>NC_136362.1:17759029-23146529 GCF_037039965.1 Doryrhamphus excisus
ACAAAGATGAGCTCTCTTATTTCAATTATTTTTTTATTTTATTTTATTTTTTTACCAAGGGCAGACAGTGGTAAATACTAGTAGAAAGTAAACCATCAGAATAAAAGAGACATTTTAGATCCTATAAAACAGCACTTCTCTGATTGTTCTCCATTGGGTTATTTGGCGGTGCTAATGAAGACAATAAATCTGTGCGTGTGTGGGTAAAGACATAAAGACAACTAGCCAAGCGCTTTGACTGTGGCACTTTCTGTTTTTAATTTATTTTTTTTTGTTTGTTTTTAGCTTAGCATACAACACTAACTGCATGAAAGAAGGACCAAGGAGCCAGAGTGGGACATTGTGCACAGATGCTGCACAGGGGATAATTAAACACACACACACATGCTCATCCACACATGACCTGAATTTTAACTGCCAAGGTAAATTAGTATGTAATTGAGAGTGTAAAATAGTGTGTGTGTAGGTGGTAGCTTTTTTTTTTAAATGAAGTTGCCCAGAAGGCCTCCCCACTTGACCCATTTTCACTGGTGTGCAATTTTTAGGCTGTCTTGTTAAGTCTGTGGCAGATCTTTAACATGTAATAGACCCCACATGATACTAAAACGTCATCATGCACGTTTTTATGACTTGATGTAGTACCCAAACTGACCTGTGAGAGGCATCAGATTACCCACATTGACAAAAAACACACAGAAGAAGAAGCCAAACCAGCTGATAGCTAACCTACTAATTCCATTGCTGTTGCAATTTTTTGCTAGCGCTTATTCTGGTCGTTTTTTCGAGAATGACATTAAATTTATATGCTTTAATCCTTGTTTACCAGACAAGTCTTTGTTTTGACATGTTAGCAGTTAGCATGTCGTTAGCATTTCACCAATTCACAGGTGATAATATGCTCAGAGTACACCCATTTTATTTACTAGGGTGCGACTTTTATTTCTTTGAGCAAACTCTTCTCCTTATCATTACTTAGAGGACACAGTTATGAAGAAAATGCCACCAAAAAGATGGCAATTTGGCAGAACAGCAGTGCCTACAAAACACCACTAGATGTCAGTATTGCGGGTGTCTTACCGGGTGAGTACCGTTCATTTTATTTTGTGTTATTATTTAAATATGGTGTGACGAGGGCTGGGCGATATGTCAATATTATTAAAATTAAAAATGTTAAAGCATGATATCACAAACAATTTACACTAGATTTGTGCTGTTCTGCTGTATCTTGATGCAGAGTTCTCACTCATCACTCCTGAGTGGAGCTCTGACAAGTTCCAGTATTGCCAACGTAGTAAAGTGACAAGTGACAAATCTAGCTCATCAGCTTTTCTAGCGTCATTGGTGAATTTTCTGGTATTTATTAACTTAAAAGTGAAAGTAAAGCTGCCACTGCACTCTGGGTTGGATCCCTGTTTTACACAGCAGGATCTAAAAAAATAAATGTTTTTAATTTACTCATTACACTCAGGCCTCATTCAGACTCAGTCACTTACCTGTCAATGTGTCAGAGCTTGTGATGGAAGAACGATGTGTGATAACATAAACAAGTACTAACTACCAGGGGTTCTCTGATCAATCGTCCACAGACTGGTATCGGCCAATATCAGTGAAAAACCACGGTATCGCCCCTGCACAGATCTGCTCCTTCCCAGCATTCAGAACATGTGTGCCGTGTGTGGGACTTCCTGTTTTTGTGAGAGTGATATAAGTTTTGCACCCTTCAAAACTATTTTTCTTCTCTCTCCTTTGTCTACTTTCCGAGCACAAAAGAGTGTCGGCTGCGCCTGTGGTTCAGAAGGCAGCGGATGCAGCTGGAGGGACCCAGCAGAGGTGGGCAAACCTGCTTGTATTCAGGTTTTTCATTTAATAATATGAGAAGACTAAGATTTTTGTCATTATAGTGAAACAACCACACACACATATTTGATGTTGAAAATGATTTTGTGAAAAAATATGGGGATATACAGTGTATCACAGGTTCACTTAGATTGAAAGCAAATGGGAAGAGCCTTAGCAAAAGCCCATTTGGAGTGAGGCTTTTAGACGTCTGCAGCTGTCCATGTCAGGTTTTTTGCAAACAAACAAATCTGGTGTAGCCGTTTTAGAACTGTATGCCTGAAGCTGATATTGGTGGTTTTGCTTACCCTAAATGCTCTTACAGACCCAGTCTTTACATAATATTATGTTGGGACATCATTACTTGTGGTTACAATGAGCTCCTACCGCGTCTTTTCCACTTCCTCCATTACCGTCTCCCAGAAGAAAGCCATTTTAATGTGGTTTGCTTACCACCTTGTTTGATCTCATCACATTAACAACATCACCAGTAAAAACAAACCACGGCGAAGGAGACTTTTTTCCGGCCAATAACAAGCCAGCACAGACGCCTGAGAGGGCCGAGATGGAGAATTTATTATGCTACTAAAACATCATTATGCTCTTTGTTCCCCGCTGTGGGCACTGTGTCTTTCCTGGCACTGCTGTTAAAATGATAGAACAGCTTTTTGTGTCATCATGCCTATCCTGCTCCTCTTAAGTATTCACCATTGTGTTTGGGCGGCTGCTCCCTCGGTGGAGAGCATTTCTGAAAGGGCTTCAAGAAACTTTTTGTACTTTTAAAAAATATTTTCTATAAATTTACTTGGATTGCAGAAATTTGTGAAACATTAACTCTTTTGTGACACAAAAATATAATATTCTCTCAATATATTATCAGCTCAGCTGCTGTGGTATCAAAAATGCCTGACTTAATTTGAAAATTGCTACTTTATTCTTATAAGAATAAGAAATAAGAAATTGAGTTCAAAGGATCATTCTATGTGATGTCATGTAAGCAGCTCTCTTCATATACTTCATACTTCAGTGATTGTCTTCGCAAATGTGCTTTTTGTTGGACTTTTTAGTGATACCAAGTTTGAAAGTACATTATACATATACGCTGTCCAGCCACAGGAGTGGCTCCGCCCGCAGTGGGCAACGTAATCCTCCAGGTGCAGGCTGTGGCTCTCCCCACCTTTGTGGACGCACGGTGACATCCGACATTAATGCACCTTGCCGGGTCATGGCGGGCCGCTTCTCATGCCGTACACTCTGGTTCTCCTGGTCAGGGTAGCCGTAGGTGCTGTAGGAAACCAGTTTGAGCACACCAGCAGCTGTCGAGGGATTGACCATCTTGGACCTAGAAACCGGGGAGAGAATTTGCGGGTATCAGTCTTGAGTGGTATGTTTTTGAATGAGAGCCAAAATGGCTGCCCGGGAGCGTATTGTGGGACTGGGATGTAGCATCTGTCTGCAAGCCTCTTATTTTTCGCCAATGTTCTCTGCATGGCTGTGCAGGCTTCTTTCCAACCCCACCTAGCTCGTCTAAGATGGGCCTGCACTGATGCTATATGAAGTTTGGACTCCTGGGCAGCAAAGAGAGGCACTTGATATCCCAGCATGGCACATCAAAGGGGGACATACAGAGGTCAGAGGTGCTCACAGTATTGTGTGCATACTCAATCTAAACTAAATGTTCTGCCCAGGTCCAAATTGTCTATCGGTATGAATGTGAGTGTGAATGGTTGTTTGTCTATATGTGCCCTATGATTGGCTGGCGACCAGTCCAGGGTGTACCCCGCCTCTCGCCCAAAGACAGCTGGGATAGGCTCCAGCACCCCCGCGACCCTTGTGAGGAAAAGCGGTAGAAAATAAATGAATGAATAAACAACTGCTTATGCTCCTGGAATGCTTTTTCTGCATGGTTATCATCTGAAACTGGTTTTGGTCTCTGAAAATTTGAATAAACCTGCAATAAAACTGAAGAAACTCCAGAAAACACTGCAGCTCCTTTCTGGTCTGAAGTGTTGGCCCCTCTGCGACCGCTTTTATTTTCTCAGAGTCCGCCTTTTCCCGGAATACAGCTCAGGAAGCACATGTGTGGAAGACGCTTCTCTGCTGAGACAGTCGGTTTTCCAACAAGCGCTGCGGAACCTGGTGAACATGTACCTGATGTCCATACTAACATATGCAAATACAGAAATTTCATGAAAATATTCAATTGTAGGCTCCAGCATACCCGCGACCCTAGTGACGATAAGCGGCATAGAAAATGGATGGTTTGATGGATATTCAATTGTAACTTTAGTGTCTTTTTTAAATACACCATCTGGTGCTGTGTCCTCCTCTGGGTGGGCCTTTAAGGGATGACATCAAGGACGATGCAGCGATGATTGCCCATCAGAGCCGTCAAAAGTCTTATACAACAGGGTGCTGCCATAAAGGAATGAAAGTGGAGGGGAGATCTCGGAGGGATCCTGACAGTGTACGCATTATTTGTACATTTCATTTGAATTATTTTGTACAATTTCCTAGTAAATTCAAATGAGCACATGTTTCTGCTGCTCCACTGAGCTTCGGGAGACATTTTCAGTTGGCTTTAGATTTTCAGTATTCCTGCACCTCCCGTAGTGTTCAGAGGGAATCAGCGATGCAATAAGAGTGGGATGATCTCCTGCTGTTCTGTTTGACTGTTATTCCCGTCAACTCTCACTGCGCTGATGAGGTTCCCCATCAAGAAACTTAGCCGGAAATATGTTTGCTTGTAAAATAAGCACACCCGTAGATGCAGGGTGTCGCCAGTTGGCTTTAATTGCTGCATGTCTTTTTTTGTAACGGCTAAGTGTGAAACAGCAGCTTGTAATTTACCTACATTTGGTCCTTTTAGCCTATAAAACTCTATGCAGAGCACATGATGTGAATGACAAGGCATTCACTGTGTTATCTACTTATGTTTGTACCGTATGGGGTCAAATGTGTAGAAAATGTTTTCTTGGAAAACAAACATTTTAATGTGCCACAATAATGAAGCTTCATTTGCAGAGTATCGATTCCCATTCAATTCATTCTTTGAAATAGACAACACAAGTATGCATTATATGCAATGTATAGGCGGCAGCATGCAACGATACCAACAGACAGAAAATAGCGGAGAGCGGTTGTGAGGTCTGACTTGTGAGGCATTTTTATGTTGCAAATGTATTCCTCTTTTAAACACATTTTGATTTGAGAAACCAAACTAACCGGAACTACAATCCACATCACCAATACCAGAATTCGGCTAACTGGACGAAGTGGTCACATGACCCTGCGGAAAAAAGTGACTGCCTCCTAAATCTAATAACTGTAATCACACACCATCAAATTATCTAATCAAACCACACGGTATTTTCTCAAAGGTCTTGGGAATCACCAAGATGTCTTCTGGCAAAACTGAGAGAAGCCTTAATGTTCAGCAGTGGTTTTTGTCTTTAGGGTTAGGGAACTTGCCCGGTGTCTTTTTTTATGGTGGAGTCATGAACAATGACCTAAACTGAGAAAAGTGAAGCCTGAAGTTCTTTGGATGTTGTTGTGGGGTCTTTTGTGACCTCTTGGATGAGTCATCGCTGTAATTTTGGTTGGCGGGCCTGTCCTGTGAAGGTTCACCACTGTTCCATGTTTTCACCATTCGTGGATAATGGCTCTCAGTAGGGGTGTGGGGGCAATCACTTTCTCAGACAGGGTCATGAGTTTAATTTCTCTCAAAGGTCATATTGTTGTCTACAAAGATGCTAATGTTTTGTTCATTTCGTAACCGTCACCCCTACTCCACTTTTTACATCCTTAACCCTTTATAGAGCACTCACTGAAATACTTCATTCATTCATTCATTTTTCCTCACGAGGGTCGCGGGGGTGCTGGAGCCTATCCGAGCTGTCTTTTGGGCGAGAGGCGGGGTACACCCTGGACTGGTGGCCAGCCATTCACAGGGCACATATAGACAAACAACCATTCACACTCACATTCATACCTATGGACAATTTGGAGTGGCCAATTAACCTAGCATGTTTTTGGAATGTGGGAGGAAACCGGAGTACCCGGAGAAAACCCACGCTTGCACGGGGAGAACATGCAAACTCCACACAGAGATGGCCGAGGGCGGAATTGAACCCTGATCTCCTAGCTGTGAGGTCTGCGCGCTAACCACTAGACCGCTGTGCCGCCACTGAAATACTTAGAAATTTAAAAATTCAATCCTTCAGTGTTATTGGGGGCTATAAGAAGACATTTTTTCTCTTTTTACTTTTTAAAAAAGTTTCAGGTTTTGGGTGCAAATCAAGATCAAATAAGTTGCCCATTTAGGGTATGGAAAACGGACAGGTCAAACTGCACAAGGTGACCTCAACAGAGGTACTGTAGTTAGAGTGACTGTGATCAACTTATCATGGTTAGTTTTTATGTTTTGGGCCGAGACTGTCGGGCCCCAAGCGTCAGAAAATTGCAATTTTCCGACTTCTGAATGAAGAAGGGGGCGGCACGGCGGTCTAGTGGTTAGCGCACAGACCCCACAGCTAGGAGACCAGGGTTCAAATCCACCCTCGGCCATCTCTGTGTGGAGTTTGCATGTTCTCCCCGTGCATGCGTGGGTTTTCTCCGAGTTTCCTCCCACATTCCAAAAACATGCTAGGTTAATTGGCCACTCCAAATTGTCCATAGGTATGAATGTGAGTGTGAATGGTTGTTTGTCTATATGTGCCCTGTGATTGACTGGCGACCAGTCCAGGGTGTACCCCGCCTCTCGCCCAAAAACGGCTGGGATAGGCTCCAGCACCACCCACCACCCTCGTGAGGAAAAGCGTTAAAAAATGAATGAATAAATGAATGAAGAAGGAAGTTTGATACTCTCTGGCTCACTCCTGATTGATCACAGCCCATGATGTCACTTCCTGTGACATTGTCTGATCTTGGCTGATTGGCATGAGAAAGTCACATGACTTGCTGAGACCCTGTTTTTTAAGTTACCATATATGGTTACTTGCCCTATAAAGGGTTAATGTACAAAATGTATCAAAGTGCCCCCCCCCCCCATGTCTCCCAATTTTTCTGCATGCAGCACTCAGTGAAAAAGTTTGGCCGCTCTGTAGCGGATTCACTGCAGCAATAATAGCAACAAAAAAAATAATGGCTGTACTGCATGCCTTTAAATGAGGTTATACCTATTAAGACCTCCAAATTAACTTGAAGTGGGGCAATTACCCGCAGTCTTTTCTTCGGAGCACACACAATCATCATCATCATGATGACGATGAGGACTCCAAAAAACATGCCTCCAGGACAGTTGGGGAGATGCATTATTCAAAACCGTGCATGTAGAGCACCTAGCAACACTATGACAGATAAATGCTTGCTCTACTGCACACTTCTCTACTATGTCAACAATTAGCACACTTTTCTCTCGTTTTCCTGAAAGAGTTTTAGTTAGCACAGTGACATTTTTCTATCTTCTATACTGTAGAGGCATCTTGTAGGTGTTCAAACTTGTGTATAATATCAGAGGGTCGTGGTGAGATTAAGCTGCTCATCAGACTGTCATTGCATTTTAATTCACAGACAGTGGATGAACCTTTAAAGGTTTATGTGGGATTATGGTCATATAAAGACCCCCCCCGCCCTCCCCCTCCCGTTTTTTTTTAACCATCCACCCTCCCCCTCCCACCTACACCGCCACGCTCTCTTTGAATGGGGGAGCTGGAGCAGTCTGCCTGCCTGCCTGCCTGTCAAGCGTCTTTGTTCAAACTGATCTGGCTTCTCCCCCGGAGCTTGTGGAGCACCTAAAGGTGGCCAGCGCGCACCCGTCACGCACGGAGCCTAAGGATGAGGCGCCCATCGACCGCTCACTAAAGTCAGGCTGCGCAAAGAGCGGTAAAAAAAAAAAGAGTGGGGGTGTCCGGCGGTGCTCCTGCAAAGTGCTGTTTCACGGCCGCTCCGTCGTGCTTGTGTCGCACCTGCACTCCCGTGAAAACGCTTTTTTCCCCCTCCACGCACATTCCAGCGGATTGCATCTGTCGCTTGAGGTGAGTGGTGAAAGCGTCCATAGAAGCAG
This sequence comes from Doryrhamphus excisus, assembly GCF_037039965.1. Taxonomy (NCBI): domain Eukaryota; kingdom Metazoa; phylum Chordata; class Actinopteri; order Syngnathiformes; family Syngnathidae; genus Doryrhamphus; species Doryrhamphus excisus. Next base: position 17,766,930 of record NC_136362.1, read on the forward strand.
TGTGTGTATGTTGTGGTGCAGCCCTCGGTCATTGGGAAGCATGGGGACAATTTTAAGTGGTGGATAGGTAAAATACAAATATTCTAAAAAAAATGCATGTTTGAATATAAATATGCAATACAGTGCTGGCTTCACTGTGGACAAATCAGTGCTCCTGTTATTTTTGAATTATTTACATCTCAAAGCTTTTTAAATACTGACTCATATTTACAACTAATGTATAAAACATGCCCTCAAGTAAGCATGTGTGTGAGTCAGATGTCTTAATTTTGAATAAGTTTGTGAAGGGATGCATTTGTATAGACCCGAACAGGTGTTCATGAAATCTATTGTGTTGTGAAGTCACCTGGATATAACATCCAGCGATGCTTCTTACGTCTTAAAAACTATTTACTAAACTCCAAATGTGGCATAAGAATTCAACATTTAAATGGTGCGTGAATCTAACGGGTGCAGTTTGCGTCACCTTGACAAATGAGCCGCACAACATATTGTGCCAAACAGACCCCTTCCTCTATTCATCCCTCCACTCTGGAGGAGTCTATGTCTTCCTTGGCCTTGTTAGAGCACCCACCACCAGCTGGGTGTCTGTGCCATAAAGCAGGACGAGGTTAACAAGACGACCAGCATGTGCTGGAGCAGCAGCAGCAGGAGCAGGTGAGGAGGAGAATAGTGAAGACTGGTGCTAAAAGCTGCAAGTTTACAGCATGCATTTTTCATCCAATGGGTGTGTGTGTGCAGAGATGAGTGCACTCACTACAGGGCAGCGTGGTCTTAGAGAAGGTAGAAAAAGCTTCTACAATTGTTTCTTGAAAGATGGGTGCAGAGTTTTGAAGGAGACAGGAGGTGAATGCCTTGTTGTCCTTTCATTTTGTTTGAATAGAGGAAGGAAGCAGGTTACATGTTCCCATATAGTACATCTGGAAAGTATTCGCAACACTTCACTTTTACACATTTTGTCTTCCTCTTTTTCTTCTTTTCGGCTTTTCCCTTCAGGGTTTCTCCTCCATCCAACCCTGTCTTCTACATCTGTCTCTCTCACACCAACTACTCCCATGTCCTCCTTCACTACATCCATAAAACTCCTCTTTGGTCTTCCTCTACGCCTCCTACCTGGCAGCTCTGAATGCAGCATCCTTCTACCAATATATTCACTATCTCTGGACATGCCCGAACCATCTCAGTCAGGCCTCTCTGACTTTATCTCCAAGGCCCCTAACATCTAATATTCCTCCTTCCTAATCCTATCCATACTGGTCACTCCCAATGAAAACCTCAGCATCATCATCTCTGCTACCTCCAGTTCTGCTTCCTATCTTTTCCTCTGTGGCACTGTCTCTAGACCAAACAACATGGCTGGTCTCACCACAGTTTTGTATACCTTTCCTTTCATTTTAGCTGAAACTCTTCTATCACACATCACGCCTGATGAGGATCATTTACACATTTCGCATTCATTCGCATTTTCCCATTGTACACACAACACCCCAGAATGACAGCATGGAAGTTTTTTTTCTCTCAATATTTGCTAAAAATGCAAAACTAACAAATCACACGTTCCGAAATGTTCACAGCCTTTGTTCAATACTTTGTTGACACACTGTTGTCAGCAATCACAGCCTCTAGTCCTTTTGAATGGGATGCCCCGAGCTTGGCACACCCACTGTACAAACACATTTTAGTGCAGCTCATATTTTTGCCATCATTAATTTGTAGCCATTAGAATATGATTTAGACGCGTCGTTGATGACATTTGCTCTGCGAAATGGATTACATAAGTTTTGTTGGTCTGCATCAGAAATTGATGAGCTCAGTCAGTGTTTTTGACAAAAATGTGACTACTTGGCAAAGGCATCTTTTCAGTGTTGGTCAATGCAATGTGAAGACCATCAAGGTCACTCCTGCCAGTGTTGTTGTTGTTGACATGTTTCTGAGAAAAGCATGCTAATACATGTATGAAAGCTTACACTGAAAGGTACAGTGTAGCAGAATACAGTCATGGCAAAAGAATCATTTGATCATCCTTCTTTGTTTTATTGATCCTTTTTAATGACTGGTGCAACTAAAGGGACATTTGATATAATGACGATAACAAAAATACCCAATTTAAAAGCTGACATGTAGTAACTTCCATGGTTTTCTTGATAATAAGTTCTTTCATCAACAGCTACAATCAACTGCCAAAAAAATGAAACTCGTATGAGTTATTTCTGTTGTCATCAATAGATTTGTCCAAATAAAGATATGTGTAGTTGTGCCAGACATTAAAATGAACAGGAAACTGAAGAAATGAGGATGGTCTAATAATTGTTTCTTGACTGTATTTGTGTGAATGTGGAGAGTTCAAGAACCTTGAACTTGAATGGAAATGTTATAATATGCATGAGCAACGGAGGCACGCTGAAAAGGAAAAAAAAAATTCCATTCCAAGAGATAAAGCAGATGAGGAAAAAGTCCCAAAGTTCTGAGAATATATTTGCATTCTTTGGAGAAAAATACTTAAAAAAAGAAAAGTCTTGTGTTTTCAGTCAAATATTGCAAGAATAATTTATATCAGTGATACAAAAAGATGTAATGAGAAGTGATAGTGATAACATTGCAAGGAAAAGTGGTAAATGTGTTTTTCAGATAAATACATGAATGAATTCATTTTATATGCTGCATAATCCACATTAAGGTTGCAGGGTTATGATGGAGCCTATGTCAGCTGTTGATCCACCGCCTGTCAATGTCCGGCAAAAGCTACGTATAGTATTTTATATCAACACAAAAACATCACAATCCATGAGATGAGGGAAGAGTTTGAAGCTGTGGAATAAGCAGAGTACTCATTTCCCAGCATGCTTTGCTGTAGTTAAAGTGATGATTTTTGATTGTCTTACACCTTTTAAGGTGTTATTTTGTACAGACAGAGTGTAATCGTTAAAGTGTTGCCGTTTTTAGTGGTGTACAGTTAAATTATTTTGGCTTGTGGTCACGCTTATAAAGAATGGTTGGGAATTGTGTGCTATATGCAATATTGTTTAAACTTCATGTACTGTGGTGTAACTTGACAGCATACTCAGAAGTTTTCATCCTATCACATGTAGTGTATATGTTCAATAATCTGTTATTGAGACATTTAATATGAAAGTTTAATGTTAGTGCGGCCTGCGCAAGTTTGATATGGATGCTGTATGGTATCATGTACCCAGAAAAAATTATTACGTTTGATTAATGTTCATGTTAAAGGTTAAATAACTGTTAATAGTTATCCTCCCTATCTGTGTGGAAGTGGTAAGTTTTTGGCTATTTAAGTTTAAAGGAAATAACTTGGAGGCTACGGTTTAGGTCGCTAGCTCTCTAGTTTGCGAGTTAGCATGTGTCTCAAGACCCTGCAGTTGCGCAATATTTTGTAAATAAAAAAAGTATAAATGTGACTATAGTTGTGTTTTGTCATGTCTACAGGGCTCTAATAATGATTTGTTAATTTTAATCTGAAAAAAATAATTTGTCTACCCACCAACTATATGTGGTTTCTTAAGTTTTTATTATTTGCCGTTTTATTATTATTATTATATTTATTTATTACTGATTGATTGATTTTCTTTATTCTTGATTTGTTCATTTATTTTTCATCTTATTTTGTGCAGAAAAATGAAAATTAAGATATTTGAGAACAGTGGAATGTTTTATCAGAGATTTTATTGTAGAAAATCAGAACCGAAGCACTGAAAAAGTTTTTAATAAATGCGTTTTTTTTTTTTTTGGAAAACCTGATGTGGCCCAGCCTTGCCCAGACCCTAGCTCCTGTGGCCCCCAGGTAAATTGAGTTTGAGACCCCTGATGTAAGGGTAACGTTTGTCCAGGTATTTCAGCACTGGATAGCTCCAGTCCCTTTTAAGTAAGTCGAAACTTGTAATTAAGCTCTGATATCAAAGCTCTTTCTTGTGTATTGGTCCCCCATATGAGTGAGCATCAAACTGAAAAGAGACCCCAAAGGGGATTGGACCAGCCGTGCCATCAATCACCATCAGCATGTAGCCAGGGAGGGCCTAAAGCTGCTGGCTCGGCCAATGGTAACATGGATGAAAGCACAACTGAGCAGCTCGTCCACACAAAGACAACAATCCCTCTTGTCTTTGTCCTGAGGCTTGCCTTCAAGGTGACAAAACAGTGCAGGAAAACAATTGTTTTTTTTTTACTAAGGAGTAACCTCTTTTTAAACTGCAAAGTTTTATGCATACTTTGTGTTCACACTGCATGAAACATCTCCTCTCAGCACTTTGTGTTCTTGTCATTGCTGAATGTGAAACGCACCTGAAGGACAACGTTTTGTTTCCTCGCACAGTCAATATTTCACCAACACAGCACATCATTCTCACCATAGAGGAGAGATAATCATGTTGCTATCGTTTTGGATTTCTCTCAATATGCTTCTGAAAGGATGAAAACACAACAATAATGTATTATGTTTACATTAGATCAACCAATGTGTGTGTAGAACCACACATTTAATAAATCTGAGATGATACCGTTGACTTGCACTCACTCACTCATAATTGACTTTGTTGCCAAGAGCTAGTCTTTGAACGTTCACCTTTGACCTCTGGGTCCAGCTGGTGCGGTGGCCACTTTGGCAAAATCGTAACAATCCCAAATGAAATGGATTTGACTTTTGGACCCTTCACCCTGCAATTGCGCTTTTTTAGCTGTACAGGCAATCTTTTAAAAAAAAAAAACATTGATTTATTTTCTTGAAATCCATCAACATCAGTAACAAATGACACAGTTGTCTAGCCTACACCAATGTGACAGTTGAGTGCATCCCATTCTATAACATTCTCACTTGTGATACAAGTGTAAAAAGAAGTTAATCACTGTAACACTAACACTGACAGTGGGTGTGTTAAATGCTATTCAGACCAAATCTGGTGTACATTTTTTTGTGTGTCGCCAAAAATCTACTACACAAGATGTTCCTTTTGATGCTAAGGTACTCATACAATACATTCAGATGATTGTTGGTCTACTGTGTCCTTGCCAGTATCATCGTCTTGGTCACCTTTCGAGGCATCTCATAATTTTTCTGGGTAGAACTATATTTCATATTTTTATTTCACTGTCTTGCAAAAAAAAAACAGTTTTACAAAGTGCTTCAAGGCAACACATAACAAATCACTTGCTGTGATTCCATAAAACAAGGTTCAATGTGTGGCGCTCCAAAGTGTACAGCTGCTACACTGCCTAAATGCAAAACAAATGAATGCAAAGTGATTATTATCTCACCCGGATGACTAATTTCCATTCTGTCGAACAGACACATTCTTGGTAAATGTGTTGGACAACATTGTGCAGATATTTATGTCATTGCATAACACTAAGACTACAATAATCTAGGTTTCACTCCACATGGTTAACTTAGCTTGGCCTATGTCGAGTACCTAATGAAGTCTATCTCTGTGCCCACATGTGATCAATAGCCTCAGTGTGAGAAGACAGCATCCTTTCCAGAACCTTCTCAGTATCTAAGGACCAGAGCAGAACAAAGTATATGAGTCATTAGTTGTTTTGCAGCATAATGATTAGTCACCATTGTAGGCACAATGAACACCATGTGTGTATGTCGTAATGTGTACACTGGATGAATAGAATACTTTCAAGTGTACTTTTCCATATTAAAAAATGAATGACACAGTATATCGACATTATTAATTTAGGCCATGTCTATGCTTTTAACTTCATGAGAACAGTTAGCGGAAGGGCTTCTGTGTTTGTTAGTGCACAAAGCAAGGTGAACTCAAGAGCCCTGACATCAACCCCATCAAACACGTTTGGGATGAACTCTGTGGCCTCAGGCATTTTTCTTCCGAATGAATGGCAACTATAATAGCCAGGTGTCCCAATACATTTGTCATGTATTATGTTTTCAAATATTAACTTGAGATAGACTGACGTCCTTGGCTCCTGCACAGTGAATATATAGCGTAAGACTTTCCAGCCCAGCGTTAAGGAGTGGCTTTTCATTGCAATGATATGACAAGGGTGATAAAATGACCTTCCTTTCATTCGGCTTTCCTTCATCTCTCTTTCACTCTTATCTCCCTCGTCACTTTAACTGTCACTCATCTGGAGTGCTCTGCATTAGTGAAGAATTTGGCGAAACATAATTAGACTAAAAAGGGAACTGTACTTGTCAAGTGGCTGACAGTTGGACTCTTTTCTGTCTTAAAAAGAACATAAAGGAAAGCATGCAAGTAATGCATATTTCTATGAATATGTGTATGCTGTGATTTGTTGTTTTTTTTTTACTGCTGTCAGGTAATCCAACGGTATGCAGTACTCTGCAATAGACTCGGCATGTAGAAATTATTTCAGGGTTGATGGAGTGAAGTTTAATAGAGATGTCAGCTCAAAGTGTGTCGGTGTGGGTGTGTGCACATGAATAGAGAACTCAGTGTCCTATCATCTGTGTCATCTGCAATGTTTTATCTAGTGGATACAACATGCATCCAAACCTCTGACTAGAAAAGGCTCAAAGATTCTGCATCTTAGCTATGTTCCCCATAGTCACAGTGTGAAAGGTCAATTTAATGCTAATACACGATATTGGCATTTTTAAAAGCTTGTTCTACATGGAACGTAATCGAAAGATACTATGGGTCATTTGGTAAAAACCTAGCAAGCCTGCCAAAAGATGAGGTTTGAATTTATTGACTGCACCCACCACAATTCAGCGACCATTTTTATTACAGTGGGGACAATACTATCCATCTATCCGACCATCCATCTATCTTCTACCGCTTATCGGAGGTCGGATCGCGGGGGCACCTTAAGGAGGACAACGGCATATTGGATAGATGGATGGATGGGTCATAGAGGCAGCAGCCTAAGCAAGGAAACCCAGACTTCCCTCTCTCCGACAATCTCTTCCCGGCAGATCCCGAGGGAGGTGTCCGGGAGGCATCCTGGCCAGGTGCCCAAGCCAACTCATCTGGCTCAGCAGTTCTATTCCAAGTTTCTCCCGGATTACAGTTCTTCTCACCTTATCTCGAAGGGAGATCATATAGGTGAGGGTAGGGATCGACCAGTAAATTGAGAGCTTTGCCTTTCAGCTCAGCTTCACCACAACGGACCGATGCAGAATCAGCATCAGCATCACTGCAGACTCCGCACCAATTCGCCTGTCGATCTCGTGTTCCAACTTTGACTCACTGATCAGTTCAAACCTTTTGAATGAAGGAGCAAATATTTAAATTGTCTTTTTTAATCTGATTCATTGATTAATAGAAAAAGTAACCGGCCGATTGATTGGTTATTTAAATAGTCGTTGCAGCCCTACTCTTAAGTAGTTGAGATGTGGAATAAACTTAAGACTGGAGCTGAGCTGATAAAGATGATTTTCTCAGCTTTTTCATGTTCCCTTATGCTAAAGACCAAATAACTTGACAGTCAGTGTACAGCTTGAATGGCAGTACCTTTTTACTATCCACTCAGAATGACTCAACACACAGCTATTATTGTCAAACTAGCTTGAAACACGAGTGCAAAGTAATTGTTTCTTGTCTAAAGTCAAGTTGGTAGCATAATGGTCTGGTGTTGCATGGCTACTGCCAGCACTGGGAAGCTGTGCTTCATTGAGAGCAACGTGAACTCCAACATGTACTGTGACATTGTGAAGCATAGCATAATCAGGCATGGCTTGCATGGCAGTTTTCCAACATGATAATATTGATGTCCAGTATGTGAAGATGAAGGTGAAGGCCATGGAGTGGCCAAGTATGTCTTGTCCAGACATACAACTGTGCTCTGGTGAATTCTGTGCCCAAGAGGATTAAGGCTGTGCTAGATAAAAATGGTGCTCACACTAAATATTGATACTTTTGGTACTATTTGTACAAGTATTTTGTGAGGCGTACTCATTTGTATTGCCATCTATTTGGACCATAATTGCTTGAGGATACTAAATCTATACAGCAAAACAAGCTCTACACTGACTACTTTAAAACTGAAATAATTGCTGAACTGTGATGGGTGCATAACAGGGGTCTCAAACATGCGGCCGGCGGGCCAAGTGTGGCCCGCAGGACACTACTTTGAGGCCCCCGCCTTGATATGAAAGTTTAATGTTAGTGCGGCTGGCGCAAGTTTGATATGGATGCTGTATGGTATCATGTACCCAGAAAAAATTATTACGTTTGATTAATGTTCATGTTAAAGGTTAAATAACTGTTAATAGTTAACCTCCCTATCCGTGTGGAAGTGGTAAGTTTTTGGCTATTTAAATTTAAAGGAAATAACTTAAAGGCTATCGTTTAGGTCTGCTAGCTCTCGAGTTTGCGAGTTAGCGTGTGTCTCAAGACCCTGCAGTTGCCCAATATGTTGTAAATAAAAAGAGTATAAATGTGACTATAGTCGTGTTTTGTCATGTCTACAGGGCTCTAATAATGCTTTGTTCATTTTAATCTGAAAAAAATAATTTGTCTACCCACCAACTATTTGTGGTTTCTTAAGTTTTTATTATTTGCCGTTTTATTATTATTATTATATTTATTTATTACTGATTGATTGATTTTCTTTGTTCTTGATTTGTTTATTTATTTTTCATCTTAGTTTGTGTAGAAAAAAAAGTACGATATTTGAGAATAGTGGAATGTTTTATCAGAGCTTTTCTTGTAGAAAACCGAAACCAAAGCAAAGTTTATTCATTTTTCTGTTTTTAATAAATGCGTTTTTTTTTTTTTTTTTGAAAACCTGATGCGACCCAGTCTCGCCCAGACCCTAGCTCCAGTCGCCCCCAAGTAAATTGAGTTTGAGATCCCTGGTGTATAACCTTGCTTATAAACACTCATCAAGATCACTCATGTTTGTTGTGTACTTTTGACTGGAACACTTCAAAGTCCAACCACGGACGTTCCAGTGGGATAGTTCTGACTTCCCAGCAGAAACTGAAGGAGATTTGGGTCATCTTGTCTCCTTCAGCACACAGTTGGCTGCTAATCCGTGATCTTTATGAGGATCCTTGTCACTGTGCTCACTGGCTTTTTAAAGTGAGCCAAGTGTCCCATCTATTCACACAACGTTGTCAAGATGTGTCGGATGGACATGTGCATTGAGGTCCACTGAAGCATTTTAGAGACTTCAGGCTCGTTTTGCCTGAAGACACAATGCGTATGAAAGTAAGGAGGCGTGACTTAGAAAGAGGCGTTCACAACATCTTGTGTCTTGTCCTCAACAAAAAAGTAGTGCTGGTTAGTATGCAGCTGGTGTTATTGGGTGACAACTGCACTGTATGTTGTAAATCCCTACTGGTAAACCCTTGAATGGCTGCTGTCTATGGACACACAGTGTTGTGTATTGTGTTGCATCCATTCACATGTCCACGGGCTAAACTGTGAATTCTGATGGTGTGGATCGGGGTTGCTGGGACCCTGCCAGGGCCAGACTCTCTGTTACAACAACTCTGTATGCTTCCCGATGCTGCATGGGCAAACGGGGGTGTCATGACCCTGTCCAAAGCTTTACAAAGCACCACCCGGGGTCGCCAACACGCAAAGAGTCCAGCAGCTCGACCCCAATCTGTCAAAGCCCATCACAAGGTCCAAACCCACCTTTCATAGATTGGACATTTGAAGTGCGTGTCTTAGGGGTCTAACTTAGTTTCTATGAGAAAACCCTCACTGACTTATTTGATGATATGAATGTTTTTTTTTTTAAAAACATTTAAATAGCCATAAAGATAAGCTGCTGTTGTGTGTATTCATGAAATTGTTGAATCAGTGTTGCGTAATTCTCATTCGGACCGTCAGGGTGCTGCTGGAATGAGTTGCAGTTACCTTGGTGAAAGTGAAGAGGCCGGAATGCATTATTTGCTTTATGTAACTGAAATGGACATGCCAAACATGTTTTGTGCTTAATCCAGTTTTCCAGTAAACCTCTGTTGGGAAAACAATGCTGATTATAAAACAGAGCTATGTTTTCTTCGAACAAACCCCTTGTTATCTCCATCTCAGAGCAGGACAATCTGCTTCCCCATTGAGCGTCGAGCTTCGGGCCGCCATCCAAATCCTCTGGCAAAGTCACTAGCTTACTTAGAATGTCTGCTTGGATTTTCCTATGGAAGTGTACTAGAGTCATTTCATAACTGAGGAAGACAACACGGATAATATAAGATGGGCTTGTTCCACCTCGGTGGAAGAATGAACTACTGTAGATGTTGATGAGTAAGTTTTAGTGTTATTCTTTAAGTGGAGGTTTCATGTACATTAGAACCTCGGTTATCATAGTGTGTTCAAAAATGTATGCCAAAGTGTTGCCTTGGTTTGTGTACAACATAACATACACTGCATCAGTCCATCTGTGTGCTTAATGTATTTTTATCACAAAACGCCCTTGTTAGCAGCCTATTTGCTTGCTAGTACATGGAAACAGGAATGAATTGGAAGTCAGCGCCATGGCCCTTCTATGATGTCATCGGTGGTTGACTCTGTAGTCCTTTTCTAACTAACACAGTTACACCACAAGTCTATGCTTTTCTTTTGATTACGGCTGCAAAATAACTCACAATGGAGCCAAAGAAAGTTGCTTTTTGATAAGAAATAACAAGTGTAGTGTCTGAGTGGATCTCGCTGCCACATCACCATCTCATCTTTGTCAGCAATCGCGTTTTCTATCAAGGTAAAAGTGCATGTCGTACCCTAATTTTAAAACTCTAAAAATATTTTTGTTTTAACATTTTTGGTTTTGTGGAAAGTATTAATTGGATTCATATTTTTCTTGTGGGAACATTTTATTTGGTCAGAGTCCAGGTCGGTTAGCATCGGACCTTCTGCAACGGATTAATGGCGCTACCCGAGGTTCCATTGTAATACAAATGTTCCTAAGGGAAATTCAATGAACAAAACAATCTGCTGATTGAATGTAACATCCTCGCTAGTGTGTTGCCTCATCTCCGGTTTCAAAGGTCACCCCATCTCCAAATTAAACCACCTCACATGAACATAAAGGTCTGACACCTTTTCTGAGCTAATTGCTCAGGAAGTAAACTGTGGCATGTTAAAGAGGTGTAATTTTTTTTATTCTTATTACATTATAACACATTATCCCTCTGATGAGGGTACATGGGATTAACCTCTTAGTGAGCTGTCTGCAAGAACATTGCAGTATGTGGAATTTGGTATGTTAATGATCATTGTTGGGCGGCACGGCGGTCTAGTGGTTAGCATGCAGACCTCACAGCTAGGAGATCAGGGTTCAATTCCGCCCTCTGCCATCTCTGTGTGGAGTTTGCATGTTCTCCCCGCGCATGCGTGGGTTTTCTCCGGGTACTCCGGTTTCCTCCCACATTCCAAAAACATGTTAGCTTAATTGGCCACTCCAAATTAGAAGTATAGGTATGAATGTGAGTGTGAATGGTTGTTTGTCTATATGTGCCCTGTGATTGGCTGGCCACCAGTCCAGGGTGTACCCCGCCTCTTGCCTAAAGACAGCTGGGATAGGCTCCAGCACCCCTGCGACCCTCGTGAGGAAAAGCAGTAGAAAATGAATGAATTAATGAACTGTTAGGTACCACTAATGGGGACCTATTATGCTCATTTTTCGACACATTGTATTAAGGTGTGGACTCCTGTAGAGCAGCTACACACAATAACCTGCACAGAAAATTTTCTAGATCTTCCAGAATATGCACCTATTCCAGCTATATTTCCTTGGATTTGTACTGGCGGCAAAAATGGCCACTTTGGGCGTGTCAGCAATCACAGCAAAGTGCTTCCTACCTTCGAACGAAACCCACTTTCTATTATAGTAGGTATAGGAGTTGATACTAAGGTAATTGAAAAGAGGCTACTGACAGCTCATGATCTACTGGCTGGAGACTGGCTGGTGCTGCAGTGGAGCTCAGCAGAAGCCGGATGTGTGGCAACCTCGCCTGCCCGAGGAGGAGCACTCATTGTCGGACACACTTTGTCAGAGGCGCCGCCGTTGGTGCGGTGAAGATCAGAAGCCGCTCGTGGGATTGCACAGCGTGCGTTGACAGATGACAATATTTGCCTCTTGCTGGGAATCACCAAATACAATAACGTCTGCCTGAGCTTGTTTCGTAAACAGAGAAGCAGAGCTTGGGGGAAAGCAGAGAGTGTATCATGCCTACAGCCATGGCCATAATGAAGCCTGCTCCTCTGTGATATCACAAAGGAGAATTTTTGCAATGCTTTCTGAAACCAAGCGATTTGAGCCATCCCAAACTTCTTTTAGGGCTCACTTACAAATGTGCAAATGTCATTATCTGAAACTTTGTAATCGTTTTACACAAGAGTACACCATTCTAACTACATTTATAGGTCAGAAAAGTAGAAAAACATAATAGGCCCCCTTTAACATTTAAACAGAATGTATATTAATTTGTATATTCTAGTAACATATCATTATCATTAATAATCACGATCAGTAAATACATTATTGACCTTTGAGAAAACAACCCTAAACCATAAAATGACAAGTAATAATAATCTGTTTGTTCCTGTTTCTTCTCTGGCAGGTCTAAGATGGCACTTCCAGGGTGTTGGCAACACATCTTCTTGGCTCTCATGTTGCTGCACTGCTTTGGTTTTGGTGAGTTTTCCTTTTCTTTTCTGTGTCTCTCCAAACACAAATTCAGACCATTTGCCAACCAACAGTAAGTGGAATCCTACAGATTTTTTGGTTACAATGCACAGTGTCTCAGGAGTTACTGTATATAAGACAGACCACCTGCATGTAAATGTTTGTATGCATAAATCTAGAGCCGGTGAATATGACAATGTTTTCAAGGGAAAAATATCAACACAGTACAGGCATAATTATATGTACAGTGGAAAGTCTAAAGTCGAATGCATTTGTTTTTTGACACACATTTTCAGGAAACTATAGCTCAAGAGTCACACAAAAACCTATGTATTTTTTTGCTGATAGTTAATCAGGAACTCCAACCACTTGTGCCTGATGGTGGCGTCTTTAGCAATTAGCATACCTGGCCCACAGTTATGTAGGGATATCTGGCGCACAATATGTACGGAAGCCCACCGCTCTGTGACATCACAAACCTCAAGTTGTACAACGCCCTCTGAAAACGAGCATTTAGAGCCATCCCAAACTGCTCACTTCCAAATGCAGAAACCTCATTATCTGCAGCTTTGACATTGTTTAACACGTGAATAAAACATGCTAATTAATTTATAGGTCAGAAAAGTGCAAAAAGCATAATAGATCCCCTTTAATAGTAAATTAGTTTGCTAAAGGTTTTATGGTGGCAACCACTTGAAAAATTATTTCTTACGGTACAAATTCACGAAATTGAAGGCCAGCCAGAGTCCTGAAATGGAAGGGTTTTGGTTTGACCTTAGGGTGTCCACTGTAACTCAAAATTCACCATCTTTGTTCTTCCAAGTGTGGGGGAAGCTATCCAAGAGATGATTGGCTAAAGGTTGTATTGAGGACATACAGTGATGCGAGCGATAAAACCAACGGTTATAGAGGCAATGTGAAGCCATCTCAGTCGACAGGAAATGGGATTTCTATCCATTGCCACCCTTCTTTCTCTCTTAAAATAGAACTTTAATGGGACCCACCTTCATGGGAAAATTAACAACTTAATAGGACATTAATGGAATGAGGCCGTTGTTTTGTGCCCTTTTTTGCCCAACAACTCATGTTATGGACATTTCTATTTAGTACAATGGGTGACACATTCAAGGGAACAAGGAAATAGCAGAGAGGAAGTGCAGCTGGATGAGATGCACTCAAAGCTGACATTCCGGGGAAACACATCTGTTCCTTCATTATTTTTATTTCCCATACCGACAGACAGGTGTGCGCTAATTTCAGTGTTGTAAGTAAGCGCTGACACACTGCGAATGTTTGCAGACATACTCAGTGGGATTGAGTTGGAACATCTCCAGAGCTATTTATGCAATTTAACTCCACCATCTGTTCCATTTACAACTGTGCATAACATTCACAATTATGGAACAAAAAAAATACAGTCTCTTGTGGATTAGTATGACAAATTTGATATGGAGAAAGTTTGCAACAACTCTGGGAATTATAAGCATTTGTTGGAATTACAGAGCAGTTAAACTAATCTCTTACTGCATTGAAGACTTGATTTGAGGTTGCACAGCTTCTTACTTAAAATGTTTTTCCTTATGTGTGTGGAATTGTATGATTTTAAAATACAAATGAATGAATGCTGGCTACAGCGTGGTGCCCTGGACAACTTGTTGCGCTTATGAGATGCAATGTAAGTGCAAGGCATTATCCATCCATCTATTTTCTTTCCTCACTAGGGTCGCAGGGGTATGCCTATCCCAGCTGTTTTTGGGCGAGAGGCGGGGTACACCCTGGACTGGTCCCAAGCCAATCACAGGGCACATATAGACAAACAACCATTCACACTCACATTCATACCTATGGACAATTTGGAGTCACCAATTAACCTAGCATGTTTTTGGAATGTGGGAGGAAACCGGAGTACCTGGAGAAAACCCAAGCATGGAATCGAACCCAAGTCTTTACGATCTCCTGAGTCTGTGGTCTAACCACAAGGCATTGTGAATATTATTATTATTATTATTAGTAGTGATAGTAGTGGTAACATTTATAGGGGATAGTAATAATCATAAAGATCCTAAGACTTTTGTGGAGTACTTTTTGTTCTTTTTGCTTTTTACTGTTGGTTTCATGCCTCAAAGGGGAAAAGGTTGTTATCATTATCATTATGTATTATTATTATTATTATTGTTGTTGTTTTTATCATTATCATTGTTGTTATTATTATTGTTGTGATTGTTTATGTTTGCCAGTCCAGGGTGTACCCTGCCTTTCGCCCGAATTCAGGAAGTCAGCTGGGATAGTCTCCAGCATACCCCCTCATGAGGATAAGCAGAACTGAGGATGGATGGATGTTATTGTGTGTTTGTGTGTCTTCTTTTTGGTTTCTTGTGTGTATCTATGTCTCTTTGGGTGTTGTAGAGATGGACTGCAGTTGGGGTTGTTGTTGTTCTTTTTCTTTTGTCTTTCCTAGGTTAAACATATTGGGGGGGGTCAAGAAAGCAAATAACCACTCAGTAGCGCTTGGTCCAAAAACATTGATGTTAACAGCTGTGGCTGTAGGCAACCTCTTTATGCAGATGGAAGTTGCATATTTGAAATGTGATAACTTTATTTACCTCTGCATGCACTTTAAAATGTTTGTTGCACTACTAAACTTGCTAAATGTTACACATGTTGTAACATGTACATGTACATTTACATGTACATGTTACACTTGCTGTACTGTTGTTTACAATAAACTCAACAGCGGTATTAATGCTGCATTAACAATTGGTCCTTACCATTATTAAAACATTGGTTCTTTTGTTGCTGTGTTGTGCAATAGCCTCTTCTTAGTTCTCTTACACAATGCCTGTAGAGCCAACCAAAAATTACCACATGGTCAAAGAGAGCTATGTTTTCCTGTCCACTTTTTCACAAACGGCAAATCATTATTAATGTTTAAAAATAAAGTTATCATTTGCTTCCAATTGACTCCCCATCGTTTTTTCAGTAAATAAATGCCTAATCATTATCTGCAGTCATTAAAGAATCTAGGCATGTGTTGATTTTGGGGGGACTGTGTCAGAGCCAGTCTCTCAGCAAAATATGGAGGCGGCCATGTTTTGTGTCTGCTGCTAAATGTCTGCCATCCACTGAGCCAGCTGGGTTCAAATCCTCCCCTCACCATCTTTTCGGGAGCTGACAAGAAGGAGAGATGTCTGCTAATGACAGCAAGTGTCCTCACAAGTCACTTCCAGTGCTCTTCCCCTCACTTTTAGCCATATTTTTACAATCCCATCTGCCAGTTCCATGCCTGTGAGTACACTTGTCATTCAACCCCCCCCCCTCTATTTCCATCATTCAATTTACACCGACTCTCTTTGTCTGGATTTTTTTCCCCAGCTTTGTCCGCCAGGCTCCCGATCTCATTCCGGCTCATGCTCTCGGGCTGCCTGTTTTTTGTGATTACATCTGATTTGAGGGGGCAAGCTGCGGGGGGAGCTCTCCTGAGCTCACACAGATGATCTCAGGGGGGCTAAGTGCGTGAAAGACGTCCAATCTAAATGCAGATGGAAATATCCTCCAGGGATTCAATCCCACTATTTGTATTATTCCAAGAAAGACCCTTTGTTTATGTTATGTTATTAATTTTGCATTCACTCATATGTTTGTACATTTTTTTATTATCTTACAGCACAAATGTGTTGCAGGTATGAAAGAAACAAATGGGTTCCATGTTACAGATGCACAGGGATTGTTTGGTTAGATCTTTGAAGGTGATCCTGTTGTCATGGTGACGTGCGGAACGACAATGCACACTGGTTGGTGCCATTCAGTGATCTTTAGAAAGGATCCTAATTTGGCGTGAACTTTATTCTAATTAATCATATTGACATTTATCGGAATAGAATGGAGAAAAGTGATAAATAAAAGGAGCTTCTAAAATCTCTGTGTGTAGGTGTGTGTGCGCATTCATTCCTTTGCTGGAATCATAAAAGAAAATGTGTGGAAGCTTGTAATGAATCCCTGATGTGTGATTAGCAGACAAATTGGCGTAAAGCTAGTGCTGCCCCGCATGTACATTTCTCTTCTCCTACTTAGTGCGGAAAGCACTAATCGATGAGACGACTGATTAATGCTTTAATCAAAAAGTATTGATCTGCTAAACCACAAATAGATATAGATCCTCATTTGTTCCGCCCCTCCATTGTGAACCCACTTCCTCATGATCATATTTGACAACATTGCACTCGCTTCTGTCCTCTCTGCAGGTGCTTCATCCACCATAGTTAACATGCGTAGGATCACCCATCCTACTGTACAGCAGCCACTTGCAGGTGAAGTCGTCCTCCCGTGTGTCTTCACCCTGCAGGCCAGCTCATACAGTCAGCCTGTCCGCCTCCTGTGGACTCTCGTCAGGCTTCCAGCAGGTGGACAGAGCGCCCCTCTGGAACATATTGTGTTGACTGCTGAAGGTAATACTGAGACAGAACACACATGTACATCTAACACGTATTGGGATGGATACAACAAAGCACATTTTGGAGCATGTCTGTGTTTGTCCATGAATTGCCGAAAACATACAGTTGAACCTAATATTATTCATATTTACGTGCATGTTGGATGAGTCTTGTGGCTGGAAATGACACAAAGTGTGCAAAGACTGCAAGTTATCTTAAACAAATTTATTACCTATTAATAATTGTTAAGTCGTGTAGAGATTCTTAGCCGTCCGTCCACGTCCATTGCTTCAGGTTCTGCTTCCCCAGCCTGGGCCATCCCCAAACTGGTTCCACCAAATGATTGATTAAAAGGTGTGTCTCAATACTTTAGTCCAGGGGTCTCAAACTCAATTTACCTGGGGGGCCACTGGAGCTAGGGTCTGGGCAAGGCTGAGCCGCATCAGGTTTTCAAAAAAAAAACGAAAACGTATTTATTAAAAACAGAAAAATATACAAACTTTTTCAGTGCTTTGGTTCCGATTTTCGACAATAAAAGCTCTGATAAAACATTCCACTGTTCTCAAATATCTTAATTTTTATTTTTCTGCACAAAATAAGATGAAAAATAAATAAACAAATCAAGAATAAAGAAAATCAATCTATCAGTAATAAATAAATATAATAATAATAAAACGGCAAATAATAAAAACTTAAGAAACCACATATGGTTGGTGGGTAGACAAATTATTTTTTTCAGATTAAAATGAACAAAGCATTATTAGAGCCCTGTAGACATGACAAAACACGACTATAGTCACATTTATACTCTTTATTTACAACATATTGCGCAACTGCAGGGTCTTGAGACACATGCGAACTCGCAAACTAGAGAGCTAGCGACCTAAACAGTAGCCTTCAAGTTATTTCCTTTAAACTTAAATAGCCAAAAACTTACCACTTCCACACGGACAGGGAGGATAACTATTAACAGTTTTTAACCTTTAACATGAGCATTAATCAAACGTAATAATTTTTTCTGGGTACATGATACCATACAGCATCCATATCAAACTTGCGCGGGCCGCACTAACATTAAACTAAAACTTAAACTAAAACTAAAACTAAAACTTAAACTAAAACCTCGAACTAGTGTCCTGCGGGCCACATTTGGCCCGTGGGCCGCGTGTTTGAGACCCCTGCTTTAGTCCATATAGTTCTCAGTGCTCAGGGGAGTTTGACCCCCGTCACAAGAAAATAATCAAGGAAACAACACTTTCATGACCTTTTAATTAGTCCTTTTCTAAAATATGCACAACACCCTCCTCTCTCTATTCATGCCAAAGGTGATGTAATCAAGGTGAATAAGGCTTTCAGTGGCCGTGTGAGACTGCCAGGATACGTTGCCAATCCCCTCAATGCTACCATGGAGATCACCAGTCTCCGTACCAACGACTCCGGCACTTACCACTGTCAGGTTGTCATGGGCGATGACTACGAGAGACACGCTGTGCCCCTGGTGGTCTATGGTAAGCGCAGCTGCAACCGACAACAGTGCATCAGCATGTAAAGTGAAACAAAGGATTTTCTTTCCTAATGATGACTTTTATGCCAGTTTGAGCCTTCACTCTCCTGTGTTTTAGAGAAAACATCTTTATACATTAATAGCATTAATTTGGCAAATTTGTCCCATCACAATGGCTGACTTGATTAATCGACTATGAGACTTCCTGTGTTGCCTTTTTCTGATCTAATTTCCCACCTGAGTAATTGTGTAATGCTTTTTTAATGAAGGGCATTTGGGCTGAATACCAATTCTGTTTGTTCATCTATGAAATTCCACCATTGTAATGTGAGCCAATAGCATCCTAACAGGTTTTCTGTGAACAATGACACACAAAATAACGCATTTGTATGTGTCTGTAGGTGTGGTGTTCCACTACCAGGCACAGAGCGCCCGTTACGCCCTCTCCTTTGCAGATGCCAAGCAGGCCTGCCAGGAAAACTCTGCCCAGGTGGCAACACCGGCCCAGATGTGGGCCGCATTCTACGACGGCTTTGCCAGCTGTGCAGCCGGCTGGTTGGACGATCAGACTGTCCGGTGAGGAGAGAAATAATGACTTCCCTGTTTGCCACTTAGCTAATGTGCTCATTAGTGAGACAGACACACTTATAGTCATCTCCTGGAAAATGTAGTAGTCATGAATTCTTTGCATCACTCTTTTGGTTTGTAAAGTTTCCAAAATACTGAAAGGAAAATGTAATACCAAAATCCTTCACCATTAATTGCAGGGTGCGTTGTCTGCTAGAAACAACTAAACGCCTCCTTTTTACATCACCTGTAATTACCACGATTTTCCTGGTATTAAAGACTGCTGATAACTCCTTATCCTAATTGAACTGTGTTGCTCACTCTGTTGCTAACCAAGACAGCAGCACTTAAATTTTTTTTACTAACAATAGGCCATATTCAACCGTGAAACGGCACAATTTATTAATTGATGTATTTTTGAAAAAATATGATAGTGAAATCTCAAAATTCAAATTTAAGAGCTAATATAGATAGCATAGCATAGCATAGACTTTCTTCATTGTCATTGCACAATAACACAGCAGTGAAATTGCCAACAAAATGTTGTTGCCCGGCTCCCGTGTAATAATAAATAATAAAAATATATAATATAATAATATCATAATTTAATAATATAATAATTTAATAATACATATAATAATACTAATAAAAGTATATAAAAATACTAAAAAAGAATATGCTTGCTGATATTACTGTTATTTTTTAAAAATATTTTATCTGAAATTGATATCCCTTTCATGAAAATTTTATTTTGTTGTCGTTGTCGTTGTAGTTGCACATCAAATCGTTTACCACAAAGACATTTCCTATGCTTAATATCGATAAAACTTATTTCTACCTGTGATTAATTGTGATTAATTGTGAGTTAACTACACCCCAAATGTGATTAATCACAATCAAATATTTTAATCCATATATATATATATATATATATATATATATATAGGCATACTATATAATATGACAATATATGTAGTTTACTTACTGTATTATAAAAATCTCAGTGTACAAATAAAGACTTCTCCCTAATAAACAGCTTCTCCCTAATAGATATTTCATTTGAGAAAAATTAGCACCTCTGGACGCTATATTTAGAAATATGCTAATTTACCTGTCATATTAAGTATCAAGACTCTTCCCTCTTTTTAAATGCATATTCAATATGTAACACATCACATATATAATATGTTTTAATACAAAATACATATGTGTATTTACATAAAATCCAGGATTTGTTATAAGAACATAAGTGCATTGTGTTCCAGAAATTCTGCCTAGCAACAAGATAAGAGGCAGACGTTATTACTGATCTTTTGTCTTTGTTTGTTGCAATCTTTAAAGTACAACCAAGGCACATTGAATACAGACTAAGAAAGATAGAATAATAAGATATAGTATAATCAAATATACTATGAAAGGCTAATGTATTCACCTGGAATGTTGTTTGTTTGTTAATATAAAAATATTCCTGAACTATGCATCCGTACTGGTACAAAGACGATCTAGTATTTCTCATTGATTATTGTTTCATTGTTGTTGTAGATATTCTGTCCAGTCTACTGAACTCAACTGCTCTGGACATAAAGAGTACTCTGCAGGTGTGAGGAATTATGGCAAGAGGGACCCCAAAGAGTTGTTTGACGTGTACTGTTTTGCAAAAGAACTGGATGGTAAATAAACTCCACACACATCAAAATGAGACAGCGTTAACCTCAGCCAACAACAATTCATTTATGCATAAATTTCAGTTAATAACCCACCGCAGTGAATGTTTATTTTTAGTTGATGCTACAGCGATGCTTGCTGCTGAACCCGCAGCTTAAAATAGTGCATTTATGCCTCATGAGTGACAATTCTAAAAAATATAAGAAACTTGTCTCTTCCCTCCCTGTGTCACACCTTTCAAATGCACACTTTAAAGTAACTCCTACCTCCTGCCTGTCTACTTGACAACTGAATCTCCACTTTCTGCCTCCAGGTGAGGTATTTCACACCTCGGTCCCTGGCAGGTTGTCGCTGTCGTCAGCCTCAGACCGCTGTGTGTCCCTGGGTGGTCAGCTGGCCACAGTGGGACAGCTTTATCTGGCCTGGAAGGCCGGCCTGGATAGCTGCGCCCCGGGTTGGCTTTCTGACAGAAGTGTACGCTACCCGGTCAGCCGCTCTCGTCCGGACTGTGGAGGGGGCAAAGCTGGAGTCCGCATCGTGATGCCAAACGTCACGAGTGACAATGCCACAGCGCTGTATGATGCATACTGCTATAGAGGTACAATATTGGGAAACAGTTGTGTTAGACTCTACTTTTGGAAAATTATCAACACATATGAGTGAGGGGGTACTCATGATATGATAAAAAGGCTCTTGGGGTGCACATGACAAAAAATGTTGGGTGCTGGTAAGGCATTCTGTAGAATGCAGATTATCATCTTGTCATTTGCATGTCAAGACATGAAATAATTTTTTTATTGAAATTCTTACATGCATAAATATACAGTATGTGTCACTATTGTTTAAGCTGATCTGAAAGCACTCAAGTCTCAATGGGGGTTATAAAATGAACAAACACTACACTTGAGTACATATTGATCTATACCACATTTTGGGGAAGGGGCCAAACAACTACAGCGAAAAAGTGCCCAAAATATGTCAACAGCCACTCCTCCAATAAATGATGAAATTGTGAAAATAATACATGTAATAATGAGCTAACATTATTTTCACAGCACAGACGTAATTTACTAGCTCCAACAGAAGTACATTCCTGTTGCAATAAGCCAAGGTTCAAGAACCTCCCTTCAAATAGATACTGTAGAAGCCCTGAATTCTGTCTGTAGCAACACTGACAGTACATGCCAAGGCCATTCTTGTAGCTATGGCAACAGTGAATTCTGAGCTCTATCTTTTACACTGTCATGTAGCTGTGAAAACGCTGGATTGACACAAGCAGTGGAAAGTGGAGAGGGAGGATTTACCGTAGTATCTTTTAAAAACAGTACATCTATAGAAGGTGTCGTTTTTTTGTAGGGAAAGTGAAGAACACGGATACCATCTCACAGATCTACACTTCCCTGTGGAAGCCCTGGAGCTACCTCACAAGTACTGAGTCCACAGGGAGAAAGAGTCCAGGTCCAACGAGTCCACCGCCGGCTATTACACCCAAAGGTTTTATATACTATGTCTTATATGACAAATCAAATACAGTTGTAATCGATTTATTTTGTGAATCAACGTAGGATCCACAAACGAGCAGTTTCCATCTAACTGGACTGGACTGGTAGATCTTGAAGAGGAGGATTCCTTTCATGGTGTTAATGCTTGTAAGGACAAATTAATGACATACTGGTGCCATTGATGTCCAAACCTAAAAAATAAAATACTATGTTCCCACCAGCGTCAGACCCCTGGTCCTCAGAGTCACCGGAACCTTACCTGACTCTTCAGGTGATTCCAGGTCAAAGCATCGACTGGGGGGAACCATTCGAGCCCGATTCATCTGAGTTTCTTCGACCGCCTATGGTTCCAACACCTGCTGAGAAGAAGGTTGTGTTATTTTTAAAAATGCTATTCTTGACTATTGAGGCACATTAATATACCAATCATTTATAAGGTTTTAAGTTTTAATTATATGAAACTAGGCATGTTTGAAGTCTGTAAAAGTAGTTGCAGTTTCCATTAGGGCTGTCTTGGAATAGTCAACACTTTGACGGTTCATTCGATTCAGAGAGGTCGTCTAATAATACAACTATGTCATGATCAAGATTGCGCCATTCTGACTGCATGAGGATGCCCACAGCTGCTACTAACCATACATTTTTACAAAGAAGGTCTTTATTTTTGTTATAAATAGCCTGTTTTCATAGAAAATCAGCCTTATTTCCGTTCACAAAGAGTTTAAAATGACACGTGTGATTAACAAAGGAAGTATTTTTAAACTGTTCAAGATGACTCCAGAAAGTGGTGCATGAATGATCGTTTCTTACATATCATGTGCTGCTATGCCAACTTCATTTTATTTCTCGACAGTGAATTTTAATACGATAAATTACAAGCCTACTCAAACCTATTTTATGTGCAATTTTCTGATGGGTTCTGACAGCGATTGCGTTTCAGTTGTGTTCCATCTTGTATCCTTTATCACTTAATTAATGAAATTACTGTTGTTGCACACCTACAATGTTTATTTGTTTGCTTTCAATTGTTTTGCTTCCAAAAACAACCACTTTTTGCTCACAGTAGTAAGACAATGGGCTCTGTTTTAATGGCGCAACGCAAGGTGGTGGGGCGTGGCGCACCTTGTGCAAAAAAAAAGAGACACTCCTTGAATAAATGTAAGTCGGTGTCTTAAGGATTTACCTTACATCTTTATTTTTAATGTGATCTGAAAAGATGGTGTACATGCAAGGAGGATGAGGAGATACTGAGAATATACCATCAAAGGTTCTCCTATTTGGCGATGACAGAGCATGAATGCAGGTTGATCACAAGCATGATGCCTGGATTAGCCTGCTGCTGTGTTTAATGTGACTGTCAGGAACAGAGGTGGTCTCCATGGTGACGTGCATTGGGGCCTCTTATGCACAGTCCAGTGGGCCCTGTGCATTTAAAGGCAATGAGAGGCGTTCATTTGATTGGTAAAGATTACACTCAGCTGTTTTAGACCCTCTCACGCCTTCTCTCCTCCTTTTTTGCCACTTGCACCAGTGGAAGGGACAGAGGCGTGGGTGTGCCACGCTTAAACCACAGCCATGTCATTGTGAGTGGACAAAAAAAGTGAAGCTCAAATTGAAGCCATTCAAACTGACGGATGCCAACATCGGACTGTAATAAGAGATAGTATGTAGGATTAGGGGGGTACATAGCTTCAGGTAAAATGTCTGAATGGGTACGCCACTGTAAATCACTCTTTTATGAAACAGACCCTTTTTAGACTTAAGGATAAAAAACCTAACTTCATTTTAAAGGGACCATAATATAATAATGGAATGGGAGAATCTATCTGTGACTGTTCTGAACTCCTGTTTCCATGCCGATGTTTGTATTGCAAAGCTTGTGCTGCTCGAGGGGTTAGCATAGCGTCATGTATAATATCTCATTTTACCATATCAGAAGACATGCTGTTCTCACTAGTTGAGACGGAATCAAAAACATCTCTTCTGGTTGCAGCCAAGTCAAATGGGGCACTCTATTTCGCCTCCATTGAGTCAAGACAGTTCATCAATAATTACTTCTATTCTTAATAATTCTAGGTGTTCTCTGGGATTGTCAAGTCCTTTTGGAAGCCTTGGAACTACCTAGTAGGAACTGGTGATGGTGAGGAAACTAGAACTGCAACCCCAAAATGGCCAGCGAGTGAAGAAGAGGCAAAAAAGAAGGATGAAGAGAATTTGTCCAGTACAACATCATCAGGTAGTTGGTTTGATACATTTTTTTACTTTTCTGTAACAAGTCAAGTCAAGTCAAGTTTATTTATATAGCCCTTAATCACAAAAGAGCCTCAAAGGGCTTAACAAGCAGGCAACAGTAGATGATAGACAATAGACGACAAACGACATCCCCTGAGCTGAACCCCCATCAGGGCAAGGAAAAACTCAAAACCCATTAGGGAAAAAGAAACCTTGAGAAGGGACCGCAGATGGGGGAATCCCCCTTCTAGGATGACCAATCTGCAATGGATGTCGAGAGGTTAACATGTGACAGTTAAATATAAACAGAGAGTATAATAGTCCAGGTCCAAGATGTAATGCCATTAGGACAGTTGGGCAGCCGCGGGTCTTGAGATGATCACCATCCCTCTGCTGCAGCGCCTCCACAAGGTAGGCCACTTCAGCCTCTCCTGGACCCCCCCTCCACCGGGGGGGGCGGTATGGGAGAGAGATGGAGCGGCAGTCAAAACAGGCAGGGAATATTTTTAACTAAACGCTAAAGTATAGAAATGAGTCTTAAGTCGGGACTTGAACATTTTTACTGAGGTAGCAGCTCTAATATTAACAGGTAGAGCGTTCCACAACGTTGGGGCCCGAATGGAAAAGACTGTAGAGCCCGCATACTTCTTTCTGGCTCTCGGGATAGTCAAAAGAGCGGCGTGTTGTGAGCGTGGGTTTCTAGACGGAGCATAGGGTACAATTAGGTCAACCAGATAAAAAGGTGCCAACCCATGTAATATTTTGTAAACCAGAAGCAGTACCTTAAAGTCACATCTTAAATGAACTGGGAGCCAGTGCATGTTGGCTAGTATTGGAGAAATATGGTCACACTTACGTGTCCGTGTAAGAAGTCGCGCTGCAGCATTTTGTACTAACTGCAAGCTTTTGAGACTCGCCATTGGACGACCAGAAAGCAGTACATTACAGTAGTCAAGGCGAGACGTGACAAATGCAAGGACTAGGGTCTCTGCATCAGAAGTGGATAGAATAGGTCGTATCTTCGCAATATTGCGAAGATGAAAAATGCTGTTTTAGTAACATTCTTAATGTGTTTATGAAAGGATAGAGTCGGGTCCAATATCACACCCAGATTTTTCACAGAGTCACTTTGGGAAATTATGCTATTATCAAAACTCAGAGTGGTGTCCTTAAACAGGCGGCTCTGTTTAGCAGGGCCGATGATCAACATCTCAGTTTTATCAGGGTTCAAGAGTAAAAAGTTACAAGACATCCAGTGTTTAATATCAATGAGACAAGCCTCCAAATTAGAGCAGTCCTGCGGGTCAGTCAACTTTAGTGGGACATACTATAGCTGAGTGTCATCAGCATAAGAGTGAAAGCTAATCTTATGTTTGCGAATGATGTCGCCTCAAATATTCACAGCACATTAACTGGAACAATAATTATTCATCATAAAAACATAAAATAATCTAAGAGTGTGTTAATAATTCAGAAAACTGCCCAGGCTTTTATAAATTTGCCTTCAATTATGCAAATAACACACAGCCATAATTGTTCTTATCAAGGTCTCTCTCATTCTGGCTATGAGGGATAGCTAATATGAGCTCCATCTTCCACAGGTTTCCTCTCTTGGGGAAGTTCAGCATCCAGTGGTCCCTCTAGGGAGGACACAACCCCATCAAATGAAGAATCAACAACCCGACCAACATCTTCTTCTCCAGCCTCTAATAATTCCGTGACCACAGGGAGAACCGCCACACCAGAATCACATCTCTCCACCACTTCCAACACAGGCCCGGAAATAACACCATCCAGCGTGGAAGCCGTGTGGGTCCGTGTGGACGCTGAGACCACCACCCAGTCCAGTGAGAAGAAGGCCGCTACAGTGAGCTCTCGTTCCTCTTCCAGAGGAGGCCGGGGTCGAGGGAAGAAGAACAGAGGGGAGGAGAGAGGCAGAGGAGAAGATAAAAGCAGAGGAGATTATGAAGGAAGTGGTGAGATAACTGCTGCAGAGGCCAGAGGGGAGATACAAGTTTCCAGGAGGCCAGTTGGAACCAGCAAACCCAGGGAAAGGTCCAGGTCTAGAGAAAGGGGTAACAGGAAAGGACAGACCACCACCACAACCAGGAGCACCACCATAATGGCCGCCAGCACCTCTGAACCCACAGTGATGCCCATAATTAGGGAGGAGAATGTAGACCTAGCAACAACCATACACTCCACCACCGTGCCAACTGAGACCCAATCCCTGTCTGACCAAACATACTTGGAGGTCTCATCTTCTTCCCCAGCTTCACCATCACCCCTTGTCGGATCATCCACATCGCCATCCTCTTCTCCATCTCCATCGCCAGCCCAGTCTGCAACATCTCTCTCTTCTTCAGCATCACCCTTTTCCTTACCTCCATCCCCTTCACCAACAACTATGTCAGGAGGCACCCCTCCATCGCCTTCCTCCTCAAACAACCACAACAGTTCCCAAACATTGTTGGAATGGGTTTCATTGGAGAGAGTGGCCGTCTTGAACGTCTCTGTGGAAACTCCTTTAGAAGAGGAGGAGCCAGCCTGGTCTCAAACGGTGGGCTCGGGGTCCATTTTACCTGGCAACATGGAGGAGGAGAATGGCAGGTTGAACGTCAGCAACGCCACTCTGGTTCCAGCTGGTGAGCATTAAAGTTCTGCTTAAATTTATTTAAATTTTGACCGTCCACAGCTGTGGTGCTTTAGATTAAAATTATTTCATCAGGATTCAGGCCGGTCTGAAGAAAGAAATAAAATATTATTAGAAATAGGCGGTAACATTGTAGATATCACGCTAATACCAAGGAGCAGTACAGTGTTTCCCACAGGACTGCGATATATTTGTGGTGCCCACGTGCTATGGTAAAATTACATAATTGTCTATGATGCATTTGCATAAATTGAGTACAAAACATGAAAAGCAAAACAAATTTACAACTACAAATTAACTTCATTCAGTCCGTTCATCTTGTCGTTTTTTTTTTCACAAACTAAACGGACCTGCCACTTTTCAATTTGGGGGAGGAGCCCATAGCAGCAGTCGCTGCTCGTTGAGATGAAATACATGCTATACATTCATTCATTCATTCATTTTCTACCGCTTTTTCCTCACGAGGGTCGCAGGGGTGCTGGAGCCTGTCCCAGCTGTCTTCGGGCGAGAGGCGGGGTACACCCTGGACTGGTCGCCAGCCAATCACAGGGCACATATAGACAAACAACCATTCACACTCACATTCATACCTATGGACAATTTGGAGTCGCCAATTAACCTAGCATGTTTTTGGAATGTGGGAGGAAACCGGAGTACCAGGAGTAAACCCACGCATGCACGGGGAGAACATGCAAACTCCACACAGAGATGGCCGAAGGTGGAATCGAACCCTGGTACTCCTAGCTGTGAGGTCTGCACGCTAACCACTCGTCCGCCGTGCCGCCCCATGCTATACATATTATCTTTAATGTCAGATAATACTAAGAACAATATGCTTAAACTAACCTGCCCTAAATTCTGTTCTATTTGGTGTGTAATTACAAAGCATCTATCATAGAGTTCTGAGCTACAAAGTGGGGTCCAACCCTATATTATCATCCATTTACATTTACTCTTAAAGTGATTGGCAGGTGTCCCAATACTTTTGGTTCATATGGTGTGAGCCCATTTAACACAAAACATGACATCCTCATTAGAATCAAGTGGTTTTGTTCTGATGGTGTGTTCACTGACATTGTTAAGTGTGTAAATACGAGCTGCCAGCTGGCATGAAGGTTTGAAGTACTGTACATTTAATGGGCAGTGGCAAATCATGTGTCAGCTTGCTTACTTTGCTGTTTAATAATCATATGCAGCTCATCAATACGTGAATGTAGTCACAAAAGGTCAGTTAGGGAACAATGTATGAATAGGAATGTACGCTAATCAACATAAAGCTGCTGTAACTTAAAAAAAAAAAAAGACCATAGGTTTATGGATTATCTCTTTTCATTTTCTCCCCTGACCTTGTCCCTGCCTTATATATTCACAATGATACATTGTTCACCCCCCTCATCAAAAAGCGAAGACAGTCTGCTGATTAAGTCTGCAGCACGGTACATGTCAGCGGAGCTGGCGGCTGGCTTTTCTACTCACTTATTTTTTAGCTTGATAACGAGCACGCTTACAGGAAACATCCACCAGTTGAAAGCCTCGTGGGCATGGCGTTAGCCCACATTTCTGTGGTGATTACTTTGCTCCTCTGCAAAGAGCTGCAAGTCACAGCTGCCAACTGGCTCTACGAAGAGAGAACAGCTGTAAATTGTATTGACGAGCGAGCTTGTGGGGGGGGGTTGCCTCTGTTCGGTATGAAGGTTGATTGATTGAGCGAGAGTCCTCGGAGGCATGCAGGAGGAGGGCCATAAACACACAAATGCTGATTTCTTAACCACATAAATACAAGACATGGATGGATGGGCTTGCTAGGGACTGAAGTAATGGCCGCTGTGTGTTTTGTGGTGCAAGTAAAGTGTTGCTCATCACTTCATCAGTGTGTTTGTTGACGTAGCTCGCACACTATTGTTTGATGCATCACACTAATTGTCTCCTTGATGAAATCGTGGCTTACACACCTACACCATATCCACATTCAAATCACATTTGTTAGATTTTGTTTGTGTCAGTGTGCCTGCTCACAGACTAGAGGGTGGTTTACTCTGTCAGCTCCTTCCATACACACTATTGATTTTTCTGCACCACTCACTTTAATGAACAGCCAATCGCACAAGTTTATCTTTCCAACTCGCAGGTTCATAGCTCAGCTTGCCATATCACTTGATGTTTGTCAAGGGATGCCTTGACCTTGACTCATGCAAACCGGTGCCTCTCGGCCCGGATTGCTGTGCTTGAAATGGTTAGATTTTTGCATCACAGATTTATAGATGTCACCTTGTTGTAGACGCTTTAAGCAGATGTAGCATTAGCAGTAGCAGTAGCACTTTTTAAAAACGAAACTTGAAAAAGGTAATTCAACAAGTGCGACAGTAATAGTTGGAACAGTCTGAATTATTGTACAGTGGTACCTCAGTTTTCATTATTAATTTGTTTCTAAAGCTGCAGCAAAATTAGAAACAAACACCAACACAACTTTTCCCATAGGAAATAATTCAAATCCAAATATTGTTTATAGAGAATAATTATGCTTTTGCAGGGTCCAGGTAAACTTTATTATCCCTGGGGAGCAATGTGTCCTACAGCCTTTACAAACCATTAAACATTGAAAATATTAAAACATTTAAACCCTCCATCCATCCATTTTCTATGCCACTAATCCTCACCATGGTTGCGGGGTATGCTGGAGCCTATCCCAGCTGTCTTTGGGCAAGAGACAGGGTACAACTTGGACCGGTCACCAGCCAATCACAGGGCACATATACGTAGACAAACAACCATTCACACTCACATTCATACCTATGGACAATTTGGAGTCGCCAATCAACCTAGCATGTCATATGTCATTATTCTTTGAAAAAAAAAATCTGACTTCATGTGAAAATTGCGCTGAAGACTTTAATTTATTTACTTACAATTTTAGACTGTATATTCAAAACAATCTAATATTGTATGATGGCCTAGTGGTTAGCATGTTGGCGACACAGTCAGGATAACTGAAAGATCTGGGTTCGAATCTTCACTGGACATTTTGTGTGGAGTTTGCATGTTCTCCCCGTGCGTATGTGGGTTTTCTCCGGGTACTCCGGTTTCCTCCCACATTCCAAAAATATGCTAGGTTAATTGGTGACTTCAAATTGTCCATAGGTATGAATGTGAGTGTGATTGGTCTATATGTGCCCTGTGATTGGCTGGCGACCAGTCCAGGGTGTACCCCGCCTCTCACACAGAGACAACTGGGATAGGCTCCAGCACCCCCGCTACCCTTGTAAGGATAAGCGGTAGAAAATGAATGAATGAATGAACAATTCATGGACAGTTATACTGTACTTCCTGTCCCTCACTTAATGTGTACTGTACTGAATGTTCTGTACAAAAAATATCTGATCACAAATACTACACCTATTCATTAAGAATAAAAGCGTCTGGTGAGTTACACGTACATGATCAGCCTTGGGGGAAAAAACGTAGCTCGGGTATTGATTTTCACTCATTTCACTGTGAAAACAACACACAAAGTCTGCATGCACACACACACATGCTGTCAGAGAGGGCAGAACAAAGACTCCCACAGCCGTGCTTGGTGACCAGAAAGGAACGGGTGGTGCTTGCTTTTCAAAGACCTTAAGTCGCTATAATGAGCGGTTAAGGGGAGAAACACGTGGTGGTGCCCCAATTGATATGGAAATGTCTAATTGTGGAAACAGACCACACACACACACACACACACATATTTAGAGGGTGAATAGTCAGACCGAGGCACTCACCGGGGGGTCTGCTCATTTCTGCCGAGGGTGCCTATTGTCTAAAGTTCTCACGCTGCACACTATACTTGGTGGAACGAGTCGGAACTTGCTTTCCATATGGTAACCATGACGACCGCAACTGTGAGTGGATGGGGAGGTCGAGGCTCTGTGGCTTGTGATCCCTGTGAAAAGAGGTGTAGTGTGAAATGGATATGTGTGTGTAAGTGGGTGTATGTGCATGTGTGTGTTGGAACCCTTGGAACCCTTCGACTCAACCGCAAAAATTATAATTAGCATGGTGTGATTTTATCTAAATTATTTGCATTTAAAAGTGAAATACATAACACTGATGTTAGTGGAAAAAACATGTAACTTTTTTTCTAGAGATACATCTTATGTTTAAGCAGAGAGTTAATAAAATAAAATGAAAAAATAAACAAGACATAATAATGTATGCATATGATTTCTAATGTGTAGTAATTCATTATTTAATATTAAATTTTTTTCATTTTCTTTTTAAATTCAAAACACTGATTTAGAGGCTTGTCCTGGAAACACTATTTTATTGCAGTATTGTCATTATTATTTGTATAAATATGTGTGAATATGTGAATTATTAAGCAAATCTATTTAAATAGTATCCATTATTCTCATCCTTATAACCCAGGGGTAGGGAACTTATGGCTCAGGCACCAGATATAGCACTTTTGATGCCTGTATCAGACTTTCAGGCACTTCTTAACACCATAAAATGTATTTATTTTTTCACCTACAGTGGAACCCTGCGTGACAAACCCATGTCTGCATGGAGGAAAGTGCCTTCCTCAGGGAACAGGCTACAGCTGCTACTGCCCACAAGGGTACGCGGGGGAGAACTGTGAGATTGGTGAGTGATGCTGCCGCACATATACACACACACACACACACACACACACACACACACACGCCCTCACACACTGGCGTAATAAAGTGTGCAGGATATACACAATGACAGAAGGTGCTCTCTTTGTGCTTTGACGGCAAGTAAAGACCGAGCTGTCAATCTCAGTGATAGAAGGAGGGGTCAAAGTTTAGGCTGATAGACTGACAAACGGGGATGACGGTATGGATCCTTCAAGGTCAGATCTCACTGACAAGGATTCTTATCAACAAACAAACATCGTGGATCATCTACATCATACACTGCAAACAACCAGAATGCTGAACAGGCGGCATCGTTAGCTTTGTGAAGTGTAGAATGTTGTATACAGCTCTTGCTTTGGATCTAATGAAGATGGAGGGATGTTTGTGAGCCGTGGTGAAGTCCTCTGTTGGGCACTTGTATGGTCCGTGACACAGGGGGGGTGTAAATTTGCTTTGTGTGCCTTTCCGGAACAAATGAGTATTGAACTTGAACTAATAAAGCAGCCAGCCCTCAAGGAAGTGAACACTTTTAAATGAATCATATGTCATAGACATGATATGCTTTTTCACGTCAACAGAAATATATTTTCTTCTTTGCAGATGTCGACGACTGCCAGTCCGAACCATGTGAAAATGGAGGCACATGTATCGACAAGATTGACTCTTTCCTGTGCCTTTGCCTGCCCAGCTATGGCGGAGACACATGTGAGAAAGGTGAGAGGCTTACAATATACTGAAGCAGGGAAGTCATTTTTTTTATATTTGTTCTTATAGACGCAATTTGTAATTAAAAGCAAAGAGCGTGTAAGTGTGTGTTGCTCTTGTTATGAGGATGAATGAATAGCTAACCTTCACGGTAATCAGTGGATCCTCTGTCTTTTATCTACTACCTGAAATTGCCCTATCAATTACAATACAAGCATAGCTTTACTAACTCCCCCTCGTCTTGACTTCTTTGCAGACATAGAGGGCTGTGATCACGGCTGGAGGAAGTTCCATGGCCATTGCTACAGGCAAGAAAGCTTTTTTCTGATATATATATATATATATATATATATACACACACACATATATATGCTTGTTTTCATGCAGAAATTGAGACATTTTGCATTTTGGAGCCCTATTTTGTCACAAGACTCTATGATATTTGTGGTGCCCCCTCTGGGTTGTGGGGAAAATGCTAGACATGCTATAACCATAACTGTATCTGTATGTTTTGTAATCAATAGACAAATAATCAATTATTTATGGACATGGTTAACCCAATGAATGAATAACTATTTTGGTAATCATATTATTTTTTAAGTACCCTCTGATTTCAGCCTCTCAAATGTGAATATTAGCAATCCATGAAATCAGACCTATTATCTATATATATTACTTATATATTTGTGTTTTACCCAAAACAAGATATTCACACATATCAGCATTGACTTGATTTTTTTTTTTTTTTGCGGTGTGGGCAACATGTGGGTGTTAGCTAGCTGTAGACCAGGGGTGGGCAAACTTTTTGGCTCGCGGGCTGCATTGATATGACAAAATTTACGGGGGGGGGGGGGGGGGGCAGACTATATATTTTACACGTAACAGTCCACCTGGTATTATTGTATCTGTAAAAAAATAATAATAATTATCTAATAATCTAATAATAATAATAATAATAATAATAATAATAATAATTATTATTATTATTATTATTATTATTATTATTATTATTATTATTATTATTATTAGATTATTGGATTATTATTATTATTAGAACTATTATGATTATTATAATTATTATATTAATGCTAAATATTATATTAATTATATATAATTTTATTGTTATATTTGCATATTTCACATAATAATAATATAATAATTATTAGTTTAATTTTATTGTAATTATTATAATATTTTATTATTTTTAAAATATTTAAATATAAATATAAAATAATAAATAATAATAGCAGATTGCATGACAATTTTACAGATACAATAATACCAGGTGGACTGTTACGTGTAAAATATATTGTCTGCCCCCCCCCCCGTAAATTTTGTCATATCAATGCGGCCCGCGAGTCAAAAAGTTTGCCCACCCCTGGACAATACTGACACTGTATTGTCAGTACAATATTGACAATGAGCGGATAGGCCCTCCAGAGAGCCCATGGGCATTGCCTGGTGTGTCAGGTGTGTGCCACCCTCTGCTTTGAGCACAGAAAGGCTCCTTCCGCTTGAACCATAGCCCCTCGCTGCTTCTTTAAGCCACTTCAGGGACTGATCTTATGCCTGCCGCAGAGCCTTTCCATGAATGTCAAGGTCATTCATGAGCCTGATAGTAGAGGAAGCCACAAAGCTTCTGCATCCTACTTCAGCTGGATAAACCGTGGCCTTCCATCCTCGTTGTTGTCAATCTGCTGCCAGATCTGTGTTGCGCTGTTTTTTTTGTTTGTAGACCTCTTTGAGAGTGTTTAAACAAGAGAGAATGCGAGACAATGTTATTGCCTTTATACACTGAAAAGTACATAAAGTGTATTGTAAGACATATAGAAAACATATAGAATTTTGGGATCCTGCCCCGCCTGATAGACTTTAATATTTTTTTTAACTGATTAATTGATTAATGCCAAAAATAATTGACCAATTAATCAGTTAAAATAATGGTTGGTTGACGCCCTAACCATGCCTCTGCAAATATGTTTTGCTTGTGGATTGGTTTTCCAACCAATCTTGCTCAAATTTCACAGACATGTGCTTGCCTTTCTCCTAGATGTATACCACATTTTTGATGAATTGACTAAATCACTCAAAGGTTTGAGGTTTGTTTTTTTTGTTTGTTTGATTGGGCAGTGTGAGAAATCTCAATGCGAATCCAATTCATAGAAGCTCTGAGTTTATTTACTCTTCCACCATGGGTTATAGAAAAATAATAACACAGGCAACAGGCAACAATAGGGGTGCATATTTGACAAATGTTGACCCTTTTGTGTAGGAGGAGAAGAGTTTACAAACATGCAAAATATTCAGTATATTAAAAATGAAAATTATGTTGAGATTTTGTATTGCAGACTCTATGTATTCTATAACTACTTATATATGTGTTGTCCTGCAGGTACTTCACCCACAGACACACGTGGGAGGATGCAGAGAAAGACTGCAGAGAGCACAGCGCCCATCTGAGCAGCATCACCACCGCCAATGAACAGGAGTTTATCAATGGTAGGAGTGCACTGAAGAAAGGAGCGCAAACTGGGGAGAAATTTTGGTTTGTGGCTTGATTGTGGTGTAAAGTGGAACCTATTCGCTCCAGTTTTGTATGATTCAGTTTGGTACAAAAATGAATGCTAAAAATATGTCTCGGTTTTAGTACATTGTCTTGGTTATCGTACAGTCAAAACAACTAGTCCGCTGAATCGAGGGCTTAGAGTTGGATAATATAGACAAATTCCAACCGGGGAATCTGTTATTCATTGTTATTATGTGTGTGTGTATGGTTTATTTAAGAATGCACACTCAGTGTGCAAAGAAGTCCTTGTTCTGTATACCATTAGCGTACGCACATGACTGATTGCATTT
Organism: Doryrhamphus excisus; assembly: GCF_037039965.1. Taxonomy (NCBI): domain Eukaryota; kingdom Metazoa; phylum Chordata; class Actinopteri; order Syngnathiformes; family Syngnathidae; genus Doryrhamphus; species Doryrhamphus excisus. The sequence goes on from NC_136362.1 coordinate 17,802,266, forward strand.
CATAATAATATGTTTCGGGTGATTCTCTGAAGGTCTGGGTCATGACAACGCCTGGGTGGGTCTGAATGACCGCACTGTCGAAGATGATTTTCAATGGACTGATGGCAGTGAACTGGTTAGTCACTAATAAGTCAAAGTCGAGTAGTTCCACCATGATTGTGCAAAATATGTCATCATCACACAAACACAAGCTCTCACATAAAATGTATTCCAGATTCCAGCCTTGCTACCCGCGGATAATAAAATTGCAATAATTTCCCTTTTTGTAGGTATATGAAAACTGGCGGGAGAGCCAGCCAGATAACTTCTTTGCAGGAGGTGAGGACTGCGTGGTGACCATTGCTCATGAGGATGGCAAATGGAACGACGTGCCCTGCAACTACAATCTGCCCTACATCTGCAAGAAGGGAACAGGTACTGAATAAAGTATAACATTACAATAATATATATATAATTTATATATATGAAGGCATCTCTGTGTGGAGTTTGCATGTTCTCCCAGTGAGTGCGTGGGTTTTCCGGGTTCTCCGGTTCCCTGCCTCTCACCCAAATGGATGAATTATATTATATTGAAAGACAAGTTACATGTAGTATTGTGGTCAGTAGGCATCAGTAATGTTACGAGACATGACATTAGATTACATGACCTTCCACACAGCATGGATGTTGAGCTAGCAGAGCTGAACCGACATTAAATAGCTGACATGGAGTAGAAAAAAAGATTCGACTCTCATTCTGTCCGGAAGTGGTGGTTTTTGTCTCCCCTGTTCTCTCCCTACTCTGTTTGAAACACCGTCTTAAAGGAAAACTGCACTTTAACAAGAGAAAAAACATTAGCATGAGCTAGTTAACAATGCACATCATTGGGACCTAACTATTTTGGTGCAAAAAAAGAGTGTTCCATTTCCATAACTGACTTGTATATTAGCCAAGCTACGGTGATATTTTTATTATAGCAGCTAACATGAAAAACAATATTTATCTGGCGGACTAACACAACGCCTCACTAGCCGCTAGTCTCACCGTCACTCACAGACAAAAGAGTGGATACCTAGCTAGCCCTCAATTTCGCTACAAAGACTCAAAAAGATGACTGTTTGCTGTCAGCATAAGTCTTGTGCTGGAAGACACAGCCATCCCAGCTTTATTAAAATACAAAACGGCTTCACTACACATCTTAAAATACAGACAGTTACAGACGTGGGAGGTTTTATCAGACTTTTTTCAGCGAATATGCTAACCCAACATGATGTTGCTGTGAAAATATGGCTGTACTGTTAGCACTGTAGCTCACATCTATTATGTTAGACAAGCTGTATGGTAATTTAGCCACTAAATTGCTTCTTTAGCATTCTGTCCAAGGAGCGGCGGATAATAGGAAATGCAACAAATTTGTCCCATTGATACTGCATTACATCAGTAAAACTGGCAGCATGATAACTATGGAGGACCAAAACTGCCAAAATAATAAATAAATAAATAAAAGTGAAAATAAAAACAAAAATGAAAAAAAATCACAAAATTTAATCAAAAAATATAAATATAAATGGAAATAAAAACAAAAATAAAAATATATACATAAATAAATAAAAGCAAAAATAAATACAAAAATAAAAAACAAGATTCAAAAATTTAAAAAACAATTATTTTTGTTTTTATTTCCATTAATATTTATTTTTTTGTATTTAATTTTTTTCTTTTTTTTCATTTTTGTTTTTATTTCCACTTTTATTTATTTATTATTTTGGCAGTTTTGGTCCTCCATAACAGCTATCATGTTTGGACAAATCTAAATAATGTGGTCATGTAGTGGCATCAAAAAGATTGAAAGGGCACAGGCTGTCCCCTAGTGGTTTGGTGTGTGAATGACATCTTACACAAACACACCATTGATTGTTTTATGGTTCTTCTGTATATTATTATGCTTCCAGTGCTGTGTGGGACGCCACCTGCTGTGGAAAACGCCCATTTGGTAGGTCGGCGGAGGTCACACTATGACATCCATGCAGTGGTCCGCTACCAATGCTCAGAGGGCTTCTACCAACGCCACATTCCCACCGCACGCTGCAAGGCTGATGGAAGCTGGGAGCGACCCAGGATCATCTGCACAAAATGTACGTTGAATTTGTATTCATTGTTTACTTTGTGGCCGCACGGTGGTCGAGTTTGTAGCGCGCAGACCTCACAGCTCGGAGACCAGGGTTCAATCCCACCCTCAGCCATCCCTGTGTGGAGTTTGCATGTTCTCCCCGTGCATGTGTGGGTCTTCTCCGGGTATTCCGGTTTCCTCCCACATTCCAAAAACATGCTAGGTTAATTGGCGACTCCAAATTGTCCATAGGTATGAATGTGAGTGTGAATGGTTGTTTGTCTATATGTGCCCTGTGATTGGCTGGCGACCAGTCCAGGGTATACCCCGCCTCTCGTCCAAAGACAGCTGGGATAGGCTCCAGCACCCCCTGCGACCCTTAAGCGGTATAAAATTAATGAATAAATAGCACTTTTGCAGTCCACCTTCGAAAAGAACAGCACGCTCCTTTCTGTTTAAGGATCTTTGTCTTCCGTTTTTGTAGCAGGTCCTTAAAACAGTAGCATGCTCCTTTTGCACAGAGAAACTTGGACTGGCACGTCTTTAAAAAAGAGGAGAACACACCTGTCACGTAGAGGATCTTTGATCATTTCTGTCAGGAGTTGTACAGGATCTTTGACTAGCACATTTGCAGTCAGTCTTAAGAAAAAGCATTGTTTACATACTGTTAAATACACTATACAAAATACCTGGCCAATGATGTATGTCATATTTTTACACCACAAAAAAGATTTACCTTCCTTGTACTTTCAGCCCGTCGCTCACACCGATACCGGCGCCATCATCACAACCAGCGGCGCGAGCGTCGAGGTCACAGGAGACACGGCGAGGGCCACAAGGCCCGAGAGGACGCACGCGGCTACAACTGAACCAAATAACATCACGCCTGCTAAAGCCAAGGTGCTACCGGTTATGCTAGTTCACGCAAGAGAAAACAACACACAACCTTTTTTCTGCTTCTAACCGACAAGGAGTCGATCTCATTAATAACCGCACCAACTTTGGCTGTTTTGATGCTTCGTTTTCACTTTTTCCTTTAACCAAGGTCCAATGCGAACACTAACTGCTACACTAGATCTCACGCTCCCTATAAACTTTCTGTACAGTGACCCCCCCCCTCTCCGTCGCCTCCACAGTGGCGACATTGTGCGCATGTAAGCGAGAAGCGTTCTTTTTGGTTGTTTGTGTAATATGAAAGACTCATGTAGTATTCTGTTTACAAAGCACACGCACGTCATTGATGCAAGCTAGCGTTCCGTTGTCCTTTTGTACATATACGCCGCAGCATAGCCGATACATCTAACTGACATGCTTTTTTTTCTAATATTTGCTCGCTGTGTCATGTTCTATTTATTACTAGTGAGGATGCGCTTCTGGGTTTTATTTTGACTTCTTTTTTCTAACCCAAGTTCTGCATACAATCAGCCAGTAACATGAATGGGTCTCTTATCTGAGTGTTGTACATATTGTGCTGTTTACTGGATGATGGGGAATCAATAAATAGCTGGACCTTGTCCAATCAGATAGAGCTCCTCAAGCACTCTGCAAGTGCCGTTGATAACTTGACTGATTGATAATGTGGACAGGATTAATTCACTCCACTCCATTGTACCGAAAATTGCTTAAAACTACTTACAGTCATTGCATGGCTATATTTACTAGTATGTGCCAAGTTTTGTTAGGTTTTTTTTTGTCTTTGATATTTGAAGTCTTCTACCTTTGTTGGTGTTCTTATATGACTTTTTCGTCCTGCTGTTGTGTTTCATTCTTAATAAAGACAAAATTGTACATCATTTACAATTATATTTGTGTTATTAGTGTCTATTAATACATGGGCGTTACTGTATGACTAAACTCCTGACTAAAATGTTAAGTGTTAAACACCAAAAATGTCACTGGTTTCGAGGCAGTGGATCTGACTGGCTGTCTGGGACGATCCTTAGCTCAAATTAAAGTTGCTATTGGTGCCGAGTGCAGTCCCATAAGCATGTGCATAAATGTCTTACAAAGTACAAAAAGATAAGAGGACCATAAAAATATGCAAATAAAAAAATAATGTATTAATTAATTACATTTTAATCGCATCATGTCACCAAAATCTCCTTTAGTTTTATAAAACTATTACTTTTTTCTCAAATATAAAATATTTATAAAATACATATATTAACAAAATATAAATAAAATAATTTTTTCTCAAAAATTTGCAACTCTAAAATGTAAAATTTGTTTGTCAAAAATATACTTTTTTTCTTTTCAAAAATTACTATTAATACAAATTTGTCTTTGAAAATATTGTCAAAAATACATTTTCATTTTCTAAACAAACATACGACTTCTCACTAGTGTCACAGAGATATGCTGGAGCTTATTCCAGCTATCTTTGGTTAGAGGTGGACTGATGGATCACCAGCCAAGCACACATAACCATCCACACTCATATTCACAGCTGTGGACAAGTTAGAGCAGGGGTAGGGAACCTACGGCACGGGAGCCAAACGTGGGTTTTGGATGACATTTCTTAACACAATAAAACTTTCTGCAATACTACATTTTAATCAATTTATCCATTTTATACCGCAGTGCGGGTGGTCAGAGCCATTGCCAGCTACCCTTGCGATATTTCCCGTATCAGACACCAAAACTGGATTATGACTAGATAATATAGTAACCTACCCGGGTCACTGAGATGTCAAGAAGTGAACATCCTTTTTTTAGTCAAATAGTCAGCCAGCTAATTCTGCAGAGCCAAGCCTTTTGATGGAGAAGAAGGGTTCTCCACCCCTGAGTTTGAGCCTCCAATTGACCAAGCATGCATTGTGCATGTTGAAATTCTTGGAAATTGTAAATTTTAACCATATAAACATGTGTGATTAATACATAATAATGTAGCTACAACATGGAACGTAACACACACAAAAATGATGCATACATGTCAGGTGACTGACTGTTGAGTGTGACAGTGCACTTCTATCCAGGGTTCAACCTCTTATCAGTAATGCATGACATCATCAGGAGGTGAAGGTTCAAGTCCAGTTTAAGCGGTGTCAGTGTGTTAATGTTGAACCAGAGGGAACTAACCAAGTCACGGTTGGAGTGTGCGTATTAATATTATTCACCTTTTATTGTTCAGTATAAAAAGCAATAGTTGGAATAATGAGTCACTTGAATTAAAGCTACATTCGGTTATGTAGACGGACTGTATGGAGACAAAGCAATCAACTGCTGGTTGGTTTAAGATCTGTAAAGTGGATGTTTGCATGGGCCACCTGAAAGCTATGCTATCTGATCACAGTCCTAACCCCCATCAAGGGCCTTCTTATCAGGGTCCAGCAGTCCATGCAGGGAGTGCTGCACAAGGTGACTCACTCATGTAAAAAAATAACATAAAAATTGTGGCTTTCCTCCAGGTTTCTATTAGTCTTGACAAAGGGATTACCTGCAGAAGAACCCTTTAGGCTGCTCTTTGTGCTTTAGTTTTCCTTCTTATTGCCATTGCTCTGCTCTGTGGGGACAGTTTTCATGAAATAAGCAGGATTGGTGTGGCAGCGCAAAGCCAGGAGAGCCGGAATGACGGCAAGCAGAACATTGAGGATGATAACAGGCCCCAATTTGTCTGCTGGGACTCGGTATGTGAAGGATGTGCGGGAGTGCAGCGAAGCTCCAATGTGGCACCACTGGGCCTGGAGACAGAGTAGAGTAGTCGCTAAGTGCTAAAAATAAACGGTAAATATAAATTGTTAATAACATAACAAGCGCGCGTTTACCTGAGATGTGGCTCCAGCAAAGAAGAGAGACCAGTCCAGCATCCAGCTGCTGCCTGGTGTTCTTAGACCGTAGACGAGAACCATCAGCAGGGGCACAGCGTAGAACCAATAGACCAGCATCTACAGGAATAATGCAAAATGAATTCAACAAGACAAATCTGTTCTGAATTATCAAAATAATCTGCTCCACAGACCAAATTATGTGTATCCAAGCAATTTAAATGTCCTCTAAAAAACAAAGAAAAAGTGGTGTCTATCTACTGTTACTCACCGTGACCCTGGGGAAGCCGACTGGATCTTTGAGGTAAGGTTCATACTGATAAATGTAAGTGAAGCAGGAGTCCAGAGGGCAGTCCAGCACTACCTGAAGGACAGAAACTATCAGTACTTTCTATATACTTTGGAAAATGTCAAATTATAATAGTACTACTACTATTTATAATAGATTAGATTTTTATATAGCGCTGTCCAAGGTACTCAAAGTGCTTCACAGTCATCCCATTATTCAGTCACACACTCCTGGGGAAACCCAAACATAGCTGCCAGGCTCTCCTGCTGCCACCAAACATTTATTTACCTTCATCCACCAGTGTGGGCAACACTGGAGGAAAGGTGCGTGAAGTGACTTGCCCAAGGAAACAATATAGCAACGAGGATGGAGGAAGAAAGGATCAAACCCCCAACCTTCCAGTTTCTGGAAGGTTGTACACGTACACATACACGTACAGGTAAAACTTATGTACAATATGTTTGTACTCACAAAGCCTCTAAAAAGACAGAAGGCCACGACTCCTAGTAGCAACACTGAGAACTGGAGGTCAATAGGTCGAGATAGGAGACCTTTCCTTTGCTCTGCTGCAACCTAGTCAACATATTGAAAAAGGTTAACAATTGACCCAACCATCCACCCATCCATTTTCTAACCCTCAGTTACTGAGGAACTAATGAGTAGAGTAGTTACTGACACACTAAGGCACATTGAGTACATTTAGAGTAGTTACTGAGGACCTAATGAAGAACTAATGAGGAATAAATGACTAAGGCGCGAACATGTCTGGTAGTTACTGAGGAACTAATGAAGAACTAATGAGGAACTCATGAGTAGAGTAGTTACTGAGGAACTAAGGCACATACATTTTGAGTGGTTACTGAGGAACTAATGAAGAACTAATGACTGATGTCCATACATTTAGAGTAGTCACTGAGGAACTAATGAGGAACTAATGAGTAGAGTAGTTACTGAGGAACTAAGGCACATACATTTTGAGTGGTTACTGAGGAACTAATAAAGAACTAATGACTGAGGCCCATACATTTAGAGTGGTTACTGAGGAACTAATGAAAAACTAATAAAGAAATAATGACTGAGACCCATACATTTGGAGTAGTCACTGAGGAACTAATGAGTAGAGTAGTTACTGGGGAACTAATAAAAAACTAATGACTGAGGCCCATACATTTAGAGAAGTCACTGAGGAACTAATGAGGAACTAAGGAGTAGAGTAGTTACTGAGGAACTAATAAAGAACTAATGACTGAGGCCCATACATTTAGAGAAGTCACTGAGGAACTAATGAGGAACTAATGAGTAGAGTAGTTACTGAAGAACTAAGGCAAATACATTCAGGGTAGTTAGTGAGGAACTAATAAAGAACTAAAGATTAAATGAGTAGAGTAGTTGCTGCAGAACTAAGGCACATACATTTAGAGTAGTTACTGAGGAACTAATGAAAAACTAATAAGGAACTAATGACTAAGACATGTAAATTTATAGTAGTCACTGGGGAACTAATGAAGAACTAAAGATGAAATAATGAGTAGAGTAGTTATTGAGGAACTAAGGCAAATACTACATTCAGAGTAGTTACTGAGGAACTAATGAAGAACTAATAAAGAACTAATGACTGAGGCACATATCTATGATAGTTACTCAGGAACTAATGAGTAGAGTAGTTACTGGGGAACTAGTGAGTAGAGTAGTTACTGAGGAACTAATGACTAAGGCAACTCCAACACATTTAAAGTAAATGTGTCTGTACAAGTACTAATAACATTAGCCTGTTTATATTTACCTTGTCGGCTGTGATGATTGGCATCTCACCGGGCCTCCTAAAAAGGACAGAAGCTGCCCAAAAAGGTGCTAAAAAAAAGGGTGCGTTCCTCCAAAAAGCTGGACGAATATTAGATCCGTATTTACCTTTGGAAGAAGAAGAAGAATGTGAATAAATTTGCACAAATTGGCTTGTGGCACAGCTCCTTGTCAATTCCCCAATGGACAAAGTCTTCAAAAGTATAAGGTTGGATCAATGATGTTTTATTCCATAGTCACTTCCTGGGTATGTGTCCCAATACTTTTGTCAGTAATGTATCTTTACTATTTTTTAATGATATATTTATTTTGGTGAGTGTGAATGGTTGTTTGTCTATATGTGCCCTGTGATTGGCTGGCGACCAGTCCAGGGTGTACCCCGCCTCTCACCTAAAGACAGCTGGGATAGGCTCCAGCACCCCCACGGCCCTCGTGAGGATAAGCGGTAGAAAATGAATGAATTAATTAATTAATTTCATTTGCTTTTATTTTCATTTTTAATAATTATTTTGAATTATTTTATTTACTATTTATTTGTGTTTCTATAATCTTCTAGAATCTGCACCTATTCCAGCTATTTTTGGACTGTCTGTTTGGTCTGTTTTAATTTATTCCACTTGTGGCCCGCCTCCGGGCACACCCACTCTGCTGTGATTGGTTCCACTCAGCTTGTACAGTTAACAGCTTGGGCACGCCCATACAAGGACCCTCACAAGGGCCCTCATAATCTGAAGCTTTAGCATCATTTAACACAAAAATGCAACATTATAACAATATTTATAGGTCAGAAAAGTACAAAAAGCTCAATCAGTCCCCTTTGGAACCAATCCATAGTTGGTCATGATATCTTACACAGTTAAATACATACCCTTACAGACTCAAATATAAGACAACCTTCTTATTTCTCTGACAGTTGTTTGATGACTCTGCTTCATTGTTCACCATTAGCAATTATTTAGTGCAGTTTTAACGCAGCTTGCAAGGATATTTCCCCTTGTGGGACCAAAGGCTTATCTTATCTTATATGGCGACAGGTTAGTTCAATAAAGACTTTCATTAGCAAAAGATAAGTGCACACAGAGCGACATGACACACAAAAAGTTAAGACAAACATAACACTCTCCATGGGATGGCGGAATAAAAGAACAGGAACAAGCAAGAAAAGGAGAACAACACACAGAACCCGGGTCACCATGGCCCAAGGAAAACTAATAGATCAGCGACTATAGCAGATAATTAGAACTAAAGAGAACCCTTAAAACAAATTAAAGACATCCATTTTCTGTACTGCTTATCCTCACGAGGGTCGCAGGGGTGCTGGAGCGTATCCCAGCTGTCTTTGAATGAGAGGTGGGGTACATCCTGGACTGGTCGCCAGCCAATCACAGGGCACATATAGACAAACAACCATTCACACTCACATTCATACCTATGGTGATGTCAAACAGGAAACGGACATAATAAAATAAAAGCACCAAACAGGAAATAACAGTAGAAAACATATAACCCAACATAAACATAAAACCCCAAACTACCCTTACTATGAAGGTCAACTGTCATTAGTCCAATCCCGTACTCACCTACAACCACTCCAGGGATGTGAACAAGTTGATGGCTGATGGAGGACCCCGCCCACAGCAGAGCCAGACTGCGATAGGTCTTCCTGCAATTAACAGCCAAAAGCTTCATCGTACATAAAACACAACATAACACCACCAGACCGGCCATGTTTGTTAGTAATGAGCCATTGTTTACCCTGTGAACATGCGGTGAATGATGGTTAGCAAGAGGACCAAGTGAACAACGCCTTCCCAGTATGACATCATCACAGCGTAGGCAGTACTCAGATGAGGCTCACCCTGAGAGGAAGACAGCCAACATTTGGTCAATTTGGACCAAAATACCCCTGGAGGGACTTCATCAAAGCTCACCATCTTGATGTAGAAGCCCATAAAGCCTGATATAAAGCCTTCCTGCTCCAGGGCATTAGTCAGACCCACCAGGCTAGTGAAGGAAAACTCTGCAAAAACTGGACAAGACACACAACTTTAAAAAATACACATCTTAATTTACCAGTAAAATGCTAGGGAGTGTCTCTACCGTAAAATAAAGGATCCACTGTCTGTTTATGTTGCACAGTGAGGAAGAAGAGAAGAAGAACTGTTCCCAGGACGACTGCTCCCGTTCCCAGGATGGACAAAGGCCTGCAGGAATATCACAGTATCACAGTTTTTTTTTGTCAACTAGTAGCTATATCATTGTCATATGTCATTATTCTTTGAAAAAAAAATCTGACTTCATGTGAAAATTGTGCTGAAGACTTTAATTTATTTATTTACAATTTTATGAATGCATATACTCTATATTCAAACCAATCTAATATTGTATGATGGCCTAGTGGTTAGCATGTTGGCGACACAGTCAGGAGAACTGGAAGATCTGAGTTCGAATCTTCACTGGACATTTTGTGTGGAGTTTGCAGGTTAGGAAAAGCGGTAGAAAATGAATGAATGAATGTTTACTTTGTTTATTCATGTTTACTTTGTGTTAATCTATAAGTTCATAAGGTTGTTCTGGTTGTACTGTTCTGTCATATAGAGGATCTTTGACGAGTTTTTTTTTTGCAGTAGGTCCTGTTATATTGAGGATCTTTAAATACCATAATAATACAGTCAAAAATAAAACATGCACTTTAGGTTAATGCCGAGTGGTTAGGGCCAAGGCCTCACAGCTAGGAGACACTGGTTCGATTCCACCCTCAGCCATCCCTGTGTGGAGTATACATGTTCTCCCCGTGCATGCTTGGGTTTTCTCCGGGTACTCCGGTTTCCTCCCACATTCCAAAAACATTCTAGGTTAATTGGTGACTCCAAATTGTCCATAGGTATGAATGTGAGTGTGAATGGTTGTTTGTCTATATGTGCCCTGTGATTGGCTGGCGACCAGTCCAGGGTGTACCCCGCCTCTCGCCCAAAGACAGCTGGGATAGGCTCCAGCAGCCCCCGCAGCCCTCACGAGGATAAGCGGTAGAAAAATGAATGAATGAATGAAAAATAATTACATATTAATAATGTTTTTGGACAGTGACAGCATGTTAGTTTAAAGTTTATACCATTTGTCACATCACATTCCCTAAAGACACCTAATACAAGTGATACACAAATTAAACACTTGATCAGAATTGTAAGATCAGTTTCCGGTTACATTTTGCACAGTTGGACGTTAAGGAGGTTCTACGTAGAGCTTCAAATGCAAAAAAAACAACAAAAACAATGACAATAAACTATTAAAGTGAAATACTTAGTTCATCAGCTGCTGAAAAGTTTAAGACCTCAGCCTTAAAAAGCCAAAATATTGTCAAAAATGTACATCAGTTCCAGACAACTAGTCGTAAAATATTGACCAGGAATGGATAAAGAGTATATAAGTTTGATAGACATTTGTGTTAATTTATGGTATTACATTTACCAGACACTATGTTTATTATGGCAGCTGAGGTATGTGAATATCATACTAAGATTTGTAATATTTTGCCTCTAAAATAAAGACAGGAACACCCTTGACACTACTTCACTTTTGATACAACTTTTGAAATGAATTGATTGCATTGAAATTTTCCAACATTTGTCTATAACAAAATAGTTTGTGTATGTTATCTCTTTCAATGAAGCTACATTACACTCATAAAAACACATAAATTGAGATTGAAACCACTTCAGTGTGAAGACACTTACTCCTGAAGAGCAGGGATGTTGTTCATGGTGTACAAAACAGCAGGCGCCTGCAGGGAGATGAGGAGCACGCACACTTCCACAGGCACCCTCATGGTCCACTCTTTGGCTGTCCTTCCCGCTGTTTGGAAGCACACAAAAGAATATACACAAATATACCTCCAGCTAAAGTCCTGTAGTGCTAAAAGGACACATGCTATGTCCCACCGGTGTCCGGTCCAGTGGTACAGGTGATGATTTGATCAGTGATCAATCAACACTGCTGCTGGGCCGACACGTCTCCACCTTTCCAGTTGGTGTCAAAGTCCAACTCTTTGGCTTGGTAGTGTCTCACATTTAAATGACGTGTACATGGAGGAACGTGCTGACGAATATAATACCACCAGGATGCCCCTTTTTATCTTGAATGTGTTATTTTTTGTGGATTCCTTCATTTTTAAACTACTTCAGTTGATTAAATTGTACAAGGGCCTGTTGAACTAATGTTTACTTTTGTTTATGCTGCCACTTAGTGGACGTTTTAGGCATTGTTACCTTTAAATGTTCGACCAAGACAGACGTCGCCAGATAGATTTCACTAGGGCACGTGCCCCAGTATTGATCTGCAGTGCCTCAGTAAAAATGTCACCTATTTAAAAAAAAAGTCTAAGGCACATACTACTAATATGGCAATGTATGATAATTGATAATACTTCTTTGTCAACTCGAAGTCGAGAGAGCGAGAGAAAGGGACCAAGAGAAGAGAGAGAGAGAGAGAGAGAGAGAGAGGCAGAGGCAGGCGATGAGGATCACTGCGAGGTAGGTAATGTTAGCCGACAACAACTTGTTAAATATACAATTTTTATTTGACTGTAACTGTAACTCCTAGATGGATATTAGAAGGTTTATTCGCCCGCAGTAGAGACAAAGCAGCAAGGAATGAGAGAAGTAACTGAAGTCCTAGCTAGCTAGGCAACAGAAGTTTGTCTTAAGTTGATGCTAAATTAGCTAACGTTATTCCTCGACTAACGACTAACGAGATTAACTACATTAATTTGTTGTACGAGCTGTACGAGTTTCATCAGCATGAAATATAATATTGGTTATGGTCATCCTGAGCATCCTGAACTCTGCGTCAATGATGATTTTGAGTTAGCTTGTGTTAGTTGACAGATTTAGCCTATGGATGGTTCAGTGGTTCTCAAATGGTCTATCTTCAGGTAGAAAAACATTTTCCCCTAAGATGAAGTCGTAAGCCACATTTTTAAACCATTCCAAACCATATAAGTCCTCTGAGATCACATTCATTTCCTCAAGCATCACTTTTGCAAAAACAGAACATTTTCAATGTTACGTAAGGTACAATATCCAAAAAGCAGCTACACTTGGCTGAGAAGCACAATGGGGCAGGATAGGCTTCAACATCTAGCCATCATGTCAGTGGAGAGTGAGGAACTTTCCAAGTTAAGCCACAGCCAAGTGATTGACCACTTTGCAAAAATGAAAACAAGACGTTACAGTTTACTTCCCAAAAAATGATTCCCTGAAGAGACACACAACAGTTGTTGTGTTTTTGTGATGGTTTACAAGTCTAGAGTAAAGTGCACAAGTAGGCCAAAATCATTAGCGCAGTACATTTCAGGTGGTTAATCAAAGATCCAGACAACAACATAGTCTGATGTGATTTAATAGTTTAAAGGTCTATTTATGTTCTTTAATGATAAATAAGTGTTGAATTCTCTTGCTCACTTTGCAGGCTCTCATGAATTCTTTGTGCCCCAGGTGTGCCTCAGTACGGAATCAGGTCTAGTGACGCCCCTTATCCCGCCTCTCGCCTGAAGCAGCTGGGATAGGCTTCAGCATTAACCCCGCGACCCTAATGAGGATAAGCGACATAGAAAATGGATGTACAATGTTATGAATGACCATTTATATAAACAGCTAGGAGACCCGAGTTTGATTCCACCCATGGAGTTTGCATGTTCTCCCTGTGCATGCGTGGGTTTTCTCTGGGTACTCCGGTTTCCTCCCACATTCCAAAAACATGCTAGGTTAATTGCCGGCTCCAAATTGTCCATAGGTATGAATTTGAGTGTGAATGGTTGTTTGTCTATATGTGGCCTGTGATTGGCTGGCGACCAGCTGGGACAGGCTCCAGCACGCCTGTGACCCTCGTGAGGATAAATGAATAAATTATGAAATATTTGAATTGCTTGACAGCCTTAGCTAGTATTTTATCATTAGTTTATCTATCATCTATCACATATCCTAATCTTTTTTATTGTTATTATTTCATTTCATGTACAGATTTAGTTGTCAAGGCCCCTGCATTTTTCTTCCTTAAAGAGCCATCTGTCCTGTTAGGTACAAGATTAATGTTTCCCTTGTCTGATACAGCAAGTCTCCATTCCTGATTGGATTCCTAATAATAGCAGAAAGATTGTTTATTTTTCAAGCCAGGACAATAAAGTATCATAGATGAGATGAGGAATAGATGAATTATGTAACGAGGCCTTTTCTAATGCAACTTTATCTCCTGCAGCAAAGCTTCTGAAGAGGATTACACCCCGCAGAAGCGTAGTGAGAGTGTTGAGGGGTGGGGTGTCGCACTAGAAGAGACAGGACAGACGCGCTCTGACCTGCATAGCACACACACATACCATCCTTAAGTGTGTCCATTTGGTTTGAAAGCACCATGTTGCATCCTTTAATTATTGGCATCGTGACGGTGAACACCTCGCTAACCGTCGTCTACTGGACCTTCCTTCTGGGTGACGCCTACTTCAAGTGGATGATGGAGCCAGAGGACAAACCCAAGCAGGTGGTCACCCCGGCCTGAGGCGGCGGCATGACGTGCTGCCCACCTGACACAGTGACTGCTGTTGTTTGCAACTTCTTAGGTGTTTAGTCAGCTTGTTGTTTTTGGAGTCTGATTTTAACTTTATTTTTCTGGAGAACATTCCTGTTTAGTTTAGTGAAGTGGAAGTGGAAGTGCAGGTGAAGGAGGAAGGAGTCAATCAAACAGGTGAGTTCTCAACCAGAAAATATGGATTCAATGGTTCAATGGTTCAAACTGTGTTTCCTAAGCTGACGGTTAATGATGCAAAACATGAAGATGAAGATACAAAACAAACGCTGCCTTCTAGTTTGCTGACTCAGCTAAAACAACTGACAGGCGTCAACAAAATCCTATCAAGGATTAGCAAGGAGGACCTCGACACAGCGGACGAAGCCTCCTTGACAGACGCATTTATTTTTCTCGTCTCCATCAACATGAACGACGACTTCTACTGCGGTCTGCACCCGGTCTCCTGGTTCATCCTCTTCGCAAACGTGGCCCTCATCATTATCGAGTGGCAGTTTGTCATCACTCGCTTCGTTCAAATTAACATGCCACAAAAAGAGAACAAGACGGGACCCTAGAGGAGGACATCCAATTTTGACGGTCTCATCATGCCTTTGTTTTGTTTTAGAAAAGCAATGACAGCGTGTTTGGATTTTTTGTGAAACATCACACCGGTTGTCACCTTTGACCTTCTTTCTTTGTTTCTGGTCCATTTCAGATGTACCCAAAGCCCTCAAATTTAGAAGCCCCTTTATTCACAAGTCAAAGAAGAGAGCTGAGAAGGCATTTTTCAACAGGTCTTGATCACCAGGTAAGACAGAAATGTTCATTTGCATTCCGTTCTTCATCACTGACTGTTGAATCCAATTTTATGACACTGTTTCAACCCCAGAGGGAACATTTTAAATGAATAAATACACTGGCTTCATAACATGACGGACATTTTATATTATTATTATTAAATTAGTTTTTAATTGTCTTATATTGTTTTAATAAAATTATTCTTTTAAATAGATTCATCAAATAATAATAAATAAACATCCATTTACTTGTGATTTTTATGTTACTGACATTTGTATCAGATGCAGTATGTGTTATAATCTTATTTATTTTTTAATTGTATTATATGTTATTGATTCCTGAAAAAAAATACAATTAATAAATGAATAATTTCTCTCCTGGATATTATTTTTTTAATTATTATTACTATTTTACTATATTGTTTTAAACCCTAAATATAAAAAAATATATTAAAGTAATGGAATATTGAATAAATTAAATATAATAATAATAATAATATATAATAATTAAATAAATATTGAATAAATCTGGATCAGCTTTTTTAACATTTTATTTTATTGTTTCAATAGCCAAGTGAAAAGAATGAAAGTAAATAAATGAATACATTTGCCACTTAATATCACTTACAAAAAGAACTACCCAACAAAATGAAAAGCAAAAGTAAACAGTGCCTTGATATCATGTTTTGATCAGATGTTTTTTGAAATGGTTTTTAAAATTTACTATACTTAGAAACTCATATATACACATAAATAAATGGAATATTATGTAAATATACAGTATCACTTGGCCACCTTTTGAGCTGCAGTTGAAAGATTCACTATGATCATCATGTGTTCATTGAACAGTTAATTATATATGCGGACAGTGGACTGTTTTAGATGAAAAGGATGAAAAGGTGCCGATATGGTCAATGTAATATATATATCATTATCATAAGTGTGTGGTGTATCGCACATGTAGATATGTTGGTCATGGATGACCATAAGCATCTTGGGTGTAATACGACCCATGTCTAATCCCTGTACAGATGGAATGCTGATATGGCAGGTTGACACACCCAATCCTATTAACTCTCACCGTCCTATATTCACCTCTTACGCTCCTCAGTCTTGGATGGACCCTCAATGAAGTTCTCTAAATATGTATAAAGGGATTTAAGTCTAGACAAAAGAATTGGCACACTTTATGGTGAACTATATTTGAGACTGTCCTTCCTTAAGTCCATAAACATCTCTCCATCCCTCCAACTCATCGTTGTTGAAGTCCTTTATCTTGCCATCTCCCAAGCCTTTACTTTGCCATGAAGGTGGATGATGATCAAGTCGCTCAACATTATTTGAACAGACGAGAGGGCGTCATGAATCAAGACAACGCCTCACACCTCAATGTCTCCCAGCTGGTGTTTGGACACCGCCGGCTTCTTCAGCTCACCAGAGGGAAGAAAAAAGAGGAGGAGGCCTATTTCGTGGACTACATCCCTCCAGCAAGTGATGGCATCACGCTACCTCAAAATGTAGTCTATGTCCTCGTCGGGGTGGTGTTGGTTGTAGTGGCCACTTACGCCATAGTGGGACACCTGATAAAAGATCTCATGCATGACCTGGCAGGTAACCTCGGGCAGCGAAGCCCAGTCACCTTTTCTCTGAGAACCAGGTTTTGGACCCAGAATTTAGTGTTGTCTGCCCGTTTCCCACCAATTTAACCCCCAATCCTAATAATTATGTGGATATTAGGAAATTAATTGTTGATTGTTCATGTTGAAATACAGTGGAACCTTGGTTACCAGGTTTTTTGGTTGAAAATACATGCCTAAGTTTGAGTGCGTTGACCAGTGTTATTAATACTATGCACCAGTCCGTCTATATTCTTAATATATTTGATCAGAAAACATCCATTCTTGTTAGCATATTAGCTACCGCACAAAATGGCAACCGGGTCAGCGGTTGACTGTCAATAATAAAACATGCATGTTAGGTCAATGGACGAATGGTTAGTGTGCAGGCCACACAGCTAGGAGACCCGAGTTCAATTCCACCCTCAGTTTGCATGTTCTCCCCGTGCATGTGTGGGTTTTTTCCAGGGACTCCAGCTTCCTCCCACATTCCAAAAACATGCTAGGTTAATTGGCAACTCCAAATTGTCCATAGGTATGAATGTGAGTGTGAATGGTTGTTTGTCTATATGTGCCCTGTGATTGGCTGGCGACTAGTCCAGGGTGTACCTCGCCTCTCACCAGCTGGGATAGGCTCCAGCATACCCCCGCGACTCTACTGAGGATAAGCAATATAGAAAATGGATGGATTGATGTACTTATGTATTTATCTGCATAATTAGATTTTCATTATTTCTTACAGGAAAAGATTCGGTTAGCATCTGTTTCAGTTAGAGTCAGACCTTCGAGAACAAATTAATGATGCTAACCAAGTTTCCACTGCAATCGTGCGCAATTAATTGTAGTACTTATCTGCAGCCAGCAGAGGTGCTGTTGATTCACTCAGCAATAGTTTGTAACCTAAAAGTGCAATCATAGAAGTTTAGGTACGGCACAAATGTTGAATAAAAAAAACAACAACAAAAAACATTTCTGTTCCTCAGACTGGATACTTGGCCCAAAATCGGTGGAGGATCACAGTGAAGGAGGTCGAGGTGCACTGGAAGGAGATGAAGAAGAAGAAGAGAAGATGATGGAGAGACACAAAGTGGGGATAGAAAGAGCCACTGTTCATCCAGTCCTCCACTGAGGAGAAGCACCATCTCTTCCAACTCAGGAGAAAAAAGAACCTCTTCACATTGTGTAATCTTTGCCCGCCCTCTGACCCCTCATGTTACCTGCCTGTAATTTATCACATTAGTTTTTATCATCTAGTCACGCTTAACTAAAACCTTTTATTTTTCTTATGTACTACTCTGTACATACAGTAACATCTTACTAACATATAATGACAATACAACCAGTCCCTTATGTTATAAAGTGCTCCATTATTGTAACAGTATGTGTTCCTATAGAGTACGTCCAACTACAAGCTTCTCTTCAATAAACAGCTTAACAATACAAGTTAGTCTCATCTGTCGTCATTATTAATCTATGTTACGTTCCTTCCTGTGTGTATAATACCTGCTCATGACACACCTCATTTGGAAACCATTACTCAACATCAACCTCATTATAGACAGACAGACATTATTTCAAGCCTATTTGTATAATCTATTTTGTTATTGTATTTATGATAATACCTATTCATTGTGTTTATTTGTATTTCTATTATATTTTGAAATTTTGTCAATGTCTTGTATTGGAAAGCATTGTAAATTCTATTTTTATTACTATAATAAATAGAATTGAATAATTTAAAATATCAATCATATTTTATTATTGTTGACATTCTGAATATTTTACCCTTTGTTATATTTATATTATTAGAAATAAAATTAGACCTATTTTTAAAATGACTTACAATAATAAAAAAATATTTTTCATATGGTGACCTTCAGTGTTTTATAACTACTTCTAATGAAAATGTGCATGTGCTCAATGAAAAAAACCAAAAATACAATACATATTATTCCGCATTTTAGTAAACAGTTTAATAAATACAAAACATGAATATTAGTTTGCAAACATGAATTCGTTCAGCCAAGGTTTCCTGTAAATGAAAAAAACAAGAAAAAAAGAGTAAACATAGATTAATAGATGAGCTCTTGCACCGAGCTCTCAGACTAGAGCTGTCCTATCTGGTCTAACTGGTGTGTGTCCCAATATGTCTTCTAAGCCAACAGTCTATCATTTGTCCTTTATTATTGAATTTTTATTGGATTTTCATTCTTAGAATTATCTTAATTACCAATTAATAATTACTTGCTTGCTTTAAGATGAATAAAGTACATTAGGGAGTATGATAGGTTAATATAACAAGTGTACTCACGCTATCTGACCTTGAGGGTTCCAAGCTGTTCTAATCTCTTTCCATCCTCAGTACGGCTCAACATTGCACACCATCAGCGACTCAAGCCGGAGAACTTTGACAATATTTCTTTTCATCACTCAGGAATTTGCCCTAGCAGAATAACACTTCCTGGACTGAAACTTTGTGAAACCTCTTGAGAGCCATGGAAGTACCAGTAGATAGCTTAAAGGTCCGTTACAAAGAAGAAGACGGTGTGGTGCTGTTTGAGAGTTACATTCCCCCTTCCAGGGACGCCATCCACCTACCGACATATGTGCTCTACTTGCTCATGGCCATCTTCATCGTGCTGGGGGTTCTCTATGCTATCATTGGCCACCTCATCAAGGACCTCATTCATGACTTTGCAGGTCAGGGGTTAGGTTGCTCAGTTTTGATTGACAGTGACAGTTTAATAATATACGTTGGCTTTAAACACCTTGTCTTATTAGGACTAGTTTGGATTCATGCATTGGACTGTTCTTATGAAAAGGATCATTCATTTCATGATGGCAAAAAAGAACTTGTGGATTTTTTTTCTCCTAGACTGCCTTTTAGGGGAGCAGCCCGAGGAGGTGGTGGTCAACTACTGTGAAGCCAAAGACAAATTCATGGCTGACTGGTGTCCGGAAACTACACCGGAACTGCAGGAGATGGCCCGAGCTGAGGAGAACAAGATGGCTGATAAAGACTTTATGAAGTCTCCTGCTATTTGGATTATTTCTACAGAACCGCGAGGGACCAGGACAGGACCCCGCGTGGTGTTTGGGAAAAGAACTTAAAGAGGAGCAAGAAAATAATGTCTAACCAATACGTTCATATGTGACATTAATGGAAATTCGTTGCATAGTTAAGGTAAGCTTTGGCGTTAGGGAGACATCTAGTGGTTCTGTAGAGTCAGTGCACGTCCTGATGAAAAAAAAAAATAATAAACACCAGTTGAAAATTGCGATAACCACACGGTCACAGTCTGCCAGTGTTCTCATCTGTTTAATGTGACTCCTGACACTCGGTCCTGATCGTACCCATATCGGGACAGTAAGTTATTTGCTCTTTATTGTTATTTTGCCTGATATTGATGCAGAGAGACACGATTCCTCTCCACAGTCATAAGACTTTATAACACACAATTGTAAATAATGTATTTTTTTTTTACTAATTCGTTCATTTTTATGAAGTCATGTTTACTTTTCTCTTATTTATACTGTATCCTGTTCTACTGAAAACATGGAATTTCCACAATTTGGCGTGAATAAAGTCTGTCCTATATCTAGGGTTGGACATCGAGCAACTAGCATGAACCGGTTCTGACTTTCCGGTTCTCCTGGAACCATTATTTTTTAACTTCCGGTGTCTACCTTTGGTCTTTGGCCAGGGCATCAAACATCAAACGGGAGAGGGGGCGGCGAGTTCATCCATTTCAACCGCGCGGACAGTGTGCGATAGAACTTCTTAGCAAAAAATGAGGATTGCGCAAATAAGGATGCGACACTCACAGGATTAAACACTCTCGGTTTCACGGTTTACTGCCCTGTTTATGACCCCTACACCTGACTTCTTTCAACCAATCAGGTAAGCAAAACAATAAATGAGGTGGGTCTTATGCTAGCATTGAAGCAGCGAATAAATTATACTTTATACTGTGAATACGGTGGCTAATTCAAATATCAAGCCAACTAATGCTGTGTACTTTAGCTGACGTTAATGCTAGCTTTAGCCAGGAAGTGGACCAGACTGCATGTTACTCCATTAACTCTATTAACTGTATTAACATGGTGAAGTTAGTTTTTCACGCTGGGCGTCAGATATTCATCTCCATAGCTGTTACTTTCAAGTTGGCAGTTGGATATGTAACTCCCCAGCAACAGTTTGCTTCATGTTTGCTATGAAGGTCCCACTCATACTCCAGACAGTCAATAAATGACTATTGCAAAAAAAAAGCCATATATTCTAAATCAAACCATTGATTTCCTCCATGCAGTTTAGTGGGAACTAACATGGTTAAGTTATTGTCTATTCTGCATCTTAAATTACAAGCTCATCAATGTCTGGAGTTGTTAACAGCCTTTTTCAAAACAATCAAAGAAATGTGTAATGACCACATTTCCATGACCAATGTTGTCTCCAGTTAACGCGGACCTACGTTACTACTCTTTCACTTTATACATAGTAAGTCAGGGGTCTTCAACCAGTAGCTCCTAACCGCTTTCAAGTAGCTCTCCAAAGGGTTTATTCGTTTATTATGGAAATTACAAAATGGGGTAAGTAGTGGCAGTAGTCTGGAAGTACTCTGGAGCGCTTGGAAATTACAAAATGGGGTAAGTAGTGGCAGTAGTCTGGAAGTACTTTGGAGTGCTTGGAAATTACAAAATGGGGTAAGTAGTGGCAGTAGTTTGGAAGTACTCTGGAGCGCTTGGAAGTGTCACCAATCAAAGTGGAGTGGGCGTGCCCGAAGGTGGGCCATGGGTGGCATAAATTAAAAGACCCTTTTGGAAATCCCAGCAAATACGGCCGGAATAGGTGCAAATTCTGGATGATCTTGAAAGCTCTATGTGGGGTTATTGTGTGTAGCTGCTCTGTAGGAGTCCACAACTCAATACAAAGGGCCACAAATGAGCATAATGGCCCCCCTTTAATACAAAGATATTAGACAATGTCACCAATGTCACCAAAAGTCCCATATTCCTGCTAAAATTACAATACTGTAGAGCTAAATAACTGGTAAAAAAAAACATAGAAATGAACTGAAAATTATCAGCGATATTAGCCTAGATTGGTTATTATTGATATTTGTATGGACCCGCCCACTTCATGCTGCCCTATGGAGGGTGAACAAACCTCCTCCTCCTGCAGCAGCACGGTGCGCCAACGCGCTCCACTCTGCTGTTTCTTGGTATCTCGGAGAGAAAACCACGGTGTGGTTTAAAGGCAACATGGATACCCGTTGATTTAAAGGAATTACTTGCATGGATTGGAGGTCATCGCCGATGTGGGGAGAGTGTGAGAGGTGAGCTGCTTTTCAAGCTAATTGTGCGTAAAGGGGGAAAATACGTTTCGCCGGGTTTTTGAACACAACGCGCAAATTCGCCAATATTCTGCTATTTTCGGAATGCTGACAGCGTTCTTATTGCAAAATATCAGGTGCCTGACTGTTGAACCGGTTGTCGTGAATGCCCAAGGCCCCCATACGGACAAAGCTGCGGCACATTTCCAACAGCACATCAACCCGATCTGCAGATTCGTCATTTTTGTCATATTCAAATTAAAATTCAGTGCTACACTCCTGTGGTTATTGGTGACCCATTTAAAAAAACAACAAAAAAGCAACAGAAATT
Organism: Doryrhamphus excisus; assembly: GCF_037039965.1. NCBI lineage: Eukaryota > Metazoa > Chordata > Actinopteri > Syngnathiformes > Syngnathidae > Doryrhamphus > Doryrhamphus excisus. Next base: position 17,824,843 of record NC_136362.1, read on the forward strand.
CAAATAAATACAGCATGGTACAGTAAATCATAGACGTGTAATATTGTGGCACATACAACACGACTGTTGTGCTATTTTTATCTTGATATGTAGCATGAGGAACATTTCTAGTCTACTCCTGCAGTTAACTTCTACAGCTCAGGCATGCAGCAACCTGTCTTCTTTGCAGCTGTTCTTGTGAGGAATTTACCATGTAGGGACATGCATCAAAAGCATGGGGTAGCTTTAAAGCAGACATGTGTAAAAGTAGCAGGCCTGAACATGATGCCTTAATAGCACACTGTCATTTATTACCAGCATAATGTGCTAGTTAGCACACTGTACTACCAGGGCCTAGCTTATCCCTCCAAATGTTCCCTGCTGGGTTTCCCTCACCCCTCTCTGATGAGGTCTTCACAGAGGTGCAAATGAGATCCTATTGTACATGTGAAAAGAGAACGGATCTGCAGTTTCTTGGCAATAAACAAATAAAAGTCATGGCTTTAATGACAAAGTTGGGATGGGATTCTTGTGGCAGATGCACCTCAATGTGTAATGTAATTGTCAAAACAGTATGAGGATTTCATCTTTCATTTGTTTTGTTTGTACAGTTGAACGGAAATCTCAACAAATTGTTCCCAGGTCAAATTATTGCCATCTAAAACCTTTATTTAAACTGTACAGGAACTGTTTTAAGTAGCATTCTAACATTCTTTGGTGCCATGTATGTGTAAAAATAATACTGATACAGCAATAATATTGATAGTGTAAAACGGGGGTCTCAAACTCACGGCCCGTGAGCCAAATGCGACCCGCGGGCCGCGAGTTTGAGGCCCCCACCTTGATACCAAAGTTTAATGTTGAAATAACAGCTTAAAGCTGTGTGCACACCGGACACAATTAACATTGTGTTACATACTGTTACCCTACCCTGTTACCCCGCCCTGTTTTGCTTTGGATTAGCAATGAAGCTAAAGGCTTATGACGCTGGGTACAAATAAATGCAGGAAATGATTTGGAATAAAACGGAAAATACACGTCAAGATAAAGCATCTCATCAAACATGTTGTTAAAGTTACCACGCAGCTCCCAGATGGAACTGAGTACGATGCTAACTTGCTAATTGGGTCAAATTATTGAGTTTCATTAATGTTCATGTTAAAGGTTAAATAACTGTTAATACTGTACATTTGAATATGAAAAAAAAAATTCTCTACCAACTGTATGTGGTTTCTTACGTTTTTCTTATTTGCTGTTTTATTATTATTTTACTTATTTATTACTGATTGATTGATTGATAGTCTTTATTCTTAATTTGTTCATTTTTTTATCTTATTTTGTGTATAGAAAAATAAAAATGAAGATATTTGAGAACAGTGGAATGTTTTATCAGATATTTTGGTGTGGAAAGCCGGAACCAAAGTACTGAAAAAGTGTAGGGTATAGCAGAAGCAAAAGCATTGAAGATAGTTTTGTTATTGATTTTTTTCCAGTTTTTAATAACTGCGTTTTGGGTTTTTTTTTTTTTTTGAAAACCTGATGCGGCCCGGCTTCACCCAGAACCTAGCTCCGGTGGCCCCCAGGTAAATAGAGTTTGAGACCCCTGGTATAAAACATTAAGCAGACAGCTCGATACAGTCTTGTTTATATTCTTCTAAGTTGTTCTTTTATCACGTCATGTTGAGATTGTTCCCTATAATGGAAGCCAAAGCCAAATTGAGAAATTAAAAAAGAAAAACACAAGTGCATTTGTATGTTACCCACTGACAATTGTGCTTGTGCTGTTTCTCCCACAGTGCTGTGGAGGAGGACCCATCATCTAAAATCACAGTCCCCATGACAGGTAAGCCTGTTATACGTATATTAAGAAATATATTAAAAAATATATATATTTTTGTCTGATGCATCTCTTTATCTGTTGTAGATTTGTGTAGGGATGAAGCAGACAACTCTCCTCCTCTTCAGCCTCACACTCTAAAGCAGTTTGAGCAGGTCAGCCCTTCTATGTTTTTCTTTGTTTATTGGCTGCATTATAAAGCTGCTTACTCTAATGTCTCCGAAGAAGGCAGGCTGTGTCTCGGGTCCAATACTTCCAATATACCAGTGGTGGGCGGGGCTCATTGGATTGAATAAGACACCTGGAATGTACGATAAAACACACAAGACTCTTAAAGAGGATGTGAACGTCCCTCCTTTTTTACTTCCCAGAAAGTGTAGTCGGTAGGTGAAGTTGTGTGTCACATATTTGTTCACTTGTGTTTGTTTGGCGCCATGGGTGAGGTGGTTGTTTGGATGTGAGAAGCTACTTTGGAAGCAACTGGCAGGCTGGATTGAAACACTTGGCGAGGCGGATGTGGCCCCTGGGCTGTAGTTTGCGCACCCTCGCTATATAGACTATATTTGTAGTTCCTTGGAGCTCAAATGTTGACAGTGCAGTGCTGTTGCTCCCTCTTTTTTTTCATCTCACCTTTTTAATTGTGTATTGCAACCACTTGAGTTACGATTGAGGGTGTTTAGGGTCAAATCACTGTTGCTGCATTTTTCTGAGTTCTCAGTGTGAACACCCTTGGTGTGGATGTATGGAAGTGCACCAATTGAGACACAGCCAAAGGCAATTTTACACTTGCACAATTTTTGTCCCTGCAATAGTATGTCATTTTGTGTGCCAAAGAGTATATTCATTATAAACTGGGGTGAAATAGTCGTCCATTGCCACTTTATGTCACGGTTTTTCAAAAATAAATTGTTGCTTTAGGGTCTATTATTTAAAAAGTATGCATATTGATGTAAATTTTCACAAATGTTTGCCTATATTAAGCATTTTCAAGCATAACAATGGTTACATGAACTAAAATACTTGTGCTGTCTGTGCCTGATGATCGTGAATGCACCTCTTGTTCTTGTTTATGCTATTTGCTTGCTGGTCTGTGCCATGTTTATGTTTAGCTTTGAATATGTATCTGAGTACTTGAGTTGAAAAAAATTCCACAATATGGGTCACCGCTTGTCATTGAGCGATGATGGTGGATCCTGCAACCAAACCAGTTGAGAACCATTGATCTAAACGACACACATTGCCACAGGGCAAAATTTGTGTCAGCCCTGTGATTGGCTGGCGACCAGTCCAGGGTGTACCCCGCCTCTCGCCCAAAGACAGCTGGAATAGGCTCCAGCACCCCCGCGACCCTCGTGAAGAAAAAGTGGTAGAAAATGAATGAATGAATGAAAATTTGTGTCAAGGTGGCCCAAGATTTTTGAGAGCTCTGTGCTGCAATCCAGCAGCTCAATGTATGACAAGGTTAAATACTGATGTCCTTTTTGATATGTTTTTTCTGGTCAAAGGTTTTAAAGGCTTGCAAAATAACTGAGCTATACTGTGTCAGTTTTTGGTATCCCTCCACTGGAATACATAATAGTCACTTCCATGAGACAGTGGGAATGGAATGGAATGGGATGACCAAAGGATGGGCTATTCTTAAAAAAACACTGTGAATTATAACAGTTAGGACTTGTTGGCAAGCTGCACTGTATTGTTTACTGCACGGTGGAAACATGGCTTGTGCCTTTAGTGCAATTTCTATCCAAGATGACAACCAAACTGCATGCAGTAAAAAGTCTTAAAATCCTGTCAAGAAAATTAGATCACCTGTAGCTGAGGGTATCACATGGAAAACACCCTGGGTGTCCCAATTCTCCCTTGGGCTCCAACATGGCCCACTTTCCTTGTCTTGGATTATTAATTTTTTTTGTAAGATCCATCTAGGCAAATACTCCTCTTATTATTGTTTTGTGGACCATGCAGTGTTGCCTCTTGACAGCAAGCAATTAGAGTTTATTATTATTTGGCCAAACATTCACATTCACAGCTACATGGCGGTCGAGTGGTTAGCGTGCAGGCCACACAGCTAGGAGAGCAGAGTTCAATTCCACCCTGCATGTTTGCATGTTCTCCCCGTGCATGCGTGGGTTTTCTCCAGGAACTCTGGTTTCCTCCCACATTCCAAAATCATGCTAGGTTAATTGGCGATGTGAGTGTGAATGGTTGTTTGTCCATATGTGCCCTGTGATTGGCTGGCAACCAGTCCAGGGTGTACCTTGTTTCTCGCCCGAAGACAGCTGGGATAGGCTCCAGCAAGATAAGCGGTAGAAAATGAATGAATTCACATTCATATTTGTTCACGACCGTTACTTGCGTCTCAATTCCAAGAATACCAAATGTATGTATGATTGGAAAAGGAGTGTCGCTTGAGGTTCATTTATTCATTCATTTTCTGTTGTTAAATGAGATTTTAAAAATATCAAATAATGCGGCCCATTTTTGATCACACAAACCAAAAAGCTCAATTTTATCTTTCCATTTTTGAAAATCTCCACTCTGAACAGTTTTACCGTTTTTAAGAACAGAATCCTTCGTTTGCGTGTGGACACATGAATGCATATTTTTCTGTGCCTTTCTGAGTTATTCAAAATATCCATATTCATGTGGACATGGCCATAAGCCATACCTATCAACCCTTCCTTTTTCCCAGAGAAGCTCCCATATATTGTCATTATTTGTCAGGAATTTTCCTTTATTTTCAAAAGCAAATGCTGGTACCATTTAATCAATAATCAATTCCAAATAATATCATCAAATTAATCAATTATTATGCACACCTCTTCTAACAAGTATTAAATATGGATGGATTAATCAAATATCTAGATATTCCATAAGTATGAATGTTGTATTATATGTTGATTTATACTGCATGTCATATGATTAAGATCTAAAACAGTATGAACATGTATTATAATATGAGCTACTGTAAATATGTAGTAAATGTAATGGCTAAACAATATGCAATAAATGTCCAATTAAAGATATTGCTTTTTCAACCGAATATAAAAAGGGACTTTCCCAAAGCGTCTTGTTATGATGTACAACTGAGACTGAAGTAGAGAAACCCTGATTGATTTATCTATTGATTAAGATGTGTGTCCAAATACGTTGTAAGCGAGTTACAGCGAGAGTGTGCACAGACGTGAAGGTGTTGTGTGTTAATGCTCCACCAATGATGTCATCCCTAATGCTTGTGGAAACTAAGTTTGGCGTCTGATGCTATTGTGTGTCTGAATAATTGATCAACAGACATGTAATGGGACACTTTAATGGACATCCGGAAGAGGAAGTATCGTGACGTAACCGCATCACTTTAGTCACAAGTCAAAACTGTCACCTTATTAAATATTAGGCATTGCATTATAAGCAGTTGTTCAATGAGAGAGTGAGAGATTGAGGGCACCCTATAAATAGCACTGCGGGCTCACAACTCCAATTTCATTCGACATGTATTTTAACTAACCACTCTGTAGGTTCCTTTCATCCAAAACAACTTAATGCGGGTCTGTTCGGACCGGAAGAGTTTATACAGTAAATGTAGATATTTTTACTGAGCTGTTACATGAAAATGCCACTAGAGGGCAGAAAAAACAATATCACAAATACAAAACAATACAATATTAATTGAAGTCAATCATTGTTTCTTTAAAGGGTGCATTTAGCTATTAAAATATTATTAGGGGAAAATGGTTGGGAACATAAATATCCATAGTATACAAAAGGAAGAAGACAAAATGAAAAGATTTGCCCTTCTCACCCACCCCCCTTGTATGTGTCAACTCCTGATTTTGCAGCAGAGTGAGACTTCCCATCATATCACAAGTGCCTGTAAACCAAGAGCCACTTTCCTCCCCGCCTGCCCCTCCTCCTCACTTCCACCCATCTCCCCTGGCGGTCTGGGATTCCGGGCATGTGTCTTCTTGTAAAATAAGCCCCGTCCCGTCCCCTTGCCACTCCACAACACACCATGAGGCTGACATGGATGCATCTGTGATCATCCGGGCTGCAGAGACGCCCTCTGCACCTCAAAAACTCCCATAGATTGTGTGTGTGTGTGTTTTTGTATAATTGTGTTTTCGTTCCGTTGTGTGTGCTTTTGACAATGGACTGCCAGAGGCAAAAGAGGGACACGTGCTTATAGCTCGCTGTCCTTGGTGATATGGAGAAGCCAAGGAGGACATTTCGAGATTGACCACTAATGGACTTGTTAAGACGTCTGGACGCCCTTTGACGGCCATGTCTAACAGTTATCGCACTTTATCACAGCACTTGAACGACCTCAAGAAGGAGAACTTCAGCCTCAAGCTGCGCATCTACTTCCTGGAGGAGAGGATCCAGCAGAAGTACGAGGAGAGCAGTGAAGATGTCTACCGAACGGTGAGTAAATAGGACATGAGTGACTTATTTTTAAACACTTAAACACTGCCAGTGAGACGCTACTGCAGAAGTCCTTGTCTGAGCAAACTCCAGTTGTCACGCTCATCAACATCCTGCCATTTGCTGCAGCAAGTGTTTACAAGTCTTTCATTGCACCTTTCTAGTTGTATGCACTGTGTGAACTTTTGTGTTTGGGTCAACATTTTGGTGTTCAGTAAAACAGAAAATTTTTTTCTAATCCCCTTGTACCATGGAAATGCCGCTATTTATGCCTTTATTTATTGTTGTAAATGTCTATACAACAATAGGTAGAAATAGTCTGCGTATCTACAGAAGGGACTCCTTGCAAAGTACAGCTTAAAACTGATCTTCATAGTCACATTGTAAAAGTGGATGTGTGTTCTTTTAGGACAGGGTTTCCCTATTAGTCATCACAACATTATTAGAGTCATCTAGACATGATATAACACCCCTATAGTCACCTTTACACTAATATTATTCAATATAGAAGACATAATCTGAGACAATACGCCATTTAAGACATAAAAAAGACTGATATTTGTGTGTTGCAATAAATGTGTGGAGGACAAGAAGTAATTTTAGGGAGTTTTAGTTTGGAGTGGATTGCGGCCCCAACATTAGCCCATGTTGTTATTATGATTATTATTAGAATTATTATTATTGTGCGTGTTGTGAGATGATTCAAAACTGCAATAAAAGCCTTGTGTGTCTCAAAATATCCCAAGTTTGATTTCTATATGGTATTGACAGGAGACACAAGATTGAGTCTATAACAGGGGTCGGGAACCTTTTTGGCTACGAGAGCCATGAAGGCCAGATATTTTAAAATGTGTATATGTGAGAGCCATATACATTTTTTTAAACATTGAATGCAATAAAATGTGTGCATTTTTATGTAAGACCAACAGTTTTAGATATAATGGGCTCTAATTACGTAGACCAGGCACACTACCCCACGCCAATGGGGTGTGGCCAGCACACTTTCGTGAGCAGCGCAGTGTCTAATGATAAATCAAATACTTGTTATTTCATTCTTTTGGCCATCTTCGTCAGAAGGCTTGGTTCTGCAGCTTTAGCTATTTGACTAAAGGAGGAAAGTTTACATTTACATGTTTTTTTGACATCTCAATGACCGAGGTAGACTACAGCATTACCCAGTAATAATCAAGTTTTGGTGTTTGACCTGGAAAATATCATCAGGAAAGATAGATATGGTTGGCCGTATTGCAGCAGAATATAGATGGACAAATTAAAATGCATAAGAAAGTTGTTGATTTTGAATATTATTTTTAACAGTCATTTCTGTGATGGTTTACTTTAAAATGTTAGCAAAAATAAATTTTTATTGTGGTAAGAAATGCTTGAGAGCCAGATACAGTCATCAAAAGAGCCCTACCTGGCTCCCGAGCCATAGGTTCCCTACCTCTGGTCTATAAGAAAGAGACAACATTTTAACATTACTTTATGAAAAGTACAATAAAAAATATAGAAAATATATGATATGACATTATATTACAAATTTAATTTCTACTCTGTTGATTAGCCATTGATTAATTGACTGCAATTCTAGAAGATAAAATAATTGCTGAAATATTTGACACAAAATGCATGTAATGTTATGAAGTGAAATATAATTTAATGGAGAGTTTAACAGTGCCCTGTGATTGGCTGGCCACCAGTCCAGGGTGTACCCCGCCTCTCGCCCGAAGACAGCTGGGATAGGCTCCAGCACCCCGCGACCCTCATGAGGAAAAAGCGGTAGAAAATGAATGAATGAGTTTAACAGTTGTTTGTAGTTTTCAATGGTGGACTGTTGATGTTTCTACTATGTTACTCATAATTAATGATGGTCAACATTAACAGACCGCTGCATAGTGAATTAGTGGTTTGTATGTTGGCCACAGTCAGTCAGGAGACTGGGAATATAATGGTTCTCTGTTTCCCCAGGTGTTTGTGTGGGTTTTCTCCCACATTCCAAAAACATGCATTCATTCATTTTCTACCGCTTATTCTCACGAGGGTCGCAGGGGTGATGGAGCCTATCCCAGCTGTCTTCAGGCAAGAGGCGGGGTACACCCTGGACTGGTCGCCAGCCAATCACAGGGCACATATAGACAAACAACCATTCACACTCACATTCATACCTATGGACAATTTTGAGTCGCCAATGTCAACAATCAGTCCCAATCAACCTAGCATTTTTTTGGAATGAGGGAGGAAGCTGGAGTCCGTGGAGAAAACCCACACATGCACGGGGAGAACATGCAAACTCCACACAGAGACGGCCGAGGGTGGAATTGAACTCGGGTCTCCGAGTTGTGAGGCAGCCCCCAAAAACATGCATGTTCTGTAAATTGGAGATCTAAATTACCCATATGTATGAATGTGAGTGTGAATGGTTGTTTGTCTATATGTGCCCTGTGATTGGCTGGCAACTAGTCTGGGGTCTACCCCGCCTCTTGCCCACAGTCAACTGGGATAGGCTCCAGCAAACCCGCGACCCTAGTGAAGACAAGCAGTATAGAAAATAGATGGGTTAATACACCCTGAGTGAGATACAGTGTAATCTTACACGACTGCAACAAAACAGTTCTTACATTGGACCTTATCAAATACTGCAGTTATTCCATCTTAGACAAATAAGTGTCTGATGAGTCAGATTTGAATGAATATCCTGAACAATGCACACATTCCCAGAGTGACTGTGTGACCAGATCACATATCAGTACATCCATCCAACCCATGGGATTTTAATCTTTTGTCTTTGCAAACTTTCACTCTTATCAGTCTAATCTCTTTATGATTGGCGGCTAAATCTTTGTTCTATACTTGCGAGCAGCTCTGGGTTGTTGGCCTGCGTGCCTGCTGTGTAAACATTTTACTGATACAGAGCACAGTCAAGGTGGGTACATCGCGATCCCTCTGGAAGCTTGATGCACTATTTTTAGCCAGACTACACTCACATGCCACTGCATGAGAGTCCAAATAAGAGAGGACATGACCCATGTTGGAGCTGTGAGCAAATAAGTAATTAGAGTCCTTTTCCCAAATCAATCTGTGCGTGTAAGCATGTGATCAACATGAATAATCCGGGTTGACAGTGGATTGAAATGCAGACACAAGGCTCCTGACTCTGCATGCTTTATTCAAGCGTTTGTTGCTGAGGGCTGAAGGGCCAACAGGGGCCAAAATAGCAGGTGACGCCTGTCTATATATAGATAGACCTGTTTTTTATGACCATGTTATTGACACACACACATGCACAATCCACTCTGCTCTCACATTTTGGGATCAATAAAGTACAGTAACTACATGCCAACCATTTATGTGCAATTTACTGTTTTCCTTGGACTCACTCAATATTACAAAAAGTTCATTGTTTAGATGGCTGGATAAACGTAGTGGGGGTGTGTCTGAGTCTGAGTTGGTATATCTAGCTTGTCGAATACTAAAAAAGACACATGAAAGAGGAAGAAAAGACAGGAAGTGGTCAATCTATAGATCTGAACATGAGTCTAATGACAGGCTTTAAAACAAATAAGCAAATAAGCACTGCTATCCGATCTCAGATATAGATCCTGAGGTCCAGAATGGAAAAAAAATCAGCCCCTGTCTCTCTTCCTCAATGTTCATCTTCTATCCCCTGGCAAGGTCTAAAAGCCCTGATTGCTACTAATATGTCCCGCAGCAGGTAAACAAACGGCAGCGTTTAACCTATGACTCCACAGAAGATAAGTGTCAGAGCTGCCGTGAATTCTCCTTGCTCTAAATATAGCAAAAAAAACTGATGATGCACAACACCAACGCCGGCTCTCATTCACTTTGCACATGGAGACACTTTGCTATTATAAAGAATAGCACGGTAAAATACAGACTGATAACAGACAAACAGTCTTGATATGATAAAATTAATATAACAATAACTTGACTCCAAATTAGTTGTTACTTTGTCCATGCTAAATATTAGGACACAGACAATGCAAAAATGGTTATAATGTTGATGTGCTAGCCTACAGCCTACATTCTACATTCATAATCTCCATAATGATAGGATAGTGAAAATGTGGAAGATGCTGTGGGCGGAGGTATATGAAAATATAGCTGTGTGATAAATCCAAGATACACATAATGTATACTGTAATGTGTGAGTGTGTGTCTTATTGTAAACAATATTGTTTAATAACTGTTGTACAAAAACCAAAAATTATGGTTACGTTTTGCCCCAAAAGCTGGGGCTTTCGAGAAACAAGGTTTGACTGTATTTGTTTTGGGGATGGCTGTTTTATCCTATGGATTTGATAAGTACAGTACTGGAATTATTGCCTGATCATGTGACTGTTACTGCCGTCTACTACTCCATCAGACTTGACTAAGAATTGCCACATTGTGTGTGTTTTTTGTGTGTTGCAGAACATTGAACTGAAGGTGGAAGTAGAGAGCTTGAAGCAGGAGCTCCAAGAAAAACAGCAGCTTCTTGACAAAGCCCTGTAAGTTCACACACATTATTTACATTTGTAGTAATAATTGTACAACATTGTTGGTGATATCAGAAACAGTAAATACCACATTTGCATTTTTCGTTAGAGGTTTAAACTAAGATAAGATATAAAAATGTCATTTTACTGGTGCTGAAATCAACAGATATGGGTCTTTAAGGTCATCATGTGGTGGCTTATAACGTCCCAACTGGGTCTTATTACTGACCTATTTAAGTTACTGTTATCACTTCATCTGTTTTAGTGTCACACTATCTGCAAATATGTGACATGAAGTCATTTTCATGATAAGCGGGAAAGACACAATTTAAATAGAAACCCTTAGAATACCATCTACCCTATTTTATTTAGACTGTTGCCATGCAAAGACAGCCATGGTGACTATTTCTGCTATAATACGAAGACACTTCTTAAAAGAAAAAACATTTGCTTTCGCTCAAACGGTTGTGCTCTGTCCAAATGTCTTCAGTGAGGACGCTTGTCCATTCCACTTAGAGTTATGTGCGTTACTGAGACTGGTTGAGAATATCCCAGTTATTTGAGCTGTTGCATGTGCTGAGGCGCGTCAACATAGACAAAGTTCCAGAATGGGTACTCGTGGCGACAGTGTGGCGTGTGCCATTCTGGGAGCGGGAATTGAAGGAGAGTGCCGTAGTCCTGCAACGTGATGTTGACAGACGCTCACGCCGCTGTGGTTGGGAAATATTTATGACTGTAGCTCATTTTTTTTAGGAGTCCCTCAGTGTACATACACGTTATGTTCCTGCAGCTTTTAGTAAAAGGCGGAACTTGCACCTAAATTATACACTGTGCACAAAACATGTGGACATATAAACTATTGTAATGAAAAGATTAAACACAAGAAACAGTAATAAAAAAGAACAAGAACAATTCCTTACTTTAACTTGCACACTGGAAGGCGCGTTGCAAGTGAGGGAGAGTCTTAATTAAGAGTCTTAATAGGAGGAAATTTCACTCATGAGACCACTACGCTGCTTAGTCCACAACTTCATAACACAAAACATGGAAAGACAAGGACCGCCTGTAAGTAAATAAATACGGTAACCCAAATAATCATATTGTTAAATCAAAGGTTCATCTCTGGTCTGCCTCCTCCTGGATTATGTTGGATGATGCAAGTGTAAACATGTGATATTTCATCCTGTAACATGTCTAAAACAAATAAAACCATGAAAATACATCATTTGCATTGGCTCTCATTAGGTTATGTACCTAATGATGTGTCCAGGGAGTGTATGTGGTGTCGTATAAAAATACATGACTGTGAACAGCACGTTAGACATGGCATTTACCAAGGTAATAAAAGCCTATATGAAGTGTCTGGACTCTTGATTCATCTTAGCTTAGCTATAAGTGGAGCAGTGTTGAGTATCCCAGAAAATAAATGATGACTTCATATGGACTTTTTAGGCTCAGACTGAATGTGTCCATGCGTGTTAATTTATGATGCATTTAAGCTTGACTGATCATTTGTCTTCTTTGCCAGCACGGCAGCAGAGAGCTTGACCAACCACAATGAGGCCGAGGTGCAGAGACGTTGTCAGGAGAGACAGCAGGAAATCGAACAAATGCAGCAAGTGTTCGAGACCAAGATACAACTCCTGCAGGAGGTTGGCGTGTTTATAACAACTTTACACTTTCACACATATGCTTATCTTGCTTTCAACCTTGGAAGTTTCTATGTGTTTCAAGGAGGCCCAGTTAGCACGCAGTGATGTGGGGAGGACGACCACGCTGGCTGGGTCACAGTCTGGGTCACAGTCCCACACCACCAACCCCTCCCTGGATGCCCCCATGGAGGACAATACTGTGGATGAGAGGCCTCATGACATTTTGGCCCCAAGCAACAGCAACAAAGACAGGTGAAAAGCACCAACAGACCCTTTGCATTATTAACTGTGAACATGTGTTTATTTACATGATAATTCTATCATTTCTTTATTAAAGTATGCATTTACTAGACCACATCTACAACCAGCAAAGACAGATACTATTATTACTATTATTCAATTACTGCCGACTTATGGTGAATGAGATGTGCTTTCTGTGGACAAAGCAGCCTATTTTTCAATAAAAAAGATTAATAATTTGTGGTTGTTCTTAACAAACAACAATTTCAGATTGAAGTTACAGATGTCCACAGTCTCCTGTTGTAAAGTATTAACTACATGAGGCACCATATTTGCAGATCATTATTTACAGTTATTAACTTAGTACCAAACCTATGTGTGTGTTCAGAGTTATTGAGGAGCTGACCAAAGAGCTTCAGTCCCGGGAGGCCCTCATCACAAAGCTGAGTGGGGAGAAGACGACCCTTACACAGAGGGTGGGAGAACTGGAAGTACAGGTTGACAATCTGTCTTCCTTTTTGCTGCAGAAGGACAAGGATGTGGAGGTACACCGGCCCTTTAAGACACTTCACATTGAGCTTCACATTGCTTGTATGTCTGCTGTATATTAATTGTATAGCTTCACTTTATGATGCTGAGAACCAGTCAGCCAAACAGTGCAGAATTAAAATGAGCCTTCTAATGTTACCACATTCCACTCTGGCCATCGTGGCTCTTCTGGGCAGATCTCTTCTGTGGAAAGGGGCTCCTGAAGCAGCGTATGTCACATTCCTTTGGACTTATTTAAACAGCTGATCGTGTAGGTCAAAGGAGCTATTTAAGCATCCAGGGAACTTATTAAACAAACACATACTGATGTGAACAGGTGGCTGAGTTTACCGCTATTGCCAGCATCTCTAGAGCTTTAGTGGATGACACTTTCATCTCAGTTATGTTCATCTCCGTTATGTATGTTTCATCTCAGTTATGAACTCTTAACCCTGCATTAGGTAAGAGGACATACTTTGTAATGTGACGTGTGTTAAATTAAAAGACGACCTGGCAAGCCTCACTAGGTGGCAGTAGAACTATTTATTATTATTAATAATAATAATAATAATAATAATAATAATAATACATTTTATTTATATTGCACTTTACATTACAGAGTCTCAAAGTGCTACAAAGAATTTAGGTATTTATATATTTTAAAAAAAGGCTAAGAAAAGGCCTTTATAAAAAGGTAAGTCTTTAGGCTCCGTTTATTTGAGAAATACACATACTATATTGTACAATATATAGTATTACTATTGGGAGTATGATTCTTTGTTGAACAGCCATTAGGGTACATGTCATATGCATATTGCAGGGTACCAGATGGTGTCCTTTGCGGTCGTCTACCGTCATGCATTTGTACAGTAGTTACTGGTGCTTCTTCATTGTGCACATGCAATAGCATTTTCCTCTCATTCATGTAGTTCTATCTTCTATCTTCATCGTAGTTCTATCAGGAGGAGCTCGGCCAAGAGAGGCTACGCATTGAACAGGAAATGCAGGTGAGTCTTATCGAGCAAATATGTGTGTTGAAAAATAACTGATGTTCACATTTAAATAAATTACATTTAAATAAATCAAATAACTGAGCCTTCACATTTTGTGGCGAGAGCTCCGTTGAATGTCAAGACGTGTCAAATTCCTCCGAGTTGAAGGTCAGATGCTAAATTTGACAAAGTTGGCCTCCTCCTGGCGAGGCAACAAAATAGCACTTTCAGCTTGTAACACAATTTAATATAATTTATTACTGAAAAAGCTAACAAGTAAACACAGTTAGTAAGAAGTATTACAGCCACATGGAAAATATTACAGAATAAAGTAAATGATAAAGCCAAAATGTTGTCATAGCCGATGTAATGATAATACAGTGGAACCTTAGTTAACATCATTAATTTGTTCCAGAACGTCCAACTCTAACCAAAACAGATGTTAACCGAATCAACTTTTCCCATAAGAAATAATATAAACCCAATTAATCCCTTCCTGAAAGCCAAAAATGAACACAAACAACGTAACAAACAAATATTTTTATAGTTTTACAATTGTAATTTCACATGCAACAGACAATTCAAGATGCATATAAATGATGACTGAAAGGGCGAAATAAATAAATTACTTTATCAAATCAAAACAAACAAGTTTCAGCATTATTATTAAATTGGTCACAAAATTGAAACTTTATTCTTGTGGCATCATAATTTTATTTCTTCTCAGTGTAGCCCTATATTACTCCTCCATAAAGAGTAGAGCCCATCTCTTATAGCGAGCTTATATAATCACACAAAGTAGCAGCTCCTATTACAATCACAGCTTTATCTGAAATCTCCAAGGGCACATGTGTCTTCTTCTTTTAAAGTTCACATCTCTCATCAGTGTGACCCACGGACATGAGTTATTACTTTGAAATAATAACAACAATACCCTACGGTGTCTTCTTTCCATTCCGCAGGATGGTAGACTGCATGGTCACACAGGCCATGCTGGGTTTTGCATGCAATTTAACATACAAATCCATTTGGAGTGAAAAATGCAAACGTTTGATGTTCACCTTGTTTATGCTGGATGTTGCTGTACACATAAGAGGAATTATTTGAAAGGTCAAGTGTAACATATTTGGGCTATAAACGGTACATTCAAAAGAGCAGAAGGAGAAATCTCTTCAGTCAAGAGTTTACATTTGTGCTTGTGTATCTGTGTACACATTCCAGTGAGGTCTCCCCTGTCATATGTGCACGCATGCTGGCATCTTGCTCGCTCAGAGTTCACTGACTCTGGTTTCAGTCGACTTGTCAATAAGTCAGGTTGACTTTTGGAGCGACAGGCAAGCCAGACAGACGCGGATATCAAGTTGTTGATGTTTCAGATTGACACTCACCGCAAGAGCTCTTAACACGTTCCCCAGACAGCATAGCCATTTAGAGCCCAATCAATGTCTAGATGGCAGGAAGAGGGGGGTATCATGTTGAAACGGCAACTGTTGCTAGGGCACATAGGACGGACAAACGACATTAGACAAAATTGTGTGAGAACACATTGTCATAAAGCCAAACTAATACTTCCTCCTGCGTATTTGTGCAGAAATTACAGCATCACATTGTGACCATCTGCTTGAGCAGCCTTTGGCTCAATGTTGGAAAATCACAGTACTTATGCCTGCAAAAAGGTGATTCGGCACGGTGGAGAGTGATTAGCATGTTGGCCACACAGTCAGGAGATCGGGAAGACCTGAATTCGAATCTCCGCTTGGACATCTCTGTGGAGTTTTCTCCGGGTACTCCAGTTTCCTCCCACATTCCAAAAACATGCTAGGTTAATTGGCAACTCCAAATTGTCCATAGGTATGAATGTGAGTGTGAATGGTTGTTTGTCTATATGTGCCCTGTGATTGGCTGGCGACCAGTCCAGGGTGTACCTCGCCTCTCACCCAAAAACAGCTGGTATGCTCCAGCATAGGTGGTGAGGATAAGCGGCATAGAAAGTGGATGGATAGATGGGTGGAATACAGGATGACCAAAAACATTAGCTGTTGTTATGATGTCCTCCTGAGTCCATGCAAAGCAAGGTTTTACAGCACTAAATACCTCTGTCTACTGCAACGCACATTACATAATAATATAAACATTTTCAGGCAAAACAGTGACATGTTGCTGTCACACAAGTCAATTTGTTTTATTATTTAATGCCAATATAATGTAACTTTCTTTTTTTTTCTTCTAATCTTTTCTAGATCTCAGGAAAATAAAATTTCACTATTTGGAATAATGGGTTTTGGTCCTGCATATTTGTGAGAAAGTCACAACAAATAAGATTACCGCACATACTCCTGCAGAAAGGCTTTATTGTTGGACTATTATAGCCAAGTCCTTGTTGAGACATTTGCACTATGGAGACAAGAAAAATAAAAACGGAACTAATGCTTTTTGGAAAGGATGGAAGTTGCAGTAAAAGTGTTTTTTTTTTTTTTTTTATAAAGCATCACTATGATATAATATATGGATGTTTTTATTTACTAAAACATGGACTGCTGTTATGATAAAGACGTTTCCCCACCAGGACATATCCAACATGAGAGAATTATACATACTGCAGTTTGCTTTGCATTTAATAGAGCGTTATTAATGTTACAGTGAGCTCTCTTCACGGGCGAGCTGAGTGAGCTGTGCCAACTGGGATTGGGGAAGAAGCGCACATAAAGGGGGTGGGGGCAGCTGTGTTCATTTCCTCATAACTTAAAATAAGAGTAACTTATCATGGGTTTGCACCTTGGTGTGTTTTATGCTGCTATGTTTTCATATATTTAAGCATATTATTGAGGTTTAAGAGGAAAGAGGTAGCCTGTGTGAGCTGAATGGATTTTTAACGCCCCCCTTTTTCTTGAGAATGGTTTGCTCCGGTGCTGCAGGTCTTGTTCAGGCAGCCTTGTCGTTATCTTCCGGAAGATCTCGGGATACACAGAGCACCTGACCGTCGTTGTTAAAGGCGGTTTGTAAAATGAAGCCAACCTTTCGCCTTTTGTCGCCAACGTTTTCTGGGAAGAAGAGGAATGGTTCCGGTGTGCCTTCTTCCGCCTTGTGTCCGTGTTAAAAGGGCGGTGGACTGTTCGCCGTCACAATGAAGCCATTAGCGGAACAGATCGTCATAGTCCGTTGAATGAATGCCTCGGAGGATCCTTGCTGGTGAAGGAACGGATGAAATCGCTTTTAAATGTAATTCATTCAACAGGATTGGTGATATTTTTAACACTACGTCACTATGTCCGTTGCTAAGGGACACAACACCTGCTGGAGAGGATGCATCTAGCCTAATGTTCACGTTCCTGTCCTGGCCAAGGTTAAATGAAAATATGTGCTGAACTCTACCCCAAAAACATAATGTACATTTGTGTGTACAGCAATTCATAAGTGGCAGGCCTTTTTCTGGCACCTTCAATGCTGGACCTCAAAATGAAAGAGACATGTCGCATATGCGGGCGAGATCTCTACGGCAACCAGCGAAGATGGATATTCCACCCCACTGCCAAGCTCAACCTGCAGGTGCTGCTGTCTCACGCCCTCGGCCGGGAGCTGACCCGGGACGGGCGAGGGGAGTTCGCTTGCTCCAAGTGCACTTTCATGCTGGACCGCATGTACCGCTTTGACACAGTCATCGCCCGCGTGGAGGCCCTCTCCATTGAACGCCTGCAGCGTCTCCTGCAAGAGAAACACCGACTTAGACAGTGCATCGGCGGCCTGTACAAGAAAACCAATGATGAGAACGCGCTTGCGTCTACAGAGGATGGAGTAGCAACAAGGGACGGGATGGTGGACATTTCTGGGCTCACTCATGCCAAATATTGTGCCCTGCTTCAGGAAGACCTTGTGTACTCTTTGTATGAGTCATGGGCTGATGACAGCATGGAAAGCCACCATCACCACCAGTCCTCTGCTGGGCCAGGGTCAGAGGTCACAGGATCTCATCGTTGCACTCCTAGGAGGTGTCGCGGGTGTTCCCATTTGCGCGTGACAGACTCTGATTACGAAGCTGTTTGCAAGGTACCAAGAAAGCTCGCACGGAGCACATCCTGTGGTCCTTCAACTAGATATTCAGCCAGCGTCATTGGAGGTAGTGGTGGGGGTCCAGAAGTAGAAGAGAAAGGCAACGTAGATGAGCAAGATGAACCGCCTTCCTCTCTGACGCTGGTTCCTGGATCTCAGGAAGTGTCGAGGACATCAGATAGCGACCGCACTCTTGCTGGACGAGTCAGCTCCAGCCCATCCATAGCATCCCTGGAGACAACTGAGGACTACACCCAACCTGGAGGAACAACAGATGGACTAGTACAAGACCAGATATCTGACTCCCTTTCTGAGCAAGCTCCACAAGGTAAATCCTGCCCTGTACCAAATCTCTCCTTGGCTCTGTGCTTGCTACAGAGCTATGCCGTCCATCGGCCAGTCCCAAGCTCCAAGGGCAGTAAACTCCCAGTGCTGCTTAGACACAGTGCCAATTATGGAAGGATGGACTTCCCAGATCCAATTCTGGGACTGAACTTTGGAACTCCTGTTGCTGAAAGATTCAACCATGTGCCAACACCTGAGCTGGAGGCCCCCCTGATCCAACTGGACATCATGGCTGACAAGGATCTTAACCTGGCTGATATACATGATTATATGGAGGATGTTTACAAAGGGTATCCTACTCCAAAGCCGCATCAGGTATAACACCCGGAAGAACCAACGGAGAGTGTTTACTACCACAGGATGAGAATGACAACCTATGAATAATTATATTGAAGCAATTGAGTCAAAATGATTCACTCAGCTGATTCACTTTGGTGTCTAAAGAAGAAGACCATGACATCAGCTATGGGAAGCTGAGCGACAGCCACACTGTGGCTCTACTCCTCCAGGCAACATTAATGTACTTAATATGACACTGGCAGTGAAACAGGACTTCAGAACATTCTGAGAGCATTTTTAAAATTAAAAATATATATTTTCCTGTCTTTGATGAAAGTATAGTGGCTTCTCGCAAAAAAGTTCTCACTCTAGACAATCAGAGCCCTGAAGAACGTTGCTTCTGGAAAAGGCATAGTAATAAAAAGCAGTATTCTACAACAAAACATTTTTAGGGACTTAAAGGTAAAAATTATGTTTAAAAAAATACTTGTTCGGTAATTCCACAAAAACAAACCTTCATTTACTGAACTCCATCTATCACAGCAAGCAAGCAGAGGTTGTCAGACATTGTGTTGTGTGTCTGAGGGAGAATATATCAAATTAGCAGTCTGTAAGCTCTCAGACACGGAATGGCCTAATTGCCTAGTGTGTGTGTGTGTGAGAGCGAGAGAGACAGACAGAGCATGCAACAAAAAGGTTATTGTTATTTTTAAAACAGACTTTTTTTTTACCATTTAAAATTCCAAAAAACTAAGCAACCGTGTCTCCATATTTCCAGTTGCTTGACGTGATTTCTCTTACGAACAGGACATTAGAACAAAAATTGATCCCCAGTAGTTCATTTTTAAACTCAGTGTGTTGGCCCGCCACAGTAAGATCATGTGATCTCAGAGCTTGTTGATGTAAGTAGGTTGTGGTTGGGTTGATGTTGAAGCCAGCACACTCTAGTATTGGCCTAATTCATCCACAACCCTTGGGGATGAACGAGCCACGCAATGTCACACCACCAATGAGTAAGAGAAATTGCTAGTAATTCCCCGCATTATTGAAACTATGTGAGCTAGTGGGTTTTAAATGAATCGTGTCAGCAAAGGCATCACTATTAGAACTGACTTGTAGTGTAGGAGAGTGCACATGTGGGTTATGCAAACATAACAGTCGCACAGAGCCCTCAGGGCGTGCTACCTCATGCGTGTAGTGGAGGCAATGTCCTCCTGACAAATTGCAGTTATGTTTTTAAATGTTGAACAACCATTATGCAATCCATCAGCAATGCCTTGCATTCTTTAGTTTTTATTCACCGTGTCCAATACTTGTCTACATTTAATGTCTTTTTCCTTCTGGTTTTTGACCTGACTCACCTCTCGTTCACTTCCAGAACCTTGTTGAGGAGCAGCAGAGCCAGCTGAACCAGTATGAGTGTGCAGCCGGGCAGTGCGTCAACGAGCTGCAGAAGGCCCAGCTGCAGGTCCAGTCCCTACAGGCCAAGATCCACGAGAGCGAGGCCAACAATCTGGTAGGACACGCTCATATACTCCGAGGAATGCCTTCATATTGGAGTCTGACCCAATGACCCCTCCAATCTCTATATGTAGAAGCTGCAGGAGAAGCTGAGCGAGATGGAGTGTGAGCTGCGTTCACTCCGCCAGGCCGCTCAGAGTCAGGAAAGAACCATCCAAGACCTTACAGAGTCCATCAGTACCAAAGACACAGAGGTGAATGTCTTTGCACAAATGTTTTTAGATTCATGGATGCATTCTCAGTAATAATAAATTCTACTCCAAGGCCCAGGAGCTTTATCAGCTGATCGAGGGACAAAACTCTACACTTTATAAGCTGCGAGAGATAGCCCACCGCAGCCAGCTTGCACAAAGCAAGGTATGACCCTAGTGCATAATTGTTGTATAGTTAATTCCACTTGTTATTGTTTTGTTTACCATCTTTACCACAATTACAGCAGTGATTTCTATAAAAATAAAAAATGAAAAACTTTAGGTTGCCAAGTATGCAACAGTATGTGGGTTATTTTAGTTAATGAGGATCCCAAATAAAGCCATGTCTGTAAAGGGCACAGTAACAAGTGGAAATGGGTCCACTGTGTACCCCTTAACAGGAAGCAGTAATTAAACTGTATGTGTCCTTTCTCTATTTAGGCTCCAGAGGGGGTCAGCGAGTCAGTGACGCTTGCCCAGCTCCAGGGAGAGCTTGTGGGAGTGCAAAGCTCCCTTTTCTCTCTGGGGCTAGAGTTGGAGGCCAGCCAGAGGAGCTTCCGACAGAGCCAGCGGCAAGGTGACGATCTGGTTCGCTCCAAAGACAGACTCACCGCTGACCTCCAAGAAGCACTACAGCACAGGGCAGAGACTGAAAAACACAACCAGGTTTGTGATTAAAGCAGCATTAGCCGTATGAATGATGAAGCATGCTGACGCTCTCAGTTCTCTCTGCTGCAGGACCTGCGCAACACCCTTCAGAAAATTCGTTCCGAGTTGCAGGCTAAAGAAGCAGCCCTGAGGGAAGCTGAAACAGAGAGACTCAGTGTAATGCAGGAAAACGAGAAAATCGTCTCGCAGCTGAAAAACTCTTTGCAGGACAAGGAGCGACAGTTACAGGTAAATCCCCCCCATTCACACTTTGCATATTTAGGTACACAACTTTCTAAAATTGTTAATATGCGTAGGAGTACTCTGAGATGTTGGAGACTCCTGGAAGCTCCAAACCGAGAGATGCCCTTTTGGAGAAGCTGAGAGAACGCATTAAAGAACGAGACAGAGCTTTGGAGGTAGTATACAAACATGTATGACAGTGAAGTGAAGATGTATATTTTGTAAATATTTTATTAGCTATAAAATAATACCAATATGAAGACACAAATATATATTTAAGATAAGATATGCCTTTATTTGTCCCTCAGTGGGGAAATTTGCATTGCACAGCAGCAAGAGTACAGAATCAGTTAAGCAGTACAAAATACACAATATAGAAAAATAAACAATATAAACAACCCAAGTATTAACAAAATCAACAGTTTTTCCCAGAGTTATATACAATACAGTATGTAGATAATATGAAACAAGATGAGATATATAACTAGTCTATACACTGAGATCTTGCTAATGAGTTAATATGAGGCATTATGGAAATACTTCACATAGAGTTTTAAGTAAAAAAAAAAAAAGTATAATTTCTCTTAAGTAAGATTGTAATCCCAATATGTAATTTACCAGAGCTGCATTTGACTTTGGAAATTATATATAATGGTATTTCCTCCCTCTGCTGCCCACAGCGCTCCATCGATGACAAGTTCCACTGTCTGGATGAACGTGAAGGCCAAGTGCGGACACTACAGCTCGCTCTCAAGGAGAAGGAACGGGACCTGGACAGGCTCCGGTGCATCCTGTCCAACAACGAGGAGACGATCACAGTATGCGCTCAGCACACACCCCTGAGCTACAAGGTTGGTCGATTGTGTGTTCGTTTGTGATTATGATCTGCGTTCATCTTAGAGCCTGGATGGTTTGGTGCGAGGGAAAGAGTTGGAGCTGGAGCAAGCCGCTGAGGCCTACAGGAACCTCCAGTGGCTGAAACAGCAGAGCGAGGAGAAAGAGAGAAGCACTCTGAGGGAGAAGGACACCATCATCAGCCAGCTACATGTGGCTCTGCAGGCTCGCAGCAAGGAGACTCAGGTGACACACATGCATTTTCCTTTGCTATCTGCTTGCAAAAACAAAAATCAGTCAACTTATTTTATGTATGTACTCTATGCAGGATTTGACGGCAGCTCTGGTTGCCAGAGTTCAGGCCGGCCCCACGGAGGTGGTGGAGGAGCTGAAGGCTCGGCTTCAGCTGAAGGAGAAGCTCTTCCAGGAGCTGCTGTCAGACCGTAGCCGCCAGTCGAATGAACACCAAACACAAGTGGCGGACCTGCTCAACAACCTCAGCTCCAAAGATCAGTACTTGCAGGTATCAATCCTCACAGAAATACAACACACACCATTTGCACTGTACTTGTTTAAGAAGACAAGATACATCAGAGAATAACAATGCCCAGTTTTTGAAATATCAAAAAACAGAACTACAACCACAGCAATCCTCTGACAGTGTCAATCAAAGCTTGGCTTCTTTTTAATACACTCAAGCTACTTTTTCATTCTACTCTGGTCTATTTTCTTACATATGACTCTTCATCCGTCGTAGGACAACTCGTACAGGCTGTCTTTAGTGATCGGTGAGCGCACAAACCAGCTCCAGGAGTTGCGCAAGCAGCTGTCACTAAGGGAACAGGAGCTGTGTGAGCTGAGACGGGACAAAGACATGGAAACGGGAGGAGAGATGCAGCGTCTGCAAGGTCTCCTCCGAGAGAAAGAAGCCTTCATCAAGGTATGTTTTTTTGTTTATTTCCTTATTTCCATGTGTAATAGCTTCACTGCGTACGTTCATCAGGAGATGATGCAGGACCAAGAAGAGGTGATGCTGCAGTCGTCTAAAGAGAGCGAGACAGAGATGAAGGTTCTCCAGGATGAGCTTAAATTAATACTAAAAAAGGAAGGGGAAGCCCAGGTATTCATTTGAATTCGTCTTTGTTAACATGTAATCAGTCTTTTGTGTTATTGTGTTTATCTTGTGCTATTTTTATCCACTCCTCACAGAAAGAGCTCTCTGCCCTGCGTATGTCATTGGCCGCTCAGCAGGCTAACGCAGTCTCCCCTACAGAAAGCACTGATCACCAAGTATGTCGCTGCTTTGTTTACAAAATACAGTATGTCACCATCATTCTCGTTCATCACTAACTTTGCATGCTTTATCCAGCGTGTGCTGGAGCAACTTGTGTCTGAGTACCACAAGCTGAATGCTGCACTGAGGGCTGAGAAGAGATTATACCAGAGCCTCATTCACACAGGCGGTGACAGGTAGGGATGATACTTACAGCAGGTACACCCGCACCTCAATGCAGGATTTTGGAATTGTACCTTTTTCAAAATGTTTATAATGTTATGTAGAGTTGCACTTAGCCATAATAAAAGGTGTTTGTATTGTCATGTTGCAGAATAGTTTTGTGCATCATTATACACCTCTGCATACTACAGTAATTAACATAGTTTTAAATGAATACCTCTCCCAAACATATTTTTATATTGACAAGGGCAGAAGTCAGGTCTTGTGTACCTAATACAGTGTTGAATGATTGATACTTTTTTTCAATTGTGGTCTTTCTTAGCAGCAATTCAGAGAAGACCCTGGCCCTGCACACTCAACTCGACTCGGTTCAAGCACTGCGTGGACAGCTAGAAGAGGTCCTGGCCAGCACTCAGAACATGGCCCTTGAGCTGGAAAGGGTTGCCAAAAGGCAGCCTGACTTAGGAGGTGGGAACGATTGAGTCTCCGGGCCTGCAGGGGGCGCAGTCACCAATGCTCTGTGATGGCTTTGTGTGACCACAGCAGCTTTACTCATTCCAAAACAAAAAGATGTGACCATAGCTTAAATAAGAATAACACAGCAATGTCGCAGAAGCCTGCTAACACTAACCTCAATGGAGTCTTGTTTATTAATATATTATTTGGTGTGTAAATATGTTTTGTATGGTTTTAGAAAACAACTGCCTGCATTTTGCGTTTGAGTGTAAATTGTTCTGTTTTGCCATTTTTGTGTGCTGGCTCTCACCGATGTCATGCTTCCAACCTTAGACACGCAGTGAGGTTTAACTCAGCCCATGCCTTACTTACATAGAGTGCAACATCTCACTACCCGTCATTTGTCTGATGCCATTTTTTTGTCTGCAAGGACGTTCAGTTCAGACCTGTAGAAATCCAAACAAGACTATGTCGGCATCATTAGTTGCACTTAGTTTTAGGTTGCAGTCTGACACATATGCATGAGACTTTGTTAGATATGAGATAGTCAACCAGCTGTTTAGTAAGATACACTCTCTAGTTGAACTTGACACATTTCTACATATATTCCCCACACCATCTTGGAAGCTCTCTAAACATTCCTTGTCAAAACTTTTGTATTTCAAATGCAACATAATAAATGTGCTGTTTCTTTCAGTTACAAAAAAAGCACTTCTCTATCCATTTCTCTTTATTGTGTTCATAGGGAATTTGTCCCAACTGAAATCTCCTATTTAGATCCATTATGTACCCACAAGCCTTCCCCTAAATACACCTGGTTCCTACTTCAGACATTTGTAAACCATGAATCAAAGTAGGAAGGGAGATCACATCAAATTTTCTTTCTGTTCTTATTACCTGCTGCATGAAAATGTGCCATACATTCGATGTCTGCATGACTGTTATTCCCAAACATCCATATAAGCAAACCCACCACACAGATAATAAGCCACCATTATGAGCTACTAGCTCGCCCCAAACTCCAACAATTTGTCAGTAACCTTGAAGATTCCATGCTCCCGCATCATAGGAGTTTTACATGGAAAAAATATCTCCTCGGAAGTAAAAAAGCACATCCTAATGATACCATCCTGTACTGATGGCATATATTAATTAGCTATCATTAGGTAAGCATTACACCTGCACCACCTAATAAGATTTGATAGAACTGTGGCAGTTGTAATTCACAGTTCACTGTAATCACAGTTATTGGAGTTACAAAGTGGCAAAATATCTATATAAAATCCGAGCGTTCTTATCTTTGCAAAGACTTTGCATTTAAAAAATGGTTTGTTAGATAAGGCAGGTGAACTTAATCTTCCCTGGCAGGAAAGCGACACACAGTGTCCCCATTGTATAGTTACGTGTAGAGTACTAACACAAACACATTTTATGTCCAGAGCAAGGTCACATAATTCAAAACCAAGCTTTTTCTTGGTTTTTCTTCAGGCGGCCTCACTGCTTTTAATGACACACACTGGTCTGTTTGCTCCACCCTGAGTGTGTGTTTTTTGGCCGGCTGGAAAGAGATGACATAACATTTCCCCTCAATCCTGTGACTGCAAGTCAGAGCAGAGCTGTCTGAGTGGCGAGAGTAGAGCTTGGAAACAATATATACAATGTATACAATTGCAGAAATGGGAGCAATTCAGGAGACTTAAGTGTGACTTAACATGGTGCTTGTGTTTCCAGATCTCAGCACTGAAGAGGAGGAGGTAGAGGAGGGGGATGATGAAGACGGCAGCAGCGATGAGTTCACAGACAGCATAGACGATGATGATAAAGTGACATCCGCCAGTTTTGCTTCAAATCAGGTTTGCTTATTACATTAATTTGCATTTTATTTGTAATATGTAATAATCATTCACTTGGGGTATGCTACTCTGGTGCGGATGGGTTGTATTTTTTAAAGATATATTGGTACGGTTCATTTAGTGTCATGGGACCAAAGGTTGCACAGTAAAGAACATATTAGTAAGCATAGCACTTGATTGGACAGCTTCCTTAACATATTGATATATTCCAAATCAAAACCCGTACCCGTATGCTGACTTTAATATGCAAATTATTCTTATTTTCTGCTATATTTAACCACTTAGATTTCACAAATTAATTATTCTTTTAAAGAGCGCCATTGTCACACACACGGAGAGACCAAAGCAGAGCAACAACACTATCAATACATTTTCATACATCAGGGGTGTCCAAACTATTTCCCAGCAAGGGCTTCATACATAAAAATTCACAAAAATAATAATAATAATAATTGGCCACTATTATACATTTTGTGCATTGAAGCTGCTAAAAGCAGTCCAGGTTAGGTCATTCATTCATTTTCTACCGCTTTTTCCTCACGAGGGTCGCGGGGGTTGCTGGAGCCTATCCCAGCTGTCTTTGGGCGAGAGGCGGGGTACACCCTGGACTGGTCGCCAGCCAATCACAGGGCACATATAGACAAACAACCATTCACACTCACATTCATACCTATGGACAATTTGGAGTCACCAATTAACCTAGCATGTTTTTGGAATGGGGGAGGAAACCGGAGTACCCGGAGAAAACCCACGCATGCACGGGGAGAACATGCAAACTCCACACAGAGATGGACGAGGGTGGGAATTGAATCCTGGTCTCCTAGCTGTGAGGTCTGCGCGCTAACCACTAAACCGCCGTGCCGCCCCAGGTTAGGTCAATATATGCTAATTTATCTGAATAAAACATCATCTTAACTTTGTGTTGTAGGTGACAAAGCAAATTATGTACTTTAATATCTAATATGTCTGATTAATAATGAATTCAATTAATTAGTAGAAAATGACAAGGAAGCGGCATGGCGGTCGAGTGGTTAGTGTGCAGACCTCACAGCTAGGAGACCTGGGTTCAATTCCACCCTCGACCATTTCTGTGTGGAGTTTGCATGTTCTCCCCGTGTATGCGTGGGTTTTCTCCGGGTACTCCGGTTTCCTCCCACATTCCAAAAACGTGCTAGGTTAATTGGCGACTCCAAATTGTCCATAGGTATGAATGTGAGTGTGAATGGTTGTTTGTCTATATGTGCCCTGTGATTGGCTGGCCACCAGTCCAGGGTGTACCCCGCCTCTCGCCCGAAGACAGCTGGGATAGGCTCCAGCACCCCCGCGACCCTCGTGAGGATAAGCGGTAGAAAATTAATGAAAATGACAAGGGCCAATAAAAAAAACAAAACTTTTTACTGTCATTTTAGTCTTTGGTCTTTGTCGTGTTCTCGTATGAGCTGACGTGAACTGAACCAAGTTCACTTGCAGGCAGAAGGAGACCCATCACTCAAGCGAATTTGGCTCACTTGTTTGGTACAACCCAGGTTCAGATGATCGTGGTCATACTTGAAAACTGTACCAGCACAGCAAATACGCCAGAGTTCCTTTTAACCATAACAAACGCACCCTCTGATTATTTTAACAACGAAATGTGTTGTGTTTTGCAGGCATCTGAAAGACTCTGTAGACATGAAGGAGGGTTGAGGATGCAGATGGACGTTCAACAGATGCTTGAACTGGAGCTACAAGAAATAAAGTCCCAGCTCAAGAGGGAGGGATATACGTCAGTGGAGCACATGAGGTGTGTATCTACACCAGTGAGAAGTCTCATCCCATGTACTTCACATACTTCATGCTAACATTGTGGTTGCTCAAAGGGGCGCACTGGAGAGCCTTCAGAAGGAGAACCAGGTCCTGAAAGAACACCAGAGAGTGAGTACAGACAATCACAGCCTTGACCCTCAGCAGGAAGATGAGGACACTGAAGACGAGGAGGACATGGAAGATGATTACAAGGTAACCCATTTTTTAAAGTCATGTGATAATGTCATTCTGTTGGTCTGATTGACCTTTTTGTTGTAGGGGTTTGAGCCTTCAGCGGGTGTCAGCGAGGCAGAGCAGGATCTTCAAGAGCAGTCGTTACGACTTTGCTCTGAGAATCGAGAGCTGCAGGAAAGGCTGATGGTGTCTGAGGCCACCGTCCAAGCTCAGGCTGAGCAGCTGAAGGACTACAGGGACCTGCTCAGTGAGTGACACCATCACAGATTTACAGTAGATGTTTTCATGAGGGTTATGTTCCAGGACCATTAAAGTATGGCAAAAGAATGTCTATTTTGACACTCGAACAGTGGGACAGACACAGTGAGGTGTTGGGGGGCTTGTGTATATTATTGTGTAACCGTCCATTTCAATGCCTGTAATGTCTGTGTGGTACAGTTATATTGTGTGTTGCATGTGTTTGTGAGGGATTTGCACATTTGATCAAATATTTGCAGGGTCACGAATGCCGAATGTTGATTCCGTATGTATGATTTCTGTATGATGTCTTTGGTGTCTCTGCAGCGGAGACGTCCGTGCAGCAGGCCAGTAAGCACGTGCAGGTGGATCTGCAGGATCTGGGCTATGAGACTTGTGGTCGAAGTGAAAATGAAGCAGAGAGGGAGGATGCCAGTAGCCCTGGTGACCCATCCTTTAAATCTTACTTCAAATATTCTGTTTCTGTTGTGTGAAGCATTCTTTAATCGTACATTTGTTTCAATTCCTTAGAGTTTGACGACCTAGAGATGTGCACGTCGCTGTCTCATCAGCAGGATTACGAGAATCTGGGCGGGGGCTGGTACAGGCATAACAGAGGCCCAAGTAACGGGGGTGTCTGTGATGAAATAGGGCCTGAGTCACCGCTGCAGCACCTGGTCCAAGATCTGCGCTCCCAGCTAACCCGCTGCCACAAAGTGATACGCGGGCTTCAAATGCGTGTGCGCTCCATGTCGGCCACAAGCGACTATGCCTCCAGTCTGGAGCGGACCCCCCGCAAGGTACCGATGCTCTCACTCATTCACCCACCCTTACAAGAAGATCTCATGACGTTTGACTTTCTATGTTTTTTTTATTTTTTAAATATTTTTTAATATCTCCCACACCAATCAAAATACAACTCTCCATTATTTACATCTGTATTCAGCTATCTGATCACAAGCCCAAAAGGAGTAGGCTGAAGCAAAAGCTTATAAATACCTACCCCTTTTTGCAAGATTTAATCATGTTCATGCCACTGTCTTGTTTTCCCCTGTTATTATTATCATTGTAATATTATTATTATCATTATCATTATGTTATAATCTTTATCATTATTACCATCATTATAATCATCATTAATATTACAATTTCCATCATTATAGTTAACAATTTTTGGATTTTTTTTTTATTATTTAATTTTACAGACTTCATTGTTTCTTGTAGAGTGCTGTATCATTCCATCTGTTATTTTCTGAAATCCGCAGTATTTGTGCTTTTATTGTCAATTTATTAGCCCACTTTTTTGTGACATTTACATATGATTTTCTGGATTGCATGTGTCTAATCTTGTGCATTAGATTACAATTGAGTGCATCACATAATCAGTTCCACATGTCCAAAAGGAGTAGGAAGAAGCAAAGCTTATTAAATCCTACCCCTCCATCTGGTACTTTTACAATCAGTAACTGTTACATTTGTTCACTTCCTTTGTTCGCTTTCCATAATACAGTTTAAGGTTTTTTTGTTTTTTTTTATAATGCACCTTGTACCGAAGTACAAGGTGATATGAGCATCCAATGACATTATGTGTACCATAGTAACTGTCCATATAGTGATGTATATAGCACATCATGACTGGTTCAAGACTCTTCATCCTTGTATTTAGCAAACATCAACTGCTTGTATTGTTTCTTGAATTGGCTCATCGTTGTGCATTGTTTGAGGTCCTTACTCAATCCATTCCATAGTTTGATTCCACATGCTGAAATGCTATGGCTTTTTAACATAGTCCTAGCATAGAAGTGTTTTAATGTACTTCTTCCCTGAGATTATATTTCTCCTCTCTTGTAGAGAAGTATTGGATGACATTTTTAGGTAATTGGTTATTTTTAGCCTTATGCATTATTTTAGCTGTTTGAAGATGAACTATATCAGCAAGTTTAATTATTTGTGATTTTAGAAATAAGTAGTTAGTATGTTCTCTGTAGGCGGCATTATGAATTATCCTTACTGACCTTTTTTGCAGTACATTTAGCGAATGA
Source organism: Doryrhamphus excisus (assembly GCF_037039965.1). NCBI lineage: Eukaryota > Metazoa > Chordata > Actinopteri > Syngnathiformes > Syngnathidae > Doryrhamphus > Doryrhamphus excisus. Next base: position 17,855,118 of record NC_136362.1, read on the forward strand.
AGATTGCTTTTATTTTGAAGGTAAACTGGGCTTTTGAGATGTCCCCCGCTCAAGGTTGTGTGGAAGAGGATGAAGGCTGGATGTCTGACACCCAGGCAACTTCATCCGGGTCCAAACCTAGTCGGGAGTTGAAGGAGCTGATCGCACGTGTAGCATCGCTGGAGGCACAACTGAAGAGCTCCAAAGTGCAGGAGAAGGGTCAGGCAGATGAAGGGAAATGTGCCACTTGGCCTGGGTGAGTTTAAAATTGAACTCTAGTGTTCCGCTTCTTCTGTAAAGCCTGGTCCAGCATGTGATGGCGGGAAGGTGGTTGTTGGTTGAAGGTATGTTTGCAGGTTAAAGGATTTTGTCACAATCATGACAGTGCATGATGTTCTTGCTGTTATTAAACAGTAAATCAGGATGGATTCATCTAGCAGACCTAAGCATGTGTTTGTCAATAATAACATCATTACATTAGAACACTGCTGACAATCATTGGGTAAATGATTAGAACTGGTGGTGGCCATTAGAAAACATACAGGCATGTCTAATATGACCTCTTGCTCTTATTCCAGGAAGTACAACTCTCTCATCCAGGCACAAGCTCGAGAGCTCTCTCATCTGAGGCAGAGGATGAGAGAAGGCCAAGGAGTCTCCCACATCCTCAGCCAACATCTGGGTGACACCACCAAGGTGCCCTTGAAATAAGTCTGCTGCCATACAGATCTTTCATCATAATGTCTACTCATATGAAATGGGGTCCATTTAATATACACACCAGGCATTTGAGGAGCTGCTGCGGGCCAATGACGTGGACTACTACATGGGTCAGAGTTTTAGAGATCAGTTGGCACAAAGCACTGCGCTGGCTCAACGACTGCTCGCTAAGTTCAGCGGACGTAAGACACGGCGCTACTTTATTCTCGTCTAATTTATCCTTTCTAAAAACCCTCACCCTCTCTTTTCATTGCTATGCCTCGTCTCATTTAGGAGCAGAGAGCCACGATGACAAGACGGAACTGCTCGCCATGCAGTGAGTCAGCTTAATTGTGTTTCAAGTGTAATATGAACAAATACGGTAAACCTCGGATATATCGGACTCGGATATATCGGAAATTCGCTCACAACGGACAGACAAAAAGGAACCAATTTTTCTGTAATGCATTTCCAATAAAAATTCATTGCATATATCTGATTTTTTATAACGGATTTTGCCTATTTCGGACAAAATCTCCAGTCCCGTTCCAATGCATTTCCATTAAATTTCCCTCGCATATATCGGATGGCCGCATCATGGCGCTCCGATTCGCCGAATCGTGACAGGCCGCTATAAGACGTCATTTGCAGCGTTTGCAGCGTTGCCTGCATGTCCAGGTACATTGGAAACATAGTCAAGGAAGTGCCTTTTTATAACAGATAAAATCCGATTTACGCATATACCGGATATAAATCCCATATATGTGTAAAATGGACATTTTCTGGTATACGCATATAACGGATTTCGCTTATATCGGACAAAACCAGTGGGAACAATTGAATCCGATATATCCGAGGTTTACTGTAATTATATCCGCCATGATAGTATGATAAACAATAGTTTCACTTTTCATACAAGGACACCTTTGTATTCAGTTTCAAATTTACATTTGGGTTAATCCAAAATGTTTCAGGTACGCCAAATGTCATCAGTGTGAGATTTGATGGACATATTCATCAAAAAAAAAAAATTTGTGTTTTTTGTCTTAATCACATCACTAGTTTGCCACAGCCTCTTGTTGCTGGGCAGACTTTGTATTTGTGCCAAAAGCTCCACCAGGTCAGTCACATTTACACACACAAATGAAGGCTTCAATGGTGATACACTGCATCAACACACATTAAGGTTAGCTCTTTTGACACTAGTTTGAGGCCCCCGCCTTGATATGAAAGTTTAATGTTAGTGCGGCCCACGCAAGTTTGATATGGATGCTGCATGGTATCATGTACCCAGAAAAAATGATTACGTTTGATTAATGTTCATGTTAAAGGTTAAATAACTGTTAATAGTTATCCTCCCTATCTGTGTGGAAGTGGTAAGTTTTTGGCTTTTTTAAGTTTAAAGGAAATAACTTGGAGGTTACCGTTTAGGTCGCTAGATCTCGAGTTATCGTGTGTGTCAAGACCCTGCAGTTGCGCGATATGTTGTAAATAAAAAGAGTATAAATGTGACTATAGTCGTGTTTTGTCATGTCTACAGGGCTCTAATAATGCTTTGTTAATTTTAATCTGAAAAAAATATTTGTCTACCCACCAACTATATGTGGTTTCTTAAGTTTTTATTATTTACTGTTTTATTATTATTATTATTATTATATTTATTTATTACTGATAGATCGATTTTCTTTATTCTTGATTTGTTTATTTTTCATCTTATTTTGTGCAGAAAAATAAAAATTAAGATATTTGAGAACAGTGGAATGTTTTATCAGAGCTTTTATTGTAGAAAATCGGAACCAAAGCACTGAAAAAGTTTCTATATTTTTCAATTTTTAATAAATGCGATAAACAATAAATAAATAATAAATAATACCTGATGTGGCCCAGTCTCACCCAGACCCTATCTCCAGTGGCCCCCAAGTAATTTGAGTTTGAGACCCTTGCTTTACAGCAAATGAAGTTCTTCTGCAGCATTATTACTGGCCGCCCCTTTAGGTTGTAGTTCCACACACTCGGTCCCGGTGATTAGAGGGCATGGGAGGGGGGAAATCATCATGTGACATGTTGTGACATGCACCAGGACACAGTGAGTAGGCAGAAGGTTGCGGTTAATCCACACATGAACAGCAGGGGCGCGGATCCTCTCCTGTTAAAGCTGAAAAGGCGTTAAGAGGCTCAGTGTTGCTGTGTGGAGGAAATGTGTGTGCATTTTCTCTCCATAGCTTGCGGACTTTGCAACTGACAATGGCTCCTCTGTGGAAGTCTATGATTTCTAAGAGCAGTCCCATATACAGGAGCTCTTTGTGGTCTTTTTCTATGAACGATGGAGGAGGTCCATCTAGAGATACGTTCCTTAGTAGGATGCTGCATCACCAACTCAAACAGTAAGAGAGGAAAAAATTGGACATGGATAGAACGAAGAATAGAATATCTGGACATGGATGAATAGAACAGTTGATAGTGGTTTTTATTGTGCCTGCATCTTTAATTTTTTCAATGAATGTGACTCTTCCATTGCAGGCTTAGCAAGGAGCTTCAGCAGAAAGATAAAATCATAGAGTCGCTCCACAACAAGCTGCAGCATCGTCCCGAAACGCCATCCAGCTGCCAAGCCCTCTCTGAGACCACCGACCAATCAGACAGGACCTCTCTGGTGTCTGATGAGTGTCAGACCAACGAAGATGTGGATCTATGCTCCGACTTGGATGCCAGAGAGTATAAGGAGGAGCAACAGCAACTACACACATCAGAACAAGATGGTAATAAACATGGGACCTTCCTCTTCCTCTCCGAGTTTCTGTCTGTCCTTTCCTTCATTTTCCCTCAACTTATTTCAGCCCCTCCGCCTGTCCCCTCTTCTTTTCCTCGTCGTGGCCCCCTCACGTCATCCCAAAGCTGTCCCAGCAAGCTTTGCTCAGCATCCTTCAGAGGTACACCATTCAGGGTGTGCAAAGTATACCCTCCATTTTTTTTCTTCATGTTCTTCCTGTCATTCTCCCCATCAGCCCCTTTCAACAGTGCACCTGTCTCCTCGCCCTTTCTTCCCCCTCGTGACCCTGACTTCTGGGGTACGGAGGTCCCATGTGACCCCCAGTCCAAGATGACTGTTCACCCTGAGTTGGACACACTGTACAAAAAGATGAATGAGCAAATCAGGGGTGAGGGAGCAGGGAATGTCGCCGTAGTTTGCTGACACACACACATCACACGTTCTTGTGTTTCCTACAGGCTTCCCAGGTCTTCATGACAAGCCTCATTTCCCTCCCTCACCTGGTGCCCACAACCAGTGCGACCTCTCCAACTACGGACAGCTATCCCATCATGCCTTTCAACAGTACCATCTGGGGGGCGTTCCCCAAGGTCACCTCCTCAAGTCGGACCCAGGTCTTGTGACGGGAGGAGGGACTTTTTGGGATATAGACAACATAACTCAGCCTATTGGGAGCTACTCTGGAGTGGCGGGGCTTCACTTGGGAAATAACCGCACTGGTACACTTGCTTCTATCTATTTATCTATCTATTTACCTATCTATCTATTTACCTATCTATCTATTTACCTATCTATCTATTTACCTATCTATCTATTTACCTATCTATCTATTTACCTATCTATCTATTTACCTATCTATCTATTTACCTATCTATCTATTTACCTATCTATCTATTTACCTATCTATCTTTTTAACCTATCTATCTATTTACCTATCTATCTATTTACCTATCTATCTAGCTACCTATCTATCTATTTACCTATCTATTTATTTACCTATCTATCTATTTACCTATCTATCTATTTACCTATCTATCTCTCTCACTCTCTCTGCTTAACTTGGAAAGCAGCATCTTACAAGTGACTTGCCTTTGTAATGTTCCATATCAATGTACATATACATATATTTCCTTAAATAAATATACTATAGTTATTTGTAGTCCAAATTATTCATATCCTGCCCGATTTTCTGGCTGGAAATTACACAAAAAGTGATTGTAAGATGTTGTGTCAGAGATGATATAAAAGTTATATTGAGATATTAATGACGAAAAACACCTTTTTCATTATTTCATTCTCAATTAATAATCTGCAGATATTATTTGGTAATAGTGCGAACACATATTTTGTGTTCCTTGCAGCCAGATGACACCCATTCTATGAAGAAAAACTAAAAAACTACTACACATTCACTTAAACTCTTGGCAACGATGGGGCTGAAAGATTAAGGAGTATCGGCAGTCACAATTTCTGTCATAAGTAATACATTGTTACTTGTGTACTTCACAATTTGTTCAGGATATGAATAATTTTGACTTTAACTGTATTCTTTTTCTCAATGTTAATAATAAAGTGTACTTGTCAACACTGTTGTTAATATAACTTATTAATAGTGTATTAGTAAATGTATGACATTCATTATTTCAATTCAAATAAGTGGAGTGGAATCTCAATGTTTGACTTTCAGGGGAGAATTTGATAGAAGAACACCTGAGGGAGGTCAGGTGTCTCCGTCAGCGTCTGGAAGAGTCCATTAGGACCAACGAGAGGCTCCGGCAGCAGCTGGAGGAGAAACTGGCCAACACCGTGCGTGATGGAGGTACATATATGGAGAAAGTGCGGAACCATGCTTCTTATACATTAAAGTCATCCAACACAACCCAATTTGAATACTGTGCATGTGACTGCTGGAAGATAGCTGCAAATTGACAGCATCCGTCATTCTGTGATTTTTGCACAGGTAGTGTATGGAGAGGACCAGTAATAATTATAGTGAGGTGATGAAAACACTATAGAATAACGCTTGTAATGGTAATGGTAATGGTTTAATTTCATTTGAACATGCATCAGATTACAATTGAGTGCATCCCATAATCAGTTCACAGTTCCACATGTCCAAAAGGAGTAGGAAGAAGCAAAGCTTATTAAATCCTACCCCTCCATCTGGTACTTTTACAATCAGTAACTTACATTTGTTCACTTCCTGCTTTCCATAATACAATTTAAGTTGTTTTTTTTTGTTTTTTTTTAATAATGTACCGAAGTACGAGGTGATATGACCATACAATGACATAATGGGTACCATAGTAACTGTCAATATAGTGATATGTATTTGTTCACTTCCTGCTTTCCATAATACAGTTTAAGGTTTTTTTTGTTTGTTTTTTTTAATAATGTACCTCGTATCGAAGTACAAGGTGATATGACCATACAATGGCATAATGGGTACCATAGTAACTGTCAATATAGTGATATGTATTTGTTCACTTCCTGCTTTCCATAATACAGTTTAAGGTTTTTTTGTTGTTTTTTTTTTATATATAGCACATCATGACTGGTTGAAGACTCTTCATCCTTGTATTTAGCAAACATCAACTGCTTGTATTGTTTCTTGAATTGGCTCATCGTTGTGCATTGTTTGAGGTCCTTACTCAATCCATTCCATAGTTTGATTCCACATACTGAAATGCTATGGCTTTTTAACATAGTCCTAGCATATAAGTGTTTCAAATTTGGTTCTTCCCTGAGATCATATTTCTCCTCTCTTGTAGAGAAGTATTGGATGACATTTTTAGGTAATTGGTATATTTTTTTTTAGCCTTATGCATTATTTTAGCTGTTTGAAGATTAACTATATCAGCAAGTTTAAGTATTTGTGATTTTAGAAATAAAGAGTTAGTATGTTCTCTGTAGGCGGCATTATGAATTATCCTTACTGACCTTTTTTGCAGTACATTTAGTAAGTGAAGATTGGTTTTATAGTTACTGAGAAGTGTTTTCAATGCCATTTGGTCATTTTCCAGGTGCACCAACAAACATCTACATTCAAGGTCTGGACACAGTGACACAATTGTCCCATGAAATCAGAGTCCTGAAAGAAGAAAACTTGAGTTTACAATCACGTTTGCAAGCCAGCACAGGTAATCCGCCTGGAATGTTTAGGATTATTTAGAATTTTATGCACAAGCCTATATTAAATGTGGTTTTCTGTCAGACTCGTGCGAAGAGGTGATTGCAGCACGCGCCCGCCTCAAGCAATCAGAGCTGGAGGCTGAGCAGTGGAAGGAGGAGTTGAGACGACTTCAGTCACACAGCGAAGAGCAGGGACAGCAGATCCACTCCATGAAGCAGGAGAGGCAGGCCAGCCAGGACAGTATCAACAGGTCTGTGTGTACTAAGCTTTGAGGAAAATCTATCTTCCATATGTGCCCTCTTATCTGTAATCTTTATCCGTGTGTGTGTCCGTCCTCAGAGTGCAGCATGAGGTGACTCTCCTGCAGCAGCAGCTGTGTGAAAGCAGGGAGCTCATACACTCCTTGCAGAGCGAACTGCACGTTTACGATCGTGTGTGCTCTGGCTTAAAATCCTCCAAAGGTTTGTTTCATTTCTTCCAAAAAAATTTTAAAACTATTTTTCAATGCACAGTAGATGCTGGCTTTTAGCGTGGCTATGAATGGCTAACCACAGCAAATAATGGATGCACCCATCCTATGAACCTTATGCCTCTCAACATGTTAAATTCTGATTTAGACACGAAGAAATAATTAAGATAAGATAAGATATGCCTTTATTCGTCCCTCAGTGGGGAAAAATGCATTTAATAAAAACAAAAAAAAATTTTAAACTTCGCTTTGGTTCCAATTTTCTACAATAAAAGCTCTGATAAAACATTCCACTGTTCTCAAATATCTTACTTTTTATTTTTCTACACAAAATAAGATGAAAAATAAATAAACAAATCAAGAATAAAGAAAATCAATCAGTAATAAATAAATAAATATAATAATAATAATAATAAAACAGCAAATAATAAAAACTTAAGAAACCACATATAGTTGGTGGGTAGACAAATGATTTTTTTCAGATTAAAATGAACAAAGCATTATTAGAGCCCTGTAGACATGACAAAACACGACTATAGTCACATTTATACTCTTTTTATTTACAACATATTGCGTAACTGCAGGGTCTTGAGACACATGCTAACTCGCAAACTCGAGAGCTAGCGACCTAAACGGTAGCTTTCAAGTTATTTCCTTTAAACTTAAATAGCCAAAAACTTACCACTTCCACACGGATAGGGAGGATAACTATTAACAGTTATTTAACCTTTAACATGAACATTAATCAAACGTAATATTTTTTTCTGGGTACATGATACCATACAGCATCCATATCAAACTTGCGTGGGCCGCACTAACATTAAACTTTCATATCAAGGCGGGGGCCTCGCGGGCCGCGTATTTGAGACCGCTGCTCTAGTGGATTCATAGCTGCAGCAATCTTTTCCCCTGCAGATTGCGTCATAAAGGCACTTATAAAAGAGATAATTACCTAAATATGACAAGACTGCTCTGCTTGATTTAAGGACCCACTGCAAAACTGTTTGTCAGATCCCCTGTAGGACATAAGTGCTCATTACCACACGTACAAGAATTCTGACAACTACTGAATAAGTATTATTTCACACTTTATGTTCTGGTTTCAGGGCTCCTGTGTGAGATCCCAGGCCTCCCTGTGGAGCTGGGGGAGCTTCTGGGAGAGGTGAGGAGTCTGCGGGCCCAGCTGCAGACCAGCGTCCAGGAGAGCAGCGCCCTCAAGCAGCTGGAGCTCCACAAGCAGTTGGAGCAAAAGCTGGGCGGCGGCTCCCCTCGCACGCCATCCCTCTCGGCCTTCAGCGCCAGCCCTCAGAGAGACAACTTCTATAGGCGACAGTTGCTGCTGCACGGTAATATCTGTGCCGCATTCCCATGCGGCGACGGTGTGTTTATGTGAGGCTCGGTGTGCTGTGCGTCCAAGCCTGGTTTGTGTTGTGTGTGTGCTCCGCAGACCCAGCCCCGTCTCCACCTGTCAGGGACATTGGTCTCTTTAACTGTGGATCACCCGGTCCCCCCTACTCAGACCTGGATGACAGCCATAGCACTGCCAACGGTGTGACTTTAACTGCATGACTGTGGCTTAACTCGTACACAGTTTGCCTGCCACTGCTTTGCTTTATCCACTACTGACCTCCATAAACTTACACTCCAAAAATAATCATCCTTGGTTTGGGTTTATCCCCGCCAGACCCTCTCGACTCCCACTCTGAGCTGGAAGGGGAAGCTCCCGATGGGTCATTTGCCAACCGCTATGGTCGCCACGCCATCGGTCATGTGGATGACTTCACCGCTCTGCAGCAGCAAGTCCTGGAAGGCCGCAGTGTCGTGCAGCGCATGGAGGCGACTCTGCAAGCGTGGATGAACCCACCCTCACCACTAGGGGGCAGCCACAAACAAAACAGTGATCTGGTGAGCAATACTTTGTAAACAAATGTATTGAGTCACACTCCAATTAATATTACATTTTTGATTTAAAAAGTCATTTTATGGTATGAATGTGAGTGTGAATGGTTGTTTGTCTATATGTGCCCTGTGATTGGCTGGCGACCAGTCCAGGGTGTACCCCGCCTCTCGCCCAAAGACAGCTGGGATAGGCTCCAGCACCCCCGCGACCCTCGTGAGGAAAAAGCGGTAGAAAATGAATAAATGAAGTCATTTTATATTCATAGATCTATATCTATATATATATATTAAAATCTAGAGCCCATATACAGATAGCATCTATCCAATATCTCATATAATGAATTTTTCTGACAATTTCTCCTTCCAGTTCTTGGATTACGGCAGTGCCAAGAGTGTCCTGTCTAACACCAAGACTCTGAGGCAGATTTTGGAAGAGTCTGCGTCTCTGCTGAAGATGTTCTGGAGGGCGGCGCTGCCCAGCACTGACTCCTCCATCCCGAACCTGAAGAAGGTTGGTACATGCAGCGTGAGACATCAGTTGACTGGATAAGGAAGAACTCGGAAACATTTCCATGTTGCTTTTTGACACAGGAGCAATCGATGCAAGAGGAGATCTTGTCGCTGAAGCTGCGCATGTCTGAGCAGGAGGAGGTTCTCAAGGGGACGATACAAAGGCTGAGGAGCACCAGCCGCACCAAGGAGAGCATGGAGCATTTTATAGTGAACCAATGTAAGTTTGGATGACGTGGAAAGGAAAACATTGCTGTCTTTTATTAAGAAGTACTATATTATACAACCACAACCAATGTTGTAATAGCAGTAAGGAGCAAATTGATGTTGTAAACCAGGGGTCACCAACGCTGTGCCCATGCGCCCACGAGGACCACTTAAGGTGCCCGCGAGGCATCTTCTAAAAAAGCATTGGTCACAAATTGACATTGTTATTTTGTGCTTTAAATTTTGAATCAGAATTGCTTACATTAATGTATTTTTTTAATCGTCTTATAACGTCAAAAATTAAAACAAAAATATTTTATAACGGGCGGCACGGCGGTCGAGTGGTTAGCGCGCAGACCTCACAGCTAGGAGACCAGGGTTCAATTCCACCCCCGGCCATCTCTGTGTGGAGTTTGCATGTTCTCCCCGTGCATGCGTGGGTTTTCTCCGGGTACTCCGGTTTCCTCCCACATTCCAAAAACATGCTAGGTTAATTGGCCACTCCAAATTGTCCATAGGTATGAATGTGAGTGTGAATGGTTGTTTGTCTATATGTGCCCTGTGATTGGCTGGCGACCAGTCCAGGGTGTACCCCGCCTCACGCCCGAAGACAACTGGGATAGGCTCCAGCACCCCCCGCGACCCTCGTGAGGAAAAGCGGTAGAAAATGAATGAATGAATGTGAGCAGTCGCTTCACATAGCGTTACTACTACTATTCCTTTTGTTCTGATTACTAAAAAGTGATCCGTGCAGTTTTGTCATTTTGGAAGTTCACCGCAAACAGGTCATGTAGCCCTTCATACTATCCGTGCTCACAAAGTAGCCCTTGGCCTCAAAAAGGTTGGTGACCCCTGTTGTAAACACCAATATGGCAAGTCTAATGCATATGAGTGTGCCCTCACAGAAATAAGATAACAATATTTACTCCTCTTTTCGCCTTGTTTTGGTAGTGTCAAGGACTCGTGATGTGTTGAAGAAAGCAAGGACAAACTTGGAGGTAATGTAAAAAAAAACACCCACACCCATTGTGGTACTGTATATGTTAGTGATCAGTACTGAAATAGTTTCCTGTATCAATACCTTTGCTACTTTTGCCTGAATTATACTCAGTATCTGATTGGATGCCAAATCCATGGCATCGCACATCACTGGTATGTGTGATTTATATCCAATCAGGATGTTCTCCCATGTCGTTAGCGACGACGTACATATTTGTGACTCCATCACTTTTTGTCTGTTACTTCTTCGTCTCACACTCGTCTCTGCGTGTGAACACTTCCAGAAGAACGAGCTGAGACTCTCCTCTCTAAGCTCCTCCCGCCCCCTCTCTCCTTCTGCTGGTAATTGTCTCGCCAAATAAGTGGAGGCTGTCCCAGATGTTGTTGATTTCATTTTGGCAGCTGATCTGGGGCAGCTTTTACTTTGATGTGCATTTGTTTGTTTTGGAATCACATCAGCGCTTTAACATCTTATTGCCTTCACCCCATTTAACAACAGCAGTCTTATGACGTTATTGATACTTTTTTAGCATGCAAGCTGCTTAAATCAAATACCTGCAAAGGAAACAGGATTCAATGTTTCTCTTTTATACATGATGTGATCATGCACTAACAGGTACATCCATGATTATATGCAATACTTCCAGAAACATTACCGGACACAAATATTATCAACACAAGCATAGCATTTGCATGTAACATGCAATGCTAACATAACATCAGTCACATTTATAGCAACAACACGCAAGGTTAGCCTTGTTATTAAAAAGCAAAATGATCTAACTAACAGCTGACAGACTGTATTTTAAGATATGGAGTGAAGCCTGCTTTTTGTCATAGCTGGCCACCAGGAAGTAGTGGCCATATGCATAGGGCTGGGTCATCTATCTACGGCTGGGTAAAGGTTGCTTCATGTCCACATGAGTAAAAAAACAAGCATGCATGTACTGCATGTTTGCAAATGTGTGGCCTGCGCGCTAACCACTCGACCACCGTGCAATCTAAATAAGATATTTACATGCATTAATGACCTTCACCAGCAGATACAAAAGATATATATACACAAATGCATGTATGTATAAAAAAAATCATGTCAACAAGGATTTGAAGGCCGTCTGACCATAATTCAAAGAACTGCATCTTCTTCCGTCGTCAATAAATTGAATGTGCAGTTTATCAGGCCCAATTCCCGAAGACGGTATTTCTAATTAAAAAGGCCCTCGTAAATTTGACACTTTACAGGCCTCGCTCAGCTGGTAAATAAAGTGTAAATAAGATGCACTGAGTGGCTTCATGGGCAGATGAAGGTCTGTGTTTGTGCTAGAACTCCTTTTGATGCCTTCAAGCCACATCAGTGACTGATTAAATGTTTCTCAATACTAATCCACTACTCATTGTATGTATACATTAATAAAAAAAAATAGCTCATCATTCAGCACGCCGCCTGCAAACATTCAACTAACACAAGTCAGTGTGATCCTATGGTACAGTCGACCCCAAAACGTGTTTCTTTTGTGCATTCAGCTGAGGAGCCAGGAGGTGGTGCCAGAGAGTGGCCTGCTGATGGCTTTTGGCTAAAGTCAAACCAGCATCCTGCGGCGAGGAAGCGCAGCAGCCAATGCTTGCTTTAGAACCAGCCTCAACGCCACCACTTGTGACCTCCGTGTGTTTCAATAGCCAAGACCTTCCTGATCTTAAGCCTGGCCTTAGACAAAAAAAAACACCCCACCCCATAAACTACAATTTTTACGAGTGTATCAGTCAGGCAGTGTGTGACACAGAAGGTGTGTGAAATGTGTATCTGGTGGTTTCAGTGCCAAGCTGATGGAGCTGCTAGAAGATGCTCCAAAATGGCGCATGTTCTTGCAAAGATGGCTGGATAAAGATAAAGTGTTCCGTGCATGTTAAATTGAGGTTTGCGAGAGGAACTCTGCACACATCATACATATATGTGCGGTATGTGTGTGTGTGTGTGCGCGTGTATGATGAAGGGCAGTTCACTCAATGACAACTGACTTGACTCCACAATGTAAAACATAATAGACGAATGTAAGCCTCTTACTTTCATATTTGTGGTGGAAGCTCAGCAGCAATCAACCATGCATTAAAAAACCAGCAAAAGCCTCCATTTTTACTCACCAGCCTCTTTTGTTGGTGCTTCGCTGGCATCAGTCTTACACTAAAGGAACAAGTGCTGCACGAGTGCCGAACTATGTAGTAAAAAAAAAACAGAAGGGAATGGTCATACGAGCATGTGCAATAACGCTGACTATTCAATTTCTCACACTGGAGTGTTGCATGAGTGATTATAATAATAAAAAAAATCTAAGTTATAGGACAGGAGATTGCCATGCCTTGCCAAAGTTTGAACTATACACCAGTGATTCTCAAACAGTGGCACAGGTACCACTGGTGGTACTCAGGAACACTTTTTTTTTTTTTTAAGTTTGGGTGATTTATTAACGGATTAAAGTCAAATTGAAGGTTTAACTGTGGGTACAAGCCACATATTTGAAGCTAAACTATTATTGGTGAAGTGGTACTTGGTGTACAAAGTTTGAGAACCACTGTTGTACACTTTAACCTGCCTTAACCATGCGAATGTGCCATCAGCATACACAGGGCTGCTTTGGTTTCTTTCCAATGGTGCGATAATTTCCAATTTTGGACCAAAACAGAAAAAAAATGTCCCTTTGTTATGCCATTTTGTCTTTTTATTATTATTATTTTTTTTAACATTCTCATGGCTCAGTCATGTTATAGAACTATGATGCAAACTTTGGCAGGCTGGGTGGGATCATTGTTCTGTACATTTTGGGTTTTATTTTAATGCTTGTACATTGTGCCATTCATGCTGTACATAACTTGCTTTTTTTATTCCGTTTTGTGTGTGGGTGCGTGCATACATACTTACTTTTGCTTTTTTTGCAAAGTTGGAACCTTTTGGGGTAGCTGTGCAATAACTTAGATTGATGTTAAACATCACGTGTGTTGCTACCATGTGTTACTTATATGCAGCGTACGCTTGCAGGAAGCCACTTTGTTTCCTTACTATGCCTTTTATGATGCTCTACTTGCCCAATAACAATATCTACAAATAATTTAGCTTCGCTTGCCTTTAAAGGAAAACTGCACATTGGAATTTTACCCACCGTTCAGTCGTTATAAACATGGGCATATATTTATTTCCCTGTTCTGTGCTTTCTACCGAGAGAAGTTAGTGTGAGCTAGCTAACAATGGACGTCATGGATGTACCTATTTTGATGCTATAGCCCTAACAATACTGACTTGTACATTAACCAAGCTACAGCAATATTATTATTGTAGCGGCTAACACAGAAGCTATATTTATCTGGCGGCATAAAATGATGCCTCAATCGCCACTCGTCTCAGTGTCACTCACAGTTATCTGAGAACTGGAGCACAAGTCTTGTGCTGGAAGACACAGCCATCCCACTGAGAGCGGACATTATAAGTGTTACGGCAAAATATTACAGTATTACATGTTGTCATCAATGTACTTGTTAATTGCAGCATGTCTATCAAAGCATAAAATCTTTTTAGCGGGGGTTCATAGTCAAAATAGGTACCTCCCAATGATGTGCTTTGTTAGCTAGCTCATATTAACTTGTTTTCTTTCATTAGAATGCACAGTAAAGGGTAGAAATATAAAAGTAAAAGAAATTAAAAGTGTAGTTTTCCTTTAAAGTTAGCTTTAGAGCTTCTTCAGTGAGTGAGCGTCCACCTGAAAGCTACCAAAATTGTGAGTGAAGTGATGAATAAAATGACAAAGCCTTATTATTAGTGTTAAGAGGGGTATCAAAGAGATGTATATATAGTGCTAGTGAACTGGTGCAGCTTTTTACATGTGCTGGAAAGACAAAGCTTTGTTTTGCTTAATGAACTAGAAAGCCGATGCAGGACTCATGATATGGATCCTGTCTCTGATGACAGTTAACAGTGTGTTTGTTGTGTTGCCAAAAGTATTAGCCATATATTTTTTGGGGAAAGAACCAATAAAATGTTTCAAAAAGAGGCAGTGTTTTAGTGTGTATGCTTTTAAGAAAAAAAAGAATTCAAGCATTTTATGTTCATGTTATACAGAAACGTAATGCTATATGTGAAAAAAAGTTTAAATAACAAAAAATTAAATATTTTGTGACTTATTACGATTATTTCTTTTTTGTATGTATACAGTGTACATAGTTAAATTTATATTTGCCATTTTGACAAATATTTTATTTTTAATTGTTTTTTACAATTATTTGTTTTATTTCATTGATATAGTAGCACCTGGATCTATATTGAAGACATTTAAGATTTTTTTTTCAATTGAAAAATGTTAATGTATAATTACTTATAACCAAATATGGTTCCTTGCCTACAATTTAATATTTGCTGCTTTGCATACTGAAAAAGAAAACTGGTTACTGTATCTATTACACTATTAATACACGGCTTAACACATTGTTAGAATATACATGTATAATATGAATTACAATACAGAATACCACCAAAATGCAGGAGTTAATAAAACTTTTCCCTCTTTATTTTTTTAAACAAATACAACTTTGTGCAAATAATCTCACACTTACAATGGCAAAGCATTGGAAACATTCATAAATGGCTGTAAAATTCAAGTTTTGGTGGGTTTCAGCTCCAAAACACTGACGCCTGTAGACGCTCCTTATGAGCGAGATTCTGCATTTTCTCATTCAAATTAAATAAAAAATTGACAACAAACAGCAGGAGTCGTCGCTCCCAACACGGCTTCACTTTTCAGATCAAGTTTTGACTTCAAAACAAAAATGCCGTCTGATTTGGATGCCTTTTTGTCAGTAAATGCTCACATGTAACAGCAGTCTGCCTGAATAAATACAGTAAAAACACGCACACACAGTGAAAGATAACTGCACTGCACTGTCAGACTGCATAGATAAAAAGCACAACCTGTTTGAACTCCACATACAGTAAATGACTTATTATTGCACTTTATGCTCGAGCAACTTGAACTGGTCTCCGTATGCCCTTTGAATTTAATACCAGCATGCATATGGTCACAAAGTGCAGCAAACACGCACACACACACACAGTGATTCAGTCGAAGCCACAGCGGAGTCGTCCGTTGTTCCATAGCCCTAAATATAGACAATCAAGGCGCGACGTTGTGATACTTGGCCACGCCCACTGCCATGAATAAACAGTAAACTTGTTTCAAGTGCACAATTTGGCTAAATGTCACCCCCTCCCAACAACAACAACAACAACAACATGCTGCGTTCCCAAAGGTGAGGCTTAGATCGGCTTGTACAGCAAAGAGGTCACATATTTCTTCTTGTATCTGTGAGTTGCGCTCAGCACCATGACGCCATCCTATGTGGAAAACACCAAGGGAGAGTAGTTAAAAAAAACAAAAAAACTTAACGACCCTATTATTAACTGGTGTTCTACCGCCACTTCATATGTACTCACCTTTATGGAGAGCGCATACAGATGGTTCAGCATCACGTGGTTGGGTTCGGGAAGCAGGGCGGGGTCACACTGCCGACCGACACGGATGGGCATGTCAGCACACCACACGACAAACACACAACGACCGCCCTCACACGCGGAACTTACCGAAATATTTGTGTCTTTGTTGAGTATGACCTGAAGGAGGTGAGGGGGGAGTATGGGCGGAGCTTTGAAGTGCTCCTCTGGTTTGAACGCGTACTGATCCTGACTGTAAGGACCTGGAGGGGAGCTGGACAAATCTTTGAGGAGACGGCAATGCTGTTAGCTGAATAAATAAATATAAACGATAACTAAAGTGACAAAAAAAACAAGCACCTGACGTATCAGAGCACTCCAGAGAGTCCACCTGCAGGGCGTCAAACACCTCAAAGTCGGATTTCTTCACCTGGATGAGGTTATTGATGGTACCGAGCTGGCTCGTCACCACCGGCTGAAACACAAAACATGGTCAAACATCGTTTGTTGTCAGCCAGCGATATGCAAGCGCCCTTGTGAAGGACTATTGGCCTTCATAATGTTCTAATGGGATTACGGGACTAAGCACTAAGGGACACATCACAACGATAAATAATACAAGTTTTGACAATGTATAGGGTTGCACGGAGGCCACATAGCTAGGAAACCCAAGTTTGATTCCACCCTCGGGTATCTCTGTGTGGAGTTTGCATGGTTTTCTCCGTGTACTCCGGTTTCCTTGAACGCTAAGTGTACAAAAAGATATGACATGGAGATTTTACTGGTCCAGGGTGCCTCTCGCCCAAATTCAGCAAAATTAAACACTCAAAACATATACCTAAGACATGTACAATCATGTAGCAATACGGGTTTGAAGTTTCCCCATAATGCATTATTGCGTCTGAGCAAAGCATTCATTGGTGCCTGCTGGGGCGCTGCATTGATATCAGCCTCCGTCTGGGCTCATCTGGCTCTCTCTGGTGGGCAGAAGCAGCATTGCAATGCATTTTGTAAGAATTTGAAAATATATATTTTAAATTTGTATTGGTGGGCGGCACGGCAGTCGAGTGGTTAGAGCGCAGACCTCACAGCTAGGAGACCAGGGTTCAATTCCACTCGGCCATCTCTGTGTGGAGTTTGCATGTTCTCCCTGTGCATGCGTGGGTTTTCTCCGGGTACTCCGGTTTCCTCCCAAAAACATGCTAGGTTAATTAGGTATGAATGTGAGTGTGAATGGTTGTTTGTCTATATGTGCCCTGTGATTGGCTGGCAACCAGTCCAGGGTGTACCCCGCCTCTCGTCCGAAGACAGCTGGGATAGGCTCCAGCACGCCCGCGACCCTCGTGAGGATAAGCGGTAGAAAATGAATGACTGACTAGACATCTGTATAGCTCAGATTCAGCATTTGGATTTGCAGACTGGTTTGAAACTGGAGTCAATATGAAACATACCTCTGAAGGGTCATGCACCCATTGTCCATCCACGAAAAACTTGTACTGATGCTCACCTTCAGGCAAGTCCAGAATTGCTACAAAGTCATTGTGGCTTTGCGTAGAAAAGAAGCAGCATATTAGCTAAAATATAGCAGACACTTTATTATGATGTGGTTTGTTTACCTTTTATTGAGCGGTATCTTAGTGCTCCAGTTATTAAAGGATCCCGCTATGTAGACCTCCTTGCCCCCTCCAGCCCAGCGGATGACCGTGGGCCGAGCTTGAGGAACAGTTTTCACCAAATCGTCCAAGTCTGGCGTAAATTCCTTCTCTCCTAAAACCTGTAAGAAGAAGTAGAATCCAGGTTTCAAAAGCATGTCTTGTATTAGAAGATGTTCAGCTCCATGTTCAGCAAACCTTGGACTCTGGCCCGTATGTGTTGAAGATGTTGGGGTCGTCGGTGCTGTCCACCATCTTGCCGCTGGGCTCGTGGTCCTTGTGACCCCCGGCGCTGTCCGACCGGTGGGCTTTGGCCCCGTGGCGGTCTGCTGAAACCCTGTCGCTTGTGTTGCCCATATCGGCGCACTACTTTACACCTCTGAGACAAAAGAGAAGTTAGCGTTAGTTGTTGACATCATGTTCAGGCTGCTCAGCACAACATGGATGCGTTAAGATTAGACTTCATCTCTGTGATCCTTGATGGGATACTGATGGGTACACATGCTGTTATAATCATTTTGACTTGTATAACAACAATGTAGCACCCTAAATCACGAACAACAACCGGAAAAGGGCAAGTTGCATTGTAATGACGACCAAAGAGTATTTTCGAAGGCAATAAAATAAAATAAAATCTTTATTGCTTAGCATTTGACAACACGCCTGTTATGTTTGTGTTTTCAGGGCAAGAAGCAGACAGCCAGTCTGGTATCCTTGCAGTTGTAACCTCCACACATGAAGAGTATTTTTAGCTGCTACTTGAGGCGCCGCTAGCTAAAGCACAGGCTTTGATAAGTCACACCGGCCCGTTTTCTGGTCTTTTTTAGTAGCGACAGGCTGAAATATGGAATACAAAAAGGCGATAGAAGTTACAATTATACATAAAACCGCTGCAAACTCACCTCGACACCTGTCAGTGTTGATTTGCCGACTGTTTTCAGTCGAAGACCCTCCTCCTTACCAACGAGTGCTGCCTGCCAACAACGGCGCGCGGGGAGGGACATAATTCAATGACGTCAGGTCCGGTATGAAGGTAAAGGACAACAAAATGTATGCTAACTTTGTGTAAATAGTTACATAATCCAGCGTGTTCGTATAGTAGGGGGAGAAACCTTCGAGGTGTATTTGTTTCATAATTGGAGCCATGTTTCTATATTATAATAGGTGTAAATAATGATTTTTTTAAAATATTTTTTACGTTTGATTACATTATTCAGTCATCACACACTTTTTTAAATTAAAATTTGAAGGCACATAATCAAAAACTCAGTACATTCGTGATTATTCCCGCAGTGTTTTGTATCACCCCCCAAAAAAATCATTTTAGCAACCACAGGTTGAACGTTAACGTCAACACGTCATTTTGACACTAGGGGGCAGCATTGCTTTCATTTCACTGCACCAAGAGAGGCTCGCAGGCAACATGAAAGTCTTTTAACATGCTTATTTAAATGATTTTATTATAATATAATCCCAGATATAAACTCAAATGAGAACGTCAGTCAGTTAGTCAACGTGCATGTGTTTGTCATGCTTGGGGGGGAACTGTCAAATTGTACTTTTCCAGAAGTGAAGGAATCATGCTATCATGGTTATAGTAGCGTTTAGCCAAAACTGGAACACAAAATGCACATTTTAGCCTGAGTTCAAGCGTAAAAGCTATTTCTTAATAAATAATCACTATTAATAAAAGTGTTTTTTCCAAATATTTCCAATCAATCAATAAACAACTAAATGCACATGAAAATAATATAAAACAGAATAATTGTTAGTTTTTACATTTTAACCGGCTAAATGTCAAGTTGATGGGCATCAAAGTGTCGTTTATGGACTGCATTGCTTTACACTCAGTTAAAAAAAAAACATTAGCTTTTGTATTTTCACAGTTTTATGTTTGCATTCAGTTACAATTCAGTTTCTCTGAGTCAAGTATTGTTTTGCACAAAGCATACATTTCTCAGCAGCAGGAAGACAAGAAGAGAGCATGCTTAGTATAAATAATTCAAA
Source organism: Doryrhamphus excisus (assembly GCF_037039965.1). Lineage (NCBI taxonomy): Eukaryota > Metazoa > Chordata > Actinopteri > Syngnathiformes > Syngnathidae > Doryrhamphus > Doryrhamphus excisus. The sequence goes on from NC_136362.1 coordinate 17,874,912, forward strand.
TATTAGCTAATAACAGACCATCTGGAGTGCAATACATCTTCCTGACCGTGCAGGTCCATCGCCAGCTGGTGGAAGTCATGCCATGTATGCCAGTCTTCTCAGGTGATCCAGCTGAATACAGTGAAATGTTCTTGCAGTGTCATTTGCTGATTCCTAAACCGATCTTCATGTACTCGTAAACAACATAGCTGATGCTGACAGCTGGAATGACTTTCATAAAGTTTGGGAGGATGCCTCGGTAGAGTCCAAAAAAGCCATCTTTGGCTACAATGTTCTTGAGTAGGGAACTCATGGAGGGCTGGTCTGAGGCATCCAATGAAGCTGAGGAGAAGCAAATAAGGATTATTTATCTGAGTACCCATGATTGTAGTAAAACATGCCAAAGTACACAGCTTCAGTTTGACTGTGTAGCTGCTGAAAACAAATACACTCCACTCTGTTTACCTCTCGCTTGCATGCGCGTGCGCACCAGTGCAAGAGGGTAGCTGGCCAGCTGTCCGCAGGTACTTGAAATAGTCCCGCATCCCAGCAACACAAGAACTCCTGGATTGGCCGATTCTTTGGTGTGGTACGACAGCCACGCGTTCTTAAGACTCTGCATACAAAAACGTGATAAGAAGGGTTTTTTCTTTAGAGCTGACAAGATGTGATGGATTTGTATAATTAATTAGCAGACCGGTTAGCGCGCAGACCTCACAGCTAGGAGACCAGGGTTCAATTCCACCCTCGGCCATCTCTGTGTGAAGTTTGCATGTTCTTCCAAAAACATGCTAGGTTAATTGGCCACTCCAAATTGTCCATAGGTATGAATGTGAGTGTGAATTGTTGTTTGTCTATATGTGCCCTGTGATTGGCTGGCGACCAGTCCAGGGTGTACCCCGCCTCTCGTCTGAAGACAGCTGGGATAGGCTCCAGCACCCCCCGCGTGAGGAAAAAGCGGTAGAAAATGAATGAATGAATGAATTAGCAGACCTACCTCGTAAACGGCGAGGTCTATCCCGGCGTAGGGAATGATGCCAATTAAGTTTGGAATGTAGCCCTTGTAGAAGGCCTTGACGCCCTCTTTCGTCAGGATTGTCTTGGCACAGTTGAACATTCCTGAATACTGACCGGTTTTCCTCAGTGTCAGCCTCGTCTTTAATACCTAAATCAGACACAAGACATTAGGCAAGGCACAATTCAAAAAGGCAATTCAATGTACTTTACAGACAAGTAGGCAAATACAACCGTTCTATTTCAAACATAACTTCTTAAAATCCCTCCATAAAACATAGAAGTAATAGTTACGATATGCTAGCCTGGATTTCAACATTGTCAGAGTTGAGGCCTGTCTCACATCTTTTGGGAGACTGTACCAGATTTGGGCGGCACGGCGGTCGAGTGATTAGCGCGCAGACCTCACAGCTAAGAGACCAGGGTTCAATTCCACCCTCGGCCTTCTCTGTGTGGAGTTTGTATGTTCTCCCCGTGCATGCGTGGGTTTTCTCCGGGTACTCCGGTTTCCTCCCATAACTCCAAATTGTCCATAGGTATGAATGTGAGTGTGAATGGTTGTTTGTCTATATTTGCCCTGTGATTGGCTGGGATAGGCTCCAGCACCCACGTGACCCTCGTGAGGAAAAAGCGGTAGAAAATGAATGAATGAATGTACCAGATTTTAGGAAAGACTCCTTCAGGTTCCCATAGCTGAGATGGTTCATACGGCTCCAGAATGTCAGAGATGTACCATGAAAATACAGCTGTTTTAAAGTCTAGTCTCTGAGGTGCATTGACTGGTTCTAGTCAGGACTCGAGCAGCAGTATTCTGGATGTACTGCAGCTGTTTTACAGCTCATTTAGAGATCAGCGGTCATTATGGTAGCATAGCCTGCTGCAGACAAGGCATGGGTCAGTCTCTCTACGTCTACTTTAGACACTATTCCCTCGACTTTGCCAATGTTTCTGTCTTTTTTGTGTCATCTTCTATGGGTGATTGTTCCATAAACAATACCTTGTGTTCAAATAATAATAATAATAACCTCTGCAGACTTAATATATAAAAGCTAGGGGTGAGGGGTTGTAATTATCTCCAGATATAAATGTTTTGTGCTGCTCAAAACCCAAATAAAAGTCACCTCCATGGGGTAGATAGCAGTCTGTGCCGTTGCTCCAGCCAGCGAGCCCGACAGAAACCTTTTGTGTGTCTCAATTTTCTCCCCCTCTGACGACAGCAACTTCTTAAACTGCAACAGGAAGTTCAAAATATTCATCTTGTCAGTCCACGGAAATGCTTTTCAGGACAGCTGCTTTACTTGCTCATATGCCATGAACTTGATGGCCGTCTCAGGTGCGATCTTTAAAACATTGATGCCGTTGCCTCTCCAGAGTGACATGACACCTCCCTCTAATACCAGGTGCTTGAAACCTCCTGCCAGGCTTATTTTGTTCGCCTTACTGGAGTGAACCTGCAAGTTTAAAAAGCAGCGTTACTTACAAAATGAATGATTCATTTAACGAGAGGTGAACTTACCTGCATGAAAACCTTCATTCTATCCAGGGGGGCCGTACCGGTGCGGGATACGGAGCCCGCCACAGCGCCTGCGACCAGCTGCTTCCACCAACCGCCTGAACTCTTCTCCTCTTCTGTGAACTCATCAGGGATGGCGAGGCTGTCACCTATATCCAGCACCTACGTGAGGGCACAGTGCTAACATTAACCTCAGTCACATGACTATCACAAAGGTTACCACAAATTCCTTATTTTCAGTTGTGATGTCGCTTGGGTGGTACGGTGGTCGAGTGGTTAGCGCGCAGACCTCACAGCTAGGAGACCAGGGTTCAATTCCACCCTTGGCCATCTCTGTGTGAAGTTTGCATGTTCTCCCCGTGCAAGCGTGGGTTCTCCGGGTACTCCTCCCACATTCCAAAAACAGCCTAGGTTAATTGGCGACTCCAAATTGTCAATAGGTATGAATGTGAGTGTGAATGGTTGTTTGTCTATATGTGCCCTGTGATTGGCTGGCCACCAGTCCAGGGTATACCCTGCCTCTTGCCCGAAGACAGCTGGGATAGGCTCCAGCACGCCTGCGACCCTCATGAGGAAAAGCGGCAGAAAATGAATGAATAAATGAATGTCGCAGGGTTGCTACAAGTTGTTCAGAAGAAACACTGAGACAACATCAACGCAGTAACACAACCAGTAAAAGGTCACTAGTAAGTTGAAGTTTTGTTTTTTTTAGTCTCTTACTGCTTCAGATACACATATTCTGTGTTTTCCCAAAAGCAAGAGCAGCTGGTGAGACACAGAAACACACACACACACACACACAATGCTGCAGAGGTAATTTAATGTAAGGAAGCAGTCATGTGGGCCAATGATAGGGAAGAATGCAGCGCTTATCGTGTTTTCTAACCTAACACACTACAGTTAGTTGTAACGTTAATATATGGATAAACCGTATTGAGACAGGGCTGCACGGCGGACGAGTGGTTAGCACGCAGACCTCACAGCTAGGAGACCAGGGTTCAATTCCACCCTCGGCTATATCTCTGTGTGGAGTTTGCATGTTCTCCCCGTGCATGTGTGGGTTTTCTCCGGGTACTCCGGTTTCCTCCCACATTCCAAAAACATGCTAGGTTAATTGGCGACTCCAAATTGTCCATAGGTATGAATGTGAGTGTGAATGGTTGTTTGTCTATATTTGTCCTGTGATTGGCTGGCGACCAGTCCAGGGTGTACCCCGCCTCTCGCCCAAAGACAGCTGGGATAAGCTCCAGCACCCCCAAGACCATTGTGAGGATAAGCGGTAGAAAATGAATGAATGAATGAGTATTGAGACAAACCTCTATTAATAAGTAACAATTTTATTATTATTATTATTATTATTATTATTAAATAACAATTTAGGGACTGTGTTCCAGTGTACAAAGTGGCATGGTGTGGAAGAACATAAGAACCCTGACCTAAACCCCACTAGGATTTACCGACTTCTCAAATGCTGTATGATATTCTTCTCCGTTCCTGTATGGTCGAGTGTCCTAATATTTTTGTCTACCTAAAATAGGAAAATATCATCACCGATAAGAACATTTGTCAGGTCGCAGGTCGCCATCTTTATTCTGGTTTATTTTGTTTCATGGGGCTGTCAAGTTCTTCCACATCAAATATGAGGTGGGGTGGGATACTATACTGTATGTATAAGTATCTCAAGCAGATTATACTGTACAGTAACAAACCAGGTAGTCAATTCGTTAATCTGGATTAAGATCGGGTGAGTGCTGCGACAAATCTGACCTAATTACTTCAGACAGTGAAAGGCTTTCAAAACAGCGGCCCGAAATGTTGACTGCAGTGAGAATAAATCCATACAAAGCTATCACAGGACGACTGCACATCACGTGACTCCATTTCATTGCTAGCTGCTTTTTTTTTAGACGGGACTGTTTCTTTGCATGCAAATGACTCTTACCGAGGAGTGCTTCCAGTAGCGTATAATCTCCTGCAGGTTGTGAGCAGGGCAAAACAGGAAGTAGTCCCTCCATTCGTTCCAGTCCACCATCATGGTGCCGTCGATGTCCATACTGAGCAAACACACAGACACAGACACATACTCAGCTACTGCCATGGTTTGTTTCATTACAGTATAATGCAGGACTAAAACAGCACATCACTCCTTTTATAGTATTTTTTTGTAATAAAGTCTTAAAAATAGCACTGTGCTCATGTCACAATTTTTTTTTTTAAGAGCATCCACGCAGTATATCCATAAAACAGTGTGGCCCTCCTGTTACAGTGAGGATCTTTGACTAGCATTTGTTGCAGCTACTGCTAACTACTGCATTGTGGAGCATTTTTGTCTTAAAGGATACCCATTATGATCATTTCCAGCCCTTTGTATCGAGTTGTGCACTCCCATAGAGCAGCGATACATGATAACCACCACAGAAAGCTTTGTAGATCTTCCAGAATCTGCACCTATTCCAGCTGTATTTCCTCGGATTGCCAATACTGTCTGTTTTAATTTATTCCACACACGGCCCGCCTCCAGGCATGCCCACTATTTTGTGATTGGTCACACTCCCAAGCGTTCCCGAGGACTTCCAGAGTACTGCCGAATCCCACTTTTTAATTTTGTCAGTATAGAAGTTGATAATAAATGAATAAACCTGTTGGAAAGCTACTTGAAAAGTCGATAGGTACTACTGGTAGCTACTGGTGCGACTGGTTTGAAAACCCCTGACTTACTGTGTATAAACTCAAAGTAGTAGTAACGTAGGTCCGCGTTTACTGCGTGCAGACAATCTTGGCACAACATCAGTAGTGGAAATGTAGTCATTAGATGTTTTTTTTGCGAGACTACCTATGTTTTAAAAAACTTGTGAAAAAAAGGCTAATATGAACTCCGGACATTGGTGAGCTTGTAATTTACACATTTCAGTCCCACATTTTTCTCTTCACCTGGACTCTGCAAATCAAACCACTTCTGCTCGCCTCTTTAGGCAAGTTAGATGTCCTTAAAACCTGAACTAATATTTCCTGGAAGCCATTGTGCCGTGCTAACGCGGTGAAATCAGAGCAGTGAAACAGTGCAGCAGAGCGGGGGGAAGGCAAGCCTTCAGCTTGTACCCAGGCATATATATATATATATATATATATATATATATACGCACAGTCGTATATATAAGGAAGTCCAGCTCATTGTGACATCACATTGAGACGGTGTTAGAAAAAAAAACTCTGAAACCAAGCATTCAGACCCATCCCAAACTTCTTTCAGAGATCACTTCCAAATGCTCAAACCTCATTATGTGAAACTTTGGCATTGTTTAAAACAAGACTACAACATTCTAACAACATTTAAAGATCAGAAAAGTGGGAAAAGCATAATAGCTTCCCTTTGAGTGCTTACAAACATGGAACGGATAGAGCTTTTAGAATCATTAATGAGCATACAAGAGCAAACATAAGTCTTATTTTTACTCTAGTGGGTAGTATGTGGAGTTTAACACGTAAGTAAGCAAGCAAACCTCTGCAGGATTTTCAAAGCGTCCACTCTGTTGATGTTTAAGCCCAGTTCTGCAAAGGTCTGCTGGATCTCGGTGGCATCAATGCGCCCTGACGTGAAGATAACAGTACAGTTATATACCACCACAATGGGTATGTAAAACAATCATTGTGTGATGACATATGACTTGCAGCTTTAACTTTACCTAGATTATCTATCAATTACATGATAGCTATAATAATATGTTCAACACGACGATGTACATCAACTCCTGAAAACAAACTCCTACCGTCGTTGTTTTTATCCAGACTCTTAAACGTCAGCAGCAGCTTCTTTTCATGCTCTTTCAAATATTTGGCGAACTCCTGGAAGTCCAGACTTCCGTCTTTATTCTGGTCACCGGTCATGACAATTTTCTGCAAACACATGAAATAATTATGTTGTCTCATTTTCTCCAGAAGTGTCTGAAAAAGCAGAAGGGGCTCCACCAGTGTTCAGGAGACCAGCTCCATGGTTGTACCTGAGCGGCACCCTGTCGGAACACTCCCATTGCCTTCAGGCCCGCACGGAGCTCGGCGACATCCACCTTCCCATCTTTATTTGCATCTAACCTCTCAAACAGGTCCTGGTACGACCTCTCACGATCTGCATCCCAGCACCGGGCTTTGGGGAGCGACAAGCTCGGTCCCGTCCGAATCATAGTCCAGCAGGTCGGAGGAGTGCAAAGCAGCGTGTTACGAAATGGCTTCAATTAATCCATGTCGGAAGATATCCGCGAGGTTTTTTTCTTTTTACATGCAAACACTCACTACAAGTAGTCTGTTCAAAACTGGTGTTTGTTGTTCGGCTATTTTACATCCAGTCCAAACACTCCAAAGCCTTTCAGTTGAACTGCAGCACTGCGATGGAGGGCGGAGCTACGACTGCTGCGTTGCTATTCGCAGCATTTTCTGCGGAAAAGCAGCAAATACGTCAATAAGATAGCAAAAACCCCGATACATACAATCCGTGGACGGAGACATTCTCCTAGCATTTTCCCCCCGACGCTTAACCTGCTCTTACTCCTGCTTTACGGAGGAGACAAAGCAGGAAATGCTAGGCCTAATCTCTCCATCTACATAGACGTGTCAGTTGACACATGCAGTGTGGGGTTTCCTCGCATACAGTACCATGAATGGCCACTGGAGGGGAGTGTTTCATCGCGTAATTAATTGTACCTTTGTACCCACTTTTACCATAACATTATACTGCACTGTAATTGTAGACATTGGCCTACATAATAAACTTAGTGAGTCCAAATAGAGTACTAGAGTCCTAAATCCTAGAGTCTAATGAGGTCCTAAAGATGTACTCACACATTTGCCACTAACAGGAATACCAGCTACCATCAAACTGCATATTCATTTTAGCATTTTTTATGTACCCGAGTCAATAATTAAATTAAAACTGCCACAACCTGAAAAATGTACTGGGCACAAAGCCATCCCCATGTCCTAAAGCAGGAGTGTGCAAACATTTACCATCAATGGCGCATACTGAAAAACATCAAAGCCTTCAGGGGTCATCTTGATACTGTATTTATTTTTTTACACAGGCTAAAACCACCTCAAGTGGATATAGAGTGCATAAAAAGATAGGGATACTTGGCTTTTTGGTGAAATTTCAGGATGAATCTAAAATGCACTGGAACCTTTACAGGTAAACATAACCTGACCTTCTCTAAACTTTTTAATACACTACTTGTTGTTCTCTAACAAAGAGCTGTGCTAACAAAGGAAAACAATGTTTTTGAAACAACAGTAAACATATACAGTATAGCCTCGGTTCACGAAGTAGGGTACGTCAATTATCATGGGGGTAAGTGAATGAAATGAAAAAACAATTAGCGTCTAACACTCAATTACGAGTGGGCCTGAATGCCTCAGGGCGGGAGGAGACAGGCGCAGAAATAAGACAGTGTGTGAAATTGATAATTGCTCTGTGTGCATCATATTAAGAAATAAGATTATAATAATCTTATCAATAATAATAATTATTATTTTGTGTATTAAAAGTGTTTCATCGTGAAGATTTTTTATTTAGATTTTAGTTCCAATTGATCCCGTATGGTGCAGCAATGAAAACCTGTGACTATGAGTGGAGATTGACCCTAAAATGAGGCTTTATCATTATTCGTATATCGTATTTCATACACTATTAAGAAGTATTTTAAAGTTTGGACACCATGGAAAGATTCCAGTCTGATAATGGACATTTCATGCTAAACAAGCAGGGTCAAAACTAGCAAACTACTATCAGTTCTGAGGTAGCTTTTTCTAAGAATGGTGCTTTCAGGTGCATCCCATAACTCCTAGGTCAGAAGTTGCCGCTGCTGTGGTTACAGATGTACATTACCACCTGAATAATAATAATGGATTCACTTTATTGTGAAGGGCTTTTGGTACCTTGAAAAGGACTATTTAAAATGTAAGCCAGTATTATTATTAATTGTATTTTAGAATGTGACGCAGGCTAATACAACACAAGATATGGGCTACAATGGCCAAAACACGCCTGTCTTAAGGGTTAAATTCATAAAATAAACGGCATTGATTACCTGGGTGATGAGTCATTTATGAGTTTAGTATGGAATGTATGTGATTTAAAATCAGTGATAACAAAGTGTTGTAACCGAGTGCTGTATTTAAATATAACTTGTGGTAAGATTTTGGTAAGAGTTTGTAGACTTTGTTTCGTCATAAGTCGTATTGTGACGGATTTTGTCAGTGACAGCACTGATCTTGAAGTTCTGTTGGAGATGGGGCCAAGAGTAAATGTAGAAACATGCGATGTGTGGCATGTTGTGAATGGAAGCTGAGGCTAAGGTGTGTGATGAATGACTAATGCCTCGTTGCAGCCAATAAAAGCACGACATGGCTGCCCACACTTTACGAGCGGACTTGTAGCAAGTGGGTGGGAACAAGGAAGCGATGTCGAAGTTTGAATCCCAACAGCTGAGGAGGGCAGTGAAGAAAGTCCAGCTGCCTGTCAATCCTTGTTGCTTTTCCTGAACGCACCATGTCTTTCATTCTAATGAAAAAGAAGAGATTCAAATTCAAAGTGGACTTCGACTTGGAGGAGCTGTCGTCGGTTCCCTTTGTCAACGGTGTTATATTTTGTAAAGTTCGCCTCTTATGTGGAGGCTTCGTACAAGAGTCTTCTCGGTAAGTTTTGGAGCTATTTTTGACAGACGTGGACTACATATCTACTATTTTAGCAGACTAAAATATAACCAAAGTGTTTTCTCTTGGCGTAAAGGCTGACGTGGGATATGTTATTAGGAAAACGTAGTAACATCATAGCATTAAAATGTAAACATTACAGCCAGTGGCATAATATACTCACTGCGCATATGACATTGTTTTAAAATATTTATTTAGCTCATTAAATCAACACGATTGTCATTGAACTGAGCATGGGTTGAAACATTTGCGCTGATCAGTTGCTAGGCTGCCGTCTGTCACTGCTAGAAGTCAGAACTATGGCCGTATCAGCAGTTTCGTGTATTACACAATTTCCAATGTAGTCGGTAACCACAGTGTGATTTTAACTATATTACTAAAATTACTTTTAGTAATGAATTAATTTTACCTCATTAAATTAACGTACTCTTCAATGTATTTGCCTGAGTTGAACCGTTGAAACGCAATGTGGTTGTTGGACAAGTGCCGCATGCCAATGCTGAACTATCAACGTATCAGCACTTTCGTGTATTTTTTTACACAATAATTTCAAATGTAGTCAGTAACCACTGTGTGATTTTAACTACATTGTGTAAAATTACTTTCAGTGCTTTCAGCTGATTAAATTAGCTTAATCTTGAGTTGATTAGCCTTGTTTGAAGAAACGTTTGCGCAATATGGCTAAGTGCTGCATGCCAATGCTGAACTATCAACGGATCAGCACTTTCGTGTGTTTATATTTGTACACTGCACACATTAATTAGGTAAGTTTTGAACCTAGTCAGACGGTGTACGTTTTCTTCACTGCAAGTTAGAAAATTTAAAGCAACTAAAACGTGATATTTTCGTAATAGCCCATCAAGTAAAGACAGACTATTCTATAAATATCTTAATACACACACTATAAGTAGAAATGACCCATGAAAGTACTTCAATTTATTGTTACAGCCAAAAGTTTGGAGACACTTTCTGATGCTGTTGAATGAGAAGGTGTCCAAACTATTGACTGTCACTGTATGTGTATTGTTTGTAGTTGTATATGGGATGCAAATACCCACACCACCACTGTGCCGGATTAGGTTACCAAACAAACGGAATATGTTGTCCAGAAATTGTTTCACCATACAGTATTAAATTAGATTGTGTGATTGTTGTATATGGCCTTGTCTGCCATACATTTTCAATATAGTTGAATGAGACTCTATAGCAGTAACCAAAATACTGAGAGCATCCTTCCATTGCAAACAGTTAAACCATGACTGCATGCAGCCAATATGAGTCACCTTGGAAAAACGAGCCAAGACATAGCTCATGTCAACTGTTAGCTGTAATACATCACCTTGGTAACATCCTACTAAAACAAGTCACACTATACAGTGTACACAGAGCGTCACTGGACATATCCATATTTAAAGTCTTAATCATGACTGTGACTAAAAATATATATTTCCTGTGGTTTGTCATAGTTTTTAAGAAGTATATTTAAATCTTGCTTGCCTCCCAGGGAGCCTGTTCAAGCCAATTGTGTGCGCTGGAGGAAGCGATTCTCCTTCATGTGTAAGATGAGTGCCAATGCCAGGACAGGTGTACTGGACCCTTGTGTGTGTCGGGTGTCTGTGCGCAAGGTACACAGCATGTGCATGTGCTTTTGACAAGACTAAAAAAATGGCAGCAGTCTCAACACTCTGCAGAAAAAAACAGATTCTTCATAAAGCTTAAGTGTGCTTTTGCAGCTACACGACAACTGTATAACTAATTAATGTTGGTGTTTTCGTCATTACAGGAATTGAAGGGTGGCAAAGCATTTGCAAAGGTACTTTTTTATTATGAACTTTAGTGCATTATTAACCACATGTTTTATACTACTTTAGTTACTGATTGAAACCGCCTGTAAACTCTATGTTAACAAGTAACTATTATGATGAGTGGTAAGTGTATTTTCACTACTATATTGATCACTTCCATTGATCTGTGCAGCTGGGCTTTGCAGATTTAAACCTGTCTGAGTTTGCTGGGTCAGGTAGCACCACAAGGAGGTGCCTCCTGGAGGGATATGACACCAACAAGACCAGACAGGACAATTCCATTCTCAAGGTACTATGACTTATTCATCTATCTTTCTGTCCATCAACTGACATTCCTGTTGTCTTACAGGTTGTCATCACAACACAACTCATGTCTGGAGACCCCTGTTTTAAAACGTAAGGACTTTTGTTTTTATTTCACTCAGTCATATTTTTAAATCAGTCTGATTAAATGCTATTAATCTATTCCAGGATTGCGCGATTAAGTGAAAAGGGAAGCTTACTAAAGGCAGTTGACAGTCATAACATATCCCTTCCAAGTGTAAAGAGACAGTATGCTACATTATGAACATGAAGGCAGGGAACAATTACTCATCACATTAACAATGAAAACAGCTGACTTTAAGGCACACAATACTTTTGTGTTCTGTTATTGCCAATTTAGCCATATTGTACTGAGCAGCCAAGACACCGAGTACTACTGCATCAAAAATTTGAAGAATGATTTTCCAGAAATTTCAGATTTCTGTACAACTTTGTGGCACTCTAGTTTTTTTTTCAGATCACACTGTATGTTCTACTAACAACATCCTGTCTGTCAACAAGTGAAAATACTCGCTCTAGTCTGATGTGAAAGTGACCCTCAGCAGAGATTAAAGTAGAATTTTGATCATGACATCTTATATGAGCGCTGATAACACCTCGCCTACTCATTGATGCAACAGCTGAGATGCGATTAGATTAATTAGACAGGAAGTCAAGGGCTGTTTGATAGATGGCAGAGGATATGCAAAGGATATGATGCAACACACTCCTGGTAAAGCTTGTGACATGTGCAAACTCCACTTTCTCTGCATTCTTTCACCTTGAAAACGCCCCACACTTGTGTAATAATACACAAGTTGCTGCCAAGGAGTTGTTTAAAGTATAAACAGTGGAAGTCCAGTCTGTCAACCCACTCATTAACTCACTGCATGTGGATGATGAGTAAGCACAGTGGAAATATGAGGCATTGATTTAAAACGGTGCTTGTCCACCCTGGTCACTCATGTTTACCATAGCAACACAGGAGTGGTTCCTCTATTAACGTCTGCTGAGGCACATCTGAATCAACTCATGAATAATCCACTTCTAACAAACGTGTATATGCTCTCCCTGTAGACCGTCGTCTACAGCCATGACTTTGTGTATACCACATGCTGAGGCCGAGTGTCTCCTCAAGGAACGGAAGGGAGGAGACGTACACCCATACCATCCAACAACAGGTACTACTAATATGTGCAGACTCTTCTAATTCCTCCATTCTTAACTACAACTGTAGAGTAACATACGACTTTTCGTTATCCTTCATTCATTGTGAAGCACTAGAACACTGAAATAATTATAGCAACACCAAAGTAAAAACTCTTGCATCATGTAATTGCCACTTCTGGCAGCAGAGGCCGCTATTACACCTGGAAACGTGCACAATAAGTTACTTCCCAAGTGCAATACTATCACTTCTTGGAACAGAAGTGCAGTCTCTGTTGTATTGTGTGTATTAACAGGATAAATCGGTAGTCTTGTATCGCATGTCTCTTAATTCCAAGTAATATCAATAGACTAGTGTTTAGAAACAAACGCCTTCTGAGTAGTTAACATTTTTATACTTTTGACTTGCACAATCTGACAAGATCCAATGCATGGTATTAATTTTCAAACATTTAGTGTATGGAAGGTGTAGTATCAGTTCTTCAAAGAAACCTGCAACCAGAGTAATAAACAATACAGAGAACTATGAGAACTTATCCATTCATTTTAAATTAGATTGCACAGGTGTGCCTAATATTGTACATTATTACAATTGTGGTTTTCCTATATTCAGGCAATCCAGTCCCAGACAAAGGGGTTACCAGTGGCCACACCAGAACATCTAGCTATACCAGTCAACAGTCCAAAGTGTCAGGTACAAATACACATGTATATCTTTTGGAAGTCAATATTTCCACTCCTCATCCATCAATTAATCCTATTCTGCAGGCTACAGCTCCAATCATTCAACTTCACCAGATCTTAGCCATCGAAGGAACGCATCAGGAGGTTCCACCTCTATCAGCATCGACAGCACCTCAGAGCCCAGTGACCAGCATACAGAGAAAGTAGTAGACAAGGAGAGCCGGCCCTCCCCTTTAGTCCCTGCAAGTTGCTTTTACACGTCTGAACAGACCTCCACAACTGCCAAGGCTTTTAGGTAACACTTAACCCGCCTTAACCCATGGTCTTCAAGCACATCGTCCTAATATCCCACCTTGATCAAATCTGTGAACTAGACATCCGGTCAAGCAGAACTCGATGGAGAATCAGCTGACGAGGGTGAATGCCACCAGGGTTAACGCCGACGACATCATTGACAAAATCCTGCAGGGCCAAGATTTCAGCCACAGTATCTTGGACTCAAGTACGGAGGGTGTGTAGTCTGCTAGCGTCCTGCAGAGAGGATCAAATTACATTAAAGTGATGCAGTGTCACAGCGCTCATACGGAATGATGATTCCCTGACTTGTCATTTACAAGATGGAATATGGTATTTGAACTTCAATCATTAAAAGGATGCATACAGAGGACTTTCGGGCACTGATACTGACACCAACATTGCATGCATTCTTATCAAGGGAGTGCATCCTTTCCCATCACAGCTGTTGTCCAAAAGATGTCATGTTTACTGTGCCACCAGTGTCCGTATGGGAACCTAACACAAACTTGTTGTGTGTGTATTTCATCACAGAGGAAGGACTCAGCTTGTTTGTCGGCCCCGGTGGGAGCACGGCTCTAGGAAGCCAGCACACGCGGTGGGTACCATTATGTAACTCTGGAATGTGTGCACCACTGTCCCGGACATTAATACTGTCAATACTATACTAATTCTGTGACATTTTGTAACACGAATACAAGTGCCATGTAACTGCTTGTTCTTTGAAATGTATAACATCATGGCATTCTCTTTCAGGGTCGCAGCTGGAGCCTATGAGCAGGTGGTGATCAAGCGCTAGGTTGCGGGAAGCCGTCACGGGTGTTGTGTTACACTGACTTGTAGGAAGTGGCATCATAAGTGACCCTGTGCCTTTCTAGCAAGAGGATGCAGTTTAAAAAGTTCTTACCTACCTACAGCATCTGTAGACAAAGAGAGCCATCTAGTGCCCAAGAAGTACACTTGCAAGCCACTGTCTTTATTATTTTATTTTTACAAAAAAGTTTTGGTAACTGAGTAGTCGGTGCTATCAGTCATCTTGGAATCTATGTAAAAATAAAATAAAAATAAGGGCTTAATGGTGAGGATGTTGCTGTATTTTTACCAGCCCAAGAACAACAGTTGCAAGACTTTTTATTATTTATTATTTTATTAACGTTTTGGTGTTATTTTGGAATCTTTTTTTAAGGTAAGGAGTTAGTTGTAATTTCAAAAAATATATACTCCTTATAATAATTGAGCGCATGTTTTTTTTATATTTCTTGAGTGTGTGTGATGAGAATGTTGCTGTATTTTTACTAGCCTAAGAAGTTGTAGAAGTATAGTTGCAAGCCACTGTTTTTATTATATTTTAAGTTTTTGTAACTGCAGGCAGTGCCATCACACATCTTGGATTCTATGTAAAAAATAAAAGGGGGGAGGGGTTAATTGTTAAAATAGTCATCATTTATGGTGCTTATAATAATTGAGTGTATGTTTTTTTTAATTTCTTGTGAATGTGTGTGATGTGGATGTTGCTGTATCTTTAGATATTTACAAGGCATTTCACACTATTTTACAAATGGTCTCTTAATCATTATGCTTTCTGAATGTGATAAGCAGTGTATTTATGCTAAACGGCTAAATACTGCTCCAGCCCCATACCCAGCCTGGAGGGTTTATGTCTCACAGCTGGTCTGGGAGGCCCTGGGTGTCCTCCGGGTGGAGCTGGAAGAGGTGGCCGGAGACCAGGAAGACTGAGGGTCCCTATTCAGACTGCTTCCCCCGCGATAAACATAAGAAATTAAATGCGTAGAGGATTTTTTTAATAAAAATTGACCTCGAAAAATATATATGAATAAACCTGATATATTTTCCACATTTTTTTTCCACGTTATTTTTTATACTTTGGGTTCTTGACTGTCTTACCGCGCATGCGTTAGGATGCGATGACATCACAAGCAAATCAAGCAATAAAACACATTATGCTGCAGTATGTATTTTGACAATGCAGTCTGAATAACTAGCAGATACAGTCCAAAACTATGAAAATATTTTAACTAAATCGTTTTTTAAACGTAATTATGAAGATAAACCTTTAACACCTTGATACCGAATGACGCGCATATTTTCGTTAAATACAGCACGGATATAAAATCAAAGGCAGTTGTAGAGCTTTTTTTTAAAAAAAAAAAGATGATACTTACATGTGATCTTGTTTGCGGTCAAATCCCACGTTTAAGCATCCCGTAGAAAGGTTGCAGAAAATGTTTACAATATTGACGTATGAACGGCAGCTCCCATGTTGCTCTCAGCCTACTGCACCACGGCGCCAGCTTCCAGTTCCGGTTCCACCTCGCATCAGCACTTTAGGTTTTTTACGGCGGCGGGAAGTTGATATCATCGATTTTCCACCGTTTTGCTTCAATAACGGACAAAGTTGATAATAATCGGGACTGAATAGAAACAAACAGATGGATCTGTAAGTGGAAGGAGGACTACAGTACTTGAAAACAACTCGGCGTCGCGGGATTTAGTTGCCATGGCTAACCAGGCCGTTAGCAAGCCTGCGTCTGGAAAACATGGAAACGTACTGCCCCTGTGGGGCAACGAGAAGACGATGAACCTCAACCCAATGATTCTTACAAATGTGCTGTCTTCACCGTATTTCAAAGTGCAGCTGTATGAGTTAAAGACATACCATGAAGTGGTGGACGAAATCTATTTCAAGGTAATGCTAGACACAACTAATCCGCATGCTAGTTAGCTAGCTAGCCATCGCTACGTCAGGCTAACGTTTGGCTCACTGCTGCTACGGTTCAAATCGCCAATATTTTTTGTCTGGTCCGCGTTTAAACATCATCATTATGCGTTTGTATATGTCTAGCTAATTCACAATTATTCATAATGCCGATAGATACGTATTGTTGTAGTTTGTAAGATTGGAAGCCAATAGCGGCGTTTTGTATGCAGTCGCAGAGCACCCGTACTTTTAGTGACAGGCCAATCAGATTTTTCGTTTGTAAAGTTGACTACAGAATGAGCGTACACTAGTAATTAGTAATGCGAATTTTGCTCTCATTACAGGTGACCCATACCATGTAATTAATGCAATTGCATACAAAAATACAATGCGCAAATGGGCTGACACCAGATGTTGTTTTATGCACAACAGACGGGAAGAAAGTATTCAACATTAATTGATTTATTGCCAGTTATTAATGATAACCACCCCCCAAAAAATGCTCTGTCAAAGCCCATGACACGCTAGCTCAAGCATGAGTTAATGTGTGCATACTTTAGTGGAGTCATATAGTGTATAGAATTGCTCCTCCCTCAGTTATGAATAGTAACCACTGCCTTTCATAATAAATATCCCTCAAAGTGGTGTTTTATATGCTGTCCCAGAGCTCCAAGTCCTTTAATGGAAGACCGGGGAGTGTTAGGAAGTGTTGACTTCAAAATGTGCCTACTGTAGTATCATTAATGGTATCATCATTGGTAATGATAATTATGCTGTCTGTGCAGGTGACTCATGTTGAGCCATGGGAGAAAGGAAGCAGAAAGACTGCAGGTCAGACTGGAATGTGCGGAGGGGTAAGTGAGAAGTACGTGCTTTTTCTATTCCCCATCCTTTTACCCTCCTCTTGTAGTCCTCTCTAGAGTCACAGATGGTACCTATTGTTCTGTTATCATAATATGAGGTGTGTCTGAAAAATTCCATGACTGGTGTCACAGAACATATATTTCAAGTCCAAGCTACAAATTTTCCCCTTCACAGTAACACTCCCCACGGGAGTCCGATGCACTTTCCCAGCCATCTCTGCAATGCCTTCATGCACACCTTGAAGGATTCTTCTTCCAGGATCCTTTGCAGGTTTGTCGTTAAGGCCATGTTGAAAATAGGTCCTATTGATGACCATATTGATCATATGGGAAAATGAATAAAATCACTAATAGTCAGGTTGGGTTTGTAGGGAGGGCTGCTCCAGCATGGCAATGTTCTTCTCATCTAGGAATTGTTGGATACTCAGGGCATTGTGGGCAGCCACAAGTTGTCCTGATGCAACCCTTGCCGCTTCTCGTGCACAGAAAGCAAACACTACAAAATCTCTTGTGGATGTACCGCTCGATCGTGTGGCCCTGTGGCAAGTACTTGCAGCGTACGATACCTCTAACATGTGATCAGTCCTGGAACTTTTCTGACACACCTTGTATATCATAGAAAAAAAAATTGTTTATGTGCAATGATTTGCTCTATCGACTTGTCTTTATTATCCACTAGGTTCGTGGAGTTGGCACAGGAGGCATTGTGTCAACAGCCTTCTGTCTACTATACAAACTGTTTACTCTGAAGCTGACACGCAAACAGCTGATGGGCCTGATCACTCACACAGACTCGCCCTACATCCGAGCGCTTGGCTTCATGTACATAAGGTATAATTCATTCTTCTATAGCAGACAGTAAATTCCCTTTACGTGACATTGTGATTCTTCACGGTGTTATCTTACTTTTCTTAGATACACACAGCCCCCAGCAGATTTAGTAGACTGGTATGATGACTTCATGGATGATGAGGAGGTATGTCATGCCTGGTAATACTCTAATGTTTCTATTTCTCTCCATAAAACAACCCATGTATTGAAACTGCATTCTCCTGCTGTGATGCGCTGATTTTTCACCTTTGCCTTCATTTGGCTTAATTATCTGCAGTGTTGTCCTCTAAACCTGAGTAGCTAGGTTACTTGCTCACTGCCACGCTGCTGGTTGTTTTCAGGGTAAGTACCTCAATTGATGCAGAGTACATATTTCAGTAGTCTTTTGCTATATTTTTCTATGGCATGTGATATGCTTTCGGTAAGATTTTATCAGGACTAGTTGCACAACAAGACTATTTTCTATAATAGTCAATTGGAGCGGTTTGTATCATGTAGTATTACTGTATTATTACACTCACTTGACATGTAGTTAGGTACGCCTGTACAATTTTAGGCCATACTCAAGCACAGTACATGTCATTGGTCCGAACATGCGCAAGCAACATAATTAAGTCATGTAATGACATAATATAAATAAATATAAAGTGTTAAATGGGCCCTATCTATGAATTTCTTTACAAAAAATACTTAATAAACCTTTAAGGTTGTGTACATGGTAAATCTTAATTGTTCTCCTTTTGCCTGAAACTGTGGGATTATGCTGTCCGCTCCCTGACCACTCCGACTCTGTCATGACGGCTGCACCCATACAGACATATGCATAAGTCCGAAAGTTTTAAATACAGGGCCCTTTAAGGTAGTCCACAAAGTCCAATATACTGTACATTTGCTCATTCAGCACAAGTCACATCATTAATATGACAACTCCTTGCATCAGTAACAGTGTTAATGATAACCGCCTCTTTGTACACTCAAAATGGCCCACAAATTCAAAATATGTGCTGACTTGTGCACAGGCAATGGCACAACAGCATGGACTACATGGTCAAGTCATTAATGAATACAATCACTCCTTCCACCAGTGAAAAAGAAAAACTGCCAACTTGGGTAATAGACATAAATATAAAGACTTAAAGTCAAAGCCCACGCCACTCTAGCTCATGCACTAGGGCAGGGGTCTCAAACTCAATTTATTTGGGGGGCCACTGGAGCTAGGGTGTGGGTGAGACTGGGCCACATCAGGTTTTACAAAAAAAACGCATTTATTAAAAACAGAAAAATATACAAACTTTTTCAGTGCTTTGGTTCCGATTTTCTACAATAAAAGCTCTGATAAAACATTCCACTGTTCTCAAATCTTAATTTTTATTTTTCTGCACAAAATAAGATGAAAAATTAATAAACAAATCAAGAATAAAGAAAATCAATCAATCAGTAATAAATAAATATAATAATAATAATAAAAAAACAGCAAATAATAAAAACTTAAGAAACCACATGTAGTTGGTGGGTAGACAAATTATTTTTTTCAGATTAAAATGAACAAAGCATTACTAGAGCCCTGTAGACATGACAAAACACGACTATAGTCACATTTATACTTTTTTTTTTATTTACAACATATTGCGCAACTGCAGGGTCTTGAGACACATGCTAACTCGCAAACTAGAGAGCTAGCGAAATAAACGGTAGCCTCCAAGTTATTTCCTTTAAACTTAAAAAAGCCAAAAACTTACCACTTCCACATGGATAGGGAGGATCACTATTAACAGTTGTTTAACCTTTAACATGAACATTAATCAAACGTAATAATTATTTCTGGGTACATGATACCATACAGCATCCATATCAAACTTGCGCGGGCCGCACTAACATTAAACTTTCATATCAAGGCGGGGGCCTCAAACTAGTGGCCCGCGGGCCGCGTGTTTGAGACCCCTGAATAAAACCATTACCAAAATGTGTGCCCACTCACACATAGGCGGTGGCTCAGCATGCCCAATCTGGTCTTGTCATATGTGAGTGTCGGCACTCTTTCTGCCAGTTAAAAATATAAACTAACCTTGTATAATAAAACAGAAATACTACAAGTAATCCAAGGTCAAAGTTCATGGTACCTGTACTCAAGCATGAGCGTGTCCTGGATCTGATTAGATTGTACAGGTGTACCAATGTCATAGTCAGTGAATGTATTTGATTGCAGGTGTGCAACCAGGCCTCCTTTTGTTATTATTTTTGCCTTCTATTTAAATGAATTAATTCTATATACATTTATCATTCTTACCCAACTGGTTAATTCCCCTGTTTTTTTCTTTAGATGCCCATTGTGCAGCAGGTGAATTGGATAGTGTATCTCAGCACTGTTGGTTTGCGTGTGTGAGTGCAAAGCGGCTGTTCTCTACCATACAAAAAGTAAAGGACTGTTCAAGTGGGTGTGCACTTCATGCCCGCTCACATCTGTGCTTCCACTGTGGGCCATTGCTCTTCTCACCAGCTCCACAATATGCTGAAGGGGAAACAAGGAGGAGGCTGATGTTTCCTTCTCTGTCCTTTCAGCACAACCAGCATAATGTTGGCACATTGTTCATTGCTCACCTAGCTGCAATTCCAAAACTCATGCAACCACAATCTGTTAACGTTTTATTCAACATGGAGTCTCGCTGTGTGAGTACAGATGTCAGGGTCTGCTAGACAGCTTAGATGAGCCAAACTTTGTGAAACTTTCTGTTAAAAGTAAAGACAGACACATTTGATTTGGGAGATTAAGCTAGATGAACAGAGGTGAAGGCTCAGTATTTGGTCATCACATAATGCCTTTTTTTTTTTTTTTTTACTTGATGCAATGGTGATAAAGAATGCATGTCAAGTGACTTTCTGTTGGCTTCCTGTCGCTGTTTGATTCCAGGAGCTGGACGTGAAGGCTGGAGGAGGCTGCGTGATGACCGTCGGCGAGATGCTGCGCTCATTCCTCACCAAACTGGAATGGTTCTCCACACTGTTCCCCCGCATCCCTGTGCCTGTGCAGAAGAATATCGACCAGCAGATGAAGGCTCGACCTCGCAAGGTGGTTCAGAAGGAACCACAGGAGGAAGAGGATACTTTCGAAGAAGCAGGGAGGCAAGGGGAGCGTCGGCGCTCCAGGTAGTAAAACTTTGGTGTACTATTGCTGCTGTTGGAACTTTTTAGGTCAAACTTTTGCATAAAATGTACTGATTCCCGTTTTCCAGCTATTTGGATAGCAAACTAGTTTGGACGGAATTACTCATACCCTCTGCTAGTTGTTGCCAAGTCGTTAAATCTACGAAGTGCGTAATTTGCATGTATCCTAATATCCTAATGTCCTAATGCCCAATCTTGGGACCGCAGCGATAACACAGCAGTTGCCAGTTACCATATTTATCATGAATATATAGATTTAAGACAACATTAATCTTTTACTTAAATAATTGTTTTCAGTATCAGAAACATCTGGTTGACTAGTAGAAAGAATGTATCGATCTCTAGACCTTATATATAAATCCTGTCTTAGATATGCCCATATTTACTTATTAAGCTTAGCGATGGTAGTATGGCATTGTGGGTAATAGTGCCATTGTTTTCATTAACCAGGACTCCCAGGCGGACACCAAGCCCCAGACGCTCTCCCAAACGGTCGAGGAGCCGGAGCCACCATCAGGAACGAGACCGCCACGGCCCCAGCTTTGATCGCGAGCTAGAAAGGGAGCGGGAACGTCAGAGGAAGGAGCGTGACGGCAGGGAACGCGATAGGGAAAGAGTGGACAGGGAGAGGAGGCGATCCCGCAGCGCAGACAGAAACCACCCTGAGCGACGGGAACGCCGAAGAAGTCGCAGCACCAGCCGGGACAGAAGGAGCGAGCGGCGAGACAAAGAGCGGGACGGAGGCGACGACCGCAGCAAGCGGAAGGACCGGGACCACCATCGAGATCGGCCCGCAGAGAGAGAGAGGTCCAGGGAGAGAAAGAGCAGGGGGGAGAGCAACGACAGGAGGCACAAAGACGACAGGGAGCGGCACAGAGACGAGCGCAAGGCCAAGAAGTCGAGCCGAAGTCGAAGCCGGGAGAGGCGGCACAGAAGCGGAGGCGAGGAAAAGACCAGGAAGCGGGATGGCAGCCACAGCAGAGAAAAGGAAAGAGACGGAGAGCAGCGTGCTCACAAACGCAGTCGCAGCAGAGAGAGGAGCCATCACCAGCGAGAGTTCAGTAACGATCACAGCAAACACGCCGACCGACGGAGGAGTCAGAGCGTTGAGTAAATGTCACCGCCTGCGTCTTTTTTTTTTTTCTTCATGTTTTCTATCCAGTCGTTGAAATTTCACTTTGTGCGAAACAGAAGGAACGTCATCAAACCTGGATGAAAACATGACTTTATGGTTTTCTGCCTTCCTCACTTCCTAGTAGACCATTGTTAGTCTTCACTTGACGTCTGAAATGTGGCGAAAACAACATTTTAATTTTCTACAGTTGGTTGTTTTCGGCCCTGAAAAATCTGATTTTTGTGTATATATTTTCAGAGACTGCGTTACACATTGATGGCCGGAATCGCATTCATTTAACGGGGTGGGCACAAGCTTTGCAAAAAGCAATCTTTAGCTGAAAAACCTTGATTTCAAAAGATGTCAATAATTGCATCCATGTGAAATTGTGTTTGTAGACATCCTGAGAATGTTTTAATCCCTCAAAGGAGAGTCTTCAAAGAGTACAAGTGAGCTCATAATGAGACCCCTGCTTGTCGTGTCTGGGTTCTTGCTCTGTTGCATTTTGTTTTTCTAATAAAACACTTTTACAAATAAACATTTTTCATACTTTGGGGAGAAAAAAAATACAGATATGGGAGATTGTAGCAGTTCAATATATTATTTAATGATGTTTTTTTTTATTGGAACATATTGAAAAATACTCTCAATTTTCAATATACAGCTATTTGAAATATTACCTACCCAAATGATAAAAACCTTAGCTAGTAAGCAGTATAGCAATAGCTTTTCTGTTTTGTGAAACAGCACATTAGACTTATTCCAATCTGGTACCTGCCATTTCTTGTGTAAATTCAGTACAAAGTATGGACAAAAATACCGGTCATGACACTTCCAACGGCTTCAAATATTTTGGAGCACATTTGTGAGGTCAGGCGTCACATAGGTTAGTACATCTGATTTGATTACCAATGCATTTCTTCAGTTTTAAGTTTTGTTATGAAACATGCCATGATTTTTCATTTGTAAAGTTCAACCACAACGCTTTGTGTTATTAGTAATATCAACGTTTTAGCCTTTTCTGTTTATATTGTGCCTTTTTGCTCTATTTTTCCAGTTTTTGCTGGGGCTTTTTTGGTCAACTAGTTGTACAATGAGTCCCCTGTCGGAAATGGCCATCAATTAGCCAATTAATCTAAAATTTAGCTACTTTTTTTTTTACTTGAAAATTTCAGCTTCTTAAATGTGATTTTTTTTTAAATGGCCTTAGTCATCCATGGCAGAATACACAGGGCCAATTTTTGTGTTTTCAGCAAAACAAAATATTCACATATAAATTTGACATTGGAAGACATGATCAACATTTTTGCCTCTTTTCTGATATTTTGATAACTAAACCAGTAAACTGTTTATGTTTGGTTGATACAGACTGGGTCCATCTAGCCGATTACCCAATGAATCAAAACAACATGCTTCTGATTAATTGACTAAGAAAATAATTGTTAGTTGCAGCCCTAGCAATAACCTCACCCCAAATGTTCCACTTTAGAAAATATGGCATATCTTGTGTTTTTATATGTTGATGTTCTTATGACAAAAAAATAATAAAATCCTTAAAAATATATATTTTTGAAAAACTTTTGGGAAAAAGTTGTTGAAAAGATTTAATATAATTTTTTAAAAATGCTTTTATGAGTTGGACCGTTCAGGAACTACCCAAGCATAAAAAGTGTAACTTCCTTTTAAAAGTGGTGTCAATCACTTTATCAGTATGAATAAAGAATTACAGTAAGTGCTGTGGTTCAATACTTCAGCCCATATCATGTGCAACTGCTAGTCAGAAAAAGAACTTCCTGTGTTGCAGCAGGTCTAAGCTAAAACCCATGATCAGATGTACAGTGTGGACATGTCAGTGGGTCAAGCTTGTTTGCAAACAAACAGGTTCCGACGCCGGTCCCACATTGGTATTGTTCCTTGCCGACACCGTGAGGCAGTAAGTAGAGTTGAGGCTCAGATCGGCGAGAATGATGCTTTCCCCGATCACTGTTAGTTCCTGTGGACCCTCAGAAACGCCCTGTTGACTGATCATCAGCTTGTAATCAATGGCAGCATCGACTTGGGACCACTCGGCCGCAATGACGGTTGAATTTGCCACTGTGGCCTGCACCACAGGGGCTGACAGGACTTCTGTGAGAGGGAAAGGGAAACCCATTTTACAGAAGAGACAAACATCTGAAAGTGATGCTTGAGATATGATGTCAATCATTGGGCATTATTTGTGCTTCTTCATGTAGAAATTCAAATCAGCTCCAAAGTAAGATAAATAGATAAATAAATAATTATGAGTGTAAACTGAAAAAAAAACACAATACATAATCACGTATCTTAAATTCAACATAATTTCCATAATCTAAAACTACTCTTTGGTCAATTTAAACAAATTCATAATTATAAAAAAAACAGAACTTGATGCTTTTCCAGGTACTCAAAGATACTGGTCATTGGTTCCATTTATAATATTTCATAATAGTTGAAGTAAATGAATTAATGAAAAATAATCACAATGTAATTGCTAAATATATGTAACATTTTTTTCAAATAAATGCAATGCACTTTTGCATTATTTTTTTTTCTGGAAAGAATGTAAATTACTTAAAACAGTAGTTTCTTAAAAATACTAAATTAATTAAAAATAATTGCACATCAAATGATACATATTTTATTTGACAATATTTGAATGTTAATAATAAATAACATTATTTATTATTAATATAATTCATTATTAATTATAAATAATATAATGTATTTATTATTAATATAATTCATTATATTATAAGTAGTTACTTTAGTCAATGTTAACTAATTAATTATTTTAAAACAATCAGACTTTAATTGAATAATTAAAAAAATAAAAAATAAAATAAATAAATATGTAGAAATTATTTTTTACTTAAATGCTGCACACTTTGATTGATTAATGAATGAATATATTTCCTGAGCAACAGCAAAATATAATCTTGGAATCAGATTAATCACCGGTTTCAAATGAGTGAATCCTGATTCATCACCATTTGCAATCATGTCCCAAATGCATTTGAATCACACTTAAACTGTGTTATTATGGGCAATGACGTTTAAAGGAAAACTGCACTTTTTTGTCATTTTGCTCATAACTCACAATCCTTATGAACACACGCTTCTTCCTCTTTTCTGTGTGTTCTAAAGATATAAAAACAGCTAAAAAGAGACAGCTCATGTCTGCACATAATGGGACACACATGACCGCTATTAAAACACGTTCAAGGTTTTACAGTTTTATATACATGATGTTACAGGTACATTGATGATGATTTGTAATACTTACAGTATTTTGCTGTATTTTTGTCCTTCTAAGCATTACCAGAACTTTCTTCCTGGGTGCATTGATTTTACCTAGCAACAGAGGTGTCAATACGCCAATACGCCAAGTGAGGCCTGCGGTTCTTTAGATGTTGTTGTGGGGTCTTTCGTAACCTCTTGGATGAGTTGTTGCTGTGTTCACCACTGTTCCATGTTTTTGACATTTGTGGATAATGGCCCTTACTGTGGTTTGCTGGAGTCCCAAAGCTTTAGAAATAGCTTTATAACATTTTCCAGAATGATAGATCTCAATTAATCTCAGTTAAGTTATGTTTTAAGGGGCCGGTACGTTCTTTTTTCTCCTTCAATAATAACATTTTCTGTTCAGTTGTGTTGTCAAGGACTAATATGTACAGTATATTTGTTTGATGAGTTCAATGCTCCACGTAAGGATTGTAGATGATGGGCAAATATTTTTTTAAAGTGCAGTTTTCCTTAAAGCTTGCATCACAATTTGAGTTCTTGGATTTAAGAGCATACTTAAATGCAGCAAATTGCTTCCATGTTTATCAGTAGACACCACTTACCACTCTCATTGAGGTCTCTTCTTCTGCGTACATGTGGAATCACTGGAAAGAAAAAAATGGTCAGAATCTCAGAATGCTTAAACAGCAATATGTCAGGGAACATTCCAGCGTCAGGTCCTACCAGTCGTGACGCTCGCTCCTTCGCTTTCTCCATATGTATTACTGGCTGTGATCAGGAGCTCTGCAGAGGTGATGCTGGGGGGCACGGAGCAGGACAAGCCTGGGGTGGAGCACAGCTGGGAACCGAGTGAAATAGTTTGCGTGTACACAGTGTATGTGGTGGCAAACACTGATGAGTCCCAGGAAACTGTGGTGACCACGTTGTTGTTACTGTAGATCACATTCAATGGCGGACACGGGGCTGTGGGGGCGGATAAGCAGAAAGCGTGCATTATTATCTTTGCATTATTATCTCTATGTTTGTAGTGCAGGGGTGTTCTTGGCATATTGTGAAAATGTACAAACAATATAATAATATATTGTTATTGGCTTTGTCACCTATAACACAAAAGTGTTTTCTTCTGCTTCACAAATATTCACCTACATTGGCTCCTCAATGCACAAAATCTATGAAAAGGACCCACACACTGTTTCATTTTTCTGTGGAAAAAGTTAGGACACCCTCATTGTGTACCAAATGAAACATACTATTTGTGTGATCTACCTGTTGTTCCATTAAGAGGTACAGATGGGTCACTGATCCCGGCTATGTTTCTGCTCTCCACAGTAGCCGAGTACCATGACCCGCAAGGAAGTGGAATCTCAAATAATGTCCTGTTGGTCCAGTAGGATGATAGCTCAAACTGAGTTTGGTTGTCACCCAGCAGGTTCCCTGTTAAAATCAGCAGGTTCTCCGTATCCGTGCAGCCTGTGTCTGTCCAGCTAAACATCAACATCTGTACGTCCATGTATATGATCCCAGGCTGCACCTCAACAGCATCTGGAGGACAAGGTGCTGAAAAGGGAGGTATATATATTATTATATTATATCATTATATATTATTATATATATTATTAGCTTTCACTACATAAGCAAAGCAAATTAAATAGTGGAGTGGAATACCTGCTCCTCTTTCAACTGGGTCGCTGAAGGAGCTGTTGCACGTGACGTCCGAAGCCTGGACAGAGAAGTTATACAGGACTCCGCAATCCAGATTCTGTATGGTACATGTGGGATATGTGTTGTGGCAGTAGAGCATATCTCCGCTCCTCGACTGAGCACAGGCATGGTAGTTCACAGCATTATCACTGGGGGTCCAGGACAACACTGCAGACTGGTTACTGCAGTGTAAGGTCACTGAGAGGTCATCTGGCTGACAGGGGCCTGCACACATTAATAGTGGACAATGTTGGACAACTTACATTAATAGTTACATTCATTCATTCATTTTTTTTACCCCTTTTTCCTCACGAGGGTCGCAGGGGTGCTGGAGCCTATCCCAGCTGTCTCTGGGCGAGAGGCAGGGTACACCCTGGACTGGTCGCCAGCCAATCACAGGGCGTTTTTTTTGGAGTAGCCAATTAAACTAGCATGTTTTTGGAATGTGGGAAGAAACCGGAGTACCCGGAGAAAACCCATGCACGGGGAGAACATGCAAACTCCACACGGAGATGACTGAGGGTGGAATTGAACCCTGGTCTCCTAGCTGTGAGGTCTGCGTGCTAACCACTCGACCGCCATTACTAGTTACATTTCAAGGCAAATACTGTTTCCTTATTTAAGACCCGTTTCTGGGGGAATATATTTTTAAGACAACCAACAAATAGCGCAGAGCATGACTGGTTAGCGTGCAGGCTACACAGCTACGAGACCTGGGTTCGATTCCCCCCTCGGCCATCTCTGTGTGGAGTTTGCATGTTCTCCCTGTGCATGTGTGGGTTTTCTCTTGGGACTCCGGTTTCATCCCACATGCTAGGTTAATTGCAGACTCCTAATTGAATGTGAGTGTGAATGGTTGTTTGTCTATATGTGCCCTGTGATTGGCTGGCGACCAGTCCAGGGTGTACCCAAGACAGCTGGGATAGGCTCCAGCATACTCGCTACCCTAGTAAGGATAAGCGGTAGAAAATGGATGGATGGACATTGTTGCCCCTATGGTTTTGTACATTGTCATATGGGTCGCTTTTCATAAAAGACGCATTTTTTTTCCCTTTTTTTTCCTCTAAATATAAAAGCTTTTTATATGCAATAAAGTCCACACACCTGTGTTGAGGGTGACATTGTAGCTGGCTGAACTTGTACAGTTCTCGTGGCTGGACGTGACATAAACTGCATACTGCTCATCACAGTGGAGTCCAGTTAAGCTGCAGTTGGTGGAGGAGACGTCGCAGGTGTGCATGTGTCCATCTGCAGCCTTTGCAACAACGTGGTAGGTTGCAGCGACGGGGGAGCGGCTCCAGGACACGAGTGCGCTGTTTTCCTCACAGTAGGCAGTGACGTTTACCTCACTGGGGGGACACGGTTCTGAGAAGAACACAGTTGGATTGGTACTCAAGCAACATTCTACATGTGGAATTCATGGAATATATCTATATAGTTTGTACCCATGCTTATCCTGTAAGGCGGACTTCTCAAACTGCTGCACTGGTCTGATGAAGCAGCGACGATGATTGTGTAGTGGAAGTCACATTGGGCGCCAATCAGGATGCAGCTGGTCCCAGTGCCATTGCAAGACAAGTATGTGTAGTCACTGGCTTCAGCTGTGGCCGTGTACACGGTGTCTCCCTCGCTGCCCTCCGCGAGCTCCCACATGACAAGGATGGAGGAGTTGTGGCACTGAGGGATGGCCGTGATGCCAGACAGGGAGCAGGGGGCTGGGAAAGGTCAAATAAAAAATGAAAAAATCTGTAAAATAAATGGCTACAATCTAGGATATAAATACATTTTTAAAAAATTCCTGATGTTGAAGAGTATGGAATCACTTACCAGTCTGCAGGTCAATGGTAGTGCTAGGCTGACTCTCACATTGACTGTTCTTTGTAGTCACACTGAAGTTGTAAAGAACGCCACAAGCCAAGTCCTCCACCTCGCAGGTGGTGTTGGTAAAGGTGGTACAGTTAGCCATGCGGTTGTCTTCCCCGAATGCTGAGACAATGTAGCAGTCAGCACCCACGGCGGCATCCCATGAGATCCAAGCGGAATTGGTCACGCAATCTAGCCTTCCTTGGATGTTCTGCGGCTGGCATGGAGCTGGAAAAGAAAACCACAAGAGCTTTTGTGAAGACAAATAGAGAAGCAGTTGGATATTGTAGGGTTTCATACCTGACAAAACGCTGTGGGACTGACTGGATTTGATCTGGCAGTACTTTCTGATGGACGCGACTTGGACAGTGTAGTTATTCCCGCATATCAAGTTAGTGGTGGAATACTGTGTGCTGGTGGTGTTAAAGGTCTCGCTGCTTCCTCCCATGTAGCCATCTACCCACACCAAATAGTAATCAACATCTCCGAGCGAGTCCCAAGAAACTGTCAAGTTGTTGGACATGCAGCTGAGCTGGGTCGTCACATTCTGGGGCGGACAAGGTGCTGCAAACACAGACATATAAAAACATAACATTTTATTAAAAAATGAAAGCATTAGATCTCGGTTTCTCGGTCATGTATGTTACAAATCTTTACCAAAGGTAGAACCACTAAGGATTCTGAGTTCAGATTGCATTTCGATCCAGTTCAAAACGTTATGTGTTTTATTTGAATACGGATTTAGCAGCTATCTTAAAGGGGACCTGTTATGCTCATTTTCGGCGCATTGTATTGCACAGTTGTGGACTCCTGTAGAGCACCTACATACAATAACCCGCACAGAAAGCTTTCTAGATTTTCCATATTCTGCACCTTTTTCTGCACCATTTCTGTTACCATGGACTTCCTGCTTCCAGCCCTCTTTATTCTACTCCATCCTCCATCTTTCCTCTAAGTACTCTTCTATCACATTTCCGAGTGCTCCCAAAGAACCTTCCAATATTATCATACATATGGGACCTGCTGTCCCATGATACATACTGTTGCCTGCTTGTTAAGCCCTTTGAGGCTCTTTTGTGATTAAGGGCTATATAAATAAACTTGACTTGACTTGACTTGACCTTTAAATCTGCTGAGGCTGCCTATCATAATCTACTTGACCTTTTTTAATCATTAACCCTGCTAATTGTGTGTCATTTTTGCATGAGCCCTCACCTGAGTCAAATACCAGGACTTGACTGGGAACACTGGAGCAGTTGTCATCCATTGCCACCACTTGAATGGAATATCGGCTACCACACATGAGGTCAACCAGTGTACAGTGGAGGTCGGAGGTCTGGTGGCTGACGTTGCGATAGTGACTGGAGGCTGTCACTAAGTACTGCAATGCACCGTGACTGACAGACCAGGACACGGCTGCAGTGTTGTTGGCACAGTCCATCTCCACGGAGACATTAGTAGGAACGCAAGGCGCTGCGGCGGGGAAATGATACAAAGTTCTGTATATACTGAGGAAATTCATTAACAAGAGAAAAAAATGTGTTGTTCTCACCTGACTGCAGACTGTGAGGCTCCATGGAGGTAACGTTACACTGCTGATTAGTAGCTGTGACCGATACAGAGTAGTTATATCCACAGGTCAGTCCTTGGACGCTGCATCTATCAGAGTATGACATGCAGTGTTTGGAGACGCCGCTGTTTGTCTCCATGGTGGCCGTGTAGTGGGCTGCCCCATCGCTGGGTTGCCATGCTACCATGATGATACCAGAATGGCAGTCCTGTGTGGTGTAGACCATCTCAGGTGGGCACGGCCCTGGAGACATCAGCATAATTTTTGTGAACTAATAAATAATGAGGTTTATTCTCCATTAACTACTGTAAATCTGTGTACCTTATCGTAAAGTGTTACCATTAAATGATATTGCACTTACATATCTGTATGGAGTCAAGAGCACTGGTCATGCCCACACAGTCGTGGCCGTAAGGTGTCACTGTGAAGCTGTAATTTCCCCCACAGATAAGGTCCGAGAACTGCGCTACGGTGTCATTAGTGCTAAGCTCAACAGTTTGGTTTCCCGCCTCAGCTGATACCACGTACAGGATCGTTCCGTTACTGGTGTCCCAGCTCAGAGAGACAACGTTCATATAACAGTCAACTGATGCAAGCACATTCTGGGGGGAACAGGGATCTGAAAATATATCAAATAAGTCATGTCAGTCAATTTGATCATCTTCATACAGTATATGATGTTCTTTCCAAGTACCCATATAGATGACGGTGCTGTTGCTGTTCAGGCTGGTGCAGTTTTCATCCTCCGCCCTCACCACGACTGTGTATTGCTCCCCACAATGCAGGTCATCCCAGGTGCAATGGGTGGTGTTGCTGTGACACCAGTGAATGTGTCCATCAAGCCCAATTGCTTCTGCGACATATTTTAGAGCGCCGTCCGTTGCTCCCCACATAACAGAGGCTGTGCTGTCCTCACACTGTATGTAGGTTGTCACATCATGAGGGGTGCATGGAGCTGTGCATGTAAGAAGGACGGTTATCCACTTGCATTATACAGTATATGAATTTGAATGTAAGATGTACTTGTCTTGAAGAAGGCAGGGCTGCTTGGGACACTGTTGCATTTGCTGCCTTGTCCTTGCACGATGACGCTATAGTTCTGGCCGCATGGTAGGACAGTGGTCAGGCCTGTCTGTGTTGTATTATAATTCTCCACGTAGCCAAGGCTTCCCGTGGCTGTGATTAAGTAATGCACCACACCACTTGCTGGATGCCAGGAAAGCTGTACATCCTCGCTCTGACAAACCACCTGAGATGAAATGATCACAGGCTGGCAAGGATCTTGGATGAGGGAAGGCATAAGACAAAAGGTGCATGAGGTACATCTGCACAATCAGATCCTTGTGAGTAATTGTGTTGTTGAACATAAATATAATAGCTATTTTACTGTTGTACAACAACTAACAGTCTTAGTACCTGTGTGTATGATCACTGTGTCGCTGGCTTGGCTGAGGCAGCCATGACTCTCTGCTGTCACAGTTAAGTTGTACGTCTCCCCGCAGGAGAGTCCTGTAAACTCACAGGAATAACCTGTGGAGTTACACCAATGCACCTCTCCTGAAGCAGTGACGGCACGTCCCATGTAAAGTTCCACACCAGACTGCCCATCCCAAGACAGGGTGGCAGTGTCAGAGCCACACTGCAGGTCAGCATTCACATACTGAGGTGCACATGGGCCTGTAGAATATATATGTATTACACAGTTATCCATCATATGAAATACATGAGATCTGAAAATGCATATTTTAGCAAACTTACGTGTGGTGAGGTTTGAGTACATAAGTGACGTAAGGGTGCACTCGTTGTTGCTTGCAGTGAGGCTCAGGTTGTAGCTTTTCCCGCAACTTAAGGCTGTCAAGTTACAGGTGTTGTGCTGAGCCTCGCATTGCGCTTGAAGATTTCCACTGGCTGTCAGGGAAATGTTTGCTGTGCCGTAAGTAGGAATCCAGGACACCACTGCCATGCCATCATAGTCACAATCAACGTCAACCTCTATGCTAGTGGGCAGGCACGGAGCTAGAATAAAGAGTATGAAGAAGTGTTTGTAAATGGTTGTCTATCCCACTTCTGCTATTCATCGACACAGGAGCATGAAGTACCTGACGTGAGCAAGACCATTGTGCTATAAGAGCTGTTGTACTCCTCTCCCAATGCTTTGACTGACACATAATAATACGTGCCGCACATCAGTCCTGAGACAACACAGCTGGTCTCTGTGTCTGCAGCCTCACAGGTCAAAATGTAGTATGAGTCGTCAAAGTAGGCGACATATCCCACAGCCAGCTCACTCAGCTCCCAGGAAACAGTTGCTGTAAGTTGTTCACACTGCACACTGGCCTGAACATTCGTGGGCGGGCAGGGTTCTGAAATGACAACAATATTCAAGCCAACACAAAAGTTACACCTCCTTTCAACTGAAGTGTCTAACCTGTCATGAGTTGGTAGCTTCCAGATACAGCTGTGTTGTTGCAGACCTTGTTGTGTGCAGTCACAGTAACATTGTAGATCTGACCGCACTCTAAATTGGTCAAGGTGCAGTGGGTGCCGTTGGTGCTGCAGTTGGCTGTCAATCCCTGGTCAGTCACAGCCTGGACAAATGAAGACTCGGCGCCTTTTGCTGTGTTCCACATGACGCGAGCTTCACCGATACTGAAGTAGATGGACAGATTCATGGGAACACAAGGCTCTGAAACGGCAAGAGTTAGAATCAGGTATTTGGTAGGTATTTGGGAAAGACAGGTTATTAGACACAAGAGGATCTGTGAAAAAAAATACATTAATTCATTTTCTACTGCTTATCCTCACGAGAGTCACGGGGGTGCTGGTGCTAATCCCAGGGCACATACGTATAGACAAACAACCATTCACACTCACATTCATACCTATGGACAATTTGGAGTCGCCAATTAACCTAGCATGTTTTTGGAATGTGGGAGGAAACCGGAATCCCCAGAGAACCCCCATGCATGCACAGGGAGAACATGTAAACTCCACACATAGATGGGCTAGGGTGGAATCAAACTCAGGTTTCCTAGCTGTGTTCCCTGTGCACGAACCACTCGATCGAAATATAGAAAATACATAATTTTTCCATCATATCATCAATCACAGACAATACCTGTGGTGAGGTATCCGGACATTTGGCTAGTACTGTTGCAAGTCTCGCCCACAGTCGTCACAGTGACGTTGTATTCTTGTCCACACTGCAGAGATGTCAGCAGACAGTAGGTGTAGTTGGTGGTGCAGCTGGTGGTGTGGCCCAACATGGCTGTAACTTCAGCCAGGTAAGACATGACTCCGGTGCTGGGTAGCCAAGATATAGCAGCGGACTTGGTCTCGCAGTCTAGAACAGCCTCAATACCGCTCGGTTGACAAGGCGCTGAGATGTAAGAAGAATGTGACACATTAATAGTATTTATGTAGTAGCGATACACATTTTTGGCCCTTTTTTTTTACCATTGTTGAGCGGGTGTAAACAGTATGTTTTTACCTGATGTGAGCAAGACCATTGTGCTGTAAGAGCTGTTGTACTCCTCTCCCAATGCTTTGACTGACACATAATAATATGTGCCGCACATCAGTCCTGAGACAATGCAGCTGGTCTCTGTGTCTGCAGCCTCACAGGTCAAAGTGTAGTATGAGTCGTCAAAGTAGGCGACATAACCCACAGCAAGCTCACTCCGATCCCAGGAAACAGTTGCTGTAAGTTGTTCACACTGCACACTGGCCTGAACATTCGTGGGCGTGCAGGGTTCTGAAATGATCAGAAAGACACACATGACTTCATAAAACCATTCCGAGATTATCACAACATCTCTTTTGATACGCACCAGTCTTAAGCTGCCTGGTATCGGAGGTGAAACTGTCACAAGCCTGGCTGTGTGCTGTCACTGTGACATTGTAGATCTCACTGCACTGCAGGCCACTTAAATAGCAGTCGGTTGTGGAGCTGGTACATGTGGCTGCCCAGCCCGCGTCATTTACAGCCCGCACTGAGTAGGAACTTGCACCGTTCGCCGCACTCCATTGCACATGAGTATCGCTCACGTTGTAGTACACAGAGAGATCCATGGGAACACAGGGTTCTGGGGACAGAGAGCAAAATGGTCGTTTTGTATCTTCATCATATAACCGTATGGTATCTTAGACTGACCTGTAGCAAACCAGACTGGACTACTGGTCAGACCGGCACACCCAGAATGCATCGCCTCTACCACCACCGAGTAGTTTTGTCCACAGACCAGATTCTTCAGATCACATGATGTTCCCATGTCACTGCAGGAGGAGTTGTGACCGTTGGTGGAGGTTGCCTGGACGCTGTAGGCTGTGGCTGCAGCAGCGGTTGTCCAGCTGACCATAGCTTTTCGACTGGTACAGTTCATCTCCGCATACACGTTTCCAGGGGGGCACGGTGCTGGAAATCCGGAGAGGAATTTTTAGTATTTGTATTTATTTACTTGGGACAGTCTGATACATTTGTACAGGCTGTGACTGATCCAGATTCTACCATATTTGCTCGTTTTTATTTGTAGTCCTGAGGGGAGTAGGCGTACCAGTTAGCTTCTCTGTGGGGTAGCTCATGGCGCTCATGCAGACATTGGTGTGACCCGTCACAGTGAAAGTGTAGAGTTGACCACAGCTCAGGTCCAGGAAGGAACATACCCTATCACTGCTTTCACAAGTGGAGTTAACACCTGAAGGGGACGTAGCTTTGACTGTGAAGTTCTGAGCCAGTGACGTGACTTGATCCCACATCACTGTCATGATGTTGTGGCTGCAGTTCAGATCTGCTGTGGTGTTTTCCACTTTACACGGCGCTGTTTAGAAGAAAACAGAAGACACATACAGCTGAATTTGATCTTTGCTGCAACAAACAAGAGATCCTTATGTGAGACTCACCAGCCTGGACCTTATAGTCAGAACCAGCAATGATTTCACAGTGAACGGAGGACGAGGTGACAACCACCTCATAGACGTGGCCACACTGCAGGTCAGTGATGGAACAATTGTTGTATGTGGAGTTACAGGAGACTGTGTGTCCAGAAGCGCTGATGGCCCAGGCCGTGTAGTTGTCCGAGCCAGGGGTCTCAGACCAGCTTACATTCATCTCATTGGAGTCACAGTCTAGTACAGCTAGGACATCTTCAGGAAGACAAGGAGCTAAGGGAGAATAAAATAGTTGTGAAGCGAAGCCATACCACATATCCTCCTGAGAAGCAGGATGCGTCTTACCCGAGTTGAAATAAATACTGGCATGTTCAGTACTGTTGCAGCTCTCGGTGGATGCCACCAGGGAGCCCAAGTATGAACGACCGCAGTGAAGTCTCACAGCGCAGGACGTGTCATTGGATGAACAGGATGCCACATGGCCGTGTTCCCCTGTCACTTCCACGGTGTAAAAAGCTGCCCCGTTGCTTTCATACCAGGAGAAGTTGCCTTTGTTTGACCCGCAGTCTACATGAGCGGTGAAGTTTGTGGGCTGGCAGGGTGCTGAACATAGGAAGAAAAATTATTTATCATAATTCATGATAGCGGTTGCACTAATATCATAAAAAGGTGTGGAAAGGAAGCGTCTAGAGCAGGGGTCTCAAACACGCGGCCTGCGGGCCAAATGTGGCCCGCAGGACACCAGTTTGAGGCCCCCGCCTTGATATGAAAGTTTAATGTTAGTGCGGCCCACGCAAGTTTGATATGGATGCTGTATGGTATCATGTACCCAGAAAAAATTATTATGTTTGATTAATGTTCATGTTAAAGGTTAAATAACTGTTAATAGTTATCCTCCCATTCCGTGTGGAAGTGGTAAGTTTTTGGCTTTTTAAGTTTAAAGGAAATAACTCAGAGGCTACCGTTTAGGTCGCTAGCTCTCTAGTTTGCGAGTTAGCATGTGTCTCAAGACCCTGCAGTTGCGCAATATGCTATAAATAAAAAGAGTATAAATGTGACTATAGTCGTGTTTTGTCATGTCTACAGGGCTCTAATAATGCTTTGTTCATTTTAATCTGAAAAAAATAATTTGTCTACCCACCAACTATATATGGTTTCTTAATTTTTTATTATTTGCCGTTTTATTATTATAATATTTTTTATTACTGATTGATTGATTTTCTTTATTCTTGATCTTATTTTGTGTAGAAAAGTAAAAATGAAGATATTTGAGAACAGTGGCATGTTTTATCAGAGCTTTTCTTGTCGAAAATTGGAACCAAAGCAAAGTTTATTCATTTTTCTGTTTTTAATAAATGCGTTTTTTTTTTTTTTTTTAAACCTGATGCGACCCAGCCTCGCCCAGACCCTAGCTCCAGTGGCCCCCAGGTAAATTGAGTTTTAGACCACTGGTCTAGAGATTTGTACATGCAAATTAATGCCAAACTACTTCCCCCAAGTGAGTCAGAGTTTTTCTTCCCATCATTCCACATTGATGCCAATCAAACAAGATATACAGCTAAGAAATATAGTAATGATATGTTTTTTTTAGGTCTTGAAAAAGAAGGGTAGTCTACATACAATATTATGTGATTGGCTTGTGAGTTGTGTTCAGTTCCTGATTGCTATTGGCTGAGCTAAGTGGTGTATCCTACCTGTACTTAATTCCAGAGGAGGGCTGTAGCTGCTCTGGCAAAGGTCTTTCTGAACTGCAATGGTGAAGGCATATCTCTGTCCACACTGCAGGCTGGTCAAATTGTGTGAGGTGAATGTGGTTGTGATCGTTGAAGTAAAAGGCGGGCCACTAAGAAGTTCATATTCCAGAATATAGGCATCCCACGGATCTAAGCTGTCATCCCATGAGATGGTCACAGCATTGGTATTGCAGGCGACTTGGCCCATCAAGTTAGTGGGCGGACACAGAGCTGGGATGATACACAAGGGAAGTTAGTATTCATGTGTGTACTGTATATAAATATCAGCTACTCAACATACCTGTGGTCACTTCCACAGCAGAGCTAGGCTCACTCCAACAGCCCCGGTCAACAGTAACCACGGTGACGGTGTACGTTTGTGCACAGTGGAGCTCAGTGAACTGGCATGAGGTAGACATGTTGGAGCTGCAATTATACGTGTGTCCATCATCGGCTGTCGCTGTTGCAATGTACATTTCAGCATTAGCGACACTGGACCAAGACACAGTGGGGTTGTTCTGACATAATGAGGAAATGGTGACATTCTCAGGAGGACAAAGACCTACAGACAGGGGAGTAAAACACAAATTAATATGGTCTTTTCTCAAATGCAGCAGAATGAATAAATGAATTAATTCGTGCACCTGCTCTGAAGATGTAGACTTGACTCGGGTATCCAGCACATGACTCAGAGTGCGGTGTTACTGTGATGTTATACGTTTCACCACAGTGAATATGTGTCAGTTTACAGCTGGTTGTGTTGGTGTGACATTCATGTGTGTGTCCATCCTGGCCTGTAGATGTCACTGTGTATTCTACAGCACTGGGGCTTCCCACCCATGACACCAGGGCTGAGTGATTCAAACACACAAGTGTGGCGCTAATGTTCTCTGGGGCGCACGGGGCTGGAAAGAAAAACAAAAAAATGCAATTTAATGCTCTCAGACATTGAAGGTAAAATGTTCTGTGAAAATAAGTTACATAGAAAATATCCATTTCATTTTTACACATGCTAGCTAGGTAACACATAACACATAAGCTAGGTGTTGTTGAGTATTTCTTTTTACCTGGAACGTAGAGCTGGTAATAATTTAGACTCATCAATTCAAATTTATAATGATTCCCCAACAAACCAATTAGTTAATAAGTTTCAAGTTAGGGAAAAAATAGCTTTCTTTCATTTGATACTTTTGCTGTTATGCACACTGGTGTAAGCTAATGCTAGCGGCGAGGTAGCATTAGCTTTTTTGCCTTGTTTTACTAGTAAAAATACACACATATATAACATCAACAGTGTATTTTCTAATATAGCTTTCTCAATATTTTATAAAGAGATAGGTATGACTAAATTTAAGCACTAAACCGCAGGCTTACCAGTTTGTAACGTTTGACAGACACTAGGGGTGCTGTTGCACTGTGCCCCCTCAGTCTGCACCGTAACATTGAGATCCAGGCCGCAAGGTAGATCATGGACTACACAACTGGTACTTGTAGTCCTACAGCTGCCTACATATCCCTCTCCTGCAATCTGCGCTTGGAAGCCAAGATGTCCGACAGTGTCACTCCAACTGAGCACAGCTGTATTGTTGCTACACATGTACTGCTTTGATAGGAGCATTGGAGGACAGGGAGCTGTTGGCAAAAAATATAAGAATATTAATAATGTGAAGCAGGAGGATGAATCATCAGGCCTGGACCATGAACCCACCTGTAATAATGTTAGCACTTGGTCCGGGTGGGCTGTCACACTGCATTCCCTGAGCCATGACAGTGGCTGTGTAGGTCTCACCACATGCTAGGTCTGTCAGTGCACACGTTGGAGTGTCCGAGCTGCAGAACACTGAGT
The DNA here is from genome assembly GCF_037039965.1 of Doryrhamphus excisus. Taxonomy (NCBI): domain Eukaryota; kingdom Metazoa; phylum Chordata; class Actinopteri; order Syngnathiformes; family Syngnathidae; genus Doryrhamphus; species Doryrhamphus excisus. The sequence goes on from NC_136362.1 coordinate 17,913,923, forward strand.
GGCCGCTTGCGGATGTTGCATTGACTGTGTAACCTATGGCATCGGCCACTGGCATCCATGACAGAGAGGAGGAATTAGCACCACAGATTTGGGTGCTATTCTCAATGGATGGCGAGCATGGAGCTGGGAGACAATAAAAGCGACGTTTCAGTTTTATTTATTTTGGAAAGCGTTCCAATCTCATTGTGAAATAGATTTAGGACTACCTGTCGTCAGGATTGCTGTGGTCTCTCCAGTGCTGTTACATGTGCCGTCTTCAGCTAGCACAGTCAGGTTGTATGTTGTTCCACACTGAAGCCCGTCCAGCTGACAGGAAGTTGCCATGGCCCAGCAGGATGTTTGATACTGTGAACCGTATTTGTGAGCCAAAACTGTGTATGCCGTGGCCCCGGCACTAGCATTCCATGACACTGTAGCTGCATTTGAGCCACACTGGAGGACGGTGGTCACATTGACTGGGTCACACGGTCCTGGAGGAAGACATACCATGAGCACAAATGGAAAATCCCAGGAAATTACTTGCTTGAAGTACCTGTGGTTGTCGTCATTTGAATGGAGGAGCTGGTGCAGTAGTGGCCGTGTGATTCTACTTCAATGCTGTACTCTGTGGCACACTGGAGATTACTAAAAGAACACATGACGCCAGGTGTAGAGCATGTTTCAGAGAAGCCATCAGGTCCAGTCATAGTTGCTGTATGGGAGGTAGCACCCATAGAATCATCCCACGAGGCCCAAATGGAGTTTGTACCACAATCTGTCATTGCTTGCAAGTTCTGAGGTGCACAAGTGGCTGGGAGAGACAAAATATTGTACAAAAATCAATATCATACTGTACCACTTTTAAACCATTCATAATACCTGTCTCAATGGTCTGGGGGATGCTGTATGGCCCACTGCAATCTCCAGAAATGGCTCTCACAGACACATTGTAAGTCTGGCCACAGTGAAGGTCACTCAGACTACAGTTAGTTCTTTCAGTGTGGCAAGTGCTTGAAGTCATATTTCCATACAGAGGAGTGGCTGTGACGCTGTAGTTGAATGGCCAGGAAGAGTTCATCCAGCTCACCATTACGTTATCGTCGCTGCATGACAAGTTGGTGTAGACGTCCACTGGAGCGCACGGCACTAAGAAAATTAAAACTTGCATGAAGATGTGACTGGAATGAATGGTGATCATCAACCGCTGTTGCATAGAGAAAGAATCCCTGGGATTTTATGGAAGGTCTACAAACAAATGGCATAATTTTAAAAGCACACATCTACCGAGTTAAACAATTCAGTTAAGGTTGTCAATAAAGTTGTTTGAAACAGAAAACCCAGATCCAGCCTGTGTGTCTGCATGAGCTAGAGCTAAATCTTCTCGACTTGTGTAGCAGTTCGGAACAGATTCATTCATTCATTCATTTTCTACCGCTTTTTCCTCACAAGGGTGAAGAAAGGTGCTGGAGCCTATCCCAGCTGTCTTCAGGCGGGGTACACCCTGGACTGGTCGCCAGCCAATCACAGGGCACATATAGACAAACAACCATTCACACTGACTTTCATACCTATGGACAATTTGGAGTCGCCAATTAACCTAGCATGTTTTTGGAATGTACCCGGAGAAAACCCATGTATACACGGGGAGAACATGCAAACTCCACACAGAGATGGCCGAGGGTGGAATTGAACCCTGGTCTCCTAGCTGTGAGGTCTGCGCGCTAACCACTCGACCCCTCGGAACAGATTAATTCACCATTTTCATTTCCTATTGGAGAATTAATTCAAATTTAGAAGTTAACCAGCCTACAGAACAGATGTTCAATTGTACATTGACCAATTAAATTCATGAAAAGTGGTAATAATAGCATCTCAATACCTGGTCCGAGTCTCTTGGGTGAGCTAAAGGGGCTGATACAGTTCCCATCATTGACGTCCACAAAAATTTCATATGAGTTGTCACAAAGAAGATTAGTTATAGTGCAATTGTTAGTTAAGCTGAAGCAGCTGTGTGTGTCTTCAGTATTATTGACCACTGCAACATAATCCACAGCATTTGGAGATGCGGCCCAGGACAGATGAACGGTGCCAGCCAAGCAGTCCAACTGGCCGGACACATTAGTGGGGCTGCACGGCCCTGCAGAAGAAAACGAGAATTAATCACTGTCACTGTTCTCAATGACAAAAAATGAATGTGTCGGTAAGTTTGCGTTACCTGCGTAGAGCTCCACGGTGTCTCCCTGTAGACCTGTGCAGTTGTCATCCACTCCTGCGACGCTGATGTTGTATACTTCCCCACACTGGATGCCAGAGAGGCTACACAATGTTTCATTGGTGGTACATTCTAAGGTGTGTCCAGAGCCGCTCACAGCAAAAACAGTGTAGTATTCAGCACTGTCGCTCGCCACCCATGACACAGGAGCTGATGAAGTGCACCCTGACCCCACAGTGACCCCAGTAGGAGGGCAGGGCACTGACGGGAAAGAGGAGAAATAACAAAATTTATAATGTAGTGACTTCTGTGACTTGGTGTAGTGTTCCACTAAGTGAATGCTTGCTGGGTATCATATATATATTTTGAGATGTTTTGTCTCTTACATGTTCTCACGGTGGCTTCTGGACTGGGAAGACTGAAGCAGGAACCGGTGACCGACATGACTGTCACAGAGTAAGTACTGCCGCACACCAGCCCTCCTGTGGTACACTGCGTTTCTGAGGCGTTACAATATATGGGCTGACCCATGCCCCTGGAAATGGTAGCCGTATAGTTCTCCGCAGGAACAGTGATGTTCCAAGTCATAGTCAGCTCACCAGTAGCGCAATCGATACTAGCTTCAAGATCCTCTGGACCACATGGTACTAGAAGAAGACATGTTTTGCTGTGAGCATATTTCTAGTCTGTACTTTGTGTTGCTGATGCGGGAGTACCTGAGTCCATGCTTATGGATGTGGAGGTAGATGAGCATCTTCCGTCACTGTTTGTGACAGTGACGCTGTATGTCTTCCCACAGGGTAGATCATGGATTTTACAGTTGTTGACAGTGTTGCTGTTGCAGGTAAGTTGAGCTCCACTCTGATCCTCAATGGTTGCAGTATAGATGCCAGTGGACTGGTGGTTTTGCCAGACTATCAGAGCACGGTTGGCATCACAGTCTCTGAATGCCTCAATATTATCAGGGGGACAAGGTGCTGGGGAAAAAAGAAAGAGGGGATTTAAACATAAAATTGTGTTTATGTAGTAAATATGACATCAGAAAGTTAACTGTTCCTTATTCTTACCAGTAGAGAAAGCTATCTCCTCACTGGCGCTGCTGTTGCACTTAAGATTGGTTCCAATAATATAGGCCGTGTAATTCTGTGCGCATCTCAGGCCTTCCACTAAGCAGTCAGTGTCAACTGAACTGCAACTGTATGAATTCCCATCCAAATCCTCAACAACAGCGATGTAAAAAATGGCACCAATGCTCGTCGTCCAGTTGATTCTCGCAGAATCTTGGCTGCATTTGGCAGACACCGAAGCAATGGTGGGGGTGCAAGGAACTGAAGAAATGGACGAGCATAGAATAAATAATGAGAACAAATTTTAAAAGTATATAGTGAGAGTATCATCGAGTCCAGATTTTGACCCAAAGTCCAAATGCTCCTAGTACACACCAGTCTCAGCCACCTCTCCCAGCACCCTGCTGGTGGAGCAGTTGTCATTGGAGGCAACGATCCACACGCTGAGGTGTTCACCGCAAGAAACACCCGTCACTGCACAGCTGTTGGAGGACGAGGTGCAGTTGTAGGTTTCTCCAGTGTTGCCCTGTGCCTCTATGGTATAGGACAAAGCTCCAGCAGCTGAATCCCAGGTAGTGATCAGGGTTTCGGAATTACACTCTGCTGCTGTCCTTATGTTTGTGGGAAGACAAGGCGCTGGGAGAAAGATGTAGAATTATATTACACAATAACACTTTAAATTAGATGTCTGGGTTGTACTTTGGAAATACAACATAGAGCCGGGGTCTCAAACACGTGGCCCGCGGGCCAAATGTGGCCCGCAGGACACTAGTTTCAGGCCCCCGCCTTGATATGAAAGTTTAACGTTAGTGCGGCTCGCGCAAGTTTGATATGGATGCTGTATGGTATCATGTACCCAGAAAAAATTATTACGTTTGATTCATGTTCACGTTAAAGGTTAAATAACTGTTAATAGTTATCCTCCCTATCAGTGTGGAAGTGGTAAGTTTTTGGCTATTTAAGTTTAAAGGAAATAACTTGAAGGCTACCGTTTAGGTCGCTAGCTCTCTAGTTTGCGAGTTAGCATGTGTCTCTCGCAATATGTTGTAAATAAAAAAAGTAAAAATGTGACTGTAGTCGTGTTTTGTCATGTCTACAGGGCTCTAATAATGATTTGTTCATTTTAATCTGAAAAAAATAATTTGTCTACCCACCAACTATATGTGGTTTCTTAAGTTTTTATTATTTGTCGTTTTATTATTATTATTATTATTATATTTATTTATTTATTACTGATTGATTGATTTTCTTTATTCTTGATTTGTTTATTTATTTTTCATCTTATTTTGTGTAGAAAAATAAAAAGTAAGATATTTGAGAACAGTGGAATGTTTTATCAGAGCTTTTCTTGTAGAAAATTGGAACCAAAGCAAAGTTTATAATTTTTTTGTTTTTAATAAATGCGTTTCTTTTTCTTTTTTGGAAAACCTGATGCAGCCCAGTCACACCCAGAGTAAATTGAGTTTGAGACCCCTGACATAGAGGCTGTATATTTTCTAGTATTCCATGTATATGTAGAGTATACGTCTTACTCACAGGTCCGTACAAACTCAGGCTGACTGACTTCGCTGTTGCACCCGGAGCTGACAGCGTACACGGTGTACATGTAGAATTGACCACAGCCTGTATTGGTGAAGTAGCAGGCGCTGTCTTGCGTCCTGCACTCTGTCACTTGGCCGGTGTTGTCCTCAGCCATGGCCACGTAGTAGAACGTGTTGTTGGTTGGTTCCCAGCTGAAGCTGATCACATTGCTGGAGCAGTCATGGCTGGTCAGAGGATTAGCAGGAGCACAGGGTACTAGACGCAGGAGAAAGGGACTCAGTGTAACATGACACTTAACACCTTAAGTCTCACAGTATTAAATCATTTCCTAGAGCGGACTATGTGGGTTTCTACCTTAGACTGATACTATAATTGACCTTTGAGATAACCCCTCACTTGTATAGGCTGTAAAGAACGTTAAATTGTATGGTGTTAGATGTCCATTTTGGTGACTAAGGAGAGGGTGTGCCTGTGAGAAAGGAGTCAAAGACACAATAGGTGGAAGCTAAACAGTGTCCCACCGGGCTAGCAAATAGGGAGGTGACATCAAGCTGTAGTTCTTGCGTGCGTGTGTGACAGTGACAAAGTAAACTGAGAAGGTGTTGGCAGAGATCGTACAGGCGGCTCTCACCCGTCTCAAACAGGGTGGAGATGTTGGATCTGCTCTCACAGTCGTCCGAGATGGCTGTCACGTGGACATGGTACTTTTCGCCACACTTGAGCATGGTGATCTGACAGCTGTTGGAGGCTGAGGTACAGTTGAGGGACATGCCGGTGCCGTCGACGGCCGTAGCCCGGTACAAATTGGCCCCGAACACCAAATCCCACATTACTGTCACCATACCGCTGGAGCAGCTGTAGTCCACCGTGATGGAGGTCACAGCATTTATAGCTAAACAAGAAACATATTCAATCAATCAATCAATTAAACTGTATTTGTAGATCACTTTTCATACATAGAATGTACCACAAAGTGCTTTACATGTTTAAAAAGAGAAAGACAACAACAAGACACATACACACACACACACACATAAGAAGTTTGTTTGCCTGAGTACAGAGGAACCAGTTCAGGAAGCGCTGCCATCTGCACTGGGGGTTGCCCACGGCCCAGGCCATGATGCCGCAACTCGGGGGGCCACCACACAACAGGTAGGCAGGGGACCCGCAGCGCTGCAGTGGGGCACCGCCACAGAGCTCCCAGCCACCCCAGTCGGTAAGCCCCACGAGAGGAGACACCCCAGCCCCCAACCGAGAACAGCCCCCAGCGCAGAGAGCCCCCACTGAGGAAACACTAGAAATATAAAGTTTTTATAAGAAATATAAAAACATAAAATAAGAATATAGAAAGTATATATAGAAATAAACATTCATTCATTCATTTTCTACCGCTTTTCCTCACGAGGGACACAAGGATGCTGAAGCCTATCCCAGCTGTCCCCAAGAGGCGGGGTACACCCTGGACTGGTCACCAGCCAATCACAGGGCACATATAGACAAACAACCATTCACACTCACATTCATACCTATGGACAATTTGGAGTCGCCAATTAACCTAGCATGTTTTTGGAATGTGGGAGGAAACCGGAGTACCCGGAGAAAACCCACGCATGCACGGGGAGAACATGCAAACTCCACACAGAGATGGCTGAGGGTGGAATTGAACCCTGGTCTCCTAGCTGTGAGGTCTGCGCGCTAACCACTCGACCGCCATGCCACAAAATAAACATAAAAAAAACATAAAAGTGAAATATATAAGAACATTAATAAAAACTAAGCATGTGTAAAACTATAAAAACAAGCTTTTACTGCTAGAAAACGCAAATCCTCAGCTCATAGTCTACCATCCAGAAAGATAACACTCTAGTAACTAGAGTGTTTTAACTAGAGTCTAGTTAAAAGCAGGGACATACAGTAGTGGGTGTCCACTCAAGACTAATGCACTCCATGGATTCCAACATAATTGTTGGCGCCCAAGAGGTCTAATATTATAGTATACCCAAGCTAACATGTTCAACCCCAATTGAGTACTCACTGGATGTTGTGTGTGAGACATTGGAAGCCTCTCCTGGTATCAAGAACATGTTGACTGACGACACCCCGACTGTGTAGGTGGAGCAAGGCTCCAGATTACTGATATCCATGGATGTGCCCGAAGTGTTCCTCACAACCGGTGCGTTGCTGAGGTTGTCGTCATCACTCACGGTCACTTGATAAAGTAGAACTTTACTAACTGGGTCCCATGTCACCTGGGCCGTGCTCTTTCCCGTGGACACGAGCGTAACTCCTGTTGGAGGCTGCACCACTGTGGAGATGAAGTACAGTATACAGTCAACGGTACACAACAAGCATCTTTTATGGCAGGGGTCACAAACACGTGGCCCGCAGGACACCAGTTCGAGGCCCCCGCCATGATAAGAAAGTTTAATGTTAGTTTGATATGGATTCTGTATGGTATCATGTACCCAGAAAAAATGATTACGTTTGATTAATGTTCATGTTAAAGGTTAAATAACTGTTAATAGTTATCCTCCTTACCCGTGTGGAAGTGGTACGTTTTTGGTTTTTGGATTGGTTTTTGGATTGGTTTTTGGATTTAAGTTTTAAGGAAATAACTTGAAGGCTACCGTTTAGGTCGCTAGCTCTATAGTTTGCGAGTTAGCATGTGTCTCAAGACCCTGCAGTTACGCAATATGTTGTAAATAAAAAGAGTATAAATGTGACTATAGTCGTGTTTTGTCATGTCTACAGGGCTCTAATAATGCTTTGTTCATTTTAATCTGAAAAAAATAATTTGTCTACCCACCAACTATATGTGGTTTCTTAAGTTTTTATTATTTGCCGTTTTATTATTATTATTATATTTATTTATTTATTACTGATTGATTGATTTTCTTTATTCTTGATTTATTTTTCATCTTATTTTGTGTAGAAAAATAAAAAGTAAGGTATTTGAGAACAGTGGAATGTTTTATCAGAGCTTTTCTTGTAGAAAATCAAAACCAAAGCAAAGTTTATTCATTTTTCTGTTTTTAAAAAATGCGATGTTTTTTTTGGAAAACCTGTCTCGCCCAGACCCGAGCTCCAGTGGCCCCCAAGTAAATTGAGTTTGAGACCCCTGTTTCATGGACTTACGTGTCGTGATTGTCCTGATGTTACTCCTGGCACTCCTTCCTGCCATGTTGGAGGCATAAATATAACAGTTGTATGTTGTGGACGGAGTCAGGTTGTCCACTTGTCCGCTCAGAGTGGTGAATGTCTCGTTGTATTTATTCACCGGGAAACTGAACAACTCCTCCACATTCAAGATGTAGCTGTCAGCCCCCAACACACTGGACCACTCAAACTTTATGGAAGTACTGGAGATAGCTTTGGAATATGTGATCTGAGATGTTGCAGGCACTGTGGGAATGCAAGAAAACTTTTAGTAAAGGAATAATCTGTGGAACGTTACATGTTGGTTGAAAATATATCTACCTGTCATGGTTTCAGTCATGTCTACGCACGCAACACTGTAAAACTCAAAGACCTTCAGAGTCACCACGTAGGTGTGACCAGGTCGTAAGCCCTGAATCAGCCTCTGAGTGCTGGGTGCAGACTGCATCACCACCACAGGGGCGATACTGGTGGAGTTGACCACTCGTAAGTCCAGTAAATAGACAGACGCTCCAGAGTACGTGTTCCATTCCACATTCAGGGATGATGCAGAAGGCGATGTCACTGATTGAATGTTACAGCCTGAGGAAGAGAGGCAGCTGATATCATTTCAGCAGAGCACTTGTGAAAAGTATATAAATTTAAATTCCAAATGTTTTTTTTTGGTACAGTATACATATAATATACAATATAGTAATAGAATTGTGTACTAATTCAGCATAGTAATAATAATAAGTTATATTTTTACTCATTACTAATCAAAGTTATTCAAAATGCTTGTTTCTCACCTGTTGCCAAAACCTGTTGTACCTATAAAATAAACATAAGGAAACACAAATGAAGACAATGATAGCATACACTATACTATGTATAAGCATAAAAACCCCCAAAAAATAGCTGAACAATGTTCACTTACCTGTAGGACGGACAGTAGGGTGCTTGAAAATAAGACAAATGTCCACATTTTATCCAGTCGTATTGTAATTTTCTTTAACGACGTTACATCCATATGCGTTTTCTGCATTCAGTCGTTCATCTGAAATCCTTACAGGTTGAGTGCCGTAGATTAACGAGGTGAGAACCAATCAGGACGTCCCAAATGAGGACAGGTGGATGCCCGTGGGCTCCCTGTCAACATGAGAAGGAAACTAATGGATGTGGTTACATACTACATGGAGGGGGGGGCACTTTCACTTCGCCACCCAATCTTACATCCACACTTTCTCTACACATATGTATTTGTAGTATGTACTTAAAAGCACTATACAAATGTATTAGAATGGAAATACGTACATTGAAAAAGGCATATGAATGGATTTACTTATATATAAAATACTGTTTGTCCACTTATATAAATACATGGAAACATACAGGATTTTCCACAAGTAACATAATATGATTTCCTTTGTATGACATGTTTGGAGCCCTGCGACATCCTTCCTGGATTGATGACATTTTTCTTGGAAATGCTCCATTATGTTCCCTTATTGTATAATAGCTACATTTTCATGGTCATATAATCTATACACAGGATTTGTCATTAAATAATGAAAAGTTCTTTTTTAATGATTTGTACTTGTTTACAAGCCTGATCTGATCTACTTTACTGTTAAAACTTTCACTAATTTCCTTAAGGTGATTTTATAAAAACAAAGTTATTATGCTAAAAGTTTTGAAATGAATATTAATGTATGACTCCACAGATTGTACAAGTACATCAAGTACACATATCTCAGTTTGATGGTCTTCTCTGTTGTGTTGCGGGTGTTACGTCTCTTCAGTCACTTGTGTCCACATGTGGGACCGATGAATACAAGCATTGTTTTTCAAGGTATTCTCCAGGGATGCTTTATTTGATACTATCCTCAAGTATCGCAGAAATCACCTGGGTAGGAAGAGTGGACTTTGCATGTGATTATGACATCATTGTCACTGTTATTATTATTAGTTATTATTATTGTAGGGAGACTTTATTCAGTTCATTTGTTTAATTAAACAATTAAGAGCAGAGGTGTCTAAAGTGTGGCCGTCTGGACCATTTGTGGCCCTCGGCTGTTTTTTTTATTCGCACATCTCATTTTAAAAATGTAGCATATAAGAAATACCAACAGCAAAAATAGAAAAATGTAATAATTTTACAATTTTACAAGTAAAAATACAAGAAAGTCCTACTTTTATGAGAATAATGTAATACTGCAAGGAAAAATTATGTCATTTTAGTAGCATAAAGTTGAAATACTGAAGACAAAAGAGTTGTTTTAAAAAGTGGTAATATTATGACAAAAACAACAAATCAAAAAAAAGGTTAAATATAATATATATATATATATATATAAAAGAAAAAGTCATGCTAACAAGGCAAAAAGTTAAACCCAGAATATTATGAGGTGAAATAATGTATATTTTAGTAAGTAAAGATCTTTTTTTTTTAACTGTAATACATATTCCATGGATAGAATCCAGACTGAAATTTTTGTTTTGTTTTGTTTTGTTTTGTTTGAGGTGATCCTGAAGATCCTGAAGTCCAGAAAGATTGTAAATGGACATAAGGGAAGGTCCAGAGCACAGGTGGCAGCTTCATTGTCAACAGTTTCAGATGGTGGGTAGTCAGTTTGGGGAGGCAAAACAGCAGGGGACACCCCTGTTTTAGAGAATTATCCACAGTTCCTTACATTGTATTCTTGTTTGTCCTATTGGTCCCTGTGTTGTTGAGGGTGTCTCTTGTCCCTTGTATCCAAACAAGGTGATTGTTTATGAAGGTGCACACCAGAGATCCTTTCTTTGACACTATCTTCCTGCACTGGCAAGTCACAGGTTATTTCATGGTTTATTGCATGGTTATTGCATGGTTAATTGCACAGTTATTGTGCAGGATTTTTGGAGCAATTTATGTTATGGATTTTTAACATACATACTCATACAGTGGCCACATTTTGAGTGGTAAAGCAAATATTTGTTTGATTTCTTCAGCAGGAAATGACACAATTAAAATGTGTGAAGAAATTTCATGAAATATAATCAATATTTTAAGGATGTTATATTTTAACAAAAAGTTCCATGGCCAAAAATATTCCTCATCTTTCTCAATTCATGCATATGTTCATACATATGTTCCATGGGTGTCCAAAGTGCAGCCTCGGGGCCAGTCAACATTTTTTTAGGGTATGAATCATTTTCACTTTATGTTATGTCATTCGCTCCAAATTATTTTTTTTGAAACCGAAAAATAGCTAGCATATGTTGCCAATAATGTTTTAATAATAATGTTTTTTATAATTGCAATTAAATATATAAATCTTACATATTAAAATCTTACATTTTGGTTTGGCACATATAAAATAATTGGCTGACAGCTATTGGAATTCATATACAGTATATATACGTATATAAAGCAGTCTTAGAGAGGCGATTACCAATTTTTAGTCATGTTGGGGTTATTATAGTACATTAGTTAACATTAGTAATTCTCAAATGCATTAGCTAACAACAAACATAATGAGTAAGTGTCACATAGGCATAGTCAACGCAGGAAGAGGCGGAATAGACCGTTGGCAGTATGTTCAAATGTCAGCACCATCTAAGCAGCCTATTGCAGCCTATTGGCCTATTTTGTAGGTGCCAATTGAGCTCATATAAACATCACACCCCAATGATGAATGACACTCAATAGTGATGTTGGCAAAAATGATGTTTTATTGTCATCTGTCAACTGCAGGCAACCACACCCATGAATTATGTGCAGCAACCTGATCACCTGTATCACCCACAGGACTCCAGGCCCACTGTGATCCACTTTTATTAGTTGAGCCTTTTTTGTGTGTGTGTGTCCGTGTGTGTGTGTGTGTGTGTGTGTGTGTGGGTGAGGGGCGGGGGTGGGGGGGATGGTTACGGGATATGTCTCTCAGCTTCCGGAATAGGGTTTTTTTAAGCACAGTTACCACAGTTGGGTACAGTTACTGCTACAGTTTCTCCACATTTAAATAAATGTTACATAAATGAGTGTAATGTAAAGTTAATATGACTTCTACAGCGGAACCTTCGTTAGTGTAGGTATGACTGAATTTTTCCCTTTAAATAATCTATGTAAATCTGCATTACACACATTTTTATAGTTAGTATAGTTTTAACAACTCAAAATACATAAAGGATGAGTAAAAGGGAAAAATGAACATTCAAGGTACTTGTATGCATGTAAAAAATACAAAGTTTTGTGTTAACATAGATGGGCGTAGACGCTGACTTCCTGTTCCTGTTACCATGTAGTGGCAAGCTAATCGGATGCTAACGAGGATGTTTGTTTATAAAAATACTAGAGATGCTCTGGCCACCGATCAGTATCGGACAATTTATGTGAAAAATTGTGTAATCGGCATTTGCCAATAAATGCCTTTCAATGCTGATAACAAAAGGCTAGCACGATTGCCGCCCGTATCGATCGTTGATATAACTGACGTTATCATTTTTAAGCTGCACCTTTATTTCTGAGTGACTTTATATTGACATTCAGCATAAATCAGTCGTACATGTCTTTATGTAAACATTACTAGAAAACATTCCTAAACAGGAGTATAATATTTCATCCACTTATGCTGGATGTCCACAGTAGACGTAAACAACGTCCTCCTCCATGTTGGGGTGTCGCTAAGAGGCTCCCTGAGGGTTAGAAACATGAACGTTAATGTCGTATTGTATGTGAAAGTGCATATGCATCCAGCAGCTCTCGTCACATCGTGACACATGATGTGTCACGTTCCTGCATCTTTTTCCCCGAGTCACGTTCACTGTCTCTCTTTGCCACGTTTCTATGGTGGCGTCCCGCAGGTACACACGGGAAGAAGTCACCTCTATGTTATTATTCTCTGTATCTTTGTTCTCCTTTAAAATGTACTCCTATTGTTAGGAGAACACAATCATTTGACTGTATGGAAGCCTGTGATGGCGTTACAAGATACGCCTCAAGTTGGGAAGCGCCACCATTGGACGTGGCTCGCCTTTATCAATTGCTTTCACACATGCAACAATCAGCGCCTTTGTCTCAGGCTGTTACGCAAGTCATCGAAAGTTGATTCGCATGAAACTCACCCGCTTTATTTTATGCTTCTTCTCCCTCGAGAGATCACTGAACAGATAGACAGATAGAGTGTTATTCATAAGCTTACAGGGTACAATGTTGGGTTTTAAGGACACTTACCGAGGGCAGCATTAAATCCTTTGCAGGGAACTGAGGAGGACATTAAAATGACCAAATGTAAAGAAACAATTTGTAGTAATTGGACCATAACATGACAGCTTAAAACTGGTACATTGGCTTGGAAGTAGACATCACCCTTCACAAATCTATCACGTTAATTGTAGCAGCCAGGACATATGTCAATAAATGTTATAAAGCATAACCTTGACCGCACAGGAAATGACGTCAAAGTTGCGTTTTATCTTGCTGTGGGCCATGTCCAAAACAGTAGCCAGGAAGTGAAAAGACACAGATGAGAAATTTGAATTCATTCACATGCATGTGCAAACACGTGCACACACACACACACACACACACACACACACACACACACAGTTCACGTCTAAATTTTCATTAATTCAATAATTTTCTACCGCTTATCCTCACGAGGGTCGCGGGCTAATTAGGTTGCAGGTTAATTGGCGACTCCAAATTGTCCATAGGTATGAATGTGAGTGTGAATGGTTGTTTGTCTATATGTGCCCTGTGATTGGCTGGCCACCAGTCCACGGTGTACCCCGCCTCTCGCCCAAAGACAGCTGGGATAGACTCCAGCACCGCCGCGACCCTCGTGAGGATAAGCGGTAGAAAATGAATGAATGAAATAGTTGTTAATAAATTCTTATTGTCATGTAAAACAACCATTTTTGGTTGTTTATATTGTGGCATCGTTATATATTTTGGCTAATTATATATGGCTAGTTTTGTGTCAGAGTGAAAGTTTAAAAGCTTGAAATATGTATTTTCACAAAAAGCTTTTGTTTTGTTGAGAACTGATATTTTGCTGAAACTTATGTTCTACTAAAGATTACTAAAGAACAAAAAAGGTAGAAATAAACTCCATATAACTCAAAGTCTATATAAATATTAAAAAATGGCCAGTACTGGGAGGGATGGCTGAGATTGAATGAGTAAATTAATGAATTTTTCAAAAACAAAACACATGATGGAGCAATATTCAAACGCAACGTAGCGTTGAACAGCTTGATGTATTTAGTCCGCACGATGCAGCTCACCTGAGTATGTCCTCTGCTGACAGAAGCTCACTTTGACGCCGTCAGCTCCGACGGGCGCCGCCACCACCTTGTAGACATCCCCACATGTTTCCTCCTGGATGTCGCAATATGTCTTGTTGGCAGCTGCCAGGCACGTGTAGTTGGCCACAGTCCCATACAGCTCCACCACGTGCTGCTGGACCTGAGCGCTCCAGGATGTGCGCCAGTAGACCCTGAGGGAGTTGTTGGCCCAGCGGTACAGCTTGACGTTGGTTGGGCAGCAGGCACCTAACAAAACAAAAGATGAAGAGTCAATGACAGGGGTCTCAAACATGCGGCCCGCGGGCCAAATGTGGCCCGCAGGACACTAGTTTGAGGCCCCCGCCTTGATATGAAAGTTTAATGTTAGTGCGGCCCGCGCAAGTTTGATATGGATGCTGTATGGTATCATGTACCCAGAAAAAATTATTACGTTTGATTCATGTTCATGTTAAAGGTTAAATAACTGTTAATAGTTATCCTCCCTATCCGTGTGGAAGTGGTAAGTTTTTGGCTATTTAAGTTTAAAGGAAATAACTTGAAGGCTACCGTTTAGGTCGCTAGCTCTCTAATTTGCGAGTTAGCATGTGTCTCAAGACCCTGCTGTTGCGCAATATGTTGTAAATAAAAAGAGTATAAATGTGACTATAGTCGTGTTTTGTCATGTCTACAGGGCTCTAATAATGCTTTGTTCATTTTAATCTGAAAAAAATAATTTGTCTACCCACCAACTATATGTGGTTTATTAAGTTTTTATTATTTGCCGTTTTTTATTATTATTATTATATTTATTTATTACCGATTGATTTTCTTTATTTTTTATTTGTTTATTTATTTTTCATCTTATTTGGTGCAGAAAAATAAAAATTAAGATATTTGCGAAGAGTGGAATGTTTTATCAGAGCTTTTATTGTAGAAAATCGGAACCAAAGCACTGAAAAAGTTTATATATTTTTCTGTTTTTAATAAATGCGTTTTTGTTTTTTTTTGAAAACCTGATGCGGCCCAGCCTTGCCCAGACCCTAGCTCCAGTGGCCCCCAGGTAAATTGAGTTTGAGACCCCTGGTCAATGATGTCGATTGCCTCGGTCTGTTCAAAAGTGCCAGGCATGCTCAAGTGTACTTAAAATTGTAGTCTTAGCATGAGTATTTCAATAATGCAGTAATGACCCACTTATTGAAGGTTAGTAGTATTTTGTCCTCACCTGATGAGAAGCCATGGTATTTGCACTCTGACATGTGTCCAGTGCTGCTGATGGCTTCCAGGGTGACGCTGTAGTTAGTACCGCAAGTGATGCATCCCATCAAGCAATGCATGTCCATAGTGTGACACTTGGCGTGTCCGCGTGGTGATGTCAGCATGGCAATGAAGGAATGGGCACCGTGCCCAACTGACCATGTGACGTTGGTCACGGCCTGTGTGACCTGGTTCACGTTCATAGACTCGGGGCAGCAAGGACCTGGGAATGATACAATGTGGTAATCACAGTGGATCACTAGTGATCCATCACCTTGCAGTACCTGTTTCTAAAACTTTACTGTATCCGGTTAGACTCATTCCTGAAGTTTTGGTGGCCACGGCTGTGACCTCATAAGTTGAACCACAGGGTAGCTCCATTAGCTCACAGGAGTTGTTTCTTCCATGGCAAGTGTGGGTGTCGTAGCGGCCAACAGCAGTGACGGTATAATTTGTATTTTGGTCGTTGGGCGCTGTCAGTAGGACTCTGTATGATGATTGGTTGGACTGCGTCATATTTACAATGTCTGGAGCACAAGGAGCTGCAAACAGAGAGGAAATTCAATTAATCAAGTAGGATAAGTAGCGTACCACAAGACATTGTTTGACAATGATTTGTTGATCATACACACACACACTCAAAAATAATGGACAGTATGCTAATTAGACTGTAAAAAATAAAAAAGACAATATAGCAACACACATTTACATATACAGTAGATGTCAGACTTCCCAGTATTCTTGAATGCAGCGTTTACATCAGGGGTCTCAAACACGCGGCCCGCGGGCCACATGTGGCCCGCAGGACACTAGTTTGAGGCCCCTGCCTTGATATGAAAGTTTAATGTTAGTGTGGCTTGCGGAAGTTTGATCTGGATGCTGTATGGTATCATGTACCCAGAAAAAATTATTATGTTTGATTAATGTTCATGTTAAAGGTTAAATAACTGTTAATAGTTATCCTCCCTATCCGTGTGGAAGATTTTGGCTATTTAAGTTTAAATGAAATAACTTGAAGGCTACCGTTTAGGTCGCTAGCTCTCTAGTTTGCGAGTTAGCATGTGTCTCAAGACCCTGCAGTTGCACAATATGTTGTAAATAAAAAGAGTATAAATGTGACTATAGTCGTGTTTTGTCATGTCTACAGGGCTCTAATAATGCTTTGTTCATTTTAATCTGAAAAAAATAATTTGTCTACCCACCAACTATATGTGGTTTCTTAAGTTTTTATTATTTGCCGTTTTATTATTATTATTATATTTATTTATTTATTACTGAGTGATTGATTTTCTTTATTCTTGATTTGTTTATTTTTCATCTTATTTTGTGTAGAAAAATAAAAAGTAAGATATTTGAGAACAGTGGAATGTTTTATCAGAGATTTTCTTGTAGAAAATTGGAACCAAAGCGAAGTTTTAAAAATTTTTTTGTTTTTAATAAATGCGTTTTTTTTTTTTTTTGGAAAACCTGATGCGGCCCAGTCTCACCCAGACCTGAGCTCCAGTGGCCCCCAAGTAAATTGAGTTTGAGACCCCTGATTTACATAATAACATGACATCACTGCTTTTCCGACCATGACCTTGCCTTTGATTTGTTATTGGAAAAAGCTCAATTTGAATGCTCGTCCCCCAACATTTACACAATAATCAAAGCGTGTTGCAGGGACTCGTCAATACCTGTCTCGTGAGCGTGTGACATACAAGTGCGGTTGCACCCTCGTAATTCGCTGCAAGGTGTGACAATCACAGAGTATATTGCGTTGCAACTCAAATCCGAGAGTGCACACACAGGCTCTGTGTCATTGCAGCGGATGGCTTCATCGGCAAGCACTGCGGTTGTCTCGTAAAGCTCCGCCCCTTTGACTGGTGACCATGTGACCTCCATGGTTTCTGTAGAAATTGATTCTAAGGAAACATCCTCTGGGCAGCATGGAACTGGTGGAGATATTGAGGAATACAGAAAAAAATAAATCAAATAAAAAGAAAATGCTATGTTATTAATGTATTTATTGCTTCATTTGTTCTTACCGGTGGTGTAGTTCTGCACATGTGCATAGGGACTGGATCCAGCCTGGTTGTAGGGGAAGACGCTGGTGAGGTAGGTGTAACCGCACATGCAGAAAAAGTGGCAGCTGCTTCCTGTGGTGTTGCATAACTTCTCGATACCGTCGTCCCGCTTTATGAAGGTCATATAAAACTCCACCAGTGGTACTTCATCCCACATCACTGAACAGTTCCCAGCATGCGGCTCCTCTACCCAGACGTTGTCTGGAGGACACGGGTCTGACATAAGAAGGAAAGTTTATGAGTGATGGCAGTCATTCTGGAGCTGCTACATACATTTATATACGTAACTACAAGAGAAAACAAAGACTTACGTATAAGAATAGGCACATATGCATGTCTATGAGTGATAAACAAATATCACCGTCATGTTCTCAAATACCCATAATGTATCGTGTTTAACCGGAATGTTTCCAGCCTTTGTGTAGTGCTCGCTCCGCATCGTACTCTCACATTACTTATGAACACAAGCCTTGGGACACCATCCATTAATTCCATTACTTCTATGTGTAGTATTTCTATATACTCATATTAACTCACTAGCAAGATCTCAGTGTATAGACCGGTCATATATCTCATGTCGTTTTATTATCTGCATACTGTATTTGTATATAACTCTGGGAGAAACTGTTGATTTAGTTAATACTTGTGTTGTTTATTTTTCTATATTGTGTATTTTGTACTGCTTAACTGATTCTGTCCTCTTGCTGCCGTGCAATGCAAATTTCCCCACTGAGGGACGAATAAAGGCATATCTTATCTTATCTTCATCAATCTAAACTTTAAATTAAACTTAAAATCGAAGGATAATAATGGAATCAGACCTGAACAGCGATTTTATACCACCTAAAAAACATTAAGGTAGTAGTGTTTAAATCAGATTTCCAGAGACTAATCCATTAGACTACTAATAACGGCCTTCTCACTGGGCTCTCTAAACAGACGCAGTACAGAATGTTGGATGCTCTGGATATAAGAACCAGAAAATATGTCCATATTAGTCCAGTGCTTAGATCTCTGCACTGGCTTCCTGTCGCTCAGAGGCATGGTCTTGAACCAAAGTACATCTCGGACACGTTAGAGCCCCATAAACCATCTCAAGCTCTGAGAAGCTCAGGGACTGGTATCCTGTGGATGCCAGAATCAGGAAGGAACATGGTGAGGCGGTCAAGTGGTTAGCGCGCAGACCTCACAGCTAGGAGACCAGGGTTCAATTCCACCCTCGGCCATCTCTGTGTGGAGTTTGCATGTTCTCCCCGTGCATGCGTGGGTTTTCTCCGGGTACTCTGGTTTCCTCCCACATTCCAAAAACATGCTAGGTTAATTGGCCACTCCAAATTGTCCATAGGTATGAATGTGAGTGTGAATGGTTGGTCTATATGTGCCCTGTGATTGGCTGGCGACCGGTACCCCGCCTCTCGCCCAAAGCTGGGACAACTGGGATAGGCTCCAGCACCCCCGCGACCCTCGTGAGGAAAAAGCGGCAGAAAATGAATGAATGAAAATAAAATAAAATAAAATAAAATAAAGCTCAACTTTTGAACACTTGTATTCAGCTGTAAACATGACAAATGTTATGTTTTTATGGATGTTGATTTTACCGTTCTTTTCTGTAAAGCACTTTGAATTACCTTGTGTATGAATTCTGCTCTTGCTTTGCCTTACTGCAGCAACAACAGCAGAAGGGTAAGCTACGTTAGCGTTTGTCATTTTGGTCAAATCTTTCTCCAAACTTTATAGCATTTCACATATGACTAAACTGTTTGACCAATGAGCCACCAGCAGCGGTTTACATAGTGTGTGTTGTGTGTTGTATATGATATTATTAATATTCCACCCACATGTAACGTAGTCAGCTGGTGGCGAGGGGTTGCTGGGTCCAGCTGAGTTGAAGGCTGTGACAGAGACCGAGTGATTCTGACCACAAGTCACAGCACTGATGTAACAGTAGTTATTGGCTGTGGTGGTACAGTTTTGGCCATTGGTGGTCCAAGCCAAGTACTCCTCGGCTCCCTGTACGAACACCCAGTACACGGCGATGCCAAGGGACCGGCCCTGAGTCACCTGAACATGGATCACATCTGGACTTGGCGGACCTGAAAGTCAAATCCAAGGGAATGTTAATTACAAGAGTGATGCAGATTCCATTTTTTGGCGTTTTGGTGTCTCACGTGTGATCTGGCAGACGGTTAGGTCATCTCCGACGCGGCCTTCAGAGTCCCAAGCTGTGCCTTTGATGCAATATGTGGTCCCTGCCTCAAGGTCATCAAAGGTAACGGAGTTGTCCGTGGTGTTGACTTTGACGCGTGAGATGGAGCCTTGCTGGATGACGCAGAGCGAGTAGAGGACAGCATAATCAACGGGGGACCAGCTGACCAGGATGGTGTCATCATCAGGGGAGGTGGAGTTCAACATGGGCGCCATCACCACTGACAACAAAATAGGCGTTAAAACATTGAACTCCACCAACGATGTTGTTTTGTAAGAGAAGCAACATAGATTCAGCATCCCTGTGATTATATTTCACTGTGTCCCCCCCCGGGGGGTGGACAGTACCTTGTTCTCATGGTTTCTCTTTTCATTTAGTGAAAACGCTAACATTGCAGAGGATGGATACAGTTTCTACTCTTATGCATAAGCTGCGAAGTTTCAAGACAGCCACAATGAGACGTGAAATGGCACACTGTTATGGCCGGCGGAGTGAGACAAGCTATTGTCCTAAAGAAACAACAAATAAGCAGTCTCTCGTACACAGATTAGCTTGTAAGAATTGCTTGTAAAAGTTTTCAAGACTGGCCAAGTGAAAGTGGCTGGAAAAGTATGTTTAACTGTAAGTAATACAGGTAGTCTTCATGCTAAATGTCAATTAGAATATGCATGGTAAACATATAAACAACAACCAAATCAAGGCCTTATAGTACCTGTTCTGACTGTAATGGGGTACGATGGCTGGCTCCGCCCCCCCGCGTTGACGGACATGATGCTCAATTTGTAGTGCGTGTAAGGACGAAGCTTCATCACGGTGCCCGGGGAACTGCTCACCGTGGTCTCCGAGAAGAAATCGTGGCTCTGTGACACCGCCCTCAAGATGTAGCTGGTGGCCCCGACAACCTCTGCAAACTCTACAGTGATGCTGTCGCTGTGCTTGGAGTAGGCCTGCTCAATGCTGGGTACCTCTGGGGCTGCATGATGGATGTAGTTAAGACACTAAACAAATTACATCAATTCATGCTAGGTTGCAGGGAGCTGGAGCCTATCCCATCTGACTTTAATAAAAAGGTGGACAGATGTAGACCAATTACTGGGCACAACAGACAAAAGGCTTATCCATTTAAAGGGGAAGTATTATGTTCATTTTTGGCCCTTTGTATTGAGTTGAAACCACCACAGAAAGCTTACCAGATCTTCCATAATCTGCACCTGTTCCAGCTGTATTTCCTCAGCTTTCCAAAACGGTCGGTTTTAATTTATTCTACCCACGGCCTGCCTCCGCGCATGCCCGCTCCGCTTTGATTAGTCACACTCCCGAGCCCTCCCGAGGACTTGCAGACTACTACCGAACCCCACTTTCTAATTTTGTCGGTGTAGGGGTTTAGCTAGGGCACTGATAAATTGCTACTTGCAGCTCGCGCGCTTCGGCAACTGCAGATCCAATCCAGCATCACCCATGTCCACAAAGCAGTCTCATATTTTTCTCTTGGTGGTCAGGAATCTGAAACTCCAACCACTTCTGCCTGATGTTTGCCTCTTTAGGCAAGCTTGTGTTCCCTCAAACCTGAACAAATATTTCCTGGAAGCCATTGCTCCATGCTAACATGGTGAAATCTTCGACAAACATCAGAGCGAGATGAGGGCAAGCCTACAGCGTGTATCCGGGCATGCCCATATAAATAAGTCCGGCCCACTGTGACATCACAGTAAGCCAGTGTTAAAAAAAATCTCTGAAATCGAGTGTTGAGAGCCATCCCAAACTTCTTTCAGGGCTCACTTCCAAATGTGCAAACCTCATTATCTGAAATTTTGCATCGTTTAACATGAGAATACAACATTCTAACAACATTTATAGGTCCCCTGCTATGCAAAATGGACTTTTTGATGATGTTCTAGCAGTAATATCTGTCACTAGACAAACACAGCTCATTAGCATTAAAGCTACAGACATACAAAGAGTGTTCTAGTAGGGCTTACTAAAACCACAAGGCAATATTTTGGGCAACACAGTACAAAACATTATTGTGGGACCTAAGACTGAAATTGTTGAAAAACAGTATTTTATGCGACCTTTACAAAATCAAT
The DNA here is from genome assembly GCF_037039965.1 of Doryrhamphus excisus. Lineage (NCBI taxonomy): Eukaryota > Metazoa > Chordata > Actinopteri > Syngnathiformes > Syngnathidae > Doryrhamphus > Doryrhamphus excisus. Next base: position 17,935,738 of record NC_136362.1, read on the forward strand.
CATCAGCCACTTAGTTTCAGTAAAACCTTGTAGAAAAAAAAGGCTGTAATACCATGAGGCTCGCTCTTAGACCTTTGACATCACAAATTCCCACAGAAATCCCACAAGTCTTCCGTATACAAGGACCAGATGGGTAGGTCATACTGCTTTTGTACCTGAATAATCAATAATAATCAATCGACGGTTGTGTTCACTGACCTGTCAACTCTTCGGTCTCTGCACTGCTCAGCACATTGAGGGCATCATCCATGGCCTCCAAGTGCATGGTGTACACTGTGTTTGGTGACAGAGAGTTGACTGAGCCCATCACAGTGTCACCACTGAAATGAACAAAAAACGAGCGCTCTGGAGAGGTTTTTGGTGTCGCTGTGATCTTGTAGGACGTGGCGCCACTATGTCCCGTCCACTGCATGGTCATACTTTTGGATGTGGCCGTAAACACAGAGAAAGTGATGTCTGAAGGAATCAAAGATAGAAGGGAAATTTGCATTTAGCATGGAACAGTGTAGGATAGGTTTTTATGTCAGAAAATAAGATTTTTAATTTTTTTTTACCATTTTCAGCAGTGCATATCTGAAAATAACAGAAACAATCATATCAATAAACTGGTAATATATTGCATTTGCAGGATTTTCAAGGGCATTATTCTGAAGTAAACTATGTGCTGGCCACAAGAGATGCAGCAGACTCCACATTGCTTTCACTCAACACACATTTCAGGTATTTCTTTCAAGTTGGAATGAATTTGTCCATTGAGGCCAGGGTGTGCATGCCACACACACTTGTTGAAAGCCGTAACAATCAAAAGAGCCTGTGTTCACAACCACACCGCTATGCAATATTGATTATGACGTTAAAGATCACAAAACTACAAGTCACTCATATTGTTGTTCTTGTTTTCTATTTTGCTGCTTTGTTTTCAGAGACAATCATCGCTTACCTGTTTCATCGTCAGGAAAAACAAAAGTTTCCATATCGTTTCCATTTCAGACTTGAAGGCAAGATTAATGTTTTTTTTTGTGTCCAAAATGATTTAAGCAAAGCTGAGGTCTCTTTTCTCTGTACTCGCGATCCCTCTGATGAGCCGACAGGTGCTTTATTGTTTCTGCAAATACCAAAGAGCCCAAAGGCTGAAACTCCTCCCCTCAGGGGGGCTTGGGTGGCCTATCCGCGTGAGACGAGGAAAGCTCATCTTTCATAGATGGGAATGTCAATTTTGAAAAAGACTTTTGATGTACATTTAATCTTTTATAATGTTGCATTGAAGACTTGGAAATATAAAATCATAAGCTCAAAATGTTATTGTGGTAGAACACATTTACATTTATTTATTTACATTACATATTTATTTTGTTTTAAGCAAAGGGTAGAAATAGTTCAATTCAAAAGGACTTTATTATTTTACTTTCTAATTGGAAGCACTGATATTGCATGAATTCCTGTTTGGGACATTTTGAGTAACTTCATATAGGCCAGTGCTTCTTAAATAGTGGGGCGGGCCCCCCTGAGGGGTTAGGGTGAACTGTTTTTCAATGCCAATATGTACACATTTATCTTACTCAACTTGAATACACTTGCATGCACAAATCTCCATGTTGTTGGTTTCAGTTTCAAGTTCAGTATGTACATTAGTTTCTCAATAGTATTTTAAATCAAGGGTGTGAAAAAATGTCTGTCCCTTTGGGGAAGCACGACAGAAAATAAGTGAGAACCACTGATATAGGGTAATATGCTATAATGAAGAAATATATACAATACACTGAAGTAGGTTAAGCTAAACTAGCATGTTATCCAGTGTACCGTAAATTCCAGTGTAATAACAATAATAACAATATATCTTATTTTATAAGCAGCACCCACTAAATTTAGAGAAAAAAAATCAGATTTGTTCATATATAAGTCACGTGTGTCCATGTCATAAAATGACATATTGTGGTGGGCATAAGTCTGTGAGGACCAGGCAGCTCTTTATTTGACAGTCATGAGCGATGCAAAACTCACAACAAGCTTGCCAATCCATTGCAAATTGCAGGAGGTCATTATTCAATAACAGTCTGACTCACAGTGTCATCTTACAAACAACATTAAACTCATCACACAGCAACTTAACACTTAAAAGGTACCTAGGAAATATACATTACATGTACCAAGCTGCCTCTGTCCACTACTATAGTGACCTCCTGCACTTTCCAGTGGCAAACTTGTGCACTGAAGTAGTTCTGAAGTCAAGGAGATGTCATGAGATTACAATTTAGCCATAGAGCAGCCACACCGTTTTATAAGCTGGAGTGTTCAAAGCTTAAGAAAAAAAGGTGTTGAAATTATGGTATCAGTACATCAGAGTTGTTGATACAGCTTTTGTATTTGATCACATTAGATGCTGCAGTTGTTCCTAACACAGTATAATATAATATTATATTCACTTGTGGCAAAGTGTCTGTATTGTGATGGACATGCATTATGTAGGCTGTTATTGTCCATGAGAAGCTGATCAAATTTAACTTCACGTGTGAATAAGACACACCACTCAAAGCACAGAAGTTGTTATCAGATGGTCCAAAACACATAGTTCTAAGAGCAAATTTTATTGGTGTTTAATTGCAGGAAATGTTTGGCATGTACTGTAGTTGCAAAGTCACGCTTCACCCAGACCAGTGTGTCTAAACTATAGTCCTGAGGCGTTTGGATATGTCCCCTTACCCGATACCCCCTTAAGAACAACAGCAGAACTTGATAGCCCCATGACAAACACACAACACATCCCATCGCATCACCAACAGACTTTGGCAAGATAGGAGCGGAACCACAAAGCAAACAAACCTAACACAAACAAAGTAAAAGGACACGTAGCGCTCACAGGTCTGGTGGAAGACGGCCATTGGAAACATAGCTAGGGGGACTGAAGTTGATATTCATTTGAATTGAAGACACAGTGGGATTTACCCGAAATGTTATATTGACTACATGACCCACTTTTTTATTTGATTCATCTTTGATTCACTTTACCCCTGCAGCTTATTGCATGTATTCTATAGCAAATCATTTATTTATTATATTACTTATTCTGCAGCCTTATATGTGGAGTTGCCATGTTCCTCCTCAGTATGTAATCACGATTCAGAAATACAAATCAAATATTTTTAAAAATGTTAATATTTTATTTTACTTTATTGACCTATGTATGTGCAGATGTTAGGTTCCTTCACAGTTTGTGCTCTGAATGCAGAAATATAAGTGAAATATCTAAACATCTGAATTATGAAATGAGCAACACCAGGGATCACACTATTCATAAAAGTTTTTTTTTAGGTCAAATTATTCCTATTAATTAAGACATGTGAAATTGTGACTGATAGCATCTACGTATTCTATTCTTCTGTATTTCAAACAGGGAGTGAAAGTGCTGAGTATTGGCAGTTAGATTTAGATTAAATAATTATAATCCTAATAATAGCGCGCAGACCTCACAGCTAGGAGACCAGGGTTCAATTCCACCCTCGGCCATCTGTGTGGAGTTTGCATGTTCTCCCCTTGCATGCGTGTGTTTTCTCCGGGTACTCCGGTTTCCTCCCACATTCCAAAAACATGCTAGGTTAATTGGCGACTCCAAATTGTCCATAGGTATGAATGTGAGTGTGAATGGTTGTTTGCCTATATGTGCCCTGTGATTGGCTGGCGACCAGTCCAGTGTGTACCCCGCCTCTCGCCCGAAGACAGCTGGGATAGGCTCCAGCACCCCCGCGACCCTCGTGAGGAAAAGTGGTAGAAAATGAATGAATGATTAATCCTAATAATGAAATAAGATATAGTATGCACTGCCTAGGGATAGGCTCCAGCATGCCCCCGCGACCCCAATGAGGACAAGCGGTATAGAAAATGAATGAATATTATGCACTAGCTAAAGAAATAGTCTCCGGTGGTCCTGTGTTCTCTGTATGAAGTGATGTGTTGTGTCCTGCCTCCTACTGACTGAATGCTGTGCACTCTCCTGCGGCATGAGCTGAGCTTTGACCAGGTCGCCTGTCAGTCTCTTCACCATGCGGTCGGTTTTCCTCTTCATGTCGCGGGCTGCCGCGAGAGCCTGGTCTAGAGGCCTGATCATCTTCTCTTCCTTTAAACAAAAAGAGAGGATGATGATATTTTAGATGGTGACAAAGTCATGCTAATAAGAACAGTGAGGAGGAAATATCACCTTGCTTCCTGTCCGGAATGCTGATGCAGGGGACAGTGTCTGCTGAAAGTACACATTGCTGGGTAGGAGTGCTGTGTCCGACTGGGTGGAATGTTTCCGGGGATGGGCCACGGAATGAACAGGTAGTTCCCTCACTTTGTAGCTGAATATAACAGGAATGTCATAATGAAATCTTCTTTGTTGTGATGATATTGTTGTGACTCACCTTGCAGGAAGACTGCAGGAGGAGGCATAGCCCACCTGCAGAAGGGGTCTCTGGGTGGACGAAGGCAATGGGCCAGACCATCTTTCTATGGTGGCCTCTAGTGCAGGAACATGTGCATGGTAATACACTTCATGCAATTTATGTCATATCAAATACTCTTTAGTGATAGATAAGGAAATTAAGGAAGCCCGTTTCGGCCGCTGAATGAAAAAAAATCCAATGGTAAGTAATAATTATGGGATAAAGTTGTGATTATGAGATAAAAAGTTGAAATTACGAGATAATCGTCATAATTATGAGATAGCAAAGTAAAAATAATGAGATACAAACTGCATATGTGTGTTTTCTTCACTGGAACCTTCGTCACATGGCACATGCACAGTTTATATCTCATCATTTCGACTGTTTATCTTGTCATGATAACTTTTTAATCTCGTAATTATGACTTTTTAGCTCATAATTTACACACGTTTATTATCTAAAATGTTTTTTTACAATAATAATTTTTTTTGTTTGTTATTAGAAACGTGTTATATGTTTAATTATCAATCAATTCCACATAATTGACACTATTCAATAATCTAATTGATTGATTGAATATGCCTGTCTCCAGTACCCATCCATCCATTTTCTATGCTACTTATCTTCATTAGGGTTGCGGGTATGCTGGAGCCTATCCCAGCTGACTTCCGGTGAGAGGCGGGGTACACCCTGGACTGGTGGCCAGCCAATCACAGGGCACATATAGACAACCAACCATTCACACTCACATTCATACCTATGGACAATTTGGAGTCGCCAATTAACCTAGCATGTTTTTGAAATGTGGGGGGAAAACCGGAGTGGGGAAAACGCTAACCACTCCCCCGTGTAACACGCCCCGTGCGTCCAATATCTACCCACTATATTCAAAATTCAGTTTGACATGCTGTATCAAAGACACATAAAGGGTCATAAAGGCGATCATATTATTGTCACTTACTCTGCGTCCTCTGTTTGGAATTATTGTGTCTTTTTTCCTTCAAACAACAGTTTGTGGGTCCAGGCGTGAGTCCATCTGATACTTGAGGAGCAGAACAGACAATGCAAATTATATACAAGTATATTATGTTATCTACTGCGCTAAAACTAACTAACCACCATTGGCTTGCAACGTCTCCTGAAACGGACCTGAAATTGAATTGACTCTGTCGTCTCCCACAGGCCTACTGTGGAAGTGCAGCATCATCTGAGAGCAGGACGTGTCACCACTGTCTGTCCCTGGGGAAACCACGATCTAAATACTGTATATACAGACATTTTTTTAATGTACTGAAATGCTGGAGAACCTTTGCTCTTGCTTGGGTCCATATCTGTTGAAATCCAGTCGTCTAGTCTTAACCGACTGGTTTGCCGCTGCCTGCCAAAGGTTATAATAATACTGTATCATTTACTAATATAGGCTATGTTTATTAATGGGTCTGCTAGTCTACCTACCTGGTTGGCTTGTGGTGGATCCTTGGTTTATTATTGGACCTACGCTCTTGCCTGTATTTGGAGGCAAGGTAGTCCATCTTCTGCACCAGTTGAGGAAGTTGGACCAGGCCTTCTTCTAGATCCTTCTTCAGCTTTGATACTTCTGCTTGCAAGGCTTGGATAGCCTCACTGGACGCACATAGCATGCATGTTTACTGAAAAAAAGATACATTTTAATGGGTGTGATGTCTCACTCACCTATTGCAAGTGCACATGTGGTGTTCTTTATGTTCTCCATCCATGGCAGTTCTCAGGATGGGTTCAGAGGCGGTGTAATTGCTTGCATCAGGGCCTGTTGAGGTCATAGAGAAAGAAAATGTATACATTTATGCTGACTACAATGATGAAAATGAACTCACCTTGCAGCTTGATTGAGTCTTTAGTGGTACTTTGCACCCACAGATCCGCTACAGTAGCTTGGACTGGTGAACTGGTCCGCTGCCAGGTGTTCACGTCTGATGGATGGATGGTTGTCTGCAGGTTGAAGGAGGAGCCTTCACTGTCTGAGGTACTTAGTCCATCACTGTGCACTCTGCAAAAGGGCTTTCAAGGAGTTAGGGACATTGTTGTGGCATTTGGATCAATTACATTCATGGATTAATCAATTTGAACACCCCATGGGTGACATTTGTGGCAACCCCTATGGGTTGCGATACAGATATCCTCAAAATTTGATAATCAATATATTAACGGCCAAAGACTTGTGGACAATTAATTTGACACACGTTTGCCAGTCCCCTGAATACATATGTGTACCTAATTTTGGGATGATTCGGTTAAACACCCTAAAGTTACAACAGATGTTTTCTACAGTGTATTGAGCTGTGTGAGAAATTTCAAGTCAATCTGAACTTATTGGGTCAAACTTTGGGGTGCACCACTGTGTGGTGTATTTGTCAAGAAAATACACATTGGGGTGCATGTTTGGATAAATCACTGCAACATCACTGCACACAAACCAATACATACAGTCGTGTGAGAAATGGACATTTTCTAACATCCTGGTGGCTTTGTACCTTTCTGTAGGAGGACTAGGCTGAAATGTTCCACTGGATTGATTCAAGTAGGAGCTCCCAAAACCACTATCTGTCTCTCTACAAACAACCCCCTACAAAGAAAACAGTAAATGTTTACTTTAAGGAGTCAAAAAACATGCAAACAAACATGATAGAATACCTGTGATAGTGATGGTGAGCATGCATCAGAGAAGGAGGAGACCTCCACCACCAGACTAACACCATCCACAAGGTCACATTCTGAATTTGGGTTCAGACCACCATCCTGGGTACCACTACATTAAGAATGTTTGCAGCTTTAATAAGACTAATTAACTAACATTCATCCATAATGACACTGACCTCCCTGGTGTCCATTGCTGACTGCCACCTTTCCCCTTGGACAAGTCCGCTTCTCCCTCTTCTTCATCATCTTCGACTTCTGGGTGTCCCTCCACAAAGTCAACAGAAAGCCTGCACACAATTCCAAAAACACTCTTTGACTGGGCACAATGGAACTAAACACCAACACGGTACCTGAAACACAATCCGCCTGCAGGAAGCTTGAGAACATGCCAATTGTATGAGCACACACACAAACAATTACCACTCAGAAGATGAATGGCGACTGTTGACATCCCTGTCTTCTGTTTACACAAGGGATGCACATAATAGTAAATATGTTTATTATGTGTGTGGAATTTATACTTAATAACTTTATTCATCTTGATGCAATGGAAGTACAACAGAGGCAAATGATTTATACCAACTTTATACTTTATGTCCTCACCTATTGCTGCTCTTTGTCAAGTCATCACTTAGGATCTCACTCTTTTCTTCAAATAATCCATCATCTCCACTGGCCTCTTTTTTGGCCTCAGTCTTTGTCTCCATTTTCAAATAGTCAGTGGTCAAACCTACACTTGACCCCTGAAACATGAGACACAGTCAAAGTTAGAGCTGTTTTTCCACACAGCTCTCTATCTCAAGTGCATATAAAAATAACATTTTGCAACATTTTCTGGGTCTACCCCCAGCAACATTCAATGTAAACACTTCATGTGAGTGTGCTTTTATTTTTAAAAGCATTGCAACCACAGAGAAAATTATACTGAAGGATGCCATGATTTGGGGGATCTTCTGGGATTTTTAATTTGCTAACCAACCGGAACCAGAAGTCTGTTACGTTGCCTTTCTATGATGTCATCATAGGTTGACTCTCAAAAACGTCATTATAGTTTTAAATGCATTAAACTTTTCTAAATGCATATAAATGATGAATGAAAGGGATCAATGAACATTTAAGTTTACATTTACCCTCACTGAAGACTTGACTGTTCCCAAAGAATTCAGTTGTGGTTCTCACCTTTATCAAAATGCTGACACTTGCAACTTCTTTTTGGCTCCATGTTGGGTTATTGAGGTGAGAAACACTTGAATTCAATAAATAACTCATGGCAAAACAGGAAGGTGGTGTTGACCTCGCTGCCACATCGTGTCTTTGGGAACAGTCATGTCTTCAATTAAGGTTTATCCCTTTCAGGCATCAGTGAGATGTATTTATATGCATTTCAAATTGATTTTGGCATGTCAAACTATAATTGTAAAACTACACAAATGTATTTGGATTTGTTTTTTAGCTTTCTCTACTGATTCAGTTAACGTCTGTTTCAGGAAGAGTTAGACCTTAATGACGCTAACCAAGGTTCCACTTTATATTTAAATAATTTATAATAATATTCCATATGTTGTTTTCATTGAAATAATAGTGTATATAAAAATTTTAATGGAATCATAACAAAAACAATCGAACAACGCATACCCTGCAGTCACAAACGCCCCTACGTTTCATTCCTCTCTAAACAAAAAAATTAATCTGACACAAATGTGCTTGTATTTTTTTCTTACGGTTGATTCCTTTCAATGCAAAATGTAATCAGAACTCAGAGTATGTTACCTCATGCTGTGATGGTAGCGGCGTGGCTTTCATGGTTATTGTTTTTGGAGTAGATGATAAAAGAGGAGGGATGATCTGCTCGCACAAGTTTTTGTCAATCATTTCCTTTATGTCTTCGAGGTGCATTCCCACCCTGAATATATCTCCCTCCACCAGCCTGCACACATGCAAATAAGCAAACATACATGAACATACATACTGCTGTGCTGTATGTGCACAAATACAACCCAATCCATCGACTCCCTTTCAACCTGTTTGGGTCGAATGTTCCAATATTTCTGCTCAGGCCCAGATAATTCTGCATTTCTAAAGCTCTGTGCTCTTCCTTCTTGCTCATGTATTTTCTTTCCAACTGGTCCTGGGCTTCCATCAAGATCCTGAACATCTAAATGAAGACCAGCGTTACATAAGTGCAGGCATAGACAGACTCAGATATGAATGGTTGCTCACCGTTTGCTGCTCTTCTCTGCTAACCGACCTGTTGCTTACTCTCTGCTTAAAGTCATGCACCTGCATAAAAAGATGTTGCTGTGAGTACTGAAAATGATTGAGTGCGGACTCTCTTTGACCAAGTGGGAATTTATTAACAAATATATTAACTACAGTACATGAATGCCTATTCTGATTTTTCAGTGTGAAACCTTTTTGGCCTATAGCTTGTTTTTTATTGACACATGGCATATTTAAAAAAATAAAATGTATTCATTATTAATTATTTTTAGCATCTACCAGCATGTACCAAAGTGACCCTCACATTCTTTCTTTCCTATGTGTATAGCCATTTCCAGATTTTTTTGTTTTTTAGAATTGTATTTATTGGAGAATAACCTCATTTCTTAAATTATTAAAAAGAAAAGCTCACTGGTTTTGTTTTTATTTTGTTCCCTTGCCTTCCAGGAATGATTTTTCTAGTACCAAACGGTGATTATGGGAAACCTTTACACTCATAATATTAACACAACACAGGAGCAACAGAACCAATGTTATAGTGGCAGGGGCAAACTGCTCAGTCAGCATTTATACTGCTGATGCAATCATTGTAAACAACAGTGCAGCTAGTTTACACGTTGCACCAACAGCTGATTAGAGTGACCAATATTTTAAAGCGTATGCAGAGGTAGATAAAGCAGCATCTTGTAGATATTGTCTGTTTAAGTCCAATGTTTTTTTGACCTGTCGGTTATTTGCTTTTGTAGACCACACAACAAGACTCCGTGGTTAATGGAATTAAATGGAGCATTTGTGGTATTTGCTTTGTTTTCGTTGATTAACTTACCGTCTGCATGAACTGGCTGATGACATCTCTCAGCTCAGCTGCCATTTTTTCAGCATCACTGACCTCTTCTTGATCAGACGTGATCAACTGATTTTCAACTGTTTTATGAAACATATGGAAATGATATTTTGTATTTAAGATGGTCGGCTTGTCCAGTGACTCTCGTGTAACTTAAGCACCCAAAAGAAAAGAAGATGTTTGTGTAACCAGAAGCGAGTCATCTGATCCCATTTGTCTACATGGAAACAAGCAGCTTTTCCCAGGTTTAATATCAGATGTCATACTGTAACATACCCAGTGTTGGAATGTGAGGAGCCAGTGGTCCAACATGGCTTCCCTCACTTGCATTTCCTGGATCACCTTCATAGCTCTTGATGTAAAAGTCTGAAGAGGGCTGCAAATACAGCATCATTGTCATATAGCAAAACTTATTTTAATCACAAAGATGTGGGTGTCCTTTACTACAAGTTTACTTACATTGATCCCCAGCCTTATATTATCTCTGAGATTCTCAGTGTCTGTGTATTTGGCCAGTAATTTATCATATTCAGCCTAAAGAGAACACAAAAACATTAGTCATACAGTACAAGGAAGATGGTAGACGAAGTAGCAGAGATGCATTGCACCTGCAGGTGATGCACCGTTGCAGGACCAGTCTGCTGATGTATGTGTTGAGGAGTCTCTGAAGGCTGGCCTGAATCCTCCAGAACTCTGCTGATCACCTCTAACATGCCTGGAGAGGATTGGGTTCTTATCATAGGGCTGGGAACTTGAGGAACAGGCCTGGCCGGACCACTTGAGTGACCCTTTGGGATTTTCACCTTGGCAGCTACCTTGGAGAAGTCGGGGAGTGGGTAATGAACTTGACCTTGGCCGTACTTTAGGTCACCGAAAGATCTGTGCAAATGTGGGACTTTACACTCAAGATTAGTGTTGTCAGGATTAGTCTCCTCTAGATGGACACTTTTTGATAAACTCTTCTCTCGCTCAGAGATACTGCTCAGCGCTGTAGTATTGTTGTAAGTTGATGCACTCCAGAGAACGTCATCTACACTCTCCAGCAGGGACACTTCCGGCAGGGTTTCTGCTTCAATCGGCCTTCCTGTCTGTAGCGACTCCTCCCTGGCGAGATGTCGCAGCAGCAGCTGGTTAACGTCAGCTGGAGGACAAATGCATGATGGGGTGACCTCATTGTGCTTTCTGGCATCTTCTTGCGATAAAGTTGCTTGTTTTTCCACATTTTCAGCCGAATGTAAACCACTTGCACTTTGTTTTCCATCAGATGTCACGTTACTCTTAGAACCATCCATGTGGGTGAAGTAAAGGCTGCCAAGATCTCCGTCATAAGGAAGGTCCTCCTGATCCTCATCGCTGGTATTCTGCTCAGGGTTTTCATACTCTTGGTGCAGGGTCTCCTCATCTTGTATGATGTGTCTTTGCAAGATGCCACTCTTGTGTGATTCGAGCTTCTCACTACTGACAACACTGGAACCTGAGGGGGTGTCAGCCACTCCTGATAGCTTATCAATTTCTGCAAACAACCACATTGGCAATTATCTCATCATTCACTCTTGCTGTGTTTATTTTCCTTTGAGACTCACCCTTGAGATGGACACTGGCTTCTGACCCTTCAGACTCCACCTTCAAGAAATTGAAGGCTAAGGAAGAAGGCTGCAGATCACTGAGGCGGAGGCTTTCATCTTCGCTGAGGTCCACCACGATGCTCTGCTGGATGCACTTTTCCCACAATACAGTGGTCTTATGCTCTGCCTGGATGCCGTCATCAGAATCCTCTGGTTCCACCTCCATGACTCACTGACAGTACAAAGAAGTTTAACATAGCTTTAACATAGCCTGTATGTCACAAAATAACAAGTTAATAACCACTTTACCACACATGACTTTACAACACTATATAAGTAAGTACTTTAAGGATATTTGTGCACGTGAATTGTAACAACAGCACTGTATTTATATGTAACAATGCAGTTGATTTTACAATGTTAAGATAAAGATGTCAGTAACTGTGCCACATAAATAACTGATACAAAGATTTGAAAAGGAAAAACTGAGAAACTTAAATCTAACAAAACAATAATTGCAAATAAATGAACATAATTAAGCCTTGCAAGCTACATTAACGGGAAGTTGTGAACATGCCGCTTATCTAGTATCCAGTATACTTACATAATGCACAGATCTACCAGGGGTACCACAATTTTTTCAAGTTTCAAAATATTCCTGGTTGCGACCACGCTTCCCCTCTCCAGCAAGTAGGTACAAGTACAGAACTTCTCTCCCTTCCTGTCTTGACATATGCTTTCTTGAACAGGTTGTGTTTCTGCGCTGTCATTAATATTGTACAACATGGTAGTGTTGTCCATCTGGATCCAGGCAGCCTGCATGGAGGCGTCCGGTTGCTTAGGAACGATAGAGGAAGTGACAATGCATTGCAAAAAAAAATCTTGGGACTTTTATCTATAATTATATATGTATTTAAATATAATCGTGTACAATAATTAATATTATAATTTATTATAGTCTATGATTCTCACTTTATTATAACAAATGATTTCAAACTTAAGAAACACAACAAACACAACAGCCTTAGAATTCCCTCTACAGACATAATAGGCTTAATTCAAAATTACGCAATTAATTTATCATGTTTCAAATATAGATTGCGCCGCGTGACCTTTACTACAATATCATTACTTCGTTCTATTCAAATATTCTCGTGGACCAATGGCTGCAGTCCTGGGCGCGGCTGTCTTTGAATTCCGCCCTCTGATTGGCTGCTTGGACAAAAACACACAACACTACGATAGAGTGAAGCAAGCCTTTCTTTTAACCCACTCGTCGAAGTTCTACTAAACGTAACCAACTATGGCTATCAATTAGTCTTTCATAACTTTTTAAAAACTTTCATTACAGCGGAATGGAGTTTATTATTATAATAATGTGATATAAGAGAAAGAGAACACACTTTGGTTCGAACTGGATCGACTCACGTAAGTTTTCGGCTCTTAAGCTAATGTGGCATCATAAACCGGCGTTGACATTGTAATAGGCATGACATTCATTCAGATTGATTCACTGTCTTTGTTCATTTGTACAATAATACGACTAGTAAAGGTTATTTTCACGATTGGTGACGTTTTGCGTTTAATTGTGACGTTATGGAAGTCTTCCAGAATGCTTGGAATAGTTGTGATAGCGCTCTTATGTTTACTGAGCATTATTACACAGTGGTGTGATCATGAGATGTATAAGGTTGTTTCATCAAATACAATCTGTACTATTAGGGGTACTAATTAATGAAGCTTGTTGTCTGAATAAATATGGAGCAAAGACAGAAATATAACATTAGTCATGGTTCTACTTGTCTTCCATGTAGGCTTACCAGATTCCCTGCTCCAGTGTGCAAGAATTACAGGTCAGTATGCCATGATTTCATTTTCCCCCCCATTCATTCATTTTCTTTGCCGCTTGTCTTTAGCAGGGAAGCAAAGGTTAATCTTTTAAATGTTGAAATCTTTAATTTGTGCTTTGGATTTGGGTTTTGCTGTACGCGGCAGTAACTAACTTGAGCTTGGAGTATCAGGTCAACATACACTTACTAGACACTATATTTGGTACACAATATAATGAGCTCCACTGCTGTATCAGCAAGAAAGTTTTGGCTGCCACGGGGAATCAATGTTGATATGGTGCTGCTCTGCATGAGCTGTTTCGGTGTAATATTTGACCCCTCATCTTATTATTTGTTGCGTATCTAACATTGTGTAGTGCGCTTGTCTTTACTGAAACATTACCCAAAGCCAGTCATGTCTACAAACAGCAGCTTTGAATACAAGTCAGTCAGCAACACACCCATTTGGCATAGAATGGTGAAAAAGGTGTACACTGGCACTCCTCAAACTGTTTGAATGAGGCCGCTATTGTTCTGATGTATGCGTACGTACAATATGCAATGCTCCCTTCATTCTCACTGTTTTAGGTTTTACTAGTAGACTTCTGAATGTACAGTGGAATTCTTTTTTTCATGGGACTTGATTGTTTACAATCACTTCCATGATGTAATGTTGTGGTCATGATTGTATTTGGCCTGACACAATTCCATGCATGAATAATGCTTTAAAAAAATCACATGTATGTCATGTATCCGTAGTATGTGCTGTCCTTAATGATCTATAAGGGGCTGGCAGGTTCCATTCAGGGGTGCATGTTGGTGTGACTTATGTATGTTTGACCTCATGGAGAAATTGGGTTAATTTTTAGGTGGGACACACGTGCTCCCCCCCTCTCCTTTTGGAACAGTCTGGACTTTTTACGTCACCGGCTCTCCTTGTAGCTTGCAACACTAGAGCTCATCTCCTCGCCTTTGACTGACAGCTGGGCCATGCTATCCCCCATCCTCTTTCGTCCCGCCTCACTCTGCTCCTGCTTGCCGCTGTTTAGTGTGTTGCCATGGCACCCCATGGCCAGAAAGAGGCTTCACACACAGCATCTTGTATTCTCTCTACAGAGGGACACCGAGTGGGAGACTGAGGGGCAAAACGCACAAAAGCAGCCCAGTGGAATCTCACTGGCCTCTTCTTCAGCAGACTTTCTCACCTTTTTATTTGTCTGCGATTGCGTTATTTTTCCAACGCAACCATTTTTTCAGGAACTAGATTGGGATTTTCCCTCATATTATGCACGTCAATGGATACCAGTGGCTCAATGATTAGCACACAAGCTGAGGATCAGTCCTTCCATGTTCGCTACAGGTAGGGGCCTCTCCAGTCTCAAGTAAAAATACTTGTAGGAAGCAAAAAGAATGGAAAAGGGAACATCTATAGACCTATAATATAATTAACATAATTACATTTTGTACCGTTGCATGTAAAGTTAACCTCCAAAGACCCTTTTTCATCCATCCATTTTCTGTATGGCTTATTCTCATTAGGTTCGCAGGGGTAAGCTGGAGCCTATCCCAGCTGACCTCAGGCAAGAGGCGGGGTACACCCTGGACTGGTCGCCAGCCAATCACAGGCCACATATAGAAAAATAACATTCACACTCACATTCATACCTATGGACAATTAGGAGTGGCCAATTAACCTAGCATGTTTTGGAATGTGGGAGGAAACCGGAGTACCCAGAGAAAACCCACACAGAGATGCCCAACTGAGATTCGAACCCAGGTCTTCCTGATCTCCTGACTGTGTGTCCTACATGCTAAGAACTGCCATTGGCTGGCGAACAGTCCAGGGTGTACCCCACGTCTCGCCCAAAGACAGCATACCAGTGATCCTAGTGAGAATAAGCGGCATAGAAAATAGATGGCTGGATGGACAATGGAGACACTTTTTTGACGTGAAATAGTCTCAGAGCCTTGCATTGTATATAAGTTAAAGACAATATTAAATTAAAACGACAATGTTTTACAAAGAACAAGGTGACCCATAGAGTTGGAACTATGCTGTTATTGTGCTTTTAGAAAACTCTTTTAGTTCTTTTGTTTTCCAGTAAGTTTTATGACTTGAGTCAAGAGGGAATTTTCTCAGAAGACGCCACCAGCGTCATCTCTGTTTACCTACCTATGTCAAAGCTCCAGCTGCCTTCAATATTTAACAAGCCCTGAAATATTCATCGCTCGCTTGCTTTGTGTGTGTCCAAAGAGATTTGCATGGTGGGGGACATGGAGGAGTCAGGATGGTCATTAATTTCCAATTAATTGATTGCATTAAAACTGCTGCATCTGCCTGACGTAAAAGTTACTTAAATCAGCATTCGCCCAATCTGTAATCTGTTGTACTCCTGCCGCTGTAATCTCCGGTGACCAGGTCAGAGGACAGCGCTTGAGAGAAAGCTCAGGATGAGCCAAGAAAACGCCAACTCGGCTGTTTCCTTTGCCCCACTTGCATTCAGGCTTAACATGGTGACTGTTTCACACGCGTGTCTCCTTCAGGGTTTTTCCAGGTCTTTAATAACTCTGACGTCAGAATACGAGAGCAAAGGTTGCCTGTTTAGGATTTTTGAGTAGCTCTGAGGTCACCTCTCTCACAGCTTGGATGCTCTTGTAGTGGAAACCTCAGTAGATGCTTCCCACCATTTGCTGTTGTTGTAAGTCAAGAAAACGCTGCAGGTAGGCTGGTATTCATCACATGTACTGGACTGAATCATCAATGTGTGCAAGTTTGAGCCTTGCTGCTGTGTTTTAAGTGACCATGTGAGGAGGCCAGGTTGTGTGTGTTTCACTCACTTTTCCAAGTTATTATGTGCAAAACTGGAAAAATGTCTTTGCAACACTAGAGTGACTTTCCTGAAGAACAATTCAGCTTTGCATGAATGCACCGCCTAATCTGATGTTAATCCATGTGCAGATAAGACGGCAGCCATTGTTTGACACTCCCTTTAGGTGGCCTTGAAGTGTTTATCACATGTGTGACTGTGAGGCGTGGTTAGTCTGCTCCACTCTCACTATGATCACATCTTTGTGATACAACAGTTCAAATCAGCAGTTTGGATCTTTTAATACTCCGATTGCGCAACGTACACAGTTTTACTGTAAAAGCAACTTTGTGAGTCAAAGCCAAACGGATGTGAGATCTACAATAACAAACAAATCAGCAGCTCACATCCATTGTTCCCTTTAGGTGGAAGGAAGCAGTGAAACAACATCCTCTACTGCAAGCTTTCACTATGAAATACTTGTTCACTCACTCCCACAAGTATTTTGCGACTGTGACAGCACTTTGCAGCCTTTATCCACTAAATTGAAGCAGTCAAAACTGTACCTTTTTATCTTCTGTGCAATACAGGATGGAGGTGTCCTGCCTGGAGCTGGCACTGGAAGGCGAGCGACTCTGCAAGGTGGCCGACTACAGAGCAGGTGTCTCCTTCTTTGAAGCGGCCATCCAGGTGGGCACGGAAGACCTGCAGGTGCTCAGCGCCATATACAGCCAGCTGGGAAACGCCTACTTCCACCTGCACGACTACGCCAAGGCGCTGGAGTTCCACCGGCATGACCTCACCTTAACCAGGTTGTTCACCGACGCCATCCGAATCCATCTTCTTTAGATCCAGATATGGTCTCAACATGTTGTCGTGTAGGACCATTGGTGATCTGCTGGGAGAAGCCAAAGCCAGCGGGAACCTTGGGAACACGCTCAAGGTGCTGGGGAGGTTTGATGAGGCTGTGGTGTGCTGTCAGAGGCACTTGGACATTACGAGGGACATCAACGACAAGGTATTCCTGACAATTATACGTTTATTTTACATTTACAAGTGTAAATTTGTTTACACCAAGTTTATGGCTTAGGAAAACCTTCATTACTATTATTTTCTATTTATATTCTATTTAACGTATTACTAAATTGTCACACTTTTCAATACACAATGGATATACCACACCATTATACATGGACTTAGAATTAGCAAAAGTAGCTCAAGACGTCGAACAGCCAAACTGATAGTATTAGTGGCTTACCGAACGTATCTTCTCTCAGTGAAGGATGTCGCTTTAAATGTGCAATTGACTATTTAGTAGTGTATGGCCTTGTAAGTAGTCTAGAAATGTTTCAAAGTTATCAACAAAAACCAAGTAAGCTTTGCTGTGTTAATCATGCTAGTCTTCACTCGCTACTCGTACACCAAAACTTCCTGTTTGTATTCTAGCGCCCTCCGCTGACCAATAAGAGAAGAGTGCTATTGTCACGTGATTTTTGTGACGCATTTAGGTTCACTGGGATACAACGGTGACAAACCATATATTTTGTACCGTTAGCTTTCTGTTTACTATTACATTACAACTTTTACCCTGTTATATGTGTATTGTATGCTCTTGTTCATTAATATGTAGTAGTGACAGTAATAACAGTATCACAAGCAAGCACATCAAAGTAAGATACACCATACATATACAGTATAAAGCCAAGTATCTTTAAATAGAAAATCTAAATTTGGTATCTGATGAGTGAATTGAATGTAAACAGCACATGTACATTGAGTTAAATGATTAGAATAACTGTTCACTTTGTGTGTGTTAGGTCGGTCAGGCGCGAGCACTCTACAACTTTGGGAACGTGTACCATGCTAAAGGGAAAAGTATTTGTTGGAGTGGAGCTGAGCCAGGTGACTTCCCAGAAGACGTCATGATGGCACTGAGAAAGGCATCTGAATATTACGAGTATGTCACCACATCTGTGTATTCTCACATATGCATCGTCCAGCTAGTCATTTTTAATTATGCTTTCAATTTCAGAGCCAACTTGGTGCTCGTGAAGGAGCTTGGCGATCGAGCTGCTCAGGGTCGAACCTGCGGCAACCTCGGCAACACTCACTACTTGCTGGGGAACTTTCGGAAAGCCGTGGCGTCTCATGAGCAGGTGAGAGTCGGAGTACGGCGCAAAACACACAAATCTTTGTATGTGAGCCTCATCGCAATGGTTCTATCTGCAGCGTCTGCTCATCGCCAAGGAGTTTGGCGACCGCTCAGCAGAAAGACGTGCTTACTGCAACCTGGGCAATGCTTACATCTTTTTAGGGGAGTTTGAAGTCGCAGCAGAGCATTACAAGTAAGCCTAGTAGTGACTAGTGATGGGCTGATAAGCCTCACTCTATGTTGCATTTAAATGTCCTCTCTCCTCCGTGTGGGTTAGGAGGACATTGCAGCTGGCAAGGCAGTTAAAAGATCGTGCAGTGGAGGCTCAAGCTTGCTACAGTCTGGGCAACACATACACTCTTCTGCAGGACTATGAGAGAGCTATCGACTATCACCTTAAACACCTCATCATAGCACAGGACCTGAATGATCGGTACACACACACACACACTCTCCACATAGCAATCATAATTTGCTTTGGCTGCGTTTAAATGTCGTCTGTGTGTGTAGGATTGGGGAAGGGCGCGCCTGTTGGAGTCTTGGAAATGCACACACCGCTCTGGGCAACCATGACCAGGCCATGCACTTTGCTGAGAAACACCTGGAGATCTGCAAAGAGGTAACATCGATCTTATTTATCTACATAAATACATCTTGTATAAAAGATAATGCAGGGCAGTTGCAAACTACCACCACAATTAATTAATTGTAATCAATTATTAAGATATTGATATATTAAGTCCTCTATGACAGTGTCAGTTTTTTTTTGCATTTATTGGATGTCCTCACAGCTAGGAGACCAGGGTTCAATTCCACCCTCTGCCATCTCTGTGTGGAGTTTGCATGTTCTCCCCGTGCATGCGTGGGTTTTCTCCGGGTACTCCGGTTTCCTCCCACATTCCAAAAACATGCTAGGTTAATTGGCCACTCCAAATTGTCCATAGGTATGAATGTGAGTGTGAATGGTTGTTTGTCTATATGTGCCCTGTGATTGGCTGGCGACCAGTCCAGGGTGTACCACGCCTCACGCCAGAAGACAGCCGTCTCATGAGGAAAAGCGGTAGAAAATGAATGAATGGATGTTCTTGTGGGGTCTTTTGTGACCTTTTGGATGAGTCGTCACTGCGCTCTTAGGGTCATTTTGGTTGGTCGGCCACTCCTGGAAACGTTCACTATTGTTCCATGTTTTCGCCATTTGTAGATAATGGCTCTCACTGTGGTTTGCTGGAGTCCCAAAGCTTTATAAATGGCTGAATAACCTTTTCCATAGTGATAGATGATGATGATGTTGTTTGAACAGGGGGCGATCACTCTTTCACACAGGATTTTTTCTCCCTTAATAACAAAATGTTCCATTTAAAAACTGCATATTATGTTGAGTTATGTTGTTATTCACTAATATTTAAATCAAAAAAATAATTTTAAAATCAGGAAGGGGTCAAACACTTTCACACCACCGTAGTAAAACATAAGATAGGACTTATATATATATATATATATATATTAGATCATAGTTCGTAATTCATCAGCTTTGACATTGTGTGCCTCATTCTTCCAGACTGGAGACAGGAGCGGCGAACTGACGGCTCGTATGAATGTGTCGGACCTGCAGACAGTGTTGGGTCTGAGCTATAGCACTAATAACTCCACCTTGTCAGAGAATAAAGACATGGACTACAAAATACAAGGTACTCTACCAGGCAAAAGTTTGGACACATTTTCTCATTCAATAGCATGAGGAAGTGTGTATTTTAATAAAAATATTACAGAGCAGCCATCATAATTGTGCATGTGTGTGTTTATATTATAGGGGCAAGGCCCAGGATGAGCAGGAGACACAGCATGGAGAACCTGGAGCTGATGAAGCTCACGCCAGACAAGCTCAATGTATGCTTCATTATCTTTAAGCTGCTTTTCTTATCGTTAGTTATTCCTGCAATGACGAGTGAATATGTGTGCACTGAAGGTTCAGAAGTGGAACAGTGACATCCTGACCAAACAAACCAGCAAACCCACCCTCACCAAGAGCTCCTCTAAGTTGTTTTTCGTCACTCGTCTGCGTGGAAAGAAGTTCAAGACAAGTGGCTCCAGTAAAGTCCTCCAGGACACCAGTAACACATTGGACACCAGTCAGACGTCCACACATGGACCACACAAGGTGGCACACCTGACATCTTCTACACTCATACCGTCACTCCTACCACATCTAATTGCTTGTTTGTTTGCTACATAGCGATCGAGTCCTGACATGATAGGAGATGAGGGCTTCTTTGATCTGCTCAGCCGTTTCCAGAGCAACCGCATGGATGACCAGCGCTGCTCCATACGAGAGAAAGGCAGCAGGTTATCGCTTAACGGAGGACCAGAGTCTCCACCAAGGGCCATCAGGAAATGTGAGTCCTGGAGCACTTAGTATAGGAGTGCTGAGGCATGTGTGACACCTCAATAGGACTGCAGGCCAGCTATATTCTTACCTTTTAAAAATTGTTCCCCTGCAGCTGTGTCCGAGTCCACCAACGTGTCAGGCGTCCAAGGCCAGCGGTTAGAGGATTCCTCAGCTGCAGGCGGAAGCCTCCCGGGCCTCAGACTCAACCAAAACCAGGCAGTTCTCAGCCACCTGATGGCCAACGCCGACAACACAGAGCCTGATGAAGACTTCTTTGACATGCTGGTCAAGTGTCAGGTGGGAAAAGTAAAACCTGTTTCTTTCTACAAGCTGTAGCTACACATGTAGATTACCACCACCTGTGTGAATGAATAATACATTCATGTTATTGTGAAGTGCTATGGAAAATAAATCCATTCTGATTTATTATTACATTAGGGGTCCCGTTTGGATGACCAGCGCAGCGCACCTCCGCCTCCTCCAGTGCGAGGGCCCACGGTACCAGACGAGGACTTCTTCAGCCTCATTATGCGCTCACAGGCCAAACGAATGGACGAGCAGCGTGTCATGTTGCCACCGCCTGCTGAGCAAAGCACTTAAACCCAACATCATGCATCTCCGGAGAATGGACAAAAGAACTTTATTGCACAAACTCAGTGTTATGGGGACATTGTTTTATCAATGTCATGTGTATTTTTTACTACATTTCTTTAACTACATTTGTTTGTCTTTTGTGAGTCTGTCAAACACCGTCCTCTTTTTTTTCCTTTCTGTCCATGGATTTTTGTTTGTGGTCTTGGTAAAAAAAAAAAAAAAACTGAATACGCTCATATGCCCAAAATAATGCCTAAAGAATGATATTAACACGATTGAGTTTAGAGGAATAAATAGTTCTCACAGCTACTTACTGGTTTTCTGATTCATTCAAAAAAACAGCTTGATTAACAGAAACTTTATTGAACATACCAGCAATCTGTTAGCTTGAGTTAAATTACGTAAAAAATAATACGTATCAGGCTTAATACATGAGCCACTAGCATTTCAAGAACTGTACAATCACAACTAAAAATAAATAAATACGACAATGTACAATATGTATGTTTGGTGTTATTTGTTAAAACTAATTTTTCTAAATTAATCAGGATGTTAAAAAAAAAGTGCATTACATGTTAAGAAATGAAATACTGGCTTTAAAATAAATACAATTGAAAGACTACACCGCCCTCTACTGTCCTTACCTTAGTACAGCAGAATTTACTAGTATTCCCTAACAATCTTTCATTGCAATGGCTTATAACGTATAACAGCTCCTGCAGGGAACCCCCCTCCCACTGATTATTCCATTTTAAAAACATGGAACAGCAACACGTCGCCACGTCCCACGGGGAAACAACAGCAGATAGCAAAATGCTGATTCAGAAAGCTTGCACAAAGAGTTATCACAATTCCCAAAACGATAGCAGCTGGAGGAAATTGATGCGGAACAACAACATGGAATATGGAGTTAACAAATTAACAAAGGCACCATTATGATGAAAAAGAGCCCGGTCCTGTTTGTTAAAAGCGCATGCAAGCTGTTTGTGTGCTGTGTGTCTGCATTTGTGTGCGAGTGTGTGTCACCGCCAGTGTTTTGTGCCCATTGCTGTGACAGATGCACCGTGAGAATGTGCAACATGTGGTTTTCATGTTTGTGTGGGATGCAGAAGCAGTTGCAGTGTGTCTTTTCCCGATAAAGTGTGTATGTGTGTAGTTATGGGTTGTGAGTCCACAGCGTGACGGTGCGGTCGGCAGAGGATGACAGGAAGGAGAGGTCGTCGGGGTGCCATCGACACTGGATCACCTTGTCGCCGTGCTCGCCCACCACGGTCAGAGGCAACTGCTTGGTCAGGTCACCTAAAGCAACAAATGGCATAGTCATTATGTATGTCCACATTTAGAAAGAGTGGAGTTTTGACATTTAAAAAGGCTTTCGAATTTATTGTGGCTCATTATTGTCAAGGACACATGGTTCAAATTTGGTAGAAAATGGATCCAACCCGTAGGACTGTGGTTCCGAAAACTTTTACAGTGGTGTACCCCTTGAGATATTTTCACCTCAAGACATGTATTTCCTAATCCTGTACACATAGCATAAACCTTTTTATCTTAATCATGTCATCCATCTTGATTGGCTGGCGACCAGTTTGCCTCTCGCACGAAGACAGCTGGGATAGGCTCCAGCATACCCGTGACCCTAGTGAGGATAAGCGACATAGAAAATGGATGGATGATATTCATTCATTCATTTTCCCGTGACCCTAGTGAGGATAAGCGGCATAGAAAATGAATGAATGAATATCATCCATCCATTTTCTATGCCGCTTATCCTCACTAGGGTCACGGGTATGCTGGAGCCTATCCCAGCTGTCTTCGTGCGAGAGGCAAACTGGTCGCCAGCTATATGTGCCCTGCGATTGACTGACAAACAGTTCAGGGTGTACCCTGCCTCTCGCCTAAAGACAGCTGGGATAGGCTCCAGCTTCCCCGTGACCCTAGTGAGGATAAGCGGCATAGAAAATGAATGAATGAATATCATCCATCCAGCGGCATAGAAAATGAATGAATGAATATCATCCATCCATTTTCTATGCCGCTTATCCTCACTAGGGTCACGGGTATGCTGGAGCCTATCCCAGCTGTCTTTAGGCGAGAGGCGGGGTACACCCTGAACTGGTTGTCAGCCAATCGCAAGGCACTTATAGCCAATTTTGGGCTTTTTTTTTTTTTTAACCGTCCAAGAGGGCACTACTGAGACCATTTTGAAAGGTCACAACCACAACCCCAGTGGGGTTCAGGTGGGGACATAAAGGTTTGGATGAACCCTGAGCTTTTGTCGTAGTTCTGACAATTTGACCCATCAATCTTATACACATAATCACACTTTACCTTGAAGGTTGGTGACCATGACCTTGGCGTCGTAGGAGCCAGTGAGCAGATAGTGTGCACCGGGTGAGAACCTGACAGAGCGTACATCACTGCCGTGTGGGCGGTACACTTGGACAATGCGCCCCCCTCTGATGTCATACAGCATGCAGGCGCTGTCCTCCTGTCCTGTTGCTAGGAGACGCCCACTCGGGTCAACCGCTACTGAGGCGACTGGACTGCCTGTGGAAAAAAGACAGAGTTGTGACACAAAAACAAGATGTATGTTTATAAAAACAAAAAAAGAGGCGTTGTAATACATACCTGAGCCGTGGAAGGCGGTGCCCACTACTCGCACACAGCTGGGCACCCTGAGGTCCCAGAAACGCACCGTCTTGTCTTGGGAGCCAGACGCAATCATCCAGCCTCCCCATGTGTAAAGAGACAGGATGTGACCTGCACACATTAAAATCATATTTTACAGCACATATTTGTCTCCTCGGGTGTGAAAGTGGAAGTGTATTTACCGGTGTGTCCACTGAGGGCGTGCAGGCCCTGTCCTCGCTGGCAGTCTGTGGTGTAGATGTTACAGTCTCCCGCGCCAGCACTGATCAAGATGGCTCCACCGCTTTCTGGACCCTCCATGAAGGCCAAGTCCCTGATGGTGCCGTCATGCATGCTGAACTCTAAATCTGGACCTGTGGAGACACAACATAACCATATCACAGACCTCATCAAACATCGTGCTTATGATCTATGTTAAATCTGTCAGTTTCAACGATTCCTGTAGCATTGCTGAACTTAAGTCGTCAAAGTATTATATACCGTATAGCAGTGATTGTCATTGTAACGAAAGGTGCCAGATTTAGACTCAGAGTAACACAAGTTTGATGGTACATAACTAAAAATTACACAAACTACAAAATAAGACCTTAAAAAGGCATGAGACAGTCAAAATTGATCCTATTAAGTATAGTAAAGCATGCTGGGAAAAGCATAATCTTCCCATTCCACAGCAAACTCTTCAGGGTTACACATCTCGCAAATTATGATCATTTGTGATCATAATTTCATTTGTTTTTGTGTCAATATAAAATACTGTAGCTTTTGCCCAGACATTGAGAGACGCCTTATCAAACGTGATCAAATCTCCACCACATGATGTGGATGAAACCAAGGAGTATAGCAAGGGGGTGCCCGTGTACCTCAGCCCTCAGGTTAATTACAAGGTAATAAATGGAACTTACAACAGGAAGTGCTAAAAAACCCCAACATATTTAATTGTTAATACCGTATTTTACCGTATATTGTAGACCAAGAGCCTCAAACATGCTAATTCACTTTGAAAATGTTAAGTAAAAAGGAAAGTATGAGCACTGTATGAGCATAAAATATTGACATTGGCTTTTTTGGTTACACAGGTGCTCACCTGTGGCGTTGCACGTCTCGGCACTAAAAGGTAAAACTTTGACATATTTGTCGTTGGATCCTGTCGCTAGCAGCTGTCCACAATGGCTCCAGGCCACGCAGTAGATAGAACCTTTGTGGTGCTTGTTCCTCTTGAAGCGGACCGCTGGCTGCTTCACTGGACTTGAGCCACTGATGAAAGAGTAGCAGAGGAATGAAGAAAGGGAGAAATAATATAATAAAGTTTGATCCATCGGATTACTACTCTTACTTTGGGTCCAGTGTTTCTGGATAAGCGCAGACTCTAAGTGTTTTAGAGTTTGATCCGACGGCATAGAGCGCCCCCGACGGGTGAAAGGAAACTGCACGGATAGCCTGAGTGTCCTCCAGAGTGTGTACTGGCACAAATAAGCTTTTTGTTTTGTCACCCTGTGGAGAAAAAAAAATACAGTATTACAGGAAGGTGATAGCTGTATTAGCTATTTAAATTACTGCTATTATAATGATATATTTATTATATTTGATAGTACTGCGTTAACACACCTCTTTACTGCGAGACAATGATCCTGGGGAATCACCATGTGAACCAGCCGTGTGATTCTGACCACTATGGACACAAAAAACACAAACAGTCTTCAAACTAGCTTGACTGTGAGCCCTGCAATCAAAACAAAGACACAGCACCCACCTCTGTGAGACAACAGGGGACTCATTTGGGACTAGGACCACACGGCCTCCCGCTATTTGCTGCTGTGGAGTACTGCTCAGCACCCCGCTCCCCCGGCTCCTGTTGTGCTCTGGGGTGGTGGCTGGGGGATTGTTGTTGCACTCGGAAGTAGGTGGGTTGCCATTACACTGCTGCGCCAAGGACTTCACCTCCTCTCCTAAACTCTCCATGCCCACATTGAGTTCCTCCAGCTTCTGGATGGACCTGAGGACACATATAAGACTCTGCATCAATATATGTCTGATGATGGATACTCTTTTTAATTATTACATCACATGGCTAATGAGGAACTCTTGCCTTTGGGCTATTGGGCTTCAGGAGCCACGGACAAAAGGGGCAATTAACTATGCACTCACAATGGATCAACTCTATTGTACAGTACTTCCACACCATTACCTCTACTGCCCCCCCAAAACATTATATTTTGGAGCAAATGTACTGCTTGGTCTGGGTTATGCTGCCAAAGGTCTTTAATGTCTAGAATTATCTCCTTCTTCAAGACAGTGACTTTGCACAAAAGCTGAAAGCAACAACACAATCACATTCATCATTACAATGTGTAAAAGTGATGCTAGTCACGTTAACAGCAGCATTCTTTTACCACCAAGTAGTGTGGTGTACTAGTAGTACTAGTAGTGTGGTGGTCCCAGGCCTGAACTGTATTGAAAGTGCCTTGGCATTGTTGTGCATTGTCACAGCATAAATCCAACTGAACTGAATGAGACACAGCTGACCACATAAATAATGCATTCATTCTCCAGGGGAAATGTTAAATACAACAAAGAGTGTGGCTGTCAGTCTGTTCTGCGTGATGTAGCGATGTTGGTCAGTGCAGATGGTGCACTGTGCATTGGGGGAGGAGTGTGTTTTTGTGGAGAAACCACACGGGGCTCCTTAAAAATGTGTGTCCCTGCTCTCGTCTGACAGCTGCTCAGCTATTGTCGTTTTCGTGTAGGCCAGGGGTCCTCAACCCGAGGTCTGTGAACCGGTATCGTTCATCGTTATTTGGTTCCAGGTAGCACAAGAAAGAATATAACTTGCATTATTTGCTTTTTATTTGTCTGACCGATCTTTTGTTTTTGGGATTCTCTCAATTACATCTCGGTCATGTCAAATTGAACCCACAAGCTAGCAAAATAAGTACGAAACAGACATCTTTGTACAGTTTCTTTTCAAAAGCGGGAAAGGTGTATGAACAGAGGCAAACTGGACATGTTTCAAACATTAGCAGGGATTATCAGGGATACATGAGACTGACCCTGAGCCTTCATTCTCCCCGCTGGTGCACGATCACTTGTCATTGCTTTTAAAAGAGCTTGAGTGCTACTTCCCAACCACAAACGACCCACAAACTGTCAAGGAATGCATCCGTGACCCATTTGTCAACACACCAGGTGAATCCAGTATGCCTAAGCAAGGACATCAATATCTGGAGATGGCAAATGATGGCGGCATTAAAAGTATGTTCGAGACAACAACATTTCTGACATCCGTGTGTGTGAAGCGTTTTTTTTTTTTTGCAGTGACAGCAACCAAAACAAAACTAGAGTGGACATAAGCATCACATCGGGTGTCATTGTCTTCCATTACCCTTAGATGAGACCGTCTCCTTGTAGAGAAACAAGCTGTAAACATGTTCATGCATTTGATGTTCCTCTTTTTGTAGTGTATCTGAATCTTATTTTCAATGCATGTTTAGTTATTGCCATTGCAACCAGACTCATATTATGTTATTGCCATGAGGTACGAGGATGATGCCAATGACGTTGAATGTATTGTACACATTGGATTCATGTTTATTACCCCCCCACTCCCACCAAGATTTCTTCTCTTGCTCTTCTTACCTGTTGAGGAACTTCTCCGTAAGGCTGTGCTGCATGTCACCAGGCGGGGGCTCCTGCTGCACTCCTCCCTCCAGCAACATCTGCTTGTACATCTGCCGCTGCTGCTGCTTCTGCTCCAGGTGCTGCTGCACACGCAAGCGCTGACGATAATACTCCTCATACTTCTCGGTGGAGTCCCACAGCTGCAGGTGGAAATCAGATCGTTAATGCATTGTATATAATGAAGCGGAATGAAGGGACATTCAGAGAGGACAGTTTGCTTATAAGACATGATGGAACACAAAAGCATGTTAACGTGTGAGGAGGGTGGCTGTAATTCATGTCAACATGATAAACCAAGCTGCGCCTCTGCTCTCTCAGGTAAAAAAAAAATTAAATAAAAAACACATCAGTAACCTCTGACCTCACAAATCTGCTTCTAGATGACTGGACGCTGAAATCACTCAGACACACACAAATATTGTGCTTTTAATCTGTATGTATATTGTTAATTGAGTTTTAGGAAGGAGATCTGAGGAAGGGCCCATTTTAAACGTGGCATGTAGCCTAGCATCAGCTTTAGAATAGGCTAGAACAAGAGGCTGGGATTTGGGTGGGAGTGTGATCCAGAGTCCCTTTCAGGCCTCCTCTGTTTCTGGCCACCATGTGTCTCCAGGGTGACAGCAGGGGAAAGGGGCGCTAAGCACACATTTTGCACACTGCTACACACCAGGCCCAGAATGGAGAGAAAGACGTGGACAGAGGCGGTTCCTAGGTTAATATTGTGTTTACACTGCAAACACAATATTAACCTAGGATCTACCTAGGCAACATGATAGCAGTAATATATCATACTAAACGCCTTCTCAGCTGTCAATGCACCTCGTCATTATGCACCTCATAATTATGGTTTGTGTGATTGTACACAAATGCTGAACTGCATGGACCATTGTGAGTGCAGGCTAGCGGTGGACCTCTATTTGGGGTGATTATTTTCAACATTAAAATGCACTAGAAATAGTACCCCATAGTACCTTGTTTTGGCAATGAAAAGCATCAAGTAAAGAAAAGCCCCACATGACATCATCAATAAAAGGATCCACCCAGCGTTTCAAGCTGTAGTCACCGTGGGAAGATGACTCACACTGTGATTAACCGCTGTCTATATTTAGGTATTCACTGCAGACACGCAGTGAGGACACTGCAGCTCCTCCATGATGTGGTGGTGCACAACACCTCAAACAAGTTGACCACCACAAGAAAAGTATTGACTAACCCTAAATATTTTCAAGACTTGTTTTTTTTAAATATATTTTTGAGACTAAATCCATTCCATTTACCCCCACTTATCTGGGTCTGAGTCACGGGGGCAGTAGTCTCGTTAGGGAAGTCCAGACTTCCCAGTCTCCGGCCACCTCTTCCAGTTCCACTGGGAAGATACCAAGGTGTTCCCAGCTCAGCTGTGAGACACAATCCCTGACGGGCTAAGGTCTGCCCTGGGGCCTTCTCCCAGCTGGGCATTCAACAGCTCACCAGGGAGGGTCCGGGAGGCTCAGGCTGAACTAGATGCCTGAGCCACCTCAACTGGTTCCTCTCGATTTGAAGGAACAGCAGCTCTACTCTGAGACCCTCTTGGGTGACTGAGCTCCTCACACTAGCTACCAGCTTCCCTACAGAGGAAACGCATTTCAAATGCTTGTATCAGCGATCTTGTTGTTTCGGTCACGACCCAAACATCATGCCAATATGTGAGAGTGGGAACATAGATTGACCGGTAAATTGAGAGCTTTGCCTTCAGGTTCAATTCTCTCTTCACCACCATGGTCCGGTATGGTGACTGCATTACTGCAGACACTGTACCGATCCGATGCGTCCACTTTCCTCTTTGAGGCTGACTGAAAGTCATGCTCCATGGTCCCACCACACTCCCAAGGTTTTGCCTCGACCACCACCAAAGCCCCGTGGCGTTTGGCCTGCTGGTAGCTAGCCAACTGATCCAGGAGCCCCACAACCCATTCATGCTTGATCGGACTCCTTCTTCAGCTTGACAGCGGTCCTGACCGCTGTTGTCCACCATCCAAATTGTGGCTTGTCACCATGACAAGCACCCGCCACCTTGCGGCCACAGCTCCGATTGGAGAAAAATGACTGGTAGATTGATAATATTTTCTGTCTGTGTGACAGTAGTATGATGGCTGATTATCTTTATCTTAAAATTAACATCATTACCCCTCCTCTTTTGTTTGTACAACTGCCCGAGGTTTGAGACATATTTTTCTAGCAGGTTTCAATGTAACTAGTGTGTGTGTGAGTGACAAGAAGAAAAGCTCTGAGAGAACACATTTTATGGTACATCACACGTTAGTTTGAATGTATAAATCTCCCCAAATATAAGAGAGTGTCTTTGAGACTTTTTTATCTGGAAAATAATACTGTGTCATACTTGGGTCAATGTAGTTAAGTCAAAGTCTGAGATTTCCTGTACCTCGTTCCTTTCAGCAGAGGCAGCTGGAGGTGCATCCTCCCCAGGAGCAGAAGCAGGACGCGAGTTCTGAGCTGCACCAGAATTCATCATTTTGTCCACAGGAGTTTCTGTCCTCGACCTTAACGCAAAACAAATGAGTAGAAAAGGAGACCCGACAGCTGACAATAAGAAGATGTGTGGTTGAACGTACGTTTCAGGCGACTCCTCAAAGATGCTGTGGCAGTCAGAGCTCTCCATCATGAGGCTTCTACTCAGGTTCTGCCCGCCTGCTCCAGGGTAATGGAAGTTGGCAAAGGAGTGAGACATAGGAGAGACCCCTTTACCCGGTGCAACCTCCCCGCCACTCGCTCGCTTATCCTGGCCGGACAGTCCGTAAGACAAGCCATCCAGTGCTGGATTCAAAGAGCGTGACATGTATGTGTCGGCCGACTGGGGTCGGCGCAGGGGGGAGGATGGATACGGAGACAGTTTGCTGATGAGTGGCGTGAGCAAATCAGCATAGCCGGTTTTTGCGGGTTTGACTATGCGGTCCACATGGATGTTAAGCTGCTTCTGTTCAAAGGCGCAGGAGAAGACGCTGTGGGCCAGGTTCTGCATCCACGACAGAAGTGATAAGTCCACGTCATCGCAACCATTACCACACAGCATGTCAACTCCCAGCAGAACCTCGCTCTCAGTGATCTCCTCACCAGTCGCTTTGCTCTGTGCACAAATAAAAAAACATTTAACAACCTTCCTGACAGACTACTTTTACTCTTAAGAGCTACAAACCTGGCAAAACTCCACGCAGCACTCATAGAGGACTCCTTTGAGAAGCAGCTGGAAAAGGCGATCCCCGCTTGCTTTGAAACCAGCCTCACTCAGCTTCCTGTCTGCAGGGATGAACTCGGCCACCATGGTGCAGGCCTCCTCAAAACACTGTACCCTGGCCGTGCTGGGGTTCCAGTCCTGCCACGACATGGGAAGAGAGGTCACAAGCGGCTCACAGAGGCCACACAATGTTAAGTGCAGTTAAGCATGTGAGCGCTTGCCTTAAACTCTGCGTGGTTTGTGAGGCGAGGCAAGGTGAGCAGTAGACACAGTTTGCTGTAGTCATCTTTTGAGGGGCAGAACTCCTCTAGGGCATGCAGACACTTCACCGCTTCCTGCATGGTAAACTCCAACTGGAAAACATGTAAAACACCACTAACCAAAAATGTTACAAAATGTCACCATGACCTCACACGTGCACCAATAAGTCTATGGGAGGAACAAGCTAGGTGTTGCCACACGGACCAATATTACATTGCTCTGCCAGTCTTTACACCACAGACACTCCACAATAGCCACGTTTACATGACGAGTTTTCTTTTTCCAAATGACC
This sequence comes from Doryrhamphus excisus, assembly GCF_037039965.1. Classification (NCBI taxonomy): domain Eukaryota; kingdom Metazoa; phylum Chordata; class Actinopteri; order Syngnathiformes; family Syngnathidae; genus Doryrhamphus; species Doryrhamphus excisus. The sequence continues at coordinate 17,967,341 of NC_136362.1, forward strand.
TTCCGGGAAACAATGGTATCCATGGAAAGGAATATTCCAATCTCTTGTCTACATGCGCCGTGAAAATCAACCAGAATAGTCAATGGGTCATGTGCAGTAAAACATAAACATCAACATCACGTGATACCGGCTTCCCCGAGTTTTTCTTTCACTTGTTGGAATAACTCCGTATTGCCAGTTTTTCGTCTGTCCAGTCTTGAAATTTAGTTTGAATCAAAAACAAACTTTGCTTAGCAGTCCAACGCCGATTGCTGGCCTCCATTTTTAAAACTGAAGAACGTCTGGAGCCGCGTGTTACATCATATCTGAGCATGCGCTGAAAGAACGCAACCGGGATAAATTTAAACAGGAAAAGATCACATTCAATCTTGCTAATATTTTATAATTAAACTCGGGACATGTTTTATATAGATATATATTTTCTTTTTCAATAAAACTGCACTTGTGAATAAAGTATAGAAGTGTTTAGTTTCTGTTTCACAGATGACGCTAATGCATACAAAAGCTGCTTGCCAACCGCCAATAAACAACAGAAGAAGAAAAACACCACGAAGAAGAAGGCACCCTGACAAATTACCGTTTGAGCAGGTACAAGATACCTGAATTGGATTGGGGAAAGGAATAGTCCATCCCTGTTCAATTCTTTCCGTTTGAGCAAATATACCAAATGCAATTGCAATATTTGGGTCCATATGTTCATGGCTATTGACATAATATTTGCAAATGATGATTAATTAATGTTAAGTATAAAAAGTGATATTGGATAATTCCACACGGCACACCTGACGGTTTCTCAAGGTACACTACTGTGCCGCGGCACAGTGGTTGAAAATCACTGCATTAACTTATATCCTAATTATGGAAGAAAAAATAACACTACATCAGTAAAAGCAAAATAAATCATATTGTAGCAAAGATGTGATGGCTATTGCGGAACCATTTCTAAAGTAATAAAATACAGCATCAAACTTCATATATACAAAATGTCTGGTTTAACTTACATGCTGTGGCTCATCCTCAGCAGACATGGCGTTATTCACACACAGGGCTTCCAGAAACTTCTGCTTTAGCACAATATAACGGAACCTGTGAGGGTCAATTAGTCACAGTGACAATTTTAATTCAATTTATTTTTCACTCAATGATAAATACAAATAGAAATAGCTTCCCATACCTCTTTTTGTCAAACTTCTCCATGCACTCCAGCGGCTGAATGAACTGCAAGACCTCATCCCACTGGCCATCCAGCACCAGTTGCCTAAAACAATCACAGCAATTGTTCACCGCCACACTTTGGACACCCCTGCTCTAAAAGCTACAGTATAATAGGATAAAACTACCTACCTGAGGAAGAGCATGTCGTCCGAGTATAGTCCATTGATGACGCCGCTCTCTTTCTCCAGCGCCAGCATGCTGATGTGCAACTTCCTGGAGTGGAGAAAGTCCAAGATCACCTTGATGATCTCCACCTCTTTTACGTTGATGGTTTCCTCCTCTGTCATGATGGCAACCGTCTGCAAATAAACCCACGGAATCATGAATGAAACTACTGGTTAACATAAAACAGTTTGGCCACATGGAGTGGACATGAAAGTACATGCAAACCTACAACATGCAATTAACAGATGTGTTATTTTGTCCCCTGAAGCTGTATAAAAGGAGAACAATATTACTCCAATAAGACTTTGCCTAGTAGTGCAAAGACTTTAATGCTGAATGCATTACTGAGAGTCACTGAAATTCCAGAAATACCATTGTTTTCATTGGGTGAGCTTTATCATTCAATTGGCGTGTAGTTGTATTGAATGTTAATTATAGTGGTTGTAGTTTGCAGTGGTGTGTAATTTACTGCATCGCACCTAGAGGTTTTGCTAATATCTTGAAGCTGAATAAAGTCGTTATTTGTAGTCAAACGTGCTAATAATTATGTTTGAAATAACACATAAAACAGCAGAGGTGCAGAGACAGGTGTATAATAGCAGACCATTTATGATAATAACGTCGTAGCATTTCAGTGTGCCTCTTCATGTAAAAGAACAACTAGAAAACACAAATGCAGAGACAGAACAATATAACATTATTAGAACGACAACTATGCTAAGCTAGCATGCAAGGCGAGCAGCGGTTAGCCAATGACACTTAAGCCAAAATGAGATTAAGCTACTTGTTAGCATTACATGCCTGCTGGCGCTGTCGGGATTACAGCAAAACAGTAAATAGTTAACATTAGTAGCTCAAACCAAACTGGCTAATTTACAAGGCGGCAGTAAAGAGCGAGACTTGAACAGCAATAAGCCAGGCCGACAGGAAAGAGGGGCGGCATCATCCTCCGCTCGCTAGCCGGGCGGGGTGCTGTGTTCCCCGGCGACAAGCGACGTCAGTCAGTAGTTAAGGCGCCATGAGAAATAACTCACCCGTTAAGAGTCAAACATGAGGTGAAAAGAAAACTATACAGCAGCTCTGTTTGTTTTTATGTCCACGCTGTCACGTCGGTACCACTCGGTGTTGTTGAATGGAGGCTGCTTGACGTGACCTCCTCCTCGCTGACTGGATGCTTGTATAGCCCAGCCCCAGCCCCAGCCCCAGTCTGGTGGTGTGGTGGTGGTGCCTTCAAGGAACACCGCCTCCAGCCACAATACACTCTCACCAAAGTAGAAAAGTCATTATTTATATAAAAAAATATATAGATTGGCCAATACTGTCGATTACATTCACATACATTATAAAAAAATAGAGAAAAACTTATTGATGTAATGTGCAATAAATATCATACAGTACATTTCATCAGTGCAACCAAGTATGCATGCTCATATGTGCACCATACATTGCCCATATATATTTACAGTATTATTAATAGTAATACTCTCAAATTGAACTCCAAACTATATTTTATTCATGACCACCTTTACATATGCAGAATTATGTAGGAATTATGCATCTAAATGTGTCCACACGTGCATGTTATCTATTTTGAAATCGTGTTAGTTGTTACCATGGTGATATGATTTCTGAAGAAATGTGTTTTATTATAGCAAAAATACCATTTAATTTTGAATGTATGGTATGGACATTTTTCCTGTTTCAACACTATCACACAAATATTGTGTCCTTGTTTATTTGAGAAAGTGTATATTAAGCTCTGGTAAATGTGTAGAGACACCATAAATACTGAATGCTGTTGCATTTTAATAAAGCTGAAATACTAGGGGAGGCAACATCAAAAAAAACAAGTACAAGAACTCATGAGCATATTTAGTAAAACAGGCAAATAAAACAACATTATGATTTCCTCATCATTCTTACTCTTGCCTCACATTTTTATACAACTTCCTTGATTGAACGCACTGCTTCATGAGTGCACACCTCCACCTGCTAAATGTTGTTTCAAAAAATACTTTCCTGTATGTCAAAATATATCTGTACAGTGTTGATGCATATACTCAGTGAACATATGATTAAAAACACTGACAGTAGAGTCAACTGTGAAGTGCTAAGAGTTTTTTTTATGTACAACTGTGGACAGTCGCTATCTAACAGTTAAGATAAGATGCACAATATGGCGATTGTGGGACCGGATGGTTCCATTGCACTAGAAGGGATCACACTTTTGGATGTTACGGCACAATAAAAGGCCCCAAAAATGACGATGCTGCTTATGGATGTTGAATTAGAAAAGCTACTCAAAAGCTGCTAGAAGCTGACTTTCCATTTTATACACAGAAATTCAAGACATTAAGTATATTATGTTGCTCTGAATAAAATCTGAGTTATAAATAAAAAGTCTTTTCCTGGTGCCTTTCGGGGATGATTGATTATACTCAATCAATCGCCGGAAAGAAATGGCAATCACTCTTCTTGGCACTTTACAAAACATATAAACACTGAAACCGTTCTTACATGCCTGTAGCAGCACAATGTGGATATTAAATCTGATTCCGGATCAGACAGATTGGTCTGGTTCTAATCTGAACCCAAACTTCTTGAACAGGTGCAGACAAAACGACGAAAAAACAAGCATAAGGCCACACATGATCAACTTACAGAAACCACACAGCCTCTTTAAGAGGCGGGACATTCACTTTAGGCATTGCTGGCCTATTATTTTCATATTTTGGCACGTGAGGGAATAATGGTGTCAATTTAAGTCCTATATGTTTGCAAGAACAGTGGTGCTACTTCAGGTGCATTTTTTTGGGGGTCCCCTGCTTCTTGCTCTGCCACAGATAGCTCGCAATGGTGACGGCATCCACACTGGCAGACATAGTTTTGGCCGGGATCTGGCTGAACTGCTTCCTGTCCGAGTTGTACTTATAAAGTCCCTCGATCATTTTGGACGTGATGGTTTTGGGCCCGATGCCAGCCAGTCGTGTGATCTCCTCCGTCTCGGGGCAGTAGGCGTACACCGACCTGAACTGGCAGCCGGCATCGCGGAACAACACGAGGAAGTTATTAGCTTCGGATTTTTCCATTTCCTGCAGAGAAAGAATAACGAGACGTCACTGTAGAATGTTATTGCAAAGGTCCCCTATTATGCAAACTTGACTTTTTAATGTTGTTATCGAGCCTGTTTATGACCACCAAACATTAGAAAAACATCCCTCATCTGTTTGTGGGAGCTGTAAGTCTGATCTTGTTGTTTTCCTTTAGCATAAAGGCTAATCTAGTATGATGTTGCTGTTAAAATGTGAGTATAATGTTAGCACTGGAGCACACATAACAATGTGAGTGTTGCTAATGTTTGTGTCCTCCCGTCCCATTCCTGGATTAATACACTATAATGGGACCTTATATAATATAATATGGGATCTACAGTATAATGTACAGTGTTACATTGTTATATATGATATATGGCATCTATTACAAGAACTTTTAATAGGTCTATATTCCAGCATCAAGGCTAGATTCTGGACAAATACACTATAGTGGGACCTTATATAAATATAATAAGGGATCTACAGTACAAAGTTTAAACAAGAGGGCATATAACATACATCGAGGATCTTGTTTTTCTGCCCTTCGTTGACCTTTCCAGCCAGGCAGCAGTGGGCCAAAGCATTCTGAATGATGTGCTTGTTGGATTTGGCACTAGGCTCCTTGTATAGTTTCGGTCCTGCATTGCAACAACATAGCGTCAAACCAATAAAGTCACACAGCAAACATCCACAAAGCCAATGAATAGACCGTTTCATACCTGTGTACTCAGTGTTGGAGGGAGTGGAGGAAGTGGTTGAGTCGTTTTCCCAGTCCTTCTCACCGTTACGACTACCAGCAGAGGGGCAGGAGGAAAAACCCTCTGCGGAGTCAGGTCTGTAGATAACAACAGACAAGCAATAAATGGGAAGCAGACAGCGGAATGATGGGAATGTGAGGCACTGACATAACGGTCTGCATGGGAGCTTGCATCATATCTTTCTCCAAAGCTGTGCAGCGAGCCACTGAAATGCATGTTCAGCCAAGCAAAGAAAATCTGACATCATGGCTTCTGTTAGGTTGTGAAGTGCAGCCAGCACAAAAAGGAGACTTCAGAGGAAATAATGGGGAAATTAAATGAAAGAACCAAATGATCTACTTGTACATTATGCCTGTTTTTAATTCTAACTAGGATGATAATGTGAATGAAAAACAAAAGTGCTGATATACTACAAGTGTATGACTACTGACCTTCCTTTTCTTTCTTTAGGGGAGTTTAGAAAGAACGGGACATGAGAAGGAGCTACTTTATTGCTTCTGAAGGGAGCATGCAATAGAGGGAAAAGGAGACAAGGATACAACAGAGCTTTGTAAGTCTATAAGGGGAAGCAATTCCAGCACAAAATCATTTCAGTAAGAAATAGTGGTAGTAGCCCATAATAAGTTATATTAGGGGGCTGGCACTTCTTTTTCCCTGAATTAAAATGCTATATTGATTGCACCTGCACAATGTGGCCGAAGAATCCCATCTAAGGGCAATTTAACCTAACATATATCTTTTTGGAATGTGGGAGAAAACTGGAAAACCTAGAGAAAACCCACACACACACGGGAGAACATGCAAACTTCACAAAGAGATCCCCAAATGGAGATTACCCAAACCATTACAAAATAATATCTAAAAACAAGGTTAATTTTCAGGATAATTGATTAAATTCAGAAACATGCCCATCACTACTAGGTATGAAATGCAGTGTCGCTGAATTAATATGTCATTCATTCATTCATTCATTTTCTACCGCTTTTTTCCTCACGAGGGTCTTCGGGCGAGAGGCGGGGTACACCCTGGACTGGCCGCCAGCCAATCACAGGGCACATATAGACAAACAACCATTCACACTCACATTCATACCTATGGACAATTTGGAGTCGCCAATTAACCTAGCATGTTTTGGGAATGTGGGAGGAGTACCCGGAGAGAACCCACGCTTGCACGGGGAGAACATGCAAACTTCACACAGAGATGGCCGAGGGTGGAATTGAACCCTGCTCTCCTAGCTGTGAGGTCTGCGCGCTAACCACTCGACCGCCGTGCCTTAATATGTCATATTTTAACTAAAAAGAACAACACATTACACTACAAGCAATTTTCAATTTCAAAAGACATCCTTACCTGTTGGTCTTCTTGTTATCTGCATGGTTACTTTCGTTATCAGTCAGATTCAGAGAGGCCAAAGAAACACTGGATACTGAGTAGCCTCGAGGACGCACCCCTGCACAAGAAGATCGTATTATTCCACATCGTTGCATGCGGTGTGTGGTTTATGTCACGCACCTGTTGGTCTCACTGATGGAGTGGAGGACTCCATGACATCCCTGTGGATGGACTTGGGCCGAGGTTTCTTCTTGAGGCTTCCACATCGAGGCTTTATGACCTCATCCATGTCCTCCATCAGCTTGAGTTGCTTTCTCCTCAAATACTCGTTCCGGATGTATTCTCTTCTTGCCTTCTCCTCATCCTTTCTCAGCTGTTCTTCTTCTGCTTTCAATCTAGAGGACAAGAGAACACAAGTTAAAACCACTCATGTTCACTGTAACATCTTACAAAGGTAGCACTCGCTTTTTGCTGTAAAACAGGAATATAGTCAGCATTACTCTTTCAGTTTGACTTGGGTTTCTGTTAAAGTACTGCCTTCCTGCGCTGTCATTGGCTGGCTTTTCAATGGCTGTTCATAATCATAAATTATAAAATAGAGGTTAACAGAGGTTAATCGTTATAGTGGCACCACTGATTAGTCGTTAATGCCAGACAAATAAATGCTACAGAAATAGCTTTGTGGGTTGCCTTTTTCTGGCCAGACATTGACTGAATTAAGATGAGTGTTTGTAGTAGGCCATACCAAAGAATGTCACTTTCTTAGCAATTGAGGTTGTTTACAAATTTATAAAGCTATAAAAGCAGATGTGTGCTGAAAATATCCAAATTTGGCCTATTAGGATTAGTGTTTTTTGTAATCTGCAAGTAGGGCTGTCAATCGATTAAAATATTTGATCGTGATTAATCACACTTGTCTGTAGTTAACTCAGAATTAATCACACTTGATTGCAGCTAGAAATAAGTTTTTATCTATATAACTAGGGGAAATCTCTTTGTGGTAAACAACTGGATGTGCAACTACAACAATAATTACATCACATTTTCTGCAAATACCTAAAATACAGGGCAATAGTCATTAATAGTCATTAATAGTCATTAATGCATCATTAATGCATCATTAACACGTTCACTTTGACAGCCCTAATTAAAAGTACAAATTGGCTGTTTGTCACTGAAAAGTAATACAGAAGTAGTGTGATTTATAGATGTTCATTCATTCATTCATTTTCTACCGCTTTTCCTCACAAGGGTCGCGGACAAGAGGCGGGGTACACCCTGGACTGCTGGTCAGCCAATCACAGGGCACATATAGACAAACAACCATTCACACTCACATTCATACCTATGGACAATTTGGAGTCACCAATTAACCTAGCATGTTTTTGGAATGTGGGAGGAAACCGGAGTACCCGGAGAAAACCCACGCATGCACGGGGAGAACATGCAAACGCCACAGAGCGATGGCCTAGGGTGGAATTGAACCCTAGTCTCCTAGCTGTGAGGTCTGCACGCTAACCACTCGACCGCCGTGCAACCCGATTTATAGATGTAATATACCTAATTATGTTCATAAAGAAAACCAAAACAATACAGACCGTGCTGCTTCCTTCTTCTGCTCCTGGTCCTGCTCTTGTTGTTGTTTCTTCTCCTGCGCCTCCTTCTCCCTCCTCAGCCTCTTCTCCAGCAGAGCTGCTTTCTTTGCTGCCATGTCCTCTTCCCCTTTAGCGTCATCCTGGAAAATAAATATCAGCACAGCTGCCTAAGAAAAGTCTTAAGAAATGAAACCTCTGAATGTTCTGAACCTCTGTTTCAATGTCATTGTTGCATTGAACATAATAGAGATATGGGAAGAAATTAACCCACAGCTGATGTCATCATCAAACTCTTACATCTTGACAATAAAACTTTAGTCGTCAGTCTGGCCTAGATTGTACAATGCCGTATTGTCTGTGATCAACTCAGGCCTCAACACACACATCTCTGCACATGTTGTGCCAAGCTCATAGAGTGTGGGGGTTTTCCTCAAAAGGACTATACGGCTTTAGACAGTGTTAATAATGACGATATCACCTGTGATTCCACTTTCAAAGAGGCTCCCAAACTGGATCTAAACATAGATCTTCATCTAATCGTAAGATTACCCAATACTGACCCATTTGCTATAAACAGCGCACAATACATGAACAAGAATAGTGATTGCTGCACCTCACCTTGAAGAAGAATCCACAGCACATCTTTTGGTCCTCTCCAGTTTCTCCACTTGCCTCCTGACCTTGGCTCTCTGCAGGCCGGAGTGCAGACATTGTCACCTCCACCAATTCTTTCTTGTCCCGAGGGTCTCCTTTCACCCTGCTGCCTTGGATCTCAGACGTCGGCTGACACAACACCTCTGAAGTCCCTGATTGCTTGACCTGATCGCCGTTCCTCAGCGGGGCTTGGTCGGGCTCAGCTGATTCTTCTTCCTTCTCTTTGGCTGTGGGAGTGCCTGCACCCTTATTGGCCGCAGTCTCATCTTTGTCCTTAGTGTTTTCTTTGTCCTCCTTAGTCTCTGGGCTTTTGCTTTTGTCGTGACTCAGGTATTCAAATGAAGTGGTGTGTGTTTGGCTCGACGTAAACCTTCTCAGTCTCGGTAAACTGTCGACTGAAGTGGGGGTGTTGAGCATTCGGCTAATAGGCGTGATCTTCAGGTCGTTGGGCCGAGGGGTCCGAGGTGTTCTGGCGTGGAAGGAGGCCGGGCGACGCTTGATGCCAGAAGAGGGTCGACTTGGAGGATTTGCAGAGCCGGACGAGGACAAGATAGGAGACAAGGAACCTACTGATCCTCTCGCTGATCCTCGGCCAGTGACACTGCTGCTACGCAACTCACGAAGCTGCCTGGGTAAAGAAAACACACAGCTTAGGGTAAGATTTAGGCTGCAATCATACTTAGGGTCTCTGGTCCGGACCAAATATTAAAAAAAAGACTAATTGAGTAATGATGTCCCCTTCGGTGCAGAATATTGGACCTACCTGTGTGGAGATGGAGCAGGAGGGGGAATGACCCATGCTTGTTGCTGTTGGTCCCTCATCGCCATGATCCTCTCCTGTTGCTGAGCCAATCTCTGCATCTCAGTCTGCAGGAAGCTGAGTGATGTGTTCAGCCTCTCGATGGAGCGAGTGTATTCTGCAAGGTCAGTTTCCCCGGGGGTCATACCTGTATCACAGGAAATTAGTTTGAAAATAACATTCGGTCCACCTGCACAATCTAATTTGATCATAATTCAAGAGGTTTTTCTTTTATCCTTAATAATATATTGAATGAAAGCATCTTCCACCTTCTGGTTTGTAAGTATAAATCTCATGACTATAAGACAACTTGTCTTTGAGACTTTGTTCTAAGTAATAATGTCTTTTCTTTGTGTTATTTGTGTAGCTTAATACTTGTTTGTCTACCTCCACCATCTTCACAAGGAGATTTAGGAGCAGCACCATCAGGCTTGCATCTCTCCGCCCTTTCCATGCTGCCCTGGCTGGTTTCCTTTGAGGGCGTTAGCGGCTGTTTCGAAGGCGCTCCTCCTGAGCTGGGACTGAGTGGGCTAGTCACTCCTTTTCTTCTTACTACATTCAGAAAGGCTGTTCTCCCCATCTTCTGCCGATGGCGCGTGAACGCTTCCTCCACCTACAAAGATGATGGTGTGAAGGCTGTCCAATTTAAAGTACTTTTCTTCATTTTGTTACCTTCTTTTTCTGGGCTTCGATGGCTCTGCGCTTCTCCTCAAGCTTCATCCGCAGCTGGATCATCTCTGAGGCGATCAGATGAGAGGAGTCTCGGGGAGAAGGTGTGGCAGGAGAGGGTGAGGTGATTGGTAAAGGAGGTGTAATGATCTAGAATAAAAAAAAACAACAATGATATTAACTGAAGCGACACCAATGGGATGATGAAGATATTCCCAAACCTGTGAATAAATGCTTCTTGCTGGGTGTTTTGTGTTGACATCTGAACTCTCTGGTGTGGTTCCTCCACTGCTCCTTCCTTCCAGCTTCCTGAACTTCTGTTCGGCAAAACTTGTCATCCGCACCATACCACCTGCGGAACCCCCAGAGGACGAAGCAGGGCTCATAGTGTGAGATCTGGGCAGTGTGGGTGCCGAACTGGGACAGGGGCTGCTCCTGTCCTCTCCATCCCCTCTGCCACTGCCTGAGTCAGGGTTAGATTCACCCACCCCTTTACGCCTTCCTTCCGAGTTCCTCTCCCTGTCAGGCAGAGGACATGAGCGAGTCATAGCCTCGCAGTCTGGGTCTATATCTGAATAGTCTCGAAGGGAAGAGTCCTCATCCAAGCTTTGGATGTCCTCTGTCCTCACATGGATGCCTGTGTCAACGTCATCAGTCGACACAGAATTAGGGTCGTGGTCATTGAACCGGGCTTTAACTGCATCCGGGTCATCTCCTTGACCCCAGGCCCCCCGAGGCCCTGAAGGTTGTGCATCATGGAGAAAGAATCCATGGTCTCTGTTTCCCAAGCCGAGGCTGGCATGGGGTCTTTCTGTGTCATGGATAATCTTTAGTGCCTCTTCAATGCTTGGAGGGGTTGAGGGGCTGGTTTGGCCACTGTGGCCACCATGGTGATTGGGAGAGTTGTGGTCACTGTCTGGGAGGACTCCATTGGGATATCTGTGGGGTAGGGCAGATGGCACATTAAAGCTTTAGGCGCTAAGACAGTAGAGCAATATCTCAATTGCTTCCATTTCTGCTGAATAGGATTCCTTATAAATGCAATATTTGTGCAGTAAGAGCATGGAAAACCTATTTACAAACTTCTAAATATAGTTTTTAACATTATTAGAGCCATTTAGACATAATATAACCCTGCAATAATCACCTTTACACTCATATTACCCAATTTCGTCAATATAATCAGCCAAAATAAGCCATTTAAGACGTAACTCAGTAACTCAGACTTGCGTTCTTGTGTGCTGCAATAAATTTATTCTGGGCGTGTGACGTCGGGGGTTCGAAGCTGAGTTTTGGCAGGAGAGAAATTATTATTGTGATTAGTATTTTTAGAATTATGTTGAATTACATAGAATTATTATGTCTTTGTATGCATCTTCTGAATGCCTTAGGTATTTTTTTAGCCGTTTTTATGCTTCAAAATGTGTAATCGGAGCAAAATTACATAAACATTTGTTTAAAGATGCATAGTTTTTTTACTATTAATGGGTGGTTTTCAACCACAAAACAGTATGATCAACAATTAATATATTTTGGATCGTTTTGTTAGTTAGCAGGTAGGGTTGTCATGAGATTTTGTGTCATGAAATCTCGTAAGATCAATCTCAATATGACAGTAGCATGGAAACAGGAGTTCAGATATTCATCATTTTAAAAGTATTGTTTAAAAAAAAATCCCAAATTTTCACACTCAACTTTAGTTGATTACACACGCAATGTAATTTTACCTGCTTTGGTTCTTGATGGAGAACGTGTTGTTCCTGCCCAGGGGTCTGCGGGGGGTGAAGTCCTCATCCTCCTCAAGAATGTGTCTGCTCTGTCCGTTTATGCTGACGGGCGCAAGGGACACGTGGCGCTTCATTCCTCCTCGAGGTGCATAGTGAACTTTGAAGCTGAGGCCATCGCTGCTGGCGGAGCGGGTCATACCACAGAGAGAGGGAACCTCACATGGTGGCACTGTGGCATCTCCATCCAGAGGAATCTCAAAGGATATTCCACGAGTGGAAGAGCTGATGGCGGGAGAAAGATGTTAGTGGAAAAAAAAACAATAAATTAGAAATAAAACAGTTAATTATAAATCCAATTATAAGAACGAACCGTCTCTCTTGTGGCCAAGTCCCAGCACAACCATCCACAAAGGACATGGAGGTAGATCTCTTCATTATACCTAATTCAGAAAAGAAGAATACATTTTTTTCAATGTTAAATATTATATAATATGATCAGGATGTAAATAGCAGCATAAAACCACACAAGCTGCGCTGCGACTATCAGCCACTAGGGAGAGTCATGCATACAGAACAACATTCATTGAATGGTACAGCAAGTACATAAAAAGTAGTATAAAATATAATGTCTGTAATAATTTACATTTACCATTACTAATTAAAATCAAACAGTTACCTTCGTCAATGATGTCTTTTGGGCTGTCATTGCCGTCTACATAACTCTGCTTGGACACAGGAGCCATCTTTTTGCAGGATGTTACAACCTCACAGGCTGCAGAGATGGAGACTTCACAGTTACTTGCTGTGCCAAATGAACAAAGGGCATTCTGATATTGTTATCAATTGTTAATTTGCACACCATACCGTTCGTGTCAAAGACTCTGGGCTGTACAAATGAAGGTTTCACCACTTCAAACCACCAGAAAAGCTCAGCCAGGAATACCAGGTAGTTACTCTGTAAAAACACACAGTTGCACACATTTAATAACAATGCCAGCATGTATAGTAATTTCCAATACGCGTCTTATTTAGATTGCGGCTCTTTGTCGTCATGTTTAAGGACACTGGATTATCACACTGCTCTACAAGACATTTGACTGATCTATTAGGTCTTAGCCCGTGTTGCTAAGTAACTGGACGAGAAGCAAGAACACGTGTACTGGAAAATCTGAACATGTTTTATTATCTGGCTTGTTCCTCCTAACATCTGTAGAAAAACAGCATCTGAAAAGAACTTAGAACTAAAAGAACTAAATACATGCACAGATGGATGCATAATGCATGAGATTTTGTGTCAAATGCATGGAGGCCTATGTGGAGCTGGTCTTTAGTTTTTTTTAAATCCTGGTTTTATGTATGTTTGCTCAGTTCCGCATAATGCAAGATGCAGATGGTTATCCATTGCTATATAAGGTAAGGTGCCAGTGTTTCCACAAACTAGAAAGGAACCTGACCTAGCTTTGTACAGGATTGGTCAGAGTATATATAATGTTATTTGAATAGCGTGTTAGCTTGCAAATTCATCTGTATGTCAGGTTCTGTAGCACAGTAGCATAGGATGACAGGCAGTAGTCCAGTGGAGCACCTCACACCATCATTGTACGACAACTGAAGTTTATTCATACTGCTTTTTCTATAATGCCTCCACAAGTGGCCAGTATACAGTCCATATGAGTACTGTACAATATGCTATAAAAGGTACTTTTTAAAGGGGACCTATTATGATAATTTTTCGGCCCTTTGTATTGAGTTATGGATTCCTATTTCTATATCTTGCACCTACTCAGCTGTATTCAGCTGTATTTTCTATTCAGCTACTACAGCTGCATACTGGGCCATGTTCATTAAACAGTCCCATGTGAAATGCCGTTGACAGATTAAAATCAATTTCTTTTGCCGGTAGGGAATCAGACCAAACCACTTGTGCCTGATAGTGGTGTTGTTAGGAATTGTAAACAATTGTGGCTTTGCTAGCAAGTAAACAGAGGAGCAGAGCTCAGGGAAGGGCAGAGCCAGCTAAGAGACACGCCCATATAAGGAAGTCCACCCCTCTGTGACATCACAAAGGACCTGTTTTTACGACGCCTTTTGAAACAGAGCGTTTTGAGCCATCCCAAACGTCTTTCAGGGCTCACTTCCAAACGCACAAACCTCATTATCTGAAACTTTGGCGTTGTTTAACAGAAGAATACAACATTCAAACTGCATTTATAGGTCAGAAGCGTGGAAAAAGCACAATAGGTCCCCTTTAACAGATAGTGAGCACATAGAAGACTTACAAACAAGCATGTTAGCTCGTGCAACACTGATACATCATCTGACAGTTCAATGGATATGTAGTGGCCCAAGTATTTCATCCAATCACAGACTCTGAGAAAGTTGTCCGACAGACTGTATTTAAACTCTATTTTACATCAAAGTCCAAGCCATACTGCGAGCAAATCCTTGACAACTGCTGTAGACCAGCGCTGTATGGACGGAAAATCACTAGATTGTCAGCGTACATCAGGTGGTTTATGGTAGTACTTGTATTGCCAAGCCAGAAGCCAGTCCTGTATTCATTCAGCAGCTTGGATAATTAGTCCATACACGAAGGCAGCATTTTGTCTCCCTGTCTATAAAGACAGTCGCACGCCATTACTACATATAAAAAGTTGCAAAACCAAACAACCTATGTTGCATAAATCTCTGTTTTGGTGCCGATTTGTTACCACCAGAGTGAAATGCAAGACAAACAAAATAAGCTTTTGGCAAGATCACAATAGTGATGTTTCAGTCAGCTGTGAATGTGCCTGGAATCTCAATGTTTGTCCCCACACTGTTTACCCACTAAAGCATTGCAGTACTTACTTTCAAGATGCCACAGAAATCCTCCTGCACTCTACTTGGCTTACATTTGCCACAATCACTGCTTGTGTCATTTGCAAAGCTCCCGAGTTTGTTGTTATTGTACAAATGTAAGAGGACAAAGAGAACAAGAGAGACAGGCAGCGACAAGCTAGGACTGCAGGGGTCTGTCTTCGATGTGAGTAGCCCGTTAGCATGTGTTCTATGGATGCACCCGTTCACACACACACTCTGTCACATTCATTTTGTCTAGGGGTGCTGTAATACTAGCTCGTAGCTCTAGCAAAAAAGGGTCCATAACAACAAGCCTCCAACACATACTCAAGTTTTTCCTATGCATGACTCATTTTGTCCTTTTTGTCATATCCTGCTGTGTCTGTCCTTGGTCTCCAAAATAACTTCTTCAATGCCTTTCAGCTGCAAACACATTATAAAACCAGGACTGCCTTGCATCTTCCATATGCATTTAATACTAAAACTAAATTATGTTTTTTGTGTGGAATATTCATTCATTCATTTATTTTCTACCGCTTTTTCCTAACAAGGGTCGCGGGGGGTGCCGGAGCCTATCCCAGCTGTCTTCGGGCGAGAGGCGGGGTACACCCTGGACTGGTCGCCAGCCAATCACAGTGCACATATAGTCAAACAACCATTCACACTCACATTCATACTTATGGACAATTTGGAGTTGCCAATTAACCTAGCATGTTTTTGGAATGTGGGAGGAAACCGGAGTACCCGGAGAAAACCCATGCATGCACAGGGAGAACATGCAAACTCCACACAGAGATGACCGAGGGTGGAATTGAACCCAAGGTCAGGCTTTTGTTGCAGATATAAATGATCTCACAACAGGCACAATAATCATATAAAAATCATAGTCTCCCATAGTCGGCCCCTTGTGTGGAACACTAAATACTAAATATACATTTTTACTTTTTATGGCTATACATGCATATAAATGACAATATTTAATATGTATTATTATGGTTGAAGTGTGCAAATCTGTTTTTAACATGTATATTTATACCCATTACTATTATCTTTTGAAAAGCATAAAGGAAATTTATACACAATGAACATGTATTATATTCGATCTCATCAAAAAGTATACAATACACTTTTCCTGTCAAAATTCCACACAAAAAACATCAATCATAGCTGTAGTAAAATAAATGTAAACCCAGATTTTAAATGTCTAGTTGCTTGCAGATCAGTTTGTAATAAGTATGAAAGATGTATGTCTAAAATTCCTTCTTCTTTCCTTTGTTCCAAACCTTTGTGGAGATGTCTTTCGGATTGCTCTCCTACCTTTATGGATGCGTGTGCATACAGCATGTCCTCCAGGCTGAAGTGGCAGCAGTGGTTCAAGTTGCTCCTGCAGAACTCCTGCACCAGCTGGAGGTTGTACAGACTGTCAGCCAGTGACATGGTCTCCTTCAGGCAGATATCTGCTCGGCCCAGGGGCGGGGTCAAGTGTAGACACGAGGAAGGGAGTCGACAGGAAGAAGAAATAGGAGATAAGGCCATGTTTAGACGGGACAATAAATGCTTTCCTGTGTAGTCAGTAGCAATCTGGTATTGAAGAAAGAATGTATGACAAATATGTAATCAGGAAAATGTATTACAATGTAAGTATTATTGTTTCACTGTATCATACTGTCAGCAAATACACCTTGGAGAAATGTATCCCACTTCCACATCTGGTCTACATGTGTGTGCTTTCGGAGTGTTGAAGCTTGAGTTGTTTATCTTTGAAATAGCCATCATGACCAATCAGCACCCAGCATTTTTAGAAACGAGGGGACAGAGTAAAATGTAAAACCACAAATTAATCCTCCCTACCTTCTAATCTAACAGCCTGTGGGCAGTAGAAATGTAGCAGAGCAGCCAGGGCGCAGCCGTCAGTGTTGTCCTTCAGCAAGTTCTCCACCAGGGGTAGTAAGGGTGCAATTCTCTGCTGGACATGCTCCCTTCTGTAACGGGCCTGAAACCAAGGCAACAAAGACATCATCACATTACTATATGTGTCATCTTCCTTGTGATATACTGTACCAGACGTTTTTTGCATCTGCATGCACACAAACTAGGGGAGGGGAGCACAGGTTTGCAAGCCCAATAGGGATAAAATAATCATGCAACTATTATCATAACATGTTATTGCTTTAAAATTCCTGTTACCCAGTCCAGCAGTCTGCATGTACAATACAACCCAGTGTCATCGCAACGACTGTGGCTCTGTAGTCGACAACATTGAGCTTAATAACAGGCTTGCTTGCTGCAGATATCCTGTAAGACTCTTTACAGGCCAGTTAAAGCCACAGAGACATTACTGCATGTGTATTAAAGGCAGCCGAACTCCCAGTTTAGCCAGAAACATAGAGGAGTCACGCTTGCATTGTACAAGACAATTTAATTACATTCCCAGTCTTGACTGTCAAAGAGAACTAGTCACACTGTCGATTCTGTGTCTGACTGTATGGAAGAAGGGGCGGGGGGGGGGGGGGGGGACTTGGTTTCAAGGCGACATGCAAAGGAGGGGACTGGTAATGGAAGGGTGATGGAATTGCGGTTAGATAAAGGTTTTGGGGAGAATTCTGATTGGATGATTGGATGGACTTACAGGTACAAGTCTCCAATACCATTTGCTGGGAGACTTGATGGTGAAGGATAATTGGACAACAACAGGAGAGAGGGACATTAGGGCCAGCAACAAGCTTAAACAGCTCATTTACATGTACAATATTTTTGCAGTGTATATGATTCAGCTGAGTATTGCAGATATGCACAAAGAAAGACTATGAACATAAGTTACTTTCCCGCAAACTGTATTTATAGATGAAATATTTTTGTAGCCAGAGCATTGAAAACCTGTTTTAGAGCCTTTTAGACATGATTTAACACCCCTATAGTCACCTTAACATTAATATTAAACAAAATAGCAGACATAATAATACAAAATAAGACATAAAATAGACTCACACGTGTTAGCATTGCAGATATGCACAAAGAAGGACTATGAACACAAGTTATTTTCCCGCAAACTGTAGTTTAGCACGGTTAATTAGCTCAAGACCAAACTGTGATAAGTGAATTTCTGTGAAGTTCGACTCTGTATTTATAAATGAAATATTTTTGTAGCCAGAGCATCGAAAACCTGTTTTAGAGCCTTTTAGACATGATTTAACACCCCTATAGTCACCTTAACATTCGTATTAAACAATATAGCTGACATAATAATAGAAAATAAAAAAGATGGAGGGGTAGGATTTAATAAGCTTTGCTTCTTCCTACTCCTTTTGGACATGTGGAACTGTGAACTGATTATGTGATGCATTCAATTGTAATCTGATGCATGTTCAAATGAAATGAAACCATTACCAAAATAAAACATAAAATAGACTCACATGTGTTAGCATTGGGAGAGTTCCTTGTTTCTTTTTACTAGCGGTACTTCCTCCTGTTTCATAAATGTAACATTGCTGACACCAAGTGACCAGTGTAGAATACTACATACCACATCTTTCAATGCATTTTCTGTATATCTTGTATGTGTTTAGTAGTTTGCTTGTATGTTTAGTTCATTAAGTCACTTTTACACTTGAAAATGATTCATTTAGGCCAATTATATCAAAGCTTTGCTTAAAATTATCTTTTTTTATTTTATTTTTTTACTAATAATAGGCTGTACTCAACCACATAACGATAATCAAACTTGAATTAACATTAGGATAAAACATTCTGACACAATCTCCACCCACATATGTGCGGAGCAATTAGTCATAAGACCGCCGCTAATAATTATTCACACAATCCCAGAATAGATAAAGTGTCTTGTGCTCCTCCATCAGGGTGTGTGTGTGTGTGTGTGTGTGTACATGTGCGTGTGTGTGAAATTGTCTCCTCAACTCAATGAATAGACGTCTGTTCTTGCTCCCAGTGCAGAAAGAAACTCAAAAAGAGCCCTCATTGTAACATGCATTTTCAAGAAACTAACTTAACTTGACAAATAATGTGCGGTATTGGGTGACAATGCAAAAAAATATATTTTCTTTCTATAGTTTAGCGTTTTTCTATAGTCTATCCAAAAAGTACCCTGTGCAGAAGGCAAGGCCTGCTTGGACAGGATTGACTTTGATAAAGTTGATGTCAACCTCGTTGTATACCTTTGGAATGAACCACAACAACATTTTATAAGGCTATCTCTGATGTGGTGTCCCAATAAAAATAAATAAATAATTACAAAATTATAAATAGCTAGTGTTATGGCACTCATACAGTGGATGGAAAAAAAATTGGCATCTTGTGAAACGCCTCGGGCCTCAGAACTGTTAATTCCATATCAGGGACAACCAGAACACATTGCCAGTACATGCATCACATTTCAGTAACTATTATATTACTCAAGGGACAATCCCATAGAAATAAAACTTTCTCTGCACCACAGCTCCCCAGTGTTGGCGCCACTCATGCAGCCCCAGACCATGACGGTCCCACCGCCATGCTTGACTGTTACCCAATATTTACACAATAAAGGTTGTATGTTGAGGCCTTTCGGTGGACAGTAAATCTATACTGCTATACATGCGGTACACAGACAGCTCTAAATCACATATATCAACATTTACTCTCGATAGCATTGAACCTTTAGAACAGGGGTCTCAAACTCAATTTACCTGGGGGCCACTGGAGCTAGGGTCTGGGCAAGGCTGGGCCGCATCAGGTTTCCCCCCCCCAAAAAATATTTTTTTATTAAAAATAATGTATTTATTTATTTATAATTTATTAAAAACAGAAAAATATACAAACTTTTTCTGTGCTTTGGTTCCAATTTTCTACAATAAAAGCTCTGATAATACATTTCCACTGTTCTCAAATATCGTAATTTTTATTTTTCTGCACGAAATAAGATGAAAAATAAACAAATCAAGAATAAAGAAAATCAATCAATCAGTAATAAATAAATATAATAATAACAATAAAACCACATATAGTTGGTGGGTAGACAAATTATTTTTTTCAGATTAAAATGAACAAAGCATTATTAGAGCCCTGTAGACATGACAAAACACGACTATAGTCACATTTATACTCTTTTTATTTACAACATATTGCGCAACTGCAGGGTCTTGAGACACATGCTAACTCGCAAACTAGAGAGCTAGCGACCTAAACGGTAGCCTTCAAGTTATTTCCTTTAAACTTAAATAGCCAAAAACTTACCACTTCCACACAGATAGGGAGGATTACTATTAACAGTTATTTAACCTTTAACATGAACATGAATCAAACGTAATAATTTTTTCTGGGTACATGATACCATACAGCATCCATATCAAACTTGCGCGGTCCTCACTAACATTAAACTTTCATATCAAGGCGGGGGCCGTGTGTTTGAGACCCCTGCTTTAGAAGGTATACTGTTACTGTTATAAAAAATAGTTGCTTAAATGTTAGGGGTGTATTCGCATGAGACTTGACATAGTTCACTCCAGTGTAGTAATAATTCCAATTGAGTACAATGAGTGTCTGTGATGCAGTACTACACCATGTCTGACTACAAGACAACATGCGTTTGCCTCTCCACGTGCTTGTTGTGTCATATGCCTTCTTACATAACCACAAGGCTCGGCTCGCTCTTTTTTCCCCAGATGACTGAGCATCCCTCTGCCTGTCTCCCAGATTGTTCTCCCTTGGCACTCTGACCCTCGTATTTCCTCTTCTTCCCCTATGTCCTCTTTTCACCCTGCAGCAAGAAATGATGCTGTCTTTGCCAACATTTGTCTGCAGCTGGTGTGTAACTGATTGTGTTGGGAAGGTCTGTGTGCACTTGCAGCACTGTTTACGTGGACGCAAATTATGCACAGCCTGGGAAAACTGTAGCTGCATTTGAAGTATCATGTACTGGTCAGCATTCAGTAGCTTTTCAGTGTAAAAGTCATGAAAGTCTGACAAAGCCTGGGATAGAACTGGAAATAATCACCTCAGCATTCACTTGCCACCAAGTTCTATGTACTACTGATCAAAATTTTATGACCAGTTGAAAAATTGCAAAAATTTACCATAAATTCCGGAGTGCACCAGAATATAAACCGTACTCACTGAGTGTCCACATAGTGACGTGGAATTTTTAGTAAACAGGGGTGTTCAATAAATATCGGTACCAATAATTATTGGCCCGATATCAGCATAAAACTGTGATATCGGTTGATATCCGAATCAGATTTTTCTTGATCTTGAAAACCGATACATTAAAAATGCTGTACACAACACATATGTATGTATTCATTCCACCACAGGAGATACGTCATGTTATACATATTGGTATTGGCTGATATCGGTATCGGAAATTGAGAATTGGACAATATCGGCATATCGGTTTTCGGAAAAAAAGCCAATATCGGACATCCCAATGTTACACATAAAGCCACTCGAATCCTTCGGCTCAGGGCTTGTGACATTTTTTGGTTCGACCACTTCCATAATTCATTCATTCATTTTCTACCGCTTTTCCTCACAAGGGTCGCGGGGGTGCTGGAGCCTATCCCAGCTGTCTTCGGGCGAGAGGCGGGGTACACTCTGGACTGGTCGCCAGCCAATCACAGGGCACATATAGACAAACAACCATTCACACTCACATTCATACCTATGGACAATTTGGAGTCGCCAATTAACCTAGCATGTTTTTGGAATGTGGGAGGAAACCGGAGTACCCGGAGAAAACCCACGCATGCACGGGGAGAACATGCAAACTCCACACAGAGGTGGCCGAGGGTGGAATTGAACCCTGGTCTCCTAGCTGTGAGGTCTGCGCGCTAACCTCAGAATATTTTTAAAAGTTTCAACTGACTCTCAGCAGCAATGGTGAGCTGCGAGAGGCCTTGCTTATGCAACTTAACAATCCTACAGTGTTCAAAGAGAAAAAGCGTTTTTTGCCTTTGCCATCAAGACATCATGCCAGTGTGGATACCTGACAAAAAATGACATTAAATTCCAATTTTTGCCAAGATTTTGGCTTTTAAATACTGTGGTCTTTTGATCAGCTTTCTCACTCCCAGTTCTTCTTTTTTCATTTTGAAGCTCTACCTAGAATCTTCTTGCGCTGCAACAGTGAAAAGTGTGAAGTTTGGCACTTTTTCTGGTCTCAAACATTTGACCAGGAGTGTACAGTACATAATATATACAGTAATGCTGTATTCTTTTGGGGTTTTTTTGTGGTCTTACCTTGGATGTTGTGTTTGATTCTTGGTGGGAAACTTCTCTGAGCTTCTGCTCTTCAACAAGAATATCCCTCAGGTGTTCATTTACCTGAGAAGTGACAGAGATAGCATAATAAAGTTTGTGTTGAGTGAGCAGAACTAATGAAAGAAGGGAACACCTTTAACCCCAGATGTTAAATGTTACTGGAACCTAATATAAAACCCTGGTATTTTCCTTTAATGTATACAGTTACTGCGTTTATAGTCTTAAAAGGTTCTGCATAAACAGTGATTCAACCAGGGGTCTCAAACACGCTGCCCTAGTTTGAGGCCCCCGCCTTGATATGAAAGTTTAATGTTAGTGCGGCCCGCGCAAGTTTGATATGGATGCTGTATGGTATCATGTACCCAGAAAAAATTATTACGTTTGATTCATGTTCATGTTAAAGGTTAAATAACTGTTAATAGTTATCCTCCCTATCCGTGTGGAAGTGGTAAGTTTGTTGCTATTTAAGTTTAAAGGAAATAACTTGAAGGTCGCTAGCTCTCTAGTTTGCGAGTTAGCATGTGTCTCAAGACCCTGCAGTTGCGCAATATGTTGTAAATAAAAAAAGCATAAATGTGACTATAGTCGTGTTTTGTCATGTCTACAGGGCTCTAATAATGCTTTGTTAATTTTAATCTGAAAAAAAAATAATTTGTCTACCCACCAACTATATGTGGTTTCTTAAGTTTTTATTATTTGCCGTTTTATTATTACTATTATTATTATATTTATTACGGATTGATTGATTTTCTTTATTCTTGATTTGTTTATTTATTTTTCATCTTATTTTGTGCAGAAAAATAAAAATTAAGATATTTGAGAACAGTGGAATGTTTTGTCAGAGCTTTTCTTGTAGAAAATTGGAACCAAAGCGAAGTTTTTTTAATTTTTTAGTTTTTAATAAATGCGTTTTTTTTGGGGTTTTTTTGGAAAACCTGATGCAGCCCAGCCTTGCCCAGACCCTAGCTCCAGTGGCCCCCAGGTAAATTGAGTTTGAGACCCCTGCATTAAGCCAAAGTTCTCATAAACAGCAACAATCCACCATGTGTTTTCATGTCTTCAAATAAGTCCTGTTTATGTTTTTTTGCCTTTGGCTAACAAATGTGAAGAGAAAGCATATGAGCTTCTCCAGCAAGGTACGACAGTGCTGCTGAGGATGTACTCAGCGAGATGACTACTACCTACTTGAAGCTTAAATATCTGAGCCTGGGGAAGTATAGTAGAGTGGGAAGTCATTTAATGTTCCTTAATCTCTCCGACACGATTAAGTTTGAGCTCAAGCAAACATATTAGACTTAACAGCTGCAGCATGAGGATTTGATTGCTGATTTTGTTTATCCAAAGGCCACAGAAGTGTCAGAAATATGTACCTTATTGATCCATGTGGTGATTGCATCCTCCGTGTCATAAGGCAGCTCCTGGAAGTGAGCATCATCACTGTGAGACGGCCCGGTAGAACAATGTCTGTTAATGCAGGACATCACCCTCTCCATACTCATCATCTCCACTGTATACGCCATCATCAGCGTGTCTATTAGCGCCATATGGGAACTCTGTGAAAACACACAGCAAGAGAACTTTGTAAATGTATCAAAACTAAATAATGACAATAATACCAGATTGACCTGAATGTAAAGACTAATCCCCACTTTGTTTACCTTAAAAGACGGGGGTTTATTGGAAGCAGGTGATAACTGGAGATAGGCAGCTGAAACTTAATTATACATAACTTGATTTATTTAAGCTTTAATAACATTTGGAGAGGCGGCACAGCGGTCGAGTGGTTAGCGCGCAGACCTCACAGCTAGGAGACCAGGGTTCAATTCCACCCTCGGCCATCTCTGTGTGGAGTTTGCATGTTCTCCCCGTGCATGTGTGGGTTTTCTCCGGGTACTCCGGTTTCCTCCCACATTCCAAAAACATGCTAGGTTAATTGGCGACTCCAAATTGTCCATAGGTATGAATGTGAGTGTGAATGGTTGTTTGTCTATATGTGCCCTGTGATTGGCTGGCCACCAGTCCAGGGTGTACCCCGCCTCTCACCCGAAGACAGCTGGGATAGGCTCCAGCACCCCCCGCGACCCTCGTGAGGAAAAAGCGGTAGAAAATGAATGAATGAATGAATGAATGAAGTGGGCGGAAAAATGTAGTAGTCCCACAAAAAATGTGTAATGACCACATTTCCACTACAGATGTCAAGATTGTCTGTACTTAGTAAATGCGGACCAACGTTACCACTCTTTGAGTTCATACACGTCAAGTCACAGGTCTTTAAGGCTGTCCCTTTAAGGCTGTCCCTTTAAGGCTGTCCCTTTAAGGCTGGCCCTTTAAGGATGGCTCTTTAAGGCTGGCCATTTAAGGCTGGCCCTTTAAGGCTGGCCCTTTAAGGCTGGAGCTTTAAGGCTAGCTCTTTAAGTCGCTCCTAACCACTTTTCAAGTTACTGTCCAAAGGGTTTATTCATTTATTATCAACCGACAAAATTAGAAAGTGGGGTTTGGCAGTAGTCTGGAAGTCTCCGGGAACGCTTCGGAGTGTGACCAATGACAGCAGTGGAGGCGAGCCATGGGTGGAATAAATTAAAAAAATAGACCATTTTGTAAAACCAAAGAAATACAGCTGGAATAAATATATATAAAGCTTTCTGTGCAGGTTATTGTGTTTAGCTGCTGTATTGAAAATACTCAATACAATACAAATACCAAAAATGAGAATAATACTGTAGGTACCCTTTCAATCGAAACCTAGCAACCCTTTTCAAACTATAGCATCCCTGTCTGCTCTTCTCTTGGCTTCTTCTGTGCTTACTTAGCCTGAAGAAGCAAACTTCTGCATGTGTTCCTTGTTAGCTTGTGCGCTTCTCTGCTTCAATCAATTCCACTCTAGCTTTTTTGTGGAATATGCCCACCATTCCACGCCCTCTTCCCTTGTGACATTTAAAACCACTTTCAAAAGGCTGCTTTTGCATAGCACCAGATGAGCTCACTTGGAGCCATTCACCCAATGTGTATGCTTCTACTAGCCATCAACACCTACTTTACACAAAGCTTGACATTTCTGCTGGCCTTTCTAATCTAACGCCAGGCCAGGCCTGGTCAGGCGGGCCATTAGACCTCCACTTCCCCTTCCTGTCACGCTTCAGGTCCACTCAAAAATACTGGACATTGAACAAACATCTCAAGCCAGTTACTGCATGACCCTCAAGACCTCGTCCTACCAGCGCCGGTTCTCTTGGTGTAATTCCCCCGCAAAAGCAATGACTGCAATGGTGCTTGACTGCACATGCTCATCTGCCAGTCTAAACAGACGCCGTGCACAGAAAAAATAGATCCTTTGGAAGCAAACCCCTCCTGAAGTGTGATACAGGACACCAAAACCTGATGTCAGCAGCAAATAATTGATCTGAGGGGAAAATTGTGATGCTCACCAAGTACTCTGCTGCAGAAATATACTCATTAAAAACAAACTGTAGATCAGGGGTCTGAAACACGCGGCCCGCGGGCCAAATGTGGCCCGCAGGACACTAGTTTGAGGCCCCCGCCTTGATATGAAAGTTTAATGTTAGTGCGGCCCGCGCAAGTTTGATAAGGATGCTGTATGGTATCATGTACCCAGAAAAAATTATTATGTTTGATTAATATTCATGTTAAAGGTTAAATAACTGTTAATAGTTATCCTCCCTATCCGTGTGGAAGTGGTACGTTTTTGGCTATTTAAGTTTAAAGGAAATAACTTGAAGGCTACCGTTTAGGTTGCTAGCTCTCTAGTTTGCGAGTTAGCATGTGTCTCGAGACCCTGCAGTTGCACAATATGTTGTAAATAAAAAAGTATAAATGTGACTATAGTCGTGTTTTGTCATGTCTACAGGGCTCTAATAATGCTTTGTTCATTTTAATCTGAAAAAAATAATTTGTCTACCCACCAACTATATGTGGTTTTTTAAGTTTTTATTATTTGCCGTTTTATTATTATTATTATATTTATTTATTACTGATTGATTTTCTTTATTCTTGATTTGTTTATTTATTTTTCATCTTATTTTGTGCAGAAAAATAACAATTAAGATATTTGAGAACAGTGGAATGTTTTATCAGAGCTTTTATTGTAGAAAATTGGAACCAAAGTGCTGAAAAAGTTTGTATATTTTTCTGTTTTTAATAAATGCGTTTTTTTTTTTTTTTTGAAAACCTGATGCGGCCCAGCCTCGCCCAGACCCTAGCTCCAGTGGCCCACAGGTAAATTGAGTTTGAGACCCCTGCTGTAGATCTACACTATATTCTAGGTCATAAAACCTCAGACCTTTTCCCATTGTTATAGCCATGCGACTGTTGCCTCATATTCTCTGTTCTATTTACTGTATATCTGAAAAGTGTTTGATAGGCTTGTCGTCAGTGTTAGCAATGCGATGGAAACAGAACTTGCCCAAATTGTTCACTCAAACTTATAAGCATGAAAATGTTCATAATGTCTTGGTGATTTAAGGAATTAAGATAAAGGGGTGTGGCCCAACCCACATTTTATACACTGTATAATAGCTCCATTATGTAAACATGACAATCAAACAATCCGCAGACATTGCAGAAATTCCATGTATTGCCCAGTATTTGGCACAGCACACACTCTCCCTAATGCTGCAGGATTGACTGACTTACGGAGCTCAGAATGAAGTTTCGGCTTAGATTTCCATCAAAACCCCCAGTGCTTTTTTAGTGACTAAAGCTTTTCTAAGCTTATTTTGCATAAAACTCCTTAATCGTTACTGGGGTCAAAAGGCTTATGGAAGCGTGTGTTCTAGACAGAGGTTCCCCAAGAATTAAATATATTTGAGTCGGAAATTACATTTTTAAGCAAATTTTACACATTTTTTGTGTAAATAAATTAAATAAATGACCCCCACACAAAAAAGCAGGGGTTACTGTTGCAGCCGCATGCTGGAGCCTATCCCACACTCACATTCATACCTATGGACAATATGGAGTCGCCAATTAACCGAACATGTTTTTGGAATGTGGGAGGAAACCCACGCATACACAGGGAGAACATGCAAACTCTACACAGAGATGGCCGAGGGTGGGATTGAACTCGGTTCTCCTCGCTGTGAGGTCTGCTCGCTAACCACTTGACCGCCATGCAGCCCTGGAACAAATTAACTGTGATAGAAGAGGGATTACTGTACTAAAGAAATTCATCTTAGATATAGTACTTTAGAGTAGTCCGTGTACAGCTTGTATGGCAGTATATATTTACTATCCATTGTAAATTGCATACATTGAAAACAAAGTCTGTGATTGGCTGGCGACCACTCCAGGGTGTACCCCACCTCTCGCCCGAAGACAGCTGGGATAGGCTCCAGCAACCCTCGAGAGGATAAGCGGCACTCTTGAATGTCCTTATCATGTTGGAAACCTGTGATGCATCCCAGTTCCCAAGGGAGAGGGGATTGTGCTCAGAGGATATGTTGGAATTCATGTTTACTTCAATGAACCGCAGCTCGGACGATGATGCGACCACATCAGTCTCAACAATCTGTAACCACTGTAATTTGGTCATCCAGTCTTTTGACACTTTGTTGCAGGGGTCTCAAACACGCGGCCCGCGGGCCAAATGTGGCCCGCAGGACACTAGTTTGAGGCCCCCGCCTTGATATGAAAGTTTAATGTTAGTGCGGCCCGCGCAAGTTTGACATGGATGCTGTGTGGTATCATGTACCCAGAAAAAATTATTACGTTTGATTAATGTTCATGTTAAAGGTTAAATAACTGTTAATAGTTATCCTCCCTATCCGTGTGGAAGTGGTAAGTTTTTGGCTATTTAAGTTTAAAGGAAATAACTTGAAGGCTACCGTTTAGGTCGCTAGCTCTGTAGTTTGCGAGCTAGCATGTGTCTCAAGACCCTGCAGTTGCGGAATATGTTGTAAATAAAAAAAAGTATAAATGTCTGTTTTGTCATGTCTACAGGGCTCTAATAATGCTTTGTTAATTTTAATCTGAAAAAAATAATTTTTCTACCCACCAACTATATGTGGTTTCTTAAGTTTTTATTATTTGCCGTTTTATTATTATTATTATATTTATTTATTGATTACTGATTGATTGCTTTTCTTTATTCTTGATTTGTTTATTTATTTTTCATCTTATTTTGTGTAGAAAAATAAGATAAAAAAAGATATTTGAGAACAGTGGAATATTTTATCAGAGCTTTTCTTGTAGAAAATTGGAACCAAAGCAAAGTTTTTTACATTTTTTGTTTTTAATAAATGCGTTTTTTTGGGGTTTTTTTGGAAAACCTGATGCGGCCCAGTCTCACCCAGACCCAAGCTCCAGTGGCCCCCAAGTAAATTGAGTGTGAGACCTCTGTTTTATTGTGTCAGTTCAAGCTAAAAGATATACCGACTAATCAAATATAGTACATATTTTAACTCAACATTGGACCTAAGTATGAGTCATTTTGTACTTAACTGCCTGTGATGTCATTATAGCGGTCAGGGAGGTAGACAGCTGCAGACTTTGGCGCTACTGTTGATACTACAACATGGGCTTAAAACCATTGCTGTCTGTCTGGTGTGTGTGCACAGAAGCGAGTCCACCACACCGGTGGTGACAATCACACCTTATAAGGCTGTGAAAATGGCAGACACAGCGGTCACACTAGAAAAGAGGAGCATCCTCCACTATTGTCGCACGATTGCGTTGTGTGCCCTTGATCAAAGGCATCCATAAAGGCCTATGCAGCTGAGCAAACAGATCATCCAAGTAGCCCCCTTGTCTCCAAACAGCCTAAAAAGTGTCCACTTTACACAGGTTCACGTGTGTTTTTACGGCACGACTTTGCACCTACTCGTCTGGCTTAGAACTACTGCAGACAAATTCAATTAGTACTCCGTTTCTGACACTTAAAGCGAGGAAAGGATGGAGGTCATGTGCACACTGGGAAAGGTCTGACAGACTTTGCAGCTTCTGCATGTTTTATAGAGTATATGAGTGAAGGGGGAGGGGTTGGTACTCATTTGTGCACCCACCAGACGTGCTTTGACTCACTGTGAGACCCCACCCTCCACTCTGCTGCAGTATACCGCGTGTCACTTCCTTTGCTTCCTCCCTCGTGCTTTTCCACGTTCTCCGCCTTCACTCCTCATCTTACTCACTCGCACATGTTCTTTCCTACTCTGACACCACCCATGTTCCACATTTCTCTCCCATCTCATCTTTCAAAATCCTTGCACCCTTTCCTGTCATCTTTGCTCAAATTTCATGCTTCTACCTGGATTGCAGCCAACTGGAAGGCCCCTCCCCTCCCTGTTTTTTTCTGCATCCATTCGTCCTCTAACTGACTGAATGACTGCCCGGTACGCTCCGCCTTCTCAAGTTAATTCTTCAGGCACAGTCTGTGGAAAATCGTGAGTTTTTTTGCTGCCTCTAAGCAATAGCTCAAAGTGCTTTGGCACAAAATCTGCCAATACAATGTACTTTTTACAATAACTCTACACACCCAGTACAAATACATACCAGTATGAAATGAACCCAGAACTCAGGAAACATTCAGATGGTATAAAAAACTCAAGAAAAAAACACTGATAAAGAAGTCAACAATCAGCAACATGATGTGCCCTGGCTGGTCCACCATTTTTATAGACCATTAAATTATATGGTTGCCATGGCAATGCTGTTATCTTTTCAAACACCAGTGTGTCTTTTGAATTCATTCATTTTCTACCGCTTTTCCTCACAAGGGTGTGCTGGAGCCTATCCCAGCTGTCTTTGTCGCCAGCCAATCACAGGGCACATATAGACAAACAACCATTCACACTCACATTCATACCTATGGACAATTTGGAGTCGCCAATTAACCTAGCATGTTTTTGGAATGTGGGAGGAAACCAGAGTACCCACGCATGCACGGGGAGAACATGCAAACTCCACACAGAGATGGCCGAGGGTGGAATTGAACCCTGGTTCATTCATTCATTCATTTTCTACCGCTTATCCTCACGAGGGTCGAATTTTAACAACGTAACAACATAACAATAACATATTCAAGGTCAATTTGGTTGTCCTTAGCCAGCAAACTAGTTGAGACTGACTCAACAGCGCCCCTGCTGGTAGCAGCCAGGTAGTGCTCACTACATTGCCTCAAATACTACAAGAACAGATTAATCAACTTTCAATTTTCTGGGACCATTACATGGCAAATCAATGTTGCCAGTGTACAAAGAGTACACATGAAAACACCCTCAACTGGCTCTTTGGAGCGATTGCCTGAAGCTGGAAAAAGCATAGAAAGAAGCTTCATTCAGGTTTTAGATAAGTTAGCATGTAGTGAAGGTAATTAAGGGAAGATATAGAGGCAGGTGACAAAGACAGCAGCGAGAAAGATGGCAGGGGGAGGGGGGCGGGTGTGAGAGCGGTGGCCACACTGCAATGCAGACACCTTCTGTCATCAGCAGAAGTGATGTATGAGACGTTTGCGCCACACATTTACTGTACTTTCAAAGAGCAGAATCTTCTCAAATCCCGATTCTTTAATTTGGGGCGCAAAGGAAGCAACGTGGAGTGCATTACGTGGCTGCAAGTCTCAACAAGTTAGGTGTCTAAAGACTATTCTGACTTAATACTAATTTATTTTTAACTTCACACCCCATTAAAACATGCTTTACATGTTAAACATTAAAACATGTTTTATGTTCTACTCTCACATTAAGGATTTTGCATGTTTGGTTGCAGAGTACCAAATTCGGGGGGGGTCGCCACAGCAGATCTTTTTGATCGGCATACTGATTTTTGGCTTGAGCCCATTAAATTCCGGATGCCCTTCCTGACGAATACCGATGGTGCTTACTAGTGGAGATTCAAACCCAGGGCGTCCACTCCAAAGTCCGGAACGCTAACCACTACACTCGATCACACAGCAATGTAATAGCTAGATAACAACAGTCAAGACACTATGAACCAATAATGCAGAATACCCTAATAACTGCGCGAGCTGTAAACATGTAACTTATGAGCCATTTATAACAGTACAGCATGCTGGGAAACAGGAAGTGCTGTTTTAAAAACCAGCTAGGCACCAAAAACAATGTATTTCATTTCATCAGATGGCTAAGACAAGAACTTTATAGATCCCACGTAGTAGTAATACACATTATATCAGCTATAGAGCGCAAAGTAGTCGCTTTAACTAAAAGTAAACTGAATCTTTCTAAAATACCATAAATCAAGGCACCACTATGTATGCTTATATAAAATATGTAATACATACATTAGTGGAGTAGCCACTCGAACAAAAGAAAATCAAGAAAAATATATGTGATGTTACACATATCGATATCGGTTGATATCGTAATCGGCAATATCGGTTATCAGCAAAAAATCAAATACCGGACATCTCTAGTTTTCTCATATAAAAACCTTCTATGTTTTACTGTCATCAAGCAGATACACATGGCACACAGACTGAACGGTGAGTAATGAGATGTTATAGGAAACCCGTCATTAGAGGCTGTTTTTCTTCTAGCATCACATGTCCTAAGCAAGGCAGTCTAATAGTCAAAAATCTACCATGTGTAAAAGGCCCAGTAACATCTGACAGTGTGTTACGTGATACCATACACGACACAGTGCATGCACGGAGAGAACATGCAAACTCCACACAGAAATGGCCGAGGATGGAATTGAACCCTGGTCTCCTAGCTGTGAGGTCTGCGCTCTAACCACTCGACCGCCGTGCCGCCTGAATGAAGTATTTTCAAGCATAAAAATGGCTTATTGAATTAAAATACAAATATAAGTCGTTAGAAGACACATTCAAATTGTGAATGTGGTATTCAACACTGGTCAGGCTTTTGATGCCGGTATAAATGATCTCACAACAGGCACAATAATCATATAAAAATCATAGTCTTAATAATAACACGGGCTATAGTTGGGGCTGTAACCTACAACAAGCTGAATCTCAGCCACTTCCTGTCCTCCGCACAGAACATGTTTAGTGCAACACACAAGCATGACTTTTATTTATCTTGTCTTATTTTCTCTTATTATGTTTACTATATTGGGTAATGTGAATTTAAAGTTGATTGTATGGGTGTGATTTCATGCCTAGAGGACAATAATACTGTTAAATCATATTTAGATGAGATCGTAAGAAGGTTTTCTATGCCAAAAATATTCGATTTCTAAAGACGGTATCGTGCGTCACATATCAACCAATTAACTGAAATTAACTAGGAATGTCAACAGGTATTTTTACAGAAAAAAAGGATGAAAAAGATGGGTTTTCTTATATTGCGCCAAACAGATTCTCTTCAAGGGAGTCGGAGCTTTTCTTCCCGTCACTCAAACAGAGGTTTTGTCTATGATTTTGTCTTGAAAATATTTGTCCAAAAATGGGTCTTGAAAAACATCGTCTTATATTCAGGATCATCTTATATTCAGGTCAATATGCTAAGTCATGTACGGTATTTGTAATATACGTAGCTGTGTCAAATAAGTCAGAAAAGGAAGTGAAGACAAACCATGAGTATGGGCGTGTTGGTCAGATCCCTCTCCGTCACAAGTCTGTCCTGATCGGTGACATATAAACCCTTCTGGGCCAAAGCCTGGATGACGGCGTTGTGGCCCAGTAAAGGTTTGACCGCATCGCTGCGAAGGATCAAGCTTCCCGCGCGGCAGTAGAGCTCCGCAGACTGAAGCAGGCAGGCCACTGGAGGCTTCAGGTGCTCCTGGTTGTACTGGTCCCTGTAGAAAGGCTCTAACAGCTCGTCTGGTACTTCATCTGTACAGCAAGAGAGAGGGAACAGTTACTTTTAAAAGTAAAAGTACTGCGCAAAAGGCCACTAAATGACCACAAAGGGTGTTTTTGTCGCCAAATTCCACTTCTTCAACATTAAATGTTCTTTGGGATCATAACTTCAGGTTGACATTTAAAGGTAAAGGTAAAAAATTGTGGTCAAACACATTAAAATGACATGAAAACGCATGAAAATAAGTTACCCTCACATTCAGTGTGGAAGTGGTAAGTTGTTGGCTTCTTATTTTGTCCTTTCCCCCCCACTCCATTTTAAAACCTTTCTTAAGTTTAGAATAAAGCAAATAAATTGGAGGATAACTAGTTAGCTTGCTAGCTTGCCATGGCCCTCTCTCTCTGTCCTTGCCGTGATCCTGTAATCTGTGCATTACAGTTGAGCAATGTTTTGGAAACAAAGAATAGGAGTGTAAAGGTGACTATAGGGGTGTTATTTCATGTCTATAGGGCTCTAAAGATTGCATTTAGAAAGTCATACTCAGCTTTCTGGCCTCTAACTCCGTAAATGTTCCATTTATAATATTAATCCTACTCCACTTATCATGGTCAGGTGTGGAACCAATTAAATAAATGCCCCGGATTCAAATTGACTCTTGAACTGAACATAAACATGATTGCTTCCTCAATATAGTTGTAACTCAGAGAGCATCACCTTAATGAACTCCGCCAGTTCAAACACTTAGGAGATTAAATCTTAACAACTCCGGAATGCACCACTATCACTGCAAATTGCGTGTCTATTTGTTCTTCCACATAGGCCAGATATGTGCGTGCATGTATTGTGCAGCCCTGCGTTACTTGAACAGGCAATAAGGTTAGCAATGTCTGGGCTTTGTAGCAAAACACACATTTCACGTCACTGTTGTTAGCCACATACTCGTATTGTTCATGAGCCGTCTTCTGGGGACACCTCAGGGACACCTGTGTATCATGGTAGTCACACAGGACCCTGTGGAAGGGTGTATGAGTGTAATTTCCTCTCTTATGGAATGAAAAATTGACATTTATGAAATCCATTTTCTTAGGCAGAACAGAAAGGAGCTAACATAAAACTTGTGACTACTAGCATTTTGGTGGTAAAAAGTATTTTAAGAAACAGACAGATGCTGTGGGACATTTGTAAAATCGCCTTTAATTAAATTAACAAAGCTTTGATAACACAAAATTTTAACACTAAGTCTACTTAAAATCTTTCACAAAACTATTTTGTGTGTACCTGCATGACTTTTACTGTCAGCATTAAATTTGCTGTCAGGAAAACAAGAAAATT
Source organism: Doryrhamphus excisus (assembly GCF_037039965.1). NCBI lineage: Eukaryota > Metazoa > Chordata > Actinopteri > Syngnathiformes > Syngnathidae > Doryrhamphus > Doryrhamphus excisus. The sequence goes on from NC_136362.1 coordinate 18,001,510, forward strand.
TGCCCCTTCAGCGGGAGAAGAAAAGCATCTTTTGTGTTGGCCATCAAAGAGGAAAAAGACAGGAAGTAGCTGCAACAGGAAGTCCAGGAACGTAGATGACTGGTGCCCTGGAGACCCCCAGGACACAGCTTAGCATAGTCAGCAGTGTTTATCTCTGCTAGCATTAGTATCCTTTGTGGAAAAATCAACAAAGACTGTATTATTGTAAGGTTTAATATTGTTCTTCATTATTATCATATCCTACCAATGTATCGTTACCACTCTATAGATACTTAAAACATTTGCAATAAATCATGTTCAAGACACTTGGGACACCATCTCAGGTTCGTAAAGTAATCATAACACCTACACTTTCCTTTTTTTGCATAAAATAGAAAATAGCATCACACCATTTATGGTTATCGGACAATATCGCGCATCACAAACGTATTTATTTTACCCTTTGGTACGTTGTTGCTTGTGGTATTAATAAAGCTATGGATTGAGGAAACTTCCAGGATTTTTTTGGAATAAATTCATAACGAAAATGTAGCACCCAACGTGGGGCTCGAACCCACGACCCTGAGATTAAGAGTCTCATGCTCTACCGACTGAGCTAGCCGGGCTGTGCAAGTCTTCTCGCACACAATATATACACAGTCACATACCAAAAAAAATGTAATTCACATATCTTACATAGTTGTTCATATTATTCTTTTTGTTTCTTGTTTCCTGTCCTATTGCGTTGATTTGGATTGGGCCTGCTACCCCTGTGAAAGTGCTGTGTCACTACACCAGAAAAATCGTTCTTTGTGTTATCTGCCACAATAACAATATTGCTGTAGTTTGGTTTACATGCACGTTAGTAATGTCAATAGAATATTGTTTGCTGTTTTTTGGGGGTTAGGGAGTTATTTTAGAGTTTTACAGTTGAAATAAGTGTGTCCTCTTAAGTGCATTGCTACCTGTTTTTCTCTTTCGAAAGCACAGAAATGGGAAAGACGTGTGGTCATGTTTCACGTAACGATTGTGGATGATGGACATAATTTCCAAATAAAAGTGCAGTTTTCCTTTAAAAGTACATTTTAGAAGGTTTTGGTGAAATCTGTACTTGTAAATACAGCAAAAATATTGGGTAAATTACATCATACTATATGTCACGAAAGCTATCCAATCAGGTCCTTACATGCATATGTTTTTGGTACTGCTTTTGGTCCCATAACAAAAATACTAAGTAACTTTTTAAAATTGTTGTTCCAGACTAGAATAGTGAACCACAAGTGTAAAATGAACATGCCAGCTCTTGTGGGATGAGAGACTCTTTCTGAATGTTCTGAACTCCTGTTGTGATGCCAGTGATGCCAGTGATGCCACATATACACATGTCACATACTGAATGTCCAGCTCAATTTCCCATAGTTGTACATCTTTGTATAACAAAGTACTTGAATGAAGTTGTGCGCTCAATTGTGCCTCAGTTGCTTCAAGACACTATGAATCCTTCATCAGTTCAATAACATGCATGTTACCAACTAATTAAAAGTAGATGTTGTATACCTTTCCCCTTTACAAACATATCTCTTATTCCAAACTAGGCTGCACAAGCTCTTGGTTACTGTTATGAATTGGGCCACAGTTCTTGCCAATGCTCGGAGCGGAAAGTATGTCACTAGAGGGATGAGGAAAAACAAGGCAGAAGGACCCGGTGTTCTCACATGTTGCCCTCTTTACAGTATCTACCTTCTGGATCTATCCATCCTTTCATGCAGCTGCAAAGGAATCACATGCGGCTCTGTCTGACACACTGGAAGACATATAGCGGTTTGTCTTTTGATGGTCCACTTCCCAGAGTTGTTTTCGGGTTGAAGCTTACTTGAAGTGGGAACTGCATGAGTATGATAAATATGTACATGCGCAAAATACTCTTTGGCCCCGACAGTTCAATGACCCCTATTTGAGAAGCACTGCTTTAAAGCAAGTTAACAGTATTCATTGATTCTTGAATGGAATCTGTGACTACACGTAGATGACCTAATAGCCAAGGTACGCAAAAGTACGCACGGCAAGCTGAAACTCAACTCTGAACCCCTGATGTAACTTCCTGTCCGCTACTCACTCTGCTGCCTTAGGGAACACATTCATAGCAACACACACAAGCTCTCCTATTTATGTCTTAAATGGCTTATTTGCTCTTATTACATCCACTATATTTGGTAACACCAGCCTACATGTGACTATAGGGTTGTTAGTTCATGTCTAGAGGGTGTCTAATAATGTTTAAAACAGTGAACAGCTTTCCTACTTTTCAGAAATTCACTAAACGAGATAAACGAGAGATTAGTGGAAAAACACTGCAATTATTTGAGATTTTTTTAATCATATTTTGACAGAAAGAGACTCGAGGGTCCATTTAACATCATCTGTGAGCTTCTAAATCAGGGGTCTCAAACTTGCAGCCCGCGGGATGCTAGTTTGAGGCCCCCCACCTTGATATGAAAGTTGAATGTTTGATATGGATGCTGTATGGTATCATGTACCCAGAAATGAAAGTTATGACGCTGCGCCCAAATGTAACGATGCTAACTTGCTAATTAGGTAAAATAGCTAAGTTTCATTAATGTTCATGTTAAAGGTTAAGTAACTGTTAATACTGTTAATTTGAATCCGAAAAGAAAATTCTACTCACCAATTATATATGGCTTAAGTTTTTCTTATTTGCTGTTTTATTATTATTTTATTGATTTATTGATTTTCTTTATTTTGCTTTAATTTCATTTTTCATTTTTTTTTCATCTTATTTTGTGTAGTAAATAGAAATTAAGATATTTGAGAACAGTGGAATGTTTTATTAGTTTTATTGCTTTTCTAGTGGAAAACCGGAACCAAAGCACTGAAAAGTGTAGGGTATAGAAAAAGCAAAAGCATTTTTATTATACATATTATAATATATTATATTAATATATTTTTTCTGTTTTTAATAAATGTTTTTTTTTAACCTGATGAGGCCCAGCCTCACCCAGACTCTAGCTCCAGTGGCCCCCAGGTAAATTAAGTTTGAGACCCTTGTTCTAAATGATTGCCCATAAATCTATGTATACAAGCATGCCCATAACCCATACGGGGCGCACCTAATGTCATTTACAGTATTAGTGAGAACATTATTGACTGTTTCACACACGGTCACGTTACATAAGAGTTTCTTTCCTACAGGGAGGAATAATTAGCAATGGACAAGTGACAGTTAAAGCAATAATCCCATGTTAGGTGTTAGGGGGATTGACTTCTGACCTTTCGTGAAGGGTAAACAGAAATGTCTTCACTTAGTCAGAAATACGCCAATCATGTATGATATGGGACACTTGTGGTGTTATAGATTCGCTTACCAGAGCCAAACGCCTTGGCCACCAGCCACGTCAAGCTGCAGGAGATCTTCGCCCTGGTGAGGTCATAGTGGTCGAAGCTCCTGATGGCAGGGACGATGAAGGTCCGTCTCATACCACTGTCATCTCCCATCTTCTATGCTTCCACTGCGTCAGGGCAGGAAGAACCAAGCGAGTCAGGAATTCCTCCAGACTCAAGATGTCAACATCGCGGGAATTGAACGCAGCGAGATCTTCCCCCCACCTTTTTTCCAGAATGTGAAGATAAACCATCTGATGTTCACATCACTGTCACGTCCTGGTGTCGCGGTTTGTGGATCCCTTCCCTACCGTTCCCGAGCAAAAAATCCATCGAGATTACGGAGTTAGAATACGACAGAGTCAGAAGAAACTTTGAAACAAAGAAGGGCGTTTGTGTCCATGTCGCTTCTTTTCTGGTCCTCTCCCTCCCTCTCTTTCCTCGCAGAATCTGCTCTGCGTTGTTCTCGCACAGCAGAGCAGAGTGGAGAGGGCTCTAGTGCGCATGTGCGCTCCACCCACCGTTTCCATCCTTTTCTAACTCATGAGCAAAAGTGACATTATCCACATTTGGAGCACGAATCGACTGCACTGTCTAGAAATTTCAAATTTTACAGTATTTTATCATTTTCATATCATATTTCACCAATGCTAAAATGTATTTTCAATGCCAGAACGTAATTGCAGTGTTCTGGTTCTATAGTTTATACTACTATAGCGGGCGAAGTATAGGGCGAATAGAGTCGCTCTTTTTGGACAAAAACTCAGGAACTTGAGAGGACGTGTGGGTTCCGTTGATTGACCACAACACAGCCAAGAGGAAAAAAAGGCTAACCTAACCTACCTACTACAGTCGCATTTCCTTGACGTCATCCGTGCACCCTCTCTCCAGGCATGACCAATCAATTTACACCAAATTAAACTGTTTCATTTGTATCCTTTAAAACAAGAAAACATGAAAGGATAGTTATTACCTGAAGTGACACAGAAATGTAATCATCAAATCATCCCAGTCTTTTCTTTTTATGTTTGATAAATTTTCAGAAATCTATCCTCATAGCAACATTTTCTCAAGTTTTCTCATAAGCCATGCACAATCGAAGCATCACCGAAGCTGTTCTGCATCATTGTCAGTGATATAAAAATAGAAAAATAATGAACTTTATGACCTGTCCAACAAGGCGAGCAACGGAATAACTGTGGTGAATCCTTATTTACTTGCGTGAAGGAGCCCAATGTTGTATGTATGTGCCCAATACCACCGATAGGTGGCAGTAATTAAAAACAATGGCGTCAACCTGTCGTACAACACTACCGAAGAAGAAAAAGGGCGACGTTAATGCCACACAGATAGCCAAAGTGAGTGTGAGTGTAAAGTCAGTATTTTTGCTTTTATTGCCCAGTTTTACTGCCTTGTGGTTTCACGCCAAACAGAAACGATAAACAAAAACACCGAAGCCCCACGCTTCAATACACTTAGCTTGTTGTGTACAAAATAGCATTAGCATCGCTTGTCATAATGGACACAAGCTGGTGTTCAACTAGTTGATGTACGTAGTCCACTAGTGGTCAGATCACTTGTAAGAGTATTGGTCTATCCTTGATGTGAGCAAAGCTGTTTTATTGTCTTTTGGAGGCTTCTGGCGAGCAAAACAAGATATTCTCCCCGGAACAGCATTATCAACTTGAACCCCCTTCCTCTACTTTAAAGAGAAAGACAAGACACCGCTTATAAGATTTAGACAATGTCAATTTATCTATGCACTCTCATCCTCATTTAAGCAGTGAGACAAAGGACATTTCAGACCACAAAGAAGCACATAAACTGTACTTGGGGAAACTCATCATTCAATATTACTTCTCCAGATGACACATGAGAACACACGCAAGAGGAAAACCTCTTCAATGTGACAAAAGCAGCGTCAACCATGTTTATTCATCGCTTTAGATTCAACTAATATTAAATTGGATCCCAAATAAAACAATTCTTGTAACTCTAAAAGTAGCACATTTAATTATAACCATGAGAAGTTTGCAGACAATTTTTAATTATAACTATGAGCAGTTTGCAGACAATCTTACGTTGGATGACCATACTGAAACTTTTAGATTCTACCGCCCCCGAGTGGTTGCAATATGTTCCTGCAGCATATGAAGAAACGACGTGTGAATCACACATCGACCAGCAGATGGCAGTAGATATCTGATGATTGAGTTTATTTTTATTTTTGTTTTTAAAAAATGCAAAATGGCTTTTATATGAAATAGATGTATACCTATGACGTCATGGTGAGAATTCAGAGTTAAAAAAAGTATTTTAGTGTTTTTGACAAAAATCATACCAACTGGCAATTATTTCCTGTCATCTGTGACTATAGAATTGTCTTTCTCAGCAACTCCACAGTAATCCACAGTCATTTGAGAGTCATTACCAATCATAATATACTTAGCATTTTCAATATGAATGCTTGGATGGTGTTGCCAGACTGATTCCGCACTGGGAACGTCGACTGGATGGCGGACGATGTTGAGTTTTCCCAGCATATGTGCTGTTTCATGTTCGCTTCGTGTTCTCTGCTCTTCAGACCAAATTCTTTTTTGATTATTAATTTTTGCTGATGACAACGCCTTTTTTATTTTGTTCTCAAAGCATTTGCTCTCTTCAAGGGGAACCAAAGTCTGCAGCACGATAGGCAGTTTATGTTTGGGCATGCGGTTGTCCTTCGGTAGCACAGGTATGACTGTGTTGTGTTTGTGTTGCTTGTTAATGGAGTTGATCAGCGCCGAGTTGGTCTTCACCTCCAGCATACGTGTGTTGAAATTGCGGGTGAGCAACAGAAGAGTAAAAGCCGAGTTGTTGATAGCATCCTCTACGCACTTCAGGGTGCTCATGCCTGGTATAGCAAAGTCCTCGGAGAAAGTCGCACCCTTATGACCTATGATAGTTTCTAGTTTTTCCTTCATGATCTCGGCTACTTCCGCATCTTCTGGAGCATGTAGGATGACAAATGAATAAAATATGACCTCTTCATCCTCCTCTTCTGCGCTTTCAGCCTTATCTATCTCCAGTGAAACAGTTCTCTTGGGTAGAATGTTGTTTGTTGCAGAAGCTAAAGAAGAAAGCACCATTGTTGGTAACGTGCTTTGGCTCAGAGGTTCTTTCTTGGTGAAATCCATATTTTTTATGTGCTCGCTTTGAGATTCTACATCCGTGGTTGGCAGTTTGCTGCATGTTGGCTGCGACAACACAGACGAGAGTTGAGATTGCTCAGGAGAATTGTCGCTCCCAGCAGGTGTAATAAGGCTTTGTTCAGGGTTTCCTGGTGCTTCTGGAGTCATTTTGTCCTCCACGTACGGGACTGTCACGGGCAGGCTGATCTCCAGATGCGTGGGAAAAGAAAGCTCGGAGCAGCTTGACTGCAGTGTGCTGGGAAAGCCTCTGACCTGGTTTGTCACCCCTTCAACCAGACTGTTAGGGGCATCATGATAAGAGTCTGATTTGAGATCCCTGGAGGAGCACATCCACACGGCAAGCTGAGGCCCACACACATCTTTAGCTTCCTCTCTGAGCGAATCATATAACAGATCTTCACCGGGACTGTCACTGGAAAGGGCCCTTTTATAGGCGAGATTCCTTAAAATCTGATCACACAGTCTGTGCTTGAACAGAATTTTAAAAACACGAGCCAACGCTGCCAAAGATTCTCCTGTTAACTGTCTGGATTCTCCACAGTACTGTGCAAAGTCTTCTAATCTACCCTGACTTTTCTTCCATAGTTCACCAAGATGCTTAGCCAGGTCATGGTCCCCCAGCAGGCCCAGTTTGTCCAAGGCTTGCTCTTCTTTACCGAGAATAATCAGACACAAGGCGTGTATGATATTATCTTCAGGAGACTCCCCAAGCTGGAATGTCAGACTCAAGACTTGCTCCGGTGGGACGTTGACGAGTATGTCAAAGACATCCCTCAGGCCCGTACCGTCAGATAACTCCTTCTGATTCATTTTTGAACTTTTTGATCGCAACCGTCCAACATAGTATGCTTCCCTTGTTGGTTGTTAAAGATGGTGTATCATTTCCAAATCAGGCTGGTCCCTTGAAAGATAAGCCATAACATTAGAGACGTACACACACAGCATGGAAATGCAGATATAATGCATCTTTGTATTATTTGTACAGTAAGATCATATTAACCTTTCGGCAAGTTCTCAACTGTAATACAAACAAAGAGCTGTGTTACTTACCTAGTGGCAGAGTGTTCTTGAAGCCATGATTGTGGCTAACTTTAGCCTGTGCTTTGCTCAAATCAGGAAGTCCCCCACATTGCCTCGTCTCAGCTTAGTTTAGACAGCTTCTCTCTCTTGCTCAGGAAACTTCTCAATGATTCTCATCCAAATAAAATATTTATAGTATAGAACAAACCTCAGGAGGAGAGTTTTTACTAGTTTTTAGTAGTTTAACTAGTGTGCTAGCAGCCGCGGCAATGGAAACTCAGGTCATCTGCCTTGCAGGCTTATGATGTCATGAATGACAAAGGTATGGAAGCTCATGGTGGACAAAAGGCAAAGCAGGAAGCAGTCAGCCTGCTCACCTTTTCCAAACATGTCGCCCTTTTTTTTATTAACTTTGCAAACATGCCTGCCTGTCGCTCCTTTTGTGTACAATAGAATCAGCAAAGGAATTCTGGCCCTTCTTCCCCACTCTGCCAAGAGGCCGGTATATTTTTATCCACGGAGGAAACCTCCAACCCTGTATTTACCAGGGGTGGGGTCACACTAAGCAGAGTGCAAACCAACATCAGGTCCCTCAATATTGCACAAGACAGAGAGCCTCTCTGTTCTGGCTGCAGTCTGATATGTTTGCTGTGTGACCACTTCTGAGGTCTTACAGTAACTCTATAGGAGAAGCGGTTTTAAAGCCTTCCATAAATACTGCAATTGTAGAGTTGCTATATATACTTTATGTGGTCCTACAGAATACAGTATCGCTATTCAGTTGAGGCCATGAAATGCATGCTACAACATTACTGTACTAATGTCACAACACACCGTATAGTTAATTACAGGAGTATCTGTACACCACAGCACTTTCTCAGTTGCTCAATTTGACACAAATACCTCTCACATGGTAACATTGAAAATGAACGTGATAATTTTGCCCTAGTTTGCGTACATTATCCAGTTACAATACAATATGGAGCACATCTTGTGCTGCGCGAGTCCAACTGTGTTCCTACGGCTCCGTTGCAGCTCAGTTGCAACAGTGGCCGTATGGCACAACAGAAAGAATCTGTTTGAAGTCACTCTCTGGTTAAGCTGAGAGTCTCTGCAGCCGGAGCAGAGCTCACTGCTGCGTCCATTGCAGTCAATGTGAGTGGCACTTTGTGGCAATCTAAGCTGGATCAGGACCGGAGCTGTACCGTAGTCAGTGTGAGTCGGTGTTAATAGGGGTTCTCATGAGACACCCCAGTTCACGAGATGATACGACAAATGAGACTGGGCTTACAAGATCATGACGACATTTTAGCATTACTTTTAAGAAAAGTACAAAGAAAGTCATGTTTCATATATTTGCCCCCCCCCCAAAAAAATGATATGACATTGATATGATATTCAAGAAATAACTTACGGAAAAACAGGAAGGTCCCTTTTGGACCCTCTGCCCCCTTTAAAACATAACTGAGATTAATAAAAAAAAAACCAAAAACTTTCCAAAGCCGTTTCTAAAGCTTTGGGACTCCAGCAAACTATAGTGCGAGCCATTACCACATATGGCGAAAACATGGAACAGTGTTGAACCTTCCCAGGAGTGGCCGGCCAACCAAAATGAACCAAGGAACGCAGCGTTGACTCATCCAAGAGGTCACAAAAGACCTCACAACAGCATCCAAAGAACTGCAGGCCTCATTTGCGTCAGTTAAGGTCAGTGTTCATAACTCCACCATAAGAAAGACACTGGGCATACACAGGGTGCATGATAAAGTTTCAAGACTAAAACCACAAAAAAACATGAAGGCTCATCTGAACTTTGCCAAAAAACATCTTGATGATCCCCAGCACTTTTGGGGTACATAAAAGTAATGCGGCATTTCAGAAAGAGTACATCATACCAGCAGTAAAGTATGGTGGTGGTAGTGTGATGGTCAGGGGCTGCTTTGCTACTTCAGGACCTGGAAGACTTGCTGTGATAAATGGAATCTACCAAAAAATCCTGAAGGAGAATGTCCAGACATTTGTTTGTGACCTCAAGCTGAAACTAACTTGGGTTCTGCGAACCAAAATGAACCCAACAGCACAGCGATTACTCATCCAGGTTACAAAAGACCCCACAACAACATCTACTGTAAGGAAGTGTAGCCCTCACTTGCCTCAGTTAAGATCAGTGTTCATGACTCCACCCTGAGAAAGACACTGGGCATACACAGGGTGCATGATAAAGTTTCAAGACTAAAACCACAAAAAAACAGACACTGGACAAAAACGACCTGCATGGCAAAGTTCCAAGAGGAAAACCACTAGTGAACATTAACCACAGAGTCACACTGAATCCATTGCGGCCACCAGAAGCATTCCGCAAGATTGAAATCCCTGTTGTAGGCTCACACTAGCTCTGTGCGGTGCAGTTCCGTCTCCAGTGGAATGTTTTATCAGAGCTTTTCTTGTAGAACCAAAGCAAAGTTTATTCATTTTTCAGTTTTTAATAAATGCGTTTTTTTTGTTTTTTTTTGGAAAACCTGATGCGGCCCAGTCTCACCCAGACCCTAGCTCCAGTGGCCCCCAGGTAAATTGAGTTTGAGACCCAATTTGAGACCCAATTTGGACATGTTCTCTGTGAGCTGTACTCACTTGTGTTGGCATGTTATTAGTGTAATAATGGCTGCATGTTGAGTCATTTTCATGCTGGAGCCTATCCCAGTTGTCTTGAAGCGAGAGGCGGGGTACATCCGGGACTGGTTTGCATTATTTGCAGTGGACAATAAATCTTTACTGCTTTACTAACTTTTCGGAGAAACTATTTCTATTTATGTCAGTTGTGCAAAGACCCCTGAAAATTGCTGTAACTCCAATTCTCTATATAGAAATCTATACTTTGATTACATTTTTTTCCAATCCCACTGTGGTGTATATTAAAAAAAAATCCTAAAGACTTTGCCCGTCCAAATACTTGTGTATATGCCCTCCTCCTGTGTGCACATTCGGGCTCATCCTCACAGTCACAGTCAGTTACATAACGAGTGCCGAACGTCCATCTTTATTGAGGTCAGTCCTTTTTAACGAGAGACACGCTCTCTCCCAGCAGCTGCGTTAGTCACCCTGGCAGTAAATTTGGGTTCACCTCCGAGCAAAAACCTTTCATAAGAGGCTGTGTCAAGTTTTGCAATGTATGACATTGAGCAGCATATATATATATTTTTTTATTTTATATTTTTTTAGGGAGTAGAGAGAATGCATTCTGACCTTTTTTTGTTTTTTCTTTTGATCTCAGAGTGGGAGTAATATTTTACCTTACCTAAACTTCCTTTATTTGAAACATGACTAAAATGCACAGATGTGTGTTTGTGTGCATGGTCGCTGGCCGTGGGAGAAAGCCTTGGGGGAGAAACACAGAGGGGTCACGTATAAGAGGCTTTGGGGCAGACAAGTGAAAAGGAGGCCCTTTCTTGGACAGAGACCATGGATTAGGATGAAAGACACAAGAGTGGGGGATGCTCTGTTTTTTTTTTTTTTTTTTATCTCTCACATGCACTTGCTACATCTCTCTCCTCTAATTCTGCATCATATCCATTCAAGAGGAGATTTAAAGAAGATGATGCTAAAAGATATCTAGTCCATGTCGGGTCACATAGATAAGATAAACACAATGAGCTTAAGATTGACAATTGAGTTCCGAACAGATCGATAGCCTCTTTAGAATTCACTTTGTGAATAAGAGGCCACGAAACGCATTGCTCTTTTTCCCAGCCGCTGGATTCGTCACACATGCTAAGAGAATTTAACACACCCGCTTCCAGCAGGCAAATATATGTGCTCCTTACGCACGTACATGTGAAGACATACACATACTTTTAGCCTCTGAAGGAAACACCTGCCCTTCACACACAAAGGTTTCCCAAAAAAAAACCCTTTAACATTTGGATTTTTTTTTTTGCTGTTTATTCGGGAAAACAGAACGAATAGCTTAAAATTTTCACGCCAGACCGCATCTTGCTCAGATAAAGGTTATGTATGGGTGATTGCAGCTTGACGACGCCTCCGTGCATGCAGTCAAAGTCAGTTCATGCGTGTGCTGCGAATCAAAGCAAAACACAACTGAGGCTAGTTTATGTCGTTGACAACAAGGGGGGGCAGCAGATCTGAGGTAATGTGACAGTTAACTAGCATTAATTCAGGAGCAAAGGTAAATGAAGCGGGCCCGCGGACACGACAAGGGGGAGTGCGCTGGGGATGGGAAGACGTGTGTACTGTACCACACTGGACTATGCTTGGCTGAGCATGTAGGGCATGCCAACAACAATGCATAATACAGCCTCTGGTGATGGGGGATGGATACACACACACACACACGCACACACTCGCACGCATGCACAGACATTGACGGTGATGGGGCACGGAGCAGTTTATGCTCTTATCAAGAGACGAGCTTTGATCAGGCTGACAGGAAGAGCACTCGCCCCCAGAGGAATTAGCCAAGTCTTGCCTTGCAAAAGCACATCCACAGTAAATCAGCCGTGGTGAGCTTGCAACCGAGCAGAGAGAATATCCGATATGTAACTTAATTAATATGCTAAATGTATAAGGGCATATACCGTATGATTTGCTCCAGTTTCAGTGTTCAGACATGCATTCAAAATTCTCTCATTTTAGTAGTTTGATTTGATAAATGTTAGCCGGTCGGCTTATGTTGTTTTGTAAATAGAAATGTTGTTTTACATAATATAAATATATGTCATTTTTTTATTATATTGTGTTTTTAATCATGTACATTTACAAATATTTAATATCAAAAAATCTTATATGTATTTTTTGTTTGTTCTGCACTGAGGACTTTGCTGCATCATCGTTGCAGTGCGTCATTTTTATTTTAGTATTATCTCATCCTATGTAGACGTTATTTTTATATTTGCACTGCAAATTGTATTGTATTGCAACAGTTATGAATGTGATCATGGTATTTCAGTCATTGCCTGTACAGTTAATAAATGTTTTATCATATCGGTAGTTTGACCCCTAGATTATTTTGACCATATTTGGTTAAAGTGTGGTGGCATGGCGGTCTAATGGTTAGCGCGCAGACCTCACAGCTAGGAGACCAGCGTTCAATTCCACCCTTGGCCATCTCTGTGTGGAGTTTGCATGTTCTCCCCGTGCATGCGTGGGTTTTCTCCGGGTACTCCGGTTTCCTCCCACATTCCAAAAACATGCTAGGTTAATTGGCGACTCCAAATTGTCCATAGGTATGAATGTGAGTGTGAATGGTTGTTTGTCTATATTTGCCCTGTGATTGGCTGGCGACCAGTCCAGGGTGTACAAAAAAAATTGTTTTTTTTTTTGTTTGTCACACATTTCAGATCATCAAATGCATTCACATATTGGGCCACCCTTAGTAGCAACAACTGCAATCAAGTGTTTGCGATGACTTGCAATGAGTCTCTTACCGCGCTGTGAAGGAATTTGTGCCTACTCACCTTTGCAGAATTGTTGTAATTCAGCTACATTGGAGACTTTTCCTTTTGTAAGGCCACAGCATCGCAATGTGATTTAGGTCACTCCAAAGTCTTCATTCTGTTTTACTTCAGCTATTCAGAGGTGGACTTACTGGTGTGGTTTGGATTATTGTCTTGCTGCAGAACCCAAGTTAGTTTCAGCTTGAGGTCACAAACAAATGTCTGGACATTCTCCTTCAGGATTTTTTGGTAGATTCCATTTATCACAGCAAGTCTTCCAGGTCCTGAAGTAGCAAAGCAGCCCCAGACCATCACACTACCACCAACATACTTTACTGCTGGTATGATGTACTCTTTCTGAAATGCCGCATTACTTTTATGTACCCCAAAAGTGCTGGGAATCATCAAGATGTTTCTTGGCAAAATTCAGATGACTTTATCATGCATCCTGTGTATGCCCAGTGTCTTTCTTATGGTGGAGTTATGAACACTGACCTTAACTGAAGCAAATGAGGGCTGCAGTTCTTTGGATGCTGTTGTGGGGTCTTTTGTGACCTCTTGGATGAGTCATCGCTGCGTTCCTTGGTTCATTTTGATTGGCCGGCCACTCCTGGGAAGGTTCAACACTGTTCCATGTTTTTGCCATTTGTGGGTAATGGCTCTCGCTGTTCTTTGCTGGAGTCCCAAAGCTTAAGAAATGGCTTTATAACATTTAGCAGACTGATAGATCTCAATTTATCTCAGTTGTATGTTTTAACAGTGGGGCAATCACTTTTTCACACAGGGCCATTTAGGTTAGGACAGGGGTCTCAAACATGCGGCCCACGGGCCAAATGTGGCCCGCAGGACACTAGTTTGAGGCCCCCGCCTTGATATGAAAGTTTAATGTTAGTGTGGCCCACGCAAGTTTGATTTGGATGCTGTATGGTATCATGTACCCAGAAAAAATTATTACGTTTGATTAATGTTCATGATAAAGGTTAAATAACTGTTAATAGTTATCCTCCCTATCCGTGTGGAAGTGGTACGTTTTTGGCTATTTAAGTTTAAAGGAAATAACTTGAAGGCTATCGTTTAGGTCGCTAGCTCTCTAGTTTGCGAGTTAGCATGTGTCTCAAGACCCTGCAGTTGCGCAATATGTTGTAAATAAAAAGAGTATAAATGTGACTATAGTCGTGTTTTGTCATGTCTACAGGGCTCTAATAATGCTTTGTTCATTTTAATCTGAAAAAATAATTTGTCTACCCACCAACTATATCTGGTTTCTTAAGTTTTTATTATTTGCCGTTTTATTATTATTATTATATTTATTTATTACTGATTGATTGATTTTCTTTATTCTTGATTTATTTATTTAGTTTTCATCTTATTTTGTTATTTATTTTAAAAAGTAAGATATTTGAGAACAGTGGAATGTTTTATCAGAGCTTTTCTTGTAGAAAATTGGAACCAAAGCGACGTTTTTTAAATTTTTTTGTTTTTAATAAATGTGTTTTTTTTTTTAAAAACCTGATGCGGCCCAGTCTCACCCAGACCCGAGCTCCACTGGCCCCCAAGTAAATTGAGTTTGAGACCCTTGGGTTAGGAGGTTTTTATTCTCCATTAATAATAAAGGATTTTATTACATTTTGTGTTGAGTTATGTTGTTGTTATGTGACAAACACTGTACAGCTCATAGTCAATATGTCCACCCATTATCACGAAGCAAGGCAGTAGGCAAATAAGAACATTCTTCAATTCTTTTCCGTACGAACAAAACTACAAAAATAAATTGACCCAATCTGGCTGCACTCGCCGTTGAAATGGTTACCGATCCAGAATCCTGTGCCCAATCCCCTTTTGTCACTTTTGTCCGTCTCCAAACCCTGCGGATGCTCTGCTTGTATAGCAGATGCTTCCAACCAAAAGATGCGAAGCGTGAAAGCAATGGGGGAAATTCATTGCATATATTCTTGCCCCCCTCCGTTCGCCATAATCACCACAATTAGCAGACATCTGCAGTGACTCCAAAGCTACGAGTGTATTCAAGTAATCAGAAGGGCTTCACTGACGCCACTGACTGCGGCCCCCTCTGTGATGGGCCTCATCCTGAAGGGAAGCGTTCCATTAGAAACTCTGTGATTAATTGAGATGGAGAGTTTGCTCCTGGCACCGCAGAGAGAATGAGACCCGACAGGAGGCTTGCGAGATGGCAGAATTGGATGCAGGATTGGTGGTGGTGGCGGTGAACAAGGGGACCACACACTTGATAAGGCAACACAAGGAGCTCACACTGTGGTTTGCAATTAGCTGAATGAGCGCATTTACAAGGATATGATGATTTTCTGGACCATCAAGTAAACAAAAGCGGTTTGGGATCCACATTTATTTGCGTCTTGTGAATAAAAGCAGCAGTGAGCTTCCGCAGAATGCAAAATGGCAAACAGCTAGCTTATAAAATGAGTTATTAGTGATATCTCCTTTGTTATTCTTCCTTGTTAAGATATCATGCTTTATAGGTGATGTTATTGTATATTTAAGGCCCTGTTATATTCCTTTTTATTTGTATTTTAGAGGTGTGAATGACAAAAAAAAGGGTACCGTGTCCCTCAAAAGTGGGGCAAACGACTAAGACAAGAAACACACGTCTTTCTCTTTTTTGTGCATTCTAAACAGATAATAGACACCCATGCTGCTTTCAAAGACATTTGTTGTTTTTATCATTTCTAACCTCAAACGTTACAACAGACCAGCAGGCGAACAACATTGGTTAGCATCACACGTATGAATCAGTGCTATAAATAGTACCTGGTAGTACCTTCTTTTGTCTGAGAAGAAGCAACATCTAACGCAGGGTTCTCAAACACACAGCCCGTGGGCCAAATGTGGCCCGCAGGACACTAGTTTGAGGCCCCCGCCTTGATATGAAAGTTTAATGTTAATCAGTAGCTTCTCATTTATCGCAGATAATACAGTGTGTCTTGCTCCTGCTTGATTCTGTCACAAAGCCTTAGAAAAGCTTGTATACCAGGGGTCTCAAACACGCGGCCCGCGGGCCAAATGTGGCCCGCAGGACACTAGTTTGAGGCCCCCGCCTTGATATGAAAGTTTAATGTTAGTGCGGCCCGCGCAAATTTGATATGGATGCTGTATGGTATCATGTACCCAGAAAAAATAAGTTTTTGGCTATTTAAGTTTAAAGGAAATAACTTGAAGGCTACCGTTTAGGTCGCTAGCTCTCTAGTTTGCGAGTTAGCATGTGTCTCAAGACCCTGCAGTTGCGCAATATGTTGTAAATAAAAAGAGTATAAATGTGACTATAGTCGTGTTTTGTCATGTCTACAGGGCTCTAATAATGCTTTGTTCATTTTAATCTGAAAAAAATAATTTGTCTACCCACCAACTATATGTGGTTTCTTAAGTTTTTATTATTTGCTGTTTTATTATTATTATTATATTTATT
Organism: Doryrhamphus excisus; assembly: GCF_037039965.1. NCBI lineage: Eukaryota > Metazoa > Chordata > Actinopteri > Syngnathiformes > Syngnathidae > Doryrhamphus > Doryrhamphus excisus. The sequence continues at coordinate 18,017,991 of NC_136362.1, forward strand.
TATTACTGATTGATTTATTTTCTTTATTCTTGATTTGTTTATTTATTTTTCATCTTATTTTGTGTAGAAAAATAAAAAGTAAGATATTTGAGAACAGTGGAATGTTTTATCAGAGCTTTTCTTGTAGAAAATTGGAACCTAAGCAACGTTTTTTTCATTTTTTTGTTTTTAATAAATGCGTTTTTTTGGAAAACCTGATGCGGCCCAGTCTCACCCAGACCCGAGCTCCAGTGGCCCCCAAGTAAATTGAGTTTGAGACCCCTGATCTAGTGGAATAACAGCTAAAGTAGGTTCTCTTTAAAGAACAAACTATTTGAGATAGAACAGCGCCTCTGCTGGTTGCACCCATGTAGTACACGCCAATTGGCTTCGACAGAATTCTTATTACGGCCGCTCCTCACCATCACATCTAACTTTCAGTGTGACAGCTCATAAGCAGATTTTCCAAAATATATATATATGGAGCTATTTCTTTAAACTGTTACTCACTGGGTAATTTGCATAAATTTTAACGTCTTCCATCGCAGTTGACAACATGTCTGACAGCTCATTACTGGCGCAGTAGGAGATGTCACTCTTATAAGGCACAGTGCGGTTAAACCTCCACTTAATAAGTTGGTCAGGAAGCAGCATGTCCGACACTTTCCGTCGACGCACACACACACACACATAATATATTATTGTTCATTAGAGTAAATACCTAAAATATTCCTCCGTCCAGTATCAAACATGGCCTTATACCCAAAATATAATCTTATAATCTTCTCACCAACTAACAAATCTATTTCATTTCAGGTTGACATTATGAATTTCAAAATGAAGTCGCCATTAAAACTAATAATACATGATTTTGTCAAACAAGCCTGAATAATTGCATAATGAGCCACTGATTCCGAAGTGGTGATTACAAGGTTACAACACTTGATTGTCCAAACCTTTTTCAAACTGCTCGGTGCCTGATGGAATGAGCAAGGAATGAACAAAGGATAGTAAAAATATGATATTTTAACAATTTTGTGAGGGAAAATTCAGGAAAAATATATTTCACACCACTTTTTTTGTCCAGCGGTTAACTTCTTTTGCTACTTGTTTGACAGTAATGTATATTAAAAAGTCAACTAACTTGTCCTTACTGCTGTGTATACTGCTGTTCTGTTACGCATTAATAAACAATGAGTAATTTTATTTCATTTTACTTTTATTTAGTTTTACAATAGCGGAAAACTTCTTTCATACTTGTTGACAGTTAAGATATACTGTCATGTTATAAAGTGACTGCCCTTCAGCAAGACTCCTTTTCACTTCAGCTATGTCACACACCAAATAAGTTTTATTTGATTTTAGTTTTATTAAGTTTTGTTATGCAGTAGTTCACTAATTTTTATACTTTGATCGTTAATGTTAAAAAGCGAACTGCCTTCAGCAAGCCATCTGGCTCTTTTTGCTGCATTTACTGTGACTGACAAATATCATTTAGTTTTATTTAGTCTCATTGGCTTATATTTATACTTATGTGACAGTTATAAATGGCATAAAGCGTGATGGATGAAGGGTGCTGCTTTCCGCCAGCCTCTCCTCACATTTTTACCTCAATGTCATGCATTGTCCAAGGATGAGTACTTTTATTGGATTTTAGTTTGATTTAGCCTTATTATACGGCAATACTTATTTTTATACTTGTGTGTTAAGAATGTTAAAATGTAATTTCAATTCTTGCTTGAAAATCACTTGATTATCTCAACTAGAAATGCTCGATATTGGCTTCCTTACTGATATTCAATATACCGACATTTTCCAGTACTTCATTATTATTCACTCCTAATATTGGCACCAACTCTTCCTTCAAACAAATGTCAGGTTGCATCCATTGTTATAAATGGACACGTTATTGTACCTTTATTGTGATGCCACTGGAGGAATTTTACAAATAAACACAGTTTGTGCAAAATAAGTCAAATACAGCAATATGCAATACAACTTATAGACAATTACCATATTTATTTTAAACAACAACAAAAAAATATGACCATAACACATTCTGTTATCAACAAGTAAGACATGTTGATTTTGAGGGACTGTCTTGGAAGTTGGGAACAGTCATCAGGGAAGGGATCTGAGTAGAGCCGCTGCTCCTTTACTTAGAGAGGAGTCAACTGCGGTGGCTGGGGCATCTAGGCTGGATGACTCCCTGCATGGTGAGGGAATCTGGGCATGCCTAGGAGGCAGACCGAGGACACGCTGGAGGGATTATGTCTCACAGCTGGCCCGGGAACGCCTTGATGTCCTCTCTGTTCAACTGGAAGCGGAGGCAAGGGACTGAGATTTGTGGACTTCCATATTGAGACTGGTGCCCCTGTGATCCGGACCCGAACAAGCAGAAGAAATTGATGGGTGGATAGATGGAAGGGTTAGTGTCAATAAATGTACAAATAAGAATAATGCTGACATGATATAATTTGGAAAGCTATGTGGTACACGCATCCGTATAAGCAGAGTATTTCATGTGTTACTACGGCCTATTATTAGTAAAAAAATATATTTAACTACAAGTTACATGTAGTATTGTTTGGATGGACAGATAATTAGGCATCAGTAATGTTACATTGATGAGACACTGACGTTATTACACTAGCCTCACACTGCATGGAAAAATGTTTGCTTCCCATTCCGTGTGGAAGTGGCATTTTTTGGCTTCTTACTTAGTCATTATTCCATTTGAAAAACTTCCTTAACTAGTTGTACAACTTGTGTTGTACAGTTGTGAGCCTGTATCCTGCATGTTGTGGTGTAAACAAAGAATAATATGAGTGTAAGGGTGACTATAAGGGTGTTATTTTATGTCTAGAGGCCTCTAATAATGTGAAAAAAATGTATTTAGGAAGTCATAAACAGGTATTCTATGCTCTAGCTACAAAAATATTCTGCTATTAATTGTGAATCCCACTTGGTTATGCCTTACATAACCAGCACTTTCATTGCAATTTGCATATTTACAATCCGAATGGAAATAATGCGTCATCGCAGACATACTGAGCTACTAAGCTTGGTGATATCACACGCTGATATCATTAGCGTTCGAAAAAACTATACTAGTATAAACTGTTTTTTCTTCCAGTATCGGACACCACTAATTTCAACTATTATTGAAATTTATGGTTCTACCTTCGGCCATCTTTGTGTGGAGTTTTTCTTCCTGTGCATGCGTGGGTTTTCTCCGGGTACTCCGGTTTCCTCCCACATTCCAAAAACATGCTAGGTTAATTGGCGACTCCAAATTGTCCATAGGTATGAATGTGAGTGTGAATGGTTGTTTGTCTATATGTGCCCTGGGATTGGCTGGCGACCAGTCCAGGGTGTACCCCGCCTCTCGCATGAAGACATCTGGGATAGGCTCCATCACCCTTGCGGCCCTTGTGAGGATAAGCAGTAGAAAATGAATGAATGAATAAATTGAAGTACTGTGTACTTTGAACATACCGTCCACCAGTGAAACTATTTACAGCTGTGCCACTTAGCAAAACATGCAAACTTCTGAACACACTTTTGAGTCCTTTCACCTAAATCGGGACAACAAGACCTTTTCATTTCAAAGAAAACAACAACTGGACCAAATGTAGAATTGGCGGACGTCTTGCTTTGATGGAGTCTGTTTCTAAATAAAGTAGTGAGAAAAGAAGCTTAAAAGGTTTTCCTTTGGATGTTTGAAAATAGACTGAAAGCTGAAAAGAAAAAAAAAACTGCCCGCTATTGATCTTAGAGTATCATTCCCACCCGCCGTCAAATCGGCAGTCAAAATCACACGATAATCCAACCATAAGCCACTTTGTTCAGACTCTTTAGCAACCTTTTTAGCATATACTCCCCTTGTGGTCCTTGGTGTGATCTCCCGCTCCTTAATACAGGACCACCATTTGAAGGGCCATCACCATGGTTACCAAATAGCGAATAGCCCCCTACTGGAGTTATTAGGATGTTGATAATGCTCTGTGTTGCCGTTTGAGGCCTTAAGGTCAAAGTAAGATTGTGTGGCACCAAGAAATACAATACTATTATGAACTTGTTGATGATAAAACAAAGAAAGGTGGTGATTTAAAATACTAATTTAAAAACATTATCTACATACCTCAAAATACAACAACCATTACAATACAATACAATGAAATACAATATAAACAAACAATTCAGATTAGGCACAGCAAGTGAAGACTGGGGCTGGAGCTGGTCATCGATAAAACATTGCTTTTTAATGCTAGACAAGACTAGACACACACAAACTAATAAACACGTCTAAAAACCTCAGGTAGGGGTTTAACAAGAATATACTGATGTTTGAGTTGGTCACCTGTTCAGACACAGTCTCAAGTTCTTGTTTTTTAATGCACAAGATTAGACACATGCAATCCAGAAAAGGATATGTAAATGTCACAAAAAAGTGGGCTAATAAATTGACAATAAAAGCACAAATACTGCGGATTTCAGAAAATAACAGATGGAATGATACAGCACTCTACAAGAAACAATGAAGTCTGCAAAATTAAATAATAAAAAAAAATTGTTAACTATAATGAAAATGAAAATGGTAATATTCATGATGATTATAATGATGGTAATAATAATAAAATTATAACAATAATGATAATAATGATAATAACAATAATAATATTACAATGACAATAATAACAGGGGAAAACAAGACAGTGGCATGAACATGATTATATTTTGCAAAAAGGGGTAGGTATTTATAAGCTTTTGCTTCAGCCTACTCCTTTTCGGCTTGTGATCAGATAGTTGAATACAGATGTAAATAATGGAGAGTTGTATTTTGATTGGTGTGGGAGATGCACTGTCGTGTTTCATGTATTTGCCCCAAAAAAAACAAAAAAAAACTTCACCCCATTTTTACATAGAATATACACTAACTCTGTACTTAATTGTCCAACTTAATAGATGCTACATATTAGCTACAATATGACAATAAGAACTTTTGGTGTACACAAATGTTAGCAACACTAGCATAGCGTATATAGCCACCTAGCTAGGGGCCGTTCAGAGGCGGTATCATGTCCATGAAGGAGGAGGTTTGTCCTTCATGAATTCATGAGAACTAACAACTTCAAAAGTGACCGTTGAAGCGTTTTTTTCTTTATAAAAGTGTAGTAAACAAGTATTTGTTTGGTGTTCAATAATGGGCTTTTCTGACACATTGTCGAGTCAGTTTTGCATAACAGAGTGCCTTCAATTCATGGCATCACATCTTCCTTAGAAAATATACCTAAAACATACACACAGGAAGATATAAACGTGGAAGAAGCTTAGAGGTTTTCGAGAACCAGAGGATCTAAAGGGAGAATTATCCATGCACCATTTCCTCCCTTACAACTGCGTGGAGAATTGTGCACTTCCTGCATCTTCTACGCCACACACACACTTGATATTTCATGCTTTTCATGCGCCTGCTTGATTTATTTATAAATGTTTCCTCCAAATGGGTTAAGCCATCACATTTTAACAGAGTACATAACTTAAAACATGTAATTGTTGTGAATTTTCTATAAAGAACACTGAAAATGTACACATGAGATGACCAATGTAGGAAACACATATGTAAGATGTTTCTGTGCGACTATTTATGTGTTTCCGCTCAGTAAAAGTGTGTGTGAATGTGCGAGAGAGACAGTCTATTGTCTGCAGACATATAGCAGCACGCTAACGCCGAGTGTCCTCCTTCTCTCCCCACCCGCTTTTCCTTGAATAATACAAGAGCTAGCCCGGCCCCCTTGGCCTCATCTGTCCAATGGGAGGCTCGCATCCTGTCAAGCTATGTTGCCGCCAGCCAATCACGCTCCTCCCGGTGATCCGTGCGAACCGGATGCCCTCCCTCTACTTGAGCTGCCGAATCAGACGTCATGAGTGGATTTTGGGCACCGGCTCTCATTCGGTGTGGAGTTGCTCCGGGACCGGACGGAGAGTGAAAATAGTCACCGGTGGACATCTACTTGTTGGACGATCGGCGTGAGTATGCGTGAATATTTAAATGTGGTAAAATTGTAACGGAATGAGACGTGAGTGGATATTTAAATATGTGGAAGTATTTTCATAAGAGCACAACCGCGCGACTGTGGGAACATTCCCCCATAAGAAAACATTGAATAACACTACTTGAACTTATCCAGTGCTTCACGAGAGGTATCCACGCGTGGCGCAAGACTTACATAGTGTAAAGTTTTCAACTTAAATTCATCTCCACTCTCTCCTCATCCCAATGCGCGTCAAAGGCTGATAAATGGTGGCTATTATTTTTCAGCTTGAACAATGCGCACCGGCTTTGTGTGGACCATCTGTCATTCTATCGACATTACAGAACAGCAGCACCTCCTTCTGAGGGGAAAAAAATCTCTCGCGGTCTCTCTCCCTCGTACACACACACACACACACGTACACACACGCACACACACACACAGGCACCTGAAGAGCAGACAGCAATCATTCAGAGCCACCACCCGTCTATGACCACGCCATGACGCATGGTGTGTCTGCTTAACCTAGAAAAAAAACACACCACTGCTGAAATTTCACATTTACTACACATGTGATGTCCCGTGTAAAATGCAACAACACAGCAACAACGCCTCTGCAAAAATAGACCGGAACAAAGTGTCTTCTTTTTGCGCATCTGAATGTCTCACATGGCTCGACTGCCATTTTCAGGGCGTCCACTCTTGAGAAGCTCATCATCAGCAAAAGACTGCTTCCTTTTTTTTTTTTTTTTGGTGTTAAAGAAAAAAAAATGTTGCTTTTTTTTAAAGCTGCCATTCATGTCTCTCAGCACTAATATGGCTTACGGTTAATGAGCCAGTCTCCATAAATTCTTCTGCCATCTGGAATATAGTAGGTCTAGACGCTGAGTGCAGCATTGCATTAAACAGGGCATTGAACACAGCGTGATTTAATGACATGAAAAAGTGTGTTGCCTTTAATGAGAAACTATTCCTATCCACATTATCCTGATAAGATGGAGGAAATCATTATTTTAGGGTAATTAAATACACTAGAACAATCTAGGCTGGGTGTCTTTCAACTTATTGTTATTTTAAAGCAATCCTTCACATAGGAAATAATGTATAAGGGTATTCATTTGCACCGGATTCAAACTATCACCATGATATTAACATGTTTTAAGAAACATTTGACCATTCTTAGCTGCCATACCAGTGTAAAAAGAAGTACTTAATGAGACTAACATAAAGCTACTAACCTTTTAATGAGAAATCATCGTTACCCTGATAAGTTGGAGAAACTCAAAGTTAATTAAATGCAATGAAATCCCTGGTTGATTTTCAAGTTGTTCTGGTTTCAAAATCATTAAAAATAATCAAATAAATAAAAAGCGAATTCATTTGCCCCAGAGTCAAACTGTCAAACACGCACACACGCACACACGGTACATGCCATGTTTTACGTCCTAACTGTCATACAGCTATAATTAGAAGTATAGTAATCCTTTACGCTTATCTATAAAAAAAAACCTGGTGGTGTTTTATAGATACTGCTTACTACCGTATAATAATAAGTGCATTTATGTTAGCATCCGCCAGGTTTAATTAATTGCTAGAATATTAATTGTGTGTTAACTGAGATCTAGTTAACGTATTATAATCCCAATAGTACATTTTATGTGTCGGCAACATTCACAAGCTGAAAGAACAATACTATATAGTATATACTATGGTTATCGTCATACTTTCTGTCAAAGCAAAACACGGCTATGGATGATGATGGTTTCAAATTGTTGACTTGGGTGCTTCCAATAATTGATGGGATACTCGTTTGGGGGTTAACGGATGTCCTAGTCCACATCTGTTTAATATAGTTTTAGGTCGTGGGCGGGGTGTTGGCTTCTTCCGTCTCCTGCTGCAACAATGCCGCTAGCTCCCATGTAGCCCATTTATCGCTTGTGAGAAGTCCCATCCAACTGAAAGCCTCTGAAGTGCAGGCGGCCATTGTCGTTGGCTCGAAACCTTCCTGCAGCTCCATCTTGTGAAAATCTAATGTTGTTACCATCAGGGGAGTCCAACCACACATCACATGACTCCTAACAGATCCACTTCCTGCCTCCATCAACTATTGAACACAGACTGTACACGAGGAGAGGAAATGTCCCCCCCCCTACTCACCCGCCCCCGCCGCCCTTCAGTCTCCATGAAACTTTAAATTCATTATTTCTGAGTCAACTGGAAGAGATATAAAGCAAATACGCTTAGTGGGGTGTGAAGCAAAAGTGGGAATAAACCTCAAACCGGTGTGTTTCTTTTTCATTGCCAGACTTCATCCACGGAGCTGCAGCTTTATGGGGGGAGCCACAATAGCACAGACCACTTGGACAGCGTGCAGGCCTTGCAGGTAAATGACGTCAAGCGGTCAATGAGTTCACATCGACAGGAACTTGTGTCCATATGTGTGTTTAGTGCTTCCCTGTGTAAATGGAAAGGTTAGGTAATGGAGACCCCACTGCCCCCCCTCACCCACTTTGCACCGCGCCTCAGGCGTCCACAGCATACTGCCCACCTAGATGAGTGCGTGACCTCTGACCTCACGTCTAGCCAAAGGCTCAGGTCTGTCGGGGTCAAGCCAGGTGGCTTTCAAGGCTCTTATTGGAGCGTCCAGGAGCACATGACATTTGAACCGCGCTCCTTTTTGCTTAATTAAGAAGCTCTTAATGCGCTAGGTGTGTCATTTTCCTGCATTATGGATCAGACGTAGACGGTCGGGAAGGAGGTGAGCGAAACCTGTTAAACTCCGAACATCTGCTCTTGTTTCGGTCTGCTTCTTTATGACGCCGAGGACGCTTTAATCATCGCAATGCTGTCCGGCTCGCTCGCGTCGCACGCACACGGTCCTGTCGCAACACGCTCGACCACATGAGAAACTCCCCATGGAAATTTTGGAATCTTTCCCATTGTTCCTGAAGGAAAAGGGGGGCTTTCATATGGAAGTGGGGAACGCCAGGAAATGACAGGCATTCTTTGTGGACTGTTTGAAAATAAACGGGTGGCTCCGCGCTTTTTTCCTCCTGACAATTAGCCCGAAACTCAAAATGAGGACACAATTAAAACTTTATCAGTCTTCCAATGGAATCTTCTGTTCATGTGTCTTTGTATTTTGCTCCTTTTTTGTCCTTATTTTACCCCCCCCAACAGACCTCCCCCCTCCGGGTTTTAAACACGGGCCTGCTGCTTGAGCTCTGCTTTATGAGGTGTGACAGAGAGGTCTGTCTGCCGAGACGGCCTGTGCAGACTGGAACATAAAGCTTTACATTGGGTTGGCTGCGGTCGCTTCGGGGTGGACTTCAACTTACTTCACCGCATATACAGGAAGTGGCGCTATATATGTACTGCTGAGCTGGCATGGAAGCGTGTGTGCAGGGTAAAAGGGGGGTAGCTCCTAATAAAAAATTCCTAGTTTGTACTTTTCATAAAAGATGATCGACTTAAAGAAAAGAAGGCGTGCTTTCTTCATATATTTCATTCAGACTAAACAGGTTGTAGATGCTTTTTCTTGCGACGGCTCTATAATTCCTTTTTAGGCGTCCAGTCAAGCCATATCACACCTTACGTGCCCTGCACCCCCTTCCTGCCTTTTCCTCCACCTCTTTTTTTTCCCACTGGGCCGGTGGTAGTTCCCAGGTATTTGTGCAGTGTAGCATAGCCAGGAGACTGCTTGTTCAGTCCTCCGTGAGACAAAGACAGCGTGCTTCCAACAGAGGGATGAAAGGAAAAGGGGCTGTGCAGCCACTCCTTTTTTACAATGGGAACCCTCCTTAGTGAGGCTGTAGAGCAAATAACCACCTTTCTCTTTCTTTTTTTTTTAACATCGTCTCCGAGTAGGAAGTGCGCTGTTGTGTACATACAAGCACTGGATGTCATTTACGTTGCCTAAGGAACTTTTTCATTACACCTGTAGGTGGGATCTGAAAGTTATCTGATTCATTTGTTCAGAAAGCAACTTTCAAGAAAATTGCTGAATTATGTATAAATTATGTAATAAAATAAAAAGAATGGGAATAAATTACATAGAGTACATGAGTGTGGAAGTAGCCAACACCTTTCCTGACACAGAGCAAATCTGTTTAGCATGTAAGGGCATTTAGATCAACAATACTATCTGCCCCAATGGCTGGATGGGACAAAAAAAAAAAAAGAGAATAAATTACATAAAGGATTCAACTTAAAGCAGTAAAACTACAATGCAAAAAGTAACAAAAGAAACATTTTATATTGATATACTATGTTGTATAAATATTTTTTCAAAAAATATAATGTTGGGTTAAATCTGCTGATCTGATTTTTTACATTTTTTAAAGAATATTTTTTGCTTATTTTGTCACTGGATTCCAATTACAATGTTCAGACTGTTGTTGGCAGAGGTTCTTGCTCCACTGACATATTTATTTTATTGGAAAAACCTGCGTCCTTATCACATTCTCACTGTTGAGTTATGCACTAGTGGCGGCTCAGTGGATTATTATCATCTCACGCGGTCATCAGGGGGAGGGAGCGGAAACCACAGGAGTCTTCTTTTTTATGGCTTCAGCTACAGAGACAACCTGTTTTCAGACACCTCTCTTCTGGTGCTTTTTTTATGACATCATAAATTCCTCCATTTCCTCTGACCAGCCCTATAGGTTGGTATAAAGGACGTACCTGGGCGGTAATTGTCTGTCTGGCTCGCTCATCTGTCAGCGCCGCCGACACACACCACACGGAGACACACATAAAGTGTAAAGATATATTTGCACGATGTAGAGAAGGTTTCTTTTTGATTTACTTTTCTAATGTAGGTCGGTGACCTTTCTGCACGCATCAACAACAGCCCACTCTCATACCTTTTGTTTGTCGAAATCTGAGGGTGAAAAGCAGAAAAGAAAGGATTACGGGGGAAGAAAGGAAGAAAGAAGCCCTAAGGAACATTCTGCATCCATCTGATGCATGGCCGGGTCTCCTCAGGGAGGCAGGAACAATACGCGCACCAGCACGACAACATTCCTTAAGGGTTAAAAAGGTCAAGGGTCACCCAACGACCCCACCCTGCCAATCAGTCTTGAGGTGCACGCACACACCAGCTCGCTCAGTGTGTCTTTGTTTTTAAAGTTTATGTCATCGCACTTGTTGAACAGACTCTGCACCTTATGTTACAATGTGCCCTTTGCTCTCTATTGGCGCTTTTACTGTCTCGTAATGGTCTTTGTGTCCCTCACTCTGCTGTCCGTGCGCACTGCTTGATTGATTGGACTCTTTTTGGACATTTTTATATAGGGCAGGGTGCATCCAATCAGCCGAGTCAGCAAACGGAGGTTTCAATTAGAGCAGATTGGTGCAGGTTTACTTAACCAGAGCTACATATGGATGAAAGAACCACAGACTATAATTAAAGCCAATATTTAAGGTCGTCTTTTATGAAAACTGTGGCTTTGTGAAACCGTAGCACATTTTGGATAACGTGAAGCATATGCATAGGAGTTGCCATTGTAAGGGTCCCCCCGCAACGCAGATCTGCAGGTCTGGTAGTCATTATGAGTACAGTATACACTGGACATGCCGCTACGTTCAAGCCTCGCCCACTGCTGCATCGGACCACCCCAGAGACAAACCGCTGGGACCTCCTCCTTTGACTCTTGGGGAAGTGCATTTTGGGATTTCCGGAGGCTCGGCTAGACCTTAATCACCTTGTGATGAAAGCAACAATACAGTGGAAACTCCGAAAGCTTAAAAGTAAAACAAAACTTGGACTTCAAACCGTCATCATGTGTGACGTAGACAGAGTGAGTTAATGCCTCAAATCTGTGTTGCTTTTATGTGGAGTTTTTTTGTGTATACAGCAAGTGTGATGATAACCGTAGAGCAGAAAATTAGCCTTAGGCTTATTTTCAACTAAAAATACAACAACATCACTAGTAGCTATAGGATATATTACCACTAGTGGTTTAAATAAACAGATTGAACAAATTACAAGTTAGCATGTAGCTTAAAGCATAATGGCTAATGAAGAGCATGAAAATGACAAAGCGAAACAAATGTTTCTTTTATTTTGCATACGTACTCTATTTAATTAGAGAAACACCACTAGATGACAGTATCGCTTTTTAAACTGCTTGGTGTCGTCAAAGCATGAGTAGTTTTACTTGATTTTGGTTTTATTGTAGAGTTGTTAAATTCTCTTTATTCTTGTAAGGCAGTTAATAATATTAAAATGTGACTTAAAATATTGCTCGTAGAGTCAGTAAAGATTTTAGATCAGGCATGTTCAAAGGGTGTATCGTTTAACTGTATGGTAGTACTCAGCTCAAAGCTTGTATTTCAGTTACAGGGGACGCTTTAAAGATTGTAGGATGGGGGTGGTTTGATCCGGAAACAAAATGTATTTAAAATTACAACAACTTGGAAGTCCGCCGGCTCCGTGAAACAGATATGTTCCACTTCAGAGGTTCTGGTGTATGCAGAAATATTATCCCCCCGGTTGGCACATTGCGTCAACATGAGCATTGAACTTGAGTCTACGCTGTACTTCATTCCGACAAACTTTCGCTCTGGCTAATTCTCACTTCCCTGTGTCCTCATTTCTGTGTGCGAAGACGACTATAATCCGTCTGAATTTTATCATCCACATTAAATCTCCTCCCAGTCGAGCAAGGAGACATCAAAGCCTATCTGGCTGCAGCTGTGGAAGTGCTCCAAAGATCGTTTACTGTCGGGAGCTTAAAAAAAAACGCCTCTATTTTTCTTTATTTTGTCTAGCAGCTGACGCCTCTTCCCACCCACAAGCGTTTCTGTCGGCGGGCTGGAGTGGCCTCACCCAAGGAAGAAGTTTCCTGTAGAAATAGATGAGTGTGGTGCTATGGAGCTTGCTATGGAGCTGCATGGTGGTTTGTTAGTGATCGGCTCGTGCAGGAGTGGTCCGGCTGCTTGCCATATGGTGTCATTATCTGCTATTTCAAATGATTATCTCCCTCCATCAATATAACCTTCCAATGTGTATGTGTGTGTGTGATTTGAGCTCTGGATTGTACCCCCGTTGTAAGACTGTCTGTCCGCCTGCAGTTTCGCCTCCCCCCCTTTTACGCTGGGTGAGCTATGATCACCCCTTGTAACCTCTGTTCCTCCCCCCTTCACCTCTCCCAGACACACACACACACACACAAATATATATATATATTCAGAGGGTCTCTCCACACAAAAGAAATATTCAGCTGTAGAGAGTGGGGGTCCTCCGAGGGTGCAACATTGAACTGGATGGAAGGGGGGGAAGTGGATTAAGAAGAAATGGCTGGCTGACACTTGGGTTGCCATGGCAAAGCCCCCTACTACCGCGACATGTCGACACACCCTATTTTTCATGTAAGGTCTCATTGTGAGGTGAGAGTGTGAATAGCCCATGTGGGGAAAAATACAAAAAAAATGGTTAAAACTCATCTTTATGCTTGGCAGAGGTAAAAAAAAAACTAAAGTTCATTATTATACTGTGAAAGTACACAATAATAAATACAGTGCAACCTTTGAAGTCAAAAATCATAATGCGTTACAGTATGTTGCCTGCAAACAGATCCCTGTCAAAGAGTAGTTTTACTCTATTTTTGTTTTTTATGACAGTTAAAATAATAATAATATAATATATTATATATTATGTATATTAATAATATATAATAATATAATAATATAAAATGTTACTTAAAACATTGCCTGCCACCAGAGTAGTTTTACTCTATTTTTGTTTTTTAAGTTAAAAATAATAATAATAATAATATAATATATAATATATTATGTATAATATAATAATATAATGATATAATGACATAATAATATAATATTATAATAATATTATAATAATATTATAATAATATTATAATAATATTATAATAATATTATAATATAATAATATTATAATAATATTATAATATAATAAAATAAAATGTTACTTAAAACATTGCCTGTAACGTTAGTAAAGGTTTTGGAAGAAATTACTTCACTTTCCAGATTTCCTACTGGAAAAAATGACATCACTTCCTGTCTGCTTCTCTTTCAGGTCGCCTAGAGAACACATTTACAGTAACACACGGGTATTATGTATATCTTAATGCCTTATTTACTTTTATTTTGTGTACTACATTGGGTTAGGTGTAAAGGTGGTGATAGGGTTGTTATTTCATGTCTAGAGGACTCTAATAATGTTAAAAATGATATTTAGAAGGTCAGAAATAGTTTTTCTATGATAAGGAATTCTACTTCACGGAAATCCAATTATCACGGTCGGGTCTAGAACCAATTAACTGCGATAAATGAGGGATTACTGCAAAAGTGTTCTGCCGAGCCTAAAGGGAAGTTTTATGAAATAACAGTAGTGTCAACAAAAGCTGAGATACCGAAAAAAGAAAATAAGGTTCATTTGAGGATAAATGGCCTCCGTAAACAAAAGTCAATGGAAATCAGTGTAGTGTTAGCGGAAACCTGCTAACTTAACACCTTTATTCATTCAGCAGGTTGTTACAATTTTAGAATCATATTTTATATACTATAAACTTTCTACAGGGTCATGTATTTCTTTCTCCGGGATTGTCAAAATGTATCGGTGCATTTTAACAAGAGGAGTAGAGCGTGCACAAGCAGTAACTCAAAGAGCCAATTATCTCTCGTCTTTACGGCTTTCTGAATTACAGCTGCAATAACGTGATGTATTTCTCATCCATGTTGGGCAAGGACGGGATGGGGAGGGGGGTGTTGCGTTGGTGTGGTGGGCTGACATTTGCCTCCTCCCCACCCCAGCAGAATAATGGATTCAGCTTGCCCGCAACCCCCCTCTGACCGCCCCCGTTGCTCAATGACATCAGCAGCCTAAGCCGATAAAATAGGAGGGGTAACAAACGTTCATAGATGCGCGTTCGGGCACCATGACGTCAGTCTCCGGTCGGCGAGGCGGCGGGGTAACACTGCTGCTAGTTGTCCCCCCCCCCCGAAGCTTTTGACAATGGGAGCTCTCAGCCAGTGGCCAAGCGGTTAAAGGGACGGCTGCACAGTGGGACATGGCGGCATTGTTCCCTAGGTTAGATGTCCATAAGAACCATGACAGCCTCTAATATTATTCTGACTAATGTTGCACATAAGTGTGTTTGTTTATGAAAAGGTCAATGATTTGCTACATGTAGCGTCTCCAGCCACGCAACAAAACAATAACTGTAAGAACAGTCATTTTTAGTTTATTGTTGCCTAAAATGTAAATCTTAACCAATAGAACACATTTTACTTCATGGTAGATATTACATATCTCTTCTTCTTTCTCTTTGGGCTTTTCCCTTCAGGGGTCGCCACAGCAAATCAATCTCCTCCATCCAACCCTGTCTCTCTCACACCGACTACCCTCATGTCCTCCTTCACTACATCCATAAACCTCCTCATTGGTCTTCCTCTACGCCTCCTACCTGGCAGCATCCTTCTACCAATATATTCACTATCTCTCCTCCGGACATGTCCCAACCATCTCAGTCTGGCCTCTCTGACATTTATTTAATGTTCCTCTGATGTACTCCTTCCTGATCCTATCCATCCTGGTCACTCCCAATGAGAAGTAGTTACATTTTAGACAACATAGACAAGGCAGTTAGTGCCTTCTTGTTTTTTTCTGGACATCATACTTCCTGTGGTGGCTATTGTCTCATCAATTTATTATAATGGAAGCTTTAAATGGCCCCCAACAGCAGCCCATGTTATTATTATGGTTATTATGTTATCCTTTAAACATGCAATAAATGCCTATTTTGGCAAACAATTACTGACACCAAGTGGTCGATGTAGAATACTCCATTCATAATTGGAATGCTTCCTATGCCTTGTATTTGTATTTTTGTACCTCAATAAATTGTAATGACAGAATTGTAAACAAAAAAAACTGGCATTGAAACATGAGTTCAGAACATTCAGTAAGAGATTGTCCAATAAAAAAGAGAATAATGTCACATTTTTACGTGTTCAAAGTGCATTTCAGAGCACATTATTAAGGAACATAATTGCTAATAATTTGTCAATAATTCATGACAAAGCAAAATTATCTATCGAAATTGTATTGCATAAAAGTATGCTGCTCACTTTGTGGATTATGTTGAGTCTTTCTGTTTATTTGTTTTGCATCAGACTTATGGAGGTCTACACTCACCTGGGTGTTATTATAGTTGCTCCACATTCTTTATCACATTGGTTTGGAACATTTAAGGAGCACAACGGGTCATTTTGGTAAGAATAAATGCCATGTTGTGTTATTATAACGCAGCCTTCCTCTCATGTGTGTTTCAGATGTCAACCAGAAGATGACCTCACACGGTTTTGATCCACGAGGTGGTAATGTGATGGTAATGCAACAACTTCTTCATTTATGTTCCATTTGACGCAAACATAAGTCCGGTCCTGCTTGCCTCGGTGAACATTCAACGCTGTCGGTGAGTTTGGTATGGATCACATAAAAACCATCGACCGTTGACTGTGCCCTGAGGTTCGCCCAGACGACGTCAAGCGATGAGCAAAAGAATGCATCGACGGTGCATGAGGGGGCGCATGGAAATCCAGAAACACGCAAAACCGTGTACAGAAGTCACACTGTGGCTCCGGGACCTCAAAAGGTCACAATCAACATTCATTGCTGTCGCTGGGTTGGACTGTGTAGAAAAGCTCACTGAACAATGAGTGCAACTGTGGCCTAGATCTGCCTTGACGGCCCAGTCTCGGCCAATCAGCTAAACCGGATGTGAAATGCTGTGATTTTATTCTATTTATTCTATTTATTCTATTTTCTGGCTACCGGGAGTCTTGGTGGTGTGGAGGAGAAGGAGGAGGTGTAGGGAGATAGCGACACAAATAGACTTCTGGCTTGTCCTCATCCACCTCTCGTCTAATTAGTAGTTATGTGTGCAGCAAGGGGGAAGGAAGCGGAGTTGAATGTGTAATCATTTGGAGCCTCTTCTCTTTCAGATGTTGCATCCCTCTCCTTTTTTGTTTGTCTAATTATACAGTGCGCTAGTTTAACTCCGTGTTAACCGCCAGCCATGCGCAGCTTGCCAGTAAAGGACCAAAGGAACAAATAAGCACTAGAATTAGTCCAGTTTGTAAGATAGTCTTTTCCGGTGTTGCTTTAAAAGGCAGCGATAAAGGGATTGTTTTGATCTTTACAACCGAGGATGTCCTATTGTCTGTGCTGTCCGGCTTCCTGTGTGTGTGCATGTGTGTGTGTGTGTGCATGTGTGTGTGTGTGTGTGTGTGTGTGTGCTTTAAACACCGCTCATTTCACATGTAGTGTACTCTCTTCTTTTCAAATAAAGTCAAACCTGAAGCCCTGGTGTGAGTATATTATTAGTATTTGTATATTCTTTGTACTTGCTCCCGCTTGCATCCACTTTATCACTGAGAATGAAGGAGAAAGTCACAATATGACAAATAGCTATTGAAGTAAAATCCTGACATATTTTAATTCAAGCATACCTTTATGCTCAGTCTCATTACATTTTTATACATCAAACGATGGTTATTCAATTGTAATACAGTTATGGCTTTTTTGTAATTTATTTATTATATTTAAGTTGCTCTTTTTTACATGAAATTTTGATTTTTTTTCGACATATATTGTTAATTATTGGAACATTTCCATTGATCCATCCATTTTCTATGTCGCTTATCCTCATTAGGATTATGCTGGAGCCTATCCCAGTTGTCCGTGGACGAGAGGCAGGGTACACCCTGGACTGGTCGCCAGCCAATCACAGGGCACATATAGACAAACAACCATTCACACTCACATTCATACCTTGGGACAATTTGGAGTCGCCAATTAACCTAGCATGTTTTTGGAATGTGGGAGGAAACCGGAATACCGGAGAAAAACCACGCATGCACAGGGAGAACATGTAAACTCCACACAGAGATGCCTAAGCGGAGATTCAAACCCAGGTCTTCCCGTCTGTGTGGCCTACATGCTAACCTATTGGAACATTAAAAACTTTGTTCTCTCAATATGACAACTTGATGTTCTTTAAAAAATATTTTTTCTTCTATAAATGTGCTCCTAAAAAATCATAATTGCATTACTTTACTCTTCTGTACTCTTTTTTTTTAATCCACGTTTGTTTTATTCCCACATTGTTAAAATTTTTGATGTTCTTGTTGTGACTATATTGTTGTAAAATTATGCCAAAGAAATAGTAATAAAATAATAATTCTCAAATTATTTGTACTTCCCACATGAAGCT
The DNA here is from genome assembly GCF_037039965.1 of Doryrhamphus excisus. NCBI lineage: Eukaryota > Metazoa > Chordata > Actinopteri > Syngnathiformes > Syngnathidae > Doryrhamphus > Doryrhamphus excisus. Next base: position 18,036,268 of record NC_136362.1, read on the forward strand.
ATGGTTTAAGCATTGAAAGGACGACAAATGTAAATAAATTACATTAATATTACAATTTTACAAATTGATGTTCACATTATATCCTCTGTCTTGTAAAAATGCTAATTTTATCTCGTAAAATTTTTATTCAAACTTCGCCGATGTTACCACTATATTCTAAAAACAATAAAGTCAAACATGAAATACAGCTTTAGTATTTTGTATTGGTGCATATTAATCCTATACACGCCCCCGCCGCACCCCCGTCATCAGCCACCCCCGCCAGTCCCTCTGTATTATTCATAAAAAAGCACTCTGTGCACTGGTGCAGAAGAATGGAAGTGATGTAACAGTGGCTGCAAGCATGCCTCCTGACTGTCACTTGGGATGGATTCAAACTACAGCAACTGAAAAAAATGTTTGCTCAGCTTTGGTGAGCAAAGGCATGCATGATGATGATGATGATGATGATGATGATGATGGCATCACACCAGATTAACTTAAAATATAGCAAATGTGAAGGTGCAAATGTAGTGTAGTGTTTGTTATCTATAAATATCAAGCTCAGGTTCACTGATGCCAAAATAAAGCAGGATGATGTGGCATGTTACTATATCAAATGCACTCTTTGGAGCACAACTCAAATGATGCAATAAAAGAAGCGTGTGCACATTATGCTAAAAAGTCCAATTACAATAATTGTTTCTATATGGATTGTAACTCTTGTGTTTTTTTTATGAAAAATAAGTACTATTGCTCATTATTGCAGCTTTCATCCACAATCAGGCAGGCTAGGGGGAAAGCTGTATACAGTACAGTACAGTACAGTCATGTCACCAGTGTTTATTACTTACGATTTAATGAGATTGATATATAATATGACTCAAAACTAACAGATACTGTATTAGGCATATAAATGTAAAATGATTTTAATAATATTTAATCATGCAAGTGAATTAATTATGCGTTCATAATTAATATAAAACATTGTATTTTGTTTATCAGTGGCCAAATTTAAACATTGAAAAAATTAAAAAATTAAAATAAAAAAATGATTGTGTAATACACCTTGCTAACGTTAGGTGGCAGCAGTGTCCACCAACACAGGAAAGATGCACTTCCTGATTTTTTTCTATGCCCGGAAGAGAGATTACTGTCACACGTTTTAATGTTCATACCGGATGACACGACTTTCTAATTTTTAAAGGAATATGTCACATTTTGGCATAAATCAAACCGACGGAACGACAGCTCCTGAGACGTGACAAAATGTGCATTTATGGTGATGCTAACATCGTCCGTAACATACAGGCTAACCCTAGCTTTAGCCACTGTGCAATGATGGCGAGGAGTGGATGAAGATGCTATAAGCAGGCAAGAGGTAAAATAATGTTGTTTTTATTTGGTTTGGCTTAGACGGATGTTACTGTGGAAAATATATATCTTGTGCTTTTTATTCCGCTAGTTTTAACTGAACATAATTCTAAACTGAACGGTCGTTTTAGCGCAGTCATCGTCGCTACTGCCCCCTAAAGGCCAGAGGGGAGAACTTGTATGTCATATTTTATTATTTTATGTGTATCCTCAATGAATCGTTTTCTTCGGAATATACAATATCAGACGTTTTATTGATACTTTTAGTCTACAAACAGCCAGGAATGTGGTGATGGTTTTCACAGCTGGCTTCACTGCGTTCTAGCTCTGCAACCAAGGGGAGCCATGGAAAGTGTTGGAAGAGAGGAGTGTGGTCATGGTAGTCTCTTTGAGGACCAGGACTTCCCCTCGGATGACTGCTCCTTGTTCTGTGACAGTTCCACACCCATCTCCAGGCTGCGAGGACATGTCACCTGGCTCCGTCCACAGGTTAGCCCAATTGAAGAAGTCAGGTGGAGCAAAATTAAATGAAACGTTTTCACACACACATGACATTCTACACTAAGCATTAGGGGGGGGGGGAAGAAGACAAGCCATATTATCACAAGAATATAAATGGAAACTGAATAAAGTTTATTTGTTATTATAATTAATTTGCTATAGTAGAGAGACTAATGTCAAAAGTTCTTCAACATTATACATTGCCAAAATTTAAGATTGTCACACATCTTTTGGAGCACTGATCCAGATTTTGGTAGCATAAAACCGAAACACAGAGATGTACTTTGCTGCAAGACCATTAAGATACTTGTACACAAGCAGAGCTGTTGTAAAGCCGATTCTCTGAGCAACAGGAAGCTGTTGCAGAGACCTGAGTACTGGACTAATATGGTCATATTTCCTGGTTCTAGTCAGGACTTGAGCAGCAGAATTTCTGGATGTACTGAAGCTGTTTTACAGCTTGTTTAGAGAGCCCGGTTACAGTACAGTTATCACTCCTACATTTGTAGCCTGATGGTTAGGATAAACTGGCTGATAACACTTTCCCTTTGTTTCTGTGGGCCAATTGCATCCACACACTGATCTGTTTGATGCAGTGACATAGTAAATCTGCAGGTCCATGTTCTCCACATTTTAGTGGTGCCTGCATAATTGTGGTAGGACACAGTGTAGCTGGCCTAAAGGAAGCATGTACAGATTGAACAGTAGGGGTCCCAAATTGGCGCCTGGGGAACCCCACAGGTCTTGGCCATTTGATCTGAGACACAGTTACCAATTCCAACCAAGTACCTCCTGTGCTCCAGATAGGACTTGAACCATTTTAGAGCAGTACCAGAAACGTACACCCAGTTTTTAACCTCTGTAATAAGATTACATGGTCGTCTGTGTCAAAGGCAGCGCCCAGGTCCAGCAGAACAAGAAGTGAGATTTTGCCATTTATTAAAAACAGAAAAATATACAAACTTTTTCAGTGCTTTGGTTCAGATTTTGTACAATAAAAGCTCTGATAAAACATTCCACTGTTCTCAAATATCTTAATTTTTATTGTTCTGCACAAAATAAGATGAAAAATAAACAAATCAAGAATAAAGAAAATCAATCAATCAGTAATAAATAAATATAATAATAATAATAAAACGGCAAATAATAAAAACTTAAGAAACCACATATAGTTGGTGGGTAGACAAATAATTTTTTTCAGATTAAAATGAACAAAGCATTATTAGAGCCCTGTAGACATGACAAAACACGACTATAGTCACATTTATAATCTTTTTATTTACAACATATTGCGCAACTGCAGGGTCTTGAGACACATGCTAACTCGCAAACTACAGAGCTAGCGACCTAAACGGTAGCCTTCAAGTTATTTCCTTTAAACTTAAATATCCAAAAACGTACCACTTCCACACAGATAGGGAGGATAACTATTAACAGTTATTTAACCTTTAACATGAATCAAACGTAATAATTTTTTCTGGGTACATGATACCATACAGCATCCATATCAAACTTGCGCGGGCCGCACTAACATTAAACTTTCATATCAAGGCGCGGGCCAAATGTGGCCCGCAGGACACTAGTTTGAGACCCCTGGTATACAAGTTTTTCTAAGGCTTTGTGACAGAATCAAGCAGGAGCAAGACACACTGTATTATCTGCGATAAATGAGAAGCTACTGATTAGTGAGCTTCTGTGTTGGCGATGTAAGCGATTCCTCAAGGCAGAGAAAAAAATCCTCTATTTTTTGTAATCGAGGTACTCTAATTATTTGAGCAATCATTGCTCTAATAATTGATAATTGTCATTACTGCATATCACAGCAATGATCACATTTATTTTTATTATCTCTAGGAGATCTGCCAGTCACCTGTTTTCTTCCCAGACAACATCCAACAGAGCCATCCCAAACAAGGCTTACTGGGAGACTGCTGGTTTCTGTGTGCTTGTTCCATGCTGATCAAGAACAAACATCTTCTGGAGAAAGTAGAGTAAATCACCTACTGTTGTAATGATGATAATAATAATAATAATAATCAGGCTCTCTGTGCTTTATTAAATGTCTGACTCTTCGTAGGTCTTTCCTGCTCAGCAACCTCTGTGGGGCGACGGCAAATACCAGGGCTCCTTTCGCTTTCACTTTTGGCAGAATGGACACTGGACAGAGGTGACCATCGATGACCGCCTGCCTTGTGTTGACTCAGCTCTGTGCTTCTCACACTGCGATGCTTCTTCTGCCTTCTGGGTGGCTCTGCTGGAGAAGGCATACGCCAAGTAAGTACACTGTGGAATTCCTCCATCTATTTATGTTTTATTTTCAGTTTCATTACTCTATTCTTGTAATATTCTGAGTCTTTTAATGGGTTGGAGAGATTTTCCCATTCCATTCTATAAAAATAATATATTTATCATTTGAGTAATTAATCAATCAAAGAATTAATGAATAAATATGTCTGCTATAAACATAACCTTGTGCCTTTTTAGACTTCATGGCTCATACGAGCGACTGTGGGCGGGGCAGGTTTCCGAGGCCTTGGTGGACTTAACTGGGGGTCTTGCCGAGTGCTGGATTTTGTCTGACGTTGGTTCAGAGGAGGAACGCCAACCAGAAGAGAGTCCGAATCAGGCCAGGATGATCGAAAGGCCGGACCTGGATCTCATATACACAATGAGAGCTTCTTGTGCTCTCAGTTGCTCCACTCAAAACCTATTTGGGGGTATGCTATCTATGATTTATGCCCTCTTATAGATTCTTTTTATGGCGTCAACTGATCCCTCTAACTTGCTGTTAGGAGGCGTTGAACTGGGTCAGCAGCACCATGCCATGAGTGTCATAGAGTGGTTGGATGTGAAGACAGTAGTAGGGAGCAGCGCAGTGAGACTGTTCAGGATCAGAAACCCCTGGGGGAGGGGCTGCTGGGGTGGAGCTTGGACAGAAAGGTGATGATCCTTTATTCATTCACATACATATTTTACAGTAATCCCTTGTTTATCGCGATCAATTGGTTCCACACCCAACCATGATGAGTGAAGAAGGATTCCTTCTTCATAAATTGACTATTTTTGCACAACATATTGCTCAACTGTAATGCATCGCTATGTGATGTCGAACACGCCATAGCTGATTTCACCCACCGAGACAAAGAGACTATGACTGATGAAAGGGATTATTTTTGTATGGTGTTGTTCTATGGAACCAAACCAAAACCAAAGCACAGAGTGAATTCTCTTCCTGCCTGTTTGGAGCCATGAGACAAGGAAAAGAGACACACATGCACATGGAAATACATTGAAGCAGGCAAAATGATCAAATTCATAGTCATTTGTTGTGTGATTTATTCCTTATTTTATTATTATCCCAGATAATTAGCTCACAACACAGTTTTATTGTCACGTTTTAATCATGCAAGCTCTTGTGACATCTCTATTAATTACGCTCACCATTGTTTTTTAAATATTGTTTTGAATTGTTTCTCACTCTTCCTGTCCTTTTGCAGTGGAGCTGGCTGGTCCTCCCTTGACTCATCTGAGGCTTTGGCACTCCAAGCCAGGGTGTTACAGGGTGAGTTCTGGCTGGATGAGTCTGAATTCCTATCCCAGTTTGATGATGTCACAGTCGGCTACCCTATCAATGAGGAGGGGCACCTGCAAAGCGTCTATACTGGTATTTCCGATTAGTTTAGTCCAGTCATTTTTTTTTGCAATTCTTTTCCTTGATGACTTTCTCAATGATGTCAGGAAACCTGCTACCTCACCGCCATCAACTTCCTGGCCGCTGGATAAAGGGTCTCTCCTGTGGTGGAAGTCGAAACAGCAGCAGCTACTGTAGCAACCCCAAGTTCTGGCTGAAGATGTGCGACAGAGGTGAGGTTCTCGTCTCCCTACTGCAGCACAGAAAGCGGAGCCAAATGGCAGAGGATTTTACAAGACGCCAGCACAACCATGCCATCGCGTTGCACATGTGGAAGGTTTGTGCTGCCATACACAGTAAAGTGTCTCCTTCTTGCGTGTCATCATCACTTTGTTTTCTCCCTCAGGTGGAGAAGAAGCGTTTTAATCTGAGCTGCACTTTAAACAAACCCCCGTGTGCTTCGACTCACTGCCATGCCCATCAGAGAGAAGTGGTGCTACACGGGCAGTTGGAGCCTGGACACTATCTTCTCATCCCCAGCACCTACCAGCTAGGAGCAGAGGCCCGCTTCCTCATCAGGGTTTTCTCGTCGTCCTCCTTTTCCCTCAGGTAAGCGCTAGCTAATAGGTTGCTGTAAATTTCAGTGTGAAAAGCCACTGAAACGTTTTGAAAAGTTGTACAAAAACTTGACAAACCATCATCTAATGAAACTTTAATGTATGTCAAGAGATTTCAAGTCAGTGAGCATCTAAAAAATGAACTCCACAGAAAAGCACCAATCAATGGCAAAGTGTAGTGATAGCCATAGACGTAGAAATAGACTTTCATGCCAAGTAGTGAAGTGTTGCCTGAAGGCTGAAGCCACGCGAACAACATCAACAGTGCAGTGTTTTTCAACCTTTTTTGAGCCACGGCACGTTTTTTACATTGGAAAAATCTTGTGGCACACCACTAACCAAAAATGTTACAAAATGTCACCATGACCTCACACGTGCATCAATAAGTCTATCGGAGGAACAAGGTAGGTGTTGCCACACGGACCAATATTACATTGCTCTGCCAGTCTTTACACCACAGGCACTCCACAGTAGCCACGTTTTTACATGACAAGTTTTTTTCTTTCCTTTCGGGAAACAATGGTATCCAACCAGAATAGTCAATAGGGCATGTGCAGTAAAACGTAAACACCAACATCACGTGTTACCGGCTTCCCCGAGTTTTTCTTTCACTTGTTGGAATAACTCCATATTGTCAGCTTTTCGTCAGTCCAGTGCCGATTGCTCGCCTCCATTTTTAAAACTGAAGAACGTCTGGAGCTGCGTGTTACGTCATATATTGCATCATAATATGCGTCATAATATTCCATCCCTGTTCAATTCTTTCCGTTTGAGCAAATATACCAAATGCAATTGGAATATTTGGGTCCATATATTCATGGCTATTGACATAATATTTGCAAATGATGATTAATCAATGTTAACTATAAAAAGTGATTTTGGATAATTCCTCACGGCACACCTGGCTGTTTCTCAAGGTACACTAGTGTGCCGCGGCGCAGTGGTTGAAAATCACTGCAATAGTGGATGTTTAGTCTGAATGAATGGATTGACATTTAGGGCTTCGCTGTATTTGGATTGGTACTAAAGAGTGTACTGGTACAGATGACTTAATTTGGGACCATTTTGACAATGGGAATTCAAAATATACGGTGTAAAAGTGTAGACAACTGGGTGTTTTTCTACAATCGTTAGAAAAAGTATACACAGCTTCCTCTGCGATTCCATGCTTCATCCACCAAACGCTCCAGAATGATTCTCTTATTACGGTGTATTCCATGTGAATGATCTGTCCTCCTTAGTGCCATGAAGTGCCCAGCACCTTCCCTGCCATCAACTACAGACGGAGTGTGGGAGCCCACATACTTTCAGGGCTCATGGGTAGAGGGAAACTCTGCCGGAGGAAGCAGGAACTTCTCTTCTCACCGACGGAACCCTCGCTTCCCGTTTACAATTTGTGATGATCCCGTAGCTCCATTGGGTGTCAACGTCAGTGTTATGCTGAGCCAGAGCTGCGCCGAGACTGACCTGCACCCCATCGGCTTTCATATCTATAAGGTCACAGGAGACAGTCAGACAGTCTTCATCTATCATGTTAAATTATGTTTGATGTCTGGCTTTGATTGCTTCACAGGTACCAGCAGGCGAACAAAGTGGGACCATCCCCAGTGAGGATCCAGTCACCAGCTGTGTTCCTCACTGCTACACTCAGGATGTCACAATGGCCTGCTCTCTTCCAGCCGGAGCTTACGTCATCGTACCATCCACATACCAGCCTGACTGCACTGGAGACTTCACCATCTGCCTTTCTCGCAGAATAGACAGGTTGGCGCTGACGCCTAGCTTTGGTATATTTTATCATCACATTTGTATTATAGAGCATTGAATGTATTTGTGTGTCCTTCAGGAGAGTTGTGAAAAGCCAAGAGAAGCTGGGAAGAACCATTCAAGAGGTTGGTTGAGGTTTGATACTTTTTCACCTCGCAGTATAGTAAACATTGATCTGGTGTGTTGGCATTATAAAAACTTCAACTGTAGAGGCAATGTTTTAAGTGACATTTGTACATTCCTAACTGTCATACAAGTGTAAAAAGAATATATTACATGCTTTAAAAGCTAAAATATAGTAAAAATGTCACCATTCGAAGATAATTTATTCATGGTGTCAGGAGATACATGAGATAAGACTACATGAGATTGGGTCTAAGTAAATGAGACGACACACAATGTTAACTTTACTTTTAAATGGAAAGAAATATATGATAATACATTGCAATCTATCAATATAATTTATTTGTTAAACTCTTCTGTAGTTTATTGTTTATTTTATTGCAGTTTATAGTTTATTGTACTCAGGAGCCTTTCCTGTGTAAGGAAAGGCTTACCAAAATGTTTCTCGTCCTGTTCAATGGTTATCATCATAATTTCCATCTTTACCATCATCGGTACCTTCCTGTGGTGGTGGTATTTTTCGCAATACACACTTTCCTCAAAAGGTTTGCTGATGTCTCATGTGATGTCATGTAGGATGATGGTTTGAGGTTTTGTTTGCCTTTTGAGACAAAATGTTGGTTGTCTTCCAAATTGTACCATGTTTGAGGTTTCACTGTACATTTGTGTTTGTGTTCCTCCCCTTTAATTTCACCTCACAGGAGTGCATGATATCAAGATTTACCATTTAGGTGCCATACCCACTGTAAAAGGGTGCAGAAAATGGATATCCTGTACATATTTTGGTACCCAGCACAATATTTGACAATGGAAGCACAAAAGGATTGGGTACTGCTTGATGGAAGGGGCTGTATTCTATCATATTAATTGATTATACTTTTTAGAATTTTTTGTCAGTGACCATAAGATGGCAGCAGTGAGTAAGCCATGTCTTTTTGTGTTTGTGCGGCAGGTGTCTCACATCTCTGTGATGCAACGCTAGCACTCTTGGACATCGGCACAGGATGAAAGGACTTCCCCCTGCGCCCTCAACATACAACTATGCATGTGGACCAGTGGGAATGTGTGTGTCCGTCGGGACATCCCTTTATCCTGAATTGCTGAGGCTCAGGACTTGATGGGCACACCACTCATTGGCCATTAGGACATCAGAGATTGTCGGTGGGCTGGGCTGCTAATGAACTATGACGGGACTGGCTGGTGTAAACAAACAGCCGCCATTGAAGAAGGCCGCCACCGCTGTTTGCTCATTCAGTCACTGATGCGCCTGCCGGACCAGAACAAAGGGTCCTCTCATGAAGGTCCTCACAGAAGCGGGCAAGGGGTGAGGGGTTGGTCTCGCAAACGCTCAGCCTACCAAACCACACCACGATAAATTGTGCCATACATAGCCAGAGTTGTCTACCAGTCTCCTTATTCAACTCATCCAACGGTTCCTCTCAAGACATCATGTTTGTTACGAAATCCCATCCACATCCTCAACTCCCTTTATGTTCAGTTCAGACTGGAACAGAGCCTTCACGAGCCACCACAGGCGGCAGGATGGAAGGGATGAAACAAGGGATGCGGCACATCAGAGGAGGTCGGCCCGTGTGAAGATGGTGCCAATTGGTTTTGTATTGTTTGCCTCCTGCCCATCCACCATATCTCTGTGTGCTAAAATGAAAGGCTTTCTGATGACTGAATCACTTGGAGCCAGCCACTGCCAAAGAGTATAAAAAGTGGCGTTTTCTATGTTTGACATCCAGATCTGCAATTTTGCAATTTTTGCCTCTATTCACCACCACATTGGATGTGAAATAAAAAATCTAATGAAAAGATATTATTGAAATATAAACTTTATGATTTAATTTAGGCACGGTGGTCGAGTGGTTAGCGTGCAGACCTCACAGCTAGGAGGACAGCTAGGGTTCGATTCCACCCTCGGCCATCTCTGTGTGGAGTTTGCATGTTCTCCCCATGCATGCGTGGGTTTTCTCTGGGTACTCAGGTTTCCTCTCACATTCCAAAAACATGCTAGGTTAATTGGAGACTCCAAATTGTCCATAGGTATGAATGTGAGTGTGAATGGTTGTTTGTCTATATGTGCCCTGTGATTGGCTGGCGACCAGTCCAGGGTGTACCCTGCCTCTCGCCCGAAGACAGCTGGGATAGGCTCCAGCACCCCTGTGACCCTCGTGAGGAAAAAGCGGTAGAAAATGAACGGATGATTTAATTTAGTTTTACCAAAATGTGGTAATCAGGAAAAAAGCCGAAAGAAAGAAACAAACAAAAGGAAGCCATTGTAGGGGGCCACACGGTGGTCGAGTGGTTAGCACAGTCCGGAGATCGGGAATACCTGGGTTCGAATGTCCTCATGGACAGGTCTGTGTGGAGTTTGCATGTTCTCCCTGTTCGTGCATGGGTTTTCTCCAGGTACTCCGGTTTCCTCCCACATTCCAAAAACATGCTAGGTTAATTGGCGACTCCAAATTGCCCATAGGTATGAATGTGAGTGTGAATGGTTGTTTGTCTATATGTGCCCTGTGATTGGCTGGCGACCAGTCCAGGGTTCACCCCTCCTCTTGCCCGAAGACGGCTGGGATAGGCTCCAGCATACCCACGACCCTAGTGAGGATAAGCGGCATAGAAAACGGATGGATGGGAAGTCTGCAGATTACATTATACATTACATTACCAACAACATAGCTATGTGACAGAGGCGCTGTGCTGTTTATGTTGCAAATTCACTTGCCAAAGATTGTCTATATGTCAGGATTGCGCTGCTTCTTTTAAAGACATAATGAAAATGCAAGTCATAGGTCTGCATTGGTGTTTTTAGGAGTCTGCTGCAAAACTACCACAAGATTTTAAACGCATTTTTCAAAACATTTTAGGCACATTTTTCAAACTCTAAATAGTACAACTTTTGGGGTGTTGAACTTTTCAGCCAAACTCATCCAACATCTTGGCGTACCTTTCCTTGGAAGTAGGCGCCCGCCGGTGTGCGTGCGCGCACCATCACTTCCACCAATGCCATGCCGTGCGCGCCGCCGTTCTTGCGGAATTCAGGACAGGAGGAGGCTGAGGTCGCCCAACTAGAGATTCCTATTGAGAAAATAATGAACAACAAATTTGACGCGTAAGTACTTTAAGATGTTTGTAATGTCCGGTGGAGGAAGGTGTCCAAGTATGCTGTGCACATAACTTTGTCTTTGAGTGTTGCGTTGTGAAATGAGAGGCGTGTCTGGTCAAATGCATGCTTTTTCTTAAAATGTGAACCTATAATAAACAAACGATTGATATGTTTAGTTTCATACGCATGTTCGGAATGAAACATGTCCCCAAATTGAAATATTTTGTTAAGTTATCACGGAGAACTTTCTATGTTGTTAGCTTTTAGCTTAGCCTTGCTGTGGGTGTAGGCCGTAAATCCACGGTATGGCAGTTGTTGAGTGGCCGTGGATAGAGCGTGCATGCTCGGCTCAAGCTAGACACTCACTGCCTCTTGAAAGACGAAAGGGTATCTTATTAAATGGTGTGTGCTAGGTTTGAATTGATGTGTCCGCATGTACACTACAACATTTATAACATCTGCAGCTAGAATTGCTGTCATTTGACACTTAGAACCACCATTAAATCACTACTATGTCATTGGACTGACGCTTTATCTTATTCCTTCTTTTTCGGTTGTCAATGCACATTTATGTGTCCCTAAGCCAAACATGTATAAATGACATAATCTCGTATAAATTACAATTTTACAAAGTGTTAAGTTTCGAATCAAACCTAAATTAATACTGTAAATAATAAAAAATTTATGTTTTGCCAAAAGTGGTCATGATGGAGTTTACAATTGGATGTATAGTGTGATTTTGATATCTTTAAATAGCTGAATATCTAACCATTGGGAAATTTCAGTCTACAGGGCGTTGGGAATATCACCGTGCATAGAAGACAGGAGCTACATATGAATAACAATTCTATAAACAATGAAAGTGACCCTGTTAGCATCAATACAGACCTGATTCTGTTTGAAGTCGATTCTCCGTCAAGCATTCACCCACAAATATGGCAAGACGCTTTCTCAACAGACTACAAGACACAAATTTGTATCAATCAAAGAGTAGGCTTTATTGACACATGTATATGTACGGCGTAACTAGCATGCATAAATATTTACAATGTTTTTTTATTTGTGTGAAAGTTATAGTTCCACATTTTAGTTTGGAGAATAGAATGATGATGTTGACTTGTCAGCCAAGTACTCCGCCCACAAGTCCTGTATGATTTCTAGAAATGTGTGTTCTATAGTCACAAACTTTATACAAAGCTTTATTCTTTCCCAGTATTCACTTCAAACCTTAAAATGCTAGATTTACCCTTTCCTCTTTTGGGCATTTACAGTCCTGATAAATATAACAAAAAAGATGTTTAGGACATCTCTAATGAGAACTTGCACTGTGGGGTGGGTACAAATTAGTGAGTGTGTGTAATGTGAGCTCTGTTAAGTTTGGCTTTACCACAAGGCTATTCAGCTGGCAGCTCCTGGGCCAAATCCAGCCCGTGGATGATATCAGACTGGCCTGCCACTTTTAGTGTAACACATTTTTGAAGCAGATATCTAAAAACAATTGAGCATTATTGTCATATAAAGATTTGACTTTTTTTTGCATTAGTCCCTTAAAGCAGCAGTACACTTCAGTCAAATAGAGCAGGGGTGCGCATTATGTCGACTGCTAGCTACCAATTTGATCACTGAGGTAGTTTGGGTCCATCACATAAACATCATTTTGTGATGTCATATGACATCAGTCAGGTCACACTAAGTTGTTACAAGGTGTGTGCACCCCTGATATATATAATATATCACTTGGGTCGCTGGGGTATGCTGGAACCTATCCCAACTGACTTCAAGCGAGAGGCGGGTTACACCCTGGACTGATCACCAGCCAATCGCAGTAAATTCGATATCTACTCAATATTTTCTATGTTCACAGTAGAAGGTAAATCTTTGGGACTTGGCTATTTTGAAAGTAGCTTTGCAGGCTGAAAATGTGTGAGCACCCAAGAAATAGAGGATCTTTGACCACTGTTTCAACAGAGTAATCCTGTCTCAAGGAATCTGATAAATGTTACCTTGTTGCACGTGTTTTAATATCCAGTCAAAGGCTTCCATGAAACTTGCTAAAATTAATTTGTTCTAAACTCAAGAAAGTGTTTCAAACTGTTTGAGGAAGGACGAAGAAGCCAAACATGTACCACTACCACACGGAACGGGAGGAGAAGTTTATTTGTCTCTCTATCATGTGAGTTAAGGTAATCAATGTAATTAAGGTTAAGGTATCAATGTAACATTACTAAATACCAAAATACATCATATAACTTATCTATCAATATTTTTTTTTTTACTAATAATAGGTCAGGGTGTCAAGATCTCATGAGATTAAAATGTGACAAGATTTCTCATTAAGAATGGATGATGATAAATAAATTAATCACACAACGAATAAAAATGAATGTGATAAATTTTTCCAGCCTGAACATATTACCATTTTGCCTGTATGTCTGTTTTCCAGGCAGGAAGATGGTTCTGTCTGTGCATTGTTTTCAGTTGTGTTCTGTAGAACAATGGCATGAACGGAGTGAGCCCTTTTGTCAGTCATACAGTTTCTTTGTCTCAATGGGTGGAGGCGGAGCCACTGGCATACACACAGGGTGCAGAGGAGTGTAACGTAATAGAAACTAATTTCGTCATTTAAAAAATGATATTTCTTTTTATTGTATTTTTCTTAAAAGTAATGCTTAAATGTCATGTTGTGTATCATCTCGTCTTGTGAATTCTGATAATAGGCCTTAGTCATTTATTCATGAGTTAATTAAACAGTGATAGAGCGAGGGAGTGATGTTCGAACCACGATTTAGTGATGGACGTTTGTATGACTTCATTTGTGGCGATGTGTTAAAAGATAAAGATTGTAATTTTGAACATGTGAAAGGATCTTCTTCTATCAAATGGACAGTGATAAGTAAGCAGTGTAGCCAGCTCATTACTGAGACTTCCTCTTCCTGTCTCTCACTTCTTGTAACGCCCCATATAGTGTGTTTTGGACGCGGTACACCATCAAATTTACAAGCAAAAAAATAATCACTGTAGTTTTTGCTCAATGCCGATCAATAAATATGAGTGAAATGTTTGTGTTTCAAACCCAGTTTGAAAGATGACGACAGCGGTGACCACGACCAGGACCAAGGCTCACCGAAAGACGGTGAGAAGGAAAAACTCGAAGAGGAGGACAAGGAGCAGAATTCCGCAAAGAAAAAAGTGAGTTTGCTGTATCAAATAGTGACACGTTCATATACTATGTGGTCAATACCACTTCATCTTCTTTTCTGGATGACAGATGGTGGTACCAGGGGCTGGTGAGCACCCCCTTCAGTACAACTACACATTTTGGTACTCCAGACGAAACCCAGGGCGACCAGCCAGCACTCAGAGCTACGAGCAGAACATCAAACAGATTGGCAGCTTTGCTTCGGTTGGTCATGTCTCTTTTGGATGTCAGAAGTTGACACCCCCTTTTTTTAAAATACTACATAAATAAAACCCTCAACTTCTATACCAGGGGTCACCAACGCTGTGCCCGCGAGGCATCTTCTAAAAATAGCACTGGTCACAAATTATCATTGTTATTTTGTGCTTTAAATTTTGAATCAGAATTGCTTTCATTAATGTATTTTTTTCAATCGTCTTATAACATAAAAAATTAAACAAAAGTATTTCATAACGAACTCTTACCTCAAGTCAGAGTTCATGTCTGCGCACGTGTCCGCTCACCGCTTTTCCGATATAGTGCAGCAGTGATGAGGAGTTAGCTTACTCGTGCAGTTTAGCCCCCAAAAACATGGCAGAAAAAGGACTTACATTTTCCACAGTGATTGGGAGGAAGAATTTTTCTTTACGTATTTTGAAGAAAAATGTATATGTATGTTCAAAACTTGTCACGAAAGCTTCAGTGCGAGCTACCCACCCGGCAGCGCATTAAGGACGGAAAAGGCCCGTTTGTTAAAGGCAGCTTTGGATAAACAAAGGACTTTTTTCACTAGGCAGGTGAAAAAAATCACAGAAAGGTGTTCCCTCTGACTTTCAAATTAATAAATAAAACATAAATAAATGTTTCTTGTTAAAAAATATGTTTTTGTTACCATTATTGTGGAAAATAATTAACATTGATATGTGAGCAGTCGCTTCACATAGTGTTACTACTACTATTCCTTTTGTTCTGATTACTAAAAAGTGATCCGTGCAGTTTTGTCATTTTGGAAGTTCACCACAAACAGGTCATGTAGCCCTTCATACTATCCGTGCTCACAAGCCCTCGGCCTCAAAAAGGTTGGTGACCCCTGTTGTATACCATATTTCCTCAGTAGGGGCCTCTACTTAACTATTGATTAGTTGAGAATCTACATCTTGTAATAAGTGGTGCTGAAGGTTACAGAATATCTTTTAACCTTTTTGGCACTTTTACTTTCTACGATTCTACATTTTAGTTGTTAGTTATTATAAAATTGCATTAAAGCTACACATGGAGGAAATATGTTTTATGAAATTTTTCCTTTTCTGATTTATAGTAGGCTCTAACGATAATGTGGAACACTGGAGATTTCAATAGGATGTAATGTATCGATACCATTTGAAAAATCTATTCTTTTTTTGGCAACAAAATATCGATATGATGATAAAATTGACTGGCCCTAGTTTTGGAGTACATTTAATGGAGAACAGTATGAACTATTTATATCTCTCTTAGCTCTGGTAATGTTGATGCTTGATGATGCCAATATGGTTCTCCTGCCTGATGCTGGTCAACATTTCTCTCAAAGGTGGAGCAGTTCTGGCGTTTCTACAGTCACATGATCCGACCAGGCGACTTAACAGGCCACAGTGACTTCCATCTTTTCAAAGAAGGCATTAAACCCATGTGGGAGGTGAGCATCTCGGTGTGTATTGTACAGTCGGTCATTGTATGACTTCAACTGAAATGTATGGATCATTTGATTCTGTGTAGGACGATGCTAACAAGATGGGCGGGAAGTGGATCATCCGTCTGAGGAAAGGCCTGGCCTCGCGATGCTGGGAGAACCTCATCCTGGCAATGCTGGGGGAGCAGTTCATGGTTGGAGAGGAGATCTGTGGCGCTGTCGTGTCTGTCCGCTTCCAGGTAGACGCACATGGCCGTGGTATTAGTAGGAAGGGTGTAACGCTCTTGTTCCATTCAGGAGGATATCATCTCCATCTGGAACAAAACAGCGAGCGACCGGGCTACCA
Source organism: Doryrhamphus excisus (assembly GCF_037039965.1). Lineage (NCBI taxonomy): Eukaryota > Metazoa > Chordata > Actinopteri > Syngnathiformes > Syngnathidae > Doryrhamphus > Doryrhamphus excisus. The sequence continues at coordinate 18,052,568 of NC_136362.1, forward strand.
CGGCCCGTATCAGAGATACACTGCGGCGAGTCCTGAACCTGCCCCCCAACACCATCATGGAGTACAAGACACACACAGACAGCATTAAGTATGTATGTCTCATCCTGTTTTTATTCTCTCACACATACACATACTGTATACTGTATCTTGTAAACGCAAGTACAACCCTCGCATTTCAGCAAGCATTTTTATTACCGTATATTCAAGTACTCGCATACGTGTTAGGAAAGTAGAAGAAGTCAGGAAAACTGCATTTTAAAAAGAATTTTGTCCATCATCCACATTCACTATATGAGACCTGAATACATATGTTTTTCTCTTTTCTAAAGATATAAAAACAGCTAAACAAGTAATGGCCTATAAACCCTTATGGACAAAAACTCCCAACGTTCCACACATACAATGTGACTTGCATATTAACTAAGCTACAGCACCATTGTCATTATTATTATTATTATTAAAATCTATTGCAATCGATTTCGTCTTTTCATAACTACACATCAACATAAATGAGTAGTAATAGCAGATAATACCGGCATCATTATTGTTATAATATTTACTCTATATAAATTTATGATTTAAATAATTTTGTCCATCATCCACATTCCCTATATGAGACCTGAATACATACGTCTTTCTCTTTTCTAAAGATATAAAGACAGCTAAAAAGACACAGCTAAGAATGCAAGTAATGGCCTATTATATAAACCCGTATGGACAAAAACTCCCAACGCTCCACACACATAATGTGACTTGCATATTAACTAAGCTACAGCACCATTGTCATTATTATCATTATTATTATTATTATTAACAATGCTATGCCAATCGAACTACATTACTGGTGAATCGACACCCTGCCACACCACACCAGCTAACTAATAGCTGGAAAACCAATCGATTTCGTCTTTTCGTAACTACACATCAACATAAATGAGTACTAATAGCAGATAATACGGCATCATTATTGTTATAATATTTACTCTATATAAATTTATGATTTAAAGTTGTACTAAAATAGTCGGACCAAAAGTGACTAAACTACACTCAGTAACATTTTTTTTCTTTATATTCAGTATATTAATATTGATCCCTACGTCGCAGAAATTCACTCATCACAGTCGGGTATTGAACCAGTTACCGCGATAAATGAGGGATGGCTGTATTGTGGTGTTGAATGCAGCTCTGCTAGTACCACCCCTTGAAATTCAAATTTTGCAGATATTGCAAGTGGTTGTAGGACTATTACAGTACTACAGTACTTACACACGGCTTTATTTTGTGACATGCTGCAAAAACAAAGCACCTTGGGCGTGTCCTCTGATCAAGAGAAAAGGCAAAAATAATTCCCGGGATTGTGGTATTTCAAGTAACGGTTGCTGAAATGTGTACTGACTTTTATGAGATACAGCATTGGTTGCTGCTGAAGCACTAAACCTATGATTTATGTCTGATGAAATGAATCTGGTGTGTTATGTCATAATACAAGCTTCTAGCATACTGTACATACTAGACTATTCTATTAGTTCAGCATTTAGTTGAATGAATCTACATGTCTTCATGGTTATGTTGTGCTCATACAGCTGTGCAGTAGTAGTTGTGTTGAGGTAAAGCTTTGGGAATCTGGGAATGATCTGGCGCTTGTTTGCAGAGCCTGGGAAGACTTCCATGGTCTGGTGAATGCTAGCGGTGGACGTTAGCCCCTTTGTGATGACACAGACCTCTGCAAGGTTTGGAACTGATTCTGTTAACTGCTAATATGTGCCCACCCATAGCAGGATTCAGAACTACAAGTGTCCTTGTCGCATTCTGCTGCAGGTGTGTTTTATATGTGACGTTGCTGTTGGGGAGCGGGCATAAGAAGTCCGGGGTGGGGTGATATCCTCTGCGTGGATTGACCCAAGCGAGCGAAGGCCGGGAACACAAGACGAGAAGATCATTCCTTCTTTGTGTCAGCTTGGAAGTGAGAAGAAAGGCGCTTTGAGCAGAAGACAAGGCGAACAAGAGCATTATTTTTAACCAACCAGAGAAGACTGAAAGCCTCAGATTTATTTTTTACTTTTATAGCAAGTTGTGATTCAAGGTTCGACTGGTAATATTTGCCAGTTGCTACATGCATTCAACCCCAATCTAAAATGGGAATGTCATTGTTTGTCCACATCAAACTACTTTCTGCTAGGTTTGTTTCAGGACACCAAAAAGGGTTTGTGTGCTGTATTTTAACTACAATTCCTCCAACTATTTCCAGCTTTTTTACTGTTTCTGTGTAAAATATGTAAATGTAAATACAGATCATTTAAAAGAAATATGTAATTAAATCCTCCTCTGACCCAGAGAAGAAGTGGAAGGAGGCAGATATACTACAACTGGCGTCTCATGAAAGGACCGCCATGCTGCTTGTATCACTGTGCCTCACCCCTTACTATGTTCCCTTACTGTCAGTCTTGCCCTCACCTGGCGCTCAAACGAGTCCAACAAATGGATGACTATGCTTTAAAGTCCTCAAGTGGCAGGCGTAAAGACTATCTGCTATTTTGTAGTACAAGTAATGAAGCTGGGCTTGAAGTCAGATACATTCAGTAGAAGCATGCTGGAGAAGCACATGTCGGCCATTTGCGAAAACTGTAAACGCCACTCGTGTCTGGTGGCGCGGTGATGGGTGTGGTTGTGTGTGTGTGTGTGTGTGTGTGTGTGTGTGTGAAGGTATGGGTGGTTGTTTGCTTGATGGATAATAGCAATACATGAAAAATGCACTTGCTGCTAAACTGTGTCAGTGACTTTTATGTTTACAGGTGCATCTCAATAAATTAGAATATGTAAAGTGAATTAATTTCAGTAGATAATTCAAAAAGTGACACTCTTACAGTATATTTTACCGATTCACTACACATTGAAGTATTTCAAGAATGTATTTCTTAATCATTTTTATTATTTTAGCTCATAGCTAATTAAAACTCCACTGTACACGGAAACACAAGTACTATCTCATTTTACCCATTCTTGTTGTCTTCAACTCATCTCAAAGAACATGTAATTCTGTGAAAAGATCAGAGATTCATTTTAATACATGTTTTCTTTCAAAAGTGGATATACAACTCCCAAAACTACAACTATGCAAAATTGATTGTGGATTAATTGTGTTTTGAAATCAGCTGAGGTCAAATGGAGTGTGCACTACTTGACTATGACCAGCAGAGGTGGTCATCTAGTGGAGTGTGAAGAAAAAAAGAATCCACTCTATACAACACAGGCAGTGAAATAAGACAGAAAAACATACAGGGAGATTCTTCGAACCCATTAAAAATATAACAATAACAAATAAAAACAGATGCTCACCAGTAAGAATGTGGCTGCCAGTAGCAACAGCTTGGTTTGTGAATCCATGCTTAGTGGCACTGCACAAATTGATATGTTATTTCAGATGTGTGTATTAAAGCTTAAATTAAAGCGACATAGAAAACTCACCCTCCATCCCAAAATATTCATGGTCCATATTATGCTCATGGTGAAAGCCTGGCCATTTCTTCCATATGGTGCCAATTTTCTCCCCAATGTTTGAGATAATCTTATAAGATAAAAAAAATGTGTGTGGTAATGTTGCTAAAATAGCCACTTGGATATACCTGGAATACCTGGAATTGCTGGTTTGTCAAGCAGCGGCTTGGGCAGCACGGTCCCTGAATTCTGACTGCACACGCCCCCTCTGCATCTTTGACTTCAATCAGAGGGGTGAACATGCTCCACCTGGCAACACAGGCCCACACACAGAACATGGACTATCTCCTTACAGAACCCCACACTGCGACTTTGCAGCCAGGCCTTCAGCTGTCATGATCCCGCAAGCACTGGAAATGTTTTCTTCTGGCTTGTCACAAAAGTTCAAACTGGGACAGACATTATTATGGCACCACAAATTGAATATTTGTGGATCACTAAAACATCTGCCAGTTCAAGCTTTCCATACATGTTCCTGAATAATCTGCCATCATTTAGGGCAGGGGTCTCAAACTCAATTTACTTGGGGGCCACTGGAGCTTGGGTCTGGGTGAGACTGGGCCGCATCAGGTTTTCAAAGAAAAAAACGCATTTGTTAAAAACAAAAAAATTAAAAAAACTTCGCTTTGGTTCCAATTTTCTACAAGAAAAGCTCTGATAAAACATTCCACTGTTCTTAAATATCTTACTTTTCATTTTTCTACACAAAATAAGATGAAAAATAAATAAACAAATCAAGAATAAAGAAAATCAATCAGCAATAAATAAATATAATAATAATAATAAAACGGCAAATAATAAAAACTTAAGAAACCACATATAGTTGGTTGGTAGACAAATTATTTTTTTCAGATTAAAATGAACAAAGCATTATTAGAGCCCTGTAGACATGACAAAACACGACTATAGTCACATTTATACTCTTTTTATTTACAACATATTGCGTAACTGCAGGGTCTTGAGACACATGCTAACTCGCAAACTAGAGAGCTAGCGACCTAAACAGTAGCCTTCAAGTTATTTCCTTTAAACTTAAATAGCCAAAAACCTACCACTTCCACACGGATAGGGAGGATAACTATTAACAGTTATTTAACCTTTAACATGAACATTAATCAAATGTAATAATTTTTTCTGGGTACATGATACCATACAGCATCCATATCAAACTTGCGCGGGCCGCACTAACATTAAACTTTCATATCAAGGCGGGGGCCTCAAACTAGTGTCCTGCGGGCCACATTTGGCCCACGGGCCGGATGTTTGAGACCCCTGATTTAGGGTATAGATGAAGGTGGGCTTATTTTGGTCTTCCATTCCTCCCATTAGGAAGGATGACACATTCCTTCCCTGCCAGGCTAGTTCAGTGCTGTCAGTTGTGGCTCCATGCTAACAGCTGCTTAGTGCAATGAACCCTGTCTGGTTTAGACCTCTGTGGAGTTGTGTGGCTTTCACTGCTATTTACTGCTCTGGAAAAAAGGCTCACATGACACGTGCAGTTTGAGGAAGCAAAGATAACTGTCTCGGACTGATCGTGAAACACTCAAAAATTCTTCATTTTTGTAAATGAGATACATGAATGGAAAATAATTGCATGGGAAGAAGAGCTTAATGTTTGCATCTCATTAGTCATTTTCAAATCAGAAACTTCTTGTGTACACATGGGGGGGCTATGCTATTCTACGTCACCGTCAGTCGTAGAAGATGTAGAAGAAGTCAATAAGTTAACGTACTAGCAAGCTATTAAAACATTTAAATGTCACTTTCATGCTTAAAATAGAAAACCTAACAGTTGATGGGAACATTAATAAAATTATGGAAAATGTATTGCAATTTCAGTTTGTCAAATGTACGAAAACGGTCTGTTTTAATGTAAACTACCCACGCCCCGCCTCCAGACACGCCTACTCCGCTATGGTTGGTCACGCTGCCGAAGGCATAGAAACACTTTCGGTTTGTGTTGCTAACTATTTAGGAGTTGATAAACTGTGGTTTATCTTTTTATAATGTCCGCTTTTAACATACAATACAGCCATTATGTGTTGGATCAGAATCCGATCCGGAAGTGGAAATTATACAATCCAAAGTTTCTCAAGGAAAAAGGTTACTTCAAGATGTCTCTCAATGGTAAGTAGCATTAGCGTTTAGCGGTTTTCTACAGCATTGGTAACGTGTAATGTGTTATGCGGGACTACAAGTGTGTAAACAACTCGTGTAGAGCCACTAATTGTAGTGGGAAAAGGCTATTAGCAACCCCGCTTCTTACCACAAGCGATCATTTATTAATGAATTGCAAAAAAAAAAAATCTATATAGCAAGGGAGTGACAATCTAACTGCTATGCCGCTTGGGACGACTATTTGGTGAGGGTCTAGTACAGGGGTATCAAACTCGCGGCCCGCGGGCCAAATGCGGCCTGCAAGACGCTAGTTTGAGGCCCCCACCTTGGTACCAAAGTTTAATGTTGAAATGACAGCTTAAAGTTGTATGCACACCGGACACAATTAACATGATTTTGCCCCGCCCATACTGCTACCCTACCCTGTTACCCCGCCCTGTTACCCCGCCCTGTTTTGCTTTGGATTAGCAATGAAGCTAAAGGCTTATGACGCTGGGTACAAATAAATGCAGGAAATGATTTGGAATAAAAGGGAAAATACACATCAAGATAAAGCATCTCATCAAACATGTTGTTAAAGTTACCACGCTGCTCCCAGATGGAACTGAGTACGATGCTAACTTGCTAATTGGGTCAAATTATTAAGTTTCATTAATGTTCATGTTAAAGGTTAAATAACTGTTAATACTGTACATTTGAATCTGAAAAAAAAATTTCTGGTTTCTTACGTTTTTCTTATTTGCTGTTTTATTACTATTTTACTTATTTATTATTGATTGATTGATTTACTGTCTTTATTTTTAATTTGTTTATTTATTTTTTTTATCTTATTTTGTGTATAGAAAAATAAAAATTAAGATATTTGAGAACAGTGGAATGTTTTATCAGATATTTTGGTGTGGAAAACCGGAACCAAAGTACTGAAAAAGTGTAGCAGAAGCAAAAGCATTGAAGTTTTTTTTTATTGATTTTTTTCAAGTTTTTAATAAATGCGTTTTGGGTTGTTTTTTTTAAAACCTGATGCGGCCCGGCTTCACCCAGAACCTAGCTCCGGTGGCCCCCAGGTAAATTGAGTTTGAGACCCCTGGTCTAGTATATAAACAGTAAACAATTGTTTTTAAATATTTAATACAACCCATTCACTAAATATAAATTCACTTTAACTCCAAATATTCCGTCTATTAATGAACTGTAGTTCCTGTGTGGCCTACCTCTGACACGCAGTCCCGATAAGTCGCTTTTGAGCCGTGTAGGCGCTTATGTCCATGAGGCAGCAACCGAAACAGCAGCCGTCCATTCTGAGAGGTCTGTCAAAGTAGAAAACCTGGTGGCCTTGCTGGTCAAAACCCTGCAAGGAACAAGCTCGAGCTGGACCACAACACTGAAGGCACACGCATGAACTCTCTGAAAGGAAGGAAGGAAGAAAAGTTGAGATGTTCTGAAAGGGACAAATGGACACGTGTATGATGCTACCTTCCACAGCTATGAACAATTGTAACCTGTTGTCCCCTGAGGCGATGCTGTAGACCCTTTGTGGAACACACTGTGGACCTACAATCAGGAGTCACTTGGTGACACACTCTACATACATATGTACAATTCCCTGCTTCTCACCCTGTAGCTGTGGTCTTGCAGTGATATGAAACTCACTGACTTCATCCAGCACACTCAAAGAGTTTGACGTGCCTGCACCATCAAGCCACGACTCCTCGCTCCTTATATTCTGCAGCTTGCCAGATGTTTGGAGAGCTTGGTGTCCTGATGGTGAGTGAAGGTGGCACTCACACAAGGGGTCACATTTGTTCTGGAAAGCTCTGAAGATCATGCGGATGTGCTTCTCTCGCTCCAGTTGGCCAAAGGGAAGAGGCTGATCGGTCACAGCTGACATGGTGAAGATACCTGCAGGATTCCACGTGAAGTTTGTGATTTTTTTTGGTGCAATTTATTGTTTTATCTTGTTTTTTGTTTTTTTTACAGGTATGAAAGCTGTTACAGATCGAGCCTGGCCCTTTAAGAACAATTGCACTGTGGGAAATTGAGTGTTCTGTGCTTTAGCAAGTAGCGGAGGTTCTCTCTCTTCTGTCTGTACTGGCCATTGTCTTCTGCGTCCTGATCGCTTGTAGACAATTGTCAATCAGTCTCATTCCTGCCGTCTCCTGGTGTGGTCTTGGCTACCAGGCTAGCTAACCGTGTGAGCTGCTTGCTAACCGCCAATACTGTAAACAACAGAAGAAACAGAAGAAGCTAACCATGTGAGGAAAATACTAAGACAGGGGGAATGTGTTTTAACAGGGATACACAAACGCTACAGCCAAACACGGCCAGACCAAGGCACTGTCAGAGGAGTTAAATATGTATGAGCCACTTAATAATTTCTTGTATCCAACCTCGTAGGTTTACTATTAAAATTGAAACAAAGCAAAAACAAAGTTTTATTGGCTGTAAGTAGGAAAAAAAATATTGTTGTTATTTTCACAACATTTTTGTCAAGTTCATTCTTGTACCATTGCAACTTTTTTCTTCATGTCTGTGTGGATCCCCTCTTGTAATTCCACAGTTAACATTTAACATTTAACATTTAGGAGGCGATAGCTATTTAATGTAGCACATCTGATCAACACTTGACTGAAGACCTTGTTTGTTAAACTGAGATACCAGCTGATAATAACTGGTTTGCATAATTCCGCTTGCTAAAATTGAAGAGAAATGAGAAAACATGATTTGGTACAACTATTTTACCGTTTAGCGTCTTTATTCTTGTAATTTAGTTTTCTGTAGTTTCGCATGTTGTGCATGCAATTCCAATGTTAACCTCTGGAGGTGACAGTGAGTTAATGTAGGACTGCTCTGATCAACATTAGTAGCTGAAGAAGTTGATTTAATACAACAAGCAAAGTAAGTTGGGCTTTTAAAAAATATATATATTTGACAAATATTACCTTACAATGTTGTCACTGTTGTTTGTAGTGATGGGTTCTTGCTAAACACCCTTAAATGAAATTAGCAATATTTTGTTGACGTTCACTAGAATTATGTTTATGGCAACATGCTACACAATCTTGCTAGAGTTGACATAGCAGAGAAGAAGAGAGTTTGGAGAAAGTTCCTTGCTTACCTTCAGCAGTAGCGTTTTGTGATGCACACACCATTTAATGTAGAAGACCAGCTATGTGCGATATGATGCACAGAGTGAGGTGGTTTGTTTAACACCAAGTAGTGATGTTTAGCTTAGTAGCGTATGCGTGTGTGTGTGTGTGTGTATCCAGAGATCTTCTCTACCGCCTCTGTTACCATGCCAACCAACCGGATCTGCCTTTTGTTGTGCTAGAAAGGCACCACTCAGGCATGTAATTGAAATCCTGCTCAGAGAGGTGAATTTTAACATTTTTGTAAATTTATATGCAGAAGCTAACCACTGTCATGTTAACATATGAGAAGATAATAGGTTCCCTATTGTGCAAAGTGTACTTTTTGTCTTTTGATGATCAACTGTAACAGTGTCCCGAGAGCTTCTTTATTAGCTCACGTGAAAAGTCTTCAACACCCACACTTTTGAAAGAAAAAGCACTTTTGATACCACCTCTAAGAAAATTATTTCTACGCTTTCTCAACAACCAATATTCTAAATGAAAGTATAGTGGATAACAACCATTGAACAAATTAAAAACTACTTTAACTTTTAAAATTTGGTCTGGATATAGATAATTTCTGGCGTATCTATAGCTAGCTAGCGGCTAGTGCTAACAGCTAATGTTAGTATCTTCACACCATTTTTCTTCTTGTGAAGCGCACAAACAGATGGTAAACAAATGTAAAAAAAATGTATGAGATAACAGGTGAAATTTTGGTCAGGATATAGATAATTTCTGGCCTATCTTTAGCTAGCTAGCAGCTAGTGCTAACAGCTAATGTTAGTATCTTCACCATGTTTCTTCTTGTGAAGCGCACAAACAGATGTAAAAAAAAAATGTATGAGATAACAGGTGAAATTACATTATCATATTTAATCTCTTGTCTACAGACTTTTAATAAATGCTACCAAAACATTACACAAAGTTTACAGTTGACACCAGGGTTCACAATTATGGTATATGTTTTGGTTTTTTACAGTGATACATAGACCCACATCAGTCATTGATGTGTCAGTCATCCCTGGAGTCAACCGACACCAATGCAAAGTATTCAGCTATAAAGACGATATAAAGGTGGTGATTCGCTTCATCCTGAAAGGTCCACTCCAGCCTTGCTGTCAGTGAGTTCAGTATGATTGTTTATCATAGGAAGATACTTCTTGGGGTCCCCCAGAAAAGGAGACGAAGGAGGCTGATTGTAGTGACCCATCAGGAAGATCCCTATGGTACCAATGAAAAAGACCAGAGCCATGACAATGAAGCAGATTCTGTCGATTACCCTGGCGACCAGGAACCACTCTTCATTCTCCTGCAGGATGACAATTACGACAGCAGGTATGAAGCCACAATAATGAATCAACAGTGCCCTAGATGCCAGTCTCAATACTTTGCCTACATTGTAATGTTATTATATACAACTTACAACTTACATTTTGAAAGTTGTTGTGCTGCCTTCTCGTTTCAGCAATGTGTTTGCACGACGCCACACATTGCTTTAGTTCTGGGGCAGCTTTCGCCAAACTCAAGCTGAGCCTTTGAGCTGTTCCCCCCTCCAGGCCCTCGTCTACATACAGGATGAAACAAACTTTATATCAATGCCATTATAAAAACAGGTACAGAAAAGCACCCACTGCTTGTTGAGAAGAGTAATACAGTCATCCCTCACCACTTCATACTTCACACGATTTCACTCTGTCACGGTTTTTCAAAAATATATTCATTCAATCATGCTGTTTTGTGGTTGAATATGTCCTCGAATTACCGGTACTCAAAAGTTTGCATATTTAAGCATTATTATTGCATATTATTCCCTAAATTAAGCATTTTCAAGCAAAAAAAGAAAAAATATATAAATACAAGCCATTAAAGGGGACCTATTAGGCAAATTTTTGGCCCTTTTTATTGACTCCTTTAGAGTCACACAGAAAGCTTTCTAGATCTTCCAGAATCTGCACCTATTCCACCTGGATTTCCTTGGATTTCCAAAACTGTCTGTTTTAATTTACCCACTGCCCGCTTCCAGGCACGCTCACACCACTGTGATTAGTCCCACTCAATTTTCTCACAATAGACACAATAATAATCAAAATAACGACCCTCGTGAGGATAAGCGGTAGAAAATGAATGAATGAATAACAATAGTCATAATAATTACACAGGTTATTGTTGTGGTTGTTATATATATATATATATACAAAATGTTGTACATATATTAACGGCCATGAGCCGCATTTATGCATTAAATAGCTAGTTTACTCTCATTATGTAAACTATATTGGGTAATGCAAGTGTAAAGGTGATTATTAGTGTGTTATTTCATGTCTAGGGCTCCAATAATGTTTAAAAATGTATTTAGAAAGTCATAAACAGGTTTTCTATGCCCTAAGTATGAAAATATTCAGTTTATAAAGAAGGAATCCGACTTTGCATAAATTCACTTGTCAAGGTTAGGTCTGGAACCATTCATTCATTCATTTTCTACCGCTTTTCCTCACGAGGGTCACGGGGGTGCTGGAGCCTATCCCAGCTGTCCAATTCACCACAATAAACAAGTGATTCATGATTTCATGTCATAGTCATAGTCATCATAGTTTTTTACATGAATGTTTTTGTTACATCAAGCATTAAGATTTTACACGGTTGTGTGCTGTGAGACACAAAAGTGAAATCCATACTTACACATCTTAATAAAACCGTCAAATGGAAAACAAACTTTACATCAACACTTTTACTGAAAAACAGTTACAGCCTTTTTGTTTTAGTCTCCAAAAGTCTCTTCAGTAGATTTGTTGTCTAGAGGAGGCTGATTACGCACTAAATATAGCAACAGTTGGCATCACTAATCCCTCCTGCTACATCTTCTTATTCTCTGACAGAACAGGTGCACACAAGGTGTGTTAACAAGCGATCTTACACCGACAGTCACATTGTAATGTATTCACGGTAGCGCCACAAATAAATGGATTTGTTTCCCATACCTACACTGCATGCGACAAACGGTCAAAGACATGTCTCATGAGTTGCTGATTTGTTTTGCTTGATGGCGGCCATGTTTTTCAACCAATCTTGCTCAAGTTTTAGACATATTCTTGACAGTCCTCGAAAGGTGTGCATAGTTTCATAGTGTTTCATCTAAGCACCAAGTTACAGTGGGTAGTTCGAAGTCAGTCTGAATTAAGTCAAATTTGGGGGTTTAATAACAGCACATGTGACAAGGTAAGGGTGCACGCTTTTAACAAATTGCAGCCAGTCAAGATGAAAAGAGCTAGCTTACACACAGAAATACAGGTTGTCATCAACATACTTACTCAACTTCTCAAACACCGACTTCATCAGTCCATCTCTCTCTTTGAGTCGGGCAAACATAAGTTCAGTCCGAGCTGTTTTTAAAGTATATTCCTCTGCCTTTTTGATGAGCGTCATCGAGCTGCGTCGTCGACAGGGGGCCAAAAGCACGTTATTCCTGTCAATGACGTTAACGTCGTTTATGCTAATCTCGGCAGTGTCGCTGGTTTCGGAGGAGGCGTCATTGGGCGCCCAGGGCTGCATTCGCATCCTCAGCAGGCGAGGAAGAACGTTCAGAAGGAGCTGAAGGTGACACCAAACAGATCCTTTGGTTTTGAGGCACGAATAGGATGGAACATAGAACAAAACCAAGGCACAGTATGGGGAGGCCGTCTACCTCAACCAGTTTGACTAGAGAGAAATATTGAATCTAGAAAAAACAGAAGACCTTAGTGGCAGTATTAAGAAAGAAAGTACCCACTGCTTGTTGAGAAGAGTAATACAGTCATCCCTCACCACTTCATACTTCACATGATTTCACTCTGTCACGGTTTTTCAAAAATATATTCATTCAATCATGCTGTTTTGTGGTTGAATATGTCCTAGAATTACCGGTACTCAAAAATGTGCATATTTAAGCATTATTATTGCATATTTATTGCATATTATTCCCCAAATTAAGCATTTTCAAGCAAAAGACAAAATGTATAAATACAAGCCATTAAAGGGGACCTATTTGGCTAATTTTTGGCCCTTTTTATTGACTCCTTTAGAGTCACACAGAATGTTTTCTAGATGTTTTCGAGAATCTGCACCTATTCCACCTGGATTTCCTTGGATTTCCAAAACTGTCTGTTTTAATTTACCCACTGCCCGCTTCCAGGCACGCCCACGCCACTGTGATTAGTCCCACTCAATTTTCTCACAATAGACACAATAATAATCATAATAACGACCCTTGTGAGGATAAGCGGTCGAAAATGAATGAATGAATAACAATAATCATAATAATTACACAGGCTACTGTTGTGGTTGTTACCCATGCCAAGCTGAAACTCAACAGCATCCTGTCCGTCCTTCCCTTTAGTCTCTGAGGGGAACACGCATAAATATTTGTAATATTGAATCTAGAAAAAACAGAAGACCTTAGTGGCAGTATCCAATGTAATGCAATCGTGATGTAACTAGCATTGGGACTACTACTAATATTACCGTATAGAATATAAGATGAAAAATGTCTCAAGAAGAAAGGTTTTTTACAGTGGATCCTTGCACATTCAAATTCAACAATTTGCAGATGTTTGGTTAAAAAAATCTCACTAAAACTATGCATTTAATAATTGATAAATATAAGATAATAAAATATCACAGATTTTTTACATATTTATGCCTTCACAGATAATGCTTCTGTGGTCTTGGAACGCACTATAGTGCTGAGTGGTGACTGTTGAGAGCATGATTCTAATTCCATATGCTCAGGGATCGTTTTTTATTATCGTTGATTAGTGGTAAGTACAATTCATTTGATACTTTATATGTATTTATGCATATTTAGGGCTTAAACCTGGATTGCATGTTTAGCTTGTTAGCTTTTTTTAGCTTATTAAAGGGAGTTCCGGAGCTGAACCTTATATAATAATTCCAACAGGCTTTTTTATTGGAAATGTTTATCTGAAATCAGAGTAGAATGTCAAGGTCAACTACAATGTCAAGGTAAAAAAAAAATTTTTTTTATAGGAATATCAATTACTCGTGGATTTTCACCATTCAATGGTGAGTGTGGAAGTAAAGTGGGGATCTACTGTACATGTGCCAACTATTTCTCCGCAAGCCAGAGCTTTTCTTCCTGTCACTCACACACCAGTGGCTTGCTTTTTTTTACTTGTCAGCACCGCACGGTGAAATCTGGTAAGCGGTACGTAACAGCCTCACCTTCCTCACTCTGTCCGACATCATGTGAGTGTTTGGTGTTCTTAGGGAAACGTTGAGAACGATCACACAGTTCATCACCACCATTGTGGTCACCGACATCACAAACATCAGATACCTGCGGTAGAATATGCACAATTATAATAACATTTAAATACAGTATCTCAGCTGATGTTAGTCAGGACTTACTTTCCAATGAGAGGAACTGCCTTTGACGTCTCTGGAACCTTCTTGGCAATGAGGAAAAGAAACACTGTCTGGCCCAGAAGGGTGGCAATAGACATAGTGCACTTTTGACCACCAGCTGCAAAACACACAATGCACATTTTAATAGAAGTTTTGAATACAATAAATACAAAATGAATACCTTTAGCAGGTAGGTAGTACACAAGCAGGCCAAGAGAGGAGAAGAGCACGCAAGGAGCAATGATATTGATGATGTAGAATAGAGGCTTTCTCTGGATGATGAGGAAAAAGACCACTTCCTGGAACTCCAAGTCGTCTTTGGTATACTGGCTGTTGGTCACCTTCTTAGCTGGCCTGTGTTTGATGACCCACTCTCCATTTTCTAGCAAAAACAAACCAAAATACAGCGGATCCATCCATTTTCTATGCCGCTTATGCACACTAGGGTCATGGGTATGCTGGAGCCTATCCCAGCTGTCTTCGGGCTAGAGGCGGGGTACACCGTGGACTGATCGCCAGCCAATCGCAGGGCACATATAGACAAACAACCATTCACACTCACATTCATACCTATGGACAATTTGGAGTTGCCAATTAACCAAGCATGTTTTTGGAATGTGGGAGGAAATCACACTCCACACAGAGATGCCCAAGCAGAGATTTGAACCCGGGTCGTCCCGATCTCATTACTATGTGGCTTACATGCTAACCACTCGTCACCGTGCAGTCCTGATGCAGCATTCACATTTGATTGAAAAAAGACCAAGCATGTGTCAAAATGCACATTTTGGCACTCACAGAGGTCGATGCTCAGGTTGTGCTTACTCAGACACTTGAAAAATTGTCCGGAACATCGCTCAACACTAAAGCCAAGATATTTTACATGGACTTGCAATTTTCATTTTTTTTTTGTTCATGGAAATGTTATACTCCCGCTCTGTTCTTCTTATTAGAATCTGAAAGGACTGCACATACAGTTGCTTTAAGTGTTATGTGTAGTCATTGTTGTACCTGTAAAAGCTTCAGGATCAATATCGACCCACTCCAGCGTGTGGTTGTCCTCTTCTTTGAGAACCAGTTCAATCTCATTGGCACTGTAGGTCTGGGAGCTGCACACAAAGACAAGAGATATGGTCTGTCAGCACAATGAAAAAACAAACATTCATTTCCTTTCACGAGACAGCAATGTGAAAAAGGCTTTGAATGGTACTTTTGTCCCCGCTTTGGACAGCAAAGTTCTATTGCAGCACAAAGAAAAGCTAACGTGGGAACATGCGGCATGTAGCCAGGATGCTAGAAAGCCTTGAAAGGTTGTAAATAAAGATTTGCCAGGAGGGTCCAAGCCCCCTTATATTCGAATGACGGCATACTAGATGGCACATAGCACAGGAGAAGAAGGCACTCTAAGTTGCCAATGAAAAAAATTAAAAACTAAATAATTTGTAATATTATTACTTCTGTTCACGTGATGATGACGGAGTGGTCATTGTTTTCAGAAAGTAGCAGCTTACACGGAAATGATAAGCTGTCAGATCTTGAATGCCATTTTTATGTAGATGAAAGGCTGAAACGATAAAATATTTTCCCAGTTTGACCCGAAAACGTTTCAGTGTGGACAGCCCCATCGTGAAGGAATAAGAGTTTCGAGGACTGGAAACCTCTGAGCCTTTTGTGCTCAGATGTTATGTTCACTCACCGGAAAACCATGGTACAGTTCTGCCAATCGAAGGGGAAATAGTTGACCGTAATGGCACAAGCGCTGCGGTAGATGGCAGGGGGCAGCCATTCCACACAGCCATCAGGAGACACCAGTGCGTTGCAGTACAGAGCAACTTCAAACTGTCCATCCACACTGCACATAGGTTTGTGAAATTAACCATAGAAATACTTTCTAAGCATTATTTCATTAAAGGCATCTAACTTGTTCTCCAGGATGACATCAGGCAGCCAGATGCTTTTTGAGGGGACACGTAGCTCAGAAGTGATGTTTTTGTACAAAGCCGACCTGGGCGGTTGGTCCCACCTGAGTCTGTAGTCGCACCATTTCTGCATGTAGAAAGATTTAGGAGTTAATATTGTGACATCAACTTTTGGAGAATAGAAAATGGATTACCAGTTGAATCCAAACACTAGTCGTCAGAGCTTCCTCTTTTTCATTCTGAGAGGAGACATTCATTCAGTCATTATCATTCTTGTGTCTTCATTCAATATGAAGAGAAAGCTCCAAGCTCACCAGGGAAATGAGGTTGGTCAACGTCATCTTGATGTTCACCTGAGTGACATCCCCACTGTTTTCCATGGGACGCACATTTTTGTTGTAACCCTTCATCAGGTCCTTGAAAAGTTCTCCTTCGAGGTTGACTGCAGATGCTATGCACAACACAGTGAGAGGAAAATCTGCAACACTGATGCAAGAATTAGTGCTGTGAAGAGTAGGGTTGAGCATTGAGCATCATCGATGGGATTCCAATTCTCCCGGAATTGTTTATTGTTTTAAAATTCCGGTGTCTGAGTTCACCAAATTACAAAACGCGGCAGGAAGTATTTGTGTTCATTCATTTCAACCATGGACAGTGTGCGACGTTGCTCGCTAGTTTTGCTGAAATTGTGCAAAAAAATAGTACTGGGGGAGACTATGAGGACTTTTCACTCCTTTTTTTCATCTTCCAACCAATCACGTAAGCAAAACAATAAATTACGCGCATCTTATGCCAACATTGAAGCAGCAAACAAATTATACTTTATACTAGTGCTTCTCAATTATTTTCTATCATACCCCCCTCCAATGGTTAGAATTTTTTTTCACCTCATAATTTGGTCGCAGATGCTGATACTATGTGGCAATGCATAAAGGTAAGCTTTGATAATTATTATTGAGTGGTAGTGTGCATGTTTGCTCAGTGCAAAATCTCAAGTTAATTCACGCTACCAAACTACCTGTTACCATACACCTCAAACAGCGATGCTATAATCTTCTCTCAAAACAAACTCCAGGCTCGTACTGGTGGATGGTGGGTCTTTATTCATTTGCCACGCCCACTAATAGCATATTGTGGCACGCACAAGTCTGTGAGGACCAGGTAGCTCTTTATATGACAGGAGCCTATCACAAGCTACAAGGGAACTCGCGACGAGCTAATCAACACATTGAAAATTACAGAAGGTCATTACTCAATATAACAGTCCGCTTCACGGTGTTATCTTAGTGGAATCATCGGGCGGGATGTGGGTGGAATAAATTAAAACAGACCATTTTGCAGAGAAACACAAATCAGCTTGAATAGGTGCTGGTTCTGGAAGATCTAGATTTTTTTTGTTTTTGTGCAGGTTATTGTGTATTGCTGCTCTATAAGAGTCCACACGAAAAATGAGCATAATAGGTCCCCTTTTATCACAGTGTAGTTACAGTATGTATATTTATATTATAAATATATAATATATACAGTATACTATTTATAGTATATTTTAGGAATATATTTTTTATTTATGTTCCTCCCCTGAAATCTTCTGGTGCCTGAAACCCCCTGATGTAGTACGATTCGATGCAAATGATGAATAGAAAATATAGTGATGCTGAGTTTATTGTGGTATAGTTCCCAGTGCTGGTGTTCCTACTGGTTTCCTTATTTAGCTACAAAACAATGGCCAACATATTAAAAACATCTCAGCAACCACAGTAATTAACTGATTGTTTGAGTAATACCTGTTAATCGTGTTAATCAAAAATAAGGATCGCTGGCTTTATTGTTATTTTGAATACAGTTCTTCTTCATGTGCTAGATCGTGTATCAAAACAGACAACTACTATGTTGTGTCCATTAAGAAGTGAACACCGCAGACTCCTAACAACATGTACTATCTGTCCTATGTGATGCACAATATATTAAGCATACTTTTTTCTATTTCTTTTCCATATGTGTTAACACATTATAAATATAGTAACTCACAAATGCCGCTATGATGGAATGAAACACCCAGACACAGATTATCCACAGCAACCACGCTCTTACCTATTGAAATCATAAACATCCTGATGACAAGTGACACAGACAGTAGAGAATCCATCAGTGCGTGTACTGTATGTATGTAAGTATGTGTGTGTGTAAGTTTCTACTGTGCTGCCTTACACAAAACTATGATCACAGACACACATGGACACTACTTAATGGAGCTGCTGGCATTGTGCCTATGTATGTGTGTGTGTGTTTCCCAGCACAAGTAAGAGTGTATTTCTAGTACCACATAGCCAGCTGTCACAAGACACAAACGCAATGTATTGTCACACCGTTGACTCCAATGGCGTATTGTCAGTCAGGGATTTACATTAACGGAATAAAATGAGTGACTGACAAATTTAGCACAGAAGCCAGTCAGGGGTGTCTTGCAAACAACAAAAGTGAGAAAAAAGTGAAGAGTGCAACGCAATACACCCCTGAACAGGTGATAAGTCCGACTCCTTTGCAGGTGCATGGAGGCTTTGTGGAGATTGGGTTATGTTGTGTGTGTATTTTAGGCCTGTTAGGTTTTGTGTCACAAAAATACTTGTATGATACACTTTCTACACATCCTCCCAAACTGAGGCAGAAACATAGCTGTAGTCTTGGGAGTGTGTTGTGTGTGTTTGTGCAGCTGCTACACTCAATTGTCCTACACAACCTTATTTAAAGTCTTAAGCTAGATGAGTGCAAAGCCTCAAGGCCATATTAGGCTTTGGGCAACCCACCAAATAGCAAAAAAGACACAGGATTGCAATTTGCCAGCCCATGATAGACAATAAGGAAATGTTTACATTATTTGGGGTTTTGTTACAATGAAATGGGACGAACTGCTTGCAGCAGCTGCTCTGTTGATGGTAAGGCTTACTCTTAAACGGTTGGCGGAGTCAGTTCAACTTGGGGTCACAGCACGAGCCTATCAGTGCTCATCTGCACTTGTGGTCAATGCAGAGCCGCTGACCCCCCCCCCTGCTGCAAAATACCACCGGATTAGCAGCAAGTCTGGCAGCTAATTTGAACATCTCCCATCAAACATTTTTTTTTCCAGAGTGATACATGTCATGAGTGCCTGTGTTAATAAGAGTTTTATTCTTATATAGATTTTCCTTTTACAAAAATACAAATGATTTTCTCTATACAAATAAATAGGATATGAATAATATAGACAGTTTGTGATCTTCACAAGAGGCTCAACCTTTGCAAAGGACGGGATGAATAACTTATTTGTACACAATTATAAGTTAGACAAGGCTGTAGCCACTTAATGTTGCGAGCGCTTGGTTGATGGCTGGATGGATACATTCATAGTTTTAGCGTACAGTCATAACCAAAGGAAGACTGAATCCCAGGTGGGAATACTGTTCACAACAGGGTCCCACAGAAGAACCAGGTTCCCCCGATGTTCTTCACATGAAGTCTTGTGTTCATTGTCTCTCATTAGAGTTCATATTCCCTCAGTGTTTCTTCTTGCAGTCGCCATTGTAGTTAAGTCTTGAGGGCCTCCAGCGCCAGGGAGATAATCCTTGGCACACTGCGGTAAAAAGATTCATTTCCCAGGCCTACGAGACTATAGAAAGTTAAAGGTCGTCCAGCCACAGTGGCTCTGATTCGTGCTTGATAAAGTCCTCGATTGTTCTTGGAGCTCAGATCAACTAAAACCTGAATAACAGAGAAACCGCAACACAACAAAAATGAGGTTATCATCCATCATAACTGTATTACTGTAAGTGTTGCAAAGGATTATTACCTCTTGGAAGTTCATGCGGAGGTTGGTGTTTGGGATACTTAACACCCAGCGGTAAGAGTCCCTCACTTGGCTGACTTGCTGCGAAGTTTCTCGAACACCAGGACAAACTGCAAGGAGAATCAAACACATTTTAGGGCATTAATTACCAACAGAATGCCATACGATTCAAAAGTAGGACTTCCATACATACCTTTCCCACCGGACCCAGGTGTCTGTCTCTTATAAAGAAGGCTTCTTTTTTTCCTGTGGTTTAAGGGATTTAAAGGATTGCTGGCATATAAAGTTGCCTGAGAAGTCGTCTTTGTGAGATCTCCTATAGTAGGTGGTACAACTGTCGTTGACTGCCTTTGAGCAGGGAATACTGAAGCCTGTAATTCTCCAAGATCAGTCTCATCAGAAGTAACTCCAGTCATAAAAGTTCCACTTTGTGTCTCATCACTGGTCAGAGCTCCACCTCGCATCCTTAATTTCTCTATTTCAGTCATTAGGGCTGAGAAAATTGTCAGAGGTTCCTGGGATTTCTGGGAGGAGGAAGGACTCTTGACTTGTGCCCGTGTGGGAGAAGTAGGATGAAGAGGAGGGTTGGAAGAACCCTCCTGGAGAAAGGATAGATCCAAGTGCAGGATGGGCGGAGCAGCTTTGGATTCCATTTTGGCGCGCAACGCTGAGATAATATCTTGATATTCTTTCTCAAGCTGAAGAACTGAATTGTCCCCTGCCTGGAAGTAAGATTCATAAATAAGGATTTTTTTTTTACTGTAATTGTGTATTACAACACAAAATACAAATGTTTAACATCTTAGAACGTAGTACATGAAGAAGATTCATTCATTTATTTTCTACCGCTTCTGCTCACTAGGGTCGCGGGTATGCTGGAGCCTATCCCAGCTGTTTTTTCAGGCAAGAGGCGGGGTACACCCTGGACTGGTGGCCAGCCAATCACAGGGCACATATAGACAAACAACCATTCACACTCACATTCATTCATTCATTCATTTTCTACCGCTTTTTCCTCACAAGGGTCGCGGGGGTACTGGAGCCTATCCCAGCTGTCTTCAGGCGAGAGGCGGGGTACACCCTGGACTGGTGGCCAGCCAATCACAGGGCACATATAGACAAACAACCATTCACACTCACATTCATACCTATGGACAATTTGGAGTCGCCAATTAACCTTGCATGTTTTTGGAATGTGGGAGGAAACCGGAGTACCCGGAGAAAACCCACACATCCACGGGGACAAAATGCAAACTCCACATAGAGATGGCTGAGGCCTGCGTGCTAACCACTCGACCGCCGTGCAGCCCCATGCAGAAGATCTCAAATGAAAATTATTTAGTGAGACAATGTTTTTACTGTCTTCCAAAGACTTGGAGGCCAACATCTTGCTGTTGTGCAATGCCGTGTGGGCTACTGACGTCAGAGGGTTCTGTCTTTTAGCTAGTTTGCATGAAAAAATCTTGGGAATGCCACACTGTGTTACCAGAGCAGAGGACATGTTGTGAAGTGTGCCATCTGAACTCAAACAAGGAAGAAATATCTTTGAAAGACAATAAAAAAGAATCTCACACAAGGTAATATTAATTGGTACTATTGCCACTTTTTTCATGAAAAAGTATCTTGGTACCTGTGAGAAAAGCTTTTCCTCTTGTTTGGGTGATGTTAAAGAGGTGTCTGTGGATGTGTCGTTGGGTTGATTCTCCATATCCTCAGCCATGTTTACCAGGTAGTTCTCCCAGTCCTCCACTAAAGGGCCCAACTCTCTAAACAAAGCTGGAAGAAGTGGAGGGGGACCATGCTCCTCTGGTGTCACAGCGCCACCTAGCTGCTCTGCAATGAATACAACACCTGTTGCAGCTACACTTATTTTAAACCACACCAGTACTCCCCTAATGTAAATAATGGTGATGGAGTCCCAACTTTTAAGGATTAAAATGGAGATCATTCAGTTACATCACAGTCCCATATGTACCTTCAATCTGCACCAAATGATTCCCATCCACATCTCTCCTGTCTCTGGTGTGAGTGAAAGCAGTGTTGTGGATGTGCTCCACCAGCTGAGGAAGAGTCTGGGTGAAGAAGGTTAGGTCCACTTTGTCCCTGATGTAATCCTCGGCCCTCTGGAGCAAGTCTAGGAGGGTCTGCAGGAACGAACGGAGCTCTGGGTAGAAGATAATGAAAAAACATAATCTTTAGCCTAAAGAGTGGGTTGTGTTGTGTGCAATATGCTGATGCAGCGTTTATATACAATCTCATTAGATATTTACAATGTCTGCTAAGTCTATACACACTCTAAAAAATAATTCAGAGTATCTTTTGACACCACTTGATTTAATACATAAATGCAATGTAAAAAATGTAATTAATTGATTTAGATAAACTTTCTAAGTTGCTAACTTTATTTTTTTAAGTTATGTTCAAATAATAATGTTGGCTATTACATGAACTTAATTTAGCATGTCATATACACTCAAATTTTATTGTTGGTAAGCTTAAAACAAAATTCAAGTTGTCATGGCTTAATAAATTTAGCTTGGTAACATAATTTTTCTCAACATTAATCTTTCCATTTTAAGTTCCATCTCCTACAAGACAAGACAGTGCAGGAGACTGAAGCAACATTTCATGGTGAGTAAAATGTATTTTTAATTGTTCTACTGAAGTGATGGCTTTAAATTAGTCACAGTAGACTTTCATTGAGATAAATTGTTTGTGACATGTGACTGCCAGCTTGTATAGCACTGTTACCACATGTTAGTTGTATTCTTCCTCTGAGCTAGTTTAGCCGTGTAACTGCTACCTACAGCAACTGTTACCCAAGTGCCACAGCCACATTTTTCCCAGAAAAAAAAAATATTTTGTTCATTCACATGTGCAGCTGGACTTTCCCCCAAATGGTGATCTGATGTTCTGAGAGAAATCAAAGTAGTAAGTACATTCTTTATCTTGTCTACCTGTTTAAATCATGTAAATGCAATGATGTAATCTTAAATTCCTTTAATCAGATTTACATTTGTTAAATGTGTCATTGTTTTGAAATATGGGTTGTGAGTGCAAACTTTGTAGATTTGAAACTTCTACACAAACTGGGTTGCCAAGATACTACAGGTTGCGTCATGGCCATGGTGGGGAACGTCTGCCATGCATTCACCAGCACTGTTTTTGTTCATTTAAAACATGGGGTAGCCTGAGATCCCATTTATCAAGAAATCACTCCCGTGAAGCTCAGCAAGGTGACAGGTCAGAAACTTGCCAGCTTTCATTCTTTTGCAGTTTGTCTCTTGCCATAACATTGGACGAGTTGTCTTTTGCTGTTATATATCTATGAAGACTTTGTATGTGGTTATTTTGAGCTGCTCACACAAACATACATAAGAATTACAAACTTTTGTCACAGAGGAGCAGTTGAAATGTAAGATTGTTTTCTTACTTTCTTTTTGCAACGCAGTGGTTGAACTGTCTTTCTTGAAAGTACAAAAAATACCAAAAAGAAAAAATGAAGTGTATATATATATATATATATATATATATATATATATATATATATATATATATATATATATATATATTTTAAATATAATGTTTTGATATGTTAATGTCCGGACTTTTGTACCATATTAAACATTATTTAAAAATATTTTTAAATATATATATATTTTATATATATATATATAAAGTTACTGCTACTTAAAAAAGCTGTGTGCATTGTTATTATAATTAAGTAGACAACACATTAAACTACTTTGAATAAAATGATTAAGTCAGTTGACTCAACATAACAAACTTGTCCCTATGACAACAATTATTCAGTAAGCATTACTTAAAATAAGCTTTGAGTGAAGAGGGAAAGCTATTTCGTGCAATGCAATATTGTTTGTTGGTTCAAAGCAATTTCAAATTAAGTTGTCATAACTAAGAAAGACTAATGGAAACTGTTGCGTTGATTTTTTTTGTTGAGGCTAAACATTTTTTTTTTGAGTGCATTACAATGTTATACATACGACATTTCTTGAAGCGGGTGAGACATTTGTCCTCGGCTATTCGACTGCAAGCGCTGGTGGACTGGCTCGGGAGGCAGGTGAGGGTATAGAAGCGGCACAGGGTGCTGAACTCTGACCTTTGCTCCTCTTCTGTCATTTCTGTAGTTTTTAGAAGCTCCGGGCATGTTGGCTCTCGGCTGCCAAATGACTCTGAGAAGAATATCAATACAGATGGTATTAATGATCGTAAAAGTCATGTGTCGCCTTGCATTTTTAGTTAAATATTGCTCACTCTGTATCTCAGCCTGAATCCAGTCTGAAAAAGCAGACACACGTGTATAAACTCCAGGCTTCCCCATTTCACCGCATCCATCTCCCCAGGATGTAATACCATGCAGCTGGAAGCGACCTGAAAGTCTGTCCTGGTAGATCAGCGGCCCTCCAGAGTCACCCTAAGAAAACACATTAAAAAAAGCTATGTATACACTCAAGAAAACATTCAAATCAAAATCAAATCAAACTTTATTTGTATAGCACTTTTCCTGCAAAGACATGCAACACAAACTGCTTTACAGAATTAAAACAATTACCACAATTAAAAGGAAAAACAAAGAAACAAAAGAAAGCCCCTCCCTCCCACCATCCATACTAGACACACACACACACACACACACCCACTCACACAATCACACACAGTAGGGAGACATGGCATGGCACTGAGGATCAAGGAAACGCCACCTTTGGGGCCGTCCACACTGGGAGGAGCCACAGGCCATGCCATCGGGGGACCAGCACCCGGGTCCCCCGACTCTGACAGACGGGCGGACCCCCACATTAAAGGGAGGAACCCCCAGCTGGCCGGGTCGAAGGGACCCAAGGATGGCACCCCCTCAGCAGACCCGACACAGCCCCCAGTGTGGAGGACCCCTCCTGAGGAAATACTGGAGTTAAAAGCTAAAGACTAAAAGCATAAAATAGGACTACAAAAGATAAAAACATAAGAAAAGTTTAAAAATATTAGTTAAAAGCCTGTGTCTTTAATCTTTTTTTAAAAATATCAACAGTCTCCGCAGTCCTGAGGCTCTCCGGCAGGCTGTTCCACAGGTGGGGGCCATAGTGGCTAAATGCTGCCTCACCGTGGGTTTTCGTTCTGGGTTTTGATATAGTTAAAAGGCCAGTGCCGGAGGACCGCAGGGTCCGCGGGGGTTGATATGGTAAAGGCAGATCAGATAAATAAGAAGGTGCAAGGCCGTTAAGACATTTAAAAACCAGAATCTTAAAATCGTGCATTGTAGCGCTGCAAGGTGGACTCAGTTGTGGTTCATACCTGACAGGAGTCAATCCCTCCTGAAAGATAGCCAGCACACAGCATAGTATTGGTGACGAGCTCCTTGCCCAGTGCATTCTTACAAGTGGTCTGAGGCAGTAAAGGCACCTTGGCCTCCATCACCACGTCAGCAGATGGGCCGTCTGCAGCAGAAATAACTCATTAAAGTCATTACCCTAGAAAAAGGCTGATAGTCTATAATTGAGACTGTATAGTCACCTTCATAGAGAGACCCCCAGCCTGCTACCAGACAAGGGCTGCCAGTTGGGGGCTCCATCCCAGATGGCAAACACACCGGGGTGACACGGTCAGACAGTACTACTGGAGATGTCAGCTCCACCAGGGCAATATCATTGTTGAATGTCTTTGGGTTGAACTGTAAGACATGCAGGACATTTGCGCTGATTTGATGTCTAACCTAAGCTCATGTTGTTTTTCAATTTGAGTTCTGTATGCAAAGCTACCTTAGGATGAGGAATAATGCGGTTGACTTTGAGGATCTGCTCATCAGGGTCAGTCTTAGTGATGTCAAACTCCCCAACCACAGCTGTCCAGTAGCTTTCACCCCGACTCCTGCAGAGTGAGCAAAGAATTAGGTGACTAATATAAGAACTGTACCAAAAATGTCACCTTTACAACGAAACCGACACTTACCCAGCAAAACAGTGTGCTGCAGTCACCACCCAGGAGCTCTCAACTAGTACTCCGCCACACATCAGGCCACCATCTAGCTGCAGATTCACCAACCAGGGCCAGCTACCCGGTGGAGCAGGCGACCCACCCACAATCCTGGAGCGAGGCCGGGTCACATTGTGCACCGAGGGTGACCTCTGACCACACACGGCTAAAAGCGTGGACACAAATCAATGATCAGGTGTAACTGATTCAGCTTTGTTATGCCAGTGATGATCATTCAGACATTTGTGCTTCTTAGGATAATCTGCATGATTTCTCTGCTGGAAACATGTATTCCCTCACCCTGCACATGCGTCTGAGTGGCGGGTTCCAGGTTCTGCATTGTGTTAAGCAAGCTGCACTGGAGGACACGGGCGCTGCAACTCTCACCCATGATTCTGATGCAGCTGTCTTTGTCCAAATTGCCGGTTTGACAGCGGTGTTGGTAGAATGCGCAGGCCTGGCTCAAAGCCCAACTCCGCTCTGCTTCGTCTTGAAGCTTCTGGGCCTTGTTGATGATTTCACAGCCGGGCTCTGATACGGCATTGGCAGGGGAAGCTGGAGGACAAGAAAACTAAGATTGCACAATGCACCATTCTCTGGAAAGACTTTGATAAGGACAAAGTAAATGGAACTTACAGCAGGAACCAGAGGGCTGTCCACAGTCTTGAAACAGGCAGGGAGTGCAACCTCTGCAGCCTGCCTCCGCCCGGCTTTTCTCAGATGATGCTCGGTCGAGAGCGGAAAGGGCACTGGTCATGGCTGCTTCTAAAACCACAGTGCCACGATCGGACAGAGCTACGGAGGACAGCAAGTAATGTCACAAGGTTGTTAAGTTGTTTGCTCCCAGCTTAGCAGGATTTTGTGCTGAGATTGAAAGGAGAAAAAAAGGTTTCTGGTACATTCTGTGAGTGCATAGCCCTTTTTTTTAATACTTATTGCTCTTTGATCCATTTTGGCAGCGTGTTGGGCAAGCTACTGTAGCTCTTGCTGAATGCACTGTGGATGCTTTCTACAGACACGCTTCAATCAGGCTGCCGACCCTGCTGCTCCCCCTCTGTGCCGCACAACATCACAGGACAGGACACTAACAACAGACATGCTGATTGAAGTACTTAATTAGAGGGCCAACGCTAAGCGGGCGGACAAAGGCTGGCAGGGCATGGATGCACAGACCCAGGGGGCATGGACAGGCAGACCCGGGGAGATTTCAACTCTGCATTTGTAGTCCTAAACTCCTACCTTTTACTCTGTGCTTTGAGATTGCAGAATTTGCCCATCAGTTGACTTGCAACTTATCTTAAATAGGATTCAATATCGGTCGAGTGGTTAGTGCGCAGACCTCACAGCTAGGAGACCAGGGTTCAATTCCACCCTCGGCCATCTCTGTGTGGAGTTTGCATGTTCTCCCCGTGCATGCGTGGGTTTTCTCCGGGTACTCCGGTTTCCTCCCACATTCCAAAAACACTCCAAATTGTCCATAAGTATGAATGTGAGTGTGAATGGTTGTTTGTCTATATGTGCCCTGTGATTGGATGGCCACCAGTGCAGGGTGTACCCCTCCTCTCGCCCAAAGACAGCTGGGATAGGCTCCAGCACCCCCGCGACCCTCGTGAGGAGAAGCGGTAGAAAATGAATGAATGAATCAGTTCATTTCAGGGTGTAATCCTGAGAGGGAGTTTTTCATTGTCTGTTGCCAAAGTCTTTAATGAGCAGTGTGGTTCTAGATCTGCTCCATGTGTATAGTGACTTGACTTTGTTTTGTCAAATAACAGTTTCATTATTGTTATTAGCGATACACATCAGTAACATCTAGTCTATGGTAAAGATTTAACATTTCATTTGCTGTATTTAACCGTACATAAACATTCTTCATTCTTCACATTCGTCTGTATTCTATCTGTATTCTCTTGCAGTGATCAAAGATTAGTGTTTACCTTTAAGTGCACTCTGGGGCATCCTGTAGACTTCTCTGCCTGCTGGAGCTGCCAGTAAGCAGTCCAGACCAGTGAACAGCAACGATACAAGTACCAGCATAGTGTCAGAGCATGGGATGTCCAGTGACGACAGCCAGGAGACACTTGGGAATGCTGGAGAGAATGCCGAGATGATGCACCGTGGCCCGATGATGTTCAGGTTTGTATCTCCCTCCTCCTGACTGTCTATGGTGAAGGGCATCTGTCTGTAAATTTAGATAGAGGAACAGTAAGTAGCTCCTGAGTGCTCCCCGGTATATATAGAGTCTCCGGGGTGACACCAGTATGGGGGAGGAGAGGAACGAGAGGGAGGGAGAGATGCTCCCATGCAGGGCCAATACACAAACAGATGAATTCATTAAGACTGTGACAGCAAATCGGGAGCAACTTGCCAAGGCTGGACATCACAAAGCGGTTTGCTTCTATGAGAGGAGACACATGCGGAAGGGAGGGCAGCGGGGGCAAAAGCAGGCTGATTGGCTGGGCAACAGGCGAGAGGGTGTTGTTTGAATTAATTAATGGGAGAAGAAGAGGGAGAAAGTTAGACAGATAAGGATATGGTCTGATGTGAACGTGGAGGGGAGGAATGTACCACAAAGTGACAGGACGCGGGCGGCGTGAGCACAGCCATCGGAAGGGGGCGGGAGGTTTGGGGTGAGACGGCAAGAGAGGGAAGTGTCTGCTGTTCTCCGGACCTCTCAAAGAGGGCATTGTCCCCCGGCGTCCCTCTGAGGATGCCCGCATCAAAGGCGCCCCTGGGGCATCACTTGGCCACCGCTTCCATTGATCACTTACACTCTTTTATCCCCCCCATTAAAATATTGTCAGTTCACATCACTTTTGTCTTTATCTGCTGAACTCTGCTTTTGTTACATAAAAATATGGTACATGAGTACTCAGGAAGAGTGATAGATATGTTTGTTGTCCTTGCATGCAATATTCAGCAACTATTCGGAACTACACCAATACAAAGTACTAACATTATTGAGTTTGTACTTGCAGCTCTTTTATTGGATATTATTCAGTTGTGCAAGTGCACCCAAAATCGGAACACTTAATTACTTTGGTGGGGATGTATATACAAAGTGGATGTGCATGGGTGGACTATCAGCAGCAAACCGAAGACAAAGCAGATAGGAATCAAACTTTATTTATAGTAGTATAAAAAAGATGCTAACACTTAATCAAGTTTAGGCCAACAGAACAAACAATGAAACTTGGAGGTGCAAAGATACGGAACAAAAGAATAAGGATGATGGCTTCCCACTTCAAAAAGTTTGTTGTATTTTTGTTTGTGTTGCACGCTGCCCCAGCCCCTGTATGCACCCATGCAGCACAATGCCCCCCACCCCGAGATCTGAGAGCGGGGTGCGGCGGGGAACGCCATGAGACAATCAGGCGGCGCTCTTTTCATTTCTTCCTGTCTATTTCACTTTGATGTCCTTTGATTCTTTAGCTTCCTGTTTGTGCATCCTGCTAAACATCAAGCATGGCACGGTCATGCCATGGTTTTCTAACTTGCCCCCCTTTCTAACGGAGATGTTCCTACACAGACCACCTATTGTCGTATCTAAGCCTACACATTATTATTCATATGTATAGAGTAGTTAAAGGACAGAACCTGCCAGTACAGTGAGTGGCAGCCCAGTTTCTGTTATTCATTTGTTCCAAAAGGCTTGATGACAATTTGTAATGTATGAAAACTGATGCAAAAATAAAGAATAATTCTAGTTTTTCATGTTAGAAAACAATGTGAAATAATCATTCATGACAAACAGATGGCTCTTTTTGTTGATGCGGACTTTGCTTACAACCAAGATAAATTTAAGTATTCTTCACCTTTATTAGAAGTCAGAAGGTTGCTTTGTTTGGACTCATGAGTTTACGGAACCAAACAATATAGAGCAAATCGAGGTATAGTCTATGCAAACCAAGACATCACTAAAAAAAAAGACTTTTGGGTGTACTCAAATTTTTTTGGTAAAACAACATAATTACGGGTGTCACGGCGGGTGAGTGGTTAGCATGAGTTCAATTCCACCCTCGGCCATCTCTGTGTGGAGTTTGCATGTGATCCGAGTTTGCATGTGTGGGTTTTCTCCGGGTACTCCGGTTTCCTCCCACATTCCAAAAACATGCTAGGTTAATTGGCGACTCCAAATTGTCCATAGGTATGAATGTGAGTGTGAATGGTTGTTTGTCTATATGTGCCCTGTGATTGGCTGGCGACCAGTCCAGGGTGTACCCCGCCTCTCGCCCAAAGACAGCTGGGATAGGCTCCAGCACCCCCGCGACCGGTAGAAAAGGAATTAATGTGAAATCTGGATTCAGTCTTCACTAACTTCTGTTATTTAAGCATCTGCATTAATACACAATTTAATCATATACAGTAAAGAATTGTAGTAATTAATTTTTCCCATATTGTACCCCATTGTAAAAATTCAAGTAAATTTGACTCCAAAAAAAATCAAAGGTCAAGTTTTGAATCAGCACATACTGCTTCCCAGCATGCTTTGCTGCACTGCTCTGTAAATAGTCGTTCTTATTACGTGTTTAATCTTGTGTAATTTCATTTTGGTTATTTTGTGTAATATTGGTTGTTGTCCTGGGTTTATTTACTTATCTGTTATCGCTTCTCTGTTATCTTCCTCAGTTATAACATTTGCCCAAAGGTTATTCCTTTTTTAACTACAAAAATATTAGAAACAACTGTCAGTAAGATGCAGTTTAGACAAATACATGCACAGATGATTCTTATTCCTATAGCCACTAAATTATCATATTGGCTTATGTTTATTGGTAAAGGATAGATTAAGTTTGCAGGTACGTACGGGTACATACTGCATATGTGTGTAACCATCATCTTGAAGTGCACAGAAAAGCACCAGTCACCAGTGCATGCATGCATAAAGACGGAAGAAACAACGCAACACAATGAGGACTTTGACAACAATCGTGATGAATAACACCCCAATATTGTGTTCGGTTATGAAACCATTTTTTCCCCCATTGTCTCAGGCGGAAAACAATTGAAATCTAGGTCAGTGGGCTATGCAAGGGAGAATAAGAGGTTCCCAACATGTGAGTGCAGACAGACACTTGAAGCCCCTGACAATAGTCAAGCAGCTCGTCTGCACAAGCCTCTATTGGGTCATTGTCAGCCATGTTGGTAATTAGATCTATTATGACCTCAACGATTACAGAAACTGTCTTTAAATGCATATTAACCAGAAAGTGCAACAATGAAATGTTCACTCCAATAAAATGCTGTTGTTGTGATGATCTGTTAAATGTTTTATGTGAAAACACAGGTCAAACACATGGGAGGGGCAACTGTCTTGGGTGGAACCCCAAACATTTGTGATTCAGCATTTATGGCCAGTTAAATTGGGGGATTTTTGGTAAGAGTTTTTTTCAGAAAGCATCTCATTCATAATAAGTCAGTAATCATCTATAAAAGTAAATAAATATAAAATGTGCTGCACACAAGTACCACATGATAGGGGACCTATCATGCTCATTTTTGACCCTTTGTACTGAGTTGTGGACTCCTGTAGAGCAACTCCACACGATAACCAGTACAGAAAGTGTTCTAGTTCTTCCAGAATCTGCACCTATTCAGTTGTATTTTTTTGGATTTTGTGATTCACACAAAAACAGTCTGTTTTAATGTATTCCACCCATGACCCAGGTCTTGGCACAACCACTCTGCTGTGATTGGTCACACATAGAATACATAGACCAAGTAGTAGTAGATTTCCAGTCTGTGGCGCTAACCTTATAGTAGTAGATAAGCGGTATAGGATCTGATAATAAACTATTTTTCTTTTTAAATGCCCACTTTTAACATACAGCTATATGTGGTGGATCCTTTTTGAGACATTGCTAGCAAGTATGGTAGCAAGTAAACAGAGGAGGAGCGCTTGGGAGACGGCGGGGGAAGCAGAGCTTGTGAGAGGGCAGAGACTTTACTTTACTTTTTACAGCCACACCCATACAAGAAAGCCCGTCCCTCTGTGACATCACAAAGGGGCAGTTTTACCACGCCTTGCGAAACAGAGCGTTTTGAGACATCCCAAACCTCTTTCAGGGCTCACTTCCAAATGCGCAAAACTCATTATCTGAAACTTAACACGAGAATACAACATTCTAATTAGATTTATAGGTCAGAAAAGTGAGAAAAGCACAACAGGTCCTTTTTAACTAATTTTACTTGTTTATGTCTTTGTGCTTGAGATTTCATACTTTGTTCAGCGGTCCTTGAACGCTCCATAGTTGTCTGCTGCGAACTGACCTGCAGCATGGCTCAGATTGCATCTCTTCATTGATCATCACTCATTAGTGGTGAGTACCTATACGTTTTAGACTTTAAACGTGTTTATTAAGTGTGTGAACTATATTTATGGCTTAAACCTGGACTGTGTCATGATTGAATAATGGGAACTGAAGATAGAAGGGGAGGGTTCGGGTGCTGGATAATTACAACAGTCACTTATAGCGAGACCCACAAATTCCTGCACTGCTGCTGGGCTACCTAAGGAGGTGGAAAAATCAGTCATCTCATCAAGTGAAACAGCACTTCATTAGTATATTTTTTCCACACAGAACCAGTCTGTTGACAGATAATCCAAGATGACTGGCGTGACTCAAAGCAGAGTAGATTGAAGCTGACAAGAGAAGGCTGACATCTAGTGTCAGAAAGTTGAAGTGTACAGTCCTGTGCACAAGGGTCTCAAACTCAATTTACTTGGGGGCCACTGGAGCTCGGGTCTGGGTGAGACTGGGCCGCATCAGGTTTTCCAAAAAAAAAACAACACATTTATTAAAAAAAAATGTAAAAACTTCGCTTTTGTTCCAATTTTCTACAAGAAAAGCTTTGATAAAACATGCCACTGTTCTCAAATATCTTACTTTTTATTGTTCTGCACAAAATAAGATGAAAAATAAATAAACAAATCAAGAATAAAGAAAATCAATCAATCAGTAATGAATAAATAAATATAATAATAATAATAAAACGGCAAATAATAAAAACTTAAGAAACCACATATAGTTGGGGGGTAGACAAATTATTTTTTCAGATTAAAATGAACAAAGCATTATTAGAGCCCTGTAGACATGACAAAACACGACTATAGTCACATTTATACTCTTTTTATTTACAACATATTGCGCAACTGCAGGGTCTTGAGACTGATTGAGATGCTAACTCAAAAAACTAGCGACCTAGAGCTAGCGACCTAAACGGTAGCCTTCAAGTTATTTTCTTTAAATTTAAATAGCCAAAAACTTACCACTTCCACACGGATAGGGAGGATAACTATTAACAGTTATTTAACCTTTAACATGAACATTAATCAAACGTAATAATTTTTTCTGGGTACATGATACCATACAGCATCCATATCAAACTTGTGCGGGCCGCACTAACATTAAACTTTCATATAAAGGCGGGGGCCTCAAACTAGTGTCGTGCGGGCCGCATTTGGGCTGCGGGCCGCATGTTTGAGACCCCTGGTCTAGCATAAGATGGGCTGCTTTATTTTGTCTTTCTTTTATGAAATTAAATTAAATATTTTACTTAGTTACACCTCATGCTGTAGATATGAAAGAATATCTTTGAAAGATGGGGTACATTTAACCATCATGGCCATCAAAACAAACATCACAAGTGACCCCTTTCTGAGTCTGGACCTCAAGTACCGTCTCCTACATTCCCACACCTGCAGGCTTTTTGCCAAACAATGAACGTATTCAATGAAACAAATACACAGTGTGCACTATGACTAGTAGTACAACTGCCACTAGTAATGCATGAAATGTAAAATAATAAAATTATTGTTGATAAAGGCATGCGTTTTGGTGCAGCTGAACCACAATAAGGCCTATAAATTCTATGAACTTAACTCAATGTTGAGATGCAAATATAGTATCAATCGGCATCTAGTAGTTTGCTGTTTGTTATGCAACATCTTTGATCACCTGCAACGGCCTGCACCGTCTCCTTGACTAACTGTACTCCACCCCTTCTCTCAGTCTCTCTCTCTCTCTCTCTCTCCCTCTCTCTCTCTCTCTCTGTGGCCAGGCCATTAGCTGTGAATTATGGTGCTGCTACCATCACAGCCAATTGTCTGGATGAGAAGCAGGCTTTGCCTCACTTTGCGTTGTCGTGTGTTAGCCTCTGGCCAAGTGGCGAGCTTGCCATCGTACGGCTCCTCATCATCTCTGCAGTGTCGATCGGTTGCAGGTAAGGAGAATGTCATGCTGCATGATGGTAAACATCACAGTGCTTCATGCGTTTTATGATGCAGATTGTTCTACCGTAATAATTTTGTACTGTTTTGGTAAAGTTACAATGACTTCCTTGTTGGTCATAAGGTGCTTTAGAGGGAGAGACAGTGCTGGAAAACTCCTCCACTTGTGGTGAGTGAAAGGATGCAGAGACTAGACACAGCAGCACATCACCAGACTCAGCATTTAACAGCACAGTGACTATGCCTGAATGATATATATATATATATATATATATATTATATTTATATCATTTAAGGATGACCCCAACATGGGGCATGCAGAACCACCTACACTAAACATAGAACTTCGACTATTGCAATCTTATGTACCCTTTTTTACTAGTTTTTGTGTTTGTGCCACCTTATGCAAGACTGTGCATGAGTCTGTTATTAGAGTGTTGTTGAATTAGAACTGTGTACAGTAAAGTGCAGTTGACCAGATTTCACTTTTTAAGAGAGACATCACATGGTGGCACTTTTCTTATTACAAGTGTGTGTGGTCCCCAGTGCATGCATGGCTTTGCCTTACTTAAGCGAAGCAAGCCTTTATTTGCCTGTTATGAGGTGAGACCACAGTAGCCAGATGGATGCTGTTGATCTTGTTAAAAAGGGAGATGTGAAAAGGCCATTACCTGGTTTACGCAAACACACCCTGATGTGTGAGCACACATACACAGATTTGTGCAGCCCATGCACACCAGACCTGATGCACTAAAAGTCCTTAGAACATTCCACATGTTATTTGAAAACACAACATCTTGGATTTTAGGGTGTGAGTGCATCTGTAGTGGATTTGCATACAGGTCTCCGACTGTTATGGAATATATGCAGGACATGATGCACAGATTAGTGCGTGTTGACCTGCAGTGTTAATGATTGACTGAACTTGTCTCACAGAACTACTGGTTGCTAAGAGCCTGAGGGAAGCGAGTCCAAGATTGCTCTGTACATTTAAATACTGCAGATGTTTTACATGTGTGATCAAAATCTTAAGACCAGTTGAAAAATAGCTAGAATTTACCTTTTGCATATTTGGATCTTAATGGGGAGTGTGACAAAAAGCACTTTGAAAAATGCATTGAAAACAACAATTCAACTGAAATAGTGGTTTACAACCATAGCTCCAAAAATGACAAAAAGATGGCTTCATGAAGGGCATCCACTGTCTGGACCTGATGGCCATTTTCACATCCATTCTCAAATATTCTCTGTGCGATTTAAATCAGGGGAGCATGCGGGATGGTCCCAAATATTATTTGTCCTATGTTATTCTCCCTGAAGAAGTCCTTGGTCAAGCAAGCACAGATGAAGGCCCTCAGTCATGAGGGTTGCCTGCTGCCACCTGAAGCTCCAGTGTTCCATCTCGGGTAGGATCTCCTTGTCATGCCAGTAACATTGGAAGCCATCTGGACCGTCAAGGTTACATTTTTTCTCCTCAGAGAATAAAACTTTTTCTCACTTTTCAATGTCCGTGTTTGATACTCCCTGGCAAAGTTTAAACAGGCAGTTTTGTGTCGATGAAGGAGACAAGGTCTTTGAATTTGTTTCTTGTTTGTGGAACCCTTTTCCCACAGATGCTGTATGATGGTTATTGCGCTGCAGTCTGCACCATATAGGGCCTTCATTTGGGTCAAGGACTTCCCTGTGTCTTGATGGACAACCAATCGGATCCTGCAGCTCAGCGTACTGCTCACGATCTTTCAAAAAATGTAGAATCACTGTCACTGGCACGCCGCTAGAGGCCTTGCTTATGCATCTCCACGATCCGACCACGCTCAAGAAGGGAAGGAGGGCATGACCGTCTGAATGCCTGACAGGAAATGAGAATTTTGAGCAGATTTTGGCTTTTATAGTCTGTGGTCAGGTGAAAATCAATTACAAGTTCCAAATTTTTTTTTGTCTCACTCCTCCTTCTTGCTATTGCATATTGTAGCTCTATTTAAAACCACATTAAGGTCAAAATGTGCAAAATGTATATTCTAGCAATTTTTCAACTTGGTTTTAAGATTCTGATCAGGGCTGTATACAGCATAAAAGTGTTTATACGAGTTTATACCCCCCACTACCCGGTATACACAACACACACATTAACTAGCATCTTTCTGTAGAGCTGTTGGTACCCCAACTGAGAACATGGTCGGGCTGAGAAACCGCTCCACTTGGGAACCATTGCTGCTCAAGTCCTCCTGTATCAAATCCTGCGCCATCGGCTGCTCCTTGGGAATCACAGCACACCTCACCTATGTCAATGCAGACAAAGAGCCTGTGGAAGGTTTGTTATGAGGGCACGGGAGCCACATATTTGCATAATCGATACAAATCTCATTTTCAACTGAGAGGGCCATGAGATTGTATGTTGACTTTTTGGTTATTTAACTACAAGTTGTTGCCTGAATGTTGCTTTTCTATTTAGGTGTGTTTGTGTACCCTCTTGGAGAAAAGGAGGTGGTGGTGGGCTTTGAGGCCACAATCGCAGGACGTCTGATGGGTGTTCAGATCCAGAACAGAGGAAAGCTGAAGAACAGCTGCATGGACTGCTGCACCGGCTCCGGTCCTGACGGCCGGGAATGGAACTGCTGCAGGAGCTCTCGTCTGGAAATGCAGTGCACCAATGGTGAGCATGTATACAGTTAAAGGAGTCAATTGACCCATTCATTATAAATGTGACAATCATGCTTTTGGACCCTCTGCTAAGGCTAGACTGTGGAAGCCTAAAATAATTCCAGAGAGCTCCTGTACAACCAGAAATGTGTGCTATTTTATTGACAATGTTGAACATGAAATCTGAATTGCAATGAAACGGTTTTATTTCTTTTTTTATGTAAAAGTAGATGTTTGTGTCCTACCCCCCCCCCACTCTCAGGTCATTTAATTCTGGATGAAGATCTGGAAAGGACCACCTTCATTGTGGGCACGGGGGTTATAGGTTCCATGGATATTGTATCCATTATCATGAAGACCACACTAGAACTGCCTACATTACAAAATGGAGCAATCCGCATTGTCTACCCAACATTACTGACGCCCGTCGTCACACTGACGACTACCAGCAAGAGTGAAAATGGAGGGAAATCAGACGAGACAGGGTATGCTAAATTATTAAAATGTAATGCAATTTAACACATTAGTTACACAGTGTCAGGATTCTACGCCATTGCAAGCTACAAACACAATAATAATGTTTAATTAAAGCCTGTCTGGCAGTCAATCAAATATTTTTAGCATTTAAAACAAATTTTTTGTACAAGACCTCATTTGATGATGCAGGTGATATATATTACTATTTTATTAACTGCTCGAACTATAAGCTGCTCTATGGTGTTCCTAAAATTTTTTGTAATTTATGTCTCTCTCTTCAGACCAACCAGCTGTTTTGGTGCCACCTCAGGAAAACAAGACCGGGTTCTAGATTCAGAGCAGCAGCATTGCGCACACGCCATCTTCAACACTCCAGCAGCAAATTTAGCTCCTTACGAACTCAACTTTCAACTGCTGGTCCGAGGGGCCTGTTTGCTGGCCGGTAGTACCTGCATACATTCTGTACTTTTGACACAGATTAAATCTACACTATATGTGCCCTACGTTTGGCTGACGACCAGTCCAGGGTGTACCGCACCTCTTGCCCTAAGACAGCATAGCTGAATGAGGATAAGTGGAATAGAAAATGGATGGATATTGAGGAACCACCATAGTTCACCCCAAAAGTCCATTAATGTGACGTTCAACCAAAAGTTTCTGGAAAAATACACTTAAAAGTGTCTACTAATTTGTGTGATGCTAGTGATAGCAAAGGCGGCACGGCGGTCCAGTGGTTAGCACGCAGACCTCACAGCTAGGAGACCAGGGTTCAATCCCACCCTCGGCCACCTTTGCATGTTCTCCAAAAAGGTTAATTGGCCACTCCAAATTGTCCATAGGTATGAATGTGAGTGTGAATGGTTGTTTGTCTATATGTGCCCTGTGATTGGCTGGCGACCAGTTCAGGGTGTACCTGCTCCAGCACCCCCCGCGACCCTTGTGAGGAAACCATAGACTGGAATTTTATTATTTACTTATTGCCAGTAGGGAGCAGCATCTCTGGGATAACTTTTCATTCCCTCTTCATAATACGTGGGTCAAATGCATTCCTTTTTTTTCATCCTAAATGTAACTCAGGACTGGAGAGCCCCACCCACGCCCTGAGGGCCGATGCTGACCCCAGTGCCCAAAGTGCCTCTGCCACCTACATCACCTTAGCACAGGAGCATCCCTATGACAGACACATAGAGATCATCCTGCATCTCAGTGGTAAGTATGTGAAAGCTCTGTTTTGTCTTGTTTGTGTGAATTTTGTGAAATATCTTCTTTACAGAACCACACAGCCCACTGGTCATAATAGAGAAGGGCAGGCTCTCCTTCAGCCAGTATGAGCAGCACATTCACTCTCGGCGGGATTTCATCCGCTGCACCCGCAAAGATCCCCAACCAGAAAGAAAGGTTGGCTTCTTTGTCCAAATTGCTAGAAAGTGAGAAATGTATTGTCTCCCACCCATCCTCTAGTCGGGTGTACTGTATATACCAGGGGTCTCAAACTCAATTTACCTGTGGGCCATTGGAGCTAGGGTCTGGGCAAGGCTGAGCCGCATCAGGTTTTCCAAAACGAAAAAAACTCATTTATTAAAAACAGAAAAATATACAAACTTTTTCAGTGCTTTGGTTCCGATTTTCTACAATATAAGCGCTGATAAAACATTCCACTGTTCTCAAATATCTTAATTTCTATTTTTCTGCACAAAATAAGATGAAAAATAAATAAACAAATCAAGAATAAAGAAAATCAATCAATCAGTAATAAATAAATATAATAATAATAATAAAACGGCAAATAATAAAAACTTAAGAAACCACATATAGTTGGTGGGTAGACAAATTATTTTTTTCAGATTAAAATGAACAAAGCATTATTTGAGCCCTGTAGACATGACAAAACACGACTATAGTCACATTTATACTCTTTTTATTTACAACATATTGCGCAACTGCAGGGTCTTGAGACACATGCTAACTCGCAAACTAGACCTAAACGGTAGCATTCAAGTTATTTCCTTTAAACTTACATAGCCAAAAACTTACCACTTCCACATGGATAGGGAGGATAACTATTAACAGTTATTTAACCTTTAACATGAACATTAATCAAACGTAATATTTTTTTCTGGGTACATGATACCATACAGCATCCATATCAAACTTGCGCGGGCCGCACTAACATTAAACTTTCATATGAAGGCGGGGGCCTCAAACTAGTGTCGCGTGTTTGAGACCCCTGGTATATACCATAAACGTTGTTCAGCAAAACAATCATGACGGGTGACCATGAATGCATTGTAGGTGGGATATACAACTACTGTGTGTGATTTGCAGGTGGAGTTTGTGAGGAAGCGCTATCACAAGGACATCCTCAACAACCCCGTGTTGATGCTCAACTTTTGTCCCGATTTGTTGGGAGAACCTCTGGAACTCAACAAAGCCAACAGAGAAATATTGTTCCTTGTTGACCGTAGCAGCAGCATGAGCGGGACCAACATGCATCGTGTGAAGGTGAACTCAAGGACGCCAGGATTAGTTTGTATGGAACTTTTAAAGTAATGTAAGGTCCTTTTCCACAGGAAGCCATGGTGGTCGCACTGAAGAGTCTCCCTGCCGGCACCTTGCTCAACATTGTCAGCTTCGGCACCACCGTCCAGCCTCTGTTCACAGCCAGCAAGCTGTGCACTGATGTTAGTTGGAATTGTGTAAAAGTAAATTTGGATCAGGTTTCATGAAGGCAGATGTTTCCAAGCGTGCAGGACAATCCGTTAAACTATGTCCGCTTTTTAATCAGGCAATAGGTCACTCCTTTGCGTTGCCTTAGCAGCAGAGTATCGGGTTCAATCGAGACAAGGGTCTGCGAGGACAAACAGTATTTTCACACACGCCTGACCATATGGTGACCTTTTGTGCCTTTTCAGCACTCCGGCAAAGCGTGCTTTCAAAACCTATGTTCAGGCCAGTTTGTCAACCTTTAAGGCAAGTGCTAATGTGTGTATGTTTGCCCTCGTCTGATTCAATTACTTTCCATCCTTGTCGTCTAATTGGGGCATCTGATATAAGGACAGGCTTTGTGATGGTTGCTGTCACATGTAGGCGTAGATGAAGTTCTGACAACATCTTCTGCTTCAGGTCACACTGATGCAAGCGTATGAGTACGCCCAAAGGATGAGAGCTGATATTCAAGGCACCGACCTACTGGGGGCGCTGTCCTGGGTGTACCAGCAGCCTATGCAGCGCACATACCCTCGTCAGGTTTTTATCATCACAGATGGCTGCATCAACAATGTGGGCAAAGTTTTAGAGTTGGTACGGAGGAACACATGTGCAGGAAGGTATGAAGCCATGGTATTTAGTGGTATTTTGTTCCATCTATCGATGATGCCCAGTGGCATACATTGTGGCCATGTACAACCATGCACTTTTGGTTCAAACAGCAGGAACAGTTATGGAAAAAATTATTAGACTAACTTTGTTTCTTCAGTTTTTTGTTCATTTTAAAGCCTGACACAAATACAATGATGACAAAAGAATAGCTCATATGAGTTGAATTTAAAGGGGACTTATTATGCTCATTGTTCCGACCTTTCTA
Organism: Doryrhamphus excisus; assembly: GCF_037039965.1. NCBI lineage: Eukaryota > Metazoa > Chordata > Actinopteri > Syngnathiformes > Syngnathidae > Doryrhamphus > Doryrhamphus excisus. Next base: position 18,093,366 of record NC_136362.1, read on the forward strand.
TTGAGTTGCGGACTCCTATAGAGCAGCTACACACAATAACCAATACACAAAGCTTTCAAATTCTTCCAGAATCTGCACCTATTCAGCTGTATTTCTTTGGATTTTGTGCTTCCTGCGAAAGCGGCCTGTTTTAATGTCTTCCACACGCAGCCCGCCTCCAGGCATGCCTACTACGCTGTGGTAGGTCACACTCCCGAGTGCATAGAAAGACTTCAGTTTTTAAGAGATTATCTTTGGTCTTATCTTTTTTTTTACCTCCAATCAACATTTTAACATAAGGCCATATATGTTGGATCCTGAATGTGATCCAGAAATAGAGACTGGACAGTCCGAAGTTCCTCAAGAAAAGAGGTTACTTGAAGACATCTAATGTCTAATGTGGTCATTACATGTTTTTTGTGGGACTACCAATGTTTAAAAGAACGCGGGTAGAGCCGCTGTGGTGGTGGGAAACGCCTATTATCAACCTCACTCCCTGTATGCACACTATATAATGCTACACAGTGCTTTTGCTCCATGATTCACACAAATAAACACAGTTAGGACACTGATAAATTGTTACTTACTGCTAGTTCTTCTGACTCTTCCACACGACCAAGTAACGTTGGAAAGGCGTAAGGCTTCAGCAACAGCTTGTCTGCAAGTCCAGCTGCATAGTGGCCCATGTTCACAAAACAATCCAATGCCGTTGACGGATTCGACTCCGACCGCTTGTGCCTGATGGTGGCGTCATTAGGAATTGTAAACAAATGTGGCTTTTCCTTATGAGACATTGCTAGCAATGTAAACACAGAAGCAGAGCTTGGGGGGGGGCAGAGAGAGCATCGTGCCTACAGCCACGCCCATAAGGAAGCCAGCTCCTCTGTGACATCACAAAGGAACAGTTTTGCGACGTCCTCTAAAACTGAGTGTTTTGAGCCATTCCAATCTTCTTTCAGGGCTCACCTCTGAAAACCATCTGAAACTTTCTTTACGTTCTTTAACAAAATAATACAAATACAACCACATTTATACGTCAGAAAAGTGGAAAAAGTATAATAGGTCCCCTTTAAGAGCTTATATCTAGCCATTTCCATGTTTTTTATAATAACCAAAATCACTGAAGTGCTTACATTAGGGGCTGTGGTACTGTACTGCCAAAAAAATCAGCATTGTCAGCATCGTATTTGTCCAAAGAAAATTAATCTATAGTTGTACCAGGTATTAAAATGAAGAAGAAACCGAAGAAACATGGGTGCTGCTTTTGTTTACCATCGTCATTTTGCCTATTACATCTTGGGACCATCCCAAGAGTACAGTTAGTACTCTTCACTATATATTATACTTTGAGGGACGGAATGCACTTTCAGAAATACTCACTGGTTGTGTATTTACAATGAAGCAAAAGGAAATGGAGTAGAATGTGCCGAATGAGACTAACACAACAAGCAAGAGGGAGGGAAATTTCAGCCCCGCCCATTAATCCCCTTAAGTGCTCTCTGCAATAAAAGTCGCCCTCGGTAATGTACAATAACTCCATTTATACCTCATTAGTATGCTGCTGATGGACTGACTTTCTTACCAGAATTTGCGTTGCTTCTTTCAAATCGATATACTTTTACGTTTTTGCTTTATTAATTGGAGTTAGTTATTCAGATGTAGTTGCTTTACTTAAGATCAAAGCATTAATTCACAGTTGTTTTCTTTGGTAAAAGCATATAATGCCTAAAATGTACATTTATGTAAATGTCATGTGTTCTCTATCGCAGCACACTGAAAGCTGTTTTTAATGATGTCCATTTGTTGTAGAGGTAGAAACAGATTGATAATTCTAAATACTTATGCAAGTGTATATCCGATGAAGTATCCAGTGACTGTAGTTTTTCTGTATTGTGATGACAGCTATACATCATATTTGCAGATGCTTTGGCCTGGGTCTGGGTCCTCGAGCCTGCAGGCGACTCCTGCAGGGTGTCGCCAAGCTGACAGGAGGTACTACAGACTTTTTGGAAGATGGGGAAAGACTTCAGCCAAAGGTTAGCAGCACTGCCACCTCATTGGGAAATATCCATACAATGCAGAATTACAGTAATATAATCAATCGCCTATAAATACATTCACTTGCATGCTTAATTCATGCATGATACTGTATGTAACTACGTTATCAGCTCATCAAGTCACTGAAAAAAGCCCTGGAACCGGTGCTGACTGATGTGCGGATTGACTGGTACCTGCCAGAAAACATGGAAGCCCTTCTTTCGCCCAATGAAATCCCTCCGCTCTACCCAGGAAATCGCCTTATTGGATACTGCACGCTGTATGACATGACAGCATTTCAAGTCAAAAAGACAGAGGTACACCAGGCACTTTTACTGTGTGAATGCTGAGACACTATTCAGGATATTGCAGTTTCCATTTACAGATGTCATACACACAATAAGTTAATCTGTCAAAGTAGGACTCAGTATGAATAAATTGAATATTTTCATAGTTAGCGTATAGAAAGCCTGTTTATGACTTTTTAAATACGGCTTTCCCCATTATTATCACATACTACAGTATTAATTGGCCCTGTACCCTAGAAACCGCCCATGAATGATATGGGAAAAGGCCAAAATGATACTGTGTCAAAGCCCAGGGCAGTGATACTGATAAAATATAGAGTTTAACCATGTCCAGTATCAGCCCCCGTAGCTGTCCACTCAGAGCGCGCTGCTCTGGTATCGTGCCCGTGAAACACCCCTATAGTTGCCTTTACAGTGGCTACAGGACTGATTAGCATCCTACTGAGCTAGCTAATTAGTCTACAATTTATTTATTCTAAATATAAGAAAAGGTTTCAAACGGAATGGGAAAGAAGGACAAAATAAGAAGCCAAAAACGTACAACTTCAACTTCCACTTACTACTTTTTCAGTAATAGGCCTCAGTCGACCACAAAACAGCGCTCGTTTATTATTACATTTTTTTCTACCAACTGCTATATGTATGTTTCAGTGTCAAGGGCGGGGCAATAAAGGTCCACATAATGCCTCCATGGGTTCCATATTTTGCCAGTCCAATGATGAGATCTCACCTCCTACTTCGGAGCTCATGCCCGTAGCCGCTTGTTCAGAAGGTAATGACTTGGAGGAGGCACTGAGGGAGATCTCCCGGGAAATCTCCTCTGAGTTCTCCTGTGCCAAAGATGCTGACCTTGCAGGTCAGTAATAATAACTATACATCTTGTGAAACTGTCCATTGGTTAAAACTTATATCTACTGTAGGTATGGAGCTAGACTGGCCCACTGATATCAGAACAAGGATCCAGGAGAGCTCCTACATCCAGGAGCAGTACGTCCTCACCCACTGCTCTCTCAGTAGTGAGCGCAGTCTACCTACGCACATACAGGCATCGTTGACTTCGGACGCTTCGAGCAGGGCCTGTCTGCCTGACCCGAATGACTCTGCTCCACTGCTGGAAACGGGATCTTTACCACAAGGCCTTGAAAAGATGTCTGCACCAGAACAGAGATCGTCTTTGTCTCGTTGGGCTGACTCAGTATGGCAGGAGGACCTCTCAGCTGAGACCTCTGACAACAGCATGAAAAAGGTTGATATTTCTACATGATTGTAAACATGGCCTGACACATAGACCCTGTCACATAGTACACAAGATTGACAGGTGTGCATATAGAGTTTCTACATGTCCATCACAGACTTGCCAGGACTTGTCTATACTCCCACTTTCCAGAAGGGACACTTGGGTTGTGGTGAAGAACCTCGTTGGAGACAAAAATCACTGGCCTGTTCAACAATGGCAGCACGGAGCTTTTCATCACCGCAAGGTGAGCTGGAGATGCATCGCCTTAGGAGAGCTCTGGAGAGAGTCTCCTTCGACCAAACTCTTGGAGGAAAGCTGGATGAAAGTGAGGGAGAAATAAAGCCATCAGAGATGCTGTCCCACAGAAGCCTAAATGACTCTAGTAGGTTGTTTTACAAAATTTTACAAGATTTCTTTTGATGTTGTCATCTAAGTCTCGCTTTCTTTTTTTTACCTTAACCCACAGGCGGACTGCTTTTTCCCGCATCTCCTCTGGACTGGGATAACTTCACAGACCCTGAGTATCTTTTCACCGCTGTTTCTTTGGAGGATCCCCCACCAGGTCAATGTCGCTCACTCATTCATGGCATTCTGGGAGGCAGACCCATGTCCTGGGAGGTCACGGTGAACCTGAGCCACCTCTGGGTGCCTGAAGAGCAAAAAGAAAGACAAAGGGAATCTTGGGAAGAGATCATTCATCAGCTCACCGCTCGCTGCGTCATAAGAGACTTTGAGAAAATGGCAGAGAGGGAGAACCAAACAGGTCACAGTTAGGTTCAAGCCGATGATTCATCAACACTAAATACATACTGTATACCTGCTACTGTACTATACTACTTGTGTAGGTTCAGCAAAGCGATATCGTGTGAAGGCTATCCAGACCAGTAAGCATTGCAACATCATATGCATGTACACGACCTTCACCATAACTGACAGCGACCCCAACAAAGGCTTCCAGGACAGTACTGAGGTCCAAAACACAGGTACAACACAGTGCTCACAGGATCTTAGGTTCATTATTAGTAGTTGTACAACACTGCAAAGTACATCCATAATAATACACACATTAAGCTGTTTTGTGTTCAGGTACACTTGTAGGAAGCAGTCGCCTTTCCCACTCTGGTAGCCGCAAGCAGAAAGCCTACTCAGACAGACGACCTACTAGTAGAGACTGCGAAGAGATTGAGGACACATATAACTCTACAGGTAGATAGAAAGAATGACAATTGTTTCATTCACCAAAGACTTTAGATCATAAACCATCTTTTTGTACCTATTAGACAGAGATGACACCCCCACCACACCACGTAGCCTTACATCCTGGGACTCTAGTAAGTCTACTTAACCGAAATGCATTGTCTCCCTCCCCATTAAGCCACATAAATGACCTCTTGTTACTTGATGCATGTTTTTCACCCTTGTCAGATGTTGGGGGAAATGCTTTCAGTACTGCTGCCTCAGCAACAACGGGCCCCTCGTCCACACGTTCTCAGCGATCTATAGAGAGCAAGTCAATGGAGAGCTTCTTTGGAACAAGGTAAGCTTGAAAAACAGTGATAAATATGCTATTATTACAGTAAAAATGATGTCAAGCAGTGAGATTTTAATTACTGTAACTGTATGGCTGTAATTGTGTTTACTATCACGGTTCATGTCTTTATTGTTACTATTGCTACTGGTAAGTTGGACTGTTTCATTTCACTGATATCATCTCCATTGTGACACTTAGCCATCATTGACATTTAACTGTTCTGTTTGTCACTGTTGTTGTTTTGGGAATTCTTGTTGCTGCTGTTTTTGTCTCTCTCTCTACTGCCCCCTCCCACCCCACCTTTCCCTTCTTCTTTTCTGTGTTTCTTCTTGCTCCGGTCCGGTCGCTCCAAATGCGCATAACAAAAACATCAAATAACGACAAATAAAATTTGATGGTACAGGGAAGTTGTAGCCAACACCTTTCCTGACACAGAGCAAATCTGTTTAGCATGTAAGGGCAACAGTGATGAAAATCCCCCAAAATACAATAAAAGGGGCTCTCGCAGGTTGCACTGACACTTTCATATTGTTTACATATGCTCATGGGCCACTTCTGTGTGGATTTTGCATGTTCTCCTCGTGCGTGTGTGGGTTTTCTTCAGGTACTCCGGTTTCCTCCCACATTCCAAAAACATGCTAGGTTAATTGGTGACTCCAAATTGTCCATAGGTATGAATGTGAGTGTGAATGGTTGTTTGTCTATATGTGCCCCGTGATTGGTTGGCGACCAGTCCAGGTTGTACCCCGCCTCTCGCCCAAAGCGGTAGAAAATGAATGAATGAATGGTCTGAAAATTCTTACTACAATGTGTGTTTGTTCATCTGTCTATGACGGGTGGGCAAACTTTTTGACTCGCGGGCATATCAAATCAACTTTATTTGTATAGCACTTTTCCTGCAAAGACATGCAACACAAAGTGCTTTACAGAATTAAAAACAATTACCACAATTAAGAGGAAAAACAATTACTCAGAAAGCCTCTCCCTCCCACCCTCCATTCTAGACACACACACCTACACACATAATCACACACAATCACACACAGTAGGGAGACATGGCATGGCACTGACGATCAAGGAAACGCCACCTTTGGGGCCGTCCACACTGGGAGGAGCCGCATGCCGTGCCATCGGGGGACCAGCACCCGGGCGCCCCGACTCCGACAGAGGGGTGGACCCCCACATCAAAGGGAGGAACCCCCAGCCCCAGGATGGCACCCCCTCAGCAGACCCGACACAGTGTGGAGGACCCCCCCTGAGGAAATACTGGAGTTAAAAGCTAATAACTAAGAGCATAAAATTGGACTAAAACGATAAAAACGTAAGAAAAGTTTAAAAATATGAGTTAAAAGCCTGATTAAAAAGGTGCGTCTTTAATCTTTTTTTAAAAATATCAACAGTCTCCGCAGTCCTGAGGCTCTCCGGCAGGCTGTTCCACAGGTGGGGGCCATAGTGGCTAAATGCTGCCTTACCGTGGGTTTTCGTTCTGGGTTTTGGTATTGTTAAAAGGCCAGTGCCGGAGGACCGCAGGATCCGCGGGGGTTGATATGGTAAAAGCAGATCAGATAAATAAGAAGGTGCAAGGCCGTTAAGACATATAATTCTAACAGTCCACATAGAATTATTGTATCTGTAAAAGTGTCATGCAACCTGCTATATGTGCTAGTGTCCCTTTTTACGGGAGCACTTTGTAAACAGCAGACCACATCAAATAACCATTCATTCATTCATTCATTCATTTTCTACCGCTTTTTCCTCACGAGGGTCGCGGGGGTGCTGGAGCCTATCCCAGCTGTCTTTGGGCGAGAGGCGGGGTACACCCTGGACTGGTCGCCAGCCAATCACAGGGCACATATAGACAAACAACTATTCACACTCGCATTCATACCTATGGACAATTTGGAGTCCCCAATTAACCTAGCATGTTTTTGGAATGTGGGAGGAAACCGGAGTACCCGGAGAAAACCCACGCATGCACGGGGAGAACATGCAAACTCCACACAGAGATGGCAGAGGGTGGAATTGAACCCTTGTCTCCTATCAAATAAATTGATTTAAAAAAAAGCTACCTAAACTATCAAAAGGTTGGCTCAAACCATGAACCAAGTATGAAATACTTCATGGGTGGGCCGTATTTAAACACTTAGTGGGCTAGTTGTGGCCCCCTGGCCGAAGTTTGCCCACCCCTGGTCTATGATGGTGCAGTGACAAGCATAGGCATAATCTTTTGTATTTCCTTTGATAATGCAGCTAATCATGATATACTGTACAATTGGACACAGTGTGCATTTTTTTACATACTCGCAAACATCACTGCTAATCTTCCAGGTTTCCACTTGGCAGACTCAGGTCCTCTGTTTCATCAGGACGACAGGCTCCGCTCAAGCCCCACTGCCTCTCTGCAGAGACGGAGAAGCAACCTGAAAATGAAGCTCCAGACTACCTGCCCCTGGTCAGTCCCTCTATCATCAACAATAAACGTAAACGTTTAATTCATCACTGTCCTTTTAGGTTCGCCTTCAGCTGGCCTCGGGAGCTTTTCTTCTAACAGAGATCTACGCCGACTGTGTCCAGATCTCTTTGGAACGCCTAAAGAGGGCTTCACCCTATACCCTGCATCGTCGCAGCCTCAGCCCACCTTTCCGCTGTGCATCACCCAGCGCTCCATCTTTATCCTCTTCCAACAAACCTCCCACTAACCATCATGTCACCTTTTCACCATCATCTTGCTCCCTCTTCAAAACAACACCTCCTTTCCACCACACCCCTGATGACACCCCATTGATGCTGGAACCCAGGCTACACCGAAGACACCCGTCTGAACGAGATCCTATCGCCATATCCCCAGACCTCCCCAGCTCAGAGGAAGGCTCTCTGGAGCTACCAGGTGGAAATTCACCAGGCCTGAGCCATGGTCAAGTGGACAGTGGTCGTGGATCAGAGACAGATGTATGTGAGGGCTCTTCACTGGAGCCTGCCTATCTCCAGGTGAGCAGCCAGTTGGCTCAAGATGACCTGGAGGGCTCGAGCTGGGCAACAGCGGTGGCACTCGCCTGGCTCGAGCATCGCTGTGCTGGGTACTTCATGGAATGGGAGCTGGTGGCCGCAAAAGCAGACTTCTGGCTGCGGAGTCAGGAGCTTCCAGAGGGGGTGGATCTGTCTGGGTTGAGGGGAGCCGCCAGACAGCTGTTCCTGCTGCTGCGCCACTGGGATGAGAACATCCAATTCAACATGCTGTGTTATAACCCCAATAACATGTGAGACAATCACCGCTGTGGAAACTGAGCCAGATGCTCTTGCCATTTTACTGTTAAGTTGTACATTTAATCATTTTACATCCAAAAGTGACCTTTAAGATAAATATACTTTGAATGCAATCATCTTAAGAAATGATCTTCTGTAGCAAACATCTTAATTTGCCAAATCACCAAGAGTGTCAAAGCTAAATACAGCACATCACCTTTTGATAAGAAACATATTTAGTGGATGTCTTTTGTTTGTTTGGAAAATAAACAACAATGAGAACTTGGCTACATGTAATGTCAGCACAAATCCAGAAAAAATGAACAGCACTTGATGTAAGTAGCTTTCATATTTATTTTTAAACTTCACATTCTTATGTTTTCAGTCAAGGCACGTGAGTGCTAATAACTGTGACTATTCTTGACAGGGGGACATGACATCATCACAAGAAGCTATGACCAGCTTGACCTACACTACTGGTAACTATACAACAGAGTTGGGCTTTCTCTATGAATGACTCAATTGGAACTTTTTGAAACTATTTTTGGTTCATTGTGATTCCAAGATTTGGATATATTTGCAGGATTTTTTGAAGGTTTGTCACAATGGACTCTATTAGAAAAATCACCTCATCACGTCATTCATTCATTTTCTACCGCTTTTTCCTCACGAGGGTCGCGGGGGGTGCTGGAGCCTATCCCAGCTGTCTTCGGGTGAGAGGCGGGGTACACCCTGGACTGGTGGCCAGCCAATCACAGGGCACATATAGACAAACAACCATTCACACTCACATTCATACCTATGGACAATTTGGAGTGGCCAATTAACCTAGCATGTTTTTGGAATGTGGGAGGAAACCAGAGTACCCACGCATGCATGGGGAGAACATGCAAACTCCACACAGATATGGCCGAGGGTGGAATCGAACCCTGGTCCTCCTAGCTCTCATCACGTCATGTACAACAAAATAGTAATACTTCGCAGTTAAAGCACAATTAGTAGTGTGTTTTCTTGATTGTTTTTTTTTGCTTTTAGTGCACTAAACTCAGTGTTTCCCAGCAAAACTGTGATCAGTTTATGGCTGTGGTGAATTGCGTCATCTCATAATCAGCATCATTGACCATGATGCATGTGCATGTGGTCGTCCCTCATCACATCGTATTTCAAATTTCTATCACGTCCCTGCTGTCTCGTGGTTGAATACAACCTGTTATTAAGGCATTCAAAAGACACATTCAAAGATAATGAAATGTAGTATTCAACGCTGGTCTCTAGGTATCAGTAGTGCCTCTGTAATGTTAGGTAAGACACACAAGGATCAGACTTGATTGCCGGAACAGGCTTTTATTGCACAACAAAAATCCCTAACAAAGGGTGAAACAACTCTGATCCCCCAATGTTACTTCCTGCCGGCTTCTTTCAGGTCCCAGAGGGAACGCATTTATCATAACATACATGACTGAGTCTTCATGACTAAGTTTATGTCTTAAATGGCTTATCTGCTAGATTGGGTATTATGAGTGTAGAGGTGACTATAGGGATGTTATTTCATGTCTGGAGGGTTCTAACCATGTTAAAACCCATATTTAGAAGGCTTGAAACTGGTTTTCTATGCTCTAACTGCAAAAATATTCAATTTATAAATAAGGAATTTTACTTCACAGAAATTCACTTATCACGGTCAGGGCTGGAACCAATTAACTGCTATAAACACGGGATTACTAGTACTCTAAATGATATAAATAAATGAATACAAACTCCACCCCAGCAGCCCCTCCCCCAGGGGTTTCTGATCCTGAAAAGTCTCACAACCCTGCTCCCTGTTATCGTCTTCACATCCAAGCGCTCCATCACAGTCATGGCATGGTGCTGCCATAAAAAAGGGACACAATTAACTGTAATTAACTGCGCTAAACAAAAAATGAACTGTAATGGACGCTGTAGGAGAGAACATCATTGTGGGAGACAAAAAAAGTGAGTTAAAAAAAAAAAAAACAAGCAGAACAAATATGTTTGAATTTGCCTGTGAGCGCTTTGAGGTGGAGGAGGGCGCCACAGCAGCACCCTCTTCTCAATTTTCATGTCAAATAATATAAATAACTAATTAGATGAGATGGTATTAAAGGTTATGTGACAAAACCTGAGAATCCATATTTCTTTGTCTCTTCATATTGTTACCTGCACGTAACAACTGCATGTTTCCTCGTGTGGGTTACTGTCCGAGGACTACGACCCATGTCAGCTTTCTTCACTTTTTTTAGCACAAAGCTAAAACACCAATAGTGGCTCCTTGGGAGTCTACCCCATTGCCAGTCCCTCTATGCTGATGTTCAGAGAACGGATGGTGGAGGAGGGTCCTCTCAGCAGCTTTCACCCGAACACACCACCACTCGTACTGCATCTCATTGGCATTTTTCCATGCCGGCTGCTTTTGCCTGTGTTTCAGCTGCTGCTGCCGAGTGCAGGGGTGGAGCCAACCACAGACAGAGCAAAATGAAGAAGTGACAGGCGTGGAGGGCTATGGAGCTGCTGCAAGTCGAGGGGTAGGTATTCCACGACCACTCAATAACACCCAAGATTAGGATCCTAAATGTACAAGAGCAGAGTTTTAAGAGTTTGCATTTCATTGGAATGTTGCGTATGTAGAATTACCTAAGCAGATGATCTATCTTTTTAACTCCTCCACTCCACAGCACGTACGGCAGGGTGTGGAAGTACCACACGTAGAACTGGTAATGCAACGAACGACTGAAGCACATGCCAATAAAGTTAGAGGTAAACAGAATGAGAACGATCTGTGATTGGCTGTTAAGGGATGACAAAGATGGAAAACATTGGCCATTCACTAATTATTGCACATGCTCATGAAGGATATGGTTGACTGTGTTTTTCTGAGCTGGGATTTTCCTCTTGCCAGGTTCCTTGAAGAGTTCTAAGGGGCTTTCTCCCAGCCTGAAAAGTACAGACAACACACATTTTTTGCCATAATATTTAACAACCAGTGTGGAATTGAGACAAAATAAGACCCTTGTTTATCCCAGTCAATTGGTTCCAGAACCGACCATGATAAGAGACTTTTCACCAAGTAGGATTCATTATTTGTAAATTGAATATTTTCATAGTTAGAGCATAGAAAACCTGATGACAACCTTCTAAATACAAATATTACCAATATTACAAATAAAATATTTAGACACGATTTAGACCCCTCTACACTCCAAATATGCAATATAGTAGACAGAATAACAGAAAATAAGCCATTGAAACATACATAAAACCTGTGTGTGTTGCTATGGTGATGTTACGGTGCTCAGGGACAGGAAGTGACATCGGGGGTTCAGAGTTGGCTTTTATGGGCTTTGGCTTGTTTTGTTTTTTTTAAGGATTTATTGTGCCTGAGATAATTAAACAAAAGCCTGTTGTGCCAGTGATCAAGTGTTTGTGTGTCTCACCAAACATTACAATACTGACACCTAGTGGCCAGTGCCAATTACTACATCTCTCAACGCAACATCTTTGAATGAGTCTTTTGAATTTATATTATAGTTTATTTAATTTATAGTTTTAGCCGAATTCTACTATGGAACAGCATATTTTTCAAAAACTGTGAGAATGAAGCCGTGAAGTTTGAAACGCCAAGCGGCGAGGAACGACTGACTGTACTTGGCTGCAACCAGTAGCGGCGTCGCTGGTTGATGCTGTTGTATTCGTGTCTACATTTGTTGTCACTGTGAAAAAGGTTGCTTGCACGAGAAGGGAGGGGCAGCAGTTTTGCTTATGAAAGATTTTGAATTTTGATGTATTTTCAGCATGTGAATTAAGACTCAAGCAGTAATATGTACTTAAAAACTGTTCTTCTTCAATTTAATCAGTTTTTATGAGCTGTTTGGGGCTCCCGGAAATCTCTTGCCTGTTTTCCCAATGATAGGTCATGCTAACAATATTTTCCCGTTTGTTATTAGTGTGACTAGAGTGATGCAAGTCTCCCTCACCTCTTCCAGCGGCGGAGCGCAAAGAGCAGCAGGGTCAGCAGGTGAGCAACCAACAAGATCAAGTGGAAATAGCGGTTTAAGAAGATCCACTCGGGCAGGAAGCGCCAGTTGACCGTCCACTTGAACATAAACTGACGTCCCAGGTCAAAAGCCCGACTCACGTAGCCGACGGGATTCTCCAGGAGAAAAGGCAGACCCAACAAGAACTGCAGCATATGAGGACAGGTATGGTGACATATGATTGCTATGATGCCTGGAAATACCAAGTGTATATTATTCACCTGTATGTTTGCACAAAGAGCAAGTTTTGGAATCGTCCTGATTAGACCAAACTCGGACAGCAGGAGGAAAAGTAGTCCCGGTGCAAAGAGTAGCACGTTCATTTTCACAGACACTGCTAAACTGTTGGAATGAGAGGAAGACTGTCCTGTTATTAAAAAATAACTCATTTGGCATCATGGCCTCCCTTGAGCGAATGTCTCCATTGGAGCCCATACTTGCCTGTAAAGGCCACAGCCAAGGGACCAGCGACCATCAATAAAGAGGTTAACAGCGGCAAACAACAGCATCATGGCCACTGGATCGTTGAACAGACGCAGCACAAAGATTGAGTGGATCCGATAGGAGGCACAACACATAAAGAAGAAGACACATGGAGGAACCTGTGGGAAGATAAGGACATTAGCAAAAGTATCATATGATGCTGAAAAACTACAGAATGCTGGTGAGAAGTTAGACGCGATCATGAAGAGCAGTGAAGCAATCAAGCGTGTTCAAGAGTCAAATTGCACGGCCGAGTACAACAAATTCATACATGTTGCCAGGTCTGAACTAATACTGAAATTCTTAACCACCACCCGTCACCTCCAACTGACCTTCTTGGTGCGACAGTATATTCTGAAGACCAACAGTAGCGTGATGAGGTAAAAAACAGCAAAAATATACTGGCCCAGGCGGATGTTAGCCCCGGAACTGGTGATGTAGTACAGAGCTGTGAAGCTGTACACAAAGCCGGCTGGATACCTGCAGCAAGAAAATATCAAGTCACACATTGTTTTTTTTTTATTAACTACTTCTAGTCATGCCATTCCAACTTACACCAAGGGGCCTGTGTCTCCTTTAAGCTTGGTGTAGTCATAGGTGCCATTAATGACTCCTTCCACTTCATCCATGTAGGCTTTCCAGTCAATTTCAGTGTCTGCAAGACACAAATACATTTGTTTGCATGTGAAATCTAGGTGACAATGCTTATACTTATATTGTCCCTAGCTTGGTGGCCCTTGTAAAACAGCTACTGTTTTTAGCATGAAAGCACATTGCAGTGTGTTGATAGGTTTTCAATGCAATGAGTCCTGGGAGACCCACGGGTGGTGAATTGAGTGGCTCCCTGATGACAGAAATACATTTCTATTAATCGATCACATAAAATGCAATATACAGCCAATGTAAAGCTATTATTGCTTGTTTGTTAAACAGCAATATGATTATTTCTTTGGTGGCATTTTTGCGTTCTCCTTTTCCTACTTATTGGAGAAAACTGTATCTCGTTGGAAGCTGGTTAGTCTGCTGACAAGGATTTCTTAGTAGGTACTTTTGATTTTAAACTCGAATTGTTCCGTGTGTCGTTTTATATGGGAAAATGTGTACCTACCAACATCACCTGTGCCTGATTAAATTGAAATTACAATGACTAATGGACACGTTACAAAATTCTCAAAAAACATTACAATTTATCAGCTACACTCTTAGAATAACTCAGACTGTTGCTTTTGAAAATAATCACAAAATGTCCACATTTCAACTCTTGAACCGGACAAGTAATTGTGCCATGCGTGTGTTGTAAATTCCACGTGACAGGTGGTTGTCTACGACTTCGTGCTAACGCTAACCTTGTAGCATTCAGACACGTTCACCAAAAGGGCACATAGCCATAGCATGCTAACTAGCCTCGAGGCCACTTACATGCTACTTTCTGAATGACCCACACATTGATTCCGATCTCCAGAAGCCACAACACAGAAGCAACAAAAAACGTGTATTCCGTCTTGAAGAGGACTAAATGTTTGTCCTGCCACAGAGAGTGAAGTGTCGTCCATAGAACAGACGTAGAGCTAGGAAGCTTTTTCCTCCCTCCTGCCATAGCTGCGGAGGTAACATCCAAAACTCTGGTCTTCACACTAAACATGCGCAGTTTTTCGTGACGTAATGGTGGACACCTCTCACGTGACAATGACGGCCCCGAACTATGAATAGCAAATGTTTTTTGTTTACCGCGTTGAACTCTTCTCGGTACCACAGGATGGCGTTAATGCTCAGAACACATTTGAATAAAACAGTGTGCTGTACTTCTATAATGTTGATATAATATGATATGATATATAATTACCTTTTTACCTTTACCTTTTAAATTAATTTTGACATTGAATTTCAGCCATACTTAATATCTGCAAACCTATTTATGCATATTCAGTCTAAATTCTGCTTCAAAACATATACATTTTGATGTCTGTTTGTATATTAAGTCTTTTATTTGAAAGATCTGACTTTCAAATAAAACTAGGATGTCCCTAATTTCCATTAAAAATTATATGTGTCCTAGAGTACATGTGCCAATGCCTATGCCCTTTAATGCTGTTCTCTTGTGACTCACACTATTGCAGACTGTAGAGATCTTTGTGTGCATTGGAGTGTCCAGCTCCTGTCTGGCGTGGGCACTTATATGTGATTTGTGAGAGTAATGTAAAGCACAGGTATCAAACTCAAGGCCCACGGGTCATTTCAAGTACAGAACATCACTCCTAACACTCCGAACAGCAACACAGAACTACATGATAAACCCATAGCTACAATATTTATTTTTTATGCTGTAATTACTGATTTTATTTCCATCGCCCAGACTGCACGCCGATGTTTAACTATTGCTTCCTTCAAACAAATGCTGCTTGGGATGCATGCATGCTCTGCCCTTGTTTGTCACCACAGATACTGTATTGTTAACATACAGCATAACTATGTTACCACAGAATATTTCAGGCATGTACTGTAAAAAAATAGCCTCAATGGAAAAAATGCTCCTGTGTGTACCCCAGAGCCTTTTCTGTGGCTGAGCCAAAACTTTGGAACAGTCTCCCCCTGCATATCAGAGATGTACAAACACTCTAGCACAGGGGTCTCAAACTCAATTTACTTGGGGGCCACTGGAGCTCGGGTCTGGGTGAGACTGGGCCGCATCAGGTTTAAAAAAAAAAACGCATTTATTAAAAACAGAAAAATGAATAAACTTTGCTTTGGTTCCGATTTTCTACAAGAAAAGCTCTGATAAAACATTCCACTGTTCTCAAATATCTTAATTTTTATTTTTCTACACAAAATAAGATGAAAAATAAATAAACAAATCAAGAATAAAGAAAATCAATCAATCAGTAATAAATAAATATAATAATAATAATAAAACACCAAATAATAAAAACTTAAGCAACCACATATAGTTGGTGGGTAGACAAATTATTTTTTTCAGATTAAAATGAACAAAGCATTATTAGAGCCCTGTAGACATGACAAAACACGACTATAGTCACATTTATACTCTTTTTATTTACAACATATTGCGCAACTGCAGGGTCTTGAGACACATGCTAACTCGCAAACTAGAGAGCTAGCGACCTAAACGGTAGCCTTCAAGTTATTTCCTTTAAACTTAAATAGCCAAAAACGTACCACTTCCACACGGATAGGGAGGATAACTATTAACCTATAACATGAACATTAATCAAACGTAATATTTTTTTCTGGGTACATGATACCATACAGCATCCATATCAAACTTGCGCTGGCCGCACTAACATGAAACTTTCATATCAAGGCGGGGCCTTGAGACCCCTGCTCTAGCACTGCTGAAAGCCCACCTTTTGTCATTCAATAAAGACTGAAGAAGCACAATGATTTTAATGTTGTATATTTTATAGCTTTTAGCTATATTTGTTGTCTATGTCTTGTCATGGCATATTGATCTATAGCTACAGTACATTGTATGTTATTGTCTTATTGGCCATATTGCTTGTGCAGCACTTTGATCAACCCTGGTTGTTTTAAAATGTGCTTTAAAAATAAAGTTTGAATTGACATGTCTCACACACCGGAACTATATACAGTACTGTTAATGCATTCACGATAGTTCTTGGACAGCTAAAATATGCACTGTTTCTTTTTGGCAAATCAGTATCAGCGATTGTGATTCTTCAACTGTGCAATAACTCTAACCACTTTTTCTATTGCCAAGTTAAAATATGCTTCTATAACCAGTTAGGTTGGTTTTAAGGCTGGAGCACTTTTTAACGTGATTTCCATAGTCATTCAACCAACCTGTGTAATGTTCCATTGTAGATGTAGCCTATGTAAAGCAGTTTTTGTCAGTTGTAGTATAACCGACTCCAAAACAATGAGTGTGGAGGGAGGGGGTGGGGGAGTGCAGCCTGAACTCAAAACATGAAGCCTTTCAGGGAACTCAGAGGGGAACTCTCAGAAATATTTTGGAAGTTATGACATCCTTTTTTTGCTAGACTCCTCCCCTTATCTAAGGACGACTTCACCTGCTACAAACTACAGTACATACGTACATATTTTTCCTGACACGTTTATCTGAATGCATTGCTACGTAGGTTGATTTTTGAATAAGTAACAATACAGCCATTTCATCACATTCCTTACACACTCACTTGCATTTTTTTCGAAAGTGTTGCTACGTTGCGGTTTAATGTTGAACTGTGTGCTGCGTTTCTCCTGTAAAAGTCGACTTTGTTTGCAAACAAAAGCCAGCCACGTGGAGAACCTCGGCTTCCTGGGAAGTGTCGTTCCCAGGCGGGGGTAGAAACAGTGAAGAAACGTCAAGGTAACTACATTTCCCACAAAGCATCAGCAACGGCAGCTGAGGGCGCTATGGGGAAGGAACTTTTTTTTCCCTTGTCAAGTATAAATAGGTTCTGTGTTTACAGTTAGATAGATAGAGCTCTTTGTTGTCGCTTTAATGTATTGTCAATATGTACGGGCTGCGTAACATCTTATTTTTTGTCCCTTAATTGTTTCAGGAAAGTTCTTTTAAATTATATTCAAACCCCATTTTTTGCCAGAAGACACTTTTTCAGCATTTCCCTCCAGGAAGCTTCATTTGAAACCTTCCTAAGGTAATACGTATTTTCCATTACTGTGATGTGCTCTGTGTTTTGTATCGTTTTTTAAAATAATAACTCCATGGCTTGTTAAAATGTTGTCAGTTAAAATGTTGACTTAGCTGATCTTGAGTGTGTTTTTGAGGGCTAATGGTGGGCAAAACATACTGTCCCCTTTGTTTACGACAGGCACACGTTTCCTGTATTGCAATACACTGACCAACATTCAACCGAACAATTAAACAATTCCATTCTTTTTTCAAAATATGTAAATTCATCTTTTTAAATGAGTCGTGTATGTATTTTTAAAAAGTTTTTTGTACAGTGTTTTTTTATTAATTATAAATTAATGTATCTCACAGATTAAAATATAATCAGTAACACCATAGTCCAAGCGATTACATTCTAATAGAACATGAAATAAAAATGCATTCTATTTAGTGACATCAAATGCTTTTGTACTTAATTCAAGTCTTCTTTATAGTCAGTGTGCCTCGTCAGAGGTCTGCTGCTGTGGCCATACCACTCCTTAGGTCTTGATGAGATGTTACATGCTGGTTTGCTGCTGGCAGGTTTACTTACTTACGCACTTAAAAAAACACAGTGTTGAACATGAGCCAAAGTTTAAAAATAACCTGAAATATATGATGTCACTTCTCTGGCGTCAATCAGCTGCTGGCTTTTATCAGGAGGAATCGTGGCCCAACGAGAAAGTCATATTGAGGTCAAATATGTGACCTTTACATGTAGATATAAATAGTGAACAATAACTTGTGAGACATCATGTTGAATAGTTTTATTTTAAGTAGACAAATATATTGTGTCAGTTGTGAGAAGTTCAAAACACATTCAGAAGTCACTCATAATATGAAAAATTAACTACTGAAAATAAATTACATCAAATATCCATCCCTACTTGGCGTAATTGATGGACGAAAGACAGGAAGTAATAGTACTATTGACAAAACTCTTCTTGCTATCATCACACTACGACGTCAGCTATGAGAAGTTGAGCAACATCCATGCTGCGGTACAATTCTCCCGGGCAGCATTGTTATTCTGCTCAGGGTGACACTGGCATGAAAGTAGGGGCCCACTTGGAGGTTATCTCATGATATGGTTTGATGGTTTTCCCCATAGTCAAAGAAATGAATCCAAATGTCCGTCCCTGCTTGACCGTACCGTGCACTTTTTTGTATTGATTTGAGACACAAAATATTCAACTTCTTAGGTACTTTCGACTTGTACAACCCAGGGACACTTCTTTGTTACTTTGAAGTGAAACTTTAAGGCTAAAAATGGATCTTAATGTATGTTGCTCAAGCCTCAGTTCCAAGTCGTGTATGTTGTGTTTATGTCTGTGCTGTTCCAAAGTTGTTTATGCTCACTTCCCTGGTGAATCTCTGCCCCCACCATTTGAAAACAAACCTGACTGACATGTAGGTTGGCCCTTCCAACGGTTGCCCAACCTGTCTCCCGCCTCTTTCTGTCTCCTGTCTCATTGTGCTGCAGGGCACAACTGTTTTGCGTCAGGGTGATGAGCTACAGTAGATGAAGTGTCAACACAGATACAGTATTCCTTATTCCTATACAGATTTTCTTTAAAAAAAAAAAAAAGTGACGCAAGGCGTACGTCACCACGCGTTCTGTCACTCGTGTGTTTTTTTACTTTTATGTTATTTCTATTTAAGTGCTTTGTGTGTACCACAGGGATTCAATGGGGTTGCTAGGTTCTGTGTACACTCACCAGACAATTCATTAGGTACATATGCATCAACTGTAACAACAATTGTGCCTTGACAAAGATAATAATGCTCAGTTTTAATTCAAGCTGTCAGAGAGGTATTGATTTAACACTACATTCATCTTACTGAGGTATTTTCATTATTATTCTAACAAAAATATTAGTAACCTCACACATTAGTCAGGTTTATTGTCAGGTATAGTCCACACATAATCTGGAATTTGTTGTGGTGGGTTGATGCAACAATCAAAAAGAGAATAAAAAGATATAAATATAAAACATGTAAAAATGACATGTAAAGCAGTGCAAAACAGCAGATGAAGTCAAAACAGAATTATAGCATTATTGACAGGAATATTGAGGGCTCGACTATATTGAGATATTTACAATTATACATGTTTAGAGCAGAGTACTATTATAGTGTGTAACATGAGCAGTACCAGTGATGATATGTATTAATGAGCATGTAAATGCAGCACATGTAGTTTACTACAGTACATCATTTATTCAGGAATTATGTCATATTTAGAATTGATAAGAACATCCTAGTGTTTTTTTAAATTTTATTTTAAAGAGCCACCCCTCCTCCTTATATTGTCACTTCCGCTCATCCCAGAATCTTTATTTATTTATATATTTACTCTCTTGCTGTATAGGGAGTTTGACTTTGAGTTCATCAGGATGCTTTAGAATGTTGCAAAAGATTGAGCTAGCTTAAAATTGTCCAATAATACAAGCATAACTTGAATAATAATAACTTCAACTGTCGTGCACAGTTATTTATTACTCCTTCAATACTTACTGCAGACCAGAAATCACCAGCCTGTCATTACACCTAAAAGCTTGATTCATTCAGACATAAATCGGGGTCCTCAAACACCGGGTCACTTACAGGGCCGTGCCGGACTTGAGAAGCAAAGATAAAAAAAGTCTGTCCTCCAGTATGAATCAGTATGAATTCAGTGTCAAGGTTTATGAGCGTAGATGTATCCAACTTTCACCACTATTAAAGCTACTTTTGCAACAAGTTGCAAATAACCGCATTGCTTGCTTGTTTTAAAGACAAAATGTCCCTTTTGGAGTTAAAAGACCAGAGCCTAGGCGGAAAACTGACTAGCTAGCAAGCTGGGACTAATGACGCAGTGACAACCAGGCAAAGTGTGTAAACAAAGATGCCACAAAAGCCGAAAGGTGAATGATCACACATGTGGGCATCAATATTTGTCAACTTAGCCAGTAGTACATTTAAACATTTACACTTCATCTGTGTCCTGGTTGGTGTGTGGGTTTTGTCCTGGTATTCCGGTTTCCTCCCACGTTCCAAAAAACATGCTAGGTTAATTGGTGACTCAAATTGTCCATTGGTATGAATGTGAGCGTAAATGGTTGTTTGTCTATATGTGCCCTGTGATTGGCTGGTGACCAACTCTCACCCAAAGTCGGCTGGGATAGGCTCCAGCATACCCCCACGACCTTAGTGAGGATAAGTGGCATAGAAAAAGAATGGATGGACTTCATCTAAGTGATAGCTTTTAGCCGATATCACTCATGGATGCTTGGGATCGTTATTGGCAGCATAAAACCCTGATCGGAACATCCCTATAGAACAGTTATGTAAAGTTGTTGTTTAATACTGCTTCTTCTGCTTCTGTCCATTTGAAGGCTGCAGCCATGGTGTTGATCCTGGGTAGACGGATGAACAGGGAGGACACTGGCATCAGAGACTCACCAGCTGTCAAACGCAAGGTGCATTGAAAAGTCCATTTGTTTTATGTCTTCTGAGGAAAAGCTTCTTCCAAATCTTAACCAATAGTGTTTTTCCTCAGGTATTTGAGGTTGACTCCAAAATCTTAGCTAGCCAGGATGTCTTGGACTTCTGCTCTGGCTCGTCGCACTCCGAGGGTATCCTGCAGGTATTCAATGAGTTCCGCGACTGCCGCTTGTTTACAGACGTGGTCATCAGCGTTCAGGGCCGCGAGTTCCCCTGCCATCGCGCCGTGCTCTCCGCCTGCTCTTCCTACTTCAGAGCCATGTTCTGCAATGATCACAGAGAGAGCCGTGAGATGCTGGTGGAAATCAACGGCATTCTAGCCGAAGCCATGGACTCTTTCCTCACTTATGTTTACACCGGCCGCGCAAAGATCACCACGGAGAATGTCCAGTTCCTCTTCGAGACCTCCAGTCTCTTCCAGATCTCCACATTGCGTGACGCTTGTGCAAAGTTCCTGGAGGATCAGCTGGACCCATGCAACTGCCTCGGTATCCAGCGCTTTGCTGACGCTCACGCCCTCAAGCAGCTGGCCAGTCGCTGCCGCAGTTACGCTCTGGCCAACTTCTCTGATGTGGCTCAGCACGAGGAGTTCCTAGACCTATGCAGGGAAGAGCTGGAGGAGTACATCGACAGTGATGAGCTGTCCGTCGGTAAGGAGGAGATGGTGTTTGAGGCGGTGATGCGATGGGTGTACAGCAGTGTGGAGCACAGGAAGCCCATGCTTAAAGCTCTGCTGCACCACGTGCGTCTTCCGCTTTTGCACCCCAATTACTTTGTCCAGACTGTGGAGGGCGACCAGCTCATTCAGAACGCTCCGGAGTGCTACCATCTTCTCCATGAGGCCAGGCGCTACCATGTACTTGGAAATGAGATGATGTCACCCAGAACCCGGCCACGCAGGTAATGTTATATACCTATATTGCGGCCTTGGTAAAGTAACAAAAGTTTGATTATAGAAAAAAGCAATGTGTCCTCCTGATTGGCTTTGTCAAATACATGCTCATAAAATGACTCCATGTGATCGTTCCTCTCCTGTTATGTCACATGTTACTAAATACATCAGTAGAGGGACACCAGAAGACGATATCGATGGCACGCTTGCTGAAATACTGCATTGCTAAGGATACATAGTGCTACTTAAATAGGACAAACATACATTTTTTAAAAAGCAACTGTTGATTTGGCGCCTCGTTTTACAGCATTGCATTGGCATAACTCAAATTTATGACCCAAATATATGCAGTGTAGAGTAGAACAAAAATATAATTTAGAAAGGGCTGTGATGACCATCCTGAATGTTGTGAACTTCTGTTTCAATGCCAGTGTTGTTCTGAGCATAATAAGGCTTATAAGGAGATACAGTCGTGTGGATGCGGCTCCACTTTCCATAGTCGATGTCATGTTCTTGTTCTTGTTGAGACTGCCTTTTGCCACTGCAAAATTTACAATCAATTCCAAGCAATCAAGACAATATTACACCCTCCGCCATTCAGAAATATTTGTTATGGTTATGTGCTCAGATGTCGATGTTGTTGAAAAGAAGTCGGCATTCCTCTGTGTTGATAGAGGTCAGATAGAGGGAAGAAAACATGCTTCACGTTTGCATGGCCAGAGGTTACAACTTCAACTTGGTGCCCCTGGCTGTGTTGTTGTTGTTCTTGTGTATATGTGCGTGTGACAGAGCGACAGGGAGTGTTATTGTGCCAAGCATGTCTGCCAGCACATTGCTAAACAAGGAAGCAGAGCATGTTGATACACATACTCTGAGTGAAAAAAAAAAAGAAAATAACTCAATAATAACATGATGCAATGCACAACCACAAGGAAATGTTGAGTCTTGTACCTGCTGCCAATTCACCTCTGCTCCTTTCCACCATATGTTTGTTTTTTCATTTGAGTTTGTTTGATAGGACAAAGGCTGGGCGGCGCTGAGAAATGCCTCATTAATGAAATTCAAAACCAACACACGGTGAGCAGCTGTACAGCACACAGCAGCTGCTCCATTGAGTCAGATGACCTGCTGTAACGGCTCACTCGGGGCTGTGCAAGTGTTTTTAACTGATCAAACCTGTGTTCTGTGTATTTTAAGCGCATTGTGTTAGTATTTAGGCCCATCTCTTCACAGCAGAAAGCCAAGTCGGCAGTTGGTCCCCCATTTTCATGCCGTTTGCCCAAGGGCATCAATCCTTGTAGTTGCCTGATTCTCTCCCTCTATTGTGCTCTCGGGAAGCATCCAGACAACATCACGTGAACAGACGTATTAAGACGAGCCACGCCTATGTTGGACTGTCTCATGTCTCGTGTACACTACATGTATGCAAACCGCACATTCTATCACATTAAAGGAAGCAGACTGCATTGAAATATGCTGGGACTGTGGGTTTCTGCCAACCAGTAATTTTGAGCTATGCGATCATGTGGAAATGTAGCCTTTATTCCCTGCATTTTCTTTTTGTTGCACATGAGCTTGATAGGAGCCCTTGAAACTGAACTTTGCCTGGAGATAAGTGAAGCTACTTTTGTAGGAGCGACAACCCTGTCATAACAAATCCATCTAATTGGGGACATGTGCGTGTCTTATTGCTGTAGAAGAACACAATGGATTCTTACATGTCTTCATGGAGGACAGCTGTATTAAAAAGAAGCAGGTTGTGCTACACATTGTCAAATAGCCCACTCATTACATGTTGCTGTATTTGATACTGTATATGGAGTCTATAATGTTGGAAAGGTGTATAAAAAGTAGATAAAGTGAACAATAGCGCTTCTTGGAGCTACACACCAAATGTTTACAGTTTACTTTATTGTCATGTTTACAGTAGTATGGGCATAATAAAGTCTAAATTCCAGCGCCAGGGCTATATTTTAGGCAGCACTTCCACGGCGTGGACACAGACTGTTTGGCAGGTGGCAGGAAATGCATGTAAACATTACAAGAAACGGTGCAGGGACTGGAAGATCTAGAAAGCTTTTGATGATGTGTAGCTGTCTGTAACAGTCCAGAACTCAATACAAAGATTGAGTATAATAATGAGTATAACAGGTCCCCTTCAAGGTCTATTAAGTTGTATTTCCGCCAATGATTGAGCAGGTGGATCATTGTATCGATTGTTTGATGCTTATATGCTGGTTATTGTAATAAATACACAGTATCACTCACACAGCGTATTAATAACACAACAACACTGAGTCACCAAGGCATGGGATTCTCTTATAGCCGCACCAATATGTTACGTGGGCTAAAGTACTAGTTTCTTCGGTGTATTGAAACAGTCTCTCTCTCTTCTAGGTCGACTGGCTACTCTGAGGTGATAGTGGTGGTCGGTGGTTGTGAAAGGGTGGGAGGCTTTAATCTGCCTTACACCGAGTGCTATGATCCAGTGACCGGCGAGTGGAAATCACTTGCCAAACTGCCAGAGTTTACCAAGTCAGAATACGCTGTGTGCGCCCTCCGCAATGATATTCTGGTGTCAGGTAAGAGCCCCGCTTTGCTGGATCATCAACAAAATCTAAATGGTATGAATATGATTGTCACAATGAAATGTACATAATAATTCATATGCAGTACTATGAGGTATTCACTTGGAATCTGTGTATGCGGGGCCTTCCAAATGATGGCCATGATGACTTTCTGTCTTGGGTTATTTTTACTGTTGCAGCACACTAGAATTGAAGGAAAATATGACGGAAACATCTGGATGCACTCCCCAGACTTCCCTTATTGGCCTGCTATATTTTGTAGTACTCAGTCCATTGGGGCCTCTATCTTTCCCATTAGTTTGTAACTTATAGGGTGTATTTTTATATTATGTTTTGATATATTTGCTATTTGATGCAGTTTAATTTTCCGTGACTGTTTGGAAACTAGCCTGAGCCAAAAATGGTGTAAGGCTTCTTTGGTGACAAACACACCTAAATTAGCATGACATCATTCACTGTAACTTTTCAGCCAAACTCGCAATGTTTTTGTTCTTCTCAATGTTTTTTACACTATGACCTTGGAAGCCATTTTTTTTCCTCCAAGGATATACCATATTGTAAAAGTGTGTTCAAAGATAGGTCATGCTCAAACATGCCCAGCATATGCTGTAAACGTGCGGGACAAAAAAACAGCAGCACCAACACCGACAGTTGAAAGATGTAAAGAAGAAGGTGAAAAGTGAGTTCTTTCCTTTAGCCCTTGTGTTTATGCTCTCTTTTTTTTAATATGAGCTCAGTGCCAAGTCCTCACATGTGCACCGTCTATCTACCCCCAAGACTCCGCCTGGAAAAGTCAACACACCCCTCCCCTTTCTCTTCATCTCACAGACACACATTCACTGACCCATTTTTATAACCACTCTTATTATTGTACTTTGTCTACCCTCCACTACACTGCCTATGTGCCTCCGCTCTGTAACTGGAGTAAATAATATGGTAGGGTTGCCTCTAGTTCATTCTGCACAGCTGCAGTAAGCTCTGGTCTAATATAGCAAGTGTTTATCCAGAACCAGTCATGCTTTCTCTCCCAGGACACCAACTCTTGACAGTCACTGCAACACCTCAAACCATGCACTGTACTTTGTCAAGACTTTATCAAACGTAACCACATATGCACATTTGAATACCACAGTTGTGTAGCTCATACGTTACAGATACAGTATCTCACAAAAGAGATTACAGCCCTCACCTCTGAGCAGCTTTTTTAAATTATAGTATATCTGCTCAAAGGACAATTATGTAGAAATGGAAGTTGGATATGCTAGTAAAAAAAAAATATTTTCGAGATACTGTTGCTGATCAAGTCAAGGAAATTGTTTCTTGGCGACAGTCAAGTGTGAGGGTGGTATTATTAAGGGTGGAGATGCATGGGTGCTCCTGGTCGGGTGGAGCTGCGGTTCATTGAGGAAAGCATGGATTCTAACATGAACTGTAACATTCTGAAGAAGAGCATGATCCCGTCACTTCTGGGACTTGCTTTGATGATGAAGCTAAAGGTGAAGGTGATGGAGAGGTCAATTATGTCAATTATGTACACTGTATGTATGTCTGTAAGCTGTACACTGACAACTCCATAATACAATATAAAGGTTGCTGAAATGGGAAGACTGTACTCACTGTATGTCTTCAAGCAGCAAGAATTCTTTGCATTCGAAAACATTCTACTAACCATTATTAACACGTGCAGAAATGGTGTCCATGATAAATGGCACACAAATGGCAGAGCTTCTTCTTTGTTATTGCCTGAGGTCATCTCCAGGTGAACTGGATGAATCATGTTTTTAATGAAAACATGCACCATGTCCGCCCTTTTTAAGATTACAAGGCTACTTTTGAAGTCCCCTGTCTGACTTGTTTTCAAAATTGTTGAAATTCAGTCTTGGTCTTTAGTGACACAGCAGCTACATAAGCATGGATGCATGCTGTCATTTACTACTAGTAGTGTCATAAAATCAACCTTTTAGCCACGTCAAACAAGCTAATGTGACTGACAAAGGGTTTGTTTTTAAATGTGATCCGCGGTTAGAAATACAGTTGTGTGTTTGAGGATGAAGGGCTTTTTCAAGGGTACGTTAAACTCACGTGGTGATTTACTGCCAAATACTGTTATTCTGTAACGTCATACAGTACGTTTTTTCATATATTTGACCTTTCTTTGCACCTTTTTAAACTGTTTAGATAAGGATGAAAACGTTTGATAAGATACTCACGAGGGAATTTTTTTTACTTCTAACTTGTTTCAGATGAAATAGCAAATCTTGGCTGCTTTTCAAATGATGCTAAAATAAATGTTGTATCTTGTACAGGTGGTCGCATCAACAGCAGGGATGTGTGGATGTATAACTCCCAACTCAACCTGTGGATCAGAGTGGCTTCTTTAAACAAAGGACGGTGGAGACATAAGATGGGTGTCCTGCTGGGCAAAGTGAGTGACTTTTTAAAAATGCTTGTGGTATAAATTCAAAGTGTGGATCAAGCGCCCGTCAATGTAGCATATTCATGTGTAGTCAGGAGTGCCTGCGTTTACATTTACAATGAACTTTAAGACTAACTTGTTTGGAATTTACTAGAATGCTTTACAGAGCTTTTAGTCTACTTTCAAGTCCCAGTCACACCTCCAAGAGTCAAATATAAGTACTCCAAATGCTCCCTCAACCTCCAGACATGTAGGAATTTGGTTTTAAACATAGTGTACCATTCTCTCCGTACCTGATTGACACTAATGATCAAGTCACTGTTCTAGAGTGGCAGATAGGAAGTCAGTCTAAATTCCAGTCACCTGTGTCAATAGCCACCTTTCTGCTTATCAGTCATGTTGGACCATAAGGGCAACTTGTCACGAGGAGCAACAATATCCATTGTTTAAAGGTACATACAATATCTTGACTTCCTCCATCAAAAACTCAGAGTCACAAAAATGCCACCGTTAGCAATATTTACCTGGTATTTGACAAATACAGCTTAAGTTGGCCAACCTTCCAACAAGGTGTGCATGTTGACCCTTGAATACACCTGTGTGCTTAGCCGCAGGTACACATTTTGGCGGTTTCAGTTTCCACTGCACATAGCTTAACGTGCACCTCCAAAAAAAATCCTTGAGCTGTGGCGACGCTGACCTTTAAGGCTGTGATTGGTCAGTGTGAAGTACATTATTTCCCCATTCGGAGGTGGACACCCCACCTCCGCAAACACCTTCTCCTTTGAGTTCTGAGCTTGTCACTGTTGTCATGAATTGAATAATTCCAGCAGCAATAACACTACTCTTATCTATTTAATTGTTCGAATCTGTTTGTGCATCTCCGTGTGGAGTTTGCATGTTCTCCCCATGCGTCACCTGTACTCTGAATGAATCGACTTGAAATTTCTCATACAAGTCCAAAATGCCTCTGGCTTGTAGACATTTACCATAGCATGAACTCAAAGATACGTTTAAAGGCCACCTCCTCATCCAGTAACTGACTTCTCCCGCAAATCCAGCATCTTGCAGTGAAATCCTTTTTGACTGAAATATGCGTACACGTGATGAGATGCCTAATCTCTCTGCCTTTACTGGCTGGGCTATTTACAGTCTCCCAATGCAAGGCCAGGTGGACGTTCCTGTTTTAGGTTACCGGATGTTTCTTGGATCTGTGCCCATCACTTGTGCCTGCAGGTAGCAAACTAGCTCTCATCATGTGTATGCTCTGCTGTGTTTGCATACATACAATACGTGTAATGCAATACATCCAATATGCAGCAGAGTGAGTTATGACTATGCATAATCTACTTTATTGAAATTACTATTGAGATAGTTGTTGTAATGTCCTGAACTGGATAGATGTAAACAACAAGATGATTTAAAACATTACTGACCACTTTCATTGCATTAGTATGTGCAACTCAAAAGAAGTTGTAACTATCTGCCAAAGAGAATGTTTAAAAAAGAAAAAAAAAGATGCCTGGATATATACATATGTTTTGTGTTTGTGTGCTTATGTTTTTTTTGTCCTGAAAAATGTGCATGTTCACACGCTTGTTTACTGCATAAACCATTTTAGAGGGCTTTGTTCATTGAAAGGCATGGCTTTCATTTTGGGTGTTTTTTTGATAAACATTAAGGTCACAAGCAGGTTGTTGTTGTAAAAGTCAGTACATAACAAAGAAAGTTGTTTTACCATGGTGCGTCATTAATGTACATTTGTGTGTTTAAAAGCTGATCATGCTCTGTATACACACACTCCACAGTGACGCCACAGTAATACAGCTTTAGTGCTTGCACACATAGATAGATATTATTCCTGGAAAGACACATTCCTTTTACTCCCAGGGGAGGAGGTTCATGTCTCTTGACTACTTCCTATGTCTGCCACACATGTGTGCTTTTTGCTTCACTTTTATGCCCTTTTCCGTGTCGGTTTCTGCTTTTTGGTGAAATGATTTTGCTCCTTTAACAATTTGTGCAAAATATATTTTACATATATATTCCCATTTATAAACTACGAGATTGCAGTTCTCGAAGAAGGCTGTGTGTTAAACTTATGTACACCTTATGGTGTGGCCTAATTTTTTTCACATGACTGTGAATTTGTTTGTGTAAGCCAACTCTTCAACTCTTGAGCTGCTGCACACAAAAGGGAGAAAATTCAGCAAAACCTAAACTCCACTATGTTGTCTGTGCTAATAAACACGCTAAATGGTGGTGGTTATTAAATGCAAAAGTTTGACATGATAAGTGTGATTGACACACAAAGCTTAATGCACTCTATAAATCACCCATTGTAACTTTTTAGGATGTTTAGCTGAATCACCACCAAATTTGGAATACACCTTTCGGGGACTGACAAGGACACATCTGTGAAATTTGAGCAAGATAGGTTGAAAAGTATGTCTGCCATCATGCAAAATGCCTTTGCAGGGGCAAAGATGGCATTTAGCTATTTGTCCAGAAGTCATTGATGACTTGTCAGATGATGACATAACTTTGAGGATGTCTGCAATACATGTATGCTAACATGTTTTTCAACACCTTTTGAGCAGAACATATATCACATATAACAATAACATATAATAAAATAAATACAGTATATGTGCCCTGTGATTGGCTGGCGATCAGTCCAGGGTGTACCCCGCCTCTCGCCCGAAGACTGCTGGGATAGGCTCCAGCACCCCCCCGACCCTCGTGAGGAAAAAGCGGTAGAAAATGAATGAATGAATGAATGAAAATAAATACAGGGGAACTTCAGTTTGAATTCGCACCAATTAGAGGGTTTTTCGGTTAACAGCAAAAATGTAAAATTTGACCTTGGTTGGCATGCATATACAACAGTGTTTCCCAACCTCTCTGGTCTTGTGTTCCCCAAGAGCCTTCTTTGTCATACCATGAGTACCCCTTTCATACATGATGATATTGTCCAAAAGCAGATTTAGTGACATCAGCAGAGATGGGTCAGCCGCTGGTTTTGGGATGATCACCAGCCAAAGCATGGCCCTCCGTTGCAGCGCCTCTTAGAGGTGGACCACCTCGGATATTGCCCGATTCTGTCAGGGCGAATTCCAGACAGTGGCAACCTCTGCTAGCCCCCCTCTCCAACAAGGGACCAGAAAGCAGCAAATAACGGCAATCGAGGCAGAAAAAAGGCAGAAGTGTATTTCGTAGGTTTTGACAATAAAGTTATACATTTATGAAAAAAGTCTTAAATTCACGAGAAAGGAAGTTGTCATTTTACCTTTGCCCACGTTATATATATATATATATATATATTTGAGTTAGATTTTGTTGTCATGAGCACACGTAAAACACCTCATGAACTGCCAAACCTACCATAGGCAGTGATGCAGTTAGGTGTAAAATGTAAATACGTAAATAATGTAAAAATGTAAATGTTTTCAACGTTTCCCTCCATGTTTCTTATTGATTGGTATGTTTTCCTGTCTTTTTTCTTCCTCCTCCATACACTTTTTTTACTTCCTCTCTCCCTGCCTCTTAGTACTTGTTTGCATTAGAAGGACGAGAAGAACAAGAGGGGTTTCGATTGTGTCAGACATGAAGCATTACTTCTCATTTTTATGAATTCATATCAGCAGTTTTTCTAGTGTTTTCCACTGCAGGTTAATGCATTGACTGTGACAAAGCTGCTTACTTTATTTGTGCCATTAAAAGGTTTTATGGACATTCACTATGTCAATATAGCACAATGGTTGAAGACATATTGTCTGCGAGAGTCATGCTAAATGGCAAGGTTAGCCATTAACAATAGCCTGTATGCCGGAGTTTATAGACGTCAGTCGGTGATTGTGTGTTTGGAAGCAGTGCGTCATTTTTTTTTCCCCTCTCCACACCAGATAGACTGGTTCTCTTTTCGCTGATGCACAAACACATGTTCACCTTTATAATTACGTGAGCTCTTTGTGTTTGAACTTTGCCATAAACAGCGCTCTTGCTCTGTGTTTAAAGCTGATGTGTCTTCTGTATGTGTGTGTGGGTCCTTAGGTCTACGCCGTGGGTGGCTATGATGGTCAGAGCCGCCTTAGCAGCGTGGAGTGTTACGACTCCTTCTCAAACCGCTGGACAGAGGTGGCTCCCTTAAAGGAGGCGGTGAGCTCTCCGGCCGTGGCGAGCTGTGCCGGCAAGCTCTTTGTCATAGGAGGAGGGCCTGACGACAACACCTGTTCAGACAAGGTGGGAAGCGCAGATGTTTGCCCAACTTCCTTAAGCACACACTTAGTGATGACAGCTGCGGTGCCTTTTTGTCGCAGTTAATTTCTTTTGATTATAATTATGCCATCGAGATACAACAATGTGAGCAGGAGATATGTACATGTGTCCAGAAGGTGGTGCCACAACAGCTCCTTCATAAATGAGTCAGAGCTTTTCTTTCTGTCACTCACATGCCCCAGTGACCTGCAGCCATAATATAGATACAGGTTTGGCAACTTGACAAACAATAGAGGAGGTGTCATGATGCTGATTTTAAGTGATGTTTGTTATTTATTGAAACTTACCAGGCATTATTTCACTGATTTTGAAAACATGATTTAAAAAAATTTATCGTTTTTGTCTTAGATTGTGACTTAAAGCAGGAGGCCCAAACGGGGTCAAAAAAAGTGTCAAAAAAGAAAGAACATCCTAACTATCATATAGCAACTTAATACTCAACAGGAAATGTAGGTAACACATACACAGGGCAACTACTACCCCAGGTGGAGAATAATAATTAGATTAACTCTAAACACATACAGTAACTTTAGATGGGAGATGTTCATAGTAGTAGTAGTAGTAGTAGTAGTAGTAGTAGTAGTAGTAGAAGCTCTATTTTTTACTTGGCTGTTTCATTGACCCTTTCATCTCATCATCTTTCCGAGGGTGCGTGGGCCTCATTTACACTAAATTTTGGTGTCAAGTCTAAAACCACAAAATATGGTTTCGTAGGACTGAGACCCAGGGTCTAGTGCAGGGGTGCTCATTAAGTCGATCGCGATCTCCCGGTCGATCGCGGAGGTGGTACTGGTCGATCGCGGCGTGACATTAAAAAAATATCATCCTAGCATGCCGTCACTTGATTGATATACAGGGCAGCCATTCAGATGACAACTGAATGTTGCCCTTCGGGTGACCAATCAAATCAAACAACGTCTCTAAGTGCAGCAGAACTTACAATGTCAGCCTATCATCCATCCCCGTTACTTGATTGACATACAGGACAACCAATCAGATGACAACTGAATTTTGACCTTCAGGTCACCGCTCATGCGTAAACAACGATGCAAAGTGCTAAGCTAGTCGGCGAATTGCGTCAGATTTTAAGCCCTCGCTAAAGTTTATGGTCACTAAAATGAGTGAAGGAGCTGGACCAAGTAAAAAGGCAAAAACATATCACTTCCATACGGAATGGGAGGTGGACTTTTTTTTTCACAATGTCTTTTTCGAAGTGCGTTTGCCTGGCTAACCTGGCTATCAGCAGCTACTGTCCAGACTATGCATCCCTGGCTGATTCAATTCAGTGCAAGTCATCAAAGTAAACTCAGGTAATTACAAAAAATGTTCATAGTTAATTATGTGTGTTTTGCAATATTGGCTCATTTGGTCATGTAAGGTACATCAACATACATTGTACGTACAAATAATCCTCAATACATTTGAAAATAAATAGATGTTTTGCATTTTTGTAGTGGGTAGATCATTTTGACTCGGTCATTTTAAAAGTAGCTCGCATGCTGAAAAAGTGTGAGCACCCCTGGTCTAGTGGTTAGCGCGCAGACCTCACAGCCATCATGCTAGGTTAATTGGTGACTCCAAATTGTCCATAGGTATGAATGTGAGTGTGAATGGTTGTTTGTCTATATGTGCCCTGTGATTGGGTGGCCACCAGTCCAGGGTGTACCCCGCCTCTCGCCCAAAGACAGCTGGGATAGGCTCCAGCACCCCCGCGACCCTCGTGAGGAAAAAGCAGTAGAAAATGAATGAATGAAAGTCCGAGACCCCTGTCCTAATGGATATCCTTAAAAAGAGCTTGACTTGACTTGATACGGTATTAGCTGACACCGTCTCCATCTGACATTGGCATCAATTGACTGTACACCCCAGGTCCAGTGCTACGATCCAGAGACAGATGCTTGGTTGCTGCGAGCTAACATCCCCATCGCCAAGCGCTGCATCTCCGCCGTCTCGCTCAACAACCTCATCTACGTGTGTGGCGGTCTGACCAAGTCCATATTCTGCTACGACCCAACGGAGGATTACTGGATGCATGTGGTGCACACGTTCGCCAAACAGGTCGGTAGAACATTTTCTGTACGCAGAATTTGTTCAGTGAAGCTAATCACTGTTGTTTTTTGCTTGCAGGAGAGCTGCGGCATGTCCGTGTGTAACGGTAAGATCTTCATTCTGGGCGGCCGGGGTGAAAATGGCGAAGCGACGGACACAATCATGTGCTACGACCCGGCAACGGGCATCATCACAGGAGTTGCAGCGATGCCGCGATGCATCTCTTACCATGGCTGTGTAACTATCCATCGCTTCAACGACAAATACCACAGGCCATGACAATAAACACAGGCGCTCACATTAGATTACTGCACCAGTTTAAAGGCGCTTGGGCTTTTTGGCACCCCTTCATCACATTACACTCGTTATTCAGTTAATTTATTTTCTCACAGTATCATGTAGCATTGCACTGCTGTGAACCTTTAGCTATTAAGAGTTTCTCTGTATGTAATCACATTAGTGTCTATCGTTATGCTCATATTAATAGCATTGAAAACTCCAAAGAAAAGTCAAGTTTATTGTTTTCACCACCTTGCACAGCTGTCCTCTTTCACACTACTTCTTGTCCCACTAATTGATATCAATGCACAGGACATCTACTGCAACATATACACTCCTGATCAAAATGTTAAGACCAGTTGAAAAATTGTAAGAATTTACATTTTCCATTGTTGGATTTTGTGGGAGTGAGGCAAAAAAAAATTTGAATAAGCAATAAATTAAGCTTTTGTCTTACTCCCATTTCTCCTAAAGGCTGTGGCCTTTACTTACTCCCTTACTCAGGACAGCCGATTTCAATGTAATGCTTGTTTGCAATTAATTAAAAAACAAACAGTTTTTCAACCAGTCTTAACATTTTAATGAGCAGAAGTCATTTATAACAGCAGTCAATATAAAATAACGATATTATAATATCGAGCAAAGCTATACAGTACAATAAATGTCAATAATGGGTATAATTAAACTAAAATATAATTATATTCTTAATGGAAAGTGCTAATGTATAAGTACTGTAATGCCACATTTAATTGTTTTCAAATAATTTCAAATCAAGCACATTTTTAATATATAATGATGCAAGATATATATATATATAGTATATATATATATATATATATATATAGACAGACAGCACCCTGTGGCAGTTACAAATAGGATCATTTCATATGTGCTAAAGAATTTAAAAAAACAAAAGACAGCAGATATAGACAGTCCTTGTTGCTGATATACAATACACAATAATATGTATATTTATGGAAATTTTTCCCATCTTAGAGGCCATTTGTGTTGCCATTTTAAGCTTTATTTTGCAGCATTATCATTCATATTGAGCTTTTTCTTACTGGTATTGTTTTTTAATTAAGGTATGTGTTTTTTAATATGTATTATGTATGTATACTTCATAGATTTAGCCATTGTTTAATAGTGTAGTGGGTATGAGGATTGTTTTATTAGATGTAAGAGGCCTTTTTTGGTAAGATACCATAATTGTACCTGTATATACAGTTGCTGCATTTGTGTGACTTCCGTTTGGATGAATTAGGTTGCAATGGCTGCTTCCTGTTAACACTTCACTAAGGCTGGCACCTTTGACATGGGCACTTGCTTTTAAAGACATAACTCGGGGTAACCGTAGATACCTCCATGTGTGTTTGTGGGTTTACTAGTCAGCCACGGTGATGTGAGAAGCAGTGCTCAGTAGGGATGGGTACAAAATTAATTAAGTTATAAATATAGTCGTCCCTCACCACATTGTGGTTCCAGTTTTGCGGTTTCACTCTATTGTGGTTTTTCAAACATACATGAATTCATAAATCATGCTGTTTCATGGTTGAACATGACCTATTATTAGCACAAAATGGCTAAATGAACTAAAATACATGGTGTATAAGGCATTATATTATAAGAGGACACATTCAAATTGTGATATGCAGTAATGTAACCGGTCACTAGGGATCAGTAGGTGAAACATGCAAGTGCAGGTTTGAATGACCTCACAACAGGCATAAAATAATCCATTAATTTTCTATGCCATTTATCCTCATTAGGTTCACGGGGGTATGCTGGAGTCTAATAACATAATTCTAATTGTTTATATTCAACACAGGATACCTTTGCAGCCATAATCCAGATAAAACACAATTTGGAACTCCTGATGTCTTATTTCCTCTAATTATATATACTGTATTGAGTAATGAGTGTAAACGTGACTATATAGGTGATATTTCATAACCAGATGGTGTCATTAATAGGGCCCTATGAGATCCATCGTATTTTTTCCCAAATTATGTTTTTTCCGTATTGTATTGTATTGTAAGGAAGCTGTAGTCGCTGATGCCATTCCAAATATTATGATCCCATCCATCCATCCATCCATTTTTGATACCCCCTCGTGCAGGCATGCTGGAGCCTATCCCAGCTGGCGGGGTACACCCCGGACTGGTCGCCAGCCAATCACAGGGCACATGTAGACAAACAACCATTCACACTCATTCATACCTATGGACAATTTGGACAAAATTAGACAAAATGTTGACGGTTAAGACAAGTTTGGCGCAAGAATAAACGTGCCTCTCGTCTGTTTTCCTCCAGCATCTGCACAACATCAGCGGGCATTGTAAAACATTACAGCTGTAAATCACAATGCAAACACTCATCAGGCCTGCACAGCAGCATTTGCATCCTCTGGTAAACTAAGCTAAGCCCGCTAGCTCCCGTTTTTGACTTTTTTGCCGTTTTTTTGTTTTAGGCATTTTTTTGTTTTTGACATAGTGGGCGGTTTCGCCACAGCAGATTGGACCACTAGGGAAATACTTCCCAACATTAACGTTCCTCTCCTCTTTCATTCACATTGTCACTTAATGCGAGATTCCATGTCTAACAGTAAATTCCATTTTTATGTGTCAATTCCGCTCACAATTCAGTCAATGCAGAAATCATAGGGCCCTGTTAATGTTAAAAACCATATTTAGAAGGTCGTACCCAGATTTGTATGTTCTAACTACCTAAATATTAGATTTAGAAATAACGAATCCTACTTGCTGAAATTCCCTTACCGCGGTCGGGTCTGGAACCAATTAACTGTAATAAACGAGGGACTAATGTATACATCAATTGTGTGTTTTTTAAAAAAGTCTAAAAATCCTTCCTTTTCAGGCCAAAATTTCCCCTTGAGGTGTTAGCCTTGGGGCTCAACTTCCCATCATGTTGTGTGGAAAGGAGTTGAGACTGAATCAATAGCGCCTCTACTAGCTACAGCTAGTAATGTTTTAATGATTAAACAATCAATCCCACACAGTACACCAATTCTTACACCCATCCACGTGGTTGTGAATGACGAGGGCTGTTGAAAGGTGTGGTTTTAAGGTCAGTAAATGTTTTTTATAATAGGTGTTGATAGACAAGACATTGCTGTGAACTTGTTTTTTTCTCTTGTATTTAAACGTATCTTTTCATGGTTGCATTTTTTTTTTATTTAACCGAGAGCCCCAATTGTGCACTTTGAAAGACTAGATGACAGTAGATGATTTTTTTTCTTACTGTATCAGTAAATGTTATTTGTGACATATCGGAAGGGCCCCTGATAGCGCCTCCTTTTTGCCACAGGGCCAAAAACATCACACACAGACTCATTCACCCGCCATAGTTAGAATCCCACAGGAGGCCAACGTGGAGGCAACACAGTAAAGTAGCAAGGATGGTGATCACTTTGTAGTGTTTGTGCGTGTGTCTGGGATTTCACTGAGTATTTACTCAAATGGGACACAAAAAATATGTCCATTGTTATTATTTTCCTTTTGATAATTTTTTAAAATTTCGGCTTTCATACACGTTTTGAGTTCATATTTACATTACTTATTTTTAGCATTTGCATGTTTTTTGTGGATTTGTGTCACAGTGTGCAGAATCATTTCGATTTGAATGGAGTCAGACACCAACATGTGTAGATGAGATGCTGATGGGCTCTTAACTGTTTAATAATGTGCCTTTTAAAGAATAAACCGGTTGAGTTTGAACCATTACCATGAACCTTTACTACACTATGTATGTATGATGTGATGTTTTCAGATTTTTGTAAGTGTTGAGTTGTGTACAAGAAACCAATAAAGTTTTTTCTTTCTGTACCAAAAACTTTGTATTTTTATTTCATTATCATTCATTTGACACTTTACTCTGAACAGTACAACTATAATCTGTTGGGGTCTGTTCAATCACAGAATCCATCCAGTCATCAACTTTCACAATAGCGTCTCTTAGCGGCCATTGTGGTGAACTTCACAGCTAGCTCGCCATAATTTAGCTTCCTTGCCCACATCGAGATTTAGCAATTTAACCAAACACGAGTGTGAGACATGCAAAGTGTATCACTCAAGCGGACCCGCTGCCACTGAAATATAACTAGAGCACCACAAAGGGACGCATCTTCACACGACAGGGCTTTTCCTCGTGAGTTTATGTTTCAAAAATACATGACGTTTGTGTTCGAAAACGCGTGCTAACGTTCAGCTAGCCTGCTAGCATGGCTGGGGCTACCGGCTGTACAAACGACCACAGTCTTTGCTTGAATACCCAGGATGTGAGACATAAAAGTGTATTACACGCCCATGTCTATTGTCTGACAATAAGTACGCTTTATTGAATAGTTTTTATTTTTTGAATATATGTGTTAGAGCCAATCAGTGCACCCACACTAGCGCAAGCGGCAAGCTAGTTAGCATGAGCGCTGTGCTGCAGCACCTTTGCTCGCCGCTTAGTTCAATGCTATGCATCGCCACTACTGCATAGTGAGGCGCTTGCACTGTATGTTTAATTCAGTTAGCACCTCCACTTTCTCTTTTGCAGGAGAAAAAAAACATGTCTGGGGTTAAAAGGAAAATAGAGGACGGCGATCCTGACTATGAAGATGTTTCATTAATACAAAATAGTAAGCGAAACAAAGCAGCAGAATTAAGTGGTAAGTTGGTCCAGCGTGCACCTGTCATGCTTCGTCATGCATAGTATTATATTCTACTACTGTGTTGTTTACTTGCTGAATTTAATATTTCCTTCAAACAGCCCGACATGCAACAGTACAGAAGATAGAAGCCATCATCACTGAGCAGTTCTCTTTGGAGATAAAGAACAAAGAACATGAGATAGATATTATCAGTCAGGTAAAGCATACAGTCCACCATTATTTAATTAGTGAAACAAAAAAAATGTTATTAAATAAAGTCTGCTTCATCTTGCTCTTCTTTTTGGACATGAGAGCAAGTGTTGATGTTCTTCTCTACTTTGGGTTGTTTCTTAGCGACTCAATGAAGCCAGAAGGATGATGGACAAATTGCGAGCATGCATTGTGGCCAATTACTATGCAAATACTGGGCAGACAAAACTCCAGGAGGTAATTTGCTTTTTATTTATTTTTTCTATAGTTAGTGGACTAGTGCATAGCAGTGGTTAGCATGTCTCATCACCCCACATGATCAGGAGATATGGGTTTCAATCTTTGACAAAATCTTTGTGGAGTACTCTGGATTCCTTTTAAAATGCATGTAAGCCTAATTACAGACTCCATATTGCCCATAAATGTCAATATATGAATGGTTGTATGTCTGTTCTGTTGTGTGTACCTTGTATTTGACTGGTGATCAAGCCATGCATCTTGCCCAAAGTCAGCTACAAAAGACTCAAGTTAAATTTTGACCCAATAACACCAAGCGATATATTGGAAATGTATGGATGATTCCTTTTTTCCCCCCAATGTTGCTGTGCTTACAGCCCTCCAAAAGTGACCCTGCCGTGTTGAACCATCCAGCTATCCGCCGATTTCTCGAGTCGCCGTCACGTTCCTCCTCCCCTCTCAACCAGGGCTCAGAGACGCCTTCCTTAGCCCAGTCTGAGTCCGAGTCCCTGTCGCAACATGGAGATGGCACTGACAAAGATGCGGAGGCGTCATGGCGGGAGGAGAGCAGCAGTAGGCAGGAACGAAGACCTGGACGCAACACTGGCAAGGTGGGTCTAACTAAGCACGATTAAGGTATTCTATGACGAGCTTGAATTTTATGAACTCGCTTTTTTTCCCTGAAGTCACATGTGTGTGACAGGAAGAAAACCTCTGACTCAGGCTATGTCATTTAATTGCATATATAAATCTCTAGACTCAGAATATAAGACATGGGTCTCAAACTTGCGGCCCACACTTGCTAGTTTGAGGCCCCCGCCTTGATTTAAAAAAAAAAATTATGTCAGTGCATCCCACGCGAGTTTGATATGGATGCCAAAAATGACGCCATTTTGCTGCGCCTATACGATGATACGGTCTGGAGGCCGGTTCCAACGCTTCTTACCGGGAGGACCTGCTAGCTCGGGTTAGCTAACTCCAGGCGCTTTATTTCAGCTGCTAAGCTGTTTGTTTTGTCCAAAAAAATGCAGGAAATTATTTGGAATAAAACTGTAAATAAAAAAATATTTTTGTTTCTTTTAAACCCTGATGCGGCCCAACCTCACCCAGACCTTAGCTCTAGTGGCCCCCAGGTAAATTGAGTTTGAGACCCCTGATGTAAGACAATAGGATATTTTGCAGACTTTTGTCTTGGGCTAATATGGTGTATGAAGGGCATTGATCTTAACTCTTGGATGCATGACATCTTCCATGAGTGCGACTTTGTGATCTTATGGTTCTTGTACACATCTGACAGCTCTGTTGGCCCTGTGTGCTTATCTCCTGCTGGATTGCACTCTCACTGCACGCTATCCCATTCCTTCAGTTGGTACGTTTGGGTTACCTTCCTGTCGACTTTTCATGGGAAGAGTCACACGTTCTTTAGAAATCTCTATGAGGTTGGTGATGTTTGTGATAATTGACGCTGCTGCGCCATGAAAGGAGAAGAAGAAGGCATTCAGAGTTGCAACATCAATCATGTTGCACCACAGCACCATGGGTCATCTTTGCGCCTGGAACTTGCAGGTGTAGTTGCCAACACCTCCTTCGGTCTGGTTGTAGAAGAGGATCGCTTCTGTTTTTTTTCTATTGGCTGTTTTCATCCACCGTATTTCTGTGGTGTATTATGGTGAGGATCAGAACGGCCTCTCCCTTTTTTCTGTTGAACCCAAATTCAGTGTTGTGAATCTCAAGCGTTAGCCCCAGGAACCTTTGATTCTTACCAACGGTGACTGTTGGTATACATTTGCTGTCACACTTACACATCTGATACCAGCAGGCTCATCACCGGAGAGGTCACTTTTATACAGCAACATACATAAGGGAGGGAGGACCGAGTTTCTGCAGTATATGCCGAACAAGCACACCAAGAATGGCATAAAAAATCTTCTGGGTTTGTGATACATGCACCCAATATGCAGTTGATGAGATTGTGTACACAGGGAGACAACCAGTGAAAGAAATCCAAAAGAATCTAAGGGTTAAAAAGCTCAATTGTTAACTGTAACTCACATTAAAAGGTGAAAGTATAAAGTCCAAGCTTTAAAACTTTAAAATATTACAAAATGTAGTAATTCATATGTAAATGGGGTGTATGATATATGTACAAAATATTTTTTTCTGCTTTTCTAAGAATTAAACATAAAAATTATCTATTGGGGCTGCACAGTGAGAGGGTTGTTATTGCGCAGGCCACACAGCTAGGAAACCCAGGTTTGATTCCCCCCTTGGGCATCCCGGTGTGGAGTTTGCGTGTTCTACCCGTGCATGCGCAGATTTTCTCTGGGTACTCCGGTTTCCTCCCACATTCCCAAAACATGCTAGGTTAATTGGCTAATCTAAATTGTCCATAGGTATGAATGTGAGTGTGAATGGTTGCTTGTCTATATGTGCCCTGATTGGCTGGCGTGTACCAGGGTGTACCCCTGTCTCTCACCTGAAGACGGCTGGGATAGGCTCCAGCACCCCTGCAACCCTTGTGAGGATAAGCGGTAGAAAATGAATGAATGAATAATCTATTGGTTGTTTGCCTGTTGACAACCTCCTACAGGACTGTAGTGGGACGTTCACTGCAACACGTCACATTTGCTGTCCAATTTATTAACAGCAGAAAACTGTCAAGATAATGTGTTTTTCTATTGGTATTTGTAGGATACATTTGGTGTTCCTGTGGCCATGGGAAGTGATCAGAGGGTGACCTACCACACCACAGGAGACGAGGCATCCCGACTCTATGCAAAAAAGACAATCGTCGTGGGCAATGTGTCTAAGTAAGTGGGACTTCAGTTTGATTTCCTATCAGG
Source organism: Doryrhamphus excisus (assembly GCF_037039965.1). Taxonomy (NCBI): domain Eukaryota; kingdom Metazoa; phylum Chordata; class Actinopteri; order Syngnathiformes; family Syngnathidae; genus Doryrhamphus; species Doryrhamphus excisus. The sequence goes on from NC_136362.1 coordinate 18,134,822, forward strand.
ATGACCAACTTCTTGCTTTATTTGACTTCACATTTTCATCTTATTTCATCACGTTTCGCAAGTTTTAATGACATCTCATGTGCATCTTCAAGTATTTGTATTCTTCCAGTAGCGTAGTGATGTCATCCATCACACATACACACTCTTGAATTGTTGTCATCTAAGAGTGTCTCGCTCTACTCAGAAAGTGAGCTGGCTTTTGTCACTTTCCTGTGTCATTTCCCCATCCAACAGAGTAAAAAACAATATTTTAACTGAGAATTTCTTAACAGCATGAACAAGTTTGGGTTTAACTGTCGGTTGGTAGTACATACATACAGAAATGGGAAAGGAAAACACGGCTCTTTTTGACCACATGGTCATTTATTAACACAACACAGCAACAACAAAAGCAATGTTATAGGTGCGCTAAGGGGCAAACTGCTCAATCAGCATTAATGCTACTGATATGCACAACATGCATTTTCATTACCAACATTTTAAAGGGCATGCAGAGGAAAGCTGTTAGAGGCTGACCGATCACGGTCAAATGCAGCTCTTGCTGTGGCGTTAATAAATAATATATATTAATTATTAGGTTGTGTGCAGCCGCAGCCATTGTTTTTTTGTTGTTTTTTTTTAAACCTCCTGCTAAAGACCCCGGCTGTAATTTGCTTTTATAGACCACCCTATTGACTACAGGAGACGTGGCAGTTAACTGAATGGATGCATTAATTGGAGCAAGTTTAGTTATATTTACCACAGCTTTGAAAAAAGTGCATTAATTCAGACTGTTTCTCCTCCGCTGTCAGGTACATCCCTCCAGATAAGCGTGAAGAGAACGACCAGTCGACTCATAAGTGGATGGTGTACGTCAGAGGTTCCCGAAAGGAGCCCACTATTGACCACTTTGTCAAGAAAGTCTGGTTCTTCCTGCACCCCAGCTACAAACCTAACGACCTGGTCGAAGTCAGGTTAGTGCCGATCAGCAGTTTTCAAGCAGTTGCCTTGGGCAGCGTTCAGGGACGCCAAGATAAATGTTTTTGGTTACGCTCTTGTGTTGCCGGTAGACACACTGTGTTTACCTCCAACCTTTAATTATTATTCTAGACTATTAGTTTTCCACACCTCTTTCCGCTACACTAAAAGTAGGAAAACAAGCTGCTTGAGTGTATGTGTGTATGTGTGTGTATGTGTAAAAACAAACAAACCCAACAATACACAAAATAAATCAGCCCATACATTAAATTGTTATACAAGTTACCTGATTTTTCACTTGCCACGTGATGTTTGTGTTCCCGTCCAAACGGTACATAAAGTCCATCATGAGGTGGGAGTCTGTGATGTCACACAATGACTCAGCTCAGCATGACTAAACGTGGGCACACCTAGAGTGTACACACCACACACAATCAGCTAGAAGAAAACATCCATATTGTGGCGATCTCTCGTCACATGAGAGACAGTCAGAGGCACTTCAGCATGTTTGTAGCAAGCGGCTGTTTATTTGGGCAGGCTGTCGTCAAAATGGAACAAACATTGAGCTTACACACAATGGAAATGGTGCACGTGGCGATGAAAGATAAAGCACTGCACAGCAAACTTGGCACCAACAGATAAACACACACACAGAGCAACTACTAATACTAAATGCAATGATAAACAACGTAGATAACATTGAACACATGATTCTTTAATGAGTTGATTAATAAGCAAATTATTTTTGCGATGAATTGGATTAAAAAAAACATTTTAAATGTTAGCCTCTTTATTCAGAAATGGAAGATTTGAACTGACGCAGTAAGTAAGTGCACAAACACCAGGTTGCTGCATGAATAGGCAAGTTAAATCAGGCGAGTTACCAACTTTGTTTCCTAACTTTTAAAGCGAAACAAACCTAGGATATTGTAGAGGCTTACCCTGCCTTCATCCCAACATGCAGCAACGTTACAAAATCCATATTTTAGTGAATTAAATGAAAAAAAACAATGTATTTTTTTCCTATGATACTGGGTGTCTTTTCATTTGTATACATGGTTTTATACGGATTTATATATAGAGTGTCAATTCATTCATTCATCCATTTTGTACCGCTTACCCTCACGAGGGTCATGCTGGAGCCTATCCCAGCTGTCTTCAGGTGAGAGGCGGGGTACACCCTGGACTGGTCGCCAGCCAATCACAGGGCACATATAGACAAACAACCATTCACACTCACATTCATACCTATGGACAATTTAGAGTCGCCAATTAACCTAGCATGTTTTTGGAATGTGGGAGGAAACCGGAGTACCCGGAGAAAACCCACACACGCATGGTGAGAAATTGCAGTTAAAATCAGTTCTTGGTAAATGAAGGGAGCAGAGCTATATTAATTTTACTGTAAAATCTATCTGCAGATGAAATTCAATTGTCCCGAATTAGTTTTTTTGCACAGAAATACTACACATTGCATTTGCATTGTGGTTAATGTGGGGTGAACATAGATGATACACAGCCCGCTGCTGCACTGCAGTGTGTGGCAAGAATGTGACACCTGACTTTAGTGGAATGCTTCTAATGCTGTGATGTTCTATTATGACACACGATGGCACCCCTGTGCTTTCTATTCAGTTTATTATTTTGTTAAAAAAAAAAAAGGGATTTAAGTTTGCCTGTGGCTTTTTAATAAATGATCTATTTTGTATGTCAGCAGTCTAAATCTGTCTGACCTCTCTGGCTGTTCAGCTGACAGGGTACTTGTGTTGCCGTGGGAACAGTACATAATCTCCACGTCTGGCCCCTGTTTTTTTTTTTTCACATGCTGTGATCAAAAAATGCACACACTTAAGTTTCACAGATGGAGACGATGAGAGTTTTTGTACAAATTCCTTGCATCCTCCATAGAAAAGCTTTTTTGCAGATGTGCCCCTTTTTAATGACGATGCTGAGTTTTTTGTATGTTTTTAGTGAGCCTCCCTTTCATTTAACTCGACGCGGGTGGGGTGAGTTTCCTGTAAGGATCCAGATTCATTTCAAAGACCCTCGCAACAAACGTATTGACATCATCCATCAACTGAAGGTCAGACATACTTTTCATACACAATTTTTTCTGCACATTGACTTTGAATCCCAAACTGTACTGTTTATAGCACCCAGATTATGTATGAAATGTATACTGCCTTTGTCTTTGCAGCTTGACAGAACATACACTGGGCTGCAAACACTGGGGGCTGAGACTGTAAGTGTTGCTTTTGTTTTTTTTAATTACAACTTTTTATTTTTTAGTCCAACTACTAAGAATTTTACCGGTTCTAATTCTTTCAAGGTGGTGGATGTAGAACTCCATCGGAATTCTCTTTGCGAGGATTACGTCTTGCAGGCATCCTCCTCCAAAGTGACCCAGAGAGCAAACAGCCCAATGGCGGTCATGTCAGCACCTCAGACATGTGGACGCTCCAGTTCACCAAGCTTGTATAATTCCAATTCAGAGAAAGGTATGCATAAATGAACATTTGTGCAGTTTAATTCAAGACGTTTTTTTATTTAGTAGAAGCGGTAATATTAGTTTTGAACTTCTTTCAGGTTTAGTCAAAGCAGAGAGGTCTGTAGGATGTCATAGTGCGGGCCTCACTGCAGGGGAACGCACACCGACGCGACCTAAAGCTAGTGACAGGATCACTCTGGGTTCCCATGGCAACTCTGCCTTCCAGCCCATTACAGGAAGCTGCAAAATTGTTCCTCAAGGGCAGCCACCAAGCCCTACTGAGTCTCCTGGGAAGTCGTTCCAACCTATAACAATGAGCTGCAAAATTGTCTCAGGTATATGTCTCCACCTAGTGGTCATTTAATGACGTTCTTGCTTGTGTTCTTAAGATTAGGGCTATTGATTATTTTAGTAATCAAGTATTCTATGGATATTTTGTTCGATTAATCATCAAAAACATTTCACTAAATAAGGAAAGAGCAATTGGTTTAATTTGTTAGGTAATCAATGTTTTATTTCTTAAATTGACATTATGCATAATGTAACTGTCATAGTGTAATAGTGTTCTTTCCCCCAGTGGGGGCATGGCAGACATGATTGAGAGCCATTGCCCCAACAATCGCATTATCAATTGTTTCTTTACCCAACTAGGTTTATTTTACAGAAAATAACCCTTTTTGCTTTCTCACCACACACAGGTTCTCCCATCTCCACGCCAAGCCACTCACCGCTGCCGCGCACACCTACCACATCCACGCCTGTCCACAGCAAACAGAGCTCATCTACGGTGCTCAACAACCCTTATGTCATCGTCGACAAGCCGGGCCAAGTAACTGGCGTGGCATCCTCGTCTGCCGCCTCCGCAGGTACGCCTACATTCACTTCCTACATGTTGGGAAGAAAAAAAAAGCATCAGCTCTTCAAATCGGAAGTGAACCTGCAGTGGAATGTCTGAGCTACCCACCTAGACAGTTAAAAATAGTTGAGAATTATATATTCTCACCCCCCATCCCTGTTAGCCATTAGTTTTTTGTTTTTTACAACTGTCACCTTTGTGTTTGTTGTCTGGTTTCGGCCATATTCACTCAAAAATGTGATGCTCCTTGGTGGTAGGTTTCCATGGTGACAGAGCTCCTGCATTTCATGGTCATATTAGAAGAAAATCGGATCATACCTAACATCCACCACCTGCAGTTAAGCAGCTGATAAGATTCCTGTCAGTTAGCTCAAGCATTATACGTGCCCACTAACCTCACCGAAATCATCTCTGCAAAATAGCTGCATGTTGCGTTTTTTTCTAAGTCCTTTAGCACCGACTCAAGGTGCTATTACTTGGACCTGTCCTTGGACCTTTAAAGGGACTGTATGTCACTGGCTCAAGATTACAACTGTCGCTGCAGCTGCCCTGCGGTATACTGACCAATTTGCACCTACTGCCTCTCAGGTGGTAAGGTGGGTAAAGTGTCTTGCCAAAGGACACAACAAAAGTGGCAGAGTTTTGGATGACCTGCTTTACCTCAGCCACTGTCGCCCATAGAGTTGGCATATGATAAACAATTTACAGTTATGTTGTTGTTATAATAGGCTATACATACAGTGGTAGCTCACATTAGTAGCTAAACTTTGTCAAATCGCTATCATCAGCTGAGAGCAAATATAACTAATGCGTGTGCAGTCCCTTGCTTAAGTACTCACCCCAGGAATATACCATATCATGCTTGCAAAATGTTCAAACTCTTCAACTGCATTATTTGTGTTTGTGTGAAAATTTCTCTGCAGGAAGCCCCTCGGCCAAACAGTCAGCTGCTCAGGGAAGTCGCTCACCAGCCCCTAAGATTCACACGGGTAGCTTCCTCTCATCAGGAATGAAAGTGAGTGGAGTATTGATCCTCTTAAGAATGATGTGTGACCACAAACATTTGAACATTTTGTTGTCGTAACTGTACTTTTAACAAAGCGGCGTGGTATTAATAGCAGGCGAGGTTCTATCCTCAGCAGATGTGATTACCTTGGCAAGCTTTTTATGTAGGACATCAATGTGGGGATAGGAGAGGGAGTTTTTTCCTCCCAGAGACAATTAAGCAGGTTGGGGTGCCTGATTTCACTGTAAAATCGGCATCCACAAAAAAAATGCACATGTTTCCCCTTAAATTTTACCACAGCAAAACTTGTCATGAGATCAGATTTTGCACTGGTAACTTGCTGACATCTGTTGAGCTAGGCTACAATTAAATGAAGTAATGAAAACATCTTGCTGATTTAAAAACAACCCAATGCTGTTATATGGTATATTTTATTGTTCATTTTCACTTACCGTGATTTAGCTTGAAATATGATTTAGAAGACTAATATTCTTCCTGTATTTAAAGTTGCAATGTCTTTAGTCACTGCATTTAAATGACATCCTGCATGTATGTATTTGTTTACAGGTTATCATCAAGCAAGAACCAGGAGAAGTTTCAACACAGCAGCAGCAGCAGCAGCAACAGATTGCTTCTACAGTAACCACCCAACAGCAACCAGCTGCTACAGCAGCACATCAACTTGTCCCAGTCAAAGGAGGTCACGTGATTTCCATGTCAGCCCAGAAACAGCCAGGCGGAGCTGCAGGGGCGACGAGTAGCAAGGTTAGTCAGTCTCACAACTTACCGTTAAGTGCGTTGTTAAAAGCTTTTCCCGTTTCTAGATGTTAGGCATTCCAGTTAGTTCGACGCTCCAGTCTGCAGTGAAACAAGTGGCCATCAGCAGCGGGCAAATTTTGGTCGCCAAGGGCAACCCCTCTGTCTCCAAGGTGGTGGGTGGGAAGCAGGTTTTGGCTCAGGGAGTGACAAAAGCCATTGTCAGTGGAGCCAGTAGCATCTCTGGTCAGCAGGCTGCAGCCAAGGCAAGCGGTGGTTTGAGTGGCAAGACCGGAGGTCAGACGTTTGCCCAATTCCAATGTTTGTTCATTCAATTTTTCAGTTTGTGTAAATAATTTTTCTGCTCTCAGTGATGGCTACACTTCAGCTCCCTGCAAACAACCTGGCTAATCTGGCCAATTTGCCTCCGGGCACCAAGCTCTACTTGACCACCAACAGCAAAAACCCCTCAGGAAAGGGCAAGCTGCTGCTCATCCCACAGGGAGCCATCCTCAGAGCCTCTAGTGCAGGTGAACCACAAGGAGCTCTCCGTGTGTTATCAACTCTGATATGACAAAATTAGGAAGTGGGGTTCGGCAGTATTCCGGAAGTCCTTGGGAGTGGGACAAAGCATAGTGGAATTGGCATGCTCGGAGGCGATCCGTGGGTGGAATAAATTAGAACAGACCGTTTTGGAAATCCAAGCCAATACAGATTCTGCACCAAGGTAGAAAGTGTTCTGGTGGGTTATTGTGTGTTGCTGCTCTATACGAGTCCACAAAATGAGCACAATAGGTCCCTCACGACCCTTGTGAGGAAAGAGCGGTAGAAAATGAATGAATGAATAGCAGAGTAGAAAATGGAAACTTGCAGAAGCTACATAACATTCACAAGCAAAACATGCACAGCAGGCATGAAATAAATGTAATGCTTCAACAAAGGAAACCAGCTGAGCTAAAAAATGGAAACACAATTTAGCACCAGGTGCACGTAATCAAGAAAGGCGACAGAAAACAGAACGGAACAAAACACGAATTATTACAAAATAAGAGCCTGAAAATCAGAACTGAGGAATAAACCAGTGTCACATAAGCTGTCACATAGGGCGTGACAAAAAGTTTGTTTTGTGCAGCCTTTTTTTTTTGTATTATGTAGTTATTATAATTATATAAGTATTATGACTCGATGAGTATCTAAGGTTAGTGTTCTGTCCTCAAGCCTTGACATTCTCCGCCATGCCTGCTGTTGTATTAAATATGTCACTACCCTTCAGTAGCTTTTACAAATTTGGATAACTTTGTTCCTCTCTTGACTTTGAGTCACTCAAGGGTCATCATTGTTTTTCGGCTTTCTAAGCTAGAGGCCTCACTCTAAACATTGACTGTCATTGCATTGAAATGTATTTGAAATGACTCAAATGAATGGGATGTTTTTTGATTGAAAAAAAACAAAACACAAGGGGACAATTCTTGATGAGATTTGCGCCTGGTGTGCTTGTGGCTGTTTTAATTTAGGTCAACAGTCTCAAAGCAGCTCGTCAGCGAGTGCTGGGGGCTCTCAGACATCCTCCTCTTCATCATCTGGCAGTTTGCCTTCCAACCTGTCCTACACATCCTACATCCTTAAACAGACTCCACAGGTGGGTAGAACTATAATGTACCCCTCAAAGATATACTAAATAGTTGATACGGTTCCTTTCATCCACACTTGCTGTTTTTGAACATCGTCCATGCTTTCATTTAGTGTCATTTAATGAGTTGTATCTCAGTTGTTCTAATGCAACTGTAATGCATATGTGTCATTCAGAGGTTTTGTCTGATTTGCACACCATGTTTAGGGCACATTTCTTGTGGGCCAGCCATCACAGGGCTCTGGAAAACAGGGGAGCTCTGGTGTGGCAGCGCATGCCACGTCATCTCCAGCGACTGCTCCTCAGCAGGCCATCAGAGTCACAGCGGGGCAGAAGGCGGCCATTTTGGCTCAGGTATGACCCAAGATGATAGGAGTATTTGCATACAGTGGTGATTGTGAGATGTAGTATTACATGTCTATGTTGCTGTACTCGTCACAGGTGGGGGGCGGCTCCCAGAGTGCACAAATGAAGTTGTCTGATGGCTCTGTTAAGACGGTGACAGCGGCGGGCCACTTGTCCAAGCCGGGGATGACCACATTGAGGATGACAGGCGGAGTCATCACGGCTGCTAGCTCCACCGCCAGCTCTGTCAGCTCTGCAGCTGCCATCCAGCAACAACAGGCTAGTCTCTTACTTAAGTCGTTTGCTTTGTTCCGCCTCCAGACCAACCCCAAATTCAATCATTGTCAACAAATGTAAAAATGTAAACAGGCTTCATTTATCTAAAATAGGCTTTTGCTCCAAAATGTCGATAAAAAGAAAATGTTCTTTTGGCATTGGTAGTCAAATTTGTTAGAGGAGTGAATAAACAAATGCTTTGTCTTTCCACATTTCATAAAATCACTGACCTGACACTGACCTCATTCATAGAGAGACACAAGGAAACATGATTAACTCCACAAACATGAGCAGACTGAGATCTCTATTATTATATCTGAGTGTAGAGACTGCAGAGAGTAAACAGCCAGCTCTTTACCTTTAAGTTGCATCTGTTTGCTTTTTTAATTAACTGCAGCATATTGTGTTCCCCATAGGCTGTTGATGGTGGAAAGTCTGCTTCCCAGCACCACTCTGTGCTTGTTGCAGCCAATCAAGCGGCAGTGATCAGTGCTGCAAAGAGTGCCAGCGCTGCCGGAGGAGCAAGCGGCGCTGCCGCCATGTCAAAGACTGCTGTTGCCACCTTGGTCAAAGGTGCTGCTACCTCTTCAGCCAAAAGTGTTGTCGGTTCACCGGGGGCTGCGGTAACGGTCGCCAAAGGCCTCACCACCATGCCTGTGGTCAGCATGGCCAAGGGTGCAAGTGTGGGCTCTGTGGTCAGTGTCTCCAAAAGCAGTAGTACGTCGCTAGTCAGTGGCATAGCAGCAGGAGGAAAGACCGGTGCAACTCTATCAGGTAAGGCTCAAAGACTCTCACCAAATGAGCTAATGCTGAATTTTTAAAAACGCAAATGTCTTACATTAGGAATGCTAAAAATCCACTCTGGAGGTTCCAACTCACAGCAGACAGTCTTGACCATCCCTGCTAACCAGCTCAAGCAGCTTGGGGTGGCCAGTGGCTCTGGTGGGCTGCAGACCCTACTCATGCCTGTGGGCAAAGGTAAAGCTGCAGTCATGTCAGATTAGTCACATGATAGAAAAAGTCCTTTGTAGCTCAAATTAGTTTCTTTAGTTTGGCTTTACCTCTGAATTTGCTTTTGAGGTGTCAAAGTAGGCGTTTTATTTCCTCCCTCTCACTTTTCATTTGAATGTAAATCCTGTTTGCTTCCATCACTGTGTGTCCTACTGTGTACACAGTGGTGTCTAAAGGCTCCTGTTGTCATTCCTTACCCACCACCACCCCCCCTGGAGCAGCGGGAGTCTCCCCAAGTGCTTTCAGCCACGCCTCCCCCTCCCTTGCCCTGCCTCTGGCACAAGGTGGGTGAGAGGGAGTCATCGCTGTTTCCTCCCGGTGTTCCCTGTGCTCTGCCATTCCACCGCCTTTTCTTACATTCATAACGTCCAATTGTCAGAATGACCCTTAACTTTGCATTTAATAGCAAATACTTCCCAGTCCTTATTTACTGTATATCGGGGCAATATTGGGCACAGTTAGCATTTAGCCGTTGAATCGATTCATCAGATAATTTATCTCTGAATGTTCTGAACTCCTTTTTTCTATGTCAGTGTCAACAATGAATTGCATGCGATCAATCAAATTCTTAACACTCCATGAATATGTTGCACATGCCTAGTATTTCTAGAGTTGTATTGATGTATACAACTAATTCTAGTAATGTTATATATCTCCAAACTGGCTAGATAATATAGTCTTAATCAAAATTAATGACATGTTATTTTGTGTTGCCACAGTGAAGACAGAGCCATGTGCCGGCACAGCCGTCACAGCTGGTCCCTCGCCCCCAGCAAGCACCCCCCTCCACATTACCTCTGCAGCCACCATGGTCAAGCAGGAACAAGGCGCCGATCATTCTACGCATGACCTCATCAAGTACGGATGGTTGCGTTTCTCTGTTACATTAACCGACACACAAGGGGGGGAAAAAAGTGATTTGTCTGCAGAAGCTTCTTGAGCAGTCGCTTATAAATGAGAATGTGATGGATTATCTCAGCTAATTAGCGGATAATTAATTGCTCTCTTCCCAGCACGGAGCACATAGAGACCATGATGCAGCTGCTGACAGCTGTGGTGAAGAAGTTCCCCCTCATTGTGCCGGATAAGTGTAAGCCAGCCTTTCATTTGGTTTCATTGAAAACTAAATTGCCATGAAAAGTACAAACTGCAATTTTGACCCTGTGTATCTTCTTTAGCTGAAGACTCCCATCCATTCTGTGCCTCTTCAACAGAACAGTATTATTCCTGGAATATTGGAAAACGCAGGGCATCCGAGGTGGGTTATCTGCCCTCAGTAATAGCACTACATGAACCAGCAGTCTTTCCGGGAAAGCAGCAGTTTGAATTGGTTCATTTCAGGTTGCCAAGCGCCTACTTAAAACGTCTTCTTTTCCTGCAACATGTTGTTTCCATCGTATGCAGATTTTTTTCCGATTCAGCAAGCTTTCTGCTCACCTCATGTTTTCACTTTTATCTGGTCAGATGCCTGCCTCTCATCTATTCTTAATGGTTTTGTTGCTGTTAAAGGGGAACTGCACTTTTTTGGAATTTTGCCCATAATTCACAATCCTTATGTGAAACATGAACACATTTCCTTCAATTTTTTGTGCATTGTAGCTTGAGAAAACAAGTTTATATCAGCTTATGGGTCATGGGAAATACCTGTGTTGACGCTGAAGCCCTCACAAAAATGTTTACATCTGAAACTTTGGCATATTTTAACTCGAGAATACAACATTATAACTCCATTTATAGGTCAGAAAGATGGAAAAAGCATAACAGGTCCCCTTTAAGCTATAAAATGTATATGATTGCATTCTCATTAAAGTTTGGCTGAATGTAAAACAACTTCAATGGTGGCGTTTAAAATCAGTAACCCATACACGTTGGTATATCCTGTAGCTTCAGCGAGCGGTGGCGGTCAAGCGGGCCATCCAGAACATGTTGGATCACTCGCCTCGTCTCCAGGCTCTGACACCCCCAAAGACCAGAGAGGTGGTGCAGTGGTGTCGGCAGAGGGGCTTCACCCCGCCTGACCCCGAACCACAACGCAGGAATGACGACGAGTCCATCGAGGACATCCTCACCCAGATTGACAGTGAGCCTGGTGGGTGTGCTTCACTTTGTAGCATACTGTCTCAGCATCCTCGGTATTCAGTGATGTGTGTGGCTTGAAAGAAGAAGGAAGTTTTTTTTTTCTGCCTGACTGGGATGTTGCAGCCTCTGAAGTGATGTGACAGATGCACAAATGGAATCTTTCCACAGAGTGCCCCTCCACCCTTAGTAGCTGTGAAGAGCTGATGCTGCGGCTGGAGCAGATGCAAGCTCTGCTCAAGACAGAACCGGAGGATGTAGACGACGAAATAGTGGATATTGTCACTGTGATGCCACCATGCCAGAAACTAAAAGTTAAGGAGGAGGAGCAAGAGGCCGATACAGAGCCCAAGTTCTTCCTCGAGCCTTGTGTGTCGGCCCAGTTTGTCAGTGAAGCAACGCAGCAGGTCAGCAGCATCTTGTGCACATTATTTGATTTGTTCTCTACCATGAGGCCTTTCATGACTAATTTAGCCTTTAACAGCTACAATTAATTTATTCAGTGAAAGCGACATAAGATAAGGTGGCTTACATAAACACTTTGTTGTCTTTTTTAGATTGGGATAACCTTCCAGCCAGTGGAGGTGGAGAAGAACGTTTTTGCTCCGGTGATTGAAGCCATGATTCTGAAGGTCAGAATCATCTCACTTTATCTCTTTTATTCCTTCAGTGAACTTGGACTGAAGAGATGAATTATGCAGTATTCTCTCAACTCACGGAAGTGCACATTTCACCTTGTGCTGTGCAGAGGAGTGTGTTGTCTTTTTCCTGAGTGTTTGAGTGTGTTTCTATACTGCAGGCAACAGAGCAGTTGGCCAGTGACATCCTGAGAGAAGCTCTCGCCGGAGCCTTCGCCAAATCCCCTCAGTACAGGTCGGTCCAAGTTTTGCTTCAACATGCAACCCTCTGCCTACTTACATAATACTACGCCAGGGGTCTCAAACACGCGGGCCGCGAGCCAAATGTGGCCCGCAGGACACTAGTTTGAGGCCCCTGCCTTGATATGAAAGTTTAATGTTAGTGCGGCCCGCGCAAGTTTGATATGGATGCTGTATGGTATCATGTACCCAGAAAAAATTATTACGTTTGATTAATGTTCATGTTAAAGGTTAAATAACTGTTAATAGTTATCCTCCCTATCCGTGTGGAAGTGGTAAGTTTTTGGCTATTTAAGTTTAAAGGAAATAACTTGAAGGCTACCGTTTAGGTCGCTAGCTCTCTAGTTTGCGAGTTAGCATGTGTCTCAAGACCCTGCAGTTGCGCAATATGTTATAAATAAAAAGAGTATAAATGTGACTATAGTCGTGTTTTGTCATGTCTACAGGGCTCTAATAATGCTTTGTTCATTTTAATCTGAATCTGTTTATTTATTTTTCATCTTATTTTGTGTAGAAAAATAAAAAGTAAGATATTTGAGAACAGTGGAATGTTTTATCAGAGCTTTTATTGTAGAGAATTGGAACCAATGCAAAGTTTTTAGTTTTTATTTTTTGTTTTTAATAAATGCGTTGTTTTTTTTTTGTTGTTTTTTTAAACCTGATGCGGCCCAGTCTCACCCAAATCCGAGCTCCAGTGGCCCCCAAGTAAATTGAGTTTGAGACCCCTGCTCTACCTACTTACATAACACTATGCCTTTTTAAACACATCAGTTAGCTAATAAAAAATGTCCCACATGAAATTCTCCACATGTTGTGCTTTTTCCCAGGGCTCCAAGGGAGATCACAGCCATGAACATCCACCAAGCCATATGTAGCATCCCCACCTGTGACTTCCTCACCAACTCACACATGGGCTGCCTGGCCAAGGACAACTGATGAAACTGAAGAAATTCCACATTCCCACCAGAAGGTCATGAACTTGCTCACTGAAGGACTGCTGATCCTAGTACTGTTTGGACTGTGGCACTCTTGCTTACCTCATCACCTTATTACCGGTAATTTTTTTTTTTTTTTACATTGAAGTGTTTCCTGTCACACAGCCTGCTAGTTCATTACCATAAACTGACAACACACTATTCTTATTATTCATCGTTCCGCCCCCTTGGCTACTACCGGGATGCCGTTGTGATGGTAACCACGGCTCTGCCATCATCATCAGCATCCTGTGTGATACCCTGTGGGGGTAATTATCACCATGCAATCGTTGCAGGTTTTTATTCATGTGCTGCGTTCCAAACTGTTTTATTATTCTGATGGCGTAAAACCAGTCAGCTAAAGGTTAATAATATAATAACAGATATTTTTATGACTGTTTGCATTCTTGTCACCAGTCTCAGTATTTATATTAGTCATGTTGTCATGTACACACTGTATATGAGCAATGCGAAATAGATACCGTTATATTTTTTATCCAGGATCATAATGTATGTTGACAGCAGTGTGTGTGTGTGTGTGTCTGTGTAGTGGACCGATACTGTATTGTAAGTATGTTTTTACTGCACAAGTGTTGGTCTGAAGTGAATGTTGAAGCCAAATTAGTGTATAGACAATACCCCCGATGATGTATTTTCATGTTTCAGTGAAAAAAACCCAAAATAATTGATATTCTTGTAATAAACAACACTAAAAAGTATCGCTCAAGTCCTGTTAAATTCTGTCATGCTTAAATGCACCTTATTTTGGTGCCAACACGTCTAGTTTGGGAAGCTGCCAGGAATTCCGGGCGCCATTGGAGGAAAAAAAAAAAAAGTTTAGGCCGCTGTACCGTCTGTCAAGGGCCCTTTGGAATTGTCCTAACCACAACAACTCTCCCCCAACCACCACACACATACACACACACACACACACACACACACATTTGGCGCCCTTGCGTTAAATGACAAAAATATATTGTGTGAATGTGGTGTCCCAAAATTGAGGATATGGTTGTGCTAATATTAGCATGTAGGAATGGAATTTTAATGAATGCAGAATTGCTGCTAGCTAGACTGCTATAAATTCATAATTTCACAACAGTAAGCTTCTGAGACTTGTTTTGTCTTTTAAAAATGGGTCATACAGAACAGTCTCCACCAAAAGTGGCAGTAAAATAAAAATGCACTTTTAAGCGGTGTTTTATTTACCTTCATACAGTGTTCATATTTTTAGTATGTAAAAAGAAACAGGAAAACCTTTATTTATTATTCCATTTAATATTTTCCTCTAACTATATATACAAAATAATACTTTCAAAATAACCAAATACAATTGTATTCAATTCAATAACTTAATTTTATTGCTAAAACCCAAGCAAGTTTCATTTCAAGCAACATTATGAGATAATTGAATTAAGAGGAAATAAATGAAAAGACAGTTTCTTGTATTGTGCAGCATAATTAGCTATTCAATGACATGCATATTCAATTCTAGAGCAAGTGAAGCAAACCGGGCTGTAAAGGAGGCGGAGAGGGGGGTCGGGAGCCTGGGGTGTCTTCTTAATTCTGCAGGGACTTCCTTGCATAGATTCTGGTGTGTAGTTCTTGCCTGGTGCCGGTCCCATGTTAAAAGGCCCGTGATCCACTTTGAAAGACAGCAGAAGGGTTTGGTGGCAGCTTGGTCCTAACCAGATGTTCCTAAGGTAAACAAAGAGGCATGTAAAGTAAAGAAAGGGGTTGCCATGTTGCTAATAGCACTGAGAAATCACCCATATTCTGCGTTCTAGCAATTAGCCAAATCTGTCAGCCAAATTGGGCCATCTTAATTTAACTTCACTGCTGTGGAGTCTTTTATGTGAGCATCAGAACACAAGCCCCCCCCCCCCCCCCCCCCCTCCTTTTAGGCGGGATTGTGGGATTTCTGTCCCAGAAGCACTTGGGTGGGTGTTGAGGGAAAGCAAATCAATGTGTGTGTGTGTGTGTGTGTATCATTGTGTACTTGTGTAGTCCCCCCCTCCCACACATACACTAACAACATCTATTGTGCTGTGCATGCAGCAGCCTAGTCTGCCTCTCCACTGAATTAGATGAGACAACTCCAATAATGGGCAGAAATAGTCGGACACACTTCTCAATCAATCAATAATTTAACTAGAACGCTTATTTACATACCAATCTTAATTTTTTATCCCAACAAAATACCACAGACATGGGTGAACTCTCATTGGTATGACTATGTATCCATACAGTGTAGTAATGCACTAGGCCTCATGACATTTTAAACCAGGGGTCTCAAACATGCGGCCCGCGGGCCAAATGTGGCCCGCAGGACACTGGTTTGAGGCCCCCGCCTTGATATGAAAGTTTAATGTTAGTGCGGCCCGCGCAAGTTTGATATGGATGCTGTATGGTATCATGTACCCAGAAAAAATTATTACGTTTGATTAATGTTCATGTTAAAGGTTAAATAACTGTTAATAGTTATCCTCCCTATCCGTGTGGAAGTGGTAAGTTTTTGGCTGTTTAAGTTTAAAGGAAATAACTTGAAGGCTACCATTTAGGTCGCTAGCTCTCTAGTTTGCGAGTTAGCATGTGTCTCAAGACCCTGCAGTTGCGCAATATGTTGTAAATAAAAAGAGTATAAATGTGACTATAGTCGTGTTTTGTCATGTCTACAGGGCTCTAATAATGCTTTGTTCATTTTAATCTGAAAAAAAAAAAATTTATCTACCCACCAACTATAGGTGGTTTCTTAAGTTTTTATTATTTGCCGTTTTATTATTATTATATTTATTTATTACTGATTGATTGATTTTCTTTATTCTTGATTTGTTTATTTTTCATCTTATTTTGTGTAGAAAAATAAAAATTAAGATATTTGAGAACAGTGGAATGTTTTATCAGAGCTTTTCTTGTAGAAAATCGGAACCAAAGCAAAGTTTATTCATTTTTCTGTTTTTAATAAATGCGTTTTTTTTTTTTGGAAAACCTGATGCGGCCCAGCCTTGCCCAGACCCTAGCTCCAGTGGCCCCCAGTTAAACTGAGTTTGAGACCCCTGTTTTAAACCCTTATTTTGCCTTCTTACTGTTGCCAAATTGGCACACGAGTCCCCCTCTCTGTATGCAGCGTGGGAAAGGGGAAGAGGTCTAAGGCAGAAGAATAGTGAGACGAATAGAAGAAAGCAGAATAATGGATGAATGAAACATATTTGGTGCATTGTTCCAGTTAGCTTTTTGAAGCCTTTTATGTAATTCAATGCAACCGGTTCACCGTCCCTCCACATACGTATGAGACTCCTGGATGGAAAGAGAGCAGTCTTGCACTGTTTTAAGAGTGGAGATGAGTGCCTCTCTCTGCATCCAAAATGAGTTCTTTTGCATTTTTTCTTTGTCTGGCGAATGTCTGACACGGATTATACAATGTGCTCACACAAATCTCTTTGCCTTGTGTTGTAACTAGGGTGGCGAGATTCCTCGTTTGGAGGAAAGCTGGATCGCCATAATATCGTAATATAAAAGTGAAGGTATCGGAAGTGCACACCTTGCAATTCAAGCTACCTTGGTGTGCACAGTGTCTTTTCATTGGAGTTCAACAGCTGCTTGCTACTCTTTGATGTCCAAGCAGACGACATAGTCATTTTACATTCGATCAAACTTACTTAAGATTTGTCAAATCACTATTACATATGGCTCAGTGCAAACTCACTTTCACAGGGGTTGTTTGCCATGGGCTTGATAGCTTGATAGTAAATGCATTTTCATGGTAAATATGGAACATAAGCAGCCTTGGTCCCAATATGTAATTCTAAGATACATTATCTGGTAGCGGCGGCACTGCGGTCGAGTGGTTAGCGCACAGACCTCACAGCTAGGAGACCAGGGTTCAAGTCCACCATGCTTCATTTGGGAAAAAAATACCTAAAATGCTCTTAAATATGCGTGGTTACTATGTTGTCCACACAGTCTGGACATCAGGAAGACCTGGGTTCGATTCTCCATTTGGCATTCTTTGTGTGGAGGATGTTCTCCTCGTGCATGCGTGGGTTTTCTCCGGGTACTCCGGTTTCCTCCCACATTCCAAAAACATGCTAGGTTAATTGGCGACTCCAAATTGTCCATAGGTATGAATGTGAGTGTGAATGGTTGTTTGTCTATATGTGCCCTGTGATTGGCTGGCGACCAGTCCAGGGTGGACCCTGCCTCTAGCCCAAAGACAGTTGGGATAGGCTCCAGCACTCCCATGACCCTCGTGAATGAATTATCTGGTAGCATCTATGAATGAGGCCACACAGCACTTTGACAAATTGACACACACATTTGTCTCTGTTTGATCTCTGACCGCCGAAAAGTTGTAACGATGATGAAGGGTACCGGCAGTAGTGAAACGTGCAAAACCTCCCTCGCTTCAACTGGGCCACTCATATTAATAGGCACTGTGGCCTGCCATTGACCTCTCTCGCTTGCACTCCATCATACTGCAAAGGTTTAATTGAACGTCACTGAGAGAGTTATGCAAATCATCAACACCATCAACACTTGCCGACATTTTAGTAACAAAATATGTGACATTTTCTTCCAATGGTGTAACTTTGAATGTAACCAAATGATGCCACGCTGCAGCAGGGCAGTGAGTCGTAGAGGGTACAGCAGCTTTATCCTGCTCTAATCTGCAACAATGTCAATGAGTTCCCAGCTTTGTGCACAAATCCTGTCACCTTCTTGCCGTTATTTAGGTTTTGTCTGGTGTTCAAATTTCAATCCCTACATCTGTCTCTTTGGCGCACTCCTCATTATGGCAGGATGCTTTAAATCAGGTCAGATGGACCATTAATTTTGCATTATTTTTCATCTGATTTTATTTGAAATGTACGGATGAATGTCTTTGGGGAATTTGAAACATTTGGACTTGGGCTCAGAGAGGCATGACCTGTATCCTTTGTTCTATTCACTGGGACTAGACCCGCCCCCCAGTGTGATGTAGTGCAGTTCTATAAACCACTACAAATGAGTCACCAAAATAATAGAGATTACACAGTATTGGATTAAAATAGTGTCACTAATTAAATTTTGGATGCATTACCTGTCTCCTGCATTCTATTCCATTAGAAAACTCCTGTCCAGGTATGATGTAGTCCAGTTCTATACCAGTACAAATTGCACACTATAATAATGAATATACTTTATGAGTAAATTAAAACTGTGTCACAAATGTTATTTTATTTTAAAGGCATGACCTGTCTTCTGCATTCTATTCACCATTAGAAAACCCTTGTCCAGGTATGATGTAGTCCAGTTCTATACCAGTACAAATTGCACACTATAATAATTAATATACTCTAGGAGTAAATTAAAACTGTGTCCCAAATGTTATTTTATTTTAAAGGCATGACCTGTGTCCTGCATTCTATTCTCTACTAGACCACCCTCACTGTCATGCAATGCAGTTCTACTGTATCTGTAAAAACGACTGACTATAATAATAAACATATAATTGAATGATATTAGTGACACTTATTTTATTAGTTTTAGATGCATCACCTGTCTCCTGAATTCTAGTCACTGTCACTACAAGTATACTGCAGTTTTACACTGCTATATTATTACATTTAGAATTAATATAGCTCATCCAAGTTTTAAATGACAATGTATTTTTCTCATTCATGTATGAAATTTGTTTACTTTAACAGTAATAATAAAGAAAAATAAATACATTTGTAGAAATATACTGTATTATATACAGGGTATTATAATTTGTTTACTACTACTAATAATAATAATATCCGAAAAATATATATAATTTTGGAATAATCATTAGAAGTATGTAACCTGTTCCAGATATATTTTCTTTCTTTTTTAATGGAGAACATACGTATTTTCTAAGTGTGCATACAGCAACTGTAATACGAGTATTGCAGCTACATGCTAATATTCTTTTAAGACAATGAATATCTACTTTTTTTTCTGCTCTTGTCTCCCAAGCCACCCGATGGTATTGAGGTCAGCGAGAGGCGTGTTACCTAATATGGCCTGTTTTAGAGAGCTGGGTCACTTTGAGACGCAATGCTGCATCACTACTTTGAGGCGCCCCACCTGAGAGATGACTTTTAGCTGAGGTGTACTGCCGCTCCAGGATTCCAGAACAATCTAATGTAATCTAATATCCAGACTACTATCTAATATCTTTTTAAGATACCGAAATGTCCTCACCTGACGCTTTGTTGATGTGCTGAGCTCGGCCTTCTCATGCTGGATGGTCTGCAGCATAAGAGGGGTGTGGTTGTGGGAGGGGCCAACTTGCAACTTGGCGGCATGAAGCGGCAGAGGTACGCAGGTGGGCTGTATGTTTGTGCTAGCAGACACGATGCCCTTCTGGTGCTGCCCTATTGACCTGTGGGCCTCACCACTGTAGGCGGCTTGATAGCTGGTCTCGGGTGGGACATGGGGGCTGTCCCGGTTGGTCCGAGGGTTGGAATATGGAACTGGAGGTTGTTTTCTGGTACTTTTGATGGGTCTGGTCCATGGCTTATATTCTTGGCTGGAAGAAGGGTGCAGGGTGTATTAGTAAGCTTTTGTTATACAATGATGATGACTATGTGTGGGACTTACTGTCAGACATAGGAAACCATTTTTAGTATATAATATACTGTACAGTACATATGTCTAATTATTCCGCCGTAATGTCTCACTTTGCTTCTCATATAATTTACAAAACATGTCATAGAGACAAGAGCACGGTGGTCCAGTGGTTAGCATGTAGGCAACACAGAGAACCGTACATAAAATACATACAGTGGTGTGCCCCCTTACTGATTTCTTATTTTTATGAATGTCCACTTCTTTGGATCTTGTTGTGGGGTCTTTTGTGACCTCTTGGATGAGTTGTCACTGAGTTCATGGGGTAATTTTGGTTGGTTTGGTTGGCCACTCCTGGGAATGTTCATCACTCTTCCATGTTTTCAGGATTTGTGGATAATGGCTCCCGCTGTGGTTTGCTGGAGTCCCAAAGCTTTAGGAATTTGCCTTCTCCAGACTGATGGATCTCAATTAGTCTCATTTATGGTTTAACAGGAGGGTGCAATCACTTTTTCCACACAGGGCTATGTGGATGTGGAGTTTTTTGTAATAATAATAATAATACTATAATAATAATAAAAAATAAAGTTTTTAATTATAATATTAAAATTATTATTATTATTATAAAAATAAAAATGATAATAAAAATTAAAAAATAAAAATAAAACAACCATAATAATAATAATCTCAATAATAATAATCATAATCATAATAATAATAATTATAATAAAAATAAAAAACATAAAAATAAAAATGATGATATTATTATTTTTTTAATTATTATTATTATTATTATTAAGTGTTTTAAGACCCCTTGACTTAGACAATTGTTGATGAAAGTCCCTGTTCTTCTGTCTATAGCAGGGGTCGGCAACCTTTACTATGAAAAGAGCCATTTTACCCAATGCCCACTGAAGAAAAATAGCCTGGAGCCGCAAAACATATATTATGTTTAAAACAACATTGGAGGGAATTTGGGGGTATCAAAGTAGTTCAGATAAGAAAAGACGAGTTGGAGTACTCTTGCTAGTATTGGAGATAAACTTACATAAATGGATGTGTAAACTACTGTAAACGTAAAAACAAGTTCCCATGCCGCTGTTTTTAAATTATCTCGAATTTATTTTTTAGATTTGTAGGTAAGTATTACTTGTTTTTCTTCATGTACTGAACTGGATAGCAGTCAGAACTCACTCAGGATGCATTCATGGTCTCAGACAAAGTTGGATTTTTTAAAACTCATTACAAAAGACGTGCATTTTCCCCACTCGGGTGTTAAAAATATTCAAGAATCGCAAAGGGAGCCACAATAAAGAGGCTGAAGAGCCACATGCGGCTCTGGAGCCGCAGGTTGCTGACCCCTGGTCTATAGTATATGGTTCTCGGCAGAATATGAATCTGACAAATTAAGTTTGATGATTTTTTTTTTACATTTTTCTAGTAGGAACCTTGAACTGATTCATAATAAAACATAATATTTAACGGGTGTTGATAAGTAAGTGAGTCCCTATAAGAACTCCTACTCTGTATGGTCAGCAATGAGTGAAAATCTGGAATTTAACAGAGCACATCAAGTGGCCCAGATGAGAGACATGTCCTACCTGTAGGAGCTGGTTCTTCCCTCCTCGTCATCCTTCACCTCCTGCTCCCCCATCTTCTGCACCCTGCCCTCCCCAGGTGCTACCGCCATGTGAGAACTGTTTACCGGGCTGCCCCCATTACTGATCCAGGGGAAGTGATCCTTCCTCGGAATTGGCCAGGGTTTGAAATCCTGCTTGTACTGCGTGACGCTAGGAAAAGGCACCTCCGGAGGCTGGTAGTCCCCCCGGGGCTTGTACCCGGGGCCCCTCCGTGCGCGGAAAGACCCTCTCGTCCCCGCATCATCGGCACATTGTTGTCCAGGGGCTTGGGTGTAGTTATTCTCCGAGGATGAAACCTGCTTGGTGACGGATCGCACCTCCTGCTCGGAGATGTCCGAGTAGTTCTGGATGGTGAGCGGTACGGAGAGGTCTGATTTGTCGAATTGGTTCCAGAACCGAGCCAGGCAGCATACTCTGCTGATGCACGGCCAAGCCATAGCACAACTATTTGACTTGTGCAAAAATGAATATGAATCCAATGCATAGACCTAAAACAGGTTTACATGAAAGAGAATGGTCCTGGTGGGACTGGAGGAGGGTCCACTATCAGCCGCACCAGAAGGGATCAAATGTTCCGCCGTCACTGAATAGTCCTCTCACACATAGTGTCTCCACTCTGCAGATAAATCCACGCAAAATACCCCCCACCCCACCCCCACACCAAGTGAATATTTACTCCAGTCTACATGCACCATTAAAAAGAATGGAAAGCCACTCAACTTAAATGCATTGATGGACAGGTCATACCTCTTAAATCATCTACTCGCATATCTTCATGTTGCAATTATGATGCAGCGTCGAGGATCTAGAAATATGGCTGATCATTTAATTTGACATGATATACAGGATGCCTAATTGGCATTAGGTCAATTCATGTCCAAGACCCCAAGCATGTTAAAACGGTAGTAGGCAACACAAAAAGGTACATTGATATCCGTGATCCCCTTTTATAATAGTTGCATGAAATATAATGGTAGCAAGTCAAACTTTTGCAAACAGCTGTGTAACACCGCCCTCTGCTGGACAACATGACTAACATAACTGTATTCCAAATGCTATGTATTTTTTACAAGTATTAAGATCACTCTAATCCAACATTTTGCTGTTTATTTTACATTTATTTATAGAATTTAACGTCATTTTAACCGAACCTTTTCTGTGGTTGGCCCCAAACTATGGAACTCTCTTTCCTCCCAAGTAAAAAAAGGCCCCAAACATCGAAAGCTTTAAGTCTCGTCTTAAAAAACACTTTTATTCTCTGGCTTTTAACTCGGAGTGAGTCATATGGTCCTGTGTCTTTTAGTTCTTCGTTTTTATTGTAATTGGTTTTATTTTTTATACTTTTATTGCTTTGTTTCTTGTTTTTAATATTTTAATATCTATTTTACTATTTTATTTCTTAAATTATCTTTTAGTTTTGGATTATTACTTTTTAATTTTACTAGTCTGTACAGCACTTTGGAAACTCTGTTTATAAAATGTGCTAAATAAAGTTGATTGGATTGGATTGGAGTGTCCCTGAACGCATCAAAGCAGTGCAGACCAATGATTGCATAGTTAAGAAGTACGTCGATGGAACAGAGTGGAGTATGGTGTGGTAGGATGGACTGTCTGATAATTAATAAAATTAATTTATTATTATAATAATATCAGTCAATACGGATATCAACGTTGGTATCGATATTTAGATCGATCCGTCCACAACTAGTACACTCCTTCGTGTTCGCCTCGTGAGAAGAGTCGGGTCTGTGATGATACATGTGATTCACGTTTGAACCACTAGATGGTGCTTGGATATAGGATGCCGGTGTGAACCACATTAGCTGAAAATAGCTAACATTAGTGCCACATTAGCTGAAAATAGCTAATGTGGCATGTATGCATCTTGTTGGCTAGTTGCAAGCTAAGATAAGTAAAATAAGTTCGATATCAATCCTTTTTTTACAGGTTATATTGCGGTCCTGCTCTTATAGAGTTCCTCTTATTGCACAGCGGGTTGTTGGCTTCAGGCTGTCTCACCCTGAGGGAAGGTATGTGTTCCTGGTTGTCTAGCCACTTGTGTAATTGACGTGTGGGAGTTCCATAAAACTCCAATGCACGTCTGCTTTCTATTATAGCGACATCCGGATAGCGAATGTCGAGTGGTTTCTCTTATTGTATACTCTTTGGTGATGACACTTCATGGCTAAGGAGTGAATGGACCTCCGCCTAACTATTACTGTTACTGGTGCCTAACCGAAGTCTTTCCTTGTATATAAACCGTTATTTGAAGCTTATTATACCAATGGCCACATCTTGGGAGTGTTTTCGTTGCTGCCTACTGAATGCCCAGATTCATGTTTGTTCCATAGGAACTCGGCAAAACACCGGAAGAAGCGGACACGTGGGTGCGTTAACGTGGGTCAAGCGGCGGAGACATCACCTTTATCGAGTAACGGTAAGTAAATACTTACGATTTTAACTTTCTATTAAAGCGCGCTTATGTGTCAACCTAGTAAATATTTATATTGACAACACACAACCTATGACAACCTAGTAAATATTTATATTGACAACACTGTAGTCACTACAGGAAGCACAGACGATATGAGGGTTCGTTTGACTGACTACGCATGCGCATATGGGTACATTGAATGGGTGATTTAATAACAAGTCTTAAATAAAATATAAGTTAACATAAAATATAAAGACTGAACTAAAACATGAAACATAACGTATTAATTTGGCTTAATTATTTTAAAACTATGTATAGTGAATGTAGGCATGAAAATATAAATTTACTAACTCAGACGATCTAGTATACTAGAAGGTTAGGTTGATTTATTCATTTTTTTTAGTTAAAGGGACAGTCCATATTAATAAACATGTATGTAAATCTGCCAAGATAAGTTGACAGGAGGGTAGGACAAAAGTAATAATAGGAAAAATTACTACAGCAACTAAATATGAGCAGCAAAAATATTACATATATCTGTCTTTGAAATAAGTTTTAAGAGTTAAAGCCGTTATATTCCCTAATTGCACTACCTGTGACTCATAATGCGTATCTGCTAAATATTGTGCGCCTGCGTTATTGCACAACATTAACTCAATTTTTTTGTCCCTAGAGAATATGACTCACCTTCCAGAAAACAACCTGCGGTACAAAGATGTTGACTACTGGGACGAAAGGTACAAGGTGGAGACATGCTACGAGTGGTTGGGCGGCTTCTCCAAATTCCAGCATCTTTTGGAAAAACGCATCAAGAAAAACGACTCAATTCTTGTACTTGGTGAGTGTTTTAAAGATTGCTTCAATTTACAGCTGTACACCCTGGACTGGTCGCCAGCCAATCACAGGGCACATATAGACAAACAACCATTCACACTCACATTCATACCTATGGACAATTTGGAGTCACCAATTAACCTAGCATGTTTTTGGAATGTGGGAGGAAACCGGAGTACCCGGAGAAAACCCACACATGCACGGGGAGAACATGCAAACTCCACACGTAGAATGCCAAGTGGAGAATCAAACCCAGGTCTTCCCTATATCCAGACTGTGTGGAAAACATGGTAACCACGCATATTTAAGAGCATTTTAGGTATTTTTTTTCCTAAATGAAGCATTTTCCAGGATAAAAATGGCTAAATGAACTAAAATACAAATAGTCATCCCTTGTTTATTGTGGTTAAGTGGTTCCAGACTTTCTGTACTGGCCATTTTTGACGATTTTGACACAATTTTCAAGGCACACTGAATATTGTGTTGAAAATAGACTCTCCTCTTTCATCAGAAAAAAAGTTAGTATCTATCTTTTTCTGTTCTTTTGTAAACGGCAGTCGAACATCGGTAAGTTTCAGTAAAAAAAATAGTTTTCAACAAAAAACATTTTCACTGAGATGTATAAGCATTTGGGTCTTTGGAGTTGAACAAAATGCATACATTTTTGGTAGCAAGAGTTAATAATCTGAATATTTTCATAGAGCATAGAAAATCTGTTTATGACTTTCTATAGTAGGTGTTTTAACATTTATTGGAGTTCCATAGACATGAACACTGAGCTAGCTAGTTAGCTTCTCCAATGTACTTATTCTAAATTAAGAAAAGGGATAGTTTGGACTTTTTTTGCCATGGAGAGTTCTGACTTTTTATGTGGGCAACAGTTTTGTGAATACTCTTTTGGATGCACATTGTTTTGAGAAGGAAAACACTTACGAAACCTAAGCAAACAGATGGAACTATTTGGGGGAAAGTCACTATGGATGCACTACACTGCTGATGGGGATGTCATGTAAAAAAATCAGAACTATTAACCTTGATGCTGTGACCCTTTTTCTGCACTGTACGACCGGCTATGGCTGTTCACATGAGGCGTTTGAGCACATTATGTACAGTAAATCTGTGTTCGGCACTAATGTAGTCAAGCCATTTTAAATTTACCCACAAAGTACCTCCAATGACAATCAGTGTACCCTTGGGGGTACGCTTAACACATTTTGGAAACCTTGGCAGCATCAAGGTGTCGGTAAGTGGAAAAATACAAGCACCAGACTTATTTATTGCAGGTTTGAATGATCTGACAGCAGGCACAATAATAATGCAGCCGTAATCCAGCGAAAACTATTGTGAACTCTGTCACTTTCAGTATTTTTCACTTCCTTTATGCCTTAAATGGCATATTTTCACTGATTATGTATGCTGTATTGTGTAGTATGAGTGTAAAGGTCACAATATGGGTGTTATTTCATGACCACAGGACTCTAAATTTAATAACCCCTAAAAATAAGGTCGGAAACACCACCAAAATACTTCATTTATGAAGGACTGTAGTTACCGTAACAACCACAAGGTGTCACTGTCTGCCTAAATATGAACAACCTCCTCTGCACCGCCCAGAAAAACAAGCGACAAAAAAACAACATATGAAACATGAAGAGCCTGCTGAATTTAGCTTCTGCAAGCCTAAAATTGGAGCAAAATAGAATGTTGCTGTTGTCCCAGGCATCAGTGAACCTCATCTAAATGTTATGGATTGCACCCCAGCTCATTTACACTGTACATTAAAAAGCACAATTTTTTTTATTACAGACCACTATACCTAAATATTGTCTTTTGTTTGCTTGTCATGCCTTCGCACAAACAGCGGCAGAGGGCTGCGGTTGTAGCTGTGTCTTTGCTTTCATGTGGGGACTTTATGTACGTGCAGCTTGTGGGTTTGTAGTGAAGAAGACTGATGTATTTTGGTAAGGTACTGTCCAATTCCTGCAAGAACTACAATACTTTTATGAGTGACTTTACTTCATCAGCAGAGTTATGTAAGAAAACAAACAATGTTGTGATTTTTTGGGGTGACTTTGGCTTAGGTTTGCCTTAAATTGGAATCGGATGTCCAAGTGAGAATACTGACTGCAGGTAGAGATTTGATAAGAGTGCACCTACAGCACCTACTCACCTACAGCAGAGGTGTGAGTGGGATGAGAGAAATACATATATAACATACTGTAAGGCATCATCTTCAATACACTTCAGAAGGAAACATCATAGCATACCTTTCAATAGAATAAAAGGTTTTTTTTGTATCACAGGAGAGCTCTTGTCTCCGAAGACCAATCA
Organism: Doryrhamphus excisus; assembly: GCF_037039965.1. Taxonomy (NCBI): domain Eukaryota; kingdom Metazoa; phylum Chordata; class Actinopteri; order Syngnathiformes; family Syngnathidae; genus Doryrhamphus; species Doryrhamphus excisus. The sequence goes on from NC_136362.1 coordinate 18,161,887, forward strand.
TCACCAGCACGTGTTGTGCTGGTCTTTCTCCTTTGTCTTCAACATGTCTGTGATAAGCAGGACTGTAAAGAAGTGCTCACGTGTCGCGCAGACATGAAGAGCCCTTAAATTGCACTCGAATATCATCACGCCAAGTTGGACAAGCGCATGCCACGCACTCGCACGCATTTCACGGTTAGCCTCGCTTGTCAAGGCTGTAAATCCAGAGAGACCATTGGCTCGTAGACGACACTATAAATTAGTGTCACCAGAGGGGCAACCACGATATGACTTGGCAGGGAGAAGGGAGAGGAGGGGTAATGTATGTGAACTGTGTGTGTGTGTGTGTGTTGGCGACTGGATGAATGCAAGAGACATTTAATGGAGGCGAATCAGGAATCAGTTTCAGGCCTTATCTGAGCTAGAGGTCATATTTATTAGGATAATAATGGCGGCGATAATGTGCAGTGTACTGATGGGCTTTCAAGTAACAAATCAACCTTCAACCAATATCACTTATGGCTTCAATAATCTCCCACTTTTGCACTCTCAGTATATCAGATTTATATGTCATATCTAGGAAGTACATCCATCGTGCTGAAATATTGATGCTTTTGACAAAATTTGGACATTTGCTGCGAGGTGTACTTGTTTTGCCCATTATTTAGGTCAGGGGCCTCAAACTCAATTTACTTGGGGGCCACTGGAGCTCGGGTCTGGGTGAGACTGGGCTGCATCAGGTTTTCCCAAAAAAAAAAAACTTTGGTTCCAATTTTCTACAAGAAAAGCTCTGATAAAACATTCCACTGTTCTCAAATATCTTACTTTTTATTTTTCTACACAAAATAAGATGAAAAATAAATAAACAAATCAAGAATACAGAAAATCAATCAATCAGTAATAAATAAATAAATAAATATAATAATAATAATAAAATGGCAAATAATAAAAACTTAAGAAACCACATATAGTTGGTGGGTAGACAAATTATTTTTTCAGATTAAAATGAACAAAGCATTATTAGAGCCCTGTAGACATGACAAAACACGACTATAGTCACATTTATACTCTTTTTATTTACAACATATTGCGCAACTGCAAGGTCTTGAGACACATGCTAACTCGCAAACTAGAGTGCTAGCGACCTAAACGGTAGCCTTCAAGTTATTTCCTTTAAACTTAAATAGCCAAAAACTTACCACTTCCACACGGATAGGGAGGATAACTATTAACAGTTATTTAACCTTTAACATGAACATTAATCAAACGTAATAATTTTTTCTGGGTACATGATACCATACAACATCCATATCAAACTGGCCGCACTAACATTAAACTTTCATATCAAGGCGGGGGCCTCAAACTAGTGTCCTGTGGGCCACATTTGGCTCGCGGGCCGCGTGTTTGAGACCCCTGATTTAGGTGTTATTTTCAGTGGATAGTAATTTCATACTGCTGTACATCGACTAGTCTTTCCAAATTTGACCATAAGGGAATATCCGTGAAGTAGGATTAAATACAGTTTTTGATATTATCAGAGCCCTCTGCACATGAAATAACAACCCTATAGCCACCTTAACACAAGATTTAATAAACAGTACTGCCCTCAATAGGTGTGGTTGCCATGATGGTGAGCAGAATCCAGAAACATTGCATTGTAAACATGCTCTTGTGATTGGCTGGCGACAGCTGGGATAGGCTCCAGCATACCCGCGACCTTAGTGAGGATAAGCGGTATAGAAAATGGATGGATAGACAATAATAACATTCATTCATTCATTTTCTACCGCTTTTTCCTCACAAGGGTCCCGGGGGTGCTGGAGCCTATCCCAGCTGTCTTGGGGCGAGAGGCGAGGTATACCCTGGACTGGTCGCCAGCCAATCACAGGACACATATAGACAAACAACCATTCACACTCACATTCATACCTATGGACAATTTGGAGTCACCAATTAACCTAGCATGTTTTTGGAATGTAGGAGGAAACCGGAGTACCCGGAGAAAACCCACGCATGCACGGGGAGAACATGCAAACTCCACACAGAGATGGCCGAGGGTGGAATTGAACTAGCTGTGAGGTCTGTGCGCTAACCACTCGACCGCCGTGCCGCCCCCAATAATAACATAACAATCCTAATATCATGTAAATGTAAATATCAGTAAAGCACGCCAAGCTAAAACTCTGCTGAGTTAGTTTATCCGTAATCAGATGCATCGCTGCAAGTGTACACCATTTACTTCACTGTGGAGGTGCAACGGCAAACCAGGAGGAGAGCTTAATGTCAGCTGACTGACATGACATCTACAAAGTGAGTGAGCTAATGGGCGCCCCTGTTCTAAATAATAATGGTATAGCATCTTAAATGAAGTCTTTTATGTCGTGAGGCCCCATAATGTGACACAACACTGCTCATTACTATCCAGGCCAGCTGTATGGTGAGCCTGAGGATGCGTGTGTCACCACATCAAACATTTGTGCGACCATCCGCCTGACCCGCGTGGGTATGTTATTACCCAGCATTCAATGGCAACACACACACACTGACGTACACAGGTCCAGTTGCTGCCTGCCACACAACCACAGCGCCTTCTTTTAAGATCTGATGTAATGACCCCCCCCCACACACACACACCCCACTATGTTTGCAGTGGTCAGTGCCTTGGTTCCTGAGGCAGTGCCTGGTGATGTAATGGCTCTGCTATCCACTACTTTGTGTGTGTGTGTGTGTGTGTGTGTGTGTGTGTGTGTATGCCTGTCGTGTTGTAATCTGCACATTGTAAATGAAACATCACTTACCTGCATATGTGCACAAATCCTCTAAACCAGGGGTCTCAAACACGCGGCCTGCAGGACACTAGTTTGAGGCCCCCGCCTTGATATGAAAGTTTAATGTTAGTGCAGCCCGCGCAAGTTTGATATGGATGCTGTATGGTATCATGTACCCAGAAAAAATTATTACGTTTGATTAATGTTCATGTTAAAGGTTAAATAACTGTTAATAGTTATCCTCCCTTTCCGTGTGGAAGTGGTACGTTTTTGGCTATTTAAGTTTAAAGGAAATAACTTGAAGGCTACCGTTTAGGTCGCTAGCTCTCTAGTTTGCGAGTTAGCATGTGTCTCAAGACCCTGCAGTTGCGCAATATGTTGTAAATAAAAAGAATATAAATGTGACTATAGTCGTGTTTTGTCATGTCTACAGGGCTCTAATAATGCTTTGTTCATTTTAATCTGAAAAAAATAATTTGTTTACCCAGCAACTATATGTGGTTTCTTAAGTTTTTATTATTTGCCGTTTTATTATTATTATTATATTTATTTATGTATTACTGATTGATTGATTGTCTTTATTCTTGATTTGTTTATTTATTTTTCATCTTATTTTGTGTAGAAAAATAAAAAGTAAGATATTTGAGAACAGTGGAATGTTTTATCAGAGCTTTTCTTGTAGAAAATTGGAACCAAAGCGACATTTAAAATTTTTTTTTTGTTTTTAATAAATGTGTTTTTCTTTTTTTTTGAAAACCTGATGCGGCCCAGCCTCGCCCAGACCCTAGCTCCAGTGGCCCCCAAGTAAATTGAGTTTGAGACCCCTGCTCTAAACATTTATTAAGCTCAACTTTTTTTCCACTCGTCTCTCCTCCTCGGGTTGCTTCATGCCATGAGGATGATGTCAGCAAACGTTTATTAGTCAAATGTCATCACTGGGGCTCTTCAGTCAGCTGCTGTAACTATAGTATGTCTGTGAAGAGCTGCTAATCAGTTTTCTAAACCACTTGTGTCCTCATTACGGTCGCAGATCAGCTGGAGCCTCATGCAGCTGACTGTAGGTGTCATACACATACACTGTCATACTGGGGTGCTTTTACCTTCAATGGAGCTTCAGGTGGTGCAGACAAAACCTACTGGTAGAACAATGAAACTCAAAATAGTCAAATAGTCCAGTGCAGACCCATATCGTCTTGCTATGTACTTGACAACTACTCCTTAATCCAAATTCCCACTATCCAAACGATGCTCCCTTCAAGAATCCCTGAAAAGACCTTACCAGTGTGGCTGAATTGTGTGATTTTTGGGCTTCTTACTTTGTTCTTCTTCCCCACTCAATTTAAAACCAGTTTAGAATAAGTTAGAGGCTAACTAGTTAGCTCGGTAGAATACTATGTTTTGAAGTGGCAGCTTGTGTCCCTGCAGTGATCCCGTAACATGTGCATTACAGTTGAGCAATGTGTTGTAAACAATGTAAACAATGAATAACGGGACTGTAAAGGCGACTATAGGGGTGTTATTTTAGTTGTACAGGGCTCTAATATTGGTAAAAATCATACTTAGAAAGTTATAAATAAGTTCTTTACCAATCCAATTTTATTGCTTCATATATACCCACCTCAGTTTTGTCATGGAGATGAACCAATGTCCTCGAAAAGCAACGTATGTCAACCAAATTAGTTTTAAACTCCTGTGTCTGCACCAGAATCCAAGGAGTTCTTTATGATGTTATTTCCAAGTTTTCCAAGCCAATTGTATATGTATATTTAGAGCTATCCTTCTCCTTGCTTAAAACATTGAATGTCTTGCTGTTGGTCTTTCGGTTGTCAAGTTAGCCTATTGCTTTCACACAAGCACCTCACAAGGTGTAATGTGTAAGGCACAATATGTGAATGAAGCCTGCCTCTATTGACTGACTGCGGTGAATGAATGAGTGAGCCAAAAAAGCGAGGTGGAGGTGGAGGGGGTTCAGCTATCACCCATTCACTCTTCACTGCACTCCCTCCCATGTTCTCCTGATTGGCTGTTTTGGCTTTTTCCGGGAGCCCTCATAGCACGCTGCAATCAGTAGGGGCAACCCCTCCCTCCCTACCACCCTTCACCTCACCTCCTTCTACCCTCCCCACTCCTTTTGCCACTGTAAGTATTGCTGGTGGTGTTTGTGAATGAGCATGCAGACTGCAGGATGTGAATGAAAAAAAGAGGAGAGACAAATAGGGTGGGGTCTTATCTGTGCAGACTTGAATGAAATGCAGCAAATAATGGAGGGGAATTTGGAGGGAGGGAGCTGAATGGAAAGGAGACGGCAAGGTAGCCACACCGAAATGGAAGTATCCCTTCTGGAGCTGTTTCTGTGAGCCAATGTGGAATCTCCCCTACCTGCCCAACACACACACACACACACACACATTTGCGTTTCCTGTGCGAGCGCCGTGCTTTGAATAATAAAGGGGGTTACCCAGGCAACCAGCCTTGGATGATGGATGGGCTCGGCCCTGATAAACAGCACGGGGCGAGTGCTCCTGTGTGTGTCTGTGTGTCACTGGGTGTCTAATGTCACAGTAGGAGTTTTTTCTTAGTTCTGGCACAATTATTATCAAGCCTCTTCCGCCCTGCAATGGTGTGTGCGTGCCCGCTCGTCTGCGGTTTTTGTTACCTGCATTGTTGTTTTCCAGGAAAATGGCTGCCTTGTCAATGACACTGAACACCCTTGCTAAGAGGCATGGTGTGCAGGTGAATGGTGGGGGTGACCACACACACACACACACACACACCAGCCTGACTCATTGGTGTACGGTAATAAGGATACTGGGAGGGAAGTAGTGGCATGGCTGTTATTCACATCCACACAGCAAGCAGATTAATGATGGAGATACTTGATTTGATTAAGTAGGTGTCGCATGGAGTTCACTGTAAACACATGCCATAGCAGCTGGAAAAGATTTACTCAGGAGAGTAAAGGGGAGAAATGTGTCAATATCACTCAGCATGTCCTCACTAAGAGTACACTGCCTCACTTACTGATTACTGATTCATGATTTTGGATATAATCCATTAAGGTTTGGTCGTTTGTGTGTGGAATTGATAAAGCAATAGAGGTACAATGTAGTGCACTACTCCATGCAACTAGAGAGGACATTGATTTGCCAACTTGTTTGCTTTCTGGACAAGAATGTTTTGTTTGCAGGATTATTCTGCTCATTACAACACTGGCATGGAAATGGGAGTTCAGAACATTAAGATATTTTCCCATAATTTAGTGAAATGCCCATCCATACTGCAACATATGTCACTGGATTAAAAAGTTTACAACAATTCATTCGTTCATTCATTCATTTTCTACCGCTTTTTCCTCACAAGGGTCGCGGGGGGTGCTTGAGCCTATCCCAGCTATCTTTGGGCGAGAGGCGGGGTACACCCTGGACTGGTCGCCAGCCAATCACAGGGCACATATAGTCAAACAACCATTCACACTCACATTCATATTGGAGTTGCCAATTAACCTAGCATGTTTTTGGAATGTGGGAGGAAACCGGAGTCCTCGGAGAAAACCCACGCATGCACGGGGAGAACATGCAAACTCCACACTGAGATGGCAGAGGGTGGAATTGAACCCTAGTCTCCTAGCGGTGAGGTCTGCGTGCTAACCACTCGACCACCGTGCCGCCCTAAAAAGTTTACAACAATAATAGGGCTCATTTATGGTTCTGCAGGCTAATGAAGTAATTGGAAGTGTTAATAATTAGGGCCATTGTTAACTCGTAATTAATTGCAGATTTTTTAAATCTATAATAAGCAGGGATGTTAATCTCTTCAATAGGCATCTAGATACACGGGTTAAGATGCGATTCAAAAATTAACCACATTGATTCGATTCGATATGATTCATCTGTTACATTTGTTGTAGACATTAATCTTGCATTATAAAATAATGAAACCAATTATGTAAAAGGGGCATTTTTATGAAGCAAAAAATCAGCTTAGATGGTGTTCATCTAAAAAAACACTCTTTGGGACACTTTACGCCAAGATACTACTGTATAAATGGCAATAAAATAAAATACTGGCAGTGTTCTAGTACAGAGCTTTTTATCTGTATTTTTACAATTTGGATTTAACTGTAGTTCGTGCATGCCTGGAGGCAAGAATGATTCAAATAAAGTTGGATTTGACAAATTCCAAATATCAGGACATCACGTTTGGAGCACCAAATGTGTATGTTGTGTATGTTTGAATGTTGTCATGAAACCTCAGCTATCATCATCTACCAGAGTGAGGGAAAGCCCCATCATCTCCCTAACAGTAGCACGAGTGCGTCATTTCTGTTCCTGCGTAGTGTTCCCTCTGCAGTGACGCACTGCTGCAGCCTTGCTGAGCTAATGGAGAGTAATACTCTTCAATCACCTGGGAGGTGATGTGGTGCGGGTGTCTGAGATTGATGTACCGTATTTATAATAGTTCTATCCAGAAAAATACACATGTTGCTGTCTATACATTCCCCCCCCTTTACTTCTAACGTTCCATCTTTTGCTCAATTTTCTGGCATTTTCCATCTTTTACTCGTAACCCAGCATGAATAACAGTTGGTAACCAGCTCTGATATTCTTATATAACACTCTTTGCCTTTTTCCACACTCCCTGTAACCAAAGAGTGACACAAGTACACGAGGGATGCACATGTTTGAATAAAAATGAAGGAATTAGGTCACACTTCTAATCTTAATCCAGCCCGTTGGTGGTAGAGCTACACTTAAGTCATATTGGCTGTCTGTAATGCTCACCACAAGAAAGTTATTGAAATGTTTGCTGTGGAACCACTTAGGACTACTGTGGATTAGCCATTAGAGCATCACTAACAACCAACTGTGTGCACTGAGCCTGTATTAGCTTCTACAGAGAGCAGATGGGCATCGTAATCGTAAACCGACACTCCCTGAAAACACACACACACACTCAAGTGAAAGAGAAGAGGCAGCTATGGTTGGTCGGTTGAGATTTTTTAGACCAGTTTCCTCCTCAGCGCACCTCAAGACACTCCCTCTCATCCCTGCAGTATTAAATCAAGTTGGAGGTGTTTTGAGCACCTAAACGATGAATTCAAACCCGTGTTGCAGAGTTGAATTCTTTGCTTGTTGCTATGGCGACCCACTCTCAAGACAATGTTCATTTAAAAAGAGGTGTTATGCTCTGATTTTACTATTAATAAGGAGTTTGTCTTGCTCCTCTGCATGTACTGACGGTGGTAACATATAATTGGTCATTGCTCAAAATCGTTATGCACATCTTATTAACCTTGTCCTGTTTTTTTATAGCTTCTTAAACTACAACTCACCATAAAATGGACAATATTACACATAATATTAGACCATATAGAGATTAGAGGTCTCAAACACGCGGCCCGCTGGCCAAATGTGGCCCGCAGGACACTAGTTTGAGGCCCTCGCCTTGATATGAAAGTTTAATGTTAGTGCTGCCCACGCAAGTTTGATATGGATGCTGTATGGTATCATGTACCCAGAAAAAATTATTACGTTTGATTAATGTTCATGATAAAGGTTAAATAACTGTTAATAGTTATCCTCCCTATCCGTGTGGAAGTGGTAAGTTTTTGGCTTTTTAAGTTTAAAGGAAATAACTTGGAGGCTACCGTTTAGGTCGCTAGCTCTCTAGTTTGCGAGTTATCATGTGTCTCAAGGCCCTGCAATATGTTGTAAATAAAAAGAATATAAATGTGACTATAGTCGTGTTTTGTCATGTCTACAGGGCTCTAATAATGCTTTGTTCATTTTAATCTGAAAAAATAATTTGTCTACCCACCAACTATCTGTGGTTTCTTAAGTTTTTATTATTTGCCGTTTTATTATTATTATTATATTTATTTATTACTGATTGATTGATTTTCTTTATTCTTGATTTGTTTATTTATTTTTCATCTTATTTTGTGTAGAAAAATAAAAAGTAAGATATTTGAGAACAGTGGAATGTTTTATCAGAGTTTTTTTTGTAGAAAATTGGAACCAAAGCGACGTTTTTAAAATTTTGTTTTTAATAAATGCGTTTTTTTTTTTTTTAACCTGATGCGGCCCAGTCTCACCCAGACCCGAGCTCCATTTGCCCCCGAAGTAAATTGAGTTTGAGACCCCTGATCTAGACTTTTCAGTTATCAAGTTATTGCCACCCCATGAAAATTATGAATCTTGATTTCTTGGACTTTCCTTGGACTTTTTTGATCATCAAAAAATGTTGTGTTGCAGACTTTAAAACTAATATCACAGCCTAAGCCTAATGGTGAGTATTTCTCAGATATTTTACAATGTTGTTTTCAACCATGTTGACAAGCTAATTGCTGATGCTCTATCTATTAGCTTCACCAGACATGTATTCATTCCACTACAAGAGATATTTCATGCTACATATCCGGGTTGGAATGACAGTAGTACCATATCATTTATCTGCAAAAAAAGCACTAATATTTCATAATAACTTTTGGTGCTGTGTTGTAGTCAGTTGGTTCACCTGACTGCATGGAAAAAGGAATGACTGGGAGCAAACAGTTTGACAGAGTTTCATGAAATCCCTGTATCGGGAGTCTTTCCAGACCTTGTGTTCCCATGCAGATTAAATCCAAAAATCACACACACGCACATGAACACACATTGAAATCCAAACCAGTTGAGAGCACTGTCACTCTCCGTGCACCGTCGTCTTAACAAGACACAGCTCTGAGCCCAAACAGTCTCAGTCCCTTTTGACTGCTGTGCTGTGTGTCGTGTTTTGATGCTGAATGTAATTCCTGTCACAGTTCGTTGCTGCATCAAAGCTGCATGAAAGATGACAAGTCCTTGCTCGCATAATTATTTGATAAGAGGCCCGTTGTGTATAATTACATTTCATTCATTCATTCATTTTTTACCGCTTATCCTCATGAGGGTTGGGGTGGGTGCTGGAGCCTATCCCAGCTGTCTTCGGGCAAGAGCCCTGGTCTGGACACCAGCCAATCACAGGGCACATATAGACAAACAACCATTCACACTCACATTCATACCTATGGACAATTTGGAATCACCAATTAACCTAGCATGTTTTTGGAAAACCCACACATGCACAGGGAGAACATGCAAACTCCACACAGAGATGTTCAAGGGTGGAATCGAACTTAAGTCTCCTAGCTGTGTGCCTGCACGCTAACCACTCGGCTGCCATATTGCAGTAGTACACCACATTGTGCTTTGTTTTGTGGTCTTCATTGTTTTGCTTTTTAGTATTTTAGCAGTTACAACCAATAACCAGAAGATTGAATCCAAACTGCACACCCAATATCAATATCTATATATTTTTTCCCCTTTCGGTCTACTCTGTATGCATTTGCCGGTTTCCCTTATTTTCTTCTTCCACTACCCCCTCCTCTTCGGAAAAGTGTGTGTGTGGTGCAGGTTACGCAATCTACTGTAGACAAGGGAGAGGTAGAGGGACGACAAATGCTGCTGTAGCTTTACTAAGGAGCTTCTTCCTGTCATCTTCCCGAGCACTCGATGCCTGACTTATTCCTGTCATCAAAATTGCCTCGCATGTGTGTATTCATATTACACAAACACACCTTTTGTCTCACCCCCTGCCCCTTATAACATTGCATCTATATAAAAGCCTGCCAAGCACATTTTCATCTTCATGAGCAGACATCTGGACCTGCTCCTCGCCCCTTTCCTCCCTCCCTCCCTCCCTCTCCCTCGCCCTCCCTCCCCACTTCATCATCTCATCTCTGTCATGATTACACTTTGCCTTGTTGACCTGTGATGATGTAACCACTTTTTTTGGCAGCAGTGACTCCCCTCACCCAGCATTATATACTTCATCTTTCTGAGCACTGCCCCCCCTCTCTCAGACTCTACCATCAGTATTAAAAGTCTTAATCTTGTTCCTAATGCCATTCCCAGCAATAGCTCAATAGGACTAAATGTTTTTTTTTTTGTGGGGACAGATTTTGGAATGTTCCCAGATGATTTTGTGCCATGGCTATATGGCTCTCAGACAGTAGTCAGACATTATGTAGTGCTAAGTAATAACTGCAGATGGCACTTTAGCAGCCTCCAGGGAGGGGCGATGCTCCATGTATATTCTTCATGTATCATTTAGGAGCATCTGTCATTCGCCATTGTCTTAGCTCAAGTATGCATTGAATTTCTCTCACAGACTGTACCTGACTTTACTACAGGAATCCCTCATTTAGTACGGTTTATTGTTTCCAGACTCGGACGCGATAAGTGGATTTTCACAAAGTAGGATTTCTTCTTTATAAATGGAATATATGTTACATACATCATTATATATATAATCATATATATAATCATTGTTATGGCATAGAAAGCCTGCTTACATTCTTCTAAATGTGTGTGTGTTTTTTTTTTTTTACATTATTAGACCCGTCGAGACACCTACATAGTCACCTTTACATTCATATTACCCAATGCAGTAAATATAAGCAGATAAAATAAGCCATTCAAGATGGTTTCCTTTGCAGGGGAGCATAATAGATGGCAGACATGAAGTGATGTCAGAGGTTCAATGTTGAGTTTTAGCTTGTTGTGGAATATGGTCCGTACTGTACTGTACAGTACTGATGATGATTATTGTTAGTTGTTAGTTTGTTGGTTGTGAGAATTCAAACCTGGTGGTCTCACCGAACAATTACTGACACCTAGTGATCAATGTAGAATACTACAGTCACAAGTTGTGGTTTTAATGGCTTATTTTGTAATTATTTTTCATGCAGTAAGCAATTTTTGCATAGATGCATAATTTGTGCATAAAATGTACAGTTTACTCATAACAGGTCATAGCAACTACAAAACGGTGATCATTTATACATTAGTTGCTAGAAAAAAAACGTGTGGAGTGAGGGGGTGTAGTACATACCGTGATGGCTTCATCGCGGTTCACCATTCACTGATTAGATGTTTCATGGGCTTTTTAAAATGCAATTTTGCACATTTTTTTTTAAAGCGTATAAGCGCACATTGTGGTCTGCATCATTGTGGTGTATTAGAGCGATCAATGAGTGCTCTGTTTTATGTGTGTCTATTGTATTTACTACTGGTACCAATACATGTCCAGTTAGTCTCAGCCACAACAGTCCTGATTGGCTAAAGGAGAACCCGCCCATTATCAACCAGTTTCCTTCCTGTACCACTCTCGCGTTTCCTGTTTACAAGGAGGAGTAAAATACTATGACAGGAGCAATATGTTTTAAAGGGGCACTGCACATTTTTTTGCCCATCAATCACAATCCTTATGTGAAACTTGAACACATTTCTTTCCCTTTTCTGTGCCTTATAACACGAGAAAATGTGTTAATATGAGCTAGCTAACAATGCACATACTTAGGATACACCTATTTTGACGCTTACGTAAGTCCTGACAAAAAACTTGGAAAAAAAAAACGCCAACAGTGTTCCATTTACATAACTGACCTGTATATTAACCGAGCTACAGCGATATTGTTATTGTAGCAGCTAACACTAAATAGTATATTTCTGGTGGAATAACGCAACACCTCGCTATAGGTGTTGAGACCACGCAGGCCACGGAGACTCGGCAAGATGCTATTTTTTTTTTTTTTACATGATGATTATTTTGAACTGACCAGCTCAACAGGGAGCCCACGTCTTGTGCTAAAATAAATGCTTTAAATTAAAATAAAACAAAAGTTGTTTTGATGCTGACGTTACAAATAGCTGCAAGAAGAAGAACGAAGCGGTCGGCTCCGTGCAGCATTTGCAACCCAATGATATCATTTGAGAGGTTGTGCAAATTCTCCGTAGTTGAAGATTTATTTGAATGAGGGAAGCGCCCTTGGCCTTCTACCCTGGCTTTGTGTGTGTGTGTGTGTGTGCTGAGACTTTGGACCTGTGCTTGCCGTCTCATCTAGTATGCAGCCAGAGTCAATGCTGCGGCAGTGTCGCTTAATAGAGGAATCCGGAGTGAGAGACTCAGAAGACGTCATACCACAGGCTCACTTCCAACCTCTCGTCTTCATCTATGCACTCGCCAATTAACTTCCTTTTCACTCCCTTCCCTCTATATCTCGACCTGGACTTCTGCCTTTGATCCCGCCTGCTAAATTCCTCCATCATTCATCAGTACGGGCGTTCACATCGCTCACTCGGCACCATATTGAACGTCATTCATACCTCTTTCAATTTCCCTGTGCAGCCGGGGGCCACAGAAAGATTTGCTGGGAGTTTGAGAAACCCCCCCCTCCCTTACATGACAGGTATTTTCAAAGAGACAGACGTTTTATTACAGTACGGTCCACAGCTTCTATTGCTGCTGTAAACATTTGGTGAAAGGTCACATGCATTTCATTCATTCATTCATTTTCTACCGCTTTTTCCTCACAAGGGTCGCGGGGGTGCTGGAGCCTATCCCAGCTGTCTTTGGGCAAGAGGCGGGGTACACCCTGGACTGGTTGCCAGCCAATCACAGGGCACATATAGACAAACAACCATTCACACTCACATTCATACCTATGGACAATTTGGAGTGGCCAATTAACCTAGCATGTTTTTGGAATGTGGGAGGAAACCGGAGTATCCGGAGAAAACCCACGCATACACGGGGAGAACATGCAAACTCCACCCAGAGATGCCAGAGGGTGGAATTGAACCCTGGTCTCCTAGCTGTGAGGTCTGCGCGCTAACCACTAGACTGCTGTGCCGCCCCGTCACATGCATTTATTTTCCTTAAAATATGTTAAAAGGGGAGCCTTCCAACTAGATCTCCCTCCTTGTCACCTCCTTCACTTCTTGTTGGTGGCTTTTCTCATGGCCTGAAGGACACTTAGTCCCCGCCAAACAGGAAGTGGTTTTGACTCAGTGAGAACAGACGGGTTTGTTTACTTTACAGTGTGTTCCTCCTGCTGTACACTCCATTTGTCCCTCCTATCCCTATTGACAGAAGACAAAAAATGAATCACAAATGATAAAGAATTGTTTCCTCTGAAGTGCCCGATAAGGCTGCGGGAAGACGGGATGAATCAAGCTTGTCAAAGGGAGATGGAGAGGCGAGATATGGCGCTGGCAATATTGCGAGAAGCGGCGGACCAGCAGAGGGAACGGAGCACGCAACATTAATCACTCTCGCCATCCACCAGGCTGTCTGCAAGGCTGACTCACTCTGTATTAGCACTTCCACTACTGTCAGCTGCTCACTAGCACAGCCTGCAAACACAGGATCATGTCAGTACAGCCTTATTGTCTGCTTTGGACCCCCTGACCATTGCTTCAGCAATGTCCTAGAGCAGGGGTCTCAAACTCAATTTACCTGGGGGCCACTGGAGCTAGGGTCTGGGCAAGGCTGGGCCGCATCAGGTTTTCAAAAAAAAAAAAATAAAACGCATTTATTAAAAACAGAAAAATATACAAACTTTTTCAGTGCTTTGGTTCCGATTTTCTACAATAAAAGCTCTGATAAAACATTCCACTGTTCTCAAATATCTTAATTTTTATTTTTCTGCACAAAATAAGATGAAAAATAAATAAACAAATCAAGAATAAAGAAAATCAATCAGTAATAAATAAATATAATAATAATAATAAAACAACAAATAATAAAAACTTAAGAAACCACATATAGTTGGTGGGTAGACAAATTATTTTTTTCAGATTAAAATGAACAAAGCATTATTAGAGCCCTGTAGACATGACAAAACACGACTATAGTCACATTTATATACTTTTTATTTACAACATATTGCCCAACTGCAGGGTCTTGAGACACATGCTAACTCGCAAACTAGAGAGCTAGCGACCTAAACGGTAGCCTTCAAGTTATTTCCTTTAAACTTAAATAGCCAAAAACTTACCACTTCCACACAGACAGGGAGGATAACTATTAACAGTTATTTAACCTTTAACATGAACATTAATCAAACGTAATAATTTTTTCTGGGTACATGATACCATACAGCATCCATATCAAACTTGCGCAGGCCGCACTAACATTAAACTTTCATATCAAGGCGGGAGCCTCAAACTAGGGCCGCGTGTTTGAGACCCCTGTCCTACACAGTGCAGCTGGAATAGCTGAGAATCACTTGGCTGAAATACATAGGCAGACCGCAGGTTTTGTTGATACTTTTGCAACGATGTAAATGAGGTGACATGAGAGTATGAAAGTAATTTCTGGTGTATAAGCTTCAATTGTTTTCTCAAACTTTGAATCATACACAAGAATAGCCGACAATTCCATGGGACTAGATGACATAAATATGGATGAAATTTTAAGTTGTTTTCAAAGTAATTGTGGTCAATATATATATATAGACCATTTACCATATTTATCTATACAACATATACTGGATATCCATTCATACAATATATCCCTTAACATGGTTTTCAAGTTAAAACAAAATTACATTTTTAAGTTGTGGAGGCTTTTTTTGTTGTGGCAGTATGCCACGATCAATTACATGTCGCGGAAACCCTGTAATCATAATAATGGAATGTTTCCTTTTAATGTGTCATTTTTTCACTCTGTAAAATTGCGGACTTGGTGATTATGAGATTTTTTTTCTCACAGTTAATTCGTGCTGTCTGTCAACAGCTGGCTTTGCAATAGGGGTGTCATAGGGGTGTACTTTTGGTTTTTGTCCTATCTTTGTCTGTTTACGCTAAAATGTCAACACAAGTTAGTGCTCAGCTTAGAACCTAGAACATAGAACCTCTGTGATTCAGAGTGCATCTGCATGTTTTGATCTGACAAAATCTTCAGTTTTTCATTCATTCATTCATTTTCTACCGCTTATCCTCACGATGGTCGCGGGGGTAGCTGGAGCCTATCCCACCTGTCTTCGGGCGAGAGGCGGGGTATACCCTGGACTGGTCGCCAGCCAATCACAGGGCACATATAGACAAACAACCATTCATTTCTTAAGTTTTTATCAAATGTAAAATTACTACAGCTTCTGATTGGACATCAACAAGTAGCAGCTCTTTAACTCCGATTCGGGGGGGGGCATACGTCACTCCTCGGTCACTGATGCTGGGAACACCGAGGTAGGTTGGAATGCGAGGTGTGCCCAAAGCACACCTAGTGGAATGCCACTGATGTGGCCGTTTTGTGGGATCTCATAGCAAAAAAGCAAGCATGAAGATAAATAAGACAATAAAATGCTGCAGGCTATTTCCTTTCTACTTGACCACTACTTTCCTTCCCATTTCACAGCTACATTTTATTGTAAGAGAGGAGTGACAATTCTGTTCTGTTAATGACCATACTGTACTGTGCTGCTGTGTGTGTATAGGTCAGATTATTTGGGCTATTTCTGAAAATTGTGTACCAACCTGAATCAAATTGCTGCTTGGCTAAAGCAAGAAAATATTGCTAGAATTTAGGCATTTAAGAACGTCACTGTTTACCCTGTGTCTGATGCTGCATGTCACTACACTGTGTTATATCATCGACTGTCTTATTCTGATGATATTCATAGTTGAAAAGGCCACACACTCAGTAATGCACGTCAGGTCCCATGTCTTATTTAAATGAGGTGGAGGTGAGTGCCAGTGGAATTACTGTTTGTCCCGGGCCCAGGTCATTATGAATGTTGGCCCTTAGTGCCGCATTACATAATATTCAGAAGGTCTTGCAAACACCTTTTAAATGTTAGGTAAAGTGAAACAGTGACAGCAACCATTTCTAAGCTCACTTTATCTCCACATATTTGAGCCACAAGCATGTCCTCAGTTAGAGACAAGCAGGTATAAGCCTTATGGGAGCACAGCATTCCGGTGCATATGTTCTCTAGCCACAATCTTTGTAACCTATTGCAATGTGCAGTATCATTTTTTTAAACCATATAACTACTCTGCAGAGCACTCTGTCCTAAATTGTCTGTAATATAATCCTCTAGGTTCTTTCATTCATTTTCTACTACTTATCCTCACGAGGGTCACGAGAGTGCTGGAGCCGATCCCAGCTGTCTTTGGGCAAGAGGCGGAGTACAACCTGGATTGGTCACCAGCCAATCACAGGGCACATATAGACAAAAAAACAGCATGTTGTTTTAATTAATGTTGTTGAAGTTAATTGCAATTAACCTAGCATGTTTTTGGAATTTGGGAGGAAACCGGAGTACACAGAGAAAACCCACGCATGCACGGGGAGAACATGCAAACTCCACACAGAGGAGGGTCTCCTAGCTGTGAGGCCTGCGCGCTAACCACTCGATCGCCATGCAGCTCCGCTACGAAGGTTATTTTTTCAAATATTTATTCATTCATTCATTCATTTTCTACCGCTTTTTCCTCACGAGGGGGGTGCTGAAGCCTATTCCAGCTGTCTTGGGGCGAGAGGCGGGGTCCACCCTGGACTGGTCGCCAGCCAATCACAGGGCACATATAGACAAACAACCATTCACACTCACATTCATACCTATGGACAATTTGGAGTCACCAATTAACCAAGCATGTTTTTGGAATGTGGGAGGAAACCGGAGTACCCGGAGAAAACCCACGCATGCACGGGGAGAACATGCAAACTCCACACAGAGGAGAGTCTCCAAGCTGGGTCTCCTAGCTGTGAGACCTGCACGCTAACCACTCGCTCGCCATACAGCTCCGCTACAAAGGTTATTTCTTTAAATATTTAAGATTTATTTATTTTGTTTTTATTCTTAATACAAATTAATTGTGTTCTCTAAATGGGTTGGGGCCTTTTTATGCAACATTTGCATGTTCTTCCTGTGTTTTGGTGGATTCTCTCCAGGATTAAATGGCACTCATTTAAATCCACTATACTAAAGTGTACTAGGACTCTCTTAGAATATTCGACAATTTACATTCAGAGAAATTTGATTTTTTACATATGGTTTCTTTGTTTTGTTAAACATAGTGTATTTTGATTTAAAAAATTAGCCTAATTTGTGTTAAT
The DNA here is from genome assembly GCF_037039965.1 of Doryrhamphus excisus. Taxonomy (NCBI): domain Eukaryota; kingdom Metazoa; phylum Chordata; class Actinopteri; order Syngnathiformes; family Syngnathidae; genus Doryrhamphus; species Doryrhamphus excisus. The sequence continues at coordinate 18,179,559 of NC_136362.1, forward strand.
AGGTAATCGAAAATGATGTGTGTGTTTCTTTAAACGGAAGACCAATACTTATTCGTAAAATTACCTGCCGCAGTTGCACAATCCAAAGTAGCTGATGTTGGAGTTGAGAGTATTTCCAAATGAAAACAAAGAATATTGAATTCATCTGTTCCAGGATCAACCTATCATTGTTTTTCTACGCTTTAGTTTGAGTACATGTAACGTTTTAAGAGAGAGAGACCAGCCCTTTCCTCCTGCAAGGATCAATATGCTTGATCAGCCATAAAGCTCCCAGAGTGGGAACATCCTCATCCGTCAAACGAGATGATCACGCCAAGGTCAGACAGCAAAGCCACTGACATGCAGTGACAGGCACCTTGAACTAACCAGCCACTCTCTTTCGGCTCTTTCTGTGTTTCTTTAGATTGGTCACAGTTGTTGTCTTAGCAGGTGGCTAATTACATATAGGCTAATAAACACTGGTATTTTCAAAATACACATTTTCTTTTTTATGGTGTCAAAAGAAACTCTACAACAGGGTACTCAAACTCAATTTACTTGGGGGCCACTGGAGCTCGGGTCTGGGTGAGACTGGGCCGCATCAGGTTTTCCAAAAAAAAAACAACCCAAAAAAATACATTTATTAAAAACTTTTAAAAAAATTAAAAAAACTTCGCTTTGGTTCCAATTTTCTGCAAGAAAAGCTCTGATAAAACATTCCACTCTTCTCAAATATCTTACTTTTTGTTTTTCTACACAAAATAAGATGAAAAATAAATGAACAAATCAAGAATAAAGAAAATCAATCAGTAATAAATAAATAAATAAATACAATAATAATAATAAAACGGCAAATAATAAAAACTTAAGAAACCACATATAGTTGGTGGGTAGACAAATTATTTTTTTTCAGATTAAAATGAACAAAGCATTATTAAAGCTCTGTAGACATGACAAAACACGACTATAGTCACATTTATACTCTTTTTATTTATTTACAACATATTGCGCAACTGCAGGGTCTTGAGACACATGCTAACTCGCAAACTAGAGAGCTAGCGACCTAAACGGTAGCCTTCAAGTTATTTTCTTTAAACTTAAATAGCCAAAAACTTAGCACTTCCACACTGATAGGGAGGATAACTATTAACAGTTATTTAACCTTTTAACATGAACATTAATCAAACGTAATAATTTTTTCTGGGTACATGATACCATACAGCATCCATATCAAACTTGCTGGGCCGCACTAACATTAAACTTTCATATCAAGGCAAGGGCCTCAAACTAGTGTTTGGGCCGCGTGTTTGAGACCCCTGCTCAACAATATCAAATATGGCGATTCACAGGAAAAGATACATGCAGACTGCTAGCGAAGTAGCGTTATCTTTTAGTCGTTTGGTCAGCAAAAGTTATTGAATATAGAACTGAAAATGTGTATAATTTCATTGAAATGTAACTGATGTTGATGATCACTACTATACTGTGAATGGGTCAAGACAGAGCTCCGTGTGACGCAAACATTGCTGAAATATTTGGACATTTGAGGTGAGTTTGGGATCGTATCCTGTGGGAAAACTGCCATACAGCCCTTTTTCCCAAGGGAACAGATCTTTCTGTGTTGATACTCACTTGTGTTGACAGTTGTTTAGACTACAATGGCTGTGTGAGGAGTTGTTTTCAGGGAATAGTAAATCTACATTCCTATACAAGCTGTTCACTGACTACTCTAAGGTATATATATAGTTTTAGTTCCATAGTATTGACCTGTGAGAAGATATACTCTGGTAAAACGCTTTATGGAATGTGAGTGCTTAACTACATTGTTTGAGATACTATACCTTGTCCTTGCTGGATGGATTAAAAAAGTGTGTTCTCATAGTTTGCTACAAGAAAGCAGTATTCCTAACTTATATAACCACTCTCTGAGAGCGACGTCTAAGACACACGACGGAGGTGGCGGGGATTAATCAAAGATTAAATGAAGGACACGTTGATACAATCAGTTTCTTGCTGAATCATGCCCTTGCTGGGCTGCTGCTCCATTGATTGACTGTCAGTTGAAAACAGTGCCACTCAAAGAGAAGCACAAGTTAGTGAGAGGGAGAGAGAGTGAGAGTGCGTGCGGTAACACACAGGCTTTGTTGAATAGAATGGCCTGATGGAAAAATACATAGGGGGAGCTCTGTCACTGACTCAGCGTGCGTGTAATGAATACAACAGCGAGTGCAAGAGGACGTTGTTGACACAACTGTGCAAGCAAACGGCCGCAGAGATGCCTCGTTCATTGTACCTTGTGTACTGTGGAAGAGTGTGACCCTAATGACCCAATGGTACATTGTCTTCCTTGATTGGCTAAGAGCAAAATAAATCAGTTATTGTTCATTTTGAAATATTTTAATCAAAAGGAAAAATATAAAATATCTCCCTGAATGTTCTGAACTTTTTTTTTAATGTGTGGGTTTAGTCGTATTTAGCAGAATAATGCTTCCCATCTGGAGGTGGTGCACGGTGCCAACCGTCTGGTAGCCTGGCTTACACCCATGGGACCTGGCCTGGCACAGCCTAAAGAGACAACATGGATACCCCCTTCCAATGAGCTCACCACTCATGGCAGGGGCCAAAGGGGTCGGGTGCAGAGTGAGCTGGGTGGCAGCTGAAGACTGGGACCTTGGCAGTCCGATCCTTCGCTGCATAGGCTATGTCTTGGGATGTGGAATGTCTCTCTGGTGGGGAAGCGGCTTGAACTGGAACACGAAGTAGAGAAGTTTTGGCCAGATATAGTCGGACTCACTGCAATGCTCAGCGAGGGCTCTGGAACCAGTCCTCTCGGAGGGGCTGGATTTGATTCCCCTCTGGTGTTGTTGTCAGTGAAAGGAGACGGACAGGGGTGGCAATTCCTGTTCTACAACAGAAGTCCATAATGATCCCCATGTTCAAGGGTGTCCACATATGCACTTGGCACAAGGACACCCTGGGCCACAGTTCGATGATTGTGGTCATGTAATCGGACTTGCGGCCATAAGTTTTGGACATTCGGGTGAAGACGGCGACGGAGCTGTCAACAGATCACCACCCGGTGGTGAGTTTGCATCAACGTCGGGAAGGATGCCGGTCAGACCTGGCAGACCCAAACACGCTGTGAGGGTCTGGCAGAGTCCCCTGTCAGCAGTTCCAAGTTTTACCTCCGGGAGAGCCTCTACCATGTTGAGTCATGGTCTGTACCACCATTGTCAAGACTGTAAGGTCGTTGGCCTGTCATGGCCACATTCGGCCCGCGGGCCGCGTGTTTGAGACCCCTGTTGTAGGACCTCCTTCTTTGCATCCAAGATAAGAGCCCTTCCAAAAGTCCTATTAACACCAACATGCATTCTACCATACTCACAGTCAAGCAGTTACTAGCCCTGGCACACTTAATTACAGTATTTGGTCTCTCATAATCTTGTTTAGCTGGTTATATAAATAAGTTTCTGTTAAAAACACCAGAATTAACCATGATTTGTTTACAAGGTAACACACAGTCACCAATTCTATTTGCAAAAACAAAAACATAGGGGTTGCATTTGTTATTTCCAGTTGCTGCAGTGTTGTTGCATGTCAGCATTCTCTCCTCCCATCTACTATGTACCTAAACCAATCTTGGACTGGCATAAATACCAAGCATGCCTCTGACATCATGGAGTTTCCACTGCGGCGCTTGGCTCATTTTAGAGATAGCTGCTTTGATATTTCATACCTCAGGCTCAATCGCAGGGGTTCCCCACCGATCCAACGACTCGCTGGCCCACTCACCCACTCACCTCTGCTGACCATAGATGGGCCGAAGCGTCTGTTGTTTATGTGCAGGGATGTTACTTGATAGATCCTTTAGGCAAATCTAACAGTTTGTGTTAAGTAAGAGGCTAGAAAGCAATACTGTGGAGCCTTCATAGGAGGCTGGGGCATTCTTGATTTGTTTGGATTTCAAAACTATAGGAAACTATGAACTATCACCATCATAAAACTTTAACTGTACAAGCAATGTTTTAAGTAACATTTTAACATTCTTAGCATTTTTGTTTGTTTCTGTCCGCTTTTTCCTGAACGCTGGACAACTCCTTCCTTCCTCCTTCCAAGCACTGCACCGTGAGGCATTCAAGCACACTACGTTTTTTCCTGTGCTTTTTATGTCATTTCGTCCCAGAACTTTGATAAAGAAGGTGAGAAACAAAATTCAAGAACAAAGTCGTAGCAAAGTACGCGGGTAGTAGCTGTTACAAGATTGTAATGTAGGTTAAGTAGTTCATATACTGTAGAGCAGGGGTCTCAAACTCAATTTATCTGGGGGCAACTGGAGCTCGGTTCTGGGTGAGACTGGGCCGCATCAGGTTTTCAAAAAAAAAAACAAATTTATTAAAAACAGAAAAATGAATAAACTTTGCTTTGGTTCCGATTTTCTACAATAAAAGCTCTGATAAAACATTCCACTGTTCTCAAATATCTTACTTTTTATTTTTCTACACAAAATAAGATGAAAAATAAATAAACAAATCAAGAATAAAGAAAATCAATCAATCAGTAATAAATAAATAAATATGATAATAATAATAAAACGGCAAATAATAAAAACTTAAGAAACCACATATAGTTGGTGGGTAGACATTATTTTTTTCAGATTAAAATTAACAAAGCATTATTAGAGCCCTCTAGACATGACAAAACACGACTATAGTCACATTGATATTGGGTCTTGTGACACATGCCAACTCGCAAACTAGAGAGCTAGCCTAAACCTAAACAGTAGCCTCCAAGTTATTTCCTTTAAACTTAAAAAGCCAAAAATTTACCACTTCCACACGGATAGCGAGGATAACTATTAACAGTTATTTAACCTTTAACATGAACATTAATCAAACGTAATAATTTTTTCTGGGTACATGATACCATACATCCATATCAACATTAAACTTTCATATCAAGGCGGGGGCCTCAAACTAGTGTCCTGCGGGCCACATTTGGCCCGCGGGCCGCATGTTTGAGACCCATGCTGTTGAGTATATTGCAGGAAGAACATTGTAAGGGAGTCCCAAGACAGAAAGTGAGTCGAGCCAATGTGTGTGTAATGACTCACTAGCCTCATGTACACATTTCCAAGCTAAACATGATGGTAAGCAAAGGCACCGGCAGGATATCTAAAAGCAGAAATGGAGCATTGCCACATTATTCTTGTCGGTTCACTTCCTCAAGATGTTTTCCACACTGTAATAATCACATGTATAGGCTTTGGAAATATAATTTCCCATGCATGTGTGTCCTACTTGTGCCATAATTGAAGCCTTGTTTGTGCAGGACTTCCTGTCTAGGCAGTATGCATCACAATCCTCTGAACCAATAAACACAGTCTTGCGGAAGAGGGATGTTCACTGCAGTTGCCAGTTCCTTAAGTGATGACTGATATAACTTTTCACATTTTCCATCCTATCACATGGATGCATGCTCACGAGGTGATGTGACACCTCCAACTTTAGTCTCTCTCTCTTGCTATGCCACTCGGTGTAATGTTGTTATGATGCACTCTTACTTGGGTCATCTGGAGGCTTCCATGCTCACAGCAGGAGAGTTTAAAGGCTTATATGCACATTTTACATTTTCACATGCAACCATCATGAAAGACCCTTTGTCTGTTTTGGATTTGCTGCACGATATTGTACCGGATGTTATTAGATCATAGGGATATACCTAATAAAATGTCCGGTAAATCACTGTGTGTGTGGGTGTGAGTGGGCAGACAGGCAGGCAGGCAGGCTTTAAGTTCACAGGCAACGGCTGATGTCATTGAAGTAAAACGGGGCTTGTGTCCTTGATGACAGCTTGGCAACTAAAATTGTCGTGACAACCCTGCCGGAATGAAGCGGCATGTGACACCCCTTCCTTACTGCCGAGTGCATGGAAAAAAGAAAGAAAGAACACACACTCACATAGCTGTGTTGGGGTGGGAGGGTTGGGTGCCTTTGGAGCCAACGTCTGGAGTTCCCAGGGATTTTTGGGACCACCGTGGAGAATCACCCCTAGGTCCCATTAACGTAATTAATGGTGGATAACAACTAATCTGGAGTGCGTATCAAATTCATATTTCATTGAATACGTCCATTGCAATGCTTTTGACAAATGTATTTTTGTTTGTCACATAATTTTTAGCGACTTTGTTCCACATTTAGTAATGTTAATGTTTGCATTGGTGAGTGACTGCACTGGATCATACTGACAGCTGTTATTAATATTTTCTCCATGTCATCGAGGTAAATAGTGTCTAGTATTGCGATAATTCATGTAAACAAAGGGGAGAGCACACACAGAACCCAGAACCAACTAGCTGTGAGGCAGACATGCTATCATCAAGTTGTTTAACCACTGTGTAATGAAACTAAAAGAAAAACAAAGTAAAACTACTCACCCTTTGAAGACGCTTTGGAGGCATGTAGTGGAGATGGAACATGAAGGTGCCTTATAGCTATTGCTAGAATTAAAAAAAAAAAAAAAGTTCAATGTGTGTTTGTCAGCAGACAGCATGAGAACACATCTTGAATTTTATGGTTGCTTCTTAAATAGAGTAAAAACGTGTCATTTGTAGTCAAGCTTCTCTTGTCATTTTGATTTAAATGACATCTATTGGAAGATATGGAAACATACATGTCATGAAATGGGAATGAAACCCCTGGGAAGCATTCACCACTATTTCATTATTTTATAATTTATTGATAATTGCTCTCACTGTGGTACGCCGGAGTCCCAAAGATTTAGAAGTAGCTTTGACCAGATTTAGTATTTGCTTTGACCCTCAAGTTGTATCACTTCTGGGGTGCGGGACTTCCACTGTACACTGACACATGCTTTAAATCACTTTTTTTACGGTTTATCACTCGAGCATGCACATCAGTCTTGCTCTCACACTTACGAAAGCAAGACTTGTTTGTTTGTGTTCTGCAGTCAGTTCAGTCTCAGCTTCCCCGCACATGGAGCGTGAAAGCTTTACTTTGTTGCCACGGTGCAAGTTCTTTTACATGTGCTGCAAACAGGCTGGTGCATGTGTCAAAGTGAATTATAAATGAGTTCCTGGGTGTGCTAACTGATTCAGTGGCCACCATCTTCCAAAACAAGTGGCAATTAGTACAGAAGCAAGCAAGCTGATAATAAGCGCAGCCTCATGTTTACAGCTGAGGTGTCAATGCCGGCGGATGTTACAGCCTCACCTGTCTCACACCCTGCTTCTTCAAATCTAATGTACAACATGTTCACTGTTTAAATTGCAACATTGGAAGTAAAAATCTTTAGTTCAGATTCATAACATCACTATTGTACATGTATCCTCCTCTTCCTCCTCCTCCACCTATGAGTCATCTCATCTCATCTTAAATGTGAGAGGCTGCATCTTCTTCCATACTAAGGTACCTCCAAATCTCATGACGACTTTTTTTTTCCTGCCTCCTGATACCAAGCAACTCATGTCCAATCGCTGCCATGGTGACATGAGCATCAGCTTGATCAAATAGACTGTTTGCTCCTGTCACATCAACCACAGCAGTTGTTGCTGATGAAAGCTGTTCAGTCACATGCTGCCACTATTTTCATCGCATCATCTATCACGCATACAGAAAAAAACATATGAAGCATTTTGAATCATTCTGATTTCTTGCTGTTTTTATGCGCAGGTTGTGGAAATAGCGGTATGAGCGGTGAAATGTATGATGCCGGTTACCGCTCCATCACCAACGTCGATTACTCCTCGGTGTGCATCAGCACCATGAGCGCCAGGTATGCCGACTGCTTGGGTATGAGGTGGCAGCAGATGGATGTCCGCCAGCTCGCCTTCCTGGACGCTTCATTTGACATTGTTCTGGAGAAGGCCACGCTGGATGCCCTAATGGTGGAGGAGAAAACCCCCTGGGAGGTGTCCCCTGAGACTGCCCGATTCATTCACAAGACCCTCACTGAGGTATTGTTAAAACATGCTACACTGCAACACCACCACTAATTTTATTGTCTTAATAAACTTTATCATAAGTAATCATTGAAACTGAGGACATACACAATTAGCAGGATTACACAAAAATACACAACTGATTTCCACCAAATATTACTAAAGGTGTCACATGAGTCTAGGAGATAAGATGACATTTTAACGTTACTTTTAAGCAAAGTACAATGAAAAAAAATGTATACAAATATATGACAATATATTGCAAGCTACTAATTTAATTACACACTTCTGGTACCAGCCTCGCCTTCAACCACTGAGACAAAAGAGACTGTATGACTGACAAAAGGGCTCATTCTCTTCATGCCGGTGTTCTATGGAACAATCGTGCCAAGGTGATGAAACCAATGCGAGTAAACTCTCTTCTTGCCTTTTTGGAGACAATAGACGAGGAAAACAGACACACATGCAAATGGCAAAATTTTCATTTATTTTGTAATAAATGTATTATTGTCCTGATATACCGGTATCCATTCTTCTAATGATGAGAAAAGGACTTCAGTATTACTGTATTATCATCCCTAGTAGCAATGCCATAATTCAGTCTTGATTGGCTTCTGCCGCCCTTGTTCTTGCCATACCGCTTTTCTCCAAACAAGAAATCTCATCACGTTTTAATCCTGCGACACCCCTAGTAGTTAGAATAAAAATATATAATTTTTGCACGTGTAATGTTACTCAGTGGGGTTAAAACGTGACACGATTTCTTGCCATGTGCATCTGTGTCTGTTTACCTCATTTCCTGCTTCCAAACAGGCAGGAAGAAGATTCACTCTGTGCATTCCTTTCAGCACCTTGGTATATTTGTTCCATAGAACGACTGCATGAAAAGTGCCTTTTGTCAGTCGGTGGGTGGAGGCGGGGCTGCTAGCATACACACAGGGTAGCCTCGTGAGGAGAAATGTAATTTAGTAGAAAGACTGCAGTATTGTCATATTTTTTTTATTGTACTTTTGTTAAAAATAATGTTGTTAAAATCCACTTTGGTCTCGTTGACCCCATCTTGTGCATCATCACGTCCCGGGAACTGAGTGTTTCATGACACCCATTACGCAACATAAATGTTTTCCTCTGCATTTCGAGCAAGGAGAGTCAGCCACTCCTGCACAACGACTTGACTCCACCACTGTAGGGCAGTTCATGGTTCTCAGCACCGAATCACTGCACCACTTCATATCTCCACTCAGCTGACTTGCATGATGCTGAGCACCACTAATCAACCACGGGGTTTCCACCTGTTCCCACGCTTGACCTTGACACACTAAGCGGCAACACCACCATCAGCTGGAATACAGTCGTTGACTCCTGAGCTGTGATTTGCCAGTGAATTACTCACTGCTGCGTTTTAGAGAGCTGCTGTATTAGTTTGAAGTTTAAAGTTCACTTGCTTTTTGCTGACTTGCGTACATCGATAGAATGTGTAATTTGCGGTAAAAGCAACAGTGCAAAAAAGGTCAAAGTGAAGTGAGTCGTTTTATTGGACGCTTCTGCTGGGTAGAAGCTAATATTTATTCATTGTCTATAAATCAAGAAGATGATGATCTTTTAAACAGCTTTACTGAAACAATGACGGTGCATTTTTACTTAATATGCGGTGTGGTTGTTTGTCTATATGTGTGATTGGCTGGCGACCAGTCCAGGGTGACAGCTGGGATAGGCTCCAGCATGCCCGTGACCCTTAATGAAGTGGTAGAAAATGAATGAATGAAAGTTGCAACAGTGATGTCGTAAGATCTCGCTAAGATTTCTCATTGGGAGAAAAGCTGTATGGTGAGAACATGGCAGCCAGAAGCCAGTCAGACCGAACTATGGCATGGCCATGATGGATGATAATACAGTAATATGAAAGTGGCAGGCTGCGCCTAGGACCTACTTCACAACATCATTGAGTGATGTGTGGTATTTTTTCCCCACCGGTTATACAGCTGCTCGCTACTTGTTGATGTCCAAGCAGAAACTATAGCAATTCTACATTTGATCAACTTCACTTAAAGATTATGTCCCTTAATCACCGAGCAGTTCTATTGACGCTCATTACATTTGGCTCAGGGCTAGCTTTCAAGTACCAGTTCTGTTTCATAACACACCTCATACATAGAAAAGATCCATGGTGACAATTTAGCGGCATGGTCGCTATATTTAGCAAAATAAGGATGAGCTTTCTTGCATCATGCATTTATTTGGTAATGAAATACAAGCCAAGGTGAAGCATCGGATGAGCAGGCGTGCAGGAGTGAGCGTCATCGATGTGAAAGCTGGTAAACAAAACAAAAAAAAAACTCTCCATCATGCAACCCAGGCCTTGACACCAACATAGCCAAAAAGGCAGGGCTTGGAGACACATAGGTGTCCAAAGTGTGGCCCATTTGTGGAATGTGGTTCATACAGAAATAAAATAAACAAAAAGCAAAAAGATATACAATATAAAGATATAAAGAAAAAGATAAAATGTTGATAGTAATAACTAATAAAAAGATTTGTCTTTAAATCTATGTAATAGCCCTTAAGGGTTTAATTTAAGAACTGATATCTAGCATATGGGCGGCACGGCGGTCGAGTGGTTAGCGCCCAGACCTCACAGCTAGGAGACCAGGGTTCAATTCCACCCTTGGCCAACTCTGTGTGGAGTTTGCATGTTCTCCCAGTGCATGTGTGGGTTTTCTCTGGGTACTCCGGTTTCCTCCCACATTCCAAAAACATGCTAGGTTAATTGGCGACTCCAAATTGTCCATAGGTATGAATGTGAGTGTGAATGGTTGTTTGTCTATATGTGCCTTGTGGTTGGCTGGCGACCGGTCCAGGGTGTACCCCGCCTCTCGCCCGAGGACAGCTGGGATAGGCTCCAGCACCCCCGCGACCCTCATGAGGAAAAAGCAGTAGAGAATGAATGAATGAATATCTAGCATATCTTCCATAGTTTTCCCAATAATAACCAAAACTACTTTCCTTTAGTTGTCATGTTTTCCATGACTGTATTTACATATATTGTTTTTAAGTTGTAATTTATTTGTTTTTGTTGATTCAAAATCTGAGAAAAATGTCAAAGTCAAGTTAGTAGAAGTGTTTTTTGTGGGGGAAGGAGTAGGGATTGGGTATTTTCTAATGTCGGTATCAATCACTCTGTTTTTTGCTATTTGCTGGTGATGCCGGAATGTGATGTATTTTATTTCACTTGACATATAGTGATAGACTGTTATAATATAATAATATATATAATATATATCTTCTCAAGGGGAAATACTATAGAGAAAACACAGCCATTCCGGAGCTGGCAACACAGTACTGTACCAAGATAATGGTTTTGCTGACAGTCAGGCATGGTGGTGGTAGTGTGATGGTCTGGGGTTGTCTGATTGCTGCTGGCACTGGGGAGCTGCCGTTCGTTGAGGTAGAGTCCAACATGTTCTGCAGTCAGTTTCTGCAGTCATGTTCTGCATTTGATGCACTCATGACGTTTACAACTCAGGGTTCTAAAAATGAGGTATTAAAAGGTTACTTTGTCATTTTTATGCTGCACTGTATTGAGCCATGCAGTAGACAGACGTGTGACCTCGCCATCACATGGATCAAGTAACACAAATTAGTCTTGGGTGTTTTATCTCATCCAGATGGAAGAGTAAAAGAAGGCTCGCCAGATGGGAGGATTTGACGTGAAGAAGATGTTTGCAACACCAACACTTTTCTAACTCCTCATTTCCACTTTGAATTCTCTCACCTGCTGAAAATGTGTGATTGCGTACAGCTCGTCTGTTTTTGAAGATCTCCGGCATCTTTTCAGATGTAGGTCTGCTGCTCTCTCACTGCAGCTCTGCAGTCACGATTCCATTTTTTTTTTTTTTTGCAGCAATGCTGAGGATGCCTCCACAGCCTTCTCGTGCAAAAGCTTTTTAGTTTTTTTAATAAATGGAACTGACACAGATAAGAGATAAGGAGGAAAGGAAAGAAGAGACAAAACTGCAAACTCCCTGAGTGTTGGAAAGGGAGTTCTGGTGGAAAAGGGGGAGGTGATGGAGGCAGGGGATAGAGGAGAAAAGTACGTGATGGTGCAGAAAGAGAGAGAAAGTGAAAGAGACAGCGGTTAATGAGCAGGGCATCCACGTGAGAGGGGAGTAAAGTAGGAGCGCACTTTAATTTGAAACCTGCTTTTCCTTTTTTTTTTTTCTTTTTTGCTAACAGCAGCACTGTGACCCATCACCAGCTTTGCATCTCACACCTACTGGATGACACTGCGGTTCAAACCTCAGTCATTCACCAAGGACAGACATACATATTTAGCTCTGGTTGCTAACATGTGTACACGCAAATAGAAGCACACGTTATATAGACGTGATGGAGCGCCGAGGTGTGAAATTTATCTTACAAGCCTGACTGTGAATGACTCTTGGCTGTTGCTATGGAAACTATCTCAGGATATCATCACTCTTCTAATTGTTAACTTTTTAAAGAGTCATTTAGCGGGAGCAAAGATGAGACCTTCAGATCCTGCAGACAGCTGAGGCTTTAGTCGCTATGGTTTAATGTCACAAAGCGTGAGCTTTTGGTCTATCACAGGGGTGTCCTAACTTTTTCCACCGAGGCCCGCTTACCTAAAATCAAAGGATTTTGTTTGTTTTGGCAGTTTTCTATTAATAAAGATTGAATGATTTGGGGCTGGTCACACAGCTAGGGTTCGATTCCACCCTCGGCCATCTCTGTGTGGAGTTTGCATGTTCTCCCCGTGCATGCGTCGGTTTTCCATCGGGGATTCCAGTTTCCTCCCACATTCCAAAAACATGCTAGGTTAATTGGCGACTCCAAATTGTCCATAGGTATGAATGTGAGTGTGAATGGTTGTTTGACTATGTGCCCTGTGATTGGCTGGCGACCAGTCCAGGGTGTACCTCTCACCCGAAGACAGTTGGCATAGGCTACAGCACCACCGCGACCCTCATGAGGATAAGCGGAATGAATGAATATAGTGGGAACAGTTTTGGAAAGGCCCTTTTCTGTTCCCAGTACACATAAGCTCCATAAAGTTTTGCTTGGATAAATTTGGTGTGGAAGAACCCCATCACACCCCTTTAGAATGATCTTAATGGGGCTGTCCTGGATGAATAGACACACTCCCGTATGAATGTTTCCAGAATGTATTTGTCACGTGTATGTGGACCAGTTAGTTTGTCAGCTACACAACACAAATGAAGGGTCACATTCACCTTGTTAAACATTGTCTTACCACTCACAAGCCATAATCATGTCATGACATCATCTTCAGAGTGGCGTTCATTGACATTGATTGCTTGTCTCTGGCTCCTGCTGAGGACAGTCCTAGAAAGCTTGGACGTGGGCCCAAGGGAACATTTCTATCACACACCCCCACACACACACAGACACACACAGAGACAACTGTATGTATGGATGTTTTCATTACAGTCGCTCCTGCTGGAATTGTAAAGAAGTGTACAAATGTAGACTGTCCATAAGTGTTATTTGTCCATTTTTAGATGGCAGGAATCCTTCCTGGTTCATGGAAGATAATTTAACAATGACAGGCTACAATAACTACTTCCAGGTTGATGGAGTAAGGGGGATGGGAAAAGGGAATAGTGACTCAAAAGGCAAAATACATTTCTGGAACAATAATGCACAAGACTAGACACACACAAACTAAAAGCACGTCTACAAATTTCAAGGTAGGGCTTAACAAGAAGAAACTGAAACTGAGTTGGTCACCTGTTCAGACACAGTCTCAAGTTCTTGTTTTTTAATGCACAAGATTAGACACGTGCAATCCAGAAAAGGATATGTAAATGTCACAAAAAAGTGGGCTAATAAATTGACAATAAAAGCACAAATACTGCGGATTTCAGAAAACAACAGATGGAATGATACAGCACTCTACAAGAAACAATGAAGTCTGTAAAATTAAATAATAATAAAAAAATCAAAAAATTGTTAGAACTATAATGATGAAAATGGTAATATTAATAATGATAATAATAATGGTGATAATGATAATATTACAATGATAATAATAACAGGGGAAAACAAGACAGTGGCATGAACATGATTAAATCTTGCAAAAAGGGGTAGGCATTTATAAGCTTTTGCTTCAGCCTACTCCTTTTGGGCTTGTGATCAGATAGCTGAATACAAATGTAAATTATGGAAAGTTATATTTTGATTGATGTAAGAAATGGACTGTAATTTTTCATATATTTGCCCAAATAAAATATAAAAAAAACAAAAAACAGTGCACTTTAAAAGTGTTGTATTTGTATTTCTATGAATATAATAAGTGATGGCCACACTGTCAGGCAGACCTGGGTGTGGAGTTTGCATGTTGTCCACGTGTATGCATGGGTTTCCTCCCACATTCTCCAAAAAATGTGAGAGGCTGGCGAAAGGCAGTCCAAAGACAGCTGGGATAGGCTCCAGCATGGCCCTGTGACCCTCGTGAGGATAAGCGGCATAGAAAAAGGATGGATGGATAATGGATGATGGCATAATACGTCACCAAAATGTATTGTTTGACCCAAAAGTGGGCCATTGATCCATTCTGGGTGGGTCACAGAAAGCAATTCAAGCACATTCAAGTACATGTAACATGTTTCATGTTACATGTTTTTGTAATATTTTAGTCATCTTCCTTTTTGGTATACTATATTCATTGGACAGTCAGTGAAATATCTGATCTTATTTAGTGCTTGTTTGATATTTCATTTTAATGAATGCATTATTTGTATGCATGAAGTTAAGTTCCTTATAAAATTTCTACAGCGTGTCGCAGGTTGAGACCATTTGAGGTCCCGTGATCTAACACATTAATACGCCTTACTGGCAATCGCTTTTTCAGGCTGTTGTCCACACACTCTGCACATGGATTACATAGTATTTGTTGGAAGATATGCAGTACGGCTGTTGTTTTGCCGTTTCTTGTGTGTGACAGAGTATTTCTAAATCTCTACTTCATTTTGTGTGTTGCTTAGAACCGAGGGAGAGGAGCTGTGCAGCTATTTCAGTTGCCCCTGGGAGAGCGTCTGTGTGAATTCATGAAACTTAAGTCATAATTAATATTAACAGCAAAAGTCTATTTTTGTATTCGTGTTTTTTTTTTCTCATATGATGTATGCGCATGGCTGCTCATACACACACACACACACACACACACACACACACACACACACACACACACACACACACACCCTTAGATCTGTGTACTCTTTTGCTGTGTTTATGTATCTGTGCATTCGAGCACTGTAAATATTTTGTGTGCGTATATGTGTGAGAGAAGGGGAGTGGGTTGGCCCAAGCAACTCTCCCTCCCTCCCACAGCTCGAGCAGAGGGAAAAGTAGAGCAGTGGAGCACACGTGAGGTGGTGAGAGCGTGGATTATTGCACTTGTCTCTGCGCATGTGCAAGAGATCCAAGCCAGGGATGAAAGACTGCATGAGCAATGTGTTCATACTGGCACTGCATCTTTAAACATACTATATATAATATACTGTATGAGTGTGTATGCAGGGTGTGACGAAAAGGAAATATAAAGACAGTGCTTCTTAAAATGTTTCTTTTTACAATGTCATTTCATCTACAGATATTATTTATAATATTTTAATCTGTTCCAAACACTGCTGTTAGTCCATAAGATGACAAAGCCATCTGCGCAAACATGACTTGCTGCTTCTTTTTTGCTTTGTTTTGTTTTTTTGTTAGTTTTTTTTTTTTGCAAAGGCTGAGTGACTATTTACTGCAATGATGGCCATATAAAGGTCAAATTACACATCACAAAACATAGGACTAGCAACAATAGTGTACAAGAAGAAGGGATAAGTATGAAATGCCTTTCACAGATTAAAGTATTTTTCTTTTGCTGGTAGGGAACCAGGAACTCCAACCACTTGTCTTTAGCAATTGTAAACAAATGTGGCTTTCCCTTTCCAAATAAATATGCATGGCGGTCGAGTGGTTAGCACGTAGACCTCATAGCTAGGAGACCAGGGTTCAATTCTACCCTCGACCATTTCTGTGTGGAGTTTGCATGTTCTCCCCGTGCATGCGTGGGTTTTCTCCGGGTACTCCGGTTTCCTCCCGCATTCCAAAAACATGCTAGGTTAATTGGCGACTCCAAATTGTCCATAGGTATGAATGTGAGTGTGAATGGTTGTTTGTCTATATGTACCCTGTGATTGGCTGGTGACCAGTCCGGGGTGTACCCCGCCTCTCGCCCGAAGACAGCTGGGATAGGCTCCAGCGACCCTCGTGAGGAAAAGCGGTAGAAAATGAATGAATGAATGAACCACGGCCATATAAGGAAGCCCTCTCCTCTGTGACATCATAAAGGAACCGTTTTACCACACCTTCTAAAACCGAGCGTTTTTAGCCATCCTAAACGTCTTTCAGGGCTCACTTCCAAATGCGCAAACCTCATTATCTGAAACTTTGGCATCATTTAACATGAGAATACAACATTCTAGCAACATTTATAGGTCAGAAAAGTGGAAAAAGCATAATAGGTCCCCTAAACATAATCAGTATGTATTTTATGACCATTCATTCATTCATTCATTCATTTCCTACCGCTTTTTCCTCACGAGGGTCGCGGGGGTGCTGGAGCCTATCCCAGCTGTCTTCGGGCGAGCGGCGAGGTACACCCTGGACTGGTCGCCAGCCAATCACAGGGCACATATAAACAAACAACCATTCACACTCACATTCATACCTATGAACAATTTGGAGTCACCAATTAACCTAGCATGTTTTTGGAATTTGGGAGGAAACCGGAGTACCCGGAGAAAACCCACGCATGCACGGGGAGAACATGCAAACTCCACACAGAGATGGCTGAGGGTGGAATCGAACCCTGGTCTCCTAGCTGTGATGTCTGCGCGCTAACCACTGGACCGCCGTGCCACCATTTTATTGACCAATAATAATAAATATTTAAATCTCATTAATTGAATCAGCTGTTAAAGAGTGTAGAATTTATTCATGGGTTGTTGACTCAAAGTTGTTATTCATGTTCTGAGCCAGTTTCGGCCTCATCCTGGTCCGCCTTCACACAATTCACCTTCAGCTCCACTGTCCCTCCACAAATGCTCTCGTTAATCCAGCGATAAGGTTTGTCCCTGCTGTGAACAGAAAAGCCCCCCGGAGCTAGAGGCAATCCCCCTGTTCTCTTTTATGCGCCTGCACTCCTCCATGCTTTACCACACACAAACACACAACAATTCAAGTTGAAAAGAGCGTCCACCGGGATATAATGTGTCCAGCCAATGCAGCGACATGGGTGGGCAGAGGCAGCTGCGTTAAATGAGCTCAATCTCTTAAATGTGACTGGATGCTTTACTGCACACGTCTCATGCATTAATCCACACTTTATGCACTCACGTTTGGCGCACTTGCTCCCCCTCCCTTTGGCACTTCTGAGGACTGTTAAGGTCTGTTTACATGCGCTGACTTAAATAGACACATGCACAGTTCAGGCTAAAATGTTTTATACCATGGTCACATTGTTAGTTAAAGGGATTTTTTTATTGTGTAATGAAGTTGTGTTATAGATATAATATTTGGTTAAAGCAGTGATTCTCAAATATTGGAATGGGTGCCCCTGGGGCGAGATGATGAGCGTGAGAGGCAGGGAGTGCTTTCAGTGTTAATGTACAGACCGGCCAACAAAATTATTGTACTCATCATGCAATTTGACTCTTGAATACACTTCACTGCTCTCCATTTTGTTGCATTTCATAGATTTCAGTTTTGAGTTCAGTCTGTACAGTCCAGATAAATATCAGTTCGTCTATAGTATTTCAAACCACAGGGTAGACTATGACAGAATATAATTGACAACAACATTCATTCATTTCCTACCGCTTATCCTCACAAGGGTCGCGGGCCTATTCCAGCTGTCTTCGGGCGAGAGGTACACCCTGGACTGGTCGCCAGCCAATCGCAGGGCACATATGTCTAGATGTGACAAACCATTCCCACTCACATTCATACCTATGGACAATTTGGAGTCACCAATTAACCTAGCATGTTTTTGGAATGTGGGAGGAAACCGGAGTACCCGGAGAAAACCCCCACATGCACAGGGAGAACATGCAAACTCCATACAGAGATGGCCGAGGGTGGAATTGAACTCGGGTCTCCTAGCTGTGAGGCCTGCGTGCTAACCACTAGGCCGCCGCGCAGCCCTGAGAACAACATATTTAAGATTTTATACTTATTTGACATTATTCACATTCCTCATCACGTTTGATCTTTTTGTGGAAATCCAATCATCTGCACCATTCTAAAGGATCCAGATAACTTCTAGCATCATCTCAACTGGGGTTTCTAAAGTGTTTCAAAGTCAACCCTCCCCTCTGATAATACAATAATACATAATATAAGGATAATAATTGCTAGATAATAGACACTACATAATAGGCCCACATACTGAAAATGAAAGAATGCAGGGGCCGCTTTCTACACATGTACATATGACAAGAAGTTATACTATATATTTCCTGTAAGTGCTGTTACAGAAATGCACTAAGCATAATTCTTAAATCAGTTAATGAATTTAATTAATAGTTCACTTAGTCAGCTCATTATAATAATAATATACAACTTTTTAACATGCTTTCAAGCTTCAATGAAATAAATAACTTATTAACTAAATCCATTAACTGATTTAAGAATTATGCTTGGTGCAGTTCTGTAACAGCACTTACATTTCCAGAAAAAGCAAACAGCAAATACAGTTAAACGGCATATTATTGAGGGGCCTTTTATTGTGGCCAACCTAAGCATCAGCAAGCGCTGTGTTTATATTTTGTGTAATATTATGATGTTAAAAATATTTTGTCTTTAATATTTCAACTTCATGATACTAAAATTATGTTATTTTTACTGTTGGACAATTATTATTTTCTCGTAATATTTTGTCTTTATTTTTGTAAAAGTAATGCAATTTTTTTTACATTTTGTGCTTGTTTTTTTCCTGTTGAATTGTATTTAAGCAGCTGCGGGCTGCACTTTGGACACCCCTTTACACTACGGATGTTGAAAACTGATTTTTCCCCCTCAACTACTGCAGAGCTGCCTCATACAGTGAAAACACTGACCTTGAACATTCTAATCAACTATAAATGTTTAGCTTAGATGCTACATGTATTGGAAAAAATATGTATGCTATTTATGTAAAAAACAATGACAATAATTTTACCATAACAGCTTATAGTATTTGCCAGTGTTGGTGTTATTTTCAGCTATTTGATGTATACATTTGTTTAACCTGACCAAAATATAAAATTAGGGGCTCTGAGCACTTCCTAAGAAAGCACAATTAAGGCAAAAATAACATGAAATGATTTGCACAACAGTAAACTGCCTCAAATAGGAACAGAGAAGTGAGTAGTCCCCTCACATACCAGCCATCATTTGTATGTGTGACATTATTTTAAGGTACAGATTGTATAGCATTCTGAAAAGGACTCATCACACAGCTGTAGTTGTCTGAATAGCTGGGAACACTAGTGAGTATCAAGGTAATTGTGTCTTTCTGACAGTCGCGTATTGTGGTTGTTGTGCCATGGTCTGGGGCTGCATGAGTGCTGCTGACATTGGGGAGATGCGGTTCACGGATGGAAACATGAATTCCTACATACACTGTGACTGTGTCCTTTTTTTGCATACAACAGTATGTTAAGGATATGAGAATTGAACCCCCACAACATAAGTAATACATGTTAGAATTGCTGTCATGTCATGAGTGCCACTGATTATTAATAGTAGTATTAATATGGTAGAAACAGTAATGGGACATGCTCTCCCTCTTTTCACAGCACATGCAATGAAATGTGTCCCGGAGATTATAATAATATAGCAAGATTGTGTATTAGTGTGCTTGCATGTCGTTGTAGTTACTGTAGCTCAAAGGAGATTTAGAGAGCAATAACCGGAACGCTGGTGGGGAGGTGAAGTAAATAACTCAGCCGCTCTGTCCAATATGATTCAAAAGGGGTGAAAGACAAACAGTGAGGGAACGTGTAATACGTCTGTCAGAGCATCATAAACATTTCACATAAATCAATTGCCATTGTGAAATATAAAAACACAGTAAAGTAAACACATACACACACCCACAGCGGCCTGCTCAAAGTTGCCTAGACGACTGGTATTGACTACAGAGCCCTGTTCCTATAGAAACAACAGATGCCTAAAAGAGGAGTATCATTAATTGGATTAAGAGAGTATATCAGGGTGAGAGATGAGGAAGGACAGGAGCATGAAGCGGGACATGATGGCGAGGAAAAACAATAATCCATATTTAGAGAGTATGACTAGATGCATCACGTGGAAGACTTTGCAGGAGTGGATGACATCTAAGTCAAAGTGGCATTTTCATATTCAAAGGGAGGT
This sequence comes from Doryrhamphus excisus, assembly GCF_037039965.1. Lineage (NCBI taxonomy): Eukaryota > Metazoa > Chordata > Actinopteri > Syngnathiformes > Syngnathidae > Doryrhamphus > Doryrhamphus excisus. The sequence goes on from NC_136362.1 coordinate 18,199,939, forward strand.
AGGAAGAGAGGTGTAGTTCTTGTTTCTTGTAGTGTTTTGTTGTGCTTCACAGACTTGAATTCTTCCTCCAAATGATATGAAATGTGCAGCGGTCTTCAGAAGCAGTAGCGTGCCACAATGTACTTATTGCACACTATTTGAATCTATTTTGGTGTGCATCATACATTAAAAGATCAACAACATACAAGCACGCAGGCACACAGGCAGGCAGGCTTATGTTCAAGCGTAATTACTGCAGCATGGAGAGACGGCATTAAGTTGCATGGAAAACTCCCACATCCAATTTAATGACAAAACATCACTCTGACATAACAGTCAGTCGCAGATGGATTTTGTATTATGAATATCTGATGATGTCATGTAGACAAAATTGTGATTCTTTGGAGTACAGTCATCCCTCACTTTGCGCTTCGAAGTCTACGGCTTCACGGTTTTTATTAACAGATTAATAAATAATGCTTTTTCATGGTTGAATACTTTGAATTTATCTGGAATAAGTGATTTAAAAAAGTAATAATGAGGGATTACAGTGTGGCTTCTGAATCATTTTGATGCGGTGCTTTTATTGAGTCATATAAGTCATCTCTCGCAACATCGCAGTTCGAATGTTGCTCTCTCGCTCTCTTAAAATATTGAAAGACATATGTCGTATTTTGGTCACCTGGCGTCAGCAATGTTACATCGATGAGACATGATGTTGCACACTACTGTGTGAAAGCAGTAAGTTTCTTCCCCACTCCGTTTGAAACACTTTCTTAAAGGGGAACTACACTTTTTAGCAAGCAACCGAGCTAACTAGTTAGCCTCTCCAATTTATGTATTCTAAACTTAAATGGGATTGCACTTTTTGGGGGAATTTTGTCCATCATTCACAATCCTTATGTGAAACATGAACACATATTTCTTTACCTTTTCTGTGTATTATACCACAAGAAAATAAGTTAATTTCAGCTAGCTTACAATGCTGTCATTGGGATGACTATGAATCCTTCTAAAAATAAACCTCTAACAACATTGCATCGTTTGATGTACACGCTTTGATCATGCGTTAACACGTCGTACACTGATAATAACATGTAATAGTTGCAGTATCCTGCCGTATTTGGATGATTTGAAACTTTTTTCCTTGGCTCATTGATACTAGCTAACTAACACTATGCGTCGCTAATGGCTAGTCTCAGCGTCATTCACAGACGGTAGAGGTCTCGTTTTCACTACAAAGACTCAACAAGACGCTTGTTTGCCGTCAGCATTATTCACCTGAGGACTGGAGCACATGTCCTGTGCTGGAAGACACAGCCATCCCAAGGAGAGCGGACATCCTAAGTGTCATCACTGCTGTTGTTGTTGTGTTATAATCCACAGAAAAGAAAAAGAAATATGTGTTCATATTTCACATAAGAATTGTAAAATATAAAAAAGTGCAGTCCCCCTTTAAGTTTAGAATACATAAATTGGAGAGACTAACTAGTTAGCTCGGTTGCTTGCTATGGTAACGACTCTTATGTGCCTTCGATGATCCCGAAACTTGCACAATGTGGTTAAATATAAAATAATTGAGTGTGAAGGCGACTATAGGGGTGCTATTTCATGGCTACTCCTGTTTCCATGCTATTGTTCATTCATTCATTCATTTTCTACCGCTTTTCCTCACGAGGGTCGCGGAGGGTGCTGGAGCCTATCCCAGCTGTCTTCGGGCGAGAGGCGGGGTACATCCTGGACTGGTGGCCAGCCAATCACAGGGCACAAATAGACAAACAACCATTCACACTCACATTCATACCTATGGACAATTTGGAGTGGCCAATTAACCTAGCATGTTTTTGGAATGTGGGAGGAAACCGGAGTACCCGGAGAAAACCCACGCATGCACGGGGACAACATGCAAACTCCACACAGAGATGGCCGAGGGTGGAACTGAACCCTCGTCTCGTCACACATCTGAAGTCATGTTGTTCTTCAGACCACAGACTAGTTGAGACTGAACCAACAGCGCCCCTGCTGGTTGCAGCCATGGGGTGCAACTTCAAGAGACAATTCAAGAATCAATTCAAACAATTGACCTAATTCTCAAGGCATCTTCTTAACTGATTTTTACATTTACTATTCTATAGTGACTTTGAAGTAATTACATGTCAAAGCCCAGACCAGATAGCTGATAAAAGGTACAATTCCTGCACTGCTTTAAGTGGATGTTGGCTGGGATCCAAACAACATGCAGCTGAATCCATCTCAGGTGACCAAAATGACCTTCCCACTTTGAGCTAATGGAAGCCAGCCATGGTAGCGCGGCAATTGGCTGCTTAAAGCAGTGGATTGACCCCCCCTCGGTGCTAGAAGTAGACTTGTTTTCTGCAGGTACAAACAGATCATGTGACTTATGGGTTATCTTATTATATTAATATTGTGTTTTAAGGACATTGGAATCAAAGGTATTTTCTAGAAGATGCAGTCTGTTTTTTAATAAGGCTAGTAGTTTTATTACGCCCCCCCCCCAGTGATGTTCCCACTGATATATTAGAAATAGTAATGGAAAGACAGGGCCACAGGATCATATTATGTTCACCTCCACTCTATCAAGGCTAAGCAGCAAAGCCGTTGATGTATTTTTTTTGTCTCCTGACTAGATTAACCCCCTTGAGAGTGCATCTCCGGGTGCTCAGTAATCTGACATGAACCCTTCTTTGATATAGAACATCCTGGAGTGTGTATAAATACAAGGATGTATTTCCCTTGCTATCTCAAAAGCAGCTCATCCCAAGGTGTCTATTCATTTTCATCCAACTACTGAGGGGAAATGCATCATGTTGTCGTCTTCTCAAGCCTTCTGTCAATCGAGGCGTCAAATCTTCACTCATCTATACTGCCTGAAACATAAACTTACTGTAAATAACATGGGACCCTCTGTTATGGCTTGTCACTAGGCTGGTACTCCCTTGATACATTTACCTTGGAAGAAGGCACAACTACCTTTATGTTAATTTGGTTAGCACGCAGACCTCACAGCTAGGAGACCAGGGTTCAATTCCACCCTCGGCGTTTGCATGTTCTTTCCGTGCATGCGTGGGTTTTCTCCGGGTACTCCGGTTTCCTCCCACATTCCAAAAACATGCTAGGTTAATTGGCCACTCCAAATTGTCCATAGGTATGAATGTGAGTGTGAATGGTTGTTTGTCTATATGTGCCCTGTGATTGGCTGGCCACCAGTCCAGGGTGTACCCCGCCTCTCTCCCGAAGACAGCTGGGATAGGCTCCAGCACCCTCCGCGACCCTCGTGAGGAAAAAGCGGTAGAAAATGAATGAATGAATGTTAATTTGTCTAAAATGTAAGGCACCTTGATACTCCTCAGAAGTGACGCTCCTCTCCAGTACCACATTCTTTTAAAAGGGGTATAAAATAACCATATAAATAGGTTTTGGCATTGAATTTTATTTATATTACTGTATTTTCCGCACTATAAAGCACACTTAAAAGTCTTTAATTTTCTCAAAAATCAACAATATGCTTTATACTCCAGTTGAACTGAGTTCCAAAATCTGTAAAACTTTTGTTGTGCTAACTTGGTTAGTGCTGTGCTTGATTGACTGTTGAACCATTTCCCGCTGACGCAGGGATGTAATACGCATGCTGGCAGCAATAACCAATCATATACCAGAGAACATGACCAACATGGCGAGTTGCACCACCATATGTGAATGGATTGTGGATTCATGGGCTAAGGTATCTTCTCTAACTGTTGTCCGAGCTTTGCCGAAAGCCGGCATCATTGCTGAATAACCACCTGCCAAAGAGGCTGACTCCCACAAAGATAAGAGGGAACCCGGAATGTTTGATGGACGAAATTGCCCAGCTGTTCAATTTCAGATACAGAAGATGAGGACTAACTTAACAAAGAACCATTTTTTTGCATTTCTGGGTGCTCTTTTTTTGCTGCAGTAACGAGTGTGAGTTCATGCATTCCACACTTTTAGCATGTGCCTTATAATACGACGCACCTTATGGTGCTGAAAATACGGTATATTTAAGCATCTACTTCCCACACTATTTACCAAATCCTTCCATACTTCCATCCATTTTCTATGCCACTTATCCTCACTAGGGTCGCGGGTATGCTGGAGCCTATCCCAGCTGTCTTCGGGCAAGTAGCGGGGTACACCCTGGTCACCAGCCAATTGCAGGTCACATATAGACAAACAACCATTCACACTCACATTCATACCACTGAAAATGATGAAACGCATTATTATTGTCTAAATAGTTGGCCACACAAGAGAACCAAGATAACTTTGTCTTGCGTACAGTCAAGACTAGAGCTACATGAGTACTACTTGCACTGGGGTTCACTGAGGGAAACATGAATTCCAACATGTACTATTCTGAAGTAGAACATGATCCCCTTCCATGGGCCTCATGGCAGTTTTCCAACATAACGAGCCCAAACACACCTCCAAGATGATGAGCGCCTTGCTGAGGAAGCGGAAAGTGAATCTTTCTAAACTGTACATAGACACTCTAAGTCAGGGGTCTCAAACACGCGGCCCGCAGGCCAATTGTGGCCCGCAGGACACTAGTTTGAGGCCCCGCCTTGATATGAAAGTTTAATGTTAGTGCGGCCCGCGCAAGTTTGATATGGATGCTGTATGGTATCATGTACCCAGAAAAAATTATTACGTTTGATTAATGTTCATGTTAAAGGTTAAATAACTGTTAATAGTTATCCTCCGTATCCGTGTGGAAGTGGTAAGTTTTTGGCTATTTAAGTTTAAAGGAAATAACTTGAAGGCTATCGTTTAGGTCGCTAGCTCTCTAGTTTGCGAGTTAGCATGTGTCTCAAGACCCTGCAGTTACGCAATATGTTGTAAATAAAAAGAGTATAAATGTGACTATAGTCGTGTTTTGTCATGTCTACAGGGCTCTAATAATGCTTTGTTCATTTTAATCTGAAAAAAATAATTTGTCTACCCACCAACTATATGTGGTTTCTTAAGTTTTTATTATTTGCCGTTTTATTATTATTATTATTATATTTATTTATTTATTACTGATTGATTCTTAATTAGTTTATTTATTTTTCATCTTATTTTGTGTAGAAAAATAAAAAGTAAGATATTTGAGTGGAATGTTTTAACAGAACTTTTCTTGTAGAAAATTGGAACCAAAGCGAAGTTTTAAAAAAAAAATGTTGTTTTTAATAAATGCCTTTTTTTGGGGGGGGGAAACCTGATGCGGCCCAGTCTCACCCAGACCCGAGCTCCAGTGGCCCCCAAGTAAATTGAGTTTGAGACCCCTGCTCTAAGTTATAGCCAACTTTTATGTTTTATTAATGTCCCTTGCTTGCTGATGTGTGAGAGGTGTACTCACTTTTGTGAACAAATGCTACTGTTGGTTCCGTTCCCGTTCCTGTTTTTCGTCATCACTACTTTATCACTGAGATAAATACCAAAGAGAACACTTCTTGTGTTCATCCTATCGATACTGTACTCACTGAGCTGAAGTCTCACATAGGTGTCCTGTGACGTAATGCATGGCAGCAAAATGCTGGGTAAAGATTTGTTGTTGGTACATCGATTGGCGGAGATTCTGTGTGTCAACCAGCCTGCACAGCATCGCAGCGACCACTGAACAAGCTCCAGATAATTCTCCATTTATTTAAGTGACACCTCCCAACAGACCAGCAGCCAGCAGCTGTCAGCAGCAGGCTTTGGCAGGCACCACACACACACACACACACACACACACACACACACACTGCTTTCATATATCAGGTGCAAATATAGACATGAAGTCCAAAAATGGTGTAAAGTCTGCAATCATCAGCAACTTTCATTTGTACGCGTCTTCGGTCATTAAAAAGACTTTGGTATTTAGCGTTAAATTGCACTCCGAAATGACTTCATGTCACGGCAAGACTTCATTAGCTCTAAAAGTCACGTTATGTTCCGATTCTGTCCTTGTACAAACGGCTGGCTGGCATTCCTGCATTAGAAGATGACATCAGTTTTATGGCCTTGCTGCTGTGCTTTATGAAGAGAAGTCGTTTCTGCAGAATGTTTTGCTATTGCAGGTTGTAGATGTTGTTAAAGTGATAGACCTTTTTGCTGTCGTCAATGTCAAGCATGGGTGGTTAATTTCTTTTTACACTTGGATGACAATTAAGCATATGTACAGGAGATGCATACTTATTGTATCCTCGTGCTGACCTTAAACTGTCCCTGTTTCATGCAAAAAGTAGAATGTAATTTCAAAAATAACCAAAGTATGTAAATGCTCTAGTCCAGGGGTCACGCGGCCAAATGTGGCCCGCAGGACACTAGTTTGAGGCCCCCGCCTTGATATGAAAGTTTAATGTTAATGCGCAAGTTTGATATGGATGCTGTATGGTATCATGTACCCAGAAAAAATTATTACGTTTGACTAATGTTCATGTTAAAGGTTAAAAAACTGTCAAATAGTTATCCTCCCTATCCGTGTGGAAGTGGTAAGTTTTTGGCTATTTAAGTTTAAAGGAAATAACTTGAAGGCTACCGTTTAGGTCGCTAGCTCTCTAGTTTGCGAGTTAGCATGTGTCTCAAGACCCTGCAGTTGCGCAATATGTTGTAAATAAAAAGAGTATAAATGTGACTATAGTCGTGTTTTGTCATGTCTACAGGGCTCTAATAATGCTTTGTTCATTTTAATCCGAAAAAAATAATTTGTCTACCCACCAACTATATGTGGTTTCTTAAGTTTTTATTATTTGCCGTTTTATCATTATTATTATATTTATTTATTTATTACTGATTGATTGATTTTCTTTATTCTTGATTTTTTTAATTTATTTTTCATCTTATTTTGTGTAGAAAAATTAAAAAGTAAGATATTTGAGAATAGTGGAATGTTTTATCAGAGCTTTTCTTGTAGAAAATTGGAACCAAAGCGACATTTTTAAAAAATTTTTGTTGCGTTTTTTTTTTTTTAAACCTGATGCGGCCCAGTCTCACCCAGACCCGAGCTCCAGTGGCCCCCAAGTAAATTGAGTTTGAGACCCCTGCTCTAGTCAGTTGAAGGAAAACTGCTGTTTTTTGGGGAATTTTTCCCATGAGCTTCAATCCTTATGTGTCACTTGAATGCATGTCTTTTGGGACACACCTAGTTTGACTATAAAGCCCTCTAAAAAAAACTCCAAAAACAGCAATAATATTCAATGTAATTCACATTAACCAAGTTACAGTGTTATTGTAAATGCTAACATCGAATAACTACTTTTCTTGCATAGTAACACAGAGTCTCACTCACAGTACCACTCACAACATCTCAGGCCACTACCGAGAGATCGCAAACGCTATCGGATTTGCTGCTGCATCGCCTGTGAGATGGAATAAGCTAAAATGTTGGTCAACTTGTGGATACTGGTTTTCAACATCACAAGAAAGACTAAAACGAGGTGCTCGTTTGCACTAAGGATTAAGTTGAATTGAAGTATTGTGCTGAAAGGTACAGCTTCCCCATCAGTTATCATCCCAATTGAGAGATTTTATGCAATAATGCCTGTTTCACTATAGCTGGATCTACCTAGCACCCTGCAACGTTATTTTTTGACTTAGGAGAGTAAAAGTAAAGGTAGTCGATGTTGTCGACACACACAAAGTCTGCAATGACAGCAAATGCTCTCTCTCAAATGCTCTTGGAAATCAGTGCGCCCAGGAAGGAGGCTCTGGTCATGCTTAAAATGACCAACACACTGTAAATTGGATAACGACTTTGCAGTATGTAAGAAGCATCTCCAAAATATGACAAAAATCTGAAAAAAGTAAGACCACCCCTCGGAATAACAACAACTAAGGAGAAATGTTGCTTTTAAAATGGTACAAAACACAACAGCAGTATTTGTAGTTCAAAACATCTCTGGTAAGTTAAACGCTATCCTCATGTTGAATACAACTGAGGTTGCCTTGTTATACTGTCTATGCACGTAATCAGGACAACAACATTAGCATTAATATGAGATACCTAAGTATGGCAGAATATTTGCTTCCACTCTTAGTCATTATGCCTCTATTGAATGACAAATTACCACAAAATATAAACATATAAAATATAAAATACCACACAATCAGTTTGAGTGGCGATCTCCTTTGTAAATAAAGTGCAGTTGAAATCTAGCCAGTCATATAAATATATGACTCGCCTCGTTTTCCTTTTTTTTTTTATTTTAATTTTTTTATAAAAGTCGCCCTGACAATGCTGAAAGTTCAGAGAAACCTGCACTGGAAATGAATGCATCTTGAAAAACAAGATGCAGATAACACTTGTGGTTTGTTAATGTTTTTTGTACAAAATGGTATAGATACCAACACTGTTAAAGGGGACCTTTTATGCTTTTTCCACTTTTCTGACCTATAAATGTAGTTAGAATGTTGTAATAATGAGGTTTGCGCATTTGGAAGTGAGCCCTGAAAAGAGTTGGGGATGGCTCAAAACACTCGGTTTCAAAAGGCGTGGTAAACTGCCCCTTTGTGATGTCACAAAGGGGCGGACTGCCTTATATGGTTCATAGTTAGGACCAATCATAGCGGAGTGGGCATGCCCGTTTTGGCAGGAAGCACAAACCAAAGGAAACACAGCTGGAATAGGTGCAGATTCTGGAGGAACTAGAAAACTTTGTGTTCTGGTTATCATGTGTAGCTGCTCTATAGGAGCAGCTTTTGTTTTTGTTTCACCTTATGGTCATATTGAGATGTTATCGTTATTGTGAGCCATGTATCACAAATCATGTATCATCATGTCCATGAGAAAAGGTATTTTCTTCATGACATCATGAAAACCAAGAACATCGAAAGTGACTGAGCAAATCTTTTATCAAAAGTGGAGCAAACAAGTGAGAGAAACAGAAACAGCTTAAAAAGTATGCAGTATGTACACTTTTAAATCAAAAGGTACAATGTTTTTGTTTGCAATTAATATGAAAACACAATATGCTAGCATGTCTTGCTGCAAAGCCAACCGATCTGCTTGCTTCGTTTTCAACAACATTAGTGAACGCACATTTATTGTCTGCCTGGGACAGCTAGTTGTGCAAATCTTGAAATAAATGAATCTATAAATCTACCCTCCTTGCTATATGCTCTCTGCATGGGTAATCATACCTCTCGGGTATGAATCACTGCATTATTGTATTATCACCTTGATAAGGTGCAAGCAAGGCACCATCGCTTCCATTTATTTATGTAGTTTTTGCCACCATCACCTCCCTCTGCTTCTCCGGCAAGCACACATCTCCAGCAAGCCTACTCCCGAGTCTCTTCCAGGCCCTGTTTCCATAGCAACAGGTAACCATGGAAACTAGGTGACAGTGCAGTGTATCCTGTCTTCTTAATGCAGACGAGAGGTGTTTAAAGAGAGGGCGAAAGTTGTTTTTTTTTAATTCACTCTATTGAGTGTTTTATTTGTCATTTCATCAAATTCATGTTCAACGTTAAAGATCATAAATATATACAAAAAAAGAAATATGTCCATTTCCATTCATGGAAATTTTGAATATGCATAATTAAAAAATACACTTTCATTTTGTAACCGTACACACGATAACCTCACTTGTTGATGATATTTTATTATTTTCCCATTAAACTAAAATTTTGCATCCCTTTAGGCTGCGTTATTGTCGTCTTAGAGAGCTCAAAATAACTCAAAATTGGGATAAATTTAAAAACTCTGCTTTTTATGTCACCTCAAATCTTCTCAGAATAGAGAGGAGATAACAAAGCTCCTCACGTGTGCACGGAGTGGATGAGTCCGATGTGTTCTCTGTGAGTACACTAAGTACTCCTGTGTGGATCAGAATCTGGGGCACGTATTGAGGAAAGCCTGACACTGTCGGTGCCCCCATTTGCCCTGGAACAGTCTGTTGCCGCAGAGCATGATAATGAAAAATAAAAGGTTGAATTGCCACAAAGCCGTCCTGGCTTATTTAATTGTGTGTGAAGTGTTCCTCAAGACCTGATTGAGCCAGAGTGACTCAACACAAACAAGCAGAAGGTGCGACGCATCTGCTGAGGTGCTACTAAAAAGATGCTGATGTGTTTTTTTTATTAATGTTAATGCATGAAAATATAAAATTACTGTATAATATTATCATTCTGAACTGGATTTAATTTAAGAAGGACACCTGAGGTGAGCCGACCTGCTGTGTGGCACGACTCATTCCAGGATACACAACCGATGCCGCAAAAATAGCTCTCAAATAATAGCAGCTGTTCACTCATGTTTAGTGAGGAGGCTATTGAGCGTTTGCTGAATTGCTTGTGACATTTCAGGGTTGGGCTAAGCACACCTCACATCATCGGCTGTTTGATTGTTGACGTATGTTGATTTTACTGGGTGGGCCACAGACACCAACAAAGAATGAGTTACATTTTGTTTTCCAAGGTTTTTTTTTTTTTTTAGATCCTGAGAGTTTTTGGAGTTTGATGTGCAGGGCCCTACTTTACTGTCTGTGATGTGTGATGGGAGGAACACTTTTGATGGTGCTTATCTTTTCTGTCCCGAGGAGTTTGTCTTGCATGTGATTTTGTTGTGTGAAAAAAACTGATCAACGGACAGTTAGGCTTGATGTGTACTTAAAATAAACCAGATTTCCCCTAGCTGTACAATCCAATTTATTTCTGTCTAAAATATATTCCAAGCTCTTTCGAAATCTTCTTCAATGTGAAGACATTTTTTTTTACACTTTTATACTGTATGTAAAATTCCATAAACATGGAACAAAATGTGTGTGTTCCCTTTTTTAAGTACTATTTCAGGGACTGTCGTCACTCCAAATGTACTAATTTGGCACCATTATCAGTTAAAATGTAAACAATATCAATCCCCAGTGCACAAAGCAAGGTCCATAAAGGCATGCTTGGATGTGGAAGAATTCCACTTAGAGTGGAAGAATTTGCAAACCATCATCTCAACCCCATAAAACACCTTTTGGAGGTGTGTTTGGGGTCATTATCATGATGGAATTGACTTCCAAAGAAAGAGCATCATGCACTGCTTCAGAAGGTCACAGTACATGCTGGAATTCATGTGTAAATGACGGCAACCCAGTGGCGGCAGCACTCATGCCTCGCCAGACGATGCTACCACCACTTGTCTTGTTAGTCATTTGTGTTGCTAACTATTTAGCTGCTGTAGATCAGGTCGTTTGTAAGAATATGACATTTGTGGAATCGCATCAAACAATGTACACATTTAAAATATATTTAAAAAGTTATATTGAACGCTAAGTGTACAAAAAGATATGACATGGAGATTTTACTGGTCCAGAGTGCCTCTCAGCAAAATTCAGCAAAATTAACACTCAAAACATATACCTAAGACATGTACAATCATGTAGCAATATGGGTTTAAAGTTTCCCTATAATGCATTGCGTCTGAGCAAAGCATTCATTGGTGCCTGCTGCGGCGCTGCATTGATATCAGCCTCCCTCTGGGCTCCTCTGGCTCTCTGTGGTGGGCAGAAGCAGCATTGCAATGCATTTTGTAAGAAGTTGAAAATATATATTTTAAATTTGTATTGGTGGGCAGCACAGCAGTCGAGTGGTTAGAGCGCAGACCTCACAGCTGGGAGACCAGGGTTCAATCCCACCCTCGGAGTTTGCATGTTCTCTCCAGGTATTCCGATTTCCTCCCACATTCCAAAAACATGCTAGGTTAATTGGCGACTGAAGGTGAATTGTGTGAAGGCGGACCAGGATGAGGCCGAAACTGGCTCAGAACATGAATAACAACTTTGAGTCAACAACCCATGAATAAATTCTACACTCTTTAACAGCTGATTCAATTAATGAGATTTAAATATTTATTATTATTGGTCAATAAAATGGTGGCACGGCGGTCCAGTGGTTAGCGTGCAGACATCACAGCTAGGAGACCAGGGTTCGATTCCACCCTCAGCCATCTCTGTGTGGAGTTTGCATGTTCTCCCCGTGCATGCATGGGTTTTCTCCGGGTACTCCGGTTTCCTCCCACATTCCAAAAACATGCTAGGTTAATTGGCAACTCCAAATTGTCCATAGGTATGAATGTGAGTGTCAATGGTTGTTTGTCTATATGTGCCCTGTGATTGGCTGGCAACCAGTCCAGGGTGTGCCCTGCCTCTCACCCGAAGACAGCTGGGATAGGCTCCAGCATCCCCCGCAACCCTCGTGAGGAAAAGCGGTAGAAAATGAATGAATGAATGAAACTTGTATTGGTAATAGTGGCAATAGTTATTTATTCTAGTAGTCATCTAATGACTTCCTGCCGTTTCCAAAGGGTTGACGAATTCAAGTTTTTTCATAGGTCATGATTGGCTCCCGTCAAATACTGAGCTACCTAGTCCTCATGGACTCGAACATGCCACACTATGCTTTTTTTCATCGTATGGACATGTGCGGCTTATATTCCGTTGTGGCCTATATACGTGCAAATCAGTTTTTTCCTCGATATTTAGTGGGTGCGGCTTATGCACACAGATTTACGGTAATTCCTTTATTGTTTTGCTGAGGATATGTAATCTACAAAGTACCTTGCAAGATTAATGCAGGCCACAAAGTGCAAATAACAAAACCTGACCCAATGACACCAGTAAATAGGAACTCATCACAACTCACAAAGACATCTTAACAAATCACGACAACAATAACACATTCTGAAGCAAACAGCTGTCAACTTCATTATCGAGGACCCCACTAATAAAGATGATCTATACTTAGCGTGTCCGCTGTAAAAGTTCTACCATGCAGTCACAATGATGGTGCAGTTTTACATTTCCATAATGGAGTCTTCCCTCACCCCCTCTGTCACCATCTGCTACACTGCAGCCAAGGACAAGGGCAGACTGCACTCTGCAGTGAGGCTGATTGGTGACAATCAGCCTTCTCTCAATATTAGCTTTTTGGGACTGTAGGGCAACAACATTATGCTATCATGTGTCAGTTTTCCCTGGAAGCCCCTCTGATTGTGCTATCCTTTTAGACGCAACACGGTTTGGATGATTTGGGTTAATGCTACACTTCAATGGTAGTTGTTTTTCTGCAAGTTATACATGTTATTTCAGCTGAAAATATGTATTTCTATGAACACAATGACCCGTGTAGGCTGGATGTCATGTAAGCAACACTATGGGAGCTGTGACAGTGAACCCGAATGTTAAATTGCTGGAACAATGTGCTGATATAAAGCCAAGGGGCTGGATCAATCTCTGCTGCCACATCAAACGTTGTTATTGTAACAAACCACTGTAGCCGTGATGCATTTGAAACGTGACATGATCACTTTCATGTCACCGTTTCAAAAATCTCAGTTAAGGGTCACTGCTGCAACTGCCATTGTCTGCTTCCCTCATTCGCTCCTTCTCTTACGCTGGATCTCGTGTTCTTGTGCTTGACGCTCTGTGTTGCTGCATAATGAGACTATAGCAGCGCAGGTTTATCCAATTTCCCATAATGAGTATTGATCTTTCTTTGTGAGGAGCTGCAAGTTCTGGGAGACTCTTAACGGGAAAGAAACACCATCACTGATGCACAATTGAGGGATTATTGCAGTATTCACAGTTTAGACACTCATTGGCCATGACGTTAGGCACATCCGCATTAGGAAAACATGTGAAGTCTTTATTACTGGGGTTGGCATTCAGTATGTCACAAAAGTGAGTACACCCCTCACTAGGGTGCGTCAAAAAACACAATTATTGAATTTTGATATGGCCGGGTACTAAAAGTGTTCTAATATATGTAGAAACAACACATAGAAAATATTTTTCCAATACATGATTATTTAGGGGTGCCACCATACATCTGTTTTTGTGGAATAAAGTGGTGAACAGTTCAATGGTCGCCATGGAGATTTGAGGTCAGCAAAGACTGCAGCTCAAGAACTCTGAGGTGATCTTTATGTTTTTGTTGGTATTTATACTCCAATTACATATTACTAGCAAATTTGTGGTTTTGTCTTTGTAATTTGAATGATTTGTAGTCATATTTATAGATATTTAGTGCTCATTGCCTCTACTGTAGCTAACATGAGCTAGCTACAGTTTGCTAATGACAGTTAGCTAATAGCTGAGCAAGCATAACATCAACAACAGTAATATAGAGTAGACAGTATTACTGATGCCTCATATTTATTGAGAGTGGTACTGTAGTCCTACATAATGTGATATACACTTGTCCATTTATTATTTTAGGCACTGTGCAGCACAACCCACCAGCTCTCCTAAGATGCTGCCCTCAACAACTAGTTCCTTTCAGACTAGCAGTCGCAGCTTGGTCTTTGGTCTGGCCCCCCTCTGTTTACAGTGGGGACAGTGGCCTGCTGACCTCAACTGCAGATATAATTGGGTGGTGTAAGGAATATTCCAATGCCCTTGTCAATCACACTGACACACCTTCCGTAGAAAAAGCAGAGTCTGACGAAACAAGTGTGGACGTGTCCATCACCGTGGCTGAGGTATCTGAGGTAGTCTTTCGACTACTAAATTTCTTAAGACTCATGTTCTTGTGGTATTGTCTTGGTTGACACATCTCTTCAACATTGCATGGAAGTCGGGAACAGTACCTTCAGACTGGGGTGGTGGTTCCCTTCTTCAAGAAAGGTGACCAGAGGTCCTCAGCCTCCCTGGGTTAGGATTAGAAGGGTATGATAGTCAGTCGAATCTAACGACAAGAGGTGCAATGTGGTTTTCATCTTGGTGGTGAAACAATGGACCAGTTTAGAGTTTACTCCACCAGTTCACATGTGCTTTGTGGACTTGGAAAAGGCATTGAGCCGTGTCCCTTGCGGTGTACTGTGGTGGGTGCTCTGAGAGTACAGTATGATGTGCCATTCGGTCTTTGTACAACCGGAGCAGGAGATTGCATAAGGTATTGTCTGACTGTATACAGAACATTCACTCAGGTCTAAATGACTATTGTATGTACTCTCCAGTGAAAAGTACAAACTACTAAGTTCTTCCTGTCCCTCATCTAACACATACACACACATGATGCAAAGAGATTTAGACCGCAGACATTGAGTATTTAGAACAATCTGCAGATGTTTGATATGTAAATGTCTACCAATTGAGCACAGATAGGAACAGACTCTTAAACCTCGGTGAGAATTTTTCTTGTTGGAAAAAAAACATCTTTTTGCATGTTGTTATGGAAACTGGTCTGCAAAGTGTGCAGCATTCCTTTGCTGTATCCAAAGTGCTTCTACTGCAGCTTCTCTCTAAGTGTAAGTAGCCATATGTTGGTACAGCACAATTCATGTACAGCATATAAACAAATGACAACATTCAATGTTGCTTATTCTAAATTTGGATAGTGGTAACATGTGTCCTTATCACTGTTTGAACTGTCACTATATCGGATATAGAGGAGGTCTTTTGCTGTGAAAATACAGGCAACTGCTGATGACATCATAGATTGGTGATGGAGCTGAGTTCTGGTTCTGGTTTCCATTTTATTGGCAAGCTAACAGGGAAATTTTTTGATTAAAAAATACCTACTTGAGCAGGTAATAATTAATAACATGACAAGATGGTTGTACACTAACGGGAAACTGTAAGTGAACCGAAGAAGCTAATTGGCGGCAATTTTTGACATAAACCAAAAAACACACTAACCGGGGTGTATGCTAACTGAGGTAAATGCTTTAATCGAGCTGTCATTGGAGCGAGCTTTTTACACATGCGCCAATATCCATGGAATGTGATGGCACCACTCTTAATGGGATAGTGTGAATTTTTTTTACTTTATTGAAATACACAAACAGGCTATAGCTAGAATTATAGACAGGCAACGTAACATAGCTGACTTCCGCTTCCTGTTGCCATTTTGTTAGCTAGCTAATAGCATGTTAACAAGTAAGGACGTTTCCTGATGAAAAATAGATGACGCATGCAGATGTACTCACACAATGTTCCGTAATAATAACAGACGCACATCATATTTTAAGCTAACCGGAGAATGCATACAAGTTTTGATGCTAACCATAAGACACGCCAACTGGGGCATATGCTAACCGAGGTGCTACTGTGCTTCAAATGGTTGGCGACTATTTGAGGTGGAGGTCACATTGTCCTTTTGGTCTTCAGAATTTCATGGTATTAGTTTGTCTTAAAGGAAAACTGGCCTTTTTTGGAATTGTTCATGCCCATTGAGGAGGTCTAGCATGTATTCGTCAGAATCCTACTGGTTGTTGTCTCACTTTCATGGCTCTCTTGTGCTAGTGGCCCACTGAACAGATTGAATGGTGGCAGTGTGCTGCTGCTGGAGCCTCCACCGGGCTGTCCTGTCACCTTTCTCCCAGTCTTGTGGGAAAACCTCGGAGCGGGCAGACACACTGGCCTATTTTCTCCTCCCTCGACTGCTCCGAGTCCCGCCTGCTGCTGCCAAACATTTAGTGGATCACCATTAGAAATGTGGCCAAATGTGGCCCAATTCCTATGTAATACCCCTTGTTGTCTAATCATATAGTAGACAAGATAATAGCCACAATAGACTAATCCCTTGGATGTTGTAACCTAATTGATAATTACAAATTAGTGCATGTCTAATAAGTGTCCCTAGATATAAGAAGGTCATTTAGTCACACACGTACACAAACACAGAATGTGTACTAAATGTGCTGACAGGACAAACGACCTCCCTCCTCCGCCAAACGTGTCACTGTACCAGCCGCTCACATTTTGTTCCACTTTCTCTGTGGCAGCTATTCCTCTTGAGTATTTAGGATTCTTCAACTGTTCTGAATGCGGGATGAGATTATTAATTACACATTCGCTGACTCTGTGCCTTCCCGCAGCCAAACAGCCTCCACTTTTTCAAGTTGAGCATCATTTTTTCATCATCCAAGAATAGCAAACACTACTTAACTTGAATTAATTCAGCACATTTTGACCAAAACTGAATGCTGCTTTGACCATGAAGTCAAAAATCATGAATACGGAGGCTGTACTTATAGACGCCAGGGAGCACAGGCGTGACAGGCCGTTGCAGGGAGGGGAGGTGTGGAGCTTGACAGTGGGAGGGCGTGGGTGTTTTGAAGTGTGTCTGTGAAAAGTAGTTCAGCAATTAAAGCAAAAACTCTCTTTCCCGGTCCCCACTGGAAGGAGAAGACAGGATGGGTGAGGAGGCAGCTTGTGGGAGGGGAGTGGGGGAGATAACAAAAAAAAACCAGGGAGATAAAAGACAGTTATTTTCGACGAAAGGGGAAGAAAGGGTTTTAATTTTAGCTCAGCATGTCCAAATCGCCATAAGGGGAGCACTTGAGTGCGGGCTTTATTTGCCAGAAGACGACTGTTCCCACAGTGTCATTTTGAGGGGGCTGACCCAACCTATGCTGGTTTCTTTACCGCCGTGACCCAAATGATCAGCTCCGGTTAATGTCCTTAAGCAGCTATCTTTTTACACTCATATCTCCTACACTCACCTGAAGTCAACACACCAATTAGGCTGCAAAGGATGTCTTCTTCCGACACTTTTTGACATGTTCTTGTACTCCACTTCCTCTGTAAACATTTCACTGCAGCTTGTTAATAATAAAACTTCCCGGCCTAACAAAGCCACGACTTTTCCACTGTTGTGTTCTGTTGCTTTTGTTTGGAACGCTGTCCTGTTTTGACCTACATACATTACCGTCCCCAGAACCTAACTTTTTTTGTGTCTCCATGGAAACGTGTGGTGTGCAGGGTGGGAAGAGATGCACCAACTTGAAAGGCAGGATGTTGTTAGTTGCCTCCACAGCACTTGGCTGACAAGCCCACACAACTTGCTCTCGGAGCAAACACGGGCGAGGCAACTCGGCTTTTTAGCATAGCAGAACATGGTCACGAGCCACAACATTAGTTGCACCTGTGAAGTCTAAGGCATCAAAATGATTCTCAAAGTGCAGGCAATGTCATATTTATGCAATATCGATATGGTCTAAAGACATATATTCTGTAGATCCCTGCCAATGAGACATGTTTTTTGTACGAAAAAAACATTAATTTCTAAGAACAAAAAAACACAAATTAAAAACCACTGTGTACAAAAAATATAAACTTGTCTATAACACTAAAAACCTGACAAGTGAGTCAGAAGTTAAAGTTGAGGGACACTCAAAAGTTACCCTTTTTTGCATTCATTCATTCATTTTCTACCGCTTTTTCCTCAAGAGGGTCGCGGGGGTGCTGGAGCCTATCCCAGCTGTCCTCGGGTGAGAGGCGGGGCACACCCTGGACCGGTCGCCAGCCAATCACAGGGCACATATAGCCAAACAACCATTCACACTCACATTCATACCTATGGACAATTTGGAGTCGCCAATTAACCTAGCATGTTTTTGGAATGGGGGAGGAAACCGGAGTACCCGGAGAAAACCCACACATGCACGGGGAGAACATGCAAACTCCACACAGAGATGGCCGAGGGTGGAATTGAACCCTGGTTTCCTAGCAGTGAGGTCTGTGCGCTAACCACTAGACCGCCGTGCCCCCCCCTTTTTTTCAGTGTTCATAAAAATATATGTAAACTAAGTCAATCAATGAAAATATTTAATCGGGATTAATCACATTTTATCCACAGTTAACTCATGATTAATCACATATAGAAAAATGGGGAGGGATGTAATTTTCCTTGTGGTAAATAGGTGATGCCCTGTGATTGGCTGGCGACCAATCCAGGTTGCCCGAAGACAGCTGGGATAGGCTCCAGCATACCCGTGACCCTTGTGAGGATAAGCGGTATAGAAAACGGATGGATAATAAATCACATGAATTAGATTGCTATAAAGCACATATGTTTTGCTAATGTATTGAAAATCTTTGCCAGTGACTAGCTCGTGCACTGCTAATGCTAGTGCTGCTAATGCAATTTACATCTTCATGGTCACATTGACACAAACCACCAAATAGCTGTCCTCTGCTACGCCTGTCGGTAAAAAGCATCTCGTAACACAAATTTTAGCTTGCAGTTCAAAACAAAAAAATAATCAGAGAGACAGATCACACCAAAAAAAACACTTCAGTTGGGGCACCTGTATGCTAAGGTACCAGTGTATAAATGACAATAAAAAATATACCAGCAGTGCTTGGTTCTGTGTTGGAATTGAGTACTCCTATTGGCATTAAGCTCTGCAATAAACTTTAAAAGTCTGTGTGACTTTATACATTACATTATCCAAAATGTGAACAACTTTGGTTTTAACTGTACAGTATTCGTACTTAATATTGTGCACGTCTGCTCCTTCCCGGCAATGCAAGGTTGGTTTGATGTGATGTTGAGGGGAAGAGAAAAGGAGGGAAGGTCTCAGATGTATAATTTATCTGTGCAGTGGGCGGGTGGTGTAGATGAAGTGTGAGCAGGGTGAGGAGAAGAGGGGAGGGCACGTGTGGAGGTGAGGATGGAGGAGGGAGTGAGCGGGAATCCAAGGCTTTTTCCCCTGTTATCCATCACTTTAGCAAGCGATGTAAATCTCCCAGCGCTTCACTGTGATCAGGATTATGTATGCTTGTTGAACTTGTGCACATGACCTTCATTTTCCCCTCATGACATAATCTGAGACACTTTGGAGCTCTCTTGAGCCAAATCGCTCGTGCACCAAAATATAAGCATCTCCAGGGCAGAGAGGCTGGAACGGAGAGGAGAAGAAGCCCTGAGGAGAAGAGCTTTGTTGGGAGAGACCTCGCTAGTCTTGTTCTCTTGTTTAGTCTTCCCTCCTCTAGCGCTGTTCTCTGAGACTTTTGCACGTTTTTGCCGTCCACATGCTTAGCTGCAGGCTGTACGGGTGAGGTGAAACAGAAAGCGAGTCGGACGAGTCCAAGCGTGCGTTCCTCCTGGGGAGGTGGGCGTCCGCTGTGGTACATTTGACCAGTAAACAACCGTGAATCTATGAAATATGACATGAGCGTTTGACCTAAATAGATTGTGCGTGCGTGTGTGTGTGTGTGCTCCAGTATAGGAACACAAATAGCCTCTTTGTGTGTGTGCTTTATGTGGTAGCGTGGTATCTCTACAGGACAGGTCTGCTGTCCAGAGATAGTCCACTATTGTTGTCTTCACCCGCTGATGGCCCCGCTGCATCACACATCGAACAAAGTGACACAAATAAAACCATGCAAACATTACTAGCACTGCACTTTCAGGGTAATTTACTGCAAGGTTCGGACTTCACTCGTGACTTTTACGAATTTAGTCAGAGGTTTCAGAGGTTTCTTTAGATCAAGAGCAGGGGTCTCAAACACGCGGCCCGCTGGCCAAATGTGGCCCGCAGGACACTAGTTTGAGGCCGCAGGCTTGATATGAAAGTTTAATGTTAGTGCGGCCTGCGCAAGTTTGATATGGATGCTGTATGGTATCATGTACCCAGAAAAAATTATTACGTTTGATTAATGTTCACGTTAAAGGTTAAATAACTGTTAATAGTTATCCTCCCTATCCGTGTGGAAGTGGTAAGTTTTTGGCTGTTTAAGTTTAAAGGAAATAACTTGAAGGCTACCGTTTAGGTCGCTAACTCTCTAGTTTGCGAGTTAGCATGTGTCTGAAGACCCTGCAGTTGCGCAATATGTTGTAAATAAAAAGAGTATAAATGTGACTATAGTCGTGTTTTGTCATGTCTACAGGGCTCTAATAATGCTTTGTTCATTTTAATCTGAAAAAAATAATTTGTCTACCCACCAACTATATGTGGTTTCTTAAGTTTTTATTATTTGCCGTTTTATTATTATTGTATTTATTTATTACTGATTGATTGATTGTCTTTATTCTTGATTTGTTTATTTATTTTTCATCTTATTTTGTGCAGAAAAATAAAAAGTAAGATATTTGAGAACAGTGGAATGTTTTATCAGAGCTTTTCTTGTAGAAAATCGGAACCAAAGCACTGAAAAAGTTTGTATATTTTTCTGTTTTTAATAAATGCATTCTTTTTGGGGGGGGAAACCTGATGCGGCCCAGCCTTGCCCAGACCCTAGCTCCAGTGGCCCTCAGGTAAATTGAGTTTGAGACCCCTGATCTAGAACATCTACAACATTTATCATTTACGTCAATGTTGCACAATGCCCAGTAATTAGCTTAAGGCTCAAGGCAGATCATTTTACCTCTAATAAACCACAGCTTGGCTGAACGGTGACCAAGTGGTTAGCATGCAGGCCATATAGCGAGGAGACCCGGGTTTGCATGTTCTCTCCGTGCGTGGGTTTTCTACGGGTACTGAGCAGCCAGGACAAGGGCATGTGTGTGTGTCTAGCACGTGTAGTACGTGGCAGTAAGTTTTATGGTTATCTTTGCCATCACTGGCACCTTGCTGTGACGTAGCAAAAATAGCCTTTTAGATGCTCATTGAACTCTTATGATAGTTATTGTATAGTTGTATAGTTGTGCACATATAGAATATTCCTTTGGCACAAGTAATCAAAACAAGAGAATCAATCATCCATCCATTTTCTATGCTGCTTATCCTCAATAGGGTCACAGGGATATGCTGGAGCCTACCCCAGCTAACTTCAGCCGAGAAGTGGGGTACACCCATGATAGTAAACACGGACCTCGGTTACCACTCAAGCATTGGATTTGGAAGAGGAAGAGGGTGGAATAGGTGGAATAAATTAAAACAGACCGTTTTGGAAATCCAGATGGAATAGGTGCAGATTCTGGAATATCTGGAAAGCTTGTGTGGGTTATTGTGTGTAGTTACTCTGTAGGAGTCCACAACTCAATACAAAGGGGGTATTATATCTTTACAATGTAATGTTTACAGTAGACCACTCCCCTCTGGCCAGCCCATAGCCTTACATTAGTTCAAATATGTGTGTCCATAGTGGCGGAGTTTACTTGTAAGCATTGAAGGCAGCTCATTACTGCATATCTGTGATTATTTGTGATACCACATAGTTACGCATCACGTAAATATGATATATTTACTCCATCCTCAATAGGGTCGTGGGGATATGCTGGAGCCTATCCCAGCTAACTTCGGCCGAGAGGCGGGGTACACCCTCGACCGGTTGCCAGTGAATTGCAGGGGCACATATAGACACAAGCGAATCAGATTAATCGAAGATAAAGAAGAAATGATGAGAAGTAGCCACATTCATGGTCGCGAGAGGCCAGTACATACCTTTTCAGTTTCACAGATTATGTAACAGCAAAGATCTGACCGAGCTGAATCACAGTGCAAGATGGGACCACGCGTCAGTCCGTCCCCAGCTGACCACTGCAGACAAACTGTCTCTCTCATATATGTACATTATCTCCAGGCAAACCTGATCCCAGTGAAGAAATACTAAATAGAGAAGGAGATAGAATATCGAGGTCCTGAGGGCTTATCCTCTGGAAGGAGCTGACATATACAGAGTTGATATATTTGGGGTTTAGCTCCGTTCAGTCCAGTTGATCTCTTCACAGGACATTTTGGGCCAGGACTACCATAGAAAGTCATGTTGTTGAATAATACACCTTAAAGAAGTGTATTACTTTGACTATATACTACTGTGTATCTTCAATCCGCACCTTCGGTACGATACATTTAAACGTGTAGGACAGGGGTCTCAAACACGTGGCCCGCGAGCCAAATGTGGCCCGCAGGACACTAGTTTGAGGCCCCCGCCTTGATATGAAAGTTTAATGTTAGTGCGGCCCGCGCAAGTTTGATTTGGATGCTGTATGGTATCATGTACCCAGAAAAAATTATTACGTTTGATTAATGTTCATGTTAAAGGTTAAATAACTGTTAATAGTTATCCTCCCTATCCGTGTGGAAGTGGTAAGTTTTTGGCTATTTAAGTTTAAAGGAAATAACTTGAAGGCTACCGTTTAGGTCGCTAGCTCTCTAGTTTGCGAGTTAGCATGTGTCTCAAGACCCTGCAGTTGCGCAATATGTTGTAAATAAAAAGAGTATAAATGTGACTATAGTCGTGTTTTGTCATGTCTACAGGGCTCTAATAATGCTTTGTTCATTTTAATCTGAAAAAAATAATTTGTCTACCCACCAACTATATGTGGTTTCTTAAGTTTTTATTATTTGCCGTTTTATTATTATTATTATTTTATTTATTTATTTATTACTGATTGATTGATTTTCTTTATTCTTGATTTGTTTATTTATCTTTCATCTTATTTTGTGTAGAAAAATAAAAATTAAGATATTTGAGAACAGTGGAATGTTTTATCAGAGCTTTTCTTGTAGAAAATTGGAACCAAAGCGACGTTTTTAAAAAATTTTTGTTTTTAATAAATGCGTTTTGTTTTTTTTTTGAAAACCTGTCTCACCCAGACCCGAGCTCCAGTGGCCCCCAAGTAAATTGAGTTTGAGACCCCTGGTGTAGGAGGATTATAAATGTAACCCAAATAAATGATTTCTCTCGATATGCGCTCATCGGGAAAGTCGGTTTAATCAAGTCGCAGTTTAAGATTGTGGTCCTGCTGCAGGATAATGTCCTGTAATATTCCTGACTCTTGACATTTTTATATGCATCTCATAAAACTCTCCTATTCATCATAATCATGACTCACTCCCGCTGACCTTGACTCTGTGTTTGTCCTGCAACCTCATTTTTGCCCCGCACCACCGTATCCAGAGCTCATTACAATGTTGTTGGACAACCTTCACGTGGCGGTGGATCTACCTGGAAATCCACCTGTCTCATTTTTAATGAGGATCTCATATTACCTACAGTATGTTGTCGAGCACTAAGACCGGTTCGCTCACCTGCACACAAGCTTCCGCCACCTTGCTGAATAATTAAGCACTGGGCCCGATGCAGCAAACCCCACTTGTGTGTTTGGGTGCTTTGATTTCACCCTGGAAGAATTAATTGTTCTACAAAGCCATTAAAAGCACAAATGTGACATTCATGCCCCAGTTGTACAAAGTGGAATATTTGGAATGAAAACAATAATAAACAAATATTGGTTAAAAATAAACAAAAAAGATTTGGGCCTTAATGTAACCCACCTGGGTCACACTGACTGCTCCGGGGCTTGAACACAGACTCTTAGGAATGTGTGACAAGAGCACTGACCGTTGGGCCAAAAAAATGGACTGTCAACTCATCGTTCAGCACAGCTCTTAAAGCCCAGGGAGAGAGGTTTACCTATGCACAGCCGCACTGGCTGGCATCCATTAGACCAGGGGTCTCAAACTCAATTTACTTGGGGGCCACTGGAGCTAGGGTCTGGGTGAGACTGGGCTGCATCAGGTTTTCCAAAAAAACAAAAAAAAAACACATTTATTAAAAACAGAAAAATGAAAAAAACGTTGCTTTGGTTCCAATTTTCTACAAGAAAAGCTCTGATAAAACATTCCACTGTTCTCAAATATCTTAATTTTTATTTTTCTGCACAAAATAAGATGAAAAATAAATAAACAAATCAAGAATAAAGAAAATCAATCAATCAGTAATAAATAAATAAATATAATAATAATAATAAAACGGCAAATAATAAAAATTTAAGAAACCATATATAGTTGGTGGGTAGACAAATTATTTTTTTCAGATTAAAATGAACAAAGCATTATTAGAGCCCTGTAGACATGACAAAACACGACTATAGTCACATTTATAATTTTTTTATTTACAAAATATTGCGCAACTGCAAGGTCTTGGGACACATGCTAACTTGCAAACTAGGGGGCCTAAACTAGCATCCTGCAGGCCACATTTGCCCCTGCGGACCGCGTTTTTGAGACCCCTGCATTAGACTATGAAGACAACAATACCAAAACAGCAGCGTCTTATCGAAGGGGACCTGTTATGCTTTTCCACTTTTCTGACCTATAAATGTTATTACAATGTTATTGTATTCTTGTGTTAAACGATGTCAAAGTGTCCGATAATGAAGTTTGCACATTTAAAAGGGAGCCCTAAAAGAGGTTTTGGGCTGCACATTGCCTACACTCAGTATACACAGACCTATGCATCATGGGAAGCAGGAAATCCATGAAAAGGCTGCAGAAAGAGGTGTGGAATCTGGAAGATCTAGAAAGCTTTCTGTGTGGGTTATTGTGTGTAGCTGCTCAATAGGAGTCCACAACTGGTAATGGTAATGGTAATGGTTTTATTTTATTTGAACATGCATCAGATTACAATTGAGTGCATCCCATAATCAGTTCACAGTTCCACATGTCCAAAAGGAGTAGGAAGAAGCAAAGCTTATTAAATCCTACCCCTCCATCTGGTACTTTTACAATCAGTAACTGTTACATTTGTTCACTTCCTGCTTTCCATAATACAGTTTAGGGTTTGTTTGTTTTTTTAAATAATGCACCTCGTACTGAAGTACAAGGTGATATGACCATCCAATGACATAATGGGTACCATAGTAAGTGTCAATATAGTGATATGTATTTGTTCACTTCCTGCTTTCCATAATACAATTTAAGTTTTTTTTGTTTGTTTGTTTGTTTTTAATAATGTACCTCGTACCAAAGTAGGAGGTGATATGACCATCCAATGACATAATGGGTACCATAGTAAGTGTCAATATAGTGATATATATAGCACATCATGACTAGTTCAAGACTCTTCATCCTTGTATTTAGCAAACATCTGCTTGTATTGTTTCTTGAATTGGCTCATCGTTGTGCATTGTTTGAGGTCCTTACTCAATCCATTCCATAGTTTGATTCCAACTCAATACAAAGTGACGTAAATTAGCATAATAAGTCCCCTTTAATAAGAAATGACTAACTTTTGTATTTTTTCTAAAACCAAACATGAGCTATTTATGAGCAGTACCAGTTTGGAGACACACATCCTCATTTGCATGAAGAACTTTTCACTTGTGCTGTATAAGGTGGGCAAAAAAAACGTAATATTATATAAAGCACAACCTAAAATGATGTGAAATAAAACAAATAAATGATTGACTTGTAGACTTCTCAGTGATGGCATGGACCATGAAGGAATTTTATCTATCGCTATCCGTTTATCTATGTTGGATATCGACATCCAGTAGCTTATTTCAAGTCAAACTGGTTTCTTGAGCGTGACAACGAGGTCACTGTGCTTAAATGGTTGCCACTGCCACCAGATGTCAACGTAACAGAGCGTGTAATGTGTTGTGGAAGATGTTCAAATGAAGTGCTCCAAATACTAGAGCAAATATAACAAGGCAAACTAGGTGGAACCACCTTGATGTACCTCATGAATGTGTGCAGTCCAGATCTGGCCTACATAACAGTCCCTGCCGTCAACCCATCCTGTCCCTGTTCTCAGCATGACATCACTTATTTTACCCCTCTGCCCTTCCTCTCACTTTTTTTTTTACCCCTGTCACAGTGACGTGTAAATAATTCATGTTCAGGCTGCTTCTCGTGGGAGATAAATCATGTGAGCAGGGAAGGATACACGTGCTCGTCACAGAGCACAGCATAGTGGGCGGAGCCAATGGACTCCTACAGACCGTGCTCATACGTATATTTACCGAACAAGATTTGTGTTTTTTTGAAAGTTGTGCATAACAATATATGTTTATTCTTAGATAAGTCGCTGCCTGAAGCCTGGAGGACTGTTCATCTCTGTCACCTTCGCCCAGCCCTTCTTCAGGAAACGCCTCTATGCCCGCAGGGAGTACAATTGGTCCATCCAACATGACAGCTATGGTGATGGCTTTGAGTATTTTGTGTACGTAATGACCAAAGGAGAGGCGCTTAGCTCAGAAGATGCAGCCCTGGAAAGGAATTTGTTAGAAAGTACTGGCTCTTTACCGCCGAAAATCATCACAACACAGATGGATGATCGAGAAGACTTTCTGTCCAATATTGACTTATAGGATGACCTGTCACGTCCGCAATGTGATGTTTCTTATGTTAAAAGACATTTAAAATGCTAACATTTTATGGACGACATGCTTTTATATGATGATGACTGATTTTATGAAACTTACTTGCATATTTTTTGTAGTCATGAGCAAACATTTACTTATTTAGACCAAATATCTTCTGAAAAATACTAATTTTTAATTTTTCTTAATGTTTTAAACATCTTTTTAATATTTTTTTTTAAATCAACTCACGACAATCAAAAACAGCTTTGTCACATGGGCATTATTTTGGTAAACGAGCATGTTCACCGCCATTTTTGTTAGCGAATGTTATTTGGGAAGTATTTCCTGGAATAAAATAAATTTTTTTTACAAAGTTTAATAGTTCATTTTTGTCAGATTTTTCCCAGATTGGTGGTCCTACACATTTCAGCGTAAACTTGGTTAGCATCATTAATTTATTCCACCAAATACTTTTTTATAGTTGTACAATTCTAGTTTTATGTGTACAAAACAATTCAAAGTGCTGACGAATGAAAGGGATAAATGAACATCTTCATTGACCTGACTGTTCCCCCAAGACATGATGTCACAGTGAGACACCATACCGACACCACCTTCCTGTTTTGCCATTAATTCTTTCTGGAATTGAATAATGTTTCTCACCACAGCACCGTAACCCAAAATGGAGCCAAAGAAAAGTGGCAGCATCAGCAGAAGGTGAGAAACACTATTGAATTAAAGAAATAACTTGTGACAAAACAGGAAGGTGATATCCGTGTAGCGTCTTGCTGCCACATTGTGTCTTTGGGAATAATCTTTCCTTTCATTCATTCTTTATATGCATTTAGAATTTTTTTATGCATGTAAAACTGTAATTGTAAACTCTATTGTAACTCTAAAAACGTGATGTCATCATTCATTAATTTTCTACCGCTTTTTTCTCACGAGGGTCGTGGGGGTGCTGGAGCCTATCCCAGCTGTCTTCGGGCGAGAGGCAGGGTACACACTGGCAGGGACTGGTCGCCAGCCAATCACAGGGCACATATAGACAAACAACCATTCACACTCACATTCATACCTATGGACAATTTGGAGTCGCCAATTAACCTAGCATGTTTTTGGAATGTGGGAGGAAACCGGAGTACCCGGAGAAAACCCACATATGCACGGGGGGAACATGCAAACTCCACACAGAGATGGCCGAGGGTGGAATTGAACCATGGTCTCCTAGCTGTGAGGTCTGCCTCATGCAGTGTATTATACTGTATGCTGCCTTGAAAATGTATGCAAACCAAGGCAAGGGCGGATGCTAACTGAGGTGGTCTACTAGTCTACTCATCCACATTTGTAGGCTGCATGACGTCACTGCACCATGTCCAAATTTGCAGGTTCCTCCAAATGCTGTTGACAAATATGTCGTCTTTCTCCATTGAATAAAAGTCTGCATTTACACTTTGTGGCCTTTCCTATCCCAAAATTCTTTGCACGCTTCCACCCAGCCCTGCAAAATGTCATCATTAAGGGTGAGTATTGATTTGTTTGTAAGTTTTAAGTATTGGTTTATTTGTGCAAGCAGAAAGTACAGCCTTAAATCTTTCTTAGACGTGGAGAGATTGACTTTTATTTTTCTAATGTGATTACGTAAAGACATAACACTGCATATGACGTACATAAAGGCAACAAGATGAAGGAATTATTTGTGTTTGTGTACATCATGCACATGTTATATTGGGAAATTCTGTGAGATAACTTTACATGTTTACATTCTTTTTAATATGATTTTGTGTTTACATTTTCTCATGCATCTCTCTTTTTTTAAGCAGTCTTGGAGAAAATGAATGGGCTCACAAGCGCTTACATGTATAATATACTTGGTAAACTGATGTTTTTACTGTTTGTAAAATATCAATGACTAAATATTGAACAAATATTGATCAATGAACAAATCGGAACTCAGTTGCTGCTCTCCATTATGGACACCACCATCCACCACCCACTCCACCGGACAATAGAGGGTCAGTGGAGCTCATTCTCCAACAGTAGTAATGCTGATCAGAATGTGGTGACATATATTACTGTTTATTTACTGTTGCTGTCAGGTTTAGTTCTGAGTTGGAGATAAATACCCTGACCGAAAGCCTCTCTAGCTCCTGTTAAACCGACATTTTAAAAACAAATAACTCGGCTTCTATAATGTCACATTTAGTTTGCCCCCGTTCATTTCTTTGTTTTTGCTCTTTTTTAGCAAACCTTGATGACGAATATCATTCGATGATGATGTGAGGGCAAACGTGACAACATGTGACACAACCTGGAGGTGTGATGAAGGACATAACGTTTAAATTCACAAGGCTGGTCGCGGCCGGAGGAGGAGCTTCCGAACGTCTGGCCTTCATCGACCGGTCAGCTTCACACCTTTAGACACAGTTATTATATTTGATTAGACCGCACCATAGACTGATCGATATGCCTTAAACTACCTCAACTACACATTCCAACTGTAGGGGGAGCCAGGGAGCACCAGCTACCTTTAACCCAGGGTTCTCAAACTCGCAGCCCGCCCGCGAGACGCTAGTTTGAGGCCCCCACCTTGATACCAAAGTTTAATGTTGAAATGACAGCTTAAAGCTGTGTGCACACCGGACACAATTAACATGATTTTGCCCCGCCCATACTGTTACCCTACCCTGTTACCCCGCCCTGTTTTGCTTTGGATTAGCAATGAAGCTAAAGGCTTATGACGCTGGGTACAAATAAATGCAGGAAATGATTTGGAATAAAAGGGAAAATACACGTCAAGATAAAGCATCTCATCAAACATGTTGTTAAAGTTACCACGCAGCTCCCAGATGGAACTGAGTACGATGCTAGCTTGCTAATTGGGTCAAATTATTAAGTTTCATTAATGTTCATGTTAAAGGTTAAATAACTGTTAATACTGTACATTTGAATCTGAAAAAAATAATTTATCTACCAACTGTATGTGGTTTCTTACGTTTTTCGTATTTGCTGTTTTATTATTATTTTACGTTTTTATCACTGATTGATTGATTTATTGTCTTTATTCTTAATTTGTTTATTTTTTTATCTTGTTTTGTGTATAGAAAAATAAAAATGAAGATATTTGAGAACAGTGGAATGTTTTATCATATATTTGGTGTGGAAAACCGGAACCAAAGTACTGAAAAAGTGTAGGGGATAGCAGAAGCAAAAGCATTGAAGATTTTTTTTTTTTTAATTGATTTTTCTTCCAGTTTTTAATAAATGCGTTTTGGGTTTTTTTGAAAACCTGATGCGGCCCGGCTTCACCCAGAACCTAGCTCTGTTGGCCCCCAGGTAAATTGATTTTGAGACCCCTGCTTTAACCGGTTCTGTGTCTCTTTAATTAGCAGTCTGGTTGTGTAGTACAAGCATTACAATTAGTGTTACACAATTTGCAAGGCAGACCAGCGTGTCTAGACACAACATGAAGGCAGCGTCGGCCTGCATGTAAAGTCTCTGTTTAAAGTCTATTAATATGTCAGAGCTTCTTTGCCTCCTCTCAGTGAAGCTCTGCCTATGGAGGAATGCTGTGGTTGACAACCCTGTCATCTACGCTGCTGGTAGACCGTACACACACACACACACACACACCAGGACTAGTTAAGAGTGTATGCTACTTGTTGAGGGAATGTGAGATAAGCCCTGAGTGCTGCTTCAGTGTGTAGACAGAGTAGAGACAGACAGACAGGAAATGTGGTGACTGCAGGGCAAGGAGGAGGTGGGGGTGCACATTAATAAAAGAGAAATCATTTATTTTTAATTCCCCCACCAAAATGTAATTACATGCTATTTTTAAAACATGGTGGTGATATTTCACGCGGCGCTACTTTCTTTTTCAAATGATCTCAGCAGTTGTTTAACTTAGTCATACTTCACAACAATATGTATTGATTGTACATGGCAGTTATTGAAGTATGCTACTGGTCAAAAGTTGTAGAACACCAATTTTTCTGGAGAAAAAAACTACATTTTTAAGTGGAACTTTTTGTCTTCTTGTCATTTTTGTAGTAACAAATTACTTTCTCATGTTCCGGTACTCATGTTCTTGAGCAGGGGTCTTAAACTCAATTTACTTGGGGGCCACTGGAGCTTGGGTCTGGGTAAGACTGGGCCGCATCAGGTTTTAAAAAAAAAAAACACAACGCATTTATTAAAAACAAAAATTTTTTAAAAACTTCGCTTTGGTTCCAATTTTCTACAATAAAAGCTCTGATAAAACATTTCACTGTTCTCAAATATCTTACTTTTTATTTTTCTACACAAAATAAGATGAAAAATAAATAAACAAATCAAGAATAAAGAAAATCAATCAGCAATAAATAAATAAATATAATAGTAACAATAAAATGGCAAATAATAAAACTATTTTTTTCAGATTAAAATTAACAAAGTATTATTAGAGCCCTGTAGACATGACAAAACACGACTATAGTCACATTTATATTCTTTTTATTTACAACATATTGCGCAACAGCAGGGTCTTGAGACACATGCTAACTTGCAAACTAGAGAGCTAGCGACCTAAACGGTAGCCTTCAAGTTATTTCCTTTAAACGTAAATAGCCAAAAACTTACCACTTCCACACGGATAGGGAGGATAACTATTAACAGTTATTTAACCTTTAACATGAACATTAATCAAACGTAATAATTTTTTCTGGGTACATGATACCATACAGCATCCATATCAAACTTGCGCGGGCCGCACTAACATTAAACTTTCATATCAAGGCGGGGGCCTCAAACTAGTGTCCTGCGGGTCACCTTTGGCCCGCGGGCCCGTGTTTGAGACCCTTGTTCTTGAGGGTATAGTACTACAGTGTTTTCCAAACAGTTTTTATGCAGACAGAGGAGATAGTAAGCAGCTTTAAATTGGTAACCCATTTTGTGGCCCCTGAAAAGGGCCTTTTTGTGTCATTCTGTATCGTATATCACATGACAACAAAGAATTAGTTTATTTAATAATTCTGGGGAATGTACCAAAATGAGACTTTTAGAAATGACATGGAAAGTGGCCGTAGACGTGTAAGGTGAGACTTCTAACTTTCCCTTTCTTCAATGACATCTCACCCCCATTAGCAGGCCAAGAACCCCCAGTGAGCCTATTCCTATGAAGCTATTTCAAGCTATAAAGGTAAAGTGTCACACATACTATAAACACAGGGTGCCACCCCAGTGGCACGTTATTGCACTCTGAAAAGCACAATGATTGACTTTTTAAAAGTTTGTCTACTGTCTGGTTGCCATGACTACAAAATGGGTGCAGAGCCCTGGAAGGTTAAAAATCTATTAAGCCAGGCAGGGTGTCCAGCAGGAGGGCTTATGTAAGTCCAGTGATGGAAGTGGTGAAGTTTGTGTGCGTGTGTGTGCGTGTAAGGCGAGGGGGCGGAGGATTAATAATAATAATAATAATACATTTTATTAGTATAGCGCTTCTCAGAGTACTCAGACGCTTTACAGTAGAGAGAAAAAAAAAGAAATAAAAATAGAGTTGAGTAAAAACAGAGTAAATGATGCATTACAATACAATATCTATACCAGGGGTCTAAAACACGCGGCCCGCGGGCCAATTGTGGCCCGCAGGACACTAGTTTGAGGCCCCCGCCTTGATATGAAAGTTTAATGTTTGCAATAAGTCTCAAGCTCCATCAGGTTGGATGGGAGACATCTGTGCACAGCCATTTTCAGATCTCTCCAGAGATGTTCGATCGGATTCAAGTCTGGACTCTGGCTGGGCCACTCCAGGACATTCACGGAGTGGTTCTGAAGCCAATCTTTTGAGATCTTGGCTGTGTGCTAATGTCTACTGTCTATATGGTCAAGGTACATGACCAGTCTACTGAGGTCAAGAGCGCTCTGGAGCAGGTTTTCATCCAGGATATCTCTATATATTGCTGCATTCATTTTTCCTTCTATCCTGACTAGTCTGCCAGTTCCTGCTGCTGAAAAACATCCCCACAGCATGATGCTGCCACCACCATGCTTCACTGTAGGGATGGTATTGGCCTGGTGATGAGCAGTGCCTGGTTTCCTCCAAACATGGCGCCTGGCATTCACACCAAAGAGTTCAATCTTTGTCTCATCAGACCAGAGAATTTTGTTTCTCATGGTCTGAGAGTCATTCAGGTGCTTTTTGGCAAATTCCAGACGGGCTGCCATGTTCCTTTTACTAAGGAGTGGCTTTCGTCTGGCCACTCTACCATACAGGCCTGATTGGTGGATTGCTGCAGAGATGGTTGTCCTTCTGGAAGGCTCTCCTCTCTCCACAGAGGAACGCTGGAGCTCTGACAGAGTGACCATCGGGGCCTTGGTCACCTCCCTGACTAAGGCCCTTCTTCCCCGATCGCTCAGTTTAGAAGGCCGGCCAGCTCTAGGAAGAGTCCTGGTGGTTCCAAATGTCTTCCATTTACGAATAATGGAGGCCACTGTGCTCATTGGGACCTTCAAAGCAGCAGAAATTTTTCTGTATCCTTCCCCAGATTTGTGCCTCAAGACAATCCTGTCTCGCAGGTCTACAGACAGTTCTTTTGACTTCATGCTTGGTGTTTGTGCTCTGACATGCACAGTCAACTGTGGGACCTTATATAGACAGTTATTATATTTCCAAATCATGTCCAATCAACTGAATTTACTGCAGGTGGACTCCAATTAAGCTGTAGAAAGATCTCAAGGATGATCAGTGGAAAAAAGATGCACCTGAGTTCAATTTTGAGCTTCATGGCAAAGGCTGTGAATACTTATGTAAATGTGATTTTTTAAATGTGATTTTTGTTTTCTATTTTTAATAAATTCAAAACATGTCAAAAAAAACTTTTTTCACATTGTCATAATGGAGTATTTTGTGTAGAATTTTGAGGTAAGAGATTAATTTAATTCAGTTTGGAATGAGGCTGTAACATGACAAAATGTAGAAAAAGTGAAGCGCTGTGAATACTTTCCGGATGCACTGTAAGTTTAAAGGAAATAACTTGAAGGCTACCGTTTCGGTCGCTAGCTCTCTAGTTTGCGAGTTAGCATGTGTCTGAAGAACCTGCAGTTGCGCAATATGTTGTAAATAAAAAAGTATAAATGTGACTATAGTCGTGTTTTGTCATGTCTACAGGGCTCTAATAATGCTTTGTTCATTTTAATCTAAAAAAAATAATTTGTCTACCCACCAACTATATGTGGTTTCTTAAGTTTTTATTATTTGCCGTTTTATTATTATTATTATTATTATATTTATTTATTTATTACTGATTGATTGATTTTCTTTATTCTTGATTTGTTTATTTATTTTTCATCTTATTTTGTGTAGAAAAATAAAAAGTAAGATATTTGAGAACAGTGGAATGTTTTATCAGAGCTTTTCTTGTAGAAAATTGGAACCAAAGCGAAGTTTTTTACATTTTTTTGTTTTTAATAAATGCGTTTTTTGTTTTTTTTTTGAAAACCTGATGCGGCCCAGTCTCACCCATACCCGAGCTCCAGTGCCCCCCAAGTAAACTGAGTTTGAGACCCCTTATCTATACATTCATTCAGAGCTAAAACAAGGCTAAAAACGGGGCGAGGCGCAGCAATCAGGTATAAAAAGTTAGACATTTAAACAGGTGAGTTTTGAGTTGTTTTTTAAGGTTGGAAGGTCGGGGCAAGCACAGAGTGAATGGGGCAAAGAGTTCCAGAGGGTGGGGGCAGCGATGGAGAAGGTTCGCAGCTTGGTCTTACAGTGGAGTGCCAGATGGATCCAGACCAATAATTCATTTTGCTGTGTATTTTCCATTGTTTTAATCTCTCATCTTAATTTAGCGTGTTATGGTGTGCACGGGAATATGTCTTGAGTGTGATGTTGTGACCGATGAACAGCAGAGAGCCCGGACTCCTATTATGTAAGGACAATGGCACTGGACCTTCATTCCTTTGCACAAACTCCATCCTTTGTGGATCATCTACTACTGTGCATGTGCTCTTACATTTGGGAGATCACACTGCCAACCCCCCACCACCCCCCCACCCATCTCTCTCTCTTGCCAATTGTCCTTCATGCGCTATCGGACAAGGGCAGCAAGGCCACTAATCTACCGCAAGCTGGATGCCTTCCTCACACTCTGTCGCTCTTCTTCTCACCACCCTGCCCTCCCTGTCTGCATTGATTGGCCCGAGTGTGTGTTGTTAGCACAGCAAGTTATACGATACCATTGCATGCTACACCCTAAACGCAGTGTTGTTTTTCCTCCCTGGTTTAAAATGAGTCCTGACTGTGTACAAACGCTCAGCGTGACTGTTTACTTTTACTGCCCGTGTGATGTGTCGCCAAACGCTTTCATTTCGTTCTCAGCCAGGCAGTTACTTTTTAATTAATTGAACCTCACCACTGCGTTTGGCTGGCGACCAGTCCAGGGTGTACCCAGCTGGGATAGGCTCCAGCCTCTTCTTTCTGTTTAAATGCACACATTATTGGTGAAAATATGTGGTCCTGTATGTGTCTGCCCAACCCAACCCCATCTCTAACCAAAACCCCAGCTCTAATCCCAGCCCTATACTAAAACTAAACCTGATCCAAACCCTTACCTAAACCTACAATCTACAATCTACAATCACGCTAGTTTTTATATACTGTATTATATACTGTACTATAATGTTGATTGTAATCTAATGAAATAATAGTTACCATTATTAGTATAGTATGCCGTCATTAACGACTAAATAACCGATGGATACAAAAACAAGGGGCAGTCCTTGCTATCAAACTTGGCACTTTAGTCTCTAGAATCAGTTTTTGTCAGACTTTGCTAGAGGAGAGTAGATAATGTGGAGAGGACCATCATCATAGGAGGCCATTAGATGCAGTGAAGACCGGAGCAAACGTTGCTGCTGCTTTTGCTTTTAACAGTACCGCATATCTGCCCGTCTCCCCCGGGGGCAGCATAATGGCACAATATACTGTATGGCATGCTTATGTAACCGGGGGAGGAATATTCATGGAAGCCCGCTCGGCCGATGGGGGCAAAAGTGGAATCAGATCAAAGCTCGCTCCCGAGTGCACACGTTCACTTCCAGCCAAGAGCTGAGAGATGCTTTGTGTAGTTGTGATGCATGACAACAGAGGACACAGTGACATTTAACACTTACACTGCTCTTCTACTGCTACAAAACTGCTTTTAAAAAAAAAACAATCCTGTATCTTCAGCCCCTGTCCATCTGCCAGGTCAGAGTACATTTACTCTATATCCTGATGCTCAAAGATGGAAAATTATAATTCAGTGTAAGCCTGTGTATTATTGTATTATAAGATGTCGCTCATCCAGCCTTCTTTATTTGCCTGTAAAAGTCTGATGAAGTGATGGGAAAATCCAATGTTTTCTATTGTAATGGAAAATCTGTAATACATGAGGGGATGCATAACAGCTAAAAGATGCTTTCCCACAGCAATGAGAAACATATGTACGATTGTGGTAGCTCAGTTTTACAACATCAAAACACCAAACAAGCCATTTTGACTGTATGTACACTGTACACACTATACACAGTAATTATAATAACTCAAAAATTCCTGTGGAAATGGGTATGCCACCTGTACCGGAAACCTCGGGGCTGGTGTCTGCTGGCGAGCAATGCCATGTAGGAACTGAGCAATAATACTAACATGCTACCAGCACCTAGCAAGATAGCAAGTCTGTCCTATAATATCCCTGCATCATGCCAGGTTTATATTAGCCTTTAGACCTGAGGAATTGAGCTAAAATGCTAGTGTGCAGTTAGCATGCTAGCACCAAAAGTGCCAAGACTGTCCTAAAGCATTCCCACATCATGCAATGTATATATAGGCCTTTAAACAGGAGTAAAATAGCCAGCATGCTAACAGTTAGCATGCTAGCAAGAGAGCACTAAGTGGCATAAGTGCGGAGGCAGTTCTATTCAGTCTTCAGTGTCCATACATCATACCATGTGCGTATTTGCATTTAGACATGAGTAAAATAGCGAAAATGCTAACAAGCTAACATTTTGCATGCTAGCGCCTAGCAATATAACACTAATTACCAAGAGAGCCAAGACAGTTCTATAATGACCCTATATCATGCCATGTGTGTATTTGCATTTAGACATGAATAAATTAGCGAAAATGCTAACATGCTAGCAATTAGCATGCTTGTACCTAGCAAGTTGGCAGCAAGTACTGAAAGTGCCAACACACTCCTGTAGTGTCTCTATATGATGATGATGATTCTCCAGTCATTTTAGGTGATTTTAGAAAACGTTTTGGTCGTGTTTTTACTCTTAATTTTTGACTAATTCTCATAAAATTATGGCTTTTTCTCATGAAACTGTTTTACGTTTGTATAATTTAATTGTGTACTTTTAAGTCACATGCCCACTGAGACAAACACAGGAGAGGAGCAGCCACACAACAGGCACACAAATGTCAGTCCGCTTCCGGCCCTGTGCGTTACTGTGAAAAGTGTAATTGTGCGTGGCCTCTCACAGACACACACATCAACCATAAGATCAATAGTGTGTGTGTGTGTGTGTGTGTGTGTGTGTGCGTGTGTTCATTCAGGGCAGCGCTGATGTTATCAGGATCAATAACACCCCTGATGGAATGTGGTCAGGTACATTAATGATGTTTATCTAATATGCTGTTTCAGTGAACTGGTTACTTCACAATAAAAAAATGATCCTTTCCATCATCTCGGCTCATTCTTCATGAACCAGGCTGAGTTTCAATTTGGCAAATAAAAACACAATGCTGTAACATTTTTATTTTCACTTTCAGATTTTTGTTTTTCAATGACAATACTGGAGGATCACACTTGCTCCTCGGTTATCGTGGTTAGTTCTCCAAAGTAGGATTCAATACTAATCACCAAAATATTTTCATAGTTTGAGCATAGAAAACCTGTTTGGCGCTTTCTAAACATGGGGTTTAACATTATTAGAGCCCTGTAGATATGATATAATTTCACAAAAGTTATTTTTATACTCCTCACATTGCACAAGCTGTGAATCACTGTAGGGACATAACACGTGCTAGCATAACAAGCTAACTAGTTAGCCTCTCCAGTTTACTTATTGTAAACTTTAAGTGTTTCCAATGGAAATAAGGCATAAATTTACCACGTCCACATGGGATGGATGAGAGGAGAACCTTTTTCCATTTAATCTCAGCCCTTTCATGGCTTTGCTGGCCTCCATGCTGGCCTCCATGCTGGTCTCCATGCTGTGTGAAAGGTAATGTAATCTAACGTCATGTCTCATAACATTACTGGAGCCTAGTGACCAAAAAAAGGTTACAGTCAACCACAAAAAGCGGTTATTTATTAATGAATTATTTGTTGGGGAGCGATATTCAAACCACGACATATTGACTATTGCCTGGTATAAAGAATGGTACAGTCCTGTTGTCTTAGGTCATCCTTCATGAAGCAGGAAGTAGCCCGCTAGCCTATAAATGAATAGACCAGTAAAAACGGCGCAGTACGAATTTTTTTTTTACTGCATTTTCTTGTAGCTTCTCTTTTTTTGCTTTTGAGTCACAGTAAACCCACTCGACTACCAAAAATGGTACAGTCCTTTTGTCTTGGGTCATCTTCCATGAACCAGGAAGTAGCCTGCTAGCCTATAAATGAACAGACAAGTTAAAAATTTTTTTACCCCATTTTCTTTTAGCTTCTCTTTTTTTTGCTTTTGAGTCACCATAACCCCACTCTACTACCAACAATGGTACAGTCCTGTTGTCGTGGGCCATCTTCCATGAACCAGGAAGTATCCTGCTATAGCCTGCTAGCTAACAAATGGACAGAAAACATAGGGCTTTATGACTTTTTAAATTTACCTTCAGATTTATGATTTATTTTATGAATTTTAACCAGGAAGTAAGCTCCAAGCTAACAAATGAAACACAACACGAGGAGTGTAGATTCTGTTTTTGGTGTTACAATGGACCCCAACATAAAAATGGTATAGTCCTGTTGTCAGGGCTCATCTTCCATTAAGTAGAAAGTAGCCTGCGAGCTAACAAAAGGACACACAAACAAAACTCTAACAACTAAAAAATAGAGGCCTGAAGTGTAACATCCAAATACGTCATGTGGTTTAAAAAAAGCCACCAAAATCACATTTCCATCTTCTTTCACCATTTATTAGTTCACCAAATACAGTGAAAATGGCATCATAATATACAATGACTCATTCTTAGAATGTCATGACATTTTTGTTGCTTTTTTTTTTTGCTTCATAAAACAATGTTCCGTTATTGAAAATATTAAGGTTTCATGCACAACAAACCATATCCAGTTTCTTTAAAATGATGGTACAAAATAAACCAACTTAATAAAAAAACAAAAAACAAACTGTAATGCTGAAAATCGGTCAAATAACGTGTTATTTGAGGATACTCGTAAACAGTGCAACGTACTCTAAAACTGCCATTTTCTAACAAATTCATCAACGAAGCTCAAGTCACAGTATACGATTTCTTACTAATAGGTGAACATTGATGTGTGCAAAAAACCCAGACACATTCAGTTAGTCTTTAAAAAACTTCCGAGCTCTGATAAACGAACGAGAGCAGTCGAGAAAATACACCTGGCCTCGTTCCGTCATGTCCTCTGAAGTAGAAACTTTTTTGTTGATGAATTGTAAGACCATAGACTAGCATATCATTTAAATAACAAATATTTAGATATAAAAATACAAATATGACTCTTTTTTTTGTTAAAAACAAGCGTGCCCGGGTAAGAGTGGTGGCACCTATATTGGCACCGGAGTGAAAATTCATGCATGAAGTAAAACACGAATAATCCAACGTATAGAAAGTATAGTATTTGGACTGTTAGTTTAGATATTTTCTTTAAGCTCCACAATTTGGTAGATATGTGCAGGTTTACATGAGCTACATGAAGGAACCAACCTGCAACTTTAACCACTGATGGCCAAAGCTAGAAAGACAATATAGCTTAATGCTCTTTATAACGGGCCAAAACAAGTAGGGTTCCACTACAGAAAATATCAACATTGTACCGTCCTCAGATATATATATATGTATATATATATATATATATATGTATATGTTTTACATACAATCTGGTCTCCTTCAGTTAGTAGACTTGACTTGGTCTGTTTGGAGGGGGGGTTGGGATCACAAAGCAGTAGAGCAGCAACAGGAATGCATTGGACCGGTGCTGAAAGGACAGCTCCCCTGAATGCACCATCTAAAAAGGAAGGAGGAAGTGGGGCGGTTTTGCAAGCTGAGCCTACTGTACAACATTAAGCGCCATCCTCCCTCTGCTTGTTTTTGCTTGTGTACAGCGCATTTGGAGCAAGGAGAAAGGAGTTAATGACAAGTTCATCCATCACCATGAATAGAAAGTCAGTACAGGTTGACAACCCGAAGAGCCGCCGTCTCGACATCTCGCATGGTTTCTTCTTCCTCTTTAAAAGAAAAAAAAAAATCACGACTTGCTTGGAGGATTGCCGACAATATCCCATGACCAGTCGCTCCACTCCTCCTCCATCCTTTCTTTTCCTCCACCATCTTTCATGCCATCTTCACTCCGTGTGCTGTCACCTCCTGCAATCCTCCCAACATGCACAGCCGACAAGTGCTTCAAATCGGTGATCAAAATGAAAAAAGTCTGCAAGGCATCATTGTGGTCTTAGACGCCGGGTGACGACTTGTCTGTCATGCCCTTCAGAACCTCGTCTATTCGGTCGTCCTCGATCACCACTGTGGGGAGGAAGAGGAGTGTGTTTACTGAGGCCTTCTCGTGCATTTGTGTCGCATTTCACGCAAACGCAAGGTGGGGAGGGATGAGGATTAAACAAACACAAACTGCGTGCTAAAGACAACACATTCATCGTTGGGGTGTGTCCTCGCGTGAGCGTGACTCGTGCTTGCATGTAAACAGACTGAAAGACATGCACAGTCTCTGAATGCATCATAGGGTTGCAACATGCATGTAACAAGTAATTACATTCATGTACATTGATTGGTCCCCAAATGTATCATAGGAGTAAATAACATGCATGTCTACCATACATAAACAACACTGAAACATATTTAAATGATCTCACGGGTGCATCATTAATCTCACATAATATACATGTTATGGTTTAATCATTTGACTGGTCCTTGAATGCATCGCAAGGTTGCGCCATACATTAATA
This sequence comes from Doryrhamphus excisus, assembly GCF_037039965.1. NCBI lineage: Eukaryota > Metazoa > Chordata > Actinopteri > Syngnathiformes > Syngnathidae > Doryrhamphus > Doryrhamphus excisus. Next base: position 18,240,862 of record NC_136362.1, read on the forward strand.
CTCATACTCGTGTATTCAAATTGTACTCAGTCGGTCCAAAACTGCATCACAGAGCATCATGACGCATTAATAATGGTAAATAAAATGTACGTATGAAGCCGTAATTTTAAAGCCATGTTCAATTAGTACTTGAATGCATCACAAGGTCGCACCTTACATTAATAATCGTAAATAACATGTACGTATCAAACAGTAAGATTGAAATCATAGTTGATTTGGCCCTGAATGCATCATCGCAGGGTGGCATAGTCGAAAATAACATATATGTGGCTGAAGCAGTCATGTTTCAGTCATATTCGATTCCTCCCTGAATGCATCACAGTGTGACACTATAACAGCCACGTAAAAGCCATCACATCGGTCCCTGAATGCATCTGCAACGGGGGACCGTGCATGTAAACAGTGTGTCAGTGAATTAAGCATTGTTTAAAAATATTCGCCTGGCGCCTGAACGCACCATAGGGTCTCATCATGCATTAAAAAGCGTAAAAATGTTGGTAAAAATACGGTAACAACTTAAGGACTGTTTACCTCGCTTGGCTCTGCCGATCTGGCCGAGCTTCGGAGGTCTTTTAGCCTGCGAGCCGGCAAAAAAGGCGTTTGTGTCCTGCAGTCCGCAGCTAAAGGACATCTGGCTGACCTCGCTGTCCGCCCCATAGCCGCTCATCTTCCCCTCGTTGTATGGCAATACTTCGGACATGCTGGCGGCTACCAAATGGTGTCTCTGTGAGGATTCGAGTCGTCCTTTTTTTTACTTAGATCCCGCTGGGGTCTTGTTGTGGATTTCGTCTTCGGGTCCGATTTATGGTATGTGGATGCCAGCTGTGGGTGGTCCCTGTGTGCGGCTGCAGGGACTTGGACTTGGTGTGTGTGCTCGCTTGCGTGGCTGGTTGATGTCTGATGAGAGAGGAGGAAGATCCCGGGCTCATAAAGGAAACCCAGGCGGAACGGTGAAGTCATCCATCCGGGTTTGAGGCGCGCGCGCGTGTGTGTATGTGTGTGTTTATTGTGGTGACTCCGTGTGGTAGAGGTACAACAGTGCCATCAATAGGCGGGAGATGGAACTGCATAAGGGGAAAAGACGTTGTCTATCAAAACGACCCTATTTAAAATTGCATTTTTAGTATCAAAGTATGAAAGTATAATTTATTTATAATTTATTTTACTTTTTATTTATAATTCACTTGGGTTTTGGTTGTTAACTAATTTAAACGGCAATGCTAACTATGCTAATAGGTAGCTAGGACCATCATCCTGTTGAAGAATTTGCCTTCTCTTTTCGTTTGGAAGGTAATGGGCAACAGGAATTTAGAGAGAACTAAACAATGGTGTTGTATTTGTCAAGGCCATCCCAATCATCACAAATACAGCAAAAGACAAAAAGGAACCCAAGATTCACCATTTGCATTTAGACATGAATAAATTAGCTAAAATGCTACCAGTTAGCATTCGAGCACCTAGCAAGATGACAAGTCTGTCCTATAATATCCCTGCATCATGCCGGGTTTATATTAGCCTTTAGACCTGAGGAATTGAGCTAAAATGCCAGTGTGCAGTTAGCATGCTAGCACCAAAAGTGCCAAGACTGTCCTAAAGCATTCCCACATCGTGCAATGTATATATAGGCCTTTAAACAGGAGTAAAATAGCCAACATGCTAACAGTTAGCATGCTAGCAAGATAGCACTAAGTGGCATAAGTGCGGAGTCACTTCTACAATGTCCATACATCATACCATGTGCGTATTTGCATTTAGACATGAGTAAAATAGCAAAAATGCTAACAAGCTAACATTTTGCATGCTAGCGCCTAGCAATATAACACTAATTACCAAGAGAGCCAGGAGTAAACAGGAGTAAAATAGCCAACATGCTAACAGTTAGCATGCTAGCAAGATAGCACTAAGTGGGAGTCAGTTCTATAATGACCCTATATCATGCCATGTGTGTATTTGCATTTAGACAGGTAAGGTAATGGGCAACAGGAATTTAGAGAGAACTAAACAATGGTGTTGTATTTATCAAGGCCATCCCAATCATCACAAATCCAGCAAAAGACCTGTTGGAACCCGCAGGAACCCAAGATTCATCCAGAAAACAGTCAAGTTTGGCAAAACACGCCTTCATGATCCGCGTCACTCAATCAGCAGCACGCATCTTTGACAAGAAACTAGTCTGTGTGTGCTCACCAATCACTGCTTCCAATTACACATGAATTACATGATGCGTCACTACTCTACCTCCCCCCTTTGCCCGAAAAGCTCTCATTGATCTTATAAAGGGTGCACTACACCCTCACACACACCAGACACATTGGTTTCTGTTGACAATCTGTGGAAAAACACTGGCTAAAAGTGAGAACCCGGATTGATTGAGAGAGTATGAGCCATTATTGGAGGTTTCTATTGCAGAGGGAAAGGAAGGCAAGGATAGACAGTGAAGAACCATACTATTAATATTGAACCATAAATCATTTCACTGCCACGTGAGCCATGCCACAGTATAAAGTAAAACCTCAGTGGTCTAAATCATATTATTCTTCACAATTAAAAATATTGGAGGGCCCTAGACTTACTTTGGAAGCATTTAAAAGTACCTGGGTTACAATAACACATGGACATTAAACTTAGGTCATAAAGTATTTTAAAAATATTTAAAACAAATGTTGTATTCTTGTGTTAAACTATGCCAAAGTTTAAGATAATTAGGTTATCGCATTTGAAAGTGAGCCCTGAAATAAATTTGGCATGGCTAAAAACGTGCGGTTTCAGAAGGCGGGGTAAAAGTGCCCATTTGTGATGTCACAGAGTGGCAGACTTCCTTATATGGGCGTGACCGTAAGCCAGATCAGTATATAGCATTTAAAACTACCTGGGTTACAATAACACATGGACATTGAACTTAGGTCATAAAGTATTTTCAAAATATTCTAAACAAATGTTGTATTCTTGCGTTAAACTATGCCAAAGTTTCAGATAATGAGGTTTTTGCATTTGGAAGTGAGCCCTGAAATAAATTTGGGATGGCTAAAACATGCGGTTTCAGAAGGCGGGGTAAAACTACCCATTTGTGATGTCACAGAGTGGCAGACTTCCTTATATGGGTGTGACCGTAAGCCAGATCAGCTCTCTGCCCTCCCCCAGGCTCTGTTCCTCCGTTTACTTGCTAGAAATGGCTCGTACTGGACTTCCTGATTCGCTATACCAGCAAAATAAATGAGCTGTGGGCTGCAAATGGTCTCGGAACCGCACTTTGGATACCCCTAGAATGGAAAGAATTTTACTGATCCGTCGGGTGTGTATTGTCAATGACTGTTTCAGTGGCTCCTCTCTCAAAAGTGGAGCAACCAAGTGAGGGAGATAATACATTTGAGATGATAAACTAATGAAACTGTGACCTGCATAAAGGTCCAAAAACAAGGACAATCCCCATCTTGGTTTGTTGACAAATTGTCTGCTGTTCATAAGTAGGTCACCTAAGCAGACGGCTGACACTGGGAATTGGTATCATCAGAGTGTCAAGCGCGCCGCTGTGGCTCTCGCTTTCTCTCCAGAGATGCAGCACCTCTGTCAAAATGTCGGCTGATGCTGTCAAACATCCTCCGTCTCGCTGTCACATACACACACACACACACACACACACATCAAGTGACGGTGAGTTTGTGATCGGACACTAATGACGCGTCTTGCATCTATCTTTCTTGTCATACTATGGATTGGAAATTAAAAGAAAAATAACTAATATACAATGACAAAATCTGTTAAATATGTTAGTAAATTACGTACCGTATATGCTCCAATTAACACCTTTTTAAAAAAAAAAAACATTGAGTGTGTATTTACAGCAGTGATGGACATATAGAGTGCACATGTACATACGTGAGGAGGTTATAAAACACTATACTGACAAAAGACTATTCATCAAATACGAGATAGTGATACATTATAGTCATTGAGTTGTCCTTGTTGATACACTACAATGCTGATGGGGATGTCAAAAAATCCAAACAACTGTCTCCAAGTCTTCGTATTTCATATTATGCGAAATGATACCTTTGTTAACCAAGATAAATGTTAGGAGTAATTAACTCATTTGGTACCAAAGACATATTTATACTTTTATTTCAACCCGACTGCTCACTCCCAAAGATGTATTTTTGTGGCAGAGACACAAGTGGTGATGATGCAACTCCACAATAGAGGAGAGCATGTGTGGTGCGGTTTTAAGCCCAAAAAGGACGTGCATTTTATAAGATGTCGGCCTGCATATCTCCCACAGTACATGCTCCACAGCAACCAGGAAGTGAAAATGCATTTTTAAGGGACAGTTCAGTTGCAAATGTGAATATTGTTAATAATTCATGGTGTTATATTTGTAAACAAATAGTTATTTTCATGTAAACTAAACATGCTAGGTTAATTGGCATCTCCAAATTGTCCATAGGTATGAATGTGAGTGTGAATGGTTGTTTGTCTATATGTGCCCTGTGATTGACTGGCGACCAGTCCAGGGTGTACCCCGCTTATCGCCCAAAGACAGCTGGGATAGGCTCCAGCACCCCCGCGACCCCCGTGCGGATAAGCGGTAGAAAATGAATGAATGAATGTAAAACAAAGATTTGGCGTTGTCTATGTTGTGGCATCGTTTTAGACATTTTAGCTAAATATACATGGCTAAATTTGTGTCAAAGTGAAAGTTATGCTTGAGATGTCTCTTTTCTCTCCCTTTTTTGTTGAGAACTTACCTATGTTCTGCTGCTGATTACTAAAGAAGGGAAAAGTGTAGAAACAAATTTATAATTAAAGATGAGAGTCTTCTTTAGTGTATACCATCTCTATTTAGCCTAAGAACACAATATTCTGTATACATTGAAAAATCAGTCAAAAATGGCTGGGGTTGAATGAGTTAATTACCATTGCACCCACCAATACAAATTTGGTCCATACCAGCTCATTAGGGAATAATCATATCATTAGGCAGGATTCAAGAGCCTACAGAAATGAAATACAACAGGATGCAGTTTCACACTTTCATGTTAAGAAATGTCGCCATCTAGCGGTAGAAACTGGTTGTTTCATCCTTTAACAAGCAGGTGTGTCAAACTCATGCTATGGAGGGCCGAGACACTACAGGTTTTCTTTCCAGCCGGTCACCAAAGCAGGTGATTTTAATGATTAACCCTCCTTTGGTTTGAGAGAAGGAGCTCGTCAATGAAATCATCTGCTGGAGAAACTGGTTGGAAAGAAAACCTGCAGTGCTTCGGCAATCAATCGACACATGTTTTACAGCATCCATCACTACCTTCACTAGGGTCGCTGGTGCGCTGTCTTTGGGCAAGAGGTGGGGTACATCCTGGACTGGTCGCCAGCCAATCACAGGGCACATACAGACAAACAACCATTCACACTCACATTCTTACCTATGGGCAATTTACCTATGGAAAACGTAGAGTTATTTACAGAATAAAGTAGATTAAAGCAGATAAAAGATCCATGTATATGTGGGAATACATAAAATGCGTCACATGTTGTTGTTAAAGATGACAAATAGGCTGCTGACTCACAAGTCTTGTCTGCCACCAGGTGCTATTGACTGTTATTGCTGAGAAAAGAAAAAAAGTACATTCAGGAGTCTATCTTAAAAAGCAGCAGCCATTAGATGCCCACCTTTTAGATGGATAAGAGTTGAGTCAGTTAAGATGAGGCACAGCAAGACCTCCATAAGGACCTCATGTCACTTGGTCACAGATCTGAAAAACCTTGCGATAATCCAAGTAAGATATACTGTAGGTCAAGGTATTCCACTTCCACTGGAGTTGCTAATAGCCTTTTTCACCACAATTGTTATGTGTAATGTTGTGGTAAGATTGTGTGCTCTTTGTTAACGCAGATTTACGTTTCCACTCTTTGAGGGGTCTCCTGACCACTTTTCAAGTATCTCTCCGAAGGGTTGATTAATTTATTATCAACTTTAGGTTCAACAGTTTGGTTCGGCAGTAGTTTGGAAGTTTTCGGGAACGCTTTGGAGTGTAACCAATCACAGCAAAGTGTACATGCCTGGAGGCGGGCCATGGGTGGAATAAATTAAAACAGACCATCATTATAAAGGGTCGAAAAAGGAGCATAACAGGTCTCCTTTAAAACACAAGCAATATATTTCTGCTGGTCAGAGGTATTTTATATGAGAGCAGGCAAAATAGGCCTAGCAACAAAGATCCTCTATAAACAGCAGATGTGTAAAAATGATCATCTAAGTTTACACACACTCTTTATGAGCATGAAAGTTGGAATGGAGGTATGATACAATGCACGTCAATGATTTGGGTGCACAAGATTGATTTTATTTTGGACTTTCTCAGAATGTTACATGCAAGCTCAAATACAGTCGTCCCTGGCAATACCACGGTTCGATTATCGATATCGATATTATCACATTTCTTCAGAAATTAATTAACTAATGAGCATTGTTTCATGGTAGACTATGATCAGCCAAGGCTTGTCTGACATGATAGAGTGAAACAAAGGTTCTCCTCCCATGCTGTGTGGAAGTGGTTGGTTTTTAAAATAACTGATTAGCTAACCGTGACTCCCGGAACTAATTAACCACTATAAACAAGGGACAACGGTATATACAATACATACATTCTAAAATCCTAAATGTTATTCATTCATTCATTTTCTACCGCTTTTCCTCACGAGGGTCGAGGGGGTGCTGGAGCCTATGGAGCCTATGGGCGAGAGGCGGGGTACACCCTGGACTGGTTGCCAGCCAATCACAGGGCACATATAGACAAACAACCATTCACACTCACATTCATACCTATGGACAATTTGGAGTCGTCAATTAACCTAGCATGTTTTTGGAATGTGGGAGGGAGGAAACCGGAGTACCCGGAGAAAACCCATGGGGAGAACATGCAAACTCCACACAGAGATGGCCGAGGGTGGAATTGAACCCCTGGTCTCCTAGCTGTGAGGTCTGCGCACTAACCACTTGTCCACCGTGCCGCCCCCAATACTCCAAGTAGTTCCAGGTGAAGTTGTGCTTAAGTTAAAAGGAGGCCTACTACGAGGCCTACTACGATGCAGTGATCTGGCTGAGTCTTCGGTGCAGCAGCTGCAGCAGAGTATCAGAGATCTCGTGGTAGCGCAGGCCGTACAAGTAAGGAGCAAAGGCCCTGGGCAGCAACATGAATACACACATGTTAACCGTGCTCACCCACACTCGTACATCTTGACTGACGTTTTTGTTCTGAAACAGCAGGAGCTCCAGGGTAAAGACAAAGCCAGGGGTGAAGTAAAGCAGGAGAAGAACCCCGTGGGCCAAGAGAGTGATGCGTGCTCTGGAGAAGCGGTTCTGCCAGATGCCTTGGGTTCTGGTTACCATGTAGAGGCGGATGTAGCAGTAGAAGATGAGCACAGTGCAGATGAGAGCGGCGACAAAGAAGTAGATGTGGATCCCTGCCATGTTTTTGGCCTGAACGATGCCCAGGGAAATGAGGACGAGGCACACGGCCACCGTCTCGTGTGGATTCCCCTTCTCCACTTCCATGAGGATGACCAGGGTAAAGGGGTACGTCGCCGCCAGCAGCCAAGCCCCTAACAGGATTCTGCGAGTGCGAGCAGGCGGGAGAAGATCGTGGTAGTGCAGCGGCCAGCGTACGGCGGCGTAGGTGTCCACCACCATGAGGGTGACAGTGAGGATGGCGCAGCAGTAGGCCGTGACGGTGACGGCAGTGACCAACTCGCACAGCAGCCACGGCACCTCGGCCTCTGCAGCGTTGAGGATGACAATGGCCAAGTTGAGGGTGAGGAAGAGCATGTCCGCTGCGAGGATGTTGACCACCAGCAGGTAGCGTGTCTCCTGCCGTAAGGCACGCGACACCAAGATGCACGCCATGAGGACGGGGTTCACCAGCATGGTGGCAAGCGTGACCACGGTGGTGGGGATGAAGAAGAGCTCCAGGTGCCACCTTCGTAGGCTTGCCACCCACTCGCGTGTCAGATTGGCGATCAGGACGGGCTCTGCCATCTTGTCTTGTACGTATCAACTTCTTCCTCCAGCAGCTTCCTGTTGATGGTATGCATAAGTGTTGTTAATTTAAAAACAATAATCATTAGACAAACGGTCACTTCTAGGTAATTAGTTACATCCCACCTGTGCACCTTTGAATAGGACTTTAGCTGTGCTAATCAGAAATAATGTCATTTGGAGACATTGTATGGAACTAAATTGATTGAAATGTACTATGCATAGTATACATGTGGACTAGACTAACTAGATGACCATGTGATCTTATTACAGAGGTTAGAAAACTAGGGGGGAATCTTTGGTACTGCTCTAAACTGGTTCAAGTCCTATACTTTGTAGGAATTGGTACAGTAACTGTGTCTCCAACCAAATAGCTATGACCCGTGGGATTCCCCAGGGGTCAATCCTGGAACCCCTATTATTTGATATGCACATGCTCCCTTCACGCCAGCTAGTACTCAGCTGTAATGTGTCCTACCACAACTATGCAGACGATACTCAGATCTACATGTCACTGAGGGCAGGTGAACATGCAAAACAGCTTTCTCTCAAACAAAATCATTTAAATCAGGTGTCTCAAACACGCGGCCAAATGTGGCCCGCAGGACACTAATTTGAGGCCCCCGCCTTGATATGAAAGTTTAATGTTAGTGCGGCCCGCGCAAGTTTGATATAGATGCTGTATGGTATCATGTACCCAGAAAAAATTATTACGTTTGATTAATGTTCATGTTAAAGGTTAAATAACTGTTAATAGTTATCCTCCCTTTCCATGTGGAAGTGGTAAGTTTTTGGCTATTTAAGTTTAAAGGAAATAAATTGAAGGCTACCGTTTAGGTCGCTAGCTCTCTAGTTTGCGAGTTAGCATGTGTCTCAAGACCCTGCAGTTGCGCAATATGTTGTAAATAAAAAGAGTATAAATGTGACTATAGTCGTGTTTTGTCATGTCTACAGGGCTCTAATAATGCTTTGTTCATTTTAATCTGAAAAAATAATTTGTCTACCCACCAACTATATGTGGTTTCTTAAGTTTTTATTATTTGCCGTTTTATTATTATTCATGTATTTATTTATTCTGATTTATTTCTTTATTCTTGATTTATTATTACTATCATTATTTATTTTTCATCTTATTTTGTGTAGAAAAATAAAAAGTAAGATATTTGAGAACAATAGAATGTTTTATCAGAGCTTTTCTTGTAGAAAATTGGAACCAAAGCGAAGTTTTTAAAAGAATTTTGTTTTTAATAAATGCGTTTTTTTTGGAAAACCTGATGCGGCACAGTCTCACCCAGACCCGAGCTCTAGTGGCCCCCAAGTAAATTGAATTTGAGACCCCTGATTTTAATCATTGTCTTTAGCCCACAGAAATAATGAAATAACTTTTTTAGTGGAAATTTTCCACTAAAACCTAATCGCAGGTTAGAATTGTATTGGTAATACTGGACTCAGATCTGAACTTTAACAGCCATATTAAATCAATAGCATCATCAGCTTTTTACCACCTAAAAATCATTGCCAAAATCAAGGGAATAGTGTCAGATATCCAGAGACTTAAATGAATGCCTTTGTCTCCAGCAGGCTGGACTACAGTAACCTTCTCTCTAAACCAGCTGCAGTCCACCTAGAATGCAGAGTCTTGACTAGAACCAGGAAATATGACCAAATTAGTCCAGTACTCAGGTTTCTGCAATGGCTTCCTGTCGCTCAGAGAAGAGACTTTACAACAGCTTTGCTTGTGTATGAGTCTTTTCATGGTCTTGCACCAAAGTACATGGTCATACACAAAGTACCATCTCGGGCTCAGGTAGTGGTCTCCTGCGGGCATCCGGAGACTAAATACGGTGAGGCTGCGATTGAGTTGTATGCTGCCAAAATCTGCAACACTCTTTATTTAAATCTAAGTTGAAAACACTTCTTTTCAGCTGTGCAAGTATTTTATCTGCACTCATTTTTATGCAATTATATGTAAGGATTTTTGAATTATTTAGTTTTAAAGTAATGATTTTGGTGATTTTACCCCTCTTTTCAATTTGAATTACCTGGTATATGAACTGTGTTGTATAAATAAACTTGCCTTGCCTTACACAACAGTGCATCATTACTTCCAATAACGGTCATTTCGAACCCACACAGTATCAGGCTTAGCTCAAAATGTCATTTAATACACTTGTAGCTTTATATGGCACAGATAAGTCAAGATTTGATCGTTAAAGCACACAGACAAACATATGGATCAATAGTCTCTATTCAGACTTACAACATAGGTATTGACAGAGCAAGGTTCTTACCTCATGCCCTCCATGGCAGAGAACACGGTGTGTGTCGCACATCCATTAAGGCCGAAATCTTGTGTAAATCACCAGGTGTTTTTCTGCCGCCTGTCCCTTATCTGATGTCTTCTTTGTTGACTCGTACAAATGATTCCACGCTACAGACACTTGGCCATCACGTAGTAACCGGGTGGAGCTTTTCCACCATTAGTTGCACGGCAGACACATATTCTTTTACATTCATTATTTCTATTTATGATACAAGTTATTTTTTTGTTCAGCCTCTGGAAATATTTATGTAGAATTGAAAATAATGAGACAATTAAAGGCTGACTGTCATGTTGTTTAGACGTTAAACTCGCTAAGTTGCAATCATATGCACAATTAGTGAAGAATAAGACAGATGAGGATAATTATTATTATTTTTTATTTATTATTGGTTGTCTCTTGGTAGATTCAGGAAATATATTTCAGCTTTTTGAAATCAAACTAATCAGTGAAAAGTAAAGAAAAATAGGGCTTTTCAGCATTGGTGGTGATTTGCATTTTACTATTGTGGCAGTATTTGAGCCACATTAAAATACTACAAAAATAAAGTCCTATCATTGTGATTTTTTCAAATATTACTACTTTATTCTTGTAAAATTAAAGGTAGAGAAGTTGTCTTGAAAAACTCAATTCTTGTGATATTCTCCACCAAGGCAAAACAATACAAGAATAAAGTCAATAGAATTTTGTTTGCAACCCCCCCCCCCACCTTGTGGCTCTAACACCCCTCTGTAGATCCATTTTCTGTACAGCTTATCCTCACTAGGATAATGGGGGTATGCTGGAGCCTATCCCAGCTGTCTTCAGGCAAGAGGTGGGGTACACCCCGGACTGGTCACCAGCCAATCACAGGGCACATATAGACAAACAACCATTCACACTCACATTCATACCTATGGACAATTTGGAGTCGCCAATGTGGGAGGGAACCGGAGTACCCGGAGAAAACCCACGCATGCACAGGGAGAACATGCAAACTCCACACAGAGATTTCCAAGTGGAGAATCAACCCTACATGGTAACCACTCATCCACCATGTGGCCCTCTTTGTAGAGCCAGTTCACTTAAATAAATCTCTTTTTAGTGTCATTTTCTTTTCCTTTTCCTATAACCATCCTTGCCTTCAAACTCATCTTCCTCCTCCTCCTCCTCATCATCCTCCTCCACACTTCCTGTTTGGATGTTGCCAAGGTGACGCTCCTCTTCCTGCCACTCTCTGGCCATCAGTCTCTGAAAGACGTCATACTCCTCCGCCGATGCTGCCTGGGCAACATGTGTCAGGAAGGTGTCCAGGTCCACATTGAGAATGTTGTCCAGTTTGGGGTTAATGATGGTGGTCTGGCCTTTCTTGTCAGGGGTTTGGTACAAGCCTCGGCGCTCCAAAAAACAGTGACGACAACGCAGCTCGTCCAGGGTGGAACGAAACAATCTGTTCTTGACCATCTCAGCTTGTTTGATGCCCATTCGGAAGTAGACATACTGTCAAAACATTGGGGGAAAATATTTTTTTTAATTGCATTTACAATTTTTGCACATTTTTTCTTGTTTAATTGGAATATTAGAATGTGTGGGACACCCCTGCCTGACACTACTTTTGTTTTAAACCTGACCTGAAACTTATACTGCAGCTGAGCCAGGTCCTCTTGCACCACGGCAGGACTGTCCCGGATAATGTCTGTGACTTGCTGCAATGTAAACAGGCACTTCTCTCTGAGGAACATCACCGCATGGTTGACCGTCTTCACGGGCACAGTGAGGATAGCAGGGTAGTAGGCCACCACTCTCTGAAGACTGCCTATACAGACACAATGATTTTGTTGTAATAAAGTGTACACAGGAGAGCAGTGCAGCGAGATTACCTCACCTTCTCCCAAACCAAGTCTGCGCAGGTTGCTAATGCGCTGCTGAAGAAGTGATTCCTTGATGGTGTAAAGCTCAGGACATTTAGTTAATAACTTAACCACACTGGAAGGGTTGAGACCCAACACAAACAAAGCTGTGAGAGTTGATAAACAATGCTTAGCAGTGGATTTGGTGACATTTTTATATATTTCCTCAGCCTGTGTGTCTGTGAAGCCCATGTCAGACAGACTTTGGAGAGACAGCTGTGGAACTCTGGGAGCTGGATCATTGCTGGCTGCACTTTGTAGCGAGGAGGTGCTGCTAGATGAACACAGTCTACACTGGACGAATGGACGATGCAGCCATCTACCAGACTGTGGGAGGCTAAATAGAGATGAGGTGGCACGCCTTATAATCCACTGAAGAACCTGCGAAAAGATGTCAGACAATAGCGCTTATATGGATGGGCTCTGGGATGGTTAAAACGGTTAAATGTAAAACTTGATAGTATTTCCCATCAATGGTGTTAACAAATAAAACATAAAATATAAAAATTGTTGCGAAAAAGGCACATTAAACGTGTATGGGTTGGTTTTATTTACTCACCTTCCGTGAAGGAACACGAGAGTTCATGTTTCGTCCGTCCCAAATTAAATTCCGTGCGTCAACAGCAAAGACAGGAGAAGTTCCGCCTTGACGCACACACCACACAATTTTTTCGAGTTCATTTTGATACTAAAATCCTTCGAAAATGGTAAGTTACAATGAATTACCACAGTGCTTTGTTAAATGGTTCCACCACTTGTTTTATATTTGTGATTTTAAATTAGTCAGTACATTTACTTTACAATAGTAAAGTAGTAGTATGTAAGTAGTAAGTAGTAAAGTATGAGTATTTACCGACTGACAAAGGACAACAAATTACCATTTTTTAAACGTAATCATTTTATTTAGATATCTATTTTGTAACTAAATATTACAGTGTGAGTCAATTAAGCTCATAAGTACACAAGAATAAATGAATAGAAAGGATGATTTTTGTAAGGCATTTAATGTGAATTAAATTACAGACCTACATTTAAAAAACAAAACAAAACCACAAGGTAAAATAGTGTTGCACGCTACTTGTACGATGCCACTTCATGTTCAAAATTAAAATTATTTTAATGACATGTTTACAGAGCAAAATAAAGCATGAAAATCAAGGGTAAAATATTTATTAATGTATACAAATAAATAGATAAGATATAAATACACATTTAAAATACCATTTAAGTGTTTCCTTCAATTTGCGGTCTGCCGGTCATGTTACAGCTTCTATTTATTATTTAGGTAAACCTGGGTACAAAAGTAGAAATGTATAAGGTATTACTATTTTTTATTGCTTTGAAAAAATATCCAAAGAATAAATAAAAATTTGTTCTGAAAACTGCTACACCTTTTTACCTTCGTTTGAATAACTGCTGCTAACAAAAAAGCTTGATGGATGTGCGCGAGTGCGCTCTTGGTTTTCATTCCTCGTCTTTATCATTGAGGTATCTCTGGAGTTCAGATGCCAGGGCCATCATGGACGACCTCTCTTCCTCATCCTCCTCATCAGGGAGGGTGTCATCACCTTGATCTGGGAACAAATCTTGTCCAATATGTTGTTGAGGATTGAAATCTTGGTGTTGCAGTAAGCCTGTTTAAAAGAGTAGTGGAAATATTCTGCTTTCGCAATGTAAAAAGTATTTTTGTGGTGACAACCCTCTTGCTGGAGTACTCACTGTGGTTCCGAGTTGAAGGGAACACCTCTGTCCAGGTGTACTCTGCTAGAGAAATTGGCTGGCTGATCCAGGACTGCAGAAGCAACTGGTCCAGTGTCATCCTTTGGGTGGGTTCAGGGTGCAGCAGCCCACATAACACACTGTTCAGTTCTGGTACATAGAGCGCACACACTTGGTAAAGATCTTTGACAGCCTATGATAGAACAGATAATTACAGTACCTGGAGAGAGGGGAAATGGGGGCTTCAGATTGGCACCCAGGATCTCAGCCACACCACAAAAGGGATTCTCACTGAACAGCAGTGTGTAGAGAAAAACCCCAAGAGACCACATCTCCAACTCTGGCCCTTCGTAGCTACACAAGATAAATCAACATATTAAGTACAGAGTGATTACAAACTTGTATTTGTCTTAAACTTTGTCACCTCCAAGTGTTTATAAAAAAACTTTGATTGCTGTATCCTTGATGCTCTGTGTAATTTAAACGTGTCTCGACAAGGCTATGGCCTATAAAAGTCGTAAAAGACTGGAAAACAGTGCTCAAACAGATTCTGTTGTCAGGTGTAATGCACTTAGTAAGCTGTTCAAACAACTCTCACCATAAACACACACTTTATCGAACTCTGTGGTTATAAAATTGCCCATTTGACACGAAATAAAAAACATGATGTATCATGTGTTTTGCAGAGATGATGTACATACGGATCTCCTTGAAGTACTTCTGGGGAGCAGTACTCGAGTGTGCCACAGAAATTGTAAAAGAGCTTCCCTGGAGCCATCATGGCCGCAGAACCAAAGTCTATGAGACGAATGTGGAAACACTTGTCAATGATGATGTTCTCATCTTTAATGTCCCTGTGCAGGATGTTCTTTGTCCTCAGGTAGAAAACAGCTGCCACCAGCTGGGAGGAGGGAAAAAGACAGTTCAGTACAACCATTTACTGAATACTTTACCAATGACCAAACTTTTGAAAATTGAAGGGGACACTTAGTTTAACATCTAATAATTATACTACTTAAGTATAATTATACAAACATTTTTTTATCATATGTTGAGGACCAATAAAAATGAGCTGCATGCTGATAAAATGTGTACCTGTCTAAAGATGTAGCTAGCCAGGGGCTCATCCAGTCGTGGCTGCATGTCGATGAATTCAAAGAGATCCAAACCATCTCCATGTTTCTCCATCACCATCTGGAAGTAGCTCCCATTCTCAAACACCTCCAGCACCTAATTAAGGAAACACACACAGGAAAGAAATACTTCATTATATGAGTGAGTTTCAGAACCTGGGATCATTACCTTGACGATGTTGTGATGATGCACACGAGTCAGGATGGCAATCTCTTGGCTGACTCGGCCCAACATGGGATCGTCTACCCAGCAGTCGCTCACAATCCTGGCCTTGCTAATGAACTTCACCACAGTCTGCAAATTTTTAAAATTCAGTTATGAGAAGGTAACGTTATGATCCAAAAAAAAAAAGTCAACTGGTTGCAAGTTTCGTGTAAATCTTTGTACTTCTTGTCCATCGCAGCGTCTAATTGCCTTCCAGACAAACCCAAAGGCTCCTTTTCCGACAGCTTTAATAGGTTGGTACTCCTCTTCAAACTGTCCATCACAGGCCCGAGAGTGTTCAAGATCCAAGGTGGAGCGCAACGCCTCCACATGATTGGCCTCTCCAGTCTTCTGAGGGAGGGTTTTGGAATGAGAACATAATGTGTGACTGCTTTAAGTTAAAAAACAAAAAAGGAAATTAGATTTATTCATTTATTTTTTTTAAATAGTCTTCAGCTGACCTCTCCAAGACTGGCTCCTGATTTGGACAAAAGGGATCGATCAGTTTGCATCACTGACACCTTCTGGCCATGTCGGCTCAACCACATGCAGTACATTGGGCTTCCATCAGGTAGGTTGGTTCTGACCACATTACACTGCACCTCTGAAGATTAAATATTCATATATATTCATATAATATATTGTGTATATTGTGTTAACAGACAATAAGAATAGTAATGATCAAGGCTTAAACTAACCAACTCTCGTGCCATCTCTGTGGTAGCCACTTCCTTCAAATCGGCCCTCGAGTATCTGTGGAACATCAGCGTTGACACCGCCCATCTCCACCTTCTTTTTCTTTGGTGTAGATGTAGCAGGAAGGTCCATTACTGACTGAACCTCACCATTTCCTCCATTAGTGCAGAATTCCTGGCCATTTTCCTTTGGAATGGAAGAGAGCGCCGCCCACTGATCAGACCCAGCCTGCTTTTCATCTGAGGCGTTACTGGTTTCTTTATTGGCACTGACAGGCCGAGCTTCCGGGTCAGATTCGAGCACGCACGGAGAGGGTGTACGCAGTAACTCGGCTGTATCGCAGGATGTCATGGAGTGCTGGTTTTCATCGATGCCCTGACCACCATTGAGAAGCTCTATACTGGCACTCAGATCCAGGTCGGCCAGGGCTCGGGTCACTAAATCACCATTGCTGTTGAGGTCCAGGAAACAGCTGACATCTGCCTGGCATGGATCAGAACCACCATGGCCAGCAAATTTTTCACAAAAGCCAGAGGAAGACCTGTAAAATAACATATTTTTCCATCATTTGTTGTTATTCAACAACATATTGTTAAGATATTTAACTAAAGTATTATGAGATTCACACCTGCTCTCCATTGAAATGACCTCAAAGCTGGAGTCTTGGAGGACAGACATACATGACTGTCTGTCTTTGGTCACGCCGGAAGACTTGACACCCCCGCTATGAACAGCATGTCTATCCTGAGTGGGCGCATCTAAAACATGCATGTTAATATTGTGAACGCAGTGTTAAGGGAAAAGCATTGCATTACAGACAAAGATTAAACATTGATATTACCTGGAACGAAAGGATGATCATTTGTCTGAATCTCACAGCCAAGCTCTTGTTCATGTGTCCTTTCAATAGAAAGCATGCATGTGGTGTCTTCTTCTGGATGATCAACCCAGGCAAATGTCTTAAGAAGAGCTTGAGTAGTATCTCCAGTATCTACCTGGCTGCAGGCACCAGCTACCTGAGCTGCTTCCTCCAGCAGCTCTGAAGTGTCGTCAGCGCTGTGAAAACAATGGCTGACATTAATCTTCCTCATCAGCCAGACTTTTCTAGTAAATAAAAAGCCATTTGCATCAACATCAAATATGGTAAATAACAGAAATGTTGAGGATTTTAATATGCATGTTCAGCAAGACTAATTGTGCATAGTGGTTCAAAGCAGCCAAAACATCAAGCACAGTTACATTGGGAAAGGCTGAATCTTAAAATCTGGACAATTTAGTGCACACTCTGTCTTGACCAAACGGACTGAGACAAAACCTGTCCAGCAGATGGCACAAAGGATACAACAAATCTGATGCCTTCATCTTTCAGGGCCAGTCAAGTAAATGCACCAACCCTGTTTTCAGTATTCCCAGATACATGGACTATACTATTACAGTGGTGTGCTGGCAGGGCCAGCAAAGCCTCCATATCAAACTTAAATTGTAGTATTTCATCCATTAAACTAATTAATGTATATGTTTATTTATTAAATACATTTATTTACAAGCATCTATTTTCATTATTTTGCACCGTGTTTCTTGGCTGCAGTGCTTCCACGGTGTATATGTATTTTTTTTTGCCCAATCAGATTTCAGTCTGTATATGTTGCCATGTCAATGTAATCTTCCCCAGGGCCCTTGGAACCAAATGCCTGAACATCCTGGCCAGGTTGCTGCCATATATACAGTAGCAATTCAGCTGTTTTCTTAGCCAAATAGATTTGTGATTCAACTTATGATTGGCCTCAAAGCCAGCTTGCAGGCCCCCTGTTCTGATCAAAAGAGGCCTGTCCTAATTGGTTGATCAGAGCAAAACTGTTCTGCACAACATGTTACAACCACAATGGTTGATGAGAAGAAATCCTTGGTAAGTAGCTGGAATTTTCTTAAAATGTTTTAGATATCTGTCATGTTATTATATAAATATTGATTATGAACTGCTTCAAATGATGTATGTATGTATATCTGGAGTCGTTTGAAGCTTTAATCACTATGACAGAGCCAAATGCACCGCAGCTATATAAGTAATCTGAAAAGTAGGCAATTAAGCATGTCAGTACATTTTGCACATGTTCATTAAAATCTTCTGACATGATTGATGTTGACAGCAAACAAGAGGTTGACTTACACAAACACGCGTGTGGACGTGACAGCAGGAGGGGACATTGTGGAGAGAGCACTTCCTTGTTTGTCCAGCCTGGTGCTGTTCCCAGTAAAGATTCTACCCCTCCCTGTGGAAGACCTCCGCCGGCAGGCCTCTTGCACCATAGCCATGTCTCCGGCCACCAGTGAGGAAGGGTCAGTGACTGAAGGTGAGAGTAAAATGAGCAACTTGCAGAAAGATTTTGTAAAAACACACACAATTGTTTAGTGGGAAGGCGCATGGTGGTCAAACAGTGCCATCTTGAACTGCTTACCAGATTTCCTTGACAGTTCGGATTCTGCTGTACTTGTGACAGGCTCAGCTTGAGACTCAGGGAAGGGAGTGATCTTTCTGACCGACTCGGACATCCATCCATAGAAACCAGGCATGAGGAAAGTGACAGACTGTTGAGGACATAAGTGACAGTGAAAAATGAGGCTTGGTGAAGAAGACATAATGGCCGTCATCTTTTGCCAGCTGGTCTCATTGACTAACCTTCCCCAGTAGCTCGTCCTTGCTGTAGCCAAACAGACTGAGAGCCTGCTGATTGCAGATGCTGCAGATTGAACCATCAGGTTGCAGTAGGAGTAGGCCGCTGAGTGGGGTGAAAGCCCAGATTGTTCCGGTGTACTCCAAGGTGGGGATAGGGGAGACAACCCGGCTGTCTGTCTTGATGCCTGAGTTAACGAAAATTCTTTAAAATTTGGGGTAAGTACTGTCTATATGACTTGGGACTTTAATCATGCATGTTTATATAACCAGACCATTATAGGTGAAAGTAAAAGTCAATTTAATTTGGTACAAACGGTAGATTAAGCAGTTTATTATATACCTCTATATTCAGTTATCTAAACATGAATGTAACCAATTAAACAACATTGCCCACCAAGTTGTGTGTCTTCCGTTTTGGGTGCATCCTCATTGTCAAGATTCTCCGTTGTGTATGCACAGCCCACCTCATTGTGTTGTTGCTGGGGTCTAGCACACTGTACTGCCCCCCGAAGCTTAATACACAACGGTACAGATGCACCATCTCTGCTTTTACCACAAACTCGCTGAAACCTCAGCATCTAAAATGGATCAAGAAAGCAAATATGTATGAACACAGACTTTATGAGAGACAGCTTTTCTTAACCGAGCCGTGCAGTTTTGGTAGGGTGCTTACTTTGGGCAATGCTTGGCAGTGAAGGGGGATTTGTAAGGAAGGGATTAGCTCCATAACAGAAAGTCCTTTTAAGTCATCAGGATGGCGGTATCCATGGAGATGAGCAAAAGCTGAGTCACATGTAAGAATATTACCCTAAGGAGGGGGGAAAAAAACAGGTTTTAATAGGTTACTGTGAGCTATGAATTCTCTCAGTTGAAGCCCCAAACTCCCTCCATCACTAGTATATCATGTGAAAATACACATATAAAATATATTTTTAAAAGGTGTTAATAAATCTAATAAAATTATTCCAGTCAAAGAGGTATTAATTACACTACATATAGGTTTTGCATCTGAAAAAGGCTGTTGAATAAAAAAAAAAAAAAAACAAAACCCACACGCACATCTTGAGTAAATGACAAAAAAGCAGAAACACGTTCCACATATTCCATCATTACAACAAGGTGTTCTCCATTTTCTGACACGCTGTGAGTGCACAGTGCCACAGGGATCTCTCCTGACATTGTCACAACATCAACCTGAAATAATAAAAAAAAAAAAAAAAAAAAAAAAAAAAGAGAGAGAGAGAGAGAGAGAGAGACATTTGAGGTTATTGTGAAATCTCATTCTGGGTGTCTGGATACTCATCAGAACATAGATGACATTTTACAAGGCAATAAGATGCTTCAGTGTTAAATTACCACTTTTCCAGACATAGTCGCCACAGTTCCATCCATCAGCAAAAAGTCCTCATCCAACGCTTCTTCTAAGACCTGGGTGGTTTTCTTCAAAACACACAACAGATTCTTTCCTTTCAATGCATCAGAGGTGCACTCAAACAGTTTGCAAGCCTCACTGTTGGCTGACAGAATCTAGAAAAAAAATAAATCATTGCAAAATTGAGCACAGAATATTAAAAGTACACCCAAAAAAAACCCACCATACCTCCTGACTTTTGCGATCCACAGTCAAAAGCACTTTGTTTGGGTTGAGGACCAAAGGAGATATGAACAGTTCAAAATCTGTAGATGTAAGCTGACCATAAAGGTTGTCTTCCATCTCAGACATTGTGGAAAGGTCAGGATGCAAGTTTGGCATTTGATGATTCTTAGATGCTAAATGTTCACCTGTAAGACAAAAATATTCCAACCATCACTGTGATCAACTGTTATAATTTGTTGTAATGCCAAATCACCTAAAATTTCAGTTTGAGACATTAAATTCATATCATAATGATCATAGTGACCTAATATGTAGCTTTTTTCCTGCTTACCTGTGGAGGATCCAGAATAGTAACGCCGCTGTAATTCTAAAATGTGTCTTTTCTGCAGTGGTCTTTGGGTACAAGGATATGACTTGTTCAACTCAAACTCGTCCTCCAAGAAATCGGAGGAGAGATCGGGTACCACGCATATAGTCGCTCCTTTATCGATGAAGCGTCGTCTTCCCTCAGTGGCAAGCGACATTGTTGTAGATTATCTAGCTGCAATGCCAGTTGGTAGCCCAAGTAGAGAATTATTGAATTGAAAAAGCATTTTAGTAATACAACGCCGGAGAGATTGAATGAAAAACACTCACCTCAAATCAGAGAAGATGCTTTGGAAGCATATATTGGACGCTGTGGTTAGTTGACGACAGTCGACAAGGAAACGCTAACTCCCCTGTGTTATTTGTTTAGCCAAGTTAGCATGCTATATGCTAATGCAGCTATAAACAGCTACATACACTGGTCGCTTCAGTCTGAGCAACCTCAATTCAGAGTTGAAACCGCCATCGGTGCTTTCACAATGCTAAATACACGAGCAGAAGCAGTTTTGCATTTAAACTTTTTTTAAGCCCACCAACTATTAGTTAGCAAGTTTTGTAATTCGCGGGTTGGAGCCAGCCAAACAGATGATATACATAAGCTCTGGATCCAATCAAAAAGAAGGATTCGAAAGAATAAACGCTCATTGGCTAAGAGAGCAGAAAGACCCGCCTCTCTGTTTATGGTAACGCTTTCGGTCGCTCTATTTTCTGCAGGGTAATACTCATTTGGTGTGCTTGTATTAGAAAACTACAGATACTTAGATACTTTTAATGTTATTTATTTAGCACTGTTGCAAGTGTGTACTTAACTACTTATATATATATATATATACTATATAGTATATATATATACAATATATATATAGTATATATATATATATATATATATTGTATACAATATATATATATATTGTGTGTATATATATATATATATATATATATATATATATATATATATATATATATATATACACAATAGATATATATTGTGTTTTAGCACAACCTAGCAGCAGGACTGTGGCAGCTTCCACTCAATTGATGAAAAAAAATACACATATTGGGTTGTATTCTATGTTTAAAAAATATTATATGGCTATCACAAAAATACATTATAAAAAATATGTGGCGTTCATGATTTTTATAGCCAAAAAGGTCCCCAACCCATGCGCTAGACTAAACTCTCATTGAACTGTGCTTATGGTTATTTATATTCAAATATCACTGCATTTTATGTGGGTTTTTATTGTATTTTTTAATGTATATAATTGTAATTTTTTTAATTTGGAAGCCAAAAACTAAAACATTTCACATGTTATTTTTACGCTCTTTATTTCTATGTACAAATCTGAATGAACTACGCCAAAAATACACACATGAACAGAGAGAACAAAACAAACCAATTTAGTCAAACTGGCATCTGGATGAGGTGGGGTGGGGGCACATTATGATCAGGGTGCAATAGGGCCCATATGGTGTTATTTTTTCAGAGCATTTTCATTAGCTGTATGGCTTGGTGGATTTACAAGCTCCTTTTTTGATCATCTCTTTTGATCCAGCTGTGACAAGACAAATATGTTCACCACAAAGTTGAAATAAAAACAGGTGACGATAAGCATCAGGAGAGTACGCTTTTTCTGGGTACTGCTTATCAAGTCAATGACATTACAATCAGTATATAGCACAGTTGTTTTGAAAAATAAATGAGACATTACTCTCTTCTCAGTTCATACAGAAACAATTTATCATGTTGACACTTGAGCTTCAGCTGCAAAAAGAATGATGCAACACAGCCCAATTATGCAAGGTATTACTGTATATGTTTTGTTGCTTTCACAAACATCTAGTGAGGCAAATTCTAGTTTGTAAAACAAACCAAAAAAAAGATGCAACTTGAAGTTAGTCACTGCACGGCAATGATGTTTCTTGAATTCCCTCACCGTATATATAAATCATTGCAAAACTTTGAATATTCTGCACACAGTTGCAAAATAAAAATGATAATCTCATACCATATATGATCTTGTTGGCTCAGTGCTGCATCTGCCGGCCGCCATGGTTTTAGCATGCATTATTTGCCAAGCATCTCACTTTATGATATTGATAAGTGGCGGAGGAAGAGCCGAGCAGAACACCTTTTTTACAGTCACACACAAGATTACTACAGCAAAGTCGGGCACTGGCTGCTGTGCCGTGGCTGTGTGTGTGTGAGCTTTGATACACTTTCAGAGCACAGTTTTCAAGACTGTTGGTCCGGACTAATGATGGTAGTCTCTTTTGTTGTGTGGACGATTCCCCAGTATGTGATCCACTTCTGAGGCGATGCCCGCTGTCATCTTTGGAATTACCTGGAGTTCACACAGAATAGCTTTAATACATGATCAAACACACACAACACTGTTTTGTAATCACTAATAGTACAGTACAGTACAGTACAACCTCTAAGATCAAACATTGCAGTACTTATTCAAAGTAAATTCCACTGAAAATAATACAGATTATACAAGACATTATTCAGTCAACCTGAATGGCCCCGAGATTCTCTGTTAACTGGCTTGGATTAGAGGATCCCAATAGTACTGAGCTCACACCTTCATTCCTCAGGCACCATGCTGAAAAAGAAACAAAAATACAGAAGATAGATAGACTTTTATTAATCCAGTGAGGGAAATTAAAGCAACGGGAGACAGGATATTGCAAACATTTTCACAATTGGTTTGAAGATATTGCAATATGAGAAAACACACAGGGAGTCCCAAAAGTGTCTCTCACCTATAGCTAGTTGGGGTAAGGTACAACCAAGCTTCTCCGCTATATGAGCCAACTCCTTCAGCTTGGCTTGCTGTTTCCTTCCATCCTCACTCATTATTTTCTCCCTTAACCACTGGTATGGCTGCATTAGGGGATTAGATTACTTGCAAATTAGAAAAACATAATCACATGACAAGCTTGTACCCACTGGAGGGTCTGCGGACTAGGTCAAAAATGGTCAAAATGAAGCTCAATCCGTACCTTCATGGAGGCCCTTGAGGTTTCTGGGACGCCGTTCTCATACTTCCCAGTGATGATGCCGCAGGCCAAAGGAGACCAGGAGACCACACCTACACCTGTGAATAAAGAGTGACAGATCGATATGAGGATATAAAGGATTTGAGGGGAAACCTGGAAAGGGTGAATGATGAAACAAACCTATCTTGTGGTAGAGCTCTGGCAGCTGTGTTTCTACTTTGTCCCGCTGGAAAAAATGATACTCAGCCTGCTCGCAGACTGGAGGAATGAGATTGAACTGCCTGGCCACAGAGTAAGCCTCCTAAATAAATGAGGAGAGACAGAAAATAAGGAGAGAAACTAAACAATTGTTCCAACTTAATGTGTTATACACCAAATAGAGTCCAGACCTCCTGTAATTCTTGAAATGTACCATATTTTCTCTACTGGGGGTCGGTTGCAAAGAGTATTGGATGTTTATTATGTTTATTTTTTCTGTGCCAAAGTTCAATAAATATTGAAGCAGTTTATTAAAATATAAATGAATGAATACATGATAAATGATTTAAAATATAAAATAAATCATCCATTAATATATTACACCATATTGTATTGTTTTAATAATTCATTTCACCAACAATTTTGGGTACATATTTTGTGGCATGAATTTAGTCAAAATAGAGGAATGGTGGGCGGGATCAATGCTGTGACTGCTCATGAAATAAATAAATGAATAAATACATGATAAATATAAAATAAATCATCCAATAATATATTATGAAATTTTTTTCTGTGCCAAAGTTCAATAAATATTGAAGCAGTTTATTAAAATATAAATGAATAAATACATGATAAATGATTTAAAATATAAAATAAATCATCCATTAATATATTACACCATATTGTATTGTATTAATAATTCATTTCACCAACAATTTAGGGTACATATTTTGTGGCATGAATTTAGTCAAAATAGAGGAATGGTGGGCGGGATCAATGCTGTGACTGCTCATGAAATTAAAACACTTTTTATTATGAAATTATGTAATTTCACAATGTAATTATGATTAGTGGAAATGCTGTATATTGTTGAAAATAACTAAATCAGAGCCCAAGCTACACCACTTGGTGGGACACACACCAGTCAGACTAGATAGGACAACCGTAGTCTGAGAGCCTAGTGCAAGATGACATTTTAAAATATTATATGAATTATTTCACAACATTATTTAATCACTCACCATGATCTCCATGGCAGACCACCGTGATGTTCCCCAGTACATTGACATCCCCTGGTTAATCACATGTGTCATGGCTCTCACTATCTCTGTTTTACACACAAACATACAGAAGAAAGCAAAAAGTGTAAATTCTCAGTAGCCACACAATCAATGTAGTGAAGTAAACACGACAGTGAGCACATCTTTAAATGCTTATGGTATTGCTTTGGTGCCTAATCGAACGTTAATTGCGTAAATGAACCATCTGCTGTATGCCCACAAAGAAGAGTTATGGATGAAAGTATGAGCAGAGATCACAGTCTGGTGCGATTTAAAATAAGCACATCTTTTTCTTTTCATCAGTAGTTCTCTCTGGACCAGATTGTGGCTCAGCGAGAGACAGTGTGTGTGTGTGTGTGTGTGTGTGTGTGTGTGTGCAGCAGGTGGGTGGAGGGGTAATAGCTCCAAAAACAGGGCAAGTGATAGAACTAAGGCATTTACCAGAATCACACCCTACATTTTCTTTGAATTATACATCTTTATAGTTTGATTCACAATAAAATCCATACTTGATAACCTGCCTAATGTTACCTAATGTTTTTCCCTCACGGAGCCACAATGAGTCATCGCAACAGAAGTCCATGTCACAGATATCCAGCATTCATCAGCAACACCCCACTCACATAAGTCCATTAGAACTTGTGGGTGATTTTGTGCTTTGAGCATACACTGATCATGATACTTTGTGCAAACCGTTGAAAAAGCTCAGCTTTGGTGGAAAAATCTTTTCTGAACTGTTTTCACGATGTTCACTATTACTGCATATCAATCAAAGCAAGAAAAAATATTGATAGAGTCGTCCCTTGCAAATTTAGCAGGGTCTTTCTAGCAATGGTTTTTTTCCAAAAATATTAATTGATAAATCATGCTGTTTTGGGCTGCACGCTGGACAAGTGGTTAGTGTACAGGCCACACAGCTAGGAGACACAAGTTTAATTACATCCTCGGGCATCTCTGTGAGGAGTTTGCATGGTCTCCCCGTGCATGTGTGGGTTTTCTCCGGGTACTCCGGTTTCCTCCCACATTCCAAAAACATGCTAGGTTAATTCATTCATTCATTTTCTATCGCTTTTCCTCACGAGGGTCGCGGGGGAATGCTGGAGCCCATCCCAGCTGTCCTCGGGCGAGAGGCGGGGCACACCCTGGACTGGTCGCCAGCCAATCACAGGGCACATATAGACAAACAACCATTCACACTCACATTCATACCTATGGACAATTTGGAGTCACCAATTAACCTAGCATGTTTTTGGAATGTGAGCGGAAACCGGAATACCGGAGAAAAACCACGCATGCACGGGGAGAACATGCAAACTCCACACAGAGATGCCCGAGGATGTGTGGAATTGAACCCTGGTCTCCTAGCTGTGAGGTCTGCATGCTTACCACTCGACCGCCGTGCCGCCCTGCTAGGTTAATTGGTGACTCCAAATTGTCCATAGGTATGAATGTGAGTGTGAATGGTTGTTTGTCTATATGTGCCCTGTGATTGGCTGGCGACCAGTCCAGGGTGTAGCCTGCCTCTCGCCCACAGACAGCTGGGATAGGCTCCAGCATCCCCGCAACCCTCGTGAGGAAAAGCAGTAGAAAATAAATGAATTAATTAATTAATTGATAAATCATGCTGTTCTGGGCTGCACGCTGGTCAAGTGGTTAGCGCACAGGCCACACAGCAAGGAGACACAAGTTTAATTACATCCTCGGCCATCTCTGTGTGGAGTTTGTATGTTCTCCCCGTGCATGTGTGGGTTTTCTGCGGGTACTCCGGTTTCCTCCCACATTCCAAAAACATGCTAGGTTAATTGGTGACTCCAAATTGTCCATAGGTATGAATGTGAGTGTGAATGGTTGTTTGGCTGGCGACCAGTCCAAGGTGTTCCTCGCCTCTCGCCCGAAGACAGCTGGGATAGGCTCCAGCACCCCCGCGACCCTCGTGAGGATAAGCGGTAGAAAATGAATGAATGAATAATAATTGCAAAAAGCCTTCCTCTTCATCTCTATTGCCGCTGTCTGGCTTATTCCTACATTGACTTAATTGAATTCATTTCAATTTGCTGCGCATGGGTCTGTCAAATATAAATGACGTTGAGTGGGAGAGCTTGTCTGCAGGCTGCACAGCCTATCTATTAAAACAATGGGATGACTTTGACGTTGATGTATTGTCTGTTTTCCATTCTCACGTTGCTCTAATGTGAGCATTTTATGTATTTTTCATAAGTGATGGAATGCCAGCTTTGAATTCTATAGCATTTTATAGTCTTGTCAATGAAGGTGTCAGCAGCAGCAGTAAAGCATGAGTGTCATCGTGGTAAAATATGTTGGCTTTCATTGGTGTCTCTGCCTTTCCAAAAGCCACATAAAGTAACACGCACAGAGGGATGAGGGGACATGAAAAGAAAGGCTGTGATTCTAACAAAGTTAGACTTTGTCCCCATTACATCACATTTTGGTACCTTAGGGAACATGAGTTGTTGTGTTGCACAAAGTCACAGGACCAAATGCAAACACATGGAAAGCTTTGCATTTTTATCTCTCCATGCTTAAAATCACATGTATACTTTGTTTTGAAAGGACTGCAAACTCTACAGACTCTCCAGTGACGCTATAGTTCTTTGAATGATGCGAATATATTGCAAGAGTATAATATTAACAAATACACATTTTGCCAATAGCATCAAAAAAAATTTTTTTTTTACATTTTGTTTATATCATCCTGCATTGTCACAATTTCTACCGATGACGTTAAGGCATCAGCAATGACGTATGACACAAGGGGCAAAAAAACCTGACTGGTCCGGAGGAGGAGAAAGGTCACGATGCAATAAAATGTCAATGGGATAAATGGTGGATCATTAAGAAAGGCTGCACTGAGTGTGGGAGGAACAGAACGATTGTATCCAGAGAAGCCAACCCAAAAATACACTAGTGTCCCTCAGGGGGACTAGATAATCCTGCTTCTGAAGAACATGGAGGGCTCAAAG
Organism: Doryrhamphus excisus; assembly: GCF_037039965.1. Classification (NCBI taxonomy): domain Eukaryota; kingdom Metazoa; phylum Chordata; class Actinopteri; order Syngnathiformes; family Syngnathidae; genus Doryrhamphus; species Doryrhamphus excisus. Next base: position 18,268,737 of record NC_136362.1, read on the forward strand.
ACCACGTGGAAGTGGTGATCCCACTGCGACAGAAAGAGACTGACACCCGTAGGCTAAAATAGAGGACTTGAAATTGTCTGATTAGCAGAGATGTGTGAATGTTGAAACACACACACACACTCCAGCCCTAATCTACGAGTTCACTAATCTGGTCAGGCCCTTATTTTCTCACCTACTCAATTTGCAGGACAACGTGCATTGTCCCAGAATCCCAACCCAACTTCCACCCATTCCCAGCTCCCACTCACCTTCCATGGGAGTGTTGTTATCTGGCCGGTTGGCAAAAACCACATCAACATACTCCAGTTGCATCCTCTGGAGGGAGCCCTTTAAACCTGTAGTGGGAAGACAGCACAAATACTGCACATTCATTCATATAGTATACCGTATTCTACATACAATACTATATTCATTATATGAATTTAGACTATTAATCACAACAAACACAAAGACACGAGTGATGTTCACGTTCTGTATACACACTATATCTGCTAATGCTTTGGGAAACCTCCAGGAAGTGACAATATGTGTAGTGTGTGGTCTTTCAACATTTTCAAGTCAGGTTCAAACTATAATTTCCTGTACGGACAGATAGTGTGAAAAAACACTTTGTACCTGCAAAACCTCTAATAATACTGTAGTATTGAAGAAATATGAAGAAAGTAGAATTTGTTGAAAGTGAACATATTTTAGGACTACAACAGGATTTTATTCATGGTTTGACAATGATGTGTCACAACTTTGTAAATATATAAAAATAGAACGACAAGCATGTAAGCCACACATAGGACATCCCTGGTGTAGAATGTGGGCAATAGAGGGAAGTGAAGCCATTGAAGAATAGGAAGTGTTGAGCTGTTCATGCTGTGTTTTGAGCATCTTCCCATAGTGCCCTGTGTCTATTTCAAATAAAAAGACTGACTATTTTACAGCCATTCTGATGTGGTGTCATTCAGCCGCCGTTGATGAGAAAATAGCGGGACCGCAGGAAGTACGCTGTCCAGAAAAAACAACAACAGGGAATTCTACCAATGATAATATATGAGTCTATGATATGTTTTATTTAGATCTGTATTATTTTCTGTTATTGTGTCTACTATATTGGGTAATATGAGTGTAAAGATGACTATAGGGGTGTTATTTTATGCCTAGAGGGCTCCAACAATGTTATTTAGAAGGTCGTAAACAGTTCATTGATGCTCGTAATTCTACTTTATGGAAATTCACTGATCAGGTCTTGTCTGTAACCAATTACCTGCAAAAAATGAGGGAATTAATTTTTTCGTTTGTTTCAGCACACACTGTCACTGTCAATATATTGTCCCATTTCACACACCAAGTAAAGCATATGGAACACGAAAAACTGTGACAACATTAATAGAAAGTCAAGGGAAACTACACATGTAGCTTTGATCACGTTTAAGTGCATGTGGCAGATAAGTGCCTTAGGCGTCCTCATCAAGTCCCATCAAAGATTTCAGCCTTCCCTGCCGCTTTTTTCCTGTGCTCTCCCAAAATCTGCAGAAACACCCGAAACATGGATCCTAATCTAATCCTGCACTGTCACCGTCAGCTGTGTCCGCTGTCTTGTAGATTAGCTCGACTGGCTCTGAAGGGGAATCTATTTTTGGGCAAGATGTGGAACAACAAAGATACTCCTCTGGTGTCCATGTTGAATAATGTATTTGTTTTCTCCGAAAGTCTCTTTGAAAAGATGAGCGTGTCAAGGAATCCCTCTGTCCTGTGGCGGTTGCACGCTGAGACAGAGTCATTTTCTTGCCGCCCCCCCAGCAGTGCTCATCTGTTGTATTTATTAAAAGAATATTAGCACAAGACGTTCGGTGAAACTCGATTTGCCATTTAATTTATGATCCAAAGCTTACCTAAGGCCAATAACTTTGAGTATAGTAAGTCATAGAGTTTGATATTACAAGCAGAAGAAGAAATCTCTGATGAGGAGACATATAGTCAGCCAGATGCTACAACCAGAAAAAAACAGACTAAACGAGTTTCATGGGAAACCAAGTAACAAAAACATCCATCTATGGGGCTTTCCATACCCATTAAATTAATGTCACACTGACACTTTAACCCCAATTATACGAATGATGTGACTATATAACTATTGTCCCCGTAAGCCATTATGGAAATTTATCTGTTCCAGAGTGAAACTATCACCACTATACAAGACAAAAATAAATTAACTGTGGGTTAATAAAAGAAAAGTCAAATAAAAGTACTCAAACCCCAATTATACGAATTATGTGACTATATAACTATTGTCCCGTAAGCCATAATGGAAATTTATCTGTTCCAGAGTGAACAAATCACCATTATACAAGACAAAAATAAGTTAACTGTGGTTAAATAAAAGAAAAGTAAAAGAAAAGTACTCACTCTTTGATAACATGTGATACATGCATATTATTGTGGAGAGAGTAATGGTGATGGTTTCATTTTATTTGAACATACATAGGTCATACTTCGGTATACGTCACATACTACAAAAGTCCCTCGCAATATTTCTGTCATCAGTTGCTGATGGTTTAATAACTGTTACTTAGTACAATAGCGGTTTATTTTTTTTTCAGGATATTTCATTGTACTGGCTGTAAACAATGTAGTAATTCTGGCTGTATTTCACCCATAAGACAGCTCCATGGTTTTTATATTGTTTTCACCTCTAAATGCAGTCTACATAGGAAAAACCCATTCAACCCAACCTGAAAGTGAGCATAGAAAGTATGGAGGACCAAAACTGCCAAAATAATAAATAAATAAATAAATAAAAGTGGAAATAAAAACAAAAATAAAAAAAGCAAAAAAGTAAATACAAAAAATAAATATAAATGGAAATAAAAACAAAAATATATTTTTTTTAATTTTTGAATCTTGTTTTTATTTTTGTGTTTATTTTTGCTTTTATTTATTTATTTATGTATATATTTTTTTATTTTTGTTTTTATTTCCATTTATATTTATTTTTTGTATTTAATTTTTTGATTTTTTTTCATTTTTGTTTTTATTTTCACTTTTATTTATTTATTTATTTATTATTTTGGCAGTTTTGGTATTTATTGATTGACTAAGTACTGCAATAGGACACACCTGGGCAACAAAGCACAGGGTGGGTTCAAACACAAGGTTCTATATTCCAGATGGAAATACCTGGAAATAAAAGATGTCTTATATTCGTCTCCAATGTTTTCAGTCTACGCCAAAAATAAAGGAATTGTTCCAATTCTTCTGGAAGACACTGTATGCTTGTATGTGTTACAGCAACATTCCCAATGTTGCACGTGGATGCCAGCCATCAAACAATACACTCGGTGCTTCAGTTCATTGTTGCTGTCATTTTTTTTTTCGAGGCATTAAATCTCTTAAACCTTGCGTGTTGTGCTCACACACACACACACACACTGTTGTTGGAAAGGGGGGGGAAAGTTGGAGATACTGCTGTGAATGCTAATTATATGACTGAGAGCTGAGTCACTGCAAGCGGTGCAATGCGCGGCGGGCCAGGAGGCAAGTTTGTAGGAGTCAAGAATGATTACGAGCAAAGGTGTGCAAAACAAATGAGCGTGAATGAGGCCATAAATCGTCTAAAAAGATAAAGCAGCCTTTAAAAATGTTTTATTGTCTCTGACTCCTGGGTTCATTTCACCCTGGGGTTGCAGGGACAACAGAAACAAAATAGTCGATCACATACTAAAACCTGTAGGTTGTACTGAACAAAGACTTGTATTACGGTTGTGGTTTGCATCTAATAGTAAGAGCTGTTTCTAATATTCCCTTTACCTTATTTGATTTGATTAAAGGAGCATAATATTTGAAACACCTATCGTAATGATAATACAGCTTGTGCATTAGCTTGGGCGGTTGTGATGTGATGATCTAATGATCTTAACCTGCAACCAAAAGGGAACCTTATTGAGTTTTTTTTTTAAGTGATACCATTTATATAACAAAAAAAATAAAATTACGGTTATCCTCTAAGAAAATGCTGTGAACCCCTTAAATCAGGGGTCTCAAACTCAATTTACCCGAGGGCTACTGGAGATAGGATCTGGGTGAGGCTGGGCCGCATCAGGTTTAAAAAACAAAACAAAAACATATTTATTAAAAACAGAAAAAAAGAAATAAAAAACTGTCTTCAATGCTTTTGCTTCTGCTATACCCTACACTTTTTCAGTGCTTTGGTTCCGGTTTTCGACAAGAAAAGCTCTGATAAAACATTCCACTGTTCTCAAATATCTTAATTTTTATTTACTACACAAAATAAGATTAGAAAATTAATGAATCAAAAATAAATAAAATAAATCAATCAGTAATAAATAAATAAAATAATAATAAAACAGCAAATAAGAAAAACTTAAGAAACCACATATAGTTGGTGGGTAGAGAAACAATTTTTTTGCCAGATAACTTTAACCTTGAACATGAACATTAATGAAACTTAACCCTTTTACCCAATTAGCAAGTTAGCATCATTACATCTGGGAAAATCGCATCAATTGTGTCCGGCGTGCACAAAGCTATCATTTCTGTGTTCATTGATACCAAACTTGCGTGGGCCGCACTAACATTCAACTTTCATATCAAGATGGGGGGCCTCAAACTAGCATCAAACGGGCCGCATTTGGCCCGCGGGCCGCAAGTTTGAGACCACCGCCTTAGATGCTGAGAATAATTAATAAAAAATCAATTGGGTACCCCATTATAAAAGTAATACACATAAAAAAAACACGAGAATCCAGAAAACTACAAGCAGAAATTAATTAGAAAGTAAGTTAGAAAGATTATTACAGACCAGTCACATAGATACCCCTATAATAAAACTATGAAAAAAAAAAATCCCCAAACAGCATGCATGGTTTACTATGAGAAGCAGTCTATTGGTATTCAGACAATTATTGTCAAATGGAAAGTATTGTGGGACATTGGAGTCAAACTTAGCGGTATATGGAGACAAGACATGAGGTTGGAATTGGACTTGTACAGGTGTTTGCACAAGCTGAACGTTAGAGAAAATAGAAACACATACAGGAGGAAAGGCGAGGAGTGGAGCATAGAAAAAAAGAAGATTAGTGCAGTGCAGTGGGGTTTGGAGTGATGAGGTGATGTGAAGGACAAACGAGGAGGAGGAGGAGGAGGAGTATAGGACATTTGTTACCTTCAATGATGTGTTTTCTATTGAGGCCTCTCTCGGTCTCTGCTCTGGAACAAGACAGAAATAAACACACATGAAAACACACACACACACATACACACATGCGCAAACACAAAATACTCAGTAAATATTGCCAGCAAGGGCCTGCACAGCCTACAACCATGAAAACTACTGCAGTCAGTTCTCTGCAGTGTGCCTACAGTACATACACTATCTAACAGGGACTAAAATACTGCATGCATATTAGTAAGGACAAATTTAATCTGCAACAACACACTGTTTGAGTGGGGATCTGCTTAGTAAATAAAGTAGTGTACAATTTAAATATCGCCAGTCATAAATGAAAGCCAAATAGTTGACAATAGTTGGAAAGTTGGAGACCCCAGCAACCTGGACACTGAATTTATTGTTTTAAGTTGAGCAGAACAGATTTCCATTTAATAAAGATATTTATTTGGGTAGTTTATTCTGTTAATTTTGTTATCGTGAGCTAAAAATGGCTGCACAGTAGTCAAGTGGTTAGCTTGCAGGCTTCAGAGCTAGGAGACACAAGTCCGATTCCACCCTCGGGCATCTCGGTGTGGAGTTGTGGAGCATGTTCTCCCCATGCGTGGGTTTTCTCCAGGTACTCCGGTTTCCTCCCACATTCCAAAAACATGCTAGGTTAATTGAATCCAAATTGTCCATAGGTATGAATGTGAGTGTGAATGGTTGTTTGTCTATATGTGCCCTGTGATTGGCTGGCCACCAGTGCGGGGTGTACCCCACCTCTCGCCCGAAGACAGCTGGGATAGGCTCCAGCATGCCCACAACGCTTGTGTGGATAAGCGGTAGAAAATGGATGGACAAATAAAGCCAAAAAAATGTGACAATCTGTTTGCTTTTTAATAATTACCTACAGTATATTGCAGTATATTGGCCAATATCACTCATTATAAATACATTTTAAAAAGTACAGTGAAATCATGTGATTGGTCAATCTCACTTATGTATGATCGGTATTGGAATCAGAGCATCAAACCAAGTTTGGCTTCTCTTCAGCACAAACCTTTAAAAAAGGGCAGCATTTAACCACTGCAGTGTTGCTCTTATTCAGCCACAACACGAGGACACCATTAGCATTCAGCCCTGCTTTCGGTGTAATTGAAATTCGATATGCTCTCTCAATTTTTGTATGCAGCAAACCCCTAAGGGAGCGTCTAAACGCGCCGCTATGTTGTTTGCTGCAGTTATTTGCTACCTTTTGAGGCCTGTTGCTGCACTGTATGCACCCAGTATTTGTTATCCGCTATTTGTCCTTCATTGGTTGCACTTTCACTTTAAACTTTGTCATGCAACGTCTTCCTTAGAAGATAGAAATATATGTATTCCAAACATGCATCATTGAGTAATTGTGCAAATATCCACATGCTTGACAGGTTCTCTCACAGTAATTCAGGTGTAAAGTAGTTCACACCGATGAGTAGATTACTATATTAAGTCAATTGACCCACTTGCTATACTCGTGCCTTTGAGGTCTTTCTTAGATAATATCAAAGAAAGAAGAACTCTTCTGTATATGTACGTATATGTTCTGTATAAATGGAGGTCCTCCAGTAAAGTGACTAACAGTGACTAGCAGCACAAACAAACATAATGAAAGAAAGAAAAGAACACCGCCGTGATGCCTTTAAGGCTTTAAAAAGAAATGTTTCCCCGTCATGCTCATTTCACTCGAGGTGAATGTTCTCTAATGCGCATCTTGTCGCTGGTGAACCACACACAAACATTTACGCACACTTACTTTCCTCCCCAGTAGAGTTTTGTGGTGATCACCAGACTGGATCGCCTGAGGGAAGACAAACACACCTTTCAAAGCTATGACAAATTGATCTTAAAGTTGGTCTCTTTCATTCCAGTGTGTGCTTTTTCAGTAAGAACCAGTTTATTCCTACAAATATAAGTAAGCCGCATGTGATTACTTTAAATTTAAGCACTGACAAAAGCACCAACATAGAATGTGAAGAGTGTATCAATAGTGAATAATCTGACAATGGAGTTGCAATATGTGGGGTGCAGTACTGCAATGGGCTTTAGATGTAAGTACAATGGAGGAGTAATGACCTCATATGATCCAACATTGCATTGGAATGAGTCATGAAAATGACTGATGGCAGAGTCTTTGCAAAGCACACGTGGATGTGCACTGCTTGGCCCAAAAAATGTCACCACTTGGATTTAGTCATTCCCATATTGGATCATTATTACTGTGAATCATGGTTCAGCTGGCTAGAAATTATGTAAAACCTCATTCATTGACTGACTTCTTATTTCTAATAAATAGTCAGGTAGGAAGACCTACAGCTGGTTTTTGGGTTATTAATGAGTGCTGGTATGTACAACATCTATCCATCTATCCGTCCATTTTCTATGCCGCTTATCCTCATTATGGTCACGGGGGTATCTGGAGCCTATGCCAGCTGACTTTGGTCGCCAGCCAATTGCGGTGCGGCCAACATGCTAACCACTATTCCACTCTGCGGCCTTTTAAGTTTGAAGACTATTGTGTACAGATTATACAGTTATTCAAATAATTCCTTTTTACATTCACCTGCAAAAATGACAGAAATGTGTATTTTGTAATATGATATGCATGCACTTAGTAAAGAAATTGTAGCAAATGTTAGATTTTTCAAATGTTTGTGGCACAAGAATGTGAACAAAAAAGTATTTGTGTAAATAAACTACTACAGTAACATACTACAGTATGTCCGGTGTAAAAACTACAAAAAATTTTTATACTGTAATGCGGCTAATTTATCGTCACACGAGACATCTCGTATACTTCAGAACAGTCATTCGGCGCTTCATGCACACACCCACGTCAGGGAAAACACACAAAGAAATCCACATGACGCTGCTTTCAAGTAAAAAGTGATCAATCTAGCAACTTCCTGACAGTGTGGAGCAGTGTCAAATAATCCACTATCACTGCGCAATGAAAAGGACAGCTAATTTGCCTCAAGATGCAAGTGACACTGAGAGCGACAACAAAAAAGAGCAATAGACTGACAAGCGATTGAACTGACTGTTCAATTCCAACACCTAAGAAAGACAGGAGGAGGAAGACAGGCATCAATGACTTTTCTGGTAGGTATGGACAAGTGGTTAGCACTAGGCGACTCGGGTTCAATCCACCTCTCAGGCATCTCTGTGTGGAGTTTGCATGTTCTCCCCGGGTACTCCGGTTTCCTCCCACATTCCAAAAACATGCTCGGTTAATTGGAGACTCCAAATTGTCCATAGGTATGAATGTGAGTGTGAATGGTTGTTTGTCTATATGTGCCCTGGGATTGGCTGGCGACCAGTCCAGGGTGTACCCTGACTCTCGCCCATAGACAGCTGTGATAGGCTCCAGTATGCCCACGACCCTCGTGAGGATAAGCAGTAGAAAATGGATGGATGGACAATGTTGGCAATTGCGTGTTTTATACAGGTGCTGCCTATGTAGGTACAAATCCTTTTTTCCCCTTCTTTTGAGGCTTACATTCATTCATTCATTCATTCATTTTCTATCGCTTTTCCTCACGAGGGTCGCGGGGGGTGCTGGAGCCTATCCCAGCTGTCTTTGGGCGAGAGGCGGGGTACACCCTGGACTGGTCGCCAGCCAATCACAGGGCACATATAGACAAACAACCATTCACACTCACATTCATACCTATGGACAATTTGGAGTCGCCAATTAACCTAGCATGTTTTTGGAATGTGGGAGGAAACCGGAGTACCCAGAGAAAACCCACGCATGCACGGGGAGAACATGCAAACTCCACACAGAGGGTGGAATTGAACCCTGGTCTCCTAGCTGTGAGGTCTGCGCGCTAACCACTCCACCGCCGTGCCGCCCCGGCTTACATTCCAGAAATTATGGTACACATTTTTTCCTGTTTTCAATTGAAAATGTAGTCATGGAGTGGAGTGTTTGCTTATGAATAGATCTTGCAAGGCATCAAACATGTAAAGCAGCCTATACGTTACCTCCAGCATTTTTTCCTGATGATGTTTCCCAGGATTATCTCTGCTCTGTTAACAAACAAAAGCAACACTATAGACGCAGCAGATGTGATGTTGATTACATCCAAGTCATTTCCGTGATGGAATGCATGCCTGAGAGCTACTGAAAAAAACACATTTTACCTGCAACATGTCAAAGCTATCACCATAATGGAATTGAACACGGTACTGCATCCTGATGCGAAAGAAAGGCAAGAAGTTCATCACTCACTTCCCACCAGAGTAGACCTCTGCCGTGTCAAAGAGGTTGACCCCGCTCTCGTACGCAATAGTCATCAGCTGCTCGGCCACCTGATACAGATTTGAACATCCATGTAATAACACATCACAGATTGATACCACCCACTCAACTGAAGACTCCAAAAAGATAAAAGAAATTCCCTCAAGAACTGAAATGTGCATCAGGTTTGCTGCTAGGCTGCTTGTTTTTTTACAGGTTTTCTAAATGTTCTATTTCAGCCTTCAGGGTGTGTTTGCATTTTAATTAGAGCCATATGGATTAGCAAAAGTTCATATTTTATTTTTAAATCAGTTTCTTCCTGTGGGAATCATTGTTGACGTTTCCCTCATATCATATATGAAAAAATTCAAGTACAGCTGCAATAAAAGTATGTTTGTCAAGTTTGAAATAAACCCTCAAAAAATGTCAATAGCTTGACACAATGAAAATCACGATTATTACAGTCATGTATTTAAATTGCATATATATTTGTATGTTTTGTAATGTACAGTATGTACACAATTGAGGGTGAATAATTTAAAGTGCAACTTTATAGAAAGATCTCCATTCTTGGCCACTACCAGCAGGGGGCAACCTCGACAGTCTGAAGTGGTATCGCCCCTTTATGACCATCCATCCATTTTCTATAACACTTATCCTCACAAGGGTCGCGGGGGTGCTGGAGCCTATCCCAGCTGTTTTCGGGCGAGAGGCGTGGTACAACCACGTTTACATTATTTATCTCTTTTTTCACGTTCAAATAGTTTATGCCACTCCGGTTTCCTCCAAAAAAAAATGCTACTTAGGTTAATTGGTGACTCCAAATTGTATGAATGTGAGTGTGAATGGTTGTTTGTCTATATGTGCCCTGTGATTGGCTGGTGACCAGTCCAGGGTGTACCCTACCGCGTCCGAAGACAGCTGGGATAGGCTCCAGCACCCCCGCAACCCTCGTGAGGATAAGCGGTATAGAAAATGAATGAATGAAAATAGTTTATGCCACAATGACATAGCTTATTTTCAATATTAAAACATTTAAAGATAAATATATGGTAAAGTATTCTTCACTGGTTTTAAAATCCTTAAAAGTCGGCATGCATTATTCCGAGGTTGTTTCTGTTTAAGTCCCGCCTTCCTGCAAGATCTGATCTGTACCCGATTGGCCGCTTCAGTTTTTAGTCACCGTTCATTCAGTCATAGGCTGGTGTACTGAAAATGAAATTTAAAAAAATCTCTGGCAATACAACTAATAAATATGCAACAGTGCCTTTCTATAGCAACATAGTTACAGAAACAACTAAGAGGTTTAGTACTGATCCTTCATTTATGGCCAAATGGGCTCATGTAATTGGGTGTCACAAGTGCTCAGTAGCTGTCATTGGCGGCATCAATTAATGCATTTGAACATACGCTCATGGCTTGTAATGGCTGAGAGATGCAAGTTGACATGATGTCTTACCTCATCAGAGATCTGACCTCCGAATGTCACCCATGTGCCTGTTGAACCAAACATCAATGTGAAAAAATGTTGGACCGCTAAAACTATCACAGCCAAATGTTTAATCCTGCAGGCTTTGGAGCTTGTGTTAGAATGTCAACTTATTTTTAGACATGGCAGAACATTTAGACTATTAACCACATGGTGGCTTGGCCTCAAAGGCAAATTACTGACAGCTATATGAGTTTTTGATGCATTGAATCTACAGTATACTTAAAATACAATGCTGCAAAAAATCTACATATAACCAATAGGGGGTGTCATCCTGGCTCTACAGTAGTATATCATATCATATTATAGTATTACCTCATTACATCCCGGTTCACCTTTCACAGAGTTTTTGAGAGCAATTTTGTATGTTATTTTTTAACAGGATATGAATGTGCATTGTGTTCTGAGTCCTTGTAGTGTATTAGATTCATCTATTGGTGTTCTGTTAATTGGATTAATTCTGCTACCAGTAAAGAGTTGAGAGTTGAAGAGGGTTCAGACGTGTCCAGTTCATCTCAGTTGTGTAGCCGGCTAAATAGTCCTGATTGGTTAAGGTACAACCTGCCCATTATGTTCTGCATTCTGATTGGCCGTAGACCAGTGGCAATCAATCTACTTCATGCAGGACTGCTTGTTTCCTGTTGTATGATTGCTAGCTGCTAGCAATGGTACATGCCGAATGAAGGAAGCAGTTACGCAGCTGTAAATGAATCTTCCGTTCATGGAGGATGGCAAGGAGGAATACTTTTTAACAAGGATACAAAAATGACTCAGGAAGGGGAAGGCTGCAACCACTTTTTTCACACCAACATACATGTACAATATACCAGTGTGCTCCAATCGATTGGCCACAAATTGGTATCAGATGATATAAGTGAAAAAGCATGGTATTGATATCGGCTGATACTTAAACGACAATCCCCTCCGCCAATCAGCTTCGCCCCCACTGCAGCATTTCGAACAACCATGTCTGTCGTGTGTGGGATGTCCTGTCTTTATGGGAGTGATAGAAGTTTTGCAGCATGCAAATCATGTCTCTATCTCACCGGGGTGCTGTTTTGAAAAGATTTAGATTGGTTTGACATTTGGGGGCGAGCACTTGAGGAGGCCCCTTACATGATCATTCAAGCCCTGGTCCCAACTCGCTGTACTTGAAAGTGTGGGCAAGGATTTGGGAGCATGCAGACACTATGTAGCACTTTTAGTGCAAGAGGACTTTTTGTTGTGTGCAGGGCTGCATTGTTACAGGCATGCGCTCACTATATTTTATATAGTATTATTTCTGCACCTACGTCTAGGTTGTACATGCATATCTTTGACAATGAGGGTTTAAAGAACAGATGAGTAAACAATGTCAACAGTGGCCCATATGCAGGGTCATTTCTAATCAAGCAGCACGACAATTAAACACGCATAAATGCTTGCATGTCAAGAAGAACGCTTAAGGCCTGATCTCTTCCATTAGCGTCATATTCTTGTTATGTTATTATTACGTTATTACACTACAAGTAGTATATTTCCAGTTTTAACCTTATGAAAAATCTAAAACGAGCTGGTGAGGATGGACAGACTGCACCTGTTATCTGTCGACAGCTCAAAGAGGCTCAAGAGGTATAATTGCACTATTGTAGCTATCAATACACGTCCAAGAATGATGGAGGATCATGTTTCTGCCCGGGGGTAGGATTTAGAGTTGCCACACACAAGTGTATTTAAAAGATAACAGCATCAGATATGGATACGGATCACTGCACATTTGCAAATTGGCATTCATTGCGCAACTGCAGGGTCTTGAGACACATGCTAACTCGCAAACTACAGAGCTAGCAACTTAAACGGTAGCCTTCAAGTTATTTCCTTTAAACTTAAATAGCCAAAAACTTACCACTTCCACACGGATAGGGAAGATAACTATTAACAGTTATTTAACTGCTGTTAAATGTACTTGTGATGGAGCTTACAACTATATTCGTAATACATTGTATTTCAGTAAAAGTAGTTGTATTTTATTTTTATATTTATACGTTCACTTGCCATTCCTTGTTGCTCTGTTTGTTTATGTATTGTGCCCACATTCCTTGAAATATCACTGCAGTGATGACTAACAGACTCATTCACAAAATCTCTATCAATAAATGTTCCTCGGGGTCCGCTGCTCCTGGAAAACACTCAATCATTTAGTTTTTTTCTGATTTGTTGTATTTTGTGTCATCTCCTGCAGGCGACTTTGTGCACATACGCTGCAGTGCACACACATGAATTTACAATATAGCCGGCAAGCACACCGACACGCAAGCAGTGGACTAAATGTATGAAAGTGGTACCGTTTATTATATGCCGTGCACAGCATATGAGCAATAATTGTGCATTGTGATTAAATATTAACAAGAAAAATATTAACGCTGCAAACAGCTTTTGCATTCTCTCAAACATGAAAAATGCATAAGAAGACAAAATATTATAATGAAAATTTCCTTCTGTGCTTGCACCACATTCCCCCTCCAAAGCCCACAGGTCACTTAAGTTTGCACTTGGATGCTTGTGGAATCATTAGATGTTTTCTCTACTGCTAATTAAATGCACTCACCAAGGCCCAGACAGGAGACACGCAAACCAGATTTCCCAAGATTCCTGTGGAGTAAAACAGAATGTGACTAATGCAGCTTGTGTTAAGGCTCAAGATGTCATCAGTTGTACGTGGTAGAAGCTGACAATGTTCTCCAGTTCAGAGATGCGTTGACACAGCTATAGCTCAAATAATTAACCAACCGGTTTAGAGTAGGCTGTAAAATAAACAATAAATAAACAGATGTGATTATATCCGATTATAGTGAGGGTCATTAACTTTGATTATACAGTAAACAGCATAGACACTGGACACCAAATTGTTGGCTATTTGTGGCCGACTATATTCGAAAAGTATAGAGACATAACACAAAATTAATAGCAAGTTGTTTGGGCAGTACAACATCACATGCACTGTGCAATACGCTTTGCATTGTTTATCATACTGTGCTGTATCAACTGATGTGGAATGTCTTGTGTCGTAATTGGAGTCTTTATTGTCAATTGACCAAGAATGAAACACACACGCCATCGAAATTACTTTTTTTTCCCTTTTTCTCTCCACGGTGAGATTACAAACAAACAGTACCAAAGGGAGTTTGAAATATAAAAAGCTATATTTTAACATGCAAGCATATATAGTATATACAAAAGGTGAATACAACTGTTAACAGTGCAGTGATATTGTCGCAATTGGACGGAATCAGATTGTATCACATAGAAATTGTAGTATCTGATCATATCACAGTGTAACTGGAATGAGTAGTATTGCATTGTAGAAGGAGTGAATCGTCTGACGTTATAGATTGAGTGACTATTGAACTGGGCGACATTGTGATTGAGGTAAATCATATTGCATTGCATTGTAATCATATTGTATTGCATTGTCATTGGAATGAATTGGATTGAATCGAAACAAACTAGGGTCAATCGTATCAAATCATAACAAGAGAAAATAATATTGTATCAAACGACCATAGACTGAATCGTATCAGATTGAAATTGGTGGGAATTGAATTGTATTGCAATTGGAGTGAATCATATTGTGTCACATTACATTGTAATTTAAATTAATCATATCATAACTGAAGTGGATCATACTGTCCTGTATTGTAGCGGGAGTGAATCACATCAGAAGCATGTCAGCAGTCTAAGGAGGAGCCTTTGTAACCTGTAACCTGTTTTGAAATGTGTAGATTGCAGTATATTGTCATATATATTTTTTCATGTTAAAAAGTTAAAAAGTTAAAAAGTTAAAAATCTCGTCTCCTAGGCACAATCTCGTGAACGGTTTATACTGTTTACACCAGGGGTCTCAAACTCAATTTACTTGGCGGCCACTGCAGCTAGGGTCTGGGTGAGACTGGGCCGCATCAGGTTTTCCAAAAAAAAAAAAAACGCATTTATTAAAAACAGAAAAATGAATAAACTTTGCATTTGCTCTGATAAAACATTCCACTGTTCTCAAATATCTTACTTACTAAAACGACAAATAATAAATAAAAAAAACTTAAGAAACCACATATAGTTGGTGGGTAGACAAATTATTTTTTTCAGATTAAAACGAACAAAGCATTATTAGAGCCCTGTAGACATGACAAAACACGACTATAGTCACATTTATACTCTTTTTACTTACAACATATTGCGCAACTGCAGGGTCTTGAGACACATGCTAACTCGCAAACTAGAGAGCTAGCGACCTAAACGGTAGCCTTCAAGTTATTTCCTTTAAACTTAAATAGCCAAAAACTTACCACTTCCACACGGATAGGGAGAATGACTATTAACAGTTATTTAACCTTTAACATGAACATTAATCAAACATAATATTTTTTTCTGGGTACATGATACCATACAGCATCCATATCAAACTTGCGCGGGACGCACTAACATTAAACTTTCATATCAAAGCAGGGGGCCACGTTTTGCCCGCGGGCCGCGTGTTTGAGACCCCTGGTTTACACTCTACAATTTGAATAAGGGAGCACATCAAGTCTTTTCCTATTATTTTCTTCCCAAAATGCAATCCTGCTCTCAAGGAGGCACTGAGGTCTTTTCAAAGCAGCTTCACTGTTGATGCTGATTGCTCTTAATTCCCTCCTCAATGGATTCCTCTCTCCATTAACACTGCAATGGTATATGAATGGGAGAGTTCATCTGCGTCCAGCTGTTCCACGGCGGTGCAAAACTGCACTCTGCTCTCTCGTTAACACCAAGGAAGATGAGCTAAGACCTCCGAGTTGTTGCCTCCCTTGTTGCAGATTGACTTTCCATGTAGTTTACAGTCTGTAAAACTACTGCAGTGCATGTGTTGCAAGACAATTGAGTAGAAAGTGGCAGTTAGCGCTGATTGTTGTCTACAGGCGTCTTCCCATAGAGTGATGGATGCTCACTTTAGCATAAGGAGGCGGCCCAAGGAGGAGATTTCAAATGGAGACATATTTGTTGGTGCAGAATCAACAAGACTGCATCAAAAAGGGATACATTGTCTTGGGGATGTGGGGCATTTGTTTAGAACTAATGCACTGTCCAATTCAGGCCTCCGTTCCTTAGTGGCAATTCAGTCAAAGTAGGAAAACTTATAAAACTTATAAATGATCAAAGAGTCAACAAAGCAGAAATAATAAACACGTCTAAATTAATATGATGCATGGTAACACAGCTCTCTGATTGTTTTTCATTT
Organism: Doryrhamphus excisus; assembly: GCF_037039965.1. Lineage (NCBI taxonomy): Eukaryota > Metazoa > Chordata > Actinopteri > Syngnathiformes > Syngnathidae > Doryrhamphus > Doryrhamphus excisus. The sequence goes on from NC_136362.1 coordinate 18,284,917, forward strand.
GAGTGGTGTATTCAATTTTTAAAAATGTCATTTAAAAAATATAAATAATTGAGATAAGGTAAACATTCATTCATTCATTTTCCATCGCTTTTCCTCATGAGGGTCGCGGGGGTGCTGGAGCCTATCCCAGCTGTCTTTGTTCGAGAGGCGGGGTACACCCTGGACTGGTCGCCAGCCAATCACAGGGCACATATAGACAAACAACCATTCACACTCACATTCATACCTATGGACAATTTGGAGTCGCCAATTAACTTAGCATGTTTTTGGAATGTGGGAGGAAACCGGAGTACCCGGAGAAAACCCACACATGCACGGGGAGAACATGCAAACAGAGATGGCCGAGGGTGGATAAGGTAAACATTCACATAAAATAAAAAAAATAAAAAAAATTAAATACAATTTAATTTCCAAAAATACCCTAAGACAACATAGTTTCCACTTTGCAGTCACCAATTTTGGACTACGTTGTTATGTCTGATGCCATGGAGAAGTATGGATGTGAAGCCTAGTCTCCTATGATGTATTATAGAAAGGGAGTTCTGATCCAGCTCTCTCTGTCTGTGTCAATCACTGTAATTCAGAGAGCACTTCTGAGAACAAAAACAATCTAATAAATCTGAATATGAAGTGCTTTTCATGTTTACTACGGTCATATATACTGTATGTATGGTATAAATCGAATCTATCCATCCATTCTTTTTCTATACCACTTATCCTCATTATAGGGTCGCGGGTATGCTAGAGCCTATCCCAGCTGTCTTCAGGCAAGAGGCCAGGTACACCCTGGCCTGGACGCCAGCCAATCACAGGGCACATATAGACAAACAACCATTCACACTCACATTCATATCTTTTGGAAACCGGAGTACCTGGAGAAAACCCATGAGAACCCATGAGAACATGCAAACTCCACACAGAGATGCTCCATTAAATCTATCACAGTATAAAAAGCCAGATCATATGAATACTGCATGGAGTAAAGTGAACTACTACAACTGAAGGACAACTTGACTGTGCGAACTTAAGACAACAACTTCTCAAGCCAGTGAAGGGTGTCTTAGTCCTTCGTGGTTGGATGGCACCCGAAAGAAGCCTTGAAGAAAAATGACAAATGAGTCACTTGAAGACGCCCACTCACACAAACCTGTCACCACTTATGAGCATCTTGCATGCTGCTATACAGTATGGCGCTTCTTCTATTGAGGGATCCTCGGCTAAGATAAAGATAATACATCCACATCTGGCTGTGTTATTGTCCTTAAATCTTCAGAGGAATTGCTTCTTACTGTGCGTGTAGGAAGGGAAGTGGGGGGCATTTCATACATTTATTATCATTTGTTTCCTTACTCAAATCATTATTTGCCATCTAACTCCTTTGTCAAGGTTGTAAGTAAACAGATAAAACTCCGAGCTCCCCTCAGGGATTGTTGTAGACAAATCAAACCCACATAATGCAACCTTGATGGGCAGAAAGGATTAGACAACACCCACATCTTCTGCTCCCACTGCTTCCCTAATGGATGCCACAATGTGCTCATGAAAGCAAGCAACCAAAAGATAAGGGGATCCTAATCACAATATCTTAGAGCCACCGGGAATTATTAAAGTTTGAGATGAATAGACTAACTTTAACAAGGCAAAACAGTGATGGATCAAAAGGAAGTAGGGGCGACACAAGCAGGCAGACAGAGGCTTCCAGAGCTGCGAGTCCAAGCCTCAAGTCTAAGCACATCACACGCTCTCTACGCATAAAGCATTCTATATGACAAAGAATGCCAAATAGGGGATGACAGTCGGCTCCCTACAGCCTCCTGCACAGTGTGTGTGCGTCTGCTTTAGTTTCTATGCAGGTCCTACGTTAATGCAAGTTTTTAAGCAATCAACTATATCTGCATCTGCCAAGGTGTTATATGTACATATATTAGCAGATAGCATTATATATTATTATATTATTAGAGCACTCCATTTTGCCTCATTTGATTTATGACACGGGCTGCACGGCGGGCGAGTGGTTAGCGTGCAGACCTCACAGCTAGGAGACCAGGGTTCAATTCCACCCTCGGCCATCTCTGTGTGGAGTTTGCATGTGCATGCGTGGGTTTTCTCCGGTTTCCTCCCACATTCCAAAAACATGCTAGGTTAATTGGCGACTCCAAATTGTCCATAGGTATGAATGTGAGTGTGAATGGTTGTTTGTCTATATGTGCCCTGTGATTGGCTGGCGACCAGCCCAGGGTGTACCCCGCCTCTCACCCGAAGACAGCTGGGATAGGCTCCAGCATCCCCCGCAACCCTCGTGAGGAAAAGCGGTAGAAAATGAATGAATGAATGATTTATGACACATACATTCCACACCATCGACATCATTTCTTGCGATCAATTATTATGTCCATCCCTAATTTATATGGACTATATGTGATACTTGTTTTTATTTTATGGTCGTTAAGAAATAATTTTGTCAAATTGTGTGTAATTTTATGAAAATTTGCTGGGAGACCGGGGTTCGATTCCCCGCTCGAGTTTGCATGTTCTCCTCGTGCATGCGTGGGTTTTCTCCGGGTACTCCGGTTTCCTCCCACATTCCAAAAACATGCTAGGTTAATTGGCCACTACAAATTGTCCATAGGTATGAATGTGAGTGTGAATGGTTGTTTGTCTATATGTGCCCTGTGATTGGCTGGCGACCAGTCCAGGGTGTACCCCGCCTCTCGCCCGAAGACAGCTGGGATAGGCTCCAGCATGCCCGCCACCCTCGTGAGGATAAGTGGCATAGAAAATGGATGAATGGATGCTATGATGAGTATACATATAACCTTAGAAGCAGAATGAGGTGATTGGTGGTAGGTCTCCCTCAAAATGACCCTTGAACCCTGAAATGACGAAATAATCTGATTTCCTCATCTCCAACCTCCAAACTCCAAACTTCTTATCAGTCTTTTTCAATTAAATACTGATAATGACATGCAAGTGTGTATGAGATATGAACTTTGCTGACTTTTTTCTGTGAATGTAATAGTTTACAGGTTGCAAATGCTTAAACCATAGTAGAGTTCTATTGTTTGTATTTATTTACACTATGCTTGAGTACTATATACATGTATATAGATGTATGAGGGAAAAGCTACAAATCCCTCCACACAGAGTAGCTGTATTTCAGGCAGAGACGGAGCTGTTGGCCTGTGGGTTGATACTCTATTGAAGAACATGTGGGCAGATCTGAAGTGCATGATTTAGTATGTTGTAAAATTCAGTGAAAGCTCCCACAAAAAAACAAAACAAAACTAGAGCACTCTACAGTAGCCTCAGAAAGTGTGTCAGAATATCTCCTAAAGTGTAGTTGCAACTTAAATTAAAAAAAGGATTTGGGTACCAATGTAACAAAATGTGTTTGTATTTGACCTCATTAATTCATGCCCCATCTTTAAACCTCACGGCGTTAATGTCATTTGATGTCTTTAGTGAGATGAAGTTAAAATTTGAAGAGTTGGGAATAAAAAGCACATTTTGTCTAATGATCAAATATTTGCATGCCTGTTTTCATTCCCACTAACAAGTCATTATATTCATTTAGTATCGGCAGCTGTGCTGTTGGATATTCTTAATGCTTTCCAATTATCTTAGTAATTGCAGGCTGTTTCCTAAAATGGATGTTGTATTTATTTTAAACCTGTTATGCTTGCATGAAATAATCTCGATTTTAATTAGAATGCAAAGTCGGTTAAAACTTTTTGCCAATTTGACTGTTTTTGTGCTGAGGGAGCTTGTTTGCTCCAGGCTCAAGTTCTTGGTGTGCCAACACTAGTTAGGTCTTCTAATTAGGTTTTCCTTACAAACGCATTAATATGGCATAGCAATGGAGGGAAAAATAGTAGGGAAGCTCAATACCAGAAAAACTACATACATCACCATGGAACCACAACATTTTAACGGCAAAACTGGGAGGTCAAAGAAAAGTATGATGATAACCATAGAACCGGACATGCTCAGTACAATTTGGTAGACTCGCCTCCCTGGCACACGCAGTAACTAATCATTTTTTCTTTCATTTTCTACGGCTTATCCACACTAGGGTTGCGGGTGTGCTGGAGCCTATTCAGGCTGTCTTTGGGCGAGAGGCTGGGTACACCCTGGACTGGTCGCCAGCCAATCACAGGGCACATATAGACAAACAACCATTCACACTCACATTCATACCTATGGACAATTTAGAGTCACCAATTAACCTAGCATGTTTTTGGAATGTGGGAGGAAACCGGAGTACCCAGGGAAAACCCACGGGGAGACCATGCAAACTCCACACAGAGATGGTTGGGATTGAACTCGGGTCTACTAGCTGTGAGGTCTGCGCACTAACCAGTCGACTGCCGTACAGCAAACTAATGCTACCAAAGACATATTTATACGTTTTTTTCAACCCGACCGCTTGCTCCCAAAGACGGATTTATATGTCTTTAGTTTTTTTGCATGGGAGGCACAAAGAGGTGATAATGCAACTCTACAATAAAAGAGAGCATGTTTGATGCAGTTTTAAGCCCCAAAAAACCAACCACAAGGTGGCAGAAGGGCATTTTATAACAACTCAGCCCACATCCACGTTGCATAGCAAGCAGGAAGTGAAAAGGCATCTCGCTGTGTTGCGCAAAAGAGGTTGCGCATGTAAGACACACATATGCGGGTTGTTCTCCACAAAGAGCCATGGAGAACTGATACTTTGCCGAAACTTACATATGTTCTATTGATGATTACTAAAGAACGGAAAAAGGTAGAAACATGTCTTTTCTGATGAACGATGAGAGTCTATTCTTTCTTTTGGCATATACCAGGGGTCTCAAACACCCGGCCCGTGGGCCAAATGTGGCCCGCAGGATGCTAGTTTAGGCCCCCGCCTTGATATGAAAGTTTAATGTTAGTGCGGCCCGCGCAAGTTTGATATGGATGCTGTATGGTATCATGTACCCAGAAAAAATTATTACGTTTGATTAATGTTCATGTTAAAGGTTAAATAACTGTTAATAGTTATCCTCCTTATCCGTGTGGAAGTGGTAAGTTTTTGGCTTGTTAAGTTTAAAGGAAATAACTTGGAGGCTACCGTTTAGGTCGCTAGCTCTCTAGTTTGCGAGTTAGCATGAGTCTCAAGACCCTGCATTTGCGCAATATGTTGTAAATAAAAAGAGTATAAATGTGACTATAGTCGTGTTTTGTCATGTCTACAGGGCTCTAATAATGCTTTGTTCATTTTAATCTGAAAAAAATAATTTGTCTACCCACCAACTATATGTGGTTTCTTAATTTTTAATTGTTTGCCATTTTCTTATTATTATATTTATTTATTACTGATTGATTTTCTTTATTCTTAATTTGTTTATTTATTTTTCATCTTATTTTGTGAAGAAAAATAAAAAGTAAAATATTTAAGAACATATTTGAGAGTTTTATCAGAGCTTTTCTTGTAGAAAATCGAAACCAAAGCAAAGTTTATTCATTTTTCTGTGTTTAATAAATGCGTTTTTTGTTTTTTGTTTTTTTTGGAAAACCTGATGCGGCCCAGTCTCGCCCAGACCCTAGCTCCAGTGGCCCCAAGTAAATTGAGTTTGAGACCCCTGGTATATACCATGTCTATATAGGCCAAGAACACAATAATCTGTGTGCCTTGAAAAATCAGTCAAAATCATAAAAAAATATCTGTGATTGAATGGGTTAATGGTAACTACACAATGTATTAATCTTAAATGTTGACATACAACTTAAGAACTTTTTTTTACCTTCTCATGACAATGTTAACAATGTTAAAATGTACAATACATTAAGTCAATTCAGCAAGCATCCCTTTTTTTCTTAAACTCAACAACAGTTAAATTTAGTTTAGACATGAATATTAAAAATACAAACAAATCTTGGAGTTTAACAGGCAGTCTGTAAATGGATTGTGTTCAGCCTCAGTGGTTCCATTGTGCTTTGCATGTTTGCATCATCACTTGTCGCTAGACAGAAATTTTGGTGTCCCAGAGACGAATGAAAACAAAAAAGGGCCGACACAAACTAAGAAATAACTCCAAAATAAGGCATCACTGAATCACTGCTCTGTATTAAAAATACAATACATATAAAGAAGAAAGTGCACCATGGTATCATCTTCTGTGTAGAGCTAGTTAAAAACATTTTACACAAACAAATTTTACATAGATAGAAAAGTAATACTTAGAGCAGGTTAATTTATATTCATTAGTGTAGAGCACAATCTTTGCCAAACATCCATGAGGAGCCCTCCTTCTGCTTACTGACCCTTAAGGACCTCAAAGCCACACAAGCAGGAAGCCGGACTAAAATTGCAGCATTCATCACTACGTCACTTGTTTGGGCTGACAGTATTATGTTTGAAAAGGTCTTCCGAAGGTTTGCGAGTGAGGGACCCCGCAGTCGGAGAGGTACTATTTTTGGATTGTCATGACAACAAAAAACGCTGCAGGTGGTGGTATTATTAGTTTATGCTCCGCTTCTTTTCGCTTATGACTTGCTACGCCTTCGGATGCTCCCACCGCGTCTCGCACATTCAGTGCAAATACATTTGCTCGTGTATGGAAGTGCTGCACGTCAGTATGTACGCCTACAGAGGACTAACAAGCTCATCTTGGAGAAATTGCCCTGGGATGTTTATGTTTGTTTTCCAATGTAGAGGATGGGATTTTCTAACAAATGTGGTTCACATGCTAAAAAAAATAACCTTTGCCATTAATGGAAAAAATTGTTCCACTTTCCAGTTTTTGTGTCTTTATTTTTACTACAGATTATTGTGCCTGTCGTGAGATCATTCAAACCTGCAATAAATGCCAATTGTTCCAGCGATCAAGTCTGATCTGTGTCTGACTGAACATTACAGTAACATTACTGACACCTAGTGACCAGTGTACAGTACTACATATCAGGGGCGTCACAAGATATTGAAAGTTAAAAACGTCAATAATAAATTAAGTGATCCCACAATAATTGAAAATGAACTTGACATAATGCCTCACTATGATGCCATGTGCATATGTGTCTGTTTTCCTCGTCTCTCACCTCCAAACAGGCAGGAAGAGAGTTCATGCTGTGCTTTGGTTTCAGCACCTTGGCACGTTTGTTCCATAGAACAACAGAATAAACTGAGTCAGTACTTGTGTCAGTCATAAGTCTCTTTGTCTCGGTGGCTTGAGTGCAGAAGAATGTAGCCTCATGAGCAGTGGTCTCAAACATGTGGCCCGCGGGCCAAATGTGGCCCGCAGGACACTAGTTTGAGGACCCCGCCTTGATATGAAAGTTTAATGTTAGTGCGGCCCGCGCCAGTTTGATATGGATGCTGTATGGTATCATGTACCCAGAAAAAATTATTATGTTTGATTAATGTTCATGTTAAAGGTTAAATAACTGTTAATAGTTATCCTCCCTATCCGTGTGGAAAGTGGTAAGTTTTTGGCTATTTAAGTTTAAAGGAAATAACTTGAAGGCTACCGTTTAGGTCGCTAGCTCTCTAGTTTGCGAGTTAGCATGTGTCTCAAGACAATGCAGTTGCGCAATATGTTGTAAATAAAAAGAGTATAAATGTGACTATAGTCGTGTTTTGTCATGTCTACAGGGCTCTAATAATGCTTTGTTCATTTTAATCTGAAAAAAATAATTTGTCTACCCACCAACTATATGTGGTTTCTTAAGTTTTTATTATTTGCCGTTTTGTTATTATTATTATATTTATTTATTACTGATTGATTGATTTTCTTTATTCTTGATTTGTTTATTTATTTTTCATCTTATTTTGTGCAGAAAAATAAAAATTAAGATATTTGAGAACAATGGAATGTTTTATCAGAGCTTTTATTGTAGAAAATCGGAACCAAAGCACTGAAAAAGTTTGTATATTTTTCTGTTTTTAATAAATGCGTTTTTTTTGGGGGGGGGCCTCACCCAGACCCCTGCTCATGAGGAACAATATGAAATGTATGAATGCTAGCGCCCCCCTTTGCAGTATCTAACTATAACAGAAATCACTGTTAAACTCGTAATAACAAAGGGAGAGAGTTATTGTGAAAAAAAATGTTCATGAATCACATATACCAAATGATGTAGTGACCAATCAGGGAGTTGTCTTACTGTGCAGTAGTACCAGGAATAGTTTTAAATGTTAAACCATTCAATACAACTCATCATTGTGCATATTAGTGCTGGGAACAGATTGTAGTCTGTCATTTCCATGTTGTTATGGAAACGACATGAGATTGTGTGACAAGCAGAAGCTTATCACACGTTCATCTGCTCTGCTTTCTTTTATGTCAGCTGACCAAAACGTTACACTTTTTGGTGTTTGTTTTTTTTTTCTCACTTGTCACTTGATTTTGTCGAACATTGTGTCTCACGCCAATCTCTTTTCCTCTATTCGCTAATCCTGTTGAATTCCAAGGCCGTAAAAGAGCGTTCACAGTTGGAAGCCAGGCTGTGTTCCGAGTTGAGGGCCCACTCATTGAGTTAAGAGAGTGTTGTTTACTTGGCCCGTCTTTTTTACAACTCCCACTCGGGCACAAATGGAGAGCGCTACTGCACGGCTCTACTACACTTTATTCTGTTACGTAAATCAGCTGCTCAATTGACAGTTTTTCCAAGAAGTACTAAGGCAGTTACTTTACACCTTCAAAACGTACTTTCTGTGTTGTTAAATATGAAGTCCCAACACTTTAACAATTACACTATGTAAGTAGCATTAAACATTCTGTCCTACAAGTGTAAAAAGAAGTTAACTATTGTACTATGCCAGGACGCATGTCAACAAATGTAAGTTTCCCTTTAAAATAGAGCAAGTGGCAGGCAGACAGGAGTTGAGTTTTAGCTTGGAGTAGGTTCCTGCAGCAACAGTAGCCTGTGTTTTTATGAGTGGTTTTCATTAACACTATTGTGTCTGTTGGGAGATCATTTAAACCTGCTCTTCCGCAAGTCAGGTCTGCTGCTTGTGTGTCTCATTGAACATTCCAGTAACTTACTGGTCAGTGTAGAATACTACACATCATTGAATGTGACTCCATAATGATTTATATTTGTATTTTATTTAATTTAACAATTTTTATGCCTGAAATTACTTCTAAAATTACTTATAAATTATAAAATGTTAAAATGTTAGTAATAGGCCATATCCAACCACAAAATACCCTAACTTATTAATTAATATCCATCCATCCATTTTCTATACCACTTATCCTCACGAGGGTCGCGGGGGTGCTGGAGCCTATCCCAGCTGTCTTCAGGCGAGAGGCGGGTCGTCAGCCAATCACAGGGCACACATAGACAAACAACCATTCACACTCACATTCATACCTATGGATAATTTGGAGTCGCCAATTAACCTAGCATGTTTTTGGAATGTGGGAGGAAATCGGAGTACCCGGAGAAAACCCACGCATGCACGGGGAGAACATACTCCACAGAGATGCCCAAGCGGAGAATCGAACCCTTGTCTTTCCCATCTCCTGACTGGGAGGCCCTGTTAATGAACATATTTATAACCGTGATAGTGAATCTGAGAAATTCAAATCACAAAGTGGCGAGGGACAAATATTATTTTTAAAAGTTATCAAAAGTAAAAAAAAGATTTCACTAACTACTATATAAATTGTTGTTTTTTCAGTTAGTTGGATTGAATGCTGTTTGTTTAGTTTGTTGTTTGGTTTCTCGCGCATCCATGTTGTGGTTTTTAGAATGGACCTGGATGTAAAGGTCATTTTCCTCATATACCATATGATCATAGTTCAATGAGCCCATATCATTTGTTAAATAATCCGTCAAAGCTGCCAAAAGATCCTCTTCTAAAAATAATTGTTCTTGTCTCTCAGACGTGGACACTCACCCACATCATCCCACTCAACGCCTGTTACTGCTCATCTCCATTTTCACAATCAAGGCTCTAAATTCATTTTCACCTAACAGGGATGTTATGCAAGAAGCAACCAGAAAGACTATTTGTCTAAAAAAAAAAATATATATATATATATAACATACCTATACTTCATGCCCGTGAGCTTGGCTGTGGACTCTTTGAGGTTGTGGTGGTAGCGATGAGTGAAGGAACCCAGACTTCGAGCTATCAGGGCCACGGTGCGAAAGCGAGCTCGGGCCTGGCTGGTGGTGTTTGGGCTGGTGGTGTTCTGTTTGCTGTGCTCGCCGTTACGTGGGGCCTTCAGCCCATGATCTGTGCACGCGAAGGACACCTGCATGGCTGTGGGCAGAAACAAACGCCGCTACCACGAGAGCTGCTCCAAGGCGGAGAAACCTGATCGTTTTTATGATGACTGGAAGTCGAAAGTCGGGGCCTCTTCTGCTCAGAGCTGCGGAATCTCATATGGAAGTCATAGGCAGGTATGATGAAGCATGAGTGTCTTTTGGAGGAAAAACTGAGCTTGATGTAACAGCCATGCAGTCCTGATCACTGCGTTCAGCGAAGGTCTGAATCCAGCTGAAAACGTGAGAAAGAATGAAGAATACAAGTGATGAACCATTTCTGGCAATAATGTCTGCATTTCCTTTTCCCAGTTAAAACAATGTCTCCTTCTATTGACTATTTTAATCAGGCTGCTAGCACCTCACATGCAAAGAGTAGAATGACACAGCAGAGATTTAAATGACTTCAAACATCATCACAATGGATATGAGATTAAACAATAAAAAAGCGTACACTTCCAGCTTTAATTGAGGAAGTTTCACTAAAATAACCATTCAGGAATTCAATTCATTTATGCAGGAAGTAGTGAATTACTATCTACTAGCACATGTTTTGATACAAGTCATAGGCCAGGGGTCGGCAACCTTTACTATGAGACGAGCCATTTTCCCCCCTCAAAGAAAAATAGCCTGGAGCTGCAACAAATACATTGAATACAAAGTGTTATAAACTCTAACAAGAGAGTAGAACAAATAGAAGTGCAGCGAGTGAATGTGCATGTGTAAGGGATGCTAACTAGTAGGGTTATCATGGTATCATCTTGGTTAAACCTCACTACCTGATGCCTGAAGAAATGTATAGCACAGTGAATTGACAGCTGGCGACCAACTGCAGCGACGAGCTCACATGCTGAGCCAATTAAGTCTCCCACGGTTTTGACCGGTTTTGGAGGGAGTTTTGGGGTATCAAAGTCAGTTAGATAAGACGACGAGTTGATGGAGTCTTGCAAGTATTGGTGATAAACTTACATATTATGTAATTAGTATTACATTTTCCCCTCCATGTTTACCTGTGTTAGAGAGAACTGAATAGCATCCTGTCTGCTCACCCTCATGCTCATCCAATCACCAATCAGAACTCAGCCAGGATGCATTCATGGTCTCACACAAAGTTGGATTTTTTAAACTCATTAAAAAGACGTGCATTTTCCACACTCCGGTGTTCAAAAAAATATATTGCAAAGAGGCTGAAGAGCCACACACAGCTCTGGAGCCGGGGGTTGCTGACCCCTGGTTCTACACACCATCTATATAGCCCAAGGACACAATATTCTATATAAAAATGGCTGGGATTGAACAAGTTCATATCCGGAGACCCCAACTTGCGATATACTGTACTGCTTTTAGTTTTGTCCTGAGCAAGTTGAGATCAGACATTTGACTTGACCGTTGTAGAATAGTCCAATTTTTGCTCATCAATACCACTCAGATGAAGGCTTGGACAATTCCATTCATTTATGGTAAGTAACAAGTATCATAATAAGTAATCAAAATAATAATATTATATGCACAGTATGTGTTGATGCTGTGGCAATACATGACAAATTTAATTTTTTTAAGTTCTCTTGGACTGAAAACTATTTTGTCCCTTACTGTAATGGCTTCCTCCACGGACCATGCCCTACCAGTCCAAAGACCTTTGTGTAAACCACTTAAGATGGTTTTATGTAATATTGCAAAGGGTAATTTTAGACATACCTGGAGTAATAATTCCGTACATAGTATGGTGCATCTTGAGGTATGCAATGGTCTGTCTTTACTTTTACAGTTTAGTAACATGCAGGTAACTTTTTGGTTCTGGAAAAGTGAGTAACAATCAGTACTATGTGGTACACACATGGACTTGACTTGTATTGTACGTCTTCCCTTACTACAACTGAGTAGAGTAACCAAACTGACATGGTACAGAATTAAGCAGTTGCTGCAAAAGTCAAAAATCTTTCAAAGTCAAAGTGTTCTTACATGTAATGAGTCGTCATCGATGTCTGCAAATTGTGCCGCGCTGAGAGATTCCTGACTGCTGTGTGTGCCTCTTGAGATGTGGGTCTTCGCAGAGGTCCCCAGCAGAGGTCTCCAAGGAACCCAACAACCGGTTTCTGCCTGTCCCCGAAGTCCTGCAACAGCAGGCGTTTACTGTCCCTGGTGTGGATGCGAGAAGGCTCCACTTGACAATGAAGGCACCCTAAAACAGTCTGAGGCAAGCAGAGAGGAAGAGCAACTCCGATGCATGGTCACTTGAGAGGAGAAGAGGACAGATGCAGAGAGGCGGCAAAGAGCAGCGTGTGGTGAGTGGAAAAGGAGCGAGGGGGAGAGATAGTGTGTTTGTAATGTGTGTATGCCGCTGGTTTTGACTGAAAGAACTGCATAGAGAGAGAGGGCGAGAGAGAGAGAGAGCGAGAGAGAGAGACAGAAAGAGAGAGAGGAGGAACTGGTGCATTCTGAATGGGAATAAAGAGAGTTGGTGGACATTTATTTATGGAAAAACACCTCTGGCGTAATGGTAAGGCACCATACGGAAAAAGCTTCACGTGAACCTATAGGAATGCTTCACTTCACTGATGTCCTCTCAGGCTAAACAAAACAATAACTGCCATTACAGTGCATGACCTCTTCACACAAACCTTTCCTATTTGTCACCCCATGACCCTACACCCCCCTCCCCTCCTTGCATTGAACGTCTTCTCTTGCCAGGCAAGTCTGCTTATTTTTGGCTTCAAAGTCCAAGCAAAGAAGTCTGGCAGATGGCAAGCAGCGACGGAGTCAAGTCAACATGCAGTGAAATAAACCATGATCTAAGCAGTTGAGGAAGGCGTCTTTGACTTTCCTCCCCCCACTGAGCGGTAATGTGACAATGCAGCATTTCATGCTTCATTCAGCATCCAAGCACCTCCAGGCCATTGCGGGTTTTATTTATATCCTTGCAATTGTGTTTGATGAAGGAAAATACTTGAGTAAAAAAATAAATAAATAAAATAAGTGAGTTAAAATCAGCACTGCTTCATAGGATCTGCAGAAAAGGATAGATGGAGAGTGACGGAGATGTTCATCATATATGTTGGCAGTAAGTGTATAAGCATCTCATGTACAGTAGGAGGTTTCCTTTATCAACTGACCACTTTGGCTGCATATCAGGTGACAATCACAATAACAACTGCCAAAGTGATTGAGCTGTACTCTGCTCAATAAGAGATTAAGATTAAGATATGCCTTTATTCGTCCCTCAGTGGGGAAATTTGTATTGCACAGCAGCAAGAGTACAGAGTCAGTTAAGCAGTACAAAATACACAATATAGAAAAATCCATCCATCCATCCATTTTCCTCCGCTTATCCGGGTCCGGGTCGCGGGGGCAGCAGTCTTAGAAGGGAAGCCCAGACTTCCCGGTCCCCGGCCACCTCCTCCAGCTCCACCGGGAGGACACCAAGGCGTTCCCAGGCCAGCTGTGAGACATAGTCCCTCCAGCGTGTCCTAGGTCTGCCCCGGGGCCTTTTCCCGGCTGGGCATGCCCGGAACACCTCACCAGGGAGGCGTCCGGGAGGCATCCGGACTAGATGCCCGAGCCACCTCAACTGACTCCTCTCGATGTGAAGGAGAAGCGGCTCTACTCTGAGCCCCTCCCGGATGGCTGAGCTCCTCACCCTATCTCTTAGGGTGAGTCCAGCTACCCTACGGAGGAAACTCATTTCAGCCGCCTGTATCCGCGATCTCATTCTTTCGGTCATGACCCAAAGCTCATGACCATAGGTGAGGGTGGGAACATAGATCGACCGGTAAATTGAGAGCTTTGCCCTCCGACTCAGCTCTCTTTTCACCACGACGGTCCGGTACAGCGACCGCATTACTGCCGAGGCTGCACCGATCCGTCTGTCGACCTCACGCTCCCACTTTCCCTCACTCGTGAACAAGACCCCGAGATACTTAAACTCCTCCACCTGGGGCAGGACCTCATTCCCAACCCGGAGGGAGCACTCCACCCTATTCCGACTGAGAACCATGGCCTCTGATTTGGAGGTACTGAGTCTCATCCCAGAAGCTTCACACTCAGATGCAAACCGTCCCAGTAAACGCTGAAGGTCGCAGCCCGAAGAAGCCATATCATCTGCAAATCGCAGGGATGAGATTCTAAGGCCCCCGAACTGGACTCCCTCAACACCTTGGCTGCGCCTAGAAATTCTGTCCATGAAAATTGTGAACAGAATCGGTGACACAGAGCAGCCTTGGCGGAGGCCAACGTTTACCGGAAACAGGCTCGACTTACTACTGGCAATGCGAACCAGACTCTTGCCCCGTTTGTACAAGGACCGGATAGCGGTCCTTTGGGGGGTGCTCCGGGAGTACGGGATTGGTGGCGCGCTACTACAATATAGAAAAATAAACAATATAAACAACCCAAGTACAGTAAAGTCTCGTTATATCGATATCGGTTATAACGAATTACTACTTATTACGATACTATTTTCATTTCCCGGCAAATTTCTAGTCTTTTATGATATAATTAGTTTCGTTAGTACGATACCCGGTTATTATGATAATCCGGTTACTACGATGCCCTTTTCATCTCCCGCCAGCCAATTTGGTCTGCTTATATCGATACAAAAGCAGCTTAAAGCAATCTTTGCTTAAGGATTTCAATACCAAAAAAGAACACGGCAAACGGCTGCTTCCAGTCAACATTATTTTTCACACTTCCACCACACCCCACATAGCTGGCCAAACACATGCCTGTATAGAATCTATACACACGAGAGAAACCACGAACGCAGTTGGTTCTTCTGTTGCAGGCATGTGTTTGGCCAGCTATGTGGGGCGGGTTGAGCATGACCTGTGAACCAGGAAGTGCGGGAATCGGTGTGTGTGCTGTGCTCTGATGGTGGAAGTGTGAAAAATAAAGTTGACTGGAAGCAGCCGTTCGCCGTGTTCTTTTTTGGTATTGAAATCCTTAAGCAAAGATTGATTTAAGCTGCTCGACATTGTTCTATAGTATAGAACAAAAAACTTCTATTATGTAATAAGTACACAAAACACATACTCTTTTCGAATCAAACAACCCTGTGGAAAGGTAATTGTGTCTCTAAAATCCTGCTTTGTCTTGTCATCCTGTAACAAGCCTTCATTGTTAATGTCACTAACGCCCACAAGGCTAAAAAAACTCCCGTCAATGTCGATCCCATTTCAAAGTGTGTCAGTCACAATCATCAAGTAGAACGTTCTCATCTAAAATCCCCCCCGGAGACAAAGACACCGTCATCCTGAGGGGCTCTCTCTGCTTTAATTGCTCTATTGAGAGTATCTGATAGACATATGTCAATTCTGTTGCAAAGACATGAACGTCACAGTTACAGTGAGCTTGTGCATACAGTCAGTATTCCAGAGAGAAGACACGGTGCACTCTCGGGACAGATTAAGACCCGGGGTGACCTGACCTTCTATCTCACACTGTGTGGAACATCTGTCAGTGAAGCTTAGCTAAAGCTGCCAATGTTTCAAAATAACACTCCTCTCAAAGAAATAACAACTTTAAACACTTACTGTATGTACAATTATGCTGCTGGTAAACCTCAGATATGTTCCACAATAATGGAACTAACTAACCACCGTAAAAGTGGGACAAATTTCTGCCAAGTAGTATTCCTTTTTTACTATGGGTGTCATGAGATTCACAAGATGAGACAATGCACAAGATTGGGCCTGCTAGACAAGACAAGAATGAATTTTAAGAACATCCATCCATCAATCCATTGTCTGTACCACTTATCCTCACGAGGGTCGCGGGTATGCTGGAGCCTATCCCAGCTGTCTTCAGGCAATAGGTGTGGTACACCCTGGACTGGTTGCAATAATTTTAAGAACAGCACAATGAAAAAATATGACTAGACAAACAATCCATCTGTACCGCTTATCCTCATTAGGGTTGGGGGCATGCTGGAGTCTATCCCAGTAAATGCTTATTGTCCCACAACTTGACGGGCTAAGATATTATTGACTACGTTTTTTATATTAAATAAACCACTGTTTATTCATGATAATATAAAATAATAATACATTTTTTTTAGTTATATTATTGCATCGCGCAGACTTCACAGCTAGGAGACCAGGGTTCAATTCCACCCTCGGCCATCTCTGTGTGGAGTTTGCATGTTCTCCTCGTGCATGCGTGGGTTTTCTCCAGGTACTCCGGTTTCCTCCCACATTCCAAAAACATGCTAGGTTAATTGGCGACTCCAAATTGTCCATAGGTATGAATGTGAGTGTGAATGGTTGTTTGTCTATATGCGCCTTGTGATTGGCTGGCGACCAGTCCAGGGTGTACCCTGCCTCTCGCCCGAAGACAGCTGGGATAGGCTCCAGCACCCTCTGCGACCCTTGTGAGGAAAAAGCGGTAGAAAATGAATGAATGAATGAATGAATGAATATTATGGCATCTTGCTCTATTTCCCACTTTTGCTGGGTTTTGTTTATTTTATTTCTGCCGTGATCATAGATGGGACACCCATGCATGTTTTGCCAGGCAGGCAAATATGTCCAAGCACTGCCTTCTTGGCAATGTTGGTCAGGGGTTGGGTTGCATTATGGAGGTTTTTTTTCTTTTTTACAGCTTTCAGATGTGCATCGCAAGGTGTTACGGAGGTGGAGCTCACTCCAGCACGCCTGCTCGGTGGTTGCTTCACCTTTGTTGATAGATTTCATGACCTATGCAAGAAACGCTTAAATGTGCATCCTTGCTTGATAAATATAGTGAGCATGTCACTAAATTGTCAAAACAGATCTCTCCTATGTATGAGGTGTGTTATGGGATGGAACCGGAGCCTTCTTACACTGCACTTGGGAGATTCTGCATTTTAACCCCTAACAATGATAGTAACCCAAAATAAGATATTTTTTACATTTGAACATTAGAAAATATGACTAACATAGTGTTTCAATATTTAAAATTCATTAGAAAAACTGGTATTTAATTTACTTTAAATTTACAATCATAGTCATTCATTCATTTTCTACCGCTTATCCTCACAAGGGTTGCAGAGGTGCTGGAGCCTATCCCAGATGTCTTCGGGCAAGAGGCGGGGTACACCCTGGACTGGTCGCCAGCCAATCACAGGGCACATATAGACAAACAACCATTCACACTCACATTCATACCTATGGACAATTTGGAGTCACCTATTCCAGATCAGGAATGGCTGAGGGTGGAATTGAACTCGGGTCTCCTAGCTGTGAGGTCTGCACGCTACTCGTCCACCATGCAGCCTTTTACATTCATTCATTCATTTTCTACCGCTTTTTCCTCACGAGGGTCGCGGGGGTGCTGGAGCCTATCCCAGATGTCTTCGGGCGAGAGGCGGGGTACACCCTGGACTGGCTGCCAGCCAATCACAGGGCACATATAGACAAACAACCATTCACACTCACATTCATACCTATGGACAATTTGGAGTCGCTAATTAACCTAGCATGTTCTTGGAATGTGGGAGGAAACCCACACATGCACGGGGAGAACATGCAAACTCCACACAGAAGGAATGGCTGAGGGTGGAATTGAACTCGGGTCTCCTAGCTGTGAGGCCTGCGCGGTACTCGTCCACCGCGCAGCCTTTTACAATTTTATAATAATTTTTAAGCAATGATTTTTCATAGGGTGAATTTTGAATTTTGTCACTTCAGTTACCAAACATGTTTCCAAGCCTGATAAAGGGCTACAAGCGTTTTATTTGTTAGAAGTTCTAAAAGAGAGGTTTTTTTTTTTCTTATCAGCACTAACCTCCTGTTGAGATTAAGCAAGTGAAAGCCTTTCCAAAGCCGATGCTGCAGTCCCGTCATTCTCTCGCCACCAGATCACTTCTAGCTTTAATGGTTTTCCTTCGCGTTCACACTCTGAATGTGTCTGTTATCTCTTCACTGGCTTTACTCTGTCTTTGCTCCTCTCCCTCTCTACCTCTCTCATTTCCAAGTCCATAAGCTTGTCCCACTGCAGCGGATCATTGCGATGCATGTAACGCCACATAGGATGGATGTTGTTCTATAGGCCACTACTTCATTGTGTGTCATGCATGAAATCCCACTCGGGACACTTTCAACTGCTTAC
This sequence comes from Doryrhamphus excisus, assembly GCF_037039965.1. Taxonomy (NCBI): domain Eukaryota; kingdom Metazoa; phylum Chordata; class Actinopteri; order Syngnathiformes; family Syngnathidae; genus Doryrhamphus; species Doryrhamphus excisus. Next base: position 18,303,235 of record NC_136362.1, read on the forward strand.
CATCATCATTAACACCACGAAGAAATTCTTCCTATTGTTCCCATCATGAGCACAATAATGAGGACGCATTCCTCATCTCCTACACATGCCTGCAGAGCCAATGTGAAGATGCCTGATGTGACACTGAGTGATATCAGGATTTGTCCTGCACAGCCATTTATCCCTACAGGCAAAGTACTTTATTGAGTATTGATAAAACCCTTGCACACCTGCAACTTAAAGATAAATGAGTTAGAGTTTGGGCCTGTTGAGTTTATTGAGACTTTAATTTGTTTGCAGCTCAGCCCAAACGCTCTAAGGACAGGATGTATTGCAGTAAACCTGTTAATAAAATAGAGGTGAGGTCATTACAGGTTTAAACAATGTTCATTAGAAACTATGAGTTTGTAAACACACACAGAATGATGTTATGTGGCTACATTAGCTGAGGGTTGCGGGGTGCTGGAGTCTATCCCAGCTGTCAGACGAGAGGCGGGGTACACCCTGGACTGGTCACCAGCCAATCACAGGGCACATATAGACAAACAACCATTCACACTCACATTCATACCTATGGACAATTTGGAGTCGCCAATTAACCTAGCATGTTTTTGGAATGTGGGAGGAAACCGGAGTACCCGGAGAGAACCACGCATGCATGGGGAGAACATGCACACTCCACACAGACATGGCCGACGGTGGAATTGAACTCGAGTCTCCTAGCTGTGAGGCCTGCCCGCTAACCTCTCTTCGGCCGTGCAGCCCCATTGCAAACATACATAAACAAAATCCCATGTAATAATCTATTCAATCATAACTGCACAGTGCCACCAATATGACAAACACATTTGATACCATATCTGCCTCATTACTTATTCAAATCCTTCCCATAGCACTGAAGCTGCCACTAAAGCTGTTGCACCTTTAAATCAAGTCTTACTATATGTAAAGGAATTAGCACTAAGAAGGAATCTTTCATATCTGATGATGTAAACGTGGAGAAATTATCTGAAATTCTAGTGGTCCTCTGAATGTGCACAAAACCTGCACGTCAAATCCCCAATCTCCTGACTGTGTTGCCTATATGCTAACCACTTATCCATCGTGCTGTGCAAACTATTTAGTCTCCAAGTTATTTATTCTAAACTTAAGAGAGGGTTTCAAACTGAGTGGGAAAGAAGCACAAAGTTAATTCACTCATTCATTTTCTACTGCTTATCCTCACAAGGGTCGCAGATGTGCTGGAGCCTATTCCAGCTGTCTTCGGGCGAGAGGCGGAGCAAGCTTGGACTGGTCGCCAGCCAATCACTGGGCACATATAGACAAGCAACCATTCACACCACACTCATATTCATACCTATGGACAATTTGGAGTCGCCAATTAACATGTTTTTGGAATGTGGGAGGAAACCGGAGTACTCAGAGAAAACCCACGTATGGGGAGAACATGCAAACTCCACACAGACATGCCCAAGGGGGGAATCGACCCAGGTCTCCTAGCTGTGTGGCTTGCGTGCTAACCACGCGGCGGCCGTGCAGCTCTGGAAGGACAAGTAAGAAACCAAATATTGACCACTTCCACATGGAATGGGAGGAACACTTCTTTTCACTATGTCACGCCAGACCCAGCTGACTTCATGGTTGACTTCATGCTGTGTGAAGGTAATTTAATGCAGTGTCATGTCTCATCAACGTTTTTTTAACATTGCTGACATCTAGTTTTGTTCGACTTTCGAGGCATATTTTACGAGTCAATGTTGTTTGAACTCCAAGCTATATTGCTTTTACGTTGTTCAAATTGTATGTATGACAAAATACATGATATCAAAACCTGAGGTGCATAAACCACACACCATTATACAGTGTGTGTGTGTCTGTGCGCGCCATACCTGTGAGGTCACCTTTATTCTTAGTTGACGGACAAATGAAGACAAAGGAAGAATCTCTCTGAGCTCCTGATGGCTCCAGTGAGACAAGCCTGCTCGTCTGGGAGGAAAGCCAAGCAAAGCCAGCGGGATATTTTTGTCCAAAATATTACCATACATCTGTTGTATGCTGTAAAAAAAAAAAGAAAAGAAAAAACTTTCAAGTTGCAGATGAGGACAAAGCGATTCATACCTGAAAGCAAGTCAACCTCATGGAGTGCTTTTATTTACTATTGTTTTCATTTGGCTTTGAATATCAAAAATTGTATGTTGACATCATTAAGTGTAGATTAGCTCTTGAAACTTTCATGTATTTTCTTGAACTTTTTTTTAATGGTATAAAAATAAATGAAATAAAATTATATTCAGTAAGCTAAATCAGAACATACCTCATTGTATTCATATTTTGTCATAATAAACCATTGACATATTTCAAAACATATCATGGAGGTTTTTTTGCAAATACAGTACAGTAAGGTTTGATAAATATGCTTTATCATAATAGAAATAATAAAAACAATCATCATCTTAACTTAACATGCATGTAATTTCTTCATAACAATAGTTTAAAATAGCATTGATATTTATATATTTATATTTACATTATATACATAATATACATAATGATATAATGTATTATATACATTTTTATTATTATATACATATTTATCATTATTTGACTGCATTTTGTTATTTTTTATTACCATACAAAAATATATTTACCAAATCCATTATCAATAACTCACATTTTTTACTCTTTTTTGACCCTGTCTGCTCTCTAGTGGATTAAAAAGGTACTGACGCAATTTCACATCATAGCAGCAGACTGTACAGTACATGGATATCCATCTTCTATGCCGTTTATCCTCACTTGGGTCGTGGCTGACATACCAACCACTAGGCCACCATGCGGCCCCACTATGTATAACAGTATAATTATAATAGTATAATTGCCTTTAGACACAAACAAGCCAGTTGAGGTGAACATGTGGTCTTGCGCAACCTTTCATATGGTTAACACCACAGGCGTGGTCATGTCACACTTTAACATGATGCAATACTTTAATTATCTATCTTACAGTTTATTTAAACGAAAGTCCACTGTGTTTTAAATAAGCAGCCATAACCAGTGAGGAGGCGTCATATCACCCAACTTCCTGACTTCTTTCCTCAAATCTAAACTATCGTGAACCCGAGTTGACCTTTTCTCACACTTCTTTTTGAGCTCAATGAATTTATACCACCAAGAGGAACTAAAATTCAGTTTCGCCATGCTGCAGTGTGGCTTGTGGAAGGAAGGGGAAGTAGCAGCTCGTCGTCTACATCCTGCACTTAAGACTTCTACACTTAAATGTTTTGGACCATCAAACAAATTAAAATATTAGTCAACGACAACACAACTGAACACAAAATGTAGAAACATTTTATTATTAAGGGAGAAAAAGATCCAAACCTACATGGCCATGTGTGAAAAAGACCCCGTAAACCTAACTGGTTGGGCCACCTTTAGTATAGCAACAACTGCAATCAAGTGTTTGTGATAACTTGCGATGAGTCTCTTACAGCACTGTAAAGAAATTTTGGTCCAATTATCTTTGCAGAATTGTTGTAATTCAGCCACATTGGAGGCTTTTCCAGCATGAAGTCCCTTTTTAAGGTCATGCCACAGCATCTCAATAAGATTCAGGTCAGGACTTTGACTAGGCTACTCAAAAGTCTTTGTTTTGTTTTTCTTCAGCCATTCAGAGGTGGACTTGCTGGTGTGTTTTGGATCATTGGCCAGACATTTTCCTTCAGGATTTTTGGTAGACAGCAGACACTGCATCGATGTCCATGCATGATGTCCATGGCGGATTCGGTCACTGACTGGCAAAGCTCTCAATTTACCTGTCGATCTATGTTCCCACCCTCACCCATGGTCATGAGTTTTGGGTCGTGACAGAAGGAACGAGATCGCGCATCCAATGGGATGAAATGAGTTTCATCTATAGCAAAAGTCTCAAACTCAATTTACTTGGGGGCCACTGGAGCTAGGGTCTGGGCGAGACTGGGCCACATCAGGTTTTCCAAAAAAAAAAAAGCATTTATTAAAAACAGAAAAATGAATAAACTTTGCTTTGGTTTCGATTTTCTACAAGAAAAGCTCTGATAAAACATTCCACTGTTCTCAAATATTTTAATTTTAATTTTTCTACACAAAATAAGATGAAAAATAAATAAACAAATCAAGAATAAAGAAAATCAATCAATCAGTAAAAAATAAATAAATATAATAATAATAATAATAAAATGGCAAATAATAAAAACTTAAGAAACCATCATTTGTCTACCTTGTGGGTTGACAAATGATTTTTTTCAGATTAAAATGAACAAAGCATTATTAGAGCCCTGTAGACATGACAAAACACGACTATAGTCACATTTATACTCTTTTTATTTACAACATATTGCGCAACTGCAGGGTCTTGAGACATATGCTAACTTGCAAACTAGAGAGCTAGCGACCTAAACGGTAGCCTTCAAGTTATTTCCTTTAAACTTAAATAGCCAAAAACTTACCACTTCCACACGGATAGGGAGGATAACTATTAACAGTTATTTAACCTTTAACATGAACATTAATCAAACGTAATAATTTTTTCTGGGTACATGATACCATACAGCATCCATATCAAACTTGCGCGGGCCGCACTAACATTAAACTTTCATATCAAGGCAGGGGCCTCAAACTAGTGTCCTGCGGGCCACATTTGGCCCACGGGCCGCGTGTTTGAGACCCCTGATCTTTTGGGTACGTAGCTGGACTCACCCTAGGGGATAGGGTGAGGAGCTCAGTCATCCAGGAGGGTCTCAGAGTAGAGCCGTTTCCCCTTCACATCGAGAGGAGCCAGATGAAATGGATCGGTCATCAAGTCTGGATTCCTCCCAGACTAAATGCACAGATTATTTCTGGGCATGACCAGCTGGGAGAAGGCCCCGCGACACTCTGAAGGGATTATGTCTCACAACTGGCTTGGGAACGCCTTGGTGTCCTCCCAGTGGAGCTGGCCGAGGACCGGGAAGTGCAGGCTTCCCTATAGTGAGACTGCTGCCCCCGCAACCCGGATCCGAACAAGTGGATCGAGCAGAATGGAATGGAATGACAATAAGAAAAAGGTGCATCTATGTCGTTAAACTTGGGGGATGAGTGTTTTATTGTTTTGCTATCTTATTAATAGCAGCACATAACTGATTTGTATGCTTAAAATATTCCAAATGAGATACATGGAGGAATGGAGGAATTGTGTTTTTATGTTTTAACTTTTTCCAGGCTATAAGGTTATAAAGGCTATATGATGGAGAGTCTTTGAGTTTTCACCGTTTTAGTTTACAAGCACAAGTGTCAATCAAATCTTTGTAGCTCCGATATCGGCTCTGATTAGATTGTGAGAGCAGCAAATTGTAAAAAAAATACAAATAAAAACTGCTATTTCTTGGATTTTTCCCATGCCAGAATCCTTTGTTGCCACAGTTGGGGACATGGCCGACCTACAGGATGAATCCATGCAACAAAAGTTTCATTGGTAAAGTAGAAGAGCAGCAACTCTTTCTCCACAGTGTGTCTTTTCATTCCCATCGCCACTCTGACCTTGAGTCTCTGTGGTGAGAAGGACACTCATTGGTTGGTTTGAGGAAGTCTTGCCAACACGCCAGTGGACAGCGTGGAAGACTGATTGAAGGTGACGGCGGCACTGGAGGTGGACGAAGACAAAAAAAAAGCCTTCTCTGTCCTCTCCTCTCTGGCCTAGAAAACATGAGGCAGGAAGACGGAAGCGTCTCTCCTCAGCTAAACACACTTAGTGGAAAAAGCAGCCCACTAGTCAAACACTTCTACTGGGGTGTTATTTGTTTCAGACAAGATGGACTTCATTTATGAAATAACTGCTGCTGCTTGAGGCAATTATTTCTCATGTCATCAGCACGGCAAACAGAAAATGACAGTTTCATTGAAAAAAAACGCACAGTAGCAACGGACTCTATGTGCAGATTCAACTCAATTCATCATAAATGTTACTAGTGGAGAAAGTGCTAAAATACCAGGTTATGTAATGTAAAACATTTGTATAGTATGGTGAAAAACAATACTTCTCTGCAAGATTAAATAGAACTACAAAATTACCTATGGAAATTTTGAATGGGCCTGCTACCTGTTGCTAACTTCTGTCACTGTGATTGGGACTGACTTGGTGGCTTTTGGGCTTTGTTTTCAACAGAAATGCTAACAATGCTAACAACTACCATGCCTGCAACCTGCCTGGATACACTGTGATCACATGGGAACATATCTTGCTTAATAGATGGTTGCAATGGGACATAAGCTGGCAAGATAACACAAACGTTAATTTTCAATGCAGCTGCTTTGCTCCTCATGCAGGCCCATGAAAACAGCAAATTCGATTTGGCATATGCAGCCGTTTTGCTGTGCATGCAGGCCCATGAAAAAAAATTGAGCATCCATTTGCAGCTCCTTTTGCGCCACTTGCAGGCCCATAAATAGAGAACATTTTACCAGCCATATTACTTTTCAAGGCATTTCAAATGGTTTGGCAAGTAAGATTGCTTTTCTGCCATAGCAGATTAATTTGCTTATTTTAAAATATTTAAGATAGGATTTAAGGCCGCATGATGGACAAGTGGTTTGCATATTCTCCCCGTGCGTGTGAGTTTTTCCGGGTACTCTGGTTTCCTCCCACATTCCAAAAACATGCTACAGTGAAGAAAATAAGTATTTGAACACCCTGCTATTTTGCTATTTCTCCCACTTAGAAATCATGGAGGGGTCTGAAATTTTCATCGTAGGTGCATGTCCACTGTGAGAGAGATAAACTAAAAAGAAAAATCCAGAAATCACAATGCATGATTTTTTAACAATTTATTTGTGTGATACAGCTGCAAATAAGTATTTGAACACCTGTGTATCATCTAGAATTCTGACCCTGAAAGACCTGTTAGTCTGCCCATTAGAAGTCCACCTGCACTCCATGTATCATCCTGAATCAGATGCACCTGTTTGAGGTCGTTAGCTGCATAAAGACACCTGTCCACCCCATACAATCAGTAAGACTTTAACTTGTAACATGGCGAAGACCAAAGAGCTGTCCAAAGACACCAGAGACAAAATTGTACACCTCCACAAGGCTGGAAAGGGCTACGGAGCAATTACCAAGCAGCTTGGTGAAAAAAGGTCCACTGTTGGAGCTATCATTAGAAAATGGAAGAAGCTAAACATGACGGTCAATCTCAATCGGAGTGGAGCCCCATGCAAGATATCACCTCGTGGGGTCTCAATGATTCTAAGAAAGGTGAGGAATCAGCCCAGAACTACACGACAGGACTTGGTCAATGACCTGAAAAGAGCTGGGACCACCGTTTCCAAGGTTACTGTAGGTAATACACTAAGACGTCATGATGTGAAATCATGCATGGCACGAAAGGTTCCCCTGCTTAAACCAGCACATGTCAAGGCCCGTCTTAAGTTTGCATATGACCATTTGGATGATACAGAGGAGTCATGGGAGAAAGTTTTATGGTCAGATGAGACCAAAATAGAACTTTTTGGTCATAATTCCAATAAGCGTGTTTGGAGGAAGAAGAATGAAGAGTACAATCCGAAGAACACCATCCCTACTGTGAAGCATGGGGGTGGTAGCATCATGCTTTGGGGGTGTTTTTCTGCACATGGGACAGGACGAGTGCACTGCATTAAAGAGAGGATGACTGGGGCCGTGTATTGTGAGATTTTGGGGAACAACCTCCTTCCCTCTGTCAGAGCATTGAAGATGGGTCGTGGCTGGGTCTTCCAACACGACAACGACCCGAAGCACACAGCCAGGAAAACCAAGGAGTGGCTCCGTAAGAAGCATATCAAGGTTCTAGCATGGCCCAGCCAGTCTCCAGACCTGATCCCAATTGAAAATCTTTGGAGGGAGCTCAAACTCCGTGTTTCTCAGCGACAGCCCAGAAACCTGACTGATCTAGAGAAGATCTGTGTGGAGGAGTGGGCCAAGATCCCTCCTGCAGTGTGTGCAAACCTGGTGAAAAACTACAGGAAACGTTTGACCTCTGTAATAGCAAACAAAGGCTACTGTACCAAATATTAACATTCATTTTCTCAGGTGTTCAAATACTTATTTGCAGCTGTATCACACAAATAAATTGTTAAAAAATCATGCATTGTGATTTCTGGATTTTTCTTTTTAGTTTATCTCTCTCACAGTGGACATGCACCTACGATGAAAATTTCAGACCCCTCCATGATTTCTAAGTGGGAGAAATAGCAAAATAGCAGGGTGTTCAAATACTTATTTTCTTCACTGTAGGTTAATTGGCGACTCCAAATTGTCCATAGGTATGAATGTGAGTGTGAATGGTTGTTTGTCTATATGTGCCCTGTGATTGGCTGGCGACCAGTCCAGGGTGTACCCCGCCTCTCGCTCAAAGATTTCCCAGCTGTGGATGGATGATTTAAGGTATAGCTCATATTTCAGCACATTTTACTTAAACATGAGCAAATTGGTGTCATACATTGCTTACCCTCACTAGGGTTTGTGGGGGTATGCTGACGCCTATCCCAGCTAACTTTGGTTGAGAGGCGGGGTACAGTGGTTGTCAGTCAATCACAGCCTAACATATCTTGTCAGTCATAAATAAGTATTAATACCAACAAATTTTGACCTTCCAGTAGCACATTGAGCTCAAGCAAACATACAAAACAGCAAAAGTATCCATTGAGAATGGTTGTGCCGGACACCACACCTAAATCCAACTGAAAATGTGTTGGGGTGACCCGGAGGGAGCTTTGCCCAAAAAACTTCCTCGAAATCTGACTACAATTTGAAGCGCTTCAGCAAGTGATTATGATTATGCAACCGGACTACTTGAGTTGTCTTTTTTTTCCTCCCCTTAACATACTCATCTTTTGATTGAATTAAACAGGCTATTAGTAACATTGTGTTCAGGGAAAGTTTTAAAACGTAAGAACGATGTTTCCACTTTGTATTATATATCCATTTTACTCCACCGCTAACAATTGTGCCATGTACATCACATATTAAACTTGTCAAATTTGCTGTCAAATTTTATACCACAAATGATGTTTTTACTAGAATTAAATGTGCTTTACAAAAATTGCCATCAAAAGCACACAGAACATTTAGAGCAACGCCATTAACCTTACAATTTTTACTGATGCGATACTATATACATGTAACACAATCAGTGTGGAACAGTGTATTTATGATTTTATCAGACTTAATTAAAACTAAAAAGCATTGATCCATGCAATGATGTATGCCTTTACTTTGATTTCCCATCCGAACTTTCATTCATGTGGTCATTTCCACTACTTTAAGATGACAAATACAATAAAGCCATTATGTATTTTTGATACAGCTCTTGTTTTAGATTAATATATTTTGTAGTCACCAGGCCTATTCTGGAGGTTTTTCAATATTAATTTGCAGTGATGTCATTTAAATTTGGCAAAAATATCAGAAACACGCAGCGCAGCAGATTAAAGTTACTGTGACGGTCCAGTGAGTGTAAATTGCCTTCAGACTGAGAAACAAGGAAAGCATTAATTGGTACATAAAATGCCTTTTGTATTACAAATCTCTCAATACTGACATGTTCATCACAGATTTGTCCAAAAGGTAAAATCACAATAAAAAGGCTATTGTCACATCTTCAAGGAAAAACAACACAACACCATCAAACATGGCTTCTTCACTGCAGTACCTCCACATTGGGCCTGATTGAGGAGAAACAAAAAAAAGCATAGGCTTTAAAAAAAAAATAAAATAAATGTTCTGATTGCCATGGAGACGCACTGCAGAGGAAGGAGGGCTTGTCACTTACTGACTTGGCACAGTCGCAGGGAAGGCACTTGACACGAGGTCATCCGTCATGGCATGACCTCGCGCAGCGACAGCAACGCACTAAGGTCCTTGTGCACTAAGTTCCACTGTTAATACACTTCCAACACAATGAAAAAAAGGATGAAAAAGCTTTAAAATGTCTTTAAAAATGTCTTACTAGGGATGGGCATGTAGTTATATGACTTGATTAGTCACATGTTTATCCAATTGAGATAAAAATGAAGTGCAATACTTAAAGGTCACCAGCAGAGGCGCTATTGACTCAATCACAAATGCTTTACACAGTGAAGAACACCATAACAACCGCTATGCTATTTGTTGTCATTCATTGCTGTAAAATATCATCATTAACCAGAGCAGGACGCACATTTAGGCCATTTAAAATAAATACAAAAAAATGTTAAACTGCCCATCCCTAGGTTTTGTTTCCACTTCCTTTGTTTCTGAAAAAAAATCTTAAAAATGACAGACATTAACACTGACTCCACCACTGAGCACAAGTACATGGGGGGGGGGGAAACAATGTCTCTTAGGTTTCACAATAAGACATTCCCACTGAGGCACGTTTCCAGAGAAGTGTCATATTATACAAAGCTATATTTCAAATTAAAAAAGTTGAAAACATTCAAGTACTTTGTCAATGTAAACACTTTTCCAGGACTATTAAACATCAGGTTGTTGTCAATTTGTGCGAAAACATAAGACAACAGGTGTGAAAACAAGATTTTTTTTAAAAGGCCCAACTGATTGTGATTGTTTAGAGCAGGACACAAGAGCAACACTTGTCACCTCCAGCAGGAACAGTGGAATAGTTCATCTGTCTGACTATCTCTGCAAACAGTTCATCCACAGAGCCTTTATTCTTGGCTGAAGTCTCCATAAAGGGGCAGGTCCACTCCTGGGCCAGAGCCTTGCCTTCCCCGGATGACACCTCTCTTTCAGCCTCCAGGTCCACCTTGTTGCCCACCAGGATCATGGGCACCCTCTCGTACCTCTTCACTCGGATGATCTGGTCTCTCATGGGCTTGATATCCTGGAAACTCTGCTGGTTGACCAAACTGTAGACCAGAATGAAGCCCTGTCCGTTTTTGATGTACAGATCTCGCATGGAAGCGAACTGTTCAGTCCCTGCTGTGTCCAGGATCTCCAGGACTGACGGGGACGAGTCGACTTCGATCTCTTTCCGGTAGAAGTCCTCGATGGTGGGGTCGTACTTCTCGATGAAGGAGCCCGTCACGAATTGTACAGTCAGGGCGGATTTACCGACTCCACCCGAGCCCAGAACAACCACTTTGTACTCCCTCATTGCCGGGAAAAGAGAGGAAAAGACAAAATACCTCCTTTTTTGTCCCAAGATGAAGCCTTCTTGTCTTCCACCACCAGGCAGCCACCGATGTATTCAAAGCAAGCAGGCCAGGAAGGCGGCGTCCTCGCCCGAATTTAGAGAATCAACACCGAGCGTGCGGGTGTCACACTCCGGGGCGACAGCGTCCGCTCCCTGGAGAATGGTGGCGTCAACCGAGGTACATTGTTGATGGCAAGGACCCGATTGTGCAAGTGTGGTGAGAAGCGTGAACGCTTCTGCTGGCTCTGCATGGTATTTCCTGCCCACATCCTCACAGCATCAACAGCCCACAGCCTCACTTCCGCTTTCTTAAAGGGGCCGTCACACACACTCACACACAAAACCACGACACGTCCACTGGAGTTGCGTTTATGGTCCTTGTCCAGACATGCCTCTGCTGGTGCGACTGGGCATGTCAGGCAAATCTAAATATTTACAGAATTTGTCTTTGTCTCCCAATTTAAAGTGTATCCAAACGTATTCTATACATGACACGTATATTTGAATATAGTGACAGTGTTATTAATACAAGCACGTAGCCATGGATGTCACCATGCCTATTTGAGCGCCCTGTATTTATAGATTTTTTTTCGTTTGAGAAATTAGTTATTCACTTCACATAAACCAGCAATGAAATGACTCAAATGCACTGAAACAAATACTACAAACTGTTATTTGTTTAACTTTTGTTGGATGGGTTATTAAATTATTATCTGTGGGTACCCGATAAACTGGGGGAGAGCAGTGATGGTCAAATCTATCTAATATTGTATTGTTGATACCATGGTAGTATCTGTATCAGATCAATGCTAGCCCGATGACACTGTATTTGTCAGTTCATGTCTATGTTTATTTTTTTCCAAATATGTGTGTGTTTTTTTGTTGTGTTCTTCAAATATATTGTATGTATTTACATTATGGTACATTGTCAACAAATACGTCCCTCTGACGTATGGTTTGGGGGGCAAAAAGCCAAACGATTTGAATGACAGCTAATAGTAGTTTGTATTTAGTTATTTTTTACTATTGACTTTAATAAAAGGGATTAAGGAAACAATTGTATTATTTTGTTGTTGCCATTGTTAAATTGTCTTTTAATGTTGTATCAAATGTTGTTAAATGTTCACAAATAAGTGTGTTTATGCAATACTTCTATACTACATACAATACTTGGTATTGGATGATACCAACATTTGTGGTATCAACCACCCCCTAGTAGAACAAACCTTCTGTGAAGTTACACAAGATAAATTGTACGAACAGTGACTTCATGAGCAGTGAAGTGAGCTTTGAAATAAAAGCATGGCAGTGTATTCATCTGGATTCTACCACATCAGGTGGTAAATGCATAGCCTTGCTTAGCTGGTTCCTGTTGTCAGTACAGTTGTGGAAGAACACCAGGACCTTTTTATTTCACATAACAAATTGTAAGTTGATGTCAGTAATTTCTAATGTACTTCAATGTTTGCTTACATTCACAGGGGGTGGAAAAATCAAGGCACTTAAAGCATAAAGTGAAGCCAAAGAATTTGTTTTTGTCAAAGACATCAAGGAACAGGACAAATATTGAAGATGACATCATCTCAACTACAATTAAATAAAAGACAACTCACAAAAGACTTGATACAACATTAAAAAAAAATCAATAACAAAAATTGGGTGCACAATTTTGAATTTATATGGGATTTGCTCAAATTTATAGAATGACAAAATTATACACACTGGCTCAAATATATACATTCAGTCACTTTAATGTTTTAACAAGCAGTGCTGAAGATTCCAGAACACCTTGAACATGACAAGGATAATCCCTATTTAGTTCTAACCATTATAATTGACTGTTGCTGTAGTTTCTAGAGGTGTGAGTCATGTGACTTGGAACCAAGTCAGACTTTTATTTAAATAAATAAAACCATTCAAAATGCACTGATTGTATTTGTCACATACTGTTACATTGTTAAAATGGGATTAGTTCAAATGGGATTATTTAGTAAACACTAAACAGTGCTTATGACGTATAAGGACTGTAAAATTTCAAGCCTATGGCTTGGAACTTGACTAGGGACTGAACTTGGACTTGCACGTTTTTACTTGTGACTCACTAAACACTGAGTTGAGAAGTTGGGACAAGTTAGGAAAGTCGTTTGGAGACATTTATCAACAACTGCAGATTCCAAGATCATCAGATCAAAGTATTGTATTGTATGTCTTATACTGTACAAGTTTGTAAGTGTCACCACTTTCACAAGGTGTGGAAAAAAACCCATACTGTCACCTTCAGTCTGGGGTAGCATGCCCTCCCATAGCTTGTTGGGGTTTTTTTTATTAAAAGTGCTGACAACATGTCACATATCACCATGTGTGTGAATGCATCATTCCATCCATCAATAGCAACAATAATATATTCCAATAGAATAATAATATATTCATTTTAATAACATTGTTATACTGAAGCTATGCATCCATCCATTCCATTAAGATGGAATTGATACAGAAAGTAATGAATGAGAATGCAGAACCAATGACGTACAGTACATCCGTAATTTATCATTTCAAACAGGTACATTTCCAACCAAAATGAAAGTAGCTAAAGTCAGACCAAGCTTCTAAAATCCTCAAAGACAGCCAACACGTATACAGAGCTAACATTTCAACTTCGGTACAATGCTGCAGACCGTAGAGAGTGTGTGGCTGCAGTATTTATGAATTTGACAAACGCATTTGATACAATTAATCACAGTATTCTTTGCAGATGATGCTACTGCATTTTGTTTTGGAGAAAGTACGCCTGCCTGCTAACCACTCGTCTGCCATGCAGCCCCTTTTCATCACTAATTATTATATATTTGTATTATGTATGATCAATGTTACAGAGCTTATCCATATATCACAATCCTTAACTCCTACTGTAACACCTTGTGATACAGCCTTATCATTTTTATGGTATTTCAATTTTGCTTCTATTTCAAAATTGGCAAATGATATCTGCTGAAGACAGGAAGTACACAAAAACATGTGTTAGCAATTTATGGAGGATCCCTTTTTTGGACTGGAACTGTGAATTGTAACATTTGATGTGCTCCAACGTAAGCTGTATTCATGTTCAAAATTAAATTAAACCATTACCAAAACATAGGTCTCTAACAAGATTGGGGCACTTCCGGATATTTAAGGGGGAACTAGGCCATTATACTACCATATATCTATCTTGAAATGCACAATGCCATATAATTTGACTTTTAAAATATTAATAGACCGTTGCATTCTGCAACTTATCGTAGCCAGGCCTGGGTGCGGTTTACTAGTTGCTGCAACCACGCCTTTTCCTGCCCTGGCAGAGAACGTAACAGCGTCGGGTCAGCTGACATATCAGTGGACCACTGGCAGGAAGGAGACCGACTAGCGGCCGTGTGCACCGGAGACGCACTCCTACAAGCCATAGCGGAGGCCAAGGGTGGGACTGCTGGTGGAACGAGGGTAAGTTCGCCACTGTCAAAATAGTGAGATGACTGAGGGGAGAAATTAGCCACTTTAGCCGGAAACATTATTTAGATACTTGGGGTAAATGTTGCATTTTCGAGTCGTGCTAATGTTAGCAATGGTAGCTGCCGCCCGCTAGCTGGCAGCAAGTTAGAGAGTAGTTCATAGTGTGATAGCGGAACTGCGGAGGTTTTGTCCTTTCAAATTAAAAGCTCACAGCGAACAAAGTATAATAGATATAACCTAATGAACGTTGATGCTTGTAGTCCGACATATCATATTTAAATTTGTATAATTATAATATATGTGTGTATGAGTTGAGAAAATTGTACTTCCCTTGGTTTTATTTTACGGTAACGGAAATCAATGTAAACTCCAGCAGAGCGGCATGTTAGGTGGCTGTACAATACGGCTAGCTTGGCCGCTGTCGTAAGCTAAATTAGCTAGCTAACACTACCTTTCGCTCCCGGGCTGTTCCCCACCATCACATTGATCATAGCTGAAGGTCAGACCTTCATTCGTCTATTTATCACATCTTTAATCAGACATGCCGAATATAGCAACAATTCGCGAGTTGGCGTGAAAATGCGAACACCTATGAAACATTGATCAACGCAAGGAAAATGGGCCAAATGAGCAGACATCTTGATTTCGGCCACATTAGGAGCATTAAGTCGGTTTTTGACTGGTCCTCGGGATTTTGCCGTTCAGAGATGTTCTTTTCCTTTTCATTGTGATGATATGTCGTGTTGGGTAAATCATCGTGGCTTTTATTGCCCGCGTCCTGTAGGAATGCCAAGTATGTCCTCCAATTTGGGCTTTCCAGAAGATTCAATCACGACTAATGGTTAGGTTGTGTATCTCTGATGTGTGTATATATAGATATATACATACATACACACACACACACATGCATTGATAGTGCTTGCAAATGCTGCAATTCTTATGATTTCTTGTGGCTTTTGAATAAATGTTTAGTTTTGACTTTAATCGACAATGTAATGTAATGGTAGCCAGTCCCGATCCACAGCCACAATCTGGTTGGTGTCATGGTGCTCCACGCTGATAATCTGGTGTTAATCTCACAGTGGAAGTAAACAAGGAATCCACTGAGGCAAGAATGTCAATCTTAACTGCATGTAACACACATTAAATGTAAACTCAAAAGTATGTGTATTGATTTGCGTGTTCTAGATTTGTGTCACCACAATGTGCAGCTGCAGGGTATAGTCAAGCGGCAATGAAGTGTGTGTGTGTGAGAGCAAGAGCGAGAGAGCGAGAGAGAGAGAGTGGATGTAAAGGACAAATGTGTCCCTGTCCTGATAGTCACTAATTCATTGCTTTTGCTTCTTCATCACCCCGTTTTCCATCCCCCTTCCATTTCCTTCCTCACTGCATTGCCTGCATGTGTCCTCTCAGGCAGTTTGGTTTCATCATGGCCTGTCAGGTCTGAAAAACAGCCACGATGATTGGAGGATTGTTCATCTACAACCACAAGGGGGAGGTCCTCATCTCCCGGGTCTACCGAGATGATATAGGGTAAGTAATCTTTTTAGGATTCTAGCATTTTTGGACTTGTTCATTGCAACTTGGTAGACAAATGCTCCTAATAAAGGAGGGAATGTCTTTACACCGTGGTGAACATGTTCTGTGCACAAACCCTCAAGACCGTTTTTACAGCTATTCTTTGCACTGCTTTTTTTTAGGGCTTTCAAAAGACAAAATGATACACAAGATTGGGTCTAAGAGACAAGATTTTAACATTACTTTTAAGAAAAGTACAATGGAAAAAATATATGACAATCTACATATATATCTTGCAATCTACTAATGTAATATCTACTGTGTTACATTCTTCTGCAATGTGTATGCTACTGGCCCTGCCTCCACAAACCTCTGCCATGTCTGAAAGGGGAACTGCATTTAAAAAAATTGTGCCCATCATTCACAATTTGTATGTGAAACATGAATACATATTTCGTTCCCTTTTTTGTGCATTATAACATGAGAAAATGAGTTAATATGTGCTAGCTAACAATTTCGACTCTGAAGCTAGGACATCTGAAATAAAACTCAAATAACAAACTCCTACAGCGTTGTTGCTAAAAGGGAATTTCTTGGGGAAGAACACAGATAGGAAAGTCATTATGCAAGATGAGATACTCGACTGACACACATCTAAAAGAGCAGAATGTTTCTATTAGAGGGTAATGATGCGTGTCCTGTCTTCACTCTTTATTGCTGGTTCACTTTGTTTATATTATCCTAAAGCAGATGTTGCCTGATAATGTTGTTTTTCATAGAATTTACATTAAGGCAGAAATATATTTGTACCCCTCAAGTAACTTTTCTGCTGACTCGCTGCTTGAAGTACCATCAAGTTTAAGAGAATAACAGCAAGTCTATATTAGGTTTGTGCTGAGTAGAACCTTCTTGTCTTGTTCTTCTTGAATTTTTAATATACTTTATTGATTTTCTCTACCCTGTGCCATTTTGTAAGCGTACCGATGACTCAATACAACCAGAACTCTTGCTGTTTTTATCACAACTTTCCCGCTTCACTTTCCCATTTCAGTAAAGACCCATTACAAGTTGCATAACACTGCTAAAATGCTCTCATGATGACATCATGATTGAACCCCTTGCGTCTGTTTGTACCTGTACATCATGCAC
This sequence comes from Doryrhamphus excisus, assembly GCF_037039965.1. NCBI lineage: Eukaryota > Metazoa > Chordata > Actinopteri > Syngnathiformes > Syngnathidae > Doryrhamphus > Doryrhamphus excisus. The sequence goes on from NC_136362.1 coordinate 18,320,553, forward strand.
GAAAATGTCTCTTGTGCATTTTTGCTGCTCTTCATCCTCTTTTCCTCTCTCATCACCATTCCCCTTGATCTGTCCATAATGGCCCATGTAGGAATAGGTAAGACAAGCCTATACCTGACAAGCATGACCCTTTCCTCCCTGCTCTCAAGTTGCTCCTTCTTTCGCAAACTGCATGCTCATGAATTTCACCATACAGTGAATTCCTGCATATTGGCAATTCAGCATTCCCTTTTCTGAAAATTTGCATATGTGTTTTTATTTTTCTTTAAAAGTATATATTCTCAATCACAAGTCTTTCATTGATAAATATGTGCTAATAAAGCATAAAATGTACGGGGGTCCCGATATAACTGTTTCAACTTACACTACAATTCCGATATTGCAGCCTCGATTATTTTGGCGATTCCAATATTGAGAACAAAGCAGACATACTTTTATTACTTGTTTAATCGCATGAACTGTTAGAAATGTCTTGATCAAGAGATATTACTCAGTACAATAGTCTGCAGTAGTAGGAATGAAAAAACGGATTTATTTAGTGTAGGCCTGTCACAATAACCAATCAATCAATTAACCATAAGATGGTGGAGGCGGCACGGCTCAGGTGTCATTTTTCTCCCAACCTGAAGATTGTGTGTTTGATCCTCCGCCCTCCTGGGATAATGTCAAAGTATTCTTGGTTAAAATAATGAACCCCCAGTTGCTACTGATGCTCGTCATTAATTGGTAAATGTGTCAAAGCACTTTAAGTTGGAAAAGCGCCATACAAGCGAAAGACCATTTACAATAAATAAAAACAAATTCAATAATTTTGCCGGCCTTGATATATTGAGATGTGCATGCATGTTTGATTTTCTTCTCCCTGAACCAAACAGGTCATTGTGACGAGATGGAACATTTGTGTGTAGGGAAGTATTCCCCCAGCAGGGAAACCCCTCCAAGCCCCCTCCCAAACTAAACATGTTGATATGGTGGCCAGAAAATTGCCTTAGTTAGCTTAGTTTCATCACATGAGAGTAACATATGAAAGATCGTTAGTCAGTCAAAAGCAATGTAAAGCCCTTCACTGGTGATTGTTGCGTATAAGCTAAAGAGGTGCATTAGCATGGAGTTTGCGCATGTGATATGATTGTTATTGGACCCCACATATTTTTCATATAGAAGACATTTGCAATTTTTTTTAAAATTCTGAGTAGATCTTCTTGTGTAAGATTTTGGCTAAAATTTGCTGACTTATTTTGTTTTTTCTGAATATATAAAGTGTTTGTCTCAAGGCAAACTATTCTGCCAGCTGTCAATAAAGGCTATATGAATTGAAATGGAGGCAGTTCAACTAAATGCTTTTTCTCTGAAGATGTAGCTTAAAATGTTTATTTCTGCCTTTCCCCCCTCTCGTATTACCCTGAGCATCAACACTACCACTTACAAGATATTTATTTTCTCTGCAGGAACTTTTTAAATTTCCTCTCCCATCTTGTTTCCTTCACAATCCAGGCGTAACGCAGTGGATGCGTTCCGTGTGAACGTGATCCATGCGCGGCAGCAGGTGCGCTCTCCGGTGACCAACATCGCCCGCACCAGCTTCTTCCATGTGAAGCGCTCCAACATCTGGTTGGCGGCTGTCACCAAGCAGAATGTCAACGCCGCCATGGTGTTCGAGTTCCTGTACAAGATGTGCGACGTTATGACGGCCTACTTTGGCAAGATAAGCGAGGAGAACATCAAGAACAACTTTGTGCTCATCTACGAGCTGCTTGACGGTAAGAAGTCCCAAGGAAGGAGAATCTACCAGACTACCATAGTCTGTAGTACTCAGTTTTACCTGTCCCCCATCTTATCTGTTACTAGCTGGTAGTTTTTTCAATTTGTGTGTTTACACAGAGATTCTGGACTTCGGCTACCCCCAGAACTCAGAAACTGGAGCACTAAAGACCTTCATCACTCAACAGGGCATCAAGGGACAGGTCAGTGTCCTCAATGCAGTTTTCATCAGTTTTTTTTTCTCCCCTTTGAACAGCTAGTCAAATACCAGATTTTTTTCCCCTTTATTGCACACTGACCGTTTCCACTGTTAGAAACGCAGTTCTGCAGTCACACAAAATAGACACTTTACAAAGATAACAATGTGCACTTGTAATTGGAACTGTCAGAGGAATATTAATTGGACGTCTTTGTTATCATTATGGTTGTTGGACTGCACTGCATCATACCAGAGCTGTTGGTAATATTTTGCCACTCATATAGCTAAATGAGGTAGACATAAATATTAGAATGTGATGCAGCCATACTTTAAATGAATAACTCTGAGTGTGTCAATCAATTTTTATCTGTCACACAATATTTAACCGTCAGGCCTAAGAGCAATGAAATAGTTTTAAATATAAATGTCAAGTGTGTAATCATTTGTTGATTTTGTCGTGTGATTCTTCCCTCTCTTTTTCTGATTTGGACTGGATTACTGTTCCTGCTTCAGCACCAGGTAATAAGCCTTTTTTACTTATGTTATGAATGCGCCATGCCATACTGTGGTGCACAACCATCTACAGTACTCTCGTTTCCATCTTGCTTTTGAGAGGCTTCTGGCGCTCTTGCTTTATGCTTTCCATTGAGGCTTCTGCTGTTGTTTCCAGACAAAAGAGGAGCAGTCTCAGATCACCAGCCAGGTGACTGGTCAGATCGGCTGGCGTCGCGAGGGCATCAAATATCGTCGCAACGAACTCTTCCTGGATGTGCTGGAGAGCGTCAACCTGCTCATGTCACCGCAAGGTTTGTTCGATAGTTATGGTTACATGTCATGTCAACATGGACCCAAATAATTTATTTTTCACCCCAAAAATAAAACACCACCGCCACTAGCTAGCAGATGTTACCAATAGTAGTTTCAAAGATAAGAGGAAAAAAATGAATTTAATGTTTTGACATAACTCTTGTATTGGATTTCATTAGCGTGGGTGTACCTAATGTTTTGGCCTGCCAGTGTACATTTACACTGAAAGAAAATGTTTAATGTACTCTTTGTTGCCCTCCTGACTGATAGGTCAGGTCCTAAGCGCACATGTGTCCGGCCGAGTCGTGATGAAGAGCTACCTGAGTGGGATGCCGGAGTGCAAATTCGGCATGAATGACAAGATCGTCATTGACAAGCAGGGCAAGGGTGGAGCGTCCGATGATGCTGGGAAGAGGTGAGAGCATTACAGGATGTCACATTTTGCCTCAGTCAACAAGAAAGAACACTTTCTATGTCTCTGTGTTGTCTTGTTATCTCTTAACAAGACAAAAATGTACTATTTATTTTGATTTTTTTCCCCCCTTCCTTTCCTTTTTATGGTTGCATCTCTCCTCTCTGTCCCTGTCTTTCTTTTCTATGTGCTGTACCTCAGTGATTTAGGGGGAGGAAGGTACTGTACTGACAAGTGACCTCACCCTAACACACGCAACACATCTCATACATACATCTCATGCACTGATGCCTCTTCCTCACTACAAATCCAACACAACTTATGAATAACTTTCTGCTACCTTGTGGTTGTTTGCTCTTTTGGTTTCACTCCCACCCACTTTTCTGCTTCACCTTTAACCTTTCACACAACCCTAACAGGGACTGATTATATAACATCATTAACCTATTACCATGTCTTTATGGCCAGCTGTTGCAGTGTGTCTGTGTGTGTGTGTCATTGTAGCTAGCGTGGTTGTATCTCGTAGCACCAGAACTTTGTTGTTTTGCTTGCTGCTTTGTTGAAGTCATCGCATTGTCATTGACGCTGTCGTGTCTCCCAGTGGGAAGCAGTCCATCGCCATCGACGACTGCACCTTCCACCAGTGTGTGCGTCTCAGCAAGTTCGACTCGGAGCGCAGCATCAGCTTCATCCCCCCTGATGGAGAATACGAGCTTATGAGGTCGGCCGGTAGCACAACGTGATAAGATGAACGAAAAATGGACGTGCGTCACTTGACCTCTCCTTTTTGTTTGTAGGTACCGCACCACTAAGGACATCATCCTGCCGTTCCGCGTCATTCCTCTAGTCCGCGAAGTTGGACGCACTAAACTGGAGGTGAAGGTGGTCATCAAGTCCAACTTCAAACCATCGCTGTTGGCCCAGAAGATCGAGGTGAGAATTATATACACTTATTGCCACTGCATTATGTGTGTTTTGATTGTTGTTTTATTATATATTTAGATGCTGTAGTCCCTCAAACTGTAATAATGATCCTCACCATAATGTATCTACCGCCCCTCTACATAGTTAGAGGGAATGAGATTTGTAATCGTATGTAATGCTGCTAATTGTCTGTCAGTATTTTTACTGTATACACTGTGGTAGTCTACCACATTCATTTCTACTTCCATAGAGTCCCTATATTAGATTATGTTGTGTGGGTAAAGAGAACCTATGTATAAGACAACACAGTAAGAGGCTGCTAAAGTCTTGGTTTTCACATGTTCATTTCTATGTAGGTCCGTATCCCCACGCCCCTCAACACCAGTGGCGTGCAGGTGATCTGCATGAAGGGAAAAGCCAAGTACAAGGCCAGTGAGAACGCCATTGTGTGGAAGTGAGTCGCACACTTGAATTTGATGATGGAACTACTTGGCTTTTTTGGGAGACTGGTAAATCTTCCTTCATAAGCTGTGGTATATATTGTATAAGTCAAGTTGTTGCTTTTGTGTGTAGGATCAAACGCATGGCTGGAATGAAGGAGTCTCAGATCAGCGCTGAGATTGAGCTGCTGCCCACCAATGACAAGAAGAAATGGGCCAGGCCCCCCATCTCAATGAACTTTGAGGTCAGCATGCATGTGTATTTAGTAGAACCGCCCTGGAGAATAATGGAGAAAAATCTGTGAGTTAATTGAGGAAAAATTTTAATTTTTGACCCTCTCCCCTATCTGCAGGTCCCGTTTGCTCCGTCAGGCCTCAAAGTGCGCTACTTGAAGGTGTTTGAGTCCAAGCTCAACTACAGTGACCACGATGTCATCAAATGGGTGCGCTACATCGGCCGCTCTGGAATCTATGAAACGCGCTGCTAAATTGGCACGCCGATTTGATCCATCCTCTTCTCAGTTTCTCTCTGCCCTGACCCTCCATCTTTATATCTCCTCCCATTTATATTTAGATCATAGACCCCCCTCTCCTAACTAGGTGTTGGAGGTTGACTTTACATCATTTAAGAAAAGTAAATATGGCATAATGCACAGATGTATGCAAAATGTGACCCATTGTATCGTATATATCTCGTAGTAATGAGTAAAGCAGGTGCACCAAAAGGGCAGGACAGCAATGTGGCTCTGTTTTGTTCATTCAGTGTTATTGTTCTATACACTATCAATTTAACTTTTATTAGTCCCGCACAGTTTGCAATTTTCCTCTCCAGTAAGATGACGTGTAGCTGTTGTGGTTTCACATGAATCTTGGTATAATTCTTGTGTATGAGTAGTCCAAAGTCTGTGTTGTTGACTGATGAACTCAATTCAAGGGGATAAGTCACTTTTAGCTTGCTGCTTTTGTGTACAGTAACAGAGGACATTCCAGACAGACCTAATGGGCCCTGCTAGTGGCGAGTTTGATTTTCAAAGGAATTTTCCTAAATGTATCTGAAGCACGGAGACCAACTTTATTCATCGAGTATTAGATGTAACACTAGAAAGGTGTGCTGGGAAATCACAACCTTCCTTTCCCGTCCCCCTGCAGTATCATGTAGAGGTGATGTCTCCCCTGGTGTTTACCTTGTCACTGTCTGCTTCTTCATATTTGTAGCCCTGGTGACCGTTCTGTCCAATAAAATCTCACCATGTATCCAAATTGGCTCAAAACCTGTATTTGCATGCTATATAGACATGTATAATTAAAAAAGAATAAACTAAAGCGCAGAAGAAATGTTGCTATAGTAACAGTCTTAATAGCAATGTGTTGTGATGACAAAATGAATTGAGAACAATACATACTTTGGCGAACATATTTAATACCTTTATCCCATCTTCCTCTTTTCAACTTCTACACGTGGGGCTGTAAATCAACTTCAAAAATGGCGGTGAAATATGGAACTGATTAAAACGCAATAACATTGACATTAATGTTAATGACATAATGATACACAACTGGCCACTGGACTTGTTGATAACACTTCGTAGGCTTCCCAAAACTACCACCTAATAGTGTTCATTTATTTGAACATTAGCTAAACATGCCTTTACAAAGATGCTCAATGCAGTATTGGATCGGATAAAACTCTGCAGGTGTACTTAACGTTATGAACATAATGTACATTAGTTTCCTCGACAGATTATCACAACACATCTTATTTTAGTGCACAAACTGAGGCAGAAAATAGTTCTCCTTCAACTTACACTAGAAGGAGGAATTAAAGCTGTTAGTGATGTTCCGTGGGGCTAAGTTTGTGCTTATGACATTTTTTTTAAAAAAGGGGAGCGAGTTGAGTAGTTCTCAATTGGGATACATTTTCTTTGTTCATCAAATAAGTTGGATGCCTTCCCGGGCTCACAGTAACATCATGGCGATTCTCAGAAAACATAAGATTGTTCTTTGTACAAACAAGAGACGATAAAGTAAAGATGTAAATGCTCATAACAGGTCGGCTGACACGAATGTTGTGTTGACAGAAGACGCTTCAATCATGAATGACGCAATAAAACACTTGCACGCACGCACGCACACACACACACTACCGTAACATATCATTTAGGCTACCTTCACACTGCAGGGTATGATGCACAATTCGGATTTTTTTGGTTTACATCCGATTTTTATGTGGTCGTTCACATTACCACACAAACCCGACATGTTAAAATGAATGCAAATCGTCTGAAAAGTGACGTGCATGCGCAAGAGAACGACATCGCTTGCGTTTCCGGAAGTAAATATTGCTGCAGCGTGAGCACTCGTGACGTGCGATAAAATTGATTTCGTTTCCGAACCGATACTGGTTAAAAATTTGGGCTGGTATCGGCGATACCGATCCGATTCCATGTGTTTGGTAAATTTAAAAAAAACAGTGCACAGTATTTCAAATCATAGCATAAAGGATACAAGGTGCCATAGTTATTGATCTATTTTAAACCCTTAAACATATTGAGGTAGTGGGGTGATTGTACAGTTAGCTAAGAACAAACAAAAGGACACAATCATAGCCAACGTATCAAAAGTATCACTATTATATTCCAGTATTAATGAACTCATTTGAGGATTTTGTGCAAAATTTCGGAGACAACTTGTGTCTGTTTCAAGCTGTGTGTGGGTGGCAGAAGTGGGGTGACATGACAAATAACACCTTTAAAAAATAAAATAAAATTCAGATGAATAACTTTTCCTAACTCGGTGAGTAACTTTATCCACGTTTTTGCCTTTTCAAGATTCCATGATGTATAGGTCGGATATATGCAACCTGACCAATCGCATACATATGGGATTTATATCCACATGTGAATGAGGCTTGAGTCACATTTGAATAAATTGAATTGTGCTGTTCACACTGACATGAAAAAATCAGATACAGGAAGAAAGAAATCGGAATTGACCTGCAGTGTGAACATAGCCTTAGTTTCCCATTATTTCCATTTGAGTTGAGATTTGAGTTGAAAACTGCAACATTAAAATTTGACTGTTTCATGTACAAGAACCTCACTGTAAACCTGCTGCAAAAACATTAAAAGAAAAAAAAACGTTCAGATGCTCCTTAAAACTAAGCTCCGATAGACATTACTTTTCAATCTCAAAGAAATGACGCAAAGAACTTGTGACACTACAGGGTGCACAAAAAAGACAGATGTATGAAGGTCATGTGACTCTGAAGTGCTAAATGTTGCCCAAAAAAAGAGAAGGTTCCGGAGGAAAACATAGCTACTTGACAGCTTAATGAAAAGAAAAGCCCAAAACAGAACTGGCTGTGCTACTTTAGTTGTCATCGTCTTCGTCGTCATCGTCCTCGCTGACGAGGTAGCCTCGTGCCCCGCTGTGGTGAGGCGGAGGCGAGGGTGGTGGGGAGGTCTTGTTGAAGAACGGCAGGCGAAAGGTGGGCGAGGGCGAGCGCTCTTCACGGGCCGGGCTGCTGCTGGGGCTTTGGCGGGGACTGATGGCCTGTAGCATGCGACCTTTGCCCTCTTTCAGCATGTGCTTCTATGGATAGACACACAAAAATACACACATACTAGTCATTCTCTAGACTATTAAGGGTAGGGAGGAGGCCCAAATCATCATCTTGAGTTTAAAAAAAAATATATATATATATATATATACACTCTGTACTGTAATCCCTCATTTATCACGGTAAATTGGTTCCAGACCCGACTGTGATTATTTATAAATGGAATATTTTCATAGTTAAGAGCACAGAAAACCCGTTTACGACCTTCTAAATAGTCTTTTTAACATCATTATAGAATGAATTAACACCCCTACAGTCACATTTCTACTCGTAATCGGCCTGCTACAATATCAAATTCTGCTGGTCGATAATTGTTCTACAAAGTATTGGCGATATTCAATATTATCGCAACATTTTGTTTTCATTCATTGTAGCCATGAGCGGTGTCATTCCCATTTGCACCACTAGTATACCATGTAGCTGTGTGAGAACCATTTTTATGTGTGAAAATGCTTAATTTGGGGAATAAACACATACAATTTGCTTCAATATACATATTTTTGACTAACAATAGGCTGTATTCAACCACAAGTCAGCATGATTTATTAATTAATATATATTTGAAAAACTGTAATAGTGTAAAGCAGGGGTGCTCACATTTTTTCAGCATGCGAGCTACTTTTAAAATGACCGAGTCAAAATGATCTACTCACTACAAAAATGCAAAACATCTATTTATTTTCAAATGTATTGAGGATTATTTGTACGTACAATGTATGTTGATGTACCTTACATAACCAAATGAGCCAATATTGCAAAACACACATAATTAACTATGAACATTTTTTGTAATTACCTGAGTTTACTTTGATGACTTGCACTGAATTGAATCAGCCAGGGATGCATAGTCCGGACAGTAGCTGCTGATAGCCAGGTTAGCCAGGCAAACGCACTTCGAAAAAGACATTGTGAAAAAAAAAAAGTCCACCTCCCATTCCGTATGGAAGTGATATGTTTTTGCCTTTTTACTTGGTCCAGCTCCTTCACTCATTTTAGTGACCATAAACTTTAGCGAGGGCTTAAAATCTGACGCAATTCGCCGACTAGCTTAGCACTTTGCATCGTTGTTTACGCATGAGCGGTGACCTAAAGGTCAAAATTCAGTTGTCATCTGACTGGATGTCCTGTATGTCAATCAAGTAACGGGGATGGATGATAGGCTGACATCGTAAGTTCTGCTGCACTTAGAGACGTTGTTTGATTTGATTGGTCACCCGAAGGGCAACATTCAGTTGTCATCTGAATGGCTGCCCTGTATATCAATCAAGTGACGGCATTGATGCTAGGATGATATTTTTTTAATGTCACGCCGCGATCAACCAGCGATCGAACACTACCACCTCCGCGATCGACCGGTAGATCGCGATCGACTTAATGAGCACCCCTGGTGTAAAGGAACGACTGTACTGCACTTAGTCTTAAAGAAAAAAGAAGACGGCTGCATCCCATTACTAATGAATGTGTTTTTCTTGCTGAGTCATGAAAAATACATCCTCACCAGTGCTCCCTCGGGTCCAAACATCTGCAGGAAGTTGCCAATGAACTCCCTGGACTTTTCCTCCCACTTCTGGATGAGGTCGATGCTCTTCTCCTCCACCTTGAGGACAAACTCTTTGCTCTTTTCTTCCACGTCTCGTACCTTCCTCTTCACCTTGTCCACGCGCTCCTGCAGGTGGTACTTCTTCTCCTGGAAAGAGAGCGACAGAGAGACAGGGAGCACACAGATGTCAAGCTTCGCCTATGCCACTCTGTGAACTCAGATGTGACATGTTTTCTTACGTTGATGAAGCTGACGTTGAGCTCCTTGGCTGTGTAGCCCCTCTGCAGGTTGCGCCTGACGTACACGTCGTAGTCGCGGACAATGCGTGTGATTATGTCAGAGGTGGAGATGCCTTCTGTCCGCTGGGTGGGGGCAAACATTCCTGTTGAACACAACAAAGGGTTCAAGAGGAGGTTTCTTTGCACGAGTGGGGGAGAACTGCATGAGGAACATCAGCAAAAAGAATCACTATGAAATAACAGTGTCAACTAGGCTCAACAATCACTTTGTTTTCATACTGAACACCTGGCAGTGGTGTGGGGACTTTATTCCTGTAGTATTTTGACTTATAGTAACCAGTAGGCCAGCTAGTATTGGTCAAAAATACTACAAGACAAGTCATATGTAGTATTCTGGTCACTCGGCATCAGTAATGTTACACTAGTGAAACAATACCTAAGATTACAATGCACTGTTCTTTTTTTACTGGACTATAAAAGTATGCTAATAAAAACAGCTTCGGGCTGCACTTTGGACACCCCTGCTGTGTATAAACCATACCACAAAAGGTGTTCAAGAAAACAATCCAATAACAATAAACCCAAGGGTTTGATTACCTGCTTCCTTGATGTGCTTGTACACATCGTCACTGCCTGCTGAGGAGTATGGGATGTCATCATGGGCCACAAAGTCAATCTGGTCAACACAACAAGTTCAGAAAAAAATCTCTTCATACAAGAATGTTGAAAGGGTCTTTCATTGACTCACGCGATGTTTGGCAAGGAACTCTGGCGTTAGCGTCCAGGGAGCGTTCCGCACCACTTCGTCCACATAGCGACAGTGTCGGATGGCATCATAGCGCTCGTCTTCATTCATGACTGTGAAGCCCTTGTACTTGTGTGTCAGGTCATCACTGCACACTTGGGACAGGATGGAAGAATAAACACAATCGATGTCTTTCATATTGCAAAGTCATAGCCTACACCTCCACAACACAAACATGATCATAATTCAATGACATACAATACAAGACCTGTAACAAAAAGCATTTGTCAATTACCTCCAACTATGAGGTGTGTATTCGGGAAAAGACATTTTGCCTGCATAAGAGCCCTGGCGTGTCCTGAGTGGAAAACATCAAAGATTCCATCTGCATACACTCGCACTGGCCTGTCAGCTGAAACACAAAAGAACAAACGATATCCCGCAAGGCCCTATTTTGTTTCATGGAAAGAAAAAGAGATCAGTGATAAGAGTTATTGACTCACGATGTGTTCCCCGTTTGGCCTCCTCCATGTTGACTCTCTCGTACGGCTGAGCATCAGCTGGGACAAGCTCATCGGCAAAAGGTGCAGGGTGCTTCAACCCCTAATGGATCCACATTTTGATTAACGAGTCTATTCTTTGTAGTAGACATGACACCTTTTAAGGCACACTCACAGTAGGTTGCTTGTGCTGTGCGTGGGCACATTTGACACCTAAAGTGTCAAATCAAGCATGGTCCACACTTGGAGGAGGTGGGCTTGGAATGAGTACATGCGTGTACGTTTCATACAGTTAAGGCAATCAATCCCATTTATAAATGATAGATTGCACAGTAAAGAAAGACCTGAAATATTGCATCAAGTTCGGAAAGTTGCAGAAATATTCCAGGATATATTGTATTCCGAATAGTAGCACACATAAATGGGCTCAAGCTTGAATGCTGTAAAGCAGTGTCAGTGTGAGCCAGCTGGAAAAGCGGAGCACCCAAGTCCAGGCTTTTATCATGAACAACTATGAAACATGATTGTTGTATGTACTACACAATGGAAGTTGTGTAGTATACAGGCAGGCTGTGACACACACATGCACACACACGCATACTGAGGGTGTCATCTCACCACAGTGCATCTGGGGATTTTCCCAGCCCTCTCCGCCACCTCGTTGTCAACATTGGAGACATCTCGTTTCCTCTTTCGTGACACAAGTGCCGGCACGCTGGTGCTTTGCATCTAGGTCAAAGGTCAAGACAAATGACAGTCACAACTGGTCTGACTGAAACAGAAACACAGATTCTTCACACAATACAGACAGCCTGCAGCTGTGGACGACAGCAAGGTCACACACATAGAGGGACATCACGGTGTCAGCCATGTTCTCAGTCACTAAGACGCCATGTCCAGTCGCGACTTCCAAAGAGGCAGAAGAGCATAAGGTCCGGCTTGACATCACACGCCAAGTCATATGACATGGCCCATGGCCTGCAAAGTCAGCACTGCGGCCATATTAGATGCTGATTGACTTCAGCTGACCTTTTTTTTGAACACTCAGCTGACTCTCCCATGTCTGCACACTGTCACATTTACAGAACACCAGCAGCATCAAGCAAAATGCTGAATTTGATAAAACGGGCATTTCCTTGGTCCGCATCAAGGATGTTTACATTTTTCCAGCACTTTGCAGGTCAGTATCTCAAAAGGGTGAGTAGATCCCTCACATTGCAGCAAGAATCGTGTTATATCTTCTCAACTTACAGTCAGTGGACAGTGTGTAGTATAGCTTGAATAGCACAGTACATGTTGGAGTTCATGTTCCTGAGTGAACCGCTGCTCCCCAGTGTTGGTAGCACTCATGCAGCCCCCGTGCATAATGCCACCACCACCATGTTTGACTGTAGGCAGGACAAAAGCACTTGTGTTGGCAGCTTATTTAGACTAAAAAGGCTGTGTGTGGAGTCAATGTCACTGGATAATACAGCTATGCAGTAATTTATACAGGTTAATTGGTTCCATAAGTACATTTCCACACAAGGAGGATTCCTTATTAATAAATGCAATATTTTTGTAGTTAGAGCATAGAAAAAATGTTTACGACCAACTAAATATGGATTAAAATATGTTTTTTACATGAAAACGCCACTATAGTCAACTTTATACTCGTATTATGCAATATGGTAGACCTAATAAGAGTAAATAAATTTAATACACAAATAGGACTTAGGATAAATTTTGCTGTCCTCGATAATCGATATTACTGACAACATTTTTTGAGACAATTTTTTCATTATTTATATTGCACAATAATGCGAGTACATCATACTAAAAGTTATAAACTTTATTTTCACATGTGGAAAATATAAAAATTGGAAAAACGGGGCGTGCAAAATACTTTCAGGTTAGGACACAATCGTAACTTATTGACGGTCTACAGTATAAACAACAAGCGATTAGAGCGACACTTCCCGTGCAAGTTCCCCGCACCATCCGAGAGTAGTCTGGGCACAGTGAGGGGGAACTACCGCTGTTGCTACGGCGCCGAATACAATACACGCTGCAGCCTGTGCGGTAAAGAGAGAGGACGCACAATTTATCGAGGCTGCAAAATTATCAACTTTGTTTTCTAAATCGTTCCATAAATTGATTTATCAATTATTGTGGCAGGCCTAGTTTTGGCTAATAGTAGGTCATATTCAACCATAAAACTGCATGATTTATTTGAAAAATATAAAAAGTATTTGAAAAACCGAGATAGAGTGAAGCCGTAAAATTCAATGTGGTGAGGGACGACTGTACTGCTATATTGGCTGTCCACTTTAATGTATGTTTAAGTTTTATTTCTATAGTATTGTCCTTTGAGGAGATATACTGTTGCTGAAATGCAACAGGTGTACTCACTTCTGTGAGATACTGTAGATACCAAAAAATAGATGTAGATGCAAAAAATTAATAGAATCGACTTGCTTGTCAGGCTGAATTGAAACAAAGAAAAAGAAAACATTTTAAATTTCGAGTACTAAGTACTAACGGCATTTCAACAGATGTGTGTTCACTCTGTATATTATTCACGGTATGTTCTACAACAGAGGTTTCCCTATTAAGGCCCCATTCCACACATGCTACAAGCAATACAGCGGGTTATTAAAGGGTGTGCTTGTTATTTTTAAACACAAAACCAGTTGGATACCTTCCACTTCTTGAACTCAGCACTCCTAGCTTCGTGACTGAAGTTTGCAGCTGTGCCAGTTATAAAACTGCACACAATTACAATAGACAATGACAGGCGGACTAAGACACTCAGATGGTCGCTGTCAGCCGAAAAGGGCCAGCAGGCCGGCACAAGTCATAATTGGAAAGAAGAGCGACAAATCTTGTTAACACATGCTTATTTTCTGTGATGATTTCATTGCAAATCTGCAAACATTATTAGTGAGTGCAAACTAAAATAGTCTAACAGTCAATACTTGGATAGAATTAAATAAGATCTACTTCATACTACTTCTTTTTGGAGAGAAATGGACATCAATACTGCATAACTTCCCAGGTTCTGAACATGTATGCAATGAAGAAATTAGAATAGTTTGTATTGGAATATTAAATCACTGCTCTTCTGTTGAAATGGAGACATTGAGCACTCAAGGCAAAATGCATATTCACACACCTTGTAAGGCATTGTAAAAACAAACCTCTTTTAACTTCAATTTTAATAAAAGTGAACTTTTGTTGTGCTGACAATTGGATGATTAATCATTTTGTGTTAAAGAAACGGTGGTGGCTCTGTCAATCGTTAATATCTACCAAATCGATTAGTATTTTAAGGCGGTCCTGAAAGTAAAAATCAGGTTAAGTCAGTGATCAAAGTAGCTGACAGCGGAGTTAAGATACTGGTGACACTGGTTGACTGTGCGTTTCTTCAAACAAACGTGCTAACAACCAGGCTAACTTATCTTTGTTTTGTTAACGTTACTCACGTTTTGTCCTTCGTGTTGCTTTGCCTGCAGCTGACTTCTTGGCGTCCCTTAGTCCAAAGCTAGCTTTCGCTAACGCTGCTAACTACTGCTAGCACAAAGCTAGCTGTCAAGTTGGTCGGCTTGTTAGCTAACTTCAGCTACTAAGATAACTAGCTAGTTGGTAGATACCAGCAAGGAGATTGTTGTATCAAGGTTAAACAGGTCCAGGCATGTTACGCCCTGCTGGTGCTCGCTGTGTGCTACCGTTGGAACGTTGCACATACCAGGGGAGTAACACAATTTGTCAGAGTGTACTACAACGCTGACAGGTCAACAACGACGGAACTACAAAAACGCATACTGCTAACGGAAGTGATTTGATGTGACGTACATTTCCGGGTTTGTTCTGGGCAGTGCTGCCACCTACTGGAGAAACTGTCTGGACAGTGGCTACCAAGACCTTTTTCTTTATATAATGATAATAATAAATGAATCAATTCTTAATTTATTCTGTTATAACAATTGGAATGGTAAGCTAATATTGCATATTTTAATAAATAAAAAATAGAAAACTCATTATCAATATTCAATATTGTGATATAGTATGTTGCTATACCTAAATACATAGCTATATATAAATAGATTGTTATAAATAAATACATAGCTAAACTATACATAAATAAAATGAACTATTACATTTACAGTGACTACATGGCTGGGAAATGATAGATGATGAATGAAAACTACTTGATTTGCGTTTGTCCTGCAGAGAGCTTCAGGAAAAGGGGTAATTTTCTTGAAGATCACAGAGCCACTTGTCACAATAATTAATAGCCCTAAGGCAGAAGTAAAGTTGTGCAATGTAGCTGCTGTCCAATTGATGGAACTAGTCTTTCGGCTCTATTGAATGTAACTTATGATAATAAGTTGCAGATCCCAGACTCAGATTATGCTCTCATTGTTTTTCTTTATTTTATCTCAATCTCCTCCACCTTCCCTGACGTCTTTTCCCAGGGGAGGTCATGCTCATGTTTTGAAAACCTTTTAATTAAAGGTATGCTAAAGAACGCAAAAACATGAATCCAAACAAGCAGCAGCCTGGGTTTTCTTTTTTAAATATTTGTAATTGTGGAAGTTCTTTGTCTTAAACTGGCTTTTTGTTTCAGCATCTACATAAAACAGGCAGTGAGTATGAGGTGCCCCTAACCGTCCATTTTTGTCATCTGCACAGAGCAATTCCAGATACTAATGCTGACTATTAGCCACCTGGCAGAACAACTGTGTTGTGATTGCAGCTTTGCCTGTTGGTTTTAAAGTGGAAATTACAAACGAAGGGAAAATAGTAAAACAATGTACAAAACTGCTTGAACATCACACACAACAGCACAAACTGTCAAATCTATCTTGTAACGTTTATGTTTTCCAGTGAGCATGCAGACAGCCTCCAAGCAACAAATCTCAAGCTGAATTTGATGCACTTGATGTTGGGACAGAGCAGACTAAATTCCTGCATACTTCTTCAGGACCTAAACACCAGTTGGTTCTACTTCCCCTCTATTTTTGAACCACCTGTTTTTGGACAGGGGTTAATTTTTTACCTTCTGTGCATGTTTTGTCAAGACTTTAACAAAGACCGCACATACTTTAAATATTTGAGCCATAAGACAAAATTGGAATCAACACAAAATAATGACAATACAGCAGTTACACAGCAGCCAATGACTGTGAAGCCACAAGAACTCCCATTTTGTTTGAAGGCACTCATTTGCTGCAGAACACATCCACGTCCTGGCAGAAAATGCACAAGGGGAGGAGTTGTGTCTGCTTGCAGCTCTGTGGCCGTTAGCGATGGTGGTATTTATGAACAGTTAGGATGTGAGGCCAGTGAGATGAGAGCAGGATTGGCATGATGCAACAACAGGTGAGCAGACACTCTTTTTGTTGGGTGACATTTTCAAATTAAAAACTGTGAACTAATTAATTAACAGTGGTAAACTAACATGTTACAGATGCCAAGGATGAGTTCCCAAGTGTCCCTGCTATGCTGCATGCTCTTCATTCCCGGTCTGTATGTTGTATTAAATGATGTGTTTGTCCCACTTGCATGTCCACTCTATTTTCATTGTGCATAAGTGTAACCTCTCTACCTTCCTCCAGCTTTGCTAGAAGCCTCATCTCTCATGAGAGTAAAGAGTGATGCAGGTATTTGGTTTTTCATTTAAAATTCTTACAATTATGGTGAATGGTGTTGCATTTTGGGTCACTTTGATACAATTTGTATACATTAAGGATGCTAAAACCAAACTAATATTCACCCTCTCGCATTATTTTCCATACAGTCAGCATTGAGTCAGCCAAAGCGCACAATTTCTTAGCTAATTCCCGACCCAAGAGGAACGTCGACCCAAAGTGGTACAGAGGGACCCCTGACTTCCAGTCCTACTACCGCTTCTACAACAGCATTGGACACATTGAAGGAGTATGTTTGTTTTGTTTAGAATTATTACATTGTTTCTTTGCACCGTCACAGTCTCTTATGTGTTTCCCTGTAAGATCTATGAGATAGACAGAATCAGGATGCTGTACCAGCAGATGCGTCACTTGGAACTAACCTACGGCCCAGATGCCTCCAGCTACCAAAGTATCATGGGTGTACAGACCACCACTGCAGCTCCCACTACCGCCACTCAGCCTCCCACACCCTCAGGCCCTACACCTGACCCTCTGGAGCATGCTCAGCGGATCTACCTGTGCCACCCCAAAGATCCACTGTGCAAACCTCAGATTGTCTACATGCCCACCGGGGCCGTCCCAGTGCTGTGCGACCCACGACACAACCCAGCCTGCAGGCCCGAGGTGGAGGAAGGGATCAAATCCGCTGCTCCTCCTCAACTGCATCCAGCCCCCAAAAAGTCGGCTCCTCCTCCACCTCCTCCCATCACTGGAGGAGCACAAATGGAGTATGACTGTGACCCTTACTGGGATCCTGACTGCCTCATTGATCACCCCCCACACCCTATCCAGGACACGGTCAAGGCAGAGAAACCTGTTGAGAACGTGCTGAAAGAGGAAGACACAAAAGCTGAGGACAATGTGCCTGCAGAAACCACCAAGGAAGAGTCACAATACCCTTACTTTGACCCTTATGATTTTAAACGTGACCTTTATGACCCCTTCCGCTATGCCAACCCAGAGCCTGAGGAGCAGTAAAAACCCCAACACTGCAAGAAGACCGCAAATCATGCTGTAAAATCCATATTAAATCCATATTGTATGTCTGTGTTATTATCAATTACACCAACATTATGCAGAATAAGGGTAATAAAATCAAATTTTACAACTGGTCTTGTATTTGGGTTTCAGTTTTAATAAGCATTAGGACATTAATAAAGCAACAAAATTAAATGCCATATATCTTTCTCATTCATTCTCATTCATTTATTTCAATTTGGATAATTTTATACAGTTTTAACTTAATTATTAAAGAAAAAACGTTTACAGTAAATTTTCATGTTGTAATATAATGAAATACCCACGTTCATATGTAACTTTTACCACTTGGCCTTGCTGTATATTTTACGCCCCTAGATGGCGGTAATTCTCCTGTTGTTGTCATGGCCAAATACCAATGAAGAAAGGCAGCAACGCTAAGCGGCGGCGGCGGCGTCCTCCAGCTTCCAGCATCATCACCACCACCATCACTTGTCTTCAGGAATAACCCCAAAGGAACTGAACTTTCGTGTCTCTTGTCTGCTTCACCTCTTACGTCAGGTGTCTATGCGCTTACATATATTGCACTTGTATCCGTTTTCTTGGCTTCTTAAACAAATGGGTGCGGTTGGTTGTTACGATGCTTCTGACAGTCGAGGGCCCGACCGGATTAGCATGCTAACTGAGCCAGCTAGCTATTTGTCCGGACAGTAAAGCGTTTAATTCGACTAAAGCACGTTTGGCAAGTTCACTACCCGATGGAAACTTTTGAGTGTGACATACATAAATAACAAAAATTTGGTGTATTTTAATTAATGCCACCGTTGTACTAGTAGCTATTGTTAGGTATAGTTGTCCGCGGGTGGAGCGATGTTGCGCCTCTAGAAGTCATAATGACGTCACAGATGTACAATGTCGCGATAATGACCTACTTATTAATTATTTTCCTATATCTTCGAGTTCTATTTCATTTATATAATTTAAACTAAAATGTACTTTAAATCAACGTCCAAATTGAACACATGAACACATAACGCTACCCTTGTGATGATCAGCTGTTATCATATGAGCAATGTGACACAGGCCCAGGGCCTCTTCTTTGGAACGATTATATAAGTCCTAATGTAACATAAGTGCTGTCTTTGTTAACTAAAGTGTGTTGAAACTTCAGGAAAATCTAGTGTTTGTTCTATGAAAAGCTGTTCATATTTTTCACACAGTGGACTTTTATACATTACAGAAGAATGACTTAAAATTAGAGGACTCATGCATGAAATATCAAGTTCAATCTCAGACCATTGTGCAGTGCAATTCTACAGTAATACATAATACATAAATGTAATTGTGCTGCATTGCAATGTAATTGTGAACACCCAACAATGTATGTTCGTGCAGTCCCACTAATGCAATATAATACAGATGGGGATGTTATTGTGAATGTACATTATTGAATATGAATATAGAATATGTTCCCTTTGTCCTGCAGTATGTCTGACAAGAGCGAGCTGAAGGCTGAGCTGGAGAGAAAGAAACAGCGAATCGCCCAGATTCGAGAGGAGAAGAAGAGAAAAGAAGAAGAGAAGAAGAAGAAAGATGTCAGATGATACTAGAAATAACGCTAAAAAGAAAGTTAATTGGTGCTTTAGCTTGTCTTTGTTGTCTACAGGGAGACTCAAAGCGTGGCGTGGATGCAGGCTCTGCTCTGGGCCATGAAGACTCTGATCTGGAGAGGAAGCGGAAGGAGGCAGAGGCCCTGCTGCAGAGTGTTGGCATCACCCCGGACATAACACATGGTACACATACACACACACACAGAGCACCAGCATGCTTTTGATTTAATCCAGCATTTATTACAGTAACAGATACGACTTGTGAAGTACTGCTTTGATACGCTACAGCTTTAAAAGTTTTTCTCTAACCTTTTGGTTTGGCTTAGTTTTGTTCACCCCTCTCACCTCACATGATAGCTGACCATTTTGTGCATGACACCTAAGCCTGCTTGTCATTTACGTTCATTCTCTCTTCTCTCCCGTGTGTGTGTGTGTGTGTGTGTGTGTGCGTGCGTGTGTGTCGTCACCACTTTGCTGCATGCACCCTCGCTCATCCACTCGCGCAACCCACTGCTCCCTCCTACATCTACCCCACTCATCCGCTGATCAAACGTCCACAGCTCAGCCCCTGAGGGTAGTAACAGAGGATACCTGTCTGTTTCACTACCTAGTCCCCGCCCCCATGTCTCCCTCCAACAAATCAGTTGGCAGCGATGCAGGAAGCCAGGATTCTGGGGATGGAAACGCAGGACCAAGGTGTGTGTTTGTATTTGTAAGAGGAGGTGATTTAATATGGTACACCCGCATGCTGTCTGTATCAAAATAGAGAGTGGAGTAACATAGTAAACACACCTGCCTTTTAATCAACCGGCATCCGGATGTTTACTCAATTAACACACTCTCCCTGTCTTTTTTATTCTCTGACTGTCTCCTCCATCTTAAATTCTGTTCCATCTCACCTTTGACCTCTCCTGTGGTTGGTCCTGTCCGTTGTCTCCTCTATCTTTTTCTCCTGTCTTTTGCTAACTCCGTCCTCTGGTGGTTTGGCCCCTATAAGGACATTGCACTGGGATCCTGACCCCTCTACTCTGCAACTCCACTCCGACTCTGAGCTGATGGGGTACTGCTCCTCCTCTCTCCTCCTGTAGATTTAATGATCTTTTCTGGTTTCATCTTAAACATGTTTGAGTGTTAGTAATATGTATGTAAGCCATTATTGGTGTCCTCCCACTCAACTCTTGTTATGCTCCAATCTTCCTCCTGGTGTTTATTTCCGCTGTGGTGCCTCTATGCAGGCGTGGGTCAGTGAGGCTCACCATGTCCAAAGTGACTCAAGTGGACATTGTCCCTAAAGAAATGGTGTCTTATTCAAAAGAAACCCAGACTCCTACTGAAGCTCATACAGATAGAAAAGCTGGTAAGCAAACACCTACAGACAGTGTAACTTCACTGTGTGAGCCATGATTGACAGACAAGCCTGCTTGTGGGTTCTACAGATGAGGATGAGGATGACGAGATAACTGCGCCCCCACCAACAGAAGACACACAGGAAGACAAAGATGACCAGGAGCACCAGCAGGAAGAGGGTATGGACTGACATTTTAGACCACTAGGCCAAATCATATCTAACTTTAATGATCACATATATACGTAATTGTTTAATTGAACTCGTCCAAATGTATGCAAACAAGGAATGTGAAAAAAGGACAGTGTAATAAAATCACATAAAACATTCATTCATTTTTACCACTTATCATCACGAGTGTCGCGGGGGTGATGGAGCCTGTCCCAGCTGTCTTTGGGCGAGAGGCAGGGTAGACCCTGGACTGTACCCCTACCACCAGCCAATCACAGGGCACATATAGACAAACAACCATTCACACTCACATTCATACCTATGGACAATTTGGAGTCACCAATTAACCTAACATGTTTTTGGAATGTGGGAGGAAACCGGAGTACCCACGCATGCAGAGAACATGCAAACCCCACACAGATGGCCGAGGGTGGAATTGAACTCTGGTTCCCTAGCTGTAAGGCCTGCGCGCTAACCACTCATTCGCCATGCGGCCCCCCATAAAAGATAAATATATTAATTAAAATGGCCTCATGCTGGACACAGCAGGACCAAATGATGCCGACTGCTACACAGATATGGGAGGTGATTTTGATTGTGCATGCCCATGCATGAACAATGCGCATCACACTACTATTGTCCTGCCCTAGACCTAAACAGTACTTGACAAGGTGTAATTAAGTTGTGTGGGAGCGTGTGCCATTTTCAGTCACAAATTGAAAAATTGTGTAAAAACAACACAAACAGTCGCACATCATTTCGGACTGAAGGGGTTACTTTTTATTGTTATATTTAACAACTAAAGTAAAATAATACATTTTTGTATTCATATGTTCTGTATTATATTTTACTAAATATAATTTCCCATCGATGGAAAGTGTGGGATTGACAATTTGAAAGTGTCTTACACACAAAAAGCCCTGAAACACCCAAGAAAGTATGTTTTTCTCCTCTGTGTGTGTGTGTGTATGCAGACACTCCCAAAGAGCTGACCGAGGAAGAGAAGCTACAGATCCTGCACTCTGAGGACTTCCTCACCTTTTTTGAGCGAGGCAGCAGGATTGTGGAACGAGCGCTGTCCGAGCAGGTGGACGTCTGCTTTGACTACAGCGGGCGAGATCTCGAGGACAAGGAGGGGTGAGGCCTTTTCCGGAAAGACAAAGTGCAGTAGTTGAAAATGAAATGTTGCAAAGACTCAAGATACTCTCTCCTGCGCAGGGACCTGCAGGCAGGCGCCAAGCTGGTTCTGAACAGACAGTTTGCTGATGAACGCTGGACCAAAAACAGAGTGGTGACCTGTCTGGACTGGTCTCCTCAGGTGGGCTTGTAGTAGGTCATTAAATGTATTTGCATTTATTAATGAGACTTCTTAGTTGAGGTTGTTGTGGTTTGCCAGTACCCGGAACTGCTTGTGGCCTCCTACAACAACAATGAAGATTCTCCTCATGAGCCTGATGGTGTGGCGCTGGTCTGGAACATGAAATACAAGAAAGGCACACCGGAGTACATCTTCCACTGCCAGGTAGATGGTAGTTCACAATAAAAATATCACCATAAAGGACAAGTACTAATTGTAAACTCCAAATCTCAAGGTTGTTGTTGCTGTACATTCAGCTCTGTGACAGTGTAGTCCATTGAACACAATAACATGCACCAAATGACTACTTGAAATATGCTCAATAAACCCTCATGTCTGTCTTCAGTCGGAGGTGATGTCAGCCGGCTTTGCAAAGTTTCACCCCAATCTGGTGGTAGGCGGGACCTACTCAGGACAAATTGTTTTATGGGACAACCGCAGCAACAAGCGCACACCTGTCCAGAGAACCCCACTGTCTGCAGCTGCACACACTGTAATGCACGTTGTAACCACAGCACACCTACAGTTCTACTCTTACACACACACACACACACACACACACACACACACACACACACACACTAAGAATTGTTTTGTATTACCTGGCAGCATCCAGTCTACTGTGTGAACGTGGTGGGCACCCAGAACGCCAACAACCTGATCAGTATCTCCACAGACGGCAAGATGTGCTCGTGGAGCCTGGACATGTTGTCCCAGCCGCAGGTAACGCCCCACCCACTTTACAAGTGTGTTATTATGAGACGTGTTGTGAGAGTCTGATGATGCCCCCACCACCCTCCACACAGGACAGTCTAGAGCTGGTGTTCAAGCAGAGCAAGGCGGTGGCTGTCACCTCCATGGGCTTCCCCCTGGGTGATGTGAACAACTTTGTTGTGGGGAGCGAGGACGGATCTGTGTATACTGCCTGCCGCCATGGAAGGTGAGTTCAGTTCAGTTCACCGTGATACAGTGTGGAACAGTAAATCCAATATCTGGCTGCATGGTGGTGTGTGTAGTTTGCCCTACAGCAAGGTGCTTCTGGTTCTCTGCGTGGAAGAGAACCCAAAAGGATGCATGTTTACTTAATTGTCCATAGGTGTAAATGTGATACATATATAACAGGTGAGCAGGACCGATGGCTTTACAGTCCGGCACATGTTTGTTTTGACAATTCAGTCGAGATGGGCGGGTGGAGGCTTTCCTTAAAATTGTGCTGGAACAGATTTGGAGCTTAAGTGAAAGCAACATTAGGGACATCTGGTGGAAGTGAAGTGATGTCACTAAATGGACTGAAACACTGGTTTCACATTTGTTATGTTTCCCCTCCCAAGAAGAACACCAACTGGTGAAATAAAGGTTGCTAAGGGGGAAACTAACCTAAACTGCATGTAAATCATAACTGGGTCTTGGGTTCTAAAAGGTGGAAGGGGAATATTAATTCTCCCTTCCACCCACTAAGTCTATCAAAATGAAAAAAACCCAGTTGCTCCTAACGAACAAGGTGATTCTTGTGGAAAAAAAACAAAACTCATAACTCATTAATGACTAATGCATAAAAAACAATAGCTTGGTGTATTTGGTCACGTCATATTTGCATAATGATCCAAGCTCTGAAACATAACTTCGCAGCAGCAGGAAGTCTGACACAAGCTTTGAAGTTTCGGTTTCATTAGACCCCATTCCAGTTAATATCATTTTGAGTAAAGCAATGACCCCATTGGAGTAGATTCAACATTATTGGGTTTGGTGTTCTTCCCATTCCCACAGTTTAACATAGTGCTGATTAGTAGAATACAGTTTAAATAGATACACACTATATACTGTATGTATGTATGTGTGTGTTACAGTAAGGCAGGCATCACTGAAGTGTTTGAGGGCCACCACGGTCCAGTGACAGGCCTGAGCTGTCATACCGCTGCAGGACCTGTGGACTTCTCCCATCTCTTCATCTCCTCTTCTTTCGACTGGACCGTCAAACTCTGGAGCACCAAGGTGAGACTCTGACACCAACAGCACACAACGTTTTGATACTATTACCCATCCTGTGGCGACCCTCGCAGAGTACCCGCCCGCTTTACTCATTTGAGGATAGCTGCGACTACGTCTACGATGCCATGTGGTCTCCTACACACCCTGCTCTGTTTGCTTGCGTGGACCTCGCTGGACGTTTGGACCTGTGGAACCTTAACAATGACACTGAGGTACTTTCTAGTTGGAATGATGAGGTGAACTAGTGCTCGTCTTGAAGCTGTGTTGTCGCTTTCTTAGGTTCCCACTGCCAGTGTGTATGTGGAGGGGGCGCCAGCGCTGAACCGCGTGCGATGGGCTCACTCTGGAAAAGAGATTGCCACCGGAGACTCTGAGGGACAAGTGCAGGTCTATGATGTCGGGGAGGTGAGAAATGATCAAATTCTAGGCTAAATTGTTCATACTGAGATGCTTTTTTGGAGGTTTTGCTAGATCACCTGATGTGTCTTTTTGCAGCAAATCTGCGTCCCCAAAGCAGACGAGTGGACACGCTTTGTCAGGACTCTTGCTGACATCAACGAAAGCAGAGACGAAGCCGAGGAGCTCGCCAATGTTTGATGATACAAACATCCTCCTTCTGAATTCCTCCCCAGTACACTACACCCCCACTAATCTCCACTGCTAGGGGAGGGGGAACTCCACTGTCCAGCTCCTTCTCCCCACCTACTAGTCATGACTCGGCTTGGAGTACTAGAATAGACCACCATCAGTGTTTTCCGGTTTTTAGTGCATTTTCGTACCAGGACAAAAATCTAAAAAGTGACATTTACATCTGAAATTTGGCTGTCAAATTGGAACCTTCAACAAACTATACCAGGACTTCTTTGATTGCTCCTCAGAGGCCTCAACCAATATGCAAACCTTTGTACTTGCACCTTTGTACTAACATTTTAGTCTTTTTTTTTCTACATTTCAATATTTTCCCAACACCCTTTCGCACATGGCTGGAAATATGTAGGAAAATAGTCCTCATCAGCACAAATTGGACACAGTTCCACTCTGGCCTGTGCAAAAAGAGTGTTGCATTTTAACCACTGCAATATTTAATATTTATTCTGGTGGTTGCACTTATTTAAATTATGTTTATTAAAACTTGCTTTGTACTAACAGTTGCTCACTCAAAAAATGGCTTATTGGGCTCTGTAAAAGCTTTCATGTATAAATAGCTATTCTGGGCTCTTGAATTGTGATGATGAAGGTGTAATCTGGAGGTTGGAAGGTCTTTTTTTTTTTTCTTTTAACTACATATGTACTTTTACCGACCAAGGTTTTCCGTCCGTATAAAATACAATTCTCCAGGCTGCTAAATATTGCGTTTTTCAACGTCAAGGAAATGTTGGTTGCTTTAAAAACAAAAAACACAAAATGCCAATTTGTGTGCAATTCATTACAGAAGTCACCATCGCGTTCAACATAAATACATGAGCTGAAACTACGAACAAATCAGTCATAAATGGTTTTGTATTTAAATACTTGTGACAACAACCCTATAAAGTCTTATTGTCATCAGTAATCAATGGCACAATGGGAGATACATATAATGAAATCTATTTAAATAGATTTTAACATAGATGTCCAGAGAGGTTATGCTGCCCATGAAAAGTCAAAGGTCAGTCATGGTCTACACCCTGGCCCCTTAAAAAAGGTTGTTCCCCTCTTATGATGTGCATCTTTGGATAGTTTAGCACCCACCAGGATACACACATCCGTGGAAAATCTCAAAAAGGATGACACAAGTCTTTGAAATGGGACTCATTGTTCATTGAGCATGTTGGGAGGTTCCTTCATCAACAATGAGAAACACCACTTGAATGCACAGTTGCAAACCTAGCAGAGAGATCTGTATTGTATTGTGCATAGATACATTGTATTGTGGATATGTTGGAAAAGATGGCTGCACTTCCTCATTGAAATAAAACCAGAAGTCTGTAATTGTAAAATTAAAACCATATAGATGATTTATTTCAATAAAATGACTGCATTTATATGCTTTTAATTCAATAATTCCTAATATCTCGCCAATTTGTTTTACAATGCAAACATGAACGAAAACGTCTGTACATCAGTAAGCTGGATTCTCGTAGACCATAACAGTACAGTAACTACACGATGCATACTGGTTGTCCTGTCGATACGTCTCCCGTCTCAGCACAGTTGTACAATATGTACAGTACTACTTGATGCATACTGTATGTTACACCGCTTTGTAACATTTGGTTAGCTGTCTCATTGCAGTTTTACAATATGTACAGTATTCATCTTTCTGTGAGAGACACCCCACGCAAAACACACAGCTATCAAGCCACCAGCTTCTGCGCCTGAGGTCTACTCAAAGAGTACCAGACAAAACAAACAACAAAAATTATAATGTGATCTACTTATGACAGATGAGTGCATAAGGCTGCTTTAAATGAATTCTGGAGTGTATGATGGAGACCCCAGGAGAAGATACAACACGATGCAGCAGTCAGCACAGTCACCAGCTGCAGCAAGCGTTGGTTGAGAACCATGCCACCTTCATCCAGGAGAGGGCAGCAGGCAGAGGTTTGTTCTTGAATAGGCCCACCCTCACTGACTTGGGGCTTGTGTTTTTGTTGGAGTGAATATCATAAGTGCCCGACTCCTGGAGGAGGATGACTGGGATGGAGAAGTGATATGGAAGCTCAGAGCTCCTAAGGGGTCTGAGCGGGGGTGGTGTGCTCTCGGTGGTGAATGGACATCACGCCGGAGGACTTAAATTTGGGCAGGTGGAGGCCAAATTTGTTCTCCACTCCTGCGAAGGTGGCAGCAGCCAGACGGTAGCCTCCAACATGATCAGCGTTGATGGGTGGAAGCTCCGAGATGCGTGACTTGGGAGTAGGATCGGATCCTGAAGGACGACTACACAGGAGAAGCACATGAACAAGGCCATGTTTGATTTTCGAGTTACATAAAATCAGAAATGTGTTAGCTGCATTTAAAAGAATAAACTTACTGTCCTCCGAAGTCAACATAGAACCACCTCTGTAAGAGTTCATAGGTCACTAGAGTCACACCAAACTGTGGAGAGGACCGGCACATACGAGCTATAGGGGAAAACACATGAATTCTTTGTATCACACACATTTTAAAATGCTTGTTATTGAGCAAAAATACAACAACACACCTCCTGCTCCCTTCCACAGAGCTCTGAATCCTTCCTCCCGCATGATCTTCCTGAAGCAATCGATGACACCCGAGTAGGTGGTCTGTCCAGCCCGGGCTGCCACTTGTAGACGAGTCTTGATCACGTCAGCGGGCGTCACCAGCGAGGCTGCAGGGATACCTGCCAAAGAGCAACACAAGAGATTATAACGATGTCAATCATACACGTTGAAGACAACCACAATGTGTTTTAGGAGACATCTGAATTGAAGTAAAGGCAATAAAAACAGCACATTAATGTGAGGATGTTGTTAAATTAAAGTTTCACCAAACCGTCCCATCTTTTGACCAAAAACTATAAATCCAGGTCGATGTGAATCCGATAAAAATATAATTATTTAACCTTGTTGGAAATCTTGTAGGGAGTACAAAACTGTAGTTACATCACAAGTCAACAGAACGGTAGACGACAATAAGGGTCCCTGCTTATGTGTATGGAGTCCCCCCCCCAACCCCCATCGGAGCAGCACATGGATAGGCTCAAACTGATAACAACTGTGTCAGTACACGATAGTTTACATATGTAAACACAGTTCTATGAATGAAAATGAACCTGTAATCCAAGGGTTGTGGTCACATGGTTACAGGTTCCCTGAAATGAAATAGAACACATGTTGCTTTGATGTTTGCTGAAATATTGTGACATGAACCCATGATTCGACAGCCTTGTGGAAGTGGACGAAGGGCTTTGTTAAGAATCTAGCACAACGGATATGCATATGGCGGCTTTATTCATTTCGCCAGTCCTTGATTTTGACATCAGGATTTGACTTCTAGTCAAATTTTAGTTTTTAGTTTTAGTCGGCTTCAACATTTTACGCTTTTCTGTTCACACCGGTGACCCAAATAGAGGACAACTGATTTTAATAAATGAATGAAGTGTTTTTTTAACTGTTTAAATCCATTATGTCTCTGAATTAAGTTTAAGTCTGATGCTACCTGCAATGGCTCCAGCAGTGAGAAGCTGCAAAGGGCCGAGCCGACCTTGCTCGTCAGCCATCATGGACTTAAGGTGGGCGTAGGCGGGGAAATAGATGGCGGAGAAGGGAATGTCTCTCAGGAAACACGCCTTTGCTCCCTAGAATCGCAATCATTTATGGGTTTAGGAGGCAACCAAAGACAGAAAATGTGGCTTAAATGTTACCTTGTAGAGTCCAAAGAAGCCCAAATCTCGCACCACACTGAGTGCGCTAACTCGAGGTCCTGTAGTGATCTCGCCTGCCACCTGCAGGCGAATCTTGACTATCTCGAGAGGGTTGGTAAAAATCACCTGGGAACCTCCAGCCTTTATGAGCAAGGAGAAGAGTACGTTACCACTGCTTGCTTTACCACTTCCACAGCTATTGAGTGTCTATTTTATTCTCCTGTTTATCAAGGTTAATTGTTTACAGACACCAACAGTGAATGGAATACTTTTATAGTTAGAGCATAGAAACCCTGTTAAACTTCTACTGTAAATATGTTTTTTTAACATTAGAGCCCTCTAAAATAGCATCCCTATAGTCACCTTTACACTTGTATTTCCCAATAGAGTAGACATGATAAGAGTAAATAATCCCTTTAAGACATACAAATCATGCTCATGTGTGTTACTATAAATGTGTTCCCTACAGGAGCGGATTGGCAGGCGGACAAGAAGTGATGTCAGGGGCTCAAAGTTGAGTTTTAGCTACGTAAAACTCTATATCTAGTATTAGCTAAAGCCCTAATGGTGTTCAATAGTGATTGGACATTTCATTCAACGCCTGATTCACGATGGTGATGTTGCCGGTTAGGATCTGTTCTGAAGTCAGTTCTTTGTTTGGCTGGGTGAATGTGTGATTATGTATATTTTTGTTTACCACTAGGCCATATTCAACCACAAAACAATATGGTTTGTTAATATATGTTTGAAAAAACGTGATAGAGGCCACAAAATTGTTAACTGTAAACTGCTACTCACACAGCCACCAGCCAGGATCTCTGCAGCCAAAGGAATAGAATTGTCTTTGTCCGTGAACTTGTCTCGTACAAAGTCATTCACCTGTGAAGCACAAGCACAAAAAGTTGGTGTGTTTATTTATCTTTATTTTCGGATGCAATGTTACTGGGTGTCCATGGAGGGGAAGAACTTACAGTGAGTTTGATAGCCTTCTCAGGTGCCACACCAATAAGCTGAGGAACCAGACCTGTATCGCAACAAAAGTGATTGTGTAACAGGGGTAATACATGGGGGTTTATTATATCTTGGACATGTTTTTTTTCATTTATGGAAGACGAGATCAAGAAGTGAACAGCTCAAGTTAAGAAGCAGGTGCATGCAGCGTACCTCTGTAGAAGCCAAAGAATCCTTCATAGCGAAGCACCTTCTTAGCACAGTCAAAACTGTTCTTGTACATCAGCTCTCCCACAAAAGAACCCGTGGACCTCTGGTTCTGCATTCGGGTCTTCACCAAGTCGATTGGGTACACAGCTGTCGCTCCCGTGGCTTCGCAAAGACACACACGTTAGCACTGAAGAGTCTTTCTTTATTGTATGTTATATTGTTGGCTTGCAGGGTAAAATAGACTTCTGGCACTTACCTCCAGCAATGGAGCCCAAAGTGAACCTGTATGCAGATTCGGCAACCTGAAGCCACACGGGCCTAGAGCTGTCCCCATGAGTCTGATGGAGAAAGCAAAAAAAGGACCATTATGACAGAAGATGATTGTTATTAAGCATCATCTTTTGTAGCCTCCTCAAATATAGGCATGTGCCCTGATATACGGTGCAACAAAAGTCATTGTTAGATGCATGATGCACCACAACAATTAACCGTTTTCACCTGAAGAGAAAAAAAGTTAGAAAAAGACAAGTCACCTTTTATTTGCAAATTAAATAGCATAAAAATTGTTATCATATAACTAGCTGTCACTCAAGGCTGCTTGTATTCAAGTACATGTCCATGACACGTACTCATACTAAAGCATTATATTGTCCAAGTGGTCATATCTTCTACTTATTGGACACAAATATTTGATTTGAATTAAGAATCTCCATTTATAAGTATAAACAAACAAACATCAATATATACACTACTGATAACGGCCTCCCTTCAATAAACGCAATCCCCTAGAGAGATGCCCATTGGTGAGTAAATAAGAGAGAGAGAGAGGAGTCTTGACAGTTACCTGTTTTTGGGTTTCAGCCAGGTTATAAGGAAGACTGCCCTCTTCTAATGGCGCTATTCTCTCAATGTCAGCCAAGTTCAGGCGCCTGACAAAGAGTAGACATACCACTGCTGAAAGCTGTCATGTCTGACATTGATGATATTCATCTTCACATAGTTATGAGGTAAATGAGGAAACATTTGGTGTCAGTAACACGATTGTTTTATTTTGAAGAAAAAAGGTTGTCCTGTTGCCTATCAGAGATGATAACCATGTTTAAACTGATAAAGGAAGTGTTGAACTGACCCTGGTTGTTTATCTTTAAAGATGTACAAGTGTGTTTACCCTGAGGGGGAGTGCAGTCCTGATAACTGGTAGAGGATGTCGATTTCCATTGGCGTGATTTGACCAAACTTGTTGGCTGCATGAACAAACTCCTCTGCGCGGGGGACAGCGAGATACGATAAAATTGTAAATAGATTTCCGGTGAAAGCATAATTGCAAACTGCATACCTTTTGTGACCAGTGTGTCATTCCATGAGCCAGCCAGTGTGCTGTAGATCTTGCGTATCAGTTCCATGTTGTTAAGCAGGGAGTTAAAGGCGTTGAAGTAAGAGAAGCTGACTAAGTGAGAGGTGCTGCCTCCCGCTGCCTGGAAGGAGAAAGACATTATGCAGTGATTAAATAATAAATTGTGTTATGCTAATGACACACATATGAGGAGAAGGGAGTTGCATGAGTGATGTGGTAAAAACAAAATGTTTCGCTCTATGGCCTTAGAGTGGCTTAACGGGTGAAAAACTCACTGAGACAAGGTTCTCCTCCACAAAGGGGGTGAGCATGTGGTGCCTAATTGTGGCCATAATGTCACTGAAGTCCAAGGCAGAGATGACGCCATTCTTGCCTTTATCCTTCTGGGCAAAAGCCTGCCGTGCATGTTCCAACTGCAGCTCCTAGAGGAACATGACACCACACAGACGGGGGGGGGGTAAAAATATAGTGACAACACAAGCTTAGCCTTAGAGATCCTAGGGATGTGCATTATGCGCCATTTTTTTGCTAGCCATTTTAGTCAAATTTGCCAGAGGAGTTGGCAAAGTTGGCTTAAAATGGCAAATCAAAACCAACAGATTTGTTCGTAACAACATTAAATGTCCATTTAAAATGCAGTTTGTTTACGCTACATGTATTTTAACATAAAATAATTCAATTTTTATGTTAAGAGTAATCCCTGAAAGAACCCCAAAATATAATTATTATTTGACACTGAAGCAGAGGTGTGGATTAGCGTCTCGCTATGTGGACTCAAGTCAAACTCCAGCCAGAATTTTGATGACTTTGGTCATTGACTTGGCAATCTCATCAAAGACTTGCAACTCGACTTGGACATCCATGACTCAGATTTTAGTCTGATGACTTGAAATGACTTGATATTTTCAGTGTTGTATTAGTATTAGTAGTGTTTCTAGTATTTAAAGAATTTCTTAAGGGTTAAATAGTGCATCTTGATAGACTTCCAGATAAAAACAATGGCATCAATCAGCAAAATGAGTGTTTGTGTAAGCATGAATACCTGTAGGAACTGGGTGAACTCGAGGTAGTTGAGACGTTTCTTGCGGTCACGCCCAAAATGCAGATGGATGAACTCACAGTCCCAGTTGAAGGGAATGTGATGATGCACGGTGGTCTGGCTGAAAATATCTCGCACATTCTCTGAAGCATAAATACACATATAGAAAAACTGAATGTAAAGTCACAGTAGCACAAAGCATTGTGTTTGGATTTTGGAGAAAAAGCGGAAACAGTTAAGTCCATCCATGTGCAATGACTTGGAAAGAGAAATAATCGGGTTCACAATTGGGAAATTCCATTTCAGCAGTGGCCTGCATGAAAACATGTAAAGGTGCTCCCATGATGCAGCACGCAAACATACTGGACATGAGTTGTGAACCAGTGCAGCCGCACACAGTTGAATGTCTTTTTGGATCAACTGCAATCACATGACTGGGGCCTTAAGCCCACAACAACAACAATGGAACATACCAAAGGAAATGTCTCCAGTTCCAGTCTTGTCAAATAGCTGGAAGGCAACAATGAAGAGCGCGTCAGGTGCACACAACACAGACTCAAAAGCCAGAAACTCCTGGAATGAGATCAGCCTGCCAAAGACATTGGAGTAGAAATAATTATACATAATTAGTTTCTTGTCATACACTCAAACGGTTCATCAGTAAACTAAAACAAAGATAAGTGCCATCTATATTTAAATAGACTGTGTGTTATTTGTGCGTGTATGCTTGCATGCACTGGCCTTATCTATACAACACAGTAGTAGCAAGTGCTTATCAGGGGAACCTCAATAAACATCACTTAGCGATGCTTAAGGCTCTGTGCTGGCACACACCCGTCCTTTGTCGTGTCGGCCACAGCGGCCAGCAGCTGTACGGTTTTGGGGTTGTGGTGAATCTGTGTCTGCAGGCCGAGATACTTCTGGACAAAGTCCGCTGGGGTCATGAACCTGTCTCCATCCTTGTCCACTTCGCTGGCATACTAAGTGGGAAACAGACAAGTACAATGAAGGGATAGGTCTATTAGGTTACTTTCCTTCATGTCCAGTCACTAAACAACCATTCACGTAACTTTTAAAAGTTGTGTGCACTATTATATAACCAGGTTAATCTGTCTCATGTTAATCCCCGCAGTTTTCTTTGTAAACACTCTGAATGTCCACGTTTGTTTCACAAACCCATGTAAGATAGAATTAACACAAGCTGTTTGGAAAATAGGGAGCCAAATGTCTACATTCAAACTCTCAAGCGCTACCAAATGACTTCTCCTCAAGGCAGTCGGAGATTTTCTTCCTGTCACTGCACACCAGTGACCTGGAAAGATGCTGTCACTTCATAAGGCAAGTGTTTTGCCTAATAAGTATTCTAATAGCTACTGTTTGGACTACTTTTGCAGGATTTGTGTAAAAGAAGGCATCCAAAAACCTTGACTGTATTGTGCCAACGGGTTTCAAAGTGACACTTGGCAAAGGACATTCTCGATTCACTTGAGTGCATACAGCAACAAACTTGATCCTGTTGTATCTTTATAGAACTGTGCCAGATTTCTCACAAAAGCAACACCTGCTGCACGCCGACAAATTCTGAAGATGTGATGTGACATGTCTAATCAACACTGACCCGACAAATGTTTTTTTGGCTTGAGCTTGTGCGCTATCTTGACCCATGTGTGTGTTCCAACACTGAGAAGAACGTTGTCATGCAAGTGGCACACATTGGCCATGCAGAGAACGTGACAGCAAGGTGAAGTTTAACCACTTACTGTAATAACCCAACACAGCTTATGTTCTTACAAGGAGTGCAACCCTGAAGTAACACCTCTTATTTGTAATACTTAACATGATCAACGATGTGTGATCCAGAGCGTAACCTCACAACATACAACACACAAGCTTAACCAATCACACAACTTATGGATGCCTGTTTAGTGTCAATTCCTGGTTATTACGAGTTTAATTCCCTACATACAGCAAAGCTGCAGCTGGTTCTTCATGTTTAACTGTGTCTAACAGTATAATTTAAACCTTGTGACACAACCTTCCCAGATCCCCCAAGCAAGCAAAATCAGACTTGGCTCCTCACTTCCCAAGAAAAAAAACTGAAACGTATGAAATGCTCACCTTCTGGAAGATTGTTTTGAGCTCACTTGGATCTCCACGTTTGGTAGATTGCACCTAAAAAAAGAACAGTTTGTTTAAGCACGTTTAGGATGTGGGGTTGTTTACACATCCCTCACTCTCCCATTAACTTCTATGGCAAATTCATATGTCCTTTAAGATTGCTGTAGGACACGCAGAGATGAAAAATATCTGCCAAATACGTGTCCGTTCATGCACGTTCAAAATGACGTGTTATCCGCCAGAAGCAGGACGACAGCTGTCAGAAATAGAACAGACAGTATTCCACGTCGAACATTTACACCAAACCCCAGCAACGATCAGCTAACAAGCTAACACTAAACTCCTCACACGAAAAGGACGCGAACGGTTACAATGTCAAAAATGTAATTGAAATAACACCATCGAATGATATAAAATAAAGTAAGGAAAAAGAGAAAAACTGTGGGCTGTAGTCAGGAATGAAGTATGGAACAATGACAGCTGGGTAGCATTACGAAGCTATCTCCAAGCTTGTTGGTAGTCTCAAGGCCAGCAGCCGCCGGGCGTCTGCTAGCCCAAGTGATGCTACAAGCTCCGAGCAGCACGACGACCCTTCCTGGCGCCCGCCATGCAGGGATAGAAACACACACACTCGTGTCGACTGTTCCCACTCATTAAAACGCGCAAAACACCAACAGAAAAGATAAAATAAGCATTGAAAAACACTAAGGGAACGATGCCGAAGTCACCTTGACCGCCATGCTGGTTTGACGTCACGTACAGTGGGCTCGGGAGAGGGAGGGATAGAGAGTGGGAGACAGCACAGCCAGGGTTCACGCCCACGGTTGACATGGAGTTAAACAGTGAGGAACCACAACAAAAACTATTTAACCATCATTTATCAAAAAGACCATTAATGCGTGGTGTTTTTCTCTGAAGACAATGACTTCAGACATGCAGTCTGACATTCCATCCAATTTATCGATTTAATAACGACATAATTTTTATTGCATTACTTGATATATTGCATATTTGATTAAGATAACTATGCAATAAAAGCTAATACTTGACCAGTGTGCCAATTGTTGCTGTTGCAATTTGTCATGTGACGCGGTGGGCGGTACCACGTGAACAGCAATGGCGCTCTCCAGTTCTGTCAGGCTCATAACGAGATCAGGTAGGAGACCTAAACCGGTCCCACACACACCCGCGTTGTAAAAACATACTTGTAAAACACTGTCTTGTAAGATTGTAAGATGTTTTATGTTTGTAACCAGAGCTTGGTTACTTTATTAGTTTTAGTTTCGCTCACTGAGCCCAGAAGAGAATGGCCGCGTCTGTCTAAGCACTGAAAACATTTAGCAGAGGTTATGTTATTGTACTTATATCACGTTTATGTGTTTTAAACAAACTACTAGCTTGGAACAATAACAGCATTCGTGTGAATATTCATGTATGCTGCAATCTTATAAGTCAAATGTAAATATTTCCTTTGTTACTGTAATGAGTATAGCATTGTAAGTCAATGTATTTGTATGTAGATGTTTTGTATTTTGTCACTATTGCAGTAATGCATGTTAATATGTCAATACCCTCAATACACTTTTATTACACCGTTCTTACAATTTTTGTACTTAATTGTGAGTTGTATGGTCCTGTGTCTTTTAGTTCTTTCTTTTTATTTTAATTGGTTTTATTTTTTAATACTTTTTTTGCTATGCTTCTTGTTTTTAACATTTTAATATCTATTTTACTATTTTATTTTTTATTTGATCTTTTAGTTTTGGATTCAATTACAATTTGTACCTTTATTTATTGTATTTTATTTTTACTTTTTATTTTTCTAGTGTGTGCAGCACTTTGGAAACTCTGTTTATAAAATGTGCTATATAAATAAAGTGGATTGGAAAGTGGATTACTGCACGTGTATGCAAAATTCATATGGTTATTTTACAGACAAATCTAGTCTAAGCTGCTAAGCACAACTACCTAAGTAGAATACAATACTGAACTGTACAGAATCATGCACCCACCCCCCTCTGAGCCATGCGGATATCATATTTTGTTTGTTTCTTTATGTAGACATAGACTTACATTACATAGAGACTTATTAGTATTCATAAACCAAGAATACTACATATTTGCACACTTTCATTTATTTGCATACATTTGTATACAATGATACTGCGATTATATTCAAGTTTCATGCAGCTTAAGTTTCTTGGCTGCCGTATTTTTATGTATTTATTATTTGATGTATTCTTGAATAAATTATGTCAAACGTGGTACAATATTACAAAAGCACAATGCAAGTCAAAACCTTTTGCAAAGTAGCTTACAGTAGATTATGGGCTGCATTTGCCAGAAGATCTCAGGATCAGTGTGACAAGGTTCCCATCATCCAAAGACTCTTTGTTGTCCCTTCCTGCAGGACTGGGCTGTCTTTTTCGGAGAGGATGCTGTCTTGAACCATGCAGGGTCTCCCCAATGCCACTGTGTCAGCAACATCGCCGCTTCTTCTGGAGAAAGTGGAAGAATTCCCATTTACACAGTGTAGTTCGTCCTGCTACTGTTAGGCCTGCCTATGCAGTACCAAAGGTAGAGATTTGCAAAATTTGCTTTTTCATTTTTGAATTACGTGACCAGACTCAGTTAAGTAATGTATTGTTTCAGTAGGGTAGTCAGTTTGCCTGCCTCCATTGCTGCCCACACTGATGTTTGAATGTGAGTGAACGTTTGGTGGTGGTCAGAGAGACCGTAGATGCAAATTGGTAGCCACGTTTTTGTCAGTCTACCCCAGAGCAGCTGTGACTACAGATGTACATTACCACGACCAGTGTGTGAATGAATATTGGGTCCACTTGCAAGGCACCATGAAAGCGCTATAAAATCTAATCCATTATTATTATTATTATTGGACATTGGCTCCTTAATTCATAGTAAGTAACAAACAACCAGGCAGATCGTACTCCTTTTAGAATTGACCTTAGGACACAAGCACATCAATACAGCAATTCATGCCATTCTTCACATGACTGTTTGTTTCCTCATAGTTCATTCATATTTAGTATGCTTTCTGCACAACAATGTCAACCACTGTTCTCTCTGCTATCTGTCTTATAAGCACATTGTGCGTCCAGATTACGTCTGCACTGGACTGGTCCCGGAATGGCCTGACTACATAGAAATAAAAAATACAGAGCAAATTGAAGGCCTTGCCAGAGCCTGTCAGCTGGCTCGACGTGTGCTGCTACTAGCCGGACGCAGTTTGAAAGTAAGCGCAGACTCAGGCAGACCCGCTTGGTTTGTTATAAGCAAAAGAGCATAAGACATAATGGGATGTTTGTTTTTTTTTAGGTTGGCATAACAACAGATGAACTAGACTTCATTGTACATCAGGAGACTATCCGGCACAACGCCTACCCCTCCCCTCTCAGATATGGGGGTTTCCCAAAATCGGTTTGTACGTCTGTGAACAACGTGGTGTGTCATGGCATACCTGACAGGTAAATATCACCAAAATGTGATGCTGGGCTTAAATTTTCAACATCTTACAGCATATTTCTACATTGTATATTAATATTTCTAACAGTGTTTTACCATTATAATATTGCCTGGTGAGGGTTTCCTGTATATGAGATGAAATTTGAAGTCCAGAATGAATTCTCTAAAGCAGGGGTCTCAAACTCAATTTACCTGGGGGCCACTGGAGGTAGGGTCTGGGCAAAGCTGGGCCGCATCAGGTTTTCCAAAAAAAAAACAAAAACGCATTTATTAAAAACAGAAAAATA
Source organism: Doryrhamphus excisus (assembly GCF_037039965.1). Classification (NCBI taxonomy): domain Eukaryota; kingdom Metazoa; phylum Chordata; class Actinopteri; order Syngnathiformes; family Syngnathidae; genus Doryrhamphus; species Doryrhamphus excisus. The sequence goes on from NC_136362.1 coordinate 18,358,672, forward strand.
TACAAACTTTTTCAGTGCTTTGGTTCCGATTTTCTACAATAAAAGCTCTGATAAAACATTCCACTGTTCTCAAATATCTTAATTTTTATTTTTCTGCACAGAATAAGATGAAAAATAAATAAACAAATCAAGAATAAAGAAAATCAATCAGTAATAAATAAATATAATAATAAAAATAAAACGGCAAATAATAAAAACTTAAGAAACCACATATAGTTGGTGGGTATACAAATTATTTTTTTCAGATTAAATTTAACAAAGCATTATTAGAGCCCTGTAGACATGACAAAACACAACTATAGTCACATTTATACTTTTTTATTTACAACATATTGCGCAACTGCAGGGTCTTGCTAACTCGCAAACTAGAGACGCGGGCCGCGTGTTTGAGACCCCTGCTCTAAAGAGCATTCACCCTTTATTAATATGTCTTCCAGTCGGCCACTTCAAGATGGTGATATTATCAACATTGATGTCACTGTAAGTTGATGGATGAACTGACAATGCCAATATAAGAATGCTAGTGTAATCCCACATTCAGCCTGTTCCCACTTAGGTGTATTTGGATGGTTACCACGGTGACACGTCAGAAACCTTCTTAGTCGGCCAGGTGGATGAAGTTGGGCGGCGACTGGTTGAAACAGCGAGGCGCTGCCGAGATGAAGCTATCGCTGCTTGCAAGCCGGGTGCACAGCTTTGTGTTATTGGGAACACTGTTAGGTACACACATACACATACACATGTAAAAGCTATAATTGGTAATATACAGATAGAACACCATGCTTATGTTTGGTATAATACAACTAATATGATTGTTCTGCAGTGAAATAGCTCATACCAATGGGTTCCAAGTGTGTCCTTATTTCATTGGACACGGTATCGGCTCCTACTTTCATTGCCATCCTGAAATCTGGCACCACGGTAAGACCTTGTTGTGTGCTTCATGTTTGTATTTATTTTATACTCAACACTCCCTTTATCCTCTTTTTCAGCAAATGATAATGACATGACCATGGATGAAGGCATGGCTTTCACAATAGGTGAGTCCAATATCAACATCATATGCTGGTGAAGGTGTCAAGTCTGAGTTTGGGTTGCTTGTGTCTGCTCCCTTGGTAGAACCCATACTGATGGAGGGGTCTCCAGAGTTTAAAATATTAAAAGATAAGTGGACAGCGGTGTCTGCAGACGATAAGAGGTGAGCCCTGATTTGACTTGGTAACATACTTCATGTCATTTAAAGTAAATCCCACTCAATACAAATGGGAGCGCATTTGCATTCATGCAGGTCGGCTCAGTTTGAACACACGGTGGTTATCACATCTGATGGAGTGGAAATTCTCACTGAATTGCCCGAAGAGAACAATCTGTGACCTGAAGACATTTAACGGTCAACTGTTTACCTGTGAAAAACTACTTGAATCAAGCATCAGGACAAATGTGCAATTCCCACCTTTAAAGCAGACTTGAATACATCTATTTCACATTTCAATTGGATTTATTTTTCCACCATTGGCAGTAGACTTTTTAAAATCAGCCTTTAAAATGTAGCAGTTTTATGACTTTTGAGGTTAGATTATAACAGCACAACTCTCGTGAATAAACATCTTAGTAAAAAACACCCGTCTCAAATGTATTCATTCATTTATTATATCCTTATTTTGTGTGTAACATGCACCATACATTGAGTCTAAATCAATTTGTTTCTTTTTTTTTTTAAAGCTAGGCCCCCATTTCCTCAAATAGCTGGGGACATTTATTTACTCAACTACAGAGAGTACAGGGCGTAGGAGTACATGTAATACATTTGTGTGTTCTTTTGATTGTTGTGGAACTCATTGTTCTCTAACTACCATTTTATGGTTTAAAAGAACAGACTGTACCCAAAAAAGGTCTTTTTCACAATTCAGAATTTTGCTGCATAAAAATGGGTATTATTTGTCTTTGGGTGCGGGTAAGAAAACTGGACACAGATTTTTGTAGTGGCTACACACACACACACACACACACACACAAAAACAGTCTCATAAAAGTGGTCTACCATTTGCAGTCATTCTGTTGTTACAGTAGGTGACACATTGAGTGAGAGATAATATTAGTAGCTAAACTTTGTCAAATAACTGTCAAACATGACTACTGCACGTGCCTGTTATGTAGTGCGTAGTTCAAGTGTTCGAAGCAGAAAAGGGGGATATCATGATTTCAGTACATTCAAAAGTTAGCGTCCTCTAGGCAGCTGCCTATACTATCTGTAACATACAGCAGCTTTAAGTTGATCAATTTATATGGCATTTATAGGCATTTATATGTGTGTTTCGGTTCTGGGTAACCTACCTTTTTTCCCACCTCTGACACTTCCCCACTTACCTTTGTACCGTTTTAAGCAATTCATTGTACTTGAATGACTTGAATTAAAAAAAATAATAATAAATTGGGGGTTCTAAAACTTCCCACCGGTAGTGTACAGTGTTTTGGGGTCAAAAGTATTGAGAAATCTAGTAAATACAATTACAGAAAGTAAAAATGTCAGTCCTGTTCTTGCAGCTATAACATTAATATATTTTATCTGTGGGAATATTTGCAAGGTCAGAGGTCACTACAGCTAAGTACTGTATCTGATGTACTTCATTACATGAGTGTTTGCAAGGGTTGCTGTTGCTATGAAGATGGACGCATCAGATTGTCCAAAAGATGGCAGCATACACTTGTCTTGGGTTACTTAGAAGCACTCGTCTCATGCACTGCAGTGAGACCTTGTCTTCTGGCCTTTGGAACAAAGACTTTTCACATCTTTGGTTAAAATGAGTCATTCAATGAACTTTTTATTAAGCAGTTTGGTGATTGATGACTCCACAATTCCCATGACTCTAATGAGGATAAGCAGTATAGAAAATGGATGGATGGACTCCACAATTTTAAAATGTGATTTTGTTGTTTCTTTAAACCAAGGGCACATTATCAGTCTTTACAAAGATAGTACTACTCAGTTCTATTGAGTTATACTGTTTTTTATTTATTAATATTTTTACGATTGGTTAAGATTAAGATAAGCCTTTATTCGTTCCTCAGTGGGGAAATTTGCATTGCACAACAGCAAGAGTACAGAATCAGTTAAGCAGTACAAAATACACAATATAGAAAAATAAACAATATAAACAACCCAAGTATTAACAAAATCAATAGTTTTTCACAGAGTTATATACAATACAGTATGTAGATAAAATGAAACGAGAGGAGATATATAACCAGTCTATACACTGAGATCTTGCTTGTGAGTTAATATGAGGCATTATGGAAATACTTCACATAGAACTTAGTATATTGCATTTAGAGCCCTTAATATATTAGCGTGCAGGCCACACAGCTAGGAGACGCGAGTTTGATTCCACCCTTGGCCATCTCTGTATGGAGTTTGCATGTTCTCCCCGTGCATGCATGGGTTTTCTCCGGGTACTCCGGTTTCCTCCCACATTCTAAAAATATGCTAGGTTAATTGGCAACTCCAAATTGTCCATAGGTAAATTGTCCGCCTCTTGCTCAAAGACAGCAGGGATAGGCTCCAGCACGCCCGCGACCCTCGTGAGGATAAGCGGTAGGAAATTAATAAATGAATGTATAATTTATTTACCGTAATAACTATAATCCCACAAGCAGAAATCCACTTTATACTGCTGTAAACTGTGTTGTGTTGATGCGATACACATTTCATTGTTATTATATGTCTTTAGTGATGACACCTCAGCCTGAGGGTGTGTGTTTGGTAACTTCCTGTGTAGGTACTCTCACCAGGGTGTGTGCTATGCCAGTGTTGTGGGTAGGGCAGACAGGATTGAACAAATAAAGGTGAGTCTGTTGCTCATGTCCAGCCAGGAAATGATTCACATGATATGGTTTTATTTACAACATGCCATCGACGATGAAAGATAAGCTGCACGTTTGTTGTTATTGTATTCAACCTCAAGGATGAGAATCCTTATGCCATTTTATGTTATAATGCAATATACAGTAAAGAGCAGGCAGAGGAATGGGTTAGGAGGAGCGAGACAGGTAAGCATGTAGGATTTCAGGAGGAGTACTGGGAGTGGCAGCATGAGGTGTCAGACCGTGGTCATGAATTCTGTCTTCATTCCTTTCCGGCATGCTGGGACTCATTCGCAGCCTCCCATTCCGCTGCACTCCTTTCTAAAACAATCTTCATTTTTTAAAGCTGCAGAAGTGTTTGTATGGGTTCTCTATGGTTCTTCCACACCATACTCATCCAAGCAGGCCTTCCTTTGTGCACAGAAAACAGCCTTCCTCCAACTGTTCCCATTAAGTTGGTAATGAAAGTAACAATGTACCCAAGTAGTTATTGACTAGATGCGTTTGTTAACAATGTTTCTGCCACATTTTCCCAGATACCAGGTCCTCATATGTGTGTGAGTAAAATTGAAGTTGTGACTTATCACACTTACCTGAGATTCAGCTGAGGAGCACCTCAGGAATTCCAGAATTGCACATAAACCTTGGAACACATAGTGAGTTTTAAGACTTGTGTGTGCAGATCCATCTTATTACACATGCAAACGACCTGTGCTTAATCTGACTCATGCTTTCAGCTTCACAGGACATTTAGTTCACTGGTGCCTGTAGGTACTAGCTGACTGAGGGAACATCTTTGAATGAAAAGTGTCTTTCACAATTCTGATAAAACACTCTTCCTCACATCGTGCAGTTAAGTCAGATGAGGTTCATGGCTGTTGAGGCATTGACTCTTTTGTTTTTAACACAGATTGCTTATGAAGAGGACAACAGAATAATAAGAAGAATTGCCTTTGTTTTAATAAATGTGTTCAAATACTTCTTAGGCCCATCCATTCATCTTTTATTCTGCTTACCCACAGTACGGCTGTGGCCGTATGCTGGAGCTGGGGAGAGGCGGGGTACACCCTGAACATTCACATTCATACCTATGGACAATTTAGAGCAGAGGTCTCAAGCCGAATGTGGCCCGCAGGACACTAGTTTGAGGACCCCACCTTGATATGAAAGTTTAATGTTAGTGCGGCCCGCGCAAGTTTGATGTGGATGCTGTATGGTATCATGTACCCAGGAAAAATTATTACGTTTGATTAATGTTCATGTTAAAGGTTAAATAACTGTTTATAGTTATGCTCCCTAGCCGTGTGGAAGTGGTAAGTTTTTGGCTATTTAAGTTTAAAGGAAATAGAATTGAAGGCTACCGTTTAGGTCGCTAGCTCTCTAGTTTGCGAGTTAGCATGTGTCTCAAGACCCTGCAGTTGCGCAATATGTTGCGACCCTAGCTCCAATGGCCCCCAGGTAAATTGAGTTTGAGACCCCTGATTTAGAATCTCCGAACATGCATGATTTTGGAATGTGGGAAGAAACCGGAGTACCATGCATGGGGAGACCATGTAAACCTCAAAGAGACATGCCAAACTGAGATTCAAACCCAGACCTGGCCAACATGGTAACCACTAGGCCACCGTGTGTCCACTTCTCATGCCCCTTTATTTATGTTTTTATTAACTGAAAATCATTTGTGTTTCCTTTCAATGCAAGGATGTCAGTGACAAGCACCTTCCAGCTCAACCAAGTATTGCAAGAATGACATATACAGTTGTATTGTATGGTATTGTAGTAGTTGTCAACTTGTCAACTTTAGAAATGCTAAAAAATATGCATGCCAGTCTAGTAGTTTGCAATGTTATCCTTATATAATCTTCCATCATATTTGCAGCCTAAACCAAGAACACAGCCTAAACACATTTTTTGAGATATTCCAGAGTGCAGAAAAAGGCAGATGTAGTGTCCAGCTGTGGCATCCCTTTAGTTATGCTACTAGCATGGCTAAAAATAAACATGATTCAGCATGTGAATGTGATTGAGCGTGCAGTGGGACATGCCAAGAATGAACATGAACAGGAAAATAGAAGTACAAGCACATATTGTATATTTTATACCGTGAGTGTTTACTAATGATATATCTATCGGGACAGTGTGTCACAAGCGAAAGTTAATCTGCAGGAATGCATGTTTGTGCACTGGAGATTGACTTTGTAAACTGAAGTCACCAGACTGCTAGAAGGAGGCGTCCCTCTTGATTGGCACTTACAGTGTAGAGACAAAAAAAAATCTGTTTTTTGACCTCTTGACTGTTTTATTGCCTGGAATGCTTTATTCTTCCTTGGAGTGTCAGTTTAAAAATTTCGTTCACAGCTTTGATTCATGAGAGTGTTTTCTATGCCGTCATGTATATTGTTTGTGAAGCTACAGTAACTCTTCTACTCCTCAATTTTTACGCACCCAAAGATGAAAATTTGGCAAACATGCACTCCGACTGTGTTGCTTGTACTATTATGGTTCTGACAAACCACATGTTGGTGCTGTTCTTGAAACACCCACTGTAACGTCAGCCAAATCACCACCAAATTTGGTATTTATATCAAAAGTTATTTATTTATATACTATATATATATATCTGTGATACATGTGTGTTAACTGCCAAAGTATTTTGATCACAACCTACAGGAGGTATTATAAATATAATTTACAGTTGTGTAAAAAATATTATTAGTGATAACATATGCATATTTAAGCTATGTCAGTAATATTTTCCTAGGAAACACATTTATAGTAACACACAAACACAATTTTATTTATGTCTTAAATGTTTTTTTTACTCTTATTTTCACTACCATGTTGGGTGATAAGAGTGTAAAGGTGAATATAGGGATGCTAGTTCATGTGTAGAGCGCTCTAATAATCTCAGAAACAAGCTCTAACTGTGTGTTAGTGGAAGTGGAAATTCACTTATCATGTTCAGGTTTGGAACTAATTACCTTGGATAAATGAGGGATTACTGTAATTACCATCTGTATGTATCATTTTTGATTATCCTCAGTACGTTGCATTACATTGCATAACGGATTGTATGAAGACATCCGCTAAAGTACAAAAGTAACTAGCTGAATCTTCTAAGTGCTTAAAATCTATCAACATCTTCATGTTCGTACATGTCTTGCCATCTCTGCAAGGACAGATTGTACCATGAATCAACTCACGGTGACTACTTCACTGACTAGTGTGAAGGATGAGTAAACTTCTGAAGAGTCTCTTTATGTGTGTGTGTCTGAATTACAATGACTTCTTCCTTAATGTATAGTTCTCTCTGGCTGCAGGCGGTCTAGTCTGCTTTGTGTTGGTGTCAGCTTGAAGTTATGGACAATTCAGATGCACTGGTGTGTATCCAGTGTATGTAGCATACATTCTCTCTGTGGTACAGGGGAGCTGCTCTTTTGTTCATTTAGTTTAGTTTGAGCATAGATGACAGTACACAATATACAATATACAATATACAGTGCAGTATATCTGTCACGCCTTCGCTTCGGTATTGCGACACGACCCCAAGATGCAGAGAGCAGGAGATCCAAGTGCAGATCGAAAGTCAATTTAATATAAACAGAAATGGTTTACAGCAGCAGGATGCGAGCAAAGACGGTCGGAGTAGCGTGGAGAGCTACAACAAACAATGCAGCCACAAACTAGTGAGCACGCACCTGAACTAAATAGAAGGGTAACATAATTAGCAACAGGTGCGAGTAATAAGGGAACAGAAAAGCAGGCAGACAAAACAGGAAACGCTACCAAAACAAGAGCATGAAAACAGGAACCAAGGCATAGAAAATATAAACCAAATAAACTGTCACACCGGCGAGCTTGCGGATCGTGACAGTACACCCCCCTCAAGGACGGATCCTAGACGTCCAGAAAGTCCAAAGTCACAAAAAGGCAGGGATGGGTGGAGGGAGGTTCGGTGGTGGGTAGCCGGCAAAACACTCGGGGGGTCGTCCTGGACGGTGGACTAGACGAACAAGGCCGAACCTCTCAGGAGGTCGGCCAGGGTGGCAGGGCCACGCAGGAGGACGGCCAGAAGGGTGAGCAGCCCAGAGGGCACTGGGCTCCTCTGGAGGGTGCCCAGGACAACAGGCCCCGTGAGAGCCATGGATGGACCCCTCTGGGGGCCGGCCAGGGTGGTGGGCCTGGCCAGGGAGGCCGGCCCAACATAGGCGAGGTGATGCCGGAGGAGGCAGAGCGGCATCCCGCCGCTGGAGAGGACGAGCGGCATCCCGCCGCTGGAGAGGACGAGCGGCATCCCGCCGCTGGAGAGGACGAGCGGCATCCCGCCGCTGGAGAGGACGAGCGGCATCCCGCCGCTGGAGAGGTGGCGGCGGCGGCGTGGTGTCCCGCCGTGGAAGAGGTGGCGCCGGAGGAGGCGGCGGCGGCGTGGCGTCCCGCTGTGGAAGAGGTGGCGCCGGAGGAGGCGGCGAAGAAGCAGGCGTCCGACCATGACGCGGAGACGGCGAAGAAGCAGGCGTCCGACCATGACGCGGAGACGGCGAAGAAGCAGGAGTCCGGTCCTGACGCGGAGACGGCGAAGCAGCGGGCGTCCGGCCCTGACGCGGCGACGGCGAAGCAGCGGGCGTCCGGCCCTGACGCGGCGACGGCGAAGCAGCGGGCGTCCGGCCCTGACGCGGCGACGGCGAAGCAGCGGGCGTCCGGCCCTGACGCGGCGACGGCGAAGCAGCGGGCGTCCGGCCCTGACGCGGCGACGGCGAAGCAGCGGGCGTCCGGCCCTGACGCGGCGACGGCGAAGCAGCGGGCGTCCGGCCCTGACGCGGCGACGGCGAAGCAGCGGGCGTCCGGCCCTGACGCGGAGACGGCGAAGCAGCGGGCGTCCGGCCCTGACGCGGAGACGGCGAAGCAGCGGGCGTCCGGCCCTGACGCGGCGACGGCGAAGCAGCGGGCGTCCGGCCCTGACGCGGCGACGGCGAAGCAGCAGGCGTCGTCCATGCCAGAGCCTGACCATCTGCTCCAGCAAGCCCTGCTGCTCGTCCTACAGGTGGAGTGGGCTGTGCCTCCTCACTCCCCCAGCAGGTGGCGCCATTCTCCCCTTCCATCGGCGGGCTGGGCTGTGCTTCCACCATAGCCCAGCAGGTGGTACTAGCCCCCCCTCTCGAAGGCGGATCCCAGACGCCGTAATCCGAGGGAGCCGAAACCAGGGCAGGGAGGAGGGAGGCTTGGAGGAGGGTCACTGGCTCCTCCAGGTCAGCAGTCCCGGCCACAGCCACTTGTTTGGGCCTGAAGCTGCGCGGCTTGGGCACGGGCGGGATCAGGGACGCCGCGCAGCTTGGCATGGGAGCCGGGTCTTGAGAACCCCTCGGGCTGCACGGCTTGGGCACGGGCGGGATCAGGGACGCCGCGCAGCTTGGCATGGGAGCCGGGTCTTGAGAACCCCTCGGGCTGCGCGGCTTGGGCACGGGCGGGATCAGGGACGCCGCGCAGCTTGGCATGAGAGCCGGGTCTTGAGAACCCCTCGGGCTGCGCGGCTTGGGCACAGACGGAATCTGGGATGCCACGCAGCTTGGCACGGGAGCCGGGTCTTGGGAACCCCAGTGGCTGCGTGGCTTGGGCACAGGCGGAATCCGGGATGCCACGCAGCTTGGCATGGGAGCCGGAGTTTGGGAACCCTTGGGGCTGCGCGGTTTGGGCACAGGAGGAATCCGGGCTATCACGCTGCTTGGCACGGGAGCCGGAGTTTGGGAACCCTTGGGGCTGCGCGGTTTGGGCACAGGAGGAATCTGGGCCGACACGCAGCTAGGCACGGGAGCCGGGGTTTGGAAACCCTTGAAGCTGCGTGGCTTGGGCACAGGAGGAAACTGGGCCGTCACGCAGCTTGGCACGGGAGCTGGGGTTTGGGAACCCTTGAGGCTGCGTGGCTTGGGCACAGGAGGGGAACATGCGCCGTGGTCCTCTTCGTGTTGCATGGGAGGCAACGGGGATTCCGAAGAGGTGGGCAGCTGGGGCTCGGCGGGCAGTCGTGACGTGGGAGTCAACGGCAGCAGCGAGATGGGCCAGCACTCAGTGACTGTGTGAGTTGAGGGTTGTGCCCTGGCTTGGCGTGACGAGGAGGAAGAGAGCGGTTTCACCTTTTGACGCCGTGGAGCCCTGGCTGGAGGCGGCCGAGACGTACGTCGGTGTCGCGGCCAGGCCGGTGTGTCATCTACGGGGCCCCGATGAACCCACGCCATGGGTATGAGCGTGCCATCCGGCCCCCACACCATGTCCTCCAGTTCCTCCGGAGTGAACCTCGTGCACTCCTCTTCCATCGCCTTCAGGATCTGCCACGTCCAAAAGTCGCTCTCTGCGAGGTCGCCTTTATTTGGTGGCTGCATTCTGTCACGCCTTCGCTTCGGTATTGCGACACGACCCCAAGATGCAGAGAGCAGGAGATCCAAGTGCAGATCGAAAGTCAATTTAATATAAACAGAAATGGTTTACAGCAGCAGGATGCGAGCAAAGACGGTCGGAGTAGCGTGGAGAGCTACAACAAACAATGCAGCCACAAACTAGTGAGCACGCACCTGAACTAAATAGAAGGGTAACATAATTAGCAACAGGTGCGAGTAATAAGGGAACAGAAAAGCAGGCAGACAAAACAGGAAACGCTACCAAAACAAGAGCATGAAAACAGGAACCAAGGCATAGAAAATATAAACCAAATAAACTGTCACACCGGCGAGCTTGCGGATCGTGACAGTACACCCCCCTCAAGGACGGATCCTAGACGTCCAGAAAGTCCAAAGTCACAAAAAGGCAGGGATGGGTGGAGGGAGGTTCGGTGGTGGGTAGCCGGCAAAACACTCGGGGGGTCGTCCTGGACGGTGGACTAGACGAACAAGGCCGAACCTCTCAGGAGGTCGGCCAGGGTGGCAGGGCCACGCAGGAGGACGGCCAGAAGGGTGAGCAGCCCAGAGGGCACTGGGCTCCTCTGGAGGGTGCCCAGGACAACAGGCCCCGTGAGAGCCATGGATGGACCCCTCTGGGGGCCGGCCAGGGTGGTGGGCCTGGCCAGGGAGGCCGGCCCAACATAGGCGAGGTGATGCCGGAGGAGGCAGAGCGGCATCCCGCCGCTGGAGAGGACGAGCGGCATCCCGCCGCTGGAGAGGACGAGCGGCATCCCGCCGCTGGAGAGGACGAGCGGCATCCCGCCGCTGGAGAGGACGAGCGGCATCCCGCCGCTGGAGAGGTGGCGGCGGCGGCGTGGTGTCCCGCCGTGGAAGAGGTGGCGCCGGAGGAGGCGGCGGCGGCGTGGCGTCCCGCTGTGGAAGAGGTGGCGCCGGAGGAGGCGGCGAAGAAGCAGGCGTCCGACCATGACGCGGAGACGGCGAAGAAGCAGGCGTCCGACCATGACGCGGAGACGGCGAAGAAGCAGGAGTCCGGTCCTGACGCGGAGACGGCGAAGCAGCGGGCGTCCGGCCCTGACGCGGCGACGGCGAAGCAGCGGGCGTCCGGCCCTGACGCGGCGACGGCGAAGCAGCGGGCGTCCGGCCCTGACGCGGCGACGGCGAAGCAGCGGGCGTCCGGCCCTGACGCGGCGACGGCGAAGCAGCGGGCGTCCGGCCCTGACGCGGCGACGGCGAAGCAGCGGGTGTCCGGCCCTGACGCGGCGACGGCGAAGCAGCGGGCGTCCGGCCCTGACGCGGCGACGGCGAAGCAGCGGGCGTCCGGCCCTGACGCGGAGACGGCGAAGCAGCGGGCGTCCGGCCCTGACGCGGCGACGGCGAAGCAGCGGGCGTCCGGCCCTGACGCGGCGACGGCGAAGCAGCGGGCGTCCGGCCCTGACGCGGCGACGGCGAAGCAGCAGGCGTCGTCCATGCCAGAGCCTGACCATCTGCTCCAGCAAGCCCTGCTGCTCGTCCTACAGGTGGAGTGGGCTGTGCCTCCTCACTCCCCCAGCAGGTGGCGCCATTCTCCCCTTCCATCGGCGGGCTGGGCTGTGCTTCCACCATAGCCCAGCAGGTGGTACTAGCCCCCCCTCTCGAAGGCGGATCCCAGACGCCGTAATCCGAGGGAGCCGAAACCAGGGCAGGGAGGAGGGAGGCTTGGAGGAGGGTCACTGGCTCCTCCAGGTCAGCAGTCCCGGCCACAGCCACTTGTTTGGGCCTGAAGCTGCGCGGCTTGGGCACGGGCGGGATCAGGGACGCCGCGCAGCTTGGCATGGGAGCCGGGTCTTGAGAACCCCTCGGGCTGCACGGCTTGGGCACGGGCGGGATCAGGGACGCCGCGCAGCTTGGCATGGGAGCCGGGTCTTGAGAACCCCTCGGGCTGCGCGGCTTGGGCACGGGCGGGATCAGGGACGCCGCGCAGCTTGGCATGAGAGCCGGGTCTTGAGAACCCCTCGGGCTGCGCGGCTTGGGCACAGACGGAATCTGGGATGCCACGCAGCTTGGCACGGGAGCCGGGTCTTGGGAACCCCAGTGGCTGCGTGGCTTGGGCACAGGCGGAATCCGGGATGCCACGCAGCTTGGCATGGGAGCCGGAGTTTGGGAACCCTTGGGGCTGCGCGGTTTGGGCACAGGAGGAATCCGGGCTATCACGCTGCTTGGCACGGGAGCCGGAGTTTGGGAACCCTTGGGGCTGCGCGGTTTGGGCACAGGAGGAATCTGGGCCGACACGCAGCTAGGCACGGGAGCCGGGGTTTGGAAACCCTTGAAGCTGCGTGGCTTGGGCACAGGAGGAAACTGGGCCGTCACGCAGCTTGGCACGGGAGCTGGGGTTTGGGAACCCTTGAGGCTGCGTGGCTTGGGCACAGGAGGGGAACATGCGCCGTGGTCCTCTTCGTGTTGCATGGGAGGCAACGGGGATTCCGAAGAGGTGGGCAGCTGGGGCTCGGCGGGCAGTCGTGACGTGGGAGTCAACGGCAGCAGCGAGATGGGCCAGCACTCAGTGACTGTGTGAGTTGAGGGTTGTGCCCTGGCTTGGCGTGACGAGGAGGAAGAGAGCGGTTTCACCTTTTGACGCCGTGGAGCCCTGGCTGGAGGCGGCCGAGACGTACGTCGGTGTCGCGGCCAGGCCGGTGTGTCATCTACGGGGCCCCGATGAACCCACGCCATGGGTATGAGCGTGCCATCCGGCCCCCACACCATGTCCTCCAGTTCCTCCGGAGTGAACCTCGTGCACTCCTCTTCCATCGCCTTCAGGATCTGCCACGTCCAAAAGTCGCTCTCTGCGAGGTCGCCTTTATTTGGTGGCTGCATTCTGTCACGCCTTCGCTTCGGTATTGCGACACGACCCCAAGATGCAGAGAGCAGGAGATCCAAGTGCAGATCGAAAGTCAATTTAATATAAACAGAAATGGTTTACAGCAGCAGGATGCGAGCAAAGACGGTCGGAGTAGCGTGGAGAGCTACAACAAACAATGCAGCCACAAACTAGTGAGCACGCACCTGAACTAAATAGAAGGGTAACATAATTAGCAACAGGTGCGAGTAATAAGGGAACAGAAAAGCAGGCAGACAAAACAGGAAACGCTACCAAAACAAGAGCATGAAAACAGGAACCAAGGCATAGAAAATATAAACCAAATAAACTGTCACACCGGCGAGCTTGCGGATCGTGACAATATCACAATTAACATGCAGGAAAAAAGTAGGAGGAAGTAAAATGTATTACCTACTTATTTAAGATATGCCTTTAAGATAAGACATGCCTTTATTCATCCCTCAGTGGGGATCTGAAATTGTTACCAAATTGTTATAGCACATAATAGAATTAATAATAGCATTCATGTACATGTAAATTAATGTACAGTACTGTACCTTATATTACAAAATGAGCCTTTTATGGACAGTTGTCTTATATTTAAATGTTGCTACAACATACAATATTATGTATCTTTAAATCCAACTGTGTCTTTAAGTTGTATGGGGCATATACCTTAAAGGGCATTAAATATAGACATCATATCCTGGCATAAAAAAATACCAAAACTCCCCCAAAGGTGTTGCAACACGTATTAGCAGTAATTATTAGCCATAATAAATACACATATTATGCCTATATGTAGGCGGTCTAGTGGTTAGCGTGCAGACCTCACAGCTAAGAGACCAGGGTTCAATTCCACCCTTGGCCATCTCTGTGTGGAGTTTGCATGTTGTCCCGTGCATGCATGGGTTTTCTCCGGGTACTCCGGTTTCCTCCCACATTCCAAAAACATGCTAGGTTAATTGGCAACTCCAAATTGTCCATAGGTATGAATGTGAGTGTGAATGGTTGTTTGTCTATATGTGCCCTGTGATTGGCTGGCGACCAGTCCAGGGTGTACCCCGCCTCTCGCCCAAACACACCTGGGATAGGCTCCAGCACCCCCCGCAACTCTCGTGAGGAAAAAGCGGTAGAAAATGAATGAATGAATGCCTATATGTCCCTTTGTCAATGATTAGTAGACTACTAATTATACTGTATATTCATCGTCCATGTCATGTCACTTGACTGCTGACTCATTACAGTACTAATAACAGTGAGCTTGTATACGGAGCTACAGAAATAACATTGCAACCCATTTCCTATGTCTAGAATTGACATTAACATCGAATATAGGAAATGAAGCAGTGTATATACAGAGTTACATAACCAGCGGTTTTATTGCATTATTGTGTCGCAGTTGTTAAAGATCATAAGCCCAATGCTGTTGTAAAACAAACTGTGCCAGTGAGCCTGTTTATCAGTAACCCAAGGCTGTGTATTGGTTCAATGCCATAAAGACATACATGCACATTCCACCTGCTGTGTTCATTGTGCCACGCCCGCTTGCTTACTGTGTCTTTCAGCGACCATTCTATTATATCCTCTCAAGGGACAATGCTAGGGAAATAAAACTGGAAAATAGTAGTAAGTGTAGAGCTTGTACTACAAACTATCCACTGAAAATTATCAAAATAGCTGGTAAGATGTACTGTAATACATAAGCTGAAAAAGACTCATTTGTGAGATACAGAATTATTGGATTGGTTGTTTTAGCAATGTACTGACCAAGAATATGTATGTTCAACCTTTATAAATTGTGGAATTTGCTTTTGCTTTTTTGTTTGTTACACTTAAATGTTTCACATTGTCAAACTACTGTATTTTCCAGACTATAAGTCGCACTTTTTTTCATAGGTTGGCTGTTCCTGCGACTTATACTCCAGAGCGACTGGAGTATGTTTATGTTACATAAACACTGGACACCTTTTCTGTTCATGTTTTTTAGTGTAGCTGAATAAGCATTGTGTTAGCATATCTTACACCTATTCAGCCTGTTCTCTATTCTTTTATTGTTAAAACCTGCCTTCCAAGATGACGTAATGTCGGTTTTGGTCAAGTAGTTAAATAGTAGTTAAAAATAAATTACCTGCAAAAAAAGCAACTTATACTCCAGTGCGACTTATGTATGTTTTTTTCTACCTAATGATGCATTTTGGCCTTGTGCGACTTGTACTCCAGAGCCACTTATAGTCCAGAAAATACTTTAATTTAAATATTAGTTAATGAAGATGTAACTCAATCAAGCGTTTACTTGCAATGAGTCTCAAGTAGGTCAAAAAGTCTTTACAAAAAAAGTCTACTGCAGGGGTCTCAAACTCAATTTACCTGGGCGCTACTGGAGCTAGGGTCTGGGGAAGGCTGGGCTGCATCAGGTTTTCAAAAAAAAAAAAAACACATTTATTAAAAACAGAAAAATTAATAAACCTTGCTTTGGTTTTGATTTTCTACAAGAAAAGCTCTGATAAAACATTCCACTCTTCTCAAATATCTTAATTTTTATTTTTCTGCACAAAATAAGATGAAAAAAATAAAGAAAATCAATCAATCAGTAATAAATAAATATAATAATAATAAAACGGCAAATAATAAAAACTTAAGAAACCACATATAGTTGGTGGGTAGACAAATTTTTTTTTTCAGATTAAAATGAACAAAGCATTATTAGAGCCCTGTAGACATGACAAAACACGATTATAGTCACACATTTATACTCTTTTTATTTACAACATATTGCGCAACTGCAGGGTCTTGAGACACCTGCTAACTTGCAAACTAGAGAGCTAGCGACCTAAATGGTAGCCTTCAAGTTATTTCCTTTAAACTTAAATAGCCAAAAACTTACCACTTCCACACGGATAGGGAGGATAACTATTAACAGTTATTTAACCTTTAACATGAATATTAATCAAACGTAATAATTTTTTCTGGGTACATGATACCATACAGCATCCATATCAAACTTAAATGTGTGCTTGTTGGTTTTTATGGATAGCTAGAAACTGACAGAGCTTTGTGGCAGTAGAAAAAATAGAAATTAAATGCACTCTATACAGTATTATGCATACTATACAGTACCCAAACAATGTAGAAAAAAGGTTTGTTACATTGAATTCCTACATTTGGAGTGTGCTTCCATTTCAAATATGACCAGGTCAAGACTTTCTTTTCTTTATTCTTTAAAAGTGTATTTTATTGGGAAATCCTCCTTCCAAAAGTCAATAACTCTTGAGCCTATGTGTGAAGAGTGAAAACGAGGTTCTGGAGAAAAAGAACACAGTTCCAGGCAAAAAGTGTGTGTTCGAGCTGATAAAAAAAAAAAAGCCAGAAGCGAGTTATTACAGCACAGCCCACTTTGCACAGTGTTCTTTTTTTCGGGGCGATAAGGCTGATTACTGGTTCTGACCTGTGGTGCTCTTCCCATGGATGTTTGCCTTAAGTGGAACTAAAGCAACACAACAAGTTTTCTCAAGTTTCAAATAATTAAAACTGGGATATAAAGCAGTGGCTTGAAGGCTGCTGCATTTAGAGAGCAAAGCTGATCCTTATCGCTGATAGTTCCACAGCATGTCCATGATAATTAGATGTAAAGGAACCACATTCTTGCCTTGCCCTTTATCTGCTTCTGCTTCTGCTCTTCCACCATTATTTTTGCCTTTTGTACAGTATGTGGGCGGCTTCTTTCTCCCTCTCCATTTTCTGTCTGCCCTCTTTCTCAGTGCGAACACAAAGCCTGCGTTGTCTGCTGACATGTTGTGTTGGTGCACATGAAATGCCTGCAACACCATAATTTAGAGAGGGAGTTGCCTTCATGCATGGGTCTCTAACGTGATGTGTCACTACGCACATATAGGACCCAGGGGGTGCCCACTGACACAAAAACCAGTGCTAATCATATTTAACTAAACAATGCCTCTGCTGCATCCCCACAAGGAAATTATTCAAGATAAACAAATATGGTCTATTGTGTGAGCATGACACAGAAGTCCAGATTGTTCCTAATGTCACAACAACTTCTTCTGGCTGTTCTCATTGGGAGTATAACCTCTAATGCAATACTTGTAATTGGTGTATTGGTGTAATTGAAATGCATTCCAGAAACAACAATACTGTAGCTGCACAATAAAATGCTTTTATCTCCAAGTTTTGTAATTTGATTTGGAAAAACATGTTTTTGGAGGTCATATGGGAAAAAAGTACTATTAGTAGTTGTAATTACATGTAATTTAAAGATGTTTCCAAGTAAAGCATACTGTTCATGAGCACCAATTGTTTGGAAAATCATTCAACAGGCTTCACTACACATCTTAAAGTAAATCCTGGAGCCCTGCCATGTCAGCTACAGACATGGGAGCTGTAAGTTTGTTTTTCTTCAGCGAATACGCTTGTGTGATAAATGGTTGGATGTGATATACTATAGCATCTATTTTGTTTTTAAGTGCAGAGTTAGTTTATATGTAAAAAGTGATAACGTTTACATTGTGCTTCTTGTACTTTTATTGACAGTTAGAATACGTTTATGTAAAGAGTTAATATTTATAATGTTGACCTGTCTTTTTCAATTCACTGTGGTATTTTCTCATTCAATTCTGGGCCACATCTTGACTGATGGCAGCCCGTTATTGCATAATCTTGAAGTATAAGCTTGAAGTATGTCAGAATTTGCAGATTTTAAAACATATTTTTTTTTACCACGGAGCCAAAATGTTGATGTTTTGTTCTCCGAGCCATGGTGCTTCATCATGCCGGAACAAGCATTGGTTGTAACCAAACTGTTCTTGGATTGTTGTTGTGTGAAGTTGCTCTCTGAGGTTATTTTGGTACAATTCTTTATCTACGGATGCGTTCTTAGGCATTATTGTGAGTGCAACCTCTCCCTTGGCTGAGAAGCAACCACACACATGCATGATTTCAGGAGCTCGCCTTTTCTTCTCCGGACAAGCTTTTTCTCGGATATCCCAAATAATCGGAGAAGGGATTTATCAGAAAAAATGCCTTTTCCCTAGTCTTCAGGATTCCCGGACTTCCTCTAGAGAAATGGCTTTTTTGCTGCCTTTCTTGACACCAGGCCATCTTCTAAAATGTGCCCCATTGTACATGCAGATGCACTCAAACTTGTCCCGCAACTTTGAGAGACTGACTTTTTTGGGGGGGCATGAAGCCACAATTGAACCTCTCTCTTGAAAGTTCTTGGTGATTAGGTAAATAGTTGATGTAGTTGCAATACCAGAAGCAATACCCTTGCTTGTGAAGCCTTTTTTGGGCTAAGCAATAATACGTATCTGCATGTGTTTCCCTGTAGGTAGCTAAGCCAAACAAGTCAAGCACAACCCATCTTGAAAGGTTCCCAGTATGTTATTCTCACTCTATCAGGATGACAGTCATCTTCAGCCTTTGTACTTTCAGCTATGTGGACCATGATGTTCATTGGTCCTGCTGTGGCAGGGCTGAAATGCAGTGGAAATGGTGTTTTGGGGTTCAAGTTCATTTTCATGACCATGAGGGACTTTACAAGTCATTGTATCATTATCTTATCATTCTTCACAGCATTCTGGAGTATATGCAAATGTTAATTATAAAAACTGATGCAGCAGACTTTTTGGAAATGAATATTTGTGTCAGCCTCAAAACTTTTGACCATTACTTTTGCCAGCCATATTTGCACATTATCTGGACATGCTATTATATATTGTGATGCTGTGGCCCTTTATAGCAGTGATTCCCAACCACGGTACCACACACGTTAATGTCCTCGAAGAGCTTGTCAGGTGTGCAAGGAAAATGATCCAGTTTGATCCAGAAAATTCTTATTTATTTACTAAAAATAAAGTGTCTTTGTTCTTTGTAAAATACTGTATGTGCCTTAAAGGTTGAAATGCACTGCTTTATCAGACAAGGGATCACATTTAGCAGTGTACATCAAACAACAATAATGAAACAATTATATTTCAGTAGTATAAACAACTGTAAAAAGTTACTTTAAGTCTTCGAACATGCTATAGATATTAATCTCACCTTAACTTTGTATTCTAGGCTGTGTGGGACGTTACTGTGTGTGTATAGTTGGGAGTTTTTAGTATGGGAGGGGCAGCAAGGGAAAAAGTGGACGCCGTGCAGCCCCTCCTGCAGTCACTCCCAGTGTCACTGTGCCCCTCCTTGCAACGACGACTCACCTTTCACCATCTCCCAGAGGAATTCGGGATCAGTGCGGCTGTCACGAAGGGGAAAATGTCAGGTGGACTGTGGCTGCTCTGTTTTCTGTTGGGATGCAGCCGACTGTCGGCTTTCAACCTGGACGCCGAGGACATCCTGCGGAAGAGCGGGGATCCAAATAGTTTGTTCGGCTTCTCCATGGCCATGCACCGACAACTCAAGCCGGAGGATAAAAGAATGTAAGAACAACTTCTTTACGATTATACGATAAGTAAATGTAAAAACACGAATAATACAAAGTGGGTAAGAAAGTCGTCAATAAAACAACAAGTCGCACTAAATGTTACGTCATCATTCGGGGCTCATTTGCAGGTACAGGTACTTTTCCAGAAAAAATGTTTAGTCAACCTCTTTAAATTATGCACCCTTCACTTTCCAGCCCGTGTTAATGTTTACTCAGTCTTAACGTATCTGTAAAGTTTAATAATTAGTTAGCTCACAGTGTGCTCCAGGTGAGACCAAACACATGTTAGAACCCCTGCGATAAACATAAATGTGCTTAGTTTCACGTTAAATTAAGTGCAGCTTATCTTTCTAGTAACTGAAAGTTGAACAACTGGAAAAAGTACAATCACAAACTATAGTAGTACCATATTGGGCTTAAATATGTGCAGAAATAATGCTGATTATTGATCATAACCATAAAGGAATTGACAAGGAATTTTAGCTGCTACATTCAGCTTTATACATATTACAGTAATGTTGTACATTGTATCTGACTCGTTGCATTCATCTGACAGCTACAAAGTCCTTTTACTGTGCTCACACAGCATCAAAATCAAACTGTATGCTGTTTTAAACAAACACATCTACCAGCTGAATTAAAACAGGGGTTATCTTTCAGTTGAATTGTCTGTTTAATAGTTCAGAGGACTATAACGGGTTCTATTTCTGTAATTAACACAATTATAAGGTGCACTGTGTTATAAAAGGCAACGGAAGCAAAACAGAACACAACATATTTACACATTTTGCAACTTATTGTAACTTTTTAACTGTGAAAACACAATGTACAATCATCACTCTCTACTTTAGGGTTTGACTCTATTGTATTGTTTCAAAATAAATGTATAAATGAGTGTATAATTATCACTCTTTTATGGTACACTAAAAGCTTTTTTTTACATATTCTTGGCCTAAATGAAGCATTTCATTCCTAAAAATGGCTAAACTAAAACACAAATACATGGCATTCAGAAGACACATTCAAAGACGTGATATGTAGTATTCTACACTGGTCACTAGGTGGCAGTGATGTTACATTGATGAGACGATAGCCACTGCTACGTGTCATATTTTCTGTTAATATGTCTACAATGTTGGGTAATACGAGTGTTAAGGTGTTAGGTCCTGTTGAGAAGACCTTAATAATGTTAAAATATGTAATTAGAATGTTGGATAAGGAAACCTACTTTGCAAACATACATTACATACATTACAATTACATACAATAAGAAAAAGTCCAACAAATATTATTTGATTAGATTTTTTTCTCACGTTAGGTAAGAATGTTTGAAAAACGATGATATTATATACACCTATACAGGGTACAGTATACTTCAATAAACTCAGTTTATGTTTGCATGTTATATTGCACCACAAACTTCAATTTCTTTATACAAAATTTCTTTATAATTTCTAAATACAAGTTAGAGAAGTTTTTAAAATACCTTTTTTCTACACTGATGCCACTGAAACTTGTCAGTTTGTGTCCAAATCCAAAGCCACGTGATGTTCAAAACGTGACCAGCCTCTCCACAAAGTCCCCCGACTCCAGGTTGTAGTATTATAGATCACCCATAGCCAGATTCTGTGACTAAAATAAGGATGTTAATTAGAGCTGAAGCGCATAATCAATTAAGCCCTTAGTCAATCAATATACATATATAGTTATTACAGTACATAATAGTATGTACTGTATATGACAACCACCTATTTCTGTTCAGAAATGTTTTATTATCATCAATCACACTATGATGAATGTCCCAGTTCTCACACAATATTGTCACGTTATTTATATTCAATGTTATTTTCCACATTCTTTAGAGCTATTCAAATGCAGTCCTGTCTAGTTCAGCAGAAGTGGGTGAGAAACATGCATGTGGAATGCATATACAGCACTGTTGTTAGATTCCAAGCATGGATATGTGAGAGAGTGAGGGTGAGTGCGTGTATGAGCAAGCTACGTTTGTTTTGCAAGAAGAACACTCATAGAGCTGGAATTAACTCTTTTCAATGGAAAAGTTGTTTTTTTTTTTTTTACATTTACAATGGCATATGTTGAATTATTGTGTCCATTTGTTCAACTTTGCCTTCACACTTTAGCCACAAACCTATAGCGGCCACGTGTGCATCTAATATTTACTCATATCTTACTTCTTCACGCCCTACAGCGATGATTTGTGCATGTACCTGCAGGTGAGGACAAGGATCTGATAGTGTGGCATACATGCATGCATGCGTGTGTGTGTGTGTGTGTTTGTGTCATCATTGCCACACTCAGCGACCTGCATAGAAAAGTGAGGGTTTGATAAATGCATGTTATGAAGTTTGTGTATTTAATTTAAAAGAGCGTGCAATAATAATAACACAGATTGAACATGAGAATGTGTGCTGCCTGTTTAGAATTTATTAGGTACACTTTCAGAGAGTTAATCATTTAAAAATATGTGTATTATTGTGTTAATTTGTGTTTCTACCTTTTTCCGTCCGTAGTGACATGTTAAGATTGTTAGCGGTCAAACGGCTTCTAAAGACAAACTAATCAGTGTATAATAACATCAAATAAAACAAAAATAAAGTAAAACTACCCACTCTTTGGAGATGCTTGACAGACAAGTAATACGAAAGAGAACATGAAGGTGTGACTGAGTCCCTTTTTATAGGATGTGTATGTAATAGGGCTGCAACTAACACTTATTTTCTTTGTTGATTAATATGAAGCTTGTTGTTTAAATTAATCAAGTAATCAGTTAGGCCCTAGATGGGCCAAATCAATATGAACCAAACAGTCTTTGGTTTGGTCTACAAAATTTCATAAAGAAGCAAAAATGTTGATCTCTGTTTTCCAAAGTGTAATGACAAATATAGTAGTATAGTGCTTTCATTGATGACAAAAGAAAGAAAATCACATTTGGACTTTGGACGAGTTGTTAACACGCAGGCCACACAACGAGGAGACCTGCGTTCGATTCTGTGTGGAGTTTGCATGTTCTCCCCATGTGTGGGTTGCTCAGGAGACTCCAGTTTCCTCCCACATTCCAAAAACATGCTAGGTTAATTGGCGACTCCAAATTGTCCATAGGTATGAATGTGAGTGTGAATGGTTGTTTGTCTATATGTGCCCTGTGATTGGCTGGCGACCAGTCCAGGGTGTACCCCGCCTCTCGCCCAAACACACCTGGGATAGGCTAAAGCATGACCGCGGGACCCTAGTGAGAATAAACGTATAGAAAATGGATGGATGGAAAACAATTAATCTTGTACCACAATAGTTGTAGATTCATTGGATAATGGATTAATTATTGATTAATTGATACAGCTCAATTGTTCAGCTCAATTTCTATACCAAGCAGGGTACATCCTGGACAGGTCGCCAGCCAATCACAGGGCACATATACATTGTTTTAAAAAACTATCGAATAAATAAATATTGATACTTTGATATTTCAGTAATTTGAGTTAATGGATATTTATCTATTTGTATTGTTGAACTCCATCTTTTTTTGTGTAGTGTACATAATGTATTGGCCATTGATGGTATTTGATACACAATAAGCTGTGGTATCAAGTTTAGCTCTTTTCCCTCAGGTTGTGTAAAATAATCCAACATGAAAGAAATAAAAAGAGGTGGATAAAAGAATGCAGACATAAATCATTTATACATCTGGGCTCCAAATATGCGCCATTTTTCAACAAATGTGGGTTGGGTTCCTGGCACACACCAGGTAGGAAAAAGGCTGGGCAGCACATGGTTGCATTGACCTCTCTCTCTTTGCAATAGGGTGCCGCCAGTTGTTGCCAAGCAACAGGCTGTACCCCAGTTGGCAGCCTGGTTACCATTTTGTAAAAAAAAAAAATAGGAAAATAAAAAATAAAATACAGCTCTCTCTCAATGGGATGTCTCTGTTATTGTCACTGTGCTGTTCGCTCTGTTGCTCCAGCTTTGGTGTCCCAGTGATTGTACACCATGGTATGTGTGTGTGTGTGTGTTTGCAAGCTATTACACTGAAGCAGACACACATCAGTACACACACACATACTGTCTCTGTTTGTCTTTGTTCTTCCTGTAGACCAATGTAGCCAATGTATGGGCTTCCTCTGCTGCTGCTGAATGATAAGATTAACAGTTGGGTTACTGCTTGACATTACAGTATATATCTCTAACATTGTAGGAACAGCTTGAGGACCCTTTTCTGTTACAGCAAGTTACATAAAGGCGTGCTCGGCATGCACGCAAGTCCAACGTTAATGACCTTTGACCACACATATGTTCTTCAGGATCATAAGTGTCCAAACTTTGTTCACTGAGGGCCAGAGTGGCAGCTTCAATCTCAGAATTAGAATTTTGCTCTGCCATCTCTTGTTATGTTTTTGTGTTTTTTTGTTTAGTGTTTCCAGTACATGAATGGTTAGCTTCTTTTTACACTTGTGAGACTGTGACTGGAGAAAAATGAGAGGCATAAGTTATTTTACAGGAACACAGCAATAGTGTATTTCTTTGAAATGATTGGTCCCAGTGTGGATTGGGTTTGGTTTTTAAGGTTCCAGTGTATTTTCTTACAATATTCCATATACTCCAGTTGACGATATACTTAAAGATGTGAAAGATGAGGAACAGTTTAAGCACTTCACTACATTTGAAGCACTGTTCTGTTCATGTCAATGACATCTGCTGAGTCACATATTCCTAATGTGTGAACTTGTAAGGTCCCCACTGTAAAACATGCAGTCTACAATAGCTCCTTTCTCTTCCGGACAATGTGCTATCTGCAAATGCACGCTGCAATGCGCCATCCAAAAATGGCTTTCCTTAATCAGATCTGGTAAAGACTTACAACTTAAAGTCATGGGTGGTGGTCTTTGTGGGGATGAAAGAAACCAGAGTGACATGGTGGAGCATAGTTGGAAGAAGAAAATACGACATCCTTGTTTTCAGTGACACAAAGGCACCTTGTGTGTGTGTGTGTTGTATAGCTGCTGTGTTACACTCCGGAATGTGCTCTAATGTAATGTACATGCTTCTCATTGATATGAATTGCCTGTAATAGATTGCTGTGTGTGTCTGTTGCAGGCTACTGGTCGGGGCTCCGAGAGCCAGAGCCTTGAGTGGTCAAAATGCCCAAGTGACGGGGGGACTCTACAGCTGTGACATGAGCACTCCCTCTGCAGGCTGCGTCCGAATTAAGTTTGACAATGATGGTGAGATATTTGCTGACCTGCGCACTTACTTTATTTGATCCCTTTTCAATGTTTTTTTTTTTTTTTCAAACTGGCTGTAGAGGACATTAGGCGAGAAAGCAAAGAGAACCAGTGGTTGGGAGTGACAGTCAACAGTCAGGGGCCAGGAGGGAAGATTGTGGTAAGACACCAAACACTTCAACATCTCACTCTTCAAACAATACATAATCTAAGCTGTGTGTTTGTTTCCCCACGTAGACCTGTGCCCATCGTTACCAGCGCAGGACCAATGTGAGGACCCCCATCGAATCCAGAGACATCATCGGCCGCTGCTATGTACTGAGTCAGGATTTGAGAATTGATCCCGACTCAAGTGAGGATGGAGGAAACTGGCACTTCTGTGACAACCGACCACGAGGTCACGAGATGTTTGGGTCCTGCCAGCAGGGCCTTTCTGCCACTTTCGACAAGGACTACCACTACCTCATATTTGGTGCTCCGGGAGCATACAACTGGAAAGGTTGTTGCAATGAATATTGTTTCATATGGAACTGTTTTTTTTATTATGCCAAATTCCCTGTTTTTCTCATCCAGGTGTGGTCCGCCTGGAACAAAATAACGACACCCTCCTGGAGATGGGCATTTATGATGATGGCCCCTTTGAGGCAGGAGATGAGAACGAAAATAACCCTGATCTCATCCCAGCTGTTGCCAACAGTTACCTTGGTAAACCATTCACTCGTTGCAGATGCTCTTCATGCACAAGGTAACTACTTTATTAACCCCTCCGTGTCGCAGGTTTCTCACTTGACTCAGGCAAGAGTCTGACCAAGAAAGGCCAGCTAACAGTGGTAGCTGGAGCGCCCAGAGCTAACCATAGCGGTTCAGTGGTGATGCTCAAGAAAGGCCCCGAAACAAGTAACATTTTAGTGCACGAGCACACACTAGACGGGGAGGGTCTCGCATCCTCTTTTGGTTATGACCTGGCGGTGTTGGATCTCAATGGCGACAGGTAAGCAAAGCTGGAAGAAATACTTTGCTTCATTTATTGTCAGCCCATAATTACCAATTTGTTTTTTGTTCGTTAGTTGGCAAGACATAGTGGTAGGTGCACCTCAGTACTTCGAGAAGGATGGAGAAATCGGTGGCGCCGTCTATGTCTATGTCAACAAAGCCGGAAAGTGGAACAAGGTGACCCCCACCAAAATAGTTGGACCTGAGGACTCTATGTTTGGCCTGGCTGTGGAAAATCTGGGAGATATGAACCAGGACGGTTACCATGGTGAGAATGCAGAACAACAGAAGCAACATGGTTGGCATGCATACACTGTCAAACTGCACTGCCAAGCTATTGCCATCATAAAACATTTATGAACTTCATGGGCAATGTTTTAAGAAATAGTTTTATACACGTGTAGAAATAAGTAAATAATTATCTATTGTAAAATCCATCCATCCATCCATTTTCCTTCGGTTATCCGGGTCCGGGTCGCGGGGGCAGCAGTCTTAGTAGGGAAGCCCAGACTTCCCGGTCCCCGGCCACCTCCTCCAGCTCCACTGGGAGGAGGTCCTAGGTCTGCCCCGGAGCCTTTTCCCGGCTGGGCATGTTCGGAACACTTCACCAGGGAGGCGTCCGGGAGGCATCCGGACTAGATGCTCGAGCCACCTCAACTGACTCCTCTCGATGTGAAGGAGAAGCGGCTCCATTCTAACATTACAATTGTAAACATTGTAAAATGTTAAGTCAAATTATGTGTCAGCTTAGGCTTCTTTCTTTGTCCATCTACTCTACTCTGTTTGAAACACGTTCTTAAATTTTGACAAATAAATTGGAAGCCGTCTCTTATGTCCCTGCAGTGATCCTGTAGCTTGCACATTAGTGTTGAGCAATTGGATGTAAACAAAGAATAATAGGAATGTAAATGTGACTATAGGGGTGTTATTTCATGTCTAGAGGGCTCTAATAATGGTAGGAACTGTATTTAGAAAGTCATATACAGGAATAAACTAGGAACTGTATTATTTTGGCAAATTAGCCAGTCCTGAGCAGTCTGGACAGTTTAAGTCACTGTGGCAGAGATGAGTGGCTTAAAGTGTTGTTCTTCTCCACTCTAATAGATTTTGCGGTGGGCGCCCCGTACGATGATGAAGGTGCAGGGAATGTCTACATCTACCATGGATCTGCCACAGGACTCAAATCCAACAAAGCTGCACAGGTGCGCAAAAAAACCCTCTCAGACCAAACACACGTTAGAGAAGTGTGCTTATCTAACAACACTTTTGCTTTAGATTTTATCTGGCCAGCCTTTAGGAGTGAGGATGTTTGGCTATTCTTTAGCTGGCAACATGGACCTGGATAAGAACTCTTACCCGGACTTAGCCGTTGGATCACTCTCTGATGCTGTCTTTGTCTTCAGGTGAGTACAATAAATTGCTCTTTTTGTCATCACGTCCATTCCTGGAGATGCTCAATATCTCTCCATGTTCTGGTAGAGCCCGCCCAGTCATTGCCATTAAGAAGGAAATCAAGTTCACCCCAAAGGAAATTGACCTGACTAAGAAGAACTGTGGGAATAGCTTCTGGTAAGTTTCAACACAAATGTTTATTATCTCTACACCTTCATAGATGCTGACCTCCTTTATATGTGCAAATTATTCACTGATAATTTAGCCTTATTGGTGAACAATCTGATTAATTGAAATATTGTAGCTATCATGATACAGTATATCAATACATTTACAGTTGTGTGAACAAGTTTTTGCCCCCTTCCTGATTTCTGAAATGTTTCTAATCAGAAGAAATTTATATATTAGTCAATGACAACACAAGTGAACACAAATTGCAGTTTTAGATTAAAGTTTTTATTATTTAAGGGAGAAAATAATCCAAACCTGCATGGCCCCCGTTTGGAAAAAGTGGTTGCTGTGCTTGTTAAAACATAACTGAGATTAATTGAGATCTATAGTATCAGTCTGAAAAAGGTTATAAAGCCATTTTTAAAGCTTTGGGACTCCAGTGAACCAGAGTGAGACACATTATCCAAGAATGGCGAAAACATGGAATAGTGGTGAACCTTCCCAGGAGTAGCTGAACAATCAATGGAGCGCAGACCCCACAACAATAGCCAAACAACTGCAGGCCTTAGGTTAAGGTCAGTGGTCATGACTCCAACATAAGAGAGACACTGGGCAAAAACGGCCTGCAAAAACGATACGAAAACATCGAACATTAATTCTTGTCTGAGTCTGAGAAAACATCTTGATGATAATCTGTGGTGTGACGAGACAAAAGTTGAACATTGTGGAAGGTGTGTGTCCCGTTACAATTGGCGTAAAAGTAATGCCAGATTTCAGAAAAAGATCATACCAACAGTAAAATATGGTGGTGGTAGTGTGATGGTTTGGGAATGTTTTGCTGCTTCAGGACCTGGAAGACTTTTTGTGATAAATGGAACCATGAATTCTGCAGTCTACCAAAATATTTGTCACCTCAAGCTGAAACCAACTTAATTTCTGCAGCAGGACATTTTTAAACAGGATTTAAGTGTGACAAACATGCAAAAAATAATGGAAAGGGCAACACCTTTTTACACCACTGTAAATAAGTATAATGCTCTTATGATATATACCAATAACTGCAAAGGGTGAATAATTAATTTGAATGGAATTGCTCCAATTTACTATTCAGTGTGTGGCCTACTACAATAGCCAATAGCCAATAATGTTACTGTCGCCATACTGTAGTTGAATGAACGATCTCACTTTACAATAAGATACACAAAAATACAGTAGTTACTGAGGAACTAATGACTACTTCATTAGCTATGTAATTTTGTGTACCTTATTGTAAAGTGTTACTCATCAGTCATTTGTTACTTACAAGATTGGTCCCTTTGTGTTGTGAAATATGCTTTTTAATATTGATTAATATGTGATGATAATTGATGATTTGCAACAGGTTATTTGTTGGTTCATGCACCAATCCTAAATAATGTTTCCCGAAAGAGTTTTTGCGTTAACCTTCTTGCAGAAGTAACGATAATCTTTGATTGTTTCCCTTTAGCCTAAATGTTGAAGCCTGCTTCACCTACACAGCCAACCCCAAGACTTACTCTCCCAGACTGAGTAAGAATGATCATCTTTACCAGTATCTTTTTTTTTTGTGCCATAAACCTACCTCATGTGTCCCCTTCTAGCTGTTGCATACTCCATGGCAGTTGACGCTGACCAAAGAAAGAAGAATCTAATTCCCAGGGCCTCCTTCACTCAGCAGTCGGCCTCTGACAACAACTATGAGTCCAAAGGTACCCTCACCATAGACGGCCAAGGAAGAAAACAATGTGTCACACGTGTCATCGCCATACAGGTACCACGCTTGCTCTTTACAGGAACTCAACAACAAACAAAACCTTACATTAATGTTGCATTCACCCACAGGACAATATTCGAGATAAACTGCGAGGGGTACCCATCGACGTGGATTTGGAAATCATGGATGCCAAACGCAAACGCAGACAGAGCTCCTCCTCTGAAGTATCACCTGTCCTGGATGCTAAAGACTCAATGCCAACTCGTTCTGAGGTATGCCAGACTTCTCATGTTCTTGGGGTAGAAGGTGCCCCCACTTACTGGTATGAACTGTGTAGAGTTGCTATTTATTCCCAGTCCCTATAAAATTGTCTTTTTCACTCACTGACCTCTTCACACGAGCGAGAGAAAATTCTTCAGATATTAATGGTCAGTTTTGACTGACACATTTAACAAAATGCATATCATTGTGGCTGGTGAGTTTATACTATGTTACACAATAGCCTTTCTATTTATATACAGTATACAGTATACTGTATATGCGTGTGTGTGCATATGCTTGTAGGTGCAGTTTGTGAAGGAGGGTTGTGGCAGTGACAATATTTGCCACAGTAACCTCAAGGTGGCTCATCGCTATGGCTACAGGACAACGGACGACGACACTTTCACTCCGTTACCACTGTAAGACAAAAAAACAAACAAAAAAAATAGTGCTTTTCCTTGTTTTTAACTTGGCGTCGTCTTTCTTTAAAGGGAAAACGGTGTGCCGATGATCTCGCTTAGCAATCAGAAAGACATCGCTTTGGAGGTCAAGGTGAACAATGAGAAGGGAGATGACGCACACGAGGCGTCAGTTGTCGCTTCCTTCCCGCGTGCCCTCACCTACGCTGCATTCCGTGGTCCCCCCAATGTATGTTTTTCTTTTTTCCCCTCACAAATACACATTTGTGGTATTGTAGTAATACAGTATTTGTGGTTCTCATCATAACATACTGGTTTCAAGGATGTAACATGCACAGCTAATAAGAACGGTTCTAAGGCTACTTGTGAACTCGGAAACCCCTTCAAGAGAGACTCTGAGGTGAGCGTTAAGCAGTAAGCCCCTCCCTCTTTTGTTAAGCAACTTATTTGCACTATGTATATACGTATGTGTATGTGTCCGTAGACAACCTTCTACATCATTCTGAGTACAGCAGGCATCTCACTAAACACAACTGAACTGGAGATTGATATTCAGCCTAAAACGTGAGTATACCCTATTGCAGGGGTCTCAAACTCAATTCACTTGGGGGCCACTGGAGCTCGGGTCTGGGTGAGACTGGGCCGCATCAGGTTTTCCAAAAAACAAAACGCATTTATTAAAAACAAAAACATTTAAAAAACTTTGCTTTGTTTCCAATTTTCTACAAGAAAAGCTCTGATAAAATATTCCACTGTTCTCAAATATCTTACTTTTTATATTTCTACACAAAATAAGATGAAAAATAAATAAACAAATCAAGAATAAAGAAAATCAATCAATCAGTAATAAATAAATAAATATAATAATAATAAAACGGCAAATAATAAAAACTTAAGAAACCACATATAGTTGGTGGGTAGACAAATGATTTTTTTCAGATTAAAATGAACAAAGCATTATTAGAGCCCTGTAGACATGACAAAACACGACTATAGTCACATTTATACTCTTTTTATTTACAACATATTGCGCAACTGCAGGGTCTTGAGACACATTTGGCCCGCGGGCCGCGTGTAATGCATTGTAATTGTGTCGCACTTGTGGAAAAATATGATGGATATAGAATCTTAGGATATACAGTGGGATACTTTGTGACTACTCATATTCATATAAGTATTAAAAATATGCTTTTAAAATTCTTCATTCATTCACAACAAGTTTGTCCACACATTGTGAGGCAATGGAGGTCAGCATGTATGCCTGTAAAACAACAGTCTGACTCCCAGTGTCATCTTTTAAAGAACACTTTACTAACACTAAATTCATCACACAGCAACTTAATACTCAAAAGATGTTTATGCAAATATACAAACATGCCCTAGTATGACTTGATAAACCAAAAACAACATAGTTTTCCCATGAGGTATTGTGCCTCCCATAAAATGTTTTTCTCAACACTTTTTTCAGATAAAGCTTGTATATTTCTGAGTTATAACGCTTGAGTGTTAGTTGCTGTGTGATGAGTTTTTTGTTATCTTTGAAAGATGACACCTTGAGTCAGACTGTTGTTATACTGAATTCCACTGGTTTGACAAGCTTGTTGTGAGTTAATTCATGGGTCATGATTGGCTCCTGTCAAATAAAGAGCTGACTGGTCCTCATGGTCTTATGGCGCAATATCACACTTAATGACGTGGGGACTGCCTGGGTTTTCCTTTTAAACTGAAGGGATGCAGCTTGTACACCGGGATTTAGAGTACATGAATATCATTAGGATATTTTCCACCTAATTGTAAGTCATTCATTGCTGTTTGCTATTCATTTAGAGTTCTACCAATAACCTACTTCTACACAATTTAGAACAGTTTTTTTCCTTCCTTCTCCATTAAAAATAAATATATTAGAATATTTTTTTTTTACTAAAAAAATAAGAAAATAAACAAAATAAAATACTAAAAGTAATAACAATAATATAATTCAGTATTCAAATTTTTCTTATACATCATCAGGATTGATTTGAGTTGATATGAAGTTGAAAATGCATGATAAAATGTCATTACCAGAAAGTGAAAGTAACCTTTCTTTGTGTGTGTCTGTGTGTGTGTCTGTGTTGATCATACAGCACCAGCGAGCAACCATCACTTGCTGCTATTAAAGCCAAAGCCAATGTTGCCATCACGCTGCAGCTGTCTATATCAGGGTAACTCATGTGCACATTCACATTCAATGCGTACAGTTCAAATACAACACATACAGTACCTCTATAGTATAACTATAGAAATGAAACATAGTCAACACACAGCCACTATTGCCTAAATAGGTGTCAACACAAGCGAGTAGAAGATAATAATAGAAGATAGAAGACATAATAAAACGGTTGCTGAAATGTACGATGCTGTATGTGTGCATAGAAAAGGTAAATAAAATATGTTTTTTCAATTTTCCCAGAC
The DNA here is from genome assembly GCF_037039965.1 of Doryrhamphus excisus. Lineage (NCBI taxonomy): Eukaryota > Metazoa > Chordata > Actinopteri > Syngnathiformes > Syngnathidae > Doryrhamphus > Doryrhamphus excisus. Next base: position 18,390,871 of record NC_136362.1, read on the forward strand.
AAGCTCAGCCTTCTCAGGTGTACTTCTCAGGAAAGGTGAAAGATCAGAATGCCGTGAAGAGTGAGAGCGACATGGGAAGTGCCATCACGCACCAGATTAGAGTAAGTAGAGATACAGTAAATGTAGGCCGTCCTTCAGTGTTTTATCAAGTGATGTTCTTTTCAGATAATCAACCTTGCAAAGCGTTTGACGGACTTTGGCACAGCCACCCTGTATATTGACTGGCCCAAAGTAACAGAACAAGGCAAGTGGCTGCTCTACCTGATGAAGATCAGCTCCACTGGTGTGGATCACATTGAGTGCTCTCCGAAATCAGAGATCAACCCTCTCAAAAAGGTCAGTGGAGGGGTGGAGATTGTATACACTCTAGATAAAAAAAATGCATTTTCTTCATTTAATTATTTTTATTTTATTTCAGAGGGTAGTTCTAATTTTTTAGGTTTGTAATATTTTTTAAAGTTTTCTATAGTACTGTAAGTGTTCAAATTGATTTTTGATTGATTTTGCTATATATTTAACATAAAATTAACAATAATAGAAATTATATATATGGTAATAAAATAAATGTTGACATACAGAAATAATTATAATATCTAATACTGTTATTTTTAACAAAATATTTTTATTTATGATTTTATTTTAGCCAACACCAGTAATTCTACTAATAGTAAATTGTTTTGAATTGAAGGAACCAAGTAACATGAGGTCTAGAAGAGCCTCAGAAAAGATCCAGGATGGTGAAGAGGGAATTATTTCACGTTTGGTGGACAAGAGGACCTCTAAAATTTTGGTAAGAAAAAAAATACTGTACTCCTGAAAGTCTAAGGTCACCGCTAAGTAGTTTTGTTTGTTGTGTTACCTTTCACACAGCAGCCAAGTTGACATATTAAACAGTAAATAGAAGTGCTAGACACAGGGAGGAACCTCCTGCTCTGTGTTCTAGTATTTCTATTCTCCCAATAAAGAGACTGTGTAAAAATACAGTACATGCTTATTATATCATTGCTTGAACAATTACCATCTACTAGCTGGTATTGCCTTTTAATACTCGCTCTCTGGTTACAGTCATGCCAAGATGGGGCCAAATGTGTGAGGATCAAGTGTCCCCTGCAGGGCCTGGGCAGTAACGCTGTCATCACCTTACACTCTCGCCTCTGGAACAGCACTTTGATGGAGGTAAACACATCAAGTAGATCATACTGATCAATTCAATAACACTAAAACATATGGACTTTGATATTGACCTTTGACCTAGACACTTTTACTTATCACAAGTAAGTAAGTGGAGGTTTTTGCTCAGTGAGCCATCATTAGATCACCAACAGGAGACTCTTAAATTGTCTGTAGGTGTCAGTTATCTATACAGGTATGTATCTGGAATAGGATATATGAGCACTTTTAACACATTTTTACTATGTTTTCAACAGGATTACAAAAAGATGCATCATGTAGAGGTGATTGTTAAGGCGACTTTGCATGTTGATAGCACGAGAAAGAACACGGTTCTGCAGAATGCTGAGACACAGGTACGTTTACACACACACACACACACAACAAACATGGATACTTCATATACCTAGTCATGTGCTTTAATGTTTTTATCTTCTAGGTGAGACTGACTGCCTTCCCTGAGAGGCGTGAAGCCCAATATGGAGGAGTGCCATGGTGGATCATTTTCTTGTCGGTTCTGCTGGCGCTGCTCTTACTGGCACTGCTGGCTTTCCTTCTCTGGAAGGTAGGAGAAACACATCAGTGCATCCGTTTATATCCATGTGTAGGTGATTTTGATGATGTTCTAACAACTTCCCTCTTCTCAGTGTGGAGTCTTTGGGAAAAAGAACAAACGGGACTCCTCAGAAAAACAGAGGCTGACACCACATGCGTAAAAAAAAAACTAAACCAAAAAAAATCAGGGTAATTTTACCCGGCCTACTATGAAGGAGTGGTGCACATTTTTGGGGCTTTTCTCACTCAAGTTACAGCCTTTTATGATTTTTTTTTTTTACTCACACAACTTTGACATGTATATGCATGGCCTGGGGGAGGTGCTGTTTAACAAGCAATGACTTCCATTTGACATCTAATATATGCTATTATCTTGACTATGGGGCTTTTGTGCATCGCTTTTGATTGACGCTTTTCCTCATTTCTTGTTGCAGTTAACATATTCACCCTTCTATTCCTCCTTTTTCCCCTCGTATTGACATCTCCATGTTTTTACTGTACAGTGTGGCTTCTTCAAGAGGACCAAATATGAAGACAAGGTTCCCAGTTACAACGCTGTTCGGATTAAACGCAAGGACAGAGACGTAAATACTGACTGGCAAAAGAAATCCTGGATGACAACCTGGCATGATAATGAACATTCCTAAGACAAAGCTGCAAGGACTGTAAATATCAAGATATTCATTTGTAAAGACAGAGAAAAAATAATTTGTGCACAATACTTGAGCAACCTTTGTGCTTCAGGGGCTAGTTTCATTTCATGTGTGTACAAACAAAAGTTTCTTAAAGCATTGTGCACATTTCATTTTCTATTTTCAGTATGGGGAGGGTTTGTTTGTATATTTTTTCAATGTTTTACAATTTTCTATTTATTCACTTAAGGGGTACTTCCTGTTACACACTCTAAACAAAAGAGTCATGTAATGCTAAACACTTTTTTTTAAATCTAAAAACCAGCAATGCATCTGCTTTCTTTATTAAATCTTGTCATGTTTGAGAGCGACTGTAGTGTGTATTTTTAGGAGACGAGGAGCAAAGATTTTCTTAAATTTTTTTTTGCCATATTTATGTGTTTAACATCCACCCATCTGTCCATCGCGGGTATGCTGGAGCCTATCCCAGCTGTCTTTGGGCGAGAGGCGGGGTAAACCCTGGACTGGTTGCCAGCCAATCACAGGGCACATATAGACAAACAACCATTCACACTCACATTAATACCTATGGACAATTTTGAGTGATGTTTTTGGAATGTGGGCGGAAACCGGAGTACCCAGATTTTTATGCCAAATTAAGATTTAAAGACGTAAAAGGTTAATGAGTTATTTATTAAAACATACAATTTAAATGTAAAATCAAAAAAGATAATTTAGTATAAAAAAAAGGTAAGAAGACATTAGCTTTGAAATGGTGTTCTCCCATCAGAAAGGATATTAAAGAGTCAAATCATCCAGGAACATTGTGTGTGCTCCAACTGCAACTGCTGGTGAAAAGTCCAAAAAAAAGAAGTTCTATAGCAGCGACTCAGTCCTCGGAAGTCTAGCACTGCGTTGCTGCACCACTGCAGATCTGTTCTCCATCACCAAGCCTGCTTTCTCCTTTCCTTCACTCTCATAATTCCTCTCCTTTCCCGCGGATAACTTCCTCCGTCTCTTCTCCCTCCCTCTCTCTTCTTTTTCCTCTCTCTTTTTTATCTCCTTCAACTTCTTCTTGAGAGACGAGCGGTCGCTTTGACACAATCCGAGGGCCTGACAACAGAAATGAAATAATGAGGCTGACGTTGCTTTTAACAAGACTATCCACCAGAGGTCACCCAATGTATATCTGAAACAGGTTTACTGCTGTTGAAAATATCCATCTGTTATGGTGGAAATTACCACAACATTTGTTATCATTACAGCTCATCTCAATGCATTGACAATGATAAACAAGAAACATTTAAGTATTTAAGACTGTGGTGCGTTAGACCACCGAACAAAGTGGGAATAAACGGAAATGACAACAAAAAATGATGGGCTTTCTAAGAGTATATTATATTTTCAATGAAATAGTTCATTATAATAATTCATTCAAAATGTATATCATTTACATAAAATCTGATTTACTTATTTACCTTAATTGCTTTCAAACTTCAAGCAATTCCACACAATTAAGCCCTTTGAGTCTCAAACTTAATTTTGTAGAATGCTGAAAATCTAAATCTTGCCTTAACTAACTGAATAGGACAAAGATTTGTTTATTAGGGATGAGCCAGGTATGATTAAGAAACGAGTACATTTAGTCATTATCTGTATTCATGTTTAAAGAAAATGCTCATTATGTATTCACTCTTCACGCTCTATGATTGGCCAGTCACTCACAGCAACTGCCTCTCCCTCAACGGACTCTTCAAGCGGCAGCCACAGAGGAGCTGAGCGTTGTCTCATTCACGTACACGGTGCAATTGGCAAGTTAAAAACAGCTTGTGTTGCGTTGGTCACACAAGTTTATGTTACTTGGTAAACTTATCACTTACACACATTCACAATACACATACGGCGGGATAATAGTGAATATAGCAACTTTCAATTTCTGACTTAAAATACAAAAATGTAAGCCGGTTAAACCACGCCCAACCCACAGTACAGATAGTGGTGTACTCGCTCACCCACAGTGTTTCTAATATGAAACTAGTTACTCAAGTTGCCATTTTCTCAAGTGTTTTATTAGTAAGCTCTGACCTTGAGTTTGTCGCTGTCCATGCTGAGCAGCTGTGTCCCGTCCACACCTCTGGCTGCAAACTCGCCCATGTATTGCTCCATGTTCATGGCCATCAACCACAGACACACATGGTGGCTGCTCCACTCCAGCACTGGTCGACTTTGCCACTGGTTGTTATTTGTCGTCACAGGGTCATCATCCAGTGTCTATGGCGACATCACATGCAGTGCAATACGTTACCAGGAGAAAAAGGAGCTCAAGATGATGCTTAGCGGGGAAAAATAAGCAGGCCCTATGTGAACAGAGGCAGCAAGTGGAAGGAAAGGAAAAGCTGTTTACCTCTGTAGAGGAAAAGGTGAAAGTGTGAGACTGTCCAGAGAGCGAGTGGTTAGAGCCATGACCCCCCAAGATGAAGCTATCCATTTGAGACCCAACACTCTGGAACCAACAGAAACAAGACTTTCTGCCTGCACATTTGCCACCAGTGTACTATGTGCGTATGGGACACTAAAAATAAGGTTTTTGTAGAAAGGAAAGGGAGAGTGCATTCTATGTCTCAAGCCTGCATAGTCAAGTATGAAGATGTTTTCATACCTGATCTCTTCTACCTGAGGTGGTCAAGTAAGGCAAACTGCTGCTGGACACAGACCGCAGCTTCTTCCTGCCGCTGCTCTCACCTTCCCCCTCCTCATCTTTCTCCCTGCCTCGCTCCCCAAACCAGGCGAAGGGCAAGCAGGAGGGCATGGAGGAGACTGAGCCTGATGGAGAAACTTGAGATGGCTCCTCCACCAGGTTGCCACAAGACGCCCTGGGCAGAAACAAGGCGTGTGAATGGCACTAGAGAGGGTAATGTATCACGTATAATGGAGCAGGAGCAAGGACTTCAATGCCACCTGTTGTTCATGGACCTTCTGTGCTGTTTCTCATCCCTCCTCTTGCCGAGAGACTTGCGAAGGCCACTGCAAGACAACATACAAATCCCAAAATTACATTCAGAGACATTTCAGGAGTTATAAAGAACCACAAACTAGTCAATATTTGATGAGACTTCCAAGATTCCAAATGTGGTGTGGTTGTTGGTGAGTGGACCTGAAGTCAGGAATTTTCCGTTTTGACTTCCTGGATGTGGAGGACTTAGTTTGTGGGGGGCTGGTGGGGTCAGTGATGTAGATTGGGGGTGTGAAGACGGAGGCAGTGGGAGGGCTGGGGACCGAGAAAGGGGAAACACTAGAATGGTCAACATCGCTGCTCCTTTGCACAATCCCTTCGGACTGCGTTGGGCTCTCCTTTGACCTTTGATCTTCATCCTGATTAGGCAACAGCAAAGGATTGCATGGTGAGCCTACACATTTCACTTGTGACTGTCGACATGATGTTCTTTACATTCCAGACCTCTTTCTTAAAGCTCTCCCTGAGTTTGTCCCGTGAGGGCGGATGACGCTTGGACCTCTGGGCCAGCTGAGCTCGGGCTATGTGAGCACTGCAGTCCAGTCGTTGTGTGTCAGGTACTGAAATATACCATTCTGGATCTGAGATAGAATTATAATGTGTTGTATAAATGAATGTATCGTGGAAGGGATCACATATGTCCTAAAGCCTGTCGTCTACCTGATGTGAGATTCTTCCCTGCAGACACTGGTTCTTTTCTCTCCAGCTGCAAATAAAGCAGTCAAACAGTGAGGATGAAGACATTTTAGCAATCGGGCATAATGCAGTAGATGCGGCCCCCACCTGGGCTTGAAGTCTTTCAATGGTCTCCCTGTGCTGCTTGTCCCTTTCCTCAATTTCCCGACGCAAATCTATCTCTCTCCTCTCCGCCTCCTCCTCTCTAAACAAACATTTGTTTAAAAGTTGAATCCCACACTGATTACGAGTGTATAATCCAGAGGTACTAACAGGGTAATTGGGAAGGAATTAAATGATTACCTGCTCTGGTAGTCTCGGACCAGTCGCTTAGCCTTGCTGTACTTGACTTCCAGGCTGTCTGATTGGCTCTGGGCGTCAGCCAGTCGCTGGCTCACCACCCTGCACAGTGTCTGGGCCTCTTGCCAATACCTGATAAACACAGGGACGTCAGTAAAGCAACAATATAAATGTGTTAACGTTAGTGTTTGGAGTTGTGTGCAATGCTTGCACAAACTTTATTGCACACTAAAATGATCAGACAATGTATATCTCAAGCTAAATGTGCTACAAAGTAAAAAAAATATGCAAGTAATGCAAGTCCATCCCTACTGAAAATACAGTAGAACTCCGCTGGTGGTCCCGCACAGGAACCCGCACGAATGGTGACAATGGGGGAAACTCAAACATTTCTATTTTGGACACGCAGCTCGCACCTATTAGCTTAACAGCGACATTCTTTGCTAAATCAACATTTGCAATAACAGTGACTGTTGTATTTATTATATTACATTCAGCTCCAGAACCTCCCCCATCTCTCTTCAATATGACTTATTGACACGTGTTTGAAGTATAAAATGTATACCGTATTTTCTGGACTATAAGTCGCTCTAGAGAACAGGCTGAATAGGTGTAAGATATGCTAACAATGTTTATACAGCTACACCAAAGATAAACATGAACGGAAAAGGTGTCCAGTGTTTATGTAATGTTTTTTTCATTTATAAGTCACTCTGGAGTATAAGTTGCTGAAACAGCCAACCTATGAAAAAAAGTGTGATTTATAGTCCGGAAAATATGGTACTCACTCACCACTATTGAATGATAACGTAAGATGATAAATGAACACATGGAATCGGAGTCAAAGTGTTTAACTTATATGTATGTTTCACTCGTGAAAGTGTCAATCGTCAGTGCGTAACAACAACAGACATTAACAGTGACACATGAAGACAAACGTAAAAATTGTGAGTATTGTTCATACAGCTCTGTATTAAACATTAGATTGTGCAGGGTTTCCTAATGTTTCTGCCAGTAGGTGTTTAAGGAAATTAGTAGAAATATAGTATAATACTTTTCCAGCTTGTCAGCCTTCTCTTCTCCATCCTCCACTTTTTGTTCCAGCTCAGCCTTCTGGCTCTCCCAGCTCTCCTGCCGCTCCTCATATGCTTTTAACTGCATGGAGAAAAACACTAATTTCATGTTTCTAGCATATGGTATGTCCAATACACAAAAGGGATGCACTCCTCTTCAATCATGTACCCAAAGAGATCTATTTTAAGCATTCCCAAAAGCGTACACTTGCAAAATCCTTTTACTTCAACAGTTTGAAAACAACAAACAAGAGTCATTGATCTCACAGTTGGATAGCAGGCTGACAGATTTTGGGAGTAAAAAGCGTTTGCCATCCCAGGTATGTAGTGATTAGTTTGAGGGGAGCGGCAGACAGAGAGGTACTGGAACGAGGCCCATGTCCTAATAACGCCACGTCGCACCATCTCATACGCCGTTAAAATGGGTCAGACTGTTCCAAATGTGGATGTGAAAGGTACCGTATTAATACACAAGTATTGGTTTAGTGTGGGAGTGACCTACCTTCTCCCTCGCTTGTTGAAGCTGGGCCGCTCTACTTCGCAGTTTGGACTGAAGCTATCAAGACACAATGTGATAAGATGCAATTAGTTAGGGGGTAACACCAAAGTACTGGGACACCACTACAGTTACAGGAATACAGTAATCTCTCATCACAGTTAATCGGTTCCAGATTCGACTGCCATCAGAGAATTTCTGCAAAGTAGGATTCCTTCTTTATAAATCTGAATATTTTCATAGTTATGGCATAGAAAACCCGTTTACGTGCATCTAAATACATTTAGCATCATTAGACACTTCTAAATATGAAATGTCACATTATCATCACCCAATATAGAAATATAATATATAGAAGAAAAGCCATTTAAGACACTTTACCTTGTAGGGGGAGTTTTACGTTGTTGTGGGCTATGGCCACCAACAGTAACCCGTGTCATGGGTATGCTAGAGCCTATCCCAGCTGCCTTTGGGCAAGAGGCAGGGTACACCCGGGACTGGTCACCAGCCAATCACAGGTCACATATAGAGAACCATTTACAGTTTCCAACTAACCTAGCATGCATATTAATGGTTTGTGGGAGAGTCGGAGTATACCAGGAGAGATCCCGCGCACGTGCAGGGAGAACATGCAAACCCCACACAGAGATGTTGGTTATTACTATGATAATTATTAGTAGTAGTATTATTGTGCTGGTTGTAAGATAATTTAAACCTGCAATAAAACCGGGTTGTTCAAGTCTGGTGCTTCGGTGGTGGTCTCAACAAACAATGACTGAAACATACTGACCACTGTAGAATACTACATTCACAAGTTGCAGTCTTAATGGCTTAGACTGTTGGTATTTTTATGCTCGAAAATGGCTAATTTGGGACAATTTATTTAGATTGTGTATATTTTTGACTAATAATAGGCCATAGTCAACGAGGAAACAGCAAAAACCTGCGATAGAGTGAGGGGGTATTGTTCAAACTGCGACATACTGAAGGACGACCGTATAGAGATATAGCTTCAACTCTGCTGGGAAGACTTAGAAATAAGAGGTTCTTCAACAATCAACACCGTACCTTTTGGTATTTGAGGCACAACTGGTCGTTATCAAGAGAAGAAAGTAGAGATACATCCTCCTCCTCATCTTCACCGTCGCCCTCAGACTCTGACACATCCTCAAACATGCTAGCACAACTTTCCGACTCCCCACCTATACTTGCGTTCTGTTGTGTACCAGGCACAGACAAATGAGTGTCAATTACATGGCTTACAATTGCAGAAAACACGTATTCTTATCATGTTGGAAAATACACCTTTTCCTTTAGTGAGGCTTTCTCCAACTCCATGCTCTCATTGACTAAGCGTGCCACCTCACTCTCCACCCCCTCCTTGTCCCGTCCAATCAGAAACCTTGCAGAAAGAAGATAAGAAATCACATTCAGCCATGCATTAATTAAACACTCATACTGTTTAAAGAATTGACTACATATTTGTGTAGCTCACATCACATGTTTATGTTTTTTATTTGTTTTTTTTTAGTGTCCTAGCGATGGCAAAGGGGAAAAGTGTAATGATGGCCATAGAAGCAGAAATGTAATTTACTGAAAGAGTATGATTTCATAAACACAATGAATTAAATATCTTATTAAACACTACACATTCATTCCAGAAATACTAGCCATTGTTTGCAGAGCATCGCAGACGTCAAAGGGAGAGTACTTATACTTTTTGTTTTATTAAAGCAGTTAATTTTTGTCATGTACATTGTACAATGTACATTGTCTGTACAATTAGTAAAGCTTGTATGATGATGTAAAGAACTTACTTGACTAAGCCTGATGTATTCTTCAGCACTGAGGATGCAAACAGCTGCGACACTCCCACCAAACTGACTCCATCCACCTCCACAATCTGGTCATTAACCTGAATCCTAACGGAAACGCAAATCATTTACACAAATAGAACATCTCTTCTGGCGTCCATTTTTGTGTCTTTCCCTTTCCCTCTTATTTAATTTGTATTATTTACACAACTGTGAATGTGGTATAATAAGTAATGTTATCCATAATTTTGACTCCAAACTCTAGCCTCTAACTTTTAACCAACCCAACCTTAATGCCAATAACATACCTTCCATCCTCATGTGTTGCACCTCCTTCAGTGACAGTCTTGACAAAGATTCCTAATTTTTCCAGGCCCTGGTCAGCTCCCACCCCCATTCCGATGATACTGATGCCCAGGCCATCATCTCCTGGAGGAGGAAAGAGTGGAAGCTTCCTGTGATGACTTGTGATGTGTTCGATGCATCACTTTCTTTTTGCTTTCACTCTGACAGAAAATACAAACCCTTTTCTATTTCCACTTCAAAAACATCCATCTTGTCCACGCGCTTCTCCAGCTCGTACTCGGCAGAGGCGGACACTGGGTCAATGTCTTCATTGTGTCGATCATACTCTGCATTGGAGTAGGTGCTGTAAACCTGGGGGACGGGAAGTGAGCACACAGCATCAACACTGATGATGGAAACGTGTAGCTGAAATTACAGTAGCACTAGCTTGTGTTGAGCTGTAAAAAGAACCATGTGCAATTTTATGACACTTACTGTACATTCACAAGAAGCTCAAAAGTTCATTTTTAACACTGAATCAGATTAGTAGTTTGCAAGCTACAAGAGTAGTGTGCTTTTATTTTGATAACCCCAGCAGAACGAAGCATGTAGGATCTTGTCTTTTCTCCACCCTGACAGTGCAAGCATGGCCCTGGGCTGGCCTCTCTCTATAAACACACGCTTAGAAATGCTGCAAAAAAATTATTTTCTAAAACACGTGCTCACCTTGATTGGTGCTGAGGAGAAGTGGACTTTTCTCTCGGAGACCGTTTGTGCATCTCCGTCATCCTGATCAGGCAGTTGAGGAATGCCAGGAATTTCTTCATATTCCAATGACAGCGGAGAACTTTCCAAGTTTTGCACCTGAGATGTTAAATGAGACTCCTGTTCGGAAGATTTGACCTCTCTGCCACTGTCAACCTTTCCATCGTCGCCTTCTCCTCTGAATCCCTCTTGCTCCATATTGGCACATTCCTGCAGCTCAGGTGTCACACACACTTCCTTCCCCACCTTTTTAACATCCTCCTTTGTAGAACTTTCTCTCTCTGCTTCACCCATCTCATAGCGCTCCTCTCTTGCGAAGACAGCGTGTTGGCTTCGCTCCTCCCCTTCACTCTCACAACGCTGTTCATTCACCTGCTCATACTTGTCAGGCATCGCTCTACAGTCTCCTGCGGTTCGTTCTGTCTCCACACTGGGCTGTTCGAAAACATCATCTACCAGTTCTTCAACACGTACATTTAGACCCATTAATTTGTCTCTCTTATATGCTACCCATTCTTTCTCCTTTTCCTCACTTTCATCGCTATCTGAGGACTTCACGTGGACAAGCTCTGCCCTGAGTGGCTCCTCAGGGGTCAAGCTGGGCCCAACAATCAATCTCTCAGCCTCTTCCTCCTCTACTTGAGTCTTTGAGCCCGCACTGGTAGGAGAATTAGTTGATGCCCCACTGAGAACATCCGACAGAGATTTAAGGGCTGTTGTTGGCAAGGACGTATTTATAATGGGTGTTTTTGTGCATTTGTCTTGAGCCAAACTCTCTTTTTCCTCTCTCTCTTTGCTCAGACTACATTTGGACACCTGTCCCCCAAGGGCAGCTCCTGTGATTCCCTTGGTCTCAAACAACTTCCTAGTCACAGAGAATTTTTGTGCTAGAGCAGCCCTATCTATATCCCTTATCTCATCTGATCGGGCTGGTTTATCTTGTAAGAAGGCTTCAGGTGAGCAAACACTGGCAACGGTGCTCTGAACAGAACCCATGACCAGACGTCTGGAGGTGGAAAAGGGTGATGTTTGCAACTGCAGACTTGGATTCTGCGGAGAAAGGAGAGTTGTTGTGGAGCCGGAACTACACTGTACTGAGCTGCCATCTTGTTTCGACTGTTGGCTGTCCATTTGAAGGAAGATGTTGTCTCTGATTTTTGTCCCTCTGGTGCTGTGGGTTCTCCCTCTGCCGCAGACAAGGGGATCTGAGAAGCTGGTTGGGAGTGTGGACTGGTGCATGGTAGAGCAGTGGGCAGAGGCAGCTTTGGAGCCATGCTTTAGGCCAGTCCCACTGTCAAATGAGCATTTAATGGCATGGAAGTCAGTCTCATATGTGATCCTGTGAGGAGAGGCGCTTCTGCCTTTGTGGTCTGTACGCATTATTAAAGGATGAAGGTCCACTGGAGCGACGAAAAAACTGCAATCAAGTATTGAGTTGTTTTATATTGTCGACCTTTATGCTTTAAGGAAAGGAAAAGTTGAACTGGTTGAGGAAGTTCAGGTCTTCAGGTAAACGCCACCATGATGTGCAACTTATGGTCGAATTCTAAAGCGTTCAAAAGACACAGATTGACACAGGTGAGCAGGTTGTTTGAGGAGATCTAAGTTAAGGTCGTCGTGTTTGTAAAGGTTGTAAATCACAGCAAAAGTGAAAAGAAGGAAAGAAATGTCGACTCACGGAGCAGAAATGTTGGCGTCGTCGAACGATTCCCTTACACCGCTAATTACGATCAGCTTGTTTGCTGCATTCAGGAGCAGTAGGAAATTGGGAAAAATATAATTACTCTTATCAGTGAGTCCAGTCTAACAAAAAATTAAAATATGCATTTAAAATTTTGATGACGAATAAAATGCTACATAGTTTTATCTTATCTTAATACTAAAATTTCTCCAAACGCTCATAACAGTATTCACATTTACGAAAGTACACGAAAGCATCATATTTCATCTGGAGGACAGCACGTTTATAGGGGCCAGAGAAACATTTCGTCGTCAACAACTAACAAATAAAACACATATATTTGCTCTTACCGGGAGTCTTGTCTCCTTGGGAGTCAGCAGGTACCGACCGGCGTCTCCGTCGCTACGACTAAGACAAACAGATGGCGACTCATGCTTCTAAATACTGTAAATGGATAATCCTTGCTAATCCTGTGTAAACGACTCCAGTAACTGTGAAACACCGCCGGTGAGTTGGGTACTAACTCCGGGGCATGTTATCATACACAAATTATTTCTTAATATCTATATATTCTATGGTGATCCTACAAACTTACCTTTACCTGTGTAGTAGTATCATGGTGGTGCCTCTCTTCATCTAGTGATATCCTCAGAGGAAGTCTTTGTATGAAAACACACCTGTGTGCGTGATGTAGGTTACTGCAATTGAAGTGTGTGAAGCAAATGAGAGCACTGATGCAGTACCTGCTGATGCATGTGTGTTATCCGTGGGTGTGTTGGAAATTGGCGCAGTACTTGTGTCTCTGTGAAGCTAGCTTGTATGCCAGATGGACCAAACTGGACCGGACTGATCACACACAAAGCAGAACGGTTCTACTTGCTGTGACCTGGATCTGATCGAAGACCATTGTCCCAGGTGGCAATGGGACCTAGTTGATATAAATAGTGGCCAATGAAGAAGTTCTCATCAAAATGAGGTGAAGCAAAAGAGGGAGGGGAGGGAGTAATTTAAATATTGAAAGAAAAAATGTGAATTAGAGCACAGCTAATTGACAGTGAGTTTGGATGGTGGTGTTGGTGGGTTACAAATATGATAATAGTGAATAGAATAAATAATAACCAAGTTGCACAAAATATGATGATGAGAAATCCTATCATTTTGCAAATAATATGATGTCATCCTAGACTTTAATCAGATTTTGCATTGCTGTATTGCAACCACGAGAGAAGCAACATGGTAAGCATGTAGGCCACACGGTCAGGAGATCGGAAGACCTGGGTTCGATTCTCCGCTGGGTGGAGTTTGCATGTACTCCGGTTTCCTCCCCAAAACATGCATGTTTGGTTAACTGGCGACTGTATAGTGAATGGTTGTCTATATTGTTGTCTATACTGCGATTGGCTGGCAACCAGTCGAGATTGTACCTCTTGACCAAAGACAGCTGGGACAGGCTCCAGCATACCCGTGGAATGAAAAGAGAAAAAAACAGGAGGAAGAAAGGAAAAAGTGATTCTGAAATTGATTGAAAACTGCATTTAAACAGATTGTTAAATGTCTGATCAAAAGTTTAAGCCGTAAGAAATCTAGCTAAAACCTGACATTCACACTCAGCCAGGACCTCCTGATGGCACAGGCAAAAGGGCTTTCTGTTCAAGGCTTTGAACATTGATGGATTGTTGAACTCTCGCAACACACCATTCCTACTGAGCTTGGACTCAGTAAGACAGCGATTTTACGTTTCTTAAAAGATCTTCTAGCTTATGGGGAAAAAAAGTAAAGCAGTCGTGGGTTTTCTCCTGGTACTCCAAATTGTCCATAGGTATGACTGTGAGTGTGAATGGTTGTTTGTCTATATGTGCCCTGTGATTGGCTGGCGACCAGTCCCCCAGTGTACCCCGCCTCTTGCCCGAAGACAGCTGGGATAGGTTCCAGCACCCCGCGACCCTTGTGAGGATAAGCGGTAGAAAATTAATGAATTAATGTTATAATTGTTGGTCTGTACATGCTTGTTTTATCTTAAATATTTCTCATATTTTTATAAAAGTATTAATTTATCATTGTGTTTACCGTGCCATCATCTTTTTGGGAAAATGCCAGGCGCTATTTCTCTGTCTGACAAGTCACGATATTGTGCGTGTGTGTGTATGTGTGACCTTGTGCCATGTCACTGCATTTGGCAGACTTCTGTGCCCCATATGGTTATTTGTTCACTCAACCGTGCTTGTTTGTCTGCTTGTCCAGGGAATGACACTTGTAGTTTTTCTTAACTCCCCAAAGATGAACACACAATTCAGCATTTAAAACGAGCAAAAACACAATTCTGCAATTGAGTTGCAGGAAAGCAGTATGGAAATTCTGACTCAGTAATACTGCCACTCTGTGCTGAAATGTGTGCATTGCAAGTTTGTTTGTATATCATAGGTATGTATAGCAAAGTGGTGACAAGCAATCAGGGTTTTCAAAGTGTGGCACAAAGAGACTCTCCTCAGGGGGTACAATTTGAGTGTGGCCTCACTAACTCCCCCAACAAGCCCTGATTATCTGGAGCAAATTGTATTGCTATTTCTGTCACCCCAGACTGTGTGGAAGTAAAAATCAATCACACCCCAATGAACAATTCATTTCCCATGTATTTGTATTACTCTAAATCAGGCATCAAATAAAATTTAGGTTTGTGTCAATCAGTACAAAATGTTTTACATTGGTACAAGTCACATAGGGCTGCACGGCGGTCGAGTGGTTAGCGTGCAGACCTCTCCACTAGGCTCAATTCCACCCTCGGCCATCTCTATGTGGAGTTTGCATGTTCTCCCCGTGCATGCGTGGGTTTTCTCCGGGCCCCCCCCCCTCCATTCCAAAAACATGCTAGGTTAATTGGCGACTCCAAATATGATTGTCTATATGTGCTCTGCGATTGGCTGGCGATCAGTCCAGGGTGTACCCCGCCTCTCGCCCGAAGACAGCTGGGATAGGCTCCAGCACCCCCACAACCCTAGTGAGGATAAGCGGTAGAAAATTAATGAATGAACAAGTCACATAGTACTATTACTACCATAGGTCAGGTAACAAAAGGAGGCTTGACATTTTAGACTCTCACTTTAAGTGCAGCTTTGCCATTAAATTAACAGTTTTGCAATGTTCTTGGGCCGTGTTCTGCTGGTTAATTTAAATAAATAAGTCATAAAAATCATAATAAAAAAATGCAGATGCAGCAGCTTCAAAAAAATCCTAGGGGAAACCCTGTGAGTATGTGGTGTGACCCCCATTTGCCTCAAATACTGTATACCCTGATCGAGAGCATCCCAAACACGCTCAATGGCTAACATGTCTGGTGAGTATTCTGGCCATTCAAAAACTGGGATTTCAGGTTCCAGGAATTGTGTACACATCCTTGCAGTTTGTCACTGTATCTGTGTGCATTCAAAATGCCATTAATAAAATGCACAGATTTGTGCATACGGAAATTATACTGCCAGCCAAAGCCTCAACATCAGCAAACCACTCATCCACACAACAGCATACGTGCTGTCTGCCATATCAACAATGGAACACCTCTCTAAAGTGCCAGACGCCATCTAATTTAAACATTTGCCCACCTAAGTCAGTCATGACGACAATCTGCAGTTATGTCAAGACCCAGATGATGACGAGCATACAGTTGAGGTTTTCTGAGACAATTTCTGACAGTTGATTGATGATTTGGTTATGCAAGCTGATTGTTGGGGCAGCTGTCCATGCAGCTGATCTTGGTGATGAAAATGCTGGATGTGGAGGTGTCCGGTTGTGAGGCCATTTAGATGTACTGTCCTGTGACATAAAGAAGAAGACAAAAGAAGACATAAATTGACAAGCATGCAAGTTACATTATTATTTCTACTGTAGTAGTATATACGTTTTACTCTGAGATACTCAACTCTTGAGTATCAGCTGGTACTGCACACACACACACACACACAGAGTAAAAACTTGCTCTGCCGCCCTCCAGAATTACATCATGCATGTTTGGGTGCCATGTCTAACAAATGCATGTGGACAAGTGTGAGTGTCTTCACACACACACACACACACACACACACAGTCTGCAGCAGGTGCCTTCCCTTGAATTCCCTCATTGTAGTAAGTATTAACACTGTTAACTGTGTGGAATAAATTAGCCAAATGGATATCATCCAAAGCAAATAGTGTATGAATGAAAATTTCAGCCAGGCTGACTGATGATTTTTTTTCTAGTCATTTTTCTGTTTTGAGTAAGTAAAAATTAGCATACAAGTGATCATCTTTTTGCTGTCTTTGCTCCACATACGGACATAACTGGTGTTTCACTTGTAATAATAAACACACAAAACTGTAGTTTGCATTTGACTTAACCACTGTAAGCAACAACCACAATAATTAAAAATATATATAATATAACACCTCACTGGCTGTCATCCAACATGAGCATTATCTGTTGAAGGATGTTTATTAGTGGTTACTTGACTGACTGGAAACCTTCTCCAGTGCCATTATTCTTACAAGGCATGGTTTTGTTGCAGCTTTTGAGTCCTCCTGGAATCGCAGCTGCCCTCCCCAGCCAGACTGACACAAGTCATGTGCATGATTCCACGGCGAGGAAGGCAGCAGCAGTCTGCAGCTGTGTGAGGCGACTCCACGCCAGTAGAGGAGTGGGAGGGGCAGGAGTCAGAGCACCGCATACATTAACCGACAACCGGGAAGCATCGCAGCGAGGCTCCATCGAGACAACCACATACACAACAGCGGGAAGATGGTGGCGATGCAAGCGTCCCCGAATCTGTCTCCTTCGGAGTGGATCTGCTGTCTGGACAAGAGGTGAGTGAAAGGTCCGTGCGGGGAGGATGGTATGGTTCCCCATTACCATCACCTCCTTCTTACGACCCCTGATTCATTGAACCGAGGGAGCGTGATTGATCAGAACCGGTGATCTCTGCATGTGTAGCGTGCTTCTCTGCAATGTAATGCGCCTCCTCTAAGTGCAATTCAGCCTATATGTTGTACATCCCCAATGATGACAAGGCAGATGTATACTCCACGGTTTTTTTTAGATATAGAGGCGGCGCTGTGCGTCTCCGTGGAGCACACGTTGTGATGGGTGGATCATGCACATGGTTGGATGTCTTTGAATGCACGCACGTTTAAAAGCACTCCGTCATATACATCCCCAAAGTAAACAAGTGGTGCTTTATTTGTCTATTCATCTCATAATGCTGCACAAAGCTGTGTTTCCAATTGAGGTTTCCTATATCGAGAGGAAACAAAATAAACCACTTGCCGAAGCTGCTGTGCCCTAATCACTGGAGGCTATGTATACCCAAAACAATGAAATAAAGAAGAACGCACCCTACAGCTCTTACACCCACACAAACGGTACACACCTCACGATGACACATCCTCGCGTTACCAATGGCAACGTGAGCCATCGTCACCTGTGTAGAAGATACCGTTTAGTTCAGCACCACTGATGGGAGTGGCTGATTCAGCATTCGCTCAAATAGAAGACAACTTCTTATTCAAAATCTTAAAGGAATTATTTTTTAAAATGCTATTCCCAATGTACGTGAAGTAGTAGACTTATTTCGTAGCTGCTCGATAGATTTTTGATGTTTCTGCTTCACTGATCACCTTTATATTTAAATTAGCATCACAACTTCTGTGCTGTTTGCTGAAGTGTGCAACCTTTGTCACATTGGTCTTTGTGTCATGGCTGTATCTCACCGGGTCACTGGTGTGGTTGAGTGACAGGAAGAAAAGCTGTCACATGGCATGTATAAATCCCTTTTGTCAATATGGTACTATTTGTATATACATATACATGAATTTTTTCAAAAGGTTTAATGCCGGCCAGGGTTCATTTCCACCCTTGGCCATCTCTGTGTGGAGTTTGCATGTTCTCCCCGTGCATGCGTGGGTTTACTCCGGTTTCCTCCCACATTCCAAAAACATGCTAGGTTAATTGGCCACTCCATATTGTCCATAGGTATGAATGTGAGTGTGAATGGTTGTTTGTCTATATGTGCCCTGTGATTGGCTGGCGACCAGCCCAGGGTGTACCCCGCCTCTCGCCCAAAGACAGCTGGGATAGGCTCCAGTACCCCCCCGTGACCCTTGTGAGGAAAAAGCGGTAGAAAATGAATGAATGAATGAAGGTTTAATGCCCCCAATTACATCATCTGATGTCCTCCCAATCCTCATAGCGACTGCTATGTTAGGATGTACTTCACGTCATTATTTATCATTTCACTGAATCACTTCATCAGTCATCAATCTTCAGTACTTTGAAAGTTGTAAAGCAGTGTGAGTCTCAACTCTATGAAAACAATGGAAAACATATGAAAAAAGATGATGTAATTTAATAATCAATCTTCAAATAGGATGCCAAACTGCTACATTTCCTGCAGTGTCGATCATCATGGTGTTGAAATCATGCATCCAGCGCCCTGGCAGTAACTGATAGGCCTCAATGAGTGCAGGCTGTTTTGTGAGATTAGATTGGACGGGATCTCATCGTGCATCACTCATCATGCACCTCTTCATTTGATCACAATCCGGCAGTGTGCATGTAGGAGCATTTCATCTGCTTGGACTGTTGACGTGTGCCTGTGAAGAGTAATGTTGGTAGAGGACAGTGAGAAGACTGCAGGGTTTAAGACGTGACCTTCTCCCATATATCTGTCCAAAGACATTTACTGCACTTAAGTGTGAAATATGAGATAAGATCCGACTAGTCTTGTGTCATCAAGCTTCAGGAGTGTTGTAGTTAATCCTGTCAGCAACATCCATAGATTCGGGTTTTATTTGTCATTCTCCATCTATTGTTAAATAGTAACATCAACATTATTTGTAAACAAATGTCAGACAGCATCAATTAATGATAATAATATTTTAAAAACTGTGTTTCTATCCATTCATATTCAGAGCTGTTTACAGGTTCACAGGTTTTTGGTGGTACAGATGGTGGCTGAGAAGTGTGAGACTCTCCACTCCTGTTGTGCGTTTGTGTTACGAGTCTTTGACATCCTGCTTGGTTCAAAGAAGAATGAATATACAGTTGCATGATAAAGCGTCTCAAAAAATCTCACTGCAACAATTGTAAAAATCTAATTTACAATGCTCAGGTTGTAGTGTGATGAGTGTCTGAGAAACCAGTGCACAGTCAAAAGTTGTTTGCCAACTGACTAGCCTGCACAACAAATGTACAAAGAAGTATTACAGTGCTGTAGCATTTATTTTGCTGTAACAAACATGACAGAAAGCAATTGACTTGACGGTTACATCTCTCCAGGTCACTGGTGCGTGTGAGTTACGAGAAGAAAAGCTTTCCCTCTGAATATAACACAACTCATCTTTTTCAGACTTTTGGATCTTAAATAGATTCAAAATCCACTGTTAAAGTGTATATGGTGTACACCTTTTGTGGTTTAAATAGGCATTCTCTGCTATCATGACTAGCAGGAGGTTGTGGTGCTGAAGAAGAGGTGGCGGGAGATGAAGCAGTGAGTTCTCAGGTCACATCCGTCTCACACTAAAAGGGGCGGCTGATTGCATTGGACAGACACAGAGATCAAAGACAAAGAGGGTTTTTAACTAGACAATGGCAACTGATGATACCAACAAATGATATCATTTATTGATTAGACATTTTGACTCCCGATGGCTCAGTGAGGGATGATGCTGGTAGCAGCCCTTTGGCCCTGAGCAGTCAAGCGGCCTGTCTCCACCTGTCTAAAGCATTAACCCAATCTACTGGGATGCATTGCTCTCTCTGCACCAAGGGCCAATCCACAGGCACCAGGAGGATGATGCGAGGGTGAGTCACGTTAAAAAAAAGAAGCAGCTGTAATGGCCCTGAGCTCATGGCAGATGTTACAGGACTGGAGGACATGTTGGCGGCATGTGCATTTATTTGTGAGTACCTCCCTTGAGGATGCACAACAAACATCCACTTTGAGACAAAGCATGTGCATACCTAGAATTGAGGAATCATTCGTGCCTGAGAGCTTATAAAGCACACAATAATGGGAGGACAGTATGTGAGGTTGGGTTTGCGGTGGGACTTAATGGATGGCGGAAAAAGTGAAAATGACATTAATGGAGAGGCAAAAATGCACATCTTGAGGGGAAAAAAAACGTTTTCATCTTACTTGTCTTAAAAAGTAAAAGAGGATAGCTGGATAGATGAATAGATGGATAGATGGATAGATGGATAGATGGATAGATGGATAGATGGATAGATGGATAGATGGATAGATGGATAGATGGATAGATGGATAGATGGATAGATGGATAGATGGATAGATGGATAGATGGATAGATGGATAGATGGATAGATGGATAGACTTTCTTTATTGTCATTGCACAATAACACAGCAGTGAAATTGCCAACGAAATGTCGTTGCCTGGCTCCCGTATAATAATAAATAATAAATAATAGTGTGGAGAATAAATAGATGACATCAGATATGAACAATATACAGCGTAAACAGAAATTGAGTGGAGATTCTGAGTTTTTAGTGGGGGGTATGAAAAGAGGAGGAAAGGAGAAGAGATGGGAATCCTACTGTGTATTCCGTATCAGTCACTACATGCATGGGTGAGTCACTAGTAAGAAAAAAATAAGTGAATGAATGACGCAGTGTGTGTGTGTTACTCTCGCAGAAGCTTTGGCTCTGTGCTGTTTCAACACCACATTGTTGAACATAATGTTGACGCTCTCACATCAAACTTCAGTGCTCTCTCGACGTGTGTGTGTGTGTGTGTGTGTGCGTGCTCAGACTTAATAGCATTAGAAATAGAAGCAGGGCTAAATGAGCTCTTGCATCAACACCCTGTGGGAGGTCTGAGACAAGAAGAAATGCCCGCAGCACCCTACTGTAAGCACTAAGACATTACAGTCACATTCAAAGAATACAATTACAAAAACCTCCAAGGCCATGCCACCAATGGTTCATGTTTTTTTTTTTGCATATAGCCATCATTGTTGCACATCCGTCCGTTTGTAATGTATGCCCTGCACAACTAGCAGGTTGCATCATGACATGCAGCTCAGAACATGTGTTTAAGTCTCTAAGTTTAGAGGCTTCATGCAGATCCTCTGATGTGGGTTTTAATACTTAAACCCCGGTCTTTTCTGCTTAGGCCGTCGGAGCGCTCAGGAGAGGATGTGGATATTATTCTGACCAGACTGAAACAGGTTAAAGCCTTCCACAAGTTTCCACCTCCACTCTTGCTGCAGATCTGCACCTGTGCCTTTTATGAATGTCTGGAGAAAGGCATCACATGTATGTATGACACTCACACGCATCCTGTAAATGCAACCATACACCACAGAAAATTTTATAAACAGTACATATGCAATGTCTTCCAAATGTGAGTACAGTCATCCCTTGCCACATCACCCTTCAAATTTGGCAGCTTCACTCCATCATTTAAAAAAATATATGAATTAATAAGTCATGCTTGAATACGGTCTATTATTAGTCAAAATATGTATATTGGAACCAGTTTGCAATTTGTTCCCTAAAATAAGAATTTCCAAGCATAAAACCGACTATCCATCCAGCCATCCTTTCAGCCATCCATTTTTCCGCACTACGGTGTGCTGGAGTCTATATAAAACAGACTCAATTAAGCAAAATACAGAATATAGTAACACAAGTGTGCTTTTTTTGGTTAGGTTGAATGTATTTTCCAATCAATGTGGTTTTACAGTGTTTCGACAGGGAGACATCGGCACTAGCTGGTATGCTGTTCTGTCTGGCTCTCTTGATGTCAAAGTGTCTGAAACCGCCAACCATCAGGTAAATCTCTCATAGTCCAACCCACCAATAGATTCAGGTGTGTTCTGTGGCATGCTCAATGTTGCAGAATCTTTTAACCTATTATTGTAGTGGCTGCTGATGCTGTTCTTGTCATGTTCCTATGCTTTTGCGTGCAGGAGTAAAGCATGGTTGAGTGTGTAAACGAGGCTATACTGTACAGAGTGTATGGGGAGAGGAGGGACACATAAGAAAGGAATAAGAGGATTTGTTCCAGTAAAAAGGCTAAGATCCCATCCCCTTTTGAATCGTCATTTAACGTGAATGCAGCCCACTTGGTGGCCTACTTTCTGTGTCTATATCTAAAATGTCACTCTGGACAGCTTACTATAGAAATCAGAATATGAAGTGATGACTGCACACCTCCAGACTTTCAAATTAGATATATTTAGAGGACATTTTGAAATGGATTGACACCAATGTAGTATTTGTTAATTTAAGTCCTGCATGTGTGCACTTTTATGATTAAAACACTGTTTAGCAAAAGTGTTCATATAAAGTAGAAGCTACTTTTATTGTTTAATGTGTTAATCTCAAAATAAAACTATGCTGTGTTTTCATGTACATAGGATGCAGTCACTATCTGTACACTGGGGATCGGGACAGCCTTTGGGGAGTCTATCCTGGACAACACACCGCGTCACGCCACCATTGTCAGCAGAGAGACCAGCGAACTGCTTCGCATCGAACAGAGGGAGTTTAAGAGCCTCTGGGAGGTGAGGCGAGCAAAGAGAATGTGTAATGCAAGCTGAGATGCTTTGGAAATGCTTGACATGGAGATGTTCAGACAAGCCTTTATTGCTGTTGCCTTTGTAACAACAAGAGGTCTGTCCACCAGTAGACTTTATTGCCCTCTAGTGCACTTTGTGGCAGTTCTTTTCTGGAATGGTAATCAGTTGCGTGATGACCTACTTTGAGTTCAAACAATTGGAATTTTGATGTGCACCAAATTGTACACCTTCATAAATACCTACTTTTTGCATAGTATAGCATAATTTTGGCATTACAATGCAAGCATTTTGCGAGCATGAAAAAAAAATCACCTGCATCACTGGTGTCTTTCTTGTTTCCACTCTTTTTTTAAGACTAAGCAGACTCTCTGCGGGCCTTCTTGTTGAGGTTTGGCCTCCCTAAGGCTTCTCCATTCACAAGGTCGCTTGTCCTTGGCAGAGCAACTGCTCTCTCACAATAAATTCTCTGTGACAATTCAAGAGGCTGCGAGTGGCCATTCTGATGTTTAGTGTCTTATTTTACAGCATCTAATTGCATTGATTCAAATTTCTCAACAAATGCACATAGAGATGGGTTACTGCTACTGGGTCCTCTGCTTCTAATGTGGCGAGTTTTTCAAGGGTGAAATTTGTGGTATTTTCAGTGTTCCATTAGGCACCAGTGGACATATCCGGAAGAAATATTCCTGAGTCTTGCAATATTTTATTGTTGTCCTTTGAAAACATGTATCAGTTTTTTTTAAGCTTTTTTCCCCCTCTGATACATGAATAAAATTCACGTTTGTTCTTTTTCAAATACATACAAACAAAACCCTCACAAAATCTGAAGCTACATGTTTACATTGGACAGCGACATTTGGAGCAAAGGGTGTTGTCTGTGGATAGATATAAACTGCTAAAATACAATCTCCATTCATTATTATTATCTCTATAGTGGGCCTTTTGATACATGATGTCACCACTTTGTGAGATGAGACAAAAGTTGCTTAACACAGCATGTGCGTTATGTTATTATTGAGCATCTCAGTGCACACACTTAACTCTCCTCCTGGGCTGCCTATTTTAGGACACAAAACAGGAAACAGAGCCTAAGGTTGTGCTCGTTTCAGTCTTATTCCCTCCAAAGCAAAAGGGTCTTTTGTGATTTGCCTTTGTGTTTGTGCGGTAAGACTAGAGAGCTGGAGGATGAAGGCAGTGATGTGTTTGAAGACAGGATAAAAGAAACCAGTGCTGATGCACCATTCTGACCAAGCCAAGATGACAAACAGGAAGTAAATGGAGAACAGTGTGTTGTTTTTAGTATCCGTCAGCAAACTTGAATGTATTAACCTATTCAGACCTATAATCCTCTTTCCCTTTTTTTTACTTTACATTTATTTTAGTCACTTCCTTTCTGTTGTGTTGGCCATGTTGTGTCTTTTTTCTCTCTTCCTCCTGCTCCATCCTCACTCTCATTACCCCTTTTCTTTCCCCTTCCTCTCTAGAGTAGCTCAGTAATAGAGCGACTCGATCACTGTGGTAACCTGGGAGAGAAAAGTGGTTTGCTTCTTGTCTGGGTTGATGCGGTAGAGAGAGAGAGAGAGAGAAAGAGAGAAAGGAGGCGAGTGGCTTGTGTAGTGCACGATGCAATCAGGCGGCGTGTGTGAGTATCGTAAAGGAGCAGAGGGCAGCTCTCAGGGGTACCACTTCTTCTACTATTAGACAAAATTAGGGTGTTTCCTCAGGTGAGTTTGGATCCTCGCCTGCAGCTGTGTTGTTATTATGTGATGTCAAAATAATTGCTATACATCCTGGACCACTTGTGGATTGTGTCGTGTCTTGAAGGCTGTTCTATTTGTGTGCACATTCACTGAAAGATGCTGTCTCTATTTGTTTTTCAGTGTGTGTGTGTGTGTGTGTGTGTGCTCGGAATACATGGGTTGCTTGGTAATGACCTTGCGAATAGAGCAGTGGCATATTCAGGCTCACTTACACAATTTGCAGAAGCATCTATCTATGCATTTAGTCTGTACCCTAGTCGTTGTGCATCTAAATGATCTCGGCTATACAAAGGGCATTGTTTTGACATAACGGTGTCTTGTGTGTGTCTCTCTGACAGTAAAACAGTGTGAGAGAGTTGAATAGCAAATGATGGATAGCAGCGCAAACAGTCTTTTCTGAAGCAGGTTTTTATTGGGTAGCCATTGTAATAAATGGATGTGTTGTGTTTGTTATTATTAAGTTATATACAATGTTAGGGGAAGTCAATATGTGATTTTGTAGTTTGTAACCCCTTCATTCATGTTTGGACTATGACATGTGCTTGTGGATGTTTCTTTGTGTAGAAACATCGGCACAGCCTGGCTGGACTTTTGGCCCCCCCTTATGGAGCGATGGAGAGTGGATCCAACAATGACAGTGAGTGTAATGAAAGAAACACTGTAGATGGATATGCTTTTATACTGGACCCAAGTTTAGTTGCACTTTGCCAGTATACGTATGTGGTGATGTCTACTATATTGGGTAACACCAGCTGAATATAGGGGTGTTATTTCATGTCTAGAGGGCTCTAAAACATATTTAGAAGATCATAAATGCTGAAACTATGAAAATATTATATATATAAAATGTGTTTTGGTGACAAAGTGTATTTTATTACTTTTATTATTTTTATTTTTTCTCTTTTTCACAGTTTGGAAACTGCAGCTTTAAGCTGAGTTTTTCCTCTTGATTGTTACCAAATGTGTATGCATGAAAAATGTCTGCCTCCTGAAAAGAAATTGTCAAATCGACAGAATCTGATTACATTTCTTCCTTAGGACTTGCAGACAAAGACAACATGAACTCAGACTCTGCAAGCAAAACTCACAATAAGGTAACTATCCAATGTATGACCTACAGTATAGGCCTGTGTTGTCAACTTGATTCATAAATAAAGTCTGAGTCAAATGTTTGCTTCCAGGGGAGTCATCTTCTGTTCCATTTAGCTTACATAGTTGTTTGCAACATATTAGAAAAATATAGAAAAATTATACACGGCCGCATACTTTCATGTCAGTGAATGAAGGAGAATGCCAGAGTAGCGGTGCATGTGTGTATACATTATTGTGCATTCACTGAGCACAGACAAGCAATGACTCACCGCTGTGATCCTCTGTAGTTATGCTAATACTAGATAATGCATGCGCATCAAAGAAAGATCCTATCCGCCCAATTAGTATGCCCTGCTTTGTTGAGCATACACATGTCGTCTTCCCTACAGGTGCAGGTGTCAACTGTACACCTTTTTCTTGCGCCTACCATTAATGAATGAACAGCTTGGATTTTAATCATTTAAAAGAGATGAAGTTCCATCTACAATCAATGGTGTAGTCTGGATTTCAAACAATATTTAAGTGAATGAACATTGGCTTCTTAGCAACATTGAAGATACTGCACATTCTCCCAGAAAATCGTGCCCTAACTGTCACATTTTTTCAACAAATAATTAATTAATAAATAATTCATGTTCTATGATTTAATTTAGTCTATTATTTGTAAAGAAATGCATATTTAAGCAAATTGTATGCATAACATGTATGAATGAATGAAAATACAATTATAAGGCATTTGAAATACATGCCTGTGCCTGGGAAGCTGTTAGCTGTGTTGAGAGTGTCCAACAGCAGCTCCTGTGCGAATGTTTACTGCTTGTTAATAAAGCGAATGAAGTGCATTGTGAGTCTCTCCTTAACCACAAAGAGTGGCAGTAGGGTCGTTTTCTACACTGGTCTCTAGATGTCAGTAATTTTACATTGATGAGTCAATTGCCACCAGGAAGTACGCAGTCAATGCTAGTGTGTGAGTCCTGCTTACAGTCGTCCCTCACCACATCATAGTTAAAATTTCGCAGCTTAACTCTATCATGTTTTTTTTCAAGAATATATGAATTAACGTTTTGCTACTGAAGACATATTTATACGTTTTTCCAACCTGACCGGTCGCTCCGCGATTAATGCGATTATATGTCTTTTACATTTTTTTTTGCGGAAGAGTCACAAAGAGTTGATGATGTAACTCCACAATAGAAGAGAGCACTTTGGTGCAATTTTAAGCTTAAAAAAACAGCCACAAGGTGGCACATGTGTATTTTATAAGAGCTTGGCATGAATCCATTGATAAACATGCTGTGCAGCAACCAGGAAGTTAAAAGGCATCTCACAGTGATTAATTAATCGTAAAATAAATGAGGGATGCCTGAATAGTCATTTGCTCAGGTCTGATTTCAGTTGTTCATTCATTCACTGTGCCTCTGCGATACTGTCTATAGATTCCGTCAGAGAAGCTACAGAGAGCTGGGAAGGTTCTCCGGAACGCCATCCTGTCCAGAGCCCCTCACATGATCCGAGACAGGAAGTATCACCTCAAGACATACAGGTGATGGAGTTACAAGTTCCACAGGTTATGCTCTTTCTTCTTTCTACTCATGGAGTTTGTGTGTGTATTGCAGACAATGCTGTGTAGGCACAGAGCTAGTGGACTGGCTTGTGCTGCAGAGTGCATGTGTTCTCACTCGCTCCCACGCTGTTGGCATGTGGCAGGCATTGCTAGAAGATCAGGTGCTGAATCACGGTATGCAACATTTTTCTCCTTCTTTAAAATTTTGCTTACTACTTCACAGCTTTGTAAGCCGTGGACAGCTGATTACCATTAAAGCTACAGACACACAAAACAGCACATTCACTGTGTAAATTCCAGCTTTAAAGCTACATTTTGGGTAACATACATCTTGAGCTATATTTAAATTTGTTTAAAAATAATATAACACAGCACCTGTGCATTTGACAGAAGACATTCTATTGTGATTAAAAGAGTGCTTTTGTATGCTTGTCTGCTCCCTAGTTGACCAGGAGCTGGGTTTTCAGGACAAGTACCTGTTCTACCGGTTTCTCGATGATGAAGAGGAGGACACACCGTTGCCTAGTGAGGAGGAGAAGCGGGAGAGTGAGGAGGAGCTGCCGGAGACCATTCTTTTCCTTGCTCAGATAGGCCCTGACGCACTGCTGCGCATGATCCTGAGGAAATCGTCAGTAACCATCAATAAATGAATATAACACTTCACTGTAATACCTTACTATTTAATATTTTGGCTCTCTGGTGTTGCTCAACATATTACAAACCTCAAAATAGGGATCATTGCATGTTCTTTGTTACCATGTAACACTTACCACTGGAGATTTGCTCATTTTACCACTTCATACAAGGTGACAGCATGCAGGATATCTCCATGGTGAGTTCACTGTGACTAATTTCTGTGTATGCAGGCCTGGTCAGAGGACAGGAGACGACCTCGAGATTATCTATGACGAGCTGCTTCACATCAAGGCCTTATCTCACCTCTCCAACACTGTGAGTCAATCCCTGTGTCTGTCCTCAGCATTTTGTTCAAGAAAAAGACATTGCTTTCATAAATGAAACGGAACAGAAAGGCTCTTTCTGGCTTGTGTTTGGACGTATTCACTATGAGGTCTATAGCAAGCTGCTAAAATGACACATTATTTAGTGGATGAAAAATCTATGTTAAAATGTATGCTATAAACAAAACATGCATACTTATTTGTCTGCTATACGCTTATACGCTTTCTGGGCCATGAGTTAGTTCTTGAATTCAATAGTGTTTCTCACCGCAATAACCCAAAATGGTTGCGGGTGCCAGCATTTTGATAAGAGAAGTACTTTTGAATTCAAGAAATGACTTATGTCTTGGACCAGTCCAGGGTGTTCCCTGCCTCTTGCCCAAAGACAGCTGGATAGGCTCCAGCATGCCCAACCCCTAGTGAGGATAAACAGTATAGAAAATGGATGGATGGATCATGCCATAACTTTTTGATTAATAATAGGCCATAGTCAACCACAAAATAGCAATCATTTATTAATGGGTTTTTGAAAACTGTCATAGAGTGACACAGCCAGAGATGTACGACTCTAGTGGCAAGCAAACTGTCTGCTAACAAAGACATTTTGTCATTAAAAATATATCAAGAACACAGTTGGATTCACGCAATGTATTAATAACACAACAAGGCGCGCACCGTATTGTACACAAACTGAGTCAACTTTGGTGTAACTTTGATGTTAACCGAAAAACACATTCAGTGGACTGTAAAAGTACAAAAGACCTTTTAACTGAGGATACTCTTTATTTAAACACAGTGTATTCTTGCTTTTAGGTGAAGAGGGAACTGGCTAGCGTTGTCATCTTTGAATCGCACGCTAAAGCAGGAACTGTGTGTAGGTCTACACATTGTTTCAACATTCAATTCATACTGTGTCATTGTACTGTATCATTGATGTGTTTGTATTGCACATTTTCTAGTGTTCAACCAAGGAGAAGAGGGCACATCGTGGTACATCATTCAGAAGGGTTCAGTCAATGTGGTTATCTATGGCAAGGTGAGTTGGGTGCATCCACCTCATGCGGTATTACTCGCCTGCATCAATATACAGAGTCATGTAGCCATGTAGGGAGCCAGCAGAGTTGGGCGAATTCTCAATGTGATTATACGACTTGAGGTTTTTTTTCTTGTATTCTTAGTACACACATAATATAATACTTGCAGGGAGATGCTCATATGCACACATGTGCACAATACACAGATGTAGGCCATTCAGCTTGTGAGCTTTTTTTCAGGCTTTAAGACGATTTGAAAACTGTATGTTCATATCCTTGGGTCCCTTCGACCCGGCCGGCTGGGGGTTCCTCCCTTTAATGTGGGGGTCCGCACGTCTGTCGGAGTCAGGGGGCCCAGGTGCTGGTCCCCCAATGGCACGGCCTGCGGCTCCTCCCAGTGTGGACGGCCCCAATGGTGGCGTTTCCTTGATCCTCAGTGCCATGCCATGTCTCCCTACTGTGTGTGATTGGTGTGTGTGTCTAATATGGAGGGTGGGAGGGAGGGGCTTTCTTAGTATTTGTTTTTCCTTTTAATTGTGGTAATTGTTTTTAATTCTGTAAAGCACTTAAAGTAAAGCGTAAAGCGTGTTGCATGTCTTTGCAGGAAAAGTGCTATACAAATAAAGTTGATTTGATTTGATATACTATGTGCATGTGTGTTCTTTAGGGGGTGGTGTGTACGCTCCATGAGGGTGATGACTTTGGAAAGTTGGCCCTGGTTACAGATTCACCTCGTGCTGCCTCCATTGTCCTAAGAGAGGACAACTGTCACTTTCTTCGTGTAGACAAGGAGGATTTCAACAGGATACTCAGGGTATGTGCATTATGTTGTTGGTGATGGATGTGATAGATGAATATACAACTTGCAACATTGAGGGAATCCTTTTATGTGTCCCCCGCATGTTTTCTCATGCTTGGTGGTCACAGGCTCCAGGGACACATATTTCTGTTACATCATCATGAAAAAGTCACTTTTGCATAATAGGGGACCTTTGATTCGGAGAACTCAAGGCACCCCGGGGAATACACATAAGCACAAGCATCATTCTTGGGACACAGAAAAGAGCACACCATGCAGTTAGTGGTTGTATTCCTACCTTAAGGTTCCTTAAGTTAGGCACCACAATGCTCATGTGCAAACCTCCTCACCCTGATATAAATGGAGGTATCATTCTACACTGATACGACCAAGTTCTGATTCTTCTGGTGCAAAGCTTGTCTTGGCCTTGTTTGGACTTGCATCCTCTTTTTTACAGGATGTGGAGGCCAACACAGTGCGTTTGAAAGAGCACGAACAAGCTGTGCTGGTCTTAGAAAAGAGTCCTCGAACCTCCACATTGGGTAGCATCAAGTATGTATCACCTCCTTCTTTTCACTCTCCCAAAGTGTTTTTTAATCTAAAAAATTGTTTTGCAGGTACACTGTGATCTCAGGGGCTCCGGAGAAGATTCTTGAGCACTTTTTGGAGACCATGAGAATGGACATACATCACAGTGAACCAGGTTGCCAAACAACATGTGTCAGTCAATCAACAAATAAAAATTGGTCTCACAACTATGAACATACTGAATATCTTTCCTCTTTGCTTCTCTGATTGGTTCCCTTTTCATTCTGCTTTTCTTCTCTTAGACCCAGCAGTGGACGACTTTGTCCTTATGCACTGTGTCTTCATGCCCAACAGCCAGCTGTGCCCGCTACTAATGGCACAATATCCTTTCTGCTTTCCTCTCTCTTACCTTTGACTACCTCCGTATACACACAGGTCCTTTTAATTATCCTGTGTGATGTCAGTAGACATTAACATTGTTGGCCACCAAATTAACAGTGGTTGACTGACTGCCTCTTTAATCATGCAACTTGTACTGTCCTGCACTAATGAAAAACTCACTGAGTGTGTGTTCTCTCTCGATTGTAACAAACCATCTCTTTGCAGTACATGTGATATTGTTACTATTTCTCAATTCTGGAGTTCATAGTATTGTTTCCTGCTTCCAAAAAGAAAAAGATTTGAACCTTAACCTTGTGTGTACCTACCATGCGGCCTCCCCGCTCGGCTCTGAACAGGAAAGATTGGAGCACACACTCAACTGTAAAAGGAGGGCTATCATTCTGGCCCTGCGATGGGCTAATACGCACACCTTCCTCCTGCAGGAGGAACCTGCTGCCATTACTTTCCTTGAGGTAGCAACAGCTAGCCTACGATCAAAAATTTTGGCATCAATTAGCTGAAGCATCGTTTAAGCAGGAGGGTTCAAAGCATGTGAAAAAAGTAGCG
Organism: Doryrhamphus excisus; assembly: GCF_037039965.1. Taxonomy (NCBI): domain Eukaryota; kingdom Metazoa; phylum Chordata; class Actinopteri; order Syngnathiformes; family Syngnathidae; genus Doryrhamphus; species Doryrhamphus excisus. Next base: position 18,422,578 of record NC_136362.1, read on the forward strand.
GTTTATAGTTCAGTACATTTGTGGTCAATCAAACCCATTGAGATCACATGTGTTTGTTTATTCATGTAGACATTATTCTGGTTCTTTTGTTCTGCAGGAGTTGTTTGGAAGTGTGTCAAATGATTCTCGGATGCTCAGAGCATTAAAAGACCTTGTTCCTGACCTGGAGAAAGTTGCCAAACTACAGTATGTTCATTTTAGACGAATACTGGCAACATAGTGTATTGCTTGACTCAGAACTAACTGTTCTTTTGGTGTTGACAGTTCAGAGGAAGCCAAGTCCATAAAAAAGGCAAGCCGTTAGACTCCATGTTATACTGTACAGCAGGTGGCATGTTTATGTGTGAATGCTGACTGTGTATTTTAATCCAACAGAAGACTTTAATACGGCAGTTCAGCAATGGGGAGGAGAGGCTGCAGAAGAAACAAGCCATTAGGAATCAAGATGACAGTAAGTCACTGTGGGGCTGGCCTCAAACAATGTAACTACTGTATTTGCAAGATGTCGGGAAAATGTAGTGTTGATGTTGTTGGTCTGAAGAAATGAATACTAATGTATTTTATGATGCTATAGCTGCACAATCTAATGAGGGCTAAAACAAGAGTTGACAGAAATGTAATTTCCTGTAGCAAAACTATGGAAAACAGCTCTCAGCCAGATCTAGTACAGTTCTACTCCGCAGCAAATTATAAGCACAATAATACAGTTGTTGAATTAATACCTTCCTGACAATATTTGTATGTCTATCTAATTTAGTGGCCAATGTTTTTGTAGTCCTATTGAAGGTATACTGCAGTGACCACACATACACCACCATTCGAGTCACTGTGGCAGCGACAGGCAGAGAAGTGGTCAGCGCTGTGGCCGACAAACTAGGCTCCACTGACGAGCTGGTGCTGGTCCACCTCAGTTCTGCTGGTGGTAAGAAGAAAGACCGGTCACTCATTGCAGCAATTTTTGACTGCATCTTAAAAACTGTGTGTGTGTTACAGAAAAACAAATCCTGAAGCCGAATGATGTGTCAGTGTTTTCTACCTTGAGCATCAACGGACGATTATTTGCCTGTGCACGCGAACAACTCAGCAGTCTGGTAAGATGCCGATGTTATGAATGAATGATGCCGTCCACAACATTAGGGTCATCTGCACAAATTCAACAATAAAAAAAAACAATAATGCTCAATTTTGTTTAACATTGTCAGAAAAGTATTAAGTATTAAGTATTAAAGTATTAAGTATTAAAAAATGCATATAAAATAACATGTCTTGGAGTTTTCATATACAGTATATGTACGTATATTATTTATTGTTATCTTATAGATTGTAAAGGAAGCTATATTTATTCACTGCATATGTACTATTGGAGAATGAGTGAAAAAAATATCCAGGAAGTAGCATACAGTATATTGTCCTTGTTCTTCAATTCGTTAATGGATTACAATAAGAAGGTATAATGATATTTTTAAAAATTATTATTATTATTGTTATTTAAATTTTTTATTTTTTATTATTATAAAATTATTGTTTTTTATTATTTTTCAAAGAAAATCAAAAATTATAAAGAAAATAATCCAAATAATAACAATGATGGGTCTTATTACATTGTTATAATTTTTGTGATAATATTATTATATTGAAATACTGTATTATTTATTATTTATTTACATTATTTAATGACTTTTTGTCTGTTTTCTGTGGTCTATGTGTCAGACTCCTCTTCCAGACCAGGAAGGACCCACTGCAGGTTCGATGTCTACTTTTGAGCTGATGAGTTCAAAGGACCTCGCTTATCAAATGACTATGTTTGACTGGGAGCTCTTCAGCTGTGTGCACGAGGTACCACACACACACACATTGTCATGCCTAATATTGCTAAGATTGCTTATTAATACTACAATACGGTCCTACTCTGTTCACACAGCACGAGCTCCTCTATCACACGTTTGGCCGCCATAGCTTTAGAAGAACCACAGCCAACCTGGACCTGTTCCTGCGAAGGTTCAACCAGGTCCAGCTGTGGGTGGTCACCGAGGTGTGCCTCTGTGGACAGCTCAGTAAGAGAGTCCAGCTCCTCAAGAAGTTCATCAAGATTGCTGCACAGTGAGTAGAATCTGCCACATTCATATTAGTTCATATCCAGTCAGACTTTGAGACCTGTGTGCAAGAATTAAGAGCGGTAAAAACCTGTTTGTTTATAGCTGTCGTGAGTTTAAGAACCTGAATTCATTCTTTGCCATCATCATGGGCATGAGCAACCCCGCTGTGAGCAGACTGAGTCAGACATGGGAGGTAAACACTACTTCTTACTTTAACGGAACAGAATCATTCCATAATAAATGGTGTATTCTCCTACTAGAAACTGCCTACTAAGTTTAAGAAGTTCTACGCTGAGTTTGAGAGCATGATGGTGAGTTGCAGACTGCAAATGTAATGTTCACATTAAAATGAGCAGCTAAACATTGATGGTGATGGTGGCATAATCTTTATTTTCAGGACCCATCCAGGAACCATAGATCCTACCGACTTACTGTTACCAAGCTAGAACCACCAATCATACCATTTATGCCCCTCCTCCTCAAAGGTAACACTCTTTAAGTGGTGCGGTACTGCTCAGTTGGATGCAGATTTTACAATGAAACTATTAAAAAGTTTTTAATTACTGATGCTGTGCTGTAATGTTCAATTCTATTACAGATATGACTTTTACACATGAAGGCAACAAGACATTCCTTGACAGCATGGTCAATTTTGAGAAAATGGTAAGTTGTAATATAATTCATGACTCTGTTTAAAATTGGCATCATAAATCCTTCTGTTGTTTGACCTTTAAGACACTTTTTACGGGCTGCATCTCTCTTGTTGACTGGTGTGTGTGAGTGACAGGAAAAAAAGCTTGCTCTCTAGAACCCAAATACAGGACAACCAAACCTTTTCAACATTTTTCTCTGGAAACAATATGGTAATCCCTCGTTTATCACAATTAATTGGTTCCAGACCTGATCATGTTAAGTTAATTTCTTCCAAAAAAAAAGGTTTATAATTGGAATATTTTTGTAATTATGATATAGAAAGGCTGCACGGTTTGAGTCCACCCTCGGCCATCTCTGTGTGGACTTTGCATGTTCTCCTCGTGCATGTGCGGGTTTTCTACGGGAACTGTGGCTTCCTCCCACATTCCAAAAACATGCTAGGTTAATTGGCGATTCCGAATTGTCCATAGGTATGAATGTGAGTGTGAATGGTTGTTTGTCTATATGTGGCCTGTGATTGGCTGGCGACCAATTCAGGGTGTACCCTGCCTCTCGCCTGAAGACAACATAGATAAGTGGTAGAAAATGGATGTTCCGGTGTTCAAGTCAATTGGTGCAATTGCTAACATCTTGTTAGCATTGTAGAATACGACATTCACAACGTGAATATGTCTTCTTAATTTCTCGTGTTTGTATTTTCGTTAATTTATCAATTTTTATGGTTGCAAATGCTTCATTTAGGCCAAAAATAACTACCTTAAATAAGCATTTTTCTACTAATAGACAGTATTCAACCACGAAACACCATGATTTATTAATTAATATATGTTTGACAAACCATAATTGAGTAAAAATTTGTACAGCAGTGATATAAAACTTGCATATAAAACTAGCATATATTCTGGTCTGTTATGGTATTGGTGTAATTTCTGGTGTTTTCTTCATCAGCGTATTATAGCGAACACAATTCGACAAGTGAGGCACTGTAGAAGCCAGCCTTTCAGTAAGTCCTGCGATCTTTATTGGAATGTTTTGATACTGTAATATGTGCTGGTTCAGCAAATTATCATTCTGTGTGGCTGTACTAGATCCTGACATCTGTCAACCCAACAAGAATCAGGCGGAGGTCAGAGGCTACGTCAGAAAGCTCTGCGTGATCGACAACCAGAGGGCGCTGACGCAGCTCTCCTACAGGCTGGAGCCCCGGCGAACATGAGATTTCACCACCGTCGCCTTCTCTGTGACTACACTCAAACCAGACGCGGCGTTGCCGCTGATGGACGCTAAGTAGCAACACACAATGAAAACTATACTAAGAACTGTGCCATTATAGGCCTCTTCCTATCGCTGTGTCTTAGCCCTCAGATTGTTATGTATAGAACTTGAATCAATATCCTGCATGACTCGACTTCATAGACTTGGTGTTCTATACTGTGGCTTTCTAGCAGAGTCTCCTGCAGTGTTGCGCTAAACAACATGAGCTCTTTCAGAGTTCCCACCTATACTCTTTAACCCACATGCTCAGTATTAAAAATAGAAATATTACAGTCATCCCTCGTTATTGCGGTTCATTGGATCTGACCGTGATCAGTGCATTTCCGCACCATAGGAGTCATTATTTATTCACAATATAAACCAAGAGATAATAACGTCTTATTTATTAGAAAACAAATATTCACATATTTGTTTTTTTACTTCCAGGACTTCTTGCAGTGGTTCCATTGTGGCCAAGTGGTTAGCATTTAGGCCACACAATCAGGTGATTGGGAAGACCTGGGTTTGATCTCCATGCGTGGGGTTTCTCCAAGTACTCCGGCTTCCTCCCACATTCCAAAAACATGCTAGGTTAATTGGTGACTCCAAATTGGCCATAGGTATGAATGTGAGTGTGAATGGTTGTTTGTCCTGTGATTGGCTGGCGACCAGTCCAGGGTGTACCCCGCCTCTCGGGGACAGCTGGGATAGGCTCCAGCATACCTGCTACCCTAGTGAGGATAAGCGGCAGATAAAATGGATGGATGGACTTCTTCCAGTTGCTAATCTAACATTTATTTGTATTTTAGCTCATTTAGTCATTTTTATGCTTGAAGATTGTTAATTTAGGCCAAAAATATAAAATTTCTTAAACATGCATACAGTAATCCCTCGTTTATCAAGATTATTCGTTTAGGACAGACACCTCTATACTCATATTACTCAATATTGTATTTGATATAATCAGAGAGCCATATAAGACATAAATCATTTCAATAAATGTCAAGGTTTTTGAGTTGAGTTTTAGCTGAAGTATGGTCACAACAGTTGCCCATGTTACTATTATGGATGTTATTGTGTTTGTTGTGAGATAATTCAAATTTATAACAACCATAGTAGACAGCTGTCAAGTCTGGTGCGTGATACTAGTGACACCTAGTGGCCAGTGTAAGCATCAGCGTCCTGTAATCTCTGTATGTATCTATCCATCCATTTTCTATACTGCTTATCCTCACTAGGGTCGCGGGCATGCTGGAGCCTATCCCAGCTGTCTTCAGGTATATAAGTTTATTTAGTATTTTTTATGCTTGAAAATGATTGATTTATGTGCCCTGTGATTGGCTGGCGACCAGTCCAGGGTGTACCCCGCCTCTCGCCCGAAGACAGCTGGGATAGGCTCCAGCACCCCCGCGACCCTCGTGAGGAAAAAGCGGTAGAAAATGAATGAATGAATGAATGATTGATTTAGGCCAAGAGTACATCATTTTTTATACTAATAATAACGTCAAAACAACCAAGTATTAGCTGGATCCCTAACGGTATTCGATAGTGATTGGACTTCACATTTCATTCAACCCCTGATTCTTGATGGTGATGTTTGTTAGGATCTGTTCTTCTTTGTTTGGCTCAGTTAAGTTGAAAAAGAGGCTTAGAATTTGCAGTCGTATTGTGTCCGTCTGTGGTTTTTTTTTCGGTTTTGTTTTCTACTGTGGGTGGGTAGATTTTGGGTGTGATAGTGACAACTGTCAGTCATTTTTTATTTGACCTCAGGAGTTTTCGATGTGGTGGTGTGTGTCGAGAACCTTAAGGCTTGCTTCTGTCACAAGCAGACGCTACATGTGCTGTATGTGTTGATAATAAAAAGAAATAGCTTATTTAATAGTCACAATGATGTAATGACTGTTCTTATTCAGAAAGTGATGGAGACGGAGGTCAATGCTGAGGTGGACTGTTTCATCCAGAGATGGGTATTTTGTTTTCAACTTTTCATTTCTTTTGAGTTTGTATAACAGATAATAATAATTAATTCATTCATTAATTCATTTTGTACCGCTTTTTCCTCACGAGGGTCGCGGATAATAATAATAATAAAGGCAATAATTATATGGTTAATAATAATGTAATGTATACTTATATAATAATTACAATAATGATAATTTCTAATAGGCGGCACGGCGGTCTAGTGGTTAGCACGCAGACCTCACAGCTAGGAGACCAGGGTGTGTGGAGTTTGCATGTTGTGCAATTGTGATTGCACGTGGGTTTTCTCCGGGTACTCCGGTTTCCTCCCACATTCCAAAAACATGCTAGGTTAATTGGTGACTCCAAATTGTCCATAGGTATGAATGTGAGTGTGAATGGTTGTTTGTCTATGTGTGCCCTGTGATTGGCTGGCGACCAGTCCAGGGTGTACTCCGCCTCTTGCACCAAGACAGCTGGGATAGGCTCCAGCACCCCCGCGACCCTCATGAGGAAAAAGCGGTAGAAAATGAATGAATGAATAATTTCTAATAACAAATAAGAATTCTAAAGCTAATTCAGGTATTTTTAACTTACTTTTTTGTTTATTCATGTTTTTTCCTACAGAATTTACATGACATCATATGCAAATTATATGCAAATTTGATGAGAGCATCATATAGGGATTTCTCGGACAGCCAATAACTACTTTTCTCACTGAAAAGTTGTCAACGCTGTATGAGACATGACATTAGATTATGCTACCTTTTATACTGCATGGAGACTAGCAGAGGAAAAATGAAAAAACAGTGTGACTTGGTGGCTGAAAGTCATGCAGTGCGCTTGAACGCCTCATCATGTGAACAGCAGGAGTGGGGGGGGGGTGGCGGGGTATCAGGCCCAATGTTTTTAGGAGTACGGGACTGTGAAAAGTTACACACACTGCTAAAGTGTATGAATAATTTATAACTTTAAAAAATAATGTATGAATAACAGTCTTTTGACATTTTCTTGCATAATTTCCAGCGAAATGATACCCATTTATTAACTAAAAGCACACAATTTATGAATAGTTTGGGGATTATTTGTATATTTTTGTTGCTCTCATTGTATTTGAAATGTTCATTTGTGCCCTTGGCCCACGGGAATATTCTCAGTACATCAGCTTTAATGACAGCCAAGTCTCCTCTCGCTTGCTCTTCACCATGACTGCTAACCCACTGAAAAGTCTTCACAGCTGATCTCACCTGATCTCTCAGTGATGTCAAACGACTTTCCTGCCTGCTGATGTCAGTGGGTCGTTGCTGCGTGGGTGAGTAACACACTCTTGCTGTGCTGTGTGGATGCACACTTTGTGAGGCAGAGTCAAGTATTATTTGTGGCATCCCACCCTTGTTGCTATCTGATTTACTAGGTCTGTCACGTTAAGGGCTTGTAGTGTGTGTGTGTGTTTGTGTGTGTGTGTGTGTGTGTGTGCTCAGGCAGTGTGCAGAGAGCTTTATATAGCCACACTTATCCAGGAAGGAGGAATGCCCTGGATGCCACTGACCATATTTGAACAGTGAGTCTGCTGCAGTGAGTGTACGCAGCAAAGCGTAACTGAGACACACTCACTCACCTCCTAGCAGTGTGTGTGTTGTAGTTCTACTGCTTCTCCACTAGTAGGCAATGTAATACCTTCCACTAAACTGCAAGGCCATGCCTCCGACACACAGTAACCCCCCTTACCCCCACCCCACCCTCTCTTTTTCCAGCACTTTCTGGTTTCTTCTCAGTGACAATCACCCCTGCTGACTTAACCACTGACTGAAAACCCGCTCTCATCTTTACTCCTCATCTTCTGCGTCCAAAGGTCACGGCACGGGTAGAGCGTGCACACTTTTGGGGGAGAGTGTGTACGCTGGAGTGTGTGTGAGCCAGTATGCCATGTCGTCCCCTGGCTCGTCGTTTGTGCAGATAAAACACGAGGATCTGCTCTTCTATGAGAACTGCGGAGGAGGCAGCTTTGGGAGCGTCTACAGGGCCCAATGGATATCTCAGGACAAGGAGGTGGCAGTGAAGAAGCTTCTGAAGATTGACAAAGAGGTAGGACACACTCATAATAAGACCTTTAGCAGTAGACATGAGGGTAAAATCATTAAAATCCAACTTCCAAAGAACTGCGCTCTTGCATGGTTTTGTTTATTTTATACATACCTCTCTGTATACCCCCATCTCAACTCCTTGTGTATGAAGACATTATAAATTCCCAGCAGGTTCCTCCTATTGTGCATTATTGTACAATTGGGTCACGCCGACTTCATATGTGTGTGGCCCCAGCATGGTAATCCACTCACAATTTCCAGTCATGCTATTAATATCAGAAATACTAGCGAGGTTGTCAGGAAGTTGGCTGACCTGTGGGTGAAAGGGCACGGTGTTGGCACTGTTGTGGCACCATAAGGAAACAGTATGATTCATCATCAATACTTGCTTCTTTCTTCTTTCTTACCAATGTTAAAACCCAAGCAGAGCGGGTGGGCTGATATGGAAAAGAGTGTGCATGCAGGTCAGTGCAGACTAATGGAAGGAATCCCTTAAACACATTCCTGCAAGCGACTTAGGTTCTAAATCTGCGGATTGTGTCTTCAAATTAGAAAGGCACACTGCAAAGAAGTGAAATTTAAGCCTATTAAAAAAAAAAAATCCCTCAGAACTTTGTGGTGCGAATTTCTCGACTTTATCACGGTTTTATATCGATATATTAATTTAAAAATCATGCTGTGTCATGGTTGAATTGTACATATTTTTGCCTAAATTAAGCATTTACAAGCTGAAAAGGGGAAATTTGCTGTCAATGTGGTATTTTACACTGGTCATTAGGTCTCAGAAATGTTACCGTAATGTTCGGTGAGACACATCAGACATGATCACCTGAACAACAGGCTCTTATTGCAGTTTGCAGTTTGTTTGAATGACCTCACAACAACAATAAATATAATTTATTAAACAGAGGCTACGGTAAGCAAAAACTCAACTCTGAACTGCCGAATTCCTGTTTGCTTACCAGCCATTTTATAGCATTTCTAGCAACACACATGAGCCTTGTTTATGTCTTAAATGGCTTAAAATCATATGAAGAGCTTGCAACCAAAAGGGGCTAAATCCATTTTGACTGATTTTGAGAAAATCAATGATTTTTAACTACGCACATATCAATCTATTTGGTCATCAAGTCTATATTGCAAATGAAAGAGCTATCAATATTGGTCATAAAAATGCATGCTATAAAAATCCTGCACACACCATGTATTTTATATATTTTTTTAATTAATTTTTTTTTCGGATTTAGCGCCTTTTGGCTGAAATAAATTTGAAGTCACCTTTAACTTCTTCAATGGCATTGTTGTAAAAGAATGTACGGTGCTTTAATGTGCTATGCTAATAAAATAATTACAACACAGAAGCCATTCTCAACATACAATACAAAATAATTATTAATAATTAAATTAATAAAAATTTTATTAAAAGCAGTGCTCATATTTGACTGCACCATGAAGGTGACAGTGACAAAAATCATCTCATTACAAACTCTTTACATTGTATGTTTTTTAGTACAAGTAAAATAATGTTTCTCATGAAAGTTGGAGGTGTCAAGGTAGAGACATGCCTTTTATGGCGTAAAAAAAACTTCCATGTTACAGAATACTGTAAAAACACAATTTGTGTTCTCCTGAATTGCATAACATACTGTAACTATCATACGTGTACTTAATGTACACAAACAAAACAGGATGCGCACTGATACTGGCTTTCTGTATGTGCAGTGCCAATTGTATTCTTCTCTCTGATTGGTCAGATTATCAATAGATGGGAAAACTTGGGCCAATCAGAATAAAGAATAAAGAAAGGGATTTAGCTCCTTTTGGTTGAAATCTGAAATGGAAATAGCGCCTTTTGGTTGAAAGCATAAATTTCATATCACTTTTTTTCATATTTTTTAAAATGATTTCAAGACCAAAATATGTGATTTGGATACACATGACAGAGGTCTATTAAACTCATGAAAAACATGCAACTTAGTGAAAATTGTATTTAGCGCCTTTTGGTTGCAAGCTCTTCATATACTGTATATCCGTGCATTTTCTATGCCGCTTGTCCTCACTAGGGGAGTATGCTGAAGCCAATCCCAGCTGACTTTGGGCTGACTTTTGGATAATCCTGCTAACTAAGTAATTATTGCTGGTTCAGATGGGCTGCAATGCACATTAATGAGTAGAACAGGATGGGCTGAAAACCCTGCAACTCCTGCAAGATGAGGCGAATAACAAATGTGCAGGCCTTAAATGCATTTTTGGGTGCTATTTAGCAGGATGGATTGCGGATTATTATGTTGCCCAGCAACAGTCACGTATTTTACATTTGGAGTGAGGCTGTTTGGATTAACGTCCTGTGTGTCACTGTGGTGCCGAGATGTGTTCAGACATGATAGGTTAAAGATTAAACTAGTAACTTGACTAACTTGTATATGCTCACAATGATTAAACTTTATTATCTCAAAGATCAGCTTTCTTTACTACAGTAACAGGATAGGAGGCTCAAACGTCTTTCTTTCTCTCTTTCTCTTCCTCTCTTGGCTCGTCTCTTCATCCAGGCAGAGATTCTCAGTGTTCTGAGTCATAAGAACATCATTCAGTTTTATGGAGCTGTGCTGGAATCTCCCAACTATGGCATCGTCACAGGTCAGACTCTTGTGTGTGTGTGTGTGTGTATGTGTGCATTAGTTGTCCTCTACTAACACATCCTCTTAAGTACATGAAACCCAAGAGCTTGTTTTTACGACAAAGTAGTTTGATTTTTTTTTTTTTTTTTTTACAAAACTAATGCACCATATACAGTAGAAGGTTATATTTGTGGTTCAGGATAGCTGAGACTTTTGGACTCACCATCTATGTTTCATCACCTGAATTGAATTTAGTAACTCAAAGGTAGGGTTTAAGTGGTCTTTGTCAACAAACACGCTCAAGGTAGAAATGGAGTTATTCTCTTTCATTCATCTTTTAGAAGCATTTTGAATTGTTTGGGTTTTTTTGCATGTAAAACTATAATTTTAAAACTCTATAAACATTTTTGGCTTTCTGGCGCAGATTCGTTGTATTTGCATTATTGCAAACATAAAAATATGTATTTGGTTAGAGTACATTTCAATTTTTTCCTTCTCAAACCGATTAAACTGTAACATTAAATACAACATACAACAAACAAATAAGATGGATGGATGGATGGTTGGATGGATAGATAGATAGATAGACTGATAGATCACTGTGCTTTTTTTTAAAGATGCGTTCACAGGCACTGCAATCGTGTGTGTTTACTCTTTGACTTGTTGCTACTTTCTCCAGGATATTTGTACAACTTCCTGTTGTAATAAGAAAAGACTATTAGACTATTAGTGTGTGTGTGTGTGTGTGTGTGTGTGTGTGTGTGCACAGAATATGCCAGTGGAGGGTCTCTGTATGAGTACCTGTCCAGTGAGCAGAGTGAGGAGATGGACATGGAGCAGATCATGACGTGGGCCATACAGATAGCTAAAGGTATGACATAATTATGTCAAAAATGAATCATATTCATGCATTTGTCTTTGTACAAGAAAACACTTGATATTAAAGGTCATCTAGTATGCAAAATGATGGACTTCTTAATAATGTTATTACAGTAATATGGGTTCCTTCATGGTGCAATACTATTGTCACAGACTGGTTGCTCATTAGCATTAAAGCTACAGACACACAATACGGTGTGTTCTTACTATATCAAATCCAGCATAAAATCTATATTTTTGGTAACAAACAAGTGGTAATACACTATTGTGGGACCTCTCAGACTTTTTTGAAGTCGTTAAGCAGTCTAATATGGTGTTATGAAGTATTTTAACTTTACATGTATCAGATATTTATGAAATTTACATACAAACAGGACAAAACTAAAAATGGAATCAAAGAAGGATGAAGTTACACAATAAAGAAAAAACAACACAACGTACACATTATTTACCAATGTGTATAAAGTCTTGTGTTATTATCTGTTATTAATGCTTATTCTCCTCCGACAGGGATGCACTACCTCCATGCAGAAGCTCCCATCAAAGTCATCCACAGAGACCTCAAGTCACGCAATGGTAGTGCAGCATTGTGCTATTATTTGCTGTCATACTTTGACATGCAGACATGTAACCTGTTGTTTCTTACAGTGGTCATGACGGCAGACAAAGTGCTCAAGGTGAGTTGTTTCATAAGTCACATTGAAGCAAATCATGAAGCAAAGCAAAGCTCTCAATTTACCAGTTGATCGTTAGAAGGCCTTAGGGAAGACCCAGGACACATTGGAGGGACTGTGTCTCCCCAACTGGCCTAGGAAAGCCTCAGGATCCTTCTGAGAATGAAGTCTGGGTCCCCTCGACCCGACCTTGGATACGCAGTAGAAAATGGATAGCTGGATGGAACCAAGTCATTGATGTTTTTTTTATCCACCATTGCAGATTTGTGACTTTGGAGCATCAAAGTTCTTGTCCCATACTACACACATGACGGTGGTGGGCACCTTTCCGTGGATGGCTCCGGAGGTCATTCAAAGCCTGCCTGTGTCTGAGACCTGTGACACATACTCCTACGGCGTGGTGAGACCATTTTGTCAGTGCTTTTATTGCTTGTATTTGGACAAAGGGTGTATCAATATGTGTTAATTGGGATACACTAATGTCTGACAATGGCTGGGTGTCAATTTAAGGTGGTGGTTCTCAATTATTTTTTCATTTCATTTCATTTCCTTCTGGGGGTGTCCGCCTAATTACTAGTGGTGTCATTCCAGTTGCAAACAATGCATTGACGTTAAAGTGAAAGAACCAACCTAGTCTGCTTTGTGACCAGGTTCTGTGGGAGATGCTGACTCGTGAAGTACCTTTCAAGGGCTTTGAAGGGCTGCAGGTTGCATGGCTGGTGGTGGAGAAACAAGAGGTACACACACACACACATATGCACATACACGCGGTGAGCATGTGGAGTACAGCCACCTGAGGAGGCTGCAGCAACAATGCAATGCTCTCATGATTTCCACTGTGAGCTGGTGAAGCCAGCTGTGTATTTTTAGTCGTGATGTCAGTCGAAGCCTGCTGGATACACAAGCAGTGCCACTTCCACAAACAGCCACAACTGTCAACATGAGGAGAGAAAAAAAAGAGATGCCTGTGGTAAACAGGTTGATGCTTACGTGTCACGTGTTTTATTTTAATCGTTCCTTCAACCAGTAAAGACACTCTTAAAGACACACACACACACACATGATGAAGGCCGACAAACAACTCACAGAACATGATTCCAGTGTAGCTGTTGGCTAATCTCCAAATTCTCTCCCTAAATAACTCCCACCCCCTTTTCCCAGTGTCTCTGTCCAGCCCCCCCCCCCAACTCTCACTTGATCTTGCGCTCCACGCAGAGTGGCCGATATTTTAAGATTAATCCTCAGGGAAAACAGTTTCCATTTACTATATGTTACTCTGGAACTGTCTGGGCTCATTCAGAGCTTTTTTTTTTAGAGGACATTACTTTTAATGGTTGTAACTGTATATCTTGTCAAGGGACAATACTATAGGATTTAATAAATGTAATAATAATAATACATTTTATTTGTATAGTGCTTTTCAAAATACTCAAAGACACTTTACAGAAGAATGGAGTTGAATAAAGCAAGTAAACAGAATAGAAGACACACCAAAATACAACATTGATTGGTTAATACACAGTTAAAACATGAGTAAAAGCGGGGCGGGGCACAGCAGTCAGATATAAAAACATTAAAAACAGATTTAAAGAGGTGGGTTTTTAGTTGTTTTTTGAAGGTGGGAAGGTCAGGGCAAGCATGGAGTGAATGGGGCAAAGAGTTCCAGAGGGTGGGGGCAGCGATGGAGAAGGCTCTGTCTCCCCAGGTTAAAAACGTAAAAATTTAAACTTGGATATACTGTAGAATAGTCAGTGTACAGCTACTATCCACTGAAAATGAGTCAACACACAGCCATTGTTGTGTATATACTGTAGCTGACAACACAAGTGAGTACCATAATAATTGTGTTTTGCTTAAAATCGTGGTGGTGGTAATGTAATGGTCTTGGCCTGCATGAGTTCAGCCAGCACTTGGGAGCTGTGGTTCATTGAAGGGAAACACAAATTCCAACATGTACTGTGACATTGTAAAGCAGTTGATCCTATTTCTTGGGAAACTCGGATGGCAGTTAATACTTAACTTAATGAGGAAGATGAAAGGTGCATCCTGAAGCAGGAAGGAAGGTGCAGCGCTAGGTTTCTTACAATCTGCCAGCTTTGCGGTGTCATCTGGTGGATTCCATGCCCAAGGAGATAAAGACTGCTCACTGGCAGTGTGACACCACTAAACTATGACGAGATTTCTCATTTGTAGAAAAGCTGTCTTGCAAGAACAGGGCATCCAGAAGCCAATCTGACCGTGAACTATGGCATTGCTACTATGAATGATGAGAAACAAATAATATGGCAGTGGCAATATGCAAGGCGTTAACAGAAGTGCTTTATAAACACGTTAAACCCTGCAATTAAATCTACCTTGATGTTCCCAGCAAGTGATGTGTGGAGGTTTTTTTAAGTCGGAGTTGAGCAGCTGCAGTGTGTGTTAATATGCAAGGAGAATCTGTAGAAGTTCTACATTTCATTAGTTACTAGATTCATCAGCTCAAAACAGGTAGATATTCGGTCTTGTCTGCACCATTAATAATCGTTATCATTAATCACCATCAACATGGGTCCAGTGTCCAACTATAGTGCATCGTGGCGGCCACAGCAGGTGGCTCCATTCGCTCTATGCTCTGGTTCTGCTGACCTCCAAAGTGGCACTGGGGCTGCCCCGGAGCACTGTCCACTACATAACACACCTCATACGTAGAGAATGTTTAGCAGCATGGTTGCTAAATTTAACAAGTAGTGGCACACATTAAAAGTATAAAGGCAGGAAAAGAAAGGTGAAGTGTCTCCCGCACGGGACCTCCACCTCTGATTGTGAAGCAGATGCACTTTTCCTTGGCATCTACCTTTCTGGTGAAACACATATGAGTGTCCAAAGTGTGGCCCAGGGGCCATCTATGGAAGGAGACTAGCAAAAAGAAAAAAACTTGCCTTTGAGAAAAACATGTAACAAACGCAGGGCGGCACGGCGGTCTAGTGGTTAGCACACAGACCTCACAGCTAGGAGACCAGGGTTCAATTCCACCCTCAGCCATCTCTGTGTGGAGTTTGCATGTTCTCCCCGTGCATGCGTGGGTTTTCTCCGGGTACTCCGGTTTCCTCCCACATTCCAAAAACATGCTAGGTTAATTGGTGACTCCAAATTGTCCATAGGTATGAATGTGAGTGTGAATGGTTGTTTGTCTATATGTGCCGTGTGATTGGCTGGCGACCAGTCCAGGGTGTACCCCGCCTCTCGCCCGAAGACAGCTGGGATAGGCTCCAGCACCCCCGCGTCCCTTGTGAGGAAAAGCGGTAGAAAATGAATGAATGAATGAATGTACCAAACGCCAATAGTATTATTACAGATTATCATAAATGGTTTATTCAGTTGCATAAAATGTAGAGAATAATATTGTTTAGTGCCAATTTGTATTTTCTGGCAACAAACTGGTTTTGTGACTCGGGTAATAAATCAATCGTCCTATACAAGATGTACACTGACTACTCTTAATTAAGTTTAATTTCTACATTTCTACATTAGTAGTCTCCCTCTTATTGAAAACGCTGATTGATGAGCTTCTCAGTTATTGTTGTGTGTTTGTGTTTAGAGGCTTACCATCCCCACCAGCTGTCCAGCAAGTTTTGCAGAGCTGATGAGGAAGTGTTGGCAAGCGGAACCAAAGGTACTCTCATGTCCATTACAATGATTTATTGAAACATATCAGAGTGATTATAAAAAGAGATATTTAGTTTGAACGCTTCTATTCTCAGGAGCGTCCACAGTTTAAACAGGTGCTGGTAACCTTGGAGACCATGGCTAACGATAGTAGGCTACCTGACCAGTGCAACTCCTTTCTACATAACAAGGACCAGTGGAGGTACATAAACACACACAAACACACACACACCAGTGCAGGACTTTTGGAATTCCACCAAAATTTAGGGAAAAAGACTCCTTTAAATAATCACCATTATAGTGATTTACTTCTTTTTACAATTTTACACTACAGAATGACAAAAGAATATGCATAAGGCGCATCTGCAGCACAACTCATGTCTGAATTGTCCTTAAGGTTAAAAGCGAGTCTTTTACTGCACATTACATCTTGATATGAAATATTATTATTTTTCCACTCATATAAGAGCTGTTTATGTCTTGCAAAGCTCATAGTCCCACACTGACACCCTCACATAGAAGCCTACGGAGCTGTAAAGTCTGAAAAGCTCAGGAGGGCTGACCCTCTACTCTGCTTCAGTCTATAATAAGCCCTCTGCTAAGTGTCCACGCTTGAGATTCCTCTGCTCCCCCCGTTGTTCTGGCTCCACGAGAAGGAGGGAAGGAAACTGTGCTAACAAGAAAATGTTGAGAGCAGGAGGAAAAAGTGTGAGAAATAATTGTGGACAGATAAGGGATGGGAAAGAGTGTCAGGAAAGGAGGTGTAAAGCCAGGACAGCTACTGTCACCAGTGCTTATAGTGACCTCTTGTGGTGTTAGATAGTGGTGCAGCCCAGAAGGTGTGGTTAACTCACGAAGTAAATAAATACATAAAAAAAAACCAAACATAATAATAAGGCAAATAATAAGACAAAATCCAAAAATAAACACAGAAAACGGACTGGACTAAATAAGAAAACGACACGTATAAATGAATGGATACACAATAATTGTAGTACTAGTGTCAGTATACACTAGTAATAGTGTCTATTGGAATCATTAATAAAATGTTAGCTATAATTACTACAAGTGAGCTGTTGATGAGCCGCTCACCAGTTGGCCTTGTGTGGTCTGTGGAAATACTCCAGGTGTGAAATTGAGTCCACCCTGGAGCGCCTTCGTAAGCTGGAGCGAGAACTCTACTCCAAGGAGAAGGAGCTGGAGGAGCGTGAAAGGAGGCTACGGCTGTGGGAGGAGAGGTTGATGGAGCGGTCCAACATGACTCCCAGTCCCACCTCCTTACTGATGGATGGGTCCAGCATGTCGCCAGTGAGTTTCAGTGGAAGTCATCATAACTTTTTAGGAAGACTTACTGTCATGTTTACCCACCCTACTCTCCGTCTCAGCAGTTCTTCTCACCGTTGTCCATTGGTTCCACTGGTTCTTCTTTCTTCCGTTCACACTCTCAAGACTCCAACAGTGCTGGGGTCAGCAGTGCGGGGGTCAGCTGCCTCCTTCGCACACTCAGCAACGGCGACAGCGAGAGAGGAAGTAGTGCCGTTCTGGAGAGGGGGGTGGGCTCTCTGGACAGCGGGCGGCTGCACGTCATGCTCCGAGGCTTGCAGGGGAGGTTCGGAGAGGAAGAAGACGAGGGCACGCTGGAGGAGAAAGGCTGGGGTCAGAGGGATGAAGGAGGGAGCATGGAGGGAGGACGAGTGCAGGTGACACTCCGAAGCTTCCCAGGGGGGAGGCTGGAGAGGGAGGAGAGGACCTGGGAGGAAAAGGACACGGAGAGAGGGGGGATGCAAAGAAGCAGGGTGACCACCATCCTCAGAGGCTACTCGGGGGGGTTCGGAGAGGTGGAGGGGGAGAAAGAGGCAGAAAAAGTGGATGAGGGAGGTCTAGAAGGAGGAAGGCTTCCAGCCATGTTTAAGGGTCTCCATGGCAGCTTAGGGGGCTTGGGGGACATGCTGTCCTTAGACATGGATGACATGGGGGAGATGGACAACATAGGGGACCTGGGGGTCATGAAGGTCAGAAGCGAGCTAGGAGTGAGGGGTCATAGGAGCGACATGGTGGTCCAGGGAGTCCGAGGCGACCTGAGCGAGGCCATCAGCCAAAAGATCAGAGGTGAGATGGGGGTCATGGGTCACTCAGGGGTGCAGGTGAGCATGCGGGCCTCATCCAATCAGAACTCTGTTAAGAGCTGCAGCGTGCGACATGGTTCCAAAATCAACATGGCCACTGCCGCTATGGACATGATGGAGCTGGACTGGTCTGACAGCGATTAGAAGGAGAGACAGCGAGGCCACGCCATTGTTGGTCTGGAGGTGCAAAAACACACTTTTGTTCAAATGTTCCTTTTGTATCAAAGCAATGCATACTAAAACATTGTGTACTGTATGTGCGGCCAAGTGGGAAGTACTTCACCTGTGTAGTTTACTGCTACATAACACACTGTAACTAGCGACTGACATTGTTTTTCTTAGCTTAGTTTGATTTCAGACAAACTGTGATTTTGTGTGTGAATTTTTGGCATTTTCATTTTTCAATAAAAAGGTTGATACAAAAAAAAACATGCCACTCAGGAGCCTCTTATTGGTAAGAATGGGGTCAAAATACATGCATAGCCGTAAATGCTCACAACGTATCCCACTGGGCATCCTCCAACTCACATTGTGCATGTTGTACAGCAGAACATATAAAGCCAAATTCCCTTAAGGTTGTACAATTTGGAAATCAACTCTCAACCACTTGGCGTTTTTTCACAACAGAATTGATTTTCTCATTCATTTGATCAAATTGCAAATGATAATGCTTAATATTAATAAATACACATCACCAATAAATAAATAAATATGTTACCAATAGTGGTTTAAAAGAACAGATTTGACACACAAATATCTACTTTTCACAATCACATCCAAATAAAACGGCCTAAAAATTGTCATAAATTGTTCAGCCTGAATAAAATACTGTAGGTTGCTGTCATATATTCACCTACATACACATAACACAGCAGTAGTAGTAGTAGTAGTAGTAGTAGTGGTGGTGGTTATGATAGGCTAAACATTCAATGATGGCTAATGTAGCTAAACTTTGTCAAATTACTATCATTAGCTGGCAAAGAACACAACTAGTTTGGGGCTGTATGTGTTTGTAGTATGTTCAAATGTTGGCACCCTCTAGGCAGCTTGGGGAACCCACTGCATACAGGGCCCTTTAATGTTAAAGTTAACTTATTTTTACACTTATATGACTATTAGGAATTGTATAGTGTTGTTTTAGAAACCATATATTGAATGTTAAGTTGCAAAAAGGTCTTATGAGATGGACAGTTTTATGAATTTGATGCAATTTTTATGATTACACTTTATATATACCATAAAAGTAAAACGATTAAGTTCCAATTTGTGTATACCTAATAAAGGGTAAAGTAATAGTCATGTCACACGCTGAGAAGCAGAGCCACTCCAGCCAGGACCCACTTGGCAGGTCGCTCTCTTGTCTTCAAGCTCAGCGTCCAAACATACGTGGGCCCTCTGATCTTGGTCTTGTAGAGAGGACACTCATAGATGTTCCTGGTCTCCTGGCGGTCGTTGGGCACCGCTCGGACAGAGATGACAGGCATGGCCGGTGTCAGCTCCTTCAAACGAGCTTCTGTGATCACTCCGGCCTGAGTATCCCATCTGGCTCCTATAAAGATGATGATAAAATGACCCAGATATGACGCAAAATGAGGCAAGGAAGCAGTCTGTAGGTAACTACCTTCCATGTAAAGTCCATATACATATGCTCCCTCCCTTGCAGGTTGGTTGAACTCCTCCTTAAACTTCTTGGTCACATCCACAGTCAAGTTGACTTTATCCAGGGGCCACTCGTTCTTACGGGCTAGGCTCTGCATCACAGCTACACATGGAAAAACATTGAAGTAAATATTTCATGCCAGTATTCCTACTGGGATGAGATCATATATCACCTGTGAGGAAGGACTGCGGGTTAAAGAGTCCACTCAGCCACACAACAGTGGGCAGGGACAGGTCTTGGGTCCAGCTGTCTAGTTCTTTACAGCGCTGTAACACATCATTATACCTATGCACGCACACATACACACATATTAATACATACGCACATACGCTGGAACTTCCAAATCTAAGCACCCCCACTTGAGCTCCACAAATGTGTGTTTTCTATATACTGGCACATGCAGGACAAGTGTGATTATTACCATAGAACCACAAATGACCAATTTAATCAATAACGTGTATGATAACAAGAAGCAACCAGCCATCAGTCACATGTGACACCTGTTCATTTCAGCAAAACTTATAAAACGCCACTGGATGACAGTGTACCTCAGCAAACACATTTTACTTTATTTTAGTTTTATTTTGTGTCCTGATTCCTTCATTGTAGTATGACCAAATGTCGACATAGTGTAATACCACCCCATATCACAGTGCACATGTCTCAGTAGTCATACATAAATACCATATAGCCAGGCTGTAAGTGGACGGGTAGGCCAGCTTGGTCCATGAGTCTGGAACGTTGTCAAGAAACAAAGCTGCCTGCAACTTCTCCATCTCAGGGGAGATGGCAAGCTCACCCTTGAAAAGAGAAGCTCAAATATGATAAATAATAGAATAGCATAGAATAGAATAACACGTCAAAAAGGTAAGCATACTTTAAGTCCCAGGTCCAGCTCCTTGAGGGAGCGACGTATCTCTGAGATGAGCATGTTCATGCGCTCACACTCCTGGAAACACACCAGGATGTAAGGCGAGCGTTCAGCTGTCTTGGAGGTGATGTCAGTCATGTTGTACTGCTCTGGGAGCTTCTCCAGCAACTCATCCAAGACTGTTTTCACCTAAAGATGCGGTCAGTAGTATGGATTCTCTCACAAAGGCTGATATGTAATAAATGCGGCAATGGATCTCTCAGCTGTTTATGGTTTTCTGTGATAAATCGACTGTAGGTGGATGTTACCTTCTCCTCCAAGGTCCCTGAAACACCCTCCCCCATCACAGCATCAGGAGCCTGCAGTTCCAGCAGAGTGTGGAATAAATTATCTGACGTCACAGTCAGGAAGTCAATTTCTGCATTGGGGTGCATCCCATAATGCACAGGACTCTCATGGGGCAGCATCTCATCTATGAAGTCATGATACCCCTGGAAGGGCAAAGAAAGTACCGGATCCAGTGAGTTCTACTTCCAATAAATACCTGGCAAAAAAACAGAATAAGCATCTCCTCCCTTTATAAGGAATATACATTTTTAGATGTAAAATATTTTCTTGAACAACTGACCTGGTAGTCCAGGTTGGATGGAACAAAAAATCCTGGTGCCAATGCAAGCTTACGGTCAAACTGTGGATAGAAATAAACATTAGTAAGTGCGGCTATCAAACATTTGCAACCATTTAGATCTTGAATACTAGCTATAAGTGCCTGGTTGGGCTGCATGTATTCTTCCAGGTAGGTTCTGCAGAGTCTTCTATCCCAGTCATCAGTGATGTGTCCTCCGTACATGATCTCACCAAACAGATATCGCAAATCTTCCCATGGCACCTTCATTAATACACATGAACGTTTTAACAGTGGAAAATGTATTAACTCCCTACTATAGTCTCAGCCAACCTGTGCATTAGCCTCCAGGTAGTTATACAGGACATTAACAGATATGGTTAGATCTCCTGTGTTGAAGGGATACTTCCTGTTCCACCCTTGGGGTCCAAACTTCCGCCTCTCGGCCACACAGGCATGGAAATAACACAAAGAGAAGAGGATGGTCTTGAACTCCTGCTCACGGCTACACTGGTCCAGGATGTCCTACACAAGCGACAACGACAACTAACTAATATCATTAGGCACATATTGGTAGTATTTGGATACTACTAACCTGGTCAAAGTTATCCAGAGCTGCATGCAAGTTAGCATGCATGCCTGTGGGAGGCTCATTGGTGATCTTGATGGCATTTTCCAGAATTCCCTGACAAAACAAGAACAGGATGATTGTACTTAAATGAACATCCATCTGACAGGGCCAATCAAAGCTCAGCAGGCAGAACGTATTGGATGACATTAGATTGTAATGTACACATTGAACCTGTGGAATAATGTGTTCCTGCGTGGTTGGTGCAGGCTCCGCACTCATAAATACTCTGTAGTCAGGATGGCTGTCCTCACAGTAGCGTTCCAGAAGCTTCTCCAGTGAACCCAGCCAGCGAGCAACCAGATGAATGTTCTGGAGTGATACAGATTAAAGGATGGATCATATTTCAATACCCTGCTCATTTCAGGTGGGAGATGAGTCTAGTAAGTTTTAATAAAATTCTGCATAAGTCTCATGCTGCGTACAGAGTAAATGCCCTGAGAAGCCAATCAAAGCTAAACCAAGATATGCTACAGGAGATTAAAGCTAAATTAAGCCATGTTAAGCAACGGTAAGAGGAGTTTAGCTGAGATTTTTGGATGTTACAACAAGCAAAGTAATGTAAGTAGACCTGCAATATAACCCAGTGACCATCCTTTGCAGCGGTTTCCATGGCAATCTCAGCCACAGCCTCCTGGCCCTGACCCAAGGACACGTTGTGAAGCTTGCCAAGGTCGATGGTGAAGCCCAGTTTTCTTCCTGACAAGAGATAGTATCACATAAACAACTTTACCACTCTTATATATATGCAGTGTACTGCATAGTACATGTGTTGTACCAAGAGACTCCACATCTTTAAGAGGGTCCACTCCAGGTGAGAGAATGAAGAACATGGGAGAGGCTGGACCACTTTCTCTGAAGGACTTTGCAAATTCTGTCTTACGACCTTCTGTATATTTCACCCCGAGCTTCTCCTCCACAAAATTCCTACAAGCCAACCATAATAAGAGAATTGAACTGTAAACCAGCTGATAGCGTGATCCACAGAGATACACCTCACCTGACAGCATAAGTCATACGGTCGGGTCGCAGAGCTCTCATCATGATGAGCTTCTGCAGGGAGCTTTTGCCTTTCCACTCCTGTGGAAACTTCTCCTTCTCTGGACACTCGGACTCCACCATCTTCTTCCAGCGCTTAGGAGAGCCTTCAATATCCCGGTCTAGACCCCTAAACTCATCAGTGAAACTCATCACCTAAGCAAAGTGGCAGAATTTAGCATATGAGTCAGTAATGTAGTGCATGTGTATGTTGTGAGTTCAGGTATGTACCTTGATGGCGCTCCATGCAGCATTGGAAAGAAAGTCCAGAGGACTGACATAAACGTGGTCGATGTTAAAGCGTAATAGAAAGTCAAGCTCACGTACATCTATCTCCTTACTCATCATGAACAACTGAAAGAAGAGATATTATTGTCACTGATGCAGACACACACACCTACACACACACACACACACACACACACCTGGAAGACCAGTTGTGCACTGAAGGTGAGCTTGTCCCTCTCAAAGAGCCCCCTGCTGATGTAATTGAAGGTGGAGTAGGTAACACAGTCTATTAGAGTGTTCACTCTGCTGGTCACGTCCTCACAGGCTTCAGCCATGTCCACCGCCTTATGGAAAACAACATTGAATGCCTGAGGAGGAAGGAAGGAGGAATCAGTAAGTACACTTAGCAGTTGGTGAGATCGTCTGTGTGGCTACCTTGAGGCTGAACTGGTACATGGGGTTGATCTTGTTCAGGTCGTTCATGATGAAGTAGAGCAAGGAAGCTCTGACAGCGACTGGACGGTAATACTCTCTGGCTTCGTTTATCTTCACCTCATTGACTTTAGCTTCCAGAACCTGGAGGCAAGGGATGAAGAGTGAAGAGAAGATCTTCTTCGTTCTCTTTCGGCTCACAGCAAATCAATCTCCTCCATCCAACCCTGTCTTCTACATCTGTCTCTCTCACACCAACCATCATGTCCTCCTTTATTACATCCATAAACCTCCTCTTTGGTCTTCCTCTATGCCTCCTACCTGGCAGCTCTAAAAGCAGCATCCTTCTACCAATATAGTTACTATCTCTAAGCCTCTAACATGTAGTGTCCCTCTGATGTACTCCTTCCTGATCCTATCCATCCTGGTCACTCCCAATGAGAACCTTTTCCTCAGTGGCACTGTCTCTAAACCAGGGGTCTCAAACATGCGGCCCGCGGGCCAAATGTGGCCTGCAGGACACTAGTTTGAGGCCCCTGCCTTGATATGAAAGTTTAATGTTAGTGCGGCCCGCGCAAGTTTGATATGAATTGATTAATGTTAAATGTTAAAGGTTAAATAACTGTTAATAGTTATCCTCCCTATCCTTGCGGAAGTGGTAAGTTTTTGGCTATTTAAGTTTAAAGGAAATAACTTGAAGGCTATTATTATTATTATATTTATTTATTTATTACTGATTGATTGATTTTCTTTATTCTTGATTTGTTTATTTATTTTTCCTCTTATTTTGTGTAGAAAAATAAAAAGTAAGATATTTGAGAACAGTGGAATGTTTTATCAGAGCTTTTCTTGTAGAAAATTGGAACCAAAGCGTAGTTTTTAAAATTTTTTTGTTTTTAATAAATGCTTTTTTTTTTTTTTTTTTGAAAACCTGATGCGTCCCAGTCTCGCCCAGACCCGAGCTCCAGTGGCCCCCAAGTAAATTGAGTTTGAGACCCCTGCTCTCGACCAAACAACATCACTGGAGTGCAGAAAAGATAGTTGTGTTAAATCACCACTGTGATAGTAGATAGCAGAATTATACAAAATGTAGTGGAGAGATTCATGGAGGGGTGAGCTTTTTAGATTTAGGTTATGTCCAACCTAGATTCTTTTTTTTTTTTTTTTACACATATTAACATAAAGTTTGTCCAAACAAATGTACCTTCAGTTGTATCAGCCTTTCAAATGGGTCAATACATGGAAGAATCAAGGGTGGTCTAATCATTTTTCCATGCATGTATGCTCCATGTATGTGTTACAGCATGTTGTCCATCCATCGGCAGTGTGGTAAATGTTATTATTTTTTTGTCTGCAGCAACAACAATAATAAGGATTTTACATTAAAGTCTGCACACTCACCTTCATCTCAATCTCAGCAGCAGTATGCTTTGTGCTCTCTAGCTTCTCCACCAGCACATCGTCCCCCAGGAAGTTACTCTCTGCTGCAGACAACCTGGTCAGCAGCTCGTCTTCTAGAACTTTTAGCTCAATCTTAAACATGTTCTGCTGTTTGGTCAGTTCACTCTGCAGGTAAATGTGCATACATATAGTGGATATTGACACAGATCGAAACTGAAGTACAATCTATGAACTATTGTACCTTGAGATGCTCGAGGTCGGGCCTCTCCTGGTTGACGACCTGAGCCAACAGTTGGTCCTCCAAGCCGTCCCTGGTCACAGTAAAATTAATAAGGGTGGTCTGGGCTTGAATCTCTGGCTTATAGTGCGGGTTGGCCAGTTTAGTGTGAAGGATGAGTCTGAAGCTGGGATGGAAGAAGCACTCCTTGTCTCCCACTTTGATACAGCTGAAATACAAGTTTGGAAGATTCAGCATGAGTAAAGAAGACACAAAGTCACAATCACATGCTTTGTTACCTTCCCTTTTTGATGGTGTGTCGTCCCAGGAGGGGGTCTATAACCGGATCAATAGTCTCCTCAAGGTTTTCGATGAGGACGGTGTCTCCTGATACTACAGCTTGCTCGATCACATCAACATAGCTGAGGAAGATTGGAAGATTCGGCATTATGAAAACAGAAAATATGTCATCCAGCAGAACCTGTTTAAGCCAATGCTATGGCAATTTAGCAGGTTATTGAATTTGCATCGTGTTAGTTGCTTGGGTAGAATAAAGTGTACTGCACTGTAAGGTATGGTTGATTTCTGGCCTGAGGAGACTAAAATTGTAGAAATCGCACCCTTTCTGACCAAGACTGACAACTTTGAGGCTGCCACCATAGCGACTCTTGATCCACTTGATGCCCTGCAGCTGAGGGTCAATAAGGAGAGGCCAGCGTTCACCTGAAACAACACAAACACACCCATTTATTGGCTTAAGTATTAATTAGCCATTTTATTGCGTATTTTTTAATCTACTATTCTTGAACTACTATTAATAATAGATATTAGTGATGATGGTGATGTGGTGCAGTGGATCAACTCACAGTTTGTGAGGATGGTGGCATTCTGAGTGGACATTTTGTCTCCTGGCAGGCCTTCATTATTCCACAGGGCTATCATTGCATCATCCGTCAGCATGGACACTGGATCCAAGTCTGCAGTCATGGGAATGGATATCTGTTGGAGGAACAATCAACAAAGTTAAGAAAAATGATTGGCACTAGGAAGATGATTTGTGTTGACAGCTACACAAGGTTGGAACATCATACAATTTAATCCTTGCCGTCATACGTAGCAAAAAAAAAAGAACATACTAACAGCGAAGGGCCTTCTAAAAAAGTGACTGAAGATATAATAATACAAGTAAGAAACTGTAGTGTATTACAAGAACCAGACTGTAATTTCCCCCTAAACAAATAATATGATAGTAATGAGTATAAAATGTAATATAACAAGAGAACAAATTGAGTTGTGGGCTCCTATAGAGCAGCTACACACAATAACCCACACTGAAAACTTTCTAGATATTCCAGAATCTGCACCTATTCCAACTGTATTTACTTGGATTTCAAGTCTGTTTGAATGTATTCCACCCTTTGCCTGGCTGCAAGCATGCCCACTCCACTGTGATTGGTCACACTCCCAAGCTCTCCCAAGTACTTCCAGACTACTGCCGAACCCCACTTTCTAATTTTGTGGGTATAGGAGTTCATAAGACATGAACGGACCCTTTGGAGAGCTACTTGAAAAGTAGTTAGGAGCTTTGGTAGCTCATATTAGTTACTGGCTGGAGACCCCTGACTTACCATGTATGAACTCAAAGAGTGGTAATGTAGGTCCGCGTTTACTGAGTGCAGGCGTTGCGTGTCCGCATTAATGCACCCTTCCTGGCTTCAGCAACAGTTTGCCGGATATTTCACGTTCATATTCACAAAAACAGTAAAGTGCAGTTGACATATGAAAATATTTTTTTCTTGCTGGGATTCAACAACCCCAACCACTTCTGCCTGAGCTTGCCTCATCAAGAGATTTCCTGGGAGCCATAGATAACAGAGCAAAGCAGAGCTGTGGGGAGCACGCCTACAGCGCATGCCCATACACAGAGCCCGGCTCCCTGTGACATCACAAACAGCCACTATAAAAAAGCTCTCTGAAACAGAACCATCCCAAACCTCCTTTATGGCTCACTTCCAAATGCGCAAACCTCATTATCTGAAATTTTGGCATCGGTTAACATGAGAATACAAAATTCTAACTACATTCATAGGTCAGAAAAGTGGAAAAAAAGCACAACAGGTCCCCATTAAGAACAATAATAAGACGTCAGATTGTGATGTCGTCATTGTGAGAGTTTTTAACAGTGAGACCTTCTGGCTGAGGAGGAAGGGCATCCATAGGTTGTCCAGCAGCTCCTTGCGGTACTTTTTGGAAAAGGACCCAGCATAAGAGATGAAGGCTGCAGTTAGGAGGACGTCTCCACAAAGAGTGGCCTCCTGTTCATGGTACTGTGCCACCGAGTGGGCCCAACGCACATTTTCACTCTAAGTTGCACAGCAAATAGTAAAATGCAAATTCAGACACAGTTCTATTGAGGAAATTTAACCAACCAAGTGTTATTGCAGCCACCTGCAGCCCTTTGACCAGACGATTGGCTAATTCGATTGTCTTGTTGGTGCGGTTAACATCGTCTTGAAAATGCAGTTTTTCTGAAGTGGCTTTCTCGTACGCGCTTGTCAGCTCTTCCAGGCTGCCATCCAACTCCTAAAAATGATTTAGAAATTAAAAGTTGAAAGGATGAAAATGTTTGCATGGTTAAAAAGCTCAGACAGAGACTCACAGCGAGTTTCTTCCTGATGACCTGGAGCTTCTCGGCTGCTTCAGCTAAGTCAGCGTTGGCTTGCGACAGACACATTCTCTTCATCTCCACTTCACAAAGTACCTGTAGACAAATGGTCTTCAATGCTTTCTGACATGTACACTGTTTACTGTTACACTGAATGAAGAATAGAGCTGTACTCACAAAAATCTATCCATGGCAGCAGAAACATTGGGGAGAGGAAAAATGTACTTAGAATACAAATACACATGGATCCATTCTGATACAAAGAAATACATGCAAAACAGTTAAAATACACAAAGAAAATACACAATATAAAACATAATTTTGAACATCATGCCTTTACTCTATCATTGTTTTTCCTCAAAGTAATTAACTAACGAGAGTATTAAAAAAATGTAAAAAATATTTTCTATGCCATAACCTCAAAAACGGGGCTGCACGGTGCCCACGGCCACACAATCAGGAGATCGGGAACACTTGGGGTTTCCTCCCAAAAACATGCTAGGTTAATTGGCGCCTCCAAATTGTCCATAGGTATGAATGTGAGTGTGAATGGTTGTTTGTCTATATGTGCCCTGTGATTGGCTGGCAACCAGTCCAGGGTGTACCCCTCCTCTCGCCCGAAGTCAGCTGGGGTAGGCTCCAGCATACATACGACTCTCGTGAGGATAAGCGGCATAGAAAATTATGGATAGATGGAACTTCAAAAACATTCTGTCAATTTAATTCACTTATCGAGTCTGGAACAATTTAACCACGAGAAATGAGGCACAATTCTAAATTATATTTTGTATGTGCGTACCTCGTGGAATCGGATCATATTGATCACCCAGGCACAGAGTCCAGCTGCTGCGGAGGATTTGTGCCGCACAAACTCAGGGTTGAACTCGGGGTCACTAAGGTACTCGTCTCTCACAACCTTCACTGTGGCCTCTGGGATGTGCTCCTTGTTAAAGTTGACCAAGGCCTGCAGGAAGTCATCCACCTGGATGGAATGAGAGTACTAGCATGACTCTTTCATATTGGAACATATTGTATTTTTGTTTCACTTTAACTACCAAACGCATGCTTTCTATATGTTAGAAATTTCTGCACTGGTTTTATTACAAATTAGGCAATATGAAGATGTGAACATGAAATGATCACCTTGCTCATGACCACCTTGGACGCCTTCCAACTGCGATCCTTGGGAATCTTGCCCTGAGGAGCGAGCAGCACCAAAACAGCTGCAGTAACATTGCTGACGATAGCCGGAGGGTTTGGGAACGTCCTGAGCTCGGTCAGATTCAACTGGATGGGGCACATGAACTCTTTTTGCATACCGATCCAATAGAGATGAGTTACAACAGTGAAAACATAACGGCTTGTGCTCGTTACCCTGTTGAGTGTATTGAGGGCTTCAATAGCAGCTTGTAGGGCTGGTTCAGCCTTAGCCAGGTCGTTCTCTGTCTCCCGCTGCTGTTTGCTTACCTCGGCTTGAATTGCTTCCACCTGAAGAAAGATGTTGGATTTCTGTAGTGTGCCTATCCAGTCATACCAATTGGTGGTCAGTGAGCACACACAGCACACACTTCTTACCTTTTGCTCCTCAGTGTCAGCAACCGCTCTCTCTTGGTTGAGCTTGTCTGTCTGTTGTCCTATTTTAGCAATGAGAGCCTCAATGTCCGTGTTCCTCTGCCAAAGCTCAACCTCTTGCACTGCAAGCTTGGCTTTCAGATCCTCCACCTGCGAAGAAAATGAAGGAACATGATATTGAATGTAAAGGAGCTGAGAGATGACAACATTATTATCGCTGACCTGGGAGGCTGTGCTTTGCAGCTTCTGCAGGCCATTCTCTAGTCTTTCTGTCTTCTGGCTAAGCTCTGTTCGTTTTTTCCCCAGCAGGTTGCCATAAAGCTTCATGAACTCCAGGAAACTCTTTGGGGTGGTGTAGTTAAAGTGCTTCTCATTCTGCTGGTACTTGACACTCACCTGTAACAAAGAAAGACAAGCGGTGATGGCAAAGAAGTGGTCAGTAACTCTCATGGGGCATCGCTTACCTCATTGACACTGGTGTGTGCATAGGAGATAAACTCACTGATAGACGATCTCACATTTGGCTGCAGTGGATTAAATGCAAACAAAATGATCATCAGCGGTATTAATGATGGCTGAGCAGCTTTCACCTTACATCTACATACTATCAGTACGACAGTCAAGAATGTTTTTAAAAGATTATCTGTACATGTACAGTAGGGTGCATCACATTTGAATGGGAAATTTTAAATTCATAATATCAATTTGGCTGGCATTCCATTTTTTTTGTAATGAACATAAAAATGTCTTTTGCAAAGTTTTTAGGAAATCCATTGAGATTTAGGGGTGCCACCTCACACATAAACTTTTGTAAAATTTCGGAAAATGTGCAATTTCTAGTCTTATTGCCAAAAAGTTGACCTGGAAATGTTGAGTACAATTAACTTCTATACAGCATCATTTTCTATAGGTTTATCAAAGGGGGCCCAGACCAAAGACCAAGCTGCGACTGCTAGTCTGAAAGGAACTAGTTGTTGAGGGCAGCATCTTAGGAGAGCTGGTGGGTTGTGCTGCACAGTGCCTATAATAATAAATGAACAAGTGTATATCAGATTATGTAGGACTACAGTACCACTCTCAATAAATATGAGGCATCAGCAATACTGTCTACTCTATATTACTGTTGTTGATGTTATGCTTGCTCAGCTATTAGCTAACTGTCATTAGCAAACTGTAGCTAGCTCATGTTAGCTACAGTATAGGCAATGAGCACTAAATACCTATAAATATGACTACAAATCATTCAAATTACAAAGACAAAACTGCAAATTTGCTAGTAATATGTAATAGGAGAATAAATACCAACAAAAACATAAAGATCACCTCAGAGTTCTTGAGCTGCAGTCTTTGCTGACCTCAAATCTCCATGGCGACCATTGAACTGTTCACCAATTTATTCCACAAAGACAGATGTATGGTGGCACCCCTAAAAAAATATTTTATATGTGTTGTTTCTACATATATTGGAACACTTTTAGTACCCAGCCATATCAAAATTCAATAATTGTGTTTTTTGATGCACCCTAATGTACAGTAATAATGGCTCATAATGATTGAATTCATTCATTTTCTATTATTTGCCAAAGAAAACAGACATTGTTAAAATACCACATTATGGGAATAAGACAATAGTGAGTACGTAAAGACCTCCAGTCCAGGTATCTTCTCTATGAAAGTGGAGCTGACAGACTGCAACGCGAGCTGCGGCCACGGGTGGAACCAATCAATAGCCGTGCAGTTGACCAGAGCTGGAAACTTCCGTGCACGTGTCCGCAGTGTGAACCCCACTGGGGAAAAACACAACACCACCTGGAGGGTAGAGTAGAGGATATACTGGAGATGCAGAGCACCAAAACCATTCGCTAGTATGAAATGTTTCAGACCTTGAGCTGTCTTCGTATCCTTTCAATAAAGAAGCTCCAGCAGTTCTCTCTGGAATCTACAAGTCCTAAACCTCGCAGTTCCATGCGCACTGACGACATGATTGTGTCTACTTCTTCATCACTAAACAGGTCTGGGATGTCTCCTGAAAAGATCCTGGTGCTTAGACTTAATTCTCAGTAGTACAATGTACAATCTAATGGGATCCACTCCAAATAGTGTATCACAATCAAAATGTAAAGTTTAAATTGATACTATCAAAGCAGTACAAATTTACACAAGAACAAGTCACCTGACGCCAGCATGTCATTTATGAGTACCAGGAAGCATTCATCGGGAATCTGGGCATCCGTATGAAGGAAGACTGTACCGATGTTCTTCACTCCTACTTTTATGTACAAGGCTGCTATATCACTCTGGACAAAAGAAGAAAAAGAATGCTGTTGTTTGGACATACACGAGCATCAAATTAGGGACAGTATTGGCATAACATCAGCATAGTATTGTTTTTTTTCTGACGATAATATTGCTACGCGAGCCATGACCTCATCAAACAAGCTTAATGTCCGTGGTGTGGAATCTGTTCCAATTTTTATAAGGCATTTTGTCCCAGCAAAACTCATATAGGCACTTGCCTTGTATATTTATTACCTAGCTTTTGAGTATTAAGTTGCTGTGTGATGAGTTTAGCGTTGTATGTCACCAAATTAGAGCATAGTCAAAAATTAGCTGCACTTCTATTTAAGCCTCAGTATTCAAAGTATGTATGAATAGTAAATAGTAAATAGTATGAATGGTTGTTTGTCTATATGTGCCCTGTGATTGGCTGGTGACCAATCCAGGGTGTCACCGGCCTCTTGGCCAAAGACAGCTGGGATAGGCTCTAACATACCCCTGTGACCCTCATGAGGATAAATGGCATAGAAAATAAATAGATGGATGGAAGTTTGCATGGGTGCAAATATAAAAAAAATATAATAGCTTTCACTCTTCAAGAGTGTCTATTTTTGGCCATTCACCACGAAGAAGGTCACTGATGTTGGGCATGAGGGCCTGCTGCTTCACTAACGCTCTTCTAATTAAATGTGTTTCCCAAATGTGTTTGATAAGGTTCAATTCCATCAAACTCATTCAAGCATGCCTTTATCGACTTCATTTTGCACACAGTCCTGCAAAAAAAAACGAGTGGCCTTCCACAAAATGCTTTCACAAGGTAGGGAACTTTAACCTAATTATGTTAACATAAAGGGCAAACTATGATGCTTAGTTCTATCCCCCAGTTGAGTCATTAAGTCATTAAAAGTTTTGTCTCAGTACGTGTGTGGGTGTGTGTGCTTTACTTTGAGGTCATTGAAGCTGTATCCTTTACGCAATGTGATCTGGAAAACTTCCAGCATGCTGAGGAAGGCAGCCAGCCGACACAGACTCTGCCTGCCACTGCCGCCCACCCCCACGAGCAGGGCATTACCGTACGGAGCTTCCAGGATGCGGCTTATTCGACACCTGTGTAGAAGCATCACATAGAACAGTATGAATGCTATGTTTCTCATATAAGGCTCCTATGTGTCATTGTCTTACACATGCTGGATCGCTTCTTCAAACAGCACCAGGTCCATGACAGCATGCAGCTCATTATAATGCTCCAGAGCATCAACAAGCACCTTTTGGAGTTTCTCCCAGTCTGAAGCCTGACCAACGAAGAAGCCGTTTGTAATGAACTTCCAGACACTCTAAAAATCTTAATTTTTTTATGAAGAGTCCATTAAATTTCTATCAAAACCATGCAGAAAGGTAATTAGTTTGCTAATGAATGTGCATTCTTCCTCGCTTATTCAGCCAGATTAGATATGACGGCCGCCTTGGTCCATCAAGGCCTTTGAATACAGAGCTTGAAATTATCCCCAAAGTAAATTAATTGAAGTCCAAATCAATTAAACGCACCGTACTTGACAGAGAATTAATGGATGCACGCAACAAATCAACATGGACTCCTGACTTGAATACAACTTACCAGGTGATAGCGAGGCTCTCCCACACCTTGAGCAAAGTGACAGTACACCAGAGGCTGGTGGATGAAAATGGATTCATCTATTCCCTGGAGAGATGCAGCATGAACAGAAATTATTTAAGCAAACTACCACAAAATGTATTAAACCTTATTAGGTTTAGTTTACCTCAAAAAATCTCTTGCCAGTGTCCAGCAGGATTTTGTTGAAGAGCTCCACGTCTTTCTCTTCCATCAGTTTGTCCGAGTAGACCCTGGAGCTCTCATGGAGCCACAGGTGAACAAGGTCCATGGGGTATCGAATACACTCAGGCGGGGCAAACAAAATGCCCTGTACACCAAGTCACAGAGGGTGCAGCATTTAATACCGAGAATACAGTTGATTTGCACGGCATACAGGATTACCTGGAAGATGTTGGCAAGATCTCGCAGGTTGAAGATGTAATGGAAGCGTATGGCTGTGGGCAGGAAGTTCTGACTGATTTTCTGGTGCAAAGAAATGGCAGCCTGGAGAAGAAGATAGTTTGCATTGTAGCAACATGTGACACGTTCATTGACATCCATACGTCACTGATGGTAAGAATGCACCTGAATGAGAGTTCCGACTGATCGAGAGACGCCGTAGCTGAATCCCCCCTGCAGGAAGTGAGCTGACAAGATGCTGGAGAAGATGGTGGCTAATGCATCAGCACTGGGGAAATGGACTGCAAACACTGAGAAATGTCTCTGGATAGACAAAGGAGTTCAAATCATAAAAATTAAACTGATTTCATATGGGTCATATGTATGTTTATATATATATCCAATATGGTTATTTTGTTTCAATACTAACTATTATAACTATTATAAATAATTCATTCATTAATTTTCTACCGCTTATCCTCACGAGGGTCGCAGAGGGTGCTGTCTTTTTGTGAGAGGCAGGGTACACCCTGGACTGGTCGCCAGCCAATCACAGGGCACATATAGACAAACAACCATTCACACTCACATTCATACCTATGGACAATTTGGAGTCACCAATTAACCTAGCATGTTTTTGGAATGTGGGAGGAAACCGGAGTACCCGGAGAAAACCCACGCATGCACAGGGAGAACATGCAAACTCCACACAGAGATGGCCGTGGGTGGAATTGAACCCTTGTCTCCTAGGTGTGAGGTCTGCACGCTAACCACTAGACCGCCGTGCAGTGGTATTTTAGGATTTCTGAGGCAATTGCACTTCAAATACTGACGAGTATTCAAGTTCTTTCAGTGTTTATTTCTTGTCTTCATACCTGTAGTCGAGGGTTTATGGAGAAGCTCCCAGCTGTTGGGTTCATGCAGGTGATGTACTGACAGTTACTGATCTCCTTTACTGTCAGCTTTTGTCTGTCATACCTGCAAAGGAGAGACTTACTGTAAGTGGTCAACTGGAAAAGGTGAGGGCTTTGGAAAATGTTTGCCTCACCAGTGGTTGTAGTCCAGGTGCTGCCGTATGAGAGTGTGTGGCTGGACCGTCCCATACACATCCACCTCGGGCATGTTAAGGTCATCAATGAAGTAGATGAGTTTCTTTGTGGTGGGAGGACCAAATTTACGGCCAGCTTTCTTCTCCAGCGGCTTCTCCAGGACACCTACAGTTTTTTTTTTGTACATTTGTGATTTGTAATAATGATTCGATTTGATTGCACTGTTTTTGTTATTGTGAACAAGGAAGGTATATCTTCTTAGCTATGATATTTTGACTTAATCCATGTGATGTTTAGGACTAAACACATTATCTGTGACTCTTACGCTGCAGCATTGCTGAGGTGGTGTAGTAGTTGAATGGGACTTTGGCCACCATGTACTCCTCTTTCAGCTTGGTGACTTTATCAGACACCAGTATGGTCTTCCCCACCCCTGCGTTGCCTACCAACATGATAGGTTTGCCTCGATGTAGCAGCAGGTCCATGAAATACGTCAGACAGATGGTTTCTGGGGTGTGGACCAGCACCGTCTGAACACATACAGACAGTATAACATTACAGTATTATAAGTATTCCATGCTGTGTACACAAATACAGTTATCATTGGTACCCACCTGCAAAGGCACATCAGACTCCAGTTCAAAAGGAACCATCTTCTCGCTCCAGGGGGTAAATTTTTTGGTCTCGGGGTCTATAAAGTAGTCAAAGACGGTTCCTTGGGAGGGGAACTTCACAGCTCTCATTTCCTTGGACCACCAGCGGCTGAATTCAGCACGGTAGTCATGTAACTGTACCATGCAATGAGGGAAATACTAGCATTATTTTGAATATTAACACTACTGTAAATTCTATACTTAGTGGGGTGTTTATTTCACTAAACCACAAAGAGGATGGGATCAAAAATTGGAAATCTCCCATTGATTTTTTAAAATCAATTTGAGATTAACTTCTTGATGCTCTCAACATAATTCATATGAAGCTACTGACATATTGTAGCCTTAAGAAAAAAACACCACATCAGGATGTTGCCTACAGCCACAGCCATTAATGACGGTGCTAATTTGAGACCCCAATTTTTATTTCCTTTTGTAAAAGTTCATTTTGTAGATGTTAACTGAATAGAAGTGTAAGGGGAACATTTACGATACGTGTTATTTCTGCAAACGAGACAAAGAGTCAAAACACACGTGATCCTGGAAGAGCGCTCCTCCAAAGGCCCAGACGCAGGAAAAGACAAAGTAAACCTCGTAAAGTTCTCTTGGGGAGTCAGGGGGAGCATTGTCATCTGACAGCAGGCAGTCCAACAAGGAACACAGCGTCTGATTGGACAACACAATAAGAATACAACATATCTCAAACGTGGATTTTCTTTAGCTTCCAAGTGTCTAAAAGACACATCACTGAACAAGCTCTCCTTACTTGCACCATGCTGTTTTCTGGAATTGGGGTGATGGTTTTTAAGTTGCAGCGAACTTGTTCCAGACAGTAGGGCACGTACTTGTCAAATAGAATGGTGAGGTTGGCCCGTTCAGATTGAGCTTGTCTGGTCTCTATCCAGCTTGCCACATAACTGAGGACACAGTAAAGACTGAACTGTGGAGCAAAGGTAAGTACCTCTGTGTGTACATTTGTGTGCTTATGTCCTACGAGCTCCAGACAAGGTCCTGGGGGTTGACGTAGAGTATTCCCGCTCTGGACACAGTCGCAGGGGTAGCAGCTTTTAGGTGGGATATCTCAAAGAGGAGACGCATGGAGGAGGACAAACTGATTCTCTCGTTACTTGCCAAAGTTAATACCTTCAAAAAAAAGCAATTTGTAAATTTACAGACGATTAGAAGTTATGAGATGATCACTGACTTTATTATCGTCCATGACAGTGTTGAGAGACTCAATCCACATGGGGTCAATGTCCCCATCTAGAACAATCCATTTGGGGCCATCATGGGTAACTGATGTTAGTTCTCTCATAGTGGTGGAGAACACACCTGAAGCAGAAAAAGAGTCAAATTTTATTTTTGGAAAGCAAAGAAATATAAGTATTGATTGATTAAAAATGTGATGTGATTAATCATATTTTGGCCATAGTTAATCACAATTAATCACAGTTAGAGAAGTGTAAATGTTTGTGCAAATGTTTGTCTACTAAACATTATTTTAGCTTTGTCTTTTATATTGGTGTTAAATTCTGCTAATATGGTAATTAACAAAATTAAAATGTTCTTCACCATCCTTCCACTCTCTGGTGACAGTGTGCAGATATCCAAACAACTCATCTGTAGTCACGGCTTTTGGGTTGATGTCATGCCACACTGGCTTCATCTTCATGTTTGCATAGGTCCTATGGAGGGTCTTCAGGATCTGATGAGAAAATCGAAAAAAATCAAAGTGAAAATGAAAAATGGCAACATTAACAGCAACTTTTAGTAGAAAACAGACAAATAGACAAGTTAACCTGGCTCTTTCCAGTTCCTGGTCCACCTACTACAAATACAGAGTGTCTGACAGCCAGAAGCTCCTCCAGCTGAGTCACCTAAAAATGCACACATAAAAAAATATGTGTGCAATTATGACATAAAATAAAATACAATAAAAACAAATTAAATGAAAAATAAATTATAACATGTAAAATTACAAAATAAAAAAATAATAAAAAACATATAATTAAATACAATGTAAAAGTAAAGTAAACATGATAAATTAAGTATAAATAAAAAATTATGAATAAATAATTCAGTGCAATAAAATAAATTAATACAATTAAGTAATTCAATCCCAGGCATTTTTCAAAAGCCATCCGTCTTGGTAGGGGCCATTTTTGTTTATTTTTACTGATTTTTCAAGGCACACAGAATATTGTGAGACATGGTATACACCAAAAGAAAGATACGATCCTCATCTTTCATCAGAAAAAAAAGTTAATTTCTATATTTTTCGGTTCTTTAGTAATCAGTTGTAGAACTTTGGTAAGTTTCAGCAAAATATCAGTTCTTAACAAAAAAGGGAGAAAACGGCATAACTTTCGTGTTGACCCAAATTTTGCCATATACTCTATATTTAGCCAAAATGTCTAAACAACGATGCCACAACATGAACAACACAACACCATGAACTATTTACATTTTTCACATTTGCAACTGAACTGTTGAAGAGATGCATGCCAAGCTCTTCTATTGTGGAGTTGCATCATCACCTCTTTGCGCCTTTCGCGCCAAAAAAAAATTAAGTACGTATGAATACTTCTGTGGGAGCGGGCAGTCAGTTTGAAAAAACCTATAGATTTGGGAGCAAATGAGTTAAATAACATCAAGTAGTACCTTGAGTATGAAGTTTTCTTCTGCCTGGAGGCAGAGCTCACTAACTGACTGGCGGACAGCATTTTCCAGTTGAGAGTCTCTTTTCCGTGGAACGTCCAACTGAGGGAAGAGGTCACTAATAAGGCCTAGAAATATAGGAACATCACTCGTCACAATCTTAGGCAGGTTGAAGTCCCTTAACGCCCGCATCAGCACCTGAGGACAAAATGATAGGTCGGAAGTCCCATTAATTGTTTTACTTAATTAATTGGTTTCTATACTTCTAAGTAGAATATGAGACGACACACAAAAAAATATGACTGAACCATAAAATGGTTGAAGTTGTGAGGAACTAGAAAAACTGCTGCATACCTGCTCTTCAGGTCTGCTATGCTCCTCTCTTTTCAGTGAGCCAGCCACCACCAGAACTGATTTGATGGCCCTTAAACCCCAATCATAATGATCCTGATACACAAAATGACGTGGGAATTATTGCAAGAGGTCGGGTATTGTTTACTCATGACTCAGGTTAGACATACGCACCTGCTTCGAGAGCAGTTCCTTACAGAGTGTGTAAAGGCTAATAAACTTGCGTGCCAACAGACGAGCGTCAATGAAGCCCTCTGCTACCAACATGATCTCACAGATGAGCTCAAAGTCTGGGATTACCATAGCACAGGGCCTGAGTGGTGAGGAACAAATAATGTGTCACACATCCATGTGCTTAAGACTATTGTCCAACTGTCATACCTGAAGAGAGCCTTGAGGTTCTCTGGCAGCTCGGCCCTGCCGGCATAACCTGGGTTCAACGTGATGAAAATTCCCACCGTTTGCTTTAGTTCTATTTCTTCTCCCAGGAAATTGAACCTACATATGAAAAATTACATTACAAAAATAGCAGATTATGTTTATAGTAGGACTGCATGGCGATCGAGTGGTTAGCGCGCAGGCCACATAGCTAGGAGACCCGAGTTCGATTCCACCCTCGGCTATCTCTGTGTGCAGTTTGCATGTTCTCCCCGGTTTTCTCCGGGTACTTCGGTTTCCTCCCACATTCCAAAAACATGCTAGGTTAATTGGCGACTCCAAATTGTCCATAGGTATGAATGTGAGTGTGAATGGTTGTTTGTCTATATGTGCCCTGTGATTGGCTGGCAACCAGTCCAGGGTGTACCCCGCCTGGGATAGGCTCCAGCACGCCAGCAACCCTCGTGAGGATAAGCGGTAGAAAATGAATGAATGCAAGAATGTTTAAAGTAAACTGTTATGTTTATAATTACCTGTGTTTTTTGTTGCGTACAGCATCCTGTATAGTCTTCACCTGCACAGCCACCACAGAAAGCACTTCCACTGAGATCCTGTTGAACTCGTCAAAGCAGCCCCACACTCCAGTCTGAGCCAGACCCTTATAAATGTTCCCAATAGACTAGAGGAGCCCAACATGGTAAATCACAATGTTATGGATAAGCAGAATTTGAACATACACTGGGGTTGATGATGTGAAGTCACCTTGTAGTCCATCTGTTCTGAGCAGTTGAATACATAGACCATAATTCCCAGGGAGCGACCCAGGTCCTTGGTAGTCTCTGTCTTACCAGTACCTGCTGGGCCTGAGGGTGCGCCACTCATAGTCAGATGGAGCGACTGGGTCAGAGTTATGTAACACCTGACAGATGTGATGGTGGAGATATAAATATATACCTGTTATTTGACATGGATGCTCATCAGCACTTACTACATACAGTACATACAGCACAGTACATCTATATATATATTTGAAGCCATGTATAATATTAGTTTTTAACATATTAATTCAAAATGCTTCAATCAGTGAAGAAGCACATTATATAATAATTCTGTCCTGTATATATAGAATCATGAAATTGTTAAAGGGGACCAGTCATGCTAATTTTGCACACAATAACCCACATAGATAGCTTTCTAGATCTTCCAGAATCTGCACCCATTCCAACTGTATTTCCTTGGCTTTCCAAAAGGGTCTGTTTTAATTTATTCCATAAATGGGAATGTACACTCTATAGTGCTACACAGACCACTGATTACTTACACATAAAAAACCCACAGTGCTAACATGGGGAAATCTTCCAGAAAAGAGTGCAACAGAGGAGGGGGCGGAGGTCAGGAATACCCTGGCACGCTCATATAAGTTCAGCTCCCTGTGACATCACAAACTTCTTTCAGGGCTCACTTCCAATTGAGCATACCTCATTATCTGAAACTTTGGCATAGTTTAACTCGAGAATACAACAAAATGTATAGGTCAGAAAAGTGGAAAAAGCATAATAGGTTCCCTTTTAACGTTAATATGACATTTATGCCCATGATGAGCACACCTGTACACACATAGTACCTGTCAGTAAGAGGGGTGATGACAAGCCTGTTGGTGTTCCCCAGGTATTCATAACTAAACCGAAACCTGGCATCACAAATATCAACGTAACAGTGCCGTGTTTCATCATCCCAACGGTGGCGCAACTGGGAGAGCCACGCAAATGCTTGTCCAGTTGTCACCTGTATTTAAACGAAAGCACACAAGAGACAATTCACAAACCATACAAAAAATTGTGTATTTTAAGGATTTTGAACCTTTTGAGCAATGAGATTGGCCACTACATCTCGAGCGTGGACATCAATGGTGCAGATGGTCATAATTTTCTGTCTGTCTCCAGGTGTCAAATCGCCAAGGAGCATGTGGATCAGTGAGTTGAGCTGTGTGATCTGGCAAAAGAACACATTGATGATGCATATATTCAAGGACGTGTATTAGGGCACATCAAAAAACACAATTATTGAATTTTGATACGGCTGGGCACTAAAAGTGTTCCAATATATGTAGAAACAACACATACAAAATATTCTTCCAATACATGATTATTTAGGGGTGCCACCATACATCTGTTTTTGTGGAATAAAGTGGTGAACAGTTCAATGGTCGCCAAATGATGCTCAATATTTCCAGGTCAACTTTTTGGTAATTAGACTAGAAATTGCACATTTTCCGAAATTTTACAAACGTTTATGTGTGAGGTGGCACCCATAAATCTCAATGGGTTTCCTCAAAACTTTGCAAAAGACATTTTTATGTTCATTAGAAAAAAATGGAATGCCAGCCAAATTGATATTATGAATTTAAAATTTCCCATTCAAATTTGATGCAACCTAACGTGTATGTTTTACTTCTCAACTTCACCCAACCTGTTTTTTATTATATTCTTTTAGAGCCGTATCAAATCCTTCCTCCACACGTGCAAATGCAATTCCCACATCTGTGGCCCACCACACCTGACTACCAGTCAACCCAACCTGTAAGATTAAAAAAAAAAAGTATTAGCTTTTGTGTTAGTAAAAGTGGTTGCACAGATTTGACTACGCAAGACCTGTGCAGGGTAGTCAAAGAGCCACTGGTCACGTGCTTTGTCCTCATAGGCAGCTACCGCCTCCTGGATCTCCTTCTGAATGGTGCAGCGCATGGTATTCTCCAAGGCACCCAACCAGCACTCGGCCTGGGAGAGATGGCATTATGAGGAGAAATGGATGGGAAGGAGTCTACAGTAAAGATAATCCGGAGTGGATTTAATAATACTTGTACTAAAAGAAATTCCATTAAATACCTGTCCTTTACAGACACAGGGCTCAGAGAATGGTACATGTTCTCCCTCTCGGCTGTACATCCCTATGGCAACAGCCTCCCCCTCCTCTTCAATCCCTCCTTCACCTCTGTATGACTCCTTGAAGGAAAGATCTGCTATGTTGTCGAACA
Organism: Doryrhamphus excisus; assembly: GCF_037039965.1. NCBI lineage: Eukaryota > Metazoa > Chordata > Actinopteri > Syngnathiformes > Syngnathidae > Doryrhamphus > Doryrhamphus excisus. The sequence goes on from NC_136362.1 coordinate 18,464,318, forward strand.
GCTTTAGCAAGTGTCTGGTTACCTGAAAAACATCCCATCTTTACGACACAACATCAGGTACAGCTTATTCGTATAAGATAATAATGGTCATCCTATCAGACAGCAAGTGTATAATTGTGGTTGGAGCTGCAGTACATCATACAGAAAGGTGTGCTTCCACTTTTAGTGACACATTGGATCAGTGGATCAGATGGGGGAATTTAACTTTTGTTGAAAGGACTGATTTTCTAACCACTCCTCCATTGTTGTTGATCTGTTGATAAATACATGAAGCGCACAATAAAATTAATTAATTCATTCATTTTCTACCGCTTGTCTTCATGAGAGGCGGGGTACACCCTGGACTGGTCGCCAGCCAATCACAGGGCACATATAGACAAACAACCATTCACACTCACATTCATACCTATGGACAATTTGGAGTGGCCAATTAACCTAACATGTTTTTGGAATGTGGGAGGAAACCGGAGTACCCGGAGAAAACCCCCGCATGCGCAGGGAGAACATGCAAACTACACACAGGGATGGCCAAGGGTGGAATTGAACACGGGTCTCCTAGCTGTGAGGCCTGCGTACAATAAATGAAAATGAAATGGATAATTTTGCTGGCCTTCATATATTGCCATGTGTGTCTGTTTTCCTCAACTTTCGCCTCCGAACAAATCGGAATAAGGTTCACATGCATTGATTCAGCAGCTGCATGCTTCATAGAACAATAGTGAACAGAGTGAGCTATCATTTTAGTCATCTGTTTTTTTCTTAAAAAATTTTTTTTGTCTCTGTTGGGGAGGTGAGGCCGCTAGCATACGCATAGAAAAAGAGTGGCGTCTTGTGAGGAGCAATGCAAGTTAACGTAGTAGAAATCAGGAGGGAAAAAGATGCTAGCAAAGCTACATGCCACACATACGTATTTACTATTCTCTTACCTGTTTAGGTTGTGTTCCCTTGGAGACAATCTCCAGCAGGTCAGTGGCAGACACAAAGTAAAATCTGGGGAATGTGAGCCTCTTGGTCTCCAGATACTCTGCCAGAGCCTTCTCACATACAGACAGCCTCTGCTGGAGTGTCTCCAGGCTTTCTAAGAAGCCTGGCTGGTTGGTAACTTCTAGGACGTTATTGTTCTGCACCAACTCGCTTATCAAAGTCTGACCACAAGGGATTAAAATTGAGAATAATATAACAGACCAATGAATGCATCATTTAGGAACGTGATAAATTGTGCGTCAACTACCTGAAAGTCATTCTGTATTCCCTGGAAGCGCTCGGCATCACTGGCTAGCTGGCAACGGATGTCATGGCTGTTGGTGAAGATGCTGTTGAGGTGGGCCCAGGTCCTCTGCACAGACATCCACGAGGAGATGACCAGGTCAGCCACCATCAGCTTCCTCTGCCATCCACTCACTTCTGGCTGGAAATATTCCACATACTTGCTCATGAGGATGTTTTGCAACTGCACCTGAAGAGAAATCAAACTTATCAGCTGGGCTTTCGAACCGTGGCATAAAAAAAATATGCAAAGGTAGCAATGTCGACTTACCTGGTTGTCCTCCAGTGTTTCTATCAGGTTCTCATCTGCTTTGAGAAGAGGGATTCCAGTACTGGTGTGAGTCTCATATGACAATGACTGAACACGCCATGTCTGTTTTATCTCTGCCAAAACCTGAGAAGAAAATACACATTTGTATTGCCTTTCTGATGAATCTAACATTAAAAACAATCATCACAGCTATTCTCAGTTACACAAGTGAGTATAGCAAGATAAGTGTGTCTTGCTTCCAGTCAAGCATGGTGCTGGTAGCCTATTGCAGTGATTTTCAACCACTGTGCCGCGGCACACTAGTGTACCTTGAGAAACCGTCAGGTGTGCCGTGAGGAATTATCCAACATCACTTTTTATAATTAATTAATTAATTAATCATCATTTGCAAAAATTATGTCAATAGCCATTATGTCAATAGTATACATGGACCCAAATATTCCAATTGCATTTGGTTTATTTGCTCAAACGGAAAGAATTGAACAGGGATGGAATATTCCTTTAACCAATCCGATTCAGGTATTTTGTGCCCGCTCAAACGGAAAGTTGTCAGGGTGCCTTCTTCTTCGTGGTGTTTTTCTTCTTCTGTTGTTTATTGGCGGTTGGCAAGCAGCTTTCGTGTGCATTACCGCCATCTGTGAAACAGAATCTAAACACTTCTATACTTTATTCACAAGTGTAGTTTTATTAAAAAAAGAAAATATATATCTATATAAAACAGGTTCCAAGTTCAATTATAAAATATTAGCAAGATTGAATTTGATCTTTTCCTGTTTAAATTGATCCCGGGTGCGTTCTTTCAGCGCATGCTCAGATATGACGTAACACGCAGATCCAGACGTTCTTCACTTTTAAAAATGGAGGCCAGCAATCGGCACTGGACTAAGCAAAGTTTGTTTTTGATTCAAACTAAATTTCAAGACTGGACAAACGAAAAACTGGCAATACGGAGTTATTTCAACAAGTGAAAGAAAAACTTGGGGAAGCCGGTATCACGTGATGTTGGTGTTTAAAAAGGTTGAAAAACACTGACTTATTGGACTGGGGCTCTGTCACTGGAGCTGCTGCTCATTAGGGGCACACATGAATTCCAACATGTGAAATGGACCACATGGACCATCGTTCTCACATGTGTTATTAGCTAGTTTACAATAATGACTATGTTGACTTATTCATAGAGGACAACAAATCTACTGCAATATACACTGTACACTGCTTTCTATATACAGTATTTCTTGAGAATATATGATAAAATAGTTGCTGAAGTATGAGGGATATGTCACTTTTAACTAAGCATTTGTGATATGTAATATTACCGACCTTCTCTATGGCCATTTCTTTCACAGCCTTGTCTACTATGTTTTTGACCTCATCCTCAACGCGGTGAAGCTGCAATTCCAACAGGTTCCCAAGTGTGGTGCCTTCTCCCATCACAAACGTTACCTTGTGAAAAGAGGTGGACGTCAATTGCCTTCTCTCAACCTAAAACCTGGGTTGACCTAAAAATGTCATTACTGCAATTGATCCAGTGGAATGAGACATTGCCAATGCATAGAGATACCTTGGTGGTGTTCATTAGCTGCTGCCAGTGTCTCTCCCTGACAGCAGAGTTCTGCAGCTCATTGACTGCTCTCAGAGAGGTCAACAGATTCTTCACCGTTGACTCCAGTCCTGTGTAGACATCCCACACACGCACATCCTTATCCAGCATCTTCATCTCCTTGACAGTACAACAAAGAAGAAAATATGAGCGTATCTCATGTTTGTGTACAGAAATCTTGTTCTACCTTTGCAAAACGTCTTAGCTCCATATCCATCTGCTCAACGTTGATCTCTTTCCATGGAGTCTTGGTCCAGTCCTCTATGCTGCTCTGTTTGAAAGAGCAGAATGGAAATGTTGTATTAAAGTTCTGGTGACGTCCATATACAGTATGTCATCATACCTTAACAAACAGGACCATATCCCACACTGCTTTGACGAGTATGATGTCAGTACGACACTGGCGTAGCTGCTTGTAGTCTGGGAAGCTGACCTCGAACAGGTCGGCTGTATCCTGCAGCGCTTTCATTTGTGCTTCCATTGCTGATACTACTCCATTGGCCTGGAGACAAGTACACATATTTTGAATGAGGGTATATAAAATACTATTTTAAAAACAGCTGGTTTACTTTCCAGCATACCCGAGACCATAGTGAGAACAAGCGGTACAGCAAATGAATGGATTGGTGTTTTTTCAGTGGTGTAGAACTGCATGATATAATAAAGACATACTATGTACTTGTACTAATTGTTATTAATTATGGGAGCATCTAGCTGCTGCAAAGCATGCCAGCCACTAAACCTTTTGAGGATATCTGCAAAACAAGCGAGCAAGCATTTCTCTGAAGTACTGAGCCCGAGGCAAGTGCTGCATTTGTGGTTTCAATGTTTTGTCGTATAATTCAGTGTATTATGCAGCTCACCTTATCAATTTCTTTATATGGTTCCTCCACACTGATCTTAAAAATGACTTCAAGCCGAAACCGCTCTCTGAACTCATACTGCTTCACCTACAGATAAAAAAGGACATGGCAGCAGCTCGAATACAAAGTGTGCATGGTGTAGTGTCAGTCATGTATAATGCATGAATGAAGGGTTAGATGTCAGGGGGCTCACACTAACTAACTCACCTCAAAACGAACACATTTCCTACGGATAACGGATACTTCGTTAGACTGCAGCGGCGCCACTTCATGTTTGACCGTGAAAGCAATTTTCCTCAAACTTTTCCACTTCTCCGGAAGCTCCTATATTTTGCGTAGTAAACAGTAAACATACTACACAAATATACATAGTATTGTGTATATTGTATGTCTATTTGTGCACCCACTTCCAGCTGCGTATTGACACTCTCTGGGATTTGTTGCCCGTAGGTCTTGAGGAGCTCTGCTGTAGATTTGAGAGGCTTAAAGTGTTGTTCATTGCTGATCTGTCTGTCTCTCATGGCCATGAGGTGTCCCATAATGTCCACCAGTCCAGCGTAGTCGCCATCTGACACCTTGTTAGAAAGACCTTGAGCCGTGTCGTGGACAAAAGAAGAGAGTTCCCTCACACTGCAGAACAGAGAAGGATAAAGGTGGAGATGATAAATTCTGTTGAATGTTAATGTTAAGCTTACAGTATCTGAAAAAAGTGAACATACCCCTCACTATAAGAGATGCAAATATGAATATGAATAAACTTACACTGTGAAGCATTGTTATTTCTACACCATGAATCAGGGAGGTGTTGAATCTTGTGGATCGTGATATCATTGTGTTGCAAATTCAAAGTTAAGCCAATTAATGAAGTTTAAGACAAACTTTGTAGCTGCTTCTTGTTTATTGGTTCTGTCCGGTTTCTTCTTCTTTGGTGTTCGCAGCTTTTTTCTTCCAGTTGGTGGACAGGGCATCAAAAGCAGTAATCAAAATTCAGAAATTGAACAATTTCAGGAGAATTGGAATGTTAGTCCCAGTTCCCATTGATGCACGAGACTCGATGCCCAACCCTATGTATGACTGATGAATGGGCTCACTCCGTTCATGTCATTGTTCTCTGGAACAGACATGCCAAGATGCTGAAACCAATGCAAACCAATGAGTGAAACCTTGTCCTGCCTGTCTGGAGGTGAGAGATGATGAAACCAGAAAGGCATGCGCATGGCAATGAATTAATGTCAGGAAAATTATCTAGTTAATTTTCATTTATTGTGTGATTAATTGATTTATTTATTTAATATGGGACCAGGCCAAGTGCCAACGGGAAATGTGAATGAGAAAGTCACGTTTTAATCTTGCAAGATTGTGTGCCCTACTGCTGATCAGTTTAATGGCCAATGAAAAACAATGGCCACTTTTATCAGTTTGTGAAATAAATAAATAAATAAAAAAGGACATCAAAAACAGGATGTTTGGTAACTCCGGAGTACACCTCACTATGAAAACTGTATGTCCACATTGTGTCCAAAGCACCATTATTTGTGCTTTGTAGCACTGTCTTGATCTTCTTGGGAGTAGAATTTGTCAAATCTGCACAAGTTTTTACTGTAACCCTCTTCTTCTCCTCCATAATGATATCACAAACCTACAAAGCTGCTTCAAAATGTCACAATACATGATGGAATGTATGTTTCTCTCAATGAACCACAGCTGGCCCAGTTCCAGCGGCACTCATGCAGCACCAAACCATAACTGTGATTGGCTGACTGTATAGGCAATACACCATTTACGTATGTTGGTTCTCACTTGTGTTGCCAACTATTTGGACAGAATTATTGTGGTCTGTGCACAGAAAATTTATAATCTATTCTATATTCTAATCTTAACAAGAAATGTTTAAAAATGGTTTGGTGTATGTGCATGTGTCTAACCTCTGGTTGACATGGTTGAGAAGGTGTTCCTTGAACATCCAGCTCCATCTCTTAATGACGTTCATCAGCGTATGCTTGAAGGGTCTGACATCCAGCTGCAGCCAGCCACAAAACACCTTCCCGTCCTCCATCTTGCTGACTTGCTCATGCAGAGACTCAAACAGATTGATCTGCCGGGAATAACTATTTTACGGATAGCCTAAGGCAGCATATTCCACCCGAGTCAGCAAAATAGAACTGAAATCACCTGCTCTTTAAAGTTTTCCAGGGTGGGTGGGTTCTTTTTCAGTTCATAGTCTGCATACAGCTCAGCTTCCTCTGTACTTAATACATGGCCGTAGAGCAGAAACTGCCTCATAAATTCAGACCTGTTTATAGTGAGAATAAAAGACGGTTTACAAATCATCTACCTGAGCAAAATGTTAACACAGCCACGTTCTGACCTGTCATCAGTCCAGAGGTAGCGGTAGCTGTCAAGCGATCCTTGATATTCTCGGACCTGAAAAACCATCTCGCTATTAACGTCACTTATGTCATGCGTGCACAGATAAAAAAGTACTCACATTGTTGATAGCTGCACGTGCTCGGGAGCGTAAAGTATAGCACATTTCTGACAAATCTTTCATCTCGTTTATGTCGCTCTACATTAAAACAGAAATGCATTGTGTTAATTTATTAAGCGGGCTGCTTTATGTGTACAGACATGCACACTATCAACCTGATAGTTATCCAGATGTGTGTGCTTAGCAACTCTGGGGATGAGGGATGCCATGTTTAGAATGTTAGCAACCATCTTATCCACAATGTCAAAGAAGTTGCCCCTGTGGCTGAAGTCAAGCGAGGGATCAAAACACATGTCACAGCTGTTCAGCATCAACTGGACTTCAAAGAGTGGCGTGATAGGCTGGGTGGCATCTGTGTTCTGAAGCAGGTACTGCAGAGAGCAGCGGATGGTACGAAAGAAGCCTGACAAGATCATGTGGTCCACGTAATCCGAGTAAGCCTGCCACTGGGTACTGTTTAGGTCGGACACCGCCAGGAGAGACTGGTTTTCCTGGAAAACAGAAAAAAATAGACACACTTACAGGAAAGTCTGCTACTCCTCCATTAAACAGCACTTTCGTACCTGCAGAAGAATGTGTATCTGCGCTCCGGTGCTGCTGATCAGAGCGTGCTGTTTGGCGATACTTTCATCAATATCAGAGAACACCAGAAGTGTAGAATCACGACTCTTTCTGGTAATACATGCACGCTGACTAAGTTTGCCCATGAGGATTTGGATGGCCTCCACATTAGCTTTGCTTTTGCAGACACGACTCCAAATGCTCTAGAAAGGGCAAATACGAGGCTGCATTACAGTTAGACATTACATTGCACACAGTGAATGAGTGGTTAGCATGTCAGGCACACAGTCAGGAGATTGGGAGATCGATGCTCTCCTTGGGCATCTCTGTGTGGAGTTTGCATGCGTGGGTTTTCTCCGGGTAGTCTGCTTTTCTCCCACATTCCATAACATGTAAAAATTGCCCATAGGTATGGATGTGAGTGTGAATGGTTGTTTGTCTATATGTGCCCTGTGATTGGCTGGCGACCAGTCCAGGGTGTACCCCGCCTCTTGCCCATAGAGAACTGGGATAGGCTCTAGTATATTCTAGCGACATAGAAAAATAATGTGAGGGTGACAATATGGCACTTCCTGTACATTACTGTCAGTCAAGAATATTGAAATAGAAAGTATTTTTACTCTATTTTGCATTTATTGTATATTTACTTGTTAATGAAGTGAAGAATATTAAAATGTCAACGTCACTTTTCATTATGCATATATGTGTGGTCTAAATAAGTAGACAAAAAAAGCAGTTGGTGGTTTTTACGCGTCTGATCCCCGAGGGAGCTCCAGTTATACTATTATTGCTGATGTAAAATTTGCTGCTTTTAAGTATGCTAAGAAACACATCTAAACTCAAAACATGTGAAATTCAACTTGAATTACATGTTGTCTTTGAACACAACCACTCATGACTCATAATAACACTTTCAAGCGTGATTCAAATGTTCTACTACTATTGAAGGGATACTATTGCCTTAGGCAAATACATTTTCAGACGTGTACTATATTTTAATTTGAGTCAAATTTTCAATTCATCCGATTGGGAGATGTTAACACATACAAATATATATATAATTGTGGACTGTCATTAATCTTTATAGACATAAAGTTCAATAAAGTTGTGATTAATTGTGATGATTAATTAATTGACAAACTGTGATTAACTTGATTAAAAGTTGTAATAATTTGACAGCCATAATTAATTAATCTATCTTTCAACTATCTTTGGAAGTCATCGAATGTAATGGAATGGATTGTGTTCAACTTTGGTCCACCGTGCAGCAAATTGTGGAACTATTATATGACTTCTTTTGACAATAAAGCTAACTTTGACAACAAAGGCAATGGGAAGTGTTTCTGTTAAAAAGTAGCATTGATCTGGAAAATTAGTAAAAAAGTAATGCAAAACCTGGACAAGATCTCTTGTGGTCTTCATGTAGTCCCACAGGTTGTCCTGGGCCCAGGTCAGCTTTCCCAGGGCCGGATCCAGCTGTCGCCTGGTCTTGTCCATCTCATCTTGAACTAGTCCTAACTCCACATCCAGGATGGTGCTCTGCAGCTGGTTGTACCACTGGGTCACCAAGGTCAGGGTCTGAGTTTGCTTCAGGAAGCATTGCCAGACTCTCAGTACTTCATGTTGAATACATTGCATTCAATATTGTGGATGTATCCAACTCACCACATGGAGTCTCTCACGTTGAGAGTAGAGATGATGAGCTGCTTTAGGAATGTTTTGGCTTTTCAGCATTCCCAGATACTTCACCTCCCTGAGCACTGATGTCAACTGGGGGTGTCAAGGAGTGGCTAATGTTAACGGATATAAAAATATACTACATCCACAGAATCAAATGAGCAAAGAAAGGGTATTCATGTACATCTGTGATTGACACCGTCACTGATGGGTGTATGTTTATTATTGTGGCGATAAATGATATATGTATGCTTACAGCTGGACTGAAGTTGACGTGGAACAGGCCTGTGTTGGTGTCAAGGGTCAACAGAGGGTCCTTTAGGTGTCTTTGACAGATGTCCTCCAGTCCTTCAGTCCACTCTGAGAAAAGCTCCTGGTCCTGTCGCTCTAAGGTTTCTAGAAGACGCTCACACTTCTGGAAGGCAGCATCGGCCTGAGCGCCCCCCAGTGGCCTGAGAGAACAAAGTGAATGAACATTTACTGGAGAAGTGGAATTTTTCCTTCAGTATTGTTACATGCTAATGTTGTGTGGGCGAGTCATTTACATTTGAGCTAGCTGACATAGATTGCTCCTGTTGGTCAGGATGCGACTCTGAAGCTCCTGCGACCATTTCAGCCTCCCAGCCACTGGGGGCATATTTTTCCCCAAACTCACATTTCCTGACTGGAGCAGAAACACACAAGACTACATTTTTAAGCACTTGTCATATCAAGTGAGGGAGGGAATATACAGTATTTCAGGAACACATATTAATGTGATAACATCATTAAAATGTCAATGTAGCATAATAGGGATCCTTTAATAAACACCTACAGTATATTGTTTTCTATTTAGGTTCAATTTAATGGAAAACTGTCCGTTCGTGGTCAAACTAACCACTAGTGTTTTTCCTCACCTCATCTCTGTGTTGATTAAGTAGAAACTGCCAATGGTTTACTTCCTGGTTGAACATGTCCAACAGCAGAGTATAATTAGGAGAGAAGAGCTGATGAATCCTTGGCCTCTCAAGCAAGTTGCCAAAAAGCTTTAACAGCTGGATGGGACACAATGTTGTTGTTTCTTGCACATTTTTCACAGTGTTGGAAAAGAAGTCTTAAAAAATCTCACCTTGAATGTAGATTTGAGGTTTTTAGAGTGCTGAAAGGCCAGATTGAGGACAGTTCCCAGCCTTTGGTCAAAGTCCTTGTTCTGTTCCATAAAACGCTTGTGTTGATGAACAAAATCCTGCACAGAAGATAAAGACACATAGGAAATAATTTTGCCACCAGGTTAAAAAGCTTGCTTTGGTGCAAAGTCACTGCTTTGGGTTATTAGCACATTTATATTTACAAACATTTACATAAAGATTTACATATGGATGTTGATCGAATGTGTGGTGAGCAACTAATCAGTTTTTAGTACTCTGGAGAATGTACAATATGCACTATATTTGTATTACATTTTAGTGGAAAACAACAACAAAATAACAAAATAGGCCTCACATCATTAGTGTAGTCCAAGGGGTCATATTTGCTCTCTCTGAGTGCTCGCCAACGATCATGGAACTCTTCACTCATGGTGCAGACCATCTCATTGAGAATTTTGCCTCTGGATCCGCCAAGTTCAATTTTCTCCAGCTTCAGAAAATCTAGCGCTGCAGCAAATAACTCCTATTGATGAAAGAGTATTTTAGCTAAAGTCACTGTAACACAATAATGCACATACACAGAGGATCCCCCGCATTCACAAGCCCTCACAAATTTGCAGTATTTTGGTCTAAAAAATATGGTACTTATTTTGCCCAGATAATAGGCCCTAATTGGGTAATTATTTATACAGGAAATATGTGATAATACATGTAAAACGGTCAGCAAACATTTTTGTTCAAAAAAGCCCACAATATTTTATATGTTTATGTCTTTATGCTGCACTGATAAGGGTTTTCATAAAGCCTTGATATTTTGCATTTTCTTAAGCTATCCCTGAACACACCACGGTTGCCATAAGATGGAACTTATATATAACTCTGATTCCATCTGTTCTATCATCCTACATTATTCATTCATGGTGTGAAGAATATTTAGGGCTAAACCTGGACTTAGCTGCAAATGAACAATGACAATTGAAGAGAGTAAACAACAATATAAGAATGTTATCAATGTTTTATGTGGCATCAATGTAAAAAATGTTAAAAAGTCATCCCACCTCGATCATAAGCAACCTTTCCATGATGCGGTCAGAACGCCGGAACACAAGCGTGGCCGGAAAGTCCCAAAACTTGATGGTCTGGCTCTGTTGGAAGTATCTGCGAATATTCTGGCGGTGAGCGTGAAACAGCTGCTTGAAGGTGCGCAGGACTGAAATGGTTATTTGGACTCTCTCCTGGCCCTCCTCAAGTTCCATCTTAAATAGTTCCTCAGGGATCAGGTAAGCAAAGGCCTGTGCAGTAAAGACACATTCACAATGAACTAAGCTCCTGCACTCTATAGATTCCATTCATTTACAGTACCTTTTCCAGGATGAGGTTGCAGAACTCCTGCAGGAGGACAACCATGCGCTGAGGAGTGCAGTAGAACTGGGAGTGACTCCAGATGAGACAAAGGGTGTGGAAGAGAGGGGGCAGCAAAATGTCCACCTGAGGGAAACTTCTCTCCTCCAGGTTGGTGATAAGCCTCCTCAAAGGACGCAGATGCAGATCTATGTCCTCAGCTTCCAGCACCGCTGAGAACATAAACACACGAGCAGTAATTCTATCTAATTCTACCGTTCATTACGCAAAACATCTAATGTGCATATTTACCCTCATTGACTTTGACAGAGACGCCCTGAAAGGAGGAGTAATAACTGCTTTTGACCCTCCTCAGGATCTCCATGATCCCTTTTACTCTTGGACTTTGAATCTGAAAATAACATTGTCTGTTTTAACTGCGCTTTGAAAGGAACTTTGTGTCAAAATTATCATGCTATCATGTGACTCATTTTAAATTGGAAAAAGGGATTGGCATGCAAACCAACAGGTGGCGTCAAACCACTTTTTCCTAAAGGAGTCAGAGCTCTTCTTCCTGTCACTCACACACAGCAGTGATCTGAAGAGGTGAAGCTGCAGCACAGAGACCCACTTGGAAAAAGTGTCAAACAGCAGAGGGGCGCGGTTACGATGCTACTTTTAAGATGAAATGTAACGGAATCAATATCTACGATTACCTATGATTATGATTACTTATCAAGCACACCTTTTCTGTGATGTGCTGCACATCATCCCTTAGCTCACTTGTAAACAATCATGAACCTCTTGAGACAACTTCATCACTGAGATGTTGTTTTGAAAGGCTACGAAGCCCTTTACCATCACACTGATAGTGCCTTTTGTCGGCTAAAAGACAGGAAGAAGACAGAACTGGAGGTAGCAGAGATGAGGATGCTGAGGTTCTCATTGGGAGTGACCAGGATGGATAGGATCAGGAACGAGTACATCAGAGGGACATTATATGTTAGATGCCTTGGAGATAAAGTCAGTTATTATATAAAGTCAGGGTTGGATGGAGGAGATTGATTTGCTGTGGCGACCCCTGAAGGGAAAAGCCCAAAGAGAAAGAAGAAGAAGACGAGGCTTATTAGTGAGTCAAATGGAATGCATAAAGAATACATTACAATGTAATGTGATCCTATGACATTGATAATTTGATACCTTGATAATTTGAGAGTACCTGTGACTGAATCCCAACAAGATTCTCTCTTTGAGATGTCCAGAACTGTAGCTCCAAAATGGGGCCCGGGTGATCTCCTTGGAGCAGCAAGGCTCCAGAGTCTTTCTTCAGGACGTTCCATATCTGCCCTGACCACTGAACAATCAGGGTTTCTATGGAGTATAACACGCCTCCATCCAGCGGCCACCCAGTGGGGCTGGTGGCAATAGATGAACAACATTGCAGGTGAATAGGAAAATATATACTTCATGAATAGTTATATAACCTCCTGACCTGAGTCCAATGTCCTGAGTTTGTACCCTTTCCACACACAGTGGTAGGGGCAGCAGAGTGCGCCCCTCAGCACGCCCTCTTAGCGTGACCACAATGCTTCTCTGCTTCTCCAGATGTCGGTGAATGTCGTCTGACACCACCTGAGGCCACTCCTCATGATTCAAACTGTTGGACAACACACGCACCAACACCTACACACAAAGTGGACACATGATTTGAAAATGAACGTAGCAAATAAACAGCTTCCAGGTTTGGGTACCTCTGAGATGACAATAGGTAAGTGCTCCATCGGGTAACTGGGCACTTCCCCTAGTCGGAGTTGCCGTCGGAATCCTTGGCGGGCAACTCTCTTTACGCCCTTCTTCAGCACGCACAGAATTTTGGTCTTCCATGGTGGGGACGTCTTCACAGATGCAAAAACAGTAGGAATGCTTTCAATGGCATTGAAAGCACCAGAAATAAGTAGTGACTTATTTCGAAAATGGATAGGTTAGATACTGTGTCGAGTGCAGCAAGCCATTATTGTATTTACAGCAAATTGTTGTGTATTATATTGTTATAAAAAAGCGTATTGTTGAAAGAGCATGTGCATAGTCAAACTTGAGATTTCATATAATCACATTTTTTTTCATTCTGTTTAATATTGAAAATCTGCAACCTTTGTTTTTGTACATTGTCTCTGTTTGCGTCCGTTTTCAGTGTACAAGCTACAAATTAACACACCATGGGGCCAAAGAAAGGTGCTAAGCATTATGGAATTCAATGGCACCGGGTTGTCTGCATCAACATCTTCCATCTATTCCTACGTAATTTTTAATTATTTTGCATTGTCTACATTGTGTAAAACTATATTTATTTATGTTTTGTTAATATTTGTGGGTGTCTTGAACAGATTCAATGGATTTAAATGATTTCTTATGGGAAAAATTGCCTCTGGTTTTGTACATTTTGGTTATCGTTGGACCTTTTGGAATGAGTAAACAATGGAAACTGTGGCTATTTGTTTCACTAGTGAAAAGTAAAAATTGTACATCTTAAACTGTGGTCACATGACATAAGGTAAGGCCATAGTGTTCATCTAACTCTTTTCTTTGTGAGTGTTTTAGTTTTGCGACAGTTATTACAAAAGTCCTCAACAGGTCAAAGTAAGCAATGGTTAACTTCTTTTTACACTTGTGAAACAAGAATGTTAATAAGCTTGAATGTTAACAGCTTGTGAGGCATATCTGTAATGGAAATCACCTTCATATTTCACCTTAGTTATTCATTCAAATTTAGAATGTTTTAATGTGTGGTTATCTTAACTTTGGAATTCTGTCCTATAGTAAAAAGGAAATCTGGATGGATGGTAACCTACTGCATTCTGTACAGTAAGTTACTTTCTAATAGAAGTACATTTTCTTGGTGTATCTGTACCTGAGCATCCCCTGCATGCAGTGTCCCTCCAGGTCCGGTGAAGAGCAGCAGCCTGTTGGTCCAAATATGGTCGAGGAAGTCTACAATGATATGCTGATTCTCCTCTGTGCTGATGAAGCGGTTCCATTTATCCGTCTTAACACGTAACACGGAGAAGACCTGCTCTCGAAGGAAGTCCACCCTCTCGTCGGACAACAGCACACCTGTTTTGAGCGGGGTTTCCTGCGAGGCTCGGAGGCCTGAAGTCCTTCCACTAGATACAGCACCACCTCTGCTGCTGTTGCTGAGAGCCTCAGCCATTGAGCAAGAGCAAAGAATGGATCAAAAATGAAAAAGATATTGATCATTCAAGTTAAGTGGGATTAAAAAAGCATTTTTTTCTTGTTGAGATCAGACAAAAGTGCATTTTTCTCAAATAACGGATGCATACTTTCTGATATCCCCGCTTGTGTCCAGTGCAGCTACGAATACTATCTACAAGTAAAGTGATGCTTGTATGGTGGCTGTGGATTTCTGTAGCCTGTAACCTTATCCTGTAACCTGAACCCCAACAATGGCCCCAGAAACAGTAACAGCCCTCCGACGGGTAATACATTACGTCAAAGTTTTCATCAATATAGAACATATAATTAAAAAAATAAACAAAATATTATATTGTAGTTAGTGACATTATTATATTATTATTTTATTACAAAAGGATATTTTCTCCAAACTATGCAACACATGCAACGACCACATGGGGACAGTGTGGTACAATGTACCCAACAACATGTCTGAAATCTGCATGCCGTCTCATGAAGAGTGTAGCATTTGGGTATTTGTCAACCTTATGGTTCCCATAACTGAATCTTACACATGGATGTGAGAGCTGTGTTTTGCCCGGAATGTCTTTCAATTAAAGTCCATGAACTAAAATGTAGAGATGTAGCCTGAAGATGAAATGTATGTTCCAATATGAAAAGTAATGTTCTCTAACAATGTGTTCTTGTTTCACTAGCCCATGTAGCATATTCACTTGACATACGCTGTTATGCTCAATTTGGTTATTTTTATATATACTACATATATGACCTTTATTTGCTTAACTTTAAGATGAGTTCAGTATTCAACATAATTGAATATTTCCAATGAGCCCAACACAGGCTGTACAAGCTATAATCCATGGCAGTCCTCCAAAGGATTAAAAAAAAATCTGTAATTCCATGCTTCACTATGCTCGCATGAGTGAATGAGCCAACTAGTATGTGTGTGCATTTATTATGGCCTTACTTGTCCGCAAGTTGTTCTTTTTTTCCCGTTTCTTTAGCTATAAATGTATGGTTCTATTCCATGCATGCACTTTTATGTATATCTGTCTGGAGCTCAAGGCAAGTGGAGGGGCATCCCTTGGGTGTCTCCACCCTCTATCTAAGCCCATTTGAGCCGGCTGACAGCGAGAGCATGACTGCCCATCTCTTTCTCTGACCTCAAGCCCAATGTCAGCTCTGCTCCACAGGGATGGAGGGATGTTGGCCAGAAAAAGAGATTGTTGAAGAACAGGAAGGACAAGAGGAGTGGGAAAGGGAGCGAGTGGTAAGACAAAAGAGTAAAAAAAAAGGAGGCTCAGCCTGCGAATGAGGAGGGGCCGCAAGCTCACAAGAATACAAATGAGAAGAAGAGTGATGAAGGTGTGCAAGTTGAATAAATGTAGGCACCTTGTCAGTGTTGCTGATGGATCCAAGTGCAGAGCTAAACAGGGTTATAGCTGACTAATGTAAACAGGAGGAGTTTAAGTGCAAATGTGTTGACCTGAACTGAAATAACACCTTAAAGTGGGTGCGATATTCAGCTCCACTATGGCATAGAGAAGCACATGTTATACACTATTTTTATGAATCTTTCAACAGCGTCATTTTTAAAACCTGAAGTGTCCTCCTTCTCCATCTACACTCTTCTCCATTTTGCCGTTGCCATGACCACACATGGCTCGATAATCATGGTGACGCTTTTGAGTCCATATAGCTCCGACCCTGCTCTTGCTTTGTCCCACTCCTCCATCTTACCTCGC
Organism: Doryrhamphus excisus; assembly: GCF_037039965.1. Taxonomy (NCBI): domain Eukaryota; kingdom Metazoa; phylum Chordata; class Actinopteri; order Syngnathiformes; family Syngnathidae; genus Doryrhamphus; species Doryrhamphus excisus. Next base: position 18,480,467 of record NC_136362.1, read on the forward strand.
TTCAGCCACGGGAGGAAATTACATGTAGATGAGCCGGTGGCCTTGTTATCATGCAGCCTTTCCTAGTTCTACATGCTTTCGGTGGCAAAATGCATTATCTGGATCAGATCCAGATACAACTTTTACACATTCAGAAAATATTCTGCAATATTGATGAAAAATGCCAGTTCTATTTACATTGCTACCAAATGTACAATCTGGATTCAATCCCGATAAAACTTGGCTTGACGGTACAGATTCTGCAGGATTTGAATGACAACATATTTAATGCTATTTTACAAGTGATATATACTTTCCTGTCAAATGCCCAGTCTGGATGCAGATTAAACTTGGTTGGAAATGACAGCATGTAATTTTGATATTAAATTGAATTAATTACGGTAATTTAATTTTGGTATTCTAACCAGATAAAATTTGGCTTGACAGATTCTGCCTACCGATAGAAAATGTGAAATTTTCATAGAATTGGAAAGAGAACATATTTAGGCCATTTTACAAGTTATATTTACATTGCTGCCACATTCCCAATCTGGATCAGATCCAGATAAAACTTGGTTTGAAGTGACAACATGTGATTGGGCATACATGAAGAACATCGTATTCTCTTATGGTAGACTTTGACAGAGGTATAAGCATCTAAACAAACATATTGAATTTGATTTTTTGTTTTAAATTTGCATTGAGTGGTTAGCATGTAGGCCACACAGTCAGAAGATCGGGAAGACATCTCTGTGTGGAGTTTGCATGTTCTCCCTCGTGCGTGCGTGGGTTTTCTCTGGGTACTTTGGTCTCCTCACACATTCCAAAAACATGCTAGGTTAATTGGTGACTCAAAATTGTCCATAGGTATGAATGTGAGTGTGAATGGTTGTTTGTCTATATGTGCCCTGTGATTGGCTGGCGACCAGTCCAGGGTGTACCCCGCCTCTCACCCAATGACAGCTGAGATGGACCCTAGTGATGAAAATGGACGAATGCTTGCCATTTCTCACCAAAATCTAATGGGAAAATCAACAACCTATTATCAATAACTACGAAATGAAGGAACGTACCATCATTGACTCGTGCAATGCTAGTGGCTGACGAGCCATGCAAACGACAATGTCTTGCCTCATGTATGTATGTGCTTGTGTAGGAGTCCAGATGGTGCTGACCAGCCGTTCCTCCCAGGGTAGATGAAGTAAATGGAGCGATTACAGTAATGACCCACACACACATCTGTCTCATGGCTCAACATGGCTGCCAGCTCTTTTGCATACGCACGCATGCACACAGTCACACTATTGGCTTATAGAACCTGTTCAGAAGCTTCATAAAAAATGTGACAATTTTAATAGTGAGTTTATTAGATGTCAAAGCAAGAAGTTTATGAACACAGTTTGTAGGCTGTTGTGACCTTCCTTGTCATCCTACAATGGGGATCCTACTAAGATTCGCAATCTCACCCTTGGCCCCCATCATTCTCTCTGGCTGTCTTTCTTACACCTCTTTCTCTGTGTTTTTAATAGTTTTCTCCTACTATAACTCAAGGGATAGGAACAATTCAGACAAACGATAAGGGACATGCACTGTGAAGGCTGGGGCAAAGCTTCACGAGCATGGTGGTCCTTATCAGACTGCTCCTTTGTACTGCAAAGGTCTCTCCCTCTCCGCTGGCTGGACACAGTGATATCTGAGAGGCAGCATACACCTGCCTGGAAGTGGATAGAGAGCACTCTCCAAGTGCATGAGTGTGTGTTTGGGAAGTGACTCCCTGCAGTGTGTTCCAAATAACAACTCAACGCTAAGCCAATCAGTATTCTACAATAAATGTATTGAGATGAGTATGCTGCACTTCCTTTTGTATGAAATAACAATACTCAGGGTCTTTAATAAGATTTACTGAGACAAAAAGGACGATTTTCCCAAACCACAGCTTCATTTACATCCTGTAGATGGAGCTATTTATCTTCCAAGCTCGACATCTCCTCTTCTTTTTTTTTTGAATGATGAAATTGAAAGTTCCTTGCATGCCTCATTCTGTTTTTGCTTGTGGTTATGAGCTCTGGGGAGATGGGCATCATGCATGCTCCTTGTCTATGGTTGAATTGGATTTGGCACAACAGCACTGCGGGAATAGAGTTAACACAATAATATAGACACATATATTAAGCCGTGCACAAACCCAGCCAGGCAAGAGATTTAAATTGTCAAAGACAACAGGAATTGTCAACATATACATATATATATATATATATATATATATATATATATATATATATATATATATATATATATATATATATATGTGTGTGTGTGTGTGTGTATATATATATATATATATATATATATATAGATTTGGCATCTATCAAGGACAAAAAACAATGAAAAAGGAGATCCTATTTGGGTAAAAAGGCTCAGCAAATACAAATAAAGACAATCATCTCATCTCGCTTTTCCTTGAAGTTTTAAAACTTGGCAGAGACGCCTCACCTCAAATGCATAATTCTTTATTTCAATTCCTTCGGCTATGCGATTAAAATATAATACCCTACATTTTCTCATGCTCTGCGGTTACTTAAATGAAGTGAAAAGAGCAGCTATTGCCATCGTTTTATTGAAATATGTCCAGGAACAAAGCGGCAAATTAGCCACACTAATAACTACACTACCGTCTCTTTCATATGACTACACCACCTTGTCTAGCCTTGATTGGCCACCACAGAGCTGGGTCATTATACAACACCCGCTAATGAAGCGAGCCAGAAGGGAAATGATAGCTTCACCCTGATTAGGAAAACCATAGCGAAAACAGCAAGATTACCTGTCATTTTGGCACCATTCATTTGCAATCAGTTTAATGTTGCATACAGGTTAACTATGGTCCCTGCCTTTTCCATTGTTAGTCTCCCTGCCATGGTATGTTAGTGTATGGAATGTCATTTAAATGAATGTGGAGGCTTTAATTGGTGGCTGAACACAAAGTATCCCAAAGGCAGGGTTGACTGGTCAGGACAACTGGGCTTTTAACTGGCTGGTCTGCAGAATTATCGTCCACTGCAGGGACCACTCGTCATGTTCTGAAAGCGATATTACCAATGTGGGAATTCTCTTCTACTTACGACACAGAGAACAATATCACAAAAATAGACCAATCCCAATTTTTTTATTTACCATGAGAGTGTGATGCCTTCACATTTATATGGCCACCAACAGAGTCACCACAGGTTTGGAGGTTTGTTCCGAGTCTGTGATGCAAATTTAGTTTTAGTGTAAATTGTAATTTATACCTAAATCAACAGCTTTCACTGTAGACAAATACATTAAGGACATATAAAATCCAGTACTAAAAACATTAAATACAAGAATAAAATTCAAGCTATGAAAATAGAACAAGCCCTTAGATGTATCCCTTTTCTATTGTTTTCAAATAAGATAAGATATGCCGTTATTCGTCCCTCAGTGGGGAAATTTGCATTGCACAGCAGCAAGAGTACAGAATCAGTTAAGCAGTACAAGATACACAATATAGAAAAATAAACAATATAAACAACCCAAGTATTAACAAAATCAACAGTTTTTCCCAGAGTTATATACAATACAGTATGTAGATAATATGAAACGAGATGAGATATATGATCAGTCTATACACTGAGATCTTGCTAGTGAGTTAATATGAGGCATTATGGAAATACTTCACATAGAACTTAGTATATTGCATTCAGAGCCCTTAATATTGCACATGGAGGTTGAGGTTGAAATACTGTCCCAGGCTAGTCTGGAAGTCTCCTGCCAGATGTCCTTGTAACTACATAAAGTTTTATGTAAATACAGTTACAAATCCCATAGTTTTTGCATGTATATGTTGTCCAGCTTTGTTCGACGGTCCTTGAACGCAACACTGTGTATGTGCTAATTTTTGACTAATGACTGACTAGTGACAACCTCTCGCACAATGTCAGGTGGACAGGGTCCACCATACACCTGCGACCCTAGTGAGGATAAGCTGCATAGGAAATAGATGGACGGACTAATATCACAGTAAACTGCACTTATAGTGTATTATGTATTATGCTGGAACATGCAAATTTCCTGATGGTAATGAAAGTATCTCCCTACCTACCTACCTACCTATTAGTATCCTTAATATAGTATTTAATATCCTTCTGACACTCAACGAAGGCGGTCACATCTTTCCGCTTCTATGTCTTGTTTTAGTCCTGGCCCTTGTTTTTAAGAGTCTCTCTCTACAATGCTCCTTACATCTAAACCTGTTGGGGGAACTTCTTCAGGCTTCCACCCCCATGCATCCACAGACACTCATATGCACATCCGCACACACATCCCTTCCCTCATGCAACGCCTTCGCCACTATATTCCCCCTGTGTGGGTGTAACAGGGACCACAGCTTGTGTCGTAATTGCAGCTAGTTTTGTGTTCATGTTGTGTAGAAATGTGATTACTTGTGCAAGTGTATGTTGCGGTTTTTTAACAGTCCCACTCTGTGTTCCTCTATATGAGCTTAGTTTGGAATTTTATTTTTCCCCTCCCCTCTTTCATTGCCCAATCATCCTGTCATGTCTACCCCTTGTTTCACAGTATAGTATGTTGTATATGTATGGACAGGTGATTGCACAATTCTGAAATTTCCCTTGTGGGACTAATAAAGGTATCTCTCTCTCCCTCACTCTCTCAGTTTGGTTAAACAACATGTGACATTTGAAATATCCATGTAGCATTTTAGGCTGACAGAAATAGAGTTGCATAAAAACACACAAACAAATAGATTAGTCATTGATCATACATAAGCTTTGATCTGTGTGTGAGAACATGGCCTGGCCGATCGATGACTTTAATTCAGCCTCAAGTGTGTGTTTGCACGATTCCGGCTATGGCATCTCTCACCCTGATGCACGGTACACACGCAGACACACAGAAAGAGAAAACCCTGCACATACACAGCAACCTGATTAGGGCGAGCCACAGGGATTAGGCCTAATGACAAACAAACTCAGCGTGTGCTCCGGCACCTCAGTTTGCAGATGAAATATAGATTTTCCTCTGTCCTAAAAGCTGATGGGTATTAGGTGAAGGCATGTGTGTGTAATCTTGTTCTACAGATTGTTTTCTATGGATGGAGGAGGGTTCAGGGAATAGCATGTAAGTGATTGGGCACTGCTTTGTTTCTGTTAAAGACCCAATCTCAGGGGAAATAGAGAGTTAAATAACAGCATGCACGTTTGTTTTTATGTCTCTTTCAAAGTACGTTTGTCCTGACAGGTAAACAGAATTGCAGTCCCATGGGAGAGTCATTGTTATTGTTTTAGCGAATGACAAGTCTCGCACGATTACTCAAAATATCACTAATGAGGTGTGTCTATATGAGTGTGCTGGTTGGAGCACCCAATACTTCATTTTGACTTAATTAAATCTTTTGCCCCTTGGAGAATTTGCCACAAGCACTGGCCCATTTGTTACATTGCATAATGCATGTAGGCACTTTCATACAGTTTAATCAGGAGTCATTATTATCAAAAACATTTATAAGATAGTTTTATGTTCAAAGGACTCAGAGTTCACTTTTATACATAAACATGGGCTTATATACATACATAGGCTGGTGAATAAACTGGCACGCCGTTGAGTTAAGAAACACACAAGTTTAACCACATTCATTCATTTATTTTCTGCTGCTTATCCTCACGAGGGTCACAGGGGTGCTGGAGCCTATCCCAGCTGTATTCGGGCGAGAGGCGGGGTACACCCTGGACTGGTCGCCAGCCAATCACAGGGCACATATAGACAAACACTCACATTCATACCTATGGACAATTAGGAGCATGTTTTTGGAATGTGGGAGAAAACCAAAGTACCTGGCGAAAACCGGGGAGAACATGCAAACTCCACACAGAGATAGCCGAGGGTGGAGTTGAACTCGGGTCTCCTAGCTGTGTGGCCTGCACACTAACCTCTCAACCACCGTGCAGCCTAGTTTAACAACATTCATTCGTTCATTCATTTTCTACCGCTTTTCCTCACAAGGGTCGCGGGGGGTGCTGGAGCCTATCCCAGCTGTCTTTGGGCGAGAGGAGGGGTACACCCTGGACTGGTTGCCAGCCAATCACAGGGCATATATAGACAAACAACCATTCACACTCACATTCATACCTATGGACAATTTGGAGTCGCCAATTAACCTAGCATGTTTTTGGAATGTGGGAGGAAACCGGAGTACCCGGAGAAAACCCACGCATGCACGGGGAGAACATGCAAACTCCACACAGAGATGGCAGAGGGTGGAATTGAACCCTGGTCTCCTAGCTGTGAGGTCTGCACACTAACCACTCATCGTGTAACCTAGTTTAACAACATAAATATGTCAAATATTGCATTTTACACCTCATGATAACCAGTGGTGGGCGGGGCATTTGTTACATTTTTGGCAGAATACAAATTAATGCAGGCATTTTTAGGCAAGACATTTGTAGCCTCACTATTTGACTGACTATGGTGAATTGCAGCAGTGACGTGTTTGTTTTGATTCTTGAGTAATGTCTAGCCTGTTTGTATTGCTATTTACTGTAGCAGGTTAGCTTACTAGCATTCTCTGATTTGATGCGGTGCAATCAATCGAAAAATGAAATTGTTAATGATGTTGCAGTGTGCAGACGTAGATGTGATGCAGACAGACTTGTGATTTGTTCATTTGGCCGCTGTGAACAAATGACAGCCTGGAAACCATGAATCCTTGGGTAAATTTAAAGACGTAATCTAAGTGTGCTAAGTGGTTTGTCATTTTTTGCTTTTGCTGATGAATGTAGCGACGCATATAGCAGTTGATGACAGATGCTGCCTGGGTAATGAAGGTAGATGTAATTTTTCAAGGTTGGAGGCAATGTGATTAGCACTTCTACTGAACAGTAGTCCTGCAAATTACTCCTAACCATGTAAACGACAACTCGATTAAAGAATCCTGTTGTCGTCAACCTCTAAACATGTTGTTGTGGTACAAGCATTGCTCTTTACCCTTTGATAGCATTGTTGTCGCAAGGTGGATAGCATGCTATCTCTGCCTTAGACTAAGTAGATTTCTGGCACAGGCGTCTTTGATTATTTGTCCCACACACACATGCACAGACACGCTGTGCTAAAAGCTAATCTTTTTGTGCTAATGAAAAGGTATTGGCTTTCCTAACAGGCTTTTAAAGAAATGTGATGGATGGAGAGAAGGGCATGGGGAGTCTATGCTACAAAGTGAGAGGGAGGAGAGGTGTCAATAAGCACATCAGCCTGATTCCCCTCTCTCTGCCAGGCATGTATATGCTGCTAATATATGCAGCTGCGCTCATTGACATGCACACATAAGCACCTGCATGCGCCTTTTAGTCGCTCATAAATCTGTGGACAAAGCACAAAGGCAAAGTCTTTTGGTGCCAATAAGCTGAGAGATGGATTGCAGGAGATGTCTCCACCTTGACCATTGCTCTGATGAATGCCTGAGAGCGTGTTTGCATGCACCCCCATGTATTACATCAGTGGGGGGATGCAGATCTGTGTCGATTGATATCCAAGTAGTGTTAGGGCATCTTTTTTGTCATCCATCCATCCCTTTTCTATACCGCTAATCCTCATTAGGGTCGCCGGCCTATCCCAGCTGTCTTCGGGCGAGAGGCAGGGTACACCCTGGACTGGTCGCCAGCCAATCACAGGGCACATATAGACAAACAACCATTCACACTCACATTCATACCTATGGACAATTTGGAGTTGCCAACTAAGCTAGCATGTTTTTGGAATGTGGGAGGAAACCCAGAGAAAACCCACACATGCACGGGGAGAACATGCAAATGGGGAATCGAACCATGGTCTTCTAGTGTGGCCTGCGTGCTAACCACTCGACTACCACTATTTATTGTGATCACTAGCCTTAACTCCTATTGGAAGATATTATTACACTGCTCAACATTTCCTCATGTTATTTCAAAATTGGTAAATGGTACACGTTGAATACAGGAAGTGAACAAATAAATGTAATTGATGTGAAACGGGGCGGCATCGCAGTTGAGTGGTTAGCGCGCAGACCTCACATCTAGGAGACCAGGGTTCAATTTCACCCTCGGCCATCTCTGTGTGGAGTTTGCATGTTCTCCCCGTGCATGCGTGGGTTTTCTCCGGGTACTCCGGTTTCCTCACACATTCCAAAAACATGCTAGGTTAATTGGCGACTCCAAATTGTCCATAGGTATGAATGTGAGTGTGAATGGTTGTCTATATGTGCCCTGTGATTGGCTGGCGACCAGTCCAGGGTGTACCCCGCCTCTCGCCCGAAGACAGCTGGGATAGGCTCCAGCACCCCTGCGACCCTCATGAGGAAAAGCGGTAGAAAATGAATGAATGAATGATGTGAAATGGAGTGAGTCTCGGATTAAATAGGCTTTGTTTATTCCTACTCCTTTTTGGACATGTGACAATTGTCATATTTGATGTATTCCCATGTAACATGAAGGCATGTTCAAAATTAAATTCACGCAGGAGTACACATAAATGATTAAACAATAACAGCAAAAAAAATCATGTCATGTTGCAAATATTTTAAAAGTATAAAAACATTGTGAATGTAAAACATAAAAACAATAACGGTTAAATTGCACGGGCATTCCAAAAATTTCAAACTGTCTTCAGGCCAGATGACAAACCTGTGCCCTCTGTTTCTCCTTTTCTCCTTCCCAGTGAAGCTGCTAATCATGTGTTTCCCATTCACATTCGCATGCTTGTAATGAGTAAGGAAAGTCAGCCATTAGAATATGATCCATAATTCATTGTTGACTCTCATTCATTATCCCCAAACTCACTCTGCTGAATGTTTGATGTGTGTGTTTGTGTCTGTCAGTCACACTGAGCCTGCATCACCATCAGATGGATTGTTTGCTTTGATTGAAATGTACATGCAGAATTCTTGTTTTTCAACTACTTTGCCTGAAAGTTTGTGCAAAGATTCTCCCATGTTAAGATATTTGTATGTATACGTGTCACTCTCTGGTTGTGTCTCTCACTCGGAGTGTTTGTCGCGTGTGAAGCAGGCAGCTGTTATCAGCCGCTGACAGAATCCTCCCATCGGCCCCCCTCCGTCTGCTGTCAGTCACCACACGTTGTCACCAAGTTGCTGCTCAAATTAGTCCCTTGTCCTCTGTTTGCCCAAGAAATTTGCTGTGTGTGTGTGCATGTGTGTGTATGCACACGTGAATAATGTAAAAGACCTAACCTTGAATCCTGTCCTCCTCAATTAATTAATACATAACACATTCATTCAGTTCCTAACACTGCAGAATGATTCCTTCAATAAATGAATAAAAGTTCATGTGTGTGTGTTCGCGTTTTGGCAACCTCTTAATATAATAGCCGCATTTAGCACAATATCAAGGAAATGGTCACTATTGGGCATCGCGTGTAAAATAGTTGCATGCTTATTTGTAGCTATTCATTCATTCATTTTCTACAGCTGGAGCCTATCCCAGCTGTCTTTGGGCAAGAGGCGGGGTACACCCTGGACTGGTCGCCAGCCAATCACAGGGCACATATTCACAAATTAAAACAACAGAACTAGCTGTGAATCTCATTATGAATAACAGGATTTTCTACCACATGACAAACACATGTTATAGGTTATTATAGATCATGTGTACAGGTGGTGTCAGAGAGGCATGTAAAAGCATTATGGAATAATCTCATCAGCTGGGATAGGCTCAAGCACCTGAAGTGGATGTTCAATTATTTGGTAAAGCAAATAGATAGCTAGACTGGAATACTGGAGTGTGTTATGTATTTTTAAGCTGCTGCATTGACATACTTAAATTTATGCAACTGCCGTGGTAAGCCGAGAGATGACGACATATTGCTTTAGATTGTACAATAAGACTTCACACTCAAGCATAACTAAAACAGCTAAACAATGTTAAACTGTTACTAATAGTACAGTATAAATTAGGAATGGCTGATCAAAAGTTTAAGACCACAGCATTCAGTGTCATTTTTCTGTCATTATGCTCTCTTTATGGCAAAGGTAAAAAAGCTCTCTGTCTCTGATTGTTGACTGCATAAGCACAGTCTCTCGCAGTGCGCTATTGTTGCTGAGGCTGGACAAAGTAAGACAGTCATTTGAAAATTTTGTACCATTTTGTCCTCTTTGCTGCTGTCCATTGTAAATTTCCCCACTGGGGGACGAATAAGGGTACTATATCTTATCTTATCTTAACTACATTGTGAACACGCACATCAGACAACCAGAAATGTCACAGGAGGAGCCTTTGTTATCTGTAGCATGTGTAGAAATGATTCTGTTCTAATTTATATGACAATTGATATATATTGTGATATACTGTATATCGTTAACGCAAGAGGTTAAAATATGGAATTGGGTCATATTGCACATCCCTAGTATTAACTAACTTGTGCATTGTCGTTGGTCTCTGGTTTGGATGCTAATAAAAATGTGCACCACCAATAATACACTGTCTCTGTGTCCTTCAGGTATGAAGGGTAAAATAAATAATGTGACTTTTACACAGATATTTTAGTCTTTAGAATCTCGATGACGTGACCTTCTTTGTCTGAGGCTATCAGAGGTTGCAACCATCAAGCCTGATTTCATGTCTGAGTAGATCACCCTCTGTCTTTTGAATTGCGGTGTGTTGTTCCATAGCCACAGGTATATTGGTGCAATGGAGACGTTGCTGGGAAGTTGGGAAAATCCTATTTGGATTTGACTCAAATCATTCAAGCCAGATGCCTACGATTACACTTTCACTGTTGGCTGTCCTGACAAGGAACCTTATCTTTTTTAGGGATGCCTGATAATATCAGTCGATATTGGTATAAAAATGAGGTATCTGTACATATCAGGGTTTTTTTTGCTGATAATGCTGATAATCTGCTTTCATGGATGACTAATGAAATTTAAAAATATTTAGAGGTCGGAGTCAAGTCATTTTGATGATTAATTAAATGATAAATTCATTAATTCATTCATTTTCTACCGCTTATCCTCAAAAGAGTCGTGGGGGTGCTGGAGCCTATCCCAGCTGTCTTCGGGGGACAGGCGGGGTACTCCCTGGACTGGTCGCCAGCCAATCACAGGGCACATATAGACAAACAACCATTCACACTCACATTCATACCTATGGACAATTAACCTAGCATGTTTTTGGAATGTGGGAGGAAACCGGAGTACCCGGAGAAAACCCACACATGCACAGGGAGAACATGCAAACTCCACACAGAGATGCCCAAGGGTGGAATTGAACTTGGGTGTCCTAGCGATGTGGCTAGCTATGGGTGTAACCACTTGGCCGCACACTTCAGCCCAGAAATGATTAATCAAATACTAAAATAGTAGATGATTTAGTAGATAATGATTGATTGATTAATCGATTAACTGTTGTAACTCTACACCTAATTGAATATGTTTTATTCATGGTGTGTTCAGGCCTGATCTTTGCACTTTACTTTGTTCATAGTTGTTGCATCCAATGGCATCAGAGTAAAAGCAGCATAATGTGTTCATTACACGTGATGTTAGTTTGAGGCAAGAGCTGCTGCCTATATTGGTATCAGAAATGATACTGATATTATCAGTAAAGATCACATAGTGAAACCTCCAGTGTCTTTATGAAAAAAACATATTGAAACATTTTACAATAGGCAAAATGACTTGATTTCCTTTTGAAGGTGTGTCAATTTGCCTGTCAGCTGAAGGTTGCAGAGAAGTTTGATGGAGTAGCTGGCAGAGTGGAATAAACATACAATTTGTCATCCCTTGATGCCTTCCGCTCTCTATCACCAGGCCATTGTTGCCTGCTCTGATGTCATGATTCTTTGCATCTCATCTGCATCCATTGGTGGCCCATTTGTCTCTTCTCATCCAGGTTCACTTGCACCACTTGTCCTTGAAGTTTCCTCATGGTTGCGTCATTTCACTTTATTCTGTCGCTTTCATTCCTCTTGTGAGATTTGTTATTGCCTTTGTGTCAATCTCGGAAAAGTATGGCAAACAACCAGAGAGTTTCAATTTGCCTAATTAACTCTCCGCTTTATTCTCTCTCATAATGTCCATTTGCGAGAGGAAGATTTGGTTTTATTTATTTGGATATGCATCAAGAGTGTCACGTTAAAATGCTTTCCTCGGGCTTTATTGGAAAGTCGGCGCTTGCCGAGCATATTGATTCATTAGTTGGATCGTCACACTCCACGTCGGCTCCTTTTTGTTTATTGCGTCTTCCAACACTTGGAAAGAACGTTTGGAAAGAATCATAGGAGAAGCTTGTTAAGACTTCCTGGGGAGTAAACAAAAGCAATAAAGCAGCACTTGTTGAACTTTTTCAGTTGACATAGATCTACATTAAAATGTCATTGTCTTCTGTGTAATCTTAATTCTACTTAAAGTGATGAAAAGGATCTTGATGGATGCTGTGTGTTTTAAGAGATTATGCAGCAGGGGTGCCCAAAGTGTGGCCTAGGGACTAATTGCGGCCAATGGGCAATTTTTCATTGATCCATGTCACATTCAATTGAATCAATACAGATTCTTCGCTTGGCCGTGCGTGGTTTCTACGGTTTCCTCCCACATTCCAAAAACATGTCGAGTTAATTGGTGACACCAAATAGGTATGAATGTAGTGTGAATGGCGACCATTCTAGTGGTGTACCCCACTTCTTGCTCGACGACAGCTGGGATAGGATACAGCACACCCCCGCAACCCAAATCTGCATTAAAAAAATGCCGTATACAATATTACAAGAAACAAAACTCAATAAAGAATTAATTGGAGTAAGTCTATGAAAAGGATGTACAGTCAAATCGTTTTAATAGAACTTGAACTTGATGCATTTACATCAAATCAATGTGCCTTTTTAATGGGCACCACATCCCATAAATAACTATCAGTACTTCTGTTCCATGTAATTATTATTGCAGTGAGTGTTTTTTTTTTTTTTTTTTAGCGCACAAGCTTTGCCAAAGCAAGCCACAAGGCAGGAAAGAACAATCTTTCATTCTACTTTACAACCAGGTTCCCCTTGAGATTTCACAAAATGAGTATCATGCCCTAAAATGCAAATATGTACTTTTTTACACCATAAAGTTAGTTTCCCTTACGAGGATGTGTGCAATGAAAGAGACACCTCCAGCAACAGGATATAATTCTGACATTGAAACAATCTGCTGACATTGAAGTCGTGTTGGGAAAAGTTTTCAGTGAAACAAACTTTCCTGGGTCAGATGAAGTATAAAGAGTAATTGAATGGGACTTGGAAGCCTGATGCAAGCTGAAGAGCTGGTTCCTGGTTTCCTTCAAAGAAGTGGCCTCGCTTCTCTTTCAAGTAAACCCTGAAAATAAGCCTTGGGGGAGCCTAGTATTTATAAAAGGTTTACTAGATGTACAACCATTTACCAGCACTTGCTGTGGCCTGGCCTTTAGAAAACACTATCCATAAAATCAGTGCCAGCTGAACCACCAGTCGTTGAGTTACGTAAAGTGTGTGTATCGCCACTGTTACAAGCTAAGAAAAAGTCCATCAATGAAATCCTGGTATGGTAAATGGCAGGGGTCTCAAACTCAATTTACCTGGGGGCCACTGGAGCTAGGGTCTGGGTGAGACTGGGCTGCATCAGGTTTTCAAAAAAAAAAAAAAAAACGCATTTATTAAAAACAGAAAAATGAATAAACTTTGCTTTGGTTCCAATTTTCTACAAGAAAAGCTCTGATAAAACATTCCACTGTTCTCAAATATCTTACTTTTTATTTTTCTACACAAAATAAGATGAAAAATAAATAAACAAATCAAGAATAAAGAAAATCAATCAATCAGTAATAAATAAATATAATAATAATAATAAAACGGCAAATAATAAAAACTTAAGAAACCACATATAGTTGGTGGGTAGACAAATTATTTTTTTCAGATTAAAATGAACAAAGCATTATTAGAGCCCTGTAGACATGACAAAACACGACTATAGTCACATTTATACTCTTTTGATTTACAACATATTGCGCAACTGCAGGGTCTTGAGACACATGCTAACTCGCAAACTAGAGAGCTAGCGACCTAAACGGTAGCCTTCAAGTTATTTCCTTTAAACTTAAATAGCCAAAAACTTACCACTTCCACACGGATAGGGAGGATAACTATTAACAGTTATTTAACCTTTAACATGAACATTAATCAAACGTAATAATTTTTTCTGGGTACATGATACCATACAGCATCCATATCAAACTTGCGTGGGCCGCACTAACATTAAACTTTCATATCAAGGCGGGGGCCTCAAACTAGTGTCCTGCGGGCCACATTTGGCCCGCCAGCCGCGTGTTTGAGACCCCTGGTATATGGTATAGCTTACCGTCTATGTCCAAAAGAGTCCAACATCCACTCTCAGTTTGTCCATGTCGGCAAACTGGAGTGGGTCCAGCCTCTCTGCAAACATGTTGGAGAAGTGGGCACACACAACCATCGCCATGCATTTGCATGTTGATGTGGAAAATCACTGAGGTCTTTAGCGTGTGACTTTTTTGGAATTGCAACAATGTTTGATTCCTTCCAGTGGTAGGTACACAACCATTGTCCAGTAGCCATTGCAAGAGGTTGGTGGACACCTCACCTGGCTGAGCACAGCAGCTTGTAAGCACCCTTGTTCTGAGCTTGTCAGGGACAGAGGCTTTGCAGTTCAAAATCATCGGTGGTGGGGGCTGCAGGAACACCCACTAAAACATATACTGAACCTGTGTGCAGTGGAGGTTTGAGGGCTCTACCCATCATGACATTCAACTTCCGCCATGCTTCTTTTGAATTTCCAGATGTTAATTTATGTTCTACCTTGTCTCAGAAATATATTTTGGCCATTTTGGCCTTTTGTCTGAAGTCCTACTCCAGCTCCCTCAACTTGAACTTGTCAACCCAGACAAATCTTTTTTTCTTCTCGACCAAGGTCCGTTTCATGTCTTTAGTGAGTCATTGTTTACAGTCTTAGTGTGACAAGTGTGTCACAACGTCTCCACTGACTTGCTGCGGCTATTTTGACCTTTTCCAGAAAAGGATATCAACAGTATTTTTCCTGTTGAGACTCTCTTCAGTCATAAATAAAAAATAAATAACATTAAGGTTAAACAAAATACAGTAAGTAGCATTGAGAGCTTGGGGAAAAAAGACACTTATTAACTAACACGATACTTTATAGCGTGAAAGTGTGGTCCAACTGATGAAAGTCAGTAGTAACTACCATTAAGCCTGCATGTTGGTAAACAGAATATGCCGAAGGTGACTTCATTTTTCTATTGTCATCTTCATGCTTTTCACTTCAAGGTGAACCTGACGTAAACAACTCTCTAATTGTTTTATTTTCCTGTTCTTTCTGGTGGGATCAATGGTTTGTATTACTGGAGTAAATCTTAATGGTCAGACTGTGTGTGTGTGTGTGTGTTTGTGCGTGTGTGTGGCTAGGTTTAGATGTTTGTGTGTGTGCAGGTGAAGTATTGCTCACTCAGCACCGTCCTGCCCCTTGGGCACCACCACAAGCCTGCCTGCCTGTCTGTCTCCTGTCCAGCCGCAATCGATGTCACACACATGCACAAACCAATCTGTGTGTGTTCATCAACTATAGCTGTAAAGTACTCAAATAATGAATGTCCCATTTTTACGCATACTTACACATCCATAAACAATGTTGTTTGAGTCATCTATCTCTACGATCATTTAGATTCTGTTCAGTTTATGTGGAATTTCATCAGAGAAATAGATGTTGCTATCTGACAACATCCAGCAGAAGGCGCAGTTGATGCAGACCCAAACATTTAGTTGCCTAAACAAGCTTCGGTGGAAATATAAACCAGGTAAAAAAAAAAAAGAAACTGCAGTGGCAGTGCCTTTGGTTCCTGGGCCTTCAGTGGGCCGGATATATTTTTTTTTGCCAGACACCGTGAGAGCCAGTATTGATAATAATGGCAAGCATGTGCCATATTGGATTTTCAAGCCAGGATCGGCTTTGTAGCAATCTACACAGAGGGGAACACCAACATGTTATGTAAGATAGCCATAGTAAGATTGCTGCGATATCGACACTATCAAAAGTAATATAAGTCCCCTTATATTCGGATACCAATTGACCTGTCCACTGTCTCTGGGATAGGCTCCAGCATACCCATGCAAGAATAAGTGACATAGAAAATGGATTGATGGATAGTGACCAATATGGCCGATTTACATTACTGCTTATAACTTTGACACTAATTTCCACAGGTGATCAGCTTGTTCCTATTACTGCAGCAATTGAAATGTGCCAGAGACAATCCAAGGGCTTTAGGGATCTGTGATTTTATCACGAAAATGATGGTGCTCGATGACCAGCCCTCTACCACCATTTAAGATAGCAGCTTTTGTTGGCTAGTAAACCCCTTGGAGCCATGGTTAGTACTTTTGAGCCGCCTCTATTTACAGAAAACTGTTTTATTAATTGCAGTGGTGACATAATATTTGGTAAAGACAAAGACTACAGGTACTGTTAGTCAAATCCAATTTTGTTTGATTCATTATTACCTCTAGGTGTGCACAAACTACAGTTAAATCTAAATATGAAATAAAATAGATTTAAAAATTAATAAAATTAAAATAAAAAAAATTGAGCATTACAATTACTTTTAAAGAACACTACACGGACTACACAGACATGGACAAGGGCCAGCATGAAAATTAGAGTATTTTAGAGTATGCAGAAATTACATATTTTTTAATTACATATTTTTCTCAAATTACAAAATTTAAAATTTTTTTCTCTTGTTCTGTAGAAACCTGCACTCTGCACTGGTAGGTGGCTCATGCATCTTGACCTCGAATATAAGACGACTCTTTTTTTACATCTTGTTGAGGTCATTGCGACATATTTGGCTTTTCCCTAATGTCTATGTGGAAGTCCTTTGATTAATATACGTATCTTACTAGTACAGCACTACTCACTAAACAAGTGGCATATTAGCCTGTTATATATAGGACTGTTTTAAATGGTTACTGTTCACATAGTAGTCCCTTCCAGAGAAACCACATGAGCTGATCTGTGCTATTTTAAACAAGCCCCTAATTTGATCAACACTATTGATTTATTAAATTGAATCTTACTTTCATAAGGTTGACCCCATGGAAGCATTCATCATAGCGGAAGTCACGTACTGTTTGCAAAAGAGAACAAGATGCATCTGCATAAACTGATGACTCCTACAATTAACATGAGAATTTTTTTCATGAATTGGTTTCAGCAGCTGCATCGTTCTGATTCTATGATTGGCACATTTCATGTTTCCTGTCCATGATTGGAGATGGCATCTTTGCATAGCAATATTAGTCAGTGCTCAGCATGGGCCCTCGCTCCAATCAGCCTGTGATTTCAGCGCTGACAGGTCTTCATCACATGTAAAGTGTAAAAGAGCCTGATGAATGGTAGTGCCGACGTGCTGGCGGAAGAGTGTAATAGAGAGGGAGAGACCCTACTGTGAATAAATGCTATGTACCAGGTGGTGGGAGTATGTGAGATGAGGTGAAAGGATGCAGGGACTGGGCTAGATTCAGCAGGCACCTGGTGCCAACAGGCTCTCACTCCAACTCAACCCCCCCAAGCTTCTTTGAAGGGCCTTATGACCTCTCCTCTACTCTCATCTGTCATCCTCTTCTCTCCTCTATAGGGATCCCATCATTACTTTCTGATTACAGACCTGTCATTTCTTGTATCTGACAGTTCGAGCTACTGATTGCCACTCGAGTGACTGTGCGCTTCCATGTTAGTGCAAACGTAATGCTCTTCTTGCGTACATGACTCTGGAGGCTACTGCATGTGTGTTACCAGTCTACTGGGTAACTGAGTGTCGAATCAAAAGTAGTGTCATTTTCCCAGTCACCTTGGTAAAGACGAAGTGTGTACTGTCTACTGTTTGTCATTCATGGAAGCCTTTCACATGCATGGCAGTTGTGTTTTGGTGGCTCCCCTCTACTTTGTTTCTGTGAGTCATAAAGCCCCTTAAAAAAGAATTTGGGCAGGTGGGAAAAAAACAACCTTCTGAAAGATATACTGCCTTCAAGTTAATAGGTATATTCCATTCACCTGGCATGAAATTCCAACTTTGAGGGCTAGCATTTTGAAATATACTGTAGATTGCTTTCTGCACCAAAAAACATTGATGCTTCAAAGTTGCCCCAGCTCCTCTTTTTGGTTGCCCAGCCTTCCAAATGGTCTCTCATAAAAGAAGAATAAAAATTGAACAATGTGAGAGGAGAAGCCGGGTTAGTAATGGCCCGATGGCCTGAAACCAGAGGACAAGAGGAAAAAGAGCCAAAAGGGAGCAGATAGACATAGACCGTAATAATATCAATTGAAGGAACTGAGGCCACCTGAATGGCTGAAGGAGTTGGAGGGAATAGAGAAACAGTCTGACAAAAATAACAGGCAAAGATGAATGGGATATCTGCAGCCTTTACCAGGCAAAGCCAGATATAAAACAAAGACACACATTCATCAAAATCTAAAGAGAAGTGTCTGACTCAAGAGCTTAGGGAAAGTTGGCCTTTTTCCTTCTTTCATCTTCTTCCTATTCCCGTGTAGGCTTTATCTGGGTACTGTGTTCGAACCCCACAAACCGATTCCGATCTTCAGGATGTTTTATCTGGGGAGTTGAATC
This sequence comes from Doryrhamphus excisus, assembly GCF_037039965.1. Lineage (NCBI taxonomy): Eukaryota > Metazoa > Chordata > Actinopteri > Syngnathiformes > Syngnathidae > Doryrhamphus > Doryrhamphus excisus. The sequence goes on from NC_136362.1 coordinate 18,499,159, forward strand.
AGATGATTTGCACATGGACCTGGATGAGAAGCGAAACATTCATTCATTCATTTTCTACCGCTTATCCTCACAAGGGTCGCAGGGGGTGCTGGAGCCCATCCGAGCTGTCGTTGGGTGAGAGGCGGGGTACACCCTGGACTGGTCACCAGCCAATCACAGGGCACATATAGACAAACAACCATTCACACTCACATTCATACCTATGGACAATTTGGACAAAACTGATTTAATTTTTAAAACATTATAAAACAGAATGACATTATATGTACTATTTGGAAAATAAAAACACTTTTTTGTTTCTTTACTTTATTTGCTTTTTATTTAACCTACAAATGTGTAGTATCATTTTGTCTGACCCTGTACTATTTTTTATGAATACTGCTCCCTGACCTATATTTGGGTCATCCAATTTATACCACTCATTAAACTAACTTTACCTTAGTGTGTGCATACGTGAGAACAAAGGACATTTTTCACATGGACTCGATTACAGACTGGTCAAAGGAGACTTCAGTCAATCTGATATGTGTATTTACACACTCCTCTGGGTAACTGAGGGTAGTTTTGTGAGGGCTATCTCAAAAGTGATACCCATCTCTGTGAGAACAATTGGGTGATGATGTGTTCTCCATGACTGGTGGAAGGAACCCCCTTAATGGTAGTGCTGTGCCACTGCAATCATTACCATATAATTGTTTCTACTTAAATGCGCCCATCATCACCACCACCGACTCCACCATCCCCAGAGTGCGCAGCAGACACCCCACGGTGGTGATTCAACATCATTAGCGAACTTGACTGGTTGGAGGCATTAGAGACGCAACATTACACCGCGTCACGCAGTGTGCCAATGGTTGGAAAACTAGATAGCATCTCCTCACTTGTCATGTGTTGCTCATTGAATCCTGTGAAGAAACCTTGGGGAAATTGGGTACAAGAACTCAGTTGTGGCCAGTGTGGGCCGACGAGAATAGCAAGTGTGCTAATGCTAATCAAGACAAATAGGAATTTAATTTGCTTCTCAGTCATAGTGCATCACAGACAGGTTGCCAGCATACAGCTTTTTGAGCTCCAGAGCTACAGAAAGTTATTGAGATTTGTCTCTAGCGTTGCTACCCACAGTGACTGATGGAGTCATCTGTGAAATAAGGCAAATTGTGGGAGATTTTGTTTTCAAAAGGCTTCACAGCAGGGGGTTATACAAAGACAGTCAAATGTGTGTGTCTGCATGCTCAGGTGCATACTATGGTACCCATGAGTAAGCACCCCCATGTCAAGGTTATATTTATCTCACCTCCTGCTATTATCGCCACTTCTGACAGCTCATGCCCCCACAAAAATAATTTCCCCTGTTATTCCAAGCCTCCACCCCCGCATTTGCGTCAGATTTCTCCCTTCTGTCATTAACCCTTTTGAATAACACATTTCTCTCGCATTTGTCCTCATTATCTGTCCACTTTCTGCGAGTTTCCTACGACTCTTTTATGCTATATTGAACTGTATGTATCCAGAACTGAGCAGTCGCTGCTGATGCGCTTCCCATGCACAAGCACACTTGGGCGGTGCAGACATAGAGAGGAAAATTGGAAGCTGATTGTTGGGGGACCATTTGGTTGTACGGGCTTCGCAGAAACCCATTTGCACATCATTTCCATTCAAAAGCAGTAGACAAAGACATGGATGGAAGCTACGCTGTGACTGAAGCCACATTCTTAGGATGTCCTTGCAATTGCTTTTCCTCACTCTTACACGCCTATTCCAGTGGAAAACCTACTTAGGACTGTTGCATGTGCTGGGCTTTTAATACAAAGTCAGTCAGACATGGAGGAGAGAGAAATGGAATCCAGCTCAGACAATTAGATGCACCATCTGCCTCGCCTTCCAACAATCCCTTGCGTGATGAATGCAAATACCAGCCAAGTTAGTGAAGTAAATACCACACATGTTCTTGTTTGTATTTGGACTGATTGTTAATCAGGTTGGGTGCGTTAGTCAGTGTGTTATGTTTAATGAGAAGGAATTGTACGTTTGAATTAAATCGGGCCATGTGGTTTTAGTCCAATTCGCTTCACCCTTCCACAGTGTGTGAACATGACCTTCCATTCCATTCTTTTCCAAGATCTTCCAAACACATGTTTATCCTCACATTTTTTTTTTGCTTCCCCTCCTGTGTTCTCACAGCAGACTGAACTGGGACGATTTAACCTTTGTGAGGAACAATACCATTACAAGCTTGGATGGATTCCGCTGTGCATGTGTGTGTTTGACTCGGCGATGCACACGCTCTTCCTGGGGGGAAACACGGATGGAGCCTTTTGTTTTCGCTCTTGTTCCTGATTACCGTTTGTTTTATTAATGCTATGGTAATCGAGTTTCCCCTCCTTCTGTGAGCTCCATGCCTCCTGCCATAGAGGAATGCTGAAAAGACGCCTGTTGACGAGACCCCAGAGAGACCCAATGCCTTTCTCTGTATTTTCTACCGTGTACAACTTTTTTTTAATGTGGCTGGAGGATAGTGGCCTTTGGGGAACAACAATCATCAACGTCATTAATATAAATGGTTGCAAATATAGTTGCGTTCAATTCACCAGACACAGCGTTCAACAAAAATTTGCTTTAATAAGGCCTCCATGATAATAAGGCCTTAATAAGGTGTCCGACATGAACTGTAAATGATTCGTTGTATCTCAAAACAGAGTCCAGTACTTATACAGTGCTTTTCATTCGGTCTGTCCTATTTTGATATCTAAAGAAGACATGATATTGCTGCCTGGAGAAATTCTGCCATTATAAACTTTGTGGATGTAGCTTAACTTTCCATAGTTCACCTTCTTTTTCTTTACACCACAAAGTGTTTGCAACTAAATCAGAAGCACATTTACTGGCTGCAGACAAGTAGTACACCATTTGGCTTCAATTGCTTCAAGACCACTACAATAGCAACTCCTCCGCCAGACGTTCACCCTTGAAAGAAGGGATTAGAACATTATAGCTAGGATGTCCCATTCTATCAGTACAAGAGAATCCTTACAATAAAAGAACCCAATACAAAAATATCTATGCAGTATATGTTACAGTAATCCCTCATTTATCGCACTTAATTGGTTCCAGACCCAACCGTGATAAGTTAATTTCTGTGAGGTATGAGTCTTTATTTATAGATATAGATAAACCTGTTTGTCACCTTTACCACATATGGTAGATATTATAAGAGTAAAGAAGAGTAAAGGTGTGTGTTGCCATATAGTATGTGTTCCTTAGGGAAGCTGAGTGGCGGACGGACAGAAAGTGAAGTTAGAGGTGCAGAGTAGAGTTTTAGCTTGGCGTGGGTTACTGCAGCAACTGTAGCCTGTGTTTGCATTTGAAATTGCTATGTGTGTTGTGATAATTCAAGCCTGGCGATCATGTCTGGTGTGTGCATCTTAAATCAGTAACATTACTGCCACCTAGTGACCAGTGTCAAAATCTCACATCTTTAAATGTATCTTGTGAACACCTTAAAGTGCATTTGTTAATTCATTATCATTTTAAAATGATTAATTTAGGTAAAAAATATGTAACATTGGGCTGCACGGTGTATGAGTGGTTAGCCACAGCCGGCCTCACAGCTAGGAGACCCGAGTTCAATTCCACCCTCGGCCATCTCTTTGTGGAGTTTGCATGTTCTCCCCGTGCATGCGTGCGTGGGCTTTCTCCAGGTACTCCGGTTTCCTCCCACATTCCAAAAACATACACAAGCCGAGGGGTTAGCGCGCAGGCCACACAGGTAGGACACCCGAGTTCGATCCAACTCTGTGTGGAGTTAGCATGTTCTTCCTGTGCATGCACGTGTTTTCTCCAGGTACTTCGGTTTCCCACGTTCCAAAAACATGCTAGGTTAATTGGCAACTCCAAATTGTCCATATGTATGAATGTGAGTGTGAATGGTTGTTTGTCTATATGTGCCCTGTGATTGGCTGGCGACCAGTCCAAGGTGTAGCCCCCCATCGCCCAAAGGCTCCAGCACCCCCTTGACCTTAGTGAGGATAAGCAGTAGAAAATGAATGAATGAATGAATGAATGCATAACATTTGACTAGTATTAGGTAATATTCAACCACAAAACAGCATGATTTACTAATTGACATAAGTTTGATAAAGTAAAAGCTCAGTGTGCAAAACGAGGTCTGATTATTTGTTGTGCAAGACCTTGAGAGCTCTGACCTTATCCAGATCAAACACCTTTGGGGTGAAGTAGAACGTAAGTAAGTCAAGCCGTCTGTCAAGACCAAAATCAGCGGCCTCTTCTAGATGAATGAACTAAAATTGCAGCAGACACAATTGGTCATCTTGTTGGAAGACTTCCTAGAAGTGGGAATGGATGGAACAGAAATAGTTTTGTTTAAAAAGTTGACCCGTGTTGATGGTGGGACACCATCCTTATTTATCTCCTTAGAGCTACTTTAATATTTCTTTAATATGTCTCCATTTTGTCTTAATTTGTATTCACCTGCAGAAAGGCCATGAAATATTAATTACTAGGCTGTCTTAAGACGATGTGCTTGGCCTACTGAGATGTCTTTGTGTGCAAGTGAGTCTTACTTAGGGCTTGTGTTCTGCCTGCTAATGACTGCTGTTTCCGAGACCTCTTGGCCTCCTTCTCTTGCGTCCTCGACACCTCTCGTCTCTCATCTCACGCTCCAGAGTCCTGTATTGTTCTCGCTGCTTTGCTTCTCCTTTCTGCCTCTGAAGCCAAGTTTAAACAACTGACACCTCGTCAATGCAAAAGCTTCCCCTCTAGCTGTGTCTCTTGTTTCTTTGCCATCTTTTCTCTTTGGCTGGCCCTCTCAGAGATAATGCGGTAATGAGGATGTCTTGGTTGTTCACTGAGACCTTCTTAACCTCACCTGCTTTTGCTCCCAAATATGTTTCCTCTTTTCTTTGCTCTTTAATATTAATCCCTCTGCCACCTCCACATTTTGTCTTGTTACATTAATTAGTTTTTGTGGACATTTTATGTGTACTTGTTATTTAGATGTGAACAGCGGTTGAAAGAGCCACAAGTTTCATCTCAGTTGTGCTTGTTAAGATATTTAAACAGCTACAAGCAGTGATTAAGAGCTTCAAATTAAACAGAGAGCTTACATTAAATGCATTTATTATACCGTACAAACAAAAAAAGTACCTAGTTGGAAAGGGTATAACGCTGTACAGTAGCCCCTCATTTTTCGCAGTTAATTGATTCCAGACCCGACCGTGATATATAATAATTTCTCAACGCAATGGAGTATTTTCATAGAAAACCTGTTTACGATATTCTAAATACATTTTCTAATATTATGAGACAGCCATTCAGACATGAAATAACACCCATATGATCACCTCTACATTCCTATTACCCAATATAGTAGATATAATAAGACAAAATGATATAGTATAAGACAGAAATTAAACTGGTGCTGATGTTTGTTACAGTAAATGTGTTCCGGTGGCACTAGGGGAGCAGAGTAGGTGGCGGACAGGACGTTACATTGGGGGTTCAGAGCTTTAGCTTATTGTGGGTTTTGGCCACATTAGTAGCCCATATAATTATTATGATTACTGTTTATTATTAATATGATGTTATTATTATTGTGTCTATTGTTCTGGTGCTTATCTCACTGGACAATTACTGACACAGATTTCACGTTTACTCATTTGTATTGTTGTTCATTTATGCTTGGATATAGTGAAGCTGTGAAATTTGAACGGCATTAACTCACATAAATATTTATGACTCCAATAAATATTCTTCCCCTCTAAATAGTCCGAATTTTTTTTATATTATATATTCTTCTCACTCACTTACACACACACAGCCGTGACACAGAGACCCGACTAGAGGGACTGTATATATGTCTATATCTATATACCATTTTTTATTCCGCTAATATTGTTTTTTGATTCATATTCAGGTTCTTGATAGTCATAACAATTAATTAATTGGTTGTAATGTCATCCCTTGTAGTAAAACTGTGCTTATTTCTAACCACATGTACTGTATCTTTGAATACCTCATTTATATCTGTATGAAATCATTTTCCTATTACTGCTCTTCCCCCCTTTCCTCCCACTACTACCCATCATTTGGCATTAATGTTCTTCTGAGTGTAGACAAAAGTAAATTGCATTTTTCACTTCCTCTCTATCATCTTGCAGTTAAATCCTTGACAAGGTAGAGGCACAGTGTTAGGAAATGTCACCTGTCATATTAGATGATAATTTCAGCGAGATGAAGGCACTGGAGCCAGAGGCCTCAGCTAAGTAATTCAGATCGAATCTTCTTCGGGGCTCCATCAGAAATGCACATATAGCATGAAGGATTTAGCCATGGCTTCTCAGTTCTATGGATTTGAAAGCATCACTGATGGTCTGTTATATATAATGTAGAATGATTTCCATGAATAAACTACTAAGATGTTGTCATTTATATATAGCAAAAATGTTTGTATTTATGCTTGGTATTGTTGGGCAGACCTGGGCTCGATTCTCTTCTCTTGGGCATCTCTACTTGTGTATGTTTTTGGAATGTGGGAGGAAACCGGAGTACCTGGAGAAAACCCACACATGCACGGGGAGAACATGCAAACTCCACACAGAGATGCCCAAGCAGAGAATCAAACCCAGGTCTTCCCGATCTCCTGACTGTGTGGCCTACATGCTAACCACTCATCCACTGAATTGCCCAGTGCCTTATGCCGTCATCATCCAGTGACATCCATATATAGTTGTGAAAACAAATCTTGTTCTCCTTAACTTCTACACAGAAAGGGCTGACAATTTGGGTAAGCATGCATCTCTACAGTGTTGCCTGTTTTTCTGACTTCATGACTTCATAACACGATCTACAAAGACCCAGTGTAACTTTAAGATGTTACAAAATTGGGTACTAATTGGTACTTCAGCTTGATTGGTTGTGAAATTGTAAGAACTCTTAGCAATCGCGTAATTGCTCTGTGTTTGCCACAGTAACATGGCAACTAGCTCTAGGCTGCAAGTTATTTTAAAGAGAAAGAAAGAGATCAGGGATATGTACAAGATGTATTACTTTACAACACTAGAGAGGGGATGAAATTGGTGACCAACAGTCAAATAAATCAGGGGTCATTTCCTCTTGGCTTGCAGTGCTCTGGGTGATTCATGAGTCTTATGCTTCAAAATTGGTTTCTGTATCAAATACCCTTGAACGCTTCGCCTTTTCCTACATCTGATGTCTGTAATATGCAAGTAAATTACGGCTTTTTATGTCACGCTCATGTGCAATGCAATGTAGGATGTGGAGAAAGGTTAGACCACCGTTCGGGCAGCATCGGGGCAAGCAGAAGGAAGGTGCTCATGAATAATGGATGGCGGTTCGGAAAGGCCATGTTAGGCTTGAATATGGATGGCCTCTCTTGGAGTCACCTGGAGATCAGGGCTCACAGCTACAATTCAGAGATGTGCTCTGAATGTTAACACAGTCTTTCTAGTTGCTGACCATTACACTAGGTACATTGCACTCTCTTTTACGTGGCTGCGAGGGATGCTTTGAAAAAAAAATGCGAGAAAGGATGGTAAAGTTGTGGATTTCCGGAACGTATGCAATCAAAGCCGCATTATGGAGAATTTACACTGGAAACGCAAACATTGTTGTGGAGAAACGTTTCTGCAAAAACATCTGCCATTTGGAAGATCATTGAATTATTGTTACATCTTGGGAGACCTAGACAAGGGGTGCTCACACTTGTTCAGCCTGCAAGCTACTTTTAAAATGACCAAATCCCAAAAAGCACCGAACAGTGTGTGTAATAAGACGTACTATACACCTTTAAATCATACCTCCACGTTAGCTGCCATGATAAGATTGAAGGTGCTACTCAAAGCCAAAATGTAAGGAATATATTTGATGCCATCCATGGCCTACACAGCAACATTCCAAAAACTAATGTGAAGTCCTTAAAGTTGATGTAACGGCGGTATGAGATTGTGTATGGGACTGAATAGCAAATTGTAAAAAGTTCCTTCAACAATTAAACTGAAAGTAAATGATAACAAGAGAACATTCCCAGAATCACATATTTAGAACAATGTGCACCAAAATGTAATGGTTTCAAATTAGTGTTTTACAAGTCTGAAGTAAGTCTGAAGTTTTTAATCTCAGTCTCGAATCAAGTCTCAAGTCAAGACTAGACAGGTCAAATCAAGTCCACAGTCATAGGCTTGAAATTGCAAGTCCGTACAAGTCATAAACACACCCCTGGTATTTGTCAATGTACCACCTAAAGTATACACCATAGGTAGACGTCTTGCACTACCCCATTAACACACACCAACCAAAAGGTGTGAAGATCTTTGGTTTTGTCCTTTACAGCACGGAGGCAGGCCTCACAGCAAGTTCGATTCCACCCTCGGGCATCTCTTTGTGGAGTTTGCATGTTCTCCTCGTGCGTGTGTGGGTTTTCTCCAGGTACTCCAGTTTCCTCCCACATTCCAAAAACATTCCACACCCGCGACCCTCATGAGGATAAGCGGTAGAAAATGAATATGAATGAATTATAGACTCAATGAATCCCAAATTGTGCATCATATTGAAGGAACAATGTCATGCGTTGCAGGAAAGACCATAAGAAAAATGGTTTAAGTTCTGACCGAATATGTGATGGTGAGACTTTTACCCAAATGCTAGGCTCCTAAAGTGTTTCCATGTTTATTGTTATATGTTTTATTGTTATATATTATATATGGTGACCTCTTGTTTATTCTCGTTAATTGTTTCCAGACCTAACTGTGATAAGTGAATTCTGAGAAGTAAAAAGTAGTTATATCATAGGAAATCTGTTTAAAACCTTCCAAATTCAGTTTTTAACATTATTGGAGCCCTCTATTCAAGAAATAACACCCCTATAGTTATGTTTACTTATATATTACTCAATATAGTAGAATAACAAGAGTAAACACACCATTTGAGATATAAATATGCTTTGTGCTACTAAAAATGTAGTCCTTAAGGGAAATGAGTAGCTGGCGAACAGGAAGTGATATGGGGGTTCAGAGTTGAGTTTTACCTTTCTGCAGCTACATTAACTTGTATTTCTATTATTGTCAATATCGCTATGGTTGTAGGCCATGTTTCAGATTCCTGAAGGTCTGAACGTATGTATGCAAGTATGCATGTTATTTCAATTCTGGCGGCTCCATCTGCTTTTTGTTAATGAACTAGCCTTGTTTTGTAAAACTGTAAACACTAGACTGATTTTGTACTAATGAGATGAAGCAGCTTGCTGATCTCCTTATCAGGTAAGTGCACATGCTGTACAAGTAAACCCAGTTACCACATGCCCCCTCAGACCTAGGGATCAGGCTTTTGGTCAAAGGCCAGTGATTACAATATCGTTACCCCTCTGCAGGACAAACCCTGCTCTCATATCAAACACTCACATGCTTTGCTTGTGCACTGCGGGGTTCTTATTAAAAATTGATCTGCAATCTGTTGTGTGTCGCTGCTGAGGAATTCATTAACTCCGTGCCATGTGCCTGTGTGACAAACGCCGCCCTTCTCCAACACACACACACGTGCACAACCTTTGTTTCCAATATTTGAGAAGTAAACAAACAAACCCTCCACAGAGAGACTGAGGAGGTACATAGAAAGGAGAAGACAATAGGACCGAGGACTGAGTAGAAGGGAGTTCAGCATCAAGATGCTAATAGTGATGATGAGGAAAAAGTGGATTCCCTAAGTACCAGATGATTCCATGAGGGTATAGTGACTTTAAAGGAATTGGCTTCTTTGGTCCTCAGCATTAGACTCCTCATTCTTCCATCTTCCAGGACCCTTTCATCTCCTCAAACGCAACAGTCACATAAATAATAACAATTCTATCTCCTTCCATCATGTGCCTCATTTCTAGCACCCCCCCCCCCCCCCATCCCAGACCGCAGTGCAGAAATGGCCTTGACTTTCACCACTTTAGTGTTATTTTTTTCTTGGTTATTCATTCCAGTTTCAAAGCTGGAAGTGTGTACACACACGCTGTGGGTGGTGTAAATTCAATTCTGGCTGAATGTTTACTTCAGCTTTACTTGTTAGTCTTAACTAGAAGGCAGTGCCGATGTCAATGTCAATGCCTCATGACCTATCGAGTGTCCTTGTTCACAGTGTGGTACAGAAAACACATGGCGGAACAGATGAGGCAAAAAACATCCCAGTTCTTCAAACTGACACTGTTTGGTAGGATACTTCTTTTTCACCAAAGTAGTTTATAGTACTGTACAGGCACACACCCCTCAATGTATGTGAACAGTGCATATAGACAAGGGTTGTCAAATGATTACATTTTTTAAATCAGATTAATTACAGTTTTTAAATTAATTGTGATTAATCACCATTCGCAACTACATCTTCCCACTTGAACTGCATTTATTTAACTAAATGACAGAAGAGAATTAATATTTTTTTAAATATATATGTATTAACAACAGGCTGCACGGCGGATGAGTGGTTAGTGTGCAAGCCACATAGCTGGGAGACCTGAGTTCGATTCCACCCTCAGCCACCTCTGTGTGGAGTTTGCATGTTCTCCCCGTGCATGCGTGGATTTTCTCCGGGTACTCCGGTTTCCTCCCACATTCCAAAAACATGCTAGGTTAATTGGCGTCTCCAAATTGTCCATAGGTATGAATGTGAGTGTGAATGGTTGTTTGTCTATATGTGCCCTGTGATTGGCTGGCGACCAGTCCAAGGTGTACCAAGCTTCTTGCTCGAAGACAGCTGGGTTAGGCTACGGCTCCCCCGCAATGCTTGTGAGGATAAGCGGTAGAAAATGAATGAATGAATGAATGAATGTATTAACAGCTCAAAATGAACTGAATATGTCAATCAAGGTAAACGATAGCATACAAGTCTAAACATCTGTTTATTTTTAGGTTCTTGAATGGGCGCAGAACATGTGAATCACACTTAAAATCGTGTTAGTTCAAAGACATCACACCATTTAAGGTATATGTACTTTTTTCCATTGTATTTTCCAGCATACTTAAATGTAGAAAATTAATTCATTCATTTTCTATACCGCTTATTCTCATGACAGTCACAGGCATGCTATCCCAGTTGTCTTCCGGAGAGGCGGGGTACACCCTGGACTGGTCGCCAGCCAATCACAGGGCACATATAGACAAACAACCATTCACACTCACATTCATACCTATGGACAATTTGGAGACGCCAATTAACCTAGCATGTTTTTGGAATGTGGGAGGAAACCGGAGTACCTGGAGAAAACCCACGTTATTAAATTTTTCTTTACATTCTTGTACACAAAAAAACACATTGTCAAGTCGTCTTTGTGATGTTTGGCATGTTCCTGAATGCATCTAGAATTCTTGCAATGACAATGAAGATTTGTCACTCCCAGGATGAACAGACTACAGACGTGTGTGTGTTGGAGTACTGTATATGCTGTGTACTGTATATACTGTATAAATACAGTATATGCTGTTGGAATTATACTGCTGTTGATGTGTTCAGGTCAGGATGAAGTTATAAAATAGCGTCAGTTTCTGTGTGACTGTGTGGGAACACCCCACTGTGCTTCTGTCTGCCATCACACTGCTTAGTGATTATACAGCCGCCATTTGTAATCTCTGGCATTCTCTATTATTTTTCTTCCAGTCTGTCACTGTGCCCTTGCTTCTATATTACACAACAGGCTTCAAATACATCTCAGAATGGCTGCAGTTTTCTCTCCATCTGTTTGTTAAACTCAACAGCAGCTCTTTCCACATGCCAGCCTTGCTGCCATACAGTCGCTTGGAAAACAGAATAATTGGAGTGGCTGTTTTTGATCAAACTTCATCCGGGGATCAGGTTATAGTTGGCTTCCTCAACCAGCAAAGATCAATAGGATGAGATACTGAATAATGGCGTATAACAGCATGAATGTGTTTGGAACCTTCATTCATTTATTCATTTTCTACCGCTTATCCTCATGAGGGTCGCAGGGGTGCTGGAGCCTATCCCAGCTGTCTGAGGGCGAGAGGCGGGATACATCCTGGACTGGTCGATAGCCAATCACAGCGCACATATAGACAAACAACCATTCACACTCACATTCATACCTATGGACAATTTGGAGTCACCAATTAACCTAGCATGTTTTTGGAATGTGGGAGGAAACCGGAGTACCTGGAGAAAACACGTGCATGCACAGGGAAAACATGCAAACTCCACATAGAGATGGATCGATGGGTCTCCTACCTGTGTGGCCTGCGCACTAACCTCTCGGTCGCCGTGCACCCCCCGTGTTTGTAACCTCAATTCTCAAATTAGTAGTTTTACCTCAATTAAGGTAACAATAAATTTTCATTTATCCGTTTCATCAGTTATGTTTATGTACAATATGTGCAATTCTAATTGTTTTGTCATGTACTACTACTGGAAAATATTAATTAGATTTATATGAATTAATCCGGAAAAATTGTATTCGGTTAGTGTCCATTTTGGTAAGTAACCTTCTGAATGAATGATGCTAACCAAGGTTCTACTGTACTCATCATAATTAGTTACCTTCAAAATCCAGGGAAACCAGTAACCTGGCAGTTATCGTTTCTTAATTAGATATACAACAAATAATGTGTCTCATTAAAAAAAAAAAAAATTCCACCTGGCTGTAACATTATGATACAGCCAGATGGGGAAAGCGACTCTGTGTTGAGCTTGAGCTTAACTCATATCCCTCCGTGCCTTCCTTGTCTTTGTTTATGTTCTCAACACCGATTCCGTGCATTTCCACCCAGCTGGGTGGTGTGTGTGTAGACAGACTACGGTATTCTGGGTACTCAGGGATGAGTCTAAGATCGATGATATATCTTTGGTGCTGTGAAATCCAATATGCCAAATCTGTTGTCTTGTATAAGATGTTAAATCAGACCTGATATGAATGCCATATCCCATAATCAGTTCACAGTTCCACATGTCCAAAAGGAGTAGGAAGAAGCAAAGCTTATTAAATCCTACCCCTCCATCTGGTACTTTTACAATCAGTAACTGTTACATTTGTTCACTTCCTGCTTTCCATAATACAGTTTAAGGTTGTTTTTTTTTTATCACGTACCGAAGTACGAGGTGATATGACCATACAGTGACATAATGGGTACCATAGTAAGTGTCAATATAGTGATATATATAGCACATCATGACTGGTTCAAGACTCTTCATCCTTGTATTTAGCAAACATCAACTGCTTGTATTGTTTCTTGAATTGGCTCATCGTTGTGCATTGGTTGAGGTCCTTACTCAATCCATTCCATAGTTTGATTTCACATACTGAAATGCTATGGCTTTTTAACGTAGTCCTAGCATATAAGTGTTTCAAATTTAGTTCTTCCCTGAAATCATATTTCTCCTCACTTGTAGAGAAGTATTGGATGACATTTTTAGGTAATTGGTTATTTTTAGCCTTATGGATTATTTTAGCTGTTTGAAGTACGTATATCAGCAAGTTGAAGTATTTGTGATTTTAGAAATAAGGAGTTAGTATGTTCTCTGTAGGCGGCATTATGAATTATCCTTATTGACCTTTTTTGCAGTACATTTAGCGAGTGAAGATTGCTTTTATAGTTATTACCCCAATATGAAAGAAACATTGGGCTTCGGTCTGTGTATGTGTAAAAATTGTAAAAATTTTGGCACCACCATGGAGTCGGAATGCTCCAGTCTTCATCACATAACATTTGCATATGACCCAGAATCCTCCAAATTGAATAATCAAAGAGTGGACTATTCTAAGACTCCCCTACTTTTGACAGAAGTTGAAACTGTGTGCCTGTGTCATTATGCTGCACCACCTATCACGCTCCAGCATAGACCTCCTCATTGCATGTACAGTTTATCACGCTTGATAAGATGTCGACATGCCTACATACAGTATGAGTGACCATATAAAAGCTGCTTAAGTATTCACCCATCAGTTGTGGTGAGACTAACTCAGTTTGCTTATAAGGTATAATATAATATATAATATCTTCCTCACCTTTTATACATAGAAAAACATATCAAGGCTCATTTACAGTAATTCCTGAACAAAGCAACATTGTTCAACAAGTGCCGAGCCAGGAACCGCCTGCTCATTCGCCTTTGTTCCAATGATTATGATGTTGTGTTACTCAAATGTGACTGATCCCCTCAGATCTCCTTTTTTCACAACCAAACAATCTTGATCACAAGCATATATTCTGCCCTTGCGTTGCATTTTCAAAGCATGCTTTTGATTCTGAGCTGATTATAAGATTACAAAATGGATGTTGGCGCTGTTTGGTATGCATTATTGTTACACGTTGATCTCCCGTACTGGCTGCATGCTGCATTAGAGCCGCTGCTTATCTACAAAGCCAAGGGCGTGGGAAAATCTTTTGCACAGTCGACCTCCATGCTGACTCACAAATTGGTCGGGCTGGTCGGCACTCTCAAACATTGACATGCATCTCTTATGCCATGAGGGTGTTGTGGTGTCAGTGTTCTTTTGTAATTATAAAAAAATTGTACATTTTGAAAATATTAAAATGCAAACCAATGTAGATAAATTGACCCATTTTTTTCACTGCTTTCCTATAATGAGTCACACAGTAATGGTAATTCTTTTGAAATAACATAAATCTGTGTAGAAACTTGTGTAAGTGTGTATGCACGTCTATGTGTGTGTCTCTTTGGGCAGAATTAGATTGGGGTTCTGAGGCGAGAAAAGGGAAGAGACGCATGAAAAAATTTTAGCTATGAGGCTCATAAATAGTTTAGCCACCCAGAGCAGATTCATCAAAATGTGTGAGCGATAAATCCTATTCCTGCCTCAAACCCTCCTCACCCTGAAGAGAGAGCGGTAAAATTGAAGATGCTGGGTGATAATGCAGCACTTTTAAGAGTACCTAACACCTGCTGACAATTGTGTGCTTCTGATCTGAGATAAGTGCTTACATGCAGAATCTAACCTGCTTGGGCACACAAGTACATTCATGCCTTCCAGGCTCGTGCAGTAGATGGATGCTTGGAAACACCAGAAATGACTGATCAATCAATGCCTGGATAAGACCGGTGCTTCTCAAATAGTGGGCACACACGCCTGGGGCAGTGGGGCGAGGTTTTGGTGTGGGGTATAAATGTTGTACTACTGCTGCTAACGTTTGGTATCTACCTGCTGATCTGCTGAGTTGATTTCCTTTGCAGAGTTTTATTGATCATGCTGATCATAAAGAATTAACGCATGTCAATTACAGCTGATATATGCACAACGTTTCTCATTCATTTATTCATTTTGTACCGCTTATCCTCACAAGGGAGCCTATCGCAGCTGTCTTCGAGCAAGAGACGGGGGTACCCCCTGGACTGGTGGCCAGCCAATCACAGGGCACATACAGACAAACAACCATTCACACTGACATTCATACCTGTGGACAATTGTGAGTTGCCAATTAACGTAGCATGTTTTTGGAATGTGAGAAAACCCACGCACAGGGAAAACATGCAAACTCCACACAGAGATGCCAGAGGGGGGAATTGATCTGTGTGTCTGTGTGGCCTGCGTGCTAACTCCCGTCACCGTGCAACCTAATTTCTCATTGATTTTCAAAATTAAAGAAATGCATGAAAAAAAACCAAGCTAGCTTGATGCAAATTAAACTGGAAATGTAATTAAGCGATTAGCATTAGCAATTTGCACAGTGATTTAAAAACACCCCCGTATATGACAACTAATTAGACATATAAATGTACATTCCACTTAAACGCATGATGCTTAATAAGCATAACGTACTTTCAGGCAGACATTTTCCAACAGCAGTAGCTACTTCCTGACTACGGCAATACACTGAGGACAAACTAACATTAAATCCTTACTTGCAAATGAAACTTACATAAGGAAAAAAGTTGCAAATTTTATATTAAAATTTTACATAAATCTCAGAACATTTCAAGTTGGTGGAGCAGTGGATGGGACTTAAAGGAGTAATAGAGGAAAAATTGCATCATGTATTTCGGTTTCTAAATACTGGATGATTCTGTTTTTCAGTCCAGCCCTAGTAGTACTCTACTCTCTTTTTCCACTTTCCTTTTTGAAAAGCATGCTCAAGCATGACCAAACCATTTCATGCATGTTTAATTTTTGGTCAACGTAGATTTAACTTTTGTGGCCAAAAAACAAAAGCAAATAAATAATTTTGGTGGTTTTTGACTACATTTGAAAAAAAAAAAAAAACAAATCTAAACCCAGACAGAAAAATTCATGCCTATTTTTGAATGGACCCTGTCAGTCAAGGACCCTTGGAATTGTCCTACCTTTTCCCTTTTTGCCACCGCTGGGTGAATGTGTCAACTTACCAATGTTTGCAGTTTTAAAAGGTTTTTAAAAGGTTTTCACTGTGTTATTGATATTTGAGAATAAAAAAAGTATGATTTTTTTGTGGAAAATGTTGACATTTTTCAATAATGAAAAATAGTTCTACTCAATGCAATGCAACAATGTTCAGAACTTCCAGGGTAATAAAAATAAACCTCACCTCTCATTTGGGCAGATTTAGTTGTTGCCCTAGCAACACCCTCAACAAACCCTACCACATCAAACCCAACGCAGGCCAATCGATGGTGATCTGCTGCTTTGTGTCGTCCAGTGATGTGACAAATATCCTGGCGGGTTGCCGCAAGCAACAATTTCCCCCAAATCGAAACACCGCGGGCCCCTTTAGACAATGGTTTTATTTGGCTGCTGTTTTCCCCCCTCTTGGCCATCCACGGAGGATGAAGCGCTTTATATATCATCTCTGTCTCTTTGGATAGAGCCCAAGCTCCATCACCATAGCAATGGATGCTTGAGCTACACCCAAGGGACATGCCTGAGAGCTAGGAGATGGTGTGTATGGCAGCAGATTTTTCAGTGTGTGTGTAGGCGTATTCCTGTGTTGCTTCTGTGCTGCCTCCATTTGTTGCTATGAATTATAGATCAGGGGTCACCATGGGATCTATGATAAAGGCTAAACAGGCTCCTCCCGGTCAAGCACCTGAGCCCATGCTTTTCATTTTGAAGCAAGCAGAAGCAACCTTCCAACAGGTTGCTTTATGACAGAATCTTCACATTGCTGGCCCCTCCCATTATTGGTCTCTAAACTCCTGTGTGCTACTGTTGTTTCCCCGAGAGACATCCCTTTTCTCCTTCCAGAGTGGAATCCTGTCGAGCTGTTTGCTCCTTCATTACCTCATTACTTTACCCTCTTCATTCCTCTCCTGCGTGCTGTCTCTCCGAGGATGGCTGCACTGGGTTTTCATTACTCAACAAGTCAATCTTCATCACGGTATACTAGTATGTGCTCTTATTGGCTCAAACGTGCACGTACATGTACACACACGCACGGCTTTGCTCTGCATCACAGCATAACAAAAGTTGTGCTATGTTCATAATTTAATTCTAGCAACAACAAGAAAAATCACATCTCTCTTAGTACTGCATGATTAGTTTGCATCCGGTAGCCAACAAAGTACAAAAATCCAAGCACATATACTGTATGATGTGATATTTCTCTTTTCTGCAGAAGAGGTAGGGTTAGTGAATTGCTGCCTCCCACTGGTGGAGTTGCATGGTCGCCTCTGTTTCGCTTTCTTATACTGTGTGTCAAATAAATTGCGATAGCATTAATATGACCCAGTGCTACAGCATAGATACAGAATGTACAGCTGCAAGCTCCTTGACGTCAATGGAAGATGGATATTAAGAAAAAGACTGATATTGTGTTTTTTTTACTGACAATGCAACTAAAGGTATTTTGTAATATGTTTAGTACTCTCATGTAGTTAGTAAGAAACACATCTCAGTATGCACACTACACACAACCACAATACTAAAATAAGAAGTGTAACAACTTATGTTGAGACAGATAACTGCTGAATGTCTTTGCCTTTTTTCTCTTTGCTGAGCAATTACTATCAAGAAAAAAGAAAACACAACCTCAAAATCCTCTGGCTGTGACCGCAGTCCTGTGGGCTTGAAAATTATTGACCTTTGCTCAGCACACACACACACGCACACAGACACACAACTCAATTTTATGTCCCTTGTTGAGTCCTTCTGGAGAGGAGATGGTGTGCAGCCGGCTGGTCGTTTACTCCTGAGACAGATTCTTGTTTAGCATTTAGATTGGCTTGATCAACCACCAGTTAGCCATTGCACGCGTGTGTGTATATGTGTGTGTGGTTGTATCATTGCACTGTGTGTGGTCATGCATGCACTTCACCGTGGACTGTGTGTATAGGTGTGTGTATCATTTTAGCCCCTATCCCCATGTCTGCCTCTTTTTGTGGGTTCACCCCTTGCATGTGTGTGTGATGAGCCATGGCTAATAGCTTTCGGTGAACACTCGAGGGCAATGTGGCCGATGAGACTTGCTGAGGCAGTGAACCAGGGTCAAAGAAAGTTACACATAAATCATTTAATGGGAATTCCACCACAACCTTCACCCATTTCACCAGGAAATGCCAACACCCCAACCTTTTACTGTATGTCTCTCAATGCCACAATGTTTTCAAATTTCAAATTCATTTATTCAGTCAGTATTTGATGATAATCCCAACTGAGCTTTGCCGTTACATTTTGTGTCTATTGTGTCTGTGTAAAACGGAAGCCCACAGTTTTTCTAAATAATTAATAGAGCACTTCACAATCAGTCAAATCTTATTTAAGATTGCTGAAGGGGATTGGCCTGGAAAAAGGTTAATGGAATTCTGACTGAGCATTGACGTCACATATTACACAAAGGGTCATCCTGGGTTATATTAAAGCACACGACAATTGAATATCACAGTGGTATACGTTCTCTACATTGCTTATTGTAATGTTAGTGGTGTGCTTGTCTGTGTGTGTGTTTACATGTGAGTGGCACTGCCTCTCACCTCTATTTTACCCCGAGTTCAAGCAGAGTTCACAGTCTCCCCTCCGCCACTTAATGTGTGTGTTGGGGACAAGAAAGACTCCAATGGGCTGCCTTGAGCCTCCCCAAAAGCCACTTAGCCTATGTGCTCGCAGAGTTACGACGGTACAAAGATTGTTGAGTGTCTTCATGCATGTATTTACTGTACAGCCCCACAAGTGTATTGCTATCTCTGATGACGTGGCATTCCGCATTGAAGCCCCTCGAGTGCCTATTTCATAGCCCACTGTGACATTATTGTTTCGACTTTATTTCCTGTTATTATAAAGGTGACGGATGTTGCTGGGTGATAGATTACATTACATTACAACATGAATCTAGCTATGGGAAGTTGAGCTACAGCCACTGTGGAAACGCCACTGGGCAGCATTATTCTTCTCAAAACACAGAACACTATAGCTTGACAACTTTATTTTTCTAGGTCTTCTGGATCTGGAATCGATTAGTGCATTGTTTGCAGTAATGCAGACTCTTGATCGGCCCGTTGTGGTGAAGAGGGAGCTCAGCCAAAAGGCAAAGTTCGAAATTCACCGGTCTCATAAGTTTCTACCCTTACCTATGATCGAAAGCTGTGGGTAGTGACCGAAAGGACAAGGTTGTGGGTACGAGCATCTAAAATGGGATAGCTGTGTTCTCCCACAGATATACTAAGATGTGAAGCAGACCCTGCTCTTATTTAGGTAAGAAAAACAAACTTTCCATTTGTCAAAATATTTTCACAAATGTTCATCATGTTCATCCATCTCTGTTGATTTGATTGAATTACATGACATGCGCGAAATGGTCAGGCCTATCACAAGCCCCTCCTTTCCATCACCATCATCACCTGTAGTGGTGTGGTGAAAGTTGCACCATAGATAGATAGATAGATAGATAGACTCCCTTTATTGTCATTGCACAAAAACACAGTAGTGAAATTGCCAACGAAATGTCGTTGCCTGGCTCCCATATAATAACAGACACAAAAGATAAGTAATAATAAATAATAATAATAATAATAATAATGTGGAGAATAAATAGATAGAATAGACACCAAATATGAACAACATAATGTAAAGTGCAGCGTGAACAGTAAATTGCCCAAATAATTTAAATAAATAATAATAATGTAAGTAAAGGTAGAGGGGCTTATTTGGCATTCAGCAGTCTGATGGCCAGGGGGAAGTAGCTGTCTCATGCAAACCAACCATGATTTAATACCATATGTATTTTGAAGGGCTGCATGGTGAAGAGTGGTTAGCATGTAGGCCACACAGCTAAGAAAACTGAGTTTGATTCCACCCTCGGCCATCTCTGTGTGGAGTTTGCATGTTCTCCCCGTGCATGAGTGGGTTTTCTCCGGGGATTCTGGTTTCCTTCCACATTCCAAAAACATGGTTAATAGGTTAATTGGTGACTCCAAATTGTCCATAGGTATGAATTTGTCTATATGTGCCCTGTGATTGGCTGGCGACCAGTCCAGTGTGTACCCCGCCTCTCGCACGAAGACAGCTGGGATAGGCTCCAGCACCCTCGCGACCCTCATGAGGATAAGCGGTAGAAAATAGTATTATATTATAGTAATATATAATATAATATATATACTATATAATAGTATTTTGAAGGGCTGACTTTAAATAGGTTGCACTTTGCCGATGCTGCTGGTTGCATATCTTGTTTTGAAGATGGACAGTTATCCACTATGGTTGTTTGTCTCAAAAGGCAATTGGCATGAAGCACAGGCATCGCCATCTTTGACCAAGCACTAATTTTTTTTTAGAATTACAGATCCTGCCATATTCTATAATTTTTTGATAGTCTGTAGTAGAAAGATGTGGGTTTCTTTTGAAAAGAAAAGACTAATGGTGAAGGATATGCAGGGTTAGTTTCACCTTTAAAACCTTTTAAGTGAACATTTCTTTGATATATTAATGACATTCTCCCAAACTAAACCATTCGCTAAAGCCAACATTACCCGCAGGTAGTAGGAGTCATAAATTTATATATTTATTTAATCCCAGCTGTAATAAAGATGTCATTTGAAAAATGCACATTTAAAAAACCATCTGCTAATTGTAAAAATTTGCAAACGAGCAGCTCAAGTGGACTTCAAAGTCAGGATCAACCTCAAAAATTCCACATGAATAGCTCCATCAGGGAAGACCTTCAGCTCAGAAAACAGAACCACATGGAGAAACCATTTTCACCAAAGAGCCACATTCCCTGGGAAGCCAAAGTACTGTAGATTATGATGTAGATGCCAGATTTTCCCGTAACACAGCAAATGATTGACTGATCCCTCCAAACAAATAATCCATCACTCGCATCTCCCAAGCTTTCGATCCCTATGTCTTCTGCCAAAACGTTTTAGTTGATCCCACGGTGTCTTTTGTTTCCATTATTCTCATTGTGTGTGTGTGTGTGTGTGTGTGTCTGTGCGTGCGTGCGTTCGTGCATGTGCAAGAGATCATTAATGAGGCTGACGCTTGGCCTTTGTTTGAAATATGAAACCACTCTCAGCTGTATGATATTACAGCAATAGAACAGCAATCAGGCATTAATTGAATCTGGGTTATGACTTTTGTGTGATCTCGCTCAGCTGAGTGTCTTTCTCACTCACTTCTTCCCTCCCCATTTTCAATTTGCTAAGTCTCTTCTTTCTGCAGTGTATTGCAGTGTACAACTGGTCTTAACATTTTGATCATTTTATATATCATATACGTATATGTCAGGCAAAATGACCTGACACATTTTAGGTTAAATGAAAGGCAAATAAAGTAAAGTGTTTTTATTTTCGAAAAGTACTACATATAATGCCATTTTGCTTTCTTTATAATGCCATTGTTTTTTGTTTCTTTTTCAGTTGCTGCGATGAATTTGACTGGTGAGCATCAGTTCACGCTTTCATTGTGGAAATGTTTATCAAAACAAACAAATCTGTAACTGTAACACAACGAGCGTTCCGTTTGCACTTCAATCTTGGTAGACATGATCCCGTAGCAGCTCGAAACACGATCTTGTTATGGGTTACCAACTTCAGAGCTACTGGATCTGCATTGAAACGAACCTCACACCACCAGAACTGATTTCATTTTTAAAACATAATGAAACAGAATGGCGGCTGCACAGTGGACGAGTGGTTAGCGCTCGTAAACTGGGACACCGGAGTTCAATCCCACACTCGGCCATCTGTGTGTGGAGTTTGCATGTTCCCCCCGTGCATGCGTGGGTATTTTCCGGGTACTCCGGTTTCCTCCCACATTCCAAAAACATGCTAGGTTAATTGGCGACTCCAAATTGTCCATGGGTATGAATGTGAGTGTGAATGGTTGTTTGTCTATATGTGCCCTGTGATTGGCTGGTGACCAGTCCAGAGTGTACCCCCGCCTCTCGCCCGAAGACAACTGTGATAGGCTCCAGCACCCCCGCGACCCTTGTGAGGATAAGCGGTAGAAAATGAATGAATGAATGGAATGAATGAATATCTACTTTTCAAAAATAAAAACACTTTTTTGTTTCTTTACTTTATTTGCCTTTTATTTAACCTACAAATGTGTCAAATCATTTTGTCTGACCCTGTATGTATATATGCATTTTATATATTCAATATTTGAAATTATCATTTAAAAGAGGGTTGTGAATGAGATGTGCAAAACTAGTACGCACAAGGGCAAAAATGCAGAGAAGATGGCACACAATGGACATGAATTTACATTTTACCCATTAGTCACACTTAGAACCGGGCAAAAAGAAACTTTTCAGTAAGAAATTTCTTGGTTCCACTCAAGATGTAAATTATCATATTGACCCGAATATAATGGGTCAAGACTGCTCGACACTTGTGTAATGACTCTGCTACATTGATTCCAATTATCTTGACATTAGTATCATTAGGCCTATTCTATAGGAATAACTCCTAACTTGTCCAACCTTTGAGACCCTTTTTTTGGAACACGCCTCAATGTCACGGTTGCATATTTTTTTCTACATTCTATATGTTTCAATTGTTAGACTTTTAGATTTCAGGACCCTTATATACTTCAGGTACAATGTTGTTCGTATTTTACACTTTTTATTGTACCCAAGAAATAAAACAGTCATGCCCTTGATGCACTGGGATACATTTAGAATGAAAACTATTATGTTCTGACTGGAAATAGATTCCAACATTAGCCCAGATGTTGTCACCTCCTTGAAACACTGGTGAAGGTTAGATAATAGTTAAACATGCCGTGGAGGCTGTTGCAGCCCTGTTCAATAATTGATGTATTCACAGAGTCCCCACAAAGACTGTAAGAGTACTTACTTTGACAGTGTGTGTGTTTCCTCTCTTTCATGGAATGGGAGACTATCTATCCAGCCTGACCTTTTCCTTAATTGCCTGGTTCGGGTTCTGTCTCTGCCCATTTCAGGAACAGCGGTCTTGCCGAAATGACTGCTGACTCCCAATTGTCTCTGGCAAAACCTCACTTTACCTGTCGCCGCTGACATCCATGTGACTCACAACCAAATACACACACACGCATTTAATCAGAAGTGCAACAGTGCCCATCAGGTGTTTCCAGAGAAACCAGGAGGTAAGGCAATTCAAGTCAAGGTCATATGAAAGGACACATGTTGGGGTGGCGGAGATTTATGTCTCCTCTCTGTCCTTCCGTGGATAGAAATTTGCAGTGATATATCTTACTTAATAAACCTTCCTTCTTATGTATTTCCCCTGTAAACATCACTCACCCCTTCATTCCTCTCTTACCTTGTAATTCCATTCGCCATAATTTCACAACTGTATATCAATGTTGATCCATTGTCCTCCAGTCGCATGCAGCCAAAAGCTAACGGCCCGTTTAGGCAAAATATGCTTGTGAAGGGTTGGAAATTGCAGCAAGGGCCACTTATTGTTTGATGTCTATGTGACCTCATTTTGTATAGAGAATGCAAATGTAAAAATAATGCATGGAAGTTGTAATCTGTCAAGTGTGGAGAACTATACATCCGTGTGACTGAGAGATTGGATCTATTTGAGGTTTGACCTTATGAACAAGCACGTCCTTTGGTAACGTGTACACATACAGTAAGTATACATGGATATTATTATCACCCACACTCTTGATATATAACAATTAAACTCACTAATTGGTTCATATAACATCACTGTGCACTATCCACTCCTTGCTGACAAGGTGCTGTTCATGTGATGATGCTTTCAAGAACTCTTAATGCACAGTGCTCAGTATTGTCAGAAATCCCAGAAAATAGACTCAAAACGTGAATTAAGCTCAAATAATAATGAAATGTGGTTCAAAAATTCTGCGACTATGACAGATTATTACAAATGTAACATTATAGCATTAAAAAAACCTCATATTCAGCGTACATTAACAATAAAAACTTCTTTCTTTCACTTGTTAAATTGAATAATGTACGCTCATTCCCACAAAGAGACAAATCTACACTCTGTCTCACTCAGCCAATATCTTAAATTAGTTAGCTGGCTAACATAAAATGTAGCCCTCTGAAATGATCACTCACCCGAGGCTGCCAATAGAATCTTGCTCCAAGCGGCATCTTTCATTGGGTTGTCTTTGTGCTGGGTGTCATGGGTCATATAACTCTTAATTTTCTACCTCAACAATCAACATTATTTTATCCATTGTTCTCCCTGGGTCGTAACTGATACATTTGTCTAGTTTAACTAATGATTTTTGGAGGTTTCCGGCAAGAGTTACCAGGGTGTTGCATTTCATTAAGTCAAAAAGTCTGATATCTCTGCCTCTAAACCAGATTGTTCTTCCGTATACCATCAAATGAATATTTATGACTCCATTCTCTGTAACCAGCATTAAATGTCACATTGATCTGGAATAAAACCAATAGCCAAAAATATGCTGCAACTGAATAAAAGTTGCTGAGTGTTAATCTGGGTGTGACCTTTTTTACATCGATTAATTTCATGAAATATTCCACCCTCGGGCATCTCTCTGTGGAGTTTGCATGTTCTCCCCGTGCATGTGTGGGTTTTCTCCTGGTACTCCTCCCACATTCCAAAAACATGCTAGGTTAATTGGCAACTCCATAAGTATGAATGTGAGTGTGAATGGTTGTTTGTCTATATGTGTCCTGTGATTGGCTGTGGCGACCAGTCCAGGGTGTCGCCCTAAGACAGCTGGGATAGGCTCCAGCACCCCGGTGACTCTTGTGAGGATAAGCGGAAAAGAAAGTATGAAATATTTTTGTCAGGCACATGCTCAATAACAGAAGAGAAAAGTCTGTGAAAAGTCCTGTAAGCTATATGAGCAGACTTTTAGAAAAAAAACCCTATTAACCTTACTAGGCCACACGTGTAGCATGATCCTGGCACTGATGCTGAGCAGCGGCCCTTATGTCATGCTGGCGATGTTGCTCATCATCAACATTAATCCCAAATGGAATTTCAGCCCAAAAAACTAACGACAAACAAATGAGTCCTGACCCAAAGGAATGCATGAATTAGTCTCATGACCTTTAAATTGACTTTGAGTGGTAAAATAACACTTTGGTTCTGTTGGCGAAGCTAAGTATGCGTATGAGTAATGTCAGACTATACCTGCACTGTGTTTACTATCTTGTCTCTCCTTTTTTTTCTGTCCGGCTGGCATTCTAATTGTTGTGCAGGCATCCTCTGCATGGATTTAGTGTTGCGCTTGCCTTAATTTAATTGAAAAGCCACAGAGAGCGAGGAAGAGGAGGGAGGGAGCGGATGAAAAACAGATAAATAAAAAGTGGAACCAATCTTTGTCGGGTGTGCTGGGCGGTAAAATGTCTGTGCGCTGTGAATAATGCATGTGGGAGATGGATAGGTTTGCTTGGTTAAGGCCCGGGACTGCTGGAGCTTCATTACCGAGATGTTTGTATGCTGATGCTGTGATTCCCGCTCTTGCGCTCTGACCGAATTGCGCCTGCAGAGGTGGCACCTCCCTGAGCTATCTCATACTTCCTTATTCATTTGCTCTTTAAAGCCTTCTGTCTCTCTCCATCCTTGTGTACATTTTAATGGCTCTACCACGCAACACATCCTTTCTTGGCTGCATTTACGGTGTACCTACATATTTCCATTGATGATAGCAAACCTTTAAGACACACGGTAGTCACTGCATGTTAGTTTTTGGCTCTGACCTCTTTTCATCTGACTCGCGTCAGACTCCCCCAGATAGATGAAAATTTCACAAAATAATCTTGATTTAATTACACGTTATTGATGCATAAATATTAAAATATCAAAATATTAAAGAAAGACTTTATTTAAAGATTTATCGAAGTCCATAACGTTCATTCATTCATTCATTTTCTACCGCTTATTCTCACGAGGGTCGCGAAGGTGCTGGAGCCTATCCCAGCTGTCTTCGGATGACACGCCAATCACAGGGCACATATAGACAAACAACCATTCACACTCACATTCATACCTATGGACAATTTGGAGAACATGCACGGGGAGAACATGCAAACTCCACACAGAGATGGCTGAGGGTGGAATTGAACTCGGGTCTCCTAGCTGTGTGGCCTGCGGGCTTACCACTCTTACTGCCGTGCAGCCCCAAGTTCATAACATTCATTCATTCATTCATTCATTTTCTACCGCTTTTCCTCACGAGGGTCGCGGGGGGTGCTGGAGCCTATCCCAGCTGTCTTTGGGCGAGAGGCGGGGTATACCCTAGACTGGTCGCCAGCCAATCACAGGTCACATATAGACAAACAACCATTCACACTCACATTCATACCTATGGACAATTTGGAGTCACCAATTAACCTAGCATGTTTTTGGAATGTGGGAGGAAACCGGAGTACCCGGAGAAAACCCACACATGCACAGGGAGAACATGCAAACTCCACACAGAGATGACAGAGTGTGGAATTGAACTCGGGTCTCCTGGCTGTGTGGCCTGCGGGCTTACCACTCTTACCGCTGTGCAGCCCCAAGTTCATAACAAATAAAATATATAATTTTTCTTCTTTATACAGCAAACAAGCCCAGACAGAATCAACAGTGCCAATGCTGGTTGCAGTCAAGTAGCATGCTTCAAGACATGACTACCCAACAATAAAATCCACATAATTGTCTGATGAATTAATCAGCTAATTGACTCTGATGCTCATAATTGCCTCGTAATAATAGGCTACTTTTACACAAGCCAGCATTTTGCATAAAGTATCTCCTTGTAAAAAGGTGAACATTACTCACTATTACTCAAATAATTAAACCCACTTTGACTCAGGGGCCCTTTTCAATTATTTTCTCTCCTATAGATGCAATGCTTCAAATAATGATCTTCATATATCGTCAAGATTAAACCAATTGATGTGATATTTATGGCCACAATTAGGCACCAACTCGACATTGTTATAATTTTAGCTCCTTCATCCATTCATCCATTCATCTTTGAACAATAACACTTATCCCGCTGTGATGAGCTGGAGCCTATCCCTGCTGACCTAAGACAGGAGGCGGGAACACACTGGACAGATTGTTAATCAATCAAAAGCATTGGTTATATAATGAGTAACGGGAAGTGTGACAAATTAGAAGATGACTCAAATTGAGTTAAAATAAAAGCATGTGCTGTAAAACACACGGGTTTCAAGATGGCAAAATTTAAAGTCTTGAACTAACTACTGTATTAACTGAATTTACTGTAAATTAATGAACAACAACTCTGTTCACTCTAAATACATACCAACTTTCAATAAAATAAAAATTTCAATAAATAAAAGCCAGAAGCACTCCTAGCATGCCATGTGGCACTTTTTTTTGTAAATAGTTGCTCAAAGTAGATCTTAAGAGTTAATGTAGTTGTCCACTGAGGCTATTAATAGCCCCGTGTTATGTTACTGCGTTATGATTATAGCATTAATTCTTTTATAACAACAGTAACATGTATCATGATATTACATATTTATAATTAGCCTCACCCAGATTTTACAGTCGTCCCTCACTATAGGGTGGTTGAAACATCTCTCCCTCACTCTAATGTGTTTTTTTTTAAATAATTAATTAAATGAAATCTTATTTTATTACTCAAAAATATTTAAAGACAAGTTATATGTAGTATTCTGGTCACATTAGATTAGCTTCACACTGCATGGAGTCAGTGATGGCATTCCCAATGTGACATAGTGAAAAAAAGTTCTCTCATTCCATGTGGAAGTGGTACATTCATGACATCAAATGTTGAAATTCACTTATTGCGGTTGGATAGGGAACCAATGAACTACGATAAACAAGGGCTGACTGTACTCCCAAATGTAGTTGAAGCTGAACTTGTCATGTTGTTATTTAAATTTTAAAGTAGTTGAATCAACAACGCCTCTGCTGGTTGCACTATAGTATTGAACTCTATTCTAACATAATTCCTCCAAGACCTGATTAATCCACAATCAGTTCCACACAATCGACAGAAATCCATTAATCCATTAATGAAGTATTATAGCTTAGTATGTTTTGCGCCATGTACTATTGAACAGGCTCTTCTTTCCTTCAGTTCACCACGGCCTCTGTGTGGTAATCCTGCTTGCGTTTCTTTATGAAAATGACCAAAGGGGCTGCTGCATATTTGTCAAAGAAACACGGTAAACAAACCCACAAGCACACTCTCAGGAGACTTCTACAGTAGGATGAGCTTATTGTCACTGCTGTGCTTTTCAAAGCACTCCCACTTTATTGCCTCTATTAACATGAAAGGAGCTGAATGCAGATGACATGTTACATCCAGCACTGATCAGAGCAAACTTTTTGGGAAATTATCTTGAGTGTTGGATCAGGTTTTGTTGCCGTCAGTGCATGCAAAACATGTGAGATGTTTTTCCTCCCTAAAGCACGAGGTCGGCACATTGGAGTGGAGTAACTTTGACCTAAATGAAGAACGAAGAAGAAAGGTCTTTCATGTTGTAGTGGCAGCTTTTCAGAATGTGAAGCTCAAGGTGTGTTATTGTTGGAAGGCCAGGCCCGTGGTGCGCAGCATGCTGTAATATATTCCATTTCATTATATCCACCCTCCAAGCCTTCTCTCATCAGTGGATCAGGAGTGTGCGGTCTCGCGGGCACACAGAGATATAATTACTTTCCAAGCGCGAAGAGCGGAGAGAGAAGGAGACGAAAAGACAGAGAAGCTTTAGGAATGAATAATGAACTTTAATTATGCTTTATGGCAACAATTATAGAATGAAAACAGAAAGTCAATAGGCAGAAACATTGTCTCATTTTTCCATTGTTGAGGTGGGCTCCTTTGTGCCGCGGGCAAACCAAAATAAGAAACAGTCGAGAGGAAAGAGCGAAGGAAAGAATGTGCGTGATCACATTTATCAGAGAAAGAATGCAACTGCTACGTCTCTGAATGGTTTATTATTATTTTCTCTCTCATGTTGCCTTGTTCTGATTCTCCTCTTCGCTAATGGCATCCTTAGCAAATAATAATGAGAGCGTAATGGATTCCATCTTGATTATTGTGGTGTGCTTGCTCCTTCTGTGTCTGAAGGTGTGCTGCTTGTGACTGAGCCAATTCAAACTCAGCCTGACATTTTGTTGACTCCCCGTCATAAGGATGCATAAGGATGCTGAGGTTTAGGACGTCTGATTATCATGTCCCATTGGCAGCGATGTGAACAATGATGCTGAAAATGGCGTACACTGCTATGCACACAAACACCTCTTCCATCAAGGGCAGATTAATTAAAAGGCACAGTCTAATTAGTGTCATTAAGGAAGGAATAATAGAGAAAATTGTACACAGGGACCTGGTCCGAGACAGCCTGTCAGTGTGTTTATACACACAAACACACGCTATCCTTAAAGGAGCAGGTTAATTTGTTTAAAGCGATTAATAGTGTTGAATCAATATATTACTGTCAACACTGTGAACCTATTCTTCCGGCCTTTACATGTGTCATTTTCAAGGCACAAAAAAGCAGTGTTGCCAAGAGCAACAAGCCTTCACAGTTACCTGCAGATTTTCTTTTATTTTTTAACCAGTGATGGCAGGACTGTCAAATACCAAAATCAACAGCAGCAACAAATTCCAAGGTTGTGCCGAAATACTGAACCACTTCACTGTATTATGAACCTCTTTCCATTTGAAGAAAGCTTGGTCAATCTGCCAAGGCTGTAAGATTTCTGAATGCTGTGGATTCTATAAACTTGATTTTATTTGGGATTCAACCAAAGTCCTTCATTCATTCATTATTCATTTTCTACCGCTTATCCTCACTGGGGTCGCGGGTGTGCTGGAGCCTATCCCAGCTGTCTTAGGGGTACACCCTGGACTGGTCGTCAGCCAATCACAGGGCACATATAGACAAACAACCATTCACACTCACATTCATACCTATGGACAATTTGGAGTCACCAATTAACCTAGCATGTTTTTGGAATGTGGGAGCCACCGGAGAAAACCCACCCATGCACGGGGAGAACACAGAGACGGCCGAGGGTGGAATTTAACTCGGGGGAAAAGTATTCTCACATACTATACGTATGTTAAAAGACTACTAAGTTTGTAAATTTGTAAAAATAAGTTTTTTTTATTATTATTAAAACAAATTACAGCTGGAATAGGTGCAGATTATTCAAAATGTAAAAAGTGTGCAGCTGCTCTATAGGAGACCACAACTCAGTACAAAGAATGAGCATAATAGGTCCCCTTTAAATACTTGATTTTGTCTTTACATGTAATTTTTTATATTTAGATTAAATTAAATTGGGATAATAATAAAATATAATTTAAATATAATATGAATAAATATTATATAAATTATATATATTAGACATTTATTTTATTTTTTAAATTATATTAATTTTTTAATATATCAATTTATTTTCATAAATTATATAAATTATATAATTTATGTAAATTATATAATTATTATTATATAAATATAATATAATTTTAATTAAATTATAAAGTTTTATATTTATGGTCTTATATTCCGTACATTAGGGTAGTCTGAAAATATGAAAAAAGTAGAAGTTTTGATCCCAGAATTTTGTTTGACATGAAAGCTTCCACGGCAAACTGAATCTTACGGCCAAAATACTAAGACGCCAATAAGCTTCTCTGCAGACGGTAGAGGCGTGGTTTAGAAGAGCTGAAAGTCAGGCGCACAAATCAATTTACCTCTGTCAGACTTTGCTGTGCTGGCATCTTTGTAGTAGTAGGCTGGAAAATTTGATTAAGTATGATTCATATGCTTGGTGTAAGTTCTTTTTCATCATAACACGACAGCTACTGTTTTTTTGGCAAACATCTTGGATTTTTGCTGACAACACGATGACTAACTAATCCCATTTGGTACTTTTTGTAGTTGATTTATCTTGTAAAAAGTGTCTTATTGCAGTGTATAAAAAGTTAGCCAAAATGCCCAATATACTGTGTATAATATACTAATAATACTGATAAAATGACAAAATAGCTTGAATAACCACTAAAATTATAACTCCAATGAGCCAAGATTACCTGTACTGTTCTGTTGGTGGGTAGCATGAGCAAATCAAGTGCTGTCATAACTTCTGCAGAGCTCACTTCTAAACAAACATGGCGTCGAATGTGTGGGACATTTCGCCAAATGTTCCAAATGCTCTACAAACGTGCTACAATGAGAGAGAAAAAAAACATTGAGCTTCAACACATCAAACCTTATCAGTCACCTGAAATGCCAGCTACGAGGCTCGAGGCCTGGGGCTTGTTCCTATCGCCGTTGCATTCGAAAAATGCAAAAAAATTGCCAAAGCAACGTGGGACTTCATTATGGAAATAATAACCATTTGGAGCCACGGTTTGTCTTTCTGAGCCACTTTTTCATGTTTTGTTAATATTAGTGATGTCATTATATTTGGTAAGGACAATTCTATAGGTACAGTTTGTTAAATCCATTGTGCGTCTTTACAATTTTGAAACAAAACATGTTAGAAACTACAAGCCAAAAATCTAATCTAGTAAATGTTTTTTTCTTTATTATTCTCAAACTGCTGTGCTTATAAAGATATTTTCTGTTGCCTCCAAGGGGAGACTTTCATTGTCTTGAAGCAAAATATGATGCAAAAATATAATAAATATTTGAAAATATCAACGCAAAATATTCAGATTCAGTCTCGTAGTCCAAAAAAGAATGTCCCCTTTGGCAAGTTCAACTAGATTCATAAAGGTTTCCATCAAGGCATGGCACTAGAAACAAGTGTTCAGAATATTGCACTGTCCCTTCAAAAATAATCAAATTATTGTAAATTTCCCCATCAACAAATGCCCTCTGGCAATGAGTGTCACTGGCTGAAAGTTACATATTCCCCTCATTGTTTGACTTTTTTGAAAAAACGCATTTGGTAGACAGTGGTTATAAAATAATTCGGTTTTATGTTTGTACAAAACAAACACACACACTGTGGCTTCAGACAATATTTTGAAAATCACCAGGGTACTCTGTAACACCCCTGTACACCCTGCTTTCATTTCTATTCTTACTCGGAAAAGTAAAACAATACACACTTACACACAACACACACATTTCCACGATTTTATGCTGGAGGCTGCAAAAATATGAATCAAGGGTGACAATAGCGTGCAGAGTGGAGCCCTGTGAATCCCATTTTCATCATTTACCTTAGGCTAAATGGATTTGGAACACTGCTGGGTAGCTCACCTCTCACACTGGTTTGCCTACTTACATGTGAAAAATGGTTGAATTCCGAGTCAGCCTTACATTTTGTCATCATTTCCCTGCACTCCCCCTGTGTCTCCATTCAAACATATACTTGTATAACCTGTCTGTATGTGTGTGTGTGTATATATATATATATATATATATATATATGTAGTTTTTTTTAGGATGGTTTTAGTCTTTTTCATGAAATGGTCTAAAAACATTTAATGTGTTAAAATTCACTTTATTATCATGAGTTTTTAACGAAGTTCCCTCCTATGGATGTACATGTTACATAACATTAGGATCAGCGAGAACTGATTCCATTAAAAGACTTCAGTGTGGCAAAAATGAGATGCTTCAATGTATTCTTGAGCCAATGACTGCATATTTCCTCTTAGAGAACTCCAAGTTCAGTTGGGGTCCTGAGGTTTAGGTCCTTTAGGACCTGAGCCAAATAGAAAACTCAATGCTTAAGTGTTTTCCTAATTTGGGTCATTGATCCTTTACAAATCAAACGCCTTCAACATTCTACAAGCTCACTGGTAGCCGTCCTTCTTCTCTGCTCGTCACTGTCCCATCGCCTCCTCTCTGTCTCCCCATCTCCTTCTGTTCTGTCTGATGGCAGCATGTTGATCTATTATCGACAAACTAATGTGGCTCACTTGACACCTCTCCTGCCGGTCCACTTTCCTACAGCCTCTAATTCACCAGCATCATCAGGACACACACAGGATGATATTTTATCATACTGGTACAATAAAATGCAAGTAGATTATTATCTACTATTTTATAATAGTATTATAAAATATTTAGTAGTTAAATAAATCATAAATAGTTTAAATCACGTTTTCAATATCAGTGATTGCAATGAAACAATGAGCCCAATTTGTGTAATTGATAATTGATCAACAGCAGTCCAATAAGTTAGGACATCACCATTATCTTAAAGTTAGCATCACGAAGGATGCAGAGTGCGGTTCAAAACCATGCACCACCAGAAGTTGCATTATGTCATGCATATGCATAATCACACAGTTTGTTGGGAGCGTAGACCGTGAGGTGCATCATGGTATGATCCTTTTGAGAAAAAAAAAAACATGGACATATTTGTTGTACTTGGAGCAAAGGTTTGTTAGCTGCTGTCGTTGCACATGGCTCTATGGGACCTTTGTACAAGCAGCTTGTTTTGAAGCCATTCATCAAATAAGATCCCTTATCTGCTTCTCTGCAGCACCAGATTGACTTTAATCTGTGTCTGTTATGCAGAGGTTACCCAGTCACATGTGAGAGTCAATGTGACATCCCCCTCTTTATGTGCTGATGCTTGTTGGCAATTTTGGAACAAAAGTAGTGTAACTTTATTAATACATGTTTGTCAAAGTATGTATCTACATATTTTGGTGAGTATAAGTGTGTGCGTTTGTGCAAGCATCCATGAGTCCAGTTGAGTGTGTTTCCCCTGTGTTGACTCTTAATTGTTCTGTGCTTCTGAGAGTGTGTGTTCTGCTCAGTCCACAGCAATTGATCTGGAGAATAATGGTTGGTGGAGAGTCTCAGGTCTCTGAAATCACTGTCTGAAACTCCTTGTAATTACCTCTGGGACCTCTTGCAATGATGAGTGAGAAGCAGGGATAGAGAGAGCGAGGGAGTGGAGGTTGGACCGGGATAGAAAGTGATAGAGGGAAGAAGAAAATGACAGAGAGATTGAAATAACATGTGCCCACACAAGAGTACTAATGTAAAACTCGTAGTTTAGATCAACACGCTTCAATCCTGATTGAATATCTTGTGCTTAGTTAGTTATAGCAGGGGAATATTGCTACTTAAAGGGGACCTACTAAGCTAATTTTTCCACCCCTCATATTGACTTGTGGACTCCTATAGAGCATCTACAAATGGCAACCCACACAGAAGGCTTTCTAGATCTTCCAGAATCTGCACTGATTGTGGCTTTCCAAAAATGTATTCCATACACAGCCCGCCTCTGGGCACGCCCACTTCTTTCTGATTGGTTACATTTCCAAGCACTCCTGATGACTTTCGGACTACTGCTGAACCCCACTCGAATTTTATCAGTATAGGAGTTAACAATAAATGAAGAAACTCTTTGGAGAGTTATATAGGAGTTTGACCTTCTGACAACTACAATATCATGTTTATTGGTACATAAGCAAACAGATCACCTGGTTTAATGGTCTTCAGAGTTGACAGAAAATAACACAAAATATGGTCCAGGATATCAGTTATTTGGGCAGCACGTGAGCCCCAACCATATTATATACCTTGAGAGGTCCCACACTTTCAAAAGCAGGGATATACAGTAAACCTCGGATATATCGGACTCGGATATATCGGAAATTCGCCCACAACGGACAGATAAAAAAGAACCAATTTTTCTGTAATGCATTTCCAATAAAAATTCATTGCATATATCAGATTTTTTATAACGGATTTCGCCTATTTCGGACAAAATCTCCAGTCCCGTTCCAATTTCCCTCGCATATATCGGATGGCCGCATCGTGTCTTTCTCCTGGCTCCAGATTTAGGAGAAATACAAAAGTGAGTGACGTCAATAATACTAGCACAGCAGTGAATGAGATCTTAACCTCACTATTGGAAATAACGTAGGCCTGACGGGCGTAACAGGGCCTAGCTTAATTAACAATTTGTTATGCTCAGAGTCCAATAAAGTTAAATTCTCATTACCTTACGTCTCTTTTCATTGCCCAGTCCAGGTACATTGGAAACATAGTCAAGGAAGTGCCTTTTTATAACGGATAAAATCTGATTTACGGATATACCGGATATAAATCCAATATATGCGTAAAACGGACATTTTCTGGTATACGCATATAACGGATTTCGCTTATATCGGACAAAACCAGTCACACACAGTTTTTCTTTTGTTAATCCCCTGGTCAAAACTGGGTATTTTGCATGATCACACTGATAAATAGATACATACGTAAATAGAGTCTGTCTGTTTGAATGGGTTGAATTTGACCTTCAGTTTTTTGTCCACTCACGATGGCAATGGGTTCTAAGTCTAACAATAACGATAAAGCAGTATGATAAAACATAAATAACTAACAATAAACTCAAATTTTCAGGGGCAATTCTCACCCACAGTGCCAGGATTTCCCTGGCACTTGGGGATTGGAACACCGATATACTGAAAATGAACTGATTAAACGCTCTTAACGCTCTAAATAATCATGAAACTGTGCCTCCTTTAGTGTATAATTATTTGTATGTATCCTATGGTACACAAAAGGGGGTGAATGTCCATCTTCATCTTCTACATTGGCAAAGGCTTGTTAGTGCCATAGGCATTGTGCATTCTGCCTCATTCGCTTTCAGTGTGCGTCTGATTGTTTGTTCACTGATCCAATCTGCAGCAGACAAACTGGTGGAAAGCATAGGCCAGACACAAAGGCACATACATCAAGGATATCGATGCTAACAAGTGCAAGGCCACAGCAAGCTCCCGGTGTTGCCGCAGCTTTCGGGAAATCGTTCAGGCTTGTTGTTTTGTCTGCAGAGAGGCAACGCCGTGTCATCCTGCAGCAGAACATTCATATGTGAGATGATTTAAATGAAATAGATAAAAGACAGAATTGATTCCAGCCAAGGGATGCTGCTGGAAATAAACAACAACAACAGAGAGGCGTGCAGGCATTCACCTACGCGATGGTCGTTGTCGGTAACCGCCGCAGTCGAGCAAATAGCTTCACACCCTTGTTTATGTATCATCATTTTTATTTCTTCGACGTTCCGCACCTGAAAAGAGATTACATCAGAGGGAGAGTTCAGATGAAACTGGGGAGCAGGAGAGCAGTGGAATAGGCGAGGCGGAAAGCGGCAGCAGCAGAAAATGAAAATGGGAGATTACTGATCAGCATGTAACACAGGGGGAATATTTGATTCAGTCTTTTGTGAGTTTTTCATATCTGAAAACATGAAATGCGGTTATTTTGGCTCCTTTTGAGGGCATGCTGGGTTCATACTCAATCCAGACTCTTATTGCTGCATGGAAGAGAAAATCTCAACGTGACTGCGCAATAGGGGTGCATTATTGGTGGCATTATGTTGAAATTGCGTTTCAGCTAACAGATTTGAGCTTGGACTTTTGTAGATGTTTGCATGGGAAATAGAATATTCAATGTCTGAGTCCCTTTGTACTGAATCTCCTGAACCAGTAGATAATTGACAAAGCTTCACACTATTAAATCAATCATGTGCCAATGTGAGAAATTCTAAAAAGGTAACTCAGCCACTGTGCTGCTTGCATTATACTGTTAGTGTGCGATCATGCTGTTAAAGTGCCCGGATTATCTTGCATGGACAAGGTTGGTGTCCTTGTACTTGAGATCATCAGCAAGCAGCGGTGCATGTCTGCATGCTGATAACATTTTAAACATTGATGCAACTTCGAAAATACCATATTAAGGGTCTATCGACTTTGAGAGGTGCATGCCGGCAGGTGTTGTGCATACAAACACACACACACACACACAACAGACACACTCAACACCCACGTCCTTGTAATTGCTCTTCTCATTGCCCCAAGGCAGCATGAGCTGGCATGTAAGCTATATAATAAAGCATATTATCCTGGCTGGTAATGCATTTCTGCCTCCTCCAGCCTGATGACAGCTGGAATTGAGCTCCCTGTGTTGCAGAAGGTGATCCATACTAAATTCCTTCAGGCGGCTTGGAGCAGTGTGTCATGGTGCTGACCTTCTCCTGACAACTAGTATAATGAGTTTTGGAAAATAAACGTCTTCCATGGATGCGTAAAGTTGGTATTCAGGTGGTTCTTTCATTTTTTTTTTTTTTTACCCGAGAGGGTATATAATTTGCACAAATCGCAAGAAAGGAGAAACATTTATTTTAATGTGATTGCCCTAATTAAGTTTGAAAGCTAGCAATGTCAAATACAGTTCATCAGGGGTCACCAGCATCTGGGCTGTGGCCTCGTGGTCTAGAATCAGGCTGTGGATCATTTGGTAATGGATCACAAAGTATTTCACTCATATTTGTCCACAGACAAATATATTTGGAGAAAAAAATGACCTAATGACCTAAAATGAGCTAATTTGAAAAGTCTGAAAAGTGTGAATTATGCTGGGCAAAAAGAAAGCAGCCTTATATAAATGAATACATCATTACAGGTGCATTGGCATCCCATGTTGATGGGCTGTGACTGGTTACTGACTGCTTGTGAGAGTGACATCATGTGATTTTGCACCTTATAATCACATACTTTGGAATCATAAAATCACATTTTATCATTTAGCTTTTTTTTTTTTTTTTTGCTACAACATTTGTGTCATCTGAGGCACAAATGTTACTGGCCTAAGGCCCAAGATTTGTGCCTACTGGTAAACCTAATTCAGATCAGTTTTCAGATATGCAGGAATATCTATTATCCGATCGGGTATCTCTGTGTGGAGTTTGCATGTTCTCCCTGTGCATGCGTGGGTTTTCTCCGGGTACTCCGGTTTCCTCCCACATTCCAAAAACATGCTAGGTTAATTGGCCACTCCAAATTGTCCATAGTAGGTATGAATATGAGTGTGAATGGTTGTTTGTCTATATGTGCCCTGTGATTGGCTGGCGACCAGTCCAGGGTGGACCCTGCCTCTTGCCCGACGACAGCTGGGATAGTGAGGATAAGTGGTATAGAAAATGGATGGATGGATGGGTTAACAAAAGGGTTACCAAGGTAGCCTGTCTGAACATTCCAATACATTCATATTAATGTGTCTTGAGTTTTGTCATTAAATGTTTTGATTTTTATCTCTTGAAAGTGAACACAATGCATGCCGTCGTCAATGTCCTGTTGGGGGCCACAAAATGTCCTGCAAATGGCCCTCGGCTGTGAGTTAGAGACCCCCTGCTCTATGTGAATGATACATATGTAAAACTTGTTTCAGTTTGAACTAAGAGAGATGAAGCAAGACAGAGCAAAGGGGTTGTTTAATGACCAGAGTAGCGTAA
Organism: Doryrhamphus excisus; assembly: GCF_037039965.1. Lineage (NCBI taxonomy): Eukaryota > Metazoa > Chordata > Actinopteri > Syngnathiformes > Syngnathidae > Doryrhamphus > Doryrhamphus excisus. Next base: position 18,537,766 of record NC_136362.1, read on the forward strand.
TTCCCTTTTAGATTGGTGATTATTCAACGCAAGGCATTTCATTTGCATCTTGTACAGCATTATGTCCGGTAAAAAGTGTTCACTCTACACAGAATTAAATTACCACATTGATTTTTTTCCCCCCTGCTCCCCACTCTAACTCGTTTTCTGCACGATGGCGGCTTTGCGCATAGATTAATACATCTGCAAGCTTAAAGTATCTCTATGTCCTGCAGTAACAGTCGTGTCTCCGGGGTTCAGCTTGCAGATCATTAACAAGGTGTTAAACATTGCACCCTGTTCCATAGTAATAAGGCGCTGAGAGAAGAGAGGCCATGCAGAGAAGGCATATCATGGCCCCATTGCTACATTTGCTTGATGCTTTGCAGATTCCATACACGTCCGTGCACACATGCACACATAAACCCCCTGCCGATCAACATCTTCAAAGTCTGGAATTAAGGAGCCCACTTTCATCCACAGCACTTCCAATTACAGTGGGAGAGAAAGTGTAATCACTGCAATTCAAGTGGTGTAGGAAGAGAACACCTGACAGAGCTTCTATTGCACCTGACCACCGTGGCACTATAAATAAAGTGTGAGGCTGTGTTTTGTACTTCATGTCTAGCTTGGTCAAAACACAATTGGGCAAACTACTGTAGTATATGGGCCATATCCGTCCTGTTAAACTTGCTGAATGTTTACAAAGTATTACTATTTAAAACTTTAACATTGAACCTGCCACCCTTGGCCGTCTCTGTGTGGAGTTTGCATGTTCTCCCTCTGCATGCGTGGGTTTCCTCCCACATTCCAAAAACATGCTAGGTTAATTGGCGTCTCCAAATTCTCCATAGGTATGAATGTGAGTGTGAATGGTTGTTTGTCTAATTGTGCCCTGTGATTGTATATAACAGTAGAGTGTATACAAATATTGTATATAACAATATAACAGTCACTAAAGTCATCATACAGCAACGTCACACTCAAATATACAAATATGTACCAATATGAATATAAAAAAACAACTCCTTTTTCTCATAGTTTTCCCATACTGTATTGCATCTGAGCAATGCATTTATTGGGGTGCTGCAATGACGTTAGCCCCTCTCTGGGCTCCTCAAATAAAGACACAAATCATCAAAAGTATAAGATGCAGATGTATTTACTAAAACTAAAACGGTCTGAAAGTTTATTGAATGTTAAGGAATGTTTCCTCCCACATTCCAAAAACATGCTAGGTGACCAGTCCAGGGTGTACCCCCGCCTCTCACCCGAAGACAGCTGGGATAGGCTCCAGCAACCCCCGCGACCCTTGTGAGGACAAGCGAAGACAAGGATCATTCTGTGTCTTGATGGACAAGCAATTGGGCCCGGTTGAATTGGATTTACATTATTTCATTTTTGATTGTACATAATTTCAACGTTTCAAATCAATCTTGTTGTACAACAATTTCATTAAACTCAATGGGGTCACAAATCCAATTTAAAACTACATTGCCACTTGGACAGGTATAAAAAAGTAACATAAAAGCATCATAAAATAGGAAGCACAATCAAAAGGTTATCTTAACCTCTATGGGCTCTATTTTCGTAGACCAGGCGTGGCGTACCTGCCCTGTACCAGCACAATTTTTGGGAACAGTGCAATCCGCTGCAGCGCGGCGCACCCAAACCTCTGTCCCTCCCACCAGCACCGCACCAAGCAGAAAATGTGGACACCTCCCACTGGTGCACTGCGACAACCATCTTGGCACAGCCCAATCTTCCAGATTACCAAATTTGCTGTGCACAGCGGTGCGCTGAACAAAATTGCCACTGTATGGGGTGCGCCACCTTGCGCTGTACCACAAAAACAGAGCCCTATATCTTTTTAGCAACATGTTGGGCTGTAATATAAATTTATGTGATAGGGCTTTTATAAAAATACAAACATTAAATGGGTCATGCTGTGAGCATTTGTAGCTCTGCTAAATTAGCAGTTAATTTGATATGCTTTTAAATGGCACCATTTGCTAGAATGCACAATTATAATAATTGTCTAAAAACAAAGGTTTGACTCACTGCTGAGTGGATGGTTACGAGAACAAACAGCAATTGAATTGGTGCTGTAGGTTCCATCACGGTTCGAACACGCCAGTCGTGGTGATGAAATACCCTCTGCCAATCAGCTCCGCCCTCGCTGCAGCATTCAAAACAACTATGTCTGTTGTGTGTGGGCTTGAGAGTGATATAAGTCTTGGCCCCTGCAAAACGTGCTTCTAAAAATGTCTCACCCAGGTGAGAGGCATTTGGGGGCAAGCACTTGGAAGGATGTGGTAAGTTTGAGGCTTGCGATGCGATCGTTCATCAGGCAGTGGCTAAATCCCCGGTCCCAACCCGCTCTACTTGCAAATGTGGGCAAAATTTTGGGATGAGTACCACCTCAGTACGTATTTGGGAGCATGCAGACACTTTGTAGCACTTTTAGTTCGGTGGAGTGCTGGCATTTTGTCTTCTCTGCGGGATGCCAAGGGCACAGAAGAGTGGAACGGCTGCATCTGCAGTTCAGAAGGCAGCGGATGATGCGGCTGGAGGGACTAACAGAGGTGGGCAATCCTGCTTTTAATTAAGGTTTTTGGTTAATTGTGTGAGAGGACTATAAATAAATGCATTGTGGAAACGTGAGATACCAGGATTTGTTAGTGTTCTGGTAACACAAGCTTATTGGTTTTGTTTGGCTTGAAATAAGCTATGGATGGATGGAAGGATGGATGTTTGAAACAAAGGCATTCCCATCACTATTACCATCAGCATTGAAAGGTGTGTGATGATTGACAGTGGACTATGTGTCTTCATGCTCATTTGCACCCCACCCACAAAACAAACAAACAACAAGCAACATGTGTGACTGACTGGGGGTCAGCTGTGACTGATGCATGCTCCTGTTTTTCAGGCTGACAGATGTGAGCACCAGGACTGACTCTGGTGCAGCAGGAAAATGAATTGGCCATGCCTTTACAACTGCCACAGCCATTTTACCTAGCTGTCAGTCACAGAGAACAGGCTTGACTTTATCAGCTGTACCCCCACTTTGTGGTGCCAGGGCGGTCTTCTCTGAGACGAACAGGAACAGAGCGATGGAGGGGATAGAGAACATGGGAAGTAAAATATGCTAAAATTATGAAGTAAACTGGATAGATGGTTTCGGACTTCTCTGTGTGGAGTTTGCATTATCTCACTGTGCTTGCATGGGCTCTCGCTGGAGACTCCATTTTCCTCCCGAAGTCGATTGTCCATAGGTGTGAATCGGACTGTGAACGAGTGTTTGTCTATATGGCTTAGATCAATAAGTCTGAAATTAACAAATTTTGATGAGAAGTTGCTATCTGTAAGTGATCTGTGAAAAACTCATTTTCAGAATGAACTCTTCTACAACTTTGCTTTTCTTCTTATTTTCTACAATGTGCCATTCACTGGCCCATAAAAAATACGGTCCACAAATAGCCCTCGGACACACTTTGGACATCATGGTTTCCAAGGCACACACACACCGGGTTGAGGTGCGCTTTGGCAGCAAGCCTCTTGTGAGGATTATATTTGCATGATGTCTTTCTCTGTACAAAGGGGGTTTGTTGTTGGGGTTGTATTCCAGAAATGAAAATTACGTCAGATGTAGGGGCCTCCTCCTGTCGTCTGACACATAATGAAGATGGCTTCCAAGGCCTTTGGCTGTGCACCAAGAAGAAAAGATGAAGTACATCAAGAGAATCAATTTTCCCCTCCCTCCTCTCCACTTCCACTCAGAGAGAGATTTACAGGCCAAGTTATGACAGCACACAATAACGACAGCCATCTTTCAGTCGTGTAGTCTGACAAGACTGTATCCGCACACAATCAAATCGACCACAGTGTCATCTCGAGTGTGTGCGTGTCTCCTTGTCATCGCTAACTGTGATTGTGCTACATTGAGCTGGTCCACTTAATTTATTGCCGCCAAAGATAAAGGACTTTTAGGAAACCGGAGTACCCGGAGAAAACCCACACATGCACAGGGAGAACATGCAAACTCCACGCAGAGATGTCCAAGCGGAGATCCAAACCCAGGGCTGTGTGGCCAACATGCTAACCACTCATCCACCGTGGTGCCCTCATAAAAAATCGAAATTGTGCATCATACCCTGCAATGTGAACAAAGCCTGAAACAGAAAAATAAAGGATACTTTCAGTATTGATGGGCACACAAGCAAAGCAAGATGAGCAAATAAAGAAGAAGATGCGTGTAAAAAAAAAAAAAAAGAAATGGACCAGAGTTACTTAAAAGCTGGATGAAAGTGTGCATGGATCAATATGCTGTGGATGTCTGGAGACCTTTAAATAAGGCCTTTGCTTGTGTCTTTAGATCTTGTTTCACAAAGAAACTCAAAACTGCACAAATCAATAAAAAGCTCGCCTCTCTGGCCCGAGTGCTGTCCAAGCTGTAGCCAATGGCTCCTTCTGTGTGGCCCTGTCTGTCTCTCTCTGGTTGGCTCGCTTCTGCTCTCTGGCAGTCTGGTTCCATCTGCACGCCATGAATGCTTCAACATCACCTCAACTCTTTTTTTATTCTCCTGACTTCTAGCCAGCAAAATAATCTATTGTGTATCAGATCACTGCATGTTGCATCGGGTCCTGGTTTCTTTATAAATAGAATATTTTCATAGTTAGAGTATAAAAAGCCTGTTTATGCCATTCTAAATATGGTTCTTAACATTATATAGAGACATAAGCTAACACCCCTATTGGCACCTTCACAATAAGAGTACATCAGCCATTTAAGACACAAATAATAATCATGTGTGTTACTATAAATGTGGGGGTCTGAGTGAGTGGCAGACAGATAGTGACATCAGGGGTTCAGAGTTGTGTTTCAGACACTGCTATGTCTTACATAATGCAGCTACTGTACAGTTTAATCATCCATAATATGTATAGAGTAATCCATTCCATCCATACCTGAAAAACCTAATCCATGTATACACACTATGTATACATTCAGCTGATAAAATCCTGCCTTTTTCAGGGTTTTCACCAAGCCAGGTGAGCCCATTTCCAAAACACTTTGATGAGAGTTGCATCAATGATGAAAACAACATTGCTGTTTTAGTGAAATGTTCTGCTTGCCAAATGACCTTTGGGAAATGTCACAATGCAAAAAAAAACCAAAAAAAAAAACACCACACGAAACTCATGGATTTCTCTTGTCCAATTATTGACAGAAAATGACCATGACATGATGCCGACTGGGTGTTATTACATTGATACTCAACAATACTTTTATTCACATGCAACTAAGTAACATTAAACACACACACACACACACACATATATATATATATATATATATATATATATATATATATATTGTACAGTCTATGCAGGCTTTTCATTAATTCCTGGCCAGTCAGCGTGAGTCATTGCCAGCCTTCGGACATCTGTTATTGAGATGCAGAGCGATGCTGTGCTCCACTGCTTCATGGCAGCCTCTGGCTTGGCATGTGTCAATACAAAGAGAAGGCTGCATTCAAGCCATGTTCAACCAGAATGCCTGTGATTTAAACCGTAGACCTAAACAATGATTCGTTTCACATTTATTATCCATTTTCATCTTCTTCATCAAATGTAAAAGATACACTTCTTTGAGGAATGCAGCATATAAATGATATATAACATAGAAGCAACGTAAATTTGGCTTAGCATAGAGATTTTGAATGTATCGCTCCATGTATCGCCCGTTTTGATGATGCCGTCTTGCCGTACACTTCAAAAGCTAAAGTCAGTCGCAGCAATACAATGTCGTGTAGCTCACGCAGCTAAAGTACGTGCAGTCACAATTTTGTTCATTTTCAGTCAGCAGTACACATACAGTGGTAACTGTAACCTGCGCCTACATTTGCACAGTAGCAGAAGAGTGGCATCAAGCATTCTGCATGTATGGATAACGTAAGTGTGCTAAAATATTACATCCTTTTCAATACATTGCAGTATGCACCTTTCAATCTTAACTTACACAATGCATTTCACAAGACAGAGGGGCACGATCATGCATCAGTCACTGACGGTGTTTATTTTTTTGTCTACTTGCTTCGGCTGGTGACATAAAGTTATTGTAGTTCTGAGTACATGTAGTATAGGTGAATGATAAACAATACATATAGAAAACTCTGATCAATTGATCTAATTAATGTACAGATTTAAGCCCCACCCATTTCTGGTTAAATCACATCCACTTCCGGTTTATGGCCTCTTCATTCGGTGTGCAGATAATTTACATGGGTGGACAGATGCGGATAGCGGTGCACCCGATCATACTTATTAAAAACCATATTTAGAAGGTTGAAAATAGTTTTTCTATGCTCTAAATATGAACATATTCCAATTATAAAAAAAATAATTTTACTTTACAGATATTCCTTTATGTATATCAGGTTCGTAACCTATTAATCTCTGCAATAAGCAACAATGTATATCACAATATGGACTTTAAGCCATATTTTCCACCCCTACTTTGATTTCTACCATTAAATATATTTTTTATTTTTTTATTTAATAGTTTTTCTCATTAGTTGAAGCAGACCTTGTGCTTGTTTCTCATTGTGCTAATGTCACTTTCCTGGTGACACTTTTGCGTGTGAGCCTGCTGCTTCATCTGACAGGTCTGCGACCCACCCTGCCCTTTCTCTGTCAAGAAACACACACACAGACACACGCACATGCACACGCACACACAAGCAGACTTTGCCTATTGGTGCTGATTTGAACAAGGACATGATTTAATATAAAACATTGATGCTATTCACACAGATGTCACTTCTCAGCCTTGCAAGTATATTGGAAGAAATGAACAGACGCTTCAATGGTCATAGCCACAATACACATATGTATCTGCTATTCCTCTTGGTGTAAGATACCCATCTCATATTTGCCTTTTTTATGGATGATGCAATATGCTGAATGAGGATTGTTCACGTCTTTCATTAAAAATAAAATATAAAAACACTGTAGCGTGCATAAGCTGTCACGGTTGTCATTGTCTAACGCTGATGCTTGACTTATTTAAATATATGAAGAATAAGAGCAAGCTTTCTGTCTAAAAACAAAAGTTCAACTGAACAGATCGACTTGAGGGGAAGATTTGCAAGATGCACCCGAATTGCATCATCATCATCATCAAAACAGTGTTCCATCATAAGTGGAAGTATATACTATATATACATATATATACACACATATACAGTATATTGGAATTATGGACAAAGTCCTGCCATATGCTCTTTCTTCCCTGCATAGGATTTATTCAATGTCACTTCCATACATTCAACAAAAATATAAACACTTTTGCTTTTGGTTCCAAATATGTGAAACGTTTTCTGTGTACACTATAGGCCCATCTCGCTCTGTTCACAAATTTGTCTGTGTAGTGAGCATTGATAATTACCATATTTTCTGGATTATTAGTCGCTCCAGAGTATAAGTCGCACAAAGCCAAAAATGCATAATTAGGTAGAAAAAAAACATACATAAGTCGCACTGGAGCACAAGTCACATTTTTTGGGGGTAATTTATTTTCCAAATTACTTGACCAAAACAGACATTGTGTCCTCTTGGAAGGAAAGTTCTAACAATAAAAGAATAGAGAACAGGCTGAATAAGTGTAAGATATGCTAACACAATGGTTATTCAGCTTCAAGAAAAATAAACGTAAACGTAAAACGTAAAAATAAACGTAAAAATAAACAAACATAAAATAAACAAAATAAAAATAAAATAAAAATAAACATAAACATAAAAGGTATCCAGTGTTTATGCAACATAAACACTTTTTTCATTTATAAGTCACAGGAACAGCCTTATAGTCTTATAGTCCGGAAAGTACGATATCCATCTTACCTGTGCGGCATATCAAGACGTTGATTAGGGTTGGCCACAATAAAAGGACGCTCCCAAACGTGTGGTGTACGTGTGTGTGGGTCGGTACTAATCCAATATACTTGCAAGTGCGTGATGTCTACTTGCAAATATGTGGTCATGGTGAGTACAGCCTCAGTACGTATTTGTGAGCATGCATACATAACGTAACACGTTTAGGGAAGGAGGCACTTTAGCTGCGTGCATGCTGCGTCAAAGCTACAGTAGTCTATGTCTGCTGAGGGTGGTTTGTATGGTGATACAGTAACGACTTTTGTGGCAATGGTCCACTTCAAGCTCAGACTCAAATCAAATCACTTCCTGTCCTACACACATCTGGAACACATTTATTGCCACACACACCAGCATGAGTCTTATTTATGGCTTTATTTCTGTAGTAGTTTTCACACTATTGGGTAATACGGGGTGTAAAGGTGACTAATGGAGTGTTATTTATGTCCAGAGGGCTCTAATAATGTTAAAAAACCTATTTAGAAAAGGTCATTGTGTCCAAACACTTCACTATGACTTTTCAACCAGTACTGATGATAACAATAGCAGGCTCAGTTCAAACTAAAACATCTAGCACATCTTAAGGCAGTAAATCATACACCTAACACAGAAATCCATACCCTCCTTTGGTCATACAGGCACAGAAATGCTTTGAGAAATGTCTATTCCAATACATATACAGTTTCAGTTATACTTATTTTGTCCCACTGAGCATCGCTCACACTACAGCAGCCTTTTATCTGCCGGGAGTGAGTAGAAAGCAAACAGATCGTGTTGATTCCCTCCTGCTGGTTGCAAAAAGGGAGTTAAGTGTGTTTGACTCAAGTAAGCGATCAAAGACTGACTGCTGGGCAACGTGCCCCTGTACAGCAGGCAGCATCTTGTTTTGCGTCTTCTGCAGCGTTGATGATGGAGAGCAGCACACGTGTCAATGGTGGGTGATATAGCCGAAGGCGTTCTGTGTCGTCGCTGTATAGTGTGGTTCAACCGTAGTCAAGATTTAGATATCAACTGTGGAAGAGCTTAAAAGGTCTCTCTTGAGGGAAGAAATAGATCTTTTGTTATTTGCATCTGTGCATCAGAGACGTTTACTGTTTGGTAAAACTGAAACTATATACATTTTGCCATTTGTACATAGATACATAGAAAAATATTTTTTTTTCATTTCACTGCTTACAGTGCTAGCCATTTTAGCACAGCAATGTAGCCACACTATAGTTCATCATGTACACTGCAAAATGTGGAAATATAAGAAACGTGAAATATCGGAAATCTTGGCGACATGTTTATTTTGCCCTCCCAAAAAAGAGAAATGATTTTTGTTATAAAGCTTGTTCATTCATTCATAACGTCAGATGAAAATTGAATGCATTTTCTCATAAAAAAATAATGTAACTTCAATCACAACGTCCCAGACACATTTTACACAAAATATTTGTTTTGCATGCAAAAACTACAGTGGAACCTAGGTTACTGCCATTAACTTAATGCATAAATGCATACATAGTACATGCATGCATGTGTCCATCTTGTGAACCACCAAACCACACAAACGCGTAATAAAGATCGAGTCACCAATGTATGGATGCTATGTTTGGCCGCTCTGCTATTTTGGTAGATACACTGTTTGGCCACATGAAAACCGAGACACATCTGTGGCAATAATTTCTCTAAATAACCGGATCCTAGGAAAATCGAGGTTCCTCTGTATCTCAGATTCCTGTATACATATTACCTCAAACAAACAAATTGGTATAAGATAAAAGTAAATAAAATGAAATGAAGTAATGAATGAAATGAAGTAAAAAAAAAGTAAAGAAAATCAATTATTTCTTACTTCACATATGATGTGAGTTTGGTATCGCTAATGTCAGCCAATACCCAATTGAGTGTTGCGATCTTCAAATGCTCATTAAGTCGCTCAATTTTTTTTTACCTATGAGAACATTAAAATTGCCCTTTCTGTTATTTACTTTTATTTAAATTAAATGTCAACATATGCAAACAAATGCCTTCCTTCATCACAAGATATTGAGTTAGAACAGCTACTAAATGCTTATTTTGATAGCTTAGAACAGGTGGTGCGCAATAAAGGTGAATGATTAATTTATGAATAAACATATCTTTTAGTTGAGTCTCTATGAAGTTTAGTCATGGTTCAGTAAGGATGCTTCAATCATAAAAGGAAGAACATGAATGCTATGTTAGGATGTAGTAATGCCATTTTGAACACAACCCTCAGGCAATTATGACTTGTTCTGCCATGTGTAATCCATGCCATTGATCGCCATCATTAGGTCTTTATTAATTGCACCTGACAATAAGAATAATCCTGTCTTATTAGTATCATCGAGTTAATAATTTAATAATATATTAATGAATATTATATTATAAAATATAAAATAATAAAATATTATAAAATATATAAATGTATAATATAATATATACATATATTATGAAATATTAAATAAAATGTTACACAAAATACATACAAAAAATAATTATTATGAGAAACAAAACAAAATAAAGTAATTTTTGTACAATTAGGTGTTGTATGTGTTGGTTGACAAAATATTCGGTGACCCTTGCTTGCTCTTTTCATTTTTCAATATGTGGCTCTTTGAGGAAAAAGTTTGGACACCCCTGATTTATGCGGTATATGGCAAAATTGTCTCCACAAACCCAGACTTTGTGCTCAACTTGACTCATGTTTCACCTCATGCCCCTTCTGGTTGCCCCCTTTTTCAGAGGCTCTCCTTCCAGCTGGAGGCGGGACTTCTGGGCACACCTGATTGTTCTCCACCTCATTTAAGCAGATAGACTGAGATGCTGATTATTCTTGGTTGCCTGCTACTTACCTGCATGTATTGACACACTTTGAAATGTTGGACTTGTTGGACTCTGTGTTGTTTTTCACAAGTCTTCACGCCCGGTAGCTCCAACACTCCAGCTAGGATACCTTTTCTTGTTTGACCTCATTTCATGGTGCCTTTCTTTTTTTTACCATTGCCTTCAGTTGAATACAATACCTCTTTTGAACATTATTAAACACTTCTGACTTGCACACCTGCTCCTGCATTCTTGTCCGAACCTAACATTGACAAAACCTAACCTAACATCCACAATCAGAGTTAATTGGTCCCACAATGGTGCTTATTACTTATGTCAAGGCCAGTTCTCGGCTTTGTGCTAAGTGAGCATTCATATAAAAGGGGGCTTCTGAGGTCATATTATTGTACTAAAAGTGAGGCGATCCCAGCCAGTGTATTTTACAAAATAATCTGTATTTATTTATTATGTATATTCAGTTCTCAATTAGATTATGACTACTAAAAGCAACACTGTTGCTGCTAATACAGTGAGGGGGGGCTGCTGGCATGCCAACATGCAGCGTGTGAATGCATAAATTATCACATATTATTATTATTTTTAAATACATATATATCCTACTAGTCACATCATTTAACAATACTCAACATTGCACCACTTTGACATTTGAACGCTCATTTAAAAAAATAAATACATTGGACAGCTTTCGTTTGTTTCGTTTGTTATAGTTTACTAAAATATTTTAATCTGCTGTATCATTGTGACCATTAGTTGTGTTTTGTGGCAACAAAGTATTTTCATTTCTGAAGTAGGAACAAGTAGGAACATAATTAATGCTTTTGATTGGAATGATGGTAATTAATTTAGATGGATGCATAGACAGACAATCTCCAAGAGAAATTGTGCAACGTGCGTGACAAAATATAATGAAAATGAATGTAAAAGGCTTCGTACTGTTATTTTCTATTGAGTACCAGTGCAGCCACTCACCATAACATTAGGTGCTCTTGCCCAAGAGTTGGTATTTCTGGCTAATAAGGATAATAAGGCTCAGTCTTGATTGACGCAGTCAGAGAGGCATTAATTACACAATGTTTTTCTGTGGTTGTAGTGCACAGTAGTTTAGAACTGCACTGCATTGTACTTTTGTTTTGCGTTTACCTTATTTAGTTACATGAGGGAGTCCAATGCTATATCCAATGGATTAATTCCACTGTGCCAATGTCATATTAAACTTTTAAACAGTGTACATCTATTGTAATAGGAATCCACTTATAAATCAACATCATTTGCAGACAGTATCTGAGTTTCTTGCAATATCTGAGTTGGTACTATCTGAGTGCCATGATATCTAAACGAGAGATATCCTGGAATGAGTCATTTTTATAGTATAGTCATAAAATGCAGCCTGTATGAGGTTTTAATAGGGCGTCTTATGAATATCATGTGCAATAAATAATAGAAACACATTTGTTGTCATTTTTCATCATTAATGAATTTTATGAAGTAATAAACCCTAACCCAATGACCTTTTAGACATTAAAGAAAAATAAAGATATTGCATTCCCAGGGCAGCATCTCCATCTATAGCAGCAGCTACAAAAATGTCAATGATGGTGCTTGTGTGATTTCTGTCCAACTTCATTGCAAGTGGACCGTAACCACGCAAAAAAAAAATGTTTGCAGAATCCTGTTGGCAAACAAAAACAACTGAAAGACAATGATCAAAATCAAGATCAATATCATCTGTATTTACGCTTGGTGAAGCGACACAGGCTCACACTGTTGCCATTAAATATTAATTCAGTAACATTTTAACATTTTTAAGCCATTCGATCCAATCCATTATCTGTACCGGCCATTTTTGATGATTTTGACTGAAGGCACACAGACTATTGTGTTCTGGTGCTGTATAGACATGGTATATAACCTAAGAAAGGTTGGACTTTCATCTTCCTGGTTGCTGTGCCGCTTGTATTACTATGGAAAAGTTGCAGGCAGTGTTAGGGTTAGGGTTAGGGTTAGTTTGTTGTACGAGACACTTCTGCCACCTTGTGGACGTTTTTCCTGCTTAAAACTGCAACAAACGTGATCGCTTTTATTGTGGAGCTGTGTTGTCGCCACTTTGCCTCTATTGCAAAAAAAACACGAAAGACGTATAAGTACGCCTTTGGTCGCAAAAGAGTTAACCGTTATGTTCGGGTCTTTGTTGGACCCCAAAATAGAGAGACAAGAGTTACAGCAAGTTGTGTTACAGTAAAAAGATTCAACACAAGGTCCAGTGCGCAGTCGACAACGCAGTCCAAAAAGAGTAGGAGCAACTACAAGACAAAAATAGCAGAATAAGAATGTGAATGAGAAGTAGAAATGAAATGAAGAGCAGCAACAGTGCTATTGTTATGGGAGACACAAAGGAATAATCCAGCAACACTCCACTGTCAGTGGTGAACCTAGTAACAGCAGTAATCAACTACATGTGTGCCCAGTGGAACCACCTCCTGCCGAAGGAGGGAAATCTGTAGAAAAGGCAGGACAAAAATAGTAGAAACATCAGGGAGAACGTAACACAACTGTCCCACAAGTATAAAGAAAGATTAGCCACTGTTCAATAAAACTAAAACAAAGTAAAAGTAATCACTCTTTGAAGATACCTGACAAACACCTAATGGTGTGAGGGAACAGGAAAGGGTTATGAATACTGTATACTGTATGTACGCTAGCATCTGCTTGGTTGAATGAATGTGTCACACATTCATACATACAATCATTCATACATGCATACATTCATGCATACATAACATCAATAATACCCTTCTCTTTTCACTTCGGACCAAAACACAAACAAAATTGATGCTCACTGAGCTCAACTTTGACTACATTTGCTGACGTTTGCATGATGCCACACATGACGATGGCTTGAACCCCAATTTCTGGTTGACTTTTAGGCATATTTTTCCATTATTTTTTTGTGGAATTGTATCTCATTAATCCGGCATTAAAAGAAGGCGGATCGGTGCAGCGTCTGCAGTAATGTGGTTGCCATACAGGACTGTCGTGGTGGACAATTTACGGTAAATCTATGTTCCCACCCTCACCTATGGTCATGAGCTTTGGGTCGGGACCAAAAGAACGAGATTGCGGAATCAAGAGTTTCATCCGCAGGGTTGCTGGACTCACCCTAAGAGAGAAGGTGAGGAGGTTGGTCATCAGAGAGGGGCTCAGACTAGAGCTGCTGCTCCTTCACAGTGAGAGGAGCCAGTTGAGGTGGCCAATGCATTTAGTCCAGATGCCTCTCAGACGCCGCCCTGGTGTGGTGTCCTGGGTATACGTTGCTGGTAGAAGGTTCCACTGTGTCTATGAAAAGAAATGTTTTTCAATGAGGGACAACCATATGTCTGTTGAACAGGTGGAATTTCCTGCAGCATGAAGAAGCATTGACAGAAGGGCAGATTAACTCCTTGCAAACACAGTAGATTAGGGAAAGTCTAAACCTTTACCAGCAAGGGCCACATATGGTAAAATCACTTTGATTGCTCACTTTGATATTTTACATTTACATCTACTGTGGATATGCTAACAAAATACTGTAGATAAGTTTCAAGAAAGTACAGTAAACTCTAAGTATCAAAGTGTACTTTTCACTAGCTTTTTCAATTTTTGCAATATTTCACATTTATTCTCATGTTTTTCATTATACTGTGAGATTAGTCTCATAATATTTTGAATATTTTTCCAAAGGTAATCACAAGGAGCGGCATAGCCAGGAGTGTCACGATTGGGCTTCACCCCCTCATGGCAGTTCTTAAGTTTTCCTCTTTTTCTCGGTTCATAGTTCATGCCCTTATTTTGTATTAACTTCCTGTGTTGCGCTGTTCTGTTTTCAGTTGCTTTCTATTATCTTCCCATTATTTGTGATGCCTATTTAGTTCAGGTGCACGCTCCTTTCTTTGTTGGGTCATTGTCGTTTTTGTGTTGGTCGCAATAAATTTTTACCTGCAATTGGGTCCTCACCTATGCATCCTGGGGTCGAGACACTACGCGACTATGCCGGAACGTGACAAGGAGTTTGGACACCAAAGCAGACAGACACGAAGTTAGTTTAAAAAAGGTTTACTGAAGGAAAGGTACATGATACACATGAATACAAGCAAAAAGAAGAACTAAACATGTTCTAGCCAAAATTACCGTTCTTGATAAATTTTTCTTGTTTTTGTTAGTTTTAATTGTGTTTTTAAAATGTGCCAGGAAAAAAAATCTGACGAGCTCCAAATGGCTGTCGGGCTACACATTGGATACCCCTGCAGTAGATTGTATTTGTGATGTTAGTCATGGATTTTTCCATAATGGACTGCGTCCTGCAAAAATCCTCCTTCTAAAGTGTTTAAATATAGTCAACGGCTAGCTACTAGTATTGCCATGCGTCCAGTAATTGATTTGGTGTAGCTTTTTAACGCACTTTCAGTGGAACAATAGCAGGAAAATATAATAAATCATTGCAAGGCTGGGCCACAGCTGATACTTGTCTCACTTGAGAAGCATTTCATCTTCACGCTTTTGCTGTGGCAAATTCCCCTCTCTTCTCTACTGCTACATACACGCTTTGCTCTATTATCCTCACTCTTGATACATCATGAATACAGACCCATTGCACGCAAAATAACATATATTGTACATTCCTAGAATTTAAACGGGGGCCCTAAAGCGTTCGGGGCCTTAAAATCAGCCCCTGGCATCAATCATGCTTTATAGCTCATCACACAGTGCAGCCCCATAATATAGAGACACAGAGGAGGAGGAGAAGGAGGGGGAAGCGTATTAAAAAGTGCATGATAGAAAGGAGGTAGAGATGATGGTGTGAATGTAAGATTGTTGGGGGGGTGGTGGGGGTATTGCATCAACCTTTGGAATCAATATCTATTTCCGAGGGCTGTCATGTTGTGAGAGTGGCTGGTACATTACAAAAGAGAAGGCGTCTGATCCTAAATAAAATATCACTTTTAGTACAAACCAGTGCATTCATCTTCATTTAACAAACACTTCTCTTTTGGCCAAACCTTTTATGTGTACACTTCCCTTTTTTTTGCGTTTTTTTCTTCAGGGGAGGCACTTGACATGCATTAATCCGTATGTTTGGATTTGGCTGTGGAATTGAATTAATGGCTGTGACTCATCAGGTTATGTTAGGAATATACATGCTGACAACAATCCAAAGAAGGGATAGAAATGTATAAAGGAATTCCTCAGAAGTCACGGCTCACTCACAAAAGTGTTTATGCCTGTATATTTCTCGTGTCCTAATGAAGCCGAATCAGCCGTTAAAAAAAAAAAAAGTGTTTCCTTTTTAAATTTGCTTTGACTGACAGACGACCTTATCAGGAGAAAGCAGGGCCTAATTTGTGTGATGACAACAAGGAAGAAAAACATGTGAACGCATATATTGTCTGACCCGAGCTGCTTCTTTTCCTCCTCTCCCCGTCCATCTTGGCTCTACAGACATCATGTCACATTATAAAAAATATCGACGTCATTGTTTTCTTGATTCGGTGAGAATTGAATAGGGCATTATGGCAGATTTAGTTTTTTATTATTGTACATCGCATTACTATTTTTACAATAATAATATATAGGTCAAAACAGTAGTTGATTGGATGTGGAACAGAGCTTACTCGGACATTGGTCACTTCAGTACTGTACTGTCAAGGCCAGCAAAGCTGTCCCTGCTGGCCTAAAACAGAACCACTGACCTGCATTCACAACTGAAATTATAGTATTTTAATTAATACATTAAATTAAATGAAAGTATGAATTGATTCCCAACAGTCTAACAGATTTGTGCAATCAGATTTCAGCTTCTATGTGTTGCCATATCAGTGTAATCTGCCCAGGGCCTTCAGAATCACTACCGCTGGCCCATGTCACTTAAAGGGGCTGTTTCTTTAACGAAACTGATTTTAGATTTCCCTCACAGGGCCAGCTAGCAGGTGTAGAGTGACATCAGATTTTTTTTCCGTTCACTGATTGATTGAGATCACACCACCTATGCTTACACTAAGTTACCAGTATGCTTGCACACATCAGACCGCAGTCCTTAGTTGATGCTTGTCGGTGGTGTTGATTGTTCCGTTTGGCATGCACCAAGGGAAATTGGTGATTTTGGTGTAGGTCCATATTGTTTTATACTATACACAAGATGGTGGCTATGGTTTGGGTGGACTGGAGTGGAGGACTATAGCACTTTAGTGGAGGTAGCTCTCATAGTTCTCCAATATTTGACACCATGGACAGCAGAATGTGCATCTTTGTAGTTCAAGCAATTGCCCCGATGCCACAGTGAACGAAGGTGTCTAAAAATGTGAACAAGGATTTCATACGGGCTTTTATGTCATTTCATTTGTCTCTTTGGACCTCCTCCTCTGCCATGACAGCTTGTCGCTGTGATCAGTGGAACCGTGACGGAAGCCTTCTCCGCAGAGTTGCATCTCCACTTCAAACCCTGAATCAAATGACCCGTTGGAGTGCAGGAGGATTATATGCTTGCAGGCATACACACACACACACGAGCGCTGGGATTTCTTCAACGCTTCTTTTTCAGCTTTTACTTGAGATCTGTCCTCTTCACGTTGCTCCTAACAGTTCATTTGCACCTTAACCCTGCCTGAGGACAGCTGGCAGTGGGGACTAATGATCTCGCTGCTTCAGTGTGTCACCATGTCTGTGCTTTACCAGTGCTTGGAGGACTACACGTGGGTGCTGACTCAATAGGACTCAAACATGGACACGATGAGGGGTTATTTGACAAGTCTCTATAATAATATAGAGTCATGTGATAATAATAGCAATAATAGCAGTCATGTGATTTACAAGGAACTGTAAATTTTATGCAATTTCTTGTGCTACTTTCTCACATTAGTCATGTATACATGGACCCAAATATTCCAATTGCATTAGTTTTTTTTTTTTGCTCAAATGGAAAGAATTTAACCTTTGTATATACATCATTCCGAAAGAAAAGTGCCAATCCGAATGAACATATAATCTGATTCACAGGGGTGGAAAATTCCTTTCCCCAATCCGATTGAGGTATCTTGTACCCGCTCAAACGGAAAGTTGCCAGGGTGCGTTCTTCTTTGTCTTCTTCTGTTTTTATCGGTGGTTGGCAAGCTTTCGTGTGCTTTACCGCCATCTGTGGAACAGAATCTAAACCCTTCTATACGCCATTCACAAGATCAGTTTGTCTTTAAAAAGAAAATATATGTATATCTATATAAAACATGATGACCATTCATTCATTCATTCATTTTCTACTGCTTTTTCCTCACGAGTGTTGCTGGAGCACCCTGGTCTGGTCACCAGCCAATCACAGGGAACATATAGACAAACAACCATTCACACTCACATTCATACCTATGGACAATTTGGAGTGGCCAATTAACCTAGCATGTTTTTGGAATGTGGGAAGAAACCGGAGTACCCGGAGAAAACCCACGCATGCACGAGGAGAACATGCAAACATGCTAACCACTCGACCACCGTACCGCCCACATGATGACCAACAATTCTAAAATATTAGCAAAAGTGAATTGTATCTTTTCCTGTTTAAATTGATCCCAGGTGCGTTCTTTCAGCGCATGCTCAGATATGACGCAACACGCAGCTCGAGACGTTTTTCAGTTTTTAAAATGGAGGCGAGCAATCGGCACTGAATTGCTGCGGATAGTTTGTTTTTGATCCAAAATAAATTTGAAGATTGAACGTACGAAAAAGTCGCAATAGGGAGTTATTCCAACAGGTGAAAGAAAAACTTGGGGAAGCTGGTATCACGTGATGTTGATGTTTACGTTTTACTGGGCATGCCCCATTGACTATTCTGTTAGACTATAGTGGCGCTTGTAGACAAGACATTAGTATATTCCTTTGCATGTATACCATTGTTTTCAGAAACGTCATTCAGAAAGAGTAACAACTCCTCATGTACACGTGGCTACTGTGTTCCACTTCAATCCTGTAGGTGGCAATAATCTACAAATAACTTCTCCACAAGCAAATCAGAGGTTTTCCTCCTGTCGCTCACCCTCACACTGTCTAAGCCTAAATATTTATCCCATTCATTCGTCATTTATGTGTATTTATATGCATTTCCATTTATGATATAACTGTAATAAGCATTTTTGGACTCCTGGAACTGATTGGATGTACATTTCTTATGAGAAAAATAGATCCAGTTAGCGTCCATTTTGGTGAGGACCTTCTGGAACAAAATAATAAGGTTCCACTGTATTTTGAATTGAATATAATAGTCTTAGAACCAAGATTTGTCACATGCTTTACACTTTACTACAGATTTGAATGGGACTGCGTACATCAAAATATATCTTGGCAGTTATAGATATTAATGTCTCAGAATAGATCTCATTCTTCTATTTACTTCTTTAGTATCCTCTTCAAACCCTTTCTAGCAGCTCATTTTGCTTCATTTGTCTTTTTTTTTTGTCTTGACTTTATCACGCATCTTCATATATCTCCATTTACTGTGTTGCATCTGCTTTTTAATTGCATCTCATTTTGTAATCTGTCACTGCCTGTTAAATACTCGTGTTTGGATATCTAACTGTGCAACTGTACTGGGCCACATGTTTGCAGACGAGCACATCTTTGTAAACTGGGTGTCCATTAACATTGTGTTTACTGCCTCTGTATCATTTAGAACAGTAGACGCGTGTCCTAGTAAAAGACGGGGACATAAACTGAAGCGATGTAGCTCAGGTCCGACTCCCATTATTCTCTGTTCTATTTCCATGGCTGCCTGAAAGCCTAAAAGCCTTCATAAATTATAATGTTATTTGGGTCAAACCTCTGTTAGGAAGCGTGGATGATTTAGAGCCTCAGCTGCCTACACTAACCGCTGTGATTGTGCCTCACATTTGTGTGTGTGTGTGTGTGTATGCACAACAAGTTCTCTGTTGTGATGACAAAGTGAATGACACCACATTCACACAGCAAAGAGAATGACAATTTTGATGACAAAATTAAAATGCGCCTTATGTTTTTCTATATTTCGTGAAACAGATCACTGGCGGTGTCAGAGCTTCCTCCCTCGGTTCATCTTGTGTGGTCAAACACGAGCTATCACAGTTGTGTGTGCCCACCACATGGATAGCGGTTATGGATTGTGGTGTGCGTGTGTCGATGTGCATCACAAAGTTGCCCTTAAATTCCCATGACATTTTACCAAGCATGTGGTTGTGGTTTATGGCTACCAAAATGGTTTTAACTTGAACTTGTAATTTAACTGCACTTTTTTTTTTAGGTTTCTATGTAAGGCTGTATTTTTGTAATCATCAGACGTCAAATTACATGAAAAAATATGGATGATGCAGCTGTATTGAATATATGCTTATTTGTACGTGTCAACTTTGATTAAATGAGAGGAGCCTATATCCCGGCACAGAAGAGTTAATGGACATTAAAAGGGGACCTATTATACTCGTTTTTGGGGCATTTGTGTTCTGGACTCCTATAGAGCAGCCACACACAATAACCCACACAGAAAGTATTCTAGATCTTCCAGACTCTCCCTGTAATGTTTTTACTCCAACCAGTAATTTACTCCAACCCCGACCTTCCTCTAGGCACACACACCTTGTAGCTGGGTATACCTATACATGGAAGTCCGAATTGCGTTGACATTAGTGGAACTTGGTGTTTAAAAAATCCTCCAAAACCCTAATGCAAAAAACCTCATCTGACACACTGGCATTGTTTGACATGTGAATACAACAATGTAACAACATTTATTGGTCAGAAATAAGAAAACGCATAATAAGTCCCCTTTGAAATAGACAGATTCAGTAACATTCAGTGACATTTAAAGAAAACATACACTTAATGTTATCAGTGAGTGTATTATTAGTATGAATTTTTCCTCTTTACATTACACTTTTTTGCTAAATAAATATTTCAACTTTTTGCAACATTTTTTTCTCATACTGTTACTTTATTCTCATAATGCTTTGACTTTTGACTTTTCCTGACTTAATTTTCAAAACATTTTTTGTTTCTAATATTATGACTTACAATTTTTTATTTGTATTTTATGCTATTATTTCCCTAATTATTATGAATTACTATGTTCAGATTTAGTTTTTATTATTACAAATTGACAGCCTTTTCGTCCATTTTCCCTATTGATTTCTTGTTTTCTTGTTAGTTTCTGCCAAGGGTAAAAAACCCCAAAACAAAACCCGTCTGCGGCCACCCGGGTCACACTTTGGACACTCCTTACTGGTGCCTTTTAGGTGCTGTGAAAGTGAGATTACCTGATGGTATTCAAGATTCAAGAAAAAAACTTGTGTTACATAATCTGCATAAATAGCCAACTGACCAGGATTTTTAATGGGAATCAACACAAATGGAAAATATTTCATGAATGACTTGTTACCTGTGTAATTAATATTCAGCTCTTGGATTTAGTACTGCAGATGTTCCAATAGAACGGTGCATGAGGACTCTAATGTATTTGATTACTTATCGAGCGTCATCCCACCAATAGTCCTCCTCATCCACTCGAGTGCATTGAGCAGCCTGACACGTTGTGCTGTCTGATTCTTAATACGTTTCTTTTTTTATGGAAAGTCACTTATGGTTACCTTTAATGCAAGTCCTCACACTTCAGTTCATCAAAATAATCATACAAAAACACCAAGCTCATTAAGCTCAACTAGATTTTGATTTCTTGCCTCGCATCCCTTGGGGGCTCTACCAATCAGTGACATGTCCACTTGTCAGTGGCATACATAATTAAGATGATTTATGCATTAAGACGACAGTGATGCACCGCAGTCAAGACCAGTAGATGTATGCATTACCATTATTATTTTGCAAACTGTAGAACCATTCATATGCTCCAGACATAACATGCTATAATATTGTACACACCCTTATATTTTTCAACTTTCATTTCAGTGGGCAAGTTTCCTTCATTTTATGAGATTGCCTTTCAGGTAATTTCTAACCACCAGTAAAATCCCCCACATCTTTCCATTGGCAAATATTTAGTTGAACACCCAATATTGCTAGCATATTATATTACTTACCACACTTTTCTTTAGGGCATGAATGCATTATATATTTAGCTCTAGACATTGCACGATTGCATGTTTCCCTGCACTTGAGTCAGATTTGATCACATTGGGGTTGTCATTTCAGCCCTAACTGGTTACATTGCTTATGTCTTTCAAAGGAGAAACAAAGTAGCAGTGGATGAAGGGTAGGATCTGATGAAACACTACAAATATGACGAGTTGTGAGCCATTGCATTTTGAGGCGTTGGTGTTTACAGTATTTGCACTGGTCAACACATTCCCTTAACACATTACTCTGTGATTTACAAATGCAGGACTGTGATTTCACACCTACAAAACATTTCCTATGAATCCTTGAGCATTACAACAGCCTTTCCTGCAGCAGACTCACCGCCAACAGGGGTTGGTTCTGTGGTTTTCGAGGCCTTACCCTTGTGTCATCGACACTTGATTGATGACTCGAGAAGAGCTGTGCTGGATTACACTTGATATAAAACACACACCACATTGAAAAGAACACTGCCTACATACATCAACTGTCTATATGTCGAGCATATGTTTCAAAACCCATTCATTCAGCAGCAATGAGCATATGATGAGCATCTGTTTGGATGTTTACAGTTAAAGTAAGTAAAGGATGGTGATTTTGCATTTTTGCTTCTAATCAATGAAGCAACTCTTGTAAATACAAGCAAATGCATCAGCAAAATACACTGATCGACGACATACTATATACGCAAAACACATGCTTGTTTAACAATGCAAGAACAGTCAATAAAAAACCATATGCTGTACAGCAACACATAAACCATTAAATATGATCTAAATATGGTACATTAGCCGCGCATAGACCATTAAACACGGAAACTTTTTTTCCTCCAAAGGCTACATACTGAAAAATGAAAGGATGCAATGGCCCCTTTGACATTTTGTAAACCTTCCTCATTGGAAGCTATAGGAAGCATTGAGGAGGATCTACTAAATATTCATTTTTCTGTTGGGGTGCCCAAATTTAGGCACCTGCCTGCTTTTTTAAATAATTATTACACACTTCATTTCACTTATACATCAGTGTGTTCCTCTGCTATACAATATACTGTATTTTTTGGACTATCATAGGTTGGCTGTTCCTGCGACTTATACTCCAGAGCAACTCATAAAGAAAAAAAATGTATCTATATAATTTAACAGACAGTCACAAGACGCCACTCTAGAATTTCGCACCGATATCTACTCCTTAACAATTCAATATTTAAACTTTAGAGTACCTTATAAGATAACAAATGCCCCCCCCCCCAAAAAAAAACATTTTCTGCAGACTACAACCTGCAAGTAGTGAAATTTGCACCTAAAAACAGTAATTGAGCAGCAGAGAAAAAATTTGGAGTCAGTGAGAAACTTGTTCGTGACTGCCGTAAAGCGGAGGCTACTCTTACTGCGATGAAGAAAACAAAACAGTTACTGTACTTAAAACTGTTTATGTTACATAAACACTGGACACCTTTTCAGTTCATGTTTATTTTTTGTGTAGCTAAATATTCATTGTGTTAGCATATCTTACACCTACTCAGCCTGTTCTCGATTATTTTATTAATGTTAGAATTTTCCTTCCAAGATGACGTAATGTCTGTTTTGGTCAAGTAGTTTGTAAAATAAATTACCCGCAAAAAATACGACTTACGAATGTTTTTTTCTACCTAATTATGCATTTTTGGCCTTGTGTGACTTATACTCCGGAGCGACTTATAGTCCAGAAAATACGGTATATAACTGAAATGGCTGGTCCCAACAACCAGTGATTTATAAAGGAAAATCTTAAATTATAGGGGGGGGCAAACTTTTTTATACCACTGTGTTTATTTTTAAGGCTGTAAAACCCGTCACCATACACTTTGTACATGTTTGTCTTCCAATCGCTTTTCTCTCTAGAAAAGTCTTAAAACATAAATAATAATGAAGTTGGCTACTTTGATTTCACTTATTACAGGCTATTTTGGGAACCCACCGCCAGCGATAAACGAGGGAACACTGAATGGGAAACTCTTTTTTCACTTGGCAGTTGCACATTCAGCTTGTTTCCGGCATGCCAGTTGAATTCATGTTGCTCACAAAAAAAAGCTTCTTCAACATTCTTCAGGACCTGCAGCGTTTGTGCTACGGTTGTGCGTTTGTGCTACGCTGTAAAAAAGATTTTACGGTAAAATCTGGCAGCTGGTTTGCAAGAATTTTACCATAAAAAAACAGTGGTAGCACTTTTCCATTTACAGGAATGACCTATTCGTTAGACTTGGACATTGTAAAACAACTGTACTGTAAGAGCTGATTGATCTTTCATCAGTTGGAGTCGTATTGTTTCAGTTCAGCAAGTCATGTTGCATTGAAGTTGAATTTCCACATCTGTGAAGGATTATGTGGTCCAAATTATCTCAGTTGCTCCACACATGCTCTTTATTTTATTTTATTTTATTTTATTTAGCTCTCATGACATGGTCTTTTATCCCTTTTGGTCTTTTCATTTGCTGCTTCTTCATCTCTTAATCTACTCCTAAATTTAGGTTGTCCCATACAGGTTGTATTCCTGCTGGTTTTATTTATGTGCACTCAGTAAATGTGTACATTATTGGACTTTTGTGAGTAAAGTGGCTTGTGACTTAGGGCTTCCCTCAAGGGTACTGCTTTTCTACCCTTGACACAAGTCTTTTACAATTTGAAAATTATGTTTTGGCTGTCAATTACCTTTGTATCCACTTATTATATGCCCCAAGCGGTACATTATCTTAGGTTGTACCTTAGGGGACAGAAAGTCACTTTTATTATATCCCTGTTTCTTCTCATTTGGATAAAAGTAGGCTTGGGAATTCTTGTGGCTTTTTTTTCAGCCCATTTTGTCAACTTGAGAAGCGTCCAAAATGTATTTTTTTCTTAATTCCTTTGACTTTATTTTCCATGTGCCAGTTTTCATTTAACTCCACCCAACCGCTGCCTGACTGGATGTTAGACCAAGCAGCAAGAACTGGTCCTGTATACAATTAAACCCAGGTGTGTTATCTTTTCTGTCCTCCCTTTACCGTCTTCAAGGATCAAATCACAGTGTTCTGTCAACATCCATTTTCCATTGCAGTCACACGAACACACACGCACACACAGCTCCAGATACACAGAGTGACTTCTCATTCCTGTGGTTCGTCCAGTGTGATGAGAGTAAAGCATGTAATATGATTTATAGAACCGAGCTCACTTTTCAAATTCAATCAGGAACTTTGATTACTGTTGAAAATTTGAGACAGGAAATCGCCTTGATAGCAAAGTGAGTGAGACAGCGGGGCGCTGGCGTGTGTATGTGAGTGTGGAAGGACAAACATTGAAAAGCCACGTTTTATTGGAAAGGACACAGGTAATGCAAACACTAATGACAAAGGGCCATGTTTAATAGGCGTCTGATGGAACATTTGCTCTGGTGTTGAGCTGATCTCCACAGCTTTTAGGAAAACACGCACACAGATGATGGGATAAACCTATAGAGGTCATGGTGCATCTGTTGTCTTTTGGTCTCGGGATGCTACCGATGGAAACCGCTAGAATGAGTGGCCTAATTGCCATTCCTACGTGATTGCGTCTGTGAGCGCCAGAGACTGAACGCTTCTACATGCGTGTGATAGAAACATGACAGCCTCATCAGTCATCAATGGCCTTTTAAAGCGTTCTCCATAGGGACATGTAACCTTTTCACATGAAGCCAATAGCAGCTGTGGGATCAATCGATTCCCTGTGCCTTAAGCTCATACCAACCTCTGTCTTATCCTGAGTAAACACGTTAAATGACAAGCGCATCTTACGGTTTGGCCTTTAAATCGGATTTTCTTCGTATTTTAAAACATATATCCTTCATTGTAGGCTCTCGGAGCTCAATTACATTCTATTGTCTACTTCCAGATATTTTTCAGTGCGCTATGTCCATTAGAACTGTTTACATTTGACTATGTACCATGGATTACCTATGTACCACTTGAGGGACGAGACAAAGCACCAGCAAACCTTTGCAACAGCACATTTCGCCATCACTTCGCTATGCTGCAACAATGAAATCCAAGCGGTTGCTGGTGTGGCTGATGGATAAAACAACTGTATTTTCAGCCGCAATGTTGTGTAAGTTGTATGGAAAAGTTGCTTGTTTTATTGCAGCGTTCGTGCCATGAACTCCATTGCAGAAATGTATTTTCTCATTTACTTGTTTAACTTTTTACTGCGTGACTGAGTGACTAGTGGTGTCATTGGTTATGTTTTTGTGTTGCCTTAATTTCGGCTGTTATTTTTAAAAATAATTGTCAATGTTGTTTATTGTTTCTTTAATGGTTGCTCGCCCCTGAACTAATATTTACCAACAATACTCAAGGAACTCTCAACCTCTATCAAAGTATTTTTTTTTCCACAAAAAGCATCTGTTTTTTTCTGTTTGTTAAATAATTGTTTTTTAATGTCTGTTTAATTGTTATATTTTATTCCACATACACCTTTTTCAAAACATTTTATTTAGCATTTACTTAATCTTTGTTTGCCTCCCTCAAGAATCTGTGTGCAGACAAATTGCATATCACGTACATGAAAAATAACCACCAATACAATATCCACAATGTCCATTTAACAAATAAAATTTTTATCTAAAACCAATTGATTATTCATTATTTAGTGAATGTTTTATTTTTTTGTGAATAATTAATTTTTCTCTTTCACCAAGCAAAAAAAATGTCCAATTGCTCAATTAATAATAATCATAATAACCATCATAATAATACATTCCTTTTATAGAGTGCTTTTCAAAAACTCTTTACAAGCCAAAAGCAAATAAACATGAATGTACAAAATAGCAATATACAACATAACAAAAAAGCATAAAAGCACAGAAAACAGAACAAAAGCAAAAAAGTACATAGAGAAACCAATATTAAAAGAATGTTTTGAAAAGTTATACATTGAAAATAGGGCAGTCCATTTGCAGAGGGGGTGGATAGAGGCAGGTAGCAGAGTTTTGAATGTGTTAGAGTTTGTTAAGGAGATGGGTGGGTGTGCCATCGAGAATTCCGTTAGTAGTAGTAGTCTTTGCGTGATGTGATGAAGATATGAATGAGGGTTTCAGTTGCAGGGAAAGAGAGGGGGCCAAACATCAACACATAATATACTGTAAGCAGGTCTTCCCATTATGGGAAGCTCCAGTGATTTACATGCCCAGGGAAGGCAGATGAAGCAATTACTTTTGAAAGTACAGTGGGACGTTGGTTGGCTCCAAGGTAGCCTCGTGGTACGTATATTGGCTCAGGAGACCCCCATCGGCACCTCTGTAGAAGTTAAAAGTTTGTCAACCCTCTGAGGCCCCCAACTGGACTGGGGCCCCAAGCAGTTTCCCTGCGTGCATACTTTTCATTTCAAATGTATGTGTTAGGCTGATAAGAGAATCTAAATTGTCTTTCGGTGTGAATGTGAGTGTGAATGGTTGGGTTTTCACCTTTTTTAAATAAAAATTCTGGCACTTACAACTTTCTTTGTCGTCTAGGTGGGTTACTTTTTAGATGAATAAAATATTCCCAGGCCGGAATCTGTCTGTAGTGTCTCAACTCAAAAAGAACCCTCTGCCACACCAACATGTGGATACTTTGTTTGAGCACTCGTTTCCACAGAATGATACGGAGGTAAACCAAGTCATTTGTTAGACGCAGTTTGTCCATACGCTAACAGAGACAGTGTATAAATATTGGTACATATTTTACAAAAACCGAGGCACATGAACCCAGAGGTTCCACTATGATCTGCCCAACACTGGACATTATTGCAGAGTGACAGTAATGGTATCCATTTAACAAACGTATAGTCTTCCATTCTCATATTTGAAAAAAATGCTCTGCATTATTTAAAAAAAATACAAATAGAAGCTCAGTTACTCATTTAATTCCCATTATAACACAGTAGTAACAAGTCAACCAATCAACATCCAGCTCCACATATACCCAGTTTAAGTCTAGTTACGGAATAACCAAACACCCCCGATCACTATTTAAGGAAATACGGTAACAGCATCTAAACTATATGATGATGGGAATGCATGAGGGGCAAACTTTTTGGCGTGATGGATGGCGGTGGGGGAAAATTAGAAAATGGGGGAGAAGATAACAGTCAAGTCAAGGTCAGAAAACGAGCCTCAACCTTTCTGTCTGCCTGCACACGATGGATAGGCACGGAGAGGATGGGAATGCATGAGGCCAGTGGAAAGATTAGGGTAGGGAGTAGTAGGACAGAGATATTGAGGAAATGGAGAACAGTCCCAGGGATTTGTGTATGTTTTGCCCTGTGTGTGTGTGTGTCTATGCGGTAGAGAGCGAGTGATAGGGGAATAGGGAGACTAATATGATGGGCTAAATGAGGTGTAATGGCAGTAACATAGAGCGACAGCAACTGGGACACTGCATTAAGGGGTTAACTAAGGCCAGGAGTCACTGACCTTCCCAGTCCCAGGAGACAGAATTATCTCTCCTGAAGGACCACAGCACACAATGTGGCAGCAGGTTGGACACATTTTGCCGTGCACAAATATTGAGGGATATTTTCCTCCATAATGCTGCCCGATCAGCACTCACCCAAACATTTGATACTTTGAGGCTTTTTCGCAGCAAAAATAATTAAGCCAGGTTCTCATATTACTTTCCTGTAAAAGCACTTTGAATTATTATACACTCTCTCTGGAATTGTGTGTGTGAATTACAGTGTGTTGAAAATAAAAGAACGAGACAATGCAGGCTGCGGCTGAGAAATTAGAAATATTAGCATATTTATTACAGCAACAAGAAAGACATGAGAATGCCTACACCCTTTACAACACACAAGACAGAGGAGAAATTTGAAGCTTGGTGGTCCATCAACATTATTTGGGTGGCCAAAAAAAGGAGAAATGAGAGGAACTTCCGGTGAGAGTCAATCAAGGAGATGGAGGACAAAGACTGTGTGAGATCACGCCAAACCAAGCCGTACTGTTGTTGACTTCTACCTAGTGAATCGTCGGGACATCTTTGAGGCTCAAGCATCAATGTGGGCATGTCATCATCATTATTCTGGAATTAGAGTTGAAAACACTGTAAAAATTATTGATAATTATAATTGTAGAAAAGACAACACAGACAATTGATCATGGGTTTTCAAAGTGTGGCACAGTGAGCCTCCCCTTGGAGAATATAATATGGCAGCGGCCTCCTTTACCCCAGACTCCGTTTAACAATCAACCACTATAAAATCTGAAGATAAAATCTTTTAACATAACTGAAGTTCACACAGCAGGGTTGAAAATGTTTTTCTTGATTTTTCTAAAGTTTCTGTGCCACCTGCAGTCTCCCAGGGGAGGCCCACCTTACGCTCACACAAGAAACCGCTGCAGTAGATCCAATCACATACACAGTCATCATCATCACCAAGTTTCTGCAACTTTTATGTACCTTATGATGCAAACTCGCCCCCCAAATATCGAAACCAAGATTTATTGGTGTTTGAAAATAAGTGTGTTGATGCAAGATCATCTCAAGAGCAGATAAATACTTCCTGTACACACACTTTACTTCTATCATCGGCTTTACAGACCAACAAAACGATCAGCAAAATAAGGCATTCTCAAGGCCAAGCATTTGAGGGAATTCTGCCAACCCCTTGAAGTCATAAGTTAGTATGAGTAGAATGTGCTCACAATGTCAGAATACGTTAGTGGTATACATAATACTGCTGTGGCTGGGAGTAGTGAGATACATGATGTGTATTTGGCTATTGGTGTGTAGTAATTTATTTTCCATTGATTTGCATTTTTTAAAAAGACATAAAGAATACAGTTAGTTCACCAAGCTCCACTCCTTCACTGGGCAGACTTTAGGCCAGTATTCTCAACTTCACAATTATCTGCCCATGTACTGATCATGTACTAAAACCATAAGCACAGTTGCGTTTCATAACCAAAATCGTATACGTTTGGGGAAATAGTCCATCCAACTTCTATGCTGCTTGGGGCAACCAAAAAACCACCAAAAAAGTGGCTCAAAGAGTCGACAACAAGGGAAAAATTTATATTTTAGGATAATGCAGATCAATGTGGAAGACTAATCAATCTGTCGAGCAGTTAAAATAAAACGAGTATTGAAAAAGAAGGATCATCTGATATTCAGGTTTGCCTTATATTTCAGTAAGTATGGTATTCATTCATTCATTCATTTTCTATACCGCTCCTCACGAGGGTCGCAGGCATACTGGAGCCTATCCAAGCTGTCTTTGGGCAAGAGGCGGGGCACATCCTGGACTGGTCGCCAGCCAATCCCAGGGCACATATAGACAAACAACCATTCACACTCACATTCATACCTATGGACAATTTGGAGTCATCAATTAACCTAGCATGATTTTGGAATGTGGGAGGAAACCGAAAAACCCACACATGCACAGGGAGAACAAGCAAACTGCACAGCGGGGAATCGAACCCGGGCCTGCTAGCTGTGTGGCCTGCACGCTAACCACTGTGGAGCCCCCAGTACGGTATTAAATGGGGTTAATCCAACGCCTGACACTAAACTCTCAAAACATTCAATTGTTTGTAGTTGGAGGAACTGTACAATAACAATAGAGGTAAATATGTACATATTGCTAAAGAAAATGGGTTCACTTACTAAGATTCCTTGCCCTAGGACAGTCCATTTATCTTCAAATTATATTTCTATTACTTTTGCATGAATAGGATGAGCCAAAAGAATCCCCAAACATCCTCAATTGGCAGTGAAAGCTTTTTTCTGTCCAATATGATTTCTATGTTTGATTTTGCAAGGGGCTATAAAACAACATCCAAACCCTTAATTGCTGTTTAAATACATATCCATGTTGTAAATGGAAAAAGCCTCGTAGCACTTGTAGCAATGACTTTTATACATTTGGGTTACATGGTTAGACAATTTGGGAGTGAGTTTGGTGAACTGTATATATGCATGGCAGTAATAACTAGAATCCTTGTGCACATCAGAGTTGTCTGTATGTATGTATGTAAAACCAGCGAATGCAATGGGAATCCTGTTTAGAGCCCATTCAAGCCCATTCTACTCATTCTGTGTTAGAAACTGCGGTCATTGTCGTCTGTTAATTAAAGATCAGACTTTTCACCCATGCTACATTCCTTCGTTCAAACAAATAAAGAACCTTCATTTTTTTCCCATTTCATGACCTTCCCCTCAACAAGCACTCCAAAATCTCTTTTTCCTAATGATAAAAGCATCATCATCATTACAAACATTCTAACATTGGAAATCAACGCTGTACATATTTTACACTATGATACAATCATATATACTGTACGTTTATGCCACTCTCTGTCCTTTAGACTTCCATATAATAAAACATATTAAATCATTATTTTTCACCAGAAAATCAACTGATAACTTTTGCTGTCAAAGTTACCCAGTGACTGATTTAAATAAGTTGTTTATGAGGTTTAAATAATGACTTCATTTTAGGAGGTTGTTTGGGGGAAAAAACACTACTATCTTCAAGGGGGCAAATGCTTCTGATGACCTACATTGCTCTGGAACAGTGTAATGGAAGAAAAATGTTCTTTGCACATCATGAATATAATTTGATGGAAGTGTGTCTGCTTGCCATCACGAGGGAAGCCCTTGTCCTTGTCAAGTGTAACCCGTCATTATACCATCTGACTTTAGGTCCAGTTCTATCTCCCACCTCACACCCAAACATTCATGTCTTTCAGGATCTTGGCTCCCTCATCTGCGCATCGCTGAGAAATCCTCCCCACCAATACAAACATTAGGTCCATCTCAACAGGGGTGGGACACACCACCCCTATAAACATATATCTACACATGTACATTGAATCAGAAATAAGAGTACAACAAAACCAACCGTAGACCTCACAGACAGTCATGATATTTAGATTCTAATTAGTTTTTTTGTCATTCCTTTCTTAGTCTTTGAGTGATGTAAATTAATGTTCTAGGTGTTGCTCCATATCGGTGCTTTTACTGCTGCTGCTGCGACTCCAAAGCTGGTAGTGTCCATGAAAGTGGGAAGGAACGGTGCAAGAATGTGAAGGATTCAGGTGTCCTTGTTGTCCTCCTAACAAAACCAATGCAGGAGCAAGCAGAGAGTATACGTCGACGTCTCCGTTTTAGTGGTGGTAATCTTAACACAAGCGTCCACCTTCTTGGCTCTGTCTCAGTGTGCATTAATGTGGAAAGTGTTATACTTGGATGTGTGTCCCCTGGGTCTGCAGGCTTTGCACACTTGATAAAATCTTCTTCTGGTGGCCGGCAAGTGTCACACCCATTTTGGACAATTCACTGCAAGGAATACAAAAAAAAGCAGGTGTATATAACTGTGAGAAGAATCTCTTATAAATGGTTTATTGATCATTCAATATGTACGGCATCTTCACCTGATACTGATGTAGAGGATTGAGTCTAAGCTGACATAACCAGAACTGGAAAAGTTGTCCTTATACTGGCCCATCTTAATGGCCTCCAACCACTCATCCACTGTGTTCACGCTGAATTCTGGAGTGGTTGGCTCCTCACTGTTGAGATACAAAGCACAGTAGATTGGTCCATCTGCACAGTCTGTGTACTGCCGTTCCTTAGCACTTTGAGTTGCAAACATCGTGGCTTCACTCTATCACTGCTTTTCCAAAAAACATTTTAATAAATAAATAATGCTGTGGTCGAACACTGCTTTGTATTAGAGCAAGTGTTACTTTATTTTGCCTAAATTAAGCATTCTGAAGCACAAAACTGGCTAAATGAAATAAGATACAAATATAAATAGTAGGTCATAACCGGATGTACAATTTTTGGACTGTGCGAACTATGGCATTCGTCTAATCGCAGCATTTTTTTTTTTTGTGGTCAGCATCTGCTTGCAACATCCCTGTACTTGTTTCTCAGTAGCAATAATGAGACTGAAAAATGAGACTGTTTTCTAGCCCTCAAATAGGTTGCAAATGAAATCTAAAGCAGTAATTATGTTTTCAGCTCGGTCCAACTGACCCTGCTGGGCTGTTGGCCAGCTCTCTGAGGCTGGCAGGGTTTCTGATGAGCTTGTCCAGGATTGTGACAATCTGGCCAAACTTGGGTCGCTCACTGCGTCCTTTTTCCCAGCAGTCCAACATAAGCTGGTGCAGTACCACTGGACAGTCCATGGGTGCAGGGAGACGATATCCCTCGTCTATTGCTTTGATAACCTGCAAAGGAGGCAAACACATCAGGTTTAAGTGGAGCTGAATGCATAGTTTTCTGTGCAGTGTTTTACAGCGTGCTAATCCCCAACAGTACCACAACTTTAATGGTGTGTGAAGGTTATCATTGAGGCATGAGCTTGCATATGTGATTGTAACTCACATCCTGGTTGGACATCTCCCAGTAGGGTCTCTCGCCGTATGAAATGACCTCCCACATGACAATACCATAACTCCATACGTCACTGGCTGAGGTGAACTTCCTGTAGGCGATGGCCTCTGGAGCTGTCCACCTAATGGGGATCTTCCCTCCCTGTAAATAGTTAAGATTTTCTTAGCAACACAAAATATGTCACCCTGAATTTGATGCTTGATATAGTGTAAATATTAAAATGCTGTTTGAGTCATGGGGATTTGGTGGTGTAATAAAGGAAAAGCAATAATATGCCGAGGCTGCAGGGAAGCTGAGTGCTGTGTTGTCATCAAGGGCATCCATGTGTTTACTCCTGCACGTCGTCCTAGTGCTGCCAAATTTCCTTTTCTGCTTTCATGCTTGTTGTTGATGTGCTTGCACAGATCAAATACATTCTATAAAGCCCCACTGTATAGACACAACAGAGACCCCTGCCTTCTCGCTCCACGTAACACACACACAAACACACATAATATATACTGTATATATTACCACCAAGGCTCCAGTCAGCCTTTTAACATGCGGCCCTTGCCTCTGCACCACCAAGCATTCCCTGTCTCTGCATGGTCAAAGTCAAATAGAAGACAAAGCTGCCAAGTGACTCTGCACTGTACTTTTGTTTCCATCGCCCCCTTGCCCGTCCCCAAACATCCTCTGTTATCTCTTAACTGCTCTCACTGGATCCCCTCCCTTGTTCCCTTTCAGCCTTATTTGATTCCCGCTCCTCTCTCTCTCGTGCTCTCTCTCTCGATGTCTTCCGCATCTTCACCTCTGTCTCCTGCCCCGCCCCCCTTCCTCCCAGCGCCTCCAGCTCCCCATTGACGTCTCCTGACATCAGTGGGTGTGTGTCTGATTGCAATAGAGCTGTCTGCGGCTGATGCACCCCTCCCAGGGCAATGCTAATGCCATATTAAAAATAACAACCTCGACAGTTCTTCCTATGCATATGAATAATGCCATCTCCTTGTGGGCATTTTAGATGAGCTGCTCCGCCGTAGCTTAACTCACTGACGTCAGGCTCTGTGCAAGGATGGTGATGTGACCAAAAAACTTTGCTTGCATGCAGCTGCTATATGATACGGTGCCTAGTGTTTAGCATTCTGAACACTGAAGATCTATCAAGTCAAAGGATTCTTGGGCAAACCAGCCAAGGCGTGAAATACAGTATATGTTTTTGTAAATGGCTGGAAAATACATGGTAAGAACTCACCTACACATAGTAGTTGGCTAATAGTCTACATTATGCATTGGTATTGTCTTGTCTGTTTTATCCACCTATTGTGTTGCTGTGTGTTTAGTTGGGTGGACACCACAACTGTGTGAGCCGGTGACGCTCCACGATTCGTAGCTAATTTGAGTGGCTCAAATGGGACTGTGGCACAATAATGACATGACACAATGATCTTTGAGTGTTAATCTTCATCTGTGCTTCACAGTATATGCTCTTTACTGCAACAACAATGCAGCATTAGTGTTAGACCACATGAGTGTGTCTTACCCTGGTTGTGTATGCAGCTTCTGGGTCGTCCTCCAGAACCCGACTGAGGCCAAAGTCAGACACCTTACACATCAGGTTGCTGTTGACCAGGATGTTTCGTGCAGCGAGGTCTCTGTGAACGTAGCTCATGTCTGACAGGTACTTCATGCCTGAGGCGATGCCACGCAGCATGCCGACCAGCTGGATCACGGTGAACTGGCCATCGTGTTTCTGCAGGGCGAGACAAGGAGAAAGATGAATTAATACACTGTGTATGCAGCAACGGCAGGATGATGTAATGATAACATCCTGACAGGGAAATTCACCCCTCTGAAGTGTCCCTGAGCAACAATTAAAAAGGTGCCGTTTGGCGCTGGCTAACCTTGCCCTTTGGCCTCTATCTGCAGGGTGTCAATGAATGATGAATTTCTTCTACTGGAAAGCAATGGAGGACCCTGAATGTGCTCAAGCGGAGCTCACTGGATTCCAGTTTTTGCGTCTTTGGCAGGGAGCAAAGCCTGTTGATCGATGGCAGTCTAGCTCACCTTCCTCTGCAAATTATTTCTGCCATGGGCCAACGGCCCGCGTTAAAAAACCATCCATGTTATCGGTCACCCTCTCCCCTTCATTTAATCTCTCCTTCCCTTTGTTTCGATGTCTCTCCATCCATCTCTGTCTTTCCTTGGTTTCTTGTCTCCAAGACAGAACTCTTTATTATGTGGATTCAGTGTCCATATGTGCATCTATCCGGCATCCATCATCTTCCTGAATCTGCACACGCCCCCTTTTACCAACAACTATACTTCTTTGCCATCCACCCTCACCCGCCCCTGAGCAGCTGCATAGTAAGTTAATTAGCTGGTGGTTTTGTTAGATGCTGATTGATTGGAGTGTCTAACAAACCTACAGACTTCCTCTATCAATCTGCCCACCACATTGTAATGCCAGGCTGTTGGAGAGGAAGGGTAGAAAAACCTGGGAAAGAGACTAATGAGGAAAGATGGAAATATAAGTAAAGACTTGCACACTTTTGTTGCAATTGTGGATGAGTGAGAAGGCAAAACAACAAGGGTAGTAAGATGAGAATAATGGTGGTGGTGGTGGTGGGGGGGACCTTCCCTGACAGATCAGTGGTTTTGTATTTTCTCAGGGACGGCTGTTTAATAAATGGTCAGCATAATTAAAGACACATATGGATGCCTGGAGCACAGATCAGCTGTAAAAAACATAAAATATTATTATATTGAGGCACTGTGGACACTCTTTACGACCCTCATTAAAATACAAACTGCTACACACAACATTTTTTTGTTTTTCCAGTGTGTCATTTTGTAACTGTGTTCCGTTTTGGTCGTTTTAGTCTGTCACTTCCCATTTACTTTGCCTCAGTGGTGCTGATGAGATTGGTCTTTATTTTGCTTTGGGCCATGCTCTGGAGCACGCCAGTGATTTTCTTGTAACATGAATCAGTCAGGGCTTTGCTAATCTAGTTTGATGGTTAGTATTTCTACTACGGCAGCTATTTCAGCTGTGGTATTCTACATATGTAACATCTGTCTTTTGATGTTTTACATCTAAATTATGTGAAAACAATTCCTTGGCCAACCTAATCAGAAGATTGTACCACTGGCACTTTTTTTTGTAATCCCTTTTTTGTAGAATACTTTATACGGGGCTGCAAGCTGTACAAGTGGTTAGCGCCACACAGCTAGGAGACCCGGGTTCGATTTCCCCCCTCTGGCATCATGTGGACTTTGCATGTTCTCCTTGTGTGTGGGTTTTCTTCAAGTACTCCGGTTTCCTCCCACATTCCAAAAACATTTTAGGTTAATTGGCGGCTCCAAATTGTCCATAGGTATGAATGTGAGTGCGAATGGTTGTTTGTCTATATGTGCCCTGTGATTGGCTAGCGACCAGTCCAGGGTGTACCCTGCCTCTCGCACAAAGACAGCTGGGATAGACTCCAGCATGCCCGCGAGCCTCATGAGGATAAGCGGTGTAGAAAATGGATGAATGGATACTGGATACGACCCAGCCTCAACCAGGCACCCACTCTATCAGCCCCTATATAAGATGTGTTTGAGACCTCTAGTCTAGATGATCATTTCATGTAGTTTCTACCTTAAGTGTAACTTTAAAGGGTGTACTTTTTCTGTAAAATAATAATATCTGTTATGATAAAATAAAGAAGTGACTGAATCAGGAGTTCAACTATTTTCCAAATGAAGTCCTTGGTGAACATTGACAATATTTGCCGGATGTAAGCTGCAGCGATTTTTTGGGAAACAAAGTATAATTTGGACCACTTTACAGCGGGGACATCATATTGCAAAAGGGGTTAAAGCCCTGATCTTGAAAGTCAGAGCATGCTGTGTTACTTCCTGCTGAAGCAAGCAGCCGTTGTGACTCACCTTGAGGAAGGTGTCCAGTGATCCATTCTCCATGAACTCCGTTATGATCATCACCGGCTTACCTAAAAAGAGACATAACAAGGAAGCTGTAATGACATGCAATTATGTGGAACAAAGAGGTGGACTATAAAGAGGACAGAAGAAGAAGTGGTGCAGCCCACAGCTGTGACCAGCCTTCTTCTCTAGCTACGATCCCCCATCCCCACCCTCGGTTGTGTCTCTCTGGGGGATAACGTGGCGTGTCGTCATCAGTCACAGTGACAGCTTCTAATCAAGCCTCTCCATAAACGCCAGGAGATAATTAGAATGGACCGATCCACCACAATATCTATGTGTGTGTATGAGAGGGTTTTAGGGGTCCTCCTGAGATCTCATGCATACTAATCAGCCTCAAGGGAAGGCTGGTGTGGCTGTGGGGCTGTGGGGCTGTTGCGGTTGGATCGCTGTGCACCTGCACATGTATGTGTGAGTAAGGTTGACTGACAGGCCCTGTGCCCTCTGCTCCCCTGCTTGGCATCTGTTAGGGCTTACAAATGATTAACAAAGTAGCCGCAATCATGCACACACGTACACACATACATGGGATAAAAACAGCAGTTGTCCCTGCTGATGACCCCCTACAGCCCTGCTTTGCCAATCACTAAATATTGTGTGTGTGTTTATTGTATTTATTGGCAACAGGTTGTGGCTATGATGTTTCATTTAACAACAAAGCTATTGAGATGTAAGTGCAGTTTGAAATACAAGGTTGGTGGCAGAGATGAGAAGGAAAGAAGACCTAAATGAGAAAGAGAAGTGACAGGAATGTTTACTTTGACCTTTTACAATTGGTTTGTCAATTTGTTGACTTGGAAATGTCATGAGCCAAGAAAAAGTAAGAAGACAGATGAAAATATCATTTTCATCTTCAAAAAATGAAAAATAATCAGTGAAACTGAAAAAATGAGACGGAGATAGGGCGGTGAGGACATGAGACGAGACTCAAGATGTGAACAGATGAGAAGAATATGTAGATGAGATGAGGAAAAATATATAATGGGAATGAATTGGGGATGAAATAAGGAGGGGGGATGGGATGAGAAGTGAGGAAAATTAGAAGATAATGGTGAATAAATGAGAAGCAATTAGAATGAGAATCTAAAGCAATGGGAAGGGAAGGTGTTTGACAAGAAAGGAGAAGTGGATGACAAGAAGAAGAAGAGATGGGGATGATGAAACAAAAAGAAGGGGACAGGTTGCGGAAACATGCAAAACAAATGGGAATAAGATGTAATGGGAAGGAATGGAGAAGAGATGACAATGAAAGGAAATGGAAAGGGGTGAGAACACATGAGAAGGTGCCAGCCTTAAAGGGCCAGCCCTTTAAAAGAATTTGTAGTAAACAAGGAAGGGGTGAAAAAAGAACATGAAATGAGGTGTGAGGAAAGGAAAATTAGAAGAAATGCAAAGTAAGATGTGAAGGAGAGGAGGAGGAGAGGACAAGTGATGGCAATGAGAGGGAATTAGAAGCAATGGGATGGAGAGGAGACGGGGATGAGAAGGGCCAGAAGAGGACAACAGATGAGAACGACCTGAGGTGAGATAGAGTGGCAATGATAATTAAAAACAAAGGGAAGGAGATGGGAGTACTGGATGAAAGAGTGAGCAAATGAAACAGAAGATGACACAGAGAAATGAGAAACAGATATGAATGAGGAGAGGAGATGGAAAGCAGACGCGAAGGAGCCGGGGTGGCAATCTTGTCACGGAAAAACAGAACAACACCACAGAGGCCTTGAGTTAGATTGCAGGTAAAGACAGCAATGCATCAACTTAAATGAATTCACTATCTCACTGCAGCAAACACAAACACACACACACAGCGCAAAGGACACACACGGGGTCTCTAGTGGTGGTGTCTTCTTTGACAGTAACATTAGTCTCAGGGATAAAAGTGAAAGAGAATTGGATTTTCTTCTGCTGGGGGTGAGAACTGCTGGTCGCATTTATCTACACGCGGTCCCTGGATTGTGTGTTTCTTTGTGCTTGTGTGGTATTTGGTGCTTTGTGTCCACGTTCTTGTGTATGTGTGAAGGAGAACTGGTTTCAGGGCATGGTGAGTGAAAAAGGATGCAACAAAAGTGCTCAAACAACAGTTAGTGTCAGATTTACTCTGATGGAAAAGAGTGTGACTCTTTACAGCCCGTGATCTGTGTGTTGGTGTGTAAGTTGGCTTTTCAGTGAAAATAAATGGTCAAGGAAACGGTTTGGTTTATTTCGGATCTGCTTAACAAGTTACATTGAAGTTACATTAGTCTTGCACAATTCAAAATGGCTGAAAAGGAGTCAGAAGAAGGAGAGCTTATTTTATCCTACCCCTTCTGTCGTAACAATTACTGATACTTTGTTCACTTCCTGGATTTGAATGTTACCATCTTCTAATAGAGAAAATTTGAATATGTAGCAAAAAAATTGAAATAAAGGGAAAACAATAAATCAACAACTGAAAATAATATTTATAAATAATAAATAAATGAATATTTGAGATATAAATAAATATTCTTCCTCTTTGGGCTTTTCCCTTCAGGGGTCACCACAGAAAATCAATCTCCTCCATCCAACCCTGTCTTCTGAATCTGTCTCTCTCACATCAACTACCCTCATGTCCTCCTTCATTACATCCATAAACCTCCTCTTTGGTCTTCCTCTACGCCTCCTACCTGGCAGCTCTAAACGCAGCATCCTTCTACCAATATATTGACTATGTCTCCTCTGGACATGTCCCAACCATCTCAGTCTGGCCTCTCTGACTTTATCGCCAAGGCATCTAACGTAATGTAATATCCCTCTGATGTACTCGTTCCTGATCCTATCCATCCTGGTCACTCCCAATGAAAACCTCAGCATCCTCATCTCTGCTACCTTCCTGTCTACAGGAGTAAAAACCTGACATTCTATAGGAAATCAGGATAAATTATGGCTATGAAACCTGGCTTTTGTGTGTCTGCTCCATGTGTCATGTGTGCAAACTCATTTGTTGCCAGTGAAGTATAGACCATTACCTGCAGGCCCCGCAGTATTAGCTGTGGGAAGAGAGAGGTACAATGAAACACATTCATCCTGTTGTCTCAGTCTACACGATCAACACACGCACTTGCAGTGACACACACCATCAGCAGCCATCATCTGGACACCTGCCATACTAAATTATCCTTGCAATTGACGGATAACAGAGCTTACCAATAATGTTGACCACACACACACACACACACACACCACACGACTCTTCTCGTTGACTCCAATGCACATACGTACACACACACACTGCAACACAATGAATCCTTTTCATTTCGCAGAGCGACTTCATCCACTTTTCAAACAAAAATAGCACACACATGCAGGATGGAGCTTGTCATGAAGCACTCGTCAAACACTTGTCAATTTCCTCCTGAAAGCACATAATTAACTAATCACGTTCGTATTCACTCCCATTTATTGCTTTTCATCGTGCTTAGAAATAATTCAAAGAGCTAAATGGCCTGTGTGTGTGTATCTGCAGATTGGCTATTGACATTCTGCCAGGTGGAGTGTGTCATTGAATGGATCAGAGACAAGTTTGCTCGTCTTTACGGCGCTTCATTAAGTGGAAGTAAGTGTTGTCTTTCTTTTCTTGGCCATAAAACGACGATCATCAGAATCTTGTGTGTCGCTGTGAGTGTTTGTGTGTGAAATATGCCCCGTTTTCCATGCCTTCACACGGCTTGCTATTGGCAAAAGCTGGAACAACTATTCCTAGTAACTAGTATTTGAGCATGCACAACCAATCCCGCCGTAAATGCTGTAATTATAGCCAGGGAGTTTATTTACCAAAGCAAAGTGGGTGGGTGTTAATTGGAAGCAGGTGAAAATTGGAAAGAGAGTCATTTTAGTAAAGAGGGTATTTTTTTGGAAAGAGAAAGTCATTTTATATAACAACTTGTTTTTAACTTGAATAATGCATTGCAGTGGGTGTAAAGGAAAAAATATTAAAACTGCTGTATGTCACCGGCTCAAAATGACATTTTTTTTCAACCAAAAAATTTAGGAACACCACCAGTGGCTAGCATATGTTACCAAGGGTGGTCGACACAATTTGCCACAATTAAAGTTACAATTAAAAAGTGAAAGT
Source organism: Doryrhamphus excisus (assembly GCF_037039965.1). Classification (NCBI taxonomy): domain Eukaryota; kingdom Metazoa; phylum Chordata; class Actinopteri; order Syngnathiformes; family Syngnathidae; genus Doryrhamphus; species Doryrhamphus excisus. The sequence goes on from NC_136362.1 coordinate 18,579,066, forward strand.
TACACAGTAAAAAATGCTGTTTCTGTCTGGATAATGTGCATGTCTGTCGCACGTGCTCGTCACAAAAGAGAACTTAGGATTTAATGAATGCTGTTGTTGCTGTATTCCTGTTGAACTGCTGAGTGAAATCAGACGTTTTTCCAAACCCTGGTTTTGTAACATAACGTTCTTCTTTGTTTTGCGTGTGTATTAGTGGGGTATCGTTTGCATGCTCAGACCAGGAAGAGGGTGGAATAGGATGCTTGGAACTCATTCAAATGTGAGTGCCCCCTAAAACCGCTGCAAACAAAATGATCCAAATGTTAAGACTAGTTAGAAAATTGCAAGCTGGATCTTCAGGAGGGTCTAAGCAGAGTTTTAAAATGAAAAAAGAAGAAATGTGAGTAAGCAATTGATTGCAAACCACCATTAAAGTATAATAGACTGTTCATCAGCTGATCAAAAGTTTAAGACTACAGGCTTTAAAATTGTTTTTTTTTGCAAAAATATGGATTGAATGTCATTTTCTGTCGGGTATTGTCATTATCTTGGTGTACTGGCCAATATTCATGATTGGTATATGCTGATAAATGCCTTTCAAAATCAGTCACCGATGGCTTATTGTATTGCATCCCGGTTTGTGTCTTGTTCTAATGTCTTGGGTAGTGTCCCCCTCTTTCTTTCCTTCACACTGCGCAGGCGTGTGGCTCCAAAACGAAACATATTACAGTATATGCCATTTGTGAAAATGATATTAAGTTTGCATCTTGAAACACATACCATGAAACATATGTAAATATATTTCTTTCAATGGAATGTTGGAGCTTCAGGTTATGCAGGGGAGTCAAACGGTGGTTGTGTGGAGATGTTGCAGGGGTATCCCTCATGACTGAAGGCTTTTCAGCAGGACAACTCTGCAGTTTACAATGTCCGCCTAGCAGTGGACTTCTTCCAGAGGACTAATGTTACTCTTTTAGACCGTCTTGTGTGTTCCCCTGATCTAAATCCAGTTGAGAACATGTGGGGATGCACGGCCAGTGATGTTTCCAAAAATGGACATCAGAATGGTGCAGACACTCACTCATTAATGATTTATTTTATGAATATTGTACTTCTATTTTTTGGGGGAGGAATGGGGGATTTTTGTTTACATTTGGTCTTAAACTTGAATTTGATTATCTGATGAACAGCCTATTTCAGCTTGTTTGGAGTGAATTGCTTACTCAAAACATTTTTGTCTTCCTCTCATTTCTTTTTTTTTTCTTTTGGCATTTTGAAGCTCTACTTAAAACCTCCTTGAGTTCCAGCAGTGTAAAATTTAAAACACAGCAGCAAAAGAACCAACCAATAACATGTAATACCAGTGAGGAGTAAACTGCTCAGTCAGCATTAATACCCTAATGAGTTAGATGTAAACAAGAATATGCCGTTTTAAAGCACATGCAGAGGTGTTGACCACCCATAATATTTCTAATGATACTGCCATTTTGCGGGGTTGATAAAAACCACAACAGGAGGTTGCCTACAGCCACTGCACTTAATGCTACCTGATTGTAATTCACTTTTGTAGACTGTACTGTATATGCGACTTAATTGAAAAGAGAGGGTTTGTGGATGCACAAACAAACATTTGCTATAAAATCTGAACTTTCTTCAAGAGCCTGGCTTCTTACTGCCCTCAGTTTCTTCTTCAATGAAATTGAAGTCTCCTTTTAGTTTCTTATGGGTTATCCACATGGAAAGGTTTTCAGGTGAAAATAACAAAGTATATTATCGTTTCAGCATTCTGGGTTTTTTGAAGAGTGTGAAAATCTGAAAACGCTGGCTCGTGGTTGACATGTCAACAAGTAACCCACATTTTCTAAAAACTATGATGTCACTGACCAGTCAACGTCACGTGACCAGAAGTGAGTGCTACCGACACGCCAACATAATAGCTGAATATTTTTACTAGCATGACTGACCCCAGTTGACATTCCACTGATATTTTGTCGTTTTCTCCAAAATGAATCGCCGATCCAGAAAAAAAAAATCTCAGAAGCGTTACCGTGTGGTAACAGGGCCTTAGTGTCTGACTGATGAGTTCAATGGGGCGTGGCTTTTGTATTTCCCCAGGATACCACGCATGCATTGTACCTGCTAAATTACATTAGAGTGCCTGTAGTTGTGTGCACGTGCACTGCTGTGAGTGTACATGAAAGTGAAGAGTGTGTGTCCACATGCATACAATTATATTATGAGTGGCTGCGTGTGTGTGTGTGTGTGTGTGTGTGTGCATGTGAGGACTCAATCGGGGTGTTATTGAATGAAGCCCAAAGTAGAAAAGAGAAAATGAAATAAGTGCACTATTCATGTTAAGACCCTGGACTAAATGATACAATGCTTTAAACACAGGAAAAATCTCTGGGAAGCTCCATGTAAGGCCGTGGGGTTGGGGGGGAAGCATGTGGTGAAACAGGTAGACAGAAACTCAATAAGCTTATCTCCTCGCCTCTCTCCACCTTCTCCTCCTCTCATTTCCTCACGTTCATCTCCTTGGCATCCGTCCTCTCGCCTTCCTGCCCCTCCTGCACACTCAAATCTCTGCACATATCTTCGCTGACGCCCTCATTTGTTCTCAAGTCCTATCTTGTCTAATTTCCTTGCTCTTGTATCCTATCCTATCTCATCTCATCCACCATCCCACCTCTATCTTCCCTCCATCCTGCAACCATCATCACCTTTTCCTCCTATCTTAACTCCCCCTCATTTGCCTCTGCAGTCCTGTCACCGCAGATTTGCATATGAATAATAATCCCAGACCATTTCTTTGTATTGTTATACATGCAGGTTTACAGCTAATCACTAGTTTTCAAAGACAGAGGACAAGTATGAGAAAAAAAAAACACCCTGTGTGCAGTTTCTCCTGCTTTAACTGCATCTTTGTAGAGCATCTCGACTCGTACCTGTTTGATGCAAGCACCCTAATTGAGGGTTTTCTCCAATGAGTTGATTGTCGCAGCGCTTTTAAAAACACATGAGCCATTCGTGGATCAAATTAGAGATGGGGGAGATGATAAGGAGAGCGAGGAGGGGGTGTGCAGATTACAGCGTTTTCCTTATGTGTAGAGGGGCAGATGAAGAAAAGGGGGTCTATTTTTTCCCTCTTTTCCTGCATGTGGCCCTCCAATTAGCATAACAATAGCGGCAATCAGATGACAGACAGCACAGAAGCTTATTAGAGTGGCACCCGGCATGGGAGCTGAGGCCTCTGTGCTTGTAAGCTGACAGAACACACACATAAAAGATAACAAATGCAAGAATTGAGGGGAAAAATGCACAAAATACTACTTTGCTGAATTACAATAAACACCAAAGGCTTTTCTCCCTTTTAGTGTCACCTATAACAATACATTTTAATGCTTTTAAGTTTTGTAAAAGCAACACAATGGATTTGGGAGATACTTTTCTGTGTATTTATAATTAGTATAATTGCTTTATTTGACATTCCTTCCTGCACTGGCACTCTAAGAAGCAGTAAAATATTCATAAAGCAGTGAATAGGACAAAAGAGACACTTACATTAATTTATATACAGAAATACTAATCAGGAAGTTAATTATCCGCAGCTCAAGTACATTAACTATGTTTATTTGTCAGGTGAAATCTGGATATTAGTATGAAATGCAATGACTAGCATGGAAATTATGTACACATCAGTCAACATTTGTTATTACTTGCTATTAGTGCATGCTTTCATATTGCTTGTTTTGTGCTTACATGCTGTATTTTCTAAACTGGTATCATATAAATAAATCAATGGTTTAAGCATTAAAGAAACATTACTATTCCTCCAAGCTTTACTTCGGCACGACTGTTACTGCAATTACCTTTTCCACCGTGAAGTCTAGTTAGTAACTCACCCCCCTTGAACCCACCTGAGACCCAGTACATGCTGGGTCAGCCTGCCTGATTGCGTACTGAGGGTGGTGTGAAGGGTCCAGCTGCTGCCACGGAAAAGGGCCCTGAAGGAATTATTGACCCATCAGGAACTGCCCCCCACCCAGCCAGGCAGCCCACACATACACACCTTAGTCTGTGACCTGTAAAATGATGGTTCAGTTTGTGAGATTTGTTTCAGAGGAGCTCTATCACCCTCTCAATGTGCCGTGACGACAGGCAAAAAGGAATAAATGAATGTTAAAGGTACGAAAGACGCCAATTAAATGGACACTCTTGCTGGCTCCCCCTGCAGGTCGCAATTGTGGTTACCAACACCAGGTTGGGTAAAGTGAGAGTAAGAAGTATTATTTCCATTAAAGGTACAATAGAGTCCTTCCTTGGCGCCAGAATACAAACCGTAGACTGTCTCAGTGGTTACTGACCTATTTGTTACGTTTTAATGACTACAGTAACACCTTGTTTATCGTGGTTAATTGATTCCACACCAGACTGTGATGATTGAGGAATTTCCACAAAGTAGAATTCCTTATTAATAAATGATTTTTTTTCATAGTCAGAACATTGGAAATCTGTTTTTGACCATCAAAATATGTTTTCTTTAACAATATTAGAGTCTACTAACCCCTGCTCTAACTAACGAACTAACAACTTTGCACTGGTATTATCCAATATAGTAGACATAATAACAGTTGATATGCTATTTGAGACATGAATAATGCTAGTGCTTTGGTGTGTTGCTTTAAATATGTTCTGTACGGGAGCGAAGTAGTGGTCGGGGTTCAGAGATGAGTTACAGCATGGCATGGGTTACGGCCATAACAGTAGAAAAAGACCAGCGATTGTTCCAGCGATGTGTCGCACCGAACATTACAGCAGCATTACTGACATCTAGTGGCCTGAATGCCATATATTTGTATTTTTAGTTAATTTAACTTAGTTTAGTTCTTAACTATTATGCATATATTTTGAGTAATACTAGGCTGTATTCAACCACAAAAACAGCATGATTTATTAATATATTTTGATCTTGATGCTACCATTGAAGCAAGTAGTTCTTATCTGAGCTCACTATGCAGATTGTAGAAAGTGCAGCACGAGTCCTGTGCACTACTACTATTACTGCAGTGTGCGATTAAAATTGAGAGCAGGAAAGACACAGTTGTTGTAAAAGGACATACTCAGGACCGAAAGAAGTAGAGGGATACGAACATACAAGCACAACATCTTATAATAAATATGCATTATTTGATCATTTTATGGGCTGTAAAATATCTGGTATAAGCACTGTATCAGTAGCGGTAATGTTGGCGCTAACACAGCTTGATGCTGCGTGTACCATCAGTCAAAAGCCATTTCAAACAATAACCGTAAAGACCAATTTATAGTCATTTGTGTTATGTTCCACCGCTGTTGTCTATTCTAATTTTTGATTGGGCTCGTCACAGTAACAAAACAATTCAATTATCAAAAAAAAAACAGTCCCTATCCTGCACACCAAAGGCCACAATATTTCGACAAAGCAAGAAAGAGGCAATTAATAAGAATGGTTTCTCATCTGTTAAATGCATGGTGATGAATATGCATGAGGCTAAAGCCACATCCAATTGATGTTATGAATTATTGATATTCATGCATATGCAGTTGCTCTTTTGTTGCTGGCCAGAGTCCCACTGAAGAATTTATACTATGTGTGCATTTAATGTGTGAATGTGTTTACAACTTTTTCTTCTCTCCCCTTAGAGTTAAAGGAGTTAAAGTCAAAGCATTGAAAGGAAACAGTTGGCCATGATGAGCACTGCAGAGTACATCCTCACTCATTTTTAAAAATAAGTATTTTATTCCAACAATTAGCTTCCACTCGCAACATAAAATGTGTGTTTCCTGTAGTGAAATGCGCCACAGATGGTCAGGTGTGCATCTGCCGTTCTCCATACGTAAACATACAGCTCAAGTAGAGCACTTGTCTATGTGAACAATTTAAACGTGTCAACAGAACACACCAATTAACTTCAATGCCGCATGGCCCTTGAGCGGGTTTGTGCCATTGTTTTCCACATTTACTTGAAGTTGCATGTTGGCTCACTTGGTTTCCTTAATAAAATGCCACCATCATCACAATATCTGTCACAGTCGGGCTTCATTGCTTTACGGTTCGACCCCAGGATGCAGAGAGCAGGACCAAATGCAGGTAAATAATATTTATTCTGTGCAACAGCAGCAGAAGAAAAAGCAACTCAGGTAGCAGACGAACAAAGGACAATGATCCCACGCAGGGAGAGGCACACACCTGAACTAAATAGACAGCACAAATTAGGGACAGGTGTGGGACATAAGGACAACCAAGGCAGACACGGGAAAACAGGAAGTCCAATACAAAATAAGAGTGTCCAAAAAGGAAACCAAAGCCCAGACAGGGAACATAGACAAACTGTCACCTGGGAACCCACACAGGGCGTAACAATATCAACAGTAAGTTAGAGGCCGTGTGCACAGCAACTTTATTCATGATGCATATTCTCGGTAATGACGTCATGATTTGTTCTCGGTCCTGTTCGTATGACCACACCTTAGCCAAGTTAACATGGAAGCCATTTCACCCAATCTCAATCTTTATGTGTGATTGGGCATATCGTTATTAGCATATTAATAACATGAAAAAGACGTGTGTCATATTGTATGCTATCCAGGAAATATAAGCATACCAAGCCAAGATTTTTGTGTACATTGTCAATGTAAATCGGAAAATTCACAAACCGCACAGTCGTGCCAACACGTCCCTCACACACTATCAAAGTAAAAAATAAGTTATATTAAATATTCTACACCGCAATGAGAAATCAAGAGTTTTATTATTCCTTTCGAACAACAACAAGGGTGTCTATTCACTGTGACAGAGTGAGCTGTTAAAAAGGCAGCAAATACGAGATGAAGAGCAGTGCAGGACAGACTGAAAGAGGCAGCGGACGGAGAGAATAAGAGCCAGCGATAAATGAGAAGATAAGATGAACACAGAGAGAGAGAAGGCAGGAGTGTGAGATGGACATATGAGACAAGCAGATAGATAGAGAGAGAGAGTGATTATGAGAGCGAGGGCCACAGATAACCAATCAGCTATCTTGTTGAACCAGGCCTGTGTCTATCTACCCCCCCATCTCACCCCCCCACCCCCAACACACACACACACGATGGCTCTAACACAATCATGTGAGGTAAACAAGTGGCTGCTTGAGGGGCGCAGACTGTCGCCACTGCCATGCTTTATGAAGGTGTTACCATGGTAATAGAGCTTTTATCAGATCCAGGGTCAGCTCTTCTGCGTGGCACACAGTCACACACCTGCTGCTGCTTACTACGTGGTAAAAACCAGGGGTGCGTATGATTACATTAACGGCTAAACACATATAAAACCATGACTCACATTTCGTGACGACGCCCTCCAGCCTGATGATGTTCGGGTGGTCAAACTGCCCCATGATGGAAGCCTCAGATAGGAAGTCCCGCCTCTGTTTATCCGAGTATCCCGCCTTTAGACTCTTGATGGCCACGTAGATCTCACGCTTTCCTTGCACACGAAGCCGCCCGCTGCACACTTCCCCGAACTCTCCTAAATATCATATTGGATTTAAAGTGAAGCCAGACTATTTCTTTTAAAACACCCTGGAGGAAAATGCATGAATATGTTTTCAAGATGTTAACATACCAGCTCCAATAACTCTCTCTATGCGAATATTAGTAGCATCGATCTCTTTAGCGAAGTCCCTGACAGCCTGGTTGGGGTCTTCGTAGGTGTGTGGATGGATGTAGGTCCTACTGCCGGGGAGCTTGACTGTGAACATGCAAATATAATATAATAAAGAATGCATCAATTTTGTGTCTAAATCTCATAAATGTTAAAGGAAAAGGAGCACACTGGGTTTATGGGGTTTAATAAAAGTTGTGTGTTTGCCATCTCTGCAGTAAGACTGTCCGTGGTAAAATACTTTGCTCGGATGGTGTTAAAATGATGGCATAATTAGACACATAACTACTTTGTTATGCAGAATGTGGTGATAAACTGACTCATCATGTTAACAGGAACCCATGAGGAACTTTGTCCTACAAGATATTTATGCAAAAAACTGTTTTTTCCAACATAAATGTCACCAATGTTTCAGTGGAGGTGTCTGAACGAAACAAGATTTGTAATAAAACTTGAGCCAGTTTGTTTTAATGAAATGCAATGCATTAGTATCCATGCTAATTATAGAAGTACCATGTCAAAACATGTTTTTTAATCAATAATTATGCATCCATCTATGTGTGTGAAGGCCATTAACATGTGATGTTGCTGTGTCATTACCTCGGCCATGCTGGAACTGCATCTTCTCTTCATCGGGGTCCTGCTTGGCTTTGATATACCCACAGTGCCTGACAAACAAATAACCATCTGCGTTATAATCCTGATGCGTACACTCACAGACCAAAAAAACCCACACATGCTCATTTTAGACTCCACGAGACAACAATTAAACATCATTGCAGATTGCTGTACGTATGTAGTATTTTACACTAGGGTTGAAAATAATGATTATTTTAATAATTGATTAATCTGTCAATTATTTATTCAATTAATCCATGAATCAGCTTATTTATTTATTTTTTATTTCCACCTCTTAGCAGCATCCCCTTAAAAAATGCATGACTTTTTCCGTCCACAGAATCATAGAATAGAGGGCGAGGAAGTATTCCTAAATTTACCCAAGTATAAACAATCAACTGACAAACATTACAAACACTCTCCTGCAAATCAGTAAGTCAAAGACACAGACTGCTATATATGTGCACCACCAAAAAATTTATAAGAATAACAAATAAATAAACTTTAGGGGCAGGTATCAGCTCATCCGCTCTGCATTAATTAATCACGATTACCATTTAGAACTATGTCTAAAATATGCCAACTTACTGTTTTTAATGAAGAGAAAGATACATGACAGCACAGGGTGATACATACTTTTGTATGTATTGTATTAAGAGCTCCAAATGAACTGATTATGTCAATCAAGAAAAAGTACAAACCTCTTTAATAGTAGTAGAATATTTGAATTACACTTTAAACTGTGTTATTATGAGCGATGAGGCGTTATGTTAACAGACATCACGTAATTTAAGATCATTTTTTTCAGTGTAAATTCCAGCATACTTAAATATAGCAAATTGTACATCTGAATTAAGTTTTTTTTCAAGAAAATATTCATTTTAATGTTATTTATGGTTAGATATAATATGGTTAGAGAAAATCATCTGTATGACCCAAAGTTTGTGATGGGAGTAAATTCACTCTTTCACTCTCCATATTAAATGGTCAGAAAAAACGAGAAGTCTGTAAACAGGTTTTCTATGTTCTAACTATGTAAATATATATATATATATGAATATTTATATGAATGAATCCTATTATGTGGAAATGTCACTCGTCACGTTTGGGTTTGGAAACAATTAACTGCAATTAATGAGGGATTACTGAATATATTGGAATCACCTTATAATTTAAACGCAAACTCATAAATAACTAAATATAGTTATTATCTTACATTTGTAGTTTTACTTTTTTAAAGAAGCCAGAATCCCGCAAATTAAAACGCAGTACCTATTGTGTACAATTATCCAAAGAGACTACTTATGCGCTGTGTTAGTTGGTGCTAGCCTCTAAAAATGCAAAAACACTTTATTCTTATTCCGTCTGTCAGTTTCACACTCCCATTATTACCAAATATTGAGTTTTTGTGCAAGTCACAGATGTTCTTATAGAGACACCCTGATCCAATGCATTAACGATCAAGAGCCCCTCTGGCCATGACCGCCTCCAGATTTACTACGGGTCAAACTCTAACACACACGCACACACAGACACACATCTCCCACCCTATTTACGTCCCCTCTGCCTGTATGTGCACACACACCCTACGTGGGTCTGTGCAACGACCAAAATATTGATCAATTGATCAACAAGCCTGTTGTCCACCTGTGAGGAAGTGTTTAACTTATTGTGTTACAGCGACCTTGCAGGGGGAATCATACCAGTGAGCGTGTGTGCGTGTGTGTGTCTTGTCAGTGTGTTTTTCCACTGTGTTGAGCATTAGCTTGAAACAGGAGTCTAACAGCCCCCATCGCCCATAAACATGCAAGGCTCACTGCTTTTTTTAGATTTAGCACAAATATTTCAGGCCGTAAAATAAAAAGAGCAGTTTGATGTAATGCTGTGCTAAAAATGATTTAAATAGAACATAGCCTCTGCTGCGTGATGCATGACGGACTGCAGTTTGATTGGGTGGAGAGGCCTGTTCAAACCCCTCACCATGAGAATATCCACTGGAAGATGACACATGGAGACATAACAGCCATATAACATACGTACATGCAATGGCTCAGTTCAGTAGGGCTACCCCAAGGATCAATCTAAGGACCCTTGATATTCAGTGTACGTATATATATTCAATAATCTTTTAGTATATGACCCATGCACATGCGAGTCAATGTCCCTTACGTAGTGGGTCAATTTAAGCGTATTTTACTTATTAGATATATATACTATAGTATTAGATTCATTTGCTTATCGAAAAGGCCACCTCTTTTTAAAGTTAAACAAATACAGCAGTAACCAGTCTGTAAAGTACATTAGGGTAAGCCAGACATGCAAACAGTGAATAAAACAGTGGATCAATTATATAAAAATAGCACAAAGTTACACACTGTATCATAATGAGAATAATTGTAAAGAATTGTAAAGTAAAATGAGTGTTAATGTGCATGTATGAGCAACACAACAACAACAACAAGGACTTATATTTTCCATTAAAATATAATAACTGCACTGAATTCATATTCAATTCAGATTTCAGTGTTATCACCATGAAAATTTACCGTGAAGATACTAAATGTTTCTGCAATCACATTTTTGGGTACAGGACATTCGATATGGTACATTGAGTGAAGTGCCAGAAAGTGTAACTGCCTCACAATATCATCATGTATCTACTCCTTAAGCAAATACAGTGCAGTCCAGCCTTTGGTTTGTGGGAGTCATGAGAGCCTTTGGATGGCTCTGCTCATTAAATCACAGCATTTGGAGTTTGAATATCATGTGTCAGTTTTACACAGCTGACTGCTTGGATACTCAGTTGGGAATACACACACACACACACACATGCGGACATACTGGTATTTGGGGGAAGTTGAGATGAAGGCGGTGAAAGAGGGAGGGTGTCACCTGGTTATCAGCTGGGCTCCATTCACACACCGTGAGACGATCATTACCCCCATGACACACACCGCTTTAGGGCACGTGTGTAGAACATATGGTGAATGGGGGACATGAGTCACAGTTCTGTGATGATCCCACGGGGACATACATGTTCTGTGAAACCGACAGCACATTTCTGTTGCTCCGCATCTAGATGTGGGTGTGTGTGTGTGTGTGTTTGTGCCGGTGCATGGTTGCAGATGTGACTGAGTATGTCTGATGGGAAATGAACACATTTCCATAGTAATTACAGACAGACTCATTTCTCCTCTCTCGTTAGAAGTGTCATGAATCATTAGCGCTACAGTCTTAAACATGGCATAAAACCTGACACGGGTTCGCCTTTTGTTTTCCCCTGTCAACTATGTCTGGTGTAACAACCTCACTTGAAAGCCACATGAAGTCAGCTAATCAAGGCTCCACCATCGGACTGCATTTCCCAACATTGCACATATTATTATATATCGTTACAAGACCTTGTTATGTACAGGGTATTCACTGTGTCATAAGGCAATGCATTGACAAGTCGTAAAAATAAAGTACATGTATTTTCAGCCAAATTTAACATCTGTATAGATGCTGCAAATGAGCTGAGTCAAGTAAAGCCATAAGTAGCATATAATTCACTGTCTTGACTAAAAAAGCTCATTGCCCCATCAGTTTGTCCCTAAAAACTTATTACAGCTACCAGACTAGGTGTCTGAGATGTTAACATAATATATGAATAGTTATTCAACTGCATAATATCATAAATAACATACATGGGAGGCTGAATAGGGTAAATTAGTAAAGTAGTCAACCTTTATATTTGATATAGATTAGAATTAGATTTGAATAGATACAGGTCACAGTGACTTACAGGCAGATGCTGAAAACACAGTATAAACAATTGAGGACTTCCAAGTTCTCTTTTTTCCTATTTCTTGTAACCCAACATGCAACTCAGAACTACACAACACACCCGTTCCAACAGTAATATTAGTGACACCTAGTGACCAGTGTAGAATACTACATATCAAATCTTTAAATGTGTCTTCTGAATACCTTACATTTGCATTTTCGTTTATTTAGCCAATAGCTTGAAAATACTTAATTTAGACCAGTGCTTCTCAAATAGTGTGGGGGGGTTTCTCCTTGGGGGAGGGTGGGCCTTCATTTCAATGAAGACCTACCAACATTATTTTCGTAGCTGAAAAGGAGTCAATAATACAATAAGGTAATGAAAATTAAAATATTAAAATATTTAATTAAATATCTATTTAATTAAAATATTTAAATAAAATATTTTTAAAATGTTTTGAAAATATTACTGAAAATATGAATATAGTATATACCATTGTTCTTTGCTTGGAAAACTTGAAAACTGAATTATGAATTAAGATTTTTGAATATAAGGGGTTGTGTTACATTCAGCCTTGTCTTATATTCCTGTTATATTGTCTTATATTCCTATTTGTTTGTGGTGTCACGTTTCAGTTCAGTCGTTTAATGTGTAGAAGCAAAGAAATGCAGAAAAAGCAGAACATTTAGTTTATGGAAATGACTGACTGCATCTGCATAATTCTCGCTATGGGCAAATGTAAGTGCTAGTGCGACTTTGGTAGGGTAGCCTCTGTGTTGATGGCATACACGCATCGCATCAGGTCATCATGTTTTGCTGACCTACATTTTAAATAACGTCAGCTCAAATCCAGATTGAGCTAGGAATCCTGATTCCTGCGTGTCTCTTCATTTTTGCAACTTTGTTTCTCGGCTACTTTGTGACAGTGGCCTAAAGGTAGGAGGACCACGTTGGCTACAAACACAAGGCCCCTGCTTTTGCATGTCAGTCATGCAAGGATGTCACACTGCCTCGACCGCATGAAATTGTACACGGCATATCCGTTATGCAACAAGCGCTTGCAAAACATCGTTAGTCTGGCAAGTTTGTGCTAAAATAGTTTGTTGGGGATGTGTTTGCACAATTACCAAGGCAAATGTCAGGTATAGATTTGCATTCCACAGGTATTTACTATGCTATACTGACATTTAGTGTCCAGAGTTAAATTTTATAATGAGGACATCTGCGTTCCCACCGGCTGATTCTTTATGCCGATGCCCTGCAGTCAGAAGTTGGCACAGTTTGGCACCATGGGGAAACATTCTTCTGCTATTTTGCTGACACTCAACTGCACTATATGCTGCACACACACACACACACACGCACCTTTATATTAATGCTGACTTAAGTGCACAAATGTACACACACATACTAATAGACTTCTGCATTGCCATCCTAGCCGAGTCCTTACCTTTCTCTCTGTTCCACTTCAGTGATGACAACAGGCTATCCCTGTCCTCCGACGCTACACACTCCACATTTGCATATCAATTTACTTTTTAATATAATACTCTGTCACTTGAGACCCATTTGTCATTCTGCTAGCAAGCTTCCCTCACAAAACTCCATCCATATAATATTATTGCCGTATAGCCCCACGCCACCCCCCCCCCTCGTCCTGTCATTCTCGCTTTTGCCGCCCTTTATCTCTCACGGGGTATTATTTTATTTCCTAATTCTGTTCTTCAGTGAAATCACCCCACTGTCCAATAAGCCATATAGCTCAGCTTTCGTCATCCATCTGTTTATCCACTCTGGCCCTGTCCTCTGCTTTCTACTCCTCTGAGGTTATGTTTTTTTAATATATATATATATATATATATATATATAAAGCGTGGACAAAGGAGCTAGAAAGGAAAAGAAAGAGAGAGAGAGAAGGAGTGAGACAGGAAAAGAGTGCTGACAGGCAAAAAAGCACAATGGGGTTCCAAGCCTGCATACCAACTAACAAGCAATCACATGGGGAGGGGGGTGAGGAAGGGGAGGCGGCCGTAGGAATAGAAAGCCAAAGGGACGACATAAGGGATGTGGAAAGACACAAGGTGAGGCGGTGTTTGTGCTGCAGCAACAGGGATAACATATCAACCAAAAACGAACCAGGAGGTATCTGGAGGGTGAAAATGGACGGTGAAGTTGACTGGAGGGTTAGATGTTAGTGTTTGACATCACCTATTACAATACAGTCGTCCCTCACCACTTCATGCTTCAAATTTTGTGGCTTCACTCTATGGTGGATTCTCCAGATATGTATTATAAAATAATTCATGTTGTTTTATGCTGGTTGAATACCGTCTATTATTAGTTAAAACATAGTATGCATATTGAGGCAATTTTATATATTTTCGCCAAAATTAAGCATTTTCAAGCATAAAAATGTTCACTATAAATATAAGGCATTCAGAGGATGCATTCATAGATGTTGTGAAGTATATGTAGTATTCTACACTGGCCACGATGTGTCTTTAATGTTATTGTAATGTTCGATGAAACACACAATCGCCAAACTTGATCTCCAGAACAAAAGGCTTTTTTTGAATGACCTAACAACAGGTACAATAATCCTTAATAAAAACATAGCCATAATCCACAGCAAGTTAAAACTCAACTCTGAGCCCCCGACATCACTTCCCGTCTATGCCACCAAAACACATTTACAGTAATACACGAGCACAAGCCTTATTTTCTGTTATTATGTTGACTATATTGGGTAATACAAGTGTAAACGTGAATATAGGGGTGCTATTTTAATATCTAGAGGTCTGAAATAATGTTCAAAAATATATTTACAAGGTTGTAAACAGATTTTCTACACTCTAACTACAAAACTATTCCACTTATGAATCAAGATTTCTACTTTGTGGCAATTCACTTACCACAGTCGGGTCTCAAACCAATTAACCATGATAAACAAGGGATTACTGTATACCACCATCAAAATTTACCATGCCAGCAAAGATAAGAAAGATACTTTATTAGTCATGTGTACAAAGTACAGCGCCCCTACTGTAAGGGTAATTGAATTGTAAGTGTAATATACTATTCATTCATTCATTTTCTACAGCTTATTCTCACGAGGGTCGTGGGGTTGCTGGAGCTTATCCCAGCTGTCTGGTCGCCAGCCAATCGCAGGGCACATATAGACAAACAACCATTCACACTCACATTCATACCTATGGACAATTTGGAGTCGCCAATTAACTTAGCATGTTTTTGGAATGTGGGAGGAAACCGGAGTCCAAGGGAAAACCCACACATGCACGGGGAGAACATACAAACTCCACATAGAGATGGCCAAGGGTGGAATTGAACTCGTGTCTCCTAGCTGTGAGCCCAGCGCTAACCACTTATTCGCCATGCGGTCATAATATACTATAATATTCTTTATTTTAGGCAATCTTTTTCTAAGCCCCGACAGATTTTATTTTCCAAAGAATTATCCCTGTAGCAAACAACTATACCCCAATGAGTGTCCACAGGAGAGTCAAAATGAGGGTCGGTACATTGAAAAGATGCGAAGAAAGGGTCAAGACTTTGGACGTATATTGGATACAGTGCTTGACTGTTTTCATGCTTGTGAATAACCTTGGACTGACGTTAGCCTGAGACACTAGCAGAGCTAATAAAGTGTAGTTCAGCACCTGCCTCATATCACCTGCTTTGTTTTATATGACTGGCCAGATTTTATAGGATTAGAGGAAAGCTGCTGGTTAGCTGATGGGAGGAGAAATTGATGCAGTCTGGAACAAGGAAGGAGTCAGGAGGGCTCGGATGCACACAGAGATGAACACCCTGTATTTCACATTGCTCCTCTCCACTTTCATTTCCTGTCTCGCCACATTATTTTCCCTCTGCTAATCAGAATGACGAGAAAAATGAAATCAGTATGTCGTTAGTCACCCCTCTGGCGTGACACCTCTTACCACACACCCATAGCAGTCATCATTACTCTCGGTGATTACTAATGGCGATTCCATTTAATATCAAGCTATTAAATGAAATCTAATTACTGAGAATGAAATCGATGGATTCAATTCACCGTTTTGTTATTTCACAGCAAAAATGTCTCGACTAACCACCTGTATGACCAAACATTCTCTGAATGGATGCCACAAAAGGAGGTACAAAAATTAAAAATAAAAAAAGAAGTCTGGTTGGTCTAACAAAGTACACTCTGGCTCATGCAGTCTCCATCTTGCCGGTGTCTGGCACCGACTCAACGATCTCTGACCATACTGTAAAAAGATTTACTCAGCACTGGCTAATTATTAAGACGGTGAAATGATTAGCCAAAGAGTTATGACTAATAAATCTGTCCATGTTTCATTAGCACCCTGTTTGGAAACATTTCAATTAAATGGTTCTCATTAAAGGGAAAAGGAAATGGAAATGGATAAAAAGAAGGTACGGGAAGGAATGAGGAAACAGAATACGGGAATACAGTCGTCCCTCGCCACTATTGTGGCTTCACTCTCTCATGTTTTTTTAAAATATGAATTCATAAATCATAGGGTTTCGTGGTTGAATAGAGCCTATTATTAGTCTAATCAGCATGCATATGGCATCAAAACATGACACCAAAACACATGTTAATCTTGTTACTTCCACTGTTAAAAATACTTCTGTTTTAGATGTGTGCTCAAATATTGAAGTATTTTCTTTTTTTTTTATTTTATTTTCGGGTCTTAATCTGGGTCTAGAGAAGGCGGAGCAAGTGCAGTCTACACTGGACCGTGCCACCAGGTAAGTTCCCGTTCTCTACAATGCTTTCCCTGTTAAAGCTGAAACTCAACTCTGAATCTGGGATGTCACCTCCTGTCTACCACTCACTCTGCACTGTGAGGGTACACATTTATAGCATATTTTTAACATATACAATCCTAATTTATATCTCAAATGGCTTATTTACCCTTTTTAGATCTACTATATTAGAGGGTTGTAATAATGTTCAAAAACGTACGTATTTAGAAGATTTAAACATATTTTTGATGTTGCAATTATGTGATGATGATTTATAAATAAGGAATTCTATCTCACTTAAGAAATTCACTTAACATTGCTGGACCTGGAACTATTGTATAATAACTAATGTATAGCAATATTAGGTGCATTTGTCAGTGGCAGGCAATACAGTATTTATGCACTGAGCAAGCGGGAGTACAGCGAACAAACTCTCAAGAGAAAGCATGACAAAATAGCAAGGGATAATGAAAAGAAAGGCAGAGTGAGACGCCTCTTGAAATCTAGGACCAGGACATATGACCAAACGTATGTAGCGCTTGGCTTCACTTTGACTAAAGCCGGTGTGTTACAGTGTCTAAAAACGATGCCACAAAAAGCATGAAGCCGGATAAATGAAGATGTCACTTACAGACATTACACACTGATAAGCCGCTGTAAGTTGATCTATAGGTTTTCTTTTTTGGTTTTATTTAATGACAATAAGGATACAATGCTATTCAGAGCTGTATAACAATTTTATAGACAAATGATACTTTTAATAGTAGCGGCAGAGCGTGGGGGGTGCATTATATTGTCTTCTTCCTAGAGGGGTGTAACAGAAGATAATTGAGAAGCACTGCATTAAGTGAAGTGTATTTTTATATATGCAAATAGATCGGTATGTAGATCCCAGTCACACCCCTCATGATGTCACTTACTTGATTAGGTCACGATTGTAAAATGCCTAATAAATGCATCTGAATGGATTAGACATTTTTCAACTGTTTATTAGATATTTGAGCCATTGCAACAACTGCTCATTTGCATAAAGCCTGAGCCTCAACAAGCTCCAATGACTGCAATGCTTACCAGGCTACACCGTCCAGTTAAGCTATGCTTAACTGAAAGTGCTAAAATCCAAGCAAAACATTCAAATCGGTCTAATAACATCACGCTAATATCACATCCCACATTACCTCCTTGTTTGATTTTTTGGGGGGGCTGTCTCATGCATGCCTAATGTTTATTAGTGTTATTACTGAGGAAACATAGCAACAACACCCACACACATGAAGGCTTTGCTGTCTTCAATGGTAGAATTCGACCTCCACCATTCATATTGCACTTATAGTATTTATCCTTCAGTATCATTTCAACCTCAATAATAACTGTCATTTAATTGCTTCCCTGGTTCTTTCATGACATAAAAAACACGTCTCTCCAGGACATGTTTTCATCCACCACTGACACCCCCCCCCCATCTCTCTGTTGTGCCATTAAGTTTTTTAAGAACAACCCTAGGCTGCACAACAGATGCTGTGGATGTAAGAGAAAAAGAGCTTATCCGCACAAACATTCACATTAACACAATGTGCTAAAAACGTAGCGCTATTATCATCCTGTAGTTGTGATTTCATGGAGCCTTTCTCCTTGAATCACACACATTATCGGAATGTTTTTCTTTCATTAGATCACACAGGACACCTTGCAGAATATGCGCTTAATGGATGGACTTGCAGACACACATGCTCAGTTCGGCTCTTTCCATCGGAAAGGGATAGTTACAAAAGCATGAACCAACTTCACAAACTCCACACACTTTAAAGTTGAGATATTTTCAATGTCTAACAAGAAAAGTCCAATCTTAATCAATAAATGTAGACTTTAACAGACTTGGCCGATGAGACGGCCTACTAAAAAGCACTTCAACTTCTCACCACAACTCACACGTTACAAACACTAGACAGGAGTATGTCAGGGAAACAAACCCTGCAGATATTTCGAGAAGGAGACTGTTACTTTCTGCAAAACCGGAAAGTCATTAGACCGTACTCTAGATGAGAAGCACACACAGATGCTGCGAGGCAGAAGTTGTAACATGTTTAACAAGAAGCGAGAGAGAAGTGAAGACCGATGTAGGTGGGGGGGGAACACTTTTTGAGTGAAAGGCCATCTGCTCAATTCATGGTGATGCCAGTCGTTTGCTCGCCTCCCACCGCTCACACCTGCCAGCCTGCCAAAGCCCCCCCTTCAGGAGGACAAAAAGCGGAAAACTTCACACACAAACACACACTTCCACGCCTTTGCTTGCATGGCACCTATACAAAACTAGTGTGATTTGTTAGAGCCACCCAGCATCTGAAGAACTTTCGACAGTATTTTTATGTTGCGCCTCCTGTAGCAGCATCAGCTACAGGACAGCTAGAACAGAACTGAACGGAAGAACCCGTAAATCAGCCTGTACACTGTGTTGTTCACTATGTTGCAAAGTAGATGTGTGTTGTATGCTTTGTGAACTATTACTACAGCAATACATTCAAGCAAACAAATTTCAGTGTCATTGTTAGTTTCTATATTTATAACTATAACATGCACTATAAAGCGATAGTAGGATAGTAGGGCATGTTTGCAATTCCCTCACAGCAACATCCTACAATGTAGTGTGTGATGAAAAAAGTGCTTGTAATTCAATTTGATGAAGGTGGGGCCCCTTTTTAGATTTAGACATGGACATATTGGTTCCTCAATAAAGCAACATTCCATTCAACTGTCCATTCAGATACGTAATCATAACATCGGCCTGTTCTTGCAACTCGTAGTACTCACTGCAACAATGCAAACAATTTAAAAGGTGGAAACTAATTACTCTAACTGCATTTGTATACTTATACTACGTATGTATTAAGCCCATGGAAAAAGCAACAGATCTGCTTCTTGCCTGAAATCAACTATCCACTTCCAGTTCCACATCGAACTGAGCACTCGAAGAAAATGGGTACTGGATTCACTCGCTAACGCCGACATGAAGGTGCTGACAAATGAATCGTGAACCTGACATGCGTTCATAGGCTTAATAAGTCGGGTAGGTGGACTTGCTGCGTGTGTGGAAGTTTCTCAGGTGATGAAGACGCTGCAATGAGCGCTGAATCACACGTCAACGTCACTGCCATATTGGATGTGCCAAGAAATAATGGAGAAGATGCCTAATTCATGTTCTGCATAAAATTGTCACCATTGATTGTATTAGGCCATTATTACGTCATTTTACATAAAGAATTTGTTATGACACAAAGTCTGCATGATGCCTGTGGCGATACCAGCTTCCAAACACATAGATTTATTAAGTTTGGTATATGGGAGTCTCCATGTTTTTTGTGCATGCGCACTTTGACACCCAATTTGAGTGAATCGAGTACCTGATTCACTTTAGTGAGTGACTCATAAAACTCAAGTCAATAAAAAGCATCACGTTTACAATCACTAGAGCCAATAACAGTCTTACATTATAATGACAGCAGTCTTTGCTTTTTTCCCCCAAAATTCCACCGTATTAAATTAAATTAAAACGCATTTTAAAATGACTTTGAAATAAGTCTTTATAGAAATGTCACTGTTGACTAACTTTGTTAATTCCAAAGTAATCTTTGTTGACATAAATTGAGAGCCTGTATGTTATGATTTTAGTACATATTGACAAGGAAAGAACACCAGAGAGCCAAATGAAATGCATAAAAGTATAAGCGACACAGAAATTTGTGCAGAATGGGGGAAAAAAAAGACAATATCCACTGCCCACTTCCTGATTTTCATTTTCATGCTCTTGTGTCGACCCACACCTCACCTCCCTGGTTCTTCTCCTCTCTTAAACACACATATCATCTTGGATTGCATTCCTGTTGCTCTCCACCATCAATGCCATTTTCTGTCCAACCCTCTCCAAGCCTTTGATTCCATCTTCAATTGTAGCTCTCGATTGGTGCAACATCCCTCTACAGTGCATGAAATCAAATACGGCTCACCCCATCCTCCACTCCTGTCTCTTTACCTCAGGTCTGCCTCTCGCGCCTGCTCTAACTTCCCAAGTGATGCAGCTTTGATCCTCGCCCCGTTCCCCCTGACCTAAAACACACACAACTCAAAGCTCCACCTACCTATGCACAAGGGTGCACAACTTTTGACAGCTGCACAGACGCTGTTTAATAGAAAACAGTAATCAGCATTGCTGTCTCCCCAGTGTGTTCCCGTCTTAAAATGAAAGGAAGATGAGGAAGACAGCGACAGAGGAAGCGACCTAAAATTGATGTCTGTGCATCGACCCTCCCGTAAAAACCCAGTTAACACCTCCTGGCCTGTGAGAGCTTATTAGCTGAGTGTGACTGTGCGAGTGTGACATCACGTGCGTACTCGTACGATACAGTTAACAGCTTGTTTTACGTCTCAAGCTCACAATTCCCCTTCGATTAAAAGAAATGTTGTTGTGCCCTAACTGAGAAGCGTGTGTGTGCGTATGTGTATAGTATGTTTGTGTGTGCTTTACTGGTTAGTCTGGTCCTGATTACAACCCCCCTATCAATGGCAAGAGCACTCAGCCTGATAAGCGATCACATTAATCAATACTCTTGTTTTAAGTGTGTTCATTAGTGTAGGTGTGTGTGTGTGTGTGCGCTCATACACAGGGTTGGTTGGTCTTCTCGTTGCAGCTCACACAAGCTAACTTTTATTTAGTGCCTTGATAAATCATGTCATCCTTTTAACACGCCTCTCCTCCCCTTTCATTTCCTCCTTATCCTCCTACTTTCTCTTCTTCCTACTCGCGTTTCCTCGACCATGTTTGTCCTATTCCCTTTCTCATAGCCTCCTCACGTTCCCTTCCATTTTTTAACTTTACTTAACATTGTGTTAACATTGTGGTCAAGTTGCAAAACACAAAAACCGTATGGGTGACAGCTTTTATATTGTTGTGGTGCTGCAGCATGGTCAATTACATGTAGCGGAAACCCTGATAAGTCATTGAGAAGCATTCTACACTGGCCACTAGGTGTCAGTAATACTACTGTAATGTTCGACACACACACACAGCAGATTTGATCGCCAGAACAACAGGTTTTTATTGCATGGCAATAAAAACAAGCTAAACCTCTGAACCCGATGTCACTTCTTGTCCGCCCGCCACTAAGCTCCCCTTGGGAACACATTTAAAGCAACACACACAATGAGTTTATGTTTTATTTGTGTCGTAAGTGTAAAGGTGACTATAGGGGTGTTATGTCATGTCTAGAGGGCTCTAATAATGCCAACGCAGCATATTTAGAAGATTGTAATATGGAAATATTCCATTTATAAATAGGGAATCTTACTTCCCAGAAATTGAATTATTACAGTTGGGTTTGGAACCACTGAACTGTGCCAAATGAGGGATTACTGTATTGCTCTTCTCAACGAGCAGTGAGTACACATTCACAGGCGGGTTCCTCTTCTTTGTGGCAGTCATCAAAACAAAAATAAAGTTAATTTGAGTTCTAAATACATATATTAATTTAGCTTTTCGTGTTCTTAATGACTTTTTGTTAATGCGTCATGGCCAATAACGTCAAAGTCATGATGATGTGATAATATCACCCCAACCTCTGCAAACCACCACCATCATACACCATCAAGATTGCAGTGCTGTGGGAAACACCTCCTTTCATGCCTTTTCCTCTCATAACCACTCCTTCCACCTTCCCTTTCCTATTCATTTCTATTTTTCTTCCCCCTAAAAAACTACATCCAGTTGTTCTGATCTCCTCCATTCCCACCAATCTGCTTGGGCTTAAATGTCAAAGTTGGAGGCCCTGCTTAGACTCAGACACAAGTACTGTAATCCGTTACCATAAGACCTAACAATGACAAAAAAATAAACAACCAAACAAAAACGGGTGATGTCGAACCCCCTCGTGTGATTCGAAGCAGCTGGACAGTTTCAACCAAACCTCCTCAATTGAGATTCTTACATGTTGAGAGTGTTAATTAATTTTCCCTTGTTCTCGCTTAGGAAAGCCAAAGTAGAATAGTTTTATATCTAAAGATCATCTTCGGTGTCTTGTGTGGTTGACCTCACCTTCCGCTGACCACAAAGCACATCACCAGGAAGATGAGCAGCACGATGCCGCCGGCGATGGACACAGCCAGGATGGTGGACTGGTTCGGGTCTCCAATAGCAAAGACATCTGCAGAGATTGGATGCGAAGGAACATAGCAGATTTAAAAAGAGGTGCAGGGGAAAGTGATATGTTAGATGGAATAGTGAAAAACATTTCTGATTAAAACTCCTTCCCGCATTGCCTGGCTGTGAGGACGTGAGAGAGGATGTGAGAGCCATTCCCACTCGGGCCGCCTCTGCTCAAATGGATATGTTAACGTTGCACATAAGGCTACTGGCTCGAACTTTCTGGACAGTTGCATCGATTTTTACACCGCACCAATCGAGCTATTAATCAAAACAAATGCCCCATTTATCTGGCTTAGCTGAGGGCGGGCACATCTATATGTGTGTGTCCGTGTGTGTGTGTTAGTGAGCGAAATGAATTCCCTCAAGCAAACCCAGTCAGCAGCATCGATCCTTTGTATTAACTGGCACACACATATTATTTAGTGATCAATAGAATGATCTGATTTCAAATGTCATTGGCATTATGCACTCTCACCAAACATAACATTAGGGGCACCTGCACAGTCTGCACAATCCACTACTGTGATGCCTACTCGTGATAATAAAGTAATCCCTCGTTTATCGTGGTTAATTGTTTCCAGACAGATTGTGATAAGTGAATATCCAATTTCCGCTAAGTATGATTTCTTCTTTATAAATTGAATATTTTCATAGTTAGAGCCTAGAAAACCTGTTCAACCTAAGATCATTTTTTAACATTATTAGAGCCCTCTGGATGAGAAATAACAACCCTAGAGTGACCTTGTATGACCCAACATATTGGACATAATGACATTAAATTGACCATTTAACATATAAATAAGACTTGTGTTGTGTGTATTGCTATTAATGTGTTCGCTAGTGGAGCATAGTGAGTGGCAGACAGGAAATCATGTCAAGAGTTTCGAGTTGAAATTCAGGGTGATGTGGGTTACGGTCGCAACAGAAGCCTGTGTTTTTATAAGGCATTATTGTGCCTGTTGTGAGATAATTCAAACCTGCAATAAAAGCATGTTGTTCTGGCGATCAATTCTGGTGATTGTGTGTCTCTCCAAACAATTACAGTAACATTACTGACACCTAGTGTTTAGTGTACAATACCATGTCAGTGTCTTTGAACGTATCTTTTGAATTCCTTATATTTGTATTTTATTTCATTTAGCCATTTTTATGACTGAAAATGCTTAATTTTGGCAAAAATTAGCCCCCAATAGTTTGCATAAATATTTGTATGTTTCACTAATAAGGCCACATTCAGACACATACGTAACAGCATGATTTATTAATTGATATATTTCTGAAAAAAACTATTAGAGTAAAGCCCAAAAATTCAAACCATGAAGCAGTGAGGGACGACTTTCTATTACAACGACCACATACTATAGCATCGCTGGAAGCAATTCTTGCTTCCCAGCATTCTTTGCTAGACTGCTTTTAAATAATAAATATGACGGACGTGTGTATTGTTATGTAAGTTATTGTTTGTCATTATGTGACATAGTTCCCGACTATTCCCTCCCCGATTAAAGAGCAAATCAAGCATCTGAAGCATCGTCGACCTTCTCTTAACTGACTCATGAAAACCACAGTATTAGTATTCACTAATACAAGATAATACATGTTGTCCAAGTAGTTGTACCTAATGCAGTGTCCACTGTCTGTATCTAAAGATCTAAAGATGACTGTGAAACTCATATAAATATAGTGAAATGCTCAATAAGTGGGATGGTCGACATTTCCACAAACATTATACAATATGTTGTAGAGTAGGCACAGAAAGCATATTTATTGACTATCCAATGATTAGTAGGCTAATGTCTTTCCACTGTACACTGCTGCACAAATGATCTATACATACACTACTGTACATTAGATGATTTATCGGCCTCTCTGCCTTGCTGTCTGAGAATCAATGTGCACTTTGAGGACCACATTATGGGGCCTCTGTGGCAGGAAAGAGAATGTTTTGCACATGATGACAACACACATAAGTGACAACTACAAAACAAGCATATATTTAGTTGTTAGGAAGTGGCCAGTACTATTTCTTTAGAAGAGATCAAGATGAAAGAAAGGCACAAATTGGATTTCTTGGCTTACTGGCTTACTTCTTTGTATCTAATAAATCTTCTTGGATACGCTGATGACAACAGAACTGAAGCAGCCATTTAGATGAAAAGTGAGCTATTTAATAACCATCCTGTGGATTGATTCTAAACTCCAGCGGGGACAAATCACCACATGGAGATATAATCTCGCCGCACCGTTTGTACTCCATCTTTGTCCTCCTTGCTCGCCTGCTCTTTGAATTTAGATCTGAACATGTTTGCACTGCTTGCATGTGACTTATCAATAATATTAGCAGCACAGAGATGAGATGATGGATCATTCATGTCTACCTTCATGGCTGGTCTCCAGTTCGATCTCTCCACCATAGCTGCCGTAACCTCCGTCGGTTTTGGCTCTGACCCTGAACACGTAGGTGGTGCCTGGTTTGAGGCCATCTACTGTCATCATGTTGGAGCGAGTTTTCAAAACGGTGTAGTTCTGCTCCCGCTGGTTCTGAAGTGGAGACAATGGAGGGGAAAAAATGTACTCAATAATCAAATATTAAATTACCCCTAGAAGTTAAAAGGTACTCTGCCAAAAGCAGAAATTAAAATACATGTATATACATATGAAGAGCTTGCAACCAAAAGGCGCTAAATCCATTTTGACTGATTTCGAGAAAATCAATGATTTTTAATTACGCACATATCAATCTATTTGGTCATCAAGTCTATATTGCAAATGAAAGAGCTATCAATATAGGTCATAAAAATGCATGCTATAAAAATCCTGCACACACCATGTATTTTATATATTTTTTTTAATTCTTTTTTTCAGATTTAGCGCCTTTTGGCTGAAATGATGGATTTAGCGCCTTTTGGCTGAAATAAATTTGAAGTCACCTTTAACTTCTTCAATGGCATTGTTGTAAAAGAATGTAAGGTGCTTTAATGTGCTATGCTAATAAAATAATTACAACACAGAAGCCATTCTCAACATACAATACACCCCCCCACCCACACACACACACGCACTCGTTCACCTTCACACATTACAGAAACAAAATGTTATAACCTACCACTAGTACACTGTTACTGATAAAATTTTGTTAAGATATTATAGCACACATTAACATCATCCACATTCCATGATGATCAGCTTTAACACAACTCAACATACCCAATTATACAAGACAATGGTACAAGACATGTCATACATTGCAGGCGACACATGAAAAATAACAATTTGCAGACAATAATAAAAATTTTATTAAAAGCAGTGCTCATATTTGACTGCACCATGAAGGTGACAGTGACAAAAATCATCTCATTACAAACTCTTTACATTGTATGTTTTTTAGTACAAGTAAAATAATGTTTCTCATGAAAGTTGGAGGTGTCAAGGTAGAGACATGCCTTTTATGGCGTAAAAAAAACTTCCATGTTACAGAATACTGTAAAAACACAATTTGTGTTCTCCTGAATTGCATAACATACTGTAACTATCATACGTGTATTTAATGTACACAAACAAAACAGGATGCGCACTGATACTGGCTTTCTGTATGTGCAGTGCCAATTGTATTCTTCTCTCTGATTGGTCAGATTATCAATAGATGGGAAAACTTGGGCCAATCAGAATAAAGAATAAAGAAAGGGATTTAGCTCCTTTTGGTTGAAATCTGAAATGGAAATAGCGCCTTTTGGTTGAAAGCATAAATTTCATATCACTTTTTTTCATATTTTTTAAAATGATTTCAAGACCAAAATATGTGATTTGGATACACATGACAGAGGTCTATTAAACTCATGAAAAACATGCAACTTAGTGAAAATTGGATTTAGCGCCTTTTGGTTGCAAGCTCTTCATATATACTCCATGCCTGTAGGTGGCAGTAATACAGTCATTCCAAGCTACATAACGATTTGAACATCACACGCTCAATCCCGTTTTATTCAATTATTTTATTAAATAATGTGTTAGTTTTGGGGATGAATATGGTCTATAAATAGAAAAAATGCACATTGAAGAAAATTATACATATTTATGGCCCAAGTTAAGCATTTCCGAGCATAAAAATGCCTAAATTAATGAAAATACAAATAGAAGGCGTACAAGAGACATGCTATGACAAGTAATCGAGTATCTGTGACCTGCTGTGTGCGCCTTTCAGAAGCGGCGCCTGGAAAGTGACGTGTGTGATGTCAGCTAGAGTTGACTGTTAGCAGCTCCTGTGTGAATGTTCACTACGCGTGTTCTCTGTTCATTAATAAAGCTGCTGAAGTGCATCGTGCATTGGTGTCTAAGTGTCAGTAATGATTGATGCGACAATAGCCACCAGAAAGTACACTAACATAAATTAACAAAAGTCAAAAACAATTAAGATTACGGGAAACAAAACAACAAACAAAAAACTTGCACTTCAGGAAACACATAAGAGGTTTGGAGGGTGCATCAATTCAGCTTGTGGTCAAGTTGTGCCATTCTCTGGTTCTTGACCACCAATCGTGTGTGTATGTGTGTGTGTGTGTGTGTGTGTGTGTGCATCTTCAAATCTGAGTGTAGGAGAATGAATGAAGGATGAGTGTGTCAGTAAGACAGACCCCCCGCAGAGAAACTGCTCATTTTCTAATGAAAGACACTCTGCCACATGGATTAAGACTATTTCACTGCTAATGCCCGCCATCACACATACACCAGTACTGAGGCTTAATTTCATCACTTTGAGCACGTTTTACGAGGTTTGTCCAACAGATGTGCGAGTAATTGGCATGTTGTGAGCAGTAGGGGATTGTCAGGAACAAGTCTGACATGCCCTCAAGCTAAAACACAACCAGTGAACCAAGAGGAGAGACATGTTTAGTTTGTACACTACTTGACTGCAACCAGGAGAAGCACTGTTGATTCAGTTTCGTCCATTTGTGGTGCCCCCTATGGTTTATGTTCAAAGTGCTTTGGAAGACAAGTATGGATGGAATTAATATCCTCAAAGGTTTTGTAATCATTAGACAAATGCCCATGACTATATTTTGTTGTGCACTAGACGTAAATAGTACTTGACAATGTGTAAATAAGTCATGTGGGAGTTTGTGTCAATGCACCGCATTTTCCGTCACAAATTGCTTTCCAATTGCGTAATTTATATGTAAACAGAATGCAAACAGTGCATAAATGAGTCCTCAAGCTTTTAAGGTGTGCCATTAATCAATAAACAATTAAATGACATGTATTGCTATGGAAAAGTGTGAGACAATGCAGAGGCAAAATGTGCGCAAGTGTAAACATTGCTATCACCGGTCTCCGGTGTGCACAGTACAGAGGTGCTGAACTCCAGGAGCCCCCTGATGCACCAGCTCCTATTCCTGATAAGTATTCAAACAGCATTCAAATCCTCTCCCGAATGTGGCAGGGATTTTGAAACTTTCTCAGGGCTGGTTCTGCTTGATAAGTGTTTTACCAAATTGCTCTCATTAGCTGACAACAAACATAACTCCAGGCGTCCCTCACCATTTTGCACTTTGACGTTTGCAGCTACACTCCATCATAGTTGTCCAATGACATTTATTGAAAAATCATTCCTCACTGTTGGCGTATATTACATTCTACAATCCAAATTCCTAAATGAACTAAAATGCAATTATAAGGCATGCAGAAGACATACTGTACTCATCCATTGAAAGACAAAAAGTTATGTATGTGTATGTGTATGTGTATGTGTATGTGTATGTGTATGTGTATGTGTATGTGTATGTGTATGTGTATGTGTATGTGTATGTGTGTGTGTATGTGTGTGTGTGTGTGTGTGTGTTTGAGTCTGTATTGGGGGTCGGCAACCCGCTGCGGCTCTTCAGCCTTTTTGTTGTGGCTCCCTTCGCAATGCTGGAATAATTTAACGGAAAATCTGACTTTTTGTGAGACCATGAATGCGTCCTGGCTGATTACTGACTGGGGATTGGATGAATACAAGGAAGGCGAGGGAAGCCGGCATTTGGTTGCCTGCGTTGATTGAGCGACAGACACGCATTCAGCCAACGCGTTGAGGTAACCAATATGTCCTCCGAAAAAGAAACGTTAAAATCTGCACAGCCTTTGTCTTCTCTGCCAACATCGCTGGCTTGTATCTATGCTTATATGTGACAAGAAACTACACAAAACGCTGAAAGACATTTTCAAGTCAAGAACTCAACACGTTTTGAAAAGTTGCCATCTATTTCAAAGTAGACGTACATATATAATAGTGGTCATCCCTGCAGTCCAGCCCTGCACTCAGCGGGTTTGAACGAGCGACCACATCTGACTGATGGGCTCCACACACGGGTGGCGAAGTCGCCTCTTCCAAATTTTTGACAGTCTGTGTCCAGCCATGCGAGACACAAAATCCGTGCGTTGTTAAATTGTATGCCTGTGAGATGTCATCCCAGAAATTCGAAAAGTGTTCAACTTTCAATTGCTGTTGCCCAGACGAGGGCAATCAGCGGGAGTTTCATTTACTGACCAATGAGCGGACATGTTGTAAGCTTTCACAGGTAAGCATGGAAGGAAAAAAGGCATCAGATTTCCTGGAGCTATTTGACATTTCTGAAGAAATTTGAGATATAAAGAAAAAAATTGCGGGATGGGAAGCATGGCAGACACATAATTTGCTCTGGATGTGAACCCACCACAGTTGTTCAAGGAGTCAAGTAGTGAGGTTTCACCAAGATGATAACCCGAGTAGTTAGCATCCGTTACACATGCACACTGCACTTCTATTTGTTGTAGTCTGTTGTTAAAATTGGTAAAATAAAGAAAGATTGACAGTTTTAAAAGTTTATAAGATGTTGCAGCTCCAGACTATTTTTCTTTTGTGGGCGGGGGGGGAAATAGTTGAGGTTACTGGCCATTTTCTTTTATTATGTCTACTAGATTGGAAAAATGAGTTTAAAGGTAACTAAAGGGATACAATTTCATATCTAGAGGGCTCTAATAATGATAAAAAGAAAGAATGTTTAAAATAAGGTTGTAAACAGGTTTGCTACACTTTTCAAACTATGAAAACGTCCTCAAAGCATGCAGGAAGAGGGCGTGATATTAAGTTTGCGGCAGATGGGAATGTTGGTGCCCTCTTGGCAGCCGAGGAATCCGTTGCATACAGTCCCTTTTAAGAAGCAGGGATAATTTGCTACATTTCTTGGTGTCAAGCTAAAGTTAAACAGAACCCGTTGATATTTATAGCATAGACGTGACACGTGGTAATGATGCTTTAAAAAATGAGCTCCCTCTCACCTTCTCATAGTAGATGACCTCATACTCCACTATTGCACCTTTAGGTCTCTGTGGACCCTGCCAGGCCAAGGTCACACTGTCCTTGCTGCGCCTCTCCTTCAACACCACGCTCACTGCAGGGAAAGAAAGACAGAATGAGATATTGAAGTTAACATTAAAGGTAAAGAAAGGACAACTCTGTGGGAGGGGATATTAGATGGATACCTACTGTTCCCTCATGAAAATCACCACATTTTTAACAGCCACACCATTTTAATTATGCTAATGATAGTGTTTACAAGGTGTTTTATATATGTGTAATTAAATTATTCTCTGATGTATGAGGGTGTGTGCGTGTGAGAGGTCCATGATGATCTGCTAATTATTAATGCGAGCCGCAAACCTTGTGACTTCCAAGGGAGCCTTCCAACATAGGGCCTCATGTTGATTGCTCGAACTATATATGACTATGTATATGTGTGTATGTGTAGATGAGAGTGGCATGTGTGGGGTTCTTAATGAGGTTAACAACCTCCTACGCACCCATTAGTCATCACCAGCCTGTCATATGCACTTGGGCTGCACACGTTTTTCACACATCCACACTGTGTAGGATGCACATGCAATCACAAAGACGAGCAATAAGAAAGTGTCATTGGAAGGTGTTGTGCCACCAAGGAGCTTTAAAACAGCTTTGTAGAGTTCTCTCAAATTCTAACAGGTTACAATGAATTACTCTTCAATAAATATTTCGCCAATTGGTATTTTGAACATGTGGTAGTAAACATGATATCTTTAAGGTGCTTCCACGCCTATAATCAGTTGATGGGTTTGTAAAATCGATGTGAGATGTGAATCACAAACAAAGCATGGCA
This sequence comes from Doryrhamphus excisus, assembly GCF_037039965.1. Taxonomy (NCBI): domain Eukaryota; kingdom Metazoa; phylum Chordata; class Actinopteri; order Syngnathiformes; family Syngnathidae; genus Doryrhamphus; species Doryrhamphus excisus. The sequence continues at coordinate 18,610,226 of NC_136362.1, forward strand.
CTCTTTTTAACTCATTGGTTACAATAATGTAAACAGGAAGCAGTTTTCTGGAAAAAGTAGGGAGTAAAACACCACTACTCCAAGCTACACAGAGCGCAATTACCCTTTTTGTTAAAAATACTGTATCACCAGCAAATAGTCAAGTGCATTTTAAGCTGGCGTCTTCAGCAAATTACCTTCGAGGACCCAAAAGACGTATTTGTACACATGGCTTCCCTAAGACAAACTAACCTGTCTGTGATGTAGTGATGTTAATCACTGCTGTTCCTCTGGGGGTGGGACTTAAGTCCGACACGCCATTCTGGCTCTCGATGATGAAGCTGTAATTGGAGTCTGGCTGCAGGTCGGTGACTATGACTGTGGCTGATGAGAGGCCAAACTGTCTGGGTACAAAGTGGACGCTGCTACCACAGGGCATGCACTGTTTCCCATCGCCCGAGCACTTCTTGCAGTGAAGACGGTAGGTGATGTCACCACGTCCTCCCGTGTCTCTGGGGGGCGACCACTCCAGGGTGACGCAGGTTTCATTCACTGTGGAGATCGGGTTCTCTGGAGCAGAAGGAGGTCCTGAGAAGAGAATAATAAATACTTGAGAAATACTGACAAAAATGGGAATTTGAGAGTTTTTTTAGTCACTTATGATAGTGATTCAATTAAAACTCTGCTGAACATATTTTGTTGTGCATGACAAGGTGAGATGTCCATGTGAGGGCGGGGGCAACAGTGTCAAGTGTTTCCAGGAGGCTATTGGGAACATTACTCCAAGTGTTGAAGATGGCCTCAGGAAGGGCATCCACAGTCTGGAAGTGATGGCCAACTTCCCTTGCCATCCATCCCCATATTTTTTATATGGGATTTAAAAGAGGGGAATATATGGGATGGTCCAAAAGACCTCCCTGAAGAAGTCCTTGGTCAAGCGAGCATTGTGAACTACAGCGTTGTTCTGTTGAAAAACACCGTAAAAAACATCCCTCACAGTAATGAGGGATGTCTGCTGCAATATCTGCACGTTATCATTCACCGTTTGACGACCCTGCACCACCTGAAGCTCCAGTGTTCCACTGAATGAAAAAGCAACTTTTTAAACTGGTCTTAAACAGGTCTGTATATCAGGAAAATTCAAATTCCAAATTCCTTTGGATGAAGTCTTTTCTCAGGTTGGCTTTGTGAACTGCAGCGTTGTCCTGTTGAAAAAAAAAACCCACATAGACTAGGGCCTTCTGTCTTGAGGGATACCGCCTGAGGGATACAAACTGCAAGATCTTTATATAGCCATTTGATTCCCCTCCACAACCTGAAGCTCCATTGTTCCAGCGAAGGAAAGGTACCCCAGATCAAGAAGGACTGTCCCATGCAGAAAATATCTTAGGTGGGATCTCCTTATCATGTCAGTAACGTTGGAAGCCATCAAGACTGTAAAATTTCCCTTCTCCCACACGCCTGATTGCTATTGGACAGCACCACTAACCAGTAATTTGAGTCTTGACAGACGGCCAATCGGTTCCTCCGGCTCAGGTGACATTTTTCGGGGTTCACAACTTGACATTTTTTGTTCCATAACCCTTAATATCTTGGAGAAAGTTTAAAATGAAAAAGGTGGTACTCATCCCCAATTTTTGCTCACACTTGCAAATACAGCCGGTTAGGACCGGGGCTTGAAAGCCGCTACCTGACTGATGATCACGAGCCTCAAACTCCCTCACCTCACCCTGCCAAGTGCTTGGCCCCAAATGCCACACCAATCTACAGCTTTTCAAACTGCCACCCTGGTGAGACATTTTTTGAGGCACATTTTTCAGGCGCAAAACTTATATCACTCTCACAAAGACAGGAAGTCCCAGCATTGTTGCTGCAGCATTGTTCTGAATACTTCTCAGTGTTTTAAAGCAACTATGGGCCAATATCACTACCGTGCTTTTTCACTGATGTCAGCCAATGACGATTGGTGGCACGATTCATATGGGGCACGCTTTACAATGAGAACCTACTGTTCATTCACTCCACAATCTGCAGCCACAGCAGCTGTAAGGTAGGCTGACTGAAACAGTGGCTGGCACGAGAGGCAAGGAGGGTGAAGTGTCTTGCCCAAAGAAACAACAGTAGTGCCTGGGGGATGGAGACCACCAACCCCCGGTTTCTTGACAACTTGCAGTAATCTTGTAATTACAGTTTTGCAAAATTGTTGTCATGAACATTATCTTTGTTCAGGCTCATTATTAGACCGATCTTAGCCAGTTTTTAATAATAAATCATTCATATAAATGAAAACAAGTCAATTCAAATAGAGTAGACATTTGGCATTCAGTAGACAAATGACTTTGAAAAGCGCTTGGCTTGGTTTAGAATGTATTCTGGGCAAGAATAAGCGACTACATTAAAATCATTAGTTGGAACTATCACAAAGAATTAAATTGGCTCTTGCTGCATAGAGGGTTTTGCTGCTTACAATAAACAATCATCACATAATGACGATAGGTTCCATAGGCACAGCCCAAAGTCAATTTCTCATAAATCATTACTTCTTATGATGTAGAGGCCTGAGTATTACTCATGAGTTTAGTACAAAGTATGATTTTGTCAAGAGTCCCTTTCACTCTAAAACGTTGACACCAAAAATAGTGCAAGTAATAGCATCGTTCGAGATACTTGCTCTGCTCCAAACATAGTAAGACACTATATTCTTTGACAATAAATGCTAACAAACAAGGTTATCCCAAATCTGATGCATCATCAATTGTGACTAGGAAGTGCATTTGCAGCTCTGGTGGCAAAACAAATATATGCTGTATTTATTTCCAAAGGGCCTTGAAGCAAAGTTTGGAATTATAACCACACATTATGTGCTCAGGTTGGATGGTGCACATGCATCTTGTTAAGTCTACAGCGTGTTGAAAAGCCTGTGGCCAAAAAAATAAATCAGAAAGCGCAAGTTTCTGTTGAGTGCATGTTGCTGCTGGTGCCACTAATATCTTGATGTGAGATCTTGGAAGTTCAGTGTAGTTTGAACGTGCTCTGCAAGCCACGACATTTCTAATGACTCCACATTAGAAACACCTGCACAGATTTCCACCCACTTGCAACCCTAGGTTTGATTGGCAATACCAGAAAGGTATTCATTTATCATTAAATTATCATAGTTACCTTATTTGTCTAATGGTAATGGTAATGGTTTTATTTCATTTGAACATGCATCACATTACAATTGAGTGCATCAATTAATCAGTTCACAGTTGCACATGTCCAAAAGGAGTAGGAAGAAGCAAAGCTTATTAAATCCTAACCCTCCATCTGGTACTTTTACAATCAGTAACTGTTACATTTGTTCACTTCCTGCTTTCCTAATATAGTTAAAGTTATAGTTAAATATAGTATAAGTTTTTTTATTTTGGTCACGTACCGAAGTACGAGATGATATGACCATCCAATGACATAATGGGTACCATAGTAAGTGTCAATATAGTGATATATATAGCACATCATGACTGGTTCAAGACTCTTCATCCTTGTATTTAGAAAACATCAACTGCTTGTATTGTTTCTTGAATTGGCTCATCGTTGTGCATTGTTTGAGGTCCTTACTCAATCCATTCCATAGTTTGATTGCACATACTGGCTTTTTAACATAGTCCTAGCATAGTATTTCAAGTGTTTCAAACGTAGTTCTTCCCTGAGATCATATTTCTCCTCTCTTGTAGAGAAGTATTTAATTACATTTTTAGGTAATTGGTTATTTTTAGCCTTATGCATTATTTTAGCTGTTTGAAGATTAATTATATCAGCAAGTTTAAGTATTTGTGATTTTAGAAATAAGGAGTTTTTAAGGAAATGAGGAGCTTTTATAGTTATTACCCCATATTTCCACACAATAAGTAAGATATGGTAGAACAATGGAGAGCAATAAAGAGTGTGGAGTGATTTCTGATTGAGAACAAATTTTGCTTTGTTCAATACTGAAATATTTCTGGCCACCTTATGTTGTATGTTTGAAATATGAGATTTCCAGCTCATATTTTCATCTGAAAACTACAAAATGATGGCAAAATAGTAGTTCAACACCATTGCCAAATACAAAAATAATTGTAAAAACATATCACAAGTAATACCTGGGTTGATCAAAATGACAGTAGTTGTAATACACATAGTAATTGTCATTCAAATGCATGATTATCTTTGAGTAAAGTGATTTTTTTATTCAATTTTTTCCAATATCAATCTGTTGGCACATATCATCCTGGACTGAGCTTTTTGCCATCCTGTTTAGAAACACCTCATGCGTAGGTGCACTCATTATGGCTGCTCACAGCACAGCGTGTCGCAAGTAGTTGAAGCATATGGAGATTAAAGCCCAGATGACTGTCCAACCTAATGACATGTCATCAGGTCCTAGCTTGAGCACTGATCCCTAGGGGATTGCTGGCACAGCCTGGGCCTTTCCTGATTAGCCTTCCCAATGGTGACCCTCTCAGGGGCATGGGGTGCAGTGGGCGTCGGAAGGCTCTACGTCTGGGAATCGGAGGCCATGCTGAGGATAATTGAAGCTGTCTGTAATAAATCTGCAGGAATAGCGCTCTGACTTATCTTGCTAATTCTGTCATTTTCTTCTCGGTGTCCCCCACTTCCCTCAGCCACGGTGCACTGTCCATCATCATCATTTCGAATGATATGCCTGTGATCGTCCACCGCCGTGCCCCCGCTGTTCGATTCTTTTGGCCCTGTCTTAAGTGTCATTCCAGATGTCTCCCCTTAACTTATAGCTTCACCTTTTCTCCTTATTTGATGCATTTTCCCTCTCTCCCCTATCCCTTCCCTGTTCCCATTTAGAGGAGCATACATATTTGAAGGAGGCATTAGTCATTTCCAGCTGATAACACCTGTCACATCTCACCTGCTACAACGATTAATGAGTGTAATCTACCATAACCTGATAATGGGGCTTGTGAGTGTGCGCTCTGGGGTGTTTCTGTGTGCTCTTCTTCTTCTCTCCCAGTCTTTGTCATCGTGTCACTGTCCTCTCCACCCACACATCCTCCCGTCTATCTCAATCTATCGCGTTGCGTGCAGTGTTCCCTCCACCTCCTCGCCTTCATGCTCATCGGAAAGAGTTAAATCCCGTTGGCAGTGTGTGTGTGTGTGTGAAAAAGACAGAAAGGTCATGAAATGTCTGTCCTGTGTGCTTTTGATAAGAGTATGACCCTTGTGTTCTCACGTCACACTGACCTCCAAGCTAACAAGCATACATGCATGTGTGTTGCAGTAGCGTGTCTACAAGCCAGCCGGGGTTCCAGAAATATAAAATTAGAAAGCTGTCATGTGCAGTAAATCCTAACAAGAATACATTACAAACTAATTAAATTGAATGTAATCCAATAGTTGTAACTTAAAGCCATTGTTTGGTGCAGCATGCTATGAAATTAACTGTCGTCTGCACAAGAGTGTGTGAGTGTGTCTGTGTGTGTGTGTGTTTACTATTTGTGCATAATCATCACTCACGTGTGCACGCCATAGAGCGTGGGTCGCTGTCAGCACGGTGAAAGCCTTTCTCGCAAATGCACTCTGTGGCTTGTTCCTGCAGGGACGAGCTGTGAGGAGGACATTTGGTGCAGTAGGCGTCTGTAGCCGAGGCCTTGTAGGTTCCTGGTCTGCAAGCTGGGTCGAGGAGAAAGGAATAACAAGATATTAATAGAGTCATTGCAAGCCCAAACACAAGGACAAAGCTGTTTTATATGTCCTCAATTGTGCAATACCTGACACTTAGAGTACTATGGTTGTGTCCAACATCCACTTCATTAGGTACCATAGTAAGGACATTCAACACAAGTGCTTAGCTATCTGAGCAGTACGCATTGATTGTGATTATTGTGATTGTAGACGTGGTGCCCAACTACTTTGCATGATACTCAGAGCTGTTTTTGTTAATGTCTGCAAGAGGCGTCTGCCTCTCTTCCAAGTCCCCGAGGGAACTCATTTATAGCAGCAACACACACAAGCAGGAGTCTTACTTATGCGAGTGGTTCGCATGGAGGCTACACAGTCAGGAGATTGGGAAAACCTGGGTTCGATTCTCTGCTTGGGCATCTCTGTGTGGAGTTTGCATGTTCTCCCCGTGTGTGCTTGGGTTTTCTCCAGGTACTCCGGTTTCCTCCCACATTCCAAAAACATGCTAGGTTAATTGATGACTCCAAATTGTCCGCAGGTATGAATGTGAGTGTGAATGGTTGTTTGTCTATATGTGCCCTGTGATTGGCTGGCGACCAATCCAGGATCCAGTATTACCTGATAAGCAGTATAGAAAATGGATGGATGGATATTATAATTAGAGCCATCGCAGTTTACTAGATCATTGTGTTTAACTGTTGTCGTGGAAATTCATTCATCCACTTTTTTATTGTAGTCATTATTATTATTTAACTGCCAAGCAGAAAGCAGACGGAATCACCACACCCTAAAAAGTGACAAAGTGCATAAAACTAAAGGAGTAGTGGTGCTGCAGAGTCACTAGAAGACAAACTGATGGCACATACGTGTGTGCCGTGCAGCACCCATGGCAAAGAACAAGAAAACAACAGTGTGATTTAATGCATTGTGACATTCGGTCTACGTGAGATCCTTTTGCATCAGGCAGAATGACCGCGGGGTCGTACAGTACAAAACACAGCCAAACAGCATCTCAACTGTCACTCCTCTTAGATAAGGATTAGCTCTTCAGGCTATTGGGGAAGCACAAACACACACAGTCACAGCCACGCTGGCAGTAACATAATATGACTACTGCTTGGCTCTGCCTGCATATTAGTCATTATGTGGGCTTGTAAAACTGCTGGGGATTTGGGAATAAAATTGTGCACTTTGGATCTAAGGCAGTGGAATGAAATCCCTGACTTTTCCCTTTGGTAATCTGAATATAGATTACATGTATTTATTTATACATTCATAGTCCCAGTATTCAAATCCTCACAAGCCGAGCCCGTCTCTGTGGTAAACAGTATTGCAGTCTACAAACCCCCCCATGTAATGAAAATGAGGGTGCCTGAGACCCGCCCCTGTGAGCGTGCTTATGCATATTTGTCTGAGTGAGACCACCGATGTGATGGAATCCACCTGGTGCTGATTGCATGTCCGTGGCCCATCGCTTATTGTGTGTTAAGCATGCCACAAATATGTGTGTCTGAGCGGGTGTATGTGCCTGCTGAGTAGTGAAGGTCACAGATTTAATCAAGGTACAATCCACTCATCCCCGGAAAGCTGTAAATTATCACACTAATGCGTATACGCACACACTTACACACATCCTACATATATGCAAGGCAGTAGTTAACCTGCAGAGAGAGCGATGGAAATGTGTTCTAAAAGCAGTGTGATTTCTCAAAAGTGGAGGTAAGTTCTTCCACCTGGATGCTGCGCCCGCTTGCGTACTGACTATATTTTTAGGCAAAACATTCATCATATTGGGAGCAAGGTCCACCCGCACAATCCCCAAAAGACCAGAAAGAACACAGGAGCTGGAGGTGTGCTGGTTGTGAGTAAAAGTAAAAGCAAGGTAAGGAGAGGGAAGGACGGGAAGTGATTATTCTCTAAGGGAGGACTTTCTGGCCTCTTTCCTCCTTGCCGTCGTCTTCCAAGGTAATGGGTGTCCATGTGCTATGCTCTGTTATTGGCTGAGGTGCAGAAATAGGGTGGACTGGTAGATTTTCTCCCAGGGTGCCTCATCCAGAGCATCTTGGCGTCCACACAACTGCCTGATCAAACTTGGCATCTTGAAGTAGAGCTTCTCCTCTCCTGATTTTTCTTCTCTTTTGCATTGCTCATCTCACCGCAGATTTTATGTCTCACAATTTCCCCTCCCCTCCACTTTTGCCCTCATGGGACGCTCACTAACTGACGTGACTCCCTTATGATTAATGCCTCACCGCAGATAAGACGAGACAACGGCACAAACACAGCCCTGCACACGAAGCAGTCACACTAGAGACCACAAGTTGGGCTACAAAAACTATGCCGAGGAACTTTGAGAAAGCTCCGGATTTGCATTATACTCAACTTAGCAGACATAGATATTGTAAAATATTCAAAATAAACTCCATCCTCCGTACACCATCTGGCTAATTATTCAACACTAAATGTTGTGTTTTTTTTACGGCTCAGACATGTTTGTAAATACAGTTTGTACATAAAGTTGGATTGCAGGATTAAAATTAAAATTGAAATTCTCTTGAAAAAATGTTTCACTTGCTAATACTTGTCATTGTCTTGTTCAAGTCCCAATAGGATAGTGGATGGTGGACCTTTTCCTTTATGCAAAAATTAATAGAAAGACAGAGAGAATTCTTCACTGCAAAAAAAAATGTCCCACTTGCTCACCCCACAGTACATTCATGCACGTAATAAGGACAAGTCAATTAATTCCTGGGAGCTGATGAATGACAGCGAGTGCGCCTCACCAGCCATGGCAGCACAGATCGCTGGGAGATTTGGTAAATGAGAAGCAATTGTTGGCTGTCATGCCAAGGACAGTGCAGTCAGTCCTTGGGTAAAATGGCAGCATTTGTTTGTAGTGAACCTAAGTATGTTTTAAAAAATGTCATTGATTATAAATTTGGATTGCATGCGATTTTTTTTGTTTGTGTGCAGCCCTACTGAAAATCTTCTTCTTTCCCTTTTGGCTTTTCCCTTCAGGGGTCGCACAGCAAATCAACTGCCTCCATCCAACCACGTTTTCTGTATCTGTCTCTTTCACAACAACTGTCCTCATGTCCTCCTTCACTACATCCATAAGCCTCCTCTTTGGTCTTCCTCTACGCCTCCTACCTCTAGACCTCTAAACGCAGCATCCTTCTACCAATATATCCACTATCTCTCCTTGGGACATGTCCCAACCATCTCAGTCTGGCCTCTCTGACTTTATCTCCAAGGCCTCTAACATGTAATGGCCCTCTGATGTACTCGTTCCTGATCCTATCCATCCTGGTCACTCCCAATGAGAACCTCAGCATCCTCATCTCTGCTACCTCCAGTGAAAATAATAATGTGAATATATAATAATAAAAATGTAATTAGTCAAAAACATATGGCTGTAGGCATCCTGCTGATGTAGCTTTTTAATGATGAACAATTACAAAAAACTCCTCAGCACTATTAATGATGGCTAAGCAGCTGGCACCTTACTGTTATTAAAACATTGTTGCTGCTGTATTGTGTTACAGTATATACTTGATAATAAATGGCCTTGTGATTCAGCTCTCATGCAGTCCAAATCATTACTAAAGTTTAGAGTATATAATGAGTTTTCACATTTTGCAAATATCCCATCATCCTCTTTGCTATAATTAGCATTTACAGTACATTTTATGCCAGCCATTGTGGCCAGTGAAAATTATTTAGGGGCATTTCTGCAAATCTGTTGTAAAGTCAGTTCTGGTCTGAGTCCAGGATGCTGTTAGTGTCTAAAATCACACAGAATTGTGTCAACATGCCACCTCCACCGGGTTCTTTGTATGAACGAAAAGTGCTGCTATGATGTCATACTATTAATGTACTTTACATTAGGGTTTCACCAAATGTGACAAGCTATTGTGTCAGTAAACGTTCAGTGATTTAATTTCTTTTTTTATTTTTTTTGCTGTGAGAGTAGAGGGTGTGTATGCGGATGCGACGGCGTGACTATGTTCTCCTAAAGACAAAGAATGGCCTCAGATCTAGTGTCTTATTAAATATTTATCCGATCACCAGAGAGACTCTGTATTTATGCCAATCGATAGCTCTTAGATATGATGTAGTAGAGCTACTCAGGACACACACACACTCTGATTGAGGAGGAAATAGCTCGTCTCTCTGTCTCCTCTTGTTCAACTGCAAAATGTCTGAAAAATGTAACAATAAAATAATAACTACACAATAATATTTGCTCCATGGATTCTTATGCAAATTACCTTAGTCAACCCAATGAATGGGCGAACCTCCCAACATGTACACATTCACGTACATTTGTACGCGTCACTGTTCTCCACTCAAAAGTCTCAAAAATTATTTTGTAGCTCCTGTTCCAGTCTTTATTATTTACCTGCTTCTTTGCTTGTGTAATCTAACTCTTCTTGACTAAACTATTGCACACAAAATGGTCAAAATGTATCAAAACATGCATGACTACTGCATTGCCTGTTCCATTGTATCTGTGACAACTATAACACATAGCGACGCTGTCATTAAACCCCATAAGTGTGACCCCATAGATGGATTGACTTGAAATTTCTCACGCACCGGCTGTAACTGTCACCAAATTTGGTGCGCACTGTTAGGGGAATGACAAGATAGTAAGTGGTAAGTACTACATCTTAGTAAGAAAGTAAGTAAGTAGGTATGTGGAAGCGTGAGGAAGACCTGCGGCATTCCAAGTCCTCTCGCTGAAAAGACCCTTATCCAGTAATGTGAAAATTGAACACCCACCAATCTTCGCTGGGGAAGACATTTTTTCCTGCCGGTAGCTCCAATATGAAGTGGTCGTGAGAGCACAACTGGCAGGTATTAGTGGCAATTATGATGATGAACTAAACCAAATTCTCCCTACAAGACTATCCAAAGTTGGGATGGTTTACTGGCTTCTGTCCAGGTGGATTATTGTATAAAATAACAGCACATTGGTTGTCACAAAAAATATTGTACTGGTTGAAATACATATCCATCATCACCTATTTTAAGCACAACTAATGGGAGGTGCCACAAATGTCATTATTGTCATATGAAATAATTACTCTAACAAACAGCAAGCAGGCAAAGGTAGCTAATATCTTGTAAGAATGTGGACCATTAAGCAGCACAACAAACAATTTGTCAGTTGTAAGTTGTGACTAAAAGTACGATTATTAGAGAATGCATTTGTCAAATCTCCAGAAACACAATTTCAAAGAACTATAAAGCTGTTCTGTGTCAGGGGACATCTGGAGGTGCTTTAAAACCCAGCACAATGTTAACGCACAAGCCAGGTTAGCTGAAAAAAGGTGATGAAATGTCACTTTTTTTGCTTGTTCCGCTGCACTCAAGTTAATATTGCTTTTTGCTTGATAAATGACTGTAAAGGTTATTAACTTCCTGTCATGTGGTCTCCCTGCGAGTCACTTTGGGGTTGGGTTTATTAGTTTGTGTGTGAATGGGGAACCGAAATGTTGCTTCAGATCAACCTTTTTAATTATTTTCTTTTCAATATCATTCACAGTTATTCATATTTCTTTCTCGTTTAATGAAAACCACAAGACCAACGTTGAAGGAATATGGTTATAATTATTATGACTGTTTATTGGAGAACACATTAACAATTCAATATCTGGGAACAATAAATTAGTAATAAAAAACTACAAAACATTTTCTCCATATTTATCCAAATGTTGCTACTCAAAAAAAGACCAGGGACAAAATAAAGATGGATCTTGGACTAGATGCAATGTTTGACTGCTGTTGCTGTTACGGGCACACTGCACGGAACGATAATTGTGCTATTGTTTAGCGATCGATATCCAATAATTTTGGCTTTTAAAAAAATCATATTTGAGCCACTGGATGGTACTCAAGTGTAATGTACCTGTGTGGTGTCAAAAGACATACACACACACACACACAGCAACACAGACAATACACTATGAATGTATAATGTAGAATATTAACCAACTACGATGTGAGTTCTTTTTTTTTTTTTTTTACAAAAACTGTACAGTAAAGCACTCTGGGAAACAGGAAGTACTACAAGTGAAAGATTGTCTCTGTTAAGAAACAAAAAAAACCTTCACACGCATACAGTTATGTAGTGTATTGTTAAATTATGGTCAGGGGTCATATTTAAGAGGTGTACAATAAAATGGATATGACAGACTGCACAACTTGCATGAGTTTAGATGGTAGCACTTCCTCCTCAGCACCATCAAAGCCAGGGAAATGGTAGTCAACTTGAGGAGGAACAGGACACTAACAGAACCTGTTCTCATTAAAGGTGACTGTGTGGAGGTGGTTCCCACCTGGGAGTGCATTTGGGTGATAAACTGGACTGGACTGCCAGCATGGATGCTTTGCGCAGGAAAGGGCAGAGCCGTTTGTGCTTCCTCACAAGGCTGACATTCTTCAACAGAGCAAAAAGCTGTGACAGATCTTCTACCAGACTGTGGTAGCTTGTGCCCTCGTGTAGGCATTCTTGTGCTGGGGGAGCAGCCTCAAGAAGGCCGCCATATTCTGGACCAAATATATCTAATGTATCTGTCTGTTTGTCCATTCCTCGAGGGTATCATTGTTGGTATATCCCTGCATGGGACAGAGAATGTGAGTCACGCTATGTCAGCCTCTTACAAGCCTAACAAGGATCTCTTCTTACACAGTGCAGAGACCGAAAGAGGAACGAGTGATGGGAGGAAACAGTACAAGGTATTGACTTGGCCTGGAAGACCTTTCATCAACTTATAGGAATCAGTAGGCCTGTCACGATAACAAATATTGTGATCGAAAATTGTGGATCATCAATAATTGATATTATCAATAACAACTTTTGACACATTTTTTTTTATTAATTATTGTCATGAGATTTGGAATTCACATTTGAACCACTAGACCAGGGGTGTCCAAACTTTTTGCAAAGAGGGCCAGATTTGGTAAGGTGAAAATGTGTGGGGGCCGACTATTTAGCCTGACATTCTTTGAACCATTACCATTAAATACAAATTAACTTTTTGGGATTTTTTTTAATTACAAATGGCATACTTTTACTTTTACATTTTTTTTTTACATTTAGGTTTTTACCGAAATCACAAACCACAAAAAATTAAGAAAACTATCAAGGATATCTAAGTTCATGTGAAACATTACATATTATTCACTATTATATGCTCACTGTAGGAACAGTGCTGAAAACAAAACAATGATCACTGCATATTCAAACTGTGATTTTGACCATCACAAAAAAATTAATTAACTGAGATTTAAGAATTTATTCAACTCAGAGGACTTAACAAATATCTTGCCTGCACTAATGTGAAGGGTGATACTGGGATCTTGACTGCAGTATGTAGTCCAGGTCTGGCTCAAGAGCAGTGGTTTTGATGCGCAAGACGTCACGCAGGTGAGAGTCACTCAGTCTCGTCCTCATGCGGCTCTTGTTAATGTTCATAACGGAGAATGTCTTCTCGCACATGTATGTGGAGCCAAACAAGCTCAGCATTTTCTTAGCAAATGTCCGAATTGCTTGGAACCTGCCTTTATCCAGCTGGAAGTTGACAAGAGGGAGCTGTTGGTGCCGACTGCGATGCTCGGCGTCACACTGCAGCTCAATGAGCTCCAGTTGCAGGTGGTCTGGAGCGTCATCAGGGTCCACAGAGAAAGGAGAGGAAAAAAGCGTGATCTCCTTTTCAATAGCTGCAAAGTCCCGAAAGCGCTGCTGAAAGCGGCAGCCCTCGCGGTCAACTTTCCTTTTTTTGTTTACAGTCGCCATGTTAGAAATGGGCTGGGCTGAAACGATCACGCAAGGCCAAGGGTCACGGCGGCCAGAGTGCGGCCACAGGGCTACTGCCATCTTCTGGTGAAATGAAAAATAGCTTTTTGTACACATGTATTTTATACTGTGGTCAACAGTGATGGCGGGCCGCATATTATTGATTTCATGATAGAGGCCGCGGGCCGGTAAAAATTTGTCCACGGGCCGCAATTGGCCCGGGGGCCGGACTTTGGACATGTCTGCACTAGACAGTACTCGAGTATGGTTTACCTGTGTGAGCCACATTAGCTTGACATGTTGTCCAAAATGTAGGCATATATGCTGTATAACTGTATTGAATGGTTGCATTTCTTTTGCAATGTAGCAAGCAACACTCTATGCACCATTTTGTTTATATTTACATTGCTGACCAAACACCTCAGTAAGTGTTGACTATCGGGACAAAGGCTTTGCTGCACCTTCAGTGGTATTTTTTTCCCAGCTGAGGAAACTGTTTAAAAAGCAAATATTCCCAGATTGGGGCTTTCGGCTGTAGTATTTGTCTCAGAAACCATCTCTTCTGTGCCTCCATTTATGTTAGCGTATGCTGTCTTAAAAGGGGAACTGCTAACCCTGTGTATCCATTCACTCGTAGCATGGCCTCTACAAAGAGGCTGAATTAAACGAGGGCTCACTCTCTCTCATCATTCCACTATAGAACCAATGCACACAGACAGATGCAGAGTGAACTCTCATCATACAGCCTGTCGCACAGTGAGATGAGAAGATGAAACACACACACACATACATGCACATTTCAATTTACCGCGGGCATCGTAATTATCAACATGTCTCTTTAATCGTTCGACTAATCGATCTATCAATTATCGTGACAGGCATAGGCATTAATTTTAAAGTATTCAAATGCCCAGTGACTGCCAACTCAATTGCTGGGCAGCTCTTCAAAGGCCGTTTCGATACCAACAGGGAACACATCCGATCTGTCAAGCAGGAAAAAAACTAACTATGCCAAGCTCAGGTTTGTGAAGTGATACAAAATGCTTAAGAAATTAGAGTATGTGAATATTATTGTTTTCAAATTCCCTCTAACTGTAAATTTGATATAACCGCATTAAAAATGTCTTCTAAACTCTTTACCTCACAAGTACTGCACATGCTGTTTTCACAAACACAAAAATAATCGATGAAAATTTTGTTTGTGTAAATGACAGAAGTTGCAAGAACCTGTCCCATAGCAAGAAATGAGTTTTTAAAGGTCCTGTGCAAATTTACATGCAAATGCAGACACGAACACAAGTGCAAAGCCAATACCTCACAGTCAATACTTTTTAATTACATGGAAGCAGGTGGCTGCTGCGACTGTGTGCACCCTTGTCTACTTCCAGACTTCTGCGCTAGTTAGACTGTTAATTGCTCTGTTCCTGGCTCACTAAGGCAGACAATCAGTTCAAGGCAAACATTGGCTCACCAGCAGGTTTGGCACAAAGCACAGAAGAAGAAAAGTATGTGTGTTGTTGGGTGGGCAGGAGGTGTACTGAGTGTGTGAGCAAATGTCTGTGTGTGTGTGTGTGTGTGTTCTTTTGAGCGGGAGGTTGTGTAAAGCCTGCTGGCCCCCGGGAGATGAGCTCCATAATGGTCACCATGGCAACATGCTTTCAAGATGGAACCTCCTAGTACCCCTTGAGTGCCACAGCTCCTAAAGCAAAGTAGTAGTGTGTGTGTGTGTGTGGACTAACCAGGCGTTAGCTGAGGCCAGCTACTTAAAAATTGATACATCAAGCGGCAGTGGAGAAATGTGATGAGATTGAATGTGACGTCTTTTACGGCCACCAGGGCCGCATCTCGTTGTGTGTTTGTGCTCGAGTGCATATAGCCGTGAAACATGTTTACACTTGAATTGACATGTCCTCCTGCTAAACAAACTAAGGGAGCCACATTAACAACATGTGGCAGCAGAGCAATGTAGTACATGCAAATAATCAGGTTTTAGGCAAAAACTGGGCAAAAAGCAACTTAGCAAACAAAAAGCAATATGAGGAAGCCAGGAGAATACATATCTAATATTATGCGGTGTACCCCAGGGGTCATTACTGGGCCCAAAACTGTAAAGCCACAAAAGACCTAAAGCTAGTTTCATTTGTAGACGATATTATAGCATTCTGTTCTGGAGAAATCACACAAAAGTCAATAAAAAAGTCATGGATGAATTGACTATATTAAAAAAAAAATTATAAATACATGTCTGGGGGTCATAACAGATGATAATATGAGCTGGAAAACTCACATTAAAAATATACAATATAAACTGTCAAAGATACCTCAACACTGAATACTGTTCAGTGGACCAAATTCACTCCATACTCTGTTGTTCTCTGCACTTACTACTAACTCGTCACTTCCTTCTGAGTACACTGTCTGTACTCACCCATCATCCAACTGTCTCTGTCAACTATTAACATTTTCATCAATTATGAATAAACATAAATTCATTTAAAATTGTAACAATGTATTGGAATTGATGTGAACGCAGAGAGAGGGTAGGATTACATAAGCTTTGCTCCTTCCTATTCCTTTTTGGAAATGTGGAACTGCGATTCGTGCTATGTGATGTATTCCAACGTATGCATGTTCAAAATAAATGAAACCCTTACCATTATAATATAAGCCAAAATGCAGATATTGCAACATAGAAAGCACTCAGCTGGCAAAAATGTCACATGGCTATTACATGTGGATGTGTGTATAACAGTATGACAGTGTGTTTGTGTGTGGAATAGAGATGTCAAGCACTCTGCTGAGACCAGAGCTCATACCTATTTTTAACACTGAAACAAACACACACACACACACAGTACATTTGGCTCTTTCTTTTGGGCTAGTTTACCATAGGTTGCATCATCTTCAGGAGGAACGCCCCTGAGGTAGATGGTTGGATTGGGTAGGGGGGCTGTGCGGGGCATGTATGTACAGAGGTACAATCTATTTCACAACTGGGAAAGGTCTGATTTGTACAGTTAAATGAAGGGCAAAATAATAGAGCCTTGCAACAGCTCTGCAAGTAAAATAATAAGTAATATTGTTGAGAAAATCAGGTACATTGTGTGACTGGTCAATACACAAAATGTACACATTTGTTATAACTGGTGACCTGGACTTAAACAACATTAAAATATTGTGTATTGTTCTGAATACGGTACTCTGTGATTGATATTATGCTGAAGCCATTAGTGAACCAAAATTTTTAATATTTTAATGATTTTGCATACACATGATGAGCTTGGCTAGATAGAAAAAGCTTCCAAAAAAGTATTTTCATGATGAGAAGATCTTAAAAGAGAAGATCAAATATACTTTTGTGGCATGACTACAGTAAATGAATAAATGGTGCATGGAAAAAAATAAACACGTGGTATGTTTGAAATGAACATGTGTGTTTGCATAGCTTGCTGATGTGGGTAGAACAGTATTATTCCAGGTGTGGGAGGAAAATATATATACTTTCTAATTATGTCATTCATACCCACATCTGTATATTGTAACTACATCATTTGTAGTCGTGTATGTATTACCATTAACATAAAGAAGAGCTCTCGGTAGGCAATGAGCTATTGTATAAGGCATATTATCCAAAGTTGGTGCCAAATCTGCACTTTTGAAACGGTGTCAGTGCTTAGAGGGTTGCCAAAACAGTACTTAAAAAAAACAAAAATAGATTTTAAAGTCATGTTTCGCTGTTTAAACATGCATTCTGTAAATTAGAGCAGAAATGGATAGTTGATAGAGTTACAATGCTGTTTGCTGGTTAATGCTACATGTAAGAGTCATGTATTAATTGCACAAACTGAGATTACTTACAAACCTTCAAGCACTCGCTGCAGGTCTTCATGTTTGAGGTAATGTACAAGCAAAGTTTGGAGCACTTTGGCGAGATCAGGGGTGTCCAAACACATACTGAAAAATCATAGAATGGCCACTTTTTTTCCATATAGCCATCCATATAGCCATATAGATTATGTATGGTAAATGAGATATTTCTTTTTGATATTTCAAGAAAAAAACAGCCTGCATCCTGTGTTTAGATTATTTGTATGAACTCTTTCTCCTTACATTAAACTTTTTTGCCGTTTTTGAACCAATCTTCTTGTACATTTTTTTTCTCTTCAGATTATGACTTTATTCTGATATTTTAACATTACGATAGTAATACTGATCTGCACTGTTTTAAGATTTTTTTTCTAACCGACCTTCATGCTCAGTTAACGCAGACCTACGTATCCAGAAGTCCTCGGGAAGTATGACCAATCACAGCGGAGTGAGGAGACTGTTTGGGTCGGAAGCAGGAAGTCAATAGAAACACTGCAGAAAGTGGTGCAGAATATGGAAGATCTAGAAAGCTTTCTGTGTGTAGAAGTCCACAACTCAATACAAAGCGAAGAAAATGAGCATAATTAGAATACTGAATATTGTGATTATATTAATGAAAAAAATGTTCAAGGTCTAATTTTCTAAGACCTATGAGTGTGTGTGTGTCAAAACAGAACAGATGACTGACACCTACCTCTCTCAGTGTTTATGGCTTTTTATGTCTTGTCAAACACACATGCCCAGAACCAAATATGAAACGATTCAAGCACACATAAGTGTGTCCTCCGTGTAGCTGTCCAATTACTGAGGGTGGTGGAGGGGAACCACTGGATGAAGCTCGTCCTCTTCTTCCCCATTCTGTCCATCTCTGTCTGTCTTTCATCTGTGGTAGTGCTACTGTGTTTTTCTCCTCGGCATGTCTCTGTTTGCCCTCCTGTCTATTTTTCATGTCCTTTTTGCTAGCTCGCTTTGACGCCCCTCTTCTTTCTCTTTGACTGTGTGCGGGTGTGTGTGTGTGTCTTATTTCCCAGCGGGCTGTCTGTCATATGTTGACCCTGACCTTCTCCAGAGCTCCTGCACAAATATTTACCCTCTCCCTGACAGGGACACACACCCACATGCACGCGCATGGAAAGCTAAATTTCAGTGCAATTAAAGCAAACACACGCACACCTACATTTCTGGCAGTAATCCAAGCGGATGGCTTGCTAATTTCAAGTTGTGATGATTATCCTGGGGTCTAAAAACAGAATAAATACATACCAGGTGTGTGTGTCCCCGTATAAGAGAGGTCATGGCCGAGGGACAGCCAAAGTAAAAGAGAGAGACAGAACCTGACAGGCCCACAGGAGAAGTCTGTTGGGAGTATTGGTTGGTTCACAGTCTGAATGGCTTATTCTTCTGTCTGTACCTTCCACTACTGAGATGAAAGAACATCTGAAAGCATCGGCCTTCTTATTATGAATAGAACTACACACTCACATGCATAGCTCATATCAACATTAGCAGATTTAGTACTTCAGTACTACCACACACACGCTCTCCTGAGGAAGGAACACATGTTCTTAAACATATCCCATAAAATTTAACATACTATGGATACAAACACGTGATCATCTGACCTCCATGACCAGCTGAGTGTGTGTGTGTGGGGGGGGAGGGGGGGGAGGCAGTGCACGTCCTTGCTTCACCACTGTGGTTATTTTCAGTTCATCATTCTCAATAATTCATCTTCTCAGGCGTAGGTTTAAACTACAGCCTCGTGCCAGTTCTCTGTGTCACACACACATACACACACAATATGTATACACACACACACACACACACCTGTCAAGTGGAAGGCCGAAGTCTTGTCGTCTTTCCTCTGTGGGTGAGCAAATTGATGCTAGCAAGGTGAAAATGGCGCCACTTGAACTATTAGTTCCTACCAAGCGCCGTGTACTGTAGGAAGTCAAGGATGTCTCATTGATAGTTCCTTTGTGTGTCTTTTTGTACCGACAACCATAGAGCTTGACACTGAATAAACAAAGTGTATAGACAGCAGTTCAATGTAATGTAAATGGGATCCTAATGCAGCCTGGTAGGATAATGAGACTATGTAAAGTAAGGTCACCGATTCAGCAGAGTTGTAACTAATATAATGGCAGCAGAGCAAGCATTCATGTAAATGTCATTGTGCAACATTGTCATTGTTACCTAAGTTAAACGTGTGCTCAAATGTTGACTCTTGTCAAGTTTGTGTCATTAAAGAGTCGGAGTGATGTCACACCCATGTTTGTTGGATTTCTGTCGTGTTTCTCAAACACTCGAGCAGAAGGAGTAAACTTGTTCACCTTTTCAAATGACCCAGTTCGCCACAATAAATGGACCAGGGAAGTACAACAAATGCAAGCAAAATGGAAAAATGTTAGATTTGTCGTTATTCGCTTGGCACACTCTTCCTAAAACTTAGGGACTGAGTGTGCATTACTGGAGGGTGCTTCTACGATCAGCTGTCCAGAGCTGGGATAGGCTCCAGCATACCCGTGGCCCTAGTGAGGATAAGCAGCATAGAAAATAGATAGATGGATGGATGTTGTCGTCGTTTCCCACATAGAATAGTCCATTGTTGTTGTGTTGAGTTACCTTTGACTTATTTTTTGGTTCATACCATGAATAAGATTGATGTCCATTTGCAGTGTTGTCCAGCTTGTTCTTAGCTATCACTTACACATTGAAGAGCCTCTGACAAACTATACACTGTATTTCACATTTTATTTATTATTTTATTACTGAATAAGCTATCTATCTATTAACTTTCCTGTTACTAATTATTACAATCAGAACTTGTGAACAGATAAGTGAACAGACTATTAGTACTTGTTAAGACATGGGAAATGGGTAGTATTGTATCAGCTAGGACATTGAGCAAGTATAAACATGTGATGTACTTTAAATTTGATATAGCATAGAAATGTGAGCGAAACACAGAAATAAAAAAAACAAACAAATCCCCTGAATAATGGACAACTGACGCACCCCTCAAGACTACCATTGGGCCTGATTCAAAACGGCGTACACCTCGCTTTACATTGCATTACATGCTTTACATCTGCTCAGCGCCACTAGGGGGCATATTTGAAATGTATCTATATGTATTTGATACGTCGTGATGAATTACCAAGATTATAGCCTTTAGTGCATTTCTTTCCTTGTTTGTCAACAGCATCACTGCCCAATTTGTGAGGGAATCACAGCTGTCTGTCAGTGTCTGATGTTATTTATTTCCTTATTTTGTTAACACTGATTGGAAATGACGCTGCATATCAAGAGTTGCAGTCTGACTGAATTCCTTTCAACTTTTCAATTTTACTTGCAGCTGATTGGAGGAATTTTCTCATCAGCGGCTAGAAAAAACAAACAAAAAAAAAACTGCTTTTCTACTTGCTTTCCTGAAAAGTGCATTCGGAACACAAAAGTCAATAAGCTATTACAACAAGCGGACCTCATGCCAGCAGGTGTATTCATCACCGGAGGAAATAGAAAATTCCATCATAGAAATCCCTTTGTCTCATTGCGGTGGAACAATACTGCTGCTGCTGTGCCAGAGGAAAAAAAAAGGCGCCTGCATCCTCATACAGTATGTTTACTGGAATGCTACCCTTATCAGCCCTCTCAGCCTTTTCTGGCACTGGGATGCTGACTTTGTGTAGTCATGCCATGCATTGCCGTTGTTATGGTGTGTGCTGACTTAACATCTCACCTGTCAATCATCGTGTTCTTCAGAGGTGGCCATAACACACACTCGGGTGCATTCCACTCAACCAACTAAAGCCACAACAAATTAGACTTTGACCAAGACTACATTTTCACGTCTTGTTTGGTGCAGGCTAACGTAGACCTGATCTTTCTGACAGGCTGATCACACATCTGGAAATCATCCATAAACTAAAAAGGGGGGGTTGTAAGGGAAAAGGTCAATGGCTGCCTTCCTGTGTCGGTGCTTCCTGCTCACCAGACCTGCTGACTCTCATGCACTGCCATCTTGAAAAGCCTTTAGATCTTAAATGGAGCAAACCTAAAACTGACTCAACACTACAGAAATGTGCGCTTGTTTAACTAACTGGAACTCAGCAGCATATGAATCACAGCCAATTAATGGCGACTGTACCCAGAGGAGTCTCCCCTCTGTGCCTGCATAGCCCCCCTGTCCGTGGGGGATAGAGCTATATAAAGACACCGGGAGATGAAAACACACGTGTTAACGGTTTCTCAATTCTTGCCCTGCTTTTTTTCCTTTTTTTTTCTTCTCAGGGTTTGTTCACAGCTCAACCTACTGCTCCAGACTGAGTTGCCACCTTCATGCCTTTGGGTTACACCATGGCTTCAGTTTTGGGGTGTTGGAGAGAGTGTGGCAGGTGATCCAATGTGGTGAAAGGGGCTGTAAGCACAATGTCATTAGACAATGTCTGCATCAATGCCACGTGGCTATGTAGATGGCCACTATTGTGCGGTGGGGATAACGTGAGTGCCTCAGTCTTTGTAACGATGTGTGTCATTTGTTCAAGCACAAAGGAGAGGAAATGAGAAACAGGGAGAGAGAAAGTGAGGAGTTGAGGTAGACATGTAGAAAAGGGAGATAAAGGCCAAATTAAGTATGGCATTGTTAAAAAAAAACGAGTAGAATCTCGCCACACTGATGAAAGAGGTTGAGAGGGAGGAAGACAGATTTGTACAGACAGGTAGAAAGAGTCTTTGCTTAGCCAGTTTTTACAACACTCCCCTTATCAATTAATTAATCAGTCATGAGTTGTACTAGACCCTTTAGTTCCACCTCAATCGAATTTTTCACAGATATAGGTCTTTAAAATCTAACATATCCTGACACATGACAAGAAAAACATCATTTTTATAGTATGTGGTGTATACTCATGGCGGGTTATTTAGCAGTTGCACTGCATAAAAAATGTAAGAACAGTGAGTCACCAAAGCCTGGGTTGTTTTGTTTGGGCACTCAATTCCACAGAATGTAGGAAAATTGGGGCAACATTTTTGGTGACAAAGAAATCATACAAAAACTGAGGTTTGGCTGATTTTTTTTGTTTTGTGCATGTCTTTGTCAGATAAATACCAAAGACTTTAATACTGTATTGGTATTTTTTCCAGGCTGCATGGTGACCAAAGTGGTTAGTGTGCAGGCCACAAGGCTAGGAGACCAGGGTTCGACTACCCACTCGACATCTCTGTGTGGAGTTTGCATGTTCTCCTCGTGCACGCATGGGTTTTCATTTTAAAAACTCAAATTGTCCATAGGTATGAATGTGAGTGTGAATGGTTGTTTGTCTATATGTGCACTGTGATTGGCCGGTGGCCAGTGCGGGGTGTACACCGCCTCTCGCCCGAAGACAGCTGGGATAGGCTCCAGCATTCCCGCAACCCTCGTGAGGGTAAGCGGTAAAAGAAAAAAAAATGAATGAATGGATGGATATTTTTTTCCTTATACACATGTCTGAAAAACATGTCTGATATTTGGGGTCTAGAGATTTATGCATACAAACCAACAGGTGGTTGCTTCTCAGCAAATTAGTCAAAGCTTTTCTTCTTGTCACACATACACATCAGTGATTCGGAGAAATGCAGCTATGATCGAGGATGCTAACTAAAATGGTGACCA
The DNA here is from genome assembly GCF_037039965.1 of Doryrhamphus excisus. NCBI lineage: Eukaryota > Metazoa > Chordata > Actinopteri > Syngnathiformes > Syngnathidae > Doryrhamphus > Doryrhamphus excisus. The sequence continues at coordinate 18,633,205 of NC_136362.1, forward strand.
ATACATCAAGCATGTATAGAGACACTAACAGACCTACCAACCTGGCTGATTTTGGTAAGAAGCAGGGAATCAGATTAAAATTGGTATGTGGAACCCACTTTACGAGGACATCATACGTTCAGGGAACAGTCTGAGGACAAAAACAGGATTGTGCTTCTCTGCACAAAGCAGCTTAATGAGTTTGGGAGGGAAGAACTTTAGAGTCTGCTACACTGGAACTGACAGGTCTCCCAATATCTTTGTGTGTATTATGGTCTTTCAGAACAGCTGTTTTCTAATATCACTCAACTACCTGACACTTCAGCAGCTTAATGCCATAATACCCAAAGATGTGCGCATACACACACACACCATGTGTGCATACCCATGAGAGGCTCTTGACTTGCCGTCTAAATCCTTGTGTTGCCGCCCCCTTTTTGCCTCCTCTCACCTTCATGCTCTCACTCTCCCCAAGCTGCTACCAGGAGAAGAGGACAAAACCCAAAGAATTGGCGCATTGACCTTCAAACGTCTGTACGCAATAAACACAAAATTGCTCACTTTACCGACCACACATACACAAAGACTGATGTAACGTGGATGGAGGCAGATCGGTATCTGTGGAGGGAAGCGATGGAGAAGGAGCATCCCCACTGTGTTTTACATACACATGCATACACATATATTCATACACACACATTTGCAGTGCTCTCAAAATGAGCTCAATCTCTTATACAGGTGTGAAGATTAGCCTTTCCCTACATGGGTTCTCTACTATAACCTTTTATTATGAGAAGAGACTGGAATCCTGTTATGACATATGATGTATATTGTGCACTTGAGTGTGTGTATGCAAGCCTTTTAAGTGCACAGGCTTTCATCTTGTGCATCTGAGGGCATAGCTTGATTAAAGTCCTACTAGATGCATGTCGTATAACCTTTAGCTTGTCGGTTTTTCACTGAGATGAATAAACATTTTTTTTCTTCTACTGGTCTGTGGTCACAAGCAAAGTCTGATGGTCCTAACAGCTGAGAAGCAACCCCTTTGATCGCAGCCCCTCAGCGAACAAACGGAAAACCCTCAAAGCTCGGGCAATGTTCTACATTGTGCAGACCTTTGCTTTGCCTCTCAAACGTTATGATCTCATAGCCGCAGCCAAGTGGGCTTTACGGTGTGTAAAAGTGATGTTTGCCTGACTTTTGCACATGGCTGGCCCTTAATAGGCGGGTTCCGTCTGCCAAGGAGGTTATGTTTTCATTGCAGTTGGTTTACCCGTCACTTTCAATGAAAATAAGTGTAGGTAAGGGTAAAGCGTGGGATCAGGAGGAACCCATGAAGCTTTAGATTCCAGAAACATTAAAGAGAACTTCATGTAATTAATTCATTCATTCATTGTCTACCACTTATCCTCACGAGGGTTGCTGGGGTGCTGGAGCCTATCCCAGCTGTCTTCGGACGAGAGGCCGGGTACACCCTGGACTGGTTGCCAGCCAATCACAGGGCACATATAGACAAACAACCATTCACACTCACATTCATACCTATGGACAATTTGGAGTCGCTAATTAACCTAGCATGTTTTTGGAATACCCGGACAAAACCCACGCAGAACATGCAAACTCCACACAGAGATGGCCGAGGGTGGAATTGAATTCGGGTCTCCTAGCTGTGAGGCCATGAAGCGTGATTTTTAAGTAATAAAGTCACCAATATTAAATGTAATTCACAAATTATCATAAGTATCACAGAAAACCAGCAGCAATACAGAACACAGCAGATGTGCAAATTAAAAACGAAATGTCTGGCAAGACATTTTGCCTTTCATCTGAGCAGGTTTCATTAGTTCATGCTCAACAACTAGGTGGGACAAACACTAGTCTGACTGGATAGGACAATGATTTTACAGGATTTTACAGTGAAGGGCATACATTCTGCACAATTTGAGCAGAAATGTATAATTCATACACAATTCTATCTACATATGGTACATATGCAAGAGTTGGTTATTAACTATGGTTTCTTACAAGATGTTACTTGCACAATATCAACTTAAAGCCCTTGTGGCAGGTGGCTGAGTCTGCCTCTTTTTTAAGTGAATTACAGTCTGGTTATTACCGTTTACATAAGGGGTTACTTACTGGCAGACCGCGGTCCGAGTCCGGACCCAGATGCCGTCCAATATAGGCCTGCACTTACAATCAATGAAGTATTTTAAGTTTTGACAGGACACTTCTATTTTGACCGCTGTGTCTTTTTTAGACTTTAATCCACAAAACTGCATCAATTTGAAATTTTTCCCATATCATGCCTTTATTCCAATAAGATTATGTTTTTATTCCCATAACATTAGGACTTTATTACAATACTATTTTGACTTTATTATCATAAAATTTAGATTTTATTCCCAAAATAGCTTGACTTTATTCCCATGATATCTTGACTTTATTCCCATATTGTGACCTGATTCCTGTAATATTGTGTCTTTATTCCCGTAATATTGTGTCTTTCTTCCCATAATATCATGTCTTTATTTCCATAATATTCTGAATTTTTTCCCATATCATGCCTTTATTCCCATAAGATTATGTCTTTATTCCCATAATGTGACTTTATTCCAGTACTATTTTGACTTTATTATCTTAAAATTTAGACTTTATTCCCAAAATAGTTTGACTTTATTCCCATGATATCTTGATTTTATTCCCAAAAAGTGTGTCATTACAGTAGATTCATTAAGCCCTGTACTTTATACTGAACATTACATTGTCAACTGTATATTGTATATATACTGCAACAACAATGCTATATTTTCAAGTGGATAAGTTGTCCATGTCCAGTATTTGGGGCATTTCCCTTCTTCCAAATCATGAAGCATATCACAGTTGCCCAATGCCACTAATTCCATTTACATAGCAGGCGAACCTCTTGACATTGAGACTTTGCTGTATGTATGCATGCGCAGAAGCTGCAATGTCAAACCCATTAATCAGATCTGATCCAGATTCCGCGTTTGGCAGTAATGTAAATTCAACATGGAAAATCCCATTTAACACACTGCTTGTATTTCTGTCGGATCTTATTAGATCATGCTGTAATTCGCCATGCGTGTACAGGTTCTTTTTACACGTCGTTCCCTTGGTGCATAGCACATTCTGGACCTGAATGAAATGTTCCCTCCTTTTAGCTATTAAGATCCTAGATTGTGGACATTCATACATTGATTTCACGGGGGACAAATGTTGAAGCCTTGGCAAAGGTCCCACTGCTCTTGGTCTGAGTGGTATTTTATAATGTCCTGTAATAGTCTGGGGATCTGTATTGTGTATATATCAGCAGTGCTTGGACTTTGAACTCCTAATTCATTCACACCTTTGGGTTCAGTCCAAGAAGCAAAGTGAAATCAGAGTGGATTGCATCTTTTACAGTCTTCCCGTAAATTAGGTCGTCGCATCATTATTGCGGCACCAAATGCATGAGAAGCAAAGCGGGTAAATATAGTGGTGTATGCAGCAGAAAGAAACGTCACAAAGAGCTGCATGCTGTGGGAAAAAGAGCCAGTGAGGCGAACACGCGAGAACTTGTGTTGAGGTGACATGTGTCTGTCCTTCTCCGCTCTTTCCTCCATCTGAGGCAGTAATTGGTGCTGTCAGACACACAGAAAAGGACACACACACACAGACTCATGCCCTTCAATGTGTACCCCATGGGCTTAAAGAGGTTTGGAGAAGAGATTTTACTATGCTCCCTGCCAGCTGTGAGACAGCAGGAGACGGTGAAGGAGTGCAAAGCAGGAAAGAAAGCAGCGCAGGATGCAACGGCCGACGGGAACAGAATGAATAAGAGAAACAAAAAAGCTTGGCGTCAAAAGAAAGCAAGGGGGCGAAAGGGTGGAGGATGCAAACGTTGGTGATGGAGAAGCAGAGAGAGCGGAGAGGACCTTACTACCCATCTAGGGTGGAATCGAACTCAAACTCTCCTAACTGTGTGGCCTGTGTTTGCTAACCACTCGTCCACCGTGCAGCCTAATGAAATGCCAAAATTCTTATACATTATTGGACAAATTTGCACAGTATTTCAGAACTTTTGCACACATTGCTACAATATCCTGAACAAACTAATACCGGTGCTTCCACTTTGCCGATGCAATTCCAATCTCTTTATTAACGAGCGGTAAAGCACAACACGGCAAATACACAGTTGAACCAGCATGCTCTGCTAAACTAAAGTAAACTAAGTGAATTCCATTCACGCTTGGTTACATGTAAGGGACAATGGACAGACTTTCACAGATTGCTTTCACAAACTTAGTGGGTGTTTCAGGTGGCCGCTTCAGCATTTTGTTTAGTTCTAGAGCAGCCGTCTCAAACACGTGTCCCGCGGGCCAAATGTGGCCCGCAGGACACTAGTTTGAGGCCCCCGCCTTGATATGAAAGTTTAATGTTAGTGCGGCCCGCGCAAGTTTGATATGGATGCTGTATGGTATCATGTACCCAGAAATAATTATTACGTTTGATTAATGTTCAAGTTAAAGGTTAAATAACTGTTAATAGTTATCCTCCCTATCCGTGTGGAAGTGGTAAGTTTTTGGCTATTTAAGTTTAAAGGAAATAACTTGAAGGCTACCATTTAGGTCGCTAGCTCTCTAGTTTGCGAGTTAGCATGTGTCTCAAGACCCTGCAGTTGCGCAATATGTTGTAAATAAAAAGAGTATAAATGTGACTATAGTCGTGTTTTGTCATGTCTACAGGGCTCTAATAATGCTTTGTTCATTTTAATCTGAAAAAAATAATTTGTCTACCCACCAACTATATGTGGTTTCTTAAGTTTTTATTATTTGCCGTTTCATTATTATTATTATATTTATTTATTACTGATTGATTGATTTCTTTATTCTTGATTTGTTTATTTATTTTTCATCTTATTTTGTGCAAAAAAAATAAAAATTAAGATATTTGAGAACAGTGGAATGTTTAATCAGAGCTTTTATTGTAGAAAATCGAAACCAAAGCAAAGTTTATTAATTTTTCTGTTTTTAATAAATGTGTTGTTGTTTTTTTTGGAAAACCTGATGCGGCCCAGTCTCGCCCAGACCCTAGCTCCAGTGGCCCCCAAGTAAATTGAGTTTGAGACCCCTGTTCTAGAGGGTGTTGTTGGAACATGGTGCCAATCAGGAGCAAGCAGCTGGGGAAATATTCCCCACAAAAACTTTCTTTCTGCTCACGATGACAGCATCTTTATCTATATCTCATTTGATATTAAAATAAGAACAATACAAATTATGATCGGCTATCCATCAGGTGACTGATCCAGCGCTCACACAGGGAAGAACTTGTGGGCCCTAAAGGCAGTTTTTGAACTATCATCTTTAAAGTCACAGGGAAGTAAACTTGAGCCTATGTCAGCTGATGTTGGCCGTGAGGTGGCGTACACCCTGGACAGAGTCCCCGAACATTGAAAAGGATGTACAGTAATCCCTCATCACATCACACTTGACATTATCACTCTCACAGTTTTTCAAAAAATCATGCTGTTTCGTGGTTGAATATGACATATTATTAGTCCAAAGAAATATTCACATTGAAGGAAATTCCAACAATTTTTTGCCTAAATTAAGCACTATCACAGCTGGACCACGATACTATATTTTCATGCTTTTCTTTCACCTCATATTTGGTCCCAAAATGATATGCGGTAATGCATAAAGGTAAGGTTAGATGACATGATGGAGTGCTAATGTGCATATTTGTTTGGTGCACAACCTCAAGGTAAATTATGCTAGCACACTACCTGTTACCAACATGGAACATGGGCCATTCCTTGGATCTAAAAGGTTTGGGACCATTGGTGGACACGAAAAGAACGAACATCACTGGCATACAACTCAAGCAAACGTTGACAACAAGAGACATGAGCTTAACATACGGTGGTAAGATCCACAACATCAACGTCTGCGTTTAAAGTTGTTTGGCTTTGCTAATCAGCCTTGTTAAGTGGAAATAATGAGGTAGATGAGATTGAGACTCCAAATAAGAGCAAGATGCAAAAGAAGAAGACATGGAACTATAAAGGAAGAAAAGTCCCATTATAGAGAGACACCACAGCCAGGTTAGACATAGCAGAGAGAGGGAGGGGAGACTGCGGGAAAAAAGGGCAGTAATTGGAGGTGTCTGCTGTTTGTCTAACACAGAAAGGCTAGTAATGATTCCATTAGCGCCTCACACCAAGAGAGAGAGCATGAGAGAGACAGGGACACAAAGAGAGAAGCACGGGGGGTGGGGGGGTGGTGAGAGGATGGGAGTTAGAGACAAACACTGATACAAAATGAGGCTGCTCAAGGGGCAAAAAGGAGGGGATTCACAAAGAACATTAGCATGGGGAAAACAATGAACGTCGCTGCTGCTAAATGGCAACAAGGAACAGGAGAGAAAGAATAAAAAGTGGCCATTAAAAGACTTGTTCACCTGCACAATGACAGTGGCACGTACCACCCTCCCCCGTCCATTTCCTCACCCCTTCGTCTCTTTTTGTGACAGCAAGTGCAAGGGGGTTATTTAAATGCATTAACAGCATGTGCTTTCCCAGTGGAGGACCTTCAGAATGTGTCAGGGCAGGAACATTTTGTTTGGAGCCACCACAGAGGTCTGCAGGAGAGCCTGGATGCCTCAAACCGGAACACAATAGAGCGCAAAGGACACCCTTGGATTACTAGCTGTCATGCAGGAGGCTCCATGGTTTGAACTGTCAGCAAATACAAAAATATGTGGACAGAACCAGTGCAAGAGCTTTCATTGAGAGAAACATACATTTAGCAACGTTTATTATCGCAAACAACATAATAAAACACTTACAATATGAATTTTTGATATTGAATCTCATTAGTTCTAATGCCTTGGCTGTGTAGAAAATTGCCTAAAATATATTTACTAATTCCAAGTGGGAGGTGAAAGAAACCCTGCAGCAGATATGCTTCAAATGAACACAATTCATTAAAATTGTTTGGCAAGCACCACTCCATTCTTTCCAGAATAGCCACCACACGAGGAAATAATATGCTTTCACTGAAAGCGACATCAGGGATTTATAGCAAACAATGGCAGCCTGTCAAGACATAATCTACTGATCATAACGTACTGCAAGAGCCAAAGGTCACATGCTTTTCCTGATCTTTGACCTCTGTCTGTCAATAAGCTACATCATTTACACCTTCATACAATGACAGCCACACATATATAGTGTATATATACTGTACTTACATACACACACATGCTGTTCTTGGGTTAAAGGTATCTTGTTAGAGTCTCAGCAGGTAGATAAAACATGGCGAGTAAGCTAATGAGGTCACATCAATCATTCTGGTCAACAGTATCGAGTGTTGAGGTACAGTATTAAATGGACTAAAAGGTTGGCACTTGAGGTGAGACTAGACCCCTTGGTACTGAAATCTTTATCTTACCTCTTACGGATGATAAAAGTGGGATCAGTTTCCCGTTTGTCTGTAGTCATTGCAGGGTTTCCGCTACATGTAATGGGTTGTGGTGCAATATAACTTTTTCTTTTAATATGTTGACTCTATTCTCATGGAATTACAGCTGTTTACTCCATTTGTTTTGTTGTTTTTCCCCCAAATATAAATTTTCTTCTCATTATATTTTGATATATAACATACATTGTTACATAACCTTATAATGTTTATATTTTCTGCAACCTATAGTTTCCAAAAGTACAACTTTATTTGTTGTTTTATTTGTTTTTCATAATATTACAATTTTTTTTCCTCTTGTAAAATTGCTTTTTCTGGTTCGATTATACATTTTTTTCCCCTCTTAATTTTTCAACCATATTCTTGTAAAATTACTGCTGTTTTTTCCCACTATGGCTGGGTTATTGTTTCAGTTTTCCCGTTTAATTGTATTTTTCGAAAATGCCAGGCTGCACTTTGCTGGAGCCTATCCCAGCTGTACACCCTGGACTGGTCGCCAGCCAATCACAGGGCACATATAGACAAACAACCATTCACACTCATACATTCATACCTATGGACAATTTGAAGTCGCCAATTAGCCTAGCATGTTTTTGGAATGTGGGAAAACCCACGCATGCACAGGGAGAACATGCAAACTCCACACAGAGATGGCCGAGGGTGGAATTGAACCCTGGTCTCCTAGCTGTGAGGTCTGCGCGCTAACCACTCGACCGCCATGCCGCCCTTTTCTAACATTCCACACTACAAAATAATTTGTGCTGATATCGGATCAGTTTGATATCAAGGCTACAATATTGCCATTGTGTTGGAAGTGTGAAAGTTGTATTGGGACACCTCCAACAATGGTGTCCATTAAAGAAATATAGCGCTAACAGCTAAGTATGCAGGGGGCGGCCCATAACCATAAACACTGTTGTAAAGCTGAATAGGTGGTAAATAGATGACTATCTAGTGTGTACATTCTAACACAAGAAATGGATGGAGCTCAGCCATCATAAAATAAGCGTGCCAGACACACACAAAGCTGCAATTGAGATGCAGCCAGAGTTCCGACACAATCTGTGCACAAAACTAGTGTGCAGGCTGCAGTGTACAGCTTGTGCTTATTCACTTGTCTCTAAGACCCCTCTGCCAAGGTTTCAGGCGTCTTGGCCGCCGCTTCTCCAAAACAACTGAGATTGCATTATGTGCTCACATTGCAAGTTTGTGAGAAAGAATATCTCTGATTTTCTTTTTCTATTTCCAAGAGGGAAAGTGAGCCTGCGGGGATGCGGTGGGCAAGTAAAGCGAGCTCTACCAAATACATGCAGGCAAAGCATACATAGAGACACACCAGACTTTGCACACGCCATCTGTGGAGTTTTACGACTCAATAACCATCTTCCTCAGGCATACCTTTTCCTCTTTCACCACACATGTAGCAGTAAGCACTCTCTTATACACACTCTCAAACTCCTCAGCTCAGCAGGGCAAAATGAGATATTCAAGTTTCACAAACAAACACACACTTAAATAGAGACGAAGATGCCTCAAAGCAACTCCCACAGTTCTCTGCAAAAAGCTAAGGGATGGCACTCACAGATATTCACACTAATTGCCCAGTATTACCAAAATACAGCATCACTCCACCCGCACGCATCATCCTGGACAGCCGGCACGCACCCACAGGCATACATATTTTAGACACATGCAGTCCACTCACGTTGGCAGATGTCCTTGTTCTCCTCGAAGCCAGGTTTACACACACACCTCCCGATAGGAACCAGCCAGCCTCCGTCTGCGCTGCAGTACATCTTGGGAGCCTCAAATTCCTCCGAGGCATTCACACACGCTCCGTGGACCTCGACCAGGGCTGTGTCTCCCCCAGTTATTGTGTCGGGGAACTGGGCCAAATTAAGCACAGTGAGTGGACACTTCTTGTAGAATACCCTGACCGAGACGAGCGCGATGCACGCGCCCAGGTCTTGGAAGGCCAGGTAAAAGCCTTTTTTACTCAGGTTACTGATATCCCGCACTTCAGTGTTAAGCTTCATCACACGGTCGCCAACGTCCACCTGTGGAGCAAAGATATTTGACCTTTTTAAGTCCACAATGATTGCACGGTTAAATAAATATAATCAAATGTAAATTAATTTAGAAAAAGCACTCTTCAAACATTATTATACTGTGTATTATTATTATTTACTTTTACTACTTTTTTATATTTAGCCATAATTTAAACAGAAAATAATAATTATTATTATTATATGCAAGAGCAGATACAAAATTCAGCTATTTCTAATAGTGTTACTTGATCATCTCTTAATTAATAAAAATGCTATTTCAATAAGTACAATAATTGCAATAACAAATAAATATGTTTTGCTTCAAGCTTTAAGTAAGTCAATTACTATAATGAATTATACATGTATTTTAATGTAAAATTGTTACATTTTAAAGTGTCTTTGCAGTATACACACGAAATGTATTAGTTGTAGTCGTAGTAGTACTAGTAGTAGTAGTGTTCAGCTAGTGTTCCAATGGTATTACTTGGTAATCACTAGCTGTTTTTATTATTTAGTGGCCTTATTTAGCAACATGAGAGGTCAAAAATATAAGTTTGATGCAGTGTCAATAAAAACGGATCATTAATAGGCAGAATTCTTAATAGATCGTTTGTATTGTATTTCATTAGCATGTATTTCATGTGCATACATACTGTACAACATGGATTGTTGATTTTCTTTGACAGATGTGCTGTAATAGTGTGTATGCATGTATGCATCCATACCTGCGTAAAGCTCTCATCTGCAGCAATTGTATCGATTTTGACGTACTGGCTCTCCTTGATGAACCACACGTTGGCGTTGTTGGACTCATAGTAGTACATGTTGAATGTCTACAAAAAAAACACAGCGAGTGAATTTTGAAACACGCCAGTTCATCCAATGTGAAATTTTAACAAGCTCGCTGGCCTCTCGCCTCTCACATCGGTCCATCTGTCTTAGCCACTCACAAACTACAGATCCCTGAAAGCAGTGCTCTGTGCAATCTCATATTATCTCTCCAATACTCATTCTGGAGACGTGGTGTCGACGAAAGGGTGCAGGAGGCTGACAAAGTGGAAGGAATTGAATACAGAGGAGCTGTAATATCACATTTATATGACAGACCGGTGGCCTCTAAAATGTATATATATCAGGAATTAAAATGTATTATGAGCTACATAAAGATTCTCTGGAGATTTTTAAAAGTCTTTAGAATTGAACAGGTAAAGGTTGAAAATGAAGTGAGCGTACAATGATGGAAACTGGAGCTTTTTCCACTGAGGGCCACATACTGCCAAATGAAAGGATGCAAGGTCCACTTTGATATATTTCTAAAAAAAAAACTGCATCTCAGGTTTGCGATATAGGTGAAAAAGCGTATTTGCTCCATTTCTGCTTTGCAGTGTTTTTCCAAATATTTCAACTTTCATTTTAAATAAACTTCCTACATTTTCTTCTTGTTATAGTCTTACTTTATTCCTATAATATTTCAACTTCATTCCCACTTTGGCTCATAATATTACAAGCAGGGATGTCCGATGATTGACACAATATCGGCATAAAAATGCAATTGGTTGATATCAATCATGAAAAACGAAAAAATACTGTTCCACCACAGGAGATATGTCATGTAACATATATCTGTATCGGAGTTGGACAATATTGTTTTTCGGCAAAACGCCAATATTGGACATCCCTAATTAAAAAAAGTTTTATTCCCTCTTAAAATTGCAACTCTTGGCGTTGTGTGATTTTTTTTGGTGTGTTTTTAGAATGTGCTTCCAGCCAATAAAAAAACAGCCGCTGGTGGTAAATCGTACCCCATCTTTGGGCATATTCTGCATGCATTCATTGGTATAATACAATACTCTTCCATACCTAAACATAATAATAAAGTCACAAATTGAAAGGGAAGCACGAGTCAAAGGTCCACTATATGAGGGGTCGGCAACTTTCAGGCGCAATAATAAAAAAAAACTAATAAAAATTACTCCGAGCTGACACTGTCTGTTGTTACACAACGGAAATAATTCACTTGAGGTCTATCTTTTTTTACTCTCTGGTCAAGCTAACAGCATTATTGTGAGCCAAATAGGAAGTCAGATGCTTCATGGTTGAAACTTCTGGTCTGAAGTTTTTGCCTGTACAATGGCATTATATCTGAAACGTAAACATGACATCATTACCTGATGTAGCGTCCGGTGAGTGAATTTGTTTGTCCATACTCTGAATTCATTCTCATTTGTAAGATCGATTTCAGTCTTATGTACTCTGCCAAAGGCATGCCCAAAATAAGTGTCTAATTGGAACAAATATTAGGCAAAGGTCAAACGCCTTCAGTTATCATCCAATATGTTGATTTTGCTGAATTGCTAAGCTCGTTAAAAGATTTGATTATGCAGGCTACATTTGTTCAACTAACTACATGAATGTCAAAATGTTTGCTTCTAACATTTGCATGATAATTAAAGATCTACACTGATAACCTTAGTTTGGTAGATATCATCAAAAATCTTACAGCTTGCATTGTGTTGTGCCAGACAAGATCCAGACTCAAAGATAGACAATCCTATTCTGACTTTGTTTCAAATCAAATGAACTGCCATGATATTGATCTGCCCCCTTGCAAAAAAAAGAGGGGCTCCTACTTCAAAAAGACCAGCACGCTGCTGCTGCAAACCCGATGACTTGCTTTTAACACACTCACACACTCATATGCAGTGGAAGCACTTTTGTTGTAGAACTGTTGTTGGCTGCCGTGCTCTGGCTTAAAATACACATCCCAATGTTAGATACACCTGCATAGTCAAATAAGATTTCATAGAAAACTGCTTGTACAAAGAAAATACAAGGGGACCTTGGTTAATGCCAAAATGTTGCCTTGGTTTGCGTACATTTTCCGGTTAGCATACAATATGCCCTGTTACTACTTTAATCTAGATAATGATATAGATATTTGATGTTGGTACGGTGTATATACTGTATGATTCATCCCAATATCAGTTAATGCTAGTGTATAGTAGTTGCATCATACAACAAAAATGAAAGATATTATATTATGAGACGTGCACTTCACCGTCCAGGCACCTATTCCATTAGTGTTGACTGCGAAGTAAGACAAACCTCTTTGCAGGTACCAGGGACCCCAGGCAGGCTGTTACAGTCCCGGAGGGTAAATTTGATCTCGATGTAGACACGTTGCGCTCCTTCCCGGCTGATGTGGCGTGTCCGCAGCCAGTTGTTCTGGTTGGCCTCCATGACGTTACACACCTGGTAGGTCCTCATCGGGGTGTTCCGCTCATCCATCACGCTGATCTCCTCCCACTGTGGGTAAGATAGATTATGTGTTAGAACATGTTTACATCATCATTGTGGATGGACGCCACATGATGCTGTGATGTCATTTCATTCTGGAGAAGCACGGGAAAGTGTGAACAGCTGCCGTGAGGACGTTGAGGATGGTAAGAGCAGATGAAAGCAGCTGGGAGTGAAATGAAAGAGGAAATACTTGAGGTAAGTGGAAGGAAAGTGAATGGAAAATAAGCCTATATTTTGAAAAGAAGCAGCATGGGTTGGCTTGACACAGCTGCTCTTATTTCACAGCTTCAGTCTATGAACAAAAGACATCTCAGTCCAAAAGGTTGCTTTTTGGGAAGCCGGCCCCACGGTCAATGAAGTGCAGTGTAGCACAACCTACAAGTTCTGTTTTTATGTCTGTCAGTGTATGAGTGATGAGCTGTGTCAAGATGACTAGAGGACTGTCTTTGTGTGTATGTGTGTGTGTGTGTGTGTCTCTGTTGCACGTGCGCACACCGCAAATGCATTGAAGGTGCTTAAGGAGGAAGGATTGTGCGAATATGTGTGTGGAGGAAAGACAGAGCAACTTTGTCTCCCGTCATTTGTTGCCATCTGTTTCCACTTGTGACTAAGGCAGTAATTGAGACCACTTCTCGCATGAGCAGGAAAACATTTCTATCTACACACACACACATATATATATAGTCGGCATACACAGAAAGAACATTTCTATTCCTTAAAGACAAGAAAAATAAACCGGTGTGGTTGCAGTGTTTAAAGATATCTGATCCACTGAAGGGGAAAGCAACTGGACACACACACTCCAAGACACACGCCCACGTAAACCAAGTGGCTGAAATCTAGTTTGTGGCAAGGGGTGTGAGCGGACCACCGTATTTGGTCTGCGGTCCTGTCATCATGCGGAGCTTGAGGCTCCACAGCTCCACAGTGATGAGGACATATCACCTTACCATTTGACCACATACTGCTGCATCACATGAATATACAATTGTCCCTCACCATGCCGTGCTTTGAATTTTGTGTTTTCACTCATATTTTTTCTAAAATAATATTAATGAATAAATATGTGGTTTTTGTGGTTGAATGTGGCCTATTATTAGTTAAAATTTGCATATTTAAGCAAATTAAGCATTTTCAAGCATAAAAATTGTAATATATGTCACAGTGAGTTTCTTGGTTCAACCCCAGGATGCGGTGATGAGGACCCAAATGCAGGTAAAAATGTATTTATTTTCGCTATGTAGCAGGATGGCGCACTAGCATGGCAAACTCAACACAAGACAATGAACCGACAAAGGAAGACGCACCGGCTGAACTAAATACAATCAACAAATTGCTAACAGGTGCATGAAGGAGAGAAAGTGACAGAACAGGAAACAATACAAAATAAGAGCGTGAGAACCGGAACTAAGGCAGACAAGGTGAAAACAAGAACTGTCACACAAGGAACGATGTGGATTGTGACAATATTAAGCTAAAATGCAAATATGATGTATTCAACAGACGCATTCAAAGATATTGTTGAAATGTAGGGTTCTACACTGGTCACCAGGTGTCAGTAATGTTACTGTGAGAGACACAAGAATCAGACTTGATGCAGACTTCCCATACATTCTGGCAAGTTTGCATTCAATAGAGTTTCTCAAAATGCTGGCCCTCACAAATGTCTTAGCCCCCACGGTTATTTAGCAGTCACACTCAATAGAACACCCAATAGAAAACATACAAATAGTGAGTCAGCAACACATAGACTAGTTTGCTACGTGCAAGATTGTACGAAACGGACACAGCGTATAAACAAAACAAGGTAACATTTTGGACAAAAGAGAATTTGACTGTACTTATTTCTGAAACTGAACGTTTGTATTAAATCTTACCAAATTCTTGTACGCAGTCTAGTTTATGAATTACTTGTGTTCAATTGTATGAAATCCTAACAAATTTTCGAAAATGAACACATCCAAAATACAGTTTTCATTATGTAATTATTGACAAGTTCTTTTTGTATTTAATTTGACAAAATGTACACAACAACAGGCTGAAAAACATGCATGACAACTGAATACAAGCTGTGTCAGAAAAGTTCCAGGATTGTTGATCACATTTTTCGATGTGAGAGGCATCGTCCATTACGAGTTCTTGCCACCAGGCCAGACGGCCGATCTTGCTGCGTTTGCTTCGTACAGTGCACAAGGGCAACTCATAGCTGCTTCACCATGACAATTTTTCCGTTCACGATGCCTTGAGCATCCAACAATTCCTAAACATCGCTGTGCTGGTGACCTGGCTTGGTGTGATTTTTTTTTCCTCTTTGCCAAGTTCAAGTGTCACTCAAGGTGACCTACGTCAAAAATGGGGATGATATCAAGATGGCCATAATGACCAAGCAGTGGTGGATCATGAAAAATCATTCCAGGAGACCGGGAAGGCGTGGTAGAGGCTGGAAATATGTGTGAGATATGAGGGGAATGACTACAAGAGGTGAAAAGTGTAGTTTGGATTTAAAATATATCTTCTGACACCAGTCCTGGAGCTTTTCTGACACACCTCATACACCAAAAATGATCCCTTGTCTTCTTTTCTTTTTCGGTTCTTGTGAGAGTGAACACATGATTAATACTAAGAAAAATGTGCCTGTTGCTGTGCTATTACAGTTGTACTTCCAAGTTTTTGTATGAATCCTACTAATTTGTCACGGGAACAAACCCCCAAAATGGGTCAGTACATACTTATTTACTAATCAACCTTTGTATTGCAATCTTACTCAATTTTTGTGAGAACACTGTGAGTACACAATGAAAGTCTTTCATGGCTCCTAAAAAATGCCCATTTTCTAGGATAGTAATCCCTCTTTTATCGAGGTTAATTGGTTGAGTGAACTTTTGTGAAGTAGAATCCCTTAATCATAAATTGAATGTTTTCGTAATAATGGCATAAAAAAACAGCTCACAACCTTCTCAGTACCTTTTCTTAACATTATTAGAGAACTCTAGACATGAAATAACATCGATATAATCACCTTTACATTCATATTAGATATAGATATTAGATATATTGGATATAATCAAATAAAATAATCAATTTAAGGCATAAATACAACTTGTGCTTGTAAATATGTCTATGTCGAGAACAGAACATGTAGAGTTGAGTTTTAGGTTACCGTGGGTTACAGTCGCAGCAGTAGCCCATGTTATTATTATCCATCCATCCATTTTCTGTACAGCTTATTCCCATGATTGTCGTGGGTATGCTGGAGCCTATCCCAGTCTTTAAGTGAGAGGCGGGGTACACCCTGGTCGCCAGCCAATCGCAAGGCACATATAGACAAACAACCATTCACACTCACATTAGTAGTTATTAGTAGTTATTAGTAGTAGTAATGTATTAATTTATTATTATTGTGCCTGTTGTTAGATAATTGAAACTTGAAATAAAGGTCTATTATTCTGGCAATCAAGATCCAGACTCTTCTTTAAAATGGTTAATTTAGACAGAAAATGCATACAATTTCCTTTACTATGCATTCTGAATAATAGGCCGTATTCGTCCACCAGGCATGATTTATTACGTAATATACAGTATGTTAGGAAAACTGTGACTGAGTAAGGCCGCAAAATTTGAAACACAATGTGGCGAGGAATGACTGTAATTGTGATATTACTCAAAATGACTTTTGTATGAAATCCTACAAAACTTACAGAGAATGACCACCATCACCTCTAGAAATGTGCCTATTTTGTACATCTAAAATTAGTAGAAAATCCTCCTAAATTGTCCTGGAGGGAACGCATGTCATCACCGATTGTTCCTAAACAAGGACCAAAGTGTGGGAGTACAAGAACAGACTGTCCAGGAAGATATAAAGAGGCTAAAAGGAACTCTCAGCCTCTGGAAGTTAATGAGATGTGACGTCCCGACAACGAGGCAATAAAAACCTTGACGCCATTCACCTAAGTCTTGAGCACTAAAACAGATAAAAACACGCATTCTCACGGAGACTTCCTCACACTCAGCTGCTTTTAATCTCCACTGAGATTTCTAGTATGTATGAACTGGCGCACAACCAGGCCTCTTTTGATTCTCTACCAACTTTAACAGGGCCAAATGTGTGTGAGGGGAAAAAGATCCTGCAGTCTAAGTCTAAGAGCCAATGGAAGTTTTAGCCCCAAACAGATTCATCATTGGATTCCTGCAAGACAACGTGGATACGGAATGTCTGAGAGTACTCCTGATCAACCGCACTCGATTCAATTAGCAGAAAAAAACTTGAGACTTGTGAGAGGGCGGGGGACAAAAGAGAAGGGTGAATAAATGTTGGTAAATTAGAGGCGCGCCTGGCAGCTAAATAGAGCCATCTGTGCAGCGCTGAGGCCAGTCGGACATCACAGGACGGACACACACACATGCACACAACACTCCCCCGGGAGTAGTGATTAAAGCATTTATGGGAATAGTCATTGAGGGATAAAGAGGGCTTTATAATGTCTGTGTTTATTTCTTTGTAGGCAGAGTTTGGAGTGGCTGGATTATTGCCACTTCCAAGCGAGTAACTTATTTCCCCAGTCGGCGCGTCTGTTCATCATCATTTTTGCCTGCTGTGCAGCACAGGTGTGTTTATGGGCATGAAACAACCTGTAGTCATCTCTCCACGTGGCTAATGATACACTTGCCATGTGAGAGACAGAGAAAAACTGGGAAAATATTTGGATAGTTTGGGCGTTTAAGAACTCTCACCAAATGTCTCAGTATTTGCACACACACAAGCTGAAATGCAGTTCACCCAGAGCACTAATTTACTTTTTTTTTTTTTTTTTACAAAAATACCTCAATCAGTGCAGCCAATCAGCATGAAGCTGCCTTGATTGCTTTGAAGTGAAGCAGAGATGTCAGATCAGGGTTGAAGTTCAACCATTCACTGGCTTAACATAATATCCCTGCTGCTGTTGCTGCAATCATCTGATGTGTACACCTACCAGCACATAATTGGCTCCCAAAGTTGGGAAAGAGCTCTGGCTTAGTTTAGGGATACTAAATTAGAAAGGGGTGAAGAGCCTCTGGCGCAGGAGATGTTTTGGCGGGGCGGGGGGGCTCTCATTTTCAAACATCATTATGACATATCTGTTTTGTGTCCCTCACGACACGCACCCCCGCTCAGTGACAGAAATGGGTCGCTCCACTCCGTCTCAGCCACATCCGGCCCCGCACAGCTTGGATTAAGCTTGACCTGCAGGGGTCAAGTGTGGTTTTGGACTAATTCAGGTAGACAGTGGTCGCAGATTGGTGGGAATTGCCTCTCGCTGAGACCAATCTCAAGGTTTTAAAGGTCAAAGGTCAACTAGATAATTCCTATTATATGAAACACAAGACCTTCTTGCAACCTCCCTCTGTCACCCTCTTCTCCAACACGCTCTAGCCCGTCTTCTCATATTGTGACAGCCACTGGCCATCTCTACAAACAAACCACTTAACAACTGTTAACCACAAAAGTTTTTAGTAGAGTGTGTGTTTATATGTTTCTATCCATCCATTTATTTTCTATGCTGCTTGTCCTCACTAAGGTTGTAGGGGTATGCTGGAGCCTATCCCAGCTGACTTTGGGCAAGAGGCGGGGTACACCCAGCATATATAAGCACATCTAGACAACCAACCATTTACACTCATACTTATAACAAGTCAAATGGATATTTTTGGAAGGTGGCAGGAAATTGGAGTACCTGGAGAAAATCCACACTTGAGGAGAACATGCAAACTCCACACAGAGAAACCCAGATCTTGCCCATCTCCTGACTGAGTGGCCAACATGCTAACCACTAGACAATCAAAAGTAAACTAGTAGTAATATTTTCTAATACATGTCTGCCTTGGAGATTTTTTGTCTGTAAGTAATGTGCAACTATAATCATATGATACCTGTGTGGATTGAGAAATGTCATGTCGAAACACTAATTG
Source organism: Doryrhamphus excisus (assembly GCF_037039965.1). Classification (NCBI taxonomy): domain Eukaryota; kingdom Metazoa; phylum Chordata; class Actinopteri; order Syngnathiformes; family Syngnathidae; genus Doryrhamphus; species Doryrhamphus excisus. The sequence goes on from NC_136362.1 coordinate 18,651,962, forward strand.
TGCCTAGGTTAGAGATTTCTAGCTGCCGTGTCATAAATATTCAGTCTGATTCAATGAATGTGTGAATCCAGAAATAAAGTTTTGGTTGGCTGGCGACCAGTCCAGAGTGTACCAGAAGACAGCTAAGACAGAGTTCAGCTACTAACGCTAAACTGAATGGCAGTTATTTGACTCGGGCCATATGATGGTGACCTTTTATATTTTGGTTCCAAAATATGTAATTTGGAGCAATTTTCATCAAGTCCCTTTAACTTTCATGATAACAATGGGGCAAATTTTACACTGGACACGTACTATGACAGTAGAGGCCAAAATTATTGGGACACCACCGCAGTCCACCTGCTTTGAATGTGAATCTACTTCCATAATGTAACTTCAAAGCCACAAAATTAAAACAAACACAAAGCTGTACTGAGGTATTTTGATCAGGATGTGGCAAATAATGGCTGCACGGCGGTCGAGTGGTTAGCGTGCACCTCACAGCTAGGAGACCTCCGTTCAAGCCCACCGTCGGCCATCTCTGTGTGGAGTTTGCATGTTCTTCCCGTGCATGCGTGGGTTTTCCTCCCACATTCCAAAAACATGCTAGGTTAATTGGAGACTCCAAATTGTCCATAGGTATGAATGTGAGTATGAATGGTTGTTTATCTATATATGTGCCATGTGATTGGCTGGCGACCAGTCCAGGGTATACCCCGCCTCTCGTCCGAAGACAGCTGGGATAAGCTCCAGCCCCCCCACAACCCTTGTGAGGATAAGCGGTAGAAAATGAATGAATGAATGAATGCGGCAAATAAGACAAACAGCACGTTTATGTAAGAGCAAGTGGACATCTCCCATAAAAACAAAGCTTTATCCACTTACATAACTTCCTCTCTGTATATACTCTCAGGAGGGGATGCCTAATCCTTGAAAAATAGCTAATAGAAAAATATTGTTTACTCTCCAGTCAACAGTTGTAAATACGAATAAATGGGCCTTTCAGGAAACCCGTGTGAGCTGAATCTTACAGTCCATTCAAGTAACCTGTGCACTCTTTCTTGTTCATAATCAGTAACAGATGAAACACTGCTGAACACTGAGAACGTCATTGAGAGAAAACATATACAAACATAAACAATATGCCCACACAATCAATGCAGTTCAAATGCATGAACCCGATACCCTCCATTTCTTGGGAAAACAAGCCTTCTAAGCTCCGATCACTTCAGCTGCCTCTTTGCTGCTCGCAACCATGAAACCGTGTGTGGCATCCTGCAATTCAAGCCTCTCGTGCTGAATAGCGGCACGGAAGTTGGAATCGAGTAGAATTTAATCAGTGCCATTCAAATGCTGCTCTGCTAGCGTGACATACAAACTCTCTCTTATTTTTATATTGAATCCACGTTGTCGTTCTTCCACCCAAGACTTCGTCTCACTTCTCTCTGATGCGAGGCGACTGCACTCCACGCTCGCCTTGTGCCTTTACCTGCAAACCGAGCATTACGCAACTCTTTCATGCACGCATACTATATATGCATGCAAACATCTACATTTTCTCTTATATAAGAATATTTACCCTACCCACTCGTCCCTTTACTCTTGTCCCTAAATAAATTGCAAGGCGTAATAAATGGAGGTTCCTGTGCCATAGCGCACAGTTTTCAGCGCAGCGGAAATAATTTGTAAATTCCCCCTGAAGACTCCTGATTTAGCAAGGAGAGCTCAAGAACTCTGTGCTCTCTACAAGCGCACACTGCACTGCGGCTGCTGCTATGCTATGGTGGCCTCCCTTCTCTTAAAATAAAACATGACAATCCTTATACATGTGGCACAGACATGAAGAGAGGGTGATGTTTGTTTTTCTGTCAGAGTGTGCAGCGCATACTCACCCCTTCATTAGGATAAGCCTCCCAGCCCAGGTCGGCCAAGGCTACCATGGAGTCCAGCAATGTGACTGCAAGAGTACAGAGGAGAGAGAACAAACACGTTAATCCATTCTTGAAAGGTGGTTGTATATACACACTCGGGGTAACGCTGCCTTGAATGAACCAGATCAATGTTTCATGGCAGAGATTTCTTGTCTCAGGGAGGCCTTTGTTGTGTTGAAAAACAGTTGAGGTGGAACCTTTGTAGAATGTCAATGTTGCGTTCATTGTGGTGAGGTTCGCAGCTGCTGGTGGTTCAAGGGGACCGAAAGTCATTCAGCCAGATTGAAAACAGATCAGGGCCTCGTTTCACGAAGCAGGTTTAGCAAAAACTCTGAGTATGTTAACCCCGAAATGAGGGAAACTCTGAGTTTTCCGTTTCAAAAAGGGAGGTAAGTCAAACCAGAGACAGAGGAGTAACTCCAGCCTGTTTCACAGAGAGAGGTAACTTAACCTCGGTGTCAGTTACTATGGCAACAGACTCTGTGAACATAACCTGGTCGGGACCGGGTTTTCTTCAATGAACCTCGAGTTTCTTTCTGTCTCCGCCCTCTTACGCTACACACGGTGTGATTCATTCATTGTCGCGCGTGTTTAAAGCCAGTTTGGTCGTTTTTCTTCAAGGTGTGCTGTGTGTCGCATTGTTTTTTGAACCATGGCATGTCCGTTTGTAGAAGACCCTGTAGACGAAGAGGCACTACTACTCAGAAGAGAGCTCCGCATTCGTAGGGAAGTTATCCACAGGCCAAGATTGGACACGCTATCATTTCCAGATAATGTTCTTTTCGAACGGTACCGCTTCACTTCACCATCCATCACTTACATCCATAATCTCATCCGTCAGGACATTCAAAACATCACCAACCGTGGACGTCCACTGTCATCCACCCAGATTCTGTGTGTTGCTCTTCGGTTTTTTGCCAACGGAAGTTTTTTATATAATATAGGTGATGCAGAAAACATTAGCAAGGCCCGTCTGCAGAGCTGTGAGAAAAGTGTCCCTAGCACTAAAAAGACGAATCAACTCCTCCGTTGTGTTCCCGGGACATAAACCCGTGGGGGTCATCAAGGAGGAATTCCACAGAATTGCATGTGAATGTAGAAATCAGTTAAAATGTATGATTATAAATCATATTCAGTTAATGACATGGTGCTGCAACCTCACACTGGGATTTGTCATTTTAATTTCTTTTAGGATTCCCTGGTGTGATAGGGTGCACATTCCCATCGTTGCTCCTTCAGAAAATGAAGGAGACTATGTGAACAGAAAATCCATTCACAGCATCAAAGGTAGATTGAATGTCAGACTGCATCAAACTGCAAAAACTCAAAATCATACCAACAATATTTGTCTTATTTCTCGTCAAAATGTCTAATTTCTGATCAAAACGAATCACACCTAAAAGTAAATTGTTTTTAGACAATGTTCACGTGTTTCAATCACATTTCACATAATTTGAAAAATCTGTCAGTGGAGCAAGTTTGTTATTTCTACTTATTTCAATTTACAATGTGCGTGAAACAAGTGAAAATTGCCTGAAAAACAGTTACTTTTTATGTGGTGTCTTAAGTGTAAAGACATTTGATGAGAAATGTAGACCAACTACATGGTCACCCATTGTGAATCGAGGGAACGGGGCTCCATTGATGAGGGCTTTTTAAAGTCGTGGTGCACGCGCTTAAGTCAGAGTGAACAAACTCTGTGTTGATTGAACCAAATGAAATCACCTGTTCTGAAACCCGCAACTCAGAGTTTCCTGTCTCAGAGTAGATCAACTCAGAGTTCAGGGTTAGACTCAGAGTTGGTTGAACCTGCTTCGTGAAACGGGGCCCAGGATGCCAAGAGTTACACTAAAGCTCTTTCCAGTATCAACCACCACTTGTGGAACATGGCTGTACTAGGTTGTCAACTTGTTGTAATGTTCCATATTGTGTACTACATCACAGCAAGATGTGAAGGTGTCTGTGGGACTTTTGTCCATTCATGCAGAAGCACATTTGTGCGGTCAGAGGTGACTGATGTTGGACCTGAAAGAGGGACTCCCCTCTCTCTAGTTCATCCCAAAAGTATTTCAAATCCTTCCAGTTCTTGGGATATGTTTACCTAATTCCAAATCGATATGCACATCTTTCTGCAAAATAATGGACACATGACGTTTTAACCTAGCATGTATTTGGAATGTGGGAGGAAGCCGGAGTACTGGGACAAAACCCATGCATGCACAGGGAGAACATGCAAACTCCAAACAGAGATGCCTGAGCTGGGATTTAAACGCGCTAACCACTCGGCAACAAAAGAAAGCTCATTTCTTTTTCCAAACACATTTATTTTGCCTTTCATGTTTTTTTAACTCACTTTTTGTCTCTCTCGCAACTTTATTCCTCTCTCCTACAGTATCCGTTACAATTACATGCACATGCGCTATGGCAAATGATGTAAATTAGCCAATGACGTCATGTAGACCCTCACCATCACCACAAATAGTGCAGTCCTGTGGGAAACGCTGAGTGACCATGACAAGTGATGGCAGCATGACCAGCAGGAGGCATAATGAAAACCTGCTTCTTCACCTGTGTGTGTGTTTAATGTGTGTGGCTGCACTTTTTCTAGTCAGGTTCTAATCAAGCCTTCAGTGCTGCTGATCATCAATATTTAATCAGCATCCATCTGCAAAGACGGCTGCTTCACTCTTTCTTCTCTCCTCTCGGCCGCCGCCATGTCAAGCTTCTCTGTTATGCAGATTACAGTATGGACACCATCTAGGAGAACTTTTATTCAGCACCCTGTACTCAAAAAGGTAACATTTGCTGTTTCCCATCTCAACATTTACTATAGCGTCCTTCTTTCAAAACCTCAAGCAATGATTTGGTGCATTGTAGCCTGATTGTGCTTATACTGTCTTGTATTATAGATTTTTATATTCCCTCCAGTTGCATAACGCAGCAGAACTGTTCCAAAAATACATTGTGTAATCATATTTTCCACAAAAGCTATATAAGCCTGTTTATATAATCTCCTGTGTATCCATTCAGCTTGTAGGTACAACAAAGAGACAATTGCACAATTTTTTCCAACATCATTCTCTCTCACTGGTGCTGTTCTTCCCCCATAACACAGCTATGGCTCCTCTCCTCAGCTCAACACACTGTGACAGCAGAGTGGGACGCCGTGCTATACTAGTGTGTGTATATGTATGTGTGTGTGTATTAGAAACGAGAAAGATGACAAAGGAAGAGAAAAGGAGAGGTGTTGAGCAGCTAAAGGTCACAAGCAGCCTCCAGCCTTACACATTAGGACCATTTAGACGACAGCCCTCTGTCGAGAGGCGTACAAAAAGGGTACCTAATAATGTAATTATATGTGATATCTGGGGCCTTCAAAAGAGTGCAGATTGCAGAGATAAAAGATATATCTCAGGAGTGTTTGAGGAAAATGACTGAACGGGGAATATCAACAAATAATATATTTTAAACAGTAGGGGGTACAGTCTTTTCTGATGCAGGCTGTGCTGCATTGTACAGGGTAACTAATCAGTTCAGTTTCTAAAAATACATGACTGTTGTTCCCAGCACTTTACATCGAACGCACAAGAACTAGCTTTTCAAGGAAGCATCATCATTTATTTGCGGAAAAAATGATAAATATCAAATACTAATATATATTATTGCAAAAACATGTTTGTGCAAATCAGGTATCGACCAGTGATTCTCAACTGATGGGTCCCAACCTACTATGGGGGTCTTTGCTGGGGGAAAAAATTATAAATAAATGTACGCTTTTATTCTGAAGGGGATTTTGTCTATTAATACTTTGTAGTGCTATATGAAACCAGTGATCACGGAGGAAGACCAATAACATTTGTTAGTTAGGGCTTTAAAGGTGGCCTGTTATGTTTTTTAGGATGTTGTATTCTCGTATTAAACTATGCCAAACAATGAGGTTTGTGCATTTGAAAGTGAGACATGAAAGTTTGGGATGGCTCAAAACACTCAGAGGCTGTTGTAAAATGTATGTTTGTGATGTCATACACAGTCCGGCTTCCTGATATGGGCGTGTCTGTAGGCCTGATATGCTCTCTGCCCTCCCACGAGCTCCGCTTCTGTATTGACATTGTTAGCAAGGGAAAGCTACATTTGTTTACAATTCCTAAAGACGCCGCCATCAGGCACAAGTGGTTGGAGTTCCTGATTCTCTACCAGCAAAAGAAAAAGATTTTAATCTGTCAACGGCATTTCACACTGGACTGTTTTGTGAACATGGGCCACTATGCAGCTGGACTAACCTTCCAGCTTGGACTAACTTCTCTTGGTGGTGTAGAAGAGTCAAAAGAGCAAGCAGTAAGTAACAATTTATCAGTGTCCTGACTGTGTTTATTTTGGGTAAGTCATGGAACAAAAGCAGTTGTCTGTGTAGCATTATAGAGTGTGCATACAGGGAGCAGGGTTGCTAATCGCCATTTCCCACAACAATTAGCAAAGGAGATGTAATGACCACATGTAACAACTAATGATAAAATGCCAAAGCTACTTTCCATTGAGAGACATCTTGAAGTGACCCCTTTTCTTGAGAAACTTGGGACTGTCCAGTCTCTACTACGGGTCAGATTTGGGATCCAACACATATGGCTAAAAGCTGACATTTTAAAAAGATTTATTATCAACTCTTATAAAGTTGGGTTCGACAGCTGAGCGGCACAACGACAAAAGTCCTCCCTATCACTTGAGAATGTGACGAACCACAGCAGAGTGGGTGTGCCTAGAGGTGGGCCATGGGTGGAATAAATCAAAACAGACCATTTTGGCGGGAAGCACAAATCCAAGGAAACACAGCTGGATTAAGTACAGATCCTGGAAGATCTAGAAAGCTTTCTGTGCTGGTTATCATGTGGAGCTGCTCTATTGGAGTCCACAACAATACAAAGGACTGGAAAATGAGCATAACAGGTCCCCTTTAAGACAATTAATGTGCCATCCACTTGTTGAGCCTTAAGACAGTATCTGCCGGTAAGTATTTTATACTTCCTATATAGCATCTATTTAAGTGGAAGGCACATCTTAGTGGTCTATTTAACAGTCATATGAGGAGGAGTTCAAATTCACCAAGTAAAATTACTAATGTGAATCTCGTATATGGGATTTTCAATGTAAATTAGCAGTAAAGTAGCACATGTTTGAATGCATTTGCTTTTAGTTAAATGTCACAGTGAAATTTTTTCCATCTTATGTAAGATATAATGGACATGCTTCATTTCTGCATGTTAACTTTAATAGTGCTTCAAAGCACAGGCTTTATAATGGAATCCAATTGGAGTATTAATTGAAAACCTGTTATCTGTCTGCTGAGCTAGCAAGAAGACTAAACGTTAACAGGAGCAGAATAAAAAACACTGTCTTGAAATCATTTTGAGTTTTAGGCTAAAACGTATCGTTCCAGAAACGTTCATTTAACTTGTATTGTGATGGCACATTGTTATTTTGCACTACTTCAATATTAAACTATATATATATATATAAGGATATTTGAGTTGAAAGGTTTCCTCAGTGTGGGTCCCTGTTTGCCATTAAGGTCACTCAAAAGGTTGCCAGGCTATATACATTTACTCTAAATGGGTCCAATTTTAAAAAGAACCATCATGCAGTGTTGAATAGAAATGGACACTATAGATACATAGATAGATAGATACTGCTGGGCTGGCAACCAATCCAGGGTACACCCTTCCTCTCTTCCAAAGTCAGCTGGGATAGGCTCCAGCATACCCCCGCAATCCTAATGATGATAAGTGGTATATAAAATGGATAGATAGATGGATGGATAAATAGACAGAGAGATGGAAAATGATGAGTGAGTTATAAAATCGAATTGAGATCCCCCTGCTGTTGACATTATCTAAAGGCACCACTTATTGTATTGATTGTGCAGGTGTACCAAATGCCATGGTCGGTGAGTGTGTTTCTTCTCATAGAAAAAGCGACCTTGTAGCTGGATCACTTTCACAGGTTTTACATTTCCCGAGCCCATTTTAAGACCCTGTGGGAAAACACTGACGGACATAAAGGTGAACATCAACACGTATTCCTATTCTCATCGCACCTCCTGTCAATACCACTTATCACTTATAATCAATGGATGCACTCATCAATAATGTACTAGCTCCTGTGTACTGCTGACACAGCATCGCATCATTCAGACACTTTGGGGCAATAAAATGAGGGACCATTTTCTTATTAATCATCAGCATGCAGGTCTATACCTTTTAAGCAAATGCAAATGTAATGTATGCACACAGTAGTTAAACCAACAGTATACAGTATGCAAGTGCAATTCATTGCTGAGCTAATGAGTTAAGGAGAGAATGTAGCTCTTCCTTAAACAAACATCAGGAAGCATTCATGTCTATCTGGTCCTTTGCAAACATGATTCTCTCCCTCTTTCCCATTCTCTCCTCCTCATGGGACCCTAAAGTGTGTATGTGTGTAATCTAAGACCACTCAGTCACTCAGGACCGGCTCATTGTTAGTCGCTTTCCCTCTCTGGCACACACACATACATAATTTCCGGTTTGACGAGCATCGAAATATGACATCATATTCGGCCACCTTCTAATTTAATTACATAAACAAAAAAAACATACAGTACACAAAAAATACCCTGTAAGCAAAATGAACCAATTGTTGTTTGGGGTTCTTTGGTAGTTTTTTTTAAAGTAAATTCATCAATATAAGTCATCTCTTATCTCCCTCACACACACACACTGTATACTGAACATACTCATACTTTATATAAGAAGGAGCGCACTGCCCCAGCACCACATCATTCTATAAGTTCTTCAATTCTGCAAGCTTGCTTTTTTATTCATCACCTTACTTGCACAAGTCCTAAATACTTTCTGGAAAACTTCAATGGTCCCCTGACATGTTTCAAACTTTCCAGAATTAAAGGCCCTCAACTGTTAATGAAACAAATCAGAATAATACAGGTTGTCTTTAGAGCCCGACCGATTTATCAGTGGGCAAATAAATCAGGCCGATTATGATGTATCATCAATCAATGCCGATGAATATGTAACCAATAGCACGGTTCGAATTTCACGGTTTCACTCTTTCTTCACTTGTTTTTTAAGGATATGTTAATTAATAAATAAATAATGCTGTTTCATGGTTGAATACCGCATATTATTAGCCAATAAATAAAGCAAATATTACGTTTTTAGCCTAAATTAAGCATTTTCAAGCATAAACATGGCTAAATTAACTAAAATGCAAATATAAGGCAATCAGAAGACCTATTCAAAGATGCTGTGACTGATATGTAGTATTCTACCCTGCTCACTAGGTGTCAGTAATGTTACTGCAATGTTCGGTGAGAACCACAAACATCACACTTGACCACAAGAACAACTGGCTTTTGTTGCAGGTTTGAATTATCTCACAATAGGTGCAGTAATTTCTAAGAAAAATCCCTGAAAAAATAAAATATATATTTTGCAACCACAGCCAACGTCAAGCTGAAACCCAACTCTGAATACCGTGTCCACCTACCACTCAGGTCCTCAAGGGAACATATTTATAACTATTTATATTATTTACATCTTAAATAGCTTATTTGTTCTTATTATGTTTACTACATTGGATGGTACAAGTGTCAGAGTGACTATAGGGGTGTTAATCTCTGTCTACATGGCTCTAATGTCCAAAAAATTTTTAGAATGTTGTAATCAGGGTTTCTATGCTCTAACTACAAAGATATTCCATATATGAATAAGGAAGCCTACTTGGAAGAAATTCACATATCACAGTCGTGTCTGGACTCCATTAACCGGAATAAATGAGGGATTATTCTACACGCAGAATCATTAATTTACATGCAGCTCAGAAAGATGTTTTTATTTCAGCTTCCAGTTGTTATTTTAATTATAGTGAAAATAATAGCTTGCTTTTTTATTTGTCAAAATACTTACCGAAGCCATAAATATCTTCTGGAAAACTTTAATGGTCTCCTGACATGTCACTCTTCCCAGAATTAAAGGACCTGAACTGCTAATGATTCGTACATTACAATGTGTATTTATTTGTCAAGAAACACCAAATGTGAGGGTTGTAGGATGAGGTTGAAAGATGAAGCATAGAGGAGGCGGCAGATGAGTGATTAAATTCCTCTCCAAATACTAAAATCGTACAGTTGTTTCTATAAAGAAAACATTGTCATGTCGTACTGTCTCATGTCCCTCCATGTCTGCCTTTGTTCCTGCTGTCTTTTGTGTCCTGCCCTTTTGGGATTTCTTTCTCTCTGCTAACTCTCTCTCTCTGGTGGGCATCGCTGGGTAAGCTGGGCAGCACCTGCCTGCCAAGATTCAAGCAGCACTGCCAACAGCCCACCTGGCTGGCTGACAAAGACAACAGGATGCTTATAGCCACCGACTGTACACACACATGCATGCACACATATTTACAGGGAAAGAGACCACCACTTTGATGCAATTCCAAGCACAGTGCATGATTTCATGCAATAGTAATTAGGATGATTTTAATTAAGTGTAGAATAGGACACTGTATCTGGCTACGAAGGCAAAACTGCTACTTTGTTCAAACATTTGTCACCAGCAATTGAGCCACAAAAAACACCTTGTTAATATGAAATACAAATGAGGGATTGATTGCTCTTTAAAATCAGCATGTAATTAGTATTGTTATTAAGGTTGGGCAATATGGACCTTGGCATATATCACTATTTTTGGGATGCATCACAATATGACAATATAAAAGGACATAGAATTTAAACTTGTCTCAAAAATAAAGCACATTTATATATTGTTAAAAACTGGCCAACAGCCTCTGCACACATTGCTACTAAATATTCAACAAACTATAATACCTGTGCTTGGGAATAAGGAAGATGTAGTCACCCATGCAATTCCAACTGCATATCTAAGATAGGTTTTATGACACTTATATTTTCTTTACATAAACATGGGACAAACGGCGCTCTTATGGTCACGTAAATTGTGTTCTATGTGTGTAGAGAATCTGTATTTACAGTTAAGACAAGCTGCGTTCAAAAATAAACATGCTTCTTGTATTTCTTTCACATAGAACCTGCAAGTCATCTTTGGGTATTAGGTATAAAACGTATGTATATTGTAAAATATACTCATCAAGCCCGAGTCGCACACACACAACCACACGAGCATGCTAAACTAATCTTACCCCTGCCTCCAGACAACTTTGACAACTTTTGCCATGTCAACCTGTTTAGATCCTTCTCCTCACGATGACAGCATATGATGCATCATATATGTCCGCGGTGGAGCGCAGTCATCAATCTGGCTTGTTTCCGTTTATCATTTATACCGGTATAAGTCACGTTCTTATCATTTGAAGAATTTTGATAAATAGCTACATAAAAAATGTCACCCAGCCCTTGTTATTATAGATTGTACACACTATGGACTAGTAGTGTACTTAGTGGATTTCATTTGCTTCTGCTCGACATGGGCCAACAGTGAGCAGGATGAAGGACTCAAAACAGTTGAGCCCTGAACTTTAGAAATGGAGTGTCCATGCAGTGGGAGCGCTCCATTCGCTGCTGTCTTTTCATCAGTCCTCTCTCCACTCGTCCGCAACCCACCGGAGGCTCTGTGCTCTTTTTTCCTCTTGTTACCACTTTCTGCCTGCGCTCTCATCCCCTGCTCATGTCACTTTATAGGAAGCTGTGTGTGTTGTGACTTTCCATGGTTGTTTTGTAAATGGTCCTCCACACGCAAAGTAGGAAAGACGTAGAGAACATGTAAGAAAGTTTTTCATGATTATGAATGACCAAGTCAATACAGTATGGACTCAATGGAGTTTATTTACTAAGAAGGGTAGAGTAGCAGACCTTGACTAAGGATTTAAAACCGACTATTGGAATGGAAAACAGAGAATTAGCAATAACCAGCAGGTTTGACATAACAAATCATGGAATCATGAAGCATATCGCTCCATGGAACATTAAAGGAGATACCCACAACACAGCACAAATGTGACTAGAAATGTAATAGCCAAAAAAGTCACATATGATCATTTATTTATATTACTGTGCATGGAACTCATTTGCAAGTGATTAGGCTCCATACTGAAATTTACCATAGAGACATATTTTGCTGAGGGACGCTACTGTTTTGATTATGAAGAAGTCTTTGGTTCTTAATGGACCACCACGCATCAATTATCGGCTGCATGGTGTCTTTGTGAAGTATTTACATCTTGACCATTTAATTGCCAGCATTAAAAATGTTAACAAGTTTAATACCACACATTTGGCGCAATGTATGAAGTGTTTTCCTTGAACAGATTGCAACGGTTTGTTGTGCCTGTTGTGAGATCATTCAAACCTGTAATAAAAGCCTGTTATTCCAGCAATCAAGTCTGGTTTGTTAAAAATCGCTAAAAGTAAGTGTCACATGACTGTGCGTGGTATTAATCAAATAGTATGACAATTCTTATGACAACTATGACGCTAAAAGTGCATGTCTTTCAAATCCTTGATACAAATTCTGATGGCAAATGGACTTGTTTTGACACCAATGCCATATGGTCCTGTGTGAAAAAGTGATTGCCCCCAAACTGGCTGAGCCACCAGCAACAACTGCAATCAAATGTTTGTGATCATTTGCGATGATTCTCTTACAGCACTGTGGTGCAATTTTGGCCCACTCATATTTGCAAATTTGTTGTAATTCAGCGACATTAGAGGGTTCTCCAGCATGAACCACCTTTTTAAGATCATGCCACAGCATCTCATATTCTCTTTAAGGTTTTTGGTACACAGCAGAATACGTGGTTCTATTCATCACAGTAGGTCTTCCAGGTCCTGAAGCAGCAAAACAGCCCCAGACCATCGCACTACCACCACCATATTTTATTGTTAGTATGATGTTCTTTTTCTGAAATGGGACATATACCTCCCCAAAAGTTCAACTTTTTATAATCAGACCACAGAGTATTTTCCGAAAGGTCTTGGGGGTCATCAAGATGTTTGAGATCAGCAGTGGTTTTCGTCTTAAAACTCTGCCGTGTAGGTCGTTTTTTTGCCTTGTGTCTTCCTTATGGTGGAGCTGTGAACACTGACCTTAACTGAGGCCCACAGTTTTTTTGGATGTTGTTGTGTGGTCTTTTGTGACCTTTTGGATGAGTCGTCGCTGCGCTCTTGGGGCAATTTTGCTTGGCTGGCCACTCCTGGGAAGGTTCACTACTGTTCCGTGTTTTTGCCGTTTGTGGATAATGGCTCTCACTGTGGGTTGCTGAAGTCCCAAAGCTTTAGAAATGGCTTCATAACCTAATAGATCTCACTTAATCTCACTTATGTTTTAATGGGGCCTCATTCACTGGGCTTTGGATTTTTTTTCTCCCTTAATAATAAAAGCCGTGTTCAGCTTTGTTGTCATATTTACATTTGTTTGATGTTTTCTGAAACATTTAATTATGACAAACATGCAAAAAGATCCTCTGTGGCCAAAACAAACAAACAAATGCAAAAAACTAAGAAATCAGTAAGGGACCAAAAACTTTTTCCAGACCACCGTATGAGATGATGATATGCCATATGGAGGACATCACAAATGTTACTGTCACGACTATTCAAATGATTGTATTGAGAGAAGACCAAGGAGACACCACAGGCATGGAACAACTTTCCTCTTAGATTCAAAGTTTATCAACATATAGTGTATAAACCTCATGAGCTCCTGTAAATATTTGAAGTGTGAAATAAAACTCAAGACAATCTGTGTGAGTTAAGTTGGTAAAGCGTCCTCTGTGGTCTTCTTGGCCTTTTCAAGTGCGGGTTGGCCAAAGTCCAAAAGAACGTGACACTCACCAAACATTACAGTAACATTACTCACACCCAGTGACCAGTGTACAGTACTGCATATCATTTCACAGCTATCCATCTATTCATGAGTCTTTTGAATGCCTAATATTATATTTTAACTCATTTAGTCATACTGCTTGAGAATGCTTAATTTAGGCAAAAAATAATTGATTCAATATACATATTCCTTGACTAATACATGGGCCATATTCAACGATGAAACAGGTTTTATTTGATTTGATTTTCATTTGTTTGTATCTTTCGGCTTTTTCATTTGATTTTCATTTGTTTGTATCTTTCGGCTTTTTCAAATAAAATTTGAAATATATAGTCTCACCAACTTGTGCGCACCACAATATTCCATTTTTTGATATGGATATGTACGGTGTGTAGTCTGGTGCAGCTTATATAATGCATGTGCAAATCTGTTTTTTCCTCTTGTACAGTGGCTTGTACAGTGTTTGTGATAATTCCAGAAATAACTCTAAATCTGTAATAATTGCATGTGATTATAATGTATTTCTGTTCAATATTTCAAAGATGCACAATAGCGCTTGTCTGTTGGCATGGGCGAGCACTTCCCTCCAGAAGGCATATTAACTGCGATTACATATATTGTGCATTGACAGTCACAGCACTAACGTAACGCAAATAGCCACCATTCTGGCAAACGACGACAAGAGCGCTGCCCCAGTTTGTTGCTTGAAGAAGCTGTAGTATGTGTGTGTGTGAGAGAGAGAGAGATAGAGAGAGAGAGAGAGAGAGAGAGAGAGAGAGAGAGAAGGATTGTCTGCTGGTTGAATGCTTGCAGTGTTGAACTGTGACACCCAGTCAGACCCAGACACTTGTTTCTTTTTAATAAGCAGTTCCGACAACTCATCAAGGCCAAAGAGCAGCTCACACACACATGCCTTCACTTGCACACACAAACAGCAGAGACCTTGGGGTTTCCGAAACAACTTGCAGTACAAACTGTAAACATGACACGTGGCTACACACGCCCAGCGTTTATTAGGCGAATCAAATAACACCATTAAAAGAACAAATGATCACAAAAGCCGCTTTTCTCCTCAACGAGACAGCTCAGCTCACAACACAATGTGCGAAGTTGTCACGCTCAGGTGTGCGGTACTCTTTCGGTGCTTCTTCTTGACCTTTTACGACATTTCTCCTGATGAGAGCAGAGTGCCGATACCCTGTGGACCCGCACTGCTGTCACACAGTGGTTGGCCACAGGAGGGGAAATTAGAGCAGTGGGCCTTGGCAGTTGACTCAGATAGGAAATCACATGGCAGACAGGTTGTTACGATTGATGCACACCCACACAGACACACACACATGTCTGTCAGTGCCAAACTGAGGTTCTGAAGGAGCTTTGTCTGGTATGCTGTCTCCTTCCAGTTTGTTTTCATGATTTAGTAGGATTTTATATGAAAAGGATTTTTGAATTGCGTATGTTTGACTAGAAATGCAGCTCATACTATGCCACCATTCTTTTAACTTACATTGCTTGTAAAATCCCCTAAAATATGCCCTATGGATACACAACCGTCAGAATGCCATCTGATAGGTAACAAAATTTATGAGAAACTGAGGGTTTTTTGTTTTCTTTATTGATCGGCAATCAAAGGATGAGCCCACCAGGTGCCGTAAAGCACAATGCTTTGTTTTTGCAGCAGACTGGGAGGTAAACAAGACCATGTCCAGTGGCGGTTCTAGCTATGCAATTGCGATTGCCCAGGCCGGCATTCTCACAGGAGCGCTAAAATTTTATTTAATTTTATTTAATTTAATTTTAACACACACAATAATCTCTAATAAAAATCCATAATACAAACACAGGCTACTGTTGTGGTCGTAATGCACAGCAAGTGGGTACAAACTCAACTTTGTACCCCCGACATAGTCTAGCTGTCCGCTTGCCACTCTTAGCACTGAAACCCATTTATAGCAACATTCATTCATTCATTTTCTACCGCTTATCCTCACGAGGGTCGCGGGGAGCCTATCCCAGCTGTTTTTGGGCGAGAGGCTGGGTACACCCTGGACTGGTCGCCAGCCAATCACAGGGCACATATAGACAAACAACCATTCACACTCACATTCATACCTATGGACAATTTGTAGTCACCAATTAACCTAGCATGTTTTTGGAATGTGGGAGGAAATCAGAGTACCTGGAGAAAACCCACGCATGCATGGGGAGAACATGCAAACTCCACACAGAGATGGCCGAGGGTGGAATTGAACTCGGGTCTCCTAGCTGTAAGGTCTGTGCGCTAACCACGCAATCACCGTGCAGCCTTATAGCAACATACATACATAAGCACAAGTCTCATTAATGTATGTATTAAATGGCTTACTTACTCATATTACGTCTACAATCTACTACATATGGGTGTTGGTTCATGTCTAAAGGGCTCTAATAACATTTTATTCAGATATAAGAAATCCTAATTCGCGGAAACTTACTGATCACGGTCGGGTCAGGAACCAACGAATTACGATCAACCCGGGGTTACTGTATTAGCAAATGAAATGAGCATTATAAGAATGCGTTATTGTATTTACTTTAGAACCTTGCTAAAAACATTCCTTAATCTATAACATTGTCAAAGATCGGGACTCAAAATCAAATCCAATTTGAGGCCAAAAATTAGCCCAAAATGCTGATCAGCACATCCTTAATTACAGGATATCAAAAATGTTTTGCTTGTTTTGGCAAAAAAATGTTTTTTGTGTCATATTTGGTATTTTCAACATATTTATGTTTTACTATAGAACAATGTTTAATATCCCGGTCCTGACCTACTACAACAGGTTCATGACACTAACCAACGTTCCACTGTATTATGAAATACCAGTACAGCTGGTCTCAATGTGCCTATGTTTTTTGAAAACATTTGCTATGTCTTGTTGTTGTATTTCCAGACAAAACAATGGTTCCCTTCAAGGGCACACTATTTTATTCTACTTCTGGTTACTTCTTAACTGTGAAAAAATATAGCGCTTTCTATAACCAATGCAGCCATGAAGACAATACCTGCAGACTGAACTGCTGGTATTTTACTATTAATTTGTAGGAAAAAGACATCCAGCACACCCATTTCTTCTGTACGGTGAGCCCAAATCCTGCCTTGTTTGCTTGTAAAGCTGCTTATTGCTGCCTTTCGATGGCGCAGCACGAGCCAAGCCTGCATTGCAAACAGAGGGCAGTATAAAGAGACAGCAGAAGCAAACTAATTCAATTAAAACAAACTTGGGGTCAAGAAAGTGGTTGCAGCAGCTTGTAGGTGTGCGTGTTAATGTGTTAATGTGCGGGTGAGGGGGGTGAGGAGGAATACAAATGTCGATGTAAAGAACAGAGAAGGTCTGGTGATCAGGGATTGTTACCAGTTAAGGGCTTTTCTAGTCTGGGGTTCACTGATATAAACTTCACTAATGAGAAATACATCCTTTGACATTGACGTACCCTTATTAAGCAATCCTTATTAACCCGAATTATGTTATAGCAGTGTAACAATACTAGAGTCAGTTTATGACCACCAAATATGAGAAAAAGCTATCTTCTTCACATGTTTGTTCCACTTTTGAAAAAAGGTGCCATAAACGAAACCCTGCTGGAAATACCACCAAAGACCAGCAACCAGCACAGACCAGCCTATGTTGTATTTTCCTGCATTCTCTATGCCTGTATGGCATGGGATGCCGGTATGCTTATAAGACCAGCATAACAGCATCTCTATACCCGACCACACTTGGTTTCTGAGATTTGGATTTAAAGGGAATTAATTGTCATGAATGAGCAAAATCTACCAAAACCAATGCCATTCTAAGCATAACTTCAACTGTGCTAATGCAAGTTAATCAACAGTGGAAAAAAACAAATAATGTCAAAAATAAATGTCAACATATAGCTTGCAGTTTTCCAGTTCATCCCCATTACGTTTCCAGCTTTGACAATTCACGTAATTCTGCGATTGTAATCATGGCTGACACTTTGATTTCTATTTCTAAGATCCAACTTGGCTCATGTTTACATGTTCATGCTGAGACAGTTGTATTGTATTGTGTGAAAGGTCAATTGGCCCGTATATCGTTTTGGCTGTGTGCATGCTTTATGGTGGTCATGTTTTTATGGGTCGGTGTAAAAAAAACGTCAGTCATCATCTTCCTATGAAAATGCAAATAGTTGGAGCTGAGAATGAGAAGGCATGTGGATCCAATGTGTTCCACAAGTAGATCTGGAAATGCTCGGGAGACATTGGCACACATTGTACACTGCACAGCCACTTGCTTTCCATTCATATGTAGGTTACTATGCAAATACGCTGAGAGTATCTTTTCATCTCACTTTACAACTTTCGAGGGAAATGCATGCAGTGACGATCAATGCGATGAGTGTTCCTCTCCCTTCTTAACATGTGAAGCCTTTAAAAAAAATAGCGGTAGACTGGTTTGGCTTATTTCTCATTCATAGATAAGACAAAGCCTCATTGGGTGCTCTGCTTACCATGAGTGTGTTCTCTTTGTCTCTTTTTTCTCATCTCACTCCGATGGATTTGCCTTCTTTTCTTTTCTGTGGATAATACCATTCTCTTTTTCTCATGCACACACACACACGCACAGCCTTCACACCAGAATCATTCTCTGTCACCGTGCTGTATTTATAGCCTCATCTATCAGCCAACCACTGGAATACCTGACGTTATTCTCTGGACCAAGACCACCAAACTGCCCCCTAGCCATACATTAGGATGAAATGAGTGTCTGTGGGTGTGCATGCATGTGCTTCAGACTCTGTGTGCCTATGTTTTACACAGCTCTACCCGATTACAAGTCCTGGGAGCTCTGGGGAATGTATGAGAAAGCGCTGAAGTAAGAGCAGAAGGGAAAACAATCCTAGAGCGAGATAAAGCAAAGTAGGGCAAATATGAAAGAGGCAGATTAAAAAAAAAAAAGAAAGAAAAAACAGGTGGATGCTTGTGCTTTTTTTGCCGTTCTCTGATGACAGTAGCGATCTATATTGTCTTTTGTTCAAGGTCACGGTTGTTACACGGGAGCGCCGCCATCACACAAAGGCACATTTTCCATGAGGTATGGCTTTGCCGATAGCAACAAGCGAGCCTTATAGATTAAAGCAATTAAAGTAGAGGAGACCTTTGACCCTGCATTATACCACAGTCAGGATCTTGTGTGAATCATTAGAAGAGAGTGTGTTCATGTGTGTGTGTGTCAGGAGAGGGCATGTTTTACATATGCTTGCCTTTGCAATAACTGCTCGTGTTGACCTTACAAAGCAATACAGCCATACCCGCCCCACACCACCCCCCCCCCCCCCCCCCCCACCACTACCCTCGCCTGAGGACCAATGCAATGCAAAGCCTCATGCCAAATGTGGTTAGTGCAATGAAAACCAGGTAGGTTTTCACTTTTACACTCATTCTGATAATTCTTGTTTGAGTTGTAATTACAAAAAGACACATAAATTGCTGCAGATTAGTTTTATGTTCACGGTAAAAGAACTGCAGTTTCCATGATGCTTCGGGTGCTTTAAAAGGACATAGTGAAATAGACACTTGCATCACATGTTTTGATATGCAGTGATTGTATTTTAATCTGACAAATCTTAAGTAACTTTGATCATTACTACAGATTCTGCTTGGACATTAAGCTGTTAAACACCGATGGAAAAAACGGCCCCACATCATGAGCGAGTGACGCTGGGAAGTAGGGCTGCAACGATAACTCAAATAATTCAAATACTTCGATCACAAAAAATATTGAAGGATTTTTTTTTGCTTCAAGGAATCGCAGAGGAATAAGAAGGAAGCGGGTGTTTGAAGATGCGGGAAGTTTAAATAGGCTCGAGAAAGCTACAAGGCAACGAAAGAGAAGGACAACAAAATGCAAAAAAAAAAGACAAGTTCAAAACCGTGATGTGTATCCGCTGTAATGCGGCACTTACATAAGGTTTTTCCACTTCCAAAGACACTGTTAGCACAGTTACCTACTGATGACGCAGCATCAGGAGCAACTGGTGGGTTGCCCAAGAATACTTAGACTGCAGGACGGAGGATCAAACCCACAACCTTCAGGTTGGGAGACGACCAACACCCGAGCCACACAGCAGTACGCTCCGATTTGCTGTCTCAGCATGAAAGCAACCTGGCAGCTGACGGATAAAACAACTCTGCGGTAAGATGCACACACCTCTCACAATTGTTGTGTGCCACCCTATGTTGTGTAGGTTGTGTAGAAAGATTACTTGCTTGTTTGCGCCGATCGTGCCATGAACGCCATTGCAGGAATGTGTTTTTACTTATTTACTTGTTTGTTAATTTATTATTTTTTAATTTTTTTTATTAAGTTATTTTTTTAAATAATTGTCGCTGTTTATTGTATCCTGGATGATTGCTAAATTCAATGCTAACTCGAAGTAGAAGATGCACTGTGTATAATGGTTACTATGTAAACTTATTGAAATACTACTGAATCCATGAACTAAAAATGAGTAAATTGTGAATTGATATTTATTGCCATATTAAACTGAAGTGTGAAATATTAAAAACTTGTTTACTGGATTTCATTCCTTTACAATGAAGTGGCGAGCTGGTAGGACTGTTTTTTTTCGTCATTATCAATGGATTAAGAATCTCTTCCCAAGAGGGAAACCACTGAACTGAACTGATGAATAAACGTTTACTAACGAAACTCAAGGAACTCTCAACCCCAATGTTATATTTTTTCATGTGAATTTGTTATTGCTCTACATGACTCCGTAATCAGGAAAAAGCCAAAAGAAACAAACAAACATCATGCAAGGTTAGCCTATTCCCTGATGAAAACAAAATGATAAAACTTGCTACCACGTTGGTAGCTGAACGTTTTGACTGAGCTCCAGGCTTTAATTTTGGATACGTAATGAAGCCTTTTTGTATTTTACAAAGCTGTCCATTGCTTATCTCGTGGTATCAGAGGCAGTATCACGCCTACGACCGAAGCCCATAACTGTGTGGGCACCTCTTCTTTCAAAGATGATAACATTTTTCTGACATTTCTGACATAAAAACTGAATTTTGCATAATAATGTATCTTTAATATAACATAAAAGGCAGCTCCTGCCATATTTTCTTGGACTGATGTGCACAAAAAGAAAACAGTGGAGATGAAAATGGCAGGAGTGAGGAAAACGATGTAAAAAGTGCAAACGCTGCACACACAGAGGGGTTAGTCCTGGGGGCACCCGACCTGATGTTACATCAGTTTACCCTCAGGGTTCACACACACAACTCAGAGTGTGTGTGGGGGGGCTCCCTCTGCTGGTGCATCATCGCCTCCTTCTCCTCTTCCTCTCTTTAGTGCTGCTGACTTTGAAAAGGGATCCATCGTCTCAGCGACTTATGAAGTCATTTCCACTGTGGATCACGTTCCCCGTGCTGTCTGCATTTAGCACCAATTTGAACCAATTTCATCAATTTTATCCTCCAGGCACTTTGTTCCACTTGTCCAGCTCAGCAACTGCTTTTCTTGTAAATGCCAACAATTTCCACTGCCGTCGTAAACAGCGCTTGTTGACAGTGTAACACTATTTTAGCTAACAATATCGGCTCCGTCCAAGGGGCCTGTGCTCTTTAATTGGTCATTGCATGGGGAACTGTATGTTTTTACGACAGCCTCGCTTCGGCGCAGGCATTCCTGGAATAAAGTGGCAACTGAAATATGAGGGTGGACAATGTGCACGGTCACAGTCAAGCCAAGGATGCACACAAAACCACACACTGGTACAATTTCTTAGCTATGGAGAGCTTCCAGGTAAAGCAAAGTTGTAAAGCACACTTCACGTCAACATTAAGTACAATCTAAAACAAAAGCTGTGTGCAAAGATAATGCTCACTTTTGATTGACACTTTCAGAGAGGCATTGATTTACCAAAACAACAGAACAAAGAACATTATATAACCTTATTTAGCTGCATTAGACCTAATTATAATTATCCTACAGTGACCACTATCAAAACGGAGTAGTTTCACTCTCATCATATTGCCATATTTGTGCCTGTGCTATGACGAAGTGGTGTTTAAGGTGCAAATTAGGTCAATGTAGTGTGAAACAGCAGGATACAGAGAAAGATGACTGGAGGAAAAGTCAGCCAGTGTTCATATCAAATAAAGCGATCAACGACTGCAGCTTGTCATATCCGCCACAAGCACTGCAACTCATTTATCCAAATCAACAGGAGTTTCAATTCATCATCCTTCATTCTCCATTCACCACTATGAATATTTCATCACATGCATTGTCTCCTCCTGTTTAAACACTCCTCCCTGACTGCTGCCGCTCCCTCTCCCTCTTCTTCATCCTCGCTCCTGCCGTCTACCCTCCTGAGCCCGTATGAAGTCCTCCGGGCTGTGACATACATTCAGCATTCTATACCTATTCACGGCTCTCACATTGGGGGTCCCATCTATGCTGAGGGGCGGCCTCCTTTGCTGTAAATGCGTGTGCAATGTTTTTTGTAACTTTAATAATATTGTTGAAGATTATTGCCTTTCACATGTTTCTACTGCCTTATAGTTTGGCATAGTTTTGGCATTTTGACTTAAATTACCAAATACCGTAGTTGTTTTTTTTCCATAAAGGGCTACAATAACAGCTCCAACGTTTCTTCACATGGAGGTTTGAATTCTTAAGCTGCTTTTTTGATGAGTTACTACTTCTAGCATTTAAAAAAAAAACGGTTGTTGTTGATGAATTGCCACTCTAAGCAACTTGACGCAAAATGGATGCTTGGCTGCAACCAGCAGAGGCGCTGTTGATTTCGCTTCAACTAGTTTGCCGTTTAAAGAAGAGCATGACATCAGCTATGGGCGTTGTTTTGTTATCTATGAAGAAAAACAATTCCCAAGTGTTTATTTAATTTTAAAATAGAAACAATAAAACAAATAATAAAATAAATAAATAATAATACAATTGTTAATTTTCCCCTCTGTCAATCAACTATATTTTGTCATGTGCCAACCTACTAATATCATTTATGAGCACTATAATGCAACCCTAAGGGTGTGCGGACCCTTAGGGTTGCTATGATATGTTGGCGAGGCTTATTTTTTATGCATTTTTTAAGCATTTTCCTGCGTCTGTGTACAATTTCTGAAATAACTGCCATTTCATTTCCTCATTCTGTCAAATTACACATGCAAGATGTGCTTGACAACGACATCGCCTGACAGCATCATGTCTTCCTTTCACTAATAACTTGTTTAACAAAGTGTTCATCATCAGTCTCAAGCAGATGTGCTCTTTTTTTTCCTTCAAACAAGCCATCTTGCGTGTTTCAGCCCTAGAAGCAGTCGGGAGTAGTTAAGAGACTAAATGTATTGGCTCATTTGAGGCTAAGCATCGATGTTAATATAATAACAGAGAGAGGTTGTGACAAATGTAATGTAATTGCTGCCTCTCATTTGCAGACTTGAGTCAGATAGCTTAAATCCACAGTAGAAAAAGGCATCATCCCTCAGAGTGTTTTAATGAACATGTCCGTGTAAAACTGTTCGAAGTTACCCTACTTTGGTGGACTGATGTGCCGCCTTCTATCGTCACATGTCATGCAAATTTAATGTCAATATGCAAAAGAAAAAACGTGACGCATACTTTCCCTTCTATCCCTCCTTGCTCTTTTTGTATCTCTTCATACATGATTCATAACCAAGTGGAGCACTTTTATGGGGAATGTCCACCGGCAAGTGAACGCTCCAGAGGGGGCTCCCTTCACCTCCCCAGTCCCCGGGTCCACGCAACCAAGTAGTATGGACACCTACCTTCATTCTCCGGGTAATTCCTTAATGCTTGGCACGGCGAGAACACGTGAAAAAGCACCAAGAAGGAAAGCAGGAATCGGGAAGGATAGATCCACAAGACGCGCGGAGTCGGGGCCATTTTTCAGGCTGCGCTGCGCCCTCGATGCATCCCTGTTGGCTGCGTGGAGTGTGACTGAGCTCGCAGCCTGGAGATGGAGAGAGTGGGGGGAGAGGGAGAGGGAGAGGAGGAGGAGGAGACGACGGGAAGGAGGGTTCCTACGGCCGGCCAAGTGATGTCAATCATGTCCATTCTCCCCCTGGCTGTTTGCGAGCCTGTGGACGCACTGCTGCAGAGTGAAAGTCAAAACAGTGGGAAGTGCAAAATAAAAAAAAGTACACCCGTTTAGTGCCAGGTAATTTTTGTACACACTGGGTTGGACACTCAAGCAGCCATTTTTACCACAGGAAATAATGGAAATGAAAATGCAGTGGTGGTGTCATTAAAGCCTTGTAAAAGGTCGACTCAAACCAAAACGGACTCTAACCAAGGCAAGTATTCCCATAGAAAATAATGTAAATCCAATTAATCAGTTTCAGAAACCCCAACATTTTAACACAAAACACGTATTTTACATGAAAATGAAAATGATGGCCAAATAATTACAAGTGATTAATATTTAACATCACCTTTTCTTAGTTTTGCAAAGCTAGCTGCCGCTAGCTCTTGATCCACACCAGCAAAGACTTCTCAATATCTTTGATGGTTTGTGGTGTCTGTTTTGTTAACACAGTTACTCCTTTCGCAACATTAGTTAACTTTTTGTTGATGAGGGCACATCATGGTGAGACATGGACACCAACTTCAAACTTTGTGATGACTTCTCTCTGTTGGGGGGAGCAATCTCTTTTTCACACCACAAGCTGTCATAGTAAAGTGTAAACTAAATATCGCTCCTGTGATCCAAGATGGCTGCAAAAACAAATCGAGCACAAATACATTTTCTTACACGCGCCATATTGCTTGTTAACCAAGCAGGCAAACTCAAGCCAAGGCAAAATGTTTGCATACATTTTGAATGTTAACTGAAAAACATGCAAACCGGGAGCGGACGTTAACTAAGGTACCACTGTACAGGTCCAACTGTTCCAGGGTCAAATTGACACCCAAGATTCTAAAAATCTATTACCTGCTCCTCTTTTGAGAAATTTTGTAGATGGCTGCTAATATGCTTTATTAGTGTATTATTTATTAGTTCAGCATTACAGAGATAGGCATGGACAGTGTGTTTCCTGTTTGGCTTACTAAAAACTTTTTCTAAAGTCTAAATTCAGCATCAAGGCTATATTTTGTGCAAAACACTTAATAATATGGGACCGTTAGAAAAAAGTCTCAACTACACCATAAGTGACATGCAAAGGTGGTGCCACCCGAGTTTTCCCCAAGTAAACCAGAGCTTTTTTCTCTACCGCTCACACATATGTATCTGTCACCTGGAGAAATGCAGCCACTATACACGCAGAAGGTTGGGGAAGTTAGCAAACAACAAATGAGTCATCAAGCAACTGCTAAAAAATAGGATATCTGTTTTATATACCACTCTAGCAGTTATTTGCACCTGAAGTCTGTGTGTGAATTTTCTGTGCCGTGCTCAAACCCGATTGGAAGAGGTGGACGGGATTGTTACTCCTGCAAGAGGTTGATGAATCTTGCGTAATCAACACAGTAATACAGCGTTGTATCATTGAGTGATGGCACGTGTACACGTGCTGAAGCGTGGATGACAGCGCAGTGTGAATGTGGACTCACACTTCAGGCTACTTAACATCAGTAATGTGTCCTAATATGCAGTGAGATTGTTATATTACAATGTA
This sequence comes from Doryrhamphus excisus, assembly GCF_037039965.1. NCBI lineage: Eukaryota > Metazoa > Chordata > Actinopteri > Syngnathiformes > Syngnathidae > Doryrhamphus > Doryrhamphus excisus. The sequence goes on from NC_136362.1 coordinate 18,677,389, forward strand.
AACTGCCAATGCTGTAAAGTGAGTGGATGTGTGTAACCGCCACCACTAAGACACCACCACAACAACTCCAGACGTCTCATTACTGCTCCACACTTGTTAAGATGCATAATCGACAGTGTGGGCATTGCCGTGATAAACACTTCTTGCATCTCGCTGTATAAAACGCTGTCAATTATTTTGATAGGCAACAAGAGCACATGCTACCTTGGAGATTAGTGTCAGCTCTGCCTTTTCTCGCCTTTGTCTTTGCCCAGTTGTTGACATGTTTCCTCCAAATGTCAGCAACCCACACATGCAATAGATTACAGTGGAACAGGACAATTTAAACTGCCTATATCACACATTGTCTGTTAAGCGTGTGTGTGTGTGTGTGTGTGTGTGTGTGTGTGTGTTTGAAGATCTTGGCAATGCCCTCAACAGACTTGTTTTGAAACATGAATAAATAATGTGCAAAGCCTCGTATGAAATGTGTGAGGAGGAGCTGAGGTCAAACGCTCAGTCTTCCACCTATTTATGCAATCGCCAGCTGACAGGGCTCATGCGGCGAAACCTTTGCCACTCGTGGAAGGAAGACGCTGTTTCATGCCTGTCATCATTTGCACTTGTAGATATTTTAAATCTTCTGGAAAATATGTCTGGTTTCCCACTACCATTTCCAACATATCCTAATCCAACTGTGGAGCAACTGTGTGATTGTACTGGAGTGCTCCTTTTATTTTGAAGGACTACAGCAGGGGGGTCCAAACTTTGTTCACCGTGGCCCACATACTATAAAATGATAGGATATGGGGGACACTTTTACATGTTCAGCTCGACAAAAATACTTTCGATATTTAAAGAAAAATATCGCCTGTATATCATCTTTTTGTTATTGGTGACAAATAAAAAAAGTATGAACTTGTTCTCTTTACTTTACACTTTTTTGCTCCTTTTTACAAGTATTTGAACTCTCTTTCCATACATTTTCTTGGAATATTACATCTTTATTCTCAGAATTTTGACTTTATTATCAAAATATTATAACCTTTACCAAAACCAATTTTCCTAAATTTCAAACTTTATTTGTTGTTTTGTTAGTTTCTCTCTCTCTTGTTAAAAAAATATATGTAATTTTTACTCTTAATATTATGACTTAATTGTCCTAATATTGTGTGTTTATCCATTTATTCATGTTCTATGCCACTTATCCTCACCAAGATCACAAGGGTATGCTGGAGCCCATTCCGGCTGACTTCGGACGAGAAATTTGTTTACAATTCCTAACGTGGCAAACATCATGCAGATGTGGTTGGAGTTCCTGATTCTCTTCCAGCAAAAGAAAAAATATTTTAATGCAGTGTGCTGAGCAGACAACCTGTTACGGAAGCCTGATGCCTTTCTAGCGTACTTGGTCGTGTCAAACAGGTAACAATTTATTAGTGCCCTGACTGTTTATATTGGGTAAATCATGGAACAAAAGGAGTGTTTGTGTAGCAGTGTGCATACAGGGAGCCGATTGCAAGACTGACTCATCGAGTCTGGAGTAGCTAATAGCCATTTCCCACTACAATCAGTGGGTTTACCAGATTTTTTTTTTTTTAACACAGGTAGTCCCTCAAAAACGTATAATGACCACATTACATGTTACCAATGTTGTACAAAATGCTAAAATGCTAAAGCTACTTACCATTCAGAGACGTCTTGAGGTAACCTCTTTTCTTGAGAAATTCGGCATCCAAGACATATGGCTGTATGTCAACAGCGGACATTTTTTAAATATAAATTGTTGTTTATAATCAATTCCTATAAAGTTGGGTTTGGGAGCCTTGTGAGCAACTTGAGAGTGTGACCAACCACAGTGGAGTGGGTGTGTCTGGAGGTAGGCCGTGGGTGGAATTAATTAAAATAGGTCATTTTCCTGGGAAGCATGAAATCACAAAAAATACAGCTGGAATAGGTGCAGATTCTGTAAGACCTAGAAAGCTTTCTGTGCTGGTTATTCTGTGTAGCTGCTCTATTGGAGTCCACAACTCAATACAAAGGGCTGAATTAAGAATTAAAGAAACATGCACAATATATGGTGTGCTTCACTTTTGAAGACTATTTTATTCCAAAAGGGTACATTATTCATTTTAATTCCTTTGAAGGGCAGATTTAAATATAATGAGGCTATTCATTCATTTATTTTCTACCGCTTATCCTGTTCAGGGTCATGGTTTAGATGGACCCTATCCCAGCTGGACTGAACACCCTGGACTGGTGACCAATTAATCATATGGCATAATTAGACATTTTCTATTCAGTGCTCATCATGGATGGCTGCATGCAATGATCCTATGGATATTTTCCCCTGCCCTGCCAGGCACCAGGCTTCAGTGATGTAAGCACGTTGTGATTGATGGAAAGATCACGACCACAATTACATATAGCACAAGTTACGCTCCTCTATCATGCTTCTGTCCCCAAATGAGGCTCGTGAATGAGATATAAAAGTGTCAAACACACGCTGATTTATGTTGGAATTCTGTGTTACCCGCTCCTAGGGTCGTGTGAGCGGCTCTAGAGGTGTGTGACAGCTTCTGTGGATTGTGTGTGTGAGTGTCTGAAGTATACTCTCCAATTGGCTAAGGGTCCAATTATGATGATGATGATTTGTTCCCTACAATGGTTGTATTAAGATGACCTAATTCTCCATTCAGTGTGCATGGGGGGGTGGGCCATTTTTTTTTCTTTTTACTCCTTCCTTCCTCTTTTTTCTCCCTTCATCTTCTTCTGCCGTGATGCTGCATTCCTTTCCACTGTGACAAAACCATGTAACCCTGTGGTGACACTGGCCTTCATTCAACACAGTCACACACAAGCTTGGAAGGAGGGGTGTTGTCGGTTTAAAGGACCACCAGTGCATGCTTATATCACAACAAGAACACAGTCATGGCTGAGTGACCATCGCTTATGCCACACATTTGAGGCATGTCCCGTGTTTCCTTGTGGAAACAATCACCATTACTAAAGATGACGGCTGGCATTATTTCCAGGAAGGAAGGACGGGAGTTGTGATCTCATCCCTTTTCCCGCATTTGTTGACCTTTAATGCTGAACCTTCACCCCACCGAGCCTCTATGGCTCAGCTATTCACAACTTGAACTAACCTGCAGCTCTTCATCTTTTCATCTACTATGTTTTTTTTTCATCAGAAGCAGTCCGACTCAAAGTGATTAGGGGAGATTTTATATGGTGCCCCTCTTTTACATAGCCTGAAAAAGAAATTTAATGGCATTGTCCTTAATTTGGGCTGCCTGGCGCTCAAGTGGTCAGCGCGCAGGCCTCACAGCTAGGAGACCCCAGTTCAATTCCACCCTCGGCCATCTCTGTATTTGCATGTTCTCCCCGTGCATGCGTGGGTTTTCTCCGGGTACTCCGGTTTCCTCCCACATTCCAAAAACATGCTAGGTTAATTGGCGACTCCAAATTGTCCATAGATATGAATGTGAGTGTGAATGGTTGTTTGTCTATATGTGCCCTGTGATTGGCTGGCTACCAGTCCAGGGTGTACCCTGCCTCTTGCCCAAAAACAGCTGGGATAGGCTCCAGCGCCCCCGCGACCCTCGTAAGGATAAGCAGTAGAAAATGAATGAATGAATGTCCTAAATTTTTAAACCAATTTACATGGTTAATAAATTGTGATAAAAGAAATAAATAAAAAAAGTAGAGAATATTATTAGCACCTTATCACAAAATTTAAACCTTTTAACTTACCAAGTTGATGTACAACAGTCAACATGAAACAACTTAAATAACCACACAATTTGGATGCAAACACTATATAAAAGCTACATTTTAAATATGAAATAACTAATAACTGGCCTATACAAAAGCTACTCCGACTTTGAAATGATTTGACTTATTTGTTATCATTTGTAATATTGCTTGGGCATTGCTTTACATTGTCATCAATGTGAGCATTTTAAGAGTTACTATAGTAATTATTATTATTAATATTGTGATTCATATTAATAATAGTATTCATATAATTATTATTAATTAATATTCATAATATTAGTAGTAGTAGTAGTATGATTAAAATGAAGACGATTCTTTCCCCTAATTTTTGGCGCCCCCCAGAGGCGATTACGGTCCTAGCATCTGCCTAAATTGCCCAACCGGCTATATATGATATTATTAATATTTTATTTTGTGTGCCACACTTAAAAAACACCCCATTTATGCAGATGACATAACTTTCAGCATCCTTCCTAAACACCAGCCATCCAAACTCTCTCCATGTGTATTCTTATCATTCTTATCAGTTACGATAACATTAAATACTTCAAAATTGTGCATGCTCATGTGGTCATGCATCAGCAAGCCAACCTCAGACCTTGGAATTATTTTAATTATTACTTTCTGTATATTTGTACTATGCAAGGTACTGGTTATAATTAACTCATTCAATCCCAGCCATTTCTCAATACACAATGCACGCACGAGGAGAACATGTGTGTATGAGAACATGTGAGAAGGTGTGTGTGAACTGTGTGTGCGCATGCGTATGGACGCTTGTGCACTTTTGCGCACATGTGAAAATGTCCCTACAATGTGTTGCTTCTGCACGCTACACTCCTCCACGTCCTCCTTACTCGTTACTTCCTCCTTCCTGTCATGCGTGATTCTTCCATTGAAATGATCCCTGCTGATCCCCTCTTATCAAATGCACTTCTTCTAAATCGTGTCCGTTTTTATGGCTTAAAAGTGCTCTGAAATGTTATTACGTTGGTTCAGAGTTGCAAAAGAACCAAACACATTTATTATAAGCAATTGTACCAGACCAGGCCCACCCCTTCAAAGTGTGCTGGGGTCACTGAAGTGCTCACACCAGTCAAACAAACTGAACTTTAAATATCTGATCCTGTGTATTCCCTAAATTTGGAGAATCACTCCACCTGCAGCTGAAGTGTGTGATGCATGAATGCGGCAAATGGCGGCAAGCGCTTGCTTGACAAAGGTCGGAGGTGATGATAGGGTCATCTGGCTTGTCAGGAACTGCACCCCTTCTTCTCTGTAGCCACCACACTCTATATACACACAAGCCCTTAGAGGCATTCAAAGTCACTCACTCATGTGGTAATGTCTCCTTTGTGCCTGGGTAAAGGCTTTATGGGCAACAGCTTGGTGCTGGCATTAGGACAGAGGCGTGAGTCTTAATATGAGGTGCTGGCTGGCTGGCTCTTGTTGGAGGATGTGAGTCTAGATGTCAAAATTGTGATACCTTAATTTCTCTGCATCCGGCTCAGAAAGTTGCCCGGCGGTATTAGCATTTGCAAGCACAGATTGAGATTTAAGGACTACACACACGAGACATACACGCATTCATTCATCACTTCACTCCACTTCATTCCATTTTTACTTTTCTACGACTGTGTCTGGGCTAAGCAGGCAGAGCGATTCGTCATGTCAGCGAGTCCTGGAGCTTCCATACAACAAAAGGTGAAAGGGAGTGTGGGAAAGGGCTGGTGCACAAAGCCCTCCCTGCCCCCTGTCTGTGTCCCTGTCTTGGTTACATATGCAGGCACAACGACACTTGAAGCATCCCCCATCTTGCACTACCCCAAACAAGAAAACGATTGGCTGCAGCTAGCTCCGTTTCCTCTGATTTCACAGTAGTAGGAAGCATTGTTGTAGTACAGCTACAATATCATGACAAAGTGGATATATTTGTGTTTAGTGGGTCGGTATTTTGGGAAGTTTTGGAGCCATTCTCGCTGAAAAGTACATTAAAAGCCACATTTCAACCAATACATTCAGTTGTACAATATTTTCATACTGCAGGATGTGTTGGCCAGGTCAGTGGAAACATACGGTGTGTTCAAACCTCAGCTTATGACTGCCACTAGTTGGATAGTATGCACCACACACATCAACTATCATGTCTCTGGAGGCCCAGAAACCTTCAATCCTGACAGCCACTCAGCCTGGAATATAGAAGGAGAGATGAAAGTAGCGATTCAAGCTAATGATAATCTGCCAGTTTCACGCACAAAATGGAGGGCAAGAGAAAAAGACTCTCATTAAAAGTGATACCAACAATGCAGACAATTGGAGAGAATAAGAGACTATTGTAACCAAAGTGCGGCACAGGGACCATTTATGGCCTGCTGTTCATTTTTAATTGGTTCGTGACTCATTATAAAATAATGAAAAAATATAAAAGGCTGGGAAAAGAAAAAAATTGTATAATGTAAGGGGAAAAATTAAATATCGATGCTCATGACACAAACACAGCCTTTACACATACACACACGTACACACATGTACACTCACACACTTGATTGGTAGGCCCTGTGAAAGTTGCCCTCACTCAGAGGAAGGATCTTTACCGTAAGTCGCAGCCAATGTCTCACTCCTGTTCTCCTCAAACAGCGGAATGATTTAAACAATCAATATAAACTGACCTTGCCTTCCTGGATCACTTTCCCGCCTGAGCTGACCTATCAGTGAAGATGACAAAACATGCCGATTCAGCAGAGGGGAGGAGGTGAACGATACTCGAACAATATTCAAGAGTAAAACAGCCATCCATTTTCTTCCGCTTATCCTGTTCAAGGTCACGGGTGATGTATATACATATACAGTATATATAGTAAATATATTGCACATTTAGACACCCCTTCACACTCACATTCTTATCAATCTGAGATGCATGTGTTTGGACCCAGCTGCAGCTTAATAGTGATTAGCTATAGCTCACATTTCTCTAGAGGGATGATATTATTACGGACCGACTCTGCAGTTTTTTATTACGTTTGATTAATGTTCATGTTAAAGGTTAAATAACTGTTAATAGTTATCCTCCCTATCCGTGTAGAAGTGGTAAGTTTTTGTCTATTTAAGTTTAAAGGAAATAACTTGAACGCTACCGTTTAGGTCGCTAGCTCTCTAGTTTGCGAGTTAGCATGTGTCTCAAGACAATGCAGTTGTGCAATATGTTGTAAATAAAAAGAGTATAAATGTGACTATAGTCGTGTTTTGTCATGTCTACAGGGCTCTAATAATACTTTGTTCATTTTAATTTGTCTACCCAAAAAATAATTTGCCTACCCACCAACTATATGTGGTTTCTTAAGTTTTTATTATTTGCCGTTTTATTATTATTATTATATTTATTTATTACTGATTGATTGATTTTCTTTATTCTTGATTTGTTTATTTATTTTTCATCTTATTTTGTGTAGAAAAATAAAAAGTAAGATATTTGAGAACAGTGGAATGTTTTATCAGAGCTTTTCTTGTAGAAAATTGGAATCAAAATTTTTTAATTTTTTTGTTTTTAATAAATGCGTTTTTTTGGGGGGGGGGAACCTGATACGGCCCAGTCTCACCCAGACCCGAGCTCCAGTGTCCCCCAAGTAAATTGAGTTTGAGACCCCTGATTTAGATGTAATAAATAGCATTAAGGCTGCACGGTGCTTGAGTGGTTTTTCTCACTTTACTTATCTCCAACACTAGTTACGGTGTTCACTGAAGGCCAGAAACTTGAAAGATAAAAAATAATTACATTTGCAGGTCCCAAGAGAAGCTCACTTTCTAGCTGCACCTGCATGACTGAACAAAGTCAACTGGAAATATGAAGAAGCTCAGTAAACATTTTTCCAGTCTGTTTGCCTTTTTAAAGAGGCTCAAAGCTGCAATAAAGTCCTTTACCTCACATGGTTGTCATAGTAAAAAAGACCCTACTGTAAATAAGCTCACTGAGGAAATGTGCATTTTTTTGCTTTTCTACACACACACACATACACGGAGAAGACACAGTGATTTGTCACCATCTGTCGAGGCACAGACACGCTTGCACTAATGGACAAACACTCTTTGTGTGCTAAACAAATTAGTTCCATTACGAAGAGACAGACAGCACGGGTGGGAAAGAGACAGATCGAGACAACTTAAAGATCCGAGATATGGAAGATAGTGGGAAATGGATGTCCTGAAAGCTAAACAGCGAGAAAGTGAGCAGGGGAGACATTTATACCTTCATGTTTTACACCAAATAAGGACTGAAAAGCAGTTTTGAGAGCAAGTGTGCATGAGCCAGGCGAGACATGTAAGCCCTTGTGAGAGAGGCTAAATGTGCATTATCATCCATCTATCACTCACTCATTACTCATTCGCTTACTTACACCCTCTCTCTCTCTCTCCCTCGCTCGCTCATACACATAGACACATGAATGCTGATACACCCTAATACACACACTTAACACCACCAGACTGGATACGAGCTAGACACATTTATCTCCATGCAACTGTGTGGAAGTGATGCTGAGTGCATGTGGGAATGCATGCGTGTGTGCGTGGGAGAGAATGTGATCTGCCAAGTTTCAGGTCAAAGCAATTCCCTGCCAAATGATTGGTTCATAATCGGATTGACAGGCCGACTCCCTCTCCTCATGTTGTCGTCTCCTTTCTTTCTCACCGTTTATCATTCTTGTTTCCATCTCTCCTATGAAACGTGGTCCTGATGTATACGTTACTGGCTTTCTCTCCCGTCCTCCCATTTCTTGTTTGTCCTGGACCTCCTCTTTTGTGCCGCTCCATCCCATAATAGAAACACATCAGTCTGTCTGCTCTGTGGCTGCATTACCTGTGCCAGGGTGGTGCTCAATATGATCTGAGAACTGAGAGGAAAGAGAACTTTGCTCTTAGTAATGATGGAATTGTGGTTTTTTTCCTCAACTCACACTTAACATAGTCAAAATACAACTTTCACATCCTTCCACATGTCGGCTCATAAAATGTGACGGCACCACGAAGCTCCCTCAGGGGAGTCTCGACTCCTCGTAGATCATTTGCCATGCAATTTGGTGCAGATGCAATATTAATGTGGATGTTTGCACTACTACTGGTACACCCTGTACTGGTCGTCTCCAATCACAGGGCACATATAGACAAACAACCATTCCCACTCACATTCATACCTATGGACAATTTGGAGTCGCCAATTAACATTAACATGTTTTTGGAATGTGGGAGGAAACCGGAGTACCCAGAGAAAACCCACCCATGCACGGGGAGAACATGCAAACTCCACACAGAGATGGCCGAGGGTGGAATTGAACTCAGGTTTCCTAACTGTGTGGCCTGTGCAGCTAAAATGTAACATTTTGTTTAATATTAATGCAAATAGAAGACTTTACTGTAACTATTAAAAGTAATAATAACAACTTCATGTAATTAAACTATGACGTGATTTCTCCTGTGAAAAATGCATTCAATAGTTAATGTATTTCATTCATTTGCTTTTTTTTAATATACATGTTTCATTTAAGTTTATGCATACATTTTCTGGTGCAAATCCACAGGCAGTATTTTACCTGCCAAGGATTAGTTTGTGAGTGGTGTGGTGGTGATTTGCATGCTAATGTTTGCAATTAGTTGTGACTACAACAACAAACAAATACCCAGCGTGGCTGCAAACACTTAGTCGGACCTGCAGCGTTGTGCACCAAAGATGACAAATGACAGGTGTGAGCTTTATATTCACATCCAGTACTCTCCTGTCATAGAGCCGGAAAAGGATTTAATGCACTGTGACATACTAGAATATAAATGCCATGATTAATAACGGTGACAAAGATAGCAATAATGATAATAATCATTATGCTAAACTTCATTTATTTCACTTGTCTCAAGGAAAAGGGATTCACTCCAGCCATTTATTACTGCACTTGTATAAATCACATTTTATTGATCCCTGCGGTTAAATTGTTTTGCTTCCACTGTTCAGCATGCACTTAGCAAAGGAAATGGCAAATGAGAGAATACTAAAAATTGTCAATAGTAAGCAAAATGCAGACAAAAGAACATTCATTTTTGAAAATTACTAAGTTCTTCATTGAAGCAGGATTTTTCTTTTGTGCAGTTCCTCGCTTCTTATTCCATGCACAAAGCATGACATTTATGGCCCAGACATGGCACAGGATGTCTCCAATGAATTTAATCAGGATTGCTCCGGCACTGCCTGATTTATAGAAGATTCCTTGACAAGCCCCACCCATGGTGATTCTTTATGATCGGTGGTGGCCATATTTTTGGACTGTTCGGAAACACTTTGTCATTCTGAGTCTGCGAACGTGCTCCTCTAGCTTGCCAGGACAAAGCATAAAGCAGAAGCAGAAAGGCACGCAATGGATGGATAGCAGCTTTAGCCAGATCCTCTTATGTGGGACTACATGCTGAGAGGAAAGTGAACATTTCCTTATGCTTCCACTATTGCAGACTTCCACTATTGCAGGAAGGCTTTTTTAAAAACATCTGGAAGATGATGCCACTGATCCCAAGCAAGAAATGGCCTCTCTTGGTTCTTATACTTCACTCTTATACACCTGAAATAACCCCACAATTTTTGTTTATATCCAGAAGTTGTTATATGGAAGGAATTCAGGAACTATAGCCCTTTTCGGTGTTAAGTTTTTATTTTTTAAATACTCAATAGATTGCACTTGGACATGATTCCCCTTCCCTCTTCTGGCGTGTCCCATCACTTCTATTGTCCAGTTTCGCTGCAATTTCTCGGCCATTGTGGATTATTTCCTGTTTTATTTTGAGTCGTTCTGATTATTTCTGTTTTATAATGTCGGGACTGTCCTTAATTAATTTAGAGAGGAGAGATCGCATGAATTAAATGACACTCAGCCTCACTCAGGTGAGTGAGGGTGCTGTGGGTTTGACTTTGGGATTATTTTGAGTCTTAAATTCTATTAGTAAATGTGTTGGTTATCAATAGGAACTTGCAAGGCACAATTACATTGCAGTGCATGAAAACGAATCATACCCTACCACACATTGAGAGCAAGTGTGGTGTTACTGGTACAGATTTAGTGCGCTCACACTAGTCAAATGTGCCATGCCTTTGGTGTGACGTGGGTCCAAGCACGCCTTGTCAAAAATATACATATTTATTTTTTTTTATTATTATTTTAAAGTATTTTTTTTTGCTTAAATTAAGCATTTTTAACCATAAGAATGGCAAAATTAACTAAAACACTGTACAAATATAAGGCATCCAGAAAACATTGAAGATGTTGTGAATTAAATGTAGTATTCTACACTGGTCACTAGGTGGCAGTAATCTTACTGTAATGTTTGGTGCGACAACAACATGCTCAAACAACATGATTATATGGCAGGTTTGAATGATCTTACAACAGGAACAATAATCCCTAATAAAAACACGGGCTACTGAACCCCCAATTTCACTATGTGTCTGCCCTATAAGCTCCTGTAGTTAAAATAAAGTTTTAATGACACACAATAGTCTTATTTACGTCTTAAATGGATTAAATACTCTTATTATATCTACTATATTGGGTGATATGAGTGTAAATGTGACTATGGGGTGTTATTTCATGTCAAGGAAGGCGTTATAAACATATTTACAAGGGTTTCAGGTAGGTTTGATTTGATTAGTGTATTAACAGAGTAACAGAGTATTTTGGCAGTATTGTAGAAAGGCAATGATATGCTTTAGGCCTCATTTAAAGTCTTAGCAGCTGCTCTGGATCTATACTTCCATGTCACTCAACAATCAATATCACACACACGCCTCTGCGCATGTTTACACACATCCTGGGAGGAATCTTTCTTATCTGCAAACATCCGATGAAGCAGATACACTTGAATGGCTATTGGGGCCAGATGAACTCTGCATGTGGGGATTCGGGATCAATGTTTTTGCTCACAAGACAACTCGTCTGGACGAGGGAGCGTTGTCATGCCCAAACAGCTGTCTTTCACACCATATTGATATTAAGATGGATCAGCGGATGTACTCCAGAACGGGTTGTGTGCTTAGTGGACTAGTGCGACAAGAGAGGCCCCCTCTGGCCAAGCTCCCCCGCTGGGCCTGGGAGACAAAGACAAGTGGTTGTGTTGCCAAACACGGGCCCCACTCATCACCCAGGGGTCAGGAACTCAGAATAATCTAGCCCAAACAGGAGTACACACACACACTTGGGGATTAAGGCTTTGATTTGACCCTGCTTAACCCAACAGAGGAACAAATAGCACGGTGTCACAGGGGGAAAATAGAACTGTAGGAAGAGGGGGATGAAGAGAAGAGTTTGGAATGATGGTGGGAGCCAATCATGGAGCATGTGCCGAACCCACAAAGCCCTCCTCGTCGCCTGCTAAAAAGGCAGAAAGGAGAATTTGGAGGTTTAGAAATGGACTATATGATCAAAGCAAACAAATAATGAGACCTTGCTGCAGTGAGGTATGTTGAATGAGGGCGGTGTTGTCAAATAAAACCATCCTATTTGATGCTCTTCCAATTTGAGGTCTTGTCACAGCACTGAGGAAATAAATGACCAATGACCACACAAGGACATCAATCAGCACATTTTCACCTGCTTTGAGCTCTTTAAGCACAATATCATACTACTGCAGTAGTAAAAGCTGATGTGCAAAGAATGGGATGTCTAAATTGTTCAAGGCCAACTGACATTTTATCTCTTTAGCCTTACAACTCACTGTTGTGTCATGAAGAGCAGAATAATGTCAGTTGTAGCCTCGGGGGCCTGAAGGCGTATTTATTTATTTTTTTACAGCTCTCAACTACTGGGCTAAATTTGGATGGCTCTCTCACAGAGACTGACATGCTCATCTCTCTAAGGGAGTATAGGAAGAGCTCGCCATCTAGTGGTCCACAAAAGGAGCTGCTGTAGAATTATTATTACAGTATTAATCATCATACAGTTTGTGCAAAAGATGGCTTTTAATGAGTGTACGAACACATAGAATCCATGCTGACCAATGTGAGATGCATTATGCATCATCACAATACCTACTGGAACCATGTTGTTGTCAGTGGTAACTGCATTAAGGGCAACATAGATAATCGCCTACAACATTAGAGATTTCATTTCCTTCAGTGTGTGTGTGTGTGTGTGTGTACTTCCTCTTTGTGTTTCTAGTTTCTCATTTAAAAACCTACAATGGTACTTGATTTGTTTTTCATCGACCAATGGGGGCATAAATAATTTTGGTACACAAATTCTGCCTAGCAACAAGTAGCCAGGGAAGCACACAAAGTAGCCAGAAACATGAATTTGATTAATTTGAAGAGAAAAATCCATAAGCTGTGACGCTGCCTGAGTGGAAATAAAAAGAAAAATGGCAGTAAGTTGCAATCGGGACCAATGCATCAGCTCCCTAAAATTATCCCATCATATAAATACACTAATATTTTGGAAAATATCAATTAATCAAATAATTGGTTGTTTTTTCCATTCTTGATCAAGGAAATGTACACAGATGCAGTAGGTATTTCAAAAAAAGCAGAGCAATCTGCTCATATATACTGTTGCAAAATTATTATTATATAATTTATTATTATTATTATTATTATTATTATTATTATTATTATTATTATTATTATTATTATTATAATAATAATAATAATAATAATTATTATTATTATTATTATTATTATTATTATTATTATTATTGTTGTTAAAGATCTGGGATGATTATAAGATGGGATCTTGGGATAGCTCCAGACGTGTGCTCCAGTAAAAAAGTAAAAAACGAGCATCTTGTTGGGTCTTGGTTGCGAAATTGAGAGCTCGATATCCACACTGGCACTGCCTCTTCCGTCTTTGAATGACGCTGAGACTAGAAATTAGCAATGCGTTGTGTTAGTCCATGAGATAAAAATAGTTTTCCATGTTAGCTGCTCCAATAATAATAATATCGTTGTAGCTTGATTTATATACAAGTCAGTTATGTAAATGCAACCCTGTTGGAATTTTTTTGAGTTTGTATGTGAGGGATTTAGCGTCAAAATGTGTATCGTTAGCTAGCTCATATTAACTTGTTTTCTCGCACTAGAATGCACAGAAAAGGGAAAGAAATATGTGTTCATGGTTCACATAAGGATTGCAAATGATGGGCAAAATTCCCCAAAAAGAGCAGCTCCCCTTTAAGCCGTTTATATCATTTCATTAAACATAAATAGAGCAGCAAACAATGACAACGTGAGCCCCAGTGGCCTGACAGAACAAATAAAAAGCTACAAAGGGAATAAAAAAGTGCTCTCCACCTCCTACTAATCGGCTCCTTTTACCAATCTAAGGACAATTTGCTGTCTATAATGGCGCTGGCATGAAAGAGACAAGTTACTGAGGCGGTGAAAAGCCAGTGCCTCTGAAATGATCGCTCTGGATCAGCTGTGGCATTGCACGCCGCCCAAGCGTGAAGAACCACAGGCTGTGCGCCGTTATAATTAAAGCACTTATTGATTAGACTTTAGTGTCCTCTGGACCGTGTGCCAGAGGCGCCAAGCGGGTCAGTCACTCTCACAAGACATCTAAAGCGCCTCGGAGGCACGAGAGCAATGTCTATGCTAATGTGTATGGTAATAGAAGCCTCACTTTATGTCAATTATTGACGCCTGTTCTAAATGGAAGCTTGATCCACAATTGAAGCTTTAGGTCCAAGGGTCAGTAGCAATGAGATGGACACCGGGGCAGAAGGTCACTTTCATTTCGACGCCACCACCTTTCGGAAATGACTCTCCTAAATGAAATATTAATTGGAGGGAAAATTACATTTCTCGAAAGAGATTGTGTTCATCTCTTGGTTTTGAGTAGGAATACACACAGATTAATGCCTTTTGGTTTAATGAAGACATTTTTGGACTCAATGTATGATGGACACCGGTCAAATACTTCATTCACTTATCAGAGTGTTTAGTTTGTTATTCACACCGTCTGAGTCGGGTTAATAAAGCCAGCTCGCCAGTTCGTGTGAGGGTGCGATGTTCGAACTTTGTAGTAGTAGCGAAGGACAACTGTACCTACATCAGTGCATTCAGATTTTCTCTGAGGAACCAGTTGTGCTCAGGGTACCTATCATGCTCATTTTCGACCATTTTTATTATACCTTACACTATTATAGAGCAGCAACACACGATAACCCGCACCAAAAGCTTTCTAGATCTTCCAGAATCTGCACCTATTCTAGTTGTATTTCCTTGGATTTTTTAAATGGTCTGTTTAAGTTTATTCCAATCACGGCCCGCCTCCGGGCACGCCCACTTTGCTGTGATTGGTCTTACTCAGCTTGGACGGCTCATATAATGTCGCAGAAACTTTTATTATACACCATGACTTTAATGTAAGTGTAACATCAATATTGTTGCTAACTGGCAAAAAAACACAGAGAAAGATCATATGCGACGGAGATGCAGTACCCTTCTCATACTGAAGGGGTGGAGTTGGTACTTTTTTTTTTGGACAGCACCACCAGTTGGAGAGCAGAAAGTCAATTGCAATCAAGATATGTTTATGTTGTGTTGAATTCATGAATTAATTTGACTGTCAAAATGGAGGATTATATATCTAAGCTCACCAGAGGGTGATCAGACTTTTACAACAAAGCATACGTATGAAGGATAGGGTGAATATACTTTGTACACAGATAAAGAAGACCACGAATTGCAAGTTGAAAGCAAATGTTTTTCACGCAAGTGAATTATTCTCGTTTTCCTTGATATTCTCTAAACGAGCAACCTGTATTAACATTAAAAACTATTTTAAAGGAGTCAGTGCCTCACCAGCCATGAACCTCACTGCATGTCACTGTGTTACAGTTGCTAAAGGGTTCACGTTTGACCCTGGAACAGACTAATTGTATTCACCTCTGAACTCACAAATAGACAAAAATATGCAATAGGCAAATTAGCCACAGCCAGATGTCCCAATACTTGTGTCCATGTGTAAGTATATGCGACTCTTAGTTGTGTTTACTATGAGTGTGGAGGTGTGGATGTACTACCCTCACTCGTATCCATGCCTGACAGCGTGCTCCTCGGTCCGACGTGCGGTCGATATCCAATGAGGATATGAGAGTTGGTATTGATTGTAATTTCCTGTGATGCAACATTCTCTCTCTTGCTTTATCAAGAGACTAATTTCTATCATCGATGCTGTCGTCCTGCCGACAGTCAGGGTTGCTGCCTGGGACAACGGCTAATGAATAAGAAAGGAATGAATAATCCAGTGAGGTTGCCAGGGGATAATAATGTGGCTGGGATATTGTAAAGCAATTCTAATATAGCAACCTTAGAGATAATGCATTTTTATCGTGTCTACATTTTGCAACCTGCTGGGATTTTAAAATTGTACATAATTCCATTAACACCCATTACTCCACTCACAGTGACTTGAGATCTGTTTGGATCCCACCTTGCTATGGCATTGGCTGACTTAGAAATAGACATTAAACGGAACTCTTACTTCGGAAAAACAGGTTACATAAGTTACGTGGCAACTTTGAATGCAACTCATAATAACTTGATTCAAGTACTATGAAATAGATAGATTTAAATAGATTTTCAGAGGTGTGGTATCTTTTATTTTGATTTGGGGTAGCAGTGGCTCAGGAGGTAGATCAGGTGGTCCATGTTGATGGTTCAATCTCTGCTACCTCCACCCAGTTGCTGTCATTGTGTCCCTGGGCAAGACAGGCCACCCAGGCCTCCAGTGCTGATCACATTGGCGTATGAACGTGAATGAATGTTTGGTGGTAGTTGGAGAAGCCATAGGCACAAAATGCCAGCCAGGTTTCGGATCTGTATCACCAATCCTAGCGTGTATCTTATTCAGTATTGGATCAGAATAGCAAATCAGTGGTATTGCATATCGCTAGTATTTTCCAACCTTAAATGTAAAACAACCCCTATTTTTCTTTTTCATAAAAGACTAATTTTTGGACAAAAATATTTGCTGAGGCTACTGTACGTTCACAGTTGTGTTTTCGTCCAAAACAAAACACACAAAAAACAAATAAGCGTAAATGAAGGACATGATTGGGCAGCTTTCTTGAAATATTGAACAATGTAACTCAAATATTCCAATACTACTTGGCTTGTGTGTGTAGTGGTTATTTTTATATTCTCATGTTGTATATTTTGGTTATTTTTATATTCTCAAATTTCATGAAGGGCGGCACGGCGGACGAGTGGTTAGCGCGCAGACCTCACAGCTAGGAGACCAGGGTTCAATCCCACCCTCGGCCATCTCTGTGTGGAGTTTGCATGTTCTCCCCCCGTGCATGCGTGGGTTTTCTCTGGGTACTCCGGTTTCCTCCCACATTCCAAAAAAACATTCTAGGTTAATTGGCGACTCCAAATTGTCCATAGGTATGAATGTGAGTGTGAATGGCTGTCTATAAGTGCCCTGTGATTGGCTGGCGATCAGCTGTCTCGCCCGAAGACAGCTGGGATAGGCTCCAGCACCCCCGTGACCCTCGTGAGGAAAAGCGGTAGAAAATGAATTAATGAATTTCATGAAAAGCTTCTAAAATATACTCTTAAAGAACGACATTAAAGCTAAATGCTTCACTGAAGACTCAGACGAGTGTTAAATGAATAATAATTTGACTGACACTACCAGAGAGGTATTCATTGGACAACTGTGGTTGTAGTTTACAGAAGTGATATTTCACTATGCTTTCCAATTAGTTATACTTTTTGTTCATTTCAACGCCTTTCACTTTGAATTTATGGTCTCTCACTACACCTTTCCTCTGGTTCTTATTTAAGCCTTTCAAACAGAACCCATTGTATTGCGGCGGTACGACAGGAAACTCAGCGTGCAGCCACAATCTAAACATTTCCTTTTAGTTTTTAAGGTGTAAAAATGAATCCAATCCAAGTGATACCCTACATTGTGCTCCCGTTGATGGGCAGAGTGACAGTAGAGTTGAGGAAATATCAACTATGACTTCCTGTGCTAATGTATGTGTTGAGTTGACGTGGTATTTGTCACATTATTTATACAGAGTTAGTCCAGCCCCCTCACTATGCACCTGTGTATGTGTATGCTTGGGTTGTACAACAAATTAAACATAGTAATATGAATATATTTTGAAGTACACAGCCATAAAACAAACATTAAGGGGAGAGTGACTATAAAAAACATACATTTGATTTGGAAGTCCAAGCAAAATGTGTGCTAGAAGTAGAAGAGCAACGTGTGTGGTTTTCCTGGGCAAAGTAATGTGCAAGAGTGTTAATATGATTGTTGCATTGCAGGTAGCTTGTGGTGTGTGGTCTCCTTCTCACACATCTATTTCCCCTCCCCTTTTGCTACTGAGCAACCACAGCATCACTACTTAATGGAACGGGGGGTGTATATTCTATAGGAGCCACTATCCCAAACTTGATTAAATGAACACACTGATGACACCTACTCTGGCCATAATTCAGATGAGAAAAGTTTGATTTACTTTTTGCTGCTCCTGACAACAAGATGAGACTCAGCCTAATTCTTCTCTGCTTGACCGCCTGGATGACCTCCGTCCTCTCAAGTGAGTGCTGTGTAAAAGTTGGATTCATTGTCGGGTACATGTACGGTGCATGTGCTGTAATAGTTCTCTCTATGCATTTCTCTTGTTGTAGCTTGGAAGCCTGGGACAAACTGTTGTCCTGGAATGTCCAACACTGTGGTGCGAGTGGACAAGATTGTGAACTACACCATTCAGTCTCTGGGCGTCTGTCCAATTGAAGCCATTTTGTAAGTAATTATGGTATATCTATATCAGGGGTGTTCAAAGTGTGGCCCGGTGGCCTTCAGCATATTCTAAATACATAATTTATCAACAAAAAAAACAACAAAAATTGCAATTTTTCAAGAATAAAGTCAAAATATTAAGGAAAAAAAAAGTTGTAATCTAACAAGAAAAGGTTATTTTTGTGCACCTCCACACCCATCTAGGCGGAGCCCAGTCTACCAAAATATCAAATTGGCTGCTCACAGTGGTGCACTGGACAAAATTACCACTGTGTGGGGTGCGCCACGAAATTAGAGCCCTATATCACAAATCTGAGATGCAGGTTTTTCTTGAAATATATATAACTTAAAAATATATAACTAAGCCAAGCATATCTACATGGCCCTTGCATCGTTTCATTTTTCAGTATGTGGCCCTCAGTGGAAAAGGTTTGGACACCCCTAGTGTGGATGAATAGATCTTCCCATTGGAATTTTAGCTAAGGGCAACATTGGGGAATATTTTATAAGAATGACATGGATATATGGAATTTTTTACATAAATATTTTGGTGTGTCGTGAGCAAGCAAAGTAATATTCAGTAGTATTAACCATATGATTTTTTGAATGTTTTATCTTCATTTATTGTTTTCTTTTCATAACTTCATAACTTTTTCAAACAAAATTATACCCTAGTAGCCAAGAATATTCAACAAAAGTCCAAGTTTCAAGTTTCAAAAGTCCCACAATCCACTGTATTATCATTAAAAGCGTGTCATCAATTGCAGGTTTTACACTCGTAGTGGAAAGCGCATTTGTGCAGACCCCAAGAGATGTTGGACACAGAAAGCTATGTTAAAAGTGGATGGAGGCGTTTCACTGCAAAGTGGACAGAATAACAACAGTTCAGCAAGTGGCTGTGTGAGAGCGGCACCACGCGTCAAGTCACAAAAGTTACGGAGGAGAGCTCGCAAAATTAAGAATGTTTCTCAGAAATAGTAAAAGGCAATAATCCAATGTCCTGTAACAAAAGTATGTATCGACTTTGTACACATTCAAACAATAAAATACATCTATTGTGCATCTGTATTGTCTTGACTTGTGTGTTGCCAGATATTACACAATGCAATTAGTGCGTGGTTAAAAAAACAGTAGCTAAACAGATTAAATGCCTTCAAAAATGTGTTGTAAAGCTGAGAAATGTTGCTAAGCAGCACGCTCTCACTGGGAAAGATGCATTAATGTCAGACGTGCTATGCATTTACGGAGGTGGAGAATCCCAAAGTGTCCACCAATGTCTGGCGGTCCCACAAAAAATGTGTAATGATCACATTTCCACTACCAATGTTGTGTCAGGTGTACGTAGCGGTAACCGCTAGTGCTTCTTGTTCATACACGGTAAGTCAGGGGTGTCCAGCCTGTCGCTCATAAGCTACCAGTAGCTCCTAAACACTTTTCACTTAGTTCTCCAAAGACTTCATTCATTTATTATCAACTCCTATACTCACTATATTAAAGTGAGTGAAAGTGGGGTTCGTTCATAGGAAGCACTTTGGGCCAATGGAGTGGGCGGGAAGCACAAATTCAAGGAAATAAAGCTGGAATAAGTGCAGATTCTGGAAGATTGTGAAAGCTTTTTGTGGGGGTTATTGTGTGTACTTGCTCTATAGGAGTCCACAACTCAACATAAAGTAACATCACAGAGTTGCCCGTGCAGATACTGCATATCATTCACAGGGTCTTTTAATGTGTCTTATATTTATATATATGTATATTATATATATATGTATATTTGCATATATATATATAGTATATATATTTATATATGCCTTATATTTATATTTTTGTCACGGTGTGTGCATGGAGGGCCACGGAATGCAAAAATTTTACTTCAAAATGCATTTTCCTTGTTTTTTTTTTACAAATAATAAGCCATATTCAACAAAATAGCATGACTCCAAGAAGGACTTGAACAAATTAGGATTTGACAAACAGTACCTGTTGATTCGTCCTATCAAATATCATGATATTAGTACTACCTCATCACTACTATCGAGATGATAGAGCGGGGGGAGCCTCTTGCTGTGGCCCTGCAAAGTGCACTACATCCAAAGAGCCGCTACGGAGGTCAGGAGAACCGGAGTATAGAGCGGGAGGACTCACCTTGCATGGCCCAACAAGGTGCATTGTATTTGGGCACACGCTCTGAGCAGCCGGTGTGACACCACAAAGGTCTCTGGCAAACTTATTGTGCTATACAAACACCACGGCACTGGCGTTTCAGATGGCTGATAAGGCCACCTTTATAGGGATGTTCCAATTGATCGGCCACCGATTATTATCAGCCAATATCTATTGAAAAATAATGTGATCAGCTTATGCCAATTGGCATATGCCAACGAATGCCTTTACAATGAAGTACACAAAAACAGTAGTAGTAGTAGTGGTTAGGTTCGTATGTCATTAACTAATGTAATTTTGTGTACCTTATTATAAAGTGTTACCAATCACCTGTGGCTAGCACTATTGCAGCCAGCTCGCACTGACCCTTTTGTGCAAAAATAACAGAAAAATTGACGTCGATATCAGCCCGATAATTATCGTGCACCCCTCCTGTTAATGATTTGATGATTATTTGATGGTGTAATGCACAAGCAATGGAGGGATTTCATTAAAAATCAACGACGACTGTAATAGATGATGGGGTGCTGATGTAATGATGATGATACTACACTGCACTATATCAGTGATTTTCAAAATGTGTGACATTTGGGGAGGGCGGCTCACCAGATTATTTAAGAGAGGTTCATGTTGGGCAAACTGAAATATTGTGCAGTGTCAAATCTATTTTTATATCCCTGAGTGGACTTGTGTCAATGTAGACAATTTAATACAGGTTGAACTTTCTATAGCTTTGTGTCCACAAACGATGTGGTATATTCACTGAAGTATTCAAGCAGCAGCATTACTGCACCATGACCCAGTGGGTGGGGGGAGTCTAAATCATCATCATGTGGTTGAGTCAAATGTGCATCAATCTAAATATAGTCCCATCTCACCTCCTAAAAACTCCACTGAGGGAAAGCTGTAACCTCTCTCTCTGCCCACACATAACAAGCAAATGTTTGATTTGACTTTGTTGCCACTGTGATGGAAAGTGGAAATTGGAAGCCCCCAAAATTTCCTTCTTGTCAGCCTGACCCCTCCCTGCCTCACATTCTTCCCAGCGATGGGAGGTGTAACGTCGGAATATCAAACTACTGAGTCATGAGCTCAAAAAATAATAATGCTTCATGAGAGTCAAGATGTCGAAATAACTGGTGACTCTTACTTTTAAAGTCTTTCCTTTAATTAAGTACAGTATTGAGTATTGATGGCACACTGCTTTATCTTATCCACATGTCTTTGTTCATTCCCGAAACAAGAGAATTCAAAGACAAAAGACAACCTCTGGCTTCTCCTTGGCACAGTTGTTAGCCATACAAAAGTTACGCTGCATTTCTTAAAATATGCAACACAGCAACAGTAAAATATGGTGGTGGTAGTGTGATGGTTTGGGGCTGTTGTGCTGCTTCAGTACAAGGGAGACTTAAAATGAATAATGAATAAATGGAACCATGGATTCTGCTGTCTACCTACCTGCTGTCTTGGTCTCTGTGTCTTTTGAATTTCTTATATTGATATTTTTGTTTATTTTGCCATTTTTACGCTTGAAAATTGTTAATGTAGGTGTAAAATAACATAAGAGGATGTATTCAACCACAAAACAGCATGATTTATTAAAGAATATAGTTAATCATAGTTTTAGAAATAAAAAAAATAATAATAATAATATAGTTTTGGTGGCCGAGTTTGCAGGTTAATTGTCCATAGGTATGAATGTGAGCTTGAATGTTTGTCTATATGTGCCCTGTGATTGGCTGGCGACTAGTCCAGGGTGTACACCACCTCTCACCCGAAGACAGCTGGGATAGGCTCCAGCACTCTCTCAACCCTCATGAGGATAAGCGCCATAGAAAATGGATGGATGGACTTGCGTATTATTGTCTCTGGAAAGTTTTGCTAATTAATTTTTCAGATTTCATAGCGTGGATTGTATTTTGAATACATTTTGTGACGTTGAACCTCCTAAAATGCAGTCATGCACAGTGGCTCCCGAGCATGCACCCCACATTTTTTTGTTTTCAAAATTTTCCCATCATCACCAAAGGTCTTGTGGTGGCAAACTCATATATTCTATTGGTAGTGTTAACCATGAATTTGTTAGTAGTATTAACCATGAATATTGATTAACTCGTTTAGAATGCATACACATAACCTTGGCTTAGTAGAATATGATGTTCAAGCTATGGAGACATTTGTCTGTAGATCCTCACAATAACCACTTTGTCCTCAAAACAAGGGACATTAAATGTTAATTTATCCTTTTCATTCATCCTTTATATGTATTTATATGCATTTAGAATTTTTTTCTACATGTACAACTATAATTGCCGTATGTAAAAGTATTTTGTGTTAACATTTTTGGGTGTCTGGAACAAATTAATTAGGTTTTCACAATTTTTTACAAGAGAAATTTGTAAATTTTCTGGGCCTTGCGGAATGGATTAATGACGCTAACCAAGGTTCCACTGTGTTTGTCTATTTTTGTGAACTACTCAAGAAGGAAAAGTCATTCTTTCACTTGCTATACAGATGGAAAACATGAGATGAAATAAGTAAGAAAAATAGATATAAAGACACAATTTCTTCAGCAGACCCAGCTGCTCCATCTAAAATCATTTTATTAAGAAATATCTAAACTAACTAAAAGCGTTACATATTTAAACATATACAACCAGTGGTTTAGACATTTTTTGTAGAAAATATGAATCGATTACTAAAGTGGATGAGGAACATGACTGCGCTTTTCATCGAGGTATGCCATGCTGGTCCGTGTCCACAACTTGTCAGGGTCAGCACAGATTTTCTTGCCTTGCACTGTGGTGAAACTGCCAAAAATCACACAACAGTCAATGACTTGTACGTTATGGAGTACTACTATTAGTATTAGAAAACTTCTCAAAAACTCTTCATTTTTTAAGCTTTACCAAAAAAACAATGCTTGACATGGTGCGGTATGAGATGCAATGGAACCTGACCTTTGGGTCTCAAAATTTTATTATTGGTTAATTGGTTAATCCTAGTTAATTGGTTCCAAACCCAATTGTAATATGTGAATTTCTATGAAGTAGCATTCCTTCGTCATAAATTGAATCTTTTTGTACTTAGATTATGACCTTCTAAATATTTTGTTAATAATATTAGAGCCCTCGAGATATGAACTAACACCTCTGTAGTCACCTTTACATTCGTATCACCCAATATATTATATAAAGTAATAAATAAGCCATTAAAAATGAATAAGTGTGGTTATGTGTGTTGCTATGAATTTGTTCTGAAGGGGAGGGGCGTGTAACATCATGACTCAATTTTATTTGATGGAGTGAGTTGCTTCAATGTTGCACACAAAGCAACATTTCCGATGCTAGTGTCACTGAAATAATTCAGATTTTTTCATAATTATGGTGTCTGTATATTGCAACAGTTGCAACATAAAAGAAATGTGACTTACACCACAGCCCGCAGAGAACAAGACGGCGGCTGTTGAACGTAGTACTTTGTCAGCAGGTCTCGATGGATTAGCGTGTGTTTGATTCTACGACAACAATCCGCGAGCCTTCCTGATAAAAGGCACACCAACATAGTGTAAAATAACACATCATATCAAAAGTGACCAAACTTGACATGGTGCTTACCTCGGGCTAAGGCACTGGAGACCATGACAGCAAGCAAAAAAAAGGAGACAAAGTTAACAGCCGCCATCGCACGTGTCGGACCTAATCAGGTGTGAAGTGGATGTTTGCGCTGCGGGCCTTTTAAAGCCGGTACAAAGCAAAAATGTATGTCACTTGCAAGTCAAGCATGCTTGTCCTGAGAGTTGCACAAACACCTGGAAATAATGAAAACCTTGTTCCTCCCACAGAATAAACCAGCACAACTCATGGCCTTCTTTCCGCTCATGACAGTGGCCTACTTTTCTGTGGCAAAACGTCACTGCTCATTCTTTTGTAATTAGACTGCACCGGTGATGAGCGATGCATTTGGTACCATGGCCTTCGGTGGGCAGAACTGATTTTTTTTGCCAGACTCCATGAAAGCCAGTATCAAAAAAACACTACAACACACAGTAAGACTGAGTAGCCATAAGATTGCCATGACTACAATATTTAACCAGTATTAGTCCATACGTCCTCATATGTCTGACTTACGTTACTGCTGGTCATTTTGAGTCAGTGACTAATTTCTACCGTGACCGGCAGTAGAATGGTGTTTTTAAAGTTTTCGCTTGGAACGGCTTGGTTAATAAAGGTTCAGACAACTACAACTTCCTACAGTTATCTCCAATTAATGTTGGAAATGTAGGTCAGTGTTTCTGGCAATGCCTGGGCCAGCAGAGAAGGCCTTGCTGGCCTTGACTGGACACCACTGGAATGCGTCTTGGACTAAGTCTTATGAAAAATAAATGTGTGTGTGTGATTTAAGTAATTTTTATTTTTGAAAATTTTGATTTACCGACTGCACGGTGCTTGGTGGTCGAGTGGTGACCGCGCAGACCTCACAGGGTTCAATCCCACCCTCGCCCCTCTCTGTGTGGAGTTTGCATGTTCTCCCTGTGCATGCGTGGGTTTTCTCCGGGTACTCCGGTTTCCTCCCACATTCCAAAAACATGCTAGTTTAATTGGCCACTCCAAATTGTCCATAGGTATGAATGTGAGTGTGAATGGTTGTTTGTCTATATATGCCCTGTGATTGGCTGGCAACCAGTCCAGGGTGTACCCCGCCTCTCGCCCGAACAGCTAGGATATACTCCAGCACCCCCCGCGACCCACGTGAAGAAAAAGCTGTATAAAATGAATGAATGTACCGACAACATTCTCAAAACAGTCCCTAGCATAAACATCAGTAACAAGTATTTGCGTTTTTCGACTCCATAACTGATGTCATCATGTAAAAAAACATATTTTTCATACCTGTGTTATCACAGCAATAACATTTGGAATGTTATTTTTAAATTGTCCACAAAATTAGTCAAATGGTTCCAGAGGTGAGACTCGTTTTCTCGTGATATACTAGTCATTACGGTATATGGCAGCCATACTCAAAAGTCGGACCTCAGTCCGGATACGTACCCAGTGACGACCCTTTACGGACCCTTGGCTAATTAAAGTGAATGGGAAATGTAATAATAGCATATAATCATGCTAGTGGACCAATCGCAGCGGCAGTTTAACTGACAAAGCACAGATGGTTTGAGCTCAACTGTCAGCTACAACAATAACTGGAAAATCTGCATGCAGCAATCTAAGCAATTTTATGCAGCACATTGACTTTGTATGTGTATTTTTGTTTTTTTTTTCTCTTCCGCCCTTCTGGTGACACACCTGGAAGGTGCATCCCAGGTGTGCCTGATTGCCAATCAGGTGGAGCTGGCATATAAGAGGCGGGGAGCAAACATTGCTGTGTGCACAGCCATTTTGTGTCGACAAGTTTTGTTTTGAGTTTGTGTTGAGGAGTGTGCTTTAATTCCTTCCCCAATTTTTGTGGGGATTGTTTTCTGTTGCTCCTGGAATTAATACTTGAATTACGTTGACCTGCTTGTGTGCTACCTTTCCCTTGCCTGGGATTTTCCTTTTAAACTTTTGTTACACCCCATTTTTTGCCCCCATTTTACGCCAAAATGTTGACTCTGTTTGCGTACATTCTCTGAAGAGTGTACAATATGGCACACTGCCTGAGTCCAGCTGTGTTCTTAATGTATTTTTAACACAAAATGTCCTTGTTAGCATGCGTGGGTTTCCTCCCACATTCCAAAAACATGCTAGGTTAATTGGCGACTCCAAATTGTCCATAGGTATGAATGTGAGTGTGAATGGTTGTTTGTCTATATTCAAAATGCATATAAATGACAAATGAAAGGAATAAATAACCATGTTTTGCCTTGATTTATTTGTGTTTCAAAGTGTTTCTCACCTCAATAACCTACAGACCTACTGGAACGGATAAATGACGCTAAAGTTACACTGCATATACAGTATGTTGATATGGTTTTCTCCCCTGCAAAATAGTTGTACTCTATGTGGCCTTTGAGTAAAAAAGTTTGCCCACCCCTGCATGAAACAATGTTCCACTTAAAAACCCCCCTTTGTGGTCACTTGATCTTTCCTGCATGAGAGGAAATGGCGCAATCACATGGTTGGGTTCTGTGGCTTTCTGAATTCTTGAAATACATCAATAATGTAAATTAATTAGCATTATTATCAACATGAAAAGAGAAAAGTGACAATAGTTGTGTTTTGTATTTTGCCAAGTGTCCCCCAGAGGCTGCTAGGTTCTCAATGCCCTCAAATTTGCTTTTGATATGCAAACTAAATAGATTCAAACACTCAACTGTTTCAGAATTAATTTATCTTTTTGTTTTTTAGTGTCAATACAAAATTATTCAGACGCCTGGTGTTTTACAGGAAGTGAAAACAGGAGATAAAATGGCGTTGGGCGTTACATTCATATCAAACCATCCAAGCGTATGAGAAGATTTCTACATACACCACACAGAGCTGGAAATTATTGATGCTATTATTATTATTATTATGAGTCAATAATATTCCCATACCGTATCTTTACTGAGGTTTGCAGTCCAGTGAGTAATCTATGGAGTATTTTGCCAATATCTACCCGTCTCTCTGCAGCAGGGTTTACTACTGTATATCTTTCCTAAACCAGCCTTTAAATGAAAAGTATGTAAGTAATGATTCACGCGTGTCCTTGGCTTAGTGAATGCTTCCTTCCTCCTTGTGGTTCACACTTCTGCTTTTTTGCTAACAAGGATTTGTATTGTTTCATTCAGAAACTCTAGGAAAGTTGCACTTCCCCCGGATCACAATTTCTTTAAGATATAATGTACAGTCGTAGACAAAAGTTTTGAGAAGGAACCACATTTGCTGCTTCATTGTTTTTACATATTTTTGTCAGATTTTACTATGTTGTTCGCAAAGCCATAAAGATAATTAGAAATGGTTGCTTTAGGTGCAATCTTACTTGTACTAAGCAATGACAAATGCACTCGTGTCCTTTCAGGTAATGATGGTTAACAGAGGAAAAACAAAGAAAAAATGAATTAAGTGCCACCACTCCTTTTTAAAGATTCCAGTCTGTTTTTTGAGTAATTGCCAGCTTTTGTCCTTGTCAGTACTCTCACCAATGCCAACCAGAGAATCACTAAAATGATGTTAAGTGGTCCTTTTGTTGCAGGGCTGAAATGCAGTGGAAAAAGTTCATTTTCATGACAAAGTGGGACTTGGCAATTCATTGCCATTCATCGTATCATTCTTCATAACATTCCAGAGTCTATGCAAATTACCATCATAAAAACTGAGGCATCAAACTTTATGATAATTAATTTGTACAATGTTACAAAGAAATCCATTCATTTTCTATGCTGCTTATCCTCATTACGTTCGCGGGGGTATGCCGCAGCCTATCCAGTGTACATCCTGGAATGGTCACCAACCAATCACAGTATAATGAAATCAATAAACAATTTAAGACTTGTAACAGCTTGTGGGACTTGCTGACCAAATTTGGTTGTCGGATGTTTGGAAATGTTTGCGGTGGAAAGCCTCAGGATCTCCTTCCTTCCTCTTTTCTTTTGATGCAAAGGAATATGACACATGGAGAAGTGATCAGCACATGATGTGATTCCGCCGCAATCTGCAAGATATCCACTTTTTATTTCAAGTGTGCAACATCTATTGCACAATTGGATAGACTGCTGTCCACCAGTAAGTCAGTGAGTCAGTCCTTCCAAGGAGAGTGGATCTAGATCACTGTGAAATGTGACCTAAACACAGCATATCTTTATGTAACATATATGAATTCATTACATTGATTATGACTATTGTACAAAAAGAAAGAGAACTAGTAACGACTAACATGCAGGTGAATGAATACATTAGGGGTTGGTGGAGTAACAGGTTGTCTCGTCACTACACTAAAAGGAAAAACATCATGTTTGTTTTTTTAAATTTAATTTGGTCGTTATGTCAAGGACAATCTACGGGTACAGGACAAATCCAATATTGTTTGAGTCGTGCTATACTAATACTATAATAATTATATATATGATATCATTTAGATATCAAATGCAACTGACACGAGCGAGTTGCGGGGTACACCCTGGACTGGTGGCCAGCCAATCACAGGGCACATATAAACAAACAACCATTCACATTCATATCGATGGACAATTTGGGGTAGCCAATTAACCTAGCATGGAGAAAACCCACGCACAGGGAGAACATGCCAACTCCACACAGAGATGCCCGAGGGGGAATCAAACCGGGATCTACTAGCTGTGTGGCCTGCACACTAACCACTCGCACACCATGCAGCATATGTTAAAACATATATATTGATATTAAACAAATACTGTTGGCTTCTTTGCGGATTTCACTTATTTTGGATTATTTTGGGAATATTTCCCTGTGCCATAAACAAAGGAACGATGTATTATCTGTTTTCTTATACAGATTTTTTTCAACATGAATGTGTCTGGACTTGTTAGATTCATTGATTCCTCTGAGCGAGTGTCATGTTGAAATGTCAGGAAAGGAGTGTGTCACCTAACTGTGTCCCCTCCCAAACACGCACACACACACACACACACACACACCACAAAATAAAGAAAGATGACGCTTCCGGTCAGTTTGGTTCCTCTTTTTTGTACTATAAAACCTGGAGGTCTGGCCAGAGGAGATCAGCCTTCTCCAACGACCAGATCATACAGTCAGCTTTGTCCAAAACCATCTGGAACATCTCAGACAACAACCATGCAAGTGTCCACCACAAGACTGGCTTGTTTGGCTCTTTTCATGGGCTACCTGGCACTGGTTGCTGCAGGACCTGGTAAGTTACTCAGCTAATTATCTCGGTTGGAACTGGACAAAATTATATACTGTATAAGATCTCATAATTTGCATTTAATGTGAACAGGAATAAAGGTCACCACATGCTGCACCAAGAGCAGCATTGGGGAGATCAACGCTCCAATCATTGGCTACAGGATCCAGAGGAGGAACCTTCCCTGTGTCCGTGCCATCATGTAAGAAACTATGATCCTACAATACTTAATAATGATAAAACTGTAATGTGAGTAATTATTCTTTTTAATTTCCCATCCAGATTTGAGACCACTGAGGGGGAGGTTTGCAGCCACTGGAAACAGGACTGGGTCATTAAGAAGCTCATGGAACTTGAGTGAGTAACTCTTGTTGAGCATTTATTGAACATAGTTTTCACACATCATAATAAAACACACACAATGTAACTCAATGTAATTTTGTGTGTTTCACAGGGAAGCCCGCAAAGCCAGTGTGAACGCCACTGTGCCCTCCAATTGATGAAAAGAACCTGATGATGATCCACACACACAACTGCCTGAAATTAATTTAAAATATTTAAAATTGTTTTAACTTATTATTTATTCTTAAATATATTTATATATGTCTGATATATTTACAGTGGCCTGTTCATTGAATGTAAGAGAAACTAAATAAAGATTCCTCATTACTATGATGTGTTGTTCCCTTCGCTAAAGAGGCTTTTATTTTTTCACTTGGTCAGTTGTACTTCATTTGGGCCAACTTGATGAGGTTCAAGGGTGTCAAATGAGTGAAACAACTACACGGGTCTCGTTTGCCACCTAGTGGAGTTTCTATGTTACTGCAGTGCAGAGTCATAGAGGGAGTCATCTTGCGTGACTGACGCATCTAGAGCCCCTGTGGCTTCCAGAACAGAAATAGCTACAAAGCCTTCTTGACAGTCTTGTCATGCATGAGTTTGCATGACCTAGTGGGCAGGACGACTCATCAAACATCTTAAGGTGCCCTCCAGCCAATGGGAAGGCTTCATGGCTTTTTGTTGTTGTTGTTTTATTTAACAAGCAGGTGTCACGCCACTGTGCTAGCAGGGCAGAAGTGGGCCCACTCAGTTAAAAAACAAAACAAAACTCATGTACATCCATTGCAAAGATTTTCTGCTTAAATGACAAAATTTTGCATTACAGCTGACTCGGTGATCCTAGAATGAATGCATTTCAGCAAACTCATGACCTCTACCGGTAATTTCAGCACAAGTGATCGGGTGTGTTGTTTTTAGCATTTTAACCTCCGTACAAGAATTATATGGATTAAACATTCTTTTAAAATTTGCATACTTCATGTGCAAATCTGTGCAAATCAAAATACTTCTATTTTAATTTTTGACTATTATTTATTCATGACCACATCAAATGAGTGGAAAAGCCCTGCGACTCTATATACTTTACATTAACATGCTACATTGAGGATGAGTGGTTTGCATGTTGGATGGGATCTGGGTTCGAATCACCACTTGAGCATCTCTGTGTGGAGTTTGCATGTTCTCCCCGTGCATGCGTGGGTTTTCTCCAGGTACTCCGGTTTCCTCCCACATTCCAAAAACATGCTAGGTTAATTGGTGACTCCAAATTGTCCATAGGTGTGAATGTGAGTGTCAATGGTTGTTTGTCTATATGTGCCCTGTGATTGGCTGGCCACCAGTCCAGGGTGTACCCCGCCTCTTGCCCAAAGACAGCTGGGATAGGCTCCAACACCCCCGCAACCTCTCTCACTTGACATTACCATCTGAAGAATCCAGTCCTGTACATAATACACTATAGACAACACAGTATTTGTTTTAACACTTGCAGTAGTTTACAAACAGAGAACAGGAAGGGCAATTATCACACAATGACACCCAAAACTTGACAATTTACACATTTAGCCTCCACTGCGACATTATGCAACCATGAGGTGTTTATGTGGGCTCAAAGTGCTGATAATATTCCTGTAGGTCTGCACATCTCATTCTCTGTGGCATTTATTTCTATGCCCGCTTCCTGGGTTCATAACCATAAACATCTTCATACATTCCGCTACTCCTCCCTCAATAGATACATCCCCCACTTTCACCGCAGATTATGGAATATTTAGAACCCATGCATGCATAATTGCTCTAATTTAATTTGTTACACATACCGCCATACTTTTCCCAGTGGGAACAAGACTAATATCCACTGTCATAATTTCATGCTGTGCCTTTATAAAGCGCAGGGTGCAGGTAGGAGTGTTTTACTTCATCAGCAATCTTGCTTCTGAAAATGTATTTATTTAGCTGTGAAAAAAACGTAGCCCCCCAGCCCCGGCTCAACATGGCCTAGTTCATCTGCAGAAATCCAAATGTGGAACAGCTGAACAACATCTTCAACTCCAATGTTGCATTCAACATGTTACATGCTTTACAGACAACACTGCACTAGTTTTGGTTTATGTTGTATATACTGTATGTATTGATGTTTGTGTGGGGTCTTTTGTGACTTCTTGGATGAGTCTTTGCTGCGCTCTTTGGGTGATTTGGGTTGGGTGGCAACGTCTGGGAAGGTTCACCACTGTTCCATGTTTTTACCATTTGTGGATAAAGCCTCTATGTTTTAATGGGGGTAGGTACTCCGGTTTCCTCCCACATTCCAAAAACATGCTAGGTTAATTAGCAACTCCGAATTGTCCATAGGTATGAATGTGAGTGGGAATAGTTGTTTGTCTATATGTGCCCTGTGATTGGCTGGCGACCAGTCCAGGGTGTACCCTGAAGTCAGCTGGGATAGGCTCCAGCATACCCCCACCTCCTTAGTGATGATAAGCAGCATAGAAAACGGATGGATGGATCTGAAACATTTAAGTGTGACAAACGTGCAAAAAAAATCAGGATGTGGGCAAACACTTTTTTTTCCCACGCTAATATTGGAGTATGCATTTTCATATTGGAGCAGAGAAAACCTGCCCTTCGAAAACTCACAAAAATTCATGGAATGAGCAAAACGGCTTGTGGATCAGCAATGGTGGCGTGTCCATTGTATTATTCCCTCATATCAAAATGAATGGAACCAAAATAGCAGAACTCTCAAAACTCTCATACTTCTATTCAATTGTGTACCTAGTATGAGTATGAGTGTCTTTTTATATGGCCTTTAGTTCTGTTCAGCTCCATTAACAAACAGTAGTCAGTTCTTTGTACTTGATGACAGTATGGGAGATGGTGACTCATGTTGTTCTCATTATGACTTGTGCTGTCCTCTGCCCTTCCACACGTCAACATTCGCACCTTCCTCCTTGTCCTGCCACATTGCTGATGACGTCAATCATGCTTAATTTGTCTGGCCAATGGGGGGCGCTGCATGCATGGGCAAATCCACTCCAGGCAGGTTGAAAATGGCAAACATCCGTCATAACAGTAACACAATGAGGTAGGTGTATTTGCTTAAATGTCAAATGCATGCATTGTGTGGGCCAATATGTGGGGCAGCTTGTGGCTTCAGTTTCACCCCCGTGTGTGTGTGTGTGTAAGTTTACTGATAAAAGAAAAGGTAACTTGATAAACTTGACAATTGTGTGCTTTGACAGCTTAATCCTCACCGAGCCTGCGAAACACAGCGTCTTATCATCAGCTTGCTGCTCCTCGGTGAGAAAAACACCTTGTCGTTATGTTGATGCTCTATATTTAACTCTACTAGTCTCATCTGGACCATGTTATTCTTTAAGAGGTCACCATATTTCAAGTTAAATGATTAGCAGCAAACAAAAGTTCATTTGAAAAAGTTTTTTTAATCATGCCTGTCCCAGATTTTATTGTGTAACCAATTAAAATAATTAATACCCTGGTCATTTTGAGTTAATGTAGATTTTTAGCTGAAAATGCTTTGTTGTTTTGTTTTTTTCATCTTAAATGTTCCTATTCTTCAAAATATCGCTAGAGCAGCAGCTTGAAACATATTTTTCAAAACTGCTAAGCTAACTAATTCTGTTTAAGGCAAAATGGATAGATGTTTAGTTCCTACAGTGGTCGGGTAAACAAGGGGAAAATAAAACACCACAGAATATGCTTCGGGAAAATATTTTTGTGGGGAAATATTGAGGCCTGAACAGTAATATATTCCCAGAGGGAAGGTTCACTGTGCCACACTTTGAAAATATGTTAATATGAACATATTAACATACCAGAAAGTGGAGGGGTTTTCACCCATTCCCTTGTGGTTGACAGCCCTGTGCTACTAATACAAGCAAACCTTCGTTGGTTTTCCATGTTCCATATAATCCCTTAAACTGTTCCCACTACGACCTGTGGACATTAAGGAACTGCTACATTACAATCCAACTGTAGCACACCTTAAAATGTGGTTTTAAGAGCCCTCTAGACATGAAATGACACTTCTGTAGCCACTTGTATTACCTGACATAGTTGACATAACAATGGAAAAGAATAAATATGACATTACGTAGACTCATTGACAGGATAGTCATGGTCATTGTCTCA
The DNA here is from genome assembly GCF_037039965.1 of Doryrhamphus excisus. Taxonomy (NCBI): domain Eukaryota; kingdom Metazoa; phylum Chordata; class Actinopteri; order Syngnathiformes; family Syngnathidae; genus Doryrhamphus; species Doryrhamphus excisus. The sequence goes on from NC_136362.1 coordinate 18,711,396, forward strand.
TCAGTGTATCGTTCCTGACATCTTGTGGCCAGTGTAGTAGAATACTACTGCAATAGTGCAGTGAACATTCACTAGGGAGCTGCTGTCAGCCACAACTCACTCACTCACCACATTGCTAACCATACTAACACTCACCTACTCTACTTCCTCGGCTCCGTCTCTTTAAGACACACACAATGTCACAGCTATTACACCACAGTACATACTCTATAACATATTCTAAAGGCCTTATGTTTATATTTTTGTTCATTTAGCCACTTTAATGATTGAAAATACTTACTTTGGGCAAATAATAAAAAAAAAAAAATTTGATTATATAGATGTACCTTTATTCATCCCTCAGTGGGGAAATTTACAATATATGCATATGTTTTAACTAATAACGTGCCGTATTCAACCACAAAACGGTGATAATGTTATGTAATTTTTGAAAAGACTCAGATTGACGGAGCGATGTTGGAACCACAATGTACCAAGATGTACTGTATAATGTTTTTGTTTTGAGGATTGTTATATCTGGCAACACTGCTCCTGAGGGCCTCTTCCTTCTTTTTGAACACCAGTGGCCGGGTGAGAAAAGCCAATTGGGGATTTGTTTTGTTTGGGGGGGGTGTAAAGAGAAAGGATCACCATTGAGATGTCCACCCACATAAGACCCCCTCTGGTCACCTGCGTGGGTTTGGGTTGAAAGAAAGGCAAGGGTTTCACACACACACACAGGCACAGAAAAAAGAAAAAAAAAGGCAGCTTTGCAACCCCACATGTCCAAAATGGAAAGAGTGTTTGGAGTTAAAACAAATCAGCAAGAAACTTTCTGAAAACTACCAAAAAAAATAGACCACTGTCTGTCTGTGTAATAGCTCTTCACCGCAGAGAAGTTGAAAAGCTCTCAAAATACATTTGGCATCCTCTTCAAAAATGTTTATTCCAATTCCTTCTGACAGTCAAACGTGTACAACAACGTGCTCCTCGCTGGTTTATTGTGAAGAGTTATAGTAAATGACTTGTGGAATTATTTGTGAGCCCAGAAGCTTGTGTCCTCTCCATCTCCTCCTACATCCCATCTGCCCTGTGTGTCCACAGTGTGGGTGACTGCAGGAGCTGCGGGGGTGATGAGGAATTATTGTGGGAAAAAAATGATAAGAAAACTTGTGATGTAACAATCTGAGTTGCACTTGTGCTGTTCAGGCCGACTCAAGGAGCCTGAACAGAAGAAAAATGGTGGGGGTTTCAGAAATGCAATAACCTTTGTGACATCAGAAGGCGCCTGGAGGTGTTTTTTAGTCTGGCAGAGCAAACACCTCGGCCCGTCCAGACTCTTGAGGATACTCTATGCCAGGAGAGGTGAGAAGAACACAGGAGAGGAGTATTTTTAGGGGTAGTCTCTTATCTAAGGATTCGGGTCACATCGCTGAGGGGGGAGCACGGTCCAGGCTCTCCGCCAAGGAGAGATAAGGATGAGTGGAACAATAAAAGCCCTCACACACACTTGAACCCCCACAAAGACGCATACTTTTATAAGCACCGGAAAGACAAAACAAGCGTCACTGCTTAATAGACATGGAAGTTGTTGACTTATTTTGTCTAAAACCTACCTAAATCAATGAAGGATCCATTACATTTGGGTTCAGATCTGGATATATCTATATATTTTTACAGTCACAGTCCCGTCTGTGTAACTCAAACGTCTGGTATACTGAATCTTGAGCATGTGGGCATCTTCTGTATACTGGACATCCTTAGTCGTTATTCTGAATGTGCCCTGCGATTTGCTGGCGACCAGTCCAGGATGTATACCGCCGCTCACAAAAAGTCAGCTGGGATAGGCTCCAGCTCATCTGTGATCATAATGAGGACACATGATATGTGGAGTCACTCCACTAGACTGTTTATCTTTCTTGTGTTGTCTCCCTCTGAGGACAGAAATGCCAGCTGGACAGATGGAGGGAGAGAATATCTCATCATTGTGACTCTGTTTATGTAAGTGCATACACATATGCACACACGCACACACACATACAGTGGTGTGAAAAAAGTGTCTACCCCCTTCATGATTTCTCTTCGTGTTTTAGATCACCATTTTTAGAAACATTTTATTATCAGGGGAGAAAGAAAATCTAAACCTACAGTACATGGCCCTGTGTGAAATGTGTTTGCTCTCCCTGTTAAAACATAACATAACCAAACAATTGAGATCTATCAGTCCGGAAAAGGTCATAAAGCCCTTTCTAAAGCTTTGGGACTCCAGTGAACCACAATGAGAGCCATTATCCTCAAATGGCAATAACATGAAACAGTGGTGAACCTTCCCAGGAGTGGCCAGCCAACCAAAATACCACAAGAGTGAAGTGACGACACATCAAAGAGGTCACAAAAGACCCCACAACAACATCCAAAAGAACCTCATCCTCAACCAATCCTCATTTGCTTCAGTTAGGGTCAGTGTTCAAGACTCCATCATAAAAAAGAGACATTAAGTCTTGTCTCAGTTTTGCCAGAAACATTTTGATCATCCCTAAGACCTTTGGGAAAATATTCTGTGATCTGACGAGACTAAAGGTTTAACTTTTTGGAAGATGTGTGTCCCATTACATATGACATAAAAGGAACACCGCATTTCAGAAAAAGAACATCGTACCTACAGTAAAATATGGTGGTGGTAGTGTGATGGTCTGTTAACCAGAACACACAGTCCAAAACTTCAGTTTGTTTGGTAAAACATTGTCCAGGGTTTGTTGTGACGACCATTACTCTGCGTGCTTGCAATAGATCTGTTGACTTCACAGGCATTATCTCCAGACGACTGAATGTTACTGCGATTGTACAGTTAGTAAGCCTGTCTATGATTTGCACACTCCAAAATCTCAGACAGAAACAACACAAATGGCAGTTAGTTGTCCAGGGATTTTCTTGGGGATGTCCTTGTTGTGACAATTGTATCGACCATTATATTCCCCATGCTTACATTCATTCATTTTCTACTGCTTTTTCCTCACGGGGGTCTTGGGGGTGCTGGAGCCTATCCCAGCTGTCTTCGGGCGAGAGGCGGGGTACACCATGGACTGGTCGCCAACCTAGCTGTGAGGTCTGCGCGCTAACCACTAGACCGCCGTGCCGCCTATCCCATGCTTACAGTAGATGTTTATTGAAGTCAAACACAATCACCAAAAGGATGGATGTCACTAGCAAGGTAAGTAAACCTGACTAAGTTTTCCACACACCAACCCCGGATACAGGGTGAGGTGCAGATAATTCAATCCATGGGATTTTGTATTTTGGGGGGATATCCTTGTTGTATAACAGTGACGATTCTCTGTTGACCAATCATTGGACAGTAGTGTGTCTAGCTCCAGCCTTTGTCCACAGTTGGTACAGTGTAGTACAGATTGGTTATTTTGGTACCCTTCCCAACTTATCACGCTACTTTGTAAACACAGAGCTCTCGCAGAAGCCAGCGCTCTGTGTTGGACCGCAAGCTGAATGAGAGCTGAAATCCCTCCAGGAATATCTTAGTGAGCCTTTGAGGGAAGATCCTTTTTCAAACACCCAACAACCACCCCACTCCCCCCCGCTTCCAGCACCACCAGCATCATACATACTCCACCAACACCCAAGCAGCCAATCGACTCCTGGCAGTGTGCTGTCCCTGCTCACTCTTCCCTGCTTCCTTTGTTCGTCTCTCTTGCCGCCCACACACCTAGCATCCCTAGGGCTTTTCTCTCGCACACATTCACACGTTTACATTTGGCGACTGTGTTTCATTTCCTCCTGTTCCGTCTTTTTGTCTGGATCTCGATCACATGAGTCACTTGAAGATGCTGCATGCGCCTGTGTTAGCGTGTAGAAAAACACACACATTCACACCATCTCTATTTAGAGTGCCACAATACAGATGTGTGGGCAGCGGCCATCTGGGGAGCCCATCGGAACAAAAGAAGTGTACGTCTGTGTGTGTGGACGCGTTGGTGTGTTGAAGTGCCAAGAGCCAGACTTAAAGTAGGGGGCCCGCTAGGGATCCCCCGTTCTCCTCGAGAGAGTTGTGAATCTCACAGGAGAATGGGAAAACATCCCAACGGTCATCAATCAAAACTTTGGTGACATGAATGACCAGAAACAACGGATCCATCTCACGCGAGTCCCACCCACCTGCGCCACCACGCCATAGGCCTTCCACTTCTGCCGCTGGACGCCATTGGGCGAAGTGGCCAAATCACGTTCCCCTCTAAGGCTAATTCGGCCTTTGTGATTGCGCAGTCAATCGTGGCATTGAGGGAGAAAGAAACGTTAAAATGGTATTATGGTTGATGTGGGGGAGAGTGACACATCGAAAGCACAAGTTCCTTTTTTTTTCTTTTTAATTTAGCATCTCCAAGTGGCAGATGCTCAGCCCAGCTCCATTAGAATGCCTTACACCGAATCAACATGGTTTCAATGTGAAAACAAAGACAAAAATAAGATGGGGAAGTGTACATAATGTACAGTTTGGCTCAAAGTAACAATATTGTATATTTTTGACACATGAAAGTGGTTAAACATGAACATATATCTTGTTAAAATGACATAATAATGAAGCATATTCTTCATGACCACTGAAACATCAGTTTTCAACAAATCCTGCCATTATATACATGCACAGGGATGAAAAATTAAATATATAAAACATAAATTGGTGCAGTTTAACATTTACTTCTTCATGCTGTGCTTCCACAAAAGTTCTCCACAGCCTTTTGAGAGCAGAGGACAGTGTAGGAGGACAGGTCACGAGGCTGGTCTTTGTTCACGCACCCATGTTTTCATTTTCTTTTTTTTGTTCCCCAACTGCTCTCACTTGTAGTGATAGTATTCTAATATGAGCATTTTTATGACCTATATTAAGGTTTCGGAGAAAAATTCAGCATTAAAAAAGTGCTAGTAGAGCTGATTGGCATTTGTGAAGCGTCAATGAACAATATTTACCAACAGGGGGCGCTTTAGTCCTGTTTGTTCCAATTGTGCCTGGAGCAGTACAGCAGAGGTGACCACATTTATTAAAACACTTCAAAGCTTTCAAAGCAAATTATGGCATATTTCAGTGCATGTTTGTGCACACTGTACATGTTGTAAACATACTTTACTAGATTGTGTAAGCCGAAAAATAGTTACATTGGGTGCACTCTTATAGAGAAGAGAGAGAGAAAAGAAAATACATTTTACACGTGTACGTTATGATAAAAATATCAAATAATACTTTTTTCACGGTTTCTAAAAAGGTGATAATTTCTTATTGACCCAATTGGTGCCTGCCATTTGCCTCATGCAGTCTCAATGACCATTACGGGAAGCATCCGAGGAAGAGACCTCCCCACTATCCTCTGCATCCAACTCACTCCCACCACACACACACACACACACACATACGCACACACGCACACCCTTGGCGTCTTCATTCACACACACTTTTCCCACCGGGATGGATCCTCTGCAGCCAGCGCGCACAGCCAGTAGCCAACACGGACGCTTCCCCTCGCAACACATGGCTGCACATGTCGGACGAATATTCTCGGCGTTTATATGGATAATAGGAATAGTTTCCAGCTCCAGGACGAGGATTTACCCTGCAAATGAAGGTAAAAAGAGACGGAGACTGCGTGACTGTGCGCAATGTGGGTTTTTGCGCTGGGAGGAAGACCTGGCTTGTGTGCGTCCTCGGATTGTTAGCTTTTATATGAAGGCTAAAAAGTTGACATTTGACATTGTTTTTCCTGTTGTGCTGATGCTCATTTAAGAACAGTTAGATGTCATGTAGGTTCAATTGTTTTCTTCCGAAGAACCTATTGATGATGCATAACGTACAGTTCTACCTGAGCCAAGTTTTGGGACACACTATGCCACAAACTTGATTTTTGAATCTTCTCAAGACCGGTTGGGCAATTCTTTACTTTCAACTTTGAGGGAATAGTTTGAGCAAGGCACTTTTCTGTGTTCCAGTGGACAGTGATGTGTTTGGTGTGGAACACCTTGCCTTCATTAGGTCTAACATGAATTAGCCTATCTACTAGATGATCTTTCACTAGCATTTTTACAGTGGACAATTAAACATAGCACATAGAGGATCTTTGACTAGCATTTTTGCAGTATATCCCTAAAAACAACAGAGTACATTTATCACACAGATGAGTGTTGTTGCTGTAGATGGTTAAAAAAAAGCATCAGCGTTTTTACTGTATATCTCTAAAAACAGCACAGCATCCTTGCTACTATATAGATGATCTTTGACTAGGAGTTGTGCCAACATCTTTGCAGCAGCAGAGCACCCTTCTCATCTTCATGAGTGACCGACGAGTTTTCAAATAGGCAAAAATAAATAAATAAATCCCAAAGACAGACACAAAATGACTCAACAAACCCCTGCCAAAGAGTGAGAGCAAATTGTCTTCCATTTGCTACCAGGTGTCCCAATACTTTTGTCCATATTGTGATTGGGTTATTTCTCTATTTATATTTCTCTACACATGATATAAGTTGTATGCTCGCAATTGTGGTATATTGTCATTGAAATCCACACTAGAAGCTGCTATAAAGATGGATCCACATTGATAAATGTATATACTGTATATATTTATATATATATATATTTGAAATTGACGCATGGAGTACTTTGTGTGTGTCATTTTTAGTGACCCTGCTGGATACCAGGACAGTGCCAGGAGAGCTGAAATGGGCAGCAAGTCCCTCAGAAGGAGGGGTGAGTGGAATGTGGCCATTTCTTTTATTTTTCTTTTAATTTTTGAACACTGTGGACAACCTGCTGTCTTTTTGGACATCACACACACACACACACGCACGCGCACGCATGCACATGCACACACAAGTCTGGAAACTTTACATATTCATCCCACAGATTTGGAAATGAGCTGTCCACCCAGCCTAAGTGCTAACATGAGCTAGTTGGCATTGTGTTTGGCACACTAAATGGCATAAAGCAGCCTGGTGGTGGGTGTTTTTTTTTTTTTTTTTTTTACTGTCAACTGTGCATTAGCCAGAGTGAATTGTGAAAATATGAACTTGTCTTTACTTTCACAGTGCATTGATTCTCTCACTTAGTTGTTGGTTTAAGAGTTATTGGTGAACTTGACTCCTGTTTCTAGGCTCTTTATACGCTCGTTCTTTCACAGACGACTTGATTGACAGGGTCCTGGTCCGCGAGCACTGAGCTTTTGATTACGCCCCCCACCCCCACCCCTCTCCCACCCTTTCTGCCGCTTTCTGCATCCCCTTGCTTCACATACACACACATCACAGGGGATCTCTTTGCCGGGGCAAAGCTTTTCTCCCGCTGGCAGCTGCAATTTTCAGTCAGTTAACAAAGACTCCAAATGAGACGAGACAGGGAGGCATCACACCTCATTTTCCTGTACAGCCCACTTTCCAAACACCCACACGCATAAAAACATGCATACCGCACCAGCAGCGTGTGCTCATGCCCTTGTTCACGCACGCATGCTCTTAAGATGCACGTGAAGCCTCCCGAGCATGAGCCATCGTATATCGGTTATGAAATTTTCATTTCTTGGCGCTAAACTCTTTATGGGACCTTTTGATGAAATAGAAAATCTGTGGATGATGTGTAATATTGTCTACAACGGCTTTAAGTGATGAGGACATATGGCATATTATATTGGCGGTAAATTAGGAAGAAAAGGTAGCGACATGGCAGCCAAATCCTAAAAACAGCAAAGCGCTCCTTTTATGCAGACAATGTCTTACTAGCATCATAGTAAGCACCTTCTTTATAAAATATGTTCGATTAGGGTTTTTGCATTAGATCCTTAAACAATAGATCCCCAACAACAGTGTACATGTCATTCATAGGATCTGTGATTACAGTAGATCCTTGAAAAAAATGTAAAGGGGCAAGGACCTGCCAAGGATCTTTGACTAGTGTTTTTGCAGTAGGTCTACGGAAGAGTCTTCCTGCTATATAGAACATTTTTGACTAGCTTTTTTACAGTGCATCCCTAAAAACAGCAGAGCGCTCCTGTGATATACATGGTGTTTACAGAGCACTCTTGTCATTTAAATATTTGACTACTGTTTTTCTAAGTCCTCAAAAACAGCCAAGCACTCCAGTCATGTAGAAGATCTTTAACTATAGCTTTTTTGCATTGCATCCCTAAAACCAGCAGAGTACTCCAAATAAATGATCTTTGAATAGTTCTTATGCAGTAGGTTGAAACAGCCGAGTCAGTGTTTTTACCATAGGTTCTTAAACAACAGCACTGCTGACATATCAGGTATTTTTGGAAAGTTAACATACTTCTGTTTTACTTTCTGACTTTGTTACTTGCATTTATTCATGACCACATTAAATGAGTGGAAAAGCCCTGCGACTGTATATACTTTACATGAACATGCTACATTGAGGATGAGTGGTTTGCATGAGTGGTTTGCATGCGGGGATCTGGGTTCGAATCACCACTTGGGCATCTCTGTGTGGAGTTTGCATGTTCTCCCCGTGCATGCGTGGGTTTTCTCCGGGTACTCCGGTTTCCTCCCACATTCCAAAAACATGCTAGGTTAATTGGCGACTCCAAATTGTCCATAGGTATGAATGTGAGTGTGAATGGTTGTTTGTCTATATGTGCCCTGTGATTGGCTGGCGACCAGTCCAGGGTGTACACAAAGTCAGCTGGGATAGGCTCCAGCATACTCCCACGACCCTAATGAGGATAAAGAGGATAGAAAATTGACAACAAATGTAAATGCACCAAAAAAAAAACCCTTCACTGCTTTGCTTAAAGGCACCAGGGATCAATCTAGCACCTCCAGACTGACCCACAGGCATCCTAATGGAAGAGATGACATACTCACACTAACAAGCTGGGCTCATGCTATAATTGTGAGTCCAATAAAAAATGTCAGCTAATGTTTAAGAATTAAATTGTCATTTTGTAGTGCGACTCCACACACAGACACACACGCTGATCTGATGAATTCATTAATGGAAGCCATGATTCGCTAAGTGTCATAATCAGTACTGATGACATATCGATCAAGGTTCACTGCACACATGTCCATGCACACCGCCCTCGCTTCACCCCCACCTTCCCACCAGTGTGCATGCGCCTTCCGTCATTCATGCACCCTCCCTCGCGTTGTCCCTCATTGGACATGGCACATTTAAGTGTGTGTGGCTCTCAGTTGTAGGCAGAGAGCAGATTATTATTCAGTGGCAATAAAAAGCCAATTTGGAGTTGGTAGCCTCTGCGGTCATTCGAGGGGTCGCAGTACAAGGCAAGTGGCCGCCTCTATTGAGATGGATGGTGCAGTGAAGGCTGGGCCTGCTTCACTTGCATGGAAATGTGACTGTAAAAAAGACCAAAAAAAAACTGGCATGGCAACCGCTGCAGAATATCGATGCAACAATGAATGGCTGCAGTCAATGAAGCTATGAGCACCATGCAGCACGAGGAAGCAGTGCAGATTCTTTTAGGCTGTGTTTAAAATCACTACTTAAGTCATTTGACCTATGTTCACCAATATAGAAAATATAACTACTTTCCAGATGGCACTGTTGTGGACTGTTTTGTAAAATGATTTAGCTGTTAGAGGCCGGCATCTGAAACTCAACAAAAGACAATTTCATGCTCACAAGGTTTATTTTTAAACACATTTCATTGTTTTCCTCTTGGGTTTCCTTCCTCCTGGCAGCATCATTTCAAAGCATCTCAACTTGGCAGCAGATGCTTTGGACAAAATAAAGTGATTAATCATAATGTCTGTAGTTTCGGACATACTTTTGCCACTTTTTTCACTTTAATATGTACTAAAATCTGAGATACATTAGTTCATATAAACACGATTATTTGCCAACAGTGGACAGTAAAATCCCATGGCGTGGCAACTCAAATTATCTGAGTCGTGTATCTCGAAAAATATCTTGTTAGTCAAAGAGAAATTTTTGTGACCTTGATAATATATGTTCATTCATGTTATGTGTTTATTAAAATTAAAATACCGTATTTTCTGGACTATAAGTTGCTCCAGAGTATAATTCGCACAAGGCCAAAAATACATAATGCATAAAAATATTTAATATTGATTTTGTTGATTATCATTATTTTTAGACATTTTAATTATTATACTTTTTAAACAAATGTTTTATACTGTATAATTTTCTTATATTTTAAGATCTTGATAAGATTTAGTTTCACCAATACTGCACTGGTAATTTTTTAAATAGCAATGGTACTACTTGTAGTAGTAGTAGTAGTAGTAGTAGTAGTAGTAGTAGTGAAGAATGAAGTAAATTAATTTATTTAGATAACAAGTGGCGATGCGTGTGGATTGTAATTGAATGTGAGACCACTTCACTTAATAGAACTTGTCAAAGTTCAAGAACTCGACTGCATACGGTTTTGCTGCTACTGGAGCCTTAATTTCCCCAAAGGCACATGCCAAAGGGGTCAATAAAGTTGTATTTAATGCAATCTAATCTAACTTTAGAGGCATATTTCCCTGTATCCATACGCGGTGTGTGGTTCTGCAGAGTTTGTGATAAATGTGTGAATGTTCATTGGCAGTGGGAGGAGGTGAGCATCATGGACGAGAAGAACATCCCCATCAGGACATACCAGGTGTGTAACGTCTTAGAACCCAATCAAAACAACTGGCTGAGGACGGACTGGATCCCCAGATCTGGTGCTCAGCGTGTCTACGTGGAGGTCAAGTTCACCCTGAGAGACTGCAACAGCCTGCCTGGAGTGACTGGCACTTGTAAGGTATGGATGAAGACTGAAGAACTCTAATTGTATGGTTTGAGTGGCACCTTTAAATAAAATCGACAAGGCATTAGATGAAAAGATATACGGGATTTCTTTGCTGCTGATGTATATTTATGATATTTTACTACCTCGGTGTGCCTCATTATCATATAAAGAGGCAAGATGAGCACTGACAGAGATAAATAGAACTCTCTCTCTCTTTCTTAAATCCCTTTTGTCTCGCAGGAGACATTCAATCTGTACTACCACGAGTCCAACGAAGACAAGGAGAACTTCATCAAAGAGAGCAGCTTCATTAAGGTGGACACGGTGGCGGCCGACGAGAGCTTCACTCAGGTAACGAGCGAGTTCTTCATTTCCCGCCTACGCTCACTTTAAATTGCTCTTATCTCAGAGAAAACCCTCCTGCGGCACTTAGCTGTAATGTTTTTATTTGTGGTACAAGCATTTTTATCTCAGATGGAACATGTAGGAATATTTCTAGGTCTTTGCTAATTACCTCCGCCAGTGGCGTTTTGTTTTTGTTTTATATCTATGGTTGGTAGGATTACACAGTAATTGTGGAATGATTTCCATAGATTCTGTACAGGGGTGGGGCATGGGTCCAGAAAATTGCAACATATTTTTATGCAGATTTAGGACCTTTTTTTCACCTTTTTACCTAGTAGAAGGATTGATTAGAGGCACAGCAGCTTTATAAAATAAAGAAAAATGCCTTTGTCAAATCGGCTAACCTAACTTAACTTACATCAGGGGCAAAGGAAAATCATTTTTGATGGTAAAAGGCCCCACTGTGAGGAGGCTGTATCAAAAAACACTTTCCACCGAACTGTATAGAGGGGTGGCACATGGATCAAGGAACCTATTACATTTTGTCCAGGAATGCAAATGTCCCGTTATGTTTACCCAGTTATTTTTAGAGGTGAGTTGGGGGGGATTTGCTCTATGGATGCAAGGGCGGGGTGGCCCATATCTGCATTCTAGGCCTCCCCCAGGGGGTGTCTAACCTGGCCTTAGGTCTTAGCCTTGAGTTGTGGGGTGCAAGCTATCTGTGAACTCACAGCAAGCTTGTCAAACCATTGGAAATCGCAGGGGTCATTATAACAGAATAACAATACAACTGTCTGACTCATAGTAACAAACACAAAATTCATCACACAGCGACTTCACACTTAAAATGTATACCAACTCGACATTATCATTTCCCATTTTCAACTTGTTTTCGTACATGTTTGTGTATTTATTAGGTATACATGTTGAATGTTAAGTTGCTGTGTGATGAGTTTTGTGTTCTGTGTTAGATGGCACCTTGAGTGAGACTGTTATACTAAGTAATGACCCCCTGCAATTTGGCTTGACAAGCCATTGTGAGTTTTTTTTTCCTAGCTCATCATTGACTCCTGTGAAATAAAGGGCTGCATGATCCTCACAGAGGCTGCACAGTGTGTGAGTGGTTAGCACGCAGACCGCACAGCTACACATCTCTGTGGAGTTTGCATATTTTCCTCCCACATTCCAAAACCACGCTAGGTTAATTGGTGACTCCAAATTGTCCATAGGTATGAATGTGAGTGTGAATGGTTGTTTGTCTCTATATGCCCTGTTGTCCAAGTTGTTGTGGTTGAACATCCTTACTTTGTCAATTCAGGTGGATGTTGGAGACCGCATCATGAAACTGAACACTGAGGTGCGGGACGTAAAAGTGACCAACAGAAAGGGCTTCTACTTGGCGTTCCAGGATGTGGGCGCCTGCATCGCCTTGGTGTCTGTTCGAGTTTTCTACAAAACCTGCCCCCTGACAATACGAAACCTGGCAACCTTTCCAGACACAGTGACAGGAGCTGACACTTCATCCCTAGTGGAGGTCAGGGGGTCCTGTGTCGACCAATCAGAGGAAAGAGAAGAACCTAAAATGTACTGCGGTGCTGATGGAGAGTGGCTGGTTCCTATTGGCGGATGCCTTTGTAACCCGGGATACGAAGTAAAGGGCAGTGCTTGCAAAGGTAAGTGGCTTGTTTGTTTTTATGGTTATGGTCTGAGTCATTCTAGAGGCAGGAGGCAAATAAGGCGCATTAATTCAGCTGTTCTTTTCACACTTTCATTACCCAGTAAACTGACAAGTCTACATTTCAATGAATCACAAATGACAGCAATGATTATTACTCCACTGTTTACAAGTTGATCATAAAACATATTTGACATAATTACTGTAAACAGCCAGCTGGGCACTCACTTTGACACATTTTAACTTCTACATGTTAATAACGATATACAGTACATGCTGTCTATATTACTGTGCATGTTTAACACATTTCCCAACACATTTCTCCCACTCTTTTTCTTTCTTTCTCCCAGTTTAAACCAAGTATTTTATGTGTATTACGCAAGCATAGCAACACATCGTTGTCATCCCCTTCAACAAATGAATTATTTAATTGCTGTTGCACTGCTTTTACATAGTTTCAACCATTTTCCAGCTGTAGTATCATGTTTACTACACAAAGTCTACTTTGTGTGCTGCACGTTTACTGCAAGTCTTATCTCATCTCCTACAAAAGGAAATAGAATCAAATTAATTTGAATTCAGTGCAACGCTTTTTCATGGTTGAAAGAAATGGGCTGATAAAAACAACTGTTCTCCGGCTGTAACTGTATATTTACTGAACAAACATTGCGCTAAAAGCTTTTCTCTTCCCTAAAATATTAGTATCTTTCAATGATGGGTTGTCCAATGAGGCGAGGTGAGCCTCTACTCAGAGAATCGGCTCTCCTACGCTTAAGTAAACTTTTTTCTGGATTTTTGTGATCATATTTTTGTAGCAATTCTGTGATGAGCACAGTTTAAAAACATACAAATCAATAAAATTAGCCCTTAAATATAACATTGTATGTAATATAGTATATATCTTGTCCTTAACATATTCAAATCAGAACACATTCTTGTATGTGGACTTTGCTGTGCTGTTTTTTTTCAATGGGTAGTGTATAATAATAATCAATACTTTGTTGTAAACCTGTTATGTTGATTCACAGTAGCCCACAGTTCAACTAGGCGATCTATATTAGCTAATTGACTATATTGCTGTGCCAGAACACCACTTTATTTCTAGAAATATTTGTTTCCAACAGATAAAGGTGTGTGTTTTTGTAGTCTCGTGTTAATGACGGGAGCCTTGTGGTTGTAACTTTAATACTTAAATATGGCTGATGTAGACTTTTCTCCCCTCTTTTATATGTTATTTTTCCCATCTTATTTGTTGCAACAGAACAGGTGTCGTAATCTTGTTGGTATATTTATTTGTTGAATGCAGTGGAACCTTGGCTAGCGTCATTAATTTGTTACAGAAAGTCCGAGTCGTACCGAATTAATTAAATTTGTCATTCATATGTATTCAAGATGGCCACACAGCTAGGAGACCCGAGTTCGATTCCACCTTTGGCCATCTTTGTGTGGAGTTTGCAACATGTTAGTAATTGTCCATAGGTATGAATGTGAGTGTGAATGGTTGTTTGTCTATATGTGCCCTGTGATTGGCTGGCGACCAGTCCAGGGTGTACCCTGCGTCTCGCCCAAAGACAGCTGGGATAGGCTCCAGCATACCTGCGATCCTGGGGAGGATAAGCGGTAGAAAATGAATGAATGTATTCAAGATTGCCTTATGCATGTACAACTCTAAGTATAGTGTTTTTAGAGTCAGCCGCTGATGACATCATAGACAGACAACGTAGCTAGAGTGCATGCAAACCAAGACGCAGATGTTAACCAAGGTTCCACTGTAATTGGGCACCTATACAGTTGGAGCATTTAGATGACACAATAGAAGCAAATGACAAATCTATGGTTTCAGTTGTTTTTTTCCTATTTTTCCCATTTTCATGAACATTTTCAAGTTTGAAAAATATTTTAACTTTGGCTGTAGTTAAAATTTTGCTCATTCTCAATCAAACTCCAGAATGTTCAGACTCAGCATCACTGAACGAGAGATCACAAGTTCAGCAGCCGCTTTTCTCTGCGTTATACGGCTTTTTTTTCTGAAATGTTGTCCTTTTATGATGTCTTTTATCTTGTAGTAACTTTTCCCGAAATCCTAGTTGCTAGTTCTAATTTGTGCCTGGAGAAAGAATAGCTCTAAATACTGAATTCCCTGCACAGTCCGAGTTGTTAGGTTTCATTGTGTCCGGCCATCTGGACAAAAACCGTCACATACAAGTGTGCTCCGAACTTTACAGTAGCAAATATGCAAGCTGTTCACACCTCACCAGCATAAATGAGGCGTGGATGACGTGGAAGGGACTGGCATGGTGACGCCGACTTAAATGCATGTGTTTGTGTTCGTCGGACGAAATATGTCTTATGTGGAGACATTTATACAACTTGGTGTCCCTCCCCTTACTATTGGCACACAGATGGACGCAGACCAATGGAGGGCTATGGGGGAGCTCCCTCTATTTTATTTATGGAGCCTATCCCAGAAGGCTAATTGTATAACAAACAGAGCCATAATTTATAGTTTAAAAGAAGAGAGAAAGAGTGAGAGCAAAACAAGGACATAAAGGGAGAATTGCAGTTGGTGCCAGTTGGCAATGCATGGAGTGGAGACTGCTTTTTTTTCTCTCCTCACAATAAGATGAGAAGTAGCCAAATTTGTGTGTGTGACAAATGTTCTTTAAGACCTTCACCCCGCTTGTTTCCTCTCAAAGGAGGGAAGAGGTTTGCAGGGTGGAGCTTGAGGTCTGAAAGATGTTTCTCCTCAACGAGATTTAGAGGAGACCCTTGACTCTGTTGAACCTGGAGCAGATGTGAAGTGCCATCTATCTGACGGCCGCGCTCGTCTCTCTTCCTGCCTTTTTCTCCTCACGCCGCCTGTCAACTTGCTGGCCGGCCTCAGCTCGCCTCGCTGGAAATCCATCAAAGTGCGTGTGAATAGCAAATGGCGCCGCAGTGAAGCCTATGACCTCGCAGTGCCTGACGGGCGCCTTTCTCCCATTTTAAGTTTGAAATGATGCGGAGAGGGAATAAGGGGAGGAGAGCAGAGGGAGGGGCGGGAGCTTGGAGAAGACGTTTAGACATTCTCTCTTCCCACCCGTCGTCAAGGTCAAAAGGTTTCTGGATTTGCTCCACTCACGCGCCTGCACTTTGTCAGAGTAAGAGACAGGCTGAAAGACACCTGCTACTTGAAGTGTACTTCTAGCACAGCGTGTTGTGTGACACTGATCCACCACTTCTTTTACAAGCTGCTGTACGAGCTTTCTCAAAGCACACGGAGTTGGAGTGGTTTGTTTTGTAGTTACCCAACTCGGCAACACAACACTTTTTAACTGAAAATGGATAAAAACAGTTTTGTTTTGGCTCTTCTGAACACCATACAATTCTGGGTGGCAGAAAGTGGAGGTAAACACTGAAAAAAACTTTCACATAGAGGTCAAAGGTCAAAGTTAACAGTGGATAAAGTGGTTATTCCTGTGCCTTTCATACGGAACTCAGCAAAGGCAGAATATTCCCCAAATGCAGGCTATGTTACTACCAACTCAGGTGGAATATTGGCGATCCGCTTTGTGTGACTCAGTCTCCATTTTACACACTTCTATGGGAAGTCTCTGATTACATTCCATCAAACGCTTGGGGGCGATTGTGGTCATTTCTGTTTGTGGATAGAGGTAGAGAATGATACATGCCAATAGCAGTCACCAAAGATTTCAGAGCGCAATGCGCAGGTTCCGCCTACTCACCCGAAAGTACATGAAACAGAGTATACTGTACAATGGAGCAGAACGACCACCATTTTGGTAAGCAAGCGGGCTTAAATATACTGTATTCAAGTTATGCATAGTGCATACACTTTGATGAAATGACCGAATATACAGTTAATCCATGTGATTAGTATCGGCAGTGATCAGCCGATCTCACTCCCTTGTATGATCAGTACCGGTAGCATAAAACCCAGAATGGACTTTTTGTAAGATTGCACACTTTTAAGAACCACAATCAAAAATTAATAACTAGATTGTTGCTGTGTAAATACAGTAAAACCTCAACTTATAATAAATTCATAATACGAATAGAAAAGAGGCTTTGAATATTTCTGTCCCATTTCACAGAAATACAATAAAAATACAAAAACAGAAATCATTAAAAATACCACTCCAACAGTGCAGCGGTCCTCCTAGAATTCATTTGGTAGTATCACATGCAGGTTTTGTTGTTTGTTGTTCCCTCCCATTGGCTATCTCGGTTAGCTCCCAGAATCCTCAATGAGCTGATGAGTGTTGCTCTGGAATAGCGTACCAAAAGCTCTCATTCATTGTCTAGAGTTTTTGTGCTGTGAGTTTCGAGGGAAAATAACCAGGGGTCCTAAAAAAGTGAAGACAATTTTTAATCTTAGGTAACTTAAAGTAGAAATTTTAAGTTATGTAAACTTATGTATGATTACTGCCATCTGTCAAAACTCTGCTCCTCCTCCGCTAACAAGTTCAATAAATGTATTAATCTTGTATATCCAGGTATTACTCTATAGCTTCCATGCCAGTATGTCACAGTATCACAGGATTTGCCAAGCACATATTACACATATTGCATTGATACACAGTAGACGCGTATTACTATATGGAACCTGTTGTCACATTTATTTTGTAGTAAATAATTTACTGTTATCAGCTTTGGGATTGTAATGCTTCAGTGACAAAATATTATTCATTCATTCATTCATTTTCTACCGCTTATCCTCATGAGGGTCGCGGGGGTGCTGGAGCCTATCCCTGCTGTCTTTGGGTGAGAGGCGGGGTACACCCTGGTCTGATCGCCGGCCAATCACAGGGCACATATAGACAAACAACCATTCACACTCCATACCTATGGACAATTTGGAGTCGCCAATTAACCTAGCATGTTTTTGGAATGTGGGAGGAAACCGGAGTACCCGGAGAAAACCCACACATGCACAGGGAGAACATGCAAACTCCACACAGAGATGTCCGAGGGTGGAGTTGAACTCGGGTCTCCTAGCTGTGAGGCCTGCGCGCTAACCACTCGGTCAATGTACAGCCGTGACAAAATATATGACATTAAAAATATAACATTTTTAGCACTACACCATGTGTTGTGGCAGGACTCACTATTACATATACTGGGGGTATTGTGCCTGTTTAAGCAGGTGATGGAGGCCAATTATGAGCATGGTAAAAAGTTTACATTATGCAACATTATGGACAATCAAGTAGAAAAACATTTGCAACAGTATCTAGTATAACACATTTGCAGGATGTTTACCCTGAGAAAAATGCTGATACATAAACAAATCCTTTGTTGCTGTCATGCAATTCGAAGCTAATAACTTCACCACTGAAGCTTTGTGTTTATCACTCATGCGTATAATACCATTTTTTAAAGCATTAGATGTATTTTCAGCTAGATTTTACAGCATTCAGTACACTCTGTAGTACAATCGCCAAGGTTGGATTCTCCGGATTTATGCTTATGGGATGCTAATGCAACAAGCAATTCCAAACCTCCTATTCCCAGCCTTGATTCCTGAAACAAGAGGAGCCCCAACCAATGTGGTGAAATGCTAAACGCTCATTTTCACTGTTGACACAGGTGACGTGCATAGGGGAGGTAGAAGAAGAGGAGCTGTGGAAAGGAAGAAGGGATTAGATGTTGAATGGAGAGATATGGGGATTGAAAAAGGGCCAGTGACAGCAGAAGGCAGAGCTGCCCCTCCCCCGCCAAAGGGGGCATCCGGGGTCGTCATCGGGTGCAAAGGGGGCGAGTTGAGAAACACAAGAGTGCAGGAACTCCCCCTCTTTTCTATACCCCTGGTTAAGACCGAGGTCACGACTGAGCCCGATGAAGACGTCAAACGTTCTTGACTGACAGCAGCACACACACTCCCATACAAACAGAGCGCAGGGTCACGACCAAGCTAGATGAAGTCGTCAAAAGTTTGACAGCTGCGATCCGTCTGGAATGATCGGAAACGAAGGCGGAGAGACGCGAGGCGAGCGCAGGAGAAACAACAGAGAGAATTGGAAATGGGAATGGCTGAAGTGTGAAAGCGGAGCCCACCGCTTTTTGTCTCACTCTTGTGTGTGTTCCCCTCCACCTCCTCGCTTTTGGCTTTCTGATGCTGCCCGGGGCCGCTCACTGCCTGGGAGGCTTGGAATGCTTCTTTGTGTACAGTCTGCATTCCCAATCCTCGGCATCGGGACAGATTTCATGCTTGCGCTTCTTTCCAGCGCACCTGCAGTGTCTCATTGACAGCAGAAAGCATTTGGACAAGCACAGAGAAAAGGGAGTGAGACGACAGAATGACAGGAGCCTGTTTTTACACAGAGATCTCGCAAAATAGCAGCATCAGACATCTCACAGAAGATCAGGCCATAAGCTGCCTTTGCCTTTTACATGGAACTTTGCAAATATTTCACACAGCAAGTCAGCATCATGATGTGCTTGTCATACTTACAGAGATCCCACAAAATTGATGCATCAGAGACATATCAGACGATTACACGGAACCAAGTGTTCAAACAAGGGCACAGAATTTTGCTGTTAGATCATTTGAGGTCGACTGATGTACGTGACAGCATATGGTGCCACTTATACAGTACTTCACAGACAGAGAGGTTTCATCACAACGGGGTGGCAGAATAGAAGTTAGTCTATTGTGTCGGCGTTGATGACATATATAGCAGGGACACAGGAAAAGGTCCGCTTTAGCACACTTTTAATTATTGCATTGTGTTATGGCCTCAAGATGGTGTTGGATTACTGATTTGCTGTCTGTGTGCACACAATCTGGATGACTGCCCACTGATACTTGCATAAGTGTGGTATGAGAACAGTGTGTAAGTTGGTGTGTACATACAGTATGTCACGTGCCAAAGCAGTAAGGAGAAACTGGGATGGCACCGGTGATTGTTAATAGCAAGCCAGATGGGGGTAATTGCTTGGATTCTTCCATAACAATCAATGTGTGTGTGTCCACTCGGGTGTGTGTGTCCTATTGTGTCACTATCCCAGGTTAATGTGGAGGAGTGTTGCCAGTCCTTCTATAGCTCTCTGGCATCGCAAACAAGCTGCACTCGCTCCATCCTCTCATTATCCCTTTTCCCTTTCCCAACTCCCTGATCCATGGTCATGGGGAGGTGGAGGGTGATCTTTTTGTGACGGGTGAGAGGGAGGTATTTTTGTGGTGGGTGGGTCATTGTTGTAGGGCTTGCTTTCACATGCTAATGTTGGCACTGTGGGCATTGGGCAACACACACATTTTTCTTTAAACTAGCAGTTTACTGTGTTTAAATTTAGAAAACTCCCACATGCTGGGAAAGCATTCCTCAGGCTTTAACATAAGATATGAGTTAGATTTATCACCAATCTGTGGAAGACAGGCTCATTTTTTTATTTAAATGAAAGCACAAAGTAGAGAAATGATAACAATCATGTCCTTCCTCGGGCATTCTGTAGGTTTTAATTAACAGGGCATGACCCCTGTGATTAACAGTGTCCCTCCCTCTAAAGTGAGGGTCTATCAATCTGTCTGTCCATCCATCCATCAATATGTCCCTCCCTCCGTCCCTCCATGCATCCATCCATCCATCCATCACACAGACAGGTGTCAGACACAGCAGCGTGGGGTACTTCCTACACCAAAACCCTCTGCTGGGTGGGAACAAGGCTTTGTTGACAGATAACATGGGTTCAAGGAGAAAACACGCAGACACACACATACACACACATATACACACATCCATGCATACAATGTGCAGATGAGGCTTTTAGTCGAATTTGTAACAAGCTGCATTTGCACTTTAGCAGGAAGAATGCATATGCAAATGTGAACAATGCTGATAGTAATCAAAGGGCACCTTCTCCTGTATGTCTTCATCTCTCCAAGCTCCCCCCATCCCTGTCGTTCTCACCTTTTTTTTAATCTGGGAAATCTTTGCTTTATTCCAAATTTTATCATAACCAGAATGAACGGAAGCCTTTACTGCGTTCCTCAATTTGTCTAAAGCACCCAACAATGGCTTGGGTTACATGAAAATACATTTAAAAATATAGTATTTAAAAAGAAGGGAAAAAAGAAGACTATACTAGCGGTCTCTTTCTGTCGTGGTTGGTTCTGTTACAGTGTTAGGTACACTCATGAAAACTATAAATGCATGGTAGTACACCACAATGTATCCCAATGGGACCCAATTACTTATGATACAATACTGCATATCCTTGCTCAATGCTTACTTCAATGGTGTTTCTCACCCTCTTTATCAAGTTTCTAAAACTTGCAACTTTTGTATTTAATTTAAATAAGACCAGATTGAGATTATATTCAGAAATATGCACTGCCCTTGAAGGCCTCACCAGCATACGGCGCACTGTGCTTATTAGAGAAAGGAAGGACATGGGTACAGACAGGTACATCCCATCTCACCGTCCATTCATCATAGAGGTTGAGTCACGAAAACCAGTTCAATAGGTTTTTGTTCGATAGCTGTGGTTTGCCGATAGCTGATAGTTTGGGGAAAACATGTTTCTGTTTTAACATGACTGCTCAAGTACGTATAGCACAAAGTGTAAAGGCATGTTGGCAGAGTTTGGTATGGGAAAACCTGAGAACCCTGACCATAGCCCTATCCAACCTGTATGATGTATGTTCCTAAGGTTCTATAACCCCAGTGTCAAGGGTCCAAAAGTAGTACTTTTGACTATATCACCAAGTTAAAAGTAGAGGTGTCACAAGATGTATGATATGTCTCTTTTAGGAGAAATGCAGTACTAATAAAGCTAACTAAAAAAGCTGAACTATGGCATCGTTACTGTGAATGATAATACACATAATATTGAAGTGGCAGGAAATGGCAGGATTGGAACCACACATTAATTAAGTGATTTGTGTACACTGTAAACCTTGCAATCCAACTTGCACTCGGTGCAATTATGGGAACTGTAGTTCTTTAAATAAAACTTTTCTACTGCAATAGATTTTGCATGTGTCTTTACATAACTACACATCAGCATAAATGACTATCGTCTGGCCATGTGACACCCCTAGTTACAAGCCATTGTGATCACCATATATCAGTTTAGTATGCAGGTTGTACAGCAGCTCTCAGTAGCAAAGGGTTCACATTGGGTTAACGACGTCCACATGAGCTCTTATTCCAGGTCAAGCCCCCTCCCTGCTCCCCCCTCCCCTGAAACACTTTGAAAGTGCTGCTAACGCCACAACAAAAGCCGCCAGACAACAGAGAGAATGTAGACATGAGAGGCTGCCGAAAGAAGTTTACGGATCCAAATGCTTTCTTTTCTTTCCCTTCTTCCCTCATTCTGACCTCAGTGCTGGAGAAGAGGATATGTGATTGGGTGGCACAGAGACAAAGGCACCGTGCTGTGGGCTACCCCCACTGTAATCAAACCTCAAATCCTTTACAGCGCAGATTCGTTCCTCATTTCCTTTCTCTCATTACTTGTCTTGTATTCTGCATTCTGCTGATTTGCAATCGGCTTGTTTAAATCTGGAGGTGATTCCGTCGTTGTTTGGTGTACGGACAGAGCAGCGATACGTTTAGATCCACTCAGCGATACAAGGCGGAATAAGTGGAGGACGTAGAGGAAGCGTGCAGGAAGTGAATGAGGAGCTCGTGAAAAGTCTGAAGGGGAGGGCGAGTGAGTGTGTGAAAGGGCAAATCTATGGAGGCTCGCACAGATGGGACAGGATGGTCGGTGTGAGTAGATTACAGAGGAGACTTCCTCCCTCTCATCCACTCATGTGCATGTCATAAAGCACATTGAAACACTCCAACACACACATTCTCCACACATCTCTTCCCACTCCCACCGGGATGTCTCCATGTCTTTTGGAATTGTGAGGGAGTCGAGCACCAGGAGAGATGAATACGGAGTGATGATGAAAAAGAAGGTGAATGATTGCAAGGGAAACAAATGGAGGATTTTCCTTCAGGAATTAAAGAGAGGAAGATTGCCCCTTTGCATCCGTGCTCGCCTATCTCTTTGGCTTCACCCTTGGATGTCAAGTAGAATAATTACGCTCTCATTTATTGCATTGTTGCATTGTCAATGTGCAAACTCCAGTACACAGGAGGGAGACCCTCCTCTCTTTATGCATATCTTCTCTTCTGTAAATGTCACTTACTATGTTCGTGTGGGCTGCCGGCACTGCCTTTGGATTTTAATGCATTTCAATAGTGTTCACTAAAAGCATCTTCAAAATGTCTCTTTTTTTTTTTTAAAGCTTCATCATCCTCTGATGCGGTCCTTTAAATCCAGCAGTGCAATGATGTTTCCCTTGTGTCAGTTATCTTATTGTCTGCCCTTTCTGACTGCTCAATATGGAAGACAAAGGGGACTGTATAAAGGGTTAAGGGTCACTTGACCTGAGTCACTTTTGATTATATTGCCTTCAGGGTGGACTGTCATTGCCCCGGGAGACTGACAACACACCCTAGTGATATATTTAAGATGTCCAGTGGAGCTGTCCTCTAACCAAACCAATGTAACAGAACCAGAACAGGAAGCCCACAGGTTGCTTCTTAATACTACAAAAACACCACAATGATTACCTTTGGGATTATAATGGCTTTTGTAAAATGCTGTTTTTTTCCCCCTTGTCCCTTACATGTGCCTTTTTGACTGTGAAAACCTATAATCAGCTATGTTGGAGTCTAATAATCAAGTGAGGTAGGAGTCAGTTTTGTCCTCCCATCAAGATATTATCTTCTCCATGCTGATTATTGAACTCCAATAGTCAAAGGGACATACATTTCAACCAAAAACGATTTGCATCCAAGCCAAATTTAAAGTGATTTTGTTACATTGAAATTGTATTTTTGATTGACAAGTTGTAGAGGAAGAACAATGTGTTAAAGGGATTGTATACAAATGTTTCCTAGAAAACAAATGAATGAGTGAATGTTTTGGTACCTGTGAGAGAGTGGAAGAGTAGGCTGGGTTGTACATGACATCAGTCAAACACTTGGACGGTAAACAGGCGTATGTATTCGTATATAAAGACATCATGTGAAATGATGCCTACAAGGTGTGTCAGAAAAATTCCAGGACTGGCATCACAAAAGATCTATTTTAAATCCATCCATCTTTTTACAAAATAACAACATTTAAACACGGAAAAATTGAATTTTAATTTCATTTGTGCGTTATTAAGAAAAAAGTTAAAGGTATTTAATTTGGCAAAATTTCTGAAAGAACTGCAATGTTCACACAAACAGGTGGATGGTGTTTTGATATACAGTGGACCAGTGGAGTTAACGTCATTAATCCGTTCCAGAAGGTCCGACTCAAACCATAACAAACTCTAACCAAAGCTAATTTTAATCCCATAGGAATTAATGTAAATCCAATTAATCTGTTCCAGAAAACCAAAAATATTAACACAAAGGACATTTTATAGACATTAATATAATATATAACATAATAACTCCTTTACATTGTTTTGCAAAGATGGAGGGAGAGGATAAAGAAAATGCACACAAAATGAAATATAATGATTTTGAATTGAATATTATTGACATAGTGGAGGCTTCTGCTTACTTATGACCCTAATGAGGACAGGGAGTATAGAAAATGGATGGGTTGAGTTAGTCTTTACTTTTGTGTTTACTAACCCCCACAATCCCCACCACCCAATAACCATTTGCAATATTTTCATTTATTAATATTTTCTCACTTTCACCATGATCAAGTAGGTGGCTTGCGGTCTTCTCTTTCCGCTTGATTTAGCCGGGCCATTGCTGCCTTTCCTTCTGTATTAACAGCTTCACTGATGATCGGTGCTGATTAGCTGCAGGAAAACTGCTGGCACATCAGTGCTGCTCCAGCTTGGGATGGAGAAATGCTCCATATTTATTTGTGGTTAAAACCCACAACAGTACGGTACACTGAGACACGTATTGAACCGATGTGGATGAACTGTGTGTCGCTCAGTACGACCCGTGGCTTTTATTATTATGCTTTGACTAATGTTTATCTGTGTCTTCTGCAGCGTGTATGGCTGGTTTCTACAAGTCCAGGGCCTCTGATGCAGGATGCTCCAAGTGTCCTCCACACAGTTACTCGCTCCGAGAGGGGGCGACGGTGTGTGACTGCCACTCCGGATTTTTCAGAGCTGACAGCGACAGTCCCTCCATGGCTTGCTCCCGTAAGAACGCACGCTGGTACACTTGTCATAATGGGAAAACACGCTGGTGAGGCAATGCCCTTGTGAAAACAGACAACGCATGGTTCTTGCAGAGAAAAGCAAGCAATTGGCATCCCTCCTCCTAACCCCTCACCCACCCCTCCGTCAAAACAAAGGCAGCAGACACGCACTTGTCTAAATGGAGCTCTTGTTTGGTGATTCTGTTACTTATGACTAAACCACCATCCACATCCTGTTAAGGATCTCTGACATGTGAATAAATGTCCTCTTTTTCCTTCTCTGCTTGTTGAAGCCTCTCAGTAAGGTCCTGCGTTGGAGACCTTTGAGACCTCAGTCGTAAAACTTAATTATGCCTATATGGAGCACATGGTTCTCTTGGCTTGGGAAAAATGACAAACACAAAAAAGAAACACCACAGAAAAGAATGTTGGGCCATCAAAAAAGAAACTGAACAATAAACATTTTTGTCTGATGCCATAAACGCGCAGAAGCCTCACCCCCCACGTACAACATTTCAACTCATTAAACCTGTATTTACAGAAAATGTAAATAAAAGTATAAAAGTAAGAAAGTTGAATTACGGTGGCACAATGCTAAAGCTGCTCCTGTCTCGACTAGGGGTGTCTGAGAATAGTCGACTATTCGAGGATTTGTCGGCGAGGCATTTGACTCTCAATGTTGTAGTTGAATTATATGACAATGTCATGTGATCAAGATTGTACCATTCTGACTACATGGGGGTGCCCACGGCTGCTGCTGAGCATGCATTTTTCACATAGAATCTCTTCATTTTTGTTATAAAGAGCCTATTTTTTATAGAAATTCAGCCTCATTTGTGTTAGTAAAGATTTTAAAATCACATGTTTAATAAAGACCTATTAATACGTCGGATGTCGGCGCATACAGTTTTCACTGCATTCCGTTAAATAAGCTTCTCTCTCCTCCTCCTCAGAGCCTCCATCAGCTCCACAGCAGCTGATTTCAGTGGTGAATGAGACCTCTGTCGTTCTGGAGTGGAGCCCCCCTCGCCGGCTGGGAGGTCGAAGTGACATCAGCTACAACCTGGAGTGTCTCGTCTGTCAAACTGGCAATCAGGCTAAGACAAGTAGCAAAGGCGTCTCTTGGAATCACAGCGTCACCCAGCCGGATGCTCAGCACATCGGCCAGGGAATGCAGTCAGACCAAGGGATTGTGGGACCTGAAGTCCAGTCAGGCAGAGGCGTCTATCAGAGAGAATCCACTAGACCAGCTTCAGGCTCTCAGTTGTGCCAAACCTGCAGCTCAGACGTGCTGTTCTCTCCCAGCCAGACCGGCCTGAGGGGCACTCGGGTGGTGGTGAGCGAGCTCAGGGCCCACACTCACTACACCTTTATCGTGCAAGCACGAAACGGAGTCTCCCAGGCTGGTGCTGAAGGGGCCACCCAGAGTGTGTCTGTCTCTGTAACCACTAATCAAGCAGGTAGGACATATGCACTTGTTTCTTCAAGATTGCAATAACAAAGTGTCAATCTATAGAAAGTATGCAGAAGTGGGTCAGATATTGTACTAAATAAAGTTTTACATTTTTTAGGTGTTATTACATTTACAGTGACTTATTCAATTACAATTACAGTTTGATGGGTGGCACGGTGGTTGAGTGGTTAGCGCGCAGACCAGGGTTCAATTCCACCCTCGGCCATCTCTGTGTGGAGTTTGCATGTTCTCCCCGTGCATGAGTGGGTTTTCTCCTGGTACTCCGGTTCCCTCCCACATTCCAAAAACATGCTAGGTTAATTGGTGACTCCAAATTGTCCATAGGTATGAATGTGAGTGTGAATGGTTGTTTGTCTATATGTGCCCTGTGATTGGCTGGCGACCAGTCCAGGGTGTACCCCGCCTCTCACCTATAGACAGCTGGGATAGTCTCCAGCACCCCCGCGACCCAAAATGAATGAATGAAGTACAGTTTGATCTTGGAAATGCTTCAAATATCCTCCTTGAACAATGCAAATTCCGATCTGCACGATTGACCCACCCTGTATAGACTGTAGGTGCTCTTATCTGCATAGGGCCTTTAAAGGGTCGCTGCCATGATCCATCAACTTTGCTTAAATATGTTGTTTGTAAGTATGTTCTACGTTGTTCGATTTTTGAAATCAAACGGTATATCTGCAGAAATGACTTTTTTTGGAGCTGGCTCTCACAGTCAGCATCATTTCCGGAAGTCATGTCGCTATGGCTCAGGTAAACAAACATGGTGATGTACGAGACAGAGGATGTTTACAGTGACTATAGTGATTTGAGAGATGTGTCAATAGTTTTCAAGGAGGAAGAAACATTTGGCGATGAAATAGAGAACTTGTAAAACTTGAACTTAAGCCTGAAGTGTGACTCTGGAGTTGCTTATCCTTCAATTGTTGTTTTAAATCAACTTCTTAATGAGCATAAAGGGGTTTTTATAGCCTCTTTGATTGTACGAATATGTGGTCATATGTCGGGGAAGAATGCTCGCCGCTGTTGCCACCGCCGCCCCAAAGTAAACATATCACTGTCAAAAGATGTTTATATAACATGTGTAATGCTTTGCAGCCTTGTCGCTATTGTGAAATAGTGTTTATAGATATTATGTAAACAAGGCATGACTTACTCTTGTGTCGTTCTTTGTTTTTTTCCTTTATACCAGCAGAATAGCAGTTATACCGCACTTTCAAGCCAAATGCTTCTTGTTATGGTGTTCCTTTGAAGCAGTTGTCAGTGAAATGATCACTGCAAAAAAACAGAACTCGGAGTGGGCGTCCTTCTGTCTCTCGATTTTTGCACTTCGGTCATTGTTGTCTTAAACCTTGGTCTGTTGGAAAAGAAAAACAAACATCCAGCAGCAACACATAGTTTTGGCGTGACTACTATTTTGATGAATAATATACTGAACCAGGTCGATGATCTACCTCAAGAAGTGTTTATTTACTGTGTTTCAGCTGAGACATGGCACCCCGATGACGTCACTTTTGTAAATTAGGCTGAGCTGTGAGTTCATCATGGCTGGTGCCATTAATTCTAAATGTCATTTTTTTATATGTATAAATGGTATAGTATGCAAAACAGTTGATTAATGGAATTAATGGCTAAAGCAAAATTATTTCGGAAAGATTTTGTCTGCTAGAGTATGACTTATCGTCCACATCTTCTGATAAATAAAACTGTTTATTATAATTTTACTGTGAACAAAAGTGCAAACAGTTGCTTTGCATTCTGTGGAAGGGAGCTGCTTTGCTTTACTCGCACTGTTATCGTTGCCATCGTTATTACGCTGTCCTCCTACACTCAACATCTGAATTAATTATAGGGGTCTTCTCAAGCGGATGTCAGAAAGCATTCTGGGAGATGTTCTGTACATCAATGACTTAAATACAAATAGAAAGAGCTTTGTATTCACAATGGTAGAACGCAATAGCGACAGGAAGCTATAAATGTATGTATAAATGACTTCTTCCAGTCACCCAGATTTTATGGCGTGTTTCATTTCAGTTGTGAGGGTGTTGGCTGAGGCTTTGTGGCGTTTCCCACACATGCCCTTCATTACTTTTTTGCATGTCATTACATCTCAACTGGCTTCACTTTGCCGTGGCATTTGAAAAGTGGCACACCTGCTAAGTTTGAGGTGCCCCGGGGAAATAAGTTCTAGCTGGGAGTGCTCCACATGAGCGTATGCCTGGGATGTGTCAAGTCCAACCCGCACCACCATATGGCTGCGTGTCATGTGACCAGCCTCAAAAGAGGACAAACAGTGGAAGGGACGGATGGGTTTAAAAAAAAAAAAATGGAACGATGTTGAACTATAGATTGAGTGAAGTGTTTTGCCTCTATGGAATAGGACTGAATAAGATTGAGGTCAACTCCCAGGAGTTGGGTCAAAGGGAGTGTAGGGAAAGGTTCACCATACATTTAGATACATATTTAGTTGTCATTAACTCACTATTAGGAATGGGCGTTTGTCTCATTTCCTTTTTTTGATCAATTACGGGGCAAAGTGAAGAACAGTAATCCCTCGTTTATTGTAGTTAATTGGTTCCAGGCTCGACCATTCCTTCTTTATAAATGGAATCTTTTTGTAGGCAACCTGTTAAGACCTTCTAAATAACACCCCTACAGTCACCTTTACACTCATATAATATCACCCAATATTGTATATAGAAAATAACCCATCTAAGGCATAAATAATACTCCTGCTTGTGTGTGTATCTTTCGATAAATTTCCCCAGAAGAGCGTAGTGGCGTGTGGACAGGAAGTAACGTCGAGTTTTAGCTTGGTGTGGGTTACGGCCGCATCAGTGGTAGTAGTAGTTCAGGTATATTGTGCCTGTTGTGAGATAAATCAAACCTGCAATAAAAACCTGTTGTTTAGGTGATGAAGTCAAGCGGTTCTGTGTCTCATTGAATATCAAAGTAACATTACTGACACCTACTGGCCAGTGTAGAATACTACATATCATTCACTGCGGCTTTGAATGCATCTTCTGAATGCCTTATATCTGCATTTAACCAGTTTTAAGCTAAAAAGCAAAAAATGCATATAATTCACTTATATGCATATGTAAATATGCAGATTTTTTTGACAAATCAACCACGAAACATCATTATTTATTAATCATTATATTTTTGAGAAATATAGGGTGAAGCCAAAAAATTGGAATTGCAATGTGGCAATAAGTTACAGTATAATTAGTTAATATTCCAATGTAAAGGACAAACCTCTTTCTGAATGTTCTGAAGTCCGGTTTCAATGCCAATGTTGTAGTTGACGTAATGTCCTTTTTAATTGAGACAAAATCAGCAGCGCTCCTGCTGGTTGCAAACTGTCCTTCAAGACATGATTAATCAAAAATCAATACCACACAATTGATTGAATTCTTAATGAATTACTCAGTTATTATCTCTCCTACTCACAATTATTGGCCATACTAATAGCCATTAGGTATTGTTACTTGAATAATGTGATACATTACCATTGTCATAATGTGTCATGTATAGGTCTTCATTCTCGTTTTCCTTTTTGATTGTGTGAGAGAATCAATGATTCCAATTGAAGTCCATTTTGAAAACTCCAGTGAGTCCTAATGTCTTCCTCTGTCTTAGCTCCCTCTCCAGTGTCGTCCATCCAAGTCACTGACGTCACCAGGCATACTTTGTCATTGTCATGGCAACAACCCGATCAACCCAACGGGGTCATCCTGGAATATGAGGTCAAGTTCTATGAGAAGGTGAGCAGTTGGCAGGTTAATGCAGTCCAGCTAGTTGTCTGGAATGCCAATATTTTCATCAGATGGATTTGTTGTCAGGCATTCAAAAGCGGGTCCTTTTGTCCAATCCAATCAGGATCAGAAGGAGAGGTCCTACCGCATAATGAGGACCTTCTCTCGGAGTGTGGATGTCACGGGCCTCAACCCACTTACTGTGTATGTGTTTCATGTGCGAGCTCGCACCGCTGCCGGATATGGGGAGTTCAGCACCCCCTTTGAATTTTCCACCAACTCAGGTACAACATTCATTTTTGGTGAATCGCCTACAAGGTTTTAGTAAGGAATATGAAATGGTGTGTTTCTACCTGTTCAGATCCCTTCCCTTTGATTGGAGAAGGAGTCAACTCTGCCTTCCTGCTGCTGTCTGTGAGCGGGGTTGGAATTTTGTTGCTCATATCGGCAGCCATCTTCATTATTAGTCGCAGGTATACATGCAAACACACAAGCACGCATATGCATGTGCATGATTGATTTTTATCTGTGAAACCAATCCAACAAGGAAGCTGATCAAGGATTTTTGTATGTTTTCTCAGTGGATAAAAAAAAAAAATAAATATAAAAATGTCAAAAAAATGCACAATAATTACATTAAATTTGCTGTTAATTCATATCATGGTGGAGGTCTGTTCTCAATTTAGTGTCATATTATTGCCACATTTTTAAACAGCTGCTCTGCAGATGTGTCTAATAAAGTGACCATTGGGATTTATACATAATGAATAATGCATATGATCAATCCATCACTATCACTCTGAGACATCCTGCTATTGTGTGGTGAAATAAGGTGTGTGTGTGTGTGTGTGTGTGTG
This sequence comes from Doryrhamphus excisus, assembly GCF_037039965.1. Taxonomy (NCBI): domain Eukaryota; kingdom Metazoa; phylum Chordata; class Actinopteri; order Syngnathiformes; family Syngnathidae; genus Doryrhamphus; species Doryrhamphus excisus. The sequence continues at coordinate 18,742,415 of NC_136362.1, forward strand.
TGTTACCTGCAGCTCTTTTAAAGGGGATTAGAGTGGAGACAGTGATAATCCCTTTGTCCCTGATTTGTCATCACTGTCCCTCCTATTTCTGTGCCCCCCCCACACACACACACTGGCACACAAAGCTGAAGCAGGTGCCCACAGATGCACATTCATATACACACCTGTTCCTGTTCAGCCACAAAGAGTTTTTTCTTTTTTTTACTGTTTCTTTGTTTAGTGGAAAATGCCTTTTATCTCCCACTACTTGAGGCCTGCCCCTGCCTTCCCACTACCCCTTACTTCTCCTCCCCTTCCACTTCCCAGAACGCTTTCATGTGCTCACGCCCCGCGTCCGTGCTGCTCTCTCTTCTCATTGTCATCACTTTGTAGAAGAACTGTGTAAAAGTGTCAACACAAACATGCACAAATGACAATATTTGTTTTTTTGTTTGTGTGCTAAATGTAACTAATTTATCAGGAGGAGCAAGTACAGTAAAACCAAGCAAGACTCGGAGGAAGAAAAGCATCTTAATCCAGGTACACACACACACAACAGATGGATGTTCTCCACCACACCTGCACACTTCACACTATTCTCCCAACAAAGACATTTATATAACGTATGCAACCGTTACACAATTTGCATGTATCATCCTCCTCGGTAGGAGTGAAGATCTATGTGGACCCGTTCACCTACGAGGACCCAGATCAGGCCATCCATGAGTTTGCCAAGGAGATTGACGTCAGCTGTATTCACATCGAGAGAGTTATCGGCATGGGTTAGCACATACGCATAAACCTACACACAAATGCTTACTTGGCGCTGACGTTTGCCGTTTGCTGTGTAGGAGAATTCGGGGAGGTGTGCAGCGGGCGGTTACGTGTGCAAGGAAAGCGAGAAGTGTACGTGGCTATCAAGAGTCTGAAGGCAGGATACTCGGATAAACAGAGGCGTGATTTCCTGTCTGAGGCGTCCATCATGGGACAATTTGACCACCCCAACATCATCAGGCTGGAGGGTGTTGTCACCAGATGTGAGTTGCTGCAAATTGCGTCAACAATGTAGGACCATAATGACTTCTAATGACTATTTTGTGTGGGTTTCTTTTAGGTAAACCACTAATGATTATTACAGAATACATGGAAAATGGATCCTTGGATGCTTTTCTTCGGGTACATTAATTCCCTTTATGTCGACATTTTTCATTGGCAAAGTCGAAGCATCATCATTTATCCTGTCACCGTTTAGAAACACGACGGCCAATTCACGGTGATCCAGCTGGTCGGCATGCTGCGTGGCATCGCCTCAGGCATGAAGTACCTGTCAGACATGAGCTACGTTCACAGAGACCTCGCAGCACGAAACATCCTGGTCAACAGCAACCTGGTGTGTAAGGTGTCTGACTTTGGTCTCAGTCGGGTTCTGGAGGACGACCCTGACGCTGCATACACAACCAGGGTAAGACTGGGTTTGACCAAATGACCAACTAAATGACTGATTAACTGATAATCTAACTAATGACTGGTGAGTTAACTACGTATATAAACTTCTTACTCACTGTCTGACTAACTGACAGTATAATAAGTTGAATAACTGCCTGACCAATTAACTAATTGAGTAACTGACTGACTAACTAGAAATCTAACTGACAGATGCGCTCCCTCACTAATTGATTAATTAATTGACTGAATTAATTGACTTCAAACAAACCAACTAACCAACCAGCCGACATGAGTCAAAGATATATTGCAGTGCATGTACAGTACACTGAATAACACTGCATCTGTATCATTGATCCAGGAGGCCATTGGGACTTACCTCTCTCCTGGAGGAAAGATCCCCATCAGGTGGACTGCTCCAGAGGCCATCGCCTACAGGAAGTTCACCACGGCCAGTGATGTGTGGAGTTACGGCATCGTGATGTGGGAGGTCATTTCTTACGGCGAGAGACCCTACTGGGACATGAACAACCAGGATGTGAGTATTTTTAGCTCCTTTAACCTTCAAGATTTCTCACGAGCAGAAGAAGCAGCAAAATCTATGCTCCACAACAACATCATAGTAATACATAAGGCCACAATATGTCAGAACTGGTGTGGTATGTATTGGTGTACCGCCATAGGGCAGTTTTAGAGTGCTCTGTACCTTTAAGCACATGAATGGACTCTGGCTGCACCTTGTGTATAAGATACAGTGTTTGCTGAGATCTTTTTCTTTTGCATGTTTGTCCCACTTATACGTTTCCGATCTTATTTAAGTCATTTTTTGATTGAAAACCGGTACAGCAGTAACTGTACCTAAGCCTGGCTGTTTTGATGTAGATATCATGGCGTTGCGGATCACAATGCATGCCACAGAGATTCACATCTCTACTTACTATAGATAAATACTGATTTCTATCTGTGATCAAATGTGATTAATTATGAGTTAACTGTGGACAAAAAATGTGATTAATCACGATTAAATATTTGAATCGATTGACAGCCCCAGTATATACTATAATTTCTTCAAGGTTGGAAGTTCTGTTAGTGGCTTCATTCAGATATATAAATTAAGGATCGACCGATACATCGGCCGGTCGATATATCGGGCCGATATTTGCGTTTTTTTCCTTGTATCGGTATCGGCCGATACACGCGTGGGTTCGCCGATGTATTTTTCCACCGCATGATTTACAGTCAGGCATCCGCTGGGGCAGCTTTGTGTTGCCCTGGCGGCAGAGGACCCCGCCCCCACTGTTGAATCACATCAAGAGCGCGTTTTCACAAGTAATAGAGTTAGCTTGCTTTTAACACTTTACCAAGCCCATCACAAATATCGGCCCAAGCAAAATCGGCCATCGGCTGAGGGTGATGGAAAAAAATCGGTATCGTCATCGGCCCCAAAAAAAACATATCGGTCGATCCCTAATATAAATACATCAATACATAATACCGATTCTCAATAGTATTTCAACTTGGGACAGGAAGGCGTGCCTGGGAATTAACTTTTTCTTTTAGAGATTCTTGTTAGATTGACAGTGTAATAGTTTCCTAGCCAAAGTACTAATAGAACAAACTCAGAACTCACAGGCCGTTTGCTCAGACAAATCCAGATTTATGTGCAACTGGTTTGTGTTCAAACGTTTATTCCTACAGAGACCAATTATGTGAACTTCAATGAAGCCCCTTGATGTTGAAGAATACATGAAACAGGCACCATGTCTGTGATATTTTAGGAGTGGACAAACAAAGCATAAAGAGTGTGTGTTTAACCTCTGGTCCTTCACAGAGATTTTGCTGCATTTGCCTTCAAATCAAGGCCAACACACATTGACGTGGTGCAGGCACGGTGCTGTAATATACTTTTACGCACTATGAGATTATATACAAGGTGATTGAGCTGATGAAAGCACTTCTGAGGGAGCTCTAAAACGTTCAAAAAAATCCTTTGTGAAGCTCATTTTTTGAAAGCACAATTTCTATATATGGTAACAACTCCATAGCTAATGTGTTGCTTATTGATATGCAAACCGGATGGACAATGCTTTTGTTCACCATTCAGGTCTGTGCTGAAACTACTGAAAGTACTGCCTAGTGATGTCGTAATTTCACTTTTACTTTACTTGCTATTGATGCTTTTATGTTGGTAAAAGCAAGCACTGCCAGGGATTATGAGGTAATATTTCTCGTACTGGCATGAGTGTTCAATAATCGAGACAGTGTATGATACCAAAGGCAAAATTTGGGTGGAAAATTTTGGTTGAAAACCGAATCATATGAAAATTGAGGAATTTGACTGCGTAATGGTTGTCGGACTTATGTCTTATGACTTATGTTATGTCGTATCTATACAAATGACAGCAAAACAGTCCAAACACGACAATACCATGAACATGACTGATGTTCTTTGTTTCTGCAGTTAGCATTCATTCAGTCAATGTTTGATTTCCAGTCAATAAATGTGTCCATTCTCCACCTGTAGGTGATAAAAGCCATAGAGGAAGGCTACCGCCTGCCTGCTCCCATGGACTGTCCTGTGGTCCTGCACCAACTTATGTTGGACTGCTGGGAGCGAGAGCGAGCCGAGAGACCCACGTTCAGCCAGATCTTGAACATGCTGGACAAACTTATTCGCAACCCCGGGACTCTGCGTAGGACCGGAGGGGAAAGGTAAACACATTTGTGGAAATAACACATAATGTCGTAATACATTCCCACACTTGACACCTCCACTGTGACTAATACCCACAGACCCACCATATTGGAGTCAGGAGTGGGTCCGGAGGTGTGTGTTTCGGTCCTACCAGAGATGTGCATGGCCAAGTGGTCGCTGTGTGAGTGGTTGCAGTCCATCGGTTTGGAGATGTATACAGAGATCCTGGTGGCAGCAGGATACTCCAGTCTTGACAGCCTATTGGCACTCACACACCAGTAAGTGCACCTTCAGGACATCTTTTAGTTCATAGAATTTCCTCAAATAATGGCTGGGTATGCATTTTGGACACCACTAGTTTAAGCGGATAGTGCACTTGGAGATTAATTGGGGTGTGGCGCTTTTATAACTGGAGACACAATATGAAGAAATATAATACCTAGATATAGCAAAAATATCCATTCACTCATTCAATCCCAGCCATTTTACAAAATTCAACCCCTTCACTACCGGCCATTTTAGATGATTTTGACAGATTTTTCGAGGCACAGAATATTGTGTTCTCTGGCTATGTTAACATACAACCTAAAAGATTAGACTCTTCTTTTTCATCAGGAAAAAACGTTTGTTTCTACCTTTTTTTTGTTTTTTTAGTAATCAGCAGTACAACATAGGTGAGTTTCAAAAGGGAGAAACCAGTTTTTAGTGAGAAGATAACAAGCACAACTTTCACTTTGACACAATTTTTTTGCTTTCTTGACAGCTCGGATATCTAAACAACAACATAAACAATAAAAAGGGTTGCTATACATCTCAATTGCAATTTATTTACAAATATAACACTATTAAACTACTACAATTTGGAACCAAAGCGTGTGCACATGTGTGTGTGCGTGTGCATGCAATGTAATGTCCTTACAATACATAACCTTCTGCATGCTACACTCCTCCACGCTCTTTCACTTCCTCCTTGCTGGCCAGCATGTTTTTACATGCAAAAGGTGCATGCCGAGCTCTTATTAAATGCACTTCTGCCACCTTGTGCCCGTTTTTTAGCGTGCACTTGCATTATCACCTCTTTTTTTATTCCACAAAAAAAAGATGTGTAATTACGTCTTTGGCTTTGGGCGTTCAGGTTTTTAAAAATATATAAGTTTGTCTTTGGTGTTGAATGAGTTGGACACGACCCTACAGACCCAGCAGATGGTGCTGTATTGTTTCATTCTTTAATATTTAATACAGAGTAACAATTAAGTCACAGACTGAAACAGTTGCTAAAATTGCGAGGGTTCTAATAATGTTAAAAACTTTATTTAGAAGATTGTGAACACATTTTCTGTGTTCAATCCTACTCCATGGAAATTCACTTTTAAGGGTCGGGTCTGGGACCAATAAACTGTGATAAACGAGGGATTAGTGTATCAACGACCTACGTTATTGGTGCCCCACTAATGTTTTTCCTCATGATTTGTGCTTTGGCTTTTATTTCACAGGGAAATGGACAGACTGGGAATCCTCACACCATCCCACCAGGACATACTCCTTGCCAGTGTGCAGCAAGAAATGTTGTCTCAAATGCAGCACATGCAACACACAATGGTTCCCGTCTGAGTGACAGGATGGATACACACCTGTGTGCAAAACAATTCCATTTACCTCATCCATGCACTTTAGGGAGACATTCACCAGTGGACCAGTACAAGGAGCGTAATGAAAGTATGCCAGAAGAAGAGAGAAAGCAGCACTTTTTTGTCAACTTCCATCCTGTGGAGTTTTCTAAGAACATGATGTGGTCGTGGCCACTGATTGCTACTGAGACTGAAGCCACATCCTCTTATTCACTTCTCTTTTGCATTATTTTATTATCTGTTTGTGAAGGCTGACATGAAAGCAGAACGACTTCCAGTTTTATTTTTTTTGCTGCTTTGGGCTTGACTTGAAGAAAATGTGTGTGTGTTATTGTATGTGTGTGTTAGTGTTACTCATGCTGTGGGAACATAAATGTGCAGAAGAAGTGATTAGGCTAAGACTGCAGGAAATTCAAGTGTGCGTGTGTGTGCGTGCGTGCGTGTGTGTGCAGTGTGTGCAGTGTAAACTCACACATAATGGACTCCCCCGTGTCTAAATGTCACACGTTTGTTTGAACTTTCTGATTATGCAAAGTGAAAGTGGGAGGAGTCAGGGCGAATATCTCTCCAGTTACATACTAACAGACTGAATGTTTTTGCTTTTGTTTCTATAACTCTGTTGGTTTAACCTTTTTTTCATTAGACATGTTCATTAGAATCAAGTCAGTCTTGTCTCTCATTAGCTACATGAAATATTTTGTTTATTTATGGTCTTTTTTTATGTAGTTTCTATATTGTAAATTAGAAGCCAAGTGAAGAAGAATTGTATTGACTGCCATATTGCATTGCAATAAATGCCAAAATCCATTCTTGTACAGTATATGACTTTTCATATTAATTGCATAGAATCTGTATTCAAATCATCAAGGTGTCAGAATAGTCACAACAGTGCATGCCATGCTGCCATGCCTCCAAAACAAAAAAGCACCTATTTGTCCCCCTGATTTAAGATGTATAATATCAGTATAAAATTAAATTAAAAAGATTTGGATGGTTGTTTGCAGTGAAATGGAGTTGTCACAACAGTGCATGATATGCTGCCTCCAAAATGAAAAATAACTCATCAACATTACTTGAGATATGCAGCATCAGTAGCAAATTATGATAGATTTGGTTGAGGCTTGTTAGCAGGGAAACATGATGGAATCGTCATGACAGTGCATGACATGCTGCCATGCCTCCAAAAAAGAACCCATCCTTCCCACTGAATTGAGATGTATATCAGTATAAAATTCAAATGAAACAATTTGGATGGTTGTTTGCAGTGAAACCTTGGAGTTGTCACAACAGTACATGATACGCTGCCTCCAAAATAAAAAAGAACTCATCCTCAACGTGACTTGAGATATGCAGCATCAGTCGCAAATTACAATAGATTTGGTTGAGGGTTGTTAGCAGGGAAACATGATGGAATCGTCATGACAATGCATGACATGCTGCCTTGCCTCCAAAACAAAATATGACATATTCCCCTGCATCGAGATGCATAATATCAGTCTAAAATTCAGTTTAACTGATTTGGATGGCTGTTTGCAGTGAAACAGGTTGCAATTGTCACGACAGTGCATGACATGCTGCCATGCCTCCAAAAAAGGACCTATCCATCCCACTGAATTGAGATGTATAATATCATCAGTGCATAATACGCTGCCTCCGAAATGAAAAATAATTCATCTTCAACGTGACTTAAGATATGTAGCATCAGTAGCAAATTAGGATAGATTTGGTTGAGGGTTGTTAGCAGGGAAACATGACGGAATCGTCACGACAGTGCATGACATGCTGCCATGCCTCCAAAACAAAAAAATAATAATTTGGACCAAAACCTAAAATGGGATAAACTAAGTCACTTATTTGTACTAAATTATTTTATTTACAAGTGCACAGGGAAAAACATAAAGTATTTTGCATTCATACATTTATGATACAAGTCTACAAAAATACATCAAATTAAGTCTTAAGTGCTCATCTTTGGTAGAAGCAACCATTATTTATGAAAGCGCAGCACGGTAAGAAAAACAATCAACATTAAAGCTACGCTTGGTGTTGTGTGTGAATGAGAGGACAGGCAGAAAAAAGCGAGGATAGAAAGAGGAAGAGAAAGAAATATCTTGCAATCAAAAGGAGAAGAAAACGCAGTGGGTTGTCTCCATGTGGCATCACGTTTTTGCCCGATAAATTGGGCTGAGTTCACTGCGCAAACTTGTCCTATCAGCACACATCTGTCCTCTAATATGATGCCATGCACATATTCTTACGCACACACACACACACACACACACACACACACAGGGGAGTTGATTGGAGGATACTTTTGATACATAAAGGAAGGGATGATAGAATCTTGAGTCTGGCAAATATGCCAATGTTTCTCCAGCCTAATGAGACTTGGCTGCACAAACACACATGCACACACACACACACACACATACACACATGCCTCCCCCATGACTCACTCCCAATGACTCCAGAAACAAAATGCTGATGGTGGTTAATGAGGCAGATGCCGCCTAAATAAGAGACAGAGAAAGAGAGAAGAAGGAGTTCGTTTGGCTCCAGGCAGGGAAACTGACTGCTCCTCTCCAATAATGAGATCGTCATGTGGTCACATGACCAAAGGCCACCTTTTGTGATGATGCATCACATACTGTGCTCGACTCTTTAATGCACATTAACAGATGCACGGTGGGTTTTGCAAAAATAAATCATATTGCTTTTTTTTTTCTATCAGCATATTTCCTCAAATAGTGGCCTCCGTTCTGATAGACGCCGTGTCTTGATTAATTGCCTTAGAAAACTGAGCCGCTCCCAAAATACAAGAAAAGGTGGAAGCTGTTTGGACAAATTAGTTATCTCATTAAGGTGATCTTGAAAAAAAAAGATCCATGCAGAGTGTTTAAAATGATACTATGATATGGCACGTTAACTTGTGTCTGTGTACACTTTATAGTTTTGTGTGCCTCCATTTTTATACTCTGGGGGGGGCTACTCATATATAATATATATTATTTTATTTCATATTATTCAATTTTTTTCTTATTTTTATTGATTATACATTATTTTTTTGTATGCTATTATTCACTAAGTATATTTATTTTATATTATATAGAGTAAGCATGATGAATTTGTTATTATTTTTACTTAAGCTAGCAGATAAAAATACATGATTCTAAAAAAAAATATGCAACTGGACTATGTGTGTTGCACACGTTCAATGCGTAACCTGCAACAAGGTTAGATGCTTCTTCACGTACTGGTTGCTGTGCAGCGTTTATTTCAATGGAAGAGATGCACGGCAAGTTCTTAGAAAATCCACTTCTGCCAAACTGAGGTTGTTTTTCTCGGCTTAAAACTGCTGTCTTCTATCGTAGAGTTGTATCATCACCTCTTCGTGCAAAAAAACGACAACTAAATACATCTGGGAGCATGTGGTCGGGTTGAAAAATCGTATAAATACGTCTTTGGTAGCGAATGAGTTATCAAAAACCTTTAAGAGGCCTGGTGCTCTATTAAAAAAATAGAGAGGTAATATAGTAATTCTGTTTTGTGATCTCTTGTTTTCCCTTAATTTGAAGTCTACATTTGCATTCACTGTGACAAATCGTGCCTGCATGTGTTTCGAATTGTGATAAAAGGAATCGATCAATTGGATAATCGTGCAGGCCCCGAAGCCACATTGACCGCTGCAAGAATGAGCAGTAGTAATGTTAACCCCAAAAGACACTCTTGTGGTCTTGAGGAGGGACGATCAAATTGAATCTTTCTGTCTCCATGTCTCAGTGGGAGGCCATTGTGGGTTTTTGTCCCCAGATTAAGACTCGTATGGATCCGGCTAATCCTGCCTGCTCTTCCATGTGGGAGTGGCAGCGGGGCGTCTTTGCTGCACAGCCAGCCGTAACTTAATGGCTGTGAGATTGAGTTTTGTACACGGGCGCGCTCACACAGCCGCAGACACACAAGCGCAAAGTCGAGATTTGTTTCAGGATTAAAAGCATCACCCTCAAAGACGGACATAATGCCGCAGGCATTCCCACGGCAGCCCCGACAAGGCTGTGTGTGTATTCCTCCAAACTAGCAGCATCAGAAGATACACACAAACACACACAGCCAGATGCACACAGTCTATGTTGCAAAGCAGCTGTCCGAGACGACAGGCCATGTCGCTCTCATTATGCTGGCCAGTCGCACAAGTCCTGGCTCGCTCTCCCCTGCTGCTGCTGCTGTGGACAGGTAGCATCTGACACGCATTAGCCTAGTAGTAATGACTTCTTCTGCTGCAGTCATTATCACACACACTTGGAGAAAAACAACCCCGGGGTGCCAGTTTTTGCAGCAAAATGCATTTTAAAGCTGATGGTCTTGACATTTCGGCCTAGAAAATCATGCAAAACGCAAAAACAAAGCTGAGAGTTTAGTTTGTTATTTTAGTATTTCAGCCCTCAGAAGCCTTGTTTAATAGATCTTAAAATCCCGTCCACAGAGCATGAGTCATGTGAAGATATCACTGAGAAGAAATTTCAACAAGATGGGTTGTGGCTACCAGCCCTTCCACATCACATGGATTGTTTACCCATGATCCCAAAAGGAATACCACTGCGATTAACATTAATCCTACAAGTCCGTGAGCAAACACTGCAGATGGCAGCTTGGAATCTCCAGCACTGATAGCAGGTGTTTCCCCGCAAGTTTTTTTTTTGTGCTGACATTGTGTCCATTCGGGCTAAAGGTTTGAATCGCTCCTACAAGGGTCAAAGACATTTTCATAGCCGGATTGAGCCTCAATCAGATATGTCTTTTAAATCATGCTATTGACAATTGTTTGGATTAGAGGTCAAACAATGTCATGAGAATGTCATGAGTGCTTAGTACTCTTTCTATCAAGGCACTCATTGAAAAGTCACATCAGTGCATGGTATGCTGTGATATCTTTCAAACAAAAAATGACTTATCCAAAATCTGAACTGTGAGTTGTCAATGTCACTAGAAAATCAATATAGGCTTGACTGACAGCCAAGTGTGTTGAACTAGCAACAAGAATGTATTGTATGCTGCGTTGCCGGTTGAGGATAATTTTTTATATGATGCATTTGGATTTTCACGCAATGCATTAAAATCTAAAAAAGTGTAAATCATCATATGAAAAGATTTGGCTGAGTGAGGGTAAAATGTGTAGAAATAGTCTTACTAGTGCATGACATGCCGCTGTGCCTCCAGGACCTGTTTTTAATACAATGCAATTCAATGTATTGCAAAGATCATGAGAGTGTATTACAGTATGATGCTTTGGAATATTCACAACAGTGCATTGTTGCTATCCCGCCACAATGAAAAAAATAGGGGCTACCCATAACTTAAATTGACATATAAAGAGTAAATAGAAATATACACAAATTTAACAGTAAGTAGTAATAACAGGGCATAGCATGCTGCAATGTCTACAAATTGAAAAGGACCTATCTTTAAGATTTGAGATTTGAGAAATACAACCTGACTAGAAAAGTGGGAAATATTTGTTTATGGGTTGCTTGCAGTGGAAGGGGTTCAATAGTACCAACAGGGCATGGCATGCTGCAAAAACAAAAAAAGGACATATCTTTAACCTGAACAGAGAAAATCAGGATAGGCTTGGTTGAGAGTTGGTTGCAGTATGACACATGGAATAAACACGTGGAATAGACTAGAATAGAATCAACCAAGGTGCTCATCCAGCACAAGAGACAGACAATAGTGAAATGCAAACATTCTCACACATAAAACATGTAAGAGACACAATAAAACCAGAAGCGCAGTAGCAGTACACATAATAAAACACAGAGGTAGAGCAGTTCAGGTGATGCATGTGGATTGTCAATTTTATTAAGGACGGCAATGGCATTTGGTATAAAATATTTTATAAATCATAATAGCGCCTCCCAGACTGCATAAGCTCAAACTGGCAGGAGCGAGGATGGAGGAGGCGGGCCGTGGGTGGAATTAATTAAAACAGACCCTTTTGGAAAATCCAAGGAAATACAGCTGAAATAGGTGCAGATTCTGGAAGATCTAGAAAGCTTTCTGTACGAGTTATGGTAGCTAGAGTCCACAACTCAATACAAAGGGACAAAAATGAGCATAATAGGTCCCCTTTAACATACATATGAATTATACAACCTGACTAGAAAAATAGGATATATTTGTTTATGGACGCTTACAGTGGAAGATGTTGTCTAATGACAACCTCTCAAATATGTAAATAATGGCACTCTTGTTTGAATGTCACTGTTTGAAAGTGGAAGGCAGTGGAATAGTCATAACAAATGGACTGAACTAAACCCTTAGTTAGAATAACATGGCTGCTGTTGCTACAGTATCTGGCATCTGTTCCTAGTTGCCTATAATGTATGCAACTTTAATCAACATAAATTCTGTTGACTAAATGTGAAGTGCTGTCAAGGTGTCCTTGATGCGAAAATGCTAACAAACTGGATGGTTTGGTAAATGCTGGAGCATGGAGATTTAAAATGCATTTAAATGACAACAATGTTCAATGAAAGTAACCCAGTATTCTTCTAGTCAATTAAGCTGCATGGGGAAAATGTGCAAACACAACATTGACACATTATCACCTCATGAGCTTGTCATTTGCGAACAAAGCATCTGGCCTGTTTACACATCCGGACGGGCAGCTAGCAACATTAGCATGAATTTGGAAACACAAATCCAATATTTACTCTCATTCCACCTCTATTTCGACCTCCACCCACTTCTACCTGCATAAATCCAACGCTCTGCTTGTCCGCTTAAAAGTCTGCTGATTGTATAGCGACAGGAAAAATGGTGGTATAAAATGTGCAGAATAATAGAAATTGCTTATGTTGAGTTCTGTATAAAAAAAAAACCCAAAAAGGCTGGATAAATTAGTGAGAATAATGCTTTGTTCCTCGCGAGGTGACAGGTCACCAAGGCGTGGAGGTCTTTTGGAGGGAGGTCGTGGCTGTGAAAACGAGATGATGCACGATGCCCCGCAGAGCTCCAAAGCTGAGCAGCATAAAGGATCAGCCACCCCCGTGGAGGAAATCAATGATCTAATTCTTTGTGTTTCTACCCAAAGCTTGTGGCCACTGGTGAGAGCTGGACTGTAAACTGTGTCTTCGCGCAATTATTAGGGCTGTCAAATGATTACAACTTCCAATCAGAATAACCACAGCTTTCAAATTAATTCATCACATTCAGTTGTCTGAAATATGCACTTTTTTACTGTACTTTATGAACAGAAAAACATTTTGTTGCAAAGATGGACAGCGGGACAAAGGTGGAGATATTCAAAGCGTCTTATGCGTACATTGAACGATGCATCCTCACTCTTTTCAAATGAATTAATAAATGATCCGTTTTTTATGCTTGAACATGGTGTAATAGTAGTTAATAAAAATGCATATTTAAGCAAATTATACATTTTAAATTATACAAATTATACATTATCGATGCCCTTCCACACAGTTTTCTTCTTTGCCTCTGTTCTGGTTTCCATGCCCTTATTTTGGTAACCACTTCCTTTGTTGTTCCCTTCCGTTTTCCTGGCTCCTGCTTTTTTCACGCACCTGCTTCTAATTTCATTATCCCTATTTAGTTCAGGTGCGTGCTCTTTCTGTTGTGGCTTCATTACGAATTGTCTTTGGTTTGGTATTTGCTGTCTGTTATCCTGCTGCTGCCATTACTTCATTAAAAAAACAACCTTTTATCTGCACTTTTGGTCCTGCTCTCTGCATCCTGCAAAACTCGCAAGCCCGGACGTGACAGCAGTGGCATTATATGTTAAAGGGGACCTATTATTTAAATTTAGGTCCCCTACTATTTAAATTTTTCTGACCTATAAATGTAGTTAGCATGTTGTATTCTCACATTTGGAAGTGAACCCTGAAAGAGGTTTGGCATGGCTCAAAAAGCTCGGTTTTAGAGGGAGTTGCAAAACTGTTCTTTTGTGATGTCACAGAGGAGCGGATTTCCTTATACGGGCTCTCAGGCCTCCCCCAAGTTCTGCTTGTCCATTTATGAAACAAGCTCAGGCAGAAGTTATTGGAGTTGGTGATTCCCAGCAAGAGGAAAATATTTTCATCTGTCAACGGCATTTCACACGGGACTGTTTTTGTGTACATGAATGTGAAATATCTGCCAAACTGTTATCCGCCAACAGCGTGCTCTCACCGGGAAAGGAGCATTAATTTTTGACACACTGGGCATGAACCGCAGTGCTCACTGTCTGGAATGCGGTAGTCCGGCAAAAAACCTGTAATGACCATATTTCCACAACCAATGTTGTCTCAAGGTTAGTAAAGGCTGCACTCTCACATCCGGCTTCTGAGCTCCACTCTGACAAAGAGTGTCCGACAATGAGTGCCCCCTCCTCGGTCGCAGCATCTTCGCATCACGATTCTCCTGTCCGTGTCCGTGTGTGACAATGAAGCCGTGGTCAAAACCTGCCGTACTTGCAAGTGTGTGCTGTCTACTTGCAAAAATGTGGGCAAAATTTTGAGATCCACAGAATGATGAAGTGCATTTCTTCATGCCTGCAATCAACAATAAAACAATTTAGATTAAGAATTATTTTCAGTCTTTTTTGCATGTAATTTTGCATGACGCTAATCCGACAACAGTGCATGGTATGCTACATTGACTCGATAGCGCCTTTGCTGGTTGCAGCCAGTAGTGCAATCTATTTCATTCAAATGGCTATAAAATAGGATAAATCTTAACAGTGAATTAATTCCAGATTGAAGATGGCCAAATCAGATAGTTCGCACTGACAATACTGAGTGCTTACATTTGTGCCCGAAGGGCTCAAAGTTAACTTTAAGTGATCACAGCAAGACACAGACTACCGAGGACCGGCACACATTATATGCAATTACCTTCTAACTGCACTGCTTCACTGCTGTTGTTTTAGGATCAGGTTGTTGAGAAAATGATCCCGAGGTGGTGTAGAAGCACCGCAGAGGGGAAATGGGTCATTATCAGAGAGTATACCTCACATACCGTCACTGTTGTTTGCACTGGAATTTAATCCTCTGTTAGTGTGTGTGTATTGAACGCATTCATCCATATCATCCACTTTCAATATTTAGGCACGGCAGCCTGGCTCTGTGTTTGCTAAACCTCTTCAAAAGTCTACTCCTGCATGTATTTTCCATCACACGGTGAGTGAAAGTGACAGGGAGACGCTTGGATGGAAACAAAAGACGAGGCGCACAGCGACATGTTGGCTTTGTCCTTCATCAGCCCTCCACTCTTTTTTTCCATCTCATTAATGGATGGATAGATGATCAATAGTGGCGAGGCAGTAGAGAGGGGATTAGGATTAGAAATCGATGGCTTTGTTTTCTTCAGCCTGCCAAAGATAAATAGTGCCTTAAGACAGTGATAGACTTCTGACAACGGTGTGTGTGTGTGTGTGTGTCAGAGAGAGAGGCCATGGAGAATGTGACACTTTACTAAGCACAATGCAAATGTACGTAAGTGGGAGATCAGATGAGAGGGAGGCTGACTACAGGTTCACTCCAAGTTGGCTCCTGACGCTCTCTGAGAATAGCTGCAGATGACTGATGACTTCCTGCAAAGAGGAGACAGATGTTCCCGAAAAACCTGAGTGGGCTGTAAGAGGGAAGGCAAGGCATTGTGGGTAGGTGAGCCTCCATCTCCCACTCACAGATTCTAGGAACAACCCTTGATGTGAGCCTGCTTGCCTCTCTCGCCTTTTGTCTCCTCCCTCCCTCTGTCTCGCTCACACACACACACACACACACAGTCTCTTATTTGTTGGGTGTCTGTCCCCTTTGAAAGAACAAAGGCATTTATTTGTGGTTCCCGCCGATCAAAGCTCGGCTTTGTGACGGCCCGTTTCCAAACAGGTGCACAAGCCGGGGTTCTGTAATCCTTCTTTTCCTTCATTAAGTCTTAAAGGAAAACTGCACTTTAAAAAAAATTGCCCATCATCTACAATCCTTTACATGTGAGACTTCGACATGTTTTTCTGTTTTCTGTGCATTATAAAAATATAAAAATAGATAAAAACAGACAGCTCACTACTGCTATGCCACCAATATAAACCACTATTAAAGCACCTCCAAAAGCCTCCAACAAGGTTTTATGGTTTTATATACATGCAGGTACATTCGTGTAAACATGTAATGCATACAGTATTTTGGTTCTTTTAAACAGTCCCGGAACTTCCTTCCTCAGTGCATTGATTTTACATAGAAAAAGTGGTGTGGCGAAGTGTCAATGTGCATGATTTTCATCTTTTTTTATCTGTTTTTATATCTTTAGAACCCACAAAATTATTAGCCTCTCCAATTAATGATTCTATTCCCGGGCCGCACTTTGGGCACTCCTGGTTTAGAGTTTACTGTACAGTGTGTCCCAATACTTTTGTCTTGAGTGACCTTCCATGGTGTCCAACTAGACCATGCATGTTGTCAGTTGAGGCAAATCATTTTTTTTATTATGTTTTATTATGTTTAACTTCTTTTTACACTTGTATGGCAGTTATACGTAACGACTTTGTCTGGACACTTGATAAATGTTTTATGGTGGTCATGGTTTGACACTGGAACTGATCATTCCGATGCCAATTTCTATGCTCCATTGATGTGTTCAAATTGTGTGTCTCCTGCTACAAAATCATCATAGCATCTTACCATGAACATGCCCTTTATTCGGTACACAACTTCTCTGAATCAACTGAATTAACACTACAAACTTCAGACACAGTCAACATGCTGATAGATGGTGTCCCACACCAATTTATCGACAACGTTTGGACACAAACCAGAACAAAAATGTCTCACAATTACCCATGCATGCACATACAGATCATGCACAAAGAGCTGACTGCATTATTTGGAGAATTTTGCATGAGTTCATGAGAAAGTTAATGCAAATTAGTATAAAATCACTAGTAGGGTTGAGTATGAGTAGGCTAACATGCTCTGTTAACGGCATCATACGAATATAGTCTGACCAACTCTGTACAAAGTTCCGTCAGGTATTTCTCCAGGCTGTGGAAACACTGGCATCTTTACTTATATATATAGTAAGGGATAGCCATTTTTTTTTATTGTGTCTTGTTTTTTATGTTTTATGGACCATGTACTGTATGTGTCTGAAATAAAGTTGACGATATGATGTCCACTATGCTACTTCTTCCAACAGTATTCGGATGATGTTATTTACAGATCAACAGGCATACATAAATGTACATTATACTGTATGTACAATGCATATTTTTCCCTTAACTTGAAATTAAGTATATCCATGGCTGCTACTGCTGCTCAAACAGGAACATCTCCCAATAAACATTCATAATAATGTGGATATAAATGCATGACACTAAGGCATGACAAATATGACATGACAGTACAGTGTGCATGAACAATGCACAGGACAATATCTGTCTCTGACAAATATAAATGACAACAATGTAAAATGTTCATTTTAAAAGTGCCTTAAAAAAGCGCAAATAAATAAATGATACATCCTGTGCCTTTTACTAAAAATAAACACACAGAATATGTGTCCATATTGCATAGCCACTGCTGACAGAGCCATCAACACTCAATCACAGTGTTCTTTCAGATTGTTCAAAAGCAAAGCTTGAGGATACTTGTTTTGCTTGCATATATATGGATATAGTATGTATGTATTTGCGTGAAAGGATGAGTATAGTGTTGAATCTAAATGCTGTTATGTTACATTTTTAACTGATGGGTTTCACAGCTGCAAAAAGTCCACATGCAGCTTAAGTTACCAGCATTAAAATATCATTAAATCCGCTGCCTCCTGAAAGAAAAAAAAACACAAGACAATAAGCACAGCGGAATAACTCAGCATGAATGCAGTAAAAACTTACCTTCCTCATGGCAAGTCATTCTCTGAGCCATAGTGAGGAGAATGCACACAACTCTGGTCCTCCTGAGTCTGCTGGCACCACATTTGGCCAGCAGAATGCAGCATTGAGGAGAAAGGAGGAGAGTGATGAGAGGAAATGAGACTTGGAAAACGATTTCAAAACATGAGGTTATTGTAAAGCCGCTCCCTTTAATTAACGTGTTGCACATGTGTGATATGTCACCTCACAGTTCACTCATTCTTTATGTTCAATTTGAATTTCATGTCATAATTTGGAGGTTTTCATGTGGGATTAAAGACAAGCCAGTGTGCAGCTTTTATTATGTTGGCAACATTGGAGCCGACGAGTCAAGTCTAATTCTTGCACTAATGAGCTTAGTCAGCTCCTCTGTGCTAAAAAAGCCACTAAAGCGCTACAGAAGCCAATACTGTGCAAACGTCCATAACACATAAGACTAACAATGCATCTTAAATGTTGGAATGATGCACACAAATGAGGGTCCTTCAGAAGATGCCTTTTTAAGTGTGTGTAAATGCTGAGAGACTACATACTGAACATAAAAGGATAGTACATCACACCGTATCACAGTCATTCACAGATATCATGCAAATATGTGCGGCATAGTGAATGACATCACGGCTATATCTGGAATGCTTGTCTCTCAGCATTCACACTAAACATGTAAAATTTTATTTTGCATACTAAGCACTTCTGAAGACCCATAAGCCCTCCTAAATAGCCAGAGGTGGAAGCAAGTCAGTGTTTTTTGCAAGTCTCAAGCATGTAAGTCTCAAGTAAAGATGTCTAAGTCAGTCTCAAGTCAAGAAAAAAGTCATCTGAGTATTTTCAAGTCATCACATGAAAGTCCGAGTCAAGTCCTGAGTCACTGATGTCAAAGTCCAAGTCAAGTTGCATGAGATTGTCGAGTCAAAATGTGACTCCAGTCCACACCTCTGCTAACAGCTAATGAGACTAACATGCTGGTGACTTACAGTGTAACTCGAGCAAGAGTTTAGCTTACGACGGCCAAGAACAGGAGAGTACACCCAATATCGGCCGTCTGCATACTGATGGATGGACACACACAAATGAAGTGATAAAAGCAGTTTTATGAGAGAAACTGTATGAATTACATGATAGCACAAATGGTGGAAAAATGGTGAGCTCTGCGTGATGTTGACTGTGTGTATGACTGCAGGTTGGCAGATATAAACACATCATGCTGTGCTGGGAAAGAGAACCTTCTGGGGTTTTTTTGTTTTCTGCTGATGCATTCAAAACGACAACCGCTGGCAGCCTCATGCTTGAGAAACTCCCATAAGTGCGTGCATACCGTACCAGGACCCCTCCCGCCCTCCCCCCTCCATCTCACCATCATAACTCTATCACGCTGTCCTGACTGGGCCACTGCAAGGAGACCCAGCAGAGCAAAGAAAAACAACAAAGATGGATTTTCACTCACTCACTGCAGTGTGCACACTAATTAAAATAACAGCTGACGCACTGAAAATCATTGTCCATTATCACCTATACACTGCTTTTCAGATACAAATAGATAAGCTCCAAATGATTCATACACTGGACAACGTTTGAGTTCGAGTCAATTTTAATTTGTTGAATAGGCATCTTCTTGCTGGGAATAATAAGGATTTTTTTAAGAAGCTGTATTGCGGATATTCAGAAATATTTGCCTTTTTAATCTTAATGGACATTTTGAGGAAACCCAATTCACCCTTATAGCGGGTGTAACCCACGAGTGTCCAGGGCAGCACATTCTAAAAATACAATTAAACATTGATCCATCCATTTTCTGTACCGCTTGTCCCCACTAGGATCTCAGGCATGCTGGAGCCTGTACACTCTGGACTGGTCACTAGCTAATCACAGTACAATTAAACAAGATAAAACAACAGTAAAGTTGAAAAAAGAGCAAACATAATATAACAAATAACATAATATAACAATAACTTGGGTACCTCGTTTTTTTTTGTTTGTATCAAAATTTTTACTAAAAGGCCAGACAAAAAACAAAATGTATAAAAAGTGTTGCAATATTTCCCATAGGAAACTATGTAAGTCAATGTAATCATTTCCAGACGCATGTGGACTTCCAGTTCATCTTGGTAAGATTAAATTTCTCACCTTTTTTGTCAAATTTCTGGTACTCGCAACTTTCTTGGCCCCATTGTGGGTTGTTACAGTCACACTCAATAAAAAATCTACACAAGCTGAGTGTAAGGTGCTTTGCTTGGACAAGCAATTTTGTGGAACGATACGAGCTCAAGAGAAGCTTGTTTTGTGCAATATTATACACAGAGGTAAACATTTGGGGAAAGTATAAAGTTTGGACAAGCCTGGTATAACCCTAACCCGGCCTAAAATCAAACACCAACCCTAAACACTCACCCCTATCCTATCTGTACTAACCCCCATCCCGAGGCAAAGCCAACTTAACCCTAAACCGACTCAAACTTAACCCTACTATAACTTCTAACCTGAACTTAACCCTATTATGCTCGCCAACGTTTTTTCTTGTGATACCTACTTTTACAAAATGAAAATCGCCAAGAGCTACTCATTTGTGCAATTTATCTTCATAGCTTATTTAAAGCCAACCAAAGTGAATATGCTTGCTTTACCCGAACGTTAACAAAATACTGGTATCCTCAACTCACATTTTGTATTTCGCAATGCATTTCTTTCTAATGTTCTCACATTATTAACTGAAAACCTGAATAAAAAGCAGGTTTGCAGGTGCCTCGTGGTTGTGGGGAGCTTCCTAGTGCCCACAGACACCATGCATGCTGGTGACCCTTGGGTTATATGATATGAAAAGGGAACCAAACAATAAAAAAAAAAATATTTGACTCACTTTTTGAAAATCACTCGTGAAACGTAGAGCATCAGGCACTTTGTTTAAAGAGAATTTGGATGTGAGATCAGCTCCCTTCAGGCAGTTTGATGAATCCAACCAGTTTTCGGGCTTTCCCTCTTATGGGTGCCACACACAAGCGGTGATGGGCAGCCGCGGTTGACGCGTCTCATCGCTAGCACATGGTGAGCTGTGTGCATGGGAGGCAGCGGGCGCCTGTGGCCCGATGCATTCACATCCAGAGCGAATGGACGCTTTTCCTCCTCTGAACTACTTTGATGTCCCCAAATTCCCTCCACTTCTGACAGCCAATCTAAATCATGGCAGACTCGTACAATATGCTCTGGATGTGGGTGTGGCGCTGGCTGGTGTGGCGATGGGTTTCACTGGTCGCAGTTGTTTGTCCCCTCCCATGTGTGGCGCCCAGTAGACCTTTGACTGCCACGCAAACACGAGCGCTACATGTGTTACATCACCTATACTTTTAGAAAATGTAATATGTCACTATTGAGCAAAATCATTTTGCCTTGGTGTCAGAAGATAGCCGACAACAAATTAAAAATGTGGTTAGAAAATAAATTATTTTGGGTTTAATTACATGTGCTTATGTTGTGCTGTCAAAACACAAAAACAACAAAGCAAACCTACGAAAAGGACTTACAAAGTAGATATCAGAAACCTGCACTTCCCCGTCCAACGAGTCGTGGCTGCTGGAGACAGACAGCTGATTGCTTGAGTCTTGCACAGCTCGAGAGCTTGTTGGCTCGCCAGTGGGGAGAGTCTCAGAAAGATGAGGAGGGGAGCTCTGCATGGAAGACTGATAGGACGCGGGACAGATGGGGGTAAATGCTGAGGAGGGCGGCAGAGTGGCCATATTTTGGGTCACTGGGGTTTGTGTGTGAGGGACGATGTGGGTGAGGGGGGAGGATGGAGAGGTAAGTGGTTTGGTGGATGGGCGGATGGAACTGGAAAGTGTGGAGGAGGACTGGCAAGCTGACTGAGCAGTGGTGGAGGAAGAGATGAAGGTGGGAGGAAGGGTGGATGAGGAATGTGCAGATGAAGGACTGAAAGACGGAGGAGTGGATGGAGGAATGAAGCTGGGCTGACTGTCAGCTGGCGAGGTTGCTTCTGTCCTCTGTGTGAGCTCGGTGCTGGCTGGAATTTTACTGTGAAAGATGGAGTGTTATTAATAAAGACAGTAATGTACACTACATGACCAAATCATGAAAGAAACCAAAATTGCACATGTACCTGAGCTCCACCTCAACTGTTATGGTGTCCTGCTTCTTCTCGTGAACCTCAACTACATCTTTGTGGGACCTTAAATTACACAATGTGATACATAATCAAATTAATAATCTTTAAATATTATTTAAAGAGTCAATATTTTATTTCTCACTTAGCCACATTGGGTGAGAGCATTTGTTTCCTGCAGCGTGGGTGCTCGGGTGTATCGAAGGGGGTGGTGGGTAAGGAGTTGTTAGAGGAGAGCGTGGTGGCGATTGATGCTGTGGTGGCGTCTTCAAAGGAGGGAGGTGTGCAGGGTGGCTCTCGCCCTAATTGGCAAACAACACATGTATAATTTGAGAATGGCTTAAAAACACTAAGATATTTTACATCTACACAAGTGTAATATTACTATCATTTGAGTGGCAATCTTCCTTCATCAATATGGAAACCTATCGAATAAAAATCTAAAATATATGTCAGCTAAAATGTGTACCTTTGCTATTTTTTTTTCCACAAGTACCGCAGCGGAAGCCAAGCAAGCAAGACTACAGAAAGAGTAGTCAAAGCTCTGATGGATCATCTTGGCACAACTAAAGCATACGGACACCAGCACAGTGCAGTCTTTTATTTCTCCGGCTTAGATTCTTGGAGAGATTGCAGTGGTGCTGATGACAGCTCTGGAATTCATGGAAATGTATGCAGACTGGGCAAAAACTTGGAAAGATTGCCATGTCCAGCATTCTTGTTACAGTAAAAAACAGCCCTAAAAAACTGCCTCACTGGAGGGGAATGTGATAAGATTAATGAGGATTTAAGAATTTCAGGTTTGAGCAGATTCAGGGAAGATGGATCACAAATAACTCCAGGACAGGGAGGTGTTTTCAGAAGCTTATCACTTTTGTTATTTGCCTATTTTATGTTATTGCACAGACCTGAGTTCGATTCCACCCTCGGGCATCTTTGTGTGGAGTTTGCATGCTCTCCCCGTGGGTGCGTTTTTTCCGGGTACTCCGGTTTCCTCCCACATTCCAAAAACACGTCAGGTTAATTGGCGAATCCAAATTGTCCATAGGTATGAATGTGAGTGTGAATGGTTGTTTGTCTATATGTGCCCTGTGATTGGCTGGCCACCAGTCCAGGGTGTACCCCGCCTCTCATCCAAAGACAGCTGGGATAAGCTCCAGCACGCCTGCGACCCTCGTGAGGATAAGCAGTAGAAAACCAACGAATGAATGAATGTTATTGTACTTAAAATAAGAGACATAGATGTGCATGATCTAAAATAATAACATGGTGACTGGTCATTGTTGCAATTCATTAAATTAAAATGCATGGCAGGACTATGTAGTATTTGACAGGAATACTCATTTCTTATAGGTAGGAGATTTAGTTCAAATTTAATATGGCCTATTTGTCTGGATGTTCAAAATAGGGCTTTACTGAAGTGTGTTACAAAATATTTAGTTTGTATACACGTATTGTTACCTCCATTGATGAGGTTTTTGTTGTTGGAGCCTACCGCCAAATGGAGGCCAAATTGTATGTAAAAAAACAAATCTGCATACATTTTTTTTAAATTTAGTTTGTTTGGATTTTAAAGCGGGCACTTCTTGTTGGGGAAAGTTATGCTGTACTTTTTTTTAGTTTGTTGGCAGTGCTGTTGCTCTGCTGCTGAGCTGTTCTTTCTCCAGAAGATCAATAATGGTTGACTTTATCCCATTTAAACAGAAAATGGAACACTCAAGTGCAGGCGGTTAAAGTTAATAGCGTGCCAAAGTTCTGAGAGAGAAACAATGCAAAATACAGACAAAAAAAACAGCACTTCATCTTTTCACTTGTATTTCTTCTGACGGCCGTCAAGGTGCTCAGGAATTGTGTTTATCTATTCTGTTATCTATTAGAATAATAGCTTTGATGAGAGTTCCTACCACTGTCCTCCAACACGACAAAGCTATGAGGTCCTCGCAGGCTCTCCAGGTTGTCCATGTTTTCTTGCTTCTCATCGCTCTGTGAGGGATGCTGGCTCCTTAGCTCAGATCCACCAGCATTGGACTTAAACATGGAAAGAGCTCCTCGTCCTCGTTTAGAAGGAGACGGTCTCAATGCTGTGAAAGCAAATAATTCTCATATGAACTTTCACTCACGTTACTGGCCACACAAGTACAGATCTTGATGTTAATGTTGTGTCTGGCATGTGAAATGAACATGTATGAACTCACAGCAACTCTTCTTGAAGACGACGTTGCTACAAAATTTGTAGAAGCGCTCAGCATAGAAACCTGGTCTGTGAACGGATACTGTGTCCTGAGGGTGTGCAGGTGGTACAGGGGAAGAAATGTCTTGAGGTAGGTGCACTGTGCTTTGTGTACAGTATAAGAGACATATAAAAATAAATGAGCACATTGCAATGCCATCAGGGAAAACTACTCACCCCATCATGGATGAGAGACTTCCAGGAGTGCTCCAATTTCTTAATCAACCTGTATGATAATTGAGTTTCATGGCTTATTATCAAACTTCTTACAACAGATGTTTTATGTTCGTATAGCACATATCCATTTGTACTGTGTAAGGTAGCCATGCCAAGTTAACACTATTGATTTAGCTACTTAAATTAGTCAAGGAATGTTATTAAAATGCTGGATTCCTACCGATAAGACTGCAGAATGTCAATGATACCGATAAACAAGAGCAGGCGCTCTCCTTTAACTCCCACAGCTGGAATGCCCCCCATTCTGTAAGCAGAGTGAAAACGCTACCATGGTTTGCAGACATTAGAATGAGCATTGTGACAGGCCAACGTACGTGTCATCACGGTCCAGAGTTTCCCTGAATCTGGACCCTCCCTGTATAGACTCCATTGCAGTGGAGTAGAGAGCTTTCTGGCCGAGAGGACGCGTTTCATCTGCGCCATCTGCTGGAGAACCCTGGGACTGACGCTCTCTTTCTGCTTGTGTCTTGCTGTGGACACCAAGGAGTAAACTGTAGTCCATAATCTTAAAACTTTCCAGCACCTGGCATGGAACACATACAATGAATACAGATAAAATAATTATGTTTTTGTATATTTCACATTACTTGACTTACTTTGACATTATTTTCTTTGTCTTTCTCTTACCAGACAGTCTCTTTGCAGAGTTTTGACCAGAGCGTTGTATGTATCCTGGTCCAAACTAAGGCCCTCAGGAACATCACTCAAAAAGTCCAGATCTTTAAAAGTGGGTTTGGACTTCTCTCGTTCCTTCTTGGATGCTCGTCTCTTATAAGTGGAGCCCTTCAGGTCAAATTTAAGGTGCATACGAACAGAGCGTGGAAGAATATTGTTCATCACGACAACCCGGATATTTTTCCCCCCGCACTGGACACAGTAGAGGCCAAAGAACTTGGGCAGCAGCGTCCGAGGGTTCTGGTTCAAGTTCTGGAACATACATTTTTGGACAACAGTATTTAGTTGTTTGGACACTTTGTGTCGTTCCAGGGGCCTTGCACCTGCTAGACAGCGTGACATACCCCAAGGTCTTGGCTCATGCTGCTGTGTTCTAAGCCTGTTAAAGCACAGTATACTTAGCTACTACCCCTTGACCATCACAAAGCTGCTGCTTGGCGTCATTGCTATGACCAAGACCAACACCAGGAGGTAGGATAAAGATCGAGCAGATTATGAGCCCAAAATAAAAATGTTGCAATTCATATTTACAATTAAACAAGACTATGAATTTCCTTAACCTTCGGTAGATGTTTTTTGCAGAGACTTACTTACCATGTAGTAACCAGGAAGCAACTTCTGTAGGAATTCTGCCTCCTTGTGTTGGACAGTTTTGACAATGAACTCATCATCTCGTGTTACGTAAAATATGGAGCCGCTCGCTCCTGGATTGGTCAACTCAATCAGGGGCTCGTTACAGAGAGAATACTGTAAAGGGGCACACGGACACACACGTTAAAACCTAAACAAACATCAGATTTTTAGTCTTCATAGCATTACTGTGTTAGAAATGAATGTAACACTTTAGCAGACAAAATGGTGTATGCTGACAGATACACGGTGTGTCTACTGTCTGTTGTTGCTCCATGTTGAGTTTAAAAAAGGAGGCTTTAGCCCACTAATCTTCCTCTGGCACATGGAGTCAGTCAGCGTGAGCTTAAACACTGCAGCCGAGTCCAGTATCTGCTTGTGCATGCATGCAAATGTGCGTGCTCACATGCAAAATGTGTGTAATGTGTTTATTATGTTTGTGTTGCATTATAGTGATTGTGTATGTGCATAGCATTGCAGGGGGTCTTTGACAACTCTTCTACTCTTCAATCATCTGTGATCAGAGGGAAGACATATCTATATTTATATCATTTCGAGCACACACTATTACACAGATATCAAATTAAGTATATCATGCTTAGATCTCTAAAGTGAGTGATGTGATTAGTTTAAGCACTCTTAATTGCTGCCTGTAGGCGTAGTCATTTCTGCAGTTTTGATGTTTTGCACAAAGTAATACAGTATGTGATGTTTAAACCAAGTGACAACAATCCAGCGCAGAAAACAAACCTTGCAATTAAATACAAATTCAGAAATACTCAAGAAAATATTAGCGTAATGTGCGAAATTCAAGGACAGGCCGAAAAAAGGCTCCCATGTTCATGAATCAGATTTTTTGGACGTATGAAACCAAGATCATCTTGTATCATACAAAAATAAAACATCACCAGGTAGTCATCTGGTCGTATCCCAAACAGCTCCCTGAAGTAGCGAAAAGCCACGGGGGCATAGGTTTTAAACCTGAAGTCTGGGAAGTGATGGGCTGGTGTGAGGTTACTGCCCTCACTGCAACAAAAGGAGAAATAATAAGAGCGTGAATCAGATACTGTGAACACTAGCATATGCATACAGCATATGAGTACCTGGGGAAGAAGATGCTCTCCACCACATAGAAGTCCTGCATGAGCACATCTCTCTCGGGCTTGGAGCTGAGGTTGCCAACAGTATATCCAATACCCAGTTGGATGGCCCCTTTTAAGGCGGAGGAGGTGGTCTTGGGGCGATGGATAAGAGAACACAGTCACATGTAGGTGGAGGGCAGCTGATGAAATCGGCGTGTCAAGCTTACATAGGATTAGTACTTGAGAATCATAAAAAGAATCCCACACAGTCAGAAAAAAGACAACCGGTGTAATCAAGACAAGGAGGAGAGGAGGGATAGCCAACCTTCTTGTAGGTTGTTTCTCCGGAGGCATCTACTCTTCTGTGGCCAATCTTCTTCTCATGAGTTTGGCCTGTTCCAAATGGGGATGGCATCTGTCAAAACCACAGTTAAAGGCATGGAAGTTTGTCAGTGCTTGTCAGTACACACTACACACACAGTTTAAATGTACTACTGTGGTCACAAAAGTTTTTTCAAGAGGTACTCATTTTGTAACATTTATTTTCATAGCTTCAAGCCGGTTTATGCAAACTGTGCACGCTCATTGGACAGTCAAACTGGGGAAGTGCTGAGACTGACGTGCACCCACAACATGCGTGCTCACAGAGTCAGAAGTGGTTGCAGAGGGTACGTCCGTTAAACATCATCCATAGCCCGACGCAGCCCCGCACACAATGAAAGTTCCTCCTGCACTAAAAGTGCTACAAAGTGTCTGCATGCCCCCAAATCCGTACTGAGGTGATACTCATCCCCAGATTTTTCTTACTTGCAAGTACAGCGGATTGGGACCAGGACTTTAGCCGCAACCCGATCACACCACAAGCCTCGAAAACTCACCGCACCCTGCCAAGTACTCACCCCCTCAAATGCCGCACCAATCTAAAGCTTTTTAAAGCGCCACCCCGGTGAGACATTATTGATCATATCGGCAAGTATTAGCCAATATCGATACTGTGGTTTTTCCACTGATATCGGCCGATAATGATCTGCTCACCCATTCTCACATTATAAAATGTGAATGAACAGCTTGTTGTTTTTACTCTGTCCAGTCTTTTCATTGTGTCAATCAAAAAATAAGAACCTAATTGGTCGGTTAACATGCAAGTTAACAATGAACTACCATTATATGTGAGTAACAACAAAAAAAGCACTAAAACATGGATGTTTCTAAAGTCATCCATTCTGAATCACCCATCTGCGTTGCAAGGCACACGCAAACTGCATACAAAGCATGCTGGTTACTCCAGCAGCCTGACTTGCCGCTCTAATATTTTGAGGTATTACATGTAGAATGACAGGTACAGTACTTTTCAAATCAGTGCAGACTTACATGGAGACTAGGACACATGATAAATGATTTGTTTATTTTTAATCCTCCATGATTTTATAGGGCACATCCATGCATGTCTGCTGCTGCAGGATATGAAAGCCACTACCTACAAGTCAATACTTTCATGTTCTGTTTTTAAAAGTTTAAAAAACATAAACACAAAGCTGTTTTTGTCCACAGAGGACCGAGGACAGCCAGCAAACTCACCTCTATTTGACTCTTCTTGGCTGTATCTGTAGAACAGCAGGGAGAAAAAGACATGGGGGAAACATTAACTCCACATTTGTATATCTAGATTCATACTTAAGCAGGGAATAACGCATCCATTTGTTCAGACCCAACTGGTACACATAAAAAAACTAAATATTTATTCACCTGCTTTCCACCTCACAGTTTCTAGATGATAAACACCAATGCACAACTATTCCCAATGTTATCAGATGTTTGGACAAAGGTATTTGAACAGCTGGTCAATACACCAACAGGAATTAAAATGGAATCGGAAGTTGAAGGAGACCTGAGGGATCTAACCTAATCGCTTGCCAATATACTGCATTAGATGTAGTTTATTAGTATTTACTCTATGTTCAATAAGATTCTCCATACCATGCAAAGTCACTACAAAATGTAGTAAAAATCAACTATGCTGCAATGAACAATGACTGGTTTTAAGAGGTTTAGTTATGTAATACAGTGGACGTCTTAGGCTTATTAGTGTAGATGTTAGCACTGAATTTTGTACAATAATTGAACTGTAATCAATAAATTGAATGCAATTAATGTATGTATTTAATATATTAAAAACAGTGTTTTTTATGACTAATTCCTCATCAACTTGACTCCTAACAAATCTGAAGTTAACTCACCAAGCAGAAGAGTTCAGTGTCATGTGCTTTTCAAATATTTGATATTCCAAAACAGAAAAGCAAAGCAGTTAAATTTCTGGCCAAACTAATCAGACCGCTGCAGTTTTCTATTCTTGTTACAGTCGTATTTGTACTGAAGAGGTAAAACTCTATTGGATTGACTTCCTCCCTAATCTGAGTGCTGTCATTGGATGGTGTCTGGAAAGCACATTGCCAACCAACCACACAAGGGGATTAGGTGACATCTCTCTGCAGCCAACAAGACGGTTGTGTTGGTGCTTGGCTTTTCCACCAGTCGAAGCCAAGAGAGCATCAGTGGTGGAAGTGAAACGGAAATGAAACCGATCATTGTACAGTACTTGTACAGTGATTGTTTTACATCGTCATGCTATTTTTTTAGGTCAAGCCAGGGTGAAGATTAAGGCCAAAGTAGGGATAATGAACTTTTAAGCTACGTTGAAGCAAACGGTGCTTGTAGCAGATGTTGTTTCATCGTCGAGGCTCGATAGCGGATCGACAAAACAAAAATAACTTCTCATTAATGGCTAGCAGATTCAAACAAAATCCTTCTGTTGGAGAGAAAAACTGTCAGCTCCACCTGCTTCTAGTCTTCAAGATCAAAAAGGTCCACACAATCATTATCTAGATATGTCTATAAATATTCAGAAGAATGCTGATGGAGGACACATGAAACGGAACACCTGCCTTAATGAGAGGGATACAGACGCTTCTGTTAGAGAAGAGAGGAAGTCATAAAATGGTGGGATTAAAAGAAAACTGTACATTGTTTTAATGAAAACATTAGGGTCAACGGTTCAAAAAACATTCAAGGAATGATGTGCTCCCTGGACACTTCATTAAGTACGCCCGCACAATCTAATTAGATTCCTGTTCCATATGTTCAGCCTTTACAAAGTCAACTAGTATGAAATCTGTTCCCCATTTTAATTGTTTACAATTCCATTTTTTACCTTTTAAACTGATTTTCACCACCACAGAGTGTGTGCTTCTTGGGTTAGTGAATAAAATGTCCGTGCGTTAAATGCAAACAGCCTTACGTTTGTTGATGCAATACATCATTGGAACAATTTAGCCCAGTATTTCAGAAACAAATGTAGCTTTGTTAACTTTTCTAATAGGATGTCATTGCTACAAAATTGTCATCCTCGTGTTTGTAGTGTTTGAAGACGGAGTCACCAATGCAATTCCAAATGTGGTATTAATGTAAGCTTATGATAATGCACAATTAGACTGTATGTAGCACACAGTACTCGGATATTGAAGGCCAGAAGTGTTTTGTGTGTGTGTGTCGACAGTCTCTTAACAATTAAGATGAACTGGGTGAATTAACTAGCCTCCCATCCTTACTTGACTCGGATCGCGCACATCAGCAGCAGTGATGTCACAGTTACTAAGAAAAAGTAATCCGATCACTGACTACTGATTACTGAATTAAAAAGTAACTCAGTTATTTTACAGATTACTTTACTTTTGAGAGTAAGTAAAGTTACATTACTACTTACTTTTTCAGTTACTTAACAGCAGCTGCCTGCAACATCAGTTGCAAAGTTGAAAGTTGGCTTTCTATTTGCTGAAAAATAGTGTAGTGGTGGGTGTGTTGTGTTGTTCCAGTCTGCTGTTTTGTGTGTGGACACTGGAGGGCAGTTGGGTTCAGCTCGCACGTTGGAGCGTGCGTTTGGAAGAAAAGGGAGTAGGACAAGAGTTCTAAGGAAGTACTGCTGAATACAGCCATCCTGATTACCGTTATTCAGACGCCGCTACAATAGTAGTAATGCAGAGTAATTGTGGATAAGTAACTTAAATCAGATTACTTTTTTAACTAACGCCTCAGATTACTCGTTACTGGAAAAAAAGGTAATGCTGTGATGAGTAACTGACATCACTGGTCAGCAGGCATCCTAAAACGCTCGCTTCGATTAACAAGTGACAAAACACAACATGGTGTAACCACACAAAAGTCACACAAAAACCCCACTAGCATGCTCTGCTAAACTAAGCTAACCCCGTCAGTGTCCCCTACAACTCAGTAAGAGGTAAATTTCAAGATTTTTTCGCCAACTTTCGCCGGTGTAACAGGCGACCACTTTAACATCTTTAGTTTGGGAGTTAAGGTGTTCCAGCCACGATTGAGTATGCTGGGGAATTATTTCCCCACACACACTCCACAGGGTAGTACTGTTCCACTGCGGTCATGTTGGTGACAGTAATGTGTACTATTTAGTGGATAGAAACTGTCTCACACACAGCACACCTCATTTTCAATGCAAATATTTCACTGCTCTGTATCCATAATGACACCAGCCCTGTGAGTGTTTTTCATGTGTTGAAGCACTGCAGGCTGCGTTGCCTTTGTCACCTGTTTCTGCATAATAGGATATTGAAAAGCACTTGTCCCTGGATCTTAATTGACGATACAGTATTCTTAAAGGGTTACACAGACGTGTGTAAACCTGCAGATTACCGCTGCAGAAAAAAAAGCCTGTCAAGCAAAACAATGAGGATTGTCCTGGAGTAAAGACACACACACAAGTCTGAGTCTGTATGGGA
The DNA here is from genome assembly GCF_037039965.1 of Doryrhamphus excisus. NCBI lineage: Eukaryota > Metazoa > Chordata > Actinopteri > Syngnathiformes > Syngnathidae > Doryrhamphus > Doryrhamphus excisus. The sequence continues at coordinate 18,773,829 of NC_136362.1, forward strand.
TTAAGGTTAAGACAGAATTTTGTGTCATGATCTACAAGCAACACATGCAGAACACAAACCCATTTGTAAAGGGGACCTGTTTTGATTCTCTGAAATTATGCACCATATATGCATTAACAGTGACATTGCATTTTTAATGAATTGATGTAACTCTTAATTTATATTTGCACCTAAATATCATATAGGTATCATGCATACTGTGTATGTATTTTGTATTTTTTTCCCCACTGTGATATCAACAGCCATTCTTGGAACTGATATACGAGGGGATTAGTGTGTTTGGTTTATGTTATAATTCCATGTTGCATTACGTAAGGCACTCATCAGATCTAGCAGGCAGGATGAGGAAAAAAGACTAGAGCAAAGATTACTAGAAGCTGAGGAAGAGGGAATTGCATCTTGTAGGAAGGTGTCAAGTGGAGACTGCAATTACTATATGGTTAAAATATAACCAGTATTGCTGCAGCGTCCATCCCACAGTAGTTTCATTTTCGTGCTAGCTTCATAGTCTTGAGTGACAGCATCCCAAACAAAGAAGCATGGAGGAGACACTGTGGGCCACTTGCAACAGAACACCAGCAGTGACTTGAATTGTGATACTAATGTTATCTAACAACCCGATGCATTATTCATCTCAAAGTCTAGGGTTCCTCGAATGGGTATTTTCTTATGCACAACTCATATTTTACAATAAACTACTTCACAACTTCCTGTCCAGCTTGTACCTTGCTGTCACTCGATCTTGCCCCCCCCCAATATTGAAACAAGGCGGCCTATGTGAACATTTACCGCTAAAACAAATACTCCCAAAATAAAATCAATCCAGCATACACACCGGTGTCTGCGAGGTCCAGCTGCAGACCGAGGCCAGCTTCCTCCTCACACCTCCGGTTGGGTTCCGCAGTCAGTCCTTCCATCTCCATGACAGCTCCGCGCTCGCACCGCCGGGGGTCCATAGCCGAGACAGATGCGGCTAGAAATGCTGTCACATCACCGTCACGGTGGCTACAAGCAAGACCACAACCTACATAGCTTCACGAACGTATATTAATATGGGTGACACACACACGAAATAATAATATGGAGCTATTAGGCGGTGAGCGAGGCGACCCTCATAGTTGCTGCCGCCTGCTGCTGCTGCGCGTCATTTCATTCGCGACGGATGCGCGTGCAGGTACGTTACACATCTACAGACGGGTTGGCTGTGACGTCATCACCTCACGCTAACGTACTGCATAGGTATCATTTTCACATCAAAGATCAAACAACTGATGTGCTTCTTGTACAGCTGAAGGTACAAAACATTTATTGATGAATGTACCTCATAAAGTTCCTTTTGCAGGCAAGTGTTACATGCTAGTTAAATAGACTATTTTTTTTACCAAAAAAATAAGACCACCACGTTATCAATAGTGGTTTAAAAGAAGAGCTTGTACAGACACAAGTCTGTATTTTTAACAACTACAAATAACAGAAACCACATTTTCACTCAGCTCAAAATATGCTATATTATATGTAGAAACATACTACACAAAAGTAGTCCTAAAAATAGCCGACAAATTGGAGCCATTGTATGGTTATATGTTTACAGTAGTCAAATCTCTAAAGGACATGAGTGCTCTATTCAAGGACATAATGTAAAACACGTCAAAGATCTTCTACATGACATGACTGCTTTGACTTTCTACATCCAAGCGTTTGTCAAATACTTTGTATATGTCAAGAGCGTTCTGCTGCAGAACTGTCCCTTCTGGGGTGGTATAGTGTCATTCATGGACCAGATGTGTTCCATGGGCCACAAGTTGAATAGCTAGTCCAAGTCTGTACATGAAATAACATTCCGGATAAATCCACTTTCAAATAGGCAGGCTTTAACTATGTTTTATTTTGGGACAATGAGCAATACCTGTTCAACAAACCAACCGATGCAATTCATTTTTACTAGATGTAACTTTGAGTAATACAACACTGACAAAATGAATGTGATACTGTAAGTGCAGCTAAATGTCTATGACAAAATAACCTGAGTGACAATAATCTATCTGCGAGTTCAGTGCAAACATCGTCAGTAGTTTAGAGACGTCAGTGCAGCTTATGACATCTTACTACAAAGCTATCATAATGCATGATCATATGAGACTAAACAAAAGATGGCATTTGTTGCAAAGAAGGAATGGCTTTGTAAAAAGTTGTGCTATAGATCACTAAGCAATGTCTATTTATATAGTCTTAAGATGTTGGTGTAGTTAGGAAGTCTGAAGGGTAGTTGCACGCTGAGTCATCGGGCCTGCCCTCCCCAATATTTGGGTTTATAGACAGGTCGTCATTGGTCCAGACACCCACACACACCAACAATCTCAAGTCCATATGAGAGATCCATGTGTGACCATGCACACAGAGGATGGTTGTATTTTTACTACAGGTACTGTGGCAGATCCTTCTCCACCACCTGCAAAAGAACCATCAAAAGACATTAGGTGTGTTGGCAAAGCAAAGCATACGTTTCCACATACGTTTTCCAAAGTCCCACAAATCCAAGACAATTTTAAAAAAGGTATCAACAATGAAAGCAGCCACTTACACTGGGATCATCTGTTGGGCCGTACCGCTTCACCACGAGTCCCTCTCTGCTTATAAGAAACTGTAAAGGAAAACAAAAAAAAGTGAGTAGTTAAGGATTGGATGGCTCTGAAAATAAAAAGTAATACTGCAAACTGAAAGTACATTACCTTTGTGAAATTCCATTTGATGTTGCTGTGAAGAGAAAAACATTTTACACTTATAAAGCCGATAATGACAAGATTACACCATAAACTCATCATCACTGACTTTAAAAGAGAGAATATGTTTTGGCTTATTAAACTTTAAGATCACATCCAAATGTTATTATTTGAAGAAATGACAACAAAGGTATCAAATCTAGAGGGAAAACAATGACACATTTTGAAAGCCAAGTCAAAACAGTGGGCAAAGAAAGCTGAAATGCAATGAAGCAACAGGATGGTTATTACACACGGTACTCTATGGTTTTGCACTCTAGGTTTCACAATGACATCACATCAGTGTGACAATGTAGCAGCTCAATAAGTAACAAATACTCATAGGACCTAGGTTCCCAAAGAGGGTATTTGAATAAAAGATTGAACAAATTAGATGACTACATCGTGCATTTAAAACGTGTTTAATCTTGAAGATGTTTCAAGATCATTTATAGTGCGACTGGAAAGGTTTGGGAACCACTGTCATAGGACACCTAATTTGGTGACTCATTTGGCAGCAGTTTTTTCAGAGTGTTATTTGTTAGAAAACAACTTACTTTCCCAGGGTTCCTTTTCCTTTCGGCTGAGCTTTCATCCACTTCCAAAGAGGGTGAGCGCCATCTCCATTCACGTCAATTTTACTGAAGAGGTCAAACTCTGCATTGAATCCTTTGGCAAACTCTTTAATCTCTGCCTCAGTTCCAGGCTCCTAGATAATCATCATCATCAGGATGGAAAATACACATTATTGCAAGTTTTGACCTGTAATGTGTAATTCTGGTTACAGCACAAGATGATCAGCATAAGCTTATGTTATACTATGCTATTATATATAGTCAGTTTACAGCAAACTGTTGCTGAAATGTGACGAGTATACAACTTTTGTTGATCCTGTATTTGAATAATACCACTGAGATGACGAGTTACCTGGCCTCCAAACTGGTTACATGGGAATCCGAGGATGCGTAAACCCTTCTCAGCTAGGGAAGCGTGCATTTCCGCCAGCTGAGTGTAGTTCACTCTGGTCTTTCCTCATTTGGAGGCCACATTTACAATGATGCACACATAACCCCTGGTAGAGAAAGCACACAGACATATCGGGGTCAAGAAGCTAAAAAGCAATAAAGTAGAATACTACATGGACTATTCTAAAAAGAAACACAGGAGCTTAGAGGGTAATCTTAGCAAGCATGTTCCAGTGCCAATCTAAACTCTCTAAAGGCAGAAATTCTGATGCAGTTTTTGTGCTGTATCTTATTTGACAATGCGGGTGTACATAATGAGTGCAGTAAACCAATAAATAAATAGTAAGCCTGTGTCAGAGCATTAGCACAGATTGCATCATGCACAATGACATCACTATACCTGTATTTATCCAGCGACACCTCATTGCCGTCGATATCTTTGGCTGAGAACTCATAGATTGACTTAGCAGCTTTCCAGTCGCTCGCCTGTGCACACTGCATGTGAAGAAATAAGATAAGATAAGAAATTAGAAGTGTGGGTTTCAGTAAGACGGGGGCTAAAGTTCAAGTACGCGCAGTAAAATTTAATTGACCGTTGCGTAAAGACGGCTATAAAATGTAGGGGAAATACTAGCATCACAGTAATCACTTCTCTTTTTTTCCTTTAGTACACTTGAATACAGCGCCAGCTAGCATAACAAGCTAACGCCACAAATCTTGACTAAGCGTTACACAAACGCGAGAGATTAGTATTCGTTTTGCTTAAGTACTCAACCGCACAATCAGTCAAGCCAACACCTTATGCTTAACTGACGGAATATTTGTAATTTCAGCGGCCTAACACTGATCGCAAAATACATTGTATCGACGTCGGACGCATTTCCTTGTTGCACCAGGTTTAAAATAGAAGCCAATCTTACGTAGTTGTTGTTAAGCACTCCAGCATCAATACAGCGGACAGACACATTGGTAATAACACATGTACATGACTACAAATATTAAAGAAGAAGACAGACATCACGTTTAAATGACGTACCATGGTTCTTACCACTCCTCTACAGCCCAACACGCCCAAAAACACGGAAGACCGCCAGAGCCACATGCTCCTGGTGACACTTATGACCGCTGTTGCGTCATTTATAAGCCCCGCCTACTACAAAGCACCGCGCATGTGCAAAGTAATGACGCTACATGGCCAATTGAAAACATCGCATTAATGTTGTTTAAACAAATACAGCATTTACCGTGGATTTAAGGTGAAATATAAAGCTGTGCCAACGTAAGGATGTAAATTATTTGGAAAATTTCACTCTGTCTAGCCTGTATGATTCACTGAATCTTTCAAAAATTACGGTTTCATGTGGTTCTGCATTTTGTCCAGCAGAGGACGCTATCTTATTGTAGAAAGGCGCGCTGCTTTTTCTTCTTGAATACTACTAGGACAAGAGATTCAAATAAATAGAGATCCTTTGCAGTCTCCCTGTAAGAGGATTCAAATTCACAATCTCCTTATCGCAATATGCACAGCTACATTTAGGAATACATAAATCATAATAAATGGCTATAGATGAGGGATTTGTTTTTCCACATTAACACTTTCTGTTAAATATGTTGCTTTCACAGTCCAGGCATTTCAACTGGGTCAAGGACTACTTTTCCAGCCGTTATTTTAGGACAGTGTATTGAAATAGACCTGATGTCACATAGTGACACATAAAAAGACAATTTGCTTCATTTAATTGACAGAATATTGAACTGGGACTTGATTAAAAAAAAAAAAGTAATGCCTCACAATAAGCTCAACTTGTCAGTCAGTCAATGATATTGACATAGGAGCTCACAAAAGTGAGTGCACATTCTTCACATTTCAGCATTATAACTTCACAAGAGACAACACCAGTGATACGTGGATTTGGATATAACTTAAAATAGCCAGTGTACATCTTTGAAAGCAGCCTAGATTTGCATTCCTCTGAAAATAAGTCAATACACAGCCATTGTATAAATAACTGTCAAAACAAGATACCACACTGCAGTGAACATATTCAAATTGTGTCCACAGTGTCAACATATTCTTATTGAGCATTGCCTCTTGGGAATGCAATTCAACAGAGGTGCACAGTTTGTTTCTGGAATCCTCTTTGACTCCTCTTGGAGGACATTACTTGTCGAGCTGGTGGATGTTAAGACATTTTGCACATCTACAGTTTTCCAATTTGAAAGGTCCGAGGGGGTTCCAACACCTCAAATGCCGTATACATTGATGCAGAGGATGTCTTTGCATCCAAATTGCCATCAATAAAATGCACCTGTGTTTCTTGTCCATAACATACGTACACCTGCCTGTACCATAACCCCATGGTGGCCCCTTGATCCACAACACAGGTGCATTTTATACATGTAATCCAGTTTTGAAGTGGCCTTTTATTGTGGCCAACGTCAGGAACAACTGTGCAATAATCATGCTTTCTAATCAACATCTTTATTGCCCACACCTGTGAGGTAGATGGATTATGAATGGTGAATACTGACAAACACAGATTTAGACTGATTTGTGAACAATATTTAGGAGAGAAAGACCTTATGTATACATGGAACAAGTTCTAGATCTTTACTCATTTAGAGTCAGAACAGTGAACTGCATCTCCCCAGTGCAGGACGCAGGCAGCCCAAACCATGACTACAACCACCATGCTTGACTGCATGGGGGTGTACGCACGTGTATATGATACTCTATGTAATGTCAAGTTGGATGAGATTGTTTTGCGTTTAATTAAAACTTCACAATATTGCCATCGTGGCTGTTTTAAAAGGGTTGACCAGGCTGACATAGAACACAAGGGTAAATGACTGCCTGGGATAATTAAAAGGCATCCTTCAAATGAGCATCCCTGTTAGTGGAAGCAGTGGAATATATTGCATGACTATTGGCATTGGATGGCGTGGAGGTCATGTAATCGGCTGCAGAAACGTTTAATTAGAGTACGATGACAAAACAGCACTTTCTCACTTGAAACATCCACGTCAAAGCATCTAATTATTTCATATAGCCAATTAGAGCACAAATGAAATAAAGGGGTCCTACTGAAATCGGCACAGGCTCAAGAGATGTGGATGTGCAGTGTTCAAGGGGCAAAAGTGCTGTTGCATGAATGCGTTATGTAGTGGAAAAGCTGCCAATGTTAATGAATGTGTAACACCGCAGTCAATATATTCTTGTTACACACTATACATATGCGAGAAGGTGCAAGATGGGAGTTCTTTACTGCCTTATTATATTGTCTTTGCTTTACTGACTTAAGTGTGGCTTTGCAAAATTGTTTCAGTCATATAGAGCAACCATGTCCCCGTTTATTGGCTTCTAATAAGCAAACAAAATAATGAGCACCAGTGTGGATATTTACTTTCCAAAGAATCACGCAAGGTTCATTATAAGTAATAATAAAAAAAACACTGACCAGTTGCTAAAATATGCATAAGATAGTGATTTATGTCCCATTCCCATTGATATCAAGAACCTACACAAAATACCATACATACAAAACCACAAAGAAGATAAATGAGTATAAACAAAGACACCAAAACCACAGAAGAACAAACAAGCTTTGTATAATCTAAAAACAAAACAGTTGCCTAGAAACCACCTCTGCTAAACTTAACTCCCCCACCCCCAACCCCCACAACACACACACACACACACAAGCAGCACCAGAGGGGATTAGATCAGATGCTTTCGAAAAAGTTTGGGTTATTTCTCACTGTTCCTAAGCAACAAGTCTGCTGTTTGCCTTCGCATATGGCTCTTTAATCCGCTGGCGATTAATTGTCAGAAAATATTTTTTTTATTAAATTGACTGTAAAATATTACCAGAATTTCTCCTGAGCACATTCTTAATTTGACAGTTAAAACCGTCCAAGGTAGTCAGCTGGGAGTTGTAACACCGGAATGGATTATTTTTGCTTTATTTTGTCTTGAATTATATTTTCAGAATGAAAAAAAAAGCATATCGCACCAGCCTTCGACATGAAACAAAGAAAGTCACAAAAGCAGATGGCAACCTATATTTACATTGGCAGAGAATCCTTTACATTAAACCCTCACACTCTGATGGGCTTGGTTGGCAAGGCAACAGAATGTGCTGTTTTTTCCCCCTGGCTGAGCCTCAATGGGCCACATCAGCCTTCTTATCTTCCACCTTCCTTCAGATTCAGTGTTTCAGCTGACAGGTAATTGGCCCACTGGCTTTATCCCAAAGCCATATCGCTAAAATCCCTTGCTGAAATCAATACAGTAACAGCCTTGGCTGTGCTGCCTGAGCCATGTATAAGAAAAGCCTAAAGGTTCAGTGTCTATTTCATTTCAATTGGTGAATTTCAATTGGTTGATTTGTCTCTTCAACATTGTGTAGAAGTTGAGAACAAAATCTGTGGATTGGCAGACCAGTGTATAGTCCCCCCTATTCCAACTACATTGGGATCACACTCCTCAGCCTCACTGGAAAAGCCTCTTCCAGAGATTTTTCTATTGCAGAGAAGGGTACAAACAATTAATCGAACCTCAGCTTCATCCTGGTCGTGGAACACTTGGCCGGCTTTGTACCCTTGCAAGGGTACCAGAGGGTGCATATAGGAGTTTGTCCAAGTGGTCCACATATGCTTAGTGGACTCGGAAAAGGTGTCTGACCACATCCCTTACAGCAGGGGTCTCAAACTCAATTTACCTGGGGGCCATTGGAGCTAGGGTCTGGGCAAGGCTGGGCCGCATCAGGTTTTCAAAAAAAAAAAAACGCATTTATTGACAACAGAAAAACTTTTTCACTGTTTTGGTTCCGATTTTCTACAATAAAAGCTCTGATAAAACATTCCACTGTTCTCAAATATCTTAATTTTTATTTTTCTGCACAAAATAAGATGAAAAATAAATAAATAAATAAACAAATCAAGAATAAAAAAATCAATCAATCACTAATAAATAAATATAATAATAATAAAACAGCAAATAATAAAAACTTAAGAAACCACATATAGTTGGTGGGTAGACAAATTATTTTTTTTCTGATTAATATTAACAAAGCATTGTTAGAGCCCTGTAGACATGACAAAACACGACTATAGTCACATTTATACTCTTTTTATTTACAACATATTGCGCAACTTCAGGGTCTTGAGACACATGCTAACTCGCAAACTAGAGAGCTAGCAACCTAAACGGTAGCCGTCAAGTTATTTCCTTTAAACTTAAATAGCCAAAAACTTACCACTTCCACACGGATAGGGAGGATAACTATTAACAGTTATTTAACCTTTAACATGAACATTAATCAAACGTAATAATTTTTTCTGGGTACATGATACCATACAGCATCTATATCAAACTTGCGCGGGCCGCACAAACATTAAACTTTCATATCAAGACGGGGGCCTCAAACTAGTGTCCTGCGGGCCACATTTGGCCCACAGGCCGTGTGTTTGAGACCCCTGCCTTACGGTGTCCTGTGGAAGGAGCTCTAGTAGCACGCTACCACCGGAGCAGGAGTCTGCTTCGCATTGCCACCAGTGAGCCATGCCTGTTCACACTGACACATCGACACACTGTCCACTCTCCACCAGGGCTGACCTTTGTCACCAATTCTGTTCATAATTTTTATGGACAGAATTTGTAGGCATAGCCAAGGTGTTGATTGAGACCATTTTGGAGGCCTTTGGCTCTCATGCCTGTTATTTGCAGATGATGTGGCCCTGGTGGCCTCATTAGACCGTGACCTTCAGTGTTTACCAGGGCGGCTCGCAGCTGAGTGTGAAGCTTCTAGGATGACTCAGCACCCATGGTTCCCAGATGGAAAAGAGTGGATTGAACTCTTCGGTTTGGGAGTGAGATCTTTAAATATCTGCAGTGATTTGATCTCTGGACCAGACTGTAGTGGTAAAAAGAGAGCCTAAAGAGACTAAAATTGTTGTAATATGTATACCAGACCAGTGGTTGGCGATGTCACAATGCATCCTCTGCATCTTTACGTAATCTTATCCAATATAAAGAACATGACTCAAGTAGATACATTTGCAGTGTCGTACATTATTCTCACCCTGAAACTGACATTGATTGGTCAGAAGTTGGTTATTTATTGTTATTATTCAGCCCCAGATTTGATCGCCAACAACAGGCTTTTACTGCAGGTTTAAATCCATTATATAAAATTTCAAAATAAAATCATGGACTATTGCTGTACAAAGCCTTGACGTCCCTTGCTGTCTGCCACTCACTCCGCTCCCCTATAATGAATATTTATATCCACTGACAGTATGAGCTTATTTGGTCTTATTACACCTACTAGTACATTGGATAATATAGTGGATTAGATTTTATGTTTATTTTTCACTCACTCCTCAGTCACACACCGGTGATGGTAATCTACAGTTGCCCTGGGGTAGTCTGATGAAAATGTGACTCCAATCACCACCAAATATTCATTCACATTCATGCAGCAGTGTGGGCAGGACTGGAGTCAAAGTGGGTGAAGTGTCTTGCCCAGAGACACAACGACACTGACTGGGATCAAACCGCCAACCTACTCGACCTCTACCGCCTCCTGATATGAGTGTAAAGGTGACTGTATCGGTGTTATTTAATGTCTACAGGGCTCAAATAATGTTAGAAGTTCTATTATTCTATATTCCATTTTTAAATAAGGACTCCTAATTCACTCAATATCAGATTTGGAACCAATTAACTGCAATAAACAAGGGATTACTAGTACATCAGTTTGTAAGTTTTTAATGTTTCAACACAGCTCATGCTGGCAAAATATTTCAGTAATATTTTAATATTTTAATAAGTACTGCAAATTGGGGTGAGGGGGGGTTCAAATTTTTCCTTTTAGCTTCCTTGCTCCAAAAAGCAGAGCAAAAATTGGCCCAGGTACAATTCTTTTTAACACATCTCAAAGTTCAGATTGTTAAAAAAAACACAGCAAAGACATGAGTCATGCAAGAGCTACGTGGTGGAAATGTACTTTGTGGACTGTGAAATGGCATCATGTGCCGCAGCCTTTCTTGTCGACCCACAACGCCACTCTCTGATCAAAACCATCACAAGAGTAAAAGGAAGAAACTCAGGTCCACCTGCTGCCTCACAGCAAGATTGGCCTCAGCTGCTCGGTCAACCTATTCTTTTGCAAATCGTAATATTGCCTGTTGCATTCTGTCGTCTCCTCCATCTCTCCATTCCCTCGTCTTCACCCTGCTGTGTTTCTTCCTCCCCCACTGATTCCGACCACTACAGCAGCATGGACGTCAAGGAAAGTAATCTCAACAGTCCCTCAGTCAATCTGCCTCTCAAATCCAAATATTGAAATACTACTTCTGATATTTCTACATGCGCTAACCTGGTAAATATCAAAAATCCCCATGAGACCTGTTTGATGAGATGCTTCAAGGTCCTCTGGTTGTTTGATTTTCCAAAGGTGTTTTCAATACCCCGGAAAGGACATCAACGGGTAGATGCCCAATATTGGCTTTCTTACTTATATTCCCTTAAATTAATGCCAGGTCCCATCTCTTGTAATGAATCAACACATTTCACTTCTTTTACTTTAATATTGCAATTTGCTACAGTAAACCTCGGATATATCGGATTCAATTGTTCCCACTGGTTTTGTCCGATATAAGCGAAATCCGTTATATGCGTATACCGGAAAATGTCGGATTTATATCCGGTATATGCGTAAATCGGATTTTATCCGTTATAAAAAGGCACTTCCTTGACTATGTTTCCAATGTACCTGGACTGGGCAATGAAAAGGCATTGGCAAGTTTTCCGTACATTTCATTCTGACGTCATTATCATTTGCACTTACGTTTATCGTTTGGTTTCTAAACCTCGCTAATAGCAACAAGAAGGCATTTCTACATATTTGAGAATTTTTTTTTTTTTTCGTTGTACATGCTCATGTACATGTCTGTAATTCATACAAAGATGTTATAATCTTCCGCTTTGGCTGTGAACATGGATCAAAGATGGATCAAAGGCCACGATGCGGCCATCCGATATATGCGAGGGAAATTGGAACGGGACTGGAGATTTTGTCCGAAATAGGCGAAATCCGTTATAAAAAATCCGATATATGCAATGAATTTTTATTGGAAATGCATTACAGAAAAATTTGTTCTTTTTTATCTGTCCGTTGTGGGCGAATTTCCGATATATCCGAGTCCGATATATCTGAGATTTACTGTATATGTTCATTGCAAATTGCAGATTTACAATCCAAAGGCAAAGCTTGCAAATAATTGCAGACCGCAGAGCTAGCAAGTTTGTTGCCGTGTAAAATACATCATCACTCGTGTGTTGATATCTATATTGGCAGAAAAAAACTCCCTACCTCATCAAGACAGATGTCTGTCCCATACTTGTCTCTTGTTGTCTTTGTCTTTGTCGCCAAAGTGCTTGATCATGTTGGTTCCAATGGTGCAGTAAATTGGCAAAAGCAGATCAGACATTTTTTAAAAATTGTATTGTTCTACAGGTAAGGGCCAGAAAATTAGAATATTTTCATAAACTTGATTTATTTCAGTCATTGTGTTCAAAAGGTATAACTTTTACATTATATTTAACCATATTTAAACCATCACTGATGGTGGAAACTTCACACTAGACTTCAAGCAACGTGGATCCTGTGCCTCTCCTCTCTTCCTCCAGACTCTGGGACCTCGTCAGTGATGGTTTGGGGTGCCATGTCATCTGCTGGTGTCGGTCCACACGGAAGATGCAGAATGCCAGACCCAAAAATGCAGAAGAGCTGAAGGCCACTATCAAAGCAACCTGGGCTCTCATAACACCTGAGCAGTGCCAGAAACTGATCGACTCCATGCCACGCCGCATTAATGCAGTCATTGAGGCAAAAGGAGCTCCAACCAAGTATTGAGTACTGTACATTCTCATATTTTTCACGTTCATACTTTTCAGCTGGCCAACATTTCTAAAAATCCTTTTTTTGTATTGGCCTTAGGTAATATTCTAATTTTCTGACCCACGGAATTTCAGATTTTCATTTGTTGCCACCTATAATCATCAAAATTAAAGAAATAAACATTTGAAATGCATCAGTCTGTGTGCAATGATTAAATATAATGTAAAAGTTATACCTTTTGAACACAATGACTGAAATAAATCAAGTTTATGAAAATATTCAAATTTTCTGGCCCTTACCTGTATATATGGGTCACACAGTTGCCAAGTGGTTAGCATGTAGGCCAAAATCAGACCTGGGTTCAATTCTCAACTTGGGCATCTCTGTGTGGAGTTTGCATGTTTTTCTGCGGGTACTCCGGTTTCCTCCCACATTCCAAAAACATGCTAAGTTAATTGGAGACTCCAAATTGTCCATAGGTATGAATGAGAGTGTGAATGGTTGTTTGTCTATATGTGCCCTGTGATTGGCTGGCAACCAGTCCAGGGTGTACCCCGCCTCTCGCTTCAACATATCCAAGTGACCTTAGTGAGGATAAGTGGTATAGAAAATGGACGGATGGCTATTTTGTATATTCACAGGCGTGTAGAAATAAGCAAAATGTGTCATATAAGGCAATTCAAGTTTTAACAAAAGTTACATCAAAGCGTAAAAAAACATACAGTAAATCCCACATTAGCAAGCACTTGCAACAGAGGTAGGGAAAAACTCCCTCTAACAAAAAAAACTTTGGTTCACAGAAAAAAAACTCAAACAAAACATAATTGCCATGCTTGTTCTGCTTTGCCTATCTAAATGAGATTTAATGGCAAATATATTTCAGAGGCTTAATTAGCATCAGCTCACATCAGTGTGAAAGGAAGACTGTGGAAGCCATTAGCGCAAAAGCACCATGAGACAGTGTTAATTACACACTCCTGTGGCTATGAACCATAACCAAGCAAAAAGGCGCACATTAGCAATGCTATAAATAACATTTGAGTGAAGGATTAATTGTTTGCCAGGGGGGTTTCATCAAAAGGAACACTGTACCGCAAAGTGAGGCATGTACTAAAATAAGGTCGTCCTTCTCTGTCAGAGTTGGGAAAGTGTGGTTATAAACTCAGGTGAAATACATTTGAATTCATTTCTTCTTTTCAACATCTGGAGTTATATGAAAGCCTTGACAGATGGAGCACGCTAACAAGCGGAGATGTTGGCTGCAGCATGCGCAGCGGATAGTTTCTCCTGCCTTCTTAGTTTCACTTCAGTGCGCTTGAAATGGTCATGACATTTACTTGTTGCTTTAGCAACAGAGGAAAAAAAGTTTTCAACCCTTTTTGTACAGGGTAAAATATCCCAATAGTAGGGTTGGGAATGATAAACCGATGCAACCAAATATCCGATTTGACAAGCAAATGATTCTTGGGAAGCAGTTCCATCCATGCACTTCCTGTATTATACTTCTCTGCATTAGTATCCGGTTGAGGTGGAGTCTATCCCAGCTGATTTGAACACAAACTGTATATACAAACAACCATTTATGCTTAGCAATGCATGTTTTGGGGATGTGGTGGGGGGAAAATATGCAAACCCCTATGCATAACATTAATACATTAACGCCCAGTTTGGACTTTTAGGAAAAACAATCAGACTGCACTTCCGGAATAACAAACAAAAAACAGACTGTGTACATATATTTATACTGTTATTCTGTATATTCCTAGTATGTGTTTGATCATACATGGCAATAAACCTTTTCTGATTCTGATTCTGATTCTGATTCACAAATGGAGAATTGACACGCTAACTACAAAGTCAACATGGAAAATGTCATATAATTTAATTACTTAGAGAGATCTCACTGGTATCTATTATGTTGTTTTTAATGTAACGAGTGTGTGCCCCTGTGCTAGTATGATTTGTTTACTTAACAGCAAACATGATATCATAAAAATGCTAAAAAAAATAACAACAAGGGTGTGCTGGTTAGGGTTTGCTGGCTGCATTCAGCTCGTTGGAGGCTGATTGGTGTCCAAGTGTAGTTGTAGGAGTGTTAACAATATAAATAAACACCGGCTATGTGGTGTTAAGCGTGTTGTTATTGTCTCACCACCACCAATGGTCCTCCTCCATTCCAAACACCCTCACTGCACTGCTGCCATTGTGTACCTCCAAGGGTGGTCCAAGAGACCAAAAAAACCAAAAGACAGTAAACCTTTGTATGACCACCACCAACAGAATAGCAGGGCCACATTAACTGGTGGGGTTATTTGTTTATGTCACGAATCAAGCGGTGTGTGATTCATGTGCAGTAATAAACCACATGAAGGTGGAGAAATCCGTGGGTGTCAGAAGACAGCGAGAGAAATTAAAATCCTAAAGAAAAACCTGACAGCTAATTTGTACAGTATTATGCGTAGAAGTATGTGTGGTGGAAAGTGTCACACGTCTCACTTTTAGCTCGCAGTATATGCATTCACAAATACAAAGAAGCCTCTCTCAAGTTTTTATGTAGTACTATCACTTGAGATTTTTCAATGCATGTGTCTCCATGAAACAAAACTCATTGTTTATGTATAGGAAAATTGCAGCCGGTACTTGAATGAAATGAATGGAAGGCTTGAAAATCAATGGACTGGAGGTACACTAGCTCAGTTCAAAATTGGGGTCAGTAAAACAGTGACAAGTAACATGTATGGGTCTGACCTTGGACCTCCGCTACCACAGTCATCCTATGTGGGATATTATTAGAAATCGGTCTCTGACATAGGACAAAATGATTTCAAAGGATTTGACGGAAGTCCGTTGCAAAGGACCATGTATGGATTTGACATCTAGTACATTGGTCATATTTGTTGACGTTATTGGAAAGCCTAAAGGTTCGCGATTAGATAGAACAACCATCTCAAAAGGTTTAAAGGGCCACCTTGAGGAAGATCAAGGATTCATCCATCAACCAACATATTCATTCATTCATTCATTCATTTTCTACCGCTTATCCTCAGGAGGGTCGCGGGGTACACCCTGGGCTGATCGTCGGCCAATCACAGGGCACATATAGACAAACAACCATTCACTCTCACATTCATACCTATGGACAATTTGGAGTGGCCAATTAACCTAGCATGTTTTTGGAATGTGGGAGGAAACCGGAGTACCCGGAGAAAACCCATGTAAGGGGAGAACATGCAAACTCCACCCTGAGATGCCCAAGTGGAGATTCAAACCCAGAGAATTTGCAACCAAATTACTCCTTTATATATATAATTAGCTACCAGGGAAAGTAATTATTGTGTTGTTTTTTTTGAAAAACCTCAAATTAAAAATGAGAGATGTTGAGAGAGGTGTTTCATGACTTTTAATTCTCTACCAAAACCAAAGCGTTTTCCTAAGAGTGGGCACCCACAACCTCCTTGACTCTAGCTATTTAGCTTCCTGTATAGTTGTAGTGAACAATGAAGCAACATCCAGTTTGTTGATATTGATATAGTGAACTGTTGTAACATTTTAAATGGTAATTCAACTGATGAACTGTTACTGGAAAAAACAACATTGTTAGTAACTTTATTATGTGTAACGCAGTTACTCCCAACATTTATATTTATATTTATTATAATAAATTATTAATTCATTTTCTATTGCTTTTTCCTCACGAGGGTCGCGGGGGTGCTGGAGCCCATCCCAGCTGTCTTCGGTACACCCTGGACTGGTCGCCAGCCAATCCCAGGGCACATATAGACAAACAACCATTCACACTCACATTCATACCTATGGACAATTTGGAGTCGCCAATTAACCTAGCATGTTTTTGGAATGTGGGAGGAAACCGGAGTATCCGGAGAAAACCCACTCATGCACGGGGAGAACATGCAAACTCCAAACAGAGATGGTCGAGGGTGGAATTGAGCCCTGGTCGCCTAGCTGTGAGGTCTGCGCACTAACCACTAGACCGCCGTGCCACTAATAAATTATTATTAATAATAATATTAAATCAATGGCTGAAAACCATTGATTTATAGGTTGCATATTTAAGTTCTATGTTTTTGTTTATATGTCTTCATATATGTGTGTTGCATGAGACATGGCTTGCAACGTCGGGGCAGGAAGAGTGCAGAATATGCACATTGAAAGGTTAGCGCCCAGCCCCCACCATGCTGTACCTGACCCAAGCAAGGGGCATCTTTAATAATGAATGGGTAGAAATGGTGATTAATCCAATCTGCAGTGGCTCTGTTATTAACCTGATTGCAATTTTCAGCGGCTGCAACCCTATGTGCTATAGTGACAGCACCGGTTAACTTACTGTTATACTTGTCTAACGGAAGAATGTGAAAACTTAAAAAATTGCCACTTGTGCAGTTATTAAAGTTTTTATGATGGTGACAGTGTGACCTGGAGCGGGTTATTTCTCGTTTCATTATTTCCTGTGGGAAATAATGTTTTGAAAATCAGATGGCTTCATGTCGACCTTTCACTGTACTCTTAACCACCACTGACTGTGATCATAAATACCATTTTAATATCTTAAATGTGATGTACAACATATATATATATATCTTCATGGGTAGAGACAATCATATCAGAGGGGCCTTTATAAGTTCCAGTCTCTCTTTCAAGCTCTGTGTTGACACTTGTGGTGTCAACTGAAAGACTGTATGAGAATTAAAAATGATATACAAGATTAAATATATTGCAGTGAAGAACAGTGACAGACATCTCTTTGTCGACCACCTTCCCAGTTGACTAAACCCAACTTAACATTTACCCCCGATTAGCGCTGTTTAGCACAGTGGGGGGTTCCGATTTACCCCTCTTATCTTAGCGTCTGTCATACTTCACTCACTGATTGAATTCTATTGATGTTGATGAGGATGATGGCCTGCCTGCTACAGCGTAGCATACGTGCTTCCCTTCTTTCTTGTCTGTCACGCTGAGCTTACAGCCAGCATACTGTGTGAAGACTCATCACTCAGCTCTTGCACAACAGTTTTGACTGTCAAAAAGCTGTCACACACAATGCACATAAAATAAACAAAATGGGAGGTGATCCAAAGTAGATGGACAAAAGAGGGAGTTTCTCTTATTGAGTAGAACATCTTGAAGAACAGCAGGTTATATCATTTCTGACTTGTGTTCTATACTTGTGTTTCCATTCTTGTGTTGTCCCCCTTTCCCCCCCCCCCCCCTTCATCGCCCAATCATCCCGTCCTGTCTCACTGCATAGTATGTTGTATATGTGTTGACGGATGATTGCACTATTTCGCTTGTACTTCTGTATAAGTGACAAGAATAAAGGGCTACATCATCATATATACGTGTATATATATATATATATATATATATATATATATATATATATATATATATATATATATATATATATACAACTTTATACTATTAAATTTAATGGCTGCCATATTTCTGTCAACAATCATGACATCTGTCAAGGTCATGTTCATTTGTATGACTATTGAAGTGTTTTCTGCATGTAAAACTATAATTGTTAAACTCTAAAAATGTGTTTTGTGTTAACATTTTTGAGCTTCAACTTCCAGTTCTGGTTGCCATTTTGTCAGCAAGCTAAGCTACTTCCATAGTTTGGAAATACAGTCGTCCCTTACTATGTTGTGATTAAAACTTTGCAGCTCCACTCTATCAAGGTTTTTCTGAATATATGTTCATTAATAAATCATCCTGTTTATGGTTGAATATGACCTAAAAATTCATATTTAAGAACATTTTGCAGATTATTTGTCTGAATTTAACATTTCCAAGCACAACAAATTAAAATACAAAAATAAGGCATTAAGAAGACACATTAAAATTTGGATATGTATTCTACACTAGGTATCAGTAATGTTACATTAATGTTTGGTGACACATACCAGACTTGATCACTGGAACAACATGGGCTCCCCACGCCAAGCTAAAACTCAACTCTGATCCTCCTGACATTGCTTTCTGTCCTCCACATATCTGGAGCATATTTATTGCAACACACATGAGCATGGAAATTGCTTATTTTCTCTAATTACAGTGTATCTACTGTATACGGTAAAGGTGACTACTGTACATAGGTGCTATTTTAATTCTAGAGGACTCTAATAATGTTTAAAAATGGATTTAGAAGGTTGTAAATATCCCATTTATAAATAAACAATCTTACTTTGTGGAAATTCACTTATCAAGGTCGGGTTTGCAACGGGTCACAAGTGGTTAGCACACAGGCCTCACAGCGAGGAGACCTGAGTTCAATTCCACCCTCGGCCATCACTGTGTGGAGTTTGCATGTTCTCCCCGTGCATGCGTGGGTTTTCTGCGGGTACTCCGGTTTCCTCCCACATTCCAAAAACATTCTAGGTTAATTGGCGACTCCAAATTGTCCATAGGTATGAATGTGAGTGTGAATGGTTGTTTGTCTAATGTGTCCTGTGATTGGCTGGCGACTAGTCCAGGGTGTACCCCGCGTCTCTCCTGAAGACAGCTGGGATAGGCTCCAGCACCCCCACAACCCTTGTGAGGATAAGCGGTAAAAATTAATGGATGAATGAATGAATGTATGCACTGGGTTCAAAGCAAAGCAAGAAATCAAACAACATCACCTCTCCTTGTCAATTAGCTATGTTTCTCCCAACAGTCTTGCAGATGGTATACAGTAGGTCCGTGCTACATTTGAGCATAATCCATCTTGTACTGTTTTCACCCCATCTCCATCTGTCCACTGTTGTGTTCACCATGTTTACTTGTACAATGTACTCTCCAATCATCTGCTCTTTTGGTCCGCATATGTGCTCATCCTCAAATAAGTGTATCAACACAAGTTTGAAGGCAGACACAGAAAAATCACTTTCTCTTTAGCGGTGCGCACGCTTCTTGTTTGTTTACCTTGGTGCCTGGTGGTCCCAAACCAGATGGTGTGATGGACTTGGAACCTCAAAGAGTATTTTAGTACAGATGGCGAATGAGTCTTGCGCCACCCTGCATGTGCTTTGATAACACTCTGTTTTCTTTGTAGGTTTTAAGATCTCTGAGGGAAAGACACCATAATAGTTATTTGTAAGGTTGTTGGTTTTTTTGTAGTTATGCTGTCACACTGCTACACAGAACTCTAAGGCAAATACTGTGTACTTAATTTAAAAAAATGGTGCAATGATCTGCAATGGTGTACCAAAACCTCAACCATGAGGGGGTATTTCATTTAGGTACGTTATGGTATGTTATAAAATTGAGACTGTCTGCTTTGAGTAGTAGAAACTTTATGAGTATTTCAAAGTAGGTTCTCCTAAAATGCAGTACAGTAAGTACAGTAAGACAACCATGTGGTCTCATCTGTGCGAGAGTACCCCCAACGTACACCTGTATTGTTTCCACCACCAAAACATGCAAAACCACAATCTGACTCCCGAACCAAAAGTTATTTTAGGGTTGCTATTGCAGCCTATTGACTTTCATGTCTCTTTCTCCACAAAGAGAAAAATCGGGTAATATGTAAATAAACATTAGGCAAGCCTATGGATACAACAGGATGTTACTGAATTACAGTAATCCCTTGTTTAACGCAGTCAATTGGTTCCAGATTTGAACATGATGAGTGGATTTATACAAAGTTTAGGATTCCTTATTTATTTCCCATAGGAAACAATGTAAATCCAATGAATCTGTTACAGAAACCATCCAAATACCTTCAATCTGGAAGAATTACTTTTACATTCAGAAAACATACAAACACAGTGGAACCTCGGTTAGCATGGGGCTCATTCATGTTGCCTCACTTCACAAACATTTCCCGGTTAGCAAACAATGGCACGGGTTTTGTGGTGTAATGAATGCACTGCGTGAGTCCAGCTGTGTTTGGAGCATATTTTTTAAATCATAAAATGTCCCTTTCAACAGCTTGTTAGCATGGTAATTAGAACTGGGAGTCACTATTTACTATGTCTCTCATAGTAAAACTCATAGGTGATTGTGGTGAGTCCGTACTTCACCTGCAAAATATCTGTTTGGGTTTGGCCTCATCATTATTAAAACGTATTATCATTAACCCACCACACCACGGTATCCTGTTCGGTGTCTCTGTTAACCGGAGGACCCATCCCGACCCTCTCAGCGACAAAAGGTACAAGGAGGCCACAATACTTGGTAGTTGCTGCACCGTTCTTGCAAATAGCTGCCAACACCTAATTGAAGATACCATACCACATTCATTTGCTGAGGAATTTGCATAATGTCCATCACCTTTGGGTGCAAAGTGCATGTTTGGATTACACTATTTAAAGTACTGGTAAATAATTCATACAACCTCTTGGTCATCTTGATTTTGTATTGCATTTTTCAATATTTTGTACGCTTTATTCTTAAGTAGGACAGCATTATTAATAATTAACTGGTTGAATTTTTGGCTAAAAAGTTACTGAATTGATTTAAAATTTCGGATTGTATTGTATTAAATGAATCAATGTCTTCCTTGAATCATATGGGCAACCACAAATCAGGATACAAATCGAATCATTATCAAAACAAGTCATTACATCGCTAATATGTATTTATATGTATATCAAACTGAAACTATAACTATAAAACTATTTAAAAAATGTGGCTTTCTGGAATGGATTAATCATATTTTGTATAATTGTATTTTTGTAATTGTATAATTGTTCATTATTTTATATGGAAAAATTGATTCAGTTGTCCGTTTTGGTTATAGAGTCGGACCTTCTGGAACGGATTGATCATGCAAACCAATATTCCTAAATTGGATTGTGTGAACTAAGATTTGGAGTTGGGTAGTGATATGCATAGGGGTACTGAAATATCGATACCTTCTATACCAGGTCTTTAGGTGCTAAACTCCATAATGGATACTGCAGTTATTTGAGGTATTGTCTGTCATTCACAGCAGCACATTGGGATGTAATGAATTGTAATATAGTAATATAAGTAGTTAATTTTGTTGCTCTGTGCGTTGGTTCCTCTCCTCTCTGGTGGGTCCGTGAGAGTTGTGCCCGTGACTGCGTTTGGGGTGGTTTGTGCAAGGCTCACCTGGTGTAAACACGACTGTGCTTTTGTGAGTGAGCCCGTTGGTTCTCTTGTCGGCTTGTTCATGGCGCCGCACTGTGCATGCTTGGAACTCATGAGATTTCCCTTTTACTTTCAGCAGTCAGTGGACATACTGTCTTTATATAGTACCAAGTATAATAAATATTGTCTAGCCAGAGCTTGACTACCAAGGCAACAGCATTGCTTCCTCCAATTATATTTCTGGAGCACACCATGAAAAAAGGTAATAACATATTGTCATAGATGGAGCTGCAATCACACTGATGTGGGAACATTTTTGCCCATCGAGCTTTTAATAGCAGTCAAGGAACATTCAGTGAATTGTCACTAATGAAGGCTTACACTACAGAAATGTGTAGGTGGACTTAAACATTTCTGCCTTTTGTGTACATTATATTCTTTCAACATGCAGTAATAATCAGAACAAAACTACGACTAAAAAAAATGATGTTGTTGCTTTGCCCACAATAACATTTGTCCAGCTTATGTTTTATTTGAATTGGTAGTGTGTCCCATTGTTAACATGTAGCAATCGTCAAATCATTTTTACAGTTTACATCAATATCATACTTGATGGCAGAAGCTGGACTTACAATACAAATATACTTGTTGGTTGGTTTGGTAATATACATATACTAAGAATATAGATATTACAGTATATTGTTGTGGATTAAACTCATCTTTCGACTTTTCAAAGATATGTTTTTTTAGTAGGTATAAAACATTTGCAGCCCCCAACGTGCTTCTGCGGGATGCTGTACATATGTACTGCTCATGTCAATTTGACCTAGCAGGGGAGTATAAAAGGGAGCAGAAATGTCCAATTTGTACAATTTATTTTAATTGTTTTACACTCTTTCCTTATTTCTTTATTTATATTTATTATCACACACAACTTATTTCACCAAAATCTCACACACACAGCAACTAACTCAAAATATTGTATACCACTCAGAAACAGTAGTAACCAGTAAAAATAAAACAGCTGTAATAAATGTTGAATAGTTAGTAATGGTGTTAGGGATGAGTACAAACCATAATAATTGTGACTTTGTGTTTTCTGATTAAACATATAGGAGGTCGCAATGACCTATGAATATTGCATGAGTAAAGAATAATGATCATTTTGGGACTGTTGATCTTTTGTTAATATTGTTAATGGACTGTACGGTGGCCATAACCAACACACAAGCACAACAAAACACAAGCAAGGGTAAAACTGCAAATCGAAAAATGTTGCAATCAGGTAAATGCCACAAAATTCAGCAAATGACCAAAACACACACAAACTACACAACTACATGAGATAAATGCTGCATGTGGGTATGAATGTGAGTGTGAATCATTGTTTGTTTGCGACTGGCGACGAGTCCAGGGTGTGTGTAGTACAAGAGTATTCATACAGGAGTACATAGGAGTAAAAATGCTACAAACATTATATCATGAATAGATGAATACAGAGTATATTTTAGATAAAAGTAACATTGCAATTATTGGTCAACTGCTACAGGTCATGGGCAAAGATTGCAGCTACTTTCTTTGACTGCAACAGAGACTTAAATGGAGCAAAAATAATTGCCATGATTTATTCAGTATGTTGGGTGTGTGGGAAGAATCGGATGACTTCCAGTCAGATGTCCTCATTTATCAACATCTTCGCAACGTGCAGCCAATTAAAACAAACACTTGAGTCACATGAGCCTACTCCTTGGTTCTTGTACTTATATGGATCAGTCATTATTTTGATGATTAATTACAAAAAACTGAATGCATTGAATCATCAATGCATCAATGCATCTGTGATTATTCAAACCCCCAATAAAAGCCTGTTGTTCAGTTGATCAAGTCTGCTGGGTGTGCAAGTCTGCATGCTTATGTGTGTGTCTCACCAAACACTACAGTGACTTTTACTGACACCTAGTGACCAGTGCAGAATACTACATGGCATTCAAAGCACTTTTGAATGTGTCTTCTGAATACCTAAGATTTTTATTTAAGTTAAATTAGCTATTTAATACTTACTTTAGATTGAAAAATGTGTACAATTTGAATGAATATGCATGTTTTTGACTAATAATAAGCCTTATCTGTCAGAGAGACCCACTAACAGATTGGAAACGTACAATCACAGAATAACAGCTTCAACAAGAGATTCTCAGACATCGGTGATGAAGTCATAAACTTTCAGGAAGAAAATAGAGCACCGTCCAAGGATACCAAGGTAGTGCAAGATGACATAGGGGTACTGCAACATGATAGTACTGCCTTGCATGTTGCCATTAAGGAGGTTAAGAAACCCTATGGAGGAAAACTACTCATTACGCCAGAGGTAGGGAACCTATGGCTCGGGAGCCAGGTAGGGCTCTTTTGATGACTGTATCTGGCTCTCAAGCATTTCTTACCACAATAACAATGTATTTTTGCTAACATTTTAAAGTAAACATCACAGAAATGATAAATAAAAATAATATTAAAAATCAACAACTTTTTTATGCATTTTAATTCATCCATCTATATTCTGCTGCAATACGGCCAACCATATCTATCTTTCCTGATGATATTTTCCAGGTCAAACACCAAAACTCGATTATTACTGGGTAATGCTGTAGTCTACCTTGGTCATTGAGATGTCAACACGTAAATATAAACTTTTCTCCTTTAGTCAAATAGTCACCTAGCTAAAGCTGCAGAACCAAGCCTTCTGCCAAAAGAATGAAATATACTGACTATGGTGCAAAATTATGCAGCAGCAGAAGTTGTATTAATGGCAACAAGTATTTGATTTATTATTAGACACTGCGCTGCTCACGAAAGTGTGCTGGCCACACCCCATTGGCGTGGGGTAGTGTCCCTGGTCTACGTAATTAGAGCCCATTATATCTAAAACTGTTGGTCTTACATAAAAATGCACACATTTTATTGCATTCAATGTTTAAAAAATGTATATGGCTCTCACAGATACACATTTTAAAATATCTGGCCTTCATGGCTCTCTTCGCCAAAAAGGTTCCCGACCCCTGCACTACGCAATGATATCAAGGTACTACAGGATGACATAGAAGTACTATTGGATGATAATGATGCCTTGCTCACCACTCTGAAAGAAGAGGAAAAAAAGAAAATATAACTGAGTAAATGGAAAATATAATTGATGAGATGGATCAAAATGCATGAATGACCGATGTGATCCTCACTGGACTCTGACTTACACCCAGGACAAAAGCCAGGCTAGTCCTCAACAGAGGAGAACCAGATGAAATTGAGGTTTAAAGAAAAAAACGATACTTGCATCCAACTGTATCCTTAAGTTCACCAATAGGGAATTCAAAACAACACAGCTGAAACAGGAATTAGGAAACCATGTACTACATTAAATGACACTCACAGTATAACATGAAAGACGGAAGGACATGAAAGCCCAGGAAGTGGAAACCTTTAACTATCCAGACCACAAACATTTGGATTGGATAGTGGTCTTAATTCGGACAAGTTTGTTCACAAACAACTGCTTTTATTCTATGGAAGAATGTAAATAGTACATGACGAATTTAGGAAGGGATGTCTTAGCAATTGATGTGAAAAGAGGGTGTAAGTTTAAATGAGATTTGCTTCTTCCTAATCCTTTTCATGTGGAATTGTGAATTGTAACATGAAACATTTCAATGTAAACTGCGTGAATGTTTGAAATTAAAACATTACAATTATTCAACCACAGAACAGCACAATTTAATATAATTTAATAATTAATTAATTAATAATTTTCTGTTTGTGGGCGAGGGGGGAAAATTATTTTAGAATTTTTTTTATATCTTTCTCAATGATGGAGTTTATAAAATCAATACATCTTAACCCTAACCACTCTGAAATGAAGACAAAAAAACACACCATAGTTCATGGCTTTATGTATGATTGCCTACTCTGTCCTTGGAAAAATAAGCACTGCACTTGACTTAGTCTATTGAATTTTGTAGCTATATAATAAAACGTCAAATGCATATATCCTAAAGTTCAAATGCGTTTTGAAAGAAGTAATTATTCCGTTGTCTAAATGCATGGAGAGCCCACTTGGTGAATCATCCCACAATCTAATGAGGCTTCACTAATCTCTAATGGACTCTATTTTCGGTGCAAAAAACATGGTTGAAAGCGCTTTTGAATTTACATAAACCTACTTTTCCTTCCAGTCTTTGCACAAACAATAAGACATTTTAGTTTTTATTGAATGTTTGTCTTCAAAAACTACATTTAGATTATAATCAAGTTAGGTTGTTGAGCATTTTATTGTTGCCCTATTATTATGAAAAGTAAAGATGCTTTATCTGTTAAAGAAAAATGTACATTGTAGATCTTCTTGTAAAGATGGAGCTACACATAAGAAATTAAAGGGTTGTCTTTGTTTATCCACTTATCTAAGATCAGTATACCATCCTTGAAACCCAGCAGAATACCAACTGGTCCAGTTGACTCCTACGAGATTGCTACTAATACGATGACAGATCCACCTCCATGTTTTACACCTGGCAAAAATGCTCAGCGTGTTGGACACGTTCTCTGGCTTTCAACATCATCACAAACTCGACTACAATTGATAGACACAAAGGCATACTGTAGCAATCCATTCCAACATTTTGGAACAATTTACATTATTCACTATTGACTCAGCTGACTCAAGTGGTCATGTTACTGATGAGTGTTAATCCGTGTTATTTCGTGGCCTCACTAAATTGTTATAGCTTCAACGTCTACAATGGAACACTTGACACGTTTCGACCCTCAAAGCCTTCCATCTCTGGCACACTAGTGAAAATTATAAATAATATTCATTCATTCATTTTCTACCGCTTTTTCCTCACAAGGGTTGCGGGGGTGCTGGAGCTGTCTTCGGGCGAGAGGCGGGGTACACCCTGGACTGGTCGCCAGCCAATCACAGGGCACATATAGACAAACAACCATTCACACTCACATTCATACCTATGGACAATTTGGAGTCGCCAATTAACCTAGCATGTTTTTGGAATGTGGGAGGAAACCGGAACACCCGGAGAAAACCCACGCAAGCACGGGGAGAACATGCAAACTCCACACACATGGCCGAGGGTCTCCTAGCTGTGAGGTCTGCGCGCTAACCACTAGACCGCCGTGCCGCCCCTATAAGTAATATAAAATATCAAATAATCAAAATACACTATTTATTTCTTCCCCATAGTTCGGAGATCAGGAGGACCAGGGTTCGATTCTCTGCTTGGTTATCTTTGTGTGGAGTTTGCATGTTCTCCCTGTGCGTGCATGGGTTTTCGCCGTTTTTTCCGGTTTCCTCCCACATTCCTGTAATGTAAATCGGCGACACCTATTGTGCATAGGTGTGAATGGTTGTTTTGTCTTTATGTGCCCTGTGATTGGCTGGCGACCAGTCCAGGGTGTACCCCTCGCCCGAAGACAGCTGGGATAGGCTCCAGCATAGGAGCATAGGCTCCCTGTGACCCTCATGTTGAATACAGGAAGTGAATAAATGTATTAGCCATGGACAGTGGATAGAATTAAGCTGTGCTTCTTCCTACATCTTTTCAGAGGTGCAGTTGTGAATTAGGTGCATGTTCGAAATAAATTAAAGCATACCATATTATTTTGTACTTGACTATGCTTAGTTTAGGCAAGAAAATACATCAAATTTGCTTAAATATGCACTTGACTAATAATAGGCATGATTTATGATTTGAGTGCTATATTTTGAAAAAAACATGATAGTGTGAAGCCAGAAAATTGGAACCATGATGTGGCAAGGAATTACTGTATGCATTATTATACATTTCTCCCCTGTATTTCACCTATTGCTATAAAGGTTGTCTTTTCCATGATAAATGCTTCATGGGAACACAAAAAGGGTGTAAGCAACATAATTTCACTGATCATTCTCATCATCATCCTCATAATCAGGAAGTCCAATTAAGGAGCATGGAGCGTTGCACTGCCTAACAACAACACTGAATTACCGTTCGTGTCCTGAGATAATTTGCAGTTGCTTTTGAATTAAGCGCGCAATGGGAATAGTTTCATTGTAAATATCAGAAGATTGCACTACGCCCCCATTGGCTCAGGGAATCACGGAGCTGTTCTTATAAAGCGACCGCTCCTCTCGGAACTGCCTTTTCCCCCCACGCTGGAGACGTGGACCACTGGACCACTTCTGTACTCAAACTGATTGGAACAGAACCTTAAGGCAAACAGAAGGACCAACTGTGGGCACTTCTGAAGGAGCGGATTCAACAAGTAGGTTCATCTGATGGCATGTGCAAGGCGACATTTTTGGAGTCACTTGTTGCAGTTTGTGTAAAAACAATGCGTACAGAGTTCATTTGAACATATTTTGCGCAGAATCTGTCTAAATGCAGAGGACGAATGTCTATATCTTTGCACATTCCATGACGTCTTTGTCAGATGCTTGAGTGTGTGGTAGTTAAGTCTGTGTTGTTTGGTATTTGTTTACCTTTTGATTACATCAACAATTGCTACTTTGGAAGCATGTGAAGTCCACAATGATGTCTTTCAAACTAACAAATATATGCAATCATACCATACAATATTATCTAATTGTATATACATGTAACTGATTGCATCGTGGTAATGTCATGGTTTATTTGTTTAGGCTGTATTTGTTTTTAATTACAGTGGAGGACATCACAATTTAACAATTCACATCTGAAAAGGAGTAGGAAGAAGCAAAGCTTGTCTCATTCTACCCCTTACTCTTCTTGTCAATTAATGATAGTTTTTTCACTTCCTGTGTTAAATATGTTAATATGTTAAATATGTTAAAAATGTTCTTTTTTTGCTAATTTGCAATATTTTTTTTACTATAGTTTAATTCTATTGCTTTTCTCTGGGTACTTCGGTTTCCTCCCACATTCCAAAAACATGCTAGGTTAATTGGCGACTCCAAATTGTCCATAGGTATGAATGTGAGTGTGAATGGTTGTTTGTCTATATGTGCCCTGTGATTGGCTGGCGACCAGTCCAGGGTACACCCCGCCTCTCGCCCAAAGACAGCTGGGATAGGCTCCAGCACCCCCGCGACCCTCGTGAGGAAAAAGCCGTAGAAAATGAATGAATGAATGAATGAATTCTATTGCTCGTATTTGTTACATATTTGGAAGTTATTCATTATATGCATTTATTTGTATATAGCAGGTGTGACATCTTAATAGATTAATACATGCATAAATAAATTATAAAAGTTGTATATGCATCTATAATCATTAATGCATTAAGGATAGACAGGTTTTCTTTTGGTAGTTTGCAATATCGTTTTTTACCATAGTTTTTTTTTGTTCCTTTATTTGTTTTATATACTTTGAAGATATAAATTATATTATATATTTGTTATATATATTTATATATTTATATATATTATATTATAATTATATTATATATTTGATATTTATAAGTAGTATATATCAGTTATACCAATGAGTCAGACACCTGAGTAGATTGTTTATTTATTCAAGAATTTGAGACAGAAGAGACAGAAAAATAGAGAAATAGAATTGATACATAAAGAAAAGAATGACAGATGGATTGATATGGTTCAGACGGCTGTGTCTGTTTATTGATTCTTGTGTTAATGCAGAACAAGTGGGTTGAGGCATCAGAGTGGATATGTGGCTACTGGAGAAGCTCCGCAGCTCAATGGAGAGCAGTGGGACACACTTGCAGTCCCCACAGACCACCGAGGCCATTCCTGTTTCTGTGTACGCTAATGTGCTCACTCCGGAAAAAATTCCCGATTTCTTCATCCCCCCAAAACTTATCTGCTGCCCACCAGAAGAGTCGGAAACCCCCGACCCTCAACACTGCTCCGCCTTGCGACCGTCCTCCTCTGACCATGTCATCTGCATCCAGAGCCCCAGAGCTCGCAGCAGCAAAAACCCATGCAGTCCTCGCCTCTTTTCCCGTATGTCAGGGGACACACGCAGTCTCCAAAAGTCAGCCAACCGTCACATCATCCAGATAGAGAGTGCAGACGAGCCAACCACGGGCGTTTCGGATGGTTTAAACACCAACGCAGACCCCCAGTCGCAGACCGCAATGTCTCTGCCTTATGTCCCCAAGGCTCAGACCTCCTACGGCTTTTCCACCCTGATGGAATCCCCCCATACCCGTCGCAAGGAGAGCCTGTTCCACAGCAACCCAGGTAGCCCTCTTACCTCCCCAAACTCCCAAAGGCGCTCCCAAGCGGGGACTCATCTGGCCCCGGCGGATACGAATCTTTACCGTTACTTTAGTGGTGGAGAAAGTGATACCTGTTCCTCAGCAGAATCGTCACCCTTTAACTCTCCTCTGCTGTCCCGCTCGGCGTCTGTCCTGCGCTTCATCACACAGGAGACAAAGACCAAGGTAAGGAATGAAACATAAAAATGCTAACACAAAAACGTTTATATGAATTTCAAATTCAAAAGGAATATATATATTATATATATTTATTATATAATATATATATTTACTTTTACCATTGACTGAAGACACAATTATTGACAAGACTGTTCACAAAGACACAAGATGGCAGCGAGACACCAAACAGACACCATCTTTTTGTTTTGGCATGCGTCATTTCTTGACATTTCTGTTTCGCACCTGAATAACCCAAAATGGAGCCAAAAAAAGTTGCAAGTGCTAGTATTTAGTATAGACACTGAGAAAGTATTAAATTATTGAAATATCTCATGACAAAACAGTGAGATGGTGTCAGTGTGGTGCTGTGTATCTGCCACATTATGTCTTCGGGAACATCTACATCTTCAATGAAAGTAACCTTAAATGTTCATTTATCCTTTTCTTTCTTCATTTTTTCATTGTTTTATGCGTGTAAACGCATATGCATGTAAAAACGCTTCCAGTTGACATTTTGTTAGCAAGCTAAGGATTCTAACAGGACATTTTGTGATGAAAATACATTAAGAACACAGTTGGATTCACATAGTGTATTAATAACACAAGACACGAGCCATATTGCATGCTAACCGGAATATGTATGCAATGTATGCAGTATATATACGATAATATTAACACAAAACACATTTCTTGGATGGTGAACTTGTTGTCAGCAGTGCAATCATCATCATCAGTTATGTGTCTCCCTTAAACCATTCCCCCTTCAACCTGCGTTAACTAAGAATTTAACAATGCAATCCTATTGTAACAGGATTTTATTCTATTGACAGAAACCTATTGACAGAATCCTATTGTAACTTTCTACTTTGGTCTTTCTTTAATAATAGTTTATCAATAGTTTGTCATTGTCTTTTTCAAAGGTCTGGCACAACTTTTTTTGCAGCTGTCCTAAAAAACAAACAAACAAAAAAAAACCCAGAGACCTCAAACACCCAGAAATACACTGTGCGCTTGAAAACCTCACCATCGTATGGTGCAGTGCTTGAAAAAAAGAAGGAAACTTCGAAATACATTTTTTTTTGTCACACCTCTTGACATCCCTATAGTCGCCTTTATACTCACTTACTCAATAATGTAGACATAATAGAAAATAAGACATAATATAGAATCATACATACTAGCACTGGGAGAGTTCTTTGTTTCTTTTTTTTTTTTCATTTTGGGTACTTGCTGTGGAGGCCATTGTCTCATCAATGTGACAGGATGATGTAACATAACTAACATGTAGTGACCAGTGTAGAATACTACATACCACAATGTGTTTGAATGCATTTTCCGAGTGCCTTATTTCATTTATATAGTTCATTTAGTCACATTATGCTTGAAAATGCTTACTTTAGGCCCAAAATACATAGATTTTGGTAAAGCATGCACACTTTTTTTGTGACAATAATCAATCATGACAGAGTGAAGCTGCGAAATTCTCCCCACCATGTGGTATTATACAAACGGGGGCATACAAAACCTGAGGTTCCACTTAAAAAGGTACAATAATTACATTTTTGACCACAAGTCGTCATAGATTTGTTAGTCAACTTTTTAGACATGGCAAGGTAATTCGAAATAAAAAAGGCTAAAATCACTTCTATAAAACATGAAATCAAGTCCCGGATCCCAAGCGTTTGGGATCAGGCTGGGTGTTGTAGCATCAGTCAGGTCAGGTGTTTTCTGTCGTATTCACAATTTACCAATCCTCGTCTGTTTCTAGGTATCTCGTGCCAAACGCTCCTTGGCCCGCCACAGCTCGCTCTCCACTGATGAATGCAGCTCAGCCGACAACAGCCCCAACATGCAACGCCGCCGCATGCGTTGCCCCACCTCTCCTGCCCTCCGTAGATGCAAAAGCAGCATATTGAGAGGTGCAGCATCTGACCCCTTACAGCGCGAGCACGTCATCAACCTTCACAAGGGGGGGACGCTCAGGCTGAGCACTCATTACGATCCAGAGGCAGCACGCCTGAGGGTGCGCGTGCTGACAGCAGAGGCCATTTTTGACAGGAAGACAGACCTTAAGAGCATCAACTGTTGTGTGGCACTCTATCTGAAACCCGGCAAGAAGCAGAAACAGAGAAGCACTATTATCAAGAATAGCAGGAATCCTGTGTTCAACGAGGACTTTTTCTTTGATTCGCTGCCTCAGGCACAAGTCAAGAGTCTGGCCATGAAGATTAAAGTAGTGAACAAGGGAACCAGTCTGAAGAGAGACGTGCTTCTCGGGGAACGACAAGTTATGCTCAGTGAGCTGCTGGCTGGCGTGTAGGGAAATCCCTGACAAGACTTTGGTGAAAAACAACCAGCCCCACATCTTCAGTGACCTGCAGTCACCCCACTCCTCAGATTTGATAGGTACTGGTGGAAGGAATCCTGGTGGAGTTGTATCTTGCACACAAAGAGCAAAACCAAAAAACAGTACAGTAATACTATCCAAGGCTCCATTATTTTAATCGTAAAGGTTGCAATTTAGTGAAACCTTGTGTGTATATTTTTGGAAAGTGTCCTTTCCAGTGGGTTGTGATAGTCTTGTTTAACTGGGATTTGAATTCCTACAGTGATGCATAATGTTTATGTCTGGCCTTGGTGTGCATTTGAAATATACAGTTTGGTTTTGTAATCAGGATTTTATTTCCTCCTGAATGAAGCTGCTGTTAAGTGACTTGCTGCTGTTCAATCAGTCAATAAAATGCTCTATGTTCTAAGGCTGACTGTTTTTTTTACGGCCGGTATAGTGCAGCTTTGCTTCACTGACTGGCATTATTTGATTTCCTCAAATATTTTTAGCTGAGGTTCCCAATGAGACACCAGACTGGAAGTCATTTGTGGGGCTTAATCTTGCACACAATATTGTCTCTGTGTATTCAAACTCCCCGTTTAATTCCAGCCAAGACATTTTTGATTGAATTGTACCTAATGAGCTCCAGCTATAGCGGTTATGAAGGGCAGAACAAAGTAAAATTGTGGCTTGACTGCTCTCCCAAAACACAAGGAGGATAAGTGTGTTCAGGTTAAGTATGGATACATTGTTCCATTTCGTGTTCAATATTAATATGATCCAAGGGAGGTCAATAAAAATATGAATCACAACACTTCAGCCTATGGCACAAAGAAAAGAAAGTATCTGATCACCCTCTACTGGTCAATGGATAGAACTATACATACAGGTAAGGGCCAGAAAATTAGAATATTTTCATAAACTTGATTTATTTCAGTCATTGTGTTCAAAAGGTATAACTTTTACATTATATTTAATCATTGCACACAGACTGATGCATTTCAAATGTTTATTTCTTTAATTTTGATGATTATAGGTGGCAACAAATGAAAATATGAAATTCCGTGGGTCAGAAAATTAGAATATTACCTAAGGCCAATAAAAAAAAGGATTTTTAGAAATGTTGGCCAACTGAAAAGTATGAACGTGAAAAATATGAGAATGTACAGTACTCAATACTTGGTTGGAGCTCCTTTTGCCTCAATGACTGCATTAATGCGGCGTGGCATGGAGTCGATCAGTTTCTGGCGCCAAGTCCTGTTGGAACGTAAAATCCCCATCTCCATAAAGCAGGTCAGCAGCAGGAAGCATGAAGTGCTATAAAACTTGCTGGTAGACGGCTGCGTTGACCTTGGATCTCAGGAAACAGAGTGGACCGACACCAGCAGATGACATGGCACCCCAAACCATCACTGATGGTGGAAACTTCACACTAGACTTCAAGCAACGTGGATCCTGTGCCTCTCCTCTCTTCCTCCAGACTCTGGGACCTCGTCAGTGATGGTTTGGGGTGCCATGTCATCTGCTGGTGTCGGTCCACTCTGTTTCCTGAGATCCAAGGTCAACGCAGCCGTCTACCAGCAAGTTTTAGAGCACTTCATGCTTCCTGCTGCTGACCTGCTTTATGGAGATGGGGATTTTACGTTCCAACAGGACTTGGCGCCTGCACACAGCGCCAAATCTACCAGTGTCTGGTTTAAGGACCATGATATTTCTGTTCTCAATTGGCCAGCCAACTCGCCTGACCTTAGCCCCATCGAAAATCTGTGGGGTATTGTTAAGAGGAAGATGCAGAATGCCAGACCCAAAAATGCAGAAGAGCTGAAGGCCACTATCAAAGCAACATGGGCTCTCATAACACCTGAGCAGTGCCAGAAACTGATCGACTCCATGCCATGCCGCATTAATGCAGTCATTGAGGCAAAAGGAGCTCCAACCAAGTATTGAGTACTGTACATTCTCATATTTTTCACGTTCATACTTTTCAGTTGGCCAACATTTCTAAAAATCCTTTTTTTTATTGGCCTTAGGTAATATTCTAATTTTCTGACCCACGGAATTTCAGATTTTCATTTGTTGCCACCTATAATCATCAAAATTAAAGAAATAAACATTTGAAATGCATCAGTCTGTGTGCAATGATTAAATATAATGTAAAAGTTATACCTTTTGAACACAATGACTGAAATAAATCAAGTTTATGAAAATATTCTAATTTTCTGGCCCTTACCTGTACTATATATAACCATGAAGACAAAAATAGTAAACACTGTTCAGTGATTACTGACCATCTCTTGAACATGTATGACATCAGTGGCTTCATGACGCTGAAAGGGGACACAATACATTCACTTAAATAATAATCGAAAGATTAGAAAACAAAGCATTGTTTAGAAAAATAAATAGACAGCAATGAACCCTTTAAGGGTAATATTGACAATGCTTATAAGAGGGGTCTCCAATTAAAATTTAGTAAAGTCCATTAAAGCATTTTCAAAAAAATTCTACATTTTTCCCATTGAAAATAAATGGGAAATTTTTCAACCTTCCCCCATTCACACATTTCTCAACCAATTCCAACCATTCCACCAAGAAATCATGCCACTCTGCCATTTTTATGAGTAGTTTAGGCTAACGTTGGCATAGTAACATTTTAAGTTGTTTTTATGAGTAGAAACACTTTGTGCTATCATATTAAGTGCTAGCATGCTAATGTAACCCGACTGTTTCACACTGCTCGCACAGAGGCTCGAACGCAGGCTCTTTGAGAGTTGACCACGCTGACTGCTCGGCCAGAACCCGAACTGTCAGTCGGAAATACAGCGCAGCTCTTTAAGGCGGAGTGAGGTTACCAACATACACTTGCACATCCGCACTGGCTGGCATCCATTACACTAACTTTCAACATTTTCATTAACACTCAGCGCTATCATGCTAGGTTCTGCATGCTGACATTAGCATAGTAACATTTTAGCCATTTGGTTTCATGAGTAGAAATTTGTATAAACGCTTAGTGCTATCATGTTGGGTGTTAGCGCTATCATGCTAACATTAGCATAGTAGCATTTTTTAACATGCTAGTTAAGTATTAACATGTGCACTTGCACTGCCATGTTAATAATAATAGTCAATACCATGTCAATAATGCTAGCTCGCTTTTTTTGGCCTAAATGCTATTACTAATACTATTTTCGACACCCATGCCTTTCCCGTTCATTTCTGTTTTTCCTTCAGTTCTTCATTCTGACTAAGCATTCTCATGCAATATCTTATTTATTTATTTTATATAAAGATATGCAAAATTCAGATCACATGAATTAGGCCAACACATAATACATACATACACATAAAGAATAAAAAAAATAACTATAAAGGCATATTCGTGTGTTATTGGTTGACAGTCACAGTGAGCACTTCAAAGTGTTTGTAAACTGTTAAAGCTGCAGGCATGACGTCATTCGTTGGGGTGCGCTGTAAATAAATATCAAAGGAAGCCATCAGCTGGTAGGTCATTTAATTCCAATGCAGTATGGGATATGTAGTTTAAAAGTGACGAAAAAGCCTGCCAAAGCCAAAGCTTACAACTCCATCCCCCATAATGCCTTGTATCTATCGTAAACACAGACCTGTCATGCAACACAATCGCCATCTTGACAGCACCTTCAAAATGGAAGAAAGATGAGCGCTAGAACACAAACCCGAACTAAGGTCGCTTGTCCGAGCTTGTTAAAGCCACCTTTACCTGTTAGGTGGTAAACAAGTGGTTATGGGGTTGATGTCAAGTGAGGCAAAACGGAGCCTTTAACAATGGATATAACGACGGCGGTGTTCAACGCGGCCAGAGATGGTAAGCTGAAACTTATCCAGAAGTTGCTGAGCAACAAAACTCCCCAAGAGCTTGAAGCTTTAGCCGAGGAGAAAACACAGGGAGGCACCCCTCTCTTGGTTGCATCGCGATATGGACATTTAGAGGTTGTAGACTATCTCCTTGTACACTGTAAGGCCAATGTTGAACTCGGGGGCTCGGTGAACTTTGATGGCGAGACTATCGAAGGAGCTCCGCCGCTGTGGGCGGCTTCGGCAGCCGGCCACCTCCTGGTGGTTAAAACGCTTTTAAAACATGGCGCCTCTGTGAACAACGCAACACTAACTAACTCCACTCCGCTCCGGGCTGCCTGCTTCGATGGTCACTTGGAAATCGTCCGCTACCTGGTGGAGCATAGAGCTGACATGGAGGTGGCCAACAGGCACGGCCACACCTGCCTTATGATTTCTTGCTACAAGGGCCACAAGGAGATAGCTAAGTTCCTACTGGACCGTGGGGCTGATGTCAACCGCAAGAGTGTCAAAGGGAACACCGCCCTCCACGACTGTGCAGAGTCTGGGAGCCTGGACATCATGAAGATGTTGCTCAAGTGCAACGCCCGCATGGAGAGAGATGGTTATGGAATGACACCACTCCTAGCTGCAAGTGTTACAGGACACACCAACATTGTGGAGTATCTCGCCCACCAGCCCCGTACTTCC
Organism: Doryrhamphus excisus; assembly: GCF_037039965.1. Classification (NCBI taxonomy): domain Eukaryota; kingdom Metazoa; phylum Chordata; class Actinopteri; order Syngnathiformes; family Syngnathidae; genus Doryrhamphus; species Doryrhamphus excisus. Next base: position 18,810,799 of record NC_136362.1, read on the forward strand.
AGAGAAGAGCGAATCGATGCCCTTGAACTCCTTGGGGCCACCTTTGTAGACAAGAAGAGGGATCTGTTGGGAGCGATGAAGTACTGGAGACGTGCTATGGAGTTGAGGCAGCCAGGGGATAAAGCTGGCTGCTTGACCAAGCCCCCACCTGGGCCCCCCATTCCTGCCTATGGCTGTGCACAGGAGGTGAACAGTGCAGAGGAACTGGAGGCTCTGATCACAGACCCTGATGAGATGAGGATGCAGGCCTTGTTGGTTCGTGAGCGCATCCTGGGTCCATCTCACCCAGACACCTCGTATTACATCCGCTACAGAGGAGCTGTGTACGCCGACTCTGGCAATTTTGAAAGATGCATCAGCCTGTGGAAATACGCTTTAGATATGCAGCAGAGCAACCTGGACCCACTCAGCCCCATGACCGCCTCAAGTTTCCTGTCCTTTGCAGAGCTCTTCTCCTTTGTCCTACAAGACCGTGCAAAAGGCACCCTGTCCACACGCATCACCTTCCACGATTTGATGACTGTGTTGGGTAAAAGCGTGCGAGAGGTAGAGCGAGCTGTGGCGCAGAGGGACAACCCACCGGAGGCTCCTCAGTTCACCAAGGCACTCGCCATCATCCTCCACCTCATCTTTCTACTGGAGAAGCTGGAGTGCAACCCCGAGCAGGAGCACCAAAAGAAACACACGGTCTACCGCCTATTGAAGCTGAATCCTCGCGGTCGTTCCGGCTTCTCGCCGCTTCACATGGCTGTGGATAAGGAGACCACGTCCGTGGGACGCTACCCCGTCGGCCGCTTCCCCTCTCAGGTGGTGGCATCAGTGCTCCTGGAGTGCGGCGCTGATGTCGACTCAAGGGACTGTGAGAACAACACTCCACTGCACATCGCTGCCTGCAATGGCTGCCCAGAGATCATGGCGCTTCTCATGAAAGCCGGGGCTCACTTTGACGCCACCAATGCACAGAGGAAGACGGCCTATGAGCTGTTAGATGAGCACAATATTGGACACCCGGCTCTCTTCCCTCTCAACTACATCACTCTTCAGTGCCTGGCAGCTCGTGCAGTCGAAAAGAACAGGCTTCCTTACAGGGGACTCGTCTCTGAGGAGATGGAAGCTTTCATTGAGCTGCACTGACCTCCATCACTGACCCCTGACTATATTACTCTTTCTCTTGACCTCGTACGTCGCTTTGTCTTTTAAGCTCTGCTTGCTTCACTCGTGGAACCATGACAGTGGTACCTCGGTTTTCGTTATTTTGTTCCAAAAGGTCCAGCAAAAAACAATTATTTTTTTCCTTAGGAAATAATGTAAATCTTTTACACATACACACACATTTGATTAAGAATAATTAAAATTCTACATTCAGAAAACTATTAAAATTGAAATTATGATGAATGTAATGAACATTTAACATCAAGGATTGTAGCTGGTGAAGGAGGTGGGAGAGAATGGATGGAATGCACACCAACAACCGCTTCTCGACATCTTTGTTCGTTGGCGCATTTTCACAATATCAGCTTCCTTGAATATATTTTTGCCAGGATGTCCAAGGGATTTGTGTAAGAACTCATTTTATTCTTCCAAATGAGTGTGCCTTACTGGATATCTTAGTATTGTGTAATTACTGCGAAATTTGATTTGATTTTTTGATTTGATTTGTGTCTGTGATCCAAGGTGGTTTAAATAAGCAAGCAATCTTTATTAAAACCACAAGATTGAACATACCAATACGTAAAAATACAACAGTCTGTTAAAGGACTACTTTTTCTATTCTACATGTAATATTGTACGATAATTGAGACTGTGTACAAGAACCACCAAGGAAAAATATTTGCAGAAAATGGGGGCATTCGAAAACTGAGGTTTGACTGTACTTTGATCCCACCATAGTTCAGCATTTAGAATGGACACCTTCCAAAAGTTACAGTATGCTTGTATTTAGTTGTATGTAGTAACCAACAACATCAGGTCATATATGATGCATGAAAAACACAATTTGATGTGATTGCTTGTCCAAAGTATTCACCATTAATGATTCAACAAACCCAACCAGCCCTGCTTGCTTGTATTTCTTGTTGTTGGTTGGTTGACATGTTTTGTCTGCTTGGGAATTGGTTAAGGGTACTGTGCCAAATATCAACAAAAGGACTTGTTGTTTCCTTTGTGATGAGAAGCCACTATTCTAACTTTGATATAGACCCAAAGCTTAAAAGTTACTTTTGAGACAGGGGATTCCTCAGGTTATTTTGAGAGACTACATTTAAATTTTTACACTGATATCAGGCTGTCAAGTTACTGAAGCAAAGTATCACTGTGAACAAATTGGACTTAATGTTACTTCTCATTTGCTTCTTTGACATCGGAGATGCTTTGTAGACAACTAATTTACATCTTCTGATTCCAAATGTTTCTCTGAAATGCCTTAACGTCCAAACCATACATGTGGCCATCCAAAAACACGAAGACATTTTACAACTTCTTCTCAAAATCCACTTTTGGAATTGATGGCTTCGTGGCCACTTCGCATCTTAGTCTTACTTTAAATAGTTTCTCTTTTGTGTGGTGTTGAATATTTGCTATGTGTTTATGTTGTAAGCACCACCACATTAAATACAGATGCTTGAAATGGACAACTTACATTCAGGCTTTGAAGTGTCATTGTCTTCCTCTTTCTCTGCTGGTTTGTTTCAGCGCTGGGATGACCGTTGTGTGTGTGTGTGTGTGTGTGTGTCAGCAGGAAAATGCTTGTCGCACAACATTCATTCATTCATTCATTTTCTACCGCTTAATCTCATGAGGGTCGCGGGCTTGCTGGAGCCTATCCCAGCTGTCTTCGGGCAATAAGCGGGGTACACCCTGGACTGGTCGCCAGCCAATCACACGGCACAAATAGACAAACAACCAGTCACACTCACAAGTCGCCAATTAACCCAACATACAGGTTTTTGGAAATGTGGTAGGAAAGAGGAGTACCCGGAGAAAACCCACACATGCAAACTCCGCACAGAGATGGCAGAGGGTGGAATTGAATTCGGGTCTCCTAGCTGTGTGGCCTGTGCACTAACCACTCCGCAGCCGGCGCACAACATCATATGGCCAAAATGTTTGTCTTATAAGAACATTAGAAACTCAATTCAAGTGCGTGTCATAGCTTTACCAAAAAGCTTCAGCCTGCTCACTTAAACTGTGGGCATACAGAAATAAAGAATAACAGAAACATGATCTTTCTAAGTCGTGTGCTCACAGTATAAATAGCGTGGAAAGAGTTTCACTGCTGCAGGGCAGCTGGAGAGACGGGGTGTTTGCTCTTCTAATTTTAGGGATCTTTTGCCCTCGCATCAACTCTGAAAATGGGAATATTGTCACACTTGTCACTCAGGCAGGTCACGGGTTGACTGGTGACATAGATGCCTATTACTGACTCAGGATGAACAACACTGTCAACTCATTTGGTCCAGAAAGTTAAAAAGCGTGTTAATCTTTTTTTAAATAAATTCCCATTATGGTTGTTCAGGTAAATAGTCTGTGTGTCCTGTTGGCACCAGATGGTGTACACGCTTTTGTTAAAACACAAGATCTCTGACACTCCCTGGAGTGAATAGGTGGTTGTGCTCATCATGACATTTAGACCGTGTTAAAATATGAATTACGCCACTTCTATGAAACATTGTAATGTAATTTAAGTGTCAGTGAAATGTAGGTATAACATTTGTCCACTAGATGTCGCACTTATCAAAGCATTATATTTAGCTATGCCTTATTCCAAACAATAGGCTCATCATACATTATATCACATCACAATTGGCTCAGTTAATATTTTTCCTCGCTCAAAGCAAGATGACGTGTTTTTTTAAACAGAACAATCACTTGTACTAGAGTATGATTTTTGTCTGTATTTAGACGTGACTGTGATGTACAAAGCTTCTTTCTGGTGACCTATATTCAACCCTCAACCTCAAATAAGCAGAGATAGCCTTTTTTGTCACCCCTAAATTATATTTTAGGCCAAACCATTAACATTTGCTTTAGTTTTTAATTAAAAACTAATAAAATTATATGGTGCTACAACAGCTCTTCCAAATGTATTATTTTTTAAATCCGTATTTACTAAACAGCAGCTGCATTGTTAAATTAGAAGTAATGATTTCCTAAATGATGTGGTAAAACATCATACACAGCCCAACATAGTCGTGTGTCTTTTATGTAATGACTATGTAACAACAATGGCAAAATCCAAAATTGTTTGCGCAAAAATCATTTTTATAGTTTTACAATTCTAATTTTACATGCTGAAATTGGAAATGCATATAAATGATAAATTAATATTTATGGTTACCTTTTTTTAATGCACGGTCATTACCAAAGAACTCCCCTTAGGGCTTTACCATCAGTTATTCATCATTAATCATTGTTGGAAAATAACTTAAAATTGAGCCAAAGAAAGCTCCAAGTACCAGCATTTGAAAAAGAAGTTGACAAACCCAATATGTTCAATTCAAGTAGTAACTGACAGCAAAACAAGACTGTGTTGATCTCGCTGCCACATTGTGTCTTCAATGAAGGTAAAACTATCCTTAAATTTTCATTTATCTCTTTAATTTATATGCATTTAGAATTGTTTTATGCATACACATTTTGTGCTTCTATATGATGTATGTTAGCTGAAAATATTCAATTCTAATCAACTTAATAAAAATGGATGGTATTTAGAGAATTTAATTGATTTGAAAGTGCACAAAACATTTTAAAAAGCATACTTAGTGTATTTAAGTACATTTAACATGGGTTTGATTTAAATAAAATGTTTGTAAAACCTACTAATTGAGCAGTTACATAATATCATTTTCAAGTTCAGTCAACATAATAAAAGTATCTAGTTTCAAATAGAATATTTTTGTGCAACCACGTACAACAATGAAATGATGTTCATTCAACAAAACATATTTTCAGTGCATTTTAAGCTATACATATGATACTATAAAATTACTTTTGGTTTGTGGCTTAACTGACCCCCTGCAGGCTCAGTCATTGGTGTACTTTTATATACAAAACAATACTTTATATATCAATTGTTTCTCAGTCTGGGTCAGTAGGCTACAAAATCACAGAGAAGACTGCTGACTTGACAGATGTCCAGAATTCATTGGAACCCTCCGCAAGGAGAGGAAGCTACAAAAGGTCATTGCAGCAGAATCTGGTTGTTCAAAGTGTTGTATCCAAGCATCAAAAGTTAAGTGGCGGGTTAAAGTGCACCAAAAGGATAAATAATTGCAACCTTGAAAGGATTGTCAAGCAATACCTACAAATGTCACATTTCTTAAGTCACGCCTGAAGCAGAGAACTGCAACTGTGCTGTGGAGAAAAAGAACCGGACTGTTGCTGAGTGGTCCAAAGTCATCATTTCATTTGGAAATCATGGTCCGAGTGTCTGGAAGAAGAGTGGAGAGGCACAGAATCTACACTGTGAAGTTTTCACAGTTAGTGATGATTACCACTGTCATGGCATTTACTGGCGTCGGTTCACTGTTTTCTGAAGTCCACGGTCAAACCTACGACTTCATGCTCTGTGGAGATATGGATTTAATTTTCCAGCAGGTCTTGGCACATGCTCACACTGTAAAAGGTACAGAAATGTGGTTCAGTGACCACGGTGTTACTGTGCTTGACTGGTCAACAAACTGGCCTGATATGTTATTGTCAAGAGGATGATAAGGACACCAGACCCAGCATTGCAGATGACCTGACGCCCGCTATCAAAGCAACGAGGGCTTTTGTTACACCTGAGCGATGCCACAGCCATCCATGTCATGCCGTAATTATGCCGTAATTCATGCAAAAATAAACTATTTATATCGAGTGCATAGAAATGACGATATTGAGGAGTCTACATTGCTTTTTAAAAATATCCTTTTGTAATATTCTAATTTGTTTCCTGCTAATTCCTGATATTGAGCATTCTTATCACACTATATTACACTATATCATACCATGTGCTCCGATATGTTTTTCTGCAGGTTTTGCCCAGAGAAAAGTGCAGAGAAATTCTCCCTCTTTTGTGGGAAAAAAAGAGTCAGGGTCAGTCCAGTATAGAGGAGGCGATGGGGAGCCAGCTGGTAATGGGTGTGATGGGGGATACGGTTGCTATTGGAGACCTCTCGTGCATCACGTCATACGTAAGGGGGGAGGGGAAGAGCTCCTGTGTGTGAGAGGAAGAAGACAGTTGGGAGGGGGAGGAGGAGGAGGAGGAGGAGGAGGGCATTAAGGGAGAAGACAGCTATCAATGACATCAACCAGCTTCAGTATCCGAAGCCGCCCGACCGGCCACCCTCTGCCCACAGAAGGCATCGGTGAGGCACAGCAGGAGCGTAAGAGGAGGACACGCAGGACGGTGTGACATGCATCCACCTTTTTAAGGCAGACCCTCCTTTTTGAGTGGAGCTCTGCTGCCACTGGATTACACTCCAGCCGTGGAAGCTTCCAGCTGCAAATCCACCCACATGAATCTCGCAGACGGCATAGAAGAAGAAGACGGCGCACTTCCTACCAAGGTGAGCGCCCCCACCCAAATGCTTTCTTTATTCGTGGTTTGCAGTGTTACCAGCAGAGGATGATGTTATACACAGTATGCATGGTGGTCTTCCCAGTCTGGGTGAGACTGGATGGCACTGTGGAGCTCGTCCCTCTCTATCCCACCCCCATTCTCCCCACTGTGCTTATTGTTGGCTGGGCTGCACGAGGGACGGTGCACACAGGAGCATCCTTTGTTCATTTGTGCAAGACAACCTCCTTTTATGACCATTCTTACATCATGTATATATTAAAAACAGTATATTTATATACATTTAAGAATGTGGAATTGAAGTTATTTTAATGTCAACACTTTTCAAGAGATATGTCTATTATTAATCCATTTGTGCTATTGTGCTCATAATGAAGTCATTAATATGTGTGGTGTGTGTGTGTGTGTGTGTTTGGCACCAGGTGGCAAAGTGGATGGACTTATTTAAGCAGACTGTTTTCTAGACAATAGACTAGCTGCTGCATCTGCTGCTGTCAGGGTGTGCTTAAAATAAGACCACCTGCGTGTATAATACCGGTGTCGTGTCCACGGAACTCCTGTACGTCTATAATTACACACACTTGTGTTTTCAGCCAACACACACACACACACATGCAAGCTGCTGAGTGTCACTTCATGATTTCTATATCCAGTAAATATTTTACTTCACTTCTTTTTTATGCAACTTTAGTGTGCCTATTGTGTTTTTTTTTGTGGTTCTGCTTTATGTGTACAGCAGACTGAATCGTGCTATCCTGGTGAACCCAAGGGAGTCTTTTCCGACATACAGATGGGACAGTTTACCCCAGGCATTGTGTGTTTGCTGGTTATTGTTCCAGACCATTTCCACATCTAATTATTTTAATCTGTCATTTTTTACACATGAATTATTTTCTTTAGGTTGTTTTCCATCCTCATCCCAGCTCCTCTAACAACTGCCTTCTAATAAGAGAGACTGAGATGTGGAAATTTGCATTTATTTAACATCACAATTCAGCACGTTTGAAAAAGGAGTAGGATCCTCTACCCATTTTCTATATTTCAGCAATTCATGTTCGATTCTTCTGTTTAAATGCTACCAGTGTGCAGCCCTTGGTGGAAAAGTTTGGGCACCCCTGGTCTATTATGTACTTCTTTAGTCGGGAAATGCCTCCTCCAAGAGCTCAGAGATGCTGGGTCTCACAGATATTCACTTTAGCTCTGTGTCAGGAGCGCTATGAAATCACTCATGGCGCGTATTCCTTCAAATAGCATTTCACAGGGTTCAACTGTGGGCCTCAGTGGTTTTCCCGCCTCTCTCAAGCATACACCACTTTAAGATCCATCCAGTCTTGAATATGCCAAATGACACGCACTCCCAGCGGAGCCGCTTTGGTTTCACGTGAAAAGGCCCTCATTGAAGTCTTATTACCCACATTCTCACTGGATAGCATTGCTTGCTTCTCCTGTGTCTTACATACTGTATCGTGCCCAATCTGGCGTTTTGTCATAACCTCTGCCTGAAAGGAATGAAAACATTGATGCTAAGAGCATAGTCACCTGTACCGCACAAAGACAGGAAACTGGTTGGTGTCAAAGGCTCGATTCGTTAATTGACCTTCACAGGATATTTGAAAGTGTGTGCTTATGTGTGCTCTGCTCGTTCTTTCCTCAAAACAATGCAGATGGCATTCACAATGAACCCTGTTATGGTGCAGATTATTAATAATATTCTGGCAAATATTCTGGAGCCATGTTTTTCAACCAACATTACTCAAATTCTACAGACATTTACAAGATTTTGTGGTGATTTGACTCAACACTCTAAAGCAGGGGTGTCCAAAGCCTGGCATGCGGGCCATTCTAAACATATAATTTAACAAGAAAATAAAAATGAAGGAAAATTGGTAGTGATTTTACAAAAATAAAGTCAAAATATTCATTCATTCATTCATTCATTTTCTACCGCTTTTCCTCACGAGGGTCGCGGGGGGTGCTGGAGCCTATCCCAGCTGTCTTCGGGCGAGAGGCAGGGTACACCCTGGACTGGTCGCCAGCCAATCACAGGGCACATATAGACAAACAACCATTCACACTCACATTCATACCTATGGACAATTTGGAGTCGCCAATTAACCTAGCATGTTTTTGGAATGTGGGAGGAAACCGGAGTACCCGGAGAAAACCCACGCACGCACGGGGAGAACATGCAAACTCCACACAGAGATGGCCAAGGGTGGAATTGAACCCTGGTCTCCTAGCTGTGAGGTCTGCGTGCTAACCACTCGACCGCCGTGCCACCAGTCAAAATATTAAGATAAATATTTCAAACAAAAAACAAAGCATTGAATAAAGTTGTAATTAAAAAAAAATGTGGTTGCTGAAAAGGTTATATTGTCCCAAGGCTAAAGTGAAAATATTAATATTGATATTGATATTGATATTGATATTAATAAAATCATAATCACAAGAAAAAATATACAAGGAAAAAAAGTAAAATAAGCTCTATAATGTGGTTGGAAAATCAAAAAAACAGAAATGGAGAAAACAATAATTAATTTTGTTAAATATTAGCCGCCCAAAAAAGGAATAAAGTTGTAATTTTTGGAAAATTAGTTTGGAGGGAAAAAGTTAAGATATCACGTAACCAACAAAATTATAACAATAAATAATAATAAATAAATACATATTAAAATAATTTGTAATATTATGATTTAATAAGCTTTGCTTCTTTCTGCTTCAGACATGGGTAGCAATGAAGTGTATATTGTATATGTATATATGTGATGCACATTAATGTAACATTGTATGCATGTCTGAAATCAATTAAGAAAGACAGATAGTAAAGAAAGATTCAAGTCATTATAATCAAAATATAATTATTAATAGCACTGCAAACTACAATAATAAACACCACATCTTGTCACCTCGCTTACGTAGGTAGCTTACGTAGGTGTTTAATATTGCAACCAAAGATTTTTTTTCCTGGCCTCCAGACACACGAGCATCCATTTTTAAATCCAGGTGGCCGTTTGCCATGATGGTTGCGTGTGTGTGTGTTCAGACACACGTGCGCACAAGAGTGAAGGCTGAGAGATGCGGAGACGGTGACTTGACTTGATGCCCTTCTCCAGATGAATCACAGGTTGTGATGTGTCAGCATGGGATGAATTATGCACACTCTTTCACAACCTCTTATCTCCTCCTCTCCTGTCCACCTCTTGTCTTCAGTCATTCGCCCTTCCTTTCATCACAGCTGACACATATGAAGACATCTTCATTCTCCTCCTCCGCCATCTTTTCTCTTACGCAAAACAAAGAAAAGGATGTTATGTCCATGCAGTATGTAGTGGCTGTAGATTCTTCCACCTTTTGGCTGAACTTAAGTGTTGTTTCTGTGCAAAAATGGCTACATTTGTAGTCTACTGTGGTTATTATTCAATCATGGGAGGACGACTGGGTGCAGCCATTGACTGGGTTTGACACTTACATCCCTGAGTGACAGGAGTCATTAGGCCTGACTGACAAGATGGCTGACAGCGCACAAGACAAAATGCCTCATCAGAACTTGTACAAAGACCTGGCATCATCCGCTTTGAAGTCTAGTCTTTTGACGTCCAATGGTTGAAACGCCAGCATTAGCTCACCGAGGGCCATTTCATCTCTTAAAATGAGGAACTGGCTGTGGGCTGCGTGTCTCTGTATGTTACACATTGTGCTTGTGTAGTAGTTCACGTAGATGACACTTACAGCTGGCTGGGGTTTGGTTTCGGCTCAATGTCATCTTCACAATTTATGACTGTGATTGACCAGTCCGTTTACCTTAAATTAGCTGGGATAGGCTTAGCCTTCCTGCCTCCAATTGGGACCAACACCGACACAATCACTCACCAATTATATACCCTACTGGTAAAAATAGCTAGAAGTTACATTTTGCACTGTTGGATCTTAAGGGGGTTCTAAGTGGAGCTTCAAAATGAACCTGAATCAGCTGAAAGTATGATGCCAACCGGGGCCGACTCTACACAACGACAACGACCCCCTAAATTTATGGCTTGGACTTTGTGGAAACAGACAAAGTGACCCATTAGACAACTAATAATATACATACATGTAAAAAAATGATTATTCTCAATATAATATCCCCCAATCTTCTAACCAAAAATAGGGCGTGTTACTCCTTGATGTGCATGCTTGCAGGGCTTTATATACTCTTAAACCTTTGTACAATTTCCCACTCAATTCTGAGGGCCGACCGGAGCAGGCATTGATGGAGGTGGCCTTCATTATTCTACAGAGAGCTGCTCAGTGTTTTGTGTCTTGCTCAAGGACACTTTTACCTCACGAGCACCTGCTGCACCCGCCAAGCTTCATGGTCACATTTTACTGTGTTGGCTTTAACATTGAGCATTGAGTCACAATGTGCTGTTAAACTGAGGCACCACAAGGAATTGTGCTGTGATTGGCTGACGACCAGTCCAGGGTGTACCCTGCCTCTTGCCCAAAGTCAGCTGGGATAGGCTCCAGCATACCATCTGAACACAGGAAGTGAGGCAAACTGCCACTTGGTGATGTGGTTGCAATCTAGCAATGCCAACAGTCAAAGATTGTTTATGTATGAGGAAGATCACTTGTTGGTAAAAAAAAAAAAAAAATTAGGGACGAGCAAGTACACTATTATCTGTGTATGTATTTCTTCACCCATCTAAATGATTTCTACCGTATCTGTACTCAGAGTGGGCGGGGCATAAACCAAAAGTGGGTGTGGTTTAAGCAGACAGTGGAGTGGCTTAGATCTGTTATTTTTAGTCTGAAATTGACATGGATTGATCAGAAGTTGCTATATGTATTGCTTATTACTCAGCTATATGTGAACTGTGACTTTATTCTTTCTTTTTAATGAGCTGTGAAGTTGATGATTTATGATGATTGATGATTCATGACAAAAACACCACATTCAATACTATAAGCAGTTTTCCAAGTGACTGTATATCACCAGCCGAAGCAAGCAGACAAAAAAAAAACACTGTAAGTGACCCGCTGTCTTGTGAATGCATCATGTACATTATGAAACAAGTTTAAGATTGCGAGGTGCATACTGCAACATATTGAGAGGGGTGTAATATTTTAGCAAGCTTATGTCAGTCATACATGCTGAATGCTTGATGCTGCTCTTGTGCTACTGTGCAAGTGCACCTAATTTTGTGGTCACTAATGCAGGTTACCGTTACCACTGTCTGTGTCCTGCTAAGTTAACAAAATTCTTATATTGTAGGTAGCACACCTGTTTTATGATGACTTCATGGAATAAGACAAAAACACATTTCAAGGAGAAAATGCGGTCATGCTACCCCAATTGAGTTATTTTGTGTCAAAATAGAGGCAAGCTGAAGAAAACCTAACAAAGGGTAGGCTATAGCTGTTTTCAACTCATTGCAGTGTGTACATTAATGAGGCACTGCTGGCTGCCACTTGCAGAGTCGGTCCAGGGAGAGGCGGCCGCTGTGTCCGACTGGCCAATCTCAGAGTGTGAAGCGTGAATACATAATGAGCATTTTCCTTAAACATGAATACGGATAGTGATGAGATGTATCCGGCAAAAATACATTATCCGTAATGTATGCATGTTTATACCGAGGGCTCTCTACTAAGGCTCATGCTTGGTAAAAAGTGTGGATGAGTGATTGATTGTCCTGCTCATGACCATAGATTGTCTATTAAACAGAGAAACCAATATAGTCATGAAGGAAGTGTGGTCTCTCTGATTTAAAGACTACAAAAAGATGCTGCAATTTTTTCTGGCCAGTCTGGTATCATCTGTGGGCCGCAGTTGGCACTCGGACCTCCAATTGAAAAGAGTTAATACATGCATCACTCGATATTGTGAAAAAAATGGATTTAGTACAGGGGTCTCAAACTCAATTTACCTGGGGGCCCCTGGAGCTAGGGTCTGGGCGAGGCTGGGCCGCATCAGGTTTTCAAAAAAAAAAAAAAAACGCATTTATTAAAAACAGAAAAATGAATAAACTTTGCTTAGGTTCCGATTTTCTACAAGAAAAGACATTAATGATGATGATAAAACATTCCACTGTTCTCAAATATCTTAATTTTTATTTTTCTACACAAAATAAGATCAAGAATAAAGAAAATCAATCAATCAGTAATAAATAAATATAATAATAATAAAACGGCAAATAATTAAAAATTAAGAAACCACATATAGTTGGTGGGTAGACAAATTATTTTTTCAGATTAAAATGAACAAAGCATTATTAGAGCCCTGTAGACATGACAAAACACGACTATAGTCACATTTATACTCTTTTTATTTACAACATATTGCGCAACTGCAGGGTCTTGAGACACATGCTAACTCGCAAACTAGAGAGCTAGCGACCTAAACGGTAGCCTTCAAGTTATTTCCTTTAAACTTAAATAGCCAAAAACTTACCACTTCCACACAGATAGGGAGGATAACTATTAACAGTTATTTAACCTTTAACCTGAACATTAGTCATTCATTCATTCATTTTCTACCGCTTTTTCCTCACGAGGGTCGCGGGGGTGCCTGAGCCTATCCCAGCTGTCTTTGGGCAGGAGGCGGGGTACACCCTGGACTGGTCGCCAGCCAATCACAGGGCACATATAGACAAACAACCATTCACGCTCACCTTCATACCTATGGACAATTTGGAGTCGCCAATTAACCTAGCATGTTTTTGGAATGTGGGAGGAAACCGGAGTAACATGAACATTAATCAAATGTAATATTTTTTTCTGGGTACATGATACCATACAGCATCCATATCAAACTTGCGCGGGCCGCACTAACATCAAACTTTCATATCAAGGCGGGGGCCTCAAACTAGTGTCCTGCGGGCCACATTTGGCCCACGGGCCGCGTGTTTGAGACCCCTGATTTAGAATTTTATGGCCTTAATGCACACGTTCCTGTGGCGGACATAATTGATGTGACTCACTGTTTATTTGAGGCATTTCTTGATTTTTCTGTCTCCCCTTGCTGCTGAGGGATGACAAGCTGGAAGAAGAATTCATTTGAACATGCTGAGAATAACGGGCAGTCGTCGGTGGAACGCATCCGAGCAGAAGTCTGCATTTCACTTAGAGGGACGCGCTCCCATCCGATCTGAGCAAGACTGAGGACAAATGCATTTTTTCTAGCCCATTACTCCACTTTTCGATTCGATTCACCACTTGATCGTTCCTCAAGAAAAAAAAAATCAAAAATCTCATCAGAAAGTCATGCAATGGCTACTTAGTGACAAAACATCATGGCCAAGCTGCGTGTGCAGCATTTAAGCAGGGTTTGTTCCCCAGCATTTTCTGCCTGGCCAGAATGAAAGCCATCCATCAGTCGTGCGTTTGGATCCATTCTATTCTATTCTATCCATTCTATAGCTCTGCTCCATCTTAACTTAAACTTAAACCAATACGAAGTTCTTTGTTAATTGGTTCCAGACCTGACTCTGATAAGTAAAGATTTTATTTATAAATCAAATATGAGCATGGAAAACATCTTTTTTTTTATTCTTTATGAGAGCCCCTTAGACATGAAATAACACCCTATAGTCACCTTTACACTTGTATCATACAGTATTAGCATATAAAAGCTAGACTCGTGTTTGTTCGTGTCTTAAGTGCGTCTTTTCAAGGCATTATAAGTATTTTACTTAATTTAGCCATTTTTATGCATGAAAATGCTTAATTTAGGCCCAAAAATTGTAAAATTGAATAATAATAGGCTGTATACAACCACATAACAGCATGAATAAATATATAAATGAATATATTTTTTAAAGAAAAACCTTGATGGAGTAAAGCGGAGACATTCAAAGCGCGAAGTGGTGAGGAAAGTCAAGTTCCATGGATGATTTCGGTGGCGTTGTCACGGTGAGATAATGAGCTCCCAGAGGGCAACAGGTCACGTGACAAAGTCTGTCAGGTGGTACCATGGATGCGCTAATACACAAGAGAGAATGAGATCACATGTACATAAAATTAATAAGCACCTCCTGATGTTGCTGCGGATCTTTTACTTAAAAAGCGAATGAATAAATCATTGCTTCTAGATTGCAGCACAGGAGGAGGTAAAAAGTAATCGTCAGCACTGTATGCCATGTACTGTATAATTACATCACGTAGTGAGTTTTTTGTGCCAGGTGCTTGTCTGAATTTAACATTGTTGCAGGAAATAACATTCTTATCCCAGTCACTGTGAAGACTTGATGTCAGCTCACATTAACACCACCCAACAAGGATTTTTATGGAATGATGAACCAATTAGAGTTCATAAAAGTGGACAGCATTTCTTCAGGCTACTGTTGTGAACTCAGATGATTATTTTAACAAGCTATCAGATCATATAAAAAAAATAAATACGTGTTTTGCGTGCCTTGTTAATGAAGTGCAGTCACAGGGAGATGATGGTGTATGGAGGATGACAATGACGTCCTGGGAGATGAAGGTGTTCTGTGTTGTCAGGGTGTCCAGTTCTGCTCCTGGAGGAGCTCACTAATTGGCTGCAGTGTGTCATGGTTAGAGGTGTTTGTCCAGTATATATGTGTGTGTGTGTGTGTGTGTGTGTGTAGGAGGTGTTTTCTCAATAGACTTTCAACCATTCATTTTTCTGAAATGAAGAGAACTATAGATGGAGATCTACACTAGATAGGTAGATATTAACATAAAACTTCATCATGACTGTAGATGGACATTAGTATGTACATATAGTATGTCTCTTAGCACATTTTACAGGCCTTGAAAAAGCGAATATGACAAGACTTGTCAGGTACTCAACCATCATCAAATGAGCAGCTGTCTGCACATAAATAGTGTGTGCTTCTGACGAGAAAGCAGTGACAGAGAAATAAGTAGTGAGGGCTCGCCGAAAGACATTTGAAAGAATATTATATGAACCACTGTGTTTGCAAACCCTGTCTTTTTGTTACTGGTGGGTGAGCATCGTGTGGACGTGCACGCGTCATCTTAATGTCATTATGTTGTCATGTGATCACTCCATGTGCAGAAATGTTTTTATTTGCGCCAATATTTCATAGAAACACGGCAATGCTTGTGTTGCAAAATAAATATTTCATGTTTTGAGCAGCACCTGCAAACATAAGGGGGTTGGGTTGCATAAGATATGCTTCTTCCTTCTCTCTTTCAGACATGTTGAATTGTGCAAGTGTGGCATTGGGAAGCATGTTTGAGATAAACTAAATAAAGAATCAATATAACAACAACAGGCTGCACGGTGATCGAGTGGTTAGCGCACAGACCTCACAGCTAGGAGAGCAGGGTTCAATTCCACACTAGGCCATCACTGTGTTTGCATGTTCCCCCCGTGCATGCGTGGGTTTTCTCTGGGTACTCCAGTTTCCTCCCACATTGTCCATAGGTATGAATGTGAGTGTGAATGGTTGTTTGTCTATATGTGCCCTGTGATTGGCTGGCGATCATTCCTGGGTGTAAAAGCCACGCATGCACGGGGAGAACATGCAAACTCTGAAATCAGGTCTTGCACGCTAACCACTTGTCTACCATACAGCCTACATAAACTACCATCAATCCAAATGAAACAATAATAAATGATAGATATAAAAATGCACCAGTTGTCAGTATAGGAACTGCAACGAAACAACAAAAAACAACACATGAAGTTACATTATTTTGTCATTTCCAGCCAGGAAATCCCACAACAACACGTACAATTTCACTTTCTATTCATTCTTGGCTTAACAGTAGCGACCAAAGCAGGACAACATGAATGAAATGTGTCATACTTTATGGCTTCAGTATGATGTAGTGAAACGTACAAAAGCAGCACTCCCACAAATAAGACATTTTTGACGCCTATTTTTCTAATGTAATCTAATTAGAATGCATCTTCAATTAGATGTTATCTTCCTCGATGATTAAATTTAGTGTATCTGACTTATTCTTGCACACTTGTGCTTGTGTGGAGAGTAGAGCTTCACTTCCACAAACACTCCCAGACTAGAGTGTTGGCTCTGCTCTTATCCCCTGTGATAATCTTCTCTATCGATATGTACTTTTATGCCATTTGGTGATACATTTATTGCTCTCCATCTGCTGCCCAGCTCATCTGGCGCCTCCATTATGGGATGCGGTGTTGGTGAGTTTTGACCTTGGAACCCCAATAAGTGGAGTGTGTGTACATTTCATTGCCTCATTGTTGGGCTGCGAAACAGCTATGCAGAAGGGAGTTATTTTGTGTTATTTTATAACGTGAAGTCTTAGACAGACTTCACGCTCAATTCCTTGTGTCGGCCCTGCTATGAAATTGTGATGAGCAACAGCTGAAGCACATCCACAGCTTTTTTTATGGGAGGAAAAAGGAATCCAGCAGCTAAAATGGTCCGAAGCAATCACAGCGCCGGTGTGTAATTTTAATGACGTGCTGGTGTTGTGCATTGGGAAAGGTTAATAGCATCTTCAATTGCCACTCCAAGCAAGCAATAGCACCAAAAAGCAAGCGATGCCACTTTTAATGTAGCTAAAATGAAGCAAAGTGCCCCAATAAATCCATCACTTTGAATATCTTCCAGCTAGTTAGTCACGCCTTAATGGTGAATTAAGAAGTAACGTCATTAAAAAAACACTTGCTGTAAAAACTAGAACGCCTCAGAGGATATGCCTCGTAAAAATATATGTTGTTCTCATGATTCACTTTAATAACAACAAAAACAATCTGCTTGTTCATGATGACAACAATGAAAATGAAAGCTTCATAATTCAGAATATACCGATTTACTGTATCTTCAAACACAATACAGACAAATCAATGTTAATGTTTTTTCTCTTTACATAG
This sequence comes from Doryrhamphus excisus, assembly GCF_037039965.1. Classification (NCBI taxonomy): domain Eukaryota; kingdom Metazoa; phylum Chordata; class Actinopteri; order Syngnathiformes; family Syngnathidae; genus Doryrhamphus; species Doryrhamphus excisus. The sequence continues at coordinate 18,828,186 of NC_136362.1, forward strand.
CCTTATATTGCTTTAAGATTTATTTGGCACATTTTTGATGGAAATTGTTATTTATATTTATACCATGTGCTGTGAGTGGTTAGTGTGCAGGACACACACAGGCCATGCTTGGGCATCTCTGTGTGGAGTTTGCATTGTTCTCCCCGTGCATGCGTGGGTTTTCTCCGGGTATTCCGGTTTCCTCCCACATTCCAAAGACATGCTAGGATAATTGGTGACATATCATATCATCTATAGGTATGAATGGTTGTTTGTCTACGTATATGTGCCCTTTGATTGGCTGGTGATCAATCCAGGGTGTACTGCGCCTTTAGCCCAAAGACAGCTGGGATAGGCTCCAGCATTCCCCGCGACCCTCATGAGGATAAGCGTTATAGAAAATGGATGGATATTCTTAATGAAGAATGACAAAATGTGGTCTGATAAAAAACTGTTAGTCCATTGGTGTTAAGCATCCATGCACTGATATTAATGCATATTAATGTATGAATTATTGATTGATTTGCATTTTATATATAAAAAACACTGTGTTACTTTTGCATGCAACTTGCCAGTGTTACTGCTACTAGTATGACTACTACAGTATTACTACAGGTACAACTACTGCAGAGTGGGCAAGTGTTGGCATGTTTTACAGTATGTGTTTGCAGAAGCAAACATGTCTCTCTTTGTACATTTGTGGCGTACGTTTGTACGTTTTCTGGTATTTTGTGCAACCGCAGTCAACAATTATTTTGCCGTGGACATGAAGAATAAAGAGGAAGGTGCTGCGACGGGAAGTAACGTTGCCCACCGATTCAGCCTCAAGGAAGCATATCCACGCATATCCACCATGTCACCATTACAGTTGTTCCATAGTCAATTATATTTTTATACTTGGATTTGGGTCAGTTAAAATTGGATGGTGGGCCACATTTGGCCCACAGGCTGTAGTTTGGATACCCCTAGACATAGACATAGACATAGACATAGACTTTCTTTATTGACACAATTTATCACAATAACACAGCAGAATAATAAATAAATAATAAATAATAAATAATAAATAATAAATAATAAATAATAAATAATAAATAATAAATAATAAATAATAAATAATAAATAATAAATAATAAATAATAAATAATAAATAATAAATAATAATGTGGAATAAATAACAATAATTTAAAGTTTTGGTTGTGCGTGTGGGCAGGTAGACAGGCTTATTTGGCATTAGGCAGTGTCACCCCTGTTATGGAATATAAACTTAAAATAATGTATTACAATGAATACATGTAAAAATGGTAAAAAGTACTGCACAAAAATGACATTCATTGGAGAGTGATCACAGACAATGAATGAGATTCTTAATTAGCATTCAAAATTTACGAGAGAATCAGGAATAATAATTTTTAATGGCAGATTTGTGATAGAGCTCTTATATGATGTATTTTATTAGATTGTTCAGGTGTACTGAAACAAATGTTATATGCAAATTAAGAATTTATGGCCCTCATATAGGAATTTTACAACATTACGAAAGACAGGAGTGTGCTTGAGGCATCCACATTCATTTATATGCAGGGCAAAAATTCTCCATATTTGAGTGACAGGTGTGTTTTCTTGTTAGAGAGGAGTCTTAGATATTTTATTTTCACTCCTAAAAATGTAACCGAGGCTACACGGCTCGTGCCTGCAGTAAGCCGTACTTCATCCTGTGTCTCTGATCCTCACTGTGTGCATTCATGTGTATGTGTGTGTGTGTGTGTGTGTGTATGTGTGTATGTGTGCATCTTCAAGTTTGTGTGTTTTAAAAGAGAGAAAAGTACGACAGAGAGAGGCTGCCAATCTCCCCCATGATGCTTTGCCATCTGCTATGTTTATGTGTGTGTTTTTTAGTTTTATTTTTTGGCGCGTGTGTGTGTGGCCCCGTGGGTGTGCGTGCATTTGCAAGTGTCACTCGCCTAGAGGTTGCAGGGTCACAGGAAGCGTGAGGTAATATTAGTCCCAGCCGCTCCCCGCAGTGTATGACTAATACAGCCTTCCTCCCAACTTATCAAAAGAATGGCACACAAAGCCATGAATAATTGAAAACAAGGTTATTTTGGAGCTGCATCGTGTGCACTATTAGATCACAGACTGGGGTGTAAACATAAAAGAACAAAAGTGAGTGCGAATAAATTATTATTCCACCCCAAAAAGTTTTGTGGTGCAATGCAGAGTGATGTTCTTTCCTATTATCATTTTCCCTGCTTCTTGTCCATTGTCCAAAACCGAACGGCATTAAAAGAAGAAATGTAATTTCTCACAGTTTGCATGGTGCTGCGGAATAATCTTGTTGTCATGGACACAGCCTTTTAACTTCCTTGTGGTGACTCCCTCCCCCGGAGGAGCAGGGCCATGCTAAACAATGATATTACATCAGACTGATGGAGCACAATGAGGAGTGTACATTTCACCACCTGAGTTGTGGTGTCATTAGCTGCTCCCTGCAGTAAATAGCACACGTATCCCCCATCAATCTATCTGTCTGCATGACCATCTGTGTTGTTACGCTGAAAAGGTAATAAGGTCCACCCCCCCCCCGTTGCCTTCTCTTGTGTCTTGTGTCCGCTGGATGCTGAGAGATGATCACAGCATGTTGTATTGTCCACGAGGGGCCTTGAATGCATTCTTTTGAGACCCTTAGGTCACACTACAATAGCACTGGCAGTCGTGATGATACAATCAAATAAACAAAGGATAAGGCCAGCCTTCTTTTCTTTCATTTACAGTATTTGTTCACTTTTTTGTTTCACTGGTACAACTAAAGGTACATTTGTTTGTACTAATATAATAATGACAACAAAATATCTAATGAGAGTGTCATTTAAAAGCGTATATTTAGCCATTTCCATGTTTTTATTCATAATAACATTACATCAATGGCATTGTATTGCAGTGTGCATTGCTTTTAGGCATTCTGTGTTGTCAGCCATTAAAATTAACAAGAAATTGAAGAAACAAAGCTGGTCTAATATTTTTTTCCATGACTAAATTCGTAGCACACCCTTATATGATTCATAAATTGATAAAGAATTTGTGAAAAATTTATGAAGCTGAATTTAACCTAAATGTTGTGCAACCTTCACATTGCTCCAAAATCATCAAGTCTATCAATATATTTTTTGTGTGAGTACATTTTACAAAGTGTATCTAATCAGTTTTATTTTTATTTCAAATGAAATATTCATAATTTAATGCTAAAGAAAATTACCACATATACTTTATTAGTATAAGATTCTTTTTCTTATATGGAAATTGCAGTAAAACATTCATAAATGAATAATCCTGAGTCAAACTGTAACCATTATTCAACCTACAGTATATTAACCGTACAGTCAAACAAGTGTACACATAAGTTAAACATGTTTGAGAATAAAACAAAGCTTAACTTGAATGAAATTAAAGTGTAATGAAAAATGTCTGCTGCCACACCAGTATAAAAAGAGGCTGACCAGTGTAAAACAAAACCTGGTCTTCCTCTTGGAAATAAGTGTAAGAAAAAGCAGAGACCAGCAGAGTAGATCGTTCATCTGTGAATTTCACACTGAACTCAGCTGCATTATTGACGTAACAGTGTGCATGTTCTCACATCGACACTGAATCCCGTTATCAGGTAATTATATGGTGACGACATCCACACCATGTCTGGTGATTGACAGAGACATGATTGCAACATGATGGGTGAAGTGAAACCCAGCTTTGCGGAATACACTTTCACATAGCATTCGCCATGCCCCTGTTACGGCTCTGATAGCACCTTAGAATACAGAATATTCATCTACTGTAAATACAGTGTCATTTTTTTAACCGTGGTTAATTTCATTTTTTCCATAGTTAACCCAGAATTGATCACATTTAAATAAGGGAAATCTCTTTGTGGTAAACAATTTGATGTACAACTACTATGATAATTAATTTAAAAATCAAATTTATAGAAAAGGATATCAATTTTGGAACATTTTGGTCATTATTTAAAACAACACAGTCACCAAGCATATTACTATTTTTCCTTATTATTAGCATATTAGCTTTTAACCTCACCAACAAACGTTTAGCAAATACAAAATGTGAGGGAATGAGACCTCTCACACTGACACAAACATGTATTTGCATTACAGTTTCAGCTCAAAAAAATGTTTGTTTATTTATGATACTGGTTTTAAATTCTAATATTCAAAAAGGAAAATCATTAAAGATTTGCCTCAATGCACCTTTCCTTCATGAAATTCGCAAATGAAAATACCTCAAACACAGGGCAGTAGCCATAAAACATAAAACTAAGTGTAATTTATTTTCAATATTAAAACACTTTATTATAGTACAGTAAATATTATTTTATTACAATACTCTGAGTATCAATTAGAAATCCCTCAGTTATTGAATGTTTAATGCAAGCTGCAATTTGTCCTACTTTTTTGATGGTCATTGAACGCACCTTCTACCGTTCTCCGATTCACAGATGGATGTATGAATGTATTTTCCCCCTTTTTCTGAAGTGAGCATTACTGTTGGAAGCCACTCAACGCCACTGACGCTGAGGATGAAGAATTTAATTGATTTAGTCTGGATGAGATCGGGAGCTTGGTGAATTTGCTTAATTGGTTGTTGGACTCGCTGGCTTTTTGTTGCTTATGTTAATTCAGCCTATTCGGCCTCCCAGGCATGTTTTAATACTATTGTGTATCTGAATCACTGATGCAATTTATACTCTGGAGCAACATACGTGTATATACTTGGAGCTAGACCTTTACATATACATATGTACTATGTAAAAAGACAAATTTTCTTCAGTATCTAAAATTACAATACATTTCATGACACATCATCCAGTGAATGACACATATTCCTAAAAGAATATTTGGTATCTGAGGTACAACAGATTTTAGACTGGATTCTAGTCACTAAATAAGAATATGGCCTTTATTTCTGTCTCGCAGCAGTAGTTTTTGAGATAATGCACAAAAAAATGGATGACAGATGAACTTATCAATAAATGGACTTCACATGACCCACATGTCACGTTTGTGTGCAAGGCCATTCGCAATGCCATGCAGTCTTTTCTATGATGTAAATTGATTATGCTTCATAAACCAAAATGGTCTTAATAATCATAACAACGACTGATGTGCCGGATGAATTTGCACAACAGTTAGGGGTGTAGCGTAGCCTAACCAGAGATGTTGTCTCCCTCCAAGCCCAGAGAGTTTGAACACAAGCAGACTTTACTCATCAGGCTGCGTCTGCTTTGGCTCGCAGCTGTAAGACGCGTCTGAATGCTGTCGATGGCTCGGCAACAGCTGGAGGAGTCGGTACAGAGCAGCTGGGCAGAGGAGAAAGGATTTGTTGACGACAAAGAGGTTAGAGTGCTTGGAGGATGGCGGAAAGGGGGATGATGGCGTCATGAGAGGTTAACAAGGAAAGGAAGGAAGGAGGGAGGGAGATGAGGAGATTTCAGGAATACAGCGCCTCGTACAGGAGTGAGACGATGGTGAGATTAAGGGTTTAGAAGGGCTGCTGAGTGACTAGATTGGAAGAGAGAGGGCTTTGTGAGAAGGTGAAAGACAACAGGAAGCACCGGATAAAGCGCGCAAAAGATATGTAGGGTTATGCTGAGGTCACCGAAAGCTAGGGAGGTTTCACTCAAGAGAAAGGGAGCAGTCGGTGCAATATATATGAGCAGTGTCTAATGTTGGAGTGGCCATGTGGCTGCACACAGAGCAGCAGTCCTAGTTAGATTAACAGCAGCAAATTGAGTTTCCCTAAGAGGGGAATTTACTTAACATGCTGCCAATGGTGCTTGAATGAGCCCTGATCTGATTTTTCTTATCGTATTGTTCAATTGAAAAAAAAAAACGGACATGTTGAAAGCTTTTCTATTCAGCCTCGATTACGGAGCCCTTAGATAAGACCGGAGCAATAGACGGGAGAGCGGAATAGATCCTCTATATCAGATAGACAGATGTATTTTTCAGATGGACTATTTTTAGGAGCAGGAAGTGTCAGCCAGTAATGTGTTAGAGCAGGTCATTAGCTCAATAAGTGGACGGGGGAGTCTTTGAATATGTAACACACCAGAAATGCCTCTTTCGCTTAGGAGAGAGGCGAGGAAGGGTCGGCTGTAATCTCGACAAGCCATTAGCGCCCACGCAGCAAGGATGTCACAGTGAAGGCGTCGCTTATGTGCATGTTGATCCATGAATGACAACACGGACGATACAGGTCACCTGTGAATACGTGCTATGTCATAATACTCAATGTTGACAAAATTAGTGGAGGGGTGCCTCGCAAACCTGTTGCTCAATTAGATTTTGGAGCAATATGAAGCAATGAGTGGTTAGGAGATCGGGAAGACCTTCAGACAGCACTGATGCTGGTCGTCCCAAATGTCTTTGAAATTCTCCTACACCGTCCAAAGGATTTAAGATCCACAGTAAACAAATGCATTCTCTAGTTGTCGCTATGCTCTATGTTGGTACTTGTGCTGTGTGGCAGGTTAACAAAGGCTTCTTTCTCTGCCACCTGTGTCCTGACACATTGGGGGGGGGCACAGGACTGAAGAGCTATTGGTGCTGCTTGTCTGTAATTCTCAGCAAGAAGACAGAGCTGAATTATGTGCTGACATCCATATGTGCGATGTTGGGCATGTTGGGCATTTGCAGAGGGATCAAAACACGGACAACAGCACCCCCCCCCCCCTTGAGGGGGAACATCTATTAAACCCGCAGTCTTTGATGCATTTGCTGCTATTGCATTTTTGCCGCATTCTGACCCCTCAATTATGTGTTTTTCATTACCGCAGCACACTCCAGCTCGCTTATTAATCTACGTCTTTATGTTCCAGCATAACAGTGAAATAGAATTACTTAGGCTAGAGCGAGAGAGAGAAATGAAATTATAAGGAACCTTTGTGCAAAGTAAGACAACTTAAAATGTATCATTGCTGCTTATTTCACGGTTCACTAGCACAGACTGTCATTAATGCAAAAGCAGTGGAAGAAAGACAAAAACAATTTTTGGTCTGTTTCTTGTCTTAGTTGCTGTGCAGTAGCTCTATTGTTCTAGTATTAGTTGAGTCAGAGCTGCCCCACTTGAGCTGTTAATCCCAGTCAGAAGTGCTCTGGCTAAATCAAAAGACCTAATCCTGCATTAGCATGAATTTGCCTTTCATTTTTCTTTATTTGGATTTTATTTTCTCTACCTCGTTTCAAATCTTTCTATGCTGACATTTAAGTGATGAGTCAAGAGGTGGGACATATATGTTTTCATTCCTGTTGGATGACCTTCATGTTTCTGTATGTGCATCTACAGAGTGCCTACCCCTGTTGAGTGACGCCCCACCCGCATCCCTGTCGTCTCCAAGCAGCCTGCGGTGGGACCATGTATCGACACAGCACAGGTGGAGCGCTCACCCGGTCCGGGAGGCTGATCATCGGGCTCCGCCTCAGGATCTCCCTGCTGTGTCTACTACTGCCTCTTATCATCCTGCTGAATAAAGTGCACAGTGTGCAAGGAGCACTAGGTATGTCTATTGTATTTTACATTTCTCTTCATTATAAGGACTAAGGGACTAAAACTGCAGATTTCTATTAGGGATTTTTTAACAGTAATCCCTAATAAAAATCCTAATAAAGTAGTAGTAGTAGTAAAGCCCTTTATTCTTGTCACTTATACAGGAGTACAAGCAAAATTGTGCAATCATACATGCATAAAACATGGGGTTGTGAGATAATTGTTAACTGCAATAAAACCTTTTGTTTTGGTGATCATGTCTGATGATTGTGCGTCTCGCCGAACATTACATGACAATTAGTCAACTTCTTTGCCTTTTTTTCAATGCCTTCTCTTTCTATTTTTTGTGGGGCCGCATGGTGGATGAGTGGTTAGCATGTAGGCCACTCAGTCAGGATATCGGGACTACCTGGGTTTGAATCTTTGTTGGGCATCTCTTCGTGGAGTTAGCAAATAAAATCCTTCCAAAAACATAATTGGCGACTCCAAATTGTCCATAGGTATGAATGTGAGTCTGGATGCCAATATGTGCTCTGCGATTGGCTGGCGATCAGTCTCGGGTGTATGACAGCTGGGATAGGCTCCAGCATACCCCCATGAGCCTCATGAGGATAAGCGGCATAGAAAATAGCTGGATTATTTTATGTGTAACATGATGTGTACCATTAGTGATATAGTGAAGCTGTGAAATTGTAACTGCACAGTGGCGAGGGACGACGGCAAACAGGTCGACAACTTTTAGCATCAAAAGAGCCATTTGGGGCCGTTTCTAACAAATTAAAACCCACCTGGAACCACAAACCCCCTAGAAAAAAAATTAGACCACTGAATTGAAGGCAATGCTCCATGTACAGTTTCCTTAAGCGTATTGTCGATTTCCTTTTCTGTCTTCCTGGTCCGCCTAGCAAAGAAATAAGCGAAACCAGCTGTGAGGGATGTTACCAATGAGAATGCCCTTAAATATGCACTCTGACTACAGGACGGGGTCGCCAGCCAATCACAGGGCACATATAGACAAACAACCACATTCATACCTATGGACAAGTTGGAGTGGCCAATTAACCTAGCATGTTTTTGGAATGTGGGAGGAAAACCGGAGTAAAACCCACGCATGCACGGGGAGAACATGCAAACTCCACACACAGAGATGCCTGAGGGTGGAATTGAACCGTGGTCTCCTAGCTGTGAGGTCTGCGCACTAACCACTAGACCGCCGTGCCGCCTAGCACATACATAGAAAGGCAAAACTTTTTGAGGTCTGCGCGCTAACCACTAGACCGCCGTGCCGCCGAGCACACACATTGAAAGGCAAAACTTTGTTGAGTTACACACACCGTCCAGCGCTCAATTGAGTGACACTATCCATATGTGGTTGTTATAAAACTGCATTAATGGTGCCAAAGACCTTTTCTGCATAGTATATGTCACTTTATAATAATTAGAGTGTCCCCCCACTGAATTCTTCTGAGAACAGGCTGTCCTACATTATTTAGTTGCCATAGCAACAAAAGTTCTGTAATGGCTGGGAGTAGTTTCTGAAGCAATAGGCGGGATGTCAAGAGAGAAACATGTTGAAGGCATGTCAGCATGGAAATAATCCGTCAATCATATTTGAACATTTTTGGATGCTTCCATGCTTCCTTGTTACCTCACGAAATGGCATTCCTCATTTCAAATATATCATATGCATCTCTTCCTACCACGAATGCCAGCTGCTATACGGTACACCGTAATCAGGTGTGGATACAATGTACCCATGTGTGAATATATGGGGATCTAGTATACAGTGAAGAAAATAAGTATTTGAACACCCTGCTATTTTGCTATTTCTCCCACTTAGAAATCATAGAGGGGTCTGAAATTTTCATCGTAGGTGCATGTCCACTGTGAGAGAGATAAACTAAAAAGAAAAATCCAGAAATCACAATGCATGATTTTTTAACAATTTATTTGTGTGATACAGCTGCAAATAAGTATTTGAACACCTGTGTATCATCTAGAATTCTGACCCTGAAAGACCTGTTAGTCTGCCCATTAGAAGTCCACCTGCACTCCATGTATCATCCTGAATCAGATGCACCTGTTTGAGGTCGTTAGCTGCATAAAGACACCTGTCCACCCCATACAATCAGTAAGACTTTAACTTGTAACATGGCGAAGACCAAAGAGCTGTCCAAAGACACCAGAGACAAAATTGTACACCTCCACAAGGCTGGAAAGGGCTACGGAGCAATTACCAAGCAGCTTGGTGAAAAAAGGTCCACTGTTGGAGCTATCATTAGAAAATGGAAGAAGCTAAACATGACGGTCAATCTCAATCGGAGTGGAGCCCCATGCAAGATATCACCTCGTGGGGTCTCAATGATTCTAAGAAAGGTGAGGAATCAGCCCAGAACTACACGACAGGACTTGGTCAATGACCTGAAAAGAGCTGGGACCACCGTTTCCAAGGTTACTGTAGGTAATACACTAAGACGTCATGATATGAAATCATGCATGGCACGAAAGGTTCCCCTGCTTAAACCAGCACATGTCAAGGCCCGTCTTAAGTTTGCATATGACCATTTGGATGATACAGAGGAGTCATGGGAGAAAGTTTTATGGTCAGATGAGACCAAAATAGAACTTTTTGGTCATAATTCCAATAAGCGTGTTTGGAGGAAGAAGAATGAAGAGTACAATCCGAAGAACACCATCCCTACTGTGAAGCATGGGGGTGGTAGCATCATGCTTTGGGGGTGTTTTTCTGCACATGGGACAGGACGAGTGCACTGCATTAAAGAGAGGATGACTGGGGCCGTGTATTGTGAGATTTTGGGGAACAACCTCCTTCCCTCTGTCAGAGCATTGAAGATGGGTCGTGGCTGGGTCTTCCAACACGACAACGACCCGAAGCACACAGCCAGGAAAACCAAGGAGTGGCTCCGTAAGAAGCATATCAAGGTTCTAGCATGGCCCAGCCAGTCTCCAGACCTGAACCCAATCGAAAATCTTTGGAGGGAGCTCAAACTCCGTGTTTCTCAGCGACAGCCCAGAAACCTGACTGATCTAGAGAAGATCTGTGTGGAGGAGTGGGCCAAGATCCCTCCTGCAGTGTCTGCAAACCTGGTGAAAAACTACAGGAAACGTTTGACCTCTGTAATAGCAAACAAAGGCTACTGTACCAAATATTAACATTCATTTTCTCAGGTGTTCAAATACTTATTAGCAGCTGTATCACACAAATAAATTGTTAAAAAATCATGCATTGTGATTTCTGGATTTTTCTTTTTAGTTTATCTCTCTCACAGTGGACATGCACCTACGATGAAAATTTCAGACCCCTCCATGATTTCTAAGTGGGAGAAATAGCAAAATAGCAGGGTGTTCAAATACTTATTTTCTTCACTGTATATGCCTGAGATTTGGCATGCACATGCTTGTGTTTCTGGATGTGTTGGAAATTGTGTATGCGTGTGTTTGTGTGTGCATGTGTGTTGCCGGGGTACTGACAGCAGTCTTGTCGGTACATTACAACCGGACTGTGGCTTGTTAATGTGTTTTGATAAGCCAGGAGGTCCCATCAGCATGTTCCTCATCATCATTTTGATGACCACATTTGCTCAGATAATCTGCCTCAGTGGTTCACACACTCATACACACACACACACACACGCACACACACACCTACACGTTTTGACAAAACAAACACAGAAAATATATTTATTTGTAAAATAATGAATACAATTCTTTAAATGTGTTTTACACCATATAAGACAAAAAGGCACCTTGTGATAATAAAATTATAAAAATAAATGTTTCTAATTGAGACCCTGATGGAGTAAATATAACAAAATCAAAGCTATGCCATACCCATCTTCTGGGATATATACTCAGAGGCATCTTGAACAAAAAACTGCTCCTTAATGCATTCACTGCAGGCTGTTTTCAGAGAGGAGAGGGGATTTTTGCTGAACTTTCAAGACCCACAGAATATGGAGTATAAGGACTACATAAACATTGAAACTATGTAAAGAAAGTTTAGACTCACTTCTTTCATCTGAGAAAATATTGTGTTTGTAGACTTTTTGGGTCTTCATAAATCGGCAGTAGAACATGGTAATGGTTTTATTTCATTTGAACATGCATCAGATTACAATTGAATGCATCCCATAATCAGTTCACAGTTCCACATGTCCAAAAGGAGTAGGAAGAAGCAAAGCTTATTAAATCCTACCCCTCCATCTGGTACTTTTACAATCAGTAACTGTTACATTTGTTCACTTCCTGCTTTCCATAATACAGTTTAAGGTTTTTTATTTTTATTTTGTAATTTTTTGTCCCGTACCGAAGTACAAGGTGATATGAGCATCCAATGACATAATGTGTACCATAGTAAGTGTCAATATAGTGATATATATAGCACATCATGACTGGTTCAAGACTCTTCATCCTTGTATTTAGAAAACATCAACTGCTTGTATTGTTTCTTGAATTGGCTCATCGTTGTGCATTGTTTGAGGGGCTTACTCATTCCATTCCATTGTTTGATTCCACATACTGAAATGCTATGGCTTTTTAACGTAGTCCTAGCATATAAGTGTTAGGACTACATTAAAAAGCCATAGCATAGGGTTGTAGGGTGGTTTCAGTGAAAACACCTAATTTTGACCCCCCCCCCAAAAAAAAACAAAGAAAATTTGCTTTTTCTGCAGAGAACCAAATTTAAGCAGAACCATTGCCCCCTACTGGGACAGAAATACACTGCCTATAAGTCTGAAATTCACACACAAACTGCATGAGACTCCTGTGAATGATATGATTATACGCCCACTTAAAAACAAAAAGAGCCGTATCGGTGAAATAGGTGTGTGAGGGAACCTTGTAACAGAGCTCAAGCGTACACAGCATGTTCTATACTACAGGATGCACAATTCAACGGCAAACACACAGCATGTCATTACACCGCTTACAGTTTACATGCTATATGGACCAAAACCCATATCATCATATATTGAGGTTGAATATTGATATACGATATACATATATCCCAATATTTTTTCCACAAACTGAATTTGGACTAAGAGTCAAAGCCAAATATGCATGCAAAGTTTTATTAAAATGTAAACAATCTTATAGAAAAATAGCAGCTGAAATAAAATTGTATCTTAAATATAATAAAATATATGAAAATCCAGAAATAAAATCAAAATATAATGATATAATCATGCTGCTCTCTCTGCAGCTAGGTTAGCGGCGTTAGCTCTTCCATCTCACGTTCCCCGTGACGACAGACGGCAAACGTTGATACTGCCTTCATAATGTCTTTTTTGATGTTCACCCCTGCTCTGCAGCTTCTCCTCCTCTGTATCTCCACAGGAATCTCTGATTGCTCGGCATAGCAAAGGGGTGCTCAAAGCTAACAGCTGGTGCCGAGTGTAAACAATGGTGCAAGCAGCATCCATAGCTGCACACTTTAAAGGGTAGTCGGTATGGCACAAAAAAAAAAACAAAAAAGAAAGTCATCAATAAAGTACCATTAAACACTAAAAACGCTGCAGAAGGCACGGACCTGCCGTAACTAACTAGCTTACACTCGGGTGGCACCATCTTGACAGATGAGATCTATGCATCAAATCCAGTTTATATCAATATGAACCCTACCCAGGTTCCACTGTATAACTCATAATTTAATATTACTTTACTACTTTGAGTTTATATATTTATTCTTGCTTAGAGTTCAGTTTCCACAGTACAGTTCATTTTCAAGCCAAATGAAGTCACACGTTGCATTATCCTCATACCTCCGTATTGCTCATTAAACAACTTAAAGTGGGATTAACTGCGTACTTGTCAAAACACATAAACAGGAAGAAATGTATTATTAAAAGCGGCTTAAAGGCTTGTCAGACCACAGCTGGCTGCACTTAAAACCTTTGACATCAGTCACGTTTCTTTATGCAACTCAAATACAATTTGCAACACCAGCTCTTCATGGGCAGTATCCATCTTTCAAATAGCATCCAATTAATTTCCATTTTACCACCTTACAATGCTGATTGCATCTCGGCCAGCAGCAGACAAAGAGATCCCATTTGATGCTGATTGCATTGTTCCGCCTGCAACCGAGTGCAGTCATTCACTGAGACGATTACAGGTTTAAAAAGGTGTTTTCTATAAGCGGGCTAGTGGTAGAAGATTAGTCGACCTGGCTGCTCGGGTGAAAAGGAGTGAAAGCTTCTATTAAGAGCAAGAGCCCCTCATTAGTCCCCCATTTTCCAGGCAGCTTCCCACAACAAGTCAGTCATAACAAGTTTTTGTTCAGTGCAAATCCACACAAAGTCAGTGCCTTGCAGGGCTTTTCCCTGGCTTTCAGAAGAGGCTTAAGTGGTAACATTGCCAGCGGGGTCGGTTTTGCAAGAGGATTGGTGTTGAAGCGCATTTAAGAGAGCACAGAAAACATTCTGGACTGTACATAAAGCCAGTGAGACCATGTTCAAGCTCAACAAGGCATATGGAATTCTATCATAATCCTGTCACAGGAACAAGGCCGTCCAACATTACAATTTTTTTGGTACTTTTAAGGGTTTTGAGGGCTTCACTAGTCGCAGTGTCCCAAGACGCTCTTAGAGTTTAGCAGGGTGGATATAGTGCTCTTGGGCCTTTAAATGATGGCCATAAATTTGTTCTGATTGACTCCACTGTGCCAACTTCAGCTTTTTGTATCTTCCTGTTGAGAATTGTGGCTGAGCATTAAATGGAACCATTTCATTTCCGACATCCGGGGGTTTGTTTGTTTATCTTTTTGTAGCACGCTACATCTCTCCAATGTGGTATCATTCAAGCGCCAATGTACAGAAGGTACTGACCGTCCAAATATCCATTTTGACTTCTCAATACCTAAAGAAACCAGATTGCTGCTAAAGTCACATGTCCAAATTCAAAATCCAAACCCCGTGGTGGTAGCATCAGGATTTTGGATTGTTTGTCAACAGCTCACCTTGGGGCTTTAGTACTACCGGTCCGTATAGCAGTCAGTTTTGGCCATAAAGCTGAAGCAGAACAACGGTAATAGGGATTTTTTCAAAAACGCACATCTGCCCCTCTCCGAGAGAAATTCACAAAGTGTTTTGGTGGGACGTTGTAGCCAAAACAGCAGGAGTGGCATCCTCCAAAGCAAACAATGGCGCCTTTGTTCATCAATGTTAAACAAAAGTAAGCATATGTTTATCTTTTCCACACAAAAAGCAGCAATGTTACGTTTGCCCTTGCACACATTGAATCATTTTTATGTCATGTGGAAATAACAGCACATAATTGTTACGTCAACTGTCAGCAACAAGCCAAAACCTCCGTCTTTACCATCTACACCAATACGCTGAGGACGAAGTTTTCAAAAATCTTCACCCTGGCCGGCGTTGATGATGAAAGGCCAAAACATAAGGCCGGATGATATGGACCAAAACTCATATGGTGATGTATTTAAGTTGAATATCGATGTACGATATATATCCCAAATATTTTGGACAAAAGCCAAATATGTGTGCAAAGTTTTATTAAAACAATCTTACAGAACAATATCATGCTGAAATAAAATAGTATATTATTTACAAATAAATATAGAAAAAAGTTCAATATAATGTTCAATCTTCACTGCGATCATGCTGCATAATGACAGACGGTAAACATGGTTGATATCGTCTTTATAGAGCAACCTTTATTCCGTCTTTTTTGCTGTTCACTCACGCTATGCAGCCTCTCCTCCTTTGTATCTTTGGGGGGATCGCCGGTCACTCTGCGTAGCTAAGGGGTACTCAAAGCTGCTCCCGAGTGTAAACAATGGAGCAAGAGGTATGCTACAAACATCACAAGAAAGTACTAAAAATAATCTATCAGCACATTTTGATGGAAATTGTGCAAAGGTTAAAGAGTTTAGTATTTTACTCTTTTAAAGGGATAATTCTATGTAAAATTAAATAAGGAGTGGTGTATGACTAGTTAGTATACGGTGCTGCCAGGTGTTTAGACCGGAGGTATCGAAAGTGTGGCCTGGGGGCCATTTGGAGACAGTGGCAATTTTTTTATTGGCCCACGGCCCATTTGAAAACTACAATACAAAGCAAAAGAGCGTAATGTATTGAGAAAAAGAAACCAAGGTAGAGGCTCTTGCTTCATCCCTCCTTAAGTTTGGGTGTCCTTAGCTTGAAATTGTTGACTTTTTAAAGGATTTTTTCTTTTTTTTTCATCAGAGCACCGTGTTCTTTTAACCATAGTGTGTTTACTTTCTATTTCCGCCGTAATGAAATCGTGTGCCTGTGTTATCCAGTGAGATGAGCAGAGTGTGAAAAAGTGCAAACAGCCTTTAGAATCTGCAAATGATTATTTGATAGGCTGCTGTCGGGCTCCTATTGCATCTTCAGAGCAGGAGTGAGTCAACACAGCAGGACCTTAGCCGCCCAGACTTCAGGGAAGTGGGAGGAGAGATTCGGGTTGCCATGGTAAGGGTCATCCTGCCTTCACCCTGATGGATCACAGCGATTCTGTAGCTGACGAGGAGTTAAGCTGGCCACCATGGCAACAGGCCACAGACAGATAGCACAGGGGTGGGTGCGTGTTGGCTCTTTGATTGATCTGACTCACTCGCAGGGAAAAATACAGGTTCACTACTATTGGCTCAATAGCCGACTTGGAAATTGCTGTTTTCTTGCACAGGGCAATTGCTACACTTTTACACTCCTGCACTCCCGCACGAAACATAATAGTAGCGATCATTCTTCTCAATTTCCCCCTCTGGGTAAAACACAAAATTAGCACTAATGTTGATAGACTCGCTGAAATGGTAAAGATCTTTAAAATTCAAAGTACAAATCCCCCAAAGTGATGTTTCTGCAGAGAAATTGACCACTCTGTTATTAATACACAGCAATGAGATGCTTATATATGGTGCGTTTAATGCTTAGATAAGAACCCCCATTTGTTAAGAGGGCTTTTGCTGCAGTCGAGGGCTTGGCTAGGCTGCAACAAGCAGTGTGTTAAGGAGAGAGATGGACAGGGAGAGCAGGTCCTCTGAAGCCAAAGCCTATCTTTTATTTATGACCCACAGGAAGTCCTTGACGGTGTCCTCTAGATGATACCCTGGAAGTAAGCACAACACACAGCCAAGGGACCACAAAGGCATCATGACCAGTGCAAATTGGGGACCAGTCAGCAGGGTGTTGTGTTAGCCAGTTTGTTGTCTTTTAGGGATCAACTTTCACATATGTGTGTGTGTGTGTTTTCTGCTTTCTCCTCAGCTGCTCCCAAGTTCACCAAGATTCCCACAGACCAGATTGGCGTGTCAGGAGGCGTGGCATCGTTTGTATGCCAAGCCACTGGGAATCCCAAGCCGGTCGTCTACTGGAACAAGAAGGGCAAGAAGGTCAACTCTCAGCGTATCGAGGTGGTTGTCACAGTGCGCAAACTCTTATGTTTACAGCATGACATGCACGGCTCTGCTCAAACATTTTCAATTTCATAACCATCTCTAGTGCAGTGATTCCCAACTGATGGATTGAGAAAAAAAGTATTTATATATACATATATATATATACTTACATTTTTTTCTGTGCTATATGCTTGCTACCACATGCTTACCAAGCACACAGCCGCAGATATCTGCTGGAAAACAGCACGCCATGAAGAGAGCACAGCGTCTCACATGTTGCGTTGCAAATAGTCCATTTAAGTGGAAAATATTTGAAAAGTTTGAGTTGACAAATTGTCAATGAGTGGTGATAGTGGGTCCTCCAGCCACATCAGTTGAGAACCACTGATCTTGTCCATTATTGTATTCCACAGCACACTGTAAAAGGAAACATTATAAAACAGTACAACACTGTACTTTAATATATACAATATATATATATATTTAAATATAATGAAAATCTGTTTATTTTATCCAAATTGCAAACATTAAGTGATACAGTAGACCACTGAATAACTTAGTATGCTTAAATAGCAATTAAAGGCATCTACTATGCATCCTTGCTTCCTTGCTTCTTCTAAAATCTATAAATATTTAAGAAGAAACAGGAAGTCAGTTTGTACACAGTGGCCAAACTGTGGCCAAATTGGCAGTAATGAAGACATGAGAATTCAATAAGATTTCATAGAAAAAGCAGTGCATTATAATGCAATAATAAGTCCTGCAATAAAATACCTAGTCACGGAAACAATAAATGCTCTGGAATTAGGGAAGGACATTTTGATCAATTATTTCATTGACTATCAATTGTGGGTGATTTATTGTTGATGAATTGTGTTTTAAAGCAATTGAAACAAAATGGAGTGCACTACTTGGCTGCAACCAGCAGAGGCACTATTAATATAGGCTCTGTTTTTGGCGGTTGAAGAAAAATTGCGTCCACACACAGATCAGTAAATAATCAACATCAACATGGGAACATACTAATGTAAACAGTCACACATCAACTTCTGCTAGTCCGGCTTGTCTAGACGTTGACTGTAAGTCATGCCAGTTGAAATATTGAGATATTCATTCATCCATTTTCTATACCGCTTGAGGGTCGCGGGCGTGCTGGAACCTATCTTCGGGTGAGAGGCGAGGTACACACTGGACTGGTCGCCGGCCAATCACACGGCACATATAGACAACCATTCACACCTGCACTCACTTAAGGTCGCCAATTAGCTTAGCATTTTTTCAGAATGTGAGGAATTCCGCACAGAGATGTCTGAGGGTAGAATCGAACTGAGGTCTTCTAGCTGTAAGGCCTGCACGCAAACCAACCACTTTGTCCACCGTGCAGTATTTCCATAATGCCTCATATTAACTCTCCAACTCTCCAACAAGATCTCAGTGTATAGACTGGTCATATATCTCCTCTCGTTTCATATTATCTACATACTGTATTGTATATAACTCTGGGAAAACTGTTGATTTTGTTAATACTTGGGTTGTTTATATTGTTTATTTTTCTATATTGTGTATTTTGTACTGCTTAACTGATTCTGTACTCTTGCTGCTGTGCAATGCAAATTTCCCCACTGAGGGACGAATAAAAGCATATCTTATCTTATCTTATCTTATATTTAGATAATATGTTGCTTTTTTGGGGGCAGCGGTCACTTCTGGTCATGTGATGGCAACAGGGCGGTGATCGTTTTCAGAAAGTAATGTTTTGCTTGTACATAGCAACCCCAGGACGATGTTATCAGATTTTCCCACCTTTTTCAAAAAAGCCATTTTCAAAAAATAACATTTGTGGATTTAAGACTGCAATGATGAAATAATTCCCGTGTGGACAAGCTCTTAGTTGTCTGAAGAAGGACAACATGACATCAGCTATAAGAAGTTGAGTTACATCCCTGCAGATCTCTATACTCCTCAAAGCAGCAGCTTTCTATATATACAACAGTGGCATCGAAGCAGGAGTTGAAAAGATTCAGAAATACATTTCCATCCCACATATAGAAAACAGTTAATCTGTCAGTTATTAATTTTCATCATTGTTGAAGGAAAAGTTGTCAAATGTCCATCCCTAGTTGAAAATAGTGCGGTTATATACTACAGTGTTGATCTTTTTGTATGATTCTCATGCAAACACATTTCATGACATGTCTACAGTACAGTATTATTATGTGAGATGTGAGCGTGTGGATGAGGGGTGGGGGTGGGGGGTTTATAGTCAGTTGCTTGGGGGACTGAACAGATGCAGAAGATCACAGGTCAAATTTATGGTGGGCTTCATGCACCAGTGAGCAACTTCCATTTGAATGAAGCTTTATCTTGTTCTTTGTGTACGCTTTTAAGACTCATGGCCGACGCTTGTCTGTAAAGTCATATTCTAATTCATGAAGTAACATTCAATTCCTAACAGTGAGCCCACGACGGTAAGTACAATACACTGGGGTGTCTTTGCAAGACAAAACACTTCCCTGCAGGTACGTATCTTAATGGGGGGGGGGGGGGGGGGGCAAGTCACTGGAATTAATAGAACATAGAATTTACGGAGCAATTTTAATTTTAGTATTTGTAAAGCTAACAGTGATGATTTAGAAACAGTGGATCCTTGGTAACAGCAAATCTAAATCTGAATTTGACCTAAAAATCAAAAACTTCAAATACACACACACACACACATTTCTGTGAAATAAAATAATATAGTACTAAGGGGTCATCTTATTAAAAATGACCATCTGCTGGTGTAGACACATTCACACAATCATGACTGGCTGATTTATCAGAATCTGTGCCCATATCGCTGGTCAAGATACGGCTCAAATCTCTATGGTTTGATGCACAACGCTTCCTCAAACACTCCTAAATTTTCTTCTACTTCAAAATAGTCTCCAATTACCGAAGAACAGTGTGAAATGTCAGAAAATGGCTCTCGTTCCTCGTTCTGCTGTGCCTCCATGGCTGGAGTGATTGCCAAAAGATTTCCAGGTGCCAAGATGGTGGCGGTTCAGAAACTCACTAGTGGGGTGTGTCAGAATCTTCATTTCAACTCCTATCTCAAGGTTTATTCATTTATCTATGACAGCAGCATGACAAACATGTTTTATTATCTGAGTACTTTTTTTTATTGTTATTTTTTGGTGATACTTGCAGACATTTGAAGCATTTATATAATACATGCATAATCAGATTATATCAATGTCAGGAACACAACTTGTCCAATGTTTTTAAGAATTTTTTTATTATATTACATTATTTAATGGACTGTTTTTGGCTTTACCGATCTTTGTTAATTGACTGGGCAGATGGTTTAACATAATGTGGTGTTCAAATATGGCTCGTTGCCTTACAACGGTTACAAATTTGACCCATTGAAGATATCAATTGAAAATCTGAATAAATGAAATGAATATGTTTGACTTCCGAGGGTCCACTGTAACTGTTTATTCTTGCAAATGCATTCATCCACTTGGCTGTGACTAATGTGTCTTTTCTCATGGCTGTTCAGACCATCGAGTTCGATGAAGGCGCAGGCGCCGTGCTGAGGATCCAACCTCTCAGAGCACCTCGAGATGAGAACATCTATGAGTGCGTGGCACGCAACAGCGAAGGAGAGCTGTCAGTCACTGCAAAGCTGGCCATTATCAGAGGTGAGACAAAGGAACACGTGGCTCTCCGTGCTTCTTCATTCTTATTACTCGTGTCCTGCACCTGGCTCCAGCTGTATAGAGCTGGGCCAAAGCTCAGCCTTCCGCTGTGGGCCTCTCTTTTTAGAGTCGAGAGCTTGCTGCATCCCAGCATGCCCCAATCACTTCTCATCCTGGCCGGAGCACTGGTTAATCACTGGTTCACAGTCTCCTCGGAGGAACACAATGTGGTTCTCCAACACGCTATGAACTTGACTTGCAGCTGTGAGCACTGGCCAGCTGCCCAGCGCAGCGGCAAAGCACAAAGAAATAGAGGAACGGCTGCCCCAGTGGCTTGAGTCCATGAAGAAAAATCAGGGGATTAGACTTGGGCCTGGCAGACAACTCGTATCTGCCGGCAGGAAATTGAGGAAGTGGAGGGAGGGGAGGGCGAGGGAAGGTGAAACACAGTTGCTAGAGGGTGAAGAAACGGGTGGTGGCACGAGTCAAGTGAAACAAAAGAGACAAAATGGGATGTCAGAGGAAAGGAGCAGAAGAAGGTAAAGAGAATGGAGGAGTTGGCTCTGCTGAGTGATGAACAGAAGGTCGGCCAGACCATCCCTTGCCCATCTGTTAACACGACGCCATCATCTCTGTACACAGCAGCGATCTAAAAGTCATTGCTGCGTGAACTGTACCTGGGGGTGGGGGCAAGCCACTTGGTGCGTGTGCATCGCATGGCCTTGTTTCTGTTTGTGCAAACTTTTATCTGAATGAATATTTCCCATCATGACATCTTTGATTTGATTCCTCCTAATCAGCTGCACTGTGCAGTGAATAGAAGAGAGGATTGTGAGGGATGTCAACAAAATTTAACTTCAAATAGAGTTGGATCTTTACAAACAAAGTTATTGAGCTCAAATATTATGGAATATATAATATTGTGGAATATTAAATAACTTTGGGCTTTGAGTGTATGCTGACTGTGTTTAGTCCCTTCTTATTATGGTAGTTTTGGTGGCCTAATTTGCAAGCCACTCTATTATTCAATATTGACTGATTGTACAGTAGAAATGGGCAAAACAATGAGAAAATAGAAGGTATATATGCCCATGTATTGTTAGTTCTCATGTATAGCACCGACACATCAATATACGTTTTTCTGCCTTTATTTTAACAACAGTCATAACAAAATGGTCTTCAAAGACAAGATACAATGTCGGGGAACCATGGTGCTTTGAAGTTAGGGAAGACTTTGTCCATGTTTGTCCACATGAGCAAGGAGGTGCACATGGCACTCCTTTGGAAGGCCTGTTCCAAATTAAGGATACTAAAACATATTAAAAACTTAGCCTTTGAAAAACTTAAAAAATATATATTGTTGTCTTAGTTTGCATTGGTGTAGAACTGTACTGTATCAAAGAGGAAAAAAGGTAACCAAAACATCTGATTCACGGTCTGATTCAATGAAATTCAACATTTTCTACACCGCTTGTCCTCACAAGGCATCATGAGGATGATGGAGCCTATCCCAACTGTCTTCGAACGACAGGCGGGGTACACCCTGGACCGGTCGCCAGCCAATCACAGGGCACATATAGACAAACAACCATTCACACTCACATTCATACCTATGGACAATTTAGGTTGGATTCATCTGAAAGTCTAAATAATCCATTACGATTGGTTGGCGACCAGTCCAGGGTGTTTCCCACCTCTTATCTGAAGTCAGCTGGGATAGGCTCCAGCATGCATTCGCGACCCATGTGAGGATAAGCGGCATAGAATATGGATGTATGAATAACAACACTGGTCTACAAATTTGGGGATTTTTTTTATTGAAGATATTCAATGATATTGGTTTACATCAAAATCTCATTTGTTTATACAATAGATTTTTGCTTAGCCTCCAATATTTATATTTTTCAAATATTAAATTAGCATTTCTTTATCTGTCAAGAAATATTTTAAGGCATCAGGTGAATAAATTTCTTATGAAAACCAAGCTAAAGTATCACTTAAAACATACAAAGTTTTTTTAATTGGTTATCTGAACAATGCTTTTTGGCTTGTGTCTTATAGTCAGCAGTAGGATTACTTCTCCATACGTCCACAGTTCAATGAAAATAAATTTAGATGGGACTGCAAAAATCTGAATTGACCTGAATGCAGCCAAGGTCCTTGTAGAACTTCATGAGCTTTACCACCAGCTGCTTATAGTAGTTTCTAAGAAACTTTCTTTACATGCATGCAGTTTGTCCACTTCCAAGAGAAACATTTTTGGAAATAAAAACATAATATATTATGGCAAAACTCTAGACATATCAAAATGAATGTATTGGAATGTGCAGTTTGGTCATTGGTTGCTTGTAGACACACAGTACCTTCTGATGAACTACTGTTTTTATATTGTTTTGCCTTATTTTGCATACATTTCCCATTTTGATCTTGGGAACTATAGCCAATCTGCACTTCTGCCTTACTTTTTCTTTATTAGAGACCTAAACCTAAATTGTCCTTTTTTTCCCGGAAGTATTTTGCTTGTAGACCAACGCTGAAGAACACCACTGCAAACTACAACTGCAATAATACAATGTTAATTGTCTCTGACTATGTCAATGAAAAGTATTATTATCTAAATATAGGTAGAATTGTTGATTAATTTGCTGTATTTGTAAATGATTTACTTCATTAAGTAGCCATTGGGTGTATGCTGTAAAGCAATTTGTTTGTTTAAAGGAAATACAATACAACAATTAAATCAGCATTAAGGTAATGTTCATCTTGTAGTTCATTATGGGATGTTGTGAACCCGTTTGTTGAATGGGTTTGAACAGCTCTTTTAGATAAACACCTTGATTAATTTAGTTAACAACATGTTCTTCTACAAGGCACTTGTGATTTTAAATACAACAATACTGTGTGGAAGAATCTCAGCCTGACCTTCACTCACATTGTTTTTTAATACAAAAGCTTAATGGCTGAGATGTCACTTTAAAGGGCATGATATGATAATCATTTAAACATGGGGTTAGTTTAGCACACTTTGGGACATAGTGTTGCCCATTTAAACACAGCGTAGATCGATAGATATACAGCTTGGATAGTGGTATAGATTTCATATTCAGTGGAACTTAGGTTGATGTCAGCACTCTGTTGCAGAAGGTCCCACAAAACAAAACATTCAGTAACTGAATAAATTTTTCCCTTAACAAATAATGTTACGCTCCGGTCACCCAAGGTTACACTTTTACATGCAGGAAACAATTCAAAATGCAAATAAATGAATAAATAAATGTGTTATTTCTTGAATTCAATAGTGTTTCTCACCTTCTTCGTCAAAGTGGTGGCACCCAAAACCTAGTGTGGCCCCATTTTAGGTTATTTTGCAGAAGAAATTCGAATTTTGGCGTAACTGTGTTAGTTAGCAAAGAACTATAGAGTCAACGCCTGATGACGTCATAGACGGGCGACAGAGCAATGTTTCTGTTTTGGTTTGTTAGCAATGACATTCTGTGGTCATATTTTACCATATTCTATCTATATTTAGATAATAATACTTTTCATTGACATAGTCAGAGACATTTAACATTGTATTATTGCAGTTGTAGGTTGCAGTGGTGTTGGGCGGGTACTCGGCTTCCTCAGCGTTGGTCTACAAGCAAAATACTTCCGGAAAAAAAGAGCAATTTAGGTTTAGGTTTCTAATAAAGAAAAAATAAGACAGAAGTGCAGATTGGCTATAGTTCCCAAGATCAAAATAGGAAATGTATGCAAAAAAAGGACACAGTAGTTTTACAGAAGGTACTGTGTGTCTACAGGCAACCAAACTGAACATTCCAATACATTCATTTTGATATGTCTAGAGTTTTGCCAGAAAATTATGTTTTTATTTCCAGAAATCTTTCTCTTGGAAGTGCATGCATGTAAAGAAAGTTTCTTAGAAACTACTACAAGCAGCTGGTGGTAAACCTCAGGAAGTCCTACAAGGACTACCAGGACATGTACGTACATAAACTGAAGCAAAAATTCAATTTGGACATAAACCAAAAAATACACTAACCAAGGGTATGCTAACTGAGGTTCCACTGTATAGTGAAAATGACTGGAAACACCTCACTTTGAAGTGTCATCATTTAGTGTAAGCAACGTTGTTATCGGGCACTTCTTGTGAAATATCAAACAAAATCAGTTCACTTGAGAAAATGGTTGCAAATATGCTTTCCATTAGTGACCAAACCCTTCCACTTGTATGAAAAAAGTCTTTTTGTCCACTGATGGGCTCCATGCCATGATTGTGCATAATGGTTGGCCGACACTAATAGCAGCTGCTGTGGTTCTTGTGGTGGCTCACAGGATGTGGCTCACTGCTCTATAGGGTTGCTAATGGATGGCGATGTGGCAGTTTATGATCACCGAGATCTTCTTTTTTTTTTTTTTTTTTTTACCTTTCATGTTCTATTATCCACCCTTCTACTTTATTTCACTTACTTTTCACGACTGGCTCAGGCTTCTGTAGCCCAGAGCGCCATTGGTTTCTAATTTCTCCTCCTCTTGTTTTATTCATTTTTTCATTTTCACAGTCATCTATCCTGCCTGACCTCACCGTCTGTCTAAACTCTCCCACCTCCTTGCCCCTCTTCCATGTGCAAACGGAGCACTTCTATGCACACTGCAGTCGTGCCGTTGAGCCTTCAGGAAAAGTGAATATCTGCAGTTCTGCATGTTGCAAAACCTCTGGTGGGCGAGAGGTCCTGCAGCAAAGTGCTTGTTTATTTGTGTGTGCATGTTGCACAACTGTAATGACTATGTGTGCAAATGCATGCGCATTAACTCCTTCGGTTATGACTGTGTGTTGTGCATATTTGTGTTTGGTTGGTTTGCGCAAAGTAATCCTGATTATACTCACCTCCCAGTGTCCCATTTTTGGCGAACGGGAGGCGGGGATGTGAGAGGAAGAGGGTGAGAGAGGGAGAGAAAGAGAGAAGGGAGGAGAGATGATCTGCCACCACCATAAACACCCTTCATATGACTAACGGACAGCCAGATCACATCGTCCCCCCCCCAACTTCCCCAGGCGTCTGCTGCACTGGCAGGCCGGCGGCTCAAACAGCAGAAAAAAAGAGAGTATCAACTCAGCCTGCAAGAGGATTACACTTTTTGAGTGGAGAAACTGGCTCTTTCATCACACACATGCCACGTTTTTACAGTTTTATATACCTCCTGCCTCCTCTTTCTTCTCCTTGCACTCCATTTGCCACGCTTGTTTGCATGGCAGCGTGTGACACGGCCATGTTTGATGTGTGTGTTACCTGCCTGATGAGAGCGGGGCTTGTAGATATAGAGGGGGACTTGCAGGCCTTATTTTGCACTGTGTAGCATTGTGATCTATTCTCATAAAGGGCCATTAGCATTTAAAGTGCTCCTCAGCCTTCCTGCAGTCTATTGGAGTCAAAGCATTAGAGCCTCTGAGGACTGCAGATTATTCCTGAATCAGGCGCCTTTTATTCAAGGCTTCTTTCATGCACGTGGCCGTTCCCTACACAAATGAACCAGAGGATGAATAGGCAACCTGTTTTTCAACCACAACATTTTTGTGTGTAAGAGAGCTGGAGAAACAAAGAGAAGCAGCACAGGAGAGAGAAGCTGGAGTCCTGTTTGTTTGTTTGCATCATTTGCATTACGTGCATGACTCTGCGTGTCTTCGCGGCCAGTTTGTGTGTGTGTGTGTGTGTGTGTGTGTAAAAATGAATTGCATATTTGCCCAAATTGGGTTGGTTTCACCGCCTTGTTTTTGGGCACCAGGCCTAGATGTCCTTCTGCAAACATAACCGGGCCAAAATGTACGTGCTCAACCTCTTGGTTGCCCACAAACACAAAGCTCCGGGGAACAATGCTGCTTGGCCTCTGCCAGCTTTCTCCTGAAAATGCTGTTGACACTCTCTGTGTTTATATACGCACTGCACATTTTTCCATATGCTGTCTTATCAATTTAACCAGGAGATGAAAAATAAGCTGTACTTTTTTTGCACTGCAGTGTTTGTGTCTGATAAATGATTCATTTGGTGAAAAGCGTGATCAAGGCCATGCCTGCAGTATCTATTTCAAGCTGCCGCTGACTCACCCAGGAGGCTGGCTCAATACCTGTAGCTCCCACCTCCCTCTTCTCTACAGCCAACTGTACTGTAGCATCCACTATCTGTACATGTATATCTGCAGGGCATGCATGTAGCTGCAATGTAAGCATGAATCTGCAGTATATACCCATCCATCTATAGATCTATCGATCTGGGAATTGTTTTTATTTCGAAACAATCCCATAGGAAAAGTATGGAAATTAAATTAAACTATCGCTATTATAAACCTTTATTAACAGTACACAAGTGTAAAGCAAAGTTAAATAGTACTAACCGAGCATAAAACTACACAGCCTTTGCTGATGGCGAGTCATGCTGTGTTGTTAACCATTCTTCATTTCAGAAAACAAATTAAAATTTCAGACAAAAACAGGCAAAATGTGTTTAAATTTCAGAAAACTCCTTAAAAAAAACTTCCTCATTTCAGAAAACACATTGACAAACGGTGACACAAATTACCATTGCAAAAACTGGAACGGGAAATGCAATAAAGCCCAAATTGACAGCTAGGTCAACTCATTTTTTGTTCATGACCGCAGGATCGTCGTTTCATGTTCTGGCAGAGCGATACTAATTAATCTAGTAGGAATATTGGCTGCACATGTCAACCCTGCTACTGGAGAGTAATTTCAAAGAATTGCAATTGTGTTGTTTCCAACAAATTATGGGTCATATGTGACACCCCAGGGAATAGAAAAAACAACACAGCAAAACAGAGAAACAATGTTTTCATGCAAACAGATTTGGTGTAACAACAAAGCTATACATATGTCAGTATGTCAGTACACCCTGGACTGGTGGCCAGCCAATCACAGGGCACATATAGACAAACAACCATTCACACTCACATTCATACCTATGGACAATTTGGAGTCGCCAATTAACCTAGCATGTTTTTGGTATGTGGGAGGAAACCCGGAAAAACCCATGCACGGGGAGAACATGCAAACTTCACACAGAGTTGCCTGAGGAATCAAACTCGGGTCTCCCAGCTGTGTGGCCTGTGTGACAACCACTTCTTCACCGTGCAGCCCAATGTCAGTATTTCATGTTTTTATTTTGTGCACTCATATGTTGAAAAGTGATGGATGTACCGTTATCGGCTTTCATTCCTTTCAGTCCGCACTTTGCTGCAATCACTTTCCATTTTATGTGATTGTAATTAGTTTTGTGTTTTGTTAATGTGTTTTCACAAATAATCATTTGTTTCGAGTTTCTGAAATGTTCATTTGTCTTCTGAAATGTCAGTGGTTTCCATTTTTTTTAAAGTGTTTTGCACTTCTGGGCCACCATACTAAACTCACTAAACTTTGTGATGTATTTCCAGATTTGGTTATTGGTGACTTATTGATTATTTTTATTGTATTTGTACTGAGCTACAAGGACAGAGGTGTGTGTGTGTGTGTGTGTGTGGTAGACATGAGCATTTGACTCATGTTGGCTTCTTTAGACAGCAAACTAGTGGAGACTCAACTGAAGAACACTCCAAGTAGTGCACCAAATTAATCAACAATCAATTCCAAACAAGGAGATTCTTAACAGTCAGCGAATCAATGAATCTATTATGCCCATCCCTGGTGCTCAGCTGTATGAAGTAATCCTTTAGGTGCTCACTCGGTCGAGATATGTGGAGGTATCATGCAACATAATTTATGTGACTTTTAGAGGGGAATTTTTCCTGAAAATCTGTGTCCGAATTGCACATCTTTGTGGAAATTGAATTTAAATGTTCCACAGCATTTGTGGTATTGGTAAAGACCTGCTCGGAATACAAACATGCACCCACACTGACCCCTCTGCAGTGGTGTGCGGTAATTAACAACCAGGGAGTCCATGCAGTCATAGCCGGCGGAATGATAAAAAGACAATTGGAGTTCTCTAAGGAGAAAGGTGAGATTGGGGGAGGACGAAGGGGTTCAAATGTAAGGCATAGCATATTCTTCACCTCGGGGAGCTCACATCCTGACCTGACTATCAATAGCCCTCCTCTGCTTCCTGTCCCCTCCTCCCTCTTTTGACAGTTCGGAAGGATCATTAGCGTTGATCTATCGTGGGATACATGGGAGAGGCGATCCTCTACGCCTGCATTTTTATAGTCATCTCGTATCTCTATGCAGGATTGCCTCGCTTCTGAGATTCCTTTAGTTGTGCCTAATAGTGTCATTTCTCCCTTCAAGCATCAGCCGCAGCTGCTTGATGTTCCTATCTAAATGTGGCTCTTCAAAGCTGATGAATGTTAAAGAAAAAAGAAAGATCCAATCACCATTGAGCCTCTCTGCCCCACAACAGTGGAAGCAGATGGCACCCGTCTGTCGTGTGTTTAGGTAGCAGGGGGCCTGGAGGTGGTGATCAGCCAAAGAAAACAAGCAAACCCTTGACATGGCCACGGTCTGCCTTTCGGATGGATTCCAAAGCTTACAACATTTCAGCGGCTTCTGTTGTCCTTCCGATCGTGAGGCTCCCGTAGGCTTGATTTATCAGGCAAGGAAATTGCCACTGGTAATTGCTTTTCGGCCGTCGGAAAGTGGAATATGTAATTATAGATGCAGGTATGGAGGAGGTGTCAGTGTGTGTGTGCAAGAGAGATAGTGGTTAAAAGTGTAAGGAGAGGAGGAAGCAGAGGACTGATGGCTGCTTGATTACGTGTCTGGCCATCTGGACGGCTGTCATCGAGATGCTTAATCCTATTTACTGGAGAGCCTCTTTGTGTATTTGTGTATTTGTGTCGATGTGAAAGTGGCAGAAACTGAACGCACATGAGTGGGTGTGTGTATCACATTCCGTAAGTCACTTTTTTGGCGAAGGCACAGCAGAACATAAACTATGGATGTCAAGTTGGAGTTGTCTTCTACTCATTTGGGTCTGGGTCCAGAAGGTACCAGTATGGGTCTGGATTTACGTTGTGGTTTAAGTGTCCCTTTCTACTTCAGTACCTATATCTCATTTTGTCGGTCTATTTACATGTTCAGTCGTCTCTTGTTTGAACATCACACCCTCGCTCTATTGTGGTTTTTCACAAAGTAATTAATGAGTAATGAAGTAATAAATGATTGTTTTGTGGTTGAATAAGGCCTGTTATTACTAAACATTAATCATATTTACGCAGATTGTACTTATTCTTAGCCTGAATCAAGACCTATCAAGCATAAATTAACTAAAATACTGTGAACTGTGAATGTAGTATTCTACAGTGGCCACTAAGTGTTGCTGTTCAGTGAAACAAGTGCCAAATGTGATGTGATGTTTCAATTATCTCACAACAGGCACAATAACATCATAATAAAAACAAAATAAGATGAAAAATAAATAAACAAATCAAGAATAAAGAAAATTAATCATTCAGTAATAAATAAATAAATATAATAATAATAATAAAACAGCAAATAATAAAAACTTAAGAAACCACATAGTTGGTGGGTCGACAAATTATTTTTTTCAGATTAAAATGAACAAAGCATTATTAGAGCCCTGTAGACATGACAAAACACGACTATAGTCACATTTATATTCTTTTTATTTACAACATATTGCGCAACTGCAGGGTCTTGAGACACATGCTAACTCGCAAACTAGAGAGCTAGCGACCTAAACGGTAGCCTTCAAGTTATTTCCTTTAAACTTAAATAGCCAAAAACTTACCACTTCCACACGGATAGGGAGGATAACTATTAACAGTTATTTAACCTTTAACATGAACATTAATCAAACGTAATAATTTTTTCTGGGTACATGATACCATACAGCATCCATATCAAACTTGCGCGGGCCGCACTAACATTAAACTTTCATATCAAGGCGGGGGCCTCAAACTAGTCTCCTGCGGGCCACATTTGGGCCAACGGCCACGTGTTTGAGACCCCTGGTTTAAGGGCTGCACGGTGGGGAGTGGTTGGCGTGCAGGCCACACAGCTAGGAGACCGGGTTCGATACCCACCTCAGGCGTCTCTGTGTGGAGTTTCATGGGTTTTCTCCGGGTACTCCAGTTTCGACTGTGATTGGCTGGCGACCAGTCCAGAGTGTACCTCGCCTCTTGACCGATGACAGCTGGGATAGGCTCCAGCATGCCCACAACCCTTGTGAGAATAAGTGGTAGAAAATGAATGAATGATCATTTAAGAGGAATCCATGAAAAGACAAACATAATATTGTGTACCAAATTGACTATTTTCAATTCTTTACAGTTTGAACATCACACCCTCGCTCTATTGTGGTTTTTCACAAAGTAATTAATGAGTAATGAAGTAATAAATGATTGTTTTGTGGTTGAATAAGGCCTGTTATTACTAAACATTAATCATATTTACGCAGATTGTACTTATTCTTAGCCTGAATCAAGACCTATCAAGCATAAATTAACTAAAATACTGTGAACTGTGAATGTAGTATTCTACAGTGGCCACTAGGTGTTGCTGTTCAGTGAAACAAGTGCCAAATGTGATGTAATGTTTCAATTATCTCACAACAGGCACAATAACAATGACCGAATCATCATAATAAAAACAAAATAAGATGAAAAATAAATAAACAAATCAAGAATAAAGAAAATCAATCAATCAGTAATAAATAAATAAATATAATAATAATAATAAAACAGCAAATAATAAAAACTTAAGAAACCACATAGTTGGTGGGTCGACAAATTATTTTTTCAGATTAAAATGAACAAAGCATTATTAGAGCCCTGTAGACATGACAAAACACGACTATAGTCACATTTATATTCTTTTTATTTACAACATATTGCGCAACTGCAGGGTCTCGAGACACATGCTAACTCGCAAACTAGAGAGCTAGCGACCTAAACGGTAGCCTTCAAGTTATTTCCTTTAAACTTAAATAGCCAAAAACTTACCACTTCCACACGGATAGGGAGGATAACTATTAACAGTTATTTAACCTTTAACATGAACATTAATCAAACGTAATAATTTTTTCTGGGTACATGATACCATACAGCATCCATATCAAACTTGCGCGCGTCGCACTAACATTAAACTTTCATATCAAGGCGGGGGCCTCAAACTAGTCTCCTGCGGGCCACATTTGGGCCAACGGCCGCGTGTTTGAGACCCCTGGTTTAAGGGCTGCACGGTGGGGAGTGGTTGGCGTGCAGGCCACACAGCTAGGAGACCGGGTTTGATACCCACCTCAGGCGTCTCTGTGTGGAGTTTCATGGGTTTTCTCCGGGTACTCCAGTTTCGACTGTGATTGGCTGGTGACCAGTCCAGAGTGTACCTCGCCTCTTGACCGATGACAGCTGGGATAGGCTCCAGCATGCCCACAACCCTTGTGAGAATAAGTGGTAGAAAATGAATGAATGATCATTTAAGAGGAATCCATGAAAAGACAAACATAATATTGTGTACCAAATTGACTATTTTCAATTCTTTACAGTTTGAACATCACACCCTCGCTCTATTGTGGTTTTTCACAAAGTAATTAATGAGTAATGAAGTAATAAATGATTGTTTTGTGGTTGAATAAGGCCTGTTATTACTAAACATTAATCATATTTACGCAGATTGTACTTATTCTTAGCCTGAATCAAGACCTATCAAGCATAAATTAACTAAAATACTGTGAACTGTGAATGTAGTATTCTACAGTGGCCACTAGGTGTTGCTGTTCAGTGAAACAAGTGCCAAATGTGATGTAATGTTTCAATTATCTCACAACAGGCACAATAACAATGACCGAATCATCATAATAAAAACACAAGCTTCTCATGACTATAACCCACGACAAGCAAAAAGTTAACTCTGAACCACCGATGTCACTTCTTGTCCTCTACAAATGTGTAACGCTATTAAGGTCCACTTGGGAACACATTTAGTGTGACACAAAGGAACGAGAATTTTAGTTAACCACAAACCACATACAGAATAATTGGGCCACTTTAAAACATATATATACATTAAAGATGCTGAAACCAATCCATTGTAAGTCAATACTGTGTATTCTAAGCTAGTGTTGATTACAGACATAAATACATCGCATGGCAACAGGCTCATATTTACAGACGTACAATCCATGCCATGACACATATCTAAGCTATGACACGTGCATGGGAGGAAAAAAATGGTGTCATGTGAACCATACAGTGTCAAATCCAGGCTAAGAAAGCATTCCCTGTTGTCATTGGCCACTTCTTTCAATTCCACCAGGGGGACACTGAGGCACTGAGAGGCCAGCTGTGAAACAATCCCTTTGGTTGAACATTCCCAGGACAAAGGCTCAATTGGCCCAATAAGGAGGGCAGCAACTGTGTCCCTCCCATAGGTCTGTGCTCCTCAGCTATAGAGTGAGCACACACACCCCAAGGAGGAAACTACCACTTGTATGTGCAATCTTGTCCAACCCACACAGTTTGGGATTATAGCCAATAATTCATTCCTCAGACATTTTGAGGAATGTCCTTTTTTATTCCACAATGAAAGAGTCGTAAAGGCATGGTAATGGTAATGGTTTTATTTCATTTCAACATGCATCAGATTACAATTGAGTGCATCCCATAATCAGTTCACAGTTCCACATGTCCAAAAGGAGTAGGAAGAAGCAAAGCTTATTAAATCCTACCCCTCCATCTGGTACTTTTACAATCAGTAACTGTTACATTTGTTCACTTCCTGCTTTCCTAATATAATTTCAGTTTTTTTTTAAACTTTATTTTATTTGTAATTTTATTCATTTATTTATTTGTTTTTTTTGTTTTGTTTTGGGGTTTTTTTGTCGCATACCTAAGTACGAGGTGATATGAGCATCCAATGACATAATGTGTACCATAGTAAGTGTCAATATAGTGATATATATAGCACATCATGACTGGTTCAAGACTCTTCATCCTTGTATTTAGCAAACATCAACTGCTTGTATTGTTTCTTGAATTGGCTCATCGTTGTGCATTGTTTGAGGGGCTTACTCAATCCATTCCATAGTTTGATTCCACATACTGAAATGCTATGGCTTTTTAACGTAGTCCTAGCATAGAAGTGTTTCAAATTTAGTTCTTCCCTGAGATCATATTTCTCCTCTCTTGTAGAGAAGTATTGGATGACATTTTTAGGTAATTGGTTATTTTTAGCCTTATGCATTATTTTAGCTGTTTGAAGATTAACTATATCAGCAAGTTTAAGTATTTGTGGTTATCAACTGGTTTATATATATATATATATATATATATATATATATATATATATATATATATATATATATATATAATATTTTAAGGGACTGTTTTCAATGCAAGGCTGAGATGCTGTCTCTTCCTGAACACTCTTCTCCAGCAGATATGATGGGACATTCAGTCCCCACTCTATGTTCCTCTCCCATTAAGCTTGACAGTCACCCAGAAACATGGCATTCACCAATACTACAGACAAAAACATGAGGTGCATTCACAGGCAATGGGTCATTTCATTATTACAGTAAAGTCTCGTTATATCGATATCGGTTAAAACGAATTACTACTTATTACGATACTATTTTCATTTCCCGGCAAATTTCTAGTCTTTTATGATATAATTAGCTCAGTTAGTACGATACACGGTTATTATGATAATCCGGTTACTAGGATGCCCTTTTCATCTCCCGCCAGCCAATTTGGTCTGCTTATATCGATACAAAAGCAGCTTAAATCAATCTTTGCTTAAGGATTTCAATACCAAAAAAGAACACGGCCAACGGCTGCTTCCAGTCAACTTTATTTTTCACACTTCCACCACCAGAGTGCAGCACACACAGCGGAAAACACCCGTCCCTCGCGCCTACCCCTCCGGGTGGCAACACCGGGGTGAATGATGTCCCGGTAACCGGTAATCACTACAGCGTAAGTTTATTTTTATTTACTGTAGTAAAAAAATTATTGTAGTACAAAAGCATGCTAGATACGCAATCCATGAACTCAAGGAGAAAATTACATGCCATATCAAAGATCCGTCCACTTTTAATGCAGTTCGGCGCAGGATCGGATATATGGATAGTCCGGTTATATCGGTATTTTTTCCGACTCCCGAGAATATCGATATAACGACACTTTACTGTATATATTTTTTTAACCACTGTTTTTGTGATACATGAACAAATCATGAACAAATTGTTCCAAAAAAGGAAAGACAAGGAACAAGAATGCATAAATAAATAAATAAACAATTTATTAAACAATGAAATAATAGCCCCTTTTTCTCACACTATGATGTCAAAATATTCCAATTGGTCGTGTACGTAATCGCAATAATTGAGCTAATTTAGTGAAGCTGCACGCACAACGTGCACAGACCTGTCCGTGGCCCCACAATAAAAGCAGACATATCCAGGAGCATGTCGACACATCCCAGATCTGCCTCTCTAATAGTCGCTGCATTTAAACAATTACTGCTAACAAGTCCTTATTACCCTCGCTGCCCTGCCCCTCCTCTTGATCTTGGCTTCTAATTGCTGCTGCTGTTTCTGAGCAGGTCTCTGCATAGTTATTAGACAGGAATCATTACAAAGACACAAAACCACACTGGGAAAGGCACACAGTTCAATGCCACCTCCGCAATATACTTGTGTTTATCGGCAGGGAGTATGCCGTGTTGTGTGTGTGCACTAGTGTGAGTCTTTTCAGTAACTCTCATGCTGATTGGGCGGTATGTTTATCCTCCTGTAGTGACGGCCTGTCAGAAACACAGCGAACCTTGCTGTGTGTCTGGCCGCCTACTAAATCACCTAATGACTAGCTAGCTGAGGAGAAAAAAAACGGTGGTTTTAATGAGGAAGGATATAGTGGCCCCGCTGTCTTTGCTTCTTTCTTCTCTTTCAAACCGCTGCAGATGTGAAAGGCGGGGCTGAGGGGATGGAATTGGGGGTGTTTTGGGGGGCAGTGGCTCTCACATCACCGCGTTTATGTGGAAGTCTTATGTTTCTCCACTGACGGAGACAAGGAAGGATTCAAGCATGGCTGGATTTGACCCAGCACACTTTGACACGTTTATGCTTGGAAAAAACAGCTAGACTTGTTAAGAACGTCCATGCATTGTGTCGACTTCCACAACAACCGCTAATCATTGATTGATTGTTAATTCCCAGCCACCGATTGGTCAGCTTAAGTAACCATAAACATCTGCACAATGACAGTTAATGCAGTTTCATGATTGTTTAAGGCAGGGGTATCAAACTCAATTTACCTGGGGGCCACTGGAGCTAGGGTCTGGGCAAGGCTGGGCTGCATCAGGTTTTCAAAAAAAAAAAAAAACGCATTTATTAAAAACAGAAAAATATACAAACTTTTTCAGTGCTTTGGTTCCGATTTTCTACAATAAAAGCTCTGATAAAACATTCCACTGTTCTCAAATATCTTAATTTTTATTTTTCTGATAAAATAAATAAACAAATCAAGAATAAAGAAAATCAATCAATCAGTAATAAATAAATAAATATAATAATAATAATAAAACAGCAAATAATAAAAACTTAAGAAACCACATATAGTTGGTGGGTCGACAAATTATTTTTTTCAGATTAAAATGAACAAAGCATTATTAGAGCCCTGTAGACATGACAAAACACGACTATAGTCACATTTATACTCTTTTTATTTACAACATATTGCGCAACTGCAGGGTCTTGAGACACATGCTAACTCGCAAACTAGAGAGCTAGCGACCTAAACGGTAGCCTTCAAGTTATTTCCTTTAAACTTAAATAGCCAAAAACTTACCACTTCCACACGGATAGGGAGGATAACTATTAACAGTTATTTAACCTTTAACATGAACATTAATCAAACGTAATAATTATTTCTGGGTACATGATACCATACAGCATCCATATCAAACATGCGTGCGCCGCACTAACATTAAACTTTCATATCAAGGCGGGGGCCTCAAACTAGTCTCCTGCGGGCCACATTTGGGCCAACGGCCATGTGTTTGAGACCCCTGGTTTAAGGGCTGCACGGTGGTGAGTGGTTGGTGCGCAGGCCACACAGCTAGGAGACCGGGTTCGATACCCACCTCAGGCGTCTCTGTGTGGAGTTTCATGGGTTTTCTCCGGGTACTCCAGTTTCGACTGTGATTGGCTGGCGACCAGTCCAGAGTGTACCTCGCCTCTTGACCGATGACAGCTGGGATAGGCTCCAGCATGCCCACAACCCTTGTGAGAATAAGTGGTAGAAAATGAATGAATGATCATTTAAGAGGAATCCATGAAAAGACAAACATAATATTGTGTACCAAATTGACTATTTTCAATTATTCATACCCAATGAGTTATTTGCGACTGCTCACACTGGAGCCTATCCCAGCTGA
Organism: Doryrhamphus excisus; assembly: GCF_037039965.1. NCBI lineage: Eukaryota > Metazoa > Chordata > Actinopteri > Syngnathiformes > Syngnathidae > Doryrhamphus > Doryrhamphus excisus. Next base: position 18,865,207 of record NC_136362.1, read on the forward strand.
CTTCCGGCGAGAGGCGGGGTACACCCTGGACTGGTCACCAGCCAATCACAGGGCACATATAGACAAACAACCATTCACACTCACATTCATGGAAAATTTGGAGTGGCCAATTAACCTAGCATGTTTTTGGAATGTGGGAGGAAACCGGAGTACCCGGAGAAAACCCACGCATGCAAACATGCAAACTCCACACAGAGGGTGGAATTGAACCCTGGTCGCTAACCACTCGGCCGCCGTGCCACCCTAATAAAGAAACAGTTTTTCTTTATTATTTGTGACTTCTTTTTTGATTGGTTAGCAGTGTTCTCATTCATGTATCTTGTGCATCTTTGCAGAGGACCTGCTGCCATTTGGATTTCCAAGTATCGACATGGGCCCCCAGCTGAAGGTGGTGGAGCGCACAAGGACAGCCACCATGCTGTGTGCCGCCAGCGGAATCCCCGACCCAGAGATCTCCTGGTTCAAGGACTTCCTGCCCGTTGAACCCGGCTCCAGCCAAGGTCGCATCAAACAACTAAGATCGGGTGAGAATTTGGATGACATTTTCGATCCAGCTTCTTCAGTGTTCCAAAAAGCAAGCAAACACTGCATTGCTATCATATAAAATCCCTGTTGCTCTAAATTTGGTGATTATCATGCTTTGTGATTATGATTGAGAGATTACATGCTCCTCTCTGACGCTGTGGGGATTTACAACCTTTTTCAGAGCCAATTTCATGAATTTGCTCGATTCTGGCGCTATGGGGGGAAAAAGCTGTTTTTTAATCAACATTTGAGACTTCCCCTTAAACGGGCATCTAACTAGTTTAACTATAGAATGTGGATTTCAACATGTGTCAAAGAGTCTTCAGATCCATGCTTTTCAAAGTGTGACCCAGTGAGCTTCCCTTCAGAGAGTATGATCCAGCTGGGGCTTCCCTTACTCCCAGAAAAATGATTTTCTGGAGCACATTTTGTGGTTGTGTTTTCAGCTTACCCAAGACTGTTTATTCTCTCATTGCAGGGAATGAAATAATATTTATTTTGCCTTTAAACATAAGTGAACTTAGTTTAGGTGTTTTTTTTTTTTTTGTCATCTTCTTTGTCGGCCATCCTCACACAGGAGGCTTCTCTTTTTTGCTGATGTTCTTGTTATGTATACTCATGCTCTATACTCATTCTACCAAAAGGATGAAAGAACGTTTGCATTCAGAAATGAAGGATGGATTGAGGGATGAGCAATTTGCACTAAAGACAGTTTGCTCAGCTTTCTTTGTGAGACCACACAGTTTCTCCTTCTCCTGGAATAAGCAAACAAACATTCCTCAGCTATTTTCCCTCGGCTTGTCCTCAGAGATAGTGAAAGTCACGGTGAGGCGAAACCATTTTGCTGTAGCTCAAGCCCGTGTTCCCTCCAACGCCAGTCTCGCTATCTCACTGTTGTCCGCCAACATCCTCCGCCGAGGACTTCTGCCCTTGTTCAACCTTTGGTCTGCAATTTTCATTTGTACGACTGTAGCTCTAAAAAAATCCTAAAATGTCTGCAACAGCTGACCTATCTCAATGTTTGGGACAAACACAGCAAGAGCATATATATGTAAGAATATGACATAAGAAACCTGTTGCATACAGAAGTTTAAGTAAAACATCCAGACATGCTGTGTTCGTGAATGCACCTTGCTCATGGTTGGTGGATAATGAGGAATCATTGTGTGTTGGTGTGAAGAGGTAGCATTTATTCATTTAGCATTGATTTTGCACCGAAATGAGGCATTTATATTTATTGGTCAGGGTTACTATGGTAACCCCCACGACCATGTCGATCCATCCAATTTCTACCGCTTATCCTCACGAGGGTCGCTGGTATGCTGGAGCCTATCCCAGCTGTCTTTGGGCGAGAGGCGGGGTACACCCTGGACTGGTGGCCAGCCAATCACAGGGCACATATAGACAAACAACCATTCACACTCACATTCATACCTATGGATAAATTGGAGTCATGCCAATTAACCTAGCATGTTTTTGGAATGTGGGAGGAAACCGGAGTACCCGGAGAAAACCCACACATGCACGGGGAGAACATGCAAACTCCACACAGAGATGGCCGAGTGCTCAACAATGTAATTTTTTAAATTTTTAATTTCGTAGTCATTTATTATATGGGGTCAAAGATGATATCAATGCATGTTTTATTATATTTTTTTACAAATTGCAGCCAAGTCACTGCTTTGTAGAGTCGACGCTGTTGTCTGCAGCAGTTCTTTGCTTTTTCCAGTACATTTTTTGTACTTAATCATCCAGTCACCTCTTCTTTGCCAATAGTTGTTTTGGTCCTTTTTGCGGTGTCACCCAGACATGACATTCATTCACCAGTGCATGGTGTTGGGCCAATGAAACAGCATCAAGATAAATTGCACTGTAACAGACTTGTGTGTGTGGTTTAATGGGATTTCAACTCCACAAAAGCGCCACAGAGCTGAGCAACAAAATGCACTGTATAATGAACCAAACGCTGCAGTGAGACGCCTGCGAGGAAATCAATTACACCTGAGCGAGGAGGTGCAAAATAGCGACGAGACACGATGTGGATGATGCTCCTTTAAGATTGCTTAAATGGGGGCACCTTCCGAGCGCTGCCTCTGATTTTGTAGACGGCTGCCAGCTCTTATTGGAGCGCAGCCAGGGGTGTGTTCAGGGACACAAATGTTGTTTTTCTTCCCTGGCCCTTTCTTTGTTGTTGTTTTTTTTCTTTCCTTTTGTATTTTTGTATTCCTGTAGCTGATATAAGTGAGGTTGAAAAATGATTTTGGAAAGAAATGCACACATCCATCCATCCATCCATATTCTATCGCTTATCCACACAAGGGTTGTGGGGGTGCTAGAGCCTATCCCAGCTGTCTTCAGGCGAGAGGCAGGGTACACCCTGGACTGGTGGCCGGCCAATCACAGGGCACATATAGATGCACGGGGAGAACATGCAAACTCTACACAGAGACGGACGAGGGTGGAATCGAACTTGGGTCTCCAAGCTGTGAGGCCTGCACACTAACCAGTCGACCCACCGTGCAGCCTAAATATTTATAATTCATTCATTCATTTTCTACCGCTCTTCCCTCACAAGGGTCGCGGGGGTGCTGGAGCCTATCCCAGCTGTCTTCAGGCGAGAGGCGGGGTACACCCTGGACTGGTCGCTAGCCAATCACAGGGCACATATAGACAAACAACCATTCACACTCACATTCATACCTATGGACAATTTGGAGTCGCCAATTAACCTAGCATGTTTTTGGAATGTGGGAGGAAACCGGAGTACCCGGAGAAAACGCACGCATGCATGGAGAGAACATACAAACTCCACACAGAGATGGCCGAGGGGGGAATCAAACCCATCTGTGTGGACTGTGCGCTAACCACTCGGTCACTGTGCAGCGCCATGAAAATGCATTCAAACCAAGGCGAAATTTTAATGTTATTTTTTTTCATTTTTGTTAACTGAAAAGCCAAGTTGGATGCTAACATCCAATATCCATGGGATGGGATCCAAGGGACTCGAACCCGGGTCTCACTTCTGTACCTCTGAGTATAATACAAAAATATATACTTCTGAGGGTGCATATGTGTCTTACTGTTCACCCTTAATGAGTTTGTAGAAACATACACATCCAATCCTGCTGGAGGAAACATATGGCAACACATCTCGCAATGGAGAGTTGAACTTTTCCGGACTTCATACCTCCATCTCTCTCTCTCTCTTTATTGTTTCTTCTCCCATTTGCCTTCCCGTGTAGTTCAGATGTGAATGAGGTTTAAGCACGACAAGCTATCTGTCAATGTGTGACATACGAGAGGGAGAGTGGTAGAGTTTACCTAAGCACAATTCCCAGCCTCCGAGACCCACAGCCTAGCCAGCAGATGGCCTGCAATATGGCCCCGGAGGTTGACTGCTGGGTAATAGATAGACCTGCCCTACGTAAGAATGCTGCTTGCTCAAAGGGGGTTGGCAAAAAAGAAATACAGAAAGATTTGAAATAAGTCATGATCTGAGAGACTTTTTTTATTCCCTTTAGTTACTAAATTACATGGACAATGATTCAACCTTCTCAGCAACCCAAAAAGAGGCATGAATTCAAAAGAAGGTTTGCTATTTTCATCATTTTACAAAAGGTTCCATGTCCAGAATTATTCATCGCCTTAATACCGATTAAGTGAATTTCCATGAAGTAGGATTTAATATTATTAAATTGTTTATGACTTTCTAAATACAGTTTTTACCATTATTAGACCCCTGCACATATGAAATAACACCCCTTTAGTCACCTTTACACTCATATTCTTTGTTTACAACACATTGCTCAACAGTAATGAGGAAGCTACGTCTTTAAGCACAGCATGCTTCAATTTATTTCTTCTCAACTTCAGAAAGGGTTTCAAACTGAGTGAGAAAGATGGGCAAAATAAGAAGCCATAAACCTACCACTTCCACACTGAATGGGAGAACTCGTGTCAGACGTGCCATGGCTTATCCATGCAGTCATCACTGATATCTAATGACCACAATGCTACACATGACTTCATTCAGGGGTGCTGGAGCCTATCCCAGCTGTCTTGGGGCGAGAGGCGGGGTACACCCTGGACTGGTTGCCAGCCAATCACAGGGCACATATAGACAAACAACCATTCACACTCACATTCATACCTATGGACAATTTGGAGTCACCAATTAACCTAGCATGTTTTTGGAATGTGGGAGGAAACCGGAGTACCCGGAGAAAACCCACGCATGCACGGGGAGAACATGCAAACTCCACACAGAGATGGCCGAGGGTGGAATTGAACCCTGGTCTCCTAGCCGAGGTCTGCGCGCTAACCACTCGAACACCGTGCCGCCCTACACATGACTTATCTTTCAATATTTTTTGACTAGTAATGGGCCATAGTCAACCACGAAATAACAATCTTCTATTAATACATTTTTGAAAAACACCCTGTGGTTGGCTGGAGACCAGTCCAGGGTGTATCCCGCCTCTCTGAAGCCGGCTGGGATAGGCTGCAGCACACCCCTGCAACCGTAGTGAGAATAAGCAGCATAGAAAATGGATGCATGGAATTTTTATGGAGTATTTGTATTATAGATACAAAAATGAAGGCCTCCAGAAGGTTTAAAGTTAATATTTTCCTATTGATGGATGGTAGCATCCCACCTCAGCGGACTCCCTGTTGACCTGGTGCAGCTATCAGGTTAGCCATATCCGTTGTTGTTTCAGCCTGACAGACAAGACATGATACACCTTCTCCACCATTTTCCTGCAGCTCACTTTACACAGATCATATCTCACTCTGGCTCTTTTAGCAGCACTCCATCTCTTTCCCTCACTTTCTCTTTTTCACTTCATCTTAACTGACAACATTCATCACATCTGTTTGCCATGTTTTATATATATATATATATATATATATATATATATATATGTGTGGAGGTTAATAATAGGGTTTGAATTGTTAAGCTCTGTCTGACTAGTCTATAGGAAAGCTGATATCCTAATCTTGTTCATCGCCATCTTTCCCAGCATGGTGAGCAATGAGCAAAGACAGAGAAAAACAGGAGCGCTATGATGTGTGTGTGAAAAAAAAACCAACAACAGTGAGGTGACATATTTAGCTTGCTGAACCGCAGCTCTCAAAGTTGAGCCCAAGATGTGGGAAACAAATCAAACGTTATCTCCCTCGGAGAAGGATGCACAAAAAAAACACACACAAACTGCTCTCTGTAGAACCTTTTAGAGACCATTTGGTCTTTCTTTTTTAATTGATGCAATCTGTTTTTGTCGTTAGGATAACACATCCTGTGCATGTAGTGGTTTGAAGTAAGTGGAAATTACATTATGTTCACCATTAGATTTTAATTTGTATGATAGTCTGCTCATCCACTCGATAGAGCAGAACTGCACTACATTTCATTGAAAAGGAACTCACCAAATAGTCTTCATTAAAACAACATTATGCAGCTGTTTCACGTCACTGTGTAATGCACTCACATTATTGTCCTAAAATATGTATTATTTCATTAGCGTAGCCACATCTTCACGATGCATTCTTAATCATTTGGAATGCTTTTGGAAGTCGGTTATAAGAGAGAAGGAGGCATATTTCCAGAGAAGATGGGAATCGTCATTTTATTGGTCATTGCTGCACTTGGTTCTGGATCACAAATTTTAACAGGAGCACTCAGAGAGCACTTACCTCCACCAAGGCTTAAGCCATTGTCATCCTGCCAAACTAGGGAATGGCTGCCATTGAGTATTTTCAGGGTGAAAAGGAGGTACAGTGTCATTCGGGTCTTTTATATCATATCAAAAGTTGTCAGACGGGTTTCATTATGGCCATCTATGACCATTTATTAGTTTTTATGATGTCATCAGTGTGGATTCTCACTTAAATTTAATACTAATTATAATGAGAAGAATAGAATATTATATTATATTAAAGGCTGCATGGTGGATGAGTGGTTAGCATACAGGCCACACAGCTAGGAGACCCGGATTCAATTCCCCGCTCGGGGATCTCTGTGTGGAGTTTGTATGTTCTTCCCGTGCATGCATGTGTGGTTTTTATCCGGTTTCCTCCCACATTCCAAAAACATGCTAGGTTAATTGGCGACTCCAAATTGTCCATAGGTATGAATGTGAGTGTGAATGGTTGTTTGTCTATATGTGCCCTGTGATTGGTTGCATGGCGACCAGTCCAGGGCGTACCCCGTCTCTCGCCTGAAGACAGCTGGGATAGGCTCCAGCATACCAGCAACCCTCGTGAGTATAAGCGGTAGAAAATGGATGGGTGGATGGATATTATATTAAAATGTTCTACTATTCCAGGCATTATATTACTCTCAAGCACATAATCTAATATTATTTATATTATTGTATGGTTACATATTATTAATCTATTAATGTATTTAATCACACAATCAATTTAAAAAGTTGTTAATCAAAAAGATAATAAAGTACCACAAATCCTCAGAAGAAATCCTACTCAATAATAATTTTACTATACATTAGTAATCTTACTGTACAATTTGTTCAGAAAAAATATAAAATGTTTTAATTAATAATAACCACACCATTTAATGTGAACAATCTGTGTAGAATGAAACATAAACATAAAAAATATTTAATGTAATTGTTTGAGCTTATCATAATATGTAGCATTTATGAGGAAATATTCAATGTGATAAAAATAATAGTAATGGCGGTCGAGTGGTTAGCGCGCAGACCTCACAGCTAGGAGACCAGGGTTCAATTCCACTCTCGGCCATCTCCGTGTGGAGTTTGCATGTTCTCCCCGTGCATGTGTGGGTTTTCTCCGGGTACTCCGGTTTCCTCCCACATTCCAAAAACATGCTAGGTTAATTGGTGACTCCAAATTGTCCATAGGTATGAATGTGAGTGTGAATGGTTGTTTGTCTATATGTGCCCTGTGATTGGCCGGCCACCAGTCCAGGGTGTCGCCCAAAGACAGCTGGGATAGGCTCCAGCACAACCCGCGACCCTCGTGAGGAAAAGCAGTAGAAAATGAATGAGTGAATGAACTACACATTAAAATAGGAACATCCCACCCAACATCTAAATAAATGAATAAACCAAATCAACCTTTTAAAAGCTGTAAACTGGAAGTTTACATGACAAATCCTCCTTTATTAGGGCAGCAGGTTAAAATTGACATCTCTGTAGCCATGCTGCATTCATGCTGCTTGAAGATATCCTGCCATAAAGTGGAAATATATTTAACCAGCCTGAGGCCTTTAATGTGTCTCAATATGAAATCATCTATATCTTGTGTCTGCGGGCCTGTATGTTTGTGTGTGTGTATGTGTGTGTGTGTGTATCTTTGCTCTACACGTCTGTGTGCATCACCAATCAAGTGTGTGTGTTTGTGTGTATGCATTTTGAATTGTTACGCCACGTTTTTTGGTCTTTGCTCAGCGCAATGCAGCAGAATGTAAACCCTGGTTTTGTACTTCCTCCTCAGGCTTCATGTCAAAGTCAGTTTCGGATGAGATGAATGTGACACAGCAGGCTGCAAGAACAGAAAAATCACTGCTGGTAATTCAAAAGGCCCGTTAGCATGAGGGAACAAATACAGCAGCAAGAATAGAACCCTTAAGGAAGAAAAGAACACCTGACAAATGCTGTGAACACTTTTAGTTTAGGGAGACATGGGAAGTAGGAGGATGAAAATTGAGGAAATAAAAAAGACAAGTGGAAGAGTTGAAGAGCATCGTCGGGTCGTTGCTGTGGGGCACCGCGGGCTGTGTGACACTGAACTGCATGAACAAACACACTCAGGAAATACTAACTCATGAAAGGGGACGACCAATAAACAGTTTACAAAAAGTAATCTTTTTGACGTGTATTTATTTTGAATTTGTCACCATTTATGTTTGCTTTTTAAGGAGGATGGACGAGGTTGGCTTGGATTTTATAAAAAAAAAAAAAAGCAACAAAGCAGACTTTGATGGCTTCCAAGTGAGGACACCCCAGGGTCTCAATGTACAATATACCGGAAAAAAGAAACACATGATCTAAAAGACAGACAGACGAATGCCGGTAGAAAAAAAAAAAATGACTCAACTTGAAATCTTTCTTCTTCCCTGCAGGAGCGTTACAGATCGAGAACAGCGAGGAAACAGACCAAGGGAAGTACGAGTGCGTGGCCACCAATTCTCAAGGGGTGCGCTACTCTTCGCCAGCCAACCTTTACGTACGAGGTAGGGCCTGAACACACAACACACCACCACCAAAGACACACACACACACACGTACAAAGACAACACACTGAAATCACCTCTCCTTGGGTGCACGTTTCTTTTCCATTACCGTGCTCTTTCAACAAGTATTATACTAACCAACTCATTGTCTGCAGTATGTGTTGATCTTGTTTGGTATTTTCCACCTTAACAAGTCCACCTGAAATCGAGGTGTGTTTGCAAACATACCACGGTTTAACTGCATGGAGACGTCACTGATCTGTCCTCGAAAAAACAGTTAGGACCAGAAGTATTTGGGGAAAGACAGTCATTTTATGACTTTGACTCTACCACCACAATGATGGATATGACATATCAATATGTGATTCAAGTGTAAAGCTTTCACACAAATATGGCAATATAGTGTTCCCTCATTTATCACGGAGGATAGATTCCTAAAATAGCCCGCAATAAGTGAATTTTATGAATTTGGACACAAGAAATTAAGTGACTCACATGTCGTCCTGGTGCCGTTCCGCTGTACTGTAGCGTTTTTGTATCCTTGTTAAGGCATATTGCTCCTGTGGTCATATTTTCCCATGTACAGTATGTACTTCTTCTTTGGGTTTTCTTTTGGCAATGCAGAAAGTTTCGGGGATAAAACTTACTGTACTTCAACATCACAATGCTAGCATCAAGCATTTATGTAAATTTGGCAAGCAAATCAGAATGCAGAACATAATGCATGGGGTTCTCCATTACCCGGTCAGGGCACAAACACAACACAACACGTGGGTTCTTAGTCAATGAGGATGTAGAACACAACACACACAACACATGTTGATACGCTGTTTTAAAAAATTCTGCAAAATATGAACCGCATTGTTGCGAGGGACCACGAGGGAGGGAATTATTATAATATTAATTATTATTATATTGATTTAGGAATATTTTATGCAGAGTATCTCAATAACCAATGAATGTTGTATTTTGGTGTGTCTTCTATTCTGTTTACTTGCTTTATTCAACGCCATTCTTCTGTAAAGTGTCTTTGAGTATTTTGAAAAGAGCTATACAAATAAAATTTATTATTATTATTATTATTATTATTATATGATTTGGATAATTGACAACATTTTCAAAATAACCACTGACTGCATGGTCATGGCTGTATTAATAATCATCTCAGTTGCCTGAATAGCAGTTGTAATTCCTAAATGGCAAATCCCATATTTTCGTGTCGGAAATGTCTATACTTTAATCACATGTTGATACTCTATGTCTTGGTAGTGTTTGAAGGCAACATTATCAAAAGCGTCAGTGACCAAATACTTTGGTACGTAACTGCAGTTTTTGTACCTGGGGCTATTTGACCTGTTAAAGACAACAATTTTGATTGAATAGATCATTTAAAACACATTTTGGATATTTGGAATTTTACATTAATGGCACCATTGTGCATCCACATGATCCCTGTTGAACTAATTCTAACGATTCTAGCCTCTCGATTGTGTGTGTGTGTGTGTGTTTGTGTGTGTGTGTGGGAGAGAGTGGTGTGTGGCTTTCGCTGGCCGTTTTTATTCTCTCTGTGTTTCCTCGTTCTCTCTCCTCACGTCATTGTGTTCCGCATCAACCCCCTTCCATCCCCCAGAGCTTCGAGAAGGTTGGTGTGCTCTCTCTTTTCTTTTGTTACTCCTTTGTTTCAGAAAGCTTCACTCGTTGAAACAGAGGGAAACAGTAAAGAAAGAAAGAAAAGCCCTGTATTTAGATGTTAAAACCGTCTCCCAGATGAAGTTAATTTCTCCAAAGCCGCTCTCTGCCCACGCAGCTGAATGCGTTGACTGCATTGTGAGGCCTTGTACGCAGAACCCTTGGTATTGCCTTCAGCTCCCCTCAATCAATGTTTTTTTTTTCCCCTTCTTGCATGGTATGGCCCTGTTGTCATGGAGACTCAAGAATTGGACGGTTAAAAAGGAAGTGATGTTTGCATGAAAGGAGCGAGAGAGAAAGCACCACTTGCACGTCGAGAGCATGCGTTCCCACTGTGTTCCCGTTACCACTGTGCTCTCCCATTAAACATGTCTTGTCTTGTTCGCCATCTCCTCTGCTCTTCTGTGTCATTGCATCACCCTGACATTGCATCTGCTCCGGTGTTGCACTTGTTGCATCCGGTGAGAACCTTGCATACTTGTACCATGCTATGTTGTTTGGTTTGAACCAAGCCGCACTTGTGTTGGATCCATGACTTATTACAGTATGAAACATTTCTATTTTCAGCTCCACAGCGACATAGACAGCATAAACCCTTGCATTCTTTTTCATGTCACCATCTTTATTCCTGTTAATTAGCAATATCGGGTTATTAAATGGCAGCCTGCTCCCAGTGATGACTCATCATCCAACAATGCTGCTGCAGCTGCTCGGAGCTTTGTGCTGCATTTGGACTGGGCGGAGCTAGGCGCTGCCATAACGTGCACCATTTTAGATGTTTTTTAGCATTAACCACCGATATTATCTTCTGGGCTGGTAAATCTTATTCAAGGGCTAATTGGGCTAGACAGAAGGCTCATGTCATTACTTTGAAAGACACAAAAATTTGGGCCCGTGGAATGTCACTAAAATTGTAGTAATATACAGTAAAGTCTCGTTATATCGATATCGGTTAAAACGAATTACTACTTATTACAATACTATTTTCAAATTTCTGTACAATTATTGCTCAGGTGCCATGGTCTTCAGGGGCTGCCAAAAAATCAGGAAAAAAAAATCCCCTTTAATATAATTATATTAAAACTTAGTACTGTAGAGGGACGTGGAAAAGTGAAGTGACAAGGAAAAGAGATGCAGAAGGTGGAGAATTTTTAGTACTTAGGGTCAACAGTCCAGAACAATGGATATTGTGAAAAGGAGGTGAAGAAGCGTGTACAGGCAGGATGGCACAGATGGAGAAAAATGTCAGGTATGATGTGTGGTAGAAGAATTTCCGCTAAAATGAAAGGAAAGGTATACAAAACTGTGGTGAGACCAACCATGTTGTTTGGTCTAAAGACAGTGCCACTGAGGAAAAGACAGGAAGCAGAACTGGAGGTAGTAGAGAATGCTGAGGTTCACATTGGGAGTGACCAGGATGGATAGGATCAGGAACGAGTACATCAGAGGGACATTACAAATTAGAACAAATAAGTGTCATTTTTTTACACAGTTTTGCGTATAATTGTACAAACCAGGCCAAAAGTTTGGACACACCTTCTCATTTATGTGTTTCCTTTATTTCCATGACTATTTACATTGTAGATTCACAAAGCAATGAATGAACACATGTGGAATTATGTACTTAACAAAAAGGTGTGAAATAACTCTAAGTATGTGTTATAATTGTTTTGACAGTTGCAAAGTGGTGGTGACAATGCATAACCAAGCGTCAATTATGCACCTCAGGCACATTGTTGTCGTGCACTAGACGTGAATAGTACATATGTGTCAAGGTGTAAATATGTCATTCAGTGTTGCCGTGTGTTGTTTACATACCTCAGAAATGATGGTGGTCTTCTCATTAAGCCAGGGGTCTCAAACTCAATTTACCCTGGGGGCCACTGAAGCTAGGGTCTGGGCAAGGCTGGGCCGCATCAGGTTTTCAAAAAAAATAAAAAACGCATTTATTAAAAACAGCAATATATACAAACTTTTTCAGTGCTTTGGTTCCGATTTTCTACAATAAAAGCTCTGATACATTGAACATTCCACTGTTCTCAAATATCTTAATTTTTTATTTTCTGCGCAAAATAAGATGAAAAATAAATAAACAAATCAAGAATAAAGAAAATCAATCAATCAGTAATAAATAAATATAATAATAATAATAAAACGGCAAATAATAAAAACATAAGAAACCACATATAGTTGGTGGGTAGACAAATTATTTTTTTCAGATTAAAATGAACAAAGCATTATTAGAGCCCTGTAGACATGACAAAACACGACTATAGTCACATTTATACTCTTTTTATTTACAACATATTGCACAACTGCAGGGTCTTGAGACACATGCTAACTCGCAAACTAGAGAGCTAGCGACCTAAACGGTAGCCTTCAAGTTATTTCCTTTAAACTTAAATAGCCAAAAACTTACCACTTCCACACGGATAGGGAGGATAACTATTAACAGTTATTTAACCTTTAACATGAACATTAATCAAACGTAATAATTTTTTCTGGGTACATGATACCATACAGCATCCATATCAAACTTGCGCGGGCCGCACTAACATTAAACTTTCATATCAAGGCGGGGGCCTCAAACTAGTGTCCTGCGGGCCACATTTGGCCCGCGGGCCGCATGTTTGAGACCCCCGCATAAAGCGGTAAAATTTGGGTGTTCCATCGGCTTTCTGTTTTGTGTAGTCCATGTGTTTGTTAGGTCGTGTATCTCCGTTGTGAACAAACGCTGTTGCTCTAAAATGCATTGCGCAATCACGTGTCAAGTATAGCGAGATGTCAACTTGGACACATGATCCAAGATTGCTGTGTAAACAAACCAGATGGTATTTTGGACACTTAACATAAGCCAATCTAATTTTTTGCTGAAATTTTGCATGTCAACCAAAAAATACACTAACATGGAGCAGACGTTACTCAAGGTACCAACTGTACCTGGAAAAAAACTCACAGACGCACGGTAAGAATATGAGAACTCTACACAGTGATTAAAACCCAGATATGCTGACTGTGTGGTTAACATGCAAACCACGAGGCCACCGTGTGACCCCCACTATCGTATAGCATCAAATAGTATGACATCACGGTTACCCACAAAGCTGTTCAAAAGGAAACACAGATAAAGCAAACCAAATACTCATCAGCATCATCAGCCCTGCAGCAAGAACCTGAACAGAGCAGCAATCAAGGCAATATACTTGACCTCAAACATACTTTTTAGAGGTCATTCTCTCCACAGTTTATCTACACTTGCATGTGAAAAGAAGCACTTGACGGACATACTATAATAATGACAACGTGTAGTGTATCATGTCCAATAAGAGACCGTATGGTGATCTGGTGTCACAGTCTGCCTCCACTGTCCCAAATAAGCACACATTTGTGTAATTCCCCCCTATGCTCATAACACTTGTCTCAACTGTGGCTATCGCCACCAAACACTCTGACATGCTTCTACTGACATTTGGAATCAATCCTATTCATTCCCATTCTCGGGCATTGAGGGGATATGTTTCGCCTTAATACAGTGACTAATGAAAGCTATGTCCTTGAGCCAAATGGGATGGAGCCGCAATGTAAATGTCAACCCGGCGACCGTCCTGAATGACTCTATATGCTCTAGTGTAGAAGTTGTACAGATAGCGCTGTAATCTCTCTGGCTGTGCCAAATTTTTCCAGCCAGCCAGCCGGCCCGTGACATCCAGTGTCCCCTGCACAGAGAACGGGGGACTAAGGTTGTCTGCACTAATAAAAAATGGAACCTCACGACTCTCACAAACTCAGGATAATGGAGAAGAATCATGAGGTGCTGCCTCTATGACTTTAAAGCGAGGGATTATCCCTTGTAATAAGCTCACTTTATAGCACTGAAGTCCTCAGTGTGGGCTCTTTGCTGCTTTTGGAATGGCGTCATCATGTTATTGCTAATGCAGGAGTTATCAGTGACTATTGATTGATTGACAGATGTATGATGCAGCCGAATTGCACTTTGTTTGTATTATGCATGCTCAATACAGTCTGTCTGTGTGCGTCTGTGTGTGTGTGTTCAGCATGCTTTTTGTGAGATGAGACGCTTGCCTAATCATGTCCGTTTCTAACAGATCTTTGTCTCTCTGTCTCCTCCTTGTCTTCAACTTCTCTATCCAATTCTGGCCATCTTCCAGCTTGATTGTCCTCAAGTACTCCCAAAATGTGCTGTAATTTATGAATGTGGAGGCAGCACGTTTTTTTTTTCCCATTCCAAAATGCACAATTGTTAACTTTTATTCAACTGTTTCTCGATTCTTTGAGTAGAAGGGGTGTGGCCCGTGAAGATTCCAAGTCATGATGTCACTCGTTAAGCAGTGGAGGTTGTCATGTGAATTTATCAATATGATTTATTCTCTTGAGTTGAAAAATACAATGGATATTTTTTACAAGCCGGCTGCGGAGAACAGCTCATGAATCATCCTATTGTTTTTTTTTTTTTTTAACTAAAAATCCTTGCTTTTGCTATTTTATGTTGCTTAAGTGACAGTTTTGTTTCTACTCTACCTTCCCTTTCATTCTCTGCCATTCTAAAATGTCTCTTCATTGATCTCTTTGTCTTTTTCTGTGTTGTGATCCTCTGCTTTCTTTTTCTTCAGCATACGTTCTATTCTATTCTATTCTTCTACTTTTTTATTTGTTCTTACTTCGTACCAGCTTTCTGAATGGGCCTGACTCTGGTATAGCTGTGTTTTTAAATAGATTCATGTTTTTTCTTCTTCCTCGCTCCTGTTCTTTCCCCCCTTTTCCCTCCATCCCCTCAAAAAACCTTTTCTAACCCTGTCTTTATCTCTCTACCCCTCCTTTCCCTCCCTCTTTTTTCTCCTCTCCCTCCGCATTCTGTCCGCACCCTGATGTGTAGGAGCGACAGACACATGTACATAAGTTTATTAACTTATAAACATGCACATACTACCTCACTTTTTTGCCCGCACTTGTTCTTCTTCTTCTCTCTCCGTTCTGCCTCTCTCATGCTGTCTTGTTCTTTACTTGACGTGTCCGATGATCACTCTGTAACTGCCACAGCACCTTTTTAGAACCTTCTCCCGTCCACATTCATTTGACTGATCCGTTTGAGATTTTGTGTACTGTACAGTATCTTGTTGTGGCAATGTGGCTGTCCGATGCTTACATTGCCTCATCATTGCGCGGAAGCGAAGCAGAACCGCTCGCTCTCGCTTCCTCGCTGTCTTCTCTCCTTCTACCTGTTTCCTCGCTGTCTCCCTCCCACTTCCACATTCTCTTCTTTGTGTTTGTCCACCATTTTTATCCCTCTTGAGTCGCCCAGGCATGCAAAGTGACCTAAGTAATGAGGTCAGTTTCTCTGTATTCAGGAGCATTGGGTTTACACTGTATGGGCAAAATAACTTAGCTAAATCATTTATTAAGTCTTAGGTTGAGACAATTCTATGCGATTGGACAATTCCTCATGCTTGGGTGAGGTTGGTGTGGAAGATCTTCCATCCTCTAGTTATAATTCCTTGAGATTCAGAACCAGGCCTCCTCTCAAGTGACTCCTTTTGTATGAATGGAAATACCTTGTAGAAAGTCTCTGCTGTTATAACCACACAAACAGGGGCCGTCGTCGCCATATTTTGTCCATATAGTGTATTTTATTATTAAACTCTTAAAGCTGACATTTTGGTGCATTTAAAATTTCCACAAAAAAAGAGAAACTGACTGTAGAAGTCATGCCCTGGTTAAGCGATACTCAAGAGTTTGTCACTTTGTTATTGTTTGTCTAGGCAGCTCACTCTTGATGGGGTGAGCTCAACAAGATGTGTGTCTTTCTGTTGGAATCATCAGTACCATACAGTAATTGGGACTAAACGTGAAATATCCCTTTGCAATTTCTGTAAAAAAAAAAAAAAAAAAACCCTAAAGTTCATTTTCCCCCTTCCTGTTACTCTATTCTCTTCACTCTCTCTCCATCTTGGTCTCTGCCTCTCTCTATCTGATTTCTCTCTCCCTCACCCGACCTCCTCTCTCTCTCCGCCTTTCTTATCCCCACCCTTCCTCGACCTCCTGCCCTCTCCTCTCTACCCCAACTCTCCTCCTTCACCAGTGCGCCGCGTCCCCCCTCGTTTCTCCATCCTTCCCTCCAACCACGAAATCATGCCAGGAGGGAGCGTCAACATCACCTGTGTGGCGGTGGGCTCCCCGATGCCGTATGTCAAGTGGATGGTGGGCAGTGAGGATCTGACCCCTGAGGACGAGATGCCGATCGGCCGGAATGTACTGGAGCTCAACGGCGTACGGGAGTCTGCCAACTACACATGTGTGGCCATGAGTAGCCTGGGCATCATCGACGCCACAGCTCAGGTCTTAGTCAAGAGTAAGAGACGATCCAGACCCCTTCGCCGCTGGACTGCATCGCTTCAACAACCGATCCTAATCTATGTTGATTTCCTCCTAGCTTTGCCAAAACCACCTGGCACGCCCATTGTCACAGAGACCACGGCCACCAGTGTCACCATCACCTGGGACTCCGGTAACCCTGACCCAGTCTCCTATTACATCATCCAGTACCGAGCCAAAGGTCCGGACAGCAAATACGAGACGGTGGACAGCATCACCACCACACGTTACAGCATCGGTGGCCTGTACCCCAACACGGAGTATGAAATTAGAGTGTCAGCCTTCAACAGCATTGGTCAGGGACCACCCTCTGTACGTGTGGAGGCCAGGACGGGGGAGCAGGCCCCGGCCAGCCCACCCCGAAACGTCCAGGCCCACATTATTTCACAGAACACGGTGATGGTCCGCTGGGAGGAACCGGAGGAGCCAAATGGGCAGGTGGGATCAATGCAAGAACCTTTTTAATTAGAATGAAAAATGATTTCTTTTATTGGATGGTCCAAAATCTCAATACCAAGAAAAGTCCGAATATTCCTTCTTATACTTCGTATACTGTTACTGTGCTCTGGCTTCATCTGGGATCTTGCTTGAGGGCCCATGTCCACACCTTTTTGTGATTTCACGAATTTTGTATATGGAAGCAGAGGGAGAACAAATATATACATATACATAAATTAAATAAATTACATTGTAAATTACATGAATTAAATAAATTATGTTGTTTTTCAAAGTAACGTTGTATGCATGCAATAAATCACCCTAAACTAATTTAGTATGTATTTAATATCTTTTTCTGTATTTAATATCTAATATATTTTCAAATTATTAATTTAAAAATTGCCATTAAATTGCCATGTATGGTCATTTTTTCAACAATTCCTGTACCAAATCTGCAGCTGCTTTATTCTTTCTAACAATAAAAATACATTGTTGAATAATAAAGTTGACAATTGACAATATATCTCTAACAGTGCCAATGAAAAATAGTGATTATTTTGTTTAAATGTATTGCCCAATGTACCAGCACTAATGCATTATTTATTTAGTTACATTATATTTAAAAAGTGAAGCTATTTCTGATATAAAATATTAAATGTGTTTATATTATTCAAGTTTAATGTTATTTAAACATGCATCAAGTTACAAAGAAATACATCACATAATTCAGTCCACAGTTCCACATGTCCAAAAGGAGTAGGAAGAAGCAAAGCTTATTTAATTCTATCCCCCATTTCTTTCACATCTATTTATTCATGTCCTGTATTCCATATGTGCTTTTTTAATACATAAATAAACGATAAGATAGTGTAACCATATGGTGATTTAATTAAGATTTTTTCACAATCATAATAAATAATAATCATGTATAACAATCAGTGATAAATAAATAGTGAAATAGAGATAAACACTCAACTTCAAGAATCATTATTATCATTATTATATTATATATTTGGAAACATCAACTGCTTTTATCTTGAATTTGCTGATTTTAGTACATTGTTTGAGTTCTTTACTCAATCCGGTGCATAATTTGATTCCACGTACTGTGGTTTTTTAGTGTTAATTGTTCTCGCATATAAGTGTTTAATTTTTGGGTTAGCTTTATAGCTACATAATTTTAGCTGTTTGAAAGCTAAGTACAAAATCAGCAAATTTTAATATTCGTGATTTTAGAAATTAAGGATTTGTATGTTCTCCGTACACGGCTTATGGATTATCCTCACTGATGTTTATTGCAGTACATTTATCGAGTGAATATTGCTTTTATAGTTATTACCCCATTTCTCCAGTTCGATATGGTAAAACCAGAGCGCAATAAAGAGTATGGAGTGATTTTTAGTCAAGAACCACAAGTATTTCATAGTAAAGGAATGTTATGAAAAAACGAGAGTACAATATCTTTATAATGTTGTGTTGGGAATGCCAAATGGTCTGTTATATTAAATTAAGACGGCAGACGTTATTTTATTGTCTAACATCTAAATGTTTTAATTCTGCACATCCTGCCGCTCATGGGGAAACAATAAAGTGATTGCTATAAAATTGCAATTGCTTTTGTGTGATTTTAACAGTAGAGGTATTGGCAGTGACTACTAATACAGAAAAAAAACAGATTTATCCCCATCTGAAATTACATTTGCTTTTACTGACGACGGACTAACAAGGTTTAGATTTGCACAGAGACTTTAAGGAGATTAAAACATTAAAGCCTTCATAAAATTCCCCACTGGGAGCTGTTTTGCAGTGTGCAGGTTCACGGCCTTTGGAGGGATTGTGCTCCCCCCCTTCTTTAGCCCTTCTAACACCATCAGTGCCATCCTGCTCTGGAAAGAAAGAGAGGGTGATTGCACTTTCTGCTCTAAATTGAGAGCACTCCCTCTGAAGCGCTATTTTCTTTCCGAGTGTACGTCTAGCCATCGAGAATATTCACAGAAGTGCATTTAATGCATGTGAGGATTACACATTATAAGGCGTGACAACAGAATAGATGGTGGAGGTCATCAGTGAGGACACCAAACAAGTATGGTAACATAGTGAGAACGCACTCAGTTTGTATTAGAAGTCACCTTATGACACTGACCTCTAACAAAGTGTGAACCAACAAATCCGCATGACCATCTGGATTGAAGTAAGACCATATTTCACGGACGACGGCCTTGGCTGTGATAAATACTAGTTGTTGCTATGCCGAATGAAGGTATTATGGATTACCGTGCATGCAAGACAGTGAGATTAAGTGGATGACCACTTATCACAGCTCAGTCGAGGATGACCTTTAAAAACTCAACAAGCTATCTGTCAATCTCTCCGTGTTACAGGTGAAGGGCTATCGCGTGTACTACACCATGGACCCGTCCCGTCCGATGAATGAGTGGAAGATCCATAATGTCCAGGACAGTGTGATCACCACTATACAGAGCCTGGTGACCTCCGAGACGTACACCATTCAAGTCCTGGCCTTCACCTCAGTCGGGGACGGGCCCTTCTCGGACCCGGTCCATGTTAAAGTCATGCCAGGAGGTCAGTGTTGGGAAAGTATATCACATCCATCTTATGTGTGTCTAACAGCGAAGCACAGACCGCCATTAAGTAGAAAAAGCCAGTTAGAATTTATGTTTGTAAAAGAGTCAGTGGTATGTGTATGAGGAAGTCATGTGAATATTACAATGAGTCTTGAACTCATTCAATCTCAGACAGTCCCTCTCAGTACTGGCCATTTTTGCTGATTTTGATTGATTTTTCAGGGCACACAGATTATTGTGGACAAGTGCTATATAGATAGCTTGTGTCTACAATTTCCATTCTTTAGAACATAAATACGTTTCAGCAAATATCACTTCTCAACAAAAAAATGAAAAGACTCATTTCAAGCATAACTTTCATTTTGACTTAAACGTAGCCATGTATTTAGACAAAATGTCTTAACCAACGACGCCACAACACAAAACATGGTTGCTTTACATGAAAACTATTTTATATTACAAATATAACACCATGAATTCACGGCGGTCGAGTGGTTAGCACGCAGACCTCACAGCTAGGAGACCAGGGTTCAATTCCACACTCGGCCATCTCTGTGTGGAGTTCGCATTTTCTCCCCGTGCATGCATGGGTTTTCTCCGGGAATGGTTGTTTGTCTATGTGTGCCCTGTGATTGGCTGGCGACCAGTCCAGGGTGTACCCTGCCTCTCACCCGAAGACAGCTGGGATAGGCTCCAGCACCAAAATGAACGAATGAATTATAAATATTTACTCCCGACTCCCTCTCTCTTCATCACACTCATCCAATCAGCAGTCAAAACTCAGCCAGGGTGCATTCAGGGTCTTACAGAAAGTCAGATTAAAAAAAAAAAAAGAAAGTCAGATATTCTCAAGTCTCATTTTGACCTCTCCCTGCACAGGAGATGCCGATTTTTTTGAGCTGCCACTTTCTGATACATCATTTGATTTAGCACGCAAGAGTTGGAAACTGGAAAAATGTGAATTGTCCATCGTGAAGATAAGAATTTCCATTTTTACTGGAAAAAGTTAAAGGCATGATTTTGAGTCACGGCATTGGGCATTTAAAAAAAGAAGTTTGGCATCCTTGGAAAGTAAAATTGGATTCTGATGTGTAAGATGAAAAGAAGAGTCAGCATGAATACAAAGTTTCTTTAAACAACAGTACTACAAGGATGAAGTTTGTTTATACACGTAAATAATTGAATTGAACCACTGCTCTGTATTGAATATAAAATGTTGATTCTGTATAAGAAAGTATAGAATGAATGATGGCGTACTTTACTCATCACGCACCTCCATCCCCTAATGCAGTGTCACCGCCATGTCATACAAACGACCAAGCAGCTTATTCAGGTGTCAAGTGCAAGCAAGCCGCTGCGCAGTACTGAGCGTGACCTGTCATCACATTTGCATCCCTCAAAATATATAACATTCACACTCCTCCAAGAAACTTTGTAGAGAGTTAGCCATGAAAAGGAAACGGGGATTAACAGGCCGCAAGAAGTTGGTACGTTGGAGCTACTCATGTCGCGGCGACACCTCTCGCAGCATTTGTTCCTTTTATGTGGCACCAGACATGAAGAGATTAATACTCGCAAATCTGTGATGGCATTACAAGTTTAAATTCTTCTGTAGACTTGAGACACATGTACCTGAAGATTCCAACATGCACAAAAAGTATGGGTTATGTAAAAATATTATAAAATTCTGATAATGCTTGGTGGTGACATGAATGAGCGGTTTTATATAGGATTAATAACAGCTTCATATTTAAAATGAATCATTCCCAGCAACTGCACAGGGTCCGAGTGGTTAGCATGCAAGCCACAGCGTGCTCTCCCCGTGCATGCTTGGGTTTTCTCCGGGTACTCCCGTTTTCCTCCCACATTCCAAAAACATGCTAGGTTAATTGGCGACTCCAAATTGTCCATAGGTATGAATGTGAGTGTGAATGGTTGTTTGTCTATATGTGCCCTGTGATTGGCTGGCGACCAGTCCAGGGTGTACCCTGCCTCTCGCCCGAAGACAGCTGGGATAGGCTCTAGCACCCCCGCAACCCTTGAGAGGATAAGCGGTATAGAAAATGGATGAATGAATATTAAAACAAAATGAACACAAGATACAATTGCACTGTCTCTGGGTATCCTGATATGTATGATACATAAAACTGCAGATTATTGCCAATAATCTCTAACAAACTGACCATGAGCTTTGAAGCATCGTACTGAGACGTACATCAGGGGTCTTAGATAGAGTCAGAGGTTCAGTTGCATCGAGTCGTTCACAAAAAAGTACTCCAAAAAAGGCACTGAGATTATCTTTATGAATAACAGTTCAGAGCAAGGGGTCTTCATTACATGAAAATAGGCTTCTTTTGCCTACTACTACTACATACACATAATGCTTCCAGCTTCCCAGCATGCCTTGTGGCATTTGTTTTGTAAAAACTTGCTAATGTTGTGCATTTAGAGTAGTTGTTGTTTGTTACAAGCCCAGTAGTAGGCTAGCTGCCCTGTGTGTGTGTGTGGTCGTAATGTGGAAGCCTGACTGGTGCTATCTTATGTCCGTCTCCAGTTCCAGGACAACCGGGGAAGTTTAAAATCGGGAGAGTGACAGACACCAGCATTGAACTAACCTGGGAGCCTGCATACACCAAGGAGGGCATCATCAACTACGAGCTCCTTTATAAACCTGTCAAGTTTGGCAGTTTGGTACGACCTCTCACGCCCTTGAGACTATAAGATATTTAAAAGTATCACTTTCTCCGGTGGTAACACACTCTTACTTTTATAGGAGAAGCTGACCTTTGGCCCACGAAACTCCTACACCGTCGAGGGTCTGAAAGCCAACACGGAGTACTCCTTTTCCCTGGCCGCCATCTCAAACAAAGGCATCGGCGCTTTCACCAATGAACTGGTGCAGAGGACCTCACAAGCCAGTACGTGTACATTTACTTGCGTTCATAAAATGAACATACACATTGCAATGTATTGGGTTTCAGTGTGCACACAAATGCCATGTATACACAAGTTATAGTAGATGGCCACTGACCTGGTACAAGCTGGCAGCCATGTTTACATTTAGCCATTGATCTCGTCTATCAAGCCATGTGTCCAAAGCCCACTCCCATCCATCCATCTGCCTTTTACTGTGGCTTTCTTCCTCCTCTGCTCAGCCTCTCGTTTTTCTTACACAGCCAAAAACGTCAGGACAGATGCAGCCGGAGCTCCGATTAATGTTTGTGTCTTCCTCCTTTCCATCTTCCTTTCATGTTTTTCCCCACTCTATCAGTGTCTTAATATCTCTGAAAAGGTGAAGATGTCTGCCAGTTAATGGCTAGCAGGCAGTGGAATGGAGCTTTAAAGGATGTGCTTTGCCCTGCTATGGTTGTAAGTAAGTGCCAGACGGTCTGTTCTTGATTTTTATTTGGATTCTCTCTCTCTTGTCGCTTTTTCTCACTCCAACACAAAACCCATGCATCATACAATTAAATGCAACTTTTCAGGCTGACGTTTTGAGTTGAACCAGTTTTGTGTTTTGTCCACACAACCACAAAGCCATTTTTTTGGACAATTACACATTACAAATTATTGTTTCTTAGCTGGTCTAATTTTTTTTGTATTTACTTCTGTGTTTTGTTTTGTTTGCTTCTAATTGCCTTAAAGAGTCCTGCTACCTGTTGGCTTCGTTTGTACTTGAAACCTCCAATTGGATTTTCATTGGGCTATATACACAGTGGAAACATTTAACGATGTCCTGTCCACTTTAATATACAGTACATCATCAAATCTGGTGTTATACCGGATACTATATATTATTAATAATGAAATCATATTTTGAATATGCCGAGGGCTAGTAAAAAACAAGCTCCAGGCTACACACTTTGGATTCACCATAGTTGAAGGCATGAATGTATTTATAAGTACCACTGTATGTGTTGACATATTTGTGTTGCTGAGGGAGAAAATGTCACAAGAAGAATGCCTTAACTTGTGCCGTTGGTGATGTGACAAGTATTTATTTGACATTTCTGTCTTTTACGCCTAAAATGTGATCAATAAGTCTAACCTGTGTCCTTTCACTCTTTACCTCCCCCGAAAAGAATTTGTAAAGACAGTGGAGAAGGTGTCAGAAGGGGAGCAGCGAAGGCCAAGCTCTAAATAAGCAGACTATTTCCTGAAGCAAAATGCATTTCCCAGGGTGCGCTTTGTTATCGCCAAGGTTTGGTGCACATCTAGATTGTCCCCCGAGGCAAACAGCGCAGTGGCTTTACAGCTGAGTGGGCAGATACTTGAATGTGTCAGCTAGGACTCTGTGGCTCCCACTCATTGCTGTACAATCCGAGCTCAGACGTCGCTGCTTTAAATGGTGCGCTCATGGTCAATACTCTTGTCTCTGCTTGATTTAATTAAGCTTTATTCTTTTACACCATGTGCTTGCTCCGCTTTGATTCTCATGCTTATCCTGGTGTCATCTCTTTCAGTTTACCTTCGTATCTTATTGTTTCCTTTTTTTATCCTCACCCCCTGTCCTTTTACTTGTATCGCTCCTTCCTGTTTGCTTTTCAACCCCTACTCTCAAACACTTTACCGACCGCCCTCCTTGACCCCCCTTGTCCAATCAGAGCCCTCAGCCCCGCCCGAGGGTGTGTCCTGCGAGAGTGCCAGCTCCACTTCTCTGAGGGTTAGTTGGAGGCCACCTCCATTGGAGGGCCAGAATGGCGATTTGGCAGGTTATGAGCTGAGGTACCGCAGAGTTTCTGGGTCAGGAGGCAGAGGTCAGGGCCAGGAGGTCAATGGGCTACCTATCCCGGCCCAGCAGGGGAACACACTAGTAGAGGGGCTGGAAAAATGGAGCTGGTACAACATCACCATGGCAGCCTCCACCTCTGAAGGAATTGGACCCAACAGCCAGCCTGTGCTCTGCAGAACTGATGAGGATGGTAAGCATTAGAAGTAATCAAACACGAGGGTTTTCAAAGTGTGGCACAAGCCTCACCCAGAATACCTTAGGAAAGACACAACACCTTGAAAAAATTAAGAAGAGCATCTTTTTCAAACCAGCTAACTAGCAGCTATCCAATTTCTATGCCACACGGGGTAAGCTAACTTCAGTTATGTTTAAAGCTAATGTTACTAGTTGCTAACTTGCTAATTCAAATGTGTTCCATTTAAGAGCCTGAAAGTATTATAAAACTGAACATGACACAACATATGAATCATTTACAATCAACAATATCCATGAAACCAAAAGCACTAGCATGCTAATTTACATCAGAAATCCCATAGATGTGCTAGCGATTAGCATGAGCGATTTGCATCACGATTTTGAGCACCTTCTAAAAAAATGTCTGTCCCCCAAGGGGGTCATTACAGAAGATAGTAGAGAACTACTCATTTAAAGGCCAAAATAAATGATTTTTCACTCACTACAATGAACAGAAAACTAAGCAAAATATGTTCCAGAAGTCTATTTTTCGGGAAGTAGGAAATGCTCTAATTGTGTTAGATATTCTCTTAGGAGAGTCTGATTGTGCCACACTTTGAAAACCTCTGATTTAGTAGATTACCGTGAAACGTGGAATGCCACTAAGGTAATATAATTCTTACAAATTAGCCTCGCACCAAACAAACTAAATAGTTAACTTTGCATTTATGCTTCTGCAGTTCCAGGCGCAGCACCTCGTCATGTGGATGTCCAGCCTTTTAATTCCTCTGCACTTCGGGTCACTTGGCGGTCTGTGTTGCCAAGGTTACGGCAAGGTCAGATCCGTGGCTACCAGGTGCACTACAGCCGTGCTGTAGGCAGTGAATCCAGAAACCTTCCTTGGATAAAAGACCTCCTGTTGGATGAGGCTCAGGTGACATAAACACAGAAGAATATCAAGATGTGAGAAATAAAGGTCAGTTGTGTGACGGTTAAATGTGTTCTCCTCTCATCTGTGCCGTCTGTGTCTGGGCTGTGGGTTAAGATGGAGGAGGACGATTCCACTCAGTATGTGAGTGCACATTCTTTATCCTCTTGTCATTGTGAATGAACTCACTATTAAATACTACTACTTAGTACGTCATACAACTACCTTAGAGTAGTACTCAATATAACATAGTCCTCCGCCAAGCCTTAAGCATTTATCACCTATGAAATCGATTCATGAATTTACAGTAGGATAGGGGATCAAGTTTCATCCAGATCCATAATGTCTTCTGGATCCAAGTGAATAAACTGTAAGAAGATCCGACCCGCTTCCCATATTTGTTAATTTACTGTACATAAAACAGTTTTTTGTCAGTTATCAGAGTCCAGCCTCTACTGACTGATTGTAACTCTAGTCCTCACACATTCCAAAAACATGCTAGGTTAATTGGCGTCTCCAAATTGTCCATAGGTATGAATGTGAGTGTGAATGGTTGTTTGTCTATATGTGCCCTGTGATTGGCTGGCGACCAGTCCAGGGTGTACCCTGCCTCTTGCCTAAAGTGAGCTGGGATAGGCTCCAGCATACCCCCGTGACTCTTGTGAGGATAAGCGGCATAGAAAATGAATGAATGAATGAAACAATAGGGAGATATGCAGGGTTTATTCATGCAAGCTCATCTGATGCATTTTAAGGCAAAATAAGGTCCGGACCTTTGCTGTAAAAAATGCATAAAATTTTAATTAAAGACCTCTGCTATACGTGATACCTACTGTAAAACAAAGTAAATGCAAAATACTAAACAAAAGTAGTAAAATGTTTTCGTGTGACCCTTCACAGGAGATGATTTTGGGAGGCCTAAAAGCAGAGACTTTGTATTCAGTATCGGTGGCAGCATACACGACTAAAGGTGATGGAGCACATAGCAAAACCAAGCTGGTGCAGACCTCAGGGATGGGTAAGCATATGCTGAGTAAACACATCTAGATTTAGCAACAATCTTCCTCTAAAGGGGATTTTACAGTCAGCCACAGCAGCCAAATACTTTTTAATACCTTGTTTATGTAGTTCAATTGATTATTAAAAGATCATTTCTGCTGCCTGCATTGTTGTTTGCAGTGCCTGCCCCCCCCTGCCTGTGGGTGCATTTGGGACTGGGTCCATCAGTGGTGCTGCGATGGGCTTCTCCGCTGGAATGCTCAGAGCCGGACTCTGATGGCCTGAGGCTCCCGTTGGAAATTCTTGGCTACCGCCTCCAGTTTGGCCTAAAGAATACCACCCTAGAAACCACAATACAGTTCCCAGTTAATGAGAATAACTTCACCGTCAGAAACCTCTCCCCAGGCTCCTCCTACGTTTTTCTTCTCTCTGCGAAGAGCCGAGCCGGTTTCGGAGATGTAGCACAGAGGGAAATAACAGTGCCCATCTTTCCACCCTCGGGATACCCGAAAATATCTGACTTTGTTAATGCCACTTGCTGCTCTCTCCAGTTCTCCTGGCTGCCCCCTAACCAGGAGGAATGCAATGGTGCCATCACAGAATACAACATAGCTTACAAGGAGGCTGCACGGCCAAAACCCTCAAGCGCCCCCAACCCCTTTTCTGAACCAGAACTCCCTGCTCCCCTACACGTGGTCACACTGCCAGCGAGTCAGTCTAGCTACACAATCTTGGGCCTCAATCACGGCACAGCCTACGAGGTGCAACTCAGAGTCCGCAACAAGGTGGGGCTCGGTCCTTTCAGCCCCCCTCTGGTGTGCCGAACCCTGGCCTTTGAAACAGGTAGGGTTGGCCCTCAGAGCTCAGGAAACACCCCTTCACCCAAGCACTGCCTCAACTTCACATTTCCCCTTGCTGTGGATTTCACTCCTAAATGAAGTGCGGGCCAGTTCTTACAGGTTGACCCCCACCTCTCCTTCGCCATTGCACCTCAAAGAGGCTGAAAACAAGTCTAGAGGAAGGCGACAAACCCCTCAATCTCTTCCACTCACTCACTTACCTCCATCACTACCCTTCACCAGTGGAAAGAGCCTGAATGTTAATGGATGTTTGCTTCAAGAGCACTGCTTTTCACATTCCCTCAGGTAAAAGTCAATACAGGGCATCAGTTTACAGTGTCTATTCCACAAGGTAAGTGAACAGTCAGAATGAAGTGAAAAAAAGGGCCTGGTGATTTATCTGCTGGTAAGCTTTTTTTCTGCTTTTGTTCAATCTGATAAACTCCACTGCCACTTCATCCAAAGCCTTTGCTGACATGCGGACTCGGAAGCGTAACAAACACAACCTAACACTGGGAGAATGTGGCATGTCACATTCCTGCTGCTGCGCTGTCTTCTCTGTTCCTGTCGCAATCCACTCTCCTCATCACCTTTCCATCCTCCTAACCACCTTGTCTCACCTGACTGACACTTTTTTCCTTTACAGGTCCACAGCGTGGGAAAGCTGAGATGTTGCTTTTAATAAAAGTACTCCTCTGATTGCCCTTTTTATTGTTCTCTTTCAGACGTGCCAAGGAATTTTTCAGTCAATCTGGCCACGAGGACCAGTGTTCTTCTAACGTGGGAGTTCCCAGAGAGCAGCAACCCTTATCGCTTTACTGTACGTCCATCACATCATGAATCAACATAGTGCATTTGGTCATAAACGTAAATGTTCCCATAACAATGTAATATAAACTGCAATTGTACATGATGAACATCCCACAGAGACACATTACAAAAAGTCAAAATAAAGATGACAAATGGACCTAAAAACATAAGCAATCATGCTGACCTCGCTGTCTGTTCCGCTTCCTTCAAGGTGGAGTATAACCGGCAGAAGATGGAGGTGGATGCTCGCCTGAAGAAGGCGGTCATTCCAAACCTTCAGCCCGACACCAGCTACGACTTCAAAATCACAGCCCCTGAAGGCAACATGGGCGGACTTCGCCACCGCATCACAGCCAAAACCTCACCGCCTATTACCATCCGTCGCCCTGAGATTGACCACACCCGCGAAACAGAAACCACAGTCACCATAATCCTGCCATCACTGGAGTCTCGAACACCTGTCAAGTAAGATTAAAATTAGGAATGCAAATCTGTGCTTCTTTGTGTATAGCAGGGTTTGCATTTATGTAAACATAGTCTTCTAATCAGTGGTAGAAAACCAGCCACATACGGTACCCAAAAAACTAAAAAATGATTTTCTGGTGGACATACAATTTCCCATCTGATTGTTCCCAGGCAGAGTTTATTGAGCTCAAGCACAATAGGCCAATAGGCCATTAAAACGATATGTCAGCCACATCTGCTAGGCTATTCGAGTGGAAAACTAGGGGTTTACTGCACGGTGCCTCTGAACAGTTGAGATGGGCGATACTGCAAATTTTCAAGACTGCACTTTCACAGTTTGGCAAAGCAACCGGTTTGGGAATTCTACACTTCATATCAGTTGTCAAATCTAACTAATCTATCTAATTTATAGACAACACTAGAAACATTCCGGCGTTGCTGATAAGACGTATGTACAATTTTGTCTGAAAAGGCACTAAAATACAACGGAAGGCGTAAGGGAACAGGAAGTAAGACAATCTATACTAAGGAAAATCTTCCAAAGAAAGCAGCATAAGAGTTAAGAGAAAAAAAAAAGATATTTACAGTTCAGTCTGTATTCTGTATGAGGTACATAGAAAGGAAAAGTTGTTCCACTCATGCATGCTGTTGTGGGAGTACAGACGATGATATACAGTTTATTTTCTCCTGCTCCCTCAGGAATGTTTATGTTGTTGTGGTTCCACTGAGGAGGGCCAGAGGCGTCATCAGACACCTCAAGAGCCCAGATGAAATGGACTTAGAGGAGGTGAGAACCATAACATCGCCCACTGATTTGAAGGGCGGAACAGATCCTTAAACACCCACACACCAGTCCTGAATGCACTTTCAGTTCAGTCTGAATTTATCTCAATTATTAGTCATCGCTGTTTGGATGCATCATTTCTCTCCTCCTCTCTTGCCGCTCCATGTCTCAGCTGTTAAAAGACATCAGTCAAAAGCAGAGAGACTCTCGCCAGCAGAAGCAGGTGGACCTGCGCCGCGCCTACATCACAGCCCGCTTCACACCGGCCACCCTACCAGCCTTCTTCACCCTGGGGGACCAGCTGGACTATGGCGGCTTTGAGAATCGAGCGTTAGAGCCCGGGCAGGAATATGTTTTCTTCATCCTGGCAGAACTCAACTCCACAACTGGGGTATGAAAGCCAACACGTCACATCTCTTTTCTCTCTTTCCTTGTGACCACCCCCCCCCCCTCCCCCCAGAAAGCTGTCACAATGCATTGAAATCAATACACTTCACAGCTGCAACAATAAAATCCACGTCAGTCAAGGTGTAGCCAGCAAAAGGCAATAACCTTCATGTATTTCCATCAACAGCACTAATAAAGATTGATTGGCGACTAGAGAGATCTTGCCTCCTTATGTACAACTGCAAGATGTGAGCAATTGAATTGGAAAAGACATAAATATTCTGCTCCAAGACTTTTATTTTTGTAGGGTGCATTTTAGCCTCAGGCTGCTCTCTAAAAGTCTATCTAAACTAGTAAAACAACTTCATTTGATTCTGTTTCTTTAATCTTTCAATACATTATGTATGCATTGACTAAATACTCCAAAAAAATTAACATAAATGTGATTTTTTTTTTTACATAAGATGCCAGATGTTTTCTACACAAAAAAAGATAGTAAACCATTTTTAACAAGGCTTTTTAGTTTATTTTTTACAGGCTTTGCATCTGTTTCAATCTCTATAGAAGATGTATGTGGCCAGCCCATACACAGACCCAGTGATTGCCCCAGATTCAGACCCCCAACCTCTGGATGCAGGTGATGGTCTTATCTGGGTTGTAGGACCCGTACTGGCGGTGGTCTTCATCATCTGCATCGTCATCGCTATTCTTCTCTACAAAAAGTGAGTGGAACATATATGAGCACCATCCACTGTCGACATTTGCAACCGTGAGACTGTGTGAGCTGTTTGAATGTGAATGATGGCTTCATTGTTGTTTTTACAATGAACATACGCGGAATGATGACAGAAGAGTGTGGCCCCCAGATGTGCGTTTCTAGCGTCAGAGCTCATTGCCTTAATGGTGCCATGCGTCCTTGGCTCCAAATTACCCTTTTTTCACCCCAAAAATATAAGAACATCACCACTGGCTAGCATATATTGCCAACAGTGGTTTCAGAGAATAGATTGTACAAAAAAATGTCTTTATTTTTCACAGTTACAGAACTGAATGAGATTTGTCTGCTTGTGCACAACCCCTGACTGAGTGACACCCATTAATGCCACTCCTGTTTTTCGTCCCGTAGGATGCTTGCGCATGCACATACTGTACACGCAATCTCCGAGAAGCTATCGACAATTAGTAGTCCTGGCTTAACAGGAAGAGGAAGAGTACTTTGAAACGCTAATGCTAGGTTCAACTTTCGCCTGAGACAAGAAAAATTCCATCTATTCCACCCCAATATGACATAAGACATTTCTACCAAGGTCGTTCAAGGCTCTGGAAGGTTAAAGAAATTGATTTGCATGTTATGCATTCTCACTTTAGAACAATTCAGCAATGGCTCCCATTTATATTTTTGTCTAGAATTGCTTAAAGTGAACCGTGCTCAACCTTCTGTCTGCAGCTACATGCCATTCAGTCTTTGAATACTAATGTAGCATTGATTTTCTTGCTAACAATCTGTCTGTTTCCTGTCTTTTCTCTTCTTTAATCATTCCTTCCTGTTCGCTTGTTTTACTGGAACCAGCAAACCTGACAGGTACGATTACACCAGTATCACCTTGTAACCTGTACCAATTACAGAGGATAACGCCACACTGTTTAATTACACATGGGCGGCAAACGGCACATTTCTTAATGTATGTAGATGATGTCGCCAGTGCTAATGCTAATGACTTGTTAGTGCTGACTCCAGATTTTTCTGACTGCATGTTTGAGTGTGCTAATTGCTCTCTCAATAACGGGTGTGTTTGAGCAGCAAGCGTAAAGAATCAGAGCCGGGAACGAAGAGTCTATTGAGTAATGCAGAGATGATGGCCCATCACCCTACAGATCCGGTGGAGATGAGGCGGATTAACTTCCAGACTCCAGGTATGGAGCACACGCTTAGAATTGTACCCAAGCCAAATTTTTTTTTCATCAATTTATCCTGTTTCAAACTTCAGAGTACCTGATGTGTCGTGGGATGTGAAAACTTGAAACTGAGCATGTTTGACTGTCTGATACTTCATTCAAAACTTCAAATTGTTATACCAAGACATTGTGGCAGTAGCCTAACAGATCAAGCATATGGCACTGTGTTGGAAGAGTGCATTTTATCTAATCTCTAATATCTCTAATATTTTAGTTATAGTCAATAATTTTACATATGTCTTCGCCTTACGTTGACTGTGTTCCTGCCAACTCTCCCTGTCCTTTCACTGCTATGTGGTACAGTGACGCTCTCTGCACCAAGTGGGAGTGATTGTATGTGCAAAATCAGCGGTTGTTAAGTGTTGGATGTGTAGAATAGACATTATTAAATTTAGGCTCACTCAAAATGACATTTTTTTCAAAACTAAATCCATGTAAGAATACTACCACCGTCCAGCATATGTTCCCAATGCAGGTCGTCCTGAGGTTCCGTTTCGAGACTGTGATGTAAGTAGAGATTTGGTATATGTCGGCTCTCATTCCTAAACCATATATTAATTAATTAATTCTTACTAATTAGTTAACTAAAGTGGAAGGACCAGGATGTCAAAGACCTTAATTACTAGCTAATTAGTGCTAGTGATCAGCTTTTGTAGTCAGTGTTGAAAGGCATTTTTTGGGATACACTGATCAAATGATTTTACACGTAAATTGGCCAATACTGATTGGTGGCCGATTGATTCCTTATATTAATAATTCATGGCAGCATGTACGTAACAATGAAACAGCCACCTTCAGTGGATTAAAACAACAAAAAAGTTCTATATAAAAAAATTATTAAACTGCATTAAAAACCAAAAATTAATTTTTGTTTGACTTAAAATACAATACTGACTCATATTCACATACATCTCGTGGAGCATGAACATGCACAAAGCAGCTTTAGAAGTGAACAAAATGTATGAATGCAAATTTATTTAAATGCATTTCCAAACAACTAGATCTTATTGGAGTTTATGACTTGGCTGCAACAAGTAGACGTGCAAATGATTCAGTTTCAACTAGTTTGTGAGGAGAAGAACATGACCTCAGCTAAGGAAGATAGAGCTGCAACCACACCATGGCACAACTCCTCCGGGCAGCATCATTCTGCTCAACACTGGCACTGGAACAACCTCTTGTTTGTGAGTGCTAACTAATAGTCCACTCTGCTGCTTTTACGTCTAATTTCAGTTTAGTTTTAGCCTTCATAAGCAGACAAATGAGCCTAAACCCCTTGAGGTCAGCATGGCCACCATGCATGTCATACAGTCATGACTGAGTCAGAGCTGTGTGTAAAAAAATAACTAATTTCCACCCACCCACATTCAACATGACAGCTCCTCAGAACAGACGGAAATGAGAGAACTTTAACTCATCGGTCCTTGCAAAGTGAATTTTGAATGAGGCTTAAAGGTGAAAAGGCTGACGCATCATTCAGATTGATCTAGCCAAGCGAGGCCCCACTGTTAAGTACAACACTGTTAAGTAACGACACCGCTACCTTTGCTCTCACTGTGGGGTCCGCCTGTTATGCACCACCAGTCTTGTCACGTCCTCCATGCACCATCTAAAACAAGGTACAAGACTTTTTTCTCAGATGTACAGTATATATCCCTGTCTGAGGTGTATAGTAGGTTCACAATGTCCTTGTCGATGAGTTGAGATGCATTACCACGGAGAAGATCACAAAATGAAGGTTTTGAGCATTTTTTTATGCAAAGTCAATCTTCGAGAATTCAGCTCCTGTCTTCCATCATAAGAATGTTTTACTCTTGTGTGACAGCAGCCCTCTTTGCTTCCATTTGTGCCTTTGAGATGAAAAAGATTTCCTACGGATGAGGTCTGGAGTCATTTCGGGCATGCATTTGAGCATTGATTACTTGCGGGTGCTGCAGCGGTAGATCAGTGCAGGGGAACGAGTGACATGACAGTCATTGTCTGCATTTCATAGCTGGAATAAAATGCATTCAAAATTGCAGACCTGGAGATTTATGGCTGGGAGTTGTTGGCGCCGTGAAGAGAAAGGACTCAGGGAGGTTGCTTCCTTCATGTGCGCGTGTTCAAACCCTCCTAATTAGCGTTCTGTCTGTGTTTGTTTTCTTGGCTCTGCTGCTTCTCGAACAGCATACAAAGCAATTTATCAAAGAAAAACAATTTCAAAACAAACATGACTTCACTATATCCGCGCCCATGGAGCAACAATGATTTTCTGCCTCAACATCTTCCTTAATGATATGTGATGTTCTGCGTGTGTGCAATTATCCTCACATCTTTGCATATGAGTGATGGTGACCCGCGGTGCCAAAGTGACCTCTGAACCTCTTGCACGTTGTCACCCAGGAATGATGAGCCATCCTCCAATTCCCATCAGCGAGCTAGCAGAGCACATAGAGCTGCTGAAAGCTAACGACAACCTCCGTCTTTCCCAGGAGTACGAGGTGAGACGGATATTTTTGTTATACAAGAAAAAAATCCATTGTATGCTTGATGTTACCTCTGCCAGG
Organism: Doryrhamphus excisus; assembly: GCF_037039965.1. NCBI lineage: Eukaryota > Metazoa > Chordata > Actinopteri > Syngnathiformes > Syngnathidae > Doryrhamphus > Doryrhamphus excisus. Next base: position 18,899,672 of record NC_136362.1, read on the forward strand.
CAGGTTACTGTGTGGCAGAGTGTGACTTTTTGACGACCATTTACGTATATTTTATGTTGGGTAGGGAGTCAAAGATATTCATGTTAAATTTTCATGAGAACACATTAACACCATCATAAAAATGTACATTAAACAATTATTAAATACAAAAACAACACATTTAAATGTTAAGAAAAAATGTTTCCTGTAGATGTTGATGACGTATCACCAATTAATTATTATTTCCTGCTGTTATTTTAGATTAATTCTTCTTATATTATTATTTTTTGATTATCAGCATTTTAAAAAATCATAGGTCTGCTAAGTTGTATACACAATGGGTATAGTTATAATTTATATTTTAATTTATTATTCAGTGTATGGGGGCTGCACGGCGGATGAGTGGTTAACGCGCAGACCTCACAGCTAGGAGAACCGAGTTCAATCCCACTCTTGGCCATCTCTGTGTGGAGTTTGCATGTTCTCCCCGTGCATGCGTGGGTTTTCTCCCACATTCCAAAAACATGCTAGGTTAATTGGCGACTCCAAATTGTCCATAGATATAAATGTGAGTGTGAATGGTTGTTTGTCTATATGTGCCCTGTGATTGGCTGGCCACCAGTCCAGGGTGTACCCCGCCTCTCACCCGAAGACAGCCGGGATAGGCTCCAGCACCCCCGCAACCCTCGTGAGGATAAGCGGTAAAAAATAAATGAATGAATATTCAGTGTATGCAGGGTCCAAAGTGTTATCAGTATTTTATTCACATATGGTTGTAATCAATAATAAATACTCTTTATTTAAAGTGATTAAAATATACTGGGTATGACAAAAGTAGGTATACTTTTAGGTATCGGGAGTTATAACCGTGTTTCATAAATGTAATGAGTGTATATGTAATAACATGATGTTTACAGTATACCACTTTTTTGTGAATGTGTTTGGACAGAAGTTTGGACATTTTTGGACATTTCACCTTTTTTTTGGTGGAGAGTTGTGGTATGTAAAGGATAGCCTGTATTGTCCCGGTTGGAATGCAAAATGTGTAAAGCTTCAACTGTTAACACAGACAATAACAACAATAACATTTACAATTATAAATAATAAGTATGAACATTTATACAAATTATATTACAAAATTTTGGACAACACAACAGTGGTTTTGTCTGTGCTGTTTGATTTATTACTGCCTTTTTTTATACGTATCTGTGTGTCCAGACAAACGTTCATGATTTATTCAGTAGTGCGTTTTACTAAGTGTCTACTTTATAAAGCTCACTATCGTTCCACATCAACAACTCTGCCTTCAAAACATGCCAACTTGGGCTGTCATTATGTGCAATTTGTTTCCTCTTCCCAGTCCATTGACCCTGGTCAGCAATTCACTTGGGAGCATTCCAACCTGGAGGTCAACAAGCCTAAAAACCGCTATGCTAATGTGATCGCATACGACCACACCAGAGTCATCCTGGCGCCCATAGAAGGTGAGCTGACAAAGTAGGTGGGAACAAACCATGTTACATAAAACACAGATGGAAGAGTCACAGAGTGTTGTCTGATGGATGAAAAGTGAAATTGCAAACATAGCTCAGGAAAAGCGCCAACGTCAAACAACATGTTCCTGTGCAGGCAGTGCAGGGGAGAACTGAAGTAGAGCTCATGAATGTACACAGACAAATGCTTGTTTGCTTGATTCTCATCCACCAATAACCTACAAACAGTGACGGTCATGGTTGAAACACATCTTCTTCGCATCAAATATAATATAATATACGTATATATATATATATAGGCTTAATGCTTTAATGGGTTGTCTTGGTTGCCATACACGTGGGCTTATTTAAAACGTGCACATGGCATCTTGTCAAGTTCCTTGCTTGTCTTGTTTGGCAGGTGTCTTGGGAAGTGACTACATCAACGCCAATTACATTGACGGTTATAGGAAGCAGAACGCCTACATCGCCACCCAGGGGCCGCTGGCTGAGACATTTGGGGACTTTTGGAGAATGGTGTGGGAGCAGCGGGCGGCCTCTGTTGTCATGATGACACGCTTGGAAGAGAAATCAAGGGTAAAAAAAAGGAATAAAATGAGTCTAACTCAGGGGTCTCAAACATGCGGCCCGCGGGCCAAATGTGGCCCACAGGACGCTAGTTTAGGCCCCCTAGTTTGCGAGTTAGCATGTGTCTCAAGACCCTGCAGTTGCGTAATATGTTGTAAATAAAAAAAGTATAAATGTGACTAAAAATGTGACGAAAAAATTATTACGTTTGATTAATGTTCATGTTAAAGGTTAAATAACTGTTAATAGTTATCCTCCCTATCCGTGTGGAAGTGGTAAGTTTTTGGCTATTTAAGTTTAAAGGAAATAACTTGAAGGCTACCGTTTCGGTCGCTAGCTCTCTAGTTTGCGAGTTAGCATGTGTCTCAAGACCCTGCAGTTGCGCAATATGTTGTAAATAAAAAGAGTATAAATGTGACTATAGTCATGTTTTGTCATGTCTACAGGGCTCTAATAATGCTTTGTTCATTTTAATCTGAAAAAAATAATTTGTCTACCCACCAACTATATGTGTTTTTTTAAGTTTTTATTATTTGCCGTTTTATTATTATTATTATATTTATTTATTTATTACTAATTGATTGCTTTTCTTTATTCTTGATTTGTTTATTTATTTTTCATCTTATTTTGTGCAGAAAAATAAAAATTAAGATATTTGAGAACAGTGGAATGTTTTATCAGAGCTTTTATTGTAGAAAATTGGAACCAAAGCAAAGTTTTTAATTTTTTTTTGTTTTTAATAAATGCATTTTTTTTTTTTTTTTTTGGAAAACCTGATGCGGCCCAGTCTCACCCAGACCCGAGCTCTAGTGGCCCCCAAGTAAATTGAGTTTGAGACCCCTGGTCTAACTTAACATGTGTTTGCAATGTTTTGGAGGTTGATATTGATGATGTTAGCATGTAACGCTGTTGTTCATGTGTGTAGATAAAGTGTGACCAGTACTGGCCAAGTCGGGGCACAGACACATACGGGACAATCCAGCTAACCCTGCTGGACACCATGGAACTGGCTACATTTTGTGTCCGCACCTTTTCCCTACATAAGGTAATTTTTCCGCCTATGTACTTTTCCATATGTTGAGCTTGCAGTCACATCCACAAGTAAACATCATAGAGAAAGGGGGTGCTCACACTTGTCATCTTTTGTTTGGTTAAAACAAACTCTTGTGCGGTCGCTCTGTTAGTGCGATTCGTTTGGTCAAGTGTGAACCCAATCTTCCCAATCCTGGTGTGCATCAAGCAAGTGGAAGCAATGTGAACACTACTCAAGCTAAAAACATGGACCAGTGTTAAAATGTCAAGTGACTGTTGTCGCTCTGCTCTGCTTTCTTCCTGTGTGTGTAATAACTGTGATTTTTAGAAAGTAGGTTTTAGAAGCTTTTTGTGACTGTCTAAGCTGGTAAATTTGGCAGGATATGACAAAAAAATTACGGATTTTGCTTTATGCATGTGATGTTTACTGTGCAGCTTTTGCTACAGTAACCATTGTCAACAGCGTGAAGAACAACATGTATGAGTGCAGCCTTAAAAGCTGAAATCAACAGGAGTACCGTATATGACGGTGTATAAGTTGCACTGCTATAAAAGCCACATGTGTCCAATGGCATACATTGTGGCGCACACAAGTCTGTGAGGACCAGGCAGCTCTTTATTTGATAGGACTCGCAACAAGCTTATCAAGCCACTAGAATTTGCAGGAAGTCATTATTCAATTTAACAGTCTGACTCACGGTGTAATCTTACAAACAATATTAAACTCATCACACAGTAACTTAACACTAAAGGTATATGTCAGAAATATAAAAACATGTACCAATACGAGTTTATGGAATACAAAAAAATTTTAATGTTTTCCTACAATGCATTTCATTTTGTTTGAGCAAACACTGGACGACCGACAGCATAGAAAATGGTGGATGCTGCTGCCTCCGCCTCTCTGTCTACTAGAGACAGCGAGAGGGCCCAGAGCCTAGAGGGAGGCTTATGTCATTGCAGCACCCCTCAGACGAAATGCATTGTAACTCCTATTGGTACATGTTTGTATATTTCTGTGTTACACCTTTTGAGTGTTAAGTGTGGTGAATTTAGTGTTGTTAGTAAAATGATATAGCCTCTCCAACGTGTCCTGGGTCTTCCCTGAAACCTCCTATCGGTTGAACGTGCCCTCAGTACCTCCTCAGGGAGGCGTATGGGAGGCATCCTGACCAGATGCCCAAGCCACCTCATCTGGATCCTCTCAGCGGTTCTACTTTGAGGTTCTCCCAAATGACAGTGCTTCTCACCTCATCTGGAAGAAAGAGCCCAGCCAGCCGACAGAGAAAATGCATTTCGGGCGCTTGTACCCGCGACCTTGTCCTTTCGGTCACTACTACACTCCACAATACTGCCACAAAAAGGCAATAGGTTGTAAAATATCCTCTAATATGTCTGTTTTAGTTTAAATGACTTAAATGTGCTTGTCTTTATGTAGTAAATTCTGAATAATAATATTAGCCTGGACTTTGTGGCCAGTATAAGCAGGCTGTCGTTCCTCTCTGGGGTGATGAGATTTGACCAATGTTGGAAGCAGAGCATTTTGCTGAAGCTAATCATAACTCTCGTGTGTCTCTGTGGCCTACTTACAAACACACAAACTAGGCCAACTGTGGCTTTTAAGTGTACTGTCACTTTTCAACATTTGTGTTGAAGTGTCATGAAGTATCATATAGACAACTGCGTCATATGAATAAAAAATGGGTGAGGTACCAACCGTCTAGGTAGTTTATATAGCAGGAAACATACAGTTCTGTTCATTCTGTTTTGTGTGATGTGCTTTTTTTTATTCCCATTCGTCATTCAACTTCAAGTCTATTCAAAGCACAGACTTCACCCAACATTTGTTTGTTATTCATTCCAAAAAGAAACTAAATAATAACTGTGATCTCTACAGGATGCAACAGTACTAGCCACAGATGATTGGCTTTAAAGGGCATTTATCGGCACATACAGATCACATGCTTTTTCACAATACTGATGGCCATACTGATGGCCAATCGAAAAAAATTCAAAAAGTATATAAATACCTTCCCACTTCCTCCTCCATCCAACGTGAATAAAAGTTAAACGTGAAAGATAACTTCTCGGCTTGTCCTGTCATGTCAGAGCGGCAGCAGTGAACGACGAGAGGTGCGTCAGTTCCAGTTCACCGCTTGGCCAGATCACGGCGTTCCTGAGTATCCAACCCCCTTCCTCAACTTCCTGCGCAGGGTCAAGGCCTGCAACCCCCCAGACGCCGGTCCCATCATTGCCCACTGCAGGTAAAGTCATATAATCCAAGAAATTATTGTAAAAAGTTCCCTCTGTGTGTGTTCCACCTATCTTCACAAATGTCATTTTCACATCAGTGCTGGCGTAGGCCGCACAGGCTGCTTCATCGTCATCGACGCCATGTTGGAGCGTATCCGCCATGAGCGCACCGCTGACATCTATGGTCACGTTACACTGATGCGCTCGCAGAGGAACTACATGGTGCAAACCGAGGACCAGTACAGCTTCATCCACGAGGCACTCCTGGAAGCCGTGGCCTGCGGCAACACAGAAGTTGCTGCGAGGAGTCTCTATTCATACATGCAGAAACTGGCCAAGGTGGAGAACGGCGAGCATGTCACTGGCATGGAGCTGGAGTTTAAGGTACACGGGCAGAAAAGAAAAATCTACATCACTGAAATAGTGACGCGGACCTCCCCTGATAGGAGGCAGGGCTTAAAAAAAATAAAGAAAACACATCTTTTCAAACCTGATAAGCTGTATTTAAGTGAAAAAATACTTACTACAGAGAGCAGAAAATGCCACTAAATAAGCACTAAATAATGAATTTTGTTTTTGAGAGGAGGCCACAAAACCCTAAAAAAAAACCCTGTTCTGCACTAATAGTACTGGGTTGTGTGAAAAGCATTTATTTTCCTTTTCATGCAGCGACTGGCCAACACCAAAGCCCACACGTCCCGCTTCGTCACAGCCAACCTCCCCTGCAACAAATTCAAGAACCGGCTTGTCAACATCATGCCCTACGAGACCACCCGCGTTTGTCTCCAGCCCATCAGAGGCCTGGAGGGGTCTGACTACATAAACGCCAGCTACATTGATGGTTACAGGTATGTTTACTTGAAGGAAAACACTAATGTGACCTGGCCGCTTGTCCTCTTGCTGATCATTTGATGACTGAATGGATTGGAAAGGTTTTCACCACAGTGCCTGCGCCTGTCACATCATGTCAGCTTTACAGTTACCGTGTACACATCCCCGCTCACTGCACGGCACTGTCCATGTCAAAAAATGGAGGGTAGCGATGATTCAGGCATCCAGACTGCTTGTGCACACACTTTCTGACTGTTCTACTTCTTGAGACCACTAAGAAATAAAGACAACCTGGAAATATATGATGGCCACTACACATTACGCAATATAATACTGAACGGTATGTAGATAAGTTTCCCACCTCTAGTTGAATAAACTAAGCAAAAATACTAGGTGTAGTACAACTACAACAACATGTTGTGATATGAATATAATAAAGACTTTATATATACTAAAATATACGATCATATAAAACTCAATTTACTTGGGGGCCACTGGAGCTCGGATCTGGGTGAGACTGGGCCGCATCAGGTTTTCCAAAAAAAAAAAAAAAGCATTTATTAAAAACAAAAAAAATTAAAAAAAACTTCGAAACGAAAACGCTTTGGTTACAATTTTCTACAATAAAAGCTCTGATAAAACGTTCCACTGTTCTCAAATATCTTAATTTTTATTTTTCTACACAAAATAAGATGAAAAATAAATAAACAAATCAAGAATAAAGAAAATCAATCGATCAGTAATAAATAAATATAATAATAATAATAATAATAATAATAAAGCGGCAAATAATAAAAACTTAAGAAACCACATATAGTTGGTGGGTAGACAAATTATTTTTTTTCAGATTAAAATGAACAAAGCATTATTAGAGCCCTGTAGACATGACAAAACACGACTATAGTCACATTTATACTCTTTTTATTTACAACATATTGCGCAACTGCAGGGTCTTGAGACACATGCTAACTCGCAAACTAGAGAGCTAGCGACCGAAACGGTAGCCTTCAAGTTATTTCCTTTAAACTTAAATAGCCAAAAACTTACCACTTCCACACGGATAGGGAGGATAACTATTAACAGTTATTTAACCTTTAACATGAACATTAATCAAACGTAATAATTTTTTCTGGGTACATGATACCATACAGCATCCATATCAAACTTACGCGGGCCGCACTGACATTAAACTTTCATATCAAGGCGGGGGCCTCAAACTCGTGTCCTGCGGGCCACATTTGGCCCACGGGCCACGTGTTTGAGACCCTTGATATAAACTATACAAAGACGGAATTTGTGACACAGTTTGAAAAAACAAGCTGCATGCCGCACTTTAGATCTACCCACAGTTGTAGCCAATGCTAGTTTAGGGAGATTTCACAACTTTGATGATCCCTTTGTGTGTGTTTGTGTAGGCAGCAGAAAGGCTACATCGCCACCCAGGGTCCACTGGCAGAGACCACTGAGGACTTCTGGAGGATGCTGTGGGAGCACAACTCAACTATCGTGGTCATGCTCACTAAACTGAGAGAGATGGGCCGCGTGAGGACAATAGCTCTCACTATGATGACCATAATAACACAAAAAATAATAATAGTAATCAAAGTGCTTTTGTGTGTGTAACGTTCCAGGAGAAGTGTCACCAGTACTGGCCAGCTGAGCGCTCAGCCAGGTACCAGTACTTTGTTGTGGACCCAATGGCTGAGTACAATATGCCTCAGTACATCCTGCGGGAGTTCAAAGTAACAGATGCCAGGGTGTGTCCCTGTTTGTTTCCATTCTCCTTTGCATGTCGTATACGAAGAGTAGCGTTGACATCACCTTGACTATTCTAGTGTGTTCCCAATCTATCAGCGCTCTATGGAGTCAGCGGCCCAAAGCGATGTCCTATCGACCTGCAGCGCGTTACCTCATTTGTATGTGAACCGGTGTATCACAACAGGCCACCTGAGATTACTAATTCATCCATGCTGTCCCCAGAATAGCCTGACAGCTGGTGTGTGTTGTGACTGCATGTTCATATATGTGTGTGTGTGTGTGTGTGTGTGTACGTATGCCAGTCATAGATAACTCCAGTTAAGCCTGTCCGGCCCAGACGCCACATTGACAGATGCTCTATTGATCTCCATTAAAGGGGAGTCAGAAAGGCTGAGCGGTGGAGAAAAGATGTAATTGCCTCCAGAGTGGCTGACAATAGAAGCAAGACAGCGGGAAGTTAACCACAGCCGCTGATCCAGGGTCAGATAACTGTAATCATTAGACAGGAAATAGGAAATTGCCCCACTAAACAGTCAATGCATAGTGGCGTCTAATAAACGCCATGCCACACATAACCGGCAGGTGCCATTGTCATCCGCTGGAATAAACACCAAACCGCAAATAAATCCCTCATTTTACCAGTGATGGACGCCTTATCCCTAATAGACAGGGTACTCTATAAGTACATAAGGTAGTTTAGAATAACTACTTTTCACCTTCATATAGTTGCTTACAACTTGCTTCTTAATTTTCTTTCAGGATGGCCAATCACGAACAGTCCGTCAGTTCCAGTTCACTGATTGGCCCGAGCAAGGGGTGCCCAAATCTGGCGAGGGTTTTATCGATTTTATCGGTCAAGTGCACAAAACTAAGGAGCAATTTGGCCAGGATGGACCAATCAGCGTTCACTGCAGGTGAGAGGAAGCTCAAGTCATATGAAATGTATTCCTCATCCAGGTGGGACTCAAAAGATGTTCTTTTGGCCGTAGTGCTGGCGTGGGTCGGACAGGGGTCTTCATCACTCTGAGCATCGTGCTGGAGAGGATGCGCTACGAAGGGGCAGTGGACATCTTCCAAACTGTCAAAATGCTGCGGACACAGAGGCCTGCCATGGTGCAGACTGAGGTACACCAACATGTTCCTCACACTGCACTCTTACAATCATTGATGGAATACGATTGATGGAGTGGTGCCCAAACTTTTTACCCACGTTCCTGTACAATTACAAAAAATATGAACATTATGATGTTAATGAACTTGTTTTTAAAATCATAATACTCCATTTTGTTATTGTTGTCTCTGCTGCAGGATGAGTACCAATTCTGCTACCAAGCCGCTCTGGAGTATTTGGGTAGCTTTGACCACTATGCAACATAAGCGAAGACACAACCGGAATGACGGAGCAAAGAGGGATCTCAACACCAACAAGGACATAAAAAACAAAAAAAACAAATCTGTGTCTAACAACAGCCAGGCTCTTTTTTTTGCGGAAGAGCTGCGCTAGACTCTACATGTGTAATCCATATACTTACCTCAGTGTTCCAGTGTGAAGGACGTATAATAATACATACTGTATGTGTCGTGGTCAGCTATCTCCAATATGAACCAGTGAAATACAGGAACAGGAATTCTGATTCTCTATGTGTATAAATGCTAAAAGAAACACACAAAGAGCCTGGATATTTGCTGCACCCATAATGGGCTTTTTATCCTCAACTTTGTATCTATTGGTTTGGTGTACTCATGGCTTACAAGAGTGCAAGGGTCAACATTTCTATGGTGTCGTTACGAAAGCAGGTGGTTAGGTTCTGTGGACGGGCCTGCTAGACACGCACGTGGACGCTCCAAAACAAGACGCACAGTGCCAACACAAGCCAATCAACTGTGGCTTATCATGAATTGTGATGTCAGACCAAGAGAGACTCTGAATATCCCGGACTGGGCTGGCGCCTTTGACAAAGCTTGCTTGTTATATTTGCTTGTATTGCGCCTTCATCCTCCTCTTCTTCACGTCAGGCCCATCGTGTCGGCTCCAATGGTGGCTTATTGACAAGGATGCTTCTGAAAGACTTCTCCTATATTTTGTCTTATGGTTTTGTGTGTACGTGTGCGTGTTTTTTTTTGTAACTATTATTATCATTGCCTTACGCTGATTTGTGTTTTAACATGCTGCTTTGCTCACATTATCATATATCTTATTATGTTACATTATCTGAGTGAGTAAGAACGCCCCTCTGAAGCCAGCTTACTTGAAGTGCACCACATTGCAATTAAATCCTACCACTTAATTATGAAAATACCGTAATAACCCAAATATAAGACAAACTTGATTTATTTTTCAGACCCATTTTTGACATTTTTTAATACTATCAAATCATCATAACTCCCCCTTTTGTAAATTGTGTCCAACCTTTGAGACACTCTGTTGCCTGCATCTGTCTTGAGTGACAGAAGGAAAAGCTCTGACTTGCCAGTCTGCATGTATGGACAAGAGGTGTCTTTCTCGGGAATGATACAGTCCTATATTACGGTCAATACGGTGTTGTTTACTTTAAATTCACTACAGTCCCATTCAAATTCTATGTCCTTAACTGTCCTTATTGATGTTTCTCCTTCTGCGTGAAATGAATTTGTCATCTCATCATAACTGGTGGTGACTATAGAGCACAGCAGCCATGTCATAGTGCAGCAAATTGATGATATTTCGCCTGAAATCGTGTACATACATTTCAATATTGTTCTTATTGTCGCAAAACCAAGCCTTATTGTGTCATATTTATTTAATGTGATTTTCCCCCCTTTTTTTAAAGATATTTATGAATCTATTTTATTACATTTTATGTTGTTTTTATTCATTTGGAGTATCTAAACTAACTATATCCAATACAATGTAGTTTTCTGTCCATTTTTATTTTTTATTATTTTGGTGCTCTGTTGAATGCTTTTTTTCATTTGCTCTATTATAAAGTATGCCCTCTGTGTAGGGTGCTATTTGATACTGATGTCCAAGTATTAGTTAGAGATGTATATTAGAGGCAGGTAGTTTAAGTTTACAGTGATGCCGCCCCGGGCCCCTACTCGACCTCCATAGCAACAAGACGGGTGATTCTAGCAACAAGGTCAAAGGGCATCAGATGTAGTTCGCTAAAGCACATGGTAGCAAGTGTATTTTTGACAGAAGGCTCAGCTACACGTTACTTGCCCTTAAAAATTGTTTGAAAAATTATATGAAGTCGATGTGTGGTCTAGAAGTCTTGACAGTGTGTGACATATATGGAAATATGTTATTCCTTCACTTTCTAAACAGTTGTTGTGTCAAGAGAACTACTTTAAGATACACACATACACACACACACACACACACACAAGGCGTAATGATTATGTGTCAAGGGCCAGCTCTGATGACGCCATCCTCCTCCTTCACTTATGTACCTGTTCTTTCCTTTACAAAAGACCTAGATGTAGATATAATATCTTGACTTTGTATTAAAAGCAGATGATTGGATATGCAGCACAATGGAACTTTGTTGTCATTGCTGTTGTTCATCATTTGTCCGCTAGGTGGAGACAAAGTACCGGAAATGCGCAGACCAAAGATGAACCTGAAGTAGTTTCTTCCTCGATAGTATATAAGCTAATTATTGTCCATTTAAGACTTTATATTTGTAGTATATGTCATTTATACTGCATAAAAAGCCTAGTTTGTCCCTAATACTCATTCGTAGAACCACTAGCTTAAAAAAAGAAGCGGAGACCTGATTCGACAACATTTTAGGTAAGTGTTATTTTAATGTGAATTGTATAATATACCAATATAATTGTAAATTGATAATATGATGTTAATTGAACTACAGTATATGTTTATTGTGGTTGTGTGGAACTGCATTGCATCATACTGAACTGCTACCAATACTGTACTTCCAGCATGCTAAACAGTGTTACGTTCAGGTACACCACATGCACTATTCAACTTGTTCTTAGTTAGAAGCAGACCTTATTTGCGTACAGCCATTTCACTAATAGTTTATTTTTTAAAGAAATTGTGTAGTGAATTAAAAAAATACAGCATCGAATTAGTTGTTCGATAATAAATGAATTAATTTAGGATAAATGTTAGACGCTATGGCTCTGAGCATTCTTCCGTATAGAGCTAACACAACACATGCTAGCACGTGTCATAATGTTACTCCATATATTGTTTTGTTCATGAATAGGAAACATAGATCATCAGATCCGGCTATGGCCTTTTTGCTTTCCCTTGAGATATTTTTAGTGGTGGTACGTTTCCTCTTTGCATGACCAGGCCTCAGTGCTTTCAATTGGTAATTAGAAGCATCTTGCTGTTATTTAATGGCTGTTCACACCCAACCAGGAAGAGGAAATCTGATAATCTGGTATTTCTTTGGACAATAATGATCTCACGTTGGGAAAGCACTATGTGTAACGCATGTTCACGGTTGCCATCTTTGCCTCACCTACGACTGCCCTGCACACTTTCACAGCGTGTTTTAAGTCACGATGTAGTATTTCATTCATCAGAGGACCATGTACAGTATACTCAAGTATATGTCTTGGTGTATTTGTTAGCAGAATTATTGAATGACTTAAAAATGTTGCAGTGCTGGCTCTACAGCTATATCACTATATTTTTGGAATGTATCACGATATGACGACAAATTACATTTTTATTTTGAAGGCCAGTAGTGTTTCCTGTGTGTGTTGAGAATGTCTGTGCGACGAGTGGGCTACAAGAATAAACATGCTTCCCGTCTTTTTCACTCAGAACCTCCACATCGTCATCAGGTATTGTAAAAACGCTTTTTACATGAAAGCCACACAACCACACAAGCATGCTAAACTAAACTAACCCCGATAGCTTCCATTTACGCTTTGAGGTTCAGCCGACCTTTGCCGGTGTTTGTCACCTCCATGACAGCATTTCATTCATCTTATGTATCAATATATATATGTATATATATATATATACGTATGTGTGTGTCTATATATATGTATATGTTTATCATTTATACTGACATAAGTCATAAGTCATTTTCTTATCATTGGAAGAATCTATACCCAGGAGCCCGTACGACCGGTAAGGTGCTGATCCAACCATGCAGACAACTCTGCACTCCAGGAAGTATCCTGTGTCAGAGCCTGAACAGGATAAGTGGTTTAAAAAAATGACTTCTTCTACAGTGCACTTAACTGACTTTTTTTAAATTACCAAAATTAATTTGATTGAATTGCAACAATGCAAAAGCACTTCATGTTTTCACTTGTAATTCCAAACATGCTGGTAAGTCAAGATGTGACGCACTCGTAAAATCATACTGAAAGTAACACCATTCCAGCCTCAACAGAAGGCTCAGCACACTGATCCTAATGACAAGTGACAAGAGGAAAGGTCATATGGTGTCATTGGGTTACCAGGCAGAAATAATAATTATCACGGCAGTAATCTACCATAATTAACATACAAGCATAATGATTATTGATAGACTTGTTAATAACTAGAGATAGGTAAAAGCATGTACTGTTGTCAACATGAAGCTTTTATTAACTGGTCAGGCAAGGTTTTTAAAACATTTTAACCTTCTCAACTGTCATACAAGAAGTTAACCACTGTGTAATGCAACTAAAATAAAGTAAAATGACCAAAAACGTGCTAGGTTAATTGGCGACTCCAAATTGTCCATAGGTATGAATGTGAGTGTGAATGGTTGTTTGTCTATATGTGCCCTGTGATTGGCTGGCGACCAGTCCTCTCGCCAAGACAGCTGGGATAGGCTCCAGCACCCCCGCGACCCTCGTGAGGAAAAAGCGGTATAGAAAATGAATGAATGAATGAATGAATGGACCTACCCTTTAATGATACCTAACAGACTCCACAGGTCGTCATTTGCTCTTTTATTCCTGCTGTGTGTTATAGGCCTATTTATGACTGATTAAAGGGATCTGTAGGGTTGGGTGATTATTTTTATATACTGGTACAGGGCTCTACATTAAAAACCAAAATGACTTGCCCATAGGGAATCCTTAAGGTGAGAACTACTTGCCCGAACTTGCCCCATGTAAAATGAAAAGACTGCCATAATGATATCATGTAATTTTTTTGTGGCATCACATGAGAATCTCAAATAAATAAAATAAATAATACCTTATACATCGTAGTCGTAGTAAGCAGTGATATTTATAAGTTGTGCACCACAATGAAACATTTGTGTACTAGTAAAGTGTTTTTAATCCAGAAAAAAAGCTCAATGGTCAAAGAATAATTTGTGAAGCAAAGGTGAGAAAAATCCACAGAGGAATGGAAGCGCTAGATTTTGTAGCTTGTGCAAAATCAGCACTTGGTATTGGATCTAATCGGTGGTGTTTCATTGTGACCACTTCAAATTGTCACAGCAATGTGATTCACTCACCTGTGCCATCATTTGATTTGCTGCCGCTAATAAAATACTTGTTTTGGAGGCACTGGTTCATCACTTTTTGCTGTTTTCCCTTCACTTTTTGCTGTCCCTTAAAGGGACAGTTCCCATTTTTGACATGAAGTTGTATGACATCCCCATTAGCTGTGTAGTGTATCAACAGTGACTTACCCCCAACTTTGTCCAGTGAGCATAATTCTGGTTGGATTTCGGTGAGGAGGAAAGTAGTTCCGGTTAGTTGCTGGGGTCACGTAATTAAACAGGTTGGCTTCTGAAAACAAAATGCGTTCAAAAATGTCATTTGCATCACAAAACCGTTGCTAATAAAAAAGTCAGACCTCTCAGTGGCGCAGTGTTATTTTATTAACTTAATTATTAACTCCACTCACAGGACCAAGTGCGGGATAAGTCACTGTTGATGCACTACACTGCTGATGGATATGTCATCCAACGTCATATCAGAAAATCTGAACCATCCTTTTAAGGTGCTAATTCCGGTTCTTTAGTTATCATCACACTGTCACTGGTACTCATGACATCATGAAGAACGACAAAGGAAGAAAATAAAATTATATTTAGTGTCACATGGTCATCAAATATGCTTGCTTGCTCGCCTTATAACGTGCGACAAAAGCATAAGGAACACAACTTAGATATGAAAACAATCCCTCTCTGATGCCTATCACTGCTGGCTGAGCTGGTTACTCTCACATGACTGCCTTGTGTGCCCGTGTGTGGTTTTACAGTGTAGCCAATGGCAACCATTGCCTTTGGAGATGAAGCGCTGCTAGCGCTCACCTTCCTTCATTACAATTGGTTCACTTTCACAGAAGCCACTCCCCTTTTGTATGTGATTGGCTGCTCTTCCAATGAGACTGTCAAGAGTGACTCTCCTGTCACCTTGTCTTTTTTCAGCCTTTCACTTCTTTGTGCTTACTGGCAGGAATGAAGTCCACAAACAGGCGCTTTGTGTTTGGAAACTTTTGACATTTTTAAATATTTTATGAGTATGCCCTACACGTGGGAAAGTGTGTGAGCACCGTTTGTGTGTGTGTCTGTTTTTTTTTTCTCCCACAATGAGTATGAGCAGGAAATTCTCTTTGGACAGCTCTGTGTGAGTATGTTTGTTTGAATTATTTGTTTAGGAAAGTTTGACTCTTTCTGCTATGTGTTTTCATGCCGTAGCTGAACATGATGTGTGCACAGCATATTGTGAAACTAAACTCCAAGTGAAACAATGAAAGAAGGCTTGGCTGTCACATTGTAGATGTCGGACATAAGAATCAAACAGGATGGGGTAGTCATTGTTATTTACTGTATAACGACATTGACACTTTCATTCAAAGCGCGCCGATTTTTACAGCGCTGTACAACAAATAGATATTCAAATGATGTTTGTGGGTGATGATTAAAAGATTTTACCAGATTAATCACAGATTCTTACCAAATTAATAATGGTTAATCACAATTGCCGACTATATCTGAAATATGCCTATTCTTACTGTATTTAATGAATAAAAAGATAAATGATGATATGTATTAGTATGTATTAGGAACTCAAATGAACTGACTATGCCAATCAAGTTAAAAGCTAGCACACAAGTCTAGTCACTATATTATACTGCAAAGTAGTAGAACATTTGAATCCCACTTTAAACTGTGTTATGAGAAATGAGGGATTGTGCTCACAGACATCACATCGGGTAAATGTCTTTTTTTTAAAAGAAAATATTCAGTTTTGATATTAGCATTTGAAATGGTTGTATGTTGAAAATGTTTAGATATAAAGGCTTACTGTCAATGAGAAAAAAAATAATCTATATGAGCCAAAGTTAGTGATGGGAGTATATTCACTCCTAATGTGCATACTAGTCTGAGAAATGGTCAGATCCCTGTCTCCACCATTCCCAACTAGCTGAACTCTTTCTCATCTCTCACCCAACACAGCCATCATCATCATCATTTACAGTGGGGTCTTGAACACCACTCTGCCTTCACTTTCTTGAGAAGTGTATTTTCCTACCGCGAGCATTGTGCAGTTTCCGTTTTTTGTTTTTTGTACATCCCCACTAGGTCCCCACACCACCTCCACCACCATAGCGGTGGTTTGAGCACTCGTGCTACACGCACCGTACGTTGTCTTTTAGGACTCCTCTGGGTCAGGGGTGGGCAAAATACAGCCTGGGGGCCACATGCGGCCCACCAAGCGTTTCAATCCAGCCCGCCAGTTGCTTTCTAAGTATTTCAACTTTTAACATACAAACTGGCAACATGACTTGCAAGTCGGATGACTTATTTAGTAAAAAAAACAACAACAAAACTGTCAAATTAAATTACATAGTTTGATGTGATCTGATGTTTAAAGTGCTCCTGAAAAAAGGGACATGAGAACGGCTGATAGTATACAACGTTTACAGATAAAATTACACAAATAATTCAAGGAAAATTATAAGCATAAAATAGTGTGTGTGTGTGTGTGTGTGTGTTAAATATACTATGTTCTGCCGACCTCGGACAATTTTGTTAACTCCACGAGTCAAAATATTTACCCACCCCTGCTGTAGGATGTCTCCTCCTGTCATCTAGAGTTTTGTGGACTGTCGTGGGCAGCCTTGCTGCAGCTAAAGAAGCCGTGCGCTGCAGTGTAGCGGCACGTGAATCTCATTAAACTGCTAAAGAGTTAGGAAGTGAGAGATAAGAATATCCAATTTATGTTTCTCGGGTCTCCTAGCTGTGAGGTCTGCGCGCTAACCACTAGACCGCCGTGCAACCACAGAATGAAGTTATTTTTAGTTTTTGTTTTATAATTCAACTTTGAAGGAGGTCTGCACGAAACTATGTGACATTATTTGTATACTGAATGTTATCATGAAAGTATTGCTAAAACAAAATATCTAATGTGGCCTAAAGCTTTAACACAGTATGGATGGAGCATTAAATCTACCCGTGAACCTGTCTTCTCTGTGGACAGCTGTCAGGATACAGGATACTTTGGCACCCGCAGAGGTTCCAACAAGTTAAGTAAGAAATACCGAACAGAGTGTGATGATGGACGGGACTTCCAGGAACTACATCCAAACTTCAATGGCAACCCAACTGCCAGGTATGGACTCCATCTTTATTCCCATCTAAGCTGTCATGGTTTGAACATGTCATCTGACATTGAATGTCCTGTCCTTATCAGGGAGAGGACCATCATGGAGGAGAGCACTGATCGGCCAGACGGTGCCATCAGTAGCAATGTACTTCATGTTTTCTTTTCTGGCATCATTTTTTTTAGCCATGTTAAAAATTGGAGATGAAAAAAACAAAAAGAGACGAGTAATCTGACATCACACATAAGAACATACAGTAGCCGAACTCTTCCACTTAGCTGTCAGTTACTGATAGTGTGATGGTACAGCTGCTGCCTTTTAAGGCACAGGGTGTCTCACAAAGGTATACATGTATATTCTCAAGGGACAATATTATATATAGAACTGAAACATGGATAGTACATTTATAGTGCTACACAAGCTGTACACTGAGTATAATATAGGAGCATTTCCTTGCTATAGTATTACAAATATTTTTGGAAATACACATAATAATCACTTATAGCTACCTAAACTGGTATTATTAGCACATCCCAGACAATGGCCATCAAAAATGAGAATAATCTTTATTATATTGGTGTGCAGGTGTACCTACAATACAGTAGCCAGTGAGCCTGTGTATTATTTGTTCCATTTCAGAGTTTCCAAAAACACAACAAAAACTTCCACAAACTGTTCCCAGAGGTCCCTGAAGAAGACAACCTGACACACAGTGAGTTTAGTTTTGGAGTGAGTGTAGCCGTTCCTCTGCTGTTATTTGGATGTGGGTGTTACGGCTGCCTGTTCTTTCTTCACAGCTTTCGTTTGCACCCTGCAGAAGGAAGTGTTGTATTACGGAAAACTGTATGTTTGTGAAAACTATGTGTGTTTCTACTCGTCCGTGCTGCTTAAAGACACTAAGGTAAGACCTCGATAAATCAAGGTTGAAAGAAAAACTTTGAGCTCAGCTCTAGGTCTTCTTGCAGGTGGTGATTCCTCTATCCAGTGTACAGGAGGTGAAGAAACATAGCCAAGCTTTGTCTATGTTATCGATACAAACTGCTGATGGAGAGAAGGTCAGGCCACATTCTTTTGGTGCATTTCATCAGTTAAACTTGCCAAAAATAGGCTGAATCATCCCACGAGTGAAGCCATTAATCTAAGATATTCTATGCTTCCACCTTTGTTGAAACAGTTTGGGAATGACCCCTTTCTGTTCTATGAAGATCCATAGATGACTCTCCTTATTGCTAATCTTACCAGTTATTTCCTCTCTTCCTGTATCCTGCTTCAGTATTTCTTTGTGTCTTTGTGGAACCGAGAGATGTGCTACAACCTCCTCCAGAGGCTCTGCTCACATGATCAGGTGGGTGTGCCCCATCGCGTACGTGCATACCCAGTGGCGGTTCTAGCCCCAAATTCAAACAATGCATTTTGGCCAATAGTGGTGATTTTTGCCAATCAATATGCATCCCTGAGTAGCACTTAAACACGCATGTCAATACTGTACCCAAGGGGTGGCCAAACGGTGATATTTTGTAAACCAACACATACAGATATTCTCGGAAGTCATATATATATTTCAAGAAAAAAGTCAGCTTTGTGAAAGAGTGAAAAAGTGTTTGCTCTTTGTTTATTTTTCCTCATAATATTACATGTTCATTGTTCTCAATATTTTTCGCTTAAAATTTTGTTTTTTTCATTTCTTTCAATTCAGCTTTCTTGTTGTTAATCTCGTAATTATGGCTTTATTCTCATAATATTTTGACTTTATACTTAACATTAGAACTTGCATAACCTTATTTTTCAAAAATTACAAATTTGTTTAATTTCACAACTTTTACAAAAATAATATTTCTACTTTATGCTACTAAAATGACATAATTTTTTCTTGTAATTATGTTTATAACTTTTTCCTGTTAATATTTCTCCCTTGATATTTTGACATTATTCTAGTCAAATTATGGTGATTTTTTTCATTTTTGCTGGGTTTATTTTGGTTTACTTGTTAAATTATACTTTTAGAATGTGCCCTGGGCCAGTAAAAAAAAAAATAATGCAGGCCACAAATGTCCCTTTGGGATGCAGTTTGAACACCACTGGTCTAACCAATCAAATGAGTCCCTTCATCAAGCCCTTGCGTCCTCACTTCCTTGTTTACAGTGGCAGAGAAGTGGACTGACTTGTCAGACTGCCAGTATAAGGCGCCCATCTGATACACAAGACCTGATAAACAATGACTGTTTTCTTTTCCATATCCTTACAGCGCCCCCTAGAGAATGACCAATCGAACCGCCCGTGTAGCTAGAACTGCTACTGTGCACACCAGTGGACATGGTAACAACTAGACATGTATGCTATTTTTTTAAATGCTGCTGTTTTTACGACGCAGGAAGTCAGTGACCTCAGCACCCCTCAGGAGTCCTCTGCTGAGAATGACACTGATTACAAGGAGGTGGGTTCAATGCTGCAACAAACACACTGTTACTTTACCATGCTTTGATGACTGAATGCATTATTCTGCGATGGAACACAATCCATTCCAAGACGCGGGTTGAGACTGGTCAAATGTCCAAACAATTGGTGCCATAGGGATCAATAAACGGAGAATAATTTGTTGTACAAGATACACTGGCCATGTTTTAAGCAACTTTTTAACATTCTTGTCTAAAAACAAGTTAGCCACTGTTCTTATCAAAAAGTTCAAACAAAAACTGTTTGTTTGATTTGCTTTGCACATGCGCCTCACGCATCTAATTTTATAAAATTTTTAGCTGTGTTGAACAAGTGTAAAATGCAATAATAATACTAGTAATTAATTCATTCATTTTCTACCGCTTTTCCT
This sequence comes from Doryrhamphus excisus, assembly GCF_037039965.1. Lineage (NCBI taxonomy): Eukaryota > Metazoa > Chordata > Actinopteri > Syngnathiformes > Syngnathidae > Doryrhamphus > Doryrhamphus excisus. The sequence continues at coordinate 18,919,935 of NC_136362.1, forward strand.
CACGAGGGGGGTGGGGGTGCTGGTGCGAGAGGCGGGGTACACCCTGGACTGGTCGCCAGCCAATCACAGGGCACATATAGACAAACGACCATTCACACTCACATTCATACCTATGGATAATTTGGAGTGGCCAATTAACCTAGCATGTCTTTGGAATGTGGGAGGAAACCGGAGCACCCGGAGAAAACCCACGCATGCACGGGGAGAACATGCAAACTCCACACAGAGATGGCCGAGGGTGGGAATCGAACCCTGGTCTCCCAGCTGTGAGGTCTGCACGCTAACCACTAGTCCGCCGTGCCACCCCAATACTAGTAATAATAAATAATTTAAACAGTCTATTTAAACCGCAGGTGCCCAGTGAGCCCATTGAGAAGAGTGACGAAGATGGTCAGAATGGCAGTTATGTGGATGGCATCTTTCCCCCACCGGCCAGCAGAGGTAGAGAGCAGAGAGCAGCTGTCTGTTTGTTTGTTGTATGCAACTTCCTGTCTATAGCTTTAGGGTTAGGGTTTACAGTACATTATCTCACAACCTTACACCTCAGCAACATGTTTGATGGAAGTATCTTCTCAGAAATGACAGTATGATATACTTTAGAGTAGACAGTGTCCAGCTTCACTGCAAATGTGTCACCGCATAGCCAATATTGTCTAAATAGCTGGTAACAAGCGAGTACCAAGATCATCATGCTTTGCCTACAGTCAAGCATGGTGGTTGTAGCGTCTTGGTGCAGGGCTGCATGAGAGGTGCTGGCACCGGGGATCTGTGGTTCATTGAAAGAAACATGAATTCCAACACGCACTGTGACAATGTGAAGCACAGCATGAACCATGTCCCTTTGGAAAAGCAGCATTTTAAGGAGCCCAAACACACCTCCAGGATGACAAACACCTTGCTGAGGAGGCTGAAGGTGAAGGTGATGGAGTGGCCAAGTATGTCTCCTGACATGAAGCCAATGGAGTACCTGTGGGGCATCCTCAAGTCTAAGGAAGAGAGTGGGATTAAACTTTGACAACAATGGTACTACTCTAAATATGTTTACTGTGAGGTATACTCACTTGTGTTGCCAGCTATGTAGACAATGGTGGCTGTGAGTAAGTATTGTAAGTCTATACTGTTATATAAGCTGTACAGTTACTACTCTAAGGTATATTCAAGTCGCATTTCTATAGTATTGTATCTTAGCAATATATAATAAAATGGTTGCTGAAATGTGAGGTGCGCACTGACTTTTGTGAGATACTGTATGCAGGTTCTCTTTGACTTAGTCCAGGGGTGTCCAAAGTGCACCCTGGGGGGCCATTGTAAAAGTATAATTTTACAATAGATATATAAAAACAGCATTTTAGTGGCTTGAAGTTTTTTAAAGTTGTAATGGTAATGGTAATGGTTTTATTTCATTTGAACATGCATCAGATTACAATTGAATGCATCCCATAATCAGTTCACAGTTCCACATGTCCAAAAGGAGTAGGAAGAAGCAAAGCTTATTAAATCCTACCTCTCCATCTGGTACTTTTACAATCAGTAACTGTTACATTTATTTGTTCACTTCCTGCTTTCCATAATACAGCTTCAGGTTTTTTTTTGTTTTTTTTTTTAATAGTGCACCTCGTATCGAAGTACGAGGTGATATGACCATCCAATGACATAATGGGTACCATACTAAGTGTCAATATAGTGATATATATAGCACATCATGACTGGTTCAAGACTCTTCATCCTTGTATTTAGAAAACATCAACTGCTTGTATTGTTTCTTGAATTCGCTCATTGTAATAGTTGTAAAAGTTGTAATATTATAGTATGTAAAACAAACAAAATGAGGAATACATTTGTAAGTTGGGGAAAATTAGGTTGGGGTAAAAAGTTCACTGTGTAATGTTACAAGACAAAAGTCAAAATGTTATAGGAATAAAGTCATAATTACAATTCTTGTAAAAAAAAAAGTTGAAACAGGTATAATTTTAACAGAACTCAAAATATTATATTAATATATAACAAATATGAACAAATGTAACAATTACTGGTTGTAAAAGTACCAGATGGAGGGGTAGGATTTAATAAGCTTTGCTTCTTCCTACTCCTTTTAGACATGTGGAACTGTGAACTGATTATGGGATGCACTCAATTGTAATCTGATGCATGTTCAAATGAAATAAAACCATTACCATTACCAATATTAAATACAAAATGTAATTAAACATGTTATATTAGTTCTAATATTGTGGGAATAAAGTTCAAATATTATGGAAATAAAGTCATAATATTACAAAAAGAATATTTACCAAGATTATTATCTTATTTTATTATTTTTTTATAATATAAAAAAAAACAATAGCAAACAAGCATACTAATAATAGTAATACTAATAAATACTAATAAATTTCATGAATCCGTATGTGGCCCTCGGTGGAAAAAATTAGGACACACCTGGCTGAGTTGAAGAAGAAGTTGTGGATTTGCTCATACAATTATTAAATTGCACTTGTTGTTTAGCAGATGGTCCTTCGAGCATCTCCACAAGAGAAGAGGTGGAGGACGGTGTGTGTAAGGCTTCTACAATACAAGTTCTCCTTAATGGGTCGGAGAAGGAATTCTAATTCTAATTTGCCTCCATCAGCATCATTGTGGCTTTGGAGGGCCATGGAGGACGTCATGTCGTTTTTCTTCGTCCGACAAAGCGTGAATTTCAGCGTGGTCTTCTTCATCTATGTGATGTTGTAAGTACATTGCGGTTTGTAATGTGAGCTGATGTAGAGGCAGGGCACCTGAGAATGAAACTAAAACATCGGCCTTGATGCCACGCTAGTGTGGTTTACTTACTTCATTCATTGCCAAGTCAAAAAATTCCATTGGGCATTTCCTGCTATTATTTCCTGCTTCACTCTAACACATTCTCATAGCAGTTTTATTCTCCCTATGCATTTTCCATGTGTTTGCAGGGTGGTGCTGCTGCTGTCGGTATCTGCATACATTGCCGTAAGAATGATTGCGCTGGAGGAGCAGCTGAACACTTTAGGAGCTCTCACACAGCTGTCCTTGCACCACAGAGAGTGAGCTCACACACCAGCACGCCACACTAACACATTTATGGCCCAAACTGGTTTTAAAACCATTACCGTCGAGATGATGGGATTAAACAAGAAGAGCGTGGCTGACTACCTGTTAGCCACTGAAGCTGAGAAAAAGATAAGTGATTACATTCCACCCACAGTCACACCCTTTTTTGTCTCAGTCACCGGTCAATGTAGCCACTCTTCCAATATGCTCTGTATTTATTAGAATAATAGCAGGAATAACAACATGTGACACTTGCTGGCGCTCTTCTCAGCCTGTAGGCTGTAGTTTGCCCTACAGATGATCAATCATTCATAATCATAATAATAAACTGCAAGGAACGTGTTTAGTAACTTAAGTGGATGGGCAAACTAAAATTAAAAAATAATACAAATTATGTTCTCTAAATAGGCTGCACAGCGGACGAGTGGTGCGCAGGCCACACAGCTAGGAGACCTGAGTTCGATTCCACCTTTTGCCATCTCTATGTGGAGTTAGCATGTACTCCCCGTGCATGTGTGGGTTTTCTCCGGGTACTCCAGTTTCCTCCCACATTCCAAAAACATGCTAGGTTAATTGGCCACTCCAAATTGTCCATAGGTATAAATGTGAGTGTGAATGGTTGTTTGTCTATATTTGCCCTGTGATTGGCTGGCGACCAGTCCAGGGTGTAGCCCGCCTCTCGCCCGAAGACAGCTGGGATAGGCTCCAGCACCCCCCCCCCGCAGCAACCCTTGTGAGGATAAGCGGTAGAATATGAATGAATGAATGTTCACTAAATACATTTAAAAAATCAGGGTAGCTGGCCAAAATGTTAAAAAATGATAATGCATTATTAAAATACCAGTAATGAAAAATTTTAAATTAACTTATGGATCATAGCATCTGGAATTATTTCATCATCTGGATCTGTTCTCGATATTATGTACAACCTGTTGGAAACTTTTTTTTTCTAAGTGATCTGAGCATTTTTTTGTGGCGTTATATGCACAAATGCCAAAAATGCTCCTGTCTCGCAATGGATTTCAAAGATCAATTCTCGAAAAATTCATCATAATTCATTCTGAACTTTTGAAATTATTTTGAACACAGACAAAAAAAACAGTTGAACGCCAACAAAAACACAACCTCCTTGGCAGAAAAATATTTTTACCTCTTCGTAAAAATACGAAGAAGTGAAGCAAATATTCTTTGAACAAAAAGTACTCAACATAAGCTAGTGAGCTATTGTAAAGCTAACAACTTTTAGACACACATCTGGTGGAAGTTTTGACGACAAGCCATACGTATTACAACGATAACAAGAGAGCAAGATTGTTGAATGACACAAAAAAACTTAATAGCCACTTGTAGCTCGCCCGTGGGAAAAAAACAAACTAGCTAGCTGCTGGCAGAGAGGCAATGAGAGTCTGGCAAAATGTGTAAACAAAGATGCCAGAAAGTGGAATGAGATTGAAACGTGAGTGATCACACAGTGGAATAGATAAGCTTAGCATGTGACGAGCTACCTGCCATCAACTGAAGACACATTTTACAGACTAGTTTTCATTCTCACGATAACAAGGAACCAAGTGAACGTCAACACAAGACATGTTGCATACTTTTATCTGGTCACACGTGCGTAAGTGCCAACAGGGAAGACAGGTGATTCTGGTGCATTCTTATCACAATAAAGCACAGTGAAACATTGCTTTCACGTTTTTTATTTTGTCATGGCTCTGCACCACAACCGTCACATGTAGCAGAAACCCTGCTAACTATGTCTTTTTTTGTTTTTTTTAGCTATCAAGAAACCTAGCCAAGAGCAACAATCACCACTACAACTTCTTCCAATAAGTGTCATTATGGATTAAAGAAGATGTTTGGCATACTGTATAAATAACATTTCTATGTCAAGGAAAACAAACAAGGTGTGTAGTTCTGGGAATTGAAATTGTGTTGTATTTGTGCTATTTTTTACAGAACTGCCTGTCAGCAATAAGATGCTTTCCTAAAGTCACTTACACTGTATATGATGATGTCGGCCAAAAAACATGAGAACAATCAGGCACATGGCAGCACTTTGAGTGGGACAGTTTCAACTGTTGAGATCAATTCCAAAAGCTTTTTGAATACAGTGGAACCTCTGTTTTCATACGCCCTGGTTTTGGATGAAAATGATGCTAAAAATATGTCTTGGTTTTCCAGAACTTTGATGAAAAAGATGAGGAGCACTATTCGTACAACAAAGTAAGAAGGTAGCGTCTGTTACAATAGGATTGTAATGTAAATGTACCTTAGTTAAGAAATGGATTATAAGGGAGAAACATTCCAGATAGTGACCCAGGCCAATGTGTGTCTCATCATTTTACTTGCCGCTGAAGTTTACAATAAAGTGACAAACCCCCTCCAGCCTCCACTCCTCACTCTATTCACCAATAACAGCACTCTAAGGCCAAATTGATGTTAAATGTCCATTTATCCATTTCATTTCGCTTATTTGTAAGTACAGGTTTTACTGTACTTACAGAAATCACCCAGCAGAGGGCAGTGTTTCCATTAGAACGGTATGTGAGCTAATCACAGCGTTTAGAGTAGTTAATTGGTTCCAGACCCAACCTATCAATTAATTTCCGCGAAAAAGGATTCAATGTTGAATATTTTCGTAGTCAGTGCAAAGAAAAGCTGTCTTTCTTTAAATAAAACCATTACAATCATATTGTTTGTTGACAACACATTGCTCAACTCTTATATGCTGCATGGACTCTAAACGTATGTGAGCTAGCAAGCTAACTAGATAGCCTCAAATGTATTTCTTCTCAATTTAAATTGATATTTTGGATTTTTTTTACATTAAGTTGTGTGACTTACCCCCGTACTTCGTCCCGTGAGCGGAGTTGTGGTCGCATTTCGGTGAAGAGGAACGTAAATTCGGATCTCTTAACGGTTTGGCTTAACATTGTATGCGTTCAAAAGAGTAATACATTCATTATAAAACTGTTAATAACAAACAAAAAAAGGCAGACCTCTCAATTGCTCTGTGTTAATTTCTCTTCATTTGTATCACTATGCACCATTGTGGTGTGTGTTCCACCGTTTTACATGCGTGGAACCTCAACCTAAACCTTGTTACTTCAAGTCCAGTGTGTACAATCTCACTTGAAATGTATCACATAATAAACGGAAACTGACAACTCAGTATCACGATGTAAGAACTTCAAGTCCTTATAGGCTTTTTTTTTTTGGGGGGGGGGGGGGTTCAAAACAGAATTGGGATTCAAATCAATTTGACCATTTTGCTTTTTGTACATAAGTGATCTTTTATTACTTTTGTTATCCATAAAAAGGTCAAGATTCAGTCCCATGTATTAATTCCATTACATCATAGTCTCAGTTCAAAAAGCAACATAAAATTACAAATCATAATACAAAGAATAAAATAGGTAAGTACAGTTACCATATAAACAGTCCACTAGTAGTGTTCAAGTAGCCCTGCCCACCCGCCTACCCACTCGACCCCTAGCACAAAACTCATATACATCAGTTAGTATCAGCAATAAAAAAAATCAAATAAATGTCCTTGTTTTTTTCTTTTTAAAGCGCTTCAAAGATCCAATGCCACTGGCTGAGCTTTGCCCTCATATAGAATACATAGTAGAGAGAGCATCCCACCCAATCACTTGCTCTGCAAAACACAATAGACATGCATACAGTTTTCACTGTTCGACACCCCCCCCCTCAATAAAAGTCCAGGGAAACACTAAACATCAACCATAGTGGCGCATCAATAAACGGGTTACGTTGACACCCCAAACCCATGCGAGGTGGGTGCATCCCTGAAAACATGTCCAGGAAAAAAAATGAGGCCTCGGACTTCTCATGTTGAGGAAAAGGGTTGATAAATGTTTTTTTGAACAAATGTGGCGGATCCCTGGTTTGAAGGTGGTAACAGACCTCCATGAGTTCAACATCACAGACACAAAGCACGATGAGATTCCCTGTTTTGAAAGAATGAGTCATCAGAACAGCACTGAGCACTCGTCCATGGGCTCAGGTGATGTCTGCCGCCAAAACAACCTCAGGTGCACAAACTGGTCCGACGGGTCCTTTCTGACAACAGGAAGCCAGTCACCTTCACGCCCATCTGGCCTACTGAAGACGCACGACAATAATAACACACAAACTTTACATTTTATACCCTTGTTACACTTTGGATTCTTTGTACAATAGTGCGGAACTTAAGACCTGCTTTTTGTCATGCTTGATCTAATACATACATAAATGTCTAGGTTTACTGTATCATACAGTACATGTATGTGTGTGTATGTGCAAAGGTGTGTGTGTGGTGGAACCTGCACCACACCAAAGTGAGAAGGTCATGGCTTGGGTCAGGCAGTGTGCTGCCAGTCACCAGAGGGCTAGTATTAGATGCCACACTAAAAAGACCAAAAATATATATTATGTAGAACACCAAGAGAACAAAGTAGTAATGTCAGGATTATCAGGTTTTAATTTTAATTGTTAGATTTGCCAATTGTGAGACACCGGCAGCCTTGAAGGAGTTTTGTGATGTTTCAAGGTCAAATCAATTGTCAGGGAGGCTGACTGCGCCACACTTTGAAAACCCGTTGTTCTTATAGAGGACTACTTTCTCTCGTAATATGAATTTTTTTTCTCTATTCAGTGTGGCCCCAATATTTCTTTGTCTACAAAGAGACAAAGAAGTTAGCAGGCTAGCGGGCATCTATTTAAAAAAAACAAAAAACAAGCACACACACATAAAAGTCCATCTGTTCATCCCAGACAAGTGCTTCACACAGGAAACCATCTACGGACCCGGCCCAGCAACACAACTGTTCTGATTCATTCCATCAGGACAAAATGTGAACAGAACTGTGATGAGAGTTAATGTAGGAAAACAAAGTTTTACTTTGTACTGTGCTAAATGTTACAGGCTTCACCTTCACAGGCCCAATCAGGGCCAAGCTCTACTACGTATGCACACTTCAATGCTGACATGTCCCGTTTTACCAAACTACTGTTTACGTGTTGAAAACAACCTCACATACCTTCCTCAACAAACCTGCTCATGGGCTGAAAGCAACATGGCAACCCAAACCCTGCAAGGAGCAGCTGCAAGTCTGAACAGTAAAAAGGCAAACGCTACGGCACTCCCAAAAAACAGGAAGATCAGCTCATCTCGTCAGGGGGTGGAGTGGCGCTCCAGACTGAGGATGCTACCACGGCCCTCCCCGCCCGGAACTACATGTATCAGGGGTGAGCGTTACTAGCTGACAATCGGTCAGTTGCATGTCCACTGACAGGTAAACCAAGTGGTCTGACCAGTGGTTGTCCACTATAAAGAACTGGTCAAACTGTGGAGGTATTCTTCATACACACACAAATAAGACAAATAAAACATCAATAGTCAGAAATCACAAGAAGCTTTCCCTCACTGTTATCCATGTCAACAGGGTGTCCTTCATTTTTTCCGAAAGCTGCCTCACTCACTCACACACAGGTCCATGATATTAAGACTTTTACATCCAGGACCACACCCATTCATTCATTCATTCATTCATTCATTCATTCATTCACAAATGACATCTGTGTGTCTTTTTGGACAAAACATAGTTGTTACTTATACATATGAAAATGTATTTCAACGTATTCACTTTTAGGTGCAAAGTTAACTGAACTTCCCTCACATTAAAAACGCACTATACTACAGATAAATACACCTAATGACTTTGAAAAACACACTCAAATTTTAAAGAGACAGTTCTTTTAATGCAGTCATTTTTAAAAAGTAACATTAAATGTGTTGTTTAAAAGACACACAGATGTGCCAAAAATGACACATCCCTCTGAGTTATCTGTCTCAGCCAAATCACACCGGCTTCTCTCTTTTTCTTGCACACACACACACACACGTGCACGCAGAGAGGTTGTTGTTCGATTCTCAGGCGTGCTGTGCAGCCAGGTCCTGGTTGATGAAGCGCCGTAGCCTCTCAAGGTACTGACTGTAAAGCTCAATGTCGTTGTGACCGGCGCCCTCCACCCAGAGGGGCTCCACTGCCTTTGGACAGCGCTCAAACAGGGCAAGACCGTGGGAGAAGTCGATGACCTCGTCCTCTGTACCGTGGATGATGAGCACGGGAGACGGGATCTTTGACACCTTCTCGATGCTGGAAGGAGTGTGGGGAGGGGGGGCGAGGGCACAATTAAGTTTGACTTTTGAGGATTCTTGCCATGAGTCTAAGTCAAGTTTTATGAGGTAAAGCAATATGCTAATGAATGGGGTTTTTTGCATTTTTAAAAAGTAGTTTACATGAAAATGATGTATGATTTGCATGACAACGGCGCCTTTGTAAATATTTACTTAGATTGTCTATGTGGAAAAAGTTACTGACCTTTTTTTCAAGCTCATTCATTCAGCATTTTCAAGCATAAACATGGCTAAATTAACAAAAATACAAATATAAGGCATTCAAAGGATGTGATATGAATGTAATACAGTTTTTGCCACTTGTGTGTGCCATTAAGAAACTGAGCCTGGGAAGTGACGTGTGTGTGCTGTTAGCTTGCTAGGGTTAAATGAGTGCTAGCAGCAGGTTAGAAGTGTAAACTAAAGTGTGGCCAACAGCAGCTCCTGTGTTCTCTGTTTGTAAACAAAGCGATGGCAATGCAGCGTGAGGTTTTCCTCAACTACAAACAGTGGCAGGAGGTTCGTAGTCTACACGGGTCTCTAGGGGTGAGTAACGTTACATTGATGAGACGATAGCCACCAAGAAGTACGCTCTCAGTGCTAATGTGTGAATCTGTTATTCATGTATGAATGGCTTATTTTCTATCATGTCTACTAGATTGGGTAATGCAAGTGTAAAGGTGACAGCAGGGGTGTAATTTCATGTCCAGAGAACGGTAAAGAAAGGTAAAATCTGTATTTAGACGTCATAAACAGGTTTTCTATGCTCTCACTATGAAAACATTCCATTTGCGAATATTGAATCCTAGTTTGGAGAAATACACTTTTCATACCATTTTAAAGGTTATATAGATGATGCAGAGCATCTCTCACCATGTCACATAAGCCATGTAACATGTATCAATGTTCGCGTGTTATTGGTAGACAAAAAGGCAGTGTTGTTGTTTGAGTGTGTTGTGAGTACACGTCTCTTCCTCACAACAGCACAAAAGAAGCATACTGTGTAGGAACTGAGCGCTACTGTTGGCCTTCAAAAACAATAAAAAGGGCATCAGTCTCTGACTCTATCAGGATGCTACAGTACTCTGTAACACGCACATCCAATAGACCAATGAGTGGTGAACAATATCGTCAGGTCAAGATCATCTTAATTTTACTTTGTAAATGCGGCTTGCATGTGCTGAGCAGCAGTGATGGTAATTCCTGTTCAATTTGAGACACTGAGTGAATTGTAGTGAACCGCAAGCACTTGCTAGGAGTAGCAGCTGCAGGACGCAGATATAAAAAGGGAGCGCTCTGATTCACAGAGGGGTCATCATTCCGTGCAAATTGTTATGGCAACTCCACAAAAATTGTGCGAGTGTCCATAGAGCAACAAAAAACATAGAAACGTAATTAAGGGTCAAAATGTATGCCTAGTACAAAAAATGAGTACATGTTGGCAGGTCTGCATTAAACACATTCTAGCAGTGTGGAGGACACAATGGACGTTATTTTTATGATTATGTTATTACTATTGTGTGAGAGATAATTCAAACCTGCAATATCAGCCTGTTGTTCTGACAATCAAGTCTGATACTTGAGTGCCTCACCTAACATTGCTGATGTACTGAGATTAGTTTCAGTGTCGAATATGTATTTCAATGCTTCTGAATGCCTAATATTTGTATTTTACTTCATTTAGCCATTCATTTAGCGTGTTCTCAGTGTATGTAGGTTTTCTCCTGTTTGCATTGGGGACTTTACATTCACAGGTGTGAATGTGAGTGGTTTGTCTATATGTCCCCAGTCCAGGATGACCCCATCTCTCAGACAAAAGTCAGCTGGGATAAGCTTAGGAGAGCGGAAATGTCTGGTTCCCCAGTTTTCTGGAACGCCACAAGAATGAATTCATTGGATTGATAAGGGTATGGTGTGGAAAAGTCCACTAGGCCAGTGCTTCTCAATTATTTTCCGTCATGTCCCCCTTAGGGGGCAGAATTTTTTTCAAGCTAACTATTTCAGTCAGATTGGTGACTGAAATAGTCATTCTTTTTTTTTAACAAAAAGGAGTAGGCTTACTTGGGGAAGGCATCAAAGCAGTAGGTCTTCTTGGTGTCGGGGAAGGCCACTCTCATTCCAGAGGTCAGAGGAGAGTGTAGAACCACTGCAGCACACTCAAAGCGTGACGCCAAGTCCACTGTGGGCACCGTGCCGATGCTCTGTCCATACAGGATGATGTTCTCAGGGCTGATGCCATACCTGAGAAATATTTCAAACATCTGATAATATCCGTTTGAAACATTGTTGTGAATTTTTTTATGATTTAAGTGCATGTTTCCACTGTGCAGATTTTTTTTCTGTGAGACCATCACATACTAGAGCAGTGTTTCTCAATTATTTTCTGTTGATCCCCCACTGATGGACAGAAATGTGCCCCCCTCGCCTGAAATGAAATGGTATTGAGAAAGAGGTAATATCAATTTATGATATCGATTTAATATCTATTTATATATCTGTACTGTACAGACTGAACTCAAAACTGAAACCAGCAAAATGCAACAAAATGGAGAGCAGTGAAGCATACAAGAAGGCCTGTCAGAATAATCTAGGTTGATCATTTTGATGCCTCGATAAATTGTCATGAGCCTATAGCTATGCCTACTTTTTCTCCTCGTCTCGCTGTACCACACAGGCTCCATGACAAGGGGGTTCACTCTACATGTGTGTACATTGGTTCTATAGAGGAATGAACGGAGAGAGTGAACCCTCTTCAGCCTTAATTAAGCCTCTTTGTCCCTGTAAGTGTAGAATGGGTACGTATTGAGTGGATACACAGTGCTAGAAGTTGGCGAGAAAAGGCCAATGTGAATGAAGGCACAAAAGCGTTTCTAAGCTGAATGCCACATCTCCAGCGTAGAGGTACAGCAGAGGCGTTTTGTTTGATCAATGAAGTCAATATATAAACCGAAACAGCGCAAAATGGTGCGCGCTCAGTGTGTCTTGCTACATTGCAAAAGAAATTCAACCTTTCAATATGGTTGAAAAGCCAACATTTGGAGGAACGTTAGAAATGTCTGAATTGTCTGGGAGAACGTACATGCACATGTCACACACATTTTAAGGCAAAAATTTGTTATCGTGACAGGCCTACATACAAGAATATTCAAGAGTCACATTGCATGCCAAGTACAACAAAACCATACATGATGGCAGGTCTGTACTAATAATGAAAGTCCTTAACTATAAAATTGGTTGAACCATATAGTATTTAGTGACAGTTTGACCCTGGAACAGATCCCTCCTATGGGAGCATTTTTAACAACCTACTTCAAGTTTCCACTGCATTTAGCATACATTTGGTTGGCAAAAAAGTATAAAGATTAGACAACCCATTCAAAGAAAACTGAGCAATCCAAGTGTTAATACATCATGTTGGTTATTAAATATAAAATCTACATGAATGGAATGGGACAATCTCACCTAGAGCGCAAGGCATGCCAGGCGGCATCAATGTCAGCATAAAGGTTTTTCTCTGATGGCTTGCCAGTGCTAACCCCATAGCCTGAGTAATCGTAAGAGAATATGTTGCAGTTGATGCGTGTTCCCAAGCCGATGTAAAAGCTGCTCATCTGACCAAGGTCAACTGCGTTGCCATGTGAAAACAACACCGTGAACCTGAGAAGCAAAAGGAGAGACTTCAGAAAGCAGGCAAAAGTACAGAGTGGACAATTAGTGCCACAAAATACAGTCAAACCTTGGTTTTTGAACATCTGAATTTTCATATAATTGTTTTTTTGTGCCATAATGTTGCCTTGGTTTTCACGCTGTCGTGGTTATCGTACAATATTGCATGTGCCAAATGTTTTTGTACAGTATTTTACCCCTTGGTGCGTGGAATCTTGTGTTATAAATAAAGATGCGGACAGACATGACACCCAGCATTGCTTGTTCAGGCAGCCATATTCTATTCTGCATTGTTTTCTGAATGTAAAACTACAATTATACTCTAGAACAGGGGTCTCAAACACGCGGACACTAGTTTGAGGCCCCCGCCTTGATATGAAAGCTTAATGTTAGTGCGGCCCGTGCAAGTTTGATATGGATGCTGTATGGTATCATGTACCCAGAAAAAATTATTACGTTTGATTAATGTTCATGTTAAAGGTTAAAGAACTGTTAATAGTTATGCTCCCTATCCGTGTGGAAGTGGTAAGTTTTTAGCTATTTAATTTTAAAGGAAATAACTTGAAGGCTACCGTTTAGGTCGCTAGCTCTCTAGTTTGCGAGTTAGCATGTGTCTCAAGACCCTGCAGTTGCACAATATGTTGTAAATAAAAAAAGTATAAATGTGACTATAGTCGTGTTTTGTCATGTCTACAGGGCTCTAATAATGCTTTGTTAATTTTAATCTGTGGAATTTGGAATGTTTTATCAGAGCTTTTATTGTAGAAAATCGGAACCAAAGCACTGAAAAAGTTTGTATATTTTTCTGTTTTTAATAAATGCTTTTTTTTTTTTGAAAACCTGATGCGGCCCAGCCTTGCCCAGACCCTAGCTTCAGTGGACCCCAGGTAAATTGAGTTTGAGACCAATGCTCTAGAACATGCATAATTTGTTAAATGGTCTGTATGCAGCAGAACAAACATTTACAACAATTTTTCCATAACCTCCTATGATAAAAAAATGCTTCGGTTTTCGTACACTTCAGTTTTCATCTGACCTTCTTGAAGGAATTCATAATGACGACCACCAACAAGGTACCACTGTGCGGGATACAGGTTGATAACATTTCATAGAAAGAGAAAATGTGTTGTATTGTGTGTTTTGTGGAAACAGTGTACACACCTGGCATTAGGGGCACAGCGTATATACATGCATCCAACCCTGTTCCCTCTGTTAGATCTGGTCAGGAACACATCTGTCACATCCAGCTCTCTCTGAGAATACTGAAACTCTGCTCTTTCCGTGAGATGCAGCTTCCACCTGCTCTCACATCCAGCCCCAGCACCGCCACCTCCTCCACCACTAGTGCCTCCACCTCCACCACCTCCTCTGTCAGCACCACTACCAGCACTCAGCCGAGAACGTAGGCCGGGAGCTCCGAGAGAAGGGAGCGTCGCCCCAGGGTTAGACCCAGATGCAGTTCCAGCTCCAGCATTGGGATCTGGGTCAGGGAGAAGGGCGTATGTGGGCTCTGGAGGGAGGAAAGCTAATTTGGCTGCGATGCGGCTGGGGCAAGGAGGGCAGCAGAATAGGCAGCATAGCTCTCGTATGGACAGACCATTCATCTTCTAGAGAACCAAAAAAACACAGATGGGCTAATTAGAATTACCGAACTGTTTGAATCCGCATTTACGTTTATTTCAATAGTGGGGTCGCCTAAAAACCCTCTTGGTTACATAGGTTATCCATAGGTACATTCATAATAACAACCTCATATAACTTAATCAGAAATGCAATGCAAAGTTACCAGTTATTAATTTATCTTTTTATCATGACCTTACCTGGATTCAAGAGTCCCTGGGTCTTGGAATGGACTGCTGGCACACAATGGTGCCTAGGACTTCCGTACTAGTCACTGAGCCTTGACGAACCTAAACATAAACATGAGCTTTCGCTTTAAAATATCAAGACACGCTCTATTGGTTAAACTAGAGCGATTTTCACCTCTCAAAATACACAACAGTGTAAAAATGGGAACCCTGAATCCAAGTTATTTATTTCCAGTAATGTAAATGAAAACGAACTGCTAGCAGAATTGTTGATTGTCCTTACAGATTCATGTATATAATGTAGATTACTTTTAGATATGTGGAGGTTGAATTCGCTGAAGTCGCCCATGTTTATGATATGGTCTCGAAGGGAAAATGTGTTTATCATTGATGACATATGTGACTGATAATGACACATTAGCTCACGGGGCGACAACCGAGACTGATATGCTAATTAAGTATCTACGATGACAACCTCTAACGCTAGCATTTGCTGTCATATAGCTCTCTATCCACAGCGTCCCATCGTACACATAATCACGTTGATTATGTGTATGACGTGTGAAAATGAATACAACTGCATGGGCTATTGCCGGCAATCTGTTCGAATCAAAATCAACTATTGTTAGCAGAGCAACCTGCTAGACTAGACAGCTAGCATTTGGTGCTAGTACGTTAGCATGTGAGCTAGCTACTTACCAATTCACGGTACGTGGTGCGAAAGGCTGAAGTGCTCCTATTTGTACACGCAAGCAGCACAACACTTCGACAATCCCCTTTGTGCCTTGACATGGATGGTTTTACTCAAGTAAACCGACGGATTTTGTGTGGCTAGCCAGATTACATTTATGGCTACGAGATTTTTTTTCCTCTAGCACTAGCGGATTATATCCGGAAGTGATGTCAGGCCAGTCTGAAAACTTTATTTGCAACGTGCTTGTGAACAATTTTCCATAAACACATTATATTATGTTATATTTTTATGTTGTGTTGTGTTATGTTTTAGATTATATTATTATAATATGTGTGGAGTTAGCATGTTCTCCCCGTGCATGCGTGGGTTTTCTCAGGGTACTCCGGTTTCCTCCCACATTCCAAAAACATGCTGGGTTATACACGCTACGTTATATGTGCCCTCTGATTGGCAAATATAAAATATTATATATTATAAATTATGAAATATTATATATTATAAAATAATATACCCCGCCTCTCACCCGAAGACAGCTGGGATAGGCTCCAGCACCCCCGCGACCCTCGTGAGGAAAAAGCGGTAGAAAATGAATGAATGAATGAATGAATGAAAATATTATATTATATTATATTATATTATATTATATTATATTATATTATATTATATTATATTATATTATATTATATTATATTATATTATATTATATTATATTATATTATATTATATTATATTATATTATATTATATTATATTATATTATATTATATTATATTATATTATATTATATTATATTATATTATATTATATTATATTATATTATATTATATTATATTATTCATTCATTCTCTGCCGCTTTTTCCTCACGAGGGTCGCGGGGGGTGCTGGAGCCTATCCCAGCTGTCTTCGGGCGAGAGGCGGGGTACACCCTGGACTGGTCACCAGCCAATCACAGGGCACATATAGACAAACAACCATTCACACTCACATTCATACCTATGGACAATTTGGAGTCACCAATTAACCTAGCATGTTTTTGGAATGTGGGAGGAAACTGGAGTACCCGGAGAAAACCCACGCATGCACGGGGAGAACATGCAAACTCCACACAGATGGCCGAGGGTGATGGGTGGAATTGAACCCTGGTCTCCTAGCTGTGAGGTCTTTGCGCTAACCACTCGACTGCCGTGCCGCCTATATTATATTATATTATATTATATTATATTATATTATATTATATTATATTATATTATATTATATTATATTATATTATATTATATTATATTATATTATATTATATTATATTATATTATATTATATTATATTATATTATATTATATTATATTATATTATATTATATTATATTATATTATATTATATTATAGTATATTATATTATAGTATATTATATTATACATAAGATAAAGAAGTTCATAAAGAAGTTCATTTATTGTATTACACTGTTATTCAAAGTTTAAAGCCAGTTTTCACACATGCCCTAACATAATATACTAACATAACATAATAAAATTACACACACCAATATGAGGATACATTTAAGTCCAATGTAAATTGCTTTCCAGAAACATTACATTAAAACTCAATATTTGAAATAATTTATTCATGTGTGGTGTATGTATACATATCATCTACATATTTAATTGTGATATTTGATATATTTGAGATATTTAGTATATGTGTGTGTGTGTGTGTGTGTGTGCGAGAGAGAGAGAGAATGAGAGAGAGAGAGAGAGAGAGAGAGAGAGAATGAGAGAGAGAGAGAGTGGGGGGGTCTTCCATTCATCATTGATCCACTGCAGGAGTGTGTGTGTAAATTATGGGCTAGTGTTGTCAATGTGCCTGCTCTGCATTACACAGTTCACATCGCCACTGTAAATTAAAAAGGGAAGACAACATTTAGCTGACATTTGCAAGTGCAAACCGTTTGCAGCTCGGTCCCCTTGCAGAGGACTCCACACAGTCTGCAAGATTTGGGAAATAAAAACGTGTTCCCCGCAGCAAAAAAAAAATCCTTATTTGATTGCGAACACAGGATTTGAAAAACTCAACTCGGCGTTTTTGGAGTCGCTTATTCGGGCAGGCGGTGATGCTCTGCCGAGGCGCAACAACAGAAGAGGGAAGAGACAGGTGAGGTGCGGCTGAAGAGCTGCTTTTTTTTCTTTTTAAGAAGGGCTCCGTAGAGCCGCGCCATCCATCCACGTTTTCTCCACAGAAAGCAAGAGTAGCGAGCAGAGAGAGGGCGAGTGGGCGACGGGCACCTGCTCCACCTGACCATCTGGTGTGGTGAGTGTGCCAAGTGGAGCGAATGATAGGCGCAAATGTGCACGGCGGATGGCATGAGCAGGTCCATTCTGTAGCATATATGAGCAACACCATTGCTGCATTATTTGCCCATCTGGAGTCACCAGTAGATTGTCTGAATTGCTCTTTGTGTCTGCTGCAAGTTCTTTTTTCATGATTATTATTGATTTACGTATCGTGCACTGCTGCAATGGTAATATTCTTTTTCCATGTTGCATAGCTCTGTGTACTCTACGCATTAAAACACTGCAGTGCAAATATTGTAACACAATGCTTGATTGAAATTCTTATTTAGATCACAAGTCGTCATCACAATGGGGGTTATTTCTGTAAAAAATGATACTCAGTTAGTCCATAGACTGTATTTATGGTATTTTAATAAGTGTTTGCTTATTGCTCCCTGGTAAGAAGACTAAAGGTCAGATCTGATTATTTGGAGGCCATGAGGCCAATTCGTAATAAATTACACGAAACAGCATATTGAAAATATAATGTACTTTTTATGAAAAATAGTAATGCAATGACAAGAATTGAAAAATATCTTGCCATGTAAATTATAGCCAAAGCCTGCACGCCCATTAGCTCTATATACTGTAAGTGACATGCGCTCACTGTTGTCCTTTAGCTCCTATACTGAAATGACTTAGCTGTATGCTAAATTTATAGTTTGCAGCTTCATCCTTGAGGCTAAAACCAATTCCTCCGTGGCTGTGGTTTATGTTTCTGTCCAGAGTTGACAGGTGAAAACAAAAGGTTGGAGACCAAATTAATAGGGCTAAATGAATGAGCAGCACTGCAATGTGGTTGTAGGAGAGATTCATTATATCAGATTGTAATCTGTCACATACTAAAGGAGAGAAAAGGAAGCCAGAGATGCAGAGAAATGATTGCGGCCAGTGAAGGACTGTTGGGGGGGGGAAAGGGGCAGCAGACAGCAGTCAGGGCAGCTGTGTGAATAGTCTCCCTGTTATCATTGACGCTCACACAGACAGCCATACAAGCGCCCTGTGAGCAGGTGCTAAACCCAGCAACACTGCAGCAAGCACGGGCAACAACAGGTGCAGCCTCAGCCTCCATTTGGAAGGCACTTTTGCAGCCACTCATCCCAAACATGCAGTGATGACCTTACCCTGGACCATAATCATGGGAAGGCAAACAAGCGGAATGGGATTAAGAGACCAATCTGCATGTATAATAAAGTCAAGGCTGCAGTAATGGAATTAAGAAAATAGCAGGGCCTCTGCAAAGGCTTTTGTCAACTGTGAAATTAATCAGTGAACGGCTATAAAGTGGAACCGTGGAACTTGTACTTGTGTGTTACTATAAATGTGTGAGGTGCAGGAATTGATGTCGGGGGTTTAGAGTTGAGTTTCAGTAAGTTTAATTTGTGTGGGTAACGAGTAATGAGGGATTTTTATTTGGGATTATATTGCCTGTTGTTCATTTAAACCTGTAATACAAGCCAGCGATCAGGTCTGGCCCACGTGTGTCTCATCAAACATTACGGTAACATGACGCACACAGAATAGTTCATTCATTCATTCACTTTCTCCCGCTTTTTTCCTCACAAGGGTCGGGGGGTGCTGGAGCCTATCCCAGCTGTCTTGGGACTGGTCGCCAGCCAATCACAGGGCACATATAGACAAACAACCATTCACACTCACATTCATACCTATGGGCAATTTGGAGTGGCCAATTAACCTAGCATGTTTGTGGAATGTGGGAGGAAACCGGAGTACCCAGAGAAAACCCACGCATGCACGGGGAGAACATGCAAACTCCACACAGAGCTGGCCGAGGGTGGAATTGAACCCTTGTCTCCTCGCTGTGAGGTCTGCGCGCTAACCACTCGACCGCCGTGCCACCCACAGAATAGTTAATATAGTATAATAAGTATATAAGTAATAATAAGTATAATATATATATAATAAGTATAATATAGTTATACTTAAAGGGGAGCTATTATGCTAATTTTTGGCCTTTTGTATGGAGTTGTAGTTGTGGAGTTGTGGAGTTATAGAGCAGCTATACACGATAAAGCTGCACAGAAAGCTTTATTCCACCCACTGGCATGCCCACTCCGCTGTGATTGGTCCAACTCAGTCCCACTGTGAATTCACAGTGAGCTGATGTTACAAAAAACTCAGAAACTGAGCATTCAAAGCATCCATGGCAAACTTCTTCCAGGGCTCACTTCCAAATGTGCAAAACCAGATAATGAAACTTTGGCATCGTTGAACACGAAAAGAGGAAAAAGCATAATAAATAACTTTTTGTCAATTTAATCACAATGTAATTTAAGCATCTTTGAAGCACAAATAAATTTCGTTGGATACTTAAAAAAAGCTGTAGTTGCACACAAACTAAGAAACATAACAGTCCTTCATGCACCTGTGAAAACAACCTCCAAAGTGGAAGCAAATATTCCACAAACAAAGTGGAAACTAGTCAAAGCAATAAAGCGTAGCTGTCTGCAAGTAAAAAGCAATCTAAGAGAGCCTTTTGGGTGCCCATAGGGACACTTAATGAGCTCTATTGATCACATAGGGCCCTATTTAATCAAACATGCTAAGCCGCAAACAGGGCATCTCAAGCCCGGAAAAATAGATTGGATTGCAGCATAATACAGATATCCACGAGGAAACTAAATCAACCACTGATTAGTATGACGGGCTTGATAAGGAGCCTGTTATGTGATGAAACTGAGGAGGAGACGGCCTAACATCTCTTATGTAAAGCGACACATTGCCTCCATTTGCCTTTGTTACACCGAGACTGAGTCAACCACCGACGCTACTGTGTTTAAGATGATTTCACTTGAATCTGGAGTTGCTTAAACTGTTTCCATCAATGACAGCATTGACTTGTTCACAAAGGCTGAGTGGGTTTTTTCACTCACAGAATGGTGTTGTTGATCACAAAACCACATCTGACATTTGAGAAGTTTCTCTTACTTTGCTGTGGATGTTTGTTTTGTGACTATAGAGATACCTTCTACCCACAGCCCTACTTACAGTATGTGGATTCTATTTTCATTAGAAGCATGCAGTAATGTACAAAGTTTTATAGAAAGTATATATAGTAGACAACCAAGTTAGTTATCCTGAAACTTTATGAATGGTGGTACAATTTAAGTTCAGTTTAGTTCTTAACAAAAGACATTCAATTAGAAAACTGATGCAACTTTTCCCATAAGAAATAATGTAAATACAATTAATCCGTTCCAGACACCAAAAAATATTAACAAAAAATCCTGTTGATAGAGAATAACAATAGTTTTGCATGTGGAATAATGGGGAATAATTATGAATGATGAATGGATGGAACTTGTTGATGTTAACATCCCGCACATCCTGGCAAGACTGAATTCACTAGTGCTTCTCACACTCATAACCTTCTTTGGCCCCATGTCGGGTGATTTATAACAGGTGCATAGCCACTGAGTCAGCAATGTGTAGCATGCTTTTTTTTGGCCACTGAATTTCACGGAACAATACAGTGTAAGGCAAACTGACTCGTTTGTTACGTGCAATATTGTAAAAAAAAATAAATAAACAATTCAAAAGTTTTGTGATGAAAAAACTAATCTGGGGTGTATGAAAAAGGTTTGCATTCAAAAAAGAGTAGAAACAAGCAGAATTAGTTTAATTCTACCCTTTCTCTATGTCAGTAGAATTAAACCG
Organism: Doryrhamphus excisus; assembly: GCF_037039965.1. Classification (NCBI taxonomy): domain Eukaryota; kingdom Metazoa; phylum Chordata; class Actinopteri; order Syngnathiformes; family Syngnathidae; genus Doryrhamphus; species Doryrhamphus excisus. The sequence goes on from NC_136362.1 coordinate 18,941,353, forward strand.
ATAATTCATTGAAACAAATAAACTTGATACACTTTGGTGAGCATCCGCCCCCAAAAAGTTGCAGATAGATTAAAATATTGTGCCTTGTAAGAGTCCGCTTGCAGTGGGGCCACAGGGGCAGTGACCATCCTGATGCAGTAGATCAACTATGAAAAGCTGAAAGCATCAGTTGAGACAAGACATACTAAAAAATAACAAATAAGAAGGGTTCTGGTCTTTATTTTCATTTCATGGTCATTTTAAGGAGACAGCAAATGGTGAGTCATTGCATCACAGTGGAGATTGTGGCATATAAAACGGCAGCACAGCGATAAGGAATCATACTTTTTTTCTGTAGTTGTCTTGCAGGCTTTTCTACTTTCTTAGAATATTGTCCCAGGCTAGTCTGGAACCGCATCCTCTCTTCCCAGATCTTCTTGTAACAGCGCACAGAATCCATGACCCCTCTAGCGTTCATTAATAATCTTTATCCTTAACCAAAAGAGCTCACCACCTCCAGTCTCTGAGCTTTTTATAATGTTCATTTTCACTTCCATTGTGATGGCTTTTCTTTTCTTTGGCGCACCGGGAATGCAAGTCTTGTCTTTATTGGCTACAATTTGTTTTATGTTTTATGTGTTCGTAAACACAAAACACTGAACACCGAGGACCACCTTTATGAGGTATTGGCTAAGCATTTGGTATTAGGGAGAATAGCTAATAGCAAAAAGATGAGAAGGACCCAGCTGAGCAAGCACCTATACCGCATGACTTATTCCAACATGGTCCTCAGAGAATGGACCTCAAGGGCTTCATTCTTCAGAATTAAGAAGGCAGAAGGCCTGGAGTCATGCCGGTGTACTTTCAATGCTTGTCAGATACTCACAATCATCCAGAGACAGGTATTCAAAATAATCCCATGCAAAACATTCCCTGTGATGAGGCATGATGCCTTCAGGAGCCTTTCAAGGGGAATTCTTGCAGATGTTTCAAAATGAAAGGAGAATAATAATGGCTGCCATACAGCCTGAGGAGCTTTATATAGGAGGCTTTGTTGTCCACTATACTATAGATACACATGATGAGTGAAATATGGTAATAGGCTGCACTCGCACCTTAGCGGCCTTGAACTGTTGCACCATTCACCCATCCACACATTGCGTTAACTAACCAGTGTATTTACATAATGTTGATGCATCAGGCGCAATTAAGGGTTGTGTTTTTTTTCTTCACGTCTCCGTACCACCTGAGCCATGCTTCCCATTGTGGATTGAGTCATAGGATTTAGTCAGATAAGCAGCATGCCTTGCAGTTGTTTTGTATGTGGGACTCGCTGGCTTTACAGTGGCCATGCATCCTCTCTTTTATGACTTTCAGTCCTCATTGATTCTTCCCCTGAGGTGCAGACTCGTTTTAAAATGACTTGGCTGTTGCCCTGTGAAATGTGCTGTTTAGTACTGTACATTTGCAGGTTGAGTCACATGTTTTTTTTGTCATGCATGTTACACTAACATGTTACGCTGCAAAACGCTGCTTTGCATGCAGCTGCTCCTCTTATTCATTATTCCTTTACATGTATGGCAATTTGGTTGTGAGTGATCTCCCAGCTGATGCATTAAAAAAAAAAACACACAGCTAGTCTAATATGTCACCTTCTGTGATCTCATTAACTTCCCCAAATTTCAAAGTGCAAAAATGACAATCCATTTCATGCTCTTTTTTTTTCAATCTCGATGGCGCACACAAATAAAACAAGCAATAACCACGTAACCTTTTCTCAAATGCCACTGCAGAGGCACTTGACTTCGTACCTTCATGCACAAAATAAATGGAGTTGTACGTTTCTGCCTGGCTTAGTCTTAAAACTTGCCACTTTTTCGGCTTTTGTTTCCTCACAAATTCAGTGAGACTCGCAGGCCAAAAAGCAGGCTTTAGCTATGGCAGCTTAGCTACATATTTGGACGATAAACGCATATCCGAGTCTTTTGTCTCGCAGCTACGGTATAGTGGAGATGTTTTTACAGGCCCATTCACTTCTAAAGGTAAACTTTTCCCTTTAAACAAGGAAGAGCATGATACTGTTGTGCATGAATGTGTAACCATGCATCTTTTCTTCTATCAGTCTACTGTATAAGCAATTTGGCCTTTTGATAACTGCTGTGCAAAGACCACCTATTGTGAGCTGTGATCCTCTTAGCAAGCGTCTGTCAAAAGAGCCAAGTATACTCGTACTGGTGATCCCTGCACACACAGAATAAGATGTCAGAGCAACCTTACGTTTTCCATCAATATGCAGTGGGATGCATGGTGATGACATAGAAATAGAAAGTTGTTGCACTGTATACACAGAATAATCTAATAAGAGAAGAAATGATATCCCTATTGTGTGATACATGATTGTATCTTCATTGTGGTTATACGTGGCTGGAGCGTGCGTGCCTGCGCTTTGGCTCATCGTGTGTGTCTGAGTGTGTGTGCACTGCATACTCATGTGCTCGCCTCCAGCTTCGAGTTGTGCAGTGAATGTATATGCGCTTACTGCAGTCAAACTCCAGTTAGTAACATTTGCCCTTGCTGCTGCGTGAATGAACGCGCACCATTACGTGTATGAGTGTATGTGCGATTTCGGATGCATGTGTTGTTTTCACAGCATTTCTAAGTCAACATATTTGATTTTTGATAGCTATTCATTAGTTGCTGCTTTGTACCTCCATTCCAGAGCTGTACATTTATCACACTGTACGTCCATTACCATATAAGCGGCTAACTCACTGCAGCCAACGACTGCAGCGTGTCTGCTGCTCGCAGCAATTTGGCTTTAGACAGAAAGGCCTGATTGGAGAAGAAGTCTGAGGGGAGATGGAGCTCTCACTGGCTAGACTCCAGCTCTGTCCATCCCTGTTTTAATTACCTACGGCACCCACCCTTGGGAATATCTCCCTTCCTCCTCGTCTTACATCTTTTCTCCCTTCTCTCTCTCTCTCTCTTTCGCTCTCTCAGCTTCCATCTTTTCCCTTTTATCTCCCTTCTTTGCCTCTTTCATAGACCATCACTAATTTGTGCTTCTTTCCCTCACTTTTCTTTATCATCCACACACAAAACAGGCAAGACCACAGCTGCACCAAAAGCCTATGCGAGGGCTAACCTTTGCATTACCATATAAATGACCCTGTAGATTGAATAGTATTTTAGGATATTTAACAGCAAAAGACGGATTCTCTTCAATGTCATTAGAGCTTCTCCTGGAAGACAGGCAGCCCCTTTAAGGAATATTCAACTTGATAAGATAAAGACTTGACACAGGGTTCCCATTGCTGGAGAGAGTGCAATTGTCTGTCTGTCTGAATGTGTGCAAGCTTTCTATTATATTAGTAGATGAGTACACGTGATCTGATCCCTAAGTATGCAAGTCCTCCTTGCATCTCTCTCCGAACTACGTGCTTTTGACATAGTATGGACGCTGTTGGCATTGGCAAAATGTCATATGATCATATAACCATCCAAGTAGTATCATATCACATCCAAATTAATAGGACTGTCAGCACAGGAGTACTAGCAAGTATGAAATTAACAGGGTAGTTTCATATACAACCCAAGGCTAATTCATCAGGTACATTTGCACAGTCTAATGAGATCCAGTACCTTGGGTGTATTTGACAAATAGATATTAGAATCATTTACATTATTTTGTGTGTGTTTTGATTATTACTGTTTTTCTTATTTATTTTAGCTTGTGCAAATGGACCCATTAGTTGTTTTTTTTTTAGTTTTCCGAACATACAGTACATTATCCTTCTTTGAACTGAAAGAAATAATACAAATGTGATATGATGCCCAGCTTGTGTCCTATCTGTGTCACTAACAATTGATGTTAGCAGGATTATTTGCTATAAAGTTAATCTTGTCTGCAGCTGGATTGTGATCTTCTATAGCTCCAGGGTAAGAAACACCATTAACTAAAAAAAAATGAACATTTTGACAGTTGTAATGTAAGAGCAGCCTTGTAATAGTCGTCTTGGCTTTGTGGCAAAGCAATGGGGCATTGATTTTGTTATATAATAATCCTCTGGACTTTTACCACTCTATTTTATGTATCTATGGTCAGATATTATATTATGATGGTCAGAAAGACATTCTGTACTCATTTACATTTTCTGTACATGAGCGTTTAGGAAAAGGCGTTAATGAAGCTTTATTGCAGGATGCCGTTCTGAAGTATGAAGGTGACCCACTTGTCCCAGTTTAGCCCATGTCTGCATTTCTACCCTCAGGCCATCTTACTTTATTCAGGGATTTAACCTGCTTACCGTCCTCCAGAAGGAGTCACGTTGAAAGTGAGGGGAAAAAAAGACTGGAAAGTATTTTGGTCTTTAATTCGCTCATTTGTTTATCAGATCAAGCTGTCTTGGTCATTTTCAGTGTTGTCTAGCAGTTTGACAAAAAGATCTATAAAGAAGTATCAATAGTGTGGAGCATGGGTGTCAAACTCAAGGCCTGGGGGCCAAATCTGGCCCGCCACATCATTTTACATGGCCCGCAAAATCCTGGTGATAATATGTGTCTATAATGCACTTCATCTTTTTTCCTTCTAAATGTATTTGTTCTTTAATTTTGAGAGAAAAATACATGCAGTTCTTTTAAACTTTAATATTATCTGATCATGCAACAATTCTTGCATATTATTATATTAATAAGCACCTCGACTAATCATTTCAAAGCAACTTATCCATCAATTTTTTAGTTAAACTATAATCATCAAATACAAGGAAAATTGTGTCATAATATCATGAGGCAATTGCACATTTAGATTCATGTATATTGACAATTACAGTACAAGTGGCCCTCTGATGGCAGTCATAATTGTGATGTGGCCCTCAATGAAAACAAATTTGACACCCATGGTGTAGAGCAGTGGTCTCAAACACGCAGCCCGCGGGCCAAATGTGGCCCGCAGGACACTAGTTTGAGGCCCCCGCCTTGATATGAAAGTTTAATGTTAGTGCGGCCGGCGCAAGTTTGATATGGATGCTATATGGTATCATGTACCCAGAAAAAATTATTAAGTTTGATTAATGTTCATGTTAAAGGTTAAATAACTGTTAATAGTTATCCTCCCTATCCGTGTGGAAGTGGTAAGTTTTTGGCTATTTAAGTTTAAAGGAAATAACTTGAAGGCTACCGTTTAGGTCGTTAGCTCTCCAGTTTGCGAGTTAGCATGTGTCTCAAGACCCTGCAGTTGCGCAATATGTTGTAAATAAAAAGAGTATAAATGTGACTATAGTCGTGTTTTGTCATGTCTACAGGGCTCTAATAATGCTTTGTTCATTTTAATATGAAAAAATAATTTGTCTACCCACCAACTATATGTGGTTTCTTAAGTTTTTATTATTTGCCGTTTTATTATTATTATCATTATATTTACTTATTTATTACTGATTGATTGATTCTTTATTCTTGATTTGTTTATTTATTTTTCATCTTATTTTGTGTAGAAAAATAAAAAGTAAGATATTTGAGAACAGTGGAATGTTTTATCAGAGCTTTTATTGTAGAAAATCGAAACCAAAGCAACGTTTATTCATTCATTCATTTTCTACCGCTTTTTCCTCACGAGGGTCGCGGGGGGGCTGGAGCCTATCCCAGCTGTCTTCGGGCGAGAGGCGGGGTACACCCTGGACTGGTCGCCAGCCAATCACAGGGCACATATAGACAAACAACCATTCACACTCACATTCATACCTATGGACAATTTGGAGTGGCCAATTAACCTAGCATGTTTTTGGAATGTGGGAGGAAACCGGAGTACCCGGAGAAAACCCACGCATGCACGGGAGAACATGCGAACTCCACTCAGAGACGGCCGAGGGCAGGAACCGAACCCCGGTCTCCTAGCTGTGAGGTCTGCGCGCTAACCACTAGACCGGATGCAGCCCAGTCTCGCCCAGACCCTAGCTCCAGTGGCCCCCAAGTAAATTGAGTTTGAGACCCCTGGTTTAGAGCTTGTATGACTTAGTATGACTTAGTTTCAATGTAGCATTGTGTGTGTTGTTTTCATTTTGTATATTTGATGCACTGATGTCAAATAAACTATAATTACATGTCAATGTATGGACAATGTGCAGCAACCCCCCCAAATCTTCCCCCTACTCATGTCCTTGCACATGAGCACTCAGATGGTATTTGCATGTATTTGGTTTTGTGCACAGGCGTGGATTATCATGTGTCGTGTGTGCACGAGAGTGAACCCAACATCTTTGCTTTTAGATCTACTGCAACGAAGCCTATCTGCCTTGCTTTGCTACGGGTTGCTACGGTAACAAAGGCACAGAGTGAAGTGGCTGCAGCAGCTTAACAGAGGCACACAAGAGACAGTGAGAGGGAGAGGTTTTGCCTGTAGAGCAAATCATAACATCAGACTGAATGCAACAAAGGAACAAAACATTTTGGAGGCATATGTACAGTGGTGTAAAAACCTGCCTGTATTTTTAGCATGGTTGTCACAATTAAATGTTTCAGACCATCTGCAGTTTTTAAATGAAACGTTCTATTATTAAGGGAGAAAAAAAAACAAACCGACATGGGCCCTGTGTGAAAAAATGAGGAGAACGGCTATTTCTATTTCATTCTGGGCTTCAAACTACCTACCCCTCATCTGACACCAAATCTGGTCGCCAGCCAATCACAGGGCACATATAGACAAACAACCATTCACACTCACATTCATACCTATGGACAATTTGGAGTCGCCAATTAACCTAGCATGTTTTTGGAATGTCGGAGGAAACCAGAGTACCTGGAGAAAACCCACGCATGCACGGGGAGAACATGCAAACTCCACACAGAGATGGCCGAGGGTGGAATTGAAGTATTTATTATTTATTATTTATTATTTATTATTTATTATTTATTATTTATTATTTATTATTTATTATTTATTATTTATTATTTATTATTTATTATTTATTATTTATTATTTATTATTTATTATTTATTATTTATTATTTATTATTTATTATTTATTATTTATTATTTATTATTTATTATTTATTATTTATTATTACACAGGAGCCAGGCAACGACATTTCGTTGGCAATTTCACTGCTGTGTTATTGTGCAATGACAATAAAGAAAGTCTATGTCTATGTCTATGTCTATGTCTATGTCTATGTCTATGTCTATGTCTATGTCTATGTCTATGTCTATGTCTATGTCTATGTCTATGTCTATGTCTATGTCTATGTCTATGTCTATGTCTACGTATGTCTATGTCTATGTCTATGTCTATGTCTGTCTATGTCTATGTCTATGTCTATGTCTATGTCTATGTCTATGTCTATGTCTATGTCTATGTCTATGTCTATGTCTATGTCTATGTCTATGTCTATGTCTATGTCTATGTCTATGTCTATGGGTTTATGGCAAACCAGTGAGTGAGTGAGTAGTGCCATAGAACTAAGAACTATGCACTAAGATAGTGCAGCGTGTATAATTAGTATGATGCATTGCAGCGCTAAACTGCCGACGACAACCACAATGTTAAAATGATATCAATCAAAACTGAGCATTGTAATCTTTGTTCTGTGATAATGGATATTGTTATGTTCTGCAGGTGAGCCAGATGAAGTGTTGAGTGTACATGAAAAGCTACTGTAGTCTGGTCCCGACATCTCATACAACGCACTGTAACAGCCGAGACTGCAACATCCATGAGGCCTCTGAGATTTATGTATCGTCATGCTCAGTAAATGCTGCACACCACAGGAAGGGATGGTGCATTCGTGTCTGTCTGTTTTGCTGGATGAAAGTGTATTGATCCTGTTCAGCAGTCTTCTGCAAATATAAGCACAACCACTTTTGTGATGGTATTACAAGTAAATATGATGTCTTTCACTTTGTTGACACATTAAATTACACGTGATGGGCATTTAGGAATTCCCAGGATGGTGCTCAGATCCGTTACGATGATAAACAAGCGTAGGCTGGACTTAATGAAATGGAGCTCTGTGATCTTAACTGATGATAACCAAGCATGTGCAAACCAGATAAGGTGGAACAGGTGACCACGCACCCTCCGACAACGTGCTGATTGGTTAATGATGCGAGTGTTAGAAGGTGATTTGTTAATGGTTTGCTTTGATGGGACTAGATTACACCGCCAGGCTGTGTGCATCCCATGATAGCCGTGTCAGTGTCACGCCATTTAATTCATTGACACGGACACGATATGACAGATACTGCAGAACACACATACTTTCCTTCTAATTGCTCGGCTGCCTTCCCGTAATTTTATGATACTGGTTTTACGATCCTCACTCTGACACAGCAGGTTTGTTAAACACTTTTTAGACGTCTTCATTAGAACATCGCTGCCTTTTAACACTCAGCTCAAAAGTTAAAACCCCAAATACTTGAAGATTTAGAGGCTTTGTCCAGGTGCTGGTACACAAATCCTGGTACAGTGTCGGCCTTGGCCCAAATCTAATAGTTTATCTTACAGATCAATAATCTTAATCGATATCCACTCTAATGAGGAGACTTTATCAATGATAGCCTGAAGGGTGTGGTGTGTTGCCTGTGTATTTTGCTGCAAGAAAACTATGTGATGGGGTAAAGAAGGAGGCGGGAGTGGAAGAAGAGGGATGCCCAAATGTAATGTGACAGCGCTTCTCCATAACCATATGATACCTAATCTCAGAGGAACACACGCTTCATTTGACTCCTTTTTAATTTCACCCACCCGTCCTTTCAATCCATTCAAGGCAACCGAATTTCATTTTCATCTTAAGCATCAAATTTGGATCCCGCCCATGAAAAAGCCATAATGAAATGACAGTGACAGACCCGTGAATTCTAATGGAGAGTCAGATGAAACGACCCTGCACCTCCCCTCAGGCTTTCCCCCCGTTGTATTTGACCATGGGGAGGCTTAGGGATGTCAAAGTCGCAATCTTACGGCTGGAATTGCCACCCCCCTCCCCCTTAGTAAAACACATGGAACCTGGAATTGATGGTTCTATATGTAATTCTGTGTGCTGTAGTTGTGGGAGATTGAATGAATAGCATTTTACTGGAACCTCAAGCAGGGCCCTCCTGAAAAACAAAGTACAAAAGCCAATAATGTCAGTAACGGATCCTCAGAATAATCGTCTCTTTTCTATCTTTTATGGAAATTTGGAAATTTCCAACCACTGACTTACAAGATATAAGTCAGAGTCCGAACTTGGGGTCAACTCATGGACCTCAACTTTACAGAGATGGCAATCTGACGTCACACAGCATTCACAGACACATTAAAAGTCGGTTACACTAGATATTACATTTTAACACAACCTACTGTACACCAAAATTAATGCTTGGATATAATTAAATTCACTTTTTGAGGTCAGATCCATTTTCTATACCGCCTATCCTCACAAGGGTTGTGTACATGCTGGAGCCTATCCCAGCTGTCTTTAGGCGAGAGGCGGGGTACACCCTGGACTGGTCGCCAGCCAATCACAGGGAACATATAGACAAACAACCATTCACACTCACAAGGCTATAAAAAAAAAAACCTTTTACGCTGATTAAGAAGCCAGTTTAAAGCAATAATTGAAGGATAATCAACTCCAGAGTAATTTACACCTACCACTCTGTATTTTCAAGTCCACCAATCTTCATCTCCACATCTTAAGTCCGTGTTATGCAATTTTTTTATTTCATCTCCAAATGTTTCTTCCTCCTCAAAAATGATTCTATTTTTTTTTTAATTTTTATTTTATTTTTGTTTATTTATTAATTTGTTTAATTGTATTTATCATGGGCTGCACGGCGGTCGAGTGGTTAGCGCTCAGACCTCACAGTTAGGAGACCAGGGTTCAATTCCCACCCTCGGCCATCTCTGTGTGGAGTTTGCATGTTGTCCGCCTTCATGCGTGGGTTTTCTCCGGGTACTCCGGTTTCCTCCCACATTCCAAAAACATGCTAGGCTAATTAGCGACTCCAAATTGTCCATAGGTATGAATGTGAGTGTGAATGGTTGTTTGTCTATATGTGCCCTGTGATTGGCTGGCGACCAGTCCGGGGTGTGCCCCGCCCGAAGACAGCTGGGATGGGCTCCAGCACCCCCCGCGACCCACGTGAGGAAAAGCGGTAGAAAATGAATGAATGAATGAATTTATCATCCTTCCTCTTTCCCCTCCCCACATAGTGTCATGCATTAAAAAGCCAGGGTGTAGAGTGGGCCTGTTGAGAGTGGACTGCAGCCCCCAGTCAGCAAACCCTCACCCAGCTGCCCTATCTACTTAACTTGAGTTAATCAGTGGTGTGTTGCATCCTCTGAATCTAGGCTTTGACTGTAGTCCACTGCAAAAAAGCAAAGGTCCCTATAGGCATGCTTGAATGAGTTTGGTGCGGAAGACCTTGAGAGTCCTGACCTCGAACCCGAATGAACTATAACACAAATCAGTGACCTCTGAATTGCTAGCATACCTACAGTCCTCCTATTTTTTTCATGTGTCACTATGAATACTGCACTTTTAATTTCTATCTATCTTGCTCCTCATCATCTCTTTTCACTCGCCTTCATTCTTCATCATAAAGAAGAAGTCCTCTGCCTTTTGTTGCCTCCATGTCTGATTGGAAAAACAATCAGCGAAAAGAACATTACCACCCAAAGTAGCTTTGTAATCCTGTGACTGTTTTTGTCTGTCAGTGTGTTTCATGGCTCTAAGAATTCTATTCTATTTAACCGTTCTGACAATGTGGTGGCATTTGTGACAATGGGGCTCCGTTCCATCAGGAAGCAACAATAGCTTCCTACTGCTGCCAGGTTGGTGGCAGCGGTCACCACACAGACACACACACACACACACACACAGACCAATCGGTTTGCATGTTTTTTTAACTTCTTTTCTCTGACTCTGTTAACAGTGCATGTACTCTGCTGCCATGGCAACCATGGGTCCTCTCCTCACGTTTCTTCTCCTGCTGCTTCATCTGGCTGATGGCTCATTCCCAGAGGAGCCCAGTCCACTCAGCTATGTCCCTATGGAGGGTATGTGTCCTTGTGTGTGTATGCGTGTGTGTGTGTGTGTCGCATTGATAAATGGCTCCATGATAAATGTGGAAATGGGGGGGGTTCAAAGATCACAGCCTTGGTGTGGGGCTACGTTAGAAGTCTACCCAGGCATACACTGTGGATCTATATAGCTGTATAAAGCCAATAGGCATGAGCCTTTTGGCAAGATAGGTTAGAAAGGAAACAAGGAGGAGCCCTTAGAAGATGGATCACTATGCCCTTACCTACCCTGGCCGCCTTGCAGTCAAGGACAATGAGAGATTTTCCCAATCTGTCTCCTGGTGATGAGAGCTCCCCGTGGAGGCAGCTGTCCTCCTCTTTGAAACTTTGTATCAGTCTCATTCAGTCACTACATCTCTCCACTTCATCTGTACTCTTTCATTATGCGGAGGAAAGCACTCATTTGTTCACTTCTTCTCATTAGAGCTGCCTGTGAAAACACCAAGAGGATTTAACTGTATTTCTGTGATGTATCGCTAGCTGCTCTGTTCATACATAAAAGTATCATAGCATCAGTTAAGGTTATACCGAAGTAAGCATTAAGGAAGCTGTTTGAAAAGTCCCTGTTACGTATAAAGAGCAAATAGAGAGGAGAAAACGACTGTCCTCCATAGTTTGACACTTCCATTTTGCTTTGTCAGTGGTGAGGAGGTATCCGGTGTTCCTGGGAAGAGCTCATCGTTCAGCACAGAGACAAGAGCTGCACATCCAGACGGTCCTCCAAGTCAACCGCACTCTCTACATAGGAGCCAGGTAACCAACAGCAACCGCCTCCGACTGCGTGTGACTGATGTGCTCACATTCTTATCTTTCATTTCATGCCTTCCATCTGCTATCGATGTAAGATATCTCCACTCTACTGTACACTGACAAAATGGCATTACAAGGAAATAGAAATATATTTACATATATATATAGAAATATATTTACAAAATTACAGATACTTACAATCTTTAGTAAAAATGACTAAAATAAGCATGAGTCTTTCTAGTATGAGATGAATTAGATTAATACATAAAACTCATGAGACTGGGTTTTAAAGGTTATAAAGGTTTGCTCACTAAGAGTGTTGTATGCAAGTAAAACCAAAGAAGAAGAAGCCGAGTGCATTGATACACTGAATCGGTCAAACATTCTCCTTGAGTTTGGTAAGTATTTTATTTTTCACAGCGTTCAACAATGAATGATGGTATTTTAGAGAAGGTTAACTTATGTTAACTTTATCTTAGCTGGTTGTAATTTTATTTGAACACTCTTTCCCTGTTAATTGAACCTGAGCTAATATAAGTCAACTATATAAGACACAATTTCCATTTGGTTTTTACAGCTAAAGTCAGTTTGTCATTCATCATTAATGGTAATACAGAACGGTAAGTGCTTGCTGTGTAATATAATCCTCCGGGATGAGCACCGTGTCTATGATTTGATGCGGAACAGTTAGTGGCGCCACTCATGTCTGTCTAAAGCACAAAACGAAAATGTAGATAATTAGTGCTGGAGGATGTGCAGATTTTTGCCTAAATATACTGAATATTCCTGTATTTTATATTAATATTATTCACAACAAGAGCTCAGGCAGAAGAAATCATTTAAAAAATATCTTGTTTTCACATAATACCTTTCCAAGTAGAAGAATCTTAGCTCCTCTGGGTCTTGTTGACGAGTGAGGGAAAGATGGAACACGAGATTGACAGGCGGATTGGTGCGACTCTGCATCGGTCCCTTGCTGTGAAGCTCTCAATTTACCAATCAGTCTACGTTCCTAACCTCCCCTATGGTCATGAACTCTGGGCAGTCACCAAGAAAACAAGATCACGGGTACAAGCAGCTGAAATTAGTTTTCTCCAAAGTGGCTGGGCTCTCCCTTAGACAGGAGGTGAGACCGTATCGCTGCTCCTCCGCATTGAGAGGAGCCAGATGAGGTGACCCAGGTATCTGGTTAGGATGTCTCCCGGACATCTCCATGGGGAGGTGTTCAGGGCACATCCAACCGTTGGCGAGACCGTGTTTCTCAACTGGCCTGGGACCCAACTTTGGGATAACCACTGATTTGATGAGTGAAATGACAGACTTTTCTGTTTTGTTGTTATCATCCATTTGTTTGTATGTTTTAGGTTCATAAATTGCTTGCTAATCATCAACATTCAACTTCTGTATTTGTCTTGTTTTGGGAACGCTGTTCTCTGGGCAACCTCTTGAGAATAACTTTTTGTTTATATCATTAATTTTAATTCACTTTTATGATAAGTGCATTTTTTAGAAGACCCCTGGTATGTGTGAACAGCAGCACATATTAAGGTATATGCTATATTATAATCAGATTTTGATGAATGTGGTTGGTAAGGAACAAATCAATTGTCATACATGTGACTTGTGGAAAATAGATACTTGTGTGTTGATTTTATTATTAATTTATTGGCAAACTTGACAATTTTTTCCATATTTTACCTCCAGTGCTGTGGATGTGGACGTAAAAAATGTGTATGAGTTACTAAAACAAGAAATATGTGCTCATGTTTCACATAAGGATTGGAATGGCAATTCCAAAAAAAGTGCAGTTTTCATATGAGTGTGCAACACAAATTCTTGAATAATTATATTGAATATTATATAATAATAATTTGTATTACTCTCTTGTGAAGCACCTCTCAGCATATTTTCAAGGCACTGACTTTTGTATAAAATTGACTTGGCCAAATTTTTTTGTCATTTTCTGTTTGTTGTTGAAACCAAAAACATGCATGCTAGGTCCATAGGTATGAATGTGAGTGTGAATGGTTGTTTGTCTATATGTGCTCTGTGATTGGCTGGCGACCAGTCCAGGGTGTACCCCGCCTCTCGCCCAAAGACAGCTGGGATAGGCTCCAGCATACCCACGGCTTCGTGAGGATAAGCGGTGGATGGATGGATGAATGTTACAAAATGGTGATTAATCATAATGAATTAATTTAATAACTGTGATTAATGGGATAAAAACAATTTCAATCATTTGACATACTATATATAAAACTAAAATGTATACAGTATGTTATTTTGCTGGATCAACAGTTAATGTTTATTAATAATAAAAAATAATAATCACAAAAATTCTTATATGAGAATAAACCTTGGTAGCATAAGCACAACCTAATACGTCTTACCTTGAGATCGGTACCTTGTATCGGTTTGTTAAGGGAATCATTTTTTAAGTATCAAGAGTTAGTGTAAACAGTTATTTACATACCCCGTGGCTGTTAAATTTATTCATCTGGGTTATTTTCCCAGGGCGATCATGGGAAAAGCTACCATCTTTTATTAGAACTTGTATCATGTGCCTCTGGTTGACATTCATCATTAAATAAAAAGCTGGAAAGTAAAAGCTCTTTTTATACACCAGCGACAAAGCTAAATTGAACCCAAAAGTGTTGAAAAAAATGTGAAAAAGCATCCAAAGCTGTTTATATGGACTGTTGTTCTCTGAAGGAGATTCATTAGGAACTTTTAACATTGTCAAGGACAAACATATTAGGTCAGACATCAAAGTGCGTAAAAAAGGAATCATGTATTTAAAGTCCCTTTTTTTTACTCGATTACAGAGATGATTTATACAGAGTGGAGCTGGACAACATGGCAGGTGATGAGATGTTCTACAGCAAGGTAATGCTCACCAAACACCCAGCACTTCACTTTAATAATTGATGATTTCTCACTACGGTTTGTCTTTTTGGCAGAAACGGACATGGGAATCCAACAAAAATGATATCCGAGTGTGCCGAATGAAGGGCAAACATGAGGTATTGTGGTTGACAATTATTTTGCATGTGGATTTTCATATTCATATTTCTAAACAACTAGCGTTTCACTTAATTCCATCCTTTAGATCAGGGGTCTCAAACTCAATTTACTTGGGGGCCACTGGAGCTAGGGTCTGGGTGAGACTGGTCCGCATCAGGTTTCCCCCCCAAAAAAACACATTTATTAAAAACAGAAAAATATACAAACTTTTTCAGTGCTTTGGTTCCGATTTTCTACAATAGAAGCTCTGATAAAACATTCCACTGTTCTCAAATATCTTAATTTTTATTTTTCTGAACAAAATAAGATGAAAAATAAATAAACAAATCAAGAATAAAGAAAATCAATCAGTAATAAATAAATATAATAATAATAATAAAACGGCAAATAATAAAAACTTAAGAAACCACATATAGTTGGTGGGTAGACAAATTATTTTTTTCAGATTAAAATGAACAAAGCATTATTAGAGCCCTGTAGACATGACAAAACACGACTATAGTCACATTTATACTCTTTTTATTTACAACATATTGCGCAACTGCAGGGTCTTGAGACACATGCTAACTCGCAAACTAGAGAGCTAGTGACCTAAACGGTAGCCTCCAAGTTATTTCCTTTAAACTTAAAAAGCCAAAAACTTACCACTTCCACACGGATAGGGAGGATAACTATTAACAGTTATTTAACCTTTAACATGAACATGAATCAAACGTAATAATTTTTTCTGGGTACATGATACCATACAGCATCCATATCAAACTTGCGTGGACCGCACTAACATTAAACTTTCATATCAAGGCGGGGGCCTCAAACTAGTGTCCTGCGGGCCACAGTTGGCCCGCGGGCCGCGTGTTTGAGACCCCTGCTTTAGATGTTACCTGAACCCAAAAAAACAACCAGTAGGCCTGAAAGATATTAATGCTAATGCCTCTGGTTGCTTGGCTGATGGGTTGTCACATAAAAAGTTAGCTTCCAAAATAAAAACACAATTAAGTAAACAGTTTAAGAGAGAGTGGAGAGAAAGAGAGATGTTGCTTAAGTGACGCAGTATGCTGAGAATGTTTTCCTGGATGGACGAGCTGATAAAATACATAGTCAAAATACAGGAAGGAAGGAGGATCTATATTGATTTTGAAAACAAATATTTGATCCAAGATGCTCGAGGCAGCTTTAGTCAGGAGTCATGTTGCTATTTTTTCTTTTTGAGTGATAGTGTCTGCTGCTGTTTTCTTTAAAAAAAAAAAAAGTATTGAGAGTGGAGATATAAATGATTGTTATTCTGTGGATACATGCTGAGAAACAAAGAGGAACTAAAGCTTAGGAAGGATGAGCGTGTGTGACTCATAATACATTAAAAAGAGCTGTACTGTATTTGGGTGTACTTTTTGCACAGAAGCAGTCAACACAAGCACAGAAGCAAGCACAATATGATTAAGATGATTTTTAACTCAACAATTGCTATTTACACTGCTATAGAGCAGCTACACACAATAACCCGCACAGAAAGCTTTCTAGATCTTCCAGATTCCACACCTCCCGGCCCTCCTCCTGCCGATACTGAGGCCCATGTTTACTGAATGAGGAACTAGTTGTTGAGGGCAGCATCTTAGGACTGGACAAAGTGTATATCAGATTATGTAGGACTACAGTACTACTCTCAATAAATATGAAGCATCAGTAATACTGTCTACTCTATATTACTGTTGTTGATGTTATGCTTGCTCAGCTATTAGCTAACTGTCATTAGCAAACTGTAGCTAGCTAATGTTAGCTACAGTAGAGGCAATGAGCACTAAATACCTATAAATATGACTACAAATCATTCAAATTACAAAGACAAAACCACAAATTTGCTAGTAATATGTAATAGGAGTATAAATACCAACAAAAACATAAAGATCACCTCAGAGTTCTTGAGCTGCAGTCTTTGCTGACCTCAAATCTCCATGGCGACCATTGAACTGTTCACTTTATTCCACAAAAAACAGATGTATGGTGGCACCCCTAAATAATCATGGATTGGAAAAATATTTTGTATGTGTTGTTTCTACATATATTGGAACACTTGTAGTACCCAGGCATATCAAAATTCAATAATTGTGTTTTTTGATGCATCCTAATATATTATTATATATGATATATGATGCTTTGGCATTGTTGAAAACAAGAATACAACGTTGTAACAACATTTATAGGTCAGAAAAGTGGGAAAAGCAGAATTGGTCCTCTTTAACTGAAGTCCTTTTCTACAGTATTAGTAGAAAAAATGTATTCATTCATTTTATACTGTTTATCCTCACAAGGGTTGCGGAGGTGCTGGAGCCTATCCCAGCTGTCTTTGGGCGAGAGGCAGGGTACACTCTGGACTGGTCGCCAGCCAATCAAATGACTGAAATTGTTTTCCATATGCAATAACTTCATCAATTTTATGTGATAGAATTTAGGGTCTAGTATAAATGATTTAAAAAACTATATATAGTATCATGATGTGCTATATATATCACTATATTGACACTTACTATGGTACCCATTATGTCATTGGATGCTCATATCACCTCGTACTTCGGTACGAGGTACATTAGTAAAAAATAAATAAATAAAAATTAAAAACAACCTTAAACTGTATTATGGAAAGCAGGAAGTGAACAAATGTAACAGTTACTGATTGTAAAAGTACCAGATGGAGGGGTAGGAGTTAATAAGCTTTGCTTCTTCCTACTCCTTTTGGACATGTGGAACTGTGAACTGATTATGGGATGCACTCAATTGTAATCTGATGCATGTTCAAATAAAATAAAACCATTACCATTACCATTACCATTACCATTACCATTACCATTACCATTACCATTACCATTACCATTACCATTACCATTACCATTACCATATTGAAGTTCTTTAATTACAAATGCGTTGCATCAGTTCTGAAAGCGTTCTTGAACCCGTTTAAACACAACACTGAACAATGGATGCCTTCCTTATTAATCTCCTTCATCCTTATAGTTTAGCTCAGGTGGTCTTGTGGTTGTCTCTCTTCTTGAAGGCTGCAGGTTCAATCCCTACTTATAGATGCTTTCTAAACCATCTTCGTCTGCAAGCGTCTACATGTTCAATCTTTAATTTTCCTCCACTGCTCCGTCAAGTCCTTTAATAGTCTTGTAAAAATCACAGAGGTTAGACGTGTCAAATTTCATCTTCCCTGGTCGCATCATTAATTCCGACTTCATCACCACGCGCCACTTTAAAGACAGCCAGAGTGGAGTTGAGAGTGTTATTTCCTCTCACCTCCTCTCGACCATCTGTCTTCTTGCTTTCAGAAGTTTGAAGTCATTCTTTCAACTTGCAATTTCTTACTGCATTGTGTTTCCTGCGTTTTCAACAGGGAGAATGTCGTAATTTCGTCAAGGTTCTGCTCCAGCAGCACGGAGGCCTGTTTGTGTGCGGCACAAACGCCTTCAACCCGCTGTGTGCAAACTACACCGTTAGTAGCCATTGATTTGTCAGCTGGTCATTCTGGGTTTATCTGCTTGTTCCTGAGATGTGTTCCTGTCCTCCTGTTGCAGAGAGATACTCTAGAAATGGTGGGAGAGACTGTGAGTGGGATGGCACGCTGCCCGTATGATCCACGGCATGCCAATGTGGCTTTATTTGCAGGTAGGATTGTGAATTTCCTCCATTTTTATAGCACACGAGCTGCCAACATAATGTTTAGATGATTTATAGTCACACATCTTGCTGAATTGCTTGTTTGGTTTTAATCTTCCTGACCTTGTGCTATCTCTCCATCTTCTACCTTCCCTGTTCTTCTTCTTAATCTCTCCCTGCTCGTGCTCGCAGATGGAAGTCTTTTCACTGGCACCGTGACAGACTTTCTGGCAATCGATGCCGTGATCTATCGCAGCCTCGGCGACAGCCCCGCCCTCCGCACAGTCAAGCATGACTCCAAATGGTTCCGAGGTACAGAATCTTTTCGGGACACAAACACATGACAAATGTCACCAGACGTCAGACACCAAATGTCAGAGACAAAGCGAATGGAAACTATCTTTTGAAAAGGGTTCATACGCTGTCAGTGCTTTGGTGTGGAGTGAAAATAAGTTGAATTAAACAGAATAGACGGCGGCACGGCGGTCGAGTGGTTAGCGTGCATATCTCACAGCTAGGAGATCAGGGTTCAATTCCAACCTCAGCCATTTCTGTGTGGAGTTTGCATGTTCTCCCCGTGCATGCGTGGGTTTTCTCCGGGTACTCCGGTTTCCTCCCACATTCCAAAAACATGCTAGGTTACTTGACTCCAAATTGTCTATAGGTATGAATGTGAGTGTGAATGGTTGTTTGTCTATATGTGCCCATTGTGTGGAAAAGCGGTAGAAAATGAATGAATTAATGAATGCATGAATGATTAATCACCATTTTGTAACATCCATCCATCCACTGCTTATCCTCACAAAGCCGCTGGTATGCTGGAGCCTATCCCAGCTGTCTTCTGGCGAGAGGCGGGGTACACCCTGGACTGGTGGCCAGCCAATCACAGGGCACATATAGACAAACAACCATTCACACTCACATTCATACCTATGGTTGTTTGTCTATATGTGCCCTGTGATTGGCACATATAGACCAACAACCATAGGTATGAATGTGAGTGTGAATGGTTGTTAGTCCAGGGTGTACCCCGCCTCTCGCTCAAAGACAGCTGGGATAGGCTCCAGCACCCGCGTGACCCTCGTGAGGAAAAACCATACCATATCTTTACTGCAATTGTACTATGTACCGTGAAATTGAGTGCAGTCCTCCACAGTGCAAAGATCAACAAAGGTATTAAAAAACTATAATCAAGGCTGTGTGAAGGTACATTACACCAAATATGAAGGATAAAGGGAAATGTTCACATTGACTCAAATATGAGGCTGCATGGTGTTCGAGTTGTTGAGATCTAGGTTCGATTACCCCCTCGGGCATCGCTGTGTGGAGTTTGCGTGTTCTCCTTGTGCATGTGTGACTTTTCTCCAGTTTCTTCAAACATTCCAAAAACATGCTAGGTTAATTGGAGACTCCAAATTGCCCATAGGTATGAATGTGAGTGTGAATGGTTGTTTGTCTATATGTGCCCTGTGATTGGCTGGCCACCAGTCCAGGGTGTACCCCGCCTGGGATAGGCTCCATATAGCATACCCATGACTCTAGTGAGGATAATCGGTAGAAAATGGATGCATGTAAATCACTGACCATATAAAATCTCGCCACATTGGGTCGGGCCGGTTCTGTCTCAATTGGTTAGGTGTCCCAATACTTGTGTCCATAGAATGACACTGACTAAATGAGTTCCATTGTGGAAACCCTCATATGCAGCTAGACCTATATGTGACAGGTACATTATTATTTTTAAGTGGAGCACGCACAGCTCGAGTGACATATTTAGGTTACTCTAATCTGCTGGTTATGTTTCTAATAAGGCTTGTGGTGGTGCTTGTTCTTTAAAAAGGCGCAAAACAAGGTTACAGCAGGTCAAATGTGGAGCAGTGCCGGATGAATAAATGATAAATAGCATCCCTTCTCTTGTCTATGATGATACATTCAAGAGGATATGAATATTCAATGATTGTGTCGGTGGACAGCGGCTGCTTGTCTTGACGTGTTATAATTGGCATGGTGTTGCTATGAGAGCTTCACGCTGTTTTTCTCCTAATGCAGAACCCTACTTTGTGAGCGCCGTGGAGTGGGGGCCTCATATTTATTTCTTCTTCAGAGAAATGGCAATGGAATTTCACCATCTCGAGAAGGTTCTTTATCCCCGTATTCCCATGTCTCCATTTATTATTACACTTCTACTGGAATGTGCTGTCTGATGTTATTCCAGGTAATGGTGTCCCGCGTGGCCCGTGTGTGCAAGTCGGACCTGGGTGGCTCGCAACGTGTTCTAGAGAAACAGTGGACCACTTTTCTGAAGGCACGGCTCAACTGCTCCGTCCCTGGAGACTCGCATTTTTACTTCAACCTCCTCCACGCCACAAGTGGCATCATCCACATGCAAGGACGAGACGTCATCCTGGGTCTTTTCTCCACCCCCCCAAACAGGTACCAGGACCGGAACACTACACATACACACAACGATTGTTCTCCTCTCTTATTTTGTGTATTCCATTCCAGCATTCCAGGTTCTGCCGTGTGTGTGTTTGACATGCAGCAGCTGGCTCACGCCTTCGAGGGACGCTTCAAGGAACAGAAATCCCCAGAGTCCATTTGGACTCCGGTACCAGAAGAGGCAGTCCCCAAACCTAGGTATGTTTATGCCACATTTATGAACTTGCACAGATCTTCATTGCTCATCTTGTGGTGGGACATCCTTGTAAGCATCGGTGGAGAAAAGAAATAAACTACTGAAACGATAATTGATCAGCGGAGAAGACAGTTGAAACAAACCAATAGCAGTCTGCTGGAAGGTCCCCGTGAAGGACAGGTCAGAAGTATAATTATAGAAACATTATCAGGTGCAAGGACGTGCTCCAGTTCATGTTGACTTGGAAATGCCATCATTGTTTTTGGAGACATGAGGTCCCAAGGAACGAGCAGATAGTCATAACAAAGTTTGTTCTTCTTGCATCAGTCCGATTCGTTTATATTCGCAGGAGTAAATTGTTTAAAATGGTAAAATCAAATATCTTTGTCTGTTTTTCCAGACCTGGAGGATGTGCAGTCCTGGGGTCCAGATTTAGTTCATCCACCACATTGCCAGACGAGGTATTAAACTTTGTGAAAACCCACCCTCTGATGGATGAGACGGTACCGCTGCTTGGGCACAGACCCTGGGTGGTCAAGACTATGGGACGGTACTGTGACAGAATGCTTTCCAGTTCAAATTTTATGTCATGAAAAATTTAGAGGGAGGGTAGAAGAAATGGATTTTATTGAGCCACTCATGTTTTCATGGTCGATATGTCTTTGCAGGTATCAGTTGACAGCTATGGTGGTGGACACGGAAGCTGGCCCCCATCGAAACCGTACAGTTTTGTTCCTAGGTTCGACCCGAGGGACCGTTCTCAAATTCCTAATGATTCCCAGTGGGGATTCAGTGTCCCACAGCAGTGTCTTCCTGGAGGAGGTGGAGGGTTTCAACCCAGAGAAGTGAGTAAGGAGTAAAGAGACTTTTGTCCTTGAGCTCAGACTGATGACATCTATTGGCATCCGGCATCCTGCTCCATTATACATCACGTGGGTCGCTTCTATTTAAAAAGAGGGTTTAACACTGTGGGATGCCACCTCCTTCCTGTTTCATTGCATTTACAGATGTAGCCCTTTTACACAGCCTGGGAAGCCTGATAAAGAATCATATAAGTCATATATTGTCCCATTGGAGGATGCTACTCTGTGTAAAAGATGCTAAAGAGGATGATGTATCATGTGACCCACCTCCTTACTCTCCACTTTGTCTCTTCAGATGTGGTGAGGACTCTCCTCAGGGTCGCCAGCTCCTGTCTCTAACGTTGGACCGTACCAGCCACACACTGCTGTTGGCCTTCCCGTCCTGTTTAGTCCGTGTGCCCACGTCCCGCTGCCACCTGCACGCCCGCTGCATGAAGTAAGCGACATAAGTTAGCTGCTTTTTAAAAATGTCAAATTCATTTGGTGGGCGGCACGGCGGTCTAGTGGTTAGCGCGCAGACCTCACAGCTAGGAGACCAGGGTTCAATTCCAACCTCGGCCATCTCTGTGTGGAGTTTGCATGTTCTCCCCGTGCATGTGTGGGTTTTCTCTGGGTACTCCGGTTTCCTCCCACATTCCAAAAACATGCTAGGTTAATTGGCCACTCCAAATTGTCCATAGGTATGAATGTGAGTGTGAATGGTTGTTTGTCTATATGTGCCCTGTGATTGGCTGGCCACCAGTCCAGGGTGTACCGCGCCTCACGCCCGAAGACAGCTGGGATAGGCTCCAGCAGGAAAAGCGGTAGAAAATGAATGAATGAAATTCATTTGGTGTTATTTGTTGTAAACACCTCTCAAGGGATGATAGAGAATAACTGTACACTGTAAAATCCAACACAAATAAACATACCACAAACATACATATATACATAAAACAAGTTTTTGAGTGGTCTAATTTTTGTATGATCTGTTTTTTATAAAAATTTTTCATCTGGGCACAATATCGAGCAGAACAAACAAAACCATTTGTACTATATTATATCATTCCGCATCTCAGCATGCCCAAACAAAACACCCTACAAGTTAGTGACTCACCGTTCATGACTTTTTTATTGAGTGTGACTGCTGAATAACCCACAATGGGGCCAAAAAAAGTTGCCAGCATTCTTTCCTACGGGAACAATTGCTATGGTTCTTCTGATCTGGTCTTTTGCAACAAAAGGCAGTCATAGTAGTGCACTGTTCTCATAATAATAATTTATAAGAGCCTTTCTAAAAACCCAAGGACACCTCACAAGATACAGAAAAAAACAAGAAAGGATCAAATCAAAAAGAACAAGTGACGGAAAGATGGTGTAGAAGCAGTCAAAGGGAGGATGCAGCCTTGAACAGATGAGTTTTGAGTCGGGATTTGAAGACTCCAGAGTTTAGGAGCAGAGCAGCTATAAATTGTGATCCCCATGGTATGATCCCCATTTTTGTAAAGGCACATTTTTTAATGCAACTCCTGCATTGTCTCATCGCATGAGACAACCATTGTAGTACCTAATGTTTTGGCCCTTTTCGTGTATACCTATATTAAAGTTGGGATGTTGCGTCACTCCTGTCAACCTCAGATGATTGGCTTGTCACATGCATCCTTATTATGGTGAACTTGCAAATACATTTTACTTGGGATTTATAATGAATACCAGGCAAATAGAACAAATAACAAATCTGTTGTCTGACCTCTTAATCAATAAAGTCATACTTGACATTTGAGAAGCGTACAGCCAAGCAGATTAATTTCTTTTTTATGTTTATAACAGCGTTTGTATTTTATGTTGTTTTTCCACAGGGAATAAGCATATAATGAGATTAGCTAGCTTATTTACATTTCTATGTGTGCACACAGGAGCTGCCTGGCCTCGAGGGACCCGTATTGTGGCTGGACCAGAGGCAGCACCTGCTCTTTCCTGAGACCAGGAACCAGGTAAGAGGAACACATCCATAAAAGAGCTTATGCATAGATATTTACTGTAGAAATAAAGCGTCACTTTACCTATGTATGGCGCTAGATTTTAAGCAACACTTGCTCTTAGTTTGGTTTTGTTAAGTTTTGTTAAATAATGATTTAAAAATAGATTATTTTTGTTCTTGTTAGTGTGGTTTAATGCTTTATTGCACAATAAAACACATGAGGTTTCAATAGAAATACAAACATATTATAGTGAATTATACTACAAGGGGTTGCATGGCGGACAAGTGGCCACACAGTTAGGAGACCGGAGTTCGATTCCACCCTTGGGCATCTCTGTGTGGAGTTTGCATGTTCTCCATGTGCATGCGTGGGTTTCCTCCCACATTCCAAAAACATGCTAGGTTAATTGGCGACTCCAAATTGTCCATAGGTATGAATGTGAGTGTGAATGGTTGTTTGTCTGTATGTGCCCTGTGATTGGCTGGCCACCAGTCCAGGGTGTACCCTGCCTCTTGTCCGAACACAGCTGGGATAGGCTCCAATCCTCGAGAGGATAAGCGGTAGATGATGAATGAATGATTTTTAACTACATTTAAAGGGTCCATGACATGATTCATCAACTTTGCTTAAATATGTTAATATTGTTTGTAATTATGTTCTATATTGTTTGACTTTTTTTTTTAAAGGAAACGATAAATTCGCAAAAATCACATTTATATTTCATGGCGCGGGCCAATGCGAACTAGCTCTCGCAGCTTAGCCTCATTTCGGGAAGTGACGTCCTTAGGGCTAATATCGCTCAGGTGAACAAACAAGACAAAGGATACTTACAGTGATTATTACGAAGATTTGAGCGATGTGTCAATCATTTTTGAGGAGGAAGAAACATTTGGAGATGAAAGAAAAAAATTGCAGAACACGGACTTGAGATGTGGAGATGAAGATTGGTCGAGTTGAAAATACAGAATGGTAGGTGTAAATTACTCTGGAGTTGATTATCCTTCAATTATTGCTTTAAACTGGCTTCTTAATCAGTGTAAAAGGTTTTTTATAGCCTGTTTTATTGTACATGTGGCCACACGTAGAGGATGAATGTTTACTGCCCTTCCCGCCCCCACAGTAAACATAACATAAAGATGTTTATAAAGACATGTTTAATGCTTTTCAGCCTTGTTGCTATTGTGGAATACTGTTTAGGAGACATGATGTAAGCAAGACATGACTCTCTTGTGCCAACTTTGACATAGTGGTTATTTTATTATTTTATTATTTTATTATTTTATTATTTTATTATTTTATTATTTTATTATTTTATTATTTTATTATTTTATTATTTTATTATTTTATTATTTTATTATTTTATTATTTTATTATTTTTTGAATTTTTATTATTTTTTAATTTTTATTATTTTTATTATTTTATTATTTTTAATTGGCTTGTTTTTTTTCCCGTGTACCAGCAGAATAGCATCCTTTTGGAAAATGAATTTAAACCATAAATGCTTCTTGTAAAGGGGTTTATTCAAAGCAGTCATCAGTGAAATGATCACTGCAAAGATTATAACTGGGGGTGGGCGTCCATTTGTCTCTCAAACCTACAATACTTCCACAAACCTAAAATATCACTCGAATACACATTTTGGCATTACTACTATTGTGATGAAAAA
Source organism: Doryrhamphus excisus (assembly GCF_037039965.1). Lineage (NCBI taxonomy): Eukaryota > Metazoa > Chordata > Actinopteri > Syngnathiformes > Syngnathidae > Doryrhamphus > Doryrhamphus excisus. The sequence goes on from NC_136362.1 coordinate 18,966,939, forward strand.
TATACTGAAGTCGACAATCTACCTCGAGAAGAGTTACTAGGCTTTCGCTGACGGGCATTACCCCCACAACATCACTTCCGTAAATGAGCTTGTGCGTCATGGCTGGCGTCATGAAATGTAAATGTATTTTTTGTAAATTTACAATGTAAAACAACCTGATTTTTGCATTTTATCCAGTTGTACTTTGGACTTAATTTATGTCATTTCTTATGACTACGGCATATACTCATTCATTCATTTTCTACCGCTTTTCCTCACGAGGGTCACGGGGGGTGCTGGAGCCTATTCCAGCTGTCTCCGGGCGTGAGGCGGGGTACACCCTGGACTGGTGGCCAGCCAATCACAGGGCACATATAGACAAACAACCATTCACATTCACATTCATACCTATGGACAATTTGGAGTCGCCAATTAACCTAGCATGTTTTTGGAATGTGGGAGGAAACCGGAGTACCCGGAGAAAACCCACACACATGCAAACTCCACACAGGGATGCCCAAGCGTAGAATTGACTGTGTGGCCAACATGCTAACCACTCACAACCGTCCGGCCCATTCAAAGTGTATGACAAATATTAAGTACTTGAACATTACAGAAAATGTCTGCTTGTAAAGGATATGGAAACTGGAATATGAAATATTATGTACAGTATCTCACAAAAATCAGTATACCCACAACATTTACAGTAGTCAGTGTGAAGTACATCTTGGAATTTTTGTTTACTTCAATGAACTGTTGCTCCCAAAGTCCCGTCAGCACTCATGCACATGCACTACTCACTTATGTTGCCAGCTATATACATACTATATATGTTCCAATACAACTTCAGAGGGTGGAATTGAACCCTGGTCTCCTAGCTGTGAGGTCAGCACGCTAACTAATTTTTATTAGTTTAAGCTTGAAAAAATGTCACTCCAATGTATTTTGGACTCTCTTCTGTTGCCGTGTCATACCTGACCTCTGACCTTTTTGTGGGTAGGCCAGTATAAGTAAAAATCAATGTAAGCGTCAATAGAGTATACTGTTACAGTGAGTGGAAAAGTGATTGAAGGTCAAAATACAACCTGATGCTTAGTAAAATTCCGCTTCTCTTTTTGTTGTCGTGTGACGTAACTGCATGACATTGTATTGAATTTGTGTTCCTGTATGAATATAATATATGTATTGGCTTTTAATGTGTGATTTGTATGTGCCTGTAGGCTGCCTTTCCAACAAGATGTGGAATACGGAAACACCAGCTCCCATTTAGGAGACTGTGATGGTAGGTTGCAGCACCATGACTGGATGCTTCTATCACATCCAAGTAACTAAGTCTAGTCTCCGCCTAGTGGCTCAATCCCTCATTGCATCCTCCCATTGTGTTTGTTATGAAAGTGGGAGAATAAGAGACTATTTGTGATGTTTTATAATTCACCCCATTACATTACAATACAATTTTTACTTCCTACTTAGAAAGATCCATTCAATTGTGACGTCTTTATACGTCCATACAGCTGGTTTTTGTTTTAGTTCAACCTCACTTGCGTCGGGTCCGAGGAGTACTAGTGTGACGGTTTCATTAGAGGGGATGTGAAAGAGATGTAGCTGCCAACTCCAGACTGCAAAAGAGGAACAATATCAAGGCAAACTCCTAGGCCATGTAAAGCTTTCTTCTCTTTGCTGTCCTCAATATGACAGAGGGCATGAGCTTAGCATAATACGCTGCTTTCACTTCTGTTGAGGGACTCACACGTCATCGCAGCAGGACCCAAGAGGGCCTCTTATCCAGCTTTGCTCTGAAACTCACTCACATAGAGGAAACCAGAACCCCTTTTCCACAGAGGCTAAAGCCTTTTTCCCTTTTTAGGTCAATGCTGTTAGGTCAGATCTTAAAAGTTCCAAAGTAGTTTCTTTTTAGGTTTTCAGCACAATCATTTTATATAAATCTGATCATTTTTCCTCATCTCTGAAATCTGAAATCTGAAATTGAGCCCCATGCAGCTGAGCCAGACACAAACATGCACGGCTGTTGCCGCAGATGGGAGTGATTAGAGCTGGGTGGAAACGTTGAAGTCATGCTATGCTCTGTGGAGAGATTCTCTAACCGGGCTGCACGATGGAAAAAGTGAGGAGCGGAGAGAAGGAAAAAAATGAGAGTCTGTGTTTTCTGTTTGGGTCTGAGCTCTACTTGATGTCAAGTGCAGGCTTCTCCAAAGCTTTGGAGCCTATGGAACCTCAAGGCCACGCTGGAGAGAAGCTATTGTTTGCAAAATGCAATCATAGTTCCATAATACTGAATGCTATTACCAGTTTTGTTTTGTCACAGTAAATTAAAGCTCAAGGTGGGAAATGTGCATGAAAACATGAAACATTATATTAATTATGTAGTGGTGTTTTTACCAAAATGCTTGTTTTTTCATTATTACTTCATTAAGTGTCAATAAAAAGTCTTAATCCCCTTGAAAATATTTGCTATGCTCTTCTGTTGTAGCTCATCAGATGGTGCAGGTGTACCTAATGTTGTGGCCAGTATATAAGATGCTAATAACGTTTTCCTTCTGATCTTCAGGTATCCTGCAGCAAAGTCTTCTAATAGAACCAGAGAGTCTTGTCTCCCTCAATCTCCTGGTGGTCTCTGCAGTCTCGGCATTCACCATCGGGGCGGCGCTCTCAGGCCTCGCCGTGTGCTGGATCATGGCTCACAAGCCTGCCAACCGTCGCCATAGCAACACCAACCAGTCTATCCAGCGGCGTGAAAGAGGCCTATTAAGTAATGCCGGTGGAATGGGAGGCTCTGTGCTCAGCGTGACGCGCCAGGGAGGTGGTGAGCGCCCCTGCACTCAAGGCGGGGAGACCCTGTTTGTGATGCCCAACGGATGGGTGAAATCCGGGGAGCTTGACCCGGGTTTCTTACCCACACCGGAGCACACGCCACAGCAGAAACGCAGAGGCCTGCGACTGTCTGACTCGAACTCCGGGGGATGGGACACAAGCCAGACCTACTTGGGGGGAGGCTCTGTGGGTCTGGGCTCCCCCTGTCGTATACCCCCTTCAGTATACCTGACCACCAGACTGTTTCAGCAAGGGGGAGGCGGCCGGCACAGTGGCGATAACCGGGGGAGTGACACCCCACGACAGCACTATGTCTGTTTGAGCAAGCAAGAGAAAGGAGTGAAGGGGACTCCCAAAGTCCCGCTGAGGAAGTCCGCGGGGGAATACGTGTACCCCATGACGCCCCAGGACTCACCTGAACGTCGCAGGGTGGTGTCAGCGCCCAGCGCCCCCGCGGAGTACGGTGAGCCTCTGCCTTTGCGCTGGCCGGCCCAGGAAGGCTACATCCTCAGCAGCCACGGCATGGTGCCTGTTCCCTTGCCCCCTCCCTCCATGGCCGCCCCAAGCGGCCAAACATACCAACACCAACAGCACACCCCTGCGCTGACTAGGGCTTTACTGAGGGGGGCACTGGAACGAGGGGAGCTTGGCGAGCTCATGGACCTCACCCAGCTCATGAGTAAGAAGAACTGCAATGACAGGACTCAGGCTGGGCATTGACTGCTGAGGAAATAAAGGCCCTGCATGAGCGCCTTTCCACGTCTCTTTGCATTGACCTGTCTTTAGCCTCAGCCACCCGCCCCCGACCCTCCCCATCTCTGGACATTTTTGTGCATTGTCATTCAAGGCCTCTGGTCTCCTCTGTGACTGTCTCAGGCAACCCCACCACCCGCCCCCTTTTCTTCCCCACCCTCCATTAACCGTGTTGGCGAGGCTCTCGTTACGACTGGCTGCTGCGCCTGCCGATCTTTTACTGGCTCGCACTAATTGGTCAGATGCACGGAGGTTGTTGCTGTGTCTGCATTGCAGAGTTGCCTCGCCTGCCAGCGCTCTCCAAGGCAGCAGGGAGAGGACACAGAAGAAAGAAAAGACTGTCGTCTTTTGTGGCTGTGGAAGTGAAGCAAGACTAACAAATATGTGGATGTTATTTTCTTCACTGATAAAAGTGAAGATAAAAGAGGTATTATGGACAATTCTTTGTGAAAACAGTTTGGGGATGGGCCTTGGCTGTGCCCTGATCGCAAAAAATAGTAGAAAGTCCAGTTTGGAAGAGTAGAATCTTTAATTGCTGGGTATAAAATTCCTTTCGCAGCTAATTATTTTTAAAGGAATGTTTAGAACTCCTTTTTTCATGCCAACTGAGACTGCATCAACAGCACTTCAAACTCGTTTAATCAGCCATCAATACAACACAACGGACTATCATACCCAATCACTAACCAAGCATTCATTCTCCATCTTGTTGGTGTGACTGCCAACTTGGCTACGGTGCACGTTACATGTTTCCTGAAGATAATGAGCTTTATGTGACTCATCAAAAGTCGGCGTGACTAACAACAGGAAACAAAAGAAGACGCTCATCTGCTTCCTCTTTGTTTGCACTCATACATGCGAGTTGTTCAGTGTATAAGGGGCAGCATGACGCCAGTGTTTAATGCCTCCGATAGTCCGAGTCGTCTCATAGCGATGCAGGACCATAACTCTTTGGAGAGAGGAGAGCAAGACTGAAACGTCAGCAGTATTCCTGCCAGCCGCATTGCTCTCTGTAATGACGTTGTCGGCATCTCTGACGCCCATTGCTCTTTTCACCCCTTCCGCTCCTCGTACTACTTAATGGCCGATAATTCCATGAGGATGTCTATGGAAAGTTTTGCACCAGAAAGGAAGAAAGGCGTAATTGGGAATGCCCTGTCTTTTTCCACGCATATTCATTCAAGCTGCATTATTGAACACTGTCCATCTCTAATGGGTACAAATTTCCCTGGAAAGCCCCACAGAAGGTCAAGGTCCCACAGACGTGATGCAGAACAAAGTGACAGTTACAGAGGCAATGATGGAAACGCCAAAGCCAATAGGTGTAATGGAAATGCCCCCAGGAGGCAAATGGGCACATAAATCATCTGCCATCGACGCGTCGAGTGCCATGAGAGTCAGCATTTAGATCAGCACAACATTGAGATGGATGTCATATATAAAAAAAAGCAAAAGCCACCGACATCAGCAATGATAACAATGTGCTTTGTTAATACACATTTGCTTTGTCATGTGCACCGATTCTATGTTTAGTGTACATAGTAAGGTTTGATTCCAACAGACACTAAGATACTATATCCATCAGACAGCTTGAAAGCAAACATTTGATCATGTCATAACTATGAATGTAAAAAATATATGTTCTCACCTGCCTTTTTATAAGGCAAGCAATACAGCCATAATAAATCCTCCTTTCATAAAGTCTACAATAGTCAGAATCTGAGAGGTTTTTATTTATTTGACTGGGACTTTAATCAGTTGAAGTAATACACTGGCCCAAAAAAAGGGAACACGTAATCACTGCAGTGTAACTATGTGTCAATCCCAATTCCAGTTAGGAAGCAACTGTGAATCAATCCCACATATGCAAATTGGATAGAAAAATAGGACAACCTATTTGAAGGAATGGTGCTGCAGGTTGGTTACCTTTTATGGCTCAACATCTGACCTCAGTTCCCTCACCCATCAGCGCTGCAACTTGTTCAGGTACTTCACTATGCACCATGAACTAAATGGTTGTTATCTCCCCCTAGTAGAGTTTCAAGAGCGTGGAGGAGATTGTAGGAGACAGGACAACCCACCACAAACAGCACCTCTCAGACATTGTGGGACATACACATTCCTGTTCCTAACAGAAAGTTGAATCATTTCGCTACTGTGATTTAGCATAGTTCAGTTATTCTTCACTTATTTGGGTTTCTATTAAATGTTATGAAATTATGGAATGGAATGGCCTTTATTGTCATTATACAAGATGTACAACCAGATTGGAGAGCTTCTCCTTTCAATGCAGTAGTCAAGTTTAAAAAAAAATGTAGAGAAACGACAATTTAACAAGATATATACAAGATATCCAAAATATACACATAGTATTGCACAGGAGCATATGCAGGAACTAGCCAGTGATTGAAGTATTCCCATCATTTTTGGAGCAGTGTATTACTCTCACGACAGGAGGATTATTAGGTAACTGGATATTACACATTACAATAACCAACCCACTCACTTTTATTCACATCTGTGTGCCAAAATCTTCTTAGGAGTGTTGTATCGATGCCAGTTTACAGAAGCAAAAAAAAAAAAACTTGTTTTTAAGTGCCATGATGATGACTATTTCAATCAGCAATTCAAAATTGCTGTTTGAAAAGCTCCATATAACTTATTGCAGTATGCTATGTGAAATATTTGCCTTTGACCTTACATGCTGAATGGTTTTTCTTTTACGTGTGTGGGCTTGTACTGTTGCATCCGCAATAACGGAACCAACAGTTTAAAGACGGTACTTCAACTGTAATGTACTGTAAATATGTACTGTAAGAATACAGACACTTTGTCATGGTCTTTCTGATCGTACTTGGACCACATGACGCTACGACATGGAATGTGGTGATAAAACGTAATAATGATGCAAATCTTCAAAATGGACTAAAAATGCTGTGAGGGACTATTGTGTATCTTTTTGTGTCATATTTGTCATCACGTTTTTATAGTCTAGTGATTGTCTGTTTGCCAATCAACTGCCATACGGAAGGATCTTAAATATATTTGTCAGCATCCCAAGAGAGAGAGAGAATGTTTTTATTGTTGTTTTGCGTGCAGTAATAGATAAGCACAAGGACTTTTTTTGCAATTGAAGAGCTGTAACATTTGTGAATAGTGTAAATAATCCGTGTTTGCTTTTGGCTCATTACTAGGACAAAGAGGCATTGAAGTGTGAGGGGGTTTATTTTTATTCTTCTGTGCCAATGGTGTGAATAAGATGTATGTAAAGTATTTACGTGACTTTGGCTGAGTGCTGACTTTCAGCTGTTGGTAGAGTAGACTTGCAGGCCCTCATCTCAGAACAAACTGAGCCTTTTACATTTGCCTGCCTGCTGAGTTTTTGCAGTTGTTAAAAATACTGCTGTGATAATAACCACTGATTTTTGGAGTACTGCTATTAAATGGAACTATATCATTTGCTGCTAATGTTGCATTTACTGCTGAATATGGGGTGTCATGAGATCTCGCGAGATCATAACACGACAAAGAGTTTTTGTTCAGAAAAAAAAACTGTCACGCGATGATAAACGAATAAATTAATCACAAAATGAAAATTCATTCATTCATTTTCAACCGCTTTTTCCTCACAAGGGTAGCGGGGGTGCTGGAGCCTATCCTAGCTGTCTTCGGGCGAGAGGCGGGGTACACCCTGGACTGGTCACCAGCCAATCACAGGGCACATATAGACAAACAACCATTCACACTCACATTCATACCTATGGACAATTTGGAGTCGCTAATTAACCTAGCATGTTTTTGGAATGAGGGAGGAAACCGGAGTACCCGGAGAAAACCCACGCATGCACGGGGAGAACATGCAAACTCCACACAGAGATGGCCGAGGATGGAATTGAACCCTGGTCTCCTAGCTGTGAGGTCTACGCGCTAACCACTGGACCACCGTGCCACCACAAAATGAAAATGAACTCGATAATTTTGCCGGCCTCCACATTCCACCTTAATTTTTAAAAAGTATCGGATTGATACCAAATCTAATCAGCTGAAGAAATCCCCTAAAATAGAAATTAAAGGTTAAAAAACATCTGCAAACCTAATGTGGATAAGCAGCATAGAAAACGGATGGATGGGGCCAGCACAGCACAGCTTCAACTGATTGTCTGTAATTACTTTCTTCACCACAAGAGGGCGCTAGATGCCGTCTTAGCTCATATGGCCTCTACTGCTAGATAGGAACTCTCATAGGTGCCTTTGATTTTACTGCACTCTTTTCATTCATTCATTCATTTTCTACCACTTTTCCACATGAAGGTCGCGGGGGGTGCTGGAGCCTATCCCAGCTGCCTTCGAGCGTGAGGCAGGGTCCACCCTGGACTGGTGGCCAGCCAATCAGAGGGCACACATAGACAAACAACCATTCACACTCACATTCATACCTATGGACAATTTAGAGTGGCCAATTAACCTAGCATGTTTTTGGAATGTGGGAGGAAAACCCACGCATGCATGGGGAGAACATGCAAACTGCACACAGAGATGGCCGAGGGTGGAATTGAATACTGGTCTCCTAGCTGTGAGGTCTGCGCGCCAACCACTACACCGCCGTGCTGCCCCTGCACTCTTTTGTTTCGAGGAAAATCGTTTTGTGATGCATTTAAGCTTCCATACATTTACATTCCATTCCATTCCAAACATTTACAGCAAGCCAATCATTTCGTGCAAGCTTTGAAATGATTGCTGAGAGTCTACACTTTGAACACATGACTGTTTTATTGCATATTTTAACTGTATATCCAACAAATCAACCAAAAATATAATTTGCAGCTTAGTAAGCACTGTAAAGTAGAAGAGGGCTATAAAGTCAACCCATTTTTAGACTCAATATACATTTCACACATATTATGGGCAACTAATAACCACAGCTTCTCTTTTTACTTATGGCAAAATTGTGTAATGCACATTGAAAACCATTTGAGAAAGTTTATCCTGGAATAATAATACTGAAAAAACATCTTTACTCACAACATCTGGTCCGTTTCTTTTGTCAGAATTTAGCAATGTACAGTTAACCTCAAATGAATTCATAACCATTGCCACATTTTGAGGTCAAATGAATATCATGTTGTTTTTTTTATCCTGTAAATACATTGTGACTAAATGTTCCATGTCCAAATGTCCAAAATCATCTTTCAAAATACAGACATACCAACACTTTCGTTAATTATAGCTGATGCTATACGCATAAGTGGTTTTCCAAGTGGGCCCCACTCCCAAGAGGAGCTAAAAGACTTCAGGAGTGGCACAGCATCTTCAGAAAAAAACGTAACTTCAGTTATGTTGAAAGCAAAATGAATTGATTGGTGGTAGAGCGATCATCTTCCAACCTGAAGGTTAAGGGTTCAATCCTCCGTTCTCCAGTGATCATGTTGTACAGTAAAAGTACAGTATCCTTGGGCAAGATAGGCTGACCCCAGTTGCTCCTAACATTGTGTCATCAGTAGGTAAATATGCTAACAGTGTCACAGCACTTTGCGTGCCTTGGAGGTGCAAAAGTGCTATAGAAGACTATTTACCATTTTTAGTTTGGTCTACCATATAACATGTGCTCCCAAAAACCAGTTTTTCGAGGAGCAGTACTACCAGGAACTGCATAGTCTTTGAGGGGACTGTCAAAATTGCATTATGGGTTAATGGTTTAAACTGCATAGTATATACTCTGTACTGTCGTTTCCATTGTGGGCAATCAAACAAGCTCATAACAGAGGCAACCCTTCTTTGTTGACTGACTTATGGATAAACCTTTTTCAGTAAGAAATAATAGCCAATTGAATCCAAGCAGCAGTTAGACGATGCAATCCACTCTGACACACGTAAATATTCATGTACAGGTAGGTAGAGAAACTGCCAGTTTGCCGGTGCCTTGTAGAAGTAGTTCACCAAAAAGCCAACATGGATGGGCGTGTAACAGCAAATGAAGACGAGCATATTTGCTGTTACTATGCCAACAATGTTTCTTTGCACCGATGATGAGGCGCCGCCCTCTGCTTTTAACAGAATGCAGATAATTCGACTTGAACAAAACACGACTGTCACCAACGGAGCCAGGAAGCCGAGAAGTAGCAGAATCACAATAAAGTTGAAACGAAGCGGTTGATCCTTACATCTTTCAAAGCATGTCCAGAGTTTGTGAGGGTAATTCTCCTCTCGGTATAGAACAGCTGTTGTCACTAAAGATCCCCAAATGAGCAAACACACAACAAAGGCTGTGGCCTTCTTCTTTCTCCATGTCCTCACCACCAATGGAAAGCTGACAACCAAGTAGCGGTGGACGCTGATGGCCATAGAGGTCATAATGCTGGCATACATGTTGATGAAATGTGTGTAAATAAAAAAAGTACACCAATAAGTCTTTCCCAAGCAGAAGAAAGAATGGTAGATCCTAAAGGGGAGGCAGATTATGAGGGAAGAGTCAGCTATAACCAGGTTGAACATGTAGATGTGGGTGTCTGTCCATGATTTCTGCTGTATGAAAGCACACAGAGCCGCAGCATTGACAAGCAACCCCAGGACAAACAAGGGACAGTAAGCCAGGCCCAGAAGGCTGTCCACTGTACAGCTAGCATTGCTGATGCTGCACACGTTTGTCTGTAAAAACAGTCAAGCAGTAAAAGTGGCTGTGAGTGACAAAAACAGCAAAGGCTCAAACATTCATGACAATCATTCACTAAGGTGGAGGAGTATGGAAGTATTGGCTTGGCTATGATTACTATAATGGATGAGTACGTATATTATCATTTATGATTATTGCCATAAATTGTGAGTGTGAATGGTTGTTTGTCTATATGTGCTCTGTGATTGGTTGGCGACCAGTCCAGGGGGTACCCTGCCTCTCGCTTGAATACAGCTGGGATAGGCTCCAGCACCCCTGCAACCCTCATGAGGATAAGCGGCAGAAAATGAATGAATGAATGAATGAATGAATTATTGCCATAAGTTGTGAGTGTGAATGGTTGTTTGTCTATATGTGCTCTGCGATTGGCTGGCAACCAGTCCAGTGTACCGCGCCTCTCGCTTGAATACAGCTGGGATAGGCTCCAGCACCCCCGCGACCCTCATGAGGATAAGCGGCAGAAAACGAATGAATGAATGAATGAATTATTGCCATACGTTATTATAACTATTTCGGTTTGTTATGAAAATTAATACAGTGATGTGAAAGATGTTTGCCCTGATTTGCCCTACCCGGTCCAGGAGTGGACCTGCTCTACACCCTTGCAAGGGTACTGGAGTGTACGTATATGGGAGTTTGCCCGATCCGTCTACATGTGCTTTGTAGACTTGGAAAAGGCATTGGACCGTGTCCCTTGTGTCCCATGACTGTGTGGCCTACATGCTAACCACTCGTATACCGTGCGGCGCCTCCTTTAATGATAGAAAGTTTAATTTAAAACCTGCATTGTGTTCAGTTGCGTTATCGTTGACTAATAATTAACTAAAACTAATAATTTACTAATAATAAATCAAGAAGGGTGCAAACACTTTTCCACATCACTGTAATTACGTTCCCTTTACACAACTATAATGATAGAGTTTTTATTATGAAGAGTCTTGAACCAGTCACGATGTGCTATATATATCACTATATTGACAATTACTATGGTACACATTATGTCATTGGATGCTCATATCACCTTGTACTTCGGCATTAAAAAAACAAAAACTAAACTGTATTATGGAAAGCAGGAAGTGAACAAATGTAACAGTTACTGATTGTACTGTATGTGGAGGGGTAGGATTTAATAAGCTTTGCTTCTTCCTACTCCTTTTGGACATGTGGAACTGTGAACTGATTATGGGATGCACTCAATTGTCATCTGATGCATGTTCAAATAAAATAAAACCATTACCAATATTAATACTTGTAGATAGTGAACATGTTTGCTGACTGTACATTTGTTCAAAAAATTCCTCACTGCACATCATATTTTAATCTTAAACTTTTGTTTTGTTAAGATCATAATGGTTAGGTTGTTAATGCATAAACCAGGAGGCAATTTATACTCCTTGTTTTCTTAAAGCAAAGACGTCATTGGCTTAAATACATAAGTCTTAACTTGCCTTTACAAAAAATCAACTAACAACTTACCGCATTTGCTGAAATCATTTGAAAGCAACTTCACCCGCATATGTCTACCCGTCAAAGATGTGTGAAGCTATGCACAGTGAGTGCATTTCCTTATGCAGTACGTCTATACATGAAACACAGGAAGAGGCCATGCTTTCGGTACTTACACGTACCAGCAAGTGCAGACTGCAACCACAAACAGTGATCATCACAGCGTCATGTGTAGAGCATATTTTATATTAATACTATCTTCAACATTAAGCAAACTTGCATAGTGTAATAACACCCAAGTGCTGTATTAACAAGTCATCATGCAATTACAAACATAATCACGTATTCTGTATTCTGTAGAAATTCACCGCATCATACTGAAACTGCATCATATTGCATCAAATGTCTGAAGCGGGACGGACAAAGGCACTTGGGCAGTTGCCTGGGGCTCCGAGATTTCCAGGGGGTCCTCCAAGGGTCTCATAAAAAGTTTCAGTCTTAATTCACGTCCTGAGTACTACTACTCAAAAGTACAAGGTAGCTGCAACAGATTTCAAAAGCAGGAAATAAAGCAGCTAAATTGTATACTCACATTTTGTAAAAAATGTTGTTAAAAACATTTTTTTAAAAAGGGCCCAGCAATGTATGTATTATATACAATACAATACAATATACTAAGTTATATGTGAAGTATTTCCATGATGCATATTAACTCACTTTAAACTCACTTTAACTCAAGATCTCTGGTGTATAGACTGGTCATATATCTCATCTCGTTTCATATTATCTGCATACTGTATTTGTATATAACTCTGGGAAAAACTGTTGATTTTGTTAATACTTGGGTTGTTTATATTGTTTATTTTTCTATATTGTGTATTTTTGTACTGCTTAACTGATTCTGTACTCTTTGCTGCTGTGCAATGCAAATTTCCCCACTGAGGGACGAATAAAGGCATATCTTATCTTATCTTATCTTACGTAGTGTTTTCCTATCTACTTTGGAACAGAATATCCCTCAGGATACCGTAAAAGAAATAAAGAAATGTCTGTTAGTATTTTAGAGCACATTATCACTCAAAAGCTGGATTGTTAAGAGAAATGGGTCAGCAATTTGTTCTTTTAGCAGGAAAGGAAAAAGAAACAACTAATGTGATGCCAAAATGAGTTTTTCCCCTCTGGAAATGTATGTCAGTGTGTCAGCAGTCTCTCTATCGCTCACTTTATTTTTCATTGCGGTGCTGTCACCAGCAAGCAGACTCGTACTGCAACTACACTGTGATACTTTTAGTAGAAGAGTTTACAGTACTTAAGGCCCTGAGTATACTGCATGACACTGAGACAGGACATCGTCAAACTCGGTCGGAGGGTATGCTGGAGCCTATCCCAGCTGTCTTTGGGCGAGAGGCAGGGTACACCCTGGACTGGTCGCCAGCCAATCACAGGGCACATATATATGTAGACAAACAACCATTCACACTCACATTCATACCTATGGACAATTTGGAGTCGCTAATTAACCTAGCATGTTTTTGGAATGTGGGAAGAAACCCACGCACATACAAACTCCACACAGGGATGCCCAAGCGTAGAATTGACTGTGTGGCCAACATGCTAATCACTCACAACCGTGCAGCCCATTCAAAGTGTATAATGACAAATTGTAAGTACTTGAACGTTACAGAAAATGTCTGCTTGTAAAGGATATGGAAACTGGAATATGAAATATTATGTACGGTATCTCACAAAAATCAGTATACGCACAACATTTACAGTAGTCAGTGTGCAGTACATCTTGGAATTTTTGTTTACTTCAATGAACTGTTGCTCCCAAAGTCCCGTCAGCACTCATGCACATACACTACTCATTTGTGTTGCCAGCTACTATATACAACAAATATAACAGTTAGGGGTGTTCCAATACAACTTCTTCACTTTCGATACTGACATTACAGTATAGTTCTTACCGATATTAAATCTGATCGAACATCAGCACAAATTATATAGACCTTTATTATTTATTTTATAGTGTGGAATGTTAGAAAACGCTTGATCAAGACATTACTGAAAACAAAAGTAAGCAACAGTAAGTATGGGAAATAGTCACTTTATCACGCTTTGCAGATGTTTTGGACAACATTGGTTGTTTGGCGGGACGTGTTGTGTTTTCTTCGGCTCTGTGGTCTTGTGCTGTTTTATGTGATGCTTTTTTACGTTGTCCTGCTCCTTAGTATCCAATATTAATATCTGTATGTGGACTCATTTTTAGTGGATATTATTATATATTTCTACACAAGCTGTGCAATCACTAGGACTAAGTTTCATGTCTATAGTCCCTGGAGAAGATACACTGTAATAAATCTTGCAAAAAGGGGTAGGCATTTATAAGCTTTTGCTTCAGCCTACTCCTTTTTGGGCTTGTGATCAGATAGTTGAATACAAATGTAAATAATGGAAAATTATATTTTTGATTGATGTAAGAAATGCACGGAAATGTTTCATATATTTGCCCCAAAAAAAATGCTGAACACCTGAATGCTGCTGTGAGGGAGCTGCCAATCCTCCCTCACTGATCAGGTGTATGCCCCACCTACACTGTCTGGTTTCTCTTTGTGTATATAGTTGGCTTTAGTTATTTACATATATTTTGGTTAGTGCTTTAATTATATTTGTTTGCCATTTAAGTTTAAGTGCCACTTTAGTTGGTTGGTTTTTCATTTAGAAGTCATTTGTGTTGTTCCTCATTTCTCATCAGTTTCTCCTTTTGTTTGAGGTGATTGGTCGTGGCACAAACATGGAGGCGCGCCCATGGGAGTGCAGGCCAGAGGCTGATCACCTTAATTGGACTCTCCCAAGTGCCACCTGGAGGAGGGGGGGATTGACTGGGTGGTAGTTTGGGAATCTAAGTTGTTAGGTGTACTTGAGTGTTTATATATATATATATATACAGGAAGTGACACTTCAGTGTGGGACTCTTGAAGGACTTATATTTAATATGAAGGGGGTTGTGAATGTAAATCGGGTACCTTTTGGACTTATTGCCTCACCCTCTCATTGGGAACTGTGGTTGGCCCTTCCTTCACAGGTAAAAGGGGCTGGGTGAAATTGTTTGACAGAGGCCTGTTGTGTGTGCTGGGGGAAATGCTGCTGCACTGTCTTGTAAAATAAACTTGAAGAGCTCTCAAGCCCTGGTCTGGTGTACATTTCAGCTGCTATGGCTATCCCGGGCTAGTAAGAGGCCATTGTTTTCCAACTCAAAATCTTACAGCTGCATTACTTTCATGACAAAGAGCATTTAAATACAAGTATTATTAGTTTTGTAAGGGAGGACAGAAAGGATGCTTTCTATGGTTGGCCACGGCGGTTAAACAGAAATGACTTAAAACTGGCTGTTTCCCTCAGATCCATGTCACAAGACACATAGATAATAAAAGTCATTACAAGGCAGACTTCAGCATGAAACTTCTCCAAGTTGTTAAGCAAGGGAAGGAAAAGACTGCTTGGTGAGTGAGAGGGGCCAGAAAGAATGAGGAGGATGGAAATGTGGAAGGGAAAAAATCTGGAAAAAGTCTTGGGCAAGCTAAGCGGAACAGTTATAAGACAAAAGCAGATGACAGAGCAGAAAGTTTGGCAGAAATGAGTTGCCCTTTAACTTGTCCTTTTGGATAATGACAACTATTTTTAAGATGATATGGAATGTGTTTTAGGAAAGTTCACAAAGTTGTCCAATACTGCTCTAATTTGTCCCGCTTAGTGCACTACTTGAAGGCACAGAGTTAGCAAAGAGCCAGGAGGTTAGGTATACTGTCGTTGTTTATAAAGTCAAATATCTGCCATTAACTCTGCATACTTAACCCATAACATCAGAGTATACATTCAATGGCAGTAAAAGTTGAGTTTTACCCTAAGAAGCACAGGAAATGTGAGATTACAGCATGTTTGTAAGTAATCACAGCCTTGTGTTTTTGCAGTTATTGCATTTCTGACTTTATTAAAAGCTGCTTTTCGTGTCAAAGATTTGATTTCCCTCACAATGAAGCCAAAAAATCTCATTTAAAACAGGATGTGTGGGGGTTTAATAATAAGAATGCAGCCTGTTGTTGTTATCAATTTGTTGTAAGACCCTCAAGGCTCTTCCTGTTTGTGCAGAGATATTTCCCAGCCCTGCACAGTATATTATTGTGGATATATTTGTCTGCAAGTCTCAGTCGACCTTAATTGTGTCGCATCCCGTCCGCCCGTCTCACTTTTCCACCCCTCTGTCTGCCTCTGCTTGACTTCTATTCTGTCTAGTGCTGTTTGAAAGCGCCCTTTACACATCACAAAGTCATGCAGGAATGGTGGATGCTGTGGGAGAGGTGTGGTGGTGGTGGGGGTGGGAGGGTGCTTCTATTGCTGTAACTAGGTCAGTTAAGACACACCCCTCTGTCCCCTCCCAGAGCCTCTGACCAAACTCTCCTTCTCCTGTTCCCGTTGTGACGCAATGCAGAATTTCGCACTTCTTTCACACGTCTTTCTTATTAGCATCAGCGGGCGTCCATACAACACTGTGGATTTCTATTCACGTTAGATGAGTCATCTGTACATCAGTTAATTAGTTTCATCATTTCATCCAAAAGTGGATTGCATAATTTTCAAGCATTGCATAATGTTTACCAATCTGCATGCAAATGGAAATTCAAGCACTGTTTACAGGATGAACCCCTTAAGTATGGTAAATGTAAACTGCCGTGACACTTGACCTGTACATAAATAGATCATACTTGTACCCTTTTGTCACTGACAAAGTTACATAATGCCGCTTTAGAAGGCACCTATTTTGACCTATTTTTAACAGTATTTGCAAGAAGGACAACAACAAGCGCCTTTACCGCAGTTTCAGATGCATAACAGCTTGTGACTCGTCATGTGTCTCTGCAATCTTCTGATCAAAATGGGCTGAGACCCATGCAATATGCACAATCTAGAGCAAACTCCAACTATTACATAAGGCCGTCCTGTGTTATCCCCGGGCCAACACTAGATGTCTCTGTACAGGCCTTGCGCTGCTATGAGTCATAGGGGAGGCTGCACAGAACTGCCTTATCAACTCATTATCAAATGCACTGTTTCTGTGTTGATTAACACAAAATCTGGGATGATGAATGCCAGATTTCTGCAAAGACGAAACCAGTGGGTGGTGAATGTGATTAACCTGACAAGGAGCTGAATAAAAACAATTGTGATTTGAATTTACATCACATTTCATGCATGTGCGTTCATTTCAAAAGACTCCAGCCGTCCATGATTAGATAATGCGGGACTCTTAGCGGCTTAAACAAACATACAGCTTGGCTCTGAAGGAAATTAAAGCTGACGAGTGAATCAAAGAGTATATGGGTGGATAAAAGGCAGGCGATAAGGATGTGATTGCCCAGATGACACAAAGAGGCAACAAGAGATATAGGTCATTGGGTTAAACATGAAGGAAGCATACGGAAAAGATGAAAGTATTCCCTTGTGGAAAATATGAAAGATATTGGATAATTATTTCCTCCTCCTGACACTTGATGGCCTTGGTTACAAAATAAAACAAGAATCACAACACCGTACATGTGCACAAAGGTACGGAGCGGGGGAATCACACACACTACAGCATGTAACTGGGTCAGGTTCATATGGCAAAGCACTTTGAGTCACACTGGAGATAAACACAATCCGGGTTGCCATGGCAACTTCTTTTTTGCAGCTATTTGCATAGCGTATATTTGCATCTGGGCTTGTGTACACGCAAGAAATACTGCTTGACCTCACATATGTGCATAATGAACAAGTGTGCACTCTAATCGCTCAAGAGCATCCTCTTTTTAGTTAATGTATTACCTAATTCAGAGTCTCAGTACCATTACTGTGTCAACACTAGCAGGCCTTCCTCTATTCAAGTGCAGGTGGGAGTGGAAAAGGAACAAAACGATTGATAGGCCTATAAGCACCATGGTGGACCGAGTGACGGAAAAAGAAATATGTTCCTGACAGTGTTTGTTGAGTCATGTCTGGGCATATCATGAGAGTGGACAACCAATAGGAGAATTTGCTAACATAGCAGGGATAGAAAGTGGGGAATATAAATATCAGAATATATGAGAACCCCCTAAAAACCTGCTATGTAAAATCAGGTCAAGGACAACATAAAAATATATATGTTTGCTCATCACCCAGCAATCAATCTTATTTGAGGTAGGGATATATTTGCTCAATGAGATACTCTGTACCTATATTGACCTTGGCTGTTTTATTTAAACCATATAGACCAGGGGTCTCAAACACGCGGCCCGTGGGCCAAATGTGGCCCGCAGGACACTAGTTTGAGGCCCCCGCCTTGATATGAAAGTTTAATGTTAGTGCGGCCCGCGCAAGTTTGATATGGATGCTGTATGGTATCATGTACCCAGAAAAAATTATTACGTTTGATTAATGTTCATGTTAAAGGTTAAATAACTGTTAATAGTTATCCTCCCTATCCATGTGGAAGTGGTAAGTTTTGGCTATTTAAGTTTAAAGGAAATAACTTGAAGGCTACCGTTTAGGTCGCTAGCTCTCTAGTTTGCGAGTTAGCATGTGTCTCAAGACCCTGCAGTTGCGCAATATGTTGTAAATAAAAAAAGTATAAATGTGACTATAGTCGTGTTTTGTCATGTCTACAGGGCTCTAATAATGCTTTGTTCATTTTAATCTGAAAAAAATAATTTGTCTACCCACCAACTATATGTGGTTTCTTAAGTTTTTATTATTTAACGTTTTATTATTATTATTATATTTATTTATTACTGATTGATTGATTTTCTTTATTCTTGATTTGTTTATTTATTTTTCATCTTATTTTGTGCAGAAAAATAAAAATTAAGATATTTGAGAACAGTGGAATGTTCAGAGCTTTTATTGTAGAAAATCAGAACCAAAGTACTGAAAAAGTTTGTATATTTTTCTGTTTTTAATGAAAGCGTTTTTGTTTTGTTTTTAAAACCTTGCCCAGCCTTGCGCAGACCCTAACTGAAATTGAGTTTGAGACCCCTGATATAGACTTTATCACACTCGGACACTGCACATGGTATGACAAAAAAGCAATAGCTTTTAAAAGGTATAAAAGAAAGGGCAAAGCAAATAACACATAAAGGTGGTGAGGAAGGAGTGGCAGGAGGGAAACTGGCACACTGACCTAGTGACGCAGCAAAGACCAAGCTCCAGTTGAACCGGCTATAGCTGCAGGCAGGGAGGGGAGGATTACAGCACCTTCAGAGAGGAGAAAACAAGCAGATTTAGCCAATGCGAAATGTCGGAGCACAGGATTACAGCACAGGGAGGATGCTGACATAATATGGCACAGTTCACTGCATGTTTACGTGCTTGTGTAAGCGTTTGTGAATGTGAAGTGAAGGAATAAACACGCAGTTGTGAATTTTATCTATCACATTGGTCTACACAATTTTTGAAACATGGAAAAAACTTGGCAAATTTTGGGGCACTGATTTTGAATGGGTTTTTTTTGCATCAGCCTTCATTTTTGGTAACCCCTTTTCAGTACTTTGGTTCCGGTTTTCCACACCAAAATATCTGATAAAACATTCCACTGTTCTCAAATATTTTAAAAATATAATATAATAAAAAATAAAAAATATAAATATATTTATATTTTATTTTTCTATACACAAAATAAGATAAAAATAAATAAACAAATTAAGAATATCAATCAAAATCAATCAATCAGTAAAATAAATAAGTAAAATAATAATAAAACAGCAAATAAGAAAAACGTAAGAAACCACATACAGTTGGTAGAGAAATTCTATTTTTCAGATTCAAATGTACAGTATTAACAGTTATTTAACCTTTAACATGAACATTAATGAAACTTAATAATTTGACCCAATTAGCAAGTTAGCATCGTACTCAGTTCCATCTGGGAGCAGCGTGGTAACTTTAACAACATGTTTGATGAGATGCTTTATCTTGACGTGTATTTTCCCTTTTATTCCAAATCATTTCCTGCATTTATTTGTACCCAGCGTCATAAGCCTTTAGCTTCATTGCTAATCCAAAGCAAAACAGGGCGGGGTAACAGGGTAGGGTAACAGTATGGGCGGGGCAAAATCATGTTAATTGTGTCCGGTGTGCACACAGCTTTAAGCTGTCATTTCAACATTAAACTTTGGTATCAAGGTGGGGGCCTCAAACTTTTGAGACCCCTGCCATACAGCATACACAAAAAGCAAAGCAAAGCAATTCTTTGTAATCTGCCTTAGATTTGCAGCTGTTTAAGACAGATTATTGCTGAAAGTGCTCATTTTGCATCGGTTCACTGGATCATTTCACTGGAAGCAGGAGTGATATTCTATCTTGTTGAGCTTCACTTCTCTTGGCAGTCTTAGTGCAGTTGTCGTAAAGATTTCAATGGAACATACAGTAAAAGTGATGGGAAAAAAGTATAATGTAAGATGGAATGTCAGTATGATGGCAGACTACTGCTGGAGTTTGATAAGTGAATCATCTGATGCTGAGCACTCCTGTCAGTCAAAAAGAAGGAAGATGTTACCATTAAATTATGTTCTAAGTCATTTTATGCCATATCCATGAATTAGTACCCGCTTTGGCTTCACAGCTTCACATTAATTTATGCATTTTCAGCATGGAATAGTAAAGAAAAATCATTGTCATTATCTTATCTGCTTGACGACATTGGCGTTGGAGAAGCGAGACAGGAATGTACAGAGTTGTTGTGACTAAGGCACCGAGATTGGCTATGGGGCCCCCATCTGAAACCATGTGCAGCCAATCAGTTACAGTCCAACTGTCATCACTACAAAGAAGCTTTGATGTGAGCGAGGCCTTTAAATGTAACCCTGCAGCGTCACAAGGCTGCACCAGCTTTGATCGGGTGCGGGAGACACCAACGGCAAACAACAATCTGTCTGCACGAGGACCTGACCGGTCCAATAACATGAACTGAGCAGAGCATCATGTACCATTGTAACAAAATTGCTTTGTAGTATATGTACAGTACAACATAAGTACTAGAGGCCTCGTTTATGCAGCGCAACAATCCGACTGCGTTCTAAGTCAGGGGTCTCAAACTCTCAAACGGGCCAAATGCGGCCCGCAAGACGCTAGTTTGAGGCCCCCACCTTGATACCAAAGTTTCACAATTAACATGATTTTGCCCCGCCCATACTGTTACCCTACCCTGTTACCCCGCCCTGTTTTGCTTTGGATTAGCAATGAAGCTAAAGGCTTATGACGCTGGGTACAAATAAATGCAGGAAATGATTTGGAATAAAAGGGAAAATACACGTCAAGATAAAGCATCTCATCAAACATGTTGTTAAAGTTACCACGCTGCTCCCAGATGGAACTGAGTACGATGCTAACTTGCTAATTGGGTCAAATTATTAAGTTTCATTAATGTTCATGTTAAAGGTTAAATAACTGTCAATACTGTACATTTGAATCTGAAAAAAATAATTTCTCTACCAACTGTATGTGGTTTCTTACGTTTTTCTTATTTGCTGTTTTATTATTATTTTACTGATTTATTACTGATTGATTGATTAATTGTCTTTATTCTTAATTTGTTTATTTATTTTTTTAATCTTATTTTGTGTATAGAAAAATAAAAATTAAGATATTTGAAAACAGTGGAATGTTTTATCAGATATTTTGGTGTGGAAAACCGGAACCAAAGTACTGAAAAAGTGTAGGGTATAGCAGAAGCAAAAGCATTGAAGATAGTTTTTTTATTGATTTTTTTTCCAGTTTTTAATAAATGCGTTTTGGTTTTTTTTTTTTGAAAACCTGATGCGGCCCGGCTTCACCCAGAACCTAGCTCCGGTGGCCCCCAGATAAATTGAGTTTGAGACCCCTGTTCTAAGTGAATAATCTTTTTTGCCTTTGCCATCAAGTGATAATTATAATTTAATCCAAATCCACAGTTTTGCAAGGATTGGTGTACCCCGCCTCTAGCCCGAAGTCAGCAGGGATAGGCTCCAGCATACCCCCGCGACCCTGATGAGGATAAGCATCATAGACAATGGATGGATGGATATTACTGTAGTTCTAGTGGACAGGTTGCTGCTTCATATTTAGATGTGTTGCAAATATGCAAGTATAAATATGCATAAATATGCAAAACATATTCATATTAAAACATTCATTCATTCATTTTCATTGTAAAGCCAAACAATGGGATAGCATAGAATTCTTCAGATGATTTGAAAAACATTGTTTATCTTTTTGTCTGCGGGTTTTCTTGTTGTCAGAAGAATTATGATGCTAAAAACTCATGTTTGTATCATTTCAGCCTTCTTCCCCCATCTGCTCCCTCATCCTGTTATGCAGCTGCTGGCAACCTCCCAAAGATATCCCATCTCTAAGCTCTTCTTCTCCTTCTTCCTTGCCTCTTGTTTCACCTCTTACATTCTCATCAGGCAACAAAATGTCGGCCATGCTGAAACCTTCCCTTCTCTCTCTCTCCCTCTCTCTCTCTCCTTCCCCTGCTGTCTAACCAATCTGCACCACGGTTACATAAGCGCTAAGGTCAAAGTGGCGCTGCTGTTGTCAAGGGAGACATAGAACAGAGGGTCTTTAGAGGAGGTGTGTGTGCAGGGTGAGAGGAAGGGAAAAACAGCAAATGGCTGAATGGGAAAAAAATGTCAGCAGTGGCTGCAAAAAGTGAGGATTTGCATCAGAAGATTGATGATTGATTGAGGTGAGAAGGAGAAAGGATAAAAAACTATAGGCAAGAAAAAAGGCTGTGTGGGTTTGAAGGAAAAACGATATGTGTGCCTGTGTGTCAGTGTGTGTACGTGCATGTGTGAGAGAGTGAGAGAGCGAGAAAAGAAATTTGAAAAAAAGAAGCCGTGACTGGAGCTGCTCTGTGCTGGGCTGCTCTACTAACCTAGTTTGAGTAATCTCTGCCTTCATGCTGTTTCATAACACTGCTGCCAGAACATTGCATCATAAGCTCCCCCCCTCCCTTCCCCCAACCCTCCATTATCATTGTCCACCTCCTCATCACCACTGACGCGGTCTTTCCTACGCACATGTTTATAATAGACTACAGAGAAGAATGTGCTTGACTGCAAACAGGCATAAAACAAAAAAACAACTATATGATCATTATGATTTGTTGCATGTACTGTGCTATAAAGCCACTGTAAGTCGATATTAGCAAAACTGCGACAATGTACGGAACTACGTACATATATCTGTTTATTCAAAACATCAAGACGTGTAGGGAAATGAAACCAAACAGGAACTAAGGAGAATCGAACTTCTCATGGTCACTGGGTGTAAACTCAGGAGCTTCTCCTTGGAGAATCGGCATACTGTGAGAGCAATTATTGGAGGAAAAACCAAGAAAAACCTCTAAACCACTAAACATTCCATGCACACACAATTCAATCGAGCTGAATAAAAATACAATTTCTTAAAGCTGACCTTTCTTTAGAAACATTTAGAAAGCATGCAAAAGTATTAGTAGACACATGCATTTATTGACCAATTCACCAGTTTAACTAGAAATGCACGGTCATAGACATCACAATGTCTCCCATTGGCCAATCCTGAGGAGGAGAACAAGATGATGGCCAACTTGGATGATCAACCACGTTGATACATGCATTCCAATGTCTTTCTTTTTTCTGTGCATCCTAAAGATATGAAATAAGATGCTACTTGGTTGTCTCTATGATATGTGTTCTAAAGCAAGTATCGCCGATATTGATCCTGTCCTTTTTCACTGATATCAGCCACTACCCTACTTAAGCATTCATGCATTAGTTTTATAGTGGTCTTTGTAGGCGGCATGGGTGTATCCCATTAGGTGCAGGCACGAGTTGTCTCTTTTTATCTGTTTTTATATCTTTACAACGCACAGAAAAGAGAGACGTGTGTTCATGTGCCACATAAGGATTGTAGCCGATGGATTTTATCATTATCTTTCAATTTGTATTTTTTTGTTTTCCTTTACAGTGCACAAAGTTATAGTGTTTCGTTAAAAAATATATGTTTAACTTCTATTATTGTAACACCTTCCTTTCCTCTCACACAGGAAGAGAACAAAATGTGACTGACATAATGTAAACAAGTGAAATACATTCCTAATAACAATTTCCATAAAGTGAATACAGTGAATAAGGTGCAATAATTTACATTTCGCAGTGTTGGATGTTAAGGAGGTTCAAAGTATAGGCCTTCAAAATGCAAAAAGAATAAATGGGAGTGAGAGAAAAACATTTATGAGTCAGCAATTCATTGCAAAAAACATTTATGTGAAATAGGCTCATCAGTCTTTAAAAGTCTATAAAAGCCACAATCTTGGCAAAAATGTGGATTCAATGTCATTTTCTGTCAGGTATTCACACTGTCACAATCTCTTGATGGTAAAAGTAAAAACACTTTCTCTCTTTGAATGTGTTTGGACTGTTGAGCTGCATAAGCAAGGCCTCTTGCAGCACTTCTTAAAAAAAAACGGGTGGTTGCATGGAACAAAAAGGTCAAGTTGTAGACCCAAAAAAGTTTTACCAGCCCTGAGCCAGTGGAGCCGACAGGCTGTCCGTCGAGACCATCCTTGGTTCAAATGAAGGTTGTTACTTGTGCTTAGCACAGGCCAATAACCATCAGACGCTACTTCAAAAGCTACTTCTTGTCTCCTCACCTCAAAATTGAGGGGCAGCTTTTGGCAAAATGACACCACTAATTAACAATAATAATAACTTCAGCATAAAAACACACAAACCACCACCAGCACCAGTCTTACCTACAGTTGTTATTTTACTGATGCCAAACCTCTCACCATGGTAAAGTCTGCTATGGGTGTACCTTTAAACAGTAAGTAGGAAATGATTTGGATTATATATAAATAGTTGCTATATATACATTTGTAGGACTAAGCAACAGCATGTTAAACAAAAACTAGCGTTAGTGAGTTCAAATGATTGAGAAGCCTGCAACCATGTTTGCTTAAAAATCCATTTCAACTGCACAATATTTGATACAGAGCTAATTGGGTTGAGTTTTCTACAGTTGGTCAGGTCTTGGTAAACCAACATTATGCGTCCAAACAATAATGTAAGACAGGGGTCTCAAACACGCGGCCCACGGGCCAAATGTGGCCCTCAGGACTCTAGTTTGAGGCCCCCGCCTTGATATGAAAGTTTAATGTTTGATATGGATGCTGTATGGTATCATGTACCCAGAAAAAATTATTACGTTTGATTAATGTTCATGTTAAAGGTTAAATAACTCTTAATAGTTATCCTCTCTATCTGTGTGGAAGTGGTAAGTTTTTGGCTATTTAAGTTTAAAGGAAATAACTTGAAGGCTACCGTTTCGGTCGCTAGCTCTCTAGTTTGCGAGTTAGCATGTGTCTCAAGACCCTGCAGTTGTGCAATATGTTGTTAAAAAAAAAGTATAAATGTGACTATAGTCGTGTTTTGTCATGTCTACAGGGCTCTAATAATGCTTTGTTCATTTTAATCTGAAAAAAATAATTTGTCTACCCACCAACTATATGTGGTTTCTTAAGTTTTTTATTATTTGCCGTTTTATTATTATTATTATTATATTTATTTATTACTGATTGATTGATTTTCTTTATTCTTGATTTGTTTATTTATTTTTCATCTTATTTTGTTCAGAAAAATAAGAATCAAGATATTTGAGAACAGTGGAACGTTTTATCAGAGCTTTTATTGTAGAAAATCGGAACCAAAGCACTGAAAAAGTTTGTATATTTTTCTGTTTTTAATAAATGCGTTTTTTTTTTTTTGGAAAACCTGATGCGGCTCAGCCTTGCCCAGACCCTAGCTCCAGTGGCCCCCAGGTAAATTGAGTTTGAGACCCCTGATGTAAGATGACCTGAATATACTGAATGGCCAGGTTATCCGTCCCGTAATCAGCTCTCTGGGCTCCTCAAGGAAATGGTAGTGGGACCTTTTTTTTTTTATTTTTTTTCACAATAAAATCACATTGCAAATCTAATCCTTATCTTACAGCGTCAATTAAAAGTCAATATTGTTGTATATGTAAAGCAATATTTTTGAGTCAGCTCCTGCACTGGATCTCATTAGAATGTGCAGGTGTACCTCCTCTTAAAGTCACATGACATAATGATAAATGACAATAAGAAATACAAAAAAACGCCTCCTGATTCTCAAACGACCGCACAGCGACACTTGTCTCCGAAAACGTGGATGTGGCGGGATGTTGTGCGCGCGCCCCCGCACGCAGCCCTCCTTCTTCTAACTTCCTCAGCCACCTTAAGCTCGTCCCCGCGAGCGCGCGCCCCCGCCGCTGCTGACTGAGAGAGGGAGCTTGTGGCGGTGAGATCATGTGAGAGTCCACGCTTGGAGAAAGTAGGTTAGCAGGGTAGACTGAGAGGAAGCCACCGTGGGGACTATTCTATTCTAGCCAAACACACGCCATTCACAGGCGCTTAGGATGACTTTCTTCACTCTGTTATTTCGATCGGAGTTGACCGAGCGATAGAGGACACTTGTTTGTCTTTTAGTCTCCTTGTCGCGTTTTACGAGATCCCGTCTGCGATAGCGGCGAAGTTAATATTTACTGAGCCACTTGGTGTTGCCTTCACGGTGCTTTTCCTTCCATCGAGCCTGTCACCCGCAGGACAACCAAATGTAGCCGAGCTCCCACGTCGATTTATTAACAAGAAGAAGACGTCAAAATGAGAGGTAAGTGGATTACGTTAAGTCATGCATGTTTGGAGCAACTTGGTCGGAGAAAGGTGGCGTGTTTAAACAGTGCTGGAGCTGCCAGATGTGTGCGCAAAGTCATTTGGAGTGCGCCTGTTTTGCTCCCAAATGCCCATTAATCCTCCATGACGGGATTATGGCACTCACTTTAAATTAAATAGCAGGGAGGGTCAACTACAGAGTTGCTGTGTGCCCAGTAAATTATTTATTTCCCCAACAAATTATTTATTTGTCTCAAAATAGATGAATTGTGTAAGAATGTATTAAAAATCAAAGAACATGTAATGGCATTTAACGTCAACAGTACTTCAAAACATGTGACTTTTTGCGTCTACATTAAAACAAATGTTATTTATGGTGAGTCTTTCTGCAAGTGGAATATGTGTCATAGAGACCATATGTACATTTTGGTTAGACATCCATGTTGGAGTTATGCAATACAAAGAGGGAGGGGCACGGCAGGAGGTTGTTGTTAACTAAAATCTAGAATTATGTCATCGAAATGTTAAGTGATTCTGTATACTGCTAAGAAGCTATTCAACTCCATAGGGGAAAAAATAATTTCACACAAATAGCAAATTTGTACCACGTCACATTTTTCTGGTTATCACTATAAAAAATCGAATATGTATGAATTAAATCTTTTTTTTAAATAAAGTAGTTTCTTTAAATGTATATCATGTCTAATAACATTCTCAGTTCGTGGTGCTTGCGGTGTTGTTGTGATGGCATGGCCGTGACAGCATGGCCGGCTGTGTGACTATACGGAGGGAGAGGGATCTGGCTGTTCCACTGACCTAGTTATGTCACCCAACATTATACAGCATGAGCAGCGGAGGGAGGGGGCGCGGTTAAGGGAAGCGCCTGCCGGCAGTGCTGCGCCATGTGCAGGCGCGCACTGACACCCGCCCTTCAACATGTCTTCATACTGCTCGTCAATGAACTTGAACTTGACCAGCATAGCCAACACTTAGCATAACAGGATATTAGCAATATGATTCCTTAGGATTACTTTGTATCACAGCATTTTGTTACACAACACATTCAAAATTGCATTCAGCAAATGCAAAAAATTAACAATAACATTTATTTTTTACTGATGGCTTGTTGATTGATTGATTGTAAAAGTGTGTGTAGCATTCACGTCCTGTGCAAAAAGGAACACGATAGGAGCTAAGTTGTTTTTGGCAGTCCGGATCTTTGTGAGGAGCAATGGGAATGAGTGGTGGGAGGGGGGAAGGGATGGCGAGTGTGGAAGAAGCAGAGAGAGGGCCCCTGGTGGTGGGAGGTTCCCCTTTCAGGCAGGATATCCAAATGTAAACAAACCGGAGCCCTTTCTTAGCACACAACGCTGGATATATGTAGGCTAGTCATTCAACCTGTTACCAATGAGAAAACATTGTCGAGTCTTTACTTTGAACAAATACATATCTGCTATATCACTAAATTGTTCAGTGTTTGCATTGTTTTTGCATGCTGACTGGATGGATGGATGGATAGATGGATGGATAGATAGATGAATAGAAAACACGGGGGCATGCAGGGTTCAAGAAAATAAAGGAATGGTACAGTAAAATAAGATACAAATAGTAAATACATATGGTATAAAGACTATAAACAGTCTATTTAGCCTATTAACCATCAATCAAATCAATCCGTTTTTTTCATTGTTTTGTACATCCTGGGTTGTACATAGGCGCCAATAGAGTACAATTCAAGTGTGATGAGTAATATTTGAAGAAATAAAAAATTACTTAATTTCAGTAGAGGAAGCTAGGATGACACTTGTGAGACAACTGTGCTTGTGCTGCACCATCAGCCGAGATGGTGCATGTAGCATTGCTAAAACAAAAAAACACATCATAGCAAAGTCAAATTAACCCTCTAATTGAGTGCCTAAATGATACAGAGAATTAGCATAAATCAGGACAAAGCGGTGATGTCAAAATGATTCTTCATTTTAATTTGAGGCAATGAAAAGAATGCAGCTTCCGTAAAGAACTCGGTCCAAGTGTTGCTGTAGGGCAATCGACAATCCTTATGGCGTGCCAATGAATCAACTTGGTCTGCTATTGAAACTAGTTGCGCAAGTATTGACATGTGTTATGCTTGTTGGTATGCACGTGACTGTGCGAGGGGAAACAAGTGGCTGGGCAAAATACATTTTTTACTCACTGACACACTGACACACTCACTGATCGACAAGCTGGCCCGCAGGCTGTTGTACAATTATTGGCACTTCCACATTGGATACCAAAAAGAGAATGCAGGAAAGAATAAAGTCGCTATTCAGACCCATATTTTTAAAACCCTTTTTAAAAGAAAACTTTAAATAAATGCATTGTTTGAATAATTTAAAAATATTTTTCCCGAAACCACCATCTATGGGAAAAACATTATATATGTGTGTCACCTTGTTTGTTAAATTTCCCTCATAGATTTTGTGAGCAAGTCAATGTGTTGGCGAATGAGAAATGTCGAGCGCTGCATGAGCTTTCATGCATCAAGTTAGTGAAGGTCAACTGTGGTATTCTGGGTTAAAAGTAAATGTTATCTTCCACAGAAGGTGGGTAAATGGAGGATGACAGCCAAGCTGTCCTCCATGATGGACAATCACTCTCACTCCACACACTCACTGCATTAAGGAGCTCCATTAGTGACAGGATGATACAGCCAAAGTGTGTGAAGGAGATGCAGCAGTGCAATAACTGCAATATACCTGTGGCTTCAATACCATTTACACAGCTGTCAATCGTGTATATAACTTCTTGATTGGTATTACATTGACTTTGCAATTTCGATGCTCTTGTGTGCTTTTGTACTCCACCGTTGCTGCTGTAAGCCTGGAATTTCCCCGTGTAGGACTAATAAAGGCATATCTTATCTTATCTCATCTTGAGAAAATAATGTCAACATTTCTTTTCTTCGTTTTTACTTTACCGTAGGGTTTTTCTTTCATTGTTAACCATTCTCCATATGACTTGTGTCATATCCCTTACCGCTTTTGGACAAGAGATTGGAGACATGCATGTTGGATTGCAACACAGATGATGGGTGGCTTGGCATCCGTACGATATTTCTGGCTCTTAGCACTGGATAAGAATAGATGTGGCCGCACTGAAACTCAATGTCAAAGACTGGGGAGAGGGGTGGGAGACCGAATTTCCTACTGTGTCTGTACTACGGCCATGTACAGTAGATTGGTCATATCTTCATGAAAAAACATGATCTGGTGTTCATTACTTGGAAAATAGTCTCTGTCTTTATTGGAAAGAAAAGGACCGCTAAGACCAGTTTTTCTAGTATTGCTGCTATTACATCTATTTTACTGTTATGCAACACCATTTTTCCAACGCAAGCTCGGGGCCTTTTGGAAAATGTTTTGAATATGGTAAGCTCTTCATAAAACTCCACCTTAAAACTAGTCTGTGGAGCACCGTGATTGTGCCCGCCTTCCTCCTCCCTCCCCTTGCAGTGGGAAAGTGTGTCAGTGGGACAGAATGTCCACATGGGCTGACAGGCTACAGCGCCCGAGCGATGGGTGACTCAGCCAATGCCAAGCCGGCTGCCGTCGCCACCCAGCCAGTGGGAGGGTGAGAATCCATGGAGGGCGGGTTGTCGGTGTTGCTAGAGTGAGCCGGCTGAATGAGTGTTGTGAGGAATGCTCACAGACGAGAGTTATATAATCGTGAGACGAGGGCGGGGGAGAGGAGAGCCTCACAGAAAGAGAAGGAGGGGGTGGAGGGTATTTTTTTCCATTACATGCCTGCAGCTGCCCCGATCAGTTGAAGTATTTTAGTCAACAGCTTAAGAACCTAGCAGACAACAGATCTGTGGTGCTTTTTCACGCTTGTAGTAGCATAATAATTTCTCCTCAGATATATCCATTATTGTACATTACACAAAATGCATGGTAGAACCATGTAAATTTTTTTAAAACATTCCGTATCTTACAGTATTGGTGTTTTTCCTTTTCCAAGAAAGAAGGCCTCTTTGTTCATGTCACTGTGCAACAGTCATGTGATTGCCTATCTGTTTGTGCACTCTGTTCCCTCACGGAGGCCGCATGCAGGGTGCAGACAAACACTTTTCAAGGCAAGTTGTCTTATCCCGTCCTGTACGCATATGTGCACATTGTGGAGCAGTTTGTGGGACTTTAAATGTTCTTTCACTGCAAGTTTAAATGTTGATAACTTGTAAATGTATGCCTGTTCCCAGTATCAGCTGCTATTCATTATAAGAATTATTAAGGGATGCTTACTATTTTATAAATAAGTAGTAGCCCATTAAAACAAAAACTGAAAGAAAAAATAAAATTTGTACAAAAACATTCCCTTGCTTTATGGGGTACTTGTTTTTGTTTCTTTTAAAAATAGGCCTATAACCTGAGTGATTCAGACTGCTGCCAAAGTGGACTTGTGTCAGGCAAAATCTTCTGCCCATTTTCGCCTTAAATTATTTGTCTATTTCAGCCTCACAAAGACCAAATATGCTGAGTTTTAAGGCTTGTTAAAGCCTGGCAAGCTGCATTTCGAGTCTGTTGGAGGTGAAAGATGACTCTCTAATAGCGTTCTGAGTAAAGAGAATTACAGCCACCTAACTGTGACAAGATAAGGCCACGGCAAGCCGTTTCTAGGTCAACAGAAGATACAAAGAATCCTATTTTGTTCAAGATTTGTACCTGGAAAGAACAAGACAGCAAAGCACAGATGACCTGAACAAAAAGACAGCCAAAGTTCACAGTGTATTAGGAGTGTCATAAAGTAACAGAAATGCTGCTTATCAGAGAGCCTAAAGCACAGTTTGCTGTTGGAACTGAACGCCTAACTGTAACTGAAAGTTAAATCATAAAACACATTCATATAAGTTGAAGCGAGGCCTCATTGGTCATCTAATTTAAATCATTTTTTAAAAAATGCAACATAGCACACACTCACACTCTGAAACAGGAACTGTGCACAGAAAAGTAATCCCACATTTATGACTGTGAATTGGTTCTGGATCTGACAATGAGAAGTCAGAAAACGAAGTAGGATTACTTATTTATAAATTGAACATTTTTGTAGTTAGACCATAAAAAAATAACTGTATCCAAATTTCTAAATACAGATTTTAATATTATTGGAGCCATCTAGACAAGAAATGACACCCTTATAATCACCTTTACACTCGTATCAAACAATATAGTAAGTATAAACAGAGGAAATATGCCATTTAAGACCTAAATAAAACTTGCACTTATATGTGTTGCAGTAAATGTGTTCCGAATGTGTGGAGTAGGAAGTGACATCAGTTGACTTTTACCTTGGCATAGGTTATGGCAGCAACAGTAGCATATATTATTATTATATTGTTAATATTGTGTCTGTTGTTCCAGCGATCAAGTTTCACCAAGTGAATACTGCATTTAGAATCTATTTTAGTTAATGTAGCCATGTTTATGATTGAAAACTTTTACTTACAGAAGCATTTTTTTTTTTTACTGAAGTCTATATTCAACAACAGTGTGGTTTATTAATTTTTTTTTTTTTTGAAAAAACGGTGATGCTGAGTGACACTGACAAATTCGAACCGCAATATGGCGAAGGGACTGGCGACCAGTCCAAGGTGTCCTCCGCTTCTTGCCCGAAGTCAGCTGGAATAAGCTCCAGCATAGCCCCACGACCCCAGTAGGATAACCGGCATAGAAAACGGATGGATGGACGTTGCGACGGATGACTTTACATGTGAACCGCTTTACTTTTGTTTACTTTTCATTGTCAAGTCCAGCATTTATTTTCTACATTCTGACCTGCTCAATTTGCTTTTGGTCCTTCAGCTCAGATCGAGGTCATCCCCTGTAAAATCTGTGGGGACAAGTCCTCTGGGATCCACTATGGGGTCATCACCTGTGAAGGCTGCAAGGTAAAGAAGAAACCCAATCACAGTTTGAGCAACTTGTCATAAGTCAAACATGCATATGATAATTGGGCATGTGTTAATGCATTGCTTTAGGGTTTCTTCCGCCGCAGCCAGCAGAACAACGCCATGTACTCCTGCTCCCGCCAGAGGAACTGTTTGATCGACCGGACTAACCGTAACCGCTGCCAGCATTGTCGCCTACAGAAGTGTCTGGCATTGGGCATGAGCCGAGATGGTAAATAGGATGGAGAACATACACACTTCCTATATAACCTTATAATTACCCTGTGTGGCGTACTCAAAATTTAACACAGCTGTATGGTGTCCGGCTTTGGCTTACATAAGGGAAGTTGAGGAGGTGTGGCTTCTTCTGTGCAGCCAAGTCCTGCATTCCCCCAAATTGAAGCTGATGCTATGAGAATTTGAAGCCGTTGCCGTTAATGTTCCACATCAGCTGTTGGAAGATGCCTAGCGGAAACACACACAGTGTATAGACATGTCATTATGTAACCGGGATACGGTGCCTGGAACATACAGAACAACAAGGATAAGGATATATTTCTGTTAAGCAGTTCTGTTAAGCAGTGCAGTTAAGTTTTTGTGTTTTCCCCGTCAAAAGACTTGAAAAAGTACACTATCGTCTCAAATTAATGGTAGGTTACATACACTGTCATGTTTTTATGATGTCACACAATTGATCACACCATGGAGAGCGGAACTGAACTATATTGCTTGGTGGAAGTATGGCTCACCATCAATAAGACCACTATAGTGACAAAATACACATCTTTGAGCTAAATAACCTCGATCCATTCAAACACATTTGGAATGAACTAGATAAGACACGGGCGGCACGGCGGTCGAGTGGTTAGCGCGCAGACCTCACAGCTAGGAGACAGCTAGAGTTTGCATGTTCTCCCCCGTGCATGCGTGGGTTTTCGCCGGGTACTCCGGTTTCCTCCCACATTCCAAAAAACATGCTAGGTTAATTGGCGACTCCAAATTGTCCATAGGTATGAATGTGAGTGTGAATGGTTGTTTGTCTATATGTGCCCTGTGATTGGCTGGCCACCTGTCCAGGGTGTACCCCGCCTCTCGCCCAAGGACAGCTGGGATAGGCTCCAGCACCCCCGCGACCCTTGTGAGGAAAAGCGGTAGAAAATGAATGAATGAAGTATATAAGACACTGTGAGCCAACAGGCCCTGTCTCACTCTCAGTTCAAACATCAGTGGCCTTTGTCTGGATGGATAGATGGATGAGTCAACGCAAGAACTGAGCACATAGTGTATAGTTGCTCTCGTATATACAGACCAAAATTACTTTTTAAATTTTTTATGGGAGCACATATGTAATGAAATGACGTAACATGGAAAACTGCAAACAAAGGACCAGCTGTTTTTTTAATATGATGTATGTTAGGCTGCGGCCAAGTTTCAATGTCTGTATATGTAATACACATACTTATTCTGAGTGTTTTCTCTCAACAGCGGTAAAGTTTGGCCGTATGTCCAAAAAGCAGCGTGATAGCCTCTATGCTGAGGTGCAGAAACACCAGAAGTCCCAGGAATGTGTGGGCTCTGGAGGTGGGGGCTCCACCACTCTGTCCTTACCCAGGGAGGACGGTGCGTGTGGCGGTGGCGGAGAGGACGGCGAGGAAGGTTTGAGCCGTTCCTACAGCAGCGGGGGCTCGACCTCCACCCTCAGCGACCTTGATGACATTGCAGCACTGCCCGATCTATTTGACCTGCCGCTGACCCCTGAGGAAGCCAGCGAGTACTGCAGCCTGGAGCTCCTGGGCGGGAATGGAGGGACCAGCACAGGAAACACCTCCAATTCATCATCCGCTTCTTCCTCTTC
The DNA here is from genome assembly GCF_037039965.1 of Doryrhamphus excisus. Lineage (NCBI taxonomy): Eukaryota > Metazoa > Chordata > Actinopteri > Syngnathiformes > Syngnathidae > Doryrhamphus > Doryrhamphus excisus. The sequence continues at coordinate 19,001,122 of NC_136362.1, forward strand.
CTCATCCCTGTCCAATCAGAATTCCCCACAGCAGACAATGTTGGATGGGACAGACAGCGGTGGCATCCAGCTTCTGCACACACACTCTGACACACATCCACTGCTTGGGGACACACACGCACTGCTGGACCAGTTGCCTGATGACTGCTCAATAACAGACCTTGGTGAGTATTGACAATATCGTAAAACACACTTTGAACTACAGTACTTCAAATGCTCTAGGCTGAAATACCCAGAAGTCCCTCTTGACACAAAGACATGCTGTACTTTTCCTTGCTTGACCTTGACTCAGCATAATGATGTACGTGCAGAATTTGACACCGCAAAGCTAGTTTCACAGGAAGTTTTCTATGCTGACCTTAATTACTTACTTGAATGCAATTCATGCCACTACGTGCAGGACTTACAACACTGAAATTCGTTGTGGATTAAATAATTGTGTGACTTTGACGTCAATCCAGTGAACTCTAAGCAAACAAACATGAGAAAGGACGTTATTGTGGGTGTATGGGAGTGTCCATAGTCCAAACTAGGTGTGCTATTGGATAAATGTTGTTGACTCCTTGAGCAAGTATGTATGTAGTTGTAGCATAAATATTACAAACACCTCTCACTACAATGGTGCAAGATTTAATAATAAATAATTAATTGTCTGGTGAGTCTATTGTGGGAAATATTGTTTCAATGGGACAATTAGCAGGTCAAATTACTATTTTATTTAATTTACAATATCCTGCAAAAGCCTAAGGCCACTACTATATTAAGGATAAAAAACTGAATAAAAGTCTACCCATTAGAGTCATAACAAAATCACCTATTTGTTTAACCTCATCCACGAACGAGGAAGTAGTTTGCAAACTGAAGAAACACATACAACTTCTGATCAAAACTTTAAGACCAGTTGAAAAATTGCACAAATTGACATTTTGCAGAGTTGGATCTTAAGGGGGTATTAAGTGGAGCTTCGAAATGCAAAAAGAAGAAACGTGAATGAGACAAAAAACATTTTTACTAACCAATTTGTTGGAAACAACCATTAAACTGAAATAGGCTGTTCTTCAGCTGTTCAAACGTAAACGACCAAAACCCAGAAACCCTCCTTAAATAAAAATAAAATGTAAAAAAAAAAAGGACAGAGCAGCTGCGCCATTCTTGTTAATTACCTCAAAAATCAATTTGGGCATGCTTGATGGCAGTGTTTCCAGGAGGCCTTTGGGAATACTCCAGGTGGTGAACATGGCTTCTAGAAACGACGTCCATTTTTGGAAACTTCTTTTGCCATCCATCTCCAAATGTTCTCAATTGGATTTTGATCCTCTGGGGATCGTCCAGAGTTGTGAAGGATCTTTTTTTGGGGTCAACCACTTGACTTTTTTGTTCTATAACCCTCAGGATCTTTTAAGAAGGTTCACATGACTAACTTGCCGCATCCAACTTCAGCAGCTCAACAATCCAACAGCTCTCAAAGAGAGAAAGTTTTTTGTCTTTGCCATCAAGACATCATGACAGTGTGAATACCTGACAAAAAACTACACAATCCACATTTTGGCTTTTAAAGGCTGTCTTAAACTCAAGTCTCCTCCCATTTTGAAGCTCTACTTAGAACCTCATTAAGATCCAACGGTGAAAAATGTAAGTGTATCCTCCCCACTTCAAAATCCCATTAATTGTTATAATCCCATAAATTTATTATTAGTAGTAACTGCAAATCATGAGGGGAGGAGGGGACTTTAACATTTTAAAAAGGTGCATTCAGCTATGACCATGAGTAGTCTGCACTGCTGTATCAGTGGTAAATGTCGATTGGTACAGAGTACAACGCATGGTCACCCCACCATAAAAATTGACATGGTAAATAAAACCACTGTTACACACAGTCACCCACGCATGTTCTCCAACTCTAAACCTGCTTCCGTTCAAAGCCATTGATTGGTGAAATATGTGTGTGTGTTTTTTTGCAGACCGAATCACTCAGAATATTGTGAAGTCTCATTTGGAGACATGTCAATACAGTGCTGAGGACATGAAGAGATTCACCTGGGTGCAATACACGCCCGAGGAATCACGTGCTTTTCAGAACAAGGTACATATAATCTCCCCTTATATATGTTTACAGATTATTGGTGTGAATAACATCTCTGTATAAACAAACTTAAAAGTGGGTGAATGCTGATCCACTGATGTTCTGATACATTACATTTATTCTGTTTATCAGTCAGCTGAATGGATGTGGCAGCAGTGTGCACACCACATCACCAACGCCATCCAGTATGTGGTGGAGTTTGCCAAACGAATTGCTGGCTTTATGGACCTTTGTCAGAATGACCAGATTATATTGCTGAAAGCAGGTCAGTGTACATTCCAGACTGTGTACTTTTATGAATCCAGATCACATAACAGTTGTTGTACCAAAGTAAACAAGAAAGAAAAACTTGCTAACTTGAGTTCCTTGTTGTCTTTTTTTTTCTCCAACCTTCTCTTCTCTTGTGCCCCATTTATTTGGACATTGGGGAGAAAACATTATTCTGGAAAAAAAAATTGTTAAATTTTCTTCATATATATATATATTTATGTGTGGGGAAAATAACATATATTTGACAATGTACTGTATTTACTTTATGTAAATATTTGAACTCTTTAAAAAACATATCTGTGGATATATATGTTTAAATGGTTCAAATTGTCATATATATGCTGACATGACATGAATCTAAATCCAAATTTACATCTGTGTCTGTTGTTCATGTTGGAGTATCTTGGGCCCCCTCTGTCCTCCTTCCATCCACCTCCTCTTTGTGCATTTCTCCATATCTTTGCCCCTGTGGCTGCCCTTTCAGGATGCCTGGAGGTTCTGCTGATCCGTATGTGCCGGGCTTTTAATGTCAACAACAGCACTATTTTCTTCAGTGGAAAATTTGCTTCAGCCCAGTTGTTCAAAGCACTTGGTGAGCATCACATGGGAATGTTGTCACAAAAGCTCCAACACATTCATATTAAACTCTGGTAACCCTCACTACACACAAGAACAGGAATGTCCAAACTTTTTCCACCAATATGCAGACAAAACGAAGGATGCGTGTAGCCACTTTGAACATTTACTACATTAAAGATGCTAAAACCAAAATCAAATCCAATGTATCTGAACAAAACATCCACATCTTAGCTATGGTGACTAAGCACTGAATTTTTAAGATAAAAACCTGCATTTGATAAACTAACAAATCACGTTTTATATTTTTAAATGGTTCAAACAAAGTCACCAACTTGGCGTGTTTTCTTCATTTGGATTTCATCTGGGCAGCTCCATAACATCCTGAATAGTACTGAATAGATTCTACTGTGACTCAACACTGCCCCCTCGAGTATTAAGTGGTACTACATTTGTATTTTCAATGATAAACAATCTAAGAGGCTGCAGTACAGCACGTCACTGTTGCGTCAAAGCAGCAGTTCTTCTCCCTCAAGTTGTCTGATATTATTGCACTGCGTCTTTATTTCACACACGTAGACAAGTAGATTATAGATACCAAAATAGAGTAAAAGCCTTTGAAGTGGTATTGTATTATGTCTGCAATCATTATTATTATTATATATCATTATGTTTTTTTTTGACAATTTATTTGTATGTATTTTTGGTTTATTCAGGTTGTGATGACCTTGTGAGTGCAGTGTTTGAACTGGGTAAAGGACTCTGCCGGCTCCAGCTGTCTGATGAAGAGATGGCGCTCTTTAGCGGTGTTGTTCTTCTCTCCCCTGGTGACTATTTCCCCTCTTTTATTTTTATACTGTAGTGCTTATATTAGATTATTGAAGGTGATTTAATGTATTTAGTGTTGATTACAAAAAATTGGCCTCATCTCTGAGGCAAACATCTGTGAGAGGCTATAACACATTAATACAGTATAGCTCAAAGTGTGTCCTGCTACCCAATGTAACAATGTATCAATTGCTCAATAAAAATAATGTCATGGTGCATTAAATAATGTGCAATTATTGTAATTTTAAAGATCGGCCCTGGTTGACAGAAGGCCAAAAGGTTCAGAAGCTCCAGGAGAAAGTCTACCTGGCCTTGCAGCACAGTCTTCACAAGAATGGTTCTGAAGAGAAACTGGACAAGGTAAACGTCAACAGCATGATGCTTTGTGAATATACTGTACACTTATGCAAACATGGAATAACTTTATCTTTTCTTTCTTTGCAGATGCTGTCCAAACTACCTATCATGAAATCAATCTGCAACCTCCACATTGATAAACTGGAGTTTTTCCGTTTGGTCCACCCAGAGACTGCGTACAGTTTCCCACCACTGTACCGGGAAGTGTTTGGAAGCGAGATGTCGCTGCCCGACTCCACCATCAGCTAGGCAGACAATAGACAGACAAACTGACAGACAGAAAGACTGACAGCGAGATGGAGGCAATGTAGGGAAGGAAAAGGAGCGACAGAGTAGGACAAAGATGCTAAAGCTCAACAACCAGCAGTTAAAAGACAATCCATGACTTTAAATACTCAGTCTCCCGTGATTCCAAAGTAGTCCTCCACTTTCCGAGCAGGCAAAGCACCTTACACTACAGACCATGCATGCTCTTATGCTCCTCTGCGAATTGTAGCAGCACCAACAAGCAGACGCATGAGACATATTCAAGTTCAACATCCGATCCACTGTGGATCACCCAACCAGTCATGAATGTACCTCATTGACAAGCACCAGTGCACAAGCAAGAACCCAACAACAGTGAATGTATAACCCTGTCACACCGAGACAGTTTTATACATAGTCATAGAAAATAAGAATTCAGTATATTCATACAACATGACATCACCCTAATCATGTACTGACAGGGACCAAGGGACCAAGATGACATGTCAATCTCACAGCTTCACCTGCTCCAGCCACTTCTTTCATACACATTTTGCCTGTGTTCGGTGCTGCCTTGAGTAGGCTCTTGAGAAACCTCAGTCCCACACGTCCCCCTTTCCTTGCAAATGCCACTTGGAGACAGGGCAAGATGAAATTATCTTTAATTTATATAAACATTTATATACAAATATTTTAAATAAGAATGTAAATAGATGACTCTATGAGACTATGGAGAGTGTTAAGAGCGAGTGAGATTAGTTCAGAGCAAAAAGGTGGATAGAAAGATGTACTCAGAGGAAGCTGATATTTGGACTCCGGACTTTTTTCCTCTCTATATAGTACTCTCAGGTTTCCATGACAACAACCCTGCATCCCTTTCCCTTGACAGCAGTTTGGGGGGTGAAGAGACACTTGTTGCAAATGCAAGCGGAGGCAGCGTGTCCACGCAATGGAGAAAACAAATGGCCTTTGTTTGGCATTTAAACTGAGCTCTGATGTTGATGACTCCGGCCCCTGCCTCAAGAGAGAAGAGGACAAATAGAAAAGAAAAAGCAATGCATACTTCATGAACTGCATAAAAGAGGGGACACACAGGTCCCCGAGATCTTTCTAACCAGCAGTCAGTTGTACAATTGAATCACTCTTGTTAGTCTCACTTCTTTAAAGGTCCTGATGGTCCACAATTTGTATCATAACCCCTCCTTGCTGGTTGGAGCAACTGTATTACTTGTGCAATTGCTGTTCCTCTCCCCCTTTAGTCCCAAACCCAACACTCTGAATGAGAAGCACTTATACTTCCCTCTCTCACTGGACACGAGTCTAAAGCCAGACAGAGCGACCAGCTGCCCCCCTGAGTTGGGCCTCAATGCTAGTCAGACTTTTCTCATTTATCTTTTTGTTTTTCTGTCAAGCAAAGTCCCTCAAGGCCGTTTCAGCTCATTTTACGTCAGCATAAAAGTCCAAATTTTGCAAGTCGTTTTAACATTGAGATGATAATGTCTTACTCGGGGAGCTGTGAAGTGTTTTGGGCAGAGTCTGAGGGCCTGCCGCCAGCCACTCAGGGAGCTAGCTGTGATCTCTTGTCCTTTTATTACCAGCCTTGTACTCACCGTGTACACCTTTGCACCCCACAACCATAATCACTGTGGACGTAAGTTCTATTTTTGTGAATGTTGCTCACAAATTGTCAGAGCCCTTCTCGTTTTTGTCCTAATATTGTAACATTCAAATTTATGAGAATTTACATAGGAAGTAAAGAAAAAAAATCAATTGTTTAAAGATCAATTTCATTTTTTTTTTGCTGTGATTTTCACTTATTTGTGTTTTATCCACTTATTTCTTTAAGTGTCTCCACTTTTGTCTTGTAAAGTCTGTAATCTATTTTTTTAATTGAAGAAAAATTACGAAACAGTACAGACAAAAAAAGACTAGTTTGTCTCCCTTTTCTTTCCTTGTATGAAAAAATGTACAAGAGGTATATTAGTTCAAGAATAAGTGAGTCAAACAGCTCAATATATATTGTTGTCCATTGGGATACATCATATGTGGTTTTAAGAATGTAATAAATGGTTTCTTTCTTTGGACGTGTGTCTCTGTGCCTCAGTTTGTATCTCTCCATACTGTACATCGATGTCATTTTGAGGGCAGATTATTAGATCATTTAGGTGTGTTTGTATTGGGATTATTAAAATCCTCAAAATGCAACTAAAATGTATTTTTGTGAGAGGCATGTTTTTAAGCAAGACCAACAATTTTACAATATAACATGTCTCTGAATTTGTTCTTTTTAATAACATATTACTGAAGCTATCCAATAATAAATACTATTAATGCGACTTCCTGTGCGGCATGACTTTGCACTGTACTCCGTATCTTTTTTTCTTTTCGCCGTCTTCTTAGTCAAAGGGTTTTGTTCTGCAGAATTAGCTAGCTGACTATGTGATTAAAGGAGGGTAGTTTACTTCTTGACATCTCAGCGGCCCGGGCAGGCTACCACATTATCCAGTAATAATGACCCCAAAAATATCAGGATGACAGCTAGTACTAGTGCTGACCATCCGCAAAAAATGGATGCATAATAAGTTTTATATTTTGAACATTACTTTTAACACTGTGATTTCTGTAATGTTTCACTTATATCAGCAAAACAAAATGAAAACACATTTTCTTCAGTAAAGAAATGTTTAACAGCCACATCTGGTTCCCGAGCCATATAACCCTTACTCCTAGTTGACATCAACAAATGTAACCAATCATATTGTTTGTACATTGTATCAAATTGTTCTGTTTTTAAAATAAGTCATTTTTTAATCGTGTCTTAACCCGTGTATCTACGTAGATGCATATTGAATTGTTTACCACAAAGAGATTGATTGTAAAAGAGATCTACTTATTACAGATTACGACTTCTTTCTGTCTGTGATTAAATGTATGTTAGTCATGGACAACGTGGGATTAATCACGATTAACTCATACGCAACCAAAAACGTACTTTTCAACCCGAACACCCAACACCAAAGACATATGTATTTACACAAGTTTAGTGCAGTTTGAAAGGGGACCGTCAGCTTTTTCCACTTTTCTGACCTTTCAGAGAGTCACCTGCTGTACAGCTGGTGACTTCTTTATATGGGCATGCCCGCGTACACGCTGAGAGGTTACTAATCACAGTGGCATAGGCGTGCAAAGAGCTCGGCCGTGGGTGCTGTAAATTATAACTGACCGTTTTAGAAATCCAAGGAAATACAGCTGGAATAGGATTCTGGAAGATCTAGAAAGCTAGAGTTATCATGTGTAGCTGCTCTATAGGAGTTCACAACTCAATACAAAGGGCCGAAAATGAGCATAATAGGTTCCCTTTAAGTTGTAAAAACGGCCACAAGGTGGCAGAAGTGCATTTTATCAGCGCTTGGCATGCATGTTTCGCTTGTAATAAAGACTCCACAGCAAGCAAGAAGTTAAAAAGCATGGAGGTGTGTAGCATGCACAAGTTTAAATTGAAAACTGCAAACAGTTTATGGTTTTAAATTTGTAAATATATTTTTATTTTCATGTAAAACAACCATATGTTGTGTTGTTTATGTTGTGGCATAGTTATTTATATATTTCTGGCTAAATATAGATGGCAAAATTTGTGTAAAATTTTAATTTATGCTTGAAATGTATCTTTTCACAAAATGCTGTTTTTATGATGAAAACTGAAATTTTGCTGAAACCTACCTATGTTCGACTGCTGCTGCTTACTACAGAATGGAAAAAGATAGAAACAAACTTTTTTCTGATGAAAAATGAGGGTCTAATATTTATTTTCTTTCATAAAGCCCTAGAACACGACATTCTGTGTACTTTGATATCAGTCAAAATCGTCAAAAATGGCCGGTACTGAATAATAATGAATATACTGTTAAGGCATGTCGATAGTATCGAAGGAGTGCATCTGGCTGCCGAGCCATATAGGTTTCTTATGGCGAGTCTATATGTTCCTTGTGTACCTACCTCTTGCCCGAAATAAGCTGAGATAGAATCCAGCTCACGTGAACCCTAATGAGGCCAACAGGTATAGGAAATAGATGGATTGATTGATTTGAATGTGAGTGTGAATGGTTGTTGATATGAGCCCTGTGATTGATTGGCAACCAGTCCAGAGTGTATCAGTAATAGACATGGAAAAGTTAAAACGTGATAACCTGGGGGCCATTTTTGGATATTTTGAAAAATATTGATCTCATGATGTTGTATTGATCTGAAATTGCTACTTTGAGTTTTGATAATATCAATATATACAGTATATCAATCAACATCGAGCTTTTGTTGTGGCCAAGCAAACTGTATTTTGGTTACTTGTAGCTGTTGCCTTTGTGCCATTCGTCAAAACGGCCTTAATTTAGGTAAAGTAAATGCAGTATGAATAAAGTCATATTAGCTTGTTGAAAGACGAACCTGTATGTCGAGCAACTTGTGACCCACTTCTGGGCCGTGGAGCCTCCCACAGCAAGCCTGTGCCAGGAAGCCGTGGTAGCCAAGGAAGTTCCACATCTGCCGTCAAAAGTTTGAAGACGTGGTAATACTCGCTTGCTCGCTCGCTGCTGTTTGGAGCGTTCACCCCAGGCTCTTCGCTTCTTTCACATTTTCTCCTGTGGAAAAAAAGACAAGTGAAATATGTCCGTCGCTGGAATTAAGAAGCAATTTTACAAAGCCAGTCAAGTAAGCGCTACTTTTGTAACTTTAATTAGCCGCTAACGAACCAACTAGCTAGCTTGTTAGCATTGCATTCATTTTAATGGGAAGTTTATGGTACCTTCAAGCTAGCTGCTGAGGAAAACCGAGCTATCTTGAGGTAGGTTTATAATAGAAGGTTTTTGCAAATTAAATGACATTATGACAAGTTTTTTGGCTTAAACCATAAATAAACTATTCAAACTAGGACAATGTACATTAATTTTGTCTTGTGTTAATGACTCGCAACTTTTGGGAGCTTAGTGTGTATCTTTACCTGTGAATTTAAAAGGATGTTTCTTTTTCTGTTTCCTACTTATTTTGTTCACTTTAATATTCAGAGCAAATGGTCAATGTGAATTTATGTGACATTATGTTGACTCACGCTGAGCCCAGAGAATTAAAACGTGCTGCTTTAGAATGGAATCTTCTAATCTTATTCCAAGACAAATTCGATTAGATTTGAGAAGAAAAAACGCTTATTTTGAGAACAGATGCTGAAGAGATTTAGCAAAATACTGAACCATCTGTCCAACATTTGTCCAAAGTAGACCAGAGATAATTGCTATTTAGTCAGATTCATTAAAGAAAAGCATTCACTGCCGTATATCAGTATTTTGACCTTGTTTCTCACTTCATCATTGTAAATATTCAAAGTGACAAAGATGATAAAATATTTGCAAATGCCTGGAATCAATGTCAGGCATTTTAACATTCAATTTTATGAGGGTTGTGTTGCTGTTCCTTGCTATTAGAAACAAAAACATGACATAACTGGCAAAACCAGTATCCCATGATGTTGTTTTGCAAGTTACTGCTTTGGCGGAAACAATATGTGATTGGAGAAGCACTGAACTTGCAGTGGGAGTGTCTTGCATTGTGGAAACTTGGAATCTTACTAATGCAAATACTCCACCCAGACCGGTCTCAGAGTCCGGTGGGCTTAGAAATGTCAAAAATGTAAACAAAAATAAAAACAAACCAAGACCAATAGTCACAGCACTTAACAACAAAAGCATCAACATGCCTGTGTAATGTCATTTCATCCATTGAACTTATCAATCTTCTACTCATGACATTCATGAGTGACATTCTTCAACAATACATGCTTCTGGTCAAGAAGCTAGATGTATTTAAATGACATGATTTTAACCATCTCGCAGTGTTTAAAGCCAAGTCTAATGGAAATGTGAAGCTAAATTATTATCATTATCATATTATTGTCATGCTGCCCTGTCATTACATCACAGGCGTTACGTCTCCGATAAGGAAATAGCAGGATATTTGAAGTGTTGGCTGTTTTTAAATGAAAACACACAACTCAATATAGTCATTGGTACTGCACACGATTTACAGGTAAGAATATAAAGGTGTACATACATATATATATATATATATATATATACTATATTAAAGAGAGTGTGCAAGTGTTCTATAACAAAGAAGTGATGGTAACTGAGTAGAGAGCAATCTGGTGCTACTCGAGGCTGAACTCTCCCAAGTTTTTCCCGTGCGGTGCAGATAGAGGCCGCCTGCCCAGGTTGGTGTTTGCCCGTTAAACTGAGGTGCTGCTGATGTTTAGGGAGTGTGTTGCATTCTTCCACCTCCAAATCCTAACTTTTGAGTATACAGGGCTACATCTACGTAGGATATCGTGGCAGGACAGTTTACTGTTTTGTCAAGTTCCGGTTCTGATTTTATGTTTTTCCTCATCTTGTTTCTTGTTTTTCCTGTTGCAGTGGCATAAACAGCCACAGAAAAAGCAGAGAACATGAGATTTGATATGCCACTTGAAAATTTGCGTTCAACTCTAAACTGTAGGATCTAGAGCAGAGGTAGGGAACCTATGGCTCGGGAGTCAGGTAGGGCTCTTTTGATGGCTGTATCTGGCTCTCAAGCATTTCTTACCACAATAAAAATTTATTTTTGCTAACATTTTAAAGTAAACCATCACAGAAATTACTGTTAAAAATAATATTCAAAATCAACAACTTTCTTATGCATTTTAATTCGTCCATCTATATTCTGCTGCAATACGGCCAACCATATCTATCTTTCCTGATGATATTTTCCAGGTCAAACACCAAAACTTGATTATTACTGGGTAATGCTGTAGTCTACCTCGGTCATTGAGATGTCAAAAAAAAATGTAAACTTTCCTCCTTTAGTCAAATAGCTAAAGCTGCAGAACCAAGCCTTCTGACGAAGATGGCCAAAAGAATGAAATACGTCTACGGAGTACGGTGCAAAACTATGCAGCAGCAGAAGTTGTATTAATGGCAACAAGTATTTGATTTATTATTAGACACTGCGCTGCTCACGAAAGTGTGCTGGCCACACCCCATTGGCGTGGGGTAGTGTGCCTGGTCTACGTAATTAGAGCCCATTATCTAAAACTGTTGGTCTTACATAAAAAGCACACATTTTATTGCATTCAATGTTTAAAAAAATTTATATGGCTCTCACAGATACACATTTTAAAATATCTGGCCTTCATGGCTCTCTTCGCCAAAAGGTTCCCGACCCCTGATCTAGAGGTTCCACTCCATATCTCATGAGGAGCAGCAAGTGTAGCGTTTTCAGTACTTGTTTTCTTTATGTTCTCAGATGGTGAGCGAGAAGGTTGGAGGTGCTGAGGGAACCAAGTTGGATGAAGACTTCAAGGACCTTGAAAGAGTACTGCATGCATTTTAAGATAAATGTGCAATTGAATATTACACAGACATGTTTCAGTGTTTTGTCTGTGCTTGCAGAGAGCAGATGTTACCAGTAAAGCCTTCATTGAAGTAGTCAACAAAACAACAGACTACCTCCAACCCAACCCAGCCACCAGAGCTAAACTGGTCATGGTCAACAAGGTGTCTAAATTACGTGGGCAAGCAAACGATGGTCCTGGCTACCAGCAGCCCGAGGGTGTGCTTGGCGAAGTCATGATGAAATATGGACAATGCATGGGCAACAACAACAACTTCGGTAAAGAAATACGTCATTATTTTAAGGTTAAAATTGTGTATGACATTGCCATAAAAATTAGCTGCCTGATCATATTGGTATTGTTTTTTCTGTCTATTGATTTCAAGACCTCAATTTTTAGCATAACTTAAGCATGCGCATCCTGTGAAGCCACACAGCTCTGTCATGATGGCAGACGGAAGCATAGTGTAGTGTCCCCATACAATCACACAGAGTCTTGTGCTCTTTCATAACTTTATTCTGATCTGAAAACAACAACATCAGTGCAATTCCAACACCATATACTATGTATCTCCAACTCACAAACACGTCCCTAGTCTGCCTCGCAACAACACTGCCTAGTCACTAAACGTCCGCAAGATGCAATATTATGTGTGTATGTGTGGTGTAAATAAATTGAAAAATAAAACAAAATCTGGGAAATGCATCTTGTGGCATCACATAATTATGTGCTGGACAATATCAGTGTATTGGTAAAAAAAGTGTGTGGTAGACATATTTGTAAACTGTTCTTAATGTCACATTTTTTGTCAAGATGCTAAATATTATTATATACCTTACAGTAACCAACACTTCATGAAGCTCATATTTTGAATACATCTCCTGCAGGTGGTGCTCTTATTGAGATTGGAGAATCAATGAAGGAACTGGCTGTGGTCAAGAGCAGATTGGATATTGATGTTAAGCAGAATGTCATTGATCCAATGCAAGAAGTGGTCGAGAAGGACATTAAAGATATCCAGGTACAAGCAGAAGAGGATTAAGCATTGTAATATTTGTTTAGATTGTCGGGCATCGCTGTCATGGTTATTCGTAAAGGTTGAATGGAAGCAATTGGGCTCTTCTTGTTTGTTGAAGATGTTTCATCTTTTGTCCAAAAGGCTTCTTCAGTTCAAACATTTTTAATTTTAGAGGCAGTGTTTCCTGTTTATGTCCTGGTTGGTGTGTCCCCTGGGGTTGGCCACACTAGACATGTTGTAGTTAATGTGTCCCAGTGTAGGAAATAGGGAAACTCCATACCCAAAAGTTTAGTACAGAAATAGGGCTGGTCGATATGAACCAACCTTCATGTCCTGATATATTTAGTTTGAATATTGATACACGATACTATTTTTCAATATTTACAAAAGAACAAACTATGAAAGAGTGCCCGGTGTTAAGGGGAACTTTTTAAATATCAGCAACACAAATATACTTTACTTTGAACAGGGGGAGAAGTGCAGAAATATTTGTAGTGCTTCAGCACTTGACAGCCGCTCAAATTACTGAGCCACTGCTTTTTATTTTCTGACAACTTCCGCATGTTTGTTGAAGACTGAGTGGGACTTCTCCTCCTTCATGCAAGGAGGGGAAGGGGCAGGAGCGGTGCTCAGGAGCGCCCCCACATATGGTGTACAGTGATGAGTGAGAACTCTGGATCAATTTATACCGATATGAACAGTTTGTTTTTGATATTGTGCTTAAAGGAAATACCGATATGTTAATAAAATTGATATATTGCCCATTCCTACACTGAAGCCGTTTGGACAAGAGGTAAAATTCAGTTGCCTCGATTCAAACTTCAACCGTGGATAAACATAGTGATGCATGCCAAAGTTTGCTACAGTGGCATAAAGTACTTGGCAGCCTTGCGGTGGAAGGATTTTATACAAAACAAAATGAATGAGTGGTCATAATGTGATCACATGAAGCTGAAATGAAGTCTTCATCGCTCACAATTTGTAATCTTTTTACACCATCAGCAAAAACTGAAGAAACTCGAAGGCCGCCGCCTGGACTATGACTATAAAAAAAAACGCCAGGGTAAAATACATGATGATGAAATCAGGCAGGCCCTGGAGAAGTTCCACGAGTCCAAAGAGGCGGCTGAGAGTTCCATGCACAACCTTCTGGAGACTGACGTGAGTGGCCAGTTGAGTGACTTACAGTTGCACATATGGTGTTTCTATAAGGTTGAAAGAAGCATGTTGTATGACACCAGTTGTCCCTCACTACATCGTGGTTCGAACATCGCTTCCTCACTTTATAACATGTTTTTAAATTAATTAATTAATGAAGGAATGTTTCTTGGTTGACTATGACCTAGAATTAATGCAGAAAATAAAAAAGTGTCAGTAATGTTACATTGATGAGACATTATGTTATATTACATTACAATTTTACAATGGAAAAAACACAATGTTTATAGAGATTCTAAGCAAAAGTAATGTTTTGATTTTTTTTTTTTTTTTTTTGAAAATGTGGCATTGCCAGTCATGAATACACAGGAATCCACTGTACCCTGTTGTGTGCCGGTGTAGATTAGATCTGTCTAAATTCAAGTTTGACACTCAACTAGCATCTTAACTGTATTTTTAAGGAGTATAGAATAGGATAGAATAGCTTGTTTGTTCCAGACTTTGTAAGTCAAGCCGTTGTGAATAACAACATTTAAAAAACAATTTGTATAATTCCTATTTCAGTGTTTGGCTTCACAGAGATGTGTAAATCTTTGTAATTGTTAATCTGTAGGTGGAGCAGGTGACCCAGCTGTCCTTTTTTGTAGAGTCTCTGCTGCAGTACCACAGGGGTGCCACAGAGATTCTGGAGAACCTTTCTGTCAACCTGAAAAAAAGGTCAGTACTGGGACTATTTTTGGAACCTGGAGTTGCGAAACCTAATTCAGCAGGTCTCCTCTTTTTACCAGCTATTTACAAGAGTTGAATAATATAAAATAGATCATATAATTGTTTTTAGTGATCTTTTTTATATTTAGTTATCACACACTTGACACTCCATTTGATTCTGCATTGCCTCCATTATTCACACAAAGTGAATTTTTGTGGTGTGTTAAATGTGCAAATGATTATAAATGACCAATGCTCAAAGCATTCTCCTTGTTTACATTTGTTGCAGGGTGACTGAGAGTCAGTCCCAACCCAGGAGAGAATACAAACCCAAGCCAAGACAGTCCTTTGACTACGGCGAGGCGGAGCAGTCCAACGGAGGTTATACATCAGCCATGACAAGCCCTCCAGCTTACACCCCAGGTAAATATACTTACATGGAATGCATACGCCTATTTGTTATGTGACTGATGATTCTTTCCTTCTGCGACCTAAAGTACCTCCACCACATCCAGATTCGTCCTTCCAAAGAAGTTCGATCAGGAACAGAGTGTGTGAGTGAGCCAGAAAAGGATGATTTGTGTTGTTCGCACAAAAATTTTACTTCGTAATTGAGCTCCCTCTGTTGCATATTTATGAGGTAGTTGAGTGATGACGAAGTTTTTTCCAGTCTGACGGGGCAGTTCTAATAACATTGCTAGAGGATAAAGGGTGCTGTTGGGTCGACTAAATTCAATTTGTCAAAGCCCTTGCAAAAGGATGTGGCTTGTCAAATGGGACTTTTGCAAAGGCTGCAGAGAGACACACACTCTTTTAAATGCCATGCTCGTTCTTCCGATTTTATGAGAAATTCATGAATTCAACAAGCGTGTTTTCAAAGAACTTGTTTGTATCCGACAGCCTCTTTATTGAAACATCTGGGTTTTCTCATCACTCACTCGTCCTCACCAGAAATTAACTGTGCATTGTCATTACATTCTTATTAGCAAAACCTCCACCAAGGCCCATGTGTCACCTCTAATTGTTGCCAGTCTGGATCTAATCTAGATGAAACTCAGTTTCACATTACGACATCTCCTCCTGCATAGCAGCTTTCCTTCCATTGATGTTATTGTGCCATTCTATCTAAATTTTATCATGTAATTCCTTCAATGTGAAGATGTAGGGTTCTTTGGTGTAGCTGTTCGTAAAGTGTGTAATAACCTCCTTGGTGGAAGTAATAAAACATGTCCTTATGTAACTTGTTGGTGTAGGTTTTGAGTTTCACATTGTTACACTTCCATCAGTGTTGGTTGAAACAGCTCCTGGTTTCTGTTGCAGACTCCTAATGGAAACATGCTGGTCCCCACACACACCTTCTAATGAAATTCATTTCAGTCAATGCTTATCTTGTCAGGGGGAAGCTGTCAATATATTCTCCTACCTCACTTTGCTCCACTTTGTCCCATTTCAGCGGAAGAGCCATGCTGTAAAGCTCTGTACGACTTTGACCCCGAGAACGGGAGCGAGCTGGGCTTTCGTGAGGGAGACATCATCACGTTGGTCAGCCAAATCGATGAGAATTGGTTTGAGGGAAGGCTTCGTGGCAAGACAGGATACTTCCCCAACAACTATGTTGAAGTGGTTGTTCCACTCTCGCAGTGAACACAGCGCACAGGATGAAACGTGGAATGTAAGAGGATTATTAAGTCCAACAAGCGACATATTTGTGGAAAAACTACCCATCTCATGACATCTGCCTCTTTTGCTATCTAGAACACATTTGGTCTAATATTACATTACCAAGGACATTTAAATCATTTTTAAAAGAAAAAGGACCAAAGGCTGTTTGGCTGCACTTGCCACACTCCAGTTTTTCAACACATGCACCTGTGCACTTTTTACGTAATCACTTGTTTCTGGAAGCATCAAAGTATCTTCAACACTAAAGTGCATCATCTTTAATTTAAACCAGAATACTCACAACATCTTGAAGGCTATTTTGCTATTATGCACACTTTGGTTCTAAATACATCATGTTTTATTTGAAGTTACGTATCTTCACCTCACATGGGTGACTGGTGTTTGAGCGAAACATCTGCTGCCACCTGGTGGCAGTGTGTTGCTCATGCACCATGTACTATGGACGCCTGTTAACGCAAACTTTAATGATAATGTGGGAGGAATAATCTATATAAAACACATTTTAATATTATTTCCGAACAGCTTTTGCACAACTATACCTCCCATCTCTGAGCTAATGCTAAAAAAGGTACTGTTTACCACAGAAACGTGCAACACAATGCTGCAAAATTCAATTAATGCTATTTCTAAAGAAGGCACATACTTAGATTTTGCCTATAATGCATCCAATCATGGAAAATATCGACGTTAAATTGTAAACGAATAACACCAAAGCCAAAACATCCATGCTTCAGCTCCTGTATTTTCTCAGGCTCTATTGATGCTGCTGGCAGTGTCGCTTACAATGTTTTCTGGGCTCCTAGCCATGTGTTTGTATGTGAATTTTCTGCCTGTGATTAGTTTTTTGTGAGTATGCCGGGTAAGCTAGTCTTTGTGTATTTAACCTTTAATTAGAAGCATGTAACTTTGTCTGATGTGTATTGGGGCTGTTTTGTACCATCTGACAGATGCATTCCCTCATCTATTGTGTAGAGAGTTTAGTAACTTAAGCAAGCTCTGTACACAATGGTTGTTTTCACTTTGGTTACGCCCATTACAGCAGGCTAGGGTGGTGAGGGTCTGCTCTTTTGCCCAAAATGCCAACTTTCTCCTCTTCGCAATGATGATCCCCTTGTTGGACCGCCCCACTCAACTCTGCCATCCCTATTTGAAGCTTGAGTGGAACAGACAGTTCTTTTCAGCAGGGAAAGACACACAGCAGCAGATTATGCCCTCCCCCTCTCCTCTGTATTCACCACCTGCCCCCCCAATACCTCTGCCCTGTCTCTCATTATCTGCCCCCATCCCAATCCTATAGTGCCTTTTGGAGCTCTGGCGTCCATCGCCGGAATAATCTCCTCATTGTTATAGTAGTATATGCATCTCAATGTTTGCATGCCTCCTATGACACTTACTTTATTTGGGGGGTTCATCTGTGCAGCTTAATAACTACATAGTTCAGGTGTGTGTTTACATACCTTATTGCACTAAATCTAAGACGTTGAGAAGGGGGATGTTGAAAGTAAATAATATCTTGGAACAAAGGGCGTATAGATCAATTTTTGTGTTGTGCTTAATCATTGTGGCCTGAATGCTATGACCGGCCTTTACAGCGCGCCACTAGATTGTGTGAAATGTCATTATTACCCATGTCAGAATTAATGAAGGAAGTGTTATCAAAGCTTTATTTTATCATACTTTATTAACCTCTTTGCATGCGTCAACTCTACTACATTATGTCTTAAGAAACGTCTTCATTTGGTAACTGTGACACATTAGGACACTAAAAGTAGTATTGTCCTGGATTATCTTGAGGATATGTGAATTACCTCTTTGGGATGTTTTATTTTGGGGGTTTATTTTATGTACTATGTGTATGTAAAGGGGATTGGAGGTTGTCTGTTTGCTTTTTGAAATAAATGTAGCGTCATAATATTTGTCTGTATTTCACTGTACGCTGTGTTATATTTTTATGTTGTCTGTCAGACTTAATGGATCTATTTACAGTTGTAGGGTTGAATGAATGCAGTGCATGAACATATTTCTCTTCCAAATCAATATATAATCTGCACAGTGCCCCATGTGTATGACCCCCACCTCTCCCCGACACAGCATGCCCCCACCAGCCAGCTGTTGGTTTATTGCCACGGTACCATCTTATCGGCTGGGAAGGCGTGTCCCTTGGCCGGGCTCTGCGCCCCTTTGTCCTCCGGTGGTGGTGCTCAGCCAGCGACAACTCATGGCGGCTGCACCCGTCAGGCAGCGCCCTGGGCCGGGGGGATCGCGCGCTCATCTCCCGCCTTGCTACTACGAAGGCTACCTGGAGAAAAAAGGACCTAAAGAAAAGGTAAGCTCGGCCTCTTCGTGTCTTCCAGGTGCCATGTTGGCGGTGCATGTCGTGCTTTGGTAGTGGTGTCGGTCAGCGTACCGGTGGATCCCAATCATTCTGCTCAGAGCTGTCAACCTCCTTATTGTGCTGGTATGGTCGCTGGTCCCAGTAGGGATTGTTTTCTTCCTTTGCCGGTTGTGTTTTTCAAGTGCGATCATGCTACAGCGACGCCTTAATTGTCGTCTGGGTGCATTGAAATGTTTAATGATTAACTGAAGGGATTTTATTCTGTCTGCTTTCAGGGAGAATATTGTATTCACTGTAACAATATGCTCTACAATATTTCCAATATCTTAAAGCTGTGCATGGTTTCCTAGGTGCATGATGATGACACACGGGGTATCCAGCCCATCAGTGGACCCCGGTGTCTCATTAGGTTGTTTTTACTGCAGACTAAGGACTTGTCATTTGAGCCAGGCTCAGGTGCAGGCTAATGCAGGGATTCATTGACAGCAGCTGCTGCCCACCCACATCCATCTCTTGTGGCAGGAAATTAGATGAATGGACTAAACATTCTAATAACCAGATGCTACTCTTCTCCCCCTGTGTGACAGGCACCCAAACGTCTGTGGACATGTCTGTGTGGGAATGCTTTGTATTTCTTCAATAACGCCAAGGATGCTCATGTAAGATGCATATATTGAACACAGTCTCTTTCAAATCTAAACATGAGATATTGGTGTGTTTTGCAGTATGTGGAGAAGCTGGACCTCAATGGGTTTGTTTCCTTGAAGGACGATTGCAGTCGGGACAAAAACTTGGAGGCAGCCAGACTCATCCTGCGCATGAAGGATGGAGAAACCAGAATAACAGTAATGTCATCCATATTGCACACAAGTAATATGTACTATGTACTTCCTGGGTTAACCCTCCATGGACCCACCTAGGATGTTTTAGCCACTTCTTCATTTTAAAGTATTATAAGTATTTTTGCCAATGTTAATGTTAATGGATTCCCAAAGTCAATAGTTTGAATCAAGTTCTCTTCATACTTTCTAGAGGGATGTATGTTCATATGTGAGTGTTTGCATCCAAAGTCACTTCATGGCACCATACAACTTCTTTATCAAATTGCTGGCACTCCCATCTTTCTTTGGTCGCTTGACGAGTTATTTAGCAGCCATGCTCAATACAAAATGCACAAACAATGAGCTGGCAACATGTAGGTTGCTTTGTTTGGGCACTCAATATTGCCAAAGAAAAAAATGATTGACGAAAATTGGAGCGTATGAAAACCAAGGTTCCACTGTGGACGATTTTTATAGCATATTATTCAGGTTCCCGGGGTCTTAAGACATAAAATGATAATACTTCAAAAATCAATGTTATAATTGATTGATATATCCAAGGCTCTATCACGTCATCCCAAATAATCCACTCTGCATTCCGTAATGTTTTTTTGTGTTACTTGGTAAAATAATGTGTGTACTAATGACAATGTCTCATGAATTTTAAAAAATAAAATAAAACCTTGTGGTTCAGAGTAGGAATGAAGCTCATTAAATATTTAAGCATAGAAAGTGGCAGGGAAAATTTTATGACTTTTTGGTTTTCTGAAGGGACACATTTGGGTCCCAAGTGTCCTAAGTGTGCATTTTCTCTGCGAACCTCTGGTGTTTCTCTAATTTATCTTTTACTCTTTTTCTAGGCACCCAACTTGGAATCAAGGGAGCTCTGGAAGGGCTTTCTCTACTCTGTCACAGATGTAAACATTAATTTTCCCACTTTGAATGAATTTGACAGCTTATCAGTGTTTTACTGTGTACCTCCTTCTTCACTCTTGTTGAACCACAGCTGAATGTACCATCAAGTCTCACGTTGCTGCCTGGCCAGCTCCAGATGCTGAAGGAGGTCGTGGACAAGGAAAGGTCCAGGCGGAGAAGTCGCACCCCAACACGAGCACCACCTTCACCTCTTTCTGTCCCTCTAGTAGGAGAGATCCCCCCGTAAGATCTCTTTTGATTTTTGAATACATTGTACATTTGCTCATTCTAATAAGATGTAGCATTCGTGAGGGATCAATGCACTACAGTTGTCCCTCGTTAATTGCGGTTAATTGGTTCCAGGTCCGACTGCGATAAGTGAATTTCAGTAATTCATTAGTAAATAAAATGAATATTTTTGTAGTTACAGCATAGAAAACATTTCTAAATATATTTATACCATCAAGCGCACCGTAGAAATAACACCCCTATTGTCACCTTTACACTACTATTATTCTTTGTTTACACCACATTGTGCAGGCTATGAGATCACTGCCGCTGCTAGCTACCGAGCTAACTAGTTAGCCTCTCCAATTTAATTATTGTAAACCTAAAGTATTTTAAACAGTGTGAAGTGTGTGGTGAATAACAACAAATTAAGAAGCCCAAACCTTACCACGTCCACACAGAATGGGAGGATAACTTTTTTTTCACTCTGTCGGATATGCCACAGCTGACTCCATGCAGTGTGAAGGTCATGTCATCTAAGGTTATGTAAAATTATTACCCCCTCGTGGCCAGAGTACTACATATGCACTCTTAAATTAAATGTTTTCGTACGTTATATTTCACTATATTGTGCCCATGTACATAATGTGATCTCCTGCATGCTATCATTACTATGGCTGTGTTTACTGACATGCATGGGTTGGGTGTGAACGCAGGTGTTTTCGCCCCGTGTCTCGTACAGAGGCCGAAGTCCTCCTTGAGAGACACCCCGACTGTGGAAACATGCTGTTGCGACCTGGAAGAGATGGATGCTCACTGGCTGTCACCACTCGACAGGACCTCAACGGGTACAGTTTGAACATCTGCTGTGCGTACTAAACGCTACCTACAACTTCAAGCATTTCAGTGACTTGGACTTTTGTGCTCCATCAAGGTCTGTGTTCAGACATTACCGTGTAACGCAGAGGGACCAGGGTGGCTACGTGATTGATGTCGAAAATCCAGTAAGTTGTTGTAAAGGTGGAATTGTAGTTAGACATTAACATTAAAAATATTACATCATAGAATATAGAACAAAAGCAAGTACTGTAATCAGTCAATTGTGTGTGATGTCCATTATACATTAGCAGAGGTTGGGTCAACACAATATAATGTACTTTTTTACACTGTAATTTTTGCATCTTATTTACTTATTGTATACATTTTCCATTTTCATTAACACGAGGGATGAAAACCATTCATTCATTTTCTACCGCTTTTTCCTCACGAGGGTCGCGGGGGTGCTGGAGCCTATCCCAGCTGCCTTCGAGGGAGAGGCGGGGTACACCCTGGACTGGCCGCCAGCCAATCACAGGGCACATATAGACAAACAACCATTCACACTCACATTCATACCTATGGACAATTTGGAGTGGCCAATTAACCTAGCATGTTTTTGGAATGTGGGAGGAAACCGGAGTACTCGGAGAAAACCCACACATGCACGGGGAGAACATGCAAACTCCACACAGAGATGGCCGAGGGTGGAATTGAACCCTGGTCCTCCTAGCTGTGAGGTCTGTGCGCCGCCGATGAAAACCAATGTTTCAAATGTTCTATATAAAGCAATATAGGCTTATGGACTCCCGTATTTTTTGGTGCACAAATGATGACCTCATCAAACCACATCTGAAGCACTTAAACAACCGTGGGTGGCTCGTAACAAGCTTGCTCATTCCTGACTACTGTTATGTATGCTTGTGGCGTCTCCGTCGGATATTAAACTTGCGATTTGTGATGACTGCAAAGCGTTGGTTATGTGAGGTTCCAATATTATTCAGTGAGGAAAAACAGAAGGTAAAATGTCTTGTTGTTTGTTCCAGCTTTTACATTTGCTGGTAGTGTAAAAGTTTTGTACTGGCTTCTGCAGATTCCTTGTGCAACACTTCATGATGTTATTGATGCCCTGGTGGAGAAGACAGCTGGAACTCTGCAACCTTTTCTCCTAGAGGAACCTTATGAGGAGAATATTAGTGAGTATATACATACATCACAATTACAGCTTCCTGGTTGCTTTTTTCCCCCCGCTTAAGTAGCACTTACATTTCTGGGGATCACAATAGATGAAAATATGAGCTGGAAACCTCATATTACAAATATACAACATAAGGTGGCCAGAAATATTTCAGTATTGAACAAAGCAAAACTTGTTCTCAATCAGAAATCACTCCACACTCTCCACGCTCTCCATTGTTCTACCATATCTTACTTATTGTGTGGAAATATGGGTAACTATAAAAGCAATCTTCACTCGCTAAATGTACTGCAAAAAAGGTCAGTAAGGATAATTCATAATGCCGTTACCAATTTTCTAAAAATGTCATCCAATACTTCTCTACAAGAGAGGAGAAATATGATCTCAGGGAAGAAGTACATTTGAAACACTTATATGCTAGGACTACGTTAAAAAGCCATAGCATTTCAGTATGTGGAATCAAACTATGGAATGGATTGAGTAAGGACCTCAAACAATGCAGAGTCTTGAACCAGTCATGATGTGCTATATATATCAATATATTGACACTTACTATGGTACCCATTATGTCATTGGATGGTCATATCACCTCCTACTTCAGTACGAGGTACATTATTTAAAAAAAAAAAAAACTTAAACTGTATTATGGAAAGCAGGAAGTGAACAAATGTAACAGTTACTGATTGTAAAAGTACCAGATGGATAAGCTTTGCTTCTTCCTACTCCTTTTGGACATGTGGAACTGTGAACTGATTATGGGATGCACTCAATTGTAATCTGATGCATGTTCAAATGAAATAAAACCATTACCATTACTGTTTATGTCCTCAGCGTACGTTTCTGCCAATGATGAGAACGGAGAAAGGATCCTCCACACTGCGCCCACCAGCCCCCTGCCAAAGGCTCCTGCACTGCCCCCAAAGCAAGGTGTGTTTCATTTCATTTGCTCTCATCTTTCATGATCTCAACTAAAGCTTTTACCATAATCCACCCACCTCACAGATGTGGCATATCATTAGACATGATTATGATTAGACAGCATGATTACTGCACAGGTCTGCCTTACACTGGTCCCAATAAAAGGTCACTCCAAAATATGTTGTTTTACTGTATTTGTGTGCATAGAAAACAGTTAAGAGTTCAACTCATGAAAGATGGGAGTAAATACAAAACTGATATGTTTGTTGAGTACAAATGAAATCAACCCTAAATAGAAACATCAACAATGGCATTTCAAATATATCGCTGGTGCAGATCGCTGGCCCGGCAGCCCCCTGTCGCGATCCCCTGCCCCAGACCGCCGAATCCTGACGTCATCAGTGCCTGCCTCGCCTACCAACCCCATGAGACGACTCATCCTGTCCCCTTCCCCTCTCGCACAAAGTGAGTGCTGCAGTCGCTGTCCACTCTTTGTTCAAGTCTGACCCTCACTTCCTTTTTATTCATCATGCAGCCCTCAACGAGGAGCTGAAAATGAAGTTGGAGAAGAGACGAGCCAGCCAGGAGTGATATAAAAGGACGCGACTCCAGTGCCAAACCCCTTCTCATTTCAACTATGTATTCATCCTGTGCCTTGTAAGGTGGAACACAAAAGGCTGCCAGCAGCCACTATCTCATAGTTGTCATAGGTATTGATGTTGGGCTCGTGTAATGATGTGGACACACTGGACGTCATACTTGAACTGCACAAAGTACTGTTTACTGAGCACAAAAACTTTACTCACAATGACTCAAAACCTGACAAGTAGGGACCACTAACTGGGCCTGGTGCTATTTCTAAGAGACGATGTTTGTGTGCTGACCTGCTTGTGTTACTACTCATTTTCAACAATCCAACCCACCGAAGAGCACTAGAACAAGTGAGCAAAGAATACATACTGTGATGGCGTGACACCTTTAATTTTTCATTTCCTTCTTCCTCGTGTTCTGCTGTGACTCACCAAGGGTGCCTGAAAATCCCAGGTGACTCCAACTGTACTTCCTTTCAAGAACAACAATGTCATTTACATGCAAGGGCGCCTCCTAGTGGAATAAACTACCATGAACAAACCTGCACAACAGTTGTACTAAACGTTTGGGTGTGCCTTTAGGCTTTATTTGCTGTGTTAATTATTCATGCCACACCCTCCTCTCGGTCCTAACTTGACCTTGGAACCTTTTATACAACAGAGGGTGTCAACATGACCAATTAATTACACAAAAGAAATTGGGTAGTACTTGCAAATCTAAAGTGTGTGACTAAGGAAACTACGAATGGCATGACTGAAAATGGTTTTTTTTTTATTCAAAGTTTGTACATGTTTTTGTGAGATATAAAGGGCATTAAATTGTTTTTGCATGGTTGCGAATTTGTCAGCTGGATTTTTTTTTTCATTCTTGCAACTACAAAACAAAATCCCTGACAAAAGTTATACTTGTATATTTGTTTTTTTTAATAAACAATTTTATTTACAATTTTAGGTATACAATATTGGCAGTATATACTGTATGTGTTACATCAACAAAAATATGTTGCAAAATGGAAACATCAAAACATTGTGGTGGAGGGGTTTGAGTGCCCGAGTGATCCTCGGAGCTATGTTGTCTGGGGCCTGCTTGAGAGCACCGCACTGATGGACTCCGTTGTTCTACTGGGAGACTTCAACATCCATTTTGGCAATGACAGTGTGACCTGGAGGGGTGTGTTTGGGAGGAACGGCCTCCCTGATCTGAACCCATGCGGTGTAATGTTGTTGGAGTTCTGTGCAAACCACAGTTTGTCCACAACTAACATCATGTCCGAACATAGGGATGTCCATCAGTGCACTTGGTACCAGGAGGACATCCTAGGTCTATGCAGGTCTATGATGGACTTTGTAGTCGTATCATCATTCCTGCGTCGGCATATTCTGATCAGAGCTGCAGCTGCAAGGTGGTTTACGAACGTCTCTGTTTTTGTCTGACCTTTCTAAATGGATTAATAACCAAAACCAAGGTTACACTGTGGTAGAAACTAGAAGACACTGCAGAAATGGTTCTCAGGTATTGGTAGACAAAAATAGCCTATATTGATAATTTAGTTTGGACTGACTGCTAAGTGGATGATGTACCTCTTTGATGCTGGTTTATCAACCTGACAAGCTCATGTGAATAGTTGAGGTGGGTATAAACCTATGAAATGTCATTTTTCAATTAACTCACACCCAATAAAATATATGAAAAAGAAAATTGTAGTTATCATTTGCATATAATAACACAAAACTTGATTATAAATGCTATAGAATTCCCGCTCCATTTCAAATTTTGAGTTACGTTACAAGAAAAATATTAATAAGTAAAGTATATTTATGGGCGGCACGGTGATCGAGTGGTTAGCGTGCAGACCTCACAGCTGGGAGACTAGGGTTCAATTCCACCCTCTGCCATCTCTGTGTGGAGTTTGCATGTTCTCCCCGTGCATGCATGGGTTTTCTCCGGGTACTCCGGTTTCCTCCCACTTTCCAAAAACATGCTAGGTTAATTGGTGACTCCCAATTGTCCATAGGTATGAATGTGAGTGTGAATGGTTGTTTGTCTATATGTGCCCTGTGATTGGCTGGCCACCAGTCCAGGGTGTACCCCGCCTCTCGCCCGAAGACAGCTGGGATAGGCTCCAGCACCCCCGCGACCCTCGTGAGGAAAAAGCGGTAGAAAATAAATTAAGTATATTTATTATAAAATTAATAATAACTAATTATTAATTATAATAATAAAAATAATTGTCCAAATTAATATTAACTCAATACTTCTCTGACAATAGAGTTGCATGCAGCTATTGCATGCAATGCAAATGTGCAGGTAATGAAGTGAGATATGACATATATTGAGATATTACATATATTGCAGCAGTTTGCATTGCATACAAACATATTTTCATACATGCAACAACACGTGTTGACTTGCGCGGTACAGATACACTAAAGCACTCACGTTTGTCTGTCATGCCTGTTTGGGCATGTTGTGTCAAGTAGGTGGGGCAGTGCCAAACCATAAACCTCCCCCAATCCTCTCTCAGCTGTCCTCCACACACACACACGCACACACACACATACACGCGCGCACACAATAGTCGTGTACGTGTGAGAGCGTGTGCGTGAATTGAAGGAGCCCAGAGTTCACCACCTTGCACCGCCTTAATGCTCCTCTGACAAGAAGACACAGAAACAAGACGGTGGAGCTCTTCGGTTATTCAAGCGCCTTTTTCCACTCCGGGAGTAATGGAAGTCTTTGCACAAGAACGAAAACCTGCTGATCTCTGATGGGATTGTAAAGAGAATTTTTTTAGAAGTAGTTTTTCTACGTTGTGTCGTAACAGGAAATAGCAACGCCTTGCATCGCCTTGCACGCGCTGGCTTGGTATTGTTGCATTTCCTGTACTTTTTTTTCGCGTTTTGTGCTAATTCGTACCCATAGTAAGGGAATATGTTTAGTAATGTTGATTTTGCAGTGTGAAACAAAATCTTAAAACAGGTGCCGGGGACTATTTTTTTAGCGGGTAGTGGCGTTGGGCGTGTCGAGGCGCAGGTAAGTGATTATGTTAATGTTGACTGCTCACATGCTTGGATTAATGCGCCTCCTTGTGTATTTCTGTATTTGGGTCAGTCTGGAAAACACTAAACTAGCTAAGTACAAACACTATTAGCCTTATTGACGTAGGCATTTGGGCTTTAAACTTCACACCATGAGAAAGTCTATATTTATGGAGCCAAAAAAATACATTAATCATCACAGTATAGCATAGCAATTTCAACGTCGCCTAAACATTCATAAACTACCATCAGGCTGGTGAGTACATCACAGTATATCATAGCAGTCCCCAATTGCAGCGCAAACATGCAAGAGTCGCAGTATAGGGACTGACATAACAAAGGGATTGGATGCTAAATGGTTCTTTGTGGGCAGGAAAAATGCTTCTTATTACCTTGCTACCTTTTTAAGTCTTACATAGTAAAACAAATATAGTGTTCAAGAAGTCGTGGATGAAGGACAGCACCGGTAATTAATTTATACAAATAAATTAAAGAACACCTGGTTTGAGAATTGTACTTAAAAGTTACAAACTTTTATTGAGTATTTTTTTTAGATCAAATACATTTTGACTTGCACTTGACATGACTTAAAATTCCAGCCAAGTAAGTGTACTTTTTTAAAATTATTTTTAAAGATCTTTTAGTACTCTGGCTGTCATAGCATTGATTCTTTTCAATTCCACCTTCATATTGTAAAAATAATCAAATATTCCTGAACTGTTCTAAAATGGACATTAGTATTAATGGTAAATAAATGGCTCTTGTGATTGTTTGAACAGCACAATTGTATTCTGGATGCCAGAGTTAGTTAGTTAGTTAGCTCGTTTTTCACAGTCAAAACTGTCCAGTATAAAAAAAAAACTGTTAAAATTTGTACTAGTTTACACCTGGGGTACCCGTTACGTCATAAACGTCACTTTGCAGATGCCATATGACATCAGTCAGCTGATATTTAGCTTCCCTCCTGAGATGCTGTCCTCCTCCACGCAATGCTGAACAGATGTCCCAAATTACACACAGAGATGCAACTTTCATCTTACGATTATAAACTAACTGAGTGGTAAGATGCCTATACTGTACCATCACTTGTAGTAGTGTATTATTTCAGGGCTTTGCTTTGCATCATGAACTCTACTATAGAAATATGTGTTTTTCTACTTTTCCCTTTCTTAAACTACAGTATAATTTCATCATGAAAGCCCTGGTTTACTCTGTTCACGCTTGCCCCCGCATGGAGTACTTGAATAAAAATTAAAAACAATTAGCGCTGAACACTCACAATTGCGAGTGCATTTGAACACCTCACAGTGTACAGTCAGAGCAGAAAGAGAAAAGGAGACGAGCATGAAATTGTTCATTGCTGTGTGAGTTATATGAACAAGTAAGTAAGTTAGATGATTATGTTGTGCATTAAAGGGGCACGGCACTTTTTGCCCATTATTCATAATCCTTACATGAACACCAGGAAACAAGTTAATATGATACAGCATCTTTAAATGTGTCTTCTGAATGTTTTATGTATGTTATTTCCCCAAAATGCAGCAAATTGCTTTAATATGGATATAGACATAGACTTTCTTTATTGTCATTGCACAATAACACAGCAGTGAAATTGCCAACGAAATGTCGTTGCCTGGTTTCCGTGTAATAATAAATAATAATATAGAGCATGATTTATTACTATATTAAAAAAATGGAATAGAGTGAAGAAGTGAAATTTGAAACACAAAGAGTTTATGGACGAATGTATATTTGTCACACTATTTTAGTGCTATTTTTGATGCAGCATTTGCAAAATAATAATAGCGTTATGGCGTCATTTTCATGAGTGGTGTGCATGTATGTGCGTGCACTTTGGGGCTGAGTGACGCTCGTTTCGGCCTTGAGGTGAAAAATGCAAACCATCTTATCAGGACTACATTCTCCGACATGCTTCAGCACATCAACACAACTCTCAGGAGCGATGACAGTACCCACACCCACACAGCAGGTTGTAGTGATCACACAAGATGCTGATTGGTGTACTCGGTTCAATAGGAATGGAGGTCGAGCTTGTACGCTCAAGCGGAAGGAAAAACCACAGTATGTGAAACCAGGGTTGCAAAAGTGCTGTTGCAAACCCTCCCCTCACGTGTCTGCCAAGCCTTGACTGTGTTATTGTGAATCTCTTATTGTGTGTTGTGGCTGCAGGAGCGCTAAAGTTGACGTCCCTGCACCCTGCTGAATGCCTTTCAAGGGCTTGCATTAACATCACTATGGCACTGACAGAATTACTGCCGCTCTGACTTTAGCTCACTGCTGCCTTTCTCTTTCATGCTGTGTCTTCTCTCTTCACCTCCTTTGTTTACATGTTTTGCTGTACATCATTTTCTTGCTCCTTTTGTGAATAGATTTTGATGCTCGTACGTCTTTGTCTCTTTCAGCCTGCCTGGAGTTTCTTTTTGGTCTGTGCTCTCCATCACACCATGGACCGCCTGCTGAGCAGGGCCGTTAAAAGGGCCCTTGAGTCAGTACAGACGTCATCGAGCCACAGATGACACTAGTTGCCTTTACCACCGTATGACTGACTGGTTCAGGAACTATACAATACAGTTGCCCTCACTCAAAGAAGCCATGCATCCTCTATTCTGCATCACCTTTTTTTGGCTCCTACCGCTGGCCTTGGTGCTGGATGATGACTCACCACTGGACTGTGTCCCACGCAGATCTGTGCCCTATCACAGTGAGTGTTGTCACCATGCTTACAAAATACGCTCAAACCTCCAAAATTGGTGGTTAACTTCAAAGTTGATTGGTACAATCCCAGGCTTTGTCCAAATGTTCTTAGTTATATAGCATTGCAAATAGCACTACAGCGTTATATTACTATACAACACCCCGCTGCATAAAATAATTCCTTTCAGAATAAAAGTGCAAGATTAAGAACCGTGACCAGCTAAATTGGTGTATGACTAACATTTGGGTCGTGGACCACCACTGGCTTATCCATGTACTACTTCCCTATTTCACAGTAAGTTATTGTTCCAGTTCTAAAAAATCCAAACATCCCCAAATAACTTTAACCGCACAGGAAATATTACTGATTAACTGATTTCGGTTCCACAGTAAATGCAACGTGTCTGGGTTCATCCACTCAAACAAGCTGTGTTTTTAAAAGGTGATAACGCTCACCTCTTTCACGAGGAGGGGATGTCGAACTATACCACCATGCTGCTGCGAGAGGACCTAGGCCTGCTGCTGCTGGGTGCCAAGGAGGCGGTGTACGCACTTGATCTCAACGACATCACCAAGAAACGAGCTTCTGTAAGAACAATACACGTAGTGAAGACCTCCTGTGCCTAGAATCACTCCATTGTTTGCAAACCCTTCCATATAAATTCCAATCACTGATTTTATGGCTCAGGGCATTGGCATTCAGGCCTGAAAAGCCTGCAAGCCTTTGCATGAATACAGGAGGGCAACATTATCCTTTTGAGATACAGTTCTATAGTAGTTATATTTACAGTACTCAGAATTATTTCTTTTATCAATTTAAGCATCTTAATTAGGTTTAGAACTACAAATACACTCAGGGCCTGCGCAGGGACACACGCAGCAGTGATGAGTTAGACGAGAACAGCGCAAATCCAGTCTACATCGGTATGAATGTTATAGTACATTCATTTATTCATTTTCTACCACTCACAAGGATCACGGGGGTGCTGGAGCCTATCCCAGCTGTCTTCGGGCGAGAGGCGGGGTACTCCCTGGACTGGTTGCCAGCCAATCACAGGGCACATATAGACAAACAACCATTCACACTCACATTCATACCTATGGACAATTTGGAGTGGCCAATTAACCCAGCATGTTTTTGGAATGTGGGAGGAAACCGGAGTACCCAGAGAAAACCCATGCATGGCCGAGGGTGGAATTGAACTCGGGTCTCTCTCTAGCCACTCGTCCAACGATATAGTTGTTTTTGATGTTGCTTAAAAGAAAAATTGTGCCAATTCCCAACAGTGTTATATCACTTTACACATGGAGGTCTTCAACCACCCTAAACACAATGGTCACAGAAAGCTTATATTGCCTCCTGGGCATAACATTCATTTTAAATAGTGACACTACGAAAATGTCCAAATTCCTTCAGGTGAAATGGGAGGTGACACAACAGCAAGAGGATGACTGTCACAACAAAGGAAAAGAGCCTGAGGTGAGGAAATGTAATATTTGCTATTGAAAATCCCTACAATCTGACATTTGTTTGTACTTCCTTCTCAACAGACGCAGTGCAAGAACTACATCAGGATTTTACACAAGCTGGATGATAACAGGATGTACGTGTGTGGAACCAACGCATTTAATCCAGAGTGTGATTACATGGTAAGACCGATTAATGAGGTATGTCTAGGTATGACCACGGCGAGTAATTAATGAAGTTATGTGTTTATATATGGAGTCCTACGCTAATGGGAAGCTGACTCTGGAGAAGAAGGGTGAGGATGGGAAAGGGAAGTGTCCATTTGATCCTGTCGAAAGATACGCCTCCATCATGGTTGGTAAGTAGACATTGTAGAGGAGAGAGAGAGACACAGGCATAAAGAACAATGATTTTTTAAATAAATGTGTCTGTTTCGGCAGATGATAACTTATACTCGGCCACTTCAATGAACTTTCTGGGCTCTGAACGCGCTCTGATGCGAAGCTCTCCTTCCTCCATTCGCACTGAGTTTAAAAGTTCCTGGCTAAATGGTGACATGAGGATCATTTAAGCCTCTTGGGTGTATTTGACAAGAAAACTGAAGTTTTTCCTAATCTCCTCTCCATGCCAGAGCCCAACTTTGTTTCCATGGCTCAAATGCCAGAGAGCGACCAAAGCAACGTAGGAGATGATGACAAGGTCTACCTGTTCTTCAGTGAGGCGGCCGTTGAGTGTGACTGCTACAATAAACTGGTGGTTTCCCGAGTAGCCCGTGTCTGCAAGGTGAAATTAGACAAATGAGACATTTTTAATTGCTTTAATCATTTTTAATTGCTTGTATAGACATACAGGGGGTCTTCTGTTGTGTACAGTTGAGCGGTAAGGTAGTGTGGACAATTCCAAGGGCGCAAATGAAGACATAATCAAGCGCAGAGAAGTAATAAATTATGTTATCCACTAGCTTCGAATGAGGCACACTGTATTTATACAGTGTTTACTGACCAAAATTAAGTTTTTTTTATGACAGCTTTTATATAATAATGAATTTGCCTTCACCCAAGGACCTCCCCCAAAACCGACTGCTCTATACAGCGTAGTTAGAGAGTCTTAAGCAGGGGTCTCAAACTTGCGGCCCGCGAGACGCTAGTTTGAGGCCCCCACCTTGATACCAAAGTTTAATGTTGAAATGACAGCTTAAAGCTATGTGCACACCGGACACAATTAACATGATTTTGCCCCGCCCGTACTGTTACCCTACCCTGTTACCCTGCCCTGTTTTGCTTTGGATTAGCAATGAAGCTAAAGGCTTATGACGCTGGGTACAAATAAATGCAGGAAATGATTTGGAATAAAAGGGAAAATACACGTCAAGATAAAGCATCTCATCAAACATGTTGTTAAAGTTACCACGCTGCTCCCAGATGGAACTGAGTACGATGCTAACTTGCTAATTGGGTCAAATTATTAAGTTTCATTAATGTTCATGTTAAAGGTTAAATAACTGTTTATTTGTACATTTGAATCTGAAAAAAATAATTTCTCTACCAACTGTGGTTTCTTCCGTTTTTCTTATTTGCTGTTTTATTATTATTTTACTTATTTATTAATGATTGATTGATTTATTGTCTTTATTCTTAATTTGTTTATTTATTTTTTATCTCATTTTGTGTATAGAAAAATAAAAATTAAGATATTTGAGAACAGTTTATCAACAGTTTTATCAGATATTTTGGTGTGGAAAACCGGAACCAAAGTACTGAAAAAGTGTAGGGTATAGCAGAAGCAAAAGCATTGAAGATAGTTTTTTTTTTTTTTAAATTGATTTTTTTCCAGTTTTTAATAAATGCGTTTTGGTTTTTTTTATAGGCTTACATTTGCTGATGAAAAGCTTTAACGATTTTTTACAACACACACTAGCAGCTTAAACAGGCCATATGAATCTCAATTTTGACCAAGGTGTTCTGTAAAATTGTGATTCTAAAGTTGCACAAAACCTCTGTAATTCAGCAAACATGGAGGTCGTAATACATCTGTGCCTAAGTTTTGCAGCAGAGTTCGTAGCAGGATACAGGATATCCAAATGTGACTGAATTGTTTAAGCTGTAATGGTGCCCGCGTGTGTTACTATGAGCTGCCTTTGTTTTCACAGGGAGATCTTGGAGGTGAGAGGACCTTGCAGAAAAAGTGGACATCCTTCCTGAAAGCCAGACTGGAATGTCCTGTCCTGGGCTCGCAGCTGCCGTACATTATACAGGACACGTACCGCTGGTGTGACCCTCATCAGCACTGGAACAATTGTTTATTCTACGCCATCTTCACACCACAGTCGTATGTTGTTTGTGTTTTTGGTATTCATTGACACGCCTTGGGGCTTGGCTCATAACATCTTGGTGTGTTTGTTCTACAGTGACACATCCAACCTGTCTGCTGTGTGCGCTTACCGCGTGTCTGATATCAGCCAAGTGTTTGCCGAGGGCAAGTTTAAGATGCCGGTTACTGTGGAGACGTCATATGTGAAGTGGGTAATGTACAGTGGAGAGGTCCCTGTTCCTCGACCCGGTGCTGTGAGTATTCCATCTAAAGTTTATGCAGAGAAGAAGTCCTATAAAGCCTATTTTACACACGTGTTTTGTTCCTCTCTGCACTTGCTTCAGTGTATAGACAATGTGGCTCGCGAAGCAGGCATTACTCAGTCTCTGGACCTCCCAGACCGAACCCTTCAGTTTGTCAAAGATAGGCCCCTCATGGACGAAGTCATCCAGCCCGTAGGGAATAAACCGCTGCTGGTGCGAAGGGGAGCCACCTTTACGTGCATTGTTGTCAATCATGTGCAGGCTGCAGATGGCCAGATGTACCATGTGATGTTCATTGGCACAAGTAAGTGTCTTTGTGTGTGTGCACAGTCTGTTCCTGCATGAATTTCCATGTTTTTTTTGTGACTAATAAAAATTTATGAGGAGAAAAAAAACACATGTAATTGGTCAAACTTCAGAGAATCCTCTTGAACGCCTTCTGTTTTGCTTCTAAGACACACCAGCTGCAAAGCAACATGCTTGTCCAGGGGCCCCAAACACGCGGCCCGCGGGCCACTAGTTTGAGGCCCCCGCCTTGATATGAAAGTTTAATGTTAGTGCGGCCCACGCAAGTTTGATGTGGATGCTGTATGGTATCATGTATGCAGGAAAAATTATTACGTTTGATTAATTTTCATGTTAAAAGTTAAATAACTGTTAATAGTTATCCTCCCTATCCGTGTGGAAGTGGTAAGTTTTTGGCTATTTAAGTTTAAAGGAAATAACTTGAAAACTACCATTTAGGTTGCTAGCTCTCTAGTTTGCGAGTTAGCATGTGTCTCAAGACCCTGCAGTTGCGCAATATGTTGTAAATAAAATATTTGCTGTTTTATTATTATTATTATTATATTTATTTATTTATTACTGATTGATTGATTTTCTTTATTCTTGATTTGTTTATTTATTTTTCATCTTATTTTGTGTAGAAAAATAAAAAGTAAGATATTTGTGAACAGTGGAATGTTTTATCAGCGCTTTTCTTGAAGAAAATTGGAACCAAAGCAAAGTTTTTAAAATTTTTTAGTTTTTAATAAATACGTTTTTTTTTGCTTGTTTTTTGGAAAACCTGATGCGGCCCAGTTTCACCCAGACCCGAGCTCCAGTGGCCCCCAAGTAAATTGAGTTTGAGACCCCTGTGCTAGGCTATACTTATGGGGCCAAATTACTCCACATGAACAGAACATGGGCCACACGGTGGATGAGTGGTTAGCATGATCGGGAAGACCTTTTCGATTCTCCACTTGGACATCTCTGTGTGGAGTTTGCATGTTCTCCCGTGCATGCTTGGGTTTTCATTCCAAAAACATGCTAGGTTAATTGGCAACTCCAAATTGTCCATAGGTATGAATGTATATTGTTTAATGTGTGTTGAATACTACTTTGTAGCCTGTAAGTAATAACTTTTTCTATGTATTTACACAGAGGATGGGAGCCTCGTGAAAGCAGTAAATTATGATGGAGAGATGTTTATCATCGAGGAAGTTCAACTTTTCCAGTCCTTCCAATCCATAAAGATACTGAGGTTTTCCAATGTCACGGTAATACTCAACTCTGTCTTGTATAGTATTAGTGTATGGTATGTTATGCTTTATTCATTTCAGACATGCTTAATACGTTACATTAAGGAACATTGCATGAGTACATTTGACCGGGAGTTCGAAAAGGAGTAGGAAGAAGCAGAGCTTGTATAATGTCTATTCAAAGATGAAAAGCTAAAGTTCTCCTCTGTTATCATCTGCCCTGGCGTGTAATGTGGAGCCTCGTCACAATCATATTGTTCATGCACGTGTACTATTCCAGATCATCAATATATTTATGCAGTTCTGGTGCCTTAATTCCAATGCTTATGTCACGGATGCACAGGATCAGCTTTATGCAGGTTCAGACTCCGGTGCAGTACAGGTCCCTGTAGCTACCTGTGGGAGATCCTTGTCCTGTATGGACTGCGTTCTAGCCCGAGACCCGTACTGCGGATGGGACAAGTTCACCGGGACATGCCTCGCCTTTTCCAGCTCACAAAGGTAGCTTTTTGTTTCCTGATGTGAAGAGCTATCTGGCTGTTGCACAAAGTGAAATGATTGTGGTCTCCTTCAGAGAACTAATCCAGAGTGTGAGGGATGGAGACGCCTCGCTCTGCCCAAAAGCTGGTGAGTTGGTGTGCGATGTAACACTATCTGTACACAAAAAAGGTTAAAAGGTTCTAATTCATCACAGATCTGGGCAAGGCTGGGCCGCATCAGGTTTTCAAAAAAAAACAAAAACGCATTTATTAAAAACAGAAAAATATACAAACTTTTTCAGTGCTTTGGTTCTGATTTTCTACAATAAAAGCTCTGATAAAACATTCCACTGTTCTCAAATATCTTAATTTTTATTTTTCTGCACAAAATAAGATGAAAAATAAACGAATCAAGAATAAAGAAAATCAATCAATCAGTAATAAATAAATATAATAATAATAAAACGGCAAATAATAAAAACTTAAACCACATATAGTTGGTGGGTAGACAAATTATTTTTTCAGATTAAAATGAACAAAGCATTATTAGAGCCCTGTAGACATGACAAAACACGACTATAGTCACATTTACACTCTTTTTATTTACAAAATATTGCGCAACTGCAGGGTCTTGAGACACATGCTAACTCGCAAACTAGAGAGCTAGCGACCTAAACGGAAGCCTTCAAGTTATTTCCTTTTAAACTTAAATAGCCAAAAACTTTTACTATTAACAGTTATTTAACCTTGAACATTAATCAAACGTAATAATTTTTTCTGGGTACATGATACCATACAGCAGGGGTGCTCATTAAGTCGATCGTGATCTACCGGTCGATCGCGGAGGTGGTACTGGTCGATCGCGGCGTGACATTAAAAAAATATCATCCTATCATCCATCCCCGTTACTTGATTGACATACAGGACAACCAGTCAGATGACAACTGAATTTTGACCTTTAGGTCACCGCTCATGCGTAAACAACGATGCAAAGTGCTAAGCTAGTTGGCGAATTGCGTCAGATTTTAAGCCCTCGCTAAAGTTTATGGTCACTAAAATGAGTGAAGTAGCTGGACCAAGTAAAAAGGCAAAAACATATCACTTCCATACGGAATGGGAGGTGGACTTTTTTTTTCACAATGTCTTTTTCGAAGTGCGTTTGCCTGGCTAACCTGGCTATCAGCAGCTACTGTCCGGACTATGCATCCCTGGCTGATTCAATTCAGTGCAAGTCATCAAAGTAAACTCAGGTAATTACAAAAAATGTTCATAGTTAATTATGTGTGTTTTGCAATATTGGCTCATTTGGTTATGTAAGGTACATCAACATACATTGTACGTACAAATAATCCTCAATACATTTGAAAATAAATAGATGTTTTGCATTTTTGTAGTGGGTAGATCATTTTGACTCGGTCATTTTAAAAGTAGCTCGCATGCTGAAAAAGTGAGCACCCCTGCCATACAGCATCCATATCAAACTTGCACGGGCCGCACTAACATTAAACTTTCTCATATCAAGGCGGGGGCCTCAAACCCCCGCGGGCCGTGTGTTTGAGACCCCTGATGTAAGTAATGTCTCATCAATGTAACATCAGTGACACCTAGTGACCAGTGTCAAATACCATAATAAATATAATACCAAATGTTTCCCTATGCCACTTCTAGTAGTTTTCACAAAAAGCCAAAGACAAAGCAGAACGTGTGGAGTTAAAGCTAATCTTGCATGGCATTGTGCTTAATGGTGGTTAGGTTGTACTGTATATGGTGGTAAGGAGACCTCCATTGTGTTTCCAGCCCCCGTGCCAATTGTGAATCAATCAATCTTGCCCGGCGGGAACGTGAAGCTTCTCTGTCCTTCACCGTCCAACCTGGCAACAACCAGCTGGGAACGAGACGGCCGACATCTGACTTCTTCACTTCGTCATCAGCTCCTACAAGACGGACTCCTCATCCTCAACGCCTCAGACTCTGACATGGGCCGCTACCGCTGCCTGTCCGTGGAGCACTCCAAAGTGGACAAGTACACCACCGGCGTTGCTGATTATCAGCTCAGTGTGAAAGGTGCTCCCAAATCAATTCCTCAGAGTCAGCGAGGGGGACCTTCTGTGGTGGGACTGCAGGCTGCCGTCGGGCTTCTGATTGTTTCTCTCCTGGCACTTTTGGCGTGGAATTTTTACAACGGCCATCTACCTCTGCCCTGGAATTGCAGCAACAAGTTCAAAGGACAATCCAATGGGTCACATAGCCAAGGAGGACACACATCCACTGGGGGCCATCAAGATGCACTGAGGTCCGGCCTGGCGGAGGACAAGCCGCTGGTGTCTGGAAGCGGGCAGAACAGGAGCAACAATAACCATACCGAGGTCGGCTTCAGTTCTGGAGAGGACGATGACGCCACCAGAGTCACTCTTCCCTCTTTGCAGTTTATTGACGA
Source organism: Doryrhamphus excisus (assembly GCF_037039965.1). NCBI lineage: Eukaryota > Metazoa > Chordata > Actinopteri > Syngnathiformes > Syngnathidae > Doryrhamphus > Doryrhamphus excisus. Next base: position 19,039,512 of record NC_136362.1, read on the forward strand.
TGAATCTGAAATTTAAATGCATTTACATGCGAGCTGTGGGAACATCCCCATGTGACTTTTTTTTTTTAAGTACATACAAACGTGTATGTATGTTCATACATTTTTAATAGAAGACTGTTAACTCCTCATCAGAAACCCCATGTGGACATCTTGACAGTACAGTACAGTATCTCAGAAGAGCAAGTACACCCTTCACATTTCAGCCACTATTTTGAATATAAATTTTCAAAGAACATAACCATAGAACTTAAACTTGGATGTTAGGAATGTCCGATATTTGCTTTTTTTTTGTTGCAAAAACCAATATTGTCCAATATCAGCCAATTTTGATATAGTTAACACGACATACTGTATCTCCTGTGGTGGAATGAACAATAAATATCGGTTTTCATGATCGGTTAAAATGATACCGATATCGCATTGTTATGCTGATATCAGGCCGATAATGATCTGATAATCCCTATAGGATATACTTCAATGTAACATACAGGTGCTATTGTCTAAATAGCTGAGGTGTGTACTCACTTTTGTGATATACTGCATACTGTATATATAAAGGTATTTTCACATGGGTTTATACATTGAGGTATCTCCATGTTAATATTTAGTTTTTGTTTTTTTTTACCTGGCTGGTCTTGTTCAACTGTTTGTCATTATAGCATCAATGGCTCTCAACAAGATGGGACTTGCCAAGACTGTGAAGAAAATATGTGGCTGTATTTCTCAAGTCACACACAATCTTTCCTGTTTCGAAATGTCTTCACTTGATCACTCCCAAACTGATTCCATTTGGTGTGAAATGTGTTCATGACATTCTTTGCAGTTCAGCTAAAAAAACTAAATCTACACAGTAAAAATGTTTTTGCACCAATGGCCTATGCTGCATTGTGATGTATTAAGATTCAATGCATTGTCTCTGACATTCTACAGTTTAGTTAGTACAGTGTGCCCAACACACACACACAAACAAGTGGTTAAAAAGAACAAAAAATCTTTAATGCACTTTTTTTAAAAGCCGTTTACAGCCCCTATTCAGTGGCCCCATTACCAACACACAAATGGAATGACTTCATCTTCTGTAGCGGTACCTCTTGAAGTGGAACCACAGCTGAAAGATTCCGTTAGCAAACTGACAGCGGAATCCGTGCCGGTGTGAGTATTCCCACTCTCTGTTTACTATCTTAAAAGCAATGTCCTCGTATGGCGGCCCTGCATGGAACCTAAGAATCCCAAAATCTTTATTATCAGGACTGGGCTCAAGAAAGTACTGGGGGGTGGAGCGTTTGTCTATGAGGTCAGGGTAAAAAATATTAAACTTGTAGCCCTGTACAATCTTAGGTGGAGGGTTGTCAAAGTCATAATGGGTCTGGTTGTATTTGTTCCACTCAAAACCAGTGTGGACCCTGTTGAAGAAGCGGGGTTTCCTGGGTCGGTATTTGTCTGCCCACAAGTACATCTTGCCCGTGACGGGAATCTCCACGCTGAACTGGGCCTCATCGTTGCCCATTCCCTCTTTGGCCCGACGCACAAAGACATCCTCGGCGCTCTCGCTGGCGTCCCCTGATAAAAACATGATCAATGATCTTATAGCCATTTACACAATGCAGCTAATTAGCATGCAGCTAATTGAGTACCTGTAACCTGCAGCTGTCTGCGGGCTAACTGCAGCCTGTGTGTGTCCTCCTCAGGCGTGATGGTGTGGGTGTCTATTGGCAGGTCTGAGGTTGTGAGCAGCGTCGGACTATAGCGACCCGAATCGTATTCCGCCTGGCTCTGCTGGATCAGATCCTCCTCCGTCAGCACAGCCTCCACCTCCTCTGCCTTCTCGTCATCCTTGTCCCCGCTTTCGTCTCCATCCTTGTCTCTGCGTTCCACGGTGGATGTGGACGGACCGTCGTCCTCTCCTTTGTTGATATTTTGGGTGGATGACTGGCCAGGCTCTTCCGATGAGGACTCTCCCGAACGGCCCGGTATTCTGTTGCCGCTATTACAGAAATAGTTCACGGTTCATTTGCACTGTTTAGTTTTTCTTTTTTGGATTGATTTTCGAGTGATTTACATGTCATCGCTCATTGGCTCCTCCTTAATGATGGGGAACAAAGGTTCACTGTCTACGCCTTGTTCCTGCTTCAGCTTGAACAGCTTCTGACGCAGGACATCCTGGTGTCGTTCCCTCAGCCTGTCGCACAAAACATTTTTAAGTACACATCCACCAATATTTCAGTAAATCTTTACAGTAAACACCTCTATTCAATCAACTACTCCTATAGTTGCTGTGTGTCTGGTCTGGTCTCTAATTAGGGGTAACACATGTTTTTAACAGCATTAGCAGCTGTGGCTGTAAGCAACCACCTTCTATACTTATGAAAGTTGCATTTGACGTATATTGAGTGGTCAGCTTCATCTACCTCTACATGTGCTTTAAAAAGATGGCTGCACTACTCTGCTGTAGCCGTAGTGTTTACAAGAACTGATGAGCAGCATTAATGCTAGGTTGCTGATCATCGCCTGCATCCAAAACAAACGCCCCAGTTCTACTATTTGCAATATTTCATCATACCTTGCTCTCGCCATGTAGACTCGCACCTGCTGCAGCAGACTCTCCCAGTAACCGATGTCAAGGTTGGATCCTCCGGCACGAATCTTGGTCTCTATATTGAGGTGAAGCGCCTGCAGCTGGCTGTATGTCTTTCCTTTGAACACCGTCTGCACGTCGCTGCTCACCGCCGTGTTGATGCCGTCACGGCGGTCACCTGATGATCATTTCAACAGACGCTATTGAGCTTTCAGTCTGGTTTCATGCTTAGGTTTTTAAATCAGGCTCCATTTGTCTACATAGTGGTGCAATAGTGGCTGAAAAAGGAGAAAATAATGGACCTGGTCCTTTTCCAGTGGCTTCAAGTTTTCTCAACTTGCTTATCTCATCCTCAGTGATGGTAGTCATGTCTCTCCAGAAGTCCACATTCTTGCCTTGTTCCAACTCCATATAAACCTGGTCCAAGGACACTTTTTAATACATCTCAAAACTGAACACAGGCAATATGTTTTACATATCTCGTGCATTAGTATATCATTGTACTTTATTAGTATTTGAGATTTTTATTAATATATGTTGAACTGAGGGTCCCATGTAGGCCACACTATCAGGAGATCGGGAAGACTTGGGTTTGAATCTCTGTTTGCATGTTCTCCTAATGCGCATACAGGTTTTCTCCCACGTTCCAAAAATATGCTAGGTCAGTGTTTTTCAACCTTTTTTGAGCCACGGCACGTTTTTTTACATCTTGTGGCACACCACTAACCAAAAATGTTCCAAAATGTCACCACGACCTCACACGTGCATCAATAAGTCTATGGGAGGAACAAGGTAGGTGTTGCCACACGGACCAATATTACATTGCTCTGCCAGTCTTTACACCACAGACACTCCACAGTAGCCACGTTTTTACATCACCACTTTTTCTCTTTCCCAATGACCTTTCGGGAAACAATGGTATCATAGAAAGGAATATTCCAATCTCTTGTCTACATGCGCCATGAAAATCTAACAGAATAGTCAATAGGGCATGCCCAGTAAAACGTAAACATCAACATCACGTGATACCGGCTTCCCCAAGTTTTTCTTTCACTTGTTGGAATAACTCCGTATTGCCAGTTTTTCGTCTGTCCAGTCTTGAAATTTAGTTTGAATCAAAAACAAACTTTGCTTAGTCCAGTGCCGATTGCTGGCCTCCATTTTTAAAAGTGAAGAACGTCTGGATCTGCGTGTTACGTCATATCTGAGCATGCGCTGAAAGAACGCAGGCGGGATCAATTTAAACAGGAAAAGATCAAATTCAATCTTGCTAATATTTTATAATTCAACTCAGGACATGTTTTATATAGATATATATTTTCTTTTTTAACAAAACTGCACTTGTGAATAAAGTATAGAAGGGTTTAGATTCTGTTTCACAGATGGCCCTAATGCATACGAAAGCTGCTTGCCAACCGCCAATAAACAACAGAAGAAGAAAAACACCACGAAGAAGAAGGCACCCTGACAACTTTCCGTTTGAGCGGGTACAAGATACCTCAATCGGATTGGTTAAAGGAATATTCCATCCCTGTTCAATTCTTTCCGTTTGAGCAAATAAACCAAATGCAATTGGAATATTTGGGTCCATGTATACTATTGACATAATGGCTATTGACATAATATTTGCAAATGATGATTAATAAATGTTAATTATAAAAAGTGATATTGGATAATTCCTCACGGCACACCTGACAGTTTCTCAAGGTACAGAAGAGACAGCTGGGATAGGCTCCAGCATTACCACGACCCTACCTTAATGTCCTCAAGCAGGTCATCCATGTCTGTGACTGTCAGCCCATTGAGGAAGGTGTATGGTTCATGCATTTCAACAGCAAGATCATCATCTTCTGCACTGATGTACTTTGCCAAAAGGTCGATAGGCTTCGCTCGGCCATCACGGATTCTAATCTTAGACCTGAACAAACAAACACACACACATATTAATGTTTATACACTTTACTTCAGCGGTGACAGTTTCATACCGTAGTTTGGCCTGATGCAGATGGAAGTTGTCCTCCTGTTCAGCCCAGGTCTTGAAATGCTCCGCTTCTTTTTCTCTTTGGAGCATCTCCAGCTCCGTTTCCCTCATGGCCTTCTCTCGCTCACGCTCCAATCGCAGCTGTTTTACCTACAGCGCAGACACACACAGTGGTTACTATAGTCCAAGTATACTCTCTACAAAAATATAATACCTACAATAGTAAAATCATTAGAGTTTTCTCATGATGTAGTACACTATTTTTTTCCTGATACTGATATATCATACCTTCTGGAGCTCTCTGCGATTCTCCTCCTGTATGCGTTTGTTCCTGTCTTTGAGCTCTTTCTCTCCAAGATGACCAATACCTTTCTTATCCAGAGCCTGACAAAAATAGAAATTTCATTGAGTACATTTTACTGGATTTGTATTCAATTAAAGACCAACATTATGAAACTAATCATGTGTCAAAGTTACCTTTTGCCACTTAAATGTGCCCAATAAGTTATTATCACCAAAAGGATTGTCTGCGTTGGTGTATCCCATGTACTCTTCACTCCAGCCCATCTTTTCCCTCCTCTTCTTCTCCTTCGCCTCCTTCTTTGCCAACCTTCTGGCCCTCTTCTCTTCTGGTGTTTCCAGAGCCTTCATCATCTCCTTCTGTTTTTTCTTGTTTTCCTTCTCCTTGACTGCACGGCTCCCCTGATCCGAGCCCGAGCTGTCAGAGGAGTCTGCTGAACTGGATTGACGTCTCCCCCTGTCTCTGCCTTTCCCACTCCTCCCTTGCTCACTTTCTTGACTATTCCTTCTACCTCTTTCGTTTTTTCTTTCTCTATCTCTATCCCTCTGTCTCTGTCTGTCTCTGGGTGGAGTCCCTCGGCTGGGGCTTCTCTGTCTTCTTCTCTCTCTTTCACTGCTTCCATTCCGAGAGTCTGAAGATGAAGACTTTCCCTTCCTTCTCTCTTGGGATGTTCCTCTTCGGATCTGAATGTCGCTTTTTCTCCCTCTGTCTTTACGATGATCTGAATCAGAACTGGAGAAAACATTGGATTGCATTTACTATTTGTATAGATTGTTTCATTTTATTGAACTTTTTATTTCATATATCATTACTTAATAATAATAATACAATTTATTTGTATAGCGCTTTTCACAAGAATGAAGTTGAATAAAGCAAGTAAACAGAATAGAAGACACACCAAAATACAACATTCATTGGTTAATACACAGTTAAAACATGAGTAAAAGCGGAGCGGGGCACAGCAGTCAGATATAAAAAGTTAGACATTAACAACAGATTTAAAGAGGTGGGTTTTGAGTTGTTCAATGTACTTCAATGTACCTGACGAGGAATCGATACATTAATGAATGTAGGAATTCAAAACATTGAGGGCGTACCTAATGTGTTTATTTGCAGTAATTCCTAGTCGACAACAGTAGATAATATTAACTACTAGGAAACCGATATCATTACCTTGATGACACGCTCTTTGATTTGCTCCTGACACGGTGTACTCTTCGTCTTCTTTCGCTCTCCGAGCTACTTCTGGAACTTGAACGGCCCCGATGTTGAGGCCGCCGTTTGTCTGGTGAGCCGCTGTCGGAGTCACAGCTATCCTGTCGTCCGCGGCCCCGAGCGGATCGTTTTGTGTCTGATGGTCGGCAATGCGCCCTTCCCTCTGGAGTTCGCGACCTGTTGGATTCATTTCGTCGGTCCCGACTCCGATTTCTGGACGAGGAACGGGACCTTCGTCTTGATTTCGAATCCATGACGAACTTGTGCTCAATCGGGGTCCTGATAAGACTTTGTCGCATGAAGAACCGGATGTACCCATTTTCCCCACCCAGTCTGTTCTAGGCGAAACATACAGACCAAGGTTGAATACTCTTATAAAAAATATTAATTTCTAACACCAATACATATTTTACGCAACATGCAGTAAGTTTTATGTTTTTAATCCGGCAAAGAAGGGACAGCTAAAGGGGTTCTACGTCTAATATTGTCTCAAAATATATACGTCACAAAGAGCTTCGGCATTTAAAGGTAAAATTATTCTTTTGACGGCACTGATGTTTTCACACCATTACACGTCCAAAATCAAATCGGGAATATTTATTTGTATTATAAAATTTTAATGATTTTATAGTGAAACTAGGTCAGCGAGGCTTTTCAGAAACACAAACAACCCTCGCGTTGGTGTGACGTAGCGTACATTGGTAAATGTAGTTCAATGCATGTCCCCCCCTACTAAAAAAACACAGAACACAACGCAAACCCCACTCACTTAAAATGTGTTACATTTTATGATATAGAAGACGACATTTTCTTGGCCTTTCTACTTTTATTTTTTATTCTTTGGCACCGTGAAGACAATGTTTACAAACAACAACTGGACTACAAATCCCATTGCAGCACATTGCACAATTGCCTGTTTTCAGGGGGAGAAAGGACTTATTCAACAACATTCTTTACACAGTACGCATGACATCACGGCTCTGGGCGTTTATCGTGTAGTTTATAATAGTTTGGAATTTCTTGCTGTGTTTTCTCTTTCAACCTGTCACTTGTTTCCCAGCGGGAGGGTGTTGTAATCAGTTCGCGCCAAGGTAAAGTCGGCTCCAGCTGGTTGGGAGGTAGTCCTGGTTAGCTAGCTTATTTAGCCAGCAGCTATCAGTAGATTTACGGCTTATATCCGTGGATTCTTTGCCAGGTAGACTACGGCTGCTGAATTGCCACGATGTTTTATTTAGTTTACGACACCGAGAGAGTGGAGACTAAATAATTGATCAGCTTTTGCAACTCATCAACCCGCGTTTGTCTCCGGTCCGAGCGTGGCTAGGTTCGGCCTTTTTTCATTGTATCCTTGCATCGACAAAGTCAGTGCCAGCTTGTTCGAAGAGTGAGTCAAATTTAGCCGAGTTGCTGTAAACAAACGAGTCAGCTGTCGATTGGAGAAAACCCTCAGGAAGCCCAAGTGTCAATTATGGCGCAGCACGATTGCTCTCATGTCGCCAGTTCACAGAAAGCTCTCATGCTGGAAATGAAGAGTCTTCAGGAGGAACCAGTCGAGGGATTTAAAATAACACTCGTGGACGAAGCTGATATGTACAACTGGGAAGTGGCCATTTTTGGACCCCCCAATACTCACTACGAGGGTGGCTATTTTAAGGTACCAAATACTCTAAGGCATTAACCAGAAAGAAATGTATGACTGTTTCAAATTTTGTTGTGTGTGCTAGGCTCGGATCAAGTTCCCTATGGACTACCCTTATTCCCCACCTTCCTTCAGATTCCTCACCAAAATGTGGCATCCCAACATATATGAGGTGAAGTAAACACTTTAATTTATCTTATTGATTTCCTATACCACTTGTACTCAGGGTTACAGGTGAGTTGGAGTCTATCCCAGCTGACTTTGGGCGAGAAGCGTAGTGCACCCTCTGCTGGTTGCCAGTCAACCACAGGGCACATACAAATAAATAACCACTCACATTCACGACTATGGGTCATTTACAGTCTCCAATTAGCCCTAACATGCATGCTTTGGGCATGTGGAAGGAAGCTGGAGTTTCTGTAGAAAAAAATACACATGTAAGGGAAATGCAGGATAGAAACAATTGATCTCTTGACTGTGCAGCTACCAGACACTCAAGCTTATCAAGCTTTTAATGGTCACATGACAATCAATCAATGATACATTTCCTCTTTCAGAATGGAGACGTGTGTATTTCAATATTGCACCCTCCAGTGGACGACCCACAGAGTGGAGAACTGCCATCTGAAAGGTGGAATCCCACCCAGAATGTCCGGTGAGCAGTCATCTTCATTATCTGTAGTCATGTACCTCTCTTGGCTCACACACTTGTCACATGACATTAGTCTTTTCTCAGTTGGCGCACGTTGACCCGACACCATTTGCCGAAATGTGATCTGTGTCTCTCAGCAAACTTCTTCAGTTACAATGCACAATCCAGCGGAACTCCCGGACTTGACCAGAATCCGTTGCTGCATTGTGGTTTCAAAAAATAAAAATAAAAATAGTCTTCTCCAGAGGCAAGCTGCCGCCATCTTAAAATGTTAAAACCATTCATTCATTCATTCATTTTCTACCGCTTTTTCCTCACAAGGGTCGCGGGGGTGCTGGAGCCTATCCCAGCTGTCTTCGGGAGAGAGGCGGGGTACACCCTGGACTGGTCGCCAGCCAATCACAGGGCACATATAGACAAACAACCATTCACACTCACATTCATACCTATGGACAATTTGGAGTGGCCAATTAACCTAGCATGTTTCTGGAATGTGGGAGGAAACCGGAGTACCCGGAGAAAACACCACGCATGCACGGGGAGAACATGCAAACTCCACACAGAGATGGCCGAGGGTAGGAATTGAACCCTGGTCTCCTAGCTGTGAGGTCTGCGCGCTAACCACTAGACCGCCATGCCGCCCCATGTTAAAACCATTTTGAATAAAATTTTAATATTCATCAACATTCATTCCATGCAAGTCTAACCATTGCGTGGAATTGATGTTCTAGTTAAAGAGTACACTACTTGGCTACAGCCAGCAGAGGTGCTGATGATTCCTCATCTGGGTTGTGGGTGTGCTGGAGCCTATCCCAGCTGACTTTGGACGAGAGGCAGGCGCTGCCCAGCCAATCACAGGGGCACAGACAGACAATTATTCACACTCACGTTCATACCTATAGACAATTTGGAGTCACCAATTAACCTAGCATGTTTTTAGGATGCAAACCCCACACAGAGATGCCCAAGCGATACACAATTCAATGCGGATTCTGTTCTTCTTTAATTACTAGCAATATTATACAAAGGAGCCATGACATGTGTCCATTGATTGTCATTTTGTGTAGGACTCCACATTCTTGATGTCGTTTTATAATTGGTAGTAGAATTTGTGTTCAAAAGCTGGTAACTGCCTACATTCTTTGATACCTGATTTACAGACTTGCAATGTGTTTAAATTCTTTGGAAGCTTGTGTAGCAGGCTCTGATTGTGTGACCCCCATTTTGTGCCTTTAGAACAATTTTGCTGAGTGTAATCTCACTGCTGAATGAGCCAAATACCTTCTCTCCTGCCAATGTGGATGCCTCCGTCATGTACCGGAAATGGAGGGATAGCAAGGGCAAAGACCGTGAATATGTTGAGATCATCAGGTAAAAAGCTACACATATAAAATTAATAGAAATGTGAATTTAATTGGAGTGTTTTAGTACTGTGTGTCCAATACATTCATATGTGACGACCCACCATAAAAACATTTTGTCCGCCACAAATAGATTTGGTGCAACATGTTTGTCCTCTCTCATAAACACATTGCAACACACCTGGTCTGCCAGAGAGGGTGAGGGAGGAGAGACTGGTGTTGCCAACGTCGCAATGTTGTCACTATATTTAGTGAGTAATCAGACCCCTTTTGTAGACGCTCTTTTTCACAAAAGCGACTTGCGACAAATCCAGTGGGGAGTGTTTTGGAGACTCTGAAGTTGGACCCTTCCTGCCTGTTTGAAGGCAGCATGCACATGACAATATATCAAAGTGCAAAATTATCTACTTCATTTTAATTTATTGTGCAATAATTGATTTATTGGTTATTGTCCCAAACTGAGTTATGTGTCCGTATACCAGATTCACAGTCTGAGTTTACCCTCCATAAACCGAGGGTCACCTGTGTTGTGTTTTGTGTGTTATTCATGTTATTCACGGTGTCTGACCTCTTCAAGAGCACCATTGTAAAAGACAACTGTACCTATTTTCCAATTTTGCCCATCATCCACAATCTGAATTTGAGAAATGAACATGTATGTATGTCTTTCTCTTTTCTGTGCGTTGTAAATAAATAAAACGATGCCGCTAAGAATGCAGGTCATGGAAAACAACTATTCCGCCTATAAAGCACTCTGAGAAACCTCCAAAAAATGCAGACACAGAGGTGTGTCCCATTACATGCATTAATTACCTGTCTCTTTTTAGGTGTTTGTACATCTTTACAATGCACGGAAACAAAACGACGTGTGTGTTCATGTCTTCCGTAAGGATTTTGGATGATGTCAAAATTCCAAAAACAGTGCAGTGTTCTTTTAAACAGATCTTTCTCTCTTCTACATGTTCTAAAGAGGTAAAAAAAAAGAAGTTCCGGTAATGTTTAAAATGATTTTAAAAATACGGCAAAATACTGTAAGTATTGCATTTTATCATGAATGTATCTGTATCAGTGCATGGTCACAGCATGTACATAAATAAAACATGGTAGGACATTTTTTAGGGGGCTTTATAGTCGAAATCATGACATGCATTGTTGGCTACCTCATGATTTTTCTCTCTTTAGAACACACAGAAAAGGGAAAGACGTGTGCTCACGTTTCACATAAGGATTGTGGATGATGAGCAAAATTCCGAAATTTCAATTTTGGTCCAATTGTCCTTTTTAACAATGTTGAATATCCCGCAGAAAACAAGTATTGGCCACCAAGGCTGAGGCAGAGCGCGACGGCGTGAAGGTGCCCACCACGCTGGCAGAGTATTGCGTCCGCACACGTGCCCCGCCTCCCGACGAGGGCTCTGACCTCTTCTATGACTATTATTACGATGATGACGATGTTGAGGACGGTGACGGCGACTGCTGCTACGATGAAGACGACTCGGGCAACGAGGAGTCATGACATGCCTTTTCCTCATCTTGACCAGTCTTTGCTGACACATGTGATGTCCCTTTTTACTGCCAGGGTCATCTGAGAAGTCTGAGGTCTACAAGTGAGAAATATTTGACGCCTCCTGTTTGTAAACCAATGAAATGAGCTGATTTGACCTTAGCTTGTGTGCTCTCTGTTAAAGCTGAATTGATGGGCTGGTGTGGATTTACATCAGCAAGAAAATGTTATCTTTTCATTTTCACTTGGATTCAGAGAGACAAACTAAATATCGCTTCTAATGTAAAGGGTCATGTGAGGTCGATGCCACTTTGCACTTATGCAAACACAAACAACTTGCAACTTCTTTCATTGCAGCAATTTTCCCTTCCTGATGGTGGTTTTTGCTTACCAGTATTTAGTCTCAGTGACTTCCTGGTGAAGTGGACTACAAATAATACATGGATTTTGACTTTCCCCAAGCGTTATAGTCTGCATGCCAGAAAAACCTTGGAATCATTTTTTTCTCTCATCTACGGGAGAACAGTTTGCAAGCAACGGTCTGCTCATAACAACGCTTGTTATTAGAGAATCAAGCAGTCTCGTAAGTGGACAGCCGACTAACTGGCTGGCTGGGGCAAACTGTTTAACAATTTTACTATCAAGAAAATGATCTTTGCTGTGTCTCCCTTGGTTACTGTTGGGTGTGTATTTGTCATTTTGAGTGGGGAATTAATTATATTTACAGATTAAGATCGTGTAGGATTACCGAGGTTCCTCGGGAGTGGGTCGTATTTACTGATCACAGTTGTTTCTCCTCAGGTTAGATGCCTGACTAAAAGTTTTTTTTAATGCCCCTGGAAAGTATGTTGTTTTCTTGTCTTTCGATTTCTGCTTCTTGCAAGCACTATTAGTTATTTTTTTGTGGTTAGACTTAATGCCTGCAGCCTTGCTTGAGAATGTTTTATGTAATGAGATTATTAGGTTTTACATCTTGTGTAGAAAAGATGTCCAAGCAATGATGTTGCAGTGTCAGTCAGGACTATAGAGGATATCCAGCCTTGGAAGTCTGGATGTGGAACAAGAACAATGCCACCATGTTTTACTTTACCGTTTGTGTTAGTGGTAAGTTGATGTATTTTGATATATATATTTTTTTTAGTGTTCTGTGTTTCTTCGTATATACTTTTCATCACCAGTATTGATTGTTCCATCTGCTCAATTGGATTTCACACTGAATTTCTCAGGATTATTCAATTGCAATCGACATAGTGGATCTTTTTCCAGAGTTAGGGGCACCAAGATTGATATGCACATGTAGCTGTATGGATGATCACCTTGTTTTATTCACCTGTTTATTTTTTTATTTTGGCTATTTAAAAGTGGAAAAATAAAGATTTATTGGAACAAAATCTAACTGGAGTAAAGAATTCAAATAGTTTTTGACAATGTTCTATTCTGTATTAACGCAAAGTCATAAAGCAATTGCTAAGGAAAGGCATTTAATGAAGTGGCAGGAGTGTGACCAAATACCAAAAGGTTGGCATCTGTATAGTACTTAAAAAACAGCAGACGAAGTAAGGACCAGCAGAGACAAGACAACATAAGAAGAATGAGAGTTGGACACTGAGGACTTAACAGTACATTTAAAATGATAGGACAGCCTTAAATGGGCTTCTGTAATTATTGCAATGTACCCGAATGCATCACTCGTGACTCAATGCAGACAGTACCAACAGAAGAGAAGTGTGTTGGAGGGTAGGTTTAAAGATGAAAAGATTCAATGTTGCTGATATTTTACAACTAGACTCTGACCATAGTCTTTACTTATTTTCGTTTCAAACAAAAACGGGACTTGCAGGTATACAGTACATAGAGTAGCTCCTATTCTCTTCCACACTCCTTTTCAGAAGGTGGCGGTAATGCGCGCCAAAAATCTTGCCACCCACCAATAAACAGAAGACGCTTAGTGATGACGTCAGCAGAAGCGACGCTTTGCGGAAATTTTCTGTCTTTCCAACCAATTTTAACAAAGAAACTCCTCAAATAACTGCAATGTCTGTGAATTATGCCGCCGGTCTCTCGCCGTACGCAGACAAGGGCGTGTGCGGACTTCCAGAGGTAATATTTTACCACAGTGCGGGTCATTAAATTCCGAAGAACCGGTTTTAGGTGCCAAGATAGCCCTTTAGCAACCTAATTGGTTTATGGTGGGTTACATTGTTGTGACGCACAAATACTTTCAAATTAAATGTACAGGCTGAGGAAAAATAGACCAAAACGGATACAATCAGAAGTTGGATCTGGATGTTAAATCTTGCAATTAACATCTCAAGGTTTCGAGTTTTAGCGAACATACAATGAGTGAGACAATACTATTGTACACAACCTAGTATTCCAAGTTCCAAGATAACTTAACCCCAAAACAAATAAAGGTGGTTAATTTCCTATATTAAGAGCGGAAACAGCTTGGGACGACCAGAAAAAGCTACACAATATGCCCAAGAAATCATTTTTTCGGTCCCAACTCTATTGTATAGTCTGCACACGGCGTCTAAATGATACTTGGACAAAACATTACATACTTTTGTCATGACTCTCTTGTAGTTTGTAACACATTTGCACCACCTCTGTGACCAAAACCATGTTATTTTTTTCCACACTATGTTAAAACAGGTATTTGATAACTCAGAGGAGCTGAAAGCAAAGGTAGAGATCCTCGCTCAGCTTATAAAAGAATCTAAGTACATGGTCGTGCACTCCGGAGCAGGAATCAGCACTTCAGCGGGCATTCCTGATTTCAGGTAAGAAATCATCACCTTTTTTGTATATTATTATGCTAATTTTGAAACTCTAACTTTCTGTTTCTTTATGCCAGTTTCCCATTTATAAAATCTATTTTTATTTGTTGAGCTTCTTGTGAAAACAATGGTCAGTCTCACCCTAAAGCGGACATTGTGTGAGGGAGGACTTTCAGTATTAGTGCAAACATGTCAACATGTATTTATTTGGACATTGACAAAAAAACAGAAATATTCCTACTGGTGATTCAAACTAAAGGTTGCAGATATCACTTGTGACTGGTCTCAAATACAGTTGAATGGAAATTGATCAGCTTGCATTTGTAAGGTTTTCTTTTCGTAGAAATAAAACAACATTTTTGGCATGAAATATAAGAAATGTGTTTCATTGTGATGTTACAATGCAAGAAATACAGAAATTGGAATATAATATTTTTTTTTGTGGTTAAGATGGGTTATTTTGTCTTCTCTTGTAATGCCATAGTTTGAACAGACGAGGGTGGTAGATTTTAAAAACCAGCACAGCACTTTGATAATGAAGCACAATTGACACAAACCATCCATTAAAAATGCCTGCTAAATCATCAGGGTATTTTATTGCCCCTAACTGTTATGTTTGAAAATGTGCATTTGTAATGCATCTGCTCTCTTTATTCATGTTTTACCATTTGTCCTGCACCATTACTGACTTGTCTGCTTGCAGCAATGCTTTGCTAATGATAGGCTGACACACATTCTAGCACAATGATTCCACCTAGTATGACGTATGTATGTATTGAATTTAAATTACTTTACCCGTATTCCATACATTATGGAATTCCAGAATAAGTCAAGGCTCGATTGGTGGTGTGCTGTGAGATGTTTGTAATGTAAAATATTGTATGTGCTCTTGCTTAATAAATACATAATAAACACTGCCGTAGAAGACCCAGACCAAAATTCACATTACTAAAACTCACCAAATCACATGAATGCAGAGCTTCACAGCTCCTCCATGCAGCATCACTTCTGTGGTGATAAGCAGTAATGAATAACACAAGCTGAGTAATTGAGTGATGTATTCCCACCTCTGGGACATGGAGATAGTATATTTTTGTAATAATTTGGCACCTCCAAGGAATTTTACACTACACTGTATTCAGTTGAGATGCCCATTACTTACACGAGAGAAAGGTGTGATATTGATATGTCATAAATTATCCATATACTTCAGCTAAATATTGACATTTTTCTTTAAGATGCAAGACATTCCTCTTGCCTCTTTCATTTTTTTTATGGTCAGTACTCAAATTGAAATAGGATGAATGTTAAATATGAGAAAAAGAAGTTAAAAGAAAAATACCAAGTAAGTCCAAGCACATTTGCAGAAAACAGAAATCACAATAGTATTTAAAAATTCTTTTAAAATGGTTCACTGACAGGTATACAGGTATATAATTGGCCTTCACGCTTGTGTATGTCATTTTTATGCACGTTGTGAGAGACAGAAAATAAGCAAAACATTTGATTTGATGAATGTGTGGGACATACTGTATTATTGTGATCCTATTATTATGATAAGCAAAATATCATGGCAGTCTTATATATTCAACATATTCTCTCTCAGGGGTCCAAAAGGTGTGTGGACATTGGAGGAAAAGGGCGAGTCACCTCACTTTGACACCACGTTTGAAGAGGCCCGGCCCAGCCTGACTCACATGGCCCTGCTCGGCCTCCAGCGGGCCGGATACCTGAAGTATCTCATCAGCCAGAATGTGGATGGCTTGCATGTGCGATCCGGCTTCCCAAGGTGACTTGGCTTTGTACCATTACACAGTCGGCCAACAATTAAAAAATATATATATATTCATTTCAGATAGTCCTCTTTGTTAAGTATTTTCTTGTGATGGTCATTGTGTTTTAGAGATAGCCACGATATCTTTTAGCATTAGTAGCGCCTTACGCAGCCCAGAAGATCCAGCAATATGTTGTCTTTTCCTTTTACACAAAACCCAGCAAAGGCAGGATATTGTCGCATCTGTGTGCACTTTTACGACATCAGACAAACCAGTCAGATTGTGACATTACATTCAACCTGACAGGCAAGAGAAGGAAGTTGTACCGCCATTTTGTTTTACACAGGTGCTGTGTACCCCTGCTGCCTCCGAAGGTGGAATATTGGCAGGACAACATTGTCTCTCCTACTCCTACAGCAGTAATGTGCTTTGTGGAGTTTAATTTGAGTCCAATACAGTTTGTGCTTTTGGCAGTAATTTAATTGTAAAAAGGAACATCCTCTTTTACATGTGGGCAGATGATATTTTGATGTTGTTTACAAAGCCAATTCAACTGCTTCACTGCCCGAAAAGTGTGAAAGGAACACTCTGGAAAATAGAAAGTCAAAATCAGGGTTAGGGTCCAACTTTCTTATGCCATGGCAATGGACTGACCCAGCAAATCCAATTTCCCACTCAATCCAACCATTCAGCCTGTAATGCAATACCTGCTCTCCCTGGAAGCACTTCCATACATCTGCTTCCCTCCAGTTTTGTTCTGCCTTTTCTAATAACGCAACCCTGTCACGTCGGCAAGAGAAAATAATTGAAACATGAGAATGGTTGCTGCAATCTGCCAAGTGGAGCACAGTAATGAAGCCTACTGGCCAGAATATTTATGACAGAACCAATCATCCACGTAGAGCTTGACAACTAGAGTTGTCATGTACACATCACACACTGTGATCTTAAATACAGATGTCTGTGCTCCTAATAGGGATTTGTTGTCGGAACTTCATGGAAACATGTTTGTGGAGGAGTGTGAGAAGTGTGGCAGGTACGTTAACACACTTTTGTACATTTTGTTTTATTCTTTGTATGTTACTGATCAAACAATCTCCCATTTGGTTCTTATATAACGAGAGCTTGTTTGATAGCTTTCTGTTTTGTACAACAGTGTGAATTTTCTGTTCTATCTCAAGACGCAAAGTGAGACTTTTTGCTTTCCCAGGCAGTATGTCAGGGAAAAAGTGATCGGCGTGATGGGCCTCAAGCCAACGGGACGATACTGCGATGTGGTGCGATCCAGGGGGCTCAGAGCCTGCAGGTGAATGCACACACACGCACACACACTATTTTGATGAAAGAAGCTGATCACATCTTTACGACCACAGAGGGAAGTTCATCAGTACTATACTGGACTGGGAGGATGCTCTTCCCGACAGAGATCTGAACAAAGCAGACAATGCAAGCAGGTAAAGTTTGTTTTTCCCCAGATGCACTTAAACCACAGTCCACCTTGGGGCTCAACAGCAAATAAGTCCATATTTACTGTAAAAAGCCTCTTTGGTGTTAATGGATACATCAGTGTCCTTTAATGTCCCCCTTTGCCATCTCAATACTGTATTTCCATTCAGGCTTTTCTCAAGGTAATGGTTTTATTATGTGCTGAGTGGGCACAGTGAACTATGCTTGTTCCATCTCAATGTACTCAGTCAGTGACTCATCACATATGTGATTACCATTTACTGTACTTGGCTAAGAAGATGACTCCCGCTCCAGGAATTTAAAAAATAAAAAAATGAATTGTGGTCCATCTTTTTAGTTACTGTGTTGGCTTATGCAACTATGTTATTCCATTCGAGTTAAATTAGGATTTTCTCAAACGCCTGCTGTGTTTTGCATGTACTAGACTAGCAGACCTGGCACTGACGCTGGGTACCTCCCTGCAGATCAAACCCAGCGGAGACCTTCCACTCGTCACCAAACGCAAAGGCGGGAAAGTGGTCATTGTCAACCTGCAGCCAACCAAGCATGTATGCTCATTCCTGCACTTTCTGCACAAACTATTTTCTGTAGGAACTATACGGACAAAAGTGTGAACCAATTTAATAATGATGGAGTAGACCTGTAATTCCCACCACAAGATTAACCTACAAGCCTAGTAATTTAGTGACAATTAGTAGGGCAGATGCAAGTGTTGGGGGAATGTAACACTAAATACTTGCCATTATTTATCAAATAGAGGCGGTGTATTTTTGGCTTTGTTGTCCATCTTTATGGACCCTTGTTTCAGCCATTATTTAAAATTATATCAGCCATTACTTCAGCCGTATATAAAAGGTATAAAAGGTGGTCCTCGGGTTACGGCTTTCTGAGTTTTGGCGTTTCATGATTATGAACATGCTCCCATAAATTAGAGAAAAACTTAATTTTGGTCTCACTGGAGAACTACTACTGTAGTTTTAGCACGCGCAGGGGAAGAATAATATCTCGCACACTGTGGATGAATAGCGTGTGCCTCATTCAAATCTACAAGGACTGAATAACATCACTTTTAAATGTAAAACTCTTTGCACTTTATAATGTCTCCCAAGTGTATAGCAGTCATTTCACATGGAAGTGAAAATGAACACATGGCTCTGAGATTGGAGAAACCCATACCAATATTGGCAGCATGTATTGGTATTAAACATTGGACTATCACTACCATCATTAAGGATGGTATCCTTCAGCATGTTAAAGCATCTACATGGCCCTATAAAAGCGACTAATAAAAAAGCAGGGCGGTGATCTCATTATTGTTTTATTTGTTGTCCTGCCTCTTCTCTTTCCTCCTACCAATAAGCCACAGAGTAAAGGTAAGGAGTTGTTCTCCATTAGTTCCATTTAATTATTGTATTTCAAATTTTTATTACCATATTTGTATGCTCATGTGTGCAGTGTCGGTGACTTGGGAGTTAATTTAGGTATAGAATTTGACTCACACTAAAACTCGACTTGCTTCACAGTGTATGAACTGAACTCTTATGTACCGCGAGGACCACATATATTAGCATGAACAGACCATGACTTATGTAGTACTTATTCTAAATAAATCCTGGAAAAGAGTCCTTTAACTTAACTTAATTCATATGACATTTGCATGAATTGTTCCAAAATGTGAGCTCATAAGCCCCCCCCACCCCCCCCCCCCCATTGTGTGTCTTGCAGGACAAGCATGCACACTTGCTTATCCACAGCTACGTAGACGAGGTCATGAAGCAGCTCATGGAACGTCTAGGCTTGGACATCCCTAAGTGGGAGGGGCCAACCGTGTGCGAGAGCTCCACCGCCGCACCCGAAGACACTGTCGACATCAAGCCTCAGCGCGCTCTTACTGCTGATGTGAACGTCAAAGGTGAAATCACGAAGAAGGGACGGAAGAGAACAGCAGAATGTCCAGAAGACACAGACGCCATCAAAGAAGAAACTGTGTCTGTAAAGAGGGAGAGGGAAGATCCTCCAGTGGGCGTATGTAACAACAAATAACCTCAGGTACTTTCCTCACCAGCTGTCCAAAAACATTTTACACAAGAGGCTCACCAGTTTGACTGGCTCTACAGAGGACGCAGTTTGTCGCCTCTTTTTTTTGTCTACTGGAACACTTTGACTTATTTTTGGTGGTTGAGCCTTCTTTATTGATTTCCACCATTTCAGCAGCACCACTTAAACCAAGACTCCTCAGCTCAAAGCCTCACAAAATGACACTCAAGCAAAGACTTTGAAATATCTTAGATATGCGGTCAGATATCTGCTACCATGACGGTTTTAAAAATCTAGAACGCATGGCATGGCTAGTTTTTAATAAGCTGCAGCGAGGTGTTAGTATGTTATTAAAATGTCTATTTTTAACATTGTGTTCATTTTTTTTGGCCCTCTGGTAAACAAACAGCTGAGCGTCTCCTTGTGTGAATGATGTACTGCAATATCTTGTTGTAAATAGACGATTGTTCCTAAATTACATTTTTTAATCCCAGGAGGATTTTTTTTATTTTACCTGTGTTTTGGCAATAAATCCAAGCACATCCTTTGTAGCATCGGTTTGTTTTACAGACTACTGTCTGCACATTGTCAGGCAGAAGTGGCCTACTTTCAGTTGAAAGGCAGCATTATAAAGGCAATTATTCATCAAGATTTTACATAATGCTATGATTTATACTACCATGGGACCTCATTAACATCTTAGGTCAGCGCTGACATGTCCTCTATGCGCTGATATCACATGACAATACTCTTAATTATGCGGCGATGACAATCAAAGCATAGAGAGCACTTTTGTTTTTAGCGTTACCATGACTTGTCCACAGATGCTTGTGTGTGGCGATGCACATTTTTAGGGTGTTTGGCCACATATTTCCCAGAAGTCAATCACTGCTTGCAGTGAATCTTAGCTATCTATCATTTATTATCATCACAAACATTGACATTTATCTAGCGTCGGTCATTTGTAGAAATGGCCTTGAAAAGGAGACCTACTGATTTTAATTGTGCTGTGGCCTTGTAGCGCGTCAATCACATTCTGGAACAAACATTAACCAGTGCATTTGTATTCATTACTAAAACTGGGGATTAAGCCTTCTCCTAAGAAGAGTGTGTTATGTTTCCCCTTGCTTTCACACAATGTGACTGATACTTGTGCACCGAGTGAAGCTGTTGGCAGTCCAAATCTTCTGGCGCCTGACTATGGTGGTTGACATTGTTGTTGACTTTGGAAACTGGAGTTTGCATTGACTTTCTTCTTTCTTCCACGTTACGGTTACTAGCCCAAATTGAAAGTGCATTTACCATCACTGAAGCTGTAAAGAAACAGCACGTAGCAATGTGGTCTTAAAAACTCAATAGGAAGACTCCCTTTCATCTCTGATGTATTCACCAGGTCACATCTGATGTGGTGAGTAATTTCACTTGTCAGTTAAATACACACATTGCATGTGCTTCTAGTACAGGATTGGATGTTTCTAGGTTCATTATTTCCTATAGAGCAGGGGTCTCAAACTCAATTTACCTGGGCGCCACTGGAGCTAGGGTCTGGGCAAGGCTGGGCCGCATTAGGTTTTCAAAAAAAAAAAAAACGTATTATTAAAAACAAAAAAATATACAAACTTTTTCAGTGCTTTGGTTCCGATTTTCTACAATAAAAGCTCTGATAAAACATTCCAATGTTCTCAAATATCTTAATTTTTCTGCACAAAATAAGATGAAAAATAAACAAATCAAGAATAAAAATCAATCAATCAGTAATAAATAAATATAATAATGATAATAAAACGGCAAATAAAAACTTAAGAAACCACATATAGTTGGTGGGTAGACAAATTATTTATTTCAGATTAAAATAACAAAACATTATTAGAGCCCTGTAGACATGACAAAACATGACTATAGTCACATTTATACTCTTTTTATTTACAACATATTGCGCAACTGCAGGGTCTTGAGACACATGCTAACTTGCAAACTAGAGAGCTAGCGACCTAAACGGTAGCCTTCAAGTTATTTCCTTTAAACTTAAATAGCCAAAAACTTACCACTTCCACACGGATAGGGAGGATAACTATTAACAGTTATTTAACCTTTAACATGAACATTAATCAAACGTAATAATTTTTTCTGGGTACATGATACCATACAGCATCCATATCAAACTTGCGGGGGCCGCACTAACATTAAACTTTCATATCAAGGCAGGGGCCTCAAACTAGTGTCCGCGTGTTTGAGACCCCTGCTATAGAAACATATTTTGGTTTAGAAATCTGAACATATCAGAGCAGCTTTTGCGGTTTTGTTTATCTTTTATCTGTTCTTGCCTTTACTGTGTATTTATGTGAGATACTTTAAAGAATGATAGGTAGTCATCTAATGCAGTGTAAGTATCAGGGCCAAATAAACCACAAATAACCCACTGCCCCCCGATAATTGAAATGTGATTGACAGTCTATACCTCCATGGACGCTCATCACTCCCACGAAGCTCTGACTGGGAAATTTTCAGCTGACCTGTCCATGTCCAATAACTTGACATGTGAGGGATGAAATATGTATTTCCTCTGGTGGTTGTCTACACAAAGTAGATCCCTGAAGATGAGAATTAATAATAATGTGTGGAATTGAAACGTGCTGTCAGGAGCTCTGACATTGAAATTGCTACTGTGCAGATTATGAAGTGATTTGACAGGGAGGTAATCCAATTGTTTTTGTTTATAGAATTAGACTTCATAATTCATTAACGTATTTATTTTTTTATAATGCTTATACTGCCCAGTGTCATAGAGAAGCGGGAGCCTATCTTGTAAGATTCTTGGCAATAGGTTTACTCACAGTCTCTGAGCAGCAATCAATCCCATGCTGGCTGTATTTCATCAGTGACCCTATTCATGTTCTCCTCTGCTAAATGATTGTGATTCTGTTTGTCAAGATAATTGCCTCCATGGTGCACACAATAGTGATGCGGGGGTCTGAAATATGTGTATATGTGGTATTTACATATGGGAAGGTGAAAAGGATCCATATTCTGACTTGAAAGGTTTCAAAAGAGCAGAAAACGTCATAGCTCTGAGCTACGACTCATTTTCCTTCCCTTTCATCGTTTTCTGATGTGACGGATAACTTTTCATCACACTTTTGTTTTGTGTTTCTATTTTACATCACAGTACATACATTTTCA
This sequence comes from Doryrhamphus excisus, assembly GCF_037039965.1. Lineage (NCBI taxonomy): Eukaryota > Metazoa > Chordata > Actinopteri > Syngnathiformes > Syngnathidae > Doryrhamphus > Doryrhamphus excisus. The sequence goes on from NC_136362.1 coordinate 19,061,979, forward strand.
CAGAACAAATATCACAGTGCTACAGTGCTCTTGCCTTCAGTCCAGTATGCTGGCGGCACAGTAAATCCTGGTGTTATTAGACGAGTGTGAGGTCAGATACGTCACACAATAAAACCTCAATGAAATGCAATGTTCACGCTCGAAGGGAAAAGTCTAAATAAAAAATGAATCACGTTACATCGTGCTTTCAACCATCATACTGCATTGTTTGGGTGATGAAGAAAAAGTGATTGCATTTTTTGGTTAGGACTCTATTGTAAATGTGCAAAATGACACAAAAACATAATGGCGCCTCAAATGTTGAACGGTATATTCCAGTCAGCTAAGTTTTTTTTCGGGAAACCTATGCCTCACAAGTCGAACAAAACGTGGCATGATAACCATTATCATTAATCGGGAAAAACTTGATTCATTGCCACACAGTCACGCTCATATTCGCCACCAGAGGGCACTGTTTCTCAAATTGTGGTATGAAAACGTACGGACTTGGAAACAGAGGAATAGCTAGCCGACACGATCTTCTGAAAATGAACTTGAGGAGGACTTTTGTGCGTTTCATGTCAAATTGTAAATATTCAGCTACTCAGTATTTGTCTGTTTAAACCTAAACAGTTACACTGAAAAAGCATGAAGGCTTTAGATCAGGGGACTCAAACACACGGGCCGCAGGCCAAATGTGGCCCGCAGGACACTAGTTTGAGGCCCCCGCCTTGATATGAAAGTTTAATGTTAGTGCGGCCCGCGCAAGTTTGATATGGATGCTGTATGGTATCATGTACCCAGAAAAAATTATTACGTTTGATTAATGTTCATGTTAAAGGTTAAATAACTGTTAATAGTTATCCTCCCTATCCGTGTGGAAGTGGTAAGTTTTTGGCTATTTATGTTTAAAGGAAATAACTTGAAGGCTACCGTTTAGGTCACTAGCTCTCTAGTTTGCGAGTTAGCGTAGCAAGATAATTGAGAACTGTGGAATGTTTTATCAGAGCTTTTCTTGTAGAAAATTGGAACCAAAGCGAAGTTTTTTTTAAATTTTATTGTTTTTAATAAATGCGTTTTTTTTTTTGGAAAACCTGATGTGGCCCACTCTCACCCAGACCCTAGCTCCAGTGGCCCCCAAGTAAATTTAAGTTTGAGACCCCTGCTTTAGATTGTTAGCTAGCTTGTTTGACATAGATGTTAGCCTTCATGCTAGCAAAGTCAGTGTCTTTGATAATTTGGCAGAACAATATTGCAGAACAATTTTCAATCTATAGTGCTTTTGTTTATGCTTTTTAGCTTATGAATGTTGATTTCTTCATGCCCTGAAAACAAAGCCACAACAAATTATATTGTTGTTTCATGCAATGAAATCAATTAGTAAACACGGAGCTACGTATCCGGAAGTCCTTGGGAGCGCTTGGGAATGTGGCCAATCACGGCAGAGTGGGTGTACCAAGAGTCGGGACTGAGGTGGAGTATATTAAAAGCAGGTCGGAAGCAGGAAGTCAAGATTATTAGTTAGCTAGTTTGACATAGATGTTAGCCTTCATGCTAGCAAAGTCAGTGTCTTTGATAGCTTGGCTGAACAATATTGCAGAACAATTTTCAATCTAAAGTGCTTTTGTTTATGCTTTTTAGCTCATGAATGTTGATTTTTTTCATGCCCTGAAAACAAAGCCACAACAAATTATATTGTTGTTTCCGTATCCGGAAGTCCTTGGGAGCGCTTGGGAATGTGGCCAATCACGGCAGAGTGGGTGTACCAAGAGTCTGGACTGAGGTGGAGTATATTAAAAGCAGGTCGGAAGCAGGAAGTCAAGATTATTAGTTAGCTAGTTTGACATAGATGTTAGCCTTCATGCTAGCAAAGTCAGTGTCTTTGATAGCTTGGCTGAACAATATTGCAGAACAATTTTCAATCTAAAGTGCTTTTGTTTATTCTTTTTAGCTTATGAATGTTGATTTCTTCATGCCCTGAAAACAAAGCCACAACAAATTATATTGTTGTTTCATGCAATGAAATCAATTAGTAAACGCGGAGCTACGTATCCGGAAGTCCTTGGGAGCGCTTGGGAATGTGGCCAATCACGGTAGAGTGGGTGTACCAAGAGTCGGGACTGAGGTGGAGTATATTAAAAGCAGGTCGGAAGCAGGAAGTCAATTCCAGCCTGCTGAAGTATTTCAAAAGTAGCATTGAGTTAGCCCGCCATTTGGACCTTTGCAAACACAGTGCTTACAGGAATGTGTGAAATGAGATTTCTCTAGTACAAACAAACTACTACATTGGCATTTAAATTTTGTAATTATTACACCCTGTTTATAAATTAATGAGGCATAAGACAGTCAAAAGGGATCATTTCAACTAAAACAAAACTTGAAGGGAAATGCGTAATCTGCTTATTCCACTGCTGCAAACCCTTGGCGGTTTACATATCTCACAGAGTGCCATGAGAACTTTTAACTGGAGATTGAGACAAGGACAAAAAGGTGGTTGCTCAACAATAACTTTATTGAAACAAACAACCACTCCAAAAACAGCCATCGTCAAATATCCTCAGACCATTGGAAAGTAGAAATTTCACACAGGAATAAATGGACATAAAAAAATGCACATTCTCGTCTGTGTAGCTGCTTACTTATCTATTCATCAGTACTAATGAGTAATTTTCAAAGTACTGCTATTTTTTGAGCCTTGATTATTAGTGCACATCCTGCATATCATGTGTGCGCACTGATGATGCATATAAGTGTGCTTCATTCACCAATTATGTTAAAAGACTAGAAGGTTTCAAGGTTTTTAATACTTTCAATATGCAGAAATATACAAATTTTAGGATAAATAATACATACAAAGTTGGGCGTCCAGTTTGGCCCACAACCTAAAGTCGGCTTTGAGCTTTGGCCCCCGGTGGGATTGAGTTTGACACCCCTGCTATTGTACCAACAGGCATACAGCACCTTATGATGCCGCAGAAGGGTACCAATGAGAAGAATAACCATAGAACCTGACATGGAACTTTTAAATATCAATAACAATCATCCCTGGTTTATTACAGTTAATAGTTTCAGACCTGACTGCAATAAGTTAATTTAGGATTCAATATTAATAAAAGGAATATTTTCAGCATAAAACACCTCTATGACTTTGTAAATACAGTTTTACTATTATTAGAACACTGTTGACATGATATGATACCCCTAAAGTCACCTGAGACTCCTATAATTCTTTGTTTACATCACAAGCTGCGGTATCACTGCAGGAATACATGAGACGGCTGCAGCTTTAAGCATTAGCAGGCTACCAGGGTAACTAAGATATGCCTTTATTCGTCCCTCAGTGGGGAAATTTGCATACTAGTTAACTAGTTAACCTCCAATTTATTTATTCTAAACTTAAGAAAGTATGAAGCCTAAAACTTGCTACTTCCATGTGGAATGGGAAGAGAATCAAAAATCACTGCCATTTTATGACCAGCATACTACCTATAACAGGTCTTTCAATATTTTTAAAATAATAACAGGCCACAGTCAACCACAAAACAGCGATCATTAATTCATTTTTGAAAAAACGCAATCGTAAAAGCTCCTGGTCAGCATGAAAGTGAGCAAAAAAATGAGCAGTTTGAGTTGCATTACACAGCAGTTTATCTCTCTATACATATTATTATAAAATATTTTATTCTGGGGCGGCACGGCGGTCAAGTGGTTAGCGTGCAGACCCCACAGCTAGGAGACTAGGGTTCAATTCCACCCTCGGCCATCTCTGTGTGGAGTTTACATGTTCTCCCCGTGCATGCGTGGGTTTTCTCCGGGTACTCCGGTTTCCTCCCACATTCCAAAAACATGCTAGGTTAATTGGCCACTCCAAATTGTCCATAGGTATGAATGTGAGTGTGAATGGTTGTTTGTCTATATGTGCCCTGTGATTGGCTGGCGACCAGTCCAGGGTGTACCCCGCCTCTCGCCCGAAGACCGCTGGGATAGGCTCCAGCACCCCCTGCAACCCTTGTGAGGAAAAAGCGGTAGAAAATGAATGAATTTTATTCTGGTAATAGTTTGAAATGCAGTTCACTCACAAAAACAAGTTTGATATTATATTGATTGGAAGTCATCCAGTGTCAGTGAACTCAATTTATCATAGAGTATGTCCACCTTGAGAGATGTGTGTAGTATTTAATGCAGAAAAACCCTACAGCCCTATTACGTTCCCAAGATCACATGTTGTCTTTGTGTATCATCACCAAACCGGGGGGTGCTTCCTCCACTCTCCTCCCCCTCAGAGCATGTGTGAAAATGTTCCGGATGGAGCGAGATACCCGCAGAAGAAGCCCCTTGAGTCCAGTGCGGTACTCCTGGCGGATGAGGCAGTACAGGACTGGGTTGAGGCAACTGTTCGCCTGGGCCAGGCACACGCTCAGTGGGAAGGCGTAGGCCTGAGCGTTGTAGAAGGCTTTGCTGAAGGGCACCAGATCAAATTTGATCAATATCCCCCACAGGGTCAGAGCCTGGTTGGGCAGCCAGCAGACGAAGAAGGACAGGACTACGATGGTGACAGACCGGGTGACTTTGGAGCGGCGGCGGTGGCGGCCTTGCTCTCCTTCGGACCTCTGTGCGGAAGCCTCGCCCAACACGCTGCACACAACACGGCGACTCAGGATGAACCTCAGGAGGAGGAGGTAGCACACGCTGATGATGATCAAAGGAACAACAAATCCCAGAAGCACTTTCTGCATTTGGTAGAGTCCGAGTAGAACTTGAGGATCCCAGTGACCGGAATCTAACTCGGAGAACCTCACCAGGCAGAGCTCATCATCAGCAGAAACCTATAGGAACACAATTAATCACAACGATTAATCAAATAATAATAATAATACATTTTTATTTCAAAGCACCTTTCAGGACACCCAAGGTCGCCGTACAGAAGATATAAAAACACGAATATAAAATACAAGATAAAAGACAACAAACAATGAATAAGAACATACAATAAATGCGGTGGGGAACCATGTGACGCGGTTAGAGAGAGTAAGCTAGTTTGAACAGATGAGTTTTGAGTTTGGATAGACTAAGGAGCTGTCGATCGAGAGAGAGAAGTTTGGAAGAAAGGTAGAACTGGGTGTCATCCGCGAAGCAGTGGAAATGAATGTTAAATTTGCGGAAGATATGGCCGAGGGGGAGAAGTTAGGTTATGAAAAGAAGGGGCCCCAGGACAGAGCCCTGGGGCACACCTGTGGTGACTGGAGAGGGGTCGGAGGAGAAAGACTTAAGCTGTATGAACTGAGTGCGGTCCAATACCAAATACCAAAATATTTTTAAATGAAACCATTAACCGATTACCAAAAATAGTTGCCGATTTATTGGATAATGATTAATTGCATTAATCGTTGCCTCTATACTAATCATAATTCTTTAAAACAGGGGTCTCAAACTCAATTTACCTGGGGGCCACCGGAGCTAGGTTCTGGGTGAAGCCGGGCCGCATCAGGTTTTAAAAAAAAAAACAAACCCAAAACGCATTTATTAAAAACTGGAAAAAAATCAATAAAAAAAACTCTTCAATGCTTTTGCTTCTGCTATACCCTACACTTTTTCAGTACTTTGGTTCCGGTTTTCCACACCAAAATATCTGATAAAACATTCCACTGTTCTCAAATATCTTCATTTTTATTTTTCTATACACAAAATAAGATAAAAATAAAAAAAAACAAATTAAGAATAAAGACAATTAATCAATCAATCAGTAATAAATACTAAGTAAAATAATAATAAATAAATAAATTCTATTTTTCAGATTCAAATGTACAGTATTAACAGTTATTTAACCTTTAACATGAACATTAATGAAACTTAATAATTGTGCCCAATTAGCAAGTTAGCATCGTACTCAGTTCCATCTGGGAGCAGCGTGGTAACTTTAACAACATGTTTGATGAGATGCTTTATCTTGACGTGTATTTTCCCTTTTATTCCAAATCATTTCCTGCATTTATTTGTACCCAGCGTCATAAGCCTTTAGCTTCATTGCTAATCCAAAGCAAAACAGGGCGGGGTAACAGGGTAGGGTAACAGTATGGGCGGGGCAAAATCATGTTAATTGTGTCCGGTGTGCACACAGCTTTAAGCTGTCATTTCAACATTAAACTTTGGTATCAAGGTGGGGGCCTCAAAGTAGCGTCTCGGGCCGCAAGTTTGAGACCCCTGATTTAGAGAGATATTGTCCCATATTGTTTTTTTTCCCCTTAACTAGCCAACAAAATGTACTTAAATGCCCCCGAAGAGTACGAAAATAGATCGATGGATGGATGCAACTGAGGTCAACAAACCTGAACTGTAGTAGAGTAGATGGAATGTGGCAGTGTGGCCGCCAGTGCCACTATCCAAATAGCAATACTGGCCCACTTTGCTCGAGCAGCGGCCTTCCGTGGACTGGCTATCTTCAGAGAGGTCACCAGCGAGTGGTAGCGGGTCACGCTCATGGCGGTGAGAAAGAAGACGCTGGCATACATGTTCATGGTGGTGACTGAGCTCACAATCTTGCACATGACCCTGCCAAAGGGCCAACGGAAGTCCAGCACCGTGTCCACGGCCCAGAATGGCAGGGTGAGGACGAACTGGAGGTCCGTGAGCGCCAGACTCATCACGAAACAGTCAATGGAGGAGTGGTGGTGACCACGTCGGCGGAAATGAAGCAGAAAGAGTGCCAGGAGGTTCCCCACCAGCCCGAGGACACACACCACCAGGTAAACAAGAGCAATGAGGACTCGCACCTGGAATGCCACACCAACATATTTACAGTGGTCATGTGGTACACAACATTAACATCTCACATTTGATTTGAACTGAATGTAAGTGGTTAGCTTGCAGGCCACACACCCGAGTTTGATTGCACCCTCCACCCCTGTGGAGTTTGCATGTTTTCTCCGTGCATGTGTGGGTTTTCTCCGGGTACTCCCACATTCCAAAAACATGCTAGGTTAATTAGCGAATCCAAACTGTCCATAGGTATGAATGTGAGTGTGAATGGTTGTTTGTCTATATGTGCCCTGTGATTGGCTGGCGACCCCGCCTCTTGCCCAAAGTCAGCTGGGATAGGCTCTAGTACCCTCGGAAGGAATTTGTCATGCATATCCAGGATCAAGATGTGTTCACTTAGTTTTAATCCAGATTATACACTTTGTCTTCAATGCAGATCTCGCCCAGAATTTCATTCATTCATATTATACCGCTTTTTCCTCACAAACAGAGCCTATCCCAGCTGTCTTTGGGCGAGAGGCGGGGTACACCCTGGACTGGTCGCCAGCCAATCACAGGGCACATATAGACAAACAACCATTCACACTCACATTCATACCTATGGACAATTTGGAGGGTGGAATCAAACTCTGGCCTCCTTGCTGTGAGGTCTGTGCGCTAACCACTCGTCCACCGTGCCGCCCTCATCCAGAATTTAAATTTGATAAATGAAATATGGACAATCCTATTTAAGCCCAAAACACTGTCTAAATGAAATATGTATCGTTTATCACAAAAAGTCAGAAACTGCAATGCCAAACCAAGATTGATCCAGATTTGATCCTGATTTCACATTAAAGTATTTAAAATTGAACAAAATCTCACTGTTGTTTTCATCAATGATGACGTTGATGAAATTAGTTTTTTTTAAACAATGCTTTTTTTCTATCAGTACATTTGTATGTTAAACAGGACTTGATATGCTTTGTTATCATATGTAGCATCTGCAAGCTGTGGGCCGTAAGGGTGTGTCAGTGAGGTCATGGTGTGCTTAGAAATAAATAAAGTAGTAAGTAATAAAGTACATGTACAACAGACTCAGCAGTACGGATCCATTTTAATTTGAAAGAACTGAACTGCGTGGGTGCCATAATGACAATAATATGCTATCAAAATCTATTTTTGTTTTGCTTGTTTGATAGTTAAGACGATTAAATTTTTTTAAACATGCTAGTATTTTGTCAAAACACATAATGATGTGCAGAATAAATATGTACGTGTGTAAAATATGTGTATATTATTCACTTTGCATACAAAGCGGGTCATCCTGTCCCTCTTTGTATGTTTTCACCATCCATTTTCCAGTACTAAAACATACATTATTTGGTATTATTATTATTCATTCATTCATTTTCTACTGCTTTTTCCTCACGAGGGTCGCCGGGGTGCTGGAGCCTATCCCAGCTGTCTTTGGGCGAGAGGCAGCCAATCACAGGGCAGGTATTATTATTATTATTATTATAAGCATTTTGTCCAAAAGACTGAAAATTGGCTGACAAAAACACTGACTGGACTGAATGCACTGAATTATTTCTCAACTGACATGTCAAAGTTTTATCCAGATATAATCCAGTAAATTTAAATTTAACATGGAAAATAAAATTTAGACAAAAATTGTATTTTGTATCTTGGAGCCAAACTTACCGCCATGTTGGCGCTGTCTCCGTGCAGGTCCGCAGAGGACTCCTTGGAGAGGATGTGCAGCCAGCAGTTGAGGGACAGGTTCAAAGCTGCCAGGTTGGACGCTGCGTTCGGGTTCACCAACTTGGACAGTTCGCGGTCGTCCTCCTCTCCTCCACACACGCTCAGCCCACCCGCGGGTGCCGAAGAGCTGCTGTTGCTTTGCATGGCTCCGTGAGACACTTTTAGCGCACTTTTACCACTCCCATTTGTCATTCACTTGGAGAATGCGCAGCGGGCTCAGAGATCTCCATCACTTTCTTCTACAATTTGTGGTGAGTGATCTTCAGATAAATGAATGAAAAATGCAGTTTTTATTAGAACTGGGCTAACTAGAGTGTGTCAGGCTGCAGCCTTCTCCTCTGCCGATGATGCTGACTCCATCCTGGGGCTTTTATACTCCCTCGCATTCCACTTTTCTCCATTTGGAGGCGCAATTTAGCTCCAATTCAAAAATAACGTTAACATCTGCTGTTTTGCAGATTATTTTATCTTCCTGGGATTAAATCATCAGTTTATATATATATATATATATATATATATATATATATATATACATACCCGGGTTCAATTCCACCCTCGGCCATCTCTGTGTGGAGTTTGCATGTTCTCCCCGTGCATGCTTGGGTTTTCTCCGGGTACTCCGGTTTCCTCCCACATTCCAAAAACATGCTAGGTTAATTGGCGACTCCAAATTGTCCATAGGTATGAATGTGAGTGTGAATGGTTGTTTGTCTATATGTGCCCTGTGATTGGCTGGCGACCAGTCCAGGGTGTACCCCACCTCTCGCCCGAAGACAGCTGGGATAGGCTCCAGCACCCCCGCAACCCTCGTGAGGAAAAAGCGGTAGAAAATGAATGAATGAATGAATATATATATATATATATATATATATGCTTATAGGAGACCCGAGTTCAATTCCACCCTCGGCCATCTCTGTGTGGAGTTTGCATGTTGGGCATCTAAACAGCTTAAATAAAACTGTCCATATTTCATTTATCAAATTTAAATTCTGGATGAGGGCGGCACGGCAAGCGAGTGGTTAGCGCGCAGACCTCACAGCAAGGAGACCAGGGTTCGATTCCACCCTCGGCCATCTCTGTGTGGAGTTTGCATGTTCTCCCCGTGCATGCGTGCGTTTTCTCCGGGTACTCCGGTTTCTTCCCACATTCCAAAAACATGCTAGATTAATTGGTGACTCCAAATTGTCCATAGGTATGAATGTGAGTGTGAATGGTTGTTTGTCTATATGTGCCCTGTGATTGCCTGGTGACCAGTAAAGACAGCTGGGATAGGCTCCATCACCCCCACGACCCTCGTGAGGATAAGCAGTAGAAAATGAATGAATGAATATGTATGCTTATTATGCACAATCCCGAGGACAACAGGTGTATCTTAAGGCTCTGCAAGTTTTTTATATGTATTACATTGGTCATATGTAGGCATAGGCATTCAGTATTAGAAATTCAATCAATTCATGCATTAAGAGATTTTCCTTGAAACAAAAATGTATGCTTCATGGAGCCGTAATGCAATGTCTGTGATGTTATGTCCAAATATGACTTTTTCCAGTATGCCCATGCATATAATGTGAAAGTAAGATTTTCCAGACTGATGTGTATAGAAATGAGTCTTTGGACTACAAGGGGTTCAGTAACATGAAGTGATCAGAGGAATGGTGCATTTCAAACAGTCAAAGGAAGAAAGAGCGAGCTGTGGGTGTTGATTTGCATTTCTTACAATCCACAGTTGGATTGTTATCGATGCACCCGCTGTATCCAGTTGTGCTAGATGGATGGGAGGAGGATCAGGGTGACATTTTGCAGTGTTGGGTTTGTTTTTTTGCTGTTTGTGCTCGTCAAATATGCTCCTCATATTAGCTTTTGTGTGTCGCACTAATAATATGCTCCAGCACCAAGGACGTTCAGGAACAAATACAGTGGTACCTTGGCTTTTATTACCAATTCCTTCCAAAAGGTCAGACAAAAACCAAAATAGAAACCAAGACAATGTAAATCCAATTAATTTGTTCCATACACCCTTAGAGAGCATTTGCCCCTTCCTGATTTCTTGTTTGTCACACTTTATCATTCATTCATTTTCTACCGCTTTTTCCTAATGAGGGTCACGGGGGTGCTGGAGCCTATCCCAGCTGTCTTCGGGCGAGAGGCGGGGTACACCCTGGACTGATCGCCAGCCAATCACAGGGCACATATAGACAAACAACCATTCACACTCACATTCATACCTATGGACAATTTGGAGTCACCAATTAACCTAGCATGTTTTTGGAATGTGGGAGGAAACCGGAGTACTTGGGAGAAAATGCACGGGGAGAACATGCAAACTCCACACAGAGATGCCGAGGGTGGAATTGAACCCTGGTCTCCTAGCTGTGAGGTCTGTGCGCTAACCACTCGACCGCCGACCACCATGCCGCCCTCTTGTAATCATTCATTCATTCATTCATTTTCTTCCGCTTTTCCTCACGAGGGTCGCGGGGGGGTGCTGGTGCCTATCCCAGCTGTCTTCGGGCGAGAGGCGGGGTACACCCTGGATTGGTCGCCAGCCAATCACAGGGCACATATAGACAAACAACCATTCACACTCACATTGCTCTTGTAATCATAAAGAATTCAATTAAATTTAACTTCACCATATGAGGCAGGTGACATCTGACCTTTATCAAGGTAGAGGCAAACCTCTAACAGGACTTGCTTTGTGTCGTTTGTCTGTTCTCAGAACCTCTTGAAGCCCCCCCGCCCTTCACTTCAATGTCTGCAGTGTGAAAACGCAACCAAAAAGCAATCACACTGCTCATTTGGATGTCACGCTTGTAAGCCTTTGCTGTGTCTTTCCACGTGGGGATTCGTGTTGACGTCAGTGGTTGTTGCCCGGCCTGTGATCGTCCATGGAGGGATGATATTTCAAAAGCTTCTCCATTCGACTTCTCCATGAGCTCGAGAAGAGGGGACGAGTAGAAGGGACCTCTTGGTTGAACGACTGCAAGGAACGTGATGCCACTGATGCACAAACATGGAGCGGGAGGAACGTCATGTTATTTTTTAGTGTTTGCGGAGACGAGTTAGCCAACGTTTGTGTATTTGTACTCACCTGAGGTCTCTGTGTACTCTCCTAGACTGACTTGGCTGTAGGAATGCGGTTTCATATTTGAGGAAATAATGAGAGAGAAAGAGAGGAGCAAAACCTGCACAGAATATAAACATTGAATATAAATTGCAGGCAAATGCAGGAGAGGAAAGGCAATAATTAGGTCCAGCATCCTGAACCTTTTACACAACACGTGGTCCTAGGTGCTGTTTAAACATTTCACTTGATTGAGAGTGAAAAAAATAAACAACAGTGGAACACAGGCATGATTTTTTTTAATCATGTGCTTTGGCTCTCTCTTGCCTGTTGCTGCATTTGTTATTTAGATGTTGTCAATAGTTCTGAGAAGACAAATTAATGTAGAGTGCTGTCTAACTCACCAAGAGACAGGTTCCTTTTTGTGTTGTTTTGTTGGAGCTGTTAGGAAGGAGTGCTTGCAGCTGGCTCAGATGCTCCAACAGAGCACTGGCAAGAACAAAAAAACACAAGACAATATATGTATAATATGACATATATGAAGAATTAGAGCTTGAATCTTGTAATGACACACTCCCCAAAGACCCCAGACTTATCGTGTTGAACCATCTTCAACCTTTTTTTTCAAAATGTCTGTAACGTTTGCTTAAAACTCATCCTAACTCATCTCTCTGCCAAAAACCTCAACAGAACATTACACAGACATTGATGTAATAGTCAGCATCAAATGATTCTGGCAACCTTTACCGCAGTCTGCGGTAGTTAGTGCCGGGTCGTTGATATATATATATATATATAGTACATATATATATATATATATAGTTATATACGTATATATATATATATATATATATATAGAAAAATATATATATTAGGGTGCATCAAATTTGAATGGGAAATTTTAAATTCATAATATCAATTTGGCTGCCATTTCATTTTTTTCTAATGAACATAAAAATGTCTTTTGCAAAGTTTTGAGGAAATCTATTGAGATTTAGGGGTGCCACCTCACACATAAACTTTTGTACAATTTTGGAAAAATGTGCAATTTCTAGTCTAATTGCCAAAAGGTTGACCTGGAAATGTTGAGTACAATGAACTTCTTCGGTTCTTCTTGTACCCGCTCTGGTTACTTTGCTTCATTTGAAGTAGTTTCACACTTAGTTTCACACTTAGCTTCTCACAAACTCACGACTTCTTCCTCTTTGATGTGTAATATCGGTTACGGCCACCTCCTTGGCTGGCCCACATAAATTCCTGGCTGCTCTATCTTTTGTCATCGTGGAACAGTCTATTGCAGTTTGATGGAGATGGGAACAGATAATATGAATTGAGCTTTCAGATAGATTTCTTTTTTGTTCTGTTGTTTGTTTGTTTAGTATGCTATCATACGTAATTATACATGAATATAGCTGGGGGAGATGCTGGCTGTGTTAGCTCTGGCCTGTGCTTGGGTGGTTTGGACACGCACAATACAACCCCATGGTCCCAACCCCATTAATAAGGCAAGACATTTCCTGATATTCCCTGGAACTGGTTGCCAGCCAATCACAGGGCACATATAGACAAACAACCATTCACACTCACATTCATACCTATGGACAATTTGGAGTCGCCAATTAACCTAGCATGTTTTTGGAATGTGGGAGGAAGCCGGAGTACCCGGAGAAAACCCACGCATGCACGGGGAGAACAAACCAAGGCTACATTTTGTCAAAATAATTTTGTTGACAACCGAATCATCTGAAAAGTAGGGCATTCGAAAAGCGAGGTTTGTGGTAAGCACATGCCCTTTTCTCTCTCACCCACAAGGAAGTGTCGTAGCCTCTTCCTTTAATATACATGTAAACATGTTACAGTATGTTGGTTTTGTGCTCAGAACAGTCTCCCGGCATGACTGCGGGTTGCAAGAAATTTTCATTCAGTCAGCCAAGTAACTTCATAAGTATTTCACTTATTCTGTCTCATTTTATGGAAAAAATTTTAAAATCCGACCTCTAAAATGCAATGACATGTGGATTTCATGGCATTTTAGCGGTCGGATTTTAAACATTTTTCCATAAAAATTTAACCTCTAAAATGCAATAACATGTGGATTTCATTGCATTTTAGAAGTCGGATTTTTAACATTTATCCATAAAAATCGGATTTTTAACATTTATCCATAAAAATCCGACCTCTAAAATGCAATGACATGTGGATTTCATTGCATTTTAGAGGTTGGATTTTTTAAATTTTGCCGTAAAAATCCAACCTCTAAAATGCAATGACATGTGGATTTCATTGCATTTAAGAGGTTGGTTTTTTTAATTTTTTCCATAAAATGAGACAAAATAAGTGAAATACTTGTGAAGTTACTTGGCTGACTAAATGAAAATTTCTTGCAACCCGCAGGGAGACTGTTCTGAGCACAAAACCAACATACTGTAACACGTTTACATGTATATTAAAGGAAGAGGTTATGACCAGTATTTCACTTATTTTGTCTCATTTTATGGAAAAATGTTAAAAATCCGACCTCTAAAATGCAATGACATGTGGATTTGTGTGATGTACTGTATTTGTTAATTGGGGTCAAAGAGCAAGAGGAAATATCGGGTCATGTCTAAGTGATTATTTCAGCAGGTTTTCATCAATGACATGTTCGGGTGCTGTGCCCTCGTGTCATCACCTTGTAAATGTTTACTATGGCGTGGTATGTTTTACTTACTTGTTTGTCTCCTCCAGTTGCTGGATCTTTCTCTGCAGCTGGAGGTTATGAGCGCTACATGCAGACATTCTAGAGAAGGAGAAGGGAAACTCAGATACAATGAGGGAAAAGGGTATCATAAATCTCATGATTGTACATCCTATTGTCTCTCCTCCTTTTCTCCCTTGCCAATATCTGTCCAAGTGTTATCTTGCACCCCTTTTCTGTCATCCAATGACTCCAGCCCTCACTCCTTTCTTTCTTTCTGCTGCTGCCTCCATTGTTTCTCTTCATCACAGTGAGTCATCCTCCATTATGGCCCTCCGACTGAGCAGAAACACCGCTGATAAGAGCACCCTGTTGATATGCTCTGCTGGTGGCTGGCTTAATTAGCAATAAATGCTGACTCTTCTCAGCAAGGTTCTAAATTCTCATGTATCCGTTTGATGATGACAGAATGAAGATGTTTTGGAATTCTCTGAACTTTAAAGTTGCTGTGATTTGGAAGAACAAGAAACCTGAGATGTGTAATGTAATTATTTAGCTTTTATGGGGACATTCATTACAAGAAAAAAAGGTGAAGGTTACTACTTCTGCACTTTTATTTACAAAATACCCCTGCAGAATGTACCCATCCATTTTCTATGCCGCCAATCATCATTAGGGTCTCGGGGGTATGCTGGAGCCTATCTCAGCTGACTTGCGGCGAGAGGCAGGGTACACCCTGGACTGGTTGCTAGCTAATCACAGAGCACATATAGACAAACAACCATTCACACTCACATTCATACCTATGGACAATTTGGAGTCACCAATTAACCTAGCATGTTTTTGGAATGTGGGAGGAAACCGGAGTGTCCGGAAAAAACCAACGCATGCAAACTCCACACAGAGATGCCCAAAGATGAGGTCGGTACCAAAAAGTGTTAAAAGATGATTTGAACGGTCTTATTTAACAGTGAACTGTATAGCTCCACAGCAGCACCATAGGGAACCATGTGATTACAGACATAGGATGCAATGCAACACATATGATTGTGATGATGTTTGCGGAGGTGTGATGGGGCAGAAATGGCCATGTGTGGGAGGTAGATAGCAGTAAAGAGGATTAGAAAGTGACAAAGATTGGTAGGTATAGAGGTGAGGTGGAGGTGGAGGTGGTATACTAAATTGGACACCTGCTGTGGATGCAATGTGACTTGTAACATTTACACATCTTGTGGATGCCGAGTGACACATTCTACTCTGCATTGTCTCAAGCTGGACTCTTAGTGTATAGCATTTGATATGTATATAACATGTTTTTGAATGAATAGAGACATTATGTAATGTCATTCTGTCCTACAACTACAAGCATACACAGTAGTACAGGAATTTAGGGGTGCAATAATCAGGTTTTTTTTAATTAATCAACGTGTCTGATTTAAAAAAAAACACATTTTTATTCCCTTTAAACTTGCCTTATTATGCCTTTTCCACTTTTCTGACCTCTAAATGTTGTTAGTGTTGTATTCTTGTGTTAAACGATGCCAGTGTGCCACCTGGACTTTCTTATATGTGTTGCAGATTGCCATCACTTAGTAAACACGGACCTAAACACGGACCGGAAGTCCTCGGGAGCGCTTGGGAGTGTGACCAACCAAAGAATAGTGGGCGTGCCTGAAGGCGGACCGTGGGTCGAATAAATGAAAACAGACCTTTTGGGTCAGAAACAGGAAATCAATGGAAAAAGCTGCACAATGAGTTGCAGAGTCTGGAAGATCTAGAAAGCTTTATATGCGAGTTATTGTGTGTAGCTGCTCTATAAGAGTCTCATAACTCAATACATTCATTCATTTTCTACCGCTTGTCCTCGCAGGGGTGCTGGAGCCTATCCCAGCTGTTTTTGGGCAAGAGGCAGGGTACACCCTGGACTGTTCACCAGCCAATCACAGGGCACATATAGACAAACAACCATTCACACTCATATTCATACCTATGGATAATTTGGAGTCGGCAATTAACCTAGCATGTTTTTGGAATGTGGGAGGAAACCGGAGTACCCGGAGAAAACCCACGCATGCACGGGGAGAACATGCAAACTCCACACAGAGATGGCCGAGGGTGGAATTGAACCCTGGTCTCCTAGCTGTGAGGCCTGCTTGCTAACTCAATACAAAGGGCCAAAAAGCAGCATAAGAGGTCCCCTTTAAGAATGCATGAATGGACTTTTTCCCTCCCCAAAATCATAGGAAGAGGAATTTCTATGACATCGAAATTGAAGTAGGGGAGTATAAACAATCAACTGACAATCATCACAAACACTCTACTGCAAATCAACGAGTCACCGGCACAGACGGCACGTGCAGCACCATTAAATAGATAAGAAATAACAAATACATCAACTTGAAGGGCAGGTTTTGCGTCGGGGCGGTGACGGGTTTGATGGTGATGTGGTTTGAGGCCTGCGTTGGACACGTACAACCATAGCTATTTGTAGTTTCACTGTTGGGGTTCACTGCATGGTACGGTGAATGTGTGCATTGTTCTTCCGCACAAGTGGATGAATCCCATACTTGGCAAGAAACACAAAGATGATAGGTCTGCTTTTATGGATGACTAAGGACATGTAAAAAAAAAAAAGTCACATTTGAGTCTGAAATCAGGATATTTACATTTTTAAATGAAACCATTAACCGATTACCAAAAATAGTTGGCGATTTATTGGATAATGATTAATTGCATTAATCGTTGCCTCTCTATACTCATCATAATTCTTTAAAACAGGGGTCTCAAACTCAATTTACCTGGGGGCCACCGGAGCTAGGTTCTGGGTGAAGCCGGGCCGCATCAGGTTTTCAAAAAAAAAACCAAAAAACGCATTTATTAAAAATTGGAAAAAAAATCAATAAAAAAATTATCTTCAATGCTTTTGCTTCTGCTATACCAGAGGTAGGGAACCTATGGCTCGGGAGCCAGGTAGGGCTCTTTTGATGACTGTATCTGGCTCTCAAGCATTTCTTACCACAATAAAAATGTATTTTTGCTAACATTTTAAAGTAAACCATCACAGAAATGACTGTTAAAAATAATATTCAAAATCAACAACTTTCTTATGCATTTTAATTCGTCCATCTATATTCTGCTGCAATACGGCCAACCATATCTATCTTTCCTGATGATATTTTCCAGGTCAAACACCAAAACTTGATTATTACTGGGTAATGCTGTAGTCTACCTCGGTCATTGAGATGTCAAAAAAACATGTAAATGTAAACTTTCCTCCTTTAGTCAAATAGCTAAAGCTGCAGAACCAAGCCTTCTGACAAAGATGGCCAAAAGAATGAAATACGTCTACGGAGTACGGTGCAAAACTATGCAGCAGCAGAAGTTGTATTAATGGCAACAAATATTTGATTTATTATTAGACACTGCGCTGCTCACCTTTAACATGAACATTAATGAAACTTAATAATTTGATCCAATTAGCAAGTTAGCATCATACTCAGTTCCATCTGGGAGCAGCGTGGTAACTTTAACAACATGTTTGATGAGATGCTTTATCTTGACGTGTATTTTCCCTTTTATTCCAAATCATTTTCTGCATTTATTTATACCCAGCGTCATAAGCCTTTAGCTTCATTGCTAATCCAAAGCAAAACAGGGCGGGGTAACAGGGTAGGGTAACAGTATGGGCGGGGCAAAATCATGTTAATGTGTCCGGTGTGCACACAGCTTTAAGCTGTCATTTCAACATTAAACTTTGGTATCAAGGTGGGGGCCTCAAACTAGCTTCTTGCGGGCCTCATTTGGCCCGTGGGCCGCAAGTTTGAGACCGCTGCTTTAAAATGTTACTAGAACAACTTCAACGTCAACCAGCGTCAGCCATTGTTTGCAACTGGACATTATTATTATCTTTGCATTTTTGAACGGCTCTATTGGATCAAAGTTGTGTACAGGAAAGTTTGAAGTCGGTGTGGTATTTTAAATAGGAATGTACGTATGTCTCTCTATATGGATTTTACAATAAAGTCATTTCTACATATTTTTACATTGTTTATATAAAATGCTGTGTTTGGACATCTGCTCCTCTGTTTTCCATTCACATTCATTGTACCACATTAGTGGACTGAATGACTACAGCGTATACCATATAATGATTCTCAAGGGTCAAGGTCCACTTTTCTATACCAAGTTACGCAACAATGATGTCATACTGAGAAGGAGCTCCTACCTTTCCTCCAGACTATCCACATATTCCCTCTTCTTTTTGCGGCTCTCCTGAGCTGAGCGCTTGTTGCGTATTTTACGCCGGATCTTCTTCAAAATGCGCTCTTCAAGCTTGGATGAAACACATGAGAAGAAGGATGTGGATGAGTTTTGCTGTGTAACTTGGGGTGTACGTGCATATTCAAGTGTGTGTGTGTGGTTCACCTTGGAGAGAGGCAATTTGCTGGGCAAGTTAACGCCTTCCTTTGCCAGAAGTTTCTTCTCATCCTCATTAAGCACGAGTTCTTGCAGTGGATGCTGGGGAATTATCTGTGCCATTGAAAATGATGGATGACATACTGGATATTTTTAGATGTTCAGACTCAACTGAACTGAACCAGATTTCATATTCAATAACATTTTTTTGTGTTTGATTTTTACAAATTGTTTATAATGACCGTTTTATTTTAATACTCTACAATGAATACTTGCACATTTGTAATTCAGCCCCTCAAATTTGAAATGTTTTGGTAAAAACAAGTTATTTTAATTACAATTAGTGAAGAGTGCCACCCTCGGCCATCTCTGTGTGGAGTTTGCATGTTCTCCCCGTGCATGCGTGGGTTTTCTCCGGGTATTCCGGTTTCCTCCCACATTCCAAAAACATGCTAGGTTAATTGGCGACTCCAAATTGTCCATAGGTATGAATGTGAGTGTGAATGGTTGTTTGTCTATATGTGCCCTGTGATTGGCTGGCCACCAGTCCAGAGTGTACCCCGCCTCTCGCCCAAAGACGTGAGGATAAGCGGTAGAAAATGAATGAGTGATGGGGAG
The DNA here is from genome assembly GCF_037039965.1 of Doryrhamphus excisus. Lineage (NCBI taxonomy): Eukaryota > Metazoa > Chordata > Actinopteri > Syngnathiformes > Syngnathidae > Doryrhamphus > Doryrhamphus excisus. The sequence continues at coordinate 19,081,232 of NC_136362.1, forward strand.
TGTTATTGGAGCTGAATCTAATCCAATAATTACAACCGTCTGTATTGTAAATATTGATCCAAAATCAGAGGAGCGAGTTTTTGGAGGGCTAAGAGCAAGCTAGCGTAGCGTACGGTACGCAGGCCAGGCTTTTTTTGGTGTGGCAAAACTAGAAATTTTAATGGTCTAATTTACTATAGAGCCGCCGTGGTGTGGTGGTTAGCATTCTGGACTTTGGAGCAAACCCCCCAGGTATGAATCTCCACTGGTAAGCATCATTGGTATTCGTCAGGAAGGGTATCCGGAATATAAAAGTGCTCAAGCTAGAAATCAGTATGCGGATCAAAAGATCCACTGTGGTGACTACGAAATCAGGAAAAAGGAAAATTGTCTAATTTACTATTCCTATATGTAGAAGGAATTTCCTGTATTTATATTATATTCTTTATTATATTGTTATATTTATTTACTTTATTATATTATATTATTTTATATTCTTTCTCCCTGGTAAAGTGCATGTAAAGTACATTAAAAAGTCTTCAATTTTATGAAATAGTCGACCAAAAACTGAACATATCCTACACATTATATCTATTTAATGTCCAGACGAGTACGTTTTTTTTTTTTTGTGAGAGGCAATAACTCACACTTGAAAACAAAAACAATTTTGACAAACAGAATGTCCCCATGGATTTCAGATTAAGTTTAGAACATAAAAATGAATATACTGAAATGTTTCTTTGCTTACTTTCTGTCCCAGGTTGGATAAGAGCAAATCCTTCACTGTGACGGTCTGACTGGACGATATTGCAGAACTTGGACTGGATGTGAGATAGTACGCCATTCCCAGCTGCTCCTGGAGGTCGCCGGACTCCCAGCCTGTCAACATGGATGCCATAAGTAACCGTTCAACTCTTTTACTTAAAGTTGCAAGAAACTACATTTGGTAACCTAAGAGGGTGATGACAATAAGTCTCTGTGAATAATAAGTCTCATAGAACTTTAATTTGCCCCAGCTAATCAGTGACTATAAATACAGCAATCCCTCCTTTATCACTGTTAGTTGGTTCCAGACTCAACCGTGGTATATGAATTTCTGTTAGTAGGATTTCCTACGTTCTGTTTATGACCTTCTAAATACGGTTTTTAACATTTGCTGATGTGTGTGTGTCTCGCCGGACATTACAGCAACATTACTGCCACCTAGTGACCACTGTAGAATACTGCATATCATTTACAGCATCTTTCAATGCATCTTCTGAATGCTTTATATTTACATATATATGTTTCAGTTCATTTAGCCAATTTTAGGCTTGCTTGCTTGCTTCAATAGGCATATTTTTCGGCTAATAATAGGCTGTATTGAATGGTGAAAAAGCTTGATTTACAGTATAAATCAATATACACTGTCATAGTATTAATTACTAAAATTTGAAACGCAAAGTGGCAAGGGGCATCTGTAGCGATAATATTGAAAACTTTAGTAAAATGCAAGGAAAATATATTTTAAATATATTTTAATTAAAAATAAATATCATTAAAAATAAAAATTCATTCATTCATTTTCTACCGCTTTTTCCTCACAAGGGTCGCGGGGTGCTGGAGCCTATCCCATCTGTCTTTGGGCGAGAGGTGGGGTACACCCTGGACTGGTGGCCAGCCAATCACACGGCACATATAGACAAACAACCATTCACACTCACATTCATACCTATGGACAATTTGGAGTCACCAATTAACCTAGCATGTTTTTGGAATGTGGGAGGAAACCGGAGTCCCTGGAGAAAACCCATGCAAACACGGGGAGAACATGCAAACTCCACACAGACATGGCCGAGGGTGGAATTGAACCCTGGTCTCCTAACTGTGAGGTCTGCGCGCTAACCACTCGACCGCCGTGCCGCCCAAAAATAAAAATAAATATTTAAATTATTATATATTATCCCGCGACCCTCGTGAGGAAAAGCGGTAGAAAATGAATGAATGAATATTATATATTATATTATTCTGTATTATAATGTTGTACATACATTTTCATAATTTACAGTAGTCTTTAAATTGTGGCTTTTTATACGTCAATGAGTTCCTGCAAGGATTCTACTTACGTCAAGAATAAGCAATGGTGTAAGGGTTCGGCAGTCAAATTTACATATGAGCTATGACTTGAATCAAATAACACAGATGATTCATAACAATCTTTTGACATTGCATCATCTCTTGTAAATGTAAAGATGTAGTGCTACCCAGGTCAATTGAAACATCAGACGCTGCCCCGGTTTCATGCTTGCACAGTGGAAGTGGCAGCGATGGGAGGTGAGGAAGTGACTGCGTGTGCGTGTCCGAGGCTGGGAAAGTTGTGCAAGAGGACAGGATTTGGGGGCTGTCGGCCAGGTGGTCCTCGCACATGTCACTGTCAGGGGTGCGGGGTGACCACAGCGGGGAAGTCGGTGCTGAGGAGGATTCGCTCCCAGCCAGTAGGGAGTGCAAAAAGTCCTCTGCATCTTTTTCCCCTGGGTTCACGGTCTGAGGAGTATTTTAATGTAATGTTTAATTGGCAGCGTTAAAACAATCATTACATTTCCAGTCACAAGCACAGAAAAGCAACTTGCTAATTTCCTTGTATTACAGACACATAAAAAAACACAATTAAACTGTAATTGAGCTCTCCTATTGATATGAATCCTTTCAGCTCAGGGACACGCGACCCTCATCATCTTAATGAGATTCCAGCTGTCTGGAATGATGTCTCGTAAGAGTGCTTGTTTTCAGAACGACCACCAGTACTCACATCATACATTGTGATGGTCCACTGCGGGTTGCCTTGGCAACTGGTGGTTTCATCTTTGGTCCAAAATAGCAGGTCTCTGAGATCCATCCCTTCACCTGAAATGAGGAAAACGAATGCTACTGTTTTGACAATTACTTCTTCAACAAAACACCTCAGGACCTTCACTGCGTGTTTTTGCATACTGGACAAAGCGAATTCACTGATTTGAAGCCTCTTGACATCAAGATACAAATTAGCGTTTGACAGTTCTTTTCACACTTTTAAGAAGTATATATTTTTTGTTTTTAGGTCGCTTTTGTGGGGACAGAGGAAAAAAGGGTACAAGAAAAAAGGATTATATGTACAGTTATTCATAATTTAGTCGTAACGCTTAAAAAACTGAAAATTGCATCAAATTTTAACAAATGTATTGAAATATACTGCAATAATTGTTTTGGTTTTTTTGCAATTCGCAATAACACAGTAACAAGTGAGTGGAGCCTCACATTAAATTAACAGGAAATTGTACAAAATGTTAAAACTGTACTTTGAACACAGTGCCTCCACATTTACCCTGCAAACAGCGCAGTATAATAAGTATTGGCTTTCTTACTGATACCCACTGGCATCCACAGGCGTTGCCAGGTAAGGCAGGCAACTGCTTGAAGTGCCAGCCCCGGTTGGGGGCCCCGAGTGCTGAATTTCTACAGCGGCTGCGACGCAATGCAAAAGCACCCCCTGTGAATTTTTTGCCCAAGGCCACAACAGACTCTATCACTTCTGGATATTCAATATTGTCCAGTGCTTCATCACAAATACCAATATACTATAAGCGGCAGTTTACTCAGAGTAATGTTGTGTAATGAATGAACACATAGCGCTTCTTTCATAGACCGTGATGCCACTGGATGCATTTCACAAATAAACACTATTGGTGCAAAACAAGATATATACTAAATACTGTAATATGCAATACAAGTTATTGAAAAAGTGCTAAAACGCCTCAGGAGTGATCCTTCCTCAGGTGTGATATTGTATTAGAAGGAACTAGGTGGTTAAGCCACGCTTTCAGTCATATTCCGCATGCTGATATCATTATCGGCCGGAAAAACAATACAAAAATGATCCAATAGTTGTTTTTTCTGCCATTATGGACCATTAATATTGGCCAGCCAATAATATCTGACATCCTTGGTTTTATTCTATATCCCATTTCATCCTGGTACCTAGGAGAGAGGCTAGAAATCTATGAATTCTGGCTCAGTTAGTCAATTTGACTGTGATTAAAATAAATATGATGCATTTTTGAAGATAAATTATAACTTTTTTGTATGTGAATATATGCTGGTATACACTGTACTTCACAATTTCAAGTTCATATCACTTAAAACTTTTCATACTCAATTATTTTTGAAACTAAATCCACTTGTACTTACTGTTCTCCTCTAAAACTCAGTTGCCAGTTTGTTGCTTTGCGTTCAATCCCTGCTATTTCTCCTCTCAAGGTGATGGCGAGCGTGTCACACTTTGTCCGTGGCCGGCGTCATTAATCCAACAAGCTGATGAAGAGAACAGACAATATGAAAACACGGCGCCAGATCAATATGTTGAGCGTATACGTTGTGACAAGAAGTCTGAAGAAGTCTGACTCAGAGGACAAAGTTGAAGTGCCATATCACTCAAGTGCATTCCCCATCCCAGCTGATCGGCATCCAATCCAGTGTTTAGTGAACAGCTCAGTGAGCCAATCACAACAAATTGGAAAAATAGATTATTCCAGGTGGAAAAAAAATGTTTCTCATCTAAAAACAAGCTTATATCTATGGTATAGTTATATTTTCTGAACATTGTTAAAGTGGTGAAGTGGTCGTCTCTTAACCTGAAAGTTGCGGGTTCGATTCTTCCTTCTCCCATGATCATGCCGAAGTGTCCTTGGGCAACATACTGAACCCCCAGTTACTCCTGAATGCTTCGTCATCAGTGCCGTGGAGGTGGAAAAGTGCTAAACAAGTGAAAATCATCATTGTGAATAATCTTTTACTGTAATTAATACGGGGCTGCACGGCGGAAGAGTGGTTAGCGCGCAGACCTCACAGCTAAGAGACCAGGGTTCAATTCCACCCTCGGCCATCTCTGTGTGGAGTTTGCATGTTCTCCCCGTGCATGCGTGGGTTTTCTCCGGGTACTCCGGTTTCCTCCCACATTCCAAAAACATGCTAGGTTAATTGGTGACTCCAAATTGTCCATAGGTATGAATGTGAGTGTGAATGGTTGTTTGTCTATATGTGCCCTGTGATTGGCTGGCGACCAGTCCAGGGTGTATCCCGCCTCTCGCCCGAAGACAGCTGGGATAGGCTCCAGCACCCCCGCGACCCTTGTGAGCAGTAGAAAATGAATGAATGAATGAATGTAATTAATACGAACATTGTGTCAACATTTGTTATGACTTTGGAAAAGGTTGACAAAGTATGTGATTTTGATCAAAACAGTTTTCCTCTCACCTTCTCTTCTTCTCTTCTCCACGGTGGTGGCGCCACATCATTTTTTTCCAAACCGTGACAACAAGTTTGTTTTGCTACCACCTTCCTAAATCAATCTGCACACATGCAGTCACATGGATTAATCCATTATATGAGAAGGTAGGGGGGAGCGGTCAAATCGATCGTGATAGATTACGCATATTGCTGTAGTTTTAAGCATGTGAATTAAGACTAACACAGTAAAATGTACTTTAAATTAAAGAAAAAAATCATTAATCAGTTTTAATGAGACGCATGGGGCCCCTAGAGAAGTCTGCCCCATAGGTGGAACAGCTGGAGTCTGACCTCAGTCCAATATTCACAGGTACTATTGCTAACATATGTATATGCAAAATCCACACAAATATGCTATATCATCAAAATCAAAATTGTCCCCCAATTGTGGGGGTGGCCACTGGGGTGGCCGTAGAGTGACCAAGGGAGGTCATGGCCACCCCGTAGTTCCGCCACCAAAGCAATGAAAAACTTCATCCTCTGCTCTGTGAGGCATTCAAGAACATTTGTAATTGTGAGAATTAGGCACTAATTCTACCACTACGATTATGCGTATCGCACTTTGTGCCTATAACCTATAACCTAGGTTATAGAGGATCTTTACAATAATTATTTTAGTGGCTAATCTAAGCATGCTGCCTTGCTAATCACATGTTGCGTCAGATTGTGTGGTTAAGTCAATCTGAAGGTTGACTGACTAAGGAAGCACAAACAGGCCACTAAAACAACAAGTTCAAATGTACTACCCAAATATATTGATTCCGCTAAGTTTATAAATTTAAAAAAAACCACACACACACATGAGGAATTATTTGGAAAATTGGACAGAGTGAGTTTTTTTTTATAATTTTTTTGTCTCCTTGTAGAAAAAAATCTATTTACCAATTTATTCCAGCAGTGTGGTTATAGTCTCAAAGCATGGCAACATCAGTTTTGTTTGGAGTGTTATAAAAAAGCGAGAACTCACTGTGCCTCATCTTTCCTTATCTTTACTGCCATAATAAAAGACATCTGTCTCGGGTTTTATTATTAAAGATACACCCCATTAGGGCAAGAATTACATAAGATGCTCAGTAAGATGACAGAAACATGCACACTTGCAAAGATGTATTATCATCTGCGCTCGACAAAAAGAAGATATTCATCTGCACTATTCTTTCATTATGACCTCCAGCTTTATTTGAACACCATCCTCAGGCATATATATATATATATGTATATATAAATATATATATTTTTGGAAATAGTGTGATATTGTTACTTCAAGAAGACATGATACATTTGAATAATATATAGATATCTTTTCTACTGAGGGTGTTGTTGCCTTCAGAAAGCTGAATGAAGGGAGAAAAAATATGATATGCGGGTCAAAAGTCACATTCATAATGCCTCCTGCGTGAGGTTGATTTTTTTTTTAAGGGAATTCATTTCTATTGAATGAAAGAAAACTAGTGGCCACTGTATAAATTCTATGTGATTGATATCCTTCAGTCTCTTGGGTACTTGCCTACTAAGGTGCATTAAAACCTACTTTTATCTGCATCCTCATATTATCAGTACAATAATAAGCCTAATAGCATGGCAGCAGGGTTTTATAATCTTTATTACGGCCTTATCTCCAGAGTGGAGTGTTTCAAAGTACATTTAGATATGACCTAACATGTCAAGCACATCTTCAGCACAAAGAATAACAGATAAATGTTCCTTTACTACTTATGGAATGTCACGTTTTCTTCTTTTGTACTGTTTCTATTGGATTCTTTAAATTACAGCAACTCGAGCCCATCTTGATAAAGCAGGTTGTAGTAAAAGAAACTTCTTTATTCATGGATAAATACCAGACACAGGATAGGTTTGTGTGGTCCTGACCCGTGTAAACAGGTGAGCAGGTGAGTGTGTAGGCTGTAAGCATAAAAGGTTATTACCAATTCCAATGAAATGCTTGCTGAAATGGCTTGCTTTTATCTGTTGAGTAGGGATAAGAAATGTCCAAAAATGATATTGCTTCTTGTGGAAATGCAAAGTGGGACACATGGATGAGAGAATTGAAAATATAATTTCAGTGCTAACATCAAACATTCATTCATCCATTCATTCATTCATTTTCTACCGCTTTTCCTCACAAGGGTCGCGGGGGATGCTGGAGCCTATCCCAGCTGTCTTCGGGCGAGAGGCAGGGTACACCCTGGACTGGTCGCCAGCCAATCCCAGGGTACATATAGACAAACAACCATTCACACTCACATTCATACCTATGGACAATTTGGAGTGGCCAATTAACCTAGCATGTTTTTGGGAATGTGGGAGGAAACCGGAGTACCCGGAGAAAACCCACGCATGCACGGGGAGAACATGCAAACTCCACACAGAGATGGCCGAGGGTGGAATTGAAGCCTGGTCTCCTAGCTGTGAGGTCTGCACACTAACCACTCAACCGCCGTGCCGCTCTGATCAAACAAATTCAATTAATTAATTTTGCAGTTAATCAAACTTCCCTTTCAGACAATGAATGAGACCATGCAGTCCAACGTGTACCCCGACCCTTGCACAAAGTCACCTGGGATAGACTCCAGTTTACCAATGACCCAAAGTGGCATAGAAATGGATGAATGATAAATGAGATAAGGGAGCTCCTTGGCCAAATCTATTAATGTGGGAAAAGGTGATAAAGCCACTAATATAACTTTGGGGCTCCAGCAAACCACAGTGAGAGCCCTTACCCACAAATGGTGACAACATGGAACAGTGGTGAACCTTCCCAGGAGTGACCTTCCCACCCAAAATGATCCCAAGAGAACAGCGACGACTCACCCAAGAGGTCACAAAAGACCCCACAACAACATCCAAAGAACTGCAGGCCTCACTTGCCTCAGTTAAGATCAATGTTCATGACTCCACTACAAAAAGACATTGTGTAATAAACGGCCTGCATGGCAGAGTTTAAAGACCAAAACCACTGCTGAACAAAAAGAACATTAAGGCTCATCTTAAATTTGCCATTTTGATGACCCCCAAGAGCTTTGGGAAAATACTCTGTGGTCCGACAAGTCAAAAGTTGAACTGTTTGGAAGGCCTGTGTCCCATTACATTTGGCATAAAAGTAACAGTACAATATGGTGGTGGTAGTGTGATGGTCTGGGCTGTTTTGCTGCTTCAGGACCTGGAGGAATTGCTGTGATAAATGGAACCGTAAATTCTGCTGTCTAGAAAAAAGTTCTAAAAGAAAATATCCGGCTAACTCAAGCTGAAACCAACTTGGGTTCTGCAGCAGGACATTGATCCAAAACACAGCAACAAGTCCACCTTTGAATGGCTGAAGAAAAACAAAATGAGTGGACTAGTCAAAGTCCTGACCTGAATCCTATTGAGATGCTGTGGCATGACCTGCTGGAAAACCGTCCTTTGTGGGCCAAAATTCCTCCACAGCGCTGTAAGAGACTCATTGCAAGTTACCACAAACACTTGATTGCAGTTATTATTGCTGGGGGGTAACATTATGGTTATCTAAAACCATGTGTAGGACCTGCATTTCAACCCTCATTCAATCCAACAGTTTGGTACTTCAACATCATCATATGATGCATATGATCCTACAAGGGAGTATTCAAGGTTCATAATCAGTCCCAAAATAAAGCAAAGCTGTACCAAAAATGTATTACTATATGTTTTTCAAATACATATTGCATTTTCAGACACCGTTTACTGTGCATGCTTGTAAATGTCACCATCAGGTGGGGTTTATTCTGTTTGTCAGATGTGATTCATGGCCTTTTCCAGGGTCTTTAGAGGTCATCATCTTAACCAGGGGTCTCAAACACGCGGCCCGCAGGCCAAATGTGGTCCGCAGGACACTAGTTTGAGGCCCCCGCCTTGATATGAAAGTTTAATGTTAGTGCGGCCCGCGCAAGTTTGATATGGATGCTGTATGGTATCATGTACCCAGAAAAAATTATTATGTTTGATTAATGTTCATGTTAAAGGTTAAATAAAAATAGTTATCCTCCCTATCCATGTGGAAGTGGTAAGATTTTGGCAATTTAAGTTTAAACGAAATAACTTGAAGGATTGATTTTCTTTATTCTTGATTTGTTTATTTATTTTTCATCTTATTTTGTGCAGAAAAATAAAAATTAAGATATTTGAGAACAGTGAAATGTTTTATCAGAGCTTTTATTGTAGAAAATCGAAACCAAAGCAAAGTTTATTCATTTTTCTGTTTTTAATATATGCAGGTTTTTTTTTTTTGGAAAACCTGATGCGGCCCAGCCTCGCCCAGACCCTAGCTCCAGTGGCCTCCAAGTAAATTGAGTTTGAGACCCCTGATCTTAACCATCATCTCCTTAGTCCCCCATTGCTTTATCCTGCTCTGCCCTCAGCTGGTGAACGTCTGCTACTTCCGAAAAGTACAAACCCAATAATACATGTCGTGAAATTTACTCTGCTCTGAGATTGTATGTCATAACTGAGGACCTGGTACCATTTATTTTGGGTCGTGTTCATGGGTTGTGAATCCCTCTGACCTCAGACCAATTTCTTCAAGCCCATCTACCTTATTGGTGTCTCTCAAAGGGGGCTGTTTGTGGAATTCATAACAGTGTTTTGTATTCACAGTTGCAAGTTAAAAATGAATGAGGTTTGTTGTTTGTCGCAAAAAGAGGGAATGGTATTCATGGCTGTCACTCACTCACAACTTGTGCACAGGTTGTAGCGTACTCGCACATACACCTTCAATGTCAGAGAAGCTAAACAATCAGCATCCATGGCTGAGCGGGAAGATGGCGGTATACGTTTGAATGCTACTGACGCCTCATTGCTTTATCTAACCGTGACAGACGATCACGTCACGGTTATACAAACCATCAATAACATACAAAAACACAATACTAAAAACAACAATTTAAATTGTGTGTACTGGCCCTGACTGCACATACTGGTCTCTTGTCAAGCCTCAACAGTAATGATGGAGGGATTCCATTTACCATGGTAGCGTTTCTCCATAACTGCCATGTTCTGATAGAACTGTTCCCCATGCTCATCACTCACTGCTTAGTAGTCCTGTGGAAAGAAATGCAGTTAGGAATGTAGAAAATGTATCTTCAGTGACACGGAGTGCCCAGTAGTTTGTAAAATGTCTAGAGATTGCTCATAGTTCTCCGACTAATTGTTCCCTCGGAACTCTGCTGCCACTACTGGAAATAATCGCCAAGGCTTCCTTTCCTTTCCACGCAGAAGGGAGGAAGATGTCATCCACTGTGGACCATCAGACACATTCTTTGAGCTTAGCAAAAGTTACATTTGGGGTGCAATTAAGGGTAACCTCCCCACAAATATAGCAGAAATGATCTGGATTGTTTAATGTGTCACTGGCACCATGTGGCGGAGCTACCTGGCCACCCCTGGTCACTCACCAGACAACCCACTGGCCACCTAGGCATGAACTTATTGCCACCTTGGCCACCCCAATGAAAAATGTCTGGCTTTGCCACATGCAGCTTTGCCATTTATTAGATTAGATACTGTAGTTATTACTGCACTCTACACACATCAAAAAAACCACTCACACATTTCTGAAAACCCCTCAATTCTCCTGCAAAATGAAACTTTACATTCAAAACAGTCTTCATTCTTCTCAAAATGGTGTTTTGTCTCCAAATGACGCACACAAACCACTATATGAACAACATTTATATCAACCAGTTGAACACTGATGTGCTCAGTGTAAAACACTGGGATTACATCATATTCATCATGACTCGGGCCTTTTTGTGTTCAGTGTGACACTTCTTGCAAAATGTTTTAGAATTGTTTTTTGATGTGTTTTTTGACTCAGAACACAAAATTACACAGAAATATATATTTTTATTTTTCACAGAAAAACAATCTACAAAGTGTTCATCACAGCCAACACAAAGTTCCACATACAGTGGTCTGCATCTAAATGTATACAGCTTCAATTACAGTTTTTCTCGATTGTTTAAACACATTTTCTGAAAGGATGCCTCATATTCTCAGAACTCTACACACAAATCAAAAAATCACTCACACATTTCTGAAAACCCCTCAATTCTCCTGCAAAATGAAACTTTACATCCAAAACAGTCTTCATTCTTCTCAAAATGGTGTTGTCTCCAAATGACGCACACAAACCACTATATGAACAACATTTATATCAACCAGTTGAACACTGATGTGCTCAGTGTAAAACACTGGGATTACATCATATTCATCATGACTCGGGCCTTTTTGTGTTCAGTGTGACACTTCTTGCAAAATATTTTAGAATTGTTTTTTGGGTTTTTTTGTATTTTTTTGACTCAGAACACAAAATTACACAGATTTTTTTTTCTGCAGTCTGAGTGTAAAGCAGGAATTGTGCTTATAGTTCAGCAGACTTGGTTCATGGAGTTGGTGCATTGGTTATATGTTGTGGTCATTGTGTCTCAGGCCTCACAAATTGTGTGTAAACAATCGAGAAAAACTGTAATAGTCATGAAATTGCCAATGTCATGGCAAGTGAGTCACCACCGTTCACAGCGCACATGACACGCCCATTTAAACGCTAATCTGCACAACAGCACCCCCTGTCGATTCAGCGTGATACTGCATGATCTCGCAGTTAACGCTGTACCGCAGCCTGCCTGAAAAAGCTGCAGCGTCTCTGCACGCACCACAGCGGCTGGCTGCCTGTCATCACCGGCGGCGTTTCGCAGCAATAATATCACAAAAACACACCACCTGGAGGCAAAATGGTGAGTCTGTGTCGAGTTGTCTTGTTGTCTTAGCGCGTTATTGATGAATCTTGTCAGTCGCCGCTCGGAAATAACACCAACGTTTTCTTGTGTAAGACGCAACAAGCCGCTAAAGAAAGACACCGTCAGGGTGTGTGAATGTGTGTTTGTGACATGGATGCCGATGCTTTGTGGTGTTATGTGCTTAGATATGTGTATGTGATCCAGCATTCGACAGCTGATTAAAAAGAGAGCTGAAGGCTGCAAACCGGGCCTACATTCAGCACTGACGTCCATAGCAAAGCATTTTTATATCTGTATGTATATAGCGTCATGGCGTGTTTAATAAACATGTTACTAAACTGCACCCTGATGTAATCATCGCGTCATTTTATATAAAATGCGTCATGTGATCACAATTGACGATTTTATAAATTCAGGAAGTAGCAGCTACTGCGCATTTATCTTCAGTTTTAATACTAAAAAAGAATTTCCTCGTTGCCAGTATATATACAGCAGTCAGGCGAAATAACATTACACATATAATGATTGTATGTTTTTCTACTTAGTTGGCCATAACTTTAGTTACACCCACGCTAATCTAATGAGTTCCAATGCTACAGCCATGTCAAAAGTTTCTCAGTTTTGATTGACACTGTCACAATATTTTTGAGACGTCTCACAATATGACAATATCATTAAATTCAGCCTTAAGCCATATCATTAAGCTTAAATAAGCTTACCTATGGAACTGTGTAGAGCAGTGGTGTCAAACTCGCGGCCCGCGGGCCAAATGCGGCCCACGAGACGCTAGTTTGAGGCCCCCACCTTGATACCAAAGTTTAATGTTGAAATGACAGCTTAAAGCTGTGTGCACACCGGACACATTTTGCCCCGCCCATACTGTTACCCTACCCTGTTACCCCGCCCTGTTTTGCTTTGGATTAGCAATGAAGCTAAAGGCTTATGACGCTGGGTACAAATAAATGCAGGAAATGATTTGGAATAAAAGGGAAAATACACGTCAAGATAAAGCATCTCATCAAACATGTTGTTAAAGTTACCACGCTGCTCCCAGATGGAACTGAGTACGATGCTAACTTGCTAATTGGGTCAAATTATTAAGTTTCATGAATGTTCATGTTAAACGTCAAATAACTGTTAATACTGTACATTTGAATCTGAAAAAAATAATTTCTCTACCAACTGTATGTGGTTTCTTACGTTTTTCTTATTTGCTGTTTTATTATTATTTTACTTATTTATTACTGATTGATTGATTTATTGTCTTTATTCTTAATTTATTTATTTTATTATCATGCTGAATGACACAAGGGTTAGGCTCTCTTCATAGTATCTGTGCATTCGGAATGCCATCAGTACAGTAAAATGTGCCTGTGTTGTGGATGGAGTATTCCATGGTGGCAATGAAGATAGCGAGCATGATTAGGATGCTATGCAGCAACATTCATTCATTCTACCGCTTATCCTCATGAGGGTCGCATGGGGGTGCTGGAGCCTATCCCGGCTGTCTGAAGTTAGTTTTTCTTTATTTTACTCAAGCTGCTGCACCTCCCAGGGTAGGTCCACTTCACACTTTGAAAAACCCTGAAAAGTCCATTCTGCTTTAAGTATTACCTTATTATTGTTGAGGAAGCAGTGGCCTGAAGCCAGTATGTGAATGGAGAATATTTGGCTCAGTCCTTCTCTGGCCAGCCTGATAGATTCAATTTCAAAATGACTTTCTTTTTATAACTCTACTTAGAACGGTTGCAGACCTAGTGGACATGGATTAAGAGAGCACATCTGCTTGTAGTAAATGTAATGATGTCTCCACCCAACCAGGTTAACTTCACTGTGGATCAGATCCGAACCATCATGGACAAGAAGTCCAACATCAGGAACATGTCTGTGATCGCCCATGTGGATCACGGCAAGTCCACGCTGACGGACTCGCTGGTGTCCAAGGCAGGCATCATTGCCTCATCCCGTGCTGGAGAGACTCGTTTCACAGACACACGCAAAGATGAGCAGGAGCGTTGCATCACCATCAAATCAACGTAAGTTCTTCCAGGTCATGGTGAAGGCAATACAGTACGACAAATTAGGGTTGAACTGGTAACGTTCATCATAAGCACAGTTGGATGTTCTTCCTTAAGTCACAATAATTATGTCCACATTCCTCTGCCCTGGGTTCCCCTCATAATTGAATCTGCTGCTTTCTTACAGTACCTGTTTATTTTCAACAGGGGTCTCAAACTTGCGGCCCGCAGGCCAAATGCGGCCCGCGAGGCGCTAGTTTGAGGCCCCCACCTTGATACCAAAGTTTAATTTTGAAATGACAGCTTAAAGCTGTGTGCACACCGGACACCATTAGCATGATTTTGCCCCGCCCATACTGTTACCCTACCCTGTTACCCCACCCCTGTTTTGCTTTGGATTAGCAATGAAGCTAAAGGCTTATGACGCTGGGTACAAATAAATGCAGGAAATGATTTGGAATAAAAGGGAAAATACACGTCAAGATAAAGCATCTCATCAAACATGTTGTTAAAGTTACCACGCTGCTCCCAGATGGAACTGAGTACGATGCTAACTTGCTAATTGGGTACAATTATTAAGTTTCATTAATGTTCATGTTAAAGGTTAAATAACTGTTAATACTGTACATTTGAATCTGAAAAAAATAATTTCTCTACCAACTGTATGTGGTTTCTTACGTTTTTCTTATTTGCTGTTTTGTTATTATTTTACTTATTTATTACTGATTGATTGATTTATTGTCTTTATTCTTAATTTATTTATTTATTTTTATCTTATTTTGTGTATAGAAAAATAAAAATGAAGATATTTGAGAACAGTGGAATGTTTTATCAGATATTTTGGTGTGGAAAACCGGAACCAAAGTACTGAAAAAGTGTAGGGTATAGCAGAAGCAAAAGCATTGAAGATAGTTTTTTTATTGATTTTTTTTTCCAGTTTTTAAAAAATGTGTTTTGGGTTTTTTTTGAAAACCTGATGCGGCCCGGCTTCACCCAGAACCTAGCTCCGGTGGCCCCCAGGTAAATTGAGTTTGAGACCCCTGATTTCCAACATGCATTTTTAGCCACTGGTTCTGGTAACTGATGTAAATGATCCACTTGTTTCTGCTTGAAATGCTTACAAGTCCCAATATTGCTGTTGTTGCAGAGCCATCTCCATGTACTATGAACTCAGCGAGAAAGACTTGGCCTTCATCAAACAATGCAAAGACGGAAACGGCTTCCTCATCAACCTCATCGATTCTCCGGGTCACGTTGACTTTTCCTCTGAGGTCACGGCAGCCCTCAGGGTGACCGACGGAGCCTTAGTGGTGGTGGACTGCGTCTCTGGTAGTCTTCCTAAAATGCCGCTTTCTCCTTCACACATGGATGTTCTCCTTTTAGGCTGAGCTATCATTTCGTCTTACAGGGGTGTGTGTGCAGACTGAGACTGTCCTGCGGCAGGCCATCGCTGAGCGTATCAAGCCAGTTCTGATGATGAACAAGATGGATCGGGCCTTGCTTGAACTACAGCTGCAGCCGGATGAACTCTTCCGCACCTTCCAGCGTATCGTAGAGAACGTCAACGTCATTATTTCAACTTACGGCGAGGACGAGGGAGGTCCTATGGGCAACATCTTGGTAGGGCTTTCACACCTTACTTTATGTTACAAAAATTGCTCATCTGTATTAAGATATGTATTTTTATCCTCAGATTGACCCTGTTATAGGAACAGTTGGCTTTGGTTCTGGTCTACACGGCTGGGCTTTCACATTGAAGCAGTTTGCGGAGATGTATGTGGCTAAGTTTGCTGCTAAAGGCGAAGCTCTGATGAGTCCTGCAGAAAGGTGTAAGAAAGTAGAAGACATGATGAAGAAACTGTGGGGAGACAGGTAAAACACAAGAAATACAAGTCATTTTCTTTAATAAACATGCAAAGATATTTGAATATACAGTAGTGTAACATGCCAGCGCCAAAGGCGGGCGGGTCAAGTATTTGTGCCACCTTAACCTGACAGACAGGTATCTAGAGTGGCTACACGCCTTTGCCTTTCATAGCAGAGGACTGGGTTTGATTCCCGGCCAGAGTTGCGTCAGGTTGCAGCATTGGCATAAAATCTAAACAGACAGCTAGCACTCCCTCGATAAATAAATACCTAGGTAATACCTACCTAGGTAATAAAAATAACATCATAACTCCTCCTTTGTTTTTTCAATTGGGTCTCTGTCAAATGACACGAAGAACCGGTTGGGGAGAAGTTTATTGGCACCACCTCTTGGTTTACATGCATAAACCTCAAACGATAAGAAAACGTATATAAGACAAGCCGTCTTTGTTTGACTTTGTCACATTTATGGGTCAATTATCACAACATTCACGATCTAGCTTAACAGTTGGTCATTGCGCACAAAATACATTGAAATTCACATACACAAGTGCAGTTATTAGGTATTAGAAATATACTGTATATACAATATATATAAAACAATTTTTCTTTGTAGATGGTTTATTCATTCATTCATTTTCTACCGCTTTTTTCCTCACGAGGGTCGCGGTGAGTGCTGGAGCCTATCCCAGCTGTCTTCGGGCGAGAGGCGGGGTACACCCTGGACTGGTGGCCAGCCAATCACAGGGCACATATAGACAAACAACCATTCACACTCACATTCATACCTATGGACAATTTGGAGTCGCCAATTAACCTAGCATGTTTTTGGAATGTGGGAGGAAACCGGAGTACCCGGAGAAAACCCACGCATGCACGGGGAGAACATGCAAACTCCACACAGAGATGGCCGAGGGTGGAATCGAACCCTGGTCTCCTAGCTGTGAGGTCTGCGCGCTAACCACTCGTCCGCCGTGCCGTCCTGTAGATGGTTTAAATTATTTAAATTATTTCTACAAATTACTGTTTACGCTGTACATTGTTCATATTTGATGTAATCTATTTATTCTCCACATTATTATTTATTATTTTTTTTATTTTTTATTTTTTATTTTTTATTTTTTATTTTTTATTTTTTATTTTTTATTTTTTATTTTTTATTTTTTATTTTTTATTTTTTATTTTTTATTTTTTATTTTTACACGGGAGCCAGGCAACAACATTTCGTTGGCAATTTTACTGCTGTGTTATTGTGCAATGACAATATAGAAAGTCTATGTCTATGTCTATGACTATGTGGGAAAACCCACCCAATCACCTAGGTCTGTAATAATTAATAAAATGACGTGGGTGTAGGTCGGCTGCAGCAATCTGGCCTCAGCCAGTGAGGTATAAAAAGTGTGTGAGGCATATTATGGGGGTAGGTTGGCAAAAACAGCCATTATTGACAATTATTTGTTCTATATTTGAAATCGTCTGTTGAAATGTCCCTACTGTTTTTACGATGAATTGACTTTTCCCATTGCAGATATGTTGATCCAAAAAGTGGCAAGTTCACCAAGACATCTAACGGACCTGATGGCCAGAAATATCCTCGCTCTTTTTGCCAGTTTATTTTGGACCCCATCTTTAAGGTGAAAAGCAAATATTCGAGGCATTTCTAAGCTTCATTCAAATAATGCGGCAAAACATTGGCATTCAAACGACGTGGCGTCCCTCAGGTGTTTGACGCCATCATGAATTTCAACAAGGACGAAACAGCCAAACTAATAGAAAAGCTGGATATCAAGCTGGACTCGGAGGACAAAGAGAAGGAAGGGAAGCCCCTGCTAAAGGCGGTGATGCGTCGCTGGCTGCCTGCTGGAGAGGCCCTGCTCCAGATGATCACCATCCATCTGCCCTCGCCTGTCACCGCTCAGAAGTACCGCTGTGAGCTGCTCTACGAGGGGCCAGGAGATGATGAAGCCGCCATGGGTGAGTAGTGCGTTTCTTGTCACCTTAAAGTACACGTACAGAAACTGACAGCGGACTTAATCTTCTCAGGCATTAAGAACTGTGATCCCAAAGGTCCTCTCATGATGTATATCTCCAAGATGGTCCCGACAAGTGACAAGGGTCGTTTTTATGCTTTTGGCCGTGTGTTTTCTGGCTGTGTGTCCACCGGCCAGAAGGTGCGCATCATGGGGCCAAACTTCACTCCTGGAAAGAAAGAAGATCTTTACATTAAACCCATTCAAAGGTGAGCAGTTGTCTACAAATGAAATAAAAGTGATGCTTTTTCTCAATATGTGCTTTATGTACTCATCCAGGACCATCCTGATGATGGGCCGCTATGTGGAGCCTATTGAAGATGTCCCCTGTGGTAACATTGTAGGTCTTGTTGGAGTTGACCAGTTCCTGGTGAAGACTGGGACCATCACCACTTATGAACAAGTACTTGATTCTCTTAATAAATCCTAAACTGCATTTTTTTTACGTTAAAACCCAGCAGTGATTGGACTCATTGCCTCTGCAGGCCCACAACATGAGGGTGATGAAGTTCAGCGTTAGCCCTGTCGTTAGAGTCGCTGTAGAGGCCAAGAACCCGGCTGACCTCCCCAAGTTGGTGGAGGGTCTGAAGCGCTTGGCCAAATCTGACCCCATGGTGCAGTGCATCATTGAAGAGTCTGGAGAGCACATCATCGCAGGAGCAGGGGAGCTGCACCTGGAGATCTGCCTAAAGGACTTGGAGGAGGACCATGCCTGCATTCCACTCAAGGTACAATATAAACCTACAATACAAATATACCTTTGAAAGATAATAATGCTCAGTTTAAACTGACACTGCCCAAACATACCTGATCAGGCTGCGCCACACAACAGTTATCTCATGGCCGTTTTCACATAAAGGTCACACTCATAAATCAAATCAAATCAACTTTATTTGTATAGCACTTTTCCTGCAAAGACATGCAACACAAAGTGCTTTACAGAATTAAAACAATTACCACAATTAAAAGGAAAAACAAAGAAACAAAGGAAAGCCCCTCCTCCCCACCCTCCATACTAGACACACACAATTACACACAATCACACAATCACACACAATCACACAGTAGGAAGACATGGCATGGCACTGAGGATCAAGGAAACGCCACCTTTGGGGCCGTCCACACTGGCCGTCCATCGGGGGAACAGCACCCGGGCCCCCCGACTCCGACAGACGGGCGGACCCCCACATTAAAGGGAGGAACCCTCCACCCAGCCGGGTCGAAGGTACCCAAGGATGGCACCCCCTCAGCAGACCCGACACAGCCCCCAGTGTGGAGGACCCCCCCTGAGGAAACACTGGATTTAAAAGCTAAAGACTAAGAGCATAAAATAGGACTAAAAAGATAAAAACATAAGAAAAGTTAAAAAATCTTAGTTAAAAGCCTGATTAAAAAGGTGTGTCTTCAATCTTTTTTAAAAATATCAACAGTCTCCGCAGTCCTGAGGCTCTCCGGCAGGCTGTTCCACAGGTGGGGGCCATAGTGGCTAAATGCTGCCTCACCGTGGGTTTTCGTTCTGGGTTCTGGTATTGTTAAAAGGCCAGTGCCGGAGGACCGCAGCGTCCACGGGGGTTGATATGGTAAACGCAGATAAATAAGAAGGTGCCATTAAGGCCGTTAAGACATTTAAAAACAGTAAGAGAATCTTAAAATCGATCCTGAAGCGGACGGGGAGCCAATGTAGCGACTTTAAAACTGGTGTCATTTTAAAATGAAAAAAGAGAAACAAGTCAAACTCCACCTGAGCAAGAATGAAGTCGTCCTATTTGAACAGATGCTCCTTTGTACTTTGCTATGACACCTTTCTTAAATTAAGCAGGGTTTCCCATCGTCGAACTAACTTCTGGAAGTTACGACTATTTTTGTAGATGTATTTAATTAAATGAAGCAGATGCATCTTTTTCGTCTTTCTTTTTGGGCTTTTCCCTTCAGGGGTCGCCATAGCAAATGAACCGCCTCCATCCACTTTTATGCATCTGTCTCTCTCACACCAAACTACCCTCATGTATACTTCACTATGTCCATAAACCTCCTCTTTGGTCTTCCTCTACGCCTCCTACCTGGCAACATCCTTCTACCAATATATTCACTATCTCTCCTCTGGACATGTCCCAACCATCTTAGTCTGGCCGATAACTGACGTACTCATGCCTGATCCTATCCATCCTGGTCACTCCCAATGTGAACCTCAGCATCCTCATCTCTGCTACCTCAAGTTCTTCTTCCTGTCTTTTCCTCAGTGGCACTGTCTCCAGACCAAACAACATGGCTGGTCTCACCACCAAATGAAGCAGATGCATCTAAAACTAAGCGGTGCTCTTGAACACCATTAGCGTACTGCACACTGTGCCTAATTATAGAGGAAGGAAGGTTTTAAATGGTTCTGTGTGCGTTCTGTGAACAAATAAACCACCCACAGACATATTGAAGCCAGAATCTGAACATAGTGTCCCAAGTCTAAAAGAACCACTATTAGTTCTTCACAGAGCTTTGTTTGGGCTGTTTGGCGATGTGACAGTGTACAGAAATTCAGACGTATTTATAGCAATAATTTTCCCCCAAAAATAAATCCTATGAAAACAGTTTCCGCTGCATATGAAAACAGAACCACAATAATTGATATATCTTTGTGAAGGTTACAAAAGCCATAGAAATTAATCCCAAAAAAGTTGAAGGGTGACAAAAATACTTTCTCTCTTTGCAGAAATCCGACCCAGTTGTGTCTTACAGAGAGACCGTGACGGAGGAATCAGACCAGATGTGTCTCTCCAAGTCCCCCAACAAGCATAACCGCCTCTTCATGAAGTCTCGTCCTTTCCCAGAAGGCCTGGCTGAGGATATCGAAAAGGGTGATGTCACCGCTCGGCAGGAGCTCAAGGCCCGCGCGCGTTACCTGGCTGAGAAGTATGATTGGGATGTGGGTGAGGCCAGGAAGATCTGGTGCTTCGGTCCAGATGGAAGCGGGCCCAACCTGCTCATCGACGTGACAAAGGGGGTCCAGTACCTGAATGAGATTAAGGACAGCGTGGTGGCTGGCTTCCAGTGGGCTACTAAAGAGGTAAAGTACACATTGAATTCATTTGTGGATTATGAGCTGTGATTTTTAAATGAAAGATTGCGTCGTTGTGCTCCTTGTGCAGGGTGCGCTGTGCGAGGAGAACATGCGCGCGGTTCGTTTTGACATCCACGACGTGACACTGCATGCCGACGCCATCCACCGCGGGGGTGGACAGATCATTCCCACAGCTCGCAGGGTTTTGTACGCCTGCCAGCTGACTGCGCAGCCTCGCCTCATGGAGCCTGTGTATCTGGTGGAGATACAGGTATGTAGGCTTCATGCACACTTCATGCATATTTAATGACATTTTTGTGGTTTTTTTAGGATACCTGATGTGGTCTGATAGTTGCATGTTGCACACAAACAAAATGACTTCACTGCTCTGTATTAAGCATAATATTCATTTTGTAGGGAAGGAAAAATATTTGCTTGATCTTGTGGTGTATTGCCCAAATGCTGAGTTGTGTGCCTTGTTTAAATGTCCAATTTGTAAATATCTAAATGTCCAATATCCATTTTTTCACCTAGTGTCCCGAAGCCGTAGTGGGTGGGATTTATGGTGTGCTGAACAGGAAACGAGGTCATGTGTTTGAGGAATCTCAAGTGATGGGGACCCCCATGTTTGTGGTGAAAGCCTACCTGCCTGTGAACGAATCCTTCGGTAGGTGTTTTTCAAAGTCATTAAACTAGCAGTGCTTAATAATAATAATAGGGTGGGGTGAGGTAAAAGGTGGGTGGGGGGCAACATGTAGGCATTGTTTGTATACACTTGTATGCTGTGCATTTTGTTGCATTTCCCTAGTTTCAGTTCAGAGTGTAGTCTGTGAAATCTGGATAATGACCCTGTGTTGAGGCACCACCATACTCTACAACACTCTACAGCAGGGGTCTCAAATCTGCCAAATGTGGCCCGCAGGACACTAGTTTGAGGCCCCCGCCTTGATATGAAAGTTTAATGTTAGTGCGGCCCGCCGCAAGTTTGATATGGATGCTGTATGGCATCATGTACCCAGAAAAAAGTTTGATTAATGTTCATGTTAAAGGTTAAATAACTTAATACTGTTAATTTTAATCTGAAAAAAATAATTTGTCTACCCACCAACTATATGTGGTCTCTTAAGTTTTTATTATTTGCCGTTTTATTATTATATTTATTACTGATTGATTTTCTTTATTTTTGATTTGTTTATTTTTCATCTTATTTTGTGTAGAAAAATAAAAATTAAGATATTTGAGAACAGTGGAATGTTTTATCAGAGCTTTTCTTGTAGAAAATCGGAACCAAAGCAAAGTTTATTCATTTTTCTGTTTTTAATAAATGCGTTTTTTTTTTTGAAAACCTGATGCGGCCCAGCCTTGCCCAGACCCTAGCTCCAGTGGCCCCCAAGTAAATTGAGTTTGAGACCCCTGCTCTACAGTCTCCTCCCTGCAAACTTTGCATAGCGTGACATACGCCTCTGAAAACCTATAGAACATGTCTACGATTCGTTTCGAGGGTCAACAGTCCACTTCCGTGAACACCTTCTCCTCGGATTTGGGATCAACATTTGAATTAAAATGGCTGCTGTGACACATGGATTAGTAAATAAATAAAATGAGGGCATAATTGAATTAAAGTATTGAGTATTTAAAAGCATGGAAGGTATGTTAAAAATGCTGAGTCAGGAAATTGTTCACACATTTCACCTTTTTTTTTTAATGTATTTATTGTTTGTAGCTAAAAGGTTATTTTCTACAGGGTTCACTGCTGACCTGCGCAGCAACACCGGAGGCCAGGCCTTTCCTCAGTGTGTGTTTGACCACTGGCAAATCCTCCAGGGGGACCCCAAAGACCCCACCAGCAAACCCTCCGTGGTTGTTGCAGAAATTAGAAAACGCAAAGGTCTCAAGGAAGGTATCCCCGCTTTGGACAACTACTTGGACAAATTGTAAAAAAAAACAAAAAAAACAACTTGACCCTGGATTTTACATATGTCCAACTTTTTAGCACTAAATAATGTGGGCACTTTAATGTTTGCACAGGCTAAAACATTTGCACAAATGGTTTGATTCAAAGACAGGAACATAAAAAAAAGCTTAAGCTTGTGTTGTTGGCTAGCAGGGGCAATGATGCTTAATTTCATTTAGCAGCGACAGTACACCAAGTGCCTTGGCCAAGGCTTCTGGGAATATTGGAGTAAAGCTGTTGAAATATCAATTTATTTTAGTCTTTTACATCACCCCCTTTCCTCAATTTTATCTGACACAATGGCTCTGTATGGTGCACTGTGAAACCGCTGCAATAATATTGCAAGCAAGAATGTTCAAGCTAAAAATCTCCTGATTGAACTTCATAATAAATAAAATATTCAACTGCAGATGAAGTGGCTTTTATTTTCTTAATTTCTTACATGACCCAGAAAAGCACTGGTGCTGTCATTGAATGTCCCTCGCTTATGGCTGATGGACATTTTTTAACCCTCACTTTTCATTCAAGTTTTCTTAAGTTATATATGTAATGATAGTAAATGCCACTTAATATACAAAGCTTGATTGCAAAAACAAAAAAAACAATGCAATCATTTGCAAACTTTTCAACTTGCATTCAACAAATTACAGCACTTAGAAATTCACTGTTGATCCAGAAATGTATGAGTAAATCTCAACTTTACAGAAGTTAACCTTGAAATCATACAGTATCTCTTTTGTTTGCACATCAGACAAAGTGCTTGTTGGTGACTTGTGTGATGGGATCAATTTCAGAATGGATTTGTCGCATTATCAAGAACATTGTATTTTATTTTTGTACTGTAGCCTGCTGAATACAGGATGAAAATAAATTGCAAATGATGACATTATCCCTTTTACTGACATTACACAAAGAATTCTGGAATCTGGATTTGTACAACAATAAAATGTCATCACTGAGAGGGTCCGTATATTTACAAGAAAGCTGAAAGAAAACATATGAGTTTAATGTGCATTTGTCACAAAACCAAAATATACAAGGCCCAGAAAGTGCAAGGTCTTATGAATATACTGTAGGAAACTACCAAGTAAAGACACAAGATAGGACCGTTTGTACTGTAGTAATGTATAGTACTCTCGTGGTTAATACGGTAATCCACAAAGCCTTTTAAATCTGCAGGTGGATGGAAGCCACGGGTAACTGCTGCTGTGTAGTTGTGAAATGCTGATGTCTGATCATCTTGGGAACATTCAGTGTCAAGTTTTTGTTGGCAACACACAGCAGTTATTAATGCTGTGAATAATTTAAGCAGATCCTTCTCCCCCTTTTTTTTTTTACTCCACTGCGGACAGCAAGTAAAGACACAAGATAAAACAGTTTGTAATGTAGTAACGTACGGGATCGTAAGGGTTAATCGGAAGGTTCAAATATGCCAAGAATCCATCCAGCCTTTTACATTTGCAGGTGAATGGAAGTAACAGGTAACTACTGATTGTAGTTGTAGTTGTGAAATGCTGGTCTGATTATCTTGGGCAACATTCAGTGTCAAGCATTTTGTTGGAAACTGATATTAATGCTCTGAATAATTTAAGCAGATTCTTTTTCCCCACTTTGTATAGTTCCATTTTTTTTTTTTAAATCACAAATAATGTTACCTACATCACCTCATGACTATTTGTCTTCCAATGTGGCTAGCAGTAGTGCACTGTATGGAGGGGACAGTATTATGACCAATGAGCCCCGAGATGTAGAACCTCCCCCACCCAGCTCCGGGACCTGGTTTCTAGGCAGTCACATTTGATGGAACATTGCTGCAAAAGTCTAAGAAGATGTGACTATGTGTAGAAGATGACCTCAGGAATCTGTCCGTCCTCTACTGAAGTGCCATTGTTGTTGCCCGCCGCGTAGCAGAACGTGAAACAGGTCTTGGTGCCCGTAGTTGACGACTCGTGCGTTACCTTGCGCATTCCCTTGGTGCCGTAATGAGAGTCTGGGCCCTGCAGGACAGTAAAGGATGAATAATTACGGCAAGGCCAAACTCTCCTGTATAGTGATGGGGTGGAGTCTGTTAATTAGACGGCTATATTCCCAGTCTGAATTAGTATTAACGACTAACCAGATTTAACAATTATCATAGTGATTATGGTCGTGTCCTGATACAACTTTTTCAACTTCTGAATCCTATACCGATATTGCAGCCTTGACTATTGGCCAATACTGATTTTTATTAATTACTTAATTGTGGAATGACAAATGGAATATTAATCAAGTGATATTACTCAAACAGACAACAATAATCAGTAATGATATGCATTTACTTCTTTAAACATCTGGGGTATAGCTTTATCCACAGTGTAATGGCAGATTTAAACCCGACTTCACCCACCACCAATAGGGTAAGATTTGATTGGCTGAGCCATGTCATGCTGTCTGTGTGTAAATATTTACTACCATAATAGCTGGAATAACTCCATAGCTAAAACAAGACCATTTTCCTCACAAGGTTCTGCAGGATAAAAACTCTAATCTCATCTAATCTAATCTAATCCCCATTGTAAATATTGATTTTTTTGCAAGAGTTCATGTCAATCAAATGTCTTAAAATACTTATTCTCCAGTGTATAAAAGAAAAGCACTTGAACATTGGCTAAAGGTGAGTCGGTGCCAAACTATGCATTATATAGCTATACCTTTGCCGACATTAAACCCTCCAAAACATTCCCATGTCATGCAGCCTGAAACAAAATAACGTGTACAAACCTTGAGCGTCGCACAGGCAGTGTAGTTAACATTGGGTAGTATCTCCACTGGTTCTTTAAACATGACTCTGAAGGTGTTGGCGGATCCGTCACAGCTGAAGCCTGTTTCGTTCTGACCCAGTACGGTGTTACTGTCTGTGTGGATAATCTGCATGAACAGAGGCAACGTTACAGAATACGTGCGCAAAGAAAGAAACACCACGGCCTACCAGATCTGGATTGTACCTGTATGTTGACTTGGTAGTCTGTTGGTCCGTGTATAGAGCCATACAACCCGAACCCAACCACAAATATCCTCCTGTTTACTGAGAACCTAAAACATGTACATTAGCTTAACACGAGATGTACTGTATATTTGCCGAGGTACAAATGTCAAATATTTCACCGAATGCGGTCGCTTGTCCCACTGTAGCCCCAGCGACTCTCCACTTGTCCAAAGCGTGTGATGCTGCACTCCTTCCCACGAAGGCAGCAACGAGGCCGATCAATGAAGTCTACTCGTGGTTTAGGGTTCACTGTGAAGTGTAGGAAGAGGCTCACCACCTCTCGATCAGTCAAAATACTGGACTGGGCTGGAACTGATGGAAGATAAACGGCATACATTAAATGAGTCTGTGCGCTTTGGGAAAGTGCAAGGCAGATGTGAGTTGTTTTTGTTTTTTTTTTTACCTGCAGCAAACTCTTCAATGGTCATGAGAGGGAAGCGGATGAGTGTTAGGGCCTTGCCCAGCACTTTGCGCTTGTTCTCCGGAGTAGGCTGCAGCTGCTGCCTGTGAGCCTCCGCCTCAGCCCAACGCACAGCAGCGCCAAACAGACGCACCTCCCGCACGCCTAGGGTGTCCCTCTCCAACACGGCCACCAGCGTATCTTAAAAAGGGTACACAGAGGTAAGTATCAGTCAACTGCAATGCATCGTCACAGCATCAAGGTCATGTGAGGCAACAATACCAAGGTCGATGTCTGTGAAGCCTTCAGCGGCGAGAGCGTCTCCTGTGTTCTTGTCAATATTTTCAAGGCAGAGGCTGGCAAGTTGAGGCTCATCAAACAAACGTGCCTGAAACAAAAGCACCCATACAGTAAGATGACACATTAAATTACACATGCACAATCCAATGATATCAAATACAACCGCAGTAACAATAAATAATAATGATAGTACCAGGAATACTGCCATTGTTGTGGAGTTGATATGCACTCTTTTAGCTAAAGAGGCTAAACACACTATTAGAAACTCATTCAGACGTAGAGATCGAGGACTTCACAGCATGCTTGCAGACAGCAGCAGAAGGCGCTTGTTCCAGGTGAGCAACTGTGGTTGTTGAGGACAGCTAACCTGCTAAGTTGGGGACTACCCAGCATTGATGGGAGCACTTCCTGATCCCAGCATGCTTTGCTGGACTGCTTTGTAAATATGACATGTTTAATGTTATGTACATTTTTGACATTCCAGTTAGTATTTGTGTGTCTGCTTGTCTGTTGGTTATGTTATGTTCGCTATGCCTCCCATGATCACTGTTAGTATTTTTCATAGTTACTCCACCTTCATTCCGATTATTTTCTGGTTGAACAAAACATATTGAGCTTGTGTAAAATGTTTACCTGTGTGAGGAGCATGAATGCATTGTCTGCTCTCAGGTTCTTCTTGAGGAACTCCACACAGTGGGCCTCCAGGGCAGGGACGGCGTACTTTTTGGCGGTATACAACGTAGTCATGACGGTCTCTGGCCCGATCTGAACTTCGTCAGAGTACAGAAACCTGCACAGGTTGAAAAATACATTGTCCGTTTACTTTGATTGACGCTAAAGTTTAACTTGCACTTTATGTAGTGTCAAATATTTAAAAAAAAGGGTTGAAGGCATTTGGGATGGGATTAAAGAATAATGCCTGAGACAGTAAATGCACATAATGTCGTCATGCTGATATTACCTCTAATTGTGACAACAGTAATTAGCTGACTGGGAAGCAGAAACACTTGATTGTGACACTAAGGCCATCGTGCACAGTTTCTTACTTTAGCAAAGCCAAAAAAGCAGCTGGTTCCACGTCAGGAAGCTCTATTTCAGTTGACGTCGTCGCCATTCCCCCGTTGAACATGGCATCAAACACAGCACTTCCCACCGCCAGAACGAACCTAGCAATACGAGCATCTATCAGCCTGGGGACAAGTTATAATTGTGTCTGTTGGAGCCGTAAATCTCCATCTTACCTGTGTGCGGGTATCCTCTGAACCCCCATTCCTTTGCCCACCAAGAAGTGCACGTCGCTGAGCACTTCGTTGTTGAACAGAAACGCAAATCTCTCCTTCACTGTGCTCTTCGTTGCCTGCCAGTTGTACACCGGCTCTCGGTACACCAACACGGACGCAGCCGCCGGTGTTGCGGTTGGTGCTGCCGCCGGGGTCGCGTTTGACGCCGCAATTGTTGCCATGTTGGACGCCGGTGTAGCCATGCCTCCTGTCGCTGCAGCGCCTGCCGCTGCGGGCGGCTGCATAGAGCCCTGCGCAGTCGGTGGAGCTCCGTTGGTGGAAACGCCGTTGCCGTCTACGCCGCCAGGCCCCAGTTGCGGGTTGGGGCGCCGAGTAGCTCCTTGCGACCCTCCAGCCGAACCAACCGCACCGCCGTTGGATGTCGGCATTGAGAAAACGCTGTTGCTGGGCTGGCTGTTCCCCAGTGGACCCGGGCCGGCGAAGTTTAGGCAAGGAGGCCTACCAGTATTTTCTCCAGCAGCCATTTTACATGTAGCTTAGGCGTAAACGACACTTCTTCTTCTTTGTCGTTTAACAGCGGATGCTAACTATGTTAGCGCAATACCGCCACCCTCCGGATGTGATATGCTAACTGTCTCGGGAACATTACAGCTCTGACATAGTCTCTGTTTACCTATTAAAAAGTTAAACCAGTGAATCTTCAGGTGAGGTTTGAGAAGTAACAGTTATTTCCCCGTAAATTACTCCAGTTAACAAGTTAACGAGGTGAGCTGTAGGCACAACATGTACATATACTATGCTAGCATCTTTCATTGTGGGCAGGTTACTTTCCACTACACGGACTGGCTAGGCTACAAAAAACGTGTCCGTCTTATCAGCAAATAAAACTTTATATTTAACTGGATTGGTTTTAGCTTGTTTACATTTGTCTAAATCGGCTTTGGACAATGTTGGACAATACAGTTACAGACGGATGAGATGTGCTGTCGTGTATGTCTCTTTCGGTCATCACCATTCATCACATTAATGACATCACACTGAAACCTTAAAATTTTCCAACTTCTGCATTCAAGTTAAACATGTATTTTGTTAGGCTACACATACGACTGCATAATGTCGTTGACTTTTGCCAATATCTACCCACAGTATAGTTTGAATGGTTTGCATTACTCCCGATTTGTATTACAGTCAGGGCACGTTTGCCATGCCGTCCTCTGTTAACCTCCTCTCTTCCTGCTCCTCTCCCCAGTGACGTCACAGCGGCGAGGGGAGCTGTCCTCGCGCACAGTGCTGCTGCTGCTGCTGCTCAAACAAGATGGCTGTGCGGGCGACAGGAGCGGCGAGCTGAGGGCAACTAGAAAAGTGAAGAGAGGGTATTATCCCCGTGAGGCCATTAACCGCCAATAAGGCAACACCTTTACGGAGCGACCCGGCAGCTTTTTTGTGACAAGACTTGTCCATCTTTTCTACAAATCTGGCTAGTAGTCAGACGGAGCGAGCCAACAAATCACGGAGTAGCCAGGCAAGCTGCTCACCGGAGGACAACCGGGAACCCTCACGGCACTTACAGAGATGTCCCTGCTATGTGTGGGAGGTAAGACGCAGAATCTCAGCTTGCTTGGTGTAACACTTGGTCGTGTTTTTTAAGCACTGCACCAATCCGTCTGACGGGGTATCAGCTTGAAAGAAAAGTCTTGTTTCTCCGTGCTGTATATGGATTGTTGGCAAAGCCTGTCACGTCTATTTACAAACGACAATCACACCTGTGACACATTCTTTTACGTCTCACTGTTGTAATTCATCCACGGAAGTAGATGTGTGTGTGTATGAGAGAGAGGGGGACAGAGAGCGACAGAGATAGGTTAACTCCGTTCAGTATCGTCAAAGTACCACAAGCTGCCGAGTTATGAACGAACGTATACTTAGACCGCCGTATCCTGCTCAGGCTACTAACGTTAGTCTTGCGGTTGTTTCCCTTGTGTGTGTGTGTGTGTCTTCCACTATGTTAATTGATGCGTGGGCTGACCGACACGAACAAGACGTGGAAAAGCCCCTGCCTCTACCGCGTTGCCGCTGCAGTTTCCGCCTCCTTCCGCCACTCCGCTGTAGTCGTGAGGGAATACTCGTAGCCTGCTGGAGGTGCGCGTCACTTCTCAACGCCCCCTCCCTTGAAGCGATGCGTCATCTCTTCCCACCCAACTTCCCGGCCCACCTCCCTCCCCTCCCTTCCCAAAAAACATAAACCAAAAAAAAAACACCTGATGCTGATATTTCCTCTCACACGATTAACGAAGAAGTCAGGTGACCCCCTCCTCCGTCTTCTTTGACGCTAGTCAGACACATGTTTGCAAAAGTTGTTTGATACTGAAATACATTTCTCTTCTTAAAAAAAGCTGCAGCAGATCCAAAAATAGAAAATTGTGCTGGTCAGGAGCTTAAAGCTCTAAATGCATGCATGCTTTTAAAAAGTACAAGAACCACACTATTGGTGAATCTCGGCATGACAGTCCTGAATGGTTTGGGTCAGATGCACTGGACCGGTTGCTGGACAAATTCCAGTTTGTTTCCAAGGCCTTGCCAGTGTGCCTTGAACAAGGCATTGGAGCTTTAACTGTGTGTGCGGTTCATGCATTTGCACATCTCTTCCTAGTTACATATAGTATGCATGCCCATTTGATGTCCTTTTGTGTGTGCGTATATACGGTATATGCAGTATATACAAGGGTCTGATTTAATCGGCCGATTATAGCCATTGGAGAATAATCAGTAATTGGACACAAGTTGGTTGATTGATGCTCATTGTGTTTGTGTGTGTGCGTTTTCTTTGGGTACTCCCACTTCCTCCCACATTCCCAAAGTATGCATGTAACTGGATATAACTGGAGACTTTAAATTATCCATTAGGTGTGAATGGTTGTGTTGTTGGCTGGCGGCCAGTCCAGAATGTACCCCGCCTTTTGCCCAAAGTCAGCTGGGAGCGTACCGCAGCGTACCCCCGCAACTCCAGTGAGGACAATCGGCATATAAAATTGATGGCTGGATGAATAATGGGCGGGGCTGCCTATACTCTCTGTCCTATATGCTATCGCTTAATGCCTTGACTTTTCGCTGACCTAAAATATGTACAGTGTAGGAAATGGGACATTAAGTCACAAAGAAGTCTTTTCCCCAGATTGGACAGGCACAGTGCAAAATGGATTGAAACCCCACCAGTCCATAAGGTAGATTGTCCTGTGCAAGGCAGACCGAACAGGAGACGGTTTCATGTACTGTTACATCCCTAATCTCCATTTGCCTACAATAAATACATCAAGAATGTGGTCCTGGACATGCTTTGAATAAAAAAGTGTCCTGATGTAACTTGCAATGGAAATAAAGCCACATGGATCACCTGTCTTTTGCTGCAAATCGAGCAAATTCATTGTCCACCTACAGGTCTCCTGGCTCTAAATGTGAATGATAGCTGTGGTGTGTCAGAGCTCCTGGTCTTGATTGTAGGTGTAATGGTGGAAACGTAGGGAGGCAAGGAGCTGTAAAAGGGGTTTCAAAGTCACCTCATATGCGTCATTATAGATGCCACCCTACCTCATCTCATCCCGCCATGGTCCACCCATTGACTGTCCCTGCACAGAGTCAGACCCAGGTGTCATTAAACCCTTGGAGTTATCCATTCATAAAGGCGCGCTGCGGCGGCTGTCAGAGATGTAGACTACGAGACTTGGCAGAGTGCCTTGCTTCTGTTCCTGTTACATCATTCATGCTTACCTGACTGGAGCTATTTTTGGCATCCACAGTACTTGGGCTTCTTGAAGAGGTTGCGTTTCTTCACAGTATCTGTCAACAAAGCAGAAACATTTTACTTGAAAACATGGCTTGTTTTTCAGACAATATTCAGTATTAAATACTTACTCCTTATTTCTAAAATCACAAATACTTAAACTTGCTGATATATTCATTCATTTTCTACCGCTTTTTCCTCACGAGGGTCGCGGGGGTTGCTGGAGCCTATCCCACCTGTCTTCGGGCGAGAGGCGGGGCACACCCTGGACTGATCGCCAGCCAATCACAGGGCACATATAGACAAACATTCACCATTCACACTTCACACAACATTCATACCTATGGACAATTTGGAGTCGCCAATTAACCTAGCATGTTTTTGGAATGTGGGAGGAAACCGGAGTACCCGGAGAAAACCCATGCGTGCACATGCAAACTCCACACAGAGATGCCCGAGGGTGGAATTGAACCCTGGTCTCCTAGCTGTGAGGTCTGCGCACTAACCACTAGACCGCCGTGCCGATATAGTTAATCTTCAAACAGGTAAAATAATGCATAAGGCTAAAAATAACAAATTACCTAAAAATGTCATCCAATACTTCTCTACAAGAGAGGAGAAATATGATCTCAGGGAAGAACTAAATTTGAAACACTTATATGCTAGGACTGCTAGTTAAAAAGCCATAGCTTTTCAGTATGTGGAATCAAACTATGGAATGGATTGAGTAAGTCCCTCAAACAATGCACAACGATGAGCCAATTCAAGAAACAATACAAGCAGTTGATGTTTTCTAAATACAAGGATGAAGAGTCTTGAACCAGTCATGATGTGCTATATATATCACTATATTGACACTTACTATGGTACACATTATGTCATTGGATGCTCATATCACCTTGTACTTTGGTACATGACAAAAAAAAAACAAAACAAAAAAATAATAATAAAATAACTAAAACTTAAACTATATCAGGAAAGCAGGAAGTGAACAAATGTAACAGTTACTGATTGCAAAAGTACCAGATGGAGGGGTAGGATTTAATAAGCTTTGTTTCTTCCTCCTCCTTTTGGACATGTGGAACAGTGAACTGATTATGTGATGCACTCAATTGTAATCTGATGCATGTTCAAATGAAATAAAACCATTACCATTACCAAATAAAATTCCTAGCTCTGTGTTGTCTCTCATCCCTGTCAAAGCTTGTGAAGCACCAGTTATTAAGGCTTTGATTTAATGTTTTACATCGGTCATCAATCTTCATCAAGCTATTGTTTGGGATTATGGCAGAAGTCAGGTTTGTAAACATGGAATTTTAAATAGATTTCATATGAGTGTATTCACTAATCTGTAATAAAACATTAATTCACAAAAGCTGTGTTGGTGTTAAAGAAAATGTGTCATTTTTAACTGTGCATCTGTGCTGGATTAACATGCAGAGGCTGATTTCCTTCAGCCAGTAAATCAGACACTAATGAACACAATTCTTCAGCAAAGTCATTTTTTTCCTGGCTGTGATCTGTTTATATTTTTAGTCTGTTTCTCTATGACTCATGTCAGCCTTTGTTTTATTGTTGGCTTCATCTTATCGCAAATGCCCGCTCCCTGTTTTACATTCTTCAACAGTACATGGAGCTCGCTTGATGTTGAGCCCGGTTTGCTGTGTCAGGTATTCCATGAATGAAAGCCCTGCAAGTAAAAGCAGGGTTTCGTGCATACAAATGTGTGAGCCTCTTTTCACTATGCTTTTTTTTTTTTTAAATAAGAGAGTGAAATACTGGATCTAGCCTACTCACCCATGACCTGCTTCCAGGAAATTTATCCATATGTTATGGCCCCTCACAGGCACATGTTTATGGGTTCAAGTTCATGTAGTGCAGTGCAGTGTATGTTGGCCGTTGTGCTCTCTGCTTGGGTACGTGTGGCGAAATACAGTATTGTTAATGGAGGCTCATGGACATTTCCTGTGGTAACTCACCCTGTCATAGAGATTTATGATCTTGAACCATAATTAAGCTTCAGCTTTTCACAGTTGAAAATCCAATTCCGGTTCATATTGATTCTTCTCATGTGCTGATATATTTTTAGTTCTCTTTTGATTGTAGTACTAAATACAGTGATCTTAGAAGGATGTTGGGATAGTGTGTATGTGTGTGTTAAATTACATTAAATCTAATCTAATAAAGATTTAGATTTGAATGTAACATCTTATATTTGTATCCTACAGTATGTTCATATAAAAACCTGTACCCACACACATAAACATCTACATGTTAATGTGTTTAAAGGAATGGTATTTTGTTTATCATCAGTGCTGCAGGTACAGGTGAGTGAACTGCAGATGTGTGTGTGTACATAAGTGCTTGTTGATGTAGCTTGCAAAACACAAAAGTGTTTTGCTGACTAGGAGTAATTCTGTATTTATGTTTCATTTTGTGCTGGTTACTATGGTGATGTAGTGGTGTGTCCGGCCACGGCCACTATGAGTGAAGGTAATATTGGTATTACAGCACATGCCTTGTGGGTGATAAAAGTAAAAGCTCGGTTACATAATACGGGCACTTTGGATGCCATTTGTATGTTTGTGTGCATGATGTGTGCACTCTTGCAGAGTGTCGTTGAGATCTTGTAGTGCAAGTGTGTGGCGGAAAGCAGCAGTTAGTGGGACATTAAAAATGTATGCCTGCGCTTCGTCAAAGCTGGTAAAACCGTGCTGCAGCAGTGAGGGCATTCACTACAGACTAAAAAGCCCACTGATGTGTTATGTTTGATGAAAAGGGAACAAAACTTGAATCAAAACATTTGATTTATGCCAGAGGCTCAGCACATTTTGCACAGCATTTCAACAGCACTCTATTGTCATACAAACCCATTGTGAACACTGTACATAAAGTATTTGTCTTTTATTTTCCTGTAATTACAGTAGATGTCACTTTGATAAGGTGTAAGAGGATAGCTGCCTATGTTTACCAGTCAACGGCAACATGCGTGACAAGAAGTAACATACCTAAATTGCATGTTTTGGAGGAAATGAAGACAGATTGTGTTCCCGTTTGTGATTTTGTCCCTCTGTATGGTTCCACAGTGAAGAAAGCCAAGCTGGATGGACCCCAAGGTAAGTCATGACTGTACATCGCATGCATGAATAGATTCGCTGCTAAACAATATGGCAGTAATAGAATAGGGCGTCAATTTAAGTCAATACAATACAATACATGTAGTCTGTCTTTTTGGTTGTTGCCTTGTCATGTCCCCAGATTAAAGAATCTTTTACCCTCTCTTTTTTTGACAGAAAAGTTCAACACTTATGTGACTCTTAAGGTACAAAATGTGAAGAGCACAACCATTGCTGTCAGGGGCAACCTGCCCAGCTGGGAGCAAGACTTCATGTTGTGAGTCTTTCACTGTCCTCTCTGTGACGCTCGCTTTACTACAACTGATGCTTTTCCTTTCTTTCGCTCATGTTACTCTCCACTTCAGCTGCTTGAGCACATCAGATTTTCTTTTTTCCCACCTCTTACCGCCATCTTTCTTCTTATCTTCCTTTTTAATTCCGCCACCCCAAGTGTCATACATCCCTGAGTTGTTGCACAAGGTTTTTGGTTTCCACATCTGCCTCATTGTTCTATGCCACATTCTCCTTCTAAGCCTTGGCTCTCGGCCTGATAATTCTCTGCTTGGGTGCTTCTTGTAAATACAACTTTTTGATCTTCATATGCTCTTTCTACTTCCATGCATTGTTACCATCCTTTTACACGAGTTTGTTTTGCTTGTACCTCAATAACTATTGGAATAATTGAAATCACTAAAGCATTACACAACACAGGATTTTGTGTGGTATCGACATGGCAGCAGCATATGGGTGATAGATGGTGAGAATTTAACACGTAGGCTGCAGCAAGCAGGCTGACTGCGGAGTCCTGTGCATTAGTATGATGCTCGGAGGCGTGGAGCCTTGTTCTGGGGTTGCATCACTGAAGCTCTTAGTCATGTACTGCAGTGTGTGTTGTCTCTTATGTAATGTTTGGGTAGTAGAGAGAGGCTCCGCTGTCCTTCAAAATGACTTAAAATCACTCTCCCCTCGACAGGCACCAGCCCTATTTCTTAATTAAAGTTCCTACCACCTCCTTCCAAGCGTGTGATAGCATCGTCTCCTCCACTGGCTACACCATAGTTTGTCCTGCCTTCATTCATCACCCTCATCCTCTTCTCTCCTGGCCCCTATAAAATACCTTATATCACAATTTGCTTTGGTTTACACACATGTATGTCAACCCTGTGAGTATTTGTGTGTTCATTTGTTACATGCTTTCCCAATTATTCCCCCCTTTTTCATTGTAGTGAAATCAACCGCTTAGACCTGGGTCTAACAGTTGAAGTGTGGAACAAAGGCTTAATCTGGGATACCATGGTCGGCACTGTGTGGATTCCCCTCCACAGCATCAGGCAGTCAAATGAGGTTGGCCACGAACTCACCTCACCGGAAAAATATTGTTGATCACCCATGTTTTGGTGACTCTCTACCCATTTTCACTGTACACACAGGAAGGACCAGGCCAATGGCTCACACTGGACTCCCAAGTCATCATGGCTGATAATGAGATTTGCGGCACCAAAGATCCCACGCTCCACGTCGTGTTGCTCGACACACGGTTTGAGCTACCTCTTGGTGAGCGCATTGGTTCTGTAGTTTGCGATATATCTATATCAAGGGTGTGCAAACTACATCCCCGGGGCCACATCTGGCCTGTCAAGCATTTCAATATCACTCCAATATCATTTTTAACATCCAAGATGATTCGTGGGTAGGGTTGGTCATCATAGGTAACAGTGAAGCATTGTCCAATATTTTTTCACTTTACTGTATGTCCCTTCTCCAACCTCCCTTTCTCCTTATTTAGTATTTTGCCTGATTTTTAGGGTCTATATGCTCTATAAGCTTTGACTGACCTACTTTTCATGCAGTGTTGCATGCTGGATGTGTGTCATTGATGGTTTGTGTTCTTTCCACCTCATCGATCACCCTGTGTTCCTTTTAACATTGATTAGGTGTTATTTTCCTCCTGTTTCCCCTTACTCCAGGCAATACTGAACACCCGACTCCTTCATTTGCAGAGCTGCCCTATTTATAGTTGCATGGCTCTAGAGCTTCAACTTAAAAAGGGCCTGCTTGCAAAGTCCTTTCATTCTGCTCAAGGAAATTGCCTATTTTTGTCTCGATCACATGAGCTAATATAACATACAGTGGAACCTGAAAACATCAAACAGAACTCATTTGTCACAGTTTGTGACGCTTGTTGACTTCGAGGTTGTGATAATTCTCAACAATTTTCCCATATTAAATTAAGTAAAATCAATTTAAGAGAGAATTTTGCTTGTTCTCCAAATTGGGGGCTTTTGACTTCTGAGGTTCTACGATTGACTAAAACTCCAATATGAAAATGTGATAAATGATGTAGGTGATTTTCTGTCAAAAATGTCTCACCTGAGTGCGCCTTTGTTTTTCAGACATCCCAGAGGATGAGGCGAGGTATTGGGCCAAAAAACTGGAGCAACTTAACGCAATGAGGGACCAAGATGTAAGCTTTTACTGTATTTACCATCCCAACATTTTCACAGGTCCTTGCATTTGAAGAACAAACCAACGTGATTAATTGGTGCTCTAATTGTTTTACATCTAATTTATCTGCAGTACTCATACCAAGAGGAGCAGGAACGTCCACTTCGGGTTCCAAGTACTCAGTGCTGTAAGTGACCATTCATTGTTTGTCTTTTGTTAGTGCTGAACAAGAGATTATGGATTTGGTTGTGGACAGATTGCTTTAGTGAACATTATGTGCATAACCACACATGGGTTATTGTGTGGTTGAAGTGCCAACAGTCAGCGTCGCCACACTATATCGGATCAATAGCTGGATCAGGTGTCCACAGGCAAGCTCCTGCAGGATGCTGCTGTGCTTTGACCGTCGTCTCAGTCTGCTGAGTTTGCTGAGCCAACTGTCTGCGGGTGGTGGGAAGAGAGTGTTGGCACTCACTTTTCCACTCTTGCGCTCATTCAGAGAAAGCCAGAATGCCTGCTTATGTATGAATATCATTGTGATTCATGGATGATTCTTACACAATTCTATTTCATTGCAGGTAATTGGAGTTTATGGGGAGACCAACAGAGTGAGTGGACATTGAGAATTTGGAGCACACACGTTTTTATTGTAATATTGGGTAGAATGTCCCTAAATTCATCTTTACACAATAGTTTAAGCTTTGACAATGTCTATAAATGTATTATGTTGGGGGTATTGTAAATAAATAAATAAATGGTTATTCGCTAAAGGTTGCAACTGGACTTGTTGGTTTCACCTTTAATGCAAAATGCTTCTTCAGTCACAGCAGAAGAAGATGGTGAAAGGGCTGCATCTGCTGTCTTCTTCGACGTTTGCGAGACAATGATTAATAAGGATAGATGATTAATAGATAGTAGTCCCAATTCTAACCACATCAGCACTATTAAAGATTCTCATCACTACCCTAATGGTCCATTCCAAGCAGCAATAGATTATGCTCAGGCAAATGGAAAATGAAAGTGAGGATTTTCACCTAAGGTCAATTGACTGTATGTGTTAAAGTGCCACAAGTCCAGTTGCATCCTTCAATTGTGTGTTATGTGTTGGTATAGATGATGACCCAGACAGTGCTGTGGATGACCGAGACAGCGACTATCGCAGTGAAACCAGTAACAGCATCCCCCCTCCATACTACAGTACATCCCAGCCCAATGCTTCTGTCCACCAGTATCCCATCAGCCACCAGCACAGGAACTCCAGGAACCTTTCATACCCACGCTCGACCAACAATCATGACCTTGAATACAACCATCAGAGGACTGTTAGGTATGTGCCTGTCTTTGTCTGGTAACCTGTCATTGATGTCATTAATGGGCCTAATTTACAAGTGGTACTTTATAGTTTAGTTATGTTTTATCTTCGTTATCGGCCACTTGTCAAGCCTCTTTGTTGATTCCTTATCATTACATCCACTGTTTATCAACCATTACCATTGCTCAGTACATTTCTGCTGCACTAAAAATAAGAGTGATGGACACAACAAATAAAGAAGTTCAAGTGGGAAATTACAGCCCGAGTTCTTGTTAGTATTTTGCTGAAAATAGTCAATGAATTTCTGCCATACAACATGTGCCTTTGTGAGCCCTCAATGGGCCGAGCAGACTAAATGTGATTTGTCTTTCATTGTTGTTTACTCCACTGTTAGATTTCTCACCACTTATTGACATATCTTGCACGGACTGGGAGTGAAACTGTGCAGCCCTCTACCTCTGTCTTTATGAATAATTCAAAATGCAATCTAATGGTCAATACGGCACGAAAGATTAGCAGCTTGCGTGAATGTATTGGACGGGGCTACCTCCGCACACCCTGGCACATTCTTCATTCCTCCTCTCTGCTACTTTGCCTCAGTGTTCACTCATCCTTTCCTCTCATCATTCTCTCTCTTTCTCGCCACATCCAGCCTCCCTTATTCACCTTTTAATAGCCCCATTCTTTCTAGTGCAAATTCATTTCCCCTATTTTGCTGTGTTTCATGATACATGTTCTTTTTCCTCTGCCAACTTCTGTTCCAGTCTATTTCATACCTAGTGAATTCTCACCTCTATTTCTTTTTTCCAGCCCCACTGGGAGCTATGCATCATCTGCAGAGTTGAGTCGATGCAGCAGTCAGCTGAGCGAGGAAGACTATGGCGGCGAGTATGGAGAAAGGGACCCGTATGACGAGAATGACTCCTACCACTCCTGCCACTCCTCAGTCAGCTACAGCAAAGGATCCCCAGACTGGGACCCTGATGAGACCCAGGGGGCATACAGTGATGAAGGTGGCTACAGCAAAGATGGAGGTGAGGAAGCAGCTCTGTATGAAGAAGAAGATGGAGGATTGTACGAGGTAGAAGAGGAGGGCCTTTATGAGGATGAAGACTTGATGTATGATGATGAAGATTTATACAATTTGGATGGAAATCTTAGTGAAGATATGGAACCTCCATTCACGCCCACCCCAACATCAACTGCCGTGCCAGCTCTTGAGGTACAAAACTCCAGACCTCCGTTGGAGAAACAACCATCGTTACACCAACAGCAGCCCCCTGCACAACCTTCAAGTCAAATGTCCAGCCAGAGTGCTGTAGGTGTTGGCCCATCAGCACAACCTCCTTCTGGTCAGCAAACCTCTCAAACGCCCAAACAGCCCCAAACACAGGCACAGCAAGCTCCATCTGCCACTTCCTTTTTCTCAATGGCCAAACCTCTAACCGCTGCAGTCACCGGTTTGGCCTCCACGTTCCTGTCCTCTGTTCCCACTGCCCAGCCTACCCAGTCTCATCCCCCAGCTTCAGCCGCTTCTGAACAACACCAGTCTGCAGCAGCTAACACTCTACCACCATCTCACCCTGCCACTATAGCTGCAACTCAACCTTCCTCTGCTGTCATGGGTCCTTCTTCTCAACAGTCGACAGATTCTGCTCAGCCAACGTCTCTGTCTAATGGTTCAGCCACAGCACAGTCGCCTGCACCAGTGGACCAGGGTCTCCAAATGGAAGAGATGCCTTGGTTGGAGGAGGAAACTATACAAGAGGAGACTAGGGTGTCTCCTGACCCCCCAGAGGAGAATCTTAGCATGGATGAGAAAGATTACATTGAAACAAGCAGACCACAAACCCCAGAGGAAAAAGAGATGACACCTGAGAGGTAGAAGAGCACTATAGTGTATATTAATCACCAGCACACACAGACACGAGTCACATCCAAAAATATGCTCTCTTTCAGTCCTCCAATTATGGAGGAGCCCAAAGAGCCAGTGGATCCTGCAGTTCGAGCCAAAGAGAACTGGCTAAGACTCTACAACAAAGTCTTAGATCAGCTTCGGGAGGTAAGTGCACAACTATCCAGGGGGGTTGCTTGGCCCAGTACCGGTGCTGAAGCCCCCTGCGTCCCCATCTACAGAGCCACAAGTTTAATGAAAAATATATAAGTTTCAGAGACTCTAAAGCTGTCTCCCAAGTCTTTGAAATATGTATGTGAAGTGCATTAGTTATTTATGTTAAAAAACACGGTACCGAAAGTTATGAGCTTCTATTGGGATGCTGTTTGTAGTTTGAAATCACAAAGCATGTGGAAAGTGTTTCATCAGTAAATCAACTATTTTCATCATTTTAGTAAAATGACAATTGGTGACTTGACAGACAGTAAACTTGTAGCAATGACGTTTGACTGCCTGATGTAGCTGCTTTATTTAACTGTACACATTGAGTTTGCTTTATTGTTTTGCACTTGCATTATCCACATATTTTGTTGCTGTTCATTTTTTTTTAATTCAGTTGTGCAGAGGATTAATCACTTGCTTCAATGTTTATGTTGTATGTCACGTTTCTTTCTACACTTTGTTTTTGTGCCTGCCCACTTTGTTTTTGTTCCAGTTTCATGTCATTACCATAGTGGCGCTCGCATGCACTTTTCTCGGCCATCATTGGAGCATGTTGACAGGTAGGTGCAAGCTGCTGGTCCAGAGACACTGAAAGTCAATTCTGTTTTGTTCAAACAAATCTTTATTATTATTAAATTCCACATCGTTTGTCTTTTGATAGCTGTTTCACATTATTATTAGCAATTAGTAATTAAGGCTTAATGTTTTAGTCGGGTAAACATAATTATATAGATAGAATAACAGAAAAATAGCATAGTGTTTTTTTTCGCCTGATCTAATTGCAAATTAATGGAAATCATCTCTCTTCTTCAGGCACGAGGAGAAACCTCCAGCTCGCTCTGGTTCGGTAAAGGAGGGTGAGTATTCCTAAAAGAAAACAATCATTGTATTTGTGTCTGATTCCATTGTTGGAATTGTGATCCACTTGAATAATTGCACACCATCAAATAAATCGGGCGTGACAGCTTTAAAATATACTTTTGTGTATGTGAAGTACATTAAGTCTCTCGTTTTTTTATTACCTCCATCAGTTTTGTGGTATTTTTCGAAAAAGCTAATAAGTTGGAGTGGACTGATGGGACTTAGCTGACAAGTCATTAGTAAATGAGGCAGACCTGACATTAGTCAGCAGCTTTTCTAAAAGCAAAAACAAAAAACACCTGGTTGCATTAAACCAAATGAAAGAGTAGCGCAATAATCCATAAAAATGTGTGTTCGGTTGTATTTATTTATTTATTTTTTAAATGACCTTGCGGGATATCTTTACTTTCTGATTGCACTTGTGGAAAAATATGATGATGGGTCTCCCCTTTTGTATTCAGGATGGGAGGTGCACTTTACAGTATTGACAGCATGCCAGACCTCCGTAAGAGGAAAGCCATTCCTCTTGTCAGGGATTTGGTAAGATATTCTCACACACGCGCATGGATGAATGTCATTTGCTGAATAAGATGTCTACACTTGGGTTAATTTGTAGATGAATTGAGCTCTCAATCAGAGGTCCTTCAGAGGTCTTTCCAGGACAACTAAACTTAGGATGCCCTTTCTTTCCCCATGTATTATGTTAATGAGCCCATCTAATTCTTTCAATTGTTACATTTATTATTGTGTTTGTAAAAAATAGTAAATCTGGTCATACAAATTGTGCACCACTTACTTGAGACCCTTATTTTTGAGATGTGTCACAGCATCTGTGGTGACAATATAAAAATATAAATTGAAAATCACAGAATTTTTAATAAAATCACTGTCAAATATGATTAAACTACTTTTGCTTTCTTTGCCTTCACTCTTGATCTGATCCCTGCTTTGTAACACCAGGCAATGGTAAGTCCCCTATCACTTGCGTCTATGAAATGTACATTTGAATACCACACTCTCGTTGTCCACCCGTGATAAAGCCTCTTTTTTCCTCATCAGTCTCTAGTACAAAACTCTCGGAAAGCTGGAATTACCTCCGCCATGGCCTCAACCACTCTTGGAAATGAAGAATTGGTGGGTTTCTTTGTCTCTCATTTCTCTTACTACATCTGTTCAGCACTTGTGTCCCTCCTTAAAATTCCTCTCTGTGTTTTTTGCAGAAGAGTCATGTTTATAAGAAAACCCTGCAGGCTCTAATCTACCCCATCTCCTCCACTACGCCGCACAATTTTGAAGTGTGGACAGCCACCACCCCCACCTACTGTTATGAATGTGAAGGCTTGCTGTGGGGTATTGCTCGACAAGGCATGCGCTGCTCAGAGTGTGGCGTCAAATGTCACGAAAAGTGCCAGGATCTTCTAAATGCCGACTGTCTACAGAGTAAGACAGATGCTTTCACATCTGGTTGCTCAAAATGCACACAACTATATATATACACAAGCTATCAAGAACCTTTGTTTCGTATTTTAGCTCATACTATATTCTTCTGCCCAATGAAACATATTGTGGCGATGGCGCTCATTGCCACGCTAATGTAATTTAATTGATGCACTCCTCCCCCTCTCCCTTCTCCCATCTGTCTCATTAGGGGCTGCGGAGAAAAGTTCCAAGCATGGAGCAGAGGACCGAACCCAAAACATCATCATGGTCCTAAAGGACCGCATGAAGATCAGAGAAAGGAACAAACCTGAAATCTTTGAGCAAATCCAGGAAGTGTTTGGCCTTGACAAATCAACACATGCAACCCACATGAAACAGATTAAGCAGAGCGTGCTTGATGGGACCTCCAAATGGTCTGCAAAAATAAGCATCACTGGTGAGATTAAATGCAATAAGATTGGTTTTCAATGTAGCATATCTCATCACGTAGTGTAAACATGTATCGCTATTTTCCTTAGTGGTGTGTGCCCAAGGACTTCAGGCTAAAGACAAAACTGGTTCGAGTGATCCATATGTCACAGTCCAAGTGGGAAAGACCAAGAAAAGAACAAAAACGATATATGGCAACCTCAACCCAGTTTGGGAAGAGAACTTTCACTTGTGAGTACAATAATTACAGTTTTTTTTATTAGTTGACTTTTTATTGTTAAAATGTGTTTTTTACATGTGTGAAAAACTGATTGTGCCACCATTAGCAGCAACAACTGCAATCAAGCAGTTGCGATAACTTGCAGTGAGTCTCTTACAGTGCTGTAGAGGAATTTGCAGAATTGATGCAATTAAGGCACATTAGTGGTACTCAGTTAGTGCAAAAATTGTAGGATTTGTTATGTTAACATTTGTGTTTTCTAACTATGCCTCTGGCGCATGCAGCGAATGCCATAACTCATCTGACCGCATCAAGGTACGAGTATGGGATGAGGACGACGATATAAAATCTCGTGTGAAACAGAGGTTCAAACGCGAGAGCGATGACTTTCTTGGTCAAACCATCATTGAAGTCCGTACGCTGAGCGGGGAGATGGACGTGTGGTACAACCTGGGTGAGTTCCAAAGTAGATGAAACGGCAGTGAAAGGAGATATACTTTATAACGGAGATAACAACTCTTTTTAAATGCAAGCGCCAACTGACAAAGCATGTGTTGTGTATCTTACTTGCATCTGACAGACAAGAGGACAGATAAGTCTGCTGTGTCTGG
Source organism: Doryrhamphus excisus (assembly GCF_037039965.1). NCBI lineage: Eukaryota > Metazoa > Chordata > Actinopteri > Syngnathiformes > Syngnathidae > Doryrhamphus > Doryrhamphus excisus. The sequence goes on from NC_136362.1 coordinate 19,125,478, forward strand.
AGCCATCCGCATGCATATCAGCGTGGAGATTAAAGGAGAGGAGACTGTGGCTCCTTATCATGTCCAGTACACTTGTCTTCATGAGGTCAGGCTCATTATGGTGGTTAGATTAGCATTTTAACTTTACAAGACGTAAATACTAAATATTTACCAAGCGTGAGTTGGTTTAATCCAGAGATCATACTATATTTGTTAAAATTCTCATTAATGGCCTACCTTAAAAGAGGTTGCATTTATAAACATTGTTAATAAGTGGCCAGAAGTGTATTTTAAGTGTGGGTAAGAAGTACATTAATGGCATTATTATGCCGTATTGAAAACAGAATTACAAATGGATGTTCTGAAAAGCACATCAGGTCTGTCTGTAAGCAGTAACACAGTTTAAAAGGAACATTTTATGTTGACCCAGCAAAAATCTGGCCTGTAACGGTTACCAAAGATTAACATGTGCATATCTCTGTATTTTTTAATCTGTTTAGCATCTGTTCCAATACACTACTGAGGAGCAAAATGGTGGTGTGGTGAAGATCCCTGATGCTAAAGGAGACGATGCCTGGAAGGTGTACTTTGAGGAAACAGCTCAGGAGATTGTGGATGAGTTTGCCATGCGCTACGGAGTCGAGTCCATATACCAGGCTATGACGTCAGTGCTGCTAATAGAGTTTAAGCTCAACAGTCGTGAGATACATTACATGCTCAATGTTGTTGTTTACCTCTTCATATCCACAGCCACTTTGCCTGCTTGTCATCTAAATACATGTGCCCCGGGGTGCCTGCTGTGATGAGCACCTTACTTGCCAACATCAACGCTTACTATGCTCACACCACCCAGTCGTCCAACAATGTTTCTGCCTCCGACAGATTTGCTGCTTCAAACTTTGGCGTGAGTCCCTGACACAATGTGTAAAATGTTGTCTTCATTCAAACATATATTATTTAAATTCCTACTATAATACCCATGTTGTTAGCTTGATCATGCAATACACATAAAATCTTCATCTTGGTGAGTTCAAAGATGTGGCCCGCCCATTTCTGCAAACATTGACTCACCTGAGCTCTATGTGATCGGGCGTAGACGAGTTAAATGGTGTCAACTGATGTATCAGCTGTGCTGTGTTTCTTAGAGCTGTGGTTATTTTTGGTTTGTTTTTTTTAGAAGGAGAGGTTTGTCAAGTTGCTGGATCAGCTACACAACTCCCTGAGGATTGACCTCTCCATGTACCGGGTACTGAATTCTGTTCACTTAATGTTGGGCAATACCATTCCTAATAATCTTGTATAGCAATATGTCTGTCTTAATAGAGGTATACGTGTAACATATACCAAGTTTGTCCATTTTCAGCATAGTCACTGTTTGTTTGTGAATTTACTTTCAGAATAATTTTCCTGCGAGCAGTCCTGAAAGACTCCAAGACCTCAAGTCTACTGTGGACCTGCTGACTAGCATCACATTCTTCAGGATGAAGGCAAGAGTTTTTTTTTTATTTTTATTTTAGTGCTAAAACTCAGCACGACATTGTATGCTCCTTTCCAGCACTTTCTGTGAAATAGCCTGAAGGCCTTGCTGAGAAGGAGCCTAGCATTAGCCTATCCAAACGGAAACTATTAGTGACAAAAACAAACTGTGTGTCTGTTGTTGGTTTTTTTATTTTATTTTAAGGGAACACACACTGTTAGTCAAATTTGCCTTGTCACATTTCTTGATAAGTAATCACATGTATTGAGGAAAAGACTGAATAAACACACATCCAGAAGTTAGATGACACAGTCCTGTCCATGGCAGTCTAATTTAATCTAACGAGAGTAACTGTTTTTACATAGTCATAGACTCATGTAATATCAAGATTCCTTCAAATTTCAAAAACTAAAACCTCTAAAGTGATTTGAATATCACAGACATACAGATTCTGATCATATCAGGTAAACTAACCAATCAGGGCTCTCTTACAGGCTTGAGTTACATATATGCTGTTATATTGTTGGGGTTTGTATAGGTCCAAGAACTGCAAAGTCCCCCCAGGGCGAGCCAGGTTGTGAAGGACTGCGTGAAAGCCTGTCTCAATTCCACCTATGAGTACATTTTCAACAACTGTCACGACCTCTACAATAGAGAATATCAGACAGATCCTGTAAGTCGGACATGTTTAACAAGCTTTTTTAAGGCAGCACCTTCAAGCATGTTGAGCAGCTAATATTTGGGAACAATGGTAATGTTCTTGTGTTTGCTAATGTGAACGTGTGACCTCCTTGTCCCTAGTCAAAGGCGGTCCCTCCAGATGAGCAGGGTCCTAGTGTCAAGAACCTGGACTTCTGGTCCAAACTCATCACACTCATTGTGTCCATTATAGAGGAGGATAAAAACTCATACACTCCCTGCCTTAACCAGTAAGTTTCTCTTGAAGAAAACTGAATGGCGTTATCTTGATACAGATATTTTTGGACACCACGGTTTTTGACAAAAATGTTGCTTAAACTATGTCTCGCAACTAACAAACTAGTCAAGGTCCCATAAAAAGCCTCCATGCATCTCCATGTGTATCTGAGCAGCATGTTTCCTTGTGTAGGTTTCCACAGGAACTAAATGTGGGAAAGATCAGTGCTGAGGTCATGTGGAATATGTTTGCTCAAGACATGAAATACGCCATGGAAGGTCAGCACAGCTTCAGTGACATTTCAGTAGGCTGGGAGGGGACATTTTTTGTGTGCCTTGAGAAACTTGTTTTAAAAATGGAAAATGTCCTTTTTTTTCTCCTTTGGTATTTAGAGCATGAGAAGCACCGCCTTTGTAAAAGCGCAGATTATATGAACTTGCACTTCAAGGTGAAGTGGCTTTATAACGAGTACTGCAAGGAACTGCCCACTTTCCAGAAACATGTACCTGAATATCCAGCGTAAGTGCTTTTATATATAGAATCCTCCTACTTTTAGCAGCAAAACACAAAGACTCATGCTTCCCTCCCATTTATTCTTTACACTGCAGATGGTTCGAGCCATTTGTCATCATGTGGCTCGATGAAAACGAGGAAGTATCAAGGGATTTCCTACATGGAGCTCTGGAGAGGGACAAAAAAGATGGGGTAAGCATCCTTCTGTTGCGCTCATCTCCACACATGGCCTAACATCGCTAGACACAAAATACCTGATATTAGAGATGAGATAGAATAATATAGCATGCGCTAAATTGATGATCTTACAAAAAGGCAAGCAATTTTTACCCAATCATCTCCAAATGTGGTGCACATATACCGTACCTGTAGCAGGTTGAATTTCCAGGAAGTAGCCGCTCTGTTGATTAAAGCCCTTCCTGATCTGTATTTACCTTATCAATGAAGCTTCAAATTATGATATAACCACAAAAAAGTTTCCCCATTGCTTGTTAAACTTACAAATCAGCATGGATGAAGTTTAATGTATAGGTCAGGAGTCAAGGCAGCACCCAGCAAATCATGGAAAAACTTGTAGAAGTGCTCCATGCACCCTGACTGTGAGGATGGCGTATCAATAATCAATCACATTCAATTATCATCAGCAGTTCCGACTTTAAACTGTATTACAAATAGCCCAAACCAACCTGTTCGAAAAGTTTGCACTCACAGAAGACTAAGCGCTGCTAAACTTCCTGAGTCAGCAATAAAATGTAACAGCACTAATGTATTCATGCATGTCTCATGGAAATTCGGGTAGTTCACAGACCCCCTGATTCAGCACATTGTAGGCTGAGAGGCTCAGGCTGAAGACCCCAAAGCAATCAATAATGAGTCAGTTACCAGAGGCAAATGCAAAACGAAAACATCGCTGCAGAGAGACACACATCAATGTGCGCACACAAACGTTTGATAAAACACACACACATTCATCACACGCCGACTTGGCCCAGTTGGCTCTACATATCACACCACAAAAAGGTCAATGCGAAGCAGCTGAACATCGTCCCGTCTCATGTGTCAGGAGCCCTGTGGGTCCAATTACTGTCACCTAAGGCAGCTTCTGCTGTACCGTGTCAGCGAAACAGCAAACCCCATCACATACTGTAACACTGCACTTCTGAGGCAACAGCTGGATTCTTAAATGAGGGCCCTGCCCTCCATCAGGACCCTCTGATCATCTCTGAGATAGAGGCCACAATGAGGAGAATGAAGGATGAAAGAAAGAGACAAGCCAGCTCAAGAGTCTCTTTAATTGGGGATTGGACCTCCTCATATTAAGTGCTCTTGTTCTTTCTTCTTGTTCTGCAGTTCCAGGTCACCTCCGAGCACGCTTTGTTCTCCTGCTCTGTGGTGGACGTGTTCTCTCAGCTCAATCAGAGCTTTGAAATCATCCGCAAACTGGAGTGTCCCGACCCTCAGATTGTTGGCAACTACATGAAGAGATTTGCTAAGGTGACCTTCATCGCTCTCAGCAGAACAGTTCATGATCATTTATCTCCCTGTCCTGGTGCTCATGGTATTATTCTCTCTGTTTCTTAGACCATTGGCAATGTCTTGTTGTCCTACGCTGACATCATAGCCAAGGAATTTCCAAATCATGTGAAGAAGGAGAAAGTGGTAAGTCGCATTGCCACAACATTAGGTACACCTGTGGAATATCACGGTTTGACTGTATTAATTACTGGCATCATACATCTACATACGAGGGGCAAACTATTAGAACATTTAATACAGCTCTTGTATTGCAATACATTTACACATGCAAGTGTACCTAATGTTGCGACTGTTAAGTTTGTGGGCGCAAGCTGGGCTTCTTCATTTTGGCACAAATGATCCTTTCTTAAGTGTCATTGGCATGGCTGGTTGCGGTGTTTCAAAGTGAATTAAATCTGTGTAATTATCTGAATGTTGTGGACGTTGGGGGTGGGGGGTGGGGGGGTGGGGGGGGGTGCGGGCAGCACTCCCAGAGAGACCAAGCGCCTCAGAGGAGGATTTAATGAGTGAACACTCCAGCTTTGCATCGCCATTTGTTTTTGCCAAAGAAGCAAAGAGGACTAGTGTGGACCCTTACAACCAAATACTGGGAACACACGGATGAAAAGAAGAGGCTGTGAAATTATTTCTCTCCTTTTTTTACCCTGCAGCCATGCATCATCATCAATAACATCCAGCAGCTCCGAGTTCAGCTGGAGAAAATGTTTGAGGCGATGGGAGGCAAAGATGTGAGTACCATCCGTGGACAATTTCAGTAAGAAATGATATGATATGGTCTTTGTATTCATCCTATGAATATTTCACCAGCTCAATGTGGAGGCGAGTGACTTCCTGAAAGAGCTCCAGAACAAACTCAACAGCGTCATGGACGACCTCAGCCGTATCTTTGCTGTCAGGTTGGTCATCTGGCCGATTGCCCAGAGCTTCGCTATTTGAGAAGCAAAAGTTCAATAACAAGGATCCTTCTGTCTGCGGTGCCGCAGTTTCCAGCCCCAAATCGAGGACAACGTCAGACAGATGGGGGATATCCTTGCACAGGTCAAAGGTCAGACCGTGCCGGCCAATGGCACCGTAGTTCAGGAAGCAGACAATGTTCTGCAACCCATCATGGATTTCCTGGACAGCAAGTGAGTGTGACTGGGTGTTAAAAATAGAAGGTGCCGCCACAGTGTGTTTTCATGGCATCACAATGCTAACAGGCACTTCTTTTGTGCCTTTCTTTCAGCCTGTCGCTGTTTGCAAAAATCTGTGAGAAGACCGTTTTGAAGAGAGTGCTGAAGGAGCTGTGGAAACTGGTGATGAACACCATGGAGAAAACCATTGTGCTTCCAACGCTCACGGACCAGACGGTGTGTGATCCTATTAACGCTCTTTTCTCTCTAGTTCTTTTCCAAGTTTCTCCACAAAGTAACTTGACACATTTAATTGAATCCCTTCTTTATTGACCGTCTTACCATCATTCTTCCCTTAGGTTATTGTAAGTAAACCATCTTGTCTCTAAGCATGGACAAACATCACTAACTTCTACAGAACGTCTTAGCACCGCACACTACACAGTTAGAATCCTGATCATGCACTTATTTTCAAATGATTCCCAACTAAGGATCGACTGATACATCAGGACGATATTTGCGTTTTTTCCTTGTATCGGTATCGGCCAATACGCGTGTGGGTTCGCCGATTTATTTTTCCACCGCACGATTTACAGTCAGGCATCCGGTCAGAGGACCCCGCAACACACGTAGTTGCGGTACCCCACCCCCACTGTTGAATCACATCAAGGGCACAATTTCAAAAGTAATAGAATTAGCTTGCTTGTAACACTTTACTAAGCCCATCACATTTCACTGGGTGATCGCTAGGCATAACAGTTTAAGTCACGGTGGGACAACAAGAAAGCCCAAAAACGTCACATACCAACGCAACAGACGAATAAAAGCACTCTCACTAGTTGAGCAGAACAAGAATGAACAACTATGCAACTTTAATTAAGTGTGGAGGCGGGGGGGTCTCACTGCGGAGGAGCAGTCATCACATGGATGCTAGATAAATTTAAACTAGGACAGAAATGTTTTGCACATGGTTGAATATTTCTTCCTTTTAAAGTTGATAATGCCGTTTAAATGTGTGTTTAAGAAAGTGTTTACATTTCAATCAATATTTGTTTAAACATGAGACCTGTAATATTTGTTATTATGGTCATTTTTTCATGTAAATTGAGGGATCAAAAGCAGTATCGGCCACAAATATCGGCCCAAGCTAAATCGGCCATCGGCTAAGGGTGATGGAAAAAAATCGGTATCGGCATCGGCCCCAAAAAAAAAACCATATCGGTCGATCCCTATTCCCAACACTTTCCTTCCAAATTACAGACCTTTTCCTTCACACAGAATCCCCTCTGTATTACCCTTGAGCAAGTCAATAGACCTCAACTTTCACTCAAGCTGCACTTTGTTCCCAGTATGTCACAGAAACCAATGCTATGCTATGCTATGTTCACCATCCTGACACTCAACACGCTCTGTATTTTCAAGTGTTTGTCTCTCGTCTGTCTCTCAGGGCACTCAGATGATCTTTAATGCTGCTAAGGAATTGGGCCAACTGTCAAAGCTCAAGGTAATAAGGTTACATCCAGAACATCGAGGTGCCGGAAACGGTGCGCTCATACTTGTCCTCTTGCAGGAGCACATGGGCCGAGAGGAGGCCAAAGCGCTGACACCCAAACAGTGTGCAGTCATAGAGCTAGCACTAGACACCATTAAGGTACTGGGTTTTGGACGGCTAACAGCTCCAATGCATTAAGTGTGCAAATGTGGCCTCTCAATAATGTGGCGTTATTTTATAGCAATACTTCCATGCTGGCGGCGTGGGCCTGAAAAAAACCTTCTTGGAGAAGAGTCCAGACCTTGCATCTCTGCGATACGCCTTGTCTCTGTACACGCAGGCCACCGACAAACTCATCAGGAAGTTTGTCCTCTCACAGAACGCTCAGGGTACAACAATCTACACAATCTATATGTCACTCAAGTACACCGCTGTTAGTTCATGTCATTCATTAGGATTATGGGATTAAAAACACGTGCTTTCCTGCAGTGGCGGAGGGGAATGTTTCTTTTATTGCTTTCAGCCAGGGGTCTCAAACTCAATTTACTTGGGGGCCACTGGAGCTCGGGTCTGGGTGAGACTGGGCCGCATCAGGTTCTCCCAAAAACAAACAAAAAAAACCACATTTATTAAAAACAAAAAAATTTTAAAAACTTTGCTTTGGTTCCAATTTTCCACAATAAAAGCTCTGATAAAACATTCCACTGTTCTCAAATATCTTACTTTTTATTTTTCTACACAAAATAAGATGAAAAATAAATAAACAAATCAAGAATAAAGAAAATCAATCAATCAGTAATAAATAAATATAATAATAATAATAAAACGGCAAATAATAAAAACTTAAGAAACCACATATAGTTGGTGGGTAGACAAATTATTTTTTTCAGATTAAAATGAACAAAGCATTATTAGAGCCCTGTAGACATGACAAAACACGACTATAGTCACATTTATATTCTTTTTACAACATATTGCGCAGGGTCTTGAGACACATGCTAACTCGCAAACTAGAGAGCTAGCGACCTAAACGGTAGCCTTCAAGTTATTTCCATTAAACTTAAATAGCCAAAAACTTACCACTTCCACACGGATAGGGAGGATAACAATTAACAGTTATTTAACCTTTAACATGAACATTAATCAAACGTAATAATTTTTTCTGGGTACATGATACCATACAGCATCCATATCAAACTTGCGCACTAACATTAAACTTTCATATCAAGGCGGGGGCCTCAAACTAGTGTCCTGCATGCCGCGTGTTTGAGACCCCTGCTTTAAGCACTGCTGCTTTCACAATATACTTGGTGAAGCCATTCCACAATAAAATATATTTCATTTCAGGCAAGAACATATATTTAATAAATGGCGCCTTTTAGTAGAAACACGTACGTTTGTTATCATGGTTTTCATTCTCCCATTCCCACTATGTCCCCTCAGTCCACGGAGGCAAAGGAATCCGCTGCACACCAAATGAAGACACACCACCAGAAAAACGTATGTGGGAACCTTGCATGTTTTATCACATTAATCACATCCTAGAGGATGGATGGGTGGATGTGTGGGTGGGTGGATGGGTGGGTTGGGTGAAGCAACACCGGGCACGCTACTTGGCTACAATAGTGGAGTTGCTGTTGATTCAGTCTCAGAACAACAGAACCAATGTTGTAATAGCAGTAAGGAGCAAACTGATTTTAGTAGCGCAGCCAATATCTTAAAGAGGAAATGCAGCAAATGTAGTTAAATGCCATCCTTAGCTGTTATGCTACTAATGCTAATACTACTGCAGTATTCAGAAAACCTGTGGTACTTGTTACTTAAGGCAAGTACATTTTATCATTATCACTTCAAGAAGAAGAAAAGTGATGTGAAAGCACTTTGGAACGATTGCTGCATCATCCAAAACACAATGCACTGAAATGGACGTCTTTTTTGCAGCCTCAGGGGTCGACGCAGTTGGCGAGGTGGTCATGCACGTTGACATTCTACCTCAACCTAACGGCGAGCACAAGATCAGCATTAAAGGTAAGCGGCGACATCCCGCAAACATCTGTCCCTGTTTCTTTCCTCTGTTGTGGTCCCGCTTTAAGTCGTGTTGTTTCTGTAGTGGTGGCTGCTAATGACCTGAAATGGAGGGCGCAAGGTTTCCGGCCCTTCGTGGAGGTCTACATCATCGGGCCTCACCTTAGCGACAAGAAAAGGAAGTTTGCCACCAAGTCCAAGAATAACAGCTGGTCACCCAAATTCAATGAGAGCTACCAGTAGTGAGTATCTGCTCATATCAGATGAATGGAACGGATGAACATCTGTCAGCTGTGGTTGACCTCAATATAAGAAGGGATGGGCTTGTTTATTTCTTTCACATCTTTATCAACGGAAAAGTTACGTGAAGGAACATGATTACATTTGCAAAACTCAGCATGTCCGAGTAGAAGAATAGGAATCCTCTTGTCTTACCCACCTTTGACATGTTTCATTTGCTTACACTTTTTCACACAGTCCAAAGAAAAAGGGAGAAACAAAACTGTTAACAGAAAGATAAGCTTATTGATTACTTTTCATTTTAATCTTATTTTATCTTTAATATTTGAATTTTAAAAAATAAATGTGTTGTATTCATCCTATCTACTACTTTTATTAAATGTTGATGTTATTTTATTTTTCTAAAACATTTTTGTTTATAAAAAAGATGCATTATTAAAGATGTGATTACTTTTATTAAATTGATTTTTTATTTGAATAAATGTTAAAATAAAGTTTAACATTTTTTTATCTTGAACGTTTTTATTAAAAAATATGCAGAAAAATTATGAACAAGTGATACATTATTTTAGTTTTATTTAAAAAAATAATGAAGTTAAAAATGTATTATGTTTTCATTTTTATTTTAATAAAAATGCTCAACTAAGGGTTAAAATTTAATCTTTACTTGAACTATTTTACTTAAAAATAGGGCTAACATTTTTTCAAGTGATATATTATTTTATTTTAATTTTTTTATAAGATAGAAGTGTATTACTTTAAATTAATTATTAAATGTGGATGTTTAATTTGAAATAAAAATGTTAAATATGCAATAAGTAAAAAAAAGAAATGTATGTTTAAATCTTTATGATTATTTAAAATAATTCCTCACTTTTATTCCATTTAAATCTTATTTTATTTGGTCTTTTATTTTTCAAAATAAAAATGTTACAATGTGTGACTTTTTTTTACATTTGAATCTTATTTTAAAAATAAAGAGAAAATCCAATAAGTCATCATTAATATTTTTTTAAAGATGTAAAATAATGATAATAAAATAAAAATAGAATAAAAGCAGGGGTATTAATTTATTTTAATATCCTCCTGGATGACTGAAATAGCAACTATTGTGTATTTCAGCTGTTGTTTGATGACTGCTTCACTGTTGATGGTTAAAGTCCAACTAGAGGAGTACATCTCCCGCTACATCCAGGAAGCTATCTTTCAATGTTCTTGAAACTGACCCCCCCCCCCCCCCCCCCCCATGTGCTTTCAGCTCACTGGGCACGGAGGTGGGTCCGGAGAGTTACGAGCTGCAGGTGTGCGTGAAGGACTACTGCTTCGCCAGGGAGGACCGCACGGTGGGCGTGGCCGTGCTGCAGGTGAAGGACATCGCCAACAAGGGCAGCGTCACGTGCTGGCTGCCGCTGGGCCGCCGCGTGCACATGGACGAGACGGGGCTGACGGTGCTGCGCATCCTCTCGCAGCGCAACAACGACGACGTCGCCAAAGAGTTTGTCAAGCTCAAGTCGGACCAGCGCTCGGCCGAGGAGGGGCGGAGCTGAGGGGCGGTAACGCAAAAAGCACACAGCTGCTCTGTTGTAAATAGACCCGCGTACGTAAAAGAGGGGGATATCTTTCTATCCATTCATTTGGACAAAAAAAAAAACAACCTTTGCTTCAGGTTTTAGCCACTCATCCTAGCCGCACCTTTTTCTACCGCCCACGCTTCCACGCCACAAGACCCCTGTGAATACTTGGAGGATGACCACTTTGCACTTTGACCTCCCTGCGTGACCAGGAGAGCATCTCTATGTCATTTTGTCTGTCTGTGAGTGTGTGTGTGTGTGTGAGTGTGTGTGTGTGTCGTTCTTCCACGCCTGCGTCTCCTGTCCACAGGCCTGAGATCAGCTTCATACGCAATCGCTTCGACCCGGGTCCACATCGCCGTGCTCTGATTAACGTCCCGCATGTTATAAACCTTCCTACCAACACTGTGATTGACTTGCTGTAACCATAGCAACCGTTCACTTCTTCCCGCTACCGACGGGCCGCCTCCCATCCTTGCCCCGGCGTGAGCATGATGCGTCCTCTGTTTGGGATCTGCGGTGTTGCGTTTCCTCGAGGAGCAATACACGCAGCGTGGAGCACAGACGTGACACTCCAGTGCACATTTACTATTTAAAGGGCTACAAGACCCCCCCCCGCCCCCACCCCCCTCTCCCCCTCTGCCATACAAACACGCCCATCTTGGATGAAGGCGAGAGTTCAGAGATTGCGAGCAATACGTACGCGCTGTCAATCAAACAATTGCTGTTTTGTGTTGCGTCTGCACCCGTTTGTCATTTTAAGAAGTCATGTGGTTTTCATGTCCTTAAGTGACCGTTTGCCTTGAGAAGGACCAAATTTGCACGAAGCATAAGCGCTTATTCATTTTTTATTTCAAAGAAGAGAAGCCATCGGAGTCACCGCCAAGCATTAATGACGTCATCTTTGATGTTCACCGCAAAAACCGCCATCATCCGGCTTGTCTTGTGGTCCGAATAATGATGTCATTGACTGTCACGTGTACTGTATGTACATGTACATGTACTCGATACTGTTCGGTTCTACCAAATACTATAACGCTGAATGTTATGTTTGTGCAAGTGTCCAGTCAAAGAGGAGCACACTCGGCCACCGCGCAGTGACATAGTCGTCTTGTGTGGTCATCTATAATGTGCCAGCAGGGGGCTCACACCTGCTTCATGTCATGTAAACACGGGACAAACACAGCAATCTACGCTCAAGCACAAAGGGCCACCATGTCAGATGACACATGCATGCGTGCACGCAGACATCATGGAATGCATCGAACGCCGGCCACCTTTGTGAATAGAAATCACAGCTGCATGATGGGAGATTTCATGTGCCAGCGAGCGTCTCTTTTTCATATTCTTTTCCTGCGTCCATTTTTTTTTTATGATTCTTAGTTGCTGTATTGTTATTCAATGCTAAATCACCCGTTTTGTGTTTCCAGATAGGCTTGTGTATTTGTCACCTGTATCCAATATGAATGTAGTGTGAACACAGAATTCGCATGAGAGGATTATTTTCTACTGAGGATGTTTCTAATTTCTTTCCTATCATAAAGGATTGTTCTTTAAAAGAAGAGGAAGTGGACCTGGAATGCAGCCTGTCTGATCTGCTTCCGATTAAAAAGGACATTTGTGTCACATTTTGGCTGTTTTGGAATTTCTTGTGATCGACTAGAAAACAACATTTAGGTGGTACAAAAGTGGATTAAGTTGGGGTGCTGGAGCCTATCCCAGCTGTCTTCGGGCGAGAGGTGGGGTACACCCTGGACTGGTCGCCAGCCAATCACAGGGCACATATAGACAAACAACCATTCACACTCACATTCATACCTATGGACAATTTGGAGTGGCCAATTAACCTAGCATGTTTTTGGAATGTGGGAGGAAACCGGAGTACCCGGAGAAAACCCACGCATGCACGGGGAGAACATGCAAACTCCACACAGAGATGGCCGAGGCTGGAATTGAACCCTGGTCTCCTAGCTGTGAGGTCTGCGCGCTAACCACTCGACTCATTTGAAATTAAAGTGTAATAATTATTTTTTATAAATATAAAAATATATATTCACGTGACTCAATTTTGTCAACTCCACGTGTTCTTATTTGAGCGTCCTGCCTAACAGCGCAAATGGCACCATCTGTCGGAGGGCGACCGTAATTGCATCAACAATTGAAACGAAAAAAGTAAACTTATTCACAGGAATTCTTTTAAGAAATAATTCGTTGCTAATCACTTTAAATTAAGTTAACGGTAAAAGTAAATCCGTAACCTTGTTGCAAACCTTCAAATATGTACAATTATTTAGATTTAACATTTTTTAGATTCAAGCTAGATTGAGCTCAAGACTTGCAATTATGTAGCAAAACGCTAGGAGGCAGTGTTCTCCTGAGCGTGAGCAACCACAACTCTAGCAACCACAAAACTAGTGAGCAATGGCAACTATGCACATCCAGATCGTTGGGCTATAACTGCATAATAAAGGCTACATTTCACAGTGATTTAGTAGATTACCTGTTCTTTTTCTTTCAGCTTTTTCTTGATGACGGAGTCGCCACAGCGGATCTTTTTTCTATTGATCCGCATACTGATTTTGGCTTGAGCACTTTTATATTCCGGATGCCCTTCCTGACGACTACCAATGATGCTTACTAGTGGAGATTCGAACCCAGGGAGAAGTAGATTACCTGTTAATGGGGGAAAAAAATAATGGAGTTATTGGTAACATTGTTGAATTTGTCAATGCTGCCATCATGTGGTCAACATTGGCAAACACACTGGTAAGACCTCGTGACTCGAGAGATTTGAAGGACTGACTTTGGCGCCCTCTGCTGGACGACATTGTCAATTGCATCCGTGACCAAACGAATATAACGTCACTTTCGAATTTATTACAGAAATTTAAAACCAACTAAGGTAAAACGTAATCACTATTTTTTATTCAATATATAACATTTTACAAATGTTTCGATGGTACCGAGTCAAGAGAATTCGCACGTACATCGATTGCTTTGTATCCCTGCTGAATGAAGGCTTATCAATTCTGCCACCACGTGACCAACAGGCAAATACACAACCTGCACCGTCAAGAAATAAAGACAAGAAACATGTTTATCATTTTACAGTAAAAAATGAAACCAAACCAAAGACTTTATTAAAGAAGCATAAAAAATAAAACTCTTGATACATTTCTCATAACCGTCAAACCAGTTCAAATTATATAATACAATTTTTCCCGGTGTCCGGTTAAAAGGTCCATAAAACTTTCAAATAAAATATATTTCAATTTTAAAATTTTCTTCAATAATTTTCTCATTTTGTTATAAATTGCCTATATGTAGTACACAGGAAATAATGAAAATTAAAAAATGGAAAATAAAAAATAAATTTGAAGTAATAAAAAGGGTCACATTATTGTCTGGGATATTTAGGTAAGCAAATAAATTGTAAAAAATAAAAATGTGTAAAAATTTTTTTGTTTTTTTTCTTTTCTCCTCTTTAAATCTTAAAAATTAGCTAACGCCAGGCGGCTTGAAGACATGCAGATGGTTAACTTACAAATAATGACAAACTACACTTATTTTCAATGAAGTCCTTTTGCTTGTGAAAACAAGATGCCAATGATTGTTTGTTGAGGATATTTACACGCGCTCAGGCCTCACACCTGCTTTGCTGACGTTTACATTTTGGTTCAGCGTACAAAGAGAATTAAAGCAAAAACAAAAACGGGGGGAGCAGAGGCTTGAGTGGAGTCTGCCTCCCCCCCATCATTGGCGAGGTTCTTTGCACCCCCCTCTAAATCACAAAAAAAAAGAAAAAGGTCAGAGGTCACTGGCTAGCATGCCTCAGGAAACCCTGTTTTCAAACCTTTAGGAAGGAAATGGGGGATGGGGATACATTTGGCTTTAAAAATAAAAATCAGCAGTCAATCTGAAAAAAGCCGGTACCTTTTTGTTGAATGAAACCACTGTACATGAAGCCCGACATTCTCATTGGCCGCAAATCACGCCAGAGTCCAGGCTGGACCATCTGGACAACAACAACAACAACTGTTCCAAACTCCCATTTAAGAGGGGCTTTAAGGTGGTCTAAGCACACAGACGTACACTTCCTCCAGCTAGACGGCGCCTTCATCAGTGTGGCTTTGCTATGGTTTCTGCCTTCGTGAGTCGCGGGTGACACCCTGAGCAACATCAGGTGACAACTCATTCCAAGACGAACAACAGGCAAAACATTCCAAAGCTTGCTGGGATTGGAACACAAAGTGTGTGTGTTTGTGTGTGGAAGCCCTGGATGACCTCGCCACTAGCTGCCATAAAGGAGAATTCTTCCTACGGTTGTGAGCTTGGACATTTAAAAAAACAAAAAAAAAACATCTGTGCACTGAGAGAAAGCCCTTAAAGAATCGGATGTCATTCTAATTGAGTTTGTCATGGCTTGTCTCATTCTATGAGCAACATTCCCAGCACGCTCCCACGGCCCCACGTCACCCACATACAAAGACATTAACGCTATAAAAAAGGAGGCAGTTACTGCAAACTCACGCTGGGTTTCAAAGGGAAAACAAGAGGACGAAACAAGCGTCCGTATTAGTGCACTACATATGGCGAGGGGGCGCGGCGCTTCATGGATGCACGGCACGCCGCACAGCTTTGCTGTGACAGGGTGGAAGACCAAAATAAAAACAAGAGTTGTTGCTTTTTGTCATGTTCAGGTAGGCGGCGGGCGGGGTGGGGATGGGGGCTACAGTGTATGAAAAACAGTTCAATTGACCCTGCCCCCAATTATTGTATGGAAGTTCTTAGAACAAGATCACCTTGTTGGAGCAAACATTAGCGTGTTTGAACCTTGCGACCGGGGGCCACATGCCGCCGCAGTCAGAAAATACTGAAGGAGCCCATGGGAGTGTAACAGACAGGATGTGGGCGCACTGGGGAGGAGGGAGGGGCGTGTGGATAGACCGCCGCCTTCCTTTAAGAGCGCCGTGGGGGAGGTGAAGGAGAGCAGGCAGTAAGAACACACAATGGTGTGCGCAAGAGCACGGCAAGCGCGCACAAACACACCACACACACACACACAGGGATGTGAAGGGATTGTCATCAGCCCGAGTGTCCGCACCTCAGAGGTGTTTCTCCTCAGTGAATGAAGATGAATCAATGCAAGCCGGAACGTCTAAAAAGGGCGTGGTCACATCAGTCAGAGTGGTCGCAACCAAAACAATCAGATTTGTGTCGTAAAGAACAGCGCCATGGGTGGGGGTTGGGGGGTCGGGTTATTGGGAGTTTGCACAGCACATGAAGAGACAAGTAGAAAAGTGCAGGCCTCGTTTGACAGCTTTGTCGAAAAATATCTGCTAAGTACAAAAAGTGTCCCAAAAAAAGGCTGAGAGAGAAGAAGCCTGAATGAAGACATGAGAGGGTCCAAAATGAAGGCCTGAAGAGAGATAAGACACAAGTTTGAAGACCACTCTCTAAAGAAATCCTTAGCATCATCATCATTATTATTATTATTCATCGGCATCATTGTCTTTAGTAATGCATTATTATTATTATTATTATGGTCCATTGGGTGTTTCAAGGTTATTAGTGTGACCAATCTTCATCAGCAACGCTTTACCCTCCCAACACTCTTGCCGCCATTAAGAGAAGATGCGGATGCACTGTGTGGTGGGGGTGTGGCACACGGGGCACTCGGGCTCAGCAGACTGGCAGATCTGGCCGGCACACTCCATGCAGAAGAGGTTATGGCCGCAGGGCACTAAGGCGGCGGTCACCTCGCTCTCAAAGCACACAAAACAGTCCCTGTTGACGCCGACTAGCCCCGCCACCCCGGGGCCGGAGCCGCCTTTCAGCCGACTCAGCATCCCGGAGCTGAGGCCTACGCCGCTGCCGCCACCCTCGGAGTCAGTGGGCGAGCCGCCAGGCAGTGAGGACGCCGAGCAGGAGGAGTAGCCGGTGGAGGACCCGCCGGAGCTGGAGCTTGAGCCCCCAGAGAAGGAGCCACCTGCGGTGCTGCCGGACTGGAGCCAGGAGAGCGTGCTCAAGGGGTCGCTTTGGGCACGGCGTGCTAATGGGTGGTCCAGGGGGCCCGTGTCCTGAGGCAGCGTTGGGGACAATCGTGGAGTCATGGCACCGCCACTAAGGCCGCTGCTGTTACGACGTAGAGGCTGTTGCTGCTGCGATGATCCGCCCGACTTGTTGCCACCCCCGCCGCCACCATTGACGAAAGGTGCCCAGATGTTGGAAGCACTGAATTCAAAGCCAAGTTCTTCAGAAGTGGGGAGCCCTGGGGTGGAGTCTCCCCCAAAGGTGAACCCGCCTCCGGCACTGCTGGAGCCTGTGCTGAAGGGACTGGTGGGGCTTCCGCCCTCATTGGCTTTGCGTCCACCACTGAAGTTGTCTGAGCTAATCCCGCCATTGTGCGTGTGATAGGCCACAGAGGAGGACATCTTGCGACCGGAGGAGTGGTTCATGGACATGGGGAGGGTGGGCGGTGAAGAGGGCGGAGGGGGTGGCGGCGCAGAATGGTGGTTGGAGGCCCGGGACCACAGGGACGCCCCCAAACCGGCACTGAGCGAGCCCAGGCCCTCGAGGCTGACGTCTGTGCCGTTGGTGTGGAAGTCGTTGTCCCCCTGGAGGTCCACAAAGGTTCCTGTTCGCAGCGTGATGTGGGTCTCAATCTCCTCCCTGGCACGGTCCACATTCTCAGGCATGCCGGTCACCTCAAACACGGGGTCCTTCTCTCGACTTGGCGTCACGATGTAAGTGTGCGTCTGCTGCTGTATGCGCTTGATGGTGGCTCCTTTTGGTCCCACAACTAAGCCCACCACTCTGTACGGCACCCTCACCTGGACCAAGAGAAACCGAGTCTATAAGTCAGACTGAGCATCACAGAGGAACACAAGTATCACAAATGACCACAAGTGCTGCTTCCAGTACCTGAATGGTTGTTTGTCCTGGGAGGTGTGGCGGTCCGGGGAGTGAACCACCTCCCCCTCCGGGTCCTCCGGCTTTGCATCGGGACGCTCGGATCATGGAGAAATGCTCGGCCGCAGAAACGATCTCACGCTTGGCCATCTCCACATCCTCCCTGCGCCCTGTCACAATGAACACTGGATCTTCACCTCTGACTGGGGTCTTGATGTAGGTGTTTGTCTTGGCACGCAACGCCTTGATCTTACAACCTGGGTGAGAAAGATGGCGACATAGACGATAGATTTAAACAGTTTAAAGCAACACATCATTGTAGGCACATGCTAAAAACATAAAAAATTAAAGCTAACAGGCTAATCACATGACAATATGCATCTCAATCAGCAAACACTGACAAAATTATTAAATCTAATCCAGTCACTGTATCAGAAATTGTGCATTTCCAAACACAATAATGCTGTTTTGATTGACACTGTGGTTGTATAAGTGTACAGGTTTATCATTCTGTATTTTGCTTGGTTACCATATTGGATATCAGATAAAACCTCGTGTGTACGACTTTTGCAACGTGCCACGTGACTATTATCTATATAGATATGAAAATTAATCTGAACAACAAAATGTAGCGTCGCTGTTCTTGCACTGTGCCTTTAAATGATGACGCGTCATTCAGGCGACCAATGAGAGGCGCGGAGTGTGATGTCATTCTGGGAAGCAGAAAGCATGTCTTTTTCAAACAAAGGGAACAATACTGGAAAACGCCGCCGCGGCCGCGACATACCGCCTGGACGCAAAAAAAGCAAGAAATCGCTTTAAAAAACGTGTGCTGGGAACAAAGGACACGAGAATAAAGTCTGAAAGAGGAAGAGCGGCGAAGCGAGCGTCGGCATCCGCGGACGGGGCTTTGGGTGCAGGGCGTAACACCGCCCAGTCCCTGTGTTTGTCATCCTGGATGCTCCACTTCAGCTTCTACAGCACATTCACACACAATAACACGCTGTTGTAAGCATACACGCAACTCATGGCGGACACACTGTTTTCATTCAAGCCCCCTTTTTTGGTTTATGGTGCATAAAAAGCATATTTAGCGCCATTCCCTTTGTTTGGTGCAGGCTACAAGACATGTCCAGACTGCCGACAATCTGCCGCTTTGTCTGACCCTGTCCCACCCCTCCCCCTCCCTTCGTGCTGCTCCTCAACCTCTGTCTGTCAAGCTATTGTCTGAAATGTGTTAAATAGTGTTAAAAGCACATATTAATATAGCAAATATACATTTTTTAAAAAACAAGACCGGTGGATTTTTAAAAAACAGCGGCCCAAGCCCAGTGTGGAAAAGTTGCACCCAAACAAAGAAGCACCATGCAGCCCTCCAAAACAAAAACAACTCACCTTGTCTCCCCACGATCTCAGCCACATGTTCGGAGCTCGGCACAGGCACACACTCGGTCATGTTGACGCTTCTCTTCCTGCTGCAGAGGACGGAGCTTTGCTCCCCGTGGAGCATGGAGTGGGAGCCGGACATGTGGTAGCCGCCCGAGCCGTAGTACTCCGGGGATGGGGAGCAAGACGTCGGCGAGTCCCGAGACCCGCTGGGGTGGTCGAGCATCTGTAGGTCCACATAACCACCACCGCCGCCGTTGCAACCCTCGGAGCTGGGAGCCTGGGTCCCGTCCATGGTGTCCACCAGTCCGCCGCCTCCTCCGCCCCCGCAGTCCACCTTCTCCAGGGCCATGAGTGACAGTTGGTCCAGGGCAAAGCGGAGCACCTCCTGGTGATCCTCATCACGGGATTCTTGGTCTGTTTCTCGGGGCAGGCCAACCCCGTTGTGCTGGCTGCTGATCACCACGTCGTGGTCCATAATCTCGGGGTGGAATAAAGGGCTAGGCATAGTCTCTCCGTGGATCTCACATCAGATCACGGATGCCTGCTTGTTGAGTGAGCTCACACGCTTCTGAAATAATAACAAATTAAATCAAATTGAATAAGAAGCACAAATAAAACAATGGATGATATGTTGCTTTGGGCGCCTTTGCTTTGTCTTGCTGTCTGACAACTCCAAACCCATCAAGACTTGGCTTAGCTTCGTCGGGATAAAAGAATGCTGCCTTGAAACGCCAAAAGAACAGTGTCCCCCCACGCAAACGTCAAGACTATACGTGTCAGCAACGTCCGGTCACTTTTATATCGGAACAAAAACGCAACGAAAAGTGAGCCAAGTGCTGTTGTTAGCTTGAACTAGCAAGTTAGCAGGCTAGCTCCATATAGTCGGCACTCAGTCACGTTGTCGACCCCTTTGTTTGGGAGCACCGCAGCTAAGCTAGCCGCTTTAGCTCCACTCTTACTGGGTGGAAACTCGTTTAAAAACACAAAGGGTTTCTTTTTAAGACAACATTTACGTCAACTTACTTTATCCTTACTTTGTCGACTCCCTCCGCTTGTCGCCAAGTTGTTGCGGGAAAGATGAGAAGTAACCGGGAAGAAGAAGAAGAGGAGGAGGAGCAGCAGCCTTTTTAGCGCTACAGCGTTAGCCGCTTAGGAGGCTAAAACTAGGGGGGCGTAAAAGAGAAACGTTTCAAAAAACGTTAAAGAGAACGCCGTCTTGTCTCATATTCCTGAGCGGGTCTTGGTGGTGAGTGTCGCCTGGAAAGGCTGGCTCGAATCCGAGAGTGGCGGGTTAGCTGTTATGAACTCTCCCAACAAAGTGGGATACTGCTGGGCTCCTTGCTGCTGCTGCCTGACCCCACTCGCTCCACCGCCTTTGTCTCGCCAGGCGCACGCTGCTCCGTCTCCAGCACACGGCGGTGACGTCACCCGCGACACAACAATGGGTTCAAAGGCCACATGCGGCGACGGAGAGAGCGTCCACGCAAAGCCACGGTTGCTGCCATTGCCATTGTGTCAGTCCACACGCTCAAACGCTATTTTATTTACGTGTTGTCCTCCATCCTTGAGTGGGTTGTCTTATTGGGTTCTGCCATTGAACCAAGTCAGCCTTATTGTTTCATGGAAAGGCGGTACTGGACTCTGTTTGTTTGTTTTAATTGAAAATAATAAATAAATAACCATAAATCAACGCCAATATGATTTTTATGTATTATCGTTTTTATGTTCCTTGCATAATTCCATTATAGGTCAACCAATTGTTTTTTTTAATATTACTGTCAGTGGGCATGGATGGAACATGCAAACTAAAAGGTCTCCGAATGCAATTGCAGTAAGACATTTTAAACTTCTTTAAAAATCCTGAGGGTTATGGAACAAAAAAAGCCAAGTGGTTGATTCAAAACAATTTCACCAGCCCGGAGCTGGAGGATCCAACTGGCTGTCAATCAAGACACAGGACAATCCTCAGCCCAAATGAAGGTCGTTAACCATCAGATAGCATCTGTAAGAGAAGAAAATTGCTCTTTCTATTTAAATGTTGCCATCATCAACAATCCTGATGTGAGACATGAACACACGTCTTTCTTTTTTCTGTGTGTTGTAACGATATAAAAAACATCCAAAAGAAGGCAGCTAATTAATGCACAAAATGAGACACACACATTCCACAAAGATCACTGTTTTTTGAACATTCTGTGACCATGAAGTCACAGGCACATTCATAATAACACATTAAATATTTTGCATTAATTACTGTTCATCAGTTTGTACGCTATAATGTGTTCTTAACATACTCTGTATTCAGTATACATTGTCAGTTTCATGCCTCTATTTATTCTGGTCATTACTGAGTACTATAATATCATTAACGCTATCTCTTAACTTGACTGCTACAAATGATTTCTATTAGAAAATGGTGACCTGCTACATTAAACACAAAACGTGAAGGAATAGGATTAAATAAGATCTGATTCTTCCTAATCCTTTTTGGGCTTGTTGAAATGTGCAGCTGTTAACATGTGACATTTGTTAATGTGACTTTGATAAGCATTTTGGAAAGTAAAATCATTTCCATTACTATTGTGTGGCTAAAATATACAAACTTGCGATACATATAGTTAACAAAATAAGACATTCACATCAAAATGATGCATTTATTTAACAATATTAGAACATTTACAGTAGTTAAGTATCGTTGAGTCTTTTGTCAATACAAAATATGATCTCAAACAGAAGTTATTGAAAAACAAAAAAAGGAATACTTGTAAACCAACCCCCCAACTATCTAGTCTTTCTCAAAGAGAAAGTAGAGCATCCATGCATACATTCTGCAACCTTTTTTTATGCTTCTTAGCATAAAACATCACTTACAGTGACAGTGAGGATATAATAGGATAATAATAGTATATAATAGATTGAAAACACAAGTGTTTTTTACACAAAGCCACACACACATACAAACATAATTTACCGTTCACACACGTGATGCCAGGTTTGTTTTTTTTAGCATGTTTAGCAGCTGTATTAATAGCACCATACACATTAGCTAAACAATGATGGAGGTAAAAGCTAAAACAAACTTAAAGCACCATTTTCTGTTGTAGAGAAATAATTGTTTAGCAAATACCTCAAAAGTTAAAAACTAAAAAAAAAAATTTTTTTCTTGACAAAGTGAGTCAGAAAGAAAAATCCCCCCGATTATTGATGACTTGAGTGGAAGTTGTGGTAAACGATGAAAGAAGAATCAGTCAGCACTGTTGGAATCATCACAGCGACGTTGTGTACCTTGGCTATGACTCCTCCTTTTCCACCCGCTCTGCCCCTCCTCCACCTCCTCTTCGTTCTCCTCCTCTTGCAAGCGGGCTGGTGTATCCACAGCGGTGTCTTCGACATGAGCCAACATATCTGCCATGAGGGCTTCCTCCAGCCGCCTCCTCACACTCTGCACCAGGTCCTCCTGTTTCCTGAAAGACAGGCCAAATGATGAATTAACTAACTTTTAATAAAGTCATTAGTGGTTGATACCTTCATTAGAAATTGCTACAACCAAATTGCACTGTAGTGCAAGGTTAGTCTACTATCGTGGAACCTCCAAAGTATTGGTGCTTCCACTTTTGTATAAAAGACTGGCTGGTCAATCAGCACGCTCATGGCCATTTTCATCTTGTAAAAGTAGCTCTTCCAAGAAATATGTTCAATTGTATTTCTATTATGTGTCACAGGCCACAAGTGCCTCCCAGGCTGAATTTGGACTTTGGTCAAATGTCCCTTTTCATATGGTGCTTTTCTCTGCTATAACAGTTGATTTTCCCTGTGTGGGGCTGATAAGACATGTATTTATAACTGTAATTTTACATTACAGATGGTTTATATTCACTCATACACTAAATTCTATTTATACTCTGTTACCAAGATGCATGCACTACATCCCATAAAACCAGGTAAGGTATACCTTACAAATGGTTGTGTTTGAGAGGTGGACTAGCAACACTCAATCAGTCCTAATTTCCCCATGATTGGTCAGAAATTGGATTTGGACCTTCATTTAATGCAAATTATCAACTTGGTTGCTTCGTGCAACCCAACTGTGGTTGTTTATAAAATATAAGTGCCCAAACAGTACAATAAAAACATGAAATGTCAGTATTTAACAAAACAGGTATCATCCCTGACTGTGTATGTGTGTACTCACCTGATATCTTCATCTGTCACCATAAAGGCCTTGCAGAGTGGCTGCGCTGTGTTGAGCCACACTCCCGGATTTTTCTCCACGGCCGCCGTGAGCTGCCCCGTGACAGGAGCCGGGCTGGTGTGCAGCGCGCTGGCAATGGCCGACAGCAGCGTTTTGTCAGAACTGGCAGGCCCTACACCTGAGCAGGACAAAGCGACAAGATGAGTTGAAGCTCAGATTGAAAAACACATTGGCGTGTTTCTTTAGTTGTCTTAACCTTGTAGGCCTTTGGGAAGATCCATGGTTTTCACCAGCTCGTCAGCAATGTCAAAAGCACTTAACCCGCTCAGCTTCCTCT
The DNA here is from genome assembly GCF_037039965.1 of Doryrhamphus excisus. NCBI lineage: Eukaryota > Metazoa > Chordata > Actinopteri > Syngnathiformes > Syngnathidae > Doryrhamphus > Doryrhamphus excisus. The sequence goes on from NC_136362.1 coordinate 19,149,169, forward strand.
CCCAGAATAACTAAATAATTGGACCCATAAAACCAGAAAGTTGTTACATCTGTCACAATTTAAAGCAGAGCAATTGTTTTTAAATGAAATAATGATTCATCTGTGATCTACACATTTTAAAGCAATTGTATTCAACTTGTTACATACAGTTTATGAGAGTGTATTCATTATGTAGACTGTGGCATTCATCATCATCTTTATGTGTACTTCATACAACACTGCATTAATGCAACATTCCTGACTTTGTGGCTTATTTCCAGTCATTGTGTCAGACTCACATGAAAAAAACTGTATGATGAACTGTAATATAGTCGAGTGGTTAGCGCACAGACCTCACAGCGAGGAGACCAGGGTTCAATTCCACCCTCGGCCATCTCTCAGTTTGCATGTTCTCCGGGTACTCCGGTTTCCTCTCACATTCCGAAAACATGCTAGGTTAATTGGCGACTCCAAATTGTCCATAGGTGTGAATGTGAGTGTGAATGGTTGTTTGTCTATATGTGCCCTGTGATTGGCTGGCCACCAGTCCAGGGTGTACCCCGCCTCTCGCCCAAAGACAGCTGGGATAGGCTCCAGCACCCCTCTGACCCTCGTGAGGAAAAAGCGGTAGAAAATGAATGAATGAATAATTGTAGCTATATTGTGCAGTATATTTACTTGTTAGAGTGTAAATGCCAGAGTATCAATATAGTACATACAGTGGTATACAGTATCAGGGCCCCTGGACACCTCCAAGATGGCCCGCGCCACTATTTGAGAAGCACTGAGGCATTTGAGAGGCACTTTAATCCTTAGTTTGGGTAGAGCTCTTTTCTACACAGTTGGCTGCAGGTGAGATTTATATGGGAAGACTGCGTGTGTGCGTTGCACGGTCTTCTAGCTTTGAATGTGTTTTGCCTATGTAGCATTCTGATGTTTGGGAGTGCGTAATGTTTTGGAATGGAATTCACACAGTTTTCTAAGTGAAGCCCCAGGTATGAAGTGTGTCAACAAGCAGACTTGCAATGCCATCTACTCTACAAAGTTGAAGCTAAAAGCTATGCAGACAATAAAAAAATAAAAAAGTAACACCAAATGTATATGCCGTGGTTGTAATTTCTTTGTGGTACAAATAAATCAATTCAAGGGAAATACTGTCGCACTACAGCATCAGTGACTGAAATGCAACCAGCTCTGTTACTGACCTGTTTTGGTTGGTCCACGGCCCTCTGTGGGTCTGTCTTCACTTTGTTGCTCGGGTGATTTGTTACTTTGGTCACTGGCTGCTTGAAGATGGATGCGGTCTGTCTAACTGGCAGCGTCGTGTTCAAGTCTGGCTTGGCCTTTTGAAAGCAAAGAACAGTGTGACAAACACTGAAATATAACCACTTTGGGATATAAAATTATCCATGGATATATTCATCATCATGAATTCAAATCACTATGCGGATCAAAAAAGATCCGTTGTGGTGATTCAGTAATCAGGAAAAAGTTGAAGGAAACAAAAAGGGGTAGCGTAGTGAATGAGGTATCAAATTAAAAAGTTAGAATGTTAATTAATTGATTGTTGCAATGCATTTGCCATTAACTGTTGCTTACTTGTATGTTTATATCCATAATTAATTTAAACCTGATTCCCTTCGGAAAAAAAACAATGGGAATCGTAAAAACTACAATGATCATAAAAGCATTGTTACAAAGAAGAAAATAGCACCCAGAGGGCTATATGTAGGCAGTTTAATCTCACCCTTATTTGATGGCTGACATTGTTATGGGCGTGCTTGTGCCCATTCCGTTGAACTTTACTAAGAAGTAAATGTGCAGATCGAGACTGGCTGGCCTCTTCTGTGTGAAAGTTGTTGGCTGGACCACGCACCGTCTGTGGTTTATTGAGGACACGCCTGACATGTACACTGGAGAGGAAACACACACATATGACACACATTATATTTTACATATATACATATATATATATATATATATACTGTAAATAAGAATGACATGAATGTTCATATGTACAGACATTGTGTGAGTTGATGCCCACTTTGTAGTGACACTGTCAAAGAGGGATTTAATAATATGTTATTAATTTAGTTTAATAATACGTTATGCTGTTGTGTTTACAGTGAGCAGTGGGCACAACTGGTGTACAATATATTAGAAACCCTTCTCAATATGATGCAAGTTAACATAGATCAATTGTGATATTGTACCGAGTAATATTTCCCCAACCCAAATCAATACAATTATTCGTATTTAATATATATTTTAGTGTTGTATAATATTGGATTCTGCCGGGGTAAAAGTACAAAAGTGTATTTTGGGGCTCTAAATGCAATACACTAAGTTCTATGTGAAGTATTTCCATAATGCCTCATATTAACTCTCCAACAAGATCTCAGTGTATAGACTGGTCATATATCTCATCTCGTTTCATATTATCTACATACTGTATTGTATATAACTCTGGGGAAAACTGTGTTTTTTTGTTAATACTTGGGGTGTTTATATTGTTTGTTTTTCTATATTGTGTATTTTTGTACTGCTTAACTGACTCTGCACTCTTGCTGCTGTGCAATACAAATTTCCCCACTGAGGGACGAATAAAGGCATATCTTAATCTTAATTTACAGTAGCTCGACGGATGCATCGGTAGGTGTAGGTTGTCCCGCCTTATAGCTATACGAAAATGACAGGACAACTGAGATGTCAATCAAACATGTAGCCGCCCACACAGTGTTCATCAAGTGAAAGCATCGCAATGTGTGCTAATGTGCATGTGAGTATCTTGACGGGAGTGAACTTACGATGAAAGAACGCTCAAAAAACACAATTTTAAATACGCTCCGTATATATGTAAAATATATGTGTATGTGGAAGTAGTGTTTCTTTCTCGGCACGTGCAAATGAAGTGGATGACGGACACAAAAATACAGAGATACAGATACACACAACTCAATGAGATAAGAAAACCATGCAAAGCTCGTGTGGGATATATACAACTATATATTCTATTCTATCTTTAAAACATGTTATGAGAGTTAGCGAGTTCTCCAGGGAGCCCATGTTGCCCAAGTCAAGCGTGTGTAAACAATGAAACTTAGCTAGCTAATCAAGCTAGCAGCTATGGCACGCCGCAGAGCGCAAATGAGACGTTACACTGAGTAATGTTATTTGACATACTAATACAATTAACTATGAACTATTTCTATGTAGCGTTTGGTGATATCCAATACGAAATATAAGCATACACAATGGTTGCATTTCCAGCTAGAAAGCGCATGTTCTCGGGCGAGCATTTCCTGCTGAAAAAAAACTTTCATGCTAAAAAAAAATGCCTCGACTCTTAACAGTCCTGACTCCTACCTCTTCCTTTCCATGGTCCGAATGTCCTTGTTAAAGCGTGGAGCAAAACCCAGCTCTTAAAAAGTAACAAACATTAACCAGCAGGCTCTTTTCGCTGTCACGAATTTCCAGTCAGATTTGTTATCGATCACCATTCCTTAGTCCAGACCTTTACAATTGAAGATCACTCCGCCCACCACGTCACCTCCCTCTATTGTAATCCATCCGCTAAACTCACTTCAACTAGTGCGGAAGTGATGACAGAAAATTATCTTACATCAGGATAAAGAAACAAAATATGGCTAAGACTACCCCATACATTCTAAATTAACATAGTTCCACACTTTACATAGAAATATAAAATGATAATTATTCAAATTGAGCATACAGTGGTATACAATAAACTGCTTGAACATGAAGAGGGATGTACACCAACACTTGTATTTTATTGTTACAATTTAAATGTATAAGACTAACAGGAATAATGGCACACAACACAAGATATCGCACATACTTTATACTCTTCCAAAACAGTTGAGGCTTGAAATACATTTGTCAATCAGACCTGGCTGACGTCAAATGTGAAATAATTAAAATAAGAACCTCAAACTGTATGGGGAAAGAAAATAAAAAAAATCCATGCATTGTCTGTATTTTCATATTCTTTCCGCTCATGATTTCACAGTTTGAGGAACACTGAATCCCAAATGTATTGATGGTGGTGGTGATGAACATCTCAGTGCTGTTGCCTCAGCAGGATGAAAATGACAGTTGGTCTGGAGTGCGGTGCAAAACAGCAGCTGCAGCAGTCCTTGTTCATAATCTCCAACTGCCGTGGAAACAAAATGGATGGATAAATCAGTAAAAACAACCATTCAACACCATTTTAAATAATTGTAATTGCAGTAATTGCAGGGTTTCCATGCAAGAGACAACTTTGCTCACTGACATCATAAATGAAGCCAATCGCAGGAGAAATATAGACAATCAACCATTCACACCTACAATTTATGGTAATGGTTTTATTTCATTTGAACATGTATCAGATTACAATTGAGTGCATCACATAATTAGTTCACAGTTCCACATGTCCAGAAGGAGTAGGAGGAAGCAAAAGCTTATTAAATCCTACCCCTCCATCCGGTACTTTTACAATCAGTAACTGTTACATTTGTTCACTTCCTGCTTTCCTAACTTAGAGTCGCCAATTAACCTCACATGCATGTTTTCGGAATGTGGTACCCAGAGAAAACCCACGCATGGGGAGAATATGTAGGGGGCCAACATGCTAATCACTTTCCGACTTCATCCTCCCAATAAGCCCTCCCTCCCTTCCTGTGTGCAAGCCAACCCACAGGGGGAAAATCTCTTTAATATTTTTAATACTATATTTCATTTGTCCTTCATGTGTTCTGTGTACAGCTTGAGTGACTTGAGTGTTAATTAAGGTAGAAGTTCAGACCTGCACTAAAAATCGTAGAAGAAGAACCTGTTCCTAAACAGAGGACCTCCTGGAATAGACAATGCAACTCAGCAGGTCAAATGTAATGACATACTGCTACTGCTTCATCTACTTTTAATTCAATATTCATTACACAACTATTTTAAATACTAACCTGATCGCCACTATTCATCCTTCTTGAACTTTCCACTTATGTAGGGCACATAGTCCAAAAACAATCGCCAGTCTGTAAAGTGAACCATGGCTACACCGCCAACTGTTCCCCAGACAGCAAGTGTTGGGACCCTGAGGAAAAAAAGAATACATTTAAACAGCAAGAAACAGCATGAAACGCATGCAAAAGGCATATACCCAACACTTCAAATTAATATAACTTAACATTGCTTGAGCAACCTCAGTTTTCGAAGGACAGCTTTAAATTGTTGACCTATTTTGTGATCCCTGAAAAGGCCTTTGGGTACAATTCTGAAATATACATTATTTTTCAGTTGTGGGTAACCTTACGTTTTTTTCACCCGTGGCAGTTCACCACTTACGTTTGTACCATTTCAAGTTACTCACTGGACTTGAGTGATTTAAATTGGACTAAATAACTGGAAAACATTGGATGTTTTACAACATTTGGGCGTTCGGTGGAACTATGAACAATTCGTTACTATGTTGATTTTTTTTTAACTCAGTTGACCCTCGCATGTAAAACAAATGTGACCTCAGGTAGGCTAACTGCGAATGCTAGCTGAGGACACCAGCAAGAAATTCCGTCCGCTGAATGCAAGGTTCCCAAAATCGTTTTTGTTTTGTAATTAAAATAAAAGATATGCCTTACCACGACTTGGCAATTGCCACATATTTCTGACCGATCACTTTACTCAACATCGTCGGGTAACTTATAGGTCCTTCACTACGCGCAGCTAGCAGCGACTTCCGTTTAAGGGTACAGCAGGATCCTCATGCGCAGGCGCAAACCGAGGCAAACGATGTGTACCAAACGGTCGCTTCTGCCCCCGAGTGGATTCACTGCGCTATGGCACTACATGTAGTCCTACCGTTGGGTATGCTGAAAACTATGAGGTTATTCCTTAAACTCCTGAATATATAGTTATCAGGAGGTTGGTGTGACGTGTGTCAACAAAGCAAAGGCTAAAATTTTAAATCCATGTATTTTTTTTAAAGCTTTGTAAGGTTCCCCAAATACTGTATTAGGTCACTTTTAGAAGACAATGAACACACTTTGATATTAAAAATGGCACATTTATTGCTACATTACTGTTATATACACAACAGTTTTCAATATCTACTTTATATATAAAAATAGGAAACTGGAGGCACTTTGAGGACATAGCCTACATAGATATTGCCCTCAAATATTTCTGAAGACAGAAAGAGCTGTAAGTCATTTGCTGTAGATGACAAAAACTCTAATAAAGAAAATTGTGTTTTTATACTTGCAAACTTAAAAAAATCATTTACATGATACAAAACAACTCCTTTGTGGTCATTTGCACTATGACAGGAGAAACTTGCTTTCAGATGGAAATAAAGTTAGGGGCTATTCCATATGGCATACTTTGCAAATGAGATGAAGACGTAACCTGATAAAGGTTCAATTTCGGCTTACAAGATTTCAAATGATATATCACATAGCTGTACATACATATGAATGTACATGGCAATGTCTAGTTCAAATATAAACCACCAAGTATTTTTACCAGTTGAAGACCATGTTGTTGGTCAGCGTCAATTCACTCATTCAGATGTTGGTATATTGTCTGTAAACTAGTCCTGTGTCAATGTGTGTTATTATATGCAACGTGTAACTGAATTATTCAGGCACTGGTGAGTAACCATTATCAAAACTCCTAAGGTCAGGAAAATGACTAAGGCCACCCTGACACATTGATGATCATTTGTATTATAAAGATGAACTGTGCCACCACCTCAAATGAATGTAGTCAATATAGAGCTAGACATTGAGACAAAACAAACATTTCATAATAATACCTGCCGCAAACTACGAAATTCAAATACAAATGTCAAGTTCGCACAGAAAGGTGTATTCTTGGTGAACAAAAAGGGAAGAAAGTTATCACAACATGTGACATTACCGCCAGAATTTGTCATTTCTAACATTTGCAAGCATCTGGCACAACAAAAACAACTCATTTTGTTCCCATAGTCTTAAAAAAAAAAGGTTGTCTTCAATCTGAACAATGTAAACAAACAGAAAGAGCATTCCAAATGTATAAACCCAACTCTTAACAACTATCTTACAAAGTGGGAAAAGAAAAATATAAAAAATGGTTAACTAATTCTACAAAAGGAAAATCATTACAAAGAGGCTTTGTGGTTGTTCAAAATGGAAGAGAAAAGAAGAAATGGTCACCACAGAGCAACCAAGTCAATCAACGGTAACTGAGTTAATTGTCCAGAAGGTAGGATTAAAATGCATGATCCCTTTCTACACACTCACTTGTTTTTCCACATACATCTTTTGAGTAATGAGGTTGTCATTTGGAGGTTCTCAGGCCCGAAAATATTTGTGATTGGTCCAGTTACAGACGACAATTGGAGAATGGCATCTGCACTACATTTTTGGGGGAAAAGTACTATTTTAGTTTTCAAAACTAAATGTATTTTGTGTGCATTAGTATTACATAATATCTGATTCTGGTCTGACAAATATAACCTGACAAAGGTTATCAAAACAAACAAGTTGCATGTTTCAAAAACAAGAAGAAAAAAAAAAGTTCCATTGTGACTGGACTGTCCAGGATGATGTTAACAAGTGACGATATGAACACATATCTGTGTGCACACAGTAATCACATCTAGAAGCTGAATTTCTACGGAAACCCCACATATGGGGGACTAACTTATTGTTGGAAATTAGTCTTTCCTCAGTGGTGGCGCTCCCTCCGGCAGTCTTTCTATTCCATTTGCATGGCAGTGACCCGTAGGATCCAAGGTTTACAAGAAGAAAAACACCACACAAGCCAGTATTACCTCATCAGCCAGAGTGAATAAAAAGACCACAAAACAAGACAGAAGTCTCATCCCTTTCTATAAGAGGCTTCCAAGATGGCTAGAGGTCATTCTGCAATGGTGGCTGATATTATCGAACATTAAACATTCAGCCACTAAGCCTCTGTGTCCTTTGTTTATATAGAATGTAGGATCTCCATTGCAGCTGGGAATGCCACATATTTACCAGAGAATACAAATTCTGGTTTTGCTGAAAGTTGTAATTAAGGTCTTTTTGATCCAAACAGGTTTGCTCCCAACACATAATGCATTTTTTTTTTTTTAGAACGTCTTACAAAAACATGATCATAGGTATGTCTCCACATTTATGTCCTTGAGTCAAACATGTAAAGATGAATACACATTTCTCTGTGTCTTTCTATACAAGTGTGCTTGTTACTCTTTTGTTTGTCATTGTGGCCCCATTTGTCGTCTCTGATGAGGCGTGTGCCATCCAAAGAACACACTGAGGTGCATGACAATGATAGATTAAGGCCACGTGTTCAAACGGCTGTAAATTGGGCTGCAAGAGAAAGGAGGTTAAAAACATTAGGTTAATCCGCTCAAACACAGTGCAAATAATAATCAACATGTTGGGTCACCGTGAGAACTAACCTTGGAAATACATATGGCTTTTTTGGGTTGGGTCCATCAAGTCAGAGACCCGTGTGACCACCGCCGAGCTGCATCTGGGGGTCCACGCCCGACCCCTTCTCTTCTTCTCTTCTCTTGAGGCAGGCAGCCTTTGGGTTCAGATTCCGCTCTTTGCAAAAGGCACACAGATATATGTAAGGGCAACTTGAACAAAAACAAAATGTTCTGCCGATAAACAAGAAGGGAAGCAGAGGAAATGAATGGTGAAAAGGAAAAAAAAGGATGATGAGAATTGGGGGCAGAAAAGCAGAGATCCTTCCTCATATATTCTCTCCTTTAACTGGTCCAGTTAATAGAGACAAGAAAAGTGACAGTAGGTGTTACAGAGGGTCAACATGACCTTTAAGAGGAGATATTTCCCCAGCTCTAGTAAGATGCTTGGCTGTCAGTGACTGTCATATCAGACTGGACTGGCTGACCTACCTCGCACCTGCTTCTCCAGGCCCAGTATGACCTGGACAGCCTGCTGCAAGATGACAAGCTTGGTCTGGGCCTTGTCGCTCTGCAGGTGAACCTGACACATCCTGCCCAGCTCTCTGAAGGCTTCGTTTATGTCTCGCACACGCACCCGCTCCCTAGCATTGTTAGCTAGGCGTCGCTCGCGCTCCCTCTGCTCCTTCTCCTCGGCAGTGAGGTTCTCATCGGTCACTGTGACAACACTGCAGCCGGGAGGAGAGCGGTTGGTGGGGCTGGTTAACAAACCCAGATCACAACCTTCGCCGTACCTAGCTCTACTGTCATCATTAAAGATGCACACTGACATGTAATTGCTAGAGAAAAATTGGAATATTACTTTGACTGGAAATTTAGCATATCTTTGATCTAATTGTCAAGTAGCGTTCCAGCTCAAATCTCCTTCCAGCAAATGAGATGAAGAAACATCCCAGTGGAGTGGGCCAGGCCAGAGAGCAACAGGCGGATGTGTCTTTTCTTATGTAAGTTACTTTACGTTATGTAAGTTTTAAGAGGCCATAAAGAACCATATCATAAGCGACACTACAGTCAATAAATATATCCCATTTTGAGTTGTAGGGTCACTGAGGTCCAGGATGGAAGTTGAGGGTAACTGATGACTGTCCAGAAGACAGAAGATATGAGGAGGGCACAAGGAGTAAAAGGAGACAGGAAGCAATGCTCTCTGCCAACTACAGCACATGAAAGAGAACCAGTGAGTGAAGGCTTCCTGTTAAATACATCACAAACTGATGTATTTATTGGAAAGCAGGAAAGAATAGGTCACTGTTGCCATCTGTAAAAAAAAAAGAGCATGATGGTAGACCGGTGCATGGATGAGAAAGTGATAATAATGAGCATGGTTATATTGCAAGGGCATGCAACACTGCAAGGTGAAGGCAGGTTAATAGACATGACAACAAAAGTCGTGTCCAGCTGCTTGTTACACTTAATAGTGCATCAGCTGTCAGCGTGCGAGTTGTCTTTCTAAAGCCAAAAAACGACCAAGCGTAATGAAGCAACAGCAGGAACAAAAACAAATGTCTGCACAAATAGATGTGTTAATTCATTGGGAAGGTGATAGTGGCAGTGAGACATTGAAGCATCTTGAGGAGATAATAAACGAGGGGCAATGTAAGACAAAGAGACACATACTGCATCACAATAGACAGACACCCAGTATGTGCTACCACAGGAGAATCAGAGCCAGAGAATGGGGGTGCTTTAAAAACAGTCACACAACTTCATCTCCTTACTCATCCGTCCTCACTTTGGAGATTACTTAAATGCTTTCATTCACGGATGTCATTTGTGCTGCAAATAAAATTTGCCAAATTATTGATTGCAGGAGCATGAAGTCATGTGAGAGTTTAGTTTGTCAAGAGGACCTTCCCCTCTCCTCCTCCTTCCTCCCTGGACACCCACTGACCTCTGACTTGCTGCTCCAGGTTGAGTATAACGTTAACCGCCTGTTGGAGTACGTTCAATTTGGTCTGCGGTTTCTCATAGTTCAGATGGAGCTGACACATGCGGCCCAGCTCCTTAAAGGCCTCGTTGATGTCCCGCACACGGAGCCGCTCACGGGCATTGTTAGCCATCCTCCGCACTTTCTCCCGCCCAGCTTTAATCTCCACTGGTAGATCTTCTTCATCGTCATCCTCATTCAGACTAGCCAATAGCAGATGAGGAGGGAAGAAAACAACATTGTGGGCACAGTTGACATTAATATATACTTTTCTAAAATGTAGAAGCCTGAGTGAGTTACAGTATTTAATGTTAAATGTAGCTTTCTAACAATACAAAAAATGGATCGCTATACTAAGAACTCCTAACTGATTAGAAGCATTCTCTAACCAAATCACACTTTCCCATAACATATGATATAAATCCAATTAATCAGTTCCAGACTGCCCAAAATGTTACTCTATAGCAGGGGTCGGGAACCTTTTTGACAAAGAGAGCCATGGAGGCCAGATATTTTAAAATGTGTATCTGTGAGAGCCATATACATTTTTTTAAACATTGAATGCAATAAAATGTGTGCATTTTTATGTAAGACCAACAGTTTTAGATAATGGGCTCTAATTATGTAGACCAGGCACACTACCCCACGCCAATGGGGTGTGGCCAGCACACTTTCGTGAGCAGCGCAGTGTCTAATAATAAATCAAATACTTGTTGCCATTAATACAACTTCTGCTGCTGCATAGTTTTGCACCGTACTCCGTAGACGTATTTCATTCTTTTGGCCATCTTCGTCAGAAGGCTTGGTTCTGCAGCTTTAGCCATTTGACTAAAGGAGGAAAGTTTACATTTACATGTTTTTTTGACATCTCAATGACCGAGGTAGACTACAGCATTACCCAGTAATAATCAAGTTTTGGTGTTTGAAAATATCATCAGGAAAGATAGATATGGTTGGCCGTATTGCAGCAGAAAATAGATGGACGAATTAAAATGCATAAGAAAGTTGTTGATTTTGAATATTATTTTTAACAGTCATTTCTGTGATGGTTTACTTTAAAATGTTAGCAAAAATATTTTTTTATTGTGGTAAGAAATGCTTGAGAGCCAGATACAGTCATCAAAAGAGCCCTACCTGGCTCCCGAGCCATAGGTTCCCTACCTCTGCTCTATAGTAATATAATAACATAATATAATACAATTATAGCTTTACATGAAGACAATTCAAAATGCAGATAAATATGGTGAAACCTTGGTTAGCGTACACCCCGGTTAGTGTGTTTTTTGATTATTTTTGGTGCACGTCTTGTCGTGCTATTAACTATTTTTGTAACTATTTTAGTTAGCAAACTACACAGTCAACCTCTGATGAGGGGCGATTTAGGTTAATAAGGCTAATAACAAAGACGTTTTGTAATTAAAAAACCCAAAACCTTTTAAGAACACAAATGGACTTAGGCAGTGTATTAATAACAAGACAGGAAGTGTGCCATAATGTACACCTGATAATGTATGTGAACCAAGGCAAAATATTGCCATACATTTCAACCTAAACCGAAAATATGGGATCATACACTAACTGAGGTTTTACTGTACTCACAGAACCTGTTGTTTTGTATTGTAAATTATCAGCCTTGTTGTCTAAGAATTTACTGTCAATGTTGTGCATTCTGTCTTGTAAACTATATCAGCCATTAAAAAACGAATGAGAATGAAATCGCCATGAATAAAAGACTTTAAAGGGTCCTTGACATGATTAATCACCTTTGCTTAAATACATTATATTCATTCATTCAACCATTCGTCCGCCGTGCAGCCTAAATGCATTGTATATTGTTTGTAATTATGTTCTACATTGTTCGTTTTGTTGAAAGCAAAAAAAACATTTGCAAAAATTACATCTGTAGTTCATGGCGTCAGCCATGACGAACTACTAGTTGTCACAGCTCAGTCTTATTTCCAGATGAGACATAATGAGGGTGATACCACTCATCTAAAGCAGCGTAAACAAACGCTTCTTGGGTAGATAATTGACTCAGTTCAGTGTATTTTTCATCAAAATAGTAATCATGCCAAAAATGTGTTGCTGCTGGATGTTCACATTATCCGAGTAACACTATATGTTTCATTTCTTTTCCAAAAGACTAAGGTTTAAGACAACAATGGATGAAGCAAGTGCAGGGAACGAGAGAGAAATGGACGCCTGCCTCAAATTCTGTCCTTTGCTGTGATGTTTTCGCTGATGACTGCTTTGAAGGAACACCACTATAAAAAGCATTTGGCTTAGAAGTACGGTATAAACACATTTTGAAAAAATAATAAGAAAAAAGGATGCTTTTCTGCAAGTACACAAGAAAGTAGTTGTCACAGAAGGGGGTAAGTCCTGTCAAAGCATTCTACATGTTACATAAACATCTTTTGTAGATACATTAAAAAACCCTTTACGTACCTTAAGAAGCTGATTTAAAACAGTAATTGATGACATGTAGGATAAGCAACCCCAGTGTCTTAATGCTTAAGTCCGTGTTTTGCAAGTTCTCAATTTCATCTCCGAATGTTTTTTCCTTCGCAAACTATTGACACATCGCGCAAATCTTCACTATAATCACTGTAAACATCCTCTGTCTCACACACCGCAATGTTTGTGTAGCTGTTAGTTTGTCAGTTAGTCTGATGACGTCACATCAGGAAATAAGGCTGAGCTGCGACAACTAGTTGGTCAACGCTGGCGCAAACAACCACAAGTTAAAGTTTAGCGAATTTCACCAAACCAAACAATGTAAAACCTAATTACAAACAATATATAATATATTTAAGCAATGTTTACAAATTATGTCAGGGACCCTTTAAATAGTTCTTGCAAATTGTTAAATATTACTTTCTATGAAATCTGCATTGATAAATGAGACAAAGACTCAAAAAAACGCACCTCGTTCGAAGATGGGTCTTCAGCTCTTTGTTCTCATCCTCTGACTTGTCGGTAACAGAGCAGTTTTCATCATCCTGCTTGTTCTCTCGTTTGATGTCAGCACCAGTGGAACGATTTAGGCTGCTCGCCACACCTGCAATTAACAAAACGTTGGCTCCAAGGTGTAAGTCACACAATCTTTCTGCAAGTCGAAAAAGAGACAAAGACTCACTGGTGAAACCATCAGTCTGAGAGCCTGGCAGGCCAGATGTGGAACCGTGGTGACCATGCACAAGCCCTCCACTAGAGGGCAGGCCAGCAGAGTCTTCATGGTGACCTGAGAGCTAAAAGACACAACAATTTTAACAGTGTTTCACCGCAAAGGTGCAACACTATTCAAAAATCTCACCAGTCCAGGCAGGCGACTGGCAAGGCCAAGTGCTGCACTGCTAAAAGCTGGAGGTAATCCCAAACCAGATGCCAGCAGATTCTGCATCTCAGCTAGACCTCCTTGTCCACCAGCATGGCGCTGAAGAACATTAATGGCTTCATCCAGGCGGTCCTCCAGTTTATTAGGCTTAAGACGGGGGAAGGAAAATAATGAGAGGAGGCGATGCCACAAGTATGATGACATAATCACTGTACAGTATCACAGAACATAACAAAACAAAGTTGAAAGCCTCACCATTGTCTGAAGTCCTCCATGAAAGTTAGGTGAAGGTGTAGCTTGTCCAGATGACCTTGTCCACTGGGAAGCAGAACCTAAAGAGAAATACAAATTGTTTATTAAAAAAAAGCTCTTTTAATTAAGTAAAACTAGTCACGTTTCTTTTTTTTAAATCTCTTTCTCATCTCATGCCATGTAATTTGATGTATGTGATGACGTCACTCCTGGACCAATTGTAAAGACAAATAGGGAAGTGACCCCTCCCTCTTTTTATTTTTACTGTACTTTTCCTTCCTCTCATAAGTTATACTTGGAGGCTGAGCACGGCTGAAAGAGCTCTTTAAAAGTCTGGGCTCTAATGCCACATTTGTAGAGAACGCTCCTGTGCTATTATCTGAATAATACACCTAGTTACATGTTATAAAGCTGTCATGATAAGGCTGCAGTTCTGATGACGGCTGCAGACAAAATGCCACAGTGTGAAGCATCTGACTGACCTGAAGTGGCTTGAGGAGAATCGGAGGGGGTGGATGGGGATGAACAGTATCCATTGCTGTTTGGGTCTGAAGGATAGATCTGCACATAAACAATTCTGCTTTGAGTCTGATGAAATGTAATGATGTTAGATCATACATAACCATTACATTATGGTTATTAATAAATTATAAAGTGTAAGGTAACATGAACTACATTACTTTCTTCATTTTTGCACAACTTACAGATGCCAGCGCTTTCCCAATCTCATCACCAGAACTTCCAGGTACTGCTCCCCGATTGGCTTGACAGGAAAGGAAAAAACTTTATGATTAAAAAAGGGGCTGTGATATGATGGTATCACTAAAACATAAAAGTTATTACTCATCAAGATCTGGGTTACTCATAATACTGTCTGTACCAGCAATAGGAGGCGTGTGGCTGGGAACTCCGTAGCTGTTGGAGCCAGAGTGGAAGCCGGCCGGGTGGGCCCCGTTCACTTCACTACCATGTAGGGGGTAGTTTTGGGGTGAGAGGGGCAGTGGCTGACGTTTCTGGGCCGCAAAGAAACCAGATTATTTCAATGGATATGCAGACAAGCGCCTCCAAACCACAAAAGAGCAAAAACATAAAACAAAATGTCCAAATAGACGGTGAAGGCTTACCAGTCTGTCTTGAGGGTTGATGGCGGTGAAAGGACCATGCTGGCTCAGATGGGGGGGGTTACCCAGCATGGAAGGGTATCCAGGCTGAACCATCGACCCAGCAGAACCCCATGAATCGGAGGGTGGGTGGAGGCCTTCTGTCAGGGGGCATCCAACGACAGGGGGTGGGGGTAACCAGTCACAGGAGATGAAAAGACAATAAAAGACACATATGAGACATGTCCCATTAGTGTGATGACTTCATCCAACTGTGATAGACCATACGCATGGCAAAGCACATTGAGTCACCCCATTAAAGTTGTTACAGTAAGCTATGCTGTCAACACACTAAATATTTAGCTGGAGTTTTAGTTTTGTTTATTTCAAACAAGGTTACATTGGAGTATGTCATATTTACAGTTCAACAATTCAAAATGTCTGAAAAGGAGTTGGGATAAGCAGAGCTTCATTTATTTGTTTTTTATTGAAAGTGAGTATCTTCGTCATACTCACGTTAAAACACACAAAAAACAAGTGGATGGTGTTGCACCACATCTTGACTAAACTCACCTTGCATGTAGAAGGGTGGTGGGTAAATGCTTCCTGCTTTGGAAGCAGAGTAGCCTACATTGTCCCTGTTAAATTCATCGTTTGAGGAAGAGGTACAGACCTACATAAGAAAACAAACAGACCAAAAAAATCTCAATAAGTGGAAAACATCAACTAGCACCCTAAGTTTAATTATTTATTTTACCAATAGGTGAGGAAAGTCATGAATTTCTTCTAAAACACATTCACGGCCTCAAGTAATTACTTAAACCAAAAATTAATTACCTACATTGAATGATTGATTTCACTACTCCAAGTAAGGCATGTGTTTATGTAGCCAGTGTGTAGTATCAGGGACGTTAACAGGCTTTGACTGCCATTGCTGAAAGGCCTTAGGTATCATCTTGGCCAAAAGAATGTTTTGGATACTCAACACAAAACTTGGAGACCCCGGAAATGAAGTTGAACAAGTTATACTGATTGAACCAGGCTTCCAAGTCACCAATAGCTTTCTTAATTACAATTATTGTAGATGAAAATCACACTGTGTCTGGGGAAAAAAACTCAAATCCAAACGGACTTGCAGTTTTCTTCTGTAATTTGATTAAACAGAAAGGAAAGGGAGAGGAAAAAGGAGGGTAGAGGAGAAGAGGGAAGGAGAGATGCACTCCTAATTACTGAACCATCTGTCGAATCCTGGATGGCGGCCAGCTCTACTGGCAGCTGGGATGGAGGGGTGGGGGAGGGAGAGAGAAAGGGGAGAGCTGTTGTTCATAGTGGTGAGTGGGAGGGGTTGTGGAGTTGGGGGGTGAATGGGGGTGGGGGGGTTGTGAGGAAGAAACGGAGAAGGGGAGGAAATCTGATGATCAGAGAGCGAGACTGGGAGGGGAAAGAATGAGGTAAGTAAGAAGCATCTAACCCCAGTACGAGTTTCCCTCCACAAGCTACACAAATACGCCTGGCAGAGGGAAGGAAATGTGGCCACAAAATAGAAGAGCCCACAAGTACGACACACTATAAATACACTACAAATGAGCGACTGGCTCAATGAGTGGCTTTTCCCCACTTTTCCTTCTTGAAATGACTGGTGCAGATACACAGCTGTGCAAGCTGAATATACGGCATTGCTGCAATTGGGCAGTTTTGCAAGCCGCAGAGAGGCCAGAGATGCCAAATGGAACATGAACAGGGACATGATCTGACCATGTGGGCTCCCACAAACTCACTGAGATGCAGTTCTGGATGTTAACACTTACAGAGGAAGGCAGGCCAGGGGGCACCTTCCGGATCTTTTTGGGCTGTGAGTCTGATGGGAAAAAGAGAAGGCACATATAGGGTCAAACAGCTCATGCTTGCATATATATGAACTATAGGAAACTGTCACAATATAATTAAATATAGATGGCTTTATTAATGCAGGCCCCTTATGTATGCAAATCATTCTACATTACAACATTACTAGTAACTACCTAATTCTTATCTGATGGGGTTATTCATATAAGACACCTGCAGAGTTTTTGCTTTCTCGGCGTGAAAAGTCACGGTTACTTGAAAAACATGGAGAAGTGATGAGAAATTGACATTGATAAATTGGACTGAAAAAAAAATTGTTACTGAAATGTGAAGCACTGTAGTTGAAACAATCCTTTAAATCTTACCAATGGGGTCTTGTGCGGGTCGTCTGCGAGAATTGTTGCCCTCATAGGAGGAATAAAACTGGGATGCAGGCTTCAAACCAGAGGGTGAAAGGGCATCAGGACTGGGCATGGCTATCTCACTGGGCAGAAAGCCCGGCTGCACACCATGTAAATTGGGGGAAAAAATGAACACAACAATTCTAGAAAATTAAAGTAGAGCTTCATGAAGGCGTGTTTACTCCTACAGCAACCTAGCTTTTGTCTGTCTAACTGATGTACCTGCGTTGCAAACGACGAGTATGGTCCTCTCTCAGCCTTCCCTGTTGGTAGAACAGACAATGAAATTAGGCCATGATTGTGAAAATTAGGCATTAACGTCAATATTAAATCCCAATCTGGCCATTCCCCTGTCTCCATCTCAACGCCTCGCATCTGCTGAGTGATTGTGTATGATGTGCCGTATTTATGGCTGTGGACAGCAAAACAACAACAAATGGACCCATTATAAATGGTTCAGGGGCAATTGTGCCCATCTCCTCTCCCCTCCCCTGACAGTTAAACAGGGGAGAGCTGTAGGCCAATGTAATCCCAAGGGAGAGCCTTGTTTGTGCATGGGCGCCCTTTATAGCTTCAACACCCCATCCGACCCCTAGTACACGCCCACCTTCACAGTGAACATACAGAATGGAGCACACAGCTCGTCCACATCCTGTCTGATTATCCTGCTGCCATCCATCACCACCTGAGCATGAATATAGTTTGCCCTGAAGTAAACATGGCATTGATTTATTAAAAAATGTCTGCTGCAACGGCAGTTACCCCCTTTAAGTGGGATGTGGAAAAACATAAAAATTAAATATCAATTTTGTATGTAAAGACAGCTGCAATGTATGTTTTCAGCCCTTACATTTAATTGAAACTCACTTACCGGCAACCCCTGTGCCAAACACCGTGCCAGGTGGAATGCCATCTTGTGCGCTGTAAATGCCCTCTTCACCAAAACACTGGAAGGGAAGACAGCACAAACTTCATGAATACAAATTAATGGCTGCAGATGCGGACAATGACATTTCAGATATATGAAATTACAATATCCAGGTGGATGAAAAGCAGTACTACTATAAATGATTATTCATTATGGCAATCTTACTGAATATAATAAGTAGTTCCCAACTTCCCAGCTGGTGTCCTTGTGGTTAAATGATTCATGATTCATAGGAGTGTGTAATCTACTACAATCTCATCACCAAAGATAACATCACCTGTGCTGTAAATTACAATACAGGATAAATAGTGGTAGTAAACGTTTGGTCATACCCTGCCCTGACTGAAAGATGGGCTGTTCTGCTCTCCAGGCCCCCAAGAACCGGACCCATTCCTCTCATCAACCCCTGGAATACAGACATATTGGTGAGAAATGAACCATTTTATGACAAACACAACAACATTGAAATCACCCTGTCTTTGCAGAAATAAATCCATATTTACAGGACAGTGAACTGCTTTAAAACAGATTACTGAAGCACACATGTCAGAGCCCACACAGAACCGCAGACAGCATGGTGTGTTGTCACATAGCGTGGATGAGAGCTGTAGGAAGTTTGAATAATTAACACCCAATATGAGAGTCCCAGAATGATTGCCTACATTCTTCACTCTCCCACCCCACGCCTTTACGTTTTCACAGCACAAGTCATTTATAGTCCACCTATTCTCCAGCCTTCATTTGAGCACAGAAATAAGGTCTAAATCTTATAAAAGTGACATGTTATCCCTGACCAGAACACACTGACAGTCAGGGAGATGAATGGTTGAAACGACTGATTTTTAAGGGTTGGTCCCTGCCCATCCTATTTCCTTCAATCCCTTCTCGAACTGCAACACAGAATCTCTAGGGGGAAAGCTGAAGCTTAATTGCAGACTGATTTGCATAATTGTGCATATTAATGAAGCTTATGCTTATGAATATTCATATTTTTTGTTTTGTTGTCTAATTAAAAAGCGGAGCGAGAAGATGATGGGGGGTGTGGAGGCGGGCTAGTCTCATGACAGGATCAGCAGTATAACAGAATGATGGGTCCACAGTGCTGAGGGCTGCTAGATTGCCGTGACAACAGTGATCTATACACACAACACCAGCAGAATAAATGAAGGAAATGTCGTCTTTTCCCTTCTCTATGGCTGACTGTCAGTCAACGTGTGAGTCATCAACATTAAAATAAGAACGTTCGCTTCTGTGGTAAGTCAACAAGAGATAGGCACTAATTCACTGTGGCTGAGATGTGAAAAACAAGATGGCGTTTAGACATAAAAAAATAGTCCAGAAAAAGAAATCTACATAAATGTCTATATACATGCACTGTTGTCAAGTATTAAGGCATGCCGTATGCAAACTAAATGTAATGAAAAGGTTGTCCATGTCACTTTGTTTTTCATCTGTCGCCAACAGGATCACAACAAACTGCTGAGGTGATATCCAGGTCGGCTGGAAGAGGGGTGCAAAATTATAAAAAAATATAATGAAAATTAAAAAATAATGAAAATTATTTTTCCATATTTGCCACAAATCATCCAATTTTTTCTATATATTCTATCATGGGATGTTGAAGTGTCAGCATGTAGTCCAGCCTATACAACAGATTTAATCTTAACATGACAATAGTAGCTCAATAGTAGCCCTTAATTGTATTCATGAGGAGACTGAGGGCAGCAAAAATATAAAACACAACAGAAAACTGCATTATAATGCAGTCCACACATCAGGCACATTAAGGTAAGCCAATGTTAGCATGCATGTTTGTCATTTCTATCCTTATCAATAGAGAGCATTGGGTTCCTATGTGTTGAGATCCCCTCTCACCATGAAAGGGATAACCTCGAAAGAAAATGGATGGATGGATCATTTGGAGTATTTGCCAATTACCTACTGGAAACAGCAAGTGAATAGGAACCCATTTGTTTGCAAACATCATTAACCTAGTATAATGATATGAATTTTGTACAGAACGAGGGACATTTCATTAAGATTCATTAAGAGTGCTATGAGAGAGCAGCAGACTACCAAAAGGACAGCAAAGAAAATTGGACAAAATGATGAGTAACATCAGACAATTTTTGTACCTCAATGCACGGCTCCACCCAACACCCCTTCAGGCATGGCTAGTCTATAATTACCCAGGAAGAGATACTGGAACCAGCCAGCCAGCCTGAGTCATTGGCTAATGGAGTACAACTCTGCCACATACATTGACCAGACTTGCAGACACGTTTTAAGTCTTAACAAGGACATTGCCACCGGCACATATAATTGAGCCTGTCTACACACCTTCTTCCTTCCTGCTGTACGGTGAGTCACACAGACACAAAGCATGAAGTCATATAAAACCTCAAGAGAGTCATGGCTGTTAATGAAATACTGAACAATGTTCAATAACACATACTTGGTTGTTTTAACCTGTGACTCACCAGGGACACAATGCCCGGCGTGCCGCAACTCCCAAAATGTGCACTGCATCTCATATATGCTTTGTAAAGTGAATTTAGACATTATAATTGATGTATGTGCTGTGAGCTACAGGGGGGTTGGGTGGCAGGTAGTAGGGTGGGGGTGGGGGCAATCATACAATACTTCACACTTCTGCATTTCAGTCTCATAATCTGTTTAAAAATATTTCCACCGTTCTCAGTTTCCAGAGACCAAAAAATGAAAGTGTACTGTAAATGACTGAACGAAGAGGTTACAAGAAAGAGTTTAAAGCTGAGATTCAAATTGAAGACAACCACACAAGCTAACCCTCCGCACACCCTAAACCTCTACATATGGCAACCGTATGTAAGAAAGAGTAAAGGACACTGGCGTTTCTAGGGGTACATTTCCCTTTGTGTTTTTTTAAGTCATGCTGTAATATAGAGTCCATGCAACACTATGCTAATGTGGATCAACAGTTTGCCATCCATTGTTTCTTCAAATTGTTTTTAAAATTACTTTTACACATTGCTGGAGAAGAATTAACAAATTCACTATGAAGTAACACAAATACAACCAAAGCCCTGCGGTGCACTGTGATTTAGGATGTTAAATGCTTGCACGTGACCTACACAAAAATTTTGTACTGACAACCGTTTTCAGCATTTCAATGAAAAAAATATATTTTTAAAAGCAGCTCATTTTGAAAACCAGTTATAAATCTTTGTGTTTTTAAGTTCCAAAACGCTCTTGTTGTGTAAACAAATGGCTACAATGACAATTTCACATCAATGATCCCTAAAAGTAAGCTGCAAAACAGCAGAATGGGGTAATATGTTTTTCCCAGAGTCAGCAGAGACAATTAATTGGGCTGTTCCCATCCACCCCCACTGCCTCTGTCTTTGGTGATTGAATAGCAACAGCTGACAAGGTGATGGAAGGGACACCTGCAAGTTTTGGATGAAGAACGGCAGAGGAGATGACACTTGATCTACATAAATGTAAAATTATGTGTCATTTTCATTGGAGTTCTATTAAATAATATGTAATTTTGAAAGCCATTCACATGCTGTGGAAACTGGGGAAGGGGTGGGAGCACAGATATTTTACTACGTTGCAAGCCAATAAGAACTGCTGTACAGCCATTTACTGTGGGCAGTTGTGTTTTAAAATGAGAATCAAGCAAACAATTTATTGCAAATGTTAAAGGAGATTCCAGTCAGAAGTGTAAAGGAATTATTGTCACTCAAGCCCAAGGGGCGGCAGAAAATTAAAAAAAAAAACACACAAAGTTTGTTTTGGACTTACCTGAACCTCCAAACTGACTGCTGGCAAGTGTAGTTGGCCGATTCTTGCCACTTGAAACTGGAAGCTCAAACATCTGAAATGAGAGGAATTCAAATGTGTAAACCACTCAAAAATAATAATGAAACATAACCTGTGTTGTCAGGTAAAAAAATTCAACTCTTATCCACAACCGTTAACACCCAAATTGTATTTAGGATGAGCATGACTAGGATTCCTTGATCAATTAATACAATTTATTAATTCACAGATTTTATTATTTTTATAGGGCAGAATGATGTTGCACAGAATATTTGTGCAATAGAGTGGATGTAGTGCCACTTTCCATAGCTGAAGTTATATTTTTCTAGTTGAGACTGAACCAATAGTGCCTCTTTAGGTTGCAGCCAGGAAGTGTGCTTCATTTTGCATCAATTGCTTGACGATACAATTGTCATTAATAATCGATTTCACACAATTATTCTGGCCATTCCAAGTAAACTGAATAATCCTTCAAATCCTGTCTAACTGACCAATCCCTGAAGGTGCTGACAATTGGTCACTATCCTAGAATTGTATTCAGGGCTTCATGTGTATACTGTATTAAGAATTCTTACCGCGCTAAAATCCAGCAAGTCGCTGAGCTCCTTGTCTGTGCCCACTGCAGTCATTCTCTGCTGCTGTTCACTTTGGCCCTTTCAGTCTCAGCAAGCCACTACAGTCAAGAAAAACATGAGTAATCGTTACCCAAATGTTCCCACAACAACATTTGGGGTACAGGTCTGTCATAAATATATTCTCTCCAGTGTACCTAACAAGACTTAAAGCTGGATGTGAAAGACACAGAATGCCTATCTTTAATGTAAGATTGCAGTTTAGCCATTCTAGTGGTCTCTCTGTATTACTGTACATTTTCATGAAAACACATATGGGTCAGTCTTCTGAAAAGAGTACCAGACAGGGTGCCACCACTTCAAGAGGCATGATGCAAAGACGACAGTGATATGCAACTTGAATTGGCAGGGCAAGATATGTCACCATCTGTGAGTATGTTTGTGACAATTTAAGGTAAGTGTAAAGCAATTATAGTGAGTGATATAGATAATATAGCAATATATATTAAAGTGATACTTAATTTTAATGCGCAAATCGGTTCCAAAATAATTGTTAATCAGGAGACTGACACATAAACAGTAAATTTACAGAGGGCTCCTCTGGTTGCAACTGCCTTCATCCTTGTCGGTTTAAGGAATATTTCCATGGTAAAAATGTCTCATTCAACAACAAAATGATGTTGCATAAAGCGGACATACTACAATAAAGACAATGTCTGCAAGTATGTCAAAATAATTATAATATATCCAAGCAGTCTACAAGTGACTCATTTTTCTTTTCATTGATCTTTACGGGGGCACAGCTCTTCCTTCCAATCATGGTACAGTTCAATATCTCATCAGAGATCATTATTATTCAAGGAGCACATTCTTGCCTCCCACCATCAGATTATTGATCTAGTAGGGAAACATCTAACCAGAATGTAGCTGCACCACATACATTCTAGTGTATGTCACAAAACAAGCTAGGCAAAATAAATAATAACTTTGTAAATGCACTCTGTGTGTTATAAAATCAACAAATTGGGTTTCTTCTATCAGTTTGGGAAATAACCATGCCATTACTGTGTTCTCACCAAACTCAATTATGAACTTTTAAGGTAAAATATGATATTGTGTCAATAATTGTGTCTGTGAAGGGAGCTGACACTTTCACACTGGTGGGTATGTTAATGAGCATCTGCACTGCACTGCATCAATCACCAAAATGAAAGAATAGCCACGTTTACATGCAGCCAAATATTCCAATTCCATTCGGGTTATTTGCTCAAACGGAAAGAATGTAACCTTTGTATACACCTCATTCTGAAAGAAAAGTGCCAATCCGAATGAAAATAAAATCGGATTCACAGGGGTGGAATATTCCTTTCCCCAATCCGATTGAGGTATCTTGTACCCGCTCAATTGGAAAGTTGTCAGGCTACGTTCTTCTTCGTGGTGTTTTTCTTCTTCTGTTGTTTATTGCCGGTTGGCAAGCAGCTTTCATGTGCATTACCGCCATCTGTGGAACAGAATCTAAACCCTTCTATACGCCATTCACAAGTCCAGTTTTATTAAAAAAAGAACATACTTATTTATATAAAACATGTGCCGAGGTTAATTATAAAATATTAGCAAGATTGAACTTTATCTTTTCCTGTTCCCGGGTGCGTTCTTTCAGCTAATAGATATGACGTAACACGCAGCTCGAGACGTTCTTCGATTAAAAAAGAAATGGAGGCGAGACTGAAAGTTTGTTTTTGATTCAAACTAAATTTCAAGACTGGACGAACGAAAAACTGGCAATACAAAGTTATCCCAACAAGTGAAAGAAAAACTGAAGGAAGTTGGTAACACATGATGTTGGTGTTTCCGCTTTACTGCGCATGCCCCATTGACTATTCTGGTTGATTATAGCGGCGCATGTAGATGCGCGATTGGAATATTCCTTTCCATGTATACCATTGCTTTCGGAAAGGTCATTCGGAAAGAGAAAAACTCCTCATGTAAACGTGGCTAATGACTCCAAAACAATGAAAACTACAGGCTGAACTTCTCAGTGTATTGAATCAATCGCAGGTTGTCTTAGAAGATGTTTCACCTCTCACCCGAGCAGGCTTCATCAGTTCATGCTCAAAGACCACACCAGTCAGACTAGCCAGGACAGAAAATGTGACAGCTCTATTCACTCGACCGTCATATCAAATCTGACTGGTATGTCCCACAGAATGCATTGAGAATACAGCGACCTGGATGAATGAGAATCTTCAGAGGCCTACAGGGTGCACTTGCTTATCACCACAGTGGACAAATGATTGTCAAGAGGTATAATTAATAGTATACAACACTGCCAAGAGTCTTGTGTTTTAACAAAACCAGGAAATAAAGTCAAGTAATTAGAGTACTGGCCAAGAAAACATCTGCCAGTAGCTTGTTTAAACATGACTATTTAACATATTAGCATCATAACAGGGACAACTGTGACACATGAATGTCGGCATAAAACAATGTAGACGTCTACAAAGGAGTATTTTGTACTATTGGGAAAATGTATTAATTAATTTTCTATGCCGTTTAATCCCTATTTGGAATTTGTCAAGTTTGACAATTTGAAAGCGTAAACATTTCCACATATATGGTATACACACACTGAACACTTTATAGCCATCCCTCACCATATTGCAAAAGACAAATGTATATGTAGGAATGTGGCCACTAACTTGGCGTCAGCCATGCCCCATTATAGAGACAAGACAAACCATCAGTCATGGCATGCCCGACGTGACGGTGAAAACAACTTCTCCCATACCGGGTGGAAGCGGTAAGATTTTGGCTTCTGTGTCCTTCTTCCCCACTCCGTATTAAACCCTTTTTTAAGTTTGGAATACAGTACTTAGTTGGAGGCTAACTAGTTAGCTTGCTAATGGTTAAAGCCATGGCTGTCTCCTGTGTCTCTGCAGTGATCCTATAGCCTGCATATTACAATTGAGCGGTGTAAACAAAGAATAATGGGAGTGTAAAGGTGATTACCGGGGTGCTATTTTATGTCTAGTGGGCTCTAGTTAGGGTAAAAATTATGTTTAGAAAGAAGGGTTGGGCGATATTTTTTCTATACTGGTATACATTCCTCCAATGATAAGAAAAGGACTTATTCCATCCAGAATAAATGATACATGTTTTAAGACTGCGCACAACAGCAGATAAGATTAATCAAAAGCTGCTATTGTGAGGAGAAGGAACGTTTGTGAGGGAAGTGTTTACTCTGCAGACTGCTCAGTCGTGGGACAAAATCAGTAAACACCGAACAATCCCCTCCTGACATAAACAAGTTGAAATGGTGCTAAATGCTGGCAAAGGTTGGCTGAATCTCCTCTTACAGAACGCAAATGGAAGCTAGCAGCGGTTAGCTTAGTTTTGCACGCTTGTGTGTGTTACAGAAGTTAGGCAGATTGTTGTCAATAAACAAATGTGCTTTAGAATTGTATTTCACTATATAGTTTGTAGACAATATTGATTGCATACAGGACACAAGTTCCATTTCAATTCTATTATCAATATCAAAGTGTTATATGCTGCATATTACACATTGTTAAGTCATATGGTTAAGTCATTATTAAGTCATCCTGAACATAAAACTATTAAAACTGTGGTAAAAGAGGTAAAATTATTGTGCAATTACTCAAAGTTAAAATGTTATCATTAAATATTCCAAACATTTCTGTTATAATGGGCTGTGGTTAAAATGGTGGAGTTAGTCCCTCCTAACAAATGGAAGTTTCTTATGTTTGAGCACCCCCACAGATTAGCCATAAAGAAGTGTGAAAGAAACACAACTCTAAGCCTTGCACTGACACACCAGCAACACCAGTGTGTTTACATGGAACATCCGACGACATGTTCGAAAAAAAGTCCAAACCTGTTGCCTGTCGCCCCACTGCCACTCAGTCACTAGCGAGGAGACTGCACACAAAGAGCCGGCTAGCAAAGTTTCAACGACGTGGTCGAAATACAGCGATTACAGGATAAACATGTATATATTAAAAAAAATTCATTTCTAGAACTACACTAGCGTCCGTTAACACAATTCTACAACAGATACGGGTGCAAAATGTGAGAGTTTTCGGGGACTATTTTACTGGTGTAAAGCGACATACTAGCACAGACATCATTATGTGGAGGGGGGCTAACTCACTTTGGCACTATGCTAATACGCTGAAACATTCAAAGAGCCCACTGAAGTGAAACAAAGACCACTTTTTTCAACTTTTAACACAGTGGCAACACAAATACTATAAGTTAATGGAGCACGAAATAAGCAAAACCGGACATTTTTCCTCGGCGGAAAATGTAACTTGAAAAATGCACTTAAAACTTGACTATTCCACTCGACAACACAATGACAGGTAAGTGGTGTTGAAGAGGCAACTACGTGTAGGGAGTATGTCTTAGAAGAACTATTTACCTTGGCTTAGCTCTGTAGCATCCAAAAATGAGAAATAAACGACCCGATGTGAGAGAAAAACAAAGTTATGGACAGGATCCCTTTCCAGCCTCCGTGCTCCTCCGGACTGTGGGCTTGAGGAAGATGAGGAAAGCCAAGATTGAAACACTCCGCCGCCTCGGTGCAGTCTTGTTCACGAAACTAAAAAGACCTATAGGACACGCACCATAACTAAAGCATTGCGCCGTTTCTCTTAATATTGCTGAAATTGAAGCGACTTCATTTTCCAAGTAGACATTTTAACAGCCTCCACATTGTCGCTTCCAGAAATGTATCCCTCCGCGTCACGGCCCACGGGAGGACATGGACGCATCCAGAAACATCAGCGGTGTCCAATTTCAACAAAAAAACATAGACGATATAAAACGTCTTCCGAATGAGGCATACCAGTGAAAAAATAGTCACAAATTCCGGATATGATTGAATTGGTCTGGAGTCATCGAACGGGGAGGTTGGGACTGACAATTCGCGAGGATCTATGTCGAGGGGCGGATGAGGCAACGAGCTCACAGAGTGTGCCAGCGTATAAAATGGAATGATAATATCAGAGAGGAGGACCAATTGGATACGACCAAATTTGATTGACAGGTGAACCATCCAAATATATTTTAACGTCAACCTCGGAGCAGCGTTGTTTAGCCTGCAGGTTGACTGCACTATCATTTAGCGCTCAAGCAGTAACTGAGCTCCAAACATTGTAATATACACCGCAACTACACAACTGTAGAAGACAGTGTTTTCACCTTGCTTTGGATCCAGCTTTACTTATGCAGTTATTACACTATATTGATATTAGTAGCAATGCCATATTGCCATAAACAATATTTCATTTTTAGTCTAGTGTTGTGGGAATCTGGAATAAAATAAAATAGTGAGTCATTGTATCTTTTCTTTTACAAGGAAAAGAACAATACAGTAACTAAATTAACCACCACAAGGATGAATATAATTTTTTCAAGGGTACTCAATTCAGTTTTTGTTGTTGAAGTAAGTAGATCTGGCTAGTTGGCGGGGGTTGCTATTGCTTCTCAAAACAATATGCGTTCAAAAGAGTAAAAGTAGTTTGTATCACAAAACTGTTTTCCCCAAAAGTCACAATCACTCTGCAATAATGTTGTGTATATAGCAGCCTCATTGGCAATAAAGTCACCCTTGATGCACTACCCTGCTGAAAAAACGCGGCCTGCGGGCCAAATGTGACCCGCAGGACACTAGTTTGAGGCCCCCGCCTTGATATGAAAGTTTAATGCTAGTGCGGTCCACGCAAGTTTGATATGGATGCTGTATGGTATCATGTACCCAGAAAAAATTATTACGTTTGATTAATGTTCATGTTAAAGGTTAAATAACTGTTAATAGTTATCCTCCCTATTCGTGTGGAAGTGGTAAGTTTTTGGCTATTTAAGTTTAAAGGAAATAACTTGAAGGCTACCATTTAGGTCGCTAGCTCTCTAGTTTGCGAGTTAGCATGTGTCTCAAGACCCTGCAGTTGCGCAATATGTTGTAAATAAAAAAAGTATAAATGTGACTATAGTCGTGTTTTGTCATGTCTACAGGGCTCTAATAATGCTTTGTTCATTTTAATCTGAAAAAAATAATTTGTCTACCCACCAACCAAGTTTTTATTATTTGCAGTTTTATTATTATTATTATATTTATTTATTACTGATTGATTTTCTTTATTCTTGATTTGTTTATTTATTTTTCATCTTATTTTGTGCAGAAAAATAAAAATTAATATATTTGAGAACAGTGGAATGTTTTATCAGAGCTTTTATTGTAGAAAATCGGAACCAAAGCACTGAAAAAGTTTGTATATTTTTCTGTTTTTAATAAATGCGTATGTTTTTTTTGGAAAACCTGATGCAGCCCAGCCTTGCCCAGACCCTAGCTCCAGTGGCCCCAGGTAAACTGAGTTTGAGACCCCTGCTTTAAATTAAATTTTGTTTGTTTCTTCTGTGGATGATCACAAAGTCTCGAGTCAGGTTTGGAATCACTTTTACTACAGAAATGAATAGAAACTGAATTGATCTGTTCCAGGCTCAATCTGTTGCCATCATGAAGTAACATAACAGCTGTAAAAGCGTAAAAAGAAGTCAATTTCTTTATAATAAAACTTAAAGGGATAGTTTCTGCCCACTTTGTCCTGTGAGCTGAGTTGTGGTCAGCCGTTCCGGCTAGTTCATGGGGTCACTTAAGTAAAGCGTTTTGCTTCTCAAAATGATATGTGTTCAATGTTAAATGTATTTATATGGTGTCTGCTGTATTACTGTGCAGAAATTACATATTTTTCAATACACTATTGTGAGATCTCTATTGTGAATGGTTAAAAGTATGGGGCTTTTGAAACAAAAAGGCAGCTATGTGAGAGCATCTGAACCACAGAAAATGTCTTGCTGTCTGCTTTTCATGAGCTGAACCTTTGGGGGATAGGTAAACAAAGCTGCAGTTAATGTCACCATTTGTTTTGAGACTTGAGAAAACCTCAATTGGTTTGCGGCGAAATAACCTCAACATCTGCGCTGGGCCTTTACGAGAAAACTCAAGACATTCACGCACACACACACACACACACACACACATACACACAAATACCCAGCATACGCTGCACACATGTACACCTGTATGACATTAACTGTGGTACTAAAAAGAGGTCATCTGGTTATTCTTAAGAACTAAATTCATGTACAAAACAATTTTGTATTCGCTCTTTAATTTTCATGCGTAAAGACAACGAAAGCAACATACTCACCATAGACAGTTTTTCAACAAGAAGTCAGTGTGAGTGGATCAACCTCAATATGACAAAACTCATCTCATGTCATTCACCGTGCAGCTCCTTGCAGTACACCTGGGGAAAAAAACACGGAGCGTGTGTTTGCCACGGAGGTGATCATGTCTCTGTTCTACATGGAACATCAAACGACGCTTGGTTTGCTGCCTTTCAGAAAGTAGGACAAATTACATGTTGTAGTGCGGTATGGGAGACACACACAAAAATCTATATTTAGAGTGGAACTCCATTTTCCTAACACCACAACCCCACCCACGCTTTCATGGCCTCGTCTTACACAAGCACTATAACTTTGTAAATGGGTTACCCCCATGCAGCCACCCACGCATCAGGTACAGTATAAAAACCGAGGGCATCCTGTTATGACTTCTGGCTTCCTGTTTCTTGTGAGCAACAAAAAAAAACGTAAACTACAGCCCCGTCCTCTCACACGCTCAAGTCAATATTTTAAGACAGCTAGCTGGTAATTACAACCTTCATATAGTTATATTTCATGCAGGCGTCCTCATATTTCACTTGCTCATGTGAACTTTAGGTACTCTGTTTGTGTGAAGAACGTGAAAAGAAGTCACACCTCCCGCCATGATACCTGAGCATCCTTCTCCACGGGGGTCAGCTACATCGCTCCTAATGAACAACTCCACCTTCCTGCGGCGCTTCCAGCTTTTTATTGTCAATGTGTACACGCTTAATTGTCTTGGCACAAACCCCAGTTGTCTTTCATTTACTTGAATATGTTGTCTACAGTCGATGTTTTAGGCACAAGTCCACTCATTTTGTTGTTGTGTTTGTTCAGCGGAGAAAAAAAAATGGCACAACATCCTCCTGTTCTTTGTGTTATATATTGTTCTTAAGCTCATCATCCCCCTGCTCCTTCTAGTTTGGAATTCATTAACAATCAAAGAGCCACTGGCGAACGCCCAATCTTAATTACCCTGCCATTTGCATATTTGCATAATAATGACTGCAGACTTAGCTGTTTTTCTGCTGCAGTAGCTAGCCCCCCCCTCCACGCTCCTCTCCCTGCCCATCAACATTGCTCAGATAGCCACCACACGCACACGGCAACATTATGTGTCTTTGTTGCAGCGCAGGACCTTCTTTTTGATTATTATTGTTCTGTTGATTATGAATTATGTAGTTCTACAGGAACTGTTGAGAATTCGTACTCACGTCGCTATGCTATGTTGCTTTGTTATATGTAATCAGTGGCGGTTGTAGCAATGGGTTGTATGGGCAATTGAACGGGGCAGCATTCTCTAGGGAGCGCAAAAGTGGAAAAAAAATAAATTTATTAATGTTCAACACTCATTTCTTCATCAATTCAGGATACTGTATGTGTAGCAGATGGGCTCCCTCTACAGGCGAGATACTTGCACACCCATGCTATTTAAAGGGTGACTGCATTTTGGGGGGGATTTTGCCCATCATTCACAATCCTTATGTGAAACATGAATATTTATTTCGCCTTTCTGTGCATTATAATGACAGAAAACAAGTTAATATGAGCTTGCTAAATATGCACAGCATTGGGTGACACCTATTTTGACTATGAGGCCCTCAAAAAACAGCGTTTTACCGTTTGATATACATGCTGTGATCATGCATTAACATGTACTGTGATGATAACTTGTATTACTTATAGTATCTTGCCGTATTTTGATGATTTAAAACCTTACCAAAATTTATTTCCTCTGCACATTGATTTCACACAACAGCTGTCTGTAATAGTAGCATAGGTACAGAAACGACACTTATAATATCCGGTTGTGTGCGCCAGTCCTCAGGTAAAAACCGCTGACAGCAAACCAGCAACTTTTCGTAACAAGTTTTCGTAGCAACATTTTCAGTAAACAGTAAAATATGGTGGTGGTAGTGTGATGGTCTGTGGCTGTTTTGCTGCTTTAGGACGCGGAAGACTTTTGTGATGGAACCACAAATTCTGCTGTCTACTAAAAAATCCTGAAGGAGAACATCCGGCCATTTGTTTTTGACCTCAAGCTGAAACCAACTTGGGTTCTGCAGCAGGACAATGATCCAAAAATGCACCAGCAAGTCCACCTCTGAATGGATGAAGAAAAACCAAATGAAGGCCTAGTCAAAGTCCTGACCTGAATCCTATTGAGATGCTGTGGCATGACCTTAAAAGGCTTCATGCTGGAAAACCCTGTAATGTGGCTGAATGACAACAATTCTGCAAAGATGAGTGGGCCAAAATTCCTCCACAAGAGGACTCACGTAAGAGACTCACTAGCGCAAACGCGTAATTGCAGTTGTTGCTAAGGGTGGTCCAACCAGTTAATACTTTTTCACACAGGGCCAGGTTTAGATATTTTTTCTCCCTCAAAAGTAAAAAGTTGCATTTTAAAACTACATTTTGTGTTCAGTTGTGTTGTCATCGACTAATATTGACAGTCTTTGTAGGTTTACATCACTGACCTTGCAACTGGCAGGTCAGGCTTCTTCTTGAGATGCAACAGCTATATGCTGCCCCCTAGAGTATGTACCCTGTTATTACAACAGCACAGCATAATGTAAAATACAGTAAAACGACAGATTCGGGGAGTCCTTTAAATTCTATTGTAAAATAAGGATCAGCATATAACAAAACAACCAACAATAGTCAATATAAATAATATAAATGTAATGAAAACAGTTAAAAAATTGATTTAAACAATTGAGGTGTTGATTTATTAAAGACAATGGCGGTAGGTCACAACTTTGAAACACATGCTGGTTTCCAGCAGAGGGAGCTGTTGTATCATGCTTGGCTGTGTGTCGCTTTTTGGGCTGTAGACAGTGTTTTCTTGGGAGTGCAACAGCTTTAATATGAAACGAAAAAGAGCGTTATTAGATTCAGTTGTCTGATTTTGCCAAGTCCCTTTCAGTTATAAGGTTTCATTGTCTTAGTTCAAGTGAAGGCCAGGGGCAACATGTATCTCTGTTAATCATTATTCAGATTATTATCATCATAGAGAGGATATGACATACCTTCGAATGGATTTGGCCTCGCTGATAAGGTCAGGAAGTTTGTTGTTTCTTGTGTCTGGAAGCAACAAGCTTAAAAGAGCAGCCACGATGCTGAATGCACCAAAAATAATATAAGGAAGAATCTTGCTGTAAATTCCTGCAAATAAAACAAAATATATATTTTTGGACTTCTGACTAAAATAAAAAATGACATGCAAAGCACCGTGATCATGCAAAATCTAAGTTTCACAAGCTAAACAAAAGTAAACAAAAGCGCACTTGCCTATGTGGATGACATATGGACTAATGATGGCGCCGATCCGTGCAGATGAGGACAAAAAACCCATGCCTGTGTTTCTGACCACAGTGGGGAATAACTCGGCAAAAACCAGATAGGTAAAGCAGTAGGCAATAGCTACCCCCATTTTCCCTAAAAGAACCAACACTTGGAACGTGACGTGCATGTCTACAAAACAAAGAACAAAATGCCGTTATTCCTCAAAAGGATGACACATTTGTAATAGGATAGAATAGTATAGTACAGAAATGCAAACCCTGAGGAATCAGCTTTATCACAAGCAACATTGTTCCACAGAACATCAGTGTGATGAAGAGGAGAGTGGGCCGTGGAACTCTGTTAAACAAAAGCCATGAGAAAACATAGGCCACGATGTCAGTGGCTGCCGACATCAAGCAAGTGAGGTATATATTTCCATTCAGGTTGCTGGTATTGAGAGAGAGACCATTAAACACCATGGCAACTGCAATCCTGCAGAAACACAAATGCAAGACAGAGTGAGCATGTAAGAGGATGGAAATCTAAGTAATATGCATGGAAAACATTACAATGGCCTGCATTATGGTTATAATTAACTAAACAATATTTTGTTATTGCATTTTATTATTATGGCTGTATATGAGGTAATAAAACAATTTGAAGCTCGTGTGTAGGATATCATTAGATTGTGTATTCTGCATTAGTTACAAAAATATATATATTGTTTTATCCAACAAGGTAATGTTAGAAAGCTGTGTTTAAATCAAATAAATTAAAAAAGAATTGGAGCTTTATATTACCATATGAAAAGACCAATGGCTGTAATGTTCCTCAGGTTAGCGGTGTTCATCAAGTCCATGCATGAATAAGTCTGCTCTTTTTCACCTGTTTTTTTCTGAAATAAGACAGTTACTTTGCATATACAACATTACAGTATCTCTGACAATATTTGTTGCTTATTTCAATCGGGAAACACAAAGCGTGAGAATAAAAATATACCCACCATTAGTTCAGAGACCTCAGCAGGCAGGAATAAAACCTCAGGTGCATGGATTTTGTTTAGTTTGGCAGCTTGTCTTAGAACCATTTCAGCCTCCTTCACCCGGCCTCTCAACAAAAGCCAGCGAGGAGACTCAGGAATCACTCTGGAGGTCATTGAACACATCATTTTTGTTAAAAAAAAATGTTGTGTGGGACATACTGGTCACAACTTACTACCAGAGTGACCACTAACTAAAGCAGCAGAGATGGGAGAGATATTAAAGGCAGTATTCAAGTCAAGTCTCAAGTCAAGACAAGACAGGTCGATTCAAGTCCGAAGTCATAAGCTTGAGTCCTTACCAAATAAAATACCATGACCTCGTAATTTACGAATGCAAATAACATTCTCCTTGTTAGCATGTTGACAGACTTAAGTCAAAGTGAAGTCCCAAGTCATTGATGCCAAAGCCCAAGTCAAGTCCAAAGTCTTGTTTGTGACTTGTGACTTAAGCAGTTATTTTCCCTTTCAAGAACCAATCATGCTTACCTCCAAGTAAGAAGCCAGAGGAGACCCGGGATGGCACTAGCAACCAGCAGCCACCTCCAGCCTCGTAAGAAGTAGGCAAAGAGTGGCAACAACGCATACCCAATGCCAAAACCGAGACTGTGACCCAGGAGGGTGTAGCTCACCCTGACTGACGGACAGAGCATCTCAGATCCTGACCAAGAAAAAAATCATTACAGACAATCTTTATCCTTTGACGTTTTCTCAACTAAACACTAGAAGCAAACCCCTGATGGCGATGTTTAATTAATTGCCCCTTTCAGCCTATCAGGATCAATTAAATGGCTCTTTTAACACAATGTAGTACTTTTCTGCAGACCATATACAACACGTGAAGCTGAAAAAAATAAGCTTGAAAGGAAAACATACAAGTCCATACAGTAACCATAGACCATAGACATTAGGGCAGGGGTCTCAAACTCAATTTACCTGGGGGCCACTGGAGCCGGGCCGCATCAGGTTTTCCAAAAAAACAAAAAACAAAACGCATTTATTAAAAACTGGGAAAAAATCAATAAAAAAAACTATCTTCAATGCTTTTGCTTCTGCTATACCCTACACTTTTTCAGTAGTTTGTTTCCGGTTTTCCACACCAAAATATCTGATAAAACATTCCACTGTTCTCAAATATCTTAATTTTTATTTTTCTATACACAAAATAAGATAAAAAAATAATAATTAAGAATAAAGGCAATAAATCAATCAGTAACAAATAAGTAAAACAATAATAAAACAGCAAATAAGGAAAACGTAAGAAACCACATACAGTTGGTAGAGAAATTATTCTTTTCAGATTCAAATGTACAGTATTAACAGTTATTTAACCTTTAACATGAACATTAATGAAACTTAATAATTGTACCCAATTAGCAAGTTAGCATCGTACTCAGTTCCATCTGGGAGCAGCGTGGTAACTTTAACAACATGTTTGATGAGATGCTTTATCTTGACGTGTATTTTCCCTTTTATTCCAAACCATTTCCTGCATTTATTTGTACCCAGCGTCATAAGCCTTTAGCTTCATTGCTAATCCAAAGCAAAACAGGGCGGGGTAACAGGGTAGGGTAACAGTATGGGCGGGGCAAAATCATGTTAATTGTGTCCGGTGTGTACACAGCTTTAAGCTGTCATTTCAACATTAAACTTTGGTACCAAGGTGGGGGCCTCAAACTAGCGTCTAGCGCCGCGAGTTTGAGACCCCTGCATTAGGATGCATCAAAAAACACAATTATTGAATTTTTATATGGCTGGGTACTACAAGTGTTCCAATATATGTAGAAACAACACATAGAAAATATTTTTCCAATCCATGATTATTTAGGGGTGCCACCATACATCTGTCTTTGTGGAATAAAGTGGTGAACAGTTCAATGGTCGCCATGGAGATTTGAGGTCAGCAAAGACTGCAGCTCAAGAACTCTGAGGTGATCTTTATGTTTTTGTTGGTATTTATACTCCTATTACATATTACTAGCAAATTTGTGGTTTTGTCTTTGTAATTTGAATGATTTGTAGTCATATTTATAGGTATTTAGTGCTCATTGCCTGTACTGTAGCTAACATGAGCTAGCTACAGTTTGCTAATGACAGTTAGCTAATAGCTGAGCAAGCATAACATCAACAACAGTAATATAGAGTAGACAGTATTACTGATGCTTCATATTTATTGAGAGTAGTACTGTAGTTCTACATAATCTGATATACACTTGTCCATTTATTATTTTAGGCACCTAAAATGCTGCCCTCAACAACTAGTTCCTTTCAGACTAGCAGTGGCAGCTTGGTCTTTGGTCTGGGCCCCCTTTGATAACCCTATAGAAAATGATGCTGTATACATGTTCATTGTACTCAACATTTCCAGGTCAAAGTTTTGGCAATTAGAGTAGAAATTGCACATTTCCCGAAATTTTACAAAAGTTTATGTGTGAGGTGGCACCCCTAAATCTCAATGGATTTCCTAAAAAACTTTGCAAAAGACATTTTTATGTTCCTTAGGAAAAAAAGGAATGCCAGCCAAATTGATATTATGAATTTAAAATTTCCCATTCAAATTTGATGCACCCTTATAGACATATATATATATACTCGACACACTGTCGCCGAATGGGGATGAGGATGGGGGATGATGCGGCGTCTCACCCAGAACAAGTGATGCAAGGTAACTGGACACTTGGCCTGTTCCTCTCACAAAGTTAAGAACACAGAACATGAGCCAGTTGACAGACGTGGCCTGGATCAAGGCAGTGATGGAGTGTAACGCCACGGTGGCATACAGCACAAGCTTTCTGCCGAACCTATGTGTCAATCACAGTGGGGACAAACATGAACACAATAGCGCGTGGGAATATGAAAAGATGATATTTGAGAATTCTGTAAGTCTGTAATACAAGATAAGAGTCTATCCAGTTTCACTTTTAAATGAATACAAATGAGGGTGTTTATAACAGGTTATCAAGTTATATTATTTGCCTGCATGGTTAGCTATGAATTGCTCCCATTTTCACATTTTGTTGTTGTTGTGTAATTTTATTTTTTTAAATATGCCCTGAGCTAAAGAAAAATAAGCCGCGGGCCACATACAGTGCATCCGGAAAGTATTCACAGCGCTTCACTTTTTCTACATTTTGTCATGTTACAGCCTCATTCCAAACTGAATTAAATTAATCTCTTACCTCAAAATTCTACACAAAATACTCCATTATGACAATGTGAAAAAAGGTTTTTTGACATGTTTTGAATTTATTAAAAATAGAAAACAAAAAAAATCACATTTACATAAGTATTCACAGCCTTTGCCATGAAGCTCAAAATTGAGCTCAGGTGCATCTTTTTTCCACTGATCATCCTTGAGATCTTTCTACAGCTTAATTGGAGTCCACCTGCAGTAAATTCAGTTGATTGGACATGATTTGGAAATATAATAACTGTCTATATAAGGTCCCACAGTTGACTGTGCATGTCAGAGCACAAACACCAAGCATGAAGTCAAAAGAACTGTCTGTAGACCTGCGAGACAGGATTGTCTTGAGGCACAAATCTGGGGAAGGATACAGAAACATTTCTGCTGCTTTGAAGGTCCCAATGAGCACAGTGGCCTCCATTATTCGTAAATGGAAGACGTTTGGAACCACCAGGACTCTTCCTAGAGCTGGCCGGCCTTCTAAACTGAGCGATCGGGGAAGAAGGGCCTTAGTCAGGGAGGTGACCAAGGCCCCGATGGTCACTCTGTCAGAGCTCCAGCGTTCCTCTGTGGAGAGAGGAGAGCCTTCCAGAAGGACAACCATCTCTGCAGCAATCCACCAATCAGGCCTGTATGGTAGAGTGGCCAGACGAAAGCCACTCCTTAGTAAAAGGAACATGGCAGCCCGTCTGGAATTTGCCAAAAAGCACCTGAAGGACTCTCAGACCATGAGAAAGAAAATTCTCTGGTCTGATGAGACAAAGATTGAACTCTTTGGTGTGAATGCCAGGCGCCATGTTTGGAGGAAACCAGGCACTGCTCATCACCAGGCCAATACCATCCCTACAGTGAAGCATGGTGGTGGCAGCATCATGCTGTGGGGATGTTTTTCAGCAGCAGGAACTGGCAGACTAGTCAGGATAGAAGGAAAAATGAATGCAGCAATATATAGAGATATCCTGGATGAAAACCTGCTCCAGAGCGCTCTTGACCTCAGTAGACTGGTCATGTACCTTGACCATATAGACAGTAGACATTAGCACACAGCCAAGATCTCAAAAGATTGGCTTCAGAACCACTCTGTGAATGTCCTGGAGTGGCCCAGCCAGAGTCCAGACTTGAATCCGATCGAACATCTCTGGAGAGATCTGAAAATGGCTGTGCACAGACGTCTCCCATCCAACCTGATGGAGCTTGAGACTTATTGCAAAGAAGAATGGGCAAAACTGCCTAAAGATAGGTGTGCTAAACTTGTGGGATCATATTCAAAAAGACTTGAGGCTGTAATTGCTGCCGAAGGTGGATCAACAAAGTATTAAGCAAAGGCTGTGAACACTTATGTAAATGTGATTTTTTTGTTTTCTATTTTTAATAAATTCAAAACATGTCAAAAAAAACTTTTTCACATTGTCATAATGGAGTATTTTGTGTATAATTTTGAGGTAAGAGATTAATTTAATTCAGTTTGGAATGAGGCTGTAACATGACAAAATGTAGAAAAAGTGAAGCGCTGTGAATACTTTCCGGATGCACTGTATGACCCCTGAGCCGCACTTCGGACACCACTGATCTAGATTAACCTCGATGTGACACAGTTCCTTTTGGTGTTTTCTCAAAATAATCCATATGCATATGATTCGTTACATAATAACAAATAACAAAATGCAAATAAAATATCTGCAACAACACTTCTTGCATTCATTCAGTGCTGGAGCCTATCCCAGCTGTCTTCGGGCGAGAGGCAGGGTACACCCTGGACTGGTCGTCAGCCAATCACAGGGCACATATAGACAAACAACCATTCACACTCACATTCATACCTATGGACAATTTGGAGTCGCCAATTAACCTAGCATGTTTTTGGAATGTGGGAGGAAACCGGAGTACCCGGAGAAAACCCACGCATGCACGGAGAGAACATGTTGACTCCACACAGAGAGGGCCGAGGGTGGAATCGAACCCTGGTCTCCTAGCTGTGAGGTCTGCACCGCCGTGCCGCCCCACTTCTTACAATCATTTCAATATTTATAGTCAATCAATAAAGTTGTGTTCATATTGTGTAAAAATGTGTTTACTTGTGCATATGTATGCCCGAGGTTCTCCTCGTCTCATTCCCCTTCCTTCTCACCCCCCCTTCATCGTCCAATCATCCTGTCCTGTCCACCCCTAGTCTCACTGCATAGTGTGTTGTATGGATGATTGCACAATTTCTCTTGTACTTCTGTATAAGTGACAAGATCAATACGGGGCGGTTCTACCACGACTACCTCTACCTTTACGACTGAAGTCGGTTGTAACAACAGAATAACTTCAAATTGATGGTTGCTTCTCCGAGATTGTTTGACTGACAGCCATGAACATCGACAGTTTTTATGCAATTTAATTTGCTATTGTGAAAATATTTTTTTAGTACAATCTGCTCTTTGAAACCACTATAACCACCAGTAGTGGTGTCGCTTTATTTTTAACAATGGACGTTGAATGAGCATGAGATAAAGAACAATTAGTGTCACTTTAAGTTATGTTGTTACCAGACAAGACAACAAAACTTGCCTGTCTGAGAGCTGACCACTGATGAAGGTTCCAAACAGGACGCCGACATAGAACACGGAAGTGGAAAAAGGAATCTTCCATGCATTTTCACACACCAGTTCCCACTGTAACACACAAGGTGAGAACTAAGTACGAGTTGGCAAAAGACACCTCTTAAGATGAATCCTATTTTCCCCCTATAGAGCAGGGGTCTCAAACACCTTGATATGAAAGTTTAATGTTAGTGCGGCCCGCGCAAGTTTGATATGGATGCTGTATGGTATCATGTACCCAGAAATAATTATTACGTTTGATTAATGTTCATGTTAAAGGTTAAATAACTGTTAATAGTTATCCTCCCTATCCATGTGGAAGTGGTAAGTTTTTGGCTTTTTTAAGTTTAAAGGAAATAACTTGGAGGCTACCGTTTAGGTCGCTAGCTCTCCAGTTTGCGAGTTAGCATGTGTCTCAAGACCCTGTAGTTGCGCAATACGTTGTAAATAAAAAAGTATAAATGTGACTATAGTCGTGTTTTGTCATGTCTACAGGGCTCTAATAATGCTTTGGTAATTTTAATCTGAAAAAAATAATTTGTCTACCCACCAACTATATGTGGTTTCTTAAGTTTTTATTATTTGCCGTTTTATATTTATTTATTACTGATTGATTGATTTTCTTTAATCTTGATTTGTTTATTTTTCATCTTATTTTGTGCAGAAAAATAAAAATTAAGATATTTGAGAAGAGTGGAATGTTTTATCAGAGCTTTTATTGTAGAAAATCGGAACCAAAAAGTTTGTATATTTTTCTGTTTTTAATAAATGCGTTTTTTTTTTTTTTTTTTTTTTTGGAAAACCTGATGTGGCCCAGTTTCACCCAGACCCTAGCTCCAGTGGCCCCCAAGTAAATTGATTTTGAGACCGCTGCCCTAGAGGCTGTGAGCAGCATAGCAATGACATTTGCATTGAATGTCTCGTAAGTGCTATGCTCTTCCATGGATGCCATGAAATTGTCTTTCTTTGATTGGGTCTAAGAACAATAATTACCATTTTTTTACATTGACATTATTATGATTATTTGTAGCGTGACAGTTTGACATGACTCAAAGAAGACAAAAGTTTTGTTGGTATACATGACTATCAGATGTCCCATACATCTATTCGGTTTTACCTCAGACACAATGGTGTATCTCTCAGTGCTGAAGACCCATCCATCCAAACATGGATCCGTGCCATTGCCCAATTTGATCGTATCGGTCCAGTTTGCATCCTGCGCTTGGTACCGAGAGC
The DNA here is from genome assembly GCF_037039965.1 of Doryrhamphus excisus. NCBI lineage: Eukaryota > Metazoa > Chordata > Actinopteri > Syngnathiformes > Syngnathidae > Doryrhamphus > Doryrhamphus excisus. Next base: position 19,190,358 of record NC_136362.1, read on the forward strand.
AGCTGCCAGGTGTTCCGGCCTCGCTGCTATGCTCTGGGAAAGAAGTCACTCCATTTAAGTCGTAAGGCGTGGAGTTGACCCACGCCTTGCAGTGGTGTGCCGGGGTGTACGTGATGTATACAGCCAAGAATGCCATGTAACCACATGGTATTGCACTTAAACTCAGCAAAACAATGATTACAATTTGAAAGCATCCATAGTCACCCAGAAAAGAAGTGATTTCGTCGAAATCTCTGCATTTTTCATTTGACATTTTAGATGCAAAAATGATGAATTTGTGAAATAAAATAATTATCTTCAATTAAAAAAAAATTGGAAAAAAAAGGTCTGCTTACAGACTCATTTTTACACTGCATATGTGCCTCACACACTGACATTACGTGTACTACAGTGCACTACTTAAAGGGAACATAATACCACAAATGTAAATGATTGAAACTCTCAAGACAATATAAAATCAAAGTCTTCCACGATAAGAAGAGGTCAAAGATCTCACAAGGATGTTCAAAAATTCTATATGATGTGTGCTTCAGTGCTCTCTGCTGGTAGATGGTTTGGAATGGTCATGGTACGGAATCGTTTTTGTTTCCGCTACAGGAAGTAAGGGGAGGGAAGTGTATTCCTTTACATCACAGTTGTCAAACCGTTTTATGTGGCCTGCAAAAGCCTTGAAATAATGCACCTCAAAAAGCTTCTGTCAATTTGGACTCAAATTTCTGCTTGCCACCTTGACTTCTGATTTCAATGTAAATTCCCATCCATCCATTTTCTATGCCGCTATGTCGCCAGCCAATCACAGGGCACATATAGACAAACAACCATTCACACTCACATTTATACCTACGGACAATTTGGAGTCGCTAATTAACCCAGCATGCAAACTCCACACAGAGATGTCCAAGTGCAGATTCGACCCCAGGTCTTCCTGATCGCCTTACTGTGTGACCACTCTTCCACCGTGCGGCCCTCAACGTAAATTTGTTAGTAAAATTACATGAAAATCATAGTAACACTATTTTTATGCTAGTTGTCTCATTTTTTCCAAATTGATTTAGGACCATTTTGCCACGCTGAATCTAAAAATGACCATTTTTCTCAATCAGTTTAGGTTTTTACACTAATTAGATTTGAAAAAAATCCAGTCTTTGGACAAAGTTGATTAAATTTTTGTGACATTATCAGCTGATGTTTTTGTTCATATTTCTCATCCATGAAATACCAATAAAATAAGACATGAATATTTTCCTTTTATTTTTCCGCCCACGGAACAGCTCAATAGTTAAGCTCTATATTTCAACCACAAAGACATTGAAAATGGGCATAACCCCCACAAGGTGGTGCAAATTCACATAAAGACAATTACAGTATGTGATATCATTCAGACAAACAAAGACAAAATGTAAACTGTGAAAATGAATATTAAAAAAGGTTTTGGTGAAGGATTGAATAATGAGGAAAAAGGTCATAATAATTATATTTTGGTATGGCAAAAAATGTAAGTCTTATTAAATAAAAAAATGGGAAAAATAATAATGGTGAAGCACATACAAAAATCAACTGATGCAAACTGGGTCAAAATTTTATCTTCTATATTTTATAAGCAGGCTGCATGGCGGATGAGTGGTTAGCGCGTAGGCCACACAGCTATTTTTCGATTTTTGAGTTGCATGTCTGTGTGGAGTTTGCATCCCTGTGCATGCGTGGGTTTTCTCCGGGTACTCCGGTTTCCTCCCACATTCCAAAAACATGCTAGGTTAATTGGCGACTCCAAATTGTCCATAGGTATGAATGTGAGTGTGAATGGTTGTTTGTCTATATGTGCCCTGTGATTGGCTGGCGACCAGTCCAGGGTGGACCCCGCCTCTCGCCCAAAGACAGCTGGGATAGGCTCCAGTACCCCCGCAACCATGGTGAGAATAAATGGTAGAAAATGAATAAATTAATGAATATTTCATAACCCATACATACTGTAAGGAACCGTATTATAAGTCATACGCTAAAAATAAAACAAAAAAGCAAAAACAGTGAGTTAAGTTGAACTTTATTCTACTCTTTAACAATAAACTCTTGTTGTCAAGTGGTTTGGGCCAATGCTATAAACTATAAATGTGACAACTTATTGACTGGAATTACTTAAATTTGATATAAAAAATTGGACTGTATTGTAGGTTATCATCCCATTTAGTCTAATCAATGATTAATAATCATTCAAATAAAAGTGAAATATAATCTAAATAATCTATTATGGCCATAAGGAGTTGTGAATGAACAGTGGTTGACATCAGTAGTGCAGCATCAGTGACCTCTCTTCTATGGATGTATACACCTTGATGGGTTTCTTCGGCCAGTGCTGTAACCATGACAACCCCTATCCCGCACAGCACATGGCAATGCCCTCTGACCCCTGCCTCGCTGACCCTTGGCCTGAGGGTCATGAAATAGGGTCAGGGGGTCAGGGCTCGCTAGAAGACAGTAAAAGCACTTCACTGATTGGCTATCATTTGCCCTTTCTATAGCCTCATCTATGTAATTGGTGTATTGACCAACTGGCCCTTTGCACATTGTTAGCATCACCTTAAACCCTTTACATTGGATGGAGTACGGCACAGAGATTAGCCTCGTGTGATACTTTTTGCTAAATGTGTGTTTGTCATTTTCTTCACTGTTTTACCCTCCTCTCCGCTGCTCTCTCAATCATGGAGGACAATCCAAAGGTGCTAAATCAACTGATGAAGGAGGGACGACTTTCCCCTGAATGATTACAGTCATTCCAATTGCGGACTAACGGTGTGTAATGCCTTGCACCCGCAGCATGTCTTCTCCTCTCTGCCTATACTGATGATCAATGTCTCCTAGGCCAGTCACTTGTCAATATCTCTACATTAATGTGAGGGACTGCATGGTGGAGAAGACAATAGGTGGGGGGCAGGGATCCCTGAGCAAAGCAGGTAAAGGGAGGCACAGCAGCCAGTGAGGGGGTGGATCATGGCACATGGGAGACAAGGACACGAGAAGGTGAGAGGCAGGACGAGAAATGAGAGGAAAATGAGGTAATGGAGGGTAGGCTGCAGGAGGAAGGAGGAAGCAACCGGGCTATTTTTCCATTCATTTAGCATGTTATGAAATATATGATCTCATAGCACAACATTTGTCTATACTTTCAAAATGAATTTACTGGTATCTAATCTACAGTCTATCCATGATTTACTGTATGACAGGAAACGTCCACAATTGCATTATCACGTGACACCACCTGGCTTCCTGCCAATGTGTGTGAAGGGGGTCTTAGAAGATTCGAATCAATTCGGATGAGTCGGATTTGACTATCAATCTTGCAGTCAAATTGTAAGAAAATACAAATACAAAATCAGACTAATTTTCTGAAGAATTTACAATGCCACATTTTTAACATTAAACAGAAAACCTACACTTACTATGCATTAATGAAATAATCTGCTGCATTTGCACAATTCAACGACACTAAGGCAGGGGTCTCAAACTCAATTTACCTGGGGGCCACTGGAGCTAGGGTCTGGGCAAGGCTGGGCCGCATCAGCCCCCCCCCCAAAAAAACGCATTTATTAAAAACAGAAAAATATACAAACTTTTTCAGTGCTTTGGTTCCGATTTTCTACAAGAAAAGCTCTGATAAAACATTCCACTGTTCTCAAATATCTTAATTTTTATTTTTCTACACAAAATAAGATGAAAAATAAATAAACAAATCAAGAATAAAGAATATCAATCAATCAGTCATAAATAAATATAATAATAATAAAACGGCAAATAATAAAAACTTAAGAAACCACATACAGTAAAGTCTCGTTATATCGATATTGTCGGGAGTCGGAAAAATATCGATATAACCGGACTGTCGATATATCCGATCCTGCGCCGAACTGCCTTAAAAGTGGGCAATAATGCACTCAACATTGTTCTATAGTATAGAACAATAATGAGCAGCTTAAATCAATCTTTGCTTAAGGATTTCAATAACAAAAAAGAACACGGCAAACGGCTGCTTCCAGTCAACTTTATTTTTCACACTTCCACCACCAGAGCACAGCATACACACCGATTCGTGTGTATAGATTCTATACACACGAGAGAAACCACGAACGCTAGCATGTACATATGAAAAACAGTGATTATTGCAAGCGATAAAAAGATATCTGAATACAACACAATTAAATACATGTATTTGTACGCTTGTGTCTTCGTTGGAATAGGTGTGTATGCTATGTCAGTTGGTTCTTCGGAACTAATTATATCATAAAAGACTAGAAATTTGCCGGGAAATGAAAATAGTATCGTAATAAGCAGTAATTCGTTATAACCGATATCAATATAACGAGACTTTACTGTATAGTTGGTGGGCAGACAAATTATTTTTTTCAGATTAAAATGAACAAAGCATTATTAGAGCCCTGTAGACATGACAAAACACGACTATAGTCACATTTATACTCTTTTTATTTACAACATATTGCGCAACTGCAGGGTCTTGAGACACATGCTAACTCGCAAACTAGAGAGCTAGCGACCTAAACGGTAGCCTTCAAGTTATTTCCTTTAAAATTAAATAGCCAAAAACTTACCACTTCCACACGGATAGGGAGGATAACTATTAACAGTTATTTAACCTTTAACATGAACATTAATCAAACGTAATAATTTTTTCTGGGTACATGATACCATACAGCATCCATATCAAACTTGCGCGGGCCGCACTAACATTCAACTTTCATATCAAGGCGGGGGCCTTAAACTAGTGTGCTGCGGGCCACATTTGGCCGCGTGTTTGAGACCCCTGCACTAAGGTGAGCACGAGCACGGAGTCAGTCTCATAATGGCTACTGAAGAAATCATTAGTGTCTAAGTATTTTGTCAACTTTTGTCAGCAACAACAACCAACATGGTGTATCAATTCAAATGAGTAACCCCCGGCCTCACGCTGCATCTGTCACGGCTGCGGTCCTGACCCAATCTGTCTTGCCGCAAAGTGCCATTCACACCTACTCCGACAGATGTTCATGCAATAACTAGCCATGTTGTTCCTGTTTAATATGCACTTTTCTGACCGTTTCTTGGTTTGGTTCATCTTACTTTCAGTGTCACTAAGCAAATAAAGGTACTGTTGTTGTATTAGCTGTCCTTTAAAAAAAACAACAACAAAAAAAACAACAACAATATTTTACGATGAAATGACTATGAGCAAAATGGACTATATGAAAATCTTCCCGAGAAGACATCCCTAGTGTGAACCCCACCTGATGTGGCCAAAGACTTCCGGCAGCAATAAAAATGATGAGTTGTTCAATAACCATTCCCTCCTCTATTATCCTGACATCCGTCCTTTGGGCTCTTGTGATATTTTCCGGGGTCATATGACCTTTCACCTTTCATTGCTCCCATATGAGCTCACCCCGTGTGCACACAATTACACGAGTGGGGAACAAACGACATCCTCACTGACACACAACATCATAGGACCGCCACAGATATTTGCATAGTAAAATGATATCTAAATGTAGTTTTTATACAAATTATTGTTTTTCATTTTGAATCCCACCTTGCCTGCTTGCATGTGTGTTGGATTTTTTAATTAGTTGATTGTAATAAATAACATAATCTGAATTATATGTTCAGTGTTAATTATATTTTAAAGATATTAGAATGTTATATGTTATATTATAAAGTTTTATAATATATATAACATACAGGAAGTGCTGAATATTACATACACTGAAGGGTACTTGTCTTGTTTCTTGTCTTGTTCTTTCAGTCTGTTCGAGGTGTTACTTTTTCAGATTCCTAAATTCTTTAATGCTGATGTCTAAATTTGTTCATGCAAGGAAGACAAACATTTTCTGGTGTTGTGTTTTTTTCTTATTTTTTCAATGCTGGATGCATGGTGTCCATTAGCGCGTATAGGTCAGTATCTGTTTTGTAGAAATGCTTTGTGTATCTTTGTGAATCTGGATAAAAGTGCAGAATTTGAAAACAATAGAACTGTGTCTGACAATGACTGCTATCCCTCGGCCAGGCGAGGTTGCCCCATGTACGGCTTCTCCTGAGCTCCACTGCACCAGCGGTGCTAGGTTACCACTCTCAGTTCATACACGGTAAGTCAGGGGTCTCCAGCCAGTAGATCATGAGTGCTAAGTATGTCCTAAACACTTTTCAATTAGCTCTCCAAAGACTTTATTCATTTATTATCAACTCCTATACCCACTATATTAGAAAGTGGTGTTTGTTGGTGGAAGCACGTTGGACATGTGACCAATTACAGCGGATTGGGAGTGCCTGGAGGTGGACCGTGGGCGGAATTAATTTTAATTGAAACATACCGTTTTGGAGGGAAGCACAAATCCAAGGAAATACAGTTGGAATAGGTGCAGATTCTGCAAAATCTAGAAAATTTTCTGTGCTGGTAATTGTGTGTAGCTGCTCTATAGGAGTCCTCAACTCAATACAAAGGGTCAAAAAATGAGCATAATAGGTCCCCTTCAATTGGGCAAAAATGGGCATATTTCAGACATACTGTAGTTAATGGTCAGTAATCATGATTAATTTATTTAAAAACTATGATTAATCTGATTAAAATGTTTAATCACGTGACAGCCTTAAATATTTCTTAACAGGTTTTCTTTGGCAGAGGTCTACATGCTAATCGTTGGCACCCTTCTCTGAAAGAAGAAAAATATTTTTTGTATGTAAACATCAAACATCAAGAAATTCTGATTTTAGAAGTATTTTTTACTGTATGTATTACAGTGTATATATTGTAATTGTCCATAGGTATGAATGTGGGTGTGAATGGTTGTTTGTCTATATGTGCCCTGTGATTGGCTGGCGACCAGTCTAGGGTGTACCCCGCCTCTCGCCCGAAGACAGCTGGGATTGGCTCCAGCACCCCCACGACCCTTGAAAAGCAGCAGAAAATGAATGAATGAATGAATGAATTTTTTACTGTATGTATTACTTTTGTCAGGTTAGTTATTTCAGAGACCATTGTTGGTTTTTCTTTCTTTTAACAAAGAGTACCAACTATTTAGTCCTCATGTGTAGGCCAATATGGCCGTTGCTATACAATCAATTGGGGCCCAATACTTTTGATTAGAAGTATATGTACTCTTTGCTTGTACTTCACCTTTTTCTAAAAGACTTATTGCTAAACATTTGAAAAGTCCTCGAGGTTGCCTATCGAGTGAGGCTCGCTTCAGTGAATATTTCAGCCTACAGGAATTCATGGAAGTAATGGTCTGCTAAGTAACTTCACTGCATTCAACTCAATAGTTTCTCCAAAGATTTTTGAGGCCATTGTTGTGGAGGAAAAAAATGGCTTGCGTCCGCTTAGTTACGACTGGAACATTTGGAACATTATGCGTATACAGAGGTGTGTGTGTGGTGTGTGTGTGTGTGTAAGTGGTCCAGTAAGCTCTCCAGATTTTCCAGCTCTCCTGCAATCTAATGGGTTATTTGTCATCCACAGAGTAAAGGATTTTTAAAAGTCAAGCCAGGCCCTGACTCCCTCCCTATCCTTGCTCGCACCCCCACCCTCTCGTTCCCACTACCCCCCTGACACATGCAATGGGAGATCGATGGCTTATTGATCAACTCTCTCTATCGCCAACCCACCAGACTAATCACCTTAACACCAGCACAGCTCTCTCTCTCTCTCTCTCTCATTCGCTTTCCCTGTTGCTCACACATAGAAGTCGCATTTGGACATACAGAACTTTGAAACTAACCCGATGTTAAATGCATACCTTTTTGTCTCCTTTAAGACCCATCAATAGTTGGCAAAGAGAGTCTAATGTGGCCCAGTGTCTGATAAAACAAGCATATTTAAACCTGGCAAGGGCTGTTCATCTATTTCTCATTTCTCTCACTTCTCCTCTTCTTGCTCTCTGTCTTCATCGTTCTCTGTCTGTCTTTGTTATAGGCTCAAATCAATGTTGTGTTTAAAATGGCTAGATTTCTCACAATTTCACAGCCATCCATCTATTGTGTATGTGGATATATACTATTAAGTGCAGCATTAAGCACTGATGATGAAGAATAAATATGTGTTTTTGCACCACATGGTGAAAATACAGCGTGACAAAATCTGGTGGAAAAAAAGGCACACATATATGAAATATTCTAAGATATTTGCTCTAAAAAAAAACTCTTTCAAAGTACAAATTGGTGTATGCGTTGCATGTTGCAAAGCCAATTTTGATGTGAAGCAATCATGTCCAATGCGTCCCTTCTGGCTCTCTAGCAGCCTATATGCCTCATCTGTTGCATTGCCTCTCTGTATGTGCAAGATAAGAGTTCCCCTACCAAGGCTTTACCTGCTCCGAGTGCTGAAATTAAATGAGCACATAATCCCTAGAGTCGAATCAAAGCAGCCTCTGACCTTTGGATATGAAATGTTTTAAGATGATGTTATGTGCTTTTGATTGAGTGGCTAAAGTGTGGAAATAGCCAATAAAACAGTGTTTAGTACAGAGAGGGCTGAAGATGATCAAAATAGTTTTATGAAATGTTGTTTAAGCGTCACATTATACCGCCGTGTACAGTTTAATTAACTGCAGAGGCAATATTGCTCTGCCATACTTAAACACACACACACACACACACACCAGAGCGCAGGGAAATTGATTGACGATTCTGTCTTAGTACATCTTTTCATCTGTTACTTAGCAACCGTGCCTGAGAGGATACGGGAGAAGTTTTATTCCCGCGCATGTTCAGTTGATAAATAGAATGTGATTCATGAAAATGTCATTTGGTGTCCAAATACAGAAATACAAAATGAAAAGTAAATATCTGAGACAACTGACCTTTGAAGTTTGAACCTGAATAATGGTGGATTGTAATCATGTTTTGGGGATGTGCCATCTGACCTGAAAGCGTAACTAAAAAGCAAACCAAAAAACAGCCAGAATTTAGTAGTAATAATTTTCCTGTGATGACACACACAAGTTACATGTTTGACTTATATGCATATGTTCTCGGACATGACATGTTGACTTTCACTGAATGTAAATATTGGCCAAATGACATGCATTCTGGGTTCTATTTTGAAGAGCACGTACACAAAAAACAACAGTGTATTCTCCCCTTTTGTGGGCCTGGTTTCAAATGCATCGCACCCTGAATTTTGCACATTAATTACACAATATCTGTAATATTTTCATAAATTTTGTTTGTGTTTATATTTAGTTTTGTATTTCCACACACACTAGTGAACAATTAAATTATTTTAAACTATGTAATTACAGTATTGTATTTTTCAGTTTGATTCATTTTATTTTAACCCTGATTTATGAATTACTTTAAAGCATTTTTTTAAACCAGACTATGAGACTGGGTTTGTGCATTGACGAGGTAAACTTTGCGAGTTACAGCATCACTGCATTTCTATCTGTTGTAAATAAGCTCTATTTTTTGATGGTCAATACTGTTCTCTGCACCATTTCACACTTAATACATGTGTATCTAAATTCAATACGTTTGTTCTGCTATAACTTTACCTCAAAGATGAACAACTTCAGTATACATTTAAGGGAAATGGCTACACATGTATTTAAATGAACAAAAATAGTTAAAGGAAGAAATAATCAGCATTGTGTTTGCCTTACCATTGTGGACTTCGGGTGATATTCCTATCAGCTCCATCACATCGACGAAGCCAAACTGCATGCAGGCCAAGAAGAGTATCAATATTAACCTTATTGGAAAAGATGAGATGCCATAAGTCATTTCTGTTCGATATACAATAAAACAAGACGTGCGACATTTATTTTATTTCTGGTGTCACTCCTTCGCACAGGTCAAAAGAATAACCACAAAAAAAAAAAAAAAAAAACTCGACCTCGCACGAACGTTTCAGTATTTAGGGCAGCACGCCAAGTGAGCCTGAAGTGATCGATGATCGATACATCGAACTTTGCAATCAATTTCGGAACTAAGGAACAAACAGCTTAACCACGGAGCTTTATCATATCCGAGAATAACACAGGGCGTGTTTGTGCCTGTCTTTGTGAGGGTCTAATTAAATATCAAGCACGAAAAAGAAAAAGAAAGTAAGGCTTATTCTGTATGAGGCCTTCAGGCGCTCCAACATTATTTATTTCATGCTTGCCGCCTTCTTTATAATAGCAACTCATTTAGTATGATATAAGTCCTGTGAATATTTATCAAATCAAATATAGTAATTTACATACAATGAATAGAGATATATAAAAGTACATATATTTAGTTAATTGTTTGGATAACCATCACAATTAAACACAATTGTAAAAATGCATTCATTTTCAAAAAGTTATATTTCCGTCAGATGTATATTTGGAATATTCTTGGAGAATCTAAATAAACTTAAATACGCATCGAAGTATTTTCAAAGCTATTCGTTAGTGTACACTCAACACACACACACACACACACACACACTTGGCGCGGACAGTATATCGGCCTGGTTGAAGGAAACGAGTGGTCCAAACATCAATCAGCGGTACTGATCTCATTGTGAGCTCCTTTAGTCTTTGTTAGTTACCGCACTGTCTTGATTGCTGAATCCTTTTAAAAAAAAACATTTTTTAACAATTCATTCGAATTCAAATGTCCAACGTCGCGGGATAGAAGGGAAAGTTTATAGTTGATGCACTACATTTGTATTTACAGTTTAAAGGAACGTTGAATAATAAAGTACAATACAGTTGAACTGCTTTGAATGATGTGCGGTTTTACTCTACTTTTATGGTGGTGTTAAATTAATCATGGACGATTTTGTGAATAAAAAAACCCTAATAAAAACCATTTTAGACACGTTTTAGACTTCCAATTTAAATCCAGTTTTATCTATAAAAATCAATGAAAACTTGCTGTGTGTCTAATATGTTGGATTTTGTTCGAGTGCTGTATAGTATCTACAATTATTGCATTTGTGGCCATGATGTTTCAAATAAGAACATGGACTGTTTTTGCATTTATGATCAAAATCTAAATAAAACGATATTCTCCTTGGACTTGGAGAGTGATGTGCAGCTTTACGATCCTAACTTTGTGACCTCTGTCACCCACCGCCCCCCCCCCCAACAACCCCCCAGCCTGCCCGGAGCCTCGTCATTAATCTCTGTCAATCAATATTTCGATCAGCTTTATCACTAAGCGTATAAATGCAAAACCATACAGTCCGTGGGAAAACAAAAAAAAAGTTTATCTACAAAACAACTGCTGTGCACGGAAACAGATAGTGAGCTGAAGTATATGGTTGTACTTGCAAATGTATGCGTGAAACCCATGCAAGCAAGTACTCGTTACTGTAACAGTACTTTATGCACTAAATGATCACAACATATGTTAAGACTGAGACAAATCCACCGTGGCAAAATGTATTTCCATCTATCACAGTTAAGAGAAGGGGGGAGCTAAATCTGTGCGCGTACACCCGTTCCGAGCACGCGAATGCGCGTCCACGCCTCCCTGACACGCGTCTGCTCGCCTTGAGCAGGAGCGCCGTTAGACCAGAGATGAGATATAACCACGCACAGAGACGTGCACGCTTAAAGCTGCACGACGCCGGGAGGACGACCGCTTCTCCTGCACCTGCATGCGTGGGAACAACAGAACTTCTCCACGCCGGATTGGGCCGTTCGATGGAACGTTTCGAATCAATGGATTGGCGTTGAAATGCTTTGGTAATTTTATCACTCCAGCAGGGCTCGGAGGTTTAGGGAAGAGTGCGCGTCTCTGAGCGGGAGAGACGAGGGCGAGGGTGGGGAGGGAGGGTAAAGGGGAACGTATATATCCTTCTCGCAATGGAGCTCACCATGGAGAATCTTCACAGCATCTCCTCGCACTCCCAGGTGGGGGACCTCATGAGCTCGCGGCCGTCGCCTTCCCCCAGCTCCACTCCACGGAATCTGGTGTCCCACGCTCCTGGCGCGCGGTCAGCCATGGTCTCCGGTATGACCTCGATCCTGGAGGGCTCCGGCGGGGACTACCGAAGTGATCCGTCAGCGCTGTCCGGACACCTGCACCCGTCCATCAGCATGTGCGAGACCGGGATGAGCCTTAGCAACACGTACACCACACTGGCCCCGCTGCAGCATCTACCTCCGATATCCACCGTGTCGGATAAGTTCCACCATCCGCATTCACACCACCACGCCGCAGCCCACCAGCGACTCTCCTCCGGGAACGTCAGTGGCAGCTTCACGCTAATGCGGGACGATCACCGCGGGCTGGCCCCCATGGGCAATCTATACAATCACTACCCTAAAGAGATGTCCGGCATGGGGCACGGCTCGCTCTCCCCGCTTCCGAGCGGCCTGGGCTCTTTGCACAACCCCCAGCAGCCGCTCTCGTCGTACGGCCCGAGCGCGCACCTATCAGCCGAAGCCAAGATGCTTTCCCCGGTGTCAGGGTTCGAGTCTCACGCCTCCATGCTGTCTCGAAGCGAACAGGAGCACCTGGCGAGGAGTTTAGGTGGCCACGGCCACAGCATGATAACCAACCTGAACGGCATGCACCACCACCCACACGGCCACCTTCACTCTCAGCCCGGCGGCGCCGTGATGCTTGGAGACCGCGAGAGGCACGGCCACGGCAGCGGCCAGGGGGTCGCAGGCTCGGGCATACAGGCGGAGGAAATCAACACAAAGGAAGTGGCTCAGAGGATAACGGCCGAACTGAAGAGATATTCCATCCCGCAGGCCATATTCGCCCAGAGGATCTTGAGCCGGTCACAAGGGACTCTCTCAGACCTGCTCCGAAACCCCAAACCCTGGAGTAAGCTTAAATCCGGTCGGGAGACCTTTAGGAGGATGTGGAAGTGGCTGCAGGAGCCAGAGTTCCAGAGGATGTCTGCCCTGAGGTTGGCGGGTAAGAAACGGTCCCTTCATCACTATTACATCACACAATTGATCCAGACTTTTAAAAGACACTAAACTTGGAGAGGCTGCGCACTTCAGCACCATGGACAGTTCATTCTGCTAAAACAAAGCCAAGGCTGCAGCCTGATTCAAATTGATGACATTATGGAGTCCCAATTAACTCATTTGCACTAGCAGACTGCCTCTCAGTTTTCACCAAAATACTATTTATTCATTTATCATAATAATAATAATAATAATAAACAAAGCTAAATGCACCTTCCTGCACTCTCATTTCCAGACTGTAAACACGGTGGGCTTATGCAGGGCCACCTTTGCGTGGGAGAAAGCTGGGGTGACCCCAGGCTGCCTGATCAATAGACGAGTTCTCACTCTCCCTTTTAAATGTGGCATACGAATCAATACTCGTATTGGAGCTGAAAGACGCAATAACCGCACGCTCTGTGTGACTTTTCATTGAGCAGCCTGTAGTAAAAGCTCTAAAATTAGAACACAAGACAGGTATAGGGTGTACAAAGTGCATGTAGCAATGTGTGAGCTTTTAACACTGCATGGGGGGGGGGGGGGACAGTTCATGAAAAGTACATATTTAAAAATACAGGACTTGTCTTATAATGATGCTAAGACATTTAGCTGTATGGATCTAAATGTTAGTCTTCTCCAATGACAACTTCAATAATAAATACATTAAATGTTAAATTAATGAATACCTCAGTATTATATACAGTGAAAATTGAGCTTTACCTATTATATAGACAGCGAAGATAGAAAGATAGATGAATAGATAGATAAAGAGGGATTAGCAGTCGGTGTTGTGAGCGTCATTAATAGTGTAACTCTGTCCTTTTTGTGTTTGCCGAGCTTTGCACATTGGCGATCAATAGTGCTGTTTCCCAACACCCCTCCTTCTTTCTCTATATTTTCTCCCCCTGCTCTGCAGTATGACAGTAACATCATAAAAACCTGACTTTGCTGGCTAACCTGGCAACAGGCAGTCAGGTGGTTTTAGCTTCGGGAAGTCCGAGCAAAACAAAAGAAATAATGGATCAGATGATGCAGCGCCGACCAAGCCGTTTCCCATCCTCCCTGCACTCATATTAGAGGCATCTTGCCATGCCAATCAAACTTGCCTCCCTTATCAAAGATTCATGTCATTCACAAAGGATGATTCAGGATAAACAAAAGTGGTATAGTGCCTGGTTTATATTGTGAAAGGCAAAACTGTCAGCTGGAATATAAGAACAGTACATGCAAGGCTGTGAGATGCCATTGATTGAATGAAGGCAGCCAGGTCTGCGCTTTGTGTGAACAGCCTGATAGAGGCAGGCTAGTGAAAGGATCAATACCAACCTTAATAATTGATAAGTATGAGGGAGACGGAGGGCCGGGGGAAGAAAGGCATTGCAGAAAGTGACGGTGTAAGCTGCTTGTAACAGCATCTTCTAGGTAAGCAAAGTCAAATCTGTGGTTAACGGCTGAGAGGACCACACTCCATCTAAGGGAGAGAAAAAAAAAGGGTGTGCAAGTGGTTTGGAAGAACACCCAAACATCCTGTGAAATTACATCGTTGTCAGAAACAAACATGGTGTAGATTTACATGCTGGAAAAGATAACTCTGCTGTAATTTGTGACAAAACAGTTTCCGGGGAAGGGGGGGGGGCAGGACAACATGGTTGATATTTGATCACAAAGGAGCATCTTAGCAGACAAAGAGCCTCCAGTTACGAGTGAGTTGTTGTGATGAGTGCTTTCTGCCAATGTCAGCACATCCTGATCGCCATCCAAGGTTGTGATGTCATTTGATTTTTAAAGCTTGCTTTATGGCCTTTGTAATAAGTCCTTATGGAGGCATGCGGTGTATGTGTGTGTGAGTGTTTTCACATGTGTGTGCATGTGTGTGACTGGGTTATAGAGTGTGTCTGCACTATACATTGTTCAGGCTTATCTGACTCGCTCTGAATCGGTATTGATTTCCTCTCTTATGCTCTCTTTGGTGCTCTCCCGCTCTTCTTCCATCCTTCCCTTATTTCCTTCTCCTTATTTTATGTCTGGCTCTGGACCAGCACATCATTCATTTGCCCTGTATGCTTATTTCATCTCCTTTCTCTCTTAACACACGTAATTATCATGTGAGAGTGCAAGGCAGCCCTTTGGAGAGTTACATAGCAAAACAATCCCCTGAACAAATATTTCCAATTATCTTTCATGACACACAGAGTAAATATTTTTCCTGCATGCATTTATGGCCACCGAGGCCACACTGAGATCAATCTCATAATTATGACATAAATTTGATTTGTGTGCACAAATTAATGTGGCTAGGGAATAGAAATATATGCAGGAAATGGCTGCACAGTTAGTTTATAACTCTGCATGGTTTAGAGCTGTCATTTAGATTTATTTCTTATTTCATGACCTCAATCTGGAGCAAGCTCAACACTTATAGTACAGTACATTGTGCTGGTAAAATGTCCGATGAAAGGCTATGACTCTTGCATGTGTCAGTAGTGTACAATGAGTTTATGCTTAAACGTGTAAGTTCAGGTGGTTATTGAGTTAAACATGGTCTAGTATTGTGTTAAGTCATTAAACAGGTGGAAAAAGATTACATTAAATAGAACATTATTGTGTTTTTTGTTGTCTCAATTTGCTTTTTTTAAGACACAGGCAACTTATTGGCCAAAGGTTTATGCGAATATAATTTTTAGTGTTTTATTCAGTTACAATAATTATTTACTTATTTTATTATCGTATTTTGTGTAGTATTTTTGTCTGAAAATTACATTTTATTTTGGTTAAATTTAGTGGAAAAAGTTGTTCATACGTTTTAATTAGGAGTATATATATTTTCGTTTCTTTTGATTTGTTTTTTAAATATTAGCTAACATAGAGGTCTCCGGGGAAGGAAATTGGCTCTTTAAATCTTAATTTGTATTGAAAGAAACGCTAAGTAAAAACGGAGAAGGCATAAAAAACAAAAGCCAATAAGACGACGGTTTTTATAGACTACAAGCCATTGCCGGAACGCCATCAAAAGCTTTCCATCACTTGTCCCGACAAGACAACATGCACTTTGAATTGACAACTAAAGGGAATGTTTCAAATAATCCAACCCTGATCAATCTGGGCCATTTTGCAGGGCCGCTTTGCTTGTGTGCGGACGGGCTGATGATGATGGGAGGGTCCTATTCTACTGCCCGGCAATGAAAGGGGCCTATAATATGATCAATACTATCAATAACCGTACAGCTTGAGAGGTGTGACAAAGAGTGATTGACACAAAACTGTTTCTCGCCTGCAGTAGTCCGTCCAGGGCGGGAGAGGGCCCGTCTCACCGCACACAAAGCCCGATCTCATCCCTCCGCCCAGGCGTCGACTAGCAGCAGCACGGTGCGGTTAGTTCGCCGTCTGCCCCACTCATGTCCCATCCACACACACACACACGCAAACACACCATCAAAAACATACATTCATTATACATTTTCTGCAACTTGACTTTTTACTTTACACTGTTCCATAGTGTTACCACAAATATAGATGCATCTTTTCAGTGAGCTTGATGACTTGAAAATTGTATAACGTGTAAAAAAACGTGGTGCTAATGCATTATTATACTTGTAAAGATATTCAGTTGAGATAACACTCTTATACGTATTTGATTGTGCAGGTGTACCTAATAATGTGCCCATTGAGTGCACACTTAGAAAAAGAGAGCAAGAGTAGTAGTTTTACCAGGGGTGCCCAAAATGAGGCCCGGGGGCACATTGTAAAAATAAAATAAAAAAATGTGCATGTACTCCTCATCCTCATTGATGCCATAAATGTGCAGTATAAATCTTAAATGATGCAGCACAGGAGGAGGCCATGGCTTAATCTTTGGATAAACCACAGAGTCTGAGATAAATGGCTGTTGTTGACATATGAAAACAAGCGGAAGCCACTTGAGACCGTTGAGTGTATAGGCGCTTGTCCCTTCAGAAAGGCCCATTTGATAATGAGGCACCTAAAGATAGCTTGTCTTGTCTCAAGAGAGGCTAGTTTAATGAGAAGCTCCCTCCTTCCACTTCCCTGCGGTCCTATTCATTGCTGCAGAGCGGGCCCCGTTCAGGGGCACCATTTGAAATGGACCTATTGATTATCTGAAATATGTATTGACCCAAGCTCAGGCCTTGTGCTAACCCCTCAGGAGGCTCCATTGTATAGGCTATGTTTGGATTTGAATGGAGAAGCAGAGTGGTGTTGGCATTGCGAAATGGCCGGAAGCCCAAACTTGTTGGAAAACAGGCATTACATATTAAATTATCACTATATTAGCACTAGCCTTCAGTCATTACATTAGGGAGTATTGAGTTTGGTTTGAGATAGCACTTAGAGAGCCGCTAGCAGATTCTGGCATGGCTGGACCTGAACCAATTGAATAAATGTTCCATGAAATGGTTTGAATCAATCAATATGGGGGGCTATCAATCTGAGGGCAAATTAAAACAATTGAGAGGAAAAAAAACACACACAAGGGGAGGTGGTGGAAGAAGCACATAAGATGCAAAGAGCAGTTATGCTTTGCTTGCAGTATAACAAACATGAAAAATGGCCCTCCAAACACATGCACGCTCACTCAGTCATGCATACACATGTGCACGTTCATATTGATCTAACCGCACAGTCAAATCTGTTTACTGTTGTTGTCTAAACCTGCTGTAAAGTCATCAATCATGTGCATGCACCACCTCGACTCTGCAGCCTTTCTTTCCAATCCTCATCCTCTCCTCACTGATTCGTGGCAAAACATCACTTTCTGTGTTACACGCGAGGAGACATTACGTTGTCCGCACGCTTTTTTTGAGACATCCTCTTTGTTCTCCAACTGATAAACAATTTCTTCTCCATCTGTCACAAAGCGCGCTTCCGAGTTCTATAACACGCGCATTCCCGCCACACGCACACGCACACGCACACACACACACCTCGGTCTCGCGGATCGATGGCGATCGATAGGGTGGGGAAGGGAGCCCTGATTACTGGACCACGTGTTCGGGAGAAAACCGCGGAAAATCGATCATTGCAGCTTTTTTAGGGCAGCAGAACAGAACAGACTCCCTCCTCCAGCCTTCACGGCCAGAACCGAGACTCACTGACGGTGCATCCAAGCACGGCGACCCCGCGTCTTTGTCAGCATTTCAGTCCTTTGCACGCTCCTCCGATTCCAACAAGCCACACAAATAGCCGCAATCAAGGGGATTTATCCACGCGTGGTCCCCACCACCCTGTTCACCAACTCAACACCATTTTTAAATTGATGAAAGAGAAAGAAGACAATGCCAGAAGTAGACAGCACCTCCGTTTTTCCCTGTAATTCAACATTTTGGTCATTAAACATTCAAAACCAAACCCAAAGTAGGTCAATAAAGCCATCTGAACCATCTACATCAGGGGTCTCAAACACGCGGCCCGCGAGCCAAATGTGGCCCGCAGGCCACTAGCTTGAGGCCCCCGCCTTGACATGAAAGTTTAATGTTAGTGCGGCCCGCGCAAGTTTGATATGGATGCTGTATGGTATCATGTACCCAGAAAAAATTATTACGTTTGATTAATGTTCATGTTAAAGGTTAAATAACTGTTAATAGTTATCCTCCCTATCCGTGTGGAAGTGGTAAGTTTTTGGCTATTTAAGTTTAAAGGAAATAACTTGAAGGCTACCGTTTAGGTCGCTAGCTCTCTAGTTTGCGAGTTAGCATGTGTCTCAAGACCCTGCAGTTGCGCAATATGTTGTAAATAAAAAAGTATAAATGTGACTATAGTCGTGTTTTGTCATGTCTACAGGGCTCTAATAATGCTTTGTTCATTTTAATCTGAAAAAAATAATTTGTCTACCCACCAACTATATGTGGTTTCTTAAGTTTTTATTATTTGCCGTTTTATTATTATTATTATTATATTTATTTATTACTGATTGATTGCTTTTCTTTGTTCTTGATTTGTTTATTTATTTTTCATCTTATTTTGTGTAGAAAAATAAAAAATAAGATATTTGAGAACAGTGGAATGTTTTATTGGAGCTTTTCTTGTAGAAAATCGGAACCAAAGCACTGAAAAAGTTTGTATATTTTTCTGTTTTTAATTTATGCGTTTTGTTTTTTTTTGGAAAACCTGACGCGGCCCAGCCTTGCCCAGACCCTAGCTCCAGTGGCCCCCAGGTAAATTGAGTTTGAGACCCCTGATCTACATTTTAGCAGTGTCATAAGTGAGACAGTGCATTGGTGTCATATTTAATATTATGTCTGCAGATTAAAACAAAGAGATTCATTCTGATCTGTAATTAATTGGTCTTTCTTAAAATGAAACATCAGGCACGCTGACGTTCACGCATCAACAACACTTCTCTTAGCTGCTTTTCCTAGCTCTTTTCTTGTGTTGGGTCCATGTGCACGAGAACGGAAGAAGATGAGATTTTAATATTATTTTTAAGAAAAGTACGTATGAAAGTATGAAAAAATGATTGTCACCACAAGGTGGATGAATGGTTAGGATGTTGGCCACACAGTCAGGAGATTGGGAATATCTGGATTTGAATATCCACTTATGCATCCCTGTGTGGAGTTTGCATGTTCTCCCCGTGCGTGTGTGGGTTTTCGCCGGCTAGTCCGGTTTCCTCCCACATTCCAAAATGTAGGGTGAGTTTAATTGGTGACTCCAAATTGTCCATAGGTATGTGAGCGCGAATGATTGTTTGTCTATATGTGTCCTGTGATTGGCTGGTGACCAGTCCAGCCCGAAGTCAGCTGGGATAGGTTCCAGCATACCCTTGCAATCCCAATGATAATGTGGATAAGCGGTATAGAAAATGGATAGAGGGATAGCTAGATGGATAGAGTTCTCTTATTGTCATTGCACAATTATTATTGTCAACATTATTTTCAGACCAAATAAAGCACTAATGTTATAATATCACAATGGCAATTATTAGGTCTGTCAAAGTTAACTTATTAATAAGGAATTAATGGAAGAACATGTGCACGTCCTGTTTGACCCTCTGCTCAAAACCATAGTTTGAGGAAAAACAGCTGTGTGGTCATTGATGTGGGGCAAATATTGAGTAGAAAGGGGCAAAAAGTTGTAAGCTTTACAGCCCTGGCAGATGGCTCTCCCCACAAGACAAAAGTTATTTGCATCTATACTGATGCCGTGAGTTGAATTGTCACAAAGTACTAGTTACTTGTTCACAGCAGGTATTTTTCATTGTCATTTATACAGTGGTGCCGTTGCATAGAAGTGTACCAACGAGTGTTTTTTTTAGATGCGAGCCATCACTCTGATTTTTTTTTTGCCAGCTCACTGCTATCTAAAATATGTGTTAGGGACTGCTATAGTCATGAGCAGGCATAGCTGAAGACATCTATCTGGGGGCTTGTGTCAATGTGACCAGGCATGGCTGAAGATGAGAATGGATGTAAATATCATTAGCAGCTTGCTAGCTAGTCACTGGGACATGTTTTCAATGCATCAGTAACACGTACGTACATAAGAGCAATGTCATTTATCTTATTGTATAAAACTGTGACAGGAACACCATTAAATGCCGCTTAAGGACCCACCATCCACCAGTATGAGCCTGGAGTTTGTTTGAGATATATATGCAAATTAGTGCTCAATAGGTTAATCAAATCTTACTTTTATGCATTTCAACATAGTGTAATATGAATGAGTTGAAAAAAAAAACAGAAAAATACAGTGGTGTCAAAAAGTGTTTGCCCCTTTACTAATTGTAAGGGAAAGCCACATTTGTTTACAATCCTTACAATCCATCAGGCACAAGTGATTGGAGTTCCTGAAGAAAGAAATGCATTTTAATCTGCAAATGGCAATTCAACAAAGGCCGGGAAATGAGCATAATAGGTCCCCTTTAAAGTTGTTCTGCAGAAATTAAGGCTGATCAAGCTTTTGCAGTTGGTACAACTAATCCCTACAGGTGTTCCAAGTTCTGGGGTACTTCGTATCTGCATAAAAACGGTGTTCCGAACACACTGTGGCAGTATACCTTTGTGAACATCGGTTGAGCTTTGTACTGGAGAAAGTAATTTGTTTTTACAACAATGACAAGAACAAACAGAATTAACAATGACAATGAAGAGAGACAGACCATCTTAAAAAACACTCCAATTTACTTTAACTTATGCTGAGTAGTGTTTGTATCTTTTCTATGTATATATATATATATATATATATATATATATATATATATATATATATATATATATATGTATATAGATAGAGATTCTGTGTGTGTGTGCACACATATCTACTGTATGGCTGATGCTGATTTTTAAGCGCATACTGGACACGTTTGGACATCGCCTTGGCGATAATGTATCTGTATGTAATGTCCACCTATATTTACATGAGACTTGTGTGGATTAAGAAATGTCGTATTTTAGACGGCAGTATTGTTTAGTAAGTATGTTAATTGAGATGCTCATAGATAGTTGATCTTTGAGATTGTAGCTGCAATCTGTACAAATATTCATGTTTACCTTTTGTTATATATGATGTAATATTGCTGTATATAATGTATACAGTACGTTGATACTGTGTTTATATTTCCATGTACAGTTTTACAGAAAAAAGTACAAATTATGTCACTTAAATACAAGAAAAGACTAACCTTGTGTGTTTATTGGAGGACATTTAGCTGTTAACTGGCTGTTGAGATTTGCACAAAGAAATGCACTGCAAGGGCATTCCTTCCTTTCTTCTATCCATCCATCTTCTTCTGCTGCTTGTCCGGATCCGGGTCATGGGGGCAGCAGTCTCAGTAGAGAAACCCAGACTCAGCCACAGTGATGGAACATTTGTGTCCTCAGACTCTGCTTCTTCTATGTTAGGTATGTCAATGTGATTCAGAGAGACCTGAAAATATTCCCTCCACCGTCCGACTATATCCTCAGTTGAGGTCAGCAGGCCTCCGTCGCCAATGTCAACAGTGTGGACCGGGCACTGATTCCCCTCTCTGAGGCGCTGGACAGTTTGCCATCACCTCTTTGAGGAGGACCGAAAGTGGTGCTCCATGGCCTCACTGAACTCCCACACATATGAGTTTTTGCCATCTAATCCAACTCAACAGCTCGGCCCCTCTCTTCAGCCGCGTGTCCAGAACATGCAGATGCAGGTCTGATGATAGGACTACAAAATCGATTATAGACCTGCGGCCTAGGCTGCCCTGTTTCCAAGTGCACCTGTGGACATCCTTGTGTTCAAACATGGTGTTTGTTATGGACAAACTGTGGTTTGTACAGAAGTCCAGCTGCAGGGGTTCAGATAGAGGAGGCTGCTCCTCCCAATCACGCCCCCTCCAGATCACACTGTCATAGTCAACATGGTCATTGAAGTCTCCCAGTAGAAGTACAAAGTCACCAGTTGGGGTGCTCTCCGGCACCCCTCTGATGGACTGCAAGAAGGCTGGGTACTCTGAACTGCTGTTTGGCGCATATGCAGAATTTATTTTATAATGTTTCGACTGATTATTGTTCAATTTGAGTAATATCACTTGATCAAGCCTCTTGTAACATTCCACAATTTAAAATAAGTCATAAAAGTATGTATACTTTGTTATATATATTGATATCTCGTTTATATCTATATTGAACAATATTCAAAGGCTGCAATATCCGTATCAAGTTGGAAGTGAAAAGGTTGTATCGGGACACGCCAATACACAATCAATGTAATTGCGGTATTTGAGGTGAGATATTTATTTATAAGGATGCAAATGTCTTAATTGGGGCACAGCGTGTCTTGGAGAGTGGTTGCCACTAGTGCAGACATTTGACCTAAAGCCATGTAAACCCTACTCTTGCACACTGACATGAATCAGTGTCTTTAAGCACAAAATAGTCTTACTCTGAATTAATTTTCACTTCTTTGATATTCATTCATTCATTCATTCATTTTCTACCACTTATCCTCACAAGGGTCGTGGGGGTGTTGGAGCCTATCCCAGCTGTCTTCAGGCGAGAGGCGTTGGTACACCCTGGACTGGTCGCCAGCCAATCACAGGGCACATATAGACAGACAACCATTCACACTCACATTCATACCTATGGATAATTTGGAGTCTGCAATTAACCTAGTATGTTTTTGGAATGTGGGAGGAAACCGGAGTACCCGGAGGAAACCCACGCATGCATGGGGAGAACATGCAAACTCCACACAGAGATGCCCAAGGGTGGAATCTAACTTGGGGCTTCTACTTGTGTGGCCTGCACGCTAACCACTCAGGTGTGAATTTAATTAGATTTAATGTCGTCAATGTTATTTAATCACAGGGCTTAAAGTAAAAAAAAAATCCTGGGCCTGAACCCCCCCCACCCCACCCCCCAAAAAAAAAAATGTATATATACAGCCTTAACGTTAGCGAGCTAATGCTAACAGAGGCAACAGAGGCAACGCCCAACCGCAGAAGTAAATAGCAACTAAATGCAACGGCCAACGGAAATATCTCCCAGTCAAACTCCTCTATTACTGATAGTTGAAAACTAGCATATGAAACCCGGTTGAGGTAAAAAAAAAGCCAAAGTCCGGATGCAACTAAGTTCAGCCTCCTGCTCCACCGCAGCGAATTGTGAGGGGACGGCAGACTGCTCTGTCTCCATCCCCGACTGCTGAACACCAGTCACTCATTGGCTGATCCGGGCATGCACTGCGGTCTCACGAAGAAACGCATCTTTCTGATATGTTTTAATTGTTCCCGAATACAAACATTTTAAAAGTATTTGTTAGAATTATCTATTTGTAAAAAAGTCATTATTCGTGCGGTTCTGAATACCGTATTCGGGTTCGGCTACACCCCTGTAGCATACACTAGCTTCTTGGAGTATAGGACACAAAAACATACACCTTTACCCGCGTTGTCTTGAACTCAGCATAATTGCAACATTGGACAGTAGCAGTTTGGGGAGGAGGGGCTTGGCAATACCTGCATTCAGAGCCCTACCGCATGGCGACAATGAGTTTGTGTTTGTCTGGGTCTGGCAGATTCTTTTTTTTTTTTTTTCGTTGGTCATATTGAAACGCCGGAGATCCGGCATAGATAATACTTTAAGCCCTGTAATCATTATATGCATACATTTACGAATTCTTACTTATGTGTTCATATAACGCACACAGAACAATGAACAACTTCCTGTTTGCTATCTTTTGCACTGTACTGTAAATCGGACAGTTAGGCTTTAGACACCAATGTAGTCACGCTGTTGTTAATTTGCATTCACGTACCCCCATGACAATTTGTGCACCCCTGGGTGTATGTGTACCCCACTTTGGGCACCTTGGCGCAAGAGTATTTGAAGAAATTAGGTAGTTACAGTTTTTTAAATGTTGGGTTGCACAAGAAAATATGAATAAGTGAGACAAACTCAAGGTGACTGTAAAACATGGTTATTGGAACTTAGGTAAGATTTTAGTGTTATATTGAAATGCAACATAAGCAGTATCATGCATACTAAACAAATGCCCATATTTTGTTTTTGTTGTCACATGACTTTCCTTTAACATTTCCTGTGTTGTGTCCTTGTACATGTTGTTCATTTGTAAAAACTGAATTTGAGAGGGGCTAAAATGCTTTCCCTCCTTCCTCACCCTTCCTGTCTCCAGCATGTAAACGTAAGGAAGAGGACCGAGGACGGGAGCGCAACCAGGTGCCAAAGAAGCAGCGACTGGTCTTCACAGACCTGCAGCGTCGTACCTTGGTAGCCATCTTCAGAGAGAACCGCAGGCCCTCCAAGGAGATGCAGCTCACCATCTCCCATCAGCTGGGCCTGGAGCTCTCCACCGTCTCCAACTTCTTCATGAACTCACGCCGCCGCTGTCCGGACCGTTGGGACGTGGAGGAGCACGGTCACGGGGTACATGGCCATGAGCACACTTCTCACAGACATGGCAATGCCAACTCCTCTCCCATCCACCCTGGTACCTCCTCGGTCGCCACTTTCTCCAAGGCCTGAGGGAGAGATGAGAGGTTGAACACATTCATGGAAGACGGAGGGGTTGTTTTTCATGAAAGCAGTGAGCTACAGAGTGTGTAGTTGTTTGCTTTAGATCTTATTCATCTGCTCAAAGTGCTTGCGACATATGCAGATGAATCAGATTATTTCTTTCAAACTGAATGTTAATATCAGGGGTCAACTGTTCATACCAAAGATACCGTAGCTTGAAGCAAGTTGCTGTGTGGCTCACACCAAACCACATTGTGGGTCTCTGTTGAGTAAAGAGGATAATAATCAAAGCCAAAGCCTTGAGGAGGAAGGAGTTATTTTCATTTAGGTTTGGTGCTGGTTTGCTTGTTTTCAGGGTGTAAAAAAACCCAAATAGCCACAAGATGTTTTTCACAATCAGACAGCAGATGTGCCTGCTGGGCCACAAATCACCACAACTAATCATTTCACTAACACACAATGAAAAGTGTGAGTCAAGTGGTCCCTTGACCTGTGAACCACATGGCTCCTCAATACCTTCACCATTGCATGTGTGTGTATCGTGTGTGCATGCGTGCAACACTTCACATACTAGCTGAATGTAATGAGTCGGCCGGCAATAACACTGCCACCTGCTGTCTATTTAAACCACATCTTCTCGCATGTTAGTGTCCAGTGAGGTCAGAGCTCCTATCTTGTGCGAGCGTCGCACAGAAACACAGTAAACACAAACCAAAGCGCTGACTTAGCATTATGCATGAGTGTCGCTCCGCTAAAACCAAACACACACAACCAAACTACCGTATTCACTCAAATAGTGGCTGCTGGTGTGTTTATGAGGCATTTATCAAGGGAGGAGGAGACACTTTGGCTTCTTACAATAAAACAATATACTGAACGTTTAATCATTTTTTTATACAAAATTAAATAATGTCAATTCATCAAAATAATATATCTTCTTCTTCTTAATTGATTTCAGACATGCATACTATGTTACATTATTCTTTCTCACATATACACTTACAATACAATACACTATATATATATATATATATATATATATATATATATATATATATATATATATATATATATATATATATATATATATATACGTACATACACACACATATATATATACATACATACATATATACACACATATACACAACACCTCATTACTACATATGTCTGAAAAGTACATCTAAAAATATATTAATAGATTTTCAACTTACATATTTTAAATAATCCGTAGCTAAAACAAAAATAATTTCATTCATTGGATTATTTTAATTTGAATTTTGAACATTGAACTTGTATTTCAATTTTACACTAATCAATATCAATTTAAAACATAAATACTTTTTGTTGCACAATATGGACATTTTAAGAAACACAATAAAAATTCCATTTTGTATCACGACTTCCATCAATCATAAGGGGGTCAATCTTGGCCTTTTTATCGATCAGTTTTCTGGACTATGAATTCCAGGTCAATGTTGAAATGTGAGTGCTTTACGGTGGCACACTTTAAGCTCTGCCGTAAACGCCAGCTTTACAGATGCCATGTCTGCTGTGCAGACACTGTATGTCATGACGTCTACCACGACATGGGGTGCATGGTATTGGATGCCATAGTGATAATTACAGCCACTATTTGAGGAAATATGGCAATGACTCCAGCCCATTTGATACGCATTTGAATGTCATTCTCTTATAGAGCACTTATAGGCTCTATTGCTACATGGTTGTTGCCACCTCAGAGGTTATTTTCAGGTTATGTAAAAAGAACAATCAAAAAGGGACTCCATGTGTCATCACCTGCGTGAGGAGCGAGCTCTGCTCTGTTCAAGTGGCCAAAGACAGAGGTCAAATGTCACAATATAGGATCCCGAGTGCCAATGATGTTTGCCTCTTTATGATAATCAGTGAACAGATGCAGCTCGCTCGTTGCCACGTGTCTGGCATGGATCATCACAACCTTCACACCGCAAGCACTACACGGGCATGTCGCCTGTTCCATACCTCAGATTAAAAAAAAAGTTTTCATGTGATCGACACAGTATATAAATGTAAATAACCTTTAATTTAAATGCTCTTTCTCTGTGTCTTATCTATTCTATC
The DNA here is from genome assembly GCF_037039965.1 of Doryrhamphus excisus. Lineage (NCBI taxonomy): Eukaryota > Metazoa > Chordata > Actinopteri > Syngnathiformes > Syngnathidae > Doryrhamphus > Doryrhamphus excisus. Next base: position 19,217,338 of record NC_136362.1, read on the forward strand.
TACTTGTGACAGTCCCCGGTGTTGTCTTTCTTTATCCCTTCCCTCCCTAATATTGATGCGGGTAAATCTAGTACCATAGACACATGGTTTCCTCTTTTCATGACTATTGTGCTATGTCGTGCTTGAAACTTAATGTAAAGAAGCACCTTGTTGACAAAATAGTAAAAAAAAGAAAAAAAGAGAGAAGTTAAAGATTAGAAAGAATCAACATGTCATTGACTGATCCTATGCACAGACAAGGAATGGATACCACAAGTGACTGTGCATTTTTGTGAATACAGCGTAGACGGACTATGAGGGACTCTTCCTTGATCGCTGGACTTGTGACACCCATGAATTGGACTGTCATTGCATTCCTCTGCTGATGTATTCATTTTTTGGGTGGGGGGTGCGGGGGGTTACAACGAGTAATGCCTCCTTTTCTGTGTGTGTTTCTTATCCGTACGTGGGCAAAGCCACTAGTTGTGTAGCATCTTCTAGCGGGAGATAATCATACTGGAGAGGAAATGGGAAGATAAAAAGGTCGCAGCAAGGGAGACTCATTCCCATGGCGGCAATGGAAGATCTTAAGCGACATTCTCCCATCTCCAATTGGGCTCGGGTCGCTATGTAGTGCACTATAGAACAGAATCCCTGTTAGAGGTGTCATTTTAGGACTTTTTTTTTAAGTTTGTTAAAAAAAAGATACAGAATGGAGAGGACTGTGATGCAGCCATTAATACCAAAGATACTTCAAGCCTGTTGTGTGCACACTGGACTTGGGACACACACACACACAGAATGAAACACACACACACATTTCCAGAGAGCAGTCATGCTGCATGACAAACACAAGTTTATCATGCAGGAAGAGTTGAGTGCCTTTTTCCTTCAACCAGGAGTTGGACTGCTCTACACACACACACACACACACACACACACACATTTAAGTGAAGGGGGGCACATACTGGGTGAAAAGGGAGCAACTAAAGGGGTGCCACTTTAGTGAGAGCACTTCATATTTATCTGGATATTGCATATTTGGTCTAACAACATGATGTCACTCTCAGTACACACATGCGCACACACTCCTATCAGAGATATTTTTGTGTAATTTGTAATCTGAAAATAGGAGTCTGTGTGCATGTGTGTGTGTCAGATGTAGCCCATTAATAACTGATCCAAAGAGCAGTGATTAGCCTTTTCTTTGGCCCCGCCCATCCAAACCCTCTTCACTGGTCCCTCTGTCCAGAGTAGCAAGCACCGTAAGGCAATTCATGTTGATATACCTCAAATCTCAAAAGCTTGTGTAGCAAACCATTCACATCAATGTTTAGAGAGGACAGTGATGCTACATATAGTTCTTCTTTGAGACCATTTATATTCTTTCTGATAGGATCTCCTGTTTAATGTAAGGCATTTTATGCTTAATTTATTGTTCATATAAGTTTGCACGTCGTCCTATTTGTGAAAAAAACAAACAAATTGGACATAAAGTATGATGAGTTAGGTTATAAAATGAAGAAAATTAGGTGATAAACACGATGGAAAGAACACTATGTTCAGTTCATTTTGTGTTGAAGACTGTCATCTGTGTGTTGAAGTGATTCCCATATTAAAAAAAAGAGAAAGAACCAAACAAAAACACTTCTGTGACTAGGGGTGGGATGAGCAATTCTTTATGCATGGATACTATATATGTACGTGTATTTAAAACGGCAGGATTTAAATGTACCTCCAGGTAGCGGAGAGGGGGAGAGCAACAGAGGAAAAAAAGACTGGGTTCCCAAGTACATTCCTTTTTATGTGATGTTTATGTGTAAATGATGTGTATATGTATACATATAGCGTCAGTCCTGTCTATGTAACCCCTTTTTATGTGTGAGGTCTCCATTTGTTTGTCTGATTTTTTTTTTAATCACGCAAGTACGAGAGTGAGTTTGTGTTGCATGAGTGTCTTTGTTTGTTTCCTGTATTTCAGCTCGCCTGTATTTAATCTCCTGTTCGATTCCATGGGCCAGAGTGTTTGTCTGCTTTAGGAGCTGGCCAGAAGTGTAAACAAACACACGGCCAAGGCTGCTGAAAGGCGCTTTCTTCCAGTGCATCAAAATGGCGTCATTTGTTTTCCCTTCAGACACACCTCAGAGCTGTGGAAGCCCCAGTGTCGATGTTCTCTCCCTCTCCCGCAGCCAATCAATCAATCAGAACCAAGTGTCTTTGTGATGGTAGGAGACAATCAATTTCAAATAGAGCAAAGAGACAAAAAAAAAGACGGAGGGAGAAGAGAGTGATGAAGGAGACAGGAGAGGAGAGATGCAAAGGGAAGAGAAAGGAAGGACGGCTCTCTGAGAGATCTGTTGTGTGTGTGTGTGTGGTCACCTTTGACCCAAGCAGACTGACCTTTTCAGTGGGAGGCTCCCTGGATCCTCTCTGGGGTTACAAAAGGAGCTGGGCTCTGACATGTTAAGCGGACATCTAATCGAAGACCTTGACCAAATGCCTGCACATACACATACAAAGATAAACACACAGAGAGACACGCTTTCTGATCTTCAGCTCTCCTTCACAATTCAGCATGTCATTTCTCTGTCTTTCAACAGTGGAGAAGTTATAACTGCAAACAGTGATACAGCAATGGAAAAAAGTAAAGGGGAATGTGTGTTTAGACTGAAAAAGGAAATAAAGATTCACCCAATTAGCAGACCAGCGTTTCATTGTGCGTGATGGATTCCAAATCACGTACTCTGCCGCCATCTGTTGGCAGAAATATAACACTACAATTTTTGGTATCATTCCGATACCAAGTAAGGGAAAGCCGTATTTGTTTACAATTCCTAAATATGGCACCATTAGGCACAAGTGGTTGGAGTTCCTGATTGCCTAGAAGCAAATCAAACATCTGTCAACGGAATTCACACTGGACTGTTTTGTGAACATGGGCCAGTATGCAGCTGAACTAGGACAAACTTACTAAAGTACAAGGCTTTTCAAACTTACTTGGTCCTGTGGAAGAGTCAGAAGAGCAAGCAGTAAGTAACAATTCATCAGTGTCTTAATTGTGTTTATTTTGTGTAAGTTATGGAGCAAAAGTGGTTGTCTCTATAGCATTATAGAGTGTGCATAAAAGGAGCACGGTTGCTAATTGCCTTTTCCCACCACACCACCCATTAATGGCTTTTTAAACACTGGTAGTGTAATAACCACATTACACTACTAATACTGTAGAAAACGCTAAAATACTAAAGCTACTTACCATTGAGAAATCTATTTTCTTTAGAAGATAAATCGCCGTTTTTTCATCAACTCCTATAAAGTTGGGTTAGCTAGCAACACAACACCGAAAGGAGGGTGACCAACCACAGCGCAGTGGGCGTGGCTGGAGGCGGGGCGTGGGTACAATAAATTCAAACAGATAATTGTGGCGGGAAGCACGAAATCCAAAGAAATACAGCTTGAATAGATGCAGATTCTGAAAGAACTAGAAAGCTTTCTGTGCTGGTTATAGTGTGTAGCTGATCTATGAGTCCACAACTCATTACAAAGGACCGAAAAAGGAGCACAATATGTCCCCTTTAAGGATGATAACAGAAAACACTGAATAACACAAAAGTAGTTAAAACAGAAAAATGGCTTACCCATTGTCATGCCCTCTGGACTTCTTGGCTCCTCGTTTATGTAAACTTCCTTCCAAAATGGAAAACTGTGACCACTACTTTCCTGCATATCTACGAGAGGAAACTAGGCGTACCGTCTGGTAAAACAAACAAACCTAAAGAGTAGTTTTGGCTGTATTAGCAAGAAAAGGTAAGCAGGACACTTCTTAACTTTGTGGTAACGACGTACAAAATTGACTGTTTGGTTTCAGTATAGTGTTTTCAACAGTTATATTCTTTAATCATCTTGTTTTGCGAGTAAAAAAAGCCCAATACTGAATGTGCAATCAGTCGGCACCATATAACATAATATGTGGTGTGACGTCACTAGATTTCTTCATTGAGGTTTGTCGCTTGTGTTGTGGAGAAGCTGCTTTCTCTAAGCAGCACCATCTAGTGTTTGAAACTAAGAAGTACAATATACATGTATTGTATGTGCTCTTGTGTAGAGCATATTTACGGGTATGTAATTTTTATTTTCATCTTAATTAAATTGGAATTTGAGTTTTATATTAATAATGATGACTTTAGACATAACACATTGTAATGAAAATACCAAACACTGGTAGTTTACATAACACTGCATCTCATTCCAAAGTTTATGTATCAAAATATGAGTAAAAAAGCATTTGTTTTTGTGGCAAAGGACCAACAAATTTATATTTCTATTATTTTTTTAGAAGCAAATCAGATTCATATAATATATGCTAAATCAACGGAGAATTCACTTTATTTTGAAACGTTGTAAACCATTTAAAAAGAACTTGAAAACATATTTTTATGATATTTTATTATATCATTCCTATTGTTTAGATGACCCTTTGTGTTTGCTTTGTGTTCTGAGGTCACAACAAGAGTCACAAAACACTTTCGACAGAGTCACATCATGCTTTTATGACAAAAATGACTAACTTTACAAGACAGACAGTATATAAAACATACAATGAAAAAAAGGAACAATTTTTTTTATTGGCAATTATACATTATTGTCTTTTTCCTTCCCATGGAGACCAAGCTGCTATAGATCTGAGCAAAACATCCCCAAGGAAAAGGACTACTTACAAGTAAATCTATTTCTATACCTACAATATTTACAGTCAACAGTCATTTTCCTCTGTCAGACATGGCAATAAAGTCTACAGATTTTGATGACACAATATGGCTAATAGATGTAGCATATATACACACTCTCTTATTCTCACATTTCTATATAGCAAGCCGGATACTCAGTGAGTCCACAGAGTCCACATATGCTTTATAATAGTCTCTTTTTTATAAGCTAGTGAAATGCTTTAATGGTCGCCTGGTGTGAGCCATTCAATCTAAAACAGGAACGGTTTGCTTTTACATCAGCTCTGCATTAAGTTGGAGCGCTTGGCAACCATTCCAAGAAGTTTCACAGGCCACTTAGGACAGAGCCAATAAATATGGTCTATATTCATATTGCAGCGCTTGGACAAATGCAGAGTTCTCTCTGAAGATTAGAGATGTGAGAGAGAAGTTAAGAAACTCTATGGCACCAACATGTTGTTGATTCATATTAAAATGTACATTGTAAACATAGGAATGCGTGACAACCGGTTCTCTTTACACCCCCTACTACTCCAGAGGAATTCAACCAGTGACAAGTGAAATCAATGAAAGTACACCATTGATAATCCGATCCCCACACAGCATTGATCAGTCCCACCATGCCGCTTGGAATACCAATCACTATTATCTACACTCTCTTTTAACACGTCTGAGGACATTCTGTGTGTGTTAAGATCATGGTCATCATGTGAATGGTTCCATTTTTATGGCCACACTTGTTTGACTGGTTTCATGTGGCGGCTTGTTCCACTTGTGGCCCCCTTTACTGTATAGATGCAGGTAATGAGTGTATAGAAAAGGCATGCATAGATTTCACCTGCTATGATGACAAGAAAGCAGTTTTTCATCATCTGCGATGCTAGTGATTTGTGATCAATCGGATCAATCAAGCATTGATCAATTTGGTCTGTTCATCATTTTTTTTCAACCAGATACCAAAAGCTGTTGCCTAGTAGCAGCAGAATAGCTTGCAGTTACAATAAACCGCCGCTAGAGAGAAGTACTGCTCCACTAAAAAGGGAACTGGTCAAGGCTAAGCTGAAGCAGTTGTAGGTCCAGTACAACCAAAGCAGCCGTCATAGCTTCACTACACGACTCTTCAAATTAAACTATATGAACGACAATTTGTATTTGTGTCTATATTTGCTCTTTGTTCAAATTAGGATGGTAGAGAAGCCAGTATTTCCATGGCACCCCGCTCAGAGAGGTCTGTTTTGGAAATGTGACTAATGGGCTAAGTAATCACCACATCAGCCAAGCTTGCTTCCCTGTCATCCTATTAATGCTCCCCTCAGCTATGCTAATTCAACTCAAGACTAATCCAATCAAAATAGCAGCTGTGGGAGCTGGAGCGGGAGATGAATTCATTTGGAGGCGATATATAGTCACAATGACAGAAGGCTAGGGCTTTAAACCCTTAATCTCAAAGGTGACAGTAAAAAAAAATACATTTTCTGCACCAAAATAATGACAAATGACAAGAAATTATGTAAAAAAAAAAAAAAAGCTAAATAATTCAGGCCTAACTGATAGCCATGCCATCATTTCTTTTTTTATTTTGGCATCTGGGGTTTGTCTTATTTTGAAGCATCCCCCACAGGAACATATACTAATAGTGAGACTGCTGCTGCTGTAAATGGAGCTTCTCCACGATGATAAACCAACCCCAGGCAAGGACGAACCGGAGGAGTGAAATAGGGGGTGGGGGTTGTATTGCTAAGCCTACTTTCTCAAGAATCACAGCAGAGGGGATGAATCGAGCTGAGGGTGAGGCGATGGCTTCAGCTTTAAAGCGACTTGAGAGCTTTATGGAAGAAAATGCTGAGAATAATGTCAAGCCATGTCGAATAAAAGACTTTGCTTCCTTGCAAAAAACATTGGCAATGAAGCTGCAGACAAGCTGATTCTTTTGGAGTGGATACAATCGCTTTCTAACCTTGACCTGTACATGTCAAAGTCATGTTTGATGATGGTTTTGTTCTTCAAGGTGTAACAAAACTCACACGTCCAGAGAAATATCAGAGTCCAGAGCAGGAAAGTCCCAGTGATGCTTGAGGAGTGGGTAAGGTATATATGAGAGGGTTTTTCTTTTTTAGGGAACCTGGGTCACCCCTTCCATTTTTTAAACTTCACTAATCTAACAACTGCGTCGTGGCATCTAGACGAGCCATTTTTCATAACACGACAACAAGTGACTCAACAAGCACACAGTACACGTGTCTACTACCACACGACCATACTCCAGCCTAACACTGTGAACGAGGAACAAGAAAGGGGCCAACATTTCCAAAGGGAGGTGAATGGAAAAGAGGAGCAGAAGGAGGATAACAATGAATCTCACCCCTATTTACTTTTACATTTGCACACAATATAACACCATCGCAAATCACTATGGACATTCCCCATGTCCTCTAAACCTAGTTTCCACGGCGGGATAAGGATGGATGGAAATACAAGTGGCTGGGGGGGGGGCATGATGGGGGAATTCTGTTCTCAACATTGCGGAAGGCCTACAAAATGTTGAACTCCTCTCACCCATCAACAAAACTGTGCAACTATATTCTCATAGGTCATAGGTCATTCAGGCTTTAAATTATTATTAAAAAAACTTTAAATTATTATAATTTATTCTAAATTATTCAAATTATTTATACAAATTACTGTTTACGCTGTACATTGTTCATATTTGATGTCATCTATTTATTCTCCCCATTATTATTTATTATTATACGGGAGCCAGGCAACGACATTTTGTCGGCAATTTCACTGCTGTGTTATTATGCAATGACAATAAAGAAAGTCTATCTATCTATCTGTACTAGCATGTCTTCCTCAGGATGTAAAGGTACTTACTTTCATCAAGCACCATTCTACAAATACATTTAAGTTAATTCCTGTCGTCTATACATTCAAACACACATTAATATACTTGGGAAATAGACACCAAAAATAATCACATTCACATTGTATAAAAACAAAAACAATCACGTTGTTTTTGGTGCCTAACTGTTACCCAAGTGTATTAGTGCGTGTGTCAATGTATAAACGACAGCAATTAACTTAAATTTCCTTGCAGAAAGGCGCTTTATGAAAGTAACTACATTTACTTGTATTCATTTACAGCGCAGCCTTGACCCATCCAATATGGCGGCGACGTTGACGTACAGCTCTGGGCACGATGTCCGAGTGGTGGCGTGTGGATGACGAGCGGACGGGCGCCTAAAAAAGGAAACTATTGCATGAATTGGCGGAAAGCTACAGTTTAAACATGTATGAAAACACTTTAATAAGAATGTGTTTGTCTTTTTAGTCAGATTAACATATCTAGATTACACGATTGGAAACTAGTTGCTTCCTAGTCAACTGGCGCTGGGGCGTGTTCTGCGCTTGCGCAGGTTTCCAGCAATTAATTGTAAATGTAAACAGGGAATTTACAAATTTGTTAGCAACACGACAAAAACAAGGCCAAAACCCAGCCAACATGGGAATATGTAATTAATTTTTAAAAAGAACAAACCCAAAGCGTTTTGTTTACATGTGACTTAACAAGTCAACCGGAAAAGCTCCACAGTGCCACCTAGCGTTTTGGAAGACACACAGCACATGGCCAATAATGCAATGCAGATAATGCATATAATTTAGGTGTGAAAACTGGAAAACCAAATTATTTCCGTCATTTGATTTATTCAGTGCATGGTAACACACTGAGTGACGTGCCTCTGTTATTGATTGTATAATTCACACAAGCACAAACAGCTATTAAATACAGAAAATGCTGACTGACCACTTTAAGTGCATATCCATTTTTACTCCACTCTTTTACTATGAAATTGAGATAAAATGAGGTATTCACAGCTTCATTGTTACACCTTACTTTTACTATAAAGACCCATTTTATATAATTCATTCAATCAGAATATGGCTTACTTAATAAATATCATAGCTGATATGTTGAGAACAGAACAGCCCAACATGGAGGAGTGGGAGTGTTAAAAGGGGTCAACAGTGAAAGTGTCACATACGACAACAACCGAGGCAATTAAATCAGGAGGACAAACAACAGATAAAAAAATCACAGTATGTACTCTCCACTACACGATGCAGATGGCGTGGGTAGGGTTAACACGACTTCATTTACATTTTGAATCCGCAGTCTCCAGCCAGGGACCCCTCCCAAAAGGAGGACCCAGTGGGGGTGTATGGGTAAGGTAGAGGGTGAGGAGGGGGGATGCACTGGGCTAGGGGGGCAGAGACATTTGCACACTGGGCCACGTCAGAGGCAGAGAAAGAGCAGTCAAGTCTCACTGTGCTGTGAATGAGTTGATTTATGTGGTTATGGTTGCTCTTAATGGATGGACAAGTGTATGCAAGCCAAGAGACTGTTAATTATCGTTTTAATTATACTCCGTTTGCTGCACCCAATCCAAACCACTGTATAAAAACCAGCACAATTACTATGGCTTAGTTTCTTCCCGCATAAATGTACATCCCCAGAGAATGAGTTGCATTTTCATGGCTCTACACGCATTATTGCTGGAATGTTATAGCTGTTACCCACTCTAGTAATTTGGCTTTTCCTGAGAGAACATTCATGTTTTGATAAAAACGCATCGCTTTGGCATGTGTGAGTGTTTGTGTCCATGTGTAGACCGCTGTGTGTCCTCTGTCTGCCTCTGACTAGGTGCCAACTCTCCAGGCTGCTCCCCCCTGGCAGCACTTGGAAGGTCAGACGTCCACCCACGCAGAAGAGAACAGGGACTAGGGCCTGGGGCCAAAAAAGGTCACCATTTTCCTGTCGATTGCAGCTCACGGTGCAGCTTTTAATGCCCAAGAGAGGAAGAAGATGACCTCTTCCTTCCTTCCTGTTTGACCCAGAAACCCTTCAGTGCTCTCTGCTGTGTTGGTTACATTGGTTACCATGGCGTCCCGTGTCCGATGGGCTTGACTTATGGAAAAAAATCACATGGACACAGAATGTCATGGTAATTCTTGGCCAGTGTGCTCGTCCCAAACTCACACAGCTAACGTTGTTGCAATATATGTCAAAAAATTTAAAAGTTTAAGCTTTAATTTAATATAAATACATTCCAATTAGTAAAATTAATGAAGTATTAGACCTGTCTATCTGATTATATGAACATTCGGTGGTATGGAAGTATCACTTATACCTCAACCTGCAATACATGCTTATTAACAAGGCCTACTTTACTTGAGAGCGAAAAAGTCTATAAATAAAGTCTTTTAAATCTCCCAACTGCAAAGGAGCAGCGACGGGAAATACATATAACTAAAGAAAATCTACCCTTATTCCATACAGTAGCTCAGCCAATTTTATCAACTATAATTAATGTAGCCTGAGCCAGAGCTAATTAGATTTCAACTGAAGCCAAACTTTGTTTTTGTGCGAGTCAACAGCTGTGTGCGTTTGCGTGTGTCAAACACGTTTTTGGGACGTGTTCATGCCTCCCCCGAGGGACCCCTGGCTGCGTTGTTTCATATCATCTTCATGTTGAATTTCCTGGTCCCTCCCGAAGAACTCCCGGTGGCGGGCTCGGATTTCCGGAAAGAGTACTCCACTGTGAAGTTATTCTTGCGTTGGCCGCGTCCTCGGCTCCACACGAACAGCAGCAGGAAACAGAAGAGGACCACCCCGAGGAAGGTGATGCAACCCATTGCCGTGGAGACCAGGATAGTTGTCAGGTCCAAGGTAAACTTAAGAAAAACCCGAGTGCTATTCAGGTTTGTGTCATTGAAGAACTCGCCGCTGTACAGAGAGCGATTGAGAAAAAAGGCTGAGGCGGCGTCCAACGGTTGGCCGCGTACTGTGAGCGTGGCGAAGTAGGTGTCATTGCCGCCGGCGTTACTGGCGATGCAGATGTATGTTCCGCTGTCAGTAAGCTGGGCGTAGCGGATCTCCAGGGTGCCACTTGGGAGAACGGTGATGCGGCCGGAACTCTTCGCTGTGATCCGTCGGCGTTGTGGAGAAATCCAGATGATGGCGGGCACTGGTTCTCCTTCGGCGCGACAGAGAAAACTCACAGGTTGGCCCTCTCGAGCTGTCACCTGGGATAGGACGCAAGAAAGAACGGCACTGACTAATAAACGCTGGCAAGGGACAGAGCATCAATGTTCTCTCTCAGTATGTTTACATCACGGTTACATTTCACATCACGTAAACCCAGATGAAGTTTTTCATTTCCTCCAAATGGCAATTTTTGTTTCCTTCCTATTGAATTTATTCACCAAGAAGGTGAGCAACACGATTGAATGCTATCTCACCGGGATGTACGGGAAGTCTGCATCAACAATAAGTACCATCCATTGGTCATTTGGAATTATTTTGGATTGTTTTCTGCATGTAAAACTGTAATTATTCTTTGTATCCTTCATTCATTCATTTTCTACCCCTTATCCTCATGAGGGTCGCGGGGGTGCTGGAGCCTATCCCAGCTGTCTTCGGGCAAGAGACGGGGTACACTCTGGACTGGTCGCCAGCCAATCACAGGGCACATATAGACAAACAACCATTCACACTCACATTCATACCTATGGACAATTTGGAGTCGCTAATTAACCTAGCATGCTTTTGGAATGTGGGAGGAAACCGGAGTACCCGGAGAAAACCCACGCATGCACGGGGAGAACATGCAAACTCCACACAGAGATGGCCGAGAGTGGAACTGAACCCTGGTCTCCTAGCTGTGAGGTCTGCACGCTAACCACTCGACCACCGTGCCGCCACTTTCATATTCATTAATTCATTCATTCATTCATTTTCTACCGCTTTTTCCTCACGAGGGTCGCGGGGGTGCTGGAGCCTATCCCAGCTGTCTTCGGGCAAGAAGCGGGGTACACTCTGGATTGGTCGCCAGCCAATCACAGGGCACATATAGACAAACAACCATTCACACTCACATTCATACCTATGGACAATTTGGAGTCGCCAATTAACCTAGCATGTTTTTGGAATGTGGGAGGAAACTGGAGTACCCGAAGAAAACCCACACATGCACGGGGAGAACATGCAAACTCCACACGGAGATGGCTGAGAGTGGAATTGAACCCTGGTCTCCGAGCTGTGAGGTCTACGCGCTAACCACTCGACCGCCGTGCCGCCACTTTCATATTCATTCATTCATTTTCTACCGCTTTTCCTCACAATGGTCGCGGGGGTGCTGGAGCCTATCCCAGCTGTCTTCGGGCAAGAAGCGGGGTACACCCTGGACTGGTGGCCAGCCAATCACAGGGCACATATAGACAAACAACCATTCACACTCACATTCATACCTATGGACAATTTGGAGTGGCCAATTAACCTAGCATGTTTTTAGAATGTGGGAGGAAACCGGAGTACCCGAAGAAAACCCACACATGCACGAGGAGAACATGCAAACTCCACACTGAGAGTGGAATTGAACCCTGCTCTCCTAGCTGTGAGGTCTGCGTGCTAACCACTTGACCACCATGCAGCTCATTCTTTGTAACGTTAGTTAACATTTTTGAGTTTGTGGAACACATTAATTGGATTTACATTATTTCCTATGGAAAAAATTCCCTCGGCTTTTGTGGGTTTGTTTTTTTTGTCTGATGTCTTCGAGCAAATTAATAACAGAAATCGAGGTACCATTGTATTATGATAATAACACTATACTAAGAAAATCTGCATGGAAGCACTGACTTAAAATAAGACCCAGGAGAGGTCTTATGGGCAAATGCCTTTGTACTACCCATTTACGGAAGAAGTAGCATATTATTTGTAATCAAAGCCTCGGGCCTTTCCAGTTCTAACCAGATGATAGCAGAGCAATAAGAGGCACAGATAAAATCAAATAAAATAGTATAATAGTAAAATAGTCAATAAACTGGATTCTCTAGCAAAGACAGCCATTGAACTACAGCAGTAGCTTTACGAAACGGTAGTACAATTTAACACCTATGTACTGTGTTCGTTACCTGCTGAAGTTTGCGGTTGCGTATTTTCGGTTTCTGGCATGTAAAATGATCAAAGAGTGCAGAATCAGTGAAGGTACTCAGGCTGATGCCCTGCACCTCCACAGGCCCTGCACACACGGGTACCCTGCCGTCAAAGTTGAGGGTCTTGCGCCTTTGCAGGATCCACAACAGACGGCAGTCACACATGAGAGGGTTCCCATCCACTCTGAGGGTCTCCAGACTGTTGACAGAGTGGAAGGAACCCTCTTCCAATGTCTGTAAGTCATTCGATGAGAAGTTGAGGACCCGAAGCTGCCTGAGGCCTCCGAGGGCGTGGGGCTCCACCGTCGTCAAACCTGTGCTGACCATGATGAGCTCCTTCAACCTCAGCAGGTCTCTGAAGGCCCAGGGCTCCAGCGTTGTGATGGGGTTGTAGGATAGGTTGAGGTGGGTTAGATGCACCATGTTTTTGAAGGAAGCAGAGGGGACAGAAGTGATGTTGGTGTTGGTAATTGACAGCCAGTGGAGGTCGAGACCCTGGAAACTAAGAGGGGAAATGTACTCCAGATAGGGCCAGTGACTGATGTCCAGACCTCGAAGGTTTGAGAGCTTTCGGAAGTTCTGGTCCTCGAGGGCCGTGATGCTGAGGTGACGGAGGCGGAGGGTGACCAAGCTGCGTAAATAGGACAATGTTTGGCCTGAGATGGATGTCAGGTTACAACGAGCTATGGTGAGATCTTCCAGTCCCAGCAGACCTGAGAATGCCTGCGGATTTGGTAAAGAGAGGAATGAATGAAAACGACAATGGCTGGAAATTTGTACATCTTAAAAATGTATGGGTTCTGAAATACTGGACATGCAAAACGAAGAAAGGCAACACAATGGAACGCCAATCATAACAAAGCACAACGTACAAATCAGATGACTCTAATGTCAATGACTATGAGAGAGGGCAGGGTTGTTATGGTGTTGTAGGCCAGTGTCTTTCAACCTTTTTTGAGCCACGGCACGTTTTTTACATTGGAAAAATCTTGTGGCACATCACTAACCAAAAATGTTCCAAAATGTCACCACGACCTCACACGTGCATCAATAAGTCTATGGGAGGAACAAGGTAGGTGTTGCCACACGGACCAATATTACATTGCTCTGCCAGTCTTTACACCACAGACACTCCACAGTAGCCACGTTTTTACATCACCACTTTTTCTCTTTCCCAATGACCTTTCGGGAAACAATGGTATCATAGAAAGGAATATTCCAATCTCTTGTCTACATGCGCCGTGAAAATCAACCAGAATAATCAATAGGGCATGCCCAGTAAAACGTAAACATCAACATCACGAGATACCGGCTTCCCCAAGTTTTTCTTTCACTTGTTGGAATAACTCCGTATTGCCAGTTTTTCGTTCATCCAGTCTTGAAATTTAGTTTGAATCAAAAACAAACTTTGCTTAGTCCAGTGCCGATTGCTGGCCTCCATTTTTTAAACTGAAGAACGTCTGGATCTGCATGTTACGTCATATCTGAGCATGCGCTGAAAGAACGCACCCGGGATCAATTTAAACAGGAAAAGATCAAATTCAATCGTGCTAATATTTTATAATTCAACTCAGGACATGTTTTATATAGATATATATTTTCTTTTTTAATAAAACTGCACTTGTGAATGGCGTATAGAAGGGTTTAGATTCTGTTCCACAGATGGCGGTAATGCATACGAAAGCTGCTTGCAAACCGCCAATAAACAACAGAAGAAGAAAAACACCAGGAAGAAGAAGGCACCCTGACAACTTTCCGTTTGAGCGGGTACAAGATACCTCAATCGGATTGGTTAAAGGAATATTCCATCCGTTTGAGCAAATAAACCAAAGTGAATTGGAATATTTGGGCCCATGTATACTATTGACATAATGGCTATTGACATAATATTTGCAAAATGATGATTAATAAATGTTAATTATAAAAAGTGATATTGGATGATATTGGACAGTTTCTCAAGGTACACTAGTGAGCCGCGGCACAGTGGTTGAAAATCACAGTTCTAGGCCATATGAATATATTTTTTGTACCTTTTGACACTTATTTTACCAGTATAGAGTGTATACTTTGTGATAGTAAATAGAATGTCCATTAATTACCTGCAAAAATCCTTATACCAGTTGCGATAATTATTAAGATAAAGATATACACCCTTATTTTCTTTACACAATTAGACAATATGTGGTGAACAAGGCTTTTATTATGAAGGCCTTAAATGTGTTGTGTGTGTTGGGACGGACGTGCCTCTCATGCTTATTTAAGTTGCTCAAAATCAGTGCACAAGTGGTGTAAACACACTCATACAGCCCAAGTCGTACACAAATACTAAACTAAGCCATCCCTGCTTGCCGCGAGCTTCCATTCGCTTTCCGTAAGACAGGAGTTTTGATGTTTTTCTGTCATTTTTTTTACATGTTTAGTACGGGAGAGAAGGGGACGGGCTCGTGTTTTTTGCCACGCTTGAATGGTCCACTGGGATAATATTTCCCCACACATACGTTTCTTCTCTTCCCGATGAAAACATGTCATTCACATGATGTCAATTTCAACGAGTTTTTATTCTGGTTTTATTGGCCAATTCCACGATACGGTCCATAATTTTGCAAATTTTGCTATATTGCTGTGATATAGTAACAACTTTTAATGTTCTCAACTCAACCTTTCTTTGGTATGTTTTGTCACAACTTCTGGCAGCATGCAATTTTTAGTCATGCAAATCAAAGCTCAAACAAGAGGACTACCTTGTGGGAAATATAAACCAGGTCATTGTCTCCCACTTCCAGGTGTTTTAGACTCTTAAGGTCCTGGAAGGTGTAGTCCAATAGAATGACAATCTTGTTCTCACTCAGGTCCAAGCTGGTCAGATTGCCCAGCTTGGCAAAAGCCCCCATAGGCACTAACTTCAGCTGGTTGCCCCGTAACTTCAGCACTTTAAGACTGGGCAGACTGGCGAAGGAATTGGGCTCTAATGTAGCAATGAGGTTTTCACTGAAATCGACTTCCTCCAGCCGGGGGTACGGTGCCAGATCGCCCGCTTGCACCCATCGGAGTCGGTTCTTGCTGAGATCCAGGAGTTGTGTCTCGGTGGGGATGCCTTCGGGGATGTTGGTGAGCCGCCGCCGCTGACACGACACCGACCTCAGCTGAGCCGAGCACTCGCAACGTGGCGGGCAGGCCTGACTACTTCCTGGCAGCGTCAAAGTTAAGACGGTGACCAGAGAAGCAGCCAGGACCCCCCGCCACATCTTCTGCCATGGCATTAAGGCACGCCCTCCAGGGCCAGGAGAGCCAATCATGGCCCTGGTTCTTGGACTCCTCGCCTATTGCAGGCAGGGTCACTTGCACCTGTGAGAAAACACACAGAAGACAGGAAGAGGAAGTCAAACATTTGAAGACTGAGTAATGATACACTTGAGAGAGAGTGGTTGAGAAAAAGAAAGATGAAGCCTATCTCCTGCTATCTTGAAGACTCATAAAAATTACATCCACTCCACAGTAAATTATCCATGCTTCCTGTGGTTTAAGTAATATCGTACTGAAAGCTGTGGAGATTTGCAGAATATCATGACACGGCTTTAAAATACAACTGACAAGCTCTCATAGGGTACGCAGCTCCGTTTAAGATATTTAAGATAATTTGTCATTTCACTAATTCATCTACGGTTTCAGATGGAGAACTGGGACGCCGGGAGCTGTGCAAGCAGGCTGAATATATGCATGTTGCATCTCCTCTGCTCCTTCTTGCAGCACAGAGACTGTCTGTTCCATTTTGACAAACACAATGAATATATCATCACCGTGCATAAGCAAAGACGCAGCACCGCCGCCAAGACACACGCTTTGTGCGAGGAGAAGTAGGTTGACTCACTGACTCAAGTCATATTAGGTCTTTTGGTCAGGTGTGTGATGATGCATGTGTGCGTAGGACGAGGCCTTTTGCTGGCCATGAATTGGAAATCATTTTAGTCCTCCTTGCAGAGGGATGAGATGAATCACTTGTGCTTGAACATTCCTTTGGGCAACCTGTCATCCCTCCCACACGCTCTTTTTTACACGGAGACAGTCACCGCTGGTCATTACGGCTTGGACTTTGACAAAATGTTGTTCCATGTGCAGAATTTCTTCAAGTTTGCTTTCAGATTAAGAGCAATGCATCGCTACATTGTCACAAATGGCGGTTTATTTATGGCCCTCAAGTTCACAACCCACATTCATGTATCCATTTGAGTTAATATTTGGCTTCCATGGCAACTGTCTGATGCCATTTTTTGCCCTAAATATAAGCTAATTTCAGGCAGAAGCCTGAAGAAAGTAACTGGAAATCAATGGGAATGGGAAATCATTTTCAGTGTCTCTTAAAGGGGAACTTCACAATCTTTATGTGAAACATGAACACATATTTTTTTCCCTAACACAAGAAAACATGTTCATTTCAGATTGCTTACAATGCTGTCATTGGGATACACCGATTTCGACTATGAAGCCCTCTAAAACAGGGGTCTCAAACACGCGGCCCGCGGGCCAAATGTGGCCCGCAGGACACTAGTTTGAGGCCCCCGCCTTGATATGAAAGTTTAATGTTAGTGTGGCCAGCGCAAGTTTGATATGGATGCTGTATGGTATCATGTACCCAGAAAAAATTATTACGTTTGATTAATGTTCATGTTAAAGGTTAAATAACTGTTAATAGTTATCCTCCCTATCCGTGTGGAAGTGGTAAGTTTTTGCCTATTTAAGTTTAAAGGAAATAACTTGAAGGCTACCGTTTAGGTCGCTAGCTCTCTAGTTTGCGAGTTAGCATGTGTCTCAAGACCCTGCAGTTGCGCAATATGTTGTAAATAAAAAGAGTATAAATGTGACTATAGTCGTGTTTTGTCATGTCTACAGGGCTCTAATAATGCTTTGTTCATTTTAATCTGAAAAAAATAATTTGTCTACCCACCAACTATATGTGGTTTCTTAAGTTTTTATTATTTGCAGTTTTATTATTATTATTATATTTATTTATTACTGATTGATTGATTTTCTTTATTCTTGATTTGTTTATTTTTTTTCCATCTAATTTTGTGCCGAAAAATAAAAATTAAGATATTTGAGAACAGTGGAATGTTTTATCAGAGCTTTTATTGTAGAAAATCGGAACCAAAGCACTGAAAAAGTTTTTTTTTTTTTTTTGGAAAACCTGATGCGGCCCAGCCTTGCCCAGACCCTAGCTCCAGTGGCCCCCAGGTAAATTGAGTTTGAGACCCCTTGCTCTAAAAAAAACCCTCTAAAAATGTTGCATTGTTTGATATCGATGCTGTAATCAAGCATTAAAACGTACGCTGATGATAACATGTAATAGTTGCAGTATCTTGCTGTATTTTGATGATTTAAAACACTACTGGTGAATTAATACGCATACTTATGCTAGTTCTGGCAACAACACTTACGATGTCCGCTCTCCTTGGGATGGCTGTGTCTTCCAGCACAATAAAGTGTGCTCCAGTCTTCAGGTAAAACCTCCTGATGGCAAACGAGCATCTTGTTGGGTCTTTGTAGCGAAAGTGAGAGATACCTATCCATTCTTTTGTCTGTGAGCAGTAGGCGAGGCGTTGTACAGAGGAAATAAGTTTCAGTAGTGTTTTAAATGACCAAAATACAGTAAGATACTGCAACTATTACATGTTATCATCAGTATACGTGTTGATGTATGATCACAGTATGGATATCAAACAATGCAACATTGCTATAGGTTTTTTTTTAGAGAGATTCAAAGTCAAAATAGGTGTATCCCAATGACAGCATGGTAAGCAAGCTGAAATTAACTTGTTTTCTTGTGTTATAATACACAGAAAAGGGAAAGAAATATGTCTTCATGTTTCACATAAGTATTGCACAGCTCTCAGACCCTTAAACACATATCTTGAACATCGGGGTCAAATCTGACACAGTTTTCTACTTTTTTTTTTTCACCCCTAAACAAGGGGTGGCTTTGCAGACTGCTGCTCAAACTGACCCACTTCCCAGCATCATCTCAGCCTCACACTGACATGCCGGCAACAACTCACCAAGACCATAGCGACAGAGCAGCAAATCTCTGCTTCTGTTTGGAACGGAGCCCAGAAGAGCAACAGTGACGGCTCCCAAACAAACACGCATGCACTGATATTCTAGAAAAGAACCATCCCAAATGTGACACCACTATTTATTGCCTTTGCCTTTTCCACTAAAAGCTTTACAGGGATGTTTATCACGTGTGTGTACAGTATAGTGTTAGTTTGTGTACATGTGCCAGGCTTTTAAGCTATGTGATGGATGACAGGGGTCTGCTAACGCCTCTAAGCATCATTCCACGGCTCAGTGGCAGAGTTGCAGCATGAATCAGTGAGCTGACATTGTTTAAGACAAGGTCCTTACTGCACCACTCAAGGACAGACGGGGATCCTTGCAACACACACACACACACACACACACACACACACACACACACAGTCCCAGGGGAACACACTTCCTTTACTCAGGATAGTTCCTTAGAGCTTGCCAGAACAACCGGCACAGGTAGTTTCTAAATCCACTTTATCTACAAATAATTAATAATAGCATCAGATATCAGCCAGATGTCTCTGCAACAACAAATTCCAGACATGGAGAGAACTATTGAGAACTTCCAGGGAGCGCAAAAGACAGGCATAACGGGAATACAATGAACCTTCAAAGAAAAAATAACTGATTTATACTGAACAGATGTTGGCGGACAATATACTAGCTGAGTCCCATCAGCCTGTACAGCAGGGGTCTCAAACATGTGGCCCCCACCTTGATATGAAAGTTTAATGTTAGTGCGGCCTGTGCAAGTTTGATATGGATGCTGTATGGTATCATGTACCCAGAAAAAATTATTACGTTTGATTAATGTTCATGTTAAAGGTTAAATAACTGTTAATAGTTATCCTCCCTATCCGTGTGGAAGTGGTAAGTTTTTGGCTATTTAAGTTTAAAGGAAATAACTTGAAGGCTACCGTTTAGGTCGCTAGCTCTCTAGTTTGCGAGTTAGCATGTGTCTCAAGACCCTGCAGTTGCACAATATGTTGTAAATAAAAAGAGTATAAATGTGACTATAGTCGTGTTTTGTCATGTCTACAGGGCTCTAATAATGCTTTGTTCATTTTAATCTGAAAAAAATAATTTGTCTACCCACCAACTATATGTGGTTTCTTAAGTTTTTATTATTTGCCGTTATTATTATTAATATATTTATTTATTACTGATTGATTGATTTTCTTTATTCTTGATTTGTTCATCTTATTTTGTGCAGAAAAATAAAAATTACGATATTTGAGAACAGTGGAATGTTTTATCAGAGCTTTTATCGAAACCAAAGCAAAGTTTATTAGTTTTTCTGTTTTTAATAAATGCGTTTTTTTTTTTTTTTTTTTTTTGGAAAACCTGATGTGGCCCAGTCTCGCCCACACCCTAGCTCCAGTGGCCCCCAAGTAAATTGAGTTTGAGACCCCTGCTGTGGAGACAAACAATGACTACAGCCAGAAAAAAGTTATTCTTCCACTGTGGTTATCTGTGCCAAGCAATAGTGCTGCTGGGGAAAACAGAAGACTGCGGTCTGTCTGCTGTATCTGAGCATAAATAGGTCATCCATGTTGACTGGTAGGCTTTATATTTGGCCAGTAGAGCGTAGATATCCTCAACCATACCCTGTCTTTATATTTCACCCCTCAAGATTGAGAGCCTTTACATCCTATTTACATCCAATGCTGTTTATATGTGATATCATTGTCATCCTTCAACCTCTAATATGGAAATATAAATAAACCATTCCAGGGTATAATTGCCCCAGGATAAAACACTGAATAACTCCATCCGTTCATTTTCTATGCTGCTTATTTTTGTTATGGTCGCAGGGATATGCTGGAGCCTATCCCGGCTGACTCCAGGGTAGACCCTGGTTTTTGGAATGTGGGAGGAAACTGGAGTAGCCTGAGAAAACCCACACACACACGGGGAGAACATGCAAACTCCACACAGATATACACTGAATAACTGTACAGGCAATTTAGTAATTAACATTGCGGCCCAATGCTGTCCCTGTTGGGCTCGAAACTACACTTTTTCAAGCAAAAAAAAAAATAATACAAGAACACCACCACCGGCTCACAAATGTGACGAATAGTGGTTTATAAAAATAAACACATTTAGCAAATAAATGTATACATTTGTCATAATTTGAAGTTAAACTTTGTAAACTGTTTATTTGACTTGGTTTTAATTAAATGATGGACATTCACCGCTGGAGTGGAGTGCAGTACATTCAATGATAGCTAAACTTTGCCTAATCACTGTCATTAGCTGATAACAAACATAATTAATGTGCATGCGTGTATGTTGTGTGGAGCGTAAGCATAAAAAAGGTTTAATATTGATAACGTAGACATAAGAATACAACTTCCATCATACAGACGTATGATGAAAGCATAATATGGATCAGCTCGTTTTTGAAACATCATGACTCACACCATGCATGATAGCGGTTTGAATTCTGAAGTTTTGTCCCACTTTGGTAATGGTAATGGTAATGGTAATGGTTTTATTTCATTTGAACATGCATTAGATTACAATTGAGTGCATCCCATAATCAGTTCACAGTTCCACATGTCCAAAAGGAGTAGGAAGAAGCAAAGCTTATTAAATCCTAACCCTCCATGTGGTACTTTTACGATCAGTAACTGTTACATTTTTTCACTTCCTGCTTTCCATAATACAGTTTAAGGTTTTTTTTTTTTTTTTTTAATAATGCACCTCGTACCCAAGTACAGGGTGATATGAGCATCCAATGCCATAATGGGTACCATAGTAAGTGTAAATATAGTGATATGTATAACACATCATGACTGGTTCAAGACTCTTCATCCTTGTATTTAAACTTTAAAAGACGTATTTTGCCTGGTCCAATTGCAAATTCGACAACTTATTTGAATTTGACTTTGGAGGTTTTGTTGACTGCATTGTATTGTGTTTTTGGGGAGATTTCCATCGAGCTCGTAGAAGAACATTGCAGCTGTTGGCAACACAAGGAACGATGCTCATGGTGGTGATGATGCTCAGAGTCATACAATCAGGTAGCTCCGTCCTCCTCTAGAAACTGTGACTCACACGGCCAGCGAGTGTGAACTGATTGAGACTGACACAGGGCCAAGTATGACCTTTACATGATTACAGCTACAAACACAATGGAATGTAAAGCTTATGTAAGTGTCAATATTATTATAGGAATTCACTACAGGTGCTCAATATTGGCAATATTTGTCCCAATACCAATATGGGCACCAGCTATTCCATCATGTAATGCCAGGTCATTGATGAACAAATGGCCGTAACATGAATGAAACATATTAGAAGTATTTGTATTGAGTTGTGGACTCCTATAGAGCAGCTACACACAATAACCAGCACAGAAGGCTTTCTATTTCTTCAGAATCTGCACCTATTCAGCCATATTTCTTTGGATTTCATTCTTCCTGTTAAAATGGCCTGTTTTAATCCACTCTGCTGTGATTGGTCCCATTCCCAAGTGCTTAAAAGGACTTCCGGTTTGTCCCACTAACTATGAACTCAACTTTATAGGAGTTGACAATAAACAGTGATTTATTTTTTTTTAAATGTCAGCTTTGAACATACAGCCATAAGTGTTGGATCTTGAATCCAATCCGGAAGCAGAAACCGGACAGTCCAAAGTTTCTCAAGAAAATCTGTTACTTCAAGATAGTAAGTAGTTTGAGTATTGATGAGAAACACTGATGAGACATGACAATACATTACAATACCGTCACACTGCACGTAGTCAGCCATTGCATATACAACATGATAGAGTGAAATAAAGTTATTGTCCCATTCTGTGTGGAAGAGGTAAGTGTTTGGCTTCTTAGTTTGACCTTCATCCCCACTCTGAAACCCTTTCCGTTTAGAATAAATACATTCGAGGCTAGATAGCTCGCTTGGATGGCCATCTCTTGTGTCCCTGCAGTGATCTCATAACCTCAGCAATGTGCTGAAAACAAAGAATAATAGTGTAAAGTTGGCAATAGGGGTGTTATTACATGTATATGGGGCTCTAATAATGGTAAAAAAAAATTGTATTTAGAAAGTCATAAACAGGTTTTCTATGGATGAAGGGAAGAAGCAAGTTCTTCCGACCACAAATATGCATGCAATTGTCCAAAATGTCTGGGTGAGATTAAAAATTTAACATGAAAATGGGAACAAAGCTGTCCAGTCTAAGCGCAGATTGATTAATTTATGAAGAGGATTGTTTCACACACGCACACACACACACACAAGAATCATATACAGTACACACAATAAAGAGGTGATGTTTTCCCTGTCTCCCTTGCAAATGTGTTGTGTGCATTGTTATCATGCTCGTCTGATTAAAACACATCATTTGTGCAACTCTCTGCTTCATGATGAAATTTAACGAAGATTTTACCATCAAGCCTCAGCATCAGCGTGTGGCGTTCCATCAGCAATGAAGTTGTTAAAGTTGCCTGCTATAAAGCCAATCGATAAAAAGTGTTACCTGATGTTCTACAGCCCACATGTGGCTCTTTTCTATCACCGATAACTGCTTGTAAAAACAGGGAATACCAATACAAAAAAATATATACAAGTACAATTCATGTCATGGGTTTTTTTTTCCAATGTAAGGCTGCAGAGTAACATCGCCATACTATATTTCAGCTGTGCTTCTGGCTGTTGCACCATGTGTGAGACTCGCAACATCCTGCACCGTCCTCTGGGGACGCATCAGCCCCGCCGCATGATGGCTGTGTGCACACGCAGAGGACGTCTCATGAAACAAAACAGCTCGTGACTCACGCAAAATCTCACAGCAGCGCCGCCCTTTCTAACCTGGTGAGCTCCCCCGAAATACACTGCTTATCTGAGGTGATATGCACACACAACCTTTTTTGAGCCCCGGCACGTTTTTTACATTGGAAAAATCTTGTGGCACACCACTAACCAAAAATGTTCCAAAATGTCACCACGACCTCACACGTGCATCAATAAGTCTATGGGAGGAACAAGGTAGGTGTTGCCACACGGACCAATATTACATTGCTCTGCCAGTCTTTACACCACAGACACTCCACAGTAGCCACGTTTTTACATCACCACTTTTTCTCTTTCCCAATGACCTTTCGGGAAACAATGGTATCATAGAAAGGAATATTCCAATCTCTTGTCTACATGTGCCATGAAAATCTAACAGAATAGTCAATAGGGCATGCCCAGTAAAACGTAAACATCATGTGATACCGACTTCCCTGAGTTTTTCTTTCACTTGTTGGAATAACTCCGTATTGCCAGTTTTTCGTCTGTCCAGTCTTGAAATTTAGTTTGAATCAAAAACAAACTTTGCTTAGTCCAGTGCCGATTGCTGGCCTCCATTTTTAAAAGTGAAGAACGTCTGGATCTGCGTGTTACGTCATATCTGAGCATGCGCTGAAAGAACGCACCCGGGATCAATTTAAACAGGAAAAGATCAAATTCAATCTTGCTAATATTTTATAATTCAACTCAGGACATGTTTTATATAGATATATATTTTCTTTTTTAATAAAACTGCACTTGTGAATAAAGTATAGAAGGGTTTAGATTCTGTTCCACAGATGGCGATAATGCACACGAAAGCCGCTTGCCAACCGCCAACAAACAACAGAAGAAGAAAAACACCAGGAAGAAGAAGGCACCCTGACAACTTTCCATATGAGCGTTTACAAGATACCTCAATCGGATTGGTTAAAGGAATATTCCATCCCTGTTCAATTCTTTCCGTTTGAGCAAATAAACCAAATGTAATTGGAATATTTGGGTCCATGTATACTATTGACATAATGGCTATTGACATAATATTTGCAAATGATGATTAATAAATGTTAATTATAAAAGGTGATATTGGATAATTCCTCACGGCACACCTGACGGTTTTTCAAGGTACACTAGTGGTTGAAAATCACTGCTGTAATGTATCTAAATCTGCAACACTAGCCTCATCGAGAAACATGGCTGACAGTCACAGAGGAAGAAGAACACAACAAAGAGATCTCAAACGGGCAAAGATTAAAAAACCCCAACAAGACAAAATAAATCTGACGTTTGTTCATTAAGGGTGGAGAACACCCTCTTAAACTGCCAAAAACAAACAAACTTAAAAGCACTCAGTATAAGATGCCAGGCTTGGGTCATTTTATATATAAGATTAAGATTCAAAAACATGACTTTCTCATTACTTTCAATTATGTGTTTCCAGTTGATTGCTTTGCATACATAGTGTCGCATAGGAAAAACACATCTTCGATGCCTTTGTGTTGCTTGATTGTGCTCCCACTCAGCACTGGCTTTGCTGGCTTGTTTATCGGCTTTGCGTGTGTTTTGGCGGAGGCGTTTGTGTATGTGCACGCTCCCTGTGGAATGGAAACACCTACTTGTCAAAACTAAGAAGCACGTTCTTTTCTTTTGTCATCTTATTGAAACAACTGCTCATTATAAGAAAAGGACATTGTTATGGTAATTTTGTTTTTTTTTTGTAATAATCAATCATTTCATTGGGGTGGCAGTGGCTCAGGAGGTAGAGGAGATTATCTGGAAGGTTGGCGGTTCGATCCTCGCTCCCTCGACCGAGTCAGTGTTGTTATGTCCCTGGGTAAGACGCTTCACCTACCATGCCTCCAGTGCTGCCCACACTGGTTAATCACATGTTTGGGGGTGGTTGGAGAGGCCGGAGGTGCGAATTGGCAACCATGTTTCTGTTAGACTTCCTCAGGGCAGCTGTGGTACGGATGTAGATAACCACAACCAGTGTGAAGCACTTTGGGTGCCTTGAAAATTGCCATAAAATGAATCAATCCATCCATCGTTCCTCATTTATCTCAGTTAACTGGTTCCAGATCTGACCGTGATAAGAGAAGTAGGATTCAATATTATCCATCCGTCCTTTTTATATGTCCCTTATCCTCACTATGGTGAGGGTGAAGCCTAACCATTCACACTCACATTCATACCTATGGACAATTTGGAGTGGCCAATTAACCTAGCATGTTTTTGGAATGTGGGAGGAAACCGGAGTACCCGGAGAAACATGTTTTCCTGATCTCCTGACTGTGGCCAACATGCTAAACACTCGTCTACCGTGTGGTCGCCATAATCTGTTAATAATAATAATAATAATACAATAATAATAATTGTTATTAATAATAATATAATAATGATATAAAATGAAATATAAATAATAATAATAATAATAATAATAATAATAATAATAATAATAATAATAATAATAATAATAATAATAATAATAATAATAATATAAAGTGTTATGTTTATTCTATTCATAGTTCATGTTGGAATTTCTTTTGATACATGGCTCGATACTGAAATATCAATATTTCAGATACATCAGCATTTGTGTTTATTCTGTAATAACTTTGCTCAAGCAAAGAGTGACCTACAGTGTTTTAGTATTAGCTTAGCATAGGAAGCCATATGGTTATGGAGCCATATGTTTTCTTTGCTTAGGTATTACGTCTTTTGGTTTTCCATCGGCCCTCTCAGACTGCTAATCTCAGTCCTAATCCACAAACACTATTTCTGACATGTGACATCACATTTTCCCGTCCAGGTCCTAATGAAGTCATGTGACCAGAAGGTTCACGGGTCGCAGAGTTATCATAAATCTCCAAAGCAGAGGCCTATTTGACTTAGTCGGCAGACATTAGTAGCATACCACCGGCTAAAAGGGGAGCAGATTAGTTTACATCCCGACAAAAGTCACCCACACATTATCACTAAATTTAGATCAGTTGCACATATATTTACCTATGTCGTAGACGCCTCGCTTGAGCTTTTTAAATGGACTGCCAAGCCTCAATGAGCCATAAGTCATAATCACAGAAAAACAATCAGATGAACATAGATTATAAAGGGCGGGCCTGTTATGCACAACAAGAAGAATGAGTTGTGATGTGTTTACATGGAATGAGTTCCAGCCTGTGTGATACAGTAAAGAAATGATGAAAAGCCCATTACATAGATCAGAGGTATGGCAACATGCCAGCTGGTAGGCATGGCCAAGACTTTTAAATCTGCTACATGCGCGACTGAAGCCACGCAAAGCTGTTCAAATTGTGCCAGCATTTGCAAAGAAATTAAGGTCCGTTTACAGGACAGGTGTATTGAGAACAAGGATTCGGAGACAAGTGTAGAGATTATTGCGCTATTTTGTGAAGTGAGAGTAAAGGAGTTAATAACAGATTGAAGATGAACTTTATTTAAAGTCAGATATTTAATCAAAAGTGACCGAGCAAGCACCAATCATTTGGAGTGATGCACAAAATTAGTCTCGCCCTTGAGATACCATCAGCCTTTTTATTACTGGTGTGGATAGAAATAGCTTATTAATTATGTACCCTCGTCCCTCGTTTATTGCGGTTAATTGGTTCCAAACCTGACGGTGATAAGTGAAGTATCTTACTGCTTATCTTCACAAGGGTAGCAGTATGCTGGAGCCTATCCCAGCTGTCTTCCGGAGAGGCGGGGTACACCCTGGACTGGTCGCCAGCCAATCACAGGGCACATATAGACAAACAACCATTCACACTCACATTCATACCTATGGACAATTAACCTAGCATGCATCTCCAGGTCTTCCTGATCTCCTGACTGTGTGGCCTACATGCTAACTCAATATTAATACATGGAATATTTTTGTAGTTAGAGCGCAGAAAACCAGTTCATGACTTTTTAGATGGGATTTTTAACATTATTACACCCCTATTAGTCACAATTACACCAGTACACGACTCACACGTCAGTATTAACAGTGTTATAGTCTCATTACTGTAACATTACTGTAACATTACTGACAGAATACTACTCTGCTGTCGCTGTTTATGGTTAAGGAGAGGCTCACGATGCACTTCAATGGCTTTTTTTTAAACAAACAAAGAACACATTAAGTGAACTTTCACACAGGATCTGCTGTAGGACACTCTCTACACTGCAAACCTGCTGCTAGCACTCAGCTAAAGGTCAAATATAGCCTGCTGATGTTACACGTTACTTCCCAGACATTGCTAACACAACAAGTCACAGATACAGTGTTAAACTTCATATCTTTTGAATGCCTTATATTTGTATTTCTGATATTGTATTTCTGTTAATGTAGCCTTAGGCCAGGAATATGTACAATTTATTTAATTATGCATATTTTTATTACAAATAATCAACCATACTGAACTATGATATAGCGGTCATTCCTTCCTTTTTCCTTTTCTACCGCTTTTTCCTCACGAGGGTCGTGGGGGGTGCTGGAGCCTATCCCAGCTGTCTTCGGGCGAGAGGCGTGGTACACCCCGGACTGGTGGCCAGCCAATCACAGGGCACATACGTATAGGCAAACAACCATTCACACTCACACGATATAGCGATCATTTATTAATTAATTACATTTTGAAAAACAGCAATAGAGTGAGGGCACAATTTTCGAACCACGATGAAGCGATGACTGTAGCCCATAGTAGCCGAAATGTCATCCATATTCTCACAAATTCTACTTCGAACCTGTAGGAGGCGTTCAGTAGCCACAAAACCCAATCATCGCACTCACATTCACGGTTTTAGCTGCAAATTAATAGCACCATTCGCATCGACATTGTGGATCACACAATAACATCGTGTGTGCATCGACTAAATTCTGACCAGTTTGTGTATGCTATCCCGTTTTACGCAAGACCGTATATCCTTATTTTCAACTATGTAAGGTGGCGGTTCATCAAAAATAACTAGCGGTAGCGGTTGAATTATTCTAATTACATTGCACCAATCGTTGTATAAATACTTGCTAATACTTACGAACACCTCTCCATATTGATTAATGAGATGTGTTTTCTCATGAAACTTATTATTCATTAAAAATGAATTAACAAAAAAAAACAGCAGTGGCATTTTATTGTTCCTTGAGTACATCATTGTAATAAATAATAAACGCAGCGTTTAATCTTGTTGGGCAGGATGATAGATGAGCTGTCTTGAGAGCAACAAAAAGATACAACACATTTGTCATGCTAGTTATTTTTCCGAGGGTTAAGACAGGTTATAAAGAGAGGTCACTTCCTGTCTGAAGGCTAATGAGGGTCCTGATAACAAAACAGAGCGGCCATCCCAGAGGCTGCTGATTGGGAAGTGAAATCACGTTCAGTCACAGATTGCGGTGATAGCCGAGCAGGCGTTGCAAAGAAAACTTTTCCCTGCAGACATTTCACCTGAAAGGCAACAGCCCCATTCTGACCTTGTGTGTGTGTGTGTGAGAGTGTGTGTGTGTGTGTATGTGTGTATTTTTACAGCCCCGTAGAATCAGAGCAAAAATAAATTAATGCAATATCTTTGCTCATTAGGTATGTGAAAGCCATGCCACTGTGAATGAAAAATGAGTGCAGCAGTGTGTGTGTACGTATATGCGTAATATAACAACAATATGTGTGATGGTGATATTCTTCTCTCAGCTCATGGAAATAGAGAGCGTGATGGATGGAACAGGAGGGAACGAGTCACTAATGATGGACGAAGGTCAGAGCAATTCCACAGTTAATGATGCAAATTAAGCCTGACCCTCATTCGGCTGCCACAGGAGGGACCTCGGAATCCTGCTGTTGCTCGATAACACTGTCTGAACCTTGCAGCAAAACTCAAGACTCCAACTGAGGTGATCTTCCATGTATTGCACACGGCGCTAAAAGATGAGTGTCCTAACAGTCCTCATAAGAAAGGAGGAACATGTACATCAGGGGTCTCAAACACGCGGCCTGTGGGCCACATGTGGCCACTAAATTGAGGCCCCCGCCTTGATATGAAAGTTTAATGTTAGTGCGGCCCGCGCAAGTTTGATACGGATGCTGTATGGTATCATGTACCCAGAAAAAATTATTACGTTTGATTAATGTTCATGTTAAAGGTTAAATAACTGTTAATAGTTATCCTCCCTATCCGTGTGGAAGTGGTAAGTTTTGGGCTATTTAAGTTTAAAGGAAATAACTTGAAGGCTACCGTTTAGGTCGCTAGCTCTCTAGTTTGCGAGTTAGCATGTGTCTCAAGACCCTGCAGTTGCGCAATATGTTGTAAATAAAAAAAGTATAAATGTGACTATAGCCGTGTTTTGTCATGTCTACAGGGCTCTAATAATGCTTTGTTCATTTTAATCTGAAATAAATAATATGTGGTTTCTTGAGTTTTTATTATTTGCCGTTATTATTATTATTATATTTATTTATTTATTACTGATTGATTTTCTTTATTCTTGATTTGTTTATTTATTTTTCATCTTATTTTGTGCAGAAAAATTAAAATTAAGATATTTGAGAACAGTGGAATGTTTTGTCAGAGCTTTTATTGTAGAAAATCGGAACCAAAGCACTGAAAAAGTTTGTATATTTTTCTGTTTTTAATAAATAATTTTTTTTTTTTTTTTTTTGGAAAACCTGATGCGGCCCAGCCTTGCCCAGACCCTAGCTCCAGTGGCCCCCAGGTAAATTGAGTTTGAGACCCCTGGTGTACATTTTTGCGTAGTGCCTTCAGTGGAAATGTAGATGTGATCCCGAGTACCCGAGTAAACAGTACGGAGAAAATGTGGAGGGAGATGGGAAGGGGAGGGAAGCAGCGTGACAGCTTTTCTTCGCTGCAAGTCTTTGAAAAGCAGCATGGTTCCAAATTCACATTGCAGCAATTTTTTTAATGGGTATGTTCATATGGCTTTGACATAAATCCATAAAATAAGTATGCAATCTAAAATATTTCCCTGAAAATGAATGAAAACCATACACATGCACAAATGCACAGCCAGGCAGTCATGAATAAAGCATATATGAAAAGAGATGATGTGTGTACCCAGGAAATGTGGCATGTCGGTGCAGGTATTGGTGCAAGCATGAGCTCTGCATACATGGCAAGGATGTCAAAAGCAGAGTAATTGCACTCCTTCATGGATAATGGTGACCCTGTTAGCCCGGATGCTTATTGGCTGCCTGTTTCTCTCATTCTAGTGGCACGACCAATGGGAGCTGTCGCTAACCGCTTCAGATGTGGGTATGAAGGGGCAGGATGACGAGAAAGGAAAGACAGACAACCAGAGGTAAAGGCAAAAAAAGAAAAAAAAATGGCTGGATGATGACGTGAAGAGAAATGGAGGGTGACAAGGAGAGATGTGGAATAAAAAGATAGCAGCGGATGTGGAGGAAGGGGGATGAATCCTTTTGTACCGAGGAAACAAAGGCTTCAGCTTGGTGTTATCAGCACTGGGAGAGACTTGCTTGTACAACACCATCACCACCATGTAATAATGTGGTCCTTCATGTGGAGAAGACCGATTTTCCTGCATCCTCTTCTCACCAAAGATCCCACAGGAGGACACACAAACACACATCCTGAGACAAACAGAGTATATGAGTGTGAATGTAAACACAGCAGAGCAAGAACACTGAGAAAGAGTAGGAGGAGGAGGCGGGTGAGGGATCTCCGGGGAGGAAGTTTCTGTAAAGGTCAGAAAAGCAGTTGAGCAAATAAGAGATGCTGCAGGAGCGAGGATGTATAATGGGGGGGGGTAGAAAATGGGCAGGATGGAGAGATTAAATGAAGGATGAGCTATAGCGGGAGACAGCGTGGCGAGAGCTCGGGGTGATAAACGGTTTTCCTGGTATTGGGAGGGTTGCATTTGTGACTGACAGTGGCCTGGTGATGTTATCGCAGCTATAAAGTGGAGCAGTGCGGTGACGGACCCGATTAGCTAATCCATGTCCACAAACTCCGAACCATATAGAAGCATATTAGAGATCCTAGTTACACTTTCATCGGGCTTAGATGTGCCAGTCACAACATTAAGCACACATACACAGTATCAGACAATCCATCAAAACACTACTCGCAAGGAACCAATAAATATTTTCATGTTGTTTTTATTAATTCACATTCATTCATTCCTAGGCTGCACAGTGGAGGAGTGGTTATAGCACAGGGCACATAGCTAGGAGACCCGACTTCCAGCCTTGGGCATCTCTGTGTGGAGTTTGCATGTTCTCCCCGTGCATGCCTGGGTTTTCTCCGGGTACTCCGGTTTCCTCCCACATTCCAAAAACATGCTAGGTTTATGGTGTACCCCGCCTCTTGCCCGAAGACAGCACCCCCGTGTCTCTCATGAGGATAAGCGGTTGAAAATGAATGACAGGATTACCCCAAGAGAACAGCAACGAGTCATCCAAGAGGTCACAAAAGACCCCACAACAACATTCAAAGAACTGCAGTCCTCACTCGCCTTAATCAGTGACTCTACCATAAAAAAGACAACGGGCAAAATGATCTGCATGGCAAAGGTTCCAAAACGAAAACCACTGCTGAACAAAAAGAACATTAAGAATCGTCTTAAGTCCTCAGAAGGACTTCTGGTGTTGTACCAATAGCTGCTGAACCCAACTTTATCTGAGTTATAGCAACCCCACTCCCTGTATGCACACTCTATAATGCTACACAGACAAGTGCTTTTGCTCCATGACTTACACAAAATAAACAACCAAAAAACGTTGGAAAGGCGTCAGGCTTCAGCAAGTTTGTCGGCTAGTCCAGCTGCATACTGGCCCATGTTCAAATGCCGCTGACAGATTAAAATGTATTTATTTTGCTGGTAGGGAATCAGGAACTTCAACTACTTGTGCCTGATGTTTTCCTCGCCAGGAATTGGAAACCAATGTAGCTTTCCCTTACACCTGAGGAAACACTTCCTGGGAGACAGCGCTAACACCGTAAACAGAGGAGCATATCTGGCCTATAGCGCAAGCTGATATATAAGGAAGCCCGGCAATCTGTGACATCACAAATTGCCAGTGTTAGGAATCCCTCTAAAACCGAGCATGGGGAGACATCCTAAACTTCTTTCAGGGCTCACTTCCAAATGCGTAAACTTCATTATCTGAAACTTTGGCATCTTTTAACACGAAAATACAACAGTTTAAGTGTGACAAACATGCAAAAAAATAAGGGGGCAAACATTTTCACACCACTGTATGCTGATTCGCTACGAGGGAGTTTACACAGATGCACACAAGACTTGAGGCGCTGAGCTTCAAACTAAAAAAAAAGTTCAATATTAGCTATAGCCCAACTTTAAACACGTTTTGTCACAGAGGACAATGTAGCTGCAGCCCTGACTACAGAAAAGATAACAGACAGTAAGATTTATCCCCTGGTTGAGCATCCGCTCGGAATTGGATCCGACTGCAGCAATGTCACTGTAAAGCACTCCAACTTGAATCAGAGTAATACTTAGCCACTGATTTTTCAAAAATGATTTCCCCCCTAAAAAGTAGACACGGTGGTAAGGGGGGACAAGCTTCCCTGGGAGTATATTTGAACAGCAGGGTCCTTGAGCTGAGAGAGGAATCCATGGGGCTCTGCCACTGAAGACACACTGCAATGATGGAAGTTCTCCCAGGGGAACATTCGGTTAAAATTCAAGGACTCTCACCGTCCCGCGTTTGCGTTCCCGCTAATACTTTCTCTCTCCCTCTTAGCGAGGTCATGGCTGAAAAGTTTCAATGATGCCTCAGGAGGCCTGGAATAATCATCCGAGTGTGCATCTATGTGTGTGTGTGTGTGTGGTGTTGTGCATGAGAACACTGCATATGCACACGACAGAGGATGCATCACGGCTTGTTTTTGGGGGTGGCACCCAGTATGCACAGTAGAGCCAATGTAGTAGCTCATAATGTTTACAAGGACCTGCTGGCAAATCAGGTTAAAAGGTCTAAGGGGGGAAAAAAACTCCCCCCTTAGGGGTGCAATGGTACTGAGACTAATAGAAAAAAACACAAGGGGAACTTGGGAAAAAGGCGAGCTTAGACAAAAAACTCAAGAGTCCCGACAAGAAGTAATATACTATATACGTATATTACTATATTACTGTATACAACAAGAATACAGACCGTGAAGGCATCAACAACTTCTTGGCTAACCTTTACAGCAGGGGTCTCGAACATGCCAAATGTGGCCCGCAGGACACTAGTTTGAGGCCCCCGCCTTGATATGAAAGTTTAATGTTAGTGCGGCCCGCGCAAGTTTGATATGGATGCTGTATGGTATCATGTACCCAGAAAAAATTATTACGTTTGATTAATGTTCATGTTAAAGGTTAAATAACTGTTAATAGTTATCCTCCCTATCCGTGTGGAAGTGGTACGTTTTTGGCTATTTAAGTTTCAAGGAAATAACTTGAAGGCTACTGTTTAGGTCGCTAGCTCTCTAGTTTGCGAGTTAGCATGTGTCTCAAGACCCTGCAGTTGCGCAACATGTTGTAAATAAAAAGAGTATAAATGTGACTATAGTCGTGTTTTGTCATGTCTACAGGGCTCTAATAATGCTTTGTTCATTTTAATCGGAAAAAAATAATTTGTCTACCCACCAACAAGTTTTTATTATTTGCCGTTTTATTATTATTATTATATTTATTTATTACTGATTGATTGATTTTCTTTATTCTTGATTTGTTTATTTATTTTTCATCTTATTTTGTGTAGCAAAATAAAAAGTAAGATATTTGAGAACAGTGGAATGTTTTATCAGACCTTTTCTTGTAGAAAATAGGAACCAAGGCAAAGTTTTTTAAATTTTTTTGTTTTTAATAAATGCGTTTTTTTTTTTTTGAAAACCTGATGCGGCCCAGTCTCACCCAGACCCTAGCTCCAGTGGCCCCCAAGTAAATTGAGTTTGAGACCTCTGCTTTACAGCCTTTAGATGACAATTAGAACATTACCACAACAGTATTGTAACATTTCACAGTGACATGAATTATGTTTCCATTATTTGTTATGGGGAATATGAACAGAAAACAGCCTCCTGGTGTTCATCCTCAGTGGATCCACAATATAAGCCGTCAAACACTGAATTACAGACTGAGAAATGGGTGGTTAGGTTAGGTAGAATAAGCTGTTGAAAATTGTCTTCTGCATGTTCTGTGCTCAAAGCTATTCAGTAGAAATCTGCAAAACAGCATCTGTAATCACCATGACAACCTTGGGGACTTGTACTGGGAGAAGCATGAGCCTTTAAAGAAAAACACGCTGAGAAGATGTGCGCTCACACACATACACACACAAACACACACACACAGATAAAAAAACGTACATATCCCAAATATAGAGATAGAGAAAAGCAAGCAACGGATGGAAGCCGCCTTCAATCTTCTCCCATCTGCTTTGTATGCAGTCCTTCCCAAGGACAAAGACGATGAAGAATCGGTTGTGTCCTATTGTGATAGCGAGTGAACTGCGAGGAGAAACCATCTAAAAGAAAGGGTGGGTATACTGTGTAGAAAAGGCCGCAAGTTGAAAATAGCCCGACTAGAGTGTCTCCAAAATAATTCCATTTCCTCCCAAGCCTAATTTTCTACCACGGGGGTCTGAATTATTCATTCTGGACCAATGACATGCAGGCAAGGGGACAGAGAGTCATTGCTCTATTTTGATTCACATAATAAATTCATGAATCAATGTTGAAACGGAGGGAAGAATGATAGCGGAGGGAGGCTACCGAGGGCTCAGGTCAGGTTGGGAGTTCTCAACAGGAAGTCGTAGAGATGAGGCAGGAGCACGAGAGAGGAAGGTTGCCAAGATAAATACATTAAAGTAGCTTCTCCGTGGAAATCCACTCACATCATGTCGGCACAGGCGGATTAGCGCGGTGTGGAGCTGATTGGTTGTCACAGAAACCAAAGTTGAGTACGACTAGAGGATGTGAGTAGTTTGCAAAAGAAATGGCATCCAATCGATTATAGAGGAGATACAACCGTCAAATTGCATCAGTCCTCTTGAAATAAATGGCAGTGACTTTAACAAACTGGGTCAAACTGAGTCAGCTGGGGGGGGGGGGGGGGGGGGGGGGCAAAGAACACAAGCTAATGAACAACTCCAGGCTCACTCACTTTCATTCCATCTTTGTCAAGATTTGAACGCGGTCTATGCCCTCTGTTTTTGCCTGCAAAAATTACATTTGATTAATGTTCATGTTAAAGGTTAAATAACTGTTAATAGTTATCCTCCCTATCCGTGTGGAAGTGGTATGTTTTTGGCTATTTAAGTTTAAAGGAAATAACTTGAAGGCTACCGTTTCGGTCGCTAGCTCTCTAGTTTGCCAGTTAGCATGTGTCTCAAGACCCTGCAATTGCGCAATATGTTGTAAATAAAAAGAGTATAAATGTGACTATAGTCGTGTTTTGTCATGTCTACAGGGCTCTAATAATGCTTTGTTCATTTTAATCTGAAAAAAATAATTTGTCTACCCACCAACTATATGTGGTTTCTTAAGTTTTTATTATTTGTCGTTTTATTATTATTATTATATTTATTTATTTGTTACTGATTGATTGATTATTTATTTTTCATCTTATTTTGTGTAGAAAAATAAAAAGTAAGATATTTGAGAACAGTGGAATGTTTTATCAGAGCTTTTCTTGTAGAAAATTGGAACCAAGGCAAAGTTTAAAAATTTTTTTTGTTTTTAATAAATGCGTTTTTTTGTTTTTTTTTTGTCTTTGTCAAGATTTGAACGCAGTCTATGTCCTCTGTTTTTGCCTTGCAGGCAAAACCAAACTGATTTGTTATACAGGACAAGAAGTCTCCATCTGATTTAAAACTGGAGGCAAACAAGAGGTCAAAACGCGGTGGAGTACATGATACAAGACACTTTTAGAACTGAAAGCGGGAGCCAAGAACAGAAGGATTGCATTTGAAAAGAAGCGGCTAACCTTTCAGCACCGTGTAATCTCAAGCAGGTAGCGAGCGCGTTTAGCCTGTGACTCAACAATTGGCTTCTTTATTATATTTGACACATAGAAAGGACAAAGCAACACATATGTGCTTGCCTTCCTAAGGGACCTCCACATGGTTCCAGATCTGCAGGGAGGGTGACACATGTGTGCCTGTGTAATTGTGTGTGTGTGTGTGTTTGTGTGTGTGTGTGAGGGCAATCCGATGGTGAACAGTCCCCGGGCTTCTGCAAGCCTGTTTGTGCAGCAGCGAGGCAGAAATAATGTCTGAATCTGCGCTCCCTCAGAGCAAAGTGTGTGTGCGTAGAATAGGGCGCCGGTGCTACAGGACATTACAGAAAATCTGGCCATCCACGTTGAAGGAAAAAATAGTAGCATCATAAAAAGGTTGTAAAAAAAAATCCTTTTATTCTGATGATGTTAAATACAAACACATTGTTCAGTCATGTTCACTGTTGATTTCAGAAGGGAGCAGTGGGCAGCGCTAAAAAAGAAAATAATACTTGGATCATTAAAATCCCATCTGCAGGGTCTGAGTACTCCATCACAGTCTTCTGATGAGGCATTGCAGGAAAACAGAATTTCTTTTTTTTTTTGTCTTACGGGTGAACAAAGTGAGGGATCAGAGGAGGAATCAATAACAAAAGCGCATTCATTAAAAGAGTCCTTATGGATCCCAAAGCTGTTCATCTACTGGGAGTCCCACTTCAAAGTGCCACGGAGGAGAATAGCAAAGCATGGAAGTGTGACTGATTGACCCTGTGTGGTAGACAGACTACTTTATCGCTCTTGGCCAGAAGTCATGTGGTTAGAGTTAATGAATAATACCCCACCCCGCTGCCGTAAGGTTCAGGTGCACAGATGGCATTAGATTAATTAAATAGACACACAAACACGTACACGTGCATACGTTCTGTAATCAGGTCTTCAATTGGTTGCACACTTAAAAATACAGCACAATACATTTCTCTATAACTCCAGCATAAGTAACCTTTTTGTACATGTTGATCATCAAGATGATCATTCCTCCCGCCAGTTATTAACACGTGATGTCACAGCAGGTTGTTCTTGTCGTATTCTCAAATAGATGCAGGGTAAATAAGTAACTAGACATCATGCACAATCTGAGTAAAATGCTGCAAACAGGCACTGTTCTTGCATGTGGAAATCAGCCACATGTGGATTTCAACAAATGTTTTGATTAAGATCAAAAAATCATTAAGTTAAAAAAACAACAAAGAAATGTGGCTGCAGAGTCTTCGCACCAGAGTCTTCGCACCCCCCAATTTGCAGTTTAGCAACAACAGGCAAACTGTATACAAAAGCAGGAGGACCTATTATGCTTTTCCACTTTTCTTAGAATGTTGTATTCTCATATTAAACGATGCCAAAGTTTCACATAATGAGGTAAGCGCATTTAGAAGTGAGCCGTGAAAGAAGTTTGGGATGGCTCAAAATGCTTGGTATGAAAAAGCGTGGTAATATTGCCCCTTTGTGATGTCACATAGGGGCGGACTTCCTTATATGGACGTGGCTGTAAGCCGGATAAGCTATGCTCCGTTGCTAGCAATGGCTCGTATGGGAAAGCCACAAACCAGAAGTCCTTTTAAGCTCTTGCGAGTGTGGGTGGAATACATGAAAGCAGACCGTTTTCGCGGGAACCACAAAATCCAAAGAAATACAGCTGAATAGGTGCAGATACTGGAAGAACTAAAAAGCTTTGTGTGCTGGTTGTCGCGTGTCACTGCTCTATGAATCCAAAACTCAATACAAAGGGCAGAAAAATGAGCATAATTGGTCCTCTTTTTTGGGGCGGCACGGCGGTCTTGTGGTTAGCGTGCAGACCTCACAGCTAGGAGACCAGGGTTCAATTCCACCTTCGGCCATCTCTGTGTGGAGTTTGCATGTTCTCCCCGTGCATGCGTGGGTTTTCTCCGGGTACTCCGGTTTCCTCCCACATTCCAAAAAAAACATGCTAGGTTAATTGACGACTCCACATTGTCCATAGTAGGTATGAATGTGAGTGTGAATGGTTGTTTGTCTATATGTGCCCTGTGATTGGCCGGCGACCAGTCCAGGGTGTACCCCACCTCTCGCCCAAAAGACAGCTGGGATAGGCTCCAGCACCCCCGCGACCCTCGTGAGGAAAAAGCGGTAGAAAATGAATGAATGAATGGTCCTCTTTTTGATTGGAGCTCTAAAAAGCTCACAAAAATTAAAAATGGGGATTACTTCATAACAGGAAACTCTTGCTTGTCCTCATACACGTTCATCTAAATGCTCCAACTGTATAAATGCCCAATTATTCAATAAACAATAAACAAATATACCACACCCTTTGGAACAGATTAGTAATGGAACCTGAGGTATCACTGTAAACAGAATAGATAACCTTGTGCTGATCGTTCCAGATGGAAGTCTGGAAGGTTGCAGTAACTGCCTCGTATTATGAAGTGATGACGACCGAGAGCATTGCAGTGTGAAAAGAGCTTGAAGTGTGACGGCGCCTTTACACATATTCTGAAAACAAGACAATATGCTGGATTTTAATTGGACATTAACACATCAAAATCCTTTGCTTGAGCATATTTCCGTGAGGAGTTGCTATGGTGACGCTAACTGTTCATACTTTCTCCTGAGTGAGAAGAAGTAATGCAGTGTAATTAGTAAAAATGTTTTTTTTTTATAGTTCAAGTTTGCTTTTAATCAAGTTTTTGCTTTTAATCTTTTAAAATTGACGATTCTTGTGGGACGATGGGCGCTGAGCCCTAAATGATATGATGATGAAAACATCAACACTCCCACAACACAACAGAGAAGCATAGTGAATCTACAAATGACAGATTGCTGTTGTAACTCCTGGCAATCAATGCAATTACCACGCTATGGTTGCATCTCATCTTGCTCCGTTTATTCATCAAAAGCTCACAGACAGTGCAGTCTCGCATCACATCAAAGAATGCACCAATTCCCTGCTCCACTCGCAGCAGGCGGAGGCTGAGGTCTACATGTGGAACAGGCTCTTGGTGATCTCTAAACAGCATGCATCTAATTAATCATTCCAATTTATGTTTTTACCATTCCTGAATGGATCAGTCATACAATATGTGTGAAATTACCAGGAATGATTGGAATGATAATCCTAGGTAGTAGACACCAGGACTCGCAATATAACAACACCATTTAAAGGTCAGCTTGAAGGTCAGTATACTGGCTGGTACAACGTGTCCATGACTGAGGCAAAACTATGCATTTAAAGTATTGTGAATTTTGGAATGTACTTATTTGTAAAATGATGAATTAATAATTGATGTGCGCAATGCTGTAGTCATCTAAAGTGAGCAAGAAGGTTTGTTTACCAATTTACTGGTATATTTTAGCATGTTGGAAATGTACAAGTCTGGTTATTTACGTACACACCCAAACACATAACCATATTTTTGCGTCCATGTGGAGATGATAGGCAAAAGAAATTTGTTATTATGAGATATCCGCCTATACATGTGGACAGGGCCCGAGTGTACTGCAGTTGCCTCAGTGTATGACATTCATTCATTTTCTACCGCTTATTCTCACGAGGGTCGCGGGGGTGCTGGAGCCTATCCCAGCTGTCTTTGGGCGAGAGGCGGGGTACACCCTAGACTGGTCGCAGTAAGATTTCAGTTGTAAAAATGGCCTCTTACTAGCCCGGGATAGCCATAGCCTCTGAAACGCTCTTCAAAGCTCTTCAAGTTTATTTCACCAGACAGTCCAACAGTATCCCCCCACCCAACGATCCACCCAGCCCCTTTTACCCGTGAAGAGCCAACCATAATTCCCCAATAAGAGGGTGAGGCAATTTATCTAAAAAGTACCATATTTACAATTTCAACACCCTTCCTTTAGGTTACAAAAGCCTTTCAATATTACCACACTTACAGTGAAGAAAATAAGTATTTGAACACCCTGCTATTTTGCTATTTCTCCCACTTAGAAATCATGGAGGGGTCTGAAATTTTCATCGTAGGTGCATGTCCACTGTGAGAGAGATAAACTAAAAAGAAAAATCCAGAAATCACAATGCATGATTTTTTAACAATTTATTTGTGTGATACAGCTGCTAATAAGTATTTGAACACCTGAGAAAATGAATGTTAATATTTGGTACAGTAGCCTTTGTTTGCTATTACAGAGGTCAAACGTTTCCTGTAGTTTTTCACCAGGTTTGCACACACTGCAGGAGGGATCTTGGCCCACTCCTCCACACAGATCTTCTCTAGATCAGTCAGGTTTCTGGGCTGTCGCTGAGAAACACGGAGTTTGAGCTCCCTCCAAAGATTTTCGATTGGGTTCAGGTCTGGAGACTGGCTGGGCCATGCTAGAACCTTGATATGCTTCTTACGGAGCCACTCCTTGGTTTTCCTGGCTGTGTGCTTCGGGTCGTTGTCGTGTTGGAAGACCCAGCCACGACCCATCTTCAATGCTCTGACAAAGGGAAGGAGGTTGTTCCCCAAAATCTCACAATACACGGCCCCAGTCATCCTCTCTTTAATGCAGTGCACTCGTCCTGTCCCATGTGCAGAAAAACACCCCCAAAGCATGATGCTACCACCCCCATGCTTCACAGTAGGGATGGTGTTCTTCGGATTGTACTCTTCATTCTTCTTCCTCCAAACACGCTTATTGGAATTATGACCAAAAAGTTCTATTTTGGTCTCATCTGACCATAAAACTTTCTCCCATGACTCCTCTGTATCATCCAAATGGTCATATGCAAACTTAAGACGGGCCTTGACATGTGCTGGTTTAAGCAGGGGAACCTTTCGTGCCATGCATGATTTCACATCATGACGTCTTAGTGTATTACCTACAGTAACCTTGGAAACGGTGGTCCCAGCTCTTTTCAGGTCATTGACCAAGTCCTGTCGTGTAGTTCTGGGCTGATTCCTCACCTTTCTTAGAATCATTGAGACCCCACGAGGTGATATCTTGCATGGGGCTCCACTCCGATTGAGATTGACCGTCATGTTTAGCTTCTTCCATTTTCTAATGATAGCTCCAACAGTGGACCTTTTTTCACCAAGCTGCTTGGTAATTGCTCCGTAGCCCTTTCCAGCCTTGTGGAGGTGTACAATTTTGTCTCTGGTGTCTTTGGACAGCTCTTTGGTCTTCGCCATGTTACAAGTTAAAGTCTTACTGATTGTATGGGGTGGACAGGTGTCTTTATGCAGCTAACGACCTCAAACAGGTGCATCTGATTCAGGATGATACATGGAGTGCAGGTGGACTTCTAATGGGCAGACTAACAGGTCTTTCAGGGTCAGAATTCTAGATGATACACAGGTGTTCAAATACTTATTTGCAGCTGTATCACACAAATAAATTGTTAAAAAATCATGCATTGTGATTTCTAGATTTTTCTTTTTAGTTTATCTCTCTCACAGTGGACATGCACCTACGATGAAAATTTCAGACCCCTCCATGATTTCTAAGTGGGAGAAATAGCAAAATAGCAGGGTGTTCAAATACTTATTTTCTTCACTGTAAGTTCCAATTTCTGTATACATTTTAAGCACTAGATTAAATTTAACTACCTTTATCCAGAAACTCCCCAGTTAACCCCCCCCTCCTCCAAGTGACACTCGGGAGAGTCCAATCA
Source organism: Doryrhamphus excisus (assembly GCF_037039965.1). Lineage (NCBI taxonomy): Eukaryota > Metazoa > Chordata > Actinopteri > Syngnathiformes > Syngnathidae > Doryrhamphus > Doryrhamphus excisus. The sequence goes on from NC_136362.1 coordinate 19,259,525, forward strand.
AGGTGTTCATATGCCTCCGGCCTGCACTCATATGGGCGTGCCTCCATGCTTGTGCCCCGACCAATCACCTCAAAGAAAGCAGAAACTAATGAAAAATTACGAATAAAACCAATGACTTCTAAATGAAAAACTAACTAACTAAAGTGGCACTTAAACTTAAATGGCAAACAAATATAATTAAAGTACTAACCAGAATGTATGTGTAACTAACAAAAGCCAGCTATATGTATACATACAGGAACCATGACAGTGTGTAGGTGGGGCATACATCTGATTAGTGAGGGAGGATTGGCAACTCCATCACAGTCGCCAGCCAATCACAGGGCACATACAGACAAACAACCATTCACACTCACATTCATACCTATGGACAAATTGGCGACACCAATTAACCTAGCATGTTTTTTGGCTTGCACAGGGAGAACATGCAAACTCCTCACAGAGATGGCCGAGGGTGGAATTGAACCCGGGTCTTAGAGGTCTGCGCGCTAACCACACGACCGCCGTGCAGCCCCTGTGTATGACAAGTATTTTTAAAATTGATTTTAAGACATTACACAGGCTGTAGAAAGTCACGGCCTATAATAAATGTTTCTGCAACAAGGTATTATTGGTGACAAATAAAACTGTCAGGCACCATGTTCCAACTCACATGGTAAGCAAGTCTTACAAATTAACTGCTTTTTACCTAAGAGAATGTTAAAAACAATTGGAATCATACAGAAATACATTTATAATATAGTTCAATTGACAAATATTTTTATTTTATGTTATTATTCCATCCATCCATTTTCTATACCGCTTATCCTCACAAGGGTACACCCCGGACTGGTGGCCAGCCAATCACAGGGCACATATAGACAAACAACCATTCACACTCACATTCATACCTCTGGACAATTTGGAGTCGTCAATTAACCTAGCATCCATGTTTTTGGAATCGAACCCGGGTCTCCTAGCTGTGTGTCCACTGTGCAGCCTTTATGTTATCATTCATTTAAAAAAATATATATATCATGAAGATCTCTCCCCAAAGTGCATGTCACTCTGACACAATGCATGTACGCCTCTTCTATAGCACGAAAATAGCACACTTAGGACAATAACATCATTAAACAAAGTACAGTTGAAAAAAACTACACAAAATTAGTTTTGGAAATGCTTTGACTGTCCAGGGCTTTCCAAAGGTTCATGACAAAAACTTACATTTTTGTGAGGACAGATGGCCATATAAAAATCATCTTTTGTACAAATTGAGTGGAACCTCTGTTTTTGACATTCATTTATTCCAAAAGGTCACACGAGACCCGAAACATACGAAGGCCGAATACATTTTTCATTACACACACTGGTCCGGCTCACTGTGTGTTATGTGTCTCAGTTAAACCACTCCCCTCTGCAACATGTGTCAACTAAGGTACCTTTGCTTAAATTATAATCCCATTGACACTTAACAAATTATTTCTTGAATTGAATAGTGTTCTCCATCTTCTTTATCAATGTTTATAAATGAAAAAAAAACTTCATTCCTCTAATACTCAGAAATACACAGGACACTCAAACGCGTCAAGATTGTAAATTTAAAATAAAGCACCAATCATTTCAGAATTTGAGTGTTTTAAGATGCAGCCAGAATTATAAGCAATTCTAAATGCTTATTCATTATAAAGTCCGATTCACACAATACCAAGTGACCTTAAAACTTTCTGGTAAGGCCCAAGCATCCACAAGGGAGACTAAGCGAACAGTCAGACTGGCTGAAAAGATTCTGAAGGCATGGGGTCACATCTGAGAAAACGCCGTCCGGAAAGTAAATTAAAAGTAAGCCAAGTGAAAAGGGCAGAGGCCACACAACTCCAGTGTGTGAAGAATAGGCTCTTGTAGGAAAGAGAAATTACAAAAAAAAATGCTGAAAGAAACAGGAGAAGACGAAGAGGTCACAATAAGACCCAAAAAAACCTTTCCAGAGGAGTGTCCATGCACTTAAGAGTTAATTTAACTCACTAACTTAGTTGAAATGTTGTGCTAAATAATGCTAAAAAGAAGATAATTAAATACAATTTAGTTATAGGGACCGCTAATGCAAGGAAGCTTTGTGCAGTAAATTCTCCTGGGGCTCATTGTGTATGCATGTATAGCCTGTGTGTGTGTGTGTGTATGTGTGTGTTGCCCTTGTGTGTGTCTTTGCCCTTGTTCATGTGTGCACCTCCATCAGCATGCAGCAATCTAATAGCAGCAATCTTCCACACAGGCCAATCACAAGCTCCTTGGCGCATCACTCAAGGTCAAACATTGTCCACACGGACACGCACACACATTTGGGGATCAAAAGCTCCCTAAGCATGTCTTCTCATCCTCTGTCACCTTGCCAATCAAATAGACTCACTACACAGTCCATCATACTCCTTAAGTAGAAGCCCTTCCTTCCTAAAGATGCATCTTTCTTCACTCAGGATCTCCACTTTCCTGAAAAAGCCACAAATAGAATATGTACTTGGATCATAGTGGGATGTGGACTGCTGTGCTGAAGTCACTGGGCATGAACAACAAAGATATCTCACACCAGGCCATTTATACAGTGCTGGACTTGAACATGATTCCCTCTCCCGGTCCCTGCTGGCCTGCGTACATTCACACTGAGAATCCATGCTTCAAACTGTTTGCTTGTCCTTCTATTCTGAGGAATTACTGCAATTTCATTGACTTGGTGGATTATTGTCTTATTCGGATGGATGGATGGCTTTGTAATGTTGCATCTGTCCACCATAGGAAGGAGCCCAGAACCCAGAGGGAGGCTGACATCATTGCAGCTCCCTGGCAGGCAACAATAACTGCTTTGACCTTGCTTGGACGCAATGCATTATGGCGGAATGTTAAAATATATGTATTTTTGGTTTGTATATTTCTTAAGTACACCTTTTAAGTGTTCAGTTGCTGTGCGATGACTTTAGTGTTTTAGCCAAATACAAATGTACAAATGGCCCAGTGTGAGCAAATCTCAAAGTCAATACAAGCATCAGCTCTTTTACATCAGTGCGTGGGTTTCCATCAAACCTGAATGAAAATATCTTTCAAAGGTGACCTATTCTTTATTTGTTAATTGTCAAAAGTACACTACAAAAACAAACGCGGGCCGATGAAAACAATATCCTTCAGTGTGACTTTTGCAGTCATTTCTGCAACACAAGGAAAATAAAAGCGGCTGCGGAAACCCATGCAGTTCAGAAGATGAAAAGCACTTTAAACTCGGAAATGGGAAGATGTCCAACAGCACCAACAGTTCAGAAAGTGTCAGACTCAAACCTTGTCTTGCAATCTACTGAGCGGCGGGTCGAAGCACAGTGGATAACGTGCACCAGAAAACCAAAACCAGAAAAAAAGGTGGTGGGAAAAGAACATCAAGTTCTCTGGATTGATTGAAACAGTATTGTGAAGGTGTGTGTGTGTGTGTGATAAAGAAGCGTTTGTGCAGTTATACTATCACGATGCCAAAGACTTATAAAAACTCAGCATAAGGTTTTTGTTAGCTTCAGTGTGCACATTCACAAAAAAAAAAAAGCCCAAAACATCCATCAAACACCTTTCAGGTCTTGATACAGATCTAGGATTGGATTTCAAACTGGACCGGAAGTGTCCGGTGGGTCTATCATCAACTGTGTTTGTCTCCTAATTGACTTGATAATCTCCTTTTATTTAATTGGCAACACTGCTGTTGCATTCCCTCTTTGCCGCTTCGCCCCTCTTATCAGTCTTCTTTGAGATAGTACAAGCACACCTCCAGCCTCATCCTTGTCTGCTCACAAGAGGATTTGACAGGCTCAGCAGCAAAAAAGGACAATGATTCTGTGTTTCTGTGAGGTTATGTACAGTATACAGGTGCTGTATGTCTCTTTCAGTGTATTTGTTTTTGGAAGCTAACTCTTTTACTCTCTTTTCCACACAAAAGGGTGAAAAGGGTGTCAAAATATCTGCTTGTATTTTTCTATCAAATACAACACAACATGGTGGTTGGATTGACATGAAAGAAGCAACTAATAATAAGCCATAAAACTGCAGTCAGGGAGGCTGTCATGATGAAAAATATCAAGAAAAATAACATAAAACAAATATTAATATGGCGGCACGGTGGTCGAGTGGTTAGCGCGCAGACCTCACAGCTAGGAGACCAGGGTTCAATTCCACCCTCGGCCATCTCTGTGTGGAGTTTGCATGTTCTCCCCGTGCATGCGTGGGTTTTCTCCGGGTACTCCGGTTTCCTCCCACATTCCAAAAACATGCTAGGTTAATTGGCCACTCCAAATTGTCCATAGGTATGAATGTGAGTGTGAATGGTTGTTTGTCTATATGTGCCCTGTGATTGGCTGGTGACCAGTCCAGGGTGTACCCCGCCTCTCCCCCCAAGACAGCTGGGATAGGCTCCAGCACCCCCGCGACCCTTGTGAGGAAAAAGCGGTAGAAAATGAATGAATGAAATATTAATATTTGTCCATTGAACTGTACGATAAATACGTTAAGTTAAATAAACAGAAGACACCTAAAGCGAGCTTCTCAGCTTTGTGTACAAGTTGAGTTGGTTGAGTTTATGTTTTTCTGCATGTCACCAATAATATAATGCTGCAGAAACATTTATTATACACAATGATTTTCTAAAGCCTGTGTAATGTTTTTGATATGCAGCAAGAGCAGCATCATTGGTCTTGCTAATCAGACAGTAAAATACATAAAAGGATTAAGGCATGTGTGTCACTAGCGATTGCAAACTCAAATGTATTCAATATATTTTTATGCTCTAATGAATGAACAAATACATTTTGCTGCAAAAAAGAAGTATTATATATACACATCAGAACTCACCAAGAGGTGATCATACTTTTACAACAAAGTGTCATTCATTCATTCCTTCATTTTGTACCGCTTATGCTCACAAGGGTCGCCGGCATGCTGGAGCCTATCCCAGCTGTCTTCGGGTGAGAGGCGGAGTACACCCTGGACTGGTGGCCAGCCAATCACAGGGCACATATAGACAAACAACCATTCACACTCTCATTCATACCTATGGACAATTTAGAGTCGCCAATTAACCTAGCATGTTTTTGGAATGTGGGAGAAAACCCACGCATGCAAACTCCACACAGAGATGGCCGAGGGTGGAATTGAACTTGGGTCTCCTAGCTGTGAGGCGCAGCACTAACCACTCACCGCTGTGCACCACTGTTGCAACATGCCCCATATAAAATAACACATGTCATCGGTGTGGTAAAATAATATCTCAACTCTTTTGAAAGCCAAATTTGTCAATATATTAACATTTGGAAACGATAGGACTTTATTTTCAATGACCTATAGCCTAAATGCCTTTCCTTGTCTCCTTTCTGTGTGTCAAAGGCTATCCTATCCGTCTTCCAAGGTATTTTGAGCACAACTCAGGTGGCTTTTGCCTGACTGTATATCCCAAAGATAAGCTTTCTTGATTAGCAATAATGTAAATCCAGTTAATCTGTTCCAGGCACCTGAAAATATTAACATTATTAATTGTTTGGGAAATCAACATTACACAACAATATAATTTTGGGTGAAACACGAGAAAGTACACAAAAAAGCCAAAAACTGAAGTTAAAGTTACACAAACAAGATGGAAAACAAACTGTGGGAGTGGGAGCTAAGTCTTGCGTCAGCCTGCACTGTCGATTGTTTCGGTTGTTTGACTTCAATGAGAAGGAAAAAAACTTCCAACAAAAATAAAGCTACAACCCCCAAATAAGTTAATGAGGAACAGGAAATAATGAGCTGATTATATGATTACAGGCGCCGCTTATTCAGCGCCAAAGTGCCCCCACAGCTATTTCATATTTGCATACAGGATTTAGTATGCAATGAAACATGAAGTGCCTGCCCTATATGAGTCGACAGTCACGTTCAATATGGGGGAAATGGCGATGCAATTAACACTCATTCTTCAATTTAATGTTTAAAACCGGGTAAATGGAGGAAGAATAAATGCGGTGCAGAAGAAGCAAAGGCGCTAAGGTAATTGCTTGGCGTGAAGAGTGAAAGAAGAGGTCAGGAAGAGACGATGCTGAAATTGGAATGGTGCAAAAAAAAAAAGCATTTGATGAGGAAAAAAAAAAAAAAACGCTATACCCCTCATGCTAACCTGCTGTCCTGTTCTTAGCCACAACGTGACCCAACACATGGCCATGCATGTCAAGTTACCACACTCAGAAGCACAGCTATACATGTCCCATAATACATTAACAGGACCTTCGGCTGCAGTTGAACAAGTTACGTAGTCCTGAATATTTTTGAGAAGGTGGCCCTATGTCAAAGCAGGCATCAACCGGTGGGTTTATTTACATACTACAATGTTCAGTTTTTGAGTGTTGAAATATATACACACATAATCCTGTGTCTTCTTCTGCAAGTACCTAAGGTAAAGTAGGTAGCCTTGTCAGAATACGTAGCCGTCAACCTTAAAGATCAGTGCACACACATACACACACATCTCAATATGAAGTACTACAATAATAAAACTGCAAGTAAATGTGGGTTTGAATGTGTGTGAACCTACCCAGGGCTGAATGGTGGTGCCTGATGCCGCCTCATCTGTCCAGCTGTGAGTCAATACGAATGTATTTTCCGTCTTCTCGGTTAACCAAAAATGCCGCCACACGTGCTGTGCTTCTCCGGTCTCCCCGTTTCAGTGTCTCCCCGTCTCACTCTGGGAATCTAGCATCAGTACCTGCCACTCAAACCTCCTCTTCTCCTCTCCACCTCCTTCTTCAGTCCCTCCCTCCAGCAAGGGTTGCATATACACACACACCTCCCTTCACTATTGGTTATTTTGTCTGGAAAAAAAGGAATTCCAGGGACAAAAACACCGGCATTCAGAAAAACGGTGATGGAAGGGTTGGCGGTACATGCAAGATTTTCTTCTGCGTGGAGGACTGTGTGTCCATGGGTCAAGGTGCCCTCCAGCTCCTCCTTCAGCTGAGGTTGTCACAGAGGAGACGGAGAACGGGGAAGTATCCCCATGCCTCTGCTCGCTTCAGTATGATCGTCTCTCTTGTTTAGTATGCTTTTCATCTCTTGCACTCTCCCTTCCTCTCTCTCTCTCTCTCTCTCTCTCTTGCTTTACAGCCCCCCCACCACCTTTCTCCATTCAGTCACTGCCTATCTGGTACTCAGGCTGTTTGGACTCACAATTGACGGAGTTGTCTTGTGTCTGGTTCAGCTGGTTCAGTGCAGCTTCCCAACATCCAGCCTGGAGCAAAAAACAGACTGATTAGAGAAAAGACAGAACAGAAGCCAAAGACATTTTTTTCACATTTGGGGAGCTTTTAGGGGTCAGTGGAATGGCCCCCTTGACCCCTTTTCAGCTTGGCCCAGGGAGGCTTGGCTTGGCCCAAGCGACCATGTGGGACATTGAGGGGACATTAATTTAGTTTATGCCTTGAGGGACAAAACTACTGGTTTGACATCTCTACCTCTGACAGTGTACATGTATCTGGATGCCAAAAGAAAATGCAGCTTTTCTCTGACCCATTTTCCAGTAAATACAGTATATGTACTGACTATGTATTTGTTCGGAAAGCTACTGTGCGGTATTAGATGATATGTTTATTTGTTTCATATGTGAGTAACATCAAATGTTAAATTTGCATAATTCAACATGTCTAAAAAGGAGCAGGAAGAAGCAGAGCTTATATTTTATGTTTATTGTTGATAATTCATGCACACCATGACTTTCATTTGTTGACACTTACAATATTTCACTTTCCAACACTTGTCGCTTATATATTTTTCCACTTCCAGTATGAAAGGAAGGAATTTGAAGAATAGTTTTAAGTTAAAATAATGACATTATAATTCTTGTGCAGTATAAATGGAGTAAATACAATTGGAATGAAATTGTTAATAATACATTTTAATTAGTAAAATTTTCAATGAAAGAATAAAGCATTTCTGGCCTATAAATGTAGCTAAAATATTGTCAAAGTTTCAGATAATGAGGTTTGCTTATTTGGAAGTGAGCCCTGAAAGAAGTTTGGGATGGCTCAAAACGCTCGGTTTCAAAAGGCGTGGTAAAACTACCCCTTTGTGATGTCACAGAGGAGCAGACTTCCTTATATGGGTGTGGCTGTAAACCAGATAAGCTCTCTGCCCTCCACTAAACTCTGCTCCTCTGTTTATGTTGCTAGGCTAGCCACATTTGTTTACAATTCCTAAAGACGCCACCATCAGACACAAGGGGTTGGAGTTCCTGATTCTCTACCAGCAAAAAAATGCATTTTAATCTCTCAACGGCATTTCACGCTGGACTGTTTTCTTAACGTGGGCCACAAGTGGGACTAGCTGACAAACTTGCTGAAGCCCTACACCTTCCTGATGTTAACTGGTCGTGTGGAAGAGTCAGAAAAGCAAGCAGTAAGTAACAATTTATCAGTGTCCTAACTGTTTAATTCGTGTAAGTCAGCCGGTCCACCGAGACAGTCTCCCATCGGCCACCCTTGTCGCCGTGCTCCAGGACCCTGCATGGTGGGCATAAAGGCCCACGGTGCGCGGACAAACACAAAATGTGCCGTGTCCAGACCAGTGGGAACATGTGGGTCTACCGTGGTGTGATGTGATGCAGGGATGGGTTTAAAGTTGTCCACCGCCTCCTGCAGGGTGGACCTCTGTAGGGTGGCGGACCAGGGTGCGGTGGCGTCCGGAATGAAGTCCCTGGGGACATGCAAGACATGCTCGTACACCAGCTCGGCCGACGATGCCTGCAGGTCTTCCTTGGGGGTGGATCGCAGACCAAGCATGACCCACGGCAGCCTGTCCACCCAGTCGCCGTTCGTCAGGTTAGCCCGCAGCGCCGTTTTCATTAAGCGGTGAAACCTCTCGACGAGGCCGTTCGCTTGGGGGTGGTAGGCAGAGGTGCGGTGTCGCTTGACGAACGGCGACTGGGTTCGCCGGTCATACCAGTTCATACCAGTTCATACCAGTTCATACCCCAAATGCCTTAAATTTTCCCCAGCTTCCTGAAGTCACATGCCGTCTTGGCGATGCCAGCATTGTTTTTTGTCAGATGCTCATTGATGTGGACCTTTCTTTGTTCCAGCCATATTTTTGACATCCACCCCATTTGACTGCAAAAAGTTGGTCACCTGATGTTCTGTTGGAGCAACATCTTGTCCACCTTCGGTATCAGCTGCACTGGCATAAGACTCAAGTGTTATGTGTTAATGTGATCCTTCCCATCCTTTTGTCTCTTTAAAGCTTCCACTTTTCCTTCCAGCACATTTGTTTCCGAAGTGATGCATTTTCAGTCTTCAAGTCCTTTATTCAGGTCACTGTTTAGCGCCTTCCTTGTATCACAGTTATCTCCTGTTGAGCACCCGGTTCCTGGCTTCCTCCCATGTCTGTTGCGAGCCCTTTTTCTGGGCATTTTTAATGTTGGTAATCAACATCTTTAACAAAAGTTAGCTTGTCTTTTTAGCAATACTAGCACTCAACGTAACTCCTTTTTCCTAATGAGTTAGTTCCTCACACCAGATGTTATACAAGCTTGTGGTGTCAGTCAACAGATCCTGTAATTATCGTTTAGATCTGTGCCAAAATAGTTCAAGACTTTGAGATCGGTGCAGAGCTTCTTTCAGTTCACATTTTCTTAAACACCAAAGTTTCACCCCATAACTTGGACTGATTGGTAATTTCTCACATAGCTGAATGTGCGCTACAAAACAATGTGGTTTTAGGTTGTTCAGCTGAATAACCACGATATTTGGGAATATGATGGGAAATCTAAGCAAGACTGGTTGAAAAACATGGCTGCCATCAAGCAAAATGTCTTTCATTAATTATTTGTCAAAAATTCGTGTAAGTCATGGAACAAATGCGGTTGTCTGTGTAGCATTATAGAGTGTGCATAAAGTAAGCGGGCTTGCTCATGGCCACTCTACCATACAGGCCTGATTGGTGGATTGCTGCAGAGATGGTTGTCCTTCTGGAAGGCTCTCCTCTCTCCACAGAGGAACGCTGGAGCTCTGACAGAGTGACCATCGGGGCCTTGGTCACCTCCCTGACTAAGGCCCTTCTTCCCCGATCGCTCAGTTTAGAAGGCCGGCCAGCTCTAGGAAGAGTCCTGGTGGTTCCAAACGTCTTCCATTTATGAATAATGGAGGCCACTGTGCTCATTGGGACCTTCAAAGCAGCAGAAATTTTTCTGTATCCTTCCCCAGATTTGTGCCTCAAGACAATCCTGTCTCGCAGGTCTACAGACAGTTCTTTTGACTTCATGCTTGGTGTTTGTGCTCTGACATGCACAGTCAACTGTGGGACCTTATATAGACAGGTGTGTGCCTTTCCAAATCATGTCCAATCAACTGAATTTACTGCAGGTGTACTCCAATTAAGCTGTAGAAAGATCTCAAGGATGATCAGTGGAAAAAAGATGCACCTGAGCTCAATTTTGAGCTTCATGGCAAAGGCTGTGAATACTTATGTAAATGTGATTTTTTTGTTTTCTATTTTTAATAAATTCAAAAAAAGTAAAAAAAAAACTTTTTCCACATTGTCATAATGGAGTATTTTGTGTAGAATTTTGAGGTAAGAGATTAATTTAATACAATTTGGAATGAGGCTGTAACATGACAAAATGTAGAAAAAGTGAAGCGCTGTGAATACTTTCCGGATGCACTGTACTTCCCATTGAGAGATGTCTTGAAGTAACCTCTTTTCTTGAGAAACATCTGACTGTCGAGTCTTTTTAAACACTCATTATTGTGACCTTTTAAGCACTTGGGAATGGGACCAACCACAGCAAGTGGGTGTGCCTGGAGGCAGGCTGTGGAATACATTAAAACTGACCGTTTTTGCAGGAACCACGAAATCCAAAGAAATACAGCTGAATAGGTGCAGATTCTGGAAGATCTATAAAGCTTTATATATATATATATATATATATATATATTATTTATATATATATATAACATATATATCTATGTTACATGTATACTATGTACATATCATAAAACTTGGAGAATACGTATATATATATATATATATATATATATATATATATATATATATATATATATATAAATATATGTTACATGTATGCTAATATGGTTCAAAGCACTTTGACTACAACACATAGAGAGCACCATAAATGTCAATTACAGCCTTGCCAAAAAATGACAACAAACTTTTCAGAGTATATGATGATAATAAGTCCCTGGGATATGTTGAAGGCATTCATGCATTTGCCAACCCTCTGTAGTATTAAATGATCATTTTTCCTGATATGATGTTGAGGACTATAAAGATCAATGGCTTTGTAAAGTCCATCCTCCTCCCCATTTTGCCGGAAGCACACAGAGCGAAGAAAAAAGAAAGCGAACAAGACAGAAAATTCACATTATCATTGTTGTGTCAGGCCAAATCAGATCACAGGTTACTGATGACAACAAAACAAAGACACACACACACACAGATACACACATAGAACCACTAATATATACCTTCCCAGCCTGCCTGACGCTCCTTATGGTCCATGAGGTCATTGGGTGGTAAATGTCATGGAGCCTGGAAGAGCTTAAGGAAACTTGGGAAGGAAACGCAAACTTCACAACCACCTAAGACACATATAAATTGGTAGCTTTTCTTCATGCTATTTCCAAAAGCAAATAAAAAACTGATAAGTTAACATGAAAACTACCGTGTAGTACAAGAAGGAATTGACTTTAACACCACAATAAAATGCTTCGTACACTGACGCAGTGTGGTGAAGCTTCACTATGAATGTTGGATATTAGGCTCTGTAGCTAGAGCGGTAGTTCCCCCTCGCTGTGGCCGGACTCCTCTGTCATGGTGCAGTGAGCTTGCACGGGAAGTTCCACTCTAATTACTATTGCGTTGAAGAGAGTGTAACCGATCGGGCGAGAGACTACAGAGTGAACAAAAGGACAGGAGCTCAAGCTGCAGGAGGCACGTTTATTCTTAGCCTGCTCCACTGACTCCTATCAAGTGACCTCAACACACAACAACAACACTTCCGGCCTTCAAAATAACAGGACATCGTGAGGGGGTCAGAATAAGGGCGCCACGGTACATCGTACATCCATGTCTGGATGGTGGTGTTACTGTTTTCTTCTTCTTGGGGGTTGATGGTATGGATAGGCAACCACATTTAAGGAGCATTACCGCACCTAGCAGTGTTACAAATGTGATACGGGAACCTGATGGTGGTCGAAGTCAATATTATCCCATCCTCAAAATACGGCAGATCGGCTGCCGATTCCTATTTGTTCTCTAGAACAGTGATTTTCAACCACTGTGCCGTGGCACACTAGTGTACCTTGAGAAACCGTCAGGTGTGCCGTGAGGAATTATCCGATATCACTTTTTATAATTAACATTTATTAATCATCATTTGCAAATATTACGTATGTCAATAGCCATTATGTCAATAGTATACATCAGGGGTGGGCAAACTTTTTGACTCGCGGGCCGCATTGATATGACAAAATTTACGGGGGGGCCAGACTATATAGTATTTTACACGTAACAGTCCACCTGATATTATTGTATCTGTAAAATTGTCATGCGATCTGCTATTATTATTTATTATTTTATATTTATATTTAAATATTTTAAAAACAATAAAATATTATAATAATTACAATAAAATTAAAATAATAATTATTATATTGTTATTATGTAAAATATGCAAATATAACAATAATATTATATATATTTAATATAATAATTAGCATTAATATAATAATTATAATAATCATAATAGTTCTAATAATAATTATAATATAATCTAATAATAATAATAATAATAATAATAATAATAATAATAATAATAATAATTATGAAATAATTATTATTATTAATAATAATAATAATTATTATTATTATTATGTGCTTGTGTCCCTTTTTTCAGGAGCACTTTGTAAACAACAGACCATGTCAAAAAACGAAATTGATAAAACCATCAAAAGGTTGGCTCAGGCCATGATGCCAGGTTGTATGTTGAGTTTAAATGAAATACTTTGGAAAGATTGGGCGGGCCGTATTCAAACACTTGGCGGGCCGGATGTGGCCCCCGGGCCGTAGTTTGCCCACCCCTGGTATACATGGATCCAAATATTCCAATTGCATTTGGTTTATTTGCTCAAACGGAAAGAATTGAACAGGGATGGAATATTCCTTTAACCAATCCGATTGAGGTATCTTGTACCCGCTCAAACGGAAAGTTGTCAGGGTGCCTTCTTCTTCCTGGTGTTTTTCTTCTTCTGTTTATTGGCGGTTGGCAAGCAGGTTTCGTGTGCATTAGCGCCATCTGTGAAACAGAATCTAAACCCTTCTATACGCCAAGTGCAGTTTTATTAAAAAAGAAAATATATATCTATATAAAACATGTCCTGAGTTGAATTATAAAATATTAGCAAGATTGAATTTGATCTTTTCCTGTTTAAATTGATCCCGGGTGCGTTCTTTCAGCGCATGCTCAGATATGACGTAACACGCAGATCCAGATGTTCTTCACTTTTAAAAATGGAGGCCAGCAATCGGCACTGGACTAAGCAAAGTTTGTTTTTGATTCAAACTAAATTTCAAGACTGGATGAACGAAAAACTGGCAATACGGAGTTATTCCAACAAGTGAAAGAAAAACTTGGGGAAGCCGGTATCACGTGATGTTGATGTTTACGTTTTACTGGGCATGCCCTATTGACTATTCTGGTTGATTTTCACAGCGAATGTAGACAAGAGATTGGAATATTCCTTTCCATGGATACCATTGTTTCCCGAAAGGTCATTGGGAAAGAGAAAAAGTGGTGATGTAAAAACGTGGCTACTGTGGAGTGTCTGTGGTGTAAAGACTGGCAGAGCAATGTAATATTGGTCCGTGTGGCAACACCTACCTTGTTCCTCCCATAGACTTATTGATGCACGTGTGAGGTCGTGGTGACATTTTGGAACATTTTTGGTTAGTGTGCCACAAGATTTTTACAATGTAAAAAACGTGCCTTGGCTCAAAAAAGGTTGAAAATCACTGCTCTAGAATAAAATCAGAAAACGTCACCATTTGTTTGGGGTATAGAAATGTAGTAACGCAAAACCAACAGATGGCAAACATCTTCCTCTTTGGAGTTGGAGCTTTTCTTCCTGTCACTCACACACACAACCTGGATAGATGCGAGACACTGATTTGGCAATAAAAACAGAGGAGTTCTGATGCTAATTTTTTAATATAATGGTGGTCAATGAAGCAGTCATCAAGCAGCTAAGACATATACAATCTACCCAATTACAATATCAGCCTCACTGTTAGGAGAACTTCTGAAAGAGCAACTCTGCATGAGGTTTGGATGCATTGCATGTTCTGTGATCGATTGACCAGTGGGTATGCTACCTCTTGCCCAGAATCAGCTGGGATAGGCTCTTGTTCACTCATGACCCAAATGTGGACAAGCTGTACAGAACATTAATGAATTAATGATTTTGTGTTGGTCTGGAAATATCTTCTATTCAGTTGCGTCTTATATTCGGGTCAATTCTTCTGTGGTCATAGTACATACAGTATTTGCTAAGATATTACATGATGACAATTTAAGATGCGGGTTTTTAAACATCTTCCCAGGGTTGAGGTGCTGGGGTTAGGAGTCTAAGCATAGAAATCCAGACTCCAGACTTTGTCCAGCTCCTCCGAGTAGATCTCAAGGTATCCCAATGTAGATGTCCGGGCGCCACATCATAAGACTCCGTTCAATGTGGAATCCTGGTGACGAAGCTTCTCACTCACTACCTCTTACGGAGAGCTCAGCCACCCCGAGAAACAAATTTCCACCGCTTGTACTACGATCACGTCCATTCAGTCACTAACCACAACTCAAGACCATAAAAATGCTCCGAATAGTAAGACGTTTAAAGAGATTCTGTATACTACGTACATCCATATGATTAATTGTATAAACAATGCAACTTAAGGGCAAAAATAGATTTATTGTCATTTAACTTCTACCTTTAAAACCTTTAAAACCATCCATTTATCTTCAGTGAATTATTTGTCAGCTTTGTTCCCACGCCACGACAGCTGCAAAAAAATATATTGATCTGAAATCCATTGCCTAATTAAGTGTGACTGCTTAAAAAGTTTGTTACAGCCGGAATTAAGGGGTGTTTGTTGACCTTAGCACACCTTTGTACAATCGATGGCCCCCACTCAGGAACTTCAACACAAGATCATGAAATAGTTGTTGATGTAAAGACTTTACTGGCGCCCGTGTTGCAGCCAAGTGACTTTCTTAAAGCTCCACCATTGGGAGGATATTCATTTACGTTGACATTTAGGACAGAATAGGATGACATTTGATTTGTGGCTGAGTGTGGTTTTGGTACTCACACATATATATCAAATGTCTGTGACAGAATGTAAGTGGATCTATATAATTGGTGGAAATGGGCACCATTTATGTTAGAGCAGGGGTCTCAAACACGTGGCCCGCAAGACACTAGTTTGAGGCCCCCACCTTGATATGAAAGTTTAATGTTTCATATGGATGCTGTATGGTATCATGTACCCAGAAAAAATTATTACGTTTGATTAATGTTCATGTTAAAGGTTAAATAACTGTTAATAGTTATCCTCCCTATCAGCGTGGAAGTGGTAAGTTTTTGGCTATTTAAGTTTAAAGGAAATAACTTGAAGGCTACCGTTTAGGTCGCTAGCTCTCTAGTTTGCGAGTTAGCATGTGTCTCAAGACCCTGCAGTTGCGCAATATGTTGTAAATAAAAAGAGTATAAATGTGACTATAGTCGTGTTTTGTCATGTCTACAGGGCTCTAATAATGCTTTGTTCATTTTAATCTGAAAAAAATAATTTGTCTACCCACCAACTATATGTGGTTTCTTAAGTTTTTATTATTTGCCGTTTTATTATTATTATTATATTTATTTATTACTGATTGATTGATTTTCTTTATTCTTGATTTGTTTATTCATTTTTCATCTTATTTTGTGCAGAAAAATAAAAATTAAGATATTTGAGAACAGTGGAATGTTTTATCAGAGCTTTTATTGTAGAAAATTGGAACCAAAGCACTGAAAAAGTTTGTATATTTTTCTGTTTTTAATAAATGCCCAGACCCTAGCTCCAGTGGCCCCCAGGTAAATTGAGTTTGAGACCCCTGTGTTAGAGGGAATATAAAACCATGTTTCATTCACGTAACGGAATTAGTTGTAGTGAAGTCAAATACAAGAAAACATCCAATACATAATAAAGCCACCTTTACTGTTCCTTGTCTACTGTATACTAAAGCACCACCAGATATGCAAATGGATTCTACAACAACAGCAAATGTTCAGGAGTGAAACAGGAAATTTAATTTGTGCACTCATACATCACTTGCTCTCAGCGGCGGTGTCACGGAAACTAATCATGGGTCTTGTTCGTTACTGTTGTCATTGGCAACTTCTGCACATTTCACCTTTCAGCGGGCAGACAGTCTATAGCCATGTGGACTTAGGAGCATGGCCGCCACCATCACACACACACAAAAATACCACACACATCTCGTATGACCTCAAGCATTTCCTATCCAGTTACTCTTGGCTGACAATGTCACCGTGTGCATAAACTTGATATACTGCATACACTGAGACCCTATAGAATACCAGTACACATGCACGCAGTTTAAATTGAAATCATGTTACAATACACAGTTCCACATGTACAAAGAGGAGCAGGGAGAAGCAAAGCTTATTTAATCCTACCCCATTTTCTTTCATATCAATTAATACAGTTATTTGTGCACTTCCTGTAGTCAACATTTAGAAAATTTGAAATAGACACCAAATTGAAATACCATAAAACATAATACCATAATACAATATGTTACATACCATTCATACCTATGGACAATTTAGAGTTGCTAATTAACCTAACATGTTTTTGGAATGTGGGAAGAAATCGGAGTACATTTCGGAGTACGAGAACATGCAAACAAAGGTTTTTTTGAACAATTTTAATACATTAAAAGGGTACACTAGTGTTGAGTCCATCCATCCATTTTCTACCGCTTAGGGTAGCAGTATGCTGGAGCCTATCCCAGCTGTTTCCGTGCGAGAGGCGGGGTACACCCTGGACTGGTCGCCAGGCAATCACAGGGCACATATAGACAAACAACCATTCACACTCACATTCATACCTATGGACAATTTGGAGTCACCAATTAACCTAGCATGTTTTTGGAATGTGGGACGAAACCGGAGTACACAGAGAAAACCCACGCATGCAAACTCCACACAGAGATGGACGAGTGTGGAATTAAACTCGGGTCTCCTAGTTGTGAGGCCTGCGTGCTAACCACTCGACCGCTGTGCAGTGTTGAGTCAATTACTGTAATTTCAACCATTGACATTTTGTCAATTTCTTGGGAAGATCCTATCATGAGTGGGAATTTTGTGGATTAGCCGTGGATGAACCGACTCTGCAGTCAGGCGGTGCAACTTATTCGCTGTTCTCTCTCTCTTAACCCGGAGTTGTCAAGTAACACATTTGTTTTCCATGCGGCTTTGCACTAAATGTGTTTCAAATATGAACTTTTTGTCCTCTGCTGTTTCTTCCCCTGACTTTTCTACTCGTTGTGTGTCTCAGAGAGAGCATCCCAAGTTGCACATTCATTAGCGGTGATAGGGGAGCCCACTGAAATAACACTTAGCTGAGATGCTAACGATGATGGAAATTAAACATTGTTATCTGTGTGTGTGTGTGTCTGTGTGTGTGTGTGAACGAGGAAGCGAGAGCCTTATCAGTGGAAACAGACCTGGACGTGAGTAGGATGGCGAGCAGGAGGGGGAATGGACTGGGGGGTTTGTGGGGGGGAGAAACGCAACAGTGAAATTGAAGGATAAGAAAAGAAATAGGCAAGCGCAGGCAGGCACAGATGGGGAAACGGCCGACAGACACGTGGAGGATATCAAGAAGGGATAATGTGCTGTGAACGAGGAGGGTGCAAGATAAAAGACACAAAGGACCTGAGTGGGTGGGGAAAAGACGAAAAAGCGGGACGTGATTCGGGTGGAAAATGGAAGCACAGGGAAGATAAAAAAACAAACACATAGTTACAGTATATGAATTTGCTGATAAATCCATGCAGGTTCTTTCAGGATACTGTACTTGTATTTATTTTTGAGCCATTTACAGTGAAGAAAATAAGTATTTGAACACCCTGCTATTTTGCTATTTCTCCCACTTAGAAATCATGGAGGGGTCTGAAATTTTCATCGTAGGTGCATGTCCACTGTGAGAGAGATAAACTAAAAAGAAAAATCCAGAAATCACAATGCATGATTTTTTAACAATTTATTTGTGTGATACAGCTGCTAATAAGTATTTGAACACCTGAGAAAATGAATGTTAATATTTGGTACAGTAGCCTTTGTTTGCTATTACAGAGGTCAAACGTTTCCTGTAGTTTTTCACCAGGTTTGCACACACTGCAGGAGGGATCTTGGCCCACTCCTCCACACAGATCTTCTCTAGATCAGTCAGGTTTCTGGGCTGTCGCTGAGAAACACGGAGTTTGAGCTCCCTCCAAAGATTTTCGATTGGGTTCAGGTCTGGAGACTGGCTGGGCCATGCTAGAACCTTGATATGCTTCTTACGGAGCCACTCCTTGGTTTTCCTGGCTGTGTGCTTCGGGTCGTTGTCGTGTTGGAAGACCCAGCCACGACCCATCTTCAATGCTCTGACAGAGGGAAGGAGGTTGTTCCCCAAAATCTCACAATACACGGCCCCAGTCATCCTCTCTTTAATGCAGTGCACTCGTCCTGTCCCATGTGCAGAAAAACACCCCCAAAGCATGATGCTACCACCCCCATGCTTCACAGTAGGGATGGTGTTCTTCGGATTGTACTCTTCATTCTTCTTCCTCCAAACACGCTTATTGGAATTATGACCAAAAAGTTCTATTTTGGTCTCATCTGACCATAAAACTTTCTCCCATGACTCCTCTGTATCATCCAAATGGTCATATGCAAACTTAAGACGGGCCTTGACATGTGCTGGTTTAAGCAGGGGAACCTTTCGTGCCATGCATGATTTCACATCATGACGTCTTAGTGTATTACCTACAGTAACCTTGGAAACGGTGGTCCCAGCTCTTTTCAGGTCATTGACCAAGTCCTGTCGTGTAGTTCTGGGCTGATTCCTCACCTTTCTTAGAATCATTGAGACCCCACGAGGTGATATCTTGCATGGGGCTCCACTCCGATTGAGATTGACCGTCATGTTTAGCTTCTTCCATTTTCTAATGATAGCTCCAACAGTGGACCTTTTTTCACCAAGCTGCTTGGTAATTGCTCCGTAGCCCTTTCCAGCCTTGTGGAGGTGTACAATTTTGTCTCTGGTGTCTTTGGACAGCTCTTTGGTCTTCGCCATGTTACAAGTTAAAGTCTTACTGATTGTATGGGGTGGACAGGTGTCTTTATGCAGCTAACGACCTCAAACAGGTGCATCTGATTCAGGATGATACATGGAGTGCAGGTGGACTTCTAATGGGCAGACTAACAGGTCTTTCAGGGTCAGAATTCTAGATGATACACAGGTGTTCAAATACTTATTTGCAGCTGTATCACACAAATAAATTGTTAAAAAATCATGCATTGTGATTTCTGGATTTTTCTTTTTAGTTTATCTCTCTCACAGTGGACATGCACCTACGATGAAAATTTCAGACCCCTCCATGATTTCTAAGTGGGAGAAATAGCAAAATAGCAGGGTGTTCAAATACTTATTTTCTTCACTGTATTTCCAGCTAACCCAGAAGTCTCCCAACAGTCCACCAGAATTTGAACTGCTACAACAGACATCATTTGTATTCAACACACTTGTACAGCAGGTGAAACCAAAACAAAGCTGTGGAAAATGGAAATATTACACCTCTATTGCACCTGCTTTCACACATACTAACCGAGTGGTTTTATCAACCATTTTATTTCAAGAAGATCACACTGTTTTTTAATGACATTTATGTTGAGGGAAAAGTGTTGAAAGTATAGCACATTTTCTATATTCTCCTATTTTGCGCAAACAGTGTTAATGTGTGAAATGCATCCAGTGGCATAACAGTAAAAAGCAGCATGAGGTGTTTGCAAAATTGGTATAGGCTGATTTCAGTAATATCGATATTGATAATGAAACCCTGAAAAATATCGGTAGAGCAAATATCAGGTCTACAAAAAACTGATGTAGGTGGCCAGCGCTCATCAGCTTTATCTACCTCTGCATGCGCTTTAAAGGGTTAATTGTACTACTCCGCTGCTGTTTTGCAACTCATGCATGTTAGTTAATATGGCTTAGATTAAAATGTGACTCGTTCAGAAACAAAATGTCCCTCGATAATTTTGGTTCCATGGACCAACGACATGAACGGAGTGACCACTTTTGTAAGGGTGGATGTGGGGCCGGTCGAGTGGATACAGAGTGCAGAAAAGTACAACATAGTAGAAATTAAAGTAGGAAATATTGTCATATTTTTTAAAGATTTTTTTCTGTGTACTTTTCTTAAAAGTAATGTTAAAATCGTGTCCTGTGTATTGTGAACGGAGTGCAGAAGAGTATAACATAGTAGAAATTAAAGTAGGAAATATTGTCATATTTTATAAAATATTTTTTTCTGTGTACTTTTCTTAAAAGTAATGTTAAAATCTTGTCTTGTGTATTGTGAACGGAGTACAGAAGAGTATAACATAGTAGAAATTAAAGTAGGAAATATTGTCATATTTTTGAAAAGATTTTTTCTGTGTACTTTTCTTAAAAGTAAAGTTAAAATCTTGTCTTGTGTATTGTGAATTGAGTGTCTCGTGACCGCCTTATTAGTTAGACTGTTGTTGACTGAGCAGTTCTACAAGTTCTAAAGTTTAAAGGTTACATTGTGGTACAGTGAATAATGAATTTTACTTTTTTTTTTTAAAGGAAGAGTCTCTCACTGATCACCTGCTTCAATTAACTACCCATCCTCTTTGTGGGTTAGGTAAATAAACAGCCTGGTTGTAATACAGTATACAGCATGTGGTTCTATTGGAATGAATAGTACATAAATATTTATAGCTGCTACTTCAATGTACAATTACTTAATATGGTAATGGTAATGGTTGAATTTTATTTGAACATGCATCAGGTTACAATTGAGTGCATCACATAATTAATTCACAGTTCCACATGTCCAAAAGGAGTCGGAAGAAGCAAAGCTTATTGTATCCTACACTTCCACCTATTGCTTTTACAATCAGTAACTGTTACATTTGTTCACTTCCTGCCTTTCTGATATTATTTTTTTATTATATATATATATATTATATATTAAGAGGCAAGCAATCCAAAGCCTCCAAAACAAAAATTGGTCACGTCCAACCTGCTCAATGTTGCCTGACTTCAGTGGATCACATTGGCTAAAGCATGTGGCAGAGTGTTGTGTTTATTTAAGCAGCCATGTTAACACATTAGTGCATGTACGAGCGGGCACAGCTCTCGTGCTATTCGAGTGCGTCTCAGCTGTGTTTGTGAAAGTCTGGCCTATGTTTTGCAGACTGTGAAAAATGACCTCGTTCTGACCTCAAACCAACAGTATTTGCAACTTTCACTTTCAAACTCCATCTCTCTTGAATGGGAAATAAGCATGACAAAGGGCATTTGGGGTATTTTGTTGCTACAAATGTGCATTTTATCTAAACCAGAAAGTGAAACAGTTTTTTTGCTTGCAAATTTACAAAGCTTGAAAAGCTGAAAATTTAAAGGGACAGTACCCTTTTTTGGAATGGTGCACATCATCTACTATCCACATGAACACATATGTTTTTGTCTTGATAAAAATAGAAACGGACGCTATACCTAGCGCTAACTTTTCCAAACTAGTAATAGTAATATGGTTCTGTAGCGTAACAACAATAACAATAAACTCACCTCACTAGCCTGTTCACATAAAGTGGTTAACTTGTTTTTGCACTTGTATGACAATTCTGAACATTAGAAAGCTGTAATACCATCAAAAAGGATTTTAAAATGTATGCTAATGAGCTATTCAATATTCCACCAGTTATACTGAATGAGCAGTCATGAATTAAACATTGAGCACAGTCTTTCACTGTTAAATTAAATGCATGACATGCAACCTGCAAAAACTCGGAATATTCATACTGTTGAACCTTACCCCGTCCTGATGATTTTTCCTATTTTCTCCAAAATAAACACAGCTTTTGTTGCACCCCACAGACAGAAGCCACTCCACCTCTGCAGCAAGAGATCTGCCAGACCAGCCGTCGGCCTCAAGCAGTAAAAAACAGCCCCACAAGAAATGTGTGTGTATGTATCCTAAGGCGTGATGTGTGTTTTTTCCAGCACTACACCATCAGAGAGAAAAGGACATTATCAGCAATTTGCCGTCCGAACACTCTGCAGTAATGCAGTGGCTGAAAGGTACTCCAAAACAGATTGCCACAGTCTGACGCACAGCGGGCAGCTAGCAGTAAATCAAATCAAAGTTTGAATTTGAAGAGCGAGGTGGTGAAAAAGTTTTAGAAAGGATTTGAATCCAGATGGAGGAGACAGATACAGCAAAATGTCTGTAAAAGATAGACATATGTCTTAAATGGGACTTATTATGCTCATTTTTGTCCCTTTGTAATGAGTTGTGGACTCCTATAGAGCAGCTACACACAATAACCAGCACAGAAAGCTTTCTAGTTCTTCCAGAATCTGTACCTATTCAGCTGTATTTCTTTGGATTTTATGCTTCCCATGAAAAAGGTCTGTTCGTAGAGACTGGACAGTCCGAAGTTTCTCAAGAAAATAGATCAGAATCAGAATCAGAAACGGTTTTATTGCCAGGTATGATCAAACACATACTAGGAATTTGTTTTGGTGAAGTAGGTGCAGACACATCTATTAAAAAAAATGAAAATACAAAATATACAGAATACAGTATAAATATATGTACACAGTCTGTTTTTGTTTTTGATTTGTTTTTTTGTTTTTTGTTTGTGATTCCGGAAGTGCAGTCTGATTGTGAGTCCAAACTGAGCTTTAATGTAATGCATATAGTGAGTGTTACTTCGAGATTACTTCAAGACGTCTCTCAATGTAAGTAGCTTTAGTATTTTAGGATTTTTACAGCGTTGGTAACGTCTGATGTGTTTTGAGGGACTACCAGTGTTTAAAAAAAACTCGGGTGGAGCCACTGATTGGGGTGGGAAACAGCTATTAGCAGCCCTGCTCCCTTTATGCTATACAGACAAGGCTGGACCAGTGGCCCAGTTCACAAAGTGGCCCACATTCACAAAACAGTCCAGTGTGAAATGTTGACAAATTAAAATGCATTTGGGGGAAGGCAGAGAGCTTATCTGCCGCATAGCCACGCCCATATTTGGAAGCCCACTCCTCTGTGACATCACAAAGGGTCAGTTTTACCACGCCTTCTGAAACTGAGCGTTTTGAGCCATCCCAAACTTCTTTCAGGGCTCACTTCCAAATGCGTACACCTCATTATCTTAAACTTTGGCATCTTTTAACACGAGAATACAACATTCTAACTACATTTATGGGTCGGAAAAGTGGAAAAAGCATAATAGGTCCCCCATTTAAACAATGGAGATATTGTGTACAGCAGGGGTCTCAAACACGCGGCCCGCGGGCCAAATGTGGCCCGCAGGACACTAGTCTGAGGCCCCCGCCTTGATATGAAAGTTTAATGTTAGTGCGGCCCGCGCAAGTTTGATATGGATGCTGTATGGTATCATGTACCCAGAAAAAATTATTACGTTTGATTAATGTTCATGTTAACTGTTAATAGTTATCCTCCCTATCCGTGTGGAAGTGGTAAGTTTTTGGCTTTTTTAAGTTTAAAGGAAATATAACTTGAAGGCTACCGTTTAGGTCGCTAGCTCTCTAGTTTGCGAGTTAGCATGTGTCTCAAGACCCTGCAGTTGCGCAATATGTTGTAAATAAAAAGAGTATAAATGTGACTATAGTCGTGTTTTGTCATGTCTACAGGGCTCTAATAATGCTTTGTTCATTTTAATCTGAAAAAAATAATTTGTCTACCCACCAACTATATGTGGTTTCTTAAGTTTTGACTATTTGCTGTTTTATTATTATTATTATTATTATATTTATTTATTACTGATTGATTGATTTTCTTTATTCTTGATTTGTTTATTTATTTTTCATCTTATTTTGTGCAAAAAAATAAAAATTAAGATATTTGAGAACAGTGGAATGTTTTATCAGAGATTTTCTTGTAGAAAATCGGAACCAAAGCACTGAAAAAGTTTGTATATTTTTTTGTTTTTTTGGAGAAAAAAAAACAGTCTCACCCAGACCCGAGCTCCAGTGGCCCCCAAGTAAATTGAGTTTGAGACCCCTGGTGTACAGTATATACAATATAAGGGATCGTGTTTATGCAGTGTGTAAAGTAGGAGATAATCATATGACAGCAGATGTCCATGAAGAAGGTCCATGCATGCTATCAAGGGAATATAATGACACGATAAAGGTAACAGGAGGAATAGTGATGAGGGAGGTTGTGATGAACGCATGCGAGCAAACTTTGATGTGAAAGGAGCTGCTATTCTCCTCAGGCTGCTTTCTTAGAGGAACGACAAGGATGGTATGCAGCATTTTCCGACACAAGCTGCGAGCGTGTGTTCATTTTCTACAGCGAGCAGCCACCAAATCACGTTACATAAGGACCATCAAAACATGAGGAAGCATGCGACCGACCTTCACTCTGACAGAACACATTATCAAGGGTGACAACGCCATAGAAAAACGCTGTCATTACCGATACAGGAAATTTACATTTTTCTATTCTTCATAATATTGAAAAATGGAGGCTGCAGCCAAGCAGGTAGACAATGTCATTACTGTTCGATGACAAGAATTGTACAGGACTATTTCATAAAAACACAACACAAACTTAAGCTGCAGAATGTAAATCATGTTTAAGTTAACATGTTAAGAACATGTCTGCCAACACTAACAGTGGCATACATTTAATAATAGGATCAATGGATCAACTTCCTGTTCTTTTCTGCTTGGAGTGTGATAAAGAGTGGCAGAAAATTGGGCAGAAATCACACTGACACACTGAAAGATATGCCAGCATCGTTCATTTTGGCTTTTGCAGTGTGGGTATCGGCTGGTTTCGGTATCGGAAATTGAGATTTGGACGATATCGGCATATCGGTTTTCGGCAAAAAAGCCAATATCAGACATCACTAGTGACAATATCTTGTTTTGGATGAAACACAAATATAATAGGTCTGCTTTCATGGATGACTAAGGAAATGTAACAAATATCCATCGATTCACTGATGTCAGGGCTGCACGGGGACCGAGTGGTAAGCTTGCAGGCCTCATAGCTTAGAGACGAGAGTTCGATTCCACCCTCCGCCATCTCTGTGTGGAGTTTTCATGTTCTCCAGCCATGCATTCTCCAGGGACTCCGGTTTCCTCCCACATTCCAAAAACATGCTAGGTTTTGTCCATAGGTATGAATGTGAGTGTGAATGGTTGTTTGTCTATATGTGCCCTGTGATTGGCTGGCGACCAGTCCAGGGTGTACCCCGCCTCTCACCTGAAGACAGCTGGGATAGGCTCCAGCACCCCCGTGACCCTCATGAGGATTAGCGTTCGAAAATGAATGAATTAATAATTGATGTCAAATAATTGGGTAATCAATTAACTATTGATTAATCGATTACTTTAAGTCAGGGGTCTCAAACTCAATTTACTTGGAGGCCACTGGAGCTAGGGTCTGGGCGACACTGGGCCGCATCGGGTTTAAAAAAAAAAAACAAAAAAAAACATATTTATTAAAAACAGAAAAATGAATGAACTTTGCTTTGGTTTCGATTTTCTACAATAAAAGCTCTGATAAAACATTCCACTGTTCTCAAATATCTTAATTTTTATTTTTCTGCACAAAATAAGATGAAAAACAAATAAACAAATCAAGAATAAAGAAAATCAATCAATCAGTAATAAATAAATATAATAATAATAATAAAACGGCAAATAATAAAAAGTTAAGAAACCACATATATTTGGTGGGTAGACAAATTATTTTTTTCAGATTAAAATGAACAAAGCATTATTAGAGCCCTGTAGACATGACAAAACACGACTATAGTCACATTTATACTCTTTTTATTTACAACATATTGCGCAACTGCAGGGTCTTGAGACACATGCTAACTTGCAAACTAGAGAGCTAGCGACCTAAACGGTAGCCTTCAAGTTATTTCCTTTAAACTTAAATAGCCAAAAACTTGCCACTTCCACATGGATAGGGAGGATAACTATTAACAGTTATTTAACCTTTACCATGAACATTAATCAAACGTAATAATTTTTTCTGGGTACATGATACCATACAGCATCCATATCAATCTTGCGTGGGCCGCACTAACATTAAACTTTCATATCAAGACGGGGGCCTCAAACTAGTGTCCGGCCCGCTGGCCGCGTGTTTGGGACCCCTGCTTTAAGTAATACTCTACTACTAGCACTACTACTCGACTGCACTGAATGTTAATTTGTGTTTTGGTTCTACAAAATACATTTGATCTACTTGAGAAACATGAGATTTCTGAGTAAGTTTAAAATACTGTCAAATGATTGTAAAAAGTTGAAAAGTGGCCTTAAAAAGACGGGTTGTTTTATACTCGGGTAAAGATGTGTTCCATGACTTTGGTCCATACAGTGCATGATGTGCCACCATGCAATCACAGACCAGACACATTCCTGCAGGGATCAGCGACAGTGACGGGCAGAGATGCATGTACTTCAAGCCAAACACAGAAGCATGACAGACAGATAAGATCTGACCCTCTGGATCACGATCCCAAATAAGAAGTTCCTTCCATCCTAAAAACTGAGGCACATACCTCCAGCGTCTGTCTGGTACCCAGCTTAAGGGAGGATGAGGGGGATAAATGAGGTAGCTCAGGAGAATGTCACCTCACTAGCTACAGCTTAAAAGCTCATTTACATCTGTTTCACAATCACACGCAGCTAATCGGGACCTTTGACAGCCCAAATACCAAAAACCCACCTGTCTTTATTCTTTGAGTTGGAGACCAGCAGGCTCCCATGGACATCAAGTTTGATAAATGATTATTTTCCCACAGTGGGAGGCTTTTTGGAGCACTATAAGAGACAGGCATGAATAGAATGTGCTTTGTGGGTTGATATGCAGATGAAAGAATCATTTTTATTTCACGTTCCCATTTGTTTAATTGACTGTTTAATTTCATTTTTCTCTAGGAGTGATGCTTTTACTTGCAATTACAGCAGAAATCACACAAATCTTTGCTGTATATATATATATATATTGACTTGTCATTGTATGAGTACAATGAGTGTATATACAGTAGGGTTTAATATGAGACTTAGATTCAGAGTGGATAAAATAAAATAGGATTATCCTTCTTGATTTTAAGACTGTAATAATCTGAAGTCCTGCAGCAAGAAGATGGCAGTCACACACACTCAAAATGAAATTAATTGGCTCTTGAATTTGGGGTAGAAGCATATGCCGTAATAAAAGGTTTACTATCTAAAATTGTAGAAGCTCACCCAAGGCATCGCGCCGTCAGTTGTGTGTCAGGAAGGAACTGTCAGGAAGACAAAACAACAATTAATCTTTCATCGTCCTTTGTGTTGTTTTGTGTGTGAGATATTGTACAGATTCCACAAATGTTACCATTGTGATTAGATTACCAACTTGTCAACATCCCCTGCTGCTACAAAATCTGCTGTTTTGGGAAAACGCATCATGGCATCATGACGTGAATCAGTTATTTGGTGGGGATGTTTTGATTTTTAAGAGCAAGGTTCTATTGCATGGTCAGCGTGGTGACAGTGTCTGCCTCGCAGCCCACAAGTTCTGGCTTCAAATTTAGCATGTTCTCCCACATCCCCAAAAACATGCTGTGAGGCCCAGCCACTGATTTTGCCCCGCCTTCACCGAAGCCCATAAGTAGGTCGAGCGTGTGCACGCTTTCTCTCTTACGCCGTATCTCTTTCTCTCTCTCGCCTCCACTTTTACACTGTGCCCGGCCACATGCACCACTTGTGGTCCGGAGCTACTCGGCTGTTTCTTGATGGCTGCAGGCCTGACCCTAAGCCTAACCCTTGCCTTTTGCTTTGGCTTGGTGGGACCAGCGCTCCTGTTTTAAGCTTTGTATGGGGGTTTGCATTAGGGTATGGCTAGCAGTGTGGATTATGTTTTATGTCAAGGGTCTCAAACATGTGGTCCGCAGGACACTAGTTTGAGGCCCCCGCCTTGATATGAAAGTTTAATGTTAGTGCGGCCCGCGCAAATTTGATATGTATGCTGTATGGTATCATGTACCCAGAAAAAATTATTACGTTTGATTAATGTTCATGTTAAAGGTTAAATAACTGTTAATAGTTATCCTCCCTATCCGTGTGGAAGTGGTAAGTTTTTGGCTATTTAAGTTTAAAGGAAATAACTTGGAGGCTACCGTTTAGGTCGCTAGCTCTCTAGTTTGCGAGTTAGCATGTGTCTCAAGACCCTGCATTTGCGCAATATGTTGTAAATAAAAAGAGTATAAATGTGACTATAGTCGTGTTTTGTCATGTCTACAGGGCTCTAATAATGCTTTGTTCATTTTAATCTGAAACAAATAATTTGTCTACCCACCAACTATATGTGGATTTTTAAGTTTTTATTATTTGACGTTTTATTATTATTATTATTATTATTATTATATTTATTTATTTATTACTGATTGATTGATTTTCTTTATTCTTGATTTGTTTATTTATTTTTCATCTTATTTTGTGTAGAAAAATAAAAAGTAAGATATTTGAGAAAAGTGGAATGTTTTATCAGAGCTTTTCTTGGAGAAAATTGCCCCCTTCCTGATTTATTTTTTTGCCGTCTGGAAAAGGTTCTAAAGCCATTTAAAGCTTTGGGACTCCAGCGAACCACAGTGACAACCATTATCTGCAAATGGCAAAAACATAGAACAGTGGTGAACCTTCCTAGGAGTGGCCAGGCAACCAACATTACCACAAGAGCGCAGCAACGACTCATCCAAGAGGTCACAAAAGACCCCAAAACCACTGCTGAACAAACAGAACAATAAGGCTCTCAATTTAGCCAGAAAGCATCTTGATGATCCCCAAGACCGTTTGGAAAATACTCTGTGGTCTGACAAGACAAATGTTAAACTTTTTGTGTCCCATTAGATCTAGCGTAAAAGGAACACCACGTTTCGGGAACATCATATCAGCAGTAAAATATGGTGGAGGTAGTGCAATGGCCTGGGGATGTTTTGCTGCTTCAGGACCTGGAAGACTTGCTGTGATAAATGGAACCATGAATTCTGCTGTCTACCAACGACTAAGTTCAGTTTTTTACCTTGTAATTAACCGGAGGGCTGAGGTCCTGTGGCACCCACCCCTTGCTATACATCTTTGGTTTCATCCACATCACATGGCAGACTTTTGATCATGTTTTGGAGGCATCAATTGTTTCTTTTGGTTTTTTTTTATTCTATTCTCTCCATACTGAAAATTGTGTACTCAAATTTGCATTGCATCATTTGTATGTCTGGCACTGATTTGTATTTATGAATATCATCATGGCGTGAAGACAACAGAGCGACTGTTGTACAGTTGCTCCATCTCCAGACATTCTCATATTTTCTGAAACCAAGCTCACTTGCATGGAAAGCAAGGTAATCTTTCTCTTTCTTTGTGAACAGACATCATGAAGGCCTGATATTTTATGTGCATGTTTGTCATCCCTTTTTTGTTCCTGCCTTCAATAGAGGGGATTAGAGCCTGAAGATGAGGAAGGGAAGGAAGGAAATGAATGGGAAGCACCAAGAATGACCTCTTTTGATATGTGGAATGAAGTGACAGAAGAATCACATGTTGTGGTATACACTATATTTTGGTCTGTATGTGTGTTTATGTAGCCTTTCATCCAGTGATCACTGGAAACGGGTTGTGACATACAGCAAGCCAGAGGACACAGCACTGGCTAATATTGGTTGCGCCTCATATTAGATGGGGCTGGGGTTTTGTTTTTTTTTTGTACGTGACACAACACATCTGAGCCCACCTGAGGCTGTGGGATTTCATTTTTTCTCAGCACAGAGTTCATTTAGACCACTGTGTGTGTGTGTGTGGATTGTAACATCGGGAGAAAAAGAGATTTAGTTTGAGGCTACAGGTATTGAATCATCTACAGTACAGTTTTTTTTGTGTGTTTTTTTTTTTACAATCAAAAGCTGAAAGTGTGACGCCATGATTAAAAACCCAATAACCTCCTGCACCCGCAATTGTGTCATAGAATTTTTTGAAAGCTTTTATTGGTTCATTCACCGAATCCAATAAAAGACATGTGATTTTGGCAGTTTGGAATAAAAGGCTTTTCTATCACAGCAGCTTGCTGGATGTGTTAATATCAGATCAAATGCATGTATGGCTCAGCTGTAGTATCATTTTAACTTAAAATGATTGATTCAATAAACTCATGGACCAGTGACACTTATTATTGATGCAACAATGTGAATGAAATTGCTATCAACTTATGTTAATAAGCACCTTGGATGAAGGTTCGCGCTCTGCTGACTGCCTTTCCAGTTTCAGAGATGATTATTTTCTGTAAAAGTGATGATTGCCTAAGGATGTAAGCTCCAGAACAACACAACAGCCACATGACATCTACAATTAATGCAAACTTTGACATTTTCTGTAACTTTCTTGACCTCCATATTGGATTCCACCCTAGTGTGCAATCATGAATAGACACCACTGTGATTGACTCTAAAAAAAAACACCCTATTAGACAAGTGTTGTGAAAGTAAGTAGTTTTCTTCCTCCCACACTTTCCATACTAAGCCAGGATTTGAACGCCTCTACAGTTGCACTCAGTGAACCTCAACAGACGCCACCACAACTGAAAGACGGGACTTATCATTCTCTGATTTATCAGCACATTTCCCGATTCATTATTGAGTACAGAGGTGGACTAGTAGTTAATATGTTGGCCACACAGTTAGGAGGTCAGGGTTTGAATCTCCACTGAACACACTTTCCTTCGAAGCAAAGAAAATCTAGTTCAAATATCCTCCAGCTCACTTCTGCCTTCAGCAAAAGCAGTCCAGTCAGAAGGAGGGAGGTACAAAGGCGGTATAAATCCTAAGTGGAGGAGGATTGTCAAGTGAGTGGGTGAAAGTGAAGGGAAAATGGAAGCTTTGGCAGAAATACAGCATGAAATTGTTTGCATTTTGCAGACGTGATGGCAGAGTGGCTGGGAAATGAAAGGCTTGTGCAAAGAGAGAGGAAGGGAGACGGACAGTGGGAGAATGTCAAAGCCGTCGGTATGGTTGACGCCTGAACATCACATCTAGTATGTGCTCAAGACAAATAAAGCACACCTACGCATATGCACTCTATGGCTTATATACACACAAACACACACATTTGTGCTAGGATGGCCAACTCTTGACCTTTTGAACTTGGAAGAATTTCTTCAACATGTTCTGAATAACTACAATCAAGTCTGACACACACAGTTGCCATTGTGGTTTCCCTTATGGTTCTAATCTGGTCTAGACCAATGCAAACATACCATTTCCATAAACAGAGGCAGGTAGCAACAGCTGTCAATGTCATACACAATTATATCTTCCATCCACTTAAAATAGCCTGCTACATCTATGCATTATAATGCACAGCTATGGCATGTAAGCAACCAGAGAGCATCAAAAAGTCAAGTGTGTAAAGATGGAACTCAAATCATAGTTAGAGACTAAAGTTAGACAATAGCAGAGGTGGATTATGAAAGGAAAAACCAAGAGAGTGTTCATGTCCGCTTGTAAAGATCTCTTTACATGTTAGTGTTATTACTGATTGCGTTATGTGAGGCTTTTAACCTGACTATACAGACTCCGGGTTAACTATTACGGAGATAATTAGGCCGGCAATTAAATGCAGATTTACGTTCATAAACCAACAGCAAACGGCATTGGCCCCAATCACAGAGACAAAAGCAGACTATTATTAGACATGGCTGCTGTTTTGTGGTAAAGTATGGTTTAGTATTAGTCAAAACATATTGAAATACAAGTGATATGTAGTATTCTGGTCACTAAGAGACACTATGACATAAAATATTGTGACATTATCTTACATTAATTTACCTTAAAGCTGCGTAAATTCATGAAGTCAGCCATGGTATGTCCCGCATGATAGAGTGAAAACAAGTTTTCCTCCCATTTTGTGGGGAAGTGGTAAGTTTTTGTCTTCTTAAGTCTAGAAAAAATGATTTGAGGCCGATTGGTTAACTCTCTAGCGAACAACTGCCTCTACTGCAGCAACACAAACTGAGCTTGTCTTTTCTTTGTTTGAAACAGTCGAGGTTTATTGTGGTGTTCTTATTGCAGTTTATGAATTTTATTTTTAGTTATCTATCTTAACCACATTTTTACCAATTTACAAGCTCAGTGGTTCCCAAACATTTGAGGACGACCTCAAAAATATTTTCCTATGCAAGTAGGCCATTTTTGCCACCTTTGCTTGCCATCATGGTTTAGCTTTAAACAATAACATTTCAGCGAAGGAAAGTCAGTATTAGTGTCCACAAATCCTTATATTTGCATTGTTACATTTATTTTTATCTATTATTTGCGGGGGCTTACTACATACATTGACAAGCATAAAGTCGTAAATATGAGAGGAAAAATTTCATAAATGTACAAGAATATTTACTCATTTTTTCTCGTAGATATACATCTTTATTTCTTATACATTTCCAGCTTTATTCTCAAAAACTAGTCATTTTGTTATCGTCATCATTTACGAAATCAACACTACCTGAACTCAATCACTTTTGTTTTTTCATGGTACAGCACATTGGTTAGCAATAATTGGAAAGAATGTCCTCTTTAAATAAAGCGGACCTTGCCCTAAAAGTGATGAAGGTGTATCTGACTTTTATTATGACCATCTTAATTTAAAAGGATAGTTTGTATTTTTTGGCAGGAACTTATACTGTATGATATGCCCGTGGGCAGCGTAGTCCATCAGCTGAGACTTAGAGACCCCACACTTGGTCCCCTAAGTCCAGTTCTGGTCGAATTTCGTTGATTTTTTCCAGGTATAGTCGCTGGGGTTACACAAGCTTCTTAAAACGATATGAATTCAAAAGAGTAAAACATTTGCATCACAAAAAATGCCTCCTTGAAAAAATCCTCAAAATTTGCTGGGCATTATATTTGTCTGAAACCGTGGTCATCTTGTTTACGTTTGTGTTCCAACGCGGAAGAAGATGCGAGCATGTGACTGAAAACATTGCCTGCACAGCTACTGATGGTTTTACGACAATAGGAAAATGTGTCTCTTTTCAACATGTAAAAATATGAGTAGTGTTGTTTTGTTGTGTGAATTATGAGTCGGACTAATGCCCTTGTGTACCACCACTACTACCAGACTGTTACAACCGTCGCACTCCAGTAAAAAGGTGATATCCTCAAGGGTGCCTTGATGTGTGTCCGCCTGTGTCAACACTGTGTTAGCACACGGTGGAGGCTCACAAGTGTGTGCACGTGGAAGCAAAGATGTGCTCGGTGATGCATGGCCCATTTTTTGTCTGTGCGGGACATCTGATAATAAGCCAATCACTGGTGCTGATGGAAAGGGAAGAGTGATGAGAGCAGGGAATGCGACTGAGGTAAGAAGGGAGGAAGGGTAGTTAAATAGATGCGTGATGATGCACACTGGGTTCCTCGGAACACCTGAGACCGAGGTGGAGGCAGCTCAGTGGCCCTCGGCTGAATGATAGCGTCATGTCTGCCAAGGAGATTTCATGATAAAAACAGACGTTGTTGTACAATAAATCTTGTAGAAAGTAGTTTTGGCCAAGGTCTGTTTACAATCACAGTCGAACAGCAATTACCGGGTGTGATATATTGAGCTATATAAGCTATATAAGCGCTTGGTCAAGCCTCATGGCATTTGAAGCATAAAAACATTGATAAACGAGGCCCATTGTGCATTAATTGCTGCACCCGGACTGCAATAGGGAAATAAATGGAGATGTTATTTGAGTTTGGCACCTTGACAAGCTCTCCTTCTGCATGACTGAAATGAAAACAGTCAGACTATTGGGAGGCACACATTGATCAGGCTGTTATTGTTGCCCCTCCACCACCTTGGAGGGGTTGTATGCCTTGAAAATCCTGTGGTACAGAATAAGGAAGACAATCCATGATGACTTGATGGATATTCACCCTCAGGATTTATTCTTCCTCTCAAAAATAACAACACTTCAGATATCATAAGATGATTACATCAACAATTACCAATTTGCTTCCAGACACATTTCACATTTTTCAGTTAGCCTGCTTCATGTTATTAACTTTACATTAAAGCTGGCTAGCATTAGCCATTTCGCTTATGTTCAAATGCTCTACAACACATTTTGTAACAAACATTTGGCAGTCAGCTGTTTACTCTAGCAACTTTCTAAACTCTTTACAGTCGTTAAAATATAAATTATCTCTACTTTGTACTAACCTGTGGTACAGACTAAGGAAGACAATCCACGATGACTTGACGTATATTCACCCTCAGGATTTATTCTTCCTCTGTCGTTTTATCACCTACTCTATACCACCATCGCTGCTAGCACCCCCTAGTGGACCTTGCGGTATTACACCCAAACGCCAACAATGGAGATTTGGTTATTTTAGAAACAAACATATAAAAAAAATTGTAGGGTGTTTTTTTTTCTTTTACAACTGAATTTCATATGTATGACATGAACTATTACTACTCTTAAATGCTCTAACCATATTTATGTATTTTAAACATTTTTTAAAAACCACGTTACCTTATCTTTTATGTACCTTACATTATCACCTAATGCAGGTCCGTATAAGGGATAGAGAAATATACATTTTAAGTAGATGCTGTCTTGTATGCTACAAAATAAATTCAATTACACTCCCAGCCATCGGTGATGATGACTTGACAGTTTTTATGTTGTAGAGTTATTTAGCTACCTTACATAAAGACACAAGTAAGAGGCTGCAAAAAATAATAATGCATTGCATTTCTAGATTATCTGTGAAGGCATAACAGGGACACAATCATGCAAATAGCCCCAGCGGAATAAATCAAGGAAAGCTGCAGTGAATCGGTACCTTTCACGCATTCAGGAAAATATACTCAACTGAATTTGCGTTTCCTGTATGCTTGAAAATGACTACTTCCCGGCCCGGTGATTTACGTATCGATCAGTCTTTACGACACGCAAATACGGCGGGTCATATACAATCTGCAAATATTATGCACTCAGCAAACAGGCAATAAAAAATCATCATCAGGAGCTGGCAAGCACACATAAAGGGCATAGCAATCACATATGTGAACCTGCATGAGAAATCAGAGGGGTTTGTCTGAAAGCCTGCAGTGGTGAGATAAACAAACACGGCATTTGCCACTTTATGTGTGTGTCTGCATGTGTGTGTTGCTTCTAGGGTCATTTCATCCTGCAGTAGAGACCAGACCAATAATTGTATATTTACTGTCATTTTCGCCCTCCATACTCTCCTGTTTTTCTCATTTCACATGCCATATAAGCACATGAACCGATAAACTCCCATCATGCACATCAAGAATGCATTTATTCTCTCTTCCCACTAGTGGGCAGTTGGGAATGTTTCATTCAATGAAAAATGACTTTCTCAACCAGTTTTTTCTCATACACTTCTTGCCTTTGTGCTGCTACCCTCGGGGAACACAACATTAGGTACACATGCACATCACTGTCATGGCTGTAGTTTCAAACAGTGTATCACTACTTGTTCAGGTAAAGCAAAAGGCCCAGGTGGGCCCAGACGACACAGGTTAGAGTTCCCACCAGCAATCCATCGCCCAGCTGTTGTACCTGTTCAGTGACGCTCCCAAGCTCGGAGAATTGAGAGCATTCCGTGAAGTACGTGGACGACACAACAGTTGTGGGCCTCATTCAGGACAACAACGAACTGGCTTACAGGGAGGAAGTGAAACACCTCGTGGATTGGTGCAAGGCGAACAACCTGGTCCTGAATGTTGACAAAACAAAAGAGATCATCGTCGAATTCAGGAGATCCAGACCCAGCCATACTCCACTCTGCATCAACGACACGGCCGTAGAAGTTGTGAGCGCAACCAAGTACTTGGGGGTGCACATCACAGACAAACTCGACTGGTCACTTCTCGCCTCCTCTCTAGCAAAAAAGGCACAGCAGCGACTGCACTTCCTGCGGCGGAAGAGCCTCCCTCTTCCCTCCTATCCTGAACACTTTTTACAGAGGGACCATCAAGAGCCTGCTGACCAGCTGCATCTCCGTCTGGTCTGGGAGCTGCAAGGCCTCGGACTGGATGTTACTGCAGAGAGTGGTGAGGACAGCGGAGAAGATCATTGGGACCCCGCTCCCCCCCATTAAGGACATAGCAAACACCCGCTGCGTATCAAGAGCCCGTCGGATCGACTCTGACCCCACACACCCCCAACATGGACTGTTTTCTCGCCTGGCATCGGGGAGAAGGCTCTGCAGCATCCGCTGTAGAACAACCAGGTTTAGAGACAGCTACTTCCCCTTGGCCATCAGACTGCTCAATGCCAAATAAGCCCCTCTACCTGCACACATGCACAACCCAAACTTTAAATTATTGTTATTTATTCTAATTTATTTAAATTATTTGTACAAATTACTGCTTACGCTGTACATTGTTGTTCATATTTGATGTCATCATGTCATGTCATTTATTCTCCACATTATTATTTATTATTTATTATTTATTATTTATTATTTATTATTTATTATTTATTATTTATTATTTATTATTTATTATTTATTATTTATTATTTATTATTTATTATTTATTATTTATTATTTATTATTTATTATTTATTATTTATTATTTATTATTTATTATTTATTATTACACGGGAGCCAGGCAATTTCACTGCTGTGTTATTGTGCAATGACAATAAAGAAAGTCTATGTCTATGTCTAAAAACATGAGATTGACTCGAAATAGTGGAAAAACACAAAAGACGACATTTTGGTTAATGAAAAGGGCATGAATATTAGAAAGTGTGATGCAGAGCACTTCTCCATCACAGCATAAGCACAACCACAATAATGAAAATTGTTGTGAGTGTTATAATAGTTGTTAAAGCAGAATTTGTGATTGAGCTCGTGGATTGGATTTATTACATAGTGCAAGTGTATTCTTCTACTGTGGGCTCTAATTTCGTAGAGCAGGCGAAGGAGCGGCGCACCTGCCTTGCGCACCCACACCTACGTGCCTCCCACCGGCGCAAGTGGCAAAGAGGGAGGAGAGAAGGCTTTAAGATGGTTTAAGGGGGAAAAAATCAAAAACTTCTAATGTCACTGATAACACAGAGCTCAGACGCAGGCTGTCTACATGGGTAAATGTAAACGTAGAATAAAAAGCCTCACTAGAAACAGTTAGGACACCCCTCATGTAAAAAACATGTAAAGCAGGGGTCTCAAACACACGGCCCATGGGCCAAATGTGGCCCGCAGGACACTAGTTTGAGGCCCCGCCTTGATATGAAAGTTTAATGTTAGTGTGGCCCGCGCAAGTTTGATATGGATGCTGTATGGTATCATGTACCCAGAAAAAATTATTACGTTTGATTAATGTTCATGTTAAAGGTTAAATAACTGTTAATAGTTATCCTCCCTATCCGTGTGGAAGTGGTTTTTGTCTATTTAAGTTTAAAGGAAATAACTTGAAGGCTACCATTTAGGTCGCTAGCTCTCTAGTTTGCGAGTTAGCATGTCTCAAGACCCTGCAGTTGCGCAATATGTTGTAAATATAAAGAGTATAAATGTGACTATAGTCATGTTTTGTCATGTCTACAGGGCTCTAATAATGCTTTGTTCATTTTAATCTGAAAAAATAATTTGTCTACCCACCAACTATATGTGGTTTTTATTATTTGCCGTTTTATTATTATTATTATATTTATTTATTTATTACTGATTGATTTTCTTTATTCTTGATTTGTTTATTTATTTTTCATCTTATTTTGTGTAGAAAAATGAAAAGTAAGATATTTGAGAACAGTGGAATGTTTTTTTTTTATTTTTTTGCTTTTAATAAATGCGTTTTTTTTTTGTTGGGAAAACCTGATGCGGCCCAGTCTCACCCAGACCCGAGCTCCAGTGGCCCCCTAGTAAATTGAGTTTGAGACCCCTGATGTAAAGCATTTCTTTGTTCTGCAGCAAAGGCAATAAAGCTCTCTATTTGATGCAATTCTCTACACAGGTTCATAATTACATCTCTACCATCACACTTTATCATCACTTATCAGAATATTCAGCTTCAATAATGTTCTTGCCTTAATCATGCTGGGGCTTTGTCTAACATACACTGACCAACCGCTACCCTTATTATTATTATTATTTGAACAATCTGCACAATATTGATCCAATACAAGAATAAGGCTCATTTTGTCATTATGTTGTGCAGTGTGTGGGGGACAACAGAATCTAACATATCATTCATGTGATGAAATATGGGGTCCAATAGTGCTGTGGGAGAAAGAAGAGGAAAGAAGCAGCATGTGTGCGTCTCATCCTTTCCTCCTTTCATCATTTCTGCTAGTATCCACTTGCCTGCGCTGGAGTATATGCAGCTGTCATGGCTTCCCCTGCCAAACAAGGAGACAGACAGAAGGAGGGTTCCTGTTGACTGAGGGATGCGACCAGGGCTCGAGACTGTACTGTCAGTGCACACAGCTTTCATTATGTAAGCAGCAGATGACAGAGGCGATGGGGGGGCTAGGGAATGAAGAAGACAACAAGGAGACAAATAAAAGGAGGCAAAGTAGTGACAAGCAGCCAGTGGGCAAAAAGAAAGATGGGCAGAACCGCCATCATAAAGAGTCTTACTCATTCTAGCTCTGGATGTACAGGAGAACTGTGCTGAGAGGCAAGTACACAACAGATTGACGACAATTACATCCATTTAAAAGTGGATTAGACTCCAAAACCAGCATGGAGATTCATTTTTACACACAAAATCATCTTAAATCAGGGCTCTTCAAACGTGGCTGCCCTCAGAGAACATAATGGAACCTGATTAATTTGACCTTATTGATGTCAAAGTCAACCTGAAGGTGATGTCAACGTACATCGTTGACCGCTTTTGTCAACATAAAATTTGTGACCCGAGAAGCAATTTCCATGAATAATCGGTTTATCTTTTATGCCGACATGTGTATCGTTAACGATATCATTATTGCATTATCTTCATCATGTTAAAAGCAGTTATGTCAAAATTCGGGATGTTAGAATTAGGGTTTTATGCTGCCGATCTCGATAATCCAGAAGAAAAGTGTCAGGTATGATGTGTGATAGAAGAGTTTCAGCTAAAATGAAAGGAAAAGTACACAAAACTGTGGTGAGACCAGCCATCTTGTTTGGTCTAGAGCAGGGGTCTCAAACACGCGGCCCGCGGGCCAAATGTGGCCCGCAGGACACTAGTTTGAGGCCCCCGCCTTGATATGAAAGTTTAATGTTAGTGCGGCCCGCGCAAGTTTGATATGGATGCTGTATGGTATCATGTACCCAGAAAAAATTATTACGTTTGATTAATGTTCATGTTAAAGGTTAAATAACTGTTAATAGTTATCCTCCCTATCCGTGTGAAAGTGGTAAGTTTTTGGCTATTTAAGTTTAAAGGAAATAACTTGAAGGCTACCGTTTAGGTCACTAGCTCTCTAGTTTGCGAGTTAGCATGTGTCTCAAGGCCCTGCAGTTGCGCAATATGTTGAAAATAATTAGTAGTATAAATGTGACTATAGTCGTGTTTTGTCATGTCTACAGGGCTCTAATAATGCTTTGTGCATTTTAATCTGAAAAAATAATTTGTCTACCCACCAACTATATGTGGTTTCTTAAGTTTTTGCCGTTTTATTATTATTATTATATTTATTTATTTATTACTGATTGATTGATTTTCTTTATTCTTGATTTGTTTATTTATTTTTCATCTTATTTTGTGTAGAAAAATAAAAAGTAAGATATTTGAGAACAGTGGAATGTTTTATCAGAGCTTTTCTTGTAGAAAATCGGAACCAAAGCAAAGTTTATTCAGTTTTCTGTTTTTAATAAATGCGTTTTTTTTTGTTTTTTTTTGAAAACCTGATGCGGCCCAGGGAGTGACCAGGATGGATAGGATCAGGTACATCAGAGGCCCATTACATGTTAGAGGCCTTGAAGATAAAGTCAGTTATCGGGAAGAGAGATGAATATATTGGTAGAAAGATGTTGCCAGGTAGGCGGCATAGAGGAAGACCAAAGAGGAGGTTTCTGGATGTAGCAAAGGAGGACATGAGGGTAGTTTGTTGTGAGAGAGACAAATGTAGAAGACAGGGTTGGATGGAGGAGACTGAGTTGCTGTGGCGACCAGTGAAGAAAAAAGCCAAAAGAGAAAGAAAGAAGAGCTACTATAACAAAAAAAATGTCCAAGACCTACTCATCTTTTAAACATTTATCTTCACAGCTTATTTCAGCTTATGCCAAACAAAACCAATAACAATGTCCATTCTCATTGGGATACCGACTGATGGAATGGCTGTATCTTTCACAACAACATATCTGAGAACAAACCAACATATTATTGAGTTTTATAGCGATGTTAATGGGTCTAAGTTGAGAGCCAGTATTCACTGCTTCAGTCCATTCCGGTATTTAGTTGGTATCGTGTGGAGCCTCAAAGTTGACCAACTTTTTGGCTTCTTTCCACAACCTTCTAGAACACTGTCAGGTTCAAACTCCTGTGTGACACTTGTAAAAACACTTAAATGCAGAAACACAGAAGAGACAGACAGCAGCAGCTCCAGGAGGTGGTGTTACCACCCGGTAGTGGCTTGAGGCGTGTTGTTGAGTGATGATAAGACTCATGTTAGCTGCTGCAATAACAATATTGCTGTAGCTTGGTCTAGTCCAGGGGTCTCAAACTCCACTGGAGCTAGGGTCTGCGCAAGGCTGGGCCGCATCAGGTTTTCAAAAAAAACCAAAACGCATTTATTAAAAACAGAAAAATATACAAACTTTGGTTCCGATTTTCTACAATAAAAGCTCTGATAAAACATTCCACTGTTCTCAAATATCTTAATTTTTATTTTTCTCCACAAAATAAGATGAAAAATAAATAAACAGATCAAGAATAAAGAAAATCAATCAATCAGTAATAAATAAAAAAAGGAATAAAAATAAAACAGCAAATAATAAAAACATAAGAAACCACATATAGTTGGTGGGTAGACAAATTATTTTTTTCAGATTAAAATGAACAAAGCATTATTAGAGCCCTATAGACATGACAAAACACGACTATAGTCACATTTATACTCTTTTTATTTACAACATATTGCGCAACTGCAGGGTCTTGAGACACATGCTAACTCGCAAACTAGAGAACTAGCGACCTAAACGGTAGCCTTCAAGGTATTTCCTTTAAACTTAAATAGCCAAAAACTTACCACTTCCACACGGATAGGGAGGATAACTATTAACAGTTATTTAACCTTTAACATGAACATTAATCAAACATAATAATTATTTCTGGGTACATGATACCATACAGCATCCATATCAAACTTGCACGGGCCGCACTAACATTAAACTTTCATATCAAGGCGGGGGCCACATTTGGCCCGCGGGATGCGTGTTTGAGACCCCTGGTCTAGTCTAAATAGGTGAGTCCAGTTACGTGCATTGTTAGCTCCCACATGCTAACTTGTTTTCTCTCTTTAGGGCCCTGACCGGAAAGGGACAGACATGTATGGTCATGTTTCCCATAAGGATTGTGAATGATAGGCAAAATTCTAAATAAAAATTGCAGTTTTCCTCGAGGTGAATACACCAGCCTGAGCTTCAGCTTGTCATGTTGCCCTCAGAAAGGCCAAGCTGTGAAAGCCGCAGTCAAATAGCTGTAATTATCTTCAATCAGTCGACAACTCGGGGGCTGGCTGAAATGAAAGGCTGCTAGCACACAAACACAGCAGAGGGAAAGAGGGATGCAAGGCAAGGAAGAGGAGAGATAGTGGAAATAAAAGAAAAGTACAGCGAGTCTTAAAATCAAGCAATGTGTCATAAATGACATTTTAAATGAAGCTGGTGCAGATGTGAGGTGAAAGCGCTCATTTCCTTGCTCCTTCATTAAAGCCTCTTGTCAGTCTTCAGTTGCTAGACACTCTTTTCACAAACAAGCATGAAGACCTAATGGACCATTTCTTTCAAAGACAAGCATTGCCTGCATCTTTTCATTTCCAGTCAACCTATCATGCTACCCTGAACACCACCGCCCCCACCTTTTCATCACTTCACGGACACTCAGTACAAATGAAAGTATTATCTACAATTGATTAGCAGTTTCACTAATCCATTATGAGTTCCAGACACAGAATGAGGAATTGATTTTGAGCTAACATGCATGGGCGGACACAAGTAGGCGAGCGGCTGCGGACGAGGAGGTTTCTAATGAAGAAAAGCATATAAAATCCTGCTTAAATGTGATGGCACCACCTGAGATGTTTGCAGACTCGCATTTGGTTTGGATTAGAGATGCTCATCAAGCTTCAATGTATTTTTCAAGAAATATGAGGTGACTAAAGACATAGAGAGAATTATAAAAGGTATCTAGAAAGAGACACACCACTCCATGAAGACGTTTTGAGGTTGGAAGGTCATAGTAGAACATTCCACTGTTCGATTTATCAGTGACTGCAATGCCCGGTGTTTATTTTGCTAGATACACACTGCTCTCTGCTGGTTGTGATAAGTACATATACAATTTTGTCAATCGCGTTACGCAAATGCAGTGCAAATGTTTCAGTCAACTTTTTAACTTGATATTCCTTTATGGTTGTACAATATTATAGAAGCTTCTTAATGTTAATTTTATTAATTTTTAATCTTAAAATCCATAACTGATATCACCAAATAAAACCGTCATTCAGACTGTCGCAAAGGAATTTTTTATTTCACCCTCCTGGTCGATAGGGGGCGACATTATATTTAACCATTGAAGTTCAGTTTCAAAGAAGAGTAATGCAAATCAATTCAACATGGCAGCTCACCTTATACACCGAATGGGC
This sequence comes from Doryrhamphus excisus, assembly GCF_037039965.1. Lineage (NCBI taxonomy): Eukaryota > Metazoa > Chordata > Actinopteri > Syngnathiformes > Syngnathidae > Doryrhamphus > Doryrhamphus excisus. The sequence continues at coordinate 19,302,756 of NC_136362.1, forward strand.
TTCAATGCCCTTTATTCTAGTGTCTGTGCTCCGAAGCAGGTATTGTATTGTATTTACAGGAACATGTCGGGTTCGTCTTATGAGTGTTTTCTCGGTTTTACTCGACGGAGTCGAAAATAATGCGGACATTATTTGAGGACGCTAATAGCATGCTATGCTAGTAGTTAGCTGTTGATAGTGGTCTTGTCATTTCAGTCGAACTATCTGGCGGAGTGTTTGTTGGAAAGACTTCATTTACTCTTGGTTTAGGCAAAGTTTAAATGGGTACCTTAAATAGGGTACCTTTTGTATGCGTTCCAGAAGTAGTAATACCCCGAAAGCTATAGTGTAAGCGTTATGAGACATACACATACATACACTTGTAATGTGTACTACAACCACCACATTACTCAACGTCAATAAGTTAAGTGTTCAAGTATGTGATACCAGGTTTAAGTTCATTATTATTCATCACAACAACCGCTTGAACACTGTATGCAGGCACTGAGGATCTGTTGGGGCGTTGTGGAGCAAGTAAGGGGTTACTACGTCGACTGGAAGATGCTGAGGGATGTCAAAAGAAGACAGATGGCTTTTGATTATGCTGATGAGAGGTTACGCATCAATTCACTGAGGAAGAACACCATCTTACCAAAGGAACTTCAGGTAAAATGCAACATTTTCAACATGGGCGTAGGACTGTCTTTTAAATACATGATTGCTCTATGTACACTCATGTACATAACTATAGCTGTACAGTGTGACAAAGTATATATGATTATTTTGGAGAGCAGGACATTTTTAACATGTCGTATTTACTTTAATAGTACACACAATAATTGCTACATATGTTGAAACAAATGGGCAATAATAGATTATAAGATACTACATGGCCAAAAATATAAAAGTACTACACAAATTCAAATGACAGTAGCATTTTACAACATTTTGCATGTGTCCAAATGTTTTTTTTCCTCCACAATTCTTCCAGGAGTTAGCGGATAAAGAAATTTCAACATTACCCCGAGACTCATGTCCTGTGAGAATCCGCAACAGGTGTGTGATGACATCCCGACCGAGAGGAGTGAAACGCAGGTGGAGACTCAGCCGGATTGTCTTTCGTCACCTGGCGGACTACAGCCAATTGTCTGGGATTCAGAGAGCAAGGTGGTGACTTAGGAGGACTAAGTCGAAGCAATGTTGTCATTGGCACAGACTTTTTGGGGGGACATTTCAAGAAACCGTTAATTGTGCAGGAGAGCCTTTCAGCCCTTCCAACAAAATGTTGTCTTCTAAATGTTTTGGGGCAGTGTATATTTTTTCTTCTCAATAACCTCATGAGAAATGACAGTTAATGTGATCATCCAATATGAACAAAGATGATTCAATAAATACTGTACACATTTACATTATTCGGTGTGTCTTTTTTTTCTCAAGAGAAAAGCTTTTATTTACAGCCACACACAATGAATGGAAAAAGTTGTTGTAGTACCGCTAATGTCCGATAGGTGGCGTTAGAGCCACCACATGCTTGAGACACGCCGGTAACTGTCACGAAGGAGAAAGCGGCGCTTCATGTCCGTGCTAGAGCAGATTAGCAAACATAATCGCTGAAAAATAAAACTTAAAATACAAGTTCTAAATGGATGTAACCGAGCAGGTACGTAATACAACTTATCTATGTAATGTTTGTACCAGAGAACCATTTATATGTGGTGAAGCTCATCACGGCATATTCAAATGAAACTAGTGCTTCCCATGCTAGCCAAACTAGTTCCCTACAATGAAGTACAATGCATTGTACTAGCTGGTGTTATCTGCGTCATTGTATCCCTGTTTTAGTACATTAAGTGCGACCTACGTTCATGTCAATGCTCATTCACATGTGCTTGTGCCAGTCCCATTGTGCTTCTTCTGTTAGCTTATTGAAACAGTACAAAACGGTTGATTTTTTTTTAATATTTGCCAATTTGGAATGTTGGTGCTCATTGTTTGGCGTACTTGATTGTGGCTCTCTTGTACTAGTCTGTAAGTAGCGTTTGCTAGCACAATTTAGCTAACGTTCTAACATGTACCGTGAAATGAATTTAAAAAAATTCTTCTCTCTTCCAACTGTCTTTTATTTAGGCAATGATATAATCCAGAAACTCATGAACATATTTCTTTAATTTTGCTCAAACGTTTGGTCACAGTATATTTCTACAGGTAGTCGTCGGGTTATGTACAAGTTGTGATCCTGACGTAAGTCAGATGTTACACCTAAATCAAGTTCGAAGTCACTCACACTGTACATCTTACACACAAAGGTCATAAAACGCTAAATGCAATTTTTTAAAAATCCATCTCATTAATAAGACCACTAGACTGCTTGATTTTTCCTGCCACTTTCAGGCCGATCAATCACTTCACTGAGTCCTTACCTAATGTCATTTCACAATACTACATGTATTTAGAATGAATTAGAAACCATAAATAATGTGTGTAATTTGGAGACACCTTGCATTGTATTTGGGGATTTATGTGTGATATCATTTTACGCTGGTGAGTTAGTAAATAATGACTAATTGTTTCCCTCAAATCAGATCAACCAGTTGGAGGCAGACTTGCAGGAGCTGAAGTCTCTTCTGGAGAAGGCCGAGAGGACAAGGGTGCAGGAACTCCTCAAGCAAGAGCAGAAGAAGCTTGAGAAAGAGATCGCTGTCAAGCGTCAACAGAAAGAGCAACAAGCCCGGAGAGACGCTGACCCAGCTGCGCCCTCGAAAGCGACTTATACAGTCAAGATCACCAACTACGGTAGGAGACACCTTCTGTGTATTGTAAATGCATTACCTGTCATGTTTATCTACCAGTGTGTGATATCCTCTTTGCCTCCAATGCAGCATGGGACCAGTCTGAGAAGTTTGTGAAAATTTACCTCACATTAAAAAATGTGCATAAGATTCCATCAGAGAACGTAGAGGTGAATTTTACAGAAAGGTATGTATATAATGTCTGACGGCACAACAAAAATATCATGCTGGAACAAAAAAATAAGAACAAGCTTGCTCTGCTGCAGGTCATTTTCTGTGCTTGTGAAGGATCTCGACGGGAAAAATCACCAGATGACTATTCTCAATCTGTTATGTCCCATCGATGAAAAGAACAGCTGCACCAAGGTGAGAAGAGAGATTGATTGCTCATTGAGTAGAGCAAAACATGCTTTCATTTTAGTCTGTAAAATAAAGACTCGAAAAGAGGCATATTTATGTTACATAGAAGAGTTTTGAAATGTGTGTTTGAAAATCTGTGTTCCCACAGATCAAAACCGACATGGTTCTGATCATGTGTAAGAAGCAGACGACAACAAAATGGGATTGCCTCACAAAGGTGGAAAAACAGTCTAAGGAGAAAGAGTAAGTCACTATCTGCTCCCGTACGATCATGTTTGGGGCACCAATTACTTCACGTTTTGCCCCCTCATCAGTAAACCCAATATGGATGAGAACGCAGACCCCAGCGAGGGCCTGATGAACATGTTGAAGAAGATCTACTCCGAGGGCGACGACGAGATGAAGAGAACCATCAACAAAGCCTGGTCAGAATCTCAAGAGAAGAAAATAAGAGGAGAAGAAGGCATGATGGATTTTTGAGCTACAATCGCCGCACTTCCATAAGAGGTCTAAATTCAACTTGAAATGACTGAATGTAATGTTTGAATTCATCTGTCCATTCCATACATTCATATGTGCAATGCATTCCTACCAATATGTTATGCTTTCCATCCATGAAGTGTCAGCACACACTGCGATGCTTTACTATATCAACAACCAGTAGAGGGCGTCCTCCCACCCCTTTTAGTATATTATGATATAGCCAAGAGGAAGTAATTATCATATTAAACATGTTCAAAACAGATTGTTTGTCATTTAGTAGTTGTAATATTTAAAAACCATTGACATGTTTAATTCATGTGATTCATCTTGAGTGGTTTCAAGTAACATGTTTTCAAACAACATACTGCAATGTGTGATTTTCTGTTAAATTTTCTTTGTTGACTTAGTTTTCTTAAAAAAAAAACAAAAACAAAAAGAGTCAAATTATTGTTAAACCACATTTCAGGTTGTCCATGCATGCAGTTATTATAAATGCATTTGTGTGACACTTTCATTTATGGTGTTTTGTCTACATTTGAATGACCCAATACAGTATATTCCGTTCATTGTATTGTACTGAAAAAGCTTTGGAGATGGTTGCTCTGAGACGCTCAACGTCTACAAGCTGGACACAGGCGGCGCTATTGAGTCAGTGCTCATTTTGGCCACCAGATGGCAGCAATGTTCCAATAAAAGGTACAAAACCGAATAATTCTCTTTTGTAAGGTTTTTTAACATAGGGCCTGGATGGCGAAGGGAACGACATTTATGACAGTTAGTCTTACTAAAAAGATGGCAGTATAATAGTGTTAATTATGAAAGGTATGTCCCTACAGCATTGTTCATTCACATTTTTCTTCCATCACAGATCGATAGTGATTGGCGTGACTGTGCTATGAGCAAATCGTCTGGACTTCATCTTCCTCGCCGCGACCCGCCCATTCTGCGTGACGTCACAAACCGCGTGCATATAAGCTTAGAAGCGCCCTTGCCCGGACAAGCCAAATGGAATCATCAGACCGAGGAGGACGCACTCTCACCTGACGCATCAATTTCCGAACCCAAATAAAAAACCCTTAAAGGAATATAACACGCGTTTGAATGGATCTGGGCTGTTTCACGGCGGCACAGCGTCTTTCGTGCCACACCATGAATGCGGAATTATTTAAACCCGCTTCCGAGCGTGGAACCCAGCAGCAGCAAGCTTCAGCTCCGGCGTCGAAAACCGGCAGGAATAAATCGGAACAAGGCAAACCGGAGCTGGCACAGGTGGTGACTGACTCCAGGACGGGACGGTCTTACAGTAAAGGGAAGCTTTTGGGAAAGGTACGATATTTAAATCGTGTGTGTGTGTGTGGGGGGGAGAGAGAGAGAGTGAGAATCACACTGTGCTGTGTTCCAGGTGTGTCTCCTCACTTGTACTAATGTGATGTCACACGCAATGAATCACGCACAAGGTGTGCCCTTGGTTGTGTTTGCACTTTTATTTTTTCATATTTTAGATAAAGCATACAAAGGCGCACCCATAAAGGTTATTAAATGTCACGAAAAAGGAAAAAAAACTAGAGGAAGCTACTGCATCAACATGTTGCGGCGTCGGGCGAGGGGCCAAGTCATGTCTGTGTCTGTGCTCGATGCCGCAGAGCCCCCCAACAACGTCTCCGTCTATTTCATGGTTAATGAATGCAGCAGCTTGGCCTGCATCATCCCTCAAAGCGTCATTTGGTGCATCAGACGCCACAATGCTAGGAATTGAGCGTTTGCATGATATGAGTGATGATTTAAGGAGGAACAACTGGTGCTAAAGCATACATTTACCCCCCCCCCCCCCATTTAAACCCAATCATGTTTATTGAATGAATCCAATCTGTTTTTTTTCCTCAAGGGTGGTTTTGCTCGATGCTATGAGATGACGGACCTAACGACAAACAAAATGTTCGCGGTGAAGGTGATTCCACAGAGCAGGGTGTCCAAGCCGCACCAGAGGGAAAAGGTATAGGTGCCCTGTGGTGTCGTACACATATTTTCCACATATTACGTATTACATATTTTCTTTCATTGCAGATCACCAACGAAATTGAGCTGCACAAAACCCTGTCGCACAAGCATGTGGTCAAGTTCTCCCATCATTTTGAAGACCAGGACAATATCTATATATTCCTTGAGCTGTGTAGTCGCAAGGTGAGCAACATTGCAGCTGCAGAAATCGGTCTTGTGTATATCGAGTCTAATGGTTAAAAGTTATCTTGTTTATTTCTACCAGTCCCTCGCACATATTTGGAAAGCGAGACACACGCTAACTGAACCCGAAGTACGGTATTACCTCCGACAGATCATATCAGGTCTCAAGTACCTCCACAGCCGTGGTATCCTGCACAGAGATCTCAAACTAGGTAGGTAGAGAGATGGACTATGATGAGAATGCTGTGAATGTGCATGAAAGCATCCAAAGTATCTGCTGCGACTTTGGCCGTGGAATGCTGACTGAGATGGGAACCGGGGGGGGTGGAATGCTTTTGTTTCTTTCAGGCAACTTCTTTGTGAATGAAAACATGGAACTGCGACTGGGGGACTTTGGCCTTGCTGCCAAGCTGGAGACAGTCGAGCAGAGGAAAAAGTATGTTGAGATTATGGGATATGTTATGGGAAACGGGTGTTTTGAATTCCCTGAAAGGACGCACATTTGGGTCCCTGGTGTACATGCCCAACCATTAAATGCAAAGCAGGTCTTTTCTATGTCAAAATAACAGTCTGTTCAAATATTGGTTTTGGTGTATGTGATGTAACATCATAACCACGTAAGAGTGCTCTCACATAGATTTTCTTCATTCATGACATAGCAAAAAGCCATTGTTTTGTCTTGCAAGCAAGACATTGAACGACTATCATATCAAAGCCAAAAGATAAGCAGTGTTATTGGATGCAGATATTGCATCACTTTGCAAGCTTACAATGATCTGTCGTACACTCTGTACTGAGCATACCAAATGTATTTATTTGAGTGAGTTTGACATTGGGGATTATTGTGGGGTCTATTTCTTTGAGAAAAGTGATGGGTTGTAATGCAAAACCTGGGAGGAATCACAGTACAATGTAGTTCTGGACTAGGCTGTTTGTCTAAAATTCCACCTCGCATAAACAATCCTAAAAGTCAAAACACAAAAATGTATATGTGCTTAATTATGGGTGTTATATAAACAGGCCACTGCCAGGAAGCTGTAGATTGTGTGTGTGTGTGTGTGAGAGAGAGCGCTTAAGAGTCAACCAGCATACATTGAACAATCTGTTTCTATAGACTTCAAAGTATTTGCTTTACCAAAGCCCGGCTATTGGCACACTTGGCATTTTTCTTTGCTTGTGTAACATATGCACCACCTTCAAACTGGATCTGGTCCAACGCACAGCCAACTAAACCGGTTTCCAAGTGGCAGTTGAATGTTGCGCTTACAGCCTAGTTTCTGTATCTGTTTGACACGTTCCTGTGGAATACCAGAGCAGTTGGTGATGTATGTGGAAGTTTTACATGGGTCAAAGAGGATGAAGAGTCTTGAACCAGTCATGATGTGCTATATTATATATGACCATATTGACACTTACTATGGCACCCATTATGTCATTGTATGGTCATATCACCTTGTACTTCGGTACGAGGTGCATTATTTAAAAAAAAAAAACTTAAACTGTATTATGGAAAGCAGGAAGTGAACAAATGTAACAGTTACTGATTGTCAAAGTACCAGATGGACGGGTAAAAAAAAACGTTAAATTGTATTGTTGAAAGCAGGAAGTGAACAAATGTAACAATTACTGATTGTCAAAGTACCGGATGGAGGTGTAGGATTTAATAAGCTTTGCTTCTTCCTACTCCTTTTGGACATGTGGAACTGTGAACTGATTATGGGAATTATGGGATGCACTCAATTGTAATCTGATGCATGTTCAAATGAAATAAAACAATTACCATTACCAATGTTAAATAGAATCCCCCTGTCTGTCCATTGTAGAACCATATGCGGGACGCCCAACTACTTGGCCCCTGAGGTGCTCAACAGGCAGGGCCATGGCACGGAGTCCGACGTTTGGGCCCTTGGTTGTGTTATGTAAGTGATTTATCAGTCATGTGTAAAATGGCAAGTCTATGTTGTCCTTTGAGGCTTTGTTTGCTTTTGAGTCAGAGTCTCAAGACATCTGTTGTAGTCTTCAGCAAGCCAGAACATGAATGGCCAACGTCCTCAGCCAGTTGCTAAATGAGGACATTGTGTGTCATCAGTCGTCGTGACGCCATTGCCTTCGTTTCTCCCCGTTACTCCTTTTCAGGTACACGTTGATGTGCGGCAACCCCCCTTTTGAAACTCTTGACCTCAAAGAGACCTACAAGTGTATAAAGGAAGTGCGGTACAACCTGCCTTCCGCGCTCTCGCCCACCGCGCAGAAACTCATCTCGAGCATCCTGCAGAAAAACCCAAGTGACAGACTCACCTTGGATCAAATACTCAACCATGAATTCTTCACCAAAGTGAGCCGCACTTTACCAGATCTTTCACCGTCAAGTCATTTTCACCTCATTCTTACCATCTTCTCTCTTGTCCCTGTAGGGTTTCACTCCAGATAAACTTCCCCCCAGCAGCTGTTTGACTGTCCCTGAGCTCCATCCTCCCAGCCCCGCCAAGAAATTCTTCACCAAAATGGCCAAGAGCCTCTTTGGCAAGAAGAAAGCAAAGGGTAACCACTCAAGTGTCTTTTCTTTTTAAAGTACCGTAATTGTACAGCACTTGTCAACTTGCAAGTCTGCTTCTGTCTCATGGGAGATGATGGTGCTCTTCTGAAGTGAGGAGTCATGTGTGACTCATCGTTTTTTGCTGTTGCAGTGGAAAAGACTCTGTGTGAGGACAAGGAAGACAAGGACATTTCCAAGCTGGTTTCTGGCATCGTCAAGTGCTCGATTAGCCGACAGATCAGCTACAAAACAGTGGGACCAAATGAGGTACATATTATATATCATCTATTTATAAAGTATGCGCTGGCTTTTTTTAAAAATTTTTTCAATCTACTCCTGTCCTGTTATACATGATTCTCTATGGACCAATGGCCCTCAGCCTCTCTAGTTCATCATCGGTGTTGGCACACATTGTTGTTTTGGCCCTTGACAAACCAAAGAGCCATGGGTGGAATAAATTCCGACAGTTTTGGAAATCCAACAAAAATACAGCCGGAGTAGGTGCGGATTCTGGAAGATCTAGAAAGCTTTCTGTGTGGGTTTCTGTTCAGAAAATGAGCATTATAGGTCCCCTTTTAAGACGCGCCAATGCAGAGCTTGTCGCAATGGTTTCACGGTGATGTCATCGCATCAATGGTGACGCAAACCTTGATGTTTTGAATTCAAAAAATCAACTTGACAAAGTCTAAACTGTAATTCATGTTAAGACTGATTGTTTGGTAATATGTTTTTTGTTCATCTCCAGGTACCCTCACCCAACAGTCAGCTGGTCAGCTCAGTGCCTCTGGAGCAGACGCCTGCTGAGGAAGAATCCAGGAAGTCTATCTCGCGCTCCTTCAAGGGAACAATGGCTAGCAGCTCTGAACGTAAGCTCTAGTGCTCACTGTTTTTTTTTTTTTTTTTTTTTGTATCAATTTTGTTTATTCATGATTAATTTCCTTCCCTTTTCCAGCGTGTGAAGATGTCCTCACTCCTGCTGCCGTGTCTGAATGTGCCATGAAAGTCCTTAATGGCTGCTTGGCTACTATGCCTGCAGGTATGCGTTTATGTTTATCACATGAATACACTTTTACTTTGGGAGCAGTTTATTGGGCCAAATTATTTGCTGGTCTAAGCCCTTTCTAAAACCTTGACTATCTGAGTCATGTGGCTTAAAGAGTCTTAAGCTCTTGTAGCCTCTATGTGGAAAATTCTATCGGGGAATATAAGCTTCCATTTGACTTCCTGTTCTGTTGTCCGCACAGTATTGTTGTTTCCTTCTTATTTACCGCTGTTATTTGTGCAGCTGCCAAAAATCCACCATGCCTGTCCAGGCCACAGTCCTTCCTGTGGGTGACTAAATGGGTGGACTATTCCAACAAATATGGCTTTGGCTACCAGCTGTCAGACCAAAGCATTGGCGTGCTCTTCAACGAAGGAACACACCTCAGCCTCTGTGACCAACGCAAGTAAGTCATAGTTGATGATGCAAATTAGCAAACAACCTCTTGGGTGTTTTTTTCTCAGTAGTCAAGCAAACACAAAACTTTATAGTAGGGGTCTCAAACTCAATTTACTTGGGTGCCACTGGAGCTCGGGTCTGGGTGAGACTGGGCCGCATCAGGTTAAAAAAAAAAAAAAAAAACGTATTTATTAAAAACAAAAAAATTTTAAAAACTTCGCTTTGGTTCCAATTTTCTACAAGAAAAGCTCTGATAAAACATTCCACTGTTCTCAAATATCTTACTTTTTATTTTTCTACACAAAATATGAAAAATAAAGAAAATCAATCAGTCATAAATAAATATAATAATAATGGTAAAACTGCAAATAATAAACTTAAGAAACCACATATAGTTGGTGGGTAGACAAATTACTTTTTTCAGATTAAAATGAACAAAGCATTATTAGAGCCCTGTAGACATGACAAAACACGACTATAGTCACATTTATACTACTAATTATTTTCAACATATTGCGCAACTGCAGGGTCTTGAGACACATGCTAACTCGCAAACTAGAGAGCTAGCGACCTAAACGGTAGCCTTCAAGTTATTTCCTTTAAACTTAAATAGCCAAAAACTTACCACTTCCACACGAATAGGGAGGATAACTATTAACAGTTATTTAACCTTTACCATGAACATTAATCAAACATAATATTTTTTTCTGGGTACATGATACCATACAGCATCCATATCAAACTTGTGCGGGCCGCACTAACATTAAACTTGCATATCAAGGCGGGGGCCTCCAAACTAGTGTCCTGTGGGCCACATTTGGCCCGCGGGCCGCGTGTTTGAGACCACTGCTTTATAGTAATGTTTTATTTGCTTACACAGGACTGTCCACTACTGCTTGACCAACAAGAAGCACTTTAGTTTCCCTGCCAGCTCTCTACCGGAGCAGCTTCGCAGCCAGAAACAAATAGTAGAGCTCATGGCCAACTACATGGAACAAAATCTCATGGAGGTACCATCAAATGTCTTTTTTTTTTTTTTTTTAATTTAGCTGGCTCCATTGTTTAGTACTTACTGACCTGTTTTGTGCATTGGCAGGGTGGAGACCTCCACTGTAAGGATGAAGTTCCAGGTCCTCCTCCTCTGCTGCTGCAATGGGTGAAGACTGACCACGCGCTTGTAATGCTCTTCAACAATGGCACTCTGCAGGTTAGAACCACATGTTCTTATTTCTCTTCAAATACGTTTGTAGACATGGCTGCAAGTGTAACATGCATGCCTTTAACACAAACGGCAGACATCTTTAATGCATGCAAGGGTAGATGATGCTGAACGAGGACCATTCATGATATTTCAAATACTATTGACAGTGTTTTTTTTGACCTGGTGCTAATCAGACCTCGGCACTTATTTGATTTTGAAGACAACGCAGTTGGTGACTGAGACTGTTAATTGAATAGAGGTGTTAATTGGAGCATATATGGTACATATATAATCATAGTTTTTTTTTATCATTAGCTTTCCTTACGGGTGTCAATTTTAGTGAATTATCGAACAAAATGATGTTTTCTGGTAGGATGCATTTATTGCACCAAACTGTTTACATGATTAATTTGACACATTTATTGCTGATCCATCATTTGGATAATCGTATCCTCAACCCCGCGCTCTGCTTCCTTCCAGGTGAACTTCTACACAGACCACACCAAGATCATCCTGTGCAAGTCTTCTGACTCCTACCTGCTGACTTACATCAGCCGCGAGCGCGTCTCCTACACGTACCTCCTCAGCATGCTGAGCGAGACCGGCTGCACCTCGGAGCTGCGACACCGCCTCCGATACGTGGTCCATCTTTTGCAACACCACGCCGACGCCTGAGTGCCATGACGCCCGGTGCATTCCCCCATCCCGCCCCATCCTCACCTTCTTCCGAGCTGCCTGAGTGTCCCCCCCCACCCTCGCCTTAGAGGCTCATTGAATGGCTAACTGATGTCCCAGAGGCTCAATGACTGGCTTGACCGTCTTTTGTTTCATTGGTTGACTCTTTGCAGTGCCAAAAAAAAACGAGCCCACTTCAGTTTCACTTCCCGGAGCAATATTGCCATCTGGACCGGTGCTGATGCAGCTGATGATCCCGTTGATTTGATCAAGCGGGCAGGAAGTTGCCAGATGACGCATTTAGCCTCAAGGCTTTGTGCCTGTCCAGCATTTGCCTCAAAGGTGCTCTTTAAGGACATGATGATGGATCCGGATCCCCTCACATGTAGATGCCTAAAAACAAAACCCACACATGCCACCTACCAACAACTCACTGTTTCTTGGTTTTATGGTGCCAATCAAGCCTGCTGCTTTCGGCTTCTTCTCGTAGATTCTATTAGTGCCAGGTGTGGTGTCTCTAGTGTAACAAAAACACTTTAAATTGCAGCTGACATTTAATCTAGCAGTGTTCCGTTGTGGCTGCAAGGTCACCAGTCGGGTTGAACAGGTTGGGTGACTTTAGAGCACAGAACATTTTAGAGAAAGTTTGATTGAACAGACGGACTCCTCGACCCTCCTGACCTCTGGTCATCGGTGCACCCGTTCATTCTTCTTTTTTTTTTTTTTTTTTTTTAAACCAACAGATATGAGCCAGCAATAGGATCACATTATGATCTTTACCTCACATGCACAGTTGACATTCCTGGCCATATTTTGATGGTGAGATCAGAGAGCAATTGCTTCTTGTGCCTCATTATCACCTTTTTGTTTGGTGCATTCACTGACATGGTACACTGAGTACTTAAGGGCCTATGGGAGCAACACAATAATGCACGGCCTGGTTTTTTTTTTTTCTCTATTTTTGTAAATGAAAGCAACCCCTCTTCGTTTTTTTTTTTACCATCACCTCTTTTATTTGTTTTTAACAAAATACCAAAATCTTTTTTTTTGCTTTTAAAGTTTTAAAATCACACATAAGGTGAATGTGTGTGCTCATGTGCCACTAAACGATACAGTTGGTTTAGAAAAAAGGGGAGGGAGAGGGTGTAAAGTGCCTTTTTGGAGGGATGTCTGTATAGTGCAATAACAACCCTTTTTTTGTGAATGTCCAGCTGATGGGTTTTTAACAGTTGGACGTACTTTTGCACTTGAAACAAAGTTCAAAAGCATGTCCAACAGCACTACACTGTCACTACCTGGTATAAGCTTTTAAAATAAACTATCAATGTAATAATCTACCGTGGAAAAAGAAAACATTGTACTTTATGTACTGCAATCCTTTTAGCGGTTTACATTGCTTTTCTCGACCCAGAGTTGTATCCTCAAAACTGTGATCTGGAATGCAAGTGTCGTGTACAAGTGTCGTGTTTTCAAAACCATTGTGAAAGCCATCTGCCAACTTAGGAAAAAGTCTTTATTTTCTTGGCACATAAAGTCCTGTTAATTTATTTTTATTTATTCATGGTTTTTTTTTATTTATTGTGTAAATGTTCGGTCTTGACACAAAGAAATGTTCAATTCCACTCACTTTTTGTATGTATTGTATGGGGGGAATAGGACAAAATAAAGTTTATTGAAAAGAAACTTGGTTTGATTTTGTGGTTAAGACTTTCAATCGAGAAAGGACTTATATTTTTCAAATAGTGTTAAGCTTTTTAAAAGGTTTAATCATTTAGTGCAATGATACATATGTGGTAATACTACAAAAATGCCATGTGATGTTTTTCATGCTAAAATATTCTTACTGGATTTTTTAAAATATATGTTTGTATTGTATTTAAAAAAAAAACACTGAATTTAAAGTACTCTCCATGTTTTGTATATTTAAACAGCATTATTATGCGCTACACATACTGACGGGCTCGTAACTAAGTTTCCACTACTATCAATGTTTTTTAGAGGAAAGGGAAACAATCCATTTTATGATGTTTCTCCACTCCACAATGTATTCTAATTTCAAAACATTTATCCAAATATACGACGGGGATTAAAAGAATCATCATAAAACTGGTATTACCTGTCCATGTGATGTTTTAAATAATATTTTAAATGTGAAACTGAGAAAACCCAGCCACATTGAATGCATCTGTAGGAAGAAGTCATGCTAACATTAAATCTGCATCTGTAGCGCCCAGCGCTAAAGCACAGCAACTGGGTAAGATAATATCATACTGCTACCACTATAGCTTAAGAGAATCGGTTGAACTCCAAATTATACAACCTTTAAAGCATTCCACTTCTGATATGTTGCTGTACATGCTTTTTATTGGACGGCAACGTGTCAAATGTGAGCAAAAATGTGACAAAGTGAACTCAACCAGACAAACGGGACAGAGGCAGCCATCTTGTGTCTGCTTTCATGTTGTCTTTGAGGACTCACTTGTCACTTGAACTCAAGCACACGTTGATAGAGATGTTGTCTAACTTCCCTCGCAACGTCATGATGGAAACTGGGCCAACGAGGTCACAAAGCTGCTGTGCTTTGAGCATTTGACATCTTGACACGTTGGCGTCACAGCTGGAGTTTGCAACATTGCGTTGCAGACACATTTGTTCTTCATTTGCTAATGTAGTGGATGAATCCTATACTGTTGTGATGGTCAAAGAGACATCATGATATAATAACCCCTTTGCTACTCTTTGTGACAAAAGGTTGCTATGTATAATACAAGCTATGATGTGTTTTTAGCCTTTAGCCTTTAACCAAAATAAACAACATGAAATATCACAAAGTTTTTTTGACTTTGTATTGATATTACTAATTATGATGGGTTTCTGAGAAATATACTGTAATCCCTTGTTTATTGCAATTAATTGCTGCTCGACATAGAAAACCTATTTTAGGACCTTCTAAATATAGTTTAACATTTAACATTATAATATACATATACACATATACTCATATCCTGATATATTTACGATATATATATGATGTATACCCCAGTGTTTTTTCCACAAAGTGAGTTTAGACAAAAGTCAAAGCCAAATATGCGTACAAAATTTTATTAAAATGTAAACAATCTTACAGAACAATAGCCGCTGCAATAAAATAGTATATGATCTTTAAATAAATATAGAAAAATTTCAATATAATGTTCAACCTTCAGTGCAATCATGCTGCACTCACGGTGTTAACTCTGTAGCAGGGTTAGTGCCGTTAGCGCTTCCATCTTTACATTGTCTTTTCTGCTTTTTACTCCTGCTATGCAGCCTCTCCTCCGTATCTCCGTGGGGATCTCCGATCGCTCGGTGTAGCTAAGGGGTGCTCCGTGCTCACAGCTGCTTCTGAGTAAACAATGGAGAAAGAAAGTAATAAGTAATAAATAAAGCACTATTAAACACCCCAGAAGATACTCGGGTGGTGCCATCTTGAAATATGAGACCTTCGCATCAAATACAGTCTATATCGATATGAACGATATGCTTGTTTTTGATATATTGCTAATTGACAGCAAAAAATAGCATTTTCCGTAATGGGGGTTTTCTTTTGAAGATATTACAAATCTGTTGGCCAACTCCAGATTCCATAGTGTCTTGGCTATACATAATGGTTTGTTGCATAATATGTTGTTTTCCAATGGTGAAAATTCCAAAGGTCCCCAATTTTGTCATGTCTGGATCATAGTATCGAGAATTACCGAGATCAGTCTTTGATATTTTTTGTGGAACCTGTTGGAAACTTGTAATGTTTTTCCCAAATGCTCTGACCAATTTCTGTGCAGAATCCTTTTAAAAGAAATTCCTGGATCCAGATGGTGATGGTCTGGATCAACCCCATAAATGAGTCAGTTCCTCCATACCGTATTTCCAACAATTCCATTCAGAACTGGGCTTAGTTAATAATAAGCCAGTTAAGATATACTATAAATAAGATTTGTGCTTGTTTGTGTTGCTATAAATGTGTTCCCGAGGGGGAGCAGAGTGAGTGGCCGACAGGAAGTGGCATCAGGGGTTCAGAGCTGAGTTTCATCTTGCCGTAGCCTACCGCCATAGCAGTAGCGAAGGAATTATTGTGCCTGTTGAGCGATAACACAACAGGTGATCAAGTCCGGTGATTGTGTGTCTCACTAAACATTCATTCATTCATTTTCTACCGCTTTTTCCTCACGAGGGTCACGGGGGTGCTGGAGCCTATCCCAGCTGAGGGGAGGGTTACACCCTGGACTGGTCACCCGCCAATCACAGGCAAACAACCATTCACACTCACATTCATACCTATGGACAATTTGGAGTGGCCAATTAACCTAGCATGTTTTTGGAATGTGGGAGGAAATCGGAGTACCCGGAGAAAACCCACGCATGCACGGGGAGAACATGCAAACCGAGGGTGGAATTGAACCCTGGTCTCCTAGCTGTGAGGTCTGCATGCTTAACCACTCGACTGCCGTGCCGCCCCTTACTAAACATTAAAGTAATAATACTGACACCTAGTGATTACTACAGCACCAAGGCTGCACGGTGTACGAGTGGTTAGCACGCAGGCCTCATAGCTAGGAGACCTGAGTTCAATTCCACCCTCAGCCATCTTTGTGTGGAGTTTACATGTTCTCCCCGTGCATGTGTGGGTTTTATCCGGGTACTCTGGTTTCCTCCCACATTCCAAAAACATGCTAGGTTAATTGGCCACTCCAAATTGTCCATAGGTATGAATGTGAGTGTGAATGGTTGTTTGTCTATATGTGCCCTGTGATTGGCTGACCAGTTCAGGGTGTACCCCGCCTCTCGCATGAAGACAGCTGGCATAGGCTCCAGCACCCACACGACCCTCGTGAGGATAAGCGGTAGAAAATGAATGAATGAATGAAAATTAAAGACTTTATAGAGGATTGTGAGCTCCCTCGTGCTACCTGTTTTTCTCTATGTAGAATGTGTGCTCATGTGTCACATAAGGATTGTGGATGATGGGCGAAATTCCACAAAGGGCAGTTGTCCCTTAACTGTAGTTTGTGCACACCTGGAGGCAAGAATGGATTTGTTATCACTACTATACAAAAAACCAAAAAGTACAAACCATGCGGTAGAAAATGAATGAATGAATGAACTACAGCAACATATTTGAATGCGTCTTTTTCTACTCTAAAGTATTTTTCTATTTCAGAAATAAGGCACAGTACTTGTGTCCTAACAGTTAACTGTCTCCTTCAAAATGATGATGCATGGTTGAAAGGTTGAGGTAGTAAGGTAAGGTAATAATAAGGTAAGGTAATAATAAAAACTGACACATATAGAGGAGAAAGCAGCCTGCCGGAATCTTAAAAATTCTTCAGGATAAAAGTGGGTGGCATTGGAGAAATGGGGTGACTCAGAGGAAAGGGCGTCCTTCCTTCTGTGATCCCTGAGCCAGCTCCGTGTCCAGCTGCAGCATGTCAGTGTCAGAGTGTGTGTTTGTGTTGGCTGCAGCTCTGTGCTGATGTCACACTGTTGCGGCTGCACTGAGCGCATCACACAACACTTACGTACGTCAGACCCCCGCCCTTCAGGAAACGTGTGTTTCCTTTTACCAATCTCCTTCTGTGTTCCATTAGCAGAACAAAGAAACATTTCAACCCCACTCACATGTGCTCTTTGCTACAGCTAAGTTTATCCCCCACCCAAACCTTTGCTGTTTATTCAGACTTCCGGTGAAGACTTCCTGTTTCACAGTACAGTCAAAAAAATGTAGCCAAATTTTTCCCTCAGTTTCCTCAGTTTTTGTACAGCATTGCACATCACAAACTAGTCAGTTTGTACTGTTTATTCCGCAAAATTCAGTGCCCAAAGAAACCACCCTATGCGTTGTCCATGCATTGTGTATTGATTGCAACTGCTAAATAACTCGCCATGGGGCCAATGAAAGTCACAAGTGCCAGCACTTTGATAGAGACGGAAGGAAACACTATTGAATCTCGCCAGGATGTCCTGGAAGTCTACATCAACAATAAGTTCCATCCATTTCATTCATTCATTTTCTACCGCTTTTCCTTACGAGGGTCGCGGGGGTGCTGGAGCCTATCCCAGCTGTCTTTGGGCGAGAGGCGGGGTACACCCTGGACTGGTGGCCAGCCAATCACAGGGCACATATAGACAAACAACCATTCACACTCACATTCATACCTATGGACAATTTGGAGTGGCCAATTAACCTAGCATGTTTTTGGAATGTGGGAGGAAACCGGAGTACCCGGAGAAAACCCACGCATGCACGGGGAGAACATGCAAACTCCACACAGAGATGGCCGAAGGTGGAATTGAACCCTGGTCTCCTAGCTGTGAGGTCTGCCCACTACCCACTCGACCGCCGTGCCGCCGTTCCATCCATTTGTCATTTATAATTATTTCACAGTTTTCTGAATGTAAAATTATAGTTGTCTTCTACAAAAAAAATTTGTCAATATTTTTGTGTGCTTGGAACCGATTAAGGGCTGGTTAGCGCATACTTCATACTTCATATTAAGCCAAATGAGCCTGATTGAGATTCTGTTAGATTTGAGTCCCTCTGTCCATTTAAGTACTGCCGAGGTGTGCTCAGTCAAAACAAAAATCGAAAGAAGCTCAAATAAAATGCAATCATAACAAACAAAGTTGCAAGAAACACTATTGAAAATATGTATTTATCTATTTCATTTGTCTTTTATGGGCGGCACGGTGGACGAGTAGTTAGCGCACAGACCTCACAGCTAGGAGACATGAGTTCAATCCCACCCTCGGCCATCTCTGTGTGGAGTTTGCATGTTCTCCCCGTGCATGCGTGGGTTTTCTCGGGGTACACCGGTTTCCTCCCACATTCCAAAAACATGCTAGGTTAATTGGTGACTCCAAATTGTCCATAGGTATGAATGTGAGTGTGAATGGTTGTTTGTCTATATGTGCCCTGTGGTTGGCTGGCGACCAGTCCAGGATTAATTGGATTTGTTTATTATTTCTGATGGGAAAAATTAGCTCAGATTTTGTCAAGACACCACTGTATTCCACATGCAGTGTCCCATTTGGAAAGAAAAACTCATCCTGCCATATTCTTCGTCTTTCCTTGCTATTCATCTTCCTAATGAAGAGCCACATTGTCTCCAACTGAGACAACCGTGCATGAAACAGACCAAAAAGAAGGCCAGGAAGTCAAACATCTGGATGCAGGAAGACGACGATGGGTGAAAGAATGCAGCCATCCAGACATCTAAGTTCAGTGGGACAATTTTAGCTAATTAGTAACTTCTGTTTCCTTGGGAGCTTTCTCTCTTCTTCCCAGAGCCGATGTGTGTGTGTGTGTTTGTGGGTGTGTGGGTGTGTGGGTGCATGAAAGGCCATTGTGCTTTCTCCTGCAAATTCCACAAGCCAATGCGTGCACATGTGTGACCGGCTTCTTTTGATGCCTGCCTTGGCTAAAAGTGGTTTCCTCTGTTTCTGAGGCATTTGTGTCATCAGACCTTTTTCTCTTCCCCGTGACAGTCCAAAACTCATGTTCCACAAATAGATTATCTTTGTTGACGGATCTTTCTCACACAGGATTTCAGTTTATTAAATGTGGCCCGCAGGACACTAGTTTGAGGCCCCCGCCTTGATATGAAAGTTTAATGTTAGTGCGGCCCGCGCAAGTTTGATATGGATGCTGTATGGTATCATGTACCCAGAAAAAATTATTACGTTTGATTAATGTTCATGGTAAAGGTTAAATAACTGTTAATAGTTATCCTCCCTATCCGTGTGGAAGTGGTAAGTTTTTGGCTATTTAAGTTTAAAGAAAAGAACTTGAAGGCTACCGTTTAGGTCGCTAGCTCTCTAGTTTGCGAGTTAGCATGTGTCTCAAGACCCTGCAGTTGCGCAATATGTTGAAAATAATTAGTAGTATAAATGTGACTATAGTCGTGTTTTGTCATGTCTACAGGGCTCTAATAATGCTTTGTTCATTTTAATATGAAAAAAATTTGTCTACCCACCAACTATATGTGGTTTTTATTATTTGCCGTTTTATTATTATTATATTTATTTATTACTGATTGATTTTCTTTATTCTTGATTTGTTTATTTATCTTCCATCTTTATTTTGTGCAGAAAAATAAAAATTAAGATATTTGAGAACAGTGGAATGTTTTATCAGAGCGTTTCTTGTAGAAAATCAGAAAAAGCACTGAAAAAGTTTGTATATTTTTCTGTTTTTAATAAATGCATTTTTTTGGGGGGGAAACCTGATGCGGCCTTGCCCAGACCCTAGCTCCAGTGGCCCGCAGGTAAATTGAGTTTGAGACCCCTGCTTTACACTGTAGACGGCACATGTTTCTTTCTTGTCTGCGCTTTAGGTACAGAATTAGCCATGGCGTCTCACCTGGAAACAGTTGGCATCCGCAATTAGAAAATGAATACACAGATTAAATATATTTGTAATGTTTTATATTTTATATTCGGTGATTTCTGTAGCATTTTACGTGACAATGTCAACAAATGTGAAAAGAATTAAGAGCGAGAGCCATAGTTTCCCAAAGGAATAAATGTTGTAGTTCGCCTATTTAGTGCTCAAAGCATCTTGTGCATCTTGTGTTGTATGGAGTGCAGAAATAGAAAAGTGACATTAAACGGTCCCGGTTTGTGTTTTCACTCCTGAAAATGCTGTCAAAGAGAAACCACAATGGCACATCAAAAAGCCCTTACACCAGTTTATGAACTTTCGGTAGGACAATAGCAACAATTTAGTCATTGCAGCCTATTCATTACTAAGTTAGAAAAAAACAGAAGCATATTAAATAGGTTTGTCAAGAACAAACTGCAATCAGTGAGCTGTCATCTTTCAGACTTTTGATATGTGCTACATTGTGCTTCTAATGACAACACCCAGATGGCTTCCAGGCCAAGTCAGAAGTGCAGATGTCCTTCTCTTGAGCGCCCACACACATACACACACACACAAAAAGCGTCTGCACGTGGAAACAGACAATCTATTTATAGGGTCCCGGAGTCATGGGGGGCTACAGCGGGTGTGTTGTACTTTGTAGAAAGATCACCAAAGATTATCGCACATCCTGTGGCTTGCACACACACACACAAACACAGATTGTAGACGCTTGTATCTTTTTGTCAGTTGCAGAGGAAGTCGCAATGCCCACACAACAGTCCCAGCAAAATGAGCAAGATAAATTAAAAAAAAAAAAAAACATGGAATTGCTTCATCAGTTATAAACCACATGATTCAAGACGTCCTTTTGAAATATTTTCAGAGATTATTTCCTCAATTTAACTGCACATGCAATCACATGGTGTGAAAGTGTGAAAACAGTAACAACCACCACCTTCATATAAACAATACTACTAATTCTGGTTCCATGCTTGTATATACGTATGATTTTAGCAAGAGCTTGTCCACACCCTTGAAATGAGGGAAACCACCTTGACTGAGAGCCTGTTAATCCATTAATGTCTTTGCTACTGAGAGACTCTGCTGACAAGACAAAATAATGCACAGCTTGACAACAGATGGCCATGCAGAAGATCGCAATGCAGGGAAGCCTTGGATTAATGTGACGTAACTGAACTAAAGAGCTGCAGATTTAGGAGGAAGTTGCTGGTTAAACTGCCTACAAAACCAGTGAGCATCGTGTATGGAGTTGTTGATATGCATTTGGATGTATATCTGCAGAATGTCGTACAAAAAGGTGATTGCCGCTTTTTAACATAATGAGATTCTCGTACGTGTTGTCATGCAGATCCTGTTAAAGGTGTGTATGTTGTCCAGACAACCAATGAAAACAGTTTTTTTGTAATGCCATGTTTCCGAGTATCACCATTGACTTTTGAGCATTCCACCTTCATTCACTTAGGATATGGGCCAGAGGACTTTTCCACGTAGTCATCATGGCTAATTTCGTCATTGTGACTATGATTTAGCCATAACTGCTCTGTGGAAAAGAAGCAATTATTCGCTGATTTCAAAGTAAAAGTGCAATGTTTTGGTAGTTTTGTGAGCTTTGTGGAAACACACTACTTGTAATTACAGAACATGACTAGTTCAGAACTACTTCGTCATAGTAAGTTAGCTATTGTAACATTTACACGTACAGTGGTGATAGTAGGTATTCCAACATTCCACCAATAGTCGTCTCAACTTTCTCACCAAGCTGATGGTCTTTGAGTCCATTCAAGTCCGGTCCAGGTCAATAATCTTGTTCCTGAGGTCCTTTGACAGCTCTTTGGTCTTGTGTCACCGACCACCATGGTGACACAGTACTTTTCTAAAGGGACTGGACTTTTTGGGTGCTTCAAAACCAATCTGTGGGGGTCAGAATGCCGACTGGTTGGTAGGGGATGAAGTGCGTATTTCCCTCAAGCAAATGCAAATTCATTGATAACCTTTCTTTCATTTTGCTCCGGATTATTATACATTCTCTATCTGTCAGTTACCCTCTATAAAAATTGTAGACTGTACACATCTCATAATAATGAAAATAGATGTATTAATACCCAGAAAAGATTTTGATGACAAAATAACTATATTTATATTCACAGATTTCTTTATATCCAAGATGTTGCTGCAGATTAGAGAAAAATAGAACTGTTCCTCCCGACTGGGATAAACATTGTCTACAAGTCTAAAATTCACACACGAGATTCATAAGATTTTGGTTTTATTTTTTATTTTGATCCCATAAAAAAAGCAAAAGACATCAATAGACGTATTTGGCAGTCGACGTTACTTTTTGAAAAGACGTCTATCGACTTAAGTGCTCAATCAAAGTACTCAGTGCATTCCTTACTCGCTCTTTGTGCATTTAAAAAAAAAACATGACTGCTAAATAACCCGCCATGGGGACAAAGCAATTAGCTTAATTCTGCAGTTTGCCGAATATTTGTGGAGTGTTACATTTTTAGTACGCTAAGGTCTAAACAAAAATTCCTACGCTGAAATAACTGAAATCTAAGCAAGATTAAACATCTGAAATCAAGGTTGCAAAAAATAAGTTTTGACTAACAAAATAGTTTCAGGCAACTTTAGCTCATATTTTAAAATTGCACTATTCAGGTAAATAGCATTCCAGGTAATAGATTATTTTGGTTATTTTATGAAGCATAGTTATGATTTTAGTAAACACTACTTATGATAAGAGAACTGGCTTGGTAAAAAAAAACTTGTAATCCAGTGGTTTCAAACTGGGGGAGTGGTGCTACCATGAGCATGTTTCATTATTAACCCTTTAGAAGTTAATAATGGAGTTATTTTCCAGAAAATATTTAGTTTTTAAGGAAAAATCCAAAAGAAACAACCAAATATTACTAAGTCAAGTATACTAAGTATATTACACAATACCTCTTCAGAGTGCCAGTCAATTTGCAGGGACAGCCGTCGTCCTCGCTGTGACCCAACTGCAGTCACAGACAAGACTCACATGACTGCAAGTGTGATTTTCTGGCTAACTCATCTTCCCTGAATGAGATCATTCAGAGTGGACAATTCTTCCACTCATATGATAAAATATATGATGATCATCCACGCCATCGCCGCGTAAAGCCCCATGTGATCACAGGGTGAAATCGTAATCATGTGCTCCAGTCACAAGATGGTTTGTTTTCATGTACAATATATAGTTTTTAGGAATTCCCATGTAATAGCATAGTTAAATGATTTGGTAACTTTTTAGCAGGAATTCTATGCTATGCATGACAGACATAATTAACACTTTGGTGCAACTGCTTACTGATCACAAAGTCATAATTTGGTCTTCCAGGATGGGGAAAATGGTCACACTAAATGTAAGTTTAAAGTGTGTGGGTCAGAGTGAGAGCTTGTTGTGGGGCAAGGCACCCATCCCCCCTTCACATATCAATGAAAACTGTTGTGTCTACTTGAATGTGCACAATAAGGCTTCTTTACTATTACCTCTGAAATGAAACGGTAAAATATCTGTAGAAGAACATTATGTTTGGTTGACATTTATGATTACAGTAAATAAAAAAAAAAATTAAGTACCCAAAAAAGCCTGCTTATACTCTGGAAGAGGGGAATTCCCAGAGTAGGGATCTTTTGCGCACACACATGCACACACACACACACACACACACACACATAAACACTTATCACTCAAATTGTCTTCCTGCATTATAAACATAACGTAGAATCTTTACTAGATTTCTCTACAGTTTATTTACCTTCACCGATTTGCACCAACATGCACGGATGAG
The DNA here is from genome assembly GCF_037039965.1 of Doryrhamphus excisus. NCBI lineage: Eukaryota > Metazoa > Chordata > Actinopteri > Syngnathiformes > Syngnathidae > Doryrhamphus > Doryrhamphus excisus. The sequence continues at coordinate 19,326,638 of NC_136362.1, forward strand.
TATAACAGACATTACTCCAATGCAAAATGTAAATACTTTACCACTGTACCGCAGTACTGTGGTGTCACTTGCAGAGTTCCACAAGGATCAATGCTCTGCCCTCTTCTGTTAAATATTTACAGGCTGCCACTCTGCGACATAATTCGCAAACATAAGATTAGCTCTCGCTGTTACGCCAACGATATGTGGCCATTAAAGCTAACTGACCCACGTTGGGAGTTTTTCCGTGCCCAGATTGGGTTCCGATCAGGGAATGTCATTGATTGTTGCCAGTCTGTAAAGCCCTTTGAGACTCTTTTGTGATGAAGGACTATATAAATGAACTTGACATCACTTGAAAATAACCACCAAGACTTCTTTTCCTGGTGAAAGTTAAAATATGGGAAAATATTAAAGCGGAAGGGCGGTAGAAAGAAGATTCCCTGGAAAAACTGGAAGGTTGACAGGTGCGTTTAGGATCCTCAGTAATATGGAAGAACCATGCACAGCCACAACATGCCTGGTAAACACTGCTGTGGGACAACATTCCACTTCTCAGCCAGTAGCTTGCAAGTCAATCAAGAAGAACCCTTTTTCACTGGAGAAACATTTATCATTTACCTGGGATTTTGAAAAATCCATAGCTCATGTATTCCCGTGTACTCACATTAGCCAATAGTGGTGGATTTTAGGTGTGAAGTGGGTTGAATTTCTATAGTACTGTGTCTTCAGAAGATGAACCGTCATTAAAACGGTAGCAGAAATGTGAGTTGGGGTATACTTTTGTAGAAAAAAAAACGTGGCCTATTACACCATAATCATGTCAAGGCTCAACAATGATGGCGTGCATCTGTGGAAAGCACCTTCAAATTACGATTCTAATCTAATCAAGAATGGCTGTTGGGGAAAACCACAACCAGCATTCTGTTTTTCCAGTAAGAGTCTTTGTTGGCTTCTCAGACCATGTGATCTGTCACTCTCCCCACAATCTCATCGTTTAGATTTGATGTCGGATTTCAGGGTGTGTTCAACCATAATGAAAGGATGTGCCCTGTGAGATTGAAGTCAAAAGATGGGTGGAGTAGACCCATCCCAGAAGAGCATATCAAACAAACTGCTAAGTAAAGGAGGAAGAAGCGGGACGCATCTATTTATAGAACTATTTTATAAAGCATTTCTCTGGAATGTCTCATTGAGAGAGGGGAATTCTGTGTTTAATTTAATGGGCGGCAGGTGTCACACAACTTGAGGAAAGAGGCACCCGTGTACGTTCCTCTCATTTTTATATCATCTTTTTATTTGTCTCCATAAAGTGCACACAGATGGCGCTTTTATCGCAACAACAAACCGTGTGCATTGATAGTCTGCTTTTGAAAGGCAGAGTCATTCAAATGTGAGGAGGTATGTTTGTTTACGCGTGAGGGAAACTTCTCACGTGATATATATATAACTTAGTGATATTATGCACTAAGATAAGTCGGGTATTTATTATTATGACGGCTGTTGATAATGCGTGGCTTGTCTCATTTTATTGCTCTGTTTTCATTCCGTCTCTTTCAATATCAACAAGCATTACTTACTTAATTTGTTTTGACTGCTAGAGGAAAAAAAGATTCTGAACAGGTTTTAATGCTACAACTTCTGCTACCGTATGATATGGGACCTTGTTTATATTAGTAAAATGGAAACACAAAGTGGACCTTTTGGTATTGTATAGAACCGTTTTCAAATTAAAAAACAAATACAATCATGACTCACTAAACTAGATACATTTTTTGACTCACTTGTGACTCACTTTTTGCTAGCTTGTAACTAGCATGTAGCTATAGTGAATATGTTTAGTCTGTTCTATTAAGACAACACAACACTTTTGGTTATTATGTGAGTATTAAGTGGCTAGCAAGCCCGGCTAGCATGTTGGTAAATATCTGACTAATATGGCTAACATTAGGGTGTACTAATTAACATGTTGCTGGTAAATGACTAGTGTACATCAAACATTCAACAAATATTTGGTTAGCATGTAGCAAAGATAGCGTGAATAGCATGCTTAATCTAATATTTGACTAGCATGTGACTAGTAAGAAGCAGTTGTAAGGTACATAAAAGGTATATAAGGTAACATGGTTTTAAAAAAACTGTTTAAAATACATAAATATGGTTAGAGCATTTAAGAGTAGTAATAGTTCATGTCATACATATAAAATTCAGTTGTAAAAGAAAAAAGACACCCTACTATTTTTTTATATGTTTGTTTCTAAGATGGGCGGCATGGCGGTCTAGTGGTTAGTGCGCAGACCTCACAGCTAGGAGACCAGTTTGCATGTTCTCCCTGTGCACGTGTGGGTTTTCTCCGGGTACTCCGGTTTCCTCCCACATTCCAAAAACATGCTAGGTTAATTGGCGACTCGTCCATTTGTCCATAGGTATGAATGTGAGTGTGTATGGTTGTTTGTCTATATGTGCCCTGTGATTGGCTGGCGATCAGTCCAGGGTGTACCTGGACACCCTGAGGACAGCTGGGATAGGCTCCAGCACCCCCCGCGACCCTCGTGAGGAAAAAGCGGTAGAAAATGAATGAATGAATGTTTCTAAAATAACCAAATCTCCATTGTTGCCGTTTGGCTGTAATACCACAAGGTCCACTAGGGGGTGCTAGCAGCGAGGGTGGTATAGAGTAGGTGACAAAACGACAGAGGAAGAATAAATCCTGAGGGTGAATATCCGTCAAGTCATCGTGGATTGTCTTCCATATTCTGTACCACAGGTTAGTACAAAGTAGAGATAATTTACATTTTAACGACTGTAAAGAGTTTAGAAAGTTGCTAGAGCAAACAGCCGACTGCCAAATGTTTGTTACAAAATGTGTTGTAGAGCATTTGAACATAAGCGAAATGGCTAATGCTAGCCAGCTTTAATGTACAGTTAATAGCATGAAGCAGGCTAAGTGAAAAATGTGAAATGTGTCTGGAAGCAAATTGGTAATTGTTGATGTAATCATCTTATGATATCTGAAGTGTTGTTATTTTGAGAGGAAGAATAAATCCTGAGGGTGAATATATGTCAAGTCATCGTGGATTGTCTTCCTCATTCTGTACCACAGGATTTTCAAGGCATACAACCCCTCCAAGGTGGTGGAGGGCAATACAGTCACAGAACTGACTTTTGGCTTGAAGGTGGCTAATAAGTACCGATCGTATGGCAAAAATGCAGCGAAGATTTGGTGAGCATGGAGCAAACATGTGACAATGTGACATTTGGCTAGCTAGCAAGTAGCCACCTTAAGAGGTGTGCTGGACAATGAGTGCGTTCGGAATGCACTGGAAATGCTAAGGGTAAGTACGGAAGTGTGCAAATTGAGTCTCAGTAATCCTGTAGTTAGCATGTTGCTTATAACAGCAAGCATTTGGTGACCATGCAACTAGCCAGAATGTGGCTAGCATACGTGAAATCTCTGCAGATGCTAAAAAAAAACCAAACAAAAAAAACCTAAAAAAAAGGTGTAAATTATGAATTATTTCCAAGCACATGCAGTTGAATAACTGACTAATCCATCACAGCTGTGCAAATGAACTATGTATTTTTCAGTCAGTCAATGCTTGTTGCTGAGGTTTTCATGGAACCGGACAAGAGTCTTGCACAAACAATAGATTACATAACACAGCTACTGAGGGACCTCTGTGAGCGCCATGGTTACCACGTTGATGAAGTGAAAAGCGGAGAAGTACATGGCTGTTGTTTTTCCACAGCCTTCGTCGTAACAACCATGGCGATAGGGATTTCTGTAAAAGAGTTGCAGAATAACCTTGAGTTGAGATAAAGGGAGTTATTGGTATCAGTCTGTGCTGAGCACTGAAAAATGTCAACACTCCCAACACTTTTTTTGAGAGTCTCATGGTTATACTAGTGAGATGTGTGGTGTCAGCTACTTCCTCAAAGAGCCGTTGTTAATGATAACTGTAGTTTATTACCCCAAATAACGCCGCCCACTCATTGTGTGTGTAACGATTCATAGAAGTCGAAACAGCTGTGATGTGTGCACCACCGTGGCAATGCCGAGATCACACGTGCTGACGGTATAAATGTTTTATACCTGCAGGCGTAAGGTATGCTTGCTGACAGGATCACTCTAGCTGAGAAGCAAGATAAGGAGCATCAACACGTCCATGTGACTGTACTTGCTCACTGGAAGGTGAGTAATATACCTGAGGAGGTAAACATGAGAGCATCCAATTTCAACCCTCATAACTTGAGGGAATGGAATAATAATAATAACATAATATTATATAATAATAATAATAATAACTATTATTATTATTATATTTTATATTATTCAATTTCAACCCTCATAACTTCAATGGAATAATAATAACAACATAATATTATATAATAATAATAATAATAATAACTATTATTATTATTATATTTTATTATTATTATATTTATATAATATTATTTTATTATTATTATTCCATTGAAGTTATGAGGGTTGAAATTGGAAAAAAAGATAAGATTTCCAATGATTCTCTCATGTTTACCTCTTCAGGTATATTACTCACCTTCCATTATTATAATATTAACATTAATAATAATAATTAATAATAATAATTATTATTATTTTTAATTAATATTATTACTAGTAGTGATTATTATTATTAATAATGGTAATAATAATTATATTATTATTATAATTATAATATAATTATAATTATATAATAATAATAATAATAATAATTCAATTCTGTTGTGGTATGTGGCGGAAACATTCACATATGAACAAAGTAAGGTGTAATGTATGGAACTCCTGACTAAATCAGTAATAATACTATTATTATTATTATTATTATTATTATTATTATTATTATTATTATTATTATTATTATTATATAATTATATTATAATAATTATTATAATTATTATTATATAACATAATATAATTGTTATATAATAATAATATAATTATAATAATAATTATAATTCAATTCAATTCTGTTCTGGTATGTGGCGGAAACATTCACATATGAACAAAGTAAAGTGTAATATATGGAACTCCAGACTAATTAAATCAGTGAAATTATAAACAGAGCTCATTCAGTACGTTATGCATAAATGCAGCATAAAGGAAATTAGATTAGACGTACTTAAGGAAGATGCCTATTAGCACATAGCACATCCTCCTCTGCCCCTTAATGTTATGTTGTTGTCGCTGATACATGGTTTCTATTGTATTGTGCGTCTCTGTGTCACAGATGCATCTGTCCAGGTCAGTGGTGTGTGTAAGTGACAGAAAGAAAAGCTCTGACTGACCTGAATATAAGACGAACTATCTTGTTCAGACTGTTTTCTAACGTAAAAAAACCATACAGTCTTACATTCGGGTTAACACATGACACGCATAATTTGTACCTATGTACCTATGTACCTGCTATGTTCTTTCCCCCCCCTTCTGCTGTCCTAACGTGTAATTATTTTTTTGTTTCCATTGCCACTTTTGCTTCACTATCACCTTCCACCCACTAACACATAAACACATACACACAGAGATGTGAGCCATTAGCACATGACAGGATATGTTAGGATATGTTACCATGGTAATGCTTCAACTCCCTAATCACACACTGATGTGAGTCACCCACTGCACTTTTTGTTCATCTTCCTCCTTCACTTAGCTCATTTTGAATAAACAATATCAATCTGATTGCAATATATGTGGCCCATTTAGTTCTATTGTTAAGTACTCCTAATGCTTTCTCAGCTGCTTCTCTCTTCACTCTTCTCCCCCAATTTGATGTGTTTTCCAGAAACTATGGCATCTACACTGTGCCGGGTTAGTAAATAGTTGCATCCAGACGGGAACGGATCATTGGGTGAAAACGATGTAATACACAAGGCATACACGGACACACAGACAGAACTATGTGAAACAACAAAATATAGAAAAACAAAGTATGCATTGTATAAATTCATCGTGAAAGTCCGCTTTCCAAGGCTCATTTAGACTTATGACAATTACTTCTGCGAGTCATGTTGAGTTCTATATTAAGTTCTATGTGAAGTATTTCTATAATGCCTCATATTAACTCACTAGCAAGATCTCATAGTGTATAGGCTGGTCATATGGTTCCTCTCGTGTCATATTATCTGCATACTGTATATAACTCTTTGTAAAACTGTTGATTTTGTTAATATTTGAGTTGTTGATATTGTTTATTTTTCTATATTGTGTATTTTGTACTGTCTAACTGATTATGTACTCTGATTATTATCTTATCTTATGTTGGAGTGTATATAGACATATAGACATATGAAATGGGGTTTTTTTTTGACCCTGTAGACAAGATTCCTGCTGCATTGGACCCCATACTGTTTTATTACCACAACAGAAGGTGTGTGTTTTTACTGTGTTTTGTATGTGATGTGTTTGTATTGACACCTCTCTGGCCTCACGCAGGGCTAACGATGTATTTATACATAGGCCGGTGTGAACTCCTCACTCTACCACAAGCAAACGTGTGATGCTGGCTGGAGGTTTTGAAGTGGAAATGTTGTGAGTGTGTGAGTGATTCTCAACTAGTGGGTTTTCAGCCACTGCGTTAGGGAAGCAGCCTGTCTTTTATCTGGCTCAGCTCCACGCACACATAAGAGGAGTGATATCCTGAGCGGGGTATGAGAATGGAAAGTGGATATCCAGCTGCGACAGCTGCTGCGATTGTTGTGTCAATGAAAGATGGTAGAAAATGATACAGATCTGTTTTTCTAGTTTTCTATTTCTGTGCATGCTTTGCGTAAGAAACAAAAATGAACGTCTGTGTTAGCCCAGTGTTAGCAGTGCTTATAGTACTCTACTATAGACACTATTGTCAGCGCTAACTAAATTGATGAAATGACATCACTGCCGTGACATGGCACAGCAACACCTTATATCTATTGAGGATGTCAGCCCATCCCACCATGTATCACTCCACATCTGAATGTGATATGTTTATATATAATCTGCAATTCTTCTTGTTTGCAGAATTCGTCATCATTTTCCTCTTGTCCAAAATCTTTATTAAATGCACATCAAATCAGCCAAACAGCCTGCTTGGATCGATGGTCTATTTGGATTAGCAGACATGTAATCAATATATGCTCAAGAAGAAGAACGTCATGTACCCAGTAGTCACAGAAGATCAATGCGGGATGAAATTAGAATGAATGAATCATGAATGTCAATACATTTATTCTTTCCCAACCTGGGTGCTCTTCACTCAGAAATGATGGTGTAAACCAGGGGTCTCAAACACACGGCCCGCGGGCCAAATGTGGCCCGCAGGACATGAGTTTGAGGCCCCCGCCTTGATATGAAAGTTTAATGTTAGTGCGGCCCGCGCAAGTTTGATATGGATGCTGTATGGTATCATGTACCCAGAAAAAATTATTATGTTTGAATAATGTTCATGTTAAAGGTTAAATAACTGTTAATAGTTATCCTCCCTATCCGTGTGGAAGTGGTAAGTTTTTGGCTATTTAAGTTTAAAGGAAATAACTTGAAGGCTACCGTTTAGGTCACTAGCTCTCTAGTTTGCGAGTTAGCATGTGTCTCAAGACCCTGCAGTTGCACAATATGTTGAAAATAATTAGTAGTATAAATGTGACTATAGTTGTGTTTTGTCATGTCTACAGGGCTCTAATAATGCTTTGTTCATTTTAATCTGAAAAAAATAATTTGTCTACCCACCAACTATATGTGGTTTCTTAAGTTTTTATTATTTGCTGTTTTATTATTATTATTATAATATTTATTTATTTATTACTGATTGATTTTCTTTATTCTTGATTTGTTTATTTATTTTTCATCTTATTTTGTGTAGAAAAATAAAAAGTAAGATATTTGAGAAAAGTGGAATGTTTTATCAGAGCTTTTATTGTAGAAAATTGGAACCAAAGCATTCATTCATTCATTTTCTACCGCTTTTTCTCACGAGGGTCGCAGGGGTGCTGGAGCCTATCCCAGCTGTCTTCGGGCGAGAGGCGGGGTACACTCTGGACTGGTGGCCAGCCAATCACAGGGCACATATAGACAAACAACCATTCACACTTACATTCATACCTATGGACAATTTGGAGTCGCCAATTAACCTAGCGTGTTTTTGGAATGTGGGAGGAAACCGGAGTACCCGGCGAAAACCCACGCATGCACGGGGAGAACATGCAAACTCCACACAGAGATGCCCGAGGGTGGAATTGAACCCTGGTCTCCTAGCTGTGAAGTCTGCTCGCTAACCACTAGACCGCCGTGCCGCCCGGAACCAAAGCAAAGATTTTTTTTTTTTTTTAATTGTTTTTAATAAATGTGTTTTTTGGGTTTTTTTTTTTTTTTTTAAACTGATGCGGCCCAGTCTCACCCAGACCCGAGCTCCAGTGGCCCCCAAGTAAATTGAGTTTGAGACCCCTGGTGTAAACAATGATGTTTGACAGAGGATTTCAAATTCTAATACATTGTGTATTATTTCAAATTATTTATTTTGCTTATTATTACTGAATTGTAATGTTCACCTAAACCACCAAATCAGTAGTGGACATGCTTGTAATTTGTATTATTTCTTTTGTAGCAGCAAAAATGTTATTAGCGATGGCCTATATTACAGCACTTCTTGTAAATACACAGCTTGTCTGTCTGCAGTAGAGAGAGCACTGATTTCAGGCCTTGCATTCTTACATTAATTTACTGCCTTGGAGTTGCATCAGAGGAACATGCCATCGCTTCACAGAGGTTGATGAAATCTCATTTAAAATGAATTTTTTTTTTCTCGGTGAGCCTGCTGCCTGTTTGCACGCTTGTCAAGAAGCAGAGAGTGCAGAGAACTGCATGAATGATGGAGGAGGAGAGTATGATAGTAAGGCAAAGAAGAAGCTCATCTGGGAATACGAGTGGGAAGAAGACGGAGGCAGATGGGGAAAAATATCAAATCTAATCACTCATCCAAGCAGGTAGCTCCCAGAGGTCCATTTTTAGTATTTTTCTGCCTTGCTTGTTATTTTACCTGCATTCTTTTCTCCCTACTTCACTCTGCCTTGCTACTATAGCTGACTCAAAATGGGAAGAGAGCCTTCGAGTACAGAATACCAAGCAGAAGGTGAGACGTGGAGACAAGACACAAAGGAGAGGGCTTGCAGTGACGTCAGACCCGCCGGCGCAACAAGGTTATGCCACACATCTGTGCTCTGTCATCTTGTCCATTCTAGTATCAAGTCATTCAAACATGCGTCGTCCTTTCAGAAACAAGGGAAATAGCTTGCATATATTAATATAATAGAATTCCCAAGACAAGGTCAAACATTCCGAATTTGGATGAGCAACAAATTCATAGGTTCCCAGTTGTGCGTGCCAGAATTTTGTCACTAAGATTTATGAATTGTTCATTGAAATGGATGAGTGTTGCTGTGCCTTTGCCTCTGGATACTGCGGTACTATACTCCGCAGTCTCTATTTTGCTGCAGCGGCCCGTTTTCTTGCTTCTTCAATCTCCTGTTGAATGAAGTGCGGCATTAGTGTGAAGCGCTCATTACAAGTTAGCTGCTGAATGAAGACAACACCAATATTCAAGAATTTGTCTTTGATTATTATGAATATATTTTTTAATTTGTATTTTCATGCTGCTTTTCTTCCCACATTCCAAAAAACATGCTAGGTTAATTGGCGACTCCAAATTGTCCATAGGTATGAATGTGAGTGTGAATGGTTGTTTGTCTATATGTGCCCTGTGATTGGCTGGCGACCAGTCCAGGGTGTACCCCGCCTTACGTAGAAAATGAATGAATGAAAACTTGTTTACCTATTTTTTTTACATTACTAGAGCCCCCCAGACATGAAATAGCACCCCTATAGTCACTTTTACACTTGCATTACCCAGTATAGTAATAAAATAAGACAAATGACTTGTTTGAAGTTAGAGTTTTAGCTTGGTGTGGGTTAATACCCTTGGTAGGTATTATTGTGTAGGTTTCCTCCCACATTCCAAAAACATGCTAGGCTAATTAGCGACTCCAAATCGTCCATAGGTATGAATGTGAGTGTGAATGGTTGTTTGTCTATATGTGCCCTGTGATTGGCTGATGACCAGTCCAGGGTGTACCCCGCCTTACGCCCGAAGACAGCTGGGATAGACTCCAGCACCCCCGCGACCCTCGTGAGGAAAAGCGGTAGAAAATGAATGAATGAATTAGTATTTTCATAGTTGTTTTTTTATGCATATTTTATTATTGCTGCTATTGGCACTATTGTCCTGTGTACTGCTTACATTCTTGCTGTTATTGGAAGCTTAATTTCCCTGAAGGCATACCCAAGGGTTCAATGAAGTTCTATCTAATCTAATCTCTAATCTAATCTAGCACTAAAACATAATGGGTTCTTTCACAGATCATGTTACTGTTTCTAAAAATAAATTGGTATCACTTTCTCTTGTGATGGGAAACTTGATTCCTTTGAGTGACTGGAGTTCTAATAGGCATCACACAGTGAAGTGAATGGATTCATTCCAGTCACTCACCAAAAACAGGCACCTGTGAGTCAATAAAACTTGAGTTTTTGTAAAGTTCCCTGATGTAGTTTGGTTGAGAAGGGGAAAATGAGTTGGTTTGAGGCAAGGGCGATACAGTTAGATCCATATATATTTGGACGGACACAAAGTTTTTCTAATTTTGGAACTGTACACTACCACCATGTATTTGAAATGACACAGTTCAGATGTAGTTCAAGTGCAGACTTTCAGCTTTAATTCAGCGGGTTGAAGAAAAAGATTGCATAAAAATGCCAGGAATTAAAGCAGCTTTTTCCCTTCATTTCAGGGGCTCAAAAGTAATTGGACAAATTAATAACTGAAAACTAAAGGTTCATTTCTAATACTTGTTTGAAACCTTTGCTGGGGTTTCCTCCATTTGAATGCTCTGACAGGACCATACTGCAGCAGCTTTCATTTGCTGTTTGTTTGTGGGCCTTTCTGTCCTAAGTTCAGTCTTTAACAAATGAAATGTATGCTCCATTAGGTTGAGATCAGATGACTCACTTGACCATTCAAGAATATTCCACTTCTTTGCTTTAATAAACTCCTGGGTTGCTTTTGCTGTATGTTTTGGGTCATTGTGCGTCTGTATTATGAACCCCACCCAATCAATTTGACTGAATTTGACTGGATCTGAGCAGATAGAATATCTCGAAACACCGCAGAATTCATCCGGCTTCTTCTGTCCTGTGTCACATTATGAATAAACACCAGTGACCATGCAGGCCCAAGCCATCACACTGCCTCCCCTGTGTTTTACCATGGATGTAGTGTGCTTTGGATCATAAACTGTTCCAAGCTTTCGCCATACTTCTTTCTTGCCATCATTTTGGTAGAGATTGATCTTGGTTTCATCTGTCCAAGGAATGTTCTTCCAGAAACATTCTGGCTTTTTTAGATCTTTCTCAGCAATGTCCAATCTACCCTTTCTATTCTTCAGACTTATGAGTTGCAGTGAACCCTCTGTATTTACTTTACTTTATGGTAGACTTGGGTATTGATATTCCTACCTCCTGGAGAGTGGTGTTCACGTCACTGGCTGTTGTGAAGGGTTTTCTCTTCACCATGGAAATGATTCTGCCATCATCTACCACAATTGTCTTCCGTGGACGTCCGGGTCTTTTGAGTTGACCAGCGCCTGCTTTCTTTCTCAGTATGTACCAAACTGTAGATTTTTTGTGGGTGGGTTTTTTCTGTTCTCACAACCTAAGGATGGCTTGGTTCACCTGCATTGAGAGCTCCTTTGCCCGCATGTTGTCTTCTGAATGCAAACACCACACCTCGGATCAATTCCAGGCCTTATATCTGCTTAATTTATATTGATATAATGAATGATTTTCCCAAACCTGCCTATGAAATAGCCTTTTGTCGAATTGCCCAATTACTTTTGGTCCCTTTTAAAAAGAGGGTGGCTGATGTTAAAGAGCTGAAACGCCTAAACCAGGGGTCTCAAACACGCGGCCCGCGGGCCAAATGTAGCCCACAGGACACTAGTTTGAGGCCCCCGCCTTGATATGAAAGTTTAATGTTAGTGCAGCCCGCGCAGGTTTGATATGGATGCTGTATGGTATCATGTACCCAGAAAAAATTATTACGTTTGATTAATGTTCATGTTAAAGGTTAAATAACTGTTAATAGTTATCCTCCCTATCCGTGTGGAAGTGGTAAGTTTTTGGCTATTTAAGTTTAAAGGAAATAACTTGAAAGCTACCGTTTAGGTCGCTAGCTCTCTAGTTTGCGAGTTAGCATGTGTCTCAAGACCCTGCAGTTGCGCAATATGTTGTAAATAAAAAGAATATAAATGTGACTATAGTCGTCTTTTAGTTAGTGGTACCTGTTAGCCTCCATTCAGTGAATTATTATTTGGCAACTAGTCATCACTCAAGTTTTATTAAAATATCTGTGTTAGGCCATGCTGTTTAGAATAAAGATCATGATCTAAAATGACAACGTGGTGTAACACAAAAGGAAGATGACTTTCTCTTTTCTTCTTTGCCTTAATGGCCTTCACTCTACTCTGACAGTATGCAAGAAAAGCTCACACATTTGCAATGTTCAATATTTGGCGCTTGGCTCTTGTGCATATCCCTAATTTATTATTTGTTTAATGAAATTGTGTTATTTTATATAACCACAACTATGCAGTGCATCAGGAAATTAGCTTTTATTGTCCAGACCATAAAATCATAAACAGTTTCAGTGGTTTGTTTCACAGTAACTTATTGTATTATAGGTGTTATGTAATGATGTAGCTGTTTCTGCTAATTTAACCTTGTGAAAAAACTTTTCTTGTAACATTTAAATATGAACATGTTTCTAGCATTATGCTTAACATCAACAGCCCAACTGAGTGTTTACTATTTAAATGAGGCGATAAAAACTTTGGATGTGATGCCTAATGTTTGCATTGGGGGTTGTGCTGCAGCAACAGCAGCCGTCGCACGAGCCATGCATTGATATTCTTATGACCCCCAGCAGTCAGTGTTTGGAAATCCGTTTAGAGGCCTGTTTATAATAGAATAAAGGATCAGCTTTGGCCCAGTGTGGAAACCTCAGCAGGTGGCGTCAACCCCTCAACCCCCTCACTGATACAGACACACTTTTATGTAGTTGCATAGTAAGTGTGAAAATATCAAAATAAATAAAAAGAATGACTAAAAGTCTAAATGTCAATGCAATGCAGCAGGAACCGACTCCACACTTGACCTTAAGCATCAACGACTGCCACGATTTCAGCCTAACCGCTAATTTCATTAAGAATCAGGCTTTGGTGATTACACCACCACACAATACCCCTTAACCCCACCTCCTGTCCTCAGCTAAGTGATTCAGGGCCCCTCGACTCGGCACAAAGACACGGCTGCTCATCTGTCAACCCGGAGGCGCAACATAGAAAGGGGCCCCTATACTGGTTCCTATTCAGCTCCACAGAATAAGATTATTGAAATCCCAGTCCCGGCTGTTCGAGTGGGGAGGCAGTAGACCCACACCTGTCCTAATAGCATGCCTGTCCCAGAGAGGAAGACAAGATCGGAAAGGGGGGAGGGGGGGCACAGGAATGTGTTGATGTGCAACCAAACCAGCTGTTACTGCAGAGATTGGGTGCCTTTGTACAAAGTTCATAGTTTAGTTCATAGGACTAAACACAATATAATTAAGAATGAAGACAAAGCAACTAAAAAGATTGATTAATTTGATGGCTCACTAATGACACAAAAGAAGGTGATGGTTTTTGGATGTGTGTTTGTGTGCAGGACCACACAAGAAGAATGCATGGCATTATGTAGAGGGCTGAAACAAGGACAAACCACTGACATTTTGATGACATGCACATTAGAGACTGTGTTTTAGTCAGCTCAGCAAATATCCACCTGTTGGTCGGCCATCTTGTGCTAATTGGTCCAATAAAAGTGTGACTCTCTGCACAGACACTGACCCCAATTGTCCCCACAGAAAGATGAAGAGCTGTGTTTGTATATACAGTATGTATGGTGAATGTCAACGGGTGAACATACTACAATAGTGTGAAAAAGTGTTTTCCTCTTTCTTTATTTCTTATATTTTTGCATACCTGTCACACTTTAATGTTTCAAGATCATCGAACTAATGTAAATATTACTCAATGACAACACAACTGAACACAAAGGGCGGTTTTTAAGTGAAACGTTAAATCCAAACCTCCATGATCCTGTGTGAAAAAGTGATTGTGCACCTGTTAAAACATTCATTCATTCATTTTCTACCGCTTTTCCTCACGAGGGTCGCTGGAGCCTATCCCAGCTGTCTTTGGGGCGAGAGGCGGGGTACACCCTGGACTGGTGGCCAGCCAATCACAGGGCACATATAGACAAACAACCATTCACACTCACATTCAATTTGGAGTTGCCAATTAACCTAGCATGTTTTTGGAATGTGGGAGGAAATCGGAGTACCCAAAGAACATGCAAACTCCACACAGAGATGGGCGAGGGTGGAATTGAACCCTGGTCTCCTAGCTGTGAGGTCTGCACGCTAACCACTTGACCGCCGTGCCGCCCACTGTTAAAACATCACTGAGATTAATTGAGCTCTGTCATTCTGGAAGAGGTTACAAACACGGGAGTGGCTGGTGCACCAAAATTACCCCAAAAGTGCAGCGGTGACTCATCCAAGGGGTCACAAAATCATCCAAAGAACTGCCAAAGGCGTCACTTGCCAGTTAAAGGGGAGCTGCTTTTTTTTGGAATTTTCCCCATCTTCCACAATCCTTATGTGAAACATGAACACACTTTTATTTCCATTTCCAACAAAAAAAAACAACTTACTATGAGCTAGCTAACAATGCACATCATTGTTACAAAGCCATCTTATCATTTCATATACATGCTGTGATCATGCATTAACAAGTACACCGATGATAACAAGTAATCCTTACAGTACCTTGACGTATTTTAGAGAAACCTGTTTCCTAAGCGTATTGATTTCACATACTAGACCGGGAGCTTATGCTACTTCCATCAACAACAGCAGCATAGATACAATATGTCTGCTCCTGCATATGCTCCTGTGCAATACTATGTGTATATTTTGGATATCTTGTACATATCTTGTATATATCTTGTATATATCTTGCTAAATTGTCTTTTTTTACTCTACTTTTATATACTTTTTTTAAACTTGACTACTGCACTGAAAGGAGAAGCTCTCCAATCTCGTTGTACATCTTGTATAATGACAATAAAGGCCATTCCATTCCATTCCACAATGACAACACTTACAATGTCAACTCTCACTGGGATGGCCGTGTCTTCCAGCACAAGGCATGTGCTGGAAGGCACAGCCATCAAAGTTTCATTTAAATGTGTTCAGGTGTAGTTGGCATTGACTAATATTTAAATGTGTGCATTTTTCAGTTGCAGTCCCTGTGTTTATATGAACCCCAGCATTTACTGTTTAACACCTTTTTAAAATATACACTAAAGTCCTCCATGGGGATTTTTCCACTCTTGATGTGAAGAGATTCTTCAAAGCACGTACAAATGAGACTCCTCTTTGTACGCACCGCTATCACTACACTGGAACTGATATTGAGTGGTAGGTCGGGACAAGCCTAGAGGAGTTCTCACTGGATCAAGGCCGATCAATATTTACAGCTTGACTGCCTGAGATCAGTGAAATGTGTTACACAGAAGGTATACAGGGAAGTGGTAGACTCCATATGTTCATTTAATTGAGCAATGACAGCAATCAAATTGCTAGTTACTGTGCATTAAAAGATGGCCCAGAGGGATTGGGAATCGTTCATTTCCTGCAAAATGGGCTATTCAGACTAAAACGAGATGGAAGATGTCTGGTTTGTGTCTGGTTTGTTTTAGAAATGGAGCTGTCCATTGAAGGTATTTGCTCAATTTTGCTAGCTAAAGATAAAAGCAAACACATAGCCTCACAAATACAAAGGATACTTTATATAAAGGATACACGCACCCACACACAAAAAAGAGGACTAATGTGACATCTGACAGTTAAGGTGGAAACATCGAGTACGCATATGACAGCTTGCTTTGCAACAAAGGAAAAGCAGAATATTCCAGACGCCCTGATGCCCCTGCAAAGGAAAGATGCCTTGGTGCCCCTGCAAAGGAAAGAAACGAAAGTAGAAACACCATGAAACCGGTTCAACCAAGGGCAGTGGTGAAAGCTGATTGGTCCAGGACTCCAGCCTCAGGACTCCAGCCCTGAGTGTATAAAAGACCGGGCAGGGAAAGGAAGGGTGCTTTTTTGCAGCTGCGCTGTCATAAGACCCGCTTACTTGTAGGTATACAGGGACTGCAGATAAGCCCGGACGTCTGTATTAGGTATTGTTGTCAGGAATAAATAATCTAGTTCTCATTCTATAATATGGTTCTTTAAGATTCCCTTATCCTCTATTCAAAACCCACTTAGAGTCCTCAGGGGGAGGATTTCTACACCATTAATGAACGTTTGGTTTTAGCGTAATCATTGGTCCTGGATAGGGCTAACATTTACGGTTAAAATTGAGTTAGGGGTAGAGATGTACAAAACACTAAAGTATGTTGTAGAATAAGAAAACAATGACCGGGGATGTGGGAAATTCACATCACCAACATTCCTCATCTGTCTTTATTCCTCTTTTTTTCCTTGGAAACATGCTCTGACATGTCCAAAATGGAGAGGAGGAATCCCCCTCACATAACGGGGGGCTACAAGACAGGATGGAACTGTACATCAAGAGGAACTTTTATCTTTGTGTTGCAATGATTCATGGGGACTTTATGTGCTGTGACACATCCGCTCTTGGATCTGATGGACTTCATTTGGGATAAGAAAAACTGAATAGACGGACAACAGATGAAGGATCACGGAGGGAGGCAGATGTACCAACAAAATTAAAACAGCAGAACAACAGAAAATTTTTATGAATATGTATACGATGACGTGAAAGTCCGATTGGGCGCGTGTGTCCTTTTCTATACATCCACGCATTCTTTTATTCTTTCCAATAGGGAATGTCTGACCTCTTGATTGTCTCTTTGCACCACCAACTAACCCCAACCCGCACACACCCTCCCCATTTCACCTTCCCGTATCCTGGGCAGCTGTCACCATAGACCTGGACACAGAAGAAGACCCATCTGTCGCTTTCCTTCAAAGGTCAGGCCTGCGTGTGCGTGGAAGGGGAGGGGCAAGCTTCTTTTCACGTGGCTAATCTCTGCTCTTTTCTCTCTCGCGCTCCTTGCCACTCTGTTGAGGGTGACGGCTGTTTTTTTTTTTTTTTTTTTTTTAAATGCAGACATGCCTCATGTATGTCCCCCTTGTTTAACATGCACTAGCATGGCCTGGGTTGCTGAAGGCAAGTTGCCAGATGTGTGCGCCTCAGCTCCTTCATGTCTTATTTCACTTAATACGGCACCTAGAAGGATTCATCAGTATCATTAAAATGTGAGCTTGTATCCTGGTCTTTGATCAGACTAATTAGATGCATCACATTTCAAAGCTACTCTACTTTTGGTTTTGAGTGAGTGAATAATTCATCATAATAAGGAAACACAGGAAGGGAAATAGCTAGTATTAGCTAGTATTAGAATGAATTTCCAGACACAGGAGAACTTTGCATATGTGTGGTACATCTTGTATGGCTTATGGAATACTTCATATTAAGACAAATGAGCCTGATTGAGATTGTTAGATTTGAGTCCCTATGTCCATTTAAGTACTACTGCAGTGTGCTCAGTCAAAACAGAAATGGAAAAAAGCTCAAATAAAATGCAATCATAATATGCATAACAAACAAAGTTGCAAGAAACACTATTGAAAATATGTATTTATCTATTTCATTTGTCGTTTATGTGGTTAGCGCGCAGACCTCGCAGCTCAGAGACCATGGTTCAATTCCACCCTCGGCCATCTCTGTGTGGAGTTTGCATGTTCTCCCCGTGCATGCGTGGGTTTTCCAAAAAACAATGGATAAAAATTGTCCATAGGTATGAATGTGAGTGTGAATGGTTGTTTGTCTATATGTGCCCTGTGATTGGATGAAAATTAATGACTTTGTATTTTGCAATGTTTTCTGCATGTAAAACTATGATTGTCTGTTATAAAATATGTTTTGTGTTTATTTTTTGTGTGTAGAACTGAATTTACACTTTTTTTTGTACAGTTCGATTTTTGACTGATCCATTGGAACATAATACCAAAAACCGAGGTATCTCTGTGCAAAACAATGCAAACAATGCAAAAGTAGGGCAATATGACGAAAGAGGAGTGGAGATTTAGGCTCATTCTTTAGTGTTATGTAAATGGTTTTATGGGGAAAACAAAGAGGTTCTCTGTGATTATGGAGGTACTGCACGTAATCAAGCATACATAATGTCTGCCCGGTTGGGTAGAAAGAGTCATACGCTGCTCAAAATAAAAGCATTATCATCACAGTCAATCACACTTTTGGGCAATTCCATCTGACTGACAACAAGTAATGAGCACAACAAGTATTATTACCAAAATGTTTTCCAGGTGAATTTCTTTTTCTTAACCTGATTCGTGATTGATTTTGTCCCACCATTGATGTGTTTTGCATAAAAAGTAAAGAGTAGATTCCAGCAGACAGGGCATTCTAGTTCATGATTTGGCTCGCCATTAATCATTCTTCCATTGATTACTTTTTTTTAAAAATTATATTTCTTTGGGCAAATACACGAAACACCACAGTGCATTTCCCACACCAATTAAAATACAACTCTCCATTATTTACATCTGCCCAAAAGGAGTAGGGTGAAGCAAAAGCTTATAAATGCCTACCCCTTTTTGCAAGATATAATCATGTTCATGCCACTGTCTTGTTTTCCCCTGTTATTATCATTGTAATATTATTATTGTTATTATCATTATTATCATTATTGTTATAATCTTTATCATTATTTCCATCATTATAATCATCATTAATATTACCATTTTCATCATTATAGTTAACAATTTTTAATTTTTTTTATTATTTAATTTTACAGACTTCATTGCTTCTTGTAGAGTGCTGTATCATTGCATCTGTTACTTTCTGAAATGTGCAGTGTTTGTGCTTTTATTGTCAATTTATTAGCCCTCTATATTATATTACCTCTATATTTATGTATGATTAGCCTAGGTACCTCTACCAATTTATAGTTGCAAGGGTATTAAGGTGGTATTCTTAAGGAACTTCTTAAGGAACTACATCGCCTTAACGACTCAACCCAAACACACTTTCCCTCTATAAATGTAACATGGCTTCTTTTACCAGCTGAATAATACCACCCCATTTAAAAGACTGCATGTTTAGTCTTATTTGTGGCTGCCGGAAGCACGTCATTTATTTACAGGATGTGGTTTTATAGAAGGATGAGCCGTAACTAAAGATGGAGGAAGGGAACCAGAGGGATGGCTGTGCAGGGTAAAGGAAAAGGAAAATGAGTGGGAAGGAAAGACACAAAGAGACTTCTGAGAGTCGCTGTGGGCGGTTTGCAAAGGCTGCTTCAGGCTTTGAGGTGATTGCTACATAGTGTGTGTGTGTGTTATTATTATTATCTCATCTTCCTGCGTTATTACTTTAAAGAGACTGCACGGTACCGAAGCAAGAAACATATCGTTCACTATCTTTGTGGTTTTTAACCGGTTGTCAGTCGATATATAACTATCATAATCGACGCTGTGACTCTGGGAATTCACCTTCATTTGCTACTGTCAAACCAGCATCTTTCAAGCCTACTTTGTAATAATTTCATAACACAAAAATATTCCTATAATGGAACATGACGACACACTTGAATTTTGATCTTCTGCGTGGGTTTGGCTAGTTGCTGTGAATGACGCAGAGGAAGTCAAGCTACCTCCTGTGTGGTGTCACTGTGGTCAGGTATAGCTAACATGTGGTGGTGTCTTTTACTCTACAACAGGGGTCTCAAACTCAATTTACTTGGGGGCCACTGGATCTAGGGTCTGGGTGAGACTGGGCCGCATCAGGTTTTCAAAAAAAAAAAGAAAAAAAAAAAAATTTTAAACTTCGCTTTGGTTCCAATTTTCTACAAGAAAAGCTCTGATAAAACATTCCACTGTTCTCAAATATCTTACTTTTTATTTTTCTACACAAAATAAGATGAAAAATAAATAAACAAATCAAGAATTAAGAAAATCAATCAATCAGTAATAAATAAATATAGTAATAATAATAAAATGGCAAATAATAAAAACTTAAGAAACCACATATAGTTGCTGGGTAGACAAATTATTTTTTTCAGATTAAAATGAACAAAGCATTATTAGAGCCCTGTAGACATGACAAAACACGACTATAGTCACATTTATACTCTTTTTATTTACAACATATTTCGCAAATGCAGGGTCTTGAGACACATGCTAACTCGCAAACTAGAGAGCTAGCGACCTAAACGGTAGCCTTCAAGTTATTTCCTTTAAACTTAAATAGCCAAAAACTTACCACTTCCACACGGATAGGGAGGATAACTATTAACAGTTGTTTAACCTTTAACATGAACATTAATCAAACGTAATAATTTTTTCTGGGTACATGATACCATACAGCATCCATATCAAACTTGCGCGGGCCGCACTAACATTAAACTTTCATATCAAGGCGGGGGCCTCAAACTAGTGTCCTGCGGGCCACATTTGGCCCGCGGGCCGCGTGTTTGAGACCCCTGCTCTACAACATGTGGCTGGCCGTATGTCGATCTACTATATATAAAAACTCCATCAAGAGTAACCTTTGAGAGTGTCTGTGTACTATATTTGTAGTCACCCAGGTCATGGTAATCCGCAATACCTTCCTGGCTTTGTAGTTCCCAAAATACTGTATGAGAGGGACTTCAACAGCAGGATGAGGTTTTATGAGCGGACATGAAGTAAAAAGGAAAAAGACACTCATTTGGTGGGAAGAACCATCGCATTCTTGTGTGGTTGAAAACTGGTAAACAACTTTTGTAGATCTGAGTTCTCACAATGGCAAATAAATCCTGGAGGTTCTCCCAACCAAGGGTGCTGTTTTAAATTAGTATACAGCAGGGGTGTCCAAAGTACGGCTTGCGGGCCATTTCCGGCCTTCAGATTGTTGTTTATCTGTCCTTGCCATTTTCTGAAAATAAAATAAATTAGTTATTAATTATATATTATTAGATATCGCATTGACTTGCTTGATATGTGGATCTTTTGTTCAGGTAGCTTAGCTTATGTCAGTGCTTCTCAATTATTTTCTGTCATTAACAGACATTTTTTTCAGATGGTGAATTGTAAAGACAGTACAGTAATTTTGGACAGAACAGTTCCAACACGCGGGCAGGCTGAACCATCCCCCAATGGGCAACTGTAAAAGCTCCTTAATGCTATTGTACACAAGCCTCCGACAAAATTACAGTGCACTGTGTTATATAATCACAGTTTAGAGAGGAAAGTGTAGAAGAGGATGAAGAGGATGTAGGCTAAGATAAGCATGAGGGTATTGCAGCCTCTTGTAATCCACTGCAAATCTAAAATATAAATATATTCAACACAGCATGCAGATTTGACACTCCTTTGTAGTCGCAACATCACATTATTGCACCAGATGCTGAGTGTGCAATAATAATAATTCCTGTTTTCAGCATTACTTTGATACAAGACTACCCTGCAGTATAATAGCCAGAAAGATATCTTGTGTATTTCAACAAAAAAGCGACCTGTGATGTGACAAAGAAAAAAAACTCCCATTCACTAACTGGATACCACATATATCGATAGTAAAATATGAAGCGTTAATTGGAAATACCCAAGATCAAAGGACACAATCTTGTTGGAAATACATCAGAAAAATATAAAAACCACAATGTTGTGAATTTCGCTCAGACTTGCTGCTACAAGTCACTGATTTCCTGTTAACTTTGTTTTGTTATGTCTCACTGCATGCAGCAGCATCTCCTGCTTCCTGTTGATACAGTCACCGGTTGGTGTCAAACTGTACACCAATGTCCAGTTGTACACATATTGCAAAAGTATTAGTAAGTAAACCTTTAGTCTTTTGGACTTTTTCAGGCTATTTTGGGTTGTAATACATAGCAATCTGAACTTCATAGCATATCTTGACTCAAAATACTTGAAGGGAAAATAGTCCGAATCTCTGTCACACTGCTTTATTGTCACTGTTCTGTATAAACAGCAGCAGCAGTGGTAAAGGAGTCAGCACATACTAGCACACAAGCCTAGAGCGCCATCTCGTGGCTGTCAGTGTGGAAATCAAACATATATAAGTCACTCTGGCGTATAAGTCACAGGACTAGCCAAACCAGGGCCAAATGTGGCCCGCAGGACACTAGTTTGAGGCCCCCGCCTTGATATGAAAGTAATGTTAGTGCGGCCCGCGCACGTTTGATATGGATGCTGTATGGTATCATGTACCCAGAAAAAATTATTACATTTGATTAATGTTCATGTTAAAGGTTAAATAACTGTTAATAGTTATCCTCCCTATCCGTGTGGAAGTGGTAAGTTTTTGGCTATTTAAGTTGAAAGGAAAGAACTTGAAGGCTACCGTTTAGGTCGCTAGCTCTCTAGTTTGCGAGTTAGCATGTGTCTCAAGACCCTGCAGTTGCGCAATATGTTGTAAATAAAAAGAGTATAAATGTGACTATAGTCGTGTTTTGTCATGTCTACAGGGCTCTAATAATACTTTGTTCATTTTAATCTGAAAAAAAATATTATTTTGTGTAGAAAAATAAAAATTAAGATATTTGAGAACAGTGGAATGTTTTATCAGAGCTTTTATTGTGGAAAATTGGAACCAAAGCGAAGTTTTAAAAAAAAATGTGTTTTT
This sequence comes from Doryrhamphus excisus, assembly GCF_037039965.1. NCBI lineage: Eukaryota > Metazoa > Chordata > Actinopteri > Syngnathiformes > Syngnathidae > Doryrhamphus > Doryrhamphus excisus. The sequence goes on from NC_136362.1 coordinate 19,349,489, forward strand.
AATAAATGCGTTTTTTTTTTTTTTTGTTTTTTTTGAAAACCTGATGCGGCCCAGTCTCACCCAGACCCTAGCTCCAGTGGCCCCCAAGTAAATTGAGTTTGAGACCCCTGAGTGTGACTTATATCTGTAAAATATGGTAGTTCTGTTGTTGGCCTGATGCCATAATTCTCTATAATAGCATCAATATTGTCCTCTTATCCCTCTTTCTGTTATATGCTGATCACAGAGGTAAACCCAGTGTGTTTGTGTATTTGTCAGTGTGTGAGCCCTTGCCCACTGTGTATGTTACCAGAATAGAACACTGCGTAAATAGAGCACTGACACTGGATATGAATAGATTAAAGAAGAGACACAAATCCACAATAAAAAGGGTTTGGATGCAGCCTCTGGCGCATCAGTGATTACATCATACGTCTGTGGATTAAAACTGTAAATGCATCTGGAATTTAACTGCAAAAACCCAGCCTGAAGTAAAGCAGAAATTTGAGCCAAGGTTCATTTTCCAAAATATGTGCGGAGGTTTCATCTGTAACATAGTTGACAAGCTGCTGTGCTTCTATTTTAACTTCACACAGCCTACGTCAGTAAGAGTAATGACATAATACCATGAACGCACACACAAATAATTATACGTATTTCTTTTTATTCTACTTCCACTGCTGCCTACGTGAAATGAATAAGTGGTGTTTCTGTGTAAAAACTAACTGATGAGTCTGTTGCCGTTGCAACAACAATTTGTATGATTCAATAAACAAACAATACGAACAATAAACAAATGAAACTGACATTTTAAGTAACTCAATGAACATAATTGCTCAGATTACAATTCAGGGTCATCACTTGCATTTGTGTCACCACCTGTTGCTGACTTTGTTGCCCAATAAAACCGCCTTACATCAATTACACTCACTAGCTAGGAGACCCAGGTTTGATTTCCTCCTGTGTAGAATTTGCATGTTCTTCCCGTGCATGCGTGGGTTTTCTCCAGGTACCCTGGTTTCCTCCCACATTCCAAAAACATGCTAGGTTAATTGGCGACTCCAAATTGTCCATAGGTATGAATGTGAGTGTGAATGGTTGTTTGTCTATATGTGCCCTGTGATTGGCTGGCGACCAGTCAAGTGGTATAGAAAATGGATGGATGGATGGATGGATGGGAACTTGAGGGCTTCATTGCTTCACACAGCACAGAAAGGACAATACGTCGTGTGACTACTTCCTGACATGTCATTGCATTTATATACATTTTTATTTATGCATATATATTTTAGACACAAGTAAAACTGAAGAACTGCGTAATTCAAAGCTGGAATACTGCACAGTATTTGGTTTCATCTATGCTAGAGTCGTGCTGCCATCTAGTGGAAAAAACTGGAACAACAACGTTGCCAAATTAGTCAAAGAGTACAGTATATTGCTCAACCAGTCTGCAATCAAAAATAGACATCTAATTATGTAATAAGACGTAAGCCAGAAATCCCCATCCGGCTAAAAGGGGCTTGTTAAGGGAAGTGACATCATGGTGATGTTATGACACATGACTATGTTCAATGCTATGCAGCTTCAGGACGCAACATGAGTGAAATCAGGGAAAGGGTTATCATCAACCACTAATATTAAGTTATCCGAGATCAGTTAAGTGATACTTTTTAAAAATGAGAAATTATATCAGTTTCAGTTTTACCGTCCTTAGTTCTTTCCTTGTTTGGAATGCCGGGATTAGTAAAATTGCCCCTTATGTCGCAGTGAAAGTATGAAATGGTTGCTAAGTATAGATGTCAGCATGACTCAGGAGGGTTTCCCAGACAGAAGAGAAACATCCTGCAGGATGTGAGTAACTGCAACCATGAGCTAAACTCAATAGCTCATTTGTCAGATAAATAGACAGACAGGAAGGTGGGCATAAGGAAAGTATAATGTAGGACGAATGGAAAGACAGATGGGGTAGGTATAGGCATGTAGACGCATGGAGGAAGGGATGGATAGACAAATGGAAAGGTACAATATGTCGGCAAACTGAGAGGGAGGGTAAAACATACAGACATTTGGATAGTTTGGTATTTAGGTAGATGGAGGATGGACAGACAGAAAGGAAGCTAGGAAAGTAGCAGACTGAGGGCGGGAGAGACAAACTCGCGGCCCACGGGTCAAATGCAGCCTGCGAGACGCTAGTTTGATACCAAAGTTTAATGTTGAAATGACAGCTTAAAGCTGTGTGCACACCGGACACAATTAACATGATTTTGCCCCGCCCATACTGTTACCCTACCCTGTTACCCCACCCCTGTTTTGCTTTGGATTAGCAATGAAGCTAAAGGCTTATGACGCTGAGTACAAATAAATGCAGGAAATGATTTGGAATAAAAGGGAAAATACACGTCAAGATAAAGCATCTCATCAAACATGTTGTTAAAGTTACCACGCTGCTCCCAGATGGAACTGAGTACGATGCTAACTTGCTAATTGGGTCAAATTATTAAGTTTCATTAATGTTCATGTTAAAGGTTAAATAACTGTTAATACTTTACATTTGAATCTGAAAAAAATAATTTCTCTACCAACTGTATGTGGTTTCTTATGTTTTTCTTATTTGCTGTTTTATTATTATTTTACTTATTTATTACTGATTGATTGATTTATTGTCTTTATGCTTAATTTGTTTTTTTTTATCTTATTTTGTGTATAGAAAAATACAAATTAAGATATTTGAGAACAGTGGAATGTTTTATCAGATATTTTGGTGTGGAAAACCGGAACCAAAGTACTGAAAAAGTGTAGGGTATAGCAGAAGCAAAAGCATTGAAGATAGTTTTTTTATTGATTTTTTCCAGTTTTTAATAAATGCGTTTTGTTTTTTTGTTTTTTTGAAAACCTGATGCGGCCCGGCTTCACCCAGAACCTAGCTCCGGTGGACCCCAGGTAAATTGAGTTTGAGACCCCTGTTTTAGAGTGTAGGTAGGTCGACAGACAAGGTAGGTAGGTGGTTAGATGACATGCAGACAGACAGGTTGTAAAATGCTCAGATACATAGACGGAGTGGAATGTACTGTAAGAAGGAAAGAAGGGAGCATGTTAACTAAGCTCCACAGGGCAAACACTAGACGCATATTGTCTTGGAAAGTTTTGTTCCGCCAATAAAAACTTCAGCAAGAACCATTCCAACAGTAGCTTTACACGCACACACTCATATGCACAAAGACACTCGTGTACACACAAATGGAAAGCCCATGACCTCCCTTCTCGCAGGGCTAATAAATAGCTTTGTGGCTGTGCCAACACACGACTCCTTTGAGTGAAAAGACAGCTCTGAAAGACACCCTCAAAACAATGGCTTGATGAAAACATCTGCATATGAAGCAATCATACAAATACTTTAATGCAGGGGTCTCAAACTCAATTTACCTGGGGGCCACTGGAGCTAGGGTCTGGGCAAGGCTGGGCCGCATCAGGTTTTCCAAAAAAAAAAAAAAAACGCATTTATTAAAAACAGAAAAATATACAAATTTTTTCAGTGCTTTGGTTCCGATTTTCTACAATAAAAGCTCTGATAAAACATTCCACTGTTCTCAAATATCTTAATTTTTATTTTTCTGCACAAAATAAGATGAAAAATAAACAAATCAAGAATAAAGAAAATCAATCAATCAGTAATAAATAAATATAGTAATAATAATAAAACGGCAAATAATAAAAACTTAAGAAACCACATATAGTTGGTGGGTAGACAAATTATTTTTTTCAGATTAAAATGAACAAAGCATTATTAGAGCCCTGTAGACATGACAAAACACGACTATAGTCACATTTATACTCTTTTTATTTACAACATATTGCACAACTGCAGGGTCTTGAGACACATGCTAACTCGCAAACTAGCGAGCTAGCGACCTAAACGGTAGCCTTCAAGTTATTTCCTTTAAACTTAAATAGCCAAAAACTTACCACTTCCACACGGATAGGGAGGATCACTATTAACAGTTATTTAACCTTTAACATGAACATTAATCAAAGGTAATAATTTTTTCTGGGTACATGATACCATACAGCATCCATATCAAACTTGCGCGGGCCGCACTAATATTAAACTTTCATATCAAGGCGGGGGTCTCAAACTAGTGTCCTGCGGGCCACATTTGGCCCGCGGGCCGCGTGTTTGAGACCCCTGCTTTAATGTGTCAAACAGCGTTTTGCTGGAAGCCTTTACTTGCTACCGGCCTGAATTGAATCCAACTGTTTACCATTATTTGACAAAGAAGTCATTTACTATGAAAATATAGACACATGGACCTCACAACAAGGGTGGCAGGGGTTTTGGATGGGGGGGCACCGCTCCTTGAAGGCTAAATTGAAACATCTCAGTCACGATGCCATGGCTGCTATTATCCCCTGTGACCAAAGAAATGTTGCAGGCGAAAGCCAGAGGAGATGAAGGCGCGCTGAGAAAAAAAGACGACTTTGCTTCTATTTGGCAGCAACAAGCAGGGAGCGAGACCGATATTAGGCGGTCTGTTTTGACACCCCTCTTCCACATCGCCGTGCTCCCACCCTCAGACCCTCTGTGTCTCTTTCACCCCCTTCCTCTTTCCTCCTACATCCCCCCTCCCTGGGAAAACAGGGACAACAAATTAGCCTTTTTTTCTCGGCAGGACCCGGGGAGGAGGACACTTGGACGGCCCTCAGAGTGTCAGCCTGAAGTTCCCATGCACCCCTCTTGCCCCTTCCCCTTTCAGCAAGCGAGGAAGCAGTCATTGTGCCAGCACCTGTCTCTGAGGAAATTGGTAAAAGTGATGGCTTTGTTAGCCGTCCCCATGGCAACCAGGAGAAAAGAGTGGGGGCCAGCAAGCAGGGATTGCGGTAGACATTTGGAAGGGGGGTGGGGGGGTGGGTCAAGCGGCTTGACAATGAAGTAGCAGTCGCATCGCTTTGGCTCAGCTCTATAGGAGGACGTGGCGGCTTGCTGCGTGTGCATGTGTACATGTTGGGATGGTCCATTGTGTGGGTTCATTCAATAACAGTAAGGCCGTGGACACACAAACAAGGGTATATTTCCACAAAACTCCAAAAGTAATTTTTTTCCCAACTTAAGGGTTTTTATCAGCTTGACATTAAAATGACTTTTTAGTTCAGGTTTATTGCACTACTTGCAGAACGACATACATAACGGAGGCGTGGTACATGTGGACATGTGGACAAAAACATGTCCCCCAGCCACCTTCATGTGTTGACATTTGTGTCCAATTGAAGTGGATCTTTTAGCTCAGGAGTCTCAAACATGTGGCCCGCGGGCCACATTTGGCTGTGTGTTGTTGCAAAAATCATAATAATCAGTATCAGCTGTGGTTATTATCCTGTTTGACACATTACAGCAGCGGTCTCAAACATGCGGCCCGTGGGCCAAATGTGGCCCGCAGGACACTAGTTTGAGGCCCCCGCATTGATATGAAAGTTTAATGTTAGTGCGGCCCGCGCAAGTTTGATATGGATGCTGTATGGTATCATGTACCCAGAAAAAATTATTACCTTTGATTAATGTTCATGTTAAAGGTTAAATAACTGTTAATAGTTATCCTCCCTATCCGTGTGGAAGTGGTAAGTTTTTGGCTGTTTACATTTAAAGGAAATAACTTGAAGGCTACCGTTTAGGTCGCTAGCTCTCTAGTTTGCGAGTTAGCATGTGTCTCAAGACCCTGCAGTTGCGCAATATGTTGTAAATAAAAAGAGTATAAATGTGACTATAGTCGTGTTTTGTCATGTCTACAGGGCTCTAATAATGCTTTGTTCATTTTAATCTGAAAAAAATAATTTGTCTCCCCACCAACTATATGTGGTTTCTTAAGTTTTTATTATTTTCCGTTTTATTATTATTATTGTTATATTTATTTATTTATTTATTACTGATTGATTGATTTTCTTTATTCTTGATTTGTTTATTTATTTTTCATCTTATTTTGTTTAGAAAAATAAAAATTAAGATATTTGAGAACAGTCGAATGTTTTATCAGAGCTTTTATTGTAGAAAATCGAAACCAAAGCAAAGTTTATTCATTTTTCTGTTTTTAATAAATGCGTTTTTTTTTTTTTGGAAAACCCGATGCAGCCCAGTCCCGCCCAGACCCTAGCTTCAGTGGCCCCCAAGTAAATTGAGTTTGAGACCCCTGTTTTAGCTGATTGGTTATGTTTCACTTCGGTTATGGTTATGTTTCAATAACGTCATAGTTACTACCCCCACCCTCCAGTAGATGGTGCTCTTTCACTGATTGTTGCAGCCCATCATGCTCAGCTTAAGCTGACTTTTTTCTAAACAAGGTCCTCCTGTTGAAAATGCAAATACGTTTTAACAAAGAGCAGGGACATTACTAATTATTCAAGCCTGTTTGGTGTAATTTCAGCAAAATTATAGGTGGCAAAAACACATCTATCCCTGTCATGAGCTTTTGATGTAGACAATTCCTTTATTTCTAAATTATAGCTGAGTCCTTCATTTCCTGTAACAAGGAGTAAAGACCTCTTTTCATCTTGCACTTTGTGATTTCACCCACACGGAAGGTTTGTGGGTACGTTTGAAGATGTTTGATGGCGAGTCAACTCGACTACAAAGCTGCATTTTAATAGAAGTAATTATTTCTCAGAATACCCCAATACAAAGCAGTATTTAGTAGAGTCTGAACAAAAACATAATTCAATATTTTTGGCCTATATGGCTTCTGGGTTTCTAACCAATCTTTCATTGGTCATGGGTAAATGTTGTATTACCTGATTAATTGTTCGATTTGTTGGAATAATTGTACATAAAGTTATTCTATTTTTACTATATTCTTATGACCTATTTTTACTATATTCTTATGACCTATTTTTCTTTATGACCTACAAACATTTCGTATCACTCACATAACAAAGTAAGATTAACGCTGTACATGTGCTTCATATCACTCACATAACAATGTAAGATTAACGCTGTGACGCCTGCACTTGTGGTGTACATCATGATTAAGGGAAAACAGAACATGACAGAACATTCCCCAGCAGATAGTTTTAACACCCTCGTGGGACATAGGCACGGGTCAGAAGTAGATATGACCTCAAGGTGTATGTGTGTGTGTATATGTATCACCAGAGAATCACATGTCAAGGATGAGGTGTCCACACATTATGGATAACATGTTGTACAAAGAAACTGGTTTCAACTGGAATAATTAAACCCCCCTTCCCTCAGAAAACTGATTGTAACCAGGGCCTTCCTTCAATAAAAAGGCAAGAGGGCAGGAACTGCTTCAGAGTGAGGTGGCGAATTGTTACTGAACGGTTCCTGATCACTCTCCTTGCAAGTAAAAAGAAACTCATCTCTCTGTGTCTTCTTTTGTACAGGCAGTGTTTTTTACAAGTGTTGGGGTTTAAACCTGACATTTTATTGGTCCTTCGAGCCGGATTCCAAGACACCTGACGATCCCAGCGGGCAAGCGAGATCCAGGCAAGACTGTGGCCACAGCATCAAGACCCTTTCCGGGACTGGTCCCTCTCTTGCGGGCTGGGATCGGAAGGTTGAAGGAAATCCAGAGACGCAGAGACTGTGAGTACAAATTTTGTTTAAAAGGAATGAATGTAAGAAAAGTAAAATAGAAGACAAACCCTGCAGGTTAGAAGAAGAAGAAGAGTAAAATAGAAGAAGAAGAGAAAAAATAAAAACGCGAAGTACAAACCCTGACAATACTAGACTCTATCAGGTCAGACAGTTAAATTCCGTGGAGGGTAGACTCCCCTAGTTGAAACAGACTAGTTAAACTCTACAGGATGCCGGAGTCCTCTGGGCTGGAAAAATAAAAACGCGCGAAGTGTGAATGTGGAAAAAAAAGTAAAATAACAAACCCTGACAATTCTAGGCTCTATCAGGTCCGACAGTTAAATTCCGTAGGTGGAGTAGACGCCCCTAGTTGAAACAGACTAGTTAAACTCTACATAGGATATGCGGAGTCCTCTGGGCTGGAAAATAACGCGCGCAAAGTGTGAATGTGAATGTATGAATGAAAATACAATTACCACTAGGTAACTGTGTTTTATACCAAACCAACAAGAAGCAAATGGTGAGCCTTTGTGGATGCTTGTAGGCAAGAAAATTCCACCTGAAAAGGTTGAAGAGAATTTTACCACAAAAGGTTGTTGATCACCATCTTGTTGAAAATAACCCCAGTGTTAGAACACGACAGGTGTTAAGAACCACTGGGTCCAAATTTAGTTCAAAAGGGGGAAGGGACAAAGTAAAGAAAAACAAAAAGTCCTTGAAGAACTTCCGTGCAAGGACTGGAAGGTAGTTGAAAAAGAGGATAGTCTAGCAGTAGAACCCCTATATTATTGGATAAAACAGCACAAATTCAACGGAAAATTATCTACGGCATGTATTAGGGAGTTACAACAAAACATAAAAAAGAAATGTAAGCAAAACGAGAAGAAAATGAAAAAAGAAGGCTATGAGCAGACACAAGTCTGGATGAAAATAGCAGGACAGCGAGAGGAAGGTGAAAGAAGGGCAAGGCAGGAAAGAGAAGAAAAGAAAAAGCAGGAGAAGGAGACAGCAGAAAGAAAAAGAACAGATGGAGCAGAAAGTGAAGGTTGTAAAAAAGAAGAGTTATAAGATAGTAAGGGAAATTTTACTTCATGAGTATCAGAAAGATGAAGAAAAAGTAATGAAGGAGAAAGACTCAGACACATTTTATACATAAAAGGAAGGTAACGAAAGAAGGGTTATGCCAACTCGGAGAAGATTTGGAGGAAGAGGTAGAGGAACAGGTAGACAGAATATACAAAACTATCCCAACAAGGTTGGATGTTGGAATTGCGGTGAAGAAGGTCACTTCACCCGTGATTGTGTCAAAGGCCATTACAAAAGGAACCAAAAGCTATATTCAGCACGACTAGGCTTGTCTTAACAAATACAACCAGAACCAAATGATGAACCAATAGTATAAGTACAGGTACACCAAATAAAACTAAATACATAAGAAGGAATAAAAACCAGCAATAGAAGATTTGTTAAAAGCTAAAGTCTTAGTAGAATGCGATAACCCACCATGTAATATCCCTATTTTCCCAGTGAGGAAAGTGCCACTCTCTGTGGGATGGAGAATGATACAGGACAAGTTGTAAATCAAGCTGTGGTGGCAAGAGCACCTTGTATGCCTGACCCACACACATTGTTAAAATCTTTACCAACTGATGTCACATGGTTCACCGTAGTAGACATCAGGCATTCTTCTCCATTCTAATAGAGAAAGAAAAGTTCAGGTTCGCATTTACGTTTGCAGAAAAGAGGAATAAATAAATAAATAAATAAATAATATATATATATATATATATATATATACCACAAGAATATTGTGAAAGCCCGACAATTTATTCACAAGCAATGATGGCCAGTATGTCCACGTTTGAACCCCCAAATGGAAGCCAGAAATTATTATATGTAGATGACATCCCTCCTGTAGGAAGTCATGTGAAGAAGACACAATAGCCTTATTGCACCATTTAGCGAAAGAGGGCCATAAAGTGAGTAAAGGCAAACTACAATTTTGTAAACAATCAGTGAAGTATTTAGGCCATCAGTTGACAGGACAAGGGCGAACCATTCTAACAGACAGAAAACAAGCAATCTTAAATGAAGCTAAACCACATTTAACACTTGAGCGATGCACCACGCTCAACCCAGCTACCCTTCTACCATTCCCTGAGGAAGGCCAACCACGTGATTGTTATGAGCTAACAACACAAACTGCAAAGTGTAGACCAGACTTATTAGATCAGACACTAACAAAAAGGGGTGATTTTTGTAGATGGTTCCTCAAAGAAAAAAATATATATATATATATTTGGGAAAAACAATAACAGGCTATGCAGTCATAGCGCTTACAGAAGCATGCAAATTAATGAAAGGTCAAAAGGTGACAATTTATACTGATAGCCAATATGATTATTGAACAGTACATATCTTTGCACAATATTGGCAAAACAGAGGTATGATAACATTAACGGGAAAACCAGTAACTCATGCAGGATTATTAACAACTTTACTAGAAGCAGTGCAATTGCCAAAACAAATTGCTGTATGTAAATGCACGGCACATACTAATAATTCGGATCCAATATCTTTAGGAAATATGTTCGCTGATAAAATGGTAAAACAAGCGACACTAAAGGAACTGAACCATCTTAACACAGAAAAAAATGACAAGTACACTTTGAGATCCTGGCAGACATGCAACACAGAGTCCAAAGCAAGAAATTGACCACTGGCTAAGGAATAAAGCAACCCTGGACAAAAATGTTAATATGTCGACAGATAATAAAACAATCTTGCCAAAAAATTGCATAAGTGGGACGCTATTTTGAGCCATGGTTTTACACATGTCTCAACAGGAGGGATATGTGCTGTGGCACAATAGTGTGCTATTAACACCCACTTTACTACGTAGGGATTGAATTCTTATTCAAAAAAGAAAATTTTTGTAGAGCGTGTTTAACGTGTGCAAAACACAATGCCCAGGGCAGCTTGCGACCTCGGCGTGGCCAATTTCAAAGAACCACAATACTTATTTCAAGAAATACACATGGACTTCATTGAACTCAACAACAGTGAAGGGAAAAGATTCTGTTTAGTGATAATAGACTCATTTTCAAAATGGATAGAACTGTTTCCTACAAAACATCCAGATGCACTAACAGTAGCTAAAGCTCTATGCAAAGGCATAATTCCACGCTATGGTATTCCAGAAAAAATTTACAGTGATAAACTATGACTAAATTATCCATCTCCATCTTAGTATTTACCCTAACTATACCTGTTTGCGTCATGATAATAGCATGGTGGTATCTGCTGTAGATTTGTAGCTCCTCAACAACCTTCAGAGGAAGTCCGGCTACAAAGGGGGCTGTAATTCTAGTTTGCAGTCGTCTCAAACCGGTGAAGATTGTCCACAACTCTGTTGCGTTATTAGGAGGGGTTGCAAGCCTGCTGGTAAGATGATCACTCAGACGCATAAAAATAAAAAAATAAAAAATAAAAATAATTAATTAGCAGCAGTAGGAGGACTGATCGGAGCAATAATAGTGATGTCACTGCCACTATGGAAAAAATAAAAATAAAAAAAATCTTAACATGCAGAAAAGAAGGGTGGGGACCCTTAAAACACCTTGGATAATTAGGTGGGCATACAACAACTCCAGATGTAGTATGACCATAGCCCCAAATTCGACTACCGAACTCCAAATACCCATATCATCATTGAAAGGATTTACAAACAGACGTCAGGTGTCAGGGGAGACATATGCTAGTTATTGGTGGTATGTTACTGGACACGTGTTAGATTTAAGTTGGGACACATTGATTACCACCCAGGAAGGTGATTACTGGGCACCTGGTACCACATTAGAAGCCAGGCATTTCCATAATAAAATTATGTTAAAGAAACATGGGGCCATATTAAGTATGACATTTGCTTTTAGCTCAGCTAAACTCAACCCATATGACCGACCATTGGGCACTACTTTAAATACCCCGTGTTGGGGTTTCCTTTTATGGGCCTACTCTTCTGGGGTAGATCCCTACTTTCCTATAATTATTTGCAAAAATCAAACCATGACCCCTGTTGAACTGCCAATCACAAATAACTACACACATCACGCTGGAGTTAAAATAGCCGTAATTCGAAATACAGATGATTGGTTTCATGCCACTACGGGCATTTCACGACAAAGCAATAACTGGCTGCTGCTAGTGGAACAGGCAGCAAAAATGTCAAATCAAGGAGATTGTGTAGTATGTATAGGAGCCAGACCACTGTTACAAGTAGTGCCTTCAACTATGGGAATAGATTGTTTGATCGAAGTAATGAATAAAACCATTGCATAAGAAAAAAAAAAAAAAAAAAATTGTTCACAATGGGATAAGGTCTATCCTCTTACTTCCACTGAAAAACAAAAACAGTATTTTCTAAAAGGTAGCTATAGGAAACTTCTCATGCATAAACGGAACAGGTGTTGGAATCAAATTAGGAAGATTGAATGATACTGAGTGTCAATCAATAGAGATGGTAGACATAACATTCAAACCCAGAATCAAAGAGATCAGTGTCAGGGTGGGATAAAAATGATCCCACCTACATAGACAGTATTGGAGTTCCAAGAGGAGTCCCTGATAAATACAAATTAGTCAACCAGATAGCAGCAGGTTTTGAATCATCGATTTGCTGGTGGTGCACAATTAACAAAAATGTAGACAGAATCAACTACATCCACTATAACGTGCAGAAATTAGGAAACAACACTGAAAGAGGGTTCTCCGCCATCCATGAACAACTGTCAGCTACCTCCCTCATGGCTTTCCAAAACAGAATTGCTGTTGACATGCTCCTGGCGGAGAAGGGCGGAGTATGTGCCATTTTTGGTGATCAGTGCGGTACGTTCATTCCGAACAACACGGCAGCGGACGGGAGTCTCACCAAGGCCTTAGAAGGTCTAAGGTCCCTTAACAGCAAGATGAAAGACCATTCTGGAGTTGACACGTCAATGTGGGATGGTTTTGGAGACGTATTTGGCAAATATAAACAACTGATAATGTCAGTTTTAATGTTAATCGCTGTATTTGCAGCTATTCTCACCTTATGTGGATGTTGTTGCATTCCCTGCATTAGAGTTTTTGTGCACCAGGCTAATCACCACTGCTATCCAACCAATTAAGCAAGAGGTGTCAGAAATATATGAGCTCCTTACTCCAAAAGGGGAGCCCCAAGAAGACAGCGACAATGAAGACACCGAAACTGAAGAGATAAATGATGAAACATCATGGCATTTTTCGGACTTGCCAGGACTGAAAATCTAAAAAGAAGAGGTCAACGGAGGATGGGAGAATATATTGCAAAATGAATAAACAGGAGGGAAATGTTGGAATAATTGTACATAAAGTTATTCTATTTTTACTATATTCTTATGACCTATTTTTACTATATTCTTATGACCTATTTTTCTTTATGACCTACAAACATTTCGTATCACTCACATAACAAAGTAAGATTAACGCTGTACATGTGCTTCATATCACTCACATAACAATGTAAGATTAACGCTGTGACGCCTGCACTTGTGGTGTACATCATGATTAAGGGAAAACAGAACATGACAGAACATTCCCCAGCAGATAGTTTTAACACCCTCGTGGGACATAGGCACGGGTCAGAAGTAGATATGACCTCAAGGTGTATGTGTGTGTGTATATGTATCACCAGAGAATCACATGTCAAGGATGAGGTGTCCACACATTATGGATAACATGTTGTACAAAGAAACTGGTTTCAACTGGAATAATTAAACCCCCCTTCCCTCAGAAAACTGATTGTAACCAGGGCCTTCCTTCAATAAAAAGGCAAGAGGGCAGGAACTGCTTCAGAGTGAGGTGGCGAATTGTTACTGAACGGTTCCTGATCACTCTCCTTGCAAGTAAAAAGAAACTCATCTCTCTGTGTCTTCTTTTGTACAGGCAGTGTTTTTTACAAGTGTTGGGGTTTAAACCTGACACGATTGCTCAATAAGATTTTGGTTGTTTAATAAACTAGATTGTCTGAAGAATTACAAATCCTCTAAGCAACATTAATCTACTCGGTAGGTCACTGGCATAGAAACAGGAGTTCAGAACATGCAGATACCTTTACAGTATCGGGATGACATCAGAGTTTTCTGCCCACGATCTTGCCTCTGACCTTCTTGTGTAAGTCCAATATACCTTATAGCAGGGGTCTCAAACATGCGGCCCGTGGGCCAAATGTGGCCCGCAGGACGGGCCACATTTGAGGCCCCTGCCTTGATGTGAAAGTTTAATGTTAGTGCGGCCCGCGCAAGTTTGATATGGATGCTGTAGGCTCACACTCGCTCCATGCAGTGCAGCTCAGTCTCCGGTAGCCGTACAGCACAAAGGAAGGAGTCAGTTTCGGTTCTAACTTTTTTTTTTCAGACAGCCGGAGCCCTCTCTGGTCAAGCCCTTCGCTGCGTCTACCAGAGTCAATGTGAGTGGCATTTTGTGGCAAGCCGGTTGGATCAGGACCAGCGCCGCAACAGATTCAGATTGAGCCCGGGGTTCCATACAGTCCCCAATGCAGCCACCAGCGGTCAAATGTAATATACAGTATGGTCACCAAACCTTGTGTATTAACCGTGTTTCTAGAAATGGTCATTTCTTTGACTAAAATGTCCATTTGGTTTCTGAATTGTTAAAGTGTTTCACAGTTCTGTGTTCTTCCCGTCAGACGACAAAAAGGAAAGGGAATGTATCAAATTCCCCTACTGGATTAGTCGTAACGTACTTTGTGTACATTTGGTATTTTGTACTTTCCCCTTTGGGTTTGGGTGATTGTAATTTGTTTCTCTCTTTGTTGAAGTATTTTGACCTTCTCTGAACTTTTCACCAAACAAACGCCAACACCAAAATAAACCCAGAACCAAGCATATAAAGTCAACCCAAACAAAGCATAAACACCCTTCATGTCGCAACCCTGGCCCTCTAGCATGGACGGCAGAAGCATGTACCACGACGCTACCTGGAATAACAGTGGAATAATAATTAGAAAAAAAATGATACAAAAGGGCTGTTGTTACATACTCTAGTTGTCGATGTTAGCGTTTACAATAACGCTGTAGCTTGGTTAATGTGAATTAAATTGAATATTATTGCTGTTTTTTTAGAGGGTTTTATAGTCAAACTAGGTGTGTCCCAAAAGACATGCATTCAAGTGACACATAAGGATTGAAGCTCATGGGAAAAATTTCCTTCAACTGACTAAAGCAGGGGTCTCAAACTCAATTTACTTGGGGGCCACTGGAGCTAGGGTCTGGGCAAGGCTGGGCCGCATCTGTCCCCCCCCCCCAAAAAAAAACACATTTATTAAAAACAGAAAAATAAACAAACTTTGTCAGCGCTTTGGTTCCGATTTTCTACAATAAAAGCTCTGATAAAACATTCCACTGTTCTCAAATATCTTAATTTTTATTTTTCTGCACAAAATAAGATGAAAAATAAATAAACAAATCAAGAATAAAGAAAATCAATCAATCAGTAATAAATAAATATAATAATAACAATAAAACGGCAAATAATGAAAACTTAAGAAACCACATATAGTTGGTGGGTAGACAAATTATTTTTTTCAGATTAAAATGAACAAAGCATTATTAGAGCCCTGTAGACATGACAAAACACGACTATAGTCACATTTATACTCTTTTTATTTACAACATATTGCGCAACTGCAGGGTCTTGAGACACATGCTAACTCGCAAACTAGAGAGCTAGCGACCTAAACGGTAGCCTTCAAGTTATTTCCTTTCAACTTAAATAGCCAAAAACTTACCACTTCCACACAGATAGGGAGGATAACTATTAACAGTTGTTTAACCTTTAACATGAACATTAATCAAACGTAATAATTTTTTCTGGGTACATGATACCATACAGCATCCATATCAAACTTGCGCGGGCCGCACTAACATTAAACTTTCATATCAAGGCGGGGGCCTCAAACTAGTGTCCTGCGGGCCACATTTGGCCCGCGGGCCGCATGTTTGAGACCCCTGCTTTAGTGTATTCTTCTTGAAAAGGATAATCAGCCTTCATTACAAATTATAGCATTTCATAAAAAGAAGCTATATACGGTACTTTCCACCCTGTGTCATAGAAACACAGGTTTGTGTGTTTTAAGTATGAGGTCATGGGTGTGAGCCAATGTACATACATTAAGTAGATACACAGGGACATTTAAAGCTATGCCCCAAGCTCATGCATTTTTTATGGTTCCTTGAATATTATTGTTGGAAAAGGACGCATGGTCATTTTCATGTACTTGAATGCAACCCATCATTAGGGCACGAAGGCGGGAGGGGCAAAAGATGACATAAATCAACAACAACTTTAGAATGTAATGTTGAAAACAATACTTAGTTAGACAACACACACAATTGTCATATGTTTGCCAAGGTCAAACGGGGCACACAACTTAGAGTCATGAAGCTGCAAACGGTCTTCAAATCTGTCAGACAATTGAACAATAAACTCCTGGAATGTTCTAGAAAGTTCATCATACATGGTGGCGTGTGAAGTTATGTTTAGATTCATGCTGGTTATGATCTGTAGACAATATGAAATTACTGTTGCACATTATTCTACAGGAAAGTAGGAAAGTTTGAGGAATGGATGCAATGGCAAACTGGGCAATCATGTAATGCATTGTAATGCAGCATTAAGGTATACTGCTTTGCAGTCAATTAAATGCTTTTTTATACTAGCGTTCGCTCTTGATGTACAGTATACAATAATTGAGATGCACAGAATGAGCGCAAACAGAGTGCACAATGCTGATAAATTATTGATCATTATTGTATGTATGTATGAATTGATTG
Source organism: Doryrhamphus excisus (assembly GCF_037039965.1). Taxonomy (NCBI): domain Eukaryota; kingdom Metazoa; phylum Chordata; class Actinopteri; order Syngnathiformes; family Syngnathidae; genus Doryrhamphus; species Doryrhamphus excisus. The sequence continues at coordinate 19,365,917 of NC_136362.1, forward strand.
AATTTGAGCTTCATCTTTTTTGGTCCACTCACGATGGCATGGTTTAAGTCTACATATGAATATAATACCCGATTGAAGGGGAAGGTTTATCATGATAAAACAGTATCCGAAATACAAAAACACCAACAATAACACCAAACTTTAGGGGGAATTGCCACTCACATTTAATCAGAACACAAATATAATTTAAATCTTCAAGATTAAAGACATGTTTTCCCCGTGCATGTGTGGGTTTTCCCCGGGTACCCCGGTTTCTTCCCCCATTCTAAAGACATGCTAGGTTAATTGGCGACTCCAAATTATCCACAGGTATGACTGTGAGTGTGAATGGTTGTTTGTCTATATGTGCCCTGATTGGCTGGCGACCAGTTCAGGGTGTACCCCGCCTCTCGCCCAAAGACAGCTGGGACAGGCTCCAGCACCCCCCACGACCCTCGTGAGGATAAGCGATAAAGAATGAATGAATAAATGAAGATTAAAGACTTAATAGAGGATTATTAGCTCCCTCGTGCTACCTGTTTTTCTCTATGTAGAATATGTGCTCATGTGTCACATAAGGATTGTGGATGATGGGTGAAATTCCACAAAGGGCAGTTGTGATGCTGGTGTTTCAGGTTGCTCATAAGGTTTGATGTGTTGAAGCTCAATTGGGCTTTTTGCCTCATTGTCCCACACTATCGACGCCATGTTGGTTGATAAGTGAGCTCAGTGGTAGTTTGCAGGATGTCACGAAAAAGGAGCGCTTGAATTGCCCACGCTGACCCACCTACAGAACAGTGTGGGTAATCCGGCCTTGTTGGATCGTTTCAATATACAACAATCATGATTTAAGGTAATAGCATGTCAGTATCGCTTAGGAGCTGCAACTCAATTGCTCTAGAGAAATAAAAGTGCTCACAGGTTAAATGTGTATGGGGAGCCGGCCAAACATTCCCCCTTTTCAAAATCCACCCATACTTCCAGGTTATGATACAGGCCTTGTGTTGTAATGAGAACTGTTAAATCATGGAAACACAGTGCACCTTTTGCTGGTTTATAAGAAGTGGTGTTGATCAAATCTGCTTTCCCTCTTGTGCAACAAAATGATTTTTATTGTGGAAAAACACAAAGACGGTTGTGCAATACTGCGGTTGTGTGGATAATACATTTAACAGTAATTAAAGGCAGTTTAAATGGTCAGATCTCTAAAAAGGAATGTCTTTTTGCACTAAATAAACGTGTGTAGTGCTGTTTGCCAACAAGCATAAGACATCTTTATTATCTGGTTTTATGTGCGCGTGTGTTATTCTCTGACACTGGGCCTTTTTTTTTTGGTCTCCACGGCAGCGGTGAGGACCCACGCCGCACTGGCAAACACATACACGAACACATGTACATAATGCAATATATGAGTTTGCAAACATGCAATGTGCAAGACCACATTTGGTCGTGTTTGTGCAGCCGAACACTCTTGCCGCAGCTCTGCACACTCCCTGGGTGGTCTGGACTGAAAATGTTTATGATCTGAAGTGAGCTAATCCAACTGGCTTGTTTCACTGAATTGAGAATGATTTACAAGATGCTGCAGCAGGGCCAAGCAGGAGAGGAGGAGAGCCGAAGGAAATCTTAAGGCTCCATTACAAGTCATTATGTGTCCAGACGTGCACGCTTGTCTCTCCCTCTGCTTCTCAGTGCGTTTGCTTGGACCGGTGTCTCCGATTGACAAATTAGCTGCATGTTGACAGCATGCAAAAATGTCAGGTCTTTATTTCTCCATGATGAGAAATCTCCATCAGGATATCAATCATGTTTTTCATGCACCTCACATAGACTGTTTAAAGGCAGCCTTTTTTATTGTTACTTTTCACAAAACCTAAGCCAGACGTGTCCAGATGTTTTCTACCAAAGCCTGTGTACCAAAAAAGGCCATTTTGATTCATTTTGTGCATTAAAAACGCTAAAAGCAATTCAGTGTACGTCAATATAAAATGTGCTACGCTATCTATACATCAACATCTTGACAATAAGATGCTTTATTAATAATGAATATATTTTGTTTTAACAGTTGAAATCTTAAAAGGGACCTACTATGATCATTGTTCAACCCTTTGTATCGAGTTGTGGACTCCTATAGAGCAGCTACACACAATAACCTACACAGAAAACCTTTTAGATCTTACAGAATCTGTACCTATTCCGGCTTTCCTTGGGTTTCCTGCCAAAATGGTCTGTTTTAATTTGTTCCACTCAAGGCCCACCTGCAGGCACGCCCACTCCACTGTGATTGGTCACATGCCCAAAGTGGTTCCTAATTACGTACGAACCCCACCTTCTAATATAGTGGGTATAGGATTTGATAATAAATGAATAAGGAGCTAAGTTTAGGAGCTACTGGCAGCTCATGATCTCCTGGCTGGAGACCCAGACTCAGAGTGGTAACGTAGCATCGCTAGTGCGGTGGAGCTCAGGAGAAGCCGGACGTGTGGCAACCTTGCCTGCCCGAGGGATAGCGCTCATTGTCGGACGCACTTTGTCAGAGGCGCCGTTGGTGCGACGGAGCCTAGAAGCCGGACATGAGGGCGCCACGTGGATGCACAGCGTGTCCAAAATTAATGCAGCTTTCCAAAGGTGCATTAAGTCCAAAACAGTCCAAACAACAAGTACCCCCCTTAAGAAACAGATCCCAGACGTTCAAGTCCAAAGTCACACAAGGTGGGTCAAGGGAGGATTTGCAGAGGGTCGCCGGGCATGTTTATTATTTATTTATATTTTTTCATTATAATAGGCAAAGTTTATAATAATAATATTATTTTCTGTAGTTTGTTACCACAGGCTCTATTTATATTTACAAACATACAGATTTGATTGAAAGAAAAAAGTATTTTAAGTAATTTCTATGATTACATTTTAATATTCAGGATATTTGTATTATAATAGACTACTCTTGTAGTGGCGTTTTCATTTGTTTTTTTTTTTACTCGCGTTTCTGCTGCTGCTCTTAGCGGAACAATTTGTCAGCGGACTAGTTTCCCAGTCGGACATATTATAATGAAACCAACCTGTCAGCAGAAGACGTGTTGTGCTGTTTCGTGGTCTGGTTTTATCTTCATATCTTTTCTCTCAGTGTGTCGCATTTAACCTTACTAAAGCGTGTTAGTTTTAGACATTTAGACACATTTCCACGGATGCGGCAGCAGCTCTGTTACTTCATGCTGCCTTGCTAACTGTTAGCCAAAGGGCTAACAACTCCTCACAGCAGCCACTTGTACTTACATGTGTGCGCCATCTCTTCAGTCTGCTGACAGCTCATCGGGGATTTAGGAGTCACTAAAAGGTAAACACGTGTTTGTGGTTGATTTATTTAGTCGTCTAAATGTCGTGTAATTTCCATGTGGTGTCTCCACGCTCACGTTAGCCTGCTAAAGGTTACATCTTCCTTTCATACATTTCATCATTCATCCCGTGGGCTTCTGGTGACATTTGTTACACAACACATGGGAATTATACCATCATCACCATATGGTGGTGGGCTAATTGTTATACTCATTTATTATAGGACAAGAGTGTAACTTTTGGTTCCTCCATTGGGGGGGACTTTCATGTTATGTTTCCACGGTTTAGCTGTCTCCATCCATGCCAAAACAAAGTGGACATTAGGTATAGTGAGGGGTTGGGTAATAGCAACTATTGAGCAATTTGTATTATGCTATAAAAGGTTATAATTTATTTTAAAATATTGTTACACTGATATTGTTGTTTGTATTAACAAATAAGTTGTTTGCTTAAAATTTGTCCCGTCACGTGTTTTATTCTGATTATAATAATCATCTGCCAATTAAAAACAAAATAATTCAATGATTTTGCTATCAGCAAAACTGATACTTAACTTATTTGCTCTGAATGTTGATTTTTTTTAAAAACATGTTAAAGTGAGTTAATAAAATTGATGTATTTCAGCCATTGCCAGCAGATATAATGGAGCTGCAGGCAGTGTTGATGGCAGCCGGCGGGGGCTCTCGGATGACTGATCTGACCTACAACACCCCCAAAGCGATGCTGCCGGTTGGCAACAAGCCCCTCATGTGGTACCCCCTAAACCTGTTGGAGAGGGTAGGCTTTGAAGGTGAGAACTTTTACGCTTGCTTCTTTGCTATGGTGACTACCGTCATCCCTCACCATTTAGCAGTCCAAATTTTGCGGCTTCACTCTATATTATGGTTTTTCAAAAATATATTATTTTTCTTTTTCCACTTTTCCGACCTATAAATGTTGTTATAATGTAGTATTCTTGTGGTAAACCAGTACTTCTCAATTCCGTCATGGCCCCTCTTGAGGGACAGAAGATTTTCAGCGCCCCCTGATTTGAAATACTAGAGAATCTGATAATATTTATTTTCATTCATCTGTACTTTAAAGACTGAACTTGAAATTGAAACCAGGAAAATGCAACAAATATATTCCAGAGTTGAGTATTATACATGTGTACATGTTGGTAGGTCTGCATCGAAATAAAAGCCCTCTCGCAGGTTTGTATTATCTAACAACAAGCACAATAATCCCCATAACCTACCAAGCTGAAACTCACCTCTGAACCCTCTGTGTCACTTCCTGTCCGCCACTCACTCTGCTCCCAGAGGAACACATTTATAGCAGCATACACAAGCACAAGTCCTATCTTTGTCTTAAATACCTTATGTTGACTATATTGGGTTATATGAGTGTAAAGATGACCATATATGTAGATATCTTTCTCTCAATTAAAGTAAAACGCAACATTGTAAAATCTAGTCTACGTCATCCTGTTTGATTCTTGGATATTACCTATTTTTATTATTTCTTTTGGCTCCAAGCTTACAATGAAGCTGCAAGTCTGATTTTATTTTCACCAGCTTGTCAGCACTTCATCAGTGATTGTCAGGTGTGAGCGGATGTGCGTTTGTTTGTTTGTTTCCTGATTCCAGTTACGCTCCAGCGTTTTGGCCTTTTGTGTTGCGACATGCAGTCGATCCAGAAACTCTGGGCTTATAAAGGGATTTGTTGCAGTACACTGTTCCTGCCAGTAAACACGGCTGGTCATTGTAAAAAAGCTGTTTGCTCCTCACTGCCCTAAATAAAAGTAAGTTTCTATATATAATCACCATGTGTGGGCAGCAGTTTTTACTGTGTGCAGCCAGTTAGCCAAAGGCCTGCAATTTAGTTTTACTGGGCTAACACAGCGAGTGAGCAAACGTATTACACAAACCATTTTAAACAGATAAGGCAGCAATTCCAAGACGCATTAAAGAGGTCTGGTCATGTTATTATCTCTCGAAGTGAAACTTAATTTAGGGATTTAAATGTGCCATAATCTAATGGCCATCTGACATGAGCAATCTTAACTTCATTGCAGTGGTCGTGTAATTGTACATGCTTCTGCCTTTTTGTGCAGATTGTACGTAGATTACATTGCGGACCTTAGAGGTTGCACTGTTGTTAAAATGGGTAAAACTTCAATGTAAGACATATATCTAACACCTAGGCCGTACGGTGGAGGGGTGGTTAGCATGTTGGCCACACAGGCAGGAGTTCGGGAAGATGTGGGTTCAAACTCTCCACTTGGACATCTCTGTTCTCCCCATGCATGCATGGGTTTTTGCCGGGTGGTCCCGTTTCCTCCCACATTCCAAAAACATGCTAGGTTAATTGGCGACTCCAAATTGTCCATAGGTATGAATGTGAGTGTGAATGGTTGTTTGTCTATATTTGCCCTGTGATTGGCTCGCATTATTCTGAAATTAGATAGCATGTTAGTGTGAATCAAAATGGCGTTTTTTTCCCCTACTGTTTTTTTGCAGTCCTGTTATGTTCAATGGAATACATTTTTGTGTGTCATGCTTCCCCAAAAAAATACATTTTCATATACTTCACATTGATATTTAGCGTTTGTGTTGTGCTTTGACTTTAGAGGTGATTGTGATCACCACCAAGGAGGTCCAGAAGATGATGAGCACAGACCCGAAACTGAAGCTGGAGGTAAAGATGAAACTCGATGTCGTCTGTATCCAGGAAGATGGCGACATGGGCACAGCCGACGCTCTCCGACACATCCAGCAGAAGATCAAGGTGTGTGTGATGCATACACATCATGAATTACATCATGTTTGAAGTAATTCGCCATATGAGACATAACGACAGAGTACATAAATACAAATAACTATAAACATCTATGACAATGTTCACAGGCAATGGAAATAAACACGCACACGCATACTGCATATGCTGACATGGTATACCCGACCTCTCAATGTCACTTTCCACACCTCTGTATCCTACTTGCTGATTCTGTTACCCATCCCTTCATCCAATTCTCTAAACAGATGAGGTCAGAGTTTAGATGCAGTACTTTGCCAGCTCACTTATTTATTCTCATCCTGTAGTGGAGCACATCTGTACACCACTTGTGTTTGGGCTATGTAGGCTCCTCAAACGTACCTCCCGTGGCAAAGATGATGTGTTAGTATGAGGTAGTGTAAAGTTTAGAGCTCTTTGTTTTAGCTGAAGGCACTTTTTTGTGTCATTTCCAACCAGACGATACCTGCTCAACAAATAAAAATTACAAAAAAATTTGGCCAATCGGCAAATTAATTAACAAATAATATATTTAAAACAGTCATGCAATACGCTGTGATCCCTTCTGGTAAAAAAAAGAGCAGATTGAACAAACAAATGTGTATTTTTCACAAACACAAACTAATTTTCATACAAAGAGTGGTTTGCCCAAATGATGACGGCCCTTCATAGCTATCACTCATGGCTGTCTTGCAGCACCTTCAAAAATTAACCCCCTCTAGGCAGACCTCCGTATTTTGACAATGAACCCCTCTACAAAAAACTCTAAGGTTGTATGGTTTTATATACATTATTGTGCATGAGCAAGTAGATTGATGATAGCATGTAATATTCTGATGATTTAAAACATTACCAAAACTTCCTTTTTAGGCGTATTGATTTCATATATTTGCCCACTTCTGTCAACGCTACTTTCGTCAACAACAGCAGCGTAGAAACAGCACGACGCTTACCATGTGAGGTCTCATTGGGATGGCTGTGTGCTCCGGTCCTCAGGTTAAAAAAAATGCTCTTATTGAGTCTTCCTAGCAAAATTGAGAGCCAGTAGCATCCATTTGTACGTCTGTTGTCTGTGAGTGACACAAGGCTTTGTGTTACTCCGCCAGATAAATATCGTTTTTAATTTTTTCTAGGTAAATATCGCTGTAGCTTGGTTAATATACAGGTCAGTTATGTAAATGGAACACTCTTGGTGTCTTTTGTTTGGGCTAAAGCATCAAAAGAGGTCCCAATATGTGCAATGTTGGCTGGATCATGCAAACACGTTCTCTCATTACAATGCACCAAAAAGGGAAATAAATATGTGTTCATGTTTCATCCTCAAAAAGTACATTTTTTCTTGAACATTTGCAAACAGTCCCTTTTCAGTTAAATTATGCGATTTTCATTACATTCTGTTTAGGCTAGGGATTTGCACCGTGTGAGGTGGGCTCGAAGACTTAAGGGATGTGCAGCAGCTTGAGAAAAATAAAGAAAGCACATATTTTTAAAGCCACTATGCTGGGTATTCAGCTGTAAATGTTATTTGTTCCTTGGTTGAGAGCAGAAGGAGTGCAGAAAAGTCACAACATAGGCCCCAGTCGGGGAGGCCTCTAAGTAGGGGCTCACTGTCTTACATTGTTTGAGAACCACCGGTTTAAACAGTAAATTGAGTGGGTCTAAATTAATCATGCCCTCTGCTGGTTACTCCACAGCAGTGAAACTCATTCTTCTTTTCCTTCAAAATATTTTGTATCTACACGAACCAATCGCACGGATACAAGTGTTAGATTGATCAAATTCTGTCTGATTGTCAAATTTCTTGTCTTCCTCTATTCTTAACTGTCAAACAACTGTTTGAGTTTTCTCTTATGTATAAAGATGTCTAAATTGTAACACTTGAAAAAGATGCGTTTTGACAAGTTTAATGTTCTCCCCCCTCTGGCATTTGTATGGAATCATGGAGATTCTTTTTATTCCCCTCGCCCAGGAGTCCTTTACTTAACCCATAGTGTAACCGCACACATGCACACTCCAGTGGGACAAGTTCCCTCACGTTCCCGTTGAGGATATTGGAGTCGGTAATCCTTTGAGCAGCCAGCTAGATTAGAGGCATTGAGTTACACACGCTCTCACACTGGAGGGTGATGAGTGAGGGAGCATAACCATGGCCTGCCAAATCCCAGCAGCCGAATCATTCAAACTGTCAGTCCGGTGCATGAATACAGAATAGATACACATACTCACATCTCCTTAAACTAACAACCTTCTATGGTGGGATTTTGTGTAACCTATCAAACATAATACTTACAAGAATCCATCTGCACTCTTGGGCATTGGAGACGTTGTAGTCCTTGAAAAGAGAGATTACAAGCAGTCTATTTTATTTTGACTTGTGATTTCTCACAAAGGTGGATGCCTGTGTCTGAATGTTGCTATGGTCTTTCACGTTAAGCCCAAAGAGTGAAAGGTGTACTTATTGTGCACTTTTAGAGCTTTGTATGCTCAAAGCCTCTTGGACATTTTTATTATCACTTGGTTTTAATCACCTGGCAAACCTGAGTGTATCCAGGCGGACTCAGGTTGTGGTCTACAAATGTTTGTCGACCTTCAAGTCGCATGACAAAAGGTGAAGAGAGAGAGAGACATTTGGTCAAGAATGGCACCTGAATGTCTGAATGATAAACATGTCCTGAACAAACCTGTAGGGATTTCTAAAACTGCATTTTCATGATTTTGAACAAACAAATGTGTATTTTTCACAAACAAAAACTAATTTGCATACGAAGAGTGGTTTGCCCACATGATGACGGCCCTTCATAGCTATCACTCATGGCTGTCTTGCAGCACCTTCAAAAATTAACCCCCTCTAGGCAGACCTCCGTATTTTGACAATGAAGCCCTCTACAAAAAACTCTAAGGTTGTGTGGTTTTATATACATGATCATGCATTAGCAAGTAGATTGATGATTGCATGTAATATTCTGATGATTTAAAACAGGGGTCTCAAACATGCGGCCCACGGGCCAAATGTGGCCCGCAGGACACTAGTTTTAGGCTCCCGCCTTGATATGAAAGTTTAATGTTAGTGCGGCCCGCGCAAGTTTGATATGGATGCTGTATGGTATCATGTACCCAGAAAAAATTATTACGTTTGATTAATGTTCATGTTAAAGGTTAAATAACTGTTAATAGTTATCCTCCCTATGTGTGGAAGTGGTAAGTTTTTGGCTATTTAAATTTAAAGGAAATAACTTGAAGGCTACCGTTTAGGTCGCTAGCTCTCTAGTTTGCAAGTTAGCATGTGTCTCAAGACCCTACGCGTATTGATTTCATATAGCCCACCTCTGTCAACGCTACTTCCGTCAACAACAGCAGCGTTACTGCATTTTCATGGTCTAATATAGTGAAAGATATCAGAACCATGTTGTGTAACCCACTCGGAATGTGAACAATAAAGGTGGTCCACAGGTTATGAATGAGTTTCGTTCCGATGACACGCATGTTAAATTTAGTGTTAAGACAGAACGTGTACATAAATGAACACTAAAGTCACTTACACAGGTATACAAAACACAGGGAGGACGTACAAAAAGCAGTAAATAGACGCGTTAAATGAAACCTGAATCAAAAAGAGAGCAATCAACACGACATTGCTTTGTACTGTGGCTGTAGTACCAGATCCTTTAAAATGCTCAAGGACACTGTAGCACATGGCAGTTGTGGGTAGTGTTGAATAGTTCTGTGATTTCCGACACTCTGTAAAGTCGTCACATGACACAAGTCCTGACTGCATGTGTGATGCTGAGTTTGCTGATGTAATCGATAATCCTCACCGTCATTTGAACATCCGTATAGACGTTCCAATATGATGTTGGATACAGAATATATTGTATTGATGGGAGTCCTGTAAGAAAAGCTTTTATTGAGAAAGCAATTTTCAAAAAAAGACACTGCGACTGTTTGTGTGTGGCAGCATGTGTGTGGTCCTGACCTGTCCAGAAATTGTGGCTGTTGAAAGGCCAAAGTGTCTCCGTCTCTCCAGCTGACTCCACTCTGCCGTCGCCTGCGTGAGTGTGCATGTGTGTGTTCTGTCTTAGCGCATGTATTCCAGCCTTCCTGTGTCTTAGACGGAGAGGAGAGTTGAAAGGTCTTTGGGTCGCCGTGTCAGTAGATCTCCTGCAGACGCCTGCAGCTTTGCTGTGGCAGCTTCCTGTCGCCACGTCCAGACCAGGCCATGCTATAAGTTGCCACCAGGTCAACTACATGACTGTTGACCCCATCGATACCCTTCCATCACTCACACTGATACTGCCCCCTCACTGTAGTGCACATTATGACCAAAACAAGTATTAATTTAGTTAGTTTTTTTAACAATAATAATTTAGCTTCATGTTGATATAATTATGCAGCTTAATAAGTAGGAATAACTTATTGATGCAGTAACATCATCATGGCCACTTCAAATCTAAGGCTTTCCTCCATTGTAGACATAGTAGAGATATCTCCATCAATAAGGCGGTGGGTGCTAATGCTAGGATTAGCCCTCATGCTGACAGCCCGCATCACTGCACAGACAAATAGGTACTACCAATGGAGACTCAAGTGTGGGCACACATGCACAAGTTCCATCACGTACTTGTGCGCATTCAGACGTGATGTCAGTGGAGGTCTGTTCAAATGACTGATGGTCACCAATGCACTGTAAGCGATATCTTAATGGAGCTCACAAGTGGTATATTGATACACTGTTTAAGCATACTTTAGTTTACATATCACTGAGTAGCTAAGATACTCAACATGATTCACTGATATTTTGTCTCTAGGCCCCAAAGCAATCTGCATTATTTTTTTAGGTGTAGAAATCATATGTTGTTAAATTTGTTGAAACTGTCTGCTGGCAATATAGTAGTAGTAGTATAGAAAACTTATTTTCCTCTCTTGTCATCCCTCCACTTAAGACGGACATCCTGGTGTTGAGCTGTGATCTGATAACCGATGTGGCTCTTCATGAGGTGGTTGATCTGTTCAGAGCCCATGATGCAACGCTGGCCATGCTAATGAGCAAAGCCCATGAATTCACAGAGACGGTCCCAGGCCAGAAGGGCAAAAAGAAAACAGGTAACTTCAAAATGCTTCAGTGATGCAGACACTCAATTGACATCATCCTCAGGCTTAGCTTTGTCCCTATACTGTAGGTGTTGAATTGACTTTTAAATTAAATGTTTTAATTCACTTGGCATGTAAAATACGGTATTTTTAAAGCTTGATGATTATATGTTTTTGTACAGCTGAGCAGCGGGATTTTGTGGGTGTGGACCATTCAGGGAAGAGGCTGTTGTTTATGGCCAATGAGGTGGATCTGGAAGACGGTCTATCAATTAGGAAGTCCATCTTGAAAAAGTAAGTAAGATATTAACAGGGTAAGTACCTGAACCTGTCCCTTATGGCTGGGTAATGTAAATATATAGCACATACACTTTGCATTACTGCATTCCTCTTCAATAGGAGACCAGATGTTTTTGTTTCTAATCAGGGTTTTGGGTAACGTTTCTGTACCTAGTGTGTGGGATATTTGTTACAGGAAGGGAACATGAGGTAGGTTTTCATTTCCTCATCCTAAAATGCATGTATGCGCGAGAGCGGTGTTTTGGGAGCTCGTAAATACTTCATGGAGCCAAAGCCACTGTAAATTCTGGCAAATGAGAGGGGGGGCCAGAGCAGCTGCTTGCAAGCTTTCTTGCACTGAGAAATCTTTAGCCACTGCCCTCTCACTCACACACAGACGCAAGCACACAAATAGTGCATGCCTGATCATTTATTTCACATGATCTACACAGAAATGCTCCCGAACCACACACACATCCATCAAAAATTTTGCAATGTTAAGGAAACTCTTACAGCCTCTAGGTAAACATGTCAAGTCTTAAAGCCTCCTATCAAACATACATACAAGTACAGTACATGTCAAACCATTGTAAGGGGAAAATATGAAAATGAAACAGGTATTTTGGTGTAAGGTGATCACAAAATCAATTCCAGAGTTCTGGATGACGACGAGCCACGCATGGGTATTTGGAATGTAGTCGAACCGTTTAACACGTCTGTTTCCATCAAGCCACTGCTCTTTTAAAAGTGTGCATACATATCAATGAGCTCACTCATCATCAAGATTTTTGCATGTTAATAAACAATCGCTCACTTTTGCAAGAGATAATGTGCACATATTTGTTACACAATCGGTAGTCGGTAATTCCACATGAAATGCCATGTATGACATTAACTGCCATCATGGTTGCGTTTCTTTAGACAGCAAACTAGTTGAGACTGAATCAACAGCGCCTCTGCTGGTTGGAGGCAAGTAATTCACTCTACTTTGGCCTAATTCATTCCAAGACTCATTTGTCTTGGCTTCTTTTATCAATAATAGTTATTGTATTAGAGAAATAGTAGTAAAATAGTTATTGTATTAGAGAAATAGTAGTAAAATATTAGATACATCTGTTTTGATAAAATATGAGTAAAAACGTTCAATTCCATTATCTTACTGCATTGACTGCGTTTACCTATTACATTCCAGGGCTCGAAAATAACGATGTACCGATGGCCCGGGGAAAGTTTAAACAAAATTGGGGCAAGTAAATCCAATCAGTGATATTCCCATCGGGCAAGTGCACTTTGGCATGCCATACTGCCAAGAGTTTTTTTTAAAAGCGGTTCTTGTTGGGTGTTGGTAAAACACGGACTGCGTAATTCCGGTGGTAATTTGCAAACCAATCCTTGCAAATCTTGAAATTGACCATTCAGAATCGTTTATTTAGACCGCGGTCCGCAATCCACAGTCCGCGTTTTACCCACACCCGTTCTTGTTGGCGATCAACCAATCAGCGATGGTTTGACTAGGAAAACATCATGGCGTCCCTGCCAACATCGTCCAATTCTTCAACAACTTGTGAAAGAAAAGAGCAAAAAGTGATGAACCAGTGCCTCCTAAACAAGTATTTTATTAGCGGCAGCAAATCAAATGATGGCACAGGTGAGTGAATCACATTGCTGTGACAATTTGAAGTGGTCACAATGAAACACCACCGATTAGATTTAGCACAAGCTACAAAATCTAGCACTTCCATTCCTCTATGTATATTTCTCACCTTTGCTTCACAAATTATTCTTTGACCATTGAGCATTTTTTTCTGGATTAAAAACACTAGTACACAAATGTGTCTATTCAATAATGTTTCATTGTGGTGCACAACTTAAATATCACTGCTTTGTCCCTCACTGCTTACTATGACTACGATGTGTAAGGTAGTATGGCATGCCATGTTAACATACATCTCCACAATTTTTCAGACATTCTTCCAAATACAATGCATCAGTACTATTATCTGATGAATTATCAGCATATATTGATATATGATATCATTATGGCAGTCTTTTCATTTTACATGGGGCAAGTTCGGGCAAGTAGTTCTCAACTTAAGGATTCCCCATGGGCAAGTCATTTTGGTTTTTAATGTAGAGCCCTGCATTCTCATGAGTGCAACTGTTTTTTCTGACAAAAACGATTTTTTTTTGGTTGTGTTTCTCAAATTGTATTATAAACAATTACAGGGCAAGTTGATATATTCAGTTCATGTTGTTGAGCGCCTCCGTGCATCAGTGCACTGACCTTTAAAAATTCTGGATCAGGAAGTATGTGTGCATCTGTTTCCAATGAGGGCAGAAGACACTAAACAAAAACCTAATCAGCTCACAGGCTGTACCTTCCAATAAAAAAGTGAAGGGCGGAATTGAGTCAATGCAATAACTATGCTTTATGCACTTCATATGTACATAGAAAATGATGCTCTATCACCCCTTCTAATGGTGCCATTTACATATCCAATTGTATTTGTGTGGTTTTAAATGTATATGTTTGAATGAATGAATGAAATTAGATGATTCAGGAATGAGGAGGCTTGATTGCTAAAATGTTAGAGTTGGCAACCATGTCAGCCGGCCTGCCATTTTTTATTTCCCTCACTTGGCCCTCAACCTTTTATACATGTTTATTTCATTAAGTTACACAGGGAAAGATCTATCTCAGTTTCCGGATCATCAGCATGCCAGAATATCCGTGTTACACCAGCAGTGGGCCATGTGTGGTTTAAGCTGCTTCAGATATGAGATTCAAAATGAAATCCATTAAAATATCTCAGCATTAGGGGCATCGCAGGAAGAATAACTGAATATCCTGAATAGCCATGTTGGCTCAGTGCAGAAAACCTAACTAATGAGGGTATTAACGGTCATTCCGCAGTGTCTGAATCATCATCCACCATGCAGTTCTACTTACAACAAAACTATACATCATGCTGTGTGTTTTAGAGCAAGTGAGTGAGCTGTGGCTCCTCTCTCCTGCTGAGAATTGCAGGAGAACTTCAGTTGTTTGTCATTAATCCAAAGCTTGACTCATATGTTCCTGCCGAGGGACAAAATACCTGCTTTTTCCTGACAGCAGCTCCTGTCACACTCAAGCGACCACAAGACATGTGGCTGCGTGACATATTTTTCTTATATTCTGAATTTTTATACCGGGACTGAAGATCAGTGTTTGACTTCTTGGACCACATTCTTTGTCGATGGTGTTTGTCATCATACCTCCCCGTAAGAACACCTGTTCTTAGTATCCCCCATACACACACCCTGACTGCCTGTCTGTCTGAACAGCGATGTCACAGAGTGTCCATAGTTCCGAGCCCACAACACACCTGGCTAATGTCTTATGAATAAATACATTGAAGACACCCATAGAGTAGGTCTTTGTATTTGTGTGCACACATGTGGTTTTATGCTTTTGAAAAATACCGTCACACAGAGGAACACACGCCGTTTGATTGATGGCATCTTGCTGTAAAATATGTGCGACCGAGCAATCCTCCTGAGTTCAACTTGTCAAATTGAGGAAGGCTTTTGTCAGTGAGTTCTGTTTTAAAAAAAAACTGTGCTTATTTTTGTGTAATAACTGAATCAGCTAAACATTAACCAATTCGAGAGATGCTGTGCCACTTTCCAAAATGAATAACACAATTTTTTTTTTCAAATTTTACAGTTGTATTTAGATATGGAGATAAACTATTTGAAATGCATATAAAATGTATAAATGAGCATACCATAACTTGTTCACCACCAGCCATTTTCCCAAAGACAACATGATTTTGACACAGAATATTGTGTTATATGGCTTTATAAACAAGGAAAGGTTAGACTCCAGTCTTTCATCAGTCTTTCATCAGAAAAAAAAGTTTGTTTCTATCTTTTTATGTCTTTTTAGTAATCATTAGTAGAATCGGCAATAGAACATACAGTACTACAGTAGGTACGTTTTCAGTTCCCTACTCAATTTGACGCAGACGGGGCGACCAAGCAACATGCAGACCCCGATTCAGCTATTCTATTGACCATTATTATTCATTAGCACTGACTACCTGTGCATTTTATGCATTTTGTGCATGTGTGAAGCATATTTATTTATTTATTTAGGGCTTAAACCTGGATTGTTAGCTTCTGTCGCTAGTGAACAATGGCAATGGAAGAGACAGGGTTCCAGAGGTGAATTTAATGTGATAATTCCAGTCACAGTCACTTTTACTGCAAATGTCGATTCCAAATTGGAACAAAATGTCAACCTACCAGTGGGGTTTAGAGGAGAAGGAGTCAGCCAAGGGTCAAGGAGAGACATTTCATGAACGGGTCGACATGGAATGCAACCCTGTGAAAAGCAGTGCTCTACTGTATGAGGACAAGTGAGTAAGATGCGCTCCATTTTAGTTGAGCATGCAATAATTAAATTTCTTAATGATTAGACAGATTTGTTCATGTTCAATTGATTGGTTCTGCCCATCCATGCTGCAAACGCTTGTGACATCTACTAAGTCTACTAACTTGTCTACTAAGTCTGTTTGTCAGAGATATCTGGAGACTACTATTGGGAAAAAAAAAACGTCAGCACAAATATTTTCCAGCCTTCCGGCGTAATTAGTAGTAATGCTCAGATCTCAGACTACCAGTCAAGTTTGCGGACATAGCGATCAGTCATCTTAAAGAGTTTAGACTTGCCAGGCATTCTTTGGTTCTGTTTGTAAATCAACATCAACGTTTTCGTGTCAAAGCATCACTGTGAACAGTGAACCGCCATGTCTGCTTTTCATTTTGTCAATGTTGCATGATTGTTTGGCGGTAATAGGACACAGACCTTTCAAATCAATAGCTTCCAACCAAAAAGAATGTAAATATATTAACTACAGTGTCTTGGAAAATGTTAGCAGTTGGTTTGTGCTATCTGTTGTACATTGTAAAGGCTTTGGCATTGTCTGTTTTGGAGGAGGGGGTCCCTATCCTGTGCTTTTTTTTAATGATCTCATAATTGAACAGACGGTGGAAGGCAAAAATGGGTATGGAATAAAACGGTGTGGGTGGACGCGTTTATTGAAGCTTGCAGGATGACTTGGTTTTCTTTGGCTCTCGCTTCATAAATGTCACGTGTGTTTGTGTACATGTGCAAAGCCCCCACTGACACAAAGCTACTCTCCGGCCCCCCCTTGTAGTAACAGGGCACGACCTCTACGGTAGCTGATGCAAGACAACAGACAGATATGACCACTCCTTTGACTTGATAGCTGTGTCTGGCTTGCATCATCTCAGCCTGCCCAGTGTGCAGGAAGAACGAATATATAGTTAGAGGAATTTTACTAAATGTGAAGCAAGCATGTAAAACGGGTCTCAAACTCAATTTACCTGGGGGCCACCGGAGCTAGGTTCTGGGTGAAGCCGGGCCGCATCAGGTTTTCAAAAAAAAACAAAAACAAAACGCATTTATTAAAAACTGGGAAAAAAAAATCAATAAAAAAAACTATCTTCAATGCTTTTGCTTCTGTTATACCCTACACTTTTTCAGTACTTTGGTTCCGGTTTTCCACACCAAAATATCTGATAAAACATTCCACTGTTCTCAAATATCTTAATTTTTATTTTTCTATGCACAAAATAAGAATAAAGACAATAAATCAATCAATCAGTAATAAATAAGTAAAATAATAATAAAACAGCAAATTTTTCAAAAACGTAAGAAACCACATACAGTTGGTAGAGAAATTATTTTTTTCAGATTCAAATGTACAGTATTAACAGTTATTTAACATTAATGAAACTTAATAATTTGACCCAATTAGCAAGTTAGCATCGTACTCAGTTCCATCTGGGAGCAGCGTGGTAACTTTAACAACATGTTTGATGAGATGCTTTATCTTGACGTGTATTTTCCCTTTTATTCCAAATCATTTCCTGCATTTATTTGTACCCAGCGTCATAAGCCTTTAGCTTCATTGCTAATCCAAAGCAAAACAGGGTAGGGTAACAGTATGGGCGGGGCAAAATCATGTTAATTGTGTCCGGTGTGCACACAGCTTTAAGCTGTCATTTCAACATTAAACTTTGGTATCAAGGTGGGGGTCTCAAATTTCGATAGTAACAATTATGTATAAGCAATTGGATGGAATTCTGGCAATTTATATGCATATGACAATATTTTATTCTTAATTCTATAATTCAGCAGCAATCCAAAATACAGGAACGATGCATACTACGGACATTAACATTGTTGAAAAAGGCATATGCTACTGCGCTGATTCGTACTCAATTGCTATACACTTTGTTGTTCACACACAAGTGCCCAACATTCAATATATTGTATTATCTATGTGTTACCATTGCTCCTCCTGCTGTTTGCTAATAATAATTGCCACTTTGTATACTGAAAATAAACCCAATGAGTAGAAAAAATCCACAAAGCCTGTAGTAATACAAGGTTGTATAATAGAGCTATGACAACGAGTGGAAGCCTAAATGCAAGCAGTGTGAGTCGAATGACTCTGTTAATAAATTCCACACAATCAACAGAATTCACTCAGTCAACAAAGTAATGCCCATGCCTTTTTTATGTTGCTTGTCTCTAACCTGCAGACATCCAAGGATGCTCATCAAAACAGGGCTAGTGGACGCTCACCTTTACTGCATGAAAAAAGCTGTGGTGGACTTTCTTACCGACAACAAGTGAGTTGTACACTTATTTCCAAGCATGACCTTGCATTTACCCCTTAACTATTTACAATGACCCACATTTGTACCAAGCACACACCAACAAACAGACATGAACACATTTTGGCTGCTTAATCTGTAACAAATGTTAAAGAGGGTTACACAGTGTGTGAGGCTTTGAAAGGCCCTGTTAGCAGGGTATTCCACCAAGGTGTTAATTTGTTTTACAACGTGTCACTGAGGTAGGCTGTAAGGCCTTTAGCCTCTGAAGTTGAGCAGTGTCACCGTAGCTGCCCAGGCTCCACACCGGCAGCTAGACTGCCTCAGAAACTATGAACGAGTTGGCATTCGTTGTGGAAACACGCATTAAAGACGTGTCACTCAGCAGAAACGTTTGGATCTATTCACAAGTTTGATTGTGTAGTGTACAGTGCATCCGGAAAGTATTCACAGCGCTTCACTTTTTCTACATTTTGTCATGTTACAGCCTCATTCCAAACTGAATTAAATTAATCTCTTACCTCAAAATTCTACACAAAATACTCCATTATGACAATGTGAAAAAAGTTTTTTTTGACATGTTTTGAATTTATTAAAAACAGAAAACAAAAAAATCACATTTACATAAGTATTCACAGCCTTTGCCATGAAGCTCAAAATTGAGCTCAGGTGCATCTTTTTTCCACTGATCATCCTTGAGATCTTTCTACAGCTTAATTGGAGTCCACCTGCAGTAAATTCAGTTGATTGGACATGATTTGGAAATATAATAACTGTCTATATAGGGTCCCACAGTTGACTGTGCATGTCAGAGCACAAACACCAAGCATGAAGTCAAAAGAACTGTCTGTAGACCTGCGAGACAGGATTGTCTTGAGGCACAAATCTGGGGAAGGATACAGAAACATTTCTGCTGCTTTGAAGGTCCCAATGAGCACAGTGGCCTCCATTATTCGTAAATGGAAGACGTTTGGAACCACCAGGACTCTTCCTAGAGCTGGCCGGCCTTCTAAACTGAGCGATCGGGGAAGAAGGGCCTTAGTCAGGGAGGTGACCAAGGCCCCGATGGTCACTCTGTCAGAGCTCCAGCGTTCCTCTGTGGAGAGAGGAGAGCCTTCCAGAAGGACAACCATCTCTGCAGCAATCCACCAATCAGGCCTGTAGGGTAGAGTGGCCAGACGAAAGCCACTCCTTAGTAAAAGGAACATGGCAGCCCGTCTGGAATTTGCCAAAAAGCACCTGAATGACTCTCAGACCATGAGAAACAAAATTCTCTGGTCTGATGAGACAAAGATTGAACTCTTTGGTGTGAATGCCAGGCGCCATGTTTGGAGGAAACCAGGCACTGCTCATCACCAGGCCAATACCATCCCTACAGTGAAGCATGATGGTGGCAGCATCATGCTGTGGGGATGTTTTTCAGCAGCAGGAACTGGCAGACTAGTCAGGATAGAAGGAAAAATGAATGCAGCAATATATAGAGATATCCTGGATGAAAACCTGCTCCAGAGCGCTCTTGACCTCAGTAGACTGGTCATGTACCTTGACCATATAGACAGTAGACATTAGCACACAGCCAAGATCTCAAAAGATTGGCTTCAGAACCACTCCGTGAATGTCCTGGAGTGGCCCAGCCAGAGTCCAGACTTGAATCCGATCGAACATCTCTGGAGAGATCTGAAAATGGCTGTGCACAGACGTCTCCCATCCAACCTGATGGAGCTTGAGACTTATTGCAAAGAAGAATGGGCAAAACTGCCTAAAGATAGGTGTGCTTTTATTATTTAGTTATATAGTTTTTGCTCTATTTTTCCACTTTTGCTGGATTTTATTTCGCAATGAGCCACAGATGGCAGATTTTCAATCATGCATTACGTGGGTGACGCTCACTCCCAATAGTCTGCTCTGCGGACATTTTGACTTTGTTGATCATTAGTATTTAAATACTGAATAATTGCTTGATGCAAGAAACACTTAAACGTGCACCATCAATCGACCATGCTGCCAAATTTCCCAACACGGATCTCTTCTATGTATGCGGTGTGTTATGAAGCAAATGAAAGTAATTGAATCATAGATATAAAATGTCAAATCAAAGTTTTTATAAATAATTTGTGTCAACATTCCTGTTTTTTTTTGGATAGTGTTCAATAATTCCTTAATTTGTCCAACTGCAGTTCTCCAGTCATTTCCAGAGTAAATGTGTTAAATGCTGATGTTAAGCAGGAAAATTGTCAAAAATAAGAATGGTAGTGTGGAGCTAATATGTCTGGAAATATACCAGAAATTGGTAAGCTGCTTGTAGTCACAGCAAACATCAGTCATGGAATTCATCCTTTGACGGCTCGGCCAAAAGACACAGGAGCAATGTATTTCAAAAGCCAAATATTTTTTACGCCAGCTTAAAAAAAAAAAGGAAAAAAAATCAGCTTTTCTCGATCCACTAGCTTTCCAACACCAATTTAACACGGCCAAGTCATTTAAATAAAGGAAGAGTTTGCCAGATTTTACTCACACATATACACAGACAGATTCATATCAATATTTTATCTTATTTTTTTACTTGACTTTTTTCTATTTTTCCCCTTTTTGTCCCTGCATGTTCTTCCTCTGTTCACTGAAGAAGAAATGGACACAGTAACTGTTGTTTTTCTCCTGTCATTCAGATGGAAATTCTAATCTCCCTTTAAAAGAAAGTAAGGGACAGGGTGAAGGGGGGTGCAGGAGGGTGTTGAAGCGGAACACACCAGCACAGTGCATTGAAGACAAAATAAAACACAAAAAGATTACCACCTCCATATATTTGCAACCATTTGCCATTGTTGCAGTGCCATGCAAGGCCAAACTCTGCAGCATGATAAAATGGGATGTTGATATTAAGGTTGTTACAGTGCAAACAAAATGCAACATAATATAACGGAGACCTATGAACCATACAAGCATATTCAACAGTCAAATTGCATGTTGAGTATGATAAATGTGTACATGTTGTTGCTTCTCATGCACCCTCCCCCTCACCCACTGTCCCACGATTTGAGATATTATGACTGCAAAAAATAAAGTCATATTTTCGGTGTTAGTTAACAAACTCTGCCCCTACTCACTCACTGTAGGTCCATTTCTTCAGTCCGTGGTGAGTTAGTGCCATATCTGGTGCGCAAGCAGTTTTCTAAAACAAGGTGCAGCCCCAAATCTAAAGATGACACTGAAGAGCAGAGCCAGAAGAAGAGTGACAGCTCAGCAAACAATGGTGAGCATAACCAAAGAGCACTGGAACCCATTAATGCAGCTCCATAGATGGAATATGGAATACAAACATGATGTCTAATTTCTGGGCCCACAGAGAGACAGCCCCCAAACAGATTAGTCCTGTAAATATATTTAATCATGTAAACAGTCTACTTTTTTTTAAACTACATACAAACATATTGTTAGCTTAACAAATCCAGGGAACCTCACTCCATTCACTTTCCATCAGTGTGGGTTGTATAGAGTATCACAGTAGTTCGGTTAAGAATGCCAAAGTTTGCTTTTATTGTTTTCATTTGTAGAGTACAGTCATCCTTTGCCACTTCAGGAAACAGAGGCATATTTAAGCAAATGTTACTTTTTTTTTAACTAAATTAAGCCATTTTCATGCATTAAATTAAGCATTCAAAAGATGCATTCAAAGACATTGATGTAGTATTCTACACTAGTCACTCGGTGCCAGGAATGTTAACTCTAATGTTCAGTGAGACAAATAAAGACCGGGCTAGACCAACAGGCTTTTATTATATTATTGATTATATGTTATTATAACACAGTAATAGCACAATAATTCCAAATAAAAACGGAGGCTACAGTTGTGGCCATAACCCACTGCTAGCTGAAATTCAACTCTGAGCCACCACTCCTTGAGGTGTTGATATAAATGTGTTCCATTTATATAAACACACACAAGCACGAGTCATATTTATGTCTTAACTGTCTTATTGTGTCTTATTATGTCTCCTATATTGGGTAATCCAAGTGTAAAGGTGACTATAGGGGTGCTCCAGTGGACTAATAATGTTGAAAAAAACGCATGAAGAAGGTCTTAAGCAGGTTTTCTATGCTAATAAGGAATCCTTTGCTCATCACAGACGATCTAGAACCAATTAACTAAAAAACGAGGTATTACTATGGTCTACTTGGGCAGGAAACCAATTGTTGCAGGATTAACTATACTCTGCCGCAAGTCGTAGCATCTTCTCAACAGAGCCTTGTTCACACCAGTGCGAGTTTGACTAAATGTAAATTACATTTTTATTTAAAAAAAACTAATGTGTTGTTTTATCCATCCACCCCAAGTCAGTAGTCAATAATAACGGGCACTTCCCTCTTCCCAGAGCTGCTCATCTCATCACGTGACGATCCTCTCCTCCAGCTGGCTCAGGAGCGCTCCTGTTGGAATGACCATCGGGGCGACATGAGTGAGGCGTACCACGGAGGAAAACTTCGATGCTATGTTCACATCATGGATCAGGGTCTTTGCTACCGCGTCAACACACTTGCTGCCTACATTGAGGCAAACCGCCTGGTGAGTTTCAAGCACTACAATGGCAGGATACCACTACATGGAATTCATTGTGGTGCGCCGTCAATGGCAAAATACAAGCTGCCGCACCTTTTTAAAGGAGGGTTTTTCTGTTGAAATGTAAACAATGTTAAGTAATACATTTGTATGAATGAACATATGCTACATCAGGCAATCGTGAAGGTAGTAGCCATGTTGTGTCATTGCCGCCACAACGATACAGCAATAGTACTACACAGTGGCGGAAGTCCACCCCCCATGCAGCACACCGCAGCTTTAATAGCGTATGCAAATTTCACATTCTGAATTGTTCCTTTTTACTTTTGTATCTGCTTGCTAGGTTCCCAAACTTTTGTTTGACGAGCCAGCGGTCCACCCTTCCGCTGTCATTTCAGAAAGATGTCAGGTTTGTGTCTGCTCATTTGGACGTTTTACCTTGTGTTCCCTGGTCTGTTGAGTTTCTGCTAATTGTCCTCAGATGGTCAGATGATCTCAGCGTTTATATTACTCATTGATGAGAAGTTTACATGGAAGTATGTGTTTCTGAGTAATGTTTCTGTGCTCTATCATCACTCAGATTGGATCCGACAGCATGATCGGGGCCCTGTGTCAGATTGCGGATAAGACTTCGATAAAGAGGTCCACTATAGGAAGCTCCACCACGATTAAAGAGAAGGTTAAAGTGACCAACTCCATCATCATGTATGGGGTTACCATTGAGGAGGGGTGAGAATACACACACACACGTACATGAACATGCTGTGTTGTAATGAAAACACAAATACACATTGAGAAAGAATTCTGCCTTCAAGGCATGCTTATGGTTTAGGCTTTAATTGTAACCTCAGTGTTTGTTAAAGATTCAGTTGGTACATGCTTACCTGGCTAAATGGGGATTTCAAAACGTTTTTTGCCACGAAACTAATAACACCACAAACCTTTATCTAGAGTCGTAACTTGATTCGTTGTGTCAAACCCCCAACTACAAAGCAATATTGGGGTCAGATTAAAAATAGAAAAATATAGTACTACAGTCAAATCTCGGTTTTTAAAAGGGGAAAAGTTGTGTGTGGGGATCCAGTCTTCTATCCCCCTTCCTCCTCTCCATCGCCACTCTTGGCCATCACCGCCAAACAGTCTTCAATAAAAGCAGCTACACACAATAATCCACACAGAAAATCTGTACCTATTCCAGCCTCATTTCCTTGGATTTGTGCTTAATTTATTCCACCTATGGCCTGCCTCTGGGCACGCCCACTCCACTGTGATTGGTCACACACGAAGGCACAGCGTGTCCGAAATTAATCCAACTTTCCCGAAGTGAGCGTGCTGCTTCTGGCTTCAGCGACAGTTTGGCAGATATTTTAGGTTCATGTTCACAAAAACCTATGTGAAATGTCGTTGACACATGAAAATATTTTACTCTTGCTGGGAATCACCAAATACAATCACTTCTGCCTGAGCTTGTTTCGTAAATGGAGGAGCAGAGCTTGGGGAAGGGCAGAGGGTTAAACTGGCTTACAGCCATGCCCATATAAGGAAGTCTCCTCCTCTGTGACATCACAAGGGGCAGTTTTACCACGCCTTCTGAAACTCGAGACGTCTTTTAGGGCTCACTTCCAAATGCTCAAACCTCATAACATTTAACATGAGAATGCAACATTCTAACTACATTTATGGGTCAGAAAAGTGGAAAAAGCATAATAGGTCCCCTTATTTTGGGAACTGATTAATTGGGTTTAGATCATTTCCTACGGGAAAAATAGCATTGTTTTTTGTAAGTTTTGATGGGACCTTTTAGAAATTATTAATAACAAAAACAGAGCTACTATATGTTGAATAAAGACAGAATTATATGGGATTAGTGTTGTAATGTTACCAGAAAAAAGTTTCAAGAATGTTATAAGTTGTTTGTTGAAGATCTGTCAAGTTAAGACTTTATTCAAGTCACATTACTACTTTCTTCTTCTCATGTTCTGACTTTTTTTCTTGGAGTAATGCTACTTCATTCTTGCAGTATCTCTCCGTATGTAAAATGCTAAATATTTTACAATTGAATGGTGAGGATTCAACTATGCGCAAGTTATGTGTGTTAAGTCAGATGCTTTGTAAACGGGAGGTGTCACAGGTTTTGTTTTCTACGCTCTTGCGGGGTCGAACAAGGCGCACTTGGCCTACAATGTGCCTATTGGTGTGCGACCAGCCAGAGGCCAGCTCCAAACAAACAGAGAGCTGCTGAAGTGAAGCACACAACATCCCAATATCTCATTTGACCGCTAATTTACTTGCCCACACCAGGATTCCCACTGGTTATGGAATTTGCAGAACACTATGAAGCCTTGTTACTCCACACAGTAAAATGCTGGGCTCTTTAGGAAGTAAGGGACTGAAAGTCTGCCAAGCACATCTGAAAAACACATTGGCCTTAGTGATATAATATTTTTCTGCATAGATATATTTTTGTTTTTTGAAATTCCTGAAATCATCAGAAACATGATTATGTTTTGGCCCATATCCTGCCGTGCCTCAAAGTTTCGGTTCAGTAGTTTTTCCATAATCCTCATCACAAATATGCAAGCAAAACAATACCTTCTTTGCAGAGGTAATGAGTGAATAAGATTATGCTGCGCTCATCTGTGATGCTGCACATATTTTATGTCATCATGACGCAAAGTCACTCACTTGTGCTTTGACGTGCTGATCAGCGACTCCTCGTGTGCAGCCGTTGCTCAGCTGCAATGAGAAGTTACTGTAGAATTAACATGTAGCTTAATCAGCTGTGGTGGAAGAAGATTCATCTTGGCCTGGAGTCCGAATCTTTAATGGTCTAATTCAGGGGTCTCAAACTCAATTTACCTGGGGGCCACCGGAGCTAGGTTCTGGGTGAAGCCCCAAAATGCATTTATTAAAAACTGGAAAAAAAATCAATAAAAAAACTATCTTCAATGCTTTTGCTTCTGCTATACCCTACACTTTTTCAGTACTTTGGTTCCGGTTTTCCACACCAAAATATCTGATAAAACATTCCACTGTTCTCAAATATCTTAATTTTTATTTTTCTTTTTCAATACACAAAATAATACATAAAATAAACAAATTAAGAATAAAGACAATAAATCAATCAATCAGTAATAAATAAGTAAAATAATAATAAAACAGCAAATAAGAAAAACATACGAAACCACATACAGTTGGTAGAAAAATACTTTTTTCAGATTCAAATGTACAGTATTAACAGTTATTTGACGTTTAACATGAACATGAATTAAACTTAATAATTTGACCCAATTAGCAAGTTAGCATCGTACTCAGTTCCATCTGGGAGCAGCGTGGTAACTTTAACAACATGTTTGATGAGATGCTTTATCTTGACGTGTATTTTCCCTTTTATTCCAAATCATTTCCTGCATTTATTTGTACCCAGCGTCATAAGCCTTTAGCTTCATTGCTAATCCAAAGCAAAACAGGGCGGGGTAACAGGGTAGGGTAACAGTATGGGCGGGGCAAAATCATGTTAATTGTGTCCGGTGTGCACACAGCTTTAAGCTGTCATTTCAACATTAAACTTTGGTATCAAGGTGGGGGCCTCAAACTAGTTTGAGACCCCTGGTCTAATTCAAAGGGTCCACTTCTTTTCTTACGCTCCCTTTTCTCTCAACTGTGGCCTCAACGCCATCTCCCCTCTATCCCTCCATCTCTCGACAGCTCTTCTTTAAACCTCTCGAGGACCCCAGCCAACTAGCATGGGGACCCTCATCGTGGCCATGTAGGCGCACGCACAAAGGCATGAAAGAAAAGGAGAGAGAAAGAGATGCGAGAGGGGAAGAAAGAAAGTGGGCAAAGCAAGCTCGACTCCGAAGAGAAAATTGCAATTCTTTCCTTTCTTTCGTTGGAGACATAAAAAGGAAGGAGAAAGAGGGAAAGAAAGAGCTAGTTTGAGCGGATTAGCAAACCCCGACCATGTCGCCGAAACCCCTTGCATTTCTGGTTTCTTTGTTTGGAGCTGACCACAGCTTGTTGACAAAGCGCGGTGTGTTTGGGAAGGGGCAAAGTAGGGGTCAACTTTATGGGGGGGGGATTGGAGCAGGAGGTGGGGGTTGATAGTATGTGTGTGTGTGTTTGAGGGAGAGAGAGGATGGGGTGGTCATGGCAAGGAGGAGCCCTGGTGTTAGTAATTAGTGGTGTTTCAGCTTTGAAACTTCTTTGGTGGTCTCTCGCTCGCCTTCTCTCGCTAGTGTTACAAAACTGGGATTCTTGTAATCTCCCATCACCAGCTACCACCACCACCACCTACCTACCTCCGTGGCGGTCATTTAAACACACCCACACCCACACACCATCTTGCACGCTTTCCTGGCTTAGCCACCTGAATAAAATGGGCCAACACAAACCTGTCTGTTTGGGAGCTACACGGGGGCCAAGTGTGTGTGCGTCACTACCCCGGCAAGACGAACATGTGTTCACCACTGGTCTCCCCGAGCTAGTGAAGCGCGTGCACACATTCTCCATCCCACACATTTCACACACAGCCTCCATGTTCAGCCAACACAAGCCTGTCTGTGTGTCCTCTCCAAAAAATGTTATGGCTATGGTTTGGCTGAACGCGAGCGTGCACCGTGGGTTGGCAGTGCCACTTCACTTGGGACTTAATCGCCAAGCCAACAATGTCCTCAAACATGCACGCTGTTCTTTAATATAAATGCAAATTTTATGTCATTAGTCTCAGTAGGAATATTTCATATTGAAGGTTTCCGAGCAGGTCAACGGTGGAAACAGCCATTAACTCTCACCTCCAGCAATGGCACCACATCAGTAGTAGCGTTGAGGCGGAAAACTGTGGTTGCACTGGGCTGCTCCCAGTATGCTTGTAACGTTGTATATTTGGGCACATACGTACACACGTTTTAAGGAATGAACAGGATCAAACCTCTTGCAGGCAGCGTTAGAGCAAAGATGGAAACTAATGTGTTTGACACAATTTTACAGTAGTAAAACATTGATTGTTTATTTAGGGCATGCTCACACCGAGCGATTTGTAACAGGTGCCAAATGCCCCCCCGCACCCCCATAATTGAAAGAGGGTAGCCAGGGCTTGTACACTTGCTCATGCACGAGCAGACACTGAAGCTCCCACCCAAGGGGTGTGGTATAATTAAGGTGATTGTGACTTGTTGTGGCATACTCAAACACAGGGGTCTCAAACTCAATTTACCTGGGGGACACTGGAGCTAGGGTCTGGGCAAGGCTGGGCCGCATCAGGTTTCCCCCCCCAAAAAAAACGCATTTATTAAAAACAGAAAAATATACAAACTTTTTCAGTGCTTTGGTTCCGATTTTCTACAATAAAAGCTCTGATAAAACATTCCACTGTTCTCAAATATCTTAATTTTTATTTTTCTGCACAAAATAAGATGAAAAATAAACAAACAAATCAAGAATAAAGAAAATCAATCAATCAGTAATAAAAAAATATAATAATAATAAAATGGCAAATAATAAAAACTTAAGAAACCACATATAGTTGGTGGGTAGACAAATTATTTTTTTCAGATTAAAATTAACAAAGCATTATTAGAGCCCTGTAGACATGACAAAACACGACTATAGTCACATTTATACTCTTTTTATTTACAACATATTGCGCAACTGCAGGGTCTTGAGACACATGCTAACTCGCAAACTAGAGAGCTAGCGACCTAAACGGTAACCGTTATTTCCTTTAAACTTAAATAGCCAAAAACTTACCACTTCCACACGGACAGGGAGGATAACTATTAACAGTTATTTAACCTTTAACATGATAAATTATTACATTAATTATTACGTTTAACATTAATCAAACGTAATAATTTTTTCTGGGTACATGATACCATACAGCATCCATATCAAACTTGCGCAGGCCACACTAACATTAAACTTTCATAGACCCCTGCTCAAACATGCTGAAGCCTGAATGCTATTTTCATCTCTTAGGCCAGGGGTCAACAACTTGTGGTTCTGGGGCCACATGCAGCTCTTAGCCTCCATGGTGCGGCTCCCTTTGCTGAGCTCGGAATTATTTTTCAACATAGAAATAGGGGGAATGTGCATTTTCGAACTGAATATGCCACAAGTCTGTGAATGCATCTCGACTGCTGATTGGATGAGCAGTTTGAGAGTTTTGAGTTGAGCCTTAAGCAAGTTACTGCGCCGTAAAATTATGTATAGCAAAGTATCGATAGCATTAGCGACAAAATGACCAAGTTGGCAACACTGGACTGCACGTGTGATGGGAAGGAGGGGAAGCCGTTTTACAAATGGAGAATACCTGAAAGATCTATTCTCCGAATTAAAGAAACAAATGATACAAAAATTAAAAGTGCCTCTCTTTGCAAATCCAATCAAGAACAGGACCAATAGAATGGTTATTGATGACAATTAAGCAAAGGCATAAACACTACTGAACAAACAACACTCATATGCACAAATGTGAACATTAAGCTTTTTATAGCTCTCTAAGGCAAACATCCCTATGTAGCCAAAATCCATTATGCCAA
The DNA here is from genome assembly GCF_037039965.1 of Doryrhamphus excisus. Taxonomy (NCBI): domain Eukaryota; kingdom Metazoa; phylum Chordata; class Actinopteri; order Syngnathiformes; family Syngnathidae; genus Doryrhamphus; species Doryrhamphus excisus. Next base: position 19,395,155 of record NC_136362.1, read on the forward strand.
AGTTAAGACGTTTATAATATTGGATAAACTTGTTAAATATTGTTTCACAGGTGCAACATCCAGGGCAGTGTGATTTGCAGCAATGCTGTCATCGGCCGGGGATCGGACCTCAAATACTGCCTGGTGGGAAATGGACAACGGATCGAACCCGGAGGTGAGCCCAAAAGATGTTTACAACACATACATGTCATGCATTTTATATCGGGAAACAGCATTACCGTATTTCTGCTGCTAAATGTGAATCAAGATTAGTTTGTACGTATCAAGAATGTTTTGTATTTCTTTAATCCGCTTACAGCCAAAGCTATATGTTAGTATGAGTGTGTATGTGTGTGCGTGCACGAGTGTCAGTGACTGTGTTTTTGTGTGTGTGTCACATTGATGGAGAGGTTAGAGAGCAGGGCCAGAACAGGACCACCCGGAATTCAACAGCAGCACCCTCCAGCCACGTCCAGAACACATATGCGTGTTTAGAGACGCAGACGCTCGGGCCACCAGACCTCCGAGCCGCCTAATTGAGTCAACAATAGAGCGCTTAAAGAAACGGCACGTTAACTCCTCTGCTCAAGTTTTAGCCGCCATCTAAATTGTTTGATATAAATAACACATGTAGAATATAAGAATATATTAGTTTAATGGCGTGGATTCCCACCCACATCCATATGATCTCCCTTCCACTACTTTTTTTACCTTTTTAATTCCGAATATATTAAATCTCCAAATGAGCAATTGCAATTTTTCAGGCTTCAGAGTGTAAAGGCTAAGCATTTTTCAGTGTTTTGTTAACTATGAATATCACAATACATACCGTTAACTGTCATTTTCACAGCACTTGTCAGTCAAAAATGAAACGCTCAAAACCACTCTACACAAAATGCAGTTTTTAAATGAAACTTTTAAGGGAGAAATACTTAAATGGTCTTGTGTGGAAAACGTGGAACAGTGGTGAACCTTCACACGAGTGGCGGGCCAACCAAAATCACCCCAAGAACGTGTCAACAACTCAGCCAAGAGGTCACAAAAGGCCCCACAAAAACGGCAGGCCTCACTTGCCGCGGTTAATATTCATGACTCCATAATTAGTTGTTTCTGTTTTATACCCATCTTGGTAGGCCAGCTACACCACAAATGAAATTGAAGTCAAATGGTTGATGCTTTCATTTGAGCTTGTTCATATTATTTTTCATAAAAAGATTTATTTAGATATAGATATCTATATATTTATCTATATATGTTATAGATATATTATAAAGCTATACTTTTGGCTGAAAAAATACACCTTTTTATGTCTAGCTTTATTTGAGACTATAACGGTGTGTTACCCATTGGGTCTTTTTAGTGTATCTGCAAAGTGTAACAAATCAGATGTTGTATGTTTTGGCAAAGTTGTGACTACTGGCGAGCAGATTGTTTCTAACATGATATCATCCAACGCTAGCAACCTGCATGCAAAATTGTGGTGCGTAAGCTGTGTAGGCCAAAAGTCTGTCACACGAAAACAAAATCGCCAACATTTGTCTCTTTAATGGACTGAAAGTCTCTCTCAAGTTTAAGAAATATTTGTTTTTATTATAACAAGACGGGCGCAGGAGTATAACCTTGTCATTTTACACTATTGTTTTTAGCCAAGACTGCTAAATAGAGCAACTTTGGGGTTGGTCACCTGTATTTGTGAAGGCAAACAAAAAAAGTGTATTTTTGATTTACAGAGAACCTTTTAGCATGGCGTATTCATAAGAATAGGAGGTAGTAGAAGCTCAATGGGAAAGAAAAGGTGGGAAGCAAGGTTGCATAGTATAGTAGATTAGCAGAAAGGAAGGAAGAAGGACTTCAGGTTGTAGGGAAGGTTAATGAAGGAAAAGCAGGATGGAAGGTCATTGGGAAGAAAAGGTTGATGAGTGGAACTTGGCAAAGAAAGAAGGCTCAGAAACTGAAGTGTAGGAGAGATTGGAGGAAAAGAACATGGAAAGGTGTCTTTTAGAGGGAAGGAAGGGGGGATGGTAGTTTCAGGAAGGAATGTTAGCAATTAGGAAGACAGGGAGAGATGGTTAAGTGGATGGAAGGACAGTTGGAGGGAAGGCAAGGTGGGCAGCTGGCAGGTCACTCTGGTATGTGACAGACTGAAAGTGCAAGTTTGGTTGGTAGGAAGTAAGAAGAGACAAGGAGAGACAATAGTTATGGGAAGTGGCGAGTAAGACAATACTGCATGTTGATGGGTAGCAAGTGGAAAGAAATGATGGACCAGCACTTTTAGAGGAGAGATGGGAATATTACATGTATATAGGAGCAGAATATTAGGTGTGATGGAAAGGATGTGGTGACATAATGCATACATATTTAGAATAATGACAACTCCTGCCCTAGACCAAGAGTCAGCATCAAAGGAGCCATCTTGCCTCCTCTTCCAGTGAAGTAAAACGGTCTGTTGCTGCAAAACATGACACTGCTATTATTTTTATTTATGTAAAATGAACAGAAAACATAGCCAACTTGAAATAGCCCATCAGAGTCCGCATATCTGCACATCGGTGACGCCTTTTGAATATCCTTTACATCAGAGGTCTCAAACTCAATTTACTTGGGGGCCACTGGAGCTAGGGTCTGGGTGAGACTGGGCCGCATCAGGTTTTCCAAAAAAAAAACCACACATTTATTAAAAACAGAAAAATGAATAAACTTTGCTTTGGTTTCGATTTTCTACAATAAAAGCTCTGATAAAACATTCCACTGTTCTGAAATATCCCACTTTTTTATTTTTCTACACAAAATAAGATTAAAAATAAATAAAACAAACCAAGCAGGGCTCTACATTAAAAACCAAAATGACTTGCCCATAGGGAATCCTTAAGGTGAGAACTACTTGCCCGAACTTGCCCCATGTAAAATGAAAAGTGGCATCACATGAGAATCTCAAATAAATAAAATAATAAAATAAATAATACCTTACAAATCGTAGTCGTAGTAAGCAGTGATATTTATAAGTTGTGCACCACAATGAAACATTATTGAATAGACACATTTGTGTACTAGTAAAGTGTTTTTAATCCAGAAAAAAAAGCTAAATGGTCAAACAATAATTTGTGAAGCAAAGGTGATAAAAATCCACAGAGAAATGGAAGCGCTAGATTTTGTAGCTTGTGCAAAATCAGCACTTGGTATTGGATCTAATCGGTGGTGTTTCATTGTGACCACTTCAAATTGTCACAGCAATGTGATTCACTCACCTGTGCCATCATTTGATTTGCTGCCGCTAATAAAATACTTGTTTAGGAGGCACTGGTTCATCACTTTTTGCTGTTTCCTTCAGAATTAGACGATGTTGGCAGGGACGCCATGATGGATGTTTTCAAACGATCGCTGATTGGTTGATCGCGAACAACGGGTGTGGGTAAAACGCGGACTGTGGATTACGGACCGCGGTCTAAATAAACGATTCTGATTGGTCCATTTCAAGATTTGCACGGATTGCTTTGCAAATTACCACCGGAATTACGCAGTCCGTGTTTTACCAACACCCAATAAGAACCGCTTTAAAAAAAACTCTTGGCAGTATGGCATGCCAAAGTGCACTTGCCCGATGGGAATATCACTGATTAGATTTACTTGCCCCAATTTTGTTTTAACTTTCCCCGGGCCATCGGTACATCGTTATTGTCGAGCCCTGCCAAGAATAAAGAAAATCAATCAATCAGTAATAAATAAATAATATAATAATAATAAAACTGCAAATAATAAAAACTTAAGAAACCATATATAGTTGGTGGGTAGACAAATTATTTTTTTCAGATTAAAATGAACAAAGCATTATTAGAGCCCTGTAGACATGACAAAACACAACTATAGTCACATTTATACTTTTTGTATTTACAACATATTGCGCAACTGCAGGGTCTTGAGACACATGCTAACTCGCAAACTAGAGAGCTAGCGACCTAAACGGTAGCCTTCAAGTTATTTCCTTTAAATGTAAACAGCCAAAAACTTACCACTTCCACACGGATAGGGAGGATAACTATTAACAGTTATTTAACCTTTAACATGAACATTAATCAAACGTAATAATTTTTTCTGGGTACATGATACCATACAGCATCCATATCAAACTTGCACGGGCCGCACTAACATTAAACTTTCATATCAAGGCGGGGGCCTCAAACTAGTGTCCTGCGGGCCACAGTTGGCCCGTGGGCCGCGTGTTTGAGACCCCTGCTTTACATCACGTAACTCATCACATGAAATTCTATATGCTTGCACTCAATGTAAACAAATTGCCTTATTCGGAAAATAGATGTGCTATTTTAATGAATGACCATCTGTGATCGGCTTCCTCCTCCAAATATCGGTTATCTGCGTCCTTGACTGCTAAAAATCGGTATCGGCCCTTGGAGTCGCGGGGGCGGGGGGACCCATATCAGTCGATGTCTAGTATCAATGTGTCTCATGTGTTCTAATGGGAACCTGTAGCTGGAAACTGCTAAAGACATTACACTATCTGCTGCTACAAAGTCGAGGGGAGGGAAGGACCACCCTGACAGTCCACCACACACACACACACACACTGGTGTCAGGTGTTGCTATTAGTGCATACACACTGTACCTCTGTGCTGTGTGCTTTGAAAACATACACATGCTACAGTGTGTGTGTTTCTTGTATAATTCTATGTTGCCTCTGATGTCCATCAGTGAGCTGTCAAGACGGTCTGTCTTTGTGTTCTCATGGCATCCACCTGCACCGTGTGTGTGTGTGTGTGTGTGTGTGTGAGCCTCAGGTGCAAAAGGCAACAATAAGCTAAAGATCCAAGTTGAAAAATGCACTGATCTAGTTAGAAGAACACAAATATAGAACGACAGTAATCCCAAGAGCGACGTGAAGGGATATTAATATGCAGACACATGAAGTCAAGATGTCAGATGACTTTGTCACTGACAAGTCATTCCAATAATAATTGAGCAACCACAGTGTTTCTCGCTCTGTGCCCCACGCCCCATTTGTCTTCCCATCCACACAGCCGAGGAAAAACACGTTTGAACAGATTCCTTCACACTAAAACCCTTTGGCGTAAATGGAACATTATTCTCTTCCACCGTTTGCTTTGGATGGCTCCAGATGTTCAGGCTTGGAGGAGCGTGGGGTGTCCTTTCAAGCATCATGTGTTGCCTTTGTGAGGTTCAGGTAGCAGGCAGCATGAGCTCAGTCTTACCACTGTGGATCTGCTGGTGGGATGCAGATGAGTTTAAAGTTTCATAAAGTAAACAATAGGCTTTGTTTTACATGTATGTCAATATGATATGGAAAAGGGTAGTTTTTTCACCTTAAAATCATCTTGACAGCACTATAGGGAGAATAAACACTTATTAACACTCATTAATAAACACTCATTTTAAACAAAATGTAACCCTGAAATTAGAAAATGCATTTTTTCTGTTTACAACAGGGTGAAAAATGGTAGTTATTATGGAAGTCAACAACAAGCTAGCTCACACAGTTATATATAATACAATGTAAGACAGGGGTCTCAAACTCAATTTACCTGGGGGCCACTGAAGCTAGGGTCTGGGCAAGGCTGGGCCGCATCAGGTTTTAAAAAAAAAAAAAAAAACGCATTTATTAAAAACAAAAAAATATACAAACTTTTTCAGTGCTTTGGTTCCGATTTTCTACAATAAAAGCTCTGATAAAACATTCCACTGTTCTCAAATATCTTAATTTTTATTTTTCTGCACAAAATAAGATGAAAAATAAATAAACAAATCAAGAATAAAGAAAACCAATCACTAAAATAAATATAATAATAATAATAAAACGGCAAATAATAAAAACTTAGGAAACCACATATAGTTGGTGGGTAGACAAATTATTTTTTTCAGATTAAAATGAACAAAGCATTATTAGAGCCCTGTAGACATGACAAAACACGACTATAGTCACATTTATACTCTTTTTATTTACAACATATTGCGCAACTGCAGGGTCTTGAGACACATGCTAACTCACAAACTAGAGAGCTAGCGACCTAAACGGTAGCCTTCAAGTTATTTCCTTTAAACTTAAATAGCCAAAAACTTACCACTTCCACATGGATAGGGAGGATAACTATTAACAGTTATTTAACCTTTAACATGAACATTAATCAAACATAATAATTTTTTCTGGGTACATGATACCATACAGCATCCATATCAAACTTGCGTGGGCCGCACTAACATTAAACTTTCATATCAAGGCGGGGGCCTCAAACTAGTGTCCTGCGGGCCACATTTGGCCCGCGGGCCGTGTGTTTGAGACCCCTGATGTAAGACATTCAACAACAGTGGTAGGTCCTAACCACCAAAAGAAAGAAACACATAAACATGACTTTTGTCCAAAAAGAAATAGTCCAGCCACGTTTTACACATCTCAAAATGGTGGCATCACCACCGCATGGACTATGTCACTTACTTGGAATTATGGGATTATGGGATTATGTGATGACGCTCCCACTTTATTCCAAACTCCAATGTCCAATAAAAATCCAATATATTCGGCTAGTTATCTTAGCAAAGCACAACTGTCATATTATCTTGACTGACCAGTGAGGTGAAAGTAACAAAAAGGATGCATTTACTGGTGGTAGTAAATCATTAGTAGTGCTGCTTTAAAGTGATCTTTGTGTGTGTGTGTGTGTGTGTGTGTTGTGTATTGTGGCATTGCTATCCAACCCCACTAAATAACCCCCAATAATCTTTTTTAATCATGTAAAGTCAAACTATTTGTCTGTTTGACTTGATTGTTTTCTGCTTTGTCTCCAGCTGAGAGGACCAATGAGGTGATTGTTGGCACAGATCAGCTGATGGAGATCTAGGTTCAACTGCGAAGAAGCGGCATCACCTTTTAGACACTTTTGCAATCCTTGTAAATTGTGTTGGAATAAAAACTCAACTCACCCCTGTTTTGTGTTGTCATTACTGTAGGTAAGTATGGACTTTCACTGGGTTCTGATTGCTACCGACATGTAAATGCCATACTCAATTATTGAGTTCCACTGATGGAGAAGGAGGACCCACTCCTATGTGGTCCCTTCCTGTGTGTGTGTGTTCACAATTGCACACTGTGCAGCTGTGAAAGCCAGAGATGTAGAGCAAAAGCAGTGGGAGTGGTGACCACAATGGAGTGGGGGGGTTACGTTTATTTGTACACAAAAATGGTGTATGTGTCAGTTGTGGACCACCCAGCCTGATCCTGTATCAGTTAACACCAACGCCCCACCCGAGCACACATTCACACACTCAGAAGAGGAAGGATACTCGCAGGCCGACGCCTTTCTTCCATCTTCTTTCCCTTTCTGTTCTCTTTGCTGTGACAAGATTTATGACACCCCTTCGGCACAGCGTTTCTTAAATTACAGGTTGGAAGTTCTTTAGTCACGAGGGGAGACGACGCGGACAGAGTTGTCTGTGTGGAAGCTTTGTGTTGGCGCGTGATTTACGATGTCCTCGCTTTTCCTTTTGTGTTTGAGGCTTCGCACGAGTCATATAGATTTAGCTTGCAAATGCGATTTGATGTGTCAGAGGGAAAGCCTTGATGGCGAGAAAGTGATAAAAGTTTTTACATGATGTGTACTTTCAAAACACTCATGTAAAATCACTCTGGTGAATGAGCTGCTTTAAGAATAAGAATTGTGATGATGTCATCAGCGGCATAAAAACACAACATCTCGAGTACACATGCATCTACTACCAACCTACTTTTATGCGCCATTTTTTTATTGTCCAGTTACAAGAGGAGAAATATAACTTGATGGGTCCGTTAGTTGACGGAAAATACCATGCATTTTTACTAAACAGTTTTAGAAAGGCCATTATTAGGGCTCGAGCACTGACCAGTGCGAAAGCCCTATTGTAATCGTTCCGTTTATTAGGGCTCGAGCACTGACCAGTGCGAAAGCCCTATTGTAATCGTTCCGTTTCTTATTATTAGGGCTCGAGCACTGACCAGTGCGAAAGCCCTATTGTAATCGTTCCGTTTCTTATTATTATTATTATTCTGCCAACCGTCGGCCTTTTTGAGGGCCTTAACATGCCCGAAAACTCACCAAATTTGCCGAGCGCATCAGGTCTGGCGAAAAATTTTATATTTTATGGGTTTCAAATATAATGTTCCAAAATTGGCTCTCTAGCGCCACCTTGAATTTTAAAAAAAATTAGCCCCCGACACCAGTTTCACCTATCGTCACGAAACTTGGTGGAGACGTCTATCGTGACAGGACGGACCAAAAAGTCTCAAGAACCCATATTGGAAAACGAACAGGAAGTCGGCCATTTTGGATGGCGGCGGCCTTTTTCGTGCCAGAAGTTGGGGTCGTATCTCGACGAACTCCTCCTAGGGGGTTTGACCAAATGAGTCCGTTGTTGCATCAACGGACACTAGACGGATGGCCGACGTTAAATTGCGAAGGATTTTGGGATATTCCATACGATGTGGGCGTGGCACGCCCCCAAATTTTGCCCATTTTCATATGTCCGGGCCTTGCACGCTGAGCGTAACTGTAGACGTGAATAACTTGGCTCCACGTGGTCAGATCTTCATCATACTTGGTACATGTGATCATGGCCCCGCCCCGAAGGTCCCCGTAGGTCACTTCCTGATTTCGTCGCAGCGCCACCTATTGGCGACAGGCTAAAGGCGTGTCATCTACATGAGGCCTTTTCTGCCAGGAGATTCATCAGATGAACATCAGGGTCACAAGGTCACTGCCTGACAGCCTGGTGAAGCCTGTTGATGGACCATGATGCAGGAAAAGCGCACGTGGTGGGCGTGGCCTGGCGGCGAATGCTCAGGCCTCGCCATTTACATAGAAAAGGTCATCATTCGCCCGCAAAAGGTCGCATGGGCTTGAAAGCTCATAGGGGGGGTCAGAATCCAGGCCTGAGCGGCCTGGTGTGGCCCCCATATGAAACCAAGCCAAATTGACTCACTAGCGCCACCTAGAAGTTTTAAAATAATTATCCCTCGCCTCCCGTTGCACGTATCGGCATGATTTTCGGAGGAGACATCACTCGTGACAGGACGCACAAAAAAGTCTCAAGAACCCATGTTCAAAAACCAACAGGAAGTCGGCCATTTTAGGTGGCGGCGGCCATTTGGGGGAGGATGTAGGGGTCGTATCTCGACGAACTCCTCCTAGGGGGTTTGACCGAATGAGTCCGTTGTAGCATCAACGAACACTAGACGGATGGCCCACGTTAAATTGCGAAGGATTTTGGGCTGCTCCTTAGGATGTGGGCGTGGCACGCCATCAAACTTTTACCTTTTTCATATCTGGCCCTGCCTGGTGTCTGGCCTTGCCTTGAAGCAATGTACATCAAAGTCAATACACAGTTTGACTGACAGACTGATGATGTCAGTTGATGGACTGTGATGTGTGGAAAGCACATGTGGGGGCGTGGCCACGGCGAATGGTCATCCTTCGCCATTGACCATCGAAGGCTCATATTTTGCCCGCAGAAGGTCACATGCTGCTGAAATCTTAAACGTGAGGCCTTAATCCAGGCCTGAGCGCCCTGGTGGTGCTCCCATGTGACACCAATCTAAATTGACACACTAGCGCCACCTAGAAGTTTCAATTCATTATCCCTCGCCACCCGTTACACGTATCACTATGATTTTCGGTGGAGACGTCTATCATGACAGGACGCACCTAACGCTCCAGAAGCCATGTTCAAAACACAGCGCCACCAACTGGTGGAAATGTATATCTGCCGTAACTTCCTGATTCATGGTCAGATTGTCTTGAAATTTTTTTTGGTGTGTTGGGTCAATCTCTGGTCTGTTATACTGTGTGTACATAGACTCTATAGCGCCACCAACTGGTGGAAATGTATATAGCCGTAACTTCCTTCCACATGGTCGGATCAGGCCACAAATTTTTCTGGTGGTCTGGGGTACCCTCTGGTCTATCTCTGTGTGTGTACATAGACTGTATAGCGCCACCAACTGGTGGAAATGTATATAGCCGTAACTTCCTTCCACATGGTCGGATCAAGCCCAAATTTTTTCTGGTGGTTTGGGGTACCCTCTGGTCTATGACTGTGTGTGTACATACACTGTATAGCGCCACCAACTGGTGGAAATGTATATAGCCGTAACTTCCTTCCACATGGTCGGATCAAGCCCAAATTTTTTCTGGTGGTTTGGGGTACCCTCTGGTCTATGACTGTGTGTGTACATACACTGTATAGCGCCACCAACTGGTGGAAATGTATATAGCCGTAACTTCCTTCCACATGGTCGGATCAGGCCACAAATTTTTCTTGTGGTCTGGGGTGCCCTCTGGTCTATGTCTGTGTGTGTACATAGACAGTATAGCGCCACCAACTGGTGGAAATGTATATAGCCGTAACTTCCTTCCACATGGTCGGATCAAGCCCAAATTTTTTCTGGTGGTTTGGGGTACCCTCTGGTCTATGACTGTGTGTGTACATAGACTCTATAGCGCCACCAACTGGTGAAAATGTATATAGCCGTAACTTCCTTCCACATGGTCGGATCGGCCCCAACTTTTTTCTGGTGGTTTGGGGTACCCTCTGGTCTATGACTGTGTGTGTACATAGTCTCTATAGCGCCACCAACTGGTGAAAATGTATATAGCCGTAACTTCCTTCCACATGGTCGGATCGGCCCCAAATTTTTTCTGGTGGTCTGGGGTACCCTCTGGTCTATGACTGTGTGTGTACATACGCTCTAGCGCCACCAACTGGTGGAAATGTATATCTGCCGTAACTTCCTGATTCATGGTCAGATTGTCTTGAAATTTTTTTTAGTGTGTTGGGTCAATCTCTGGTCTGTTATGCTGTGTGTACATAGACTCTATAGCGCCACCAACTGGTGGAAATGTATATAGCCGTAACTTCCTTCCACATGGTCGGATCGGGCCCAAATTTTTTCTGGTGGTTTGGGGTACCCTCTGGTCTATGACTGTGTGTGTACATACACTCTATAGCGCCACCAACTGGTGGAAATGTATATCTGCCGTAACTTCCTCCCACATGGTCGGATCTGCTCGAATTTTTTTCTGGTGGTTCGGGGTACCCTCTGGTCTATGACTGTCTGTGTACATAGACTGTATAGCGCCACCAACTGGTGGAAACGTATATCCACCGCAAGTACCTACCGCGCGGTCTGATCGTCGTGAATTTTTTTACGGCGGTTCGGGGCGTCGGACGGGACGTGACCGCGCACCCGCCTCGCCGCCGGTGTCGCCCCCTCCTGGCGGAAAATTGCAAGTGCCGTGACTCCCTTATCGCTTATCCCATCGCCGCGATTTTTTGTACGGCGCGTCCGCGCGCCCATCCGGTCGCGCGCGCACCCCCGACCCGTGCGTACCCCCGACCCGCGCATACCCCCGACCCGCGCGTACCCCCGACCGCGTCGGGGTGCTCGAGCCCGCTCATCACTGCTTGCAGTTTTAATTATTATTATTATTATTATTCTGACGAAAGGACGGCCATTTTGAGGGCCTGAACATGCCCGAAAACTCACCAAATTTTCCAAGCGCGTCAGGTCTGCCGAAAATTTCGATCTGGTGGGGGTCCCGAAAACAATGTTCCAAAATTGACTCTCTAGCGCCACCTTTAATTTTTGAAAAAATTGGCCCCCGCCACCAGTTTCACCTATCGTCACGAAACTTGGTGGAGACGTCTATCGTGACAGGACGGACCAAAAAGTCTCAAGAACCCATATTGGAAAACGAACAGGAAGTCAGCCATTTTGGATGGCGGCGGCCGTTTTTGGGCCAGAAGTTGGGGTCGTATCTCGACGAACTCCTCCTAGGGGGTTTGACCAAATGAGTCCGTTGTTGCATCAACGGACACTAGACGGATGGCCGACGTTAAATTGCGAAGGATTTTGGGATATTCCATACGATGTGGGCGTGGCACGCCCCCAAATTTTGCCCTTGTTCATCTGCCCCGGCCTTGCACGCTGAGCGTAACTGTAGACGTGAATAACTTGGCTCCACGTGGTCAGATCTTCATCATACTTGGTACATGTGATCATGGCCCCGCCCCGAAGGTCCCCGTAGGTCACTTCCTGATTTCGTCGCAGCGCCACCTATTGGCGACAGGCTAAAGGCGTGTCATCTACATGAGGCCTTTTCTGCCAGGAGATTCATCAGATGAACATCAGGGTCACAAGGTCACTGCCTGACAGCCTGGTGAAGCCTGTTGATGGACCATGATGCAGGAAAAGCGCACGTGGTGGGCGTGGCCTGGCGGCGAATGCTCAGGCCTCGCCATTTACATAGAAAAGGTCATCATTCGCCCGCAAAAGGTCGCATGGGCTTGAAAACTCATAGGGGGGGTCAGAATCCAGGCCTGAGCGGCCTGGTGTGGCCCCCATATGAAACCAAGCCAAATTGACTCACTAGCGCCACCTAGAAGTTTTAAAATAATTATCCCTCGCCTCCCGTTGCACGTATCGGCATGATTTTCGGAGGAGACATCACTCGTGACAGGACGCACAAAAAAGTCTCAAGAACCCATGTTCAAAAACCAACAGGAAGTCGGCCATTTTAGGTGGCGGCGGCCATTTGGGGGAGGATGTAGGGGTCGTATCTCGACGAACTCCTCCTAGGGGGTTTGACCGAATGAGTCCGTTGTTGCATCAACGAACACTAGACGGATGGCCCACGTTAAATTGCGAAGGATTTTGGGCTGCTCCTTAGGATGTGGGCGTGGCACGCCATCAAACTTTTACCTTTTTCATATCTGGCCCTGCCTGGTGTCTGGCCTTGCCTTGAAGCAATGTACATCAAAGTCAATACACAGTTTGACTGACAGACTGCTGAAGTCAGTTGATGGACTATGATGTGTGGAAAGCACATGTGGGGGCGTGGCCACGGCGAATGGTCATCCTTCGCCATTGACCATCGAAGGCTCATATTTTGCCCGCAGAAGGTCACATGCTGCTGAAATCTTAAACGTCAGGCCTTAATCCAGGCCTGAGCGCCCTGGTGGTGCTCCCATGTGACACCAATCTAAATTGACACACTAGCGCCACCTAGAAGTTTCAATTCATTATCCCTCGCCACCCGTTACACGTATCACTATGATTTTCGGTGGAGACGTCTATCATGACAGGACGCACCTAACGCTCCAGAAGCCATGTTCAAAACACAGCGCCACCAACTGGTGGAAATGTATATCTGCCGTAACTTCCTGATTCATGGTCAGATTGTCTTGAAATTTTTTTTTGGTGTGTTGGGTCAATCTCTGGTCTGTTATGCTGTGTGTACATAGACTGTATAGCGCCACCAACTGGTGGAAATGTATATAGCCGTAACTTCCTTCCACATGGTCGGATCAAGCCCAATTTTTTTCTGGTGGTTTGGGGTACCCTCTGGTCTATGACTGTGTGTGTACATACACTGTATAGCGCCACCAACTGGTGGAAATGTATATAGCCGTAACTTCCTTCCACATGGTCGGATCAGGCCACAAATTTTTCTGGTGGTCTGGGGTACCCTCTGGTCTATGACTGTGTGTGTACATAGACTCTATAGCGCCACCAACTGGTGGAAATGTATATAGCCGTAACTTCCTTCCACATGGTCGGATCAAGCCCAAATTTTTTCTAGTGGTTTGGGGTACCCTCTGGTCTATGACTGTGTGTGTACATAGACTGTATAGCGCCACCAACTGGTGGAAATGTATATAGCCGTAACTTCCTTCCACATGGTCGGATCAGGCCCAAATTTTTTCGGGTGGTCTGGGGTACCCTCTGGTCTATGACTGTGTGTGTACATCGACTGTATAGCGCCACCAACTGGTGGAAATGTATATAGCCGTAACTTCCTTCCACATGGTCGGATCAGGCCCAAATTTTTTCTGGTGGTCTGGGGTACCCTCTGGTCTATGACAGTGTGTGTACATACGCTATAGCGCCACCAACTGGTGGAAAGGTATATCTGCCGTAACTTCCTTACGCACGGTCGGATCGGCCCCTAATTTTTTCTGTTGGTTCGGGGTACCCTCCGGTCCGTTACCGTGTGGGCCAACCACTCTATAGCGCCACCCACAGGCGGAAATGTATATCCGCCGCAAGGACCTACCGCGCGGTCCGATCGTCGTGAATTTTTTTATGGCGGTTCGCGGCGTCGGACGGGACGTGACCGCGCACCCGCCTCGCCGCCGCTGTCGCCCCCTCCTGGCGGAAAATTGCAAGTGCCGTGACTCCCTTACCGCTTATCCGCTCGCCGCGGTTTTTCGTGCGGCGCGTCCGCGCGCCCGTCCGGTCGCGCGCGCGACCCCGACCCGCGCGTACCCCCGACCCCCGCGTACCCCCGAGCGCGTCGGGGTGCTCGAGCCCGCTCATCACTGCTTGCAGTTTTAATTATTATTATTCTGCCAACCGTCGGCCTTTTTGAGGGCCTTAACATGCCCGAAAACTCACCAAATTTGGCGAGCGCATCAGGTCTGGCGAAAAATTTTATATTTTATGGGTTTCAAATATAATGTTCCAAAATTGGCTCTCTAGCGCCACCTTGAATTTTAAAAAAAATTAGCCCCCGACACCAGTTTCACCTATCGTCACGAAACTTGGTGGAGACGTCTATCGTGACAGGACGGACCAAAAAGTCTCAAGAACCCATATTGGAAAACGAACAGGAAGTCGGCCATTTTGGATGGCGGCGGCCTTTTTCGTGCCAGAAGTTGGGGTCGTATCTCGACGAACTCCTCCTAGGGGGTTTGACCAAATGAGTCCGTTGTTGCATCAACGGACACTAGACGGATGGCCGACGTTAAATTGCGAAGGATTTTGGGATATTCCATACGATGTGGGCGTGGCACGCCCCCAAATTTTGCCCATTTTCATATGTCCGGGCCTTGCACGCTGAGCGTAACTGTAGACGTGAATAACTTGGCTCCACGTGGTCAGATCTTCATCATACTTGGTACATGTGATCATGGCCCCGCCCCGAAGGTCCCCGTAGGTCACTTCCTGATTTCGTCGCAGCGCCACCTATTGGCGACAGGCTAAAGGCGTGTCATCTACATGAGGCCTTTTCTGCCAGGAGATTCATCAGATGAACATCAGGGTCACAAGGTCACTGCCTGACAGCCTGGTGAAGCCTGTTGATGGACCATGATGCAGGAAAAGCGCACGTGGTGGGCGTGGCCTGGCGGCGAATGCTCAGGCCTCGCCATTTACATAGAAAAGGTCATCATTCGCCCGCAAAAGGTCGCATGGGCTTGAAAACTCATAGGGGGGGTCAGAATCCAGGCCTGAGCGGCCTGGTGTGGCCCCCATATGAAACCAAGCCAAATTGACTCACTAGCGCCACCTAGAAGTTTTAAAATAATTATCCCTCGCCTCCCGTTGCACGTATGGGCATGATTTTCGGAGGAGACATCACTCGTGACAGGACGCACAAAAAAGTCTCAAGAACCCATGTTCAAAAACCAACAGGAAGTCGGCCATTTTAGGTGGCGGCGGCCATTTGGGGGAAGATGTAGGGGTCGTATCTCGACGAACTCCTCCTAGGGGGTTTGACCGAATGAGTCCGTTGTAGCATCAAAGAACACTAGACGGATGGCCCACGTTAAATTGCGAAGGATTTTGGGCTGCTCCTTAGGATGTGGGCGTGGCACGCCACCAAACTTTGACCATTTCATATCTGGCCCTGCCTGGTGTCTGGCCTTGCCTTGAAGCAATGTACATCAAAGTCAATACACAGTTTGACTGACAGACTGATGATGTCAGTCGATGGACTATGATGTGTGTAAAGCACATGTGGGGGGCGTGGCCACGGCGAATGGTCATCCTTCGCCATTGACCATCGAAGGCTCATATTTTGCCTGCAGAAGGTCACATGCTGCTGAAATCTTACACGTCAGGCCTTAATCCAGGCCTGAGCGCCCTGGTGGTGCTCCCATGTGACACCAATCTAAATTGACACACTAGCGCCACCTAGAAGTTTCAATTCATTATCCCTCGCCACCCATTACACGTATCACTATGATTTTCGGTGGAGACGTCTATCATGACAGGACGCACCTAACGCTCCAGAAGCCATGTTCAAAACACAGCGCCACCAACTGGTGGAAATGTATATCTGCCGTAACTTCCTGATTCATGGTCAGATTGTCTTGAAATTTTTTTTGGTGTGTTGGGTCAATCTCTGGTCTGTTATACTGTGTGTACATAGACTCTATAGCGCCACCAACTGGTGGAAATGTATATAGCCGTAACTTCCTTCCACATGGTCGGATCAAGCCCAAATTTTTTCTGGTGGTTTGGGGTACCCTCTGGTCTATGTCTGTGTGTGTACATAGACTCTATAGCGCCACCAACTGGTGGAAATGTATATAGCCGTAACTTCCTTCCACATTGTCGGATCAGGCCACAAATTTTTCTGGTGGTCTGGGGTACCCTCTGGTCTATGTCTGTGTGTGTACATAGACAGTATAGCGCCACCAACTGGTGGAAATGTATATAGCCGTAACTTCCTTCCACATGGTCGGATCAGGCTACAAATTTTTCTGGTGGTCTGGGGTACCCTCTGGTCTATGTCTGTGTGTGTACATAGACAGTATAGCGCCACCAACTGGTGGAAATGTATATAGCCGTAACTTCCTTCCACATGGTCGGATCAAGCCCAAATTTTTTCTGGTGGTTTGGGGTACCCTCTGGTCTATGACTGTGTGTGTACATACACTGTATAGCGCCACCAACTGGTGGAAATGTATATAGCCGTAACTTCCTTCCACATGGTCGGATCAGGCCACAAATTTTTCTGGTGGTCTGGGGTACCCTCTGGTCTATGTCTGTGTGTGTACATAGACAGTATAGCGCCACCAACTGGTGGAAATGTATATAGCCGTAACTTCCTTCCACATGGTCGGATCAAGCCCAAATTTTTTCTGGTGGTTTGGGGTACCCTCTGGTCTATGACTGTGTGTGTACATAGACTGTATAGCGCCACCAACTGGTGGAAATGTATATCTGCCGTAACTTCCTTACGCACGGTCGGATCGGCCCCTAATTTTTTCTGTTGGTTCGGGGTACCCTCCGGTCCGTTACCGTGTGGGCGCATACACTCTATAGCGCCACCCACAGGCGGAAACGTATATCCACCGCAAGGACCTACCGCGCGGTCCGATCGTCGTGAATTTTTTTATGGCGGTTCGCGGCGTCGGACGGGACGTGACCGCGCACCCGCCTCGCCGTCGCCCCCTCCTGGCGGAAAATTGCAAGTGCCGTGACTCCCTTATCGCTTATCCGCTCGCCGCGGTTTTTCGTACGGCGCGTCCGCGCGCCCGTCCGGTCGCGCGCGCGACCCCGACCCGCGCGTACCCCCGACCCGCGCGTACCCCCGAGCGCGTCGGGGTGCTCGAGCCCGCTCATCACTGCTTGCAGTTTTAATTATTATTAGGGCTCGAGCACTGACCAGTGCGAAAGCCCTATTGTAATCGTTCCGTTTCTTATTATTAGGGCTCGAGCACTGACCAGTGCGAAAGCCCTATTGTAATCGTTCCGTTTTTTATTCTGACGAAAGGACGGCCATTTTGAGGGCCTTAACATGCCCGAAAACTCACCAAATTTTGCAAGCGCGTCAGGTCTGGCGAAAATTTCGATCTGGTGGGGGTCCCGAAAACAATGTTCCAAAATTGACTCTCTAGCGCCACCTTTAATTTTTGAAAAAATTGGCCCCCGCCACCAGTTTCACCTATCGTCACGAAACTTGGTGGAGACGTCTATCGTGACAGGACGGACCAAAAAGTCTCAAGAACCCATATTGGAAAACGAACAGGAAGTCGGCCATTTTGGATGGCGGCGGCCTTTTTCGTGCCAGAAGTTGGGGTCGTATCTCGACGAACTCCTCCTAGGGGGTTTGACCAAATGAGTCCGTTGTTGCATCAACGGACACTAGACGGATGGCCGACGTTAAATTGCGAAGGATTTTGGGATATTCCATACGATGTGGGCGTGGCACGCCCCCAAATTTTGCCCATTTTCATATGTCCGGGCCTTGCACGCTGAGCGTAACTGTAGACGTGAATAACTTGGCTCCACGTGGTCAGATCTTCATCATACTTGGTACATGTGATCATGGCCCCGCCCCGAAGGTCCCCGTAGGTCACTTCCTGATTTCGTCGCAGCGCCACCTTTTGGCGACAGGCTAAAGGCGTGTCATCTACATGAGGCCTTTTCTGCCAGGAGATTCATCAGATGAACATCGGGGTCACAAGGTCACTGCCTGACAGCCTGGTGAAGCCTGTTGATGGACCATGATGCAGGAAAAGCGCACGTGGTGGGCGTGGCCTGGCGGCGAATGCTCAGGCCTCGCCATTTACATAGAAAAGGTCATCATTCGCCCGCAAAAGGTCGCATGGGCTTGAAAACTCATAGGGGGGGTCAGAATCCAGGCCTGAGCGGCCTGGTGTGGCCCCCATATGAAACCAAGCCAAATTGACTCACTAGCGCCACCTAGAAGTTTTAAAATAATTATCCCTCGCCTCCCGTTGCACGTATCGGCATGATTTTTGGAGGAGACATCACTCGTGACAGGACGCACAAAAAAGTCTCAATAACCCATGTTCTAAAACCAACAGGAAGTCGGCCATTTTAGGTGGCGGCGGCCATTTGGGGGCGGATGTATGGGTCGTATCTTGACGAACTCCTCCTAGGGGGTTTGACCGAATGAGTCCGTTGTTGCATCAACGGACACTAGACGGATGGCCCACGTTAAATTGCGAAGGATTTTGGGCCGCTCCATAGGATGTGGGCGTGGCACGCCACCAAACTTTGACCATTTCATATCTGGCCCTGCCTGGTGTCTGGCCTTGCCTTGAAGCAAAGTACATCAAAGTCAATACACAGTTTGACTGACAGACTGATGATGTCAGTCGATGGACTATGATGTGTGTAAAGCACATGTGGGGGGCGTGGCCACGGCGAATGGTCAGCCTTCGCCATTGACCATCAAAAGGTCATCATTTGCCTGCAGAAGGTCACAGGCTGCTGAAATCTTAAACGTGAGGCCTTAATCCAGGCCTGAGCGCCCTGGTGGTGCTCCCATGTGACACCAATCTAAATTGACACACTAGCGCCACCTAGAAGTTTCAATTCATTATCCCTCGCCACCCGTTACACGTATCACTATGATTTTCGGTGCAGACGTCTATCATGACAGGACGCACCTAATGCTCCAGAAGCCATGTTCTAAACACAGCGCCACCAACTGGTGGACATGTATATCTGCCGTAACTTCCTGATTCATGGTCAGATTGTCTTGAAAAATTTTTTGGTGTGTTGGGTCAATCTCTGGTCTGTTATACTGTGTGTACATAGACTCTATAGCGCCACCAACTGGTGGAAATGTATATAGCCGTAACTTCCTTCCACATGGTCGGATCAAGCCCAAATTTTTTCTGGTGGTTTGGGGTACCCTCTGGTCTATGACTGTGTGTGTACATAGACTCTATAGCGCCACCAACTGGTGGAAATGTATATAGCCGTAACTTCCTTCCACATGGTCGGATCAAGCCCAAATTTTTTCTGGTGGTCTGGGGTACCCTCTGGTCTATGACTGTGTGTGTACATACACTGTATAGCGCCACCAACTGGTGGAAATGTATATAGCCGTAACTTCCATCCACATGGTCGGATCAAGCCCAAATTTTTTCTGGTGGTTTGGGGTACCCTCTGGTCTATGACTGTGTGTGTACATAGACTGTATAGCGCCACCAACTGGTGGAAATGTATATAGCCGTAACTTCCTTCCACATGGTCGGATCAGGCCCAAATTTTTTCTGGTGGTCTGGGGTACCCTCTGGTCTATGACTGTGTGTGTACATACGCTATAGCGCCACCAACTGGTGGAAATGTATATCTGCCGTAACTTCCTTACGCACGGTCGGATCGGCCCCTAATTTTTTCTGTTGGTTCGGGGTACCCTCCGGTCCGTTACCGTGTGGGCCAACCACTCTATAGCGCCACCCACAGGCGGAAATGTATATCCGCCGCAAGGACCTACCGCGTGGTCCGATCGTCGTGAATTTTTTTATGGCGGTTCGCGGTGTCGGACGGGACGTGACCGCGCACCCGCCTCGCCGCCGCTGTCGCCCCCTCCTGGCGGAAAATTGCAAGTGCCGTGACTCCCTTACCGCTTATCCGCTCGCCGCGGTTTTTCGTACGGCGCGTCCGCGCGCCCGTCCGGTCGCGCGCGCGACCCCGACCCGCGCGTACCCCCGACCCGCGCATACCCCCGAGCGCGTCGGGGTGCTCGAGCCCGCTCATCACTGCTTGCAGTTTTAATTAGGGCTCGAGCACTGACAGTGCGAAAGCCCTATTGTAATCGTTCCGTTTTTTATTAGGGCTCGAGCACTGACCAGTGCGAAAGCCCTATTGTAATCGTAATGTTTATTATTATTATTATTATTATTATTATTATTCCGACGAAAGGACGGCCATTTTGAGGGCCTCAACATGCCCGAAAACTCACCAAATTTTGCAAGCGCGTCAGGTCTGGCGAAAATTTCGATCTGGTGGGGGTCCCGAAAACAATGTTCCAAAATTGACTCTCTAGCGCCACCTTGGATTTGAAAAAAAATTAGCCCCCGACACCAGTTTCACCTATCGTCACGAAACTCGGTGGAGACGTCTATCGTGACAGGACGGACCAAAAAGTCTCAAGAACCCATATTGGAAAACGAACAGGAAGTCAGCCATTTTGGATGGCGGCGGCCGTTTTTGGGCCAGAAGTTGGGGTCGTATCTCGACGAACTCCTCCTAGGGGGTTTGACCAAATGAGTCCGTTGTTGCATCAACGGACACTAGACGGATGGCCGACGTTAAATTGCGAAGGATTTTGGGATATTCCATACGATGTGGGCGTGGCACGCCCCCAAATTTTCCCCTTGTTCATCTGCCCCGGCCTTGCACGCTGAGCGTAACTGTAGACGTGAATAACTTGGCTCCACGTGGTCAGATCTTCATCATACTTGGTACATGTGATCATGGCCCCGCCCCGAAGGTCCCCGTAGGTCACTTCCTGATTTCGTCGCAGCGCCACCTATTGGCGACAGGCTAAAGGCGTGTCATCTACATGAGGCCTTTTCTGCCAGGAGATTCATCAGATGAACATCAGGGTCACAAGGTCACTGCCTGACAGCCTGGTGAAGCCTGTTGATGGACCATGATGCAGGAAAAGCGAACGTGGTGGGCGTGGCCTGGCGGCGAATGCTCAGACCTCGCCATTTACATAGAAAAGGTCATCATTCGCCCGCAAAAGGTCGCATGGGCTTGAAAGCTCATAGAGGGGGTCAGAATCCAGGCCTGAGCGGCCTGGTGTGGCCCCCATATGAAACTAAGCCAAATTGACTCACTAGCGCCACCTACAAGTTTTAAAATAATTATCCCTCGCCTCCCGTTGCACGTATCGGCATGATTTTCGGAGGAGACATCACTCGTGACAGGACGCACAAAAAAGTCTCAAGAACCCATGTTCTAAAACCAACAGGAAGTCGGCCATTTTAGGTGGCGGCGGCCATTTGGGGGCGGAAGTATGGGTCGTATCTCGACGAACTCCTCCTAGGGGGTTTGACCGAATGAGTCCGTTGTTGCATCAACGGACACTAGACGGATGGCCGACGTTAAATTGCGAAGGATTTTGGGATATTCCATACGATGTGGGCGTGGCACGCCCCCAAATTTTGCCCATTTTCATATGTCCGGGCCTTGCACGCTGAGCGTAACTGTAGACGTGAATAACTTGGCTCCACGTGGTCAGATCTTCATCATACTTGGTACATGTGATCATGGCCCCGCCCCGAAGGTCCCCGTAGGTCACTTCCTGATTTCGTCGCAGCGCCACCTATTGGCGACAGGCTAAAGGCGTGTCATCTACATGAGGCCTTTTCTGCCAGGAGATTCATCAGATGAACATCAGGGTCACAAGGTCACTGCCTGACAGCCTGGTGAAGCCTGTTGATGGACCATGATGCAGGAAAAGCGAACGTGGTGGGCGTGGCCTGGCGGCGAATGCTCAGACCTCGCCATTTACATAGAAAAGGTCATCATTCGCCCGCAAAAGGTCGCATGGGCTTGAAAGCTCATAGGGGGGGTCAGAATCCAGGCCTGAGCGGCCTGGTGTGGCCCCCATATGAAACCAAGCCAAATTGACTCACTAGCGCCACCTAGAAGTTTTAAAATAATTATCCCTCGCCTCCCGTTGCACGTATCGGCATGATTTTCGGAGGAGACATCACTCGTGACAGGACGCACAAAAAAGTCTCAAGAACCCATGTTCAAAAACCAACAGGAAGTCGGCCATTTTAGGTGGCGGCGGCCATTTGGGGGAGGATGTAGGGGTCGTATCTCGACGAACTCCTCCTAGGGGGTTTGACTGAATGAGTCCGTTGTTGCATCAACGGACACTAGACGGATGGCCCACGTTAAATTGCGAAGGATTTTGGGCCGCTCCATAGGATGTGGGCGTGGCACGCCACCAAACTTTGACCATTTCATATCTGGCCCTGCCTGGTGTCTGGCCTTGCCTTGAAGCAATGTACATCAAAGTCAATACACAGTTTGACTGACAGACTGCTGAAGTCAGTTGATGGACTATGATGTGTGTAAAGCACATGTGGGGGGCGTGGCCACGGCGAATGGTCAGCCTTCGCCATTGACCATCAAAAGGTCATCATTTGCCTGCAGAAGGTCACAGGCTGCTGAAATCTTAAACGTGAGGCCTTAATCCAGGCCTGAGCGCCCTGGTGGTGCTCCCATGTGACACCAATCTAAATTGACACACTAGCGCCACCTAGAAGTTTCAATTCATTATCCCTCGCCACCCGTTACACGTATCACTATGATTTTCGGTGGAGACGTCTATCATGACAGGACGCACTTAACGCTCCAGAAGCCATGTTCAAAACACAGCGCCACCAACTGGTGGAAATGTATATCTGCCGTAACTTCCTGATTCATGGTCAGATTGTCTTGAAATTTTTTTTGGTGTGTTGGGTCAATCTCTGGTTTGTTATACTGGGTGTACATAGACTCTATAGCGCCACCAAGTGGTGGAAATGTATATAGCCGTAACTTCCTTCCACATGGTCGGATCAAGCCCAAATTTTTTCTGGTGGTTTGGGGTACCCTCTGGTCTATGACTGTGTGTGTACATAGACTCTATAGCGCCACCAACTGGTGGAAATGTATATAGCCGTAACTTCCTTCCACATGGTCGGATCAAGCCCAAATTTTTTCTGGTGGTTTGGGGTACCCTCTGGTCTATGACTGTGTGTGTACATAGACTCTATAGCGCCACCAACTGGTGGAAATGTATATAGCCGTAACTTCCTTCCACATGGTCGGATCAAGCCCAAATTTTTTCTGGTGGTTTGGGGTACCCTCTGGTCTATGACTGTGTGTGTACATAGACTCTTTAGCGCCACCAACTGGTGGAAATGTATATAGCCGTAACTTCCTTCCACATGGTCGGATCAGGCCACAAAATTTTCTGCTGGTCTGGGGTACCCTCTGGTCTATGTCTGTGTGTGTACATAGACAGTATAGCGCCACCAACTGGTGGAAATGTATATAGCCGTAACTTCCTTCCACATGGTCGGATCAAGCCCAAATTTTTACTGGTGGTTTGGGGTACCCTCTGGTCTATGACTGTGTGTGTACATAGACTGTATAGCGCCACCAACTGGTGGAAATGTATATAGCCGTAACTTCCTTGCACATGGTCGGATCAGGCCCAAATTTTTTCTGGTGGTCTGGGGTACCCTCTGGTCTATGACTGTGTGTGTACATACACTGTATAGCGCCACCAACTGGTGGAAATGTATATAGCCGTAACTTCCATCCACATGGTCGGATCAAGCCCAAATTTTTTCTGGTGGTTTGGGGTACCCTCTGGTCTATGACTGTGTGTGTACATAGACTGTATAGCGCCACCAACTGGTGGAAATGTATATAGCCGTAACTTCCTTCCACATGGTCGGATCAGGCCAAAATTTTTTCTGGTGGTCTGGGGTACCCTCTGGTCTATGACTGTGTGTGTACATCGACTGTATAGCGCCACCAACTGGTGGAAATGTATATAGCCGTAACTTCCTTCCACATGGTCGGATCAGGCCCAAATTTTTTCTGGTGGTCTGGGGTACCCTCTGGTCTATGACTGTGTGTGTACATACGCTATAGCGCCACCAACTGGTGGAAATGTATATCTGCCGTAACTTCCTTACGCACGGTCGGATCGGCCCCTAATTTTTTCTGTTGGTTCGGGGTACCCTCCGGTCCGTTACCGTGTGGGCCAACCACTCTATAGCGCCACCCACAGGCGGAAACGTATATCCGCCGCAAGGACCTACCGCGTGGTCCGATCGTCGTGAATTTTTTTATGGCGGTTCGCGGTGTCGGACGGGACGTGACCGCGCACCCGCCTCGCCGCCGCTGTCGCCCCCTCCTGGCGGAAAATTGCAAGTGCCGTGACTCCCTTACCGCTTATCCGCTCGCCGCGGTTTTTCGTACGGCGCGTCCGCGCGCCCGTCCGGTCGCGCGCGCGACCCCGACCCGCGCGTACCCCCGACCCGCGCGTACCCCCGAGCGCGTCGGGGTGCTCGAGCCCGCTCATCACTGCTTGCAGTTTTAATTTTTAGGGCTCGAGCACTGACCAGTGCGAAAGCCCTATTGTAATCGTTCCGTTTTTTATTCTGACGAAAGGACGGCCATTTTGAGGGCCTTAACATGCCCGAAAACTCACCAAATTTTGCAAGCGCGTCAGGTCTGGCGAAAATTTCGATCTGGTGGGGGTCCCGAAAACAATGTTCCAAAATTGACTCTCTAGCGCCACCTTTAATTTTTGAAAAAATTGGCCCCCGCCACCAGTTTCACCTATCGTCACGAAACTTGGTGGAGACGTCTATCGTGACAGGACGGACCAAAAAGTCTCAAGAACCCATATTGGAAAACGAACAGGAAGTCGGCCATTTTGGATGGCGGCGGCCTTTTTCGTGCCAGAAGTTGGGGTCGTATCTCGACGAACTCCTCCTAGGGGGTTTGACCAAATGAGTCCGTTGTTGCATCAACGGACACTAGACGGATGGCCGACGTTAAATTGCGAAGGATTTTGGGATATTCCATACGATGTGGGCGTGGCACGCCCCCAAATTTTGCCCATTTTCATATGTCCGGGCCTTGCACGCTGAGCGTAACTGTAGACGTGAATAACTTGGCTCCACGTGGTCAGATCTTCATCATACTTGGTACATGTGATCATGGCCCCGCCCCGAAGGTCCCCGTAGGTCACTTCCTGATTTCGTCGCAGCGCCACCTTTTGGCGACAGGCTAAAGGCGTGTCATCTACATGAGGCCTTTTCTGCCAGGAGATTCATCAGATGAACATCGGGGTCACAAGGTCACTGCCTGACAGCCTGGTGAAGCCTGTTGATGGACCATGATGCAGGAAAAGCGCACGTGGTGGGCGTGGCCTGGCGGCGAATGCTCAGGCCTCGCCATTTACATAGAAAAGGTCATCATTCGCCCGCAAAAGGTCGCATGGGCTTGAAAACTCATAGGGGGGGTCAGAATCCAGGCCTGAGCGGCCTGGTGTGGCCCCCATATGAAACCAAGCCAAATTGACTCACTAGCGCCACCTAGAAGTTTTAAAATAATTATCCCTCGCCTCCCGTTGCACGTATCGGCATGATTTTCGGAGGAGACATCACTCGTGACAGGACGCACAAAAAAGTCTCAATAACCCATGTTCTAAAACCAACAGGAAGTCGGCCATTTTAGGTGGCGGCGGCCATTTGGGGGCGGATGTATGGGTCGTATCTTGACGAACTCCTCCTAGGGGGTTTGACCGAATGAGTCCGTTGTTGCATCAACGGACACTAGACGGATGGCCCACGTTAAATTGCGAAGGATTTTGGGCCGCTCCATAGGATGTGGGCGTGGCACGCCACCAAACTTTGACCATTTCATATCTGGCCCTGCCTGGTGTCTGGCCTTGCCTTGAAGCAATGTACATCAAAGTCAATACACTTTTTGACTGACAGACTGATGATGTCAGTTGATGGACTATGATGTGTGTAAAGCACATGTGGGGGGCGTGGCCACGGCGAATGGTCAGCCTTCGCCATTGACCATCAAAAGGTCATCATTTGCCTGCAGAAGGTCACAGGCTGCTGAAATCTTAAACGTGAGGCCTTAATCCAGGCCTGAGCGCCCTGGTGGTGCTCCCATGTGACACCAATCTAAATTGACACACTAGCGCCACCTAGAAGTTTCAATTCATTATCCCTCGCCACCGGTTACACGTATCACTATGATTTTCGGTGGAGACGTCTATCATGACAGGACGCACCTAATGCTCCAGAAGCCATGTTCTAAACACAGCGCCACCAACTGGTGGAAATGTATATCTGCCGTAACTTCCTGATTCATGGTCAGATTGTCTTGAAATTTTTTTTGGTGTGTTGGGTCAATCTCTGGTCTGTTATACTGTGTGTACATAGACTCTATAGCGCCACCAACTGGTGGAAATGTATATAGCCGTAACTTCCTTCCACATGGTCGGATCAAGCCCAAATTTTTTCTGGTGGTTTGGGGTACCCTCTGGTCTATGACTGTGTGTGTACATAGACTGTATAGCGCCACCAACTGGTGGAAATGTATATAGCCGTAACTTCCTTCCACATGGTCGGATCAGGCCCAAATTTTTTCTGGTGGTCTGGGGTACCCTCTGGTCTATGACTGTGTGTGTACATCGACTGTATAGCGCCACCAACTGGTGGAAATGTATATAGCCGTAACTTCCTTCCACATGGTCGGATCAGGCCCAAATTTTTTCTGGTGGTCTGGGGTACCCTCTGGTCTATGACTGTGTGTGTACATACGCTATAGCGCCACCAACTGGTGGAAATGTATATCTGCCATAACTTCCTTACGCACGGTCGGATCGGCCCCTAATTTTTTCTGTTGGTTCGGGGTACCCTCCGGTCCGTTACCGTGTGGGCCAACCACTCTATAGCGCCACCCACAGGCGGAAACGTATATCCGCCGCAAGGACCTACCGCGTGGTCCGATCGTCGTGAATTTTTTTATGGCGGTTCGCGGTGTCGGACGGGACGTGACCGCGCACCCGCCTCGCCGCCGCTGTCGCCCCCTCCTGGCGGAAAATTGCAAGTGCCGTGACTCCCTTACCGCTTATCCGCTCGCCGCGGTTTTTCGTACGGCGCGTCCGCGCGCCCGTCCGGTCGCGCGCGCGACCCCGACCCGCGCGTACCCCCGACCCGCGCGTACCCCCGAGCGCGTCGGGGTGCTCGAGCCCGCTCATCACTGCTTGCAGTTTTAATTAGGGCTCGAGCACTGACCAGTGCGAAAGCCCTATTGTAATCGTTCCGTTTTTTATTATTATTTTTTTTTTTATTATTATTCTGACGAAAGGACGGCCATTTTGAGGGCCTTAACATGCCCGAAAACTCACCAAATTTTGCAAGCGCGTCAGGTCTGGCGAAAATTTCGATCTGGTGGGGGTCCCGAAAACAATGTTCCAAAATTGACTCTCTAGCGCCACCTTTAATTTTTGAAAAAATTGGCCCCCGCCACCAGTTTCACCTATCGTCACGAAACTTGGTGGAGACGTCTATCGTGACAGGACGGACCAAAAAGTCTCAAGAACCCATATTGGAAAACGAACAGGAAGTCGGCCATTTTGGATGGCGGCGGCCTTTTTCGTGCCAGAAGTTGGGGTCGTATCTCGACGAACTCCTCCTAGGGGGTTTGACCAAATGAGTCCGTTGTTGCATCAACGGACACTAGACGGATGGCCGACGTTAAATTGCGAAGGATTTTGGGATATTCCATACGATGTGGGCGTGGCACGCCCCCAAATTTTGCCCATTTTCATATGTCCGGGCCTTGCACGCTGAGCGTAACTGTAGACGTGAATAACTTGGCTCCACGTGGTCAGATCTTCATCATACTTGGTACATGTGATCATGGCCCCGCCCCGAAGGTCCCCGTAGGTCACTTCCTGATTTCGTCGCAGCGCCACCTATTGGCGACAGGCTAAAGGCGTGTCATCTACATGAGGCCTTTTCTGCCAGGAGATTCATCAGATGAACATCGGGGTCACAAGGTCACTGCCTGACAGCCTGGTGAAGCCTGTTGATGGACCATGATGCAGGAAAAGCGAACGTGGTGGGCGTGGCCTGGCGGCGAATGCTCAGGCCTCGCCATTTACATAGAAAAGGTCATCATTCGCCCGCAAAAGGTCGCATGGGCTTGAAAACTCATAGGGGGGGTCAGAATCCAGGCCTGAGCGGCCTGGTGTGGCCCCCATATGAAACCAAGCCAAATTGACTCACTAGCGCCACCTAGAAGTTTTAAAATAATTATCCCTCGCCTCCCGTTGCACGTATCGGCATGATTTTCGGAGGAGACATCACTCGTGACAGGACGCACAAAAAAGTCTCAAGAACCCATGTTCAAAAACCAACAGGAAGTCGGCCATTTTAGGTGGCGGCGGCCATTTGGGGGAGGATGTAGGGGTCGTATCTCGACGAACTCCTCCTAGGGGGTTTGACTGAATGAGTCCGTTGTTGCATCAACAGACACTAGACGGATGGCCCACGTTAAATTGCGAAGGATTTTGGGCCGCTCCATAGGATGTGGGCGTGGCACGCCACCAAACTTTGACCATTTCATATCTGGCCCTGCCTGGTGTCTGGCCTTGCCTTGAAGCAATGTACATCAAAGTCAATACACAGTTTGACTGACAGACTGCTGAAGTCAGTTGATGGACTATGATGTGTGTAAAGCACATGTGGGGGGCGTGGCCACGGCGAATGGTCAGCCTTCGCCATTGACCATCAAAAGGTCATCATTTGCCTGCAGAAGGTCACAGGCTGCTGAAATCTTAAACGTGAGGCCTTAATCCAGGCCTGAGCACCCTGGTGGTGCTCCCATGTGACACCAATCTAAATTGACACACTAGCGCCACCTAGAAGTTTCAATTCATTATCCCTCGCCACCCGTTACACGTATCACTATGATTTTCGGTGGAGACGTCTATCATGACAGGACGCACTTAACGCTCCAGAAGCCATGTTCAAAACACAGCGCCACCAACTGGTGGAAATGTATATCTGCCGTAACTTCCTGATTCATGGTCAGATTGTCTTGAAATTTTTTTTGGTGTGTTGGGTCAATCTCTGGTTTGTTATACTGGGTGTACATAGACTCTATAGCGCCACCAACTGGTGGAAATTTATATAGCCATAACTTCCTTCCACATGGTCGGATCAAGCCCAAATTTTTTCTGGTGGTTTGGGGTACCCTCTGGTCTATGACTGTGTGTGTACATAGACTCTATAGCGCCACCAACTGGCGGAAATGTATATAGCCGTAACTTCCTTCCACATGGTCGGATCAAGCCCAAATTTTTTCTGGTGGTTTGGGGTACCCTCTGGTCTATGACTGTGTGTGTACATAGACTCTATAGCGCCACCAACTGGTGGAAGTGTATATAGCCGTAACTTCCTTCCACATGGTCGGATCAGCCCACAAAATTTTCTGGTGGTCTGGGGTACCCTCTGGTCTATGTCTGTGTGTGTACATAGACAGTATAGCGCCACCAACTGGTGGAAATGTATATAGCCGTAACTTCCTTCCACATGGTCGGATCAAGCCCAAATTTTTTCTGGTGGTTTGGGGTACCCTCTGGTCTATGACTGTGTGTGTACATAGACTCTATAGCGCCACCAACTG
This sequence comes from Doryrhamphus excisus, assembly GCF_037039965.1. NCBI lineage: Eukaryota > Metazoa > Chordata > Actinopteri > Syngnathiformes > Syngnathidae > Doryrhamphus > Doryrhamphus excisus. Next base: position 19,424,919 of record NC_136362.1, read on the forward strand.
GTGGAAATGTATATAGCCGTAACTTCCTTCCACATGGTCGGATCAAGCCCAAATTTTTTCTGGTGGTTTGGGGTACCCTCTGGTCTATGACTGTGTGTGTACATAGACTCTATAGCGCCACCAACTGGTGGAAATGTATATAGCCGTAACTTCCTTTCCACATGGTCGGATCAGGCCCAAATTTTTTCTGGTGGTCTGGGGTACCCTCTGGTCTATGACTGTGTGTGTACATACACTGTATAGCGCCACCAACTGGTGGAAATGTATATAGCCGTAACTTCCATCCACATGGTCGGATCAAGCCCAAATTTTTTCTGGTGGTTTGGGGTACCCTCTGGTCTATGACTGTGTGTGTACATAGACTGTATAGCGCCACCAACTGGTGGAAATGTATATAGCCGTAACTTCCTTCCACATGGTCGGATCAGGCCCAAATTTTTTCTGGTGGTCTGGGGTACCCTCTGGTCTATGACTGTGTGTGTACATATGCTATAGCGCCACCAACTGGTGGAAATGTATATCTGCCGTAACTTCCTTACGCACGGTCGGATCGGCCCCTAATTTTTTCTGTTGGTTCGGGGTACCCTCCGGTCCGTTACCGTGTGGGCCAACCACTCTATAGCGCCACCCACAGGCGGAAACGTATATCCGCCGCAAGGACCTACCGCGCGGTCCGATCGTCGTAAATTTTTTTATGGCGGTTCGCGGCGTCGGACGGGACGTGACCGCGCACCCGCCTCGCCGCCGCTGTCGCCCCCTCCTGGCGGAAAATTGCAAGTGCCGTGACTCCCTTACCGCTTATCCGCTCGCCGCGGTTTTTCGTACGGCGCGTCCGCGCGCCCGTCCGGTCGCGCGCGCGACCCCGACCCGCGCGTACCCCCGACCCGCGCGTACCCCCGAGCGCGTCGGGGTGCTCGAGCCCGCTCATCACTGCTTGCAGTTTTAATTATTATTATTCTGCCAACCGTCGGCCTTTTTGAGGGCCTTAACATGCCCGAAAACTCACCAAATTTGGCGAGCGCATCAGGTCTGGCGAAAAATTTTATATTTTATGGGTTTCAAATATAATGTTCCAAAATTGGCTCTCTAGCGCCACCTTGAATTTTAAAAAAAATTAGCCCCCGACACCAGTTTCACCTATCGTCACGAAACTTGGTGGAGACGTCTATCGTGACAGGACGGACCAAAAAGTCTCAAGAACCCATATTGGAAAACGAACAGGAAGTCGGCCATTTTGGATGGCGGCGGCCTTTTTCGTGCCAGAAGTTGGGGTCGTATCTCGACGAACTCCTCCTAGGGGGTTTGACCGAATGAGTCCGTTGTTGCATCAACGGACACTAGACGGATGGCCGACGTTAAATTGCGAAGGATTTTGGGATATTCCACACGATGTGGGCGTGGCACGCCCCCAAATTTTGCCCATTTTCATATGTCCGGGCCTTGCACGCTGAGCGTAACTGTAGACGTGAATAACTTGGCTCCACGTGGTCAGATCTTCATCATACTTGGTACATGTGATCATGGCCCCGCCCCGAAGGTCCCCGTAGGTCACTTCCTGATTTCGTCGCAGCGCCACCTATTGGCGACAGGCTAAAGGCGTGTCATCTACATGAGGCCTTTTCTGCCAGGAGATTCATCAGATGAACATCGGGGTCACAAGGTCACTGCCTGACAGCCTGGTGAAGCCTGTTGATGGACCATGATGCAGGAAAAGCGCACGTGGTGGGCGTGGCCTGGCGGCGAATGCTCAGGCCTCGCCATTTACATAGAAAAGCTCATCATTCGCCCGCAAAAGGTCGCATGGGCTTGAAAACTCATAGGGGGGGGCAGAATCCAGGCCTGAGCGGCCTGGTGTGGCCCCCATATGAAACCAAGCCAAATTGACTCACTAGCGCCACCTAGAAGTTTTAAAATAATTATCCCTCGCCTCCCGTTGCACGTATCGGCATGATTTTCGGAGGAGACATCACTCGTGACAGGACGCACAAAAAAGTCTCAATAACCCATGTTCTAAAACCAACAGGAAGTCGGCCATTTTAGGTGGCGGCGGCCATTTGGGGGCGGATGTATGGGTCGTATCTCGACGAACTCCTCCTAGGGGGTTTGACCGAATGAGTCCGTTGTAGCATCAACGGACACTAGACGGATGGCCCACGTTAAATTGCGAAGGATTTTGGCCTGCTCCATAGGATGTGGGCGTGGCACGCCACCAAACTTTGACCATTTCATATCTGGCCCTGCCTGGTGTCTGGCCTTGCCTTGAAGCAATGTACATCAAAGTCAATACACAGTTTGACTGACAGACTGATGATGTCAGTCGATGGACTGTGATGTGTGTAAAGCACATGTGGGGGGCGTGGCCACGGCGAATGGTCAGCCTTCGCCATTGACCATCAAAAGGTCATCATTTGCCTGCAGAAGGTCACAGGCTGCTGAAATCTTAAACGTGAGGCCTTAATCCAGGCCTGAGCGCCCTGGTGGTGCTCCCATGTGACACCAATCTAAATTGACACACTAGCGCCACCTAGAAGTTTCAATTCATTATCCCTCGCCACCCGTTACACGTATCACTATGATTTTCGGTGGAGACGTCTATCAAGACAGGACGCACTTAACGCTCCAGAAGCCATGTTCAAAACACAGCGCCACCAACTGGTGGAAATGTATATCTGCCGTAACTTCCTGATTCATGGTCAGATTGTCTTGAAATTTTTTTGGTGTGTTGGGTCAATCTCTGGTTTGTTATACTGTGTGTACATAGACTCTATAGCGCCACCAACTGGTGGAAATGTATATAGCCGTAACTTCCTTCCACATGGTCGGATCGGGCCACAAATTTTTCTGGTGGTCTGGGGTACCCTCTGGTCTATGTCTGTGTGTGTTCATAGACAGTATAGCGCCACCAACTGGTGGAAATGTATATAGCCGTAACTTCCTTCCACATGGTCGGATCAAGCCCAAATTTTTTCTGGTGGTTTGGGGTACCCTCTGGTCTATGACTGTGTGTGTACATAGACTGTATAGCGCCACCAACTGGTGGAAATGTATATAGCCGTAACTTCCTTCCACATGGTCGGATCAGGCCCAAATTTTTTCTGGTGGTCTGGGGTACCCTCTGGTCTATGACTGTGTGTGTACATACACTGTATAGCGCCACCAACTGGTGGAAATGTATATAGCCGTAACTTCCATCCACATGGTCGGATCAAGCCCAAATTTTTTCTGGTGGTTTGGGGTACCCTCTGGTCTATGACTGTGTGTGTACATAGACTGTATAGCGCCACCAACTGGTGGAAATATATATAGCCGTAACTTCCTTCCACATGGTCGGATCAGGCCCAAATTTTTTCTGGTGGTCTGGGGTACCCTCTGGTCTATGACTGTGTGTGTACATCGACTGTATAGCGCCACCAACTGGTGGAAATGTATATAGCCGTAACTTCCTTCCACATGGTCGGATCAGGCCCAAATTTTTTCTGGTGGTCTGGGGTAGCCTCTGGTCTATGACTGTGTGTGTACATACGCTATAGCGCCACCAACTGGTGGAAATGTATATCTGCCGTAACTTCCTTACGCACGGTCGGATCGGCCCCTAATTTTTTCTGTTGGTTCGGGGTACCCTCCGGTCCGTTACCGTGTGGGCCAACCACTCTATAGCGCCACCCACAGGCGGAAACGTATATCCGCCGCAAGGACCTACCGCGTGGTCCGATCGTCGTGAATTTTTTTATGGCGGTTCGCGGTGTCGGACGGGACGTGACCGCGCACCCGCCTCGCCGCCGCTGTCGCCCCCTCCTGGCGGAAAATTGCAAGTGCCGTGACTCCCTTACCGCTTATCCGCTCGCCGCGGTTTTTCGTACGGCGCGTCCGCGCGCCCGTCCGGTCGCGCGCGCGACCCCGACCCGCGCGTACCCCCGACCCGCGCGTACCCCCGAGCGCGTCGGGGTGCTCGAGCCCGCTCATCACTGCTTGCAGTTTTAATTATTCTTCTTCTCCCAAAATGAGCGCCATTTTGAGGGCCTTAACATGCCCGAAAACTCACCAAATTTGGCGAGCGCATCAGGTCTGGCGAAAAATTTGATATTTTATGGGTTTCAAATATCATGTTCGAAAATTGGCTCTCTAGCGCCACCTTGAAATTTAAAAAAAATTGGCCCCCGCCACCAGTTTCACCTATCGTCACGAAACTTGGTGGAGACGTCTATCGTGACAGGACGGACCAAAAAGTCTCAAGAACCCATATTGGAAAACGAACAGGAAGTCGGCCATTTTGGATGGCGGCGGCCTTTTTCGTGCCAGAAGTTGGGGTCGTATCTCGACGAACTCCTCCTAGGGGGTTTGACCAAATGAGTCCGTTGTTGCATCAACGGACACTAGACGGATGGCCGACGTTAAATTGCGAAGGATTTTGGGATATTCCATACGATGTGGGCGTGGCACGCCCCCAAATTTTGCCCATTTTCATATGTCCGGGCCTTGCACGCTGAGCGTAACTGTAGACGTGAATAACTTGGCTCCACGTGGTCAGATCTTCATCATACTTGGTACATGTGATCATGGCCCCGCCCCGAAGGTCCCCGTAGGTCACTTCCTGATTTCGTCGCAGCGCCACCTATTGGCGACAGGCTAAAGGCGTGTCATCTACATGAGGCCTTTTCTGCCAGGAGATTCATCAGATGAACATCAGGGTCACAAGGTCACTGCCTGACAGCCTGGTGAAGCCTGTTGATGGACCATGATGCAGGAAAAGCGAACGTGGTGGGCGTGGCCTGGCGGCGAATGCTCAGGCCTCGCCATTTACATAGAAAAGGTCATCATTCGCCCGCAAAAGGTCGCATGGGCTTGAAAGCTCATAGGGGGGGTCAGAATCCAGGCCTGAGCGGCCTGGTGTGGCCCCCATATGAAACCAAGCCAAATTGACTCACTAGCGCCACCTAGAAGTTTTAAAATAATTATCCCTCGCCTCCCGTTGCACGTATCGGCATGATTTTCGGAGGAGACATCACTCGTGACAGGACGCACAAAAAAGTCTCAAGAACCCATGTTCAAAAACCAACAGGAAGTCGGCCATTTTAGGTGGCGGCGGCCATTTGGGGGAGGATGTAGGGGTCGTATCTCGACGAACTCCTCCTAGGGGGTTTGACCGAATGAGTCCGTTGTAGCATCAACGAACACTAGACGGATGGCCCACGTTAAATTGCGAAGGATTTTGGGCTGCTCCTTAGGATGTGGGCGTGGCACGCCACCAAACTTTGACCATTTCATATCTGGCCCTGCCTGGTGTCTGGCCTTGCCTTGAAGCAATGTACATCAAAGTCAATACACAGTTTGACTGACAGACTGATGATGTCAGTCGATGGACTGTGATGTGTGGAAAGCACATGTGGGGGCGTGGCCACGGCGAATGGTCATCCTTCGCCATTGACCATCGAAGGCTCATATTTTGCCCGCAGAAGGTCACATGCTGCTGAAATCTTACACGTCAGGCCTTAATCCAGGCCTGAGCGCCCTGGTGGTGCTCCCATGTGACACCAATCTAAATTGACACACTAGCGCCACCTAGAAGTTTCAATTCATTATCCCTCGCCACCCGTTACACGTATCACTATGATTTTCGGTGGAGACGTCTATCATGACAGGACGCACCTAACGCTCCAGAAGCCATGTTCAAAACACAGCGCCACCAACTGGTGGAAATGTATATCTGCCGTAACTTCCTGATTCATGGTCAGATTGTCTTGAAATTTTTTTTGGTGTGTTGGGTCAATCTCTGGTTTGTTATACTGTGTGTACATAGACTCTATAGCGCCACCAACTGGTGGAAATGTATATCTGCCGTAACTTCCTGATTCATGGTCAGATTGTCTTGAAATTTTTTTTGGTGTGTTGGGTCAATCTCTGGTTTGTTATACTGTGTGTACATAGACTCTATAGCGCCACCAACTGGTGGAAATGTATATAGCCGTAACTTCCTTCCACATGGTCGGATCAAGCCCAAATTTTTTCTGGTGGTTTGGGGTACCCTCTGGTCTATGACTGTGTGTGTACATACACTGTATAGCGCCACCAACTGGTGGAAATGTATATAGCCGTAACTTCCTTCCACATGGTCGGATCAAGCCCAAATTTTTTCTGGTGGTTTGGGGTACCCTCTGGTCTATGACTGTGTTCGTACATACACTGTATAGCGCCACCAACTGGTGGAAATGTATATAGCCGTAACTTCCTTCCACATGGTCGGATCAAGCCCAAATTTTTTCTGGTGGTTTGGGGTACCCTCTGGTCTATGACTGTGTGTGTACATACACTGTATAGCGCCACCAACTGGTGGAAATGTATATAGCCGTAACTTCCTTCCACATGGTCGGATCAAGCCCAAATTTTTTCTGGTGGTTTGGGGTACCCTCTGGTCTATGACTGTGTGTGTACATAGACTGTATAGCGCCACCAACTGGTGGAAATGTATATAGCCGTAACTTCCTTCCACATGGTCGGATCAGGCCACAAAATTTTCTGGTGGTCTGGGGTACCCTCTGGTCTATGTCTGTGTGTGTACATAGACAGTATAGCGCCACCAACTGGTGGAAATGTATATAGCCGTAACTTACTTCCACATGGTCGGATCAAGCCCAAATTTTTTCTGGTGGTTTGGGGTACCCTCTGGTCTATGACTGTGTGTGTACATAGACTCTATAGCGCCACCAACTGGTGGAAATGTATATAGCCGTAACTTCCTTCCACATGGTCGGATCAGGCCACAAAATTTTCTGGTGGTCTGGGGTACCCTCTGGTCTATGTCTGTGTGTGTACATAGACAGTATAGCGCCACCAACTGGTGGAAATGTATATAGCCGTAACTTCCTTCCACATGGTCGGATCAAGCCCAAATTTTTTCTGGTGGTTTGGGGTACCCTCTGGTCTATGACTGTGTGTGTACATAGACTGTATAGCGCCACCAACTGGTGGAAATGTATATAGCCGTAACTTCCTTCCACATGGTCGGATCAGGCCCAAATTTTTTCTGGTGGTCTGGGGTACCCTCTGGTCTATGACTGTGTGTGTACATACGCTATAGCGCCACCAACTGGTGGAAATGTATATCTGCCGTAACTTCCTTACGCACGGTCGGATCGGCCCCTAATTTCTTCTGTTGGTTCGGGGTACCCTCTGGTCCGTTACCGTGTGGGCCAACCACTCTATAGCGCCACCCACAGGCGGAAACGTATATCCGCCGCAAGGACCTACCGCGTGGTCCGATCGTCGTGAATTTTTTTATGGCGGTTCGCGGCGTCGGACGGGACGTGACCGCGCACCCGCCTCGCCGCCGCTGTCGCCCCCTCCTGGCGGAAAATTGCAAGTGCCGTGACTCCCTTATCGCTTATCCGCTCGCCGCGGTTTTTCGTACGGCGCGTCCGCGCGCCCGTCCGGTCGCGCGCGCGACCCCGACCCGCGCGTACCCCCGACCCGCGCGTACCCCCGAGCGCGTCGGGGTGCTCGAGCCCGCTCATCACTGCTTGCAGTTTTAATTTCGTTTTGTTTTTTTTTTGCCACTGTCAACCTCTTTCAGCACTAAACTGCAGCTTGTTCAACTATATAAGTGTATTCCCACAAAGTAGGATTCCTTTATAACTGTAATAGATTCATAGAGAGCACAGAAAAACATTTACAACCATCTAAATCAGGGGTCTCAAACTCGCAACCCGCGGGCCAAATGTGGCCCGCGAGACGCTAGTTTGAGGCCCCCACCTTGATACCAAAGTTTAATGTTGAAATGACAGCTTAAAGCTGTGTGCACACCGGACACATTAACATGATTTTGCCCCGCCCATACTGTTACCCTACCCTGTTACCCCGCCCTGTTTTGCTTTGGATTAGCAATGAAGCTAAAGGCTTATGACGCTGGGTACAAATAAATGCAGGAAATGATTTGGAATAAAAGGGAAAATACACGTCAAGATAAAGCATCTCATCAAACATGTTGTTAAAGTTACCACGCTGCTCCCAGATGGAACTGAGTACGATGCTAACTTGCTAATTGGGTCAAATTATTAAGTTTCATGAATGTTCATGTTAAAGGTTAAATAACTGTTAATACTGTACATTTGAATCTGAAAAAAGTATTTTTCTACCAACTGTATGTGGTTTCGTATGTTTTTCTTATTTGCTGTTTTATTATTATTTTACTTATTTATTACTGATTGATTCATTTATTATCTTTAGTCTTAATTTGTTTTTGTCTTTTTCTTATTTTGTGTATAGAAAAATACAAATTAAAATATTTGGGAACAATGGAATGTTTTATCAGATATTTTGGTGTGGAAAACCGGAACCAAAGTACTGAAAAAGTGTAGGGTATAGCAGAAGCAAAAGCATTGAAGATAGTTTTTTTATTGTTTTTTTTTTTCCAGTTTTTAATAAGTGCGTTTTAGGTTTTTTTTGAAAACCTGATGCGGCCCGGCTTCACCCAGAACCTAGCTCTGCTGGCCCCCAGGTAAATTGAGTTTGAGACCCCTGGTCTAAATACAGTATTTAACATTAGAGCCCTATAGACCAAAAAATAACAGCCCTATAGTCACTGTGTACACAATATCTTTGATAAAATCAGAGAAATCCAGAAATAAATAAGTGAAACCCCTGCTTGTGTGTTGCAGTAAATGTTCTGTATGTGTGGAAGACAGGAAGTGATGTTGAGTTTTAGCTTGGTATGGGTCACGGCCATGAGAACAGTAGCCCATGTTATTGTTTATGATTATTATGTTGTTGTTATTGTGACTGTTATGAGAAAATTCAAGCCTGTTCAGACAATCAAGACTGGTGCTTGTCTCGTCAAACATGTTTTAAATAGCATTACTCTTCATACCTTGTACTGTATTTGTATTTTAGAGCATATAGCTATTTTTGTTCTGGACCATATTCAACTAGGAAACAACATGGTTTGATTTTAAATTGATTTTTGATAAGAGTGAAGCCATGAAATTAGGGCCGCAGTGTGACAAGGGACGACTGTACAGCGGTCAACTCCCACACCTTTTCCCATGACAATCAGGAAAAGGTACAATCATGCACCGGTAAGTGTAAAAAGAAATGAACCTTACTTACAGTATGTAGCCATGACGTGTGGTAAATATGGTGTGTTTGGGGACATTACTGTGTATGTGTTCATAATTGGTTAAGGTAATATTTTAGATGCTGATAAGATGATTTTACAATTTAAAGATAACATATTCCTTTATTAGTCCTTCAGGTGGAAATTCCAGATGAATAGCAGCCAGCGGAATACAAAAAGGACACGAGCAAAGTACAAAAACAAGGTAAAACATATATACACTATTTACAGCTGTGTACATGTTGATGAAGGTACTTGGTATTGTACATTCTGTCATGATGAACGTATACCCAATTTTATGTTAATGATTGGTGATGTATGTTATTGTTTCATTAGTCTATAGGGGGCGTTACTGAGCATGTTTTGGGGGGTCTTCAGTGTGGATTTTATGTCACTGTATACAGTATATAAATGTTAACCAGGATATAATAGTAATACATGTAATTACATAGTAATAATAATGAGCACAAGTGTCACACTCTCCCCGTGCATGCGTGGGTTTTCTCCGGGTACTCCGGTTTCCTCCCACATTCCAAAAACATGCTAGGTTAATTGGCCACTCCAAATTGTCCATAGGTATGAATGTGAGTGTGAATGGTTGTTTGTCTATATGTGCCCTGTGATTGGCTAGACACCAGTCCAGGGTGTACCCCGCCTCTCGGCCGAAAACAGCTGGGATAGGCTCCAGCACCCCCGCGACCCTCGTGAGGAAAAAGCGGTAGAAAACGAATGAATGAATGAACGAGTGTCACACACCTAATTCCATGTTTTATACAGTGTATATGTCACCTTCAATGCTAAATAGTGTACAAAATACACTAAATAGTATACATTCACATCGAACCCGTAAAGTAGTGTGTATATTTAAAGGTGCACTACATGATGCACTCCTTTTCTGTGTCTCTGTCAACATTTTTCATCCATCCTCCATCCTCCATCTCCCACTCCGACCTTCCTTTCCCAGCCCAAGATGAGATGTGGCAGCTGCCAGTGTTTGTCTAAAGCTTTGTGTATTTATACAAAGACCCCCGGAGTCCCCTCAAGACAACGCCACCATGGCTGAGACCGCCCAGTAGTTCATTCGCGTGTTTGCTCGCGTGTGTGTTCGCACATTAATGTGTGTATTTACCTGCGTGTGTGTGTGGCCATTGTTAAGCCGCCATCACGTAAACTAATCAGAACTGTTTCCCTTCACTGGTTGTGTGCATGTGTACGTGTGCACGTTTCCACTGCAGGTCTTAGACAGGCATCTCTAATCTGGATAAACTTGATTGATCACAATTACATTTTTTTGGAATTGATGACTTTTTCGCGGCACCGTGGTCGAGTGGTTAGCGCACAGACCTCACAGCTAGGAGACCAGGGTTCAATCTCGGCCATCTCTGTGTGGAGTTTGCATGTTCTCCCCATGCATGTGTGGGTTTTCTCCAGGTACTCCGGTTTCCTCCCACATTCCAAAAACATGCTAGGTTAATTGGCGACTCCAAATTGTCCATAGGTATGAATGTGAGTGTGAATGGTTGTTTGTCTATATGTGCCCTGTGATTGGCTGGCGACCAGTCCAGGGTGTACCCCGCCTCTCGCTCGAAGACAGCTGGGATAGGCTCCAGCACATGTGAATTAATAACATATATGCAAATTTACAGAGGTGCTTTGACAGGATTTGTAATTCCAAAAAGTGTCAGTGCACGTTCTGTGTCACGTGGCGGCGCCCTGGCAATCATCTGGCATCAGTGTGGTGACATTTCACCAGGAATGTTCACATCAGCTTGTTTTCGATGTGGTGCGGCCGCCTCAAAGTTCCAAACGACTGTTGACAGTTGATTGTTGAATAGGGATGTTGACACCCTCTCGTGTCTCACATGACCCTCCAAAATAAAATGCAGCTGTTTTGCTGTTGTTTTTTTTTTGTCCTTCAAAGCCTTGTGGGACATCCCAAGATACAGAAGATTTTAAGGGGCGAGATTTGTAAGCCTGACTCTTGACAGATCAGCCATTCTGTTTTTGTTTTAAAGACAAACGTTGCCATGAATCTGTCCAAAACTTTTTATTACGACACAAAGGAAGCGTATGACCTTCCTCTTGTCCGATTCCTGAGGTGAGATGTGAACCGTGAAGGAAGCAAGTATATAAAACGGTTACATTTTGGAGAATTTGTAATAGGGATGTTTTACTTTGTTTTTAAACTTCTGAAACCTAGCAATGGGGCGGCACGGCAGTCCAGTGGTTAGCGCACAGACCTCACAGCTAGGAGACCAGGGTTCAATTCCACCCTCGGTCATCTCTGTGTGTTTGCACGTTCTCCCCGTGCATGCGTGGGTTTTCTCCGGGTACTCTGGTTTCCTCCCACATTCCAAAAAAACATGCTAGGTTAATTAGCGACTCCAAATTGTCCATAGGTATGAATGTGAGTGTGAATGGTTGTTTGTCTATATGTGCCCTGTGATTGGCTGGTGACCAGTCCAGAGTGTACCCCACCTCTCGCCTGAAGACAGCTGGTCCCTTTCCCTGATATCTTTTCTTCATAGCTGTGCTCATCACTTACTTCTCCACAGTTCAGTGGAAAGAAGTCTTGCAGGAGGTTTGCTACCAGCTGCTTATAATTATCTGTCATGTTTTTTCCAAAACCACTCTGATATAAAAGTCAATTTCTGATTGCGTTCATGAAATGTCTCTACATGCAAGTACTTCATCCAATTTGGACATTTGACGTCAAAACTGTAGATATATTCAATTGAATGTATTCAAATGTGCAGACAGGCTTTCAGATAGACCAGGGGTCTCAAACTCAATTTACCTGGGGGGCCACTGGAGCTAGGGTCTGGGCAAGGCTTGGCCTTAGAGCCCTGTAGACAGGACAAAACACGACTATAATCACATTTATACTTTTTTTATTTACAACATATTGCGCAACTGCAGGGTCTTGAGACACATGCTAACTCGCAAACTAGAGAGCTAGCAACCTAAGCGGTAGCCTTCAAGTTATTTCCTTTCAACTTAAATAGCCAAAAACTTACCACTTCCACACGGATAGGGAGGATAACTATTAACAGTTATTTAACCTTTAACATGAACATTAATCAAACGTAATAATTTTTTCTGGGTACATGATACCATACAGCATCCATATCAAACTTGCACGGGCCGCACTAACATTAAACTTTCATATCAAGGCGGGGGCCTCAAACTAGGGCCGCGTGTTTGAGACCCCTGTTGTAGACACACAGTACCTTACTGATAAATTACCGTTTTTGCCATATTTTGCATAAATGTTGGCCCAATTCTGTATCTTGGAAATAATAGCCAATTCACTACTTCTGTTTTACGGAAGCATTTTGTGTTATTTCTACAGTATTTCCGCTACTTCCTGTTGGAAAATGTGTTTTGCGATGGACTTTCGAGGTCTCACTGTAGATGTTCATGCAATGGTGAGGAGAATGAAACTGAAGCGTGGAAAAGCATTTGGGCAGATAAGAACAGGATGTAAGGTGGTGACAAATGCAGACACAGAGCAGGAGGGTGGAGGTGGTGCCGATGGGGGTTGGTGGAGTAGCTGGGTGGCTTCATGGCTTGAGGCCTGACCGTGGGTGAGCAAGGAGAGAGAGAGAGAGAGAGCGAAGGAGCCGGGCCACCCAAGTGGCAGTCAGTCAGAAAAACCTGTGTGTGCTGCTGACCCTGACATATTAGCACAACACTTCCTCAATTTGTCTTCTGTGTTCTTTTCCTCCCTCCCACTTTTTTTCCCCTCTCTTCCACACCCTACCTTTCAAGATGACACGCCACCAAAGCAACACATAGCAACACCAGCCCGACCATGCCCGCTATGTCTCCAACGTCAACATCTCAATACATGTCGCCTTTTTTTACTGGCTTTGTACTTGCAATACTCGCTTATGTTACTAGCTGTTACTAGTGTGAGTGTGTGTGGAGACAAAGATGGCATGTATGGCATGACACACACACACACACACACACACAAACAAAGCCAGACAGCCCTGCCTGTCACAGTGCACCCCCCCCCAAGCTAATTAGCTAAACATTGGACGAGTGGTTGATTGGGATCACATCTTAAATGTCTTTCCTGATAAAGTGACAGGAAGAAACGCACCATTGACCTGATTTCTCACTTTTCAACTCTATTGCAACTTATTTCACAACACAGACACACAAATTTCTTCTTTTTTTTTTAATTTAACTTTATTTTGTGAATATTACAACTTCATTTTGCAAAATGGTAATTTTTTTACTTACAACGTTTTTTCCTCAAAATTCTGATGTTCTTGTAATATTTTCTCATTATATCATGACATTATTCCAATTATATTCTCATAAAATGATATCTTTTATTCTAGTAAAATAATCTTTTTTTGGTAATTAAATGACTTAATTTTTGTGAAATTTCGAATTTTTTTAATATCGTATAATTTTTTTTTAATTTATTATCACAATCAGGACATTCTTGTAATATTTTCTCATTATAATCATAATATAATTTACAAGAAAAAATGAAAAATTCAAATTGTATTCTCATAAAATTTTATCTTTTATTCTAGTAAAATAATATTTTTTTGGTAATTAAATGACTTAATTTTTGTGAAATTTCAAAAATTTTTAATATCGTAGAATTTTTTTAAATTTATTTATCACAATCAGGACATTCTTGTAATATTTTTCTCATTATAATATAACATAATTTACAAGAAAAAATGAAAAATTCCAATTGTATTCTCATAAAATGGTATCTTTTATTCTTGTAAAATAATTTTTTTGGTAATTAAATGACTTAATTCTTGTGAAATTTCAATTTTTTTTAATATCGTAGAATTTTGTTTTGTTTTTTATTTATCACAATCAGGACATTCTTGTCATATTTTCTCATTATAATCATAACATAATTTACAAGAAACAATGAAAAATTCAAATGTTATTCTCATAAAATGATATCTTTTATTCTAGTAAAATAATCTTTTTTTTGGTAATTAAATGACTTAATTCTTGTGAAATTTCAAAATGTTTTAATATCATAGAATTTTGTTTTTTTATTATTGATCACAATCAGGACATTCTTGTAATATTTTCTCCTTATAATCATAACATAATTTACAAGAAAAAATGAAAAATTAAAATTGTATTCTCATAAAATGATATCTTTTATTCTAGTAAAATAATATTTTTTTGGTAATTAAATGACTTGATTTTTGTGAAATTTCAATTTTTTTTAATATCGTAGAATTTTGTTTTGTTTTTTATTTATCACAATCGGGACATTCTTGTCATATTTTCTCATTATAATCATAACATCATTTACAAGAAATAATGAAAAATTCAAATTGTATTCTCATAAAATGATATCTTTTATTCTAGTAAAATAATATTTTTTTGGTAATTAAATGACTTAATTCTTGTGAAATAAAAAAAATGTAATATCGTAGAATTTTTTTAAATTTATTTATCACAATCAGAACATTCTTGTAATATTTTCTCATTATATCATAACATAATTTACAAGAAATAATGAAAAATTCTAATTGTATTCTCATAAAATGATATCTTTTTTTCTAAGAAAATTATATATTTTTTCTTGGAATTAGTTAATTTGGGTGATTTTTCAGCGTCATTCTTGTGAAATGTAGAGTTTTTAATTGAATTGAATTTTTAATGTTATGACTTTATTCATGTAGAATTTCATAGTATGACATTATTCCAAATACAAATTCCAAATAAACAAAAAAAAACAAATTCCTATCAAATGATGATTCTGGTGTAAGGAAGATATGTTGACTTTGTTGTACAATGACAACTTTATTCTTGGTAAAAAATTAGGACTTTATTCACATAAAAAGAAAACATTTTCTTCTTGTAAAATTCACCTTCTTCCCTCTCGTGAATTCCAATTTACTTCATCTAATAAGTTTGCAACATTTTGTTTTTGATCAAATTAAGATGTAATGTCATCATCACTTGTGTGTCTGTTTTTACAGGACAACAGAAGATGATGAAAAATATTGGAAGAAGCCAGTAATGTACATTTTTTTATGTGAAGGTACTGCAATACCAATCATTTTTCAATATGTTCCTTCCTGAGTTTATGTGCTCATTTTGGATTGCTTGGCCTTGGCGGAGGTCTGTTCTCAACTCGCTAATGGTAAGAAATGTAACCAGAGATGATGGAGTTGTGGAAGGATATCATCTTTAAAGCATTTTAATCACTGCAGCGGTCCTAATCAGACATGTTTACACACACACACACACACATGAGGTTCTGTTGAGCCTTTTTAAAGAGCCCAGGTCTGGGTTGGCGTCACCACCTGCTCAGCTCCTCTGACAATACCTCCGTTACAAGGACACAAACAAAGACTTAAAGAAAAGTGTGTGTCTGTGTCGCGCTCTGTGTTTTGTGTGTTTTTGCCCCCAGAAAAGCAACCATTCATTACGCTGACAAAAGGAGCTAAAGAAATACATTATCATAATTAATCTTGTGTGAGACCGTGGGTGGCAGCTCCGGCTCGTCTCCGAAAAACTGACAAGAAGCGTTTTTAATGCACAAAACTGTCACTCTTGTTGCCTTTTCATTGATATCTGCTTAATTATAGAAAAGTCATGTTGACACTCGTGGGGTTTTTCCCTCAGAAATATGTGAAGTGGAAATGAAGGGGAACACCCAAGATGAAAATGTTTTATGACACTGTTTCATTTTTTTGGAAACCAAACCTGTGAGAAAAGATAGAATTTAATAAGACATAACCATCTTAAAACCGGAGAAAGCAAGGAAATAATTCGTTTGTATCATCTTAGTATTATTTTCTTAGCTCTTTTTTTTTACCTATGTCACCCTGAAATCAGTATTTGTTTCATTTACCTCAGTGAAGGTTTTTCTTCTAACATTAAAACTGAATTATCATATTTTTCATTTTTATTGTAAAAAAAAAAATCCTTATTATTTCATTCAATAATACCCATTATTTTCTCACTCCTCAGTAATAACCTGGTGGTGGTACTCTACATGCGTGGCGACAGCTGCCCTGCGGTATTCTGACGGAAACATGGCTACCAATTCATGCCTACGGCCTTTCCGGCAGGTGGGTGAGTGTCTTGCCCAGGGGACAAGATGGAGGGAGCGAGGATCAAACCGCCAACCTTCTGCTTTCTGAACGACCTGCTCGACCTCCTGAGCCACTGGCGCCCATATCATAATTCAAAAAAAAATATTTTTTGTCATGTTATTTTAGTTTTAGCATTCAACATTACTCTGAAAAAAATGTTTTTTTTCATATGTTTTTATTCTAAAATATTTTTTCTTAATTCTGAAAATATTTCTTTTTTTTCTAAAAAAATACTTTTTTTCCCTCTTAATATTACAGCTTAATTCTAATTAAAAAAATATTTTTTCCTCACAATATTACAACTTCTCAAAAATATTTTTTGTTCAAAAAGGGGCTATATGTATGTATATTTTAATTTGACACATTTGCCATATTTAATGTTTCTTTTTCCAACACTTTAGATACTAATGGCCTGGTCCTTTTCCACCAACACCTGAAGCTTCTTCTTCTGCAGCCGATGCACACTCCCAATTTAAGGTGAGACACACCTCATTCCAGGGTATGTGGGTGTGCTTTAAGTGTTGTAGTCGAGTGCGGTGGTACCACTTTCATCCAAATGTGCCTACTTTTTTGGGAACATTAAATAACCTTTAAATCAGGGGTCTCAAACTCAATTTACTTGGGGGCCACTGGAGCTAGGGTCTGGGTGAGACTGGGCAGCATCAGGTTTTCCAAAAAAAAAAAAAAAACGCATTTATTAAAAACAAAAAAATTAAAAAAAAAAAAGCTTTGGTTCTGATTTTCTACAATAAAAGCTCTGATAAAACATTGCACTGTTCTCAAATATCTTAATTTTTATTTTTCTACACAAAATTAGATGAAAAATAAATAAACAAATCAAGAATAAAGAAAATCAATCAATCAGTAATAAATAAATATAATAATAATAATAATAAAACGGCAAATAATAAAAACGTAAGAAACCACATATAGTTGGTGGGTAGACAAATAATTTTTTCAGATTAAAATGAACAAAGCATTATTAGAGCCCTGTAGACATGACAAAACACGACTATAGTCACATTTATACTCTTTTTATTTACAACATATTGCGCAACTGCAGGGTCTTGAGACACATGCTAACTCGCAAAC
Organism: Doryrhamphus excisus; assembly: GCF_037039965.1. NCBI lineage: Eukaryota > Metazoa > Chordata > Actinopteri > Syngnathiformes > Syngnathidae > Doryrhamphus > Doryrhamphus excisus. The sequence goes on from NC_136362.1 coordinate 19,442,220, forward strand.
TAGAGAGCTAGCGACCTAAACGGTAGCCTTCAAGTTATATCCTTTCAACTTAAATAGCCAAAAACTTACCACTTCCACACGGATAGGGAGGATAGCTATTAACAGTTATTTAACCTTTAACATGAACATTAATCAAACATAATAATTTTTCTGGGTACATGATACCATACAGCATCCATATCAAACTTGCGCGGGCCGCACTAACATTAAACTTTCATATCAAGGCAGGGGCCTCAAACTAGTGTCCTGCGGGCCACATTTGGCCCGCGGGCCGCATGTTTGAGACCCCTGCTTTAAATGAAGCAATTGGGTGCCCCAATATCGCTGGTCACTAATGTAAAAAAAACACTCCAGATATATAATGTGGTCAATCCTCGCTGTGTTTGAGGCCCTGAAATGAATTGTTCCATCCATTTTATGATGGTAGAGAGGTGGAAAAACGTAACAAATGCTGTTTTCAAGCAGCCTGGACGCCTCTTTCTTTTCTAAATAAACACATGGTGGGCCTCAACCTTCAGGGTGTTGGCTGCTGTGAGACGGCTGGATGCCAGAGCGGTTCCGTAGGGCTGCCTATGGCACATACAGAACCCCAGACGGAAAGCCAGCCATGCATGCATGGACGAACGGACAGATGGATGGAGTCGCTGGGGAGACATGAAATGCACGGTGGTTGGTGGTAGTGGAGGGGAGAAATGACTGGGAAGGAGTTGCAGGAAAGATGGAGGCCACACGAGGACTAAAAGCGAGTATGGAATTCAGAATGGAGATGTGATGAGCATGTGGGACAGAAAAAGTCTTGGGTGTGTATGGACTCCGAGACACTGTGATGGCAGATATCTGCACGGCGCATGGTCATCTCACGCGGTTTATTTATCCTAGGCCTCCAGACCAGGCCTCGGACCTCCCTGAGTTTGTTAGGCTTGAAGGGGGCCCCTACCACACAACCCAATTCCTCACATTCCACTTTAGCTCCCATTTCCAGCTGCCTGTTTCGCTCTACCACTCAACCCCGGCCAACCCAAACTATCATTCCGTAAATGTGAGCATACTCCTACAGTCTATGGTCACCTCCGTAGGAACAGATGGATAAGTAAGTAGAGGATAAGGAGGTGCACACAGAAGAGGTGACGTGGTCAAACGAGCCCCATCAGTCCACAATAGCGTCCTCTTTGACGCTACGGACTGTCAAGCCGAATCCAAAATGTATACCAGAACAGTATCATATGACAATGATCATAAAGTTAGGATTTAAAAACATCAAGTCAAATATTACAAAAATCAAGCTGCAATTTTGCGGGCAAAAAAAAGTCAGAATTTTATGAAATTTATTTTACAATTTTCCATGAAAAAAGTCGGGATTTTACAAAAATTAAGTGGTTATATTTTTTGAACCAATAAAATCAAACTATTTAGATAAAAACATTACATAATATTATAAAGGAAAAGGTTGAGATTGATATTGAGGGACCATAACGTCTTAATTAGTGATGTCCGATACTGTTTTTTTTCTTTTGCAGAAAAACGATATGCCGATATTGTCCAACCCTCAATTTCCGATACCAATATGTGTAACATGACATATCTCCTGTGGTGGAAAAACACATGTGATGTATATAGTATTCATCTTTAATATCGTTTTTCATGATTGGGAAAAAAATCAGGTACTGATATTAACCGATATCAGCCGATACCGATATGTGTAACATGACTTATCTCCTATGGTGGTATAAACACATGGGATGTTTACAATATTTTTTTAATATCAGCTTTCATGATTGGGAAAAAAAATCAGATACTGATATTAACCAATATGGCATTTGTATGCTGATATTGACATCTCTTGTCTTAATATAAAAAAAACAAATCAAGAATAAAGAAAATCAATCAATCAGTAATAAATAAATAAATATAATAATAATAATAATAAAACGGCAAATAATAAAAACTTAAGAAACCACATATAGTTGGTGGGTAGACAAATTATTACTGATATTAACCAATATGGCATTTGTATGCTTGTATGCTATCTCTTGTCTTAATATTAAAGAAAACAATTAAAATGTAATATCATGTGGGGTAAAAAAAATCTAAATTTCTGAGAATTAAATCATAATTTTATGCATGAATATTTCAAGGAGAAAACATTTTTAAAAATACATTTATCAATATTATTTTAGTCTTTAATTAATTAGTCTGTAATATATGATAATTAGGAGGGGGAATAATAATTCTACAACAATAAACTTTTTTTTGAGGAAGGTTGAAAGTGGTGAATTTAGAAGTGTAAAAAGTTAGAATTTTACCTATGGGAATAAAATCATAATATGACCAGAAAAATATGTAGTAACCTATAGGAATAAAATCATAATATGGCCAGAAAAATATGTAGTAACCTATAGGAATAAAATCATAATATGGCCAGAAAAAGATGTAGTATTTGATGGATGAGACTGTAAATTTCCGCTAATAATCTTGTGGTAATATGAGGGAAATGAGCAGTGTAAAAAAAAGTGAATATTAAGGGAATAAAGTCTTAATATTTCAGGGAAATAATAAGGATAATATTTGTGGATGATGTTGTAATTTTACCATAATAAAGTTGCAAAAAAAATGTTTTTAAATTTGATATTACAAGAAAAAAAAATCTTGTATTTTATGAGAATAATGTTAGAATATTACTGGAAAAGATTTGTTCAACCACAGGAGGAGGAAATATTTTTTTATATAAATAAAGCCATAATACTAAGGAAGTGCTGAGTATGAACATAAGCGTATACAATAGATGTGTAAATATATGTATATGTGTAGATATGTGTAGATATTTCATGGATTCAAGCTCAGGAGGTTGTGCCGTTTGTTTGTTTTTTGTATTTGTTAGCACCCCATACTAGTGTGACTACCTGACAAGTCTACCTGACACTAACCAACAGTCCACATGGACTGCACCAAAACCTGCAGCTGTCAAGACTGGGCCGAACCAACTGCATCAACACCTCAACTTACTTACTTTACATCAGCTTCCAATTGTTTTTTAAGTCCAGCAAAGGGCTTCAAATTAGCAGCAGGTGTCTGACAAATGTTCTACACAGCAGCAGCAGCAGGAACACTGCGCTCTGATGACGTGTGTGTTCTTCACACTCATTTTCATCTTATTTCACACCCGCACGCCTCAAAGTACGGTACTTAGAACTAATTTTATTCTGAAGATTAGAAAACAGTTTTTGTCTGAGAACCTTCTTTTGTTGGCTCATGTGAGCAGCTTTCTGAACTCATGAAATCATGCATGTCAGGACGTGGAAACTTTCCAAAGGTCTCCTTCAGAGATAGGGGCAGGCACCACCGAGGAATGCTAATTTGTGCATGCATAGCTAAATGTGACCTGACATAAAAGTGCGGGCACATACGAGCAGTTGGAAACGACTGTAATGTATCTCACCTGGCGTCCTCTGCAGCAGGGGTCGGTAACCTTTTTGACAATACCTTTCCCTGCTTCCTTAAGTCATGTACTTTCTTGGTGATGTCAGCATTCGGCTTTGTCAGATCCTCCCAGAATTTTGTCCGAGATATAATTCAGAGCCCCGTGAGGATCATATTGTTCATTCGTGCATTCTGATCCATTTGTTCCATTTTTTTTCCTTTGCTTCTTTATCTTCCTCAGAAGTGGTATGCAAGATAGCATTATTAGACTCCTGTAGTACCTTGATATTATCCTGTAATACCTTGATATCATTGCACAGTGCTGTATTTTCTATCATAGGATCTTTAACCTCATTGAAAGCAGCACGCAAGGGAGCGTTATCATCTTGTAGTCACCTTCATATCATCTCGTAGTGCCTTGGTATCCTTGCACAGTCCTCTATTTTCCTCCTTAAGGTTTATGACTGTATCATCGATCTCTTGAGGCTGTTGTTCTGTGTTTGTACATTTCCAATCCGTGTTAGAAGGCCTCTTAGATCTTGGCGTATTTGTGCTATAATTTCCTGTTGTTGATCTTTCGTCTCCTCCATCAAGGCACAAAATAACATCCAATCTTCGTCATCTACATATTCATATAATTCTGGACCCGGATTTACATTCTTTGAGGTGACATGTAATATTAAAATAAACCCGATTAGCCAAAAAATGAGGACATCGTGTTGTTTGTTTTGAACATAGTCTTTTATTTTATTTATTTTATTATTTTATTTATTTTATTTATTTTATTTATTTTATTTATTTTATTTATTTTATTTATTTTTTTATTTTTAATTTATTTTTAATTTATTTTTAATTTATTTTTTATTTATTTTTTATTTTATTTTATTTTATTTTATTTTATTTTGCCTGGGTAAATAAAGGTAAAATAAAATAAACTATTATTTTATAATAATACAATTATTTTATTTTGCCTGGGTAAATAAAGGTAAAATAAAATAAACTTTTATTTTATAATAATAAAATTATTTTATTTTATTTTGCCTGGGTAAATAAAGGTAAAATAAAATTAATTAAATCGACTATGTTCAAAACAAACAACATGATGTCTTCATGTTTTGGCTAATCGGGTTTTTTGGATAGAAGATGATAAACAATATATAGAATTGTTTCGGGGGGGTGTAGATAAACATGGCTATGAACAGTGGCGTGAAACATTTTGGTTTATTTTTTTGCACGTTTGTCACTCTTAAATGTTTCAGACCATGAAACAAATGTACATATTAGTCAATAACAACATCAACTTGGAACATGCAATGAGTCTCTTACAGCAGAAGAATTTTTGCCCACTCATTTTTGCAGAATTGTTGTAATTCAGCCACATTGGACAGTTTTCCAGCATGAACCACCTTTTTAAGGTCACGCCACAGCATCTCAGTAGGATTCAGGTCAGGTTTTTGACGAGGCCACTCCAAATTCTTCAATTTGTTCTTCTTCAGCCATTCAGAGGTGGACTTGCTGGTGTGTTTTGGATCATTGTCCTGCAGCAGAACCCAAGTTGGTTTCAGTTTGAGGTCACAAACAGATGGCCGGACATTTTCTTTTCGGATTTTTTTGGTAGAGAGCAGAATTTGTGGTTCGATTTATCACAGCAAGTCCTCCAGGTCTTGAAGCAGCAAAACAGCCCCTGATCATTACACTACCACCACCATACTTTACTGCAGGTATGATGTTGTTGTTGTTCTGAAATGCAAGTGTAATGGGACACAAACCTTCCAAAAAGTTCAACTTTGGTCTTGTCAGACTGCAGATTTTTTTTTTTTATTTGGATGTTGTTGTGGGGTCTTTTGTGACCTCTTGAGTCGTCACTGCACTCTTGGAGTCAAATGTGGCCCGCAGGACACTAGTTTGAGGCCCCCGCCTTGATATGAAAGTTTAATGTTAGTGCGGCCCGCGCAAGTTTGATATGGATGCTGTATGGTATCATGTACCCAGAAAAAATTATTACGTTTGATTAATGTTCATGTTAAAGGTTAAATAACTGTTAATAGTTATCCTCCCTATCCGTGTGGAAGTGGTACGTTTTTGGCTTTTTAAGTTTAAAGGAAATAACTCGAAGGCTACCGTTTAGGTCGCTAGCTCTCTAGTTTGCGAGTTAGCATGTGTCTCAAGACCCTGCAGTTGCGCAATATGTTGTAAATAAAAAGAGTATAAATGTGACTATAGTCGTGTTTTGTCATGTCTACAGGGCTCTAATAATGCTTTGTTCATTTTAATCTGAAAAAAATAATTTGTCTACCCACCAACTATATGTGGTTTCTTAAGTTTTTATTATTTGGCGTTTTATTATTATTATAATATTTATTTATTACTGATTGATTGATTTTCTTTATTCTTGATTTGTTTATTTATTTTTCATCTTATTTTGTGCAGAAAAATAAAAATTAAGATATTTGAGAACAGTGGAATGTTTTATCAGAGCTTTTATTGTAGAAAATTGGAACCAAAGTGAAGTTTTTTTAAATTTTTTTGTTTTTTGTTTTTAATAATTGCGTTTTTTTTTTTTTGGAAAACCTGATGCGGCCCAGTCTCACCCAGACCCGACCTCCAGTGGCCCCCAAGTAAATTGAGTTTGAGACCCCTGCTTTAGAACCTTTTCCACACAGATCTCAATTAATCTCAGTTAACAGGGGGGTAGCAATTGCTTTTTTTCCCCACACAGGGCCATATAGGATTTTGTGTGTTTAGTCGTGTTGTTATTGACTAATATTTTAATATTTATTTATATTTATTTAATATTTTTTTCACACCACTGTAACTCACAACTGTACCAGACTTCAAAAGCAAGGAAAAAGAGGCCTAAATTACATCCTCACATTGAGTAAAAATTCAAATAAAAAAGAAGTCTGTGGAGGACCCCAGTGACTAGGTTTGACTTGCCCCCCCCTCCCAAATCACCAAACAGCCCCCCCACCAGTGTGTACGTTGCTATATGAGTATGTGTAACAAACAGGAGGGCTAATGCAGTCAGCAGGCGTGCATGTGTGCGTGTGCACGCTTTATTGAAAGAGTGCCTCTCTCTCTTTCTCTCACCCCCCTTCCCTTCCTCCCTCCTCCTCCTCCTTTCCCCTTCCCTCCCCTCTCCTCCCCTCCCCATGCAGCCTGGGTGGTCTCCCCCCTCCTCTCTTTCTCTCTGTCTCTCTCTCTGCACTTTGGTGAGCTGTTGCTTAGCAGCTAATAATAGGCGATGTTTGCAAAGTAATTTGCCTCTTCCTCGGCCAATGGGAGCCGCAGCACTTTTCCATCAAACCTCCCTTTTCAGCGTTCGCAGAGAGGCGATCTCATCCAAATGTTGCCGCTACGAGATCGGAGGTAGACGTGACGCGCGGACTACTACTACTACTACTACTACTACGACTTGTACTTGTACAACAACTACTACTATCCGAGACGCTGTTTGACAAACTCTGTGAACGAATGACGACTGAAGGATCGATACGGATTTGGGCGCATAATGTTGGGATGGAGTTTCGAGACTCGTTTGGCTCCAAGGACGACTAGAACACTTTCTTCCAACTTGTCCGCGCCGGATGCGCTCCTCTCCCATGTTGGATTATTGTCGTCGGCCTCTCTGAAATCGCACCCACTTTGTGTCGCTTCGTTTCCCAGCCTCTTCGGACCATGGCGTCGGATCGCGGGGTCCCAGGGGCCGCCGGCGTCTTTGGAGATTTACCCCCGAGTTACACGCGCTCCCAGCCGGCCACCAATCCTGACGTCCCGCGGAGACCCAGCTACTGCCACGCTGCGTTCGCACTTAAACACATCTCAAAGGTGATCACGAATGTGGATTTGTTTTCTTACAAAAGCTGCGTTTTTGTACATTTAAGAGGCGTCTTCATGTGTCTTTAGCTACCCGGAGTTGTGGCTCTGATACTGGGGGTCCCATAACCGGAATACCTTCAGAAAGTGTTCCAATTCCACGTGAATAAACACATTGTATGAGTGTTAGTTTGAACCAACACAACAGTGGTTAAGGCCTTCTTTAAAGCACATTTATTTAGATTCCCATGTAGTTGATTTCATAATGTCACATTGCATGTTTCCCTGCTTCAGCTGAGCTCTTGTTTGGAAATGCGGTGGGTCTTGTAAAGGAATTCACTCATTGAGTTTGATCTGACAAAGCATCTTTGGACCGCCCGGATGCTTGGATGTGTTTCAGCACCGCTGAGACGGGAAGACAAAAACTCAAGCGGTGACAGTTTGTAACCATTTAAAACACAATATGCACACCATGGATGTCGGCTTTATTGCATAGACATGTCCAAAAGTACACGGCTTCTTGTGTGTGTTTATTAATATGAAACACTTGTGGCTGTAAATTGAATCCATTCGGAGGTTTGATGTTGCTTCAACTGTGCATTCCAAATCTTCCTAATTGTGTTGCGTCATGGGAGATCCTGCCTCAGCTTTGGACCGGATTCAGGTGATAGAGTCTGGTCCTAAAGACAGCTCCTTTTGCTTATAATAACAAATAAAAACACCACAATGACACCTATTCCTAATATCTTGTACTCCTAGGGGAAAGCAGTAGGTCAGAAAGCTCCTCTGTGGATCCGGGCGAGATTCCAGGCCCTCCTGTTCTCTCTGGGATGCCATATCCAGAGGCACTGCGGGAAGGTGCTCTTTATCGGACTCTTAGTGTTCGGGGCGCTTTCAGTGGGACTCCGAGTGGCCGCCATCGAGACGGACATCGAGCAGCTATGGGTGGAAGGTGAGTCAGACGCCGCTGTGGTTCCTGATGCTGTAATTTGTGACGGGAATTGCGTTGCGTTGTGGAATAGCTGCTGTGCTTGAATAGTAGCTGATGATGCAGATTGTCAATGTACTGCAGTTTTTCTCTATAATATTTAGGCACAGATATTTGTAAAGGGGCGAGAGAAGCTCTGTGAATGTTCTGAACTCCTGTTTACATGCCATTGCAGGACAGTGGAACTGTGCTTGGTCATAGTAGTAGTAGATCAGCTTGTCTTCCTTAGACAGCACCCAAGTTTAGGAGGTTGTGTACACTCGTTCCTCAACTGCTTCATGGAATCAACTATCGATTTCTCAAGATCAATTATGATACCCATTTATGATATGATGTGTCTTTTATGTATGCCGTGTTTGGACAGTCCTCTGTGCGTGTTTTGGGTCAAAGTTATCTGCACGTTTTCAGGGGCAGAAGCAGCTTTATTTGGTTTTTCACACTGGCCAAATTCCTTTTAAACCCCCAGGCTTTCAGTGCCGGGGCTGATCCCTGCAGCAGATGGACTGTGTGAATGGTTAGCCATCTTTGAGAGGGGAAGGGAGGGGGCGCAAGGGGGGTGGATGGGTGGGCTCGGACCCCCCTCCCCACTCCCCTCTCCCTCCTCCTCCCGGGCTCCCTGTGTGGTCCCTAACTATTCTTGGATTCCATTCAACAAGAGGCAAGGCAGGCAGGCAGGCAGGCAGGCACCACCCCCCTAAACCACCTCCTCCTGGCTGCCTACCTCCTGCTCACAAGTAGAAAAAATATAAGTGAATGCAGCTGAAGTTTACCCACCTGTTTTGCATGCTCTAAAAGCGCCGCAGCAGTTGGTGAAGGTAAACAGACCCTATAGGGTTTTTTGGCCCACCATGTCACTGAAGGACGGGGCCAGACGGCTCCAGAGACGTTGTAGCAATTGTTTGTTTGCCGGAATTAGCCTTATTGTTAAATCAGGGTCGTATATGAATAAAAACAAACAGGTAACGCCTGCAATAACATGCAACAAGAGCATCTGCTGTTTCTCTTTTCTTTCAGTTCTCGACAGTGTAAAGATTCAGGATTACCTCTTGAGCTAATTGGCCGGGCCATCTTTTTAATAGAGATGTTTAGACGTTTGTGTGCCAGTTGTTTTGCTGCGGGACTCAAGGAAGGAAAAGAGGGGAGGTGGTGGGGTAGGGGGCTGTTTAAAAAGGGAAGGCTGTGCCTTTAAGAGGCCGTGGCCATGTTTCTAAAGTTTCTGCCTGCCTTGTTTCCACCAATAGCCCATTGACAAAGCTGCTAGGGCCTCAATGGAGAGTAAAGTGCTTGTGGAACAAGGAGAGGTTAGTTCTCGCTTTTCTCTCTCGCACACAAATTCAGGAAAACACTCGCACCAGTGCACAGAAAGCACAAGACAAAGAGCCGCTAATAAGACAGACGATATCATAGTGAGGGTTTCAACATAGTTTGGTGTCATTTGCCCCGATTTTTTATTTTCTATGACAAGTCACAGACTATAATCAGTAGAAATTCTTCTTGATTTTTAATTTTTTGTCACTGCATGGCTTTTATAGCATGACGTGACGCTCAAAGTGTCCTTTAAACATGTCAAATTGCTGACATTTTGTGCAATATCCTGTTAAATGTTTGTGAGATGACGTTTAAATGTTTAGATTACGAGAGCTGTCCTCACATCACTGATTGGCAAGTGTCATCTTTGTCACCTTATTGCGTACACAGCTTGTTTGTTTGTCTGCTTTGTGAGCGCCTGTGTTTACGTATCTACCTGTTGAACCACCAAGGCCCCTCCCTCCTTTATAGGAATCAAGGCTGAGCAGTTTTTAGAGTAGAATAAGGGTGTTGAGTCTGACGAGGGCTTTTGTCCATTTGTTAGAAAATACAACGTTTGCATACTGTAAACAATCATTATTCCCTCCTGCTTTCAAGTGTGAAAGTTGAGCTTGGCAACGTGTCACCCGGGCCAGTATTGTCCTTGAGAAGGAGGGGGTCGTAAAAGGAGATGCAGGAAGAGGAGAGTGATGGGAGTAGACACCATGGAGGGGGGGGATGGTTGGGACAGGAAGACTGGAAGCTTATGGCTCACTGACACTTTTTGCTTTGCCGTGTCTCGTTTTATCAGTGTGGTGAGGTGTTGCTTTTGTAAAATATATATATATAAAAAAACATCTGTGGAGGGGAAAAAAAAGAGAAATGGCCTCCGTGTTTCTGTAAACAAATGTTTCCTAGAGGAGTTGAGGTGAGCCGTGACAGACACGTTTAGTGATTCCAACTGTCCAAACATGAGCGCAGAGAGAGAAGGCCTACCAGGCGCACCACATGTCCCGTAAAGAGGACTCAGAGAGGAAAGGGGGAGAGCTAAAGACCGCAGCAATGTGCATACAGTAAACTAGCATAGCCACCTCGCATCCAAATGAGGTCTTTTGTGGACTTGATGAGAGAAATATTGGAAAAAAAACCTTTTGACTTTGCACAAAATCACCAAATACGCAAGTTTTTCAGTGTTTGGAGGGCTTTTCTCTCAACAAACCACAGCAGGTAAATGCTATAATTCATCAGAGCGCACACAGTGGCCCAGTTCAGACAGAGAAAGGGAGCTCTATGAGGCATTATTGGAGGTGAATAGTGCGCGCTGGTGCCCCAGCTAGATAAATAAACTCCCAGTGCTCAGGGCCCAGGACCTCACTGGTAGAGAGAACAAACAAGAGCAGAGTCAACCTGGGTCACCTCCAAATGTTTATTTCACCCCCCTTTTACACTCCATCCTTCAGTCCAAGTCATGCCTTGCTTTTCTCAGCACCCCCACCACCCCCACTCCCCAAAACACGCACACTCTGACCAGGACCACCCCTCAAATAAACATACAACGCACAACTCTAGCTACACGTTCATCCAACACTAGAAGGAGAAATTCATCATTGTACATTATATTATACATGATATATATGTACTATTGATTGGTCCTACCTTTTGATTGATTAGCAATTCATTGCTATTATCAAGGTAGGGATGTTCTGAACGCCTACTTCCATATGAGTGTTTATTACGCCATAGCTCAATGTCGTCACAGTGTTCTTGTTGACACTGAATCAAAAGCACCTCAGCTGGTTGCAGCAAAGAAGCGCCTCAATTGCCTCAAAACGCAATTAATCAACTCCTTCAGACAGAATTCTTAACGATCAATTCATTAATTATTACGTCCAGGTTGGCTCCAAGCCATGTACGCGGTGTAAAGCATGTTTTCTTCTGCTTCTTTATCTCTAGGTGTATGAGCCTGTCAAACTTAAATGGTGCTGTTGGGGAAAAAAGCTACAAAGCAACACAAAAAAGCGGCATAATGAAAATTCAATCAATATAGGGTGGCACCCTTTCTCTCCGTCCCTCAAGAGCCACCTTTGTCTTTGCCGTGCACAACATAAAGCGACACCAGTCACCTTTGCACCGCGTACACCTCTGTCGTATAAAACGTTGAAGAGCGATGTGGAGGGAGACTGGATGTTTTCTTGCCACTTGGAAGGAGGGGGTAAAAAAATAAAAAAAAGAAATGATTCCCGGGCTCAATAAATTCATTTCTGCTTTGAATGAGACCAGCAATGTGGAAAAATTTTGCCTTTCAGGCCGGGATGAATGTATGTTTCAACCACACATTAAGCAGTATTAGCGGTCAGTGGAGTGTCTAATGTGACTATTTTTCACAGTGGCCAACGCTGCCCACGATTAGCATAATTAGCAGAGGCAAGCCTATACATATGGAAATAGAAAGTGCCTAAATGCCAGCTCTGGCGGAAATTTATGTGTGGTGGCTAACACCGCTGGCACATCTGAATAGAATGTAAGTGAAACAGATTTTTTTATGTTACTTTCTACTGTTTCTATACTGTTTCTTTCTCACATCCGCATATTGATTTGATTCTCTCCCGCTATTATAATCCTTGCTAATTGATGAACATAACACAGAAGAAGACGAAAAAGCCCACACTGTGTCTCTATAGGTAAGATAGCTAAGTGCCAGCTTGTCTTTTTGCACCCCTCCCCAACACACCCCTTATCCAACCTCCCATTCCCACTCCCACAGTGGAGTCTGGCATTGTTTTACAGGCTGGGAACGTTTTGGTCCATTTGCTTTTTGTTGTGAGGAAAAGAGAGGAAAAATGTTGCGCTTTATTTTATTCTGCTGTTTGTTGGGAAACATCTGAAAGAAATGGAAGGCTTGACTGACAACAGGGTGGTGCTGTAGACATGCGGCGGCCCATCTGCTGTCGGGCAGACTGGGCCGGTCCCGCCTCTGGTGGGTCATTGAAACAGGAGTTCAGAACTTTCCAAGACAAATTATTCTTTCTCATTGCTCTTCCTGCTTTGAGTACGTAAGATAATGTAATACAGTTATGTTTATTACAAGCTAATGATAGCAATTTGGCATAGTTTAGCTACTCATGTTATCCATCATTCAATGTATAGATTATCATAACAACACAATGACTCCAGTTTGCAGGACAATTATGCAATTTGATTGATTTCATTTTTCTTATCCTATTTTTTGTTTTTATTTGGAGCCACATTTGGTCCACGTTGCCCATCCCTACTTGGAAGCATGGCTCTTAAGTAGCAGGTAAAAAAAAAAAAAAAAAAAGCCCACGTCACTTTCAGCCCTCCTCTTCTTCGGTCTTCCTCCAGAACAGCGTGGGGTCTTTCAGAGGCCCCCCCTAATCCAGCTAATCTACCACACTGAACTTTGAAGGTGGCCTGGCCTGACCTAGCACGGCCTGGAACTGGGACTAGTCCTGTACACCACTACCACCACAATACTATACAATAGTTTGCCTCATATACTGCATAGTTTTCTCAGCTACAGGGAAATGTGAGTGAGCGTTTTTCTCCAAGAGGAAGGGTCAGGAGGAGAGGAAATGACTGGTTGGAGTCCAGCATTTATACCAGACCACACACACACACACACACACACACACACATACGTATACAGTATATAAGCACACAGACGTTGATACAAACAATATGTCTGCACGACCTCAAGTCATGGAACCATGTCAGGGCTTGTTATATTTTTGCTGGCTCTTCACCTTCACTCCTTAAACGTGGAGAAACTAAGATCTTTAACGCCAGTGAAAGTATTATAGTTGTTATTTTAAGGCAATCTTTAATCACATTTACAACCATGGACTAACAGCTTTAGTCCTCAAATTGCCCCAGCCAGTAGTAAAATAACCATCCACTTGGGTGTTAAAACCCCAGCCCCCTCCCTCAAAGGTATTTTTTTTATACCCTCAAAGAAGAACTTTTTTTTTCCAGGAACTGTCTCTTTAAGGTTGCGGTCCACAGGCTGAGCGCAATGAGAGGCTGGGGGCACGATGGTGAAGAAAGACGAGAGGAAAAAGAGAGAAAAGAAAAAGACAAGTTGTCCTTCTGGGGGCAGAGCCGGGTGGTTTGTGAAGCTCAGTTGAGGTGTTTGAGGCCGGACCAGGGGTAGGAGGAACAGAGAAGAGGCGAGAAGTAGTGAGGGAGAGGGAGAGAGAGCGGGCCGGCAGCCTGGGTGGTCCAGATGGGAGGAACAGACACAAATAGCTATAATTTACTTCAGGAGGCCTGTAATTACAGAGCCTGAGTCTCTCTCTTCGAGCCACCCAGTTCCTGTTAGGATCAAAACCCCAAACGCTGTAGAGGTTAGCATATGAAATGTCAAAAAAGGTTTAACAGATGTCAACGAGGCGCAAGGACGGAAGAGGTTGCACTTTTGTCTTTTGGTGCTCTTGGACATAATAATCCATCAAACAGGATTTTGTGTGAAATTGTTTACTTTTCACGACGCCAAAAACAGGCTGTCAGCTCAATGTATTTGTGAGTTTAAGCTAACTCTTCTCCTCCTGAACTTCTGGATGACAATTTGTCAAAACATGCACCCCTACTGTGTTTGTCTATGCTATTATTTTTCTGACAAACACACACGCCTCTACTTTATTCATGAAACCATTATTATCATTACAATCATTTCTATGGACATTTATGTGTATTAACTCTATCAACAGGCTGCATTTGTAAATAAGAATTTGTTCTTAAATTGCTCGCCTGGGTAAATAAAGGTAAATAAATAAATCAACACCAGCTGCTTTTCCTCATCTGAACTACTTTGATACCCGTTTTTCCCCCTCCCAAAATCATGGGACACTAGTGCCATTTGCTTTGAAATTTCTCCCACAGGTCAATGCGCTCTACAAAACACCCACTGTACCTTTAGGGCAGGGGTCTCAAACTCAATTTACCTGGGGGCCACTGAAGCTAGGGTCTGGGCGAGGCTGGGCTGCATCAGGTTTTCTGAAATAACAAAGAAAAAAACGCATTTATTAAAAACAGAAAAATGAATAAACTTTGCTTTGGTTCCGATTTTCTACAAGAAAAGCTCTGATAAAACATTCCACTGTTCTCAAATATTTTCATTTTTATTTTTCTACACAAAATAAGATCAAGAATAAAGAAAATCAATCAATCAGTAATAAATAAATATAGTAATAATAAAACAGCAAATAATTAAAAATTAAGAAACCACATATAGTTGGTGGGTAGACAAATGATTTTTTTCAGATTAAAATGAACAAAGCATTATTAGAGCCCTGTAGACATGACAAAACACGACTATAGTCACATTTATACTCTTTTTATTTACAACATATTGCGCAACTGCAGGGTCTTGAGACACATGCTAACTCGCAAACTAGAGAGCTAGCGACCTAAACGGTAGCCTTCAAGTTATTTCCTTTAAACTTAAATAGCCAAAAACTTACCACTTCCACACGGATAGGGAGGATAACTATTAACAGTTATTTAACCTTTAACATGAACATTAATCAAACGTAATAATTTTTTCTGGGTACATGATACCATACAGCATCCATATCAAACTTGCGCGGGTCGCACTAACATTAAACTTTCATATCAAGGCGGGGGCCTCAAACTAGTGTCCTGCAGGCCACATTTGGCCCACGGGCTGTGTGTTTGAGACCCCTGCTTTAGGGTGTTTGGTCAAGTCATCACAAAATGTGGTTACACACCTATAGGAGACTGACCAACACATCTGTACAATTAGAGCAAGATTGGTTGAAAAACATGTCCGCCACCAAGCAAAACATGTCCATAAGTCATTGACCATTTGTGGAATAATTATCAAGGATATGCCTTCCACAACATATAGGGGCCACCACAAATGCCATTTACACTTAGGCATTTAAAAAAGGAGTTCAGAACGTTCAGAAAGCTTATCCATCCCCATTTAAGCCATTGAAACGTACATCACCCAGCAGATGATTTCCAGTGAAAACCACTAGAGCCAAATCGAGCCAAGAGGAAATGACCTTTTGCCGTCTAACGTCTATGTCAACATTCCGAGGAATGTCCATTTTAGGGATGACACCAGCGACTGCAAATAAACGAGGTGATGTGATATCCTCGGAGGCCTCGGTGTGCTGAAGGTAATTAAAGCCTTGAAAGTGCGGCAGGGAACTATTGGACGGCGTCTCCGAGGGGGCCACCCGAGCTCCAGCCTGATCTCACACTTTCATTGGCCTCCATGTTTGTTTTTTCTTTTCTCCCCATCAATTATAGGTCGCTTTTGGTTTTCAGGGAGTAGGGGGGGTGTGGTGGCACAGCTACAGAGTAGTATAGTAGACTATTGCAAGGCGTTAAGAGAGAGATGAGGTAAAGTCAGGATTGAGTGCAGAGTTGTGAAAGTGACTCAAAGAGTGACAAGAGTTGGAATTAAGGAGGAGCTACTTTTCCAAAGTTCCCCCTCCCCTCATCGGTATTGTCATGTAGCGGGACAGCGAGAGAGGGGGCAGACGGGCCCTCTTGTGATCCAGCGCGGCATGTTTCATGTCCACTTGGCACAGGCACAGATCCCCCCGGCTGGCAAACTCTTTTCAGGGCAACCTCCTGTAATTAGGAGGCTGGAGCGTATAGCACACAGCGCAACATTCCTCAAGACCTCTTTTCATCCCGCTCTTCATTGCTGTCTGTCTCCGACTCGCACCTTAATGTATTTACATGACTTTTCATTTGGACTTTACCTTCATTCACACTTTTCATCCTCAAGCTTCTGTGCATTGCAGCCTCACGGTTCAATTTGAACACGCGCTGAGTTAGCAAATATGGTCGCAGATGAAACGCGCACCTGGTAACTGCCACTGTATTCTTCTTCTTCTATGTGTGTCTTGGCATCTAAGCTCCCGTGCAGATTGGCGTCTCTGTCATCCGTAGTGGGTTGGTGAAGGGATGGATGCATCAGGGGACTTGTACTTTTTTTTTTTCCTTCAAACTAACAGGGCACATCTGTTTGACAGAAGGAGCCAATGAGAAGCTGTATTAGTCATTTCTTTTGGCCAGACGCTTGCTTGTGTGAAGTGCCTTCAAAACCAACACTAGTGAGGGCCAAGGGCGTTGGTCGATACATACATGTGTGTATGTGCCCGTGCGTGTGCAACTATATGAACGCACGTTGTTAAATGTGTAGCATTGATGGATGCCTGCACTGACAGACAAATATTTATTTAAACCATCCAGCTCAGTCATTCTTTTTCTTTTTTTTTTTTTTAAAGCTGGTAGCCGAGTGAGCCAGGAGCTTCACTACACCAGGGAGAAGCAAGGGGAGGAGTCCATATTTACCTCACAGATGCTCATCCAGACCCCCAAAGAAGAGGGCACCAATATTCTCACCCAGGAAGCTTTGTTGGTTCACATGGAAGCCGCCCTGTCTGCCAGCAAGGTCCAGGTGTCACTGTTTGGAAAGTAAGTCAAGAGCTTTGACATGCCAAGAATACATTTCTTGTGTTTTGTTTGATAAAAATAGTTGATTTGATTTAATTTTTTGCTCTTGTAGGTCGTGGGATCTCAACAAAATATGCTATAAATCTGGAGTCCCTATAATAGAAAATGTCATGATTGAAAGGGTAAGTGAAGTGAATTATTATTGTATTTTTTTAACTATATGAACATTTCCTCTTGATCTTACATGACATTTTCTCTTTCCTGCAACCAGATGATTGACAAGCTTTTCCCTTGTATGATAATCACTCCATTGGACTGTTTTTGGGAAGGGGCTAAACTGCAGGGAGGCTCTGCCTATTTACCGTAAGTCTTGGAATACTCACACCCATAACATTTATAATACTGTTTTATGGGGTCTGTTTGTAATAGACAGCTACTTCCTTCAATTACGGGAAAGCATCTTTCTTTATTTCCATGTTTACAGTAATGAGCCACATGACTGTGTAAACACCTGCTAGCCTTCCAAAGTTAGCTTGTAGCCTGAAAGCTAACACACAAGCATCTTTTTTTATCATATCTAGTTGTGAAATGTGTATTATTTTTTTGTCTTGTTGGTCCTCATTTCCTGTTCTTATTATAGTAGTCCTCATTTGACTCATTAAAAAAAATGTAACATTAATATTTAATGCGACAAAACCATGTGCCAAAGTTAGCTTGTAGCCTGAAAGCTAACACACAAGCATCTTTTTTTATCATATCTAGTTGTTAAATGTGTATTACTTTTTTATCTTGTTGGTCCTCATTTCCTGTTCTTATTATAGTAGTCCTCATTTGACTCTTTTTTTTTTCATTTAAACATAAATATTTAATGCGACAAAAGCATGTGCCAAAGTTAGCTTGTAGCCTGAAAGCTAACACACAAACATCTTTTTCATCATATCTAGTTGTTAAATGCGTATTACTCTTTTACCTCTTTGGTCCTCATTTCCTGTTTTTATTATAGTAGTCCTCATTTGACTCTTTTTTTTTATTTAAACATTTATACTTAAACCAACGGAAGCATGTGATGTTAGCCTGATGTAGCCTCAAAGCTAGCCTACCAAAGCTTTCATTTTTTAATCACAACAATAAAATGTTCTTTAACTTTAAATTCTTCATCTACGTGACATAACCTAGTGATGCGACTTTAACTACCATGTTAACTCATAGCTTAAAGCTAACATTTCAACACATTTTTGTTAGCAGTTAAATGTGCATTTCTTTGTAACGCTTTACTTCTCGGATAGTTTTACAGGCGGCATAACCAGGTGACGTTAACCAGCAAAAGCTTTTTTTGTCACATCATTGTAAAGGGTTTATTTCTCTGCCAAGTAAACAAAGAAACAAACTATGTTTAATGAATGCAGTGGGACAGCATCCAGTTTGACAGGAAATGGTAGTTAGATCGGTTT
Organism: Doryrhamphus excisus; assembly: GCF_037039965.1. Lineage (NCBI taxonomy): Eukaryota > Metazoa > Chordata > Actinopteri > Syngnathiformes > Syngnathidae > Doryrhamphus > Doryrhamphus excisus. The sequence continues at coordinate 19,460,634 of NC_136362.1, forward strand.
CCAGCTGTTCTTGATGACTTGCTGCCATGTTACACCCCTTTGGAGACACCATAGGAGGAGATTATTTTGTGCTGTATGGGTAACTTTTAACACTTGCTCGGTGGAAAGATACAGTCAAGCTTTCAGTGGTCCGTCAGTGGTTTCAGTGAGTGACAGCGGCGGTCGGTAATAGAGTTCTTTTAGGTCTCCGGGAGGGACTGAGCGGGAGGGGGGGTTCTGACAGGGAAATTCAAAAAGAGAAAGTAGAAAGAGGGAGATGGCTGCACTGGGTGGTTGGGTTGGTAGAGCAGAGGAGGGTGGGGAGGTGGCGGCGGTGGTGGTGGCAGGGCAGCCCTTTGGGTCAGACAATGGTAAGCATTCTTTCAGTTTACGAGTGAGTGTCCATCAGTGTAGGGGCCCTGGTGGAGGGACGGAGGGAGGGTGGGGGGTGCCCGGCTTTGTCAGCTCACGGCTAACACTCGCCATTCTCATGGTAATGCCCCTGGGCTCCCAGCTCCCAAGTTGTCCAACAAATAAAATGGGCAGCATTCAAACCTCAAGTCCCCGGAGAAAGACACAGAGAGGCAACAAGACGGTTAACAGTGAAGTCTGGGCGTATTTGGACTTTTTTTTTTTTTTTTTTACCCGCTTCTCCTCTTTTTGACACTGAGAAATTGAGTCTGTGAATAAGACTGCCAGAAGTGATATTTCAATTTAAAAGTACTCGGGACCCAAGCTTTCTTGGCAAATGTGTTTATGTTGTCATCAGGAACATTGTTACGTTGCAGGACACCCCCCCATTTCCTACTTGGCTTGTATGAAAGAGAGCCTTCCCACAGTGTCTTCCTTATTTATTTATCATGAGTTTTTGTTTTTAAGTAGCAGCCCCTGTTGTCCTTGTCCTCGCATCTGCTTCACTTCAGGGCTGGTTTTATAATGCACCAAAAAAGGAGGGTGAGAAAGGCAAAAAAAAAAAAGAAAAATAACCTATGAAAGAACAAAAGGGTCCAAACCTGGTTCAGCCAAGCAAAAAGATACATGTGGATTCTTCCTTTATATGCTCCTGAATTCAAACTTTACCTCTTACCTGCTACCCTTTCAAAAAGCTGGCCCCTTATCAAGATGTTTGGCAGGCAGAGGTAATTGTTATGACTCTGTGTATGGCACTGAGGAATGGAAGCCACCGTGCCTTCCCCCTTGAGCATTGTGGCAGTGTGAAATAGGATAATAAAGGCCATTTTATACTGTATCTGCCGCACTGAAAGACTCATAGATTTCTTTAAACAGAGTGCACAAAGCATGTTCATCAACTGGTTGCTCTGCAGGGGTATGCCGGACATCCAGTGGATGAATCTGGATCCAGTCAAGCTCATGGAGGAACTGAGTCAGTTCACTTCCCTGGAAGGATTTAAGGAGATGTTGGATAAAGCACAGGTGGGGTTCACTTATTGTTGTCCTGTACTGTATTTCCATCGTGTTTCGATGCATTTACTAACATGTACTTCTGTAGGTGGGCCACGCTTACATGAACAGGCCTTGTTTGGACCCATCAGATAGCGACTGCCCTCTTAGTGCACCCAACAAAGAACAAGGAGAGGTACACGTTCATGCAGTGTGTTTTCCACTTGCAATCAGAGGAAGATGGCTAAAATGTTTCATCTCTCCTTTTAGACTCCTGACATTGCCGGGCATCTCCAAGGCGGTTGTCACGGTTTTAGCCGGAAGTTCATGCACTGGCAGGAGGAGCTGATCCTGGGAGGACGTGTGAAAAATACCCAGGATGCTCTGATGAGGTAAGCTCCTGTTAGCGGTCTTATTTTAGCACAGTGGAGTGCAGGTGTAAGGGCGAGCAGCTGTCCATCAGTCTGTGAGCTGTGGAATCTGTGTAACCCCTAATAACCCAGAAGACACATGCTCGGAATGCCCCATACTCATAGGGATCGGTTTCCTGCATGACCCTGTTGCAGCATAGACCAATTAAAGATGACTTACAGCCACTGAAAAGTCTCCTGCCAGGCATTTGTAGTATAAGCGACTAAAGAAGAATTCACATTTTTCAGCAGCCAACTCTGTCAATAAGATGTTCTCCCTCTTTTTCCCTCTACCCCTACTGGCTTGAACTGCATTTAAAAAGCCATGAAACTACAATTGCAGTGACCGCATTGGGTCAGAGCCCAGATTGCGACCCACACGGGCCCTAACACAGCTTAGAATGAAAGAGGATTCCCAGTCACACTTAACACTCAGATGTGATTTACGATAATTTCGAGCAACGCACTTCTGCCGAGAAACCCTTTTTGGGCATCTGGGATCACATCCCAGAAAACCAGACGGACTAGATAACAGTAACACCTGCTTTTTTAGAAGCTCTTGTAAGCTTTGGGGACAATACTGACAGATGAGCTCAAGTCTACACACACACACACACACACAGGAAAAGCTGTCTCAGATGTGTGCTAAATTTAATGTATTTGTGTGTGTGTTTTTTTTTTTCTTCTGCAGCGCTGAGGCTCTCCAAACCATGTTCCTGTTGATGAGCCCTAAGCAGCTGTATGAGCACTTTAAAGATGACTATGAGATCCACGACATCAACTGGAATGAAGAAAAGGCTACAGCCATCCTGGAGTCATGGCAAAGGAAGTTTGTGGAGGTATGGAGATGCGCTACTACTCATTGCTACTCAGAAAATTGCTTCATTATAGCACTGGTGAACCCATCAAAGCATATCATAGCAATCACAATTCACATAATAAAGACATACTTTCATGCTATTATTATTACTACACACACTCGCTTGTGTTGGAATTCCATCAGCTTTTTTGTAAGCAAATCGCACACTATTGTGTGTGTGTGTGTGGCGCAGGCCAATCGTCTCCCTCTGTCAGAGCCCTCGTTATGGGAACAAGCTGTTGCTGTGATAGCTGACACCCACCACTGTGGGGCAAAGCAGAGAGGGTCACTGGGAAGGAGGCGGGGTGTATGACGTTTGGGGAAAAAGCACAGTGACGATGTGGACAACATCCAAACACTTCCAAACCAGAATAAAACATAAGCAATAAATGGGGTTGAGATGTTGCAAAGGAAGCACATAAAGCTGCGTGGTGCGTTCATGGCCGCCTCCACAGTCATGTGATCCCATTCCTTTCACCTTTGACACTACAACCTCTGGCATCTGTGCTCATTACTCCTCGGTTGTCATACATACACACACTAGCACATGTGAAAACACACACGCACACTATCATGTTCTCTTTCAAAGAGATTTTTTTTCTGCTTAAATACGGTGGCGTTGAAAGGGACATGCAAGCACTGGTGATACTGGACTCTTTCATGTTAAATAAACATAGGATTGTTTGTCTCCGTCTGCAACATAAAGAGTTTTGACAGTGTGCAGAATCCGACCCAGTCTTATGTGGCTAACAGCATGCTGAACATGAGATTTGGAAGTACTTTGCAGGGCTTGTGGTGATTTATCGGCGTTTATCCCTCAGGTGGTCCACCAGAGTATTCCGTCAAACTCCAGCCAGTCAATTCACGCCTTCTCCACCACCACCCTCAACGACATAATGAAGTCCTTCTCCGATGTCAGTGTCCTACGGGTAGCTGGAGGGTACCTGCTTATGGTGAGCGTAGCATTTGATTTGTTCATCAATTATGACTAGTAAGACTTTTCCATTGCATGGATTACTGAAGATTTGACACACGTGTTCTCTCTCCAGCTGGCCTACGCCTGTGTAACCATGCTGAGGTGGGATTGCGCCAAGTCCCAAGGGGCCGTGGGGCTGGCCGGCGTGCTGCTGGTAGCCTTGTCGGTAGCTGCGGGACTGGGTCTGTGTTCCTTGCTGGGACTCTCCTTCAATGCTGCAACCACTCAGGTATCATTGTATTTTACAGCAAATTTAAAAGGCTGCATTTTAATGTTGAGGACTTTCTCTGACCCTTTGTGCTTCTCAACCCAGGTGCTTCCCTTCCTGGCACTTGGAATTGGTGTGGATGACATGTTTCTTTTGGCTCACTCCTTCACAGAGGCTGGGAGTAACATTCCCTTTAAGGTACCTTCCTTTCCTCATCCCATCCCTTTTTTCCTCCTCTGTCCTTTCCTCTAAGTTGTGCTTGTCTCTCCCAGGAGCGAACTGGAGATTGTTTGCGTCGCACGGGCACCAGCGTGGCTCTGACTTCCATCAACAACATGATTGCCTTTTTCATGGCTGCACTCGTGCCCATCCCAGCCCTGCGAGCTTTCTCCTTGCAGGTATTTAGTTTTTTAACACACACCATTGTGCGCTCACACACACACACATGTAAACACAGTTGAGACGCCCTGCGGCTCCTTTGAAAATGGAAGGGGTAACTTAGTAGAAGTGACATTTATTCAGAGCAGGAAAAGTCCTTTGTTCCCGAGTCTTTATGGCTGGTGCACCAACAACAGAGCCAATCTTTTTTTCTTTTTTCAAAAATGTGTGCATGTCTGTATGTGCGTGCAATGTGGAAGAATCCGAGCAAGGCAATGAGGAGACAGAGAGAGAGAACTTGGATCCGTATATCACTCGGCCGTCAAGGCGGTTTGCTCTGATCTGTGACGAACTCTGGGTGGTCTGCAACACACAAATACACACTCATGGTAATACACACAGTGCAAACCGCAGCCAGTCAGAACGTCAGCTTCAGGGGCTACAGCGAGGCCTGCTGAAGGCTGATGACTTGCAACCTATATGTGCTGTATATGTTACCCCCCCACCCCCATCCCCTCCCCCCAGCTTCTTTCTGTCTCTCTTTCTAATATTTCTGGCATTGTTATGTCTCTCCCTGCCTGGACTGCTTAGTGTTCCCGGACTATTATTTAGAGTAAAGTATTACTTTCCTCTCAGGACTGTGGTCGGAGATGCTGGAAAAAAAAAAAACAACCTTACTCCCTCCAGCTCCAGGGTGTCTATAATTTCACAAATTCCCAATCTCATTTTGTTTATCTCCTTCCTTTCTGTGGTTAATTCTCCCTGCAGGCAGCCATTGTGGTGGTGTTTAACTTTGCCATGGTGCTGCTCATCTTCCCCGCCATCCTCAGTTTGGACCTCCACCGGCGTGAGGACAAGCGTTTGGATGTTCTGTGTTGCCTGTACAGCCCCTGCGCCGACCGCGTAATCCACCTCTCTCCCCACGAGTTGTCGGACACCGCCGAGCAGCCCCATGCAACACCCACGCACACCCATCAGTACACGACAGGTTCTACCATCACCACCAGTACACAAATCACCACCACAGTGCAGGCATTCACTCAGTGCGATGCAGCCGGGCAGCACATCGTCACCATCCTGCCGCCAACCTCTCAGATCTCCACCAGCCCTACTTCCATCATTGTGTGCCCCACCTCCCAATCACAAGGTAAAGGATTCTAAACAGCAGTGTAGAACAATATGACTTTTTATGGAGTTGTAACACTCTTATTTTATGTTACCCCTGTAGCGATCACACCCACAGCCAACACCCCTGTTCAGGATCCCTACGGCTCCCAGCTCTTCACACCTACCTCCAGCTCCACACGGGACCTTCTAGCCCAGGTGGAGGACTCCAAATTGGGAAAGAAGTGTGTTCCACTGCCATTCCTCCACTGGAACTTGTCCCACTTTGCCAGGGAGAAATACGCTCCACTGCTGCTCAAGCCCAAGAGTAAAGCCATTGTGGTCATTCTCTTCCTGGGCCTCCTGGGACTCAGCCTGTACGGGACCACCATGGTGCACGATGGGCTCTATTTGACTGACATTGTGCCACGTGACACCAAGGAGTACGACTTCATCGATGCCCAATTCAAATATTTCTCCTTCTACAACATGTACCTGGTGACTATGGACGGATTTGATTACGCTCGCTCACAGCGTCTTCTGATTCAGCTACACAACACCTTCAACTCTGTTAGATACGTGGTCAGAGACAGTGACAACAGACTGCCCCGCATGTGGCTGCACTACTTCCAGGACTGGCTTCGAGGTATGTGTAATGTTTTTTTTGTCAAGTGAGTCAGGGAATAGAGTGATAGTGATGTCAGTAGAAGAGGGGGGTGTTGGAGTTTTTTCAGGTGTGCCTTAGTAAAGCCCGCGAGTGAATGAATGACTGTTGCAGTGTGTGGGGGGTTGGTTTGATGTGCGAAGGGTGAGTGAAAGTTCAGTCGTGCTGTTTACGCCCATCCACCTGGGTTCAGGGGTGGAGCAGCAGACAGATTGGGCTGGGGTCAAAGGTTATCTTTTGCATGTGTGTCTATGCATGTGCGTGTGTGTGTCCTCAGGCTAGGACATGTCAGAGGCCCAGTCAGGAGGAAGTAATAGCTAACAAGTCAATCAAAGCCAGCTGCACAAAACGAGACAGAAAAGGAAACTTGATATTTCACATTTTTCACTCACACACACACACACACACACACACACATCAAGGCTGCTCTTATAGTTTCACTTAAGCAGAAATTAAATGATAAATGACAAGCACGGTAATCTTTTCTTGTCTCTTTTGCAGGTCTTCAGGCCGCTTTTGATTCAGACTGGCTGACGGGGAAGATTACATCAGATAGCTATCGAAATGGCACAGAGGACGGCGCTCTGGCATACAAGCTCCTCATCCAAACCGGCTCCAAGAAAGAACCCTTCAACTACAGCCAGGTAAGAGAAGATGTCCACCTGCGTTGCCGTGTCAACGTGTCTCTTTGCCGTCTGTTCTAACATCGCCTCAATGATGCCTTGTAGCTGACTTCTCGTCGGCTGGTGGATGCAGAGGGTCTCATCCCCCCTGAGGTGTTCTACATTTATCTAACGGTTTGGGTTAGTAATGATCCTCTGGGCTACGCTGCCTCGCAGGCTAACTTCTACCCCCATCCCCGAGAGTGGATTCACGACAAATACGACACCACAGGAGAAAATCTGCGCAGTAAGTCTCAACAACTCTACTCTAATCTCTCACAGTTTCATTCTTCATTTAAAAAAAAGTCCCTCATATGCCACTTTTTTCTTTATCTTTGGCAGTTCCAGCCGCAGAGCCCCTGGAGTTTGCTCAGTTTCCCTTCTACCTTAATGGTCTCAGGCAAGCCAGTGACTTTGTGGAAGCCATCGAGAGTGTGCGGGCCATTTGTGATGAGTTCAGCCGCAAGGGCGTGCTAAACTACCCCAATGGATACCCCTTCTTATTCTGGGAGCAGTACATAGGCCTCAGACACTGGTTCCTGCTGTCAATCAGCGTGGTGTTGGCATGCACCTTCCTGGTGTGCGCCCTCCTCCTGCTCAACCCGTGGACTGCTGGCATAATTGTGAGTCACCTCTTCGTTATCGTCATTTTCCGTCTTTGCAGAGTTATGCAATATTTTCCACCTCATCCTACCTCAACAACATCATTAGCCCCTTTCCTCCTCTTGTCTTCCTCTCACTTTCTTCTCAACCGCTCATCACAGCTCAATAACGTAGTCCAACGGGGGGCCCCTTTTTCTCTGTGGAGGGCCGGTGCGCACACACATACGGGAACCTTTGTCATTCTAATGTAGGCAGGGCTGGCCTTAGAAAAAGGAATGCAAAGAAGCAAGAAAGACTTTGCCCTCCCAAAGCCTCTACCTCCAACTCCATCACTGCTTTTGTCAGAGGGAGAGTGAGAGGCTTGGGGACAGGACGGATCTGCCCAGTCGTGACCTTGGCCTGCTCGACCCATCCATCAGGGCGATGTGTGAGCCAGAAAAAGAGACGGTCTGAGTGTGGAGTCGTTAGAAAACGTTTCACACACAAGCTGGTGCCCACACACACACACACACCCCAAATGCATGTCCACAGCCTTCTGAGGGGTGGGCTGAAGTGAAGCACAACAACAGTTGCAGCTTCAGCTGGAATGTGTTTAATTGGAAGTACCGCTCCCCAGCAGCAGTGATTAAATTGACTATAGTCAGACACACACACACACATATGCATGTGTAGTTTCCGTGCATCCGCCCGCCTGCAGCAGCTTTCAGCCAGCCTGTATGTGGTCGAGCTATAAAACGACTTTTATCATTTTGCAATTTACTGGGATGAAAAGCTCTCAGGAGCTAGCCTCTCATCAAGTAACTTTGCACTAGCACAACTTAATTTGTAGTAACATAAATGCCAAGCTGGGCTATGTGTCACTAGCAGACAGATAAACATGAACGCCGCTATTGTGTCATTCAGTGTCAATCAATACAAGCACCTCTGAGGAGGAGGAGGTGAAATGCATGGTGGGATGGAGAAGTGCTAGCCCAAGGCTGAGTAATTTGATGCCACACGGCTGAGAACCCGAGGTCAAAGATTGTGTGGGGTGAAAAGGCAAAAGAGCTCAGCTCACTTTTAATCTTCACGTGGTCTTTACTTCCATTCTTTTATATTCATTCTCAGCAACCACCATTTTTTGTGTGTTTAGGTGTTTATCCTGGCTATGATGACAGTGGAGCTGTTCGGCATCATGGGTTTGATCGGCATCAAGCTCAGCGCCATCCCCGTGGTCATCCTCATCGCCTCGGTGGGAATTGGAGTGGAGTTCACTGTTCACATTGCACTGGTGAGTTGGCACAAGAAGGAGGGAAAGACGGAAATTAAGCGCCTTCAGGGAAGGGCATATTAATCCATTCTTTGATGTGGTTTATTAAGTCATGGGGGCAAAATTGAGTGCACAACTTGGCTGTAACCAACAGAGGCGCTGTTCATTCAGTCTCAAGTACTGTACATCCGTTATGGTTAGTATTATTCTGCTTAATGCAACAGAACATTTTTTATTCCATTAAATTCAATTGGTGTATCAAGAAAGGCATTCCTACCTCAAACCTGTACCATCTTGTAGCATTAGACATGGCCACCCCCAACTAAAACAAATCCAGGAATTCTACAAAGTGCCAAGCCTCGCCACCACAAGCGCAAGTTTTGTGCGATCGGCAAGATTTCCAACTCATTTCTCTTCTCCACCTTTCCCCCCCACCCCCTCCTTTTGCGGCAGGGCTTCCTGACAGCCATTGGCAGCAGAAACACGCGCTCGGCCGTGGCTCTGGAGCACATGTTTGCCCCGGTGGTTGACGGCGCCATTTCCACGCTGTTGGGCGTTCTCATGCTGGCGGGGTCTGAGTTTGACTTCATCATGAGGTGAGACACAGTGTGTGTATCGACTTCTCTGTATGTGCGTTTGACGCCGTCCATATGCCACCTCCTGTGGATGCTGTGTTTTGGTTTAGCACCATTAGTGTGTGTGTGTGTGTGTGTGTGTGTGTGAGGCCAGTTGTCTAGCTTCACTGCAGGATGGTTGATGGAGCCTTGTGGGAGGTCAGAGTTGCATACAGGTGGAAATGTTATACCCCTATTTATACACACACACACACACACACACACAGTAACAAACATGCACCTGGTTCTGTCACTCCGGACACACACACACACACACGCATCCGTCTCTCCAACCTCAGAACACACAACAAATGGGGAAAACATCAAGGGTGTGTAGCAGCTGCTCGTAAACATGGAAGTGTTCTCCTACCCACTGGGTGGTGTCTCTCTCGCTCTCTCTCTCTGACACACACGGGAATCTGTTAAAATTCCTATCATCTGTTTGGCCCCTGTATTGGGTGCCATTGTAAAAAAAAAAAAAATTAGGCTAAATTTGAAGCTGGTCAGGCAGTTTGATGGTGGGTGGGCCACCAGCAGACATGGATGTCCTGTGTTTGTGTGCCTGGATTGTGCGTGTGCTCGCTTTTTACCACTGTTTCATGGTCAGAGTGGAAAAAAAGGCAAATAGCTCAATGTTTTTCAGCTGAATGCGGTCTCGGGCCCAGAACCCGAAACCACAGCCTTGAGCTCACAGACTGCAGCAGGCCTCCGTGACATAAAAAGCACAGTTTGTCTGCAGAAATGAAGACAGTAGAAGACGAGGGTGGCTTTCGTGCACCCATGTGGAGGGTAATAGGTGTGCATTTGTAGCATTGTTTGCTTTTCCGTTTAGTGAGAAGAATGGAGGTGAGAAAGGGACACGCCGAGGGGTCTCGGTATCTCTGTTGGAGGTCCTGCGATTGGAGCAGGCCAAGGCTGGCTAGCTGCGGAGTAGCATAAATACGCTGCAGTAAACATCTCCTAGTCTTGTAATGCACTGAATAAACAGCACGCCTAATTCAGCGCAATTCAGCGTGTATACACACACAAGGGGAAATTCACAAATGTGCACATGTGTAAATAACGCTGCCCTCGTTCTCACATACAACTCCCCAGACCCCAACAGCGAATGGAAAAGATTAAAGTTTATATAAACAACAGAATTCCGAAGAGCGAGACGCCGTTGGAGGTCTCACTCTGCCCTTGTGTTCTGAAGACTGTGGGTGTAGTTTTGGGGCCCGAGCGAGCAAAATGGCACAATGCCCAATTGTGATTTCAGCGCCTGCATGTCAGCTTCAGTTTGAATATGTGCGTAGCTTCAAAGCAAGCGAAATAAGTTCAGCTTAAAGTGCTGCTTGGAATCTGAGGGAAAGGATGAGGAAAAGTGTCATATAAGTCCATGAACTCTTTCCGAGTTAAGTCGTAATAATGTTTGTTTCCGGAGCTAATATCCCTGTCCTTGTTGTCTTCATTCCAACCCTCTTTCATTATTTATATTCGCCCCTTTCTTCTTCTTCTTTTTTTACCTCTTTTTAGCATCTCACTGTCTCTCTCGCTCTGCTTTCTGTTAGTGTTTAAGTGGAGTCCTCTAATTTTCTCGGCAGCGCTTTCTTGTGGCGTGCCTCCACGGCTAGTTTTGCTGAGACGCACGCAACGCAGTGAGTAGAAAACAAGAGCGAGGACGGAAGCATCAAAGTATGTTTTGGTTGGGGCAAGCAAGAATCAGATTTGCCCCCACTTCTTGTGTCTTTTGATACACAAACACCACGTTTGACTCGACTTCCTCTTCTCAGGCTGCTAAGCTTTTTACATGACGGAGCATGAGTGGAGACATTTTGGAAAAAGTCTGGAGGTCTGGCTTTAGTTCTCTGTTGGAACATTGTGTGTGGAGTTTAGATGTTCCTCCTATATCCCCAAAATGTTAGGCTTTTTGGAGACTCAAATTGTTGATGGGTGTGAATATTTGTCAATATGTGCCCTTTGATTGATTGGTGACCAGTCCAGGGCGTACCTGCCTCTCGCCCAAATGAGGACAAGCATAGATAGCTCCTTAACGTTCCTCATCTCTTCTATCCTCAGGTATTTCTTTGCCGTGCTGGCTATCCTCACACTTCTGGGAATGCTCAATGGCCTGGTTCTGCTCCCGGTGCTCCTCTCCATGCTGGGCCCCCCAGCTGAAGTCAGCCCGGTCGACAATGGCAACCGCCTTCCCACGCCTTCTCCCGAGCCGCCGCTCCCTCCACCGATGGCTCACCACGGTTACTTCGCAGACCACCACAACCCCCGTTCTGCTCGCCAACAGGCCTTCTCCACTGAGATGTCCGATTCGGAATATTACTCGGAGATGACCAGCACGTCTGGGATCGGCGAGGAAGATTACAAGTACTGCGATCGCAGCTCGTACACCGTGCCGCCACCTGCCACCTCTCACATTCTTCTGGAAGCCAGCAAGAACCCCAGCTTCCCTAAACTCACGGTGAGCATGACAAAACACTGATTTTGCCTATTTTGTTATTTTACTGAGCTGAAATTAATTGTTGTATTTTTGTGCCAGGTGGTGAGGCCACTGAGGGACAACACAACAGGAGCCAGGATAGAACCATCAACTGAATCCTTGCACAATGCTCCATCACCTTTGAGCTCGCAGCAGGTGACATGCTGGGATGGACCCAAGCAGCCGGGACAACACTTACCCGGCGACAGAGCTCACGCACCTGGGCGGACTTCTCAAAGCGGCCCCAGGTTGCAGAGTGGGAGCAGGGGGCCTCAGCCAAACAGGACTAAAGGGCCCGCTGGCTTTAGCAACTCCTCTGGGGGACCCGTTACCATGGTGACGGCCACAGCCTCCGTAACTGTTGCCGTGCATCCGACCTTGCCCGGAGCGGCGTACCAAGGCTACATGCATGAAGGTTTTGACACAGACACGGAGTCAGACTGCTATGAGGCCACTAAGAGGACTTGTGGGGACAAAAGGAACTTTTCCTCATCCAAGAGAGACTCTTTAGAGCTCCAGGACATGGAATCGCCGCAGGATCATACGACACACCAGCACAAGGTGAGATGGTCTGTTTGGGTTCTACCCGCAATGCACACAGGTTATGCCTCCAGAACCAAACCTAATACTTCCTTTTTTTCTCTGCCACAGGCGTGTTGAGGATCCAGACGGCCAAACAGTGCTAGTCGCTCTCCTTCACTGTTCTGGAAACTGTACATAAGACGCCACATAGGATTTATTTGAAGGAGAATATTATGTAAATCTATGAGTATATATTTTAATACTAAAAACAAGAGGGAAGCTATTTAAAAGAGTACTGTGTAACTTTGGGTATACTCGTGTAAAAGTATTTTGTGTGGGGGGTGGTTGACTTTAGTTTGCCCCTCTATAGTGTATAGAAAGTGTTATATGTAAAAAGTGTCCACACAAAGTGAGATCCTATTAAGATATTTGGCTATTGAACATACATGGTCAGTGTTGTATTTCTATTTGTACTACAATTTTGTTTTTTTGCTGCTACACAAAGTCATTTTATGTGATTTGCCTTAAAAAAAATGCAGTAGCCCCTCTTCCTCCCCCTTAAAGCTACATACACACATTTTGCCTGCACAATAATGTACTGTGAGATCTAGCCGATTCTTATCAACGTGCCTTTAGCAGTAGAAGTTCTCTCTTCCTCACTTTTGGTGAATTTCCATCATCATTGTCAGTATCATCCAGTGTTCTTTGCAGTTTAATTTACTTGAAGGTGTCATTTTTTTTGTTCGCATGAGGAATTATAAGGGAGTCTTTTGTTTGTATTTTTATGGAATTAACGATAAGCTATTATTTGCTCTTTTTTCACTTCATTTGCGATACATTCTTCTCCAGAAGTGGTCTCATCACTGCCAGTTTAATATCCAGGGAATATTTTGTTTTCCGTTTTTTTTTTGTTTTTTTTTTCTATTTTATTATATTTTTTAAGTGGCAGCTTTGGTTTTTGGTGTAAAATTGAGTAGCAACTTGAAAAATTGAACAGATTCATCACAAATAACTACCCTTGGCAGTTTACTCCAGCCAGGAGGAGGTTGAGGGGAAGCTTATGCATTGTTTGTAGTTTGTTTTAAGATTTAAAAATGTTAATGTCATGCCATATAAATTATTTATATTAAAATTTTATTTTTGTAGTTTGTACAGATGTTAGTATTTAGACTGAAGTTCTATTTTTAAAGAGTAAATATATATTATATATAAATAAATATCTATTTGTTGCTGAGTTTGATTTGTGTTTGCATTTAGGAGGGAGGGGAAGTCATTATGTTGTTTTTATTTGTTTTTTTTAGTTTAGTTGGAGGAGCATGAAGGTGTGTAGGATTGTGTCACTTTTACCTTCTTGGCCCATCTTGTCATTTCTTTTTTAATGTCCATGTCTAAAACACTGTGACTTCTGAAAACTATGCTCAAGAACCCCCCTCCCTCACTTTGTGTGACCGCTATGTTCTCTCACCTGCTATAGAAAATTAACTAACAAAATAAATTGAATGAGAAAAAACATTCCTTAAGTCTGAAGCCAACCAATTCTTTACTGTGTGTGTGTGTTTTGCCTTTATGGAGTGTGTGCACAAATATATTCATACATTACAGCAACAATAATGTGGTTCTATATAAAAACACTAACTTTGCATGGCATCACCTGTGCATACATTCCATAACATGGCCTTTTATGGAACTTTTGGACCGGCTTGGTTGGTTAAAAAAAATGCACTTTATCACTCAAATCGGATTTTAAACATTTCAAGCTCTTCCCTAGGCCTTGAAAAACAAAATCACACACAGACATACCATGTGTTTATGTACACATATTCCATCCTTTCCCTTACACATACGTCAACATACGCACATGCATACAAATAAAGGCAATGTGTTTATGCACTATAAAAGCAGTTGAGACATGCACACACACACAGAGTAGGCCCACCTGTGTAGATGAAAGGTAGAGCCTGTAAATTCCTTCTCACACACAACAGCGACGCATTTGTCTGCATCTGATACCTTCATCTTTTTAAGTTGCTGTCATGGCACATACAGCGCTCCAACAAACCAAAACCTCCCATACTAAATACACAAAGTGATCATTCTAGAATATGTGCAAAACTCCACGTAAACAACAAATGTCCACGCCTATGTGGAACGTTTTTGACTAAGAGAGCCATTAAAGCAACATATTTTCAAATACTATATTTCATTATAATATTTTTAACATTGAATACAGCCAAATGTGTGCATCTTTAAGCAGTCAGTCTGACAGCTTGACACAGGCTACGTCAATCGATGCCAGCATGTTTGATCACTCCCGTGTGAAATCTATTGCTGTTCGACTTTTCTTGCATCTCTGTGTACACGATTTGCCTAGCTGGCCCTGGCGAAAGCTATCTTGTAAACTAGCTAGCTATCTGGCTAGCGTCTTGTTTTTGGACTCCAAACAATACTTTTTAACCAGAGTGACATTTTGTTTTGAAAACAAACAAACAAACAATGCAGGTAATTCGGAGGGGTACGTACTAACTTTTTTTTGCTCTCTTGTTGCCATTATGCTAATTGTGTCTTGTCCTCAAAAGACTATTTGTGCGTCGTTGTTTAATTAAAATAAACACATAGTGTGTCCAGCCCGACCTTATGATGGTGATACTAGACATGTGTCGCCTATCTCACCACATGATTTTGAGTAGAATATTTTCTTCAACTATTAATAGTTTTTAATTCTAACTCTTGAATTCAGACTTTATGCCTTCATATAATGACAAAGGACCACAAAATAGTATAAAGTCGATGGTTTGAGTGGAATGGTAAATAAAATACAATACAATTTAAAGATTGCCAGTCATAAATAAAACAGAAATAGTTGACAGATCTAATAAAGATGAAAGTTGTAGACAACTACAACCAGGCCATTGAATTTATACAATTTTAAGTTAAAGGGGTAGTTCTGTAGTGCATCAACGGTGACTTACACCCCGACTTCATCCCATGACGAAGTCTGGTGTTGTTCTGATGACTTGGTGGGGCCACCTAAAGGGGAACTGAACTTTTTGTGAATTTATCATTCACAATCCTTGTGAAACATGAACACATATTTCTTTCCCTTTTCTGTGCATTCTAGTGTGAGAAAACAAGTTAATATAAACTAGCTAGCAACGGGCGTCATGGGAAATACCTACCTATTTTTCCTCACCAAAAAAATAAAATGCAATCAGTGTTCCATTTACATAACTTACTTGTATATAAACTAGTTTTATCTCACAGACTTACACAGCGTGTCGCTAAATGCTAGTCTCACCGCCATTCTCAGACGGACAACCGGATACCTAGCTCTCAATTATCGCAACAAAGACCCAACAGCACACGTATTGTGCTGGAAGACACAGCCATTCCAAGGAGCACGGACATCGTAAGTGTTGTCGCTGCTGTTGATGTTGACAGAACTAACATACTAACAACAACAAGTATGTGTATCAATGCAGAGAAAAAAGTTTTGGTAGTGTTTTAAATCATTAAAACGTGGCAAGATACTGCAACTACTACATGTTATCATCAGCGTACGTGTTAATGCATGATCACAGCATGTATATCAAACGATGCAATGTTGTTAGAGGTTTTTTCTTAGAGGGCTTCATAGTCGAAATTGGTGTATACCAATGACAACATTGTAAGCTAGCTGAAATGAACTGTTTTTCTTGTGTTATAATACACAGAAAAGGGAAAGTTTATGTTTCACATAAGGATTGCAAATTATTTTCCCAAATTCCCCCAAAAAGTGCAATTCCTTTTTAAGTAGAGTTTGTCTTCTCAAAACAATATGCGTTCAAAAGAGTCATACATTTGCATCACAAAATAGCTCCTCAAAAAAATCAGACCACACCATCGCTTCACGTTACTTTCTTTCCCATTGTTCCACAGTGTTTACATACACGGATGAAGACATTATGACTGTATTCGTCCCATATGATGGAAAGACATGCTCTAAAAGCAATATTACCAAATAAATCAAAACAGCACCACCTGGTGGGGCACTACCCTTACCAGCCTTTAAGCAGAGTGGCCACTTTGTGGTGCACAACAGGAGGTAAACTCATCTGTTTTCCCTTTCACAATCTATTGGAGTGTTCTTTGTCTGTTAACACGTCATACGTCATAGCACACTTATTCAAAGATGACGCATTGAGATGCAACACATAAAACACACAATCTCTTGTGTGTATGTGTGTTGTGTGTGTGGCCAAGATGGTGGTGGGTAGCCCAGATAGCACTCCTGACCTGACGGTGTGAAGGTGAGAGCACTGAAGGGAAAGAAAACACAATGAGGGAACAAAAGAGTGAACTTGTGATCTGCTGATGCTGCTGATGGTTTGTGTGTGTCAATGTGTGTGTGCCCCGCTTGGGTGGCCTGAGGATGAGCGGCCATTGTAGTAGGAATTCAATAGGGCTGATTAGTAAAGAAGAGTGTGTGTGTGTGTTTGGGAGTGTGTTCACAAAACATGCACCAGCATGCGTGTCTGTGTGAGGCGAGGTTTTGGTGCGTGTGGGTGTGTGTTTGTACTTTTGCACTAAGCACAGCATGAGGGAAGAATGGAGGAATTAGCAGTAAAGCCAGCAAGAAAGGTGACATACCAAACATTCTAAAGGACGGTGATTGTTTCTCTTCTCTTTGGAACAACACACTACATTTATTACACTTATTAAAAACAATGTGGGGTTTCTTTTACATCTTTTACAGGCAACTGAAATATATAGATAAAGCATATATTGTTAGCAGCATGTCTACATCTGTTAGTGAGCAATCATCAGTCATTAGCTAGCCACCTCAAGATGCTGATGAGACAACATGATTATTACACAGGTCTTCCTTAGGTTGGCCACAATAAAAGGACACTCCCAAATGTGACGTGTAACTGTATTGGGGTGTATAAGTGAATTTCGTGAAGTAGGATTCAATATTAGTAAATTGAATATTTTCCTAATTTGAGCATATATGATTTTTACCCTTATTGGACCCCTGTAAGACATTAAATGAAACCCCTACAGTCATGTATACAGTCCTTTTAGTCTTTGTTTACACAAACACATTACTGCAACTGTAATGCTCAGTGTACTGGATCACTGCAAAGACACAAGAGACAACCACTGCTTTAAACATAGCATGCTACCAAGTTCACGAGTTTGCCTCAAATGTATTTATTCTACACTTAAGTAAGGGGTTCAAATGGAGTGGGGAAGAAGGACAAAGCAAGAAGCCAAAGACTTACCACTTCCACACGGAATGGGAGGATAACCTTTCACTGTGTTATGTCAGACATGCCATGGCTGACTCCACATGTGTCAAACTCAGGGCCAGGGGCCAAGTCCACAATTTTTACATGTTTATGCCTCACTGATATTGTTCTGTAGTCCTTGAACTCACCATAGTTGCTGTGAGGCACAGAAGTGAAACTCAGATTCTATCTGTTTATTGATCATCTTAAATTATCATTCATTAATGGTGAGTACACTGGCCGGCGACCAGTCCAGGGTGTACCCCGCCTCTCTCTTGAAGTCAGCTGGGATAGGCTCCAGCATACCTCCGCGACCCTAATGAAGATATGCAAAATGGATGGTGGTGAGTACATATACTTATACTTCATACTTTAAAATGTGTTTAAGAAATGTATGAGGCATATTGGAGAGAGGCAAGGGAGGGTCGAAGAAATGTAATCAAATCTAATAATTGCAGCAGTCACAAACTCGGAGGAGAACGTCAACGTCAAGAGTTTAGAGGGGTCGGAGTGAGCCATGTGTCAAACAAAGACATTTTTACGAGCATCTCAACTGAGTGCAGATTTACGCCATTCGCGGGTGGTCTTGGAACATGACCCCTCAGAAAAGCGGAGATCTATACTGTAGACCCATGTTATGATGCACTGAACAGTCAGGCCACCATTGTATTTCATAATAATGTCTGTGCGGTAATTGGTGACATACAGACAAGAATACAGTGACAAGACACTACATGCTATGACTGTCAACATTGTGGCTTTCTTTTTCTTTATTGCTTTCTGCTCAACTTTTCTGCTCTTTTTGATTTACTTGCTCAATCATAAAATTCCCCTCTTTCTTCCCACTCAGCCATTTCTTTCATGCTGTGATTGCACCTTCTAATCAACATGCGGAAGAAGGAAATCAATATATACTCAAAGTGTTCCTCAGCATAACAAATGTGTTTGCAATCTACGTCCTGTGTGTGTGTGTGTGTGTGTGTTGATATACCTTGGCCGTGACCAGGCTGGAAGGAGGAGGAGGAATCCAGCAATCATGCAGACAGGCGGGAGGGTCCATGCAGTGTAAACATGTTTTAAATAAACAGGAACCGGCGTAATGCCCTTTTAATTGATTCATTCTGTGCTGGGCTGTTTACAGAAGGCTCTAAATATGAGCCTCGTAAGGCTGAGGGCCCAGCGTGTTTATAAGCGGTTTGTTTAGTTCAAACGATAACACTTTTGAGCACCAGACGTGACGCTGGATCATTGTGCATTGACTCGCATGTGTGTGTGTGTGTCCATGTGTCTCAGGACCCCCACTGTGTGTATGCTCTTTACAGTTTAGGGGCTCTTCAATTGCAGCCGCAGTGTAATAATACGGTGGCATGGCATCGAGGGGTTTTTCCTCCCACCCCAAAAAGCAGGCAAAAGACGGAGGGGTTGGTAATTAGACAGACAAGTCAGAAAGAGTGTGGGGAGGGGGTGGCAAGCAAAGCTAAACACATCCAAGTGGGGTAGTAAAAGCTAATGAAGGCTCAATGCTAGGCTGGCATACACAGACATTTCATGTGGTGAAGAGGAGGAGGAGGAGGAGGAAGAGGAATAGGAGGACCAGGCCAGGCCGTGGAGCAATGAGGCCGGCATTATTCTATTTGGGCAAAACTGTAATTGACACCATGCATGAGTGTGGCTTTTTCATTTCTTCACATACACTGAAGACTCCAATAGGCTTGAAACAATACATATCCACTGGTAACGTCTTTCATGGGCACACTGTGGCTTCCTTTGTTCTTGTTCTGCTATCTTCACCAAAGCATATGATACATCTGATATGCAGCAAGTGTAAAATATGGAGTCTGTTTTGTATAAGGGCATAACAATGGCTGATGACCACATCAATTTATTCAGTTTTTTTATGAACCTGTCCTGTTCAGCAGCTTTGTGATGCAGTAAGAGTGAACTGTATGATTGTTTTACTAGAACAGTTTTGCTTTGTTACAATTGCATTGCAAATTTTCACGGAACACGGTTAGTGAGACAACAGAAAAAGAACCGTAATGACCTTTTTAAATAGCAAACATATACCGTATTTTCCGGACTATAAGTCGCACTTTTTTTCATAGGTTGGCTGTTCCTGCGACTTATACTCCAGAGCGACTTTCATTCATTTTCTACCGCTTTTTCCTCACGAGGGTCGCGGGGGTGCTGGAGCCTATCCCACCCTGGACTGGTTGCCAGCCAATCACAGGGCACATATAGACAAACAACCATTCATACTCACATTCATACCTATGGACAATTTGGAGTCACCAGTTAACCTAGCATGTTTTTTGGAATGTGGGAGGAAACCGGAGTACCAGGAGAAAACCCACGCATGCACGGGAAGAACATGCAAACTCCACACAGAGATGGTCGAGGGTGGAATTGAACCCTGGTCTCCTAGCTGTGAGGTCTGCGCGCTAACCACTCGACCGCCGTGCAGCCCTTCCAGAGTGACTTATAAATGAAAAAACTGGACATCTTTTCTGTTCGTGTTTATGTTTTGTTTAGCTGAATAAGCATTGTGTTAGCATATCTTACACCTATTCAACCAGTTCTCTATTCTTTTATTTTTAGAACTTGCCTTCCAAGAGGACGTAATGTTTGTTGTGGTCAAGTAGATTGTAAAATAAATTACCTGCATAAAAATGCGACTTATGTATGTTTTTTTCTACCTAATTATGCATTTTTGGTCTTGTGCGACTTATACTCCGGAGCGACTTATAGTCCAGAAAATAAGGTATATAAAAAGGGGGCTGCTACATCCCATCTCCCTCTCCCCCCACATCCCAAAACATGCATGTTAGGTTAATTGGTGACTCCAAATTGTCCATATGAATGGTTATTTGTGTGCCCTGTGATTGGTTGGTGACCAGTCCAGGGTGCACCTCACCTCGCTTCTCGCCCAAAGACAGCTGGGATAGGCTCCAGCATGCCCGGACTCTAGTGAGGATAAGCAATATAGAAAATGAATGAATGAATGAATATATCAAAAAGGTCAAGGAATTCAGCATGTTGGATTGAGATGGATACAGCACTCGTTCCGTGCTGCTCTGTGACTGTCCAGTCTGCATTTCAGGCATGCAAAAGGTCAACTTTATGTTACCAATTCTATCAAGGGTGTGGAATAGTTTGTTGATGAAGCGTGGAGAATACAACTTTACACTCTGAAGCTTCCACTTCAATATGTTGCTGCAAAGATATTTGGTTTTTATGATTCTGGTGGATGTTTCAAAATGTATTAGGTCATTTGTGTATTCACTAAGCCACGATCATTAAAAAAGTCATAAATATACATAAACTCTGTTTGCAATACAGGCTGATGTGTTCCAGACGTTTTCTAGTTTTGAGAAACAATTTGGATTTTAAAATCAATAATCAGAGCTACATAGGTTATAATTAGAGTCAATATTGTGTTCTTTAGTGGAGTAAAGGAACGGGAGGTTAAAAACCCTATAATGGAATTTACTTTGTGAAATTTTGGGGGGCCACATGTTGCACTCATCACTATGCTAGTGCAAACAGATGGCCTCTTTGCTGTGGTCACTAATAAAAAAAAAAAAGTGGGGGCGTTACAGTGGCGCGTTTTAAAGAATTCATTTCAAAAACACACTTTAACACGTTTTAGTGCTATGTTTAGGTTGCGGTTCCAGTTGGTGCTCTCATTAAAGATTATATTAATGCCTGCTCGAGGTCAATTTTGCCTGAAACTGGCTAATCAATATCAAATTTCCAATGATTCTAATGATCGATTGCATCAAAATCAGAGGCGTATGTGCCCTGTGATTGGCTGCCGACCAGTCCAGGGTGTACCCCGCCTCTCGCCCGAAGACAGCTGGGATAGGCTCCAGCACCCCTCGCGACCCTCGTGAGGAAAAGCAGTAGAAAATGAATGAATGAATGAAAATCAGAGGCGTTCTCGTATAAATACGGTAAGCCAAAACATTAGCAATATTACTTTTTGTGTGATGCAGTGCAGTTTTATGCCACAATAGTGCAATAAAGTGTGTGTTGATTATCAATCCATCCATACATCTTCTTCCGCTTATCGGGTCACAGCGGTAGCACCCTAAGCAGGGAAGCCCTGACTTCCTCCCCAGCTATTTCATCCAGCTTCTCCTGACGGATCCCAGGCCATTTGAGAGACATAGTCTCTCCAACGCACCTCGGGTCTTCCCTGAGGCCTCCTACTCCTACTCATCTGCTTCCTCTCAATGCGGAGGACCAGCAGTTCTAGAGTTCCTTCCGGATGACTTTTCACCCTACCTCTAAAGGAGAGCCTAGCCAACCTTCAGCCTCTTTTTCCCGTGATCTTTTTGTCACTACCCAAAGCTCATGACCATCCATCGGTAAAGGTAGGGAACGTAGAACGACCAGTACATTGAGAGCTTTTACTTTCAGCTCAGCTCCCTCTTCAATACAACAGACCGATGCACCCATCAGCCTGTCGATCTCGCGTTCCATCCTTCCCTCACTCATGAACAAGACCCCAAGGTACTTCAACTCCTCCACTTGGGGACGGATGTGTTGATTGTATTTTTAGTTATTGCTGAGTCATATCAAGTCACATCACATCTTATCATCATATCGTTTTTGTTGCTTGTAGGTCTGAATCACACTGAACTTCACGAGTAAACCGCCTGCTTAGGTATTTTAAAATAAAATCATTACAGTATTAGTGCTACTGCTGACTGGTAAAAACCGCGATAGCAGCGAAAAACTTCTATTTGCTGCCAAACACAGCATAAACAAAGACCTAATATGCAATTATGCCTTCTTCCTGTAGTAAAGTTATTTTATTAATGTCATAAATAAATAAAGCTTGGATACTAAATTGTTTGAAGGGCCTGCTGCCAGTGGCAAGAAATGGTGGTACTGTGATCCTGTACACACACACACACACAAACCATTCCTGTGGTGCCATGCAGCTGTGTGTACTACAAACCACACATTTTTGCTACACAGACCTAATAAATAAACAAAATTAAGACATGAAGAAACGGATCAAATTCGCCAGCTGGGCAAACCTAGGTGGCCGCTGGCACAGCCGCATGTCTCCGTGCCCCAGCTCAAAGGTGAATAAGCTTCTTCTTGAGCGCTCCATCCTCTGCCTTTTAAATGATGTGTTTGAAGAGTATGCTTAGTATATATGGCAGCTTTTCTTTCATGATGCTCTTGGAACCAAAATGGTCGTGTTTCAGTGTGTGCCGCCAATACTAATGTGCTCTAATGAGAGAACGTTCCAGACTGTTCCATGCTGTTTGGCTGCTTGTCTGCTTGGACACACACAAGGTTTAGTCATGAATCAATGAGACTGGTCAGTGAAAAGGACACACAAGTGTTTAACTCAGGTTAATGCTCTTCTCTAGTAGCTTCAGCTCCCTCTAGTGGCCACACCCCGCAATGCAGCAAAGCAGGTGGCTTTGCGGCTAGCAGTCAGCAATCGGCTCAAGAATGTGCATCAAATCTTAGTTGTTTTCCAAAAACGATCAATCTGACACTATACTAATATGTACACTATACTACCTATACTAATATTTCCAGGCTCCAAAATATAAAAAGAACCTTTTTCATTTTTTTTCTTTTCAAAGGTCCCCTATTATGAAAAATTGACTTTTTAAATGTCTATTAAGACCAAATGGGATGATAAAAATCTATCTTTCACCTCACTTGATAAGTCAGAGTGTCCCATCACGGTTCCAATGTTGTACTTTATCACAGTTTTTCATAAATATATTAAGTCAAGCTTTGTTGTGTTTCAACACAGCCTATTGTTAGTCAAAATGTTTTTTACATTTTACGTCAATTTTCCCCCTATATTAAGAATTCTAAGGCATAAAAATGGCTAAATTAACTAAAATACATAATAATACAAAAAAATCCGCTCTGGCGACTCCAAAATCAGGAAAAAGCCAAAAGACTGGCTGATGCTGTGTAGTATTCTACACTGGTCACTAGGTGTCAGTAAAGTTCCTGTAATGTTTGACACCCAATCGCCGTAACAGGCTTTTTTGCAGTTTTGAATGATCTCACAACAGGCACAATAATAACATCCATCCATCCATTTTCTGTAACGCTTATCCCAACAAGGGTCGTAATAACCCACGGTCTGCCTGCAGGCACGCCCACTCTGCTGTGGTTGGTCACAATTCTGGTTTTGTGCTGCTAGCTGGTAACGGTATGTGTTGGAAGTAGAGACTGGACAGTACGATGTTTCTCACGAAAAGAGGTTACTTCATGACGTCTCTCAATGGTAAGTAGCTTTAGCATTTTAGTGTTAGCGGTTTTCTACAGCATTGGTAAACAAATGTGACCACTAATTGTGGTGGGAAACAGCTATTAGCAACCCTACTCCCTTTATGCACACTTCATAATGCTACACAGACAACCACTTTTAGGACACAGTTAGGACACTGATCAATTGTTACTTCCTGCTTGCTCTTCTGACCAAGTCAAGTTGGAAAGTTTGTTGGCTAGTCCAGCTGCATCGTGGCCCATTTTCACAAAACAATCCAGTGTGAAATGCTAAAATGACAGATTGCATTTCTTTTGCTTGTAGGGAATCAGGAACTCCAACCAATTGTGCCTGATGGTGGCATCTTTAGGAATTGTAAACAACAACTTTCCCGTACGAGCCATTGCTAGCAAGTAAACAGAGGAGCAGAACTTGGGGGAGGGCAGAGAGCTTATCTGACTTACAAACACACCCATATAAGGATGTCTATGCTCTCTGTGACATCACAAAGGGGCAGTTTTACCACGCCTCCTGAAACCAAGCCACCCCAAACGTCTTAAGTAAAATTATGTTATTTGACCTCCTAATATTATTCTTATGACTTTTTCTCATTAGATTACAACTTTTTTCGATGTATAATATTTTGAGCTTATTCTAATAAAAATACTGCTTGTTTTTGCTATTTTCATTTTGTTTTCTTGTTAAATTATATATTTTTTAAAACAGCAGCGGCTGGCTCCCAGGCCACACTGTGCTAAGGTCAAAATTGAAATAATCAATAATCAATCAATTTTGGTTTTGAATTGAGGTGCTCACCTGCTGTTATATGTAACTTAAAATGTGTTAAAAATAAATATATACCCTTCAGAATGTAGGAAGTTGCACTTCTGAGTAACACATATAAGTTGTCCAACATGTCGCTCAACAACAACACAAACGTTGATGGGAAGCATCAAGCTTCCTGGGTGGTTTGTCAGTTTGTGGAGGTCACCTAACGAATGCATGTGTGTTTATTTAGTCTGCACAGCGTAACAGAGCCAATTTTCTTTACATTGAGTGGAAAAAAAGTATGCATTTTTCAGATGGAAAAAGGGGGGGAGCAGTCAAACAAACTCAGGGCCAACAGATACAACAGCACCCCCGTCCTTCTATCACGTCAAACCACCAACACTAACATTGCCGCCTTTTTTTCACCCAGCTTCTTTTCCAATGATTGCACAGTCATTAGGCAGATTACCGCTCAAGTATTCTCCCACAAAATCTTATCTGCACAAGTCGTGTGGCAGGCTGGCCGTCGCAGGTTTGTCTGCATGGAAACTCAAGCCGGTTCGCATAAACGTTTTATTTCATCTTTGGTTTGAACCTCATGAGTGGAAACACATGCTGGCCGTCTCTCGTGGATGGTTCAAATGACACTAATAAGGTGCCTACTTCAAGTTCTTGTGAAATCCCACCTGAACGTGCTGCAAAGCTCCAGCAACACATGTGGCTCACACTGTTGCTAATGAGACTTAAAGTACACTCAAGAGGGCGCAGCCTACATGATTCAGTGATGTTTATTATATTTACAAGGCTCGGTTTCCGTTCCACATTTTGACATCTGAGGGGGATCTTGTGATTGAGACAAGGATTCAGCTGATAGACTCTTTGGGTTATTCTTAAAAACCTGGACGGCTGTCACTTTTTGCTGGGATCAAAAATCAAAATGATTTATTTCCTTCCTGGAAATTCTGTTTACCTTTGCATAGGGAGTCTTACTGTGATCCATTTATCCATCTATCTGTCCTCATGACAATCACAGGAGGGATGCTAGAGCCTATCCCAACTGACTTTGGACAAGAGGCGGGGGCACATATAGACAAACAACCATCACATTCACATTCAGAGTCTCCAATGAACCTAACATGCATGTTTTTGGAATGTGGGAGCAAACCGGAGTACCTAACTCACACATGCAAATGCCACACAAAGATTCGAACCCATGCCACTGGTGTGATAGTTGAATAGAAAATAATATTTTTCAAAAAAGCCTATGTTTAAGCTCTATTTCTGCATGCAAACCAACAGGTGTCATGAAAACAACTTCATCAAACAACTGAAACATGAATGTCCCACACAATATAAAGTTGAAAACATTATTTCTGAATAATATTACCCTGCTGGTGTAATGGTACACACATAATGGTACACTCCTTTTTTTTTTAAAGACACTGGGGTACGATTCCTGGCAAGGGCCCCCTACTGCGAGCCATTTGATATGTCCAAAGCCAGTCCCAAGACAAATGGACAAATGGAAGGTTGTGTCAGGAGGGCGTCTGGGGTTAAAACAAAGCAAATCTCTGCATAGGATTGACTTGCAGTTGTGACCCCTGACAGGGATAACTGAAAGACGAAAAAATGATCATAATGTTTTAATGTTCTATTGAACATCTCTGTGTGGAGTTTGCATGTTCTCCCCGTGCATGCGTGGGTTTTCTCCGGGTACTCCGGTTTCCTCCCACATTCCAAAAACATGTTGGGTTAATTGGCGACTCCAAATTGTCCATAGGTATGAATGTGAGTGTGAATGGTTGTTTGTCTATATGTGCCCTGTGATTGGCTGGCCGCCAGTCCAGGGTGTACTTCGCCTCTCGCCCAAAGACAGCTGGGATAGGTTCCAGCACCCCTGCGACCCTTGTGAGGAAAAGCGGTAGAAAATGAATGACTGAATAATCTATTGAACTTTTTAAACCTTTTCCTAATTTTTACGTAATACTGTGAATATATCCAGATAGATACATTTCCACTTATTACGAAATGACCTGTAAAGTGAATGGTTTCACTGTAATAGCCATGATTACAGCTTTTCCAATGTTTTTTTTGTCCAAATAGCACACTACCTGTGGAAAATATGAGGCTCCATATGTAAGCTCACTCACCTTCGTTCCATCATTTCACTTTAAGAGGGGCTGACAACCGTTTTATCAAAATACTTATTTGATGCAAGATAAAAAACAATTTTAATTACATCCTTTGCCGCTAGGGCAAGTTTAGCTTCAGCTAGTGGATGGGAAGTGAAGAGAAATGGGGGGGGGGGGGGGTGTGGGAGTTGGGGGGGCAGCGGGAGGGTGGTGGAGGGGAATGCCACCCACCAAGCCAGTTGCGGAGAGGCTCTGGGGGTTGGGCAGCTCACAGGAAACAGTTGTGGCTCCATCCCAGGCCTCACACCGAGCAGCCCTGGGCCACCCAGTCATCCACAGGCCAGACCCACCAAATGGCCGAGCCCACAGTGATCTGTTTATTTTTCATGCTTTGCTGATGGGAGGAGGGGGTCGAAGGGTGTGTGTGTTCAACCCGAGCTGTTTATTAAACCTTTGATATGTCATACGTCACTTGCGGGAAGTGTGTATACCTGCTTGTATATAGTTTGTCGGGGGCATGAGAGGGTGTTGACACAAAGGAGGGTTTAGACTTTGGAAGGGGATTTGACAGGGGGTAATGGGAAGCCTCACATGCAGAACTGAATTATGGGTCAGTCTCCAGCTGTCCTTGCTTCTTGATGTCATGGGGCGCGGCCACAGAATGGGGGAAGAAAACAACATGGTGCCGATATCATCAGGTGCGATATGGGAAATTGTCCAATTTCACTTAAACAGTCAGAAAATAATTCTTGACTAAAAATATGTTCACTGAAACAGGCCCGGATTTCACCTTCTAAATATGTTTTTTGTTATATTATTTTATTATATTTTATTTTTTTCATTATTAGAGCCCTCTAGACATGACATAGCACCCCTAGAGTCACCTTTACACTCGTATTGCTGCAATATGGTAAACATAATACAAGTAAATAAGCTGTGCACTGACTACTCTATTTCTATATTATTATCTGTTCAAAAGATATGGTACTATGAAGGGTTTTTGAAAATTGACATAAACCAGATGTGATGCTGTGCTGTTCATGTCATGCAATTGTTGTGACTACTCCCTAGTCTGGCTACTGACTTTGGATCGGAGTTGAAGGGCATTCGAGAGGTGGCTGTTTAACATACATGCTTTTTAAAAATTACACCGTCTTACCTTTTAGGAATATCTTTCATTGAGGCGTGAACATATTCTTGACACCTGACCTCCACAGCTTGGGAGTGTATCTGCCCTATAAAAGTAATATAAAATCATTAGCATTTCAGGCTACATTAGCATGGATTGTCTCCTGTTGCTTTTTTTGTTAGATATGTTTATTGCATGATTTATGACCTGCTTCATAAAAGATGCGTTCAATTTTTATTTATAATGATCCACAAATTTTAAAAAATTTAGGGCAGCATGTGTAATATATTTTATGTGAATACACATTTACATAATATTACGTGAATAACGTTTTTTATTAAAATGCTATTCATATGTTGTATTGCTTTTATTATGGTTACTGTTGTACTACTAGGATACATAATTGAGATTGCTATTTTCCATAAATGCACTAGATGGCGGTGTTAATGCCACATTTGACCAAAAGAGTAGAAGAAGAGGAAGACGAAGAAGAAGCAGCAGAATGACGACGGCCAATCAGATTGCTTAACACTCGGAAATAACTCCATTTTAAATTTTGAGCGGCTTTGAAGTGCGAGCGGATAACAAGTTAACAATTGTGACGCATTGAAGATTACGAAAAAGACAAACGTAAAGTAAGAAATCAGACCGGAAGACGATTCAATGCCAATACGGGCGTTTTAATCGATTCAAGCGGGGCTATACGTTTTGACAGTAGCAGCATCGTTTTAGCATTAGTTTAAGCTAGCACACTGTGGCTTTCTTCTTACAGTACAACCAGAAAGCGTGACAATGGAGTCCAGGCTGTCTCGACTGCTTGTTGGACATTCGGTGCAGATCAGTCGCAGCGATGGTGAGTCGATGATGATATATTGCTCTGCTTTAAGACGCCATCATAGGTGTCAGCTCTGAAGTTTGACTTGTTTACGTAGGCCGCGTCCACCTTGCAACGGTGAAGTCTGTGGATAACGTCAAGTCCACTGTCATGACTGAGTGGAAGGAGTTAGATACGTATCGAGGGAAAGAGGTCGGTCAAAACATGTAAGTAGTGTGTCATATCATCAGAAGTTGACAATCCCGTTTCTTGCACTTCGATCCAGATTGATGTGGGGGAGTTATGTGTACTCAATCCAGAGCTGCTGCCCAAAATACAAGATGTCATGAACAAACCTGCTCAGCCACCCAGCCCTCCTCCAGAGAAAGTGTGTGTTTACACCAAAACAACGCCATGTACAGTGGATGTTTTCATTGTTTTTGTGCCTTCCTCAGAAGTACGAGGGTCGACTACGCTCATCGAGGATTCCTGGCCCGCCCTCCTGTACGTAATTAAACTGGACTTGTCTAAATGTGTATTATGAATTGGTGACCAGATTGCTTGCTTCCCCCGTAAAGCCTCAACTCCAGCAGTGACCAAGGCTGACATGTCAGGTCAGCTAGGTGTTCTCCCTCCCTCTTATTCAGGGCTGGCTCCTGGCTTAAAAACTCATATGTCTTTGTTTAGGGCCACAGCCACATGATCAGAAAGGTTCTGACCACTTTCAAGGCACTTTAGATGTACAATGTTTATGCTTTCACTACTAGGGGCATGGATACTGGAGGTGTTATGTTTGATAAGCAACATAAGTCAAACCCAAGTAATATTTAAGACAACAATCGGGACAAAGAAAGCCTAGAGCCAGCACTGCTCTTCTTGCAAATCACCGATCCTGTAATACTGCTTCACTGGTGCAAAACACAAATGGGATGTAGTTGTAATTCTAGCAAATGGTAGCCAGCAACCACTGATTTTTACACCTTCCTCCTCCTACAATCAAGTGACAAGCAATAATACACACAGGTGCATCTCAGTAAATGTGAATATCGTGCAAATAAATCACTATAAAAGTCACTGTAATCGTCAGAATTATTCAGAAATTCATTCTTGAAATATTTCACTCTGTAGTGAATTTGTAGAATATAGGAGTTTATTGAGATGCACCTGCACATTCTTTGGTTTGGGTCTCACCGGGGAAACCTGTGGATAGAAGTTCAATCTAGTATTATTCAGTTGTGATTCTGTTGCTTCTGTAATAACCTCAGGTGTTGCTTTTATGTTTGATTTTGTTTTTTGTTTTTTTTTCCTTTCAGTTTTAAGCCGGCCTCAGGTCAGGCAGACTTGCAGATTCCAGTCCCGGGCTCTTGTCGCTCAGCAGGGCTCATCTTCGGAGGAACCTACTGAGATGGTCTCCTCTGGACCTCCCACTTCATTGGTCCTCACAAACTCTGGTTGGTAGAAATCTTCTAGAAGTATGGCCCATATTTGTATTATTTGATGGCCAACATCTAGCTTTGATGCTGGGAGGAGAAAAGTGCTTCAGCATCATTTAAAAGTACATTTTGCACAATAGTGGACCTATAATAAGGACAAATGCTTTTTAGCCCTATATTAATTCTCTTTTGCCTTGTCCAGTGATTCGGAATGATCAAAAGGAGGCTAAAGCAGCCACGTCGCTGCCTTTTGTCAGAGAGGCTATAAAGGAAAATGATGAACCGGTGAAGAATCCTCCATCCTCTGCTAAAGGTCAGTATTGGGGATGCACATAATTTGAATTTCCTGGCACCAAGAAATTGGATATTTACCAATATTGATTTGACAGCTCTGTTTACTTTGAAATGCTGCCACGCCAAAAGAGTCTGCTAGAAGTATATCCACGAATGTGGCTGTCTCCACACATGCAGCACCACATACATAGGCGCTCAGGCTTGACACATCCATGGTCTTCCTTCTGACTTATACTGTTCGTTTTCAGTGATGTAAAACTGTATTGCATCAGACTGATGTTTTGCTTAATAAGCTGGTAATTTGTCATCTGGTGTGTTCTGGTTTTCAAAGTGCATTTGAGTCACAGTGACAACTTTTTTTTTTCCTCAGGCAGAAGGAAGACCGTGGCTCCTCAAGAGCTCAACAAAGGCAACAAAAGACTCTCTTGCATTGTCAAACCCACTGAAATTCAGACCAAGAAGGGCAAGGTTGGTAGTCATCTATGCGGTCCCCCCGTCCGGTTTTTGATTGAAATGTATGAGTCAAAATGTACACTTCCTCTGCCTTCTTAGTTCAAAGAGGCGTCGCGGCCCAACCAGAAATTCTACGAAATGATCCAAGACTTCAGGGAAACCCTGGAAATCATCCCGCTATCGACAGATGATGTGGTAAGATTTTATTCAAAGACGAACTTGAATAACTAAATGTTATGAGCCTTTTTAAAATTTTTGTTTCATATGTCTTTTTGCATTTTTGTGTTTATTTTTGCAGATTGAACCTCACAGGATTTGCGTGTGTGTCCGTAAACGACCCCTGAACAAGCAAGGTATCCACGATGTACAGTCAGTGTCATTTTGCTGTCCCCTTTTCACAAGCCTGAAGAGCCTTTTCTCTTGCTGTGTGTTTCTAGAGCTCAATAGAAAGGAGATCGATGTGGTCTCTGTACCCGGAAGAGGTGGCCTGTTGGTCCATGAGCCAAAGCAGAAAGTGGACCTCACCAAGTACTTGGACAATCAAATCTTCCGGTTCGACTACTCCTTTGATGAAACAGCCACCAATGACTTGGTCTACAGGTATTGTTATTATTTCATTTTTTTTTTCCAGAGAAACCGTAGCAGATTTATTTAACTTGGACATAAATGTTTATTGTTTGTATAATCAAAGCTTTTATTATTGTGAAATTTGGTCTGTTTTCTTTATAAATGCAATTAAGGTGCCAAAATTAAATGTGTTGTAGGGCAGTGGTTCAGTTTTTGTTTTCTGCCATACTCCTACTGGGGCACAGGAATATTTTGAATTAGCAGTTTGTGAGTCCCTGGAAACATTCATTCATTTTCTACCGCTTATCCAATCACGAGGGTCGCAGGGGTGCTGGAGCCTATCCCAGCTGTTTTTGGGCGAGAGGCGCGGTACACCCTGGACTGGTTGCTAGCCAATCACAGGGCACATATAGACAAACAACCATTCACACTCACATTCATACCTATGGACAATTTGGAGTCACCAATTAACCTAGCATGTATTTGGAATGTGGGAGGAAACCGGAGTACCCGGAGAAAACACACGCATGCACGGGGAGGACTCCTCACAGAGATGGCCTGAGGGTGGAATTGACCCTGGTTTCCTAGCTGTGTGGCCTGCGGTCCTGGAAACAACCCACTGGAAATTTCGATTAAAAAAAAATAATAATGCCTCTTGTGATTTTCAGGTTCACTGCAAAACCTTTGGTGCAGTCTATCTTCGAAGGTGGTATGGCCACATGTTTTGCCTACGGTCAGACAGGAAGTGGGAAGACGCATGTAAGTGAATTGGGCGTTAAGATTGCGTTTGTAACATGATTTGATGAAAAATGTGGGGGGATTTTTTTGCATGTAGACAATGGGAGGTGATTTTTCAGGCAAGCAGCAGAACTGCGCCAAGGGAATCTACGCTTTAGCAGGTAGAACTCACAGGAATGCTAATTAATTCTAGTTTTAATTCCCTGACATAATATTCTTCACATTTTCTCCCTTCTAGCTCAGGATGTGTTCGCCTGTCTCGGTCACAGGAGGTATGCCAACCTGGATCTGTCTGTCTACGTCAGCTTCTTTGAGATCTACAACGGCAAAGTAAGAAACACCTCTTCTTTCTGTTTCTCTGTCAGGTTCTAATTCAGTCGCCCTATTGCTGTTTTTTGTGTCCAGGTATATGACCTGCTAAATAAGAAGGCCAAGCTCCGTGTGCTGGAGGACGAGCGTCAGCAGGTACAAGTCGTGGGCCTGGAGGAGGTCTATGTGTCCACAGCGGATGAGGTCATAAAGATGATCCAGCAAGGCAGTGCAGCAAGGTACAAGCTGAAGGCTTTCACCTTAAATCTGCCCTTGACAGAAACAAAGTCAGACAAGTTCTGCATCAACATCATTGCTTCCCTTTTTTCCTCCTTCTAGGACATTTGGCCAAACCTCGGCCAACGCCAACTCCTCGCGCTCCCATGCCGTCCTCCAGATTGTCCTCAGGCGCAACAACCGCACAAACACACTGCACGGCAAGTTCTCCCTGGTCGACTTGGCCGGCAATGAGCGCGGCACGGATGTCTGCAGCAATGACCGCGCCACTTTGGTGGAGACGGCCGAGATCAACCGCAGTCTCTTGGCTCTAAAGGTGCACTAGGCAATAATCAATCTAAACATGTGGATCATGCATTTGGTACATAAGAACTTCATCATAGGACCCTTTCCTCTTTCTCCTAAACAACAGGAGTGCATCCGGTCACTTGGCATGAACAGTGATCACATTCCTTTCAGGATGAGCACTTTGACCAAGGTCCTTCGGGATTCCTTCATCGGAGAGAATTCCAGGATCTGCATGGTATGTAAACATGACACATGTTAACCTTAGGGCAATACAGTCCTCCTTCGCCACTTTGGATTTTAATTTCACGCTTCACTCTTATCACGGTTATTCAAGATTATTAAGATTATTAAGTAATAAATCATGCTGATGTGTGGTTGAATACAGCCTATTAGTCAAATCATATAGTACATGTTTAAGCTAGTGTTATATAAGGTATTCAAAAGACACACAAGACATTGTAGTATTCTACGTTAGCAACTGTGTGTCAGTAATGTTGTGACGTATGCTGACACACAGAATCACGTATCGCCATAGCAACAGGCTTTTTATTGCAGGTTTGAATTATCTCACAAAAGACTGTTGTGGCCATAACCCACGGCAAGATCTTTATTCTGAATCCCCCGACGTCGCTTCCTTTCCCCACTCCTGGAACACACTTCTTGGAACACATTTCTAGAAACACACGCAAGCACAAGTCCTATTCATGTTTTGAATGCCTTATTTACTATTAACTTAACTGTAGAGTAATACGAATGTTAAGATGACTATAGGGGTGTTATTTCATGTCAAGAAGGCTCTAATGTTAAAAGGTAGTGCCTCCTCGCTACTTTGTTAGCACACTAGCAGATACTGTTGTTGTGATGACATGGGCGCTATCTGGTCGCTGCTGGATGGGCGTGCTGGAATCTGAGTGCCAAAATTGGAGGTTTG
The DNA here is from genome assembly GCF_037039965.1 of Doryrhamphus excisus. Classification (NCBI taxonomy): domain Eukaryota; kingdom Metazoa; phylum Chordata; class Actinopteri; order Syngnathiformes; family Syngnathidae; genus Doryrhamphus; species Doryrhamphus excisus. Next base: position 19,494,352 of record NC_136362.1, read on the forward strand.
AGATGCAGGCCGATTTTTTTTTTGTTTTTCTCCGCTTTGAGAGGAGCCACATGTGGTGGCACGGGCATCTGGTAAGGATGTCTCTCGGGCGCCTCCCTGGGGAGGTCTTCCGGGCACGTCCAACCGGTAGAAGGCCTCGGGGAAGACCCAGGACACTTTGGAGAGACTCCCAAGAGTCTCCCAACTGGCCTGGGAACGCCTTGGCATCCGCCGGAAGGAGCTGGGCGAAGTAGCAGGGAGAGGGAAGTCTGGGCTTTCCTGCTTAGGCTGCTGCCCCCGCAACACAACTTGGGATAAGCGAAGGATGGATGGAGGCACAGACATGGATTTGATTGTGCTGCTGTTTTCTGAACGGGCTGTCTGCAATACAAAGTGTGTGACTTTACCGTGGATTACATGCTTGCTTTTTCCGCCTCGTTTCCTGATCAGATCGCTATGGTGTCCCCAGGAATGGCTTCATGTGAATATACAATGAACACACTACGTTACGCTGACAGGTACATTGAAAAATACATTTTACATATTTGTATGGGATTATACTGTGTTGTTTTTTTTAAACAAGATTTCATGTGTTCAACAGAGTGAAGGAGTTGAATGGTAATTCCAAAGTCAGCGGAGAGGCCAAAGTTCAGGAGCCTGTCGACTGCTCTTCAGAGGAGGTCAGCATGTCCGGCTTCAAGCTAATACTAACACTAAAGCAAACTAAAGAGGTGTTTTACTTATGGCTTGTGTGTCACAGGACGCTGTTGTGGACAGGAGCGTGTACGACGCCATAAGCCATGTGGCGGAACTAGAGGAGAACGTTTATGCAGAGCTTCAGGTAGTCTGTCTTTATTTTGCAGCACCATTTTTAAATAAAAATGAATTCAAATTTGTCTGAACACATTGTTTTTAACTATTGTCTCTCAGAGGGCCACTGAGCTGGTAAAGGCAATGGAGCAAACTTCTTATAACATCGAAGCAGGACTCCCACACCTGATGGACTACTCTCAGAAGTTATTGGGTTTGTGCAAATCCTGAAATCAATGTGGAATGTGATGGACTACCTCTCTGTGATTAATACTAACTCTCCATCATCACCATCAACAGACACTGTCCTGGCATTGCAGACCGCTGTAGCAGACGAGAGAAAGGCAAGGCTCAACCACTGAGTCGTAAATCAACATCAATGGCTTCAGATGCAATTACTTGATGGATTTATTGTTTTGTGTATTAAATGAATGGAATGCAAGCACTAACTAAAATGTTCCATGCATTTTGCAGCACACTGCAACTGTGGGGGTAACAATTGCAACTCTTTTGGCATTGGTTTGAGTTTAAGGTTTTTATATATATATATGTGAAATTCATACAAATGTATCCTAAATAAAGATTTTCCTCGTTTCTTAATTTAGTCATGCATACATTTTGTGAAAAGTTTCTAACTTCGTGTAGTCAAAAGTTAATTGCTACATCTGCCTGATACTATTGTGTAACTTTTTTTGCCAAATGTTTTATAACTGTTTATGTCTGATTACACAACTTTAGAGGCATTGTAACATGACATGCTGGTCCTAAATGCTTAAATGCATTAATAAATGGTTGAAGTTGCAGTTTCAAAAAGGTTTAAAGTGTTGAAATTATAGCTAATAATAAAGACCCAAGCCTTCAGCCTTCGGCTGTGTTTTTGCATGATATTCTTGGTTATTGCAATGAACCTGTAAATAAACTAGTGAAATGACTTGACAATTAAAGGAAGGGCAGTTGAAAGGGGACTGTTAACACAACCTGCGGCACATATGGAGAGGAATAAGCTTTGGATGGGCAGTGAGTAATTTTTTTGTGTGTGTTGGATTTGTGCAGCCCTTGTGTGTATTTTGACTGCCTGAATGCTAGTTATTTGATTTTTTAATCAATATAATGCAAATTAATAAAGGAACAGCGTTACCTTAGATTAAAACTTGCTATAATTCAGTTTCGTAATTGCAGTTGTAGTTTGACTGCCAAGGCGCTAGATGGTGCTAAACCAAGTGTACACGTGTATTTACGTCGCTGTTGTGCCAGTGAAGAAAAGCCAGGGACCAACCATTCACCTGCCCCTAAAGCTCAACAAGCCTCAGTCGGGAAACACCCCGGAAAGAATGGCGATGAACTGGCTACGCTTTTCTGTCCTCGTCTTCGGGGTTTTGTCGCTGTGCCTCGCCACGTCTGGTGACACCAGTGGTGTGAAGAAGATGAAAATGCAGTTCGCTGCAGGGCCCCTGCTGAAGTTTCAAATTTGGTGAGCGAACGAGCGGAAAATGTGGCGAGTCATCGCAAGCTAGCAGACATCAACGGAACGTAGTGGCTAATCTCCTAGCTAGCTAATGATAGTTCTAAACCGTTCTCTTTTATCTACTTCCGGCCAGTTATAAGTGGAAAAGAAGGCCTCGAGTCCTTATTTTTGTCAAAACACGTGATTTAAAGAAACAGTAAGTGTCTTGAAATACAGTCATGTTTACGATGCGTTTTGAGCCGCGCTACAGTCTTTTATGTAATTTGCGTAACATTGCGAAACATTAACTAAGAATTAACTAAGATAAAAGGTTCATCCAAACACAGTATATTTTGTACTGAAAAAAAATTAAGCAAACCAAAGTAACTGTTCCGCAGGAGACATGTCACACAACCACACACCCATTAGCTATGTTTGTTGTCAGCTAATATTAGCAATTTGGCAAAGTTTAGCTGCTAACCTTTGCTATCATTGAATTAGGGATGTAGCTATTGAGTATTCCACTGCAAATTCCTTCGAGTAATTGGATAAAACACATTTTGCTTGGTTAGAGCACTTGTACAAGCAAAAATACATATTTTACTTAATCATGACATACCAATTGGTTATTTTTTTTAGATAGCGGTTTATTTCATGAATTCACATTGTACATTGGCACAAATGGTATTTATCCACCATGCACTAAAGGCACAGGACTTGGGAAGGTTAATACGACGAGCCTCATTGTGAACACGGGAAAACACCATGGGACGACAAAAAGTGATAGCATACAACAGGTGGTGGCGAGTGATGTGGGATTTTAACTAGGGGTACAACGATTCTGTATACAATTTTAATAAAACGTGTATAAATACGTAAGAAATTATGAGCCCCACATTGTGAAGTCAGACTGAAGAGAAAGCTAGCCCTCCACACGGCTTATATTATGTTTAGTGCAGTACGTACGATAACGTTCAGCGACATTAAATGTATCTTCCTGCTCTTTCAACTAAACATCCGCATTGGTGATGTTAAGGGTGCTACGATTCCTCAAGGCAGAAAGAAAATACATTTTCGTAATTAGGATACTCAAATTACTCCAGGAATCATTTCACCACTACATGGAATGTCTAGCATTGTAACCTCACCAGGACTCAAAATTGTTGTTTGTGTATGTGCACACACTAGTTACATTTGATGCTATAGTTTCTTATCTCTCTAACACATTTTAACACAAGATTTCAACTCATGCAGTATTATGAGGTCATGGTTCATTTAGTAGCCTGATGTGCACTAGTTTCTGTAACTTTATTGTTTGTGTTCGTGCAGCATCTCCTGAGGGTACAAGCGGGTGTTTGAGGAGTACACGCAGGCTTTGTACCAGCGGTACCCAGACATCCGCATTGAGGGGGAGAACTACCTTCCTATACCCGTCTATCGGTAAGCAAGAGATTATCTGGTGGATTGTAAGCTTCTTTGTCACAGTGGTTTGAGAAATGGACCTGGATTATTGTCTCATGCAAAATACTTCAGCTTTTACTGTGACCGCCTCATGAATACTGTACTAGGTGATTCACTACAGACTGCATTAGTGAAGACGAATGCTTTTAGGCTACAATGGCCAAGTTGTTAGGCGTTAATAAGACCCCGGGGTCTGCATGAGTTGTGCTGGTAATAAACACACCAGTGACCTGAAAAGGAACCTTTCAGGGTGAGCACGGTTCCTTCTGTGATGCTGGTAAAACATTTATTAATAGCTGTTAAGTCACACATTTAACTATAACAAAACAAGGAAAGACATTTTGGACTCACACCTAACTATGAAGACACGGGATGGATGTGTTATGCATAAAGGTTGGTTTATGTTGGTTTATGTTTCACTGTCAAAATTCCTTCTGTATTGCATTTTCAAGTCTAATAAATTGTGTAATTGTAAATATTTTTTAAACGCAATAATTTCCCTCCCCTTTCCTCAAGGAAACATGACATTTTATTTAAATACTAATACCACACCTTGTAAAAGGTGTGTCCAAACCTTTCATATCAGGGGCCACATTCTGCCTCCGCGTCAGGTTTTTTGTAATCATTGGCACCAACATTTGAACTTTTTCTTTCTTTGCTACATTCCCCCTTTTTGCTCTTTTGTCCCCATTTGGAAATACATTAAAACATGGACTGCTGGCCACAAATGCCCCCCCGGCCATACTTTGGACACCACTGGCCTATTATGTGATTTTAAAAATACATATTTAAAAGCTTTACATTTGAAATTGGGGGAAAATGGATGATTGTGTTATGAATGGTATTAACAGTACATGCGTCTATATGTACAATTAAGCCACACCCATCAGAATATATGCAGGCTATCCGGAGGGGTTTGAACACATTTAACATAATCACATAAGGTCTGTTTGTTCAAGCTGGCGTCTTGTCTGTCATCTCTCCCTCAGGCATATTGCTTCTTTCCTGTCTGTCTTCAAACTGCTGGTGATCGGTCTCATCATTATTGGGAAGGATCCGTTTGCCCTGTTTGGTGTTCAAGCCCCAGGTATCTGGGAGTGGGGCCAGGGAAATAAGGTACAGTTGTACGCCTTCTATATGGAACAGTGTTGATTGTCATGGTTGGAGTTTGCAGCAGCGAAGATCTGCACTGCATCACAATGAGTGCTGTGTGTTATCATAGATCACATGACACATAACATATTGTGTGGCAAGTATAGTGCAAGCCCATGGGCTTTAATTAGCCCGTCTACTGTGTATTGCCTCATCAGGAAGTTCCATTAGTGTTCAGGGCCAATGATGGGTGTGTTTGGATATCGTGCTTAAATGAGTCTTAGGAGGTGTTATGGATCATTTCTTAGTTTGTTTTTTTTTTTTTAATGTTCCTTCCCACTACTTTCAGATATATGCGTGCATGATGGTGTTCTTCTTCAGCAATATGATCGAAAATCAGCTGATGTCCACAGGGGCTTTCGAAATCACATTAAATGGTAAGTGTGTTGTGGTCAATGCGACCACATGGGTCAGTAATGCTATGAATACTTAAGAGTGGAACCTTGGTTAGCGTCATTAAGCCATTCCAGATGGTCCAAACACTGATAAACGTACACTAAAGCAATACATTTTTCCCATAAGAAATCATGTCAAACTAATTAATCTGTTCCAGAAAGCCAAAAAAGTTAATGCAGGGTTCCTACACAAGAATAGGAAAGTATTTTTATGAATTTCTCAGTGGAAAATGGAAAGTCATGTGTGTGAGTGTCTTGAGAATAACTTGAAAAGACACGGATCTATATATTTTCGCTTAGCTTTTAGCTAAGATGTTTGTGCTCACAATAGACAACGTATTCCGAAAAAAATTGGGTAAGATTGACAAGTTAAATAGCCCGTCCTCTGTTTTTAACACATTTATATACAGTGCATCCGGAAAGTATTCACAGCGCTTCACTTTTTCTACATTTTGTCATGTTACAGCCTCATTCCAAACTGTATTAAATTAATCTCTTACCTCAAAATTCTACACAAAATACTCCATTAGAACAATGTGAAAAAAGGTTTTTTGACATGTTTTGAATTTATTAAAAATAGAAAACAAAAAAATCACATTTGCAAGTATTCACAGCCTTTGCTTAATACTTTGTTGATCCACCTTTGGCAGCAATTACAGCCTCAAGTCTTTTTGAATATGATCCCACAAGTTTAGCACACCTATCTTTAGGCAGTTTTGCCCATTCTTCTTTGCAATAAGTCTCAAGCTCCATCAGGTTGGATGGGAGACGTCTGTGCACAGCCATTTTCAGATCTCTCCAGAGATGTTCGATCGGATTCAAGTCTGGACTCTGGCTGGGCCACTCCAGGACATTCACGGAGTGGTTCTGAAGCCAATCTTTTGAGATCTTGGCTGTGTGCTAATGTCTACTGTCTGTATGGTCAAGGTACATGACCAGTCTACTGAGGTCAAGAGCGCTCTGGAGCAGGTTTTCATCCAGGATATCTCTATATATTGCTGCATTCATTTTTCCTTCTATCCTGACTAGTCTGCCAGTTCCTGCTGCTGAAAAACATCCCCACAGCATGATGCTGCCACCACCATGCTTCACTGTAGGGATGGTATTGGCCTGGTGATGAGCAGTGCCTGGTTTCCTCCAAACATGGCGCCTGGCATTCACACCAAAGAGTTCAATCTTTGTCTCATCAGACCAGAGAATTTTGTTTCTCATGGTCTGAGAGTCATTCAGGTGCTTTTTGGCAAATTCCAGACGGGCTGCCATGTTCCTTTTACTAAGGAGTGGCTTTCGTCTGGCCACTCTACCATACAGGCCTGATTGGTGGATTGCTGCAGAGATGGTTGTCCTTCTGGAAGGCTCTCCTCTCTCCACAGAGGAACGCTGGAGCTCTGACAGAGTGACCATCGGGGCCTTGGTCACCTCCCTGACTAAGGCCCTTCTTCCCCGATCGCTCAGTTTAGAAGGCCGGCCAGCTCTAGGAAGAGTCCTGGTGGTTCCAAACGTCTTCCATTTACGAATAATGGAGGCCACTGTGCTCATTGGGACCTTCAAAGCAGCAGAAAATTTTCTGTATCCTTCCCCAGATTTGTGCCTCAAGACAATCCTGTCTCGCAGGTCTACAGACAGTTCTTTTGACTTCATGCTTGGTGTTTGTGCTCTGACATGCACAGTCAACTGTGGGACCTTATATAGACAGGTGTGTGCCTTTCCAAATCATGTCCAATCAACTGAATTTACTGCAGGTGGACTCCAATTAAGCTGTAGAAAGATCTCAAGGATGATCAGTGGAAAAAAGATGCACCTGAGCTCAATTTTGAGCTTCATGGCAAAGGCTGTGAATACTTATGTAAATGTGATTTCTTAGTTTTCTATTTTTAATAAATTCAAAAAAAGTAAAAAAAAAAACAAAACTTTTTCACATTGTCATAATGGAGTATTTTGTGTAGAATTTTGAGGTAAGAGATTAAATTAATACAATTTGGAATGAGGCTGTAACATGACAAAATGTGGAAAAAGTGAAGCGCTGTGAATACTTTCCGGATACACTGTAGTTTCACAATTACAGTTGCAGAAGATGCGTCTCAGTTATACCTTGATTGAAGACGTAATTGTTGACAGCGAGTGATTCAGGAGACCCGAGTCACATTCATGTTTTGCTATGAGTTATTTCTTGACTCAACTTCTTTATTAAAATTCTGGCACCTGCGACTTTGTTTGCCTCCATTGTGGGTTTTTTATGTAGCCGTGATCAAAAGAAAAGATGAGGCTTGTGGTGTAACTGTTTGTTAGCAAAGACCTAGTCGCCTGATGATGACATCATAGACAGGTGACAGCGCTGACTTCAGGTTCCTGTTACCATGTAGTATCAACTGGAAAATATGCGCAAACCTAGGCAAAATTTGGCATACATTTTCATCACTAACCGAGGTGCCACCACTGTATGTTGATAGTTGTGTGGAATTATGAACAAAATTTGTCTATGTAGATGTGCCAGTGTGGTCCAAATTGGAGTCTGGTCACCTGCCCTCCATGCAGCAACTGGTGCAGATCCTGGACAATGAGATGAAGATGAATGTCCACATGAACACAATGCCACACCACCACTCCTAACACCGCTCTTCACTGTGTGGCAGCAGCTAAAAGCCCCTCCATGTAAGGACGTGTTTGACTTCAATGTTTCTATATTGTAAGGTAAGGCTAAGCTAAAGTCTCTGTGTGCTTCTGTCTAGGTTTGAGGTGGGACTCTCCTGGGGCTGTGACGGGATGTTTATGAAGGTCTGCGCTGAAGGCAGGAAGACTGCCAGCACAGACTGGATGCCCTCATTGTCGTCACCATGCCCCTTAGGGATGCCCCACCACTGACGCCAGAGTGGGATTCACAGCGCGCCTGCCAGCCAGTTGGTCCTTTTCTTGTACTATTTACTTCTTACCCCAGCAGATATCACATTAGGAGAGATTTGACATCCATGAGTGCATCTTCAGTAGTCTTTAACTGGTTGCATATTATTGATCATTGTGATTGAATTAATTATCATTTATACCACTGAGCCAAATGTAGAATTATTAAAGGTTTATTCTAAGAGTATCTAATGCCCTGTAGAAATGCACATTTTGTCATGCTATTGTCAAAATAACATTGGAGAAATTGTTTTGCTATGATTTCTGAGTAATTTTTATATTTGCATAACTTGGAATGAGTTGATACGATGAATAAAAGCTATTGTAACTGTGGAAACAGTGGTCTTCTCTCAAGTTTTTGGTTTAGACACAGTCTTGAAGGCAGCCCTGGATGAAGGTGCGTTCATGCTGGCTCATCAACATGTTGGTGCTGACCTCCAGAAGCCTTTTGCCAAAAGCACGGATGCTCGGGGCCGGAATGGTCTTCTGTTGCAAGGGTGTTACCAGGCTCCAGTTGAGATGCTGGATGCACTGGTGGAGCTTCACTTTGGCCGCCAGCACAAAGAGCTCATCCTTCAGTACCGATGGTCCGCAAGAAGGCCTCTCTTTTGTGCATTTACACTGTGGGAAACAGGCATTTTTCTGTGTAACCTTTAACACTAAACTGAGATACACTGAGCCTGCTAAACTAAAACTGTGCAACAGACACTGAATGTAGTTTTATTCAAATAAGGAATACATCAGGCTTACCTGAGCACTGCAGCTACCCACGCTACACCTTGCTTGTTGACCATTGGCCAGGAAGGAGACAAACACTTGGTCCTTCCCCAGCACTCGAATCCCAACATTTCTATTGAGGGACAGGAAGAGTGGAGGCAGGTGAGGTGGGGGAAGGGTTTTCCAGGTCCAGCGACGGACTCTGGCGCTGGTCTCATCCAAACACTGACCACCTAGTCTATTCAGACTCAACCTAAAAGACAATCAGCATATTCAGTATGCTTTGATATCGGTCAATAATCATATATTAGTCAATATATCCTTTTTACCATCTGTTTACCATATTTTTCCATTTCTGTGGTAACAGGTCGCCATGCCATTGGACTGGAAGATGGCTCGAATCGGTCGATGGGGTGTGAGGCTCTCGTCATACAATATGCAAACCCTTCCTTTGTCTTTGGTCACCACAACAACAAGAGCCACGAGGCCGCTGGGGTAACTGTCCACACTGATAAGGATGGTTTGACAGCATGTGCGATGTACAAAACATTTTTCAAGGTATAATCTGATTATTTTTGCAGTGACTGGATACAAGAGCTGAGCTGAGCCATCTGGGAACATGTTGACAAAGGTCTTGCCGTTCATGTAAAACTTCTGTTGAAATTCCCCGTCCTGACAAAACAACGTATGAAGGTAGAATTCTTCTCATAAATTGTACAGTATGTTTGCATGATAATGATGCAAAAAAGGGTTGCATTGTTTGGCAAACATACTTTGGAGGATAGGATTATTTTTTAATTGGCGTACCGCTGGTGGAACTCACGCCTGTGATGGGCATATGATTGGTTTGCTATTAGTCTCACCTTATGATGACATATACCAAAAGGAGTTGGCTTGTGGTCGCAAACAAACATGCTGGCCTCCTCCTTTATGTGCACAACATTTTCAGTCAGGTTACGATTGACCAACCAACACGGTTGATCTGCACATGCACCGAACCGGAAGCTGAGGACGTTTATTTCAGGGGCTGTTGGACAACAAAGGTATATGTTATTTATTCTAAAGTCCTTCACCATGTCCTTTGCAAAAAAATACTTTACATTTCATAGGATTTTTCCAGATGGGGGTGCTTGCATTAAGCTCCAAGATGAACGTAAAAGGCAACTGTATTTTGTTTTACAGGTCCAAATCAATGTTAATATCCATAATTATGGATTAATTCATTCATTTTCTACTGCTTTTCCTCACAAGGGTCGCGGGGGTGCTGCAGCCTATCCCAGCTGTCTTCAGGCGAGAGGCGGGGTACACCCTGGACTGGTCGCCAGCCAATCACAGGGCACATATAGACAAACAACCATTCACACTCACATTCATACCTATGGACAATTTGGAGTCGCTAATTAACCTAGCATGTTTTTGGAATGTGGGAGGAAAACGGAGTACCCGGAGAAAACCCACGCATGCACGGGGAGAACATGCAAACTCCACACAGAGATGGCCGAGGGTGGAATTGAACCCTGGTCTCCTAGCTGTGAGGTCTGCGCGCTAACTACTTGACCACCGACGCTGGCCCTTTAAGGCTGGCCCTTTAAGGCTGGCCCTTTAAGGCTGGCCTTACTTGACCACCGTGCCGCCCCATAATTATGGATATTTAATAAAATTATTGGTCCCATGTGTACACCACCCACAAAAAAGTACATTTTATTTGTTTATTTTTTCAGCAAATAAGCTAAGATAGCATGACAATGCTGCTACAATGTGAGTCTAATGTTAGCACCATAGCTAATGATTGTGTCCCCCTCTAGTGCAGCTCTGTCTTAAAGAGGTGTGGACAAACACAGCTCATTTGCATTAAAGCTACACACACAAAATGACGTGTTCCCAAAAAACACTTTTCTTTCAAATCACTTCCAATACAGTACACAGTACACAGTAAACACTGAAACTGATTTAAAATAGTTGAAAAATAGTACAGTATAATATGACTTCAATGTGATAATAATGATGAAGCTTGTCTGTTTACTCACATGTGTCTGTCCGTTGTTGGACTGCCTCATCGCCCCTCTTCCATCCTGATCGCTCCCTGACGGAAGAAATGACTTAGATGAATTTCTTACTATCAGTGCCTGCTAAATCCTTCGAAGAACACCTCATTCCACGTTGCAGTTCCAGGCTCATACTGCGGGCTTTCTTCTCTCTGAGAAGCGCGTCTGCAAGTTGCGTGGTGGGCTTTCCTGGCCTCATGCTGGGGGACGCTTCCTGTTCGGCCTCCGCCAAAGGCCTCTTCTTCACCAGAGCCATGCACAGTTTCTGGCGCTCGGTGCAGCAGAAGCCTGGCACCACCTAAAGGTACATGATGGACGTGAGCTGAGTTGATGGAGTGTTTAGGTCCCCAGAGTTGAGTCTTACCTCCATCTCCTCTTCCCATCTCACGTCCAGCAAAGGCCAGGCGGTCTTGTTGCAGTACTCGCACTTTCCCAGCCATTCAAATGGAGGCTGCAACCACATGAGGGAGCGTTTAGGTTCTTTACTATTGAGGATACATTTTGTTTCACTACCTCTGAATGACTGTCTGCTGTGTTGAGCCTGGGGTTGTCAGACTCGCGGTAGTAGCTCAGAACTCCTGCTCTGATGCAGCGGCTGGGTGGGTCTGCACTCTATAGAGAATCACATTAGCGGGAAAGTGATGATCGTAGTGGATGCATGGAAATATACTCACATAGTTGTTTAGGTCATGGAGGAGCTCGCAGAGATCATGTTCTAACTTTGCAACCGCATTATCTAATGACAAAACATTTTTAGAATCAATTCAAGAAGCCCAGAGAGCACAAGTAGATGTAACCCACCATATTTTTGCATTATACCAGGAGAAAACTCACCGGAAAAGCTGGACCTCATCTTTTTTTCTCTACTTTGTTCCTCTCCAGACTTCACTCACGTCTTGTGCAACGCTTCTATCGTGCAATATTCACCTCACTCAAAATGAATGCATTGCAGGTAAGTAAACATGCTTCTAAATGCATGTCAGATTGATTGTAAGATGCAATAGAATGTGGAAAAGTAGCAGACATACCAGAACGCCACATTCTAGGCATGTGTTCACTGCTTCAGTCTTACGATTGTTGTCAGTAACCATGACGATGTGCTAGTTGTGGCTGTCATGAGTAACCGTGGCAACCCACCTGATATATGTGTAATGAATTGTCAACCAGCAATACCAATACTATTACAAATGCAAACAATTGATACATATACATAAATATATATACACATAAAATACACAATAAACTTTTAAAAGGCAAATTTGGAAGTTCAGTTTTATCGTGACAACGCCACATTCCTTTGCGGTTTTATTTGGGACTTGTAGTTATACAGTTTCACCAGCAGATGTCGGAAAAGGACGGACGACAGGTTAACCAAGACTGTCGTCAATATAACAGCGATTAAAGTAAGGAATTTGTATGACGTCAAAGCTATCAAAATGTTACGTAAATTCTGCGGTTGAGGCAGCTTTATTATTATTAATTTACCATAAAATCACCGGCCACTTCATTAAGAACAAGATCAGTGCACGGACACCTGCTAAAGCGCCGAATAGGGTCCAATATGTCACGAAACGTCATTGTTTCGTACCTGTCTCAAAAAAAGGCAAAAAATGCAACAATGATGTAAAATCTTACATCTCCAAAATACTTTATATACAGTATTTGAACAATCCTTGACCAGGTGCAACCAATTGTAAGATGATCAACTACCCCGCCCACCTCAGCTTCTAATTGGTCGCTGCTTTCCCTGCCACACTTGCCACAAGGAAGTAGTTACCAATACAAAAAGCAGCCCTAAAATGTCACAGGCGAGCTTTTTTCATGAGTCTCAAGCGTAGTGACATGATTCACAAAGCAAACAAGACAATTGTTGCACTTTGCTGGGCTTCAGCCCTTATTTTAACATGTGTTTTGATGGTCGACTGTTATCGTCTGAGGAAGGCAGACAGGAGACAAGATGATCCAGAGGCCAAAGCTGCAGGCCTCAGAAGAGGCAAGATTGTATTCGGGGATGTTCTGGGAGGGGATTCTCTGGTGATGAACACCAAGAAATCAAACGCGTCTGTGGAGGATGACATGTTTTATCAAGCTGATGTTCCTGGTAGGAAGCAGTATATTGTTGTTTTTGTTGTTTTATATAAATAAGAGGTTTCTCACTTTCCATTAGCACCAACACAACAGACAACCTCTCAGGAAGCCTTCTGGAGGCTTATGAGCTCGCTACATTGCGCTGGTGACCAGATGAAGCTCAGGGTTAATGTACCAGGGCTTAGCTACTTGAGTGTGCAGAAAGGTAAAGTGAATCAAACATCAAACCTCTTTACTGTACATCTTTCACATGCAACAAAATGAACGCTAAGTTTTTTTCCCCACTTCTTCTGAAGCTAATGGACATCCATTGCCTTTGTCCCTCGTGCCTTCAACCTGTGGCTACAACATACACTGGAATTCTCTTGGGTTCCTCATGTATGTCCCTTTTGGTGGCTGCTATATGCTTCAACAGGTAATATTTACAAAAGAAGCAAGAAATGTCTCCAATGCATTGTAGAGCATAGAATGTGTTTTCTCTCCAGGGTGGAAGTTTTGTGCTGCCAATGCTTTGGAAGGAACTTCCTGTCTCTCTCTGGTGCCCCAAACCACCCACGACAACTGCTGCCCCAAAGGTAACCACTGCACTACCGTCAGGTCCAAATGATTCCAATGCCCGAGTCCCTGCTACGCTGCCTCAGACCACCAATTTGCCCACTTGGCCCAAGGACCAGGTGTTACCCCGTGGCTTTCAGAGCCACAAATTACCCACTGATGCACAGATCCAAATCCTCCCCCCTGGGTCTCAGTTTCCCTTACCTTCTGTGTCTCAGGACCGCATGTTACCCTCAGAACCTCAGGTCCAAATCCTCCCTCGTGGGTCTCAGTTTCCCTTTCCCTCTGGACCTAAGAACCCCAAGATTCCCTCTGAGCCCCCGGTCCAAATCCTCCCTGCTGGGTCTCTGTTTCCCTTTCCCTCTGGGCCTAAGAACCCCATGTTTTCCTCTGAGCCCCAAGCCCAAATTCTACCCCCTGGGTCTCGGGTTCCTTGGAGTCACATAATGCCCCAGTTCCCTGGGTACCCAGTGGGCCTCCCAGCACCTCAGAACCTCCATGTACCTCGACAATACTTGGTGCCACAAGTGAGTCGGTACCCACTGGTAAATCCCTACGCCTGGCATTTCCCAGTACATCAGCCACTAACTGGGAAGCAAACACCCGGCCAAAAGGAAGCGGCTAATCCAGGAATGCAGCCAAGTAGTCCCCATTTTCCCTGGCCGTATCCTTATTACCCTCCACAGCCGACTGCAAACCCAGCAGAGACCACAACTGCAGCACCATCCCAATTCCCCCCAAAACTAATGCCCGCTTATCAGGACCTCATGGCTGCAATGCTTGCTGCTCGCTGAAAGTTGCTCCAATAAATTGCTGAATAAATAAGATGTCTGTTGATTTCATTTGCATCACATATTGTATATCTTGGTAACTAAGCAATTACTGAAATGGCTTTGATCAAATTTTAAATGTCACACTAAAAAGCAAAAATTGCCCGACTGTCATGTTACCAGAATAAACACAGCATACTCTGTTATTGGCTGTTCAATTGTATTAAAAAAGCTCTCAATTGTCAATGTGTGATGGAAGAGCTTTGAGATGCTCTGGTTGAGATAAAATATTTGTTTATTTTGATGAAATTATGGCCAATATCAAATCAACAGTAGGGATTACGTTTATTTTCCTACAGCGTCATATGCAAATTATATGCAGATTAGACGATGACGTTGTCTGGCGACTTTCAGGACAGCCAATAGCTACTTATCTTACTGAAATGTTGGCAACAGTGACAGAGCACTCAGACTGACGGAAAACACTTTTATTACTGTAACTGTTATATTGTTTTTTGAAGTAAATGCATGAAATGAATATATAAAAAATATTGGCCGCTGAATAACTGGATGGCTGTATTCATTTGAGCATGTATTTTCAAAAGCAATATGCAGCACTTACTGTCTTGCAGGCAGACTTAACGACACATGTGAACAATGCAGCAACACTTCCTGATCTTCTTAATCTACGCCTTTTCGTCTAAACCAGGGGTGTCAAACATACGGCCCGCGGGCCGGAACCGGCCCCCAAGGAGGTTCGATCAGGCCCGCAGGATAATTTGAAAGTGGAAAAAATGCATAAAAGACATGGAATTAATATTTTTAATTCGCTGCAATTCATGGATTATCCGCTAAGGGGCGCACTCTTTCCATTAGAGTAGAAGACAAGCCGCATCACTGAGACAGACTGAAAACAGCAGAAGGTATCAATGCGCCATCTGCTGCTTGTTACGACGTTGTTAATACCTTGGTCTCTACCTCTCCGCTACACCCTCATTAGCCAAAATGTCGTTATCCAAACAGAGAAAAGTAGATAAGGAGTGTAGAATTTTCAAAGAAAAATGGACCACGTCCTATTTATTTACAGAGATGCACGGAAAACCTTTGTGTGTTTGCAACAAGTTTCGGTATTGAAGGAATATAATATTCGACGCCACTACGAGACTCATCACAGCGAAAAATATGATGGCTTGCAAGGACAACTGAGAAGAGATAAGATTAACGAATTGCTGGCGGGTCTGAGGAAACAGCAGTCAACTTTCATCAAGAACCGAGAAGTCAGTGAAGCAGCGGTAAAAGCCAGCTACCTAATTGCTAGCGAAATAGCATTAGCATCGAAGCCGTATTCCGACGGTGACTTTGTTAAACGATGCATGATGAAGGCGGCTGAACTTGTATGTCCCGAGAAGCGACAAGCTTTTGCTCACAAGGCTCACAAACAAGCACTTAAATGACATTCTGAAAGTGACAGCTAGTCAGGACATGACACCTGGTGTTGATGCACTTGTACAGGCCAAAAGATGCCAAGTTTCAGGAACAAATACAAGTCCAGACTAGACTAACACCTTTAAAATGCTGCCTTAGATACTGTTTGCATTGAAAGAATACAGCTCTGTGAAGATGAATCCTTACTGTGGTGATTTAAAAAATGTGCACTTTAATGTTAGTCAGCAGCTTCAAAACAAAAGTTGTGTGATGGAATTCTACTGTTCATACAACTCCATACATTTTCAGTATATATTGTATGTGTATGTATGTTTCATGTATGAAGTTTACAGATTTACAGGACAGGCAAACACTTTCTTCATTACACATTTAAAATCACTCTCCTTAGTTTGTAAGGTGTACGCAGGGATTACATTTAGATTTTATATGCGTATGTGTAAGTGGTTTAAAAATCCCTTTCTTTAAAAGTCTCATTTAATCTTAAAGTGCATTATTATATTTTTCAGTACCAATTAAAGTATTGTGCCTTTGTACAATCAGTGGGATCAGTTGCAATGCATATTTGTGAATGATAAAAGTAAATTGCACATTTGTCTAAGGAAATATGAGGTGTTTCATGAAATGTTTTGTAAAAGGATAGTTCATTAAATTTCAATATTTTCCTAATGTTCTTGTGCTTCTTTACACCAAAACAAAGGAAAGACATGATATTTTGGTTATTTATAGCAGAGTATGGTATCATTTTAATGGTCCGGCCCACTTGACATCTCCCTAGGCCGTATGTGGCCCACGATGCGAAATGAGTTTGACACCCCTGGTCTAAACGCTTGCTCTAACCAGTACACTGCCCCCTATAGCTCACACATGAAACAGCGGCTTGGAGAACACCATATTCTCCGTAATAATACCACCACTATCAATGTTTAAACGGTTAGAAATGTTCAAGTACCGTGCAATGGCAAATAATAGGGGAATACATTAGGTGTCATTTGGAACAAAGGACGGCCAATAGGATTTTGATTTGTAATTAGCTCACCTGTGTATAGTTTGATTAACACAGGTGTATTATCCCTCCTGCTCCTCACCAGGCGTCACCCTGCTAGCAAAAGCTAGCTAATGTTGCAAAGATTTTTGTAGCATTGTCCTCATAACAGAGTGTTTACGTTATGGCGGTAGATGCTCCAAGGCAATGCTGTGTCTCATCTTGTCGGACTGTTGCGCTTGTGTTGCTTCTCTTCGCTCTGGTGCCGAGTTTAAGATGTTTTTCGTGGAAGGGTCTTGGTCACAGACCCCCACGCAATTTAGCAAGTGAGGGTGTAAGGAAGGGCAAGATTTTCTTCAATGGGAAACCAACATCAGGTAAGATCAGATATGTTAGCAGATAATTCTGTTAAAACTGCTGTGATAATTGTTCAATTTCAGAAGGACTATGGGACTTCATGGAGCCCTCTCTGCAATGTGGTTTACATCAGATGAGATTAACAGTCCTGGGCCTTGGAGCTGCAGACTGGAGACTAGACCTGGGTATAGTCTGTTCCAACATTAGTCAGGATATGTCTTTAGCTGACTCTCTGTACTTGTCACAGGCAGTGGACAATCCCAACCTTTGAGCAAGGCACTAGACTCTTGTGGCTATTTGCTCCATCAGAATGCTTTTGGCTTTGTGTTGGTAATCCCTTATGATGGCTGCAATGTAATACAAGAGGTATGTGTTCACTCGTCAATTAGCAGATGTTATTAGATATTAACACAAAAGGAAACTATGTTGGGTTTTTCATCACCCCCATTGCACCAAATACTGCGGGGATTCCATCCAGGACCACCAGCCCTATCAATAGGCTGCATGGCGATAGAGTGGTTAGCGTGCAGGCCTCATACCTTGGAGACCTGAGTTCAATTCCACCCTCGGCCATCTCTGTGTGGAGTTTGCATGTTCTCCCCGTGCATGCGTGGGTTTTCTCCGGTTTCCTCCCACATTCCAAAAACATGCTAGATTAATTGGTGACTCCAAATTGTCCATAGGTATGAATGTGAGTGTGAATGGTTGTTTGTCTATATGTGCCCTGTGATTGGCTGGCGACCAGTCCAGGGTGTACCCCGCCTCTTGTCCGAAGACAGCTGGGATAGGCTCCAGCATCCCTGCGACTCTCGTGAGGACAAGCGGTAGAAAATGAATGAATAACGGGAATATTAGTAATAACCTGGTTCAACACGGCCATGTAAACACCAATAACCTTTTGAAAAACCTGAATATGCTCAATATTACCACGGGTTTAAACCTTTTCTAACCTGAATATTGGGTCATGTATACGGATATTCCCATCGAAATTAATATTGATTTGTGTTCGAAAGGAATCTTGGGCCTTTGACAGGAAGTATTGAATTTGAAAACATGGCGGCACGCAAAACTGCACATTTTTGGAGCCAGAAGGAAACTATCTGTAGCACTAAGAAAGGCAAGTACTGCAGGTCCCGGGTTGTTCATTAATTGCCTTGCTGGTGTTTTTGTTTTTGTATACAGGAAGAAGAAGCGGATGTGCATTGCGTCATGATGTTCTCCATGAGTCACTGTTTTGATCTGGATTTACAATTAAACTGGTTATTCCGAATGTTTCAGAAACCGGAATATTGACTGCATGTAAACGTAAAAATGTATCTTTGATACACTGCTCGCTCCTCCCCCCTGCAAACTCTCCTGCTAGCTTGACCGATTTTGGATCCGGATTTGTAATAAGTGACTAGAATCATTGGAATTGGAAAGTAGGATACTAATGTTGGCAACAAAGCTATGTCAGCTACACTTTGTCCTCACTAGGGGTGCCGGGTATGCTGGAGCCTATCCCAGCTGGCTACATTTATAGGTCAGGAAAGTGGAAAAAGCATAAGAGGTCCCCTTAAGATATGTAGTGAAGCCTGTAGGTTTAGTATGATAAAAGGGGAGCTTTTAAGGTATTGGAAGAGGTTCATGTGATATGCACAGCATAATTCATGGATATATTAGAATTCTGTTGGTTGATCATGAATGAATCGATTGAGGCAAAATGGAGTGCACTACTTGTCACTTGTTTTGGGAGGTTGAGCGACGTACAGTAAATCCAGATCTCCAAAATGGGGCTGCCCAGTTGATGATAAAATATATTCAAAAGCCTATTGGTCATTGCACCAATTGTTGTTTTTTTTAAGTTTCATGATGCTGCTTACTTTGCTTTGTTTCAGGGTGGCTATTATGTGTTGCCAATGAGTTACCTGCAGACTTCAATTACACTGGCGTGCCCCATGACTTCCGCTTTGACCACTGGAGATTCCATCCCTCCAATTGCCAGGAACACATACCGATCCAAGCGCTATGCAGCCCCGGCATTCTCCAGCTATGACCCTTACCAACAACATTATCATTCATATTTGTATTACCTCTACTACATGAATATGATGGCAAATCATCAGTTTGGCCAACCAGTTTACAATCCCATGTATTATCCGTTACGCTACAGCCCGCCCAAGACCACCACTTCACCCCAAGTCGCCACTCGTGCTCCCTTTGACTCCAATCAGAAATTTGCAATGCCTTATCCCATCTATTCCCACTATATTCCTCCTCCCTACCCAAATGCACCCTATTGCCACATGCCAGGTGCATTTTGTCCAATAGCCTTTCCTCAATATTACCCAGGGCCGAACCAACCAATGGAACCTACCCCAGCTCCAACTGTGACGAGGCTGTCCACTGTGGCGAGGCCACCCACTGTGACAAAAGCGCCCACTGTGCCTACTACTACATCTAGATGCAAACATTCAGGTACCCCTACCACCACAACGGTATCACCTAGATATAAACCCACCACGACTACTGCCACCTCCACCACTACTAAATCAAGGTGTAAACTCAGAACCACCACTTCAACCACAAAGAATAGAAGCTTTACCCCGTATGCCGCAGCGCCCTTTGCACCAGAGGTTTCATACAACACAAGAGGGGAAACGCCAAGCGATCCTAAAAGTGTACCTCAGAGCGGCTACAAATCTGGACCACTACTGAACTACCAGTACTGGCAACAAGAGCCCTGGGTTGAGGACCCAGAGTATGACTGGGATGATCTAGATCCTTAGCTGGTAAGCATCACCAAGTTGTCACTTTCCATACTTTCTACCCCTCGATGCCAACTGTCTTTCATTTTTCTCTTTCAGGGGTGTAGTCCTGATGCCATTCAATAAATGTTTTAATTAGAAGGTGGTCTGAATGGTTCTTACACACAGGTTACCATTTCAAATGAAACCTTTGTCGTGATATGTAGAGTACCCCACCTCTAGTATGTTTAACTGCAGTATATGTACTCTGCAATCTAATGTACGTACTTTCAGCTACAAGACATGTCTATTGCTGTGATATACAGTAGTTACCCAAAGTGAGCTAAAATCACATTTTTTCTCATATTTTGACTCTACCAGTCCAGTGTTTACCTTGCCTGTAGTCAGCTGGGATAGGCTCCAGCACACCCCAGAGACCCAAGGGAGTATAAGCAGCATAGAAAATGGATGGATGAGTATTTTGACTTTTAAAGTCGCATATTTACGTCATTAATACTTCAACTATGCAATTCTTTTCTTAATGACTATTTTTCTAATATCCTTATTTTTGTCAACACACAGCTATTATATAACTGGCAACACAAGTACACCTCACAGTGAACATCCAATGTCCCTTGAGAAGAATGTTTTTGAAATATTGTAGCCATACAATTGAAGGATGGATGGTGGGTTACGTTGGGGTAATCTACTACCATGCCTGTGTATTTTTACTTTTAAGCATATTTAGCATGTTTGGCTATCTGCTTTTCTTCCATAACTAAAGGCCATGATCCCATGTTTCCTTTTGCTTTTCCTGTGAAACCTGCCCAGGCTTTCCAGTGCGCATGCACACACACCCCATTCTGTCTCTTCCCATATATTTCCACATGGTGCTATCTCCTCTGGGCACCCCTGCCACGATGCACATCTATACACATCACTGGAGCTGGGCCGCACGTGACTGCCCAGTCATGTTGTGCTGCAGAAGCAGGGATGTGTGCTTGTGATGCTGCTCCTTCACTATTGAACCTCCCTGAAGACGAGCAAAGACCTCTGTTCATGCAGCCTGGAATGTTTATATCGTGTGGTCCCCAAGCATTGGCGAGAGACAGCTCTTGTTTCATTAAAGGATGTTATTGGGGAATTGTTGCCATTCTGCCATGAAGGTGAGTACTTTGCCCAGCATTTCTACATGATTAAGGTGGCTTGAGTAATACTTGTCATTTTTTTTTAAATCTCAGGGAACATAGACACATCTCACCTCTGACATCCCTGACACTGTACAATCTTTCCATGGAGGAAGACTATGATGTGGACATGGATGAAGTATTCATGGGAAGGGTCACAGCAGGTCACTGGTGGATGGACTTGGGGAAGGAGGACATTGAAGCCGAAAGAGGCTCCATGGTGAACAGTCGCAGCTGGGCCGAGGAGCTTCAAGAGTGTTACAATGGAGGACAATCCAGACTGTCCATCATCTCGGTGAGCGTCTTTAATTATTGGAAACCTGCCGTGCGGCCCACATTCCCAAGGGAGGCGATCATACTCTGCTTCAACATGTCCGTACATTTCGGAATTCATGCTCCCCAGAACTCGGCGCAGACTATGCTTGACTGTAGGCAAGACTATATTATCTTGCTACTCGCTAGTGTTGCTAGGATTAAACTAATGGCTTTGTTGTCATTTCAGAGGACACAAAAATACGCTGCTTTAATAATAATGGCAGTGTATTATAATATTAACTTGAATATAGCTGTTATTATTATAATAACAGCAGTGTAATAATAACCTGTACACTTATTGTATTGTATGTTACTATTTCAATCTTTTATCCCTTGGGAAGACTCACCTTTTGAGTCTGAATCAGGAGTGTCAGAGAGGCATTTATGGCCCATAACTGTGTGTTTTTTTTTTACTGGCCCTCTAAACCAGTGATTTTCAACCTTTTTTGAGCCACGGCACATTTTTTACATTGTAAAAATCTTGTGGCACACCACTAACCAAAAATGTTCCAAAATGTCACCACGACCTCACACGTGCATCAATAAGTCTATGGGAGGAACAAGGTAGGTGTTGCCACACGGACCAATATTACATTGCTCTGCCAGTCTTTACACCACAGACACTCCACAGTAGCCACGTTTTTACATCACCACTTTTTCTCTTTCCCAGTGACCTTTCGGGAAACAATGGTATCCATGGAAAGGAATATTCCAATCTCTTGTCTACATGCGACGTGAAAATCAACCAGAATAGTCAATAGGGCATGCCCAGTAAAACGTAAACATCAACATCACGTGATACCGGCTTCCCCAAGTTTTTCTTTCACTTGTTGGAATAACTCCGTATTGCCAGTTTTTTGTCTGTCCAGTCTTGAAATTTAGTTTGAATCAAAAACAAACTTTGCTTAGTCCAGTGCCGATTGCTGGCCTCCATTTTTAAAAGTGAAGAACGTCTGGATCTGCGTGTTACGTCATATCTGAGCATGCGCTGAAAGAACGCACCCGGGATCAATTTAAACAGGAAAAGATCAAATTCAATCTTGCTAATATTTTATAATTCAACTCAGGACATGTTTTATATAGATATATATTTTCTTTTTTAATAAAACTGCACTTGTGAATGGCGTATAGAAGGGTTTAGATTCTGTTTCACAGATGGCGCTAATGCATACAAAAGCTGCTTGCCAACCGCCAATAAACAGAAGAAGAAAAACACCACGAAGAAGAAGGCACCCTGACAACTTTCCGTTTGAGCGGGTACAAGATACCTCAATCGGATTGGTTAAAGGAATATTCCATCCCTGTTCAATTCTTTCCGTTTGAGCAAATAAACCAAAGTGAATTGGAATATTTGGGTCCATGTATACTATTGACATAATGGCTATTGACATAATATTTGCAAATGATGATTAATAAATGTTAATTATAAAAAGTGATATTGGATAATTCCTCACGGCACACCTGACGGTTTCTCAAGGTACACTAGTGTGCCGCGGCACAGTGGTTGAAAATCACTGTTCTAAACATTTCATAAATTAAAATAAAAAATATTAAAGACTATAAATACACTCCTGATCAAGAATTCGAGTTGTCCCATTTTTCATTTTGAAGCTCTAATTGGAACTCCCTTAAGATGCAACAGTGCAAAATGTAATTTTTTAAAATTTTTTCATCTGGTCTTAAAATTTAGATATAAAAAGTCAGAATATTATGAGAAACAAAACAATTGTAGGAAAAATTAGGTTATATTAAGTTATATTGCTATGATAAAGTCAATACACTGAGAATAAAGACAGAGTTACGGGGTATGCTGGAGCCTATCCCAGCTGACTTTGGGCGAGAAGCAGGGTACACCCTGGTCTGGTCAAGACATAACATTACAAGAAAACATACAAGAAAGTTTTTAAATATTCATTCATTTTCTACCGTTTATCCTCACGAGGGTCGCCGGGGGTGCTGGAGCCTATCCCAGCTGTCTTCGGATGAGAGGCGGCGTACACCCTGGACTGGTGGCCAGCCAATCACAGGGCACATATAGACAAACAACCATTCACACTCACATTCATACCTATGGACAATTTGGAGTCACCAATTAACCTAGCATGTTTTTGGAATGCATGCACGGGGAGAACATACAAACTCCACACAGAGATGGCCGAGGGTGGGATTGAACTGGGGTCTCCTAGCTGCGAGGTATGTGTATACGTGTGTATAAGATGTATACACTGTAGGAGTGACTTCTTACAGGGTTGTTGTTTAATACAAGTTCATAATACCTGCACCTTTGCCCCTAAGACAAAACACTCATCTATTAGTCATCTGCAATGGAGCAGAAAAGATGACTCAAAATGTTTACCCAGCATTCCCGGCTATGACACAGCACTATTAGCCTTATTCGTGCGTGTGTGTGTGTGTGTGTGTTTACACTGGGCAGTTTTGTCTCTTTACATCACATGAGAACATGGGAGGCAAAACAAATGATTCCAAATCCCTGTCTGTGATTCAGGTCAGTGAGTTCACTCCAGCGGCGTCCCAGCCAGTGTTAAATGTACTGACATTTACAAGAACCGATTATTATTTGTATCGCTCTTTTTGCTGTGCAGCCATCACATGCACGTGTGTATATGAGTCAGGTCAGTGCGCTTGTATGCTCTTGGTGAAGGAGGAAGATGGAGGGATAGATAGCACATCTGGAGACCAGTGAGTACCTCCCTCTCGCCATCCTTCCTCTCCTGCATACGTACGGTATGTCTTCCCACGCTTCCCCCTCCCACATCCCTCCCCCTTTCCTGTCTCCCTTCCCCTCCCTCTCCTGCAGTATATGAAAGGGTCTCCTGGGTCCGGCTGCACTGCAGTGTAGACGAAGGGCAGGGCGTGCCTGCTCAGTACAATGCGCTGAAGTGATGGTGCACCAGGAGAAACACGTTTACCAGGTGTGTGTATCTGTTCATGTGTCTGTTTGCGTTTATGTGAAATGATGTTGTGCGCAGGCAGTGGAAAAATTGTGTCAGGCATTATTACATGATAGGCATCCATCACTTGTGTGACGCTGGGTGATTCAGCTATGCAGAGTGGGTGAGTTCTTTTTGTCGTCTGCTTAGCTCTCATGTCAAATTGGGGGTAGGTCTGTATTATGTTAAAACAGTTTACCCTCCTTTTAAATAGAAACATGGTCTCATCACAGTCTAACCTGATATTGCGCTACCAAATGTTCCAGTTTTTGTGGCGCGCGCACACACAACAAGCAGATAGCCTTGGGACATGAATCTCATTATGCAAAAATAGCCTCGCCACAGTGCCTGAATAGAAACACACGTCCCGTTAAAGCTGTGTGTTGGCAATTAGATGGTCATTAAAAAGCAGAGAAAGGTGCATGATGGTAGACTGGCAATAGAATATAAGATAACTACTTTGGACAAATGAAAGAAATATGGATTGAAATGACTAATAGTGGCTGTGAAATTGGGAAAAGATCAATGCAAGCATAATTATTATACAACATGTTGTCATATTTGTAAATGTGAGTAGTATGATAGAAAGTCACGACCAGGACAAGACTGGAGATGGAATCTGCCACATCATTCCTTCTATAGCAGCCTTACAGAGGGCCGTCAATCCCATGATACACTGCGGGGTAATTAGGCGGCACTTTACTATAAAGACATGTCTCTTGTCCATACCACTATTGTATAGGCTTACTTAATATATTGTAATACTTTGGGGCATACTTTTTCCTAAAAATAGGTTTTCCAAACTAAGGGTTGAAAGCCAAAAAAGGGCTTGGGTCAGTTTTTACAAGTCGCTCTCTATAAGAATAAAATTCAAGTTGTTTTGAATTCACATTCATACGCTTTTTATCGTGTTTATGGTTTGTGTGGATGTAATAATACAGTACATAAAGTATAGTCTAAATTGGGTTAATTATAACTGACGGTTTATTCCTATGTACGTGTGGCAACACAAGCAAGATGTTGCATGTTTTATATTATAGCAAAACATAAATGAAAACCCCATTAATATTGAGCTGCAAAATAAAAGCAAACCATGTGCAGTTGCTGCCAAAGAATGGCCATAATCATCCCATATACTTTTAATATCCTTGATTGTACAGTCTTCTTTTATTTGTGCTTGTTTTTATTCCGACAGGCCCAGAGGAATGAGAGAGAGTCAATCAGGCAGAAACTTGCTCTCGGCAGTTTCTATGACGACGAGCCAGTCATCTTCACCAGTTGCAGCAAAAACGACTCGTCCTCTCGGTAGGCTTTTGAATGGAGCGTGTGATGCGACACAAGGGGTTTGATCAACACGGCCCTTTGAAGGCCGGCGCCAATATTTTTGCTTCTGATGCCTGACATGTTTGATGTCTGCATTTGCTACATGGCTGACAGCCCCTCCATCTAAGAACATGGGTATTTAATTATGCTTGGCACACTTTTTACTTTTTATTTTAGGAGTCTCTTCCCACGCAGTGTCATGACTGATTCATTTTATATGAACGCACGCATCCAGGCCTAAAGATTCAATTTAATTTAATTTAATTTAATTACTGGTCTATTTGTGAGTTCTAACTACACACAACAAACACATTTGCCTGATTTTATTCTATTTTTTACTTTTTTTTCTTTATTTTTCTCAACCTGCTGGACCTTCCTCAGCAATCATTTGGTGCCTTTCACGTTTAAAACCACTCGCTGCTCTAAGCCCTTCCATTCTTTTGTTCCTGACGACCATATTACAACATAACATTTACCACTGTTGTATTTTAAAAGTGGTTTTGCTGAAAGTTATTATGGGGCTAGTTATGGGGCTTTTTCTAGCCAAGTGTCTCACACGTATCTCTTTCATCAGTTTGCAAAACCTGCAGGTGTGTTTTGTCAACGACAGCAGCAGCGACAAAGACAGCGATGCGGAGGACAGCAGGACAGAAACCAGTCTGGATACACCCCTGTCACCTGTGGTACGCACACAGTCTTATTATAATCTCAACAACTCTGAGATTCAATGCAGGAGTAGTATTATGATGTACACTCTGCAGTGCTAGTGTGACAATGCTTATTGTGCTTGTTGTATTTTAGAATTGCACTTATGGCAGTATTAGCTTTATTAGATGGAATAGCTGTAACCTCAAATTGTGCAGGTGGACTTAATGAAATGTCCAGTAAGACACTTCCTGTTTCTGCACAATGTATAATCACGTCATCTTCCTCTTTAGAGCAAGCAGAGCTCATCGTTATCTGATCGAGACACAGCAGAGGAGGATTCAGATCCATTAGATGACTGCGGCGGGTTCTGGCGGGTGCAGCGGAGGCTCCAGGAGGAGGCCCGGGTGGCACTGGCTCTGGCGAGACCCATGGCCAAGATGCAGGTGGAGGTGGAAAGGCAAATACAGCTACACAGACGCTCACCTGTGGCAGATCTGGTGAGTCTGGAATATTCACAGTAAGAATTTGCGCCACAGATTACATCCTAAATGCCTAGTATTGTAGGACTAGTCATCTTGCAGGTTATAGGAGTATTTAGCAGGGTTTTACATGAAAATCCTCTTTAATTGGATCAGGATTTTAAGGTGGACTTCAATCCCACAAGAAAAAAAATCATTTCAAAGGCATTATGCTACAGGCATTTCCATAATGCTCAATAGCGCATGTTATCCACTGGATGCAATATAAATGAATCCATCTGTGATGTGCATACAGCTTCCCCACTTGCCTCACATCAGCGAAGGCTTGATGAAAAGGAATCTGAGGCGAGGGGACATGAGGGATATGAGTCTTGGGCAGCTCCAAGTCATCACAAATGACATGCACTCGCAGATCCAGAGTAAGTACATTTGTTTATGGCATTTTATTGAGCAGATTTATTTGAGATGGCCTTATGATTATAAATGAACAACTTTTATGTTCCATATTTACATTCAATATCATATGATCTGGATGCAGGTCTAAATGAGGAGCTGGTGCAGCTCCTCCTAATGAGGGATGAGCAGCATGTAGAGCAGGATGCCATGCTGGTGGACATCGAAGACCTCACCAGGTAAAAGCACTCGCATCTCCTTGGTTTTGTAGGAATTCTATGTAGTACCTCTTGTGTTTACTATGACAGACATGCTCACAGCCACCAGCGGCACCAGGCAGAGAAAGCCAACGCTAAATAAATTCCTCCTGTGTGTCCATCTGCACGCCATCCGACTTAGTACTCACTCCATCGATTGTCCCTTGTGTTGCCACGGAAACTCCATCTGTGCTGTCTCTGGAGGAAAAAAAGAGAGCATATAGTTAAGTATTGCACCACTGGATGTCGTCCAAGAACATAAATGAAGCTTATGGAGGGGAGTTTTAAACAGGCACAGCTGATAGGCTTTTCACTCCCATTGGATTCATAATAGTAGTAATAATAACTGCTGGATTTAGTTCAAAGAATTAAGCGAATCTTCTTGACATAATTCCATCCGGAGACCAATTTGTCATCTCATTGGTTTTTCAATGTACATTTTCAGTACGAAATGATGGTTTGGAAGGGAGCAGATGCACGGAAATTGAGTCTTGTAATAGAAAATAATTAAATCTGTCAGTCCAAGACAGCGCTGATTTGCAGCTTAGCTTCAATGTGACGTTCTAATGCTGCAACATTACTGAAAATCACACAAAACTGGATGTAAAAAATGCTGCTAGTGCACACTTTATTTGTGCTTTTTTTATTTTTTCTAATACGTCACGGAAAACATGCAGGATAGAGATTTGGGGCGAAATGGGAGTGACAGAGCAAAAATAGAGGTATGATGAACTGCCTCAAAATAAACATGCGGTGTGTTTTTTGTGAGGCTCATTTTGCTAGGTAAGCATAAACCTGTAAAACAAAACATTCGTAAATCCTGCACTTGACATATCTATTTTATGTAAGAATATGGACATGAAGGATGCCAAAGAGAAGGAAGCAACCACTTATTGGTCATGAATAGTGTGTCCTTTTTACATGCTGTCAACTTTCTTTTTCTATTGTATGCCATGTACTGTATGATGATTGTAAAGAAATTAAACATTTTAAATGTGTGGACTGTTTGTTTTATGTCTAAATAACGTTGTTTTACAAAACATCTGCAACACATTAGAGATGGTCAAGGTTAATGAGTCGAATCTTTGTACTGAATCAAGAATCATGAGTCCAAGGCCTCCATTAACTTGGATCCAATGAGTTCTCAGTCTGGCTGCTACTCAGTCAGCAGACTCACGAAAAGCATGGGTAGTCCCAGGAAATACAGACTCCAATTATTTATTGAAATTGTTTCACTGACTCGTTTCCACGCATTTTTTGGATGACTCTTTAGTTGGTGGTTGTTCGACATTTAGCATATAATGACTCAAATGAACCGAATTATTTTAGGGAGTCCATAAAATGAACAGAATTTACCTCCAGTATTGTAAGGAAAACGTGAGATTACTGTGTTGGTTAATAGCTCATGAACAAAATGTGATTGATAAAACTTACGTTTTACATTATGATTTAGATGTGAGTATAAATATAAACCAGTAGCAACAAAAAGTATTTACATTTGGACGTGAAAAGAACCGGAACCTAACCGGATATGACGCCAGTCAGCTGGCCACCTGGCGCCAATTTTGGCTCATTAACGGTATGTCGCTAATAAACACCACGAAGAAGAAACGTTACTTAAAATGTGAAGGTATCGGTGGTCACATGTTTCAGATTAATGAACATTTAGGAATTTGATCCTAACAATGAATCACAACAAGTCCCGAATCTACCGGTGCTGGACATTTGTCCTTGTTGTTTTTACCGTCACAGAGAGCCGCTATGCATCGTACGGCTCCCTCAAAGTTCAAGGCCCGAGTCGGGCGTCTTCTGGTTTTGTCCAGTCTCCTTTCTCGACACAGAAACACGAAAGTAATTCGAAACCTGTGAGTGTGAAGTGTCACTCCGACGCTATCGAGGTTGTGGTTCAAGCTGACTTGTTCGACACGGGCCTTTTGCTGAAACCGGAACATCTGCATCTGGGGTCGCAACCAGCGAGTGAAGGGCGGTCGTGCCGTGCTTCCCAGACTGAAGAGGGGACGTTGACTATCCTGGCAGACCTGCTGGACTGTGGAACTCGACTCTCGGTATCTGTATTTCCTTTTATTATAAAGTTATAAAGTGATTGTATTTTGGCTTGAAATTGTATATCAACTAATAGCGTATTGTTTGATTTTTAATTCACACCACTGTTTACAGCACAGATATAAAACGAGGCACAGGGGCCAGGTCCAGCACACCTCCATAAAGTCACGTGGTCTGCATAGCAAAACATATAACATTTATGATGTCTTACCCGTTTAAGACCGAACACTACTCATAAAGCCATAGCAGCTGCATATTGTAGCATCGTTGTGGACGCTATGGAAATGACACGACTGTGGTCGATAACAAGCTTTTTATTGCACAACAATAATGGCTACTGTCCGCCGTAACCATGCCGCTAAAACCACAGCCAGAAACTCAACAGTGCTTCTTCAACAACACGCCACCCACACCTGGTGCATTCACAGTCACCCGGAAAAGTCAGACACTCAACATGAACACGTCAGGGTCGGTACAATATGATGTGACATATCTGGTGATAATTTTTTTTCTTGAGGGGGGAGGGTCACTGGTTTATACTGTTTAATGCTGTTGTGGTACAATAAAGTAAAGTTAATCGCAATAAGAATGCATTTTACCTTTTGAAAATACACATTAACCCTAGCTTCATTCCGCTATTCCTTCGTTCCAGTCAACTGGAGACATACTCATCTATTCTAATGTGCTGATCTACTCGCCCGAGCAGTCATCTGATGGCTTGTTTCAACTGGATGGAGCAGCTATCCCAGTTGAGTGCCATTTTGACAAGTGAGTCTTATTTGTGTGACTTGATTTACTTTGTCTCTGTACTTGTATGGTTTTCTACAGTTCCGTTTTATTACACTCTTGTTTCCAGAAAGTATTCAGTGGATGAAGTTTCCCTGTATCCCACCTGGGTACCCTGGGTCTCTGTCGCCTCAGCTCACCATTATATAGGCTTCCGTCTGCGCCTTATGACTGGTAGCTTCCTGTTCATATTCCCTATATTATACTGCAGTGATTCCCAAACAGGGGTATGCGTACCCTGAGGAGTAAGTTGCATGGGTACATATTAAGGCAAACAATAAAATGGAACTTGTGCACTTCAGCTGGTTTCCCCAGGGAGACAACTTGTGCAACAACTGCACCAAAATAAGTTACATTCTACTTTTGGAGAATGGTACGACAAAACAGTTGGGAAACACTTCTACAGTGAAGAAAATAAGTATTTGAACACCCTGCTATTTTGCTATTTCTCCCACTTAGAAATCATGGAGGGGTCTGAAATTTTCATCGTAGGTGCATGTCCACTGTGAGAGAGATAAACTAAAAAGAAAAATCCAGAAATCACAATGCATGATTTTTTAACAATTTATTTGTGTGATACAGCTGCTAATAAGTATTTGAACACCTGAGAAAATGAATGTTAATATTTGGTACAGTAGCCTTTGTTTGCTATTACAGAGGTCAAACGTTTCCTGTAGTTTTTCACCAGGTTTGCACACACTGCAGGAGGGATCTTGGCCCACTCCTCCACACAGATCTTCTCTAGATCAGTCAGGTTTCTGGGCTGTCGCTGAGAAACACGGAGTTTGAGCTCCCTCCAAAGATTTTCGATTGGGTTCAGGTCTGGAGACTGGCTGGGCCATGCTAGAACCTTGATATGCTTCTTACGGAGCCACTCCTTGGTTTTCCTGGCTGTGTGCTTCGGGTCGTTGTCGTGTTGGAAGACCCAGCCACGACCCATCTTCAATGCTCTGACAGAGGGAAGGAGGTTGTTCCCCAAAATCTCACAATACACGGCCCCAGTCATCCTCTCTTTAATGCAGTGCACTCGTCCTGTCCCATGTGCAGAAAAACACCCCCAAAGCATGATGCTACCACCCCCATGCTTCACAGTAGGGATGGTGTTCTTCGGATTGTACTCTTCATTCTTCTTCCTCCAAACACGCTTATTGGAATTATGACCAAAAAGTTCTATTTTGGTCTCATCTGACCATAAAACTTTCTCCCATGACTCCTCTGTATCATCCAAATGGTCATATGCAAACTTAAGACGGGCCTTGACATGTGCTGGTTTAAGCAGGGGAACCTTTCGTGCCATGCATGATTTCACATCATGACGTCTTAGTGTATTACCTACAGTAACCTTGGAAACGGTGGTCCCAGCTCTTTTCAGGTCATTGACCAAGTCCTGTCGTGTAGTTCTGGGCTGATTCCTCACCTTTCTTAGAATCATTGAGACCCCACGAGGTGATATCTTGCATGGGGCTCCACTCCGATTGAGATTGACCGTCATGTTTAGCTTCTTCCATTTTCTAATGATAGCTCCAACAGTGGACCTTTTTTCACCAAGCTGCTTGGTAATTGCTCCGTAGCCCTTTCCAGCCTTGTGGAGGTGTACAATTTTGTCTCTGGTGTCTTTGGACAGCTCTTTGGTCTTCGCCATGTTACAAGTTAAAGTCTTACTGATTGTATGGGGTGGACAGGTGTCTTTATGCAGCTAACAACCTCAAACAGGTGCATCTGATTCAGGATGATACATGGAGTGCAGGTGGACTTCTAATGGGCAGACTAACAGGTCTTTCAGGGTCAGAATTCTAGATGATACACAGGTGTTCAAATACTTATTTGCAGCTGTATCACACAAATAAATTGTTAAAAAATCATGCATTGTGATTTCTGGATTTTTCTTTTTAGTTTATCTCTCTCACAGTGGACATGCACCTACGATGAAAATTTCAGACCCCTCCATGATTTCTAAGTGGGAGAAATAGCAAAATAGCAGGGTGTTCAAATACTTATTTTCTTCACTGTATAACGTAATCTAATATAACACTATTACAAATGTCTATATTGAAATGGAAATTCTGTTAATGTTGAAGACAACTGGCAGTTTGTGAGGCGGTCTCATACGTACTACTTGGGCGACCCGATGCACTTTGAAGTGTCCGCTGTGGTCCGCAAACACAAACCCCTGCGAGTCTATGTCGACCATTGTGTGGCCACAGACGCCACTGACCCACAGTCCACGGCAAGATACGACTTTATTGAGCGTAATGGGTGAGTGCTAACAGCGAGACCCCATGGACCTGATCATGGTGTTGCCATGCAGCTGTGCAATTAGAATGAATGTCTATCTTGATTTGATACCATTTATTCCTCCTCCCCACTAGATGTCTCACTGATGCCTTCCTGACAAACTCCAGCTCTCACTTCCTGTCCAGGGTTGAAGAGCACACGCTTCGATTTCAGCTGGACGCGTTTAGGTTCCACCAAGGGCCCAGCAGTCAGGTTAACGTCCTCCTTCGATGAACTGCATGTTCTCTTTGTGCCCTAAGCCAGATGTAATGTTCTGGAAATGACTGATTAGTTGTATATTCCCAAGGTTTACATCACCTGCTGGTTGAAGGCAGTCCCAACCACGTCAGCAGTCAGCTCTCAAAACAGGGCCTGCTCTTTTGTTGACAACAAGTAATCTCGTCTTATTCTCTTTCAGAAAAGTGTGCCCTTTTATAGCTTTTGTTTCCATGTTCAGATGGAGGTCAGTGGATGGGGAAGACCATGTCTGTAGAACCTGTGATCCTCTTGCAGTCAAAGAAGAAACGACCACAGAGAGAGAAACAAAGCAGCCTATGAAGTCGATGCGGAATTTTGCTGTGACTAACCCAAAACAGTCGAGCAGCTTTCTGCAGGTCCGCCCAAGAATGTTCCCAGGTCACAAATCTCAGCACTCCTTTTCTGAACTGATGAACTCTAAAGCAGGTGACTACATGCTTTAAAGGTGCTATCCAAATTATTTTTTTTCATGCAAAAATATAGGAGCATATCACGGTTTACCATATATTACCAATTGTGATGTCAGATAAATGAGATTGGTCCTTTGGCCTGAAAAAGGGGACACTGTTAATTGTATTAATGGTGTTTATGGTCATTTGGTTGTTCATTCAAACATTCATGTGCAAGTTGTCAGACTCATTAACCTACCGCATATTCTCAGATATCAGCCTCTATTCTATTTTATTCCTCCGTTTGTACTTCTGAACAAACGCCTCTCCCCAAACGTGCCTTCTTTCTTCCCCCCACTAGGTGGCTGTAAGTGTCTTTAATGTTTCCACTGTTACTTTTGGTAGCTGAACAGGATCATATGCAGTAAACTGTAAAATCCAAACTAAATCAAATTACTTGGAGTGGACAGATGTGACTTTGTGTTTAATAACACATTTTCTCTGTTTTTACAGAGCGAATCATCCAGTTTGGACCTCTTACTGTCAAATAGACAGTCTCTAACAATACTTGCATCAGGACCTCTATCGTGGTTGAATGGCAATTTCTCTGATTTGAGGTGCCAATTGGGAGATGAATCCATGGAGGTCACTTGGCGCCCTGCGCAGGACACTGAGATCATTTGATCCCTGTTTGATACACTGTACATGTTTCTCCAATATATGTTTTACATGAGCCATGCTTTGTTGTTTTTAACCTACTCATCTGAATTTCTCCAGCTTTCAGTCGCTTCAGGGCTCAAAATGACTTTTGCAAACTAAATTTAATTAGTCTTGGGTTTCTAAGCACTCAACCTCATTAGGCGCAACAAACAGAAATGGATGGGAGAGATGCACTGTCTATTTCTGCTCAAGTACACAAACACCGCACATCCATCCTTTCGGCGTCCACTGATCAATCCGACATATCTGCTGTTTTGAACTGAGTGAAGCAGGCATGCTATTATGGAGCACTTCCTTCCATTACCACCCACAAACTGCCCATCATGTAGTCACTTTATTGATTGGTTATTTGTGCAGGGGCCCTGATGTAGCATGAAAAGTTGCCTTTAACAGCATCAACATCAAAGCTATGGTTGTATATCATTGTTGCATGTTACTTACACATTATAGCAAGTTTTGGTCTGTCTGTCATGCTTTAGTTTCCAATTACATTTTAAAAACAGCTAATACACGTATGGTTTGCATATGTTAAAAAAAATACAATAAAAATTGGACAACCGTTTGTTGGAATGTGAACTTAAACTGAAACATTTTCATTCCGACCGTAAAAAACTGTGTACAGCCCAGCATGTCTATAGTGTGTGCACATACACTCCGTCTTGGAGAAATAGCCATCCATTTGAAGTTGGTGTTATGGGAGGCTATACATTCAGTGGTAATGCCATCCATCCATTTTGTATGTCGCTTATCCTCACTAGTGTCGCGGGTGGCCTGGATCATCGCTATCATGGCTGTTTTTGGGAGAGAGGCGGGGTACAGTGTCTATTCCAATTTTTATTTGCATTATTTGGAAGTTCTTTAGTACAAAACAATCTCCAGACGAATAATTGGGAAGCTGGAAGCAGACCACCTGCACTATTAATTCCTAAAACATGCAACAGCAGCACACCACCAGGGAGCGTTTTACTGCACAAGACCACTTTTGTTGACAAGCTTTTAATCCATTAAGATTTTATACCTAGGGGCCTTTGCTGTGGGCTACAAATACTTTTTACGAGCATCTCCTCCACCTCTGGTCAGCATCTCTCACATTGTGTTCTTGGGGTGTTGAGTACTGTCCATGGTTCTGAAGCCATTTTTGGCCCATGTCCCTATGATAAATCATTGGTTATGTTGCAGTACTTTGATAAAACGACTGGTCGATTTCCCGGGCGCCTGTTTACTTTCTTAGAAAATGAATAAGCCATTGCATGTAATGTTTCGGTTGCAATTCACTGGTGGGCTATAACAGGCCCACTAAGTGTGTAATAAATCTGTGATGCTCCAAAATACACTTGGACTTTTATGTTGTGCAGAGCACAGGCAGTGGGACTTGCTCAGAGAGAGGTGCTTCGCTGTGGACACTATAATGATGCGTCAGTCTCCACATCCTTCAGTGAGTGACTTGTCTCTTCTGCATCCGCTCTCTCCTATCAGGGCACGGGATCGCTTGGAACAATGGCTTCAGTGTTGGCTGTCCTCACCATTTGCTTTTTTCTTGGCACGTCTGTTCACTCCATCCAGAGATGCGGACACGCTCTTTGCCGAGATGGCCAGGAATGCTGCCCTCGAGGAAACGCCACCACCAGTGCGGGAACCTGTTGCAATCACTTGGAGGACAAGACTTACTACCACGTTGCCATGGTGACTCGCAAACTTTCTGGTGTTCTGATTATGCTTCTTCTCTTTGCCTTGGGATACTTGGTGCAGCGAGTGTTGTGTTCTAGGTCCAGGCAGCTCAACCCTGCACACAGTGGAGACCCGGCTGTTACAACATCACAGGAGCTGCTGGTGGGGAGCTCCACTCCGGACAGTCTCTTGGACGGTGGAACCATTGCTAATCTTCCCACGTATGATCAGTGCAAACATCTGCCAACATACGAGGAGACAGTACGGTATGGACAGCCCAATTCCTCTGTGGGACAAACTACCTGACAAGGACACTTTTTTTTAATCAAAGGAAAGACTTGTTATAATTTGATGCCCTTTGAAGGAATATTGTCTCGTAAGCAAGAACAGTTTGGCTAATGAGGATGATGCTGCATAAGTAGCAATCTGACTTTAATGGCTTTGCTAATGTTGTTGAATAATTTACCAATACCTGATAGCACATCTCTAATAAACTATTAATAACTTTACGTTTTTCTCAGTTTTAGCTTCAGAGGAACCCTCAATATGGTCACTTTGTTCAGGTAAAGCAGCAAAATTACAGATTTTGTCAGAAATTAGACAGTTTTCTTCTTGGAGGTTGTGCTGGGTAATTGCACAACATCATACCGGGAGCTCTTTCTATAATAATCTGACTTTGCTAAATAAAGTAGCATAAATACTAAAAACACCTACAGTGTAGCTTTACAACCACAATAACAAAAGTATATTCCTAATCAAATCACTATCAATATTATAAGTTGCCTTATTGAATCTCACTCTTTGCGCAATGGTACACAATAGTGTAAATAATGCACATATAGACAGATGGGCATCATTTTTTTTGCAAAGTAATTTCAGCAACATAACAGTACATTTAGTATAATGCTACAGATGCAGGATGGTATTTAATATGAATAAAATACAACTAACTCATAAACCCTGTGAAATGTTCCATGTTTATTTACGTTAAACATTTATTAAACCAAGAATCATCAAAATGATGACGGAATAACAGAATTATTATAAATGTCAACAAAAATGTGACTCAATACACGCCTATAGTATATTCCAGAGGATTTATGTCAAGTGCTCCATTTCTGGAATATCAGAAAGTCAGAGATGACTCATGATGAACTCTATTTGCCTACAGCATCTTCAGCTCTACAGCATAACAAGTATCACATTACAGTCGATGTGTTGTGAGCGGTGTCTTATCACAGAGACTCCATTTAATGGTAGCTCACTGTTTAGTTCACCAGACCTCATGTTTTACTTGCAATGAATTAGCCTGCCAAAGCACACCAGATGGAAGTGGACATACTGGCGTGAGGAAGTTGAACAGAAATGTATGTGACAGTTCAAAAATCCACCAAGAGGAAATGAAATGGCACTTGTGTATTCATTCATTGGAGAACAAATGTCCTAAACAATATTGGATGAGGTCAAGTGAGAACTAGAAATGTATTATTGTAGACAACCATAATGTATTTCCACAGGGTATCTTCTTGATTTCCCAATACGCTTGATTTGTCAACTTGTTCAGAAAGCAATCTTGTCCTAATTGAAGATGACACCGGTTTACATGTTTTCACCCGTGTGTGCGTGGGTACTCCGGTTTCCTCCCACATTCCAAAAACATGTTAGGTTCATTGGCGACTCCAAATTGTCCATAGGTATATGAATATTGTCTATATGTGCCCGGTGGTTGGCTGGCTGTACCCCGCCTCTTGCCCAAAGTCATCTGGGATAGGCTCCAGCATACACCCACAACCCTAATGAGGATAAGCAGCATAGAGGATGGATGGAAGATAAGACCATAAGACTATCTAGATGGCATAAGGTCATTTTGCAGGACATTGTGTGCCCCCTGCTTGTTATTTGAACGCATATTTTTAAATAGATCATTTAATATTTTTTTTTAGCAAAAGAACTGAATGGTCAACTTTCCATACAGGACAAACATTTTTGTTTTGGTGATAATTATTTCTTTAGTGTTGCATGTCGACTTTTTATTAACTCTTGTCGATCTTTTGTGTTTAAATTGTGCATGATAATGCATTATTTTTGCTGCAAACTGCAAAAGGGTAGCATAATGAGTATAGTACAGTTCTCATGAGTTTCAATTCAATTCAGTTGAAACTTAGCCAAGTGTAGTCCATTTAACGTCTCAGAGACTTGGCTTTAAGGTAATCCATTGTGTCCATAAAGTTTTCTTTGACGGTGGCGGCAGACTCTGACGGGAGTTTCACCATATGGCTAAGCCGTTTCAGGGCGTCGTCCAGCCCGTTGCCCATAAAGGCAGAACAGGCCTGTACGAACCATTCCCGTTCTCCACAGATCCTCCTCAGGTTGAACGCCTCTTTAAGATCAGTGACCGTCATGGCCCCGTCGATGTCCTGTTTGTTGGCGAGAAGGAGAAGTGGACGGCCGCGCAGGTGCTCGCTCTTCAGCGTACTCTCCAGCTCCCGTCGTGCCTCCTCCAGGCGCTCCCGGTCCGCACTGTCCACCACGAACACGACAGCCGAGGTGTCCTGGTGGAAGCCCCTCCAGTGGCGTCGCATTTGCGCTTGGCCGCCCACGTCCCACACGGTCAGTGCGATGTTCTTCCGCCTTTTCTTCACGTCGAGCATTTCCACGTTGAAGCCGATGGTGGGGACCGTGCTGAAAGACGACCCGTGTTTCAGTTTGTACAACAGGGTCGACTTGCCCGCGTTGTCCAGACCCAAGAGGAGGACCCGGACCTCCGGATGTTTGGTTCCCCGCTGGCCCATTCAGATGAATACAGCAGATATGCGCCTCGCTATTGTTACTTGTTACGTTGTTTGCTTTCTGTCCGTCAACTTTTACCTGAGATGTTAAGGTGTGTTCTTGATGCGACGTCATATCCTGTAAGAAGCGTCTGTCTTAATAGTTGAACCATTAACTGAGCTGATAAGCGGACAAAGTAACACAGACGATACAATCAATATTGACAGTAAGTGAACACAATATTCCTCTATACTCTTTCTGCAGAGGGGGGATCAAACATTTTGCAATGAGGGCCATCTTGATATATATTATCTCAAGACTAAACTGCAGCTCACCTTTGTTACATAGGTCAAAAAGAATATTATTAATATGACCTTCAGTCTTGGCCACTTCAGCTTGTCTTTTGTTTATTGTTTATTTTCCAAATATTTAAACTTTCTACTGAAGTAATCTATTTTCCTTTTGTGATATTTGGACTATATTTCCATAATATAACTGTTAGAAAGCCCATAATGTAGACTGCAGTGTTAGTTCAAGATTACATTCTGTTACTTAGTATACAGAAAACGCATTAATATTAATTTCATAAACAATGTGACTGTTCGAAAGCCTAGAATTCACATTGCATTGTATATTCGGCTTACAGTGTCGTTTGTCCTACGGTGTTCAGCGGTCAGTCAACGCAGCACAGTGCGGGACGTTTTTTCGGTTGAACAATTCATAGATCTCTGAGCCTTATTGCGCCTCATACATCATATCACCAGGCTGATGCTGTGCGTGAATGCATAAAGGTGAGTTTTTGGCTTTATTGTGGGAGCTATTGTGGGAGCTGTGGAGTAGTTTGGGCACCCTTTTCACCCTTATCAGTATTTAAGCTAACTATTACTAACCGTTATTCATGTTTACTTGGTTTCTTTGTTGAATTTCTGTGTGTAGCGTGCCTTTAGCTCATCATTATACTTGTGTAATATGAGTTACATTACGTTACTTATCATTTATTGTGTATTTGTCTTTGTATGTATGCCTCATCAGTACCACATCATAACCTAAATAAAATCACCAGAAGAGGTCCAACCTTCCTTCTTTGATTTGAACACACCCCCTATACCAGGGGTCTCAAACACGCGGCCCGTGGGCCAAATGTGGCCCGCAGGACACTAGTTTGAGGCCCCCGCCTTGATATGAAAGTTTAATGTTAGTGCGGCCCGCGCAAGTTTGATATGGATGCTGTATGGTATCATGTACCCAGAAAAAATTATGACGTTTGATTAATGTTCATGTTAAAGGTTAAATAACTGTTAATAGTTATCCTCCCTATCCGTGTGGAAGTGGTAAGTTTTTGGCTATTTAAGTTTAAAGGAAATAACTTGAAGGCTACCGTTTAGGTCGCTAGCTCTCTAGTAGTTTGCGAGTTAGCATGTGTCTCAAGACCCTGCTGTTGCGCAATATGTTGTAAATAAAAAGAGTATAAATGTGACTATAGTCGTGTTTTGTCATGTCTACAGGGCTCTAATAATGCTTTGTTCATTTTAATCTGAAAAAAATAATTTGTCTACCCACCAACTATATGTGGTTTCTTAAGTTTTTATTATTTGCCGTTTTATTGTTATTATTATATTTATTTATTTATTTATTACTGATTGATTTTCTTTATTCTTGATTTGTTTATTTTTCATCTTATTCTGTGTAGAAAAATAAAAATTAAGATATTTGAGGACAGTGGAATCTTTTATCAGAGCTTTTCTTGTAGAAAATTGGAACCAAAGCGAAGTTTTAAAAAAAAAATTGTTTTTTTAATAAATGCATTATTACTATTTTTTTTGGAAAACCTGATGCGGCCCAGCCTCACCCAGACCCGAGCTCCAGTGGCCCCCAAGTAAATTGAGTTTGAGACCCCTGCTCTATACCCTTGACCGCTCCAAACCAGTGCATCCTGGGAGACGATCTCACAACCCGAGAAGCCTCTCCGCTACAATAACTTTTCCCCCCAACCTAATTGTGCAAACATCACAACTGTTTTTTCTCATGCCACTTAATAAAACGGTATTATGCCTTTAATATTTGAACTTTATGCTACTAAAATTGCAACATTTCCAGTTTATTATTTTACTTTTTTCTCTCTTTGGGATACAACTTTTTTTTCTTCACATTTTGACTGTATATTTATGTAAAATTACAGCCAAAAACATAACAGTTTTGGGCTGGACCATCATGCTCTCTTGGCACGAGTAACCACATTTTATGATATGACTTTCAAACATCGCCAACAAAACTGTTTTAGTATTAGCATTTAACAAAAATAAGGTGCATCACTGCAGTGTTTCATGTAAATAAAACCACACTGTGGCTCGCAGGCCGACAATCATAAATCATCTCAGCCCCGCCATGACAGTGGTATGCAAGGAATATAAAAGTAGAGAACTCAATCAGTCATTCATTCTGCAAAAATATATAAATAGGATACTCCAACATGTCAAAACACACATGACATAACACTAAAAAAACACTTA
This sequence comes from Doryrhamphus excisus, assembly GCF_037039965.1. Lineage (NCBI taxonomy): Eukaryota > Metazoa > Chordata > Actinopteri > Syngnathiformes > Syngnathidae > Doryrhamphus > Doryrhamphus excisus. The sequence goes on from NC_136362.1 coordinate 19,535,168, forward strand.
GAGAAGTTGAGAAGTTATTTTACTTGTGAAGAGTGTCAGAATAGCAATCAAGACAATGCACAATCAAGTTAAACAACATTTAGGCGTGTCCTCGCTCAACGTGAGACACTTAACCAGGAAATCATTGTCAGTACAGCTTCAACACTATTAAATGCCACAATTAAGAACATTTAACAGCTTCTTTCAACTTTAAAGTAAATCATTGCAATTTTTGTTGAATAACTTTGACTGTCTTCAATCGAAGCATATTCGAGTTTCTTAAATACAGTTTCTGATCAGGCACCTTTGACCCTTTGGTGACTTCTGTATTGCTTTTAATCCCAATACCATCACCTCATACAACACAGTTAAGTAAATAAATGAATCTGTGCCAACCAAAATAACTCAATAAACCCTGTCGTGTTTACCTGAACACAGTGCTGTCTTCATTGTAAACAGTCAAGAATATGGACTTCTCCCAAAACAGTTTCACGGTCACGTAAACAAGTGTTTTCCAAATCCTCTGCACTTCCACTCAGGCTTCATGTTCTCCTTAGTGAACAATGAGCACATGAATGTCTCATAAGTAAATCAATAAATGTCATTCATCCACTCTCCTCCAGAGCGGACCAGACAATCTTCATGGATCTGTACTACACGTCAAAGGGCACCGCTTGGCGCTCTTGTCGACGCAGATCAACAAGATCACATTTTGTGTTCCTCTTCGCTTGATTCAGTTGCTGTTGCAAAATGTGCATCAAGTTCTGGTCCATTTCTCTTTCGGCTTCACCCATACGCCACCGGTTGGGTTGTCCATTACATACACCAGTCCCTCTGTGGTGTTTCGGCGGCTGTGGCTCCGTGGCGTGCAGCCCGTTGATCTCTCCAGTGCAGGCCGCTGCGTCGACTTTCGGTTGATGGCCCGCTGGATGCACACGACCTGGCTTTGAGAAGCACACAAATCCACCGTGCCTAAGCGCTGGAAAATCACCCGAGCTTCTGCTGGAGATTTGGAACCTTGCTGACCCATATTTGATGAATCCAAACAAAGCTGTATTAGTCCTGTCAAGTATGGCTACCTCCTTTTTAAAATGCTACCCTGGTTGCTTTCACTCACTTATAAGGTGTCAAATCCGTATACAAAATACCCTGAAGTGTTCCCGGCAAGCAGTAGTGTGACGCTGTTGGTTTAATGGTCACCAGACACTTGAAGGTACAAAGCGGGATCTGTTTTGGTCCCGTCCGGACTATTCTGAGTCCGTCCACCTGGCGCAGGCCATCACTTGGACGTGCAGGGCCGTGCAAGGCTGAGGTGTTGGGTTTCCGGCTTGTGTGCCTTGTTGACGTTGTTTACGGTTAGGGCGGCACAGTCATCACACTGATCATCGTCACGGTTGTTTCTAATCTTGGATTGACTTGATTCACCCTTCTGGAAGCTGTTCCGTAATTCTACTGTATAAAATCACCTGGAGATAGAGCTGTGCATGTATTGTAAAATGAATTACTGTAAATCAGGGGTCTCAAACATGCGGCCCGTGGGCCAAATGTGGCCCGCAGGACACTAGTTTGAGGCCCTCGCCTTGATATGAAAGTTTAATGTTAGTGCGGCCCGCGCAAGTTTGATATGGATGCTGTATGGTATCATGTACCCAGAAAAAATTATTACGTTTGATTAATGTTCATGTTAAAGGTTAAATAACTGTTAATAGTTATCCTCCCTGTCCGTGTGGAAGTGGTAAGTTTTTGGCTATTTAAGTTTAGAGGAAATAACTTGAAAGCTACCATTTAAGTCACTCGCTCTCTAGTTTGTGTCTCAAGACCCTGCAGTTGCGCAATATGTTGTAAATAAAAAAGTATAAATGTGACTATAGTCGTGTTTTGTCATGTCTACAGGGCTCTAATAATGCTTTGTTCATTTTAATCTGAAAAAAATAATTTGTCTACCCACCAACTATATGTGGTTTCTTAAGTTTTTATTATTTGCCGTTTTATTGTTATTATTATATTTATTTATTTATTACTGATTGATTGATTTTCTTCATTCTTGATTTATTTATTTACATTTCATCTCATTTTGTGCAGAAAAATAAAAATTAAGATATTTGAGAACAGTGGAATGTTTTATCAGAGCTTTTATTGTAGAAAATCGGAACCAAAGCACTGAAAAAGTTTGTATATTTTTCTGTTTTTAATAAATGCGTTTTTTCTTTTTTTTGAAAACTTAATGCAGCCCAGCCTTGCCCAGACCCTAGCTCCAGTGGCCCCCAGGTAAATTGAGTTTGAGACCCCTGCTGTAAATGCTTCAATTTGTGCAAAATGCTTCTAATTAGTGCGGCGTCAACTAAAAATGAACAGTCGTGGTTGTAGGGAACCTCCTTACGTAGTTTTTTTTTATTAACACCACAAGATAGCAGTAGCTGGAAATAAAGTATCATGAGTGATCAGCATCCAGCAGCTTTGTCTACCTCTGCATGCTCTTTAAAATGTCGGTTGTGGCACTTAGCTGTTGGTGTCATTGAGACCAGTGACTCCTTTAGTCCCATTTGGTTTGTTTTTTTTATTAACTCAAAAACATTTCTGTACGAAGTTTGTTTTCCAGGGAAGTTTATTTTGTTGTAAAAGTCTGATCACTTCCCAGTCAGTTTGGCTACATAATCCACCTTGGCAGTCAAAGAAAAATATATTTAATGCATTTGACTTGCTGCACTCTAGCTTGTGCTGCTGTACAAACAAATTGTCTTGTCTTCTCTATGGAAGGAAGGCAGTGACAAGCACCTTCCAGCTCATGCAAATACACACCCCTTCAGGTTGAAGTGAATACGGCAAGCACCTCCACATATTACATTTACCTGCAGGAATAATGATGTCACACTTACATTAAGGACATACACATAAACATGTGTAAACATGTTATAGAACGTTATGGTGTATTATGGCAGCTCATCCTAAGTTTTTGCCCTGTAATTGATCATGAAATGTGCAAATTCAGTGATTTTTACTTTATTTAAACCAATATACAGGGTTTACATGTATTTGACATTTGAAAATTCCATAGTATTCCCGGCTTTTTCCAGATTTAGTAAATAGATATGTAGCAACAATGAATCCAAGATTAATCAATTATCCAATTCACAACTATTTTGGTATTCCAGTCATCCATTTTCAATACTGTGTATCCTTATTAGGGTTGCAGGGATATGCTGGCGACTATCCTGGGTGAGAGGCGGGGTACACCCTGGACTGGTGGCCAGCCAATCACAGGGCACATACAAACAACCATTCACACTCACATTCATACGGACTATGGACAATTGGACAATTGGACAATTTGGAGTCGCCAATTAACCTAGCATGTTTTTGGAATGTGGGAGGAAAAGGAGTACCTGGAGAAGACCCACGCACCCACACCTTTATCATGTACTCCAAATCATTACGAGCAATTGTGGTATTTCATGTAAAGATGTTTTTTATACTGAATGCGAGGCCAACGTGATGAATGATGAAATCTCTCTCAAAATAAAGTGAGTATGTATTTTATTGTAAAAAACAACAAAAATGACTATTCAGTAAACAGACTTGGCAATCTGCTCGACACAAGAAACCCCAGTAAGGCATATAAAGGTCAAGTTCGGGGGAGGGCGACAATGCTTTGGACTTTTTCATAAAGGTTTTCAAGAGAATTTTAAATGAAAAACTGCACGGAATACTGTGTCCTAAAAACTTCCGTTTTCCCTATGAAATTCCAGTTTTTCAGTGATGAGTCATGGTTTACCGTAATTTAGCTATGAACAGTCACCGCTGACACCCCCAGCCCTATTGCTCGAGGAGCTTCTCATATTACTGTTGCACTGTAGCGCTGCAGCTGCACTGCAGTGCAATGTAACTCATAGCCAGTGCTTAATGTGCTGCCAGAGTGTATTTTGTTCATGAGCTTCATTGACGTGCACGAGCATGAAATAAAGGTCAGAGTACTGAATCAGATCTGATTCTATAGTACATTAAAATCCTCTTGCTTTTACTGAGGAATTGCAGGTTAAAACTGCTGATATGTAAGAAAATGATTTTTTATCATGAAGTTGTACTGATCATATTTTGGAAGGAAGGACAAATTATTCCATACTCATAGTGGCCACAGGTGGATTAATTTACTTAACTGCAGAGAGTGAGAAGTGTCTATTTGGGATAGGCCTTTATTTGTACTAATGCATGACATTACCGTATATAGACTGTATATTGTGTATTATTATACATATTGTATTACAGCCTCTGTAAACCTCAGCTTTACAAATGCCGTGTTCTGGAAAAGAGACATCAATTTGAGGTGTGGCGGATTGTTCAAGTGTAGTCAGCACCCGAAGATTATGGCAGGTGGACTGGAGTGGAGGTCACGATTTGGGGAAATATGAAAAATGCAGTTTGTTGGTGTTTCCCCATTTTTTTTTCACGCCCTGCAGCCGCAAAGTAAAGTGTGATTAGGCACTAATTGTTTCTTGTGAAGAAGCGCCTGTGAGGCCAGTCTAGTATGTGCTGGTTGTGTACTTTTTTTTTTTGTCTGAAATATAAGAGCCAAACGTAATCAGGTATTTGTCCAGCTGGTACAGTATTCATGCTTTGTCCTATCTCTGTCCTCCTGTTCTATTGTATGTCCCATGGACTTGACCTAGTCCCCAGCCTTGTTCCCTCCCATCCCACTTTTAAACTTGACCACCATGACAGTGATGTTGTCGGGGCAACCGCGGTAGAAAGATTGAAGGACGATGCTCTTGGCACCAAAGTGAGGCTCATCCAGGCGCTCGCGGACAAACCGCACTGCCTCCTCGTTACTGAAAGCGTCCCACAAGCCGTCTGACGCCAAGATCATAAACTCCGGCTGCAGTTTATCCAGATCAAAGGTCATAATATCTGGATCGGGGATGACCACGTTCAGGTTCTTCAGTGGATAGTCCCCGAGAGAGCGGGACATGGCCAGAATTCCCTGAACTCTCCAAGATCCGTTAAAACTAATGAAGCCGCCTACGGGAGGACATGGAAAAGATGGGATTTCAAGAACAGATCAGTAGGTGGCAGCAAAGTACTTGAAATGTCTCATATTCATCACAGTGACAATCCTAATCTTTTTTTCTTCTTCTTATCTACCTGCTCTTTTGATCCTCTTGCGCTCTTTGAGTTGATAGGGTTTGTGGTCGTGTGATAGTGCAATGGCATTTCCATCTTTGTCACACAGCACACCACGAGAGTCACCCACGTTGGCCACTGTGAGTTCTCTGTCGGACAGCAGGGCCACCAGACATGTGGTTCCTAGGGAAGATATTAGTAGAAAGAAATCGGATAAGAGGAAAAATAAATGTTTCATGAGAGATATATGCCGACCCGCAGCTGTTGGTCAGTGCTCTTGGAATCGGATATTAGATATTAGAGATTAGATGTCACTATTACCTTTTAAAATTGGCATTTATTTCCTGCTCTGTTGTGCACAAGTTGCAAATGTGGGTGTTTTATGCTTAAAGTGCTTGTCGACCATAAACCCTCACCATGTCCCATCCCATTGCATGTAGTTTACCCCCGCCTTTGGTAACTGATGAACATGATGTTTGCAGGTAAAGGAGAGACGACGACCAACACAAGTCAACACTTCTGTCAATATAAAGAAGAAAGCGAGGACAAAGGTGGGCGATGCAGGGACACGTTTGATTGGTTTGACCACTCCTCAGGGACGGATTTGATTGGTGAAAATGCGCGTGAAGTTGTGGGATTTTATTCAATTTCTGTAAATTGTTACCATAGCAACATTGGTCCTGGAGAACCTGCTTATTTTGTGTAGCCTGATTTTATTTAGGGCTGCATGGCGGTCTAGTGGTTAGCGCGCAGACCTCACAGCTGGGAGATCAGGGTTCAATTCCACCCTGCAATCTCTGTGTGGAGTTTGCATGTTCTCCCCGTGCATGCGTGGGTTTTCTCCGGGTACTCCGGTTTCCTCCCACATTCCAAAAACATGCTAGGTTAATTGGCCACTCCAAATTGTCCATAGGTATGAATGTGAGTGTGAATGGTTGTTTGTCTATATGTGCCCTGTGATTGGCTGGCTACCCTGCCTCTCACCCGAAGACTGCTGGGATAGGCTCCAGCAACCCCCGCGACCCTCGTGAGGAAAAAGCGGTAGAAAATGAATGAATGAATTTTCATTTTATTTACTGTTTACATGCACTTTCCCTGTTCCTTCTCAGACTCCTACTGACCTGCTTCATCATGGTTGGCAGACAGCTTGTCCAGCATCTCTCGGTCCACATTCAGGATATGCTGCTCTAAGATGCTGGCATAGGAAAGAGGGTTCTCCTTCTTCTCTCGCTCAAATGCCTGCAGGTGCTGCTTCAGGGCCTCAGGGAGGTGGGCCTTCACGTAGTCTGCTGCTGCCTGGGGTGGTGAAAGACACAGGAAAGGGTCAACAGCTGGAACGTCACACATAATCAGACTTAGTCTTGGTCCAAAAAAGGAAAAAAAACAACTTTTTTTGGTCTTCATAGGCTTAATATCAGCATTATAAGGTACCGTAGGCAAGGCACCGATGATGGTCGATGATCACCGATTCTACAGTTTTTCAGACCAGTGTTGGCTAGTTTTTCCACGCAGCTAGTTTTGACTGCTCATCTGCAGTCTTCTTCAAGAACTGTTTGTTATGATAGAGCAAATGAACCTCATTGGATTAATGATCACTGATCTTTGAAATGCCAATTCTAGCCGAAAACAATAAAAAAAAAACACTGTATACATCTTTTAATGTTCTAATCTTAGTTTGTTGAGAAACACTGAACAATACCCTCAAAATAATACAAACTTCTTGAGTTAATTGCACATCAGGTAGGTCTCTCAAATATAAATGAAAAGTATGGAAAATTGCTGTGAAATTACTACTAAACTACTAAATTATATCAGTTCCTTTTAAGCTTTTAAAACAGAACATTTGCCAAACAGATTGCACTGTAGACCTGATTTCTACCTAGTAGCCTAGTCAAAGTTCTGACCTGAACCCTATTGAGATGCCGTGGCATGACCTTAAAATGCGCTTCATGCTGGAAAAGCCTCCAATGTGGCTGAATGACAACAATTCTGCAAAGTTGAGTGGGCCAGAATTCCTCCACAGCGTCGTAAGAGACTCATTGCCAACTGCATTTTGTGTTCTGTTGTGTTGTCATTGACTAATATTTAATTTGTTTGATGATCTGAAACATTTAAGTGTGACAAACACTTAAAAAAATAAGTAAACACTTTCACAACACTATCTAATTTATTTATTTAATTTATCCAATTTCAATGCAACCTTGATGCAATATGTTAATAATCCCACAAGGAAGTCCTCCCTTTCTGTTGCTTTTGATTATTAAATGGTAATTATGCATGTGGACCGATTTACTTTAATGATATTTGATACCTTATCATTTGCTGCAGGCTGCTGAAAGGAAAGTTGGAAATGAATCAAAATGCAGCTGACGTCCGCTCTGAGCCATAAATATTCGTATTAAATTTCGTGAAAAACACACTTTCAGCAACACAAAATGATATACAGTAATTGACATGCAGTTAAACACAGGAAGGAAAGCAAATGGCAAGGGAAAAACAGAAATGTTATTTGGGTTGTTAAATATTTGTCTGTATAGGACAGGAATAGATGGTGCGGTCTACTTGAGTAAACACGTGTGTGTGTGTGTGTGTGTGTGTGTGTGTGTGTGTATCTTGCAACATCATTAAAAACAAGCTAAGGAGACCATGTTATAGGAGATTTAGAGCTGACAGGAAATGAAAGACTGATGCACTATTTGGAGGGAGATTGTGTCAAGTTCTGCAATGGCTGTACAGCAGGGTCAACCACATTCAAAAAAGGATTTCATTTTATTTTTCATGTACACAAATTCCTAAGGAAATTAGTTCCTTAACTTGAAATTGTTTCTTCATTGCATGAGGCCGATGGCATTTGCTGGAGTCTGCTGAACCATTTTAGAAATAGACTGGAACATACTGTACATACATACAACAGCTACAAGGAAATCCGCATCATTGTATTGTGTTTTTATGCAAACAAATCCTATAAAGGTCTGTCACCCCCCCAGACAGAAAGTGCTTTTAAAGTCACACAACAGCCAATTACTAAAGCAAATCTTCCAGGCACATGTACCGCTGTAAGTTCGAGACCTCGGAGTTCACAAAGCATACACAATTTATTGTTGTTTTTGTTTTTTTTTAATACAGCGGTGCCTTGGTTAACATCATTAATCCGTTCCAGAAGTTCTAACTCAAACCAAAACAGACTCTAACCAAAGCAAATTTTCCTATAACGTAAATCCAATTAATCCGTTCCAAATAATTAAAATGTTATGACAAAACAAATTCTATCGACAATAATTTCAGTTTTGCATGTGAAAAATGATGCAAAAATAATTACAAATGATGGACAACTGAACGTTTAACATTACTTTTACCTACTTTTGTTGGGGGGGGAAAAACCCAATAAGCCGTCAATGAAAGCCACCGGGGTGGTGACGTGTGCGATGTTTGACTGTGGATGCCATGAACATATAACCTTAAGTTTAAATGCTTAGGTTTTGTTGTTGGAACCCGAAATGAGTAAAATGAGACAGGCAAAATGAGTGTCACCCACTAGGCGTCGCCGGGTTGACTGTTACACGGGATGATGGAGCCACTCCCGTACATACCTCTGAAATAATGTTTAACCCGGAAAATTTGGAGGTCTTGCGCCCTTGTCTCCGGAATGGTCCATTGCCTTTCTCTGTTGTGCGGCTCATGTGTTTATTACGTTGTGTATCTCGCTACAACTCTGATATTAACAACCTAAATGACCTACACTGCATTGCACAATCACGTGCAAGTATTGCAAGATTTCGTCTTGGCCACGTGATCCAAGATGGCGGTGTAAACAAACACAACAGGATTTTGGACACTAAATAAGCAGGCAAATGCAAGCCAAGGCAAAAAGTGTTCATTGAAAAACATGTTAACCAAGGTACCACTGTACTACACAGCAAACATTTTATTATTACCCTTGACAGGTAAAGTGTGATGCATGAAGTCGGCTGCCTCTTCCTTAAACCCTAATGCCTCCATTTCGCATTATCAAAACGGTGAGCATAAGATTGAAATATTACTTAAAAACAAAGCCTGCAGTCAATTAAGCTTTGCTTATGGACATGTAGAACTATAAATTGTATGTGATGTAACGTGTATGCACGTTCAAAGCCTACAGCTTTTATGATGGTCACAGTTTGACCCTGCAACTGAATTTTCCCTTACCAATATTTCCTGACCAGGATCCTTAAACAGACTGTTTTGAAATGGTGCTCCGGAAAGTAATCAACATTATTTTTAGAGAATATGTTTGGACTTCCTTGGGGACTGGGCCATGAAAATCGACTGACCCATGACAACAGTATATGGAAGAAGGAAAGCCTACACACACACACTTTTTCTTTGTGGGGAATCCAGCAGAAGGGAGGGGGGTGCACACAAAGAAACAATGCAGTGGTTAGGATGGGAATCGCTCCGTTCGACAAAGGGGTAATAAAAAGTGAGAGCCGGTGAGGCCTATAAACCGTTAATGATAACATAACACATACTAACGTATAAACTGTGCACTAGCACTGCATCCAGTGATGCTGACTGTCATGTGTTGTGTCTAGACGGGACCCAATGACGCAGTGAGGTGTACCAGGCCACCAGCTTACCTCTCCGCCGTGACCGTCAAATATGCCAAATATGGACGGGTGGCTCTTGTTGGTGATGTCGGTGAGCACCTCGTAGCGGTCCTCCATGTGGTCTCGCCTCCCTTGTATAGAATACACGGCCACGTTGTTGTTCTTGAACTCCCATGTTTTGGAGAACTCTGCGTCCAGCACACTGAGGCCTCCCAGGCGGTCGTTCTGCATCATCTCCGCCACTTTGCCCTTCACCATCTTGACGGCATCCCGGCTCGACTTGACGATGGTCTTCACCTCGTCCGTGTGGAAGAAATAGCTCCACAGGGCCAGGCTGATGCATAGCAAGAACAACGTCTCCGGCCTGAGGAGGAAATAACGCATGATCCGACCCAAAAGTGACAAGAGTGTCATCGTGTCTCCTATCATCACACGCCGCCAAGCTGCGCTCCGTCTCAGCTCCCCTTTGCACGATTCACTCCATGAACAGACGCGCTACACGCTGACGGAACATTGAACGCACCACCACCACCGAGGCCTGCTGGAGCTTCTCTGGCCGCATTGCACACTGTGCACGGGATGCTGCTGCTGCACACCGAGCCGACAAGCGCTGGGTGCTATTACACCGACGGTTCACCCTCATTCGTCGCTACTAATCGACAGCGAAATGACTCCGGACCTGAGCCGATGTTTCTGGGTCCATTACAGAAACCGGACGGATGTCGGTGGGTGGGACCCACTCCGAAGTGCGGACACGGGGGGGGGTGGGTCACACAAGTCCACGACTTACTCTTTTCATCTACTCAGTTTCCCTGCCCACTTTGTATCAATTTGCCATTTCAACAGAAAACCCCGTGTTTATATGTTGTCTAACAAGAGCCAGAAGGCTAAATAATGCGGATGTATTCTAAACCGGTGCAGGTGTATATACAACAGCTTTTATTTTGAAAAGACAGAACGGATATGGTGTTATACGGCTAATTTTGACCATAAACTTCTATAATGTTGCTGTAACACATCGCGTCAAATATACGTCACAAGACGAGATGAGTCATTACATGAAACTATACGTTCCGTACGAAGTAACCTTCACTTCCGGTGTAATCATACAACGTCTCCCACCGATTTCCCCTCCGCATCCCTCAAGCTTTGCACCGCGTTATTATACCAAGAATTTCCTTTGGTTTGGTTGGAAGATATCTTGCTTTGCTTTGCATTTTACAACACGAGTGAACACCAGTAAGCGTTATCAATACAATGACACCAGATATCGCGAGAATGGGATGTTAAAGCGAAAGTGTGGATGAGCTCTCCTTGAAAAGAGAGCTAAGATAGCAAAACCATGGATTTGATATCTTAAAATGTCAATTTCATACAATAAGTGCCAAGACACGCATTGTGGGAAATAGTTATAATGCATTGACCCCATACTTAGGATGACGTAATTGAGTGGCCGAGTCATGTGATATACTGTAGGTCCCGGGAAAGGCTATCATGTGACCTAACAAAAATGACTACATTCTGGGTGCCATGGATGGATTTTGTTTTTATTGCTAGCATATTCATACTGATGAAATTTGGAAATGCTTTGGAATTATATTTTAGTATAGGTTTGAAGGACTACCGAATGTCTTGATGTCACTTAACCCACTTAATATTGTAAAGCATTATACCCAAATATAAAGCTTCCCACAACAACACGTTGTCTCTTTTTCCAGAGCTACTTGAATGGAGGACATGGGCTCGGATGACCAAAGACCACCTTTATCCAATAGGACTGACTTGTGCAAGGTAATAGACAACATAGAAACGCTTAATACAACAAAGGCTCCAAATTCATACAGTTTGGCCCTTTAAGCCTGGCCCTTTAAGCCTGGCCCTTTAAGGCTGGAGCTTTAAGGCTGGAGCTTTAAGGATGGCCCTTTAAGGCTGGCCCTTTAAGGCTGAACCTTTAAGGCTGGCCCTTTAAGCCTGGCCCTTTAAGGCTGGCCCTTTAAGGCTGGCCCTTTAAGCCCGGAGCTTTAAGGCTGGCCCTTTAAGGCTGGCCCTTTAAGGCTGGCCATCTAAGGATGGCCCTCTAAGGCTGGCCCTTTAGGGCTGGCCCTTTAAGGCTGGCCCTTGAAGGCTGGCCCTTCAAGGCTGGAGCTTTAGAGCTGGCCCTTTAAGGCTAGCTCTTTAAGGCTGGAGGTTTCAGGCTGACCCTTTAAGGCTGGCCCTTAAAGGCTGGCCTTTAAGGCAGGCCTTTAAGGCTGGCCCTCTAAGACTGGCCCTCTAAGGCTGGCCCTCTAAGGCTGGCCCTCTAAGGCTGTCCCTCTAAGGCTGGGCCTTTAAGGCTGGAGCTTTAAGGCTGGCCCTATAAGGCTGGAGCTTTAAGGATGGCCCTTTAAGGATGGCCCTTTTAGGATGGCCCTTTAAGGCTGGCCCTTTAAGGCTGGAGCTTTAAGGCTGGCCCTTTAAGGCTGGCCCTTTAAGGATGGCCCTTTAAGCCTGGCCCTTTAAGGCTGGCCCTTTAAGGATGGAGCTTTAAGGATGGCCCTTTAAGGATCAGTGTGTTTTGCTTTTTTTTGGCATTTTCAAAACAGGCCTGGCTACTCAGTACAGTATGAGCAATGCAATTAAACATGAATTTAGTACAAATTACTATTCACCACATACTTAATCCACTAGGTGGCAGTAATGTTCTGTAAATATATGTTTGTTCCTCCCCATGAAGTTCCTGGTGGGTCTTCAAAGGGCTTCAAAGTTTTACTTCATTTGAGTTTTATTAGTAGTTCCGATTAGCAGTCCTATAACTGGCATCTCTCCATGCATGTGTATCTGAATTGGCGGTTTATTATGTTGCAATATCACAAATATAGACAATAGACAAATGGATTGAGTGTATAAAGAATGTTTTATTTAGAAACAGTAAGTTGAATCGTGGGGTAATTTGTCCAGGCGATGAGGACAAATAGGCTTTTATTACATTTTAATGTCTTTATGTTGCACACAAATGCCGCTAGAGGGCACATGCTGCTTAGGTCTCAATCCAATAGAAAACAAGCAAACGGGGTAATAATGTTGAAAATATGCATTCGTCTTAGTTATAAGCATATAGCAACATTTTCCCCTTCATATTACTTTTTTTCCAAGTTCTTTTTGATGAATTTTATTTCTAGACCTTTAAAGCTCTTCCCTTTGTTTCTCTTTAAGAAAAGGTTGTAGTGAAGGTGAATTGTATCCTCCAGGACACAGCAGACCAATTCACGTTCAATAATCTTCACCATTAAGCCAATTCCAATAAGAAAAGAAAGCCTCATTGATGCTGCACACCCATGGAAACACACTTTGCACAATACCACATGTAAGCCATAACCCTCTGCTGCACCATAAATTATACTTGGCTGTGTCCTCAGCATACAGTGAAAAATGGCATTGGCTTTTACAAATGCCATATCTCTCCACAGAGAGGCAGTAAGTCATTCACCCGAACACAACAGCAATCCATCTACAAGACACATTTAAAAAATATATATTTCACTTTTTCAGCGGTGGTTGTCAATTATTTACTGTCATGTCCGCCCTTAGGGGTCAGACACCCCCCCCCCCCAAGAGAACTATATAATTATCTGTACAAACCACCGTATGAGTGCAGACACTTGCAATTTCATCACCTGACTGTGAAAAAAGACGTAACCTCATGCAGGTGAACCACACTACCTTTCGGAGTCAGTGTCAAGGGCACCCCTGCTCTCGGTTGAACAGCTATCCTGTTGATAAGTTGGTACACTGCAGCCATCTTGCTGGAGGTTTATGTATTGTGCGTTCAACCATGAAGACACGGATGCTGAAAGTGACTACTTTTTTAATTGGCGTTCAAGCGGACACTAGAGTAATTCTACGTTTGATCAAAGTTATTTAAGATTTGTCAGACCATTCCGGAAAGTCACTACTTCCTGGTTCCGCACTCCAAGCATCAGAAACACTAACCTATATTTATAACTGTGTTATATGTGTTATAATGTTTTTTTGTTCCATGAAATTGTATTAATATCTTCTTTTTGTAACGTTTTTCTGGTCTGCACTGTTTCCAGTATGTGTATGTTAGATTTTTTTTTCCCCGTCAGATTTCAGCTTCTTAGTTGCCATATCAATCTAATCAGCCCAGGGCCTTCAGAATCTGTAGTGCTGGCCCATGTCACATACTTACTATGAGTAATGGGACCGCTCAGATTTCAGATTCATCTCACAAGGCCATCTAGCAGGCCCCCAATGGTGGTGTCCAACACATAAAAGTTCCTAGTGCTTTTGAAAGCATCATCACATGAACCGCAGCCCTGAACTGATCTTGTGCCAACACGAGGAAAGGAGACAGACACGTGTTGTTCATTGTGCATCACATGTTTTACATGAACAGCTGTCCCTCGTTTAAAACAGTAAATTGGTTCCAGACTTGACTCGACTAAATTAATTTCCAGAATAGAGCTGTTCTAAATATGTTTTTTAACATTACCCTGTAATCCTATTATTTAGTGTTTACATCACACGGCACAACTCTTATGCTGCAAGAACTGCAGACGGCCGCCAGTTAGCAAGCTAACGAGTAAACCACTTGCCACTTCCGTACGGAATGAGAATAGATCTTTTCCACTCTATTGCGTCATACATGTCATGGCTGATTTCATGTTATCATGCAGTGTTGAGGTAATGGAATGTAATGTAAGGTAATGTCTCATCAGTGTTTTGTGTCATTACTGCCACTGTGACCAGAATACTACTTATCACTTATTTCAATATGTTTTGACTGATAATAGACCATAGTATACCACAGCAATAATTAATTCATTACCGAAAAATTATTGTGCAAGGGACGACTGTGTGTGTGTGTTCGCCACTTGTGGAATAGAATAGAATAGAATATCTTTATTGTCATTGTTGTGATACAACAAAATTAAAGTGCAAACCAGTGAGTGCATGATTGACGACCATACATAAAAGCTATAAAAAGAGCCTACAAACATATAAAAAGCCTAAATAAACATTAACATAAATAGGTGACACCGACATCCGTTCATAATGCATCCATACAATCCATTCAAGCCTACTTTCATTCACATTGCACAGACCCTACGTTACCTCGTAGCATGAGAACTATTTTGGCTATTATTGAATTTCGTTATTGCTGTGGGGTAGAAGCTGTTTTTGAGTCTATTGGTCCTTGGAAGTTTTGTAAGAGAAAAGTTTTTAAGCTGTTTAAAGCATCATAATCATGCATACAAAATTGTCAGACATTTCAAATACGTTTTTGTGAAAAATTTGTCCAATACTATAATTTATCATCAACACTCTGTATCCTTACTAATACATCTTTTCATATTTACAGTTCGAAAATAATAGGATCCTACAATGGAATACTATGTTTTATGAATATTGCAAAATCATTTTGTTTTTAATTGTGCATCATTTGTACTTTGAGCTTTAAGATTTTCACTCTACAATCATTTATGTCAAACTTTATAAAATCGTCTGTCCAATGCATATTTATTCAAACAATTGTATTACGATGTAACGCATAGTTACTCTACGATTACACACAGGACAATACTAACTCAAAACAATGGATACTGTGTTTTGTAATATAGTCGTACGTGATTCACAGCAGATAATTAAACTGCACTTACAATATATACAAAAGGGCATTATTCCAACACTCAAAGCAGAAATTATTATTATTGTTGGGATTATTATTCAGTATGTGTACAATTAGCGGTGGTACTTGGGATCTATAAAATAGAGTACTAATCAATGTGCAGGTGCAATCAAGCTCTTTAATGAAGAGGTGTTGAAAATATTTCAAACATCTTTCTGTATGATGCAGCACAATTGAACACCACTGCAAATTCCAACAGCAGTATACAATATATACTGCTACATTATTTCCCCTCAAAAGTAAGTATTGTTAGTTTGCAATGACTTATTTTTTTAATATCCATCTTGTATTGCATCTCATGTGTACCTAATAAGATGTCCACCGGGGGGGAAGAATCTTCGTAAAACAAATAGATCTCAATTGTAAGAGTTTATAAATGCACTCTCATAAATGAAAGGCGACATTGTAATCTTTTAGATAAAAGTCCATATGGATAGTTTTTGAAGTGAGAACAATTTTCTCTCAAATTACCCCAAATTGTATGTTGCTGTTATTGGTGAAGGTGTTTAAAAACCATCCTTCTTGTTTGTTTATAGGCCTATCTGTGAATGTGTATATGTGTGTGTTTGCATTTATGTTATGTTTTTTTTTTTTTTACTACACGGTGTGAAAATATAAATAACTCCGCTGGCACGGCAGTGTGTGTGCAGTGTAATCTGTTCCCAGCAGGCTAGATTCCCACTGAGAGAAAGACAGTATATTGTTCCTGCAGCAGCACAGATAACAACTAATTAGCATACTGAATCATTTGGCTGCAAGAGCCACTCAGCCACCCATCTGCACTGAGCTGATAAACACACAGACACACATTTATGCACAGCGCACACCCCTACTCGCAAGCAAACAAACATGGCTCCTCTCCTCGTCGCTGTTTTCGACCCATACACACTCCCTGTAGCCCTCTCTTTTGGTGAGTTTTTGCAAGCAGGTAAGGATTAACCCAGAGAGCCCTCAGTGGAGCTCCAGCCCAGCCCACTGCAGGTCTTCAAACACCTGCATAGCTCCCATGCCCCCTGGAAGCAATTCCAGTTTGTTGAAATACCCCAAAAAGTGCAAGAAAGATGACTTTTAACTAACTTCTAATGGAGTGGGAGCTTCGTTTGCACAGTGCAGACACAACAGCATGCAGACGAGTGTAGCAGAGGCTGTCCAAAAGCACTTTCACAATGGCAGGATATCCTGTAGGTCACTGAGCCATGATGACCTCCACAGGAAGTAGTCACTTGCTTGGAGGAAGTGAGGATTCCAGCGTCCATGCAGGAGACTAATGACGAGCTTGGGGTTTTAGCAAAAGCGCTAGCATAATGCCACTTTCAACATGGCTGATATGTCATGCTCAATTTTGACATTAGTTTATTATCATGGTTGTAGTTTGTAGGGTATAAGTGTGAACCCATAACTTATCGGTGAGGTGAACCAATACTGGTCAGTAATTGGTCGATTCATTGGAATATCTGAGCAGCGAAAGTTAGAATTACATTAACAAAAACACATACTATACTAGTATCTGAAACCCATGTTGGTGTGCCTTGACTCAGAACGCTACAGTATTATACTCCACAGTCTCCACTTTGCTGCAGTAGTCCGTTTTCTGGATACCTTCATTCTTCTCTTCAATTAAACGAGCATCCGTCCAGTTATAAACGGCTAACACAGAGAAGTACATACAGCCTCCTTGTATACTGTTGTTGTTTGTTAGCCTGTGTAGTTCTGACTGACGCAGTCGTGCGGCGTGGTTTTCCTCGAACGGAGGCATGTAGACCTGATCTGAGTGCAGTGGAAAAGCAGCACATGTGCCAATTGTATCCGTTTTATACTACTGTGTGTATATCAAAGGGAAACATAGAAAACATATTCGAATTTTTGGACTTGTTTATTTTCTGTTTGGTGTAGAAATAATATTCAAGCATTTTCCTTGCATACACATATTTATGTCCAGTTTTTTGTATAATATCCTAATACGTCTAGATGGAGATCACATAAACAAGGCTTTTTTTGTCTGCATCTTTTATTCAGAGGTTTTTGTAGAAAATCCATGGATTCAACATTGGATATATTTATAGATACATCTATCATACAACAAATATGTCATTACCAAACGTACAATTTCCCTTTTACCGCAATTCATAAAATACCATCTAGTCACCAAAGGTACCAATATAGGTTACTAAGTTCTGCTGAAAAAAGAATAAACAACAGTGAGCAATATTTAACTGTCTCGGTCAGACTGCTGGTGTTGTTATGATATTAACACTGTGCGTGTGCGTGCTGTGATTGTGTGTGTTTATTTTAAATGTGGCAATGAAGGGATTTATTTGTGTACCTTACTAAACTACAAAAAAACACACACATTCATGTCCAAATGACTCCATGAGTCAATGTCGTGACCCATATTTTGTACACCTCGACAATCGCTGCATGTTCTTGTACCTCCCCAAGCACATGAATTCACCTTCAGGCAGTGAAATCATCTCTTCCTGTTTTTGAAAATGGAACAGGAGTAAATGGTACCAACATTTGATGTACGACGCTCGGCCGTTCGCTCTTCACCCGACTCCTCTCTGCAATTCTGCAAGTAGGCCTAAATGTAACAAACACACACTAAGGTACATCTTAAACCACATTACGTTGTTCAGTGGAAAATAGAAAGTTATTTACAAGACACCACTGCAAAAGTATGATAGGACTCCGTGTGAGTGTTAGTGTGTTCTCAGGAGCATTTAGGGAGGAAATCCCATTAAATGTTAACATTAGCATCATGATGCCTGTGCACTCTACATGCACAAACAACCGGTCGTATGCCGTGAAGTCCTTCTAAATTCTATGAGAACAGGCTATTTTACATTTTTAGGCAATTTGAGTTGAATAATTGGCTTTACCTTATTGTAACCAATAGTATTATCACTTAAGCAGTGGTTAAAAGTCAACACATCTTGCTTCACTTTGGACAATATTGTGTCATTATTGTTTGGTTTTACTTTCATTGCACATTGGTGTTTTTTATTTTTTATTTTTTTACATTTTTTAAATATCTAGACAAGGGATTTGGGCTCCATTCAATTATGCTTCCCTGACATTTACTCTTGTGTCCAAACAAAGACATGTTTCAATCTACACTCCAAAAATAAGAGACATGCAGAATTTACAAGTTGTTTGGACTGAATCTCCACATCATTCCAGCCAGTCAGTGGCGTCAAGTGTGGAGACAGGAAGGTACAGTAGGTTGTCAGGCCCATGTTGTCTATGTTGTCTCACAGGTCCACCTCTCAAAGGTAACAACGCTTTCAACGAATGCACCCTTTCGCACCCTTTTTCAGTCCCACTTTGAGTCTTACGTGTTGCGTTCCTGCTGTTGTGGCGACAGAATCATCGCCGACCAGAGCCATCCAGCAGGCGCCCATTGCGCCTCAGATCCCGAGCAGCAAGATGTAGTGCGGGGCCCCGTGACGCCGGTAGAGTCCTCGGAGCTGGAGGCGAGTCCTGATCTTCCATGAAGCTCTCTGGGCTGCCCTCGCCGTCGCCGTCGGGCAAGCTTCCGCAGCTCGAACCAGGTGACATTGTCCCCAGCACGTCATCCCTTGCCAAGCCTACCACCGTGTCCTGACGCGGTCCACCCTGGGGGACACCCTCATGGGGCCCGACGATGATCCCGGTTTCCCCCTCAGTTGTGGTGCCAACATTGCGTCCTCCGTCCTGGTCCTCCAGGAGGTTGGAGAGGAAGCTGATGTACTTCATGGCAAGACGCAGGATTTCGTTCTTGCTCAGCTTCTTGTCCGGAGGGTGAGTAGGGATGAGTTTACGAAGCTCTGCAAATGCACCGTTCACGTTCTGCTGCCGCCAACGCTCACGGCTGTTCGTGAAGATACGGCGGACGATCTTTGGCTGGCCAGCTAGGAGAAGCGACAGCAAAAAGAAAAACTACATTAGGAATAAATAATAGCTAGACATACGCTGTATGACAATTCGAGTGACAATACGGAAATGGGTCATGGTGAAAGAAACACATTTAATTGGAGTCAGGCCTCTTAGATATGAATCACATTTAAGATATGCTGCCTGGATTTTCACCAGGTAGTCCAGCTTCCTCCCACATTCCAAAAACATACATATTAGTCTAATTAGAGACTGTGAATTGTGCATAGATGTGAGTGTGAATGGTTGTTTATCCTTCAGCGTTCTGTGATTGGCTGCTAACAAGTCTGTGGTGTACCCCATTTGTTGCCCCAAAGTCGGCTAGGATAGGCTCCCAACTATTATTAGTACAGGCAGTATATAAAATGGATGGATGATCATATCGAAACATCAAAATCCACCTATTGATTTTCAAAGAAAGCACCGTGGTACATGTCATTAGCCGTGCAAATAAGGAAATTGATCCTCATGGCTGTGGTGTATCAGCAAGATTTACGACCAACAATTTCTGGCAATAACATACCTATAAGGCAGCGCAAAATGTGCAAAGTTGAACCTCCGTCTAATTTAATGAGATGCATTCAGCGAAAGAGAAATTGGTCCACGTGTCTCGGCCCTAACTGTTCGGTACAATGTGGCTAACATCATTTCATTCCACTTCGGTATATACGAATCATCCATTCTCTGCCTCTTTTCAATTAACTGCTTTCTCCCATAGTTACTGGGCGGTCTACTAAACAAAGAACCGCAAAGGTCTTTCATTAGTGCTGGGTCAGACAGAAAACATTGCCATTAAGAACTGAGCCTGTCAGCAACCTCCTGATGTGGCTTATTAACACAACAAGATGATATTTGGGGTATTATGAATGGTCAGCATCCTTTGGCTTTATCTACGTCTGCATGCGCTGTAAAATGAAACACATCTGTGTTACTTCTATTGTTTTTTGAGTTTTTTTTCTATAACGCATTAGCAGCGTTAATGCTGGCCGGCCCATATGTTCCTTGCTGCTAGTAAATCAAGGGATGAGCTGATCAATTGGCCACAGATCAATATCAGCCCCAAAAAACACATGTGATCATCTTACATCGATGAACACCTTTCAAAGCCAATCACAAAACCGACTGGTTGTCAGCTGTGTTACATAATGTTGCCAGCAAAACGACACCGTTAATGTTGACCTTCAGACGAGCTTCGCCAATCGATGCCAGCTTGTTTGATCACTCGTTAGAGGTATCCGCCTAACTTCTGCTCTGTGGAATCCAAATATGACTTTTTACCATTTTGTTTTTAAAACCAACAAGCAGTGCGCTTAGTTTGGAGCAAGTGGATATCACATTCATGGGGTTTTTCAAGTATCACGGAACAACTTTACTCTTCTATTGTAATTTTACTAATTATTTATTGTATGTGGTTGTTTTATGGACATAAACACAGCTGTGTCCAGCTGTAGGATGCTGATGCTATGACAGGGGTCTCCTATCTCACCAGGTGATTTAGAGTTGCTCATAAAATATTTGCTTCAAGTCTTCCATCTATCCATTTTATCCTCACTAGGGTTACGGGGTATGCTGGAGCCTATCCCAGCTGTCTTCGGGCGAGAGGCGGGGTACACCCTGGAATGGTCGCCAGCCAATCACAGGGCACATATAGACAAACAACCATTCACACTCACATTCATACCTATGGACAATTTGGAGTGGCCAATTAACCTAGCATGTTTTTGGAATGTGGGAGGAAACCGGAGTACCCGGAGAAAACCCACGCATGCACGGGGAGAACATGAAAACTCCACACAGTGATGCAAAGCGGAGATTCGAACCCAGGTCTGCATGCTAACCACTCGACCTGCTTCAAGTCTTCGTATTTCTTTATTATAACTGTTGAATTCAGATTTTCTGCCTTTATGTGATTGCACCAAATGGCATAGAGACGATGGCCACACTGTTTGTGTGGAGAGCTGCTTAGTTAATAAATTAGTTTACAATGTAAATTTAAATACAGCTCTAATGGTGGTGAACATTGGAGACACCCTTGCAACCTGGACACTGAATTTACTCTGTTAATTTTTGTTATCTTGAGTTTAATACAATAATAACTATTTGCATCCCATGTATTTCTATAACATGCTTCGAATAAACTTCAGGTTTGTGTCAAATAGTGCAAAAAATTGCTTTGCACAAAAACACTGCCCCATTTTTCTTTTAAATAGGGGTCCTTGGAATTGTCTAACAGCACCCCTGACCAATGCCCGTCATCATAAATACACTGAAAAATGTACAGTTAATGCACGTGATCGGCCAATCTCACTCATGGATGATCGGTATCGGAATTGGCAGCATCGGCATGGCAGTAAATGCATTTACTTGCCTATAAATGAGCATGTGGTCAAAGAGATTTTCTTTCCACTTTGTCATGTGCGCCGTAATCCTTATTGAGGGTAAAAAATGAAGTTGTTATGTATGACAAGTTTTCATATTTCAGAAATAAATAAATCTAATTCTCTGTCCAGGGCGTCTAATTCATGCCCAGTCCTCTCTTTGTGGTTGAAGTAAATAAACACCCCCCGTCTTATGATGACGGCAAATTGGAAGCTGACCAGCGTCCAGAGAAGACATTTGGGTGACCTCAGACATTCCCCTTAAGAACACAAGGGATAAGAAATTGGGGAAACGCGGGGATCGCTTTTGAAGTGTATTTTAATGCATGCTCACAAACTTGAAAAACTACTCTATGCTGTGTCCTGGTGATGATTTTATTTATGTGCACAATAAATACTGTACAGTATATATAAAAAAACAGCCCGTGCCGTCATATCTTCACACCCCCATCCATGGTGTCTTCCAGGCTTTTGTCGCCCTTGGAACACACCCAGCCTATCTTAATCCCTCAGCCCACTCTGCAGTAAATGCTTGGCATGGAGGTAGGTGGAAGTGGTAGAAGCAGCACACCACCCCCCCATCTACTCCCCATCCTCCTACCACGCATGCTATGGCAGTGTGAGTGGGCACTGGTGGTTCACACAAAACCCCACTTCCACCTTTAATTCATTTCACACCATTATTTTTTGTGTGTGATTTCAGAGCATCTTCTGCAAACTTAGATCCACGTCAGGGGGATGGATGACAATGAAGATGGGGAAGGGGAACACTGAGGTGCGGCTAGAAACAGGACACAGCAAAAGTGCGTCTTACCATACTTATAAAGATCTAAAATGCGCCTACCCTCGTCGAGTTCAACCTCATAAGGCGCTGGGCGGCGTTTTACCCTGTTGCTGGGGTACATGCTGTACTGCTCAGACTCCCCTGCGAGACTGCGGTCAGAGAAGACAAGACAAGGTGCATGAGACCACTAACATACTGTATGTAATATCATTGTTACACCATACACATGCACGCTATGTCTGCGTTATTATTATAAAATGTTATTATTTGCACACTGTTATTACAGTATGTCAGATAGCAGCAAAATAGACACATATGGTTGTTTTTTTGCACATAGCAGAACACACACTGATAATGTGCACATCCATTAAGGATGATATGAACACACACACACATACAGGACATGCAATGCAATACGCCCATTTACATCATCAATCTGCAGTGGCTATCAAAATGTTCATTTCTGCACATTATACATTATCAATATCTGCACGATATTCACCAAACATAAATCCAGCTAAATATGAAATAAAATATGACTCCTGACTAAAGATGGTGGCTTTTTGTTGTTGTTTCCGTTTGTGTCTTTATTACCTGTTGATGGCGGCGAGAGGCTGCGCCAGGTTGTAGAGCATGGCCCGGGCCGGGACAGGAAACGCGTTTGGGCTCAGCTGGACCATTCGAGCGTCGTCTCGTTGTGTGTGCGGCAGCGGCAGCGGCAGCGGTGGAGGTCTGCGAAGTTCCGTGATGGGCACCAAATGGCTCTCAGCCCTCTGCTCCAGCGCCTTTATAGCGTCCCTCCTGGAGAGCTCGATCACCGGCACTTCCCTTTTCAGGTCAAGGGCGTCGTCGTGAGAGGCAGTTTCCTTGGCAACGCCGTTGATGATGATGACGGTCCCGTTAGTCGAGTTCTGCAGGGGGACGTCATCCGTCTCCTCTGCCCTCTCTCCCTCCCCCTCCTCCTTCTTCTTCTTCTTCCTCTTCACCTCCTCCTCCTCATCCTCCTCCTCCTCCATGTGTCTGGTGATGATGATCGAGTCCTCAGGCTTTCCAGGACCGGACTCTGCATCTGGACTTCCAGGACAAAGGTCCGGTTGCCTTTTTTCCATCATTTTCTTTCCGTTTTTATGTTATTCCAATAGGTCCGGTTCAAAATAAGACGATTTAGTCATCACTCATGCGACGATGTGAAATGTGCTAACAGGGAAAACACACAATGCATTAAAATAAACATTATTGCAATAGCAAATATTTCACATTTCTAAGAAAAAATGAGACAAATACCGCCCTTTTCCAAATAAAATAACAATACATTGAATGTATTTATAGTGCCAGGATTACATTTATGTGCGCATGTACATTTTTATTTTCAACATCGCTTCGTGTATATTAAAACGATTGGGTACTTATGTAATCACACTATTCTTTATCCAATTCCGTAACGCTTATTTTATGTGTTGATGGTCAAACCAGTTGGCAAAAAATAGCATATAGCAATCATGATATTTTTTAATGTCATTTTGAGCAGCTTTATCGAAGGCAGATGTAGTGGAAAAAACGGGCATCGAAATTAATCGTATAGGTTTTAAAAAAAGCCGAATTAGATAACTCTACACAATAAAAATTGTGTTTTATTGCTCCTAAATCTTCCTCAGGCCTCGCATCCGTTATTAGCCTGCACAGTCCGAAGCACCGAGTAGCACAATGGCGTTTGAAGCTCCCAGAATTCCGACAAGATGTGCCGTTAAAATAAAAAAAAAAACACAACCCAATGACGATTAATATGTTAAAAAATGAAGAGATGTCCATTCTGAACACTTACCGTCGGAGTGGTGTTGTTGATGCTACCGTGTAAGTGGAGCCATTTTGTGAGTGGGTCATCCATGTCTGACGTTTTTTTTTTTCCTACTTCCAGTGTGTGTTTTGTGTATATGTGTGTGCGTGTGTATGTGTGCGCGCGCGTGTGTGGAACTGAGTTATTCCACGCAGCATGCAGTGCGCGCTCCCCACGCTGAGGGAGCGGAACACAGGCCGCAATGTGGCCGAGGGAGATAAGCTCACGGCGGCGGCCTCTTCATTCCCGATAAGCCCCTAAAGCCATTATTTATGAAATGATTCATTATTATTTGGCTGTCGTGGGCTATATAGGCGTGTGGAGGGCAAAAAAACCCAACCATGTAACAACGTGAGAACGTGAGGTAGTATACTGTAACCATGGCTATCGAGGTGTTTTTTTAATATAGACAATATGAAAGAAACAAAAGCTCAGTTTAAGCTTTTGACCTATTTATATTTTCAACACAGGGCTTCCTGATAGTCTCATTTCTCCTGAAAAAAGATAAAAGGAGGATTTGTTCTTTCTTTCCGCTTGAAAAGATGAATTATGTGTAATGTAATCCATATTAGGGTGCCAGGTCCAAATATGACAGAGATGACCCCTTAATGGCTCATTTGCATTCGTAGAAGTAGAGTACATATACATTAAGTCACCAAAATACATTAAAAATGTTATTTTTATTAGTGTTGACGGCCTAATGGGGACTTAAAATTAAAAGTAGGTTGAACTAATTAGGTAAAATTATGACATAACGTATGATAACTGGCACGGTTACAGTATACTTCAATAAAATAGAAATAATATAAATGAAGTATAAATGAAGTAGCATTGTGTTGGGTGGGATTCACTTCCAGCAAACAGGTCCAATTATGGCTCTCACTAAAATACAGAGTTATAGTGATGAGGGAATTATTCATTAAATGGCCAATGGGCACCGTTAGGAAAATAAATCACATTAAATATATAAATAAATGAGGTGATGTTGTGCTGAGGAAAAATACAAAATAAATTCATTCAATTATGACAAACAATGGATGGTTGGTACTGTTACTTAAAAAAACAGGTCCAATATTAACTGGAATTCCTTAAATAAAATGTCATACATTAAATGAAGTAAATAAATAAAGTAGCAAGAGGGGAAGTACAATTTATGACCCCCTTAATAGCCAATTAACACAAGTGCTTCAATAAAATCAATAGAAAATGAAATGTAACCCCCAAAATAAGTAAATAAATTGTCATTGTGTGTTAAGGGCCACCGGGGACTATGATGATGGGGTTTGTCTATACGCAGGGAGTCATGGCCGGGGGAGATAAACCAGGGGGCATCGGCTTGTGGTCACACACCATCAGATAAATAAATAATTGAGCATTAACGGTGACACCTTATCAGAGCACACACAGGTACATCCTAATAACGGAGTTTTGTCGTGTGGCGTTCATTTGTGTATTTATTTTTCCACGCTCACGCTTCCTTCACAAGCGTGCGAAAATTAATGTCATTTACACGAAGGTTGTTTTATGGACTCTGGACGACTCCTGCTTTTCAGACGGTTGTTTTTTTTCCAAAGGCCCAGTCGTCAGTCACGATGTCTGCTCAAGTAACAGTCACGACCACCATCCTCATTCGTGCAGTCACGACTGATCTCCATCCTGTGCCTTCCGTCAGCATCACGCCCTTCATCTTCTCCGTGACAGCCTGCACGCTTGGCTTCACTGTTTTCATTTTAAACGTATTTGATCGTTTACCTTCAAACAACAGTATACTGTATCAACCACTTTATTGGAGTTTCTTGCATCAACCGAGTATGATTGTGACGTTATAGATTAAATACCATCAATAAAAAAAAAAAAACCTTAATAATTCTGGGTTATACATTGTTAAACACTGATTAGACCAGGTCTTTAGACCTAGGCTTTAACATTTCGGGGGTGTCTGCGATTTAGGGCATAAATTTGAAATGGCCAAAATAAATGGGTTATTTTTCAAAGTCACACCAAATATGTTATTATTATTATTATATTATTAAATATTATTATTATTATTATATATATATAACATGGTTTTGTGAAAAAAGTGTTTTGAGTTCTTATTTTTTGCATGTTCGTCACACTTAATGTTTCAGATCATCAAATACATTTAAATATTAGTCAATGACAACACTGCAGTTTTTAAATGGAACCTTTTATTATTAAGGGAGAAAAAAATACAAACCTACAGTACATGGTCCTGTGTGAAAAAGTGATTGCCCACCTCAAATATATATCTTAAGTGAGATTAATTGAGATCCATTATTCTGTAAAAGGTTATAAAGCCATTTGGGATTCCAACAAACCACAGTAGACCGCCATGGTGAAAACACGGAACAGTGGTGAACCTTACCAGGAGTGGCCGGCCAAATTACCCAAAGAGTGTAGCAACGACTCAACCTCGAGGTCACAAAAGACCCCACAACAACATCCAAAAAACTGCAGGCCTCACTTGCCACACGTAAGGTCAATGTTCATGACTCCACCATAAGAAAGACATGGGGCAAAAACGACCTGCATGGAAGAGTTCCTAGACAAAAATCCCTGCTGAACAAAAAGAACTTTATAAGGCTCATCTCAATTTTGCCAGAAAACATCTTGATGATCCCAAAGACCTTTGGGAAAATACTCTGTGGCCTGACATTTTTTTTGGAAGGTTTATATCCCATTACATCTGGCGTAAAAGTAAAGCCGCATTTCATAAAAAGCATCAAAAAAATCATAGCAACAGTAAAATATGGTGGTGGTAGTGTGATGGTCTGAGGCTGGTTTGCAGCTTCAGGTCCTGAAAGACATGCCGTGTAACCATGAATCCTGCTGTCTACTGGCAAATCCTGAAGGAGAATTTCCGGCCATCTGTTTGTGACGTCACACTGAAACCAAAAGACACCACCAGCAAGTCCATCAATCCTATTGAGATGCTGCGGCATGACCTTAAAAGGACCCTTCATGCTGGAAAACTCTTCAATGGGGCTGAATTACACCAATTTTGCAAAGATCCGTAGGCCAGAATCCCTCCACAGCGCTGTCAGAGACTCATTGCAAGTTATCGCAAACGCTTGATTGCAGTTGTTGCTGCATGCTAAGGGTGACTCAAGCAGTTATTAGGTTTAGGGGGCAATCACTTTTTCGTACAGGGTTTGGATTATTTTTTCTCCCTTAATAATAACATTTCATTTGAACTCTACATGTGTTCAGTTGTATTGTCATTGACTAATATTTACATTTTTTATTTTACAAGGAAGCGATGATATGCAAAAATAATGCATTTTTAATGTTTTCCCGTGGTAATTGGGAATCTTTTAGGCTTTAGGGACAAAAGTAGTCCTGATCATGAAAAGATTACAAAAATAAACCTGCCACAGTTGAGTTACTGTATCTACTGTACAGCTATATCTATTTATATTGTGCTATTTGTTCCTGCAGGAATATGACAATTTGACTTTCTTGTCACATATGAAAATATATACTTATAAGTATCTCACAAGTGAATACACCTCTCACATTTCAGCAACCATTTTTATGATATCTTCTCAAGTAACCACAGAAATGAAACTTGTACTGTACTGTACTGTATTGTACTGTAACATTCTGAAGCAGAGCATACGTGATCCCTTGAGAAACTAATTTGGATAGTATTTTCTTTTCAGAAAATATACTGCAGCAAAACTGGTTGCTGAAATGTGAGGCACATGCAGTATACAGTGTATACAGTATTGTATATACAATATATAGTATTTACAGTATATCATCCATTCAAAGTGCTGCCTATTCTTCCCAGTCAACGTGAGCTGTGCCGGGCCGGCATGATCCGAACAGAGGCCACGCTTTCCCGTGTCATGAGCCGGGTGACTTGGTCCAAGCTGAGTCCCGCGACCACTTCCCCGTTCACCTGTAGGATTTCATCACCAACGCCCAGGAGACCCACATATGGAACTTCACCGGTACAATCACCCACTTTCTCTACATAAACACCTTGAAAAAAAAAAAGTCAGTCAGTAAAGGCAACATACAGTTTCGGAAGAAGAAGCTGAATGAGTACCTGTACCTGTATCAGGTCGACCTTTGCCCCTTGAGATGACAAAACCAAAAGGACCGTTTGGGGGTCTAATGAGCTCCAGGAGAAGGGAGCCATCAGGGAAAGCCTGTGAGACCCTCCCAGCTGGTCGCACCATCCTGGAGGCAAGTATGTCTTCAACACTCATGGCGCGGTGGACCTCAAGTTGGGGGCTATCAGGGCTACGGTATAGCACATTGTTCTATTATTTCTACACAGACTGGGTATTTTACTAGGAACACTGGTAGAATCCTATTTACTTACCTTGGTGCCAGGCCATAAGGAATCTGCACCTCACCCAGGATGGTTGTACGTTCTGTTCTCCTTTCCAAACTCTGCACAGAAGAGGCTTTACGCAGTTGGGCCAATGGCAGCGCCTAGTGGTAAAAGACAGTATTGCAGCAACAGATAAGCTGTCTGTATACACCTGAGGGGGAGTTCAAATGTAAGAGCTGTATTTAAAATTATGGTTAGCAGCCTGAAAAGGTCCAAATACTAAAACAACCCTCAATATGACACATTAATTAATTACATTAATACTTTTCTGACAGTGTTGTGATGCAGTGACTCCATTAAGTTGTAGTTATGCGGTTGTCAAACCATCAGCCACTCAAGATGTTGCTCACCGTATGCAGGGTCTGCAGCGAGGGTGTCCTCTGTATGCGAATGGTCGGCTGTGGTCTGCGTGTAGGGCTCGGGGAAGCAGTGTTGGGCCTGGCAGTTGGGATGCTGAGCTGTTCCATACTACTGGAGCGCCCCCCTTTTACAAGCCTGCCAACACTGTTTAGACCAATAGAGGAGAAGAAGCGACGAAGAAAAAGCTTTGGGCGCCCATCCATCTTTCTATAAAAGCACAGGTTAGAGTAAATCATTGTTAGTGCACCAACACTGCTTGAATTCATTCTGCAAGTGCATTTTAAATCCAGAAGAGGGCGTAGTTGCTTTGACAATGAGAAAATATTTCTCCATCCTGTTGACTGTAGGTCAGGGTTTTAATCCTCTCTGGAGTAGTTTTATTCTGACAAAATAGTGTTGCTATCCGGGATCACCTGGACCCGTCAGAGGTTTCTTCCCATACAGCCTCAGCTTTCAGATGCTCTGCTCTCAGAAGCTCAGCTCTGAGATCCTCAGCCCGAGACAATGCCAGGTTGCGAATAGCAGGATGGAACTCTGAAGCAAGGCCGGTGTCTGCACTCACTGGTGAAGCAATAGGAGACAGTCTTGCATTAAATACAATATAATGACCTAACACAACGTGCCCTTGAAAGTAGGTCCACTTTGTTAGCATTCTTTATCATAGTTGTCAAGTGATTGTCACTTTGATGGATTATTATCTGACACAAGATGTTTGAGATAGATTAAGGCAGATCTATATGTTCATTGTGTTCTGTTACGTTGACAGCATCTATTCTTTGACATTTGACATATGACAGTATCAGTGATGTGCAGTCAGGGCAGGTGAGGCAGAGCATCACACTGTCATTCATTCATTCATTCATTCATTCATTTTCTGTACCGCTTATCCCCCCGAGTGTCGCGGGGGGTGCTGGAGCCGATCCCAGCTGTCTTCAAGCAAGAGGCGGGGTACACCCTGGACTGGTCGCCAGCCAATCACAGGGCACATACAAACAACCATTCACACTCACATTCATACCTATAGACTATCGCCAATTAACCTAGCATGTTTTTGGGAGGAAACCGGAGTACCTGGAGAAAACCCATGCATGCACGGGGAGAACATGCAAACTCCACAGAGATAGCATTACACTTCATGCTGAAAAAAAACAACAAATAATAATGATAACATAAAACAAATATTTGTCCATTTAACTGTATACTTAATGTATTTTATGTATAAGTCGGATCGTTAACATTGTGAAGCTACGGCAAGCGTGCCTAACATTTATTATACACCAGCAGCCAACTGTAACATAAGTGCGACATCATTATTCTTGCTAAAGGGACAATAAACTCCATCAAAATATCATACAGGAGGCACTTGCAGTCCCGCTGCATCCTGAAGGGGTCAGATGTGCATGAGTTGGACTGTGCTTGTCACTGCCGTTCTTCCATAGAGGAAAAGCCAGACAGATATTATTGACTAATATTGACATAAAAATGAAGTAGCCTTTAACTATTTAGTGCTGAGAGGGGATTGTAAGGCATCTTTCTTTGATTACCCAATTAATCGATAACTGTTTTGGTAATCAATTAATTGTTTCTTGATTTACATTTGAAAATATCCTCAGATTTTAGCCTCTCAAATGCGAATATTATTTCCTTAGTTTGTGCCGCATACAAATGCAGCTTTCCAAATCATATTGTTGCCAGCATTTAATTTGATTTCTTGTTTGCGTATTAAGACTAACCTTGATAGTCTGAGAACTTATTGGTCATGATTTTTTTTAAATGAATATGGCACTTTATGTATCCATAATTCATAACGTACTCAGTACATGGCTAGCTTGAAGAGAAGAGCTGCTGCCGATATGGTATCGGGTTGGTAATGAAGTGCTGGACAATATTGGTAATAATGAATCAGACATTGGTAAGAATGAATCAAAAATCTTATAAACTGCTAAAATCTAAACTTTTCAGTCTAAAACTGCATACACAATTGTCTATTTGTATGCACTCACCTGCTCCGTCCAGCATCCCATCCCAGACATCAACACCTGGCTGAGCTGGGGAGTACCTCAGCGTGGAGGGTCTAATACAGGGCGCCGGGGTGCTTGTTGCAAGGGCCCCTTGTGTTAAAGACGTAGGCGACTCTCTTCTTGTCTCTGGTGAGTCCAACAGAGCTGAATGCTGAGGCCCCACTTCACCCCCCTGATTTGAGGTCATCAGAAACTGCACTGAAGATTGACCCGCAGCAGATCGGTTCCTTGAGCTTGACTTGAGAGCTGACTTTATAGGCAGGGTGGGCGTTTCTCTAAGTCCACAAGAGGCGCCCAGCAAGCGTGGTTGCCTAGTGACAGAGCTGTCTGGGGCGAAGGAAACAGCGCTGCTCAAGTTGACTCTATTCCTGGGATTGGAGTTCCGCCTCTGTGCCCATGACGGACCATATGGACCATGGCCACCGGTCTCCAGTCGACTTTCTCCTTTCCTGCTCCTTCTCCTCAGCTTCCCAAACCCTGACGATTTCCAACCTGTGCTGCTTTCTTTACTTTCCCCAAGAACATAGGCTCCTGCAAATGTGACAGTTAGAGGAGCTTTGGGACGGGTGCTTGCTTCTGGTTTGGTGGGCGGCACCCAGCAAGGAACCATTTTACCCCTTGTGTCTTTAAGGTTTCCAGTCTGCTGTGACTCAATCATCTGTGGATCTGGTAGTAAGGAGACTGGCTGAGGTTCCCTCACGACGGAGCCACACGTCTCACATTTCTTCACCAGCACAATGATTTCTTTAATGACTGTTGTGCTATCCACACCCACACCCATGTCTTGCTTCTGCAAAGGAAGCACAGAGACACTCCTGTGGTTCCGACTCCTCTCTGAACCACTACTGCTAGAATCTGTATTGCTGTCCCTGTTCTTGGATTTGGGCATGCCGGGTCTCCCGCGTTGTCTCACTCTGTCCAAGTAGCGCGACTCAGCTTCTTTCTCTGATTCATCCTCAAAGCGTACTCGTGTGGGTGAGCAGCCATACCGCCTGGATCGACCAGCCTGATCTGCTGGGGAAGTGTCTCTTAGGTCGGGGACAAGGAGCGGACCAGATGCACTTTGACATGGGAGATCTTCATTGACTTGAATGGATTTCTGCACTGATGCTGGATTGTGAGACTCCAATTGTTGCTTCTTACTGCAAGAAATATACCATTGACTTCATTACAATACATCATGCATCCAATCTGTGTGCGGTATCTAACATTGGTCCTGAACTTACACAGTGGAACTGTGATCAGAATGGGATCTTCTGCAGGGGCGGTCACCTCTAACGTGGTTGGAGCGAGCCTTGAGTCGCGCTCGCTCAAGGAGAAGCTTGGCTTGCTCGTGCCTTGGGCTCAAAGGAAGCTCATCGTTGATTATAAGAAGTGATCTGAGCCAATGGAAGACAAGGAAGGACAACAGGACGGGAGAGGTGAATGTATAGCTTTGTTTCCACTAGACAATAGTTCAGTTCACTTCGATATAGTTTGGTTTACTATAGTGTCCCAAAATAACCAACTATTTATTTAGTCCATGGGTCTCAAACTCAATTTACTTGGGGGCCACTGGAGCTTTGGTCTGGGTGAGACTGGGCCGCATCAGGTTTTCAAAAAATAAACCCAAAAAACACATTTATTAAAAACAGAAAAATGAATAAACTTTACTTTGGTTTCGATTTTCTACAAGAAAAGCTCTGATAAAACATTCCACTGTTCTCAAATATCTTATTTTTTTATTTTTCTACACAAAATAAGATGAAAAATAAATAAACAAATGAAGAAAATCATCAGTAATGAATAAATAAATATAATAACAATAAAACGGCAAATAATAAAAACTTAAGAAACCACATATAGTTGGTGGGTAGACAAATTATTTTTTCAGATTAAATTGAACAAAGCATTATTAGAGCCCTGTAGACATGACAAAACACGACTATAGTCACATTTATACTCTTTTTATTTACAACGTATTGCGCAACTGCAGGGTCTTGAGACACATGCTAACTCGCAAACTAGAGAGCTAGCGACCTAAACGGTAGCCTCCAAGTTATTTCCTTTAAACTTAAATAGCCAAAAACTTACCACTTCCACACGGATAGGGAGGATAACTATTAACAGTTATTTAACCTTTAACATGAACATTAATCAAACGTAATAATTTTTTCTATGTACATGATACCATACAGCATACATCAAACTAGCGCGGGCCGCACAAACATTAAACTTTCATATCAAGACGGGGGCCTCAAACTAGTGTCCTGCGGGCCACATTTGGCCCGCGGGCCGTGTGTTTGAGACCCCTGATTTAGTCTAACTATGTATGGGAGTCGGTGGTATGCTTTTGCACGGTGCAGCTTGGCACATTGCTGTCCTTTGGTTGGTCAACAGACGTGTGTCTTATTCTGTTATATAAGACAAAACAAACAAACCTGACACAGACTCCGTGTGGCGACAGAGAGAAATATGACAGAACCTGGTCTTGTGAATTTTGTAGGATTTTGTCTGGTAGGCATTGAATTTCAAAACATATCCCATTGGGTGGGGCTTAGAGAACATTGTTTTGTGGCAATGTAGAAATAGAATAGAGCTGTAAATGGACAGATCTATGTACAAACTATAACAGGCTGTGACTATAATACAGTGAGGATATACATATACATGATAGGATAAATGACTATAATATGGCTATTGCAGATTATACAGATTATAAACAGTATGGACTGTATGCACAGTATGGATGTGACAATATATAATAACAGTAATATGTACAGTATTGCAATGAAGTGACTATGATACAGTGTGGATATATACAGGGATATAAGTGACTAAAGTATGGCTATTGCAGACTATATAAATTATAAACAGTATGATCTATGAATGCAACAAGATATAACAGTAATATGTACAATGGTGCAATGACTATGACTATAAGGAGGGCATGACCCAGTGAATGCCTGACAGCAAATGAGAATTTTGAGAAAATTTTGACTTTAGAGTCTGTGGTCTTAAACAACCTATTTCAGTTTATCTTTTTTTTGTAATTACAAGTTCCAAATGTTTCTTTTTTTGCCTCACTCCCTTGTTTTTGCATATTGTAGCTTTACCAAATGTGCAAAATGCATAATATTTGTAGTGTTTGGTGACAGGGCTCACAATTTTACATATCTTGTTCATGACAGATTTCAGACTAAATTTGACCAATTCAATGTGGAAAGGCAAATTTGGCACAGATTGACTTAATGAAGCTTTCCTAAACTGTCTTATGCAATATGATAGATAGTCTGGGGCGTGGCAAGCAAAGCTATACGTCATCTATCCATCCCTCCTCCTTATGGCCCAGCGGCTAAGCTGCTCTGCATTGTGCTTCATCGTCTGTACTTTGTCTTTATCCTCTGGCCCAGCGATATAGATAGCCTGATACACTCGCCATGTGGATTATCCTTGTCATGGGTACACTGTCATTCATTCTCCCATGTGTATCAAGAGGAGAACATACTGTTTTTCACTAGATTAAAGTTTGTCGTGACCATGTTTTATCCCAACATTGTATGGTGAGCAGTCTGTTTATTGTAGCCCATCTGTTCCACACAACAAATCCTCATCATGATTCACTTCATATCCTCTGTAATATTGATGATGACTCCAAAAAATGTCACCTTAGCTGAGCGTGAAGTGGAAACTGCTTAATGATTCAAGTAGTATGCTAAACCGCCCTCCAAAACATCCTGTGTTATCCAATTTATCCTTAAAATTACCTTGAGTTCCTTCAAATGATGGATTCACTTTGTAATGTTCCACCCACATGATCAATGATTTACTGACCTGATTTCTCAACAATGTCATGATTTAGTTCAAGTGGATGGATTATTTACAGTGAAATATACCGACAAATAGCAAAGGGAGGAAGAAAATTGGGGGACAACTGCCACCCTTGCAATAAAAATGTCCCCATCACAGTGAATGGCTTTGTGCATGCAAGAGGGAAGCATTAAATATTAATATCAAGTGTGAATCATCCCCTGAAAAAAACCCCACCTCTGTCATCTTCCGCCGGTTCTTTGTCACACATCATACCATATTTAGAACAAAAGAGACAATAATAAAATCTGACGTGTGTCATGCGAAGAAGATATAAATATGCCACAAAAGAAGCTACTGAAGCTTACCTCAAATGGGGCTCAAGTTCCTGAAGAATGACTGATTCCTCCAGTCCCTCGTGGGCTTCCTGATCTGGCACAAACATACAAAGTGTCTTCTTTGCAGAATTAATCACAAAATCACATTAAAAAAGTTTTTATAGTAAAACTTATTTGAATAATGATAGTAATTTATTATATATGATAAGGAAGTTTAGCTGAACACCCACCCATCATTTAGTCAATCTTCAATTTTTGATTAATGATGCAATTTGTTGCCTTTTAGTCAAGACATACGCTGCTGATTGCAGAAACTTCTATCAGTCACAATGTGGTCAGACTCCACCACAGTCCTTTTGCCTATTTTTCTGTATGACTGTATTATATATCCCTAAAATAGCACTGGACAAAAAAAGTGCCTTCTGTTGTCATTCAGTGTGCAGAGATAGAGTTGTATAAAAACATGGCCACCTCCCCCCACAGCTCCAGCTGCTAATAATAGCAACATGCACATCTGCACAGCTGACATCTGTTTAACAGGGAATGGACAAGGTTACACATTGCACTTGTTTATGCAACAACTTCTACTGGAACTTCAATTGCAACCAAATATAAATATTACAAATCACAATACAAAGCACATTTTGTTCTCATTTTCATTGATTTACTGATACATACTGTCCCGAGCTTCTGGAAGGCCTCTTTGGTGGCATCATATGCACCTTAAAATGAAACCATATCATGATCATGTTATGGCCTCTTAATGGGCTGATGTCACTTTATTTATCAGAACTAGCTGTGCACACTTCAGCAGGAGTCCCGAGGTCCAGGGCGCTCTAGTAGAGTGTCCTAGGTCTAGGTCTAGGCTTGCTAAAGCTCGACAAGACACAGGACTGACATTCAACATCCATTCATGTATTAAGATATTACACTAATTTGCTTTGTCACTTCCGACATGCTAAAAGTGGAGGTTATGTTTAGATAGCTTCACATAAAATGGATTTATATTGGATTTCTTTTAGCATCTGTAATGTACAAAATGTATCCAAGTGGCGCCATGCATCCTTCATTATTTATGTATACAGCTACCAGTGGAAAATGGAACCACGCGCCTTTTTTTCCTCTTCATACTATATTAGCGTGTCAGTCTCATAGAAAGGAGATTAAAGGTTCGAATATCCAGTTGAGCATCTCATGGGT
The DNA here is from genome assembly GCF_037039965.1 of Doryrhamphus excisus. Lineage (NCBI taxonomy): Eukaryota > Metazoa > Chordata > Actinopteri > Syngnathiformes > Syngnathidae > Doryrhamphus > Doryrhamphus excisus. Next base: position 19,571,519 of record NC_136362.1, read on the forward strand.
TTTTCCTCCCACATTCCAAAAACATGTTTCCTAGGTTGTTAAGTCAGCTGTGAAGTACCCCCCCCAACTCCCATGCCTGACCTACTTTCATTGTGTTTATGCAGTTTATCTGCAGACTTACCTTCATCATCCACGTTGGTTGTAGCCTTGGCAGCCTCACCACAGCTTTGCTTTCCGCCTTCCTCTTCTACTTCTCTGGCATTTTGCTGTCTTTCCTGAAATCTGGCGTGAGCTCCTTGCCACACTTTCAGTTTCTCCTCAGCTGTGAGACCCCTGCCTTGTAAAGAAGCACCATCTGAGGCACCCAATCCATCATACCTCTCCACCCTGTATGGGTACCGAAACTCAGAGGATGCTTTGGTGTCATCTGCTGTGTTCCCTAAAGCTGTTTTAGACTCCCCCTGAGGGTCTGCGAGCGAGGCTGTCTGAGTGTAGTCCTTGCATGGTAGAGTGGAAGGGATGTTATGGGGGTCCACGCCATTTAGGCGCAGTGTCTCTGGGCGAGCCACCCTCCAGAAGCCCTTTGGGGGTGCCCAGCGTCTTGTTGTTGTTGTTGGGGGAGATGTTGGAGCAGGTGAGGATGTACTCTTACTACTGCCAGGTACACTCTCACATGTTTCACTCTTCTCTTCTTCTACAGCTTGGGTCTGGAACACAAACTCCACCTGTGCATCCGCTGGGGGGCTGTGGATCTCCAACCTGACTTGCACCTCTACTTCCTCTTCCCCCTCGCCATCACTGCTGCTCAAAGGGCCTGATTGACAGGAAGGCAGAGATGTGTGATGTTTTCCAATGGGGCTCAGCCTGAAGGGAACATCCTGCTCCTTACCGCTTTGGTTTGGAGGAGGAATCGTTGCTCCTGGAGTGTCGATAGAGGTTTCTGTTTTAATTTCCTCCTCCACCCTCTCTTCCTCCATTGGTTGCTCATAGATAAAAATGCCAGTTCATATCCTGTACAGAGGGAAACCAAAATATGAGCATTCAATGATTTGACTTGTGTGATATGCACATTGTAGAGGTATGTACTGTGGATTCGGTCACGTTGCTTCATCCCTTGATTACTTTGCAGTGCGTAGGATAATCCTTTAGAATGAGAATAAGCAACTGCTGCCTGCAACTGAGCCCCTTAACATGTACTGTATATTCCAATATATATTAAAATGATCCATAAAGGAGGGTGAGAATGGATTCATTTCTTTAATTAGGTGCACAATATTTGGTGAGAAGCCACAGTGGGAAGAAAGTAGGTATAAAAAGAGGCGCGTTAGTGTTTAAACAACGAGAAAGTTACCGTAAATTTCTTCGCGAGTCGCTCTACAGTCTCAACAAAATGATGGAGCAACTTTCCTCCGTGGATCCCTCAAATGTTTCCGCGGATCCTGACGTGTATCCACTTTAGTCGTCCATGCACAGCCGACCGAACCAGGTCGGTCCCTCTAGTCCGGTAATCCCCTCAGAAATCAGTGGGATTAGACTATAAAAATGGAATACAAAAAAATTTGTCGTCCTTGCGTTGCGCACTAGTCGCTTCGGAGTGGAGCGCTCTGTTGCGTAACACGATGCACGCACTGATATGTCAATCACAAACAGGGGTTCGTGGGTGCGGTTAAATGATGTAGAAAGCAATAAATCATATTTGGAAAAACAGTTCTTCTTCTGCAAGCCTGCTCCTCTTTTTATCTCATAATATTAAACGATCAGTGCACGCATGAAAACATGCGTCAATACACGCAATAAATTGCAGTAATTGTTACAATCTCCAGACATGATCATCAGCCATGTTTTTGTTTTGTGCTTTTTTTATGGCTGCACGCGCATTATTTTGCCACCAGAGGGCGCCCTTAGCCCATTCCTATCCACACACACTTGCCCCAGCTAGCTGTAACCGGCTACTAGCTACTGGAGTTGACACCCTCCCCAAACCTCGGCAGCGGCTGAGCTGCACAGTCGACATGGCAAGGAAATATCGCATTTTCTTAAAAAAAGATGAACATCTTCCAAGTCGTTTGGAATGAGTGAGTAGCCGTGGCAATAGCGAACCACGTTCGTCCGCAATAAGAGCTGTGTGTTGTGTTTTTGGGGCATATTAGTGATGTTGCCAGCCTTCTAGCACTGGGAGGCTCGTTCGTTAGCATGTTAGCATTTATTGCTCAGCACAGCAACTCAAGTATTTTTGTTAGCAGGAAAACACCCAATATACTAGCCTCTACGGTCAGATTATTTAACGGTGTGGCATGTTTGGTAAAAATGCAGCTTTAAAAACAATTACGATACATTGGCAATGAATGTTACATAATCTCTTTAGCCAAATGGCTTCACTTTTTTGTATCACACTCCTAATCCATAGCTTGCTTTGATTAATATTCGCTGACTGTCTATTTTTTTTTTAAAGAAAATGACAATGTTATTTGCATTCGGTATATATTTAAGCATAGTCAGTAACTTCAGATGTTAGACGACGTTCACTTGCTTGGTAAGATAGCCACCCATAGCATTAGCATGCTAATGCTAATCGCCGTAAGTCTGTACAGTACAGCTTTTTATCAGTTAAACATGTGGTACGTGTGACACGATAGTCACGACAGTAAGCAAATTGAGCCTACAATCAAAGCGTACCTGTGGCTTAATGCTACTTTAATTCTATTAGCAAACGTCAGCCATCATAACAAGTTAGGGATAGCGTTGAGAGGCTATGTTAGCTAATGCAAGCACCCTTTGTCCATAGCCATAGCGGTGAGCAGCTAGACTTTAGTAGGCCACACAAGCAGTTGTTTTGGTTCCGAGACTAGTTATTATTCCCTGTTATTTGCTCCGATTTATAATTCAATATCGCATATCTCAAGCCTGGTATTTGTCTCTATAAATACTCAACGCAGCGTTAAAAATAGAGCCGGGTGTTGCCAATTACTTGTTGTGAGTATGCCATTTTCAGCACAAATTTATGCAGTTTGAGCGATTGTAACATGTTTTATTTCTTTTTTTCCTGCAGTATTCATCGTGTGATGTGACCCCAATTCCACAATGTGTGAGGACATTTAAGAACGATTGAGTTCTAAAGAAAAAAATCTTGATTCCAGTGGAATCTTTCATATATTATTATTATTATTATTCTATTTTTTTCTGTGTCATAGTTTATACACATTCACACGCACTCGTCCTATCCACATAAAAACCGTAATCATGCCAGTTCAAGCGCCACAGTGGACAGAGTTCCTGCTATGCCCCATCTGCACGCAGACTTTTGAGGAGACTGTTCGGTGGCCCATCAGTTTGGGTTGCGGACACACTGTCTGTAAGATGTGCCTGAACAAGTTGCACCGTAAGGCCTGTCCCTTTGACCAGACGGCCATCAGCACGGACATCGAGCAGCTACCTGTCAACACGGCCCTCTTGCAATTGGTGGGAGGCCAGGTGAGTCACGGCTTTACTTGTTTCCACATTTTGATGGTTATATCTGATAATTATAGTTACGGTTTTAAAGAAATCACCTTTATGTCACTATATGGTTACACTTCCTTACATCTGTATGTGTAAAAAAAACAAAACAGTAACAGATGGGGGGTATGATTTAATACGCTTAGCATAGCCACATCATTTTGCAACTGACATTGACCTACAGCTACAGTATGTAAAACACAGACATAGAATTACAAATGTGTGCTGTGCATGGCCAATAGAGGGAGGGACCTGTTTTTACAGCCACTGGATAAATTATTAAATCATGTTTTTCCTCCTTTCGTTTCCTGTTAGGAATGTAGCCATACATGTTGCACGATCTCAGTAGTTGTGTCACTTATCTGTGCTGATGTATTACTGTAGGTGTTCATGATGTACGTACACTACACGAGGCAATAGTATAGACACCCTTCTTAATCAGGAGTTGGAATAGAGCCCTTTATTCCACCTGAATTATAGTTCTTTGTCTTACCAAGACCTGTCATTAAGCCCTTTTGGGATGAAATACAGTAGGTGGGTCCTCGGTTTTCCTACCCAGCCATTTTCATATGATTCTGTTTTTAAATTTGGAATTTGATTTACATTTTCTATGAGCAAAAATCAGTTCACCAGTTCACACCCAAACGTCTTAGTTAAATTCTTAAAGCTTTCTGCTCTGATCCACTTTGATTTCTTATTGTGTGCAGGTTCCTAAGGCTCAGCCAGTTACCTTGATTACCAGTCCTGAGGACTCTCAGCATTATGAGGAGGCCAGGCAGTGTGTGGAGGAGCTGGCCCGCTACCTGAAACCCCTCAGCAACACACGAGGTAGGCCCAACTAGAGAAACATTGTTAAGTGACACTTTGAAATCCTCGTAGCTTTCCCGACAAAAACAAACTAGCTAGGTGCCGCCAGCCAGACATGTAAACAAAAATAGCAGAAACTGGAATCAGATTGATAAGTGAGTGATCACACAGGCTGGCACAGATGCTTAGCATGTGACACAGTGTTGTCAATTGACTACACATTTTATAGGCTATTGTCATTGACTTGATAATAAGAAACAATGAAAATCAACACAAGACATGATGCGTATCTGGTCACATAGGCCAAGTGCCAGCCAGGCAGATTCCGGTGCATGTTTAATCAAAATAAATAGATAATGGTGGATGTGTCGCCGCTATTTACACTTACACTTCATTAAAACGCTAATACGTTTTCTAAAACTCCCTGACAGGCCCAGACAGTGTGGCACTAAAATGTAGTGTTATATTTGATAAATTCACAGCTTTATCATGGTGTAAAAAAAAGTGCTGTGTTCGTTGTTCTTCTCCTGCAGCGGAGTGAGCGAGGCAGACAGAGCGGCAGCAAAAAATGTATTATCTCTTAAATATTCACCAAATTGATTAATCGGTGATACATTATAATCGGCCCGATTAATTGGCCCACCGATAAATCGGTTGGGGTCCACTCCAACACACACAGATGTACTTGTTTGCCCTTTGTTATGATCCCTTGACATTCAAGTTGCCTTCTCATTTAGTCTTGTTTTTGAGATGCCAGTTTTATTTTTGGCCTGCAGTGATATCAAGAGATGAGATCTCATAACAATATAATGACAAGTATCTTGCACCCAGTTCGTGCATTTGGAAATGTGTCTGGTTGAGCGGCATGCCCATCCACTGAGTCATGTCAATTAGGGCATGTGATAAGTGAATTTTACATTACATTTAAGGACTAACCTAGAAGCTGACATGGCCGTGTCTTGTGATGAGATCATTACGTGATTCATCCAAAACATGCATACAAGTACATAATGTACATATATGTACATTAAGCTTGTCTCTGTAAAGAAGTCAAATCCGTAATATTTCAAAATAAAGACGTTTCATTCTGATGCCGACAGTCGTCTGTGATAACATGGCATTGGCACGCTGTGACACAGCTTCTCTCACCCCCTACTATGACTGCTTTATGTCATGTGAAAGTGAAAGGAAACATTAAACAATCACGTAAATCGTTATTATCAGCGCGTAAGAGCGCCATTGCTGAGTCAACTCTGACACTGCAGGTAAAACACCCTAAACAAACAAAACAATATGATATGAAAGTGTGCACACAAGGCCAAAGTACATGCCTGTGAATATTAAAATGCAGTTTTAAACGTCAGCATTAACTGCTTCTCTGTACCAGAAAGTGTTTTTATTTGTAACCATGCATGAAGTGATAACGTCTATTAGTAAAAGTAATGTGAAACAAATTAATGGCTTCTGGTGGCTAATGGCTAATGGCAATGGCTAAGGTGGCTTCTGCATTTTGACATCAACATTTAGTGCAATGCGTCCCCTCAGGGCAGGGCGCTGCAGAGTGAGAATGAGAGTCTTTCTCAGACTGATCATATTATCTAATGTTATTTTATTCATTCATTTTGATAATTAGGTGATTTTATGAGGCGCCAGCAGCTCAAACAGTCGTGTGTACAGATATTTGCATGCCATAAATCTGAAATGCAGAAGTTAAGTACTGTGGGTTACACAATATTTACCCATGCATTAAAAAAACAAAAAAAGAACATTTACTTCTTCTTGCTGATAACAAGGCTTGGTCTATGTTCAGTCCCTCATCAACCCAGTCGATCCTTGCTCCCTCCACATAGTTACTTGTTGTGTCCCTGGGACAAGCCAGAAACATTGCTCAGGCTTGTGCTCTGTTCCGGGGTGTCAGAGTCTTATCAGTCCAACTAGCTCATCCTTACACTAAAGTGGTATCTGTTTGTAATCTACGGGCCCATGTATTTGTTCCATTGAGAATAACATTACATCTCTTGGTCCAACCTTGGTTTTATTCAGCGGTAGTCATATTTCACCATTGGTGATCATATTGTGGTTGATGCTGATTGGGAGATCAGGGAAGTGACTCGATGTCTGTTCCCAGGGGTGGGTCTGAGCAGCACGGCTCAAAGCATGCTGAGCCGACCGATGCAGAGGAAACTGGTCACTCTGGTCCACTGCCAGTTGGTGGAGGAGGAGGGCCGTGTCAGGGCCATGAGAGCTGCACGTTCTTTGGGTGAACGAACAGTCACAGAACTCATTCTGCAGCACCAGAACCCACAGCAGTTGTCCTCCAATCTGTGGGCTGCTGTACGTGCACGCGGATGTCAATTTCTTGGACCAGGTAAATTACTCATGACCTAACACATTTCCTCATAAAGAAGTCTACATTATAATCAATCCTTTGTTTCCTTTCCTAAGCGATGCAAGAGGAGGCTCTGAAACTGGTCCTTCTGGCGCTGGAGGATGGCTCGGCTCTGTCCCGGAAGGTGTTGGTTCTCTTTGTAGTGCAGAGGCTTGAACCTCGCTTCCCCCAGGCCTCAAAGACGAGCATTGGCCACGTGGTGCAGCTCCTCTATAGGGCCTCCTGCTTTAAGGTACACTTGTTGTTTTTTTTAAACCAGAAGAAGTTTTCAAAACATGTGTGGTAAATTGTGTCAGCAACTTAGTGCCGCTTTGTTTTATTTGAGCATGACATTCTGTGGTTATTATCAACATAGCATTTTGGTAATCAGTAGCCCTTTTGAAATCCAAATTAATAATTTACATAATGTATTTTGGGTTTTCCTAGGTGACCAAACGTGATGAAGATTCATCCCTCATGCAACTGAAGGAGGAGTTCCGTACTTATGAAGCTCTGCGGCGTGAGCACGACTCTCAGATTGTTCAAATTGCCATGGAGGGCGGCTTGCGAATCGCCCCCGATCAGTGGTCGTCTCTGTTGTATGGGGATCAGTCGCACAAGTCGCATATGCAGTCCATCATAGATAAGGTGTGTGGGTGCATATGCTTTTTCATCTGGTATACTTTTACTGTATATGTTCATTGTTCTGTTCGCCTTTCAATGTATATTTGATAAGGCCGCCTGCCAAGCATAAAACCACAGATGTGGTAACTCCCTGTTTCTCTCTGACCTACATAGCTGCAGACTCCAGCATCCTTTGCTCAGAGTGTCCAAGAGCTAACTATTGCCCTTCAGAGGACTGGAGACCCAGCCAACCTCAACAGGCTGCGGCCTCACCTTGAACTGCTTGCGAACATTGATCCCAGTCCTGGTAAGAATGAAGCTAAATCACTTATGCAGAAAGGACAAAATGATGATCTATTCAGCACAGAACTGCTCAAGTATGAAATTGCAGTATTTAAATAAAATGTCTGCTTTCCTGATTTCTCTTCCCAGACGCTCCCCCTCCCACGTGGGAGCAGCTCGAGAAGGGGTTGGTTGCAGTGAAGACTGTAGTGCACGGCCTTGTGGACTTCATCCAGAACCACAGCAAGAAAGGGGCTGACCCTCAGCAGGTTAGTCACTCTTATTTCTTAATAGAAGCTGCATATATTACACACATTTGTTTTATCCACTTATATAGTAAGATTAATTCATCTTCATTAATACACTGTCTTCAGCCTCCTCAGCACAGCAAGTACAAGACTTACATGTGTCGTGACATGAAGCTGAAGGGAGGCTGTCCCCGTGGAGCGAGCTGCACCTTTGCGCACTCTCAGGAAGAACTGGAGAAGTTAGTCTGACAGTTTAATGTGGTTGAATTTATATTTTTGTCTTCACTGGGTTAACATTTTTGAAATTTCTTCACTGCGATTTGTGTATTTAGGTATCGAAAGATGAATAAACGTCTGGCAGCACGCCTTCCTGGTTCAGGAGGGCCAGATGATGGCCTTCCCCTTGATGTAGCAGTGACCCGGAAGCCTTCACCACTCACCAATGGGAGCGTCGCACCCTCCCTGCCCCAACTCATCGCACGTGGTGCAGATACGGTTCCGTATGAACTTCTGCGGAAGCCCATCAAGATGGACGGAGGAAGTGTCCCAGGATCACCACCAGACCCGTGAGTATAATATCCCCAATACTGTTGGGTCATGTGGGGTGCAGGATGCCTTTTATACTTTTGATCACTCCCTGGTGCAGTCTATTTTGTTTATTAGTTCACTTTTAGTGACAACCGGTGCATGTGCTCACATGCCAGTTTAAAATACCAGTTTGTGTAGACCCACTAAGAGGACATTTACTGACTGACTGTGGACTTGTCATATTAAATGTAACCCTTTATATTTGTAGCCTGGACCCTGTGCCCAAAACTGGTATGCCTCTGCCACCTCATGCCATGGCTCACCCAAGGATGACTGCAGACCACCTCTCCGGGGTTAAGCAGATTCCCGTTGTCGCCCGAGGTTCACCTGTTTACCCACAGCCACAGCTCCCTGAGATGTTTTACTCTGGGACACGCCCCCCGCCCTCTGCGTCACAGTATGAGACCTCACAATACCCACCAGGTGAGATTCAGCTACAGACTGGTGTACATCTATTTTAAGTTACCTCTAAAAATTTACTTTATCAATTATTTAAATTTCTCAGGATATCCCTACCAACAGCCACCGCAGTATGTCTCTCGGGATTACATCCGTAATCCCCCACCCCCCAGTGAGTCTGGACCCCCTTACCATGACCCATACACTGGTTATGGTCCGCCAGAGCGTCCATATCAACCCCCCCACTCTGGTCCTCCCTTTTCCTACCCTCACCCACCACACTATGACCGAGGGCGCCACGGGACCTACGCTGGCCCGCCACTTCCCCCACAGCCCTACCCATCTCAAAGGGAAAGTCTTGTCAGGATGAGCTCTACACCATTGGATGTTGCCCCACCGTCAGCCGGACAGGCTAACTCGCTTTACCATCCAGAGCCCAATGTACGGGATAGATACCCACCAGATGGCTACTATGCACCAGGAGGGCAACCTCAGCCCATGAGAACTTATGTCAGAGTGAGTCATTGTGAATCATGAATCCATACAAAATCGACATTCTTGCAAAGTAACCACACACACCTGAGCAGCAATGTCGTTGTTCCATTTTACAGGGGCCATCATATAGCGGGTCTCAGCCCAGTTTGGACTATTTACACCGCCGTCGCCAGGAGCTGCTATCCCAGCTGGAGGAAAGGAAAGTCATCTCCCCTCCACCGTTCGCAGCTTCCCCCACTCTCTCCCATCCCTTTCCCAGTGACTACCCTCCTGAGGTCAGTACAATGGCATTTGTCTTATACCAGACTACGTCCTCTTGCACACTCGGCTGGTTTGGCTGCATCAGTTACAGTACATTCCAATTTAACTGTGTTTTTGTTTTGTCTGCAGTTTGGTGATGAGACCTCCAAGACCATCAGGAAATGCAGAGAGCCAGATTATGCTGGCCAGTATTCTCCTTGGTCTTGTGATACCATTAGCTCCTACATTGGCACTAAGGATGCCAAACCCAAGGATGTTATGGTTCCTGGCGCCATGGAGATGATGGTGAGTTCAGCGTTTTGTCCATTATACTACAAACACATAACCGAGTCAAAGCGACATCTTGGAGCTGAACTGATGACATTTCTGTTCCTACACTCTTTTCTTTGCCGTTTGCCAGAATGTGGATGCGAAGGTTCTTAGGGAACCATCACTGGAGGCTCCCCACAGGGGTGCGGAGGTCAAGGATGATGACCCCATTATTCCGTTTGGTCCTCAACCCACTGTGTCACGCTTCGGTGCCATCTCCCGCACCTCCAAGACAGGCTACCAGACAACTGGTCCTGTCCAAGCCATGGCCACCACCCCCCAGAATGCAAACTCTAAACACATGGCTATGCCTGGTAAGAATTGTTGTCTCTGCACCAATCTGCCTGCTTTATTTCATGTACACATTGCAGTTTCACTTCATATATTTGTGAATGATTTCACTCCAGCAGAATACACATATGGAAGTCATCCAGGATGGGGTGGAGCCTCTTACCCTTCCCACCAGACGACCTCTTCATCTCAGGGATCCTTCACTGAGCGGTGGGCCCAGTTTTTTTTTCTCTTGAAAATCAAAATCGTTCTGCAAATCTCATGAATGTGTCACTGACTCCTGTTCATAGCCCACCCATGGCAGCCTCGGACAGAGAACAGTTGAAGATTGAGCTGCAGCAGGTCACCCAGCAGATCAACCAACAGACGCAGATGCACAGCATGGAGGTACAAAGTTCTCTGCTAGCTGCTTTTAAGTTTTGAAACGGGGCATTTTCCATTTCACTTCTAATTTCATTCAAAGTCGTTTTGGTGAAGTGTTAAAGGGTTTTCCTAAATATTTCCAGAAACTTTATTTTCTTGTGTTGACATCCGCTCTCCCTATTGCAGGCTGCCAATAACTCTTTATTGCTACAGAGAGAAGCTAGTGCCTTGGCAGGCCAGCTCGTGCCCAGTAGCCAAGGCCAGTCAGTCGCTTCTCAGTCGCAGCAACAGCAGCAGCCTAAGTGGCCTGCAGGGGGTGCAAGTGCAGCGACTGTTTCCAGTGAACAGCTAAGCCTGGAGCTCCACCAGGTGGAGAGAGAGATTGGGAAAAGGACTCGAGAAATGGCTATGGTAAGGATGACAACAATGACTGCAATTAATTATTTGGTTAATTGGAGTACAAACCTACTGCAAAGGCTGATATTGTACAGTATTTCAACAACTAATGAAGTTTTTAATTTTTAAAATTAAGCTGTGGAATGTTTTGCGGCTACAGGCTACTGGACAAGGAGACAAAATGGGTCTTGATGGTATAGGTTACCAACTCTGAATGCTCTGGTTCACTGTATGGCCTTTGATAAAAAATTTGTCACATTTGGTGGTCATAAACAAGCTGTTGGGGCACATATTCCTGTTATAACACAGAAAAAGACAATTTGCATAATTGATTAATTAAAGATGAATTTTTCAATTAGTTCCTCATTCAGATTGGCGAAAAACTTTTTTATTTCCAGGAGACCCAAGTAGCCCATGAGGTCCAGCAGTATAAGATGAAACCTGCAGAGAATGGACAACCAGAGCACAAGACTCAGCTTGAAGAAATCTCACTTGCTCTTGGGTCAGTAAAAGGCAAATCTCTACTTCTTTCACCTCTCCATCACAAGCATCTCCTCTTTTCAACTGCCTTTTCCTTTTATTTGTGGCTACAGTGAGGTGTCAAACGGCTCTAGTATTCTGCAAGAAGGTGCAGTGGGCGGGTCCATGCTGTCGCTGGCAAACAAGACGTCTACTTTGAGCCTGTGTTCTGACACAGTGGTGGCTGGGTCAGAAATGCAGAAGAACGGAGTTGTCCATTCCTGCTCTTAAGCAGTGCGCGCACACACACACACACACACACACACACACACACATGTTGAAAAGCATGCACAGGCATACACACACACATTCTATTTAGAAGATGAGCAGTATCTGCCGTGATATTAATTTTCTTTCTTTTTGTTCTGTGAATGAGCTTTTTTTAATGACTTTCCTTGCCTGGAAACCAGGGCATATGATAACATTTCTTGTGTGTTTTTGTTGTTCCTTCTCTTTTTTTCCTCCCTTTTTGAAATCTAGATTTAACAAGGCTCACATTCAATATATCAGGAAGATGAATAGGGTGGTGATGTTGACAGTGGCGCTGTTACTTTATTCAGAAGTATTCAATTCATCATCCCCACTCCAGATTTCTAATAAACGGTTATAGAGGCAAGCAAGACCTATCATGTTGCATGCTCAGGAATATTGACTGGTGATGGCACTGGAGGAGACAGCAGCATGCTCGTTGGTACTCACCCCCAGAATCCTAAAACAAAGTGGTTGTACAGATCCAGATGGTCTGGGAAGGGAAAGCACGTCACCTGCAAGTCATGTTTGCAACACACTGGCTGCCACAAGAAGCACGATTTATTATTTTTGTAAATGAATGCATTTTTAGGAACTCATGCTATGTCTTTTTCATACCTAACATCACTATTAAATATTTAAATGGAAGCATTCTGTTTTAAAGATTGCATCTTCTTGATAAGGGAATGACTGCTTCTCATTGTGGTGACAGGAAAAATCACAGTACTCAGAAAAAAAAGAAAAAGCTGAATGCACATCCACAGGCTGGCTGCATCTTCCTGCATCAGGGTAAAAGGTGAAAACACCATGACGCTAGTTGAGCCTTTCCCTCCCAGAGCTTCTCATCTGGCCACTCACAAAGCCTCCCCATTGGGATTATCTTGCCACTTGTTCGCCTAACTTCTATGAAGTTGCCTTCTCTTGTGTCTATTTTTTGTTGGAATTTGTTTTCATGCTTTACATTATGCTTTTGGGGGCCGACTGAAGGCTGTTTGTGTCCTCCGCGCTGTCAGGGAAGTAGTAAAATCTCCAAGGAAATGTAAAGCATTCACAATAGACATGATTCACTGCACAATCAGCACTCACATGTTCTCCAGTGCTGTCATCACCATCACCACTCTTCTCGTGCTCTGTTACATGTTTACTGCTGACACCCAGCACAATTTCAAGTCGTAGGATGAGCCCGTTAAATGTCGACGCAAATGTGTTTGTGTCCGTCTGGATCTCTTAACCATCACCTCATGCCCTTTTCATGCCCCCCCCCCCTTTTCCTTTTTAACCACACCTCAATCCTCTGGCCGATCTTCTCACCGGCTACATTTATTTAGGTACACGGCTCACTTATACATACAAGTATGTATACATACATTAATATACTAAAGCACTATTAACGTGCCACCTCTTATTCTACTCGCTCAGCATTTATATTAAATGATCTCTATTTTTAGAATCAGCAAGCTGTTTTTTTTTTTAAGTTTTGTTTTTCATGATTGATTTTGTTTTCTGTCCACTGGTTGCCAACACAGACTTTATCCTTTCCCAGATGAAGGACTTCTGTGTGCATTGACGTGTGTTCACTTAATCTTTTGTGTTCAAACAAAGATAAGACTATGCTTCCAAAGAAGACATGACAATTCTGTAACTTTGGGGGGCAAAAACAATGGAGTTTAGTGTGTGTGTGCTAGTTTGTAGAAAATGTACCCTCAGTTTTGTTTTTTTTAAATTTATTTACTTTTTTGCCCTCAAATTGTGCTGTACTGGATGGAGATGTTAAGGTATTAGAAAAGTTTTGGGGGTTTACCAAATCCCCCTTAGAGGATATACAGGAAGTTTACTAAAAAGATTAGCCTCAGATCCTCTTAAATGTTCCTTTACGCTGTCTGATCACTAAATATTAAATCCTAATTGGCATGACTGAGTGACGTCCTATTCGAATCTGATGTTCACCTTTTTGAAAGGTTTTTTTTTTGGTATTTTTTGTTCCACTGAAATGTTATTGAGCTAGCTGGATTTATAGCTTCTCTTTTTCTTTTGGTTTCCACGATAGTTGAATGAATATTCTGACCTGCAAAGTCTTAAATCAAGAGTACTTGGGCGACATTGACATTGTGTTCCTCCGGATCTTCAAGTGCTAAACGGTCTGAATGCAAAGTCTGCCTAGAGTTTCAAACACCTTTAGCTTTGGACAACTTGCGTTCAATGTCAACATTTGGGGGGCGTCTACTGTGTAGTAAATGGCAAAATGCGTTGACTTTAATCGTGTGTTGCTATTGTTTCAGAGTGCAACTGCTGCCTACTGCCCCTCATTGAGATAACCAGTGAAGGCCCCCCCCACCCCACACTTTCTCTTTTGACCACTGAACCCTGTTACTGCTGTTTGAGGCTTGCGTTTTATTCCCGGCTTTGTGGGCAAATTCTAATGGCTTTTTATATGATTACTCCCCTTGTAAAATATCTCTTAAATTAAGGTACCGGTTTGATTTCAGCAAGAAGAAAAAAGTTTTTATATGTATATTATACTCCATTAAGGAATGTCTAGAATTATCTTCCTCCAATGTGGATGTAGCCATTATAACGCCATTTTGACTTTGTAAGAGAATTCACTGTGTGAAAATTGGTTTGCATTTTTGTATAATACAATCTGCTTTTTGTTGTTTTGTTAGTTTGTTTGATACGAGCAGGAAGTCAAACTGGAAATTTAAAGATGAAAAAAAAGTGAACCTGTGAAATTTGAGGCAACAAAATGTAACTTATGTACTACAGTGATTCCAAGCTGAGGGGGAAATATTAAATGAGATTGTTAACTCTTGAGTTATGTGTGTCATTTGTATTACGGCAAATAAAAATAAAATATTGCTAATTGGTACAGATTTTTGAAAATAGTATTTTTTTAAGATGACTATATTTGACTGGCTTTTCTTTCACTTGATGTGGCTGCTTCAAGCTCTCAAAATGTTAAAATGCACACAATCATGTCAATGTTGCACTAGGGTGCTAAAGCAGGGATGGAGCCAGGACAGATGTGTTGCCATGGTAACCAACGCCAAATGGAAATATCAAACATTCTCCCTTTTACCCCGGAGGGAGTAGAGACAGCATAATGATGATTCCAAACTGAAAGTTTGAAGGAGTCATGAGAGTTGAGATGGTCACTTTTAATCTGATTCAATTTCATGCATAAAGTGTGGTGAAAAAGTATTTGCCCCCTTCTTGATTTTGCATTACATGCAGTTTTTAAACAACTTTTTATTAAGGGAGAAAAAACATTTAAACTTTTAACTCGTGCGCCACCCTTAACAGCGACAACTGCAATCAAGTATTACTTGGACTCCTGAAAGGAGTCCGGTGCATTGTGTTTTTGGGTGGTGGTTGAGGGCGGGTACCTGGTCTTCAGCGGCCAAATCTGGTTCTTGGGGCGTGGAATGTCACTTCTCTGGTGGGGAGATTGCGTGAACTTGTGCGTGAGGTTGAGACATTTCGACTATATGGTCAAACTCACCTCGACCCACAGTTTGGGTTCTGGAACCAAACTCCTCGAGGGGGGCTGGACCTTGTTCTACTGTAGAGAGGTGGCAAATCAATCCTAAGAAATAAAGCTTAACACAGATGTGTGTTTTTCTTAGCACTTTTAATGATAAAGACGTTAAATGTTCCTTATTCCAAATATGTGGCGTTCATGGGTCTTGTATTGTAGTTGATTTGATTGGCCAGTTAATTCACTTCATTCAGTATTTCTACTCCTACACCTTTTAAGTGACATTTATGGAGACAATATGCAAAATACGGCTGCACAGTGGGCTACTGGTTAGCACACAGGCCACATAGCAAGGAGACCTGAGTTCAATTCCACCCTCTGTGTGGAGATTACATGTTCTCCCTGTGCATGCTAGGCGTGGGTTTTCTAAAAACATGCTAGGTTAATTGGCGACTCCCGCCTCTCGCCCGAAAACAGCTGGGATAGGCTACAGCACGCCCTCGACTCTCGTGAGGATAATTAATGAATATGCAAAGTAATGACATTTTGTAGCCTTTCGACGGTCCAGTAGCATTGACGTCATCAGCCAGCGCGGCGTATTCAAGTTAAAACACATACGTGCTCCTACTTGTACAAGAGGGGTTATAACTCTGGTGGAGATCAAGTGTTTCGTAAGTCACGTGAGCACAGGTGGGCGTGCAAGTATACGTACGCGGAAGTGGTAAATGGCGCGCACTTGCTTGTTTAGTTTTGTCACACATTTACTGTTGCGTTTCTCACGTATTCTTGTTTTGCATCAGCACGTTTCCTTACACTGCTGTCCGCCATCTGTCATAACCTCGCAAGATTACAATAAACCCACACCACGTTCAGTGTCTGTTAAGTGCGTCAAGACGGAAGAACCATCCCGACCCTTTCAGCGGCAAAAGACACAAGGAGGCCACATTACTTGTGAGTTGCTGCACCGTTCTTTCATATGGCTGCTCTGATAGGGTGAGAAATTCATTTGCTGGGAAATTTGCATAATGTCCATCACCTGTGGGTGCAAACTGCAGGTTTGAATTGCACAATGTAAAGTAAATAATGACTCTATTCTATTCTATTTTGTATTGCATTTCCAACTACTTTTTTGTACTCTTTGATAATTTATTCTTAAGTATGTCAGCATTATTCATCATTTATACCTGATTGAACTTTACCCGCACAGCCCAGTATGCGGGTCTTTATTTGGCTTAAAAGTTATTGAATCGTTTAGGATTGTATCGTTTTAAATGAACCAATATAGTCCCTGAATCGTATCAGCAACTGCAAATCGGGATGCGATTCGAATCGTTATTAAAATGAATTGTTACACCCCTGCTGCAATGGTGCAGAGAACATCCACACAGGAGCTGCTGACAGCCACAGCTTCAGAACAATACATGCTTTCACTGTTAAGTCCCCAAATACAAGAAACTCCCAAACAAAAGTTGCAACAAAAATACGTTGCTAAGAGGGGGTTGGTGTCAAGTTGGCAATGCTGATGTAATTGTCAGCCTTTTGCATATTGGACTGGTGACCAGTTCTTCATACTGGACAATATTATGATATTTATCATATAAAAAGTCAGTTCAAATGACATTTAACTGTCTTTTTGAATGGAACAACCTGAAAATTGTCTTACGTTTATCAAAATTTAACAAAGACAGCATATCTCTTGGTCATGCTGACTGATTTTTTGTTTAGATCTATAGTTGTTAGCGAGTAAAGAGGTAGGAGAGACCAAAAATATCTTCACAGTAATGCAAAATAACTGTCCACAAAATGTTTTCATGTCCAATTAAATCTTGTCCTGGATGAAGTGTAACATTTATTGTTAAATAGAATTGACTGCTACCCTATCGCTGAATAAAAAATGTCCTTGAGTGAAAGTGTCAGTTAGGTCTGTGTGGCCCTCCTCTCCCATCAGTCTTTGGGCCGCCTCGAGGTCTGGATCCACCACCTCCAGGAGAGCGAATGTCATGCCAGATTTGGACCAGAGGCTCCCTCTTGCTCCAGATCAGTTTGTGACCGTATGTGACGTACCAGCTGTACCGTAACAAATACACGCTCAGTGATGAGGATATTTTTTTTGAGTAAAAAAAAAAATAATAAAAAAAAGAACTTACGCGCCGAAGAGAGCTCCTCCAAGGTGTGCTGCATGGTCGACCAGCCGCCATCCTAACAACAGCCCAACTGTATCCATAGCAACAAGGGCTTTTAGAGCCTGAAGAGAGGCAAGCAGAAGGGAATTGCATCAAGTACAATGAGGGCCCTATGAAATGTAGTCACAGATGCCATTTGAACTGCGTTAGGTTTCAGTTTTTATTAGGCAATTTTATGATTCTGTACACTATTTCAAGAAATCCTAGTGCCCTATACAACCATGCATACTCACATAATCATACATTTCTTGCCTACAACAGTGTATGTAGAAGTGTAGAATGCACACAGTGTTCCACTCACATTTCCAGCCGTTATGGACACCATGGGGAGGAAAATGATGCCCAGTTTGGCTTCTGGCACGTTTGTGCAGACCGCAGCCAGCACTGCCATGACTGCACCTGACTGATGTGCACACAGGTCTAACATTCATCCTTGTCCTTGATTAGTTCATATGCAAGAAAAGTCTCTCACCGCTCCTAATGAAGGATAGATGCGTCCAGAGAAGGTTTTCCATACATAGCTAACCATAGTGGAAATCACACCTAAAGGGGAATAACAACGTGGTTAGAAGCCTTTCTGCCATAGACAATCATCCATTCAGTTACTGAATGCACATATGGATGCAAAATGTCATCACTTGCACGTACAAAAATGAAACGGCAAGTCCACAAAAGGTGAACCGTGATGTAGCAAGGTAACATTGTATATAATATTGTTTTCCCGAATCAACACAGCTCAAAGTCTGATGCACCTCACGATCACTGCACTGTATATTTTAATATCCATTTCTTTAAAATGGTTAAAATCTTAACCATTGTAAGCGTAGATGCTTTAACATGTCTTCATGCTGATACAAATGGAAATGGCGCCACCGAACCAGGTTTATACTGTGGTATACTGTGTGTAATGACAATAACATATCTATGTGCCTAATAGACTTAAGACAGACGCTTTTGAATGCCATGAGGTGTTCCATATTGCAGACTTACCCGCAGACATGTAGACAGCGACAAACTGCTCCCTCCCTAAAAGGGAGACTATCCCTGAGGAAAATGTCCACAGAACATACATGTTGGTCATCATGTGGATGATGGAGTAGTGACTAAAACAGGACAGGACCATGGGAAGGCATTGCCTCTCTGGTGAACACAGAAACAGCACACAGTGTTAATGTATCTCCCATTTCTCATTAGAAAACACACATTTTCTGCTGAGCTCCTCACTGGAGGCTGGGTTGGATGTAAAATACTTCAGCATGCTTCTTTGCAGTGAAGGGATCCGCCAGCAACACAGGACTGCAGCGTTGACCGCAATAATACCTGCAGAACAGCCACCATGAAAGCCCCCACACCCAGACGAAATGTCGAATCACTTCAAGTACGGTGGAGCACCTGTAACAGTTTTTTGGCCTTCAGTGAGGCTGCTCCAGAGGTCATCTGCGATGGACATGAGGAGGATGAGCTGGCGCTGGAAGCCCGTCAGCTGGTTCCACCAGTCATGCCAGTGCACCATGTCTGCGGAGCCCTGGCAAGTAAATATCCTGATGTTCAATGACATCTAGCAAGCAACACTGATAGTAGGACAGTGTTGCTTGTCATTCAAACATCACCTGTAGGAATTTGTCCGACTCTTCATCTCTTAGAATTCTAACTCTTGACTTGATGGTCTCATATTGCAGGATGGCAGCAGCACCAAAAGAGCAACCTGTAAACTGAGTCAGAACATTACCTCACCACGTCATATTGAAATCTGACAGACCAAAATACGTTTTAAAACTGTCATAAAAGACCACCAAGCGGCAACAAAAAGACTATTCATATTTATATTCCTGATACCCATTAGCCAACTGGGCCTGTATTATCAATACTTTGAAGTACATGTAGTATGCTGACATTTATTTCTTGCTATTATAGGTATTATTCAAAGACTTACCCCCACTGTGAATATCAGGGGCTTGAACAGCTTTTGTAGGGGGACAGTAGGGCGAGGTGGAGGTTCTGGTGGTGAAGCGTTGTGTGTTTCTTGGTTGATATTGCCTTTCTTTGTTTCTGGCTTTTTAGCTTCATGGCGGAATCCACGCTTCACTTGGTTGTAAGGCTGTACTCTTTTTGAAGTACAAAAAACATAGATTAATCAGGAACGTCATTGCGTTATTTTGGACAGGGGTCGGCAACCTATAATATCAAGAGAGCCATGTAGGTCAATTAATAACTCCTAAATAGATATGAATGTTTGCTCTGCAATTTCCTTATGGCTTATGAGTACATTTTCATTACTTAAAAAACCCAAACAAAACTCAGTAATACAATAATTACCACAGCTAGGCAACAGCTCAGTAATTGATTCATTATAAGTGGAATTGGTCACTCTGATATGCCAGCTAAACCCCAAGGTGATTCGCACACACCACAGTACTTAAATAACGTATACCCACACCAGTAGGACAAATACGTTAAACAGTACAGTACAGTGCATTACAGTACCGTCAACTAATCACAAACATTCTCTCATTCATACTCCTCTCACACGACCGCTATGTAATTATTTAGTTACCTGGACGCTCGAGGAGCTACATTTTTAGCTATAATCAAGTTTGTTGGAGCCCATTTCACGATGCATCCTCTCCACGCCATGTTTGTTAGTGTTTACCAAGGACACCTGACTCGGCAGTCACTTCCGTAGTATCCTCTGTGGGTGTTTGGCCGCCATGATGGTGAGCAGACTCCAGAAACGTTGCATTGTCCTCGGCACACTGCTCAGCCATTAATTGCACTAATAAACAGTCCAAAATACCGGATTTTTCAAGCTCCTCCAAAACAGAGACAAGTATGTGTCATGGAGTTTTAGCATTTACATTTTAAAAAAATGTTTTGTTTACAGATATAATTATCAATTGTGTATATGTAACTGTATCTACGTATGTATAACTTTAGTTTTTACTCAGACTAGCCCCGCCCACCACTCTTCCTTACCATCATGGCGTACTTTGTGCGCCATGGCGTACGACACTCTGATGCATCAATGATTGGTTATCCGTATCCAAGTCTAATGTCCTTGGGTGTTTTAACTCAACTGGAAGCTCCGCCTGCACCGAATGACTTCATCTGATGTTGCGTTCATGACTCATGGGCGGGCTCCGATAACTGCATATCAGTGGAAGGTTAATTTAAATATCGTACAAAACAAAGTAAAGAAGAAGGAAATCAACATTTTAATTACTATTTATGTAGCAAACTATCCAGACCATTTGGTGAGATATGTTTCAGTAGTTGGTTTTATATTTATTAAAAATCGAACGTAGTGGTGTTGGTGAAGGCAGCATTGTTTTTTTTGTGAACCCCCTCCCCCATTAGGAATAACACTTTGCTACCCTCTTGTGGCGGAAATTAACACTTGCAAAAATGCGTGCCACAACTTCAGTTACTGAATATACACTGTATATTGTACTTCAAAATATATACTTTTAATTGTTTATTATTTGTACATTGCAATTATTAATACATGTTGTTTTTATATCCATTTTGTTCAATCTTACTAGTAGAAATTAAAAATAACTCTTAACTCCCATTTTTTTCTGTATTATTGTAAGATTATTCTAGAAATTTATTAAAATTACGGTCAGTCAGTGGTAAGCACGTACAGCATATAATTGTTTAATCATGATTGACCAGTACAAACACACTAACATGCTAGGCTTTGTTAAAATGAAAACATGACAGAAAGCAGCAGAAGACCTCAGAAGTGAGCAGTATTGATGGCACTGGGTGTTGCTATTGGCATCTGGACAAGTTCCACAAACTTCTCACAAGCTCGCCATTGACTCTGGAATTAGGTGAAGAAGTTGCTATATAGCTGCACTGCAGTGTCCGCAGAGAAGCTATAGGCTCACCTCCAATCCTGGATCTGCAATACACTTGCATAAAAAAATTGCATACACTGCAAACCAGTGCTTGTATGAGATCATTGTTTTTGGATGCAAGGGTGTAGAGAGGTGTATAGAGTGTAGTAATCTGTGCATGTATTTGAATATACTGTACATATGTGACTAAAGGGCAACAGTGTGCCTTTGCTGCTGTGTGGGCCCAAGGACACACTGTCAAGTTAGATGATATCCTATTGGGGATATTATCCTGTGAGTGCAGGTTTGGGTCAGAGCAGGACAATGGCGGTGGAGCAGAGGAGAAACATGATGAGGGCTGACAGTGATTAGAGAACAATTAAAACAAGCGTGATAATAATAACATTTCTTTGATATGACTGTATTATGTGCTCAGTTGTTTCTTTATGAATGGTGTCAAAACCTATGCAAGAGTTCAAGTTCCTTTTGTGATCAATGTGGAATCTTTCCCTAGCAGAAGCGTCCTCTTTTATAGGTCCTCTCATTGATTTAAAGTGAACCGACGCCAGCTGGTGTTGGCCGGTGGCGGGAACAGGGTCATCATGTCACTCAGACTTCATCCATGTCATTTAGCTGTTTACTGTTTAAATTCACTGTCCCAAGCATGACACAGAACACCGTTTAGCCTTGAGACTTCATCGCTAATGCGTGCTACCGGCTACACTGTCCTTTTTTTAGACATCAGAGGAAACACGAGCTGTTATCGCTGCGTCCCACAAGTGCTGACAGGGAGCTTTCTCCAACACTGATCAATGAGCCCATTGGATATTAACACACTGGCGCTTGTTTTCTGTCATTTCCCCCCACTCTCCCTTTACTGCACTGTGGTTGCAGTGTTTGTATTGTGAATTTCTCACAGTGGCATTCAAAATAAAGTTATTTTTGCATGACAACATCATCACCCTCTCAAAACTCAAGTGCAAAATGCTTTCTGTGAATGTTTTTTTCGTGATTAAAAATGCAATAGATTACAAGAGGCACTTTAATAATAAAAAATAAAACACAGTAAGGCCTTTGTGTGCTTAAGGTCTAGCAGTTCACACGAATGCAAATTGATTACACAACACCGGTCACTTCCTTTTAAGAGCTTTTTACTCAAACCCATTGCACAACACATTTCTAATCCACTGTTCAATATACTGTACTGTACACCCTTGCTGGCAGAATTCTACCACCATATCAAATAACTAGCACAATATGGCTCAGGACGCATCTATTGATTGTATTCTTTCATTAAATATTGATATCCCTCAGCAAAATATCACCTGCCTGTGCTAAGGTTTCAGCATTTGAGCGTGTGATCAGAGATGCTGTCGATGGCAGAGACAGGACATAAATGTAATTTTGAGAAATGTCTTAATAATGTGTTAATAAAAGTATTACAGATTATATGGGGATATTGTGTTGGTGGACGGGGAATATAATATCAGTTATGGTTTTGTGCTGTCTAAATCACAATTATGGTCTTATTTGTGTTGATGTGTGATATAAGAGCAGCTTTTGATTCAACACACACACACACACACACAGCTCAAAAGAGAGAGCCTTTACCTGAGCCCTCAGCCCAGCGTCACAAACCCCTCCTCCTTCCTGTGGGTGCCGCCATGTGCTTCAGTGGGTTCCACACAAGGGTGGTGGGGGCCAGGAGGAGGTCATTTTGCACTCTGCATTTATTGAAATAAACGTCCTGACTTGAGGCTGCTCTTTCTGTCCAGAGGAAGCAAGGACAGAATCCCAGTCTGGGAGCATCAAGGAACGGTCTCTTAAACTTCTGCACCACAAGGGGACATGGGTGATAAAAACGCCGGTAAGAAACACTCACACCTACAAGTCCACATTACAGACTGCATGCACAAGCTTGTCTGCATCAGGAATCCTGTATGGGGATGTTAGTGTACTGCTGCAGCACCACTGTTATCTGAACAGCTCCCTCTTTCCCTTCACTTTGTTACTCAATGTAAACGATGAGTGTACATGGACAAGACTTGCTTACATTTCTGTCTTCATGCGTTATGCGTTCTTAGTGTGGTGCAAGAGAATAGTAGCATTGAGAGCCCATGCTCTTGTTTACCACAGTATGTAATATTTCTATGGATTTTAGTCCCTTGTGTTGTGACTGGACTTACAAATACAGGGTTCAATTGAAGCTATTTTAACCACTCCAGAGGGTGAAACTATCATTATCTCTACTACTTATTTCAAGTTCACTTACTCTACAAATACGAAAACAGAAAACACAATTTCTTGGTTTTGTTTGAGGCTTATTCCTTAGCAGGAATTCTTTTCTTGCCCCAAGGTGCTATGCATGGTTTTCTGTAACCACACCGAGGGTGTGGTTCTTATGGTTCAATGTGTAAAGTGCTTTGTGATTACTTTGTAAACAACATATATTTGACTTAATTCCTCTCTAATTGTAACCCTCAGTCCTATTTTTTAAATGACTTTTGTTTACTAGCATCTCCAACTCGTCAATAAATGCTTTCGATTAACCAACCCATGGCAATTTTAATACCAAGACATATATCAGCATGGTCTTAAGGCTGTGCAGCAAGCAAAAACCTGAAGTGAAATATCATGAAGAAAGTAAAGCTTACACCTTACAAAGTGCTTGTGGGTAACTAACTAACTAACTAACTAACTAACTAACTAACTAACTAACTAACTAACTAACTAACTAACTAACTAACTAACTAACTAACTAACTAACTAACTAACTAACTAACTAACTAACTAACTAACTAACTAACTAACTAACTAACTTTGTAGCTAAATTATATCTTACCTTGCTATGTAACTTTGTCACAATGCTTCCTTGTGACTGTTCTGACTGGTGCATCTATAACAGGGGTGTCCAAACTTTATCCACCAAGGGCCACATAAAGAAAATGAAAGGATGCAAGGGGCCACTTTTGAGATCTTGTAAACTACACATACGGAAATATGCCAAGAAGTTATATATTCCAAGAAAAAAACTGCATCTCAGCTTTGTGATATACAGTCTTTGCCCCCTTCCTGATTTTTGAATGCTTGTCAAGTTGTCACACTTCAATGTTTCAGATCATCAAACAAATGTAAATATTAATCAATGACAACACAAGTGAACACAAATACAGTTTTTAAATAAAACTTTATTATTAAAGGAGTAAAAACTACCCAAACCTACATGGCCCTGTATGAAAATGTGACCGCCCCATGTCATGTTATAAAGCCATTTGTTAGGCTTTGGGACTCCAGCAAACCACAGTGAGAGCCATTATCTACAAATGGCAAAACATGGAACAGTGGTGAACCTTCCCAGGAGTGGCTGGCCAACCAACATTAACTCAACCAAGGGGTCACAAAAGACCCTGCAACAACATCCAAAGAACTGCAGGCCTCACTTGCCTTAGTTAAGGTCAATGTTCATGACTCCACCATAAGAACGACACCGAGCAATAAAAAAAAAAACAAAAAACACTTGCATGGTAAAGTTCCAAGACAAGAACCACTGCTGAAGGCTTGTCTCAATTTTGCCAGAAAACATCTTGATGATCCCCAAGACCTTTATGAAAATATGTGTGTCCCATTACGTTATTACTTTATTAACTGTCACTATATTGACAGTTACCATGGTACCCATTATGTCATTGTATGGTCATCACCTCATACTTTGGTACAAGGTACATGATTAAAAAAAACAACAAAAAAACAAACAAACCTTAAACTGTATTATGGAAAGCAGGAAGTGAACAAATGTAACAGTTACTGATTGTAAAAGTACCAGATGGAGGGGTAGGATTTAATAAGCTTTGCTTCTTCCTACTCCTTTTGGACATGTGGAACTGTGAACTGATTATGGGATGCACTCAATTGTAATCTGATGCATGTTCAAATGAAATAAAAACATTACCATTACTTTATTCCCATAATATTTTGACTTCATTGTTGTAACATTGGCTGTAAGTGGTTAGTACGCAGGTCACACAGCGAGGAGACCCACGTTTGATTCCACCCCCGGGCATCTCTGTGTGGAGTTTGCATGTTCTCCCCATGCATGCGTGGGTTTTCTCCGGGTACTCCGGTTTCCTTCCACATTCATGTTAGGTTAATTGGCGACTCCAAATATCCATGGGTTGGTTGTTTGTCTATATGTGCCCTGTGATTGGCTGGCGACCCCGCCTCTCGCCTGAAGACAGCTGGGATAGACTCCAGCACACCTGTGACCCTCATGAGGATAAGCGGAAGAAAATGAAATTAATGTGGGCTCCCTCTCAGCAACCAGGGGACCCATTGTACATAGACCCATCTAAGCTCTCTCAACTGAGAGCTAAGAAAATGTATTACATACAACGTACATGCATAGTAATGTCAGAAGAATATTATTGCTGGAATCCAAATATTTTTATCCAGATAATCCAAGTGGCCATTTTATACTTAGGAATCATCTCTTTTGCTCCACTGTGGGCTGCATTGCTGTAAATAGTGAGTCATCCTCACATCACAACTCAGCACCAGTTTAACAATGGTGGACTGTCAAATTATTTAATGTTTGTTAATCAAATTAATAATCCATACATTTTCTAAGATGTCCTCACTCGGGTCGCTGGGATGCTGGAGCCTATCCCAGCTGTCTTTGGGTACACCCTGGACTGGTCACCAGCCAATCACAGGGCACATATAGACAAACAACCATTCACACTCACATTCATTCATTCATTCATGGACAATTTGGAGTCGCCAATTGGAATGTGGGTGGAAACCGGAGTACCCGGAGAAAACCCACACAGATATAACCGAGCGGAGAATTTAACCCAGGTCTCGTAACTGTGTGGCCCGTGCGCTCACCACTCGTCCTGTGCACTAACCACTCAACCCCAGTGCGACCTGCAAATCAATAAATATACCGGTAACTACTCTTTAACTTACGCAGTCATAGCAGGAAGAGGCAGGATATAATGCTTGCAGTCTGTTAGAATGTTGCTGCCCTCCAGGCAGCTGGTGAACCAATTGCACACAGTCCTTTTAAATCCGTACAAGGTCACTTTACAGGCATTTACTGTATAGAAGCGAAACTAGAGCTGGCTTATCGTTCCATAGTGTCATCAAACACACATGAGAGTCTGCTCAAATACGCGTAGGTTAAGACAGGAACAGTGAAATGAATGGAAACCCTTTGGGGCTGCGTCTTAGTGCTTGCTACAGTGCCTTCTACGCCCTTCTGCCTTCATTCTGTTTTTGCATCCCGTCTTTGCATACAATGGTGATTCATTTTGCAGAGGGACAGTAAAGTCGCAGTTGAATATTCAGCACCATCACCCTATGTGTCATTATGTGTTGAATCCCCTTCCCTCACCCAATCTTCCCCTAAACTCCTCACTGACCTTTTCCTATTTGCATGGCTGCTGATGTTGAGACATTTTGCTGACCTGAAACATCCTTTGATCTACACTGTGTACATTAAAACACTGTGACAACAACTTAACTTTAGTGTTAAGTTGCTGTGCAAGTTTAGTGTTCATAAAAGATGTCACTGAGTGGGTTGACAAGCTAGTTGTGAGTGCACTGATCGCTCGTGATAGGCTCCTGCCAAAGAAAGAACTACTGTTCCTCACTAAGCCATAAATTAGCCACACTGCTGTATAAGCCGAAGGGTTCAAAGTTTAAGAAGTTGAAAGTTTAAGAAGGTGTAGGTGAAATTGAAATTCATTGTCTGGATAATGAAAAAAATGGACATAGAAAAATAAAACAATATAAAAATATCTTGTTTTTATTGAGTTGCTCTCATATTAACTGTAATTGCATTCTGTAAAATTATTTGCAGTGGAAGTCATTATTAATGTGCTGTTTGCAACACGCACAATTTCTGCTCCACGGATAACAGTGACAGATATTCAAAATTCAGTAACGAATTGTCACCTTTTTTTTAATGTCTATAATGTACTAATCAGTTTTTAAGTATCGGGATATATCGGAATCTATGAATAGTGATGTGAATTGAATCACCACATACTAGGCGATACACACACCTACCTGGAACTGTCTGTAGTTCAACAAAAAATGACATTATGCAGCTAAAAAGCTAGTTATATCAATGGTGCAGGAGTCCAAAACTTAGTTTCACTTGATCAGAAAAGTAATGCTTGAGGTGGAGGGCTGCAGCACGTAATGTGTAGGCTTTCATCTGTTATCTCTAGAGGAGGAGGATTCTCTCTGTCATCACCTCAACTCTGAGCCCTGCATTACCTCACTCATGCACCGGCCAGCTTGCTTGCTTGCCACTTATGCAGCTCAAGTTTGGCGTGCATGCTCCGCGTCTCCCCTCCCTCATGCACAAAACCTCCCCCATCGCCCCTCTCCTCCTCCTCCTCCTCCTCCTCCTACCCACCGCTGTCTCTTCTCCTTGTCTCTTTCGCTATTACGTCCGCTGACGGTGTGCAATTGGAGCACAGCGTGTCGTCCTTGCGTTGCCTGGAGAAACGAGAGGAGTGTGCATGCCGACAGTAGACAAACCGGACTAGATGAGAAGCCCGAGGGAAGGTGGTGGTGGTGATGATGGTGGTGGTGGTGGGAGACTACCTCAAGATGCCTGGTTTTAGCCTAACGTGTCCTGCAGACTGTGCCCTTCCGAGGCTGTAAATAGAGAGGAAAAGAGAGATAGAGGCAAGCTGGCTATGCTGCCTGACCCTGCATGCTGTGTTGTGGTGTAGCATTGTTTGGATTGAGGCAGTCTCCCATAAAAGCCAAATCAATGAGGATTCTGAGGCCATTCCTTCAGAAAGGAGCGCATATGCTGCAGTGTTTCTGTGGACAACGATCGAAGTCGACCACTATCACCAACGGTGAGAGACCTCACACACGCCACGCTCTCTTTGCATGCTCCTAAAGTGGGGAGGTGATGGTGAGGATGAAGAAGATGAGGATGGAGGTTGAGTGGTTTCATTGGCCACAACAAGTCGAGTGTGTGTGCGAGTGTGGCTGCGGCGCATGCATGGAGTCTCTCCTTTAGCGCTCATCATCTGGCCGCGAGTTGAGTGTGCACCAGTCAGCTGCCGAGCCCCGCAGTCCTCCACGTTCCACGCACACGCTTCACCCTGTGCGCGGGTGCGTCGAACGGGTGCAATGTCGTGTCAACGTCCCCAAAACAAAAGATGACAATCAGCACCACGGATAGCGTCACAGCGGAAGACGCCGCTTATAGGCCCCAGTTCCCAAACTTTTCACTTCCTTTGTACAGCAGACATCATATTCTTACATAACCATTACTTTCACTTGTAACAATGTCTATTATTCTTAGTCTTTACATCTGTAGTGTCTGTTGTTTTTATTTAAATCTTGAGTTCAAGTTGACATATACTAAAACTTTGGAAAGTTCCTGTGTTACAATATATTCTATTCTATCTAACAGTATTTATTATTCAGTGTTGATAATCCATACAAAAGCAAAGACACATTACAATCAATACAACATTTAAAATGTATTAATGTAATGTATAAAAGCATGCACATTGACACATGCTTCCTTAACTTCGGTACAATGTTAAGTGAATGTTATTTGGGTGGGAGACTCTGACTGCTTGAGAACATACAGTAGCTACTTGGAAAAGTTGCACTAGGGTGTAATTATTAGCTCTGATAGGGTAAGAGACAAATATGGATATGGATAATACAATGGCCTGTCACTCCAGCTGTAGTGCTATGTTTAACTTTTACAGCGAAACCCTCTACAATAAAGTAACCCTTGTTGCAGTCAGTCATATACACACTATGATGTAATCATACTTTAGCTGAAGTGTTCCTCAACAAATTCAGGGCAGACAATTAGAAACTCCATCAAGCTCAGTTGAATCCTTTGAGACAGCTGGACCAAAAGCAGCACACATTGGGATCTGTGGAAGTCAAGAATAAAAGATTTCCACCGGTCCTTATTCTGCAGCACTGTTAGATAAACCTTGTGTGAGCTCGTCACACCATCATGAGCTGGATCTTTGGCTTCAAGCAGGCTTTCACAACTTTTTCAACTCAAGAACCGCATTATATTGATATTTGGTTCCTTTCCAGGTCCCCAAATTTCAAGTACAGTCATACCATATTACGGTAAATCGGTTCCAGTGAGTTTCCTCTTATTTATGAATAGAATATTGAGCATCAAAACATTATTAGAGCCTTCTAGACACAAACTAACACCCCTATAGTAACCTTTATACTCACATTACCCAATACTGTAAATAAGTATTTGCGACATAAATACTCATGCTCATGTGTGTTTCCCATGGGAGCCGAGTGGTGGGTGGACAGGAAGTGACATTGGGGGTTCAGAGTTGAATTTCAGCTTGGTGTTGTTTATGGCCCATGTTTTTATTAGGAGTCATTGTACCTGTTGTGGGTGTTGTTGTTGTTCACGGCGACCAAGTGGTTAGCGTGCAGTCCACACAGCTAGACCCGAGTTCGATTCCACCCTCTGCCATCTCTATGTGGAGTTTGCATGTTCTCCCCATGCATGGGCAGGTTTCCTCCCACATTCCAAAAACATGCTAGGTTAATTGTCAACTCCAAATTGTCCATAGGTATGAATGTGAGTGTGAATGGTTGTTTGTCTATATGTGCCCTGTGATTGGCTGGCCACCAGTCCAGGGTGTACCTCGCCTCTCGCCCGAAGACAGCTGGGATAGGCTCCAGCCCCCCTGCGACCCTCGTGAGGATAAACGGTAGAAAATGAATGAATGAATGTACCTGTGGGGAGATACTTCAAACCTGCAATAAAGGCCCATTATTTTGGCGATTAAATCTGTTTTGTGTCTCACCAAACATTAATGACACCCAATGACCAGTGTAAAATATTACATATCATTCGCAGCGTCCTTGAATGCATCTTTTGATTTACTTAAATTTAAATTGTTAAAGCATGGAAGTGCTTAATCGGTAACATTTGCTTCAGTACGCATATTTTTGAGTCATTGGTGGTATTTAAGCTCGAAACAGCACAATTTATTTGTTTTTGTTTAATTTGTTTACAAATCTGTCATCAACAGTACACATCAAACATGAATCCAAATATAATGTTTGCCCGCGTTCATAAAAATAGGAGTTAGTTGTCAGTGAGTGAACAGTCAGTAAAAGTTGATGAGTTGTGTGTACTATGGATTTTGTGGCACACAGAAGGAGAGAGCTTTGTTCTTGAACCGCAAGTTTGGAGTTGATACTTGTAGTTCAATAGTTGTCAGGCGGGGTCTTCTTACTCCTCATTCCACTTGTGGTAGGCTTTTGAACAGTTGTACTTACAGTCTTAGTTGTACTTACACTAGTTGGACTAGTTTTTTCATGCCTAAATGGGTATGAGATGCAACCTGAAACCATTCTCATTTATTTCTCATTGCTCCCCACATAGAGTACAAGAATATTAATGAAAGCGATATGTGCAAAGCAATGTAATACATCACTGTTTTGGGAGCAGGATAACAACATCATCTAATTTACTACTGTGTCGGTTTTGGTTCAATGAAGCAGTGACAGCAAAAATAAGTAAGTGCTATATGCCAAAGCCATGCTTAAATGTTTACACCCTCTCTCTGCCTGGCTTTTATAACGTGTCACTAAATTAACCTGAACTTTTAATTCAGAGACAGTTTTAAATATACAGTAATCCCTCATTTATCGAGGTTAAGGGATTCAGGCCGTAATAAGTGAATACCCACAAAGTAGGATTCCTTATGTATAAATCAAATACTTTGAGCATAGAAAACCTGTTTACTTCTAAGTATATTTTTAACATTATTAGAGCTCTTTTGACATAAAATAACATCCCTATAGTCACATTTAACCTTGTGCGTCCCAATATAGTAGACATAATAAGAGAAAAGAAATTATTTAAGACACACTCATACTTGTGTGTGTTGGACATGTGGAGGACAGCAAGTGACGCTGGGGTTTTAGAGTTGACCTTTAGCTCGGAGCGGATTACCGCTGCACCAGTAGCCTGTGAAATTGTTATTATGATTATTATGTTATTATTATTGTACATGTTTTGAGATAATTCAAATCTGCAATAAAAATCTCTTGCGATCAAATTCGGTGCATGCATGAACCCTAGTGACCTGTGTGGAATACTACACAGCATCGCGTTTTTGAATGCATCTTCTGAATCCCTTTATATTTGTATATCAGTTCATCTTGCCAATTTTAGGCTTTAAAATGTTGAATTTAGGTAAAATATTTTTTTTCTTTATTCAGCCTCCAAACAGCATGATTTATTAATATATTTTTGAAAAACACTGTTTTGTTGCTTTGTGTGTTGTCTTTGTTGCCAGTTAGAACTTACATGGGTGTGTTTTTATTTTTACGTTAGCTTAATTGCTTCTAATGCTCTAATGCTTTTAATGCATTAATGTTCAACTTCAAATTTAATACATTCATTCATTTTCTACCACTCATCCTCACAAGGGTTGCTGGAGCCTATCCCAGCTTTTTTAGGTGAGGGCCGGGGTACACCCTGGACTGGTCTCGCCAGCCAATCACAGGGCACATATAGACAAACAACCATTCACATTCATACCTATGGACAATTTGGAGTGGCCAATTAACCTAACATGTTTTTGGAATGTGGGAGGAAACCGGAGTACCCGGAGAAAACCCACGCATGCACGGGGAGAACATGCAAACTCCACACAGAGATGGCTGAGAGTGGAATTGAACCATGGTCTCCTAGCTGTGAGGTCTGCACGCAAACCAATGAATATTTTTTTCTCAATACACTAAATACACTAAACTACTAATACACATTATCAACAATACATGATTAAATGCTAGATACTTATACTATAAAAATGCTAAGACCAAGCTGTAAAAAGTGCTATTACTTGAGTTGTAAAGACATATAATTTCTATATTTAAGATTATTGAGTCATTTTTGAGTCATTTCGAAACATTTTTACTCGATGTTAAACATAGAACTTCTAAATGAAACCTGATGAAAACTTCCCAATAAGTTTAGCTCTAAACACCGGTAGTTCGTTTGTTTTCCACATGGGGGCAGCAGACCTAAAGAAATCCATGCATGACCAGTATTGTGCTGTGTTGGTGGGTGGACTGTTGATGTTGGAGGCGATGGCAGCATAAAGCAGAGACATCCTTTCCACTGTCAGTGATCAATCAGTATACAGTTTGACTCAAATGCCATCAAAAGCAGTTGTCTTCATAGCTTTGGAATGAAGTTGAGCTGCATGTGTTCTTAGCATGATATGCTACACCAGAAAAGGCCTTTTCAAATAAACCCCATTCTATACTCTTACTGGTAGAAAAAAAACACAGAATACAGCATCCTTAGAATGATAGATGTGTTTATCGACATTTCTTGTTGCTGCCCTGACATATCCTTTCTACCAAGTAAACAACCAGCCAATAACATTACGACTCGCTATAAACGAACTGATTTAGCCTCTTGCCTGCATACCTCATTTGTCTTTTGCTATCTTTATTTCCTCCTGTGAGAAACTTGGACATATTGGCTCCTTCTTATCTCGCTTTCAAACATTGTGTTATATTCAAGTATTATGTAAAGGGACGGGGTCCAAATTGGTGATCTGAGTCCGGGCAAAGGCCTTTTAAATATTTCATGCTGAAAGAAAGATTTGCTGTGCTGGTGAAGACACACATGCTCTACCTCCCACACATGCACGTGTGTACAATACCAGCAATCATTTTATGATATCCTCAAGTGACAATACACATGAAGATACAGTACATAGTTTTGAGTAGTCAGTGTACAGCTGGTAGCAGTATAGGTTTATTATACACTGAAATGGGTCGACACGCAATATCTGGCAACACAGGTGCGTCTAGTCAAGCATGAAGGTGGTAGCGTCCCATTCTGAGGCTGCATGAGTCCTTATGGCACTATGGAGCTGCGGTTCATTGAAGGAATCACAATTACCAACATTTCAACAAGTTGCCAACTTTTCAGTCAGAAAAGCAGCTTTTTTGGCCTAATTTGCATATGATGTTGTAAAATGCTGCAGGAAAAAAGCATAAGCTTGTAGGAGAGACAAAAAAAGTGAGTAAAAACACCTAAAATTTAGAACAAATTGGATTCTTGTTTTGTTAATTTAAAATTGGCCATCATTTTATCTAAATATGTAATATAACAGAATCATTTTTATTTTTGATGCATGGAGTGGAAGCTGACTGTGCACTGCTGGCTTGTGACTGCCTTTGGGCGGGGCCGCCCTGTCAACAGCACCTTCTGTTGCTCAGTGGGAACAAAAAAGGCAGAACAATACATGCTTTCACTTTTGAGTCCCTAACAGCGCCAGAAAAAGTGGCTAGATTTGTCACTAGGCGCTTTTGAGAAAATATGTCATCAAGAGAGGTTGGAATCGCTGCAGATTTAGCAACAAATTCACCACGTTGGCAACACTGCCGTCATCATGGAGGGTGGAAGAAGATTCCGGGAACAACCTGTGCAGCTCTAGGGAATTCCATGCCCAAGACGATTAAGAGTGCTAGATAACAATGGTCCTCATATTAAATATTTACACTTTTTCAACATGATTAGCATATTGGCCGCACGGTCGTAGAGGATTTGAATCTGTCTTTCGGCCTGTAAGTTTGGGGTATTCCGGCTTCTTGAGTCGGCGTGTCCAAACTTTCCCTATGGATACGCTTGACTTTTTAAAAACCCAAATTTAGGTTGAGATATTATAAGCAGTTAAATGGACTACATTCCAGTTATATATTATATAGGTGACAAAGCAATATCCTGTTGCCATCTGATGCTGGCTGTGTTTAATTTTATGCTGCGAGCCATTAAAAGCCAGGCTGTGGACCACAAACGGCCCCAAACTCAGATTTTGGACATCCTTGGTCTGCACTCAATGTCCAGTCTAGTGTCATTGCCTGTGTCTTGGGTGTTATTGTGTTTTATGCGTGTCTAAAATGGGATTTCCTTTTTCACATATGTGCTCTAGTCATCACTTACCTTTATGACATTTTTAACGGGAACAAATGACTGACATGTTTTCCACGAGAAGACATAAGCCATCCTTGTTATTGCATGGCTGTGAGAATTCCTAATACAATCACGTATGATTGCGTTAAAAGAGTTGGAGAGAGGGAGAGCGGGGAGGATAAAGAGGGAGGGAGATGGGGGAGTGAGAGGAGAGGGGGCGAGGCGGTCTACACAGCGTTCACTTTTCCTTTCGGCGATGGAACAAACCCACGGCACCCACACACCGGGAGACACTTAGGAATGATGCCACTCTCTGACCGATGCAACTAATTGTTGCTTTTGATACGAAAATCCCCCCTCCCCACCCCACCCCTCTCCTGCGGGCTTCCAATACATCTCTGCAGCACCCTTTACTGCCGATCCCCCCCTCTTTCCCCCCCACTGAGAGGTGCCATCGCCGGAACCGAAGCGTGCATGCATGGGCTCATCTGAGCTCCTTGCGCAGCACCTTGGAGCCACTGCGTCTGTCTTTCATGCGCATGGATTAAAAGGGACATTTTTTGGCACTACAGATGATAATTTCTTTAAAAAAAAGAAAGAAGCAGCAGCAGCAGCCCACAAGGAAAAGCTGATGTGCAACCGAAGGATTCGGAACCGAGCTGGTCAGACGCTGAGCTGTTCACCTGGAATATCAGAACCCCCCCCAATGACACGCAGCTGCACCAACTTATCAACACTGTTGCATGCCGCTTGCAAGCTCCGTCGTGTAGATTTATAACAAGTCCTGCCAGTGCAACAAAGTTCTCACCACACGAAGATGCAACCCGAGTCGAAATGATGTTCCGGAATCAGAGTTCCTTATCAGAATGACATTTGGTTGAAACGTTTCTGGACCGACACTCAGAATCTACCGTGCCTTTTTTTTGCATCAGGATTCTGCACCGGTTCCAACCTCAGCCGAACTAGACTCTTGGTGTTTTAAAAAAAAAAGACTCGGTTCTGGGAGATGGCTGCGATTGCCAGCTCTCTGATCCGCCAGAAGCGTCAGGCGAGGGAATCGAACAGCGACCGGGTATCCACGTCCAAGCGTCGACCCAGCCCCAGCAAGGACCCCCGCTCTCTATGTGAGAGACATTTTTTGGGTGTCTTCAGCAAAGTGCGTTTCTGCAGCGGCAAGAAAAGACCCGTGCGTCGGCGACCAGGTCAGTGCTGTACTACCCATAGCCCCCCCAATCTGATCCGTGCAATGTGTGCGAATGGATCCCCCCATTCCCCCGAACCCAACCCAATACCCACCCCGCCCCTCTTTGGAGCAGCGGCGGCATTGTGCTGCAGTCACTGCCTCCCTTCAGAGCCACAGAATGTAGACAGATCCACCTGTTCCATTTTGGCATCAACCTGGACATGTCTAGGCTGTGACGTCACCCCTAGAGTTGTCATGCAATACATGTCTTCCTGATTTTACCCCCCCCCTTTCCCTTGCTAATGTAAACAAATTAAATACCCCCTCCTTTCCCTAATAATGAAAAAAGAGGCACTCAATTGCCTAATTTATATTGAATGCTGATTGGGGTTTTCCAGGGATAAGTTGCACCGCAGTGCACCACAAGGCTCTTTTCAGATTAAATGTTTTAATGGTAAATGTTTATTGCAGAGTGGAGGCTGTACTGCAGTGGAGGGGGGGTATAGCCTCAGTGATTAAGAGCTACTCTCTTTTTACTGATGCCACACTACTATAGTTCCGTGTTGGTGCACTTAAGTCAACAGGAGTAGTTGTGGCGTTATTATTATAGGAGAGCAACAAAACCAGACTGATTATTACAAGATTTTTATACATAGCTGTTATAAAATGATAAGGTCATAATTGGCAGGTAGGTAACTCCCCCCACCCAACCATTTCTCCATATACAGTAAGCCGATTCACTGGATTTTTTTTTGTATCGATCAATTCTGCCTGTTTTAAAAGACTGTTTCTCCTTCTGTCCCAACCACCTCCCCCTACTTCGTAAGATGCACCTTCGAAACCTCCACAGGTGTCCCATAAGGGCTGCAGGCTAGGTCAGTAGCTCAGCCTCCATCCGTGTGTGCTGTGTTTCTTCTCGTCTCCACCCCATCTTTGCGCCCATGTCGACTTTGCACCCCCTTTCCTTCCTCTTTTTCTGGGCCAGGGAGGGTGGGAATGGTTGGGAGGGACACATTGAGGAAAGTGTGTGTTGGGGGGGGGGGCTCCGTTGGGCTTCAACACTTGTCTGATTGCTGACTTCTTTGCTGACTTTTATTTTTTTCTTCCATCTCTTTGTGTGGCTGTCTTTAAAAATGTATTTCTTAGCCTTGCCTCCTCTGTTTATTTCTGCTTCTTTTATTTTTTGTTAATGTTGGATCAAACCTCACTCCTTCTCCGAAGTCTGTAAATATTGTACAATGTGTCAAGCTGTAGTGTAGGTGTATATTGGTGTTTATGAATATGGTGTGTCCGCCCCGCCCCGCCCCGCCCCGCTATAGAACAGGGGATCATTCACCATTTCACGGCCATGACACCATTTGTCAGTGTGCCTAAATGTCTTGTCCTGTATTAGTATGAAGTACGTGTATTGACCTTTTTATGGTGGCGCCTGTCAGCCATCATACCACACGTGTATTTTTCGCATGGCAACACATGCAGTGTGCTCTGGACTGTTTTCTTTTGCACAATACACACTCACCGCTAAATGATTGGAAGTGATGAAGCAGTCAGCAGTGGTCCATGATGAGGCCTTCATTTATTGAAATGTGGTTATCGCATGTCATTTACTGACGTGTGCACTCCCATGCACCTTTCGCACTACCACAAAAGCACAGTCTCCCGCTCTCTCTCTCTTGCACATACACACACACATGCATTCAAATCACCCCCGCCTGTCATGGATGATGAGGGGCCCGTCCCAGGAATGGATAGCCCAACCTCAGGGGTAGGTGAGTTGGAGATTGACGTACAGTTGAGTAGACATGTAGTTCATACGTGGGCTCGTCTCTGCGCATATTTGTCTCATAGTGGCTATATTAAGCTGTTAAATCAAACCTTACAGTGCAACCAAGATTCTGGGAAGTTTGGGATGGCTCTGACTGCTCGGTTTCTGAGAGCTTTTTCAAACACTGGCTGTTTGTGACATCACATGGGACCAGGGTTCCTTATATGGGCATGCGCTGTAGGCCAGATACTCCAAATACAAATATAAAATATTCAAACGACGCATTCATAGCGGTTACCACAACAACCAAAATCATCCCAAATAAATATCCCTAATAAAAACATGGGCTGCTGCTGTGGGCTACAATGACACTTAAGTCCGCCACTCACTCACCTCCCCAAAGGAACACATTTATAGCAACACACATGGAATTATTTATATCTTAAATGCTTTATTGACTATAGGGGTGTTAGTTCATGTCTATAGGGCTCTAATTATGTTACAGTCTGTATTTAGAAAGTTGTAAACAGGTTTACTATGCTTCAACTACAAAAATATTCCATTTATAAATAAGGAATCCCACCTTGTGGATATATCCATTTATCACAGCGCACTCCAATGCTAAATGTAATCCCAACATTTCAGCATTTACATTGCAACAGACATGGAATGTTGTGGAATGTTCTTTAATTTGTTATCATTTGTTATTTAATTGTCTCCGGTCTGGAACAAATTAAGCAAGGGATTACCATGTGTCAATTTGTTGATGATAAATCTCTGATTTTGACCTCTGACTTATAAACATAGTGTTAGAATGTTGTATTCTCGTGTTAATACGGGAGCCAGGCAACAACATTTTGTTGGCAATTTCACTGCTGTGATTTTGTTCAATGACAATAAAGGAAGTCTAAGTCTTAAGTTATTCTAAAGTTTCAGATAATGAGGTTTGTGCATTTGGAAGTGAGCCCCAAAACACATTTGGGATGGCTCAAATTGGTGTCATCTTACAAGGAACACTAAAATCATCACACACCGACTTAACACTCAAAAACTAAGTAAGAAATATGCAAGGCAATATGAGTTTGAAATAAAAAAACAACTATTTTAACTTCATCCCATAATGCTTTTCGTTCCAGCACAGCATTTCATTGGTTATTACTGCTGGGGCGCTGCAATGATGTCAGCCACCCTCTGGGCTCCTCTGGTGGACAAAAGCAGCATTGCAGTGCTCCAGCAGCAATAAGCAACAAAATGCATGATGGGATGAAGTGAACTTACCTCTTGTTTTAAAAAATATATATTTTAAGCCTGTATTGATACTTGCCTGTTAAGATGGGTGTTAAGTTGCTGTGTAATGATTTAAGTGTTCTTTGTAAGTTGACACCGTGAGTCGGACTGTTATAAAGAGCAATGACCTCCTGCGATTTCCAGTGGGTTGACAAGGTCATTCCGAGTACACTTGCAGTTTGTGATTGGCTCTTGCCAAAGAAGCGGCAAAGTGTTTTAACGATTAGTAGTAATTCTAAAGCTGCACTGCTGTATAAGTTGCAAGGTTCAAAGTTTAAGATAAAAGTAGCCGATTATACAACGGAAATTTGGGTACATCTTGAATATCAAATTCATCTGTACATTTATATATGGACTCAATGACATGTTTTCAATATGCCATGATTATTTATTCATTTCTGTTTACATAAAAGAATAGCAATAAAGCACATGCTGCTATTTCAAAGCCAACCTGCCAGATTCAGTGCTTGCATGCCAGCCATCGGCTGATGTCACAGTGGCTGCGTCCACTCTTTTACGTTCTGTGGCAACATCCTTCTTCATGGTCCTGCTGTGCTTGCAGCAGATGGCCCATGATGAGCTGACATCAGCTTGACATAAAAGTTGAAAGAACTGTGTTCAGTAGTCTGGATCCTGAAATCATTCGCTCTCTAGGGATGCAGTAAAATAAATTGGGGGCTTTATGTGACTTCTCTTGAAGGCCTGACCTCTACGTTTACTTCTGACCTTGGAACACAGTCATTTAGATAACATGTTGCACATCAGCTGTTACTGAAATTAAAAAATAGGCAACATTGGAACTCAGAATACTGTTCCAGGTGCAGTTCACCAGTAGTTTTCCCTTCCTGCTTTCTTCCATACATTGAAATCAAGCACGTTGTGAATATGCAGAAAAAACTTGACCTTTTGGGCAGATTTTAGGCCTATGCACGTTCTAAAATAGGTACAAATGTTAGCACATCTTCCACAAATGTGTTGTGACAGCACTGAATAATAGGTTTCCCCTTTGCCAGCCAGAGAATACAAAATTATTTGTTGCCTCTCTGCTTCCCTCTCCAAAACTCATCCACTATGGTTGAAAAATAACAATACGAATTGTTTTATTAATCTCAAACGTTATAGCACATCAGTATGATGAACGGGATGCTAGCTTTTACCTGTATACGCATATATTTCTCACCGGCATGGCCAGACATCCAGTCGTTATTTAACCTGATCTCAGTTCCCCCACTCTGCTCCCCTGAAGTGTTGAGCGCTTCCAGCGGCACCCTGGCGAGGCACCAGATGACATAGCCTCAAAGTTGGAGGACGGTTCAGGGTTATTATAATGAAGGAGAAAAAAAAACTCTGGAAACTTTTAGATTAAGATAAATCTTTTGGTCAACCTTGCTTGTTACATTTCATTATTAACGATAGTCCCATTGATGGCCAACAGTAAGTATGAGGGCAGATTCCGAATACAAATGAATGTCCTATTTTTATTTAATATATTCCCAACATACTCTGTAATTGGTGCCACACTCCAACCTCCACTATAAATGTGTATTATTGTAGTCATTTATATCTATACATTCATTCAGTCTGACATATTATTCGTGGGCTGTGTGTTTTTGGCTTGGCCCAATGTGTGTGTGTGTGTGTGTGTGTGAATATGTGTGTTGCAGAGCCACAGCTGAAAGGCATCGTGACACGACTGTTCAGCCAGCAGGGCTTCTACCTGCAGATGCAGCCGGATGGAACCATCGATGGCAGCAAGGACGAGAACAGCGACAACAGTGAGTGCAGCCTTTGTATCATTTATCAGGATGCATTAATTATGATGCCACGTGGTCCTGCATCTCCTGTTGGAACTATAATCATTATATTCAATAGTGCAGATAAAACCGTCACACCATACAAATTTTAGAAATTTGCATTTAAAACAGTGCTTTCTTGTAGTCTGGAAAAAGTAGTCTATAATATAATAGTCTTTTTTTTTTTTTGTCCAGTACCTCGAATGAGTGAGCACACTCTTCACATATCAACAAATATTACAATATGTCTTTTCATGGGACAACACTGAAGGAACAATGCTTTGATGTAAAGTAGTCAGTGTACATCTTGTATAACAGTGAAAATTTACTACCCCTTCAAAATAACTCAACACACGGCTTCTGAACTACACGCCTCAGTGAAAATGTCCAAATTGACTACTAAAGATTGTATCAAAGTGTCATTTTGTCAGTTTTTGCCCCATGGGAAAATGTAATAAAATACTTTCCTAAATGTAAAGCGTATTCACCATTGTGTGATACTGTGTATTATTATAAAGTTACAGCATGGCAGGTTAGCAAGCACATCTTGTGAGGCTTAACTCCGTGTCTAAAGCAGGGGTGTCCAAATATTTTCCCACCGATTTTTCATCCACGCACTGCAAAATGAACGGATGCAAGGGCCACTCTGGTATTTTGTAATGAAACATACGTATGTGATAAGAAGGTGTATATATACAGTATTTCAAGACAAAACTGCATTTCAGCTTAGTGATTTAGTTGAAAAAGCACATTATTAGTATGAACTTGGGTCTATGCTCTTTTTCTCCTGTTTTTGCTGTTCTTTAAATCTTTGTTCTTTTGGTAATATTCCAGCAATATGGAGATTGTATACGGTAATATTACGAAGTTTATCTTTTTCCCCCAACCGAAGGACCGTCTGCATACGGTTTGTAATATTATTAACATTCTGGACCTCACACCAAGGGTTCGAATCTCCACTAGTAAGCATCATTGGTATTCGTCAGGAAGGGCATCCTGAATATAAAGTGCTTAAGCCAAAAGTATGCAGATCAAAAGATCTGCTGTGGCAATCGAAAGAAACAAACAAAAATTAGAGCCCCCCCTATAGTCATAGCACCCCTATAGTTACATTTACACTCGTATTACGCAGTAAGTAGATATATTCAGGGAAAATAAGCCATGTAAGAAATAACTAAAACTAGTGATTGTATGCATTTCAATAAATCTCTTCTGGACGTGTGGACAGGAAGTGACGTTGGGGATTCAGGGTTTACTTTTAGCTGCAGTACGGCCACAACAGTACCCTGTTTCATTGTTACTATTATGACGATGATAATAAGTATTATTATCATCATGCCTTTGGGCTGCACGGTGGTCGAGTGGTTAGCGCACAGGTCGCACAGCTAGGAAACAGCTAGGTTGGATTCTCCAGGGCATCTCTGTGTGGAGTTTGCATGTTCTCCCCGTGCATGCGTGGGTTTCCTCCCACATTCCAAAAACATGCTAGGTTAATTGGCCACTCCAAATTGTCCATAGGTATGAATGTGAGTGTGAATGGTTGTTTGTCTATATGTGCCCTGTGATTGGCTGGCCACCAGTCCAGGGTTTATCCCGCCCGATGACAGCTGGGATAGGCTCCAGCACCCCCACCACTCTAGTGAGGATAAGCGGTATAGAAAATGGATGGATGGATGACAGTTACTTAACACTTGCCATTCCAGTTTTTAAAGGTTTTATAATGATCGATGTTGTATTCCAGTTTGGATTACTTCAATCTCATTAGCTTTTTTATATGAAAACTTATTATTATTATTATTATTATTAAAAAATGGGTTTGACCTTCAAGATTCCACTACTTTAGATAACTCAGGTTTTTCGTGATAGTTTTCTAGGAAGGGAAGGATCAAGGGAAAACATATGGGATGGCCTCCCAGTCTGGAGAGACGCCAAACAGGAAACTAATCATGATTTTTCTTGTCTGAAAACATCTTGCCAAAGCTTCTGGACCCCAACAGCCTTCTGGTGGAAAGAACAAGCTCTCTGTGTCATTCGCTCTATGTTTTATGAGAATAAACCTTCTGTGAGAACCATTTATACATTAGTGTCAAGGCAGGGTGTTGAGAAGAAGAAGGATTAGTGCAAAAAGGGGAAAGAGTTAAATGAAAAAAACATTCCTAAAGACACGATACTTCTGTGCACTTCAAACACTTTGCTGTTTTGTGGCACAGGTTGTATTGTGAAGGTTTTTTTACTATGTTGAGGGCTTTCCCGCCTTTAGGTAATCCTCTTGTTCAGCAGAGATGTCAGCCCAGGGATGAAGGGCTGCGGTGAATAATTCAGCCGCATGAAACTAAAAATACCACCTTCTCCGTTTGTACCCAATAAATAATTCTCCACATGTGATGCCGTAAGCTGGATGGTAGACAGAAGGGGAATGCAGGCGGAAGATCAAATGAGTACAGAAAGACTTAGGTATTCACATCCAACACCTATGTATTGATTGTGAGGCTGGATTATTTGAATAATAGATTACCCTTCTAGCCTTGAACCATGGTCTTCTATGACCTAAAACATCCTCACCAACGCCTCATAGAAACAGTCCTTTATTTTCAGGGGGAGGTTTTCAGGTTCAGCAAAATTGATGGCACTGATGGGCATGACTGGACCCGCATACAAGTTGCAACCTAAACCCGGTGCATATTGCAATGGCACTTTTTTATTGTTGGCTCTATTTCGCTGCTGACAATAAGACAGAGAGCAACAACCTTGACTGCAAGGCATCATTTTAAAGTGGCCAAGAGCTTGAATACCCTGTAAATACATAATAGCCGGTACACCAGTGGTGTGAAAACCATTTGCATTTTTGTCACACTTGAATGTTTCAGATCATCAAACAAATTTAAATTATTTAGGGAAAAAAACATCCAAACCTATATGCCCCTGTGTGAAAAAGTGATTG
This sequence comes from Doryrhamphus excisus, assembly GCF_037039965.1. NCBI lineage: Eukaryota > Metazoa > Chordata > Actinopteri > Syngnathiformes > Syngnathidae > Doryrhamphus > Doryrhamphus excisus. The sequence goes on from NC_136362.1 coordinate 19,614,598, forward strand.
AGATCTATCAATCTGGAAAAGTTTATAAAAGTGTTTCTAAAGCTTTGGGACTCCAGCTAACCACAGTGGGAGCCATTATCCACAAATGACAAAAACATGGAACAGTGTTGAATCTTCCCAGTAGTGGCCGGCTAACCAAAATTACCCCAAATGAACAACGATGAGTCATCCGAAAGGTCACAAAAGACCCCACAACAACATCCAAAGAACTGCAGGCCTCCCTTGTGTTCATGGCTCCACCGTACGAAAGACACTGGGCAAAAAATAGCCTGCATGGTAGAGTTCCAAGATGAAAACCAAAAGAACATTAGACTTGTCTCAAATTTGCCAGAAAACATTTTGACGATCCCCAAGACCTTTGGAAAAATACTCTGTGGTCTGAGTTGAACTTTTTGGAAGGTGTGTGCCTCAATACATCTGGCTTAGAACATCGTACCAACAGTAAAATATGGTGGTGGTAGTATGATGATCTGTGTCTGTTTTGCTGTTACAGGACGTGGAAAACTTACTGTGATAAATTAACAATCCTGTCTACCAAAAAATCCTGAAGGATTGTGTCCGGCCATCTTTTTGTGACCTCAAACTGAAACCAACTCGGGTTCTGCAGCAGAACAATGATCCAAAACACACCAGCAAGTCCACGTCTGAGTGGCCTAGTCAAAGTCCTGACCTGAATCCTATTGAGATTCTGTGGCATTACCTTAAAAGGGTGGTTCATGCTGGAAAAGCCTCCAATGCGACTGAATTACAACAATTCTGCAAAGATTAGTGGGCCCAAATTTCCTCCACAGTGCTGTAAGAGACTCATTTATCATAGTGAGGGTGGCCCCACTAGTTATTAGGTTTAGGGGACAATCACTTTTCCACACAGGGCCATGTAGGTTTGGATTTTTTTCTCTCTTAATAATAAAAAGTGCAAAAAACTCGGGGAAGGGGGCAAACACCTTTTCACACCGCTGTAAATCCCAACATTGAAGTCCTTATTCTATTCATTAACAGCCATGTTTGCATGTTCGTTACTCATTTGATTGATTTTAGTAATTGTCGGCACACACTGAAAGATATTATTGGTTCTGACACCTTTACACTCCATCCGTGTCTGATGCTCGCAGGTGATTGATAGAATGAAACATGGCTTTCAACTCAAAGACTCGGGTGCTCATTTCAACCCATGCATGAAAACAATATTCATATTTGATGTAGATGTTACGTGACGTGCGTAGAGAATGTCTACACCATAGGGACTTATGTTTCTTCTATCTTAAGATTTTAAATTCCATAGTAAAAAAATTGAGGGTACAAAATTTCTACAAGAAATGTGGTAATGGTGTTTTATTTAAAATAAATAATAAAAATCATGTTTCCAATGCTGTAAAATTCATTCCTTGCTTATCTATGTAAATGTCCTTGTAAAGTTGAATGAAGCCAAGTTCGGCCTAAAACTGTGTGACTCTCCACACAGCATTCCACATGTGAGTACACCCCTCACATTTCAATCACTTTATTGTATTTTCTTAAGGTACAGACGTACAGCAACAGTATTTGGATATAGGCGTAAAATAAGGGGGAATTGTGTGGGACACTCAGCACAAGTGCAAGAGAGGCTGAGCCAGCCATCAGAGTGACAACAGTGCGGCAGTGTTGGACGGGGAATAGAATTTTTATTGAGTACAGACAGAGGGTAACCAAGGGACACCAAAAGATATAAACCATTCAGAGGCCCCGGAGTCTAGAATTTAGGGTGGAAGTTGACTCCCATTATGCCTTTGTAATGTCTACGCCTCAAGGGTATGCATTACTGCAACAGTTGCCCGTGTGAATCAGCTGCGTCAGTGGCCCGGGGGCAGTCATCGACAGTCTAGAGCAGCAGTCGATATTTATTGAGCGAAATCGAATCTCCTCAGAGCACAATCTTGTGTTGGCACGTATCCTCTCGTCCCCTCTGGCCCCTGATCTGATAGTCCCCATCACCACTTTGCGGAACCATCATCTCCAACAATACAGGGAATCTGCAGTGCACAGAGAATGTCCCTCCATGCACCATCCGGAACCAAAGTCCATGAAAGTCACTGTCCTGTCCTCTCATTCAATGGAAGGAAAGACACAGAGATAGCGGTGAATCATAGCCACTTTAATGAATGGAAAAGCAGCACATTGCTGCCAATGTGACATTTCCAGATAACCAATGACCTGAATGATGAGAATTTGCAATAAACACAAATGTAATATTGCGGTCATCAACATGCTCAAGGAGAGTTTAGGTCATCTTCTTGAGCTGCTTCAACTTTCTTTAGAATATTAAAATGTGTTGTCATCGTTGGGCATCTCGCCGTGATTTATGACAATTTAACAACACATCATTATGCCCGGCTTACAACAGTTTTAGATGTATAGACATGAGTACATTCTTTTTGCAGCAGTCTGGCTCCAATCAGCATTCAGTGATAACGAAAGGCGATAAAGGCTCTGAGGCGCCTCGCTTATGTTGCAGAGTCAGTCAAATCTGATGAAAGCTCGCCAATGTTATTGTGATAAAGCAGAATAGCTGGATGCCCTAGCACAGCCTTTTTTGTTGTATTAGTGCATGCTGATGTATGGGAGGGGGTATTCTTTTGTCTGACACGTTTTACACTGAAGGATTTGCCTTTGCCTTTTTAGAATTGCACTTTATACACTAATCTTGTTTTGATGTAGGTGGTCATAATGTAACAATATAAATGTCATTTCATGCCACCTTAGCACGAATGTGCAGACAGGCTTTCAGATGGAAGTGGTTGCTTGTAGACACACTGTATGTTCTGATAAACTATCGTTTTTGCTTTATTTTGCATACATTTCCTATTTTGAACCAATACTGTATCTTGGAAACTGTAGCCAATTTGCATTTCTGATTTAATCATACTTAGTACTTAGTACTACGTAAGAAGGGGAAAAAATAGCTGTAATTTTATGAGAATAAAATCAAAATATTAAGTGAAAAAAGTAATATTCTAACAAAGAAAGTTGCGGTTTTACAAGAATAGGCTATGTTGAGGAAAAATAATGTCATTTTAGTAGCATAAATGAAATATTAAAGAAGAAATACACCATTATTTACAAGTTGTAATACCATGACAAAGGAAAAAAAGGAAAATAATATGAAATCTCATAAGAAAACTTATGAAGATCATTTAAAGAAAGTTGAAATATCTGGAAAAATCAAAAACAGCAAAAATGGGGAAACAGGAGCAAAGAAAGAGGTTCATATTAATAATAAGCGTTTTTCACCGATATCACAAAGGTGAGATGCAGCTTTTTTAAAAACTATATATAACATTGGTTGGTTGGTTTACAAAGTATCAAAGTATAGTTCTTGCTCCTTTCATTTTTCAGTTTGTGGCCTTTGGTGGAAAGTTTGGACACCCCTGATCGAGACGTTCTATCAAAGTAAAACTAATTTTGCAGTAATTATAGCTGAGGTGTTATCTACCTACAGTATACCTAAGCTCTAAAGAGGAGGCAAAGAAGCAGACGGTAATTGGAGCAAGGCTTTTGGAGTGTATGGCAAGGAAAACATACAGTAGCTTTCTTTGAGGTCTCCTAAATGCCCTTGTATTTACTAACAAGTCTACTGCACAACACAACAGCAACAGAACCAATGTTGTTAGAGCCGTAAGGAGCAAAACCAGCAGTGATACATCTGAGGTGTTTGTAAACAAGAGTGTAACCTGTATGAGTTTCACACCAGCAGCTGAGTATCAGCACCGATATTTCCAAAAGTTATTGATACTTCAAATGCTGCCATTTTGTGGATTTAATAAAAATTGTTCAACTTGTAAAGTAAAACTAAAATCATGCTGTTTGGTAACAGCAGAAAGGACACGCACCAGCAAATACAAACAGATGGTGTGGACTTTGAAAGGGTGAATGAAAATAAATTTCTGGGGATCACAATAGATGAAAATATGAGCTGAAAGCCTCATATTACAAATATACAACATAAGGTGGCCAGAAATATTTCAGTATTGAACAAAGCAAAATTTGTTCTTAATCAGAAATCACTCCACACTTTTTATTGCTCTCTGGTTCTACCATATCTTACTTATTGTGTGGAAATATGGGCTAATAACTATAAAAGCAATCTTCACTCGCTAAATGTACTGCAAAAAAGGTCAGTAAGGATAATTCATAATGCCGCCTACAGAGAACATACTAACTCCTTATTTCTAAAATCACAAATACTTCAACTTGCTGATATAGTTCATCTTCAAACAGCTAAAATAACGCACAAGGCTAAAAATAACCAAATAGCTAAAAATGTCATCCAATACTTCTCTACAAGAGAGGAGAAATATGATCTCAGTGAAGAAGTACATTTGAAACACTTCTATGCTAGGACTACGTTATGCTAGCCATAGCATTTCAGTATGTGGAATCAAACTATGGAATGGATTGAGTAAGGAAATCAAACAATACACAACGATGAGCCAATTCAAGAAACAATACAAGCAGTTGATGTTTGCTAAATACAAGGATGAAGAGTCTTGAACCAGTCATGATGTGCTATATATATCACTATATTGACACTTACTATGGTACCCATTATGGCATTGGATGCTCATATCACCTTGTACTTCGGTACGAGGTGCATTATTAAAAAAAAACAAAAAAAACCTTAAAAACCTTAAACTGTATTATGGAAAGCAGGAAGTGAACAAATGTAACAGTTACTGATTGTAAAAGTACCAGATGGAGGGGTAGGATTTAATAAGTTTTGCTTCTTCCTACTCCTTTTGGACATGTGGAACTGTGAACTGATTATGGGATGCATTCAATTGTAATCTGATGCATGTTCAAATGAAATAAAACCATTACCATTACCATAATGTAATGTAATGTACCTCAGGAGGTTGCCTACAGCCATAGGCAGCAATGTACCTATAGTGTCTGTAGGCATGTTTGTGGTTAATTAAATTGAAGTGTTAATTGGCACTTTGGTGTGTGTTTAATGTGTCAATGTAATGGATACAATAGACAGAAATGTTATTTTAGAATATAGTTGTTACATACTGTTGCTTTAATTAAGTTACTTAAGATGTAAGGATAGTTCATGTTGTGGGATAAATAATTGAGACTTGTTTTTAATCTTCGAACATTACAGAAGCTCCTTCCAATCTCCTCATCTAGTTTGACAAGAAAATGAGTAAGCCTCAAGCCCGTCATGCCAAAGTTTTACTTTAATGCTCCTCTGGCAGGCTGCTGGGCTTCCCATTGTCCACATCTTGTTCCGTTCACTTTGCTGCTGTCAGAGCGCCAACAAGGCAGTACGGAGAAGAGATGAGAGAGACACTTTCATGTCTAGAAGAGTTAAGTGAAAACTAAATAGTCCTCTTCTTTTCCTTTTGTCTCTTTGTATGTGTGTCCACCATCCGCCACTTCCGCTTCACCCAACTCTTCCTGCAGCCCTGTTTAATCTTATTCCTGTGGGTTTGAGAGTGGTGGCCATCCAGGGAGTGAAGAGTGGCTTCTACATTGGCATGAACGGCGAGGGCATGCTCTATAGCTCGGTAAGACCCAAACTCTAAGAAAACGTACAGTATTTGTGTATGCATTAGCGGTATTTATTCATTCAGCGCACGTTTTGTTCCGTCCTCTTTGATGAATATCCAGCATTAGCCAATGCTGAAGAGCCCTTGTGATGTACTGTTATTGTGTTGTTTTGCACCACTTATCCTCCCTCTTTGTTGATCAAGCAGCACTGAGCATGTTTTACATTTAATTTGACATCAAGTTCAGGACATATTGCTTTGAATGGCTGGCTCTTGTCTTTCTGACTCACTCACTGACTGTAGCTACAAACAAAGGGAGGATTTCAACCTGGAAAAAAATGGGAAAATATGGACATATGATGTTGTCGTGACAAAATGTTAAGATCTCATCTTGCATCATCCATTTATATGTATTTATATGCCTTTTGAATAGTTTGCCGTATGAAAACTATAATTTTAAAACTATAAAAATAACGTTTTTGGCTATTTGGAATGGATTCATTGAATTTACATGATTTCTTTTGGGAAAAAAACATTGGTTCGCATCTGTTTCAGTTAGAGTTCTCCTGGAACAAGTGAATGACGCTAACCAAGGTTCTACTGTACTGTGCAAATATACCTCAGAGAGCAGGGATCTCAAACTCAACCTAGGTGAGGTTGAGCCGCATCACGCATTCCAAAAAAGTGCAGCTGATCCAATGTTGTCATTCTTCATTAATAGCAGTTTAGTACATGAATGGGGGCTGCACGGTGGTCGAGTGGTTAGCATGCAGACCTCTCAGCTAGGAGACCCAGGTTCAATTCCACCCTTGGCCATCTCTGTGTGGAGTTTGCATGTTCTTCCTGTGCATGCGTGGGTTTTCTCCGGGTACTCCGGTTTCCAAAAACATGCTAGGTTAATTGGCGACTCCAAATTGTCCATAGGTATGAATGTGAGTGTGAATGGTTGTTTGTCTATATGTGCCCTGTGATTGGCTGGCGACCAGTGTACCCCGCCTTTCGTCCGAAGACAGCTGGGATAGGCTCCAGCACCTTCGCGACCCTCGTGAGGATAAGCGCTAGAAAATGAACATGAATGGTTCATCAGAACATAGGATTCTCTGGCCTGTTCTTTGCTGTTAGAGACCAGGAAGCACTTCTTACACAACATCACCAGGAGTGCTTCTGGCTTCCCAGAATACTTTTATAAGAAGTTTCATGTTGTTTGTTATTCCCCATAGTAGTAGTCGTTGCCCAGTGTTTGTTTACTGCCCTGTTACATGTTGTGCTGTCATTTTGGGTTCGAACCGGGATTATAGTAAGTGTTCTACACTATAGGGACACCCCCTCCCCTGTCTCTGAGCGACAAGTGAACTGTGTGCTCAGTCTTTCTTTCCTAGTTAAAGAACCTCTGGCTATCTGTTGTGGGACTCAAGTTTGCCCCAATATATATTATAGTATATAACATCAATATAAAATGCTTAGGATGCACAGGTCACAGTGGGGGGGCCACAACAATTGCAGCACAGAAATAGCATTTATCAGCAAGTAATGGCTCACCAATCCCAAATTAGTTACAAATAATTAGTTTGGTTGAGTTGGCGAGTCCAGGGTGTCTTTGGCCTTTGTATATGGCCCTGAGTATAAGAGGTATAGATGATGGATGGATGGAGTTCAGCGATGTTAAAAATGAGAACAATTGAATGATAAAATGTTTGTCATATTATCATTGATTATTTTAGTATTGACTATATTTACTATCATCGGTATTTAGTCTTAATATAGATTATATAATGTTATTATTAGTAATATTGATGCTAATTCCTCATAAATAATACATTCATAATATAAACACATTCTTTTACAGTAATATTTTGCTTTATTATTTGTCACAAATTAATTTAAGGTTAATTAAATGTACCAAATCAGAAGATTATAATTCTTTCATTGGTTTCCAGAAATGAATCTCATAGCTCAGCGGGGGTGTAAATATCATGCTGATGGATTTCTTATGTGGTGTGAGGATGTGAGAAGCGCCCACAGGCGAGTGTGGGTAGCGGTTCGCATAGTGGGGGCGGGTAGAGTCACGGATGTCAAATTTAATTTTGCTGCCTTTTACAGTTAGGTTTATGTACTACGTCGGAATATTTGGCATGCAGAGGAAGTGAAAAAGTGGCGAAGATATATATACAGTAGAACCAGGAGGATAGCCCTAAGTTGGCATGGTTATATAACTTCCAGTTGGAAAATTCCACAAAAAAGGGAAGCAAGGTGCCATACAGTTAAACAGTCACCATAAATTGAATTTTCAAACTGACCATCTGGTCAAACCTTTTTAAAAATCCTAATAAAATGTGAAGGACAGACATTGTTTTTTTTTATTGCATGTATTGATAAGGGAGCAGTTTTATTTAGAGGCCGATCCAGATGGTGAACATTCTGCTTGAAAGATGTGTGATTCTCAACCTGAGCCAACTCATGAGCCCTCACAGATCCAGACGACGGGTTCACAGACTTTAAGTATACACACATGACTCATAGAGCTAGAGTGATTTCATTCATAACTTAAGACTCATCTTATTATAAACACTCCTCCTACCAGACTAATTAATGTTAAATAGTGCACCAGCTGCCGTTGCATGATTTATTGAAATGATTCCAAATTGAGGATGCTCTCTGACCCCTGACCCTTTCATGAAAGCACCATTTGCGTCCGATGGTGTAAGGATTATTAAGAATTACAAGCCATGCAGTGCCCTTGGGTCAAATGGACAGCCGTGACACTCCATCCATCCTTTTAATTATCAGTTTTATGTGGCTGAAAATGCAATTTTGACCTTTCCCGCCACATGCAACGGGAATGTTTGTCGTTTTCGTGACTGCAGAAAGGGCATTTGAATTAAGAACACAGCATAAATGCACTCTGCTCCCAAATGGAGCAGGTCCAGTTGCTAGGATTGGAATCATGGGAAATCAGTATGCATCAGTAGGCAGAATGAAGGAATTGGGCCTTGGAGCCTCAGAGTACCACAGAGTGCTCATAGATGGGCCAAATTAGCATACAGCATGTGATGCAAAGTGTATATTCCTGCATCTGATTAGGTGGTACGGGTTGGGTGAGAACTTGGTATGCGTTTCAAGAGAAACGTCTGTTCACACATTTATGGCACCACGCTTGGTGCAATGGCATCCATAAAATAACCTTCACTTTTTACACCGAGTACATTTAACTTTAGTATTGTTTGCCTCATGTTGTTATCTGTCTGACAAGCTCCTCATCTCACACCAGGCTGTGAGCTCGTTTTATTGTCTTATGTTTTGCCTCTCCCCTAAAATCACAAAGATGCACAGTTCTGTCTCCTGGGAGGTCATTACTAAGGGATATCCTCCTATTTCGGTCACGCTTCCCTCGCTGCTCCTTTCTTTTCCCTCCGCCTTTTTAGTGAAGACGAGTTGCAGCGGTGCAGCAACATGAGATTTAGGAAGCCATTTTAGTTGCTGCTGGTGTTCATCAGTTAAAGTGGTCGGTGTTGATTGGATCAAGCACTGTTGATGCTTTTGCTGATGAGGTAGTGGGTGGGCAGGTATAATGCAGAGATGCTTGTGTGGAGTGTTTTAGCCATGTTAGTGTGTGTGGGTGCTGAGCTGCTACAATGAAGAGAACCCTTCCATTATTCATAACGTCTTCTCAAAATGACCTAGTTTGCCGCACGCAGCAGTAATCAGTACTTTATCTATCTATCTCTCTGTGTGTCCGTCTGGTAATCTATCCAGCTGTCTGTCTGCAGTAAAGCCTTCACTAATGATCCAGAGGGAAGCAGAGTGGCTGAAAAATGTCGAAAGGGTTCTAGAAAATGTTATAAAATGTTAATTCCCCAGTAGGGCTGCATTAGGTAAAACAGGACAACAGGACAAGCTTGAAGAAAAGCTGTATCGCTAATGCTAATAAACACAATATGGAATTAGCATTATATGAAGTGCACACTAAGTGCTTTAGGTACACCTTGCAATCCACCCTACCTTGGTGTTCACAGCGTCAGCGTTTGACGTGTGGCTTTAGTGGTTTTCCATTGGACTTGCGACTTGTTGATGCCCAAGCAGAATCTAGTAATTCTAAATTTGATAAAATTTTACAATAATTGTCAAATCAACCTACATAGAAGTTCGGACTTATCCGCACCCTTAATCACAGAACGGTTCTATTGAGCTCATTGCTTTTGGCTAAGCGCCGGCAATTACCATTTCCGTTTCCAAACACGCCTCATACAGAAGCTGTATTGACAATTTCGCAATGTTACATGATATTGATCGGTGGCAGATCGATTGGAACATCCCGTCATGCACTTATTTGGTAACAAGCAAATGATTCTGAACTTATTCTGAAAAATGCAAAAAAAAACCAACCTCCACAATGCAACCAACAGAATCAAGAAAGTAGAGTTTTGACACAATCCTCCATTGCTTTGCTGCACCAGTCTTCCTGGCAAAACACACATTTGTGCCCAAAGTGTGGCACAGGGGCCATTTGTGGAACATGGCTTGTTGCAAAAAAAAAAAAATACAATGCAGTAGATTATCATAACAGTGGCTTATTCATTGTGCTTGTGATTCGGTTAAATAAAAAAAATTCTGTTTGTCCAGTTCATAGTACTTTTCTCAAAATTAATGTTAAAATATCGTCTTGTCTCAATCTTGTACGTTTTGTTGTCTCGACACCCAACTCACTAATAACCAGGGTGACGTCTTCATGTCTTATTTAGGTTTTGATTATCATGCCCCTCCATCAGTCAGCCTAGTTGAATATATTACTTAATTGTTCTGTCTATAAAGTGCCAGGGGAAAAGCTCAAGATGATATTTTTATCGGCGATGTCTTTAACAGCATATTTTTCTTGATTTGTTAATGGCATGAGCAATCATTATATTTTCTGCGAATTAAAAACGGTTTCTATCACATATTACACTTAGAACTAAAAAGGCCTAAATATTGTAGATTGAAGAATTCCCAGGGAAAATTCAGTGTTTTTCTCCTTGACCACTGGGACATTAGTATGTGTTTGTGGTTTGATTTCAGTCATTTATCATCACCGTCTTCTCTGGAAGGACTTCAGCAAGGTCGACACCCAGGCACATTCTGGCTCTTTGGAGAGTGAGACTGAAAAAAATATAAACAGGGAGGTGGCGAAAAGATGGAAGGAGGAGGAAAAAGAGTTTAAAAGAATACATCAGTCTAGACCATCCATGACCCGAATCTTTGCTGGAATATGAATGAGTTCTCTGTGAGTTCCATGGCATTCCCCGGATTCTTTGTTAGGTCTTCTTTTGGGTACAATTATAGCATAAACCAAAATTTAAATGTCCTTCCCAAATCCTTTTACAAGTCAGGAGCCAAAGAACGCATGTCAGCAAACACTGCTTAGGATGCGGAATGCATTCAACCCAGTTTTGCTAGCAACCCAGTTTCATATCCATTTTTACGTTTCATTGACATTCCCTTCATCTGCCAACACATCACCACTTGCCCTTCACAGGCAACCCTCACTCAAATCACCCAGAAATCACCTACATAATTAATACAGATATGAAGGTGTGGAATGCTCAGGAAATCATCACAACTGATCTCAAGAAGAAGGTTATTAAATCCCAGGATGGAAGAAGATTACGTATATAAAAGACCACGGTGAAAAGGCAGGCTACACTTTGGACTGGTCACCAGCCAATTACAAGGCTTTTTGGGAAATAGTCCAATTCAAATTCTTCTTCAGCTGTACAATGTATCATTTCAGCATTGTAGTAGTCGCAATTGTCGTCTTATTGTACACGTGTGCAGTAGTCACTTTGCAGGCCTGCTGATGTGACATGCAAATGAACTCAATGTAGATCCGAAGGATATATTTTTATTTCACTTTCTATTTCAAACAAACGGTTGACGTCCGATCGGACATGCCTCCTTGGGGAGGTGTTCGGGGCATCCTGACCAGATGCCCGAGCCTCCTCATCTGGCTCATCTCAATGCAGAGGAGCAGTGGCTTTTCTCCTCGATGACAGTGCTTCCCACCTTATCCATAAGCAAAAGCCGAGCCACATTACAGAGGAAAGGTTAGCATCTCTTCAGAGATGAGCTCGACCCCAGGATGCAGAGAGCAGGACCAAATGCAGGTAAATAATATTTATTTGTTGCGAAAATTGCAGCGGCAGAAAAAAGCAACTCAGGGAGTAGACGGACAAACGATAATGATCCCACGCGGGGAGAAGCACACACTTGAACTAAATACACAGGACAAATTAGGTACAGGTGTGGGTGATAAGGACAACCAAGGCAGACATGGCAAAACAGGAAGTCAAATACAAAATAAGAGAATGGAAACCAAAGCGCAAGAAGGTAATAAACTGACAAACTGTCACAAGGGAACCCACACAGGGCGTGACAGTCGTTCCACAACTTCTACTCCTGAATCCAAGATTCAACTATGCAACTGACCCTCCTCTTCAGCACCCATGAATAGACTTTACCAAGCTGAGGTGTGTGATCCCACGACCTTCGGTCTGCTAATAGGCAGACAAATAGGTGAGCCATGGTCTGGTAGTCTAATGTGGCTAATCCTGCGACTCAAGCCATGATACAGTAGATCATTTCTTAGTTAACAAAAAAATAAAAGCTAACTGCAATCAAGTGACCCAACAAAAGTCACAACATAATGTTACATTATTGTTTCGGAATAGCAGTTTACACTACAGCTGAGACGTGAAATGGCTGATGCTTGTTGTTCAGTGGAGAGTAAATGCTTTATTCCACTTGTTCTCCACTCTTGTCTCCTTGGTCTTGTTTGGGGACCATTGATATAACTAATGTCGACCGACAACGGCAACAACAGGGCGACTGTACGGGTGCTGCTCAATGCTAACAACCGACATGGTAACACATCAAAGCCCGGTTTTCTGAACAATGGAGGCACGGAACATGGCCACTTTGACTCAATGTCTGCTGCCACCCTCAGGACATGGTCAAAGCTATCTCACAGAGGTGGGAGTTGAAATTCCTTCTGACGAGGAGCTCAGCCAGATGTTCCCAACAGACCCTCACAATGCATTTGGGCCTGACCGACATGCTCCCCCACCATTGCAGCTTACTCACCACCGGGTGGTGATTGGTTGGCAGGTCTCCCCCTCTCTTCACCCGAGTGTCCAAAAGTCGACTCTGCTTGTCTTGGTGACAAGTGCACATGTAGACACACTTTGTCTGTTCAGGTTCAGATCCAGGGAAACATCCCAGCCAAAAAAGGGAATACCCCGCGGGTGCACTCTCTAGTACCTCTAGGAATCCAAAAATGCCGGGTACTCAAAACTGCTGTTTGACACATAAGCTCCAACAGTCTGGAGACTACCATCTCCGGGTTAAACTCCAGCATACAGGCCATGAACCGGGGAGGGGAAACAAAAATTGCTATCCTTTCCTGTCGCCTCTCACTGCTGGCAACGCCAGAGTGGAATAAAGTTCAACCCCTCTCAAGAGGACGTGAGTGGAAGTGAATCCAACTATTTCTAGCCCCATCTTCCCCGCCTCCCGCACCAGCCACCACAAAACACATTCTTAACCTCTAAAAAGGTTAAGAATTTTTTTCTCAAGCTGTGGATCTTCGGTGGAAGTGTTTCACATATTATATACTTAGTATATGTTATCGGATGTATTTGCACATATAAATGCCAATTCCCTAACAGAAAGCTGGTACACTTTGCAGTTGAAACAATAACTTATTAGATATTTGTTTGAGGTTTCTCTTTAACTTACCATCGATGTTTTAAATGGCACTCAGTTAGCAAACAAATGTAAATAAGCTGTTATGACTTGTACAGTGTCTAAGAACTATATGCTTCATTATGTACCAGACAAAATGTTTGTGGAACCATTTGGCATGCATTTTAGTGTGTGTGTGTGTGTGTGTGTGTGTATGTGAGAGAGTGGGCCGCACTCCTGTCGGGTGTTTATTCCTTTTCATTGTGTACCACCGCGCTTCACTAGTGTCCATTAAGTAGATTTCATTAATCATAAGACCGCGACCCACGCTTCTCACCTCATTTTTCCCACCCAGTCATCTGCAAACAAGGTGCTCTGACAGACTTCAAAGTCGCTTTATCATTCCGAAGAGCTCCTTTCTCCACATTCTCCAAGCCTGCTCACGGGGTGACGTCCTTGTAGCTGTGTGTTTTGTAAGCGGATGATGCTGTGACTTTATGGAACAGTAGAGTGCTTGGATACCTGTAACGAATGTGCTTGACCTGATTTGGGTAGAACAGATGATGATGGGACGATGCCTGCTGGTGTGTAATGTCATTGTCTGCCTTTACCCTCAAACACACACACACACACACACATTCACTTCTGCCGCCAGACAGGCAGGACATGACCCTCTGAGCCCCGACAGAGATAGAGACGTCTGCAGTTTGACAGAATGTCCGCCAACGCAGATAACTTCTCGTACCCGTCCTCCCTGCTGCTGACCATACAGTCTCGACCATGCGACCTCACCTTCCCAAAGTCCTTTACTCGGCTTGCACTGGGTCTCTTATAGGCCTGCTGTCATACTTATAGGCGGAAAGCTGTTGCTAAGATTTGAAATGCTGTGTGAGCGTACTGTAGATCCACATCCATGTTCTATTTAGATGACTTTTTAATTACCAATACTTTACAACACCAATGAGACAAATGCACAGATAAACAAAGCAATGAACCGCTCAAGATCTCATAGCCACGTTGGAGCTATGGTGGTATTTGTGTTGCATTAAATTGAAGGCAATATGTGTGTGTTGTATTCACCGTTTGTTGTATTGCCCTCAAGTGGCCCAAAGCACCAGTAAGGATCCTTAATGAACCTTTAATTAAAGACTGGTTAAATTGTGTTACTGTTGTAGAGGGAAAACATTTTACTGAAAACATATACCTCAATCCCTCGTTTATTGCGTTTAATTGGTTCCAGAAATGACAGTGATAAGTAAATTCCCCCAAAGTAGGCTTCCATATTTGTAAATTTAAAATTTTTGTAGTAGTCCTCTAGGCACAAATTAACACCTTCTTTGTTACCCAAAATAGCAAACATAATAACAGAAAACAAGATTTATTCTAAATAAGATGGACTTACGCATTTATTTCTGCACAGTGTAGCTATTGTCTCATCAATTTACTGACACCTAGTGACCAGCGTAGTCTACTAGATATGCCATCTTTGCGTCTAGATACAATGAGCCTTTCATTTATATTTTTGTTAATTTATCCATGTTTATGCTTAGAAATGCTTAATTTAAGCCAAGAATACATACAGTGTCATTACTTATGCATATCTTTGGACTAATAAGAGACTGTAGTTAACCAAAAACAGCAATAACTCATTAATTAATATATTTTGACAAACCACGATGGAGTAAAACTTGAGCTGCGAGGGACGACTGTACTGATTCATTGTGCGTAGTTAATTAATAAATTGTAATTGTAGCAGGTGAAAATACTCAGAGAATGCCTTTCTATTTCTTTCTCTCTCTTGCACACACACACACACACACACACACACACACGTTAAAAACATAAATGGTCACCTCCAGCGGGAAGCGGAATTGGACAACTTTAAAAGGGCACAGAAACCTGCAGGAGATATTGTGTATGCAATACACACACACAGACACACACACACAGATACACAAACTGCTTTAAAAATGACACAAGGCGGCATTACGCATCCATTTTACATTATGCAGAAACACACCTCATCTTCAAACTGTCTGGTTCAGATGAGGGAAGAGAAGACATAAAGGGCACATTTTAAAGAGGATTTATTCACATCTATCTATCATATGCATGCTATACTCTTTGGTAATTAGGCTGCATGGTGGACGAGCGGTTAGCATGCAGGCCACACAGCTAAGAGACCTGGGTTCGATGTGTGGAGTTTGCATGTGTGGGTTTTCTCCGGTGACTCCAAATTGTCCATAGGTATGAATGTGAGTGTGAATGGTTGTTTGTCTATATGTGCCCTGTGATTGGCTGGTGACCAGTCCAGGGTGTACCCCGCCTCTTGTGTGAAGTCAGCTTGGATAGGCTCCAGCATACCCACCCCCCAGTGAGGATAAGCAGTATAGAAGATGGATGGATGGATGGATGTTTTGTGGTTGACTATAGTCTATTATTATCATAAATCAGAAATATTGAAAGACAAGTCATGTGTAGTATTCTGGTCACTAGGTCCCATTCCGTGTGGAAGCGGAATGTTTTTGGCTTCTTACTTTGCTCAATTCCCCCACTGTATTTGAAACCTTTTTGTTAAGTATACAATAAATAAATTGGAGGCTAACTAGTTAGCTCAGCAGCATGCAATGCCTGAAGCAGCGGCCGTCCCTTTTTTGATCTCGTCAGTGATCCTGTAGCCTCAGCCCTAAGAGTTGTAAACAAAGAATAATAGGAGTGTGAAGGTGACGAAAGGGATGTTATTTCATGTCTACAGGGGTTTAAGTCATAAACAGGTTTTCTACAGTATGTGGAAACCATTTATGAATATTTAGTCTGGAACCAATTAACCACAACACCACTCTTATGCAACAACCTTTTTTTTTTACATTTTCCCTTGTTAATCTTTTTAAATGATACAAGTTATAACTGACCTTTTGTAGTAATTTAATAATGTGATATTTGGTACCACTTTTTATATGCACTGCAGAAATACTGCTTTAAAGGGAATACTTTAGCCACATGAAGTTCAGGTGGTGATGTCGAGACAGTGTGAACAGTGAATAAGAGGTATTGTGAGGACGTGGGAAAAGCTGTAGTGATGGAGTATAGGATGGGGCAGGAGCTCCCGGGAAAAGGTGAAAGGGGAATTCTTCGACACTGAATCTTGGCCAAGACATCATTAAAGCTGATCACATTACTCAAACTATGCAGTTGGACCCAAAAGTACTAGACGGTGGATGCATGTGCTGTGGAGTGGGACTCCTATGCCAGAAGAAGAGCAGCATGAGTAGAAGTGGACCTAAAACCAGAATCCATGAAGGTGTACACAGATGGAATGAATACAATACAAACGAACAGCGAGACACCTCCAACCATAACATAGCTCATTATTTGCCGTCACGACAGTAATGTAGCGCAGTGACAACACAGCAGCTATCACATCCTTTCCATCTTTCCTCTTGCCGCTCTCCACCTCCTGCGTGTCTCATTGACTTTCTCCTTGACGTGCCGCTTTGATAATGAAGTGTGGAGATACAAATCTTCCATTGTTTCCCATTATTCTAATAAGACCATCATTCTATTGGAATTCCCAAGGACATGTGTGTTTGCGTGTTGTGTTTACTGACCTTGGCAATGTTCACATGCAAGTTGTGGGAGCCAATTTTGAGCAAACAATCCCCGCCCCACTCACTTCAAATTATTAAATTATCTTCCTATGGACGCCTTTTTCATATTGACTTGCATTCTAATTAGTTTGGCTCATGTGCGAAGGCATTGATTTTTCATCGCATATTAACGTATACGTATATGTGCTACACTCTCACAGGAAATGTTCACACCCGAGTGCAAGTTCAAGGAGTCGGTTTTCGAGAACTACTACGTGATCTACTCATCCACTGTGTACCGACAGCAGGAGTCGGGCCGGGCCTGGTTCCTCGGCCTCACCAAGGAGGGACAAGTCATGAAAGGCAACCGGGTCAAAAAGACCAAGCCCTCGTCACACTTTGTACCAAGACCCATTGAAGGTAACACCGTTATTTTCTATGAGGAGAAATTCAAAAAGAAACCAGAGCGCTGTGCACTGTGTTTGATTTTTAGTGGCTCCTCGGTAAATCAAGCACATCCAAATTCATGCTTCTGTTCCCTTTTACTGGCTTCTAAATTATACAAGCTCAGGGAGCAATAGACTGTGTCTCAGTCAGGTTCTATTGTTCTCTGTGGTGTTGAGCAGACCAAATAGTTTCTCTGTCTAAAAAGAAATAAAATATCAAACTAAATTGCTGTACATTTATTGCCATTGATTGTCCATCCACTGCAGCTTTTTATTATATTGCTGCAAGCTGAATTTATTCAGTCAATTGTGTGGAAACAGAGATATGAAATAATAAAAAAAATATATCCAAGAAAGAATGAAACTACTGACTTGATTCCGTGTTTGCCATAAAGATGGATTGATAAAGTGTTATATTCATCAATATACTACATTTTACTTTCTCATGCTGCAAATATGGTATGGTAACCTAACCAGTGACCTTGTGTTTTATACACGTCTTCTTTTCTCCACATTTGCTTCTCATTTTTCTTATTTCCTCATATTTTTTATTTATCTCATATTCTCGGCTCTTCTCATGCCTTCATCGTATCATTTGTTCATCTTCTTCTCAACTTCCCATCATGGCATTATCATTTCCTCACACCCTCATATTTTTCAAATTTCCTCATCATCACCACTTCGATTTTTTCTCTCTCAATGTCCTCATCCTTCTCATGTCCTCATCTTCTCCTCTGTTAATCGCTCCCCCATCTTATCGTCATGCCCTCATCTTCTTCTTCTCATGTTCTCATCTCATTTTATTATGATATCATCTCGTCATCCCCTCATGTGCTCATGTCTTCTGTCCCCTCATTCCCTCTTCCTCATTTTGTCATCTACTCCTCATGCCATCCTTTTTTATTTCATGTTCTTTTGGAACCATCCACATTTCTCATGTTGACCTCCTTGCCATTTTCTCCTCTCCCACTTCCTCAATGTCTTTGTGTCTCATAATCTTATCTCTGCCCTTCTCATCTCACCTTCTCCTCGTGTTTTGTCTTCTCATTTCGTCACACTGTCCTTCTTCAATGTTTATCTTCTCATCATGTCATTATCATTTCATCATTGCTTCATCTTTTCCTCACCTCCTCTCCATTGCGACTTCTATTTTTTCTTATTTTCTCATTTTTCATTTTCTCAACATTTAACATTTATAATCTTATAATCTTCTCGGCCCTTCTCGTCTCGCCATATCCTTGCTCATGTCCTTCTGTGCCCTCACTCCCTGCTCCTCATTTCTTCATCTCCACCTCATGCCCTCATCTACTTTTCATTTTTTGTCTGACCTTTTCCTCATGTTCTCACATTCGCCTCCTTGCCATTTCATCATTGTCTTATTGTCATTTACAATCTTCTTCTCATTTGTTCATCTCCTCCTCATTCTCATCTAATCTTTTTCTCTTCATCTTGTCCTCCTCGTGTTCCACGATTTTGCTCATCTCATATTTTCCTCATGGATCCAACTTCCCCCTGTCTCCTTACTCTCATTTCCACATGTTGTCCTCATGATATCCTTCTCATGCTCACATCTTCTTCTCATTTCCTGCTAATTTTCACATCAATTCATCATCATCATCTCCTTCCCGTGTCCTTGTGTCCTCTCCTGCCAGTTTGTATGTACCGTGAGCCGTCGCTGCATGAGATTGAGGACAAGCACCGCTCCAGGAAGAGCTCAGGGACGCCCACCATGAACGGAGGTAAAGCAGTCAACCAGGACTCTACATAGCAGCGGAAGGGAGGGGCTTCCACGGAGGGGCGTGGCCTGAACAGCACCTCAAAGAGACCGGCCTTAGGCAAAACTTCCTGCCCCCTCAAAAGTGTGTACCATCGCTTCCGCTCAGAAATAGAGGAGGCACGTGACGACCAAGGAGCTACTACCGTCCACTCGAGACAAAACAAACACTGAACTCTTGCCTGTGAAAACTTTTAGAGGAAATTAATATGAAACCAGAGGAAAAAAAATATATCGATATAAACATTTTCAATCAGGACTTGACCAGTATTTTATGCAAAAAAGAGAAAAAGCTGTGACACAAGGAAACAGAGGTCTCTCTTCACACAAATACCCGTCATTTACATTCGATGCTGTGAAAACGAAGCTTTAATACGTGTTCATGTTTCACATGTGCATTACAAATGCTCTCTGTTGTTATGTTTGCAGGTAATAACGATTCCATCAACATACCAATGTGCTGTTAAGCTAACCGTGAGCGTCATGACTTTTTCATTCTTAGGTTTCCTCATCATTGAATTTTAAATCACACTACCTGCTCTGGTGTGAGGGGAATGTAGTTGGCGGTGATCGACGCTCGAGTGCTTAAGGTGGGATGTCATTTACTCAGGTGTGTACTGTATGAGGCCGGCATCAGAAGCAATATAATAGAACCCAGTCTAGTCTTTAGGTTCTATGGCTAGCAAGTTTAAAAGCAAGTTTAAAAGCTGTCTGTAGGTGTCTGTACTGTAGAGAATACCGGATGAAATATTCAATGGTATGTTCAATGTCCAGGAAAGCGTATTCTCCTTCCAAAAGGGAATGACCAGCATCAACGCTATGAGCTATTTTCAATGAACTCCACATATTGAATCACAGAATCCACCTTGATTCCATAAGAAAACTGTGATTTTATTGTGAAAACACTGGTGGTGCCTGAGAGCCTTTCCCGTCCCAATGGAGGCAGATGCTTTTGTGGCGTTGTGGCCAATGAACTGTGGGCGGCGGCGGGGGGGTGTGAACGTGTCTTTGCAGAGAGTGAACTGGCTGCTTTGTGCTATAATGCGGTGTCCGCTACATTGCCGATTCCCAATCCTCCAATTAGGTCGTCTAACTCAGGAAGTGTATTCCATCCATTAAAGCGCCAGATGTAAACACTGGCTGTCTGCGTGTCCGGTAGCCATTGCACAACGATGTCCTCACGGACTCAATGGCTTTATTAGGTGGTGTACAGCTCCAGTACGACTAGTCACACTAGTCAGTAGTCAAGCATGAACACTGCATGATTGTGACAGAAAAGGAGGTTGATGTTGTTGTGCAGTCAGAGCCTGTCTCTCAAGAATTTAGTAGGCTTTTTATACACAAATATTCAAGTCATTATGTTAGGGACACACTGATATGGAAAAAATGCGACATTTGAAATAAATTTGTTACAAGAATAATTACAAATTCAGACTTTGATTTGTTAAAATGTAGATGTTTTTTAATGTAAAATTATGATTTAATCTTATGATATCACAATATAAATTTGGTGTTATGACGATCTTTTTGTAACTTATGACATAATTCTCATAGTGATATGACATAACAGTAACTTTACGACTTTTTCTTTTGACTGTTCTCATAACTGATTGTATGTTCTATTCCCATTATGTAGTATTTATGGAGGCTGCAGATGAAAGGTTAGGACTCACAGCTAGGACACTGGAGTTCAATTCCGTTAGATAAGCAGTAGAAAATGAATGAATGTTGTCATAACTCTGATTGTGTGTTCTATTCCTATTATGTATTTATGGAGGCTGCACGGTGGTGGAGTGGTTATGCCACACAGCTAGGAGACTCGAGTCCCCCCCCCCCCCCCCCCCCCCCGGCATCTCTGTGTGGAGTTTGCATGTTCTCCCCATGCATGTGCGGTTTTTTGCCGGGTACTCCGGTTTCCTCCCACATTCCAAAAACATGCTAGGTTAATTGGAGACTCCAAATTGTCCATAGGTATGAATGTGAGTGTGAATGGTTGTTTGTCTATATGTGCCCTGTGATTGGCTGGCAACCAGTCCAGGGTGTAGCTTGCCTCTCACCTGAAGACAGCTCGGATAGGCTGCAGTCGTAAAGGGGGAATGAATGAGCCTTTTTTCTCTCCTGAGTTTTCTTTAAGTATCCTGACTTATTTCTTGAACTAATGGGACAATATTTGTGTAACATTCCGACTGTAATCCTTATCGTTATAACATCGTGAGTTTATTCTGATAACGGTATGACTATTTTTTCTACTTTTTTCTTATTATTCATGCCCTTTTTCTTTAAGACTCAGGTTGCGTAACACGACTTTATTCTGACAACATTAAGGGTTTCTTCTTGTAACTTTTGTTTCTGGACCTCATTTGTGTAACATTTCAATTGTAATATTGTAATATCAGTTTTATTTGTGTCACATTATGACTTATGATCATATTCTCATAATTTATTTTGCCAATATTTCTTTGGGATTATTGTTAAAATCTTGTTGTAATGTATCACATCACAGTGCAACTTCGTACCCGATTTTCATGTTTGAACATTCCATTCATTTTTGACTTTTTTCTTGTTACATTACGACTTTAAACCTGTCATTTTCTTTGATTTGATGTATTCTGGTACCGTTACAATTTGACTCACGCAACAAATACCATTACGAGACTTCGTTGTTGTGACTATTCTTTAAACATCACAACTTTTTTTCCTGTGATGTGATGATAATAAAGTCATATTTTTACAACATTAATCTTGTAATAGCACCACTTCTGCAACATGATGACTTTTCCCCGTTTTTTCGTTTCAAAGTACAACTTTATTCCTTTTATGACTTTTCTCAACTGTCTGCCTTTCTCATATGAACATTGGTCTGTACTTTTCCGTACAGTTCCCTACTAAATTCTTGTCAGAAAACCAATAGCACATTTGCAGAGATGTGAGCCGAAGAAGGTTCTTGTTGGTACTTGGTAAGTTAATTCCAACAAACAGTAAACTGTATATATAAATATACATATACAGTAAATATATATATATATATATATATACATAAATATCTTTTATACAGAGGTTTATATTGGTGCAAAGTTAAAGTGATGCATGTAATTGGATGTACTCTTTGTCAACAGTTGACAGCAGAATGAGGATTTATCAGGTGAAAAAAAAAGAATTTTGTTGAAAGATGAACGGGTGAAGAGAGGCTTTTATTGTACGTGATATTTCATTTGTTATTTTTTATGTTTGCAGATTTCGCTGCATCGGAACACGCCCATATATGCACTATGAATTGTGAGATGACAAAAAAATATGCATTGGTTAAAAACAAACAAACAAACAAAAAAATCCTGAATGAAGTTAGTGATTGTTTAAGAATAAAAGTGATGTTACCAAAAAAAAAGCAACCTGTGATTGATTTGTTCCAAATGATGACTGGCAGTTGTTGTGTTGTGTGTCTTATTGTCAGTCTGCCTGCTGACAAACTGCATCCATCAATCTCCAGCTTTTAAGGAGGCTCGCATTTCCAAAAATCCAATCCTTTTTTTTTTTGCCTCTATCAATTCCCCCCCCCCCCCCCCCCACCACCACCACCACGGAGTGATTTACAGTCTTGCTATCCCCTTAAATACATTGTGTCATTTTGGGACCGCGCTCCTTCGCCCTTAATTCTCCTGTTGTCATGGAAACAGACCTTCCAGGCTGCAAGAGAATGAAGGGGGGGGGGGTGAAGGCACCACTGACTTTCAGGACGTGCCGTGTCTTCTCTTCTGCACAATGGCTGCAGCACACGCAAGGGACAAAGAGGACAGTAGTTCTCTTGTTGTGTCTCTTAGTGTATACAATATATTTTTATATAATAATCACAGCTTTTCCCTGCATTTGACTTGAAGTGCAGGGATGTGTCAAGGTGAGACCCCCCCCTTGGGAGTCTGGGCAGGGACACCTACAGTGTATGCGTGGACACAATAACAATAAGTGACTTTGTTGTTGTAAAAATGATGCTCCTTCCTTTCATTGTCAGCACTTTCTGGAGGAACTTGTTTGGCATTCAAGCTCAGCAAATAAATAAAACGCGTGCACGGCTTAGGCAACAAGTAGCTAGTGAAATACGACACACATAAAACTGTCAAGGCCTCCAGAGTGTATAATGTTGTCACTGTCATCACAATGACGGTGATGATGATGCAGTCTTTGTCTTTTCTCTGACTTCTCAGTTTGTCCTACACACTTGGGACCTCCTCCTGTTTCTTTTCATTCTATTCATTAAAAATAATTGGCCTCTTCTCAATTAAAGCTAACTAGGGCTGCTTTGATGTGCGCTGCTGTGCTTTAGAGCTGTATTTAGTTGGTGTGAATACTGGGATATGTTCTCGTTTGTTTACTTCCAGATGTAGGGCAGCTGCACGTGAGTTGATGCACCCTGTGAGTGCATACTGTACTTTATTTTCATTTCATTTATTTTCCTTTTTACACAATATAATACGAATAGCTGACTCCTGGCTCCTGCTGTTTGCACATTGGCACACTCAAAGGCATGCTGCAAGCAAACACTCACACATTCTTAACAAGGGGACTGGCCACCCACTCAAACATCCGCCCACCCAAACCCACCTCCACACATGTATTTGTGTGCAGCTCTGCATGCTCCACAACAGTATTTAATGTTTAGCATAATGCTGTGGCTCATTTGTACAATAGAATGTGTTAACATTCTGCCAACAAAGTGCTAGATGCTTTCTAAAAAATGGAATATCCCTGAAATGACCTCTGTCCTGTGGTTAGCATGTAGGCCACACAGTCAGGAGATCAGGAAGATCTGGGTTCAAAATTCCGCTCGGGCATTTCTGTGTGGAATTTGCATGTTCTTCCTGTGCGTGCATGGGTTTTTTCCAGGTACTCCGGTTTCCTCCCACATTCCAAAAACATGCTAGGTTAATTGGCGACTCCAAATTGTCCATAGGTATGAATGTGAGTGTGAATGGTTGTTTGTCCATATGTGCCCTGTGATTGGCTGGCCACCAGTCCAGGGTGTACCCTGCCTGTACCCTAGTGAGGAGTGGTATAGAAAATGGATGGGTCGACCTCTGTCCTGGCTGCTCAGTCTTCTTCTTCTTTCTCTTTGGGCTTTCTCCTTCAGGGGTCGCCACAGCAAATCAACTGCCTCCATCCAACCCTGTCTTCTGCATCTGACTCTCTTACACCAACTACCCTCATGTCCTCCTTCACTACATTCATAAACCTCCTCTTTTGGTCTTCTTCTACGCCTCCTACCTCCTACTATCTCTCCTCTGGACATGTCCCAACCATCTCATTCTGGCCTCTCTGACTTTATCTCCAAGGCCTCTAACATGCAATGTCCCTCTGATGTACTTGTTCCTGATCCTATCCATCCTGGTCACTCCCAATGAGAACCTCAGAATCCTCATCTCTGCTACCTCCAGTTCTGCTTCCTGTCTTTTCCTCTGTGGTACCGTCCTGGCTGCTCAGTACAATTAGGTTATAGCAACAATATTAATCACCAGTCAATCACATCACATCGCATCCATCCACACTCACATTGACTAGATGGAACCCACGCTAGCTACACATAGTAAGTCATCCATGTCAACCGCTACACTCCCAGTGATAAAAAATAGTTTTCATTCGATTAGTATATATTGACAAAATGAAACCATGTGTAGAAAGCTGTCATCAAATGCTTCAATACGAGGTATGACTCGATGTGGTTTGTTGCACATTGATTTTTGACTCTTGCTACTACTAGTGTTAGTGGATTTGGACCTCAGGCTTCCCTCAGAAGCTGATAAAACAAGCAAAACAATCAGCTAAGTAGCAATCTACCCACTATGTCAACCATTTTTGGTTTCGCATCACGAAAATCGAGGGAAATCACACATCCTCAACTTTAATGGATTTTAGTAGTATTTTAGTGGTTGGCTTATTTTTACACTTGTATGACAATTGAGAATGTTACTCAAACATGACCTGTGCAGTTACAAAACCATACAATCGTCTTGGGTGTCTTCAAAAGTCCTATATTAGTTATTTACGATAGTAATGATTATTATTATCTGGTGGCAGCTATGTATTTCTTCAGTCTATCTTGTGGGGACAATCGGAGGTTGCCAGTCATCCTGAACAGATTGTATCCACTGTGTTCTTCAAAAACATTATACATTTTTTTATATAAATAGGAATACATCGTTAGGTAAAAATAAGTGCATATTTGCACATCTATTGTACTTTATTTCTGCATTATTGAACAATAAAGGTTTATGTTTAAACAGAAATGTTTATTCCATTATAAATTATATGACTTTGTGTAGTATTTATAACATTGAATGTTTTCATTTGTATTATTTGGCTTGGAAGAGAAAGAATGTCATCATACTAATGGACCAGCTAGGACATGGTGGTCCCTCGTTTATAGTGGTTCATTGGTTCCAGACCTGACCTCGATAAATACATTTCCCCATTATACGATTGAATGTTAAAAAGTAATATTTTTAGGAGATATAGAAAACATTTTTGACTTTGTAATTTTTTTTTAAATTATTAGACATGTAGACATGAAATAATTGTAGCCATACATGCTGCTAGCTAGCAAGCTTGTGAGCTAATTCATTTCTTCTAAACTTAAGAAGTCAAAAACATACCACTTCCACACAAAAATGCGAGGATAACTATTTTTTCACATTTGTCGAACATACCATGGCTGACTTCATGCAGTGTTAAGTTAAGGTAAGATCAGTTCAGGTAATGTCTCATCAATGTTTTGTCAATGTTTTGACCACAATAATACATATCACTTATATTTCAATATGTTTGGACTAATATTAGGCTATAGTATACCATCAAACAGCGATCATTAATTAATTTATGAAAAAATGCAATAATGCAATAATGCAATAATGCAATTCTAAGTGTACAAGCTCCAAATGACATTCCTCAGACAATATTAGTGATATACCAAATATTTCCAAATACTCCAAATGTTCCTGACAGTTGCTTTAAATGAAGGATTTTGAGACTTGTCATAACTGAGGTTTTATGGATTGGCAAACTTGATCAAATGAGCAGATGAACGTGTTCAGCATGTTTATTAGATGCTTAGTCAGCAGTTCATCCAGGATTTCCAGAAGAAGACTCTGCATCCTGGTCTGTGAAGCCGAGGTCTTCCTCTTTTCTGCAGTCCACGCCTCTCCTCCTCCTCCTCTTCCTCCTCCTCCTCCTCCTCAACATCATCAGGTGACTCAGGAACTATTTCATTGTCAGATTTGAATAATTTGTTCAGCAACTGCATCAACTTTTCTTTCTTTGTCAAATCCTGTTTAAATTATATTAAAAGATCATGGTTATTAATTGGAATTTGGAAAATGTTATGTTCATTAAAAGCATTCCATATATTATTAATAAGACTGGCTTACTTGCTAGGCTATTCACTGTCTACAAAGCTGTATACAATATTTAAAAGGCAACACGATAATTCATCCCACTGTGAGGAATTTAATACTTTAATTCCTATTGTGACAGTAGTCCGATAATCAGTATGTTTTATTGATAAATAATAGCAACAATAATGATGATGATGATAATAATAATAATAAACAATGTAAAAAAGGTCACAATTTTAAGTGAAATAATCAATTAACAGTAAATACATACTGACCCCTATTAATATTCAATGATTGTATTAAAATATAATCTTTATTTCTATGTTTATGATTTTTAAATAGTCCACAATAAATTGTTTTCCTCCCCTCTTTCATTAAATATTAAAAACATACATTTATCTTAATTGTTTTAATCATGTTCTACTAATAACAATAATGATGATAATAATAATTCTTCTAAAAATATTATTATACTAATATAATAATATTGTGCAACCTCCAGACTAGCTGCAGTCCTTCTAAGCTGTACAAAGCATTCCAAGCAAGTACTGAAATGCTAAAGTTTGTCACATCTGATCTGCAATTTCACACATGAGCACGTTTGAGGATATTAGAGTGACAAAAATCTGACAGGTGACTCTGACAGTTTGTCTGATTTAGATGAAAAGGAAATGAAACAGCTTCACATCAAGATAAAGCATCATTTTTTTTTATGTAAGCCGACACTGTGTAGGCAGGACGTCCATATATGGGCATTCAGCCTGCTGCATTTTGGGATGTATTTGAATGAGGAGACACTTTAGTCTGCCCGCATCAGATGCAATCACAATAATAGACATCCTGTTAAATTGAGCTTATATTGGGATACAAAGTGTGCTCTTACCTGATTGGCTCGTAATGGGTTCCTCCATGCCAAGTCTTGTTGTAGCTGCAGATCTTTTATTCCTTCCAAGCTCTCAGACGTCCTGGCCACACAAGACAATACAACGCATACAAGTACAAAAATACAAAGCGTGTTCGCCATTGTTGCTGGACAATTTGTGCTGTCGTGCGTCAGTGTGTGTTTTTAAGCTGACCCAAGAGGGTGGAGGTTATTTGCATAAAGACCATCACTGTGATGATGTTTTAAAGCCATAATATGTCCTTATAAGGCCATCCTCATTGAAGACGAACCATGTCAGGTG
The DNA here is from genome assembly GCF_037039965.1 of Doryrhamphus excisus. Lineage (NCBI taxonomy): Eukaryota > Metazoa > Chordata > Actinopteri > Syngnathiformes > Syngnathidae > Doryrhamphus > Doryrhamphus excisus. The sequence goes on from NC_136362.1 coordinate 19,642,209, forward strand.
TTGTAAAAGCAAGTTGTGTATTTAAAATACAAGCAATACATGAGGAAATAATGATGTCATAAAGACGGACACACATGAGAAGACACACGCACCACGGGACGTCCAAAGGTCATGCGATCATTTGTTCCACCTAGGTGACTTTCTAGTGACCTGTCTAATGAGATTTCTGCTCTGCTTAACTGAACAGGTTTACGGCTGTGGAAACGAACACCGACTTGTCACTATTGGCAATGCAACTGTATCATCTCATCAGCGATACTGCACGAATACATGTACAGTGAAGAAAATAAGTATTTGAACACCCTGCTATTTTGCTATTTCTCCCACTTAGAAATCATGGAGGGGTCTGAAATTTTCATCGTAGGTGCATGTCCACTGTGAGAGAGATAAACTAAAAAGAAAAATCCAGAAATCACAATGCATGATTTTTTAACAATTTATTTGTGTGATACAGCTGCAAATAAGTATTTGAACACCTGTGTATCATCTAGAATTCTGACCCTGAAAGACCTGTTAGTCTGCCCATTAGAAGTCCACCTGCACTCCATGTATCATCCTGAATCAGATGCACCTGTTTGAGGTCGTTAGCTGCATAAAGACACCTGTCCACCCCATACAATCAGTAAGACTTTAACTTGTAACATGGCGAAGACCAAAGAGCTGTCCAAAGACACCAGAGACAAAATTGTACACCTCCACAAGGCTGGAAAGGGCTACGGAGCAATTACCAAGCAGCTTGGTGAAAAAAGGTCCACTGTTGGAGCTATCATTAGAAAATGGAAGAAGCTAAACATGACGGTCAATCTCAATCGGAGTGGAGCCCCATGCAAGATATCACCTCGTGGGGTCTCAATGATTCTAAGAAAGGTGAGGAATCAGCCCAGAACTACACGACAGGACTTGGTCAATGACCTGAAAAGAGCTGGGACCACCGTTTCCAAGGTTACTGTAGGTAATACACTAAGACGTCATGATGTGAAATCATGCATGGCACGAAAGGTTCCCCTGCTTAAACCAGCACATGTCAAGGCCCGTCTTAAGTTTGCATATGACCATTTGGATGATACAGAGGAGTCATGGGAGAAAGTTTTATGGTCAGATGAGACCAAAATAGAACTTTTTGGTCATAATTCCAATAAGCGTGTTTGGAGGAAGAAGAATGAAGAGTACAATCCGAAGAACACCATCCCTACTGTGAAGCATGGGGGTGGTAGCATCATGCTTTGGGGGTGTTTTTCTGCACATGGGACAGGACGAGTGCACTGCATTAAAGAGAGGATGACTGGGGCCGTGTATTGTGAGATTTTGGGGAACAACCTCCTTCCCTCTGTCAGAGCATTGAAGATGGGTCGTGGCTGGGTCTTCCAACACGACAACGACCCGAAGCACACAGCCAGGAAAACCAAGGAGTGGCTCCGTAAGAAGCATATCAAGGTTCTAGCATGGCCCAGCCAGTCTCCAGACCTGAACCCAATCGAAAATCTTTGGAGGGAGCTCAAACTCCGTGTTTCTCAGCGACAGCCCAGAAACCTGACTGATCTAGAGAAGATCTGTGTGGAGGAGTGGGCCAAGATCCCTCCTGCAGTGTGTGCAAACCTGGTGAAAAACTACAGGAAACGTTTGACCTCTGTAATAGCAAACAAAGGCTACTGTACCAAATATTAACATTCATTTTCTCAGGTGTTCAAATACTTATTTGCAGCTGTATCACACAAATAAATTGTTAAAAAATCATGCATTGTGATTTCTGGATTTTTCTTTTTAGTTTATCTCTCTCACAGTGGACATGCACCTACGATGAAAATTTCAGACCCCTCCATGATTTCTAAGTGGGAGAAATAGCAAAATAGCAGGGTGTTCAAATACTTATTTTCTTCACTGTATGTATCATCTTTATTTCAGTGATTATCGACAGGATATCATGAAGTATTATTTTATTCTTTCATCTATAATTTATGCATTATTAGATTTTTTTCGCAACAGTCAAAATTATAATTTAAAAACTTAACTAATCCAAGACTGAGGAAAATTAGACAAATAATTGACTGTACTTATACACACCCAATAAAATACATTTATAATAGTAATAGTGGTACTGATAATTATTAATAATAATTATCCTCATCCTCAAATTTATTGATAATTCATTTCATGTTTTGTGTACAATTGCCATTTTTGTACCTTTCTACCATCTGACCTATTCACAGGATTCATTCATTCATTCATTTTCTACCGCTTATCCTCACAAGCGGGGGTGCTGGAGCCTATCCCAGCTTTCTTCAGGCGAGAGGCGGGGTACACCCTGGACTGGTGGCCAGCCAATCACAGGGCACATATAGACAAACAACCATTCACACTCACATTCATACCTATGGACAATTTGGAGTCGCTAATTAACCTAGCATGTTTTTGGAATATGGGAGGAAACCGGAGTACCCGGAGAAAACCCACGCATGCACGGGGAGAACATGCAAACTCCACTCAGAGATGGCAGAGGGTGGAATTGAACTCAGCTCTTCTCGCTGTGAGGTCTGCGCGCTAACCACTCGATCGCCGTGCAGCCTTCACTGCATTTGATGTTAATAAAATAACAGATAGATAATAATAAAAATACATATTATGCAGTATACAGTACAAAAGAATATACGTATGACATATATATGATGGATATTGACAATGACCATCATCAGAGAAAAGAAATAAGTATCTTATTTTTCTGGGAGCTGTGTCCTGCTTAGATCGAACTTCATCACAAAAGCGAAGTAAGCATTTCTATCAGTACTCACCACAGTGTATTAAAAATAAATGATAGGTCGCCCGGAGCAACAAACCCAATAATTCCTTGACTTTGGCTTTTTTCCCCCCAACATAATATCTTGCACTATAAGCGTGCAGGGAATTCATGGAAGTTATGGAGCAAACTGTCCTTGTGAATCAAGACACCCTTGAGACGCATCAACCTTTCAACAAATAGCCATGCTAACACAATTAACAATGTGGAGCTATCGCAACATTTAGGAAGTGCAATGCCGTGAGTGGAATAATCCTGTTATGAAGGCCACAAAGTGTAGCACACACGTTGGAGCTAATAACCATCTGCACTCGGCCATGTTCGGTGCTGTCGGACGTCTTTAATTCAAGGTGACGTCCATCTGCTGGAATGTCACTTCTCGCTCATGTCAAGGGGGAGTTTTATGCTGCATTCAGGACTGTTAGAAAGTAGGAGATTCATCACTTGGGGCTTATGACGCCCAACTTTACAGTGTCAAAATACCACAAATAAATTCACGTTTTAGATAGTGAGCTTTCACAAAATGCTTTTTGACACTTAACGGCCACCACATTTCTTGACAAGTCTGAGTCTGCTAACCCAAACATACCATAAATTACGGTGTATAGGCCACATTGGTGTATGAGCGGCACCCATTACATTTTGATACACCAGTAATACCAACAGTAAAATATGGTGGTGGTAGTGTGATGGTGGTCAGACTTGCTGTGATAAATGGGACCATGTATTCTGCTGTCTAACAAAAAATTCTAAAGGAGAATGTCCGGCCATATGTTCATGACCTCAAGCTGAAACTTGGTTTCTGCAGCAGGACAAAGATCTTAGGAGTGGCCTAGTCAAAGTCCTGATCCTAAATCCTATTGAGCAATCACTTTTTCACACAGGGTCATGTAGGTTTGGATTTTTTCTGCTGCATGGTGGTGAGTGATTAGCGCCCATGCCACACAGCTAGGAGACCCGGGTTAGATTTCCTGCTCGGGCATCTCTGTTTGCATTTTCTCCCTGTGCGTTGTGGGTTTTCTCCGGGTACTCCGGTTTCCTCCCACATTCCAAAAACATGCTAGGTTAATTGGCCACTCCAAATTGTCCATAGGTATGAGTGTGAGTGTGAATGGTTGTTTGTCTATATGTGCCCTGTGATTGGCTGGCGACCAGTCCAGGGTGTAGCCTGCCTCTCACTTGAAGACAGCTGGGATAGGCTCCAGCATGTCCACGTAAGGGTGAATGAATTAACCTTTTTTCTCTCATAAGTTTTCTTTAAGTATCCTGACTTATTTCTTGGACTAATGGGACAGTATTTGTGTAACATTCCGACTGTAATCCTTATCGTTATAACATTGTGAGTTTATTCTGAACGGTATGACTATTTTTTCCAAATATTTCTTATTATTCACGCGCTTTTTCTTTAAGACTCAGGGATAGGCTCCAGCATGCCCGCGACCCTCGTGTGGATAAGCGGTAGAAAATGAATGAATGAATCATAACGTGCTTTATTTAAAAACCTTTGTGATCACTTGTATTGTCATTGACTAACATTTCATTTTGTTTGATGATCTGAATTATTTTGGTGTGACAAACATGCAAAAAAAAAAGAAATCAGGAAGGAGGAAAACACTTTTTCACACCACTGTACATGACAAACGTTACAGTTTCCTGTTATGTGGCAAAGAAAAATGTCAAAATTGCTTAAAACAATCCATGCCGGGCTTTTTCACACAAGAGGTTTGCGCTCCCCTTCAAACTGTTATGTGTTATGTGCACGCTTACATAAGATGTGTTATTTTCGACTACCAGCAATGGATGACATGGAATATGTGTGTGTGTGTGTGTGTGTGTGTGCGCCAAAACAACAGTCGTGTTTTGGATGTGGTGTTGTTTCCTTTTGGACAAAATGTATAGAGGGGAGGGATGTCACATATTGATCCCTGCAGTGACAGATATGGATGTGCAGGCTTGAATAACAGCTCCTAAGGGGGGCATTGCTCTCTGGATAGTTTTCTGAGTGAATAGAGCAGAAACATCCGGTGATGAAATACCTACAACGTGTTTTGCTGTTTTTTAGCCACTTGATGGCAGCTGGATAGATGGATAAAAGATGCAAGCAGCAGTAAAGCGATGGCATGAATGACTCCAAAGTTGGTCCAATACCAAATCAGGAAGCTTTTACAGTAAGTTAGATAAATGACAACATCATTTCCGTGTTAGGTTAATTGGCGACTCCAAATTGTCCATAGGTTGTTTGTTTATATGTGCCCTGTGATTGGCTGGCGACCAGTCCGGGGTGTACCGCGCCTCTCGCCCGAAGACAGCTGGGATAGGCTCCAGCATACCTGTGACTCTAATGAGGACAAGCGCCATACAAAATGGATGGGTGGATTTCCACAGCCACATAGGATGACAAAGTTGTGCATCATTTATTGACTTTTATTACATCTAATAATTACATTACATCTAATAAATAATTGTCTTCGGGTATCTGTTATTTAAACTACAGTATTTCAACCAAAGAGATGCAGCAAATTCTGTATTATGCTTTCTATTGTGCTTTTTCCACTTTTCGAATGAAGTTATAATGTTGTATTCTCGTGCTAAACGATGCCAAAGTTTCAGATAATGAGATTTGCGCATTTGGAAGTGAGCCCTTTGGAATGGCCCCTTTGTGATGTCACAGAGGGGCGGACTTCCTTATATGGGCACGACTGTAAGCCAGATAAGCTCTCTGTCCCACCCAAAGAATCCAAAAAAATACAGCTGAATAAGTGCAGATTGTGGAAGATCTAGAAAGCTTTCCATGCAAGTTATTGTGTGTAGCTGCTCTATAGGGGTCCACAACTCAATACAAAATGGCCAAAAAATGAGCATAATAGGTCCCCTTTAAGTGAAAATATGTTGTTTTCTTTGTATTTTGAGAAAATGTTCCATGTCTCGATACATGTATACTTAACTTTATACATTTGTAATTAGGACTTTTCACACCAAGTACGACGTCATATTTTTCTTTGCAAACTCAAACTCCATTTTCGTCACCACTGCTTGCCGCTATGGCTTGTACTTGCAGGTTACTTTTTTGTAGTGTATGAAGTCAGTAAAGTATTTCAGCAAAGGTAAATGTAATTTCTATTCAATTCACAGTTATTTCATGTATACATTTCTAATATCATTGTATTTGTATTAGAATGTCACTTTGCCTTCTTTCATCTGTCTCTACTGTATTTAGAGTAGAGACATGACAAGGTAATATAAGATATGCCTAAAATAGGCCATTAGTACCACAGAAATTCCAGGTAGACTTTTGCTGCTGTAAACCTGGAATTTCCCCTTGTGCTAGAAAAGGAACATTATTATAAGCTTTTTAAAGGCAGATTCTTTTTGTGCATAATGTAGTGTCCAATGAGAATATTTTATTTAAACATAGGAGCTATTGTTACATTTCCTACCATGCACAGTGCATAGTAGGAGCTTGAATGCACCACAATACAGTAATTGAACACTCATGGCACACAACAACCCCTGTAAGATGTATCGACTCACTACGCATTTCATTAATTTTAACATACGTTAGCATTATCGCCCCCTTCCGCTTGCACAGCTGCCATTAAAATCATATTCCATTTACTAAATGCTGAGGTGTGTTTTATTCTAAGGTCCATAAAGCCGGTCTTTGTGGGAAAGTAATAGACATTGGTCGGAATCTTTTCTCAAGAGACGATTTTGTTCAATGACTGCAGCTTATAGAAACATGTTTTAGGGTTAATTGAAAATGATGAATGTTAATCCCAAAAGCACATCTTTGCAGGAAAACACAGAGCTACGTATAGATAGCAGTTTTCTGTGATTAATTATGCCAAAATTAAATGAACAAAAATAAAAATTGAACAATCAAAGGAACTCATTTTGCTGAATAAGTAAAAGCAGGTGATCACTGGGTGGCCGGATTTGTCTTAACTTGGAATTTTGTGTATTTTAATGTAAAAAAATATCAGCAATGCTTTGATAACATCATAACATCATAAGATTTGTGTTCATGTCGTCTAATTTGCTATTTATGTAATTGTGTCAAATAACTGTTGTTTTGGTTGTGCTTGTATCTCCAGTAATACTTAAAATGACCAAAATGGGGCAAAATATTGCAAGTATTCCAATGTGCCCGTTACTACATGGTCACAGCATGCTGAAATGTTGTTGGAGAGTTTTTAGAGGTGTTCTAATGGAGGGATTTATATGCAGATTAGGTGAATCCAGTTATATTGCATTATTATCTGCTTCTTGCTAGCAGTTTTTCAATATTTAGAATGCACAGAAAAGAGAAAGACATGTTCGTGTTTAATATAAGGATTGTGTAATGGGAAAAATTCCCAAAATGGACAGTTTTCCTTGACGTATACTTAATGCACAAGACAACAGTTTCAAGACAAATTGTCCCTTGAGTTCATCAGTGTTTTGATGCATGATAGATATTTTCCATCTTTGCTCAGGCAGAGGGGTTGCTCACTTTTCTGTAATATACCATATTGGCCTGAATACAAGACGATATTTTTAAGACCAAAAATTATAATTACCAAATTATGTTTTTTTAATCATGTTTTCAATATCAGTGAAATAACAACTGGTAGATTGCAATCAAAACTAATATCATATGTCTTTGCTGCTCGACAGTTGTGAAATTGATCAGCATCTGTGTCACGGCTGCATTTCTGAGGGTCAACGGTATGTGTGTGTAAGTGGCAGGAAGAAAAGCTCTGTCTTGCTTGAAGAGCACAACCTCCTGGGTTGCATGTATAAATCTGCAGAAACTGAATAGGAACTTTAGCTTCTTGGGTAAATGCATGACTTCTGTCGGAATGTCATGGTGTGCCAATATTGTGTGTCGGTACATCTGTCGACTTTCTCAGGTTGCTATTGTTTACGGCAAACCCGACAACGGCCAATGACACCTTCGAGAGAAGGACCCTTGACCGTCTGAGGAACAGGTTTACTGTAGAGGGAGAAACAGACAAACATGAGATATTATTGGCAAAAGCTGTGAATTTGTTGCTTTTAGTTTACCTGAACATGTTGGGGCTTACTGGCGCCAGCCAGTAGCTGTAGGAATCAGGGTAGTAATTGCACGTCCCCCTGCCATGACACTCTATGAACGGCACTTGGCGGAAATGTTCAAGGCATGATCCGGGAGAAATTAACGGTTGGGAAGAGCCTTCTGCACCGGCACCTGTTTGCTGGTTGAATGAAGGCCAAACGTGGTCAATTCCATTGAAAATTGAAAATGGAGTGGATGCTATTTTGCCAAAATGTAGCAGATCTTTACCATTACAAATGAATATCCATTCCAGAGAGACTCCCAGCCACTGGGACAGTCTGGTATCAAAGTTGTCTGACTGTGGACTGCTATGACATGTGACGTAGTCTCACACACGCTACACCTAAAACAAAAATAACAGCTGCTTTGTTTTTGTCCCAGAAGTTGATGACAAAACAACAAAAATCCTTTTGTTTGGACCACTGACAGCAAAAGACCCATCAACCACACGGATTGGCCACCAGTTAGCCACAAGGTCAGTCTTCACTACTAATGCACAGGTATGTTGTGTTTCTCCAGTCAGAGATTTGTCCAACTTGCATGATTTGTTTTGGATCGGTTGTTACAGAGAATACCCTTTCTGATGCAACCAATGAATCCAGATTTGGGACCAGTACTTGAGAGCCCCAATGGGTGAACCCACACAGGCTACATAATCATAGCTCTCAGTGATCATGTATCTTCACAAATAAAATATCCGGTCCTACCTGCTGATGTAGAAGGGTAGCCTCTCCCCCATGATGGCAACCATGGAGGGTAGCATAGGGGCGTCAGTGGACAACCAATAGGAGTAGTCGTTACGAGAGGCATAGCGACAGTTTGTCTCTGTGTCACAGAAGAGGAAGGGCATGGTGGAGAATCGAGGGAGGCAGCTTCCCGAGGTCCCTGAGAAATAGTTGGAATTGTTCAATGGCTTTGTGGGGCAGTGGAAGGATATCGAGCGTGATGGCTTCTCTTACCGAGGTCCTGACCGTGCGCTCGCTCGTTTCCATTCATGAAGAGGAAAGAGTAACCGCAGTAAATGAGACTGGTTCCTGTTGGGCACTGTGGCGCTTGGTTGCTCTGACTGTGTCGTGCTATCAGGAAGCTTGTTGTGTAGGCTGAACCGCCTCTGCCTGGTAAGCCGACAGGACCCTTCTTGCCGGGATCTCCAGGTCTGCCTGGTAGACCTGCAAAGGGGAAAATCAGTCTGTATTATTTACATCTGCAATCACAGATGTTTTTCAACGCAAACGCAGACATGTACCTGGCACACCCTCCACTCCTTTGTCTCCCTTGTGACCTGTAAATCCAGCTGGTCCGACTGGGCTGGAACCTTGGACTCCTTTGATACCCATGGGACCTTTTAGAACAAAATATCCAAATTCACACTAGCAAATAATAACTCAGGCACACATCTTCCATATCACTATACAGGACCTGGGTGGCCCGGTGGTCCTGCTGGTCCAGTGTTTCCAGGCAGTCCAGGGTTGCCAGGAGGGCCATGTAAGCCAGGCGGTCCGGGTTCATATATCACCTTGGCATACACCCGTTCACCTTTGATGCCTATAAAAACAATGCTGTAGAGTTGTTGTTTTTTTTTTTTTTTTTTTACTTGAACCCCTCATATTCTATCACCTGTTAGACTCACCAGGTTGTCCTGGAAAACCTTTCTCACCAGGTGGACCAGTTGGGCCTGGGATGTATCCAGGATCTCCCCTGTCACCTGAAAGTTAATGGATCATCAAAGTATGACATTTAGTTTGCGTCAACATTTTAGCTTTTTGTCTTTGTACCTTTCAATGTTTTTATCATGTTTGCTGTTTTTTGGTTTAGTTTTGTTTCTGCAGTGTGCCTGAGGCCAATGCCAAATAAGTCTGCACTTCAGGCACCCCTGATTTTGTGGCTGTTCATCAGGGTTGGACATGTGGTGTCAGCTCTACTTTCTGGTGGGGGGAGCATTGGTTGTTGAAGGAGAGGAGGAGTATTGTTGAACTGGTCAGTCTTAACGATTCATGTCGCTGCAGCTGGAGGATTCGTGGAGCTGCACGTCATGCAATGCTTCTTGCTTTGCGAGGTCAGCCTCTGCTGGCAGGGCTCACAGCTAATATTTTTGGGATGTGCTCGCAACGTCAGACTGGAAACTGACCGACTGGTCGATTGCGATCCTTAGCGATCCCTGATTTAACCCAAAGACTAATGCCAAAAGGTGATATGGTTCAAAAACATTCTTTACCAGGGAACCCATCAATGCCGGGAAGACCGGAATCGCCTCTTGGTCCTGGATCCCCAGGTCGGCCTCTTGGACCCTGGGGATGTGAATCAAACAAAGCAAGTTTTCCAATTACTTTCATCAGAAATATTATAGTTGGTAAATATACTTAAAATAACTGCTTCAACTCACAGGTGGACCAGGGATGCCTGAATCTCCTGGGGGTCCAGTGTATCCTGGTCTCCCTGGAGGGCCCGGGTCACCTATGTTCCCTTTCAACCCAGGTGCTGAAGGTCCTGGAGGTCCAGGGGGACCAGGATTGCCTTCATACAACAAAAACAGACATTGTTTTATGCAAGTCGAGGACACAAAACAGTCTTATAGTGTAAGAAAAGCATTCGATTGCGTGATTGATTAACTGGCTTTGAGATGGTGGTCTTGAGTGTCATACAGGCGTAGAAACAAAATAAATATTAGACCCTCACCTGGTCTACCCTGACAGCCGTGAGGTCCACGGTCCCCTTTTACGCCGGGGACACACGTCCCATCTCTTCCTGGTGGTCCCCTCTGACCAGATCCCCCACGACCACCTGGAGGTCCTCTTGCTCCTCTTGGTCCATGATCTCCTGTGCCAGGCAAGCCAGGAGAACCAGGATGCCCAGGAGCACCTATTACATAAGAATATGATTCCAGGTTTGTGAGTTGAAAGGCAATACCAAGTTCCGGTCGACTATGTTCTCGACCTAACTTCTCGTTATGAACATTTTCCTCAAACGTAATATATTCTGAATGAGTTCAGAATAGGGGAAAATAAGAATACTGCCATTGCTTATAAGTTTGAGACCTTACCTGGTTGACCAGGCAGACCACGTGGACCAGGCGGACCCTCTAATCCAGCTATAGACCCGGAATAAGACATTTTAATTGCAATGAGGACATTGAAAGCACCGTTTTGCCAACATTGTTTGCTCATAACTGCTACATGTAACGGAAGAATGGACATGGACACTTTTCCTATGTCTCACTTGCATCTCCTTTCTGTCCTGGTGGCCCTGGAATCCCATCCTGTCCCTGGTTCCCTTTAGAACCCACAGAACCAGGAGGACCTGGTGGGCCTTGGGCACCTGAAGACGAACACAAGATATTGAATATAAGACAGGTTCATTTAGTGTCAGTCATTGGTGAACTATTTTATAAGGGACTTTGCCTGGTGGTCCATTTGGCCCTTTGTGTCCTTTCCATCCCTGAGGCCCATCTAAACCTCTTGGCCCCTGATAGCCTGGTGAACCTGGAACAGAAGGGTTGGGATAAAAGACTGCAATGCTCATAGTTTTTAGTGGATATAAATCCACTCTTAAAAAATTGCCAGTTGTAGAAACCATTTTGTCCATCGGGTCCTGGTTCTCCCTTGAATCCATGCCTTCCAGGTAGACCCGCAGGTCCAACAATACCAGGCTCTCCTTTTTGACCCTTCATTGTGTGTTTATAGCTTAATCCTGGCTCCCCCTGAGGACATTAAGGCTAAGTGAACCTTGCATTTGATTATGGACACAATATTTCTTTCACCTTTTGTCCAATCGGTCCCGGTGGGCCATGTCCATAATAATTTGGTTCTCCCTTGTCACCTTTGTAACCTCTTGGACCTGGTGCCCCATTTATGCCTGGCGGTCCAGGGATCCCTTGGTCTCCTTTTGTTCCCATTGGCCCTATGAGAGCATTATACTGTGTAAACAACTGCTCATATCTTACTAAGGATTGGCTTTGGAAAGCAGGCAGCAGACCTAAAACCAAACTGCAGTTCTTACCAGGTCTGCCTCTGGTTCCTGGAACTCCTGGGATACCTGCAGGTCCCCGATTTCCTTTTGAGAAAACTGAGCCTTCAATACCAGGCTCACCTGTGGGACCTGGGCACCAATAAGAACACAGCACATCAAAGCATTTAAAAACATTTGCAATGTATCAAATTCTTGGACAAAAAATATGCACCTCTTTGTCCAGGCCTCCCTGGGGCTCCAGTATTTCCCCTTTGTCCTTTTACTCCAATACTTCCAGTATCTCCCCAGAAACCAACTGGACCTGGGTCACCTAAGAGAGTGCAGTCAAACCTTGAATTTAGAATTCCTCAGTTTTATAAAAATAAATAAATAAATCCTGAAAACGTTGCCCCGGTTCTTGTACGCTGTCTTGGTTATGGTACAATATTACGTGTAACAAAGTAGTCAGGTTGCTCCATACTGTATAATTCTGTGGAATTAAATGGTCCAAAAAAGAACCCTATGCATTGCTTACTCTCTGTCTGTGTGTTTTTGATTGAGTCCAACTGCTGGTGAGAAATACTATTGAATTGAGAACCTGTTGCAAAATATTAAGCTGGTGTCCACATTGTGATCTTGCCAGGATCTATAAGAAGTCTGCATCAATAACAAGTTCCTGGTGAAGACAGAAGAAATCAAGAAATGAAAATTAGACACCTGGCTGACCGGGGTCTCCTGGGGGTCCAATCAGGTCTAAAGGTATTGGAGCTGGAGGCCCTCGAGGACCCATGGGACCAGGGTCCCCAGTCATTCCTGGTTGACCCAAGGAACCTTTAATTCCATTATGACCAGGGTCACCTATAAACATAACATTTCAGGAAAGTAAGTCTTACTGGATTTTCTTATATATGAAGTTTTTCTATACATTTCTCAGCTACCTATTTGTCCTGGTGGTCCAATAATTCCAGGCAATCCTTGTGGCCCAAATTGTTGTAATCCATCTGGTCCTGGGACTCCTCTGAGTCCTGAGAAAAACTAACTGGTTTAACAATAATCTAAATGAAGTTCTTCACTTCAAAATGATCAATGACTTCTCGTAGCACTGCGTAATGTTGGTGTAGACTCCTGCCTTACCTGGTTGGCCTGGCAGCCCGTTTTGGCCCTTTATTCCTTTTGGTCCAATATCACCTTGGGGACCTGGCACTGTTGTCCCAGGAAGACCGGGCTCTCCTGCTGGACCAGGCCTACCAAACCCAGGAGAGCCTTTATTTCCCTTCATACCTGGCAAGCCATCGGGTCCTATAAAAGGGGGTGGGGCAAAGAGACAATGACCAGATACAATGATGATCAGGTAAACAGACACAAGTATACCATTGAAAACAGAATAGAACACTGACCGGGAGACCCTGAAGCACCATCTGGTCCTGGTGGTCCAGGAAGAGAATAATTACATAAACCTTTGGGACCCGGTGGTCCTGGTGGTCCAACTAACCCTTTGTTTCCTGAATGCATCATGTGCCAGGGTTAGATAAATGAGTTTTTGATAGTATGGAATTCTTTATCATTATTATATAACTGTCCGAGGATTTTAGGGAACCTCTTTCTCCTGGTGACCCTGCATTTCCTGGTAATCCCGGGTTTCCAGGTGATCCAGGGATTCCTGGATCTCCTGAAGCGCCTTCAGACCCTTCATCTCCTCGTATTCCTGGGAGGCCTTTGAGTCCCGGATATCCATAACCAGCATCACCCTGAGAGAAGAAGTAAAATCTTAAATTTTAAAAGTATTTTAAGCCTCTAAAGGTTGATTTGTACTACTGACTTTTAAGCCTGGAAGACCTGGAGGCCCTTGTTGACCTGGCCGGCCAGGGAGACCCAAACCTGTGGAACCTGGTAAACCAAGGGCTCCCTTCTCACCTGTATAACACGCACACTTAGTACAGTAATGTAATACTAAGTATGAGTGTTAAGTTACAAGTGGTGAATTTGGGTGAGTGCCGACAACCTTTCTCTCCTGGGTCTCCTGGGGGTCCAGGGAATGATGTATCACCAGGTTCCCCTTTCTGTCCTGGGAAGCCTGGTCTGCCAATGAAACCCGGAGCCCCTGGATCACCTACAAATTGGTTTGTTTTTATGAGAATGAATGAGACGCTGGATAAAGCCATGCAGATTACCTTCTCTGCCCGGTGATCCAGGTAGACCTTTAAATCCACGTGGTCCAGGAAGACCTTTGGTGTAGATGCGGCTTGGTTCTCCTTTCTGGCCTACCAGTGAAACAGGAGAAAAGACACAAGAAGTCCATCTGCCTGTCTTTCAGAGCTCTGTATGTACTGTAAGTCTACATCTTTACTTACCCGGAATTCCAGGTTGTCCAGGAAAGCCAGGTACCCCAAAATCTCCCTTAGTTCCAGGGGGTCCAGCAGGACCATATCCAAATGGTCCAGGGTAGCCTTGTGGCCCTGGTCTGCCTGAAGGTCCAGGTGGACCTGGGAAGCCTTTGTCTCCCTTCCCACCATTGTAGGGATACTTCAGAATGGATAAAAATGCTTATTATAATTAAAAAAATATTCTTTAAGTTTGCAGAGTAGAAAAAAGAACCTTATTACCGAATCCCCTGGAAGACCTTGAACACCTTTGGGGCCAGACAATCCTTGAGACCCAGGGAGGCCATCTCTTCCGGGACTGCCAGGGTATCCTAGGTCTCCTCTCTCCCCTTTCATCCCTGGACCGATATCGGAATATGGTTCTCCTTTTTGTCCAGGGAACCCTGGAACTCCTGTTACACCAACACGACCCTTGGTAGAACAAAGAATGAGTCAACAAGAGCCAACAACTCAACCTTTTAATGTATATTTTCTTACTGGACTTCCGCGTATGCCTTGAAGTCCTGGGAAACCCGGATCACCATTCTCTCCTGGTCCTTGATTATATCCTGACAGTGTAAAGAAAATGTTTACTATTGTGGACTGGTACATTTGACCTTGACCTCTTTTAGTAACATATTTCATGCTTTGACACAACTGAACAATGTATTTTGTCTTTTACCTGGTTGTCCTGGAGGACCAGGTGGACCCGGCGGACCTGGTAATCCCGTTGACGTACAATCATAGCAGAGTTCACCCTGTCCCCCTGTGAAAATCAGCTGTTATGATCAATGTGTTTCAATGTTTTTAACCCTCAGTAAGTATATTCCAATTTTCCTACCTTTCATTCCAAACATCCCATCATATCCAGCCGGTCCGGGGATACCCCTGCTTCCTTTCATTCCTGGCTGACCTTTGACTATTTTGCCATCTACAAGAGTTGAATACAGAACGGTGTTCATACTTTTCTTTGATTCAACAGAATAAACTTCATTTGTCATCACAGCAACTCCTAAATGACAGTGTGTGCTTTTGGGTGAGCATTTGATGTCGATGAGAGACAATATACATAAACCGTTGCAACAAAGGTGCTATAAAAGCACAATAAAAAACATATTTGATCCATATTATTTAATCCCCCTTGCTGGCATGCTGATGTGCAGAAACAGTTAATCAGGCTGTAACACAACATAAAAAGCAAAGTGTTAGCGTATCAATCATTTCATACTAGCAGCAGTTGACACAACCACAATAATAGCATATCATTCAATTCTCTGACTGTTTATTATTATCTTTTGAAAGGTAGATATCATCATGGCCTGTAAGTGTATGCACCATAAATGCTCCAATTAACGCCTCTATTCAGTTAACTGCTGTGTCTCCTATTGTTCACTCGTATCAACTTGTTTTAAAACATCTGCACATACTTTTTTCTTCAGGAGGTCCACGTGGGCCTTGATCCCCAGCTGGCCCTTGATCACCAGGATCCCCTTCTGGACCAGGAGCCCCTCTGTAAATATCGCCTGGTTCCCCAGGATCTCCTTTCGGACCTGGAAACCCATCAGGACCTCGTGGACCAGGAAAGTTCTGAAGTGATTCTCCTGTGTACAATTTAGTGGGAGATGATGAGTAATGGGATGCTGTGGATTGGTACATTTTGTGCTTAATATGGGCAAATGTCTTCATGTAGACATTCAGATAATCAGTCAGCGCTATATCAAATATTCTTCAAAGTGTGGCCTGAGGGCCATTTGTGGCCTGCAGCTTGTTTGTTTTATTGGCCCAAGGCCAAACCCCAACACAAAAGAGCAGCAATGAGGAAAAAGACCAAAAGATAGGAAAAGGAAGAAAAGCTGAAATTAATGATTAATAATGTCTTGTAAAGTCTTTCAGAGAGGGAATTATACACATGCTTCTTGTTTTTCGACTTCCTGCGGTGAAGTGTCCCAATACATTTGCCCATATGTTGTATCCAGCTAGATCAACACCTGGTGGGCCCATTGGTCCAGGAAATCCCTCAAAACCTGAAATAAAATACAGACAACTGTTATTTCATCTCATTTTATGCATTTCGTACTTCAATCCGAGCCTTATCCGGGTTGCGTTCATTTACCTTGGCGCCCCACTAGTCCTGGTTCTCCTGGAAAACCTGGATCTCCCTGATAACCCTTTAGCAGCCCATCCACAGGTCCCACTATCTGCAAAAGGACAGAGTTAGCAGTTTAAACCATGTTAAAAATTGTTTGCATCAATAATGAAAGGATATGATTACATTTAGTTCCCCAGGCGGACCAGGGAGACCTCTGTCCCCCTTTTCACCCTAAAGATGACAAAGCAGACAGTGGTACCTTTTAATAAAACATGGCAGCCAATTACAACGATTGTATTATGTATGTACATAGTAGATAATAATACGTGATGGCTGACCATCGCTCCTTGTGTTCCTGGATACCCTAGATCGCCTCTAGAACCAGGCCTTCCCTAAAAACAACTATATGTTATCATCAACACATACAGTCTACA
Source organism: Doryrhamphus excisus (assembly GCF_037039965.1). NCBI lineage: Eukaryota > Metazoa > Chordata > Actinopteri > Syngnathiformes > Syngnathidae > Doryrhamphus > Doryrhamphus excisus. The sequence continues at coordinate 19,658,905 of NC_136362.1, forward strand.
AACATCCCTACCATGAATCCAGCCTGTCCAGGTTCGCCATCCTTCCCCATCTTTCCCTGCAAGGACAATTAAGTCCAGTGAGGACATTAGATCTGTGCATTCAATCAGTACACTTGTGTTTGTTATAAAAAAAGAACAGTTGACGCAGCGCCTCTGGCATGCATTCATTTATTTTCCCATTAAAGTTCTTTTTGCTGGAGACACATTACATGCCAGTCATCATAAAGGCAATAAACGCTTGTGACTAAGGAGGACCTCTGTTGCATTATTCACTGACTCTGCCTTGGAGGGAGGTGGACTCTGCAAAGTTACTGTTTCACTTTGGCCTCCTTCAAAAATGTTAAGAGAATCTTCAGATCTGATGCTGTGTTAAATAAACAACACATTTGTTAATGAAAGACTCAACATTACCTCATTTCATTTGTTACTTTACACATTACCGCCATCTGCTGTTTAACATGTATAAATGCTTTATTAGTGAAACAAACGAAAGTATGATATATCTATCTATGATATGTCTTACTTCTGCACCCGGTTGACCTCTGTCTCCCTTTGCTCCTTTTGTGTAGGAGTCCCCACCAGGGTCTCCCTGGGGAAGAACACCAAAACCATTAGGGACAAACTGAAATGCTAGTTTTTGAACAAAGTAACTGAATTCCATCCATCCATTTTCTATGCAGCTTATCATCACTATGGTCACGGGCACGCTGGAGCCTATCCCAGCTGTCTTCGGGCGAGAGGCAGGGTACACCCTGGACTGGTCAGCCAATCAAAGTGCACATATAGACAAACAACCATTCATACTTATAGATTCCAAGTATTAATATTACAATAAACAAGGAACACAGTCAAGCTTCCTTGCCCAATATTTCAACTTCACAACCTATTTTCTCATCATGTGACTTTTTCTTGCAGGAACTTACCGGAGCGCCTTTGCAGCCTTTATCTCCGGTATCACCTCTGTCACCTTTGGCACCCTGACCAACAGAAGATAACACACCCTCCCGTACATGTTATTATATTTCATCGTCGTCAGCAATAAGTAATAAACAATGAATATGTATATAAAACATCTATTGTCACCTGGACACCTACTGTACCTTTAATACAAGACTCTCAGTGAAGAACTCCTTAATCCGACCTGGGGGTCCAGGTGGTCCTTGTAGGCCCTTTCTCCCCTGTATAAGATATAGAAAATCGTGGTAACGCAGAAATCACATTGACAAAATGATTTATGGCATGAATGTAATCATACACTTATTAGCATCTATACTTAAATGTAATCTATAAATAAATGTATTGCCTTTAGTCCACGTGGTCCAGGTGTAGCACCTAAACCTTCTTGACCCTAAAAAACAAACTAAAGCAGTCACTATTTACTCAGTCTCTGGTTAAATACACATAAATCTACATACGTACCTTGGATCCTGGAGTCCCTGCACGGCCTGGGAGTCCCTGGTAATCAAATCACCACAATAACGCCTACACCGTTTCGGGCAAAATGCAACCCAAGTTATTTACTCACAACTGGACCACGTGGTCCTGGATCTCCACCTCGCCCAGGTTTTCCTTGGAAACCTGGCTCTCCCTAAAACGCCCAGGAATAAAATTTGAGTTATGTGCTGAGTGTTTGGTATTGTCAACATTTCAATGCAAGCTTTTTACCGGATTGCCATCTCTCCCAGGGAGTCCTGGTGGTCCTGGAATTCCATCCACTGACACTGGAGATTTGCCCTGCACAAAAGCGGGTAAGTGGATGCTTTCAAAGGGCATTTTAGGTTCATTTAGTGCATCATATGGCCCATATTGCCTGTGATGTTAACATTACTGTGATATGTAGCAGATGGAAATCCTGAAATTGTGATGTTTTTGGATAAATGGACATATTGTATATTAAAAAGTATTCTCAGAGGTGGGCTGCACGGTGGACAAGTGGTTAGCACGCAGGCCTCACAGATAGGAGACCCGATTTCAATTCCAAACTTGGCCATCTTATGTTCTCCCCGTGTATGCGTGGGTTTTCTCCGGGTACTCCGGTTTCCTCCCACATTCCAAAAACATGCTAGGTTAATTGGCCACTCCAAATTGTCCATAGGTATGAATGTGAGTGTGAATGGTTGTTTGTCTATATGTGCCCTGTGATTGGCTGGCAACCAGTCCAGGGTGTACCCCACCTCTCGCCTGAAGACAGCTGGGATAGGCTCCAGCACCCCCCGTAACCTTTGTGAGGATAAGTGGTAGAAAATGAATGAATGAATCAATTCTCAGAGGAGTTGAAGTTGTTAAACTTTTCAATTTTTACGTCTTGCAATCGGTTGACAACCGGGGGCAGGTGCCCCAATACTTTTACCCAAATAATGTCGCACAAATGTTCCAGTAGCAGCTCTATTTAATTAACCACCTCATCTTCAATAGTTGATGAGTATGTGGGCCACAAAAAAAAAGGTTGTGGCCGTAACATGTTGCTTTAACTCATAAAACTTGTGTAAAAAACTTTTACTCAGACTGTGCTTGCAAATTATTTACATTTTTTTCAAATAATCAAATAACAATAGTCAGCATCCAGCAGCTTTATCTACCTTTGCATGTGCTTTAAAATGTTACTTGTGTTGTATTGGTGCGAAACTCACTTGTATTACACTTGCAGTACTGTTATTTACAATAAGCTCATCAGCAGTATACTGTAACTGGCTGAGCAGTTTACTCTTTGCTGCAATTACAACAGTGGTTCTGTTGCAGTTGTGTTGTGCAATGTACATAAATGACCATTTGGTCAAAGAGAGCTACATTTCTGCTTTCTCATGCACTCCAAATCATTCTTAAAGCTGAAGAGTTAAAACAAGTAAACACTTTTGCTTTCTATACTTACTTTCACATGTCTTCCTTCATTGTGATGTGACTGAAGGTATGATTCTGCTAGTAGCAAATAGCACAGCCAATATTTAAGGAAGCTACTATTGGTCCCTCTTGAACATATTCCGAAATGAGCTCCGGGAGCTTGGGGTGTGCTCGCATCATGTTATTATATATAAATACATTTTTCTACATCAGGATCCTGCCAGCAAACTTCCAAAAGGGCAGACCTGGGCACTTTTGCTAAATACACTTGTAGAAAAAGTACTTAACAAGTGACCTCAGCTGGCACAGCATATACTTGATTACCTTTGGTCCAGAAGCACCCGGTGGACCCTGTGAATTAAAGAGCAAAAGTTTCATAGGGGGGCAAAAACGTTCTTTGGCTATCCCTTGGTTCTAGTATTGTGTAATACAGTGGAACCTCCAACGTGCAAAATTAACCTGAAATATACTCAACCAATTGTGCAACCTCTATGGAATAAATATCGTACATTTCAAACCAAAGATGTTAGCAGACTTACATGTGTATTCAGGTTAATAGGCTACTTACATTTCACTACATTTTACTTTCAAACAGTGCCTTTACACAGTAATAAAGATGTTATGATGGCGACAATTTGATCCTGTAACACATTCTTTTTCTCCATTTCCTGTTGGTAAAATATATTTATACTTATATAGTTATTTTCTTGATATTTTGCACTTGATTCTCATAAAATTACAGATTTGTTTGTTTCCTATTGCTGTTTTTTTATTTTCCCATGATTTGAACTTTCTTATTTTAAATTTCCTTCATGTAATTATGATATTTTGACTTTTAACTTTTTGCACAACCTAATATTCTATAAATTATGGAATTCATTTTTTGTTTCATTTTACAACTTTAGTATTTCAACTTTATGCTACTAAAATGACATTATGACATTACTTCTACACCACTATGTACATCTGTGCAATACTTTGTTTTTATACTCAGTATAGTTACTCCAGACTCCATTCATTGTGCAATGTCTGATCAAACTCCACGTGCAATATCAAGGCTCTAAATACAATATATTAAGTTCTGTGTGAAGTATTTCTATAATGCCTCATATTAACTCACTAGCAAGATCTCATAGTGTATAGGCTGGTCATATGGTTCCTCTCGTTTCATATTATCTGCATACTGTAGTTGTATATAACTCTTTGTAAAACTGTTGATTTGTTAATACTTGGGTTGTTTATATTGTTTATTTTTTTATATTGTGTATTTTTGTACTGCTTAACTGACTCTGTACTCTTGCTGCTGTGCAATGCAAATTTCCCCACTGAGGGACGAATAAAGGCATATCTTACCTTATCTTATCTTATATTACATTAGTCTCGTAAAATTACAACTCTTTCTCGTTAGATATAAAAATATATATATTTTGATTTTTTTTCCTTGTAAAATTACTGCTCATTGTTTTGTTTGTTTTCTTGTTAAATAATGTGCTGTGGTCCAATAAAAAAACATCAGCGACAACCCTGACTTAGAGGTTCCACTGTATTGTGCCTTGATTTGTTGTCATACTGGAGGTCCATCACGTCCAGGGGCACCAGGAGCACCAGGAGGTCCATAGTCTCCCTAAAACAATGAGATGCCATTATAAAAAAGTGCTGTATATAATACATTATTAATACTTTTGTTAACTTCTATTAATAGAAAAACACAGTATCACATACAATGAAAAATACAACTATAATACAATTACAATGAAAAATTAGATTCATTGCATATTTAATATATGATATATCACACAATATATGTAATAAAAATAAGAACTAATTAATAATTAAAATAATAAAATAATAAAATAAAATATTGTACTTAATAATAATAATAATAATTGAACCTGTTATCATTAAGGCAGAACTTAATGATGTGAATCAGTGAATAGTAACATGTTGCTAAATTAAAAACACAAACAATGGACAATCTGACAAGAGTCAGGACAGCTAGCAGTGATACACATTGTTTCATTTTCTTTTTCCAGGAAACTGTAAATGGAAACAATTCTCATGTTGTTTTGTTAAACTCCTTCTCACATCTGTTCCATTGCAGCCTGGAGCCCCCGCTTGTCCAGGTGGGCCCTGCAGTCCCGGGATGCCCTGCGAGTGAGGAAATATGCATAAACACATGATAACGTAGATAAACAAAGTGAAGTTAATTGAATGAGGCAAAATAAAAGTTCACCGGTAAACCATGAGAGCCAGCAAATCCCTCCTTGCCAGTCAGACCCTGTAAAATTATTAGAAACAGAAATTGACTTTGACTTTAGGCACTTAATAAACTATAAAATATGTTGTTACCGGATCCCCTGGAAGGCCCACAGGTCCATCCGGCCCGGTGTTGCCCTGCCAAATACACAACTCTATCACCATTAATCCTACACAATTACAATTAGTGTTTAGCAGCATGATTTGAAATGCGTTAAAGTCCACCTTTGGTCCTCTGGGTCCAGCGTGACCGTCTGAACCCTTGCGGCCCTCTGGTCCTGGAGCACCTGGAACTCCTGGGACACCCTTGTCTCCCTGTGTGGGAGTGCAGACAAGGTGGTTAATACAAAAAGGTTTAAAAGTTGTATTTAATTTACTTGAGCAATACTATAAAATCCTAAATATTACACATAATATAAAGCATAAAATAAAAGAGACGTGTCACTCACCCGACTACCTTTCACTCCTTCACAGTGACATCGTGACCTTCCGCTGCACACACACTGAAACAAAAAACACAACTGCTGAAGTTTGCTCCCCTCGTTTTTCCTGTACAAGCTTCTCATATGAGCGATCAATGCATTTGATTGCATTTTATTTCCGCCCTGTGGTATAATTTGTGTCTGTGTGTGTGTATGTATATGGCAGGGCTGCAGATTGAGTACATGCACTGGATTTATGGAGTCTATTTATTCCAATAACAGCAAGCCATCAAATAACATAACATCTTGGTCCAAACCTTCAACCTCGGTTCAATAGAATGGGATTTAATGGAAGCCAGTAAACTACTGCTACAGTTTATTATTGTTATAATATGCTCACCCAGGCTTCTGCTGTGGATTCTATAGACGGGCAGTGGTGTGGAACTGCAATATGCTGAGAGAAGTTTTAAGCAAAATATTAGGCACACCTAATGATGTGCAAAACATTTGAATATACCTATTTTTAATGGAATGCCTTCATAGCGGACCCTCCATCATTTTAATATATGTACAGGAGAACTGTGGTTTTCATGCACCCCAGTTTTCGTAGGATCAGGTTTTTGTCAGGTCAAACAGTGTCCAAACAAAGCATCCACACATTGGGGACTCATTCTCTGCGAAGATAGTTGGGACACCATAGACAGATTGTGGTCAGGGAATCCTTTCATCATCTTTATGATGTCAGAGTGGATGGTTTTATTTGTTCATAGAACGCACACACTACTCGACTTCCATCTTTCTTTCAAGCACTGTGCGCAGATGAGGCGTTCAAGTACACTGCATATTTCTCTGTGTTGTGTGCGCTTAAAAAATATATTTTAATTTTATAATAACTAATTTTTTAGGACTGTCAATCAATTAAAATATTTGATCCTGATTAATCACATATTTGTCCATAGTTAATTCACAATTAACCTCATTTAATCGCAGATACATTTTTTTTTTAAACTTTTTAAAAATCTATAATAAGTTGGGGAAATCTCTTTGTGGTAAATGATTCAATGTGCAACTACAATAATTACACCAAATTTTATTTAAAAGGATATACATTTCATAACTAGGGTCATTATTTAAAACAATACAGTAAGCAAGCATATTCTCGTATTACCATTTTTTTCTGTATTATTAGCATATTAGCTCTTAAACTCTCCCAAAAACGTTCAGCAAATACAAAATGTGAGACCTCTCACACTGACACAAACATGTTTTTAATTTTTTTACTACTGTGTCAGCTGAAAATATGATTTGTTTATTTATTTAAATTCAAAATATTTGTGAGTAAAAAAGCCCATTTAGGAACATTCAGTAAGGATTTGCTTCAATGCACCTTTCCTTCATGAAATGCACAAATGAAAATACCTAAAACACATTACAAGAGTCATAAAACATTTCCTCAAAATTACAAACCCAGTGCAATTTCATTTATCTTAAAAAAATTACATTTACAATTACAAAATACACAGAAATTAATCATGATATTACAGTAATTGCAGTATATTACAGCCACTCCTATTATATGTGATGAGCCTAACTGCAAGTCTGCAAGTAACAAATTATGATAACATAAAATATGGTATATCATGGTAAAATGAACAGATTTTAATGTTCATGTAAAGCTCATGTGGTATGTTGGTGTATGACTTCATAATAAAGGCCACTTATTGTAATCCACTGCCTTGCACACTGCTGTAACATACTGTAACTCAACTGTGGAGGTCTGCACTCTAACTCTTCTATTTCTAGCATCTTATGATGACTTACACATTAATTTGCGTTTTGGCTCTTTTCTGCGGGAGAGTGTTTTATTTATCCGATGTTCCCAGACCTCGCTCACACAGGCCCACCAACATGGCCCGGCAAAGAACACTCTGTGTGCTTACATTCAGGCACAAACAACATCCCGTTGTCAGGATGCAAGATGTTGGCAGATAAGCACAGGCACTCTAGTTACAAGTATATTGTATATCCAAGTCCATCGCAAAAAGAGTACTTTATAATAGAGCTTTATAATATGCTAATTCAGAATTTCCATCGTCTCAAATAAAGTAAATCTTACATTCTTGGCGCCAGTGTCCATCAGCATCACAGCAAACAGGACCAAAGCAAGTAGCGACACTCTTCTTCCCATGAGTGTTTCTCTCCAGACACAACAGATCAGTAAAAGAAGCCTTCAGGAGTCATGAACATCCACGCTGAATGTTCTCTGTGCACGTTGCTAACTCATCACGGCTTTCACATTCATTCTGATACTCTTTGATTGCACTGGGCAGCTTCACCTTGAAGAAGGGAGGCGTCCACATGATGTCCAGCCCAAACAGCATCCTCATCTCACGCAGAGATTTTGTAGCTGCAGCAGATTAGATTTCATCCTGTTGGACATCATCCTGCTTTGTATGACTTTGAGGTAAGTTGTCTGGGTGTTTTTACGTTGTAGTGCATATCTTGTAAGGATGTGCTGTCACATTCTTCTTCATTGCGTTTGTCCACCTCAGAGGGAAGCCGTGAGGTGGCACCTGTTCACATGGCAGCCGAGATGAGCTCCTCACGTGCAGCTTTGTCGTTGTGCGCCCTCAGGTGAGCCAAACAATATGTAATTATACTTTATGTACACAAGCGTGTGGTAAAATAATACTTGCAACTTCAGAAAACATGTCCTTGAGTATGTACTACAGTATTCACCTCCTTCTTACATGTTTCAATGGTGGTGATGCTGCAGTACCCCACCAGAGAGTGCTGTTTTTTCTTTTTGTTATTTAATATATATGTAATACATTTTTCATTCATTTATTATTTACAAATATCTAACACAAAGTGGTGATTCTATAGCAAAATTATTATGCAAAAATAGGTAGCAGTTGGAGAATGTTGTCAGCACCTTTTATATTTAATACAGAGTAGTGATTTGATTTGTTTTCATGACTACAATGTATTGTGTATTTGTATTGTACACAAAGTATGACTGATAACCTTGCCTCCAGTGCTGCCCACACTCGTGTATGAATGTCTGGTGGCGGTCAGAGAGACATGAGCATGAATTGGCAGTTATATTTCTTTCAGACTTCCTTAGGGCAGCTGTAGCTACAGATATAGTTAACCACCACCAGTGTGTGACTGAGTAATACTGAGGTTCATGTATTTTTGAAGTGCTTTGGGTGCCTTGAAAAGCTCTAAAATCGAATTGTTTATGAATAGCCTGCACAGTGAACAAGTGGTTTACTCATAGGCTACACAGCTAGGAGACCTAGGTTCGATTCCCAGCTTGGGATTCTCTATGTGGAGTTTGCATGTTCTCGCCGTGCGTGCATGGGTTTTCTCCGGGTACTCCGATTTCCTCCCACATTCCAAAAACATGCTAGGTTAATTGGCCACTCCAAATTGTCCATAGGTATGAATGTGAGTGTGAATGGTTGTTGATTTGTTTTGGTGTACCCCGCCTCTCGCCTGAAGACAGCTGGGATAGGCTCCAGCACGCCCGCGACCCTCATGAGGATAAGTGGTAGAAAATGAATGAATGTTTATCATTAATATTATTATTGTGACTAATGAAATATATATAATATATAAGTTTATAAGTATATAAACCAACCTGTGAAATCACCATAAAGGAAATACACATTCGGTCCTCACCACTTTGCATTAGATTATTGCTCATTTGTGGTTGACCACAGTCAATTAGTCGTCAAAATATGCATATTTAACCAAACCGTACGTAATCTTGGACTAAACCAAAATCAACCACTGGGGTCTTAATTAGCTAAACTAACAAAAATGCAAATATTGACCATTCAGAAGATGCATTCCAAGACGCAATATGTAGTATTCTACGCTGGTCACCAGGTGTCAGTAATGTTACATTGATGAGACAATTACCACAACAGGAAGCACGCTGTCTAGTCTGTGTTATGTTTTATTTATGTCTAGTGCGTCGTCACTGTGTCACTGTCGTCTACTATACTGGGTAATACATGTGTAAAGGTGACTATGGGTGTTATTTCACGTCTACAGTGGCTGCAGTGACCTTTGTATACATCACAATTTTCTGAAACACACTTGTTCACTGTTTGTGCGGATGATCAACACATCTGCACACTTACTGTTTTAGTGAAAAGTTCACATACAAAGTGAAAAGTTAGAAAACTGTATATACAAAAATGCACAGTGTCACCGGCTGTATGACTATGTCACACAACCTTTGTCAGTGTGAAAGATGACTACTGTATTTGTGGTTTTAATGTATTTCCAATTTACAATAAAATAAAGTGACATGTTTACTGCATCAACAACACTGTGTGTCCAAAGTTGATACGGTTGTTTCATTATATTTTCTTTTTGCAGGTGTCTCCTTGTCCTGCTTATGACTGTACAGCAGATTGATGCAGTAAGCCTACTATAAACCATAAACATACATACTGTAGCTTACCACAGAACAGCTGCACTATAAGTATGTGTACATTTTTTCTTCCTACTCTGTTGACACATTGCTACGACTGTTTAATCGAATGTGTTTGCATTACAACAACCTTGCAATGTATTATCATTTCTGTAATTACAGTGCATAGTGAAAACCACTGCTTTTCATTACGTCAGCATTCTGTGACACATTGTTTTAATACACAATGTAAACTTCATCACTGCAATTGTGGTTTGATTTACTTTTAATAACACAGGCAGTGCAGCTGTACCGAAATAGCAGACCTATTAAAAACACATATAGCTCAACTTGAAGCACAAAATCGTTGTACTTCATGATGTGGTCAGCATTATTGTGTTGACATTCAAATCTTGTATTGGGTGTTTTTAGTCGCTATTATTTCAGAGTAACTAAACACACAATACACACTTTAGGGCTTTCCCTAAAGTTGCGAGGCGGTATTTAAGCATGTAACACATTGACGCACACAACATACTGTACATATGTGCTGCTTTGTAGTGCAGTAATCCCTCATTTATCATAGTTCATAGTACACAGAATATTTTTGTAGTTAGAGTATGAAGAACCTGACTTCATCCATCTTCTATGCGGCTTATCCGTCATTATTATCCTCATATACTCACACTTATGAAGTACGAATCAACAATGAATTATAAATAACATGCATGTTGGGGGAAGAAACCGGATCTCCTGACTGTGTGGCCAACTTGCTAAGTACTCGGACACCGTGCTGTGTATGACTTGCTAAACATGATTTTTACCATCATTAGAGCCCTCTAGACATGAAATAACGCCCCTCGGTATGATTTCATACAGTAGATGGTATTGTAACGTTGTTTGTTAACACACATACTGAACTGCTGTACCAGGGAATAAGAAAACATAACAGGAGAGACCAGTGTTGCCAACTTAGCGTCTGTCACTATATTCACACTCCTTTAGGTACTCTTTTTTCCCCAACAAAAAGAGGAGACACCAAACACTTTAAGGTGGCTAATATTGAGTCTACTGTATGTTTTGGGGATGTTATGACCAAAGCGAAAAGTGCAATAGGTTCAGTTTCAGTTTCTTGTGTATAAACTAATTGTAAATATTTGGTCCTGCTGGGAAAAACATGTCTGTGTTTGTTAGCGCAGTAAAAAAAAACTCTGCATTTGGAGGTGTAAAGTGGCTTGTCAGCAGCCTCTCAAAGTATTTGGAGAATGATAACACTTGCACAGATCTCGACTCAAGGTCAGGGTCCTTATTTGGCCATGTCCATTTGGGAGCGCTGACCTGTTTGAGGCTTTGCCGCAGTCTACTTTCCCAAGGGAAATTCTTGTCTTCGTGTCTTCGTTCTCATCATAGTGAGAAATGGCAGATGTGGCCTACACAGAACAATATGTCACTTCTGCACATTAATATCATGTCACATCATAGACCAATTGGGAGCTTCTTGTTGATTTTGTCTTTGTTTTTCAGGGGAAAGTTGAAGGTCCATGTGAGGGGAGAGACTGCTCTGTGTGTAAATGTCTTCCTGCCAAAGGTGCAAGGGTAAGAAGTGTCATACACACCAGTACTGTAAGATGGTTGTCCACATGAAAATTATTCGGCTTTGCCAGTACAGTCCCACTGACTATGTGGTTTCCACTCGCAGATAATTAATTTCACCAACCAATTTCACCCATGTTAGATGTCATTGCAATTCATTTTCAGCAAATATCTGGTTGATACATTTGTGTTTGTACAATTATGTGAAGAAGATTAAAGAATCGATAGGGCTGTCAAAAATAGCAAGTTAACAGCAGTAACTAATTTATTTCACAATTGTTTGTGTAATTAACGCATCCACATCCTCTCAAGCCCAGGGGTGTATTTAGTCATTTGGGGGCCCAAGGCAAACCTTGTCATTGGAGCCCTCCACATATTTCTTTTTTCATTTGTTATTTTAATTTTTTCAAAATTATGTAAGAAATTACATACAAAAATATGTCATGTAGGGCACTTTATTCCTACTTTGTTATAGTTATCTGTCAACTTAAGTTCTCCAACACACGTCTTACAGTATGTATATGTGGTCTAAATAAACATAAAGTCAAAGAAAACAATAAGGGTGTTACGCCACAAAGGTTAAAGATCCCCAAAACGCTGACAAGCAGAGTGGTGTAGGATGAACAGTCTTCAATGGCGGGTCCAATGATGAGGAACAAGAGGAAAAAAATACAACTAACATCTACGGTGCAGGAAAGAAATGAGCAACCAAAAGGCACCATGAAAAAAGGTAAAGGCATTATATACTTGAGTAATCTAAGCTAAGGGCTGACAGGGTGTAACTACCAGACTAACAGGAAGGCAAAAAAAATTAAATGACAAAATACAATGAGCAAAGGTGAAGACACCAAACCAAAACAAAAACAAAGAGAGACCAATAAGGTGTTCACCTGCAGCAACTAACCAGTGTCACTGTGGAGCGTGACAAAGTGGATATTCGTATCACTCAGTAAAGCAACACTTACCGCGGAAGTACAATTTACAGCATTTAAAGGGGACTTATATTGCTTTTTTCCCAACTTCTGACCTATAAATGTAGTTAGAATGTTAAACGATGCCAAAGATTCAGATAATGAGGTTTACGCATGTGGAAATGAGCCATGAAAGAAACATTCAGGTTTCAGTTAATAATGTGAGAAGACAAGAAATAAATGCATTGTGGAACACAAAACCTGAGTTGTGTATACCAGCATTTTGTCAATCTTCTGGTAAAACAAGCATATTTATCTTTGGCACCCTCTGCTGGGGACTTTGGGTAAAGTGTTTGGGGAAGATGGATGAGACCTGTATTACTATTTGCATTCTCAAGTGGAGTGAACTTTTCCAACCAAAACTTCAATCTATTTTTTCATCTGCATTTTTATCCAGATTTTCACCAAGATTGTGTTATTCCTTGCCACTTGCTTTTGACCGAGATGCTTTATTTTTTGTAGGGGACACCAGGTAAACCAGGCAAGCAAGGACCTCTGGGGCCAATGGGGCCATGGGGCAGTGGAGGGCCACATGGAGAGAAAGGCAAACAGGGAACACAAGGGTCACCAGGCCCAGAAGGACTCAAGGGAGCCCGGGTAAAGTCTTGCATGACTAGAACACATCATTAGTTAACTTTCCTTAACATTCCAAAAACATGCTAGGTTAATTGGTGACTCTACATTGTCCATAGGTATGAATGTGAGTGTGAATGGTTGTTTGCCCTGAGATTGACTGGCAACCTGACCAGGAAGTAAGGATGGACACCAGACTGGCATACCCAGGAGACCCTAGTTAGGATAAAGTTGCACAGAATGTGGATGGGTAGTTGCAATTAAGTTGCACAAAACACCAATTAGGTTTGTTTTTGTTACATTTTAGGGTAACACTGGGGCTCCAGGTTTTCCTGGTAATGATGGTTCATTGGTGAGTAACCCACTTTCACTTCTTCTTCTGCAGTCTTTGGAAGAACTTATTCAAGTCTTTTTTTAGGGTCACCCTGGAGCAGCAGGTGAGCCGGGTTTGCCTGGAGTGGACGGCTGTGAGGGGGCAAAGGGTCAACCTGGTTTCCCTGGTATTCCTGGCTTGGATGGTCTCCATGGTCCACCTGTGAGTAGAGCAGCTCCGATTTTGATCATCCACTTTTGTATGAAATATTTTAATACTAGAAGAAGAAAGTATAGTACATATTAGGATGTAAATATAGTTTTTATATAGACACAAAGCCACTTTTTCATCATCAATAATAGTGTCTCTACTTGTCAGGGATCACCTGGACCAAAAGGACAGAAAGGAGACCTCTTATATGTTGATTCCCTTCCCGGACTCCCTGTAAGATTACATTTTTTTGTGTTTCATGGCATTTTTTTTAATAATTCAAGTCGTCTCTACTATTACCAGTCATGTTTTTTTTTTAAATGTTTTCTTTTTTCCAGGGAGATCCTGGTAGACCTGGAGATCCTGGTCTGCCTGTAGGTGTTTACTCATTTGACAGTAGTAAAAATGAAATCCAACAAAAATGCTGGCTTCCAGCCAGAAGATACTAATTTTTTGCAAAACATATTGCACTCTCTGACTCTATTACATGAAGTCAATTGGTCTTTTATTAATCCAGGGGTCAGTCGGAGTCACTGGACCAAAAGGCCACTTTGGTGCTCCAGGCCCATCTGGACGAAAGGTGGATGCCCTTTTTATAAGTGATACATTAACTATTGAAATAATACCCAATCTGGTGTTTATTGCCTCGTTTAGGGCTTAGAAGGCCTTAAAGGTGCTAAAGGACAACCAGTGAGTAGCTGCTGTATAATCAGGAAGCCACAAAAATTGACACAGGTTCATTTTCAAATGATTTATTTTGTACAGGGTATCCCTGGACGATCACTGCCAGGCATAGACGGTGACGAGGTAAGACACTAATTACAGCAATGTGTGTGTATTTGTGTTGTGCAAATATTGTCACTACTTTACTTCCATGTGCTGTACTAGGGTGAACAAGGCCCACCTGGCCCACAAGGACCAGAAGAAGTGATAGTGTTTCCTCCAGACTTCCTTCCGCCCAAAGGCTACAAGGTGTGTGCTCGTCAATATATTCACTATGTCTCCACTGGACATGTCCCAACCATCTCCGTCTGGCCTCTCTGACTTTATCTCCAAGGCCTCTAACATATAATGTCCCTCTGATGTACTTGTTCCTGATCCTGTCCATCCTGGTCACTCCCAATGAGAACCTCAGCATCCTCATCTCATCCTCAGTTCTGTGTCCTGCGTCTTTTCTGCTCTGAACCAAAAATTTAAAACAGATTATTTGTGCAGTCTTTGTTGCGGTTGACTTAGCGCTCACACTGGTATTCTCGTCATGGGACCAAGTACTGCGCAGTTGGCAGTTCTTGTGACATATTACATGATGTAACTAAAATATTCCAAACCAAAACAGGTTGGTTATTTTTATGTTACTGTATATATTTACAAAAAGCTTTTTAAATTGTATTACTGGTCTGTGTCCATTGGAGCTGAACTCAGCTGCACGATTGTCATGTTATGATCTATCATTCTTTTGGTCACATTCTCTTCTATTATCAATAAAGCTGTGCTTCTGTGCTTCATGTTTTTGTGCAGGGTGACCAAGGTCTTCCTGGACCATGTGGACCAAAGGGAATACAAGTACGCTATAAACATGTGGCACAAACAAAGGATAAATACTGGAAAATGAATTATTATTGTTCTTTTTGAAGGGTGGAAGAGGGGATGTGTTCAGTCTAGGAATGAAAGGAGAGGAAGGAATCCCTGGTTTTCCTGGACACAGGGCAAGTCACTTTACAATGACCA
Source organism: Doryrhamphus excisus (assembly GCF_037039965.1). Lineage (NCBI taxonomy): Eukaryota > Metazoa > Chordata > Actinopteri > Syngnathiformes > Syngnathidae > Doryrhamphus > Doryrhamphus excisus. The sequence goes on from NC_136362.1 coordinate 19,674,238, forward strand.
TGTACTGTATGCACAGGAAGCCTACAATACTATTTTCTTCTATAGGGGTTTCAGGGGTCTCCTGGTAGGATTGGACCACCAGGACCTGAGGTACAATCAGTGATAGGAGAATAAACATTCGTATAGTCTTATTGTGAGATATTATACAGTAGATATTTTGGTACATAGGGTTTACCGGGTGAGAAAGGGCTTCCGGGGCTCATTGGAAGACCTGGACCAAAGGTGAGCTCTCAGAGTTGAAGTGAATAATGGAAGAGAAGTTTAATCTCAAGTGCGCTACTGTAAATATGACTTCTGTCACGTTGACCAGGGCTACCAAGGAGATGAGGGTCTGCCGGGTCCCTTGCAGTATTTGAATGGGAGTAGCCTCAGAGGTGAGATGTGTACCTTCTCAAGTAATGCACAAAGATTATGTGGTCACTTATATAATCATACGCATGTGCAGCACAGTAAATAGTATATCATATCAATATCTCGTTACATACAGGATTATTCAATATGTATCATATATTTTATTATCTGTCTTGTGTTACATACACAGGTCCAAAAGGTGAAAAAGGTTATCCTGGAACTCCTGGACAACCAGGTGACCCTGGATTTATGGGCATGGAAGGACCTCCTGGCCCACCAGGATTAACACTTACAGGTTCGAACTCACCTGCATTACATGATTTTTTTCCATACAATACAGAGTGGACCTCAGTGACAGTATTATTTACCTATGGAGAGCTTGGATGCTAGTTTCTATATACAGTTTTCCTTTGATTATTGCGGTTAATTGGTTCCTGGCCACCCTTGGCCATCTCTGTGTGGAGTTTGCATGTTCTCCCCGTGCATGCGTGGGTTTTCTGCGGGGACTCCGGTTTCCTCCCACATTCCAAAAACATGCTAGGTTAATTGGTAATTGGTGACTCCAAATTGTCAATAGGTATGAATGTGAGTGTGAATGGTTGTTTGTCTATATGTGCCCTCTGATTGGCTGGCCACCAGTCCAGGGTGTAGCCACCCACTGTCTCCAAAGTCGCCTCCAGATCACCTGTAACCTTAATGAGGACACACGAAATAGAAAACGCATGATGTTTTTTTCCTTTCACAGATGGCCCAGGCCCCCCTGGCCCACGAGGGCCCATAGGTCCCAAGGGCTTTAAGGGAGAACCAGGGAGATATCACGACTCAATCAGTCCACTCCCTGGACCAAAGGGAAGAAAAGGTATCCGTGGAATTAAAGGTGTGACTGGACTTCCAGGTGCTCCAGGTAGGTAAAAAAAAAACATATTTATGTCCTTGCTGCACATGACTGAAATAGTAGTACTTGATGAAATACCGACTATGTTCTGTTTGTGGTTTATCAAGGATGCGGAGGTGAGTATGATACCATCATTTGAATCAACTATTAATCTGTATTAATCGAAATGACTTTATGTTTATGGTTGTATATTGGCTGATTCCATAGATTATTTATGTGTGCCTGGCGACAAGGGTGACCCTGGTGAGGATGGACCTAAAGGACCACGTGGAAATAAAGGTCTCAAAGGGTATAAAGGTGCAAAGCCATGTCTTTGATGGTTCAAAATGTATGGAATAGACCTGACCCAATTTCCATACATACTGTAGAACTACTGAACAACATAACCGATGTATATGTATGTATAATATCAAATATTTTATTATGTCATCTTCAGGTTGTCAGGGTAAATGTGAATGTCGGTTCAGCCAAGGACCAATTGGTCCCCCTGGTCCACTTGGTGATCCAGGATCTCCAGGATTACCAGGAACTCCAGGATTTAAGGGGGATCCAGGACCGAAAGGACAAGAGGGTCCCCAAGGCCCACATGTGAGAACATGAGGAACGCCATAGGAACCTTGTGTTCAAATGCAAACTAACACAATTCATATTGATATATTACTTCTGCAAAAACACACATTTGAGCACAACTTTGTTGCAGGGGATTAAAGGATTTTTTGGTCAAAAAGGAGTAAAAGGCCAAAAGGGATATTCCATTGTCACTGACATCAAAGGTGAGCATGGCCTCAAAAGATGTGAAAACGTCTGCACGCCTCTACACTGCAGTAATAAAACGTATGATTTAAAGGTGCAAAGGGAGACAGGGGAGATCCTGGATATTCGGGTTCTACTGGAAAACCAGGTATACCAGGACTAGATGGTCGCCCTGGACAAGATGGAGACCCTGGACCACCAGTAAGTGGTGCATTTTTACAATTCTAAACTGTGTATGACTTAATTATGGATGTACACTTTTTGTTACCAATCAGTCTGATCATAACTAACCAGACCTGATCACATTGCAGGGTGATGGGTACATAGGGGTACCTGGTCCCAAAGGAGACCCGGGCATAGTTGGTCCTAATGGGCTACCAGGGCAGGTTGGTCTTCCAGGTCCTGGTTTCCAAGGGCCCCAGGGTCTACCTGGACTGAAAGGAGACCAGGGGTATCCAGGCCCAAAAGGAATTTCAGGGCGAAAGGGTCCTCAAGGTTGATACTTCTCTATTTGCACAGATCTTCCTCACCTCACATGTGAACCTCAGAACTCTTGTTGTCACTGTATTGTCAGGTGACATTGAGCTATGCTGTCATGAGAACGGGACTGGATTGCCTGGTCCTAAGGGAGAACCAGGTTCACCTGGTAAGACAATTAGTCTACAGAAACTACCTACCTCACTTCGGTCATTATTGGTTCCTGTTGCAATATTCTCGTTATCTTGAATCTGTATAGGGATTCCAGGTGATCCGGGAAGGAATGGAATCCCTGGAGCCCCGGGACTTCCAGGCTCTAAAGGCAACCAAGGAGATTATGGTGGAATTGGAAGGACTGGACCTCCAGGTTATCACATCTTTATGTAACAGAGGAGATGAGCGGTTAGAGGAAAACATAACTTAGGAATGATTATTTAAAACAGGGCCTCAAGGTTTAAATGGGGACCCAGGTGACCCTGGCCCTCGCGGAGGTAGTCTTGATGGGCTACAAGGCCCTCCTGGAACGCCAGGTCAACCAGGGAAGAAAGGTTCCCCAGGAGATGTTCTCAATGCTTTGCCAGGCCCTCCTGGCTCCCCTGGTCCCCCTGGAGTCATCGGAAGAAAAGGAATTTTTGGAAGACCAGGAAACCCAGGAATTCCAGGTAAGCTTAGGTGCCATGAGTAAAATCTCAATATCTGTGTATTTCCGAAAAAACATCATGGAATCACAGGAGTACAAGGCAAACCAGGACAACCAGGTCGAAAAGGAGAACCAGGTTTCACTGGCGATCGTGGAGCTACTGGTCTTCCAGGCCTACCCTGTGTAATATGTGAGCTTACTGGACCTCCCGGACCGCCAGGGAACCCTGGACAGAGAGGCATTCCAGGTGAGTATACTGCAGTAAGACAATTATGGATATGATTTGACAATTTAACGAGATATCATCTACCCATCTATGTTTTTCCACTGAACATTTATTTTAATGTAACGTAGGCTTTCCTGGTCAAAGGGGCTCAAGGGGAGATATTGGTCTACCTGGTCATGGTCGTTTGGGTGCACCAGGCGTCCCTGGTCCTCCGGGTTTACCAGGCCCACCAGGACCCAGAGGACCTTCTGGTCTTCTGGGAGACCCGGGGTCTGATGGCTGGCCAGGACAGAAAGGTGAACCATGGCAAATGTCCAAAAGAAAGAAACTAATGAAAAGTGTTGTTTACGCCTGGACTGCCCAGTCAGAGGGGTGTGCTTACTTAATCCTGCTAATTAGACTTTTTATGATTCATGAAGGTGAACGGGGGTTCCCTGGTAGAGCTGGAGTCAGAGGTTTACCTGGACCCCCTGGACCTCCAGGACCCAGAGGGATTCAGGGGGAAAGAGGCTTTAACGGTCAACACGGTGGCATTGGAGAAACAGGATATCCTGGTATTAAAGGTATCCTGACTACACTGCGTGTTGTTATGGACTCCTACTGTAACCTTAGTATAGCTGTTATTGTTCCAGTGGTTTACAAGCCAGTCCAGTACATATTTAAAACCTGTTCTCCATTCAGGACTCAGAGGTCCACAAGGATTACCTGGACCACAAAGACTGTTGAACGCAACCAAGGGCTCACCAGGCTTACCAGGCCCAAGAGGACAACAAGGCCCACCAGGACCAACAGGCAATACAGCTATCAATCTCCTAAATGACCAATTCTAATAAACACCAATCAACATCATTTTACCATAGCCCAAATACATGTTCAATATCTTTTATGATTAATTAAATGTGTCGTAGGTGCAAAGGGCCAAACAGGACGGCCAGGTGATCCTGGACCAGAAGGGTTGCCAGGTGCACCAGGATTCAAAGGTGATATTGGTGTTCCAGGCAGGCAAGGGATACGTGGAGATCCTGGGTCCCCTGGATTGAAAGGTTTTCCTGGGCCAAGGGGATATCAGGGGCTTGATGGAAATCAGGTACAGAAAATATTAATAGAAATATTGCTTTTATGAAATGAAACAAATGAGGATATTCTTACAACAGACATACCTCAAAGACGTATTTTGTCTTTTAAAGGGAGATCCAGGACCAAGTGGATTCCCAGGAATCATGGGGGCTCATGGACGTCCAGGTGGAAAAGGTAAGTGAATGTATTAAAAGTTGGCCATAAATTGCAAATCTGAAGTAATTCATATATGATGTTATGGAGGTATAGCAAATTGGACTAACTAAATGAGACAAAACCTACTCCAGGTGAACAAGGAGAATCCTTAGGACAACCTGGACCACCAGGACCAAAAGGACCTCAGGGCGAGAAAGGATTCAGTGGTAAATTTAGAAAATGGTACTCTGAAGGGACAAAGAAGTGTAATTACAGTAGATACATATCAGATGTACAAGAAATATGGCAAACAATTGACTACTGACTACTAATGCCTCCCGTCTCTTCTACCCAGAACCATTTGGTCCTCCGGGGGATGCAGGCGATCCAGGTCCCAGAGGATTTGCAGGAAAGCCTGGCCAACCAGGCATTCCCGGAGAACCAGGAAGACTTGGTGGACCAGGTAATGACAATTTGAATCGTGGGCTGCATGGCGACCTAGTGGTTAGCACACAGGCCTCACAGCTAGGAGACCCAAGTTCAATTCCTCAGTCATCTCTGTGTGGAGTTTGAATGTTCTCCCCGTGCATGCGTGGGTTTTCTCCGGGTACTCCGGTTTCCTCCCACATTCCAAAAACATGCTAGGTTAATTGGCCACTCCAAATTGTCCATAGGTATGAATGTGAGTGTGAATGGTTGTTTGTCTATATGTGCCCTGTGATTGGCTGGCGACCAGTCCAGGGTGTACCCCGCCTCTCGCCCGAAGACAGCTGGGATAGGCTCCAGCACCCCCGCGACCCTCGTGAAGATAAGCGGTAGAAAATGAATGAATGAATGATCTATTAAGTATGCTGGAGTCCCTTGTTTATATTAGTGATTCTACAGGTTACCCAGGGCTCCGTGGCCCCCCGGGCCATCCAGGGGCTCTAGGTGTTCAAGGAGATACTGGTTATGTCGGTCCTCCAGGTCCACCAGGCCCAAATGGACCTTTAGGTAATATCTTGTTTGGACTCAGATTTGTTTTTAGATTGATAATATATGGAAATTGTGCAATGTTAACAATCTTGGGTCGTATTAAAAGGACTCCCCGGGCCTCCGGGACTTTCGGGACTGGATGGATTAAGAGGACCAAAGGGTATGAAAGGAGCAAAGGGTAAGGGGGATTTAAAATGTTTGTTATTTAGTATAAATGTGTACTGCAGAAATATAGAAGAGGCCACGTTAAATGATTAATGCCTGCACTCACTGAGATACATCCTGTTTCTTAAATATATTTTGTATTTATTATTCACTTCCAGGAGTAGGTATCCCAGGCCGTCCAGGACCAGATGGCTTTCCTGGAGTCAGAGGGTCCAACGGACTGCCAGGGCCTCCAGGACCCTCTTTTCCTGGGCCCAAAGGCTTTATGGGTCCACCTGGTGACAAAGGTATCAACTAGCTGTGCTCAAGACCTCAACTGAGAAATGAACTCAATGAAAATTGATATTGTTGCCTTATCTACTATTTGAGCCTTTGATTGGTCAGTAATACTGTAAGCATGTGAATTATGAACAACAGGTGAATTAATTAATGTATCGTATGTATACATGAGGGCTTGGAGATGTTGGGCATCTAGGTGGAATTCTGGGATGGGCGGGGGTGTGCTGTGGCCTCTGCTGGTGGACAACACTGACAAGTCACAGGAATTAAATTACATTTCTTTTATTAGGTTTACCGGGTTCTCCGGGTGAAATTGGATACCCTGGGAGAGATTGCGAAAAACCTTTGCTAGGACTCTATGGAGATCCAGGATATGAAGGACCTCCTGGACCGCCAGGTCTGTGCATGTCTTCCTTGGGTGTATGGATACAGAATTGGATTTAGAATGACGTGCATGTGAATTAGCTTATCACTGATCTTTTGCTTTTTTTAAAATCCAAATACATAGGTCTTCCTGGACCGCAAGGTGAACCAGGTGACGCCATTTTGTACAAAGGAGATCCGGGGCCAATTGGCTTACCCGGGGCTCCTGGCTGGAAGGGAGATAAGGGCTTTCCTGGACCTCCTGGACCTTCGTATTATCGAGGAATTGATGGACCAAAAGGTGAAATCTTGAAAAATAACATTTCACGGCTATTATAGTTTATCCATCTGTGCTTGAGCTGAAATGCACATGTACAGGTGAGAGGGGCCCTCCTGGCCCCAGAGGTTCTTTGGGAGCGAAAGGACAGAGAGGTGTCTTTGGACCCAGGGGAAGGAAAGGAGTACCTGGCCCACCTGGAGACACGGGTCAGTAGCACAGTGAATGCTTATTGTGGACCCTGCTAGATCTAAACAGAATGTTTGTTGTTGTACAGTCATGCTGTGCAACTTACAATAACGATATAACATGCAGGTCCCAAGGGGGCCACTGGTGATTCCGTGGCTGAAGTCCCAGACAAGGCTCCTGTTGGGCCCCCAGGACCACCTGGTTACCCAGGACCCAATGGATTCCCAGGTGCTATGGGCCCACCCGGGACTTGGGGACAAAAAGGCAAGGGATTCTCATATGTTTATGTTTACATGTGGTTACCAAGAAATACCAGAAAAGAAATGAGAACCAACCAACTACCAACCAACTACAAGACAAGATGTTTTGTCCTTGCATTTTGACCTATTCAATGTCTTTATTTATGCTGCAGGCAAAAAAGGTTCCATTGGATCTCGGGGCCTCCCTGGACCACCAGGCCCTGCTGGACGCAATGGTCCTGTTGGAGAACAAGGAGATGATGGCCAGAGAGGATTTGTTGGGCCTCAAGGTGAATATTACGGAATTCAATTCAATTCAATACACAGTAATTGCTAACCACTCGACCGCCGTGCCGCCCTGGAATTATTATCTTCTTACTAATTGCGTCACTCATCCATCCACTCTCTAGGCAGCCCGGGTCCAATCGGTGATCAAGGTGCGCCAGGTTACACAGGGACATCAAGATCAGGCTTCCTGTTGGTTCTTCACAGTCAGTCAGTCCAGGTGCCGCAGTGTCCTGAGGGTAGCAATCAGCTCTGGGCTGGATACAGTCTGGTCTACTTGGAAGGACAAGAGAAGGCTCACACACAGGACCTTGGTAAGTAAACATCATGGAATGAAGCGTTTCCTGTCAATCCAAATATTTATATTATATTTATATTCTGTAGGTCAAGCTGGCTCCTGCTTGCCAATGTTTTCCACTATGCCGTTCTCCTACTGCAACAAAGCTGCGTGCCACTACTCCGCCCGCAACGACAAATCCTACTGGCTCTCCACCACGGCCGCCATACCTATGATGCCACTCTTTGGCCAGGAGATCAGGGCCCACATCAGCCGCTGTGTGGTGTGTGAGACGCTCTCACCTGCAGTTGCTTTTCACAGCCAGGATCAGCTGGTTCCTACTTGTCCATCAGGTTGGAGGAGTCTGTGGACGGGTTATTCCTTCCTCCTTGTGAGTATTCACACAAATGGTTCTAAAAATCACGCTATTATCTTCCCTGAGTGTGTATTTGCTGTGTATCTCCAGCACACAGGGGCAGGCGACGAGGGCGGCGGTCAGTCTCTGGCATCCACTGGGAGCTGCCTTAAGGACTTCCGAACTCACCCGATCATTGAGTGCCAAGGAGCACGAGGTTCTTGTCACTACTATGCCAACCTATACAGTTTTTGGCTGACGGTTATACGTCCCATTGATCAGTTTGTCACCCCGAGGCCTGGTACCATCAAAGCTGCTGAGAAGCAGCGACGTACGGCCAGTCAGTGTCACGTCTGCCTCAAACAGTAAGGAACTCTGGGCACACGATGGTTGAATAAAAATAGTCATGAGTTATATTATGGACTTTAGAATTAAACTTGGTTACATTTTTTTTACATGTATAATGTCGCCGGTGCTTCTCTTGACACGGTACCTCATATTTCTGAAAACTGTCCTCAAGGATACTATTGTATTCTATCTAAATTGGAACCCACAATTAATTCATTTTGAAATGCGTATATACTCTATGTATACAGTAGGCTACAGCCTCTATGATCAAACACATGGATTAAATCAATTTTCCCAATAGAAATTAATTGACATTTTCCATTTTCAACTGCACAGGTAATGTTTTGCATACTATTTTAACTTCCATACAAGTGTAAAAAAGAAGTGAACTACTGTTAATAATAAAACTTAAAAACATCCTCTATTCACTCTTCTTACATTTTATGTCTGGGAGGTGACTAGCGTCACATAAAAACTAGAGGTCGCTGGTCTTTTATCGTTATTGTTATACTTACCATAGTGTACTATTCTATGTCAGAATAGGTTGCTTTTATTGTAAGGTTTTTATTGGTCCGCAGTATATTCTATAGATATTATTGAACTTAAAACAAAAACAAAAAATCACAACAGCAAAAATCGAAAACTCAGCAGTAATTTTACAAGACTATAATCAAAATATTAAGAAAAAAAGTTGACATTATATGTAGTTATGACAAAAAAGTCATAATTTTACAAGAATAATATCACAGTATTATGAAGAAAAATACATCATTTTAGTAGCGCAGTGTATTTCAAATATTAAAAGTCATAATATTATGCAAAACTAATTATGGAAAAATTATAATGTTACAAGAATAAATTAAAAATATTTTGTTAATAAAGACATAGTTAAATGAAAAAATAAATCTGTTAAATAAATTTTACAAGAATCAAATCAAAATATCAAGCAAAGAGAAGTCTACATTTTATGAGAATTAAGTTCCAATTTAATTAGGATAATAAATATCATTTTAGTAACATACTGATGAAGCATTATAGAAAAAAAATGTGATTAACAGGAGAAACTAAACAAAATAAAGTTAGGATTTTTAGGGAAATTTGTTTAGCTCTCCTGAGCTCTGAGGCACCGGCGGTGCTTCTGACAAAGTGAGTGCTCCTCCTCGGGCAGGCAACATGGAGGCGGCGTCCTCACTTCCACCTTCTCCTGAACTCCACCGCACCAGCGGTGCATATGTTACCGTTCATACACGGTAAGTCAGTCATTTATTATCATTTGTTATGAACTCGTATACTGCCAAAATCAGAAAGTGATGTTTCAGCAGTTGTTCGGAAGTCGGAAGTAGTCCAGAGCGCTTGGGAGTGTGGCCAATCACAGTGGAGTGGCCGTGCCCGGAGGCGGGCCATGGGTGGAATTAATGATAAGGAAATACAGCTGGAATAGGTGCAGATTCTGGAAGATCTAGAAAGTTTTCTGTGCGGGATATTGTGTGTAGCTGCTCTATAGGAATCCACAACCCAATATAAAGGGCTAAAAAATGAGCATAATATAGGACCTTTTTAAATTCTTTAACTGTGGCATTTTGTGCAACTAACTGCATATTAAACGTCTGCTATCTCTAAATATCCACAAATGATATCATTGCTTGGTTCCATGTCAGCTTTCAAGTTCATATTTATTTAGTTCTCTTAACAAACCCAAGTGACAATCAGAATACAGTAGTTTTTTTGCTCAAACATGTTTTTTTTTCTTTTTTTTAAATACGGAAAAACAAGTGCAATAAGACAGAGGACTCTGACAGTGCGGTGCTCTCTCTACCTTTTCACAGTGCACGTTTATACACACACAAAAGATTGTACATCATCATCATCATTATTACATTTCCATATTTCACCCACACCCTCCCCACAATATTGCGAGGGAATTTTGGGCAAAGTGAACATCTTAAAACAATCATGTTTTTATTTAATTTTTTTTTAGAAGATTCAACTTGCATACATTGTAGCTAGGCACACACGAACACAAAGCTCTCTTCCTCTCTCTCTCTCTCGCTCTCTCTCTCTCTCACACACACACATACAACACAGTAGCATTGATTCTCACCACAGGAGGGGGTTACTGCACTTGCACTCTGAGAGCTGTAGCTCATCTGTCAAACCCATACTATTTGGCAATGTGGACATTGTATTTTCATGTGCAGAAGGGGACCAATTGAGATGACGTATAAGCAGGTTAAGGTGGGGTAAGGGTGGGTGGGGACATCGTTACCAGCCTGATGTGATGGAACATGATGGGTAGTGCAGTTTTATTTACAAAACCTCCAAAAGAGTTAGAGACCCCTGTCCTTCTGATCTAGTGGTTTTGAGGTGTTGCCATGATATAGGTCCTATGTGATCTTTGTTCCCAGCCAAGTTATGGAGGGACTGCATGATGTCACACACAGCCAATCCTGAATGAAGGTTTTTGTTTTTTTCACCTCCCCGCCAAATAAAACTTTACATGGCAAAGCTCGCTACTGTTTTCAAAAATATATACTGTATATAAGCATCATCTTGAAAGGTATTTCTTATTAATAAGCAAGTGCATATGGCTATTATAATCTGCAGGAAAATTAAGAAATGTCCTAAAAGCTCAGGTGTTGATTGTACAGGCTGGTTGTTGGCATCAAGTATTTGCACTCCTCGTGCTTGCAGTGTGCATGGCAAAATAAAGGCGCTGGCAATCAATCAACCAGCTATTGCCACCGACCCCATGATTTCATAGAACCAAACACCCAAAGTGCAACCACACAGTTTTTAACAGGCTTTGGCTGGTTTTGGAAATGATACCGTTCATAATGTAAATATTCTAATTTGCTACCGCTCGCCTGACACACACCCGCATGGGTATCAAAAAGTACAACAGAAACATACTACACTTTCTCTGCCCCCCCTTAGAACACTCCAGATTTCATTTTTAAAAGGCTTTGACGAAGTGACGTGTTACCGTAACACACAAACTGAAGCGCATGAGGATTTCTGCTTGTGTTCTAGGTCTGGGTGTTGTACATTCTAGAACACGCTGGAGAGAAATCGGAAACCTGTGTATTAGGGATGGGCATTTGACAACATTTCTTTGATTGATTATTGGGAAATTCATCCATTAATTAAGATTGTACTGATGAATTCCATAGCATTAGCAAATAGCACAGATGAGGCAAGATTACCGTACTGTATTGTATGGTGAGCAAATTTTACTTCGACATGTGACTTGTAAACAAACATGCCGTCGATTGTGTGGGACCCCCTACTACCTCGAACACCAAACACTTCGCAACGAGAGACAAAAAAATCAACCCTCAGCACATCTAACCCCACCAGCATCGCCATAACGGCGCCTGGAAAGCCCACCAAGACGCACGTGCCACCAAAGAAGCTGCGTTTGCATTTTCAAGCTGCTGCTACTTTTGGTTTTGTAATAGTCATGATGTCACGATATTTGATGAGGACAAATCTACAGTTTGTCAAATCCAATTTTATCATGTCGTTCTTAACCCCATCTGTGCATAAAACTACAGTTAAATTGTTACATAGCTTCAAAATGTTATCGGTATCCTTAAGAAACGGGAAGTTATTAGTACCGGCTTGAAAAAAAAATATTGTGCATCCCTAATTAAGATAACCTTTCTCTGTATGTTCTCAACTCCTATTTAAATGCTCATTTTCATGGAAGTGTTCATGTTTTACGTCTTTAAACAGCAGACAAATGGAGACTGAATCAACAGCGCCTCTGCTGGTTGCAGCCGAGTAATGCACTTGATTATGCCTCAATTTCTGTATTAACTTGTCATTTCTTTTTCAATGAATTGACTATTACACCCATCCCTAATGTTGACGCCACTCCTAAACTTACAATACAACAGTAAAAATGTAAAACAGATGCAGACAAAATGGAATAGTCCGTTCATTTTAGTGTCATTCGGCACCAAAAAAAAAAAAAATGATTTGGGCATAAGAAAATTATGCTACAAGTACCAGTATTCATAGATTATGCTTTCAGCTCAAAGTAAGCAATAACAACATAAGATAAAATAATATAAAACAAACATTAGATTGCATCTACATCTACTATACATACTTTAGGATGCTTTTTAATCCCCTTTTAATCTGATTTAGAAAATATCTATTCATCAAATATCTACTCTACTAGTTATATTACAAGAATCCAGCCACAAGAAATAGAAAAATATCAAATATCATACCGGCGATGATAAGAAAAAATGACAACCTGAACAAGCAGAAATATTGCTATGGTAACACCATTGTCCTTTGACATCAGCGAGCATCATGCCTCTGGTGCTCGAATTGGCGTCTCCACGTGGAGAGGGAGGGGCTTAAATCCGAACAACTTTTTTTGGAGCAGGTGTGGCGGTCAGATGGCAGTGTCCCAGAAGACAGTTGTCTGTGTAGGGTACGGGGGAGGACGGATCTTTTTGGCCCCGCTGCTCTTCCCACAAGCTGGGAGGACCGAGGCGCTTTCTTGCTTGCATTGACTCCGCTCATGGTGTCTGTCCTCGCTCCTGTCTGCAGGAGGCTTCTCCAGATATCGCTGGAGGTGGGGGTGTTGTCTGGAGCGGATTTCTTTGCAGAGCGTGCGTTTCCTCTCGATCTGCTCCAGCATGGTGTTGTCGCCACATATCCACGGCATCTGGGGCATCTGAGGGCCGGTAACAGTGAAATGATATCATTGACTGAAGTTTTTAGTGCAACTTTGTGGATTGGTGGTGAAGGAATGTACTGCATTGATCCGAATACAAGATGCTATACAGAGATTTATACATGCCAAGTAACAAGGTCATATTGGGGTCCTTACGGTATTTTCTCTCATTGCTGCTTGCTCTGTCATACCCCTACCCTAACATTGAAATGGTACTGTCTCATTCACATATACCACACTATTACATTAACATTACATTATATTAACTAAAACCCCCAACCCTATAGTAAGCTTTTCACTTGTATTACCCAATATAGTAGATAGAATAAGAGTAAATAAGCCATTCAAGACATAAATGAGTCCTGTGCTTGTGTGTGTTGCTCTCAGTGTGTTGCCTATATGTGGCCGGCCACAACATAAGCCTGTTTTATTTATGAGATAATTCAAAGCCGCAAATAAAAACCTGTTGTTTAGGTGAGCAGGTCTCACTGAACATTACAGTAACATTACTGACACCTAGTGACTGGTGTAGAGTACTACATATCATTAATAATAACTTTATTTGTCTAATATTTGTATTCGAGTTCATTTAGTTATTTTTTTATGCTTGAAAATGCTTATTCCATTACATGTCATTTTTCATTATAAGTACAATTTCACTTTTGATAATTCTTGTGCTTACCTGGCTCTGGTGAGTGTCTGCTGCTCTTCTTTGTGGCGTCCCCATCGGGGAAGGGTTAGCAGGCATGGAAGGTGAGCGAGCGTATTTAGGTGTTGCTTTCATATCTACACAGACAGGATTAAAAAAAAAATTCCAGGTTATCATCAGAATGTGTTTTTCAAGAACCCTATGAAACTACTAATATACAGTAATACAGTAATACAGTATATCAACATCGGTTATAACGAATTACTACTTATTACGATACTATTTTCATTTCCCGGCAAATTTCTAGTCTTTTATGATATAATTAGTTCCGTTAGTACGATACTCGGTTATTATGATAATCCGGTTACTACGATGCCCTTTTCATCTCCCGCCAGCCAATTTGGTCTGCTTATATCGATACAAAAGCAGCTTAAATCAATCTTTGCTTAAGGATTTCAATACCAAAAAAGAACACGGCGAACGGCTGCTTCCAGTCAACTTTATTTTTCACACTTCCACCACCAGAGCACAACACACACACCGATTCCCGCACTTCCTGGTTCACAGGTCATGCTCAACCCGCCCCACATAGCTGGCCAAACACATGCCTGCAACAGAAGAACCAACTGACATAGCATACACACCTATTCCAACGAAGACACAAGCGTACAAATACATGTATTTAATTGTGTTGTATTCAGATATCTTTTTATCGCTTGCAATAATCACTGTTTTTCATATCTACATGCTGGCAGTTGGTTCTTCTGTTCATTTTTTTCTAATGAACTTAAAAATGTCTTTTGCAAAGTTTTGAGGAAATCCTTTGAGATTTAGGGGTGCCACCTCACACAAACTTTTGTAAAATTTCGGAAAATGTGCAATTTCGAGTCTAATTGCCAAAAAGTTGACCTGGAAATGTTGAGTACAATGAACTTCTATACAGCATCATTTTCTATAGGGTTATCAAAGGGGGCCCAGACCAAAGACCAAGCTGCCACTGCTAGTCTGAAAGGAACTAGTTGTTGAGGGCAGCATCTTAGGAGAGCTGGTAGGTTGTGCTGCACAGTGCCTAAAATAATAAATGGACAAGTGTATATCACATTATGTAGGACTACAGTACTACTCTCAATAAATATGAGGCATCAGTAATACTGTCTACTCTATATTACTGTTGTTGATGTTATGCTTGCTCAGCTATTAGCTAACTGTCGCTAATGTTAGCTACAGTAGACAATGAGCGCTAAATACTTATAAATATGACTACAAATCATTCAAATTACAAAGACAAAACCACAAATTTGCTAGTAATATGTAATAGGAGTAAAAATACCAACAAAAACATAAAGATCACCTCAGAGTTCTTGAGCTGCAGTCTTTGCTGACCTCAAATCTCCATGGCGACCATTGAACTGTTCACCACTTTATTCCACAAAAACAGATGTATGGTGGCACCCCTAAATAATCATGGATTGGAAAAATATTTTCTATGTGTTGTTTCTACATATATTGGAACACTTTTAGTACCCAGCCATATCAAAATTAAATAATTGTGTTTTTTGATGCACCCTAATGTACAGGTATAGGTGTGCCCAGTGTGTAGTCTGCCTTTCACCCACAGACGAAGGGTAGGTGGATGAATATGTAGACGGTGTGTTGTCAGTATGTACCCTGAACAGGCTAAGTTGAATAGAAAATGGATGGATCTTTGTACCTGTCCAGGGTTTCGGGTTAAATCTAATTATGTCTGCTCGTGTTACTTATGTATGTTTCTGTCATGAAGCCTCACCATTTCCGGTTCCTGCAGTCACTGGAGGGCTCCCAGTTGATTTACTGTTGTGTGTAGGTGTCGTGGTGGATGAATGCTGGTTCCTCTCTTGTGCTTTTGAAGGGTCCATACTGTGATTGGCTCTGTTTTCTCGTCGCGGCGTTCCGTCCGGTCTGTATCTGTACTCCATGGCCGTAGGGCTCTTGGTGATTTTCCCGTCATACTGGTTGTGATGATCTGAACCGTTGAGACTTCTGTCTTTACTGTCTCGTCTCACCTCAAGCCCAGTTCGGCTCAGATCTTTACTGTCCTGCCGGGGTAGAAGAGGTGGAGGGAGGTCTCCTCCATTGTGGATGAGCCTATCTCTCCCCTCGTTCTTGGATTCTGAATTGTAGCCTGCCCGGTCTTTGCTGCTCCTGGATGTTTCTTGTCGGGGGAGGATCTCAGGGGGCTGGTCGATTCTGCCCTCATATCTGTGTTCAACGTCATTCCGTGCCCTCTCCTTGCTGTCCTGTCGGGGTAACAAATCAGGTCGATAATCTTTGCTATCGTGCCTGTGTTCTGCACCAGTTCTAGCCCTGTCTTTGCCCTCCTGCCTGGGTAGAAGCTCAGGCGGCTTATCTCTGCTTTCATGCTTCGAGTCCACGCCGTTCCTGACTCTCTCCTTGCTATCCTGTCGGGGTAAGAGTTCCGGCGGCTGATCCAACAGTCTTTCTCTGCTTTCATGTTTGGAGTCGACACCATTCCTAGCACCCTCTTTGCTGTCCTGTCTCGGTAATAGCTCAGGTGGCTGATCCAGTACTCTGTCTTTGCTGTCCTGTTTCAGCAAACACTCCATTCCGTGTCCGACCCCCCGGTCCTTGCTATCTCTTCTAGGCATCAGTTCTCCATTGTTGATTGCTCTTTCTTTTGAGTCTCTTCGTATCAACGGGATGGGTTCAACAGAGCTGCAGCTCCGCTCTTTGGAATCCCATCTGGTAGGGATGGGCTCAACGCTGCTGTAGGCTTGGTCCCTGCTGTCCCTGCTGTCCCTGCGAACTGGTGGCGCGTCTATGTCACTACGGTCTTTGCTGTTACGCCTGTGAGACAGTGACTCCACATTGCTGGATCTGACTTTGTCTCTGTCTCTGTCTCTGTCTCTGTCTCTGTCTTTGTCTTTGTCTTTGTCTTTGTCTCTGTCTCTGTCTCTGTCTTTGTCTCTGCGGTGAGACGACTCTTTGTTGTGGCGCTCCTTGGACTCTCGCTTGGATTCCTTACTGTGGCTGTGACTGTGGCGCTCTTTGCCTTCACGCTTGGACTCACTGTGGGACTTACTTTTGGCCTCAGCTGTAAAACAAACAGAAAATGTTTAGAATACAGTTTTCCCTTGCTACATTGCGGTTTTTGGTATGAATGTGAGTGTGAATGGTTGTTTGTCTATATGTGCCCTGTGATTGGCTGGCGACCAGTCCAGGGTGTACCCCGCCTCTTGCCCAAAGACAGCTGGGAGAGTCCAGCACACGCTTGTGAGGATAAGCGGTAGAAAATGTAACTTATTGTTTATTATAGCCTGCACTAAAACTGCATGTTTGAAAGGTAACACCCTACAATATGACACAATGCAAACTACAACCACCATAATAAATGTATGAAATTAATACCACTCTCATGGTGTAAACAGGCCAAACTGAACATTATTGTCTTGGTAAAGGCAGATTTGTTTAATTCATCCTTTACGTTGGATTCCATTATGCTGTGGCAGGTCATTGTGCTTCAGATGCAGCTGCACTATAAACAATGTCCACTAGATGTCGCTACAACACACTAATGCCTCTACCATTAAAGGTAGAGCTGTGTCTTTGGAGGACTGTAGTCATAGTTTAGGCCAAATTGATCCATACCCTGACCACATTTACAAAAAATTACACTTCATTAAGGGACCAGGTATCCTTTAGGTGTTCAGTTTTCCTTATGTGTATATGTTATGTTATTCTATATTATTTTCAGTCACAACATATTCAATATTCAATATTCATTCATTCATTCATTTTCTACCTATCCCAGCTGTCTTCAGGCGAATGGTGGGGTACACCTTGGACTGGTCGCCAGCCAATCAGAGGGCACATATAGACAACCATTCACACTTACATTCACACCTGTGGACAATATGGAGTCACCGATTAACCTAGCATTAACCTCTGGGAGGAAGCCGGAGTATCCGGAAAAAACCCACGCATGCACGGGGAGAACATGCAAAGTCCACACAGAGATAAAAAAACAATAGCAGGGTATTGTGTTTCTCTATGGCTACTATGAAGGTTTTACATAGAGTGCCAAGCCTAGGCGTGTGTCACAAACACAACCTATGTGTGCACTTGAGTGTGAGTGGTGATTAACCGGTGGGTAAGTGGGTCAACTTCGTTGTTGACGCTTTGACAGGGCGAGTGACAAAAATGATTGTGTTTGTGTTGTTGATTTGACATACAGGCCCATGGGGAACTTGCTTGCAAAGTGATGTTGTATTCCAAAGGCATGTGAACCTGTTTATAAACTTGTAAAATATGGCTTAGACAAGCTAATATCATGAAAAATGCTTTTAGACTATACAACAAACACAAACGGGCATGTGATGAATTCAAATCCCATTAGCATCAACATCAAGACTTCGTATATTGAGTGTGAAATCTCCTTCTGCACCACCTTCCTGATTGGCTCAGCTGTAACTCTACAGTCATTGGACAGAAAAGACGCAGCTGGAACGCACAGATGAGGTGTCAGATTGGAGTAGAGCGCTACAGCTCTATCCCCCACATGAGGAGTGTGTTGCTCCGGCAAGCACCGGCATGTCCTGAGCTGTGATTGGCTGCTTTACTCGCAGGGAGGGAATCTGCAAATAAGAAAGAGGGACTTCTCCTCCTTCCGCTGTTGCTATGTTGTAGTTGCTAAGAGCATTGAGTAGGGTTAGATGTTTGGACTCTTTTTTGTTCTTGCCTGTTTGGTATTGTTCATATATCTACAATACACTTATGACTGCACTATAGTTATACTGTCCAATTAAAAATGCTCAAATGTTTGGGATTTCTCAGCACAGTTAGCTTTCTTCAGTTGTGTCATTGTGTTTATTAACTTCTCGCCATGCATAATTCCCTTTCTGAGAATGTCACAGGACCAGTTGAGAGACTTGTAGAGGCTAGACAAGCGGACTGTTGCAAAGGGCAAAAACACCATGACTCAATATAACGGGAGTCATTAAGATGCCGTATTTAGCTTTTTTTCCCTAGTTTTCGACTGGACAAGACTTAATTGATCAAAATATTATCTTTCAATTACTTTATTTTAGTATTTTATATTTTAGTGTATGTAACTATTTCTTATTTATAATACTTATATTTTTTATTTTTAAATCATGACTAAAAATGTTTCATTTATTAAATTTTATTTCATATTTTTCTGGATTTTATTCTACATATAAATATGAATTATTTTCTTATTTTTAAATATTCTTGTTATTTTTGCTATTTTGTAAATAATTTTCAAGATGCAGTTTTATTTCTTTTTAAATGTGTGACTAATTTGTAATTGTAATTTGTAACATATGTGAAATGACTCACTCTCTCCAGGCTCTTTCGATTTTCTCCCACTGGCGTTCTTCTTCAGCATGTTCCTCCCGGTGGTGAACAGGTTGGTCAGCTCATCCAGCGGGCTCGTTGGTGTCCGTGAACGTCCTGTCGACACATTCTGCATGGAGCCATGGAGCCGCCCCACGCCATCATGGGGTGGCGACCCTTTGCCATGAGGAGTGGCGGAGGCGCTCCTCGGCAGCCCCCCTGGGAATGGAGTTGTAGCATCAAATGGTGGTGTCCGCATGAGGCTCAACGGGGTGAGACAGCGGCCCATGCTCACTGGAGATGGACACGCCGAGTGGCTGCGCTGATACGAAGATGAGGAAGAGGTTTTGTAGAGTGTACATGGCAGTGGAGGTGCGGAGGAGCGCCCGGAGACGGTTAGGGTAGGGGTGGCCGTGAGCTCCCTACGGACGTGTGCAGAGGAGGGTGGCTCGGCAGAGGAGGTTGGGGATTTACTGTAGGATGATTGGTTGTCCATCATTGGCAATTTGGTAACATCTAGAGGGGTGAGGGGAGACTCGTCCGAGTTGGGTGAGCACTGGGCTGGTGCGGGGGGGAACACCAACAATGGAGGCCTGTGGGTAAGTAAATTGGGAAACGGTGCAGGAATGTCACAGAAGGGAATGTTTCGAGGAGTGGAGCATCGACTAAGAGGTTCAGGGTCATATGGAGCCGGAGTAGGGCATGCAGAGCGACATCCCACTGGGTCGGTACGGTACTCCATATCATCCAGCATGGGGTACTTCATCTCCTCATACACTGACTCCCCGGGTTCCTCGTCCTCACTCTTGCAGAGTTCTCTCGCTCCCACATCAATGCCGCCCATCTCGATGTAGACCGGCTCGTCCTCACAGTCGTCAGTGGGGCTCTCGTCGCTCTGCGGTGGAGAGGTGTTGCGCTCGTATGGGAAGCCGATGTGGTGAAGCGCTCTGGCAGGGCAGCCGCCTCCGCCTCCATGGGTTTTAATGTAGGACTCGTCGAAGGAAACGCTCAGCTGTGTGTTTGGGTTCCTCTTGGGTTTGGGTGGTGGCACCCTCCTGCAGTCTTCACTGCATCCTTGTGCTGCCAAAGAAGGAAGATGGATGATGAGCACACTCAAAAAAGCACAGTCTCTGGAAAAATACTAAAGTTGTACAAAACTTTGCCAAACAAACCAAACGTCAGTGATGACCTGCACTCCCTTGAAGGATTAACTTTGCACTTTTTGCTTTTTCTATTGCTTATTTTGCAACAATTTCTTTTTAACAAATGAATAAGAACTTGAGAATACAAGAATGTGCATTGGAAATAAGCATTTTGGTTGATCTGTTTTAAGAATGGACTATTTTTATTTCATTTATTTGCATGTGTCCAAAACGAATGACTTTGACACGACTTTGGTGGTTTAAGGTATCACCCAGTGGTTAATTTCTGTTAGTTTGGTGTGCCGACAAGTGAAAAACTGCAACACAAATTATGTTGGCTTACATGCTTGTCGGGAAAGTTTGAGCGGTTAAATTATTTTTACACTTGTTTGGCAGTCAAAATGTTAAAACGAGGTCCACAGTTTGACTTTGTAACTGACTATTTCCGTTACCGCTATTTTCTATGTAAAAGAAAAACTTCCAGAGCAGTTTTTTCCCTCTTTGAGCATGAATCATTAAATGAATTTAAAGCATTAATGCAACACGGTGTGTAGTTCAGTGGGTCAGATGTAGGTCAGTGCGTATTGCTACGAGCAGTATCTTGAGTCAGATATGTGGGAATGGTTGAGGCATATGCATGTTTCTAGGTCACATATACAGCAGCAGAGTAGTATGCAAGTGTGGTATCTGGGTCATACACACAAACACACACTGTGGAGCTTCTTTCCGATTGTGGTGACGTAGCATTGCAGCGTGAATCTCTTTTGATGTGCTGCAGTGAGCCTTCACTTGACCCGTTGCTGCAGTAGCGTAGTCTTTAGAGTGTTACACCCAGGTTCTATTAGACTACTATCACCATCATCGTTGTCTTTTATGTGTGTTTGTGGGGTCACATCCCAAGATGTTTTAAATCACGGGTGCCCCTTCTGCTGACACGCCTGGTGGTGGTGGTAGCTAAGAGCCAGATCATGTCTGAAAATTTCAAGCTGCGGGTTTTGCACTTTTAATAATTCAGACAGCAGATGGCCCAGACACACGCATATACTGTACTTCCCATAATTGTATGACTCACCAGCATCATGTCAGACACACACACATAACTGCCCACACGTTCTAAAATGAAAGGAATTAGGACTAAATCTAAATCTAAATTACATGAAGGATCATTTACTTTGGTTAAAGACAGCTGAGGTCATATTGTGGATCGTTATTTTTCCGTACATCCTAGAGCATCTTTGACAAGCATTTTAGTAGGTCTGGCAAAACGCTCCTATCATATAGAGGATCTTGGACTTTTTGTAGTTGGCTCGGTCCTAAAAGCATTGGAATGATCCTATCATATCACAGAGTGGTTCTCAACTGATTTGGCTGAGTGACCCCCAATCATCGTTCAAATTGTTCCTCTTAAATTTCTTAGATACAGTCCTATATATTGAAAGGGACAACACAACGTGAGCTTCAGTGGTGAGAAGCTGTCCTATCTTTATGGCACGCTGTTCTCGAGCAGATATCTGCAGCTGTGTGTTGGTCGGATGTCAAAATCACTCCCCATGATGACATAGCAAGTGAAGAGCACAGACATCGCCATGGCCAGGCATAGACCTGCGACCCACTGGAAATGACTCTGCAACCTATTTTTAGGTCCCAATCCACCATTTGAAAATCACTGATATGGGGGCTCAGTAAATAGATGCAGTATGTACTTAAAAACGACAATGTGCTGCTGTCATAAACAGTATAGTTAACATGCATTTTGTTGTACAGTCGGTCCTTAAAAACATTGTAGCGCCCCTGTTATATGCAGTCATCCCTCGTTTATTGTGGTCAATTGGTTCTAGACCCAACTGGATTTCCGCAAAGTAGAAATCAACATTAATTAATGGAATATTTTTGTAGTTAGAGCATAAAAACATGTTCAAAATACAGTTTTTGTCATTATTAGAGCCTTGCAGAAACAAAATAACACCCCTAAAGTCACCTTTAGACTTACTAAATATACTCAATTACTCAATATAGTCGACATAATCACAGAAAATAAGACATCTTAGACACAAATAAGATAACATGGACAAACACATTAGCATTGACTGTGTTATTTCCCACGGTGGCATTTCCTGGAGGCCAGTGTACAATAATACTTGAGTGCCACTGCTGTCGGCCCCTCTCTACACCGCTAACCTACAGTATTACTCAGCTGCAGTCAAGCAAGCTGATGTCACAAACGTCACTTCCCAGACCCCACTTTTTTTAGGTGTACACAAAAGTCACAGATACTGCATTACACAACATACTGAATCACGTCTTTTGAGTGCTTGAAAATTTGTGTTTTCATTCATTTCTGTAGCCATGAATACGTATTATTTTCTTAAATATGCATTGTTTTTTATGCATTTGTTATTAATAGATAATAAAAACTCAAAACAGGAATCATTTATAAATTAATAATAAAAAAACACAATAGAATGTGGATGTGATGTTTGAACCACAGCTGTATCGATCTTGAACTAGCATTAATTTATGATTTTATGACATTATTCATAATTACATTAGCCAGTTAGTAGTAAAACCGTGACGGTATGGCAAAGATTTGCATTGACATTATATGCAAAATAAGAATAATATTGAACGAAGACATCTGACCACCGGTCCTTATCTTTTTAAAAATGCGGCCCAATGATTATTTCAGTTGAATAGCTCTGCTGTAGAGGATTTCAGGAAGATGGATGATGTGATTTCATCAGGATATTTAGGTGAGCTTATTGCATTTGCATGTAGTAGGCGTACTTTCCTTGATCAACAGCTGCATTCCTGCACAAACAGGTTTGCGTGGTGGATCAGTTTCAACAGTGCTCGTGACATCTCCGCCTCTCTGTCCCTTCTACTCTCCCTCGATTGCTCCTTTTCCTCCTGCACCCCTCCCCCTGTCGTGTTTACCCGCAACCCTTCAAACCCCCCCACCCTCCAAAGGGAAACAGAATCTAGGTCATTCGCTCCTCCTGAATGAATTCTACTCTGTCAAGCTCCTCCCCTTCCCACTACAACACACGCAACCCTCCCCTTCAGTCAGGAACACCCCCGCAGCCGCGTCGCCATTGGCTGCGCGGCTGCAGACTTCAGCCTCTCTGCAACCCCACTGGATGCCACTGCACAGGGATGCTGCGATTGGCTGAGGTAGAGGGGGTTCTGTTTCTGCGGGATGGTTGCCGTGGTGCCCAGGAAGATCTGTGTGCACATTCAGACATCCCCACCAATCTCAGCCAGACTGGGCCACTCCCTTCGCTTCATATTGGTGGTGGAGTATCCTAACTGACATGGAGTCCCAACCCTCTGCAACCTGTTTTATTTTGCTCTCAAAGCCACCTGTCTCAAAGACTTTCACTATACTGTACTAGTGATTTCTTCTAAAATACAATGTGGGGTGCTTTATGCAGATTGTCTCCATAGTTTGTTGTGGGAAACATTTATTTAGCTCAATTACTTCCATTTAGA
Organism: Doryrhamphus excisus; assembly: GCF_037039965.1. Lineage (NCBI taxonomy): Eukaryota > Metazoa > Chordata > Actinopteri > Syngnathiformes > Syngnathidae > Doryrhamphus > Doryrhamphus excisus. The sequence continues at coordinate 19,697,869 of NC_136362.1, forward strand.
GCTTGCATTACTCCTATAATTATGCCCTTGTGTTGATCCATGTCCAAATGAGCATACTGTGTTTATTTTGCCCAAACAGACTGACATTGCTACAGGGTGCTGCTACTAGATCTCAATTACAGCATCTCTACATACAGCTTTGCCAGTTTCAAACCCCCCAAAATGGTTTGGCTTTAATTGGCGATTTGCCTCAAAGCATGAAACCAGTTTTAAACAAGGTCATGGAAATGTCAAGATATGTTTGCCCGGTTGACAACTGAGTGTGCAACCAAAAATATGCAATAGCTGGATGAATGCGCTCATTCATCTGCTATCCGGCAAAGCTAGTTTGTGGATCTGCAACTAAATAGACGAAACTGGCTGTTATATGGATGAAACCTCAATAATCTAATATATATTAAGTGACAACAAGGCAGAACATAGAAAACTGTAGTATATAACTGTACTGCATCATATTCAGAGGTGCTCCAAATATTTAGCCTCCCATAAAGCTAAATCAGGTAAGCGGTATATAGAAACATCCATTGAAATGATGAATTGCTGTTCTATACCACATCAACCACAATTAAATTAAACACTAAGCATTATTATAAGGGGACAGGTACTTATCTTTAGTCGACTATGTGATTTATTTGTCATTTTTTTCCATATTATTCATAATTGGATGGAGTCTTTCTCTGAATGTCATCTTTGTCTGTATCCCTGCCCATGTTTAGGAAAATATTGCTGCCTGCAAGAGGTGCAATGGAAGTTGTACAACTTATGTAGCTGACATAAGATGTTGTGATTGAATGAACAGCACCTCTGCAGGTTACAGGTGAGTACTGCACTCCATTTTGCCTCAACTGACTTGCATATAAGCAAAACTTTTTTTCCATTATCACTGATATTATTGTGTTCTATTATCTACTATTTGCAGTTGCGCATATAATCATTCTATATTTGTGTGTCTCTTCCGTCTTGGATGTATTGTACATTCAGTTAGAGTTAGGTAGCTATAGTTCATTTAAGTGTAGTTTAGTTAAATATAGTCTTTTTGTTTTTAGATCAGGAGTTGCCAAAATTAGGTTGGGTCCCAGGTCACTTTTTATTTGGGTTATAATAGAATGCTGTAAGTTTTTTTTGTGTCTATGTTTTTGTATTATGTCATTGTTCAACTTCTTGACCCCTTTTTTTTCAAGATAATGATTCTTTATATATTTTAGCAATCATGCATTGTTTTTTCTTTTATGATTTTGCTTCATTGCTCACCATTACAAATTAAATCACCAAACAATCAATTGATTAATCGATGGCTAATCGATTTCCCAATTAATCCACATCTATGTTAATTGTTGATCGATTAAGCACTTTTAAATTTCAATATGTAAGTGTCTTCTGATTTCAGCATGTCAAATGTGAACTTTAAATGTGGATTTTATTTTCCTTTGCCTTCCTTGGATGCAGACTTATTATTTTTGCGTTTTAGCCAAAACAGAATATCCACACATATCAGACTATGAAAAAAAGTGACGGGCATTTTTGCCTGTTTATTGATATGTTGCGTACCCAACCACTAACCGAGGCTGAAATTAAAATATGTTGATTCATTGAAAAATAATTGACCGATCGGTTACTAAAAATAATCAGCAGTTGCAGCCCCTTAAGCTATATTTGAGCTATATAACAACCTAGATTTGTAATTGGGGTCTTGAACTGAAAGTGTTTGCAAAAGCCTGTTTTCGACCATATAGCATTCCTTTATATGCATCCCATGGGCCATCACTTGTCTCGTTGTAGTTCCACTGTATTGCTGGACGTCATGTCATTGTTAGTTGAAGAGGGCACCGTGGAGAACAGCTAAATATAGTGCAGTACTTTGGTGTGAAGTGCCACCCTTACTCACCGTCACATCTGTCTCCACGGCAGGTGGACACGGGGCTGTGGTCCACTGCCTCAGACGACATACTGAGCTTGGTGGCTGGATCCCTCCTTGGTTTGGGTGGGGGCTGCTTCCTAGATGTCGGACTCCCCACCTCTTCCTCTCCACCCCCGCTGTTGCTACCGCCGCCGACAGAGTGAAGGGACTGGGAGCGCACCGAGAAGCCCTGCCCACAGGCCAGAGCATGCGGATGGTGCATTGGCATGCGTTCCTGGGGTTCTGGCATGGTGATGGAGCCCATACGTAAGTGCTTGCCTTCTGTTGCTATGTCCTCTCCCGTCCTAAATCACATAGGACACAAAGTGTACAAAGGACAAGTTAGAATTATACACATGTAAAAATCATAAAACTTTAAGATTACATCACACACACTTTAAGATTACATCATACAGGGACATAACCGTCAGATACAAATTCTTGAACCTTCAGACTTTTCCAGCCAGGGAACAACCAGAATAGAACATGCCTGACATACACAGTCAACAAGGCATGTCGCTTCATATCATTGCGCGTCTATGCATGTCACAAGAGGGTTACATCAACGCTAACAGCTGGGACATTGCCTCTGAAAACAGCGCCTATTTCAGGGCAAAGCATTGATTGGAGTTCCGGATATGACTGATGCTACTCACACGAGCACACTCATACTGACACCATGGAAGTCCCCCCAGCGTGTACACAATCAATCCTTATAAATGGATGATTGGCCTGAATGGAGCGTTAATGACGTCTGAGTGGAGTGCGCTAATGGATGTGTGTATCACATGGAAAAAAATATCAAGATGTGGGAAATTTGTTTCAGACAAGAGAAATGATAACATTATCAATTTGCCTGCCAGGATTTGGTTCCAGGGTTTGAAACAAATAGTAGCATATGGGATGAAGTTGCATTCACATGCAACATTTGTGTGTATGTGTGTTTGTGTGAGACCCCTTGGCGTGTGTCTTTGCTGACTCTGACACCCCCCTGGCCAGCTGCTATACAGAAGGTGCTTGGTGGGGTGGTTGCATTGGTTAGGGGATCTAATCTGCCTAGCAACGTGGTACCCATAGAAACAAGCTACTGTGACAATAATAAAGCACACATGCACATTTGGCGTGTCATTTTGCCCACTATGTGTGATTGGACCACAAAGTGCAGCTACGTACATGTGACCTGTCGCTAGGAACCAATGTGAGCCTCTCATGTTTGTTTATCATACTATGAGCACCCCGTCACATACACCATGTGTGTGCGGTGACCATGTTATTTATAGGCTGTGTGCAGTGATTGTCTAGGAAACAGACCACAGGTGGACCACATGTTTTCTCCCTCTGAAATCATGTGACAGAAATAAAGAAAAAACAAGTATCTCTAACTGTGTGATTAATGACGTATTGCAGTCCATGTACAGTATGCATGACTGTGCAGATAGAAGTGAATATATTAAACCTACAGGCTATGACAGGAAGACCCTCCTCACTCAAAGCTCACGTGTTGATCTGATTGGCCGCCAGCTGTTCCAGCTGTCACCAGGCAGAACACATCTCCTGCAATGGAGCTCACGCTTAAGCTCTACCATTATTCCACCCCCCCCACACACACACACACACATACTTCCTAATAGACACACACACATGCAACAAACATGCCTCCTTTTTTGAGTTACTGTAAAAAATAAGAATTGAAGGGTCTTCTTGTTGACCTACTTATAGGTTTTTTTATTTTTTAGACTATTCCTCCAGTGACTGTGTATTAATATTTCAGTATTGGCAACAGCTGAAACTAAGTGCAAGGGTAACAGGACAGTCGGCGCCCCCTGGCCTCGGGCATCAACTTGTCCTGGAACATTCACCAGTTGACTGTACAGTGCTTCTTCAGTGGCACGACTAACACACCAAAGTCAAATTTTAATGGACGCACAGCATACAGTAGAAGATGACGTAGTCCTACATCATTCAGGCCACTAACTATTCCAAAATCCTATAATTACTGCATGCTGACGACTGTTTCGCATCAAAGGTGCAAGATGGTGTACTAAGGTGCCTTGCATGAGCTCTATATGTGCATAAGCAGAAGAATATGACGCAACATGATACAAACACAGTGGAGCTGCATTGAAATTGGTAATTCTATGCACATGTTCCATACTTTAGATCTGAAATGCTATGTTAAGGGTATAAGAAAAAGAAGGGAATGATGTAATGTGTTAGTAAAACGTGTTCTTAGTTTGCTGGTGCAACTGGGTGGGAGTAGGTTAGCTTCTTCTACATCACTGAAAAAAAGGAAGGGATTTTTGCATGCAAAAAAGTCAACTTTCGACTAATTCCTGTGCCTTACTAAATCCTGTGAAAATGTTCTCATTGGTCATTTGCATGTATATTTTAAGTATTGTATTGACCCCAATATAAGATGATTTATCTAGTCCCAATAAATAAAATATATTTGTGACCGTCACGTGGGAAAAATATGATGTTGCTGTGCACAATTAGTCCAAATCTCCTTCATATTCTCAGATGATTATGGCAATCATATACATCAAATGTTGGTGAATATATAGTCACCAACTACTTCCGAGCCCTTTTGCATTATCCCGTTGTCATCCTGAATGGCTCAGTGCTTGCTATTCTACCTTACAAACCCAACACGATGTGTCCATATGGCAGACATGTTGTGTGAACATGCCTCTTTTTCACTTGGTTCAGTTAGACGTCGTCACAATTCAAATGACAACATCTTCTCAGCATCCTTCCTGTGACAACCTTCTTTTTTTCACTGGATCCCAAAAATGGAGCAGTGATGACCTCAATCCAAGTCCCAAATAAGTCTAAAAGTGAAAAACTAATTATCCTCCATAGATCGTAGCTGGTACCAGTCTGTACTTGCAATCCCCGAAATGTGACAAACTGCCTTAGCCACAGGGATCCTGTGGCCACTTGGCCCAATTCTTACATCTTCTTTCTGAACTCAGTGACTCTTATCGTATGCAGGACAGAGGTTGATACACTTCATTTATACAATGCAACATGCACAACATCACCCTAAAACTGAAATTGTGCTTGTAATGCTGTTATTTAATCTGTTGTTGCCCCCCTTTTTTGGTTGAATAATCTTCCTACCTTCTTATGGCTTCCTCCTGTTTTCTCTTCTTGTCGTTTTTCTCCTGCAGGAATATCCTATTTTTCTCATTCCTGGCATGGTCCAGGTTCTGAGCCACTAGGCCGTTGTAGGCTCTCAGCCCATTCTCTTCGACATACTGGAAAAAGCGAAGAGTTTCCTCCTCCTTGGAGCTCATCATTCTTCAAGTTTTTCCACTGGAACACAAAATGATATGATCATTGGCTTTTCATAGAGACATAATAGGCAATATAGCAAGACCATACAGGGAGCTGCGTCTTTCAACCTTCATTTTTCAAGGTCGGGCTTTGGGAGATGAAAATGATGGTTGAGCTATTGTCTCGCCTATTCAAGTGTTTTGGGTTGTTGTTTTTAAGGTTTCTTACTGTTTCTTGCTACTAATGAAATTTGCATCATATGTGTGTCCATTTCTTTGGAGAATTGCAACATCCTCCGTGATCACGTGACACATAAAAAGCTGCAGCAGTATGCAAACAGTCAAGAGACCATCTGTAAGATATATTAGTCACTGTCGACAGTTGCAGTTTATTGTTTTGGCTGTGAATCAGTTCAGGTTGTTGTTTTTCTCAGTTGTGCTTGCACATTCTTTGGCTGAAAGCACAAGCGTTGACCGAGCCAGGGTGTCATTGCAACAACAAAAAAAGCTTTCATCTGTAAGAAAATAGGCTGGGATGAGAAAATATAATGCTTCTGGGAGCAGCCACACAGATTACATTTTACTCGACTGCAGTGCGTGGTTTTGCATGCGCGCATAATCGTCAGTCTTGTATTTGATGTCTAAAAATAGTCTGCACTGGAGTTGTTCCTTGCTGTAAGTGACTATTACTGACAGCATCAGTGTCAGTGTAGGCAGCACGGATGTGTGGTGAAAACAAGCATCCACAGTGCTGCCATCCTCCTTTTTTTCTCACCGACTTGCAGCCACTCAGCATCTAAGATGAGGCATGCGAAGGCTAATGAGGACATTCAGAGTTCGTAGAATGTGTGCACCAGAGTGCCTTCTCCAAAAATGTGAATTGGGAAGGAGGAGGAAGGAGAAAACTCATGCTTTTATTATATAGGTCACTGTTTTCAGATGAGACTAAGACTCATGCTTGTTTACGTGTGAGAGAACCACGCAGGGAGGGGGAGGGGGGGTGTGTGTGATAACTTGGAGTGCAGCCAGATGGAGATCGCAGGGCCAATTGGGAGGGCGACCATTGTCTGACCACCGTCAGCATTCGTCTACCTTGTGTCTGTCTATGAATAAATCCAGCGTGGATCTGAGGTCATTGGGTTTATCTGCTGCTGCACAGTCTAGCTACTTTTTTGGCACAGATTTTACACATGAGGCAGTCTGCATCTCATAGTGCAAACCAGGTCACCAAAGCCCTAAAGGTGTCGAGATATCCTCTCGCGTCGTCTTTTTTTTTTTTTTAATGTTATCGCTGATGCACACCTGGAGAGATCTGAATTTCTCAAAGAAAGTAGTTTAGCAAGAGAGGTGCACTCTTTCAATGTATGAAGGATGCAGCAATAGCAAGGCACAGTTCAAACAGTGTTTGAGCTGAATTAAGCCTGTATGCCTAATCCCTGTAAGCCTGCGGCAGCACTCTGCACTGGAATCAGCTTGTTTATCACACTGTTTTCATCAGTCAAGCCTTTCACATTGGATTGTCCTCCCATAACTCATCAATGTAAAATGCTATTCTTATTTACTCATCTCCATAAAACCTGTCAATTCTGCAACCTATTTACCTCGGTGCAACCTAATTTCACCCCCATTCCATCCCACTCTGTCTCCTTTGCTTAATGTTCTTGCGCTATCTCTTTTGAAAAAAAAAAGTCTTTTTTTTAGGTGTTTTTCATCTACGCGCATGCCCCAGTTGACTTTGTCTGCAACAGTTGGAACACAGATGTGAACTTTGCTTGAAAAGTAAATGAAAGTGGCACACCGTTTCTGTTTCCAGGCAACCATGTGACGGGAGAAGGGCAGCGTGGACATTCTACAGACACAATGTCAAAAAGATTGCAAGGGCAATAGCCCACTGACGAGATGTGTGCCTGATCGTGTTCATGCATGCATGCACACACAGTGCAGCAGTATGCATGGAAGCTACACACTGAGGTACACCTGGCTGCATGGTGTATTTGGGGAGGAAAAAAACAAACTTATGTGCATAATGAGGAGAAATTGTGCATACTTACAATGGGCCTTTGTGAACCAATATGTTTTTTGTCTTCCCCTGACAGGTCCAGCACACACAAGTGAACTCTGACCTTTGCTGGAGAACCAGTGCACTGTTAATTCCACAGAGACATCCATCCATTGTATGGTCCAACTGCATTGCTAGAAGGAGTCCCTGTGACCCAGTATTAGGTTCGTAGTCGCGGGGAACTGGGCCATCCGGTGCATGCCCAGCCCAATGCTCCCTCCCCCCCGGGCAGAGAAAGATGTCAAACTCCTATACAGGTGCCAGCTTTACTGCTCCACATATCAGCACATGTTAGAGAGGGAAGGAAGACGCAGTGGAGCCGCAGACCGCACCCGCTGCCGCCACGACCGCCGCCGCAAGCATGACACAAGTCTCACCTCAGACTCCACTTGCACTTCCAGCCTGGACAGTTTTTCGAATTGTCTTTAAAAAACAACTCCCTCCTCTTTCTGGTTGTCCAAATGCACAAAATTTCCCACAGTGTGCCACATATCTGATCCTCATCCAGAGAGACAGTGAGGTAGAGCCGATCGTGTGCAGTTTTCCAGGTACAACATTCCCTGTACACCCGTTTGAGCCGGTCCTCACAGGTCTGGGCTGTCAAGTCTCTGCTGAAGCAGATGACACCGGGCTTCCCAGCGATAGATCAAAACAAGGACACGCCCACTGCTTACTGTAGCCACCTTCCACTACAACGTCATCCTTTTGACCTCTCCTCCCTTCTTCATGTTTCCTTTCACGGGGTGCCTTCAGCTCAGCACTTGTGCCTCTTTTTGCTGGTTTTATGTTTCTCTCTTGCGCGCCATGTATGATATCCGTTTGGCTTGCACTGTAACTGGAGCTTGTTTTTCTGCCTTCAGCACCACGGAGAGCTCTCTCTGTCAGATAAGGTGGGTAGGGGAAGGGGGGAGGGATCTTGGAGATGGTTGAGTGGCGAGATGGGGCGCAGAGTGGGAGGAGCCAATCGGGTTGCCAGGGCGTGACCTCATTAGACTCAACCTCCTCTTCCCCTGGCAACCACCACGAGCCCCCCACCCACCCCTCTCCTGATTCCCCCTCCACTCACCCCTCCTCTCCTTTACAGCTCGTAAACAAGACCGAGACACAAAAATACTTGCGCCGTGTTGCTCTCAAGTGCATTTGTTTCATTCACAGCCGCCAAAACAAAGCATGAAAGCAAAACTACACAATAGAAATTCAACTTTGCAACACATACAGTACACTCTGGCAGACTAAAAAAAAGCTTGTTCCCACTGGCCTCAGAAGTGAATAGGATTAAAGTGGGCATAGAGTTGAACCTGAGTTGAGCATTAGTTGTCGAGGGGCTACAGCAACTGTGAGCCTCTGTTGTACTGTCAAGGGGACCCTGTTTGGGGTATAACTACAGCTTGTTTTCCTGTTCAGGTGGCGGTGGGGACGCCTCTTACATGGTGCAAAATTTGGGGGGTGAGCTGTCCCAGTGGGGTGGGGTTTGCTCGGATGGATTAACACAATCGACACAAAAGGATTAGGGGGCAGAGATGTGTTGTTTTCATCAACCCTTCCCTCCATTTCTCTTACCACCCCCCCTCCCCATTTTCTTGCTGTGTCTGTAAAGTACTGCAGTGGAAGGTCTGATATGCCAAAATCAGTTCTGCAGATAATGTAATGCAAAGATGAGTTCATCAAGGCTGGGATTTTAACTAATGTGCAGCTTTGCAGGAGTAGACAGTCCAAAATTAGACCACCAGCGGTTCAAATGCTTCAAAACGTCTCAATAACAACACACTGCGTGCCATAAATAGCCAACTGCTATCATCTGACTGCCATAAAACGCTCTGTCAAAAACTAGTCACCCCCTTTTTTTCTGTCTCTAGTAAGCAATGTGGTCGATTAGCCAGACACAAAGCAAGCTAGACGATGTGCACAGCAAATCAGCACACAAGCACAAAGAATGCAGCCTGACCTCATGTGTGCCAAAGGATCCCATTTAGATCCCTAAAGGAGTTCAATGAACACAGACAGTGAGAGAATCTCAAGGGGTTAATGGGGTTAAACAAATTTTTCCACCTATGTGCACAACAGTACTTTGTTTTGTGAGCACGTTCCCTGGGGGACGTTGAGGAGGTGTGGAGTGGGAGTCAATGACTGTTAGTTTTCACTTCACACACTCACTTAATAAACACTTGAAGGGCATTTGAATACATTAACATGGCTTAGTGAATTTGTTGCTGTGTTGATTTTCATTAGATTTATTGCAAAATTGTTTAATTGTTTTGGCTTTTAGTGTTTACGACCAACAAACGTGACAAAAATGTATTACCTTCCTCCAATTCAAATGGTGTGTTTTGAATTTGGGTTTTTTTTTACGACATCATGATGGGAAAACATGGGAAAACATTTGGGTACAAACTGCAAAAAAATCCCTCTTATAAACATGCAGACAATCACATTTCACTTTGCAGAAAATTGAATCAGCTCACCGAACATTGAGTTTTTAGTAAGCCTGCAAGCTATACATGTTGTGTTTTAACTATCTAATAGAGCATAGTGACATTTACGACAGTTCTCTTATACAGACTAATGTGCCCCGGAGTGGACGCCTGGTGCTAAGCTCACTCACGCTTAAAATGATGCTGCACTGATTGATCCGCTGCTGTAACAGGCTAATGAAAAGTCCATGAAAGCCATTAAACCAATCAATTAACCATTACTAAAGAAACAGCCACTGGAGACACACCATAGCTCTTAAATATTTTATTAGACGTGCATTGTGAAATGATTGGCATGTAAACATTGTGGTTTCCATATGGTGGAGGGATTGTGGCCAGGGATTGAGGCTGCATTTCCTGAGCAGGTGAAGGAATTGCAGCACAGAGGGTGAGACCATGGCACTGAAGATGTCAGGCTCGCATGAAAGATGCAGCATGGTTTACTTCCACCACTCACATCTCAGCCCAAAGGGAAATGGAGCATAAGGGTCCCTCTCTGACCATTAATGTGCATCGCATTTTGACAACCTCAAGCATTCAAGGATGGAATATATTGCATTATTTAAAATAATATGAATGTAATTATCAAATGAATGCTGCTTTAAATCCTACATTCACATTCTGTAATTTGTATCCAATTGTCTCTGAACTTGATGGACAATAGTTGGTCAATAGTCAATAGTTGGACCTTCAGAGGGCTTTCCGGATATTCCAGTTAAGTTCCATGTCCAGGCTGCATCACTCCAGGTCACTAGAGTGTGTGAGCGACAGGAAGAAGTCGTTTGGCGCCACCTGTTGGCTTGCATGCCCATGATGTGTCTTTTTCAGACTTTTTTCAAAGGAAAAAATACCATCTTATATTACAGTATTGCGGTCAATTGGTTTCAGACCCAACCATAAGTGAATTCCTGGAAAGTAAGATCTCTTATTTATTATTTAAATTGAATATATTTCTAGTTCAAGCATACAAAACCAGTTACTAGAGCCCTGAAAACATGAAATATCACCCCAAGAGTCGCCCTCGCGATCGTTATCGTGAACCAATATAGTAGACATAACTAGAGTAAATAAGCTATTTAAGACATAAATAAGACTCATGCTCACAGGCATGTGTTGCCTAAGGAAGCTGAAAGCTGCTGAAAGCAGACAGGAAGTGATGTCGGGGGTTCAGACTTGACTTTCAGCTTGTCCTGGGTTACAGCCTCAACAATAATGTTTTATTTCAGTTTTTATTTATTATTGTGTCTATTGCTGCAATTGGCTGGTGGATCAGTACAGGGTGTACCCCTCATCTCACCCGAAGTCAACTTGGATAGACTCCAGCATACCCCCATGGCCCTAGTATGGATAAGCGGTATAGAAACTGAATGAATGATTGGTGCATGTCCGGTGCTTGTCTCAAAGAACTGACACCTAGTGACCAATGTAAAATACTACATTCCCAATTTTCATGCAAATTCTTTGAATTTGTTTTTGACTTCATTTAGCCATTTTTATGCTTGACAATTCTCAATTTAGGCAAAGAACACGTAACATTTGCTTCAATATGCACATAGAGTATATACTGATAATAGACTGCATTCAACCACAAAACCACATGATTTATTAATAGATTTTTGCCATCGGAAAATGAAGCCATTATGTCCTCATGTGAATTAAATGGAAAAACAAATCACCAAGGGCTGCACGGCGGTCTAGTGGTTAGCGCGCAGACCTCACCCTCGGCCATCTCTGTGTGGAGTTTGCATGTTCTCCCCGTGCATGCGTGGGTTTTTTCCGGGTACTCCGGTTTCCGCCCACATTCCAAAAGCATGCTAGGTTAATTGGCGAACTCCAAATTGTCCATAGGTATGAATGTGAGTGTGAATGGTTGGTTGTCTATATGTGCCCTGTGATTGGCTGGCGACCCGCCTGTCGCCCAAAGACAGCTTAATTAATGGCAAGTTAAAGTTGTGGCGAGATTTTTAAAAACATGTACCACTATTTTCGTACAAATAGTTATAGGTCACAAGGTTGAAAATCAATTTGCATTTCACTTAATTGTGATCTGTAATTGTCAATATGTCCTCACATGATGACTCATGCTCTAAACTAGAGCTTTCCAGATCAGTAGTCATTGTGATGATATAAGGACATATTACAGGAACATATTAACAAGGACATCATATGTGAAGTGGTTACCAGTAAGTGTTTTCCTCAAGTACTTTTATTACCCATCTGCACAGCATGGGTTAATATTCAAGTTAATCATGCATCTTGACACTAATTTATCACTGCCTCCTCACCCCAGAGACATCGAGCAGAGGCATGCTTCCACGACCGCCACCACCCTCCACGCATCTGCAGAGACTGAGAGGTGGAAATGGGAGACTGAAAAGCAAAATCTCTCAGTCAGTGGAAGGCTCCAATCTTGAGAGTTTAACCCTATGTAAGCCACTTACATCTGCTGTTTAGACAGCTGTAACTGACAGGCTCGGGTCAGGCTGGATAGTATATTAAGTAGTGGATCTAGGACAAGAATGAGATATGTGAATCACTAAATGACAAAAGAGCATTATTAGACCATCAACAAAAGCCTTGCTTGTCATTTATATGATGTTATATATGTAATTAGTTGTAATAATGTCATTTTGAGACAGTTGCATACAGTCCCTTTAAAATATGGAAAAAATACGGTATAGAAGAACAAAATACGGTCCCGATGAAAACCGGATGTTTACGTACCCAGAAAAACAACTGACCACCAAGTGGCATCTGATTAAGACGACATGCGCCATCTGCTGGTCGTATACTGTAAGACAAAAAAATGTGTTGGCGTTTTGAGTCAATTGTATGCGTATATATATTTTTTTTTTTTACAAAACCTGTTTATGTACATATTTTAAGAAGATGGGCGTTTCCCTTTTAAATCCTTTTAAATCTATTGCATTTCACTTTACAAACAACTCGTAAGAGAGAGCTGTTAGCTTGTGGTAATTGCCACAAGTTAGTTCACTGCAAAGTGAACTAATTAAACAGTGATTCAAATTACATTTTTTTTCAATTTCCATTTGTGCTTAATAAATAATAAATAAATAATAAACTACACCTCGAGGTTGTGGTGGTTAATATTGTCCACATACTATGCTGTCGTTGTACACTAACCAACACTGTAATGCGCCACAAAAGCAAGTGTAATCATTGTTGTGTATCGAATACAGGATGACTTACCAGAGATGGGCCTCTGTTTTTACATTGGAAGGACCCAATTTAACGTGTCCCCCTGTTTGTGAAAGCGAAAATGAAAGGCTTTGGTCAGTATAGTACAGTCCTAAACTGTTGTTCCGGGATGAGGCCACTGTAGAAACTATAGCTACTGTTTGAGCGCCCTCTGCTGGCAAATAGGGCGTTTAGTATGAACTGGTTTTAAACATTCTCTGATGTATTGTGTAAGGCAGGGTTGTCCAAACTTTTTCCGATCTATCTATTTTCTATGCCGCTTATCCTCACGAGGGTTGCGTGTATGCTGGAGCCTATCCCAGCTGTGACACTTACTGGTAACCACTTCACATATGATGTCCTTGTTAATATGTTCCTGTAATATGTCCTTATATCATCACAATGACTACTGATCTGGAAAGCTCTAGTTTAGAGCATGAGTCATCATGTGAGGACATATTGACAATTACAGATCACAATTAAGTGAAATGCAAATTGATTTTCAACCTTGTGACTATAGTGAACTATGACTATTTGTACGAAAATAGTGGTACATGTTTTTAAAAATCTCGCCACAACTTTAACTTGCCATTAATTAAGCTGTCTTTGGGCGACAGGCGAGTCGCCAGCCAATCACAGGGCACATATAGACAAACAACCATTCACACTCACATTCATACCTATGGACAATTTGGAGTGGCCAATTAACCTAGCATGTTTTTGGAATGTGGGAGGAAACCGGAGTATACCCGGAGATTTGTAGGTGGAATTCTACTAAAATGACATCCCATCCCATTATTGCAAGAATATTCTTTTTTCAATTTTTCTCAGCATTTTGTCTTTTTTCTCCCAAAATAGCAGTTGTTTTTAAAACTTTATTCCCATAATATTTTGACTTTATTCTCACAATATTATAACTTTTTCCTCAACATAATTTTCCAAAATGACAACTTTTTATGCTACTAAAATGTTATTTTTCTTCATATTATGAGTTTCTTCAACTAAAATGATTACTTTTTGTTAGAATACAATTCTTTGTGCTTAATATTTTGACTTCCAGTGGTGTGAAAAAGTGTTTTTGCCCTTCCTGATTTTTTTGTTAATTTGTCACACATCATTAAGCACACTTAAATATTAGTCAATGACAACACAATTGAACACAAAATGTAGTTTTCCAGTAAGAAATATATATTTGGTCAGTCTGAAAAAGGTTATAAGGCCATTTCTTTTCATTTTATTTCATTTTTGCAAAACCAGCAAACCACAGTGGGAGTGACGAACTGACCAAAATGACCCCAAGAGTGCAGCATCAACGCATCCAAGAAGTCTGAAAAGACCCAACAACAGCATCCAAAGAACTGCAGGCCTCACATGCCTCAGTTAAGGTCAGTGTTCATGACTCCACCGTAAGAAAGACACTGGGGCAAAAATGGCCTGCATGGCAGACTTCCAAAACCCAAACCACTGCTGAAGAAAAAGAACATTAAGCCTTGTCTCAAATTTGCCAGAAAACATCTTGATGATCCCCAAGACCTTTGGGAAAAATTCTGTGTATTCTGACGAGACCAAAGTTGAACTTTTTGGAAAGTATGTTTCCTATTACATCTGGAGTAAAAGTAACACTGCATTTCAGAAAAAGACCATCATACCAACAGTAAAATATGGTGGTGGTAGTGTGATAGTCTGGGGCTGTTTTACTACTTCAGGAAGTGGAAGACTTGCTGTGATCAATTGAACCATGAATTCTGCTGTCAACCACAAAGCTCTTAAGGATAATGTGTGGCCAACTGTTTGTGACCTCAAACTGAACACTCAAAACACACCAGCAAGTCCACCTCTGAATGGATGAAGAAAAACACAAATGAAGACTTCAGTCAAAGTCCTGACCTGAATCCTATTGAGATGCTGTGGGATGACCTTAAAAATATACTTAATGCTGGAAAACCCCCCCAATGTGGCTGAATTACAACAATTCTGCAAAGATGAATGGAGACTCATTGCAAGTTATCACAAACGCTTAGTTGCATTTTTTTCCAAGGGTCCAACCAGTTTTTTCTCGCTTAATAATAAAAAGTTTTATTTAAAAACATTATTTCATGTTCAGTTGTGTTGTCATTGACTAATATTACTAATTTGACAATCACAATATGCATTACATTAACGCAACAGACTGTGTACATATATTTATACTGTATATTCTGTATATTTTGTATTTTCATTTTTTAATAAATGTGTCTGCACCTACTTCACCAAAACAAATTCCTAGTATGTGTTTGATCATACCTGGCAATAAACCATTTCTGATTCTGATATTTAAATTTGTTTGATGGGCTGAAAGATTTAAGTATGATAACCATGTCAAAAAAAAGAAATCAAGAAGGAGGCAAACAGTTTTTCACAACACTGTACAGTATCACCTTTCTCTTCCTATTTTTACATTGTATGAATACATTTGCAAGACAAGAAAACATTAATGACAGACAGCTCTTGTGTTGTCCACTAGGTGGCGTCAACCTAAATCCCATCTAACTAGCTGCTCCATTAAACCTGATAGGACATCATCCGAGTATCATTTAGAGCTCTCAGAAATGTTCACATGGAAGGCAAACAAGACGCTAATGCAACAAGTAGGCTTACATGATGAAAGAAGATTCAATGCAATGCAGTTTATGATCATGTTATTTAAGGTGTCTCTTTTAGGTTGATACATATCCTGTAAACAAACATCGGTTTAATGATATCAAATAAGCAGTTAGTTATGTAGCATGAGATGGGTGCAGAGCGTTCAGTGGGTGTTTTATTTGGGGCGCTGCAAGCCAAAGGGGGGAGGGTGGTGGTGGTGGGGGGCGTTCGCGCCGTGGACAGACACAGGCACGCAGACAGAGCGGGACAGCCTGGTCTTTAGACACCCACCGCCAACGGTAGAGACAACACACCTCTCCTGACCAATGATGTGACAAAAAAACATCCGGTGTAGATCAGATGTTGCGCTTCTTTTGACTCAACTGACGCACACCCACACACACACCAGCAGGCTCTCCGCTGCGCTACCTGGCGTGACATGCGGCAATGTCCCGTGGAATATGCCCAAGCGTGAGCTCTCGCGGACCTTTTTGGATTTTGCCGGCGGTCTTATTATTGGCGGCCAGCGCTCTAGACGTGGGCGCCTACAGCTGTCATGAAGTGAGGACCGCCTTCCAGCTGAGGCAGGTCGGACCGCTGCACAGGGTACCGGAGACACCTGGCACAGGTGAGGCAGTCTGCAGTGTGGCGCAATGGAACATTGACAAGTGATGCTTATCTCGTTGCACTTTCACCTTTTAAAACGGTGACAGCAGAATTTCTAGATTTCTAGAATTGCATGGTGCATATACTTAATGGTGATTAAACTACTCCATTGTTTCCAAGTTTATTATGCCCAAATTTAAATTATGTGGACTTAAATTAAGTGCTTGACTTACAATTTGTTGTATGCAACATCATCTTTTCTTTTCTTGAATACAAAACTAACTTGAAATGTGACAAAGTGGCGTTAATAATTGTGTGACACATGTTATTGTGTCGGCCATTTTCATCTATTTATTTTCCTCCTCCACTTCCTACTTCCTCCTTCTTATTCTGCCTCATTTTTTGTCCGCTAACTACTCCTTCATTTCTTAACCAATTCAAACAAATCAAACATCAACTCACCCAGTACACATATCAACTAATTGGGGCAATGGCTAAACTGACAAGACTACACATTTTGATTTCTTGATAACCTTATTTCATGATTGCAACCATCAAACTTCTTCTTTCTCTTTTTCGGCTTTTCCCTTCAGGGGTCGCCACATTAAAAAATATATCTCTTCCATCCAACCCTGTCTTCTGCATCTGTCTCTCTCACACCAACTACCCTCACGACCTCCTTCACTTCATCCAAAAATCTCCTCTTTGGAGGAGTACGCCTCCTACCTGGCAACTCTAAACGCAGCATCCTTCTACCAATATATTCACTATCTCTCCTCTGGACATGTCAGAACCATCTCAGTCTGGCCTCTCTGACTTTATCTCCAAGGCCTCCAACATGTAATGTCCCTATGATGTACTCGTTCCTGATCCTATCCATCCTGGTCACTCCCAATGAGAACATTGAAACCATCAAACTGACTTTTGTTAATATTCTCACATAGTGTAATTATTGTAACTTTTCTGTGAAAATTCTACTTTGTCTTCTAGTAGCTGTATAGCTCAATTTGGATAGTGCTTGGTTTGTAATCTGGAGGTCCGAAGATCAAGTCCAGAGGTGCCAATAGATAGATACACTCTCTATGTTGCGGTAAAAAAATACATTACATCAGATTTACTGTAAGTCATTTAATTACTGCCACTTATGAACTATTGAGGAGCAATGGTTGAACAGTGTTTGCCAATCACGCGTCCAGCAGAAGGGGAAGTGGGGGGGGGGGCAACTGCACAGAACATTCCATGTACATGGAATGACAAACCAAACAATCTTGACTAAAATGTGAATGAGGTGGGTGTAATACAAGTTGCATTACAGATGTGCCATTTTCGACAAGCTGTAAAAAGAAGGAACGAAAACATTCCAAAAACAAGTGAAATTTGCAGAATATGGCAAATTTTGTTCGGCTTCAGGTTTGGGGCGTTCCGCTGTTTAAACACGTACGGTGGACATGATTTTGGACAAAGTGAAGAACTATGTAGGGTGTGGAGGACGGTGATGTAACTAACTGCAGATAACTGAGTAAAAAGATAATGGTTGATGCTTACATTTGAATAAGTTCACAATGACTTATCTTTTATCGCAAGTTGTTATCTCTAGAAGATTAGTTAAGACGTGACAGTGCAGATGAAAAAAAAAAGTGTGGCTTTTTGGCAACTGACAGCTGACATGCTCTTTTGTCAGATTATGATTGTCTGTAAACATTTGTGGTATGCACTCTTCCTCCTTCACACAAAGGGAACAGTTATTTTATGTGGATAACCGTCAATTCCAAAAGTGTTTTGGAGGAAAAAGACATTTTGAGAGGGTTTGGGCATCAGTTCAACTATGCTCACTTTTTCTTGGGCGAACATTGTTGGGCCTCTTACCACATATTCCATCTCCGTGGGTCCACGGCTACCAGATTCACATGATTGTGTTCTGATTTTGATTGACAGTATTTGCATTTTTGCCCTTTAAATGTGCAGATATAACATTATATGATGCTGCTGCCTAGTTATTCACCCCTTTCCGGGTATAAATGCTTGACATGGGAGTGGAGCAATGGATAGCTCATTGGGAAACACTTCCAAACCATCTGATATTTGTTTATTAAACTGTGTGTCACTGCTAGCAACAAGAGGATGACTATTCCATTTACGAGCAGTAGTTGTGGGATAGCGCTCCCAGACAGAAGCACCTTGGTCTTTGGAGAATGTCGACTGTCTGAAGCGAGGTTAGCGTGACAAGCTAAAGCAGTCTGCAATGCATTTGCAACACATTTAATGGCAATGTGACTGCCTGCCACTGCAGCTGCTTTTTTGAATTCCACCTGAGTTGGAGCTCAGTGTCATGACAGGAAGTACAAGTGATAATGTACCGATGAGGTGTTCAAAATTATATGACTGCTTTTCAAGATATTTTGTAGAGTGGAGGGGCATGAGCCAAGGAAGCAAACACTAGATTTTGGTGCTGATCACATTGTTTGATACCATAATCCCTTGTTGAGCGCCGTTAATTGATTCCAGACCCAACAGTCATAAGTACATTTGTGATTTATAAACAGAATATTTTTGTAGTTGGAGCATAGAAAACCAGTTTACATGAAATAACCCCCATGTACAGTGCCTGGGTGTGTTGCAATAATTGTATTCCGGATGTGTGGAGGCAGTAACGCAAGGGTTTCAAGTTGAGTTTTAGCTTGGGCTGGGTTAAGGAGAAAACAGTAGCCATGTTATTCTAATGAATATTATGGTCATGTTAACAGTAAAGTAACATTACTACATATTACTACTTGTTTGTAGTTTACTTAATCTTTATTTATTTACTTTATATTATTTATTTATTTACTTTACATCTTTACTTTACTTTATTTAATCTATACTTTATATTATTTATTTATTTACTTTACATCTTTACTTCATTTAATCTATACATTTGTTGTATTTTGTTGTATTATGCTAATTTAATTACCTTTAGTATTGAGTTGTGGTCTCCTATAGAGCAGCTACACATAAAAACCCGCACAGAAAGCCCCCACTCCGCTGTGATTGGTCACATGTCCAAAGTGCTTCCTAACAATGAACCATATAAGGAAGTCCACCCCTCTGTGACATCACAAAGGAACAGTTTTACCACGCCCATTAAATCAAGCGTTTTGAGCCATCCCAAACTTCTTTCAGGGCTCACTTCCAAATGTGCAAACCTCATTATCCGAAACTTTGGCATCGTTTAACACAAATATACAGTATTGTAACTACATTTATAGGTCAGAAAAGTGGAAAAAGCAAAATAGGTCTCCTTTAATATGGGGGAAAAGGCAATATTCAACCACAAAATAGCCTAATTTTTAATTCCTATTTTGAAGGCGCAAAATTTGAGACGCAATATGCAATAACTTATAAGGATTTAGTTTTTTAATTCTCTGGAAAAATTCAGATTTGATTCAGAGGAAACACTCCACCTTGACTCAAATATAAGACACCCTTTAATGCATACAAGATGACCCCTATTTTTCAACACCCGTTTTTTGGAAAAACATTCTTTAAGGAAAAATCAAAGACAGATAATGATTCTGCCTATTTGGTCACCATTGTCTTAAAATTACTCCTCCTCTGTTGTTTGCTAACTTTTGAGAGACTTTTTGCAAGCTGGTTGATATATCGCACTTGCATCTCTCCAGATTTCTAGGGTGTGTGTGAGTGACAGGAAGAAACACTCTGACTTGTTCAATGAGATGTTCGGTGCTACTTGTTGGTGTGCATTTATAAACCCTGAATGTAAGACGTCTTTTTCAGATCTTTTACTGCAGAAATTCTGACGTTCATATTCAGGTCAATATGGTACCTTTGTCAGTCATCTGCATAACACATTCATTATCCAAGCTTTTATTTTCTTCAGCTTGTCTCCAACACAAGATGAATGGAGGAGGTATGGATTTGTGTCCTCCATCAATCCATTAATCCATTTTCTGTAGCTCTTATTGTGTCAAGGCAGGGCAGAAGCTGGACCTCACCCAGCTGACTTATGGGCGAAAGGTCAATTACCATGTGATATGGAAAGGAGCATTGTGTGTGAATTCATCCCACACTAGCTGCACACAAGTCGACTATGTGAACCGCTATTCTACCAGTGACCCATCTTGATCCTCATAGCCATAAACTGTTTTCTTGACATTATTTGTTGTATGGTTTCTTCCATCTCCCCCGTAGTCACAGCTAATCAAACATTTTTCAGCTTCTTATTTGGAGCTTTATTTACATTCGCCTTTACAGAGGTTGTTTTGGGTCAGGCGCGATCATGTCTTCAAAGTGGTTACCAGTGGAGGGGATGTTTGAGTGGGAGATTTGCTGTGTGTGTTTGTGAGCTACTCCGCTTCATTTCACAGATCAAATGCCAACAAAAGCAAGGCCTGAAATTTGAAGTGGCAAAACTTCAGCTCCTTTTCACAGTATGCTGTTTGTGTCGGGATACAGTACTGCGTTTCATTAACGTGTGAGCTGATATTTCATGAAATGTGCCAGGATTAATGCAACAGGGAGCATCAGAGTGCTAACTGGAAATGGTCACATGCTGTTTTAGGTTGTGTTTGTTTGTATCATGTTTAAATGCAATACACACTTCTTGTCAGAGTTCTCAGTTTTGTGTCTCCATTTCCGTCATTGCTTTTGCTTTTACAGTAATTTCTCATTTATCATGGTTAATTGGTTCCAGACCCGACTATAAGTTAATTTCCGCAAAGGAAAACTCCTTATTTATGAATGGAATATTTTTGTAGTTAGAAAACATTATTTTAACAGTATTAGAACCCTCTAGACCAGTGGTCTCAAACTTGCGGCCTGCGGGCCAAATGCGGCCCGCGAGACGCTAGTTTGAGGCCCCCACCTTGATACCAAAGTTTAATGTTGAAATGACAGCTTAAAGCTGTGTGCACAACAAACACAATTAACATGATTTTGCCCCGCCCATACTGTTACCCTACCCTGTTACCCCGCCCTGTTTTGCTTTGGATTAGCAATGAAGCTAAAGGCTTATGACGCTGGGTACAAATAAATGCAGGAAATGATTTGGAATAAAAGGGAAAATAAACGTCAAGATAAAGCATCTCATCAAACATGTTGTTAAAGTTACCACGCTGCTCCCAGATGGAACTGAGTACGATGCTAACTTGCTAATTGGCTAAAATTATTAAGTTTCATTAATGTTCATGTTAAAGGATAAATAACTGTTAATACTGTACATTTGAATCTGAAAAAAATAATTTCTCTACCAACTGTATGTGGTTTCTTACGTTTTTCTTATTTGCTGTTTTATTATTATTTTACTTATTTATTACTGATTGATTTATTGTCTTTATTCTTAATTTGTTTATTTATTTATTTTTATCTTATTTTGTGTATAGAAAAATACAAATTAAGATATTTGAGAACAGTGGAATGTTTTATCAGATATTTTGGTGTGGAAAACCGGAACCAAAAGTACTGAAAAAGTGTAGGGTGTAGCTGAAGCAAAAGCATTGAAAATAGTTTTTTTTATTGATTTTTCTTCGTTTTTAATAAATGCGTTTTTTTTTTTTAAAACCTGATGCGGCCTGGCTTCACCCAGAACCTAGCTCCGGTGGCCCCCAGGTAAATTGAGTTTGAGACCCCTGCTCTAGACATTAACTAAAACCCCTATAGTTATTGTGTGTGTTGCAACAAATGTGATCTCTAGGGGAAACAAGTGGTGAGTGGACAGGAAGTGATGTTGGAGGTTCATAGTTGAGTTTTAGCTCGGTGTGGGTTGCAGCAACAGTAGCCTTTGATGTTATTGGGGATTTTCAATCATGATGTTGTTTTAGCCATGAGATAATTAAAACCTGCAAGAAAAAAAAACAAGCAGTTCATTTAAAGACTCCAAAATAGCTTGATTCAAATGTTTTTCCAGAAAATAAATGTTTGCAATTTTAAAAGTTCCATTAAATTCATGGTCTGCTTATACTGAGTTTTGAAGTGTGATATACAACGTCTGCACCGTGGTACACAGCCAAGCACTACATCGAGAGATTAGGTCATAAAGCCTCTTGGAAGGCAGACGCCCAGCATTGCTGTTCAGACAGCGACGCTGCAGTTGGCTTCTTGGATAGCATCCTCAGACATGATCAAGCTATTTTACAGATCTATTAAAACACCCTCTTAAAGATGGGTTGATTACATATGTGCCTGGTACAAACAGAAAGCTTATTTTTAGTCTTTTCCACAACTGCCATTCTCTAATTTACTGACGAATTGAGTGAAGATGGAGAAAGTGTCGTGTGTCCTAAATGCAAGGCAGCCATGTGTCAACTGCATTGAAATGGGAAACGCTTTGTGTTATCGAATGTTGCCACATCCTTAACCAGTTAGAGCATCAAAAGTCTTGGCTCGCTCTCAAAGCTCAACATGGCCTTTCATTGGCTGGAGATACTGTATTTGGCTTCCCCTTTTAACTTGGCCTTTCTTGCTGAGAGAGCAAACACATGAAGGACACATCTTACTCCACGCAGACAAAAATCACAGAGCATCTGTGTTTTCCCAACTTTTGACTTCAATAAAATGCAACATTCCCAGCAGAGCATGCAAGCCTTCAACGGAGTCGCAAAGCTCAGTCGGCACAATCTTTGTGTTCGTCGCTCCAGCATTCCACCATTCGGAAATTGATGGAAATCATTACAATATCTTGTTTTGAAAAAAATATGCATGTTTCCCCACTGAGGGACGAATAAAGGCATATCTTAATCTTAAAGGCATATCTTAATAAGAGAGTGGGTTTGTGTGAGGCTTTAGCCGATGCCAAAGTGACATTCTTTGCTTGGGTCTCAACACCTCTGATCTAATGCTGCTTAATCGTGTCTGCATCAGTCCACCTATCAGCCTCCTGCTTTGCCCTCGGAGCGCTCTCTGTCTGACCTCTTGTCTTTGGAATGGCTTTGGGACCATGTGCCAGTAGTCCCTGACAGCTGCTACAGCCTTGGGTCTGGCATAGCAAAACACCAAAGTTTACTTTTAAGGTTGTCCAAAAAAATGCAGGTATGCTGCAAAGACCTCTTTGAGGTGTGTTTTCATTTGGCACCATCAAGCCCAAGCCCCGCTCCGTGTGTAAAAGCATACGTATCCTGTATGCTTACTGGATCAGACAAGTTAAAAGTAAACCGGCTTCCTGAGTTAGGAGAACCTTTAATTGGCTGTTTTCTTACAATGTTTTTCTTGTTCTCATGTGAAATATCAAAATAACAGTGTCAGGATACTCTAACCCACTTGTTGATCCCTGTGTAACCACATTAAAGAGACGTGGCCTGCGTGTAATTTTTTAATTGGTTGCAAAAGCTTGTAAAAACTACCATCTCAGCAATATTCACCTCAGCTATCGTGGTACGGCATATTGCACATGGCATGTGAGCAAGCGGCACAATTCTAGTTGTGACTTGTGCACCGAAGGGCACTGAGCTGTCGCTGAAGGGATTGTGACTAACAAGCCGAGAGCCCTGAGCCGTGGCTTTAATTCGGCAAATTACTCCAGAGGTATTTGTCACCTGAGGACGATTAGAGGAATTAGGATTGGGAGTTGACATCGAGTCTGAAGAGTAAAGTGCATGAAAGGTTTAGCCAGGCAGAATGAATACACAAAGGATGACTGATACAGTATCTTTAACGGTGTCTTTGACTGCATCTTCCTGAATGCCTAATATTTGTATTTTAGCTCATTCATCCATTTTCATACTTGCAAATGCTTAATTTAGGCAAAAAATATGTAATATTTGCTTCAATATGCATGTAATAATCGGACATATTATCACATATACTAGATAAAGTCATGCTGCAAAATTCAAATGCAAAGTTCAAAATTCAAATGTTACATGATGTAACTCAAATATTCCAAACCAAAAAAGAAGGGGACGGAGCAAGACACAGCAATTCCAACCAATTTTCTTGTACATATTTTGTTTTCTGCATACTTTTTGCTGGAATTTGGTCACTTGTTTATGTCTTTGGTCCATGTAGCATTCACATTTGATCTCATAAGTGGTCTTGGTCCATTAGTTTGGAGCACACCAGGGTTCAGATTCACATTTACACTTGATCAAATAGATTGTAAGACTTTCAAAGACTTTCGTGTCTGAAGAATAATAATGTTGCAAAGACTCAGTGGTTCCTAAGCTAGGCCTACTGAAAAACCCATGGCTGCTAATGCCCCCCCCTAAAAAAAGTGAGCAGGCATATTTGTCACAGTCAGACAGTCCTGAGTGTTTCTGAGTATCACTTACTCCATCCGGATACTCGCAAGGGACTGCGAGGCCAGTCTGGATTTCACGAAGTCCCTATCATATTAATTTCATATCAGAGCGATAACACACCAACACCAAGGAAAGCGAAAGAGAGAAAGATTACTCACGATGACCTCAACATAATGGCCATGAAGCTGAAGAAGCTATAAGCTGCATCGTAGCATCAAGTTCACAGTCAGTCATAAAATGGCTGTTGTCATTTTTTCATTACAGACACATCAATATGTGTCAAGGGAAATAATAACATTATTTTGCTCCATTAAAACATATTTTTACTGAAGATACTTGGTGCTAATTTACAATTTCTTATTTTATAATTTAATAAATATTATAATAATCTCTGGGCGGCACGGCGGTCTAGTGGTTAGCACGCAGACCTCACAGCTAGGAGACCAGGGTTCAGTTCCCACCCTCGGCCATCTCTGTGTGGAGTTTGCATGTTCTCCCCGTGCATGCGTGGGTTTTCTCCGGGTACTCCGGTTTCCTCCCACATTCCAAAAACATGCTAGGTTAATTGGCGACTCCAAATTGTCCATAGGTATGAATGTGAGTGTGAATGGTTGTTTGTCTATATGTGCCCTGTGATTGGCTGGCGACCAGTCCAGGGTGTACCCCGCCTCTCGCCCGAAGACAGCTGGGATAGGCTCCAGCACCCCCCGCGACCCTCGTGAGGAAAAAGCGGTAGAAAATGAATGAATGAATAATAATCTCTTGTATAGCGTAGTCAATTGGTTCCAGACCTGACAGAATTTCCACCAAGTACGAGTTCTTATTTATATATGCATATACAGTGAAGAAAATAAGTATTTGAACACCCTGCTATTTTGCTATTTCTCCCACTTAGAAATCATGGAGGGGTCTGAAATTTTCATCGTAGGTGCATGTCCACTGTGAGAGAGATAAACTAAAAAGAAAAATCCAGAAATCACAATGCATGATTTTTTAACAATTTATTTGTGTGATACAGCTGCAAATAAGTATTTGAACACCTGAGAAAATGAATGTTAATATTTGGTACAGTAGCCTTTGTTTGCTATTACAGAGGTCAAACGTTTCCTGTAGTTTTTCACCAGGTTTGCACACACTGCAGGAGGGATCTTGGCCCACTCCTCCACACAGATCTTCTCTAGATCAGTCAGGTTTCTGGGCTGTCGCTGAGAAACACGGAGTTTGAGCTCCCTCCAAAGATTTTCGATTGGGTTCAGGTCTGGAGACTGGCTGGGCCATGCTAGAACCTTGATATGCTTCTTACGGAGCCACTCCTTGGTTTTCCTGGCTGTGTGCTTCGGGTCGTTGTCGTGTTGGAAGACCCAGCCACGACCCATCTTCAATGCTCTGACAGAGGGAAGGAGGTTGTTCCCCAAAATCTCACAATACACGGCCCCAGTCATCCTCTCTTTAATGCAGTGCACTCGTCCTGTCCCATGTGCAGAAAAACACCCCCAAAGCATGATGCTACCACCCCCATGCTTCACAGTAGGGATGGTGTTCTTCGGATTGTACTCTTCATTCTTCTTCCTCCAAACACGCTTATTGGAATTATGACCAAAAAGTTCTATTTTGGTCTCATCTGACCATAAAACTTTCTCCCATGACTCCTCTGTATCATCCAAATGGTCATATGCAAACTTAAGACGGGCCTTGACATGTGCTGGTTTAAGCAGGGGAACCTTTCGTGCCATGCATGATTTCACATCATGACGTCTTAGTGTATTACCTACAGTAACCTTGGAAACGGTGGTCCCAGCTCTTTTCAGGTCATTGACCAAGTCCTGTCGTGTAGTTCTGGGCTGATTCCTCACCTTTCTTAGAATCATTGAGACCCCACGAGGTGATATCTTGCATGGGGCTCCACTCCGATTGAGATTGACCGTCATGTTTAGCTTCTTCCATTTTCTAATGATAGCTCCAACAGTGGACCTTTTTTCACCAAGCTGCTTGGTAATTGCTCCGTAGCCCTTTCCAGCCTTGTGGAGGTGTACAATTTTGTCTCTGGTGTCTTTGGACAGCTCTTTGGTCTTCGCCATGTTACAAGTTAAAGTCTTACTGATTGTATGGGGTGGACAGGTGTCTTTATGCAGCTAACGACCTCAAACAGGTGCATCTGATTCAGGATGATACATGGAGTGCAGGTGGACTTCTAATGGGCAGACTAACAGGTCTTTCAGGGTCAGAATTCTAGATGATACACAGGTGTTCAAATACTTATTTGCAGCTGTATCACACAAATAAATTGTTAAAAAATCATGCATTGTGATTTCTGGATTTTTCTTTTTAGTTTATCTCTCTCACAGTGGACATGCACCTACGATGAAAATTTCAGACCCCTCCATGATTTCTAAGTGGGAGAAATAGCAAAATAGCAGGGTGTTCAAATACTTATTTTCTTCACTGTAAATGGAATATGTTCATAATTTTTTAAACATTATTAGAGCACTCTGGACATGAACTAACACCAATGAACTAACACTTCACAATCACCCAATATATTAAAAAGAGTACATAAATAAGACTCGTGCATGGGTGTGCGACGATAAATATGTTCCCTCAGAAATTTGAGTGGCAGACAGACAGGAAGTGACGTCTGGGTGCTCGGGAGTTCAATTTTTGCATTTCGTGAGTTACTGACTCCTAGTGACCTGTGTAAAATACTGCATATCACTAACAGCATTTTTTAATGCATCTTCTGAATGCCTTACATGTTTATTTTACTTAATTCAGCCATTTTTACGCTTGAAAATGCTTAATTTAGACAATATGTATGTAATATATATATAATATGAACTAATAATGGGCCATATTCAACCACGAAACAACATGACTTATTAATTAACATATCTTTGAAAACCTCATACTTTTTTAAAAGCGTGTTGGAAATAAACTAAACCATTACCATCACCATAATCAAAGACTAAGGGTTCTGTTGAAACAATGATGTGAGCAGGACATCCGTAATGAGTTGGAAGGGGCAGGAAATCCAGTTATGTCCGGCTCTTGGTTTGGAGCAAATGGACCCTCAGTGGGTAATTAAGAGACACCCAGCCCTCGCGAGGATATGCCAGGCAAATGGGGGAGAGAGGCAGCAGAAAGGGAAAGAGCGATTGAGAATGCAACCCTATTGTGTTTCATGGAGGGATTTGGACGCTGAGGCATTGGTCTTGCGGTCTGTCCTAAGGCCATACTTAAGGCTCTGGTTACAACACCTGCCTTCCAGCCCTCCCCCCCTTTTAGAGTGAGTTATCATATCAGGCTACTGCATGATGGGGCTGAATTTGGGCAGGGAAACAAGTGGGAAAAGACCGTTAGAACAGAGCAAGCTAATTGTGACGCCTTTAACTGATGTCATTGCTGTGTTTATATTTATTGCGTGAAGCAGGTGATGCTGGCTGGACAGGCTGACCTCTCTTTGAGCTGATGTAACGGTGCCTGATTGAGCTGTTTATTGGACTATCGTTAGATCATTGCCTTCATGTGGCTGTTGGGAGCCACGTTATAATTGGCAATGTTTGGCTAATTTCAAAGATGTTGCAATTCCATAAGGAAAAACAATGTTTATGTTGTCCATAAGATACACAGCACATGCTGTGACTGCACCGAACATGAGTGCATTAATATGAGCTGTAGATATTTACAGAGAAAGTATTTATAGCAGGAAACGTAGTTGAATTGTCGGTCTACTTTCTCACCCTCCCATGGTGCCTCTTCTGTCTCGCAGCAGAGTTATTGACTGTCTATTTGTGTGCATACTCAGGACACTATACAAACACTATGCACACTGTACAATCATATGAGATATACATAAATCTGTAGTACTCCCCGGAAGCGACTGTGCTATGTAGGATTTGAACTGGGCCCATCATGTTAGTGTAGAGGTTTATTATTAGTGGTGGCTTTGGTGTTTATTGTGGTGAAAATGTGCTGTTGTACTTTTGAGTAAAAAAAAAATTGCATCTAAAATTACCGCTTTTGCTGTGAATGATAGCTGACTTCCTCGATATTTCTAACACCAGTGTGCTCGATTGATAAAGGAGTTAAACAACACATGTCTATCTTGCTTTGTTATTCCCAGATGTGGATCTCTTGGTCTGCAAGCACCAGGGTCCATCTTGCTGCACCCGGAAGATGGAGGAAAGCTACCAGTTTGCAGTGAAGCGTGAAACACTCCACAACATTTACTCGTACAGCTACGAGCTGAAGCACCTGATCTCTAGCCACTCGGATGCCTTCCAGGGTAAGTGTGGAGATTCTGGTACAGTAATCTCTCGTTTATTGGTTCCACGATGAGTGAATTCACACAAAATAGTATTCACCTCATACATAAATGTAATATTTTGGTAGTTAGAGCATAGAAAACCTGTTTACTACATTCTAAATATAGTTTTTAACATTATTAAAGCCCTCTAGACGTAGCACCCCTATAGTCACCTTTGCACTCATATTATTTAATATAGGAGTCATAAAAAGAGTGAATTACCTCAGGGGTTCAGATTTGAGTTTTTGCTTGGTGGGGCTTGAGGCCGTAACATTAGCTGTTTTTTTTAAAATCAGAGATGAGATAATTCAAACCTGCAATGAAAGCCTGTTGTTTTGGCCATCAAGTCTGGTGTGTGCCTCATTGAATATTACATTAACATTACTGACACCCAGTGTCTTCTGATTGCCCTATATTTGTATTTAGCCACTTTTATGCTTGGAAATGCTTAATTTACGCAAAAAAAGTAAAATAATTCAATCATGAAACAGCATTATTGATTCATATATTTGTGGAAACAAGAGGGAAGCCGCCAAATTCAAACGGCAAAGTAGGGAGGCATTACAGCTATTTATTTTTGGGTAATACTTTCAAGTGGTTCAGTTTGCATGTCCAGAGTTCATACAAATAAGTTCCCGTTGTAGATAGCCTCTTGGGTCTGGCTGACCGTAGAGCTTGTCCTCCTTCTCTTGTAATTGTAGTGCTGTAACATTTCCTCCACAAAAGCAGCAAAATCCCACATTTTTGGAGAGATACAAGGGATGTTTTTGTTTGTTTTAGAGTAGTTTCATAAGCTTGCAATTACTCCTACATGACAATAGGCGACTTAGACCCAGGCTGTGGTTTACTCTAATGAATGAGCGGACAGCACTGATCTTCGTTCCAAATATGGAAAAGACAGAATGGAATTTGTTAAAAGTAACATTGCTGTCATGGAAATGAACACTTTCCAGTTTTATGGAATTACAGTCCTGTCAAACATGTTCCCTAGGAGGTCACACAGTGCTGGCGGTGGGCCTTTTCTAGGTTACACTGCACGGACACAAGCAGATATGTTTGAATTGTGTTTCTGCTATTTGTCCTCTTCATCATCATTAAGCTCCCTCACGTCTTACCTCATGTCTGAGCTTGTCTGGCTGAATGAAGATGAAGTGCTCCACATAGCCAGAAAAGGCCGAGATGGAAAAATAACAATGTGATATCAACACATGGGGGGGTATAATGGAGCTGAAAAGGATGACATCAGGAACCCTTCACTTGCAAAGCCTTCTAAGGACCGTCTCTGTGCTGTCTGTGAGTGCCTCGGGTGGAATGTAGCAGAGTGGCTCATGTACCACATGAAGTAACGGGAATGGGATTTTGGATGATGCCATCAGGACGTCTGCTGGTGGCTCACCTAATTGCCTCTACACTAATACACTACCCTGGCATACCACCATACGACCCGGTGCTAAACTTATGGGTCAGCCCAAAAGCTAACTATGCCTGTAAAATGTATGGAAAGAACCACAAGATGCTCGTAAGAGGCCACCTGCTGCTGCGGTCCATCGCTGTTAGACTGCGTCCTTGTGTCCTCATCTAATAAAACCAGGCAGTTCTTACGACTTACAGTAGATCTTTTACAATCCTCATTGTGAGATCAGTCTGGCTGTGGGGAAGGAAAATAGATCCTCCCTTAAACTCCTCAAATGTAACTAAGTACTAATACAGTGGAACCAGTAAGCATGTTTTTCGGTTAACGTCAACATTTTACACCAATATTTTGCCTACCCACGACCATAGTGAAGACAAACAGTACAGAAAATTGATAGATGGACAAATAAAAAAATAAAAGGTATAGAAAATACTATACATTAAACTCTATTAAAAAAAAGACAAACACAAGAAGGCCTGTCATGATAATTAATAAATCAAGTAACTGTTCCATAACTTTGCCAGCCTTGACATAGTGACTCTCTACCAAACAGAGTGGATGACAAAAGGTTTCACTCTGTGCATCTGTCTCAACACCTTGTTCTATAGCGAAATTAACCGAGTGAATGAACCCTTCTGTCAGTCAGCGGAGGCGGGGCGCTAGTGAGTTCACACACAGAGTGCTACTGGCATCTTGAGGAGTCACAACCTAGCAAACACAAATGGGTGATTCTTTTGAAAGGGATACTAGTGACAGTGCAGTTACTTTGAGGGTCATGACGCACAAACTACAGTGATTTGAAGCCGTAGCCATGTGGAAAATATGCTGCAAACAAATTGAATGTGGTCATTATGTATAACACACAATCTGATATGAATTTCAGCCTGTTTAAATATCATCATTTTGTGACAAATACAATTAAATAAATAATACAAAAGAGTGGAACTCATGTTTCAGCTGGCATTGTTTCCCGAATATATCACTTCATTGGGAACCAAACTCATCCAATACATGCACTTTCACCAAACTCTGACAAAATGGTACGGCTCATTAAACTAACCTACTTGTGACTGCTTTGACTAATGTCATTGCTGTCTTAAATATAATGTTAATAATATGTATAATAATGTTAATAACAATAATGTCGTCTTGCAGCCATAATTTTTAGGACAATTATCGTCCAGCAAAATGTTTTATTGTGACAGGGCTATCCCAGCTGTGCTGTTAATGTTCTTCTCCATGGCTGCTTTGTTATGATGAGCTGGCCAGCTAATGTTGTACTAATTGTAGTGTGTACAAACTAACCTAAAGGGTTGTCTATGATGCAGCTTCACCCAACGTTACAGAGTTTCAAGGTCAACACACAATAACACACACTTTGCCAATAGCGGTTGAAAACTTCCAGGTCAACACATCCTTTGTAGTACAAAGGAAGTTTTCTACAATAATAGCAGCTACGCTATTATTGTAGAAAATAATAAGGCAACGTCTTTCTCCAAATTGCATTGATCCTTCACCACCAACATCACCCCAAACAAACATAATTAAAAACATATTTTACAAGTAACGCATTTGTGGTTTCATGGTGCTTTATTTTAGGAATGATCAATGTTTCGAAAAATGGATCAAATAGATTTGGATAGTTTCAAGACACACTGAATGGAAGCACCCATTTGAAGAAAAATGGCATGCATGTCAGTGTGTGTGTGTGTTTTCATTGGCCTACTCTTGTTTGGACAGTGCAAATGGACCTACTGTGCTTTGTCATGAATGGGAGTTGTCATGTCATGACCTTACAAACACACCACATTTCTAAATGCTGTGGGGGGGGGTTTCACATTTTATCCAGATACGCCATGAATGTAGTCAAATAAAGTTGGTAAAAGACCAAAAGTTGTTGAGATGCAATTAGCACATATGATGCTTTTATCTTTTTATGTAATAACTCCCACCAAACTGCACTTTTTTGGGGAATATTTTTGATATTTTCTTTAAAAATCTCCTATAAAAATAACCATAGGCTTTCAACATCCCTGAAAGACACAAAAGATGCACCCAGGCTGGCCTCCCTGGTCTCTTCTCCTCCCGTCATGTAAACAAACACACCTTCCTAATCCACTTTGTCAGACAAGTGAGTGACTGTCAAGGTCTGATGGAGGGAAGGTGTCAACCACAGAGTGGTGGCTGAGCAGGAAAGGCTTTAGAGTTGGCTTCACCTTGTCAACCCAAAGGGCATATTTAGTCATCTAGGGGCCCAAGGGCAAACCCAACCATTGGGGCCCTCCAAGTCCTTGTACTGCACTGACAAACATTTGGTCATTTATTTTAATTTCTTTATTGGGTCGCTTTTGTGACATATTATGTGATGTAACGTAAATATTTTGTCTTCTGCAAAATTTACCAGCTCTAAAGGGATCTCACATTCACATTTGAGAAAACAAACCACAGTAGATGAGCAAACGCACCATAGTTTTAAATAAACACTGCCAGGGTTGCCATAGTTACATTGAAAAAGTAATCTGATTACTGATTTTTACTGTTTTTTTTTGATGGTCTGTTAAGAATCTGCATCACCACAGCTCGGACATTATTTTGGAAGTGCACGTCAAGCAACGCTTGTTGCTTGCGGGGTGAAGTGTGCCGGTGTGGTGTGTGCTGACACCTCCGGCTGGGCTTTAGGGACTGAGCTCAGGGCTGGAACTGGCGGGGGGCGGGCCTGTTGTTCAGTGGTCAAAATCCGTGCCTGCTGGTCTCTCTCTGGGAGAGGACAGCACTGATGTCCTAATGCATTTAGTTTTTCTGTTATTTTTCTGATTAAGGGACAAAGTCCCAAAGATAGATTGGTGACCCCTGCCTAAAATAATAGCTGTAATTCCATCTTGAAAATAGCCATCTCTCGCCTCCCTCCGTTGTGTTACTTGCTGTGTGTCGCTACACGTGAGTTGTCCTTTTTCGGAAAACACGATTTAACATGACATCACTCCCCAAGACGCAAGAAGAAAGCAAATACAGTTCAGTGAAAGGGAAGAATGAAAATTGATTAGCCAGAGCATTGCCTTTTGCACAGATGCCATAACACCCCTGCTCCAGCTTTGATACTATATTGGATTAATCCTGCCATTCTGTCAGTGCCATTGATGGATACTAGAATAGCGACCCAGAAAAATGGCAAAAAAATCCCTTATTTTTAAAAATGACAGACGAGCGTTGTGTTTTAAGTCAAGTTGTTTGTTTATTTTCTTTTGCTGTGTTCAGCATGCCTTTTGTAAGCATATTCTCCTGCCAGGGTACAAGTCCCTGCGGTGGACCACCTTCTCTTCCTTTTCTGTTGCAGCAACGGTCAATTGTCGCTATGTTGGAAATCGAGTAAGCAATGGCAAACTTCTGCTCTAGTTTAGTACTGTGGCAGAGGTGTGTTTTCGATACACTGCTCCCTGCAGTTTGGGAGCAGACGAATATATAAAGACACATGTGGTTTGACTCTATAATGGCCGCTAACGGGTAATGTAACGCGTTGCTATTTTCCAAACCAGTAATCAGATGAAAGCTACTTATCTAAGTCACTGTGTATTACTATTTTTGTCATCTACCTCGGTAAAATTAGCCTGCTTCTGAAAGCTTTTTGTATTTGCTGTTCTGTGTGGCATGGAAAGTGGGAACAAATTCTATCAGGAATGTTTCTGCTTTAGAAGTAGGATGGAGTCGTAACTGAGGAAGAATGCCGTCTGTGTCAAAGGGTATCTTGTAATGTGAAATTTAACACTTCTCCTGCCCTGTTGTGTGGAAAGCAATTGTCGCTGTCAGACAAGACGGTGTGGACGTCATGTAATGATCTGATTGCAGATTACCTTTTCATTATGTGAAAACACACAGTCTCACTATCCCACAGATTGGGAAAAATATTGTTTTGGGATCTCCGATTGTTTTGTGTTTGCGTGTCTGTGAATGAAAGGTGGACACGATGATTGACAGTGAGAATGCACAGCAGATGTCAAGGACATACGGAATGGTTGTCTATGACATCTAAGTGTTATATAAATATTGGTGATAAGTTTGTGTGTAAAATTTTAGTTAGGTTAGGTAATATGCATCTTGCTATATGTGAGCATGCATAGTATTACCCCGCCATTGCCAGACAGCATGACTACTTCACAGCTCAAGTTGTCCTCAAGGTAGTTGACAGATGCTTTTTAAAGAAATGGATTCTCTTGGCCTGGATAGCTCTCTATTATCAATGAACGTGTGTTGCGTTTAAAACTATAGGTGCCCTTCAGTGACGGGATGAGGAGGTTCACACGAGAAAGAGTGACAGAGTGCGAAAGAGAAACAGAGACGCGATGGCAAGGACGGTACATTTTCTCACTGAGGAGACATAATTAGCTGATCCTTCTCTCATCATCTAGGAACTCTCCAGGCTGTGTGTCCTAGGAGACAGAGCTGGCAAAGACACAACGTTTGTGAATCAACAACCCAGAGGCCTCAGAATGAGTCGTAATGGAAGGATAAGAAAGTCACTGTGGTTGTCTGCTTTGCAGGTTGAAGCTCAATGCTCTGCACATTTTTGCACGCTTACTCTGTGAGACCATGTTTACACGACAGTCGTGCTAAAAAAATAGAAGATTATTTCCTTTGACGGATATGGCTGTAATATATATGTTAGGCCAGTAGCTGGTGGAGTACATTGTTAATAAATGGCACAAATATATTATTTATTATTATTAATAAAAAATACACACTATGTCTGGACAACATCTTGTGATATTAATATACACCCAAAATACGTCACTTGTATGGTTGTTTTCCATGGCTGACAAATCTTTTTTTAGTGCCGCATACTGTATTACTTGGAAGTTCACCTGCTATTTGCCCATAAACAGAAGGTGAAAAGGGTGGACTGTGGCGCCACAGCCCTGTTCTGAGGAACCACATGTTGCCAGTGCACATGGTGGTAAAAATGTGCTTTTAAAAAGGTTCTTAGTCCCGTGCACGACAATTATCAGTCCAGTAATTATTGAGCCGATCGGAATCATGATGTCATACTGATAAATGTGATAATAAGAACAATTCCAATGAGATATGTGAGATTACCGTGCGGTAGGTGGCTTAGTGTGAGAAAATCAAGCGCTCCTTTTCTGTGCACATGGCCTACTGTAAATTCACTTGTAAACAAACATGGCATAAATTGTATGGGACTTCTCAGTGTTCCAATGGAAGATATTTTGTCAAATGCTCTGCAAACATTATGCGATGAGCGGGAAAAACATTGAGCTTCAATACATCATTCATGACACCAACGACCCCTCGTTCTATCTCCGCGGTGTTTGAAATGTTTGCCAGAGACGATCCAAGGGATGAAGTGATCTGTGATTTAATCATTTAATTGATGGGTCTGGATGGCCAGTCTTTCGCCGTAGTTGAAATATTGGCTTTTGTTGGCTGGTAAACGCCTTGGAACCACGGTTTGTACTTCTGAGTTGCCAATATTATAAGATAAGTCAATATTTTAGTGGTGGTCATAACTTGCAATAACATTGCATGCTCCTCGTGTGTACTTCAGTTTCCTCCCACATTCCAAAAACATGCTAGGTTAATTGGCGACTCCAAATTGTCCATAGGTATGAATGTGAGTGTGAATGGTTGTTTGTCTATATGTGCCCTGTGATTGGCTGGCCACCAGTCCAGGGTGTAACCTGCCTCTTGCCCGAAGACAGCTGGGATAGGCTCCAGCATGCCCTTGGTATAGAAAATGGATAGATGGCACTAAGAAACTCATCTAAGATAGTTTGTGCAATGCCGCTTGATGTAGCAATTCGATCCATAACATCCACACAACATGGCATGGCTGGATGAGTCTTGGCTGTGGAACACCTGACCTCAACACCATGAAACAACTTTGGAATGAACTAGAATGGACATTCTGAGGTAGTGGGACTTCTCTCAGGTCCAACCTCTGGCCTCAGAGGTCCCCAAAACTCGCTAAATGTTGGTCAATAAAGACCTGCAGCAGGTCTAAATGGGGAGGTTATTATGTTGCAGTAATTTAAATGGGCTGGTGTATGTGATTTCTAAAGGCAACATGTCTGCATGTGTGCACTTGTATGACAGCAGTGATAAATCACCCGTGTTGTGTTCAACATATATACTCTCATCAGACTGACTATCCATCTTTTTTTTTTCGTTGCAATGTCTAGATTTGTCTGGAAGTTCTCATGCTTGTTTTGTCATGTCATTTTTTTGTCCCTAATGTCCCACCATCATTTCCTGCTTCTCTCTCTCTCTCGCTCGCTCGCTGTCAATGTCTGCATGTATTTTTCTTTGCAGATGTTTTGACCGGCAGAGTTATTGCTCTAGAGACTGATGCTTAGACACAGGAGGACACCACGCTGCACCATGAGCTCATGCTCAAATTAGGGAGGATATCCGGAATCCAACCTGACACGTCTCATTTAATCATACAGGGCGGGGAAGAAAAGTGTTTATGGATCTAATAGTGGAGCGAATACATTGCGTAGCACAGGGTGAATGTGTCCCAATTGTGTTTGTGTTGTAGCTACGCCTCTCTGGTCCCAGGAGTAGACATGACACATCACAACAGGATGAGTTTGCACGGCTCTGGCCCGCTGGGGGAAGAATAAAACAGAGGGAGGGGGGAATGGGACACAGTTTAAAAGCCCCATAGAGTCATAAAGTCACACTCCAAGCGTTGCTAATTACCTCTGCTTTTCATCTAACTCATATGGAGATGTGAGAACCGCCCCCCCAAAAAAGAGAGCGGTTCAGTGAAAACATACAGGTCTACTTGCACGTTTTGCATTTTTGTGTGTAGATTCACAAGGTATTCGCTATGCACAATATTCTTTTTTTTCTTATTCATCTCTCTGATCGTATTGCTATGTCGGTGTTGGTTGCTTTACAAGAGCGGGCGCCATGCCAACATCTTGCTTCCTTAGCCTGCGCTCTGCAAGGGACCCTCATGTTGTCTGCCAAGCATGCGCTTAACACAATGAAACCATAAACGCATAAATCTTCAGCCTTCTTCTTCCCCACAAATATCTCTTGTGTTTTTTTTTTTCTCTTTCATCGTTGCTCCTCCATCAAAATGTGAGCCTCTTTCAACTTCCAAACGCTACGATTAATGAGAGGTCTGCATAGATTAGCCTCTCCATAGACATTCCTAAAATGAGTTCTAACTGGAAAGAATGAAATAAAATATTACTTTTATTGCGAGCCAACATCATATTTTCTCTCCTGAAAAGATCTTCTTACACAGCCTCCTTCATCTCGCCGCAGCACACACTCTGAACGGAGACGTGGCTTCAGCAATCTTACAATTATTACATCAACACAGTAAGATATGTTTATTATCGTCCAATTGAGGTCACATCTCCCTCCCAGAGAGTTCTACTTTCCTGCATCTCTGTTGGTCTCAGACTGATGGGAGTTATCCTCCATTACTGCTGATTGGTCCAGCTTGGACTTCTTTCCTGTCTTCTGTCTGACACAGAAGGAGGAGGCTCATTTGCTAAGCTATGAGATATGCAGTAGTTGTGTGTGTGACTACATAATCATTCCCTTCTGGTTGGAATGCTTACTTGTGTGTAAAAGAAGCCAAATGTTGTGAGAACTGATGGTGGACTTTGAGCAAACTGTCGTCTCGGTCAAAGAATTCAATCCGTAACGGAATCAGGAGCTTGTTTGGTGACAGTAACGAATATCTTCAGTACACTTCCGTCTAATGTCGGCTGCAGTTGGCAGGCTTCCTTCCACCTCTTCACTTTCCCATTCAAGTCTACTTTGCACTTTATGGGCCGTAGTGGACCCTCTTCTGCTCCCACCCTGTCTTCCTCCTCGCCTCTGTGGCTCCTCGCACGCTATTATGGAGTCCCCACGGTAGGCGTTATTCACTCATCCTCTCGTCATTCAGACATTGTGTTCTGGAGGAAGAAGTGCAATTATTGTTGAGAGAAATGGACAGCGGGAGGAAAACAACATTCACATTGTAATTTTGTGTGATACAACATTATCCTGCGACAATAACATCTATTGATGGTCTTAGTTTCCTCCAAAAAGAATGAGTCATGTGTACTTTAATTAAGGTGTTTATTATGTACCCTGTACATATTAATCCAACTGTAACTGAAGCGGAATCATGAATTTTTCCCATAAGAAGTCCTATAAATCCAAACAATCTGTTTCAGAAAGCCAAAAATGTTATTACAAAACATGTTATTATAGTTTTACAAGCAGAAAGCAATTTAAATGAAATAAATGAACATTTACTCAAAGTCCACTTTTCCCTTCATTGAAGACATGACTGTTCTCAAAGACACAATGTGGCAACAAGAATTCCTGAATTCTTCCAATGAATAACGTTTGACACATCAGTAACCTAAAATGGAGCCAAATAAAGTTGCAAGTGCCATCAAGAACGTGGGAAACACTGAATAACTAAACATGAAGATGGTGTCCATATGGTGTCTCGCTACCACATTGTGTCTTTGGGAACAGTCACATTAATAATCATGTCTTTGGTGAAGGTAAACGTGAGCTTAAATGTTCATTTATCCCTTTCATTCGTCATTGATGTGTATTTATAATTGTTACACCCCTGCCACAGATGCTAACAGGCCTTTTTGTGATGAAAGTGTGTTAAGGACACAGTTGGACTCACGCAGTCTATTCATAATGTAGCAAGTTGCTCACCATGTTATACATCCATCCATCCATTTTCTATACCGCTTATCCTCACGAGGGTTGCGGTCATGCTGGAGCCTATCCCAGCTGTCTTCGGGCGAAGGCGGGGTACACCCTGGACTGGTGGCCAGCCAATCACAGGGCACATATAGACAAACAACCATTCACACTCACATTCATACCTATGGACAATTTGGAGTGGCCAATTAACCTAGCATGTTTTTGGAATGTGGGAGGAAACCGGAGTACCCAGAGAAAACCTAAGCATGCACGGGGAGAACATGCAAACTCCACACAGAGATGGCCGAGGGGGGAATCAAACCCATCTGTGTGGATTGTGCGCTAAACACTAGGTGACCGTGCAGCGCCATGCATTCAAACCAAGGCAAAATTTTTAAAATGTTAATTTGTTTTCATTTTTGTTAACTGAAAAACCAAGTTGGATGCTAACACCCCCACCCCATTTAAGATTGGAAATAATATAATTTTGTTCAGCATGATCAAAATATCCAAAACCAATACATTACCATTACCAAACCTGTGATGAATACCGCTCCGTTTCAACACCTAAGTGGATTAGGATCAATAAAAGTCATGACCGAAGCGATCCATAATTGACCCTGTGACCCGGTTCCATAATGAAGGTGAAAAATGAAAACATGAGCCACACCTAACATTCTTCATTATATCCCCTTTCATCTCGGAGTCCTTTCACACTTCTGGGTCTGTTTTATGTTAATCTTCTACCAGCCTGCCTTGGCTGAAAAAAGTCATGGCAAATTATTTCCTTAACAACAGTCTGTTTAGCACAACAGTATCAATCCTTTCCTCCTATTTTTCAATTTAAAAAAAATGCTGCTCATCGATTGAATTCTGACTACTTGTGTGAATGATAAACCTCTGGCAGCCGTTATGATTTTCAGAGGAATTTACAGCCATAAATTTCTTTCTTGGATGGATGTTTGGACTTTTTCCTCAAGTCTGTAATTCTAAAATTGTATTTCAAAACTACACTGAAATTGTGTACGTTGTAGTTGTAGAAATGGTGGATATTGGATGTAAGAAGGGACCACATAGTGTACTGTATATTCCATATCGTGTACTCTATATTTCTTGCCGCTGAAAGTTTAATTTTTCTGTCAGCGCAGGATTCATGTAGATTTCTAATGATGGCTGACAAACCATGAATGAACTCGCGAATTAACTAACTTTCTTTCTTGATTTTATTTTATTTTTTTATCTCTGTAGATCACAAAGTAAATGATTACTATTACACAGCTGGAGTTGGTCAATGTAGACAAGTTGGTGACATAAGCAAGGCCGACTTAAGCGAATTCCTACCGGTATTGCCTTGGGTTTTTTGTTTTTTTTTTGGTTTTCAGTTTATTCGTTATAGTTAGCTACACAGTGGTTGAGTGGTTAGCAGGCATACAGCTAGGAAACCCGGGTTCGATTCCCCGCTCGGGCATCTCTGTGTGGAGTTCCTCGTGAGGATTAGTGGTATAGAAAATGGATAGATAGTTATAGTTACTACTGTATTTTCCGAACTATAAGTTGCTCCGGAGTATAAGTTGCACTAGCCAAAAATGCAGTAAGTAAAATTTTAGGGGAAATATATTGCATACAATCAGGTAAGTTATAGTTATTAAGTCAATGTAAATAAAATGTAATAAAGCAAACAATCGGAAGGGGGATTCTTAAGAAAAAATAACTTTACTCCAGTCTTCAGGGGTCCAACCACAGTACCAGTCTATCCCTGATGTTTGTCCTGTAGAGAAGTAGCTTCTCTGCTGCCGTTCTTAACACCAGATGCCCTCACACCTGCCTGCTACCCCTCCTGAGCAAGCGCTGCCCCAGTGTTGCCCCGATCCTGCAGCTAAGTCAAATTTCAGAAACAGTCCAGTCGCTTGCTAAACTTTCTTGGGTGCCCTGAAGCCTTCTTCACAACAACTGAACCTCTGTTCAGTCTTAAGGTTCTTAATAATCCGATAAATAGTTGGTATATTTGCAATCTTACTAGCAGAAAGGTAACCACGGCTAACAGAGGAAAAACTTTTTAAAGCTAGCAGTCTGTTGTTTTTACTTTGTCCATCTAAACACCCTCACCAATGTTAAGAGAATCACTAACATGATGTCAGCTGGTCCTTTGGTGGTATGGCTGAAATGCAGTGGAAATCGTGTTTTTGGTATTATGATCATTTTCATGATAAAGACGGACTTGAATTACCATATTATACTATTCATAACATTCTGGAGTATATGCAAATTGACATTATAAAACCTGAGGCAGCAGACATAATATTTGTGTGTCATGGCTGTGAGCTGCCACTTGTTACATTACTATGCAAAACTGTAACTTTAAACCTATCATCATCATCACATTTTCAGGATTGTCAAAATATGACCAAGTAGCTGGGTTATTTTTAGTGATAACTTCATTTTGAGTACATAATGGTGCTGTTTTCTTAATTTGCATATTAAAAACCTTGTCCTCGGCTTGACCACTTGTCATTCCTCATGCGCTTAATGTGGGTGCAAATGGATTTTGTGTGTGACACGTGGTGCCCCTTAACACTATATCAAAAGCGACACTGATTTATACACCAATAAACTACAGAGAAATGAGGGGTTACAGTAGACCCGTGGCCCTCCTAATGCTTCAGACCAGGGGTGCTGTCCATCAGTCTGTCAGCAGTCTGCCCCCATGCTGGCCTTCAGCATATAACCCCCTTCATGGTATTAGGAATTTGAACATGCCTCCCACCGTCCCCCTGCTCTCTCCTCAGCCCCACTGTCTCCTCTGTCCCCGTCCTTCTCTCGTCTGCTTGTTCCCCGGACCGTTGATCATGTTTCCGCTCTTTGGCCACAGCAGAGAGTACCGATCCCCTCTCCCTCAAATCTGCACCTCCACCCACCCACCTCCCCCGTCATATTATAGCAGTGCACCCTGGCATCTGTGGAATTGTTTATCTTTGGGGGTTTTGATATCACCGTGCAGCCTCTTTAATTACTATAATGCTGATGGGGAGATAGGAGACTCTCAAATCCTCCAGCTTGTGTCATCTTTCCCCAAGTCTAGTGTCCCACCTGTCCTAAGGAGCCACACAAGTGAAGAAATATGTAGGACTCGGGTTAGCTGGATTATGTGCACACACATTTGCTATTGCATATGTGTTTTTTCTAAGAAGGCAGCCAGGCTGCTCCTCTTGCAGCTCACATAACCATAGACAGCGTATCTGCGGCTGACGTCTTACAAATGAGTCATGCTCCCGCTTTAGACTGGTGATGAAGTATGATGATTCGACAGATTGATTATTTGTCTTATTAATAGTTTATTACCATTAAACAGTGCTGTAAGGTTAGAGGCCGTCAGAGATTGTATGACAGTGCAGCTCACAGTTGAAATCTAAGCTGCTCAGTGTCGGGTGAGAGATGTTTTTCTGTACAGTATCTTGACTAATTAAAACAGGCCTATGTAATCCACACACGTGTCACTATGCCGCATATGTGCACGGTGACCTGTCTGAAACTCAAGCCGGTGGCAGGATTAAGATGCTTTTCCCTGAGAAGATGCGAGGCGA
This sequence comes from Doryrhamphus excisus, assembly GCF_037039965.1. Taxonomy (NCBI): domain Eukaryota; kingdom Metazoa; phylum Chordata; class Actinopteri; order Syngnathiformes; family Syngnathidae; genus Doryrhamphus; species Doryrhamphus excisus. Next base: position 19,740,220 of record NC_136362.1, read on the forward strand.
GGTTCTATGAGGGACCATTACCAAGAGAGGAATGGCCCACAGCACCACGGCATTAGATCAGTGTCTCCTACCTAATTATCACATATCCACACATGTGGAAGCCTATTCACACACAGCATATCTTTAGCCTGGTGTGATGATGGATTTTATGCCATTGGAAAGCCTGTTCATTTCCTTTCGTAAATACCCAATTTGTACGAAACATGCATTGGCGGATTGAGCAGCACAACTGCGTATTGTGTCTTATTATGTAAAATATGCCAATGTTTCGGTGCCTAATAAGGAAGAAATTAATCAATGATGTGCTGCATCAATAAATGCAATCTAACGAATGGACATGTTGTTATTCAATAATACAAAAAGCAGCTGGTAAAAAACAGAATTCTAAAAAAATTAAAAATGAATAATTTGTGAAAAAATAAAATGGAATGTGGGAAAAAATAAAACAGATTTCTATACTCTACAAGACAATTAAACAAATAATACAAAACAGTGGAACTTACACTTCAGCTGATTGCCTCACTGTGCACCCAACGCATTTTGATGCATTCAAAATCTCTCCATACCGGCCATTTTGATGATTTTTTTACTGATTTTTCAAGGGACACAGAATATTGTGTTCTTGGGCTATATAAATATGGTATATACCAAAAGAAAGACTAGACGCTCATCTTTCATCAGAATAAAAAAAAATTCTACCTTTTCACGTTCTTTAGTAATCAGCCGGAGAACATAGGTAAGTTTCAGCAAAATATCAGTTCTTTTTTTACTTTGACACAAAATCATCCATTCACAAATTTAGCCATGTATATTTAGTCAAAATGTCTAAATAACGATGCCATACATAAACAACACAAAAAATTGTTGTTTTACATGAAAATGTTCACATTTCCGACTGAACTGTATGCTTGTGCGTGAGTGCACATGTCCCAGTTTGACTGCGTGCATGCGTTAAAATTTCCTTTCAATGCGTAACCGCCTTTGCGTAACACGTGACAAAGTCTTTTCACTTCTGAGTTGCTGCATAGCACTGTTACAAGATGCAGGCAGTGCTCTTATAAATGTAGTTCTGCCACCTTGTTGCTGTTTTTTTCATCTTAAAACTGCACCAAACATGCTCTCTTCTATTGTAGAGTTGCATCATTGTGCCTCTCGTACGAAAAAAATGAAAAAATGTATAAATTCATCTTTGGGAGTGAACATATAAATAAGTCTTTGTTTCTAAATGTTCTCAAAAGAATCTTGACAAAAATCTGCAATAATTTGCAGGGCAGTTATCATCCAGCAAAATCTGTTTTTTTGGTTATACACGGGTAAAAGTGACTGCAGGGCGTTATTTCATGTTTGGAGAGCTCTGATAGTGTTAAAAACCGCATTCAGAAGGTTGTAAATACTTTTTCGGTGCTCTAACTACAAAAACATTCCGTTTATTAATAAGGAGTACTACTTTGCAGAAATCGGTCAGGTTTGGCAACAATGTACCGTGGTCAACAAGGGATGACTATCGCCTGAGATGCCTGAGACAAAGGCATGCAGTATCAGCAAGCTTGTGTCTTTCATTAATCTGGCTTTGAAACAGCAGTTCACAACATTCCATTTTTGTAAAGTGAGGTTAGCTTGGAGGATTCAGACGTTAAGAGACGCTCACAAAAGCGTGTACTTCTTCCAAGGTTAGGTTTCCGGGTAGCAGGTTTCTGAATGAAAGCCTTACTAACAAATGGTGACATTTGGATCTATGGAAACACTTGAAGAGCCTTCAATTCAAAACAGACACAGAGATAAAGAGCCGCAAATATACTCCTGGCTACCCAATGAGCAGCAATGAGTAATGGGGAATACATTTTAAAAGGGTAGGCAACAATTGTGAATCTTTCATTAAAGACAGACTTAAACTTAAAGGGTGTTTCCTACTTTGAAATACAAATCATATCCTCATCATCTTAGTTCAACTTCCCCTCTGGTGAGTGATAATTTACCGTCTTTCAAGAAAGTATACATACTCCAGCTCCAGTTCTCCCACATGGTACTTTTTCATCTCACTCCAGCCTGCAGTCTATGGAAACTTGCACACTGCATGACTGACAAGATTCATTTTGGTGAAATGAATTTGGATGTTGGAGACTGTGAAATAGTCCATTCTCTTCAGGGAATGCTATTCTTTATACAGTATAATCAGCCTGCGCTAGCCCTGTATCAGTGCAGGCTGTCTGGTGCCGCTCGTCTGTGCTGGGTTTTGGCAACCACACCGATGCCGTGGCTCCCTGCATGCTTTAACAATACTGCTCAGTTCAACTCACACATGCTTACACTCATCTTCCACAATACTGAAGTGCCTCAGAAGTCAGAGACCACTGTGTTGCAGTGTGTGGTAACACTATACTCCTGGCTTGAATCACACATCTTCCATTTTATTATTTTTTTTGTACTTTGATATTATGGAGACAGCATCCACATAATGACAGTTTAGCCATGCCATGCAGAATGTCAAGGGGAAGCAGCCTCTTATGATTAAAACTATGAGTTGTCACAGATTTGCTTGGTGAAAAGTTTCCAAAGCCATAAATGTCCTTCGGGTCAATGGAGGACAATAGGCATCTTTCATTATTTTTCAGACTTCCTTACAATTTCAAAGTAACTGTTCCATGCTAAACTATTGGCTTCCGGAAAGGAGTCTGTGACATGGTAATGATGGTCGCCGATGGCTGCGTGTGAGGTAAAAGCTGGTTTCAGATCCAGCGGTTGGGGGTCGGGCCTTCAAAGCTGCCTTTTTGTTTTTTGTGTGTTTTGTTCTCACTCTGCTTCCCAGTACTGTAAAGCGCAGAGAAACCCACAGCAATTGGATTTGATTTATTGCAGTTGAGGCACCGAGTCAGTATGAGCGTGGGAGAAGGCCTGATTAAGAACAGAGAAAAGCTGACAATGATTTATCAAGAGATCCGATGTTTCCTTTCTATAAGGATTTCTAATCAGAAAGGTGGGCTTTTGTCAATGAGTCCATACTCTGCGCATCGGAAAAAGCGGAGGTGGAATGATGTGAACGCGTGCAGCCCCCTTGGGCCAAATAAATCCAGATGTCTCTTTGCAATGTGTCCGCCACTTGTACAGTAGTTGCTTCTTCTTGCAAGCTTTTATTAGGCCTTATTTGTTCACCTTGTGTCTGTGTCACCTAAAAGTTGGGAGTTGGGTGCCTTGCTCAAGAGCACAGTAATATCTTTCAAGAAGTAAACCAGCATGTTTCCAGCAATATTGCATGTTAATATTTAATAATCCTAGGTAACCTGAGTCATGCTATGAATGCCATATGGCGGTGGAGCCTTGCGGCCTGACTTAAAACCAAAAAAGACCCAATCTGGGAGGGGACAGAAAAGACCCCGAACTGAACTGAAACCACAGTTTTACAAATGATCTGCTATTATCCATTTCATATTTTATATATTTTATTCCACAATCAACCAACAACTCGTCAATATTGAGTATCGGCCTGAATATCAGACATATTTTTTTCAGAGATGAAGACAGGTCGTCTCACATTTGGAGCTAGAGCTTTATATGTGCAAACCTCGCCTTTCTCACGCAAAAAGATGAAGACAAAGTTCCATCACAGTGTCACATACTGTCTTGTATCTAAGAAATATGGTTATTACATACAATAGTCAGTGATATTGGAATATGTTGGATATGTTGGATATTTCCACCCATCCATCCTTTTTCCAGGTTGCACCTGGACTGATCGGGAAAAATGATTTTTTTCACCATTTGTCTTTTGGTTATTTAAAAAAATATATAAGTAGACACTTCTGAAAAGAAGACATCAAAAAGAAAGGTGGTCAAATATTCAGGGTTGTTTATTATTATTGTTGTTTAATAATTATGAAAAACTAATGCTTAATAGTAACACAGTTGTCAGACTTGGTTAGTGAAAAAAGTGTTTGGACCCCAGGGTGTAGAAACGAGGACCAACAGCTCCAACAGTTACAGTCTATTTGAATGTATAAAAATGGCTACTATCAGGAAGAGAGGGCAACAGTTAAAAAAATGATGGTGGCACCATGGAAAACTGACCAAAGGATATAACAGTATGAACGTACTATTACAAGAGCCGAATGGTCTATTGGACTTCAGGATGGCAGGAAAGCTTGGCACAGGATTTAATATGCTGGAGGCAGAGGACCAATGGTAAGAGTCAGAGCATACAATGCAAACATGTGGCAAGAAGGTCCAGCTTGCTACAGCTGAGGTGATTAATAGTAATGAGGCTAATGGCTAATGAGGGACAGCTGCAGCAGTCCAGTAGCTCCACCTGACTCAGGGTGTGGCCAGCATCTGAAAAGGCCAACAGAAGAGGAGGAAAAAACACCCAACCATAATGATGAAAAGACAATAAAGAAAGAAGAAACTAAGCCTACGTCACAGTAGAGCGTGACAACAGTTACTAAAGGACCACCTCTCCAGCAGCAGAGTTTGGTACCGTAGGTATGAATGTGAGTGTGAATGGTTGTTTGACTATATGTGCCCTGTGATTGGCTGGCGACCGGTCCAGGGTGTATCCCGCCTCTCGCCCATGGACAGCTGGGATAGGCTCCAGCACGCCTGCGACCCTGATGAGGCTAAGCAGTAGAAAATGGATGGATGGTTGGTTTTCATGGGGGTTAAGTCAGAGGGCGTCTAAGGTGGTTTAGGATCCTTTCAAGTACGCCCCACTGGGGGTAAAAAAGATTGTCAAAAAGCTGGTTCTTTAAATAATATAGTCTGATCTATGTGGCCTGCTGTTTGTAATACAATTGGAGGGATTCAATTTGATCAGTAAATGACCAGCATGGCTAAGCTGGTAGAAGGTTGCGGGTTTGATCCTCCGTCCTGCTGTGATCATGTCAAAGTATCCTTGGGCAAATAAACAAACGGGCAGCATAACACGTCTATACCATTTGTCTTGGACCATAGCAATATTTAGGCGAGGAGGTGGGAGGGGGGGGGGCAAAGGCACCACTACCCAAATCCAAACATAGACTTTCATTGTTCAAATAGCATGCTGCGTTTCATGGTTTCATTACGTCGGTGCTTAAACGGATGCTGGATGTGAGGCAAAGAGATTTACGTCAAATTAAATCAAATTAAATCCTGCCCAACATTTGTTTTTCTGGCAACAAGTTGAACTGCCCGGGCCATTTGTATTTACTAACTAATGCGTGGATATAAGATTGTAAAGACACTCAAGTCTGCTGAGAATCATAATGAGGTCGGATCATAGCGCGTGGTATCTGCCAAGTTGTAATTTATAGTGACTTCAGCTGAGAATGGCCAACAAGGCAGCGTGCCAAAACCATTACACAAATGCACAACACACCACATGAAAATGTCAAAGCAAAATACATGAATATTTTCAACATACCCAACTGGTGCTGCTTTTAATATCCAAATGTGGAAGCTGCTGATAAGTATGATAATGACGCTAGTATTTTCCGTAGTGTTACACATGCCTTTTAGAAGCCGGCCGGGTGTCCCCATGTGTCAGACAATGGACATATTGGTGCAGCTGTTGAGATTGACTGTTGTTATCTTTCTGTCTGTGAGCTGGGACACACACAGACACATAACACGGGCAATTATTATTATACAATGACTGCAAATGATGAAATAGCTTTTAACAAGAGAAAAAGCAATTTCGGCAAACTTTAATATCCAAAAAGCGGCAGGGAGGGGGGGAGGGGGGTGTAGGCTGGGAAACTACAGTTGCTACTGTTCGTTTATGTACAGGCATGCTTTTACGTTGACATCACATTACAAAAGTGAAGCATATAGCATCCAGGGCTTGCCAACACAAACACTTTTAGACATACAGTAATCGATATGAGTATGCATATAAAGGTGCAGTAGAATGAAGAGAGTAATATATTGATTAATTATAATCATGCATAAATGGGAACCACTATGTTTGATTGCATACAGAGTACAAAACATGAGTACATGTTGGCAGGTCTTGACCACTTATTTCAGACTGAAGAGCAGCTCATTGGAGACAGTTTGTTCATATGTGGGCAAGTAGTTTGTGTCCGACTGGGGAAGATAAAAATCAATCCTTGGGTCAACGGTCAAGGATAAGTAAGGTGGTTTATGATTGATCGTTCATATCTGCCCTACTTGGTCTAACAATGTGGACAAATTGACTGACCAAGGGTGATGATATAATACAAAATAATATCTGACCACATTAAAAGACAACTTTTTAAAGTACCAGTACATACATGAAGTCTAGCTTTTTGGGGATAAGGGTTTGCACTATGACCTTTTCATGTAGATCACTGTTCTAAATGCCGTTTTCTCATTTGCTCTCTTTTGTAGATATGTTCCAGTACTTGCTATCGTTCTCTCAAGGACACCTGAGTTCTCTGCTGGAGGGGACCTACACACCCCTTTCCCGTCAAGCATTGCCGCATGTGAACCAACTCTTCGCTTCACTCTCCCTTTACCTCCGAGGAGCCAACGTCTCCGTGGAGGCAACCGTCCACACTTTTTTTAATGACCTCTTCCCACTTGTCTACACAAGACTTATTAATCCAGGCATGGTGGGCAGCATGGCAGTGGGCCCTGAAATGACCGACTGCCTCCGTATGATCAGGCAGGACGTCAACCCCTTTGGGAGTCATCCATCCGTCATGGCCCAGGAGCTAGCTGAGGCAGTGAGCGTTGGTCGACATCTGGGCCTGGCCCTCGAGGAAGGCCTGGATGTGCTGAATGCTACGGAACACGTCACGTTGAGCAAAGAGTGTATGAAAGGCCTGGTGAAGATGGTGTACTGTTCCCACTGCAGAGGATTGACTCTGATTAAACCCTGCATGGGTTACTGTCTAAATGTTATGCGTGGCTGCTTGGCCAGCATATCTGAGCTGGATCAGCCTTGGAGGAGGTATATCAACTTGTTGGAGCAGCTAACCCACGGCATGGTGGGCCACCACAGCCTTGAGCTTGCACTGCTTGGAATCCGTGCTCATGTCAATGAGGCCTTGCTCTATGCACAGCTTCACGGTCCACTCATCACAGCCACAGTGAGTAGACCCAGGAGCATGGATCTCCAACCTTTTTTTTTTTACACATATACTTTGGCAGTGGTTCATGTATTGATTGGAAGGGGATTGAAAGCTACTGGTTTGCTATGAGCTATTTCTTTCCACCAACGCAACAACTGCTTTCATGCTTGCACAGTGTTCAAATTATTCACAGAAAAATACTGTTTATACTGAATAGAAAAGGCGAGGACTGGTCCAAAGAGGCAGACAGAGCTGAGGTTTGAAGGGGGATATTTTCCAAACTAGCAAGGCGGCAAAAAGCACACCATTGTAGTTAAGGTTGTCGAGGAATGAAATTCCTCTTTGCCTTAGTGGATTAAATGGAATGGGATTTGTTTGGCTGCCATATGTCCATACTGCACTACCCACTTACATTTCACGTTATTAAGTCTACGGTCATGGAAAACTGCCAGAGAGTTCTTATCGAGTGAAAATTTTGCACAAATGCCAAGGATTATGTTATACTCTATCAACATAAAAATCTTTCACTTCAACAAAAATTAAACTAACATCTGATTATATCCAACGATTATAGTCTGCTAACATTACATAGATCTGTCCAAACTAATTACTATACTGTAGGTGTTTTTTTCCGAGTTGTGGGAATATTCACGCCATTGTGCATTCAATCGGATTCCATGAAAGTTGTTTTTATGCTTTTACATGCTGAACCATTGGAATGTTTCTCCAAAGTAGTGAAAGAGCATGTCAGGTCATTACACATTTATAATCAGTTGAAAAAAAAAACACAATCCTTGGCTTCTTGTCGGACAGAGAGTGCGAACAAAGCTACATAGAGAAAAGCCCATTTTGTGTTTTGTGTTCTCTTGATGAGCATGTGAGCCAGGGCCCAAGTGGGTTGCCCAGCACAAGGACAAATGAGCTGGACTATTAAACAGGCTCCAACCAGGCCATATAAATTAGAGCCAGTCAGCAGGAAAACAGCCTTGGGAATTGATGTTGGAAAAGAATGCGTTCCCAATCGGACACCGGTGGCTCCCATTTTCTCTGCTCTTGTGTCAACACATCCTGATTTCTGAATTGCAGAATAGATTGTCAGTTATTCCTATAATGACACACCCTGTTCACGATCTCCAGGAATATGTTCTATGTCTTGGACCAGTATAAGAACCCAAATTCACATCTGCCAAATAAATGCATTTCCACATCTGTGTCAATTAAGCAGAGGTGGACTGGGACAGAAATTTGGTCCTGAACTTTTTGGTTCAGACTGGGCCCATCCCCCATTACAGGCCTCCTTTTGTTTGTATAAAAAAGACCACCGAGGGTTGGGATCAAACCTATATCTTTGGCCTTGAAAGGGCGCACCATGCACCATTATACCAACAGAGAGGGTTTTATTTACTAACTGGCCGAGTGGTTAGCGCGCAGGCCTCACAGCTTGGAAACCCGAGTTCAATTCCACCCTCGGCCATGTGTGGAGTTTGCATGTTCTCCCCGTGCATGCATGGGTTTTCTCCGGGTACTCCGGTTTCCTCCCACATTCCAAAAACATGCTAGGTTAATTAGCGACTCCAAATTGTCCATAGGTATGAATGTGAGTGTGAATGGTTGTTTGTCTATATGTGCCCTGTGATTGGCTGGCGACCAGTCCAGGGTGTACCCCGCCTCTCGCCTGAAGACAGCTGGGATAGGCTCCAGCACCCCTGCGACCCTTGTGAGGATAAGCGGTAGAAAATGAATGAATGAATGGTCACCAAGCCTTAGACTGGTCCAGGAGATTTAGTTACTGTAGTTACCAAGCTAAGGTGCAGCAATAAAATAAATACACGGCAATCAATCGGCCCATTATTGATCGCCCATGGTACTTCTGATTGCTAGACGGCCCCTGGTTTCAAGTGAACCCTTGTGAATATTACTCACTTTTCTACCCAATTTTCAGTTCATAAAGGCCAAATAGGTTTTTTGTAAGCAGAATATGCACACGTCACCACACACAAACACCTGGGTTACAATTAAAAAATGCATGGAATGGTGTATCTTTCAGTCAGTCTTCTTTATACTGTGGATCATGCCACTGCAGTGTATCGAACAGGTTTGATATACCCTGTCAGTGAAAGCCACACCCCATCAAAATATGCACATCAATGATGTATACACTGATGTCTATGTAGTGAACACAATCATAGTATAACTCTTAAACTCAATATGGTATAATCCCTCCATCACATTTGGACACTAGGACCTGCAGTATAAATGCAGCCTTTGTCTAAAACTGCACAACTCTTTGATGTTGTAAGGACCTCAATAAAATTAGTGCCTAAATATCGACACAGCATGGAACTGTACTGCAGACAACCTGACCTTTTTTAAAGAAAAAAAAATCCAAATGTTTAATAAAACCGCGGGGACCTGTCAAGGAAAACTGTTAAGTCTCCAGTGTGCAACTACTGTGTCGCCATATCCACCTTCACCTCTACACCACAGTGCCGTCCCCTCCCAGGCAAAACATGCTTAACGGCCAATCTCTTATTATACTGTGCACATTATCATCACCATCTTAATGCAATGCAAATAAATCATAAATACCAGGACTAACCTACTGTTTACTTTTGTAACCTATATGTTGTACATGTGGAGTCGTGCACGTCAATTAAATTATTTACTTTTTTCGCAAAGTTGGGGTATCATATGTGTGGTTTTAGACTGGGATGTTATCCTCAAACCATTTTGCGGTTGCTCTCTCCCAGTTAATGCACTACACGCCACACAGACTGTACTGTACTATACTGTATGCACCAAACCCCGGGTTGGTACACTGATACTGTGCACACATGCACATATACTATATCTAGGTATCAGGTTTTAAGAAGTGTAGTAAGAGGCGTGGGTGAGTGCAAATAGTACGAGCAAAGACTGAAATGCTACATGTGTGTGGAGGCAGTGGCACAGATTATATTCTGACACACTTCTGTTTCTGTTGAGATGAAGTGTGAATGTCGATCGAAGGGAAGTAGTTATGGATATTAAGAATGTATTGAGTTGGAGAGACCCTTCCTGAGAAACCTTGTTGAACTGATCTTCATGTTTTGACGTCCTGTGTATAACTTACCTATTCTGTATATACTTTCTTTGTTGTCAATGCACAATAATAAATAATAAATAATAAATAATAAATAATAAATAATAAATAATAAATAATAAATAATAAATAATAAATAATAAATAATAAATAATAAATAATAAATAATAAATAATAAATAATGTGGAGAATAAATAGATGACATCAAATATGAACAATGTACAGCATAAACAGTAATATGATAAAATAATTTAAATAATTTAGAATAAATAACAAAAATTTAAAGTTTTGGTTGTGCGTGTTGCCAGGTAGAAGGGCTTATTTGGCATTCAGCAGTCTGATAGATGATCAGATCTTTTCCAAAATCCTTCTTTCCATCAAACACTAAAGTTCACTACAGTAAGCTTTTTGTCCAAGGGTGCCAAAATAGCTGACTTGAATGGTTCCACTTTTCATTGTTTCATCGTTCATTGAGGGCCCATCGTTGTTTCACTGGTGTTTGGTGTCAACAGAGAATTGTCATTTCAGGATAATGAATATTCGTCCCTCATTTAGCGTTAGTCAACAGCACTTCGTACTAAGTAGAGCACTTCGCTTTGCTTCACTCGCTTTAAAAAAACGGGAACACTTTTCAATAAGGTAACCAAGTTACAGTAGTTAATGAGGAACAAATGTCACTGAAATCGTCCGATACAGATCGGTGGCCGATCAATGGGAGCACCCCAGTACTTACTGTATTTTTTTGTACCTTATTGTAAATGGAGACCTCGAATGGAGACGCCCAGTCCTTATTTAGACTGTAAAGTTTTGTTCACCGTGACCCATCTAACACACACACACTTTTTCTCAGATTGACTGTATGTATATTTGTAATGCAAATATTGTAAATCTACCTTACCCTCTTGTTGGTTTTAGCCCAGCTTCTCATTAGACATCATGCAGAAATGATAATAGTAGCCTAAGCCTTTAAATCATGGAAATAATGTCTGACTGGAAGGTTTGCATACACCATAACCACATAGCCACACCTCAAACTGTAATGAGAACGCAAACCCTTTTTGTCATGTTAAATATTCTATTTGCATTCAGTTAAATGCCAATGTATGTATGTATGATTTTTGAAGGGACATGTGTGCTCTTTATGGTCCCTGCATATGTCCTTTGTGGGAGTGGGAGCCAATAGAAAATATTCTCCGAGCCAATCTATACCCATCTTCATGAGTTGTAAGCGCCGCGGCACTCTGTCTAACCCTCAAGCTGACTGACTGACTTACTCAGCACTCCATTAGCTAATGACGGTGGCTGCAGCCTCTCCTCAGACAGCCTCACACATCTTTTTCTCCTCCCTCATTCCCTTCCTTTTGGTGCTTGAGTGCAATATGCTGACAATATGCAGTAGCCTCCAACCCCACAAAAAAGAATCCCACATGTCTTCTTTATGGTTTAGGTCTAACTAAGCAATCACCACATGATTTAATGCTGGGCCATTCCATTTGGAGCAGAACATAAGGCGGTGGTCCAGAGTCATCATTTCTTTCTGTGACTCAAAATGTTCGAATAATGCTAGAGAGAGCTTCCATCTTTTGCAGATATTGTTATGTATTAACAAAATATTTACCAATAACAAGGCAGAGCTTGAGATCTACAATTTTGACTTTTTTTAATTCACTGAAAAAAGGGGTGCCAAAATAAATGAGTCAATATTTGTTCCCCTTATGGGGCCTCATTTTTTCACAGTGGCTTTTTTTGCCCAAAAGGACCTCCTTCCAAGAGTCTTCCAAAGAGTTTCCTCTATTCCCACCAGCCTAAATAGCCCATGCCATTCATGTCTGCGTTTCCAAGACCACAACAGCAACAGCACGAGATACCTGGGTGTCCATTGGCCAGATGTTTGGGCAGCCTTAAAGCTACAGTTGCTAAACTTACTTCAGTCGCCGTAATACTGTGCAGCTGCGGCTACAGCTGTGACACTTATGCGGATGCCTACCTCATCTGTGTTAGCATTTTAATGGTAATTGCTGGTTCACTGGGCAGCTTCAAGTGGACACAAAAATGCAATCCACGTGTTCTCCGTATAGCCTCGAATGCATCTCAGGCGCAGACATAATGAACTCATTTGACCTTATTCTGTCTTTCGGCCACCTTCTTTGGTGTTGTCAGATATCTTTCCACATATTGTGCCCGTAATACTCGTAATTATGTTCTTAAAGATAGGAAAATGTTACATGCTAAATTCAAAGCAACGCCCATAGTTACGAGGAACAATCAAGCTGCAAATGTGGTTACAAGGCTGTCTGTGATTAAGTCTGCACTCAGACGGCCATACCAACGAGCCTGGCCCTATGCCGTGGTGTTTAGTTTGCATGTTTTGTACCCCGCTCAGACCCCAGTTTCAGGCTGGGTGGGGTCACTTTCTTTGGTTTGCTATAAACCCACAAAGTGGAGTGAGAAAAACCGAGTGAGGAAAGTGTTCTCTCTGGTGATTTAAATCTCAAGGACCTTTCCCTGTGATATATTAGGGAATGAGTCTCATTTTAATTAGCAATGACCTCATTCAAATGCAAGACAAAATAGACAGTGAGGCCATGGGTGGGGCCTGAGAGGCCGATTGACATAGATTACAAAGTGGACGCTTTCAAGAAAAATTAAGACAACATGAGTTGGACAAGAAGGAATGGGATCATAACTCTTGGAGGAATAATAGAAAATCATGACAGGTGAGGTTGGTAACGCTGCAAATCATGCAGGATCATGAAAATATGGCCAATGATTTTTGTGCGAAAAGTTGTCACAATTAACTACTGATTTGTTCATGTTGCAGGCGCTGAGTATTCTTATTACACAATAAGTAGAATGAATAGTCTACATGGTCCAATTAGCAGTATCTTTTTTCAAGTCAATGTCAGGACTAATTCATAATAATCAATTTAAACTGGAAAAGTCACTAGATCTAAAACAATAGCCAACCTACCGACTCAAACGGTCTGGGACCACCTGGAAGTGAACACAGTTCCCTTGTGGTGAGAAGCAATCCTATATGACTCTAAACGGCATCATGGTCCTTGGATTCTTTATTTCTGTATGGAATATTTTGGTAATTAGAGCATTGAAAACCTTTTTACGAGTTTGTAAATATTTTTTTTTACATTACACTCTAGACATTAACACCTTCAAGTCACCTTTACACCCATAATAACAAAATAAGAGCAAAGTAAGCAATTTAGGCAGCAGAATGAGTGGCGGACATCGAACATTACAGTGACGTTACTGCCACCTAGTGACTAGTGTAGAACACTATGTCAACGTCTTTGAATTGGTTATTTGAATGCCATATATTTTTATTTTACTTCACTTGGACATTTTTTCCTTGAAAATGCTTAATTGCTTAATTGCATAAAATGCTTAACGTTTAATTTGCTTAAATATGCCTAGTTTTGTAATAATAGGCCATACTCAACCATGAAACAGAATCATTAATATATTTTTACAGTAAAACTGCAAGTGGCGAGGGATGACCGTATGTTAAATATTAAGTTCCTGTTCCATGTTATTTGGGCGTTCACAATTTTTTTCTGCATTCTGTCGACATGCCATACCATACCATTGCTTTTTCTTAATGGGTTCAAACTCGAAGAAAGGTATATGTCGATTGTCCAGGCCATGTAATGTAAAGTAATGTTTTTTTGTTTATCCTAGTTACCCTATTAACAAAAAAAGACGAAACAAGATTGCACTAGAAGAGCCATTACACAAGCGTTCATCATCATAAGGGCTTCAAACCAAGATAAAATATTTTAAAAGAATGTGTTGCAGTCAGTGTTTCTTACTCTCTGTAACCCCAAGTATTGCTGGGATTTAAATGAATGCATTCCCCTGAAGGTAAATAACAATGTTACCATACTAACCAGATTTGATGTACATTTTTACTAATATACTTTTACTGTTTGGCTTTGAGAAGAAGCATGAGTACCCATCATCCATCATGTAACTGACAGAAATTATGGATTTGGATAATGCTGTATGTCAGCAGTAAAGATTCAGTGGGAGATGAATGAACATATATACTTTCCATTTTAGTCATAAATCATGTGCATGTCAAATGTACACTTTATGGTTTGATGCGTGTTGCTTGTAGAAACAAATGGTACAGCTTTGGGTAATTCATCCATTGATGACACAATTGACTTCTTCAACTTTTTCAGTTATTGTGAAACTTGCAACAGTAAATCCAATCTCTTGACCAGTAAGTAACAACCAAATAAAAAACATAAAAAAACAGTAAAGCAGAGAGATCCTCCCCAAAGACATGTTTGTTTTCTTATCCTGTGTTTTTGTATGAGGACCCCTGTCTCTGGGGGGAACTTTAAAGACGTTTTCCATAGTTGATCCGGTCTCTATTATTCATTCTACGTTTAGAAGTTTGGCTCTTTTGCATGCAGATTTTTTGTGCTTGCTGCTTATGATGAACTATAATTTAGCAAGGTTAAGGAAGATATGTTACTCCAGCCATTAACCATACTGTCCTGCATGTATACAGCCAAGACCAACACGAGCAATCATCAAAAGAGAGATACTGTTTGGACATTTGACCTGCCTTGACACTTTTTATTGCAGATTTATGACACACAGAGTGTGTGGAAATACTATTTTTTGCAAAATGACAATGACAGCAGTGGTTTGTAGCTTGAGGAGCTGATATTTCCCACCCACAATAAATTCAAAATCCGACTCGCTTTAAAAGTTTTTAATATTGAGTTGTTAATATAACCCTATGTATGACTTTTATTCCCATATGAGGATGAAATAATTTTCTTCAATGAAATACAAATTAATTAACTTTTAATAATGCTATTTTCTTATTTTTTCCTATTAAAATAAAAAAAAACAATTATAGACAGTTCAAGCAATGATCAAATGTATGTAAATGTTGTTAAATACTCTACTTGTGTACTCTTCCATTGTGGAAGACAGCATTAGGCTACGGTTTTGTACATAACAGTACCTTGTATAATCTGTTCTGAAGCCCACTGGAAAATGTGTAAGAGGGCAGTTGTTTCTGGTTGAGCAAGCCCCTGTCGTCCCATAGCTCTACGTGCATTGAGAGGGGGGTGAGAAAGTTCCCTCAGCTTTACTGGGTAATCCCTTGATAAATAAACCAGGAAGGCAAGACCACCACTGCTATCTGTAAGCCAATACTCCCCAGGAGGAGGGATGGCCCTGAGCAGGGCTCGCTGGAGCTCATTCTCTCGCTGAGCTCTTCTTACACACACTTGCCTTAGGATGATACACTTAGTATGAGATACTGTGAGATATTACTCCGAAAGCCTCATGAATACACTTATTTATTGAAGTGGTGTCATGTATATCCTGTTGCTATGGCCCATAACACCTGCCCTACATGTATATGGAGTATGAGCATTGCATTTCCATGATGCTTTCTCAAGTTGGCAACATGTCTAGCGGTTCATCAGTCACTGTCCTCAGGCAATCACACAAGGAATGCGCTACAAAATAGCTGAAATTGTGAAGGTATAACAAGGACAAACAGGTGGCCCAACAGCAGAACGCACAGCACAGCCAACCAAGGGTTCATATTCGTTCAGATGGGATTTTCCTTCTCACGCCATCGTCAGGTCAAGAGATAATTAATTAATGGTCATATTCTTGCCTGGTTGTAATTCAAGATTTCACTCCGTTGGCTCTCAGGATTATGGAGTCATGAGAGACAGCATATCGGCATTTCTCAAGTCAATCCTAAAACTTAAAAAGCTTGTCTATATTTCTTGCAAAGACGCTGCATTGTGTTTATACTAATATGTTTGGTTAGGCGGATAAATAATTTGTGTTTTGTTTTGCTGTCAAGGCTTTGATGAATATTTTCTACAAGCTTTGAAGTGCCTCTTTGCACTCGCTGTAAAAATAAGGCGGTAGTTCAAACAGAACTGGGAATGACCTCCTGTTGACAGCCGTATTTTTACAGGATGTTTACATTTTTGTCTCTAAGAATAGCAAAGTGTCATACTATAGCAGGTGAGAAACAATATGGATTAGAGCAGAGAGACATAAAAAATGACTTTTTGTCTTGTGAATGTATACAAAAAAATCACAAACACTTTGAGAGGTAAGCAGTGTCCCACTAGGCAGTCGACACAAATCCATGACTGCCTATTTGTCATTCTGTTATGTTAAAGCTCTTAGGTCAGGGTCATAACCCTAACACCCAGGACTATATTATGTTGGCAATTATTTTTTGCCATTTCTGTTCATAAATCCATCGCATATCTGGGTCCTGGTCACATGGCAGCAGTTTCAGTCGGGAAGCCTCCAGCCACCTCCACGAAGAACTTCCCAGGCCAGCTGTGAGACATGATCCTTCCAACATGTCCTGGTATGCCCTGGAGCCTCATCCTGGCTGGGCATGCCCGGGACACCTAACCTCTATGGAAGGGGCTGTATGTCAGTGGGTTTGACTGAGCCACCAGTCGAGGTCAGCAGGCCCCCATTCCTACTGTATATGGTATGGACCAGGCACCAATTCCCCTTTCTGAAGCGTCGAATGATTTGCCTGAACCTCTTTGACGTCGACTGAATATTGTTGCTTCATGGACTCACTGGGATGGCACGGCACGGCGGTCGAGTGGTTAGTGCGCAGACCATCTGTGTGGAGTTTGCAACAGTTGCCCATGTTGTTGTTATGGTTTTAATGTTATTGTTAGATAACCTGCAAACCTGCAATAAAAGCTTGTTGCTCTGGCCATCACGTATGACGATCGCGTGCCTCACCAAACATTACAGTAATATTATTGACACCTTGTGACCACTATTGAATGCTACATAACATTGATTGCGTCTTTGAAAATATCTTCTGAATGCCTTGTATTTGTTATGCTTGAAAATACTTAATTTAGGCTCCAAAAATATACAATTCTATTAAATAGTCATATTTTTATACCAATTTTTACTAATAATCAGCCATCCTCGGCCATCTCTGTGTGGAGTTTGCATGTTCTCCCTGTGCATGCGTGGGTTTTCTCCGGGTACTCCGGTTTCCTCCCACAATCCAAAAACATGCTAGGTTAATTGGCCACTCCAAATTGTGATTGGCTGGCCACCAGTCCAGGGTGTACCCCGCCTCTCGCCCGAAGAGAGCTGGGACCCCCCGCGACCCTTGTGAGGAAAAGCGGTAGAAAATGAATGAATGAATGAATGGCCTCACTGAACTTCTCCCATGCCCAAGTTTTGCCTCGACCACCACTGATGGTGACCTTCTGATACCTGTCCGTTAAGTCAGGAGTCCCACAAGCCATTCATGCTCATTAAGAATCCCTCCCGAACCTCCGGTGTCCGCCATGAATGGCACCAACCAAATTGTGGCCTCAGCTTGGATTGACTGCCTTAGCAATGGAGGCATGGAATTTTCACTCAATATCCTCGTCTTCTCCCAGGATGCAGGCGAAGCTCTGAGAATTGAAGAGAGTTGGAGACTCTGCCAGACGTTCCCAGAACACCCTCACTGCATGTTTGGGTTTGGCTACAGTCCAGGACATCCTTATGTTCGAACATGGTGTTTTTTTATGGACAAACTGTGGTTAACACAGAAGTCTCATAACAGTTTGAATCGTGGAGGCTGTTCCTCCCAATCATCCGCTTCCAGGTCGCATTGTCATTGCGCACAATGCTGTTGATGTCTCCCAGAGTCCCCAGCAGTGATGGACCCACCTGGGCACTCCAGACTGTGCACTGCTGTTTTGTGCGAACACACAAACGACGGTTAGGACCCTTTTTCAATCGTAAAGGTGCAGGGAACCGTTAGGGGACCTTCTTGTTCACCGGGAATGACTCCAACACAGAGGCACTGAGCCGGGGGGGCTATTAATAAGCCCACACCAGCTCACCTCCTCTCCCCTGCAGCAACTCAAGAGTAAAACAAGGTCCAGCTCCTCTTGATAAGTTTGGTTCCAGGGTATTATTTTCCCCTGCTTTGTCTTATTATTATTTTGCTGCATAGTGCTGTGTATCACTCTGAGTGTGCTATTACATTAAAGAGTCATTGCAAATTGCATTTTTACAATCCATAAGCAAAACCTTTGAAATATTTCCAGACCACGGACATACCAGTGACCAACTGCGTAGATAAAAAAGTACTAACGTACCCGTCACCAAAAAACATCAGACTAAATGCCTTGCATGTGCAGATTATTTAGGGACAGTCAACTAATGCAACACATGCAAAGATCGTTTGGTTTAATGTACGGATTCCATAGGCTTCATAGGCTTGCAGGTGTTCTATCTTTTCTCTGCCGTTACAAATGCTCTCAAATGTGTGTGCCTGTGTGGAATGTTTGCATGTACATGTGTGGCACTTGCATGTGTGGCTGGGAGCCGCTCCAGCACATGTCAGGCTTTTATAGGTCCAGTGGGGTTTAAGGTTAATGCAATAAAACAACCTTACCCGTGCCCTGCGTCTGTCTTGAGTGAGGATTTAAGACCAGAGCGAAGTAAATTTAAAAAAAAAAAAAAGCACGAAGCCAGTGAGAGTGAAGTACAAACAGTACAATGCAGATGACTTAGTTCTGGTGTTAGAAAGGATCTGCTAGTGGCCAACTCCACTTCTCAAGAACAGATGATGTTAAGTGACGGAGTAGAAGAGTTAAGAGTTGACTTAATGCGCTGCAGGCAAAGTATATTTAGTAGCCTGGCAACACACAATTTCTGATTGTTAACACATTTCAGCTGCTTATGCCTGCTCCTAAAATAGAAGCCAAGGTATTTGCTCGTGCATTTAGCTGTTTTTTCACTCAGTTGTTTCCATGACTATGGCACACAAAGTGAGAAACAAAAACAAAACTTGTTGCAAAATACTGCCAAATTGGTGCCTTAACAATTCAGGAACAAAACACTGTACAATGTAATATATATTTTAAAAAGAAATACTCTATATTATATTGGGAGTTATAGTATGTTTCAACTGGTCTGTTGTTTATATAATCATGAGAGTCACAGACTCCAAACCAATGTTGAATATGTGGTCGTCATGTTGTCGTGACCTGAATATAAGATTTAAGTATTTAAAAAAAAAAGACACTAGTTGGCTGGAGAGATGCTGCCACAGAGAAAAAAGTGAACTCTCAAGTTAGCAAACAATACTGTACAAGCTTATACAGTTTATGTATAGTGTAATTTTTTAAAACTCCTATTCCTTTATTGAATCCTTTTTTGAACACCTTTATTTTTTTCACAAAGCAAATGAACATTGAAATGACAAAATGTAAGCAAACTAAATATTGTGCGTCTCAACTTATAAAATACATGGTGTGAATGATAGACATGGAGAAGTCCATCATACCATAGTTCTTATTTTTATTATAAAATGTGGTTGAATCTCTTCTGAATGTTCTCTCGTTTCAATGCCAGTGTTGTTTTCAACTGAATAATGCTGCCAACACAGAGGTGTGTGTGGATGTATACACTGGTTCCGACTGAATCGACTCAGTTCTGTCAGCATTGAGGTCACTTATGCCGGTCAGTTATCTCGGCAAGAATGTTGGAGGCATTACACTTTGTCTTTATGCCTAATTGAGTATCACTAAATAATGTTGCCCACAGGCTTTTAAGGCAATGAGATGCTATTGATTTTGGTTTGAAGCACCAACTCCCGTCTACTCCCATTGACCCGAATGCCTCCTCTCCTTCACTTGCTTTAATAGCCCACTTGAGATCTTTGGCCCCATTGCCAACTGCACATGCGTTCACCTCCATGAGGTAGTGGAATGTTCTACATTTACTCCCAGCATGTGTAAAAACTCCTTTAGTGACTGCCTTTTGTGTTTGTTTTGTTTTGCTTTGTTTCTCTATTAGACCCAGTGTTGCTCACTGGGTCTAAAGTAAGACATGGAAATCCACCACTCGTTGGAATTCAACTTTATGAGTCAAGTTACGCTGCAGGTGTCAGGCAGTTATCCAGAAGTCACCCACTGCAACTCCCACCACTCCCCTGGTGCCGTGTTTTCTTAGCCTAACAAGTGTGTCTGTATGTTTTCTCTGCCCTCCCCGCAGGTAGACAAGGTGTGTGGCCTGTCCACTGAGGCGCCTACCAGCATGCAGCCTACCAGCCCGGAGGTCACAACCTCCAGCATGACCTTATCAACTCCGTTTCCTTCAGCTGCCCCTTTGAAACCTCTGCCAGAGCAGTGGCTCGGGCAACTCGCACATTTGAGGAGGTAGGAGGAAGAAGTTTGTGGAACTTTAATCATTATAATGCTGATTGCAACCTACTGTATATAAATATGATACAGTAGAATAATGTTTTATACATATTTAACAATTCTGATAATTAATAATGTACTATTAGCAGTAGTAGAAGTATAAATATACATTTACTAAAAATATTTTTTAAAAAATACTACACTTATATTATATATAATAATATAATAATAATAATATAACAATAGTTTATTTGGATATATTCAAAATCAGCTTTGAACGGCATGTATCGGCATACATGGATCACATGTTTTGTATGGAAATGTATTCAAATGCACTCTAAAATACTTTATTAATTCCATGAGGGGAAAAGCTAATAATAATAATAATAATTAATAATAATAATTAATAATAATAATAATAATTATTATTATTATAATAATAATGATAATTAAATAATTGTATATGTAAGAATAAAATTAATATTACAAAAATGTTTGTTTCAATGTATTTGTTTACATTTATTAATCCATGTTTCACATCTACATTATAAATCTACACTACTGTAAACATAATTTATTATTTAAATGAATAAAGATGTTTGTCCAAATGATGCCATTAAAAAATAACTTAATAATTAACAATAATAATGAATAATAATGAATTTTGATGAATCCATATATAGCAGATAATATATAAATAAAGGGCTATTTGCTATTTGCTATTATATGCTGTGCTAAATTAATTATTTACCCATCCATATATCAATTTTTTTTTATCCATTATCTATTATCCATTATCTACTATGCAGTATGCCACACTGGTGCAGTGCATGCCCCCCACCTGGCCTTTGAAGCAGCCTTCAGATGGCTGCAACAGCTGGCATCGGTGTGTTGGCCTATGGGCAGTGTGGGTAGGCTTAATCTTAACAGACCAACAATTTCCTGTTTACCCAGACAGCCATACCACCGAATCTTAACACCAGCTGGCCTCAGTTTAAATAGTATGACACACATTGCCTGTGTGACCTCCTACCAAACCATGAATCACTGCGCTGATGCCAGCCGAGCTGATAGGTCCAGCGTGGCAATGCCACCATCATTCATGGCAACGCAATGCGGAGCGGCTGCCAACGTAGCTCAGAATCTGTTGTAATTGTGAATTTACTGCATGTGCATGGGTGTCTTTTCGTCCTCACCATGTGTCTTGTCGTGATGTACTTTTGTTTCTGTTTTCTGTCTCTCACCACCCATTTTACTTCCCCTGCATCCTCCTTGCTTGCAACAATTTCACCTGGACTCCAACTCCCATCATTCCCAGCTCGCCCCCACTGAAACCCTCCAAGAGCAATAAACATAGTCTGAGAACACTCTCTAGGTAAGCATGCATCCATCTGGGCAATATCTTACACACTCTGACTGAGACTTTTATCATGTTTGGGTTATGCTTGTACCCTGGTTCTGTCTTGGAGAATGACAGTACTAATGCCAGCACTCGAGAAAAAAGCACAATAAAAATACCAGTGGAAATGCCAACTGGACCAAGTGGCAACTTGACCTTTAGATTAAAAGTGAAATGTCCAGTCGCTAACTTTTGTGGCTGATCCTGATGTCTGGAGTTCAAACACAATGAGCCAGCTCTCTGTGAAGTGCAGACCATTTATCTTCAGCTTCATTGTCAGGTCACTTAGCAACCAGCAGAGGGCAAAGTGAGGCTACACTGGTGACAGTTGCGTGAAATACACCCCCAGCTAGCTTGAGAGGTGTGTGGGGTGGAGGGTATGGGGTAGGAAGTGGGGTGGGTGGGCTATATTGCGACCATAAACTGTCTAGCTTTTCGCTGAGCATTCTGAAGGAGACGAAGGAGACGTTAAATTGATGTCAGTACGGACTTGGAAAAAAAAGAGTGGACCTTTTGACGGTTATTTACATTGTCTGTTTGGTTTATATTCATTTAATTGTACATAATGTCATTAAGGCATTGTGGATAATAAAGCCTTAAGACAATTACATTAAGACAATTATTATCTCATGGTATATTACCAAGATTGTAATACACACGTGACAGAGAAAATCACTTTGCACTATGGATCAGGGTTTGTCAGAAATATATGAATTAATAAATCATGCTGTTTTGTGGTGAAATTTGACTTATTATTAGCCAATAAAATATGTCTATTTAGCAAATTTTTGATATGTTTGTCTAAATGAACGAAATATAGGGTGCTTCCCTGGTCACTAGGTGTCAGTAGTGTCACTGTAGTGTACTGTAATGAGACACACAAGGCTCAGACCTGATAGCACGAACAACAGACTTCTATTGCAGGTTTGCATTATTTCTCAAAAGACACGATAATCCCTTATTAAAATCTAGAATAACCCATGCAATGCTGAAAACTCTGAACCCTCAATATCACTTCCTGTCCGCCTCTCTTTCGGGTCCCCTCGGGAGAATCTCTAAAGTAACACACACAAAGTCCTACTTATGTCTCATATGGCTTATTTACTCTAATTTTCTCTCCTATAGATGTATTATGTGTGCAAAAGTGACTATGGGGTGTTATTTTCATGTCTACAGCGATCTAATAATGTTAAAAAATATATATTTTGAAGGTTGTAAACAGCTTTTCTATGCTCTAACTACAAAAATATTCCATGTATAAATAAGGAATCCTACTTTGCAGAAATGAACTAGTCACAGTCAGGTCCGGATCATACAAGAGACAAAAAAATAGCTTATTTCAATGCATAGAAAAAGGGGTACTTGGATTGCTCCTTGCCCCTCATTCATAAGTCTGTCTGTCCTCAGGGAGTTCCTGATGTACCTGCAGCGCTACAAGTCCTTCTATGCTGCCTTGCCAGAGATGCTTTGCGAGGGGGAGAATGTGGTGGATGAGGCCACATGCTGGAGTGGAGATGGTGTTGTGGAGAGGTAAGAGAATGCACATACATTGAACATTGATGTGAAAAAATAAACTTTTTAAGTAAGTAACTAAGTAAATCCTAAAACACAGATGAATCCAGTTTGAATACAAAAATGATTCCAATTGGATCTGTTTCTGAAACACTCATAATGACAAGGCAATTCTCTCAAGTCTGATTTCCATGGTAACCTCAGCCTTTGGCACTGTCAATTTTTGGCTTCAACAGAACGGGTACATGCGTGCCTTTTACCCATGATCCACCCTAGAGTGCCTGTCACATCTTTGTGACACATGTCACTTGTCTGATTAGGCCATACAGTATATTATCGCTGATTGTGTATGACGTATTCTTGGATATGTGTGCAATTTATGCGACCCTGAGTGGCTGTCAAAGTCACCGTGTCTCAAAGCAGACGATGTGCCAACAGCACATTGAGCAGACAACCCATTCATCAGGGCTCGTGACAGTGTGTCAGCACACAAAGTACAATTTGCAGCCAGTGCATGAGTGCCAGCTTTATGATCGGCAACATATGATTTGTGCAAACATTAAGCGGAGTGACCAATTTCCTCCTGAAGCACAACCAAGCTCCCATTGCTGGTCTGTGCGTGCAAAGGGATGAGTCATTTTTATTGCCAAGATGCTCACTTTCAACATGAGTGCTAATGGCTTTTAATAGTATATTATCACTCTCCTATTTGAGAGCCAGGTCTTTTCTTGTGGTGTCAAGTGGTCTTGGGGCAAATAAGAAAACAGAACCCTACTGAGGCATTTGGCACCCTCGTAAACTTTTCAGACTGTCTTTGTGGTATGAGTCAGAAACACAAAAACAAGAGTGAGGATCTGGGCATTAAAAGCATTTTGGTGCTATGATGCCCTCTGTGCCTCCATGCGCCTCTGATGAGGGAAGCATCGTGCAGCGATGGGGGGAAGGGGGGACTTGGCAGCATAAAGACTCATTGTGGAGTCAGAGTGGGGCACAGCCCTGCCATGGGGACCCTCAAAGCCTTTAGGGTGAACAAAGACCCTCCTATGAGGCTGCATGGGAAATACTTTGCTACCACTGCTACTGCCACTGTCCACACTATGCATGGGAAAGTTACATGAGAAGCTACTATAAGATGGAAAAATAGGAGCACAATTACAATGAATTTATCATAAATGAATACCCGCCCTTAACATTGACTATATGGGTCCGAGGGACTTGTTGGGGTTTTCCCCGCAAATACAATAAACACTCTAAACACACACACTCTCATATCAATCACCACTGGCTTCATATGATATTCAACAGCTGGAGGGCTGTTTTATGCAGTTACACTGTGCTCATGCAACACACACAATGGCATGCTGCAATACCTCACAGCACATTAAAGGCAAAGGGGATTGACATTCTCTTCCTCTGTATTCAGCATCTGATGACAGAAGGAGGAGGCTTCTGAGCGAGCAGCAAATAGTTGTAAACATCCAAACTGAAAGTGTGTGCTGGCTTGCATTCAAATATCTCAGAACATTTGCAGAAACACATGTGTGAACAGTTTGCACCATCTACCCGGAAAGATAAGCTTAACCAGAATAAGCCCGCTTGTTCAGCCAGGAATCAATCGTGTTAAATATAGGCATTCAGAAGACACATTCAAAGACCTCATGATGATATGCAGTATTCTACACTGGTCACTTGTTGTCAGTATTGTTACTGTAATGTTTGGTAAGACACACAAACATCAGACATGCTCGCCAGAACAACAGGCTTTTATTGCAGGTTTGAATTCGCCAAACTAAAACTCAACTCTGAATCCTTGACGTTGCTTCGAGTCCGCCCGTTCCATTCAGCTCCTCAAGCATCTGAGCACATTTACAGCAATAATAATGCCCCTAAGGGTCATGACATTACATTTGATGAGACGATAGCCGCCACCACAGGAAGTACTGTACAGAACTGAAGGTGAAAAAAAACAGCAAAAATATCCCCCGATGCTAACACATAAGTCTGTATTATGTCTTATTTCTCTCATAAACTGTTTTCCCTTCCAATGCTTATGTCTTATTATGCTAACTATATTGGGTAATACCAATGTAAACGTCACCATAGGGGTGTTTTTCTATGTCTAGAAGGCTAGACATAGTTGTTTTATAATGTTGTTTTAGAAAGTCGTAAACAGGTTTTTCAATGCTCTCATTATGAAATAATTTGATTTATTGATGAGAAATCCTATTTCGTGGAAATTCACTTATCACAGCTGAGTCAGGAAGCAATTAACCACTATGAACAAGTGGGCTTTGTTTCTTTGCCATCACCAACATGCTATTTAATTATAATTATGTAGTACTTATCACAATATACCAAGAAACCGAACCGAATACATTCTATGGTTAGCACCACACCTTTCCCCTTCACTGGTATTTTGTGGTGGCATATCACAAGAAAGCCATAGAAACAGCAAAGTAGGTAATCCTTTAGCGAGCCAAAGTCTCAGATTTCAGATTTTTCATATTATGAAATGAGCAAAGTGTACTCAAAACAAATTACCATGTGCACTGCTATCATGAACATTTGAATTCTACATATACTGTAGTTTCTTTTATTCACTTTACCATATTGGAGCTACAGCCATGGAAGTAAACAGTAAAAAATCTAAATGGACCACAACGTCCCGCTTCTGGCGCCTGGCAAACCACACTCGGCTGTGCTGTTGCCTTGAAATGACTTAATTAAATGAGGGAAGGGGTCGGCTCTCAGACCTTAAGCCGGTGGTATAACATAGAAAAGGAGACATGGAACAAAATCATGCAGTTTGAACATTACTCAAGATCCCTTCTGTAAATGATTTTTATGGCCTGTGCCACTTTGTTAGAACTTTTTGACCAACAAACCCTTGTGGGAATCACTTTGCATTGAAATGATTTACCAAAGTGAGTACTCCAGCCAACTAAGTAAGCAGATCTTTTTCTTACCGTTTTGATTAAAACAAAGAATTATTGTAATTCCAAGATCCAACCCCCGTGAGAAACAGTTAAGATACATGTTTCAAGTGTCACAATTCCATTATACTCTTCCATGTATTCCAATTGATATGTGAGTCATGGCAGCATACAAATAATTAAAGACATGTATATCGTCAGTCTCTTTCAAATGTGGATAAATATACATCTGCCAATGTGACCACAGCGTAATACCAGATCTGAAAACATAAATATATGTACATATACAGTCGTCCCTCGCCACTTAACGGTTTGAATTTCATTGCTTTATACTCTCACAGGCATTCAAAAGTATATTAATTAATAAATCAAGATGTTTCACGGTTGAATATGGCGTATTATTTTGCTTAAATGACGCATTTTCAAACATAAAAATGGATAAATGAGTGAAAATATAAATATAAGGCATTCAAAAGGCACATTTATAGCAACACAGTCAGGCTTAATTACTCTTATTATATCCACTATAAAGGTCACTACGAGGGGGTTGATTGATATGTAGAGGTTTCTAATAATGTTAAAAAACATTTAAAAGGTTGGAAACAGGCTTTATATGCTCTAACTATTAAAATATTCTATTTATGAATATCGAATAAGGAAATGGCCCATTTAGGAATCCTATATATTATATGTCCATCAATGGTATGTGCACAAACAAAGATATCCCAAAATACCCATGGTAAATCCAAGCTACAGCAAAAGGATATACTGTAGTTTCAATGTTCACTAGAGGTAAACACAGAGATAATGATAAACATGCCACCCGACAGTCCAAAAACACAGGAATTGAATTGTCTGTTGGGATACCGTCATAGAGACATACAGTGTAAATCCAGCCCTATCCCTCAAACTGACTTGACAAGAATGTGTTTGACTGTGTGGGTGTGTAACGCGTGTTTGCACTCCATTGTTATTGAAAGATTGACGACCTATATGCTTGTCACCATATTTCAGAAATGATTCCAAAGTTTTAGATTTGTTGAGGGAGATGGACCACAGACACTGTGCCGGGTTAAGTGCTCCCGAATGCCTTGCATTTTTATAAGGTTAGGACAACCCATTTGTTTATCATTTTGACATCTGGAATTAATTCTGTCTGCGCTGCAAAAGGCAGGGAGAACGCTACACCGGGCAAAACCCTTACACGCCCAACCCACCACTCCACCTCTCTATGGCCTCTGCTAACTGCTGCCTCATTTGTCTAGTCCAATCAGTCTGGAGTATTTGTCTGTCACCTTGCTTTCCGACATTGGATGGAGCTGGTTTATTGATTATTGCATGTCTTTGTGGGTCACTAGTGAATAATTCAACATTACTAACACCAAAAATACTCTAGAATCAGGCTTTAAATATGCCATGTAGGATGCCGCTTACCCTTACTAGGGTTGCGGGTATGCTGGAGCCTATCCCAGCTGTCCACAAGCGAGAGGTGGGTGCACCCTGTACTGATCGCCAGCCAATCACAAGGCACATATAGACAAACAACCATTCACATGTCCATGAAACGATATCACTTTAAAATGGCTTTGTGTTTTTCTATAGCGGAATCTGCCTAGCATCCACCAACCAAATTCCTTGTATGGGGGGAGTAAAAGTAAAAAGTAGTAGTCTGCCATGATTAGTGTTTGCAAAGTGTTAGTCTTTATGTGTTCACTCAATACACCCAGGAAGGAAGCTCCAGTAATACTAAAAATGACGAAAATACAGCAAAATACTGTAAGTATTACATTTTACAATGAATGTACCTGCTACTACATGATCATAACATGTATAAAACAATATAGAACGTTGCTGGAGGTTTATGGAGGTGTTTAATAGTGGGCTTTATAGGCAGACTATAGGCGAATCCCATTGCGTTCATTTATAGCTGCCTACAGAAAAGAGAAAGACGTGTGTATATATTTCACATGACGATTGCGGATGATGGCCGACATTTTTTAAAAAGTGCAGTTTCCCTCTAACGTCGGCAGCAAACTTCCTTTGTGCCGCCAAAAATCCATGTCCACTGTATTCCTCCTTCAAGTTTGTTGGCCCATTCCTTTCCCATAACCCTTTGCTGCTGCGAATGACCCACTTGACATTACTGCATCACTGCTTCCCTCCTTTTGAGCATCTGCTGAATCGGTGCCTTCATGTCTTTAGTCTCTCTGCAGGACTACCAGGATTGTTAAAGTTTATAGTGTCCTTGTACAGGTGGTGAAGTTATTAAAAGGTACTTTATATATAGATTGTTGTGTTTGCACATGTTGCTTTCTGGGTTGTACTTGTTAAGTGAGGAGTGTTTATTCGTTTCCAGTTGCCTGATGTGGGAATTTTACGACAGACCTTGGAGGTATTATGTGTTTGTAATGTGCCGCTTAAATTTTTCCAGCATTCTATTGTGACTTTTTTGTGAAAAGGCCACAGTTTTAATTGCATCTTGCTTCTGCTGCGTGCCCGCCCTGTGGAGTGGGTCGAACTAATATAATTAAAGTGCCACAATAAACTGCCGTGCTTGACTGGAGCGGTGCCTACTGAGGGAGGCAGACACAGTGCACTCAGCAACCTCAGCGCTTCGCCCATTGGCATGGCATGGCATGGCATGGCATGGCACTCACAGCAGGAAGTGATGAGAAACGGGGGGGAAGGAAGCACGCATGAAGACACAATGGATGTGAGGAGGATAATGAGCTAATTGATGGATGAGTAAGTAGAATGAGGGATGTAGGTCAGTGGGAAGCAATGGCTTTGCTTGAGCCACTGGATCATAGATTGTTTGCGTGTGGCCCGTTGTCCTTGTGTGTGGTTCCATATCTTACTTTGGCAAGCATTCGGATCCATCACGCCATTGAAATTGGTGTCAGAAGCAATAAGGATGCGGGCTGTCTCAGGCATAGCCATCACTATACACAAGGCTTAGCGTGTAAAATATGCTGTGTTTAACTGGCAAAACTACAGGTGGTCCTTGGGTGACAGGATTTTGTGGTTATGTACGGTAAGTAGTTACAACGAAATAATACGTTATGTGCGGCTCATGACTCGACTGGCGCCACCATCGGTGCTATAAGGATGACAAGGTGGTTGATCAACAATCCCTTTAGTGCAAAAACATAAGCTACTTCGGTTGCTCGTCATACCAGTTAACTCATCCTGCACCCGCACACCCACAGTCAGGACTGATGTCATGCTCAAAGGCAGCCGGAAATCACAAAACTCTTTAACACTATACATAATGACCCCTGTGTAACCGACAACAATAATCAAGCAGTGTAGTGGCCTTATTACCTCCGCCAAGCACAGCGTAAAGTGCAAGCGTATGTTTTTGCCAGCATTCAGGTGTTTGTCTGTGAAATAACTTGAAAAGCTCTGAATGGAGTTGGGTGAAATGTTCATGAATCGTTGTGTAGAAATCCTCCCCCTGAGGACTCGAACTGGGTTTTGAATAGAGGATAAGGGAATCTTAAAGAACCATATTATAGAATGAGAACTAGATTATTTATTCCTGACAACAATACCTAATACAGACGTCCGGGCTTATCTGCAGTCCCTGTATGCCCACAAGTAAGCGGGTCTTATTACAGCGCAGCTGCAAAAAGCACCCTTCCTTTCCCTGCCCGGTCTTTTATACACTCAGGGCTGGAGTCCTGAGGCTGGAGTCCTGGACCAATCAGCTTTCGCCACTGCCCTTTGCTTGAACCGCTTTCATGGTGTTTCTCCTGTCATTTCTTTCCTTTGCAGGGGCACCAGGCGTCTTTTCCTTTGCAGGGGCATCAGGGCGTCTGGAACATTCTGCTTTTCCTTTGTTGCAAAGCAAGCTGTCATATGCGTACTCGATGTTTCCACCTTAACTGTCAGATGTCACATTAGTCCTCTTTTTTGTGTGTGGGTGCGTGTATCCTTTATATCCAAAGTATCCTTTGTATTTGTGAGACTATGTGTTTGCTTTTATCTTTAGCTAGCAAAATTGAACAAATACCTTCAGTTGGAAATTGGAAATTTGATAATCAAGTGATGCGGATCACCGTGTGGATACAGGAATTGTTTTTAAAGGACTGACGGTAATGTTAACGGTTTCATTTATTTGAACATGCATGCAAGTTACATTGGATTATATCACATATTGCAATTCCGCATGTCCAATGGAATGGTCAGAGCACTGGGAAAAATACAAATAAAAATACAGGACACGTTTCCAGCAGGTTGTACAAAATATCAAAGACTAATCCAGAGTCATTTCAGCTATTATGATCCAAAATATGAAAAAATAGGGGACCTTGGGAATGTTCATCATAGGGACATCAACTATCATTGTATACTGCCTGAACTGAACTTTGAACTAGTTAATGAGGACTATGAACTTCCATAACACTGGCACTGAAATACATTACGTTTATTATTCAAAAGTGCCCTTCTTACGTACGTCTTGAAAGTATGTCATTTAGTTTTTTTTTTATGTTGAATGTGACATTGAAACAGGTGTTTATTGGAGCTGTCGCAATGTGGCGGGTTGTTCTGGAAAGTTTGATTTCTACTGTAACTGTTCTTGTTGCCTATAAAAGCCATTCGTTCAGCAATTCAGTGTAATTAAAAAAAAATAGAACTCCCTGGAAATAGAGCCCTGCGGTATGAGAAGGATCGCATACGTCCTCGGTGCCCTCACACACGTCTTTCTGTTCAATGCGCCTTTTAACTGCTGTTCAAAGGCTGAGAAAATCCACCTTCAAACCTCCACTTTGATCCACACACGCACCTCTTAAATGCGTGGACATGGGATTATGGCCTATTCCGGTGTTCCATAGCATACATTCTGCACTAACACTCGCACGCACTCAGGCAACAGTTTTGCGTTTGAGGGAAGTCAAGTGCGTTTTTCTAAGAGTTTGAGCAGCAACGTCTTAAACTTTGATGTTTGAGTCTGTGGTTCACAGCAGCATGGAGGCAGGGTTTTTTTGTTAGTGTCAGTGCATGTCGATATCTGTGTGGTATTTAGCATCAGGGTGAGGATCTGAACAGGGTGTTTGGGTTGAAACCCAAATTTCAAGTTTGAGGCTAAGTCCAGCATGTGATTGAATGACAGCTACGGAAGGAGCGAGGCAAAGCTAACAAAACGCCACGCTGTGCAAACAACAAAAGTACAGTAACGCACTGTGGAGGGGTGTTTGTGTGTGAGGGCTTGTGATCTGCGTACTGTGTGTCTGTGCGGTAACCTGAGACCACAGGGAAAACGTTCCTAAAATTCCGGGTGGGTTTGGGTGACGTGGCTTGCTCACTGAAGCCCCCAGAGTGGTGCTGGGAATGCAGCCTTTGCATGAAGGGAAAGTCCCTACACCTACATACATGTAACATAAATGCAGTGGTATATACAGTACCAGGGGGGCGGAACCTTTTCCACCAAGGGCTACATGCTGAAAAATTAAAGGATGCAAGGGCCACTTTGATATTTTGGAAACCAGCACATGTAGTTACAGTATGTAAGTTATACGTATATACTGTATATACATATTTTTTTATGCATCTCAGCTTTGTGCTTATGAGCTTGAACCCATTTTTGCCATTTTTTTATTTCAACTTCCTTTTTCAATAATCTATGAATTATTCTTGTAATGTTATGACTTTATTCCCATAACCTTTTGGCCAAACTATATTTTGTTTTGCGTTTCTCATAATATTCAGACTTAAAAATAACATTTTTTCTTTAATATTTCATATTTTATCATAGTACTGCAGGTTTATTTTTGAAAAAATTGAACTCTAAAAAAAGACTTTTTTTCTCATGAGAATATGATTTTTTTTTCTCTTGATATTTTGACTTTATTCCTGTTAAATTACAGATCTTTTTTCCATTTCTGCTGGGTTTATTTTTTTTAATTTATTTATTTTTTCTATTACTTTATTGACATAATGTTTTGACGTTATTCTTGTAACATTAAACATTTTTCAGCCACTAGTTTTTCAAAAATAAGTTTAATTTGTTGTTTTTTTTTCATAATATTATGACTTTTAATAAAATATATGGCTTTCATTAACAGGTCAACTTTATACTCCTAAAATGATGTTGTTTTTCCTCATAATATTACGTTGGCTTGTTAAATGATATTTTTAGAATGAGATTAAAAAAATAACAGCCACTTTGGACACACCTGATATATACAATATACAAAAAAAAATGTAAAGAACACAGAAATAAATGCTAAGAATTACCCCACAGGGATTACAGCGATATACAGCATATACAGTATAACATGATACAGACATTTCTTTGTTGTTTTAGAATAGAACCAAATAGTCCAAAAGTACAGTAAAACCTTTAAGATTTTCGATAGGAAAAAATGTCAACATGAGGTGAGGGAGAAGTCTTGCCTCTTAATCCAAACCAAGAACCTCACAGCTTCACTTGACTCACCGACTTATGTTGACGCTTCCAATTTCTAATCTGCCGCTGATTGACAGATAGACTCGATCATTTAAGGGTTGTGGTTGGGATTCCGTCCCAGAAATGTCAATGTCAGTGCTACCAGCTGCCTGACTTTTTTGAATGAGTAACCTTTGGCCATATTTCACTCACTGCTGGGGCTGCAGTTTACACAGGTTTGCAGTATAAAATGTGGACTGTTATTGTGTGTGTGCTTGTGTGTGAAGGGGTTTCTGGTTTTTAAATGCACCTGACTATGTCTATGTTTGTATGTATTGCATGCTTTGGGTTGTGGTCTTTATTGGAGGCAACAGAAACTGACCACTGACCACTTCACTCAGAACCCTCACCATCTACTTGGATGCATGTACAGTACATTAAGCATATCTGCCTTGTGCTTTAATGCTGATTTGGATTTACATGTACACTCACCAGTACATGTACTTGGAATTTTGCCCATCATTCACAATCCTTACGTGAGACCTGAACACATATTTATGCCATTACTTATCTGACATTACCAAACAAAAGTCTTGTTCTCTTGTCAAGGTCGTTTTTTCCATACAGCTCTATTGGATCTTAGTGGGTTTTTGCAGGTGTACCTAATGACGTGGGCTTGTTTGTTTCATTAAATGGTTCTCTATGCGCTCTACAGTAAGAATACAGTCCAGATGTGACACTTAGTTGAGCCTACCACTATTTAATAAAATGCCAGCCATTACAACAATACAAAGCAATCTTTTATATAGGAAAAAGAACAACAAATATGCATTTAATGTCTTTTCTCCATGTTGACTGCCAACTTGAGGCTGTAGATTATGGTGTGGTTTGAATCAGACAGACAAACAGACAAACAGGTGGTCACAGCACACCAGAGGATCATGGCCACCCCCACCTGTCTATACCACACTGCATAGTTTACTGCCCTGGCTCGATGCCTGCCTGCCTGCCTGCCTGCCCTTGTCTGCCTTCCATACACCAAAAGCCCCTCCAATACCCCATACACACCTAATACCTATACCATTTTACCAACTAAATGGGAGAAAACAAAGCAGAAAACCCCAATCCTCAATCATTTAATAAATAATTTGAATTAAAAGATCAATTTAGCAATAAACCACTCCCACTAATATTAAGCAAGAGTTAAAAAATAGGTAACTCACTCAATGGGGCTCTAATACTCAATGAAAACATATTAACAATTTAACATTTATCAGTTAATTCCTAGTATGTATAAAGTATTTTGTAACCCAGTGGTAGCCCTTCCAGTGGCTTTGTGTGGACAGTAAAATTTGACAATGCTTCCATCTACTGGCTGAATTGCCTAAATGAAGATGATATCATTGCTGGCTTTTCAAGTTTTAACTATGGCTGTCACTTTATTTTGCAGTAGGGTTTCTGATTTAGAATTGTACCAAACTCTGACTGGTTTTATGAGCATATTTGCTTATTTATCTAAAACAACAGGGAGTGTCATTTTTGAGTGTTTTCCCAAAAGTCTGCTTATATATCTGCTGAATCAGTAGAGTGGGTGATAAACTGAGGTGGGGAACAGTTACACCCAGTCACAGACTTTCGTTCTGGAAAAACCTTTGTGCACTAATCTGCATAACTGCCACCAGATGCTCCTTCAGATGTCGTTCATTCATTCATTGATTCTCTAATGGCTATCTTGTTCAGGACATTGGTGAGCTGGAGCCTATCCCAGTTTACTTTGGGGGGGAAAGCAGAGCACACACTGGTGTGATTGTTAGTCAGTCACAGAGTACATAAACAACCATTCACAACCACGGACAGTGGTTGTCTCACACTACCTTAATGTGCATGGTTTTGAGATGTGTGAGTAATCCCTTGTCACATTTCAAAATATAATAACTCATTGCTGTTTTGTGGTTATTAATTAAACAAAAGGCAAGTTTAAGCAAATTTGACATATTTTTGGTCTAAATTAAGCATTTTCAAACATGAAAATGGCTAAAGAAACTAAAATCCAAATATAAGGCATTCAGAAAACTAGTATTTAATACTGATAAGTAGGCGTGTCAGTCAATATTAGTTAGTTCTACGTTCTCTTATGTGTACTATATTTAATATTACAAGTGTGATGGAATGACATTGTATGTATTTAGAAGTTCATAAACAGGTTTTCTCTGCTCCAATTACAGAATTATTACATTTATTAAAAAGGAATACGATTTTGTGGAAATTCTTATCTGGAACCTATTTAAACAAGGGATTACTGTATCTGGAGTAAACCCACACAAGCACAGGGAAACATGCACATTCCACACAGCGATACAGTATTACCAACTTATCGACTTACTCCAACAATACCGTAAATTTGCTGTTGAGACACATAACACTTTTAACCTCAACCAACATTATACTTTCAGTGCATGTTATTGACCACAAGAGTGCAGTATGGAAGCTTATTTCACTTCCCTTTCAAGGCAGCTGCTGCAACTGGAGTTCAATGTGTGTAAAGGAATTCTGGGCCCCATGGAAAAAAAAAAGTACATTGGGCCTGCCTTGGGCAACATTTGTGCCGCATCTCCTTTTTGGGCTTGGAATTGTCCTAACTTTCTTCCCTATGTGATGTGACAAATATTAACAGTTCAAATTTAATATAAGTAATTTAGATAAGTAATCATACACCCATCTTTTATAAGCCAGTTTACAGAGAAAGAGATGAAAGCATTTGTGTGAGAATCTTAGCCCAGAATCGTTGATAGATCGATCCTTGTTCATTAGTCCAGACTAGCATTGACTCCAGACATGGCTGGATGGTATGATGGCTAGCAATGGCTGACTGATTACGAATAGATGGATAAAAAGTACTAATGATGAGTATTGACCCACCTCTAGGGTACAGGTACTCTCACTATTTGATTACCAGGTGAACTTTGTTGACATATTAAGTGAATCATTACTCATTGATCACTCCCACCTCTCGGCGCTTCTTGTTGCTCCTTAGGGTTGGTTCAGTTTGCTTAGAGAGCATACCAAGACAGGACCGGACTTGGACTCAACTGACAAGACAAAGTACTTGTTGAGGTGGCTTAAAAATATCCACATGCAAGGACTTAAAGAATACATGGATAGACTTATAGGCCAAATGTACACAATGTTTAAGTGCATGACAGTACCCCCCAACAAAATACAACTGCATTAACTTTGATGAACATTTAGTGTATAAAATCTTTGTGTTCATTCAATCTATTCAATCTGTGACTAATTAAATCTAGACCTTCAACCTCACACTGTACACCTTAGTTTCGGTTTAATTGACAAAGCACAGGGATCTACATTGTTGTATGTCATTTCATCCTGACCACTCCATAAGCGGCCGCATATCTTTGGTCAGATTCTAGATGCCCCAGATAGGTGTCTCGCCTCAGGTGATGTCCAAAAGAAAAAAAAAAGTGTCCTTGATTTTAAGCTCCAGGACCAAAATGGCTGATCTTGGAAAAATGATATAATCCTCCAGTTAGTGTAACTCAGTGCTTCTCAAATAGTGTGGTGGGTCCCCTGGAGGGGTGTCTTGAACTGTGAGGGGGGCCTTGAGAGGCAGGGAGGACTTTTAATATTAGTACAGACCTGCCAACATGTATGAATTTGTTGTACTCTGCATGTAATCTAACTCTTAAATACTGTCTTTCCAGACAATACGTCATACTTTTTTTGGCTAGTCCTGCAACTTATACTCAGAAGCGACTTATATATGTTCTTTTTTTTTCACAAGAGGAGGCTGTAGGCGGGCATGTTAAACATCAACTTATAAAGGCAACTGAGGAAGACGGAAAATCATATTCTGCAGATTACAAGCTGAGTTATGTTATGTTGTTATCTGAATAAGGGTTAATTTTACACGTTACGTTAACAGACTTAGTGTGTTGTTCTTCATTTTATTATTACAATAATTTGCCTTTCAAGATGAAGTGTCTGTTCTTGGTCTATGATTTTATAAAACATATTGGTACAACTCGTCTGTAAAATACGGTACGCTTGTGTGCTTCACTGTTCTCCATTTTGTGGCATTTTGCAGGGTTTTTAGTTCAGTCTGTACACTCCAGATGAATAAATAGATTGGTTTCTCAATAGTATTCCCAGTATGTCCCCCATTGGGTGCATAACAGAAAATAATTGATAACTGACGTCAGTGGTGTAATTAGAGGCCAAAATAACCTCTGGTCTGCTTCTTTGTTCATTTTTGTCACTGAAAGGACACAGGCGTCAACGCAATATCCGTACCTGACACATGGTTTCATGGTTGTAGACATTTGTCCCTTGATGTATTTGAATAATACAATCTTATGTAAGTACTGTATTATTCTACATAGGTCATTGAGGGCATGCTGCATAAGCCACAAAAGCAATATCCAGTGGAAATGTTTGACATTGCCCCATTGATGAGCCCCAAGATAAATAATCATCAAGGCAAAATGAGTTTAAATAGTTCCACATCAGCTCACCATTAGTCATGCAGGCGCCTCCCTTGCAGTACGAAATCATCAAAACCGTTTCCAGCTGACTTCAAAAACGGGACATTTGAGAATGTGAGCTTCGGCGTCTGACAGCACGTTGTCGACCGTGTCTGCAGTTGCCAACAGATCCTCTGTATTTCTGACCCTGCATCAACTCTGCCTTCCTCTCTGACTCATCACTCAATATAACAGCTTTGCCAGGGCTGCAAAGGACCATGACAGAGGGCCCGGCTAGGCTACCAGCCAGGTCCACAAAATCACACAGCTCCCTCGACTCGGCTCCTAAAGAGAGGAACAGATAGAACATTGGAAGACTTACTCCCACTGAGGCAACGCGGTAGTTCCAAGTATCCATTAGGTCAATGTCTCACTCGGGTGCACAGACTGGACATATAAAATATTATATATATAAAATATCTAAATCTTTTTGGCTAATGGCTAAAATTCCCAATTCATCAATATCACATAAAATCCACAAAAAAATGTCATAATTATCACAGCAAAACCAGAGGATGTGCAAAAAAAGAATATAATTTAACAGTACTTGAAGTGCATATATTCCACATAATTCAAGCAGGAATTGATCATTGTTATGATCAATGTTATAATGTTGATGAATGAGTTGAATTCTGTGACTGGTGGATAATGACAAAGTGTTGTGTGTTGAGTGACGGTGAAATGTGTGCGAGTTTAACGTATTGAATAAGCACTGCTGATTCCTATTTTAACACAGTCAAATTTCAATGTAACATGCTTCGGCTTTGTATGATTCATAC
Source organism: Doryrhamphus excisus (assembly GCF_037039965.1). Classification (NCBI taxonomy): domain Eukaryota; kingdom Metazoa; phylum Chordata; class Actinopteri; order Syngnathiformes; family Syngnathidae; genus Doryrhamphus; species Doryrhamphus excisus. The sequence continues at coordinate 19,778,087 of NC_136362.1, forward strand.
ATTCATTCGGGTGAGAGGCTTCGGACTGGTGGCCAGCCAATCACAGGGCACATATAGACAAACAACCATTCACACTCACATTCATACCTATGGACAATTTGGAGTCACCAATTAACCTAGCATGTTTTTGGAATGTGGGAGGAAGCCGGAGTACCCGGAGAAAACGCACGCATGCACGGGGAGAACATGCAAACTCCACACAGAGATGCGAGGGTGGAATCGACCTCGGAACTCTCCTAACTGTGTGGCCTGTGCAGTAACCACTCATCCGCCGTGCAGCCGCTTTGTATGATGTATTTTATCTAATTTCTTACTATGTTATGTTAAACAACTGCTCACTAATTGCACTGTTGTTTTGAACATATTGACCCAAATATAAGACGAACCCTCATTTTCAAGACTGGTTTGTGCAAAAATGTTTGTTATTTTCTATGCTAATAATACTTTGCTCAGACGAAATGCATTATGAGAAAACATATGTTTTTTTAAACTTGTGTTAGTACATGCTTGTATATTTACTAGGTATATCTTAGAGTTTTATGTTATGTAGTGATCTGTGATCTTTATGCTCTTTCACCGTCATCTGCAACAACATGGCATACAAAGAATAATCAGTAAAACATTGCAACTAATATTACACATACACAAAGGGGCATAAACAACAGAAATCAATAAAGAAATTAACTCAACAAGAGGCTTATTCCTGAGCTAAATGGACATATTGGCTCAGCAATACACACTAGCACTCGACACAGAGCTAACAACATTATTAAATCTCACCATTTTACGCACAACATTAACATTTGTGAACAACTACTAGGTGACAGTAATAATAGGCAATAGTATAGAAAACATAAACATGGATAATTGTGGCCTTGGGTCTTTCCCACTTAAGTAAAAATAGTCATAATATATTTTTTAATCAAAGTTAATTAATAAAAATTGATGTCAATATATTTGGTCATGGTGTCAAGTCGACTTTCATACATTCTAGTTGCTTCCACCAGGTACTACCCAGACCTACAGTAAGACACTGCGGTGCCCAGTGTGTCTTGGTGTTTACCATTTTGCACAGAAAAGATGCCTACAAGGGGTACTTTGTAGATGCCCATTGATGGGCCTGGTTAGATTCAAACTAAGTAATTGGTGGGGGGTTGCGATTGTAAGAGAAAGTATTGCACAGAGAGAAAAGCTTGCTGTTTGAGCCTGCCTGACCTGAAGATGACCTCTTGCGATTTGCTTGCTGCTTTCTCCTTGCACTTTTTATTATCATTTTATTTCCATGCTAATTAAGTTGCCTTAAGGCTGCAACACACGGTACAATGCAGAATGTGGGTATCATGTGGAAAAACAGAACATTATAGTCCTGCTTTAAATATGTTGTTTATCACTGGAATAAGCCAGGTTCTGTGCATATGGAATACTGTCCAAAATGGGTTGTAACGTTTGCATGCTGTTGTTTACAGTAGTAGGGATACTATGCACACATAAATTAATCATACCGATCAAATGTTTGCATAGCAACCTTTTCACCAATTGCTTGTTCGTGTGTCGTTGTGGCGTTAGCTCACTAAAATGTCAGCCGTGTGAGAACACTCTGGCCTTTCGGAACAAAACCTCCTCTTCTGACTATTTCAACGTCCATCTCCAAGCTCTGCTCGTATAAAGTTTTAGCTGCAGCCTCAAACGACTCAGCTCAACCTCACGACACCCCCCCCCCTCCCCCCTCGCTCACACAACTGGCCTCGCTCCCGTTGTGACATTTTCTTGTTATTCAGAGATTGCAACTGATGCAAGAAGAATGTACGACTTGAATACTGTCATTTTTTTTGCCCATTTCACTATCTGTGAATAACATTCAATATTCCACACAGCACACATCAGGGGGTGTGGGGGAAGAGGCTTTATTAATCAAAATAAACCAGCATGTTTCTGGAGGTCTTTTCAATTAGGGTTCATTAACACCTCCCTGGTGTTGTTTTCCTTTCAAGAATCAAACTCTTTTAAAAGAGGATAAAAAGCTATTTTAACCTCACCTCACAAATTCATTTTCTACCGCTTTTTCCTCACAAGGGTTGCGGGGGTGCTGGAGCCTATCCCAGCTGTCTTTGGGCAAGAGGCGGGGTACACCCTGGACTGGTGGCCAGCCAATCACAGGGCACATATAGACAAACAACCATTCACACTCACATTCATACCTATGGACAATTTGGAGTCGCTAATTAACCTAGCATGTTTTTGGAATGTGGGAGGAAACCGGAGTACCTGGAGAAAACCCACGCATGCACGGGGAGAACATGCAAACTCCACACAGATATGGCTGAGGGTGGAATTGAACCCTGGTCTCCTAGTTGTGAGGTCTGCGCGCTAACCACTAATCCGCCGTGCCGCCCACCTCACAAATTCATTATTTATTTTTCAATAACACACACCGGAGTTCAAAATGCATTCATTTACTCTTGTTTCCATCTTTATTATTTACTTTGCAGCATTTTTGTGTTATCAAGTAGTTTTGTGTTGTTTTGACAGTTACTTTAAGCTTTTTAGATGAACATTTTTGCACGAATTGTATTGCTCCTTACAGCGCAGTATGTAAAAATAAAGTTGTTTTGTACGTGTTTTCGTACGTGTAGGAAGTAGAGGTGCAGAAGAGAGCAGAGGAGAAGACATTTCTTTTATTTTCCTGTCTTTTTCAGCAAAATAAATCTAGAAAAGTGGCCATTGAGTGGTCTTCTTTTGGTGTATACACCCACTACATCTCCAAGCCCATTACATTGGCTAGTACGTTGGCAAACTTTACTCCCTCATGTTAAGAGCTGACAATGACTTGACAGCTCAGGTTTTTAGCTTGTTGGCTAGCGCTGTAGATTTGTGGAGGCGGGTTCAAGCCCCGGCCACATACAGGGTATTCGTCATTGTTAAACCTCTATTAATTTGTTTCGTCAAGTTCAGCGCCTACTCACAATTTCTACTGAAACTGCACATCAGGTTGTCAAATGTAATTTAGATAACCGTGTGATATAGAAGCTTTTAGTTTGAGACGATATATTCTATGGTGGATGTCAATGATAGGAAGAACCGATATAAAGATGACTTGAACGCTCACACCGTTGTTTATAATCGTCCTTTGTGAATATTGTGAGTTCATAAAGCCTTCCAGACAAAGATCAATGATCAGTCAGGAGTGTATCGCAGATAGAAGACATGATATGTCGTTTACCTTGGGCAACTGAAGACCCCCATTCTCTCGTTCACCTTCTTCACATATTTACTCATTCTTGTTCTCTCTTTTTAGTTTGTTGCTTTGTTGGCAGCATATCGACAGGAATTTCCCTTGGGGTTACTTCAACGCAGTTCAATGTTGAGGTCAACAGAAAGGGTGTCGGTGGGGGTGTCATGGCTGCTCCCGGCAAAGGAAGAAAAGAATAGTTAATGTTGTCTTTTTTCCACATGCATCACAATGGAAAGGGTCAGATGGGTCAAGTCCATAGGATCCAACAGGAGCTGAGAAATTAGCAATATTCATCATTTGAATCAAAACAGGTTTTTTTTATGAAAACCTATTGGACTGATGCACAATGTAACAAACAAATGTGAGGTGGTCACATCAGTCAACATAACCAATAAGCGATGTGACCATAACTCTGTTGAGCTATACAACAATCCCTCATTTATCGATTAATTAAATTAATTGGTTGCAGACTCGACCGGGACAAGTGAATTTACTCAAGTAGGATTCCTTATTCATGCATCAAAAAGCTGTTTATCACCTTCTAAATTTGTTTTTTAAACATTATCAGAGCCTTTAGTCATCCCAATATAGCAAATATAAAAACAGGAAATAAGACAGACATAAATGACTCATGTTTTTGTGTGTGTCGCTATAAATGTGTTCCCAAGGTGATCAGGGTGTGTGTTTGAGGAGACAAAGTGATGTCAGGGTTTACAGTTGAGTTTCAGGTTGCCGTGGTTTACGGCCACAACAATAGCCCATGTTTTTATTAGGGATTATTGTCCCTGTTGTGGAATAATGTCAGCCCTCGTTTATCACGGTTAATTGGTTTCAGACCAGACTGTGGTAAGTGAATTTTCAATAAGCAGGATTCAAAATTAATTAACAACAAATATATTTGTCATTAGACCATACAAGACCAGTTTATGCCTTCATTGATTCATTCATTTTCGACCGCTTTTTCCTCACAAGGGTCGCAGGGGGCACTGGAGCCTATCCCAGCTGCCTTGGGGTGAGAGGCGGGGCACACCCTGGAATGGTCGCCAGCCAATCACAGGGCACATATAGACAAACAACCATTCACACTCACATTCATACCTATGGACAATTTGGAGTGGCCAATTAACCTAGCATGTTTTTGGAATGTGGGAGGAAACCGGAGTACCTGGAGAAAACCCACACATGCACGGGGAGAACATGCAAACTCCACACAGAGATGGCCGAGGGTGGAATTGAACCCCGGTCTTCTACTGTGAGGTCTGCGCGCTAACCACTCGACCCAGTTTATGACTTTCTAAATACAATTCTTACTATTATTAGAGCCTTGTAAAAATTAAATAACACCCCTATAGTCATGTATTATGTTTTTTGTGTTTACACCACATTGCTAAAGCACAGGCCATGGGATCATTAATTTTAATGTTTTTATGCTTGAAAATGCTCAATTTAGGCAAACAAATACACAGTTTACTTCAATATGCATATTTTTTTTTACTAATATTGAAACAGCATGATTCATTAATTAACATTTTTAAAAACATATGATTGAGTGAAGCCACAAAATTCTGTACTGAGGGACAACAAAGGTGATGTTTTGTTTTCACACTCCATTGTTAAGCTACAACCTGTGATTTGTCTTGTCTGTAGCTTTAATGCCAAAGAGCTGTTTGTCAACGCCCTCCAATATTGGATAATACTGTCCTTTTTTTACAGCTCTGCACTTGTCAAACATAATTGCTGCAATATATCACATCATATATATATACAACAACCTGTGAGCATAGCTATTGGAGCTAAAAGTACAATCACTAAACAGGAAGATAAGGCTAGTTTAGCCTTTAGTCTCAATTTACAGCTCCCATGCCTGCAGCTGATTGCCGGATAGATTTTCAGATATGTAGTGAAGGTTTGCTTTTGGCTTTGTCATCACAAAGCTTTCTTCAATGAAGTGATAGGCGCATACTCACCTTGCTTGGTTGGGTTTCCAGAAGACGGTATCAGGTCCATGAGGAAGGAGTGTTGTCGTTTATGATGTCATTAAATTTAAAAAGCAGCCATTTGAGCGCCACTTCTCTCAACAGTGAGGACATCACACAGTATTTTTGTCATGATTGATGCTTTTGCAGGCTGCACGGTGTGGAGTGGTTAGCGCGCTGGCCACACAGCTAGGAGACCCGAGTTCGATTCCACCCTCCAGCATCTTTGTGTGGAGTTTGCATGTTCTCTATATATGCCCTGTGATTGGCTGGCGACCAGTCCAGCGTGTACTCGCCCGCGACCCTCGTGAGGATAAGTGGTAGAAAATGAATGAATGATGCTTTTGCAAAATAGGCGTCCTTTAATATGGTTAGCAGAGGCAGTTGTGAATACCATTGTGCAATGTGGACTATACCTGATGCAGTCTACTATACTAAACAAACCAAAACTCCAACCCTGGTCTGGTTTGAGCCTGTGCATACTGAATATGTGTACAGTGTGAAACCCTGTGATAAGCGACTGCCCTTGTTTGTCATTCTTCCACTGTAATTTGCTTTTTCTTGATTGCATTCATAGTCCTCCAGTTGTCCAACCATACATTAATACCTTTGCCAAAGCATCAAGTCGCCCTTTGCAGCATTAATTGTCTGTCTCTACGGCATTCAGCTTTGAAATGTTCCATTGTGTGGATAGTCATGTCTCCTATGTAATAATGAACGTGCCCTGAAATGAAAAGCACCAGGCCAAATTCCATGCCTAACACACCAGAATCCCTTTTGATGAACTCAATTCCGTGCCAATAACTGCTGTCCCGAGCTGAGTCGGACACACAGGCATAAAAACTCATTAACTCACAAGCCGTCACTTTTAAACTACTGCATTGGGAGCTGTTTGATTCTTGTATTTATCATTGATGTCAATGGGAGGAAAGTTAACAGCCAGGTGCTATCAGTTGTTGAAAAGATTCAGGGCCACTGGGAATTAAGACCTATTTATTGTCGGCTTTTTGTGTGTGAGCGAGGTTATCCATTTTTCAAACGTCTCAATTAAGAGGTGATTGAAGGAGTGAGAGGAAATAAACCAGAACAAGAACAAGCGGAAGAAGGTTATGCACTTCTTTTTTCTCTGAATTTCCATAGGCTGTCTTCAAAGTGCTGTTTCAGCAAAGACGAAGGAGCACCGACCTTATCAAGACATCATTTAGATCACATGCCAGACATTCTCAAGTTCAGCACTTTTATGATTGCTTCCACTCATATTCATGTTGATGCACATCCATACGCTCTTGGCCATAAACACGTTCATAAAAACACACACACCACATTTCATGCTATTCATAATCACTTTATCAGCCACATTTTTCCTTTGGTTGCCTCGATTGATTTGATGCCAGCACTTGTCATTTCATCTCAGTGCTGTTAAATCCCCTTTGCATGAAAGATTAGTATCACTGTATGGATCTCAGATTCATTTAGATAACAGTGTAGGAGGAAAACAAACAGGGTACCTCAATTTATAAATCCATCTGCAGATACAATTTTAACCAAACCAAGGTCCAAACCTGGGGGAGAAACCACATGTTCAAGATCATTGCTAGTGTACAATCTTTTTTTTTCCTTTCAATATTCTGAAAAAATAATCATACAGAAGCAGTAATATGCATTATCTTCTCTTCCCCACAGTTACACTGGCAGAGTGGTAGGAAATGGTCTGCATGCTCAGAGACAAAACCCTGAGGTCAAAGTTCGTATCCCAAACCCTGCACTCGCCGAAGTTAAGGAGCAGTTGGAAACATTCAACCAGGTAATGATGCAGCGTCACTTTATGTTTTTTTATTTTGTGATCGACTTTTGAGTTCACATTGCTTCTTCTGAAACTGTGAATTTACTGTGCGTTCATGTGACAGAGTGAAGTATTTATACATATCTACCGGGATTAAGCCCCAGTCACACAAAGCATGAATCATCACAAGCGTGAATCAAGCAGAACCAACGGGAATGGATAGGTTTAAAGATTTGAGTACTTTGATTATGTATTGAACCCATCTTGAATCATTCTTGCTCATTTGACTCAAATGCAATTGGACCACAGGTGAAATATTAAGAATACTGTTAGAATGGCGTCAGAATATTTAGAAAGCACTATAGTGTCATTTGATTGCCCCTTGAAGTCTGGCAGGAATAGGAGCTGGTTCTTCGGGGGCTTCTGGGGCTGCTGCACTTCTGTGATGGAGTTAAGCTTGTCCCCTTTTTCTCCTTGGCAGCATGATATGATGTGCTGGTGGAAGAGTTAATCTTTTTTTTTTTTGGTTAGTGACGTTTCAGCAGGCTTCTTGGGTATCGCCACTTCTTTTCAGCACCTTTGCTGGTAGTCTGCTGGTAGACTTGACTTGGCTTTTTTTTTCCTTGCCATATGGAGTTGATGTGACTGAGGTGACTTTCAGCGGCCACTGGACCATACAGATATATCGGATATTTGAAAGAAAAGCTAGAGACAGTGCCACAAGCAGAACTGGAGGTAGCAGAGATGAGGATGCTGAGGTTCTCGCTGGGAGTGACCAGGATTGATAGGATCAGGAACTAGTACATCAGAGGGACATTACATGTTAGAAGCCTTGGAGATAAAGTCAGTTATAGGCCAGACTGAGATGGTTGGGACATGTCCAGCGGAGAGATAGTGAATATATTGGTAGAAGGATGTTGCCAGGTAGGAGGCGTAGAGGAAGACCAAAGAAGAGGTTTATGGATGTAGTGAAGGAGGACATGAGGGTAGTTGGTGTGAGAGACAGATGCAGAAGACAGGGTTGGATGGACATTGATTTTCTGTGACGACCCCTGAAGGGAAAAGCCCAAAGAGAAAGAAGAAGAAGAAGGATATTAGTAAGAAAGCCAATTTTAACCAGGATGGTTTACCGTTTTAAAATGGGTCAAATGTTATTCATCAACAGAAAGACTATGCGTCTTACAACACTTTTGTGAAAATTGATGTGTTTGTATCAAATCAACAGTCCTCACAAACAACACAACTTCAGTATGCTCACATTCAAATACTTATTTTGACAAAAGACAGAAATCAGACTGAAATGAAGGGCGTTGAAGATAAAAATGGAATGACTGTTGAAAGAAACATGAGACACTGGGATCAAAAGGTCACCGATGAGTGCTGGAAAAGGCAGAGACGACACCAGCCACTTCAAAGTGACTCTGTTTGTCATGTAGATGGGCTTGGGGCCTGAAAAGAACCAAGAAGAAAAGGGCCATTTCACACAGTCCCTAGAGGGCATTTGTGGAGATGGACGGAACAGGATTTGGTTCCCCTTTGAATGGCTCTGCCTTTTGTCAGCCCCTGAAATAATGTCCATAGATAGCACACCAGGAATTTCTCTGTTCCTATATCTACATCCCTCAGTCTTGCTTGTGTTTTTATTCAGCTCTGTGGCTGTTTTATTGCCCCTCTCCAGTGCACCACAACTATCTGGCTTCCTTTTATCAGATGTGTCTCTTGTGATCCACTGATGTGCTGCTCTTTCTCTCCAATTCTACATAAGCCCTTATATCACCTCTGTTACGCTCTCTAACCCATACATTCCTTTCTGTCTTTAACTCTATCATATAAGGTGTCTCACAATGAAGCTTTGACACTGACATCTCAAGATGGTTTCTGACCTGCAACCGACGTCCCAGCGCTCAAAGTGGCTGTCAAGTACTCGGTCGTCATGGTTACCACCCACAGTCGGGGCGGGTGTACTGTTGACATTAACAGCCTTGAAAGGGACCACCTTGAATCTCAACCAGGTGGCGGAGTGCTGCGAAGCTTTGTGTTCATGCCAGATAAGAGCAAAGAATCAGATTGTTAAGCTGCATAATGTGGCAGGCGGTCCGTGGCACTTCCAGAATACTTAAGCATCCCCAAGTGCACTATGGCATTTTCATTATTATCTTTGCAACCCTTGACATGTGCTGCACTTTAATAATTCCTGAAAAGTACACAAGAAGTTATATAGTTAGTCCGAAACTTATGTGTAGAATTTTCTTCGAGTTAGTCCACTTAATACCATTCGTAGCTTCTGATTGATTTCCGAGCCTGTGATCTGTTGATGATGGTTGACACTGATGCACCAACTGCTGCCAATAGACAGCTTGAAAAGTGGATGCCATGAAAGAATGTGTGTATATAAGTATATACATTCTCATTTGCACATTTCAATATTTTGTTCTATCTTCTCAAGGGACAGTACTATTTCAATGACGGGGAGGCAGCGGCTCAGTAGAGCAGGTCGTCCAGAAATGGGAAGAATAGCAGTTCGCTCCCTCCACACAGTCACTGTCCCTGTATGAATGTTTGGTGGTGGTAGGAGAGGCAGCCACGTTTCTGTCAGACGACCTCGAGGCAGCTGTGACTACAGATGTACTATTGTTGACCAGCACAGTCTTAACCCTCTTGGGCATGGAATTAATCAGAGTTGCAGAGGTTTTGCCTGATGGCATCACTGGTGGAGCTGCTGGATGTTAGACATCTTTCGCTCGAGGATGCCCCACAGGTATTCATTTGGGTTCAGGTCTGGAGGAGATATACTTGGCCACTCCATCGCCTTCACTGTCAGCTTCCTCAGCAAGGCACTTGTCATTTTGGAGGTGTGATAGGGTTTGTTATTACTTTTCCGCAGACCATGATGCTACCACTATGCTTGACTATAAGCAAGAAACAATTAGCTTGGTACTCACACCAGAACATATTAATAACATTGGCCTTGTTTATCTCGGTTAATTGGTTCCATACCCGACCTTTATGAGCGTATTTCAGGAAGGTAGGATTCCTTAATTCTAAATCAAATATGTTTATAGTTAGAGCATAGAAAATCTGTTTATGACCTTTTAAATGTGTTTTTTTAAACATTATTAGAGCCCTCTAGACGTTAAATAACTCACGTATAGTCACCTTTACACTCGTATTACCCAATATAGTAATCATAACAAGAGCAAATAAGCAAATAAATAACGCGTGGAGGACAGGAGGTAATGTTGATCGCGGTAATGTTGGGGTTTCAAAGTTGAGTTTTAGTGCAACAGTTGCACATGTTATTATTATGGTTTTAATGTTATTGTTACTGTGCCTGTTGTCAGATAACCTGCAAACCTGCAATAAAAGCTTGTTGGTCTGGCCATCACGTATGACGATTGCGTGCCTCACCAAACATTACAGTAATATTATTGACACCTAGTGACCACTATTGAATGCTACATAACATTGATCGCGTCTTTGAAAACATCTTCTGAATGCCTTGTATTTTTTATGTTTGAAAATGCTTAATTTAGGCTCCAAAAAAAAAAATTAAATAGTCATATTTTTATTAATATATATACTAATAATCTCCCATCCTCGGCCATCTCTGTGTGGAGTTTGCATGTTCTCCCCGTGCATGCGTGGGTTTTCTCCGGGTACTCCGATTTCCTCCCACATTCCAAAAACATGCTAGGTTAATTGGTGACTCCAAATTGTCCATAGGTATGAATGTGAGTGTGAATGGTTGTTTGTCTATATGTGCCCTGTGATTGGCTGGCGACCAGTCCAGGGTGTACCCCGCCTCTCGCCCGTAAAACAGCTGGGATAGGCTCCAGCACCCCCACAACCCTTGTAAGGATAAGCGGTAGAAAATGAATGAATCAATGAATGAATATACTAATAATATATACTAATAATCGACCGTATTTAATTACAAAACAGCATTCATTCATTCAGCCTTCACTTAGTCACATTTTTTCAAGAATATATTAATAAATCATGCTGTTTTGTGGGGCTGCACAGCGGCACCCCCCGCAACACTTGTGAGGATAAATGGTAGAAAATGAATGAATGAATGAATGATTATGTGAAGTCGCAAACTTTGAAAAGCAATGTGGCAAGGGACGACTGTGTTGCCATTTTCTATACGTACGGAATTCTAGCCTGTTTGAAATAACCTCAATTTATATCATTAGTAACATTAAGATGTGTTTTTACCTACTGTAATAGAAAGTAGCTCTGAGACACTAAGAAGATTGTTCAAAGTGCTGATGCATCGCACACCGTGACACTCTCATCTATAGTCTCCCCTTATGGCGCTTGTCACATACAAAATGTCTGCAAATGTGTGTCTGTATGCAGACAAGGTGTGTAGCAACACTTGAAACTTATGTTTGGTGTACACATCCTGTGGCAGACAGGTTTATAAGGTAGGTCACACACAGTTGCGGCTGAGTTGCAACATCATTTCTATGTCAAATCAGCTTTAATAACACACAGAGATACAGAGAACAAACCCGATCTTTTCACCTGCTATAAAATGGGCCATTAATGGAGTAGTAGTGCTTAGTCCATTTCCTCTATCATCTGCATCACCCCAACCCCGGTAATATTGCTAACCTGAACAATAAAAGTCTGAAAGTGGATTTTTGATTTCCAGCCTTTACTACAGCTGTTGATTATGGCCATTCCTCTACAATGGTCTACTTGTTTCCATTGCACTATTCAAACCAGATGATTTGTCAATTTATAATTCACTCAGTGGTGAGACAAAGTCCAGACAAATCATTCTTGCTGGATATTTTCTGCTCTCTCTGACACGCTTGCACATTTACACGAGCATTAGAAATGATGAAGCGGACAGTTGGACACACTCCAGGATGAAAAAAAAAGAAGCAGGCCAGTTGTGTGTGATTGATGAGAATGACTGGTGTGTTGCTGTGTGGTTTGGCCAGTGGCCCAGCCAGGTCCCATATCAAAGTATGTTTAAATACACACTCTTTCTGCCTCACCTCTGTGCTTGCAGGCAGTGCTTGGATCAGCTGCTGCATGGATGCCTGTGTCCTCATATGGGATTGGGAGGTTCCTATGTTAACTCTTTATCTTTAGGAATAGAACACAGTTGAATACAGTAAAGTGTATGCCCATTTTATACAGCTTTAAAAGTTGTAGTTTTTCTTTAAATATCTATTTGGAGAAGTCGATTTTTAATTTCATTTTTAATTTATTTTTTAATTTTTAATTTATATGACATCTGCTATTTACAAGGAATACATTTTGATTGATGATGCTGCAAAATATGGTATACAGTCGTCACTAAGGTAATGATAATGCCCTAGAGTCCATACACAAGCTACCTTTGGGTTGTCTTTAAAGCTGCGACCTTCAAGCACTCCCACCTCACATACAATAACACATTTCTCATCTCCTCTCCTTTATTTGCTACAGTGAAAACAAAATCAACCCACATGTACATACTTGAAATGGACACAGTCAGCTCAAATCAGCGCCTGACAGGTGCAGGGTGTGGGAGGGTTTAACTTGGGTGATTGACTTGTGATAGTTACCCTGAGTTCATGGCCAGCCGACTGTCACGAACACAGCACAAGCCTGCTCTTGCTTGCAGTTCAGAGGGTGTGGAACTCTACCGTTATTTGAAAATGCTCAAGGGATGACGCCAATCTCTGGAGAGTTTACTTGATTGACAAATACATTTATTTCCTGATTTTGGAAACAAGAAAAATAATGAGGGTGAAGTGCATGCATGGCCAGGAGATGCACTTATTTACAATATGTGCAGTACACTAATACCATTGAATTGGTTTTCAACGCAAACGTGATAAGGGAATTTCCACAAATTAGGATTCTTCATTTATGAATTGAATATTTTGTAGTTAGAGCACAGAAAACCTGTTCGTAATGAGCCCTCTAGACATGAAATAACTATAGTCACCTTTAAGATCATGTTACTCAATATAGTAGACATAACAATAGTAAATACTATCCACTAGTAATAGAGTCCACAAAGTAGCAAAAGACAAGAAACATAAAAATTCAAAGTACAACACTAATCACCCGTATTTGAAAAATAACTACAACAAAAAAACGCTTTAATAAGGCGCTGCTAAAAACCAATCAGGGTGAAAAAGTACCAAAAAAACTTCTTTACGTCTTTACAATACAGGTAAGAAGACCATAAAAAAGGGAGCACCGCGCGAACACAAGGCAGGGAGGAGCAGGTAACAATCTGGCTACGACTGCGGTCCGCAGACCAGTTAAAGATGGGCCAGGTCATAATTGCGAACAGGTGCGTCAGGTATTTTAGTGCATTTACCACTTTCATACTTGAAAATGCTTAATTTAGGCAAAAACAGGTAGCATTTGTGAGTAATAACAGGCCATATTCAACCACGACACAGCATGATTTATTGATTAATATTTTTGAAAAACCATGATAGGAAAGCCGCAAAGACGAGTGTAGATGTAAGAAATTATTACAAATCCAGAGAAGTTAATCGTTAGAGTCACTTATTTCAGGAAAATGAAATCTGTAGTATATCCAGTAGCAGCCTCAATATAAGAATATTTAATCAGTCAATAAAATGAAACCGTCGACACAATATTAATTGAAAGCAGGCCATAATTAATGACGGGAGGTTCTCATTTACACATTTATAACTTTCATAATGATTTGGATTGCATGATAAAGTTAAGTATTATTGTACAAGTGTATAGTGGTATGGAGTAAATGTAATGAAATAGTAAATGAAATATAGCCATTACCATTACCATTACTAATTGACAACAATAGGAGATTAAATAGAGGCATGATTGGAGCATTTATGGTACATATTAAATCTTAGCAAATGTATATTATGTGAGCATTTCATTAATATGGCCACAATATTGAAGTAGACATAGATGTATAGTATACGTAAGTAGAAGGCCCATTAACATTGCAGTGTCATCATTTCACATTCTTCGCACCCTTGTACAAGGTATTTGCTTATGTTGATGGATACGTATTAAGAGTAAATAGACAGACCATAGATTCCCTGAGATGGCTGTCTGACATTAATATATTTATTAATATGGTGCCTGTCAGTGAAAATTAGAATTCTGCCCTCCATTGTCCATAAAGTGTCATAGATTTCCCATCAAATAGTCACAGGGCAAAACAAAAATCATTTTTGTATAACAGGTTTGTTTTTATATTGGCTTCCTTGGCTGACCGGGAGAAAGTACGACAGCAGAAATGTACTTGGCTGACTTTGTTGCTGAGCCTTTGATTTTAGATACAGTTTCCGTGTTATGGATTGCGCTGCAGACAAGTCCAAACTGAGAAAGCAAGCTATATAGATTTGTTTGAACTGCCAGTCAAAGGCTCGCTTTTAATTAACTCTCCAGAAACGGTTTGGCTGTAACAGGTATCATTAATCCCCACAAACAATACATTCTCTTTGAATAACCAGCAGCAAAGGAGGGCTTAGCTGTGTCCACTTTACTTTATAGCCGAGAAAGCTCTGGCTCTCTGTTACTTTCTCTCTGGCATTTTAATTGGAAAACTGTTTCATTTTTGGACAGAATGTCAACAAATATTTCATAAAAAGCATTTCTGAATGTTCCTAACTGGGCTTTTCTACTCACAAATAGTCATACAAAAATATGCTGGCTGACTGTATATGCTTGCTGCACGGTGTGGTTAGCTAGGATACCCGGGTTCGATTGCCCGCCCGGGCATCTTTGTGTGGAGTTTGTATGTTCTCCCCGTGCATGCGTGGGTTTTCTCCGGGTACTCCGGTTTCCTCCCACATTCCAAAAACATGCTAGATTAATTGGCCACTCCAAATTGTCCATAGGTATGAATGTGAGTGTGAATGGTTGTTTGTCTATATGTGCCCTGTGATTGGCTGGCGACCAGTCCAGGGTGTACCCCGCCTCTCGCTCGAAGATAGGGATAGGCTCCAGCATACCCGCGACCCTCATTCGGATAAGGGGTACAGAAGATGGATGAATGTATTACTATGCACAAACAGCGTTTATTTGTGACATTTATCCATTAGCATCACAGTAAAAAAAAAAACATAATGTTGTCATTCATTCCACAAGATGTGACCCGATATTAGTTTGGTCTAATAGTCTGTACCAGCTGATAGTGGTACTGGTAATGAAGTGCTGGACAATATTAGCATTTCAAATATCGATGAAAAAACAGCGCCAAGCATCTCTAATTCATAATAACAATAGCCATTGTGTTTTGCTGTTTCCACTTTTATATGGTCCATTACAATTTGAAGTAATGTCTCACATCATTTGTGGTACCTTAAGAATTCTTTGGGTGAGCATCTTCCTCTGGGAAGCTCTTGGGAGGAATTAGAAGTTTGTCTCTTTGAACAGAAGCATCGTATAAAACCTGGCTGCCACCATATTCAAAGCAAAGCAACCAGCTACTTTGAACAGGAGCCAAGCAGCAATTCTCCAACAGTAGAACGCTGGTTCCCCCAGCAACATGGCCTTAATTGATTTCCTTTCTAATTGCTATACTTTAAAGGCAGCTGGGCCAAGCATCGCCGGCTGAGAAGCATTGTTATTAGCGTGATACACCACCGCTGGTCAGGATGGTGTTGGTTATCAACATTGTACAGACAGTTTAATTGTGAACTCATGGGACGTGCATTGAAGAAGTCATCGGGTTCATCTCGGTGGTTTTCTATAACCAATGTTATTTTTTAATCCTATCAGCTGTTATCACTTAGCTGTCTCGGAGCTCCCAAACATCCTGATGGATGTCATTGTATAAATGCTGCATCTCCTTTGCACAAAGGTCACAATGTTTCTACAAGCCCCCTAATCAATAGCTCATCGTCTGACTGGGAAAATAGGCAAAAATGGAATTTGAACGTAATGACATTTTATATATTATGACAGCTCTGCTTTTGATTTCTAATATGTATTGAACCGCAGTCTGATCGGTTTACAAAGACAACTTGAGTAGAGAATACTATCAATTCGCCCAGAGTTGAAATTAATTATCTTAGAAGTATCCTGTCACGGTTTTAGAATGTTCTCATTTGCTTCTTTCATACAGACATCCTGCAAAATAGCCAAAATAGAGCCTTTTATAACAGAACTCAAAGAAGCAGGATATTGCCATAACTGTGTGTCTTTTTACAGTCAGGACTACAACCCCCAATTTAAAATGGTGGCAAAAAAAACAAAGCATCCAAATCAATTGTATTACCAATCTGATGTGAGGATGCAATGATTGCTCCAATTGAGTACCTCGATTACAAAAAATAATCAAAGATTTTCTGTCTCAAGGAGGGGAGGGCTGGCTTTCTCTTAATTTTCGCCCGTTTATTATATGGAAAATAAATCAATGTGACAAATTTGCATTTGAAGGAGGCAATTACATATTTGGTATTTTTGATTAAAACTGAAATTGATTGAAAGATTTGGGCAAAAAAAGTAATGTTTATGTTTTAATTTGCAGTTTTCGGGAGGGGTTTTGGTCAAATAGCAAATGGTCTTTTGTTCTTTCGTTAGCACATTTACCTACTGATGACACAGCATTAGGAGCAACTGGGGGTTCAATATCTTGCCCAAGGATACTTCAACATGATCACAGCAGGACTGAGGATCAAGCCTTCCGGTTGGCCTACCGCTTATCCTCTTGAGGGTCGCAGGGGATGCTGGAGCCTATCCCGGCTGTCTTTGGGTGAGAGGCGGGGTACACCCTGGACTGGTGGCCAGCCAATCACAGGGCACATATAGACAAACAACCATTTACACTCACATTCATACCTATGGACAATTTGGAGTCGCCAATTAACCTAGCATGTTTTTGGAATGTGGGAGGAAACCGTGACAGCTGCGCAATATGAAATATGAAATTAAATATATGACCAGTATGTATACTATGAGATCTTGCTAGTCAATTAAATATGGAATATGAGGCATTATGAGGAGCAGTGCTGGTTGTAAAGTCTGACAGCCGCAGGAGGAAGAAACCTGCGATATCAGGTATCAATTTAGATATTTTAGGTAATTTCCTCATTTTTATGATTCAAAATGCTTATTGTTTACCTTTTTATTGAGCTGACAAGGAATAGACTTTGTCCCGTATTGCCGCAAGAATCAACAATAGTCTGTAAAACCTTTTGGTTTGACGCAGGCTTCGCCAAACAACGCCAGTGAATTTGATCACTCCCACGCCAAACCTATTAGTGCTCGACTTCTCTTGCAATACACTTTGCAGAGCGTTCTGCAGCTAGCTAGAATGATCTGCCTAGCTTCTCACCTTTGAAATCCAAATGTGACTTTTTAAGTCAGCGACATTTTGTTTTTAAAACCAAGTGATGCAGTTAGTTTACAGCAGGGGTCTCAAACTCAATTTACCTGGGGGCCACTGGAGCTAGGGTCTGGGCAAGGCTGGGCTGCATCAGGATTTTCAAAAAAAAAGAAAAACGCATTTATTAAAAACAGAAAAATATACAAGCTTTTTCAGTGCTTTGGTTCCGATTTTCTACAAGAAAAGCTCTGAACATTCCACTGTTCTCAAATATCTTAATTTTTATTTTTCTGCACAAAATAAGATGAAAAATAAATAAACAAATCAAGAATAAAGAAAATCAATCAGTAATAAATAAATATAATAATAATAAAACAGCAAATAATAAAAACTTAAGAAACCACATATAGTTGGTGGGTAGACAAATTATTTTTTTCAGATTAAAATGAACAAAGCATTATTAGAGCCCTGTAGACATGACAAAACACGACTATAGTCACATTTATACTTGTTTTATTTACAACATATTGCGCAACTGCAGGGTCTTGAGACACATGCTAACTCGCAAACTAGAGCGCTAGCGACCTAAACGGTAGCCTTCAAGTTATTTCCTTTAAACTTAAATAGCCAAAAACTTACCACTTCCACACGAATAGGGAGGATAACTATTAACAGTTATTTAACCTTTAACATGAACATTAATCAAACGTAATAATTTTTTCTGGGTACATGATACCATACAGCATCCATATCAAACTTGCGCGGGCCGCACTAACATTAAACTTTCATATCAAGGCGGGGGCCTCAAACTAGCGCGTGTTTGAGACCCCTGCTTTAAAGCTTGTTTTTCTCCCAGGTGTAATTGGATATTACGTCCATTGGGTACATCCTAATACTCATTATACTATACTGTATACTTTGTCCTCCAAACATTATTTGTGTATGTTTTTTTAAGAACATTACTTAATGGCCAGCTGCCCTTGGAATTCTAATGACGGCCCTGGCCAATGGCACTGCATCCATCCATCCATTTTCTATACCGCTTATCTTCACGAGGGTCACAGGCATGCTGGAGCCTATCCCAGCTGTCTTCGGGCGAGAGGTGGGGTACACCCTGGACTGGTTGCATAGAAAAATATACACTTAATGCATGTGATTGGTATCAGCCAATCTCACTCATGGATGATCAGTATCGGAATGGGCAGCATAAAACCCTGATCCGAGCGTCCCTAGTTTTAACTAATAATAGGCCGTGTTCAACCATGAAACAACGTGGTTTATAAATTAGAATCGCAAAGTGGGGACAAGTGTATATTAAAGCAAGTTTTACATTTTATGTCATACGTCTTGGGCCACTTCAGGTGTCAGTGGTTTCCTTCCAGCCCAATGGAACTAATCTACCCTTTCTAGGGCATTGACCTTGTCAGGTTGCTCAACCTAACCTAACTCTACGGCTTGTTGCCTTCCACTTTACATTCATATCCAACATTCATGATACTCTTCGACCTTATTCCGAAAGGATGCCTTTGTTGTCGTATCAGGAGAGCTTCTTGTCTTACATGGAGTGATGGAACAAAGACCACCTTGATGACGTCCGTCAGAAGGATGGGTCAGCAGGTGGTCCCATTAGTCGGTCCCATGCAGGGGGGGGCGGGGGGGGGGGGGGGATCATAAAAAGAAATTCAGATTGCTTGAGGCTCAGATGATTCATGATTCATTTCATGCCAGAGCCAAAGGGTTGGTTAACTCGTTTGAAAGTGTTCAGCTTTCATCCTGGTCTATTGATTGTCTTGCTGCAAATATTCATTTTATAACACCGCACTAGAAGCAACACATGAATGTGGACAATTCAACCAACGTTTTTTTTTCCCCCAAAGGTGACTTGGGTGCATCACAGTTGGTGCCATTTCACACTATCATATAAACTTCTTTGTGACTTTGTGTAATTGCATTTGTGATCCAGGACGCCCAGGAGAGATTTCCAAATCTGGGTCAGATGGAGACCTGGGAGGAGCTGGGGAGTGGCGAAACAGAGGGCAGCGCCACAGATTGTGATGATGAAGATGGATGTCAAGCCTCAGGAGACGGTCAAGACAAGACCTGTAAGTAACATGCACACTTGCCCCCCCACACCCCCCCACCCAGCTGATATAATCAACTGTGAACTATCCTTAATTTGATGGTTTGCAGCCTTTAAAGCGTGCATATGTTTTCACCCAAATTATATGTAGCTCTCTTTAAAAACATCCCCCGTGTCTCCCACTGCTTTTCAGAACTTGACACAACAAGCCAGTTACATATTTTGCATTTAAAACACACAATGCAGTGTGTTGTTGTTCAGGCTTGTATTGGCTTTGATAGAAAATGTTTGATCTTCTGCAGAAGACTCAAAAGGGTTCCAATAATTATAATATAGTTAAGTAAATCCACCAGGATTGCAGCTGAAAGACTATTCAAATGGTGGGTGCCATGTGTGCAACACATTTAGTTATAATTATCATAATAATAGTAATCCTATTATTGACGATTAAGAAAAGTCATCATATAAATTATACTGTAGTATATCATGTTGCAGTCAGCATTCATATTTTTATTTGAATATGAGATCAATATTCTACTATTTGAAAAGAATGTTAGGGGAATACAATTTATTGCAACAATCAATTAATTGTAATTCTGGAAAAATGTTTGGGTTTTTTTTTACCATGGAAGGCACCAGAAGACTTACAGGATGTTTACAGCAGCTTGAGAAAAGCAAAGAAAACCTGATTGTCTACCTTCAGTTATGATTAAGGCAAAATGAATAAATGTTTAATTTCAACGGTGAGAGTGTCAAGTCAAATAAATTATTATTTAATAGTGCTGTCAAGAAATTTAAAAAACTACAGATTAATTAACTATAATCTGTAATAATCAATCTAATTAATCTGCTTTTTAATCTCACCTAAAATTGCTGAATAATGCCATTTTTAGGTATTTTCATTTAAATCCGTAACATTATTATGGCAGATCAACAGATTGATATACACAATTAGTCTTTCTTATTATAATAGTGTATAACAAAAATAGTAGCTTCATAAAGTAATTTATAGTTTTTAGCAGACTTAAACTGATACAATCATAGCAATTTACTGTACGTTCCTGAGTATTTGAAAATAACCTGTTGGGAGTCTATGAGTTCATGCTAAACAAGCCCAAATCCAAAGATAGACAATCAATATCCACTTCAGGGTGTGACTGACCGTTGTTTTCCACCCACAACAACCCAAGCTAAAAAAAAACCCAATGCAGAAAAAGTTGTATCAAAATGTTAAGTTTAAATTTAATTTGACATGCCTGAATTAAATGTTACTTTTCTTCATCCTAACTCAAGGAAGCATCTTCCAATCCTATCCTCACTGTCTACACAGTATTCTTTTTACCTTGTAGCGCTACGGAGCAATCAATGGCCATTACCGTGCCAGTTACACGCTGCCCTGGACAAATCCTTTTGACACTGTTCCTTGTTGCCATGTGGATGAAACATGTTGGCCTTCCTTGGAGCTCTATAAGTATCCTAACAGCTGAGACAAATCAATCAAAGTCACTGTTTGAGATTTACAACACAAAACCCTTTAGTTTGTGCATTTACGTTTAAACCAATCCCCTGGTGAGGCGTTGAGCTCATTCAAGGTTTGTCGTCCGTTATCACTTGACTAAAGTAGTCCAGTTCAGTCATTGGAACAGTTTTGAGTTTTTTGGGAGGTTTTTTTTGTAGAGATTGCAGACTCATTGTGATGACTTCCCCAGGTCTATTTAAAAGGGGGCATGACCGCCCATTGTTCTGGCAAGGGAGACTTCATTAGCAAACTAATGAACATTGCTAATCTACAGAGAACAGACTCAGTGTGTCTTTTATCGCTTAGATGTGATAGAAATGCTGCAAGTCTATCTCATGAGATAGGATGCCTCTGTCTCCGCTTGCTGGACCTCCTGCGTATTAAATATAATATAAAAGGAATTAGTCATATTTCATGCACTAATCCAGTCAGTAATGATGGGCTTTGTGTTTGAAGTAACCTGTTGCGTTTCATGGTTTCACTTTTGTGCACCACCACAATGGATTTGCAATAATGCAATCAAGATGTGATTGAAGTTTCTGAAGCGGATTGAAGTTTACATTTATCATTTAGGAACATGACATGTCATTTTGTGTACTTTCATTTTCAGGGACACAGAAACATTTGGGAAAAGTGTAATACAAAACTAAGTGCAGACTATATTGGGCAGGGGTCAGCAACCCACCGCTCCAGAGCCGCATGTGGCTCTTCGGCCTCGTTGTTGTGGCTTCCTTTCGAAAAGTATTTTTTAACACCCAAAAATACGTATCTTTGTAATGAGGTTTTTAAAAATCTGACTTTCTTTGAGACCCTGAATGAACCCTGGCTGAGTTCTGACTAGTGATTGGATGAGCTCGAGGAATGGAGGGGAAGCGAGTGTTTGGCTGCCTGCTTTGGTTGGGATGTTACAGGTCGTCCCCCAACGGGGTAGACTAACCATGACTATACCCCCACACCCTACCCCCCAAAAGGAACATTGGAGTTTTTAATTGTGAGTTAATTGAGTTTTTAATAAAATGGCTCTTCTGACAGTAAAGGTTGCCGACCCCCGATTGACTTGTGGTGAACTGTGTTAGTTAGCAAAAGAATTGCTTGAGGACCTCAGAGTGGTGACGGGTCCAGGGCAGAATGACCACCATGTATTAACACCGTGACAGGAGCGTGTTTTGAAAATTGAGCCTGCCCAAAGTCTGGAAAATACGGATCTGGTGGGTGTTTCATACCTTGTGGTTCTACACCTCCGGGTTCAGGTGTGGACACTCCATCACCATTCATCATCTTGGAGGTGTGCTTGGGTTCGTTATCACGTTTAGAACGAATCTGCCACGCATCCTGGTAGTATTTTATCTTGAGAAGATACAGTGTAGTGAAGGTTTTGTTTTCCTATCACTTGGACTTTTAGAAACTTGCAGAAAACCACACCAGTAGAGGTGAAAATAATGTGGCGATACAACTGTCTTCTCCTCTGTGGGAGGCTGTTTGACAGTCAGGTAAAACATTAAAACTTTCTAAATATAGCACACAAGCTTGACAAACCAGACATACAACACCCTCCATCCCCTGATCCCAAGGTCTGGCTTTCTCTAATGAAGATGAAACCTTCTGACATGCAGGTTCATTCTTTTATTGGGGTAACAGCAGCATCCAACAAAAAAAACCCTTCGTCTGAAAGAAGGAATCTTTTCATTTATTGAATTCTTAGTACTATTTGAGCAAAAGGCACCAGCCGTAACTGTTTGCTGTCAGCAGCTAACATTGCGGATGTACCCGCTGACCGTTTCCAACTTGGCTGGCTAATGCACATGCAGTCTCCCTCTGCAGCGTCGCTTCATCCATGCTTGGCTGTCATGTGGCAGAATCAATGTCAATATCAAAAATCATGGGATTGTGGGGAAAGATATTTCGTAGTATGCATTTCCTCTTTTCCATAGCACTGTATATGAATTTCCCAGATTCACTATAAAAAATATTTAATTATATATATGTTATTATATTAATAAGTCATGTTTTGTTGTTCAATTTATTATTCATCCAAAAATATGCATATTGAAGCAAATTATATGTATTGTTTGGCCTAAATTAAGCATAAAAATGGCTAAAAGAACTAAACTACATACAGTCTGTAAGGCATTCATAGGAGGCATTCAAAGACACTGGGAATGATGTATTGATGAATGTAGTATATATGTAGTATAGTATATATGTAGTATAGTTTGGTTACTTGGTGTGAGATATGTTATTGACACACAAATGTCAGACTTTTATTGCAGGTTTGAATTTTACACGTTGTCGTGAAATTTCACAAAAGCAAACAATTTGTGTTATACTTTAAATATATCTTTTCACAAAAAGCTGGTTTTATCTCGTTTTTTTTTAGTTCGGAACTGATATTTTCCTGAAACTTACCTGCCTATTATTAAAGCAGAACTGAAATTCCATTGGGGTGGCAAGGCGATCTAGTGGTTAGCGCACAGACCTCACAGCTAGGAGACCAGGGTTCAATTCATCTCAGCTGGGATAGGTTCCAGCACCCCCGCGACCCTCGTGAGGGAAAAGCGGTAGAAAATGAATGAATGAATGAAATTTCCTTGGCTTGAAATTTCTCACACAGTTCATTGCTCCCTACAACACTGTAACTTGCAGGCAAAAATGGGAAAATACATAATTTGAACTCACTACAATTTGCATGTACAGTCAGAATTCATGATGTAATGCCTGCTTAATCGTGATTCACAACCTACCCTTGCCCGGAGACATGTTAGTGTACTTTATGTGCCAACTACACAACGCCTGCACATTAAGAGCTGTCATGGCCACAGCCAGGGGAATAAATCAGTGAATCTGCAGTGAACCATATCCTCCCTCTCTCCTGCAGCCTCTTCTGTGGTGCATTTTGTGGCATGTCTACTGTATCAGGGGTCTCCATTGGCTGAGCTATTTATTTGTAGATGGCTCATTAATGTATTAATGAGAAGGGGGTACAATAACTGACGCTCCACGATGAACAGTGAGCTAGGATGTCAGAAGCAGACAGTGAAACAATACTTTGCCTGTTTGTTGCCCTGGATGCAAATTCCTTCACTGAGTGTCTGCCAGCATTTGGGTAGGCCTTCACTACAGATTTGCCAAAACAGGCCTGGCAAAGGTGTTACATGTTAATGAAATCAAATTTACTGGAAAGCAGATTAGCCTCTGCAGCGGGTGTCGAATTAATGCATGGATAAACATTCTCTGAAAGAGATGTGAAGCAAAAAAGGGGACTGTGGCTGGTGCTGCCGGGGAAGTGGAATTCTGTATTGGTAACAAACACCATCTGTCAGTTGGTGAGCTCATCATCAAGACTGTGAAGGCATTGCTTGCACATTGGCGCTTGGAACATTTGTATTGTTTATTGTACTTTATGATAGTTTTGTAATTCAATAAAGTTCATTCATTCATTCATTTTATACCTCTTATCCTCACGAGGGTCGTGGGGGGTGCAAGAGCCTATCCCAGCTGTCTTCGGGCAAGAGGTGGACTGGTCACGAGCCAATCACAGGGCACATATAGACAAACAACCATTCACACTCACATTCATACCTATGGACAATTTGGAGTCGCCAATTAACCTAGCATGTTTTTGGAATGCAGGCGGCACAGCGGTCGAGTGGTTAGCGCGCAGACCTCACAACTAGGAGACCAGGGTTCAATTCCACCCTCGGCCATCTCTGTGTGGAGTTTGCATGTTCTCCCCATGCATGCGTGGGTTTTCTCCGGGTACTCCGGTTTCCTCCCACATTCCAAAAACATGCTAGGTTAATTGGCCACTCCAAATTGTCCATAGGTATGAATGTGAGTGTGAATGGTTGTTTGTCTATATGTGCCCTGTGGTTGGCTGGCGGCCAGTCTAGGGTGTACCCCGCCTCTCGCCCAGAGACAGCTGGGATAGCTACCAGCACCCCCCGCGACCCTCGTGAGGAAAAGGCAGTAGAAAATGAATGAATGAATGAATGTTTTTAGAATGTGGGAGGAAACCGGAGTACCCAGAGAAAACCCACTCATGCACAGGGAGAACATGCAAACTCCACACAGAGATGGCAGAGGGTGGGATTGAACCCGTGCAGCCCTTCAATAAAGTTGTGAAAATAAAATATATATGTTTTGTTTGATTTAATTGTTCCATTATCATACTAAACACGAAAGATTGACGACATGAGACATAATTCTGCAACAGAAAAGATAATCGATTTCGAAGCTTACTGAGGGTTTTCCTTTATATGTGATTCATTCAGCAGTAACAGTGACTATATTTCGGAGGGTGAGCTGTCATACACATTTAACTGCTGACTCTGACTCTGCAGTTGGATGTGCTGCAAATTGGATTTGATTTTATGAATATAGCCTCACAAATGTTTTATGAGTTATCATTGACATACAGTACATGCAAAATACATTCACACCCAGAGGTACACAGGGATTGCATTTCTGTTTTGAGCGGTTACTTGGTTATCAGCCTCAAGCTCACTAGTCTAGTCAGACCGTACGTATTGAGTGAAAAGTCGGGGAAGGTTACAAAGCATGCCTTTGGGGATTTGGCTCTTGAACACTCTTCCAGGGCGAGGATGAACCGAGATACCTACCTATCCCAGGTCCAAGTGAGCCAAACCCCTTGGCACTGGCGTGCTTAAGCACCACCTGGCCAACAGATGTATTGGCTGTGTCGTGATATGGATGTTACCAGTATGACTGCCATTTCCCTTAACCTTTCATGTGGAGTTTAGGGGTCTGAATGTTGATGCTGCCGTGTAAGCTCGGGCTTTAAGAAGAAATAAAGACAGCTTTGCTGAGGCAGGAAAAGGATCTGGTCCACATGTGGATTTGGGAGGGGTAATTCACTTCAGTACTTTAGTATTACTGGTGTCCAAGTCTGTTTTCCTCTGATGACCATTCACTGGTCTTACATTGTTTTATTATAATTGCTCTATCCAATCATCCATTCCATTGTTTTTATACTATCTTCCTTCTTGTCTTTCGCCATAGCTTGGCACGCTCTGTCCCGTGGTTTTATGGCACAGAGAGGATATTTAATCTGGAAGGGCTCCCTCAGTGCACAGTCATCAAAGGATAATGGTTCTCATTAGCCAGCATCATCATTTCCTTTATAAGTAGCATTAGTTAAGCCTTTATGATTGAGGCCCTGCAGCATTTCTTGGGGACACTGGTTTGGACACACCGAGAAATATGTGGCAACAGGTAATTAACCGGAGGAAGAGTTGAGTTACTACCCGAGACATTTGCATAATTGATTCCAAGGTGTTAAGATTTTTGAATCGGTGCTTGGAACATTATTACATAGTACCAAGAAATGCCAAGAATGTACTCGGAAAATATGCTGCAAGGCATTTGTTCATTTAGAAAGAATCTTGTATTACAAGTGTAGCCTTTGTAGGAGTAGATTACATTTTGAAGATGGTTTCCAGAGAGTATCGGGTGCCGGTTATAACTCGAATTGTATTGTCTGCATGCGGTAATGATAATGGCTTTATTTTTTGGAGACATGCTGAACAAGTTCCATTGAGTAACATCACATGTTTGAACTTGTCCAATTCAACACACCCGACTTAGAAGAAGCAGAGCTCTTCTCCATGTCTCAGCAATTACAAGTATATAGTGTATATACAAATATATGAATGAAGAAATATATAATTAGCTATAGAATAAATAACAGGGTTTTTTGTTGTTTTTTTTTAATAATAGGCTGCATGGTGGGGATGTTTGCCAGCCACACAGTCAGGAGCTCTGGAAGATCTGGGTTTCGATCTCCGTTGGCCAACTCTATGTGGAGTTTGCATGTTCTCCCCATGCATAGGCGGGTTTTCTCCGGATTTACTCTGGTTTCTTCCCACATTCTAAAAACATGCTAGGTTAATTGGTGACTCCAAATTGTCCATAGGTATGAATGTGAGTGTGAATGGTTGTTTGTCAATATGTGCCCTGTGATTGGCTGACCAGTCCAGGGTGTACCCCACCTCTCACACGAAGACAGCTGGGATAGGCTCCAGCATGCGAGTGACCCCTGTGAAGATAAGCGGTATAGAAAATGGATGGATGGATATCAGCCATCTTCTTCTTCCATATACCCTGTAAACACTAGCTGTGTCCCGATGCGATACTGGATGTCGATCCTATCATTTGCATTGGCTTACATGTACAATCTCTGATACGCTCTGCACGCAGATACAAGCAGTCCATTCCAGATTCGGCTCCAGTACTTCTATCCAGCTGTGCCGGATCCAGCATGCAGATCATAGCAGGCAGGACCCACATCGGACGAGTGCCCGTCACCCATATCGATTATTGCTGACTATCGTTCTCTCTTTGAGTAATATCACTCAATCAAGGCTTTTCTAACATTCCACACTATAAAATAAGTAATACATTCATATATGAATCGTGCTGACATCGGATCGGATTGACATCGGTTTGTTAAACTGGCTCATGTTGCAACATTGAGTTACTTCCTGACATAACACCCATATACACTTTACCACTTGTCAGGCGTAGACTAAACGTTTCATCTGTGATATATCCCCTCTTCTGAGACCTGACCAGCTCCAGCTACTTTCTGATTATCCTAGTTTATTTTACTCTGTGTTATTAATGTCTATACCCAGAATTATCTACAGTGCACCCAGACGGAGGAGGTTGTGACCCCATTGAGTTTCTTGAGCACAACCCAACCCACTTAAAGTTTTTGTTACCGTTGTAACATAGTGCTGAACCAAAATAAGCAGACATTCCACAGATATTGGAAAACAGAGTAGATGGATAATCAGGGATGAGTCTGAACCTTGTCTCGGCCTGTTAGGGTCAAATAGCACAAGGTGAATGAGATAAAACATGGTCTTGGAGTTTTCCCTTTGGGTAGAATTCTCTGTGATACAGGTACTGCAAACTTGTTTCTTGAAAGTCTCACCTGAAGTCAATGTTTAGTTAATGTTTAGTTACTTAGCACTGCATGAGTGGTACAATAATGGAATTCCGTACCAATGAGTTTAGTATAGACTCAGTGACTAACTGGAAGTCAGTCTGATGTAAAGTATGTTCTAAATGTGTGTGTGCAGTCATGCTCTGCGTGACCCGTTGAACTATTTTGTGTTGGTTCTCCCCATTTCTTGTTCTATTTTGCAAGCAGTTCCTGTTTTTTGCCATTTTGCGGTCACCTTTGCTCCTTTTTTAGTCCCAGCTGGTGGCAATTGGCAATTAGTTGGCTCTTCAGGAACGCGTGTGGCTTGTCCCAGGGCTGGTTCATTGTGAATGTGTTGATGGCATTGGACGCATGTCCACTTCTATGTTTTGATGCTATCAGCTAGACTGTCTATTTTCTTTCCCTTTTTCCAATTTGGAAGCACCCTATTGTGAGTCTCTGCGACTGCTTGTGCTCGTATTGAAGACTTTTTTACCCGCACTACGCTCCTGTGTCTGCATCCTGGGGTCACAACCATGCTAAGACGTGACAAGTCATTTCATTAAATGGTCTTATTGACTGAAGGGTTGTGAAAGCCTTTGTCATTTATCCATAATTGATGTTGCAGTAAGAGGGGCGGGCTGGAGTAGCCCTGGTATGACCCGATTGGAGATCAGATAGGATGGGCACCAATAGCACATTTTGTAGTAATTTAAGGTTCTCATAGATTACAGTGTAAACTCTGACAGCAGCTTCGACGCATGGAGGGACCATCAATACCATCGGTACCATCACACCACATTGTGGAAGCAGCTTGTCGCTAAAGCAGTTGCTCATTGCTGTCACCGTTGTTTTGGTCAGGAGGGATGGGAGCTTGGCTTGGCTGGGGTTGATGCAGGATGGAACAGGAGCTTGCCAGAGCGGTTTGTTTATACCAGGGGTGCTCACACTTTTTCAGCATGCGAGCTACTTTTAAAATGACCGAGTCAAAATGATCTACCCACTACAAAAATGCAAAACATCTATTTATTTTCAAATGTAATGAGGATTATTTGTACGTACAATGTATGTTGATGTACCTTACATAACCAAATGAGCCAATATTGCAAAACACACATAATTAACTATTAACATTTTTTGTAATTACCTGAGTTTACTTTGATGACTTGCACTGAATTGAATCAGCCAGGGATGCATAGTCCGGACAGTAGCTGCTGATCATTGTGAAAAAAAAAGTCCACCTCCCATTCCGTATGGAAGTGATATGTTTTTGCCTTTTTACTTGGTCCAGCTACTTCACTCATTTTAGTGACCATAAACTTTAGCGAGGGCTTAAAATCTGACGCAAATCGCCGACTTGCTTAGCACTTTGCATCGTTGTTTACGCATGAGCGGTGACCTAAAGGTCAAAATTCAGTTGTCATCTGACTGGTTGTCCTGTATGTCAATCAAGTAACGGGGATGGATGATAGGCTGACATTGTAAGTTCTGCTGCACTTAGAGACGTTGTTTGATTTGATTGGTCACCCGAAGGGCAACATTCAGTTGTCATCTGAATGGCTGCCCTGTATATCAATCAAGTGATGGCATTGATGCTAGGATGATATTTTTTTAATGTCACGCCGCGATCGACCAGCGATCGACCAGTACCACCTCCGCGATCGACCGGTAGATCGCGATCAACTTAATGAGCACCCCTGCCCTAAAGAAACAGGTCAAGACAGACAGCCACCCACAGAGTCTGGGTTCTGTTCAAGGTTTTTCCTTGCGTCCGTCGCCAAGTGCTTGCTCATGTGGGGTTCAGTTGGTTTCTCTTTTAATTATTGAGGAGCGTGATCATAGACCAACCTCATGAGTAAAATGCCTTGAGATAACATTTGTTGTGTGTTGGCACTTTATAAATAGAACAAAAAAGGAAAATGTAAGGAAAAGGGGGGAAAATGAATAAATACGACTCATGGTGTGTGTGTAAACATGGTTTAGTAATATATAATAATATTAATGAAAAACTGTGATAGAGCAAAGCTGCAAAATTCAAACTACAAAGTGTGTTGTTTTTGTCAGCATGAGGCCAAGTTCATAAAAGATGGCTGATAAATACCTCTACACTCACTTGTACTTGTACCATACTTGTACTTCAGAATAGTCAGTGTACAGCTTTGAATTTAAAATGGACTTAAATAACTGGCATGTCCAACGGTGTCCAAAGTGTAAATATTTAGTGTAAGCTCCATTGTAATCTAGCACTACCTTAATCTTCTTGGGTATGGAATTCGCCAGGGTTGCAAAGGTTGTTACTGTAATCCTCTTCCATGATGACATCACTGGTGGAGCTGGTGGATGTCAGTACTTTTGTTACATGCAGTGTCGGTCTAATTTAGGATGTTAAAGGAAAACTGCACTTTTTGGGGAATTTTGCCCATCATCCTATGACATGCATTGCTAGCTAGCTCATACTAACTTGTTTTCCCTCATTAGAATGCAAAGAAAAGGGAAAGAAACGTGTTCATGTTTCACATGTGTATTGTGAATGATGGGCTTCTTCTATCTCTTTGGGCTTTGCCTTTCAGGGTTCGCCACAGCAAATCAATCTCCTCCATCCAACACTGAACTCTACATCTCCGTATTCTCTCTCTCAAACCAACTATCCTCATGTCCTCCTTCACTCCATCCATAAACTTCCTCTTTGGTCTTCT
Organism: Doryrhamphus excisus; assembly: GCF_037039965.1. NCBI lineage: Eukaryota > Metazoa > Chordata > Actinopteri > Syngnathiformes > Syngnathidae > Doryrhamphus > Doryrhamphus excisus. The sequence goes on from NC_136362.1 coordinate 19,808,610, forward strand.
TCTACGCCTCCTACCTGCCAGCATGCTTCTATTAATATATTCACTATCTCTCTGGACACGTACTCATGCCTGATCCTATCCATCCTGGTCACTCCCAATGAGAACCTCAGTCTCTAGACCAAACAACATGGCTGGTCTCACGTTAGTTTTGTATACCTTTCCTTTCATTGCTGAAACTGACTCACGCCTGACATTTTTCTCCACCCGTTCCATCCTGCATGCACACGCTTCTTCACCTCCTTTTCATGATCTCCATTGTTCTGAACTGTTCAGAACTTCAAGTACTTAAAATTCTCCACATTTTGTATCTCTTCTCCCTGGAACCTCAGTATTCCATTGTGAATGATGGGCAAAAGTCTAAAACAAGTGCAGTTTTACTTTAACATTTGGTGTCAGCACCACAACAACGTGTAATGAAATCCACCAGCTTGCTTTTTTCATTTGCTGGCACTTCTGATGATACCATTCCATCACCGCATCACCCATAAAAGAGGAAGCAGACCATTTGTCCCATCATTAGTCTGCAGGTGGTTGGTGGGGTGTGTTGTGGAAGAAGAAAAGGAAGGTGAGCCAAAACGATTCCCAGTGGATCCTTGTCGGGTCTGATTCCTGAGTCCTGACTTATTGCCTCTATCGCACATAGAGGTCGGTTTTGTGATTTGATTGGATTTGAAGATTCAGTCAGTTATGCAAGAGATTACATCAAAGTATCCAACTCGCCCCCTCAAAATCAAACATTTATAACATCACAGCACAACTTTCCCCCCCATCCATGTGATTCTCAAAATACTTTGAAGATAAAAAGGGAAGTAACTTAGATCAGTTGAATTCATAGGAGATTTGTCACGTGGGGTATATAACAAGACTTCACCTCATTTGCGGATTCTTACCGCAGTACAGGCTTGAGCCGGCAGCACCCTAATGATCAGCTAGACTCACAAAATCATGCTTTATCCTTCACGCATGTCTGTCTGAGAGGACAAACCTGCACCTGCCAAAGCTCTTAGGCATATGGTGTTTGGGTGACAGTGTGGATGGCTGTACTGTCATATTATCGAATTGGGTGCTCTGGAGGGGAATAAGAGGCATTTTCCAGTTGCAAATTGGCAATTTCGGTACAGAACCTTTTTTTTAAAGTCTGTATTGACTGGTGAAGGTCACTGTCCTGCCAGGGCCCCTTATGCTATTTGTTTCTGTGTGTGCATAAAGGAGTAAATCTTAATCCAGCCAAAGAGTCCAATGGTCTAATACAGCCAGGAATGGCACTGAGTAGTGAACAGATTCCGGCGCAGTGACCCTTGCTCTGTAGTTGCCATGACACTATGCTTGTTGCTAGGTTAGCAACTGACTTGGATGTGTGCCACATCACTGGCCCAGTACCCTTGCCCTTTTAAAACCCCTTGGTGGCCCATTCAGAACCCATGTATGAGTCTCCGATTCCCAAATGAACCATTCCAAAATTCATGCACAGTTAAGTGTGTTGCTTTGAGTACAAAATAGAGAGGTTCGTTGGAAAGGATGCAGAGCCCCTTGCTGACATGACACCACATGCAAAGACAGAGATGGATGGCCGCTAGCATCCTTTCTTCCATTCTCTAACTATACCTCTTTGTTTGGACTAGAGTCCTTATTTGTTCCTGAATCATAGTTCTTCATCTTATGAAGGCATTTTGGACAAGGCCCTTTTGTGTTCCGAGTGCACAAAGCAAGGTCCAGAAAGACATGGTTGGATGAGCTTGCTATGGAAGATCAAGTACGTCAAACACCTTTGGGATGAAATGGAACACTCCAAAATCTTGTAGAAAGTTTTCCAACAATGCTAGACTTCACCATAAAACTTTTCTCTTTTGTTACAACAAAGATATACTTGGCCAAGAAAGTGGCAGTTTATCATCCATCCATTTCCCATACCGCTTATCCTCAATAGAGTCGCAGGGGTATGCTGGAGCCTACCCCAGCTGTATTTCGGCAAGACGCAGGGCACAACCTGGACTGGTCGCCAGCCAATCACAGGCAAACAACCATTCACACTCACATTCATACTTATGGACAATTTGGAGTGGCCAATTAACCTAGCATGTTTTTGGAATGTGGGAGGAAACCGGCGTACCCGGAGAAAACCCACGCATGCACGGGGAGAACATGCAAACTCCATACAGAGATGCCAAGCAGAGAATCAAACCCAGGTCTTCCCTATCTCCTGATTGTGTGGCCTACGTGCTAACCACTTGGCCAATTGGAGTATTTTAATATTAAAACACTATATTTGATCACACATAGGCTATACAAATGTTGTGTTTTATCTCAGAAGAGTAACGTGTCATTAACATACTGTATTAGGTTGGGAAAAGTCTGGTATGTTCATGTAAAAGCGTGGGGTAAATGATATGAAGATATGAAGATAATAGACTTAATTGACAATTTCATGGAACAAATATTACAATTTAAGATATAAATGTAGGTCAGTGCTTTTGACAGTGTTTAGCCAAACCTTCTTTACAAACCACTGAAAGTTGGGCCACAATGTCTTATTTTTTGCCATTGGCCAATGTTTGTGACTTCACAAATGGACAAAAATTCTCACAGTCGAAAATTATGTCAAACAATGCTACTGTATAATAGATCATAAAAATGCTTGCATGTTTGCATAAATGCAACATTTTGACATTAAAACATATTTTTTTTACAAATGGACACACTGCAAAATATTGTAGAAAGTATTCCCTAAGTGGAGTTGTTGAACATAGAGTGTACGTTCTTTGAATAAGTATAAAAAAAATCAACAAAATAAACACTGGCGCCATCATAAAACATGCACAGTATCTTGTTTGAACATTCACTTTGATGGCATTGCCTGTGTCTTACACTGTATGTGTAAAGCAACTCAGTTCAAATAACTCCACTTGACATTTACTTACATATCAGCGGGTCTCGGCCAGATGATAAAACTTTTAAGATGTGTATACACTTAAAGGCGAGAAACCTTACACCACTCTTCTCTTTCTCCAGCTGCGAGTCTGTTGGTCGAAGAAGCCAACATTTTGTAAAGGTCATACAAACAAATTAGATTCATGCACTCCACAATATTATAACAAACACTGGCTCCTGCATACATTTAGTTTCACAGCAAATAAGAATTCAGTGCACATGTACTGTGGTACAGGAAAGATCGAGTTGGTTAAATCATGAAATAATAGTAGAACCAAACTCAATGTACATGTATAGACATCATCATCCATCCATGCATCACTGTGCAAGTTACACAAGTGTCTTATCTTGGAAAAACACTGCTGTAAGTCACATTCAGTGACCTTGTTGAAAACCCAGATCCACAAACTCCTCTGCGTCCGTTTCCCATCAAATCCCATCCCGTCGCAATAAGATGGCCTCAAGGTCAACGGGGGGGGATCTAAGCCAAGATAATATGTGCAGTATGAGGGAGGTGGAGCAATGTTATTGTCCTTCCTCCATCACATTCCCACAATGCAGTAAATCAAACCTCTATCTTATTTCAGGCTTGATGACTGAGCTGAAACATGTCACAAGTGCTATAAAATCCACTAATAGACAAGGTACCTTTATAAAACTCTGCAGAAGATGTGCATGTCATCGAGACTGTACAAAAAATTATTGGATTGAACATTGGATTGTTAGTGGAAGGATTAGGAAACATAACATTCAAGGAGTTTTGTTTACAAAAGTAAGTGTCAGATTATAAAAAAAAGTGGTTTTGCATTGGACTAATGGGAGAAAGAATAGACTTCGAAGTTTTATAGCTGTAAGTGCTCAGCCTGGAACAGCTGCAGTAGTCGCTCCATTCCTTGGCTATTCAAGTTCACAATACACAGAAAAACATACACTAAATAGTATACAGCTGTATATAGCTGAGTTTGCTTAGGATTTGTCCTTTAATAAACCCTTTGCATCCATGCGTACATCAAGGCATAAAAAATGTAACAAAATTAAAAAAAAAAATGAAAACGGAAAAAGTCCTTTGGGTCACTATGCCCCCCAGGAGTTTCCCAAATAACTTCTTCTGTTGGTTATCCATCCCACTCACCTTTCAACCCTGTTTCTCCCCCATCCTTCCTCTCTTGGCTGGAGCCCGAGGTGCAGCTCGTCCTCTGAGCTGTGACCAGGCATGTTCCAAGCAGCTGTTGTTGCTCCTTGGCCAATTGGAAATAAAGCCTCCACAAAAACAAAACACAGCAGCCTATCCATCTGGAGAGGATGACAAAATGAGGCTGCTCAGATCTATACTTCGTAGCAGCAGCCTGTGAAAATAAAGAAAAATATCCTTCTCACAGCTGTGGCACACACCCACTGTGGGATCTTCTCCAAATGATACATTATTGAACATTATTGCATGCATATAATAAAGACATCCTCCACATTTTATAGTCATTACACAAATGGTTAATGACTTATGGGCAATTATTCCCACCCGTGTCCCGCCAAAGACATTTTGTTTCATGGCAGCCGTGTTTTTAAACCACACGGATTTTTCAGTCCCTTAGAGGTATGTACCAAATTTCGTAGTGATTCGGCTAAACAACCTGACGTTACAGTGAGTGTTTTGTACAGTGCATTAGTTTGCATGAGAAATGAGGAGCCAATCCAATCCATGGGGAGTTTCTAACAGTGCCACCATGTGGCATATTTGTCAGCCAGAAAATAGCACATGCAACACAGTAAAAGTGTGTGTTTTTTACCAAATGTTCACCTTTTTGTGTGCAGCAGTTCATGAGTGGTTCTATTGTTGACCCACACAAACAAATACTGTAGTCATAGCAGTACCCTGTTACCCTCTTCATTCATGGGAGTGCTTCATTGCTTCCGACTCAGGTACCCAGCCCTACTTACTCATTCTCAGACATGAGTTCGAAGAGTTATGCAAAACTTATCCCCCCCAAAAATGTATGTCTTCGTGCCACCGCATACCCTTGAGGTGATTGATTCCATCTGTCTTAATGATGAGTATTCAATCCGCTGTGAGGAAGCCAAACATACTGTTTTCCTCTACTAACCATCTCCATCATCTGCCTGCCTTCTGCTTTTCCATCTTTTCAGTCTCCTTATTTTCAGGATTTACATATGAGCAGGCTTTATGGAGGGTGGATCAATCTGCTTTACACTGTGTCATTATGGCAGCATCACTTTCCATTATCCTCCTGTTCTCCTGGTGTTGGCGCCTCGAGTGTTTGTGTGCATTTATGGACTTAACCACTTTTATACACCTCGTAGTTTTACATTTATGCACTATAATTGAGCATCCACCTGTTTAATGATTAATAACGACACACAAAGCATTTTACTTTTTTTTAATTGCTACTTTCTTACACCCTTTTATCAGGGTGTCAACTGCAGTGGTATTGTACTAATGGGTGGAGCGAGACACACTGAAGTCGGTTGAATGGTTGAAGGACAATCGTGTCTTCTGTGCAAACATCACATAAAATGCTGTCATCCATTGTTCTTTGTTTGCTCCATTGATATTGTGTGATGTCACTTCCCGAGCTGTGACATACAATGTGTTATAAACATTAATGGAGAAGATATACTCTGTAAAAGGTCTCCAACGGGTAGCTTGTAGGCTACCAGTAGCTCAACACCTGCTTTTGAGTAGCTCACCAGCTCAACTCTAAGTAGTTTTATAACTGTTCAATTCAGAAAGTATGCATCTAATGACACATTGCCACAAGATAGCAGAGACGCTCAATACTTCTAATAATACTACTACTACTTGTTAATGATATTTGATATACAGTGCTAATTTTGCCTATACCGATATCAACCAACTAACCCCTCCCTCCTTTAGTATGCTTTACACTTGTATTAACCAATACAGGATACATTCATTCATTTTCTAACCCACTTATCCTCACGAGGGTCACGGGGGTGCTGGAGCCTATCCCAGCTGTCCCTGGGGGCACACCCCGGACTTGTCGCCAGCCAATCACAGGGCACATATAGACAAACAATCATTCACACTCACATTCATACCTATGGACAATTTGGAGTCGCCAATTAACCTAGCATGTTTTTGCAATGTGGGAGGAAACCGGGGTCCCCAGAGAAAACCCACGCATACACGGGGAGAACATGCAAACTCCACACAGAGATGCCCAGGGGTGGGATCGAACTTGAATCTCCTAGCTGTGTGGCCAACAGCCTACAGGGTACATAATAATCCAATCCACTTTATTTATATAGCACATTTTATAAACAGAGTTTCCAAAGTGCTGCACAGACTAGTAAAATAAAAAGTAATAATAAATAAATGGTACAAATCGAATTTAATCCAAAAAGATCAAATAAGAAATAAAATAGTAAAATAGATATTAAAATATTAAAAACAAGAAGCAAAGCAATAAAAGTATAAAAAAAATAAAACCAATTAAAATAAAAGAAATAACTAAAAGACACAGGACCATACGACTCACTCCGAGTTAAAAGCCAGAGAATAAAAGTGGCTTTTAAGACGAGACTTAAAGCTTTTGGGAGAGAGTTCCATAGCTTGGGGCCAACCACAGAAAAGGCTCGGTCTCCCCTGGTCTTAAGTCTCGTCCTGGGCACCACAAGTTGGAGCTGGCCCTCGGTCCTCAGTGACCTCGGTGAGAGTAAATTTGGATGATTTGATTTCAGTGTTACCAGACATATAACTCTCCTTTCTTCTTGTTCAAGTAGCTCTAGTAGTGATACAATTGAGACCCCTGTTGTATAATGTCTCATGGGTGTAAATGTGGTATAGATACTTTTGCAGTTATAACACCTGTTAACATTACAGTTGGTCTTGCATCTTATTTTCATCGGCTCACCTCCTCCTGACCACATTTTACCGCTCGTAATTTAGTTTGATGTCAAAGTTCACAAAGCTTTGCAGCACCAGCAGCATGGATTTTCTCTGATGAAAAAGACACTCAAACTAGTTGGAAGCCGTGTTGTCTGGACTGTAATTGGTTATTCTGGCAGGAATTGTCTCCCTTAATTAGCCAGCTGGTTAACATGCAGTGATTTAGCATTCTGTGTGTTTGCACATTCGGATTCTCTACACTGACTGCTCTCTGATGAGATGCAGCCCATTATCACTGAAACAATAGGCACAATCAGATTTCGGATAAATGATTTCTTTGTCTATTGTAGACTGGAACAATAACGTAAAAAACACTGCTGTTAGGAACAATTCCCTCTCTGTAGAGTTTTGCCTTGCACTTATTCCACATACACACCTGGGATGGCTGTTTCATATTTACCATATTGACCAAATTTCACCATTCAAAGTGAGAAAAGCTATGCTTACATCTATTTTACAAACCCTGACTTCAGTCCCAGCAAACACCTTTAGGTTCACATTCAACAGAGCGGGTACTGAATGAAAGCGTATACTTGAGAACTATTTCAGAACAACTACTAAGGGTTGAAATACTGTGTCCCTCGCATAGCTCTTTCTTTGGCAGGAGCCAAGCACAAGCTTTACATGAACCCACAACACACTTGTCAACCTATTGGAAATCGCACCCATTATAAGTCTCACTCACACGGTCATCACACAGCAACTTAACACTCAAAAGGTGCCTAGGGAATATAAAAGTACCAATACGAGTATAAAATGAAACAATATATATATATATTTAAACGTTTTCCCATAATGCATGTTGTCTGAGCAAAGCCACAACCACACAACCGCTGCCATTCGCACTCTGTAAGGAGATTCAGCCAACTTTCGCTTTCACATTTAAACCTGTTTTGGTCAGGAGGGGATTATTAATTGGTCATAATAGTTTTGTGCCACGATTAAGCGGTTTGCTGAGTAAATTTTTCCTAATAATTCCTTCTCACAATCACAGCATTTTATTTGCCTTATATATCTGCCGCGGCCAAATTCATTGTTTATCATTTATACTGGTGTAAGTCATTTTCTTATTCTTCTTGGAAGTCTCATGATTTGGTCTTGTTTGGTCTTTGGACTTTCAATTCCACCGTCGGCCATCTCTGTGTGGGGTTTGCATGTTCTCCCCGTGCATGCGTGGGTTTTCTCCCACATTCCAAAAACATGCTAGGTTAATTGGGCACTCTAAATTGTCCATAGGTATGAATGTGAGTGTGAATGGTTGTTTGGAAAAGCAGTCGAAAATGAATGAATGAATGGTCTTTGGACTTGTTTTGGTCTGCTGCCCCCTGTTCCCTCTTTTCTATCCTGCAGCAGATTCCTGCCTTGTTCTCCTGGTCTGCGCACCTGTTACCCATCAGTCATTAGGCCTTCATATACCACTCCACTTCCATTGTTCCTTGTCAGATTGTTTGCCTTGTCATGTCTCGTCCTGACTGCATATTGCACGCTTCATTCTTGCTCCTGACCTTTTGTCTCTCTGTCTTGTACTTGTATTTTTGCTGCCTATTGTCTGTAAGTAGTTGAGCAACTTTTTAAATCCTTCTTTGCTACTTTGTACTCTTTTGTTTGTACTTTTAGCTTCCCAGTGACAGATGGTGTCTTTTGGCACTAGTGCCATCCAGTATAACAGGAAGAATCTATACCAGTACACACAGTATATAAAAATATCATCCAATCCCATGTAAGAGTTAAGTTGCTGTGTGATGATGTAGCTTTGTTTGTAAGATGACACCATGAGTCCTGAGATTTACAATGCTTTTTTTTGGCTCTGCCAAGGAAAGAGCTACACCGGTGGCACAGTAGTTAGATGAATAGTTGTCTCAAGTAAAGGCGATGTCATGAGATTAGAAGTTAGCCAAACTTGTGAGTTTTTTCACAGCTCATGATTGAAACAACTGGTTTTCAAATCTGTACAAATCTGATTTACGGTAATAAATGTCAGTATGACCCAGTAATCCTTTGTTATGTGTTTAATAAAAGGTTGTTTAGCTATAAATGTGTATTGTATGATACCAAAACAGTGATGGAGTTTCTCTCTTGTGTCTTACAGCACATACAAAAGTCTCCAGTGAGGTTGCATCCATCGGGCCTGGATCAAATGGTTCCAAGCAGAATGCAGCCAAGCCCCCCTCGGTTCGGGTGATAGGGGGCTCACCTTCTTCCAACTGGCCAGCCCCCTGCGGCCTTGTACTTCTTCTTGCTGCACTTTGCTCACAATGGACTCTTTTCTGATGTGACTGTTCTTCAAAGAACTGCATATGTGCACACTGACTTTCACATCACATATACGATCTTCCTTACTGTTGGATCACGGGAGGAAAAGAAAGACTGTCAGATTGTTGTTCCGGAGCACACACTCGTCACCATGTGTGTGTTTGCTGCTTCCTGTAAGGCTTTCCTCTATATAAGTGGACCGGACATGCGTGCGTTCACGCACCAACACAACCTTGTGCCACTTCACTCTCAACGACACACCCATGTGATCATATAAAGGTTTACCCAAATGCCAATTTACATGACACTTTTTGTTGTTTCATTTTTCCTGCATTTTCTTCCACCCATTCAGAATAGCTCATTCGAAAACATACAGTATTTCCTCTCTGTGGATTATGGAATGCATGATAGATTGATAAAACGATTGCAGGCGCCTGACCCAGATGAACAGAACGACTGATTGTGTATGTTGGCTCCCTTTTAGAATGTAATGTGTGCAGGTGTGCACCCCTCACACACATGGAACTAGGTGTGTATAGTAAGTAATTGTATATAGTTTGGAATGATTTCATGGTGCGTATGACGTTCAGAGTTTGAATGGGTTGTGCTTGTCTGCTCTGAACACACAGGGATTTCATTTCTATGCAAATAAAGCAGTGGACTTAAATGAAGAAGGCAGAAACAAAGAAGCCAGTAGGATATTGATTTCATGAATGATTAGCGTGCATCCTGTGTTGTGTGTTTGCTTGTGGAACTGCACATTAATGCATGTTGTCAGAAGTGTAAAAAATACATACCTTTTACATGATTTAGTCAAATAACTAACGATCTTACACACTGTACTTTCCGGACTGTAAGTCCAAAAATGCGTAATGAAGAGGAAAACAATACACATTCACAAAATGTCACCAAATTCAAGACCAAGAAAGTGAATCTGGAAAGGCCTGTTATTCAACTGCACACAGACCAATGGCTGAATGTGTCCCTAACACATGAACAGTTATTCAGTTATAAGGCAGTTAAGGCAAAAGCAAGCTGTCTGTATTTTAATGCCCACAGTACTTTCTAAAAGTATAGGCTTACAAGAAAACTAAAAAAACAACAAAAATTGAAATTTTACAAGGATAAAGCCAAATATATTTAGATGAAAAAGTTGTTGTTGAGGAAAAGTTGTAATTTTATGAGAATTATGTCATATGAGGACAAACTTCATTTTAGTCGCAAAAACTTGAAATATTAAATAAAAAAATAGATTTAAAAAAGTTGTATCCATGAAGTTATAATTTTTGAAAATATTTTTGGTGAAAAACAATGTTTTGAAAATAAAGTCAAACCATGATGGCAATTTTGAGTAGAAAATTTAGTAAAATTTATTCATTCATTCATTTTCTACCGCTTTTCCTCACAAGGGTCGCGGGGGTGCTGGAGCCTATCCCAGCTGTCTTTGGGCGAGAGGCGGGGTACACCCTGGACTGGTCGCCAGCCAATCACAAGGCACATATAGACAAACAACCATTCACACTCACATTCATACCTATGGACAATTTGGAGTCGCCAATTAACCTAGCATGTTTTTGGAATGTGGGAGGAAACTGGAGTACCCGGAGAAAACCCACGCGTGCACGGGGAGAACATGCAAACTCCACACAGAGATGACCGAGGGTGGGAATTGAACCCTGGTCTCCTAGCTGTGAGGTCTGCGCGCTAACCACTCGACCACCGTGCCGCCCAATTAAAAATTTATATTAAATTTAAATTTATTTAAATTTATAATTTACAATGTTTAAATAATGGGACAAAACAATGGGAAAAAACACAGAAATGAAAAAATATATTCTTGGAATTTTACAAGAATAAAGTGTCATAGTATGGGTAACAAACAAAACAAAATGAAGTTGTAAATTTTGGAGTTGGGATGCAGTTTTTTCTTGAAATGTATATAATTTCTTAACTACATGTGTTCAGTTACAAAATAAAGTATAATTCCGGGGTAAATTAACATAACAAACCAGTGACTCCATCAAGCAAGTTCACCAAACTCCCAATCTCATTCTCCATCACTGAATGGCAGGCTAGAGTGTCCTCTCACACTCCCTGTTTCATGTCAGTTGGTATGGTACTAACATTTAAATACATGTTAAATTATAAATATAGTTTGACATATAAGCCACAGGACCAGCCAAACTATGAAATAAAGTGCAACTTAGAGTCTGGAAAGTATGCTGCTTTATTCAGTATTGTGCTATAGCCCTTCTTAATGACATCATAGTGTATTTCTTCCTTCTTCTCAAAAAAATGTTTCTTTCAAGCATTAGTCATGATAACAGTAATGCCCCCGTGGCCCACTCTAATGCCGAACGTTCCTTGCAAATCCAGCAGATTATGAGTAAATCCTTATTTGTCTCCATGCAGAAGAAATCCAACAAGCAAGCTGTGTTTCCTATAAAATACAACCATGACTGTTTGCTGTTTTTTGTTAATTGTTGGAATGGAAGGTACCTTCGTGAATGTATGTTCTGTACAACTAGTTACTTTACAGTATTAAAGTGGGCGATGCACATATACAACATTTCAGCTCCATTAAATTGGTGTTTTAGACACTTTTTGTTTAATTTCTATGCAAATATGTTCTGTAATATGGTAATACTGTTCAGTGAAGCATGGGGAGCATTATGCCAATGATGTTAATTGGACAGTTTAAAAGGTGCTAAATTATGCTCATATTTGCTTCAATCTTTTTTCACCTCCTGCAGTTCACTCCCCAACTGTCGCATGTGTATAAATGTACATATTTAAGTAACTGGTCTTGACTTGTTTCTTATTGTTTGTCTGTTTTGTGTTGGCCTGTTACAGTACACTTGAAGTGTTGTTTTTTTGTGACCAATCAGCATCCTTAAACGGCAGAACATAAGGCTATCCAAATCTTTCATAGCCCAAGGTTCAAGAAGTAGACTCTTAACAACAGTGTGGTTCTATACATTGCCTGTATGTCAATACACCCTAAAAAGTGGTTCACCTCGGCAGTGCAAGTACGCCCTAAAACATCTAAATTGTATCATGCTCATACTCACTGTTGAAAACTTTCACCGCGCTGTATTATATATTCATATTTGTCTCATTAAAAAACATGTCTCCACAGTCAGTGGCATACACAGCTATGCTTTACATTGGACAGTGATCATACACTATGTTCTCCTGCAGTTCTGAGTTATGATAGTGTCTACAGGGCAGGCTGCACTGTCTGACCTTTTTATTCTATTTGCATCCAAGAAACTTCCCTGCTAAACATATCTCTCTGTGTTTGCACCACAAATGGAATGTGCATTCATAGTGGACGCTTTGCTCCCTCAACTGATATGGAGCTGACCTGTTGGCTGCTGGGAAACTTCACCTATTCATGGAGTCCAGGCGCCCTGAATTTGTCTGTGCTGTGGTCATCGATGCCACTGCCGCTGTTGGCAAAGAAAGCTGACGCACATGTACAAGTACAAATATATATTTTTTTAAATATGGATTTATGCAAGAATACAGTATGGCGAGCATGCTATGCTTTAATTACTGACGAGAGAACACAAAGGAGAAAAAGTGAAAAAAATACTGTAAGTAATGTTAATAAATACATGTGCAGTGTGTGCTATTGTACTAATACTATAATTTCAAAATACAACACATCTCTAAATTTGTTAAATCTCGCATGATTTTTCACATATTTATAAATTTTGCATATTTCACCAGAGTTACAGTAGTTAGCATTCCAGTCATGTTATGGAACGTGTTGTATTATTTTACTTTATTTAGGGGGGTCCAAAGTGGGGCCTGTGACTTCTTTATTATTGACCCATGGCACATTATGAAAATAAAATTAAACCCTAAAAAAATTTACAAACAGCTAAAACTAGCCTAAAAATAGGAACGATTTCCATTAAAAAAAAATCAGCATATGCCAATACCTTTCAAAGATCATCAAAAAAAACAATCGTCATATAGCGGCTACGACAATCGATGCTAGCATGTTTGATCACTCCCTTATTGCCTTTCAAAGTTGTCTTGCATCTTTGTTTACACTCCTGGCAGGTAGCTCGCTCTCTAGCTGGAGTTATCTGCTGAGCTTCTGGAGTTCGGACTTCAAATTTTATTTTTTACCAGAATGGAATTTTGTTGTCAAAACAAGCAAGCAATGTGGTTAGTTTGGAGCTTGTTTTTGTCCCACAGAAAGGCAAGAAGTCAACATGAACTGAACAAGTCACTGAACAAGTTTGCTCTTTTGTTATACAGAATTATACAAATTATAGTATCATACATTATACTAATAATCATCAAAACAAGTTGTTTAATGAACCTAAACACATCCTATCTCACCAGCTGATTTTGAGTAAAGAATGTTTGCTTCCACTTTAAGTATTTTTTTTTAATTCTAATTGTTGAATTCAGACTTCCTGGCTTTATATAATGACAACTGAGCACAAAACAGTATAAAGGCAACATTGTTTAAGTAGCACTGAATATAAATTGAAAAATGATTGCCTCAGTCTTTGAGTGGAGCAGGACAGTGATAGTAATCTGCCACCGAGACTGTTTTTTTCTCCAATTTTTCTATAAATTTTTAAATTTACAAATGGTTTAACTGTCTTAAATATTATTTAGAAGTGTTCTTCTTGTTATATTGTAACTTTTTGCGTATAATATTATATAGGTATATCTTTCTGCAACCTAAGTTTTTTTTTTTGTTATTTGCTGGGGAAAAGGCATATTTTTAATAGCAATATTTTTTTTCAAAATACATGTGCAGTTGATAAAGGTTTTGGTGGTAACTCAGTTACAGTTACTGGAAAAAAAATATTATTTTGGAGGGTTCACTGTATTTTTAGGTCAAATGACAATAATGTTTTTGTGTTCCAAAAGAAACTAGAAACTCTCTGGACAGAGTTGCGTTAAGCCTCCGCCACACCCTGACTGTTTTCATCATCATTCTATCAACACAAATAACTAATGACACTTTCCTGGCAGAGCTCTCGGAGGCCGCACGCTCCTTCAAATAGTCCAATCCCAATGATTTCATCCAACCTGTCCCCACACTATTGTAGACTGTATTTGATCCGTGGAGTCCATTTCATGCTGTGACTGTCTGGCCGCGCATGCAGAAGACAACTTTAAGAAATCTTCATTCCTAGGATATTATGACTTGTCCTTACCAGACATGTACGTAACTGAACTACTTTGCTCACCATCATTTCATAAATATATCTGCATGTGCATGAAGTAGAATTCACAGGAGAGACAAGTTAGCATGTTAGTGCACGTGTTGCAGCTATACGGTTGATGAGTGTAAGTGAGAGTTGGGGCGGCATGAGGTCACAGCTGCTCAGCTGTCTGTCTGGGCTATTTTAAATGGCAGCACACATCAGCGCTTCTGTCCCACTGGCTTAGCCAAGTCCACACCTCGTCATTTTGACATACAACTAATCTACCTCCAAGCTGCGCATGCATCGTAAACATTTTTGCGACAAACGCAAACTGTGTTGACACGGTGACACTGACAGGCTGTCAAAACTTTTCAGGCATTCTCATGAGAATTATTTTGTATTAAAAAAAATATTTAACAGTTTTATAAAAAAATACATAAATTTAGTCTTAAAATACATCCATCCATTTTCTATACCGCTTATCCTCACCAGGGTGGCGGGTATCTGGAGCCTATCCCAGCTGTTGGGCGAAGGGCGGGGTACAAACTGGACTGGTCGCTATCAAACCCTGTCTTAAAATGATTTTCAAAAATAATAACAATAATAAAAATAGATCTTGGATGATGTGGGACTGTCTTGGTTGACATGTCTCGTCAATGTTGTGTGAAAGTCTGGAACCTGTAGATTGGAGGGTCAGGGTGGTGGTCCCCCTTTTTAAGAAGGATGAGGGAGATCAAACTCCTCATCCTCTCTGGGAAAGTTGATTCCAGAGTGCTGGAGAGAAGGGCACCACCATTAGAGGTGTAATGTGGTTTTGATTGTGGTTCTGGAACACTGGACCAGCTTTACACCCTTGCGACAGTACTGGAGGGTGACGGAGTGTTTGCCCAACCGGTCCACATGTGCTTTGTGTCAAAAAAAGCATTTGACTGTCCTGTGTCGAGTGTAGCGGGAGGTTGGTTGCATGCTGCTACATGCTATTTGGTCCTTGCACAACCAGAGCAGGAGCCTGGTTGACATTGATATTTTGTTCCTGGTGAACTTTGGCCTCTGCCAAGGCTACCATTTGTCACTGATTCTCTTCATAATCCTTGAGGACAGAAGTTCTAGGCACAGCCGAGGGGTTGAGGGCATCCAGTTTGGAGGCCTTAAAATCTCATATCTGCTATTTGTGTATTATGTGTTCCTGATGGCCTCATCAGACTGTGACCTTCAGCCATTAATGGAGTGGTTTGCATGAGTGTGAAGCTTCTGGGAAGACGTTTCTCAGTCGGAAAATGGGTGAATTGCACTCTTCGGGTTGGGAGTCAAAACTTGCAGAGGAGTTGAAGTATCTCAGGATCTTTCTCATGGGTAAGATAATGCCGGCACATACTAAGATCGAAAGGCGGATGGTCACAGTGTTATTAATACAGTAACTGTTCCGAACTGGGTGATTGACTGGTCAAGGTACATTCCTACCCTCGCCTATGCTGATGAGCTGTGGGTAGTGACCAAAATCACAAAATTGCAGACAAGGTTCCTGGACTCACCCTAAGAGAGAGGTTAAGGAGTTTGGTCATCTGGATGCCTTCTCATCGAGAAAAGTCTGAATGCCTCCTGGATACAACACCCTGGTAGGGTGTCACCCAGCCAGGAGGACACCCATTCGTGCACCTAGGTCATTGACGGTTAATATATTATATGGCTTCTGTGTCCCACAAGTGAAACTGGAAAAGGTGGCCAAATGAAATCTGGTGGAAAGAGGTGCCGTCCTATATTCAGGTCCATATGCTCATTTCAGTTTTCATCTAAACACTAAAAATGTTATTCTGCCAAGACAGAGGATATCAAATGGCTTGGACCCCCTGGACCTGTCATCATTTAGCATTACAGGCAATGCTAACGAAAAAAGTACATCAAAAAATGATTAATTCTGTTGAAACCTCAGTTGACTTTGCTATTTAGTTCCCATAACGAGAAAGCATGTATGAGAATGCATTGTTATGTGTGTGGGTGTGTGTGGGTGTCAGTCACAATGTGTCCAAGTGTGGTCGTCATGTCATGTTCAATTCCCTTTCAGACTCGCTCTATTTGGCAAGTCACAGGCATGCTACTTGCTCATGTCCTGGAGATGGATGAGCTCGGGTGTGACTGTCCCACGGCTCCCCTGGGTGTCATTCCACCTTCCCCAACTCTCTTACTCTATCTGTCATTATTTGCTCAAAACAGAATTCTAGCATAAGCTTGTGTGGCTGTTCTACTTTGGCAAACACTGACCCCCCACTCTTCGAGATACCATGCCCCAATTAACGGCTGGAAATTTGTCCCAAATAGTGATGCCACCAGGTGGTGTTTTTTGTTTTTTTTATGTTTGTTTTTGTTGTGGAAGGAAAGTGGGCGGAGGACAGTACCTCAGACGTTAGGGCAAGACACTACACTGCTCATAGGGATCACTACTAATGTATGAAGTATGTATTGAAGGTCATTATGCAAAATTACAAACCACATGCATCCCACAAAATTAATAATCACGGCATCAATTTAATATATTAATCCATGTGCAATAAAAGCACATTTTTTCACCTGCAGGAGCTGTGCACGCAGTGTTGTGTTTGTCAGCCAACACGTTTACAAGCCATTTTTATGACACTATCTTTTACAACATGGTGAAGTGAAAGTGCTGAGAGAATCCTCTGTCTCAATGCCAATTAGACATAAGCACGTTCACTCACATTTCAGATAAATGCTTGTAAAAGTAAAGAACATTTATGTCGTCAAAATCGTTCACAGTCACTTAGTATATTACAGCACTAATATAACGACCCCACTGGGTCAACGTGAGGAGGTTATGTGACCAAGCCTTCCTGTAAAAGAGGGGGAGGGCTGAGGAATGCTGAAGGAATTTGTATTATTACTAAATAGCAGTGGGAAAATAATGACGGGGATCTTGGTGGGGGGCTGAGGACCATACCAAAAAGTGACCCCTTCGTGTTTTTCAAGGTCGGCTTGCCATTCTGCACCTATTCTTGACTTGAGGCCAGTAGAAACTCCATAAAGATTGCAACATTTTGATTTAAAAATGGAATACGTATAGCACAAACTTCACAACAAAATGATCTAAAAGTACATGTTTCAAAACAGCAGCACTATTACTGGTATCACCGTGTCTGTACCTTTAAAAAAAAGCAACAGACAGTCAAAAGTGATCACTTTAGCTACAACAAAGCATGCTGGGGAATGCATAATCTGCCCATTCCACAGCTGCAAACTCTTCCGGATTACAATTCTCATAGATTGTGATGTTTTTGTGTTGATATAAAACCTTGACATCCAAAGATCTTTTGAATTCAGTGCAGTTTTAATTGTCAATTCACTATATACCAAGGACATACAGAGCATTACAATTCCCCTTTTCTATTCTCACAGTGCAAACCTCATAAGACAAGGGTTTCATTACCTTGTGTTAAAAAGTCAACAGTGCAGGTAGATGGTACAAGAATGAAGGGCGACAATGATGTCACGTGTTTAGTGTTTGAAGTGAGTCTGATAAGATCTCTTCTTGTTGAGTGTTGTTCAACAGAGTAGAAGAGAAGGCAAGCTTTTTTAATGCTGAACAGCATTATGTAACAAATCTCCACCCCTCACCATACACTTTATTTGTTTAAGTGCCTGCTGCATCGCACCTTCACTAAATGTTTTTTTCTTGAGCTTTTCAAAAGTTAACATCTTTTGTGAAAGTATATTCCTGCAGAAAGAAGATTCATAACATTTATATTCAAGTTGAATTGTTTGATATTTACTGCATATAATGGTTGAAAATGGCTTAGAGAAAAATTAATATCATGTTTTTAGGAAACAAAATCACACTCATAGGAAACCCGAGTTCGATTCCACCTTCGGCCATCTCTGTGTGGAGTTTGCATGTTCTCCCCGTGCATGCGTGGGTTTTCTCCGGGTACTCCGGTTTCCTCCCACATTCCAAAAACATGCTAGGTTAATTGGCCACTCCAAATTGTCCATAGGTATGAATGTGAGTGTGAATGGTTGTTTGTCTATATGTGCCCTATGATTGGCTGGCGAACAGTCCAGGGTGTACCCCACCTCTCATCTGGGATAGGCTCCAGCACGACCCTCGTGAGGATAAGTGGTAGAAAATGAATGAATGAATGAATGAATGAATGAAATCACACTCATTTACAAAATATAACGTTTTTGTCACAATCCCTAAGATTTCAGTTCCAAAATAGTGTATTTTGTGGCATTTGTTGTTCAGTGGCAAAATATTGTGTTTGTTATATAATATTGTTCTCCTTGGCAAAATGCTGCACATTTGAGGAAAATTATGTAATTCTGTATCACTATTTATTTGTTCATTAATTTTCTACCGCTATCCTCAGTAGGGTCGCAGGGGTGCTGGAGCCTATCCCAGCTGTCTTCGGTCAAGAGGAGGGGTACACCCTGGACCCTGGATCAAAATATGGCATGTCAGGGAAAAATAATGTTGTTTTTGTTTTAAAAACATTCCATTTAAAAATCCAGCTTTTATGGGGCAAAAGTATTGTTTTCAGTGGCATAATGTTGTAACTTTTTGGCAAAGTATTATATATAATGTATCAAAACATGTTTTTTGACACACGGGTGCATATTTAGTCAGACTAGTTGCCACCACTTTATGTGACAATTTTTGTGAATAATTGAGCATACTGGGAACAAAATAACACGTAATACATTGTGTTTTTATGGTGAAATTGGTACATTCTGTGTCGTAACCTGCGTGACAGGTTGATTTATATTCTGTTTTATGACTTAGTTTCATTTTGTATACTTTTATTTTGAAGTAACTTCCTGTTCGGTTCCATTCAGTGTTCACTCACTTTTACTTTCCTGCTCCTTCTCACCCGCACCTCATTTTGTGTTTGATTATTTGAGCTGGTGGTGTCTGTCCTACGTTGGAGCAATGTTTGTATCCCGCCATTATTATTTATAAAATAAACATTGTACCCTCAACGGATCCTGGGATGCGGGAGGAGTTAAGAGGCCACAAAGCCAAAACATGACGGAAATATTGTGTTGGGTATCATAATATTTCATTTTCTGTGTTGCAAAATTGTATTTTATGGTGAAATGTTGTGTTTTGTGGCATAATATAACATTTTATGCAGCACAATAGGGCCCTGGTTGCCATTTACACACTATTTCATTTTGAGGGCAGCAACACAATGCTTCCAAAATATTAAGGTTTTGGGTGGCAAATGATAATGTGTTTTTTGGCAGAATATAGCCTTTTGGTGCACAATATGGCATCTATGTGCATTTGTATAGCTTCTATGGTGTGTTATGATGTGTGATATGTCTTCTGTACAATTTGGTGTACTTACCCGTCTTGTTTGGTTTAGTTAATTATTGCTTTCGTTTCTCTGTGTAATGTGAAGTTTATTTGGTTGGTAAATATGTTTCTTCAGTACTTTTGTGCCCCACCTCCAGAAAAGTCAAGCAACAAGTCTAAAGTTTTATGTATCAAAAACATGCTGAACTTTGAATGTTTTCTGATCAACTTCATATCATCTCTCGTCGACTTTGAAGTGAACTTTGCAGAATTTGTCGTCTTTATTTTGTGAGGCGGCAGAGGTGTTACTAGGGTGTGTATTTAAATGTCAAATATATCATTGTAATTGTCACGAAAGCTCTGTCACCTCACAAAAAGGCCACAACAACATGACTCAGTGCATGTGTAAACACAGAGACAGTTCCCAAGTTGTAAAGTCCCATGTGGTGATTTCTCATTGCTGGCATTGGGCCCCCCCCCGCTCCTTTTTCTTCCCCTTTTTTGCCCTCGACGGTCTCCCCAGCTTCCCCTGGCATCCTGGTCCTCATTAGAAGGCCTTTCATGGTCAGGCCCAATAAAACATCAATAGCAGGCAGCCAGAAGAGAACATGGCTGCTGTGCTGAGTGTTAATTATCTCCATAGCGTGTTCAACTACGGCCACATGTGCAACACGGTCACACACATGTCAAGAAATGTCCATGCATGTACAGATGAAGGAACATTGTCACACGGAGGGAGCTGAAGTGTTATGCTGTCAAGCTATCGTGCTATGTGGCATTTATGTGCCAAAATAGAGACTGATATATCACCTTTGTCTGAAAATATATTGGAAAATATTTCTTTTTGAGAAAAAATGTCTCAAAATGTATTAGTTTTTGATACAATATAGCACTTTCGTGGCATTTTTGTCAAATTAACGTAAAAAAAATACCATTTATTCAGGCATCAGAAATCACTCCACACACTGCTCTCTGTTTCTACCATATCTTACTTATTGTGTGGAAATATGGGCTAATAATTATAAAAGCAATCTTCACCTGCTAAATGTACTGCAAAAAAGGTCAGTATGGATAATTCATAATGCCGCCTACAGAGAACATACTAACTTCTTTTTTCTAAAATCACAAATACTTGCTGATATAGTTCATCTTCCATCAGCTAAAATAATGCATAAGGCTAAAAACAACCAATTACAAAATGTTATCCAATACTTCTCTACAAGAGAGGAGAAATATGATCTCAGGGAAGAACTACATTTGAAACACTTCTATGCTAGGACTACGTTAAAAAGCCATAGCATTTCAGTATGTGGAATCAAACTATGGAATGGATTGAGTAAGGAAATCAAACAATACACAACGATGAGCCAATTCAAGAAACAATACAAGCAGTTGATGTTTGCTAAATACAAGGATGAAGAGTCTTGAACCAGTCATGATGTGCTATATATATCACTATATTGACACTTACTATGGTACCCATTATGGCATTGGATGCTCATATCACCTCCTACGTCGGTACGAGGTGTATTATTAAAAAAAATAAAAAAAAAATTTAAAAAACCCATTAAACTGTATTATGGAAAGCAGGAAGTGAACAAATGTAACAGTTACTGATTGTAAAAGTACCAGATGGAGGGGTAGGATTTAATAAGCTTTGCTTCTTCCTACTCCTTTTGGACATGTGGAACTGTGAACTGATTATGGGATGCATTCAATTGTAATCTGATGCATGTTCAAATGAAATAAAACCATTACCATTACCATATGCATGTTTTAATTTCAAACTTTAGTAATTTAGAAACAAAATATGGTAGTTTTGTAGCAAGATTATACTTTGTTGTAATACAACACAGCATTTTGGCGATTGTGTTTTTGTTGCAATAAATTAGATTTTGTGGTATTTTCTGGTATTATCTTCATGGTAACATATAGCACATTTTGGATACATATTAAGCTGTTGGGGCCAAATATAGGAGTTTTGCAACACCATGTAGTCTTTGTTTATGTTTTTCTCAAAATATGTTTTCATATACCGCTTGCACAATTTTGTTTGTTGGCATAATCTAGCACAAAATAGGGTTTTTTTATTGCACAATATGTAATTTTTATGGCAAATTATTGTAGTTGGAGAGAAAATATTACATTTTAACCAGGGCATATTCACTGCTTTCTGCTTTCTTTTGTTCTCTTCCCTACCAGCTGAGAACAGGCTGTCTATTGATAGTCATGAGGCAACTGAATTAATATAAAAGGTTATCTGTCTGCTTGTCAACTCTAGCATCCTTTCCACAAAAATTCACATGCAGTCTGAAAGTGAATGTTTAAAACCAGGTGATATGTAAAACGCGCAAGTTTAACCTCATCCAGCCATAAAGAGCTGTTATTTGTGGCTATATCTCCATATAAGGAAAACGTTTGGCTGCTTCGGTGTTGTCATCTCTTGCGTATGATTCCTTTCCTCCTTTTTCTCACGTTTGTTTGTTTGACTGCTTGATGGTTATTTGAGTCTGCAGCCGAGCATCTCCATGTGTCACCACCATAATGCACGGTGGCGTCTTCCTCCAAAGACAATCCATAAAAAGCATCTTCCACGTGAGAGGCAGTCTGCTTCCCTTTCATATGCTAAAGAGATGACTAAAGACACTTTTTTCAGATGTCCTTTATTGAATGAATGGATTATTGCTCATCTAATTGAGTATAGTTCAGTGTGCAGACGTAGTAGGCCAGATGAATCAGTGATGATAACACAGGTGGTTTGCACAAGGAAGCAGAAGAAACGAGTGAAGGGATAAAAAGTCGATCAAAATCCATCGTGGAGAAATTCCGGTGAACCAGCATGTGACAGGTGAAAGGCATGCTGGGACTTGCCTGCCGTTAAATTGTGCGGTGAGGAGTGAGGCGGCTGAGTGTACATGCTCACCAGAGTGAGAAAGAGTACCTCAGCGCTGACTTACACTGTACTAATGGAGAGTGCAGAATGGATGGGGGTGGGGTGCTGGACACGCCCACTGTTCACCTGGGACACCTGGCTGTTTGAAAATCAAGATGTCAGCGTGCGATGTTCACATTCCTGCACCATGAGGACTCAGCCTGATGTAAAATGGCAGATGTCTCCATGAATAGCTTGAATCATACCAAATATGTATTGATATAAAAACTTGATATTCATATTGTGTCTTTTATATTATACTTGTCACACAAGTGTAAAAAGAAGTGAAACCACTAGCTTTTGATTGTTGACGACACATGTGCACATTCCGACGAGACATAGTCAGACTCACTTAAATACACAGTCTGGGCTCTGGAACCAAACTCCTCAAAAGGGGTTGGACCTTGTTCTAGTCTGGAGTTGCTGGCGAACGTGTGATTATTAATAGCCCCCTACTGGAGTGTGTTGGAGTCATCCCCAGTAAATGAGAGGATCACTTCCCTGTGCCTTTCTCTACGGGAAATAGTCTCGACTATCATTAGTGCATTGGCACCAAATGGCAGCTCATAGTAGCTAACCTTCTTGGAAGAGCATCCTTACTGGTGATTCCCCGGTTCTACTGGGAGACTTCAATGCCCATGTAGGCAAGGACAGTGGGGCCTGGAGGGGGGTGATGATACCGAACTTCTGTGCACAGTTTGGTCACAATCATCACCATGTTCGTAGAAAAGGATGTTCATATAAGTGCACCAGGACACGTTAGGCAGCAGGTCTGCAGTTTGGACAGTGTTTTGGTGACAAAATATGTTGTAAAACAGGGGTCTCAAACACGCGGCCCGCGGGCCAAATGTGGCCCACAGGACACTAGTTTGAGGCCCCGGCCTTGATATGAAAGTTTAATGTTACTGCGGCCCGCGCAAGTTTGATATGGATGCTGTATGGTATCATGTACCCAGAAAAATTATTACGTTTGATTAATGTTCATGTTAAAGGTTAAATAACTGTTAATAGTTATCCTCCCTATCCGTGTGGAAGTGGTTATTTTGGCTATTTAAGTTTAAAGGAAATAACTTGAAGGCTACCGTTTAGGTCGCTAGCTCTCTAGTTTGCGAGTTAGCATGTGTCTCAAGACCCTGCAGTTTGCTCAATATGTTGTAAACAAAAAGAGTATAAATGTGACTATAGTCGTGTTTTGTCATGTCTACAGGGCTCTAATAATGCTTTGTTCATTTTAATCTGAAAAAAATCATTTGTCTACCCACCAACTATATGTGGTTTCTTAAGTTTTTATTATTTGCCGTTTTATTATTATTATTATTATATTTATTTATTCCTGATTGATTGATTTTCTTTATTCTTGATTTGTTTATTTATTTTTCATCTTATTTTCTGTAGAAAATAAAAAGTAAGATATTTGAGAACAGTGGAATGTTTTATCAGAGCTCCAGTGGCCCCCAAGTAAATTGAGTTTGAGACCCCTGTTGTAAAGTATGTGTTGCAAAATATAGCATAATTTTTGTAGCAAAATCTGTCATGACAGAAAATAATTATTATAGATAGTTTTATATAATGGGATTTCTATGCACAGTATACTGCTCTGCTTGGTGCAAGTGCCCGACTTGTTCCCCCTTGATGCAACGCCCCTGCTTGAGTGCTAACTGTGCGCACCTCCCAGATCAGACCCCCCTGAACGCCTCCTTCCCTCCCTCCTTCCCCGCTCGTCCTAATTGCCGGTATAGACGTGCATGAAGCTGCACAAGAAGCACATCGTCAGAGCTCCATGCTGGACTATTTCTGACCTGACTTCTTTATATTTTACAATCTCCTGAATCTCATTCTCCTATCCTCCAAAGTACACTGCGTGACAAGTCTTATTCATGTTTTTTTGCGGGAGGAATTACAAGCCGTGACTTCAGGACTGTGGCGGATATTATTCTTTTGCTGTCAGACTATCTTCTGGCTATTTTGGACTCCAATTCCGTGGGATTTGCACTTGACTGAGTTGACATTGTGCCGGCATGGATTCCTTCATGGTAGCGGTTCTGGTGCTGTGCTCTCTCACGGCTACAGCACACGGAGACAAAGGCACCAGCAAAGCCAGGAGTTGTTCGGATATACGGCACTTTTATAGCGGCAAAGGCTTCTCCCTGGACGGCATTCCTCAGTCCGAAATATCCGGTAAGTGTAAACGCCACTGACACTGAGCTCGGTCCCTGAACGCACCATGTTTCACTGAATACCCATAGTAGTCTAAAATGCTTTAAAAAAAAAGTCAAACACACAAACGTACAAGTTTTAGAGTACATATAGAATTATTTCAATAGTAAATGCAGTGATTGGCTGTAATGTAACACTATAAATAGTTGCCTACATCATTATGTACTGTATGTGAACTATATAATAACACAATTGTCATTTGTCAGTATTTTTTATATAGTGTTTATATAGTGTTTTGAACTGCCCATATATGTTAGTTTGCTTCTCATGGGAGTAGTTTTCCTCATACTTGAAACAAACATTTGGAAAGAAATACACAAGTTTTGTGGGCATGCATGTTGCAGACACACACACACTAGGAGCCCAGTCTGGTGGGTAATTGTTGCTTATTATAAATGAGCAGGGTCACTTGAGTGTGAGCTGTTGAGTGTTACTCATCACTGTGTCATCCATAGTCTAATGTCAGACTGTGCAACAGCAGCAGAAGCTCAGATGATTACACGTGTGCCTTCTCTGGAATTCAGTGGAAGGAGTCCACAGGCATCAAAACACACACAGACACGGAGGTAGAGCTATGGCAGGTACTGTGGAGGGCATGCACTGACAAGACAGCCGGCTGGGATGGTCTATGCTTATAAAACTGACCTACATCAGCCCTGAAAAGGGAGACTTTTGCATATAAGTCCAGTCAGACATAATGATACGGTGTGAGTCCATTTAGCTAATCTAATGTATCCCAAAGGACAGATTTTTGACTTTCTTAGCCAAAAATGAACTTCATTAGCTCAGTACTGAAGAAGTAGATGAAAACATCGTCAACAATCAAAAACAAGTTCAGTTGCCTTTGTTTTAATGTTCAGATTATTTAGAGCAGTGATTTTCAACCACTGTGCCGCGGCACACTAGTGTACCTTGAGAAACCGTCAGGTGTGCCGTGAGGAATTATCCGATATCACTTTTTATAATTAACATTTATTAATCATCATTTGCAAATATTATGTCAATAGCCATTATGTCAATAGTATACATGGACCCAAATATTCCAATTCACTTTGGTTTATTTGCTCAAACGGAAAGAATTGAACAGGGATGGAATATTCCTTTAACCAATCCGATTGAGGTATCTTGTACCCGCTCAAACGGAAAGTTGTCAGGGTGCCTTCTTCTTCCTGGTGTTTTTCTTCTTCTGTTGTTTATTGGCGGTTGGCAAGCAGCTTTCGTGTGCATTAGCGCCATCTGTGAAACAGAATCTAAACCCTTCTATACGCCATTCACAAGTGCAGTTTTATTAAAAAAGAAAATATATATCTATATAAAACATGTCCTGAGTTGAATTATAAAATATTAGCAAGATTGAATTTGATCTTTTCCTGTTTAAATTGATCCCGGGTGCGTTCTTTCAGCATGCTCAGATATGACGTAACACGCAGATCCAGACGTTCTTCACTTTTAAAAATGGAGGCCAGAAATTGGCACTGAACTAAGCAAAGTTTGTTTTTGATTCAAACTAAATTTCAAGACTGGACAGACGAAAAACTGGCAATACGGAGTTATTCCAACAAGTGAAAGAAAAACTTGGAGAAGCCGGTATCACGTGATGTTGATGTTTACGTTTTACTGGGCATGCCCTATTGACTATTCTGTTGGATTTTCACGGCGCATGTAGACAAGAGATTGGAATATTCCTTTCTATGGATACCATTGTTTCCCGAAAGGTCATTGGGAAAGAGAAAAAGTGGTGATGTAAAAACGTGGCTACTGTGGAGTGTCTGTGGTGTAAAGACTGGCAGAGCAATGTAATATTGGTCCGTGTGGCAACACCTACCTTGTTCCTCCCATAGACTTATTGATGCACGTGTGAGGTCGTGGTGACATTTTGGAACATTTTTGGTTAGTGGTGTGCCACAAGATTTTTCCAGTGTAAAAAAACGTGCCGTGGCTCAAAAAAGGTTGAAAAACACTGATTTAGAGGAGCGGTTTTTAGAGTGTTGGGCAGCTTGATAAAAGTAAAGAAAAACACAAGTTATACAAGTTAACACAAGTTGTAAGTTAACTTTGGTTAATGATAAGGCATAATCTAAAAAATAAATGTTGGGCTGATTTTTAATTTTTTTTAGATTAATCTTAGGATTGTTTCGATTAATAGAAGAATCAGCCCAAAACACACCAAATCAATATGAACCAAACACAAACAATTAGTAGACTGGTCCGTACCATATCTGTGGTCCTGGACATGGCAACCCATGTGTCCCTTCGTTCACAATGAGGCCGCCGGAAATTAAGGTGGATGCATGGCACACAGCCGGTGGATGTAGCCAAAGGTGGACTTCAATGAAGAGATATCTGTGGCCCAAGGATGTTGGGTGGACCAGGAAGAAGGGTGTTGTTGGCAAACAGCGCACCGCTGCTTCCAAGTCCTGGTTGAGTCTTGGTGTTAGTCTGCAGACGACAAACCGGCCGTTGCTTTCAACGCCTTACAAAACCCCTTCCAGACTTGTGATATGAACTGCGGCCCTGTGTCAGACCCAAAGTCCAATGGAATTCCATGAATATGGAAAATATGTCTCATCACCAGATGAAAGCTTGGGCAGGGCAATGAAATGCGGCATCTTGGAAAATCAATCAACCGCATTGAGGATGACAGTGTTGTCACGTGAAGGTTGAAGGCCGGTGATGAAGTCCAGAACACTTTGAGACCAGGGAAATGGTGGAATGTACAAGAGTCCAGCAGGACTTATTTCTGGCACAGACAGAGCAGGCGGTGTCGAACTCCTTGATGTCGACGAATGGCCCCACTGCAGGCATGTTTGTCCCTTTGGTCCAGCTGTGGCATCAGATACCCCTCTACACACCTCCCAACCACTCGAGCCACAGGTATGATGGTCTCTGGGGCGGCATCATCCTCAGCAGGACCTTGAGTGCCTATAGAAACTGGCGAACAAACAAGCTCTGCATGTGCTTCCTTGTGCTCGGAGAAGGCCAATCGACCACTGCTTGAACCTTGTCAAGATCGGCTCTCAACTTGCCCTTCTAAAGATACTAAAGAGGAGTGGAATCCACACTTCTCTGCCTTAAAAAAACGGTTCTCCAGCAGCCGTTTTCCACTCATCTCCCTCTTATATCTCCACCAAGTGAGGAGAATGCAGAGTCCATAAGTGGAAGTGAATACTTATTCTTGACTGTGATTTTATTGAGACCATGCTAATCAGTGAACAAGCGGAAAGACTTTCCCTTTTCTGTTTTTCAATGAAGAGAAAACCTGTGCCAAACAGCAGAGAAGACAGAAGAATAAGTACTCACAATAGTCCAGGAACAAAAGTGGCCAAAAGGCAGCTATGCTAGGAATAACAAAACGAGAACAGGAACGCATGCTGGAGACAGGCCTAGGAGATGCAACAGTCTGGCGACTACAGTGTAGTGAATCCAAGCAAGGATTAAAAAGGCCTAATGAGAAATTGCTCCCAGGTGTGACCAGATGGTTTTGTCCCAGACATACTCCTCAGGTGCGCTGCAACACAGAGCAGAAAAGCGGCAGCAGACTCACTCAGGCAACACACAACAAATATTCACTTTTGGGGGTCTGAAATGAGAGGATATTTACAAAAAAAAAATACCAAAACAGTTGCCCATTAATTGGATAATTGATGAATCACCGATTTCATCTATGATACATTTTTGCAGCTTTAATATAGTGTTCATTCAGACACAACCTTTAGGCACCTAGAGAACAACTAGAACCTCATATATTATAGAAAATTGAGCCATCAGAGTGCCTACCGGTTAGGATGAGATCAAGGGTGTAGAGCAGGGGTCTCAAACTCAATTTACTTGGGGGCCACTGGAGCTAGGGTCTGGGTGAGACTGGGCCACATCAGGTTTTCCAAAAAAAAAAAGAAAAACGCATTAATTAAAAACAGAAAAAAAAAACTTTTTCAGTGCTTTGGTTACGATTTTCTACAATAAAAGCGCTGATAAAACATTCCACTGTTCTCAAATATCTTAATTTTTATTTTTCTGCACAAAATAAGATGAAAAATAAATAAACAAATCAAGAATAAAGAAAATCAATCAATCAGTAATAAATAAATATAATAATAATAAAAAAATGGCAAATAATAAAAACTTAAGAAACCACATATAGTTGATGGGTAGACAAATTATTTTTTTCAGATTAAAATGAACAAAGCATTATTAGAGCCCTGTAGACATGACAAAACACGACTATAGTCACATTTATACTCTTTTTATTTACAACATATTGCACAACTGCAAGGTTATGAGACACATGCTAACTCGCAAACTAGAGAGCTAGCGACCTAAACGGTAGCCTTCAAGTTATTTCCTTTAAACTTAAATAGCCAAAAACTTACCACTTCCACACGGATAGGGAGGATAACTATTAACAGTTATTTACCCTTTAACATGAACATTAATCAAACGTAATAATTTTTTCTGGGTACATGATACCATACAGCATCCATATCAAACTTGCGCGGGCCGCACTAACATTAAACTTTCATATCAAGGTGGGGGCTGCAAACTAGTGTCCTGCGGGCCACATTTCGCGTGTTTGAGACCCCTGGTATAGAGGGACAGAAGGTTGATGGGCCTCACGCATTTCTTTTTTTAACATTATTTAAAAAATCAAATATAGTAGATAAGATGTAGGCTGAGTGGTTAGCATGTAGGCCACACTGTCAGGAGATGGGGAAGACATGGGTTCGAATCCCCGCTTGGTCATCTCTGTGTGGATTTTGCATGTTCTCCGTGTGCGTAGGTTTTCTCCAGGTACTCTGGTTTCCTCCCACATTCCAAAAACATGCATGCCTGCAAGCATGTTAGATTAGTCGCCGACTCTAAATTGTCCATAGGTATGAATGTGAGTGTGAATGGTTGTTTGTCTATATGCGCCCTGCGATTGGTTGGTGACCAGTCCAGGGTGTACCCCGCCTCTCGCCCAAAGTCAGCTGGGATAGGTTCCAGCATACCCCTCTGACTCCAATAAGCGGCATAGAAAATGGATGGATGGAGACTAAGTTGTAAAGGACTTAACAAAAAGGCTGCAACTCAGAATTATTTTCTTAGTTGATCTGAAGTTTATTTCAATGAATGGAGTAATCTGCTTTATGCTAGGTCTGCTTTCATTGATTACTAAAGAAAAATAAATAGATTCACATTTGAGAGGCTGAAATTAGTGGATATATACATAAAAAAAACCAAATCAAATACCAAAATAGTTGTCAATTAATTAATTAATTATTGATTAATTGATTAATTGTTGCAGCTCTACTTTCTCTACATTTTACTTTTTTAACATTCTTATCAATAACTGTAAAAACTGTAAAAAAAAAGTTACAGCAGATGTTTTGAAGGGTGCACTTGAGCTATGAGAGAAATTTCAAGTCAGTCTGACTCATAAGGTTAAATTTTGTGTGTTTAATAAATGTCAGCACAGGAAATACAGTTGGCGTGCATGTTTTGAGACCCTTTTGTGTGCAGCAGTTACGTAGCTTACACAAACTAATACATTTGGCTGTAAGGACGACATGGCTGATTTTTCTTGCATTAAAGGTCACACACTCTAAACCTACCCAAGATAGACATGCATTGTACACTCCGTAACTCCTGCACACGCAATACTGACATTGTACAGCCTGGAGAAACAACTGTACCGCTTTCCCAACAACAACCACAGGTATTCCAGGACCTGGTGGTACAGTAACATGATCAAACATATCATTCACTGTACATCAAACGGTACTAAGGACCAACTTGTAACCTGACATTTCTAAAAAAAAAAAAAACATTCACCAGACTTAATTCCAAACCTCCGCCCCAGCACCTTTCCCCTCAAATGTGTGTAATCTATAATGAATTAAAGAGACACATCTCTCTTTTTATGGAGCTTTGCTGAAGTCCAGGTCAGAGAAGAGAAGTGGCAGAGGGAAAGGAAAGGGAGCTTTGACAATTTCTCCTGGTACTGCTGTCTCTAGGCTCCCACAGAACATAAATAACCACTTAGGCACTGCAGTCTGGCATATTAAACACCTCGGTTAAAAACATGAAAGCTTCACTTTATGCTTCCCAATTATGAGCCACCTGAATATGGTGGCTGACATTTGGACTGAGGATGTTCCCTGCTGTGACACTGGGGCTTGATCAGGCTAATGTTTTTGGCTGGGCTGCACTCAAGGTCACCTGGTTAAAGTGTGTCTATGCCACACTTCTGACTGCCACCACAAATAATGTCCCTTGGCACAGGGCACAAACTGCAAGACACTCTGACACTGAGAGGTAGCAAAGACCAGGAAATGCCATTAAATCTGCACTGAACACAAAACTAGAAATGCACGGTGATAGACAATGGATTTCGATCGACATCCTCTAATTGTTGGAATGCTTAGAAGAATCTTTTTCATATTTTTTCATATTTTTTTCATATTTTATGTGAAATTTCATAAATTCTGTGAAAGAAAGTTTGGCCAAACTCAACTTGGTGGTGATGCTCCTTTTTCCTATGTAGACCGTAATTAGTTTGGGATGCATCTTTCTTGTCATTGTTTTTTTTGGTATTGATTTTCCTGCTGGCTCCTTGTCCTAAGCAGAGCATTACAATTAACATAACTTTTTTTCTGTCAGAGAATGATGCTCCGAGTTTTAATTTCACAGTTTTGGGGTCAGATCTTAATTGCTCGAATGCGAAAGAAAAAAAAAGCCCCAAGCAACAGGAAACGTGCAGGCTGGTAATGTTTTTTTGCGCCATTGTGGGCATTCCCATGCTGTATTTTGTGTTGTTGTTGATTGCCGGTTGCTAGAGGCTGACAGTGTGTTGCTGTTGTGTGCTCTGAAATGTCATCTGTAAGTTCTGTTTAAGATTGCTGCTTAGCACGCCCGCTAAGCCGCACACTGGCTCAACTGTGGTGGAGGGGAAAATACGGGACGACGAGCACGGTTGCTCACGGCGACAAGCTTGTTTTGAACGCAGCGGCTGCTCTGACACAAGGCCAGAAATGTTTAATAAACACAGCTCATTTGTTGGACTGAGCGTTATGATAAGACCAACTACTGGATGACATTGTGCAAAGTTATCTCTGATTAAATCTGAGTAAAATCTGAGTTTTAATGCGTCTTGAATTCAATCCTTTTTAACCCTCCATTGACCAGGAACCCACAAAACCTAATTTGCTAAATGCTAATGAACATTTTGGATTGAGCAAATCAGCCAATTAAAAATTAATGAAAAGTAAAAAAAAAATATACGTAAATCATGCAATGACACTAACATAAATCACTGACTTGTCAAGGATATTCCATTATAGCAACAATGTAATCCACAATATCGTTGCTTTTACATGAGCAATACCTATACACAATTCAATTTGAGACTGGCAAATTTATTTGATCTGTTATCTTTCCAAGATAAGCAATGCATTGAATATTATGGTCTGCAGAGAAATTAATACTTTCTTTGGTAAATTGCATTTCCACCGACCTCTATGTCAACCCTTATATTGTCATATTGTCTGGTAGTTAAACTGTACCATCAGGGGTTTCAGTCACTGTTCGTACAATCACTGCAACGTCTGCAAATCAGTTGGGTTGTCAAGGATAACCTGGTCTGAATCAGTCTGAAAAAAACAGGATCCACCATGCATGTAAACCAACAGGTGGTGGCAAATTTTCGGCATGCAAATGGAAGCTTTTCTTCTTGTCACTCACACACACATAGTACCAGTGACCTGCAAGTTTTTATTGGTGGAATGTCCACTGACATCACAGTAAAATAATCATAATGTCTTCATTTAGTACACAAAATGTGACCTTACAGTAGTTTGAGCGAACAGTTGATGCCAGTATTGGTATTGGTTCATATCGGCATTGGTAATTAAGTGCTGGACAATATCAATATATCAGATATTGGTAAGAAAGTCACTATCAATGGTGATGGTAGAGCCAATTAATAAAATTCGATAAATTAAATATGATTTCACTTCTTTCTCTTTGGGCTTTTCCCTTCAGGGGTCGCCACAGCAAATCAATCTCCTCCATCCAACCCTGTTTTCTGCATCTGTGTCTCTCACACTAACTACCCTCATGTCCTCCTTCACTACATCCATAAACCTCCTCCTTGGTCTTCCTCTACACCTCCTACCTGGCAGCATCCTTCTACCAATATATTCACTATCTCTCCTCTGGACCGAACCATCTCAGTCTGGCCTATTTGACTTTATCTTCAAGGCCTCTAACATGTAATGTCCCTCTGATGTACTCGTTCCTGATCCTATCCATCCTGGTCACTCCCAATGAGAACCTCAGCATCCTCATCTCTGCTAGCTCCAGTTCTACTTCCTGTCTTTTCCTCAGTGGCACTGTCTCTACCAAAACAAACAAACAACATGGCTGGTCTCACCACAGTTTTGTGTACCTTTTCTTTCATTTTAGCCTCAATGGGGTACAAGCCAGTACCTTGTTGTGCCAGTCCCAAGCCTGGATAAATACAGAGGGTTGTGTCAGGAAGGGCATCCGACGTAAACATTTTGCCAACACAAATATGCATTAAATATGTTTTCACTGATTGTTTGAAAATACACATTTTTATGTCTTGAAAAATCTTCTTCCAAAAGGAGAGTTTGTCTTTTATTTAATGTAGTCTTATATCCCGTCAAGGAGGTATTTCCCCCAAAGTATACAAAATAAACACTTTTTGCAAAGTCCTTTTTCGGTATTTTGTTATTTGAGTAGGTAATGAGATATACAAACATTCAATTCTTAGGCCCATTACAATTAGTAGCAACTGAAATCGGCTGATGTTTTTATAGACAATTAATGTTTTCTAGTTAAGCAAATAAGAACCCAATTTTGGATTCATTTCAGAAAGCACATTGCTGCATTAATGCCACTGTACATAGACGCACACTTCATTTTTTCAAGGCACATTTTGCATGAGCGGTCAACTCTGTGATCCATCTTCACATCATTTCTTGCAAGTTGTCAAGTCTAGTGTGCCTCGGGGACCACACCATCTCAAACCCAAACACAGACATTACTAAGGTGTAACCAAACAAAACCTGCCGTGTGCTGTCGGTGCTCGTACAAGAGTGGAGACAAAGACAAAAACAGGCATGCAACAAAGGCCACAATCACCCTGGAAGGTGGGTAGATGTTACATGTTTCGGCATATGAACATCCCTGAGGCCATCAGGCGGCTGCTGACATTTTCACATCAATCACACACTTCACATAACCTGAATAGAAACTTAAGGAAGCGTTATAGAATATGTTGCACTTGAGTAAATGTTACATTTTTTATGGTTTGTTTTGTGAGTGGAGCTAAGAATTCTTGGGGCATTGAATTGATGGCAAATTGACTGTTCGGGTTGTCTTAGAAAAGGTTCTGCCTTCATCCAAGCCGTACATACTCAAGGACTCGGTAGGACAGCTCTAGTATGAGGGATTGGTGCAGCATCTAAAGTATTTATCCTCCAATTGTAGAAGCATGCCCAGACATGAACGTTTTTTCTTTTGTGGTGAAAAAGTCTTTTGGTCAGAATGGAGTGGGGGCATCTGTAAGCCAATGACTCTCGTTTGAGTGGAATCACCTTGTTAGCATTCCATTCACGCGCCTGAAGCCAAGGTGGTTGTGTCGTGTTTATTTGTTAGAAGCTAAATTAGCCAATCTTTTAAAATGGAATGAAAGGGCAGCTTTCAGCATGTGGGATGTAGGTGGTGTCGCAGACCTCTCTGTCTGTTTGTTTTGTAATTTATCGCAAAAAGCAATAAAATGACATATGCTGTTCATCAGCTGATCAAAAGTTCAATGAGTAGCTGCGCTATTCTTGTTAATCGACATGCTTGATGCCAATGTTTGCTAGTGGAGATGGTGGTGAAGGTGGTTTGATGGAGGTCCTCCAATGTCTGGAACTGACATTGGAAACTTTCCTTGCCATCCATCACTAAAGGTTCTCAGTTGGATTTAGATCAGGGGTACATGCAGGAGGGTCCAAAAGACTGGTGTTATTCCTCTGGAGGAAGTCTTTTGTCAGGCACACATTGTGAACTGTAGCGTTGTTCTGTTGAAAAACCCAGTCATTACCACACAGATGAGGGCCCTTAGTCATGAGGGATGCAGCCTGGAACATTTCCACATAACCGGCGCCCGTTTGACACTCCTGCACAACCTAAAACTCTATTGTTCCATTGAAGGAGAAATTATGGAGAACCATTTGCTGTTTTGTGTGGAAAACATCTCATATGGCTGTGGTCATTGAATATAATTTTGCATAATAAGATTTGGGCTTTTTTTGTTTTTGCCATGTCTCCAAAAAGTGTGTACGCTAGCTACAAAAGCGGCCTACCGGTCCACACATTCTCACGTCAGGTTGTGTTTTTGACCCGTTTTATAGCGGTGGACAAAGGCTGTATCTCCAACCTTTTCACATCCCAGTGGATGAGCTGACCTTATTCTCCAGTGGTAACGTAAACGGTGAATTCTATTTTGTCACAATGTCAGTATAAATCAGATAAAAGAGGCGCGGTTTAATTGAGAAATGTCCTTGTGCTGGGATGTCATGCTCAACAGTTGTTTGCACTGTGTTGTGGTCGTTGAAAGTGAATCTCAGCATTGTGAATCCTGTCTGAGCCTGTTGAAGTGTGTCTTGGCCTTGACAATGTGTGTACGTTATCTGGAGAAAATTGGCTCTTTCAATACACCGGTGTTGTTTAACTGTTATAGTCACAAAGTATTTTATACAGCACAACAACAGAACCACTGTTGTCATACCTTGTAATAAGACGAAATCTGCCCAGCCAGCATGAATACATTATATATATATATATATTCATATAATATTCACATTCAATTCATATAAGAATTTGTTACTGCAAGTGTACCACACAGGTTTTAAACCAACAGTAACATTTTAAAGCGCATACAGACATATATACTACTAGATAATAGAATCTAGTATCTAGTAGTGGGCAAACTACGGCCCGGGGGCCACATCCGGCCCGCCAAGTGTTTGAATACGGCCCGCCCAATCTTTCCAAAGTATTTCATTTAAACTCAACATACAACCTGGCATCATGGCCTGAGCCAACCTTTTGATGGTTTTATCAATTTCGTTTTTTGACATGGTCTGTTGTTTACAAAGTGCTCCTGAAAAAAGGGACACAAGCACATAATAATAATAATGACAATTATTATTATTAGATTATTATTAGATTATTAGATTATTATAATTATTACTAGAACTGCTATAATTATTATATTAATGCTAATTATTATATTAATTATACATAATATTATTGTTATATTTGCATATTTTACATAATAATAATATAATAATTATTATTATATATATTATTAATATAATAATATAATAAATATTATTATAATTATTATTTATTGTAATTATTATAATATTTTATTATTTTTAAAATATTTAAATATAAATATAAAATAATAAATAATAATAGCAGATTGCATGACAATTTTACAAATACAATAATACCAGGTGGACTGTTATGTGTAAAATATATAGTCTGCCCGCCCCCCCGTAAATTTTGTCATATTAATGCGGCCCGCGAGTCAAAATGTTTGGCCACCCCTGTACTAGATGCTACCCCCCGACCCTGATTGTTGATGGGCTCCACTGGAGTCACCTTCTTCCTGAAATCGATCAGCAGCTCCTTGGTCTTGTCCACAAGAGCTTCTTGCTTGTTCAGGAGCAAGTAGTTTCCCCTCGGACCATTCCACAAAGTAACCAATCTCCACCTCCTGTCCAACAATGACAACAGGACAGTTCCCTGCAGTACCCCTACACTACTGACCACAGTAACTCCCCAGCCGCACAAACTGAGACCTGTCAGACAAGTAAATAGTCACCCAGGAGACATTGGATAAGATGACACCAATCCTGAGCAGCTTCTCACTCATCAGAAGGGGCAGAATGGTGTTAAAGGCACTGGAGAAATCAAATAACATGATCGTCACAGTGCCTTGACCACCATCCCGATGCCGCAGTGAGATGACAGCATCATCCACACCAACATGAGGTTGATATGTAAACTGTAGAGGTTCCAGGGAAGGAGCCAGCAGGGGTCTCAGCTGAGTCAGCACAAGCCTCTGTAGGACCTTCATGACATGTGATGCCAGAGCAGGTCTGTTGTGAGATCATTAAAACCTGTCAAATCCTTTCCTTTCCTATGTAGATATAAATCCGATATGTAGGCAAAGCTAACCCAAATGTCATCGAAAGGTGCGTTTTGCAGTTCTTACCGAATATATTGACTAATGTAGACAACCGCTCTTCTTATCGTCTGAAAATTATTTTTGAAAAAGTGTCAGTGAAGTGGCTCATGGCAATGTCACGGCACCGACATCCACCCACACACTCCTCCGAAACAGATGAACAAAATTCACAGGATCTTTTGGTTAAGAAAATATTGACTATTAATAGGCAGAATTTCACAAAAAATGTCATGACTTATTAATTAATATTTGTTTTGAAATGCGATGTGGCGACTGTACTGCAGGCATCTAAATAAAAACTGCTTCCAGCAGTTGTCTGCATCTTTTTAGGGACATCTGCAATTTTCTGCTTTTGCAGAGGAACAGTATGGCCTGACACGTTTAAAAAAAAACAAACAGACAAGCTTATTCATCATCATTGGTAGGTCTTGGCTGTACCATGTGCTTGTTCTAATTGTATACCCCAGAGTTTAAGCATCAAAGTATCTGCATCTCAGCAAGTATAGAGCGTGTGTAAGGACTTCAAACTAATCCCAATGTTTCCCATGTAGAAGACAAATATAGAAAAACCCTTGACTGATTTGTGGAGCGCAAAAACGGTTGATGCAAGGTCTAGATACATGATGCTATACTAAAAAAAACACATGAAGGCAGTACTGTCTGTTGTTTATTTGGCTCACATCCACATTACAGGAAATGTACCATGAAGGCATCGTTTGGCCGTCCCTCTATTCTGTTGTGACTGGATGCAACATGCAACATAGACACTGATGTGTGTCAAATGGCTCTTGTCTTCAGCCCATTAACTGTCTCTCCACGAATGAATGAATGAATACCTGTGTCATTACTCCTATCAGAGAAAATCAACAGCATCCCTATATGTCTACAAAGGGATGGTGCAAGTTTACATCACCACTGTCTGAAAACCGTGTATGTCCAATTAAGAGTAAGAGTATGATACCCAGAACAGAATATATATATAAGTTTTAATTATTCCAATTCTTTTGAAACAATAGGTAGCAAATTCAACGTTTTTTTCCGGACTGCGAAGACGAAGTAAACAGGTCGTCTAATATTTATAACACATTAACAGTTATTCAGCTTAACAGTAATAATGAACATTCAGAAACTGAATGGGATAAATTAACAGAACAACCCAGTGAGTCAATCAAGCAAGTAACCGGTAAGCAAGTTCACCAAACTCTCGATCTCAATCCACATCACTGAATCCATTGAATTCTTCATGCTCGGTGTCACCAGCCAAGTGCACCCTCTCGCAACTGTCTACTGTCAACTACTTACTTCATGTCAGTCAGTATGAATTAGGGGTCTGCTGGAGGTAGAGTCTGGGTGGGAGTAGCGCTGGGAATCTTAGAGTACCTCAGAGCACGATATGAAACGCAGTACATGGCTCACAATAACAATAATATCTCGATATGGTGTTAGGGTGAACAAAATTTTAAAAATACATAGGGGATAGGCCCCAGCGTAGCTTTGACTCATTATATTAATGGAGCATGGTTGGCGGTTTTTGGAGGTTTTTACATACATAAGGCTTTACAGGCAGAATAGGTGTGTCCCATGATGTGCATTCTTAGCTGCCTCTTTCTAGCTGTTTTTATGTATTTCCAACATGCAGTGTAGAGAAAGACGTGTGTTCATGACTCACTTATGGATTCATTCATTCAGTCATTTTCTACCGCTTTTCCTCACAAGGGGGTGCTGGAGCCTATACCAGCTGTCTTCGGGCGAGAGGCGGGGTACACCCTGGACTGGGCACATATAAACAAACAACCATTCACACTCACATTCATACCTATGGACAATTTGGAGTTGCCAATTAACCTGGCATGTTTTTGGAATGTGGGAGGAAACCGGAGTACCCGGAGAAAACCCACGCATGCACGGGGAGAACATGCAAACTCCACACAGAGATGGCCGAGGGTGGAATTGAACCCTGGTCCTCCTAGCTGTGAGGTCTGGGTGCTAACCACTCGTCCGCCGTGCCGCCCCACTTAAGGATTGTAGATGTAAATTCCAAAATAAGTGCAGTTTTCCTGAAAGCTGATTGCTATTTTAGCCACCTCATTTTGACCCGGATGCATCAAAATGACCTGAAGAGGACATACACAGATTTCAGCGCACAATGACTAACCGCTAAAATGGAGTGCAGTAATAAGCTGCAACCAACAGAGGTGCTGTTCACTCGATCTCAACTTTTCCTGCCTAACAAAGGACTGGGTATAAGAAGTTGAGTGACAGCCACACTTGGAGCAGCATTGTACTTGGAATGTTCAGAATGTTAAGAGAGAGGTGTAGTGCACACAAATGAGCATCCAGGACTGAGGCGTTATTTAAGTGGGACTGATAATGTGAACAATGCCTCTTTTTATACTTTTGCACTGCAGAACTTAAACAGACCCAAACCAGTTATCTTTAATGAGCATCAATGGGATTTAATCCCAGACCTGAAAATCCAACACCACTTAATTTGATGACCCTAACATCACATAAGAATGAACATGCTTCTGTCGGCTTTTGCTCTGCTCCTGCTTTGAGACATATGGTGCTGACCCAACATTCACCGCCCACCACTGTGTTAATACACAGTATGACTTCTACACTCTGACACACCCCAAAACAGACACACACACATACAACCTTTGCAGCTGTGCTGTGGATTGCTTGTTCATAGCCTCCACTGAGGGGGAATTCTGTCATTATGACGACTACACAGGCAATTACACACTTTCTTTCATTCATTCATTTTCTACCACTTACCCTCATGAGCGTCGTGGGGGGTGCTGGAGCCTATCCTAGCTGTCTTGGGGCGAGAGGCGGGGTACACCCTGGACTGGTCGCCAGCCAATCACAGGGCACATATAGACAAACAACCATTCACACTCACATTCATACCTATGGACAATTTGGAGTGGCCAATTAACCTAGCATGGTTTTGGAATGTGGGAGGAAACCGGAGTACCCGGAGAAAACCCACGCATGCACGGGGAGAACATGCAAACTCTGGTGGAATTGGGTCTCCTAGCTATCCACTAATCCGCCATGCAGCCGCAATTACACTCTTTTACATCATTATTTTTTAAACAAAACAAAAAGCTTTTTTTAAATCTCAGGTAACATAATAGACAATGCACCAAACTGTTGGTGCATGGGCTTGTGAATACTTAAAGGGGAAGTGCACTTTGTGGGTAATTTTGCCCATCATTCAGAATACTTATGTGAAACATGAACACATATTTCTTTCCTTTTTCTGTGCATTATAACACGAGAAATCTTTTGAATCTTTTGAAATCGGCGTGCTTACAATGCTTTAATTGAGATACATGCACCATAAAAGAACATTTTCTTAAATATGCAGATTATTTAATAATAGGCCATATTCATATATATTCATATCCACGAAACAGCATAATTCATGAATTAAAAGAGTTAATTAGTTTTTTTTGTATGTGAAGCGCAAAGTGGCGAAGGACAACTGTACAATCAACATTAGCAGTACTGTATACTGCAGAAAATGCAATATATGATTTCTATTGTCAATTATTCCCAGTGGGGAAAATGTTGTAATCTACAGATAGAATGAATTGTTTGACTTCTGAGGGTCCACGGTGTTTCCTACAGGCTTGGATCGTCTTCTTTTTGCTAAGTAATTGATAACTAGATTGGTATCTATCAACCTTCATGGTGTCAAATATAAAAGTGCATAAAGAAAGTGAAGGAAGGAGAGATATGGTGTGAATATAAAGGGACATGGATAGATGATATCAGGAAGGTGGCGTCTAACCTCCCGAGCTGTGAAATGTGTTCTGCATTTATCTCTTCCTGATGTCTGCCTCACACACAATACAGATTTAATAAAGATGGGACACCCGGCGCACATTCCCCTCAACCGGTGCCCTCCCTCAGTCATTTGCTCAAGTTGGTATTAAAGTTGTTATTAAAGCACGCATCCTCACAGGTTTTTATGTGTTTGTGTGTGTGGGGGGCCAGCATGACAGGTGGTTCAGGACTTGTGAATATGCTCTTTGTCTCCAGCTACCACCCCCCTGAGGTGTAAACATCAGCCTCCATAATCACTCCCAAACCAGCAGCATGTTTCCAGTTGCAACGCTCTCTTCCGCTCTGTCAAATCTTGCCCTCGCTGCTGACAGCTCCTTTATGGCTTCCTGAAAGACCCTCAACGACCAACTTTTTTTTTTTTTTTGTCAGGAGCTACACGGTGGTGCAGCAGAAAGTACAATCACACGTAGCTGGTGATATGCATTTTTCTCACATGAATTTAGTGGGGTTTTGTGTACAAACTAAACCTTTTGAATAACGGGAGTAAATTCATTAATTCATTCATTTTCTACCACTTATCCTCACAAGGGTCGCGGGGGTGCTGGAGCCTATCCCAGCTGTATGGGAGTAAATGTCATGACAAAATATGGCAGTGGTTCTAGACTATAGAATGTCTTATTGCTACAGTTTGTGATACTCTTGTGTTAATTCAGGCAATTTATTTCTATATAGGTCAATACATCCTAATTCCATTTGGTGGCGCTCTTTTAAATCTGAAAATCTAAAATTAAAACAACGAGGAAGAAGCTCAAACCATCTTTTGTTTATCTTATTAAATTATAGCCAGTATCATCTGGTAAAAAAACAAATCCGGCAGCATGGATGGAGTGGAAGCGCATGGAGGAGTGTAGCGTGCAGAAGGTAATGTATGCATTGTTGGGAAATTTGAACGCCTACACACGCATGTGTGCACACACGCGTACACACAGACACACAGTTTAGTTCCAAATTGGCCATAGTTAATAGTAGTATATTTGTAAATAAATTCTTTAAAACAACCCTGGTTTTGTATTGTTTATGTTCTAGTACAGTTGTTTAGATGTTTGTGCTGTCACCAAAGCAATTCATTTGTGTCAAAGTGAAAGTTATGCTTGAAATGTAGTATCTTTTCAAAAAAGCCCTTTCTGTCCCTTTTCTTGTTGAGAACTGATATTTGTAGAACACGATATTGTGTCTTGAAAAATCTGTTAAAATCGTCTTAAATGGCTGGTACTGGAGGGGTTGTCTTTTGAAAGATGGGATTAAATGTTTTAACGAGTCAAATATACCTATTGACGTACGTATTTCTTTCCCAAATTAAGCATTTTCATCATAAAAATGGCTAAATGAACTAATATACAAATACAGGTAATTAAGAAGATGCATTCAAAGATGCTGTGAATGATATGTATTATTCTGCACTGGTCAGTGTGCCTCAGCAATGTTACTGTAATCAGTAACATTGGTTCCATCTGGTAACAAGCACCAGAATTGATTGCTGGAAGAACAAGCCTTTATTGCAGTTTTGCAATAAACAGGCCATGACAGGCACAATAATTTCTAAAAAAAACAAAAAAAACATGGGCTACTGTTTCTGCAGTAACCCACTGCAAGCCAAAACTCAAATCTGAACCCCGATGTTACTTACTATGTTACTAGCCACTCCGCTCCCTGAGGCAACACATTTATAGCAACACACACAAGTCTTATTTATGTCTTAAATATCCTATTTTTACTGTTATTATGTCTATTATGTTGGGTATACGTGTCACTATAGGGGTGTTAGTTCATGTCTAGAAGGCTCCAATAATGTTGAAACCACATTTAGAAGGTGTTAAACTGATTTTGTACTGAAGAAGGAATCACAGTTTGCAGAAATTCATTCATCACGGTTGGGTTTGAAACCAATTAACCTCGATAGATGAAGGATTACTTTTTGTCACATATAGATTTCAGCTGCTTGCCGGCTTTTTTTTTCTCATTATTTTGCAATCTAAACTGATACGTAAATATATATTGAAGTTATGGTGTTTCAGGTTATGAAGCATTATACTGTACTGTAAATGTCCTCTTGCTTTTTGTTTCTGTATTAATGAAATTCCCACAGTCGGCCCAAGGGGTCTTTTTTTGTTGCTTTCTGATGACTAATTATGAGTTTTGCGGCATCTATTTCCAGCAGGCTTTTAAATGCCATAAGATTAAAGCGTCATGTTTTGAGGGTGTTTTATTAGATTAAGGGACTCTTTCATAGTTGACACTGACTATTCATTTTCTTAATCTTCCTGTGGGAATCCATTTTTTGCACTGTCTCCCAAACTTCCCGTGCTTTGAGTTTCACTGTGTTTATAATGAAAACTGTTGTTTTATTGACTTCCTGGACACACTTGTTCATGTTTTAGTGCACTTTCATGTCAAGCATCCTTGAGTCTACATAACATTCTCATGACTATGAGCACCACTTTTTCCCAACCTTTTCCTCCTCTTGCTGCCCATCCCTGCTTGCATCCCTTTGTGCTTCCTTAAGCACATTTTTGTGTCATTAAATGGGAAGATCTGGTTTAATGGTGACATCATTTCTGTGTGGCTCAGAAAAATCCCCTGATGTGGCTTTCTTGTTGGACTTGACCAACATGGCCGCTTGGCCCTAGGAGGTGGATGATGGAAGAGTGGGCATGAGTGGAGCATTATTAAGGTCTTGAATGACGAGGGAGGCATGGAACAAGCTTATAATTACATAGAAGGTATGTAATTACTGTCAATGTTATCCTGTTTGCTGGTAAAAGATGTGTTCGCATTACCCAAATCCTTTTTCCCCACTTTTCTTACTGGTCCTGTCTTGTCGTCTGCTGCTGTTGAATAGTCTCACTAATTCCACTCACTTTTATCGTATTTCCTGTACGATAATTCGCTTCGGTGTATAAGTCTCATTTATTTAGAAATAAATAAAGACCAAGAACAGACATTTCGTCTGGAATGGAAAGTTATTCAACTACACACACACACAGAACAACAGGATGAGAAGATACGTAACACGAAGCGTAACATATTAACAGTTATTGCATATTCTTGCATATTCATGAGCATGCA
Organism: Doryrhamphus excisus; assembly: GCF_037039965.1. Taxonomy (NCBI): domain Eukaryota; kingdom Metazoa; phylum Chordata; class Actinopteri; order Syngnathiformes; family Syngnathidae; genus Doryrhamphus; species Doryrhamphus excisus. The sequence continues at coordinate 19,852,533 of NC_136362.1, forward strand.
AATTTGTGGATTTTTGGTGAAAATATTATGTTTCTGAATTTTTAATGCGGAAAATACATCTCAGTGATAATATAAATAATGCAAATAAAATATACAAATATAATAGTAACAGTGACTTTTTATTCTCTTCTGATGCTGTATCTAAGCCCTCAGAAGTGCCCTTGTACTCCCTCCAAGGGGCAAAGGCAAGCTAATGGACTGGAAGTGACAGTGACTTATTTAGTTCTGGTTTCTTAATCGAAACGGAGGACGTATCTGAAGCCCTGCGCCATCTCATTTTGCTTCTTCACTATTTTTTCATCTTGTCTTCCTCAGTGCTGCTCTCTCTCATACATATTTGACAACTTCCAAATGAACTCCCTCAACTTAAGCTTAGCGCATGGCTGCCTTGCCTCGTGTGCTTTTAATGTGTTTGGTTTGCCTATTAGACTGTGTGGATATTTAAATACACACCAGTGGAAATGTTGTTTGCATTGCAGGAGGGAATATAAGTAGCCCAGTAAAAAAAAAAGGCATCGTATTTAAAGTGGTAAAAGCATAACTTGACTCTTAGATGATACAAATGTTAAACTTGCAGAGAAAAGTAATTGCACGAGTGTGTGTTTGTGTTTGATGATGCTGGTTGAAGCAGTGATTTTTGTCACAGATATCTGTGAGAATGTGTGTGTGTGTGTGTGTGTGTGTGTGTGTGTGTGTGTATGTGAGTGCATGTGTGTATGTGTAGGGCCAGCCTGTGGTTTTAACTAAAAGCCTACTGTGTAAATCTTTTATTCCTTTTACTGCTTTCCTGATGGCAAAAAAGAGAGGGGGAGAAATGGATGGCAGAACTGTTACTTCAATTATGAGTCAATTTGTGGTAAAAAAGAAAATAAAAGTAATTTGTACTCAAAATAACAACTTAAGCTGAAAAATAGCTGCAAATGGCAAATTGACATAGGAATGTATCCATGAATCTCAAACTGTCGATATTGTTTTTTTCATTACATCTATATAATTCAAACCGGGGGTGGGCAAACTTTTTGACAAAAACTACATAACAGCCCACCGGGAATTATTTGTCTTATTTTATCAGTGAAAAAATGTGCCTGTTTTCAGGAGCACTTCAAACATCAGACAACATCAAATAACAAAAGTTTAAATTAAATACTTTGGAAAGTCTTTGTTGTGTTTTTCTTGGTAGGCAGCCGAATTCATTCTATTTGGTCCTGAAGCAATATAACAGCCACAGACCATCAACACTACCACCACCATATTTTACTGTTGCTAAGATGCAGGGTTACTTCTACGCCACATGTAATGGGACAAAAAGTTCAACTTTTGTCTTCGTCTTGTATTTCCCCAAAGATGTTGGGGATCATCAAGATGTTTTCTGGCAAAAATGAGACAAGCCTTAATATTCTTTTTGTCCAGCTGTGGTTTTCATCTTGGAACTCTGCCTTTCAGGTCGTTTGAAAGTTCACCACTGTTCCATGTTTTTTTCCATTTGTAAATAATGGCTCTCTCTGTGGTTTGCTGTAGTCCCAAAACTGGCTTTGTAACCTTTTCCAGATTGATTGATCTCTAAAAAATCTCAAGTTATTTTTAACAGGGAGGGTCACCACTTTTTCACACAGGGCCATGTAGGTTTGGATTTCTTTTCTCCCTTACTAATAAAAACTGCATTTTGTGTTCAGTTGTGCTGTCATTGACTAATATTTCATTTAGTTTGATGACCTGAAACAAATGACAAACATACAAAAAAAGAAATCAAGAAACAGTTTTCCACACCACTGCAAAATTGTGTAATGTTTTAAATTGAAATAATTCATTAATTCATTCATTTTCTACCGCTTTTTCCTCACGAGGGTCGGGGGGGTGCTGGAGCCTATCCCAGTTGTCTTCGGGCGAGAGGCAGGGTACACCCTGGACTGGTCGCCAGCCAATCACAGGGCAAATCTAAATAATTATGTTAGCATTTATTTTCGAGTACCTTGTGTAGAGGGACAGTGCAATTCTACATTATGGCAAACTTACACATTAATAAAAATATTAACTGTATTTTTTTGCATTTAATAACAGCACAACCATATGTGGGGTATTTGACTGAAAGACAGTAACACAGGCAACACAGTAGGGGTGCATGCACTGCCAAACTTTCACTATTTCACACAACCAAAGAAGCCATGGGGTGTCTACACTGCTTACAGTATCATGAACACTTGGAGGATGCCCAGTGGCATACTATGTTGTGATTGTCTACTCATGTTTGTATTTCTTCTGGTACATGTGCATGGTGGCACAGTGGATTCAGAGCCACCAGTGATTGGCAATAATCTGCGAGTATTTGAGACACTTTTTGACATGCAATTATGTCTTAAATGGCTTATTTACTCTTATTATATACAGTAAAGTCTTGTTATATTGATATCGGTTATAACGAATTACTACTTATTACGATACTATTTTCATTTCCCGGCAAATTTCTAGTCTTTTATGATATAATTAGTTCTGTTAGTACGATACCCGGTTATTATGATAATCCGGTTACTACGATGCCCTTTTCATCTCCCGCCAGCCAATTTGGTCTGCTTATATCGATACAAAAGCAGCTTAAATCAGTCTTTGCTTAAGGATTTCAATACCAAAAAAGAACACGGCGAACGGCTGCTTCCAGTCAACTTTATTTTTCACACTTCCACCACCAGAGCACAGCACACACAGCGATTCCCGCACTTCCTGGTTCACAGGTCATGCTCAACCCGCCCCACAAAGCTGGCCAAACACATGCCTGCAACAGAAGAACCAACTGACATAGCATACACACCTATTCCAAGGAAGACACAAGCGTACAACTACATGTATTTAATTGTGTTGTATTCAGATATCTTTTTATCGCTTGCAATAATCACTGTTTTTCATATGTACATGCTAGCGTTCGGGGTGTAGAATCTATACACACGAGAGAAACCACGAACGCAGTTGGTTCTTCTGTTGCAGGCATGTGTTTGGCCAGCTATGTGGGGCGGGTTGAGCATGACCTGTGAACCAGGAAGTGCGGGAATCGGTGTGTGTGCTGTGCTCTGGTGGTGGAAGTGTGAAAAATAAAGTTGACTGGAAGCAGCCGTTCGCCGTGTTCTTTTTTGGTATTGAAATCCTTAAGCAAAGATTGATTTAAGCTGCTCGACATTGTTCTATACTATAGAACAATGTCAAGTGCATTATTGCCCACTTTTAATGCAGTTCGGCGCAGGATCGGATATATGGATAGTCTTATGGATAGTTATATCGGTATTTTTTCCGACTCCCGAGAATATCGATATAACGAGACTTTACTGTATACTATTTTGGGTAACAAGAGTGCAAAGGTGACTATATGGGTGTTATGTCATGTTCAGAGGACTCAAATAATGTTAAGAAAAACATATTTAGAGGTTTGAAACAAGTTTCTCTTCTTTAACTATGAAAATGTTTTATGAATTATGATAATTATTATTATTGAAATATGAATATAAATGTATGAATAAGGAATCCGACGTTGAGGAAATTCAAGTCGGGTTTGGAACCAATTAACCGCAACAAATGATTTATTTAGATAAAAAATCTGTGACTTTGCTGAGTTCTGGATATGTATGTATGTATGTGAGCATTCACTGTACACATTTTCCAACTGGGGTGTGTTTGTGTGTCCTCTTCCTGGTTTTGGTACCAAACCATGATCACACCCCTCCCCTAAATCCCACCTTCAGAGGTGCAGCAGAGGCTGAGAGGCTCACATGAATAGTTTTGGTTAATGTTGCTTATAAAAATGTCCAAGAGAAGTGAACTTGGATTTGTCCTGTCTGGTCCTTATTCTGTCAAAGTCATAGAAAACAATTACAAGTTAAGCTCATTGTGGTGAAGGTGACACAATAAGAAAGCTTGTGTTGGTGCTGAGGAACGCTCATTATCCTCAGTGATGCTCTTTGGATTGGAGTCAATTTCTCTCAAAATCACAGTTTTAGCCTCTTTGAGTTGAGAGATTTTATTTTCTTATTTATATTCCAGCTTCTTATTTTTGCTCATAGCCTCTTCTTTGCAGGCCTCACTTCATCTCTCCTGGCTCTGTGTCCTTCATGAAGCACATCTGCTGCTCATCCTTTTTGGTTTTGTGTTTTTTTTTATATTTATTTTCACACAGTGAAGATAAATGATGAAGGCGTCTCTCCCAGGTCAGGCTTGTCTAGATTGTGAAGGATGTTGTGTTGAGAAATGTGTATTTATTTTTTGTGGATGCTGAATTCTTTCTGCTGCCTCTGCACCAGATTTTGGCTTCATAAATGTTTGTTTATAGCTATGTGTTTGTGCCATCAAGCCTAAATAAAATCATTGTATATTGTCCAAAACTAATTTTCATAGAATTGACTTGCTTGACAGTCACAATTTTCGTATAAGTGGTCCTTAAGGTTCCACAATGTCTTTTAACTTCACAAGGCCAAGCCCCATTAACTTGTCATTAGTGACCGTGAATGACTGCAGCTGATAGTGTTCTTTGGCAGCATAACATGATTTGTTTGACAACACTCATTGGATTGTTCATACTCAGAAGAGTGGGAAAGTCTGTGAGACTTGGTGAAAAAAGAAGGAGACTGAGATTTAGAAATATTTTACAATGTCATTTGGAGTGCTGTGTTATTTGTCAGCAGGTTGTTACTTCCTGGTTCATAGAAGATGACTTTGACTTTCTAATAATGAGAGAGTTGGACAGTTCCATTGATTGCTGTAGCCGTCTATTGTCAAGTGGTCGTCCCGCACCACTTCACAGTTTGAATTTTGTGGCTTCACTAAATCACGGGACGACAAAAATAAATAAATTAAAAACACAGTTTTTTATGATTAAATGAGAAGAATCCAAACCTACATGGTCCTGTGTGAAAAAGTGATGACCCTCACTGTTAAAACATAACTTAACTGAGATTAATTGAGCTCTATCAGCCTGGAAAAGGTTATAAAGCCATTTCTAAAGCTCTGGGACTCCAGCAAACAACAGTGAGAGCCATTACCCTCAAGTGGAAAAAAACTGGGACAATTGTGAACCTTCCCAGGAGTGGCTGGTCAACCATAATTACACCAAGACCACAGCAATAACTCATCCAAGAGGTCACAAAAGACCCCACAACATCAAAGAACTGCAGGCTTCACTTGCCTCAGTTAAAGTCAGTGTTCATGACTCCAACATAAGAAAGAGACGGCCTGCGTAGCAGATTTCCACCACTGCTGAAGAAAAAGAACATTAAGGCTCGTCTCAATTTTTGATGATCCTCAAGACCTTTGGGAAAATACTCTGTGGTCTGCTGGTTTTGCTGTTCACCAAAAAATCCTGAAGCAAGTGCACCTCTGAATGGCTGAAGAAAAACAAAATGAAGACGTTGGAGTGGCCTTGTCAAAGTCCTGACTTGAATCGTATCGAGATGCTGTGTCATGACCTTAAAAAAGCCTGTTCATGCTGGAAAAACCTACAATTTGGCCGAATTACAACAATTCTGCAAAGACCAGTGTGCCAAATTTCTTCCACAGTGCTGTAAGAGACTCATTGTTATTGCAAACGCTTGATAACAGTTATTGCTGTAAGTTATAAGGTTTGGGTGGGATCACTTTTTCACACTGTATCCCACCCACTAGCTAAATTTATATCAAAATCGTTATTGCATTGTGTGTAATCCTGTTTTTACTTTAGTTTTTACTTATTCTGTGGAAATATGGGGTAATAACTATAAAAGCAATCTTCACTCGCTAAATGTACTGAAAAAAGGTCAGTAAGGATGTGAACAAATGTAACAGTTACTGATTGTAAAAGTACCAGATGGAGGGGTAGGATTTAATAAGCTTTGCTTCTTCCTACTCCTTTTGGACATGTGGAACTGTGAACTGATTATGGGATGCACTCAATTGTAATCTGATGCATGTTCAAATGAAATAAAACCATTACCATTCGTGTAGTACTGTATATTATTTAAAACATTACTATTTGAGCATCCACGAATAAATACATGCTGTGGCAAATAAACTGGAGTGCCCTGTCAAAGAAGTATGTCGACATGTTAGCTGGAAGATGCTGGCTGTGTGTGCATTTCGATTCATATTTATAGTAACATGTTTGTGTATTATCCCAGTTTTCACTCTGTAGAATACAGAATGCATAGTACGTGTAACCTCAGAGGACATTCCCACTTTATGACAGGAAACCACTTCATGATGAAGCACATCCACCTGTCAAGCTGCCTGCACCGTATTGTTATACCTTTTCACAAAAGCACTTTACTATCTCTCCAACTGCCACAGATAGTTATTGTGTATTGCGGTACAGCGGCTCTTCTCTGGCTAAAATGACAGGCTGCGATCGTTCCAAGAGGCCGCTTGTACTGAACTCCCCACATTTTGCAAATTGTAGCTAAGCCCATATCCCTCTGGGGAACACAGTGGCTAATGCACCATTTCAGTGCTATAAATACACCCACAGAACATGCTCACAGTTGTATTGTTATGTGATTATTATTTTATTTCCACCTACTGCAAAGGGGCCTTTTGTGGTTTATTAATGTCTATCACTTTTCGGAAAAACTGAAGCAGAGTAAAAGAAAAAAATCTGTAGAATCATAGGCGTGCAGCCATAATTCTGTCCCATATGTCTGAATGTTAGCAGTGTGTGTTCCTAATGTATGCTTTCAGCATCCCGGTAAGCACACATCATCGCTAATTAACTTGGGAACATAAGTTGTTTTTGTCTATGTGCAATGGAGATATACAACAGCTCTGTCTGGTTACATCACATGGATGAGTATTGTTTAATTGAGCAATAAATGGTGGTGTATCTGGTATCCATTTTGCATGCATCTTTCTGCAAAATCACTTATTAGTCCGACCGCAATAGCTCAAAATGGCTCACTGCTGAACAGGAAAATGGTTGTATAATATATTCTGCATGTTTTACTTCTTTGCTTCTTTGTGCACTCTCAAAAGGGTACAAGTGTAGGTAATATAAGGATGACCGTAAAGCTGATCTCCTACATATTTAACAGTTTTTTGAAAAACAAAACTTCTAGGAAGTTGACTTGTAAATACAGCAACAATCCTGCTACGTCTTCTCATTCTCTGCAGGTCAGAGGTTTGTTAAGATGCAGAGTTAAGATGCACCTCAGTCTCATTTTGATGTGTTTATGAAAGAGAGCAAACAGGTAGTGCCAAATATTTTGGTTGTTGTCAAAATGTAAATAAATGCATACAATGAACAGGCTATTACTACCATGTTCTTATTATTAACAGTGGTTAGAGCTGCTGTGTCACTGGGAGCAACCTGATTTAAGTATGTACATCTTTTTTATTAAAAATATTTGTATACTATGTTGAATTAATGAATGAATTTGAAATCTACGGCAGTGAATGGCCAATCTTATTTGGATCAATTTATGCCAATTTTATATCAAATCAAATCAAATCAACTTTATTTGTATAGCACTTTTCCTGCAAAGATATGCAACTCAAAGTGCTTTACAGAATTAAAACAATTTCCACAATTAAAAGGAAAAAAAATGCAGTTGAAGTCGTTATTTGTGGAAATATAGAGCCATTTTTTTAATTTTTGGTAACATATGCTAGATATGTGGTAGTGTTGTTTATTTGGTTGAAAAAAATGCAACCTGGAGCTGATGACATAGAACAGCTTTAATGTTTTGTGTTACCACTAAGAATGTTGGTTTATAATGACAACAACAATGTTTATTTCCTTTCAAACGTGTTCCAAAACAAATGTGTTTGACTGTTTGTTGGAAGCTTTGTGTATGATGTATTTTTAAATCAATAGGATCCCTGAGGCATTCCAACAAAAAAAATAATAATGATAAACAGTGCAACTCTTTTTTTGAATTTTACATATGTAACCTATGTAGGTGGAGCGAACGTGACCTACTTGAGAAAGAGTTACACATCCAGCCTCATGCAATCAATGTGCGAGCTTGTGAGATGATTCTGAAAGAAAAAAAAGCCTCTGGGGAAGGACTACACAATTCACTTTTTTTTTCCAACCTTTTGTTAAGCTATATTTCAATATTTATTGGAACAAAACCTCTGGGGAAAAATTGTACAATAAAGCTGATTTTTGTTGTTACTTGGAAAATACATAGAGAGAGTATAACATTTTTGTGGCAAAGTACATGTGTTTTGTGCACTTTAGAGTGAGCTAATGTTCCTAAAAAATAGTATAAGTCCAATGTGACTTAACTTTTCGTCCAGTTTAATTCCAATCTTAACGCATCGTCTAATATCTGTGTATATACAGTATATGTCAGAATACCAAGGTTACAATAACAAAATCATGACATGCCCGGTGATACTGTTCAACTCCAGTCCTTATGTTGTCAGTAACACAGTAAGTAGTAAGTTTCTCAAGTTTACAATAAGTAAATTGGGGTGGCTAGTTTGCTATGCTAGTGGCAGGTGTCTGTTATGTCCCTGCAGTGATCCCGTAGCCTGTATAATGTGACGTAAACAAAGAGTGGAAAAGTAACTACTGGAGTGTTATTTCATGTCTACAGGGCTCATAAACAGGTTTACTATGCTGTAACTATGAAAATATTCTGTTTATTAATGTTGAATTCATTTATTGCTGTTGGTTCTGGACCCAATTAACTGTGATAAACGAGGGGCTGATTTATTTAAGCAAGACAGTTAGTTAAATGACAATCTATAAACTTGTAATACCTGTACGTTAAGCGTTCAATCAATCATCATCACGATACGCACGTTCTGCAACCAAATAAGTCATTTCTGTGCTGTACTGTGATGTAACAATACGGCTAATTTACATAAGACCGACCTCACTCTTGACTTGAAGGCATCCACCATCGCCTTTTCTTGCAAGTGATGACACAGAATTGCTATCTTGACAACGCCAAAAGCTAAGCAGAGCTGGATGCACAGATTGTCACGCATCATTACATCATCTCACAGCCACGGAGGACATCAGAGCAAAGTGTTTCGCCGATTGTCAGCCGTTCCTGTTGGGTCTCCAGACCTTCGTCACAAGCAGAGGCGATCTGTGTTTACTGCTGCAAGGCTGGACCAATCCCTGTAAATAAGACTCAGGCTGTAGTTTTCTGTAATGTTGCCACACTCAGTCTGACCTCTTAAAGCGCCAACACATCAAATTTGACTGCTGATGTGGTGTTTAGAGGGGGGTTTAACTGATGCTTGTGGGATTACAGGAGAATTGCATTCACAGTCCAGCCTACTATACCCTCGTCAAAAGGCTAGCCCTATAACTGCATCTCCATCTGTTGCGGGTCAACCTCCTTCAGCTAGAGTTCGTACCGTCACCTGGCTAACTGTCGGAGAAGGTGTTTGTCCAATTTCCGTCTATAGCAGGGGTCTCAAACTCAATTTACCTGGGGGCCACTGGAGCTAGGACCTGGGCAAGGCTGGGCCGCATCAGGTTTTCCAAAAAAAAAAACGCATTTATTAAAACAGAAAAATATACAAACTTTTTCAGTGCTTTGGTTCCAATTTTCTACAATAAAAGCTCTGATAAGACATTCCATTGTTCTCATATATCTTAATTTTTATTTTTCTGCACAAAATAAGATGAAAAATAAATAAACAAATCAAGAATAAAGAAAATCAATCAGTAATAAATAAATATAATAATAATAATAAAATGGCAAATAATGAAAACTTAAGAAACCACATATAGTTGGTGGGTAGACAAATCATTTTTTTCAGATTAAAATTAACAAAGCATTGTTAGAGCCCTGTAGACATGACAAAACACGACTATAGTCACATTTATACTTTTTTTATTTACAACATATTGCGCAACTGCAGGGTCTTGAGACACATGCTAACTCGCAAACTAGAGAGCTAGCGACCTAAACGGTAGCCTTCAAGTTATTTCCTTTAAACTTAAATAGCCAAAAACTTACCACTTCCACACGGATAGGGAGGATAACTATTAACTGTTATTTAAGCTTTAACACGAACATTAATCAAACGTAATATTTTTTTCTGGGTACATGATACCATACAGCATCCATATCAAACTTGCGCGGGCTGCACTAACAACTTTCATATCAAGGCGGGGGCCTCAAACTAGTGTCCTGCGAGCCACATTTGGCCCGCGGGCCGCGTGTTTGAAAACCCTGGTCTATAGAATCCACACTGTTGTAATATAATATAATATCTTGCAGGTTTTTAAGCCAGATTTTGACTGTAGTAGCTAACGCTGCTGTAGCTACATGAACAGGACGTGCGTCATTTTGCACTGACTGCCATAGTCGTTGTTTTGAGTTTCATTGTGTATGCCTATGGAGAACATCTACTTTCCTCCAATTATACTCAGTGGGAATAAAACACCACACACTCGAGGCCAGCTAAACTGACCTAGCTGGGTAGGCGTGCATTCCCTCAACTGCTTAAATGTGCATTCAAAGTGAAATTATCTTTCACTTGGCAGCATCGCAAGTGTTTTTAATGGCCTTTGTTTCCATGCAGCAATGAAGGAAACGGATGTGCCTCCGTCCTTGGAGATGCGTCATGTCTTCTTGTTGGAAAGATAATGTTTGTCAATCTGCTTTTTAAATGTTTTTACTCTACCTCAAGGTGTTTCTGCACTGTACATGGAAAAAAAAACATGGAGGAGACAGTAGCTTTTTATGAGCAAATCTCTCCTTGTAGTTGAAAGAGTCCTTGTGAAGGCCTCCTCCGTCATGCAGTGCTCTAGTCATTTTGGTTAACTGGCGACCATCCCTGCAGTTATTATTGCAGTCTGTAATGGGAAGCTGCCTGGAGACACACGCCCTAATAAGATTCCAAAACATGCTGCCTTCTCCAAAGTAAAGTTTTCCTTTTTTTAACCTTACTATCATTCCTTTTTTCTTGTACATTTTTCTAAGTAGTGAGTCTCCGGGGGGGAGCATAGGCTGTAACTCCTGGCTGCCTCCTCCACCTCCTCTGTTTTCCACTTTGATGTGAGCTTTTCTTTCTGACGCTGCTCTGCGGCAAAAGAAACACCCAAGCTCTCCTTTCCCTACTCGTGCCCGTATTTTGATTCCCTTTATAAATGCCGCAGCTGAAAACAAAACAGATACTTTTTGCCCCTTATTTGTCGTAACAACGCTCAGGTGTCGAGTTTCGCTTTTCATTGCAGGGACCGTAAATGTCAGACACAATTTTATTGGCTAACGTTTGCACAAAACTGAAATACTCACTCGCCGCTAATGTTGGTCTACTGTGTCTCCATTGAGTAGTTAGTTAGTTAGTGCCACTAAAATATTAAATGTCTCTTGGCTAATCAACCATGTTCTAGTCAACATGAGGCTAGCAGCTAACGTTACTATAGTGCTGCTGTAATACTTAACCCAGTACCTAATAAATCTGTTATTCTCTTGACTAGCTAACATCAGTGGCACTGAAAGATTCCATCTCACAGCCAATGGCGTACTATCAAGTATTTCGATATCTAGCATCAAAGTACTTCATCTCAAAGCTAATGACACACCATTCAGTCAATCTATAGACAGTCTCACCGCTAATGACATGCTAACCAGTCAAGCGAGTGCAAACAGCTAATGTACTAAAAATCTTTCAGCTAATGGCGTGCTAGCAAGTTAACCTGACATTAACAGTGGCACTATTTGTTCCAGAAAGGTCTAGATTTTTCCCAAATACAATTAATTTGTTCCAGACAGCACAGTTGTACAATTATAGTTTTACATGCAGCAAACAATTTGAAATACATTAATGAACAATTTTACCTTCACTGAAGGTGTTCCCCAAGACAGAATATGGCAGCGAGATCAACACATTCCTCTTCAACTCTTCAACAGAGTTATGTCTTGAATTAAACAGTGTGACAAAGAAAGTTGTAAGTGTCAGCATTTCGATAAAAAAACAAAAAAAAGAACAAAGGTGAGAAACACCATTAGATTCATGACAACAGGGAACAGTCACGTCTTCAATTAAGCTGTATCTAACCTTGAAATTTGTCATTTATATGCATTTATAATTGTTTTATGCATGTAAAGCTATAATTGAAAAACGATAACAGTGTGTATTGTGTTAACATTCCTTAAAGTCAACCACTGATGACATCATAGACGGGCGACACAGTTTCCACTTGTCATTTGAATACATTAAAAACACAGTTGGACTCAAGCAGTGTATTAATAGCATGACAAGATGCGTGCCATACCGTACGCAAAAATAGGCAGAATTTTGGCATAAATTGTCCATGTTACACCACCTGGGGCAGCTGAAGTTGGAATTTTGGAATTTTGCCCATCATTCTTGCTCAAAATTCCCCCAAAAGTGAATTTCCCCATTAATTAGCTTATTTACAAGTGTAAAGGTGTTGATGTGAGTGTAAAGCTGACTGTGGGGGTGTTAGTTCGAGGCCTCTAATAATGTTCAAAACCACATTTAGAAGACCTGTTTTCTATATGCACTCACAACAAAAGTATTCCCAGACATACAAGGTGAAAAACATGTGAAACATCCTCCTAGAAATGGGCCTTTTTTTTTAGCCAGGTGTGACTAGTTGTTACCATGGAAACACACAGGACTGTACCTCTCGCCAGAACACGAAACAAAGCAATTTTAGGTTAAATGTAGGGCAGTCTTTGTTCCTGAGAAGCATCATTTAATATGTAATGTCATACTTATCACAAAACCATCTCAAGTCTCGCTTGTTCACAGATGATTAACACGAGCCCCGCAGAGCAGCTCTATAATTAGGAGGAAATGTTGTTTGGAGGTCACATGGCCAGTAAAAAAACACCTTGCAGTGCAGCAGGGTAAATGTGAGAAGAGATGAATGCAGTTCACATTCACTGCCATTTTTACAAAATTTATATATATATATATATACACAGTAAAGTCTCGTTATATCGATATCGGTTATAACAAATTACTACTTATTACGATACTATTTTCATTTCCCGGCAAATTTCTAGTCTTTTATGATATAATTTGTTCCGTTACGATACACGATTATTATGATAATCTGGTTACTACGATGCCCTTTTCATCTCCCGCCAGCCAATTTGGTCTGCTTATATCGATACAAAAGCAGCTTAAATCAATCTTTGCTTAAGGATTTCAATACCAAAAAAGAACACGGCGAACGGCTGCTTCCAGTCAACTTTATTTTTCACACTTCCACCACCAGAGTGCAGCACACACACCGATTCCCGCACTTCCTGGTTCACAGGTCATGCTCAACCCGCCCACATAGCTGGCCAAACACATGCCTGCAACAGAAGAACCAACTGACATAGCATACACACCTATTCCAACGAAGACACAAGCGTACAAATACATGTATTTAATTGTGTTGTATTCAGATATCTTTTTATCGCTTGCAATAATCACTGTTTTTCATATCTACATGCTGGCGTTCGTGGCATGTGTTTGGCCAGCTATGTGGGCGGGTTGAGCATGACCTGTGAACCAGGAAGTGCGGGAATCGGTGTGTGTGCTGTGCTCTGGTGGTGGAAGTGTGAAAAATAAAGTTGACTGGAAGCAGCCGTTCGCCGTGTTCTTTTTTGGCATTGAAATCCTTAAGCAAAGATTGATTTAAGCTGCTCGACATTGTTCTATACCCTAGAACAGGGGCGCTCATTGAGTCAATCGCGATCTACCGGTCGATCGCGGAGGTGGTACGGCGTGACATTAAAAAAATATCATCCTGGCATCAATGCCGTCACTTGATTTATATACAGGGCAGCCATTCAGATGACAACTGAATGTTGCCCTTCGGGTGACCAATCAAATCAAACAACGTCTCTAAGTGCAGCAGAACTTACAATGTCAGCCTATCATCCATCCCCGTTACTTGATTGACATACAGGACAACCAATCAGATGACAACTGAATTTTGACCTTTAGGTCACCGCTCATGCGTAAACAACGATGCAAAGTGCTAAGCTAGTCGGCGAATTGCGTCAGATTTTAAGCCCTTGCTAAAGTTTATGGTCACTAAAATGAGTGAAGTAGCTGGACCAAGTAAAAAGGCAAAAACATATCACTTCCATACGGAATGGGAGGTGGACTTTTTTTTTCACAATGTCTTTTTCGAAGTGCGTTTGCCTGGCTAACCTGGCTATCAGCAGCTACTGTCCGGACTATGCATCCCTGGCTGATTCAATTCAGTGCAAGTCATCAAAGTAAACTCAGGTAATTACAAAAAATGTTAATAGTTAATTATGTGTGTTTTGCAATATTGGCTCATTTGGTTATGTAAGGTACATCAACATACATTGTACGTACAAATAATCCTCAATACATTTGAAAATAAATAGATGTTTTGCATTTTTGTAGTGGGTAGATCATTTTGACTCGGTCATTTTAAAAGTAGCTCGTATGCTGAAAAAGTGTGAGCACCCCTGCTATAGAACAATGTTGAGTGCATTATTGCCCACTTTTAATGCAGTTTGGCGCAGGATCGGATATATGGATAGTCCGGTTATATCGGTATTTTTTCCGACTCCCGAGAATATCGATATAACGAGACTTTACTGTATATATATTTTTTACTTATTGATTGATTTTTTATTACTGATCAATTACTGTAGTAGTCTGAAGCATCGGTGGACCAGCCAGGGCACCTTAATGTTCAGAGTTGTGTATCCGTGCCAAGTAGTGTGGGACTTTGAATTGTTGCTCAACTGCTCTCAACTGAAAATCTCCATAAAAAATAATCAACATAATCTGCCAACCAAAGAAGAAAATTTGACTCATGTTGGCAGAAATACAGTATCCTGTTTTTTGCAGCGTTGACTATAGTACTTTAATATTCAATTACACTCTTGTCGGGGCAGCTCAAGAGCAAACAAAACCCATTTTTTATTATGAGTAAACTACTAGACTAAAATGCATTAAAAAGAGGCTGTTGTTGTGAAATAGTTTAAATAGACGTCTTAGATAAAGGTCAGAGAACACTTAACCAAACCACTTAACCGGCATTTCATTTATTTTGTTGCAACAAGTTGACAAATCGTCTCTAGTCAGGGTGTGTAGAAGGCTTAGTGCGCACAATGGCTCCAGATATTGTATAAACACACCGCACCTGTTGCAAAAAACACAGCAGTGTTCACATCTCAGATAAAAGTGGACCCCCGCCCTCTGTCGTCTAAGGTCAATCTGTGAAAATAATCACCGTTTTTGTTTTTTTTTTGTCTCCAGATGAACTAGGACATGATCTGACGTGCCTATGTTGGCTTGGTTACATGCTTGCTGATAGATCTGAAGTTAATTAACAGTGCTCTTTTTGTCTTGATGACTGACACTAGCGAGCAAGCTTCAACGTGGGTTTGGCCTTTGAGGAGGGAGTTGAGGGGCACACAATGGTGGGCTTTGTAGGTGGCTGTAACATACGGGAGAGGCTTCATGATGTCAGAGGAAGGAGCTCTGGCCTTGAGTCATATCTTCAAGTCCAGCGCTATTCCAGTTTTTATGACATCTTCACACAGCTGGATGAGCGTGGCAGCAGGTGGTGCAGAAGTAGCCCGCTGGCGGAGGGAAGATACAGTTCCGTTTAATTATAGTAGTTAATATGGAAACAGCAGAGTGGAGAGTGAGATGCTTCCTAATGGTAGCTTCACAGCCAATGTCATCACGCTCTTGGCAGCGGCGTTCCCAATGAACTCACTGGATGGACATTCATTCATTCATTCAATTTTTACCGCTTGTCCTCACGAGGGTCTCGGGGGTGCTGGAGCTTATCCCAGCCGTCTTCGGGCGAGAGGCGGGGTACACCCTGGACTGGTCGGCAGCCAATCACAGGGCATGGATGGACAGAGGGAGCCTCCAAAATAAATGGAAGAATGATTTTGCCTCGAGTCATTGAGTCATGACCAAATCTACTGTGTTCAATTCCATGCAATCGTCATAATCCTACTACTGTATACCAAACTGGACTTTTAAATATCTTATATTAACTGTTCAATTATGTTAACTCAATCAATCACAGCCATTTTTCAAAAGCTGTCGCTCCCCATTTTTGATGATTTTGACTGATTTTCAAAGCACACAGAATATTGTGTTCTTGGGCTATATAGACATGGTATATACCAAATGAAAGATTAGACTCTCGTCTTTCATCAAAAAAATCAGCATTCGGACATACGTTCAAAAAAATATCAAACTTTCACTTTGACACAAATGTATCCATATTGAACCAAAATGTATCAACAACAATGCCACAACATACAGTAAACAACACAAAAGAATGGGTGTTTTACATTAAAATAACAATATTTACAAATTCTGTATAACTGTATAACTCAATTTGTAACTGGACTCTGCACGCATTTGCGCACGTGTGTTAAAATTTCCCTCCAATGTGTAACCTGTTTCGCGCAACATGGCTCCAAGCATACCATTTCACAGACAAAAAGACAGCTTTGGAAAATCAGGCTTCTATCATTGTTCACCACCACACGTGCACTGTTGGAAGTTGCATTTAGACATTGTTGGCAGATCTTTATGGACTTAAAACGCAAGGATACCAAGGGACTACAGAAGATAGGCATCCACCTCAACAATGTCTTTGTTTTTATCAATGGCGGTTCTATCATCAGTGGGCCCAGGGCTGGACCACATATCATCTTCTAAAGCTGTGGTGGTGGGCTGCATGGGAGGGCGGACTGCCTCGGATGTGTCGTGCCGCTGCTGTGTCTGCAATTAGCCATTTTTTTATGACTTATTTATTTAATGTTTTTCCATAACCAGCAGCACATGAATGGAGAACATCGCAAACTGTTAATTTAATGACAAAGTTGCTGAGAGCTCATAGTCTAAAATGTCAAGCTTAAGTTGTGATGATGATTAATGTTAGTTGTCTGATGAAGAGTTCTCTTTGTACATTTTTGAATTGCACTTTTTGTTTAGCCGAAGAGTTAAATCTGAGCAACTGGACTCCCTTACAGACACTTTTTGTTCTAGTAATTTCAAGTTTTTTTTAGAACAAAAATCTATTGTTCATTAAAGTTGGAACATTCTGTTATTTTGCAGTACCTTAATTTAAACTGTACTGTATTTTCAGTGAATATTAGATATGAGTATAAGCAATCCTGCAATTTGTGTCACTGCTTGTCCTTAAAAGATGACTTTGGGTCCCACAGCCAAACCAGTTGAGAAACACTGGTCAATGTGAAACATGCAGTGGAACATTTTTATTGGCCAATAAAAACGGAATTGACAAAAAATTGACATAATGTGAGTAAAATGCTGTCATTGTGAGGAGGAGGAATCTTTGCGTGAGGAAGCATTTCACTTAAACGTGGCGGAATCTCATCACAAACACTATCCCATCTCCTTCCGAACTAAACAAGTTGAGCCGGACACCAGAAACCCTGGCAAAATTTGTGGAAAAAAGTAAAATTCCTTTTTTATGGAGCGTAAATGGGTTAACTTATCGTAGCAGAGAATGTTAGTACGACAGAGTGTGAGGCACCCAAGCTGTATGAGTGTGTGTTTTACTGCTTGTTAATGCAAACAAGTGGCTGATATCCCATTAGAAAAGATAGCCAAGCTAAATTTGTTTCTGCAATATTGTGAAATACACACTATATACAAGTAAAATAAGTGTAGAAAAAGTAAACAAAGAAATATTTATGATACAACTTATGAGAAACTCTTGCTCGTTGCTGTCCTTCTCTCTTTTCGTCAGAGCCAGTGATCTGTCAGTCTCTCTGTGGGATCCCTTTTAAAAGTTCTTCTCTTCTCTCATGCCTTAACTCCTTCAGAGAAGAGAACCATTGAGGCTTTCAGCTCAAGCCAGCACGTTCTAATGACAGTTTCCACTGAGCGAGAAGCGTTGTTCTTATCCCAGTCACTCACAGAAATGTGTCATTTTCTTCTTTGCACTTGGACACTAACCGAGAAAAGGACATTTTTATTTATTCTGCTTGGCTAGATGACACGTCTTCTTGTTTACCTTACTAGTTAATTTCATATCTCGGCAATAAATTAGTAGTTACATGGCTGACTACATTAGATAATTACATTTTCGGCAGCTGATGAGATGAATTTGGAAATCGGAATCCAGTGCAGTGAAACAGAAGGGAAACTTTTCACATAAAAATTCCATGTGTCGCATTAAAATGCAAAATGAGTGCTGCGTGCTTTTGAGCGGCAACAAACATCTATCAGCTACTTCGATGCCTCACTGCAGGTGGGTGGTTGACTGGAATGCCGAGTCAAATACGCAAAGAAGGAAAAGTTTAAAAACTTTGACACTGAGAGAAATTGAAAATAGAATCTGGCAGTTTTTTTTTTTTTTTGAATAATCTGACATTCAGAAACAAGGAGACAAGGTTTGTATGAAACGTACAATCATACTGAAAAAGACAGGAAAAACATCTTGAAGGCAGCATGCACATAAACACGGAGCACACGCAGAACCTCCAAGTTCGGGAAAGAACATTTGAAGAACTTTTTTTTTTCCCCCTTTCCTTTTTTTTTGGTGTGTCAAAGAAAAAGCCATGAAAAGACCTCTTTCAGGCTGGGATTGAAAGGGATTAGAAGGAGGCACATAGTGAAAGACACAAACATTCCTTCGCACATTTGGTACATTTACCTGTCAGAACGCTGCCATAAAGGACTTCCAGCCCCCTAAAGTCTTGTCACCAAAGGGATTTACAGCAGATTCATCATGTGGAAAAGGGAGAATAAAACCTAATATTTATATAATGTATAAAATGCTCCCTAAATCTTAGCTTTGAGAATCAGCACGTCTCATCTTTGATTTGGTCAGATGAGACAAACAAGATTTTGTGAATGTTCAAGTGTCACTTCGACCACTTTGAAGAGGAATTTGTTAAAAAATACTTTACTGGGCTGCATGGCGGGCAACCGGTTAGCACACAGGCCTCACAGCTAGGAAACCTGGGTTCAATTCCACACTCGGCCATCTCTGTGTAGAGTTGCATGTTCTCCCCGTGCATGTTGCGTTTTACTCCGGGGACTCCGGTTTCCTCCCACATTCCAAAAACAAGCTAGGTTAATTGGCCACTCCAAATTGTCCATAGGTATGAATGTGAGTGTGAATGGTTGTTTGTCTATATGTGCCCTGTGATTGGCTGGCCACCAGTCCAGGGTGTACCCCGCCTCTCGCCTGAAGATAGCTGGGATAGGTTCCAGCATACCCCATAACTTATGAAAATGAATGAATGAATAAATACTTTACCGCACCTTTTTACTTCATTGGTGATGATTCATTGCCCTGAAGGTCATCCTTTCAGTGTCAAGAACTTACACAGTAGATTAATTGTAGATTAGCTTTGGGGCCGCCAATGAATAGCGAAAAACTGCATGCAATTGATAAATAATATATAAATTGTCTATTTTTACACACAACTCCTACACCTCCAAACCCTCCAGATCAATATTTGCAATAAAACCCCCTCCTCTCCTCTTCAATTACCTTTGTTCAGTCACCACACAATCCCGATTTGAACACTAAATATGTCCTCATACACTTATTAAGAACATTTAAACAATAAATTATGTAGGCACACACCACTTTTTTTAAAGAATATACATTCTTTTTCTGTCATTTGAGTCATAATGGAACTCTTTCTATTGTCACTCAAGACAAACAGTAGAATCTTAGGTCCATGAAGTTGGAAGTAACCTACAAGCTAAAAAAATGATGAACAAACCGTTTAGTAAATTTAGTAAATCATATTTTTTTTTACATTTTTGTTCGTCAGTTTGAGTCGTTATTAAACGCTTTGCTCTTCCCCTAGAACAGGAGTCTCAAACGCGTGGCCCGCGGGCCAAATGTGGCCCGCAGGACACTAGTTTGAGGCCCCCGCCTTGATATGAAAGTTTAATGTTAGTGCGGCCCGCGCAAGTTTGATATGGATGCTGTATGGTATCATGTACCCAGAAAAAATTATTATATTTGATTAATGTTCATGTTAAAGGTTAAATAACTGTTAATAGTTATCCTCCCTATCCGTGTGGAAGTGGTAAGTTTTTGGCTATTTAAGTTGAAAGGAAATAACTTGAAGGCTACCGTTTAGGTCGCTAGCTCTCTAGTTTGCGAGTTAGCATGTGTCTCAAGACCCTGCAGTTGCGCAATATGTTGTAAATAAAAAGAGTATAAATGTGACTATAGTCGTGTTTTGTCATGTCTACAGGGCTCTAATAATGCTTTGTTCATTTTAATCTGAAAAAAATAATTTGTCTACCCACCAACTATATGTGGTTTCTCAAGTTTTTATTATTTGCCGTTTTATTATTATTATTGTTATATTTATTTATTTATTACTAATTGATTGATTTTCTTTATTCTTGATTTGTTTATTTATTTTTCATCTTATTTTGTGTAGAAAAATAAAAAGTAAGATATTTGAGAACAGTAGAATGTTTTATCAGAGCTTTTCCTGGAGAAAATTGGAACCAAAGCAAAGTTTTTTAAATTTTTTTGTTTTTAATAAATGCGTTTTTTGTTTTTTTTGGAAAACCTGATGCGGCCCAGTCTCACACAGACCCAAGCTCCAGTTAATTGTTAATTGAGTTTGAGACTCCTGCCCTAGAATATAATTGTATATATATATATATATATATATATATATATATGTATATATAAATTGTATATGTATGTGTAATGTATAATGTATAATATATATACACATTAATATGTAAATGTATGTATATATATATATATATATATATATATATATATATATATATATATATATATATATAAACCAGGCAGTAGCTTTCCCGCAATTGTACTTCCTCTTGTTGCACTGTAAGTCCCATCCCCTCCGCCCCAAAACCACAAATGGTCCAGTCCCGTCGTCTCACATTAACCTCCCTGAATCAGGAAGTAGCTCGCTCCCACCCGTACAGACAAAAATCATAATTTTAATATCTGTGCTCAGTTATTTGGAATATATGTACTGTGCGTATTCTTCTGTATTTGGTGTGCTTTCACCCTCTTTGTATTTGAATGGCAACCTTGAAAAATGTCATACTGTCATCCGTCGCCACTTCACAAATTTTCCATTTTTCCATCTTCTACCACTTATCTGACGTATCTTTTGTGGACTCTAGTAAGTATGGACACAACTGGTGCTTGTGGGCCTGCACTCCGCTTACCGTTCAATGCCCACACTGTTGTGGGTAAGTCAGGAGATGACGTGTGTGGTACATGAGAGGAGGTGACATGAGAGGCAAACAAAGCTCAAGACTGATCACGGTTGAGATAATTGTTTTGGCTCCGTTCCTATCATCCCTTCACTTTTGTGATTTTTTTTCTGTTTTTGTTTGTTGGCCTTTTAGCATTTCTGTCTCGCCTGTATGTCATCAGCATGTATTTGTCTTGTTGACAAGACACCTCACTGACTCACGGTGACAAAAGAAAGGCGCAAAGTACGAGCCTGTCCTGACCTGACTTCAAAATAGACATCTTGGCGCGCACTCGCATTGGCACAACAGTGCACTCCTTGTGTCAGGCACTCTTTCAGATCTGACTTCTGATGTGACTCACTGATTATGAGACAAGTTTGAGAGCATAATCATAGTGTTGTTGTTCATTTCCATCTCGCTTTAATCACCTCCTCTTAAAGTGTTGCTACTGGTACTTTGTTAATTTATGATCAAACAGGTGTAAAATAAGCGCCCACTCCACAAAGTTATAACTGCAGTGTCACATAATAATATCACTTATCATGATTTATATTGTACATGACTGTATATAATTAAAAAAAAAAACAGTATACCCCCAGGTTTTAAAGCTTGTTGTGTTGCTCCAGCCATAAATAAAATATGCCGATGCTTAAGGATCTGGGCAAGTATGGATCTGCTCCTCAGAAGTACAGATTCCCGGCCAGGGGCGTAGGGAGGTACGGTGGGAAAGTGGGGCGGGCGACGAAGAGACGGTGTGGAAGGATGAGTGAACTAAGACTGAAACGCTTGGCCATACTTTCATCTGTTGACTGAGACTGAGAATGTTTGTCTTACTTTCCTCGATATTCTCTCTAGTCGAGTCCAGTCCAGCATTTAACACTGATTAATGTGGATTAAAGCAGCTCTGATTGAATTGAAGCTTCAACTTTGCAAAGGCAACCAAGCCAGAATACGCAATAGAATTCAAGACTTTGATTATACACTATTATGCACCATTTGTCTCCTTTTTGAAGCAGATCACCACTGATTTGTGTGCAAAGAATGAGAGCGCCTGGAAACTTGGATTGGATATTGCACGAGTGTTATGATATTATTTAAAATTGGGGTCTAATGGTGCTTTATTCAGTACAGGTCAGTGGTGTACCAATTTCTCATATAGCACTCATAAAGTGAGGGGTAAACTTCTAAATATGGTTTTTAACATTATTAGAGCCCAAGAGGAATGAACTAACCCCACTATAGTCACCATTAAACTCATATTACCCAATATAGTAGACATTATAAGAATATGCCATTTAAGACATATGCAAATAAGGCTGGCTCTTTTGTGTGTTACTATAAATTTGTTACCTAAGGAAGCTGAGTGAGAGGTGCACAGGAAGTGACATTGGAGGTTCAGAGTTTGGTTTCAGCTTGGCGCTAGAAACTGCTTGAACAGTAGCCCGTTTTGTTATTAGGGATTATTATTAGCAATGATTGTGTCTGGTGCTTGTGTTTCTTACCGAACACCAAAAAAACTGCACCAAAATGCTTAATTTTGGCAAAATATACATAACATTTGCTTAAAAATACATATCTTTTAACTAATAAAAAGTAGTGGAGTTCATCCATTAACAAATGCTTTCACAGATCTAATCATAATCCTATAAATAATGCAAAATATACATTAAATTAATTGGTTTAGACAAGCACAACTCTGAATAGCAAAGTTAGCCCAATGCTAGTGCTACAAGTGACCTGGCTGGAATGATGAATCAGCTCAACTGCATGGGTGATCACTCATTGGTCGAGCTGATTCATCATTTCAGCAACTGTTCTCTAACATTGCGAATGACATATAATCCTGTTTGTGTGGCTTAGCGCTAAATGCTGCAGTATTAGAGTCCACAGTCTCAACTTTACTGCAGTGCCCAAATTTCCTGCTGCCCTCAGTCTCCTATTGAATGTAATGTATCTCCTCATTGTACTACATATCCAGAGATAATACAGGAAACTACTGTTTGTTAGTTTGTGTCATTCTGACTAATGCAATCAGTGTGGTGTGGGTTTTACAATCTCCTGTGCTACTGTTTTGAAGTGGAAAAGTGGCATTCCAGTTATTAAAATAGGTGATATTGGGTTTCCATAGCAACAAATAGAGTTGTCAGTGTGGCATGAAAAGGATTATGTGTGTAAAGTTTGTACACGTTGTCACTTGAATTGCCTTTTACTGTATTTTTGACCAGAAGACCAATTATGGTAAAACCAATTATGTAGACAAGAATCTGTACCATAACTGAAATGTTGTTTTTGTGACTTATTGTGAATGATGATGTTAAAAGCTCTCAATGTACATTTAAACTTTTATACATGTCTTTTTTAATGTAATTATCATTGGTTGACTGGATTTGTTCCATATTTCCCGTTGCTCCTGTCGTCTTAAGACCATCATTGTTTCCTTCTGTGTGAACCTCGCTGCATCCACTGCTGTTGCCTTTTTCACAGCACCCTTCACATTCCTCTCCTGCACACATCTTTCTCAGTGCGACTACTCGGTCGTGCCTGAATGTGTCGGCGCTCTTGTTTCCTTGACTGGCCCTGACAACAGCAGGTCAGCTTCTGTTCTACAGAGGTGCATAGAGCAGCAAGCTTGACTGCTTTGTTTGCTTCGTCACCATCGGGAGACAAGACTGCCACAAAAAGAGGCTTTGCTTGGAATGGAGTCAAGCCACAAAAAAAGAACCTTCTCCTTCTGCCTTGCATACATTCAGCCTCTATTTTCATGCCTCCATCATTGCAGAAACACAGTGGCCATTAAATCACATCTTATTAACGTAAATGTTTTTTAAATCAGTAATGCATTTGCAATTTTCATAAACCTCTGATTCTACCTGAATACCAGAATGTGGAAAATAGTGTTATTAAGGATGTTGGCCACATCCATTAACAAATAGCATGATGATTTACTTCTTAATTGAGTCATGTAAAAGAGTGGAACATAATGTCTTGTTAGTTGTGCTGTAACTATACCTATGTTTGTTGTGTTGCTGTTACGAGGTCCAGCTTCAATCAAAACCATGGCAGACAATAGATAGCAAGTATATCTATTTATGTGGAAATATGGGGTAATAACTATAAAATAACTAGCAATCTTCACTCGCTAAATGTACTGCAAAAAAGGTCAGTTAGGATAATTCATAATGCCACCTACAGAGAACATACTAACTCCTTATTTCTAAAATCACAAATACTTCAACTTGCTGATATAGTTAATATTCAAACATATTATATTCAAATATTCAAACAGCTAAGATAATGCATAAGACAACCAATTACCTAAAAATGTCATCTAATACTTCTCTACAAGAGAGGAGAAATATGATCTCAGGGAAGAACTAAATTTGAAACACTTCTATGCTAGGACTACGTTATGCTAGCCATAGCATTTCAGTATGTGGAATCAAACTATGGAATGGATTGAGTAAGGAAATCAAACAATACACAGCTATGAGCCAATTCAAGAAACAATACAAGCAGTTGATGTTTGCTAAATACAAGGATGAAGAGTCTTGAACCAGTCATGATGTGCTATATATATCACTATATTGACACTTACTATGGTACCCATTATGGCATTGGATGCCCATATTAAAAAAAACAAAACAAAAAAAACAACCTTAAACTGTATTATGGAAAGCAGGAAGTGAACAAATGTAACAGTTACTGATTGTTACTGAAGTACCAGATGGAGGGGTAGGATTTAATAAGCTTTGCTTCTTCCTACTCCTTATGTGGAACTGGGAACTGATTATGGGATGCACTCAATTGTAATCTGATGCATGTTCAAATGAAATAAAACCATTACCATTACCATTTACATTACTTCATATTAAGAGTGGACAGTGACATATGCTAAATCAGCTGGCAATATTTTCTATATCCATCCATTCATTTTGTATACCGCTTAACCTCATTAGTGTTGCAGGCATGCTGGAGCCTACCCCAGCTGTCTTCAGGACTGGTCGTTTGTATAGCCAGAAAATACAAATAAATATAGTTTATTCTAATCTTTTATTGTGTCTCTATGGACGCCACCATTCTTGTGTGACGTGACTGTACTGAACATCGTATATTTCAGCATCTTTTCTAGTCAAAGCGCTTCCATTTTACCAGTTTTCTGTGGTATTTCAGTTGTGCATGGTGTGACAGAACATGTGTTTTTCCTGTCAAAAACTTTTGCTCGGTCACCACTGGAAAGCCCATCTTCCCCACACACAAATTCAGCAATACAACACACCCAGTCCTTCGGATTCAAAAATGAGGTCAGCCTCTCCCAAGTTACTCCCTTACTTTGACATTGTTCACTGTTTTTTCCCCAAAACGACTGTGCCCTGACATTTTCCATTCCGTGCATGATTCAATGAGCTGACACACGGACTAGCTCAAGTTAGGACTTGTCTCCAACCAGCAGGAAAAGGGTGTAACTAGATTCTTGTATAAACTACATTCTAGTGCAGAATAGTGAACAAACATGATTGGGTTAAAAAAAAAAAAAGGCTAAGCCTTAATTGCCAGGTGGAGTGTGTTGGAACGCGTAGCCATCGGTCTCGTTTACAGAGCTGTGACCGGACCTGCTTAAGTGGATGAGGCAGGTTGTTTCCACCACTGCAAGCATCTGGCACTCTTTGTGGTAAACACTGTTTAAGTGTTTGTTGGCTGTGTCCCAGCGATAAAAGTAGAGAACATCACAAAGTACTTGTAGAGAAATAAAACGTTAATATGGCTTCATGCTTATCATCCCAAACAACGTGGCCCAGAATATATGAATTAATCAATAATAATATAGCAGGACTTTTAATAAGAATTTGTTCACATCTCTTCATTAAAGACGGTGAAGGTGAAAGGTTTTCCTGATGGAAATCACCGTTTAAAGTATTTTCCCTTTCAAAATGATCTGATGTGATACAATTTCTGTCCAGCTTTTTTCCCCTTTGTCAATTATCACCTATTTCCCTAATGGGTATTGTGATAGGCGTCATTTCAAGTGGGTTACTAATAACTACCAACTGCATGATATTAATGCAAGTATGTTGGCAAAACCCTTTCCTGTATCTGTCTAGTTCCCACACACGCACACAGTTTGTGCTTGGCATGTTTAATACATACATTAAATGTGTGAAACAAGAGACTTCACCATGTCAAATCCATTTCCTTGCTAATGCTGACACTGTCACACTGGCTCTGAAGTCGGATATGTCGGCATCTGTTTTACATTTGTTGTTATGGGTGATGATAAAAACTGGCAGCAATTTCCAGTTTGACTCTTTTCTCCTGAACCTTTTATGGACTTGTGGTTACACCTGCACTTAGATTAAAACGTGACGAGATTTCTCTGAGAAAAGCTGTCTTGTAGCAACAGGGCAGCCACAAGCCAATCAGACTGTGAACTACTATGAATGATAATAAATGAAAGTAGCAGCCAACTAGGCCTTATTGGAAATGCACATTACATGCTTTACACCAGGGGTCTCAAACATGCGCCCCGCGGGCCAAGTGTGGCCCGCAGGACACTGGTTTGAGGCCCCCGCGCAAGTTTGATATGGATGCTGTATGGTATCATGTACCCAGAAAAAAATTATTACGTTTGATTAATGTTCATGTTAAAGGTTAAATAACTGTTAATAGTTATCCTCCCTATCCGTGTGGAAGTGGTAAGTTTTTGGCTATTTATGTTTAAAGGAAATAACTTGAAGTATTATTACTGACCGATTTTCTTTATTCTTGATTTGTTTATTTATTATTTGTGTAGAAAAATAAAAATTAAGATATTTGAGAACAGTGGAATGTTTTATCAGAGCTTTTCTTGTAGAAAATCGGAACCAAAGCAAAGTTTATTCATTTTTCTGTTTTTAATAAATTTGTTTTTTTGGGGGGTTTTTTTGAAAACCTGATGCGGCCCAGTCTCACCCAGACCCTAGCTCCAGTGGCCCCCAGGTAAATTGAGTTTGAGTTTTTGAGACCCCTGCAGTTTAAACCTTGCAATCCAACCGCCCTTGGTAGGTTACCTTTGGACCCAGCATTAGCATCAGCGAGTGATGTGCGGATGTCCAAAATAGGTAGATGTCCGGGCTTGCCATTGTGACCCTTAATCACCATCACCATCACATTAATAATGGCAACACATGGTCTGCTGAGAGCACATGTTCGACTACAGTGCACCGTGTTGGCCACAGCATGTGGCTCCCTCCACCTTATACTCTGAGAGCTACATTTCCTTTTAACTAGTTTAGATTAATAAATGCCTTAGCAATTATTCTACCATTTACTGTATTCTACAAAGTGGTGATGTTAAAAAACTATAATGTCAACATCCCTTGGTGAGAAAAATCTGTTGCTCCTGTGAATGCGATAGAGGAATGATTATACATGTCATCATGGCTGCTCCCTTCTATTACCAGTACATAGGGTCAACCTGAACTGCTGGCACTGCAGACTAAAAATCATGAGTGAAGAGTTGCTGCGTCATTGCCGGGCTGTGTAATTAGCTACCACCTTGTCAGCCATGAGGAAGCTATTTATGTGGCTGGCTTACATTAGTCTGGTAGTGGGTCACAAATGGGGTCATTCAGTGTTGTTTGGGGCACAGACACAGATTTAAATGTTGAATAATTGTCAGGTGGTCACAGCGGAAATTCCATACTATATGTAATGTGATTAAATAATGTTGTTTTGTTTTAGTGAACCCTATAATCCCATATTTTAATCTTTGTTCATTGTCAAACTGGCTGCACACTTGCACTAATGACTGGATTAGGCTACTAATCTCTTAGAATTAGACTAATATGCTTATTTTTATACTGTAGTATATTATGAATTAAGGCAATGATTGTTGTCCCACAACAAGGTAAAAAAATATTCAGTTACATTTGAGTGGTTAGTGCCCAGGCCATACAGCTAGGATACCCGGGTTCGATTACCCGCTCAGGCATCTCTACGTCTATGTTCTCCCCGTGCATGCATGCGTTTTCTCCGGGTACTACGGTTTCCTCCCACATTCCAAAAACATGCTAGGTTAATTGATGACTCCAAATTGTCCATAGGTATGAATGTGAGTGTGAATGGTTGTTTGTCTATATGTGCCCTGTGATTGGCTGGCCACCAGTCCAGGGTGTACCCACAACCCTCGTGAGGATAAGCGGTACAGAATATGGATGGATGGATTTTTTGTAAAGAAATAAAACAAAGTGTTGTTTTAATGCCATTGTGTAGGATTATAACAAAATATTTCTAATATACAAAAACAAGAAACCAAAATAATAAATACTAATAACAAATAACACACTGTCGGAAAATGGAGGTGATTTATGGATGTTTTTGGAAGGTTTAAAAAATACCCTTGTGTTTGAGCATAGAATTTGAATGAGTGATTTCATAATGCTTTATGTGCTCATACACCCTCAATGCAAATTATAGGACCATCAGTCACAAACAGTGGAAAATAGTTCTTTTCAAATGTAAAATAGTGCTTAACTGTTTGTAGGTTTTCCCACAAAAATATGAACACCATTAATATCTCTCAGACAAAGTGAACAGTGGCTATTCAATGTCTTTTTTCCCCCCTGCATGTTTGCTGTCATCTTCATTCCCTCCCATGTGTTCACCCTTATGCTTCCTCTTAACTGTTCTTTAATAGCAGTCTTCTACCCTGGTGCACAGCGATAAGCGGATGGTTCAGGAATTGTTCTCTGTTTAGCGGCGATGTCTGTCAAAAGAAGGAGCGCTGGAGCACATCTACCGTATGCGCTTCAAGTGAGAATGAGCCCTAATTAAATCATCTCACACACACACACACACACACACACACACACGGTGGAGTGTTTAGGTGGGTGGGTGAGCCCTGTGTGATTGGCTTGCTGCCGCCATGCTGATTGGCCTCCCAGCAGGAGGTTGATGAAGGCAGAACAGCTTCCCTGTTCATTGAAATATATTTGAATAGATCATTATATTAGCTGCCAGTTATTTACGTGTGGTTCTCATTAGCTTAAAAACTGCTTATTTGGCAAATTATTGTGGTATTTGCGATATTAGTACTGGTAGGATTAGTTTTAAAATGATGGTTTATCTCGCTGCCATATCGTGTCTTTGGGAGTGTCTTCAATGAAGTAACCTTAAATGTTTTTTTTTCTATTTAATTGACAATTCGGTACATTTCAAATTATTTTATGCATGTAAAACTATAATTTTGTGTTAAAATTGTTAACATTTTTAACAGTCAACTGCTGATGAGATCACAGACGGGTAAGATCACTTTCCGTTCTGTTTGTGTTTTTTTTTTAGCTAGCTAATAAAATGCTTACATGGACAGCTGGACTCAGGCAGTGTATTAATAACACTAAATTAATTATTAATAACACGTGAATATTCAATGTTAACTGGAATATACACTAACCGGGGCGGACGCTAACCAAGGTTCCACTGTAAATACATATAGTAAATGATGAATGAAATGTTATTATGTTTGGCTACGCAATAAAGACGTGGTTTGTGTTCACATTTTTTTATGTCATCATAGACGGGTGACATAGCTGACCTCCGGTTCCTTTTTCCATATAGTGGCAAGCTAATAGGCTGTCAACAAGGTTTTTTTTATTCATTTAAAAAATAAATTAAGAACGCAGTTGCACTCACTGTGTATATTAAAAACATGACAAAACGTGCGCGATATTGTATGCTAACCCAAGAATATACACAAACTGAGGCAAAATTGTGGCATACACTTTAGACTTTAACCAAAATCATGCTAACCAAGGTTCCACAGCATATGATTAACTAAATGACTGACTTTCTAACTGGCTCAAACTTGTTTATTTGTATTGTAATTTGCAGTAGTTTTTGCTTGAGTTAGATCAATCAGGAGGCATTATTTCACCTTTCAATATTATGCACTGCACAGGAACATTCTGATTCTTGATGTGACCTTTACCCCTGAAGACTTCTTACAGGAAGACCATCCGCTAGTACTGTACCTGTGCTTGTGAGTCTTCTTTGCATGTTCTTTCAAATGAGGAATGGGGGAAACTGATATGTCATACTTATGCACACACACACACACACACACACACACACACAAACCCTAAAACCAGTGCAGGCATTTAAAGAAGCAGCCCAGAGGGTGACAGATTATAGCTGACCTCTAAGCAGACTGTATATTATTTCAACAGAAATCTCTCTCTTCATTCCTCCTGTTTTCTTCTCCACTTCTCCGCGCTCTCATCTCTACTACTTAACCTCCTCAAGCAATTTCGATATTTTTTTTTCTCCCCAAGTAGCCCCCTTTAAGTCCAAACTCTCTCTCCCTGGGGGGTTCGGTTGTGAGTCACAGCATGGCCAGTGAGTATGCGCTAAGAGATGCTCAATGTCACCTTCCTTATCCCAAGGCAACCTAAACTCCACGTTTGGTGTTCAAGGGGGAGAAAATTGCCTTTAATTGCTCCGATTTAAAGTTGGCCCGGATGAGACGTTTAAAGGGCAGTTATCTGGGAACTTGGCTGACACAAAATCATTGAGGCGCGCACACACACGCACACTCAGAGCATAAAATACAGCTGAGATGGCACAACATAGTGATTATGAACTGGAGCCATGTCAGTTCAATGGGGAGGGGCGGGTTCTTTCTTTTAATTGACAAGCTGGTAAATATTCAAGTCCAAAGAGGAGGCGGGTACATCTTACACACTGGTTGATAATTGTACCACTATTATAAGAGGTAAGGTAGGTGTGCCAATGAGTGTGTGTAACAACAAGCGGGGGAGATTGAGAAATGGGGAATACAGACTTTGAATGCTTATGAATGTTTGGCCTTTCAGTGCTAAGGTAGACATGATGAAATTCAGTCAGCTTTTTCCGCAGAGGCAGTAACTTAATCAGGGTGGAAATGCTGCGACCTGACCACTATTTGCAACACACCGCTTGCATACCAATGTACATTAAAAACCATCATGTTGGTTTTATTTTTTCCCTCAAAACGGCAACTTTTAAATACATTTTAATGTTCTGGTAATATATCTTTTTAGATTTAATTGCACCAAACATGAGAAACATCTTAAACTAAAATCCCTTTGTCATGGACATGATACCACATTTGACCCCCCCACCTCGCTAGACAGTGATGCAGCCACACAGACATTTTTCATTGGAGTAGCCAAGGTGAGACCATTACTCACATCGGGCTGGCAATAAATTAATAACTGAAATGTTGACATAGCCAGTGGCGTGGCTGGAGAGTGTCCAATGGTGGCCATATCTACCATTAGCCACCATGTAGCTCCGCCACTGTTGCTATGTGTATAAACTCATGATGAAATTTTAAGACCAGTTGAAAAATTGCAAGAATTTACGTTTTGCACTGTTGGATTTTAAGGAGGTCCTAAGTTGACATTCAAAATGCAAAGAAATGGGAGTGAGACAAAAATAGTCAGAAATTTGGTATGTTCATCAGCTGAACCAAAAGTTCAAGACCATCGCAAAAAAAAAAACCTACACCACCCCTCGAATAATGAGTAGCTTGGCTTGCCATGCATCCCCAAATCTTCTCAATTGGATTTCGATCAGTGGAACACATAGGGTCGTCCAAAAGAATGACATTTTGTCATTTCCACACAGAAGAGTCATTAAAGAGACCTCTTCCATATAGCCAGCTGCAGTTTGACGCCCCTCCACAACCTCAAGCTCCATTGTTCCATTGAAGGAAAAAGCACCACGGATCATGATTGCTCCATTGTACGCTAACCCTAAAATATACACAACACAAAGCAGAATTATGGAATAAATTTTCAACTTTAACCAAAAGCATGCTATCCAAGGTTCCACTAGAAAACATCTCACTTGGGATCCCCTTGTCATAACCGTAAAGTTGGAATCCATCAGGACTGCCAAGGTTTTCATTCTTATCAGATAATACCATTTTCTTTCACCTTTCAATGCCCCATGTTTGGTGTTCTCATGCAAATTCCAAATGGGCAATTTTGAGGCATTGAAGGAGACGAGGCCTTTGAAGACGTTTTTTGTCTTCTAAACCGTCTCGCGGATGTCATTTGATGGTTCTCGGACTGCCCTCGGTACCGGCAACAACCTTCATTTTGGCCAAGGATCCGTATCTTGACAGACAGCCAGTCGACCATTTGACTTTTTGGTTTCGTAACCCTCATGATCTTGTAAGAAATGTACAATAACTGTCTTACTGCGCCTCAACCTCAGGCTTTGCTTATGTAGCTGAACAATCCGACCGTGCAGAGAGAAAGCGTTTTTTTGCCTTTGCCATAAAGAGATCATGACATTGAATCCACGTTTTCCAATATTTTGGCTTTTAAAGATGATGGACTTAAACTTGTGATCAGCTCATGAACAGCCTATTTTACTTGTTTGCAATAAACTGCTTACTCAAAAAACAGTGCAAAATGTAAATTCTTGCAGTTTTACACACACACACATACACAAAACAAAGCTTTTGGAACACCTATGTGGACAAATACAGATCATTATAATTAAAGCTGCAGTCACACTAAATGGTGTGTTCCTTGTTGGGCTTACTAACATAACTTTCAAACTGTCCAAATTTCGACACCAAGGCAGGGTTTTGGCTAACACACTTCAAATACACTTGTGGAACCTCTGTGACTTATTAAAGATTGTTGAAAAATAGTATAATATGGGAGCTTTAAGTTAGGCAATTGGAATGGGCTGAGTGATTTACAGTCACTCAGGGTGTTTTTGCTGCTCCCAAAGTTAATGAGAACTTTATCCTCATTTAACAGATGCAGGATTTTTTTTTTAGATGTGTGATGCAAGCTTTTCACAGTTTGGAAATGCATGCGTGCATTCTATTCTCCACCCAGAAAATGATTTCAGCAATGTGTGTGCCATATGTTCATATAATCACCATACACTTTATTACGTACACCTGTGCAATAATATATTATGGTTGCCATAGAAACTGTCCATGTAAAGTAGCAACTTCAATGTGGTCTCAGTGGCCACTAGGAAGTCTTGTTGTTTGACCCAAAATATGCAGCAATATATTTTTAAACTGTATTTAAGATCCTTGTTATAGGTTAACCTATATAGTTATTTCCACCAACCTACCCACATATCTCAGTTCATGTTGGGTTATATTCCTTACCATGCCTAACCGATGACTCAATTAATCTGGATAGACGATCCGATCCATTGATAGATAGATTTTTTGTAACCAGGCCTAACCGATTACTCGATTAATGTAGCTAGATGGACAGATGTCAGATACATAGACAGACAGATGATAGACAGATACTTTGGTAGATAAATAGATAGCAGTGATAGTAATCTGCCACTGAAACTGCTCTTTTGTTGCTTGATGATTCTTTGCATTGATGGAAATGAGCCTCCTCAGTGTCCTTTACTGTACCACAGATGTCAGGCTGTCCAGCTCAGTGCCAATGACAGAGCCTACTTACATCACCAATTTGTCCAGGCGTGTGGCGTCCCCACTCCACTGTACACAGGAAGGCACTTGTTACCAGTCTGGTAGAAGATCTGTGGCAGCTTTTTGCATACGTTGAAGGACGCCAGCCTTTATTAGTTTCAGCAAATTTCAGTACAATGTAGATTTAAGCCACTGCACACTGTTATCCTTATTGATAAACATATAGTTAAATGAAAACTGCGATAAATGAACTGTTAGTCATGATTGAAAATAAGAGTATAATGAAGTAAAAATGTAAATGAATGTCACCCACATGTTTTATCCTGCCAAAGGTCCTGTTAGGTTGAAGTGCAATTTGCGTCTTAAACCGTTTTGTTCAGATTTGCACGGCAGCTTGACATGCAGAGCGCGGCAGCCCCCCTCGACAAGGCTGTTTGCTCATACTTACACACATGCTTTTTCTTGTATTGCTACATGTAGCTGCCAACGACTTGTCTGCATCTCACCAGGTAATCAGACAAGTGAGCCCACGCCTCCTTGAATGCCAACACAGCCACCGCAGCTTATCCTGCTTGTCATATGCATGCTCGCTCTTCAGATGATTATACAGCAGCAGAGAAGTTGTGGAGCCAAGTGTTGACATAAATGACAGTGCCAGTTTCACTAATGCTGTGTCTCTGCTTGTATTTCTCTCTCTGTGTCTGTCTCTCTCTCTTTTTTTCCTCTGTGCTTCCACCTTTTTTAGGCGAGCACCTGCACATCTGTCCCCAGGGTTACACCTGCTGCACCAGCGACATGGAGGACAACCTGGCCCTGCTGAGCCGAGGGGAGATGGAGGGACTCCTGAAAGAGGCCGGACGGACTTTACAGGTCTCCCTCACAGGACAGTACAAGGCCTTTGATGGTGAGTTTTTAAAACCTGTTTGCAATCCTATGGTAGTTGTGTTGTGAATTTCTCTTGGAAATGAATAAAGTATCTATATATCGATCTATCGCCATATCTATCAGATGACAGACAGGCAGTGTTTAAAATACACAAACATGCCAACACACAAACTTGACAAATGGCAAGAGGTTAATGCAAAATGATATATCATACAAACAGAAGGTATTGATCCTTTATCATGCTTTCATCTTTGCGGTGATGCGGTCAGAATTGTTTAAGCCAGTGGTGTCCAAACCTTTTCCATTGAAGGCCGCATACTCAAAAATCAAAGGATGGACGTGGCACTTCGATGTTTCACATTTTGTAAACCTACCCATGTATAGATGCTAAGAAGCTGAACTTTTTCTTATTCAATACCAAATACATATTTATACATTCTTAGGAACCCGAACACTGGATCCCAAATAGGTATATATGTTGTTTACATTTTGTGGGTTTCAGGCATGATATGTGATAGAAGAGTTTCAGCTAAAATGAAAGGAAAGGTATACAAAACTGTGGTGAGACCAGCCATGTTGTTTGGTCTAGAGCAGGGGTCTCAAACACGCGGCCCGTGGGCCAAATGTGGCCCGCAGGACACTAGTTTGAGGCCCCCGCCTTGATATGAAAGTTTAATGTTAGTGCGGCCCACGCAAGTTTGATATGGATGCTGTATGGTATCATGTACCCAGAAAAATTATTACATTTGATTAATGTTCATGTTAAAGGTTAAATAGTTATCCTCCCTATCTGTGTGGAAGTGGTAAGTTTTTGGCTATTTAAGTTTAAAGGAAATAACTTGAAGGCTTCCGTTTAGGTCGCTAGCTCTCTAGTTTGCGAGTTAGCATGTGTCTCAAGACCCTGCAGTTGCGCAATATGTTGTAAATAAAGAGTATAAATGTGACTATAGTCGTGTTTTGTCATGTCTACAGGGCTCTAATAATGCTTTGTTCATTTTAATCTGAAAAAAATAATTTGTCTACCCACCAACTATATGTGGTTTCTTAAGTTTTTATTATTTGCCGTTTTATTATTATTATTATATTTTATTTTATTATTATATTTATATATAATATTTTACTGATTGATTGATTTTCTTTATTCTTGATTTTGATTTTTTTTTTTATTTTTCATCTTATTTTGTGTAGAAAAATAAAAAGTAAGATATTTGAGAACAGTGGAATGTTTTATCAGAGCTTTTCTTGTAGAAAATTGAAACCAAAGCAAAGTTTATTCATTTTTCTGTTGTTAATAAATGCGTTTTTTTTTTTTTTTTTTGGAAAACCTGATGCGTCCCAGTCTCGTCCAGACCCTAGCTCCAGTTGCCCCCCAGTAAATTGAGTTTGAGACCCCTGGTCTAGAGACAGTGCCACTGAGGAAAAGACCGGAAGCAGAACTGGAGGTAGCAGAGATGAGGATGCTGAGGTTCTCATTGGGAGTGACCAGGATGGATAGGATTGGGATCAGGAGATAAAGTCAGAGAGCCCAGACTGACATGGTTTGGACATGTCCAGAGGAGAGACAGTGAATATATTGGTAGAAGGATGCTGCTTTTAGAGCTGCCAGGTAGGAGGCGTAAAAGAAGACCAAAGAGGAGGTGTATGGATGAAGTGAATGCAGGTAGTTGGTGTGAGAGACACAGATACAGAAGACATATGTTTTGTATGGAAATACACACTCAAGGAGGAAGTCGGAGAGCATGGAGTAGTGTAGCGTGTAGAAGATTGCATATTGTCGGGCCATTTTTACACATGCACACACGCATGTGTACACATAGTTTAGTTCAAAATGTGAAGGTAGTTCATGGTGTTGTATTTGTAAATAAGTTGTTATTTTGATGTAAAACAACCCCTTTTTGGATTGTTTATGTTCTTATATACTGCAGTTGTTTAGATATTTGAACTGTCATAAAAGCAAAACAAATGGTGTCAAAGTCCCCCTCTTGTGTTGCCTTCAGTCCCTTCTTGGATAAAGTACAGTAAAGTCTCGTTATATCAATATTCTCGGGAGTCGGAAAAAATACTGATATAACCGGACTATCCATATATCCGATCCTGCGCCGAACTGCATTTAAAGTGGGCGGATCTTTGATATGGCATGTAATTTTCTCCTTGAGTTCATGGATTGCGTATTTAGCATGCTTTTGTACTACAATAAATTTTGTACTACAGTAAATAAAAATAAACTTACGCTGTAGTGATTACCGGGACATAATTCACCCTGGAACTATCGATAGGGAAGGTGTTGCCACCCAGAGGGGTAGGCGCGAGGGACGGGTGTTTTCCGCTGTGTGTGCTGCACTCTGGTGGTGGAAGTATGAAAAATAAAGTTGGAAGCAGCCGTTCGCCGTGTTCGTTTTTGGTATTGAAATCCTTAAGCAAAGATTGATTTAAGCTGCTTTTGTATCGATATAAGCAGACCAAATTGGCTGGCGGGAGATGAAAAGGGCATCCTAGTAACCGGATCATCTTAATAACCGTGTATCGTACTAACGGAGCTAATTATATCATAAAAGACTAGAAATTTGCCGGGAAATGAAAATAGTATCGTAATAAGTAGTAATTCGTTTTAACCGATATCGATATAACAAGACTTTACTGTATGTCTCCTTACCAATGGCCACTTGCAGATACTGTTCTCCTTTGTTAACATGTCATGCATTCAATGCAGTGTGACTTTTTAGTGGCTTTTTTAAAAATAGTTTCTTGCTATTTTGAAGAAGGTACCACTCTAAATAGAAGTGAGAAGAGCTGATCCAAGAAAAACAATGTTTGTTGATCAACAGCACTAAATATGCTAATTAATCTGCATATTATACAAAGTGATGCTTTATTGACCCCTCCAGTTGATGTATGTTGTATTTTCAATAGAAGATCAGTAGATTGAAATTCAAATAGCCATGTCATGGTACCCTATTCCTCGTGTTGACCTTCGCTATGGAAAGTTGCTGGGATTGAGGCATGGACATTCCAAGGCATTGTGCGCCTATGGTGATAGAGAGTTGTCTCTTTGCTCCACTGGATCTGCTTCAGCCAGCGGGTGACAATAGATCTGTCAGATAATGCCTGGGAGCTTTGCTACTTCGCCTGACCTTTAGCGCTCACCATGATTAGTGGCTGAGTGACGTTTGCTTACTTTTCTTCTATTGCTCCGAGTCGTTCATTCTGGTTGTCCCACTTCTTTTTTTTTATCGTGGATGCTGTTGCAGAGGAATACACCAGTTGGGCCAAAATACACAAATGCACAAAGCTTTGCAAGGCATACACATTCCATCCAAGTTAGTTAAGTGTTATCCGGCAGTTCCTGACCTTTCCCATTTGGAGGATAACACCCCATTTTGCAAAAGCAGGGCCAGTAAACAATGCAGAAGACACATATACACTATCAGGCGCCACTGAGCTCCATCTTCCAAACATTTCATGGTTTAACATTGTAACGTTTGGAGGGAATGGTGTCTTCTGTTGCCTCATAATGGGGTTTTCTATTTAGTTCATGAATATTCACTTCATAAACTCTCAATTAAATAAAAAGGAAGACTCATTGAGCCCATTTAATCCTACTTGTATTATAAACTTGCCCCTCCTCTTGGCTCAGCTGTCTATTTCCTTTCTTTTTGTGCACCCTTACCTCAACATCAGATGGGACGACAGAGCTAAAGGAGGGTTGGGAGGAAGTTTATAGTACCTCAAGGTCTAAAAAACCGTCTGTTGTTGACTGCATCCTCAACAACAGATTAAACATGGGCCACATTTGTTGCAACCTAATTAATATATTTAAATTACAGCCGACTTAATAAGGACATCCTGTTTTATGAAATTAGGGCTCCCTTCTTTGTGTCATTTTTATTAGTATGGTTAAACAAGAAGGGGAAAAGTTTTCATCCAACCACTTCCCCTTGTGTCCAAATGGCTGCAACAGTGACAACATAGCACGCTACCAGTCCTGACACATCTGGCTATGTTTAGCAGGGTGTGGACTAGCTAGCGCCATGTGACTTAAGTGTAGGGTGTTACTCTTCCAGCCCAGGCAGCCTAGACCTTTTTAGGTCCACTGACTTTGGAAGAGGTCCCAAGCAAGCCGCCAGGCCACAGATTAGAGGACCAGCGTGCACATATGGAGGATCTGGGTCTTGCAACTATATGCACACCATATATGCGAGCATGCTGATGTGGCTTTATGTGTTTGTCAGGTTGTAATTTGACTGCATGCAAATGTGAGTGAGTGAAAATGGTCTTTTTGTTTGCAGTCGTAGTGTTTAAAGCAGTGGTATATGATGCGGAGGAGAAAAATGCAAAGGGGTAAATGAGAGGACAAACGAGATGAGTACGTCAGAAAAAGGGGGTATGCTTCCAAATTGTAGATAAAGGTCAAAGGGGACATTCAGTGGGATGGAATAGAAGTGGAGCTCTGTGCTGGATGGCAGCCAGGAAACTAAACAGGTGCTAACAAACCCCCATCAGAGCTGTTATCGACATCTGGACTGCAGGGGTGTTTGTGTATACACCTGCCACTCTATTAGGTACACCTGCATGAGATCCGATACAAGACCTGTACCACAAATTATGCCCAACAACACCCAGAAT
Organism: Doryrhamphus excisus; assembly: GCF_037039965.1. Classification (NCBI taxonomy): domain Eukaryota; kingdom Metazoa; phylum Chordata; class Actinopteri; order Syngnathiformes; family Syngnathidae; genus Doryrhamphus; species Doryrhamphus excisus. The sequence continues at coordinate 19,891,627 of NC_136362.1, forward strand.
AATATACACAGTTAGTTCTCGAGTTACGTATGAGTTCCATTCATAAAGTGTGATGCAATATGAGTTTTGAGTGGTTGTCTTACACACTGGAAGGGCCGTTCAAGGAGAGAGAGACAAGCTCATTAATGAGACCGCTGCACTGCCTAGTTACTACTGTCCATTTCATAGTCCAAGAGCATCTTTCATGAAGGTTCAGGTGTTGAAGCAGCTTGGAACAGGAATGCAGCCAATGTCGATTTCTGAGTATTGAACAATGTCTACTTCACTTTCACTTTTCACATTTTTCCTGTGTCCGCTTTAGACCCGGGAGATATAATGAAGTGAACTAAGAAGCATGGTTATCCTTACTCCGTGTAGCTGTGAAGGAAGCACACACTGTATTCATCCATGGTGTGCGAGTCGAGGAACGCACTGCATCCCACAGGCGTGTTCTAATTAGATCCAAACCAAATAGACCAAAATAGAGATTTTAATTCATTTATGGGAACATCTTTGTAACCACAAAATGTTGCAACACGGAATGGCATAACCAGAAGACCCTCCTGTATGTTTTTATAGAGTCCTGCTGGCACAATGGAGTAACATTTGATTCAGAGAAACATGAATTCCAACATGAACTGAATTTGCAAACCTGCCAATATTCAATTCATTTCTGTAAACGCCCATTAAACTCTTCCATGAAAAGTTTAGTTATGTTTCAAACCCGAATGGCCTCAGCAGTTTTTAACTATAATTCACTGCACTGCAATAGTGGCATGACTTTGTTATTGTTTGAAACGACTTGCTAATTGTTCATCTTAGAATAAATCGTAAATCATAATGCAACACAAACTGCACATTGGCACACCGTGTTCAGTGATCAGCCAAAGGCGCACTGGCCACTGTGTTCTCCCCATTTCAGCTCAAGGCAGGTCATCTGTCACATAGTTGAATTTCACACTCCTTTCTAGATGACCACACATGATTTATTCATTTATGCGAAGCTCAGAGCCTCTCCTAAAGAGGAGAGGGAGAGGGACTTTGAGGAGCAAACACAGTCAAATGTTTCCTGTCCTTGCCATGACAGCTGGAGAGCATCACTCCAATGGCGCCATGATTCTCACTCACTCCATCACTCACATACAGTGCAGTTGTCATAAACACCACAAGGGACGGAATAATAATTGTCCAGAAATTCAAAAACAACTTGATGACTATATTGTAAATAAATTTAAAGTTACAGAATAATGTTTAGGTTAGTGTATCTCGGTGTTCTTTGCTATGGTTATTGTGAATCATGTGTGTTTATTTGATCTGCTTGGTTGTTGTACTTTATCATTAACTGTGTGTGTGTATGTGTTTTTACATGCAAATGATCCATGCCAAGCTCTTATTAAATACACTTCTGCCACCTTGTGGCCCTTTCTACTGTATGGCTTAAAAGTGCTTTAAAAGTTAGTGTGCAGTTATGTCATCATGTCTTTTTTTTCTATCATGTAAAAAAAAAACATAAAACACGTTTGAGATCGGGCGTCTGGGTTTATCCATCCATCCATTTTGTTTCTATGCCGCTTATCCTCACTAAGGGCATGCCTGAGTCTATCCCAGCTGTCTTCAGGTGAGAGGCGGGGGAAACCCTGGACTGGTTGCCAGCCAATCACAGGGCACATATAGACAAACAACCATTCACACTCACATTCATACCTATGGACAATTTGGAGTGGCCACACAAAGAATCAAACTCAGGTCTTCTTAATCTCCTGACTGTGTGGCCAACATGATAACCACTCGGCCACGTTCGGGTTTATAAAATCTTAGAAATATCTCTTTGGTATTGAATAGGTTAAACACCTTTTTAATCCTTTATTGGGCACTAACTTGCAAAAATGTACAGGGGTAGTTCCTGTTTTGACTTATTTGCATAAGTTACTTATATGTAATTTTTAAAAAGCTACTGTTTTGGCTCAATTTTGATTGATAGCCTCAATGGTATTTTTTAGGCACTCAGAGACAATACACAAGATTGGCTGGATAAGAACCAGATTAGACAAGATTTATTTTATTTGTACAATACAAGTAAAACATAACACAATTTAATATAAATTAAATAGAATATAATATAATTACTAATAAAATTTTTACTAGATTACACTGTTCTGCACTCTGTGTGTATGCTACCGGCCACCCACCAAGACAAAGAGATTGTATAACTGACAAAAGGGCTCCCTCTATTGCATAAATATAAGTATTAGTGTATACATGTTTAATATTATTACATTATTAGTTGTTTATTAGTTGTTGTGTTGCATTTTTGCCACACTGAGGTGACATTGTTGTCTCCCCTTGTCAGCCCCATTATTGCTTCACTCTTTCAAGGTCACCCTCAAATTATGTCACTCGACAGACAAGGACACCTGCTCCCCTTGTGGCGCTTGATTGGTTCAGTTTATCTCCATGTAAATCACATCACACTTTTCAGGTGCTGGAATACCCCAACCTCATTAGCCTAAACGCATCACTCTCTTGTAATGATGGATTGCGAGCAAGAGCATGATGAGTGCTGTGCGTGACACGACGATGGAGGCGGGGGTAAGGGGTAGAGGATTGGGGGGCGGCAAACAGTGGGAAATAAGTTGAGAAAGAGACGGAAATGGCAATGAGGGGAATAAAGAGATGAATATAAATGGAGAAAGAGTTTGGACTAAATGATGCATCAACATGAGGTAGAAACACGAAGACTTCAGCAGCTGATAGATGGCATGCATTATGTGATCTGTCAACTCCTTTAATATAAGGGGACACTGTATAATAGTATCTAAATGCAAGCAAATGGTACATTTGTAGTGTCTTTTGTTATTGATGGGGACTGACACAGCATCTAATGACTCCCAGATCATCTTCTGGTGCATTCAATGTGTCCTCGACGGCCATGTTTGCTAATGTCTGTTGTGTTTATTTTACTTTTATGGCCCTTGCACAGATGGGAAAGGATAACAAGATAGCAGCAGAGGACATTAGGTACTAAAATCAAATCCCCTTGTGGGTGTACAATTTGGAATTTGACCAACATTTCTGCAACATTTGTTTTTAATATAACATTTTCAGTAATAATAGTGATGAAGGGCGGCACGGCGGACGAGTGGTTAGCGCGCAGACCTCACAGCTAGGACACCAGGGTTCAATTCCACCCTCCACCCTCGGTTTACATGTTCTCCCCGTGCATGCGTGGGTTTTCTCCGGTTTCCTCCCACTTTCCAAAAACATGCTAGGTTAATTGGCCACTCCAAATTGTGAGTGTGAATGGTTGTTTGTCTATATGTGGCTTGTGATTGGCTGGCCACCAGTCCAGGGTGTACCCCGCCTCTCGCCCGAAGACAGCTGGGATAGGCTCCAGCACCCCCGCGACCCTCGTGAGGAAAAGCGGCAGAAAATGAATGAATGCATGGCAGTCGAGTGGTTAGCACGCAGGCCTCGCAACTAGGAGACCTGAGTTCAATTCCACCCTCAGCCATCTGTGTGTGGAGTTTGCATGTTCTTCCTGTGCATGCGTGGGTTTTTGTCCGGGTACTCCAGTTTCCTCCCACATTCCAAAAACATGCTAGGTTAATTGGCGAGTCCAAACTGTCCATGTACAATGACAGATGATGTTAGGATTGCACAGCCTTTAGGACATGCCTTGCCTTTTTCCATTCCTCTCACAAAGGAGCCAACAATAAATAAAAGCACTCAGCATTCCTCAAATAGACAAGTTAATAAAAAAAAAACAATTAAGGCCATCAGATGTTAAAGTGTGAAATTGCTGCTATTGCAAGCCTTCATTTACTCCTGTCTTTTTTTTTTTCTTTTACTGTTGTGTGCCGTCAAAGTCAATAAGTCTCTTATTTTCTACTGCATGATTCATGGCTATTTACTTTGACGGAGAATAACCCTGTCAGTCCGCCGTTCCAAACATACTTATACTGACTATCTGCTTTTGCTGTTTATTCAATTTATTTGTTGGAGCTATTTTTATTGTCCCACAACATTCCCATTATTTGCCGCCAAATTGAGTTTTACAAGGCAGCCTGGGTCATCCAAGTGCCTTGAATCATTTCCTGCACATGCTGAGACGAGCAGCCGGCTGGTGGAAAACAAACTTTAACGTGAGATGCATTTTTTGAGTCTGATCCAAACTGGACCTTTTTTGTAAGAACGGCTCCAAAGCATTTTTCCTGACAAATTTTAAGAAGACAATTCTCATGTGAAAAGCTGAAAAGTTTATTTTTGTTGTAATGTAATAAAGCTTTTGTATTGGATTGCTTTAGACCAAGGGTGTCCAAACTTTTTCCACTGATAGGAGCCACATACTGCAATTATATTTCAATATATTGATACAGTGCATCCGGAAAGTATTCACAGCGCTTCACTTTTTCTACATTATGTCATGTTACAGCCTCATTCCAAACTGAATTAAATTAATCTATTACCTCAAAATTCTACACAAAATACTCCATTATGACAGTGTGAAAAAAGTTTTTTTGACATGTTTTGAATTTATTAAAAATAGAAAACAAAAAAATCACATTTACATAAGTATTCACAGCCTTTGCTTAATACTTTGTTGATCCACCTTTGGCAGCAATTACAGCCTCAAGTCTTTTTGAATATGATCCCACAAGTTTAGCACACCTATCTTTAGGCAGTTTTGCCCATTCTTCTTTGCAATAAGTCTCAAGCTCCATCAGGTTGGATGGGAGACGTCTGTGCACAGCCATTTTCAGATCTCTCCAGAGATGTTCGATCGGATTCAAGTCTGGACTCTGGCTGGGCCACTCCAGGACATTCACGGAGTGGTTCTGAAGCCAATCTTTTGAGATCTTGGCTGTGTGCTAATGTCTACTGTCTATATGGTCAAGGTACATGACCAGTCTACTGAGGTCAAGAGCGCTCTGGAGCAGGTTTTCATCCAGGATATCTCTATATATTGCTACATTCATTTTTCCTTCTATCCTGACTAGTCTGCCAGTTCCTGCTGCTGAAAAACATCCCCACAGCATGATGCTGCCACCACCATGCTTCACTGTAGGGATGGTATTGGCCTGGTGATGAGCAGTGCCTGGTTTCCTCCAAACATGGCGCCTGGCATTCACACCAAAGAGTTCAATCTTTGTCTCATCAGACCAGAGAATTTTGTTTCTCATGGTCTGAGAGTCATTCAGGTGCTTTTTGGCAAATTCTAGACGGGCTGCCATGTTCCTTTTACTAAGGAGTGGCTTTTGTCTGGCCACTCTACCATACAGGCCTGATTGGTGGATTGCTGCAGAGATGGTTGTCCTTCTGAAAGGCTCTCCTCTCTCCACAGAGGAACGCTGGAGCTCTGACAGAGTGACCATCGGGGCCTTGGTCACCTCCCTGACTAAGGCCCTTCTTCCCCGATCGCTCAGTTTAGAAGGCCGGCCAGCTCTAGGAAGAGTCCTGGTGGTTCCAAACGTCTTCCATTTACGAATAATGGAGGCCACTGTGCTCATTGGGACCTTCAAAGCAGCAGAAATGTTTCTGTATCCTTCCCCAGATTTGTGCCTCAAGACAATCCTGTCTCGCAGGTCTACAGACAGTTCTTTTGACTTCATGCTTGGTGTTTGTGCTCTGACATGCACAGTCAACTGTGGGACCTTATATAGACAGTTATTATATTTCCAAATCATGTCCAATCAACTGAATTTACTGCAGGTGGACTCCAATTAAGCTGTAGAAAGATCTCAAGGATGATCAGAGGAAAAAAGATGCACCTGAGCTCAATTTTGAGCTTCATGGCAAAGGCTGTGAATACTTATGTAAATGTGATTTTTTTGTTTTCTATTTTTAATAAATTCAAAACATGTCAAAAAAAACCTTTTTTCACATTGTCATAATGGAGTATTTTGTGTAGAATTTTGAGGTAAGAGATGAATTTAATTCAGTTTGGAATGAGGCTGTAACATGACAAAATGTAGAAAAAGTGAAGCGCTGTGAATACTTTCCGGATGCACTGTATATATTTTTAATTTCCCAACAATTTCAACTTTGTTCTAATAAATAAATTTATTCCTATAATGTTTTGACTCTATTCTGTTAACATTGTAAAATTTTCTCTCCGCAAAGTAATGAAAAAAAATGACAAATTAGTGTTTTGTAATAATATTTTGTCATAATTAAAAAAAAAAGTTAGTGTGAGGAGCTCAGTCATCCAGGATGGGCTTATTGAGGAAGTTGGCTAGGGCATCAAGCCTCCCAGACACGTACCTGGTGAGGAGTTCTGGGCATGCCCAGCTGGGGGGAGGTCCCAAGGCAGACCTTGGACCTGGGCTTCCCTACTGATACTACTGCCCTCGCAACCCAGACACGGATAAGCTGAAGAAAATGGATGAATGGAATTTTCTAAAAATGTTACTTGTTTTGTTAGTTTCTCATAATAACACAGCTATAAAAATATATTTTCTTTAATATTTCAACGTTATGCTATAGTCTTGCTTTTCATCATAACAATGCAACGCTATTGTCATAAAATTACAACCATTTCTCATTTGACCTCAACATTGAAAAAACATTTTCACTTTATTCTTGTAACATCACTGCTGACTTTTATAAAAGTAATAAATATAATAAATAATGAAAAAAATAGCCCCTAAGCCACACTTTACCCTGCATTAGAGTATTGGTTTCCTTTAATCTCAGTTATACTGACAAGCAACCAAGGATCCTGTACAAGATTTGATTTTAGATTAGATGAGGTGAGATGCTTCCATCGCTGAATCCCTTTGTGGGATAAACATGGAAGCAGTGCAAGCCTTGAGTGATTGACAGCTGAAGGAACATCAATGCCACCACTTTATTAGGGCAAATCTGACTGAACACAGGACCCGGGTGACAAGTGTCCAAGGGGGTGTTGAGGAACAGCATGTCTATGGTATACCTCATAGTGAGTGTTTCCCTCAGTGAACCGCAGCTTTGCAGCACTCATGTAGCACTCATGTAGCACCAGACCATAACCACACATGACTACTACTCCCAAGTTAAAGTTACATTTATATCCCTTGAGAAGATTTTGAAACGTGTACTCTTACTACTCAGAGTTTAATGATCCAGTCAAACTTGTAGAAAACATTTAAGAGCTAAATGGGATAGAATGGATGGTGTATCAAAGAACAATGACTTGATGAGTTTGTCTCTGCGGTATCCTGATGACTACTAAAAAGTTCCCAGCCCTAGTTCGCCCTCTATGTGTCCTCTGTGCACCGAAATGTGTTTGCAAATGTAAAATTAGACTCCCATCACTTCTTCCCTGCAGCGTGGTTGCTGATGCTTACACGATGAAAGTGGATTGCAGAAGGGGGAGCAAAAAGGAGGAAGGTGTTGCTACCTGTACCGTACGGCGACAAGCGGAAGGATAGGAAAGGTCACCCCCAATGAACACAAAAAAAAACACATGCAGGCTCACTTTTGACAGGCTCTTTGTGTCATACTAATGACGATCATTATTCACTCATTCCCAAGGACGGCAGGGAAGTGGACACCGTGCTACCACTCAGTAATATTTGCCCTCGAATTGTGATGAAACCAGAATATTTAACATAATTTTTGTCTGCCACCCAAGAGACATTTCTATTGTTAAGTTGAAATTGAAGTTCTATTAGAAACCATAAACACCATGTTTGTTAGAGTCAAATGCATGTTTATGATAATAATATTCATTATAAATGAAATGTGTGGTCAGATTCCAGCCATTTGGGTTCAAATCTCTGTGGTCATCACTGGGTGGAGGATACCACCCAAATGACCATCGCTGGCGGGAAGAGGCCTCACTCCATTGTATCCCAACAACCATCATTTGACACCACAAACAAGTGAAACCATTCCTGTCTGGGAATCTTCTTTTAGAGTATAAATACGCTGGATATTGCACCGAGTTCTCAGACTAGAACAGTCCTATGTGGTCTGATTATTGCACATTTGTCAAATTCATCAGTTTTTTTTTGTCCAGCCAGTTTCATCAACAGGCAATGTACTTGGCAATGTACTTGAGGTCCTTCCTTGACCACCCGATTTAGCTCTCCATGGCACAAGTTTGACACCCCTGCACTATTGTTTGTCTCACCTAGCATTTGAGCTGATGAAGCCTGCTCAGATAGGAGGTGAGACAGGTGAGACCTGAACAGTCCAGATTGATTGATCAATGCCCTGAGAAAACGCCAATGCTTAACTTTTATGCTAAACCTGCAGCACGCACATTTTCAGACAGAATTAAATGCAAAGCTGTCACTTTTCAAGTCACTTCTCTCATGTTGCAGCAAACATGTGTGCATTTCTGCTGACTCCTGCATGGTGATGGCTTTCACCAACCATGCGACCCATGTGGGTGACATCTTGCTGGCTTCCTGGGGTTTACCCACATCACATAGTTTGAGTGACAGGTGGGGTCAACCGGCAAGCATCTGATTTAGATGTCCTAGAGTCAGAGGGTTGCAATATGCAAACATCAGACATATGCCGGCTCTTTGTCAGTATATTTGTCTCACCAAATCTTGTAATCAAAGTAATAACTCTTGTCACACATTGTGGTTACCCCACACCAATTCATTTTGTGGCCATTTGCTTTGTGGTTAGGGAGCTATGATTACACTGCCGTCCTTCTTTTACAACACAATAGCTGTTTTGAAGTGCAGCACACTTTGAAATACAGTAATTACAACTGGTGGAACATGCACTTACTGTTATTTTACTTCCATTGGCTATTTTTTCAATATAAAGAAAATATTTTGTATTTGACACTGAAGTGTAATAATTAGTTCATAGCAAAAAATTGTGTACTCAACTTAACTTAGTTAACATTAACTTGGATGGAAAATAATAAAGATTACATGTACCTTGGAGGTGTTTTTTTCGTTACAGTTTATATCAAGCATGACGCTGGAGAAAGCTTCTAGGTCCATTTTTCAAGATCTAAGGTTCTCAATTACTTTCTTTGACGGTCTCCCCCAAAGATAGCGATTTTGTTTGTGCCTCTCATTTGCAAGTACATTATTCCCATGTTTATTGCGTTTAATTGGTTCCAGACCGGACCATGAAATGGATTCCATGTTTGTGAATTTAATATTTTTATAGTTAGATTATTAAAGAAACTGACCTTCTAAATACATTTTCAACATTATTAGAGCCCTCTAGACATCTAATAACACCCCTATGTCACTTTTACCCTCACATTACTCAATATACAGTAGTAAGATATAATAAGAGTAAATGCGTTACTTTCCTGGACACGGAAGCAGGAGGCAGGTGAGTGGAACTTGGGGTTTATTAAATCCAAAAGGTCGTAAAAAAGGCGATGTTGTCAAAAGGGAGCACCATGGGAAACACACAAAAGGGAGCTGGCTTAAACTATAAAGAGTACAGGAAAGCGGGGCAGCAACAAGTGTAGCGCGGCATATCGTAGGCAATAATCCGGCGTTCCCCGGCTGTTGGCTGTCGGATTAAGTGCGAAATGAGGGTAATCAACCTAAGGTGCGTTCAGTAGGTCCACCTCCAGCCAGGAACAGAGGATCTGGAATGAGAAATAAACAGGGAGGAGACGGGGGCACAGAGCAAGAGCACCAGGGTGTGACAAAATAAGCTATGTAAGACTTAAGGAAGACTTTTGCTTGTGTGGGTCGCAGACCGGAAATTACATTGTAGGTTCAAAGTTGAGTTTTAGCTGGGCGTGGGTTACTGCAGCAATACTGTTTTCATTAGGGGTTTTTATTCAGGATTATTTTGTTGTGAGATAATTCAGACCTACAGTAAAACAAGAGTATGCCTCTTTTTGAGCCATAGAAAATGTTTGCCTGAAATTATGTTATACATCATCTATTTAAGTGAAATGTAATGGCAATGGTAATGGTTTAGTCTATTTCGAGCATGTATACAAGTTACATTGGAATACATCACATAGTACGATCCCAGTCACGATTCCACATGTCCAAAAAAAACAACGCTTATTTCATCCTGCCTCCTCTTCGTTTCACAAGAATTGCGAATACATTTCACTTCCTATGTTCCAATCTTGTCCCAATTTTGAAATACCTAATTGAATGATAAGGCAGTATAACAATGTGGTACAATAGCAGTGAAAGTTTATAATCACTGTGAATAAATTATATAACAGTCAACATAAATAATAATACATATGTAATAATAACTGATGAAAATGTAAACATAGTTAGATGAGTGGTGAGTACAATGTAATAATTAAAGAAGTCCTAATAATTTAATAATATATATATATATATATATATATTAATATATGTTATATAATATTAATATATAATAATTTGAAGTTGAATATACATTTAAATGTGTAATTAGTTTTTATATCTGGATGTGGTTGAAATCACCATATGAATTGCTAATGCTAATAGCTAGCACATGTATGGGATTTTCAATGTAAATTAGCATTGAGCTAGAACATTTGTTTTAATTAATTTCATATTTCTAGGCATAATTGACATGCTTTATTCCGGAATGTTCAGTATAGTACTTTAACAGGTCTGAATAAACAGAACTTTTTATTGAGAACCTGCTAACTGCTGACCTAGCAAACCAAATGTTAGCGAGAGTAGAACAGCAACCCCCCCCCCCCTCCCCCCGCACCTCACTATTTGAGAAGCACTGTTCTTGACAGCACAACAACATAACCACAACTAATTAAACAGATGTGGGATTTCCAGCAGACGTCTGTGAACCCCAATGAGACACAGCCCTTTAGCTTTGACTTGACTAAAACGCAGTGAGAAACAGCTGCGGGTGTTCATTAAGGATCGGGAGAGCAGGACATTGTAGCTTACTAGGCCACGGTTTGGATCATACAGATGGGTCAGGATGAGCTTAGCATGTGAACTTGTTACGTAACTAAGTGCTGTCAGTGTCCTCAGGCCCAGCACATATGGAGAACTTTTCCCATATTTGGACAGCAGGCAAACAGTTTGAACAACATGCTGCATCACACATGTACAATATGGTCCTAATTTTCATGTATTGTTTTTTTCAGGTTATTTCCTAGAGTTGCTGAACAGCTCGGCCATCACACTCCATGAGACGTTCACTTCCACCTGGGGCTTGCTCTACACCCAGAATTCTCAAGTGTTCACCGACCTCTACAAAGACTTGAGGCTCTACTGCAGAGGCTCCAACATTAACTTAGAAGACGTGCTGAATGAATTCTGGAGCAGGCTTTTAGAGAAAATCTTCTTCCATGCAAACAGGCAGTATTCTATAGGTGCAGTAACTTTTCTCATTGTCGATCCAGTTTCAGATTTAATCCAATCCCGTCACTCAGATTGATATGAATGCATGTATGTGTTGACTACAGGGGATGACTACCTGGAGTGTGTATCTAAACAACTGGAGACACTTCACCCTTTTGGGGAGACGTCACGTGATCTCAAGATGAAGGTCACACGCACATTTGTGGCCGCTCGTTCCTTTGTTCAAGGACTGGTCGTCAGTGGAGAAGTGGTCCGCAAAGTATCCCAGGTAATACTTCCATACCAATACTTCCCTTTTCACATTGACCGGTCATAATCCCTGAAAACATCAGCACCTTAACAGATTCAGTTTCAACAGAAACTGTAATTATAGTTATTATTGCCTTGTTTTTCTACCCTGCATGCCGTCTCTTTTTACCGGTGTTGGTGAAAATGTCTCTTAAACATTTTAGTGATGTCTAATCTCTGCTGCAGCTGATACTTTCTACTCACAACTTTATTTATGTGTTGCAGCATTCGTCTTTATGACTTGCTGTAGCTCCTTATGAGAAAATGACCATGTCTATGGCTGCAAATCAATAGTGCAGGGGCCAGACCGAGATGCAAAAACTTTTGGCAAACAAGGGACAAAGAAGACACTAATCCCTCATTCATCCCGGTTAATTGTTTCCAGAACAGACTGTGATAAGTGAATTTCAGATTTCCGAAAAAGGATCCCTTCTTTATAAATGGAATAAAATTAAATAAAAAAATTATATATTCAATTCTGTGTGGAGCTTGCATGTTCTCCCCGTGCATGCGTGGGTTTTCTGCGGGTACTCCGGTTTCCTCCCACATTCCAAAAACGTGCTAGGTTAATTGGCCACTCCAAATTGTCCATAGGTATGAATGTGAGTGTGAATGGTTGTTTGTCTATATGTGCCCTGTGATTGGCTGGCCACCAGTCCAGGGTGTATTCCGCCTCTCGCCCGAAGACAGCTGGGATAGGCTCCAGCACCCCCGCGACCCTCGTGAGGATAAGCGGTAGAAAATGAATTAATGAATTAATGAATAATACTGGTGATAATAATAACAATAATAATGGTAATAATGATAAAGATTATAACAATAATGATAATAACAATATTAAAATGATAATAATAACAGGAGAAAACAAGACTGTGGCATGAACATGATTATATCTTGCAAAAAGGGGTAGGCATTTATAAGCTTTTGCTTCAGCCTACTCCTTTTGGGCTTCTGATCAGATAGTTGAATACAAATGTAAATAATGGAAAGTTATATTTTGATTGGTGTAAGAAATGCACTGTAATGTTTCATATACGTATTTGCCCCCCCCAAAATATATATATATAATTATAAATATATATATATATATTTTGTAGTTATGGCATAGAAAACTTGTTTACAATTTTCTAAATACGGTTTTTAGCATTATTAGAGCCCTCTCGATGTGAAATAACACCCATATAATCACCTTTAAAATAATATTGTAAATATAGAATATGAAGTTAGAATATAAGTTTATTATATAAAGTTGTTTGTCTCTTCAGTGTCAGTCACTTAGGAGTTAATTTAACTATGAGCTTCAACATATACCAAAACTCAACTTACATTGCAGTCCAGGAACGAAACTGCAACAATAAGCGGCACAGTCGATTCAAATAGTTTGCTGGCTAAAGAAGTAGAACATATTATTAGCTATGGGACGTTGAGTTTCATTCAGTCTATAGCAAGTCCCCCAGCCTTATTCAACACAAGATAAATTATTTCATCTCATAAAAATATTTTATCAGTTTTCCTCATAGTATATTAATGAAATACTGTATAGTACTGCATAAACCGTATAAGCTTTCTTCCAGCGGCCTGTTCGACAAGCACTAACTAATCCATGCAGTCAAAAAGGTTGGGAGGCCCTTCTATAAATAACATTGCTACCACAAATATATCCCTAACCCTCAAGATGAACCTGATATGTGAATGTGCCAAAATATACACTTTGCAAAGATCTGGGGTAGGTTATTAGCAAGAAGGATGTGTGCACATGCATGCTCTGTGTTACTCATCCAGATCAATGTTGGTGGAAACGAGCAGCCCTATAAATATGGCCCCCGGCTCAGGGGAGTCATCTTTTACAACACCACTTAATGTCAACTCCCCCTCTGAAAAATGTCTTCAGGTCCACGTGGAGGGTTAATATCCCCCAAGAGAAATACTGTCCGCCGTGTATACGAAAGGAGTGAGGTTAAGATCAGAGGTAGACGAAGAAATCATTTTGGCTTGTAGAATTGGAGGAGGCCAGTATTGATGCGCTAGTGAAAAATATCTCCTGCCAGACACAAGGGCGAGGGGCTTGTCAAGAGTGCTGCCCCCCTTAGGAATATACACGGCATATGGGAAAACTGTGGTGAATAATACAGCTATTTCCTTGATGAAATATTATAGGCCAAGCTTAAACGGAAAAAAAACTGAAAAAGTGGTTTGCTACTTGTGGTGCTAATAATAGATCATGTTTTTGTAATTTATGGAAATAAACTGACACAGGTCATCAGGATTCTGAGCATTTTCAGAGGTCACATTATCATAAACTCCATGATGTGTCCGATCCACCAGATGAGATCTAAACCAAGAAAGTAGCACCAATATGCGTTTTAAGGCATTCCAGTAAGATAGTGTGATTGATAGTATTGAAGGCAGCACTGAGATCTAGTAAAAATAATCATGATGTCTAGTGCGTGATGTCATGCGAAACTCAAACAGTGATCTACCTATATTTCTAGAAAGGATACGAGCGCCTTCCCTGTTAGGGTGGAGGTACATTAAACTGTCCAAATCATTTCCGGGACTTCATTCATTTTCTACCGCTTATCCTCACGAGGGTCGCAGGGGTGCTGGAGCCTATCCCAGCTGTCTTCGGGCGAGAGGTGGGGTACACCCTCGACTGGTCGCCAGCCAATCACAGGGCACATATAGACAAACAACCATTCACACTCACATACCTCATACCTATGGACAATTTGGAGTGGCCAATTAACCTAGCATGTTTTTGGAATGTGGGAGGAAACCGGAGTACCCGGAGAAAACCCACGCATGCACGGGGAGAACATGAAACTCCACACAGAGATGGCCAAGGGTGGAATTGAACCCTGGTCTCCTAGCTGTGAGGTCTGTGCGCTAACCACTAGACCGGCGTGCCGCCTATTTCCAGGACTTATTTGGAAATATTAAAGATGATGAACCAGAAATCGTTATTACAACTATTACTGACCACTCCGATTGAATCTTTTCTACTTTGTGGAGAGTGTTTTTGATAATGCCATCAGCCCCATGTTGATTTTATATTCAACATTTTAATCCTATGCAGGGTTTTATTCTAACAAAACTCAGCAATACCAAGAGAATTTATTATTCTCACTGGTGTTCCATTATTAGCGTCATGTGTCTATTATTTCTTTGGTACGATTTTTGACTGATGGCAGTTTGTCTGCGCCGTGGGAAACTGAGTGATGTTATCATTAAACAAGACCGGCAAGGGAAATTGTGTCAATAATTAGCCTGGCTTTTTGGCAAATGACAAACTGTCATCTCAGCTCTCATGTCGGAGCAGGGGAACCTCCCGAAATGAGGTCACGACCAATTTACAGACTTACACTGATTCTTAAGACAGAATAAGTCACTTGACTGGTAATGTTATATGAACAATTTGTCTGTAATGGTATCGCTGTCTTCTTCAGCCTACAAACAGACAAAAGCATGGGATTAATGAGGCAGTGCACGAAGCAAGAGAAACATCATAAAAGTGCTTCTCACTTCTCTGTCAAAACAGCAGGCTTCTCACCGTCTCATAGCGCAAACAGCTTTGCTCTCTTCCTGCTTTTCAGTGCCTTGATGATAGAGCTGCTATTATTTATTGCACCCCAGATAGGTACAATAGTTCTTTCTTCAATTCAATAGCATGTCTCATTTTCTTTATCAAAATGGAAACCTTGTTTGGATCCACATTTTGCTTGACGGTGGCCATGTTTTTCAGTTACTGTTGATCAAATTCCCCTAAAAGTGTGCATCTAATTCCATGGTGGTAGCTGTGTGAGAAATCGCAATGCAACTTACAAGGTCAAACTTTGGGGTTTAATTTAAAAAAATCTAAATGTCTTTAGAGTATTAATTGCTTTGTTCATCACTTGAGGCTGCACCCATTTCTGTGTACAAAAACTTTTCCAAGCATTTCTCCCGCTTGGGTATGGGAGTGGAGGAAGTAGGCCATGAGCCATCTGAGGCGTGTGAATCAGCTCATTCAATCACACAATAAGCATAGGTCATGTTTGGATCCTTACTAATTATGCTCAGAGAGAGGCAGCGTGGGTTGGGATGGGCACCAGGACAGGTGTAAACTGCATGTTGCTGAGGGACGGCAAGAACAAAAATGTGTGGCTTGTTTTTTTGCAATCTGTAGAAATTTTAGAATCCATTTTAGAATCAAGTTAATGTTTCACACTCTTTCCAAAAAAAAAAAACGCATTTATTAAAAACAGAAAAATATACAAACTTTTGCAGTGCTTTGGTTCCGATTTTCTACAATAAAAGCTCTGATAAAACATTCCACTGTTCTCAAATATCTTAATTTTTATTTTTCTGCACAAAATAAGATGAAAAATAAATAAACATATCAAGAATAAAGAAAATCAATCAATCAGTAATGAATAACTATAATAATAATAATAATAAAACAGCAAATAATAAAAACTTAAGAAACCACATATAGTTGGTGGGTAGACAAATTATTTTTTTCAGATTAAAATGAACAAAGCATTATTAGAGCCCTGTAGACATGACAAAACACGACTATAGTCACATTTATACTCTTTTTATTTACAACATATTGCGCAACTGCAGGGTCTTGCTAACTCGCAAACTAGAGAGCTAGCGACCTAAACGGTAGCCTTCAAGTTATTTCCTTTAAACTTAAATAGCCAAAAACTTACCACTTCCACACGGATAGGGAGGATAACTATTAACAGTTATTTAACCTTTAACATGAACATTAATCAAAAGTAATAATTTTTTCTGGGTACCATACAGCATCCATATCAAACTTGCGCGAGCCGCACTAACATTCAACTTTCAGATCAAGGCGGGGGCCTCAAACTAGTGTCCTGCGGGCCACATTTGGCCCGTGGGCCGCGTGTTTGAGACCCCTGCTATTAGTATTAGATATTATCATCAATGCACCTGTTCATGATCACAGCATGTATATCATATAGTGAAACGTGGTTAGAGGGTTTTTTTAGGGGACTATATAGTCAAAATAGGTGTCTCACATGACAATGCAATGTCAGCTGACTCATGCTCATTTAACCATTTTTATTCTTTAAAATGCCTAATTTGGGCCAAAAAAAATCTTACATACATATGCATAATTTTGGAATAATAATAGGCCGTAGTCAACCACAGAACAGTGAAGCTGTGAATGTATTGAACTGGAACACATTTTGTTTTTCACCCTCAATTCCGGAAAGCAAGTCTGGCATTGCTCATTTAATTGAGCAATTGCGTATTTAACTGCAGGTGTTGACTTGTAGGCGTTTGAAATAAATGCATACAAAACAAAACTTTTTCCTAACAAGGAACCTGTGATCATTTGTAACAGTCTTTCTTTCACTGTTCTGAATGAGACGTACAGTAATTATGTAATAAAAACTCAGTTAGCACTGCAAATATCCTCTTCTTCATCCTTCCTGACCAATGATTCCCAGCATTAATATGTATGAGGGAGGGAACCAGATTAAGGAACGTCTTCTCTCGAAATACCATCCACATCACCCTGAGCTTTCAAGCCTTTAACTCCTCTGCCAATTTTTCTTGCTTGAACTTTTAAAGCTGCTCAAACATTCTGCATCTCTCATTTTTTCAGACTTCTAAACTTTCCCTTCATTCCACTGCTGTGTCTCAGCATAAAAAAAAAAAAAAAGTATTTGTCTGACTCATCCCTGGCTTGTGACTGGCAGGGCAAGGATGGAAGGAAAGAAGGGGTTGGAGTGAGGATGTGAGTCATGTCTCATATGATTTTAGATTAAGGATGGAAATGTGTCTTTTTCATTTCTGCGTCACTTATCGTTATACTTTCTCTGCAATGACTTCCTATCTCTAGCTGATTGTTAAACCTTCACTAACCTGTTGAGATCAAATAAATTAAATATGTCTACTATACTATGACTAAGTCAAATCAAATTGATAAAATCTCCCACATTCCAAAAACATGCTAGGTTAATTGGCGGCTCCAAATTGTCCATAGGTGAGTGTGAATGGTTGTTTGTCTATATGTGCCCTGTGATTGGCTGGCCACCAGTCCAGGGCGTACCCCGCCTATTGCCTGAAGACAGCTGGTAGAAATTGAATGAATATTTATCAATGTTAATTTTTCTTGCTTGAAATTGTCTCCTCAATGTTATAGCTATCATAAATATTTTTGTTTATTTTTACTTCTGCAATATTACTGCTTTTTTGATTTCCTCATATATTTGATGACAAAGAGTCACCCCACAAATTAGTATGCATAAAGGTTTGTGCGTAGTATTTACACAAGTCTGTTTTCAATGAAGTTTACCCCTCATTATGTTTCCCATCTGTCTTTGAACATTTTTTAAGTTTGGTGGCAGCAAATGATATCCTGCTTTCAATTTCACCGGATCCATAAATGTGACTTTAAAAACAGCCCGATACCCACCATTATTTATTGTCCTCTGCGTTCATGTGCATTCACGGCTGACTCGAAACAGTTCATGTTAGGAGTTCCACAACCTGGCTGTTCTTGGGATGTAGGAAGAGAGATGACACTGGGTGTTAGACTTGGGAATATTTACTACTCGCAGAAGATCGAGTTGTGTGCATTTGTTGCTTCGTCAGGTAGGATTCGAGTTATTTTAATGGATGGTTTCCCTGAAGAAGTGTCTGTAAAAAGTGCAAAGGGATGCAACTTTTCTCTTGTTTTTTTTCTTCCAGTGGAAGAATTCTTGCTGTAAGTGGTTCCTCAATTTTTAATAATCAAAGGGCTTTCCTCTGTACAATAGGAGAAGCATACACCATATGTGGTCGTATGTATGCCTTGCAGATGGTGGTTCTTTTCTTAGCCCTTTGATACAAGTTAAGGTGTTGGTATTGATGACCCTAAGGAGAGTAATGCTTTTCATTGGTATCAGCTTCATTTTCATGAAGCGGAGAGGAGACTGATTCTGCTCTCGTTTCCTGCTGATGATCATGTCCTTGATTTTTCTGACATAGAAAGTGAGGCACCTGTCAGAAGTCCATTTTGTAATGGCATCCAAGTCTCGCTGCAGGCTTTCTGCTGATATGCCTCTGAGCTTTGGATTTTTAATGCTAACATGAAGAATTGAATTATCTGCAAACAGGTGTGGGTCGTTCTCTAAGTATGAAGCTAGGTCATCAATATGAATCAGGAAGAGTAATGGACCAAGTACACTCCCTTGGGGTACACCAGCAGATAGATGTAATGCTGAAGATGTAAATCCATCGAGAACAACACGCTGTTGCCTGCCAGCTAAGAAAGACCTAATCCGGGCAATGTAAGTCTCCATGAATGCCAAATGACATTAGTTCTGACGGCCTCAGTGCCACACGATCAGATGCTTCCTTTAAATCTTATGCAAGAACTCAAATGTCTTGTTGGGAGTCGCATTATTCCACCACTAAATGATGTAAGAATGCATATTGATTGAAGAGCTCTTTGCACGGAATCCATACCCGGATACCTGGAATGTTTTCATATATGGTCACAAATGAGACCTTCCGTGACTTTGGAAATTTTGGGCAGCAGATATGAGATATATGAGATATGGAACTTTCTGTCTTTGTGTCAGCAGAAATCTAAAACAGCTTGGCAAGTTTTGGGAGCAAGCTCAGGTGCACAGTGTTTTAGTACTGTTGCTGAGATCTCATCTGGGCCATTGGCCTAAGAGCATCAAGGGAACTGAGTTTTTTGAGAACGTTTTGGGGCCTGAATTTCAAGGTACAGAGGGATTCACTAGATTTTAGTGTGAAGCTTGGGGGACATTGTCATCAGTGTCATGGAGATGAGCATTTGTAGTGTGTATAACTTTTGGAAGTAATTCATATACAGCAATAAGACTGCACAATGCGAGTGTTATGGAGGTATTATGAAGATTAGTTTTCAACTACTTTTGTCTCTATGAATAATTGTGCTGATGTCATCTAATAAGTGATATGATTGCTTTGTCTCATCATTGCACTCTTTCTGGCCAGATCTGTATCTATATTCAAGGTTTCCCCAAAAAATGTTTTTTTTGAGGGTGGAAACTTAGATACACAACTAGTGTTTTGAAGACTGAAGTAGTATTATCAGACGGGTTGTGTACTTTTATCTGGTCACACATGTGCAAGTGCCAACAATATCAGTGTAAATAATAAGGGGTTCTGTATCTATACATCATATATATCCATTCATACAATAATTTACTTTGTAAAATTGTTTTCAAGTTAAAAAAATAATATTCAAGGTGTGTTGGCTTGTATTTTGTGTTGGCATTGTGCCAGGATGAATTAGTTCATGTAGCGGAAACCCTGGTATTTAAAGATTTTACCATTTGCTGTCCACCGTTATCTTTATTGCTGTCCTACTTCCAGTGTATATTTATCAAACGCTCGATTCTAGGTGTGACTTTACACTTGGAAGCGTTGTTTCCCAAAAAAGCATTAGACCGGCCCACATGTCAGCTTAAGAGAGAAGCTTTGTATGCATAACTGAGCTTCTTCCATCCCTCGTTCTCCCTCTCTTCGTGTCCCTCACACTCACTTCCTGAGGTTTTGTATGCATAGCTGTACTCTCTTGTGAGCAGAGCTTACTGGTCTTAACCCAGTTTCACTGTTCACGCAAGAAGGCCTTTTCCTGCAGCCTTGTGGGATAGAATGATGGGTTCAGTGGATGGATGGAGCTGAGCATACTTGTATGAATGTCGGAGCTTTTCATCAGTTGTGGAACCAAGGCAAAATCTCACATAGTGGTTTCCATGGGAACTACCACTATGAACATTTGTTTGGAAGGTCACACCGCTTTTGTGTGCTGTGACTCAAATTATGTTTATGTGTTACTTTTACTGTCTCAATGCTTTACCAACAGTGGCTCATGTATGTTTGGCTGCAACTGCAATTGTCTCATTGTTCTCCCTGCATCCTCTCACAGGTGCAGCTGAGCCAGGAGTGCATGCGAGCCATCATGAAGATGACTTACTGTCCCCATTGCCGAGGTATGGCCTCTGCTAGACCTTGTGCCAACTACTGCAGCAATGTCCTGAAGGGCTGTCTGGCCAACCAGGCTGACCTTAACACAGAGTGGCGGCACCTGGCAGGTATTGGCAACACACATACAGTACATTGGAACCTAGGGTTTTCATTAAATTGTTGTAAAAGGTCAGACGGAAACCAAAACATACGAAAACTGAATCAATATTTCCAATAAGAAATAAAGTAGATCCAATTAATATGTTTCATCCATCCATCCATTTTCTATGCCCCATGGGGTCTGTCCCAGCGGCGGGGTACACCCAGGACTGGTCACCACCCAATCACAGGGCACATGTTGACAATTAACCATTCACACTCACATTCATACCTCTGGACAACATTTTTGGAATGTGGGAGGAAACCAACATACCTGGAGAAAACCCACACAAAAGATCATCACAAAACACATTTAATAGAAAATAATTATAGTTTTACATGCAGAAAACCAAACAAAAATACAGTGCATCCAGAAAGTATTCACAGCGCTTCACTTTTTCTACATTTTGTCATGTTACAGCCTCATTCCAAACTGAATTAAATTAATCTCTTACCTCAAAATTCTACACAAAATACTCCATTATGACAATGTGAAAAAGTTTTTTTTTGACATGTTTTGAATTTATTAAAAATAGAAAACAAAAAAATCACATTTACATAAGTATTCACAGCCTTTGCCATGAAGCTCAAAATTGAGCTCAGGCGCATCTTTTTTCCACTGATCATCCTTGAGATCTTTCTACAGCTTAATTGGAGTCCACCTGCAGTAAATTCAGTTGATTGGACATGATTTGGAAATATAATAACTGTCTATATAAGGTCCCACAGTTGACTGTGCATGTCAGAGCACAAACACCAAGCATGAAGTCAAAAGAACTGTCTGTAGACCTGCGAGACAGGATTGTCTTGAGGCACAAATCTGGGGAAGGATACAGAAACATTTCTGCTGCTTTGAAGGTCCCAATGAGCACAGTGGCCTCCATTATTGGTAAATGGAAGACGTTTGGAACCACCAGGACTCTTCCTAGAGCTGGCCGGCCTTCTAAACTGAGCGATCGGGGAAGAAGGGCCTTAGTCAGGGAGGTGACCAAGGCCCCGATGGTCACTCTGTCAGAGCTCCAGCGTTCCTCTTTGGAGAGAGGAGAGCCTTCCAGAAGGACAACCATCTCTGCAGCAATCCACCAATCAGGCCTGTATGGTAGAGTGGCCAGACGAAAGCCATCAGACCAGAGAATTTTGTTTCTCATGGTCTGAGAGTCATTCAGGTGCTTTTTGGCAAATTCCAGACGGGCTGCCATGTTCCTTTTACTAAGGAGTGGCTTTCGTCTGGCCACTCTACCATACAGGCTGTGAATACTAATGTAAATGTGATTTTTTTGTTTTCTATTTTTAATAAATTCAAAACATGTCAAAAAAAACCTTTTTTCACATTGTCATAATGGAGTATTTTGTGTAGAATTTTGAGGTAAGATATTAATTTAATACAATTTGGAATGAGGCTGTAACATGACAAAATGTAGAAAAAGTGAAGCGCTGTGAATACTTTCCGGATGCACTGTATATATTAATGACAAATAAAATGGACAAATGAACATGTTTGCCCTTTTACCCTGCACCCGTGTTTTTCCATCTGTTTTTTTTTCAAAATATTACGTTTCCTTCTCATAATATTGTTTTCAATATATTTTTCCCAACCAAATTTTCCAAAATGTACAACTTCATTCATTATGACTTTAGAAAATCTTTACATGTCTAAAAATTACATTGTAGGGTTTTCCTCAGCTGACGATTTTATTATTTATATAAAATTACAACTTTTTTCTCCATCAGATGGCAACTTTTTTATTGTATTACTGTGACGTTATTCTCCTATTATTGTAACTTTCTCATAGCTTTCTCCCAAACTAATTTTACATTTTTTACAACTAAAGGTACCTTTTTTGCACAAATATAACAGTGACAACAAAAATAGCCCTCAAGAATGCAATATTTGGCTATTATCAAGAAAGCCATGGAAGTCAAATTAAACACTTATGAGCTATTTTGTTCATCACTATACCTGTCCAAACAAACCTTTAGTTGTACCAGGCATTACAATGGATCAACAAACTAAAGAAACAAGGGTGGTCTAATTAACATAACAACATTTGGTCTAAAAAAAATTATGAAATCTCCTTCAAACCCGGTCAGGTAAATCCGTCTCCTTTAAATCCTCATACATTGCTACAGGTTCTATAGTGTTTCTCACGTTCTATATTGAACATTATAAGCACAGTGTGCTTGAACGCTTCATCGGCACATGCCGCACAGTGCTTTATAAAAGGACAAAAGGAGAGTCATCATGCTGTGTGCATTCTATGAATAAATAAACCAACCACACACACATAATGAAGATGATTAAATAATTCCCATTACTGGAATCTGTCTATAGTGTCCCAACCTTAAAAGAAACAGCACATGCATTTTGGGAACTTGATATAACATTTTTGTCGAAAATCCAGACATAAGAAAAGCGAGGTATCACGATTATGCTTCCACCGTACCCCAAACGTGAAATGTGGTTAACCCTGAACTATAAACTCTGTTCTTTGTAGAAACTATGATGCAAGTGGCCGGCCGCTTCGATGGACCTTCTGGTGTGGATGTCGTGGTCCTCTCTCTGCCCTCCCGCATATCAGAAGCTATGCTCACCATGACGGACAATATCGAGTCCATCAACAGCAAGGTCAGAACATTCTTGGGTCATGGACATTTTAGATGATTTGTTTTTACAGCCCCAGAGGATACAAATAGGGAACAACCTATAACACTGAGTCTCATTCATCCATTAAAATGCACATTGCACAGTGACAGAACTGCACATGTATATTTCATTGTGGCAAATACTCCAATGTAGCCTTTTATAGAGCAAGGGACTAGATTTGGTTACTCGAGAATAATATATATCACCTAATATATTATCATAATATTTACATATCTTAACAATCATATTGATCGTAATACTGTTGGCAAATATTGCAACACGAACCACCTCTGCAGTTGCAGGAAAAGGGTTATCATTTTTATTTAATACAGCACTTATATAGACCCCATGAACAATAACAGTGATGAACAGTGAATTCAAGAGACAAGGAACTAAATGTTTTTGCAGAACATCTTGGAATTCGATCAGTCAATTCGAACACCTGTCCACCAAACAAGTCACGCAGCCCTCTTGAGTTCAATTAGAGATCACCAAAAGTTATCTACAGTTATCTACAATTTACAATATTTTCCCCTTTTTAGGGGTCCCAAACCCCCCAAAAATACAATATAATAAAGATAAAATAAATTGCCTTGAATTTCTGTATTTGAAATTGTATTTGAAAAAAGATGTCAACCCTATGAAGGGTTGACAAGTACATCAAACAAAAGGATAGTTCATGTCAAGTCAAGTCAACCCTGTTAATAAGTTGTAGGTCTTAATAATTGGCATTTTAAAAAAAATAATTTTTAACATCCCAATTGATAATGAAATTACATTACCTATGAATACCTGATCACAGTGCTCCAAAGAAAGTTGAAATTAATCAGAAAAATTGGTCTTTGATGATGGCGAATTAGAGACAAATGAGAGTAAATGACATTTCACTTCAATTTCATTCAGACATTCAATTTGATGGCATTACAGTATATTTTTGATGTACAATAACACCTCCCAGATCCTTCCTTCTGTCTTTTCTTTTCTAAAAATATATCCATGCATGTTCATTGCAGCTTCCAGAGAGGAGCGGGACAGCCATGTTTGCTGTCAGTCAAATAAAGTCAATATTACAACTGCGAAGTAGATGATCTAATTGTTCTCATTTAAGGGTCATGCTCCGGATAATTAAGTTAATGTTTACACGTTGAGTCCCAGATCATTTTGGCTTGTTTAAATCACATGGGTGTAATGAAAATGTTGTTTTGAAAAGTAAACAATCCCATACTCAAAATGTAGGTCAGTGCGTGCACCTGTCAACTCGATGCAGTCTGCATGCAGCTAAGGTTCCTCCTACACTAAAAGTGTTACATCATGTCTGCGTGATCCCAGATTTTGCACATAGACAGCATGCACTTGTACCGATTGCTTCTCTCACGATACCCAATGCATGTTTCCACAGTCGATTAACCTAAACCAGGGGTCTCAAACTCAATTTACTTGGGGGCCACTGGAGCTAGGGTTTGGGCAAGGCTGGGCCGCATCAGGTTTTCCAAAAAAAATAAAACGCATATATTAAAAACAGAAAAGTATACCATCTTTTTCAGTGCTTTGGTTCCGATTTTCTACAATAAAAGCTCTGATAAAACATTCCACTGTTCTCAAATATCTTAATTTTTATTTTTCTGCACAAAATAAGATGAAAAATAAATAAACAAATCAAGAATAAAGAAAATCAATCAATCAGTAATAAATAAATATAATTATAATAATAAAACGGCAAATAATAAAAACTTAAGAAACCACATATAGTTGGTGGGTAGACAAATTATTTTTTTCAGATTAAAATGAACAAAGCATTATTAGAGCCCTGTAGACATGACAAAACACGACTATAGTCACATTTACTCTTTTTATTTACAACATATTGCGCAACTGCAGGGTCTTGAGACACATGCTAACTCGCAAACTAGAGAGCTAGCGACCTAAACGGTAGCCTTCAAGTTATTTGCTTTAAACTTAAATAGCCAAAAAATTACCACTTCCACACATCTAGGGAGGATAACTATTAACAGGTATTTAACCTTTAACATGAACATTAATCAAACGTAATAATTTTTTCTGGGTACATGATACCATACAGCATCCATATCAAACTAACATTAAACTTTCATATCAAGGCGGGGGCCTCAAACTAGTGTCCTGCGGGCCACATTTGGCCTGTGGGCAGCGTGTCTGAGACCCCTGACCTAAACATTTATGGCTGATTGTCATCGATACCTGAGGCTGCTACCGCCACAGACGAATCGTTCGCTTGTCTAACTGGATGTTATCGTTCACAACCCTCAATTAAACCATGCAAACTTTTATGACCCTGCCTTGTAAAACCAGTAGAATCAAGAATCGTTACGAACCGCAATCAAACCAAGGAATGAGAATCAGAACCCTATTGTTTACCCTCTCTTCCTTAAAAGCAAATCACAGACAGTAGACACAGCGTGTGTTAAGGATGTGTTCCTGTACCTGAAAGCCATTTCCACCCCTCTGTTTAACACCCTATTTCCTCTTCCGACACTTCAATCTGCGACAAGCCATGGTTAGATTTAAGGTGGCAGACACGACTAGAGGCTTAAGACAAGATTTTTTTTTTTTTATGTGAAGGTTCAAAAACTGGAGGCTATCCTAAGAAGGGCAGATTGCCAGATGACAGATTGACTGCAGTCTGACAGTATTCCCAGGGCTCCGTTTATATAATCCACATGGGGATCTAGTATTACAGAACTGTGGTCTGAAATACTCATGGGACCATGCAAATAAGCAGCGCCACAGTTTAGAGTGGCTTTGATGCGTGTCTATAATAGCTCAAGTCCACATTGTGTTCCCTTGATGCAGTATTTTCTACTGATAATTAATTAAAGGTTAGCCAGTAAAGTCATATTATTTCATGTTATGCTTACTACCATTGAAAATTAAATATCTGAAGCCATATGCTTACGCTTCATTATATACGGTATTTAAAGCAACAATGTGTTGTGGATATCGGTCCATATTGGCATAATACTGACATTATGTCAATATAATGCTGATGTTATGCCAATATGGACCGATAATATTGGACATTCACAACAAATTGTTGCTTTAATAATACTGATATTATGCCAATATGGACCGATAACATTGGACATCCACAACATATTGTTGCTTTAAGTACTTTTACAAGTACTTGGGGTCAACAATTTAGAACAAAGGAGATTGTGAAAAGGAGGCAAAGAAGCGTGTGTAGGGAGGATGGAATGGGTGGAGAAAAATGTCAGGCGTGATGTGTAATTCACATTGGGAGTGACCAGGATGGATAGGATCAGGAACGAATCTGCCTTGGAGATAAAGTCAGACAGGCCAGACTGAGATGGTTTGGACATGTCCAGAGCAGAGATAGTGAATCTAATGGTAGAAGGGTGCTGCGTTTAGAGCTGCCCTGTTTAATTTGCTCTGTCCTTTTGCAGTTGTTCCAGGCGTGTGGCAGCCTCCGAGAAAAAACAAGCAGCAGCACAGAAGCGGACGTCTTTCCAAAGGATGAAAAGACGACAGCGGAGGACAGGTCGGCAAGCAGTGCGAACAAACTTGGCCGTCTGGTGAGTTGAAAACTATTAGACTGTTATTGCTCTCTGAAGGCTCTGAGTCTGGCCGGTATCTCGGGATGTTTTATGGCGCAGAAAGCAGCACTCTGCATGGACAATTAAATCCTTTTCAATGTTTATTTCACCTTTAAACTCATGAGGTCATTAGATGGGAATGAATGTTTTGGTGTGATGAAGAAAGAATATTTCTTGTTCCCATGTTTGAATGGAACGTCATGATGGGGATTTGGGGACAACGAAATAGAAAAGACCATCTGCTTTCCTTTACTGTTCTCCAGGTGACTGATGTAACCGTGAGACTCAGGGACATGCAGCCGTATTGGATTTCTCTTCCAAAAATGCTCTGTAGCGACAGAGTGGCCACCGGTGCAGGCGCTGAAGACAGGTGCTGGAACGGCATGACTCGGGCCAGGTATGGAATAGAAGCTTTACCTCAGGCATTAAGGCTCTCTCTTAAATGCTCCCTAAGCTTTAAAACCTAGCTCTGTAGCAGCGAGTGGGGATTTAGTGGGCTTGCAAGAACCATTTAACCCTTTAGATTTAAGGTGGTTCACCTTTTAATGAGGTAACCTGCTTTACATTCTGTTCAAGTTATTAGATCAAACTACAGAATCACCTAAAGGCCCAGGAATAATCTTTTTTTAAGTGCATAGGATTTTTTTAAAAGTTTTTTTAATCGTGTCATACAGAGGAATCTCGAATACGACCAGGCACATTCACATACAATTTGTTATAATGAAATTAGTCCCATAGGAAATAATATAAATAATCTGTTGCTTGGGGCTGCACGGTGGATAAGTGGTTAGCCACACAGCAAGGAGACCCGGTACGATTTCCATTGGGCATTTCTGTGTGGAGTTTGCATGCTAGGTTAATTGGCGACTCCAAATTGTCCATAGGTATGAATGTGAGTGTGAATGGTTATTTGTCTATATGTGCCCTGTGATTGGCTGGCCACCAGTCCAGGTTGTACCCCGCCTCTCACTCGAAGACAGCTAGGATAGGCTCCAGCATATCCGCAACCCTCGTGAGGATAAGCGCTATAGAAAAAGAATGGATGGTATCTGTTGCTCGACTCCAAATTGTCCATAGGTATGAATGTCAGAGGCGGTGTACACCCTGGACTGGTGGCCAGCCAATCACAGGGCACATATAGACAAACAACCATTCACACTCACATTCATACCTATGGACAATTTGGAGTCGCTAATTATCCTAGCATGTTTTTGGAGAAAACCCACAATAATGCCTGAGCGGGGAATCGAACCGGGTCTCCTAGGTGTGTGGCCTGCATGCTTTTAAAAAGGCACAAAAAAATTCACAACACAGAAGGATAGAATCAAACAGAGCTGTGAATTTTCTGTGTCCCTCCTTTAATACTGGATATAATGTATACGGTGTAAAAAAGTGTTATTCATGCGTTCTAGGTATCTTCCTGAGGTCATTGGTGACGGTCTCGCGAGCCAGATCAACAACCCTGAAGTGGAGATTGACATCACTAAGCCCGACATGACAATAAGGCAGCAGATAATGCAGCTGAAGATCATGACACACCGACTGAAGAATGCTCTCAACGGCAACGACGTGGACTTCCAAGACACCAGTGAGTACATCTTGCCATTGCTATTCCATACACTTGTTAAGAGAGGTTTTATAGAATTATATACATATATATGATATATTAGCTGCAGGAGCGGAACAAGCAACACTGAGTATGATGGATTACATGCAATTCTATACCCCTGTAAACAACAGCCACCATAATAAAAATGCAAGGAGGGCTAAAGTAATGCAATAAAACTACTACTGTATGTGGAGATTGAAAGCTGAGAGAAGCAGACAAAAGAAGATGTTACCAAACAATTCACCGTTTCATTTGTAAACAGGGGAGCAGGGTGAGTAACAAAGCCTTATTGTCACCCAGCATCAGCCTCTTTTGGGCTTTTCACAGTAACACTCTCTCCAGCTGTCTCTCTGCAAAGCCTAAACAGGAGATTTAGCAACTCAAGTTGGCCGCGGCAGGCAGAAATCGAATGCAGCTGACCTTCCCAGCAGCTCCCTCACAGGACACGAGCACATTCAACTACACAGTCCACAGGGCCGGTCAAATGGTCTTCATGGAATATTTGCGGCCAAAAATCGGTTCCTTCAAAGTGTTTGCATTCAAGCCAAAGGAAAGCGTTAGAGCCAGGATACAAAAAATAGGTGCAGATGCTCCGGACTAGGGCGAGGCCTCTCGATACTGTACGATTCGCGATAATAATGACGCTTGAATGCAACATAACTGTAAACACAAGTTCAGTTCAGGTGTCTGACAAACAGCGACGCTATTTTAAACTTATTCAGATGCTAACATTTGGTCTCTACATTATGACTTACTGTACATTTTTGTGACATTCAACACCAACGAAATGCATTAGCTAACGCTAGCTACTCCAACGACGACAACTAATTACACATTTAGATGTACATTCCACTTAAATAATTAAAGGTAGATGGTTCCACAGCTCAACAAGAGATATGACTGACACATCATATGTCCCAAAAAAATGTCAATAATTGAGAACCATTGACTTATAGTGATGTGCTGATCAATACGGAAATATTGATACTTATCATCCCAGCTCTTCACGCTTCAAAATCAATTCTCAAATCATTCATTTTCTATACCGCTTATCCTCACAAGGGTCACAGGCGTCCTAGAAGGCGGGGGTACACCCTGGACTGGTGGCCAGCCAATCACAGGGCACATATAGACAAACAACCATTCACACTCACATTCATACCTATGGACAATTTGGAGTGGCCAATTAACCTAGCATGTTTTTGGAATGTGGGAGGAAACCGGAGTACCCGGAGAAAACCCACGCATGCACGGGGAGAACATGCAAACTCCACACAGAGATGCCTGAGAGGGAATCAAACCCAGGTCTCGTAGCTGTGTGGCCTGCGCGGCAACCACTCTCAACCGTGCAGCCCAATTCTGAAATCAAAAAATGTAAGCTTGGTAAAAATGTTTACCCTCCTCGTGTTCTACTCTTGTGTCCACAGGTGATGATGCCAGTGGTTCTGGAAGCGGCAGCATTTGTGCCGACGAAATTTGTTCCCGAGAGCCTCGCCTCGTTGTGCCCATGACGGAGCAAGCCGAAGTGTACCCCTACCCTCCAGAAAACAAGAAGGTCGTGACAAACTCAAGCAATCATAGTCTGCCCTGCGTGGTCACCTATCTCATCTCGCTGCTGGTTTTGCTGCTGCGGCGATAATTGGCGGTGTGGAGAGCGCAGCCATGCTTGGACTGAGGTCGAGAGGGACTGGGTTTGGGCTTTGTGAGGGTTCTAAAATGGTGAGGGAGGAGATGAGATACAGTATGTGGGTGTAAGTTACTTTGCCAAAATGACACATTATACTTGGACGGATTGATTTAGGGTTCGGATGAGAAGAAATGACAAAAAAGCGCTCTAGTCTTTCATGTCTCGCTATAATACGACACCATTAGAGCTGATCATCTAATCTTTTTATGTTTATGGTGTAATTGGAAATCTAATAGGGAGCGGGAGACACTAAATTCATTCGTTTAACAGCACTTAGTGATTTGATATTGTTATTTATTTGTCAATGACTGACAGTAGACCCCAGAGTGGATTCATTAATCACTCCAAAATGTTACTATAGAACCTCAACCTTAGGCAAACTAACCCGGCGGCACAGCCTTTTGATGCATCAAGCCTCAGCATCAGCACTTCAAAGGTAATAATAGCGATGATTCATTTAAAGTGGGAGCAACCTGAGCCCACCCGTGCTCAATCCATGCTTCTTTTCACACTCCCACGGCGAGAGCCAGGTCAGCTCTCGAATGACAGCAACTTTCTAGGCCCCCTCAACCTGTCCTCACAGCCAAGGCTTTGCAGGTCAGAATTTTGGCTATCAGAACAGAAGCAGCAGGGGCAGGAAGACAAAATGCACCCATGCAAAGAGCCATGGTTACTGTAATTTGCATTTTAATTGCACAGATGATGATCCAAACAGTCAGTTCAGTGGAAATCTATCGTGAGGGGATTATTTTGCCACCTCTTCCCTTTGTTGTCATGACCTTCCAGTTTTACCATTTTAAAAGATGCGTATATAATCACTCTCACATTGCGGGGAAGAAGCTCAGATGGCGAAATGTCAAGAATGACGGTAACGTATTAGAATTATGTGCAACATTGCTTCTGTTGCACACTGGGACCTTCCACTTTCAACTATAAATAAAGCAAGAGTTAAAAGAATTGTGTTTGGTAACAGTGATCCTTGCCAAAACATTTAAAATCATAGGAAAACGTGTTTATCACCCCTTTTGTAAGGAACATGCACGGATGCCCTGGTTAACCACTGCTGTGGGATGTCAGCCAACAGGGTCTAACACCAACAAAACACCCGAGCTGATCCCACAAGTGTTTAGTTTGTAGTTTATCAGTTTATCTTTTAAATGATGCTAAATTTGCAAGAAACATGCATGGATGCCTGGTCACACACTGCTGTGGGATGGCTGTACACCGCTCAAGCAGGAAATCAGCCAACAAGGCTTGGTGGTCACGCTTGTACCAACATAACACCAAAGCTGATCCCACAAGTGTTTAGTTTGCAGTTTATCTTTTAAATAATGCTTAATTTGCAAGACGTATGCATGGATGCCTGGTCACACACTGCTGTGTCATGGCTGTACACCGCTCAAGCAGGAAGTCAGCTAACAAGGCTGTGGTGGTCACGCTTGCGTCAACATCGCATCGAAGCAGATCCCACAAGTGTTTAGTTTGCAGTTTATCTTTTAAATGATGCTAAATTTGCAAGAAACATGCATGGATGCCTGGCCACACACTGCTGTGGGATGGCAGTACACCCCTCAAGCAGGAAGTCAGCTAACAAGGTTGTGGCGGTCACAAGCTTATCCCATAAGTGTTTAGTTGGCTGTTTATTTCCTTTTGAAATGATGCCTGGTCACACACTACTGTGGGATGGCAGTACATCCCTCAAGCAGGAAGTCAGCCATCAAGGCTGTGGTCGTCACGCTTGTATCAACATAATACTCAAGCTAATTCCACAAGTGTTTAGTTGGCTCTTTGTTTCCTTTTTGAATGATGTCCCATGTGCAAGGAACATGCATTGATGCCTCGTCACACACTGCTGTGAGGTGGAAGTCCACTTTTAAGCAAGAAGTCAGGCAACAAGGTTGTGGTGGTCACAAGCTGATCCCTGATAAGTGTTTAGTTGGCTGTTTTTAAATGATGCATGGTCACACACTGCTGTGGGACGGTAATATATATAAGCAGAAATACGGCTGCAAAGCTTCCTTCATAAGTCATCAATTGGGTTGATGGCAGACCATTACATTATTTCCATCACCAAATTGTGGAGGTAGTCATTGATAAACACAATGCTGTGCTGCTCATCCCACAGTAGTGTATTTGTTAAATACCGGTCATCATTAAAAAGGAACTTCCCATGTTTTTATTGACAAGACGTATCATTATTATAACTAAAATATACATATACACCTGCAGATGTGAGACATCAGAAGCACATTTAAAAAATGGCTGTGTGTTTGTGTAGGTGTGTGTGTGTGTGTGCCAGAGGGCTTTGCTTGTTTGCCAAATGCCGGTGGCTGTGTGTATGAGAGTCTCTCAATTGAAACTTTTGGATTTTGTCACTTTGTCCGGTTGGGGGTCCATCTTGGCATTTCAAAACAATCATGTTGGAGATAGAAGCACCACATGGGGCTGATTGTTTTATATTTTTTTGTGCAGCCCCTTGAAATAAATAATTAGAAAACAAATGTGGAAGTAAGCATGAATCCTTATAATCAACGACAAGGGGACTCCCAACTGTGATGGTGACATTCCAATTCGAATACCACTTCTATCTTTTTACTTGCCGCTTCACAGTGTGAGCGTTTGATTTCTTTTGTCATTGCCTCCTTCTCCTTTTTTGATTCTACTCAAAGCCGTCCCACTTCCCTCCTTTTTTTAACAAAAAAAATAAAGAAAACCTGCACTTTTTATGAGGCCAATAAGTGGCGTTGTCTGCACAAAGAGATCACAAGACAAGGCCATCAATACGCAAAGTCAATACCGTCTATAAAATGACTATTGATTTGTGGTATGCAAATAAGTATTGACCTGGATATAAGACAATCTTACATATAAGACGACCCGTTTTGGGAAAAATAATTTTTTTGAATCCAAAAATAATCATTTTCAGTATCAAAAAAATGATATAATTCTTAGCTGCTGGACAGTTGCCTCATTGATGATCTTAAAATGAGCACTCTGTTGTTTGTTCACTTTGACACACCCATTTTTTTTCCATTGGGTCTCTGTGTTGCCAGGTCACAGCTGTGTGTAAGTGACGAGAAGAAAAGCTCAGATATTCTTAGGGAGATGTTGCCACCACCTGGTCTGCCTGTATAAAATTCTAGTCTCTAATGTTTTTCAGACAAGGGAGAAAATGCTGTCTTATATTCGGGTCAGTACGGTATAAACACAACAGGAGGCTCAATCCCATCGAACACAACCGCAACGATACACATGAGTGTGACTCACATTTTTGGGCTTGTTTTTATGTACTTTTTTTGTTGTTCTTATCAGAAATCTATGGTGAGGAGATATGTCAGAAAGAGAACGATGCAGATGTCTTGTTTGCTGTTGTATCTACAAAAAAAACAACCTTCAGAATCGTCAATTATATACATTGTAAGATTTTCAAATTGTGTCTCGTTTCTTTCTTTAGCAGGCAAACGTGCAGCAATGGTGCAATTATGGAGTCCGTCATCACGCAACTGTTACATTTTACCACCCCAGGAGACCATAGAAACAAATGTGTCAACCTGTTACCATCACAAAACCTTCATTAACTGTACAGACAATGTTTCAAGTAAAGTCATTTTTATACTATTGAAACACATAGAACAGATACTTTATGAAGTTGTTTCTTATTAGGTTTACTTGAGCAGGAACCTATGGGAGACGAAAATAATGTTGTTATACAAATTGCTTCTGTGTCGCACAAGATTGTGTTGGGACTCCAGTGCAGCACCAGCAGCAGTGTGGGTTGTTACCAAAGAGAAGAAGGAGGTACAGGTTATCTAACATAAAGCTCTTTACTAACAATAATGCTTCCACAGTTGCAAATACTGGCACTGCCATCTAGCGGACAATTGGGATTAATGCAGTTTAGCAGTCAACTGGGAAAAGGCTTTAGCAGCACTGATGATTCTTAGGGAAAGAGTATCATTTTAACTTATTTAAGTTAAAAATAAGATATTGTATATGAGCATTGCTGTAGAATGATGAAAACAAACTTATAATTATCTAGTACTAATTTACTATTTACATTTTTTTTTACAGTTTTCAAAATTTTACATTATTTTTTTCAATTTTTAACTATAAATTGAAATTATAATATTTATATACACGTCTATACTTCATAATATTAGGATTATTATAATTGTTTTGAGTCTGGGAAGTCTGTATTATCTAATGAGAATCAATACAAATAAAAATATTGATTTATTTATTTTCCATTGTTTTTAATTTGATACTTTTTTTTATTTAATTTTAACTTCACATTTTACAATAAGGTTTTCATTTTATAAGGTTAATGGTACAATTTTTTTCATTATTTAATTTATTTCTTTTTTCTTATTTTTCACATGTTATTATTTGCATTGCGTCATACTGAAATGTGTCCTAACTTCGTAAATTGCTTAATACAGTAACTTATTTGATCTCATAATTTTGTCGTATTACTGTTATAATCCTAGCAGTCTCTCCCATTCAAACAAATAGTGTACTGTAAAGTTATTGATACACTTTCTAAGTGGCAGCTACCGTTTATGTAACTGCATTGACCTATTCTTGTCGCCAGGGGGTGCTGTTACATGACCAAAAGGTGAAACTGATCATTTGTGTTGGTCCATCGGTCGTTCTTCATGTCTGCATCACAACAAACATAATAAAGTTAATGTATGCTATTTATTAGTATTAAAGGTGGATTTTCCCTGCCAGTTTACTCTTGAAAAATAACGTTATGGACGTTTTTTTTTAACCCGTGCTTACAGTGCTATCTAGTGGATAATAAATGCTATGACATATAGCTTAAAGCTACAGAACAAATGGAGTTTTCTGTGTTGCTGGAGACACTATACAAAGTTTCTTTACTGAGGTAATTTACGTTGAAATGTTCTAACTCCCTCATACATACATATACTCCCATTGAGCTGAAGATCTAGGGGAGTGCAGCCTTAAAGAGGAAATCATTGAGTGGGACCCTGCGAGGTAATGGCCCAGTCTGCTTGTGCAGACATAATGAGAGCAGTAGGGGTTCGGTCATTATTCATTGCATCATCATGATCATTTGTTATTGGTGTTTGTTCACTGGACATAGCTTACATTCTGCATGCGTTTCTAATATTTATAATGTGCGCATGTAAGCCGGCAATGGACCCGTTATTGATCTGCTGATGCATGTTGGGAGAAGAAAATGCCCCCAAAGGTGAGTGTTAATATCAGGAGGTGAAACTGTGTGCTTGACTGAAGGTCTTCATAGTAATTGTTGTTCTATATAATTGCCCTTTGAGCGATTATGTACATTATTAAGTATATTATGTATTATTAACCTTAGAACACTAACACCAACGTCAGGTATGTAAAAATACATTCATTCATTTTCTACCGCTTATCCTCACAACGTTGCAGCCAATCACAGGGCACATATAGACAAACAACCATTCACACTCACATTCATACCTATGGACAGTTTGGAGTCGCCAACTAAAAAGGAATGTTTTTGGAATGCTTTTGTACCCACACAAAACCCCGACACACATGGAGAGAACATGCAAACGCTACACAGATGCGATGTGGAAAACATGCTAACCACTAGTCCACCGTGCTGCATCTGTAAATCAAATTGAGAATATTTAGGGATGGATGGCAAGGGACGTTTACAAAAATTGGCATCATTTCCAAACAGTGGATGCTCTCCGTGAAACCAGCTTCACCTCCTGGAAAGCATGGACAAACCAATTTTCGGGCCAGCTACTCACCTTTTTTTTAGCCTCTTTCACTTAAATGTAAAAAAAAAACCTGTACACTGCACCCACGCCTCCCACCTGTACGTGCATGCTCTGTTTTTGCAACACTAAATGTTTCTTCTTACGTGTTCTCTTCCTGGTACCCGTATGAGGTTGGTAAAGGTTATGCAGAAC
Source organism: Doryrhamphus excisus (assembly GCF_037039965.1). Classification (NCBI taxonomy): domain Eukaryota; kingdom Metazoa; phylum Chordata; class Actinopteri; order Syngnathiformes; family Syngnathidae; genus Doryrhamphus; species Doryrhamphus excisus. Next base: position 19,927,735 of record NC_136362.1, read on the forward strand.
TAACAGTCTTAGACGCAGAGGGAGTTTAAAAAAAAGGCCACAATGTCCCTGTGAAAGCATGAAGGAAAGGACAATGAGTGGGATAGGCTGTCACTGAGAGCAGACAGCTCCTGATGAGCTGTCAGCCTGCTTTTCTTTCTCCTCATTAACAAGTCCGCCTCCTAAATGTTACCAAAAACTACTCCATGAGTCTCTCCAGTGGGTTAGCTCATGATAACATGGCTTGGGATTGAAAACAAAACAATTTGGCTTGTGTCAAAAGTTGGCAATGTCAAAGCACCCTTATTTGCAGGAGGTGGATGTTGAAATGCGAAGGGAACACGAGGAGGTCGTGCGGTTAATGGAAAACGCTCTTAAACGCTACTTGTGAAAGAAAGCAGGTGAAGGAACAGGAACCCCATTAACCTCATGTGTGATTAGAGCAAATGAATGAGTGTTTATCAGCATCACATCATAACACACACTGTAAACTACACACTCTATATTACCCCTCTAGGAAATAATACATATCGATATACAGTGGAGCCTTGGTTAGTGGCATTCATTCCTTCCAGAAGGACCTACTCTGACCAAACTGGACACTAACTCAATACATTTTCCCATAATAATAATAATAATAACAATAATAATAATAATAATAATAATAATAATAATAGACCTTTACTTTCTGAAGATGAAGATGTGATTCTTGATGTACCTGTTCGAAACCACATAAACGCCACCTTCTTGTCTTGCCATGAGTTCCGTCTTGAATTCAATAGTTTTTCCCATAAGAAATAATAATAATAAATAAATAAATAAATTTAAGTTGACCTTTACTTTCACTGAAGATGTGATTCTTGATGTACCTGTTCCAAACCACATAAACGCCACCTTCCTGTCTTGCCATGAGTTAATTCTTGAATTCAATAGTTTTTCCCATAATAAATAATACTAATAATAATAATAATATAATTATGATAATAATAATAATAATTATTATTATTGTTGTTATTATTAATTTAATATTAAAATTATTTATTTATTTAATAATAATAATAATATAATTATGATAATAATAATAATTATTATTATTATTAGTAGTAGTAGTATTATTATTAGTATTATTGATAACATAATAATAATAATAATAATAATAATAATATAATTATGATGATAATAATAATAATAATAATTATTATTATTATTATTAGTATTATTATTAGTATTAGTATTAGTATTATTATTAGTATTATATAATTATGATAATAATAATAATTATTATTATTAGTATTATTATTATTATTATGGTATCAATAATACTAATAATAATACTACTACTAATAATGATAATAATTCTTATTATTATTATCATAATTATATTATTATTATTATTATTATTAAATAAATAAATAATTTTAAGTTGACGTTTACTTTCACTGAAGATGTGATTCTTGATGTACCTGTTCCAAACCACATAAACGCCACCTTCCTGTCTTGCCATGAGTTACGTCGTGAATTCAATAGTTTTTCCCATCATGGTGCCAAAGAAAGTTGCAAGTCCCAGCATATCGATCGGGAAAATGAGAAACACTATTGAATTCAAGAAATAACTCAGGACAGAGGAGGAAAATGGTGTCCTCATCATGTCTTTTGGAAGAGAATGCAGAAGACAGACTAGCTTGAGATACACTGGCGCTGATGGTCTGAGGTAAACAAGTACAAAAGCAGAAGAAACGATCGATCGGGAGCGATATCTCTTCTTCTGGTGTGGAGGCTATACAGGGGGGCGGGTAAGGAGACTTTCCCACGGAGCTCCTGAAGCTGCAATTCTATTCTGTCTGAATTCATAAACTTAAAATCTCATAATTGGAGATCTCTGGTGGCCTGCAGATGACGCTCTATAGCACTTGGGTTTGATTGATGTTTCTTCTGGAAGCATTCTGTTTGGAGCTTTGCAATGACGAGGTACAGATGTTTGGCTCTTGGCTGTCACTTTGAATGAACGTTGTTGAAATGTTGGTGGCATGATGAAGAGGACTGTTGAATGACAGGGCGCTAGACGTTGGACAGGTGCATTCTGGGGGTTGGCGGTTGGGGTGGGTCGGCCTGCGGAGGTGATGGTGTGTTCTGACTTCGCCCTGGGATGTGGCCTGGAGTTTTCTTTCACTATACCTGGTGACAGTTTGACTCTGGAACAGACTAAGTAAATTGAATCGATTTTTCCATGGAAGGGTTCCAGTGCAGCATCACACTGTGTCTGCTCTTCATCGAGTTTACCACGAGATTTTGTTTTTTGTGTGGTTGAATAGCAAGGAAGAGATTTTAATAGTAACACATGCATTTATGCTCCGTTGCAAACTAATGTTTTTTGCAGCACAGCTCCATGCTGGCTTATATATATTTCAAATATGCCCAATGCATCCACCACAATGAGCCTATTTTCCATATTCTCTCTTGAGTTATGACCCAGAAAATACAAATGCATAGCCCATTGCTGAGTCCAGACCCTCTATTTGGGGACCAGCGGTCCACAGCACATCTGTATTCAACCCCGGCTCTGAGCTCATATTGTCAATGGCCAGCGCCCAGACTCCTGAAGATTGATGAAGCCAAAGCCCAGCCTAATAACCAGTCCTTCCCCACTGTGGTGCACACTCCCTGTCAACCGAGTCCCTGCACTGTCTCCATATTGACTCTGGCTTTTCATTTCACATTCAATATTAGAGAAGCCCCAAGAGTCCTGTTTTATGCTTTTCTACCCGCTTTACAATTTGAAGTGATCTATAACATTTTATTTGTGTAGAATTCCTTCACTATTATTCTTTTTTTTTTTTTGCATGTCAGACCAAATATCAAATGATAGTAATGAATTATGCAATACACTCATACTGTACACTCTGACCGTACTACTCAAAGACATGTTGATGACATGAGCCCTTTAGTATTTTTAAGGACCTACTAAAACATGAATCAAAGATCTTCTATACAACATGAGTGCTTTGCTGTTTAATGGGATCTACTGTTGAGAGGAGACACCTCCGCTGCTGGTTAAGGAATCCAAAACAAGCAGGAACCCTACTGTATATATGACTGGAGTACTCCGCAGTTTTTAGGAATCTACAGCAAAAAAATACTAGTATGCTAGTCAAAGACTGCTATATGCAGGAACCATCTGTTGTTTTTAAGAATCTATTCAGAATCAAAGATCCTAGATCAGGGGTCTCAAACTCAATTTACTTGGGGGCCACTAGGGTCTGGGCGAGACTAGACCACATCAGGTTTTCAAAAAAAAATAAAAAAGCATTTATTAAAAACAGAAAAATGAATAAACTTTGCTTTGGTTTCGATTTTCTACAAGAAAAGGTCTGATAAAACATTCCACTGTTCTCAAATATCTTAATTTTTATTTTTCTGCACAAAATAAGATGAAAAATAAATAAACAAATCAAGAATAAAGAAAATCAATCAATCAGCAATAAATAAATATAATAATAATAATAAAATGGCAAATAATAAAAACTTAAGAAACCACATATAGTTGGTGGGTAGACAAATGATTTTTTTCAGATTAAAATGAACAAAGCATTATTAGAGCCCTGTAGACATGACAAAACACGACTATAGTCACATTTATACTCTTTTTATTTACAACATATTGAGCAACTGCAGGGTCTTGAGACACATGCTAACTCGCAAACTAGAGAGCTAGCGACCTAAACGGTAGCCTTCAAGTTATTTCCTTTAAACTTAAATAGCCAAAAACTTACCACTTCCACACGGATAGGGAGGATAACTATTAACAGTTATTTAACCTTTAACATGAACATTAATCAAACGTAATAATTTTTTCTGGGTACATGATACCATACAGCATCCATATCAAACTTACGTGGGCCGCACTAACATTAAACTTTCATATCAAGGTGGGGGCCTCAAACTAGTGTCCTGCGGGCCAAATTTGGCACACGGGCCGCGTGTTTGAGACCCCTGTCTTAGATGCTACATGACAGGACACCTCTGATGTTTTCTTTTGGATAATTTGCTGCAAAAATATGTGTCAAAGATCCTCCAACAATGCTCCTCTGTTTTAAGGATCATCAGCAAAAATGCACACCAATGACGGGACAGATCTGCTGTTTTTATGGAATTTGCTGCAATGATCTATTTTTGCAAAAATCCTAGTGAATGATCATTTAAGATCGGTGCCATTTGCTGTTGTTAAGGAACCGCTACAAAAGCAAGTGGTCAAGGACCTGTTTTACTATTTTTAGGAATCTACTGCAAAAACACCAGTCAAAGATCATACATCCTGTATGACAGCACAGCTCTGCATTGTTTTTTTGCAGAAAAAAACACGAGTCTGTATTTGTTTTTAAGGATCTATTGCAAAAATGCAAGTCAATGATCCTCTAGGAGCCTTCTGCTGTTTTTTGAAGTAACTTTACTTGAAGGAGCCGGATTTGAGCTGCCAGTTGAATAAAGCTGCTCGAAATAATACGAGTCTGCATGGTGTTGTATGTTTTCCACATCTGGACTGCGCATATGTGACTGTATAACATGTACAGTTTTGTATTTTCTGCTTGACTTCAACTGTCAAAACACAAGAGCAGTGATTGTACCCAAATGCAAAAGTAAAAGGTCAACGCACAAAGACGACGCTGGCTACATGTTTACAGGTCAAGAGCGCAGTAAATGTAAGGTCAGCACACACAGCGCTGTTGGTGAATACATAAACTCGTCATCACATCCAAGTCGGATGTTTAAAAAAAAGAAGTTTTATTTTGTGTCGGCCTCTGGAATGAAACAAACCCGGACACAGCAAGAGCAAGAGGCTCTCTACAGTCCTCTTGAGCTCAAGTGGGTAAGTGCTTGTATGAACGAGGGCGGCACACGGCACACACACTTTTGCATTGTTGTATATGTACATTTGTCTGTGCAAGCGTGGTGCTAAGAGGATGTGCTACGGAAGTAACGCTATTGTTCCCGTCTTCCCGCATACTCCTTCCTTCCTGGTGGGCCCCTCTGTAGTGATGACTGCACACAGGAATAGAAAGAGGTGTGTTGCTACTGTTGGACAAGATATGTGGATACCACGGTGATAAGGAGCATACACTTAAAAATATTGTATTATTTACCACTGTATGTGATGCCATGTTACTTAAACATTTTTAAATTTAATATCAGATTTATATATGACAAACTGTAGACAGTAATTGTGGAAAACAAACAAACCAACTAGAAAACAATTCTGGTTGAACTACCTGGACTGTAGTAGCCAAAAATGTCCATCTGGGGGTGCTACTTCCTTTCAGTTGCACGGGCCGGGCTTCAACTGAGTCGAGGAAGTTTTGTGTTTTGATTGTCATTAGTAGGCGGGATCATGGTGCCGATTGGTCAGCAACTTCCAATCGCAGTCGCTGATTGGCTACTCCGCTTACAGCGGCTCTTTAAGCAGGCAATGTCGGGTCTCCCCCCTTGCCAACCCGGCGTTTACCCCCCCTTTAGTTCCCTCACTCATACACAGCCGGTTGTTTTACACCTCTGTTGCACCTCCACTCCGCTCCTGTGTCACACTTGTTTACTGCGACTTGAAATGTGACTTTCACCACACTGGCTTTTCTGCTGCTCTTTGACAAGCGAAGGGATTCTTTTTAATGCACACCCCAGCAGTCGTGTTTGGCAATTTGGGGACAAGCTGTGGAGAGAACCGTTCTGCCATGATAGTGGATTTGTTTGCGCTCCTTGGCGTGCTGGTCATCACTTGTTCAGGGATGGAAGGTAAAAAAAAAAAGATACATATTATGTTGGGAATGACAGTTGGGATATGTTTGTGCACTGTTGCTTCGGGATTCTGGGATGTCACACACGCACGTGGTTCTTCCTTGACATCCTAACCTCATTCCCATTGCTGGTCGTTGCTTCCCTTTAAAGTTGAAATGTGTTGTTTAATTCACTCTTTTGTGTGTTCAAGTGTGTTTTTTTGTTGAGAGATTTCTGCTGAGGTTGCATCACTCATCAAGGCGTGTGTTATCAAATGGTCTCAAAGTTGGGGGGGGGGGATCCTAATAATGTACAGTCCCGCTATCTTTTATTTCCCAGCATACAGTTGTTATCTGTAGGAGCTAATTTGGCCTCTCTTTCATTCTATTTCATTTCCGCCGTGGGGCCAGTGAGCTCCATGTCACAGACACCGGACCACTGTGGTCCACCTCTCATTTTATCACAGAAGTAAAAACTCATAATGTAGCAAGGCAAATAAAAGGGTGTCTCTCCCAGCTTTTAATCATTCTACTTGTCCTCCAATCTTCCATCTACTGTGGCCTTAAATGTACAGTGCCTACTGTAAAAAAAATATATATATATATTGGATGATAGGAGTCCTTTGCTGTTTTAAGGGACTGCTTTATTGCAAAAAATATTCTGTATGAGGCAGGAGAGTTTTGCTTTTTTTCCTATACATGACCTTTGTTAACATTCACTCTTAAACTTTGCTTACAGTTCTGCAAATGGTGTGTCAATTTGATATTAAAGTTAGTGAAGAACGTGCAAAATAGGTTCGGAAATAGGAAACGAAATGATATTTTAGACTGTGCTGCAAGACACATGGGCACAGAGGTGCTCCCCATGTTACCGTGGTAACAAGGAAACATATTATTTGCTTGTTTGGGTCACTAATTGAAAGGAGCTCCTCCCAAGGGTGGCTTTAAAGCCTGAACTCCAATCTGTTGCCTTTTTTCGTCATTTTTCTATGTGTGTAGAAGCATTCGCCTGTCCACCTTTCAGCTTAAATCATCTGTCATCCTCAAAGTTGTGTGATTGACTGAAATGTAACACAACTAGGCCTGGAGTTAAGAATTATTTGTCGATTAATCTGGAGCTTGTTTTGATTAAAGGAGTAATCTGTTAGGCCCCTTGGTGGACCAAGTCAATATGAACCAAAAACAAACAGTTAGTGGTTTGCTACACAACATATCAGAAAATCGGCTAAATGTGGATTACTGTTTTCCAAAGTCATAGCAGCATTAGGCGCCACCTGCTGGTGTATGTGTATAAATCTTAACACCCTGGATATAAAACATCAGTCTTTTGTCCAGGGAGAATTATCTTATATATGAATCGGTAAGGTATTATTGTTAGTACTGTGCTTACCGTCAAAATCCAAAAATGATCGGCAACTGTAAAACAAATGGAGGAGGAAGAACCAACTCCACCAGAGTAGAAGTGTTGCATATTATTTTGTTAGAGCATAACATGGCGGAAGGCAAACTCATTGACGAATGCTGATTGAAACATGATTGAAAATGATTACCCTGTCTGCACATCATTCTAAAAATATTGTTATTGTCTGTAAAATCTGCATCAGACTTTTGAGTCAACACCTGTAAATAAATAATACGAATAAATCAACTTTAGAGGCAGGCTTTGTGTTTGGTATCAGCTCGTCTGCTCTGGTTGGAGGGGTAGGACCTTGTTTGATAGTCAAGTTGACAAGATGATATGATCTGGAGACTTTGTAGTTTCACTATCACCCACTAGGTTTTGTGTATATACGCATGGTAAGTGCTGTGCATGCATAAAGGTGAGTATGCTGGTATGTGCAAAAATGGAGAAAATCACATGGATTTTCAAACCAGCAACCTTTCAAACCACTCAAAGCTTATAGGAAGAAAATTGGGATGGATTATTTTCTGCTTGCACACAGCCAGGTCGCAAAGGCAAGACCGAGGAGGAGCTGTACACTGGGTTTTTTCGTCTGTGGATGCATGGCGGCGTAGTATATCTGAGATGAATGCGCCTTGATCGGCCCCGACGACCTCTGTACACTCCGGTTCTCCCAGTCATGATGACCGTAGGTGCCGTAGGAAGCCAGTATGCCCATCTTGCAACCCAAATGAGTGGGCTGCATGAACCTTGTATAATGCTAAAGCACGTACAGTATGTCAGCAGGGGGTGAAACATACAACAGCCTCACATGAAGTGCACACTCAATCTAAAAACTACAAATTTTTGATGGACGGCGAGCAGCAATCTTGAATCACAATCTTCTTTTGTATATAAGAACAAGGATAATATGTCTGATTTCATGGATGACTAAGGAAATGTAAACAAAAATGGCTGAAATCAAGATATTTACAGTACACTTTTAAATGAAACGATTAATCCATGACCAAAATAGGTGTTGATTAACTGGATAATTGATTAATCAATGACTATCTAAGGCTGCTATATTGATACCATGTGCCTTAGGTGCCTTGACAGATGGATTGTGATATACTCTTATGCTGTTGACTTTCATTTAGACTTTGAAGTAGTGTGTTTGTCCCTCTTTAAATGGGTTATAAAAGAGCCACATAGCAAAGAGCCACAAGAATGAGCATTTGCATTCTCATCAGAACATCTCCCTCGTCTCTCCTCCCCACTCGGTCACCCTCAGTTCCCTTAGACCCTCCCCCTTCTCTTTTCCTCCACAGTGCCCACACTCCCACTTCGGTGCATGTTTCTAGCCAGACACAATCATAATTCCCCACTGCTTGTTTCTGTTTGCCTTTAAACCAATTAGGCTTAAATAAACTTACTCATTTAACAGTCTGGAACTGCAGGGCTGGGGGATGCTATGGCGGTGGAAGGGGGCGGGGATCGGAGCGAGATGAGCTGCGGGGGTCATGGAGTTTTGGTGAAATAAGCAGTGTGCATGATTTAGTACACATGACTAGCAACTGCGTGTAGCTGCGCAGGAACGCGATGATACAGATCAGTATCATTCTGTATGATAAGAGAACATAAGTCCCTTGGGATGCTGTGTTAAATAACATGCTTTGGAATAGAATGTATTGCGAATACAAAATATATATGGATTAGAAAATTTATCCGCTTCATGCATATACACATGCTGTTCATATACTGTTTGCATCCTCAGGCAAAACACCAACAGGGTATTTATTGATTTTATAATCTAACAAAAGAATGCCAGTACTCTTGGGCAAAAGAAATAATGTGCAAAAGAAACAATATCAATTTGGCAGAGAGTAGAAATGTAAATTCCTTTGCCCTGTTGTGATAATGGATGATAATGATGAAAAATTGATAACAACAAGCTGCAAGGCATCGTCAATGTAAAAAGTAAACACTTCTGAAAATGCTGTAAGATCCATCATTTGGATTTAAGCCACCAGAAAATATAGATGTACAGTTGTCCCTCGTTTATCAGGGTTGGTCACAGACCCAACCATGATAAGATGATTTCTGCAAAGTAGGATTCAATATTACAAATGTCATATTTTCATACTTTGTATACCAGTGTTATTTGGCTTAGCCTTGCCATTTAGCCCACAGGGGCTTAACCAACAATTAAAAAGGACTCCTAAAGGGGGCGCTAAGAACAAAAATAAACAACTAAGACATCCGACAAGGTCAAACAAAGCTAGTCTGGATCCGATTTTTGTCCCTAATCATTCATACATTCAGTCAACCATGCCTTTTTACCACAGTTTAAAAACATCATGTTTTTGCTTCCAAAAAGCAGTAAAACCTTAAAATGTATCGACGTATAGATTCACCAACTGTGTAAATGTTAAGCCCTGTTGAGCTTAATGGATCCTTCCCCTTGTACTCTTATTTAGAAAAGAGCTGAATGAAGTTCAACATCTTACCAGACAGATCTTTCTGCTTTAACACTGAATGAAAAAAAAACCAAAACAAAATACAGTATTTTGCCCACAGGCATTACTGCTGAGACCACCTAAAGTCGTATTCAATTTACCACATGTTTTGTACCGCTGTGTATGTAATGTTCGTTTAGATGCCTATGTTGTTGGGAGTGCGCTGAAGCCATTATGGCGAACGGGGGCAGTGGCAGACATGACCTCATTCCATAATGGAGGCTTTTATTTTGCCCACAGTGAAAAGACCATCATTGTGCAGGTGGGGCCGTACGGCCTTGTCGGCGATGACGACCCCTGTCTGTTGCTTGTGTACCTGCGGCGCTGTTAATGTGATGCTCATCGTGTAGAAAGAACAGTGCATGCACGAGGGCGGTGGAGCTAGGACTAATGGCGTGCACACAGGTTCAATATTATTTCTCACATTTTTCCACAGAATAAGGTGTACTGTAACTCACTCATGCTCCTGGTTTCTGCAGCTCTCAAACACACGTACACACACACACGCTGCCCCTTGCAGCTCACTTTACCCAAGAGACATCTGAGCCTTGGGAAGGCCAGATGGTGGATGCGTGTTGGGGGCTGGTATGCATGAATTTGTGTGTGTGTGTGTCGTGTGGGTGTGTATGCATTTTTTTTTCATCATCTCTGCATGTGACATTGACATTTTTCAGTGAACAGTAGGCAGCATGATAACAGGACCTGCACCGTTCAAGTGCTCTAGGCCTTGTTTCAATCAAGAAATTACAATTCGGTGCAGACCGTTCATCAATATTCAATAATAATTTTGTTGTCAAAAGTCGTGAGAGGTACAAAATAACCGATCCACACAGTCCCAAACCTCTTGATTCAGTACCTCAACTTTAAACTCATGGTCGTTCTTTGATGGATCTGTAGATGTCAGGTTCATTGGTCTTTTCACTAAACAAAGGGTGAATCTAGACATAATGTAGTCCACAATACAGAGGTTGATAGGGAACTGGACACAAGAAACCCCGTTAAACTTAATTAATTCGAGCAAAACTGATAAAGGACGTCACAGCATTATTGTATATAGTTGTGGTCGGCATGGTGTGGTGAATTGTTGGAGAGTTTATGTTCCTGTTGTTTTCCACTATCTTCCACACATTCCTAAGTCTAGAGATTAGGAACAGGGATCCTATCATGTTACACCCTTCCACCCTCATCTTGCTCGGACCTTATCGCAGCAGGTGGCTGAGACTCGGTGTGTTTGTATGTAACATGTAAGGCCTTATCGGTGCCATCACTGGAATGAGTAAAACCCACATCACCAACATTCAATACACATTGATGCAAAGGGCAGGTTGTGGTGGTGCAACCTCAGCCTGAATCATCTGTTTACCGGGAACCACATCCCTTGTTCCTAATGGTAGGGGTCAGTGGTGAGGTCTAAGGGCTTTCTTTCTTTCTGCATATGTATGTGAATCAAAATGTTAATAACAACTGTTGCATACAGCAGTCACATACAGTAAATGTGAAATATGGTGGCCGATAAGTGTCAAAAAGGCTTGATACAGGAACAATTCTTAATCTATGAGAAGGTCTTTGCTCTTAAGTCAGGGCTGTGTAAAGTGTGGCCCAGGGTTGTTTTTTAATTGGCTCATGCGGCGTTCTAAAAACAGAATTTAACAAGACAAACAAAAAAACAACAACAACAAACATGAAAAATCAGCAGTAATTTTACAACAAAATAATAAAAAACTACACTATGACAGCAGTCGTATTTTTACAAGAACAACCTAATAATAAGAAAAATAATGTAATTTTAGTAGCAGAATGTTGAATTTTTTTTTTTAATGTGTCGCAAACAAAGTTGCAATATTTGGGGGAATTGGGTTGCAGGGAATATGCATAAAGTAAAAAAAAAAATATGGGAATGATATTATTCATTCATTCATTTTCTACCGTCCGAGGGTCGCGGGGGTGCTGGAGCCTATCCCAGCTGTCTTCGGGCATGAGGCGGGGTACACCCTGGACTGGTCGCCAGCCAACCACAGGGCACATATAGACAAACAACCATTCACACTCACATTCATACCTATGGACAATTTGGAGTGGCCAATTAACCTAGCATGTTTTTGGAATGTGGGAGGAAACCGGAGTACCCGGAGAAAACCCACGCATGCACGGGGATAACATGCAAACTCCACACAGAGATGCCCGAGGGTGGAATTTAACCCTGGTCTCCTAGCTGTGAGCTCTGCGCGCTAACCACTAGACGGCCGTGCCGCCCGGAATGATATTACAAGAAGATAATTTACAATAAGAAAGTTTAAATCCTTGAAAGAAAAACAAAAGAAAACAGACGAGCAGAAGTGGAAAAAAGATGTAACTTTCCAAGAATTAAGTAAGTATACTAAGAGAAAAAAAGGTTATATTCTAACAAGGAAAACAAGTCAAAATTTTACGAGAATAAAGTCATAATGTTAGATCAGGAGGACCTGGGTTCTCTGGGTACTCTGGTTTCCAAAAACACGCATGTTAGGTTAATTGGTGACTCCAAATTGTCCATAGGTATGCATGTGAGTGTGAATGGTTGTTTGTCTATATGTGCCCTGTGATTGGCTGATGGCCAGTCCAGCGTGTACCCTGCCTCTCGTCCAAAGTCAGCTGGGAAGCGATGGATAAAGTTGTAATATTCAGAGAAAAATTATGCCATTTTGGTAGCATAAAGCATGAAGGAATGTAATTGTAATTTTTCAAAGTCGTAATGTTATGAGAAATAAACAAAAATAAAATTTTGATTTTTGGAAAAGTAGGTTGTGGGAGAAGTTATAATATAATGGAAATAAAAATATATATATTATGAATATAGAGTCATACTTATGAGAAGAAGCTTTGTTTTGAAACAAAGAATCAAAACAGTTTTGATGAAAATGGTTAAGTTTCTTCATGGTCAATCAAGTTAATTTAGTTTTAGCTCACAATTTAACTATACCCTGCACACTCTTAGGTCTCCATGTGCAAAATATCACAAAGGTGTGTGTGTGTAAAAAGAGCACTGTGCAGTTTAAATCAGCAGCTCAAAGAATGCAACATCTACATAGCTCAGAGGAATTAAACGGCGGAATCTTAATAGGGCTAAAATTACGAACGTAGGCGTAAGCTTTTCTTATCAAAAGCGGCAGGTCCCCCACAGGCTCGCTCTTATCAGGACACACACACACACACACACCATACACACAGCCTCATATTAATTTCTCTGAGACCCCCTGCTTTCCACATAATGATTTACATATACAAGGTGGACTTACTTGTTGCACCCCAAAAGGGAGAGGAATCCTTGCAGTGTTATTAGGCCACATATGAAAACATATGCAGCTGTGACTATGTGATGACCCTAGAACACATGCACACACACACCCACACAGCTGTGATGTGTAGAAAGGAAATGAGGGGAGACAGAGCTAAAGGCCTGCAGCTTGTGTCATTATTAATGAATAAGTGCCCGTTCGGCTCCCAGGTTCTCGACATGTGGACATATTTCACCATTCACCTGCCCCTTACCTCAACATAAATATAATCTCTTATTAAGAACTGGACTCCTCCACAGTAGAGGTTCGGCTTAGAGCAATTGCTCACCTTGTGTGTGTGTGTGTATATATGTATGTAAGCATGGGGACATTAACATCATGTGGTGGAAAGAAAATAAAGTGTGCACTCTGTGCAAAATGGAATGCCGGCCTCTAAGAGGAACACTGATTGGCCAGTAAGTACATTGCTGCAGTGTGAGGACCATTTTACTATTCATTTATTTTTAACCTTGCGTAACACGGCATGCCAATACCTGCCAGGCTGGCCATCCACATCCCTTACTGGATAAGAGGATGCTGTGTTTTAGAGGTAATTAAGTATTGATTCTAAGTGTTATGCAATGGAAAACAAACACAGGCATCTTGATTTCCAATCATACATGGACGAGCAGTGGCTGTGTTGATGAAACAGGCATCCAAAACGTGGTCATTTAGCATTGAGGATGCAACATTGAATTTCCTCTAAGTAGGGGTCAATATTTATAAAAATGTTTTCATAGTTGGAGCATAGAAAACCCATTTGCGACAAATATGCTTTTATAACATTATTAGAGCCCTCTAGGCATGAAAGTAACACCCCTATAGTCACCTGTACACTCGTATTACCCAATATAGTAGACATTCATTCATTTTATTTGCCACTTAATCTTCATTAAGGTCACAGGGGTATGCTGGAGCCTTATAGTAATCATAATAATATAAAATGACACATTAGTCAGGGTTTCAAGAGACAACACACGCCAGTGTCTCATCATACGAGATCTTGCGATACCCCTACGTATTAGACATAAATAAACATTACATAGACTCACACGTTAGCATTGGGAGAGTTCCTTGTTGTTTTTCTCCTGGCATACTTATAGCATATAGTACTTTCTGCAATGGCTAATCCAGACCAGATTGCAGCAAAAGTGCCACTCTAGTAGGCACTGTGGGAAGCGCAACTCCAACTGTGGAAAACCGCACTCGCAAGAGCAGATTCTGCAGTGGGTTCTCACTCCTGCTCTTGAGTTCACAGAATAACTAGCCTTGTTTATAGGACGTTCCTGTAAACAACAGTCGTATTTGCCTGAACTGCAGAAGTTTTAACCTCGAGACCTCTGCAATATTCCCGTTAACTTGACCAGCATCCAGAAAAGATAGACCCCCAAACGGATTCTTTTCGTTCAGTACCCAGACCTGCACCGCATGGAGCCAATGTGAGCCTTCAACAGGAATTTCACCAGAGATGTCCAGGATTCAGTGTGAGCTTGGGCTTAGTGACTTTATTTTGAAAAACCAGGATTGAGTAGAGCCGCAAAGTCCAAAACCAAAAAGTGTCACCAAGCGTCACCAAAAGTGACGATGGACAGCTTTCATCGATTATTCGAGGAATTCAGTCCCAAGTGAATTGTGTCATCAGAGGAAAAACGTGACGTCAACTATGGAAAGTTGAGCTCTAGATGCTATAGCCACTACTCTAATCAGCGTTATTGTGCGCAATAATGGTATAGAAACAGGAGTTCAGAACATTCTGAAAAAGTACTATTAAGTAAATTCCCTCTCTAATACTAGTATAATTTAATTGTTGAATATCCTCTTGCTGCTGTTTGAATTTAATGACGTACAAATCTAGAGTCTGTGCTGACATTTGACCTCAACCTCCCAACATGAATAAATAACTGTGCCCCATTTTTAACATGACGCATTTCAAGGTCACGTCACAGTCTTTCTCCAAAAAGTCATGAATCATCCCATATTGAATACTGTAGGAGTGTAGCAAGTAGGTTATACAGATGCATTGTTTCGGTCACACTTTGTCCTTCCTTTTTGTACGCTGTTCATTACATTAGAGGTAAGATAGAGGACAAGGATTAGGACTCATTTGTGCGCGAGGCAAAGCAGGACAAAGAGAGAGAGAAGGAGGACAGGCTCGTATCTGCTTACAATCTTCCCAGTGCTAATGAGGACGCTGGTGGCTCAGGCCGCCAAAGCCTTGAGCGTTGGCCCCACAACGGAGAGCGCGTCTGCTGGTGCACACGAGGGAGTTCATCTCCTTGGGTGTCAGTGGGGTGTGCGAGTTTTTTTTTTTTCTCCACAAATTTTAATAGCAATGACTGTTTGCACTGTAGTTAGACAATACCTGAAATTAATTTCCAAGCCAAACCCAGTGTGTAAAGTGGTCCATTGAGCTGTATAAAATCCTCGCCCTTCTGCAAGTGTTCCCTCTCCCCCTCAATTAATTCCTATGAAATCTCTACACCACCCTCCTTGCAAGACCAGCGGTTTAAAGCTCAATTTTGGGAGACAAAAAAAAGAAAAATCACAAAATGATGCATTTAGTCGTAGTCGAGAAAAGCTTTGGATTTGTACTACAGGCACAGTATTTGATCCAGTATGAACAGTACATTTACGATTTTTTTTAATGTGGTCACAAAGCTCTGATAAGTATGTATGGAAGTTTGGATCACGTATATCCGACCCATATGTCATCAAATGGCAACAAACATCACCAAAGTAGTGAGGCGTGAAGAACAATGTTGGAGTCAGTGGGGAAAAGCTGATGTTTCGGAACTGATTACTCACATCAATGTCCCTCCTCGCCACCCACATGGTCTTTGGAACAGACATTTGCTGTTTTGTTGTTGAAAATGGACTATTTTTAGTCAATAAATATTGAAAGACAAGTCATGAGAAGTATTCTGGTCACAAGGTGTTAGTAATGTTACATTGGTGAGACATGACATCCACCCACCCATCCATCCATCCATCTCTCCATCCATTTTCTATATCCTCACTAGGGTCACGGGCCTGCTGGAGCCTATCCCATCTGTTTACATGACATTACCTCAACACTGCATGAAGTCAAACATGGCATGTCCGACACAATAGAGTGAAAAAATGTATACTTCCCATTCTGTGTGGTAAATGGTAATTTTTCTTTTCTTTATTCAAATATTCTCCCGGTGTGATGAAGTAGCCACTCTCAACCAACTCTCCGCTGTGTTTGAATAAAATATTTAAAATAAAATAAAAAAAAAAAAAGTCACACCTCAGACACTCTAAAGTACACCACGTCTGTTTTCACGTTTTTAAGAAGCTGCTTGATAGGCGAATACGTGGAGGTAAGAATGGCCCTCAACACTCTCCGCATGTGATGAAAATGAGTCCTGACAAGGTCACCGATCAAGTCTTTGTCTGTGTCTGTGTGAGACAGAGAGAATATTCCAGAATATACCACTCAGATTGCTCTGAAAGGCTTTTTCAGACACCTGACATTGATTGACTGGAAAGAGAACACCTCTGTGTTACTATTGACAGTTGAAAATGTAGAGGACGAGTGGATATGACAGCCATTTCTGCATGTGCGCAGTCTATTTGCAGTTTAGGTAATCTGCTTCCTTAAAAAAAAGGCTGATGTATGGTCCTTGTGCAAACAAGAAGCATCTCTCACTGAATATGTCTGTTTCCTTGGTTTTAAGATTGATAGTGAGCTCTGCATTGTGATCATGCGATGGATCACAGCAGGGGGAGGGAATGACAGATGCCATAAGCGTCCTCTGTTTGTTTGAAAGGAGAACGTGGGTCTGATGGATTGTTTGGGTTTTATGAACGCTAACAGGATTTTTCAGCATTTACATGGAGTCTCTTTGGATTGTTGTGACCATGCTAAACATTCCAAAATTTTAAATATTAAACAATTGTGCATTAACTGCTCTCACATGTGTTTCAGACATTACTCCAACTGTTTGCCACTTATGCCTTTTCTGTTTCTGTTGGTTTCTGCACAATAATGTTGGGAGATTACAACAATAGTAACATTAGTAGCATCAATGCCTCATCTTTATTAGTTTCCACTTTATTGTCTGTTGTAAAGAGCCACAATTTATATTAAAGTGCACCATAACTATTCTTTTACAACCAGACACAGTAGGTGGTTTCTTTCATAAAGAGTCGATAGAAACTGGTTGGAAAAGTGCAAAAAAACGAATCAATATGTGTGACTCGTGGCCATTCCTTGGTATCGTCAGCTAGGACAGGCTTCCGCCTTTACTGTACGAGATAAGTGGTACACAAAATGGATGTGCGGTAGTGAACTGGACCAGGATCGATAAGTGAAGTTAGTAAGCTGTTCAGATAAAAGTGCTCCATGTGAATTACTTGTAGAGCTGCCATCTTTTTCAACCTTGGAGCATCTCAACACCTCAGTGTGTCAAAGCACCATTAATCTACTCCGCCCTGCTAACAATGACTTAGTAGTAAGTCGAACGTACTCAGAAATGAGCCGGACAGTAGATTTGGTCATTAGAATGGACCACCATGTGCTCAAACAGCTCCTAATTGCTTTGCCTTTCACATGGCAGTGACATCAACTCATTGCTAATTGACACATAATTGGTAATAATCACAGAATGGATCACTGAGAGTCCAATTAAAAGTCCCTGTGACAGCTTGAAGCTATTTTCAGGCAGGGTAGATAATTGAATAGATTTTTGTCAAAAGGAATTTGGAAATTGCTTCTCCTGCCGATGTTCCTGGAGAAAAAAAAAAGTAATTTGTTTTTGTTCCAGCACGATAGATGACATTTGGATGAGGGCGATGCTTTTGTATCGCTTTGTTTGCTGATACCTCCGCGAGAGATAACAGCCCAGCACGTGTAATGGAATCCTGTCTGTTCGGAGAAGATGGAGGAAATTGCTCGGAGCAGGAATGTGCTTGACTTACTTGTTTGGGTCAGTGGAGGT
The DNA here is from genome assembly GCF_037039965.1 of Doryrhamphus excisus. NCBI lineage: Eukaryota > Metazoa > Chordata > Actinopteri > Syngnathiformes > Syngnathidae > Doryrhamphus > Doryrhamphus excisus. The sequence goes on from NC_136362.1 coordinate 19,945,654, forward strand.
GTGTTCTTTCCTATGCATGTGGCTTGTCATATCCCAACTGGGTTTGCTCAGCGGAAGAAAGACCAAAACGTGATATGAATATCCTCTCCGTTCTTCCATAGACATACCTGGAAATACTGCTGAACGGCTCCCTTCTGTGAAAATACAGTATAATGCTGCTGATGACAGGGCCAGGAAATAGCTTTCCAGAGACTAGCTCCATAGTGGAACAGTCACAGGAGGGATTTATGGGCTCTTAACATTCAGTGGCGCAATGTTTATGGCGTATTTGTACGTTTGTGTGCGGTCTGGAACTCTTACCCGCTTTGCCGTGTATGCATCACCTTCCATGATGTACTAAATGTGTGAAGTGGAGCCTCGACTGTCAATCAAATGAGATGATTAGATCTGACACACTGAAATATCTTAGCTTGAGTTATGAACAACTGTTACTTAGCATGAACATGTAAATAACTGTGTTGTGTGAAGAGATTGGTCCTGTCTCAGATTCAATTAACCATTATATTTTTACTTGATTAATCTGAAGCTTGTTGTTTCCATTAGTCAAGTAATTGGTTATGCTCAAGACAAACCAAATAATTAAGGGTTCGCACACAGCATAAAGGAGGCAAAAATATAGTTCCAAAGTCAAAGCAGATGTTTTGCCCAAAACACCAAGCTAATAGGTCTGCTTTCATGGGTGAAAATTACAAATATTCACATTTGAGAGGCTGAAATTTGAAGATATTTACATTTTTAAATAAAAAAAAAAAAGTTGTTAGATTAATCATGGATACCTCGATTAATTGTTGCAGCTCTAATTTCATCCATATATTTTTTATCTTAGTCCTCACTATCCACACAGAAACATATTCAGGTATTCAAGTATTTTATCGTCATCCACACAGGAACGGTGTTCTGTGTGACCTGAAATTGGGGAAAATCTGAAATCTGCCGTGTAGACGGCTCTACATGAAAACGTTGACATTAACATTCTCCTGATATTTTGGTGCCTTATACTGCACAGTGCACAGTGTGAATGCAACTTTTTTTCAACCCACTAAAAAAAAAAAAAAATCCCCAAAACGTTCCAGTGTGTTCCTATTTCCTCTTAAGGTGAACACCAGATCCATCTCTCTTGACTCAAACGCTATTAGAGCTTCTACTACAACTACTACTAGATGTATCTCACTAATTTCAATGTCCTCCAAGTCCAAGTGCACACAGCATTTTTGTTTGTTCACCCTAGTGATCCTCCCCTGCGTTCGACCACTCCGTATTGGCTTCCATATGGGCCCCGTGTCGACTCCATGCTGCTCTGTCAGTGGGGGGAATGGCAATTAGCGGTACATTTGCTGAAGATGGCTCCGAACCAGGGACCTGTCACCTCTGCTTCACAGCTCTGTCTTTGAAGACATGTACGTTTGTGCATGCACTTGTGTCTATGTGTGCTTCCACACATGTCTGCCAGCGTGCATCGTGAGAGGGAAGAGCATAGCACAGCACCTGCTTCACTCCAGGGGGTTGGACTGCTTCACTGGTAAAAGGTGTGTGTGTGTGTGTGTGTGTGTGTGTATGCTCGCACAGGGTGTGACAGTGTGGCTGAGCAGCATTTAAATTCACACGACGACCTGTAATCAATGTTACAGCAGTTCCCTTTAGATATGCTAATGCACTCTCAAATGTTAATATATTTCACTGGCAAATCCCTAAATTGTTTCATAAGCGAACAAGCGTTGGTGCACATGGTGATGATGGATGTCTGGTATCATCTTGGGAAAATGAAGTCATGCATACTGTTAGAGAGAAACAACATTCAAGATGGCTGGCATGTGAATTTCTAAAGTGGCAGAAATTGCATTTTGTTTCTTAGAATGAAATGATTGCTGTTTGATTTTTGTGGTGGAACCCTGATGAGACACTAAATGGGTGGTGGCCTGATGATAGGAATTGATTGGATTAATGGGATTGACTTCAAGAGCCCTATAAGACTTGAATTTGAAACCCTCCTGTGTACGCCATGAGACTCTCTGTCTCTTTTGCTGCAGTTTACAGAGACTGCAACAGTATACTATACATTACTACAAGCAGGCACTGGAATACCTGGCCATTACACAAGGACAACTGTGCGAGAGCTCGGTTCTAGTTCATTTCAATTGTGTTTGATGATGACTTCATACCGAATATAAGACAACCAGTCTTTTTCAAAACCCAGTATATTGTTTTGTTTTTTTTGGTTTGGAGGTAGGATTAAAAAGAACTATTTTAAATATCTCATTCATTATATTTGATGAATAATTTCTTAGCTGCTTGACAGTTGTACCACCGCACGACTTCCTTGATTTGCTTAATAACTAAGTTTCCTTTGAGAAACTTTTTGTTTCATTTGGTCCGCATCTTTCCAGGTCACTAGTGTGTGCGAGTGACAGGAAGAAAAGCACTAACTCACTTTAGGTGAAGTTGTTTGGCACCACCTACTGGTTAACAAGTGTAAACCTTCAGGGGAATATAAGACAACACAGCTTTTGCAGACTGTTTTCTAGTGAAAAAGTACCAACACTTTATGCTGAACGTTCTATATGTGTATAGAGTCGTCCCTTGCCACTGTGCGGTAAAAATTTTGCAGCTTCATTCAATCAAGGTTTTTCCAAAATATATTAATAAATAATGCTGTTTCGTGGTTAAATACAGCCTATTAGTAGTAAAAAAAGATGTATATTTAAGCATTTTTCCCTAAATTAATCATGTTCAAGCATAAAACTGGCAAAGCTAAAATACAAAACGTAAGGCATTCAAAAGGCGCATTTAAAAACATTGATATGTAGTATTTTACACTGGTGATTAGATATTAGTAATTTGACTGTAATGTTTGGTGACTCACACATACGCCAGATTTGATTGTCAGAACAACAGACTTTTATTGCAAGTTTGAATTATCTCACAACAGGCAAAATAATAAAAATTCCCAATTAACACATGGACGACTGTATGGCTGTAACCCACAGTAGGATGAATCTCCATTATGGATGATTTACCATTATTTATGTTGTTGCCAACACGAAAGGGCTCACACTGATTTAGCGCCAAGGTCTTGGTTCATATGATACTTAAATGGTGTGAAATCATTTTTAATGTTTTACACTGACTGCCTATCACTATGTATGATACTACATCAGCATAGCTTCATGCACTGATGAGGCTCATCACACATTCACACACATCAGTATGTATGGTGCGCCCCCCCAATCCCCTCCAGTGGATCACCGGGTTCTCCATCATGTTGGTGTCTTTTCTCATGAAGATGATGACATGTGACAGTTTCTGTCATTGCCCTTGTGCGGCAAACATGTAGTGTGTGTTTGTGTGTGAAAGCATGCATGTAAATCTCAGCTGACAGTGCCCATACTTCTTACATTAACCCTGTTGTCCGGTCCTTGGGGGTGAGGGGGTGTGCTGTTCAGATATGTCCTAAGCTTTAAAGTGACAATTTTTGCGTTCATTCTCCATAGTACTAGTCACTAGCCTTCCTCATGCCTGTGAACTTACTCTAGACTAATTGAATCTGGAACTCGGAAAATGTCTGGGACTGAATGAGTTATTAGTGTTTCTCACTTTATATTCATTTTCTATACTGCCATTTATGCTTCGGTTCATCTGGTTTGTTTTGGGGTCCTCATTAGGGTCACGGGTGAGCTGGAGCCTAGCCCACCAGTCAATCTAACAAACACACTCACATTCACATGTATGAACAACTTAGAGCAGGGGTGGGCAAACTTTTTGACTCGCGGGCCGCATTGATATGACAAAATTTACAGGGGGGGGGGGCAGACTATATATTTTACACGTAACAGTCCACCTGGTATTATTGTATCTGTAAAATTGTCATGCAATCTGCTATTATTATTTATTATTTCATATTTATATTTAAATATTTTAAAAATAATAAAATATTATAATAATTACAATAAAATAAAAATAATAATTATTATATTATTATTATGTAAATTATGCAAATATAACAATAATATTATATATAATTAATGTAATAATTAGCATTAATATAATAATTATAATAATCATAATAGTTCTAATAATAATAATTATTATTATTATGTGCTTGTGTCCCTTTTTTCAGGAGCACTTTGTAAACAACAGACCATGTCAAAAAACAAAATTGATAAAACCATCAAAAGGTTGGCTCAGGCCATGATGCCAGGTTGTATGTTGAGTTTAAATGAAATACTTTGGAAAGATTGGGCGGGCCGTATTCAAACACTTGGCGGGCCGGATGTGGCCCTCGGGCTGTAGTTTGCCCACCCCTGACTTAGAGTCTCCGGCCATCATGCGGTCCATTTTGATACATTGCACCGGATGAATTACATTAAAACACAAGGCGTAGGAAAGATTTTCATCTGATAGATGGTCAGTTGAGCGTAATAATGTGTGTGTGTGTGGTTGAATAGATGAAGGTAAGAAAGGGTCCCCAAGTGGCTTAGGCTTTATTAAAGAGAAGTTAATGAGTTCCCTTGTCTTCCTCCCCCATTTATTCTGAGCTCCATCCCATCTCCATCCGCTCTCTGTAATATTCCACTCAATCACACTGTTGCTCAAAGCACATCTTCAGCCAGACTGCCTATCCCCATAAGTAAATATCATTGGGAGGTGAAACTATTTGGCTACATCACATGTTGTTTTTGGCCTTGCTCTATATGTTATGGGTGGTCTTTTCCCCAGTGAGCACAAAAGAATTTGGATGTATCGCTGCCTGTAACTTAGATTATTCATTCTAATTCAAGCTCATCCATCTGACTGATGTTGGTCACAGATGTTCTTTTTGGTCCATCTCTGCATTCATGCTATAGTATGTCACAGTTTCTTCCTACGTTTAGTATTCTGCTCATTTAAACAGTGTATAATGGCGGCTCTATTGCCTGGTGGACTCGAGTTCTGCTCAGTAATTCAATTCTTACCTCTCTAACAAGTATTGTTTAAAAAAAAAAAGTAGCTCACAAAAGAGAGCACAGCCGTCACATTTCACCAACCATTTTATTATACTATGTTCTCAGGGGACAACACTATAGAAATGGAACGTAGTAATAAGTACATCAGTATAGACGTATATTCACTTATATTGTTAGCTATAGACAATAATGGCTATGTGTTGAGCTGGCTGCCCCAATAGGCAATAAAAGCAGATGGATATCTATAGAGCAGCTACACACAATAACCAGCACAGAAAGCTTTCTCGATCTTCCCGAATCTGAAGACTCCTCTGTATTTCTTTGGATTTTGTGCTTCCTGTAAGAATGGTCTGCTTTAATTAATTTCACCCACGGACCGCCCCCAGCCACGCCCACTTCCCAAGTGCTTAAAGCCGAATCTGAGTCATGGATCGTAACTTTACAAGCTTTACAAGCTGTACAATAACTACTACTACTACAATAACTAGAGTATATCCACATTTAATTTCTAAAGTATAGTCCTGTGAGAAGATATTTAATATGGATTATATCTAATGAAAAAATTCTAATGGAATTTTGGATATTTGCTGATTTTTAAATAATCTGTGATGCTAAACCTTGTCTGTTTACTCATGAGTCTTATTTCAAAGCACCATCACAGTCTGCCTTGTTTGATCAGATTGTACTGTCTGCTGTTGACCTCAGCTGCTCAGCCAGCCTGTGGTTCTGTTCTCCAAAAGAATACATTTGGACACTTTGTCTGTAAGCCTGCAGTCAAATGTTGCAGATTAATTAATAGAGGTTGTCCTGAAAGTAAGACAAAAGGGACAACAAGTGGATGTGGATGAAAAAGTCATGGATGAAATGACTAGATGTTGGTGTGAAGACGCGCTTGGTTGTGACTGTTTTCGCACTGTAATGGTCATGAGAAGGATTCAGCAAAAGCAGGTAGATATGCCAGGAAAGTCACATGCACGATGAAACCAGGTCTTTGTTCCATCAGCAAACCCAGTGAGACGTAGCAGGTATGGCTACGGAAAAAAGGATTCCCCTTCTTTCTTTATTTCTTCCTTTCTCTTGTTTTCCTCACCATCGCTTGCTATATTTACTTGAGCTGCACATGAATGAATGCAGAAGTATCACTTTGTTCTGTATTCCATGTCATCCAACTCTATTCCAGTCTTCATACAGAGAGGTGGGCTTCCACTTCTCTCACCGCTGCTGACTGTAGCCATCTGGGCTTTTGATCCAGTGGAAATACTCTGACAGGCCTAGTTTAGAGGCCAAATGATGAGAGATGACAGCGTATTGCAGCAAATCCATAGGAGGGACATGCAGCAGACACCAGCATCAGCCTGTGAGAGTCTGTCTTGAAAAGGCAGGCAGGAGGAGGTCGGGTGGAGGAAAGGGGGTGCCTATGAGATCTATGGAGTGTGATGTGAGTGACATGTGATGCTGCTTGTTTGATCCTCGCTGGACACATCCCTGGCAGGAAGCCAAATCAGCTGATTTACACCAAGCATCCATTCCAGAAGATGTACTGCACGGTGAGGTGCGGTATCAAAAAACAATCCTTCATGCACACACCAAAACAGACACATAATAAAAGATTTATGACGAGCCCACTAAAGTACCTGTAGTCAGTTACAGTTTGTCATCTTTGACATCTGTATAAATATATTTGCTAACATGCAGCCTTGGCAGCCAAAAGATGTTCATCATTAAAACAACGCCATCATTGCAAATAAAACATGCTTGGTGACAAGGCCTTTGGATAGGTAACACATTAGGAGACATTAGCACTCGGGCCACACAGCTAGGAGACCGGGGTTCGATTTCCGTCTCGAGCATCTCTCTGTGCAGTTTGCATTTTCTTCCGGTGTGTCTGTTTTTTACGGATACTCCAGTTTCCATCCACATTCCAACAGACTAGGTTAATTACGACTCCAAATTGTCCATAGGTATGAATGTGAGTGTGAATGGTTGTTTGTCAATATGTGGCCTGTGATTGGCTGGCCACCAGTCCAGGGTGTTCCCCGCCGCTCGCCCGAAGACAGCTGGAATAGGCTTCAGCAGAAGAGGTGGGCCTGCTTCTGCACGACATACATGAGTGGCCAACCTGGACTTGTTATATTTGTAAAAAAAATATTTTTATTTTATTTTATGTAAAACAACCATTTTTTGTGTTGTTTATGTTGTAGCATAGAGTTTAGACCGAGGGACGGCTTTTGGAAAATGGCTGGGAATGAGTTAAGGTTTGAATAGGGGTAAGAAACATAAAGACTAGAAATAAAGGACAGTTGAAGCTCACATTGGTGCAGTTGGTAATGTCAACATGTCATATAATTAAGTTGATCACTCCTCCTGACAGTTATTCATGATAAATGCCACCTTGTGTAACAAAGAATCAGAACGACTCAACATAATCCACAAAGTTATACAGATTTTGTATAAAAAAAATCACACAAAGCCCAAATGCGTGCAAAGCTGTGTGAGTGCAGACTACAGTTGGTATTGTTTCTAGGAAAGTAATTCAACCACAAGGGTATTTTTATTATTGTCATAATAATGCTAACCTAACAAATTCCCCACTGCATTCAAAATGTCCTTCCAATATCAGAACACAGCTTTTCCCTCACTGAATAGGCCGTCCCCAATTAACCGTTCCATAGTTTGTGACACACATACACACACCACATGCACAACATTAATTAGATTTGGCACGGCATCAAGCAACAGCAGCCACACTTGGATAAATCTCTCCATTATCTAGAGTGATGTGGTGGACACGGCAGCTCATTTCCTGTTTCGCCACTTGAACCTGGAGACAAACTGGTATTCACCACACGTCAGCTGAGGAGTAGGCGTTAAGGGTGTATTCATAAGAACATTTTAGATGACACATTTATCCGTCATTTAATTCTGTCATTGTATTTCAGATATTTCCCGAAGACATTATTCCTCATTCATCCAATGGGAAGCACAGTGGTAAAGACTTACCCTTTTGTGCTAACATCAGGAGCTTCCATTATCTGCTTTTATCCTCCCACATTGTAGCTTGTCAAGAGAGTACCTGCCAGAAACCGCTCAAGGTTTCATTATGGCTGAGTGCAGAGGGTGAACTGCCCCCCCAGCTGGCCCGCAATGCACTTTGGACTCACTATTGTAAAGACCGACTGGCATAGATTAATGACCCAGAAAGTAAAGTTTGGACTCATGAAATGCTGAAGACAAGATAAGATCTTTTGGGGGAATTTGCAGTACTGGGATTTCCAGGTCCCCTTCCTTTACAAGGATATCACTAGTGTCAAGGGAGACTTTGAGGCACCTGTATCACCTTTCCATGACAACGGGGCTTGAAGCCTGCCATGGTGCCGACTAGCATGACTGGGCTTCTTGCGCTTGCCCACGCTTGCACAAATTTAATTAAACAAAAGACAGAGGTTTGAGGTGAGATAAATTACCGAACACGGTGTTGAGGGTGAGGGTCATTAATGAGGTATACAGCCTACACAAGTAGGCCATCACAGAAGCCATTCCTCCTCAGCAGCCCCCTGAGTTAATGGCTTTTAGATCACTGGCTACCTTCCTGGCTGTTTCTGTGATAGAGGGTTTGTCTTTGATATCTCGCAGTTGTTATCTGCCGCCTAGCAATCTACTACTGCTTGGTTTGGTGTCCTAATGACTGATTTGCTATGTTGTGCACTCTCTGTACACCGCAACATTTGTGTGCTTTGGCTTTATCAGCAAAATGAACCAGAGAAAAAAGCTTGGAAATTGAAACGAGGATAGAAAAAGGGACTACAGAAGAGGACATTATTGGCCAGTCACTTAGATTTTCATTTGGAATGTTCTGAGCTCCTGTTTCAATGTCAGTATTAGAATTGCCATTGTGCAAATATGCATGGATGTTGCTCAACTTCATAGATGGCGTCATGTTGTACTTCTTCTGACACTGAAAAAACAGCATCTCCGCTGGTTTCATTCAATAAGTACACTCAAATCAAGAAACAGAAACGATTAATCAACAATCTTCCATTCATTTTCTATGCCGCTTATCCTCACTAGGGTCGCTGTTATGCTGGAGCTTATCCCAGCTGACTTTGGGCGAGAGGCGAGGTACACCCTGGACTGGTGGCCAGCCAATCACAGGGCACATTTAGACAAACAACCATTCACACTCACATTCATACCTATGGACAATTTGGAGTCACCAATTAACCTAGCATGTTTTTGGAATGTGGGAGGAAAGCGGGGTCCCTGGAGAAAACCCACGCATCCAGTTCTTCCTGATCTCCACTGTGTGGTCTACATGCGAACCACTCACCCACCATCAGCATCTTTAATGTAGACATCGAAGTGGCCGATATTGGCCAATAATATCAGTCAATAAAAAAAAAGAACCTTTCAAAATGGAGATTTCCTAAACTAAGTCCTACTGTCAACGAGACCACTGACATCTTAAGCATTAAAGAGACATGATATGATAGAGTACTTTCAAAGGCCACTATGCATATATTTCCACTCCAGTGTAAATTAGATTTTCAAGTCAACACAGGCAATCGAAGAATGATCCTCTGCTCCCTCCTGAAATCCATCCATGGAATACAGCTCCAACTAATGGCCCAGACCGAAGAGCATAAGATGTCTAACTGGATAACGCCAGTGTTATTCACCCTTGTAAAGCATTTGGCATCGTAAATGCCTCATTCACACATTTATTAATGCCACCATAAAATATATTAAAATTTCAATGAAAGGTTTTTCACATCAGACACAGCATCCTTAAGCTCTTCATTGCAGCATAATTAGCTGTGTATGAGGTTGTTTCTAATTCAGGGTAGGGTTCAATACACAATTAATCGTTCATTAAATGTTGCTCCACCTTCGAATGGCTTAAGATGTTATATTAAATATGATTCTGTGGGGATTTGCAGTATGATTGTGTATCATGTATAGATGTAGGTTATTATTGGCAGAAATTGTATTTTTTTTAATGTGACCAAATTGCCCTTTGATTCCTATATTGTTTTAATATAACAGCTACTCCAAGATCTCAGGGGTGTGGAAATTTTGGCCTATAGGGACCATTTGCGGGCTGCTGTTTCTTATATATATATATATATATATATAGTATATATATATATATATATATACTATATATATATATATATACACAAAAAAACAGCAATAATTGAACAATGACCAGTCATTTTACAAGAGTAAAACCAAAATATTAAGTGGAAAAAGTTGGGATCTAACAAGAAAAAGTCGTAAATTTATGAGAATAATAAATTACATTGTTTTACTAGTTAAGCTATTCTCTTAGTCAGAATATTATGAAAAACAAATGACTAAAGCGGTAAATTATGCAAAATTTGTTTGTGGAATAATATATAATGATATAGAAAAAGTTACAATGTTACCATAGTTAAGTAAAAAATATTTTATCTATATCATACCTTCAAATAAATACAGCATAATGTCCAAGCATATCTGCATACTATATGTTGACTCCCAACATACCAAAGTGGCATGTGTATCCTCATTAATAATTATTAAAAAGTTTGGATGCTCCTGATCTTGAGCATCATGCAAATGAATGTGACATGTTTACGTTTTTGGAAAGGACTCTCCAGCCATCTGCAGTGCAATGTGTAGTGATGCCGACGGCAGCGGTCTTTAAATGGATTGGACAGATTGGACCATCTAATGCCGGTTTATTAAATGCAGCAAGGCTTTGTCCGTCATCTGTGGAAAAACTTGCTTGCTTTACTTTGTTTTCCAGCTCCACAAAGGCTCAGCAAGAGGTGACAGTTTGTGAGTGTAAATTGTGAGTGTGTGTATGTTGCTCTGATTTGGCTATGCCTGCACACGATAGAAGTTTATAAATGACAAAGAAGAGTGAAGGGGATTAAAACTTAGGTCAATTTACACTGCCTAAGACAGTTCTGTCACGTGTGTTTATCAGTCAGTGTCGTAAAAAAGGCTGCTGGGTACAGAAAAAAGCATGGATGGACGTTCATAGCAAATGGTACTGTTTTGTAAAGCAATGTACCACCCACACACTTCCGACACCTACAGTGGCTACGCTACCTAGGCTGCCCGCATGCACAATATGAAAGTAAACAATTCCAGTCAGCATTTATTGCCAGAGTTCCAGCGATTTCTAAGATGTGGGCTCCCTGCTCTCTAATCTGCTCATTCCTGTGGGCATGAAAGAAAGAGATTAAGCATCAAAAAGGTGAACACAGATAAAGGGCAGAGCAGAAAAGTCTTCCGTGAGACTCTGCAGGATTTTGCTGTGGTGAATGTAGATGAGCAGTTCTTTTGTATGCACTTAAATCCTCTTCTTGATGAACAGATTGGGTGCTATCCTCTTAACTTCTTTAACTTCTAAACAGCAGTCTAGCCAAGACTTGGATAGATCAAGAAAATGAGAAACCTACTCCCCGTATAATATGAAATGCTGTATTGGCCTGAATGTAAGACTACCCCGTCTTACCCGCCTACCCCCAGACGGATTTTGGAAAAATCAAAGAAAAAAACAGCCTCAGTTGGTCTCTGTGTCGCAGCTGCATCTCTCTATGTCACAGGTGTGTATGTGAGTAACCGGAAGAAAAGCTCTTACTAGCCTGGGAAATGGGGGTGTCCGCATTTTTTCAGCCTGTGAGCTACTTTTCAAATGACCGAGTTCCAAAGATCTACCTCCAACTATAAACATAAATCATGTACAGCTACAAGTGAACGGATAACTTTCATTATAGATATAGGCATCATGCTCAGCTGTATGAATAATAAGATGGAAGTTTCATTGTGTGCTGACTAGGACAGTGTTTTTCAACTTTTTTTGAGTCACGGCACGTTTTTTACATTGGAAAAATCTTGTGGCACACCACTAACCAAAAATGTTCCAAAATGTCACCACGACCTCACACGTGCATCAATAAGTCTATGGGAGGAACAAGGTAGGTGTTGCCACACGGACCAATATTACATTGCTCTGCCAGTCTTTACACCACAGACACTCCACAGTAGCCACGTTTTTACATCACCACTTTTTCTCTTTCCCAATGACCTTTCGGGAAACAATGGTATCCATAGAAAGGAATATTCCAATATCTTGTCTACATGCGCCGTGAAAATCAAACAGACTAGTCAATAGGGCATGCCCAGTAAAACGTAAACATCAACATCATGTGATACCGGCTTCCCCAAGTTTTTCTTTCACTTGTTGGAATAACTCCGTATTACCAGTTTTTCGTCTGTCCAGTCTTGAAATTTAGTTTGAATCAAAAACAAACTTTGCTTAGTCCAGTGCCGATTGCTGGCCTCCATTTTTAAAAGTGAAGAACGTCTGGATCTGCGTGTTACGTCATATCTGAGCATGCGCTGAAAGAACGCACCCGGGATAAATTTAAACAGGAAAAGATCAAATTCAATCTTGCTAATATTTTATAATTCAACTCAGGACATGTTTTATATAGATATATATTTTATTTTTTAATAAAACTGCACTTGTGAATGGCGTATAGAAGGGTTTAGATTCTGTTTCACAGATGGCGCTAATGCACATGAAAGCTGCTTGCAAACCGCCAATAAACAGAAGAAGAAAAACACCAGGAAGAAGAAGGCACCCTGACAACTTTCCGTTTGAGCGGGTACAAGATACCTCAATCGGATTGGTTAAAGGAATATTCCACCCCTGTTCAATTCCTTCCGTTTGAGCAAATAAACCAAAGTGAATTGGAATATTTGGGTCCATGTCTACTATTGACATAATGGCTATTGACATCATATTTGCAAATGATGATTAATAAATGCTAATTATAAAAAGTGATATTGGATAATTCCTCACGGCACACCTGACGGTTTGTCAAGGTACACTAGTGTGCCGCGAAAATCACTGGACTAGGACATCTATAAATTGATGTTTATGACGTTGGCGGCACATGGGCACTCCTGATCTATAGACTATAAGATCACTCAGTCTTTTTCCAAGGAAAAAAATATACCATCATGTGCATTATTCAGGTCAATTCGATATATTTTTTGACAGAACATGTGCGAATACATCATTTACATACACAGCCTTCGTATTTCAGGCATTTTTATCACCATGCGTGGAAGGTTACGAGTGAGTTACGCGACGAGCCATTGTGGAGAACTGAAGGACGGACACCCTCGGATTGCTTTGCATTCAAGGCCCCTGGTATATGTGGGCTGACTGAAGTGTGGCATATGACAAAATAACACTAAGGTAGACTGTGTAGTGTGAAAAATTAAAGATGTAACATTGTTTATTTCTAATTGATTGCAACAACAACAGTTAGATTTTCACTTTTTCCCTTGTTGTTGTCCCCTTGACAATAAATACATGACCAAAGCATAAGGAGAGGATTTGTAACAGTATTTTCATTCCACAGTAACACATAAACATAGTTGACATACTGAACAGAGAGTACACAGTCTGCATTTTGTACTAAATACTGTGCCCTCCTTTTTGTTTCCAATGCTAAATTATCTGTGATACAAGCAGTGAGTAGTGTTTGATGTGCCTGATTGTGTGTGTGTGTGTTTGAGTGTACCATCCAATGAATGCATGGGTGTTCAAATGATTTTCTTTCCCCGACAAAACAAAGTTAATTGCTTCAATTACTGATATTAATTGCAAATTACCCGCCATCGCTTCTCTGTGATTCCCAATCTAGAGACCCTATGATTTTATATCGGAGTGCTGTGCTTTGTTTGGTTGCTGTTGTCAGTGGTTATGCTAAAAGGGTTTTGAAGCACCGAAGAACGGGAGTCTGAGCTGGGGTGTCGAATTCGGGAACAAACTTTATTCCTTTATTCAACTCACACTCGTAACTCCGTGAGAGACACCTCGGTTGAATTATGGACCAGCAACCTTGCACAACAGTTTATTCTTACTGGTCCTTGTTTCACTCATATATTCTATACATTCAAATAGCCCATGACTTCGACTTTGGGACATTTTTTCAGAAAACAGAAATACAACTGGAGAGGTTTTCAGGGCAACAGCCAATTCCGGATGTGGAATCATCACAGGTGGACGCCTGAAGGCTTCAGGGCCCGGCTGGTAGTGAGGCCGCAGGGTTTTTGCAGGCAGGAGACATATGGTAGCTTATGATTAAAAGTGGAAAGTTTTTCTGCAAGTGAATATGCAAGTTAGTGTTTCCATGCATATCTAATAGCCTCAGTTCTAATTGAGTTAGCTAAACCGTGTGTAAGTGTCCATCATTGTGAGTTCGATAAAGCATTGCAGTGCTCACAAAGTATTTGAATAATTTACCCAATTCCATCTTAAATAAGGAATAGTTTACTCGACTATAAAATGTGTTTACATTTCACTGGAAAAGAGCCTGTAACATAACAAAATACGAAACTTGAATGCTGTCTGTTCACTTTCAGTCTTTTTACAAAGAAGGAGTGAACCTTACCTTGATTCTGTGAGGTCTCAAAGCTACAGGGGAAAACTGTAACATTTTAGCACCAGATAATGCCACATCTAGCTGGAGGGCTCCCACTATGCCTTTATTGTGTCCACCATATCTGGTTAATGTGCAGTGAGCCAGGTTGATGGCAAGGGGACACTTGAGGCGGTATTTGTGCCTTAAAAGCGGCAAAGTAATTACTGTTAATGTAAATGCTTCTTCAGATCAGCAGGTAATATGTCTTCAAATATGTTGAAGACATATTTGACGAAATGTTTATTTTCTGTCATGCTGCCCCAAATCGCGGCCCCTCGATTTTAAATACTAGAGAAACTGATAATATGCATTAATTTATCTCTACTGTATATATATTTTTATGGAAAGACTATGCAATAAATCAGGAAGAGTAATAAACATTATATATTTTTTAAACTGAATTCTATGAAATGTGAAACCCTGACTTGTAATCCAATCCACCAAGCTTTTAATTTGCTGTTTTTTACGCCATTTACCGGTTTTACACTCTCACATCCAGCAAGGGCTCAAATCAACTATTCTCTACACACGAATAAGCTGCCTTGCAAGTCGGACTAATATGAATGTGTAGCATGACAATCTAGTTAAGCTAAGAAGTTCAGCGATGCCACGGCCTCGCCGTGAACTGAACGTCTTACAGCTTGTCGTCCTGTCAGCTTCCTGTCTTCGCTTTGACTTATTGCTTCCTGAGTCTGAGACCCATTTATCAGCGCTTCATTAAAACCCAAATCACTTTTTTTCCCCCTTCGTGCAACCTTCTTTCTGGCAGGCAGACAAGTCCAACATTGTGCTCAATACCTGTTATTGAGAGCACTTCATCCTTGCAACGCTTGGATGAGAATACTGTGAAAAGTACATTACCCACCTGGGATTCTTCTTTTTTAAGGCTGGAGTTTTTGTTTGGTTAGCCTGCAGAGCAAGAAAGACACACCTGGGTGACACCACGGAGTCGCTAGAGAGGGGGTGGGAGGAGGCGAACGAGCGCCTGTTGAAAAGAACTCTCCAATAGCCATTTCCTGTTCCGCTTTTGTTTGCCGCTATCTTGCCTTTCCAAGTTATTCAAGCAGCACAATGAGGTACAAAGCTGCCGGCCGTACTCCCCGCTCCATCCCTCCACCCTTACATCTGTTCCCTACCTCCTCTATTATGAGCCATTTAAAGAGAGGTGTTGGCAGAACACATCTGAGGTAAGTGGAATGTTCATTGGCCCTTGACCATTGCAGGAAATGTTGTCTTTTGTGTCTTTACTGCAGAGGCCAAACTCGCTAAAACATTCAATGCAAGGGTCAATGTCTCATGTCAGCAGCATTCTCATGTCATATTTTTACCACTCAGTACTCCCTCAGCCACGTCTCTTTTCCAGTCTGGGTTAGCATACGTGCTTGAAGGTCTAAGCCATTCATTTCCCCATGCGTGCAACACAATCATATTGACTTAAGTGGGTGCTGTAAGTGGGTATGTAGAAGACTCAATGAGTATTGTTCACCTAAGTGGTCCACTGATAATGCTGAAAAGCATTTAGCATCGATTTGTACAGCAAAACAAATATTGCCCCCATTGCCAATTGATTCTTGATGGGGTTTAATCACTGCAAGCTTCTGATCTCCATTCAAACCTCTAATGCAATTCCAAACTAGAAAGTAGATTGCAGACTTCTGCTAAGGTGGAAATATTGTGGTTTGCATTTCAACATAGTTGATTTTTTATTCACATCGTGTCACATGTATAAAAATATATTCATTCCGAAAACAAAAAACTAAACATGCCAAGTCTCAAAGGGTGGTTATGAAATTAAATATTTTACAAAATTAAACTTTAAAAAATTGTAATAATGAATACTTTTTTTATTAACCTTCATCAATGCATTATCAATGCAATAATAAAGGAGACCGTTTTTTGCAAACGGGCCTCTGTGTTGTGGCTGCATCTTTCCAGGTCACTGGTGGCTGTGAGTGACAGGAAGAAAAGCTCTGACTTGTTTGGGGGAAACTGTCTGTTTTCATGGATGCATTTCAAAACTCCAAATATAAGACATCATGCTGGTTTCAGCTTTTTTCTACAGGCAAAAAATACTCACTTATACAGTGGAACCTTGGTTAGCGTCATTAACTCATTCGGTCCCATCCTCTAACTTATTTATAGTTTACAATTATAGCTTTACGTGCAGAAAACAATGCATATTAAGGAATATATGAACTTTTAATGTCACTTTTACTTTTACTAAAGACTCCATTTATGAGAAAGATGGCGATTTGGCTTCACTTTGGGTTATTTTGTCATGACGTAACTCTGTTAGAGAGCAATGAACCACAGTCAGCTGCTGACGACATAATAGACGGCAAAAGAGACAATGTTGCCAACTTGGCCATTTAGTCGCTGGATGTGTCGACATTACAACCCCTCCTTGACGACTTATTTTCTCAAAAGGGACTCGCGACAAAACTGCCAACTTTTTCTGGCGGCGTTATTTTTATACTTTTTCTGGCAGATTTCCGTTATTTGGGGACTCAAAAGTGAAAGCACGTATTGTTCTGCATTTTGTATTCTCACTGAGCAGCATATCGGGTGCTGTTGAAAGGTCCGCCCCACCTAAAGGCAGTCAGAAGCCGGCAGTCTACAATCAGGTTTCGAGCTGCGATGCCGCGGGGGTGGAGCACACCCTGTTTTACACTTGGAGATCTAAAACGCAAATGTTTCTTAATCTCCAGTAAGCCTGGATAAAAGAGGAGGGTGTGTTTATGTATATATTTTTAGTCTATTGCTACTTTATTTGTAAAATGAAGGGGACTAGCTTACAGTTCTTCAGGTAAATGTAAGTAATTAATAAACCAGCTGCTGTCACCAGTGTACTACACACAATTAGTCAATGTGTGTCATAGAATTAACAGCATCATCTGTTATTTGCTGTTAATTCGTGCTAACTTAATAAAGTTATCAATTGCCAACGTGTGATGGCAATACTTTTTAGGAGCCAGGTGAAATAAAATATGAAGTTATTTCATTTGAATGAAAGGTTGTCCAATGTTAAATTAACAAACTATTAATGTAGTTTATTGGCTGTTCTAAGCATCATTAAGGTTTGTAGTCACCTTTTTGGAATGCAAGTATGTTTTTTTTTCCCAAAGCATTTTACAACACCATATGCAAATTAGACAACGTAATGTAGCATCTTCTAAAGTGGCCAATAGCTATTTTTCTTACTGAAAAGTTGGCAACAGTGGACAGAGCTGGTGCACGTTGTGTAGCAGCAAGGCTGCAAAGAAGGACGTTTTAAGAACACAGTATTATTAATAATTACAGTATTAATAACATGATAAGACGTGTGCCACTGGAAAACGTAGACAACCTGAGGTAAAATGTTGGCGTTTTTTTATGTTAACCGAAAAACACGCTAACCGGGGCGTTTGCCGACCATGGTGTGTGTGTGTGTGTGTTTGTGCTTGCTCTTGTATTAAATGAACAGCTAGATTGCCAGTGGCTGTATTTTGCAGAACATGCTCATTACATCTACTTTGACATGTAACCTTTTTCCTCTGGTAAATGTAATACAGACCACAGGGGCTGGAGGAGGAGGGGGTTTGGTTTTGGTTAACAGCATCGCACATTGTACATGGACGGGAAACCGCACGGAATGAGACGATTCGGTGGTGTTATTCTTTCCCCAGCATTGGATTCATCACCCCTTTTTGCGCAACTTGAGCTAAAGTCCCCTGTGTGTTTATATGCACATGTGCAGGGAAGGGGTGGCTGGGGGGCGGATGACGAGGCGCTCAGACACCTCCGCCCTCTATCCACATCCTGAGGGGAAGAGGTCAGGTTAAGTGGCGTGGAGGAGCAACGGGCCTGTTTTTTCTCTCGCCTGGCACCCTGCCCACGTCAACAGTGGCCCTCTTCAAAAAGCCACTAATGCGGGGGCCCGGCGCTCACAGTGTTCTGACAATGACTTACTATCTGCCAGCCACGGCCCCCCTCATCCCCACCGCCGGCCTTGCGGAAAAACAGATCTGTGGCGAGAGCAAAGGTTAATCTAGCAGTGAGGCTCCGCTGGCGACTGGCTGCACGGCCATGTGTGACTGAGAATAGGCTGGGACGAATTAACACTACTGCCTCGGGGAGTGTTGACAGGAGTGTGTGTGTCTGTGCTATCTGGGATGTGCGTGGTTTTGATGATGATGATGGGGCGTAAGGACGAGGCCGCTGAATAGGTTTTGTGTTCACAACCCATTATCGTCTTGAAAGAATCACGTAAGATAAAGGTTGATTCATGCTGTTTCGCAGATGTAAAGCAAATAGCAGCTGACAGTGTAAACATTGCGCTGAGACTAGGTGTTCTTTTGTTTGCTGTATCTATCGCCACTTTTACAGACCCCTATGCATTTTTTTTTTACATCTTCCATGCTTGTCTGCCTTGTGACGCACAAGGAATGCAAACAGAAGTCTCCCAGCAGCCTCCGTGTTACTTAGAAACACCCCCCCTTGTTAGCGTTTGTGTATAGTTATATGTTTCAACAATGGTCTCAGACAGAGAAGGTCAACTTGGACCGTAGTCTCCTGGGGTGAGTATTTAAACATGTCTCCCTACCACTGTGTCTGTTTCTAGTCCAAACAGCTCTATTGGCTAAGCATCATTCTCCTGCCATGATGCCACCCACTTCTGTCGTTGTTAATATGCACAGACTGTTGTGTGTATTGTTTGCACCTTAATAGGCAGGTAGTGTTACATAACTTCAGGTGTCCAAATAGAAAACAGATGCATCGCCTTAGATTATTATTCTCATTTGAGCTATAAACCATGTATCGTGATTTTTTTTTCCTGTAAGCAAATAACAATATTGCAGATTTTCCCTGATGATCTTTGTGGTGATAAAGTAGAAAGATGAATAGGAAGCTTAAAGGCGTGCTGCTGCTGGATCTTCACAGTCAATTAGCTCTCTAATGCCTCTTCTGTCATCAACCTGTGTGTGGCTTATTCTTAAATGCCAATAAACGTGCTGTTTGCCTGTGTGCACACCTGACAAAGCGACTATTTTACAGCCGGCCGCATCTGTGCGACTCCTTATCCCCCTCCTTCCTCGCAGTGGTCGCGTACTTCTTTAGTGCTGTCACGCTGACTGATGGGAAATATGCTAAATTGGGCCCGTGTTTACCTCACCTGTGCCATCGCCAAGCCTCTGAACGTGTTCGCCCGTGACAGGGAGCTCTAATAATGCTTTAAATACTTTGTCAGCTGCGGTGTCACACACTGTCCTCGTTACAGAAGCAATGAATTGGAGAGGATTTTGTGTTACATGGAAGTTGTTGGCTACAAGCCGGAGGTCAGGTAAATGGATGGCACACAGCGACGGCAAGGAAAAATAATACAACTAATATAGTACAATGAAACACAAGCCATTCATGTATGCTGTTGGTTAAAGGGACCGTTTGCAGCGTGTTTTGCAATGTAATGTTGACTTTTTTTAAGGGGTGTACGAAAGCAACAAATATTGTTGGATTGTTGCCTCCTAACACTGGCGAGAGCATGAATGGAAACTATCACGGTTAGCTTAGTTTAGCGTGCTAGTATTGTTGCGTGCGTGACTCGGGCTGGAGGAGCATCTTTACCGCGTTTTACAATGACCGATGATGACGTGCAAGTTACCATGACCGAAGACGGGAAGCACGATTATTCTTCCAACCAACAGACATTCTCAACACACAGAGGACATACTACCGGTCTTCAAAATAAAAGTTATTTTTTCCATCTAACTGTAAATAAGAGTGCATGGGTGACTACATCTTCCTTAATCACAAGCACAAGGCATTATTACAGTTTGGGGAAGATTTAGTAGCAATGTATGTAGAGGCTGACATCCCATTAGAAAAGTTTGCCAGATTGTTGCCAATAAACAAATTTGAGAGAAGTGTATTTCATTACATGGCTTAAGGCTTAAAGCTTTACGAGACTCAGAGTTAGTGGTTTGCGATACCACGAGATTTGCTATCGACCTTATTATATATGTGTATGTGTGTATATGTGTATATATATATATATATATATATATATATATTCAATGCTGAATAATATTTTTCGTGATATATTCTAAAAATATTGTGATATATGCTACGGTCCATGCCGCCCAGCCCTACGTAGTTATGCATTATGTTCTTTTAAGGACTGGATCAAGACTGTTTTTAGCCAGCATGCCAACACACTCACTGTATCGTCATGTATCGTTATGCACATTGGTCCCTTATCTCCTCTACATGCTACTGACTTGCTTCTCCATGCATCTCTGTTGTATACCTGCATTTGTTTTGGTCTGTCAGGCTCATTATGGGGAGCGAGCTGTCAGGGGACACCCGGGCTAACAACACCACAGGGGAGGAGAAAAGAGGTGTACAAGTGTGTGTGTGTGTCTGGGAGTCATTCCAAACGCCATCTACTTTAATAACAAGCGAAGATAACAACACACCATAAAGCAGAGAGTCATGTTTGCTCAGCACACACTAAAGCACTTTGCTGAATACAGTTTGTGGCCTCGAAAAGGAAGCGCTCACCACTGTCACACGGTTTGTTAATGACCCAAGCTATATAATGTGTTTTACATACTGTATGTGGAGTTAGTTTCCTTCTTAAAGCCACACATCACGGCCAATAAAACCTGAAACTACATGTTAACCATTGAATTTTTCAAGTTTTTATTTCCCCAAAGAGAATTCATGTATAGTTTTGACCCATGTCTTAACACTAAACAGCAACTGAACTTCTAATGCACATGCTGTGAGATGAAGTCAGCCTATAAAAATGAAAATCCACTTCCTGCATGTGGCAAACAAGCTTTAGACTGAAACTTTTTCAGTTCATAACCCAAATTAGAAAAACTACTCCCCTAGAAAATTATTTAATAACATTGACATATACATATATATAAAATAAACATTAGGCATGCATTTATTACAACACATTACAAACATACATAAAAAGACCTTTTCCCTGCGAAAATAAAAAATGCCCCCTTAACAATCAATAAAACAGCTTCAAGCAGCCCCCCCAAAAAAGATCTGTGTCCCCTCTCTTGGGCTTGGATAAAACTGTTTTCAGTCATGTACGAGACATGGATTAAGAATGAAGGGCTTCCCACAGCCCCTGATTACATATGGGACCTACAATGTTGTGCTACACCCTTGGATAAACATGACACCAACTGAGAAGTCCTAAAAGAAGGAATTCAGGTTTTGACACAAGATTGGGGCCAAAGATAAGACTAATTTTGCTCATATGAGTTATATTTCACATGTTGACCTTCAGGGCTGTATTGGAATAATGTCACAATCCTGTTAGCTGTGGTCATTCCATGCAATCACCCAATATATATATATACAGTGACAGTAAGACAGTAATAGCTTTTTTGACAGTTAAACACACTAATGCTGCTTTTCCACCTCGCCGTACTGATTCAAGGCTCCACTGTCCTCGAGTGATTGGCTTTCAACAGTAGGATAGGACCGCAGGAATTACACTTCAATAAATGCATTGGTTGGATTGTCGCATACTAACAACAGCAATGGTGGGGAATGAGGGTCTCCTGTATGAAAACGGACTGCTGCAGCAGCTACGTGGGGACTGGAGAAAAATGTAGCATTCCAGCTCCAAGGGTGTAACTTTGGTCTCAAAAAAAAAAAAGTTTTTTGGAGGAGCGCAATCATAAAACTGTGTTAGAGCTGCAACATTGAATCAATTAATCAGTGATTAAGCAGTTATCCAATTAATTGACAGCTGATTTATTTGTTCATTCATTTTCTACCGCTTTTCCTCACGAAGGTCATGGGGGGTGCTGGAGGCTATCCCAGCTGTCTTTGGGCGAGAGGCGGGGTACACCCTGGACTGGTCGCCAGCCAATCACAGGGCACATATAGACAAACAACCATTCACACTCACATTCATTCCTAATTTGGAGTGGCTAATTAACCTAGCATGTTTTTGGAATGTGGGAGGAAACCGGAGTACCTGTAGAAAACCCACACATGCACGGGGTGAACATGCAAACTCCACACAGAGATGTCAGAGGGTGGAATTGAACTCGGGTCTCCTAGGTGTGAGCCCTGCGCGCTAACCACTCTCTTCCATGCAGCCTCATGTAAATATGTTTGTTAAAAACATTAAATTATCTTTCAAAGGTACACACAAAATGATTTGCTATCTGCGATTAATTGTGAGTTAACTGATGACAAATGTTGTGATTAATCCCAATTAAACATTTTGATCGATTGACAGTCCTAATTATTAAACACTGTTTCCGCAAGTCTCCATGCATGGACCGGTATCGGTTGGGGAGAACATGCAAACTCCACACAGAGATGGCCGAGGGTGGAATTGAACCCTGGTCTCCTAGCTGTGAGGTCTGCGCGCTAACCACTAGACCACCGTGCCGCCTGACAGCTGATTTATAATTCAATTAATAATTTTTGGGATTATACCCACGAGGGTACCACTTCTCAAACACCACTGTTTGAGAAGCCCTGTCCTAATGGGTTTCATTAGCATTTAATAGCAATAAACTCAATAGCGATTGCGAACAAACTTTGTCAATACTCTCGGTGTATGTTGTGTATGTAGTCCAACATCTACTGTACAGCACAGCAGTTAATGACACTAGGCCTGTGTTTTATATTGCAGTATTTGTTTTAACCTTTTGGCACACAGTGTTGGAAGAATACACCTTCCCTCCTACACACTAATCCCTGCTGCCATTTCATATTTCATCTGCAACATCTCCAAACACCTGCAAACCACTTGCCAGAGCTATTTACACCCCCGGTAGGTACTCACACACAAACACGCACTAGACAGACACCTGCTTCCTCTCTAACCCGCTGACACTGACCGGAGAAATAATTCAACAGCCCCGAGCATCCTTTTACAGCCATGTATGCCGTCTCATATTTACATGTGCTGAAGAGAGTGGCGGCCTGCGTGCGAAGTGTTTTAGAAGCAAGTCAGTGGCGCTAAATGCCTAACGAGGCGTCTGAGTTCTTAAGCTGCAACATTGTTGAGTGTGCCACTTTTTGTCTCCTGAAAGGATGCTTCACACCGACTGCTTCAGCCTGCATGGAAGCTCTCTTTTGGGATTGTTAACAGTTGGGAGTAACTGTGTTATAGCATTACTAACTATCAACTACTGGAAAACAGTCATCTTTTGGATGGCTCTTGTAAGTGAATGATGGCACCGCAGATACGGTAATCTCTCAATTAATTGATGTTAATTGGTTCTAGATCCGGTTCTAGATAAGTGGATTTCCGTGAAGCAGGATTCCTTATTTAGAAATGTCATATTTTATAGCCTGTTCATGATCTTCTAAATACAAATATAAATTATTGGAGCCCTCTAGATATGAAGTAACACCCCTACAGTCACATTTACACTTGTACTGTATTACCCAATATAATATCCATGATATATGCACCTTCCTAGGTACTTTCAACAAGCAAGAAGTACAGTGGAATACACGAGGTGAACAAATTCAATGGATGGGGTTGAATTAAATATGCTTTGCTTCTTCCTACTCCTTTTTGGACTGTATAACTATGACTTGTGTACTATGTGATGCGTTGCAGTGTAATTTGTTTGCATGTTCAAGATGAATTTAACCATTACCATAATAAGAGTAAATAAGACATTTAAGGCATAAATAAGACAGAAATGCGTTCCAATGCTAGGAGAACGGAGTGGACAGGAAGTGACATTTGGCTTCAGAGTTGAGTTACAGCTTGGTGTACGGGTTATGGGCGCAAAAGTCGCCCGTGTTTTTGTTAGGGATATAATAAACCCGCTTGCGTGTCTCACTCACCATTATAGTAACATTACTGACACCTAGTGACAAGTGTGCAACATTACATAAGTTACGTCTTTGAATGCATCTTGTGAATGACTTACGTATATTTGTATTGTAGTTCATTTTGGCATGTCTACGCTTGTAAATGCTTAAATTGGACAAACATTTCTTTTAAATATGCATATATTTTTAGTAATAATAATACAAACAATCAATATATTTTTGAAAAACCCTGATTGAGTGAAGCTGTGAAATTGGAATTATTTCACAATGTAGTACAATTATTACTTTTAATAGTACCTAATTACAATTATGAAGGAATAATCAATTTACTAATTCAGAATGGTTGTTTGTCTATATGTGCCCTGTGATTGGCTGGTGACCAGTCCAGAGTGTACCCCGCTTCTTGCCCGAAGACATCTAGGATAGGCTCCAGCATGCCCGCGACTTTCTTGAGGAAAAGCAGTATAGAAAATGGATGAATGAATGAATGACTTCGTAATTAAGAAGTTTTGTAATATTTCAAATGATGGCCAATCGCTTATCAACAAGTCTCTGCAAAGGCGTTTTCATTGATGGCGACCATGTTTTTCAACCGTTTTTGCCCACATTTTACAGACATATGCTTGTCAGCCCCCTAAACGTGCACCAACTTTCCGAGCTTCATCTAAACACCCTAGAGTTGGTGTTTCATGGAGCACACTGAGCTGTGTGAGAAATTTCAATCCAACACATGGCGGTTGAATGACATCACCCACTCAGTGGAGGTGCCATAATTTTTTCACAACTGGACTTTTGAGACAGCTTGGGAGGCTTATGCTCTTGCCACCGAACCGGCACGGCATTTTGGGGCCAAAGATTGCGGTCCAAGCACCCTGAACGCCAAATCCTATGATGTCATCTGTAAAGTGTGCATACATGTGTGTAAGTGTGGGTCTGTCACAGGTTCAAAACATACCCACACTCTCCCTGTGGCAAAACAGACTGGCTGTGTCAAAGTGTGTGTTGTGTGTGTGTGTGTGGGTGAAATGACATTTACCCTCCCAGAAGAGCTGTACGGAACGATGGCTTTGCATTCAAAGCAGCCCACAGAAAAACGGGTGTGACTGCAGGGACTGAAGGATTGATTAAATACAGAAACAAAAGCAAACTGTGAGCAGGTCAGTGCTTGAAATTAGACAGCAACATCAAATGGAGACGCATCAAATACAAAACTCTCAGTGGAACTGAAAGAGTCAGCCTTTATCGCTTCAATTCCCAGACCACGACTATGAAGGAAAATGCATGAAGAGGACATCCACAGTTTTCCATTGGAATGTGATGAGTGCACCCATAAAGACCCCTTACCTTCCTGTCTTGTATTCCATTCATGGGTTATCTTTGGAGAATTGCTTTCGTCAAGCCCAAAGATCAAAACCGTGAGCGCTCTTTCCCGGGCTACATGATGCGTACTCCTGCAAAACCCAGAGGAATAAACCCATCTACCGAAATATAGACTTCTTCAAGAATGTGAGCTGTTGCCACAAGACAGTAGATTTAGTGTTCATGATTTTTTAGTCTTTCAGAGTGTTGCATTTTTCCAGCAGCAGCGAAAGGCCTGTGGCATTTTAATGGGAATAAATAGCGGAGGAAAGAGGACGACTTGAGAGTGTCCAACACACTCCTGGGATGTATACCCTTCTTAAGTGGCGGAGCAGCACTAACAAGATCCCAGAAGAACACCTCAGTTGCGGTAAAGGGAGCCACGCCTTCACTCTAGGCCTTGCAGAACACCGTCCCTATAGCAAACAGCATGTGGCTGGGGAAGACCCAAACTTAGGCATCAATTACCTGCATGGATCTCGCTACAATGGTCAAGGGACGACACGGCTAAATTGAATAACACTCATAACAGTCTCCAAATGGTGGAGGCCACTCACCGCTGAGACTCCTTGTCGTTTCTTTCACACCTCCGTGTGACTGTTAAACCATCTTCTTCTACGTACTGTGGATTCAGATTTAGCGCCTTTCCCCATGAGCCTCACAGGTGATTATGTGACTTTTATTGAAATTCAGCCCCGGTGGGTTCAAGGAGGCTGAAGGTTGTTCTTTTACAGCGACGGGTGAGATGAAAGGGGAGGGCAGGAAGTCAAGACTTTCAAGGATGTGATTCCGTCTGTCAGTCAGGGAAGTTTGATGGTGTATGCCACTTTATTACATTAGATCAGCTCGTTGCTTCTGTGGATTCTTTGAGTGAAAATCGCACATTGATGAAAGTATAGTACAGTACATTCTCATTCATTGTGGGGCTGCAGATGGAGGTGTGAGTTGGAGCAGCTGGTGTTAAAAGGGTGTTGTGAGCGTGCGTATATCCAGTCTATCTGCATGCTCGTGTGAGCATTACACGACTTTCTTTAATGCTTTCACGCGCCCTGTTTTTCCCCCTGTTTGCGTGCCGCTTGTGTTTTGGTGAGGCGGTTTTGTTCTCATCTTCATGAATATTGCAAGTGCATCAAAAGAGCAGAATATGTCCTTGTACATTAGAGTTGGAGTGACACAGGGTGTTGCCGCCGTCATAAAGTGTCTCTCCAATGATTCCTTACATCGCTGCTCGCTGACACCCACCGTGAATCCAATTTAGGAAGATTACAATGGGATAAGGTTGTCTGTATTCTTCGTTCATGTTCTGTCAAAATGTAATCTATATGTAATCTATAGTATCTTAGCATCAAGTCGATTGGCACATACAGGACATCATTTCATGAATATTTTTTTTTTTAATTATGGAGTTTTAGATGTAAAATATTGATGTGATGCTTTGTCTTTTTATGCTGCTATCTATTTTAATGTCAATGTAAATGCTCTGCAGTGTTTTTAAACTCCGGTTTTCATAGGCTTCAGTTTGAATTTGCCAAAAAAAAGTTTTATGTAGGCTGTCTTGGTTATCATACAGCCAAACGTCGGCCCGTTTGTCTGCATATCATTCTGCAAAATCGAGTACCCAAACAGAACATCCACATACAGGTGACTCACTGTGTATGAACGGATTGTGTATCATCTAATCATCATTTCTTCCTCCTTTCAATCACTGTTCGCCATGTGCTGATGAGGCGTTCAAGCGTAGCGTATTTGTGAGTGTTAAATGAATGAGCTTTCTGTTTCTTTTTATTGAGTACTGCTGAAAATAACCCACCATTGGGCCAAAACGACAGCCAGAACTTTGAGAAAATAGGTGAGAGAGACTGTTGAAGGCAAGAAATATTGTTTTCAATATCATAATAGTGAAACAACAGATATCACATTTGTTACCTTCTCAACAGTTTTGTTGATCAAACTCCTCATGATGATGCAACCTGTAATAAACTGTGCATCAACGAATCCCTAAACCTAATGTCCTAATTAGAGTAAGGGACTGCAGGGCAATTCCATTGAGTGAAAACA
Source organism: Doryrhamphus excisus (assembly GCF_037039965.1). NCBI lineage: Eukaryota > Metazoa > Chordata > Actinopteri > Syngnathiformes > Syngnathidae > Doryrhamphus > Doryrhamphus excisus. Next base: position 19,973,318 of record NC_136362.1, read on the forward strand.
TTTTGAGCACTCAGCAATACTTCCTGCTCTTCTTGAAAACCAAAGATAATTCAATTCAGCCAAATGCATTAACTATAGTTTCTACTGCTAAATGTCAGCCTCATACAATCCCCAGTGCGACCTCCATTTGAAGGCTTGTCTCAGTCAGTCCACTTGTGTCTCCGGGCCACAGATGCACTGATGGACCAACTTTGTGATGAGAGAAGTTTAGAAAATGTCAAACCTTGATTGACTTCTGGAGATGCTGTATTTCCTTTTGGGAAAGATTAAATCTCAATGCCATTTCCATCCCGTTCCTCAGAGCATCGTGTTCCATTTTCCCGATTTGGAAGCCATTCTTGGCACAGGCGTCCTGTTGTAAAGTAGTATTAATGAGGTCCTTATGTTTCTTGTCAATACATACATTTGTAGGCAACGACAGGGAAATTCTTTTTAGCGGCGTCATTAAATGTGATCACATTTCTGCTTGTGTTTTCTTTGGTTGGACAGAGAGTGGGTGGGCATGGCAGTTGCAACCCGACAAAAGTAGCTTGGGGGGGTGCGTGCGGTTGCCTGACTGGGAATGCAGCCAAAGTGTTGTGCCATACATGATGGGGGGAGGAGTCTTTCTCTGTCTAAAAGACGTTTTGTGAGGTGAGCACCCTGTAAAGAGGTGTAATTGCCTCATTTTGGAGCAGCAAATTGCCACGTTTCTTGAAAGCAGACAGGCAGGCCAAGCAGTAATGACAATTGTGATGGTTGGAGGAAGCCAGTGGATTATTGCTGCTGCTGGTCTGCTGGTCTGCTGGTCTGCTGCCATAGCAAACACTACTACTCTCGTTTCTGTGAGCTGTAACATTGCATTTGTCAGTGGTTGACATAGCCTTTGCTGTTTCAGTTTGTTTCACAAGTTAGGTTTGAGACCACACCTCTGAAAGACAATAAAGGTCTTTGTTTTCTATGAAGTAGGGGGGCGTATACACGGCTCATCTAGCTTGGGACGGAGATGCCTTGAGATACTTTCGTTTTGTTTTTTTTTTTTTGGTTTGTTTATTTATGAAAACCTGAAACAACAGAACCTCTTCTCTCAAAAGTCGAACAATTACGTTAGAACAAAGATTAAACAGATTCTAGGATTTCTGTTGTAAAAAAGTCCAGAACCCCCCAAAATCTTGTGCCAAGTGTAACAATAAAAACTCCCCTAATTCAGGAAGTAACCTGGGACAGAAGCAAGTCTTAGCTGGAGTCTACTTCATAAAGTTGGGTTTAGCCAGAAGCCTTTCCCACAAGGCATTTTACACTGCTCAGCCTGTACTTGTACTCGCGTTGTTCAAGGTTCAATTTGCCCGTGTCCCAAAAGGCTTGGGAAAGGCTCGGTTACTTAAACCCTCCCACAAATGTGACTAGCGCACTCTCTTGTATAAAGCACTCTCCATGGAAAGCCCACACATACATCCCATAAAAGTCATTTTTGCTGAACAGCTGAACGATATCCTTTGTGGTTGTAGTGGTCTGGTTGACAATTCTCTGATGCAATTACTGGAATGTGGCTACCATCCAACATAGGCATTGTGAAGTCGGCCATTTGCACTAACCGTGAATCAGGAACTGTACTGTGGAACAAGAAACTTGTGGACTGTATTGCAGAATTCTCAGAGTGTCCTGTATTTGGTTCGGACAGCCAATTTTCAGCGACCCAACACACATATCCAGCGATTCCCATGGAAACAATCATTATCATTTTATCTAGGCTTGAATCAAGCAAGATGAACAACATTACAGTTGTCTTTCATGAACATAATTGAAATAACATTTACCTCTTTTGTATGCCACAACATCAGATCAACTTCTTTTGTCTGCATGTTGTATTCCAGATCTGCACATCCATAAAGAACAATATACATGGATGCAATGACATGAATACAATTCCCGTCAAGGGCACCAAGTTCACATTTAAGGCTATGGAAAACCTTCCAACTTGGTTTGCATACTTTGTGTTCTTATGTCTGCCTCCTTTTTATAAAGAGCGTCTATAGTTATACCATTAGACCAGGGGTCTCAAACATGCGGCCCGCGGGCCAAATGTGGCCCGCAGGAAACTAGTTTGAGGCCCCCGCCTTGATATGAAAGTTTAATGTTAGTGCGGCCCGCGCAAGTTTGATATGGATGCTGTATGGTATCATGTACCCAGAAAAAATTATTACGTTTGATTAATGTTCATGTTAAAGGTTAAATAACTGTTAATAGTTATCCTCCCTATCCATGTGGAAGTGGTAAGTTTGTGGCTATTTAAGTTTAAAGGAAATAACTTGAAGGCTACCGTTTAGGTCGCTAGCTCTCTAGTTTGCGAGTTAGCATGTGTCTCAAGACCCTGCAGTTGCGCAATATGTTGTAAATAAAAAGAGTATAAATGTGACTATAGTCGTGTTTTGTCATGTCTACAGGGCTCTAATAATGCTTTGTTTATTTTAATCTGAAAAAAATAATTTGTCTACCCACCAACTATATGTGGTTTCTTAAGTTTTTATTATTTGCCGTTTTATTATTATTATTATATTTATTTATTTATTACTGATTGATTGATTTTCTTTATTCTTGATTTGTTTATTTATTTTTCATCTTATTTTGTGTAGAAAAATAAAAAGTAAGATATTTGAGAACAGTGGAATGTTTTATCAGAGCTTTTCTTGTAGAAAATTGGAACCAAAGTTTTTTTAAATTTTTTTGTTTTTAATAAATGCGTTTTTTTGTTTTTTTTTGAAAACCTGATGCGGCCCAGCCTCGCCCAGACCCGAGCTCCAGTGGCCCTCAAGTAAATTGAGTTTGAGACCCCTGCATTAGACCTTAGTGTCTTAGTGGCATTCTTAATGGTTCTGCTTGTATTGGTACAAACATTGTTATGTAAACAGAGACTACAGTGTGGCCAATTACTTATTTTTTTGCTGCATACTGACAGCATTTGGATTTGATATTAAAAGATGAACATGAGACCAAAGCGCAACATTTCAACCTTTATCTCCATTTACTGTTCATCTGTGACCATGTGACTGACAGGTATTTTTTGTTTTTGAGTTGTGTCCTACTACATTGTTTATTCAATATAGTAATAGTATCAAATCTCTGTACTGACTTTCAGATTAGTTGGCATTCTTCTGCAATCCCAAACCTGATTTAGGAGAATTGAACCGACTACTCATTAGCATGTGTTCATTTTTCGTATAATTTTAAGCAATATAGTTATGGAACTTTACTTTCCTGCAAATATTACAATGACTACGAGTAAGAATATCCATCCAAACATTTTCTCTACCGCCTATCCCAGCTGTCTTTGGGCACAGAGATGCCCAAGCGGAGAATCAAACCCAATCTCCTAGCTGTGTGGCCTGCACGCTAACCACTCCTTCACCGTGCAGCCCCTAGTAAGAATAGTTATATGTTACAGGTTTTTCCCAGCAGGATATTGAATGTATATTAGCATTGAGGGGCAGGTGCTACATTTCAGAGATTGATGTAACCATATATGATCAATTGCATGCTGTGTTTATTTATTTTTGTGTTTATTCTATGCCAAGGGGTAGAGAAATAAATGGCTGGTTAGTGATATTCCTAGTAGCAGAACATTAGCGAAAATAGTGCTTTTTTTTGGTTATACTCTATCTTGTTGCCATTCTATCCAGAATTGATGCAATGCAAAAAAATCAAAGCCTTCAGTTTGACAAGAGGAGGAAGCAAAGATAAGTGGAAGCGTGAAGGCAACAAAACCAAGAGAGACAGGTAAAAAATGACGAGGGTGAAGGACTGATGAATGGGAAGCGAGGAAACGCTCATGGACACGAGGGAAATGACGCACTGGGGTTAGATGGAATAAAAGGAGATGGGGTGGATGAGCGAGGGACCTACGAGGGGGGGAGTTAGGGGTGACGGTAAAGGGGGTGCCAGAGGGTGGGTGAATGTTGGGGATATGATGAATTAAAGATGACACTCTCCAGCAGCCTGCTTTCTAAAGATCACTTCTTCTGCTAATGTAATGTTAATGAATGCAAATGATGTGCCCTACTCCCTTGAACAGGATAGGGAGTGAAAGAAAGACACGTGTCGGTAATGCTTGTGTGCTGTTTTTCTGTTACAGTGCTGACCGCTATTAAATTAAAAAGACTGGTCTTGTTAGCGATGCAGGTCTTGTAACACAAATGCCACGGGCCTGATCTGAGTCAACAGCTGCCACGTGTCGTACAAGTGAACGCATCGGTATCAACAGTGCCATTAAAACTGCAGCAATTTTTGTTTTGGCAGGGTTTTATTCAGACTTGGACTATGACTTGTTGTGTCCTTCTCCAATATTATCAAACATTTTGCAAATCATAATATGAAAGTGGCGACACGGTGATCGAGTGGTTAGCGCACAGACCTCACAGCTAGGAGACCAGGGTTCAATTCCAGGGTTTTCTCTGGGTACTCCGGTTTCCTCCCACATTCCAAAAACATGCTAGGCTAATTAGCGACTTCAAATTGTTCATAGGTATGAATGTGAGTGTGAATGGTTGTTTGTCTATATGTGCCCTGTGATTGGCTGGTGACCAGTCCAGGGTTTACCCTGCTTCTCGCCCGAAGACAGTTGGGATAGGCTCTAGCACCCCTGCGACCCTCATGAGGAAAAGGCGGTAGAAAATGAATGAATGAATAATATGAAAGTGGCGGCACGGTGGTCGAGTGGTTAGCACACAGACCTCACAGCGAGGAGACCAGGGTTCAATTCCAGGGTTTTCTCCGGGTACTCCGGTTTCCTCCCACATTCCAAAAACATGCTAGGTTAATTGACGACTCCAAATTGTCCATAGGTATGAATGTGCGTGTGAATGGTTGTTTATGAACAATGAATAATATGAAAGTGCTTTATTATTAAGAGTTTACACATTAAATGTGCATAATTCATGGTTTTCCCACATCATTTTCCCCATGGTTTAGCAAAAATGTATCATTACTGCCCATCATCAACTCAAATTATATGTCTATTAAATATGAATATAAGCTGTGATAGGTTCCAGCATACTCCTGCGACCCGAGTGAGGATAGCAACATAGAAAATTGATGGAAATATGAATATATGTATTCATAATAATATATGTACTATACTGTATGTATTAAATACTGTATATTCAGCATGTGGTTACTTAAACAACCATTTTAATTCCTCTATATTATATAGTATATTCTCATTCATCTGGGTCATTGTATACTCAGGGCATTCAGTCGGTCACAACTGAACTGTTCAGGTTATTTTAGACTGTTTTTTGGCACATTAATATTGGCATTGCAACTCCTCCTCTGCTGTTTGCTAATTTACAACCCTTTGAGTTATCTTTTTCAAGCAGGTGAATGACAGGAAGAAAAGCTCTGGCTAATTTGCAGAGAAATCATTTGGTTGATTCATATTTATAAGCGCCAGTCTGTTTTTGTAATGCTCGAGAAAATGTCAAACTTTTTATTACGTATGTACATATTTGAAATATTGGTGTTTTGTGTTCTCCTAAGCGTGACACGTGAATTGTTCTTACATCCAATAAGCAAGTCAATTATACACCATGGGGAAATAATAGTGCAAGGTGGACTCATAAGGATTTTGTGACACGGCGTCCCAGATGTGTCCTGCTGAGAGAATGTCACCTTGCTGTGATGAAATTATTGCCTAATTTCATCAGTTTCTGCAGATCTTGCATGTATATTAATTTTCATAACATCTGCCACTGATTTCATGGCACCTCCCCCCTCTCTCCCTCCTTTTCTTCGTGTCGTTGGCCTTTCTTCATGCTGGAAATGTTATTTTCACTCTGCCCAGAGCGGTTCTCCAGTAATATGTGTGCCTCACATGTTTCTAATGTCACTCAAGATGGCAGATGGTTTCCAGTTCAATTTTCAAATCAGCCACGTTGTCATCCTCGTCTTCAGAGAGACATGGAAGTAACATATTTCTCTTTTGTATTTCCTGTTGCCTGTACTGTACTCGTGCATGTAAAGCCTTGAGGATGAGTGACAGTCTCTGTGTGGTGATAAATGAAATAAATCTCACATTTGATTACACTGATTCTTTATTGTAGCCCGTGACTGGGAAGTCAGCACTATCACCTCTTTTATATTCCTTTTTACCCTGAAGCAGCTCTCACTATGAGACCTTGAAATAGCAAGACACTGTATTTGCTAACTGAAGTGGGTGCTCAAAACACAACATGCATAATATATATATATATATATATATACGTATATATATAGTAACATAATAAAAGAAGGTTAGGCTTCATTCAGGTTAGTCAATTTCTATTGCAGGTTTAACATAGAATTTCAGTGAAAAGGGATTCCTTATTTATACATGGAATATTTTCTGAAGTAGAATATAGAAAACAGTTGTTTGTCTATATGTGCCCTGTGATTGGCTGGCGACCAGTCCAGGGTGTACCCCACCTCTCGCCCGAAGACAGCTGGGATAGGCTCCAGCACCCCCCGCGACCCTCGTGAGGAAAAAGCGGTAGAAAATGAATGAATGAAAGAATGAATATAGAAAACCTGTTTTAAACCTGCAATAAAAGCCTGTTGTTCTGGCAATCAAGTTTAGCGATTCTATATTTGTCTGACACGTAGTGACCAGAGTAGATACCGCATATCGCAATGTGTCTTATTAATTATTTAGTTTATTTAGCCCGTTTTATGTCTGAAACTTTGCTTCTAGGCAAAAAAAATGCATTAAAAAAACACTATTCAATCACATAACCGCATGATTTACGAAATCATATAGTTTTGAAAACCTGTGATACAGTAAAGCCACAAAATTCTAACCGTGGCGAAAGACGACTTAATTACTGTATGCCGTAATAAAAAAAATTTTTCACACAGTTCAGTTTCAAATGTGAAAATTGTAAATAGTTCACAGTGTTATTTATTATATTTGTAGATAAATTTTCATTTAAAACAACCATTTTGGTGTTGTTTATGTTTACAGTATTTAGCTAAATATATGGCTATGTTTGTTGAAAGTGAAAGTTATGCTTGAAATGTACAGTATCTTTTCACTACATGCCTTTTTTTCTTCTTTTTTTGTTGAGAAATGTATCAAAAAGCGTTTTTGCTCCTTTGTTTGTTGAGCCTTACCAACTGTATGTTCCACTGCTGAAAAAGGTAGAAACAAACTTAGTAATCTTTCTTTGAATAGGTACCTCGTTATATAGCCAGAGGACATATTCTATGTGCCTTGAAAAATCTGTCAAAAATGGCTGATACTGAGAGGGATGTCTTCTGAAAAATGGCTGGGATTGAATGACTTAAAAGGAGGCATCATACTCCAAAGATAGATTACATGGCGAGATGCCTTTTCACCTTCTGGTTGCTGCGGAACATGTATTTCAATGCGAACAATGCAGGCCGAGCTCTTATAAAAGGCACTTCTGCCACCTAGTGGCCATTTTTTTGGCTTGAAATTGCACCATATATGATCTCTTTTATTGTGGAGTTGTGTCATCACCACGTCTTTGGGAGCGAATGTTTGGTTGAAAAAAAATGTCCTGGTCTTTGGTAATATGCAGGTTACATACCTCATGTAATTCGAGATTTTTGAAAAAAAATTGTGAAAAAAATCGTGAAACCTGCTCGCACGTGAACACACAGAAAAAGGAGCATTTTAAGGTTTGCAGGGATCCAAAAAAATTCCAAAATAGTTGTCCTTTAAACAATTTTTAGGCTCATTCTTTGTATTTATTTGTGCCAATCAATTCATTTAGCTGTCAGGAATTCTCCTTTTTTTCCATTATGGGGAACGCCCCTTGAGTGCCAAGCTGATTAGTTTGGGACACACAGCAGCTTTCAGTCTTGTGTGTTGCCACTTTGTTTTCAGCCTTGTATTAAGATGGCAGGCTCAGCACGCTCTGCCACCATGGGGCTTCATCACTGTTAAGTGCTCATTTCAGCCCTGCTCAATTCTCCCCCAAACTCTGTCAGTCTCCCCCCCTCTTTGTCTTCCCATCTTGATTCCACATCCAAAGAGGATACAAGCCTTCTGAAATAACGTTCCTCGAGGCCCATAGATCTTATTTCAGTTTGTTACTCCAATCACAAAGCGAGGGTCCTCTTAGCCTCGCGTTTGGCATCTGGATGTGATTGTCTCATTGAATTACAAAGTGTGCCAGCATCCTTGAGTGGTGGTGGTGCGTGTCAGAGGATAGATGAATGGAAAAGGAGTGTTATGGGATGCAAAGGGAAATCTGTGGAGAATTGTCCGCCTTATTGACTGGGGAGGCTTCAGAGAGGCGGCTCAGCACATGTTCTATCGACCAGCAGCCATGCAATCATACAAGCAGGGCCACCAAAGGCTTGAATTACACAAACATGTTGTCAGGCTCGTTTGCAAACTGCAAAGACGGTACATTTGAAGCTCACACGACGTGGAACAATTGCACCATTCGTTCCTGCTGTTCTGGGTTCTTTGTACTCCTATTTCATGGACGTCTTTGCAATATGTAACCATGTCATGTATCATACCACTGCTTGCTGACGTGTAATTGTGTGAAGAGAGCGCAGCCTTATCGATTGCGACCACAGGGTCCCCATCAATGTTTAATGCAGTCTCTCTCGCTCTATCGTTGCACCCACCTCCTGCCATCTGTAGAAACTGCTCACTATTAGGTATCGATCCATCATGAGTCCCTAATGAGGAGGATGTGGGCTGTCTTATCTTGGGTCATCATACGTTGGGTGTGTCTTGCTCATGCCAGAGCCTGCTTTTTTGTTTTTGACAAGCAAAACCACATTCGTCACATGATTTACTAGAACTAATATTCTGCAACATTACCTGCAACGGCACATCCTGCAGCCGTGTGCAGGGCTTTGAATCCATCTAAGGACGACTAGTCTGACACCTACAAGCTATTGTTTTCCAATAGATTTATGAGCCGTGCTTGCCAAGTCAGCCTTTAGCTTTCTTTATTAATACCTCTTTTTTTTTTATAAACTGGCTGTTTTGAATTTAATGTGGATTGCCGGCAGAGCTGACATAGCAGGAATCAAGAATCTGGGCTCCACTTGAAACGAGAGAGGCCCACAATTGGTGTTTTAGTTATCTTGTGAATGCCTCACTCGGTAAAATGTGACTTTATAGTCTGGGTACTTGGGTCTATGAGAAAAGTTAAGGATTAATTCATTGATTTGATGTTATCTGGAGTGGGAAAGTTCTGTGTAGTTACCTCTTATTTTAATCCGAAAAGACAAGACAACCTCTTTTCCCTCAAGAGAATCCTCAATAGAATTGCGAGGGTATGCTGGAGCCTATCCCAGCGGACTTTGGCGGGTGTACAGCCTGGACTGGTCATTAATAACAAGTTAATGGAAATTCCCTTTATTTATTCAGTGCCTCTTGCTGGACTCAGATGGAGAAACTGAAGAACTAGAGAATGTACGAGCATAGCAAGTATTTTTTATTGTCATTTATACAGTGGCATACAAGTGTCCCAACTTAAAATTATTCATTCATTCATTCATTCATTTTCTACCGCTTTTTCCTCACGAGGGTCGCGGGGGGTGCTGGAGCCTATCCCAGCTGTCTTTGGGCAAGAGGCGGGGTACACCCTGGACTGATCGCCAGCCAATCACAGGGCATATATAGACAAACAACCATTCACACTCACATTCATACCTATGGACAATTTGGAGTCACCAATTAACCTAGCATGTTTTTGGAATGTGGGAGGAAACCGGAGAAAACCCACGCATGCAAACTCCACACAGAGATGGCCGAGGGTGGGAATTGAACCCTGATCTCCTAGCTGTGAGACCGTGCCGCCCACTTAAAATTATTTCTTGTTAAAATTTGGGTTACAGGCTTCTAGTTACCACCAGTCAAAACCAAAATTGGCCATTTGGAGGGATTGTGTCACAAAGGCCAACATGAGTGAGAACACACATAGCAGTAATTGAGATGACAGTAAAAGCTCGCAAGGTGACGTCATTAATGTTGTTGTTATTATTATTATTTAGCAGCCAATTATTAGCATTTCTGATCGCATTGCTGTGTTTGTCAAAGAGGACAATATACAAATTGTATGTTATGTCATACTTCCACGCTGTTGAATTCACCACACCAAGAAAAGTGTGATAACGAGTTTGTGTGTCTGTGATTCTGTAAAAGAGTGTTTGGAAGTGAAGTACAAGCTATAGCTTGACTGCAGTAACTGTACTGCATGTGGGTGCAGTAGCTACTCAGTCGCTACCCTGTTTTCATTTCACTGAGCTGGTGGGTGTTTTTGCAAACCTTTATTTGGAATGTTCGTCACAATTATATGTTGTGATATTATTTGCTTGAAGGTATTGGCATTTGAGTGTTGGACCATTTGTTTTTTTTGTACACATTGAGGTCCATTTTGTGTCAAGCTTTTTAAAAAACTGAATGTTTAATAACCAAAACTTTGCATACAGCATTCATTCATTCATTTTCTACCGCTTATCCTCACAAGGGTCGCGGGGGTGCTGGAGCCTATCCCAGCTGTCTTCGGGCGAGAGGCGGGGTACACCCTGGACTGGTGGCCAGCCAATCACAGGGCACATATAGACAAACAACCATTCACACTCACATTCATACCTATGGACAATTTGAAGTCGCCGATAAACCTAGCATGTTTAGCATGTTCACAGGGTGAACATGCACTGTTTACGCAAGTCTCCATGCGTGGACCGGTATCGGTTGGGGACCACCACTCATGATTGACAGCAATGACTCATTTAAAGCTGCCATGCAGACACACTAAATGTGGACAGGTGTTTGAGCCCCGCCCTGTCACAAGTAACCACTTACAGTGAAGAAAATAAGTATTTGAACACCCTGCTATTTTGCTATTTCTCCCACTTAGAAATCATGGAGGGGTCTGAAATTTTCATCGTAGGTGCATGTCCACTGTGAGAGAGATAAACTAAAAAGAAAAATCCAGAAATCACAATGCATGATTTTTTAACAATTTATTTGTGTGATACAGCTGCTAATAAGTATTTGAACACCTGAGAAAATGAATGTTAATATTTGGTACAGTAGCCTTTGTTTGCTATTACAGAGGTCAAACGTTTCCTGTAGTTTTTCACCAGGTTTGCACACACTGCAGGAGGGATCTTGGCCCACTCCTCCACACAGATCTTCTCTAGATCAGTCAGGTTTCTGGGCTGTCGCTGAGAAACACGGAGTTTGAGCTCCCTCCAAAGATTTTCGATTGGGTTCAGGTCTGGAGACTGGCTGGGCCATGCTAGAACCTTGATATGCTTCTTACGGAGCCACTCCTTGGTTTTCCTGGCTGTGTGCTTCGGGTCGTTGTCGTGTTGGAAGACCCAGCCACGACCCATCTTCAATGCTCTGACAGAGGGAAGGAGGTTGTTCCCCAAAATCTCACAATACACGGCCCCACTCATCCTCTCTTTAATGCAGTGCACTCGCCCTGTCCCATGTGCAGAAAAACACCCCCAAAGCATGATGCTACCACCCCCATGCTTCACAGTAGGGATGGTGTTCTTCGGATTGTACTCTTCATTCTTCTTCCTCCAAACACGCTTATTGGAATTATGACCAAAAAGTTCTATTTTGGTCTCATCTGACCATAAAACTTTCTCCCATGACTCCTCTGTATCATCCAAATGGTCATATGCAAACTTAAGACGGGCCTTGACATGTGCTGGTTTAAGCAGGGGAACCTTTCGTGCCATGCATGATTTCACATCATGACGTCTTAGTGTATTACCTACAGTAACCTTGGAAACGGTGGTCCCAGCTCTTTTCAGGTCATTGACCAAGTCCTGTCGTGTAGTTCTGGGCTGATTCCTCACCTTTCTTAGAATCATTGTGACCCCACGAGGTGATATCTTGCATGGGGCTCCACTCCGATTGAGATTGACCGTCATGTTTAGCTTCTTCCATTTTCTAATGATAGCTCCAACAGTGGACCTTTTTTCACCAAGCTGCTTGGTAATTGCTCCGTAGCCCTTTCCAGCCTTGTGGAGGTGTACAATTTTGTCTCTGGTGTCTTTGGACAGCTCTTTGGTCTTCGCCATGTTACAAGTTAAAGTCTTACTGATTGTATGGGGTGGACAGGTGTCTTTATGCAGCTAACGACCTCAAACAGGTGCATCTGATTCAGGATGATACATGGAGTGCAGGTGGACTTCTAATGGGCAGACTAACAGGTCTTTCAGGGTCAGAATTCTAGATGATACACAGGTGTTCAAATACTTATTTGCAGCTGTATCACACAAATAAATTGTTAAAAAATCATGCATTGTGATTTCTGGATTTTTCTTTTTAGTTTATCTCTCTCACAGTGGACATGCACCTACAATGAAAATTTCAGACCCCTCCATGATTTCTAAGTGGGAGAAATAGCAAAATAGCAGGGTGTTCAAATACTTATTTTCTTCACTGTACGATACTCCATTTACTCATTTGCTACTATCAAAAGGAGGCATTAGGTCACAAGACACCTCTATCTAGGGCAGGGGTCTCAAACACGCGGCCCACGGGTCAAATGTGGACCGCAGGATACTAGTTTGAGGCCCCCGCCTTGATATGAAAGTTTAATGTTAGTGCGGCCCACGCAAGTTTGATATGGATGCCGTATGGTATCATGTACCCAGAAAAAAATATTGATTAATGTTCATGTTAAAGGTGAAATAACGGTTAATAATTATCCTCTCTATCCGTGTGGAAGTGGTAAGTTTTTGGCTATTTAAGTTTAAAAAAAATAACTTGAAGGCTACTGTTTAGGTCGCTAGCTCTCTAGTTTGCAAGTTAGCATGTGTCTCAAGACCCTGCAGTTGCGCAATATGTTGTAAATAAAAAGAGTATAAATGTGACTATAGTCGTGTTTTGTCATGTCTACAGGGCTCTAATAATGCTTTGTTCATTTTAATCTGAAAAAAATAAGTTTTTATTTGCCGTTTTATTATTATTTTATTTATTTCCTTATTACTGATTGATTTTCTTTATTCTTGATTTGATTTATTTATTTTTCATCTTATTTTGTGTAGAAAAATAAAAAACAAGATATTTGAGAACAGTGGAATGTTTTATCAGAGCTTTTCTTGTAGAAAATTGGAACAAAAGCAAAGTTTTTTAATTTTTTTTGTTTTTAATAAATGCATTTTTTTTTTTTTTTGGAAAACCTGATGCGGCCCAGTCTCACCCAGACCCGAGCTCCAGTGGCCCCCAAGTAAATTGAGTTTGAGACCCCTGATCTAGGGCATTTGACCCCTTTGTCGCCCTCTTTACCATCCTGTGCCTTTTTCTTCGTCCCCCCCCCCTCCCCCTTCCAAAAGGAAACAGCCCTGCAAGCGCCTGTGTGATTTGACTAAATCGCGTGTGATTTCCCCAGAGAAAGTTGTTGGCAGCCCCCGCAACGTTGGCTGGTTTCACGCTCCACTTCTACAGGGCCTCCCCAGCTGATGGCAAAGCATGGCAGTGCTGAAGCTGTTGGAACAGGCTCATTTTAAGGAAACTGGGGATGGAGGCTCGGCGTGAACAAGGCTGTCGCTGTGGATGTGCACTGAAACTTGCTCTTGGAGTCAGCCAGTAATGTCTGTATTTGTGTGTGTTGTAGCAGGCTAATTGGTATCATGTCTGCGGACGGTTTCCATCCAATGAGAGTAGATAGAGGTTGCCGGTGGCTTGTCATTCATCTGTGGTATGCTTTTTTTTCACAAACCAACCACTTGAAGTACAGATGACAGGCTTCCTTTGGAATCATTTCTAAATCACAGCGCTTCTTAAAAAAGCGACATCTGCGGGGGCACGCTTCACTGAGAGTAAAAGGCAAAAAAGGTGGGCGCTGAAGGGCTGGAACGTCTCCTTGAATGAGCGACTGAGAGTCTGCAGCTTGCAATTCATCTCCCTCATCAACAACACGTGTGGGTGTTGCTAGCCAACTGTTTGCTGTGCTAAATGGATTGCATCCAAGTCAGCAACACTCCGCTGGCATCCTGTAGCTGAACGCCCGGAAATACCTTTCACCTATTTGACTACCAACACAAATACGTACATTTAGGTTGTGGAAAAAAGGTATGGAAAAAGTGAAATATCTCTTGCTGAAGATTTGGGCCATAAAAAGGCTAAGTGAAATTGTGGCTCCACAAATCACGCTGCTACGGCCAACATGTCCATCACTCCATAAATATGTGTGAGTGAATAGTGTAAGAGAGGATTTTGCTTCTTTCTGGAGCTCACATGAGCCAAAAGAGCAGATATTAATCAATATGGAGCCAGTAAACGTCTCCTGTGAGATTTAGGACACATTTATCTACTGTGAGTCACTGAGGAACAACGCAAAAGGGAAGCTATGGTTTGGAACTTTTCCACCAGTAAAGTTTTATCTCCTCTGGGTATGTTATCATTTTTTCCTTTTTTTGTTTGGCTTACTTTTTTTTGTACAGTCTTTTGGTGATAGGAGACAAAGTGATGCACAGAAACCGCTTGTCGTTCTTACGGGATGGGATCGGTCTCTTCCTACAATTGTGAGACACAAGTGTGAAGAACAATAACAATCCTCTATGAACCCCACAAAGGTATATTTGACTTCATCCTTTAGTTTTACTTGAACAATCAGTATTGACCTGCAGGAAACCAAAATACGGAGTCAGTCTACATCCTGTGTAGTAATAAGTAGAACCTCTATAAGATTTTTGGAGTGTCTTCAGGTATTTTTTGTATTCCTCCAAATATGCCAAATTAATTCATAGTTAAGAGTATATAAAACCTGTTTACAGCCTTGCAAATACACTTTTTAACATTAACCCTCTAGACATGAACTAGCATCCCTATAGTCACCTTTACACTCGTGTTACGCATAATAGTAGATAAATAAAGAGTAAATAAGCCATATGACATAATTAAGAGTCGTGCTGTTGTGTGCTGCTTATAAATATGTTTTGTTCGTGAAGTGAAAGAACACTGTTGTTTTTTGTGATCGGCTTTGAAAGACATTTGTTGTGTTTTTTTTTTTCATGGAAATCGGCCTATACTCATCGGCATCCCTAGCAAAAGCAGGGAAAGAGGGATCGTTATATTATATAATATTTGGAGCAAGATGGCATATTTGACATATTAGTACTAACATAGTAACAACAGACAACACAGTGCAGTCACCTACAAATTACTGTATGATTTTCTTGAATTTCCATAGTCAAAATCAAACAGGCATACTTTCCTAATTATTAAGCAGTCACCGAGAACACTTTACCAAAACTCCACTTTTAACAGAATAACACAGTATGACAAATGCCTTCCAGCCATGCATTGGTTTCTTGTTTTTTTTCCTTTTTCTTATTAAACTCTGCAAAAGATCCTTCCATTGTCTGTCCTTCTGTGATCGTGTCAAGTGATCACTAGTGCCTGAATGCAGTTCAGCTCTGTTGAATGATGCCCAGAATAGCTTCTCTTGCTCTGAACTCCCCACCTAAACCCAATTTTCTCTCTTTGATCCAGAAACCGTGATGGACACTCGAGTGGCCACAGCTGAACTGGGCTGGACCGCGTATCCTAACTCTGGGGTGAGTCCATTTTGGATGTTTTTATTCCCACTTACCTTTTTTGGAGATGATGTGATACGAGAACATGCAACACATCACTCATGCAGATATACTGGCAGACAGGTAAATAGGCCGGAAGGCAGGCCGGATGAGACTATAGACTTAAGTAGTGCCCAGTGTAGCTCCTATTATGGGTATTATTTTCTCTCTGTCCTGGCTCATAATGACTTAATGACATAATGAGTCCTGCACAAGCCCCAGAACACAGAACCTAAGTCCCAGTAAATGGGCCCTGTAATGATACTGTAATAACACATTTATGCAGGGAAGTTCAGGTATTAAGGTGAAAGTGGGTGGGGAGAGCTAAAATGATGCAAACCAGCTTTTTCAGCTTGCAAAGGAACCATTTCCAACTTTCTTCTAGTTTCATGCACATGGAATTTGTGGGAATTAAATAGAAAGTGCCAGGTATTTCCTTTTTTTCCCCTTTTTTGAAAACACTCTAGACTCTGTCTGAAGCATGATGAGATGATTACGCTCATACACCGAAAGAAAATGTTAAGGTCTTGTTCGAGCTACTTAAATTGGATAATTTATTTTTTTAAAAAGCCCCATATTGCTACTCAGGGTAGTCAATGATCTAATCTGATAAAATGTATTATACCTTTTATTGCTCTTAAACAATGCTGTGGTCTGTGGACCCATGGACCCATTTGTCCCCTTGAAACTCATACTGGTATTCTGGTATACTGTGTATTCTGAAATACAGTGGAACCTTGGTTAGCATCGTTAATTTGGTCCAGATGGTCAGGCTCTAACCAAAATGGATGCTAACCAAATATTTTTTTTCCTTTTAAAAAATCATTTAAATTCGCACAATGATGTTTTTAAACATACAAACAATAAAACATGTTTTCTGTTGATGATCATACACGTGCGATAAAAGCAGTCATATTCTTGCAGTGTATTAATAACAACAAGAAGAAAATTTTGTTTAATGAACTTGGGTTAGACACTTATGAGTAATCAAGCCATAGTTTTTTTTTTCAGACTGTCAAGTGTGTACCAAGGGGCAGTTGTGAATAAGCCCCATGAACTCTGCCTAGCAACAATTTTTCATGTGGATTTTAGCAGTGAGTTACTACTGATTTGTGTAGTTTTTACAGTTTTTTCAATTTACAACATGTCTGTCAAGCACGTTTCAGACTCATTCAGAGATGTACTATTTAGCTGTGTAGCAAAAACCGCGGAATAGGAAAACAGTGCTATTTCTATCCATCCATTGAGACTGTTGAGTTCAGCCGGCCTGCGGGTGCATAGAGCCTCTTGTCTGTGTCGAGCAACGTTTTTTAAGCTCCCTGTGTTGTAAGGCTTCAGACGGGTAGAGAACCGCTGTAGGGGGAATACACACATACCGCTTTCTGGTTGAACCTACCTTACTGTGCTGTTGCTTTGACCTTGCTGGTAGACAGCGCTGTAAATGTAGTCAGATAGTGCAGCATTATGCACAAATCACGTGTATCACATAGCTGAGCTGTTGTGCTGCAGGTATCTGAGACGTGAAATAGTATCCAGGAAACCAGAAACGGTGTGAAGTCTTAAATACTCGTGTTACATATTGTTTGAAAGGACAACACGTTGCCGGATGATGTCACTCAGCATTGCTGTTGAACCTTGAGTCACAATGGTCATTGTTTAATTATCTTCCCATCAAGGGCTTCTAAAACCTTTCCATTGCTGGACTTTTCCACTTCACACTTAAAAGGGAGGGACCACTCCATGAAAGGGGACCTATTATACTAATTTTCTGGTCTTTGTATTTCGTTGTGGACTCCTTTAGAACAGCTACACACAATAACCGGCACAGAAAGTGTCGGAAAAAAAACTATAGATAAGATAAAAATGTTGCTTTCTCAATGCAGGAAGTTACAACAATTATATTAACTCATAAATCATTGTGGTTGAACACAGCCTATTATTAATTGGAAAAAACAACACAACTCAATACGAAAGCTGAAAATGAGCATAATAGAGCCCATTTAATGGGAAAGTAAAGATGACATAGGATATAGAGCAGGGGTCTCAAACTCAATTTACCTGGGGGCCACTGGAGCTAGGGTCTGGGCAAGGCTGGGCCGCATCAGGTTTTCAAAAAAAAAAAAAAAAAAAAAAACGCATTTATTAAAAACAGAAAAATATACAAACTTTTTCAGTGCTTTGGTTCGGATTTTCTACAATAAAAGCTCTGATAAAACATTCCACTGTTCTCAAATATCTTAATTTTTATTTTTCTGCACAAAATAAGACAAAAAATAAATAAACAAATCAAGAATAAAGAAAATCAATCAATCAGTAATAAATAAATAAATAAATATAACAATAATAATAATAAAACGGCAAATAATAAAAACTTAAGAAACCACATATGGTTGGTGGGTAGACAAATTATTTTTTTCAGATTAAAATGAACAAAGCATTATTAGAGCCCTGTAGACATGACAAAACACGACTATAGTCACATTTAAACTCTTTTTATTTACAACATATTGCGCAACTGCAGGGTCTTGAGACACATGCTAACTCGCAAACCAGGGAGCTAGCAACCTAAACGGTAGCCTTCAAGTTATTTCCTTTAAACTTAAATAGCCAAAAACTTACCACTTCCACACGGATAGGGAGGATAACTATTAACAGTTATTTAACCTTTAACATGAACATTATTCAAACATAATAATTTTTTCTGGGTACATGATACCATACAGCATCCATATCAAACTTGCGCGGGCCGCACTAACATTAAACTTTCATATCAAAGCGGGGGCCTCAAACTAGTGTCCTGCGGGCCACATTTGGCCCACGGGCCGCATGTCTGAGGCCCCTGATATAGAGTGTTTTTTAATGTCTACATGGCTCTAATTATGTAAAAAAAGACACTTAGAAGGTCACAAACAGGTTTTCTATTCTATAACAATGAACAAATTGGATTAATGAATTTATGTACATTGCAGAATTTACTTATCACAGTGGAATCTGGAGCCAATTAATCATAATAAACAAGGCATTACTGTACAGTCGCCATCACAGAGATGGTTGGTTGTTAGATACCTTGTCCTTCACCACATTCCACTTGACGGTGCCCAACAGGTGCTAAAAATGGTACAGATCTGGAGTAACTATGATTATCCGGTCCATCACCTTCAGCTTCCTTGCCACTTGTCATGTAGGAAGTGTGGTTGGGCTCATTGTCATGTTGGAATCCTGACTGTTTCCCAAGAGAGTGGCATTATGCCCTGCTTCAGAATGTCGCAGCACATTTTGAAATTCATGTATACCCTCCATGAACTCTCAACTTCTGGAAGCAAGCCACCAGGCAAGACAATTATCTTGGTACGTACTTGTTTTGACAGTTTTGTTTAAACAATAATGATGGTCATTTTCAGTGGATAGTAAATCTAAACTGCTATACAAGCTCCACACTGACTCCTCTGAAAAATATCAGAGGACGTATATGTACATGTCACAAAGAACAATTCCTGAACTGTATAACCAAGTGAAAGAAGTGTTGAAGGACATCAGAAACATTGATTTTTACTGCGGCACCGCCGATATGTGGTCCAGCTCAAATATGGCGTTTTCATATGACAGTTTGTGTCATTGACTGTGCTGAGAGACAACGTTGAAGGGTGTTTACCTTTCTACGGCTCAATATTTCATCAATACAGTTATGCTTGAGAGGAAGAGACAAAGCAGAAATACAAGAAAACACGATTAAAGAACAAAGTATATATACAAGTGCTCATTATAATGGAAGTTCTCAAGCCATTCCATGTTGTGATGTTGTTTGCTGTACACATCTGTTTGCATCTTAAGCTCTCTGCCAGATGCTAGCATCCGAGTGTGCAAGTGCATGTTGATGTGCGCTCATATATTTACAGTCTATGGTCCTGTGTTTACACCAGTGAAACTGCTGTACAAGGATGTCTGTGCAAAATTGCAAAAAAATGAATCTGTCAGGTCTGATACTGCAGAAATGAAACTTTCCAAAAATTAAACCGTGTGTGCCTTCATTCATATTATTATTTTCTTGCTAACCTGCTGAGGCTGAAGGGCTGACAGGACGGTTTACTCTCTTTATTGAATGAACCCTCTTGTCTTCCAGCCTGTGTAGTAAACACACTCATCCATGCACATGTCAATTTTTTGAGGCCAGCAAAATTATCAACTTTTTTTTTTTTCATTAATTGACTTATCGATTAGGCTGCATGGTGTTAAGTGGTTAGCACACAGGCCTCACAGCTAGGAGACCAGGGTTCAATTCCACCCTTGGCCATCTCTGTGTGAAGTTTGCATGTTCTCCCCTTGCATGCGTGGGTTTTCTTCGGGTACTCCGGTTTCCTTCCACATTCCAAAAACATGCTAGGTTAATTGGCGACGAATTCTCCATAGGTATGAATGAGTGTGAATGGTTGTTTGTTTATACGTATGTGCCCTGTGAGTGGCTGGCCACCAGTCCAGGGTGTACCCCGCCTCTCACCCGAAGACAGCTGGGATAGGCTCCAGCACCCTCGTGGCCCTCGTGAGGATAAGTGGTAGAAAATGAATGAAAGAATGAACGACTTATTGATTATCGTGACAGGCCTACTTGCATCAAAACTCAGGAACGTACAGTCAAGAAGAGAACCATAACTCGAGGACCACCTGAAAAGGAGATTCTCACTTGCAAACAAATATAGACCGTGGCAAAAAAAAACCACTTGGCTTTCTGACAAAGATGCAAAAAAAGCAAGTGGTGTTATCTACTGTTTTTTGATTTTTGCATAATTCTCGAATGGTTGAGATAAAAGCGGGGACCCGCTGAAATTGCTTTCATCCGGAAGAAGATAGATGGGATTAGGGGTGTGGAGTGAAAAGGGGTACGAGAGGGAGAGAGGAAAAAAAAGGGGGGTATGTTACAGGATCAAGGGGGGGAGGCGGGGGGGATTAGAAGAACCCACAGGGTGGGGCGTAGGGCTTGTGGAGATCAATTTTGTGTGAATGCTGGTTGGCAAGCCTGCAGACTTTCAGCTGTGTGTGTGTGTGTGGATGTGTGGGTTAACTCATGTGACTCGCGCGGGTCACAGTCAGAGTTCGGGCTGTGGGACGGGGGCGGGATTAAGGGGTCAAAGGGTTGATCCGACGGGAGGCGGAGGGCGCTGTCAGGCGTGCTGAGAACCGGGGGCCAGTTGCTGTGCTTGTTAGGGCCCACGGTGAAAGCAAGATAAAGAGACAGCCAAGTGAGCAGTTCGATGGGTGCCGACGAGAAACGCTGGGGGCAGGAAATAAAAGTAGATGGGTGGCTGGAGGAGAAAGATAAGGAAAGATTTGGGAAAGCATTTGCTGGTAGCAGGTGCACAAGAACAGGTGGAGGAAAAAAAACAGACAGAGCTGCTGCTGGCATGTTTATTATTATTTACGCTCGCTTGTAGCCGCACGTGGCTTTGCGTGCCTGCTGTTGCATGCCTGCACCTGCACTGGAAGGAGGTACATCCCTCCCAGGTCTTTGCAGTGTTCCAGCTAAGCTCTTGCACGTTTTAACCGGACAGGTGTGTGCACTTCCTGAAACCCACAGATTGGAGATCCATAACAGCCATCTCACCATCTGCTGACCCTACTCAATACACCTCAATTATTCATACACTGACAGACTGACAGGCTGTGGCTTAATGCACATACAGGAGTAAAGGGTGGAATGATTGAATGCAGCCAAAAGGGACAGATAAAGAGGTCTGATAAGGATGGGAGTAGTAGAAGAGGTAAGACAAGCATCTAGTTGAAAAATAGCAGTGAGACTGTGTACACACAAACACTGGTATTTTTATAAACATGTCTTTAATTACTTCTTTGAACTTCTGACCTATTCATGGTAAACTGCAATGTATTAGGTGCTGTGTTAATATTAGAATGTAAAAACTTGTAGTCTTCACTTGAATAAGACCATAGGAAATAAAAATAATAATCTTTTCAAAATACAGTAGATCAGTGATTTTCAACCACTGTGCCGCGGCACACTAGTGTACCTTGAGAAACCGTCAGGTGTGCCGTGAGGAATTATCCAATATCACTTTTTATAATTAACATTTATTAATCATCATTTGCAAATATGATGTCAATAGCCATTATGTCAATAGTATACATGGACCCAAATATTCCAATTCACTTTGGTTTATTTGCTCAAACGGAAAGAATTGAGCAGGGATGGAATATTCCTTTCCCCAATCCAATTCAGGTATCTTGTACCCGTTCAATCGGAAAGTTGTCGGATTGCGTTCTTCTTCCTGGTGTTTTTCTTCTTCTGTTGTTTATTGGCGGTTGGCAAGCAGCTTTCGTATGCATTAACGCCATCTGTGGAACAGAATCTAAACCCTTCTATACGCCATTCACAAGTGCAGTTTTATTAAAAAAGAAAATATATATCTATATAAAACATGTCCTGAGTTTAATTATAAAATATTAGCAAGATTGAATTTGATCTTTTCCTGTTTAAATTTATCCCGGGTGCGTTCTTTCAGCGCATGCTCAGATATGACGTAACACGCAGATCCAGATGTTCTTCACTTTTAAAAATGGAGGCCAGCAATCGGCACTGGACTAAGCAAAGTTTGTTTTTGATTCAAACTAAATTTCAAGACTGGACAGACGAAAAACTGGCAATACGGAGTTATTCCAACAAGTGAAAGAAAAACTTGGGGAAGCCGGTATCACGTGATGTTGATGTTTACGTTTTACTGGGCATGCCCTATTGACTATTCTGGTTGATTTTCACGGCGCATGTAGACAAGAGATTGGAATATTCCTTTCTATGGATACCATTGTTTCCCGAAAGGTCATTGGGAAAGAGAAAAAGTGGTGATGTAAAAACGTGGCTACTGTGGAGTGTCTGTGGTGTAAAGACTGGCAGAGCAATGTAATATTGGTCCGTGTGGCAACACCTACCTTGTTCCTCCCATAGACTTATTGATGCACGTGTGAGGTCGTGGTGACATTTTGGAACATTTTTGGTTAGTGGTGTGCCACAAGATTTTTCCAATGTAAAAAACGTGCCGTGGCTCAAAAAAGGTTGAAAAACACTGCAGTAGATCTAGGTAATGCTGGGTAACTTCCTGTGGGGGAGTGTGCTTCTGGGTATGTATCGTAAAAAAAAAAATGACATGTAGAAACATTGCCACATGATAGCCTTAGTTGTTATTACTACACACACATAAAGAAATAAACCCTCTGTAACCCTCAGTAGTGTACGATACTTATCAAGACATTTATGTGTTCGCACATTCATACATTGTCATGAACTCTTCAGGGATGTGTTCAAGCTAAAAGGAAATTGAACGTGAGCGTTCACGCAAATACAAGCCAACTCGGCATTAGGGCAGTGTGGAGATTACTTTCATTTTGTCTTCATGGTTATTAAGTGTGTGTCGTCATGCGGTTTAAATTGCTCCGTGATCCTACATAGACATGTCCGCTCTGCATGAAGATGGGAATTGTCAGAATCTCAAGCTACATGTCCATGGTTTTCTTTCTTGGAATAATTTGCACTGAGATGTATCCACCAGCATACATGTGTGCAATATAAACTACGTATTTACATCAGGGGTATCCAAACCTTTTCCACGGAGGACCATGTTTAGAAAACTGTTGTCAAGCTGTACAGACTAAATCAGTTGTCTTACTGTCTTTTGGTAGACATGACAATAAATCTACCCCGTTTTACTGCACATTTTTTATATATTTTTATTGTTTGTCTTTTCTTCACGGCAGCTTGTCAAGGTCAAAAAATGTCCACCTCTTTGCAGACATGCATGCACACACATACAGTACCTCCACCGCAACCCCTCCTGCGTGTCTGGATGACTGGGCTACGTACAAAAACACACACATTTACCAGCATAGACAGGCAGGGGCCCATTTCTACCTGAAAGGGGAGCTTTTAGGGACATACCATATCATTACCCTGTCCCCTGTTGTCCCTAAATGGGTCATAGAGGTGCCAACAGCCTGTGGGGTGTCTAATTTACTTTTGAACAATTAGCTCCTTTTTTCATTTCTCTTATTCTTGCTACACACATTTTTTCAGTCAATCCTCATTATTATTTTACTATATGATCACTTCCTGATAACTGACAACTTCATTTCACTTTTATTTGGTAGCTATTTCCTAGCAGATAACAGCACTATGGTGAAATATTCAAAATAAATGTGAGTAGTTTAATTTTGTTATTGTTTCTTTCAAACTTTTTCTTTTCTTTTTTTTTTTAAACTGGATGCGGCCCAGCCTCACCCAGACCCTAGCTCCAGTGGCCCCCAGGTAAATTGAGTTTGAGACCCCTGGTTTAGAGTATTTGGGTTGCATCTTCAAAACGGGACTGCAAAAACACACCTCAGTCAAAACTAGACACGCAACAAATTTACTGCACTGTTTACTTCTTGGCTTTTACAGATTCGATTTGAATTGAGGGCAGTTGCAAGTAAAGTGGAGACTGCGGGGTCATAATACCGCAGCATGTGACTATGAATATTGTCACCCAATGAGCTTCTGTAGCAATAGTACCTAGATGTACATATGTTCTCCAAAGCAACACATCACAAGTGGAGTGTTTAAAAGAACAGCTCAACTTTAGAGAGTGGGAAAGAGCCACATTGAGATACTTGGAAGGCTAAATATATTGCTCGGGGCAGGCCACATTTTCTGTGACTTTTCTTCTAACTTCCACAGACAGATGGCCACTGTTCAATTTGAGCTCTATCAAACTGCGAGACTGTAATTATGGAGTGGCTAGTATCTGGCGGGATTGGGGATTTTTCAGACACCACCATTTCCTTTCCATCCATCACACTCAGCCGGGCGGAACTAGGCCTCCGATGCCCCTGCAAAATAATCATTCCCATGCAACCGGCCTGACAGTAGCCCTTGTTTAATAACGTAGCTGATCAGAAATGATAATAGCAATCATGTCTTCGCATATTTTAATGGCTGCAGTGTGCTCGTCTGTGCAAGTGTGGGCTGTACTCACAAAAGAGCGAACTTGAATAAATGAAGTTCACTATCAAAACTATTTTTTAATTCCTTCTGTTGACTTCTTGGATATGACCCAAAGGTTGAAATAATCTCATTATTCTGTCAGATTCTCAAAAGCCGTTGCAAAGGATAAGAAAAAAGTTATCTGTTTTATGATGACTGTCAGCAATGAGCTCACAAAACAGAGAGAGTATCTTTCAGGAGCATGTCCGATCCCTATCTCGGCTTCCCGTCTTTATGTTTAATCCTCTGTCCTCCGGAGACCTTGGCCTTTTACATATCTGTCAGTGGGAATTTTACCTGAATGAGCTTCTTTTCTTCCACTGAACGCAGATGTTGCAGGCCATTAACATTAGAGGCTTATCAAATATGCCCACCCAGGCATTAGAGTGTTGACAGTCCAATTTCATTTGGTATGTAAGATTTCTGGATTGAATATGGAAACACGTGTTGTTTTTTAAACATTGTTTTTAGTGAGCTGTTTTGAACTCCATCCATTTTCTGTACCGCTTATCCTTACTAGGGTCACAGGCATGCTGGAGCCTATCCCAGCTGTCCAGAGTCCGGGTACACCCTGGACTGGTTGCCAGACAAAGACACACAACCATTCACACTCACATTCATACCTATGGACAATTTCCCGTGTATTAATCTAGCATGTTTTTGGAATGTGGGAGGAAACCCACGCATGCACAGGGAGAGCAAACTCCACACAGATATACCCAGTGGGAAATCAAACTCAGGTCTCCAAGCTGTGTGGCCTGCGCACTAACCACTCGTGCAGTCGTTTTGAACTCCTGTTTAATTTTTTTAATCTGACCTAAGGAGTTTCTACAGTGGCAACAGCATCTCCACAGCACTTGCTTGTAGACCTGATTACATTTTTCTCTCGTTTATCACAGTTGGTTACAGAGCCAACCGTGACAAGTGAATGTCTCAGAAGTAGGATTCCTTCATTATAAATGGAATAGTTTCATAATTAAAGCATAGAAAACATAAATACAACCTTCTAAATCCAGAGTTATTAGACCATTCTACGCACGTAATAACACCCCTATAGTCACCTTTATATTTAAGGTATATACAATAGTGGACAGACAGTAGGCAGCATCGGAGAAAATAATGGGTTCAGAGTTGAGTCTTTTTCAGTAGTTGCATGGGACAATAGAGAACATTATCCATTCTGTGAAGATCTGGAGGGTTGCTGGATTTTTCCCTCAAACCCAATAATCCTCAAAATTAGAAAAAAAGATGGACTGAAAACACAGATTGCTGAAGAAGTGACAAGAGGCAACACCAGTTTAATATTTATATACAACCTCAACTAAATCAATAGAGCACCTGTTATAGTATTAGGTATTAATCCCAGAAAAGATTAGTTGAAAGTTGTAACTGACAAAAAGCATGTCGCTATTTCATCGTCGTGAAGCCTTTTGATTTGATTTCCTCTTGTTTTGCCTTCATAATGACATTTTCAAGACCCCTCCTGACTCAGAGGGTTTAAAAGCAGATCCTGCATGTCTAAGCGTGAAGTTGTATCATTTGATGGCGATTCCGAAAAGCACTGGGTGAGCACCACTCCACTGAGGATCAGACGGACGGACTTCAGGTTCAAGATAAATCGAATTGATGTTTTTGGACTTTCAGTTTGAGTGATGAGCTGTGACCTGTCCTTATGTATTTGTTCAAGGCACAAGCAGACAAAACATTGGAGAAATATGATATATAAGAAAGGAGAAATATGATCTCAGGGAAGAAGTACATTTGAAACATTTCTATGCCAGGACTACGTTAAAAAGCCATAGCATTTCAGTATGGGGAATCAAACTATGGAATGGATTGAGTAAGGAAATCAAACAATGCACAACGATGAGCCAATTCAAGAAACAATACAAGTAGTTGATGTTTGCTAAATCCAAGGATGAAGAGTCTTGAACCAGTCATGATGTGCTATATATATCACTATATTGACACTTACTATGGTACCCATTAAGTCATTGGATGCTCATATCACCTCATACTTCGGTACAAGGTACATTATTTAAAAAAAAAACAAACTTTAAACTGTATTATGGAAAGCAGGAAGTGAACAAGTGTAACAGTTACTGTTTGTAAAAGTACCAGATGGAGGGTTAGGATTTAATAAGCTTTGCTTCTTCCTACTCCTTTTGGACATGTGGAACTGATTATGGGATGCACTCAATTGTAATCTGATGCATGTTCAAATGAAATAAAACCATTACCATTACCATTGCTGCAAAGTGACTGATTGTTAGTAGTAAAAGTCCTGTGGTAAATAAATTTTTTATTTGATCCAAAAGGTACTGAATTATCTGTATATATGCCTGTATATTTGGTTCATTTTGATTTGGTTAGGTGAGTGTGAATGGTTGTTGTCTATATGTGCCCTGTGATTGGCTGGCGACCAGTCCAGGGTGTACCCCGCCTCTTGCCCGAAGACAGCTGGGATAGGCTCCAGCACCCCCGTGACCCTCGTGAGGATAAGCGGTAGAAAATGAATTAATTAATGATTTGGGTTGCACGGCAGAAAAGTGGGAGACCAGAGCTCAATTCCACCCTCGGCCATCTCTGTGTGGAGTTTGCATGTTCTCCCCATGCATGCGTGGGTTTTCTCCGGGAACTCCGGTTTCCTCCCACATTCCAAAAACATGCTAAAAACAAAAAACATTGGCGACTCCAAATTGTCCATAGGTATGAATGTGAGTGTGAATGGTTGTTTGTCTATATGTGCCCTGTGATTGGCTGGCAGTCCAGGATATACCCCTCCTCTCGCAATAATCTATGAAATGCCATTTTCTAGAATGGGTGACTCTGACCGATGCAGCCATGACACAGCGATACACAAGAGTGGTTGTCTTATATCTGGGCCCTGGAACAAGAGTTATATTAATTTTGGATGCAATGATACAGTGGGTGGAGGTCAGTGATCAAAGTAGTGCAGTCGGTCACTTTTCTATTGATCTTCAATGATTGGTGCTGTGTACTGCGTACGGAAACAATCCTATTGATTTTGAAAGACACCTGATCCTTTGAAGTCTGAAAGCTCATATTGGTGCGTATAATGTTACTTTCTGCCAAAGGGCGACACTTGGTTGCCTGTTGCCCACTGTGTTGTTAATGGTCCAACAGCTGACTACTGGATTTTCCTCCTCCTGGCCTTCATATTAAGTGTGATCATCTTCTGTGTTATTTTAGCCTTTGGAAGTAATGACAGGCGATCAATATGATGAATGGCCTTTATGAAGGCAGAATATTGATGGCGTGATGGCATCGAGATGAGGCAGTGGGGAAAGGGATGCATCACCGTGAATGACTTACTGATTTCTTCCTCCCACCGTCCCCTTAATTTCTCTCCACACGCATGTTTTTTCTTCTATCCATCACTCTGTCTTTTTCCTTTACCACGCCCCTAACCTCTCCAGGTCAGCAAGGTGTGACCGATCATTATGAGAAACATTAAGCGCTCGGTGAATGCATAGCCCCTACATCTTCTCGCTACTGCACATCAGATGGAGCAGCCATAATGACAGACGCAATGGCTGCACTTAAAAATTAGCAGTGAAGAAAGAGTGTCTTCTGCATCGAATTGCATTTGTTTGCTTTCAAGTCTTCTTTCGGATGTTTACAGTTGTCGTTTTGTGAAGCTAACTTGAATGGTATGGAGGATCAAATTGGGCATGTCATTCATTAAATGTGGGTCGCGTGGGTGCTGGAGCCTATCCCAGATGTCTTCGTTACTATGGTAACGTTAGAAAGAAATTGGCACGTTTGACGGGACACCATCAGAACAAAAATATTGCCTCTGCAAGCAATCCATAACGGGATTGTATTACTTTTTTTTTTTTGCGTAAACAAATTGTACCCAAGTCACAGTTTGGACACCCCTGCTTAAAAGGGTCACTTTGGTTGACATACATGATGTTTGCTAAAGCTAACATAATAATAATAATAATAATAATAATAATAATAATAATAATAATAATAATAATAATAATAATAATAATAATAATGCATTTTATTTGTATAGCGCTTTTCAAAATACTCAAAGACCCTTTACAGAAGAATGGAGTTGAATAAAAGCAAGTAAGCAGAGTAGAAGACACACCAAAATCCAACATTCATTGGTTAATACACAGTTAAAACATGAGAAAAAGCGGGGCGGGGCACAGCAGTCAGATATAAAAAGTTACACATTAAAAACAGATTTAAAGAGGTGGGTTTTTAGTTTTTTGAAACTGGGAATGTCAGGGCAAGCATGGAGTGAATGGGACAAAGAATCAAACGAGTCATACCACCGGGAAACATCCCAATGGCTAAATTGTCCTCTATCCACTTTCATAATCTCGGCCTTGACTACCACAATGACAACATTATCTCATCTCACATAGAATTCATCTAAAAATGAGGAAAATAAAACATACATGCGGTGGTACAATAAAGCAACAAAGGAAGGGACATAAAGATAACTACACAATGTCTTTCCCCTGGACCTTGTTCACCTTGACTGTGTATAAATGAAACATGGAAGCATCATAAATATGAGCGTTGGTGTATAATGCACAGACCAAGTGTAGACACGTTCTTTTAACACTAATGGAGGAGACAACCAGGGAACTACATTATCAGTAAAGTGACAGGTGATGACATGTCGTCTTTTCTCGCTTCTCCGTTGCGGTCAGGTAAATGTCACAGAGTTAGTTAGTCATGTAAAAGGAAAAGGAAGTAGATGACACATAAGTCGTACATCCTGCGGATGCACAACTGTGGATACCAATAATATGTGTAATCAAATATTTTATACCTACAGAAACACAAATGCGCGGTGTAGTCACAAGCTCAGCAGCGAGCAAATCAATATGTGGTCGGTAAACCGTCAAATTCTAAACAGCACGTTCTGTGTGCGCAAACACGACCAGATAAACAGCAGATGAATACAAACCTATCAAACAAAAGAGCAAAGTCTGTTGCAAAGTTTGAACCCGCTTTGGAAATGATAACTAATATTTTTTTTCCTGTCTGTTGACACAATGGGGACAACGAATATCTGTCTCGTTCATTATTGCACGACCCAATGAGTTCCTGGACAGAATTGAGACGGGCATTATCTCAGATGCCTCGGGTTCCTCTCCACCATGAAAGATGGTGGTCATTTGGCTAGACGAGAGGCGGTGAAGACCCCCTCCTCGACCAGAGCAGACGGGTGCAGAAGAGCCCGGGGGCTGGCTGTATTAATGAACAGGCTGTGCTGAAAGGGACAGGTTCCCGTAACGCTGATGAATGGTCATTACAGAGAGAGAAGAGGAGGAGGTGGTGGGGTGGCAACTTGTGAGCAGCATGGGCTCAGAGGGAGCAGCACCGGGGGAAAAATCCTTAATTTGCACCTCGGACTTCTGTAAACTCGTTTATCACGCCAGCAGTGTCACTTTCTTCTATCCCCACCATTATTGGACCTTCTTGTTTTTCTTAGGCTGGATTTTCTTACACTGCACAATTCTAATTTAGTGTCTGTATCGGATTATTTACATGCATTTGTACATGTCTTGTATGTAATATCAGTATCATGGGAGCACGTGCTGCATGGGATAGACTGAAACAAGTAGTAAACATTACACCGTTGGGCCCTTAGAGAAGTCAATGTACAGCTTGTACAGTGGTACAGATTTACGCTCCACTAAAAGTGACTCAATGTGCAGCCATTATTGTCTAAATAGCTGCAAGATAATTATGTCTAGCCTACCATCGAGCATGGTGGTGTCATGATTTGGGGCTGCACGAGTGGGAAGCATTGGTTCATTGAGAGAGACTTAATTCTAATATTCATTATCCATATATATTTATCGATATTTGAATGTAATCAAACAGTTGCTGAAATGTGAATGGTGAACATAGAAATACAAGACAGAAGATTCATTAAAAGACAAAATGCTCTGCAGTACTTGACTGCCTGAACTACAGGCTTTTATTGCAGTTTAGAATGATCTCACAACAGGTGAAATAAAGACACGGCTGCTGTTGACCCCTGTAGCCCCTGACTTCCTGTTCTCCATACGTCTGGAATACATTTAACATACATGTACTGTCTGCTATATTTGCAAGTGTAAATGTGACTATAGAGGTGTTACTTCTACTGTGTAGATGCCTAAATAGTATTTAGAAGGTCATAAATGGGTTTTCTATTCTCAAAATATTTGAATTCTAAATAAGCAATCCTACTTTGCAGAAATTCACTTATCACGGTTGGGTCTGCAGATGAATCAACAGCAACAAATGAGGGATTACTGGAGTTACTTTTTTTGTTTACTTTTTTTATTTACTGTTATGTTATCAATCTGTGTATTTCGTTGATATCTGCATTGACAGTTAGGGATGCTCCGATCAGGGTTTTACGCTTCTGATTCCGATACCTATCATCCATGAGTGAAATTGGTCGATACTGATACATTCCATTATATATCACATTAGGTAGATTAACTATGCATTCATCTATTTGCTATGCTGCTTATGCACATTTGGGTCGCTTTTTGAGGCTTGTGCATGGATGATTTTTTTGGGTTGATTTTTTTCATCAGGCCCAGAATTACTGGCTGCACCTTAATTTAGAATGATGATACCGGTTTTCCACGAAAAAGCACCTTTGGCATAGCCACCAAATGTTATAAAGTCTAGTTATAGTAGCATAGTTACATTATTTCTTATACACTATATTTACATGTGTCCCTATGTGTCCCTCAATGCCTTTGGTTACCTCAGACAGACAAGGTTCTGGTTGTCTTGGTAACCTTCCCCTCCCTCTTTTTGCCCAAAAGTGTCATTATTTCCAGTCGCTCTCCTCAGATTTTGTCAATTTCCCCACAGTCCTTTCACCTGTTATCATTCTCTGTGTTTATGTCAAATTTTTGGTTGGTTCATCGCCTTAAACGAGGCTCCGCTTATCATGAGGTGCCCATCTTGGCAGACTTATCAGCAGAGGCTTCAAAGGTCAAAGGGAGGAAGCACCAGGAGATATACAGTACACACATTAACTAACTGGAGGCCCACTTTCTCCACTGCAGACCTCATTAACTCCTCCTTGCCTATGGCTGTTTGGATTATTGCTGCCGGTTGGCCACATTAATCTCTTTGCAAAAATGTTACCTAAGGAAAAAACATTCTAACACAGTCTCCAGTCACCTTTTCAGACAGATTACATAAATGTGAAGATGATTTTTTTGTTGACACTGCTACACATTTTAAAAGCAAGTACCCCTTCTTTGTATTCCAGTAATTTGTCTTGTTGATTAGTAATCATTCCAAATGTTAATGGCACATTTTCGTCATGATTTGGCGCACTCAGTGAATACCCCTAGGGGGCCGCTATTGCTCATCCAACACACTTTCTGGGTCACACCTGGAAAGAAAAAGACCTGCAGTGCACTTCGGTTCCGCCCGCATGCAAATGTCTTCCATGCTTGCATGTCTTCTGTCTAATTATAATTCAGAAGAGCCTAATTTTGAATTTGTTATGCACCATGCTGTATAATGCACCACCTGAGCGCTTGACCACCTTTTTGCTGTTAAATAGCAGCACATAAAAGGTAGAACGTGGGCTTGTTAATACTTAATGTTGCTTTGGTACATTGATAGATGCATGTATGCATTTTTAAATAAAACCCTCTGTGTACAGTATCTGTCAACACAAAATAAAACAACGCATTTGCAGGTTGTCAAGTTCCTGCAAAAGCAATCAGGTGGCATTACAACATGTAATTATAGTCTCATTCAAAGCTGAAAGATAGCAATTTCTGGGAAAAAAACATAGCTAATAGAATATTCTAGCTTGATGACACTTTTTTCACAATAGAAAATGGCAGGTTATTAAGTGTGATGTAAAAAGCTCAATATGGTTCATACCATTTCTGTATACATGTATATGCAGTGTTGTAAATGTATAGTTGATTAGAAGGCTCCAGATCCGTGGTTCTCAATTGGTTTGGCTGCATCCTTAAAATCCCTCCCCCAAAGATTGTCTCATTCCACAGGAAAAATGGCCACTAATGAAGTGTCCTGCCACCAGGCAGATGAACAACCTATTATTTTACAGGGAATCGTTGACCAGCCACGCCCGGCAACAATAACCCGATGGGGACACACCCACCAGAGACATAAATAGGGAGACTATGCAATTTAAATTTAGTACTGAAGCAGCCTTTTGGATTAAAGACTTCGACAAACAACAACATTGAACCTTTGCAGATGACTGATGACACAAACATGAATAAAAATTGTGTCCTTCTAAATATCAAGGAAGCAACCATATGGTCTAACCCTAAGCACTGTATGTTTCTGTCTTTCCATAGTGGGAGGAGGTCAGCGGCTACGACGAGAACCTCAACACCATCAGGACGTACCAGGTGTGCAACGTCTTTGAGCCCAGTCAAAACAACTGGCTCCTTACCACATTCATTGATCGACGTGGAGCGCAGCGGATCTACGTGGAGATTCGCTTCACGGTCCGCGACTGCAGCTCCATCCCTAACGTGCCGGGCTCCTGCAAGGAGACCTTTAACCTGTACTACTACGAAAGCGATGCGGTCATCGCCACTAAAGGCACCGCTTTCTGGATGGAGGCGCCCTACCTCAAAGTGGACACCATCGCTGCAGATGAGAGCTTCTCGCAGGTGGACTTTGGAGGACGCCTCATGAAGGTCAACACAGAGGTCCGCAGCTTTGGGCCTCTTTCTAAAAACGGCTTCTACTTGGCCTTCCAGGACTACGGTGCCTGCATGTCTTTGCTGTCAGTCAGGGTGTTTTATAAGAAGTGCCCGAGCGTGGTCCAGAACTTTGCGATTTTTCCAGAGACGATGACAGGTGCTGAAAGCACCTCACTTGTTATTTCAAGAGGGATTTGCATTTCAAACTCAGAAGAAGTGGACGTTCCCATAAAGCTGTACTGTAATGGTGATGGGGAGTGGATGGTTCCAATTGGCAGCTGCACGTGCAAGGCAGGCTTTGAACCAGACAATGGCAACGTGTGTCGAGGTAAGTCATTTTTCCAATTATACTACACATGGAATACGATTTAAAGTCTCTTGTAGTTGTTGTTTGAACGATGACCATACCAAACCTTTACTGCCTTTATCGCGTAAGGAACCATATTTGGTGCTTAAACTTAAACCACATGCATCACTATAAGGTCGTAAAAGATAGATGGATGGATGGATACTTTAATCATCTCCAAGAGAAATTCACAAAAGCACAACCGGTTATTGTGTTGGTTAGATTGGTGTTGGATTGAAGTACAGAGCATGTTTTCACTTGCACAATTTAACATGTCAAGAAGGAGGAAGAAGATAAATTTGGGGATCGACATACGTAAGTTAACTACTGTTCATACTACAAACAACAAAACACTCAACCTTTTATTTAGAATTTGTCTGCTTATATCATGTAGCTTCTTTTGTTTATTCTGCTTCTGATCTTCATCCCCTCATGAGTCACCAAAATATGATGAATAATGGCTGAAGGACACGTTATTTTCTATTGGATATGGCTCACTTAAAACAAGTAAATAATATGAACACATTGGATACTGGAACTAATTTAGGCAGTGTTGCAGTGTGCATGTATCCCTATTTTAATCCATCCATCAGTTTTCTATGCCACTTATCCTCACTAGGGTCACTGGGGTATCCGACCTGACACCTGGTGAAACTGCTGTTCTTTAACCTAAGTGGTTCCAATAAGTGTTTAAAATAGCGAAAGAACTGCTGGCCTAGTATTGCATTTCCCATCTTGTTGTCATGTCAGCAACCTTCCTGTTTCTTCTTCCTTTTACATCATCAACTCTTCACTACAGACAGACAGCATGACTTTGTTCTATTTCAGGCGTGCACATAACAAGGCATCATGCATTTTCCATATCAGTGAAAAAGCTGACTTGATTGCCTTTCGTATGTGCGTCTTTGCATGATGCAGCGTACTTCTTCCTTGATCGTGTTCACCTCGACAGTCACATTAGCAGTGATTCTTAATCTGCAGCGAATGTTTTCCATCTGTGCAACCTATGTTACAGATGGCAAGGCATTTTTTGATTTTCTTCGCTCTGATGTGCAGTAGGACTATATTCCGAGAGATACATAATAGTATGTACATGATGCTAATGTGGTTATTTGCCCGTGTGTGTGTGTTTCATTGTTTCCTTTGTAGTGTATATCCTTTAATGCATCATCATGCACCTCCAGTCATATATACATCGAGAAAAAATAATGCCCATGCGTGATGATAATACGAGTGACTCATGCTGTGATGCATTATGGGTCGGCAGGCCTCTGGTGGTTAGCTGCAGCGTGTGCAGAGCTCAGATAAGATTGATTGATGCACATTTACTCTGATCAATACACAGATATGAGAGTGGCACATATCTACAAAGCACAGTTTGAATGACTGTGGCCACTGTAAACACACTCGCACACACACACACACACACTCGCTTATATATAGTTCTTGGCACAGGTGAAATGACTTTCAATTGATAATGTGAGAGTTTGCTTTGCTTAATTTGAATGAGCTCATTTGGATTGAGTTTGAATAACTTAACGTCATTGCACGCCCTCAGGCGTGACTGACAGACTGTTCAGTTTTTTAAATCTGGGTTTTAAAGTCATATAACGAACACAGAAAAATTAATACATTTTATAAGTGTACATAGAAAGACAGAGAGAGAGAAAGGGAGATTTTTTTTTTTACTACATGTTTAAAATTAACCATTTTATTGTAAAAAAATGGTTTCTAGAGCAGGGGTGTCCAAACTTTTTCCACCTAGGGCCACATACGGATGCAAAAAACACTTTGATATTTTGTAGAGCAACACAGATTTTAGGAAAAAAATGCATATCAGCTTAATTAGGTGAACAAGCATATTGCTAGTATCAAATTTGGCCTTGCCGCTTTTTCCCATTTTTTCTTTTTATTTTCAAAGAGGAAAAAGTGGTAGAAAATGAATGAATGAATGAATATGTATTTCATTTTTTTTTCTGAAATAATCTTCGTAATATTACTTCTAATAAATGTATGACTTTTTTTCCACAATATCCTCACTTTTGGCCTTGGCGCTTTTTCCCATTTTTTCTTTTTATTTTCAAAGAGGAAAAAGCGGTAGAAAATGAATGAATGAATGAATATTTCATTTTTTTTTACTTCTTATAAATGTATGACTTTCTTTCCACAATATCCTCACTTTTTTCCCCAACCGAGTTTTCCAAAAATTACAACATAATTGTGTTTCTCGTAATATTATGTTGGTTTTTTTTTCATTTCAGTACGAGGCTACTAAAATACATTTAATAAGTATAGTATTTTTCAAATTTTGGTCATTTTACTCATTATAGTAACTCTTGTCCTGGCTGCATTGACTTCACATTGCAACACAGAAACAAACACGACATGTACCATTAACTTCTCCAAACTAAAAAAATGAAAACACAGCAGTAGTGGTGGCAGCTCCAATATGTAGTGTTACCTTCCGGTAGCGGCCTGAGGCATTGTGAGCGAGGTGCTGACTCACTGTGAGTGAGTGTGTGGTGAAGTTAATGGCGAGCTGGGTAGTACATGCCAGTGAAGTACTTCTTTGGCATAACAATGTGAATAACATTGTTATTATATTTTTAACTGTTTAATTTTCTAAGATTGTAATTCACCACACACAAACTGTGTGGTTAAGACGTTAAAATGTCACATCTCTTGTTTTTTTTCCCCCAGAATTTCCTTTTCCTTTGTGAAACTCACCTACATGTGCAGTACAGTAATTGGCATGTAGCTGAGTGTCGGTTGTTGTGTCGTGTGTCGGCGGGGGGCAATGGCGCCGCCGCTGTAAACACCACAGACGCATTCACAAGCACATGCACGCTACCCCTGTAGGCGCTAGAATGAAAACAGGAGTTATACGCGAGGTATATTTCCACTAATACCCACAATCCCCTTGCTGTCGTTCTTTAAGCACCTACAGCAAGTAAGTAGACCACCTGCTGTGTTAGGCTTCACTTTGTTCTATTGCTATATCCGTCTCTTTCCCGATGGAGATATGCTGTTCAGGGAATATGGAGGAGGAAGATAGATGTTAGCACATAAGGTGACCTATGTTTATCTTTTCTTGTGCTTTATTTTTTTTCTCCCAACAAATGACTTAAGAGAAAAATATCAGTTTAAAGAAAACCAGCTAAAAATGTGATGTCAAATATGTGCATTTGATGGTTGATTAATCAGGTCTTGAAGCAACAGGTGCACTACTTGGCTGTTTGACTGTGAGACCGACCATCACTGCTCAATGGCAAGCGGCGACCTAAATTGCAACTCAAACTTCTCAAATATAGACATAGACATGGACTTTCTTTATTGTCATTGCACAATAACACAGCAGTGAAATTGCCAATGAAATGTCCCGTGTAATAATAAATAATAAATAATAAATAATAAATAATAAATAATAAATAATAAATAATAAATAATAAATAATAAATAATAAATAATAAATAATAAATAATAAATAATAAATAATAAATAATAAATAATAAATAATAAATAATAAATAATAAATAATAAATAATAAATAATAATGTGGAGAATAAATAGATGACATCAAATATGAACAACAATGTACAGCGTAAACAGTAATTTGTACAAATAATTTAAATAATTTAAAATAAATAACAATAATTTAAAGTTTTGGTTGTGCGTGTGGGCAGGTAGAGGGGCTTATTTGGCATTGAGCAGTCTGATGGCCAGGTGGAAGTAGCTGTCTCCAAACCTGGTTGTTCTACAGCGGATACAATATCATCTTTTCAAAAGGATTACGGTGTTGAGACACTGTCTCTCCAGCAGATATCTGCAGCTGTGTCTTGCGCGGACCCACTGGATGTCTTTCCCTGCTCAAACTGGACGAAGCTGCATTCATTGACATTGGATCATCATTTTGTTTTGTTAAAGAAATGCAACATGACGTCAGCTATGGGAAGTTGAACTCCAGCTATCATTCTGCTCGATATAATGCATGAAAACAGCAGCTCAGAACCTTTTTCATTCCTCATAGTTTCGATGGGATAATTGCTTCCAAATTTGAATAAATCCACCAGCATTCCCTTAGTGCTGCGTTGCATTAGCGTAGGCATTCTACTGTATTTTTTATGCTTTAACAGTCACTTTTCGACCTTGGTGGACTTGAGGTGTTGGTGACAGGTATAAACGCATGTAATTAAACACACACCATCTTCAATTATACCATTGGAACTTGTTTATTTCCAAATCATTTGTTCAGTCCTGTTGTTGATGTTTGCTTTAGTGAGTGTGAGTCGGCCCCCCTGTACCTAATTGCACTTTCTCTAATCTATATGTTTTAATTAGTGACAGGTATTGTGGCTTGTGTGTGTGTGCATATTTGTGACCTGCTGTGAGCCAAGCAGAGAGACAGTGTTGGGTTGTTGCTCAGTAACGATGATGCCAGCGTGGCATCCTCATTACCAGCTCCCCCGGCTCTCTCACAAACCAATTTGGACATCCCATCCTCACACTCTCACCCCCCGCCCCTCTCCCACCATACTCGCTCCTTTTCTTTCTCTCATTGTCCCTTTTGGCTATGTAAGCAGTGTGCTAAATGTTTGATCACTTTGCTGGTAAATGGAGTGGGATCCACACCTCCACCCAGTTAGTGTGGGCCTCTCATATGATGGGTTGATGTTTGTCCCGTATGACAGCAAACTACACAAGAGCGCCTCTGCTGGTGGCAGTAAAGTAATACACTTCATTTGGCCTCATAGTGACAATGGAGCCTATTCATCAATCATCCAATACTTAATTGCTGATTATATATTTATATACTTGACAGTGTATCAGTTCCTCACCAGCGCCTGGAAAGCGATGGGGAATACACTCCCATATTTCCTTACCCCGTTAGGCTCCAGCGGGCTTTTGACACACTGGCACATTAATATTACAAATATTCAAATAACTTTATTTAACATTCTGCGGGCTGACAGTTGCAGCAGGAGATTCACAGCCCATTGAGCAAGTGTGCCTCTCTGGGCTAAGTGCCGATTCATCATGGCTGCCTTACCCCTATCTAATGGCTGCCATCATCGGGCACACATGCACACTCATGCGCACATAAAAAACACTCACTCCCTCCAAAAAAGTATTAGTTTTTTGTTCATTCTACAGTCAATTTCTCACTTTGTTATTAAACCTTGACTAACAATAAACCCCAGTATACCATATACACTCAGGGTGTACAATGTCATGGACAAAAGCAGACACACAGGCTATTAATCTGCATTAGAGATAACCTATCTCACTGAAATGAGATAACAATTATTCCAAATCATACCTGCAAGTGTCAGATTAATACGTTAAAGTCTGGCTGTAGGTGTGTTCACTGGAGCGAGGATGTGATTACCGCTTAATATGTCCTTCCTGTTTGTAAGGACCTGGCAGACGGGACCCACAAAGTCCCACTGAAGTCTATGAGCCAATTCCAGTCCAATTGGCCTTGCTTTGCAGAGAGGCATTCATGCATTCTCTCTAACACGGTCTGCTAAGTCACCTTGATGGAAGCATATTAACAACTCTGCTTGAGCCTATTTGTCCTACGGCAGTAAGAACACAGGGTAAAAAAGACCAAATACAGTGGGCATACAGTGTAAAGGCAGGCACCATTTGGGGCGTTCTGATTTTTCTCAGATTTTGGACTTACCACTTCCTCACGGAATGGGAGGAGAACTTTTTCTCATTTGACTCCATGCTGTGCAGATGTATCTAACTTAGTGTTATATCTCATCAATGCAGCACCGCTGATGCTTAGTGACGACAAAACAGCAGCTTAATTAATTTGCGATCAACTGTGCGAGCAATGTTGGTAATGGTAATGGTTTTATTTCATTTGAACATGCATCAGATTACAATTGAGTGCATCACATAATCAGTTCACAGTTCCACATGTCCAAAAGGAGTAGGAAGAAGCAAAGCTTATTAAATCCTACCCCTCCATCTGGTACTTTTACAATCACTAACTGTTACATTTGTTCACTTCCTGCTTTCCATAATACAGTTTAAGGTTTTTTTGTTTTTTTTTTTAATAATGCACCTCGTACCGAAGTAGGAGGTGATATGAGCATCCAATGCCATAATGGGTACCATAGTAAGTGTCAATATAGTGATATATATAGCACATCATGACTGGTTCAAGACTCTTCATCCTTGTATTTAGCAAACATCAACTGCTTGTATTGTTTCTTGAATTGGCTCATCGTTGTGCATTGTTTGATTTCCTTACTCAATCCATTCCATAGTTTGATTCCTAGCATATAAGTGTTTCAAATGTACTTCTTCCCGGAGATCATATTTCTCCTCTCTTATATTGGATGACATTGTAGGTAATTGGTTATTTTTAGTCTTATGCATTGTTTTGGCTTTTCACATGCAACTTTTTTTGTGCATCATTTTCAGAACAATTGGGCCAATTTACAAATTGTACAACGTCCCATGTGTTAATATTTTACTTAAAGTCTACCATCATTGCTCAGTGAAATTAATTTCAGGTGACTCCCAGAGCCCATGACTAACATTTTCATCCCCATCAAAGCCCTTAGCGACCCTGCACCATGCCTTTAATTTGTTGCCCTTCAGTGACAAAAGAACCGTGAGGGGAAGACTTCATGTTTCCATGGCTCTTAGTCGGTTGAATGGGAGGATGGTAGAGAGCACCGGTGAAAGAGTGTGACCCACACAAAGACCTCTTTGAATTGTAGACCCAAACAGAGTGTGTGTAATGGGCCCAAACACAGATGCGCTGCTCTCACTGCAACGATGGCCTGCCGCTAACGATGTGAGGGGAATCTAGAGATTTTTGTCCACAGCATAATACAAATAGCCACTTCTTCCAAAGATCCATGGAAGGACACACACTCCAACGGCTTTCACTCTACCTGTTGCTTTTTTGGTGCTTCCTACCTGATTACGGTAACTGAGCTTTTCTCTGAAACATTTTTGTTACATTGCTTCTTTTTTTGCAGCAAAACTTTTTCATAAACTCTCCTTTCCGTCTCTTCTCTTTTAACCAACCGCTCCACCCCTCACCCCCTCCCTCCCTGGGTGTGAAGGCCAGTGCTAGACACGGGGGACACAAAAGGCCCCTCACACTCAGCAGATGGCCGCAACTCTGCTTAATTTGCCGATGTCGCCCTCATCGCCACAGCACAAAAGCCCACTGCGATGAGAGGCTTTGCATCACCCTCTCACCCCAGCCTTGACCTCCATCAATCAAGTTGGCGCCTTTGTGCTTTCAAGTTATGCCTGCATAATTAAGGACGTGACAAAGACGTGATCGAAAATGTGAGGAAGAAGGGGCTGCTTCTATCTCTTGGCACACGCTTAAAGCAACAGTGAGGAGTAGCCGGAAACACAATTCTGTCTGCAAGTAGTAGTCTTTGAGCTTCACCTGTCAGGGGGTTGCCACGGTGATGATGATCACATGATTTGTTTGCCTCATTTTTTCCATCCCCGGCATCTCCAATATAATTGTGCCTTGCTACAGTGAAGTGAGTGCTGCCGGCATAGGACAGCTGCGGTTCTAAACTAAAGGGCCTATTATGCTTTTTTTCCCATGTTTTGACCTATAAATGTTGTTACAATGTTGTATTCTCGTTTTGGTGCATTTGGAATTTAAGCCTGAAAGTTTTGCGTGTCTCTGCACGCTCGGTTTTAGTTTTTTAGTATAACACCAAGTTCTACAATGTGATCCGGACTTTCTTTATGGCTACAGATTGCCTGCACTCAGTAAACGCGGACCTGCATATCTGGAAGTCCTCGGGAGCGCTTGCGAGTGGGACCAATCACAGCATCGTGGGCGTATATAGAGGAGGGCCGTAGGTGGAGTAAATTAAACAGACCGTTTGGATCAGAAGCAGGAAGTCCATGGAAACGCTGCAGAAAGTGGGGAAGAATCTGGAAGATCTAGAAAGCTGTCTGTGCAGGTTATTGTGTGTCGCTGCTCTATAGGACTCAACAACTCAATGCAAAGGACCATATTTGTGTTCAATTTATTGTTCAGGTTAGAATTAACATAAAATTGAAGAAACAACGCTGGTCTAATATTTTTTTCCATGACAAATGTTATGTTTTGAGGGAGCAACCAGCTTTGCAACACCCCTTTAAAGTTTCTATTTTATAAGTAAAATTAGTGCAACGCTACATTTATCCAGAGAGAAATTCCGATCCTCCACATCCTCTTCTCAACCCTCATGTGCCCTCTTCTTTCTTCTGTAGTATCCGTCGATACTGTTTTATTTGTAAAACTTTGAGATCTGTTTCATTCTAATGCGGACAGCGGTTCAATTTCAAGGTCTAGGTAATGGTTTTACCCCCTCCTGTTCTTGGAGGTAAGCAGCACAGAGATAGATGTGGTTTCCCCCAAGGTTATGTTGTTTAACTCCTGGATTGAGGATCTAATTAGAATTGAATTGCAATTATAGTCGGGCCAATACCCCCTTTTGTCACATTCGCTGTGTTAAAGGCAATGAGAGCTCGTCCAGAGAGTGAGAAAGACTGATGGGGTTTCTAATGAGATTGGATCTTGCGCCGAATGTTCTCTAGGAGGGATGGTAACAAATATCCAATCATGTTGACAGCATTGACGAAATATTGTGTGAACAGAAGTCTGTCAATTGGTTGAAATCCCCCCCCCCCCCCCCGCCCACTTTATTTGGACTGAATTCTTCATTTTAACAAGACATTCTGGGCAATTCTCTAGTCTCTGTGAAAGCCCCATTCTGTTGTGGCATGCCTGCACCCTAGTAGACAAAGCGATGTCCATAAAGGCCATTCATTGGGTTTCAAGTGAACTAGACCTGGTGAGTTACCAGGTCCTCCAACGTCAGTGACCTATGATCTTACAAAGTGTTTTCCCACAGGCGCAGTCCAACATCTTATTCTAAGTCTTCCCAGGAGAGATGCAAAAGGAGGGCCCAACACCATATCTTCACTTGTCCCAGTACTTTAGTCCAGTGGTTCGCAAAGTGTGGGCCACGGCCCCCTGGTGGTACTGCAGTTGGGCCATGAGCAGTCATTAAAAATATGATTCATTGTTGCAAATATTAGTTTTTAAATTATTTTTATTGTAAAATATGTATTGCACAATTAAAAAAAATACATTTATCGGCCCAAGTAATAACCTATTGAGTGTTATTGACCTGTAACAATATTTTAGGAACCGTATACAGTTTATGATTGGAACGTAGCTCTCTGGTCACCATGCCAGTCTTGAATGCAATTATGAGAATTAAGTATGTATTAAGTATTAAGTATGAGAATTAATTCTTGTGTATTGTGGGTACACCAAAGATTAAAAGGTTGGGCTTCCTTAATAATAATAATAATAATAATAATAATAATAATATTTATTATTATTTTTATTTTATTTATAATAATTTTAATTAAATATTAGATATTTTTATTAAATATTATATTATTAAATATTAAATTAATAATAATATAATAATGCTATTATATTATTATTTTATTATTATTATTAAAAATAAACACACTGACTCTACCTTGGGTTAAGGGTAGGGGTGCACGATAATAAATATGAGAAATTATGATGCCATAACGATAAATCCAATAACATAAAAAAAATAGCTCTGATAACTAATAATTGAAAACCAATGCTACTTTTTGGTGGCACACTGCAAACATTCTGCCATAACATCCCAGGATGTCACTTGTAAACAAACATGCCGTCACTGTTTCAGAGGAAGACATTTCGACAAATGATATACTAACATTCTGCGATGAGGGCAAAAAAAGCAAAAACATCGAGCTTGAACACATCAAATACTGCCCTGAAATGCTTCCCTGGTCCTGGGGCTTGTTCCTATTTGAAAACAGTCTCCCAGAGATGATCAGAGTTAATCAGTATCTCGAAAAAAAAATATTGTGCATCCCTAAGTAACTGAATTGAAGCTCTGAATGGCCAGACAGAAAGCTGTTTTTCTATGTGCGTGTGTATCTAAATTGACCACATTCTGGTTTCCGTGCAAATTTGGCTGACGATGCTACAAGCGTGTGTTTTTGAGTGGACGCTGACTCCAGTTCCACTTGATGGACGGACTAAATTTGCTAACAGTACAGGAGCAATAAGCAAATCCCTCCAGCTGTATTTTGTGTTGATTCTGTCTGACAATAAAACACAAGTGCCTCAGGCTGTCCCACTTCATAACCTAATCATGAAGTGAACAGCATTACGGTTCAACTTTAATTGATTGTTGTGTGAGCCTCCCATAATTATACATTGCATGCTTTAAGAATGATACATCTGTAATCTGCTTCACG
Source organism: Doryrhamphus excisus (assembly GCF_037039965.1). NCBI lineage: Eukaryota > Metazoa > Chordata > Actinopteri > Syngnathiformes > Syngnathidae > Doryrhamphus > Doryrhamphus excisus. The sequence goes on from NC_136362.1 coordinate 20,017,254, forward strand.
GCACCATGCATTTTAGTAAACCAATTTGGCTGTGCCTAACTGTGCAGGCCATAGCAGACACCACCTCAGAAGCTTTGCACTGTGTACATAATTAGGCTGCAATTAGACAACTTGCATAATCTGCATCTCAACCATGGGGCATGTGTAATTGTATGTTTTCCTTCACAGATAATTTAGTTCAGCAGAAATGAGAGAATATCCTTTTTTGACTGCAAAATGTACAATCGCTTCAATAAGCCTTGGTGACAAATTTAATTGTGATGGGTGTCACGTGCCTCTGTGTTTGTGTTTGTGTGTGTTTGGGTGCATTCACACTTGTAATGTTTGGTTTGGTTAAAAGGAACTTTGATGCTCTGCTGGTATGATGTGCTCGGTCATGACTGAACACAGTCTTCTGAACATTGGTGTGCACCAAACAAGCAGAACTCTGGGGTGGTTGGGAACGCTATATGGTCCAAAGACACGAAGCAGTGTTAAAGTGACAGCAAAAAGCATGCTTACTAACCTAACCCCCTGAGGACATTCTGCTTTTTTTTGTTGCATGTGTTCCCAGAGTTCCCGCACTGGCTTGGGGGCTGCAGCTTCAGCATTAACATAAGAAGACTTCATATGTATTTGTGTCCCTGCGCGTCCTCATGCATTTTGTGGGCATGTGCAGTTATAAAGAAGCAAGACCTAATTAGCTGTGGTGACCCAACTTAAATTAGAACCTGATCATGATTTCTAGCTCAGTTACTAATTTTCCAACAGGATGTCTTTATAGCCGGTTCTGAATGGTTGTTTGTCTATATGTGTCCTGTGATTGGCTGGCGACCAGTCCAGTCGCACGATGACAGCTGGGATAGGCTCCAGCACCCCCGTGACCCTCATGATGATAAGCAGTAGAAAATGAATGAATGAATGAACTTCAGTATCATGGTATCAGATAACTAAAGAATGTTGTGTTGCTTATCATTAGACATCACCAAAGCACATTTTTAATTTACAATAGTAGTCCAGTATTGCTGTAAAAACAGCAAAAAAGTATAATTTTAGGAGCAAAAGTTCACACTAATCATATGTTTTGTCACAGAGAAAACAAAGTTGAGATGAAGGCTGTTCTTAAATATGAAAACTGTCTCTGCATATCTTCATGGGTTGGTTTTGAAAATGTGAAAGTGACCCCCGCATCCTTTCATTATTTTCAGTCTATTTTATTTTCAATCTATTTCAGTCAATTGTCTATTTCATGGGTGTCGAACACGCGGCCCGCGGGCCATATGTGGCCCGCAGGACACTAGTTTGAGGCCCCCGCCTTGATATGAAAGTTTAATGTTAGTGCGGCCCGCGCAAGTTTGATATGGATGCTGTATGGTATCATGTACCCAGAAAAAATTATTACGTTTGATTAATGTTCATGTTAAAGGTTAAATAACTGTTAATAGTTATCCTCCCTATCCGTGTGGAAGTGGTACGTTTTTGGCTTTTTAAGTTCAAAGGAAATAACTTGGAGGTTACCGTTTAGGTCGCTAGCTCTCTAGTTTGCGAGTTAGCATGTGTCTCAAGACCCTGCAGTTGCGCAATATGTTGTAAATAAAAAAGAGTATAAATGTGACTATAGTCGTGTTTTGTCATGTCTACAGGGCTCTAATAATGCTTTGTTCATTTTAATCTGAAAAAAATAATTTGTCTAGAAACTATTGTCTATTGTCAATTCTCTTTGCTTATACCGAGAAAACATTGTGAAATGAGCAGAGATGGCATCTTCATACTGGGCAAGTGTGACTCTAGGACTTTCAGCCACTCTGCACAATGGCATCCTTTCCAGAGAGAATCATATCTGATTATGCACCGAGCGTGAATAGAGGCAGAAGCTGACAAACAAATGGATTTGCTGCGTCTAGAATGTTCTCTGGGGGAAGCTGGATGCGTGGTGATACAGAGACGCTGCCTTTGTGTCAGAGCCAACGTGAAGCATAATAAGACCCTTTGGGGAATGAAGCCAACACAGAGCGATAGGAACACAAAGGCACACAAGCTTATACACTCAATTTCACAATCTCTGCGACTGTTTCTTCTTTAACCTTCATATTTTCTTCGTAAAGTGACCTTTACATTTCTCCCTCGACTGTTATGTCTGACGCCAACAACCTGGAGCGACCATCCTGCAGACACTCTCCCATGCAGGTTTTATCCATGTTTTTGTCCTTGTGTGCAGCGAGGAGAGCAGTCATAGAAGGAGTGGCACAATAGAAGTATTAACCAAATGTACATTGAGCCTGTGCAGTCAATGGGACTTTTAGCCTGCTAATACTATTTGAATAGCGCCGGAGAAAATGCCTCCGTGAGCATTTTGAGCGAGGGTCCCCTTTTGTGGCCCCCGATTCCAGCCCACATGGCTCCTTATCTTTACAAAGTCTTAATCTGGATTGGACTGGCCCCCCAATTGTGGAAATTATTTGAGTGAGGGGCCTCCTCCGGACAAAAGGGCACATCTTTAGTGGGGACTTGGGCCTCAAAGCTTCACCGCTTCCTTCTTATTCCATAGAGGTCTGTTGTTGTATGGAGAGGGAATGCGATCGGGCAGTGATCCTGTGTCATGCTTAACACAGCCCCCAGTGGTATACACGTGTGACAAAGACGCAGATAAAGCAGAGGAACTAAGTTGTCTGGTTAGGATTTCACACCAGCAGTTTGCTGACCCCCTTCAGAAACTGTTGATTTTGTTTATTTTCACGCAGTAGAAAAGTACAGTTAAACCAAATCATCTGAGAATGCTCTCAAAAAAAGCCAGTTTTAAGATGTAAGTGATTGAAACTAATAACATTTGTTTGTATTTTCCCTCGACACTCATGCACATAATAGAAATAACCTATGAAGTCTGTAAGCAATGAAGTCTGTAAAATTAAATAATAATAAAAAAAATGTTAACTATAATGATGAAAATGGTAATATTAATGATGATTATAATGCTGGTAATAATGATAAAGATTATAACAATAATGATAATGATAATAATAATAATATTACAATGATAATAATAACAGGGACAGTGGCATGAACATGATTATATCTTGCAAAAAGGGGTAGGCATTTATAAGCTTTTGCTTCAGCCTACTCCTTTTGGGCTTGTTATCAGATAGTTGAATACAAATGTAAATAATGGAAAGTTATATTTTGATTGATGTAAGAAATGCACTGCAATGTTTCATATATTTGCCCAAATAAAGGAAAAAAAAACCTGCCGACATACTAACCACATACAGTACATGCCAAGGCATGATTGCTATCATTTTGTCATTATGTCATTATTATGCTGTTCAGGGAGGTCTGATTGTTTTGACACCACATTCATATCAACAACAACACTGAATCATGGTAGTATTCCTGAATTCAAGGATTATTATGAGGTGATTTAATTGATTGATAACTGGATGTGTTGGGCAATTACTAGTAGTAAAGCTTGCCCATACGGTTAAGCATTGATTTGATCCCCACCTGAATTTCACAGCCCATGACGACTTTTCTTCTGGCTCTTTTGCTTAGGCTTTTGTGATTTTAAGGATTGCACTTTTAAAATCTCTGTCTTGTGGTTGTCAACCATCTTTCTATCACCATGCAAAACCTCCCCAAAGTGAATAACGCGCCTGACCTGATCCTAGAAACACCAAATCCCGGTCTGCATTTCTTTCTTTCTGACACTGTTTCTCTTCCCCTCCACCCACTTTCTTATTCACTCTCCTTGCTCACTGTCCTGGAACACCTAAATCCAGTGTGAAAGCAATTGGCTCTCAGATTTAATCAATAACGGGCCAGGGCAGCAAGCCAGGGGGAACATCTCTGGCCCATGCCTAGCTACAATCAATTTAGAACCATTGATTCAGTGATTGAAATACAAAGAGCAGACGCACTGGACCGGACAGGTGGTTTAGTGTTTGGTTGTGCTAACGTGTTATATATCACCCTGTGTGTGTGTGTGTGTGTTTTTTGTGTGTGTGTGTATAGATTGTATGATTTATTTCCAGGTCATCTGTAGTAAAGCGAGTATGGCATTTAATCTGGGACCTCTGTGACGGTGCCAAGTGCAGGGGGGAAATCACTCCTAATCCAATATGTCCTATCCAGAGAGTGTGTGCGCCAGCCTGTATGTGATTGGGTATATTCAAAATTTGAATTTGCAATGTCTGCGCAATGAAGGAATTGCCAGAATTAGTGTGCGCTCAAATTTGTTGCCACCGGTTAAATTCATACTGACAGATAAGTACCATAATCTTAAAGATAAGACCATTATCTTTAAATCGTCATGATAACATACATACATACATCTCTCAGTGTCATTGGTGGATGTGAGTGACAGGTAGAAAAGCTCCGATACGCTTGGCAGAAGTTATTTGGTACCTCCTGTTGATTTGCATGCATAAATCCTGAGACCACAAATATAATATTACTTTTTTTATGCAAGGCACAAAAAATTAATGTCAGTATGGCAATTTCAACATAAATTTTGATGCATTGATTTATTCTGCCACTGGGTATAGTTATGCAGGCACACACTTCACTTTATGTCAAATTCCAATTTGTGCTAATCGTCTGACAGTTTCACAGTACTCATTTACTTTGTAAAAGTCATTTGTTCAATGTAAGTGCTCCGGGGGCTGAATTTCACATGTGATAACGAAAAAATAAAATGTCTGTCTTTCATCTCTCTCTGAACATTCCCACCACACACATACAGCATATGCATTGCTATCTTGTTAGACATCTTACTTAAGTGGGTCTCTGACATTTATACAGTTAATCCGGGCTCCCAGTCGATGCCGTATTAAGTTTTTCACCTCAGTTCTCAGCTGGGCAAGGTTTTAATGTCTTTTTTTGAAGTACGCTGCTGATCAAAATGTCAAGACCAGTTGAAAAATCACTAAATGTTACATTTTGCACTGTTGGATCTTAATGTAAGTGAGACAAAAACAGTTTTTGAGTCACTAACTTCCTGGAAACAACAAATAAACTGACATAAGCCCTTCCCTTGCCATTCATCCCCAAATTATCTCAGTTGGATTTACGACGGAACACGCCAGGAAGGTTGTGGATGGGCCATAAGGGTGACATAGCGTCTTTTGTCAGGCGGCCATTTTAAATTGCAGCTGTTGGAATAACATAGTCATTACCACACAGACAAGGGCCTTTTGTCATAAGGGGTGCCACCGCAACATTTCCACATAGCCATTTGCCATTTGACGCCCCTGCACAACCTGAAGCAGCATTGTTCTATTGAAAGAAGAAGCACCCCCTCCACTGCTTTGTGTGGAAAAAAACATCACAGTCAGTCCTTGTCATGCTGTCATGTTGGAAGCCATTAGGACCGTCAAGGTTACATTTTTTCTTCCTGCATTAAGTGTTTTATGTTTGGTGCTGGGCTGTACGATGGACGAGTGGTTAGCGCGCAGGCCACACAACTAGACTTTGTGTGGCGTTTGCATGTTCTCCCCGTGCATGCATGGGGAGTGTTTTCTCGGGGTACTCCGGTTTCCTCCCACATTCCAAAAACATGCTAAGTTAATTGGTGACTCCAAATTGTCCATAGGTATGAATGTGAGTGTGAATGGTTGTTTGTCTATATGTGCCCTTTGATTGGCTGGCCACCAGTCCACTCTCATGAGGATGAGCGGTAAAAATAAATGAATGAATGAATGTTTGGTGAAAATTCCAAGTGGTTTATTTGGCTCAGTGCTGATGAAAACATTTGACATTTTTTTATTCTTAAACTCTTGCCCTGCTGATAAACAGCCTATTTCACTTTAATGCATAATATTGGCACCATAAAACTTTTAATCAAATTATCAAATGAATGCATAGCAAATGTGTATTTATGCCCAGAAAGATAATGGAATTAAATCCAATACGAGGTTGAATATCATGCAGTACATTGACTTGCAGCAACGATTGGTGAGTCATTGCCAGTTGCTTTTCATCCTCCATCAATATTGATAACCTGAATTTCATCACTCCGGAGAGGGAACATGAAGATGGAGGAGGAAGGTGCCCCATTGGTGCTTTTAGACACACACAAACACACATGCAATCACACAGAACAAATGTATGTTTGCTAGTGTCATAGCTCCGGGCATATTGACAGAAGCTGCCAGATAAGGTCAGTGGCGTCCACGTTTGGACAGGTTGGGTGGAAGTGGGGGCTGCCTTCCACACACACACACAAAACAAAAAAACCATCTAAATGTTACAGCGTGTCTGTTTTTGTGGAGCTTTCTGATAAGGTTATGAAGAGGTCGTTCTGATGCAACATATGACATGAATATAGATAAGCAGCGTTTCCGCTAACCTTTGGATGCCTCTGCGTTTGTGGTGAGTTGAATGCCAACCAGACACATCAACCTCTGCTCAGTCATGAGATAGAACAGAATTTTTGATGAATACATCTGTTGTCATGCAGTGCTATCCAAATGTATTTATATGCACTTTAGTCATTCATTGGTGATTGAGTGAACCCAGATTGGAATTGTCACAATATTGTTGTGGAGGTAGAGGCAGGGGGCCAAAGAAACAGGAAAACATTTATTATAAAATCTAAAAGCACTAGAGAACCAGGACTGTAAAGATCAGAACAGTTTGGCGGGTATACAAAACATATTTTATAGCAGTCCTGAAAGAAAACAAATGGAAACTACCGTACTGACCCGGATATTCGCCCATTGGGGTATAGAGATTTTTATATATTTTTTAATTACAATCTATTAAGGGATTAAAACCAATGATGAGATGTCTTGTTTGGAGACATTCTGTGTCACGAGAACGGTGCAGCCAGAAGCCAATCAGACTGTGAACTATGGCGTTGCTTCTACTATGAATGAGAATACAATAATATGGAATTATCATTATTGGAAGCATACATGCAGTGCTTTAGGCACACCTTGCAATCCAACCTATCTCGGTGTTCACGGGGGCAAAATTTGTCGTCATGTTTATTGTCCAAGCAGTTCAACATTAACTTATGATTAGTGAGATCAACCCATGCAGATGTTGGAATTTGTCTGCACCCTTAATCCCCGGAGCGATTCTATTTAAACTCATGGGCGCTAACTTTAAAAGCTCCTGTGATCAGATTTTGTTTCATAACATGGCTCACATATTGAAAAGATCCGTTTTGACAATTTAGTGACACGGTTGCTATATTTAGTGAGGTGTGCATTAAAATTAAAGTCAGGAAGTGTTTCTTGCTTGAAGTATTTGTCGCAAGGCACCAATGGTTATACAGAGGGAAAATATAGACTGTTGCCTATAGTCGCATTTCTGATTCTAAACATGTCTCTCTTTAAGCCTTGGTTAAATAAAAGGTATCGTACAGCCAAACAGTGTACCTAATAAACTACAGTAATTTCATTCCACAGTTGGGTCACTATAGACCAGGGGTCTCAAACTTGCGGCCCGTGGGCTAGTTTGAGGCCCCCACCTTGATACCAAAGTTTAATGTTGAAATGACAGCTTAAAGCTGTGTGCACACCGGACACAATTAACATGATTTTGCCCCGCCCATACTGTTACCCTACCCTGTTACCCCGCCCTGTTTTGCTTTGGATTAGCAATGAAGCTAAAGGCTTATGACGCTGGGTACAAATAAATGCAGGAAATGATTTGGAATAAAAGGGAAAATACACGTCAAGATAAAGCATCTCATCAAACATGTTGTTAAAGTTACCACGCTGCTCCCAGATGGAACTGAGTACGATGCTAACTTGCTAATTGGCTAAAATTATTAAGTTTCATTAATGTTCATGTTAAAGGTTAAATAACTGTTAATACTGTACATTTGAATCTGAAAAAAATAATTTCTATACCAACTGTATGTGCTTGCTTACATTTTTCTTATTTGCTGTTTTATTATTATTTTACTTATTTATTACTGATTGATTGTTTGTTGTCTTATTCTTAATTGTTTATTTACTTTTTAATCTTATTTTGTGTATAGAAAAATAAAAATTAAGATATTTGAGAACAGTGAAATGTTTTATCAGATATTTTGGTGTGGAAAACCGGAACCAAAGTACTGAAAAAGTGTAGGGTATAGCAGAAGCAAAAGCATTGAAGATATTTTGTTTTTATTGATTTTTTTTCCAGTTTTTGGGGTTTTTTTTTGAAAACCTGATGCGGCCCGGCTTCACCCAGAACCTAGCTCCGGTGGCCCCCAGGTAAATTGAGTTTGAGATCCCTGCTTTAGACAGATTCTGGCCGAAGACTCTTTTTAATAATGTTTAATCATCTTCATTATGTATGTGTGAATAGTTGCTGTCTCCTTTCTTCCTCTTATAAAGCACGTGTAACCTTTGTGGATGAAGCGTTCAAGCACACTGAGTGTTTCTGAGTGTTAGACGAATCGAACACTATTCATTTTAAGAACAAAGTCTAAGCAAATTGCAAAGATAGGGTCTGTTCCTGTTTACATGTTTCAGAAGGTATGGTTTAACATAACAGTGTGTGTAATGATTAAATTGCTGCTTTCTTTTAAGGTAGCATATCCTTAAATTCCATTAAGCAAAGCAGCAGCCAGTGCAACAAGCAGTGGACATACTATACTGTATAAGTACAGCAGTATCTGTCAAAGCAGCGGTGTGTTTGTACTAGTGTTTTTATTTACAGCTGACTGACCTCACCATCACTTCGGTGCATTGTCCTCTTAAAGCCTTATTGGATTTCAAAAAGCCAGATGTAGGAGCTATTTTTTTCATCATTCCCCTCTTGTCAGCCACCTGAAAATCCACTACCGCCAACCTGTGTCCCCCCCGCTTTGTTTGACAGCCTCTCTGCCACATGTGTGAAATGTCAGCATCAGCATGACGGCCTACTGAAGCGAACAAGTGGATTATCGGTTGTAGACGTGTCACCAGGGTTGCGTGGGCTGCTGGAAAAAGGTCTGCCTTGGTAACACTCACTGGGATAACTGGAGGCGAAAAGTAAGCCTTACTCAGCTGTACAATCCCACCATGGATTCTTGTGTTTGCCAGAATATTTTCGTGTCAACATGGAATTGCATACGCTCAATTAAGAATCAAATTACTGCTGGTAAACAATGAAGGGACTTTTGTTTCCCGATGTGTGTCATTGTTCTCAGCTTATGTTCTGTTGTGTTTAATTGCCCGTTCTCCTTCACAGGCCTCATTAGCAGGTGTTCAAGCCTGAGCCAAGGGGCCCTGGAATTTTAGGATACATGAGTAGTTTAAGCTGTTTTTAATCCTTACTTCAGTTATTCTCAAAGCGCTTTAATGATCACCACTGGTTTAACATTAGTAGAATTAAGGATCCAAAAATGTTGCAAGACTTCAATTTTGATTCAAGTCCAAACATCAATGTCAGTACAGTCGTCCCTTGCCACTTCAACATTAAATATCTGTGGCTTCGCTCTATCACGTTTTTTAGCTTATGAATTAATATTAATAAATGATCACATTTTGACTATTGTAGTCCAAAATATGCATGCATAGACAAATGTTATGTATTGTTAGCCTAAATTAAGCATTTTCAAGCATAAAAATGCTAAATGACCAAAAACACAAATACAAGGCATTCAGAAGACACATTCAAAGAAGCTGTGTATGATATGTAGTATTCTATACTGGTCACTAGGTATCCGTAATGTTTTACTCTTATGTTCTAATGTAAATCACAGACACACCAGACTTCATCAGGCTTCTATTGCAGGTTTCAATTGAACAGGCCCAATAATCTCGAATAAAATACCTAATAAAAACACAAGTTACTATTGCTGCCGTAACCCAAGCCAAGCTACATCTCTGACAGCACTTCCTGTCCACCTGTCATTCTGCTCCCTCACTTACGTATAACAACACACAGCACAAGCATGGATTTGATCTATGTTTTAAATGGATTATTTACTCATATTATGTCGGCTATATTGAATAATATGAGTGTGAAGGTGACTGTAGGGGTGTTAGTTCATGCTTAGAGGGCTCTAATAATATTAAAATATATTTAGAATGTTGTAAGCAGGTTTTCTATGTGGACACATTGTGAAAATATATGAAAGAATGATGAGGTGTCTTGTCTTTAAAATATTGGGAAACTCCAACACAAGTTTTTTGAGGCACAGTCTCAATTACGGGGTTTATTTTTGTACTTAACCCATACATAAGCCTCACCGCACGTGCTAAAACAGGCAACAGGGAGCAATCTTCCATTGCATCTTTTCCCACAAATCCATCAAAGTCCTCATCTTCTGTTGTTCTGCTTATGCGCTCATGTCAAAGCGAGCTATAAATACAGGTTTCTGATGAATCTGTGTCCATACAAGTCTTGGAGGTCTTGCAGAACAGTTATACTTTTACTAGCTGAAGTAAAGTATTTTTTTTATTTTAGGTTTTGTCCATCCAGTATCCATTTTTCCCTGATTAGCAGTGGGCAATGGCCGTGTTCATTACCCTGTCAAGTTCTAATTGCATGTTACCACCTGTTGCGTACCGATATGTTTCATAGTGCGGTTGTCTCTGCTGCCTTGCCAGCCAGGGAGAGTTTGGCGTTGTTTTGTTTCTCTGAATACCAATGACGCCTTCTCCACCTCTTCCCTCCTGCTGCTCTCTGACCAGCCTCCTATCGGACAAATATGCTGTATGCCTTTCAGAGCAAGATCTCCCCTCCCTGCAAATAAAAGTGACCTTGGCCGAAGCCAGTGTGCCAGACAGACATAGTTCTGGTTTTTCAAGTTTATGCTATAGACACATTGACATCACTCAGCTTCCAAGTCGACCGGTCCCGTCGTTGGTTCCTGCCTTTTCAAAAGCGAACATGTGGGCCAAAAATTAATACTGGCTGTGAGGTTGCCATGGCAACAGTCTGCCCATGGGGCATAGGCTGTCTGCTAAATTGTGTCCTCATTTGCTGAAGGAACACACACACACACTCGGATCTTAATTTCTGACCATTTTTGCTGCCCAGCAGACACCTGCTTTGTGCATTAATTAGCAGGTTGATTTCACATCCAACTTTGAACAACCCTTTCCTATTATTGTTATTATTGCTCTCTCCTTTTGTTGATTAAGGGCAAACAAAACGTATACTGTATTCTATATAGTAAAGGATTTACAGTAATCTGCCTGTTTTATCTCATTTACCACCTTGTACATAACATATCTTCCATCCCCTGTGATCAAGTCAAAGCAGGATTACACTGCAGCACAGTCTGAAGCCTAATTGGACAATACATCACCTTTCTCAGGAGGTTCAGCCATTGTTCTCCACCATTTCTGCAGTTTCAGATATTGCCGTATTAATAACTTGGGAGGAAAGAGTTGTGGTCACACATTTGCATACACTCATCATGGGCATGAATGGCTTATGAATGTCTTGCTTCATTTTGGCCAGATTTATTTGAACTCTTTCTTTTTCCAGGAAGGAGTGATTAAACAGTAACTCCTCACCACTCCGCGCTTTGAATTTCATCGCCGTTTCACGGTTGAATACGGTGTATTATTAGTCAGGGCAAATTGTATGTATTGTTCTCTTAAAAATGGCTCAATGAAGCTAATACAAATATAAGGTATTTAAAAGACACATTCAATGACATTGACATGATACATAGTATCCTCCACTGCTCAGTAAATATCACTAATGTTAGATTGATGAGTAAATAGCCACTGCAGGAAGTATTACACATAACACTACATACGTCTGAGTGTACGTATGCATACGACAGGTTTTCTACCTATATACATTTTGATTTATAAATGAGGAAATTAATTTATCTCAGTTGGATTTGGAACCAATTAACAGTGATAAACGAGGCACGTAAATTTTTTAAAAAGTTGTCCACCACACCACCACAATAATAATAATAATAATAATAATAATAATAATACAATATATTAATATTATTAATGGTTAATTATTAATCATTGATTATTATTATTAATAATAATAATAATAATAATAATAGTACAATGTATTATTATTATTATTATTATTATTATTATTATATAATATTATATTATTATTATTATTATTATTATTATTATTATTATTATTATTATTATTATTATTATTATTATTATTATTATTATTATTATTATTATTATTATTATTATTATTATTATTATTATTATTGTTCAGTGATCCTTACTGCCTGTAGCTGGTACTTTCTTTTTGGCAGCATAAACATGATTTGTGTAAACATGTGTGTAAACATGATTTGTTTGGAATTTCAAAATTCCAAACACCCGATTCTTTCCATCCCAAAGTCATTGAAGATGTATGTGGTATAATTATTCCACCCTTAAAAATGGTTCAAATACATAATTTAAAACCACAAATTAATATGTGATCTTGGGTCCATGATGAGACGATGGAAATTTCAGACCACAACTATGTTCGATTGAGGAGAAGCACTAAGGCAGCACATTTTTGTGTGAATGTGTTGTGGTTACATGTCTGGGCGTGGAAGTGGGGTCATGACACGGCCAGAATGGATGCATGATTAATGATATGTGGGAGGGAACCGTTGAGCAGCATTGAAAAGCAGATGGAACCCGGTTGCGTGCTCTTTCAATCATCCCTTTATTCCTGATGAAATCTCCCAGGCCTGCTTTCTTTCCTGTTTGCATTCTCTCTGTGTAAGAGATTAGAAGGTGACGATGTGAAGGTAGAGGAGACTGACACTGACCAGACTTGCCACATGACGTCATGACGTATATTGGCTTTAAACAAGACAGCTTGTATGAGACCTTACATACGTTTAAGCTGAATGAGTCCCTGTTGACTCGTATAAGCAATTTATTTAAGAGGTTTTGGAGTCATACCCTTAAAAATGCAGTCTGTCCCTGTCTTATAAATGCTTGTGGGCATTCTGTGATGCCTTTGTTTGAAGCCCAGCCTTTGTCTCAAAGAATTGTATTGTGCTGTCCAATGACCTTGAAGAGAAAATGAACACCTGGGCTGGAGAAGCATCTCATTACGTGGATGGTGGCAGGAAAATGAGCAGTGACAGATGAAGAGGAAGGATGAATACCAATGGGCTCTACCACCGTTTGAACTTTTGTTTTTGTTGTCACATTGTCTGCCCCCTCCCCCCTCCCCATCCCTTGTTGACAAACACAACGTCAAATAATGATAGACAAATCTACACAGCACAAGCACCCTCCTGTGGTTTGAACAGGGGATCTGTCTCTTGAAGTGACTGATGAACAAAATACCGAAATGGGGGTCAACTGGGGTCTTAACCTAATCATAAGCATGTCAGAATGAGTGTTTTGCGAATAAGGGGGTCTATGTGTGACTGCAAAGCCTCTGCAAAGACTATGATCCATCCCATGTGATAAATGAGGGCCTGGGCTAAGGATGTACTCACAGCTCTTAACCCATTTGTGGGTCAGACACAATGTTTTAAGCCTTTAGACACGCCGAGGTGGGGGGTTTCAAAGCTAAGACAATTACAAATATAACTGCATTAACTAAAATAGAAGGGAAAAATGAGTGTGGAATATCTAAAATAATTTCTGCTCTTAAATGTGATGTATTTTCCTTGAAAATGTGTTTTGATTCGGTTTCACAAAGTGAAGCAAAAGCGTGATCAGGTCATTATTATCGTTACAAGTGATGTGTGGATTAATAATGACATATTGATACCTGGGATAACAGATCTTTATGCCCTAAAATCAATTCTCAAATCAAAATGTACCTATGTCATTTGAGGTATGTATGAATATTATTAACAGGAGCACCGTGGAAAGTAACGCAATGATTGACATCTTGTCTAAATGATATGCAGGTCTTCCGCCCGGGTAATTACGTAATGCACAAGCTCACCTTTAAACTCGATCAGTCACAATTTTCCTATAGGGTCCTATGTTTTTATATGTTCATATATGTATATATTAATATTATATATACTTTACAGTGTAAAGGAAGTAAATATAGTGCTCTGATGTTTAATGATTTTAAACTACTTTTTAAAATTGACAAAACACATTAGTTGTATTGGCAGAAAGTATTAGTATTTATACCTGTCTGAATTTTACTCATAGGCTCGGATTGGAAAGGAAATCCAAAGTATTGCCATAAAAAATTGTTACACTTTATTCAATGCCGCATATTTTTGTCTTCATTGAACCGCAAAGAGTGTGACAATGTTTGAATCCCGTTTTAAATATCTTTTATTTAGATAAGACACATCATCAGCGGTAGTGACGTCAGCTTGAACAATGTCATTTTCCCCAGTGACTCTCTGTAGCATATCATCATTGTTTTGCTATCTGTCAAGAGCAACCTTCATGCTTTTTTACTTTAAAGCTGTGCCAGAGAAGTAAGCCGGCCGGGCGAGAGAGTGAAGTCCGTGTACTGTAACCTTGATTGGGAAAAAAGCCATTTCCAACCCGTCTTCATAATCCTTTTCATTGGCTGCCCCCAACTCCCCACTGCAATTTTTCATTTGATCCAGCATGCGCCAGTTTATTCTTCCATGTCAGCCTAATGTAATTCTTATTCTGCTCGACCTATAAATCCCACGTCTCCAATTAATTCTTATTCTTACGCGCTGGACGCATTTTCCAACGGCACGTTTGCGACACGTGATACGGTGCCCGCATGCCTCCATGTATGATGCATGGCCTGCAGCCTGCACTTCATTATACGCTCTGTAAGAATACGGTCCAGTCGTATGGTCCAGTCCAACCTTTGAAATTTAACTCCAGCTCTCGGCTATTATTGAAGCCTGTTATCGAGGTCCTTATGTAGAGCACATCCTGTGCTCTAATGAATCATGAATGCATGATGCGGTTGCGGAAAAGACAACCTGTTTTTAGCATCCTTTTTGGCATCCAACGTCAAGGAAAAGTACCTGCTGAGGCGATGACTGACACTTCAGATATCACTGACACATCGCACCCGGTCGGGCTGGTGGCAGGAAGCGACGTAAGGTCATCACAGTTAGGTTGTGATGAGTAGTGAGCGCCCTCCCTCAGGTGACATACCTCTGTCAGTTCACTGTTATATCTATCAAGGCAACAGGGATGCAAAGCTGTCAATCAATGAGGAGGTGGAAGAGAAGAGCAAACAATTCCTCTCCGATAGGAGAGACAATGTGATGGTGGCAGTGGTGAAATGAGAAAGAATGGAGGAGAGAACAATGCTGGAAGATCTCTGTTGAGACCACTTGAAAGGAGAGGAATGTTTTGTTTCTGGATGCAGCCAGTTCAGTTGTGGGTTATTTTCCCACAGGGGAGACTAATTGCTTGTTCATCTCGTGTTCCATCCTCCTCCTGTGTCTGAAAACCAACACAAGCGATGAATGACGGCTCCATGCAGGACAGGAACTCTCAACCTCTTCCACTCCAAATATTCACAAATGAGATAAAATACGAAATTGGGCCCTCTTCCAAATTAAATGAAGCATGCCTCAACCCACTGTGGGTTTGCTAACGTATTGCTTTCTCATTCCCTCCCATCTCTCTCGCTCCATGAAGCAGGTCGCTAATGTAATGAAGTTAATGGTAGGATTCATACGCATATTATGTATCAGGAAGCTACTTTGACACATGTTGGAATTCTCGTCCTGTGCTCCGAGCTTGTTTCTGCACAAGTCGACTTTGTTCAAGTGTGCACATTGAATCATCTCAAGTTCAGTCTGAAAAGTCAAGCCTATTTAAAAGGGTCAACGGAAATGCTGGGTAAATCAAATCAGTCCATTTACTCTGCAGGTGAAGGGTGGTGGGTGGTGTCGGTAACAGACAGGGTTCCCTAGGTTATCCCTTTTGGCTAAAATGCCCAAGAAAATCATGACCAAAATAAATATAAAGCTGTTCTTAAACTATTTAGAGTAGAGGAATGACTTTGAAAAAACACAATAGAACCATTGCTTGAAGCCTCACATAGAATATGACATTACAGATAATGTAATGACTATTTTACACATGTTTTTCAGGATCAGGCATGTTCCAAATCTCCACTACCCATTCGGCTATAATTGTTTGTAAAATTGTTTGTGTCATATTTCATTCACAGTCACAAAACTCGTTGGTCTGCATTTTATCAATTTGTAATCTCTCATATCTCAAAGTTATTGCTTTTGCAGCCGTTTCCTCCCCCTTGTTGACAGTGAGTGTTTAAGAGTCTCAATATTCTTCCATTAGGAGATGTGTCGCCTCAAATATGATGTAATTTATGCATATCAGAACTCAACAGGGGCCACAAACTTAAACTGGCATACGAGATAGAACCTCACAATGCACACACACGGAAACTGTTTATGTTGCAGTTTCTGCAAACCCCTGCAAGAATGTGCATACTTGCACACAAACACACTTATTCATGGTCCTAAGATAGCTCTGGTGCAATCGCGGCGTTGCAGTTTGTTTTGCTCCTTGCGAAACATGGCTTTAATCTGCCTCGAAGCTTCTGGGGTTGTTTTATAAGCTGTTTGTGGTTGTTGGGGTCTAGCCCTGTGCGTATGTGTGTTTGTATGTGGCGACTGTGTCTGTGACGAGACATCAAGACAGTCAGTTAGCCACCGCTGTGTCTGGCGGCAGCACCAAAGGAGGGAGAACAGGCACTGTTGGGTGCAATGGCTCCTGTGTGTGTTTGTGTGCGTGTTTATAGGCCTCCTTTTTCTCCTTCACTCAGCTTCACAATTCGATACGTTTAGCCAGCAGCTCATCAGAGATGGTAGTTGAAGAGAATAAATGGAGCTGTCCTCTTTGGCTATTTTTTAACGCCATAGTAAATCAGCATTTTTAATGCAATTTTCTGACATTTTTGATTGTGATTTTGTGATTTGAGAAATCTTCAAAGCAAAGACTTCATTTACTACGTTCCCCGCCGAGGGGAAACCCTTGGTTATAATTGCTGTGCAATCATTTAATCTTCAGCACATTCAACTTTGTGTGCAGATCTTGCATATGTTTTGGTCAAAACTTCATAGCATAATCCTCTTTGGTGAAGAAATAACAAATCATATTTTACAGTACATGAAATGGGCGGCACTGTGTTTGAGTGGTTAGCACGCAGACCTCACAGCTAGGAGACCAGGGTTCAATTCCACCCTTGGCTTGCATGTTCTCCCCGTGCATGCGTGGGTTTTCTCCCACATTCCAAAAACATGCTAGGTTAATTAGCCACTCCAAATTGTCCATAGGTATGAATGTGAGTGTGAATGGTTGTTTGTCTATATGTGCCCTGTGATTGGCGACCACTCCAGGGTGTACCCCGCCTCTTGCCCAAAGACAGCTGGGATAGGCTCCACCACCCCCCGCAACCCTCATAAGGAAAAAGCGGTAGAAAATGAATGAATGAATGAATGAATGAAGTACATGAAATAGAAGCAACACCGCTGCCTCCTCCAACATGGATAAACCGACTGAAATATTAAACATTTATCATGGTTATTACAGTCAGCAAATCCTCCCACGCGGTACGCAAGACCCTGTCTGCTTTGTATTCTTTTGGGTAAACAAATGGAGTTATTGCCTGGATTTCAGCATAGTGATATCATCCAAAATCTCAGTCAAATTGAGCGCTTACGTCAAGCTGTGCGACGTACAACAGTGGCAAACTCACCACCGCCATGTACACCCATCCCGAGGGAGGTCACTGGTAATCTAATAGTCATTGGGCAAACACAGCAATGTCACTACCGCATGCCAATGCAAATCTATTTACCGTATTGAACCAAATATATGGTATTTTTTTCCCAACAAATAAAGTCTGAAAACGACATTCTCTATTTTGCATAAACTGTACAATGCTGGACTTCAAAGCATGATGTGTTCAGAGCAACGTGGCCACTGGAGACTGATACATAACACAATTGGATCCACACACAATTGAGTCAGTCTCCATATGATCTCCTGTCTGTCTCAGTCTGTTTTCATCTACTTTGATGCCTGCCTACATCACCCTTGTGGAGTTACAATTATTTTGCCTGACATGTTGTTTGTCTTTTCCCACCCAGCATGCCCGCCTGGTACCTTCAAGTCCACTCAGGGTCCCGGTCTTTGTCTACAGTGTCCTCCGAACAGCCGCTCAACTGCTGAGGCTGCCACCGTCTGCGTTTGTCGCAATGGATATTACCGTGGCGATGCGGATCAGCCGGACGAACCCTGCACCAGTGAGTACAGCCTTTCTTATGCACATGTATAGCAGAGTCCCTTATAGCCTATTTTGGAACTACTCTGATGATATAAGATCCTCTAAGTGGATTTTGTGCTGCAGTTGCAGTCAAGCCTAGGTCAAAAACCCCATGTACTGTTTTTTGTTTTCATTGCAGTCGTCTTGTAATTAGTTATCAACTAAAGTATATTTAAAAAAAAAAAAAGCATAAGCGAGTAGTTATGTTTCCATCTTTTACAATTAATGCCTTAAAGCTGCGGAGGGACCCCCAGTGCAGCACGGCTGTCTGTTTGGCGGTTCCAAAGTGGTTCCCAAGTGTATCCAACCGCACCTTTTAAGGCTTTGGATTCTCTCTCATCACGTCTGGCCTCCCATGGCACAGTACACAACATCTCTCTGCTGAATTAGTGGCTGCTCCATCAAGCACACCATCTGCCTCTACCTTGAGGGCCTTAAAATCTCCCCAAGCGATCTTTGCAAGGGGTCCCAAGTGGAGAGTTTTGAGTGCTGGTATGTGGTACAAACACAGCCTTTATTGGTTCTTACACTCAGTTACATTAGTTCATTGCTTTTCTCCCGGTCTAGTCAGCCCTGCATTCCGTCCAGGTTGAAACAGTCAGAGGGCACATATAGACAAACAACCATTCACACTCACATTCATACCTATGGACAATTTGGAGTCACCAATTAACCTAGCATGTTTTTGGAATGTGGGAGGAAACCGGAGTACCCGGAGAAAACCCACGCATACACGGGAAGAACATGCAAACTCCACACAGAGATGGCCGAGGGTGGAATTGAACTTGGGTCTCCCTGCTGTGAGGCCTGTGCGCTAACCACTT
This sequence comes from Doryrhamphus excisus, assembly GCF_037039965.1. Taxonomy (NCBI): domain Eukaryota; kingdom Metazoa; phylum Chordata; class Actinopteri; order Syngnathiformes; family Syngnathidae; genus Doryrhamphus; species Doryrhamphus excisus. The sequence goes on from NC_136362.1 coordinate 20,036,195, forward strand.
GGCAGCCGTGAACATATATATTTGTTCCATAATGTATGGCATAATAATGCAAGGACACCATATTGAAAAGTACGGCAATAAACTTTATTCTCAAGAGTATTTAACATTGCAGTTGGAATGCCAAGAGCTTTTAGATCAAATAAATTAACACACAAGCAACATAATAAACAAACAAAACCCAATGAAAATAAAATAGTTTTAGCAAAACTTGCACTTGCATAAAAATCATAACCAAAGGCAATAAAAAATAGACCTTGTCTCTGTTAAACACTTAAATAAAAACCTCTTACAACAATAAAAATAGTAAATAAAAAAGTATCAAGTCTCTATAAACAAGATTGCACTTATACTTAAGTATCATGGACACGATGCTATCTTTCAGATTGTGAATCACTGTCACTTTCTTTGCCTGACTGTTGACAAATAAACGGAGGAATAACCCAGAAATGCTGTGAAGTTCACATCGTGTGTCCATGCAGGCATCAACTCATTTGCATATTCACCTTCTTGACTCACTTTTAGCAACATTCTGTTTATGTTTAAGGTGTAACATTTTGTCAGCGTTTAGTCAACCTGTTTCGGGTGCAGCAGAATGTGTTTGGTGCACAAAGAGGTGTCGGGAATCACTGCAGCTGGAGTCTAGGTTCCACCATTTTTTATTATTTATTTTATTGTCTTTGTCCCAAACGTTTTGTCACTAAATGACAATGTGAAAATGGGCTGAAAATAACATCAGATTGTGTTTTATACGCAACAGGCACAAATAAATTATTCGATCTTGTGGTACATGACACACACAGTGCATACTCACTACTGCCCCGCCTCTCCCCCCCAAAGAGAGACAAAGAGACTGAATGAATGACAGGAGGGTTCACTCGCTGCGTTCATTCTGCTATAGAACCAACACGCGCAGATGCAAAGAGTGAAATGTCTTGTCATCCAGCCTGTCTGGGAAAGAGAGGAAGAAAACAAACGCATGCACATGTTGATATATCACGGCCAGAAAAAATATTGAATGAACTCCCTCTAAGCAAGGAACTACGATCCATCTAGCCCTGGACTCTTTGCTTGGGTACCTGTAACAGCGCCCAAGAAAGATACACCTGGATTAGACCCATGTTCCTGGCAATCAGGCACTTAATCAACACAAAAATGAATTTTAGAGCCAATGTCTTGGGGAAAAATTAATCTTTCATGCATTTAAAATGCCAACACCCTTTTGAACACTGAGCCTCTACTTCAACTGTTTTCAAAAAATATCTCCTACAACAGAGTTTCCATTGCTTCTCTGACGACACAGTAGCAGCTTAGCTTGATACTCTCGCTTCCCTAGATCTCAGCAGGGGGCGGGCAGTGAGATCATCCTTGTACGAATCTCTTTAATGCCGTCAGGCCTGATAAGAGCAGCCGTTATAGCTTAAATCAGGCTGCTCTCTGGCAGCAGAAGCTGTAGCGCTTTCTGCAGGCCTGCTTCAGAGGCGCTGGTCCCTGTGTGCTCCAGATTGCTCTGATTAGCTCGTGATGGATAGTCCGGCGCCTGGCTATGTCAGCAGGGTGCTTCACGTCACAACCCCCCGCAAGTCCACCATCGCCCCGCCTTCAGGGACAGGCCATATTATCTCATCGCTGCCATCTTCTGTTGACCACAGCCCAGGCCTGAAGTGAGCAGCTCTTTCTCACGGCAAACCTACTTTCATGCAGCTACCAAACCTGACCATAGTTTGATGAAGCTCTGCTACGTATGTGTGAAACACTAAGTGTGAGAATGCTGCAGTAGGGAAGCATTTTAGTGGGCTGATGGATTTGTGTGTGAGTCAGGGGAGGTGTGACATGCTGAGTGGTATCTAAGGTAAGTCCGGCAGTGAAGTCAGTGCTGATTGGGTCTGAAGGGAGATGGTGTATCCTGTTGCAAGGAATGATACAGGAAAAGTAGAGGGTTGTCACAACAAGGAAGATGGGAAGGACCTGACAAACCATGTAGGGCAGGGGTCTCAAACTCAATTTACCTGGGGGCCACTGGAGCTAGGGTCTGGGCACGGCTGGGCCACATCAGTTTTTCCAAAAAAACAACAAAAAAAAACACATTTATTAAAAACAGAAAAATATACAAACTTTTTCAGTGCTTTGGTTCTGATTTTCTACAATAAAAGCTCTAATAAAACTGTTCTTAAATATCTTAATTTTTATTTTTCTGCACAAAATAAGATGAAAAATAAATAAACAAATCAAGAATAAAGAAATAAATAAGTAATAAATAAATATAATAATAATAATAAAACGACAAATAATAAAAACTTAAGAAACCACATATAGTTGGTGGGTAGACAAATTATTTTTTTCAGATTAAAATGAACAAAGCATTATTAGAGCCCTGTAGACATGACAAAACACGACTATAGTCACATTTATACTCTTTTTATTTACAACATATTGCGCAACTGCAGGGTCTTGAGACACATGCTAACTCGCAAACTAGAGAGCTAGCGACCTAAACGGTAGCCTTCAAGTTATTTCCTTTAAACTTAAATAGCCAAAAACTTACCACTTCCACACGGATAGGGAGGATAACTATTAACAGTTATTTAACCTTTAACATGAACATTAATCAAACGTAATAATTTTTTCTGGGTACATGATACCATACAGCATCCATATCAAACTTTCATATCAAGGCGGGGGCCTCAAACTAGTGTCCTGCGGGCCACATTTGGCCCGCGGGCCGCGTGTTTCAGACCCCTGATGTAGGGGTTTGGTTTGTGTTTTAGGGTTTGGTTTGAGTTACAAGGAATGTTGGGTTTGAAGGACTCTATAGTGAGCCCACAAACATGGCCGGGTTAAAGTGAGGTAAAATGAAATGCATATGTATGGAAAATGCAAAAACTCTTCTGTTGATGTTACTTTTTGGAAGCCACCAATGCCAGCTGCTTAAGCCAAATCTTTGGAATGTAATTCAGTCAAGCTAAATATAGGGAGAGAAGGGAACATAATATGGTTCTAGTACACTAATCTGGAACCAATATATAAACGGTATCTCTTGCCATCCATCTCTGAATAACTGCATAAGGTTATCTATCATAAGAAATATGTATTTTTCTAAAGAAAAACACCTCTCAGACAGTGTAAATCAAACACGAGCATTATAATGTTTATAAAGGCAGTGTCTTTCTAATGGTTTGATGTTTGCATGTAAATTCCTAGTGCCAAGCGACAAAGCTTGTGTTTGAGCTCTCACCAGCCCACACAACCCACACAACCCCCAGTGCTCCTCTCGGCTCCTCTGGCTGTGATCGGTATCTGCACACAGGGACCTTCTGTTGCACCCGCGAGCCTGTTTCACATCATGAAAACAAACAGTTTGAAAGAGCAGACACGCGGGGCTCGAACCATTCAAAGGGGTGGGATGAGTAAGTAATATGCACCGGTTTATTTTGGACGCGGGGCCTGGGAAGGAAACTGGATTTTTATAGACATGTTAAATCCTTTTTCACGACGGGGGGAGCTCATAACCTGCCTTCATCTCTACCAGATACTGTACATGCATGGGTGTGAAAAATCATATAAATAATGGTATATTTAACACGATGCAAAAGAGAGACACAATACATCTTACATTTTACTGCCCCTGCATGCAAAATGTAGGATAATTGGATCTGCTACATTTCGCATTTCCACAATGAATGGAATGAACGATTTTGAACATTAGCTCAAGTAACTAGGCTCCTTTACCTATAAAGTGTTATGCCCACTTAGGTGTAAGAGCACAAAAGTAAAAGCTTGCCTGTGTGCATAATGTAATTGTCCAAATGAAACACAAATGCCATTTGCACTCGGATACACCCACGCACTGGTTCATGTGATTTGTATTTTACAATTAAAATAAAGCCCCCCCCCCCTTTTTTTCTAACACACCCTGCCTGGATATGACATTTTCCCCATGAAATATAAGCTAAATGAGAGAAATGTGTCTCTGAGAAGAAACTATTTTGACTGGCATGGCAAAATGAGGACCAGCTGAGAACCTGTACGGAATGTCCCCAACAAATTAAATCCTACGGCAAATTAAAATCGCCATGGACTGCACTAATAGTCTGCAAATCACTGGATAAGTGGCCGTCACATCTGATTTCTCATGCCATGCCTGCACATGTGTAGCTCAGCTGGAGTCAGGACAACCCAGTGAGGAGACTGTCACCCTCTGGAATAGATGACATAAAGTATCATGTTATTTTCTCAAGGGTGTATGAATCACACATGGAGACAGTGCATGGGAACACATAGCCGGGGCATGTGTGTCACATGCGTTTTCCGCATGGGTAGATGTGCATTACCTGCATGCACATACTTTGTGTATGGTACACATGGCAGAAGCGGTATGGATAACGTGAAGTGCTTATTGTGCAGTAGTGAAGCCTGTTTCACTCGTCCTCATACAACACACCCAAAAAGGTCATACACTTCCTGTCACCGATAAGTCAACTTGGCGTCCGTAGATGTCAGTGACAGGAAGTGTAAGTAAGGAAGTGACTTGGCGTCCATCAAACTATGTTGTTGGGAGGCCAAGCCAAGGTACTACTCCATCCCCTTTTGCGAGTACACCAATATCTGTATGTGTATCTGTTCACCCATCAAAATTATCTGCATCCATACCTGTATCATAAATAGGTGTGGCTTATATCAGTACATTATTTTAAGTCTAAAATTAACATGGATTGATGAGAAGTTGCTATTTATTATTATTATTCAGCTACATGTGTACTGTGTATGTGTGCAAGTGATCTGTTGAACTCAGTAGTTTTTAGTATGAACTCTTCTACACATTTCATTCTTTCTAAGTTACTTTTTCTACAATATGCCGTTTAAAAAAATGCATTATCCCTAACGGACACTCGTTTATAATGAGTATCCAGCTCATCCGTGAGTCAGACATTAGCACATTTATTTTATTGCATCACTACATATCACTGCAATGTTTTGAATTGCCTGATGTATTTGCCCCTGAGCTTTGTACTTGATGCAACTTTAACCAATTCTCATAACTGCTAATTTACGATTATCAAGGACTGCTCATACATTTTTTTGTCAAAAGAAGGAGAAAACGAATAGTATATTTGCCAGCAGAGCGAGTTTGAAGAGCGAGGCACCGTTATCCAAGGAATAGGTTAGTTCTGCTTCATTTTATATAAAGGTCAAGCTTTACAGGGGATAAATCGCTTCCAAATGGGCTCTGCAGGGCAGTTTTACCCAAGCCGCAGCATCTTTGGCACGGTCATGTGTGTGCTATCCAAGCGACAGTGGTGTGACAAAGTGTTTTCCCCTTTCCTGATTTGTTATTTCTTTGTATGCTTGTCACACTTACATGTTTGAGCTCATCAAACAAATATAAATTAGTCTGTGACAACACAACTGAACACTAAAATAAACTTTGCATAATTAAAGGAGAAAAAATCTGGAAAAAATGAAACTGAATGAGATCTATCACTCTGGAAAAGCAATTTCCAAAACCTAGGGACTCCATCCAAGGGGTCACAAAAGACCCCACAACAGCAACCAAAGAAATAGTCCTCAATTACCCCAGTTAAGGTCAGTTTTAATGACTCCACCATAAGAAAGATACTGGGAAAAAATGACCTGTGTGGCAGAGTTCCAAGACCAAAAAGAACAGTAAGCCATGTCTCAATTTTGCCGTAAAACATCTTGATGATTCCCAAGACTTTGGGGAAAATACTTTGTGGTCTGACGAGGAGTATGAAAAAGACCATCATACCTACGTACAGTAAAATATGGAGGTGGTAGTGTGATGTTATGGGGCTTTTTTGCTGCTTCAGTACCTGGAAGACAGAACTGTGATAAATGGGCCCATGAATTCTGTTGTCTACCAAAACATCCCCAAACAGAATGTCTGTTAATGAACTCAAGGTAAAACGGGACAATGATCCAAAACACACTAGCAAGTCCACCTCTGAATGGCTGATGAAAAACAAGTGGGGTGTTCCGACCTAAATCCTATTGAGATGCTTTAGCATGACTTTAAAATGGGGGTCCATGCTGGAAAACCCTTAGATGGGGCTGAAGTGCAACAATTCTGCAAAGATGAGTGGGCCAAAATTTTTCCAGAGCGCTGTTAGAGACTCACTGCAAGTTATCACGTATGTTGATTGCAGTTGTTGCTGCTAAGCGTAGGTTAGGTTTAGGGGACAAGCATGTTTTCACACAGGGGTAGGTTTGATTTTCCATTATAATAAAAGGATTGGCTGCACGGCAGATGAGTGTTTAGTGTGCAGACCCCACAGCTAGGAGACCCGAGTTCAATCCCACCCTCGGCCATCTCTGTGTTTTGCGTGTTCTTCCTGTGCATGCGTGGGTTTTCTGCAAAAACATGCTAAGTTAATTGTCCACTCCAAATTGTCCATAGGTATGAATGTGAGTGTGAATGGTTGTTTGTCTATATGTGCCCTGTGATTGGCTGGCGACCAGTCCAGGGTGTACCCGCCTCTCGCCCGAAGACAGCTGGGATAGGCTCCAGCACCCCCGTGACCCTTGTGAGGATAAGCGATAGAAAATGAATGAATGAATAAAAGGTTTGTCCCTGACTGATATTTAAATTTGTTTGATGATCTGAAACATTTAAGTGTGACGAACATGCAAAAAAGTCCGAAATCAGGAAGGCAGCAAACACTTTTACACACCACTGTATAACTGTGCAGTGGAGGGACCCCCCCAACACGAAGCTACACCACACTTAACAAACTGTACTCCAATTGAGCAATGGCTGGTGAACAAGTACCATTTTTTACCAAGTCCCAAATCTGAATGCGCCACTCAAGCAAAACACTAGTTTTATCGTTTCATGATTTCTCCATGAATATCATTTTGGAGGCTGTGCTCCAGCTGCGTGCTCCTGGGGAATGAATGCAAGCGTGAATCTCCAGAGCCACTTGGATAAGAATACTCCATGCAACACTGCATTTTGCTAAATAACCAATGTTTGATAGACACAAACGTTTCGCTGTATGAACCCTCTGGGTGCGAGTGGAATAAATTAGCATTCCAATTGTGCTGAAGAAAGAAAGAAACGACAAGTAGATTTTGCCAACAACACAAATCGACCCAATAACAAATGATTGAACAGTAGAGTAGATTTCCTCCTCTGCAGGCAGACCTTGTACTTTTAGACTCCTTAGAATGTGACTTATTGAATTGTTCCTTATGTAAAGTCAAGAATGACTAGCCTATGACTTTGGCCTATTATTAGTCTAAAAGAGCAGGAACCAATTAACAGCTAGCGATCAACGAGCGAGGACTGTATCTTCAAAACCAGTGCATATGAGCCCAGGAATCCATCCTGAACATTTTTCATCGCTTGTCCACCCGCAAGCGTCGATTGCTGCTCGAAATGAAATGCCACATAGGTACTTGAATGAAAATGAATGAATCAACGAAAAGTCATAGCGTCATGTTCTGTTGTTAAATGAGGTCTATGGGGCCAGGGGCCATTTGCTTTTGTGGCTATTTTATCATTACCTTACATTGTAAAGGAGCCTCAAAAAGGGAAGTGAAGAATATTCATTCATTCATTCATTTTCTACTGCTTTTTCCTCACGAGGGTTGCAAGGGTGCTGGAGCCTATCCCAGCTGTCTTTGGGCGAGAGGCGGGGTACACCCTGGACTGGTCGCCAGCCAATCACAGGGCACATATAGACAAACAACCATTCACACTCACATTCATACCTATGGACAATTTGGAGTGGCCAATTAACCTAGCATGTTTTTGGAATGTGGGAGGAAACCGGAGTACCCGGAGAAAACCCACGCATGCACGGGGAGAACATGCAAACACAGAGATGGCCGAGGGTGGGATTGAACTCGAGTCTCCTAGCTGTGAGGTCTGCGCGTTAAACACTTGACCGCCGTGCAGCCAATCCTTTTATTATAATGGAAAAATCAAACCTACCCCTGTGTGAAAACATGCTTGTCCCCTCAACCTAATAACTGTTTGGGCTACGCTTAGCAGCAACAACTGCAATCAACATACGTGATAACTTGCAATGAGTCTCTAACAGGTCTGCGCGCTAACCACTCGACCGCCGTGCCGCCTGTGAAGAATATTGATTTTGTTAGTATTATAATTTTATCCTAAAGTCAATATAACACGCATATAGCTTTTTATTTTTGACATATCATAAGCCCTATGCATTTTATTATATTCTTATTATCACATTTGGATACTAATGTAAAAAGTATTTTTCAGTGTTAATATCAGTTATTGTTCATGTCTGCAATAATTTTAATTATGGAAAATGGGGTAGATGATTAGATTTTTGATTTGATTTGACTTGACTTACTTGACCTGAGCACTGACTGATTGTCTCCACAATGACTTGGGACTTGCTTGAGACGTGAAGGTTAGGACTTGCACGACGGACGAGTGGTTACCTTGCAGGTCACACAGCTAGGGGACCCAAGTTCGATTCCACCTTCAGCCATCTCTGTGTGGAGTTTGCATGTTCTCCCCGTGTGTGTGCGGGTTTTCTCAGTGTACTCCGGTTTCCTCCCACATTCCAAAAACATGCTAGGTTAATTGGCCACTCCAAATTGTCCATAGGTATGAATGTGATTGGGAATGGTTGTTTGTGCTCTGTGATTGGCTGGCGACCAGTCCAGGGTGTACCCTGCAAGTCACTCTATTATGAACAGTTGATCTAGTTGAGTTGAGGTCACCACTGTTAACAATGAGAAGCTTTTCCAGTGATACGGATGCTGCCGTACAGCATCGTATTGCCACCTCAAATAAAGATTTGGCACATTTTTTGTCGTTTCTCATATTTATATTTCTTGTGTCTCTGCAGGTGTCCCTTCTAGCCCAAGAAATGTCATTTCCATCGTGAATGAGACCTCTGTGATACTGGAGTGGCATTCTCCCAGGGAGACGGGCGGCAGGGACGATGTCGTTTACAACATCCTGTGCAAAAAGTGTCAGGCCAACCGGCTTGCCTGCTCCCACTGTGACGACAATGTGGAATTTGTCCCTCGTCAGCTGGGTCTGACCGAGACCAGGGTGTTCATCAGCAACCTTTTGGCGCACACTCTCTACAGCTTTGAGATACAGGCTGTTAACGGTGTCAGCAATAAAAGCCCCTATCCGTCACAGCATGTGTCCATAGACATCACCACCAACCAGGCTGGTAAGTGGCCGCTTTGACAAGGTGTTATAATGATGAAGATGGGAATAATTAGCCTCATATCAACATTTAATTATGCTATATATGTCTTTAGTAAACACCCCCCCCCTTTTTGTAAGTCATGATGTCACTTGCTCCTGCTGGGGAACTGTTATTCTATTATTTATGGGCTGTATGTGTGAAACATTTGAGTTCTTCAGCGTCTCAGGTCACTGCATGGTTGACTGCAGCGCCTAAGGGATTTTACATAGCTCAGCTGTGAATAATGGTAATATCTTTAAGGTGTACAGCACAGTAGTAGCTGTTAAAAGGCCAGTAAAGAATGCAATGTCAAATAAGGATATATATACTTAATATTCTGATATACAGACCATTTTGTGACAGGCACCATATCCCTTTCATTTTCGGTTTATTTCCAGATCAAACCAATGATAGAAATAGCCACATTTTGCATATTTGAGATTAATGCACTTCTTGCTTTTTAACAATCGTAACGATTCCACCACTTTCATTTGAGATGTTTATCAATCCTCAATGTGATTTTTTTCCCTTCCTATTTCTCTTTGAGGCTCACATCTGCGTCTTGCAGACTGACAAGTCTCTTTGTTGTTTTCCTTGGGTCTTTGCTTAATGAGACTTTGTTTTGAGCGCAACATCGCGCAGCCAGTCTCCACTTCTGTCGTCACAGAAGGCGACACTCCACTCAAAACCTGTCTGTACATCTTCAGATTCCCAAAGCAGTGTTCGCCTGAGCTCTTTAGTTAACACAAGCACGGAGTGGAGCTTTCATTGCTGCAGGTTTTGATGCCTTTGTGTGTTTTAAATTAAATGGAGTGCTTTTATGAGAGTCTGAGAGCTATTGTTTAGGGGTGTTATTCTTAGACGGGGCCTGGTGTCAGCAGACATGTTGAACCACATTCACCTATATGGTTGTGTAACGGCTGGGCAGGTTCATCTCTGGTCAATGCTTCAATGTCAGTGCAGTGAGCCTGCAGGAGGATTCAAGGTAAATACGCAGACGGATTGTGCTTGATTCTGTCTCATCTATTGTATGTGTATACTGTATATATGCAGGTGTGATCCTACTTGTGTTGGAGCTCCAGCCAACCACTGCAAATGACCTTCATGCTATTACTTCCGCCATTCTGTGTGTGTGTCTTTGACGAGGATGCTGTTTTGACCAAACTTTGTCATCCTTTCACAAGGATAATACAAATAAAGCACAAAATAATCCATAAGGTTTTCATGCAAAAGTGGAATTGCAGTGGAGTGAAAGACGAGCTGTAGTTGACAGCAGCTTCATGACTTCATGACTTCCTGCCTCACATTGCATGGTTGTCATGTACCACACTGTAAACGGCAGCTCAGTACACAGTACACCAGTAGAATACTACACCATATTCCATATCATATCTTTAAATGCGTCTTCTGAATCCCTTATATTTGTATTTTCCTTCATTTACCCATTGTTATGCTTTTTAGGCATATTTTTGGTTCTACCCATGCGTGCATGTTTTTTTTTTTTTTTTTTACCAAAAACGATGCATGCATTCCAAAAACATGCTAGGTTAATTGGCGACTCAAAATTGTCCATAGGTATGAATGTGAGTGTGAATGGTTGTTTGTCTATATGTGCCCTGTGATTGGCTGGCCACCAGTCCAGGGTGCATCTCGCCTTTTGCCCGAAGACAGCTGGGGTAGGCTCCAGCACCCCTGCGACCCTTGTGAAAATGAATGAATGAATGTATGCATATTTTTGACTAATAATAGTCAGTATTCCATTGTGTAAAAGTGGCAATCCACTTATTTATTTTAATGAGTTAAGCAGCAAAATTTGAACCGGCGAAGTTGCAAGGGAAAAGTGTTTGAATTTTTTACACTAGATGGTAGATGATCAGAAACTAGCTATTTGAGCTACAGTGCTAACATGTTATTCATAAATTTTACAGTAACATTATGGTAAGTTGACCTATTCACTCCAGAATAAAAAAAACGCTCTTTGATCAAGCCGTCTGTAACGGATTGATGGATAGATGGCAGAGCTTTATTTTAAGTCTGCTTTTTTACAAACACATTCTTCCTCCTTAAGATGGTGGGCTCAGCAAGCCTGGGGCGGGTCAGAGGCAGAGGCAACTGTTTCAGAACCTCTTCTCTCATAAGTCGAGAAAACAAGTGAGGGGAATTTTGCTCAGGTTTTGTCGTGGCACACGTTAGAGTTGTGGGATCATAAATAGGTCAATTTTGCATAACAGGACACCTTCAGTGACCCATGTAATGTGGGAATTATTCTGAAGAGAAGTTGGAGGGAAGACAACCAAACGGTGCAACCATGACAGTGAAGGAACGTTGAGAGTAAATTGGTCTTATAACGAGTTTGGCCTAATGGTGCTTTGACAGGCTAATAGCACGCGTGACAGATAGATGGAGACAAAGAAATACCAATGTCTATTGTTGAGGCTCAGGGCGGTAATGAAGTGTAATCTGCCAAGACCGTGTCCCACGCTGCGTGGCCTTTTGTTGTTAGATGATTGCGTTGTTGCTATTACACAAGGGGACACTGAAGATGCAGAATTCATTGTTGAAAAAAAACATATTAGAATATCCAAATTGATGTTTGACTCAGTTGACTAAAAATGCGTTGCGTTGTCCATTGAAAGTGTTCTCTGCCGTTATGTGTGTCATTGGAATGAAACAACTTTGGCATTTTAGTGGAAGCTGACACGCCAGATGGTTTGTTTCAGAAAGGAGTTTCTTTCATAAATCAATCTGGAAAAAAGCCATGCCCTTTGAAATGGGGGGAAAAAAAGATGGAAACTGATTAGATGAATGTTGTTACCTCTATTACAGGCCCATCACTTTTGCAAGTAGGAGTGCCACTCTACCAAAGACCGGACTACAATACTCACCAGGAATTTGGCATTTAACTACATTTCATGAATTGACAATGTGCAACAGGGGCATTTTATTCATTGTTATTTTGCAACAATTTTAAAAAGGTATGAGAGAGTCTCTGTCTGAATGTTCTAGAACTCCTGCTTCGATGCTGGTGTTTTATTGACCGAAAGCTTTTCTTTTGACAGAAAACTAGTTGAGACTGAATCAACAGCACCTCTGCTGGTTGCAACCAAGCAATGCACTCCACTTTGCCTGGACATGTGATTAATCAACTATCATTTCCACCCTGTCGATATAGTTAATTTAATAATATAAGACAGATCGAAACCGTGCCTGATTAAATATATGCTGGGTTTTTTTTCCTTCTTTATTTTGAACATCATCCAAAGCACAACAAACCAAACATAAATCAACACAAATAAAAATACCTATGTATATATAAACGTACACATGTTCGAAATGGAATGGGAAGAAGTCAAGACTTATCTAGTCCCACCCCCCTAACCACCCAGATTCCAACCTCATATATTATTCCTTGTCTACAAGAATGAAAACCCCACATCCAACCACCCTCACCCAGCTTGAGGCACCCAACTACGTGCCAAGAGCAACCAGTTCATTACTAGTCATTGTATCGTACGCAGTCCAGTACAAAAGAAAAAAAAATGAAACCACTCCAACTATACACCACACCAGTCATCACAAGCTAACATGGATATAAAAAACATTTTAACATTTTTATTTTTTACCATGTTAAGGTAAAAAATAAATGTGAGAGAAAAAACAAAAATATTCTTTAAAATACCTCAAATTAAATAATCACATTTGAGTCTTACTACTTCCCTTTTGTCACTGCTATCCCAACTATAGTGTTTTACAGTGGTTGGTCCCATCATTGTTTTTAAGGTTTGACATTGTGTTGTACTGCAGTTAGTTCAATCAGGGCTGCCGCTAACTTTTATTTTCGTAGCCGATTCATCTGAAGCTTGTTGTTTTAATTAATGGAGTAACCAAATCAATATGAACCAAAGAGAAACAGTTAGTGGTTTGGTCCACAACATATCAGAAAAGATGCAAAAATGTTTTCCAAAGACAAAAATGATGAGTGTGGATATCTGAACACAAACGTAATAGGCCTGCTTTCATGAATATCGATTAAATTGTCGATTAAATGACTCAATTAATTAACTCTTCAATTAATCGAGTCATTGTTGCAGCTCTAAGTTCAATTGATCATCCTTACCTGGCACAGACTGTATTCACAACTTTTGTAGCACTGAACAAGGAAGGGGCGGCACGGTGGTCAAGTGGTTAGCGCGCAGACCTCACAGCTAGGAGACCAGGGTTCAATTCCACCCTCGGCCATCTCTGTGTGGAGTTTCCATGTTCTTCCCGTGCATGCATGGGTTTTCTCCGGTTTCCTCCCACATTCCAAAAACATGCTAGGTTAATTAGCCACTCCAAATTGTCCATAGGTATGAATGTGAGTGTGAATGGTTGTTTGTCTATATGTGCCCTGTGATTGGCTGGCGACCAGTCCAGGGTGTACCCCGCCTCTCGCCCGAAGACACTCCCGCGACCCTTGTGAGGAAAAAGCGGTAGAAAATGAATGAATGAATGAACAAGGAAGCATTTGTTGAAAAGCAGCTAGCTAAAGTTAGCTAACTGAATGTGTGTCAAATTTTGAATGCTATCATGTTATAAGTAGAAGCTTCCAATACTTTTTTCCTACTACCCACAAACAATGACAGGTGATGGAAGATGGTATATATTTTGAGCCGACCGCAAAAAAGATTAATTTCTGCATTGTCATAAGTTTGTTATTGTAAGTGACAGACCTGGGACCAGTCACCGTGTGTGACCTGCTGGTCACTAAGGAGGCCACGTCGGTTAGAAACATGAGTAGACACGGGAGGAAAAGGGGGAGGTGAAGGGGAATTAATCAAGCAACTGAGAAGCAACAGAGAGAGTTTAAGAGATGTAGCGAGAATGACTGCAGAGGCCAACTAAAACGCCCTCGAGCCCACCCTGTGTCTGGAAGGAAAAACTGATCAATTGTGTGATTTAAGAGTCCATTCACTGTGCCTGTGGTTTCCAGGACAGATACCGCGCATATACCACTATTTGTAAGTAGTATATAGTTAACATTTTACTTCTCTTTTACTTCTAAATCTAGTCCCATAATTGTTTTTGGCTCCATTAGATCACAAAGCTATTGCTATCATTGCATATCAAGATCTGGCCAGACCTGATTCACACACAAATGTTTTTCTTTCTGAGCATTGCGCCATGCTCCATATTTGTCTGAACTTACTGGCATCCTAACCTACATTGTGAGCCAACAATCCATCAGCCCGAAGTTGCCAAACATATCTACAAACATTCATCCATGCGGCTGTTCTTTCTGAAGAGCTAGTCCATCACAATGTAAACATCACTGTCTTCCACCTTCTTAGCGCAAAAGAATCTTATTCACAAGACACTAAAAGGTGACACGCTTGGACTGAAATCCAAACATTGAGAGGCATTCAAAAGATCTGCACTCTCTCTGGGTTTGAGAGTGACACAAGATGTTGTGTATACCTGTCAGTGAAGGCACCACTCTGTCTTTTCAGTTTGCAGTCTATTTGTTCTGGTTTTTTTCCCCCCTGGCAGCGTTGGATCAGAGCAGCTTTGGATCAAGTTTCATCATCTGCCTTACACAAGGGTGCCGGGTTCTTTACGTTTGATGTTGGTTGCCAAAAATGTCCCCATTGAAGAGTCTTAAGAAGTAGGGTAATGTTCAGGTCTTCCTGGTTTTATGTGATCTTGCTGAGCGGTTCACACTGTATACAGTACAGTAATGTTGAAAGTGGTCTTTCCCAACGTAGTTATGGTGAATGTGGCTATTATATTTATGGGATATACAGTCATCTTATGTTTATCATAGTTAATTGGTTCCTGACCCGACCATGAGAAGTGAATTTCCATGGATTCCGTGTTTATAAATGGACTATTTTGGTAGTTAGTGTTTTCAACACTATTAGAGCCCTCTAGGCATAAACTTAACACCCCTATAGTCACTATATGCAATTGTATTACACAAAATAGTAAACATAATAAAGTTCGTAAGCCATTTAAGGCTGCAGGTGTGTGTTGCTCTAAATGTTTCTCCTCGGGGAACTGAGACAGAACTGACAGTAATTGGCGTCAGGGCTCAGGGTTGACTTTCAGCTTTGCGTGGGTAACGGCCCCAAAAGTATCCCATATTTTTGTTAGGGTTTGTTGTGCCTGTTGTGAGCAAATTTAAACCAGCAATAAAAACCTGGGGCAGCACGGTGGTCGAGTGGTTAGCACTACTAGGAGGACCAGGGTTCGATTCCACTCTCGGCCATCTCTGTGTGGAGTTTGCATGTTCTCCCCGTGCATGTGTGGGTTTTCTCCGGGTACTCCGGTTTCCTCCCACATTCCAAAAACATGCTAGGTTAATTGGCCACTCCAAATTGTCCATAGGTGTGAATGTGAGTGTGAATGGTTGTTTGTCTATATGTGCCCTGTGATTGGTTGGCGACCAGTCCAGGGTGTACCCCGCCTCTCGCCCGAAGACAGCTGGGATAGGCTCCAGCACCCCCCGCGACCCTCGTGAGGAAAAAGCGGTAGAAAATGAATGAATGAATAAAAACCTGGGGCGGCACGGTGGACGAGTGGTTAGCACTACTAGGAGGACCAGGGTTCGATTCCACCCTCGGCCATCTCTGTGTGGCGTTTGCATGTTCTCCCCGTGCATGCGTGGGTTTTCTCCGGGTACTCCGGTTTCCTCCCACATTCCAAAAACATGCTAGGTTAATTGGTGACTCCAAATTGTCCATAGGTATGAATGTGAGAGTGAATGGTTGTTTGTCTATATGTGCTGTGATTGGCTGGTGAGCCAGTGTACCCCGCCTCTTGCCCAAAATGTAGAATGCTACATTTCATCAGCGTCTTTGAATGCATCTTTTGAATGCCTAATGTTTATATTTTAGTTCAGTTAGTAGTTTTTGTGCTTGAAAATGTAAGTAAAAATAGAAAAGTATGTAACATTTGCTTAAACATACATAGTTTTGACTAATAGGCCGTATTGAACCACAAAACAGCATGATTTATTAAATATAATATACTGTATTTTTTAGAGTGACTATGAAATTTGAAGTACAAAATGGCAAGGGATGACTGAAAATATTTACACATAGAAAATATATATTTTCATCATTTCTTCCATTCCCTGTCGCTCTTGCTTCCCACCCCTCTTCTCTCTGTCATAGCTGGACACTGAGCGGCTTTGACTTTGATTAATGGTGAGCCAAGGTTTGTATTAAAAGCCAGGGGCAGCAAGTTGGGCCAGATAAAAAGTAGAGCACCGGAGGAATGGTTGGGAGGGGGCGTGGAAAGAAGCTCACAGGGCACAGTCACCAATCATTGTCAGCATCACTGTCCCTGGGTGACAGTGGGGGACACACTTGGAGGAGGACACTGGTGCTTCATTAGGCAGAACCTCACCCTGAACGCAGACATATTGGCGCTTTGTACACAGGAGAGCAGAACTATATAGATTCAAATTCAAAATTCTGAATCTGATGATGTAAAAAAAAGTACAGTAGGTCATAGCATTTTATTGTAACGTGGCGTTTTGCACAAGTACAATCCCAAACCCTTTTTCCCGCTGCCGGAATTTCAACATGGAATGCACCTCTCCCGTGGTCTGTCAAGAACAGCATGTGCCTGCGGTCGGTATTTGATAATGCAGCCCAGGTAGCCCAACCTAACCCTGTTTATTGGAGCGTGAAGCAGCCTGAGAGGCTGAAGTGCAGGAAGGTGACGCTCTGCTCACACTCTCTGTCGAGGGGTGGAGGGCGACAAGAGCCAAGGGAGGCAGATGTCACAGAATCCCTTGACATCTACAAGATAAACACAACCCAAATATTTGTTTACATTTGCATTTTTGCAGTGTTAGCCAGCACTTCAATGTAGAAATATTTGCACCAATTAAAGCGATATAATAGGTCATCTAATTCTAATGATTGTAAGTAAAGACAAGCAAAGAAGTAGTCGTTAATTTTCTTTTTCAGAACTGTGACTGCTCTATGTGGGTGAAGAAATGGAATAGAAATAGAGCAACTACTCAGGAAGTCGATAAAAAGAAACATTAAGTTGAAAGAGGATGCCATTTGCGGTCTTTTGAGTAAGAGAAGACACTTACAGAAAGATAGCAAGTGGAAGCCAATGACAAGGCCTTAACAGCAAGCAGACAGGCGAAGAGTCAAGTGACTGAATATAGACCATGAACTTTTATGGCTAAAGAAGTGGAGTGGAGATTTTCTTCCATACAAACACTGACAAGTTCAACTCAATATGAAGTACTTTTTTTCTTTTAATCAAACTGACTTGTAAGGTCACAAGTTGCTTTGATGATGAATAGGTTTTTGGAGGATTTACTGAAATCCACCAAAATTACCCTTTGGTACACTTTTATGGTGTTTATGGTAATTGTCAAGCTGATGCAAATAGCTTCCTGCTTTTCAAGACCAATGCCAATAACCGATAACTTTATATTACTGCAGTTGCCCCTGCAAAAATAAATTAATGAATAAATGATGGCTATTTCGGGGTAGGTTATGGTCTATTACCAGTCAAAACATTGAAATATGAGCAGTATGTAATATTCTGGTCACTAGTTGGTAGTAATGACACAAAACATTGATCAGACATTACCTTACATTACATTACCTTAACACTGCATGACGTAATGAAGTCGACCATGCCATGCCTCACACAATAGAGTGAAAAAGGTTACCCTCCCATCCTGTGTGGAAGTGGTATGTTTTAGGCTTGTTACATTTAGAAGAAATACCTTTTGAGACTAAATGGGTGATATTTGCAAGCTTGGTAGCTAGCAGCCCTGCAGCATAAGAGTTGCAATGTGGTGTAAACAATGAATAATAGGAGTGTAAAGATGGCTATGGTGGTGTTATTTCATGTCTAGAGGGCTGTAATAATGTTAAAAACTATATTTAGAAAGTCATAAATAGGTTTTCAATGCTCTGACTGCAAAAATATTTTATTTATTAACATTGAACCCTATATTGCGGAATTAATTTAACACAGAGCTGTTTTTTAATTTTATCAGATTTATTGGTAGAGCATCATAACTCCTCATATCGACCCGATAATTAATATCATATTTATTAACTCATTCACTGCCAGCCATTTCCAGAGAAGAGAGCTCCATACTGCCAGTTTGGGGGCATTTTTGCTGAACTTTCAATACCCAACATCAACATCTGTGAATATGTAACAGATATATTATGTTTTTTTTCTCCATAGAGATTATGTCTCCTTTTGTTCCTGTGTGCTTCTCTGTGCTGTTCACTGCCCGGATACCTGACCACCCCCCCTCACTCTGCTGCAGCAGAGAACACGAGATGTCATATTTATGTTCATATACATTGACAGTTACAAGTGACCCTATGGAGGCAGTCATAACTGTAAATTGGCCCTCAATGAAAACGAGTTTGACACCCCTGCACACTGAAGTAGTGGTTTATTTAGATGAAATGGAAGAAAATCCCATGGTAGTTATAGTCCCACCAATGATACCTATGTTTATGATTTCTATTGCTGCAATTCTCTCTTGGTAAGTCTGTGACATTTAGGAACCTGACAACCTGGCTAGATTGTGTATTAGCAGCAAATGAACCCCCCCAAAGAAAAGAACCCAGGAAATGTATTTTTGTCTAGTTTGTTTAACTCCTTTGATGCTTCTGTCAGCCGTGACAAGGCAGGGACTGAGTCCGTAAATGTCACAAGTGTGAATGTCTGCCAAGAGATAAAGACGGAGTAATTCATTCTGCTGTGGCATATGACACCCAGTTCCGGTCCAAAAGAAAGAAAATTGGTCTAAATCAATATATCTGAAAACAAATGTGAAATGGTTCTGTCTCCCAGTTAGAACTACAACTTAGTACCTCCAGTCCAAGTCAGACATGGATTATCTATTTGAAGTTTTAGTATAAGTTTCATTAGTAGTGCATCAAATGCATCCTAGAATTTATATTTATTTAATTTTATATAAAATTATTTATGGTGTAATAAAATGTTATTAATTTAATGAGCTGCCCTGCAGTTGTATGTTCATTTTGTGATAACATAATACCTTCACTTCCACGTAAAGCTTACTTTTGTGGCTCAAATTAAGTGACTGGCCTGCTGCCCTGCACGTGTAATCCAAGCTCCTTCGTAGTGGCTGTGTGATTACTGGCCAATTAAAGCAAACTGATTGTATCAGACAGTGTTTGCAAAAGTTGGATACAGTACTTCCTGTTACCAGAAATATCTGGTTTGATGAGGAAGCTCACAAAAAGTTTAACTTTTTTTTTTTTTTTCCCTAAAGCTCCTTCCATCGTTCCCATCATGCACCAGATCAGCTCCACCATGAATAGCTTTACACTGTCATGGCCGCAACCAGAACAGCCCAATGGTATCATACTGGACTATGAGCTCCGTTACCACGAGAAGGTAAGATACTTCTTTTAATACATGTGAAATGTGTCATTTGCTCTTTAGTACAAAAGTACTGCATTCTATCTTTATTGAACCCACCGTAATGTCCTGAACATGGACTCTTAAGGATCTAGTACTACAAAAACACAAGTCAAATCTGCAGTTTTTCAGGATGTACTATGAAATTGAAGATGCTTTAAATCACATGTGGTGCTGTTTTTAAGGGTATATTATTTATATATACATTATATATTCTATATTATTAGTGGTCATCAACCATTGTGAGCCCACAGACTGGCAGACATTCGCACAAGCAAATATACAACATTATAGTGATATAATGCATATTTATTTATTATGTTCTGTGTTGTCACTCTTCTGGTCTGTCGCTGCACACAACCAAGGATCAAATCAGGGTCCACCTTGAGTGTTTCAAGCGCGCTAGCCATCAAGCTAAAAGCCCAAGCTGTCAACTTGATGTCTCGTGTGACTTTTAAGGCGTCGGGAAGTGAAGTTTACAATGTATTCTCACACAGACATGCACAATATCAGATTAAAAGCACAAAATGAATACAGACTCTCCATTGGTACGAGGCTGGAGTTGTTTTTTCTTATAATGTAATATTGTTTGGTGTGTTAATTGACTCGAGGTTGAGCACTGAGCAAATATTCACATTAGAACTCAAACCTTAGCTTTATATACAATCACACACAGCATCAGCATAAGGATGTCGTGGAAAAACACCATATGTGTAGAAGACCTCATTCTCAACCAACCTTGTTCAAGCTGTTCTGCTATGGTCGAAACTGTGCTGCCCTGCCTTTATTTCTCAGTCTCATCATCTTATCTGCACATTGAGCTTCCAATATCACAGAGGGGTTTAAGGTCATATAGTTCCACACTGAATCAATGCCATCAGTGCGTGTCCTCTTACACATCAACCAAAAATCTTACTGGACATCTGCGAGCGGTGTCTCGCATATTGGTAATATGTTCTATCGCTGTGTTTGCTGCCTCTCCTCCGACTGTTATTGGGTTTCTGCTGCAGATGAAGCAAATATGTTGACCTGTGCTCTCACCCTGCTGTGAAAATGCATTGCGTCTGAGGAGTGTATCACATCGATCCGTCTGCTCCCACCCTACACACACACACACACACACACACACAATGTGTCTGCTTTATTAAGTTGCCAGCCTAACCCCTTGGAGCCTATACTGCTTCTGTATTGACCTGTAGCCTTTTCCCATGGCTTTGGATATAACGATACCAAGAGATCAAAGCCTCTGTCTTTTTTTTTGTCCTCTTAAAGCTGATCAATAGGTGGTGCCATGTTGGTCATGCACTTTTGCTTTTTACGAGATTGGGTGAGTTTCATCCTTCACATCCTGAATAATAGATATAAAGCTATTGAGAGAGTACATGTACAAGTGAATTATTTATTTCAAACTAATTTTTGGATAAGTTCATGGATCAATATTTGCAACGCCACCTTAAAATGCATTGTTATTTTTTGCTTTATTTTTTACCATTGTTTAGTCAGCTAGTGTAATGCTTTACTCTGCTACCTTTATACTCCTTTATTTTTGGCTTATTCTGTATTACTGGATAGGCTATATACAATCGGTATTAACTTTACTATTACTCATGCTTATATTTTTTTCCGCCTCAGAATTGTTAACTTGATTGATCGGGGTGTCCAAAGTGTGGCCTGTGGGCTTTTGCAACCTGGACCTTTGATTTTTATTGGCCCGCGGCACATTGTAGAAATGAAACTCAACCTGAAACCACAGTAAAAATAGGGAAAATAAAACAGAAAGGCAAAATGTAAGCAAGATGTTTTTTTCAGACATGTTGAATTGTGCAAGTGTAAATGTGACGCACTTGTTAAACACGTTAAAAAACCTATGCCTTGTATCCTTTATGTCATGAAAAGATCCCAATCGTAAAGGACTTGAGGAAGCTTATCTTTGAGACTCAGCTCAGTGTCATGTAAATAGCAATCATACAAGCTCCTAGTTCATGAATATCAATGAAACCTAATCCTATTGATGTTTATGTTGCACGTCCTCCTGCAAATAGATGAGTGTAACCGCAAATTAAAGTCTAATCACTAAGGACAGGATTGTATGGAGTTCATGCAGGTAAACACACAGCTCGACAATAGTTTGCATGCATTTCCATTCGATGATGATTACTTTTAGAAAGAATGTAATGGCAGTGATGTGGTAGCGAGATCTACTTGGACAACACCTTTGTGTTATTCAAGTTAACTTTTGAATTCAGTAGTGTTTCTCACCTTCATTATCAAAGTGCTGGCATTTGATAAAGAAGGTGTGGGCTGTGGGCTGTTTTGTATCTGTGATCAAAAGAAAAGCAGGGGAAAAACTGTGTTAGTTAGCAAAGAATTACCGTATCACCCACTGATGACATCATAGTCAGGAGACAGAGCTGACTTCTAGGTATTAGCAAGTTGCCTGCAAGGGCGTTTTGTGACAAAATACACTAAGAACACAGTTGGGCTCATGCAGTGTATTAATAACACAACAAAATTAGTGCCATATTGTATACTAACCAGAAAATGTACACAAATTACGGAAAAAAATTGCCATAGAGTTTAAAAAAAAACACACTAACCAGAGGCCTTCTGTTCTGTGCATCTTAGCAGTCTTGCAGTTCCACTGTTTGTTGTTTTTGGGTGTGATTGTCCCAGCATTCCTTGCACAGTCAGGGAACACAAAAGTTGCCTGCCTGCAAACTCTTTCTTGCTAATTCAAATGCCAACTTCTCCTGTCACACCTTTTTTGTTGTGAATTCCACTTATTTGTGTAACACGGCATCTTTTTTCCTGGCTCGTTGTAAACTTGAAAAAAGAATGGGACTGGAAAACAGTTTGAAAATGCCCCATTTATAAGATACATATCGTATATAGTTGGTCTATATGTGCCCTGTGATTGGCTGGCCACCAGTCCAGGGTGTACCCCACCTCTCGCCCGAAGACAGCTGGGATAGGCTCCAGCACCCCCCGCGACCCTCGTGAGGATAAGCGATAGAAAATGAAAGAATGAATATCTTATATAAATATACAATTATGCTAAATATACTGTAGAATCCTCTAGAATGCAGCAAAACTGTCTAAAAAAACTGTCCAATTACAATGCCAAAGTAAGAATCATTTAACAAAACAATGAAAATGTTTCATGAACATGTTTCATATACTATATCAAAGATGGCTTCTTACTGTCTTTTGACATTTTTGTGTCACGGCTAGCTAAAAGATACCCAGTCACAAAATAGCGAAATACATTTAACAAGGAATTTGGCCATGATACGAGTCATTTTGGGATTAACATACGTACTTATGCACGTATGTACTGTGCAATTTCTAGGAAAGCAAGTGGGTATTACAAGTGTTATAAATATAGCGGCAGGCTGCTGAATCAAACAGCTGACTGGGAAATTTGAGTGCAAAAAAAAAACGGTAGTCAGAAATTCTGCCAGCACGTTGGCAAACGCTTGACCCGTATTCTTTATGGAATTTCTCTGCACATGCAAAATAAGACATGAGTAATATACATAACACACAGCAAATGTTTTACAGCACTAGATAAGGTTGTTCTTTTATAGCAGTTCATTGTTTTCAGACCAGACTGTGATAATTTAATTTCTTTGAAAACCTGTTTCTGACTTTCTACATATGTTTTTATAAACATTATTAGAGCCATATAGACATGAAATAACAGCCTTATTGTCACCTTTGTATTCCTATTATTCTTTGTTTACACTACACACTAATGTGCAGTCACAGTGGAGAAGATGGACAAAGTAAGAAGCCAAAAACATACCACTTCCACACGGAAGGGGAGAACTTGTTTTCACACTTTCACCCTGGTTGACTCCATGCACTATTATGGTGCTTTTATGGTAACGTCTCGTCAGTGTAACACTACTGATGCCTAGTGACCAGAATACTACATACAACTTGTCCTACCAAATTTTATAGGCCATAGTCAACCACAAAACAGCCATCATTTATCAAGTCATTTTTGAAAAACATCAACAACTGGACTGTGTATTGCAGATAATTAGTCTCATCTTCAGCAGTACTGAGCATCAATGCATACTGTATAAAATAATGTCAAATTGTATGGAAAAAAATTGCATATACTGTATAAATACATGTTCCACCACCACATAAACCTTTCACTCACCAATGACAGTGTTTACTGAGCAATCAGTTCACCGTGTAAACTGAATGCAGTAACAAGGCATGTATTAGTGTTACCAGATGTCATGTTAATATTTCTCCAAACTAAAATGAAGTATCTAGTCCACCAGTCATAGACGGTTTACAGTATATGCAGCCTTGGCATGGAGGAATGGTGGTGCGATGTGATAGCAATGACCACAAAAAGGACGGCATCTTCCTCAAGCCACCTTATCATTTCAAAGCTCAGCATGCTGTAAATTGAGCAGCTAAATAAATTAGAAATTTGTGAGAGGAAAAAGTGGAATACCATACTCCTCTTTCCATTCTACTCTCCACCTTTTACTCTTATTTTCCTCTGAAATTTTTGTGAGGGTGGAAATAACAGAGCATAGCGAAGGTCAGGCCCTCCATTAAGGCTGGAGCAGAGCAGCCACTCGCTACGGTCACACATGCTCCTGTGGTGGGGGAGTGTGTGTGTGGTGGGGGGGGGGGGTGGGGGGGTGGGGGGGGGGGGGGTTAGGATGACAGCAGCAATATATGACATTTAATAGCAGAAGAAGAAGTTTTTTTCCCCTCTCCAGTTCTGAACCATTGGCCCAACTCCACAACTCTGAAAATCGTACTTTTGCTTTCCATGCAATTATCAGCTTCTCAAAAGAAAACCTAGAAAGATGTATTTATTATTCTTCCCTGTTGGCCGTCCAAGCAGCCCACAGCACTTTAGTAGACGCACAGATGTTGTACAGACAACTTTTTAGATGTTAAATCAAACCTTTGAAAAGCAGGGATTCACGTTCCTTCCACCAGACACTTCTTTCTTCTTTCCATCTTTTTCTTTCCTCACCCCGCAAGCTTGTCATTCTCCAGGTATGGAGACGACCGAATATAATGCTCCGCCATCCCAAAGGAAATGACTGTGGCAAGAAGAAAAACGACTTGCGAACTCATTCAGGAAGGATTTTATTTTACCCCTGTCTTACCGCAACATCAAGAATGGTGTCCTGGCAGGACCTGGGGAATGGAAAGATCAGATCTATTTCATTTTTGACATATTTAGATCTCATTCGGTGTTCTGTCATTATTTTCTTTATGTGCCAAGAAGATTGAATACGATCTCTTCTTCTCGTATGTGTCAGTAACTGGAAGAAAAGCTCTGACTTGCTTGGAATGAAATTGCATACATGGCATCATGCATGAACACAGTTAATCTATTTTTATCAGTTTGTATGTAAAGTGCAAGAATAATTGTATGAGACCTGTGTGGATTGAGAAATGGCAAAGTGTGGATCAGTGTTGTTTAATTAGATCATTAATTATGTCTAGTTTGGACATTGTAGATGCTGTTTCTGCCATTGACTAACAAAATACTAAAATACTAAATACTGGTTTGATTTTCCGTCTATTTCAATTAATTTTTTAATACAAAAATGAAGTTTTCTTATTAAAATAAGGTTGTTTGATACATTTCTACACTCTATCATCCGCCATCATAACGCATTACATGGTAGTACGTAGTTTACATACTCAAAGCAGGAAATAGGTGGAATACAATGTGTACAATATATTGAAAAGTTCTCTGTGGAATAGACATCCCCATCCGCAGTGTAATGCATCAACAGTGACTTTTCCCCCCACTTCGTCCTGTGAGCCGGGTTCTGGTCCCTTTTAGGTGTTTAGCAGCTTGCAGCTTAGCAGACATTTGGTGATTTGCTGCACACATTACTAGCTGATTCTTGATAGCCTGGTCCTAGTTGAATACCATTAGCTTGTAAACAAGGGGGTCGGCGGCATCTAATTAGCTAGTAGTTAGGTTTTACCTGGGGTGCTGGAACAACAAAACTCTTCAAAACATGTTTCTTCCTCTGTCACACATCCTGACTACTTTTGGTTCCACTTGAGAGCCAGTATGGCAAGAAGCCAAAGTTTCAGAATCCTGTTTGTGACAGGAAAGATGGAATACAGTGTTATCTCACTCTATCATTCATCTTTCCTAGATTTCATTACTGCATATGAACGCTGTTACAGGGTGAGGCTGGCCCTTTAAGAAGAATTCCATTATATGAACTTGAGTGTCTCTCTCTTCTCTCTCGTCTGCCTGCTCTGCCAATTTCTTCTTTGTTACTCAGTCTCCTTCGTGCTGCCGGGCTGCGTCTCGTGTGTCATCACTAGCTTGCTTGCTTTCTCGCTTGCAGTCTTTGTAAGTTTGCAAGTGTCTTCCTGACAAAACCCACAATGTCGACAAAATGTTACGTGCCCAAAAAACAGAGGAGGACACTAACCCTCGCACAAAAAGTTGGACTTCTGGACATGCTGAGAGAATGTCGTTATATGGCTGTACAGCACCATTACAGAATACTGTAAATGAATCTTTGGTTCAAAGGAGAAAGAGTGAACAGTATTACAGCAATATGTTTTAACAAGGATACAAAAAAGTTACACGGAAGTCACTTAATAATTTATTTTGTCCAAACTGTTAAAATTCTAACTAAGGTTTGAGCTATTTTGAGAGTCTTGAAACAAGAAAGACGTGCAAAAATATTATTGCCTGGTTTGAGAAAAGGATATAAAGTGTATAGTGACAGGTTTTATGACTTAAAACGTATAATAATTGTAACTGTAATGAGAATGTCATACAAAAAAAAAATCTGAACTATTCCTTTAATATAACTTGGTAAGTATGTTCAAAATGAACTAAACCATTAGCCATTGATAAAACCATTATGTTTTACTTTAGATATCGAAATATGCATTTAAGTCATAAATACAGTAATTTTTGGCAGCGACATTGTGTCAAAATCTTCTCTGTTATACAGTAACTGCACCCCTCCCCATGTGTGAGTGAGACTGCGTGTCCGTGTGTGTGCTTGCCTGTGAGGTGGACACATGGTACCCCACCATGTCTGTATGGGTGCCAAGTGGCCATGCTGTCCATTTTGCACAGTTGGCATTTTAGTAAAGCATGCAAACACACACACACACACACTCACACACACACAATCCATGTTAATTATAATGCTGTTCCAGGTTTGTAGACAATAGTTTCTTACCGAAACAAAGGGGGAGAAATGGAAGAAAGGAAGTGAGTCCTTCACATTTGGTAGAGAAAACAGGCCATCACCAATTTGATGTGTTGCTGCCAAGCAAAGTGCAACTATTGGAGCATCTCAGTGAAAAGATAACAATGGGCCTAATGAACTGTGTCCAAATTTGACCACCATTACTACCTTTATGTGTCTCCACATAGCCAGGTAGGTGTGACATTAAAGTGTCCATAACTACTTCATTTTAGGCAGGCATTTTGTCAAGTTTGTCGAAAATATCTTTGGTACAGACGCCAAATTTCCACACAAGGCTTGAAGCGCATGAGTGAACAAGTCAGGGTGTGGTCCTCCTAATCCCACCGATTGGCTGCAACTTCTGTCCCATAAAATTATCCAAGTAGTTGAATGACACATTTTCCTAAAGTGGCAGATGTTTGTGTGTGTGTAATCCCCATTTGACTGGCAGTGTGAAAGGGCCATTCCAAGCTGGTGCACCCACAAGGGATGCCCCCCCCCATTGGATGTTTGCCATCTGTCTGGTCACCTGTGCTCTTGAACAGATGGGGGCGTGGTTCCGTTGAGCTGCAGAGTGACCGACTGTGGGAGTGGGCTTAATCCTGACCCCAAAGTGGGTCTATGTGCACTCAGTCATGACCTAAAGCAGACAACCTAGTGACCGGGTCGCCATTCTCAGGGGGATGTTGTGTCTGCTTCCTAGTTAGCTGCTAAAGGAGATGTGTATGCTGCTCCGTGCCTGCTGACAGATGGTGTGATGTAATGGATTAAAGGTCTAAATAATTAAACCATTAAGTCAGGTACATTCAATTTATAAACACTTCCTTTCTGAAATTTTTGTCTTCATCAAGCCAATAAGAGCAAACTAATGTGATTGTGTGTGATAGGGATGGGGCATAACTATGTTTAGCTCACTGGCAACCGGAATGATGCAATTAAACCAGTCAGACTGGATGTTAATGTTGTTTATAACGTTCCCCCTTCCTTCTTCTTCCGTTGGCTACTTCTTTTTCACTTAGCGTCTCGGCCCTGTGTTGTGAGGGCGGTCATACATGTTTTATAAGACACAGCATATTAAACAGCATTTGGACTCTTTTAACGACACGTTCAACTGCCCCCCAGCAGCTCCTTAGAACAGTACATCTTCATCAAGCTGCCCGCAGCCTGCGGCCAACGGGTGGAGTGTGGTGCACTCTACTTATTTGCAGGCAGAGTTATGAGATCAGTGAACATATACTCATAAACTCATTGAAATACATTTTACTTCTACGTTCTGTCAAAAATGACTGATAATAGTTTTTTTTTTCATTCATGAATAGCTCCCCCCACCTTCAAACATGATACAGTCGGTCTGGTTATTCGTAACATCTTACATAATATTCTGTGACCATGCAAGTAGCCTGTTAACAAGGACATTACTCATGGCAGAAAGTACATCTTCTTGCTGGTCATGCTGGTAGCCAGTTTATGCTGTTTTTTCTCAGCAGGGTGCACACACAGCGAAGCCCATCATCTCTTCCACATTGGCAGTTTAGTCGTTATTACTTTGTGTCAGGGCAAGAGTGTTTGGATGTTGCTTTTGGACATTAGATTTCATCACGCCAACGTGTTTATCACCGATCTTTAACTCATCCATGTGATATCCAGAGTACCGAAGTCTACACACACCAACCAGCTGGGCAGGGGTGCTTGCAAATGATGGCGAGAATGTAAACAAAGGCAAGGAAGGCGCAGAGGAATACGAGCTACACTCAAGCTGACACTGCGTCGACTCCCTATCGAGCATTTCCCTCACTAATTTGCATTTTTTGGTGAAAAAAATTGATGACTTACAGTTCCACATCACCCACAGTAAGACACTTTTCGACTGCAACGTCATCATTTTCACAGAGACGTGCAGAGTATCGGATAATACTGTTAAGATATCTCATCGCCACAGACTTCAGGCTGATGGAACAACGACTCTGCCAACTACCATGTTTGTTTGCTAATCTGACTGGTTTAGCCTTTTGCTTTAAGGTGAAAAAGTGGCAAATGAGATCTGTTTCTTTGTAAACCCCACATGAACAACCTCTTTGCGATGGAGGCAAGGAAAAACTCCCTCTGGGCAAGAAACCTTGAACAGAACCCAGACTATGTGGGGTGGGCGTCAACCGGTTGGATTGAGATGGAAAAATAGAGTACAAGTATATAATCGTATGAAAAAGTTTGGGCACCTCTGGTAATTTTCAAGATTTTTCTGTATAAATGACAGTTTGTTATGTTCCAGTGCAGGAAAGTCGAGACATGCAACAAAAACTGTAAACTTAAAATAAAAATGTGCAGCCTGCTGGATCCATTTTACTTTATGTAACCCAATATGGTTCTTCACCCAATAAAGTATAGATTGTAAAGCATTACAGATATTTCAGTGGGTTTAATCGGCTATGTGTCATATTCAAGTGCACCCATCTGTACCTCACTCAGTAAACAATGCAAGGACGTCATATTAAACCATATTGCTGTAATTAAAGTGTCTTATAAAGCACATTGGAAGAGACAGAAGCTGCTCTGCAAACTGGTTACTGACTCAGTTACTGATTTTACAGATTGTGTGAAAGTGTCTTATGTTTTATATGTATAGAACCTCCACATACTTTCCGATGGCCATGTAGTAGATATTATACTGTATATTATATTAAATTTCTGAAAATTGAAAGAATGTACTATGTACGAATTTTTTTAATGTATTTTAAAGTTTTATATGTCCATTCTTGCTTTCAGGACCATGCAGAGATTAACTCCACCATCCTGCGGAGCCAAACTAACACGGTACGCGTGGACGGCCTGCGCTCAGGCACAGTGTACGTGGTGCAGGTGCGGGCACGGACTGTGGCTGGTTTTGGCAAATACAGCAGCAAGATGTGCTTTCAAACACTCACAGATGGTAAGGATGTCCGAGCCAGGAGAAACAGCCCTCTCTCTCACACACACACACACACACACACACACACACACATACACACACACACACACACACACACAGCAACACTTGACGTCTCACATTGTATTTGTTGCTGGAGTATTATTATTAGTTGGTGAGAGCGAGGTGAAATTCCAAGTGTAGTGCCACAGCAAAATTAATTCCCTTCAGAAAGGTTCAAGTGTGTTTGTATGTGTGTGTAGAATGCATATGTGGAAAGAAGGATGCCTTTTGTTTGTGCAACGAACTGTGCTTGACCCAGAATGCTAAGATAATTGGTGTCTCAGCCAGCCATTCTGTTGCTAGAGTGCAGTGATTAGTAGCTGATGGGTTTTTTGTTTTGTTTTGTTTTCGAATGGCAGGTGGGGCAAATTATTGTCGGTGGTGGAAGTTAGTTTTATGAACTAGAATGAAAGATGCTGCTGCTAAGTCGAAAAATAACATTGGTGAATAAATCATTGCATATGATAGCAATACTGGCATACCATGCCAACCTCCCTCAGCATGACTCACCAAACTCTCCTCAAAGGACCCGTCAAGTTACTCTGTACTCAGCACCCTGGACAGAGATATGTATTCACTTTTGCAAAGTGCCATGTGCAGTTCTATGACAAACATCTTAGCTGCTGTGTCATCCATCCATCCATCCATTCAGTCAGTCAGTCAGTCAGTCAGTCAGTCATTCATTCATTTTCTACCACTTATTCTCATGATGTGACGGTGCTGGAGCCTATCCCAGCTGTCCTCGGGTGAGAGGCGAGGTAGACCCTGGACTGCTCGCCAGCCAATCACAGGGCACAAAAAGTCAACCAACCATTCATACTCACATTCATACCTATGGACAATTTGGAGTGGCCAATTAACCTAGCATGTTTTTGGAATGTGGGAGGAAACCGGAGTACCCGGAGAAAACCCAGGCATGCACGGGAAGAACATGCAAACTCCACACAGAGATGGCCGAGGGTGGGATTGATGTCTGCGCGCTAACCACTTGACCGCCGTGCAGCCCCAGTGTCATCCACATATATGTTTTTCAGTTATTTTATTTCATTGGTGAAAAAAACACCCGGGTTCGATTCCCTGCTCGGGCATATCTGGAGTTTGCATGTTCTCCCCGTGCATGCGTGGTTTCCTCCCACATTCCAAAGACATGCTCCAAATTGTCCATAGGTATGAATGTGAGTGTGAATGGTTGTTTGTTTATATGTGCCCGGTGATTGGCTGGCCACCAGTCCAGGGTGTACCCCGCCTCTGGCCCAAAGACAGCTGGGATAGGCTCCAGCATGCCCACGACCCTAGTGAGGATAAGCGGTATACAAAACAAACATTGGTACATATGCCAAAAGTGTCATTTATGATAACCACATGGAAAGGTGATGGCGGTAAAGCTTTATTGTTATGGCTTTGACATGAGCAGAGCAGATGTTGTGGGACTGAGTTTACACACTCTCCCTCAAAACATACGTGCCTACACTTCACGCTCATTGTTGGCTCGCCGCCACTGCACGACATTTGTCAGAGCAATTAGCTGCAGGTGCCTGAGAGCTGCTGACGTTTCCTCGTCCTACACTGGTTCAACTTTCCTCTTCCTGTCAATTGGCCAACCCACCAAATCCATTTGACTTATTTTCCATACACCTCCACAGTGTCATTGTGCCACATTTTCACATACATATCCCCACTCTGGCAGTTTGATTGACAGGTGTGAGAGAAAAACAGGTGATTGCAGCATTGGCAAGGTGACTGATGTCTCCCGTTTCATAATAGGTTAAGACAGATTGCAACAGACTCTTGTTTACCACTAAACAGGTTGCAGTATGATTCCTAGCTGTCAGGGCGCATCACCATTTCAGCAAAGAGACCACCTGAGTAGATTTCTCTCACTTGGTATTATGAAAAACAGAAAGACAACCTGCGAGCAGGAGTTGCGGCGACACCCTTCACACTGTTTCTTGATAAATGTGCCAGCTGAAAGAGTGAGCAACTCCTGTTACACTGAGTGTCCTCATACATCCTGGCCGGCCCCCACACCTCGCTCCAAAGATTTTTTTTGTCCTTTTTTCTATTTATGTTTTTTATCACTTTTAATCCCATAGGCCCATTCTACACGGGGCTTTAGATTTGCCTGCAGCTTGCACAATCATGCATTGCTTTCAGTGCCAAAATCGCTAGAAGATGGGCAAATATACAGATGCGGAAATGTACTTTAAGGCTTTTGGGCTGCCTGCTGCAATTATATACATACATGAAGTGAAGCCTTTAAGGTTGAACCGGAGCCTTGTCGACATTTGGTTGTTTGAATTTGAAATACATTTTTCCTTAAGGAATTACATTAATCCCACACCACCTTGGACTTTACATTTTGCGGTTTCACTCTATCATATATGCATTGTTGTGGAAATAAATGTCATCCTAACTAAAAAAAAAACAAGAGAGAATGAAGACGGAACGTGAGCAGTTTATTATACCAACACAAAGGGGTCAGACAACATACAGAGTGCATGGCAGTCTGCAGATGTCTGGTCACGCTTCCATGACAGCAATCCTTGTACTCCTTTGCATCCAAATGAATGACCCTTACGTGTCAACCTATTTTTCCTGGACCCCATACTTAGCTTTTATCATGGCAGGATCTAATTAAAAAAACTAATTCATATAAGACAATGCTGTACCAGTAAACCATTAATGAATAAATGTTTTTTTTCTTCCTGTCTGCCTACCAATCATTTCCTCGAGCATCGAAACATTTTCTGTAACACATACAAGCATGATTCTTATTTACTTATGCCGTCTTATTACGACAACTTCTACTTAAAACTACTCTACTATATAGTGTACTCTGAAGGTAAAAGTGACTATAGGGTAGTTATTTCATGTCTAGAGGGCTAACAAAAGTTATTTTACAAGGTTGTAAACATGTTTCTGATGCCCTAACTATTCATTCATTCATTTTCTACCGCTTATCCTCACAAGGGTCACAGGGGAGTGCTGGAGCCTATCCCAGCTGTCTTCGGACGAGAGGCGGATACACCCAATCACAGGGCACATATAGACAAACAACCATTCACACTCACATTCATACCTATGGAAAATTTGGAGTTGCCAATTAACCTAGCATGTTTTTGGAATGTGGGAGGAAACCGGAGTACCCGGAGAAAACCCACGCATGCACGGGGAGAACATGCAAACTCCACACAGAGATGGCCGAGGATGGGATTGAACTCAGGTCTCCGAGCTGTGTGGCTTGCACGCTAACTACTCAGCCTCCGTGCAGCCATTGCCCTAACTATGAAATTATTCAATTTATAATCAAGAAATCCTTCTTTGTGTAGGTTCACTGATCAACATCGGTTCTGTAACCTTTTAACCGTAATAAACGAGGGATTACTGTACTGTAATTGAAATACATTTGTGCCGCCATGATATAACTTTTTCTACCTGTAGAGGCAATGTTAGCTGTCTGTTGTGAGAATGTTAAAAAACATAGCGATTAATGCTAGTGACTTAGTCACTGCTTCTTAGTTTGCAACCATAGTATACTGGTGTATGCTTGGCGTATACTACTATACTACTGAGCAGCCAATACTTGGCATTGGTCATGTTCCATTCCCAGTTCTATGGTCTTCATCACATTTTCCACCCTTTTTCATGGTAGGTATTGTGGAGTTAATCCCTTAGATACTCACTGTGGTGAGGTGATAAAAGAGGTCCCAATGTATTTCGGCATTATGTTCTTTTGGTTAAACACATGCCAAACAACATTCCAAGATGTCGTTTCTTTGACAGGAAGGGCGGCTTTTAAATTTGAGAGCCACTGGCGTCCATTGCTTTGCTTTTTCTTTCTCGCATCTCGCTCTCAGTGTCTGAGTTTATCAAACACAAGCTGTCAGTCAGCTCTGCAAAAGTTCTCCGGATTTCAGTCAGCGCCTTACAGCTGAGACATCTGTATGTTTTCTTTAGCCGTCCCAGTTCAACACACACACACACTATCATGCAAATCACACAAAAGGCAAGTGCACACAAGCCACACATGCCCTTTAAAGATGTTTTTGTTCTGTTTTTTTTGTTAGTTTCTTTCATCTTGCCTGTCCTACAGTACTGTACAAGTACTTGGCTACAAAAAGAGCTGTTGTCTTAGCAATTTGTCATTTGTCCATCAGTGCATTAGTTAGCAAGCTTCTGCCTGCTTCATGTCAAATTCTGAGGAGCATTTGAGGGGTTCCATGGGTCCTGCTTTCCCCACCAAAATGCCATAGGGTCTCCCTTGGCTTATACTCCAAAGTTGTGAAGAAATCACTTTTGTACTTTTTGCACAGTACTGCACTTCTGAATTAACCCAAATGCAATAATTTGTTTTTGCTACAAAAAGTGCAGTTGCATTTTAGTGTATTTGGAGTCTAAAGAGTTGTCCACACACACCAGGAGGTGATGCCACTATGATGATAACGAATGCAAAAAAAATTGTACAACAAAATGAGTATTTTGTAAAATAAAAGTGTATTGTGTGTATTTCTATCTTAGATGACTTCAAATCGGAGCTGAGGGAACAACTTCCCCTAATTGCGGGGTCAGCGGCGGCAGGAGTGGTCTTCATTGTTTCTCTTGTGGCCATCTCCATTGTGTGCAGCAGGTAACCACTATTTCCTGTTTTTTTTGCTGTTTTCCTGCATCTACATTATACAACTGGGGCATTGAATCAAACTTGTGGACTCATTGCAATATGTGTATGGATTAAATGTGGACCAGACCTTATATACATACATGCATGACAGCTTTTCTTTGCATTAAGTTGTAAATGGAACAGCAACATTTTTTTCCTGCATGTAATCCATATCAGCCTCCAGCCATATTGATAATCACATCCCTTGAGAATACTTGCTATATAAACAAATGCAAATAAGCTTGTTGACATGCGCCATAATGCTGCACAGCTCCACAGAGAAGTTAACTGTTCCAACTTTGGCTTGTTAGTCAAGTCCAGCTGATTTAATTTGGCTTTTAGTTGGTCACTCCGTCACATTGCTTGGGCGCCCTTGCTTTAGATATTTGAAGGTCACACTTTCTGCTGAGCTGTGTGCAACTTTGAGGCCGGGGCTCTTTGATGGCCTGGCAAAGGGAGCCACATGAAAAGCAGACACGATCCTATCAAGATCTAATTAATAGTCAGCTCATTTTCATAAACATTTAACATCATGGATTTTCCTTCTCCCCTCTGCAACCGATTCCATTTTGGCCATATTTAGTATTGTGGCCTTTTGGGAGAGACATTTGCAGTACAGTGGCCTTTACGCTTTCTCTCATCCATTAGGAAAAGGGCCTATACTAAAGAGGCCGTCTACAGTGACAAGCTGCAGCATTACAGCACAGGAAGAGGTAAGTCTATCATTAATAAGCAGTCACCAAACACTCATATTTGCCAGTGCATTGACTTGCAGGGCAACTTAAATGTCTTGCACCCAAGGTAGCCGTCAGTGGTTCATGGCTCAAGGACCTGGATAGGTCATGCCCTTTCCTTTCGAAGGGACAATACTGTAGAAATGAAAGTTAGTTAGAGTATTGTCAGTGTCCAGTGTGTGTGTGTGTGTGTGTGTATGTATATATATATATACATATATATAAGTTATAATATGAGAAACAAGCTAAATAAAATAAAGTTGTAAGTAAAAAGCTACAATATTATGCGAATAAAGTCCCCGGAAACGGAAATTTACAAGAAAAAATTGGAAATATTTGGAAATATTTTAAAAAACCCAGAAGCAGAAATTGGAAAAAACAGCTGTAATTTTACAAGAATAAACTCATAATATGGCGGGTATAATAATATTTTTTGTACTAGCATATAGTTGACATAAATAAAAAATATATACATTTTTGAAGCCATAATATTATGTGAAACAAACAAAACCAAAAACCAATGTTTGGTTTTTCGAAAATTAGGTTGGGGGAAAAATATTAAATCGATATTTCATGTAATGTTATGGGAATAAAGTCAAAATATTATGAGGATGGATTTTGAAATATTTAGAAAATTTTAAAAAACAGCAAAAATGGGGTGTAAAACAGCAAAGACCATGTATATTATTAATTCACCTTTTCACCAATATCACAAAGCTGAGAATTTATTTTTAATATACACATAACTTCTTAGCATATCTACATATCTTGGTTTACAAAATATCAAAGTCGCCCCTGCATTCTTTCATTTTTCAGTATGTTGCCCTTGATGTAAAATGTTGATATAGTGAATAGTAATTTAATATTTGTACAGAAGTGATTTGCACACTTCCTTTCCTTGCACAACAACACTGATTGACAGTCATCTCTCAAGGCTTCACTGTGGCGATGTCCGGTTGTGTTGTAAGCATTTCCCTGACACTGAATGATGATGGGATGGAGCCCGGAGGATCCCCACATGCTCAAACACACACACACAAGGACGCAAAAAAGCCACCTATGACTTTTGCGGCTCATCCAGTGAAATCCCTCTATACTGGGGAACGCGGGGCTCACTCAGGGGGGTTTAGAGCTTTGTCGTGCCTGACGCAGCAGTGTTTCAAACACATACTTTGTCTCTATGCTACAGCAAGCAGGATTCATTAAAGCTCTCACGGGCTACAAGAGCCAGTTTTGCCCAAATCAAAATGCCATGAACACAGTAACGGAATCAAAGTCATCAATCATCAAATATGCGAACTTGCTGATAAGAGAACCCATTCATTGTTTTTTTTTTTTTTCTTCAATCTCGTAATTCTTCATGCATTGCTGTGTAAGATTGGACTGGCAGTTTAATAATTACAGTATTCAGTGCAATAATGACAAAAAGTGATGCTTAATCAATTGATATTTGGTGAAATACCTCCCGAAGTGCTCACACACACACTAGGTGATGTGTCTTCATTTCCAAGCCATCTCGTGGGATGACTTCAAGAAAGATGCTGTCTCGTGTAAATTTGGCAATGCACCTGAAATGCAGAGGTGATGAATTCAGATTAGTCAGTCACCGAGTGTGTGGACTGGAAAAGGAATCGTTGTCTGATTTACTTACCCATCTGTCACATTCCTTGTGCATTTTAGAATTTTCTGCATGAGCTCAACTTTGTGTCATTACCTAATTAGTTATTATTATTGCATGTGGACTGAATCGGTCGTCTTTACTGCATAATACTTCAGGCTGTAATGCTTGAAATCAGTAAAGACTCAAAATAGCATCATAAACCCACGGAATATTGATATTCCAATAGTGTGGTTTGTTTTTTTGCAGACAGTATTAGACATCTATTAGTCATTTATTTTGGGCTGTTATTTTGTACTAATTTAATTTTAAATATAACATTAAACCAATGTTTGAAATTAGATTATCAAATATATTTATTGTTGGCCGCACGGTGACGGAGTGGTAAGTGTGTAGGCCACATAGATTTGATTCTCTGCTTAGGCATCTCTGTGTGGAGTTTGTATCAGTTTGTTCTCCCTGTGCATGTGTGCGTTTTCTCCGGGTACTCCGGTTTCCTCCCACATTCCAAAAACATGCTAGGTTAATTGGCCACTCCAAATTGTCCATAGGTATGAATGTGAGTGTGAATGGTTGTTTGTCTATATGTGCCCTGTGATTGGCTGGCCACCAGTCCAGGGTGTACCCCGCCTCTCGCCCGAAGTCAGCTGGGATGGGCTCCAGCATACCCGTGACCCTAGTGAGGATAAGCGGTATAGAAAATGGATTGTTCAAAATTTGTATAGCATTCTTATATACCATGAGCTACTTACTGATTTTCCTCAAATCTAATTTGTGGCTGAATGATGTTGAAAATGTTTACTAACTGTGAATTATTGTGGTTGGGGTTTACATTGGTGTAAAACTGCACTGCTTTGGCCCTTGACACATTCTAAAACTATTTTTTTGGGTAATACATATATTACCATAAACAACACGAGACTATAGTAAATATTGAAATACGCTGCCCTGCACTAGATAATGTTACTATTATATACTTTGTATGAAGGTTTCATTGAATCATCTAAGTTTGCCTAATGCTTATGCCAGAAAATGTATTTGTGTAGAAAATATAACAATATAACATACATATACGTGGCCATTGGGTTTTTAATAGATTACTTCAGTGGTGACCGTGGCCTTTGTTCAGTTGATTTGCAGCCACATTAGGGCCATTTAGTAAATGAGCAGGGCAGACTAATAGCGGGGTAAATACTGGACATTGGTGAAAATAACACAGTTAAGTGCAGTGCACTTAACTGTAATTTATACCGCTGTTCAACTGAAAATATTCACACAAAGATAAAGTCGATTAATCAGGAGCCTGTACATTTTTTTGCTGTTTAAGCATTTTATCCATCCATCTAATTGGAAAAGATATGAATTTATGTCATGAGGCTAGGGAGTCTCTGCGGCAACCATTAACCTCCCTGCCGGAAGTTCTGTTGTTTTATGTGGTTGGGGGGGGGGGGGGAAATAGAACAGTGGTCTGGATACATTTGCTTCACACACTCAGATGAGGGCCTTTTGAAATATTTAACAAAGAAGCTGTTTCATTTATGAAATGGCCATCAAAAAGATAACTCCAGTTAAAAGGGAGTGAAGAGCGGCCTACTGTTAGATTTTAAATAATATATAAAAGTGCGCTGTGGATTAGACAATAATGGGTTACTGTTATGCATGTTGCATGCTGGTATAGGTTTGATTGTGTCCCCATATGTATCATCAGGTGCTGCTGTGGCTTGGCAACACCGACAGTATAAATGAAATCCTTTTTTCTAGAATACTGAGCTCTAAACCCTAATGGATTACCTTGATTCTAATATGAATGGAATCTCTAATGAGCAATTAGGTTCACACAGTCAGGGAGGGTTCAAGGCAATTAGTGCTATAACTGGAATCAGCGTTCAGCCAAGATGGAGGTGAGGTACCTTGATCCCTCCAAGACCAGCCCTTATCCCCTCGCCATCTCTTGGGACCCCTCCATCACCATGTGTGTTATGCAAATGAAAAAGGCCCAAATTGACATGATGGAGATTCTAATCATGACTGTCAAGGGCTCAGGGAAAGAGGTCTGTAGAAATGATGATTTGACATCTGCTTCATCGCGGTTATGTCCATCTTGTGGTGGCGTGTATTGAGTGTGTTTACAAGTGCTTGCTCGCTCAACTGCTCCGTCAACACTGGAAATCTGGCCTTTTGTTTGCCAGTCCAGGGGACTGTGCTCACCTATCGAGGACTGACATAAAGGGCGATTTGATGGTGCAGTGGTTTTTATCTCTTTATGAGCTTGTATGGAAAGGCATTCGGGGAAAATTGGTTCGAGCGCTATCAAAGAGACTGCCAGAGGGTGGAAAAAGATGTCTACATTTACCTCATCTGGTGTATTTTATCCTTACAGTGGAACCTACAAAGTCAAATTACAACCAGTTTTTTTAAACTCCCTTGAGGTTGTACTGTACAATAAGAGAATTGTTAAAATAGAGAAAATATGTTCTTAAAGTCGCTGAAAATTTAGGAGCCTCAACTAATTGGCAAATACTAATTGGAGACGAGATCATAATTCTAAATTGTGGTCGTCGGGTTATGTGCGAGTTCTGTTCCTACACTGTGACATAAGTCGATTTTTGGTGTAAGTCAGATCTTATACCTACAATATTGCCAAAGCTGCTCACAATGTACATAGAATACATGAAGGACATATATAGTTATATAGTTAACTATATCAACATAGTTAAACAAAAAAATAAAGTACAATAGTTAAATGAAAGATGACAGAAGAAACAAGAAAACAAACAAAACAATAGTAAGACCACTTAGTCATTAGTTACTACTGTCGCTTTCATAGGTACAGATGCTGTAACATCCATCCATCCCTCCATTTTTGGGGGCAAGCTGGAACCTATCTCAGCTGTCTTCAGGCGAGAGGCAGGGTAGACCCTGGACTGGTCGCCAGCCAATCACAGGGCACATATAGACAAACAACCATTCACACTCACATTCATACCTATGGACAATTTGGAGTCGCCAATTAACCTAGCATGTTTTTGGAATGTGGGAGGAAACTGGAGTACCCGGAGAAAACACACGCCCGCCCATGGAGAACATGCAAACTCCACACAGAGAAACAGTCCAAGCGTTGCTGTAACATACTGAAGGATACAATCTATACCCTTAATTATGGCCTTGACAGTTGAACCTTTTAAAAGTGCTATCGCTATTGGTCAGTGTTTTTTTCTCTCCAGAGCTACAGTGAAGAAAATAAGTATTTGAACACCCTGCTATTTTGCTATTTCTCCCACTTAGAAATCATGGAGGGGTCTGAAATTTTCATCGTAGGTGCATGTCCACTGTGAGAGAGATAAACTAAAAAGAAAAATCCAGAAATCACAATGCATGATTTTTTAACAATTTATTTGTGTGATACAGCTGCTAATAAGTATTTGAACACCTGAGAAAATGAATGTTAATATTTGGTACAGTAGCCTTTGTTTGCTATTACAGAGGTCAAACGTTTCCTGTAGTTTTTCACCAGGTTTGCACACACTGCAGGAGGGATCTTGGCCCACTCCTCCACACAGATCTTCTCTAGATCAGTCAGGTTTCTGGGCTGTCGCTGAGAAACACGGAGTTTGAGCTCCCTCCAAAGATTTTCGATTGGGTTCAGGTCTGGAGACTGGCTGGGCCATGCTAGAACCTTGATATGCTTCTTACGGAGCCACTCCTTGGTTTTCCTGGCTGTGTGCTTCGGGTCGTTGTCGTGTTGGAAGACCCAGCCACGACCCATCTTCAATGCTCTGACAGAGGGAAGGAGGTTGTTCCCCAAAATCTCACAATACACGGCCCCAGTCATCCTCTCTTTAATGCAGTGCACTCGTCCTGTCCCATGTGCAGAAAAACACCCCCAAAGCATGATGCTACCACCCCCATGCTTCACAGTAGGGATGGTGTTCTTCGGATTGTACTCTTCATTCTTCTTCCTCCAAACACGCTTATTGGAATTATGACCAAAAAGTTCTATTTTGGTCTCATCTGACCATAAAACTTTCTCCCATGACTCCTCTGTATCATCCAAATGGTCATATGCAAACTTAAGACGGGCCTTGACATGTGCTGGTTTAAGCAGGGGAACCTTTCGTGCCATGCATGATTTCACATCATGACGTCTTAGTGTATTACCTACAGTAACCTTGGAAACGGTGGTCCCAGCTCTTTTCAGGTCATTGACCAAGTCCTGTCGTGTAGTTCTGGGCTGATTCCTCACCTTTCTTAGAATCATTGAGACCCCACGAGGTGATATCTTGCATGGGGCTCCACTCCGATTGAGATTGACCGTCATGTTTAGCTTCTTCCATTTTCTAATGATAGCTCCAACAGTGGACCTTTTTTCACCAAGCTGCTTGGTAATTGCTCCGTAGCCCTTTCCAGCCTTGTGGAGGTGTACAATTTTGTCTCTGGTGTCTTTGGACAGCTCTTTGGTCTTCGCCATGTTACAAGTTAAAGTCTTACTGATTGTATGGGGTGGACAGGTGTCTTTATGCAGCTAACGACCTCAAACAGGTGCATCTGATTCAGGATGATACATGGAGTGCAGGTGGACTTCTAATGGGCAGACTAACAGGTCTTTCAGGGTCAGAATTCTAGATGATACACAGGTGTTCAAATACTTATTTGCAGCTGTATCACACAAATAAATTGTTAAAAAATCATGCATTGTGATTTCTGGATTTTTCTTTTTAGTTTATCTCTCTCACAGTGGACATGCACCTACGATGAAAATTTCAGACCCCTCCATGATTTCTAAGTGGGAGAAATAGCAAAATAGCAGGGTGTGCAAATACTTATTTTCTTCACTGTATTATGTCCATTTCACTTCCATGGTGATGGCCTTTCTTTTCTGTGACGTATTTCCACCAGAAGAGCCTGTCTTACGCTTGGGAGTCATAATGAAGCAGAACGTTAATTATTTAGCAATGTTAACATTGTTTTTTGGCTGTGTTTGGGTTGCTCGGTCAGTATAAGAACAATGATAAGAGACATGGGTCACTTGTCGGTAGATGTAAACAGACGGATATCGGCACTCAATTGAAATTGGTCCCTTAGACCCGCAGTGTAAATCCAGCCCCAGAGGTACAGACTGCCCTTGCCAACTCAGAATTCTCCAATTAACATTTATCTTTACATGGAACCTAAACTGCCTGTTTGACCCCCCCACCGATACTACCCAGTATGTCCAGTGTGTGGTATAATAATCATTTCCATCCAGTAGTAGCCTTGCATTCATCTTAAGGAGGACCATATATCAACTTTACTTATCCTCATTAATACTGCTAAAAGCTTGCAGTGATGGGAAGTACTACTGTTTCAGACTGTGATTAAAGTTACGACCTGAAGGTCAATTGCATACAGTCAGCCATTAACACAACACATCAGCCAAATGGGAAAAAAAGAGAAAGAGATTGGTTTCTTCTTCTTCTTGCTTGTTCTAGAACTCTCTTTGCGAGCCGACATGTCTAACTGCCCCTCCCCACTGGGCTGCCCGACCCACTTCTCAGGCTCCCCCGGGATGAAGATCTACATTGACCCCTTTACATACGAGGACCCCAACGAAGCCGTGCACGAGTTTGCCAAGGAGATTGATGTCTCCACTGTAAAAATCGAGGAGGTCATCGGTGCAGGTATATTCACTTTGTTTCTTTTCATGTACTTCTACATGTTGTGTCTTCATGTTTGTATCTCTGTGGTAAAACAGAAGTCAGTCAAGGTTCCAAAGCCATTCACCATTTTGGTGAATCCATGGACATCAGCTGAATGTAGGCCAGCTACTGTGGGAGCTAATGGTATTGGAAATAGCTCCAGCAGTGCCCCACATTGCATATGCCCTGCTTGGGATCTGATTACAGTTCATATTAATCACGCTCTACCTTTCTTCTAATGATTGAACTGTAATAATTGTGTTTTATGGCTTTGTTTACCAGTGATCAGGTAAGTAGATCTTTTTTAGACAAGGGTGTTTTTACTGCTGAGTACTGTTTTATTTCGGCCAAAATAGGCCTGGTAATGAGTTTGGGCCTGGAATAGCTCTTTTTGATTGGCCTACTCAGGAAGCAAGGTGAGAGGAAGTGATAATGTGAGGACAGTGGAGAGTAACTAATTAAAGAATGAATATTTTGTTGACATAGTGAATGTTTTTAAGGTCTTCAGTGAGTCACAAAGACGTACTGGTTGTTGAATGCATTAATACCCTATTGACCAAAATATTAGATGACCCGAAATATAAGACAACAATTTTGTTATCCATCCCTCATCAATCTGGAGGTCGGGTCGCGGTAGCAGCAGCCTAATCTGAGAAGCCCAGATTTACCTCTCCCTGGCTAGTCCAGCGTCTCCTGGATCTCCGTCAAGGCCTCCTGACGTGCCCTAAGCAGGATGTATCCTGACGAGATGCCCGAACCATCTCATCTAGCTTCTCTCAATGAGAATGAACACCTTATCTCGATAGGAGAGCCCATCCACCCTATGAAGAAAACTAATTTTGGCTGCTTGTACCCACGATCTCGTCCTTTCAGTCACAACTGTCCTAACGGACACGACTCAAAACCAACATTTTGTTAAGATCATATAAATCATTCATTCATCAGAAAAGGCGTCCAGATGCCTGTGGATCAAGCGGGGAGATCCGTGGAAAACAACAAAAGCTACTTAGACACAAGCCGGGACTGATCAACCCGGCTGGGTCACCTGGGCGAGGGTGTCTGTTGTGAGACCCGAAACACCCAGTGAACCCAGGATACAACACTGATGATGTGTCTAAGTTGCACCAAAAGTGTATGTCAGAACTGGACAATTTGGAGTCGCCAATGAACCTGTTGAGCATGTTTTTGGAATGTTGGAGGAAACCCATGCATGCACGGGGAGAACATGCAAACTCTACACAGAGATGGCCGAGGGTGGAATTGAACCCTGGTCTCCTGTACAGTATATTAAATGTTTAAATCTCTAGACCCCAAATATAAGTTATATATATATATTGAGAAATTGCCTTATATTCAGGTCAATATGGTACATGAGGAGTGTATTAATACCGGACAGGGACACGCAATTAAACAAGTAGAGATTGAAAAATTGGATGCATACCACATGATCAATTATTTAGTTTGAAGATGTCACCCTGATCTACTCTTCTGCTCTAGGTGAGTTTGGGGAGGTATACAAGGGTCGCCTGAAGCTGCCCAGTAAGAGGGAGATCTTCGTCGCCATCAAAACACTGAAGGCAGGCTACGTCGAGAAGCAGAGACGTGACTTCCTCTCCGAGGCGTCTATCATGGGTCAGTTTGACCATCCCAACATCATCCGCCTGGAGGGGGTGGTTACCAAAAGCCGTCCTGTCATGATCGTCACAGAGTTTATGGAGAACGGAGCCCTCGACTCGTTCCTAAGGGTGAGCAGTTTCTTAATGCGACACTGTTAACTGAGTCCTGAAAGTCAATATCCTAAAAAAACACTTCTACTGAGCCTAACGATGTTTTGTGATACTCAACTGCCACTTTTTTCACCCCATCTGGTGGGTCAATGCTCCCACTTGACCCCGATTCAAGTTAACTGTAACATGAAAGACTCCACCCCTTTTTTTTTTAACAGTTTTGTATTATCTTGCCCACAAGCCAAATCAACCAACAAATCAAATTTTCCCCAAGTAAATCAGAGCTTTTCTTCCTGTCACTCACATATCCCTTGATGTCGTTGAATGAGTAAGAATGTCCATGGTAACGCTTCATTTTAAACACTCTATTATTAATCTCCCAACCTATTAATGGACTCCTCCCTCGCTTTATCTTAAGAAAGGTAATCAACATTCTATTCACCTTTTTTCTCCTTCAATCTCACGGACGGCTGCTCGGCTCTACTTTGATCTGGGGCCGGTTTAAAGGGCCTCTTTGAAGATGGCTTTGCTAACCGCCACATCCGACTTGTGTTTCCATCGATCTGCTTCCCTCCTTGTATTTGTTCCTGTGTTCCAAGCGGGGAGGGGGGTGGGGGTTTCAAAGCTCCACAGAAGGGCGGGAATGCTCACTGAGGCCGCACG
The DNA here is from genome assembly GCF_037039965.1 of Doryrhamphus excisus. NCBI lineage: Eukaryota > Metazoa > Chordata > Actinopteri > Syngnathiformes > Syngnathidae > Doryrhamphus > Doryrhamphus excisus. Next base: position 20,081,088 of record NC_136362.1, read on the forward strand.
CTAGAAAGAGTAAAAAGCAATCCCAAAATGAACAATGCACTAACAATGTTCTGTCTAATGAATACTAGTAGGCTTGTTAGTTAATTGGAAAGGATGTAGACATAATCCATTCCTTTGAACAAATATGAATCAAAAGGTAAAGTAGTAAATGGTCATTTATGTATATGTATACTATCTTGCCAGCGCATACCTCCATGCTATGGTAATAATTATGATGTATTTAGGACTCCCATCAAGCTGCTTTTAAGCCAATTGAATGTTGATGAAAAACGGCATGAATATGTGTCAAAAGTGCCACAAACAAAGCTGCTTTTGTTGGCATGCTAAAAGAAAATAATAACATTCAAGAGTGTGCATTGTACGTATTACATAATTTACCTCTTCTGAAGAAGTTATGTTTTCATGGCAAATGGTTGATTGTTAACAGTATTACCTTTTAGTGAAGGGTGAAATGCATGTCAATGTCATGGTTGAATATGGGCTATATTTGTAATCAAAACGTGCATATTTATTTTTGCCTAAATTCTGCATTTTCAAGTATAAAAATGGCTAAATAAACTAGAATAGAAATATATGCCATTCATTTTAATTTGGGTAACCAAATATATTTCCTTGCTTCAGCTACAATAATACTTAAGATGATTGCTAAATGTCATTTTTTTTTATCTTGCAGCAAAACGATGGTCAGTTCACAGTGATCCAGTTGGTGGGAATGATGCGCGGGATCTCGGCCGGCATGAAATATCTCTCTGAGATGAACTACGTGCACCGAGACTTGGCAGCACGCAACATCCTGGTGAACAGCAATCTGGTGTGTAAAGTGTCAGATTTCGGCCTGTCGCGCTACCTGCAGGAGGACACCTCTGATCCCAGCTACACCAGTTCTTTGGTGAGTACGCTGTGATTCGAGATAAGTTTCATTACAGTTCTTTTATATTAACATTGCAAGTCGGTCGCATCAGTTTTACATAATTCTATTTCAAGACAACCTTCCACTTCCCCCGATGTGATGGGCTGTAGTTCTGGTCCTGTCACATCTTCATTAGTGAGGAGACAAGGCTCCTATGGGAAGGCTGCTCTCTCGTTGACATGCCCAGAGTGCACAGAAACCAAAGGGCGCGGCGCCCTCTCCAACTGACAGCTCCCATCGCTTCCGCCTGCCTGCCTCCCTCCCTCCTTATCTTTCACTCATCATTCATTATTACTGGGGCATCATGGGAGGCTTTGGCTCCTCATTAGCTCCTCCACGCCGCAGATCTGTAATTATTAGCAGCCATCGTTAGTTCATCGCCTGACTCTCCTCTTCCTAATTCAAAAACACACTCATGAACATGCATTACGCATCATTAGGACTCCTAGCACGCCTGGATTTGCTTAAATATGAGTGAGTGTGTGTGTATTTATTTGGACATTCATCAAGTATTTAGTCTGCCTTGAGATTTTTAGTGCAAACAAGCCTGTTTCGTTCATCCATCAGGTAACTCGGTGCAGGACAGACTTTATTTATCATTCAGATTTACCAGGCTGATGCATATGAGAATGAGATTCTGCATCGCTCCATGACCCTGCTGTTTGCGGGTGACAGGAAGAAACACTGTGAAGTGCTTATGGAGGAGTTGTTTGTGTTATGTGTTTGTTTGTATGAATACATCTCTATAGCTCTGGAGAACCCCAATGGAAGATGGGGAAAAATATATTGTATTCGGGTTAATATGGTGGTAACCTTCTTAAACTGCGCCTTAATAGCTTTGTGAATGACTCCACTATTCACGTACTTTCTCTAAGTGTCCGAATACTTTTGTCCATATAGTATTTGCCAGGCGTCTGGACTCGAGTTACGCGACTTGGACTTCAGTCAAACTCCAGTCACAATTTTGATGACTTTGGACTCGACTTTACAACATCATCAAAGACTCGAAACTCGATTTGTGCTTTGACATCAATGACTGAGGTTTTACTTTAGTCTCCAAAATACTGTAGTTTAGAGTTTCAGTAATTGTGTTGAGTGTCCCCTTTCAAAGTATTCAACTAACATGATGGCCATTTCCAGCAAGACGACAGATTTTCTCTTTGAATCTGCCTCTTTCAATGCATTTATTAACAACAAGCAAAGCCCGTAGGAACAAAAAAAAAATTGAGATGCAAATTATTGATTATTGCACACAGGCAGAGGAGGCCTGCATGTGTTGCAAAGAATATAGTGCACGCGGCAGGCAATGTACTCCTCCAGCTGTACACTCAGAGTGTATCCGACATGAGTGCGCCTTGCCTGGCCATAGCAGGGAACTTCCTTGGTTTTCCTGGTCGCAGTAGCTGTATGTGCCGTAGGAAGCCAGTATGCCCACATTACAATCGAAGTGAGTGTGCTGCACAAGCCTCGTATGATGCCCACACACGTACGTCCCCGGTGGGTGAAACATACGACAGCCTTACATGAAGCGTACCTAACATGCAAGCCACAGTCATGACCTCAAAGCAACCAATTTTCAACAGAGGGCGAACGGCAAACATTTGGTTGTCACCAATGACTTGCATGCTCCATAAGTACACCTCCCAAAAATTGTGGCGCCCATGTGTGTGGTAATACGTACATCGGGATGTAATACCCGCTTAAGACTCGTCTTATTTTATTTTAAAAATAAAACAATTGAAAATGAATTATTATATTGTTAACATTCATTCATTCATTAATTTTCTACCGCTTTTTCCTCACGAGGGTCACAGGGGTGCTGGAGCCTATCCCAGCTGTCTTCGGGTGAGAGGTGGTCACCAGCCAATCACAGGGCACATATAGACAAACAACCATTCATACTCACATTCATACCTATGGACAATAAAATGTGGGAGGAAACCGGAGTTCCTGGAGAAAACCCACGCATGCACGGGGAGAACATGCAAACTCCACACAGAGATGGCCGAGGGTGGAATCGAACCCTGGTCCTCCTAGCTGTGAGGTCTAACCACTCGACCGCCGTGCCGCCCTATATTGTTAACATTTACTTTTATTTGGGAGACACTAAACAATGATTATGACTCAGAATTGATTTGAGACTTGACTTGGTCTTACACGTCTTTACTCGAGACTTGACTCGAGACTTGGTGAGATTAACTTGCCAAACACTGTCTTGCCCCCACTTATGGTATTCCCTCAGCCCTTTAATTGCCCTCAATGTGACTTTTCATATTACTTCTGCTTAGTGGATTTAATAATGAATTCAGCCCCAAATGACTTATACATGTTTATGTTCCATGCAAGTAACATGAAAAGGCCAATTATAGTGTATAGTATATCATATCAATCGCTTTGCATACCACATTGCATGGATCATATACTATATTCTATGGTGATAATTCGACATTTTAACTTTAGTTCATTGAGTCTTATCTTGCATTTTACCGCCCTCACCATTTTCTAAGAATGTTTTACCTTTTACCTCGAACCGCCTCAGGGACAGGTGATGCAAATGATGCATTCTTTACGCTCTGATTATACCGCATATTGGTAGTCCTGTGGTAATTCTGTATATATAATGAGGGGATATGAATATTAATACATTGTGCTATGAAAGGGGACCTATTTTAGGACTTCTTTGTGATGTATTTTGACACATGCAAAAGCAGAGATCAAAAGCATCCAGGTAATAGTCTATGAGTCAGTGCCTGCAGGTACAAAAAGAGAATTCTTAAAATAAAGTTAGTATTTGAATAAAGGTGAGGACACAAAAAAATTATACAGAATACTGTTTTCCATTTCTTGGTAGAAACTACTTTGTTATTTCTCCATAGTTACTTTAATATGTGTTTTAAAGACAAAAATATGCCAAAATAATATAATGTCATTGTCAGGTTATTAAATTCCCGGGCATAAACTCTAGGCTTGCCCTCCCCTCACTCTGCTGTTTGTGGAAGATTTCACTGTGTTAGCATGGAGCTAATGCTAGTGGCCTAAGGAGGCAAACATCAGGTAGAAGTGGTTGGAGTTGCAGATTCCTGACGGGCAAAAATAGCAAAATATGGGCCTGATTTCTGTACACGGGAGAAGCTGATTTGCTAACTAACTAACTTACTGTTTCTGTTGATGCCTTTCCAACATTACTTGGTTGTGGTGAAGAGTCAGAAGCGCAAGCTGTTAGTAACAATTTCATGTATCAGTGTCCTAACTGTATTTATTTTGTGTAAGTAATTGGTTGTCTGTGTAGCAGTATAATGTGCACATACTGGGAGCATCTTAGCTGCATGCATGCAAATTACAAGTTATGGAGTTACTAATAGCATTTTCCACCAAAATTGGTTTATCTACCCGAGATCTAAATTTTAATGACCAAATTTACATGATAAATCACAGAAAAATTAGTATAATAGGTCCCTTGTAAAGCTGTTATATTTGCTTGCCGTATATTAATAACATTTTAATTGATTTGTTTTCGGTGTGGCCCTAATAGTCTTTTGTAATATTGTATAGCAGGTCATTTTCAATGTTTTTAACTATCTTGCTGCCGAGAGAAAAAAAAATGAGTAGCACAAATAGCCCCCAAGCTGCCCTCTTGTACTGCACTGTAGAGTATTTAAGGTGACCATGCAAACACAATAAAGGAGACATTTGTGCATCAAGCACATGGCACTACACTGTAATTAGACTATCCATGGTCTCCTTCCCTGAGCGACCTCCTCAGCTATGACCTGTCGCAAACCAATCAGCAAGCCGGGCTGGCGCAGCGGGACAAGGCCGAGAGAATCTAGGAAATTAAATTGCGCTAACATGCAGTGATTTACATTGGCATCGGCCTCCTTCCAACCCCCCTCCTGCAAATTAATCACTTGATTCCTCACTACTGCTTTTCTAATGTTCCTATATGCGGTTGTTGACACAGCAATTGGTAATGCCTGCGGTGTGTGTGCTGCAAATCATGGTGGGGACTGAAGACCTGGGGTGGTGTTGTTGGGGGTTGTCATCTCTACTCTGCAGGATGCTCACCAAAATGGGAATTAATATGGCTGATCAAGTAATGCTTGTTATTTTGTCGGTAATGAGCGAGTACACCACTCTCTGTATCTGTTCACCAATCGAAATCATCTGTATCCTTAATTGTACTCGGAGTGTGTGGGGTAACTTACTATATTTAATGTCACACAAGTGTGAAAAGTAGTTAACCACGGTTTGTATGAAGACAATAATAACGTTAAAAAAACGATAAGTCTGGGGTCACGTTCCAAGACCCCCAAGCTCAACTCACACCCATATGTTTTTTGAACTGAGGTCTTGTGCAATTTTGGGGATTGGTGGTGGTGCTGGTGATCCTTATGGAAGATAATATGGATATGTGGCCATCCATATGACTTACATGCCAACCTACCAACCTGTTTTTTTCCTGTTGCCATCATGTGTGTTTGTGTCATTGAGGCTGAGAGAGGTTGAAAGGGGAGGTCGCACAGAGCCTGCAACAAAGCTCATCCGTCAAATCCCCGCTCGACCCGATCGACATTCCCTCAGCTGCGCTCCACTGCTTTCACGATGTGAAATGTGCTGCTGTTTGCTGTCACTTGGCTGCTTGCTATTTGCATCATTTCTGCCTCTCTCCTGGCTGTGGTTCCATGCTGGATTGTTGTTTTTTTTCTCCTTGCATATTATTTATGCAGTGCAAGTTCGGGTCCATATGACGAATCATTTTGGGGGTATCATTATACAAGATTTAAGCTAATAACAACATGATAAACTATGTAAATCATTATTGAACAGTTGGACATTAATGAGTCTGCTAAGAAACTTAACTCAGGATGAATACAAAGTTGTCCTGCTGTTTATTTATGTTTTTTCTTTGCGGTGTAAAGGGGAAAAAAATCTGTTATTCCCTTTCCTGTCAGTCATGCTTCCACTAAAATTGATGACAAGCCCAGACTCTCCGCAGGCTATTCCTCCAGTTCAAAAACTACCTTTGCTTACAAATGCCTAGACGCCTAGACGAGGTTAAAAGTGTGCTGCCAGTGCAACATAAATTCACCGTTAAGTGGCTCCAGCAGGCGTTGTATGGCCCGATTATAATCATGTATTCAAAGCCTATGGCTTTGCTGTCATTTCCGTCTGCTGTTAGCACGGGCGTACTCAAAATTACTGCATTTGTGACCACCATGGATGCCAATATTCATCTGCCAGTTTAAATGACTGAGCAGAGTGCACTACACCCGCACAAGCTCCTCATGATAAGCATGCCTCACCAGCGCAGCGACTGAACATGATCTGAATCTGGCTTCCCCACCGGGGTAGGCGCTTGAAGGCACTGCTTCTGAAACTGAATTCCTCAAAAACAGTATGAAGCATTCCAGCCGTGACTTGGATTTATCCTGACAGGTTGCATTTAGATTGTTGAGTTTAATATGGTTAGTCAGTGGATAGTTTTACATAGCTGTACAGTAAAACAATGCTGACACCTAGTGATGTTTTATAGGTACTGCTAAAATGAAATGTATTTATGGTCTGTAAAGTTAGCTCGCTACCAAAGATGTATTTATAGGGTTTTTTTCAACCCTGACCGCTTGCTCCAAAAGACGTCTTTTTTTTTTTGTTTGCGCAAGAGGCACAGATAGTTGATTATGCAACTCCACAACAGAGGATATCATGTTTGGTTCAGTTTGACAGGTGGCAGAAGTACATTTTATAAGGGCACGACATGCATTTTTTCCTTGTAAAAGAGCACAATCAGGAAGTGATTCGAGCAATGTTGCACAAAGGAGGTTGGATGGAAAAAATGTAAATAGTTAATGGTGTTATATTTACAGAAAATACATTTTCATGTAGAACATTGTGTGGCTACATTTGTGTCATAGTGATGCTTGAAATACATATTTTCACCAAAAGCCTTTCTTCTCCCTTTTTTTTGTTGAGAACTGATATTCAGTTCAATTATTCATTCCTGCCTATTAATGACCACTGTAAAGATAACATAAGGGGGGTAAAAATCAGGTCCATTAAGACTGTGCTCCAGTTTGATAAGACTAATTTATGGGAATGTAATCGCCTATTTTCCACAGGCTGTAAATGAATTATAAGGCCAAGGTCATTCTGATATCAGCACGGAATAAACTGAATAAATGGGTGTTCACACTGCTTGTCAATTACGATTTTTTTTTTTTGCTCATATGTGACCTCTTCTAATTTTTTTTCATGTCAGTGTGAATAGCACAGTTCAGATTTTTTCAAATGCGACTCAGGCCTCATTCATATAATAATCCGATATGTATGTATGAACATATATCCGACCCATACATCATCAAAAGGCGTATAAGGCTGTGCTTACCAAAACTATGATAAAGGTACTCCCCAGTTTAGGCAAAAACTCTTCTTGTCATCCAAAAAATATTTTTAAAAAGTGTCAGTGAAGCAGATCATGGTTCCTGGAACAGACCCATAATTCTGACTCAAAATTCCTTACACATGTTTGTGACCTTCTAAATACGTTTTCTTAACTTTATTAGAGCCCTCTAGACACTCACTAACACCCCCATAGTCACCGTTATGCTTTATTGTAAACATAATAATAGCAAATACACTTGTGTGTGTTGCTATGAATGTGTTCATTAGGTGGGCAGACAGGAAGTGACGTCGGGGTTCAGAGTTGAGTTTCCGCTTGCCGTGGATTTCGGTCACAGTAACAGTAGCCCTGTATTTTATTCGGGATTATTGTGCCTGTTGTGAGATCATTCAAAGCTGCAATAAATGCCTGTTGTTCTGGCGATCATGTCAGCTGTCAGCTGTGTGTGTGTGTGTGTGGCAAAAAATATGCCAAAATATGTCAAATTTGCTTCAATATGCATATTTTTCAATTGTAGTTCATATGTAACCACAAAACAGCATGATTTATTATTTACAGTAATGTATATTATAGGACGATTGTATATGCTGTTCATTTGGTTTGATTAACACAAACAACAGATTACAATGTGTCCGTACCAAAATGTAATTTTGTCTGCTGTGTGACCAGCAACAGCAGAGGTCATCTGGGAGACATTTTTTCAAGTATAACAAAGGCGTTTATTGGCCTGTCAATCATCAAGCAAAAAAAAAAATTAACCTTGGAAGACACAGTGTGAAGCACATATTTTAATCTTTTTTACTTAACATAAAGGGTCAGAGTGGCTCTCTGCGACTATTTCACCCCCCCCCCCCCCCCCCCCCGCTTATCTTTATAGGCAATAATGGGAATAGTTGAAGAATCTAAACATATTCCCAGACTGGTATGACGACAACATAAAGCCATTTTTCACCACATACGTGTTAAAAGACCTGCGTCCATCTCTCTGCCAGACATTCCCATGGGTGGCTTCCAAACCAACATCTCACCATGCTTCTTCACTTCTGTTCTTTTTTTTTTTTTTTTACCCCCACCACCCTTTTTTGCTTTTTCATCTTGCTCTCAGTCTTCATCTTTCCGAGCATCCCTCCCCATCTCACTCACTTTGGGCAGACTTCCAGGAGACTGCTCTCAGGATTTCATTAAAAAGATGTTGATGGAGCGCTCTCCCCGGGCTAATAAATGTGCTCCAGTCCATTTGACTGTGCATTGTTAGGAAATGGATTACTGAATTGGACGAGTAAAGGAAATAGGAGTGCAAAGTGAGAAAGATTAGTTATGAACAATGCAGAATTCCGTGGTGCTCTCTTTTATGTTTTTTTTTTATTTTTTTTAGGATTTTCTGCACATCATGTCATGTCTTCTATGTGGTCATTTTAACACCAAACTGTATGACTGGTTCAGGACAAGCATTTGTCTTTGGAATGGAATGGAATGGCCTTTATTGTCATTATACAAGATGTACAATGAGATTGGAGAGCTTCTCCTTTCAGTGCAGTAGTCAAGTTAAAAAAAAAAAGTACATAAAAGTAGAGTAAAAAAGACAATTTTACAAGATATATACAAGATATCCAAAATATACACGTAGTATTGCACAGGAGCATATGCAGGAGCAGACATATTGCAGACATATTAATTTTAGTGCAATGATAAATGGGTCATAGTGCAAATAATGACTGGTGTGTACAGATGAGTAAAGTCACATATGAGTGTATTGTATTGGCTTGTTAAATAAATAAATATGAATTGTTTAAACACTTGATGATTCTATCATATTAGACACAATTTCTAATTGCAGTAATCCCTTGTTTATTACAGTCAATTGGTTCCTGACTGGATGATAAGTGTATTTCCACAAAGTAGGATTCCTTATTTATCAATCAAATATTTATGTAGAGCATAAAAAACTGGTTTCGTTTTTTTTAACATATTAGAGCCAACTAGCCATGAACTAACACCCCTATAGTCATCTGTACACTCATATTACATAATAAGAGAAAATAAGACATAAGACACATATTAGCATTTATAGAGTCGTCAAATACTTCCTGCAGTGGCTATTCATTTTACATGTAATATTCCTGACACCTAGTGACCAGTATAGAATACTACATATCATTGTCTGATACATTGTTTGATACACTTACATAGTAATAATAATTATATACTTGTACGTTATAATGTCACGTACACATGCAGTTCTTCCACGCTACCATTAACCTGTAAAAATACTGCATCTTTTACGCTAAGGCAAACAAAAAGCAGGTTGTTTCTGTTTCAGCCAGCCCACTGTAACGTACCCAAAGCTTTAGGGCTTCACAGAGAACTCTGTTTTTTCTGTTGACACAAGGTCTGTTTTAATTCCCATCATCACTTTCCCCCCATCCAACTCATTCCCTCTGGTATTACCACCTCTTTCTACTGGGGAAAGAGTAAAAACACATTTTTAAAAATGATTTTCCTTTACCTCTTTTCTTGTATGTGTGAACCGTTCAGCACTTTCTTGTTATTAAAGCAGGTTTTTGGCAGCGCTATCACTAGCCCACAGCAGTAATTACTGAAGGGTTTGCATTGCTGCCTGGGACTCTTGCCGCCTTGGAAATGTTATTACTTGTCGGCCTCTTTGCAAGCATACAGAGATACATTGTCAGGGCCATTCCAGCTTGTATCCCGGCAGGGTACTGTGATGTGAGACCTGCTATTAATATGGAGCAAAGACAGGAGCAAATCAGTCAGCATACATCATTGGAATTTGAGCAAACCAGTCACAAAGATTGTTTTTTTGTGGTGTCACATGACGATCCTTTGGGTACAATGAAGTGGGGCCTCTGCCCGCCAACAAATGTTGTTTGGGTGGCATCACCCTTTAAGGTTGAGAATTTATCTCTGAATAGAGACAGCACCTTTCCCCGATATACATTGCAGTCCTTTCATCCCTTAAAAGATGACATCATTTAGCCCCTAACCAATAAACAAGAAACAGCAAGCTTTTTGCAGGTGGGTCCATGACCATCTTTACATCTGTAGGTATGCTAACAAAGGCGATAACACCCAAACGAGGCCCCACTCTATTGTATCCCAACGACTGTCATTTGACACCAGTAAAGAGCCAGTCATTCCTGTCTGGACATGCATCCTCCTTGAGAGGATTCATGCACTGGATCTTCCACCAAGTTCTCAGACTACAGTTATCCTATCGGGTCTGTCCCATCTAGTCTTTCAGTATGAACTGATGAAGCCTGCTCAGGTGAAAGGAGAACCGTTTTCAGAGACAACCCAAACAGTCCCGTTTCTAGCAATTCCATACCCCGGACAATACAGTGACTTGCTTGAATAATAATATTTATAGGCATCGCTCTTTTACATTTTTTTTTCCAACAAAAAGTGATACCATGGCTGCATGGTGGACCGAGAGCTAGGAGACCCGAGTTCGATTCAACTCGGTGAGGAGTTTGCATGTTCTCCCCGTGCATGCGTGGGTTTTCTCCGGGTACTCCGATTTCCTCCCACATTCCAAAAACATGCTAGGTTAATTGGCCACTCCAAATTGTCCATAGGTATGAATGTGAGTGTGAATGGTTGTTTGTCTATATGAGCCCTGTGATTGGCTGGCTACCAGTCCAGGGTGTACCTCGCCTATCGCCCAAAGTCAGCTTGGATAGGCTCCAGCTCCCCCATGACCCTTGTGAGGAAAAGCGGTAGAAAATGAATGAAAAAGTGATACCAAATTTCTCATCTGCTTGACAGTTGTTTGATGACTCTCCCCATTATCTGGAATTATTTATGCAATTTTTTCTGGTTTTCACTGAACTTGTATGTGTGTGAGTGACAAGAAGAAAAGCTGTGACTCGTTTGGGGAGAACTTTTTTTAAAATAAATTTTTAGACCATGACTATAAGACCTTTTTCCAGTGAGGTAGTCCCATATTCAATTTATATGTCGGCATGGCTCAGGAGGTAGAAAACCCCTGCAGGTAGAATCCTGCTTCTATCGTCCCACTCACTGCTGTTGTGTGCTGTTGGGCAAGACGCGTCATCCACATTTCCCCCAGAGTAATCCACACATGGATGCTTCACTAACCAAGATGCTGACATAATACCGTCATCCGGTCCCCGGCCGTCACACGATGGCTGCCCACTCCTCTTCCAGTTAAATGCAGAGACACATTTTGCTGTACATTGTAAATGTGTCAAAATACAAATCAATTTCTTAAACTTTCTATATAGCTGTGGTTATTTTCCGTCTCCCAACCCCCCCATGTTTGCACACCCTCCCGATTTGAAAAACCATGAAGAAACTGATATCTATTTATTTATCTGGAGTCTACAGACTGAACTCAAAAATGAAAGCAGTGAAATGCAGCAAAATGGCGAGTAGTGAAGCATACAAGTGGATTCAAGAGTCAAATTGCAAGCTGAAAACTACAAATTCATACATGTTGGCAGGTCTGCACTAACATTGAAAGTCCTCCCTGCTTCTCACGCCCCCCGACAGCTTACCATGCACCCTGTAGGGTGTCCCGCCCCACTATTTGAGGAGCACTGCTATATAGTCTGCCTATACGCCATGTACTGATTATTTCTACTTCCATCATCCTGGAATGGGTTGTGTTCAAGTGGAGGATGTTCCAATGTTTATCATATTCTCCTCAAATATAAAAACAAAACAATTTGCAGCATTATCCAACAAATATTGTAATTTCAGGTTTAAGACACACCAGTGTTTAAGCTGACCCAGTAAATTTTGAGAGAAAAATATATTTATACACATATAAGCCCCACCGGAATATCAGCTGAATATGTCCACATCATAAAAAGACATATTGTGGCCTGCACGTGTCTGTGAGGACCACACAGCTCCAATCATAGGCTATCAAAAAACTCACAACGAGCTTATCAACCCATGAAAAATCACAGTAGATAATTACTCGATACAACAGTCTGACTCAAGATTTCATCTTCCAAACAACATTAAACTCATCACACAGCAACTTAACACTCAAATGGTAGCTATGAAATATACAACACATGTACAAATACGAGTATATAGTAAAAAAAACCAGCAACTATTTTAACCTCTTTCCACGGTTGCTGTTTTTTGTCTTTTAAGCTTGTATTAGTACTTGTATATATCTTACCTGTACTTGTTTATTGGTACATAAGTAACAATACGAGTTTAGAATTAATAATAGCAACTCTTAACTTCTTTCCATAGTTGCTTGCGTTTTTTTTATTTTAGACTTGTATTGGTACTTGTCTTATATATGTCTTAGCTACCTTTTGAGTTTTAAGTGATGATTTTAGCCATCTAAAATGATACTGTGAGTCAGTCAATAAATTGGTATGATCAATAAATCAAACCAGCAATTAAAGCCTGTCGTTCCAGTGATCAAGTCTGGTGCTTGTGTGTCTCACCTCCGGTTTCCTCCCACATTCCAAAAAAAAAACATGCTAGGTTAATTGGCCACTCCAAATTGTCCATAGGTATGAATGTGAGTGTGAATGGTTGTTTGTCGAAATGTGCCCTGTGATTGGCTGGCGACCAGTTCAGGGTGTACCCCGCCTCTCACCTGAAGACAGCTGGGATAGGCTCCAGCACCCCTGCGGCACTTGTGAGAATAAGCGGTAGAAAATGAATGAGTGAATGTTTACAGAATAAAAACAATTGATATGATGTTGACAAAACAAAAAAATTGGAAAAACAGGAAGTCACCAGGGCTTAGCCCCTCTATTGATCTAGTCCTCTCTCTATTTCTTGTCCTTTACAAGTGCACTCTCCTCTGATGTAGTTCTTTCTTGTTTGTGCACTGACAGACTTGTGTGTTGCAGTTGGTAATACTGTGCATACAGGGTCAGATGTGAAATTGTTCTTCACCTTTGAAAGGTCAACTCCTAAAGCGATCAATGTGCTCATGGAGTTCCATCATTGTAACGCCACTCTGGACCAGATTTAAATTGATTAAAGCAAACATTGTGCACTCATGTAACATGCATGTTTTTTATGGTTATTTCCTTTTCAGTCATGTGTACTTTCCATTGTCTGCATTCACTCGACTTCTCTGACCCGTCGCTCACACTCAAGCTGCTCTACCATTCTCTGGCTTTGAATCCAACTGCGGCTTATCTGCAAAAGCTCAGGTTCAGCTAATTGGCATTATTAAGCCAGTGCTGGGCTCATCTCGGGTGCTCAGCTTGACAGCCTGTCTGTTTACACAAAACTATCAGCGCACGTGGCTGTGAATGCGTGTATGTATGTGTACATATTTGCAAAATTAGACAAGCAGCTGTCAGTTTCAATAAAGAGAGAGCGCCCGAGGTACAGGTAGTCCAATTACACTGCAGACGTGCTCAATGTATGAGAAGCCGACGCCTATCTACTCTAATTTAAACTGCGGGAAAGGAGACGCCATTGGTTGATGTGTGAAGGGCAAACGCTGTTGGGAGCCTCTGGCCAGACAGATGCTGAATCTTCTCGAAGTTTAGGCTGCCGGACGATTGATTCCCCAATTAGGTGAAGGGATAAAAGAGGTAGAGGAGTGAAAGAGGAAAGTCAAGTCAGAAAATGATTGCAATAGAAAGACTAAGATGTATCTTTCTGACTTTTTTTTTCCAGGGTGGTAAGATCCCTGTGAGGTGGACCGCACCGGAGGCCATCGCTTACAGGAAGTTCACCTCGGCCAGCGACGTGTGGAGCTACGGCATCGTCATGTGGGAAGTGATGTCATTTGGAGAGCGGCCGTACTGGGACATGTCCAATCAGGATGTAAGTGTTTCTTTCTTGCGTTTTCACTTCTATTCTCTTCACATTTATATGTGATTGTAATTAAACAGCCCATAAAATCACAACTGAATATGCCGATCATGTCCAATAAGTCAATAAATTTTTCCCACCTCTAACCTGACCACTAAGGGTTGCACTGATGTTGGTTCAATAGCTAATAATAAACGGCGGTTATCTCAGCCCCATATGTTCTGTATATGCTAACAGGGAAAGGACATAAAGTAGTAAGTGGTTATAAATCACCCATTTTATCATCCTCCATCTTGCATTATCCTTGACGATGTCCTTGAATGTGACACTCTGACTTTGAGAGCTCACTATCTTAGTCCATTCCTGGAGAGTTTTTGAGAGCGATGAACGATGGTTTGCTTTGCTGTCTCTTTGGATTAGATCCACTCACAAACACACAAACACAGGCCAACCCCGGCCTTGGATATTTTCCCAAATTCTGAGGTGTATCGCTGTATCAGAGTAGGTCCCTGCTCCACGAGGACCATCCAAAGGAGCAGATGCTGCCTCAGTGGGCCAGCAGCAAACACTCCCTGCTGGGACAAACGCAGGGAAGACAACTGGCATCACTCAGCACGTCCGGCTGCTCTTTCTCCACACACACACACACACTAACATCTCCATCCTGCATGGATCAACATTCTGCTGAGTTGCACCCAACTCGGCAGTATCTAATTTGTTATGATCGTATCTCTAATACTCAATTTCAATCATAAGATGTTGAATTTTAATGGGAAATGATATCTAGTAGAGTACAACTTGGGCTTAAGAAGAAATACGAGCAGAGATATCAGTGATCTCAACCATCTCCTCACCATCAACGACTGCTCATGACTGTCACACAGACATTTATACTTCAAGAGTATCAGTATCGGGTCCAAACAGTGCTGCCCGTGTCAGAATAAGCGGAGGAGGATGTGTACATAGTTCTAAACATGGTGGGAGTACATGCTGAATGATCAATGACCTCAACATAAGAGAAGATAACACCTCCATCTCCACTCGTTTCCCTTCCAGGTGATTAACGCCATCGAGCAGGACTACCGTCTGCCTCCGCCCATGGACTGCCCCAGCGCGCTACACCAGCTCATGCTGGACTGTTGGCAGAAGGACCGTAACGTCCGCCCCCGCTTCACAGACATCGTCAGCACCCTGGACAAGATGATCCGTAACCCCACCAGCCTCAAAGCTGTCGCCAACATCCCTGCAGTGTGAGTAGAAAAAAAAATAGAAATCATACTCTCTGGGCAAATATGTTATTCATCTGTTTGTGTTAATGTATTATTTACGATGTTGTCTGCATTAAGTAACCCAGCATCCACTTGATTGCTTTTAAATAAACATGAAGTTGTTACAGTTGATTGCATCACACCTGAACTTTTCTTCCTCGTATCCTTCGACTGCTGCTTGCAAGCCAATCACGATAAATCTGTCATCTTTTTTTCACTTCTCAAATATGTTGCTGCATCTTTGGTTGCATTTTATTCTCCAAACCAGAATTTTTATTTGTGTAAATACAAACAGTTGTTAAAATATATATGAATATTAAAAATCATTAAACAATTAATACAAATATATTCAATTTGTAAGCACATTTTTTAATTAATGCACTTTCTAATTATATTTTTGTGATTATTCATGTCATAAATTCATCCCTTCATGGGAAAAAGGATTTAGAAAAACATAAATATCCAACTTGTATGGCTTTCTTGTCATCAGGTTAAGTAATTCATGTGAATATTATGTTATTTGGACAAATATTTTAAATATTATTTTATTTTACTGTTTTTACATAAGAAGCTTTCAGTGCAACTGCAATGCCAATAGTTAACATAATCGTGATTAATATTCTCTTGACAGTATCAATGGAAATAGCTGTGTATTAAATTGAAGTTCATACCTCTATCTATCCATCTATACTAATCCAAATCCACATTGTTGAATAACAGACAACATGACAGCTTTGCCCAATGTCCGTTCTCCTGCAGGCCTTCTCAGCCACTGTTGGACAGATCCATCCCTGACTTCAACACCTTCAGCTCAGTCGAAGACTGGCTCAGTGCCATCAAGATGAGCCAGTACAGAGACAACTTCCTCAACTCAGGCTTCACTTCCCTACAGCTGGTGGCTCAGATGACCTCAGAGTGAGTTCCAAGCCCATATGGCACTTTATGATGGGCACACACCGGTCAAGTACACATCATTTTTAGCACCAAGCTCCTTCTAGCGGCTAGGTTTCTCAATGAGACCCTCAAAGTGGAAGTGACTTCTCAAAATAGAAGTCATCATAGGAGACTCAGCTATGTATAAAAAATGTATGTATATATATATATATATATATATATATATATATATATATATATATACGTATATATTTATGCAAATACATCACTACTTGGCAGTTCATACATCACAGATTCACTCTTCATCACTGTTCATTCATTCATTCATTTTCTACCGCGGGGGATCCCAGCTGTCTTCGGGCAATAGGCGGGGTACACCCTGGACTGGTCACCAGTCAATCACAGGGCACATATAGACAAACAACCATTCACACTCACATTCATACCTATGGACAATTTGGAGTGGCCAATTAACCTAGCATGTTTTTTTTTGGAATGTGGGAGGAAACCGGAGTCCCCGGGGAAAACCCACGCATGCACAGGGAGAACATGCAAACGCCGCACAGAGATGGCCGAGGGTGGGATTGAACTCGGGTCTCCTAGCTGTGAGCCCTCCACACTAACCACTTGTTCGCCGTGCAGCCTCTATCACTGTTTTTCAGAAATATATTAATTAACACATCATGCTGTTGGGCAGTTGCATATGGCCTATTATTAGTAAAAACTATGCATATTTAAGCTAATTGTGATATGCCTTTCCTAAATTACGGATTTTCAAGCATAAAGATGACTATTCATTCATTAATTTTCTAGTACTTGTTTTTTGAATGTGGGAGGAAACCGGAGTTCCCGGGGAAAACCCACGCATGCACGGGGAGAACATGCAAACAGAGATAGCCGAGGGTGGGATTGAACTCAGGTCTCCTAGCTGTGAGGTATGCGCGCTAACCACTCGACCACAGTGCAGCCCTAAAGATGACTAAATTAACTAAAATACAAATATAAGGCATTCGGAATAGGCATTCAAAGACGCTGTGAATGACACGTAGTACTCTACACTGGTCATTAGGTGTCAGTAATGTTACTGTAATGTTCAGTGAGACACACAAGCACCAGACTTGATCACTGGAACGACAGGCTTTAATTGCTGGTTTGATTTATCTCACAATAGGCACAATAAAAATAACACATAAGAACATAACATAAAAATACTCCCTATGTCACTTCCTGTCCGCCACTCCGTTCCCTTAAGGAACATATTTATAGCCACACAGGCAAGGAAATATCTTAAATGGTTTATTTATGTGTTTGTTTGTTTTTTTACTCCAAATTGCTCCTTTTCTAGGGGGGGTTGACTTTGGAATTCGTGATGCATGAGTATTTGTCTTGACGTGGTTTCCATTGTCAGTACCCAAGATGCACAAGCAAAAATGCTAATTAAAGTTGTCTTGTATCACTTCTGGCACTAATATACCCAAACATTGTAATTGCTTATGTTAAGAGAGCGCATGCATGTATAAAATTGTGAAATACTGTTTTATAATAATCATATAATAATAATTCACAAGCATTTTTCATTAAAAAAGTATCCTCAGGCCTTTCTGCAGACTAATATAAAGCAGCATGGATCAATGGTTATTACGCTCAACTGATTACATTTGTAATTGTGTTTGCCACCAGCTTCCCACCCTTTTGTTCGCACAAAAAAAAATCTTAACTAGGATGAAGTTCTTCCATCAAGTACATAATTAGTTTAATCCTTTTTTAATTGTGTGTATGCGTCTGTGCCACCAGGGACTTGCTGCGGATAGGCGTGACCTTAGCGGGCCACCAGAAGAAGATCCTCAGTAACATCCAGTCCATGAGGGTGCAGATGAGCCAGTCCCCTACCACGATGGCATGACTACAGGGGGCGCTGTGCCACGGAGCGGGCAGCATTCGGAGGACCACCACTACCACTACCAACAACAACAACGGCCCTCGAATGACCCCCGATCCATCGGAACGCGCCAGAGTGGAGACTGTTGTCTTAATTTGATTCCTATGAGGAGACCAGGGTCTACACTTGCAAAATCCACACGGAGGAGTTCAGGGTCCAGACTTTGAAACTGTTGTGCTTGGACTTCCTGGACCAAGTTACGTTGTACCTCTATGTTATCCGGACTTGCAGATGATGCTTGGTGTGGGACATCTTATAAATCAACACGTCTGTGATTTGAACCCATGTGTGCAATGAAGATGCCTTGACCTGGCCAGAAATTAAGTGGTAGAATACTAAAGTAGTAGGAGTAAGAATACAGGGATGTACAGTGGAACTGTTTACATCATTTATTTCCATTTGCAGTCACATTTTATGTCGTTATTTTTTATTTGGCTCCCCTTTTTTTTTGCATTTAACACTACCTGTGTAGAGCCGTGGTTGGGAGGTCAGAGAATATAAATATGTTTATCTCTTGCTAAATATATCTTTCATAATAGACCTTCATATTGAAGGTGATGCTCATCAATATGTATGTACAGGAGTCTCTGCTTGCATTTTTGGCGAAGACTAGACAGACACACGCAATGTGTAGCTTCCCTAAGGTGGCCTGGATTCAATTTTCCGATGGACTTTTGCGGTTGTATGTCTTCTAAATCCAGGGTCACCACTCGACTGAACCTTTACTTGATGTACATGTACAAAGAATCTAAAGTATTGTAGAGCTACATGATAATTGCTGTGTAGGAGTTGAGCTAAGAATTATTATCGGAGATCATGTTTAAATGTGCACATGCCGTCTCTTTTGCTGGTGAGCACTTACTTGTACAGTTTTATGCTTTTATTCCTCGTATTTGTTAGAAGTGCAACCCATCCACAGCAGAAGGCACCACTCTTCGTCCTCCTCCTCCTCCTCCTCCTCCTCCTCCTCGGCGGCGGCAGGCTTCAAATTCATGGTGAGTGTCTGCCGATCGCCACTTAACATCAAATGGTGGAGTAAAAAGGCATTAGTCTTGGAACAGGGCATGCAAGTCTGAATAGCGTAGAAGCTAATCAGAGGGAATCAGTGTCGCCAAAGTGAACATCTGGGCTGACGTTTGCCAAACAGACGCCCAGTGTCATTCTAATTAGCGCACACGCCGACACTGCTGCAGACCATTGGAGTTCATGTTTGCATGCGCGCAAAAAACGCTTTTAACTTCATGCATACATGCATCTCCAGCTGCAGTATTTACAAAGTGTGTATTTATATACCATACATGTAGTATACAGCCATGAGGGATGGCTGTATACTTTAGGATGACATCATGATTGGATGGAGATGGTGTCACAGCAGCAGCTGGCTAATGGGATGTTTTACTGTTTATTTTTGGATTGATGCTCTCTCTCGACTACTTGACAATAAAGTACAGTGGAACCTTTACGCTCTAATGGCTGCACAATTCAACAATTGGCTGCTATTTGGTAGAAAATAGCCTTTAAAGTCAAACATACAACAGTCACCCTTACTGTTGTAACTTGTAACATTAGGGGTGCATGATAATTATCGGACCGATATGAGGAAATATAACAATAAATTCGATAACAATAACAAACAGCTCTAATAACTGATTTAAAAAATCCAATGAGGCGAGATTACGTGTACTGTGCTCTAAGGTGGGTTAGCGTGACCAAATGAAGCGCTCCTTTTCTGCGACATGCTGTGGCCTTCCGTAACATCCAGTCGGCTCACTGTAAAAAACAAAAAATAGCATGTGGGAATTTTCACTGTTTCAGAGGAATACATTTCAACTAATGCTCTGCAAACATTCCACAATGAAAGAAAAGAAACATCGAAATTCAAATGCCAGTATCGCAAGGAGACTTGGGCCCAGGGCTTGTTCCTATCACTGCTGCGTTTGAAAAGTTTTCCAGGCCGAAAGCAATCTGTAATTTCATCATGGAAATGATGGCGCTGGATGACCAGCCTTTTTCCTCCAAGGAAAGCTAGCGGCTTTGGAGCCACGGTTTTGAACTTCTGAGCCGCCTGTATTTGTTTATGTTTTGTTAATAGTTACTAGTGATGATACTTGGTAAGGACAAACCTACAGATACGGTTTCAAAGTTAAATATCGATATCAGTGTGGAGAAGCAGGAATTTATCGGTATAGTGCATCCCTAGTCATGTTAAAAATTATCTTTGCACTCTGCCTCCATTGTTTTTCAGAGGGATTCAGTTATTTTTACATGTATAATGTTAAATTGCAACCTAAAACATTGCTAGTACATTTATTTAAGGCAACAGTTTCACCCCAGAACATATTATTTCTATTTTTACTGTTTCCTACGAGAATATTTGCTTCAAATAGACAGTGTTCAACCTTTGAGAATCTACTGTTGCTTTAAGAATAAGGTTCCATCAAACACTAAATCGAGAGAGACTTGCAGTAGTCCCAAATGTTTTCTTTCACAATATTGTTTTGTCATAAAACAGTGGCTGCCCTGAGTTGTTACGCACACACAAATGTAGTGGCGGCTGGGATCAGTGAAGTCTGTGTACTTTATTTATATTATCATGAATTATGTCTGTTATTACTAATAAAATGCGATGGCCGACCACATTCCTGTCATTCTGTGGTTACAGAGGTTGAATAATTTTTATGTACCAAGCGCCGTTAAGACATTTTTCAAGCTCTTTTTCAAGACCCATGTTTGAACAAATATTTTTAAAGACAAAATTACACTATATTCCAGACTATGAGTCGCTTTGGAGTATATGTTGCATTTAGTGGTATTCATGTTTGAGCTATCATCAAAGCAAGGTTTTTGTTAGAGAAGAAGATGAAGCCAGAGGGACACTTTGAAAATGGCCTCGTCCCAAAGATCTACCTGCCAGAAAATATTGTACTGTATGAATAACAGCAAAAGCGGCCTCGATTTTCTGTGTACAATATTTTGTGTATTATGTGTACAACAAAACAATATTCATTCATTCATTTTCTACTGCTTGTTCTCACAAGGGTTGCGGGGGTGCTGGAGCCTATCCCAGCTGCCTTCGGGCGAGAGGCGGGGTACACCCTGGACTGGTCGCTAGCCAATCACAGGGCACATATAGACAAACAACCATTCACACTCACATTCATACCTATGGACAATTTTTGGAATGTGGGCGGAAACCGGAGTCCCCGAAGAAAACCCACGCATGCACGGGGAGAACATGCAAACTCCACACAGAGATGATTGAACTCGGGTCTCCTAGCTGTGAGGTCTGCGCGCTAACCACTCGACCGCGGTGCAGCCCCGTGTAACAATATGACATTTGTATCTTTATTGTTTTTATCTTTATTGCATTGTGGCGGTCTAGAGCCTTCTATTCCTGGTGAGGTTAATAAGTAACACAGCATCCTTCCTTAATTCACAAGAAGTCCAGTGGGATTCAATTAGAAGACATTAGCACTCATTGGGCTACGTCTCATCCTCTGTTTGCTTTTCCAGCCTGTGAATGAGAGGATGTTCATTATACAAACTGTGTCATTCTATTTCCAATCTTTCTTCTGTTTGTCTGGGTACATATGAAGCTGTAATGACACTCCAAGGGTGATAAATGCAGGGGCGGGTCATCGTCCCACCCTCACCCACCCATTGACGGCACACTGAATGGAAACACAAAAAACACAGAACAGAGCTTGTTAAATGTTTTACAGTGCCGTAAAGTGTTGGAAAGTGACCAATCGCACTCTTAGTGGGCGATTTCACGCTTGTCATTTAAAGGTCAGGGTGGAGGTTCATCTCAATGATGCCCTAAAATTTTACTTTCTCTTTTTTAGCTTCTATTTCAGACTCCAGAGAGGCTTTACACACGCATAAAAAACGGTCTGTAAAGTTCCGTCGGGGGGAGGAAGAAGACCATGATTGACAGAAATCCACTCACAACCTCGCACCATTTTATGGTACACAACGGATCAACATATTTGTTTATTTGTGTATGCAAGGACAAGATATTGTGTGTGTGCACAGCCTGAAAATGTACAGACATTTCTATGGGCACAGGTACATTGTATGAATGTGAATGTCTCCCTTTTGTTTCTGTATAGCCCCCCCTCCTCCCCGCCCACATGTGAATTGTGAAAAAGTACATGTCAAAGAGTTTGTAAGCTGTGACTTTCTGAAAACTGTTGTACTAAAATGCACATAATAAACGCCTTGACAAAACAAGTCAATCATTTAATAGTCTGACTCATCCGTATTTATGAGCAGGAACACATTGAGCTATTAATTAGTCAACAAGCAGAGGTAGTAGTGGTGATGGGGGAGAATGCAGTCATTTCACAGAGCGCTTGTTGTCAGCAGTGTTTTATGTCTAATGTTCACTTTCATAGCACACTGACAGCTCACTTTGTAAGCCTTCAAAAAATAATAATGGAGCCATCACTCACCATGAAAATATCACATCCAACCACCGTTGAAAATACTGACTTTTGGGACAAAGTCCTCCAAAAAACTTTAATACCACATGATACTCAAAGTTGATGTACTAAAAAAAATGCTGTTATTTAGAGTGATCATATTTTGATTAGCAGAAAAAAAGGACACTCAGCCAGGTAATACTGAAATGACACTTGAAGTTTACTCAAAAATGGCTT
The DNA here is from genome assembly GCF_037039965.1 of Doryrhamphus excisus. Classification (NCBI taxonomy): domain Eukaryota; kingdom Metazoa; phylum Chordata; class Actinopteri; order Syngnathiformes; family Syngnathidae; genus Doryrhamphus; species Doryrhamphus excisus. Next base: position 20,103,946 of record NC_136362.1, read on the forward strand.
ATCATTTCAATACATTTAAAGTGTGCCTTTCTATGGTTATAATATTTGTATATTAAAAAGCCACACATTCCAAAGGAAGAACGTTCAAAAACAGACACAAATGTATTGCAAAAACTGAATGACAAATTCAGATTTAACAATAATTGAATATTTACACAATTACAAAAATTCATATAATATAATCGGGTAAAATGTGCCCGCGAAAATCGCAAGAACTCCGCCGATGTTCCTGACATGTCCAATTTTATAAGCGTCAGAATATTTTTATTTGGCTTTTTTGCAACACTAATTGAAACACGGCAGCCTCTCATGGATTACATCATTTGGAGAAGAATGACCTAATGCTGCTTAACTGAATGAAAAATACTGCATGTGTAAAAACACTTTAAGGCATAAAACAAGAAGTTTTTTGGGGGGGAAGGGGGGTAGACAGGACAGGATGACTGCGGCGATGAAGGGCAGCACAAGAGAAGCAGGGAGGAGAAAAAAGCTCAACTTTGCTCCTGGAAAAAAAAAAACCTTGGCAAAATAGGCATGAACAAGCACACTTTACATCACAAGAACTCAAAGACTTGCACCAGGGAAGGAATATGCAGCCATAACCAACACGTGCTGCTGACACTGCCTGTCTACTAATACTAACTTCATTCATTCATTCATTTTCTACTGCTTTTTCCTCACGAGGGTCGCGGGGGTGCTGGAGCCTATCCCAGCTCTCTTCAGGCGAGAGGCAGGGTACACCCTGGATTTGGTCGCCAGCCAATCACAGAGCACATATAGACAATCAACCATTCACACTCACATTCATACCTATGGACTATTTGGAGTGGCCAATTAACCTAGCATGTTTTTGGAATGTGGGAGGAGAAAACCCACACATGCACGGGCAGAACATGCAAACTCCACACAGAGATGGCCGAGGGTGGAATTGAACCCTGGTCTCCTAGCTGTGAGGTCTGCACGCTTACCACTCGACCGCCGTGCCGCCTACTTACAAACTTAAATCTACTAATAAAAGACTAATTGGACAAAAGTGAAAATCCCAAAATTTGATGTAAAAATTCTCTAGTGTTAAAAATGTATTTTTAAGTATTTTTTTCAGTTGAATAACATCTTGATTTAAATAATTTGTGTAAACGATCTCAAATGATATCAGAGTGGGTTTGGCCTTGTAAACTTTGCTTGCCAGGGACTTGAGATGTGCAATTTTCATTTCAGTGCGGAAAGTAATGACATGGTTGATGAGGTGAGTCAGAAGTTGGGGGCGGACGTGTCCCGACTCTTCCTGCTCTACCGTAACTGTTTATGGGCTTCTAACTGATTGATGATGGGCTTAGCAGTGAGACGACTGAGCCAAGAAGAGAGGAGTCCAAGTAGATTTCAGGAAACAGCCAATGTTCTGTCGTTTTAATGCTTTATACACAACACACACTGGCTCTCACAGTTGCACCAGCAAAGGAGAAAACACAAAGCGTGTCCAAAGACTCTGAAACTTGTCCAAGTCAATAATTCACATGCACACACAATTAAGTAAGCCTGCAGAATCCAATGAGTTCCTATGGATTTTGCTGTTCAACGACAACAAAAAAACTTAACCCCAACGTTTACCCTGAATCATCCTGCTGTGTCCATCAGTCACTACGGTTTCCAGGTGTGTTTGTGTAAGATTTTAAGTTGAAAAAAAATGGCCTCTTACTAGCCCGGAATAGCTATAGCATCTGAACCAGACCAGGGGCTTGAGAACTCTGCAAGTTTATTTTGCCAGACAGTCCAATAGCATTTTCCCCAGCACACACACAACAATTCACCCAGCCCCTTTTACCCGTGAAGGGCCAACCAAAATTCCCCAATGAGAGGGTGAGGCAATTTATCTAAAAAGGTACCATATTTACACTTAATACACCCTTCTTTTAGGTTACAAAAGCCTTTCAATAGTACCACACTTAAGCTTCACTTTCTGTATACATTTTAAGGACTCGATTACACCTAACTACATTTACCCAAAAACTACCCAGGTAACTCCCCCCCCCTTCTCCAGGTGACGCTTGGGAAAGTCCAATCAATCAAGGTAAATGTGCACTCACATGGGCGCACTTCCATGCTTGTGCCCCGACCAATCACCGCAAAGAAAGGAGAAACTGATGAGAAATTAGGAACAACACCAATGACTATCTTGGGGCATATTCACATCATTCATATGTGATGGTTTTGGGTGCAATTCCCTGGCCTGAACAGGTTTGCTTGTCCCATGTCTTCTATTCTGCTGTAGTACTGCAATTTCCATGACTTTGTGGATTATTTTCACTCTTATATCTAGTCGTTCGAATTATTGTTATTGTACAAGGTGATGGGTGTGATGAAATATTTGCATGAATTCAACACATGTGAATGTAGGGGGTTTGACTTTTGGACTATTTTGAATCTTTGTGCATCTGGTGCATCAAGGCAAAAACAAGCAGACTGAGAAACAGCTTCTTCCCATTAGCGTAATGCAAATGTGCAATATTTCCATCACTGCCTCTGTTACTACCTCAATCATATTTATTTATTTAACAAGCCAATACAATACACTCATATGTGACTTTTACTCATCTGTATACACCAGTCATTATTTGCACTATGACCCATTTATCATTGCACTAAAATTAATATATCTGCAGTATGTCTGCTCCTGCATATGCTCCTGTGCAATACTATGTGTATATTTTGGATATCTTGTATATATCTTGTTAAATTGTCTTTACTCTTTACTTTTACTTTTGTATACTTTTTTTTTTTAACTTGACTACTGCACTGAAAAGAGAAGCTCTCCAATCTTGTTGTACATCTTGTATAATGACAATAAAGGCCATTCCATTTGTATTTGATTTCTATTGTACATTTGTCAGTTATCATTAAGAACAAATTAGGGGAAGTGTGCTGACAGGGAAGCGACAGGTAACAATATTATAACCAGGTTTACACAACATAAGGACGGACATTTTGCAGTTGTGCAAAACTTCAACCATAATGGATTTGAGTTTAAGGTGGGTATACATTTTGCAGGAGGGACGTCTTAGAGTCATGGAAGCGGTTTAATAGTTTACAAACGCTGTGGTAATATTCTCCATGGTATGCTTTCCTTACTCATTTAGCTTAACTGGGCATGTTTGTCACTATAATCACAACAATTAAACTAAGGAGAGTCCATATGTGTGTGTGTGTGTGTGTGTGTGTGTGTGTCTCACCTTCACATCCCTGGTGGTTTGAGCAGTGACTTTTCTTCAACAAATCTTTGCCTTAATCAATATTCCCTGAGCAATCACCTGTGAGAAAGAGATTGGCGCACAGCAGGGGAGCTCCTGCAGAGAGAAGAGTGAGTTGGAGGGAAAGCTATGCATTCAGCAATGCGGGGTGTGGGAGTATAGGAACTTACAGGGAATACTGAGTGAAGGACACGGAGCAGCACACAACTGATCCAAAAGTTCCTGCATATCACACATGGCTCTAATAGTTCTTCTGCAGTATGTTTAATTAGGATGAGTGTATGGCCATGCATTTAACAAGATTGGGGCTCCTCCTCAGAAACAAATGGTTCTTGTTTTATAATGCACAAGATTAGAAACATGCAATCCAGAAAATGTAAATGTTACACTTAGGGGGAAAAGTGGGCTAATAAATTGACAATAAAAGCATAAATACTGCGGATTTCAGAAAACAACAGATGGAATGATACAGCACTCTACAAGAAGCAATGAAGTCTGTAAAATTAAATTTAAAAAATCCAAAAATTGTTACAACTATAATGATGAAAATGGTGTTATAATGATGGTCATAATAGTAACAATAATAACGGTAATAATGATAAAGATTCTAACAATAATGATAATAATGATAATGATAATAACAATAATAATATTACAATGATAATAATAACAACAGGGGAAAACAAGACAGTGGCATGAACATGATTATATCTTGCAAAAAGGGGTAGGCATTTATAAGCTTTTGCTTCAGTCTAAACCTTTTGGGCTTGTGATCAGATAGTTGAATACAAATGTAAATAATGGACAGTTATATTTTGATTGATGTAAGAAATGCACTGTAATGCTTGCCCAAATAAAATTTTAAAAAAATGGTTGAAATGTAATCCCACTGGATGCTTTTTGCAGATTACATAGATGGTGCTCTTCAAAACGTGGTTTTATATATATTTGGTTGATCTAATTCAACAAAATGTAAAATGTGTATTTTTTTTTAATCTATATATACTGTGAAAATGTAAAGAAAATAACATTATGCAGAATGAGCAGGATTCAGGTGGAACCTTTGTTTCGGGAGCTGTTGTGCCAGGATGGCATTGGGTGTGAACTTCCGCCAACCCAGACGCAATCAGGGCAAAGAACTTGGTGCTTACTGCTGTCCACTTAGCTGTTTCTTACAGGTCAGTAGTGACACATATCATCTCTTTAAACCCATAACATGCTAAAGGGAACTAATTGAAGTGCTTTCGAAACTTTGTAATATTATTGGTCGTCTTCGAGCACATTTAGGCGGCAGTTCGTGCCGTGTCGCGGCCATTTTGGGTTCAGTTGGCCCTCACTCTTGTCTCACAGGTAAGCTCACTGTATATGGTCATTGTGTTTCTGCACGCACAGACACACTTGCGACCATATTATCTTTGTTAGTCTGAAAAAAGGGGTTTACATTTCAACATTACCGTTTGTATGACTTATTTGTTTTTATTTGCATATGTCCAGAGTTGTAGCAAACTAGCAATTTGCTTCTTTTAAAGGACAGAAGAATAGAACTGTATTGTGTGTCCAATGTTATTATAGTGGATTCTCTGCATCTATGTTTAGTGATGGTATAAACATGGTTATGTTGCCAGTGTAAAACCAAAACAGTGAAGGTAATTTGGCAAATGTAATGAAGGTATTGCATGGATGAATGTTATTTGCACTTATTTGTGACTATTGATTCTAGAAGAAAGTTATTCTTGAAATGCGTGAACTTTGAGTTTCAATACAAGACGCAATCTGGACTAAGAACTTGGTACTCCTTGTGCTTACTGCTGTCCACTTGTATCTCTTCTTACAGACTGTTGTATTTTATTATTGTGGTGCCATATCCTGCTACTGTTGCAGTTGTAACCCAAGGCAAGCTACAACTCAACTCTGAATCCCTGACATCATTTCCTGTCCAGCTGCTGCACCGCTTCCCCTAGGGAACACATTTATAGCAACACAAGTCTTGTTTAGTCTTAGAAGTGCCTTATGTACTGACTTTATATGAACTATATTCGATGATATGAGTGTAAAGGTGACTGTAGGGGTGTTAATTCAAGTTTATGGGGCTCTAATAATGTTAGAAACAGCCATATATTTGTATATGTCACTCCAGAAATATACAATTTATAAATTAGGAATCATATTTTGTGGAAATTCACTATCACAGTCGGCTTTGGAACTAATTAATCACAATAAATGAGGAATTAGTGTATATTTTAATTGTTTTGATAACAATTTTGGGTTTAACTGTAGCTTTTAATACCATATGATACAACTGTATTACTGAAAATGTATTTTTAATTTGGAAAACAAAGGTCATTCATTGCCTTTAATGCAATTTACATTTTTTCTGATTGATCTAATATAAAATGCATTTTAGAGAAGCTATAAAGTATTTCGCACTTATCTGATGCTTCCATTAAATGTATAAATTCTCAATTAAAAATAGTCTTGAAGAACTACAAAATGACGTCAGCTGTAGGAGATTGAGTGTCATATGTGCTGACCACCACTGTGAGAGAACTTTTAAAAAAGCATTCATGGATTTTTCATTTCCTCATTAGTTAAACAAGGGAATGCACTCTTCCTTTAATGGAGACATCTGATAAAAGTACATCAATGTCGTTTCTTCAGACGACAGATTTGAAGTGTAAGCTAGATATGTCCATGTGTACCACAAAGGACACACTCATCTTTTAAAAGTGATGTAGCCAAGGCCAGTCATAGTGGAGCCAAGTGACTCATAGAACCGCATGTGGTCCAGCAGAACACAAACTGACCTTCAGCTACTTTTTTTGCGAGTGCTTTAAAGGCTGGCTTTGGCCTTTGACGGGTGTTCAACCTGATTCCAATGCTCTGATGGATAAATTACATTCCCCTCATTCAGTAATTAAGATGACACATATTCAATTCAGAATGTATTTTTGATGAAGACGTTGCTTGCAAAGAGCCCGACTGTGCCTCTCTTAACGTTCTCTGCTTTTGTGTATAAAAAGAGATTGTGTCCAATGAGATTTGATATCTCAAAGGAGGTCGAAGGTAATTAAGATGCATTTAATTATCAAAAGCAATCTTCTCTGTGCTAGAAATCAGCATTTCAGAGATGCCTGACACCAGTCTTGCTAAGACGTCAATTAGAGACCATTCCAGTGACAGGAGAAAGTGAGCTATACAACCATGGACAAAATTACACAATCACGTTCGTGCATATAGTCATCTGGAAAAAAGTGGCTGTGATGCCCCAAGTGGGTTGTGCTAAAAGTGCTTTGAAAGATATTGTCAAAATGTTATAATTATCAGACATATTATGGGCAATTACTAAGTCCTACCCATCCACCTGCCCTAACGTTTAGCTAGATGGCGGCCATGTTTTTCAACCAATTTTGCACACACGTGATTGTCAGTGCCTGACCATGTGGTGCATTTTCGGCCCTTTGTATTGAGTTGTGGACTCCCATAGAGCAGGTAAACACGATAACCCGTGCAGAAAGCTTTCTATATCTTCCAGAATCTGCACCTATTCCAGCTATATCTCTTTGGATTTTGAAAACTGTCAGTTTTAATTTATTCCGCCCCCCCCTCCCACTCATCTTGTACAGCTAATAGCTTGTACCCGGGAACGCCCATATAAGGAATTCGGTGGAAAAAGTCTGGACACCAAGGTTATGTCTAATTAAAGCTTGTTCATCTGTTTAATGTGCATACAGTATACGGTTTTGTTCCGACAAGCAGCAAAAACCCAAATTTGCAAGGAAGCCGATCCAATCTCCTCACCATCCAAAGCGTTTTTGTCTCTAAAGGTTGAGAAGATATAGGGTTATAAGAAGGACAGTGCCCCACCCACTCCTGAAACCCCCCCGCAGAGTCTAATCCCGCACAGAGCCACTCTCAGCTCTGCCCGCCTTCGATTCCTGCAAAAAGAAATCAATGAAATATTTTCCCACCAAAATGAGGGAAGGAACAATGAATGAACAATGCACATGTCAAGGTCTTTTTAATTAGAGAGCTCACTCAGAAGGGCTCCTTTCCTTTCACGGTTGTAGAGGAAATGAGACGGGCCAGCCGAGGAGGAAGATGGGCGTGTTGATAGCCAGCGATGAAGGTCAAACAATTCCTACTGACGTCTCTTTAATATCAACTTCATAACTTGACCTTGGCGGCTAACACACGGGTAGAAGCCATCAACTTTTTATTCTCTTTGTCTTTGTCCCTGATATGACATTGTTTTATCACACCGAAACCTAAAAATAGAAGGAGCTTGTTGATTTATTGACAGGTCATCAAATGCCTTTGCACTCGCTAAGTATAGATGCTCAACTGTGTCTTTTCAAATGACATATACTGTCCAATAACAACCATGTTCTGTATGTAGCATGTGTATTGCAAAAAAATATATTGTTGCAATTAGACGTGACAAACAAGTGCCGTTTAATGGAATTTGATTTGATTAATAAAGTATGGTTACCAAGACGGTTACCACCGTTCTGTTTTCTAAACAAAAACAAAAAATTATAAACATGTTTTTCTACACCACTAGGGCAGCTAAGATGTTTGTGTGAGAGCACAAAGTGGGTGATAAAAACATTTGACAAGATTGACAAGATGAATGAAAACCCTCTGCTCTGTCGTCCTCCTCCAGCTTTTTGTATGAGCTAAATTATCTTGCAATAATCTATAAATAATATGGTGACATAATGGCATACATATTCACAACAATAAAAAAAAAACAATCCATCCATCCTGAGGTCGGGTCGTGGGGGCAGCAACCTAAGCAGGGAAGCCCAAACATCCCTCTCCCGGCTACTCCATCCACTTCCTCCAGGCAGCTCCCGAGGCATTCCCAGGCCTCCTACTGGTCAGGCATGCCCCGAACACCTCCCCAGGGAAGCATCCGACAGGCATTGTGACCAGATACCCGAGCCACCTCATCTGGCTCCTCTTAATGCAGAGGAGCAGCGGTTCTACTCCGAGTTTTTTGCTTTTCATCTTCATTGCTTTTTCACCTTATCTCTAAGGGAGAGACCAGGCACCCAACGTAGAAAACTAATTTCAGCTGCTTGTACCCGCAATCTTGTCCTTACGGTCAGGAAATAAGAAATTTAAAAAAATACTTGCATTGGAGAGGCTGAAATCAGAATATATGACATCTTTAAATCAATACATGAATATCCAAAACCCAAAATAGTTGTTGATTGATTCCATAATCAATTAATCATTAATTAATTGATTAATTGCTGCAGCTCTAATGATACATATTCGTTTACAGAGTCTGGAAAGTTAGAAATCTAAAAATACATAAATAAATAAATAAAAGATAAAGTAAATAAATTCATAATTAACGGAAGAAAATTTACCAGAGGAAAATTAAAATAGTTGGAAAAAAAGCTGTAATTTTATGAGAAAGCCCAAATATTAAGAGAAAAATGTCAGAATTTTAGGAGAATAAACTTGTAATATTATGAAAAAAAAATGTCATTTTAGTAGCATAGACTTCAAATATATGAAAGAAAAAAGTGTATTTTACTACACTATTGTAGTATTATGTGAGAAAAAGTAAGGAAAAAAAAGAAAAAAAAATCTCAAAACATTGGGACCTTGCATATAATACATCTCGGATTTTTCAGTCAGAAGCCTGAAAAACAACCAGCTGACCTGGTTGTGCATCAATGAATGAGGTATTGGATGTGCAATAAGCACTTGCGTAAACAGAGACCAGGAGACATGAATGTTATTTTTAATTACCTCTGTGTGCATTGTGCACTCGTGTACGCGTCTACCATTGAATGTAATGAAACCAGCAGCTGCAAGTCAGTGCATTCATGTTCTGTTGTTAATTGAGACTTAAAAGCAGATCACGCCGCACATGACTTATGACGCAAACTGAAATCTTAGTTTGACCAACCCACACCAACACTGAGGATGGTCTAGACGGGGGATGAGTAGCTTGGAGCAAGGTCATGTAGTTCCTTTTAGGCTCTCAGCTGGATCTTGACAGTGATTGTGAATTACACAGAATGACATTGGACAGAGGTCATGCGGAACATGTGACTACAGTTCCTTAAGAGACAATGGGGAATATGCTCATGTTTGGAATGCTTTTTTGCAAAAAAGCATTACATTCCTAATGCAAATGCGGCCCGCGAGATGCTAGTTTGAGGCGCCCACCTTGATACCAAAGTTTAATGTTGAAATGACAGCTTAATTAACAATTAACATGATTTTGCCCCGCCCATACTGTTACCCTACCCTGTTACCCCGCCCTCTTTTGCTTTGGATTAGCAATGAAGCTAAAGGCTTATGACGCTGGGTACAAATAAATGCAGGAAATGATTTGGAATAAAAGGGAAAATACACGTCAAGATAAAGCATCTCATCAAACATGTTGTTAAAGTTACCACGCTGCTCCCAGATGGAACTGAGTACGATGCTAACTTGCTAATTGGGTCAAATTATTAAGTTTCATTAATGTTCATGTTAAAGGTTAAATAACTGTTTATTTGTACATTTGAATCTGAAAAAAATAATTTCTCTACCAACTGTGGTTTCTTCCGTTTTTCTTATTTGCTGTTTTATTATTATTTTACTTATTTATTACTGATTGATTGATTTATTGTCTTTATTCTTAATTTGTTTATTTTTTTTTTATCTTATTTTGTGTATAGAAAAATAAAAATGAAGATATTTGAGAACAGTGGAATGTTTTATCGGATATTTTGGTGTGGAAAACCGGAACCAAAGTACTGAAAAAGTGTAGGGTATAGCAGAAGCAAAAGCATTTTTAAATAGATTTTTTTTCTAGTTTTTAATAAATGCGTTTTGGGTTTTTTTGAAAACCTGATGCGGCCCGGCTTCACCCAGAACCTAGCTCCGGTGGCCCCCAGTAAATTGAGTTTGAGACCCCTGCTGTAAGGGAAACTGAGGGACTCAACAGTGCTTCTCCTGGCTGCAGCCAAGTAGTGCACCGGCAAGATTAAACAACAATCAATTCCACCCAATCAGTAAACATCTTTATGCTGGTCATAACATATTAAATTCTTGCTATTTCTATTTCGTATCAAATTTTCTTTTGATATGAATGTAGGACCAAAGCCGCCTCAGATGGCATGTTTAAGGTACTATTGTCTGGGATATGATACACTCACTATACGTATGTGTCAATTTCTGAGCTTTTGAATATGTCTGCGTTACATATACCCGACATGTGTATTCAGGGCTGTGTGGGTGAACGCTAGTGTAACTGGAGAGGCTGCATAGAGGACACACTAAGTGGCTCTCAGGGGAGAGTCGATCAGTTGTTAAAGACAGTGGAGAGGGACACAACGTTCAGGGCTGCCAGCTCAGACAGACACAAGACGAGTCTTGGTTAGTATAATTGCGAAAGGCAGGCAGCCTTTTGAATGCCGTCTCTGTTGCCCTCTTGCTGACAAGCTCACAGAAGCCTTTCACCTTCTTATGCCAGACAAGTAGATGGATTGGAGTGGCAACAAAGGAGAAATTAATGGGTGTATTTATTGCCAAAGCGTCTGTGCTATCATTGATTTTTTGGAAAGCACCAATCACATTAATTTGTAGTTCTTGCTTTCTCCGCATCCATTCTCTTGTGGCAATGCTACAATTAACTTGAGAGCTTGTGAAAATGTTTTGTGCAATTCAAATCACATCCTTTCTTTGTTCCTGATGGCAGGTTTTTATTCTCAAGGCTGGCATGTCTTCTGTTGCCTGGTTGAAAGCTTTCATTTTGTGGGAGCGAAAGCTAAAACCCTGAAAGTAACAGGAGTAACAAGGACAAGAAGGGAGGGAGTAGAGACGGTGCCTCCTAAACATTAATAAATCTGCATCTACACATCGGACACTACCCTTACTGCACTTACTCCCAATGCGCAAGACATTATCCAAAGTCATGAAAGGAAAAGAGGAATGCCAAATGATAACCAATTCCCTTTTGGAGGTCTCCATCCCATTCCCAGGCCTGCTTTCCTTTCTACTGTCTTCTCTACTTACCATCTCCACCATGGCTGCCGCCCCCATAAGGCAAGGAAATGCAGCTGCTGTCAGCCACTGAGGGCCTCCAGGCTGATCTCTCACTTTGTAGAGTGTGCAGCACCATAATGAGCCCACTCTTCCATCTGCAACATTCCTCCTCTATCCTGATTTTAAGAGCCCCACTTGTGCGTCGCCATAGGTGAGCGCAGCGCAGGCAGTAGGGTGCATGCTAAAAAACATATGAAAAAGGCCCTTTATGGAGTATAGCTGAATCCATATGATGTACAATAATCCTTCTTTTATCACGGGGAATTGGTCTTGTGAGTGAATTTCCTTATATAAGTGGAATATTTTTCTAGTTGGAGCATAGAAAACCTGATTACAACCTTCTAAATTCAGCCGAATCTACATCAGCCGATAGCGATATTAGCAGTTCCCTCAAATTAATATCATATAATGAGCACATTATATATTTTTTTCTACTGTGATGCCACTGGATGCATGTCACAAATAAACAGTTTGTGCAAAATAAGACAAATACAGCACCGCAATATGGAATGGAAGTTATAGAAAAAAGTGGTATTTTTATTTTCAACATTTTGTCTAAACATAATTAGTCTTTAAGAACATCATCAAAATTATGCACATCACGCGTTAATGTAGCATGAACATCTCGGCAGAAATAATGATACCAATATGAACCATTTTATGCTAATATTGACCAATATTCCATCTCTAATTAAATGCAATTTCCTCTCATTCAGTCTAAATTCTACATAATTTAGTGCAATGAAAACGTGAATGGGTAGCACAAACATTGAAAAGCAAAAATGAAAAATGATCTTTTCTCCAGTTCACAACATTAATTTCTCTGAGTAACCACAAAGTGTCCACAAAGTGTCCACAAAGTGTCCTCAAAGTGTCCTCAAAGTGTCCTCAAAGTGTCCTCAAAGTGTCCTCAAAGTGTCCTCAAAGTGTCCTCAAAGTGTCCTCAAAGTGTCCTCAACCAACACATACCAGTAACACACAGAAAACACATACTATGTATAATATCTGTCTGAGGGTGAGTCCTTTTCAATTTTATTTCAAATTTTATTGAAAATTGCCGTTACAGTTTACAAATGCTGCATGATGGTGACAGTCATTATTGGAAAAATGCAGTCAACCATCATGGCAGAGTTAGAATATATGGAGTAGGTGCAAAGAGTCCAAATGGTATTGTTAATTAACACCAGTTGTTCGCAGGCAAAGCTGCTAAACGACGGAATTCTCAAGGAGACCGTGAACCAGAGGCTGCCTGCAGCTGCGCTCTGCGTTGCGCGCTAATGTTGATTGTTGACCTCTGAACTCCAGTCATTACTAGCACCTGTCACTCAGCACAGCCCCCCGTCTCAAAGGGAGAAAGATCTACGACAGCTGAAGGGTGAGTGAGACATGCCTAGCACCCAAATTCCAACACTCCATACTCCCCAGTGGTCGTAAACAATCATAACTCAAAGGATGATCTCTGACTCAGCACACAGAGGATGGAAAACAGAAATAAGCATAGCTGCAGTGTTAAAGGTAAAAAAGGCTATTATGACTATTATTCTCTCATCTGAGTCATAACTGTTGACTTCTGCTTAGGAGGTTTTCATTGCTGTTTGTAGTATGTCGGAAGAATTGGGGAAAAAAAAATCCACAAAGGCTGAATAAACATCAACTTGAGACATTTCACCTTTAATCCGAAGGGATTCGGATTCGGACACTGATGACCACACAGCTTCATGGGAAAGTGAGAAATGGACAAAGGAAGACCCATGTAGCCCTTTATAGGGCTAAAAACATATTTATTAGTGACCTCAGTTTCAAATGACGATAAATAACACTGATGTATGCTCCATAAATCAACAAAGACAGGCTATGGTATTAATATGAAAAAGTGACCACTAAATATAACGAACGGCATATATTCTACTCATAACATTATGATGATAAAGATACTATATAAATGACCATTAAAATATACATTTTAAATTAGTTTCCCATTATAGCCTGTTTGTATACGTACGTATGTGGCCGCATGTTGAGGATGAAAGTTCGCTGCACTGATGTTAACATAACATGTATAATGCTTTGGAACCTTGTCGCTATCATGGACGAGTGCTTAGAAGACATTATGTAAACAAGACTCTCTTGTACCAACTTTGAAATAGTGGTCGTTATTTGTTGTCTTGTTTTTTTTCACATTTATGGACGGAATAGCATCCTTTTTCAAAATGCATTTTGCTTGTTACTTCGAAGCAGTCATCAGTGAAACGGTCACTGTAAAGGTTAGAACTCCATGTGGGTCTCTTGTTCGGTCGGGAAAAAAAATGAACAATATCACTCGGATACTGCGAACAACCAGCAGTAACACAACATTTTGGCATGGCTACTATTTTGATGAAAAAAACATTTGTTTACTGTGCTTGAGCTGAGACGTTTTACCCCAAAAACATCACTTCTGGAAATGAGGCTGAGTTGGCTGGCACCATGAACAAGAAATTAAATTTTTGAAAATTTACTGTTCGCTTTCAAAACATCAAACAATGTAGAACATAATTACAAACAATGTAAATCATGTCAGGGAATCTTTAATTATTTTAAATTGATTCACATTTTGGAAATTTGTTTTGGCTTCTTCTATTTAGTTTGTTTCACATTTATGTAAGTACGGTTTTAATTTAGTACATTTTATTTTACAATGTCATTTTGTTTTGTTTATTTTTTTAATTTGTTTTGGAGTTTGTTTTACTTCATTGTGAGTCTGACAAAATTACGTTGCTACAGTTTTACAGTGTACAGCATACAAATTCATTCATTCATTCACTTTCTACCGCTTTTTCCGCACGAGGGTCGCGGGGTGCTGGAGCCTATCCCAGCTTTCTTTGGGCGAGAGGCGGGGTACACCCTGGACTGGTGGCCAGCCAATCACAGGGCACATATAGACAAACAACCATTCACACTCACATTCATACCTATGGACAATTTGGAGTGGCCAATTAACCTAGCATGTTTTTGGAATGTGGGAGGAAACCGGAGTACCCGGAGAAAACCCACGCATGCACGGGGAGAACATGCAAACTCCACACAGTGATGTACTACAACATAGTACTACTGATCAGTGTGCTACATTTAGTACTATTCTTGTTGCAGTAAAGTATATTCACTCATAGCAGGAAAACCTAACATTCCTATTGGCTTTACCTTTTTTGGTTATTGACTGGTGTCGCATTTCTCAGTTTGTCTGGTCTAACTGTGAGACAGGATTAGGCTCCATTTCAGCCTAGCCTCCAGATCAGGAGTACGAGATGTTACCGCATTTTCCGGACTATTAGTCGCAATTTTTTTTATAGGTTGGCTGTTTCTGCGACTTATAAATGAAAAAAACTGTTTATGTTACATAAACAGTGGACACCTTTTGTGTTCATGTTTATTTTTGGTGTAGCTGAATAAGCATTGTGTTAGCATATCTTACACCTATTCAGCCTGTTCTCTATTCTTTTATTGTTAGAACTTGCCCTCCAAGAGGACGTAATGTCTGTTTTGGTCAAGTAGTTTGGAAAATAAATTACCCGCAAAAATGCGACTTATACTCCAGTGCGACTTATGTATGTTTTTTTCTACCTAACTATGCATTTTTGGCCTTGTGTGACTTGTACTCTGGAGCGACTTATAGTCCAGAAAATACGGTAAATTCCCACTATTAAAACACCTCCAAAAACCTCCAACAATGCTTTATGGGTTTATATATATGCTATAACCATGTAGTGACAGGGACATTCATGATAACATGTAATACTTGTGTATTTTGGTCATTTTAAGAATTTACGGAACCTACTTCCTGGGTGCATTGATTTCACATAGTAACATAGAAATGAACACTAAACCTAGCATGAACTTTTCCCAACTCAAAAACAAAAACCACAGCAGTGGTGGCAGCAGCTCCAGTATGTGGCATTACCTGTCAGTATTGGCCTGAAGCATTGTGGGGGAAGCACTGACACGCTGTGAGCACTACAGTTTTTCTTCAAGTGTCAAACCTTAAATCAGGGGTGTCCAGAGTGTGGCATGTAGTTTTTTTTAATGTTTATAATAATTTCACAAGATTAATGTTGTAATATTATGAGGAAAAATAACATAATTTTTGTAGCATAAACATGAAATAAGAATAAGAAAAATACGTAATTTTTAAAGTCGTAATATTGGGAAAAAACAACAAAATTAAGGATAAAATAGTGTCTGCCTGCCCTAATACCTGCCTTAAATAGACAAGCCCAATTAATATAGAGAAACTCCTTTCATTATGTGTGAAATCATGCATGTCCACATGTACGGTGTATGGATGTTCTAAACATGAGCATCCTCTTGAAGCCTGTCCTAATTCCACTGGTGCCCCAGACCTTTCTATTGGGCAGTAGATAAGCCGTGGCTTTGCTAGGTCAGATCCTCCGAGAGACCAACTGATGTCAATCTGCAACCCACTGACCGCTGTTTAGATCTGAGATTTCCCACCAAGTCAGGCCAATTAGCGCACGTGGCTCACAGGAGGTAAGAATAACCGAGCGTATCTTCAGAATGTTGTTTGTGGGATCCAAAAAATATTATTTTATGTCCACTCTTTACCAACTTTGTGCAGCTGAACACATGCCAAGGTCGTGTAAGGTTTAAAAGTCAAAGAAGAACATTCCATTTGGATGTGAGGCAAAAACATACAAAAACCGTTTATCTCACTTCAGGCCCGGTTGTGCTACTTTTTATCTCCCTGGTCTTAACAACTCTGCATTCACAATATGAGCACTGAACATAAAACTGTTTTTAATCTCTGTATTAAAAATTGTTCATATCCTGGTAGGATTTTGACTGAAACTGAATGTTGTATTTTTGATAGGATATCTTTGCCCAGAAATGACAAGAAATGTTCAAAGACTTTAAGGAGACCTATCATGCTCCACACAATAACCTGCAAAGTCAGCTTTCGAGATCTTCCAGATTCTGCACCTCTTTTTGCAGCCTTTCCATAGATTTCCTGCTTCCCACCCCAAATGGTCGCTTTAATTAATTCCACCCACCCTCCAGGCATGCCCACTCTGCTGTGACTGGTCACACTTCCGGATACGGTGGTCCGCAAATTCTGAAGTCCGGATCACATTGATGTCAGTAGAACTCTATAAAACAGCGTGCCGTCCAAGGCTCATAACATGAGCTACTGGTGGCTGTAACCCATGCCTAGCTAAAGCTCAACTCTGAACCCATGATGTCACTTCCTGTCCTCTACTTATCCAGATTACATTTACTGCGACACACACAAGCACAGGTTTTATTGGTTTTAATCTCTGATTATGTCTATGAGTGGAAAGTTTACTATAGGGTATTATATTATTATTACACAATCCACCGCGTCCCCTTCGCTCCAACCTCCTGGCACTCCCCTGTAAGACCAAGCTCCGAACCTGGGGAGACAGAGCCTTCTCCATCGCTGCCCCCACCCTCTGGAACTCTTTGCCCCATTCACTCCGTGCTTGCCCTGACCTTCCCAGTTCCAAAAAACAACTAAAAACCCACCTCTTAAAAACTGTTTTTAATATCTTATATAACTATAACTATAACTAACTATAACTTTTTACACCTGACTGCTGTGCCCCGCCCCGCTTTTACTCATGTTTTAACTGTGTATTAACCAATGAATGTTGGATTTTTATGTATCCTTTACTCTGCTTACTTGTTTTTATTCAACTCCATTTTTCTGTAACGTGTCTTTGAGTATTTTGAAAAGCGTTATACAAATAAAATGTATTATTATTATTATTATTATTATTTAATGCTCTTACTAGGCAAATATTGTATTCATAAATGAGTAATCCTACTTTGCGAATATTCAGTTATTTGGTTTCAGATCTGACTGTGAGATTAGAGAGATTAAAGTACACCAAAGAAGAAGATGACAAATAATATTTTTTTTAAGTCAAATCAGACATCAGGTGTATATTACACATTTTTCTGTAATTAAATGAATGGATGCATATTCTAATCAACTATATGGTAAATCAACTTTATATAGAACAAAAGGTTTATACGGTTCATTGTAAGAAGCCCATTGGAAATGTTTGATATGTGCATATATTTTTCCTTTTTTCTTTAAGGAGTTGAAGAGATTTGCTCAGAACATACAAACCATTAGTAAAATAGCCAAAAACATTACAATAGTTAATATTGACTACCCAATAATATTTAGCTAAATATTGACGTATAACAGGTATTTTATAAAATATTTCACATATTTCAACAATCTATATTAAACAGGTTGCCTGTCAAACTATAGACAGATAATTTCAGCGTCAGACAGAAGGAATCCAGTTAATGAAACTGTCACCCGATAGCAGTTGCATCAAATTATCTTCGTCCTTGAATCATCCAGCCTTAAAATAAAATGATACCTTTGTCAATTGCCTTAATCCACAGTCTAAAACAATCTAATCATACATATAGCTTCTTGGGATTCATATCAGACAGCTAGTGCATGGATTTATAGTTTCCAAATAGGAAGCCTGAATTCTTCAATTACTCTGGGCTAGTTCAATCATGTTCCAGAATTTGATGTTGGACATAATGATGCTGATATACCAGGCTGACACGATTTCATGGAACAACGTCAGCTCGCACAGATGGATGGTGAAGAAAATTGACCACGGATTGAGAATCAAGGAAAATATTCAAACAAATAGGAGAGAGAAGTGGGAGTCATGAAAGAAAGGGTATTTTTTTTTTTTAGAAATTGTGGTAAATGTAGCCAGCAAGGTACAAATGTTGTTGTGACAAATTGCCAATATAAGTGTTTAGAACATCACCAACCGTCAGCATTGTTGGGACGGGTGAATTGCATAAACAGATGTGAAAACAATAAAATAAAGATTACATGGTGAAGGAGAATGCATAGAAGTGCGAGATAGCAGCAGAGTCAACCTAAATAGATCTTTATCCAGGTTTGGGGAATGTGAGCCTGGTAGAGCTCTGACTGAGAAATTGGACAGCACAAGATAAATGGGCTGGGTAAATATGTCCTCCTTTGACAACCATCACGAACATTTTGATGATAACATCAGGTGTTTGTCATCTCTGTCTGTTCTTGTTATTTGTGAAGATGAAAAAAATGGAGCTGCAGACATTTCTGGGGACCCTAGTGAACTTTGGACTTTTATTCATACATACATTGCAACCTCAGTTAGCGTCCGCCCCGGTTGTGATGTTCTGTATTTTTCAGTTTAAGTCACAAATTCTCCGGTTAGTGTACAATATGGTGCATGTCTTGTGTTCTTAATTAATATCTTCATTACAAAACGTTCCTATCAGCATACTCTTAACTGGTTGACTATGTAGTTCCTTGATAACTAAAAATTAGAATTCATTCATTCATTCATTTTCTACCACTTATCCTCAAGAGGGTCGCGAGGGTGCTGGAGCCTATCCCAGCTGTCTTCAGGCGAGAGGCGGGGTATACCAACTGAACTGGTCGCCAGCCAATCACAGAGCACATATAGACAAACAACCATTCACACTCACATTCATACCAATGGACAATTTGGAGTGGCCAATTAACCTAGCATGTTTTTGGAATGTGGGAGGAAACCGGAGTACCCGGAGAAAACCCACGCATGCACGGGGAGAACATGCAAACTCAACAAACAGATGGCCGAGGGTGGAACTGAACTCGGGTCTCCTAGCTGTGGGGCCTGTGCGCTAACCACTCGGCCGAAAGAGAAAGAAGGTGAATTGAGTGTGATCTCTTCTTATCGAACCCTGTGGCCTCATGGCCATCTTTGTCAACAATCAAGGTAAAAATGACCTTTTCATTTGTCATTTGTATATATTTATATTTCAAATTGTTTTCTGCATGTAAAACCAATTATTTTTGTATAAAATATGGACAGAAGAACCTATTAATAGTGACTCTGACCATGTCTCTTTGTCCGAGCGTTTTTGTATCCTTGTTAAAACGTATTGTTACAGTCGTCCAGTTTGACTGGTTGTCCTCCTCCTTCTTCTTATTTGTTCTGTATTGGTTCCATTTTGGTTGCCATGTAACGTCAATCGTACTTCATCATGTCCAGAAGTCCGACTTTTTGTGCGAAGGTTGGCTTCCTCTGCCTTTTGGGTGCAGAATGTTACATTAACGTAGACAGTAAAGTACTAATAATAATAATAACACTAATAATAATAATAATAACAACAATAATAAAAATAAAATAATAAAAAATAATTTTCACAGCACACTGCGGTTGCAGTTCAAAAATTGCTCCCTCACTATATCACAGTTTTTCCAAAAATTCATACATTAATAAATGATTGTGGTTTTGTTTTTCACTATGGCCTGTTATTACTTAAATTATTATTATTACTCGAATAATCCTACTTCAATTTTACTCAATTAACCACAATAAACGAGGGTCAACTGTATAATTATTGCACAACTTGTAAGACACAAAATGAGTCTTTTGGTGTGCAGGACTATGGAAGGCCACGGGATTGCACAAATTATTACATACAAAATATTTCCCCAATGTTTTAAGGTGACTAATCAAATTAATGTCATGTAGTGTCAATCATAAAAAAAAATTCAATCTATACCAAGAATAATATCAGTTGTTAGTCAGTTGTCATTTGCCCCCAAAATGAGCGAAATAGCTAAATAATCACTGGAAGGCTGCCGAACATTCATCTGAGACTTTTCTTGACAAGTTGCTGTTTGTAACGCATGTTGTGTTGGACAAATCAACACAAATATCTGCAATATTTGCTTTCCTTGCTTGAAGCCAACATCTAAGGTACACCAGGTTAAAGGTTTGTGTTGTGTCGTAAAGGTAAAATGTGAATAAACATTGGTGGTTTATTTCTCATTTAGGTATGTCATGTATGATATACACCTAAAAGAAGAATTTCCTGTCCTGTATGCTATGATAATGTTTGGTTCACAGCAGGGGAGCATTGGGAGGCGGCCATTCTTAACCTTAAGTCTTGGCTAATGCGACCGTTAAATCCAGTGTCTACAAGACATGCAATCTATCTTTCTGACTGGACAGAGATAGTATCGCTCTTATCTGTATGGAGCTGTGTGTTGTCGAGCTTTTTAGATATGGAGTAAAGAAAGTGCTTATCTCTTCCGGAATGGAACTCGATGGAACTTGAAAGAAGCTGACTTCCAGCTTGGCAGTGTGGAACATTTAGCTGACCAGCAATATCGTCCATCTCTTTGAACCACTCCACAGGATCTTCACAATCTGCAGCCTTTTGGTGATTAAACTCAACGATACCAAAAATATACAAGTGAAACTGAAATTTACAGCTGTCATAAGCTAATTTTAATAGCTCTAAGTTAAAGAAAATAGCCAAGCCCGATTGACTTCTTATTCACTAAAAGAATGAATATGTCAGCTCTCAATGTTCCAGAAGATAGGGGTGTCCTGACCTTTTCCACCGAGGGCCACATACTGAGAAATGAAAGAATGCAAAAGCCACATTGATATTATATAAACATGCTAAGAAGTTCTATATCAGGGGTCTCAAACTTGTGGCCCGTGGGCCAAATGTGGCCCGTGAGACACTAGTTTGAGGCCCCCACCTTGATACCAAAGTTTAATGTTGAAATGACAGCTTAAAGCTGTGTGCACACCGGACACAATTAACATGATTTTGCCCCGCCCATACTGTTACCCTACCCTGTTACCCCGCCCTGTTTTGCTTTGGATTAGCAATGAAGCTAAAGGCTTATGATGATGGGTACAAATAAATGCAGGAAATGATTTGGAATAAAAGGGAAAATACACGTCAAGATAAAGACTACAGGAAGAATAAATCACAAATAATCACCCAGAAACTGCTTGTGTCCTTCTACAGGTGTTCGATAGAGAGCCTTCATACTGTATATGCATATGGTACACCAGCTGCACAGTGGATCAGTGGCCATCACTGGCTGGCCTCTCCTCAGCTTGGAAGATCCACACCAGGTGTCTCAAACTCAATTTACTTGGGGGCCACTGGAGCTCGGGTCTGGGTGAAACTGGGCTGCATTTATTAAAAACAAATTTTTTTTAAAAACTTTGCTTTGGTTCCCATTTTCTACAAGAAAAGCTCTGATAAAACATTCCACTGTTCTCAAATATCTTATTTTTTATTTTTCTACACAAAATAAGATGAAAAATAAATAAACAAATCAAGAATAAAGAAAATCAATCAATCAGTAATAAATAAATAAATATAATAATAATAATAAAACGGCAAATAATAAAAAATTAAGAAACCACATATAGTTGGTGGGTAGACAAATTATTTTTTTCAGATTAAAATGAACAAAACATTATTAGAGCCCTGTAGACATGACAAAACACGACTATAGTCACATTTATACTCTTTTTATTTACAACATATTGCGCAACTGCAGGGTCTTGAGACACATGCTAACTCGCAAACTAGAGAGCTAGCGACCTAAACGGTAGCCTTCAAGTTATTTCCTTTAAACTTAAATAGCCAAAAACTTACCACTTCCACACGGATAGGGAGGATAACTATTAACAGTTATTTAACCTTTAACATGAACATTAATCAAACATAATAATTTTTTCTGGGTACATGATACCATACAGCATCCATATCAAACTTGCGCGGGCCGCACTAACATTAAACTTTCATATCAAGGCGGGGGCCTCAAACTAGTGTCCTGCGGGTCACATTTGGCCCGCGGACCCCTGATCTACACAGTTCCCGCTGTCTCAAAAGAGCCCAGAACATCATCAAGGACACACCTTCAATCACACCCTGGACACCAGCTTTTTTAACTACTACCAACAAGGAGACGGTACAGATCAATGAAAACAAGGACCAATAGACTAAAAAACAGCTTCTACCCCACAGCAATAACGAAACTCAGTAACAGCCAGAATAGTTCTCACGCTACGAGGTAACCTCGGGTCTGTGCAATGTGAATGAAAGTAGGCTTGAATGGATTGTATGGATGCAATATGAACGGATGTCAGTGTCACCTATTTATGTTTGTCTATTTTTATAGCTTTTATAGCTATAGCTTTTATGTATGGTCGTTAGGGTGCATCAAATTTGAATGGGAAATTTTAATTTCATAATATCAATTTGGCTGACATTTCATTTTTTTCTAATGAACATAAAATGTCTTCTGCAAAGTTTTGAGGAAATCCATTGAGATTTAAGGGTGCCACCTCACACATGAACTTTTGTAAAATTTCGGAAAATGTGCAATTTCTAGTCCTGTGACCGGGAAAGTGACCTGGAAATGTTGAGTACAATGAACTTCTATACAGCATCATTTTCTATAGGGTTATTAAAGTAAATATATTTGTTTTCTCTTTGGGCAGATTGTGTCACGATGTGGACGTCACCCTCTTGTGACAGCTCCTTTAGTTTCCTTCCTTGCCTCTGTTCATGCCCTTATTTTGGTACTACTTCCTTTCTTGTTCCCTTCTGCTTTCTCTCTGACTCATTTCACACACCTGTCTCTAATTTCCTCTCTCCCTATTTAGTTCAGGTGTGTGCTCTTTCGTTTGTGGCTTCATTGTCTTTGTGTTGGGTTTGCATGTAGTTGCTATCTACATTGCTTAAACACCATTAAATTCCTTGTACCTACATTTCTGGTCCTGCTCTCTGCATCCTGGGGTCACATCGCTAAGCTCGCAAACCTGCTCGTGACAGATTGGGTATTTCTCAGAATTCAACTTTCAAGATTCTCCATTCATTTGTCCTATTGACAAAATGAATGGCGGTAAATGGGACATGTTCACATGGCCTTACCCTGAATTTTATGTAGCAGTGATGGATATTTGACATACATATAAAGTTTAAACACTTTGTTTTTTATTGTATTTGTATTTTATTGTAAACACAAGGGGCAATAGTAACATATTTAAATAACAATTCATGGCGACCATTGAACTGTTCACCACTTTATTCCACAAAAACAGATGTATGGTGGCACCCCTAAATAATCATGTATTAGAAAAATATTTTGTATATTTTGTTTCTACATATATTGGAACACTTTTAGTACCCAGACATATCAAAATTCAATAATTGTGTTTTTTGATGCACCCTAATAGTCGTCAATCATGCACTGTCTGGTTTGCACTTTAATTTTGTTGGATCATAACAATGACAATAAAGATATTCTATTCTATTCTAATATGAGCATGAACGTTGGTCTTTTTTGCATGGTTTTTGCTGTTGTGTTTTCCCATCCATCCATTTTCTATACTGCTTATCCTCATTAAGGTGGCAGAGGTATGCTGGAGCCTATCCCAGCTGACTTCACGCAAGAGGCCTGAAAATTACAACCTTTTTTTGTACAAAGTTTTCTCTGAATATTCTGACTTTATGCATGAAAAATTACTTCTTGTTGTTGTTTTTTTTTAGGTTTCTTGTTAAATTAGATTGTTTGAATGAGCCAGTAAAAAAAAAAAACAGCACCGATCTGCACTTTGGACACCCCTGATCTAAAAAGACATCCATGCTCATGTATGTAAGCAGCGATTGTTCATTTATTTATTTTTTGTGGTTGGCAGATTCCATCTGAAAAAGTCAAATATGGCGAAATCGTTTTGAAAGGAAAGTCAGACTTGCAGCATTTTACCATCAATATGTTGTTTTAACACAAATGTTCAAGACAAAAGGAACCATGTCTGGTGTTTGCCAACAGGATCGCGAGTCAGAGTGCGAATGAATTAATCAAGAATAGCGCTGTGGAAAACAAGAGCGTAAAGAAAGACAACATGGCAATAATGGATGTTTTGAGAGAAAAAACTCCTTAGACCCCTAACCTAAATTGCTTTTTAACTCCAGAGAGAAGAGGTTGTCGATGTTTATTTCCACTCTATCGTCAAGCTCCGCTGATGACAAGTTAACAGCCTGGGCACAGAATGCAAATCATCTTGGTTTTCTCATTTAGCTGCCAACGCTGCAGCTCTCAACATGTCTTTCAAACAGGTCTTGCCTCCGCTCCAGAGTCTAAATGATGTATAATTGAAAACTCAGGAACGGTTTCGTTTTCAAGCGCTGTTGTTAGGTCCCAACCCAATGTCCATCAATCTGACAAGCTAGCAAATACTTACTTTTATTAAATCTGGCATTTGCACAAATGAAGCAGGTCAATTCTTGTTCATGAAAAAGGCCCAATTAGCTGTGCATCTTCATTTGACATAGTACTGCATACGGGAACAAAGTACATGCAGTTTAATGCATTTCCAGTCAGTCAATCACATTGCACATATAAAAACATTCACACTCACCTTCACATCCGTGGACAATACAGAATGTCCAATTATCCTAACATGCATGTTTTTGGCATGTGGAAACTGGAAAAAGCGTGAGTATATTCTCACACCTTCTCATCCAAAATGAAAATGTATTAAAACCAGAAACCACTGGTAATGTTGAATACATGGGGAGAATTTTGACTATAATTACCTTTAAAAGTTTGTTCTAGCTTAATAATAATGATAATCACAATAAAAAAAACACAGTTTTGTGTAGACCCTTACGGAAAAAAAAAATATTGCAGTATATTGGCAAATATAATGCTATATATTAGGAAATATATTTCCATATATGGGATCTTATGTTTATATTTTCCAATATATTGCAATATATGCATAGATCATATATGTGTA
This sequence comes from Doryrhamphus excisus, assembly GCF_037039965.1. Lineage (NCBI taxonomy): Eukaryota > Metazoa > Chordata > Actinopteri > Syngnathiformes > Syngnathidae > Doryrhamphus > Doryrhamphus excisus. The sequence goes on from NC_136362.1 coordinate 20,128,904, forward strand.
TATATTGATACATATAAAAAAATCTTGCGATCAAGACCAAAAAGGCACTATATTTTTACATATGTATGTATATATTTTTACATGTACTTTCCAAACATAGCATATGCATGGACACTGTACCTTTAAGAAAAAAGTGAAGACAAAAATCTGCAATACACAAATACCAGTTTTATTGACAACTGAAACGTACTTTGCCGTTAAATGTTCGATCCTCCACACTGGATCTTGGAGGTATACATGCGTAGAAGATTGCATATTGTGGCAGATCAATTAGCATCAATTTTCTTTTGAACAGTGTCACATCAAATATCTGTTTCTTGCCCCTGAATTCCCTTTTCAGACCCACAACATTTTCAACATCAATCTGTGTATAATGTATCATACTTTCTTCCAAAGGCAAAACATTTTCTGTGACCATGTTGTTCTACTACAATGTAGTAGTATACAGTGATTATTTGTCCATTCTGCAACAGCACAGTGAAGCTGTTTCTTTTCACTACCTTTGTGAACGCCTGGGAGTAATACAGCTATTACTGAATATTTTCACAAGTGTATCTGTGGTGACTGAAAGTTGCTCTCTCATGACCAGTGTCTCTTCACTAGAAAGTTTTCAAGAATAATGCAGACCAAGGGTGACAACTTGATCGCAGATTCTTTCAAACTTCTTCAGTCTTTTTCAGCCAGTTAAGTTACTAAAAAACTGGATGCATTCAGGAACAGCATTTCTCAGCGCATCATTCCTCAAAAGAGGCAATATTTGTCGATATGTGAATTGTTTCATTATCTGTAAAGGAACAAACTGAGTGCCATGAAACATTTTCAGTATTTCACCATTAAATGACTCAAAAATATACCCAGAATGAGCTCACAATGATCCCCAATTCCTGACAGATTCTGACAAATGAAGACATAAATGTACATTAAATGACACATGGGTCTTTCCATAAAGTGTTTCAAATTGTTTGACAAAACCGACAACAAGTTTTTCACATTTCTTTACCTTCTCTGTTGTGTGACAAGGACTAACCAGTGCTGATAAAATACCTTTTAGCACAAATATACTATAAAACAGTAACCAGTTCTGCCATTTACATTTGCTTTACTGCCATTTACATCTGCCTTACATTTATTGATGGAATTCATCATTCTTCAAAGATGCCCAGTATTCAAAAAATGGATGTGGCTTGGCTAACATTTCTAATGGGATATTCTGCACACATATTGCTACAAAATCCTCAACAAACGGTAATGGTTGTGGAATACGGAAGCTGGAGTTACCAATGCAATTCCAATTACGTTCTGAACTTATTCACTCATCCCGCCTGAATTGCACACACGCCACCTTTCATGTCTCCGTTTGTACATTCCGTTAATTCAGGGAAATTGACGTCAGATGGTGTTTTATTCACAGCAGGCATGAAGCAAGTATTCCACACAGAGCTAGTGAGAGGGACTGCTTACTTGCAGTCCCTCCTCTCGTCACTGAGACAAAGAGACTGGGTGACTGACGGGAGCGTTCCAGTCACGCCATTCATTTTGCTATAGAACCAACACGCCATGATGTTGAAACAGAGGCACAGAGTCAAACCTCTTGTCATCCAACCTGTTTGGTTTAGTGAGAGGAGGAAAACAAACATGTATGCATGTCAATTTATCGAAGCCGGCAAAATGATCAACTTTGCTTTTATTCATCAAGTGATTATTGATTAGCCTACCAGGCCAACGCAAATGTGCATGGCGGATGAGTGGTTAGCATGTAGGCCATACAGTCAGGATATCGGGAAGACCTGGGTTCGATTCTCCGCATGTCCTCCCCCATTTGTGTGTGGGTTTTCTCCGGGTACTCCGGTTTCCTCCCACATTCCAAAAACATGCTAGGTTAATTGGCCACTCCAAATTGTCCATAGGTATGAATGTGAGTGTGAATGGTTGTTTGGCTATATGTGCCCTGTGATTGGCTGGCCACCAGTCCAGGGTGTACCCCGCCTCTCGCCCAAAGACAGCAGGGATAGGCTCCAGCACCCGCCGCGACCCTTGTGAGGATAAGAAAATGAATGAATGAATAAGCATAGTCATCAAGACAATTCTTACCAGATGTGTGTTTTATAGTAGGCAGGGCAGCTTTAAACCACTCATCAGTGATTGGGCACACACCTGACTTAAATTGTTTGGTAAAAATTGGTTTCAATTGCTCTTTACGTCTCCTTAGGCAGAGGGTTCAGTTACTTATTCCTCCCCCTTCTGTCATTGTTTGCATGCTATCCTCATTAAAATATGAAAACCTATAAATGTTTGGGCGGTTTTAGTTAAAGCAGACACTGTTTGCATGTTGTCCCCGTGCATGCGTGGGTTTACTCTGGTTTCCTCCCACATTCCAAAAACGTGCTAGGTTAATTGTCGACTCCAAATTGTCCATAGGTATGAATGTGAGTGTGAATGGTTGTTTGTCTATATGTGCCCTGTGATTGACTGGCAACCAGTCCAGGGTGTACAGCATACCTCCAAGGTCCTAATGAGGATTTGCGGCATAGAAAATGGATGTCCTATGCAAATGTATTTATTTTGAAAAACGCGGGAACAAGAGTTGACAAAAGAAAAGCAAACTTGCAGCGTTCATTGTAATAATTCCTCAAAGCAACATGATGTTCCTGCATGCCCAGGAGCTCCATTGAGGTGATCTGTAAGCACTGTAAGAATGCAATATGGTCTCGCCTTTTTGTCAGATTATTAAAATATATATATTTTTTCTCTATGAATGGCTCTGGTGTTATGTGTGTGTCCTTGTGTGTGTCCTCTTCCGCAAAGTCAGAGCACACACCACAATACTGTGTGGCCTTTCTAATTGTCCCACACCATCTTTCTTACCCACCTTCACACCCGAAGAAAGGAAATTGAAAAAAAACAGCAGGGGGAGAACAGAGAAATTTTTTTTCCCTTTTAAATTAGAGTTGTATTTCTGTGAGATATCCAAGGTGAGAAGTGAGCAGGAAGAAAAGCCTGAGTTGTGTTGGAACTGAAAAGGGAGACAGCAGTACAGCATCTCAAAGAAGTCAGTACACAATCACATGGAGGCGCACTGGAACATCAGACAAAACAAGCGAGTTCTTCTCTCCTCCACCTTTTATTTCTCACATCACTCAAGCATCATTTATCTTGCATATCCTTTACTTCTGTGATGTACTGTCAACACCTGCTTTATTTCTCTGACAAACCTGTGCTAAGTGCACAGAGGCGTCTGCTTTAAACTGAACACACGTGATGATAATGTTTGTGCAGTGCTGTCAGGCCTCCTCATTAAGGTGGCAAGGCAAACATACTTTCTGGGAAATATAAGACAATAAAAACCTTGTCAGGCTGTCTACACTACCAACTGAAGGTTGTTACGGGAAAGAACTGAACTGGCTGTTTAAGAAAGCGTATGACTCAAGTCTAATATCATGTCGAGGGCATAAACATATCATGTTTAAAGGTCCCATTTTTCATACGATTTTAAACTATTTCAAATAAGTCAGAGAGTTCATACAATAATGTAGTGAAGTTGTGTTGCTCTAAATCAGGGGTCTCAAACTCAATTTACCTGGGGGCCACTGGAGCTAGGGTCTGGGCAAGGCTGGGCCGCATCAGGTTTTCAAAAAAAAAAAAAAAAAAAAACGCATTTATTAAAAACAGAAAAATATACAAACTTATTCAGTGCTTTGGTTCCAATTTTCTACAAGAAAAGCTCTGATAAAACATTCCACTGTTCTCAAATATCTTAATTTTTATTTTTCTGCACAAAATAAGATGAAAAATAAATAAACAAATCAAAAATAAAGAAAATCAGTCAGTAATAAAAAATATATTAATAATAATAATAAAAGGGCAAATAATAAAAACTTAAGGAACCACATATAGTTGGTGGGTAGACAAATTATTTTTTTCAGATTAAAATGAACAAAGCATTATTAGAGCCCTGTAGACATGACAAAACACGACTATAGTCACATTTATACTTGTTTTATTTACAACATATTGCGCAACTGCATGGTCTTGAGACACATGCTAACTCGCAAACTAGAGAGCTAGTGACCTAAATGGTAGCCAAGTTATTTCCTTTAAACTAACATACCAAAAAACTTACCACTTCCACACGGATAGGGAGGATAACTATTAACAGTTATTTAACCTTTAACATGAACATTAATCAAACGTAATAATTTTTTCTGGGTACATGATACCATACAGCATCCATATCAAACTTGCGCGGGCCGCACTAACATTAAACTTTCAAATCAAGGCGGGGGCCTCAAACTAGTGTCCTGCGGGCCACATTTCGCCCGCGGGCCGCGTGTTTGAGACCCCTGCTCTAAATCTTTTCTTGATGCTGGAACTGGAAAATAAAAACTGGGAAGATACCGCTTTGTGTGTCTTTTATTATTATTCTATCAGCAGATCCTCGGCTTGTAGGTTGGAATCAAATAAATGCCAATGGTTCCCAAATTGGGGTAATGAAAAACAAAAATGAAAAACAATTAGCGCCTAACAATTAAAATTACGAGTGCACTTGAACGCCTCAAAGTGCGAGGAGCCCGCAGCAGGAAGGAGACAGCGGCAAGTTGTTCCTTGCTATTTGTGCATCATATCAACAAATAAGTACGTTTGAATGATTACTTTGTGGATTAAGAGTGTTTTATCTTGAAGATTTCATTTATATTAAGTAATCCCCACACGGTCACTGTAAGTGGAGAATCGAAAATAAGGCTTCCTTGATGGTTGTATATATTTTAGTATTTTAGCTACTATGAGGGTGGGTAGTGGTTCTTTTAGAGTTGGGGCACTTAATACTGGACAATACTGGATAATGGACACTTAAATACTCAACAAGCAGGATCAAAACTAGCAAACGTCTGTCAGTGCTGCTCGAGCGTTTTTTTTCTAAAATGGTGCATTCATGTGTGTCACGTAAATCCTGGGACACAAATTGCCGCTGCATTCAGGCACACTTGTGTATCACTGCAAACACACCCACATGCAGCCTATAGTAGGTGATATTTACGAAACCAAGCACTTGTTGCTCATACAACAATAAGACAGAGGGGTGCTGATAGAGTTTTCTCATGAGAACCAAACAGGTTCTAGTAAAATTATTTTATTTTTTATTTTTTCTAGGTTCTAGTAAAATTATATATTACTGTGAAATGCAAACATACAGTACACCACAGCCAGTCTTTTAAAAAATGCATGCAGTATTTGGTCCGCATACATTATCTTCCAGGAAACTGACATGAAATGAACACACAATACAAATGGAAGGATGCTTAAATCAAGCACCTTAAATGCACCTTAATATTAAGCGTCTTTGAGTATCTTGAAAAGTGCTATAGAAATAAAATGTATTATTATTAATGTTGATACTAAGAATGCAAGAGTATACACTGTGATACTGTTTATTAAATGTATCTATTTTTTCTCCTGCTGTAAGTAACTCTTCTCAAGCAGAGGTAATGATGTCCTTGTAATGTGTCCCATAAATAATTAGGACACACTAAATGGTGGCAGATAATTTAAGTGAAGTTTAAGTGTGTTGCTCTCAGTCTTGAGATGACAAAACATTGTAAATCAACTTTTAAACCATCAATGCAAAAGGCCATACTGTATGTTCTCTCTTGGTGTGACACAGTTTTGTTTTGTTTGTTTCAACACATGCCACAAAACTAATTTTCCAGTTCCACATAGGTGTCTTTCATTTTCCTGCAGCTTTTTAATAATCAAAACTCCCCATGTAATTACCGACTGAGCAGGGAGTTCAGAACCGGCAACAGAAAAAGAGGTTTACATCTACACTAGTCAGTAGCAGCATGTATTTGTTAGCCTGAGTCCACCTACGTAGTCCACTAATGGGCTCCAATAACACAAACATGAATTTAAATTCTCACCATGGCTGATATTTTAGATTGCAGAAGAAATGGAGGAACCAAATAATACCTCTCTGTAATTGGCTGTTAGAAAAAGGTAATGTACTCATTTAAAGGAAAACTGCACTTTTTCTGGAATGTTGCTCATCATCCACAATCGTTATGTGAGACATGAACACACGTCTTCCTCTTTTCTCTTTGTTATAAAGATATAAAAACAGATAAAATCAGGCAATTTATGACTGCATGCAAAAACCTCCAACAAGATTTTTTTTTTACATAGTAACATAGTTTGATCGGCATAACAATTTTAATAATGATAATAAAAATGTCACTATAGCTTGGTTATACGCACGTCACATTATATGTAAATAGAGCATATTCTGGCTTTTTTTTAGTATTTTTAGTAGGCTTAATAATAAGTTGTCTCTTTTTATCCTTTAAGTCCTGGTATTAGTGTGCTTATCAGGGTACAGCATTTGCACGCTTTGGTTTATTTTTTAGTACAGAAAGTTTACAAAATGAAACTTGAAACTTAATTCTTGAATAAAACATAAATATAATATGATATGCAATAGTTGTCCCTAGCCACATTGTGTTAAAAAATGTATAGGTTAGTAAATCATTGCTTTTTGATTACGGCTTATAAAAAAAAGGCATATTTAAGAAAATAGTACATATTTTTTGCCTAAATTACGCATTTTCAAACATAACAATGGATAAATTAACACAAAACAAAAACAAGGCATTCAAAGACACGATGAAATATAGTATTCTACACTAGGTGTCACTAGTAACACACCAGACTTTATGGCTTGAACCAAGGACGCTAGCATTGTAAGGAACTATCAATTTGGCCGCAAATTAATGTAACCGAATATAGTACAGTGTTCCCTTTTTTTTCCCTGATTTTTTTTTTGTGTATGCAATTTTAGTGAGTTTTTTGCAGCCCATGAACGCTGTAAAAACACACATTTATTGCAAAACACACAAGCACAAATCTTATTTATGTCTTAAATGTCTTATTTTCTCTGCTCATATCTACTACATGAGGTAATATGAATGTAAAAATGACTATAGGGGTGTTATTTCATGTCTAGAGGGCTCTAATAATGTTAAAACCCATATTTAGAAAGTCGTAAACAGGTTTTATGTGCTCTAATTACAAAAATATTTGATTTACAATTCCGTCAAAATGGAGTGCACTACCTTACTGCAACCAGCAGAGGTTGATTTAGTCTATTGATTTAGTCTCAACTAGTTTGTTGTCTAAAGAACAACAACCAAACATCAGTGATGGGAAGCTGAGCTACAGTCAAGCGATGGCTTGGTAGCATTGTTCTGCTGCTTCATTTTTTTAAATAGTTTTTTTCATTGATAAAGGAAAATTAGTACACCCATCTGGAATTTTATTTTTTTAGCTACCAGATCAAAACAAAGCCCAGTAAAATGTTTTGCGTCAAAGCAAAGCAAGCAGCAAGCACAACAAAGTTTTGAGGTCCCGCGTGACACACAGAGAACTATGACCATTCATCATACATCAAATAAACTTTGTTTCATTGTGAGTCAGGGCTCTGTCAGCATACAAAGATAGAAAACAATAAAGATGTTATCCTCCACGCGGTATCCTGACAGCTATTGAGCTGTCATTATACGATCATAAAGTCATTTCCATGCCAACTTGAAAGCATATTATTACAAACATGAACAACAGCCAAATGTCAATCAGCTTGGTTATTATTGCCTCGTCTTACTCTAAAGGTTCCCGCATGTCCCTGTTTAATTTCGAATGTCCACATTCTGTTATTATGACAATGCACGTGAACGCTTTGGGAATAATTTCTTTTGAGATTTATGGTAGGCGGGGAACAAATAGTGAAACAGTGATTGAACAAGTATGATACGCAGTTGTATTTACAATGTTGTGGATCATATGAAATGTATACATCTTTAATGAAAGATGTTCTTTTGGGTTGTTGAGGCCCCTAAGGTGGTAGAACTTTACGTTGCTGGTTGAATGGAGATTCCTAGTCTGGCTAAATTTGCACATCAATACAATATCAGTGGTTCCCAAACTTTTCACAGTCACATACCCCTTCAGACATGTGACATAAACCCCACAATAAAACAACTTTGATATATCGTTATATATATATATTACATACTATGACATTATATTTACAAAATTATGTACTTGCTTTCCAGCTGCACGCATAAGCTGCTAATTTAAAACATAGAGGGTTTTACAGGGTAAGACATCTCCTGGCACACAGTATAAATGATCTTGAAAAATCAAGATGAAACACTTTTAATGTAAGTCATCATTAAACTTACTTTTTTATGCATCTAACTCACACAGAATAATGAACAACTTCATGCTGTCACCTTACTTGTGCACTGTACTGGCATGAGGTGTTCAAACACATTACGTAAATCTCAGTGTTTGATTGTCTCGTCAACTCTGCTGGACTAACAGTCATGGTCACTGTTGTCAGAAGTATCAGTCATGTGTAGTTCAGACATTTTGTTCCAGTTGGAACAAGTTGAATCTAAGGGAAATTAGCTCTGAGCCTCAAGTTTATTTCATTAGGTTCCTCTTTTGTTTGTATTTATGTTTGACAGATAGTAGACATATACAGTTGTAACTCATTTATCCTGGTTAATCTATTCAAAGTGAAGGATTTCTTATTTATAAATAAACTATTTCCGTATTTCAAGAATAGAAAACATTTTTCCGACCATTTAAATATGTTTTTTAGCATTATTAGAGACCTTTAGACATGAAATAACACCCCTCTCGTCACTTTTACCCTCTTATCCCCATGTTATAGTAGACATAATAGGAGAAAAGAAAACATACACACATATACCCCTACACATACATTTATACAGCAATAATACTTACATACATGTTAGGGTGCATCAAATTTGAATGGGAAATTTTAATTTCATAATATCAATTTGGCTGACATTTCATTTTTTTCTAACGAACATAAAAATGTCTTCTGCAAAGTTTTGAGGAAATCCATTGAGATTTAGGGGTGCCACCTCACACATAAACTTTTGTAAAGTTTCAGAAAATGTGCAATTTCTAGTCTAATTGCCAAAAAGTTGACCTGAAAATGTTGAGTACAATGAACTTCTATACAGCATCATTTTCTATAGGGTTATTAAAGTAAATATATTTGTTTTCTTTTTGGGCAGATTGGGTATTTCTCAGAATTCAACTTTCAAGATTCTCCATTCATTTGTCCTATTGACAAAATGAATGGCGGTAAATGGGACATGTTCACATGGCCTTACCCTGAATTTTATATAGCAGTGATGGATATTTGACATACATATAAAGTTTAAACACTTTGTTTTTCATTTTATTTGTATTTTATTGTAAACACAAGGGGCAATAGTAACATATTTAAATAACAATTCATGGCGACCATTTAACTGTTCACCACTTTATTCCACAAAAACAGATGTAAGGTGGCACCCCTAAATAATCATGTATTGGAAAAATATTTTGTATATGTTGTTTCTACATATATTGGAACACTTTTAGTACCCAGCCATATCAAAATTCAATAATTGTGTTTTTTGATGCACCCTAATGTACATTACGTATATTTACACAAACATTTATTACACAATACTACCCTGGAAAAATACTGCAACTTGTTCAATGATGATAATGCTTCAATAGATATGCGTCAGTGTTGCTAAGGCTTGCGAGAGAAAAGGACTCCTAAGCAACAGGGAAGATAGGAATTTACAAACAACTTTACCAAAAAATAAGCCCAAAATCGCTGATAAAAAAAGCAGACCTGGCAACACTGATACATGTACCCAGGCCTTGGTCTTTGGATGCGTGAGAACAGTATGTCTACTGAATGCCTAGTTGTTCATTCATTCGTTTTCTACTGCGTATCCTCAAAAGGGTCGCAGGGGTTGCTGGAGCCTATCCCAGCTGTCTTCGGGCGATAGGCGGGGTACACCCTGGACTGGTCGCCACTGGTCACACTTACAATCATACCTATGGGCAATTTGGAGTCGCCAATTAACCTAGCATGTTTTTGGAATGTGGGAGGAAACCGGAGTACCCGGAGAAAACCCACACATGCACGTGGAGAACATACAAACTCCACACAGAGATGGCCGAGGGTGGAATTGAACTTGGGTCGCCACGCTGTGAGGCCTGCACACTCCACTAGCGTGCAGCCACCTTATCATTGTATTTTGTGTTAAAATATGCACAGTTTGGACTAATAATAGGCCGTAGTCAACCGCAAAGCAGTGGGGAACCCATCCATCCATCTTCTGTGCCACTTATGCTTGCTGGAGCCTATCCCAGATGACTTTGAACGAGAGGCACGGTACACCAACTGCAGACAGTGAGGAACCGTGAAATAATTTTTAAAATGTCAAACGCAATGTGGCAAGGGATTACTGTTATGTATTTTGAATCTAGAAATACACACTGATGTCTACCAGTGGTCATTATTGGTCGCTGTTTCTAAAAGTCCATTCCTATCTCAATGGCCCTTGCCTTGTAATGTTCTAGCGTTCATGATGAGCACTATAGAGAATATCAACAACCACTTCAGGTCTCCACACCTCATTCCCACATTGTTTGCAGAAAGTCAAGGCACACTTTGATGGAAGTATTTCCATATGTCCTCATTCCACCGCCCTGGGATGTTTGCAAAATCTCCAGTATTAGTTGGTGTCAGATTTGACAGACTGGATTACAGTGACAAGATAACACCCCTACAACTGTCGGATTGGATTGGGTTAAAGACTTTTGTCCTTATTTTGACTGGGTCACAAAGACACCATGGGGCATCACTTCCATCAAAGATAGTCCAGATGCAATCCTGCTATAATCACACACACACGGCTAAAAACTGCAAAAGACAAACAGAAGATGGAAAAATTCAGAGTTGAACCACATCACTAAATATGAAGTCAAAGGCTAAATGATTCATATTTCTGAAATACTTTCATAACGTTTCCACTAATCGTTCAAGTGGTCATGTCATTAAAGAGGGCAACACTGCGGACAACCTGTGCTTTATTTTGTGACAATGTGGGAGACCTTGACTCAGACTGCGGGGGCTACGTTCCTTATCTGCATACTCCTGGTGCTGCATTTCCCCTGCTTTTTACATAAGCTGGCTAATTAGACTCCCAGGGTCAGCGGTCACAGAGCTAAAAGAATGAACAACACTCCAGGGAAAGGCATGTCCAGATGTGCTTTTCCATTCGTCTGTCGCTCATTTGTCATCATATCAGGAAGATGAGCTGTATATACAGTCATCCCTCGCCACTCCACTCTTTCAATTTCAAGGTTTCACTCATTGAGGTTTTTTTTTTAAAAAAGTATATTAATTAATAAATCATGCTGTTTCTAAGGCCTGTTTCTAGGCTAATGGTGGAATTAGCCTATTAGTCCAAATATATTCATATTGAAGCAAATTTTAAATAATTTTTCAAAGGTGAATGGAATCAGTCTCTTTGTCAGTCATACAGTCTCTTTGTCTCACTGCATGGAGGTGGGGCTGCTAGCATACACAAAAAGTGCACAAGAGTCTACTATAGTAGAAATTAAATGATTAACTCATTCAGTCCCAGACATTTTTTAAAAGACGCCCCTCTCGGTACCGGACATTTTTCTGATTTTGACTGATTTTTGATAGCACACAGAATATTGTGTTCTAGGGTGGTATAGACATGGTATATCCCAAAGGAAGGTTAGACTCATCTTTTAGAATATAAAAAAGTGTGTTTCTTCCTTTTACCGTTCTTTAGTAATCAGCAGTAGAACATAGATACATTTCTGCAAAATGTTAGTTCTTGACAAAAAAAGGGAGAAAAACATATTTTCGTGAAAAAGATACACTTAATGCATAACTTTCACTTTCACACAAATTTTGCTATATGTATTTAGCCAAAATATACAAACAACTATGCCACAACATAAACAATACAACCCCCCCGTTTTTTAACATGACAATAATAATGTATTTACAAATATAACACCATGAACTATTTACAATTTTCACATTTGGAACTGAATTGTGTGTGCGCACACACATTAGACTTTGTGTCTTTTCACCTCCTAGTTGCTGTGCAGCGTTTTTCCATGGGAAATTTGCAGGCAGAGTTCTTATAAAATGCACTTTTAAACAAGGCCACCTTGTGGCCGTTTTTCATTCTTAAAACTGCACCAAATGTGCGTCTTTTATTTTATTGCACTTGAGGGAATAAAATGTAAAAGACGTATATCTACGTCTTTGGGAGCCAGTGATCGTGTTGGTAGCGAATGAATAAAATCACAATATATAATTTATATTTTTTCACTGTACTTTCCTTAAAAGTAATGTTAAAATGTCATCTCATCTCCTAGACCCAATGCCGTGTTTCACCGTGACACCGCTAATATGTAGTATTCTACACTAGTCACTAAGTGTCAGTAATGTTAATGTAATGTTCAGTGAGCGTCGGACAATACTTGATTGCTGGAGCAAAAAGGCTTTAATCGCAAGTTTGAATTATCTCACAACAGGCACAATAATCCCCAACAAAATCTCTAATCTAGAGATGGGCTACGGTTTTGGCTGTAACACACGCCAAGCTGAAACTCAACTCTGAACCCTTACCATCACTTCCTGGCCTGTCCTCTACAGCCATAAGTCTTAGTTATGTCTTAAATGTCTTATTTGATGTTCTTATGTCTACTCTATTGGGTTATTACGGGTGTAAAGGTGACTATTGGGGGGCCATGTGGTGCCAGAAAGTCACAAACACGTTTTCTATGCTGTCTGAAGAAATAAGGAACTGTACTTGTTATAAATTAACTTATCACAGTCGTGTCTTGGACCAATAAACCGTGATAAAATAGAGATTACCGTATCTTCTCAAGACACCATAGTGAGTGCCAAGGTAATTGTGCCTTACCTACAGTGAAGCATGTTGGGGGTAGTGTCACAGTAGCAGGCTGCATGAGTGCTTCATACTAAAGCATGAAGCTGTTGTGTGTTTATTAGAGGAGGATAGCAGGTATTGTCTCACCTCCAGTAATCTGCTCCCACTTTAACGGGAGTGCAGATTCCAATTTTCAGCAACACTCCGAGATAAAGAGAACAATAAAATCCTGCAGTAATTGGTACATTATGACCTTATTAATTGTTTGGATTCTGCAGCAACTATTGGCTGAGTTTTATGGCCATTTTTCAGTGTTTCCCAGTGGGGTGATAGTCTTCTCCTCTCTCAGCCCAGACAGAGAGCAGTGGTCTCATCCCTGTCATTTCGTGGAGGGGCACATCAGCTACCGCTGCACCACCACTGGAACGGAGGGGATGCTGTTTCCATGACAACAACATAAAAAGTGCAAGTAAAGCACCAACTTCCAACCGTTTTGTTATCTAATTTTTTTTGTCTTATATTTTGTCCTCTAGGAACATTGTGATATGCTAATCTAAGAAGGGCAGTGGATAAAGGGTGCAGTAGAGCTGTTAGTTCGACTTAAGAGCAGGGATGAAATTGTGCTAAGGGAGCTGTGAGGAACACGGATCTTCAAGGAAAGCTTCTTTATGCAGAAATCCAATTTAAGAGATTGGCTTAGCCATTGAAGCTAAATCCATTGGTAATTATAGGTAAATCAAAGGTGAAAGAATGCAAAACAGTTACATACACAGCACCTACTCTACGAGTAAGCCTGTTTCCCCATCCCCCAACACTCCCTGCCATTGACCACTGTCAAGCTAAACTGACCAAAATTATACTTGGAAAGGCACATTTTTGGATCAGGTATTTTAAATCCATGCCATAGCCCTGCTTCCATCATGTTCCATGTGGTGTATTTGGTATTATGAGCTACTGGGCATTTGGAAATTGACATTCTGCATTCTGAATTTCCAAGATGGTAAATGCAGAAGGTATGAACCTGTCAATCACAAGTGGATTGTCTTGGTGTACTATATTTTCCAAATTATAAGTCACACTATTATTACTGTAAGTCATAGTTTGCCTGTTGCTTGCTTGGAGGTCTTAGTCGACAACGCCAGACCAGTGGGCATGAGGTTGGACACGTGGATGTTTCCAGCTGGCTGTTGTGCTCCCTGCAACTTATAATACAGTAAACCTCGGATATATCGGATTCAATTGTTCCCACTGGTTTTGTCCGATATAAGCGAAATCCGTTATATGCGTATATCGGAAAATGTCCGCCACATTCATTACACGGACGCGCCATGGGGGAACTTTCTTTGATCCATGTTCACAGCCAAAGCTGAAGATTATAACATCTTTGTATGAATTACAGACATGTACATGAGCATGTACAACGAAATAAAAAAAAAAATCTCAAATCTGTAGAAATGCCTTCTTGTTGCTATTAGGGAGGTTTAGAAACCAAACGATAAACGTAAAGGCAAACGATAATGACGTCACAGGCTATTGACAAGTCGGCAAGTTCCCACACATTTAAATTTTTTTATTTCATTGTACATGCTCATGTACATGTCTGTAATTCATACAAAGATGTTATAATCTTCAGCTTTGGCTGTGAACATGGATCAAAGATGGATCAAAGGCCACGATGCGGCCATCCGATATATGCGAGGGAAATTGGAACGGGACTGGAGATTTTGTCCGAAATAGGCGAAATCCGTTATAAAAAATCTGATATGCAATGAATTTTTATTGGAAATGCATTTCAGAAAAATTGGTTCTTTTTTTATCTGTCCGTTGTGAGCGAATTTCCGATATATCCGAGTCTGATATATCCGAGGTTTATTGTACATTTATATAACTTGATTAACATGTGTTGGCTTTAAGTTAAAGGGGAATTATTATGCTTTTGTGAGGCAAAAAAAAGCCTCACATGCCAATCCATGTTTTTTTGGATAGTGTTGACAACCGCGCCTTTTCTGATCATTCCTGTAATGAATCCCAACTTCAACAAAAAAAAACCACCATACCTCCCAGTGGGTTTGTGTCAGGTTCTAACGGTAGGAAGATGATAGTGAGATACTGAGATGAAGTGAGAGATGACAAAAAAACCATAAACTCTTATACTCAAAGGCACAAATTGATCAGACAAAAGCACAGCAATCCTGAGAACAACAGGTAATGGTTGACGCTTTGGCATTTATCTATGGATTTGACTTTTGGAATGACATTTTAGATGTAGCATTCCTGCTCTCCCATTTGTTCTGCCTGTTGAGACGCACAGGAGCAGTAATTTGTTACATTTGTAGACAGATGTCTAATAAATAGTTGTGCAAGCCATTTGTTCTGACCTTTCATTTCAGGCAAAAAATCAATGTTGGGTTAATATGCTGCTAATAAGGAGGCATGTTGGACTATATTTGTTTGGCTCTCAACACATGAAATACATTTCAGCAGGAGGTTATGTCCAAGCATATGACTTTTTGATTTATCGACACAACCACAATGACTAAAATTGAGGTGCAGAGCACTGAGAGAAAAACACAGAGAAATGAGTTTAATCTGTGATGTCCCTTAATGCAACCTCTGCTTGGGCATCTCTGTGTGGAGTTTGCATGTTCCCCCCGTGGGTGCGTGGGTTTTCATTTCAAAAACATGCATGTTGGATTAACTGGTGACTCCAAATTGTCCATAGGTATGAATGTGAGTGTGAATGGCTGTGATTGGCTGGCCACCAGTCCAGGGTGTACTCCGCTTTTCACCTGAGGTTAGCTGGGGTAGGCTCCAGCATACTCCCGCAACCCTAATGAGGATAATATCTATTAGTGCAGGTGTTTTGGTAGCTTTTAGTCCCATAAAAACAAAAATAAACACAGTTTGCTATTTTCACCTCAACATGATTCAAGTGCTAAACTGCAATGTCTGCAAACACATAATGGTAGCTTTTCCCTGAGACCTGATACTCTGTATTTTCAGTTTTTTGGGGTCTTAGTAACGAGATGTGCATATAATGTTGTTTAAGGTAGAAGGAATTTACATATAAATTGGGGAGTGGGGGTTTGTGAGACGGGGGCTGAAGTATACTGACAACACAGGCTCGTTGAGCAAGGCTGATATTTGTGATTTACGTGTGTTTTCAAAAAGGGCATGATAGCTCATGCATGAGTTTTGGCACCCATGCACCCCAAACATTGTGTTTTTCCCCCCTTAAATAGAAACTGAAAGGAAATAGTTTGCAACATATGAGCTGTTCTATTTTCATCCAATGCTGCATTAAAACTCTCTTAGCAACATGCATGACTAGTGAATTGTGCATCATTCTCTAAACGTGATTGCCTTGTCGGAGAAAGTCAGTTTCAAACTTCCTCTTACAGTCTGTATTGAGTTGAGCTGTTGATCACAGCTGGGTTCTATTTATATACAGTACATTTCCAGGCACTGTTGCCTTGTGATTCTGCTCAGTTCAACCCAGGTCTGTGCTGGCCAAACATGATTACCAACTTATTGAGAACTCCAGCATCTTTTTGACACATTGCTGATACATCCATGAATTTTGTAGACTGCTTATCCTCACTAGGGTTGCAGGTATGCCAGAGCCTATACCAGCTGTCCTACAGTGCATCCGGAAAGTATTCACAGCGCTTCACTTTTTCTACATTTTGTCATGTTACAGCCTCATTCCAAACTGAATTAAATTAATCTCTTACCTCAAAATTCTACACAAAATACTCCATTATGACAATGTGAAAAAAGGTTTTTTTGACATGTTTTGAATTTATTAAAAATAGAAAACAAAAAAATCACATTTACATAAGTATTCACAGCCTTTGCCATGAAGCTCAAAATTGAGCTCAGGTGCATCTTTTTTCCACTGATCATCCTTGAGATCTTTCTACAGCTTAATTGGAGTCCACCTGCAGTAAATTCAGTTGATTGGACATGATTTGGAAATATAATAACTGAGCGAACCTTCTAAACTGAGCGATCGGGGAAGAAGGGCCTTAGTCAGGGAGGTGACCAAGGCCCCGATGGTCACTCTGTCAGAGCTCCAGCGTTCCTCTGTGGAGAGAGGAGAGCCTTCCAGAAGGACAACCATCTCTGCAGCAATCCACCAATCAGGCCTGTATGGTAGAGTGGCCAGACGAAAGCCACTCCTTAGTAAAAGGAACATGGCAGCCCGTCTGGAATTTGCCAAAAAGCACCTGAAGGACTCTCAGACCATGAGAAACAAAATTCTCTGGTCTGATGAGACAAAGATTGAACTCTTTGGTGTGAATGCCAGGCGCCATATTTGGAGGAAACCAGGCACTGCTCATCACCAGGCCAATACCATCCCTACAGTGAAGCATGGTGGTGGCAGCATCATGCTGTGGGGATGTTTTTCAGCAGCAGGAACTGGCAGACTAGTCAGGATAGAAGGAAAATGAATGCAGCAATATATAGAGATATCCTGGATGAAAACCTGCTCCAGAGCGCTCTTGACCTCAGTAGACTGGTCATGTACCTTGACCATATAGACAGTAGGCATTAGCACACAGCCAAGATCTCAAAAGATTGGCTTCAGAACCACTCCGTGAATGTCCTGGAGTGGCCCAGCCAGAGTCCAGACTTGAATCCGATCGAACATCTCTGGAGAGATCTGAAAATGGCTGTGCACAGACGTCTCCCATCCAACCTGATGGAGCTTGAGACTTATTGCAAAGAAGAATGGGCAAAACTGCCTAAAGATAGGTGTGCTAAACTTGTGGGATCATATTCAAAAAGACTTGAGGCTGTAATTGCTGCCAAAGGTGGATCAACAAAGTATTAAGCAAAGGCTGTGAATACTTATGTAAATGGGATTTTTTTTGTTTTCTATTTTTAATAAATTCAAAACATAAACACAACAAACACAACAAAAACCTTTTTTCACATTGTCATAATGGAGTATTTTGTGTAGAATTTTGAGGTAAGAGATTAATTTAATTCAGTTTGGAATGAGGCTGTAACATGACAAAATGTAGAAAAAGTGAAGCGCTGTGAATACTTTCTGGATGCACTGTAGAGCGAGAGGTGGGGTACACCCTAGGTTGGGGAACCTATAAAAAACATCAATAATTTGTTCCAGAAAGTCCACTTGAAATTAAAATATACAGTAACTATATCAAATTTTCCCATAAAAAATAAGTTCAGTTCTCAGGATTTCTATCACAAAACATGTATTTACAGTTTTACAATTCTAGTTTTATATACAGGACACCATTCGAAATGTATATGAATCTGAGATAAACATATTTTAACTTAATTTTTACCTTGATTTAAAACTTTACACCACCTTCGTGTTTTGCTATGAGCTATTTCTTAGTTCACTTCATCAAAATGGTGCAAATCTATTTGGCTCCTCTGTAGGCCTGTCACGATAACTAATTGTGTTGGACTATTGCTTTCCTGCAAATTATATTATTGTCAACATTATTTTGTGACCATTATTATCATAATACAGTATAGGGCATAATAATTTCAATACACCATATCAAAAGCCATAAATGTAAATTGAAAAGCATTTACCATTGTACCGTAATTTCTGATGTACAAGCCACTACTTTTATTGTTTTAATTTTGACACCTGCAGCTTATACAGCAGTGAGGCTAATTTATGACCGTGCTCTCATCTCATGACATCTCATAAACTTCAGAACTACTACTAATCATTTAAATACTTATCCGCTCGCAGGTCAGTGAGGAAACGGTAGCTTTTACTTTGGCAAGAGCCAATTCCAAACTATAAGGGGACTTATAGCTTGTTGATGAATTGGAAACTGCAAGACGTCATTTGTCAATATCACTTTCTTCCAAATAATGCTAAAATCATCACACGGCAACTTAACACTCAAAATGTAGTTAGGAAATATACAAGATCAAGTACAATGGGACCTCAGTTTTCGAATGCCCCTGTATTTGTATGATTCGGTTTTCAAAATGGAAATGTTGAAATGTTGTTTGTTTGTGGATATAATAACATTGAAGTTGGGAGTGTCGATGACCCCCCCCTCCATCTTGTTTCATACTCCATACCACATTCACTTGTGAACCAGAGTGATGTTAAATGTTAATTTGTTATTTATAATGATTTCACATTGTTTTCTGCATGTAGACGTATGATCATTCTGCAATACAATTTCAGGTTTTTACACTAAGAATTCAGATTTAATCTGAAGTCTCTCTCACACACACACACACACACACACGTGTGCCTGTGCAGGTGCATACTGTGCAGCTAGCTTATGGTCATTGTGACAATCCTGCTGCGAGTGGCCTTCCCGCTGCTTGTCACTCTGCTTTTCCCCCGACTGTGCCCGGCATCGGTCCTCATCATCTTAGCCTTGCTCCCACTGTGCGTCCCTTTTCTCCACGCCCCCAGCAGTATGGTGACACAATAGCTCCATTATAGTCATGCACCTGCCTCGTCACAGGGTGAGCATGCACTTAAAGTGGAGAGCAGCCATCATGTATGTTGCAGTGTTTAGCAGGTCCACATTTTCTTTAGCATTTAATCTTCTCTCTTTAAGTCACACTGACTTTTAGTTATCATCTTGGGGAAGAGACACTCCGGATTCACCAGCTGTCATGTGCATTTCGTCCCAACCTACAGTGGTGCATTATATTGGTATGTTCCAATCCCAGCCCAGCACATGCACGCGGAGCCGAGATAATGAAACATGTTCTCAAAATCTGACCATATTCACTAGAAGAAACAGCATACACTGCATATTCAATAAGAAGACAAACTGAACCTATTCAAGCTCATGCAGAAGCTGTTCTTTCCCCCAAGGACACCCCTACCCCTAACAATTATTTATTGATACATTACATTAACATTTATCAACAGAGACTCATTGTCATTTGTTAATGATTAATGAGCCAAATTGATGTGTATTTTGTTATCTAATCACACTCTACTCCAGTTAGTTTAATATTTAACTTCTACAACCAGTAACACATTTGCTTCAAAGAGGTTGGATTTTGTGGGAAAATATGCACGACTGTCCAAAAATATGATTTGTCTGCAAGATTACACAATTGAGTGCATGAGGCCTTTAAGAAAATAAGACAACAAGACACAGATTTAGATGTAAGCCTGTTTTATCATTTCGCTTCAAATAAAAAAATGAGCTCTGTAAATATTTTCCAATCTTAACAAGCAGGGACTTTCCACTGAAAATGTTAACTAGTGGAGATCCCTGGTTCTAATGTGTTGGTTTAATCATGAATTATTGCGGTCCTTTAGGTGTGGAGGATATGCTCTTTACTGCCCAAGGCTCCACTGTTCAAACACAAGTAATAACCACCAAGAATGACTCTGCTGCCGACTTACATCTCGGGTCACAACTCCTATGTCCTACTTTCAATAGAGCAACAGCAGCATCCTAGCTTCATCTCATCTACATTTGCCGTTTTGCCATTGTCCATTATTAAAAGCAGATGGAGAATGCAGCTCAGATGATGATGAAAGGCGGCGTGAATAGAGAATGCAGACTGAGGCGCCTGAATCAGAGAGGGGATTTAGCACAGGAGGTATTCACCGTGTTGTGAAAAACGGCGTAAAGGTTGGTGATGGGGGTTGATGTTCTAGGAGAAAGAAGTAGATGGGAAGTCAGAGTAACCTTGCAAATATAACTTTGTAAGCTGATAAATCCACCTCTCTAAATTCAGCAGTTTTATCAGAACAGAACTGAAACATTTCGGTAGTTAAAGAGGAGCTGATATTTTGGTAGTACAACTTCTTAAGGTGGTCCTCAGATTTGATTGACTTGTATGTGAGATATGGCATCTAGTATGTTGGACAAGTGCAGAGTTACATTGTATATGACAGGTGTGGACACACAGCTCATTAGCATTAAAGGTACAGGCACACAAAACTCTGAGTTCCTAGTAGGGCTTACTGAAAGCACTTTCTTAATTCCATCATTTTTGGTAAACATACTGTATTTCTAATACACTATTGTGGGATCATAAAATCATTGAAAAACAGCATAATACGGGACCGTTGCACGACCAGTCCACGGTCTACCCGCATGTGTACCCCCAGGGATATGCCGATTGTCATGGGGGTATAAAAATGAAGAACAATGAGCTCTTAACACGTCAGACTTCTGAGTGCACTTGAACACCTCACAGAGCAGAGCGAACTGAGCAGAAACAAGTAAGCAAGTGTGATCATTATGTTGGGTGTTTTTATTATATATTGAAGATTTTAATTATTTTGGTGTTCCAATCCCTGCACTGTGAAAGCCAGTCAATGTACGAGCATGTCAGGGTGGGAGAGGGAGGCTTTCTCACTGGTTTGTGTACTGTGAATACTGCTTTACCATGTTTGCTAAACTTTCCCTTGTCAAATTTATATGCCGACTTAAATCATAGTAACTTAAGTTTCATGGTTTAATTGTGTAGTGTAGATAATTTTATGCTTGAAAAATAAAAATATATGTAATCAATTTGCATATGTTCTTACTAAGGACACATCAAAAATACAGCATGAAATAAATATAAAGGAATACCAGATAAAACAAATACAAACTATTATTTTCTTCATGAGTGATTGTAAGACATAAAAAGTTCTAACCCTCGTACTTTCTTGTAAGGGTGATCCAAAACTGGCAAGAATGTTCCAAGTCTCCAGGACTGGTGGGTGGCTCTACATTTTGTGCGGGTTAATGTTTCAATCACAACTTTGTACATCTACAACCCTTATGCCTTCTTATGTAGTCCTTCTTGGGTGAGTTGGCGCTGTCCACTAGTGGGGTTAAGGCAAACCAATTTGACCTTCCGCTCTTTGAACAAACCAAAATTAACTAGAAGCATTCAGAAAACAAGCACGTGGAAGTATTTTGGAATACAACATCACGTCTTTGTTTTGGCAAGTAGGTGTCAAGTCAATAAAAGAGGAGATAGTCGTGCATCTACCAAGCAAATACAACAAACCAAGGTTGTAAACCAGGCACGTCAACATAAAGGTCAGCTATTTTAGAGAGTAAACGCCTACTCACCAAGAAAGAAGTGCTGCTGTGGGTGTGATTGTGGTGGCAGTATGGGTCTCAGCCTGTATAACTCAGCCTGTATTGTAACTATTATTATTATTATTGATGCAGTTTATTGCCTTACTCTTCTGGACGTTATATTTGGTTTTACAACACAGGTTCCTCCAATAAACATCACAATTCATTGGGCATTTGGCGTAATGAGTCAATGAATGTTGTTGTCACGTTACACCAGCCACGATCCAAATATTCACATACTCACTTGGCTTAATAACGATATTTTGCTCGGGTGACATTTATCTATCTTATCCAACACAATCAAAATCAGAAATGTCCAATTGCATCAGTGAATTTCCATGAAGTGGGATTCCTTAATTTCTAAAGGGAATATTTTCATTGGGCTGCACCGGTGTGCGAGTGGTTTGCACGCAGGCCATACAGCTAGGAGACCAGAGTTCGATTCCACCCTCGGTGTGGAGTTCTTCCTGTGCATGCGTGGGTTTTCCAAAAACATGCTAGGTTAATTGGCGACTCCAAATTGTCCATAGGTATGAATGTGAGTGTGAATGGTTGTTTGTCCAGGGTGTACACCGCCTCTCACTTGAAGATAGCTGGGATAGGCTCCAGCATGCTCGCAACCTTCGTGAGGACAAGCACTATAGAAAATGAATGAATGAATAAACAGTTAGACAATAGAAGACCTGTGTTTGACTTTCTAAGTGGAGAAGTGAAGGACAGGAAGCAACGTCGGGGGTTCAGAGTTGAGTTGAGAAGCTGACCTTGACTGAGTATATGGTTGGGTGGTGGAAGGAATGAAAGAATGAATGGATGGATGGATGGATGAAATGGACATAAAGACAAATTTAGAACCGCTTTGGTTCTAATATTCTAAGGCTTGGCCGTAGTTCACCAATGCTTCTGCCATAATATAACATGTGATTTAATGGGAGCAAACAGCATACATCTGCTCACAGATGAAGCAGTGCATGTACAGTATGAGCACACTTTCATTATTTGAAGACGCCTTAGGTAGACCAATAAATATGATCTATATTATAGATCATAGAACTCACCTCTCCTGTTTGAGTTCACAGTCCTTGTACTTTATACTGGGACACATGTTTCCCTGCAAATCCTGGTCCTTTTCCAAACCTTACAACTTCAGGGACATTTAGAGTCCCCAATGCACATGCACAACAGAGGTGATGTTTAAAATATCAGTATAATTCACTCCATTTCCAACACCACCATCTGCTTTGACCCCAATAATAACCATTAAGTAGAGTTATTACCTTTCAGAGCAGGTATACGACTTGAGTCATGGCATGTCCCTTGCTAGCTATTCATGCAATTTTTGTGCTTCCACCAAGTTCTGCTTGAGACAATAATTTACACTTCTCCAGCTTGTATGTTATTTTGGGCAACAAAAAAAAATGTTTTACTGCATGTCATGGCAATTATTAACCATACCGCTCACTGAGTAAAACATAGGCATAGTGTATATACAAACATCTACACTTAAAGGCTGAATGATATACTAGCAAGGACAGAAAGGCAAATATTTTGCTACCAGAATATTTTATGTCTTACCTTATCTTATTGTCAAGTGTGACCAAAGACCTTTTTTTTCCAAATCTGCTAATGCAGCGTTCCATTTATCTTGGGAATAATGTCACAGCCGTATTACCAGCAGTTCGAGTTACAAAGTCGGAAAACAAGATAGACACCTCAACTTGGTTTGCTGTGTCCAAATATAGACAACTTCTGGACGAATATAAAGACTTGAAGTGCCAATAAACAGATGATTATAGGGGCTTCTACTTAATGTTTCCACTCGGGCAGACATTGGAGTAGGAAATCCCACCAAGGGGGGCCTTCAAGTTGAAACTTTGAAATTTTGACTTCTGAGTACAAACAAGTACCTAACTTCACTTATATGTCAAAGGTTAAATGAATAGATTTTTAGTTCATGGTCTGGGATGAGAAGAAACCTCCACGAAATATGCTCCAGAACATCGGAGTAGTTTTATACTCTCTGAGGCGGTGCTCACTCAGCCACTCTTTGAAAACAACTAGTTTGGAGTTGTTACGGTTTCTGTACACAAGCTGCCTTTTAATGAAAAACTCAAGATGTTATGCATTGGGCTTATTTTGCTTGAGTTGTTTGGGGTGGAAAACAATAGTTATTCAAGCCCTGAAGTGGACATTGATTGGCTATCATAGTGTCCGGGCTTGTTCAGCATAACATGATAGGCTCCCGTTGTAGTCGGGAATAGCACAACCTCAAACTGAGTCAGCTCAGACTGTGAAGGCAGTAATAATACAGTCCGTGTCCTTTGCTCCTCTAACTTTTTCATCATGTGGGTTACTTTATAAGAGCCAAATGAATTGCAGCATGTAGCCCAACCAAGCTCTGCAATTTAAAGGAAAAACAATGCTGAATCACAACTTCAACAAGCACCCTGCGTTCTCTCAAATGTCGAGATTGAACCGATAAACGTTCTGCACAGTTAGAGAGCAATTTGAGAATACAAAGCCAACAGCGGTACGAACTACACAGAAATATAGTTCATACATGCCCACATCACCAACCCACATATGATGTCGATGTGGATCAGCAGAACCAAAGG
The DNA here is from genome assembly GCF_037039965.1 of Doryrhamphus excisus. Taxonomy (NCBI): domain Eukaryota; kingdom Metazoa; phylum Chordata; class Actinopteri; order Syngnathiformes; family Syngnathidae; genus Doryrhamphus; species Doryrhamphus excisus. Next base: position 20,153,390 of record NC_136362.1, read on the forward strand.
TCAGTCAGTCGTGTTTTCTAATAAAACAAAGACAAATGTACATCCGCTTTAACTCTACATCCTTTTCAAATGTGTTCACATTTGAACAACATGGACAATCACCTGCCCCATTCTCCATTCAGTTGTGTCAAAGCAGTGATCTGCATGGCTTTCATGCTTTGATCCTTCCTCTGCGTTTTCTCAGCATCAGCCCCATTTGCTGCGCTGCACATTAGCTAACAAAAGAGCACACGGGTGAGCCTAGACGCGACGCACGCATCTCCACACAGCGACTTCAAAGTGGGCTTTGAAGTCGGCCTGGAAACACCCACAAAAAAGGAGATGTTTCCATTGGTGAAGCACTTGACTGCTATTTCATGTACTTTGCAATTCTACATGTTGCACCTCCTTTTCCAGCTCCAGACCGGACGGGTTTGTGGCAAAAGTATTGGGACATCCGATCATCACACTTTAAGGAATTGAAAATGAAATACAATATGAAGCTGTAAGGGCTATTTCTTTTATTTAGGCTTTCGTTCTTCTTCTTCAGGCCGCATTGCTATCAGAGAAGTAGTCAAGGATCACACAATTGACAAAATATTCAAATTATATTGAAAAATTAAAGTAATACTTTTGGTTTTAGCGCTGAAGGTCGAAGAAGAGCCCAGAATGAAAGTACACAAAGCATATATAACAGTTGCCACATCCCTCTAGAAAGTTAAACTTAAGCTTGTGTGCCTGGAAAGTGAAAGTTAAGTTTGTGTGAAAGTGAGAGTTGAAGGTGTTTGCTCAATTTTGCTAGCTAAAGATAAAAGCAAACACATAGTCTCACAAATACAAAGTATACTTTGAAACACCATGAAAGCGGTTCAAGCAAGGGCAGTGGCGAAAGCTGATTGGTCCAGGACTCCAGCCTCAGGACTCCAGCCTCAGGACTCCAGCCCTGAGTGTATAAAAGACCGGGAAGGGAAAGGAAGGGTGCTTTTTGCAGCTGTGCTGTAATAAGACCCGCTTACTTGTAGGCATACAGGGACTGCAGATAAGCCCGGACGTCTGTATTAGGTATTGTTATCAGGAATAAATAATCTGGTTCTCATTCTATAATTTGGTTCTTTAAAATTCCCTTATCCTCTATTAGAGTCCTCAGGGGGAGGATTTCTACAGAGTTAAGCTGGTGTGATCGGGAGCAACGCTTGCCACTAAATTTTCCATGAGTCATATCTACAGTACATGTCAATAAACTCTAAATTGTCTATAGGTATGAATGTGAGTGTGAATGGTTGTTTGTCTATATGTGCCCTGTGATTGGCTGGCGACCAGACCAGGGTGTACCCCGCCTCTCGCTCAAAGACAGATAGGATAGGCTCCAGCATACACCCAACCCCAGTGAGGATAAGCGGCATAGAAAATGGATGGATGGATGATTTGGTAACATAAATAATAAAATTGAAGCAACTAAAACACTGCATTTACTGACATGTTGACATAAGGCTCCAGTGCATAGGTGATTAGATCAGAGATTCTCAAAAGGTCTTGGCTTAGACACAACTTCATCCATCCATTTCTTTGCCTTCTGGCTCAGGTCCCTCCGGACCACTACAGTCTGGTACAGCGACAACACACTCGTGAACAAGACCAAAGATACTTAAACTACTCCACCTGGATCAAAATCTCACACCCAAACTGAAGGGTGCAAGCCACTCTTTTCCGACTGAGAACCATGACCTGAGATTTGGAGGTGCTGAGCCTCATCCCATCACCCTCAGCTGCCTCCTCAGTAAACAGTGAAGGTCACAGCCTGATAAGGCCATCAGGATCACATTGACTGCAAATAGCAGAGACAAGATCCTAAGGCCCCCAAAGTGACTCTGCTCAACCATGAAACAGCCTGATTTATTAATTAATATATTTTTGAAAAACCGTGATAGAGTAAAGCCATGAAATTCAAACTGCATATTGGCGAGTAGTGACTGCATTTATTTTTCATTTTTTGTTTCCAATTGGATCTCCGTCATGAACATGCACAAGCCTGCTTCCCACTCCCACGTTTAACATTGGAGGGATGCAGCCACTCCCTTAATAGCTTCATTTGCATACAAAAAAGCTGTTTGCAACACAAGTTATTAGACGTAATGAAAAGCAGATGATGAAGAGAAGAGATGCAATGCACCTTAATATATGACTTTCATCCATGGAAAGGAGAAAAGGACATTTGTTTATTTAGTGGCCCCCATGTCTTCAATCACAAGGTGGAGGAAAAATTTGGATCTGTTCTCGGAGCTGTGATCCATTAGTTGTTTTGACCTATTTTCAGTGAATGGCAGGTAGCTAAATCTGCTCTACAGCTATTCTGGAATAGTTTTTTTTCCTTGACACCCAAAAGAAAAATCTTTCTCATCTAACCTTTGGACCACCTAAAAACAGATCCCATCCTCCGGGTTTTGAACATCCGTTGCTGTTGGGAGGCTGTGTTTAAAAGAAAGCATGATGATAGTTCAGGTGTCTCCATAAACCCGAGGGACTGCTTATGATTCCAGTTCTACATTTCCCACCCTTTCCTCTTAGTGTTAACGCTATTGATTACCTCTAAATGTGCTGTATACCTTGCAGTCAAATGCATCACAGCGTCTTCTATCTGAGTTAGCACACATCCCAATTTTATCTGTATCCCTGAAGGCGATACATCTCATGCAGAGACGTTTGTCTCTACATAAACAGAATCATTACTGAGATTCTGTCCGTTGCAATGAACACCAGTGTAAATGTTGACGAAAACAAGCTAACAAAACAGAAATCCAATAGCCTCTAGGCACATCTTGTACTAACGTCAATACGACTGTAAGGACATGTGGGGTGTGCGGATTAAGATGACATTTTAAATGCTAATGCTGAAGCAATATTTAAAGCTTATCTGGAGATCCTCCTCATATGTAGACATACTACATGACTACATAATACGTGGCGCAACAACTTCAGTGGAAGCTCTTAAGCCAAACACCCCTGAGGTCGTATAAGTCCGAATTTTTGTCCTACAATACGCTTTTAGAGTATGCATACAGAGCAGCTGTGTTTCCCGTTTAACAAGCCAAAAGGTATTAGTAAAGATTTTCTGTCTTGTCACTTGAAAATCTAATTTCTAGTCTGGCTAGAGGAATGCTTGGCTTTACGTAGCTTTTGACGAACCATGTCGTCCCCAATTGGCCCTGCACCAAAAAGCAATATGTTTTAAATTGCTATCAGGAGCAAATAAGAGTACAGAGGATGCAAGACAAAGCAAGGAAGGGTTGATAGGGAAAAAATGGATAAACAGACCAGCTGCCGGCTGTGGATCCATGTTGAATGTTACAATTTTGAATATAAATCTACTTTCTCAGAAATGGCAAGCGACACCATCACCAAATTCCGTAGACTTGGCTATAGAGCTCACACTTTGCAAGACAGTTCAACCAAACGATGTGTTCAATATCATTTCATTGATTACCGTTCTTCCAGATGTGACTGAGGAATTAATAAATAATGATTTCACTTCATTACGACGTGCTTTGGGTACCTTAAAAAGTGCTACATGCAATTTTATATATTATTATCATATTATTATCCCCTATTGTTTGCTAACTTGCTTAACCTTTGACATTCTTTTTTCCTCAAGTGGGTCTCTGTGTCTCAGCTGCATCTCTCCAGGTCAGTGGGATGTGAGTGACGGGAAAAAAAACTCTGACTTGCTTGGGGAGGATAATTTTTCCATGAGTAATGTGATTAAAAATAAAAACAAATACAAACCAAAGACGAGACAACCACATTTGTGGTTGTAGTTTTTTTGTTTTGTTGAAAATACCATATTTTCTGGACTATAAGTCGCTCCAGAGTATAAGTCGCACAAGGCCAAAAATACATAGAAAAAAAAAGTATAAGTCGCATTTTTTGTGGGTAATTTATTTTACAAACTACTTGACCAAAACAGACATTACATCAGTAAGTCAAGTTCTAACATTAATAAAAGAATAAAGAACAGGCTAATGGTTATTCAGCTACACAAAAAATACACCTGAACAGAAAAGGTGTCCAGGGTTTATGTAACAAAACAAACAGTTTTGAGTACAGTAACTGTTTTGTTTTCTTCATGGCAGTAAAAGTCATGTTTCACAATTTTGGGGGACATTTGTGTTCTGTCGTTTTCAGTTGTCTTTGTAAGCTAACGTCAACGGTTTGAATATTGAAATATTGAAAAGACCTCTTGTGGCTGTCTGTGAAATTATATATATATATATTTTTCATTTATAAGTCGGAGGAACAGCCAACCTATGAAAAAAAGTGTGACTTATAGTCCGGAGCATACAGTAACTTGAAAAGTTCTGAATTTGATTTGGATGATATTTTCAAGGTTTGTCGGAAATGGGATATGGGAGAAGTGATACAATTTTGTGGGTGACCGGGTCATCGTCTGCATCCAGGAATTTCTAAAAGGTTTCTATAACATTGTAAGATAGGACAATTTTCCTCATTTGTGCATGTAACTCCAAAAAACCAAACAAATGGTCAGAACAAAAAGTACAGGTAAAGTTTTCAACACATTTTACAAAAAAAATGAAAGACTGATCCAGATAATGGAATAATTCCGGCTACTATGATCTATAATATGAAAAATAGAGAACTTTTGGAATTTTCGGCATAGTAAGACAACAAATGAAGCTATAAACAAATATCATCCCATATAGCTAAAACAACAAATGAAGCTATAAGCAAATACCATCATATATAGCTAAGACAACAAATGAAGCTATAAGCAAATACCATCATATATAGCTAAGACAACAAATGACGCTATAAGCAAATACCATCATATATAGCTAAGACAACAAATGAAGCTATAAGCAAATACCATCATATATAGCTAAGACAACAAATGAAGCTATAAGCAAATACCATCATATATAGCTAAGACAACAAATGAAGCTATAAGCAAATACCATCATATATAGCTAAGACAACAAATGAAGCTATAAACAAATACCATCATATATAGCTAAGACAACAAATGAAGCTATAAGCAAATACCATCATATATAGCTAAGACAACAAATGAAGCTATAAACAAATACCATCATATATAGCTAAGACAACAAATGAAGCTATAAGCAAATACCATCATATATAGCTAAGACAACAAATGAAGCTATAAGCAAATACCATCATATATAGCTAAGACACTGTGGAATCTGAAGTGTGCCAACAGATTTGTTGCATCTTCAAAAGCTATGCAGCTAGATCCAGAAGAACTGCCATTACGGAAAATGTGATTTTTATGAATAACTACTGAATTACTGAACTGAAATCTAAATATGCAGATAAAATAAATGTAGGACTAATATTTATGGTGTAAATCACAATATGAAGGTCTATGATGCTTGGCGGAGGTTTGCACTCTCCTCGTGCTTTTCAAGTTTAGACTTTTGTCAAGCATTCATGTAGTATTTTGCTCAACTCCAAATTGAAGAACCTTCGGGGTATTATAATGTTTTTTCCACCTTCAATTGCTTGAAACTATTCAAGTGGAAAAACACATTGGAAATCATTTTCACCCGCATGCCAGAATTTGTTTTTTTCATTGATATTTCCACCAGCAACCCAACTTGTATGGATTTGAGTTGTAGTATCCTTGTGTTTCATATTTGACCTTGCAGTTAAGATTCCAACACAAAAGCAGAGCAGATGGGGACTCACAGAAGTTAAAAAAGAGCTTTCCAGTTTGGCCTTGACAAAAGCCTCCAAAGATGATAATCCTCCAGAGGAAGACAAAAGATGCGCTCACCGTATGCACAGAAATTAATTACTTACCCTGGATGGTTGCCACTGCACTTCCATGAGTGCATTTCCTTAATTTTTTCTGACCTCCTGGCAGAGCGGAATAACAAACAGAGGAATTAACATTCACAGATTTGCACCCAGTCAAAAGTGTGCATATGAAAACAACACAGGGCAGATTCAAGCAATGGTGAGATATGTTAGTATAGGAAGTATGTCCTTATTTATCATCAACATAGCAAGTTTACTTTAATCTCAGTTGTCATAGTATTGTTGATGGAGCAAATGTTGTGCCGGCTTTATCACTACTTCCCCGAATGCTTTACACAAAGAATCAATACTGTAGATGTGCCCTGGTTTTGCATGCGATTGACATTTCGGTAGCACCCAGAGGAACCTCAGAGAGCCGCCACCTTGAATATGCAATCTAACTGTAAACACAGAGGTACTTATTGTCAGACCCGAAGCCTCAACAACACTTGTCACCTTTCTTTTAGACCCAGCAATCAAGTCTGTTCTGGGATGATACAGCAGCCTTTTGAAAATGCCTCAGGTGTCACATTTTTCTGGACGGTTTTAGCTCATATTTTGGCTTTCTATGAATAAATAATGCAGGGCTTTTATGACTGTGACAGCACGGAGTCAAGTCACAGTCTAGGACAGAATGGAAAGCGTATATGTATGTGTGTTGAGTGTGATGCAGTCTGTCCGTGTTTGTGTGTCTGCAGTTCCAATGGATGCAGCTGGACTGGATGTATTATTGATGTGCTGTTAGCACTCCCAGGGAGTTGCAGTCTCATCACAGTTTGCCAGGGGATTAACAGACTCAAAAAAGCAAACCAGGGAAATGGCGAAAAGGCACGGAGCACATCCCTCGTCCAAATCCCGCTGCCTTCCTCTGCTCTTACCCAGAAATGAGCCTTCATTTCATGGGGGAAAAAAAGAAATCGTATGAGACATTTAACCGAGACGGGCCACAGTAGACTTATTGAACGCTTAGCTACTGTGCTGCACTTTACAAATGAGGCACATTTGTAATGACATTCCACATGATTACATGGGTTGCAAGATGGTCGGCCATTACTGCTTGTACGAGTCTGTCTTTCCTGTTCATTGACTCTGCTGTCCCTTCGTCATGTGGCGCACACACAAACAATGAACTCCAGGTTGAGTTGGTGTGTCCATCAAGGTCGGCTCACAATCCTGTCATCCTCTATTAGCCCTTAAAGACCCATAGCCAAGGACAAGATAGATCGAAGTAGTATTGGTCTTGTCACCTGACTCATACATCCATACATTTTTCTCCCCATCTCTCCATCTTTGCTCATTTGTCTTCAACAACAGTTACAGAAAATACACACAAACAAGACACAGTCGTCTATAACAGTGTTTATCAACCTTTTTTGAGCCACGGCACATTTTTTACATTGGAAAAATCTTGTGGCACACCACTAACCAAAAATGTTCCAAAATGTCACCACGACCTCACACGTGCATCAATAAGTCTATGGGAGGAACAAGGTAGGTGTTGCCACACGGACCAATATTACATTGCTCTGCCAGTCTTTACACCACAGACACTCCACAGTAGCCACGTTTTTACATCACCACTTTTTCTCTTTCCCAATGACCTTTCAGGAAACAATGGTATCCATAGAAAGGAATATTCCAATCTCTTGTCTACATGCGCCGTGAAAATCAACCAGAATAGTCAATAGGGCATGCCCAGTAAAACGTAAACATCAACATCACGTGATACCGGCTTCCCCAAGTTTTTCTTTCACTTGTTGGAATAACTCCGTATTGCCAGTTTTTCGTCTGTCCAGTCAATTTAGTTTGAATCAAAAACAAACTTTGCTTAGTCCAGTGCCGATTGCTGGCCTCCATTTTTAAAAGTGAAGAACGTCTGGATCTGCGTGTTACGTCATATCTGAGCATGCGCTGAAAGAACGCACCCGGGATCAATTTAAACAGGAAAAGATCAAATTCAATCTTGCTAATATTTTATAATTCAACTCAGGACATGTTTTATATAGATATATATTTTCTTTTTTAACAAAACTGCACTTGTGAATAAAGTATAGAAGGGTTTAGATTCTGTTCCACAGATGGTGCTAATGCATACGAAAGCTGCTTGCAAACCGCCAATAAGCAACAGAAGAAGAAAAACACCACGAAGAAGAACGCACCCTGACAACTTTCCGTTTGAGAGGGTACAAGATACCTCAATCGAATTGGTTAAAGGAATATTCCATCCTGTTCAATTCTTTCCGTTTGAGCAAATAAACCAAATGCAATTGGAATATTTGGGTCCATGTATACTATTGACATAATGGCTATTGACATAATATTTGCAAATGATGATTAATAAATGTTAATTATAAAAAGTGATATTGGATAATTCCTCACGGCACACCTGACGGTTTCTCAAGGTACACTAGTGTGCCGCGGCACAGTGGTTGAAAATCACTGGTCTATAAGACTGGATACATTTTTTCCAAGCAGAATGGTTCTTTGTAGAGCACAGACCTCCACCAAGGCTGTACAAAAAGTAACCACATGAACACATATGCCTGCTTGCCTTTTACACACGGTTTCTTGACCACATACTGTGTAAACTCGCTGTGAAAGACAGCACACCCTAAAATCCTTTTAGAGCTTAATATGATTTGCTTTATACTGCAACAGGCTTAAAGAGCGCATAGGACATTATATTAGGATAATGGTAACTAGGGATGTGGGCTTCTAAGACCCCAAACTGTGAGAACACCTATGTTAGCTGTCCTTCAGTCAAAAGAGGGACACCCAGGTCCTCCAAGAATACATCATGAAGATGACCCGCAAGGATGACTTACTAAGTGAATGCTTCAGGCAACAGAAAGTCAGGAAAGAGGAGGACCCAGATGGGCTACCACGGAAAGAGAACCCTGTGTATGTCATGTACCACCAACAAATCGAATAGGTGGCTGATATTGACAAAACATATCGGTGGCAATAAAAGGCTGCACCAAAACACAGCAGCAATGTACTAATCATTGCAGCACTATTGAGTACAAGATAAATATTGACGGGACATCAGGTCCAGTCTGTGCGAAGATTCCCCAGAAACATTGCAGCACATCACAGCAGGGTGTAGGATGCAGGCTGCGAGAGCATATATGGAGCATCATAACCAGGTAGCAGGCATACTGAAACATCTGTTTCAAATGTGGACTGCAGGTCTCAGAATTAAGATGGCAGAACCACCGAAGGTGGTTGAAAAAACCAAGCCAAGATCTTGTAGGACTTCCAGATACAGATTGAAAAACTAGTGATGACCATGTTGGCAACATCCTTTTTTCTAGGGCAAAGTCCACCCATGTTCTTCCATTCTAACTGATGTGAAGTAACTATCTGTTTCAGAGAGGAAATCCAACCGTTTTCTATGCCACTTAATCCTAACTCAGGTCTTGGGGTATGGTGGAGCCTATCCCAGCTGACTCTGGACAGGAGGCGGGGGTACACCCTATTCCAGGGCACATATACACACCATTCACACTCACATTCATTCCAATGGGCAATTTAGAGTCTCCAATTACCCTACAATGCATCTTTTTGGAATTTCGGAGGAAACCCACAGTACCCACAGAATACCCACACCTGCACAGGAAGAAAGTACAAACTCCACACAAAGATGTTAACAAAGTGTTGTGAATGTGTTGATGAGCACATGCAGTACCCATCCAGAACAGACTGGAAAATATTCCATTCCTAACAACCAACCAGTCTGATGATGGATGATGGATTAATATTAGAAGACCATGGTGATGACAGATGCAGTAATCCCAAGTGATAGCAACATGCAGAAGAAAAAAATAATAAATCTGGAGAAATATCAAAGGCAAAAAGATTTGCTGGAGAATATTTGGGGTTTGAAAACAATAGTGGTGCCAGGAGAGCACCAGGGATCGTAACCCCCGAGCAGGGCAGATGGCTCCAGCAGATACCAGGAACAACATCTGACATCTCCATCCAGAGGAATGCAATACTGGGAACAGCTTTATAATATATTTATATTCATTCATTTTTCATGCCGCTTGTCCTCGATGGGATCGCAGGGCTGTGCTGCGCCATTGGCCAATCACATGGCACATATAGACAAACAACCATTCACACTCACATTCATACCTATGGACAATTTGGAGTCGCTAATTAACCTAGCATGTTTTTGGAATGTGGGAGGAAACCGGACTACTTGGAGAAAAACCACGCATGCACGGGGAGAACATGCAAACTCCACACAGAGGGTGGAATTGAACTCGGGTCTCCTAGCTCCTGCGTGCTAAACACTGGGTCGCCGTGCAACATCTATTCTTTATCTATTTTGTTTACGGATACTTGATACAATTTCTGTTTACTCATTTTTCCTTAACAGACAAGGTCTATTTTATTTTATTATTACTGTATTTATTGAAGTGCAATTTTTTTCTAAAATGTTTTTTTAACCCTCCTCTTGTGTTGGGGTCGGCACTGACCTGTTTTACATTTTAATGCATAAAAAGAATCACATAACATTTGTTTATTGCATCAAGGCTTTTTGATTTTTTTTTGTCAGGAAACTCTTATTTCAAAAAAAAAAAAAAAAAAATGTTTACTCCATTTTAAAATGGTCTGGTTGAAATTATCACCACTGTATTGTTAGGGTCGGTAATAATAATATGACTATAAAGCATTTTGAGCCAAAACTGAAATCATAAGTGTAGAATTAGCCAACACAATGACAACCAGCTCCTCTTCTCATCATGGAAGCTTCAGGGGATTCTCATTTTGACCGCTTTTCCAGTATACCAGCAGAAAAACAAGGTCCAGACATGTGAGGTGAATTCACTTATTTGACTGATGGCTGATTTCACGTTTACAATTTGGATCATGGAAAGAATGGCAAGAAGTACAGTGAACCAAGATCTGGACCTGTTCTGCTTTTTCATTTCACTTTATACTAAAGTTCTGTTGCTGAAAACAATAACTTTTTTTTTTTTACCTTTTCTTGACATTAATATATAAAAATTCAAGTCAAGTCAAAATTCAACCCAACACCATAGATGTTTCTTTAGTGATTAATACTAAAATGAGAAAATAAATAAAACTAATTGATTTAAGAGATATGTTCTATAGCTCTCAGTAATAGCCAGGTAACAAAATAATTAAATTTATGTAATAGGATTCTTTTGAGGTTCATGTAACCATTTTTGGAAATTGAAATGGAGGGGTATAGTGACAAAAAAAGGCCTCCATGCCCACACCAAAAGTATTAAAAGCAACATTTTCATGGATGAGGAAGCCTAAGAAGGTAACCAAGACATGAGAACCAAATTTGATGGTAACTTATTGTTTTTAGTGTATTTTATAGCTGATTTAATACATGGGTCAAAACCGACCCGTTAACATAAGAGATGATACCAGAAAGCTAACACAAGAGGAAGGTTAAAGTATTTTAATATTGTTCTTTAATTAACTCATTGACTGGACCAACAGCCAATAATATTTATGGACCAAACTATCAAGAAACAATCATCCAAAGACTTTGTATGATTTCTGTTTAGTTGAAGAATTGTAATTAACATGTTCAAATACTCACTAAGCACCCTGGTGGTGACCTTGAGGCAGGATTTGTGCCTAAGTGGCTACACATATGGAGACAATACTTCTAAAGCGTTCAGTCCCCCCCCCCCCTAGGTATTAAGTCCTAATCATTAGTTTTTTGCTATCTTCATCTTCTTCAGATGGATTCAAACACATGAACAGGCAAAAACAAGCTTTCTGTGCGGAGGTGTGTTTGGGGGTAAAGCCTGGAGGTGTCCCGGCACAGCGGGAGAAATACGTTCAGTGCGGGGGCACCTTCAGAGACTCTCAGCCTCCTGCCAGGCGTGACCCACGTGTGCTGGGAAAATGTTAAAAAAAAAAAAAAAACTTTAGATGATGGGATTGAGTCCAGAGGATCCAGGCTGAACCCCACATTAAAGACTGAAGATACCAGGATGCACCAGCCTTGAAGATCAAACAAAGCCGAGATGCAAGCTGTGAACTCAAGATGGGGTTTTTTGCCATGCTAGTGTTTAATTATTGACTTCCTCGCTGTTGTAAGTCAGTTCTGTCAACTCAGCAAGAGGAAACACACTGGCGTTTTAGTTTAAGACTAATTTGTTAAATTCGACCGTGTGGATCTGTGCTGCTGGGAGGATGAGGCCACAGTCCTTTGCTCCCATATAAAAGGCATCACATCACCAATGATAATGTACCTTCAACAAATGCTGGGCCGCATCAGGTTTTCAAAAAAAAAAAAAACGCATTTATTAAAAACAGAAAAATGAATAAGTTTTAGTTTTCTACACAAAATAAGATGAAAAATAAATAAACAAATCAAGAATAAAGAAAATCAATCAATCAGTAATAAATAAATATAATAATAATAAAAAAACGGCAAATAATAAAAACTTAAGAAACCACATATAGTTGGTGGGTAGACAAATTATTTTTTTCAGATTAAAATGAACAAAGCATTATTAGAGCCCTGTAGACATGACAAAACACGACTATAGTCACATTTATACTCTTTTTATTTACAACATATTGCGCAACTGCAGGGTCTTGAGACACATGCTAACTCGCAAACTAGAGAGCTAGCGACCTAAACGGTAGCCTTCAAGTTATTTCCTTTAAACTTAAATAGCCAAAAACTTACCACTTCCACACGGATAGGGAGGATAACTATTAACAGTTATTTAACCTTTACCATGAACATTAATCAAACGTAATAATTTTTTCTGGGTACATGATACCATACAGCGTCCATATCAAACTTGCGCGGGCCGCACTAACATTAAACTTTAATATCAAGGGGGGGGCCTCAAACTATTGTCCTGCGGGCCGCCACGTGTTTGAGACCCCTGATCTAGACTGCGCTCATGTAATATAGTGTTTTTCTTCACTGTGAACCAATTCGGATATGGGATATGCATTCTTGCATCGTAGAAAAAAAAGAGAACCAATGTCAAAACCTGACACACCAAAGATATGTCTTACTTCATCTGCTTGACAGCTAACAGGGTTCCTCACAGTCTGGGGTCTCAGAAGCCCACATGCCTGGTCAACATGAGCTTCATGTAATGCTCCGTGCCCTATTAATACCTGTTCCAGTATAAAGCAAATCACATTAGGCAGCAAACGGGTTTTAGAAACGTGCCGTCTTTCATGTCAAGTTTGCACAGTATGTGGTCAGCTCATGTGTCATTTCCCATGAAAAAAAAGAAACCAGTGGTGACAGGCAAGTAGATGTTGGGTCCTATGTTAGGGAGAATGAAACATCACACAAAATTAGCTTGCATTGACTGACAAAACAGGTGGATTATCACTCATAGATAAACACTAATTGGAAAGTAAAGAAAAAATATTGTATTATATAATCTAAAACTAAAGGTGCATTAAACACTGCAAATATACTGTATATCAGTGGTCTCAAACATGCGGACCGCAGGACACTAGTTTGAGGCCCCCGCCTTGATATGAAAGTTTAATGTCAGTGTGGCCCGCGCAAGTTTGATATGGATGCTGTATGGTATCATGTACCCAGAAAAAATTATTACGTTTGATTAATGTTCATGTTAAAGGTTAAATAACTGTTAATAGTTATCCTCCCTATCCGTGTGGAAGTGGTAAGTTTTTGGCTATTTAAGTTTAAAGGAAATAACTTGAAGGCTACCGTTTAGGTCGCTAGCTCTCTAGTTTGCGAGTTAGCATGTGTCTCAAGACCCTGCAGTTGCGCAATATGTTGTAAATAAAAAGAGTATAAATGTGACTATAGTCGTGTTTTGTCATGTCTACAGGGCTCTAATAATGCTTTGTTCATTTTAATCTGAAAAAAATAATTTGTCTACCCACCAACTATATGTGTTTTTATTATTTGCCGTTTTATTATTATTTTTATATTTATTTATTACTGATTGATTTTCTTTATTCTTGATTTGTTTATTTATTTTTCATCTTATTTTGTGCAGAAAAATAAAAATTAAGATATTTGAGAACAGTGGAATGTTTTATCAGAGCTTTTATTGTAGAAAATCAGAACCAAAGCACTGAAAAAGATTGTATATTTTTCTGTTTTTAATAAATGTTTTTTTTTTTTGAAAACCTGATACGGCCCAGTCTTGCCCAGACCCTAGCTCCAGTGGCCCCCAGGTAAATTGAGTTTGAGAGCCCTGCTGTATATCGTTCAGAGATCTTTGGCCTTATAGTCATAAAGCACAATGGCTTCCTGTGCAACTGTTAGCACTTAAAAGATTGAAGATGAGAGGAACAAACAGGAAACAACAGAGTAAGATGCAAAGTGGATGGAAAAACTACGGAATATCAATATATCAAAATGTGAAATTTGACTTCAGATGGATGGATGGATGGATGGATGGATGGATGGATTTTTCAGTTCAGCAGTGTAGCCTTGGTCAAAAGGTGGACAACACTGTGTTGTATCTTTTTCCAATTCTTGTAAATCAGACATGTCCAAAGTCCGGCCCCCGGGCCAATTGCGGCCCGTGGACAAATTTTTACCGGCCCGCGGCCTCTATCATGAAATCAATAATATGCGGCCCGCCATCACTGTTGACCACAGTATAAAATACATGTGTACAAAAAGCTATTTTTCATTTCACCAGAAGATGGCAGTAGCCCTGTGGCCGCACTCTGGCCGCCGTGACCCTTGGCCTTGCGTGATCGTTTCAGCCCAGCCCATTTCTAACATGGCGACTGTAAACAAAAAAAGGAAAGTTGACCGCGAGGGCCGCCGCTTCCAGGACAAGTGGAAATTTGAGTATTTTTTCACTGAAATACGAAACAACTGTGTCTGCCTAATTTGCCAAGAGACTGTGGCTGTTTTCAAGGAATTCAACATCAAGAGGCACTACCAGACGAAACATGCTAGCTACGACAAGCTAACTGGGAACGAACGCGGTGAAAAAGTGAAGCAACTGGAAGCTGTTTTAACGGCACAGCAAAGCTTTTTCACAAGAGCCCGTGAGTCAAATGAAAATGCCACAAAGGCAAGCTACGAAGTGGCAACGCTGATTGCAAAGCACTGCAAACCTTTCACCGAGGGTGAATTTATTAAAGACTGTGTAATGAAAATGGTTGAGAAAATTTGTCCCGCGAAGAAGCAAAGTTTGCCAATATTTGCCTGGCTCGTAATACTGTGGTACGAAGAATTGAAGATTCCGCATGAGGACGAGACTGAGTGACTCTCACCTGCGTGACGTCTTGCGCATCAAAACCACTGCTCTTGAGCCAGACCTGGACTACATACTGCAGTCAAGATCCCAGTATCACCCTTCACATTAGTGCAGGCAAGATATTTGTTAAGTCCTCTGAGTTGAATAAATTCTTAAATCTCAGTTAATTAATTTTTTTGTGATGGTCAAAATCACAGTTTGAATATGCAGTGATCATTGTTTTGTTTTCAGCACTGTTCCTACAGTGAGCATATAATAGTGAATAATATGTAATGTTTCACATGAACTTAGATATCCTTGATAGTTTTCTTAATTTTTTGTGGTTTGTGATTTCGGTAAAAACCTAAATGTAAAAAAAAATTTAAAAGTAAAAGTATGCCATTTGTAATTTAAAAAAATCCCAAAAAGTTAATTTGTATTTAATGTTAATGGTTCAAAGAATGTCAGGCTAAATAGTCGGCCCCCACACATTTTCACCTTACCAAATCTGGCCCTCTTTGCAAAAAGTTTGGACACCCCTGTTGTAAATGATCTTTGTTTCTCTTTATGCCCATTCACTAATGTATTCAATGTTTTTCTATGTTTACTGAAGGGTATCGTACCATTGTCATTGACAAAACAATACACAGGCTTCCTCACACATCCTAAATAGAGGCGTGAATCTCAGCACTGAGGACAATTCGATACACATCTTGATGCACTGCCAGCGATACAATACTTTAACGATACATGGAATTTTATGCCGATGCAATGTGATACGATTCACCCGATTCACAATACGATGTGATACGATGCGATAATCATTTAGTTTAAATCAATGCAATCAATGCATGTACATGTTGTGGTGTCCCCTTTTTAAGGAGGTCTGCATGTTGTACGGCTTCTTAACGCTGCATTCTTTGCAAATGACAGACGTTTTGTCGAGCTTTCCGCTGTTCTTTGAGAATCTCTAGTGTTTCCAAACATACCATTTAAACATCGCGGGGGGGTTAAATACAGAAACTTCCTCGCTGCTGCTTGCTACGAACGTCCATGCTGTTTTACTAGTAGTTGTATGTGCCTCACGGTTTACGTCCGTATTCAATACAAAACGCCAACTAATGATGATGCATTCATTGCATCTGGGGAACAGCATATGGAGTGAAGTTGAACATTAATAAATCGGCGCTTGAATCGGATTTCACCGATACCCACAAACACATCGAACATCAAAACACATCAAACACATTCAAACACATGAATCTCGATTTCACGCGTTAATTGCATCCATAGCCAGTGAATGAGCCGATGCACTCGCATTGCGAGCATGCGCATCGATGTATCGATTAATATCGATTATTTTCCACACCCTTAATCCCAAAATATGCATGTGTAGTGGTAGGTTACCGGGACATAATTCCCCCCCGGAACGATCGATAGGGGAGGGGTTGCCACCTGGAGGGGTGGGCGCAAGGTGGCTTCCTGTTGTGGTTGAGAGACGGGGCTTTCATGTCTTACGTAGTAAAGAGTGCAAGTTAATGTTTGCAAGAAAAATAAAAATCTCCCAAATTCGACACTCCGCCTCAGACTCCAGTTCTTCGGCGCTTCACTGGTGACCCCGACGTGATGAAGTTTACGAGAGTCGTCGTCATCCACGCCACGGACAGCGAACTGTGCCTCCGCCTGTGCGAACCACGCCGCCGCTGCTGATTCCCAGAACTCCGGCAATTTTAGGGTGGCGTTTGTAGCCATGTTCGCTGTAGCTCCGAACACTTCGGGACTACTGACGGGGTCACCAGTGAAGCGCCGAAGAACTGGACCTTCAGATTGATAGGGGAGGGGTTGCCACCCGGAGGGGTGGGCGCAAGGAACGGGGGTTTTCCGCTTCCTGTTGTGGTTGAGAGATGTTGGCTTTCATGTCTTACGTAGCAAAGAGTGCAAGTTAATGTTTGCAAGAAAAATAAAGTTTTCTCCCAAATTCGACACTCTGCCTCAGACTCCAGTTCTTCGGCGCTTCACATGTAAGGTTAATTTGAGACTAAATAAGTAAGCTCATGGCATGGTATACTTTTTTACTTCCCCATTTTTGTTAACCTTCGATTAAGGAACCTTTCTGGTTTGTAGCCTTGAGTGAACTCCCAACCAAACTGTTTCTATTCCATCTGCATCAGCTTAACCTTGTCAGTACCCAGCCCTATCCCAAATTCTGTTTATTCCATACCTTAGTGGTGCATGCAGATGGAGAATGTTTAGCAAACCCAGCCAGGCATAACTAATCACTCATGCAGATTGGTTCCTGATTTTGACGGGTAGCTCTGGTGACTTCACTTTATGATTATGTGCATAATATCAGGGTGTCCAAAGGTTGCCATTGTCCTTTTTGGCGCTTTGAAAACACACTCTGAGGCAAGGTCATGTTTTTTTTTTCTACACCCTACTGGACATCTGGTTTAAATTTCTGAAAAAAAAAAACCAAAACGATTTCCTATTTAAAAACTATCAGCGATAAAATGTCTCTGCTACTCCGCTATGGATAATTCAGTTATAATGCAACCTTCCAGAGAGTAGTAGAAATGTTTTTTTTTTCCTGCAAAGAAAAATTGATTTCTTTCTCAGGGTGATTGTTGTCAGACTATTTACTTGAGACAGTAAGACAGAACAGGGAGGTTGTCATCGGTGCCTATAGATAGACAATACAGACTATTACTATATTTTTCTTAGACAGACATGGCGCCAAGGGCAACATGAGTACTTTTTTCACTGCAGAGTGGCTTCATTTTAATGCACAACAAATAGCAAAAGCTCATCTGAATGCATGAATAGTTCTCAGAAGCTCAGACTGTAAATGATCCCCCAGCACTGTTTTACATCCCATAAAGAGCATTGCTTGCAAAGTCACACTTGTCTATTATTAAAATGCCCAGCCAATTTAGGAGGGTTTATACTGCACTTACTGCACTGTATGTGCACATTTAATTGCAAGACTCACTGAAATGTATGCATTGGAAATTGTATTTCATTCATTTTGCGTTCCCATAATTTCATTTTTAAATAAATAAATCCAATGTATAACCGCACCCACTGAAAAGCATATTTGTACATAAATAAAAGACAATACTGTGGCGCTCACAAGTACTTGAGGACCAGACAGGTCTTTACTTGACAGGAGCAAATCATATACTATGAGAAAACTCTCAATGTGTTTACCAAGAAATCAGAGGTCATCACTCAATATAACAGTTTGACTCACAGCGTCATCTTACAAAGAAAATTAAACTCATCACACAGCAACTTAACACAAAAAGGTAGGTAGGAAATATACAAGACAAGTACCAATAAGAGCTATTTTAATTTTCTAGCAGAGTAATTTATAGGGAAATGGTCCTGAGCTCAAGTGTATACAAAAAGGGTGTCCAAAGGGTGTGTTGCAATTTTTGGGGGGATCACACTCCTCGGCCTTCCAGGCTACAGAGTTTGCGTGACTGATGTTGAAGGGACCGGAAGGTGGTTTTTAATTCTCATTTTGCAGCCTGTTCCAGTTCACGGCCAGGATTTTTCCAAAGATTTTTCAAGTTCTAGAGAGAAGGCATTTTTGGCTTTGCCATCAAGAGCTCAGGACTTTTAATCCACATTGGTGCAAATATTTTGGCTTTTAAAGGTTGTCATCTTTGACTTTTGATCAGCTGATGAACAGCCTATTTCACTCTAATGAATGTTTGCAATAAATTGATGACTCCATTTTTGTTTTTGCATTTTGAAGTTCTATGCAGAACTTCCTTAAGATCCAACAACATCAATTCTTGAATTTTATCAACCAGTCTTCAAATTGTAATCAGTAGTGCATACAGATCACAATTACAATCTACAGTGCTCTGCTCTGGCTGTGCATTTCTATATCTATTTTTTTTCCATTTATAAATGACAAAGCGCCTGAGAGCAAGCAAATCCTACCTTTTTTGCATCTTTTAAGATTTTGATTATATTGCAGTATTGTGTTTGACCTTGCAGCGTATATGCATTAGTGTACGTTTGAATACAAATGACTATGAACGCATGCGGTAACATATCCTGTTCATTCAAACAAGTAGTCTGCTTCCTCTGTCTTATTTCAGCCATTGTTCCAACAACTAAGTTGACATTTTCAATTGCTAAACTTAATGGAGTTGTACAAGAGTTGTACTAGAGTATTTACCAGCATAGAGATCCATCTAACTGAGGTGATAACGTATAGCTTATTTGATCTCGAAACTCTTGTAAGCACCTCATCTCTTGATAGATTTAGTTCAGTCATAGGTCACTAATAGAAAACTAAAGAGTAGCCCTTCAACAATTTAGCTTTGCCAAGGACACTTTGTCTTTGGAGTGAGTTGGCTTATATAAGACATGATCATATAGAATACGCAATGATGACTTCACTCAGACAACGGCCTCTCCTTTATTCGTTTCATATCAGGGTTTATTGATGAATCATCCTTTGATTATTTGGGAGCTTAGGTAGACTATTAGTTTTGAGCCTTGTGTCTTTTGAGCAATGTGCCCACATAAACCCTTGTCTTAAGCCTTTACTTCAAACATTCATGGTTTTGAAAATCAATCTTTTCTTCTATGGATGTTAAACCAGTCCTAGATACATACAGCATAACAATGGAGACGTTTTTGTCTTCTCTTTTCAACTACTTTATTATCACTATTAAATGCAAACAAAAACATTCACATTGATAAGACATAATCAAACTATTTTACAATGTAAATGTGTAAATATTACAACCCCCCATATTTATATTATGTAGTAGATAAATGGTCCATGACTTATGGCCAAATAGTAGTTGGGTCACGCCTGTGCCCCCGCAAAGACGTTTTCATTGATGGTGCCCAAATTTAACATGCATGTGTTTATCAATACCCTAAAAGTGTGTGCCAAATTTAATGGTGTTTTGGCCAAACATGCTAAAAAAAGACTTAGCTTCCACCAACACATACACTCATGTATGCTGTATTTTCTGGAGTATAAGTCGCATAACATAGCATACTATAAATTGCACAAATTCAATACCAAGACAGACATTTAATCTAAAGCAGGGGTCTCAAACTCAATTTACTTGGGGGCGACAGGAGCTAGGGTTTGGGCGAGGCTGGGCCGCATCAGGTTTTCCAAAAAAAAAAAAAACGCATTTATTAAAAACAGAAAAATGAATGAACTTTGCTTTGGTTCCGATTTTGTACAAGAAAAGCTCTGATAAAACATTCCACTGTTCTCAAATATCTTAATTTTTATTTTTCTACACAAAATAAGATTAAGAATAAAGAAAATCAATCAATCAGTAATAAATAAATATAATAATAATAATAATAATAATAAAAACTTAAGAAACCACATATAGTTGGTGGGTAGACAAATTATTTTTTTCAGATTAAAATGAACAAAGCATTATTAGAGCCCTGTAGACATGACAAAACACGACTATAGTCACATTTATACTCTTTTTATTTACAACATATTGCGCAACTGCAGGGTCTTGAGACACATGCTAACTCGCAAACTAGAGAGCTAGCGACCTAAACGGTAGCCTTCAAGTTATTTCCTTTCAACTTAAATAGCCAAAAACTTACCACTTCCACACAGATAGGGAGGATAACTATTAACAGTTATTTAACCTTTAACATGAACATTAATCAAACGTAATAATTTTTTCTGGGTACATGATACCATACAGCATCCATATCAAACTTGCGCGGGCCGCACTAACATTAAACTTTCATATCAAGGCGGGGGCCTCAAACTAGTGTGTTTTAGACCCCTGATCTAAAGCTAAATTTCAATATGTGAAATTGTAATGCAGACCAGTTGTAAAAGTGCAAGGGGAAGCCTATCATACTTTAATCAGTAAGGAGTTTGAGATCTTTGTTTCGTGGCACCCTCCGTAAAGTTTTACTGCAAATCTGCTGTGTGAAAAACATTTAGTGTGTTTGTGTATTGCTCGCTACTTTTGTCAACAGTCAGTGTTCAGGGTTTAAAGCAAAGTTGTAAATTCAACCTTCGCAACACATTGAAGGATAAATTTGAATCAATGTGAAACTTTTAATAATGCAGAATCAATGAAATGAATGTCAAGTGTTCTTCAAGTTTCACTTTGCACACATTCTATTACTTTTTTTATACAAGAAGCCAGCCAAGACTGTTTTGAATCAAATCTACTGCATAAACTAATGAAAACAAATTTTAATACAAGCAGTATTTGTTTGCTAGATACAAGGATGAAGAGTCTTGAACCAGTCATGATGTGCTATATATATCACTATATTGACACTTACTATGGTACCCATTATGGCATTATTGAAAACATTAAATTAAATTACAAAATTTAAAAAAAAAACCTTAAACTGTATTATGGAAAGCAGGAAGTGAACAAATGTAACAGTTACTGATTGTAAAAGTACCAGATGGAGGGGTAGGATTTAATAAGCTTTGCTTCTTCCTACTCCTTTTGGACATGTGGAACTGGGAACTGATTATGGGATGCACTCAATTAATCTGATGCATGTTCAAATGAAATAAAACCATTACCACTACATTTTAGGCGCAAGCTGGAAATTGAATACACAATTAAATGTGTTGTTATTATCATTACCTTTAATAATAATTTGACTATCGTATGCACACTGTGCCTATTTCAGTATGGAACATTGAATGGCATTTCTTTATTAAATAGTGGTGTATAAACTAACTGACTTTCCTTTTTAGTCCAGTATAGTGTATTTCATTACACTGGTTGACGTCCAATTTGCTGATACTTTCATACTTTGCTTGTATTGACCAGCCAGACCATTTCCTATGTTCCATAAGGTTGTAATTCCTGGTTCTGCGGTTATCATTACATATTTCCCTCATGCCACAACTGATACCCTCTTGTGGCGGCATCGCAAAAAAAGTTCCAGCAAAGATGGAGTATGAAGATGAATTGGGCGTGTGTGGTTATGAGTGTTAAGCCAAAGTTAAGTGCGATGGAGTGAGGCGGCAAAGGCGAGAAAAGTTGTGGCACGGGGAATTTGCAGTAAGCTAATGAGCAAACCAAGGGGCACATTAGTTATTTATTTCCTGCGCTTGTTTCGTTCAGAGAAGGGCACAGCAATTAGCTTTGAGGAGATGACATCCCTAAGTGCCCTTGTGCTCGACTGCGAGGCAACACAAGAGTCTGAAATGCTAAACAACCTGTACTGTCTGCATGGTGAGATGGGGGAATGGAAAAGGCGCCATGTTTGTGACCCGGCATGACATCTCGTGAGCAGCTTGGCTGCAGCTGCTTTATGTGGGTAAGAGAAGGAAAAAAGTAGCGAAGTGCACCTTCTGAAGTAATGGAATCAATACGTGCAGTGGCGTTTTCATATCGGATTCGGCTTGCTGCTCTCTCTCTGGGCTGGGGCCTCAACAGCCGCAGATGGCGCTTGGGGCGCCCGGGCTTGGTGGGTGCTTCTTATGGGAGCATTCCGTGTGGCCTCGCAATAATGAGGTAAAGTGATGGTTGGACATGGGGTGTCATGTTGACCACATGTTGGTGACATGTCGGTGGCACGAGGAAGAGGACTGTTGAATAACAGACCAAACAATCACACATATTTGTGGGTCCAGCCAAAATGGCTTCTTATTGGAGGGCAGCAGGGTGTGCGGGGACTGCTGGGGTGCTGGGCACTAGGTGGGTGCACTTGGACTTGCACTTGGCTAGCGGGGTTGGTGGTGTACTTCGGGTTTTGCTGGGGTGTCCGATGTTCCCACTCTTCTTTTGTTGTTTTGTCTTATGTAAGATTCTGTGATTATATGTGTGGGAAAAAATCACTTATTGAATTGATAACTGCTATGGCATGGAGAAGGGGTAGGATTTAATAAGCTTTACTTCTTCCTGCTCCTTTTCAGACATGTGCAGTAATGAGGTGTTATGTGTGTGTATGTATGTATATGTATATATAAATAGATATTGTAAGTCTATTGTATTGTACGTTTATATGTGAGAAACAATAATGTAACATAGTATGCATGTCTGAAAAAAATTAAGAAGAAGAATATATTAGATGTATTAAACTCAAGGCATCGAAGTACCAGGAAAACTGCACTAGTTCTCTCTTAAAGGAAAATGCCGACGTCAAGCCCACGTACGTTACAAGACGACTTTACCAAGTAACTTCAGATACCAACTGAAGAAAACCCAATGAAGTACCTAATGAAGCACCTGCTGATTAGGCCTATTGAAATATCTCATTGCTTTAATGTTGTTGTTTGATGCTTTTGTATTGTATGTATTGTACATATTTGCTGTATTGATATTTGTCATTTTATATAACGTTGTTCTTATTTTCAGCACTCCACTCTCCCGTCAAAGTGCTTTTGCTCTTTGTTCAGGCTGCATTTGTAAATAAGAATTTGTTCTTAAATTGCTTGCCTGGGTAAATAAAGGTATAATAATAAAAAAAAGTATCACTTTTTCTTCCAATGTACTAAATGAAATCAATTTGCATGTGAAGTGGTTTTAGCAAAATCATCCATCGCTTCCATAATCAGCAAATTTGTGGTAATTTTGGATCCAACGTTTGTGTTTCTTCTTCCTGAGTCAGTGTCCAGCTAATCATGCATTGTCTTAATAATAATAATAAAAAACTATTTCCATGGCAATGACATAAGTACACCCATCCAAACATGTACAGATGTCAATACTACACAGTATATGTTAACAACTTTGCTGAAATGCTTCATCCTACTTTACATTCGCCCCTTCCTATATAGCAGTTTGAACGTCGCTCCCTCACTGTCTTGCGTTTTTTAAAATATTAATTAATTAATAAATGACCACTATTTCGTAGTTGACTGTGCACTATTACTAGTAACAAAAAGGTTTTTGTAGTATTCTGGTCAATAATATTACATTGAAGAGGCATGACGCTATATTATATTACTTTCACACGGCATGGAATCAGCCATGGCATGTCTGACATGACATAGCAAAAAGAAGTTCTCCTCCCATTCTGTGTGGAAGTGGTAGATTTTTGGCTTCTTACTTTGTCTTTCTTTTCTCTCTTTAGAATAAACAAATTGGAGCCTAACTATTTAGTTGGGTAGCATGCTGTGCTTAAAGCGATGGTCATCTATTTTTTCCCTTGGCAGTGATCCCGTAGCCTGCGTTTTACAGATGAGCAATGTGTTGTAAGAATAACAGAAAATTACAATTGAAACCTGATGTGAATATCGTATTTTACCACAACTATGGGAGGAAACCGGAGTAACCGGAGAAAACCCGGCCAGAGATGGCTGAGAGTGGAATCAAACTAGGGTCTCCTAGCTGTGTGGCCTGCGCGCTAACCACTCAGTCCATATTACAGTCATTAAGTTTCAAAAATTCATAAATTAATTAATTGATCGCTGTCTTGTGGTTGACTATAGCCTATTATTAGTCAAATCAAATATTGCAATACATTCATTCATTTTCTCCCTCTTATCCTCACGAGGAACGCAGGGGTGCTGGAGCCTATCCCAGCTGTCTTTGGGTGAGTGGCAGGGTACCAGCCTCACCAGCCAATCACAGGGCACATATAGACAAACAACCATTCACACTCACATTTATACCTATGGACAATTTGGAGTGGCCAATTAACCTAGCATGTTTTTGGAATGTGGGAGGAAACCGGAGTACCCGGAGAAAACCCACGCATGCACGGGGAGAACATGCAAACTCCACACAGAGATGGCCGAGAGTGGAATTGAACTCTGGTCTCCTAGCTGTGAGGTCTGCGTGCTAACCACTCGATCACTGTGCCGCCTGTAAATAAAGTTAACCTCCAAAATTAAATACAAACAACATTATACATCACTGTTGTAATTATGATTTATTAATTATTTGAATAAATATGATTAACGAAGAAGTCTTAACCCTGAGCGTGGATAATGAATTTTGACATTTTTGGTCATGTTTCATAAGAACATGAGACACTGCAGGATGTTGATCCAAAGAATCAATGTAACATTGCCTAAACTGAGATGCGTTTATTTGAAGCAAGCCCTGGATCATTAAAGCGGAACCTGGAGCCTGCACACATCAGCACCCACACAAGTAATCCCTTTGAATACACCAGTATGATGTCAGCCTCATGAATCATTGATATCCATACAGTATGTCGTATATGTACACACTCTCTCCATATTATATTTTTAATCAATACCATAATCATTTTATGATGGGAGCAGCCACTGATACACATCGAAGAATCTTTTTTCTGAACCTATATTAAAATGAAGCAGCAAGAATGGAGGCTCGCAGAAAATGTCAGCCGTCTAAGATATTACTTGGAGCACAGGCCTTCCAATCAAGGCAGCAAAACAGTGGGCCCACAGAGGTGAGCAGTAATGAGCTACGATTTGCGGGTGTGCGTGCATGTGTGTGTGTGTGTGTGTGTGTGTGGAGGGGGGCTGACTTTGGCTGATTGAAATTACACACCAGTCCACAATCATAGTAATTTAGTCTATAGTAATTGTAGCCTCCTCCTCCAATATTTTCTGTACATTCTATGGTTTCATTCTTGGTTTCATTCAACTGTTACAGTCAGGGTTCTGGCAGCTTCTGTATGGGGGAAACATAGTGGGGTTCCAAAAAACACGGATAGTAGCGTTGATGTATTTGGTTTATGCACCACTGATGTATTAGACCATAGAAGCCACGGCCCAAACTTGGGCCTCAAACGCCACCTATTGGGCAGCAAAAAACTTTGTGTTTTGCACCAGTAGGCCACAAGAGTCATGGGACTGCGTAGTAGGTTATGAACTGAAGACACCAGAACCCGGCTAGCCGCTGTGCTACTCTATGTTATCCATTAGACGCTCAGTTACAGTGCAGCTTACGACCACATGATGGCGGTAATGTGTCAGTTGTTTAACAAGTTCACAGAAGATCACAAGAAGACATTCAACTACAACTAGCAATGGATACGTTTTAACGAAAAAAATGAAGACAAAAGTGATGCCAGCCCCCCCCCCCATAAAAGACTAAATTTTTACATAATTTCAATCCTGACTTATAAATGGACGACGCAAGGTAGAGCCATGAACCCAGTGTGCGCTGATGACAAACATCCATCCATCCATTTTCTGTACCGCCTATCCTCACGAGGGTCGTGGGCCTGCTGGAGCCTATCCCAGCCGTCTTTGAAACACATTTTTATAATTTCACAATGATCGTTTTACTTGCACAAAACAATTGGAAATGCATATAAATGATGAATGACGGGGATAAATGAAACATTTCATGTTACTTTTGCTTTCACTGAAAAAGTGGCTGTTCCCAAAGAAACAATGTGACGTTCCTCTAATCCTAATTTCTTTAATTCATTAGTGTTTCTTAAATTCTTCATGAACATGCTGGCACTTGCACCCTTCTTTGGCTCTATTTTGGGTTATTGAGGTGAGAACCACTATTGAATTCAAGAAGTAATTCATGGCATTTAAAAAAAAAAAAGACTGCATGATACGCTGCAGACGATATGCTGATGTCACATGATCAGCGTTGCTATGTTTACCTGTGCTAATGAGCCGAGTCAGGCAGCAATGTACGAACCGCAGTTAGCAAGGGAGGACTGGATCCACCATTATATTTGTGCCTTTCTGGTAATTGGTTTCTTCATGGATCTAATTGGCTAAAATGTTGTTATGAGGGGTTACAGGTCCACCTGTTGCTTTGGCATGCGCCTGAAAGCTTTCAAATGCAAATTTATGTGGGCAAGATGTGCATTATTTAAAATATCATTTGAGCCCAGAATAGCAAAAAAAAAAAAAAAGAGCAAGCAGAGTATCGGTGTAAAGGGTAAGGATTATAATTTTCATAATTTTCAATTTTCATTTTCAATAATCACTTTCTTCCTTTGCCAAGCAAGATGTTATTCAAAACAACAGCCACAGAGAGTGACTCTTCAAGAAGTCGCACGCCATTTTCTGTGTGTCTTACCAGCAGTTGCACCACATATGCCTGAAGGGCCTGATTGCAAGAGCACTTAGTCATCAAGTATACCGCTCTTCATGTCATTAACCTCTAGACGTTAGAAACACTGCTAATTCGTATTCCGCGGGGGATTTCAGATGCTCTTTATTACTATGCACAAGGAAAATGAATAATAATTGGATTCAGTTCAGCTGGCTGGTTATTTTGATGTGCAGCCCATTATTTGTGGTAATTCGTTGACTTTTGTCCTTTGCGTGAAATACTTGGATTGATATTCCAATTTCATATCAAAACAAAATAGTGCTCAAATGCTCGTCTTATCGCAGAACACAGATTATCATCCTCTGTGGGAATCAATTACACAAAAAGACTTTGGTAAATTTACACAGCGAGGAATTAGCTTTGATGATGCAGCCGCATATCCAAATTATTTACCTCTGTAATGTTTACCCTGTGGCTTCATCTCTTCAATGCATCACCATTTTTACCCTCACTGTGCCTAATTCTTCATCAAAAAAGCGATGTTCCGCTGCATACATATATATATATTTCCATTAAAATAGCCCATTCTTATACAAAATGCACAAGTATTTACATGAAGAGGCAGTCGGCCAAACCAAAGCTTTCATTTCGCTTTCTTAAGACCCCTTCTTATTCCATCTCCACACATTCCCTATCCTCAAGGGAATGAGGGGGTATTTGGATGTTTCCCGAGGAGGACCTCACCCCCTCAGAAGAGGCTATGCTACTAAGCAACTCCATCTATGTGCATGAAAGGAGGGAAAGGAATGCTTACATTTGGATACATTTGCATGCAGCGTGAAGCCAAGGTCAAACAATGTTGGCATTCACATAAGATGACGACAGATTCAGGAGATGGTGGTGATATATATTTAAATCATGTGGATTCGTCATCCTTGACCACCAACCCTGCCAGATACTTTAAAACATATTTTAAGTCTGAGAATTCTCTTCTGGCTTACATAAGACAAGTAGCACTATCAAGCCATTAATCACAGTCCAGTGTGGTATTCTTATCTCCCTTTTTGCCTCTCGGGCTCAGTGAAGAGGAACTAAGAAGACCTATCAATCAACCACTTTTTTAAATGGCTTTATGAATTAAAGCCAAGCATTGGACATCAATTTCAAGCTTGTCTAACTTCACAAACAACATGAAAAACAAACAAGAAAAGTTGTTTTTGTGTTTTTTGAATAATATTGTTTGTACCAGAAGTCCATCTGTGACACCGCATCTAACAGTAAATATCAATCAAAACACAATCACATGGAATAGAACAGTATTGTTACATTGCAGCATAAAGACTGTGTTCACAGTAATAAGGACACTTCAAGTGCTCATGACACCAAAAATACTAGTTATTTACCTGAAAAGGCATATTCCTTATATAGGTAGGTTATGTAGGTGTGTTCAAATGTTGACATATTTACCTTTCCTGTGTCTTACATTTTTTCACCAGTGAAAAACAATCCTGGGGGAGACAAGAGAAGAAAGAGGAAGTGATGTCACTTCACAAACCCTCCCTGTTAGAAAGCTCATAATTTACATCAAGGGTCTCAAACTCAATTTACCTGGGGGCCACTGGAGCTAGGGTCTGGGCAAGGCTGGGTCGCATCAGGTTTTCTGAAAAAAAAAAAAAAATGCATTTATTAAAAACAGAAAAATATACAAACTTTTTCAGTGCTTTGGTTCCGATTTTCTACAACAAAAGCTCTGATAAAACATTCCACTGTTCTTAAATATCTTAATTTTTATTTTTCTGCACAAAATAAGATGAAAAATAAATAAACAAATCAAGAATAAAGAAAATCAATAATTCAGTAATAAATAAATATAATAATAATAATAAAACGTCAAATAATAAAAACTTAAGAAACCACATATGGTTGGTGGGTAGACAAATGATTTTTTTCAGATTAAAATGAACAAAGCATTATTAGAGCCCTGTAGACATGACAAAACACGACTATAGTCACATTTATACTCTTTTTATTTACAACATATTGCGCAACTGCAGGGTCTTGAGACACATGCTAACTCGCAAACTAGAGCGCTAGCGACCTAAACGGTAGCCTTCAAGTTATTTCCTTTAAACTTAAATAGCCAAAAACTTACCAGTTCCACACGGATAGGGAGGATAACTATTAACAGTTATTTAACCTTTAACATGAACATTAATCAAACGTAATAATTTTTTCTGGGTACATGATACCATACAGCATCCATATCAAACTAACATTAAATTTTCATATCCGGGCGGGGGACTCAAACTAGTGTCCTGCGGGCCGCATTTGGCCCGCAGGCCGTGAGTTTGAGACCCCTGATTTACATGGTTTGTGTCACATATTCAGCACCACAGTGCATTTAAAACCTTAATAAATCCACCAAACAGAGGACGACCTGCCATGTTCTTTGACTTGAACGCACCTTTATACCTTTGACCGCTCCAAACCAGTGCATCCTGAAGACAACCCTCTCCGTTTCACTCCCACTAATAACTACATACGTATGCAATATACTGTTTTGATACGGTTGATTTTCCGTTGTTGTTACATATTTACATGATGCCCACTCATTGTTTTCAAGCAGAAGGAGGTAGCCTGTTGACAAGCACTGATGCAGATAGAAAAAAAAAAAAAGTCCAAAACCCAGAAAACATCCAACCGTGGAAAAGCGTGCCATATTTCAAGGATAGTTAAACAGGGAATTCCGCTCAATCGTCTTGTATCTTGCAGTCACTGCATGGATCTGTCAGTGTCAATCACTAGCAGTCAAACAACCTACCTGTTGTGGAGGATTTCTTTATGTGTGTTAAACCAGATGCTCAATGAACTGCAGAGGCTGTTGAGGCTTCAGACACCGAAATAGTAACAGCCAACAGTACGTGTTCTGCAAATGGTGAAAATCAAATGTGTGTGGATAGACGGACAGCTTTCAAATCACTGATGCCACTCATACATTCTGTACTATGCAATCTTAAATTGACATTCATTCATTTTCTACGGCTTTTTCCTCACAAGGGGGTGCTGGAGCCTATCTGTCTTTGGGCGAGAGGCGGGACTGGTGGCCAGCCAATCACAGGGCACATATAGACAAACAACCATTCACACTCACATTCATACCTACGGACAATTTGGAGTGGCCAATTAACCTAGCATGTTTTTGCAATGTGGGAGGAACCGTAGTATCCAAAGAAAACCCACGCATGCACGCATGGCAAGGGTGGAATTGAACCCTGGTCTCTTAGCTGTGAGGTCTGCGCGCTAACCACTGGACCACCGTGCCGCCCTAAATTGACATCAAAACCAAAAATATATGGGGGTGGTTTTCCTTATCCTTACAATTTGATTGATATGACATTAAACAGTGCAGTATATTTTTGTCAAATTTGCAGTGATTTTCGCTTGTAAACAAACAAGTAACGCCAAACAACGACAAAGAACCAGCGAGTCTTCCTTATGCAGACACGACGCAAAGACCTGCTGCAATGCATCTTAAAGTTCGGGCAAGTTAGCAAACATCAGAGGAAGGGTTATAATGCTAATTCCAAGATAATCGTGATGCATGAATGAATGTGAGTGAATGCCAGTTCGAGTAATCTGCCTTCATCGGGCCAGCTCCCACTTGATCGGATCACAATTGAGTGTGAAGCGACTCCATGGAGTCCATGGCGCTAGCCTTGAAAAGAGCTGGAGACAGAAGAGCAAGCAGTTCCCCGAAGGAGGAGTATGGTAAGGTCTTGATCACGAGTGAGGGAAGGTTGGAACGTTGGAAATTTGACAGGCAGATTGGTGTGGCGTCTGCAGTGATGTGGACTCTCTGTGGTCCTTCTCCGTTGTGGTTAAGAGGGAGCTAAGCCAAAAAGCAAAGCTCTATATTTACTAATCATTTTCCTAACCTTTCCTAACGTCACAGGCTTTGGGGTAGTGACTGAAAGGATAAGTTTGTGGGTACAAGAAATGAGTTTCCACCCTATGGTGGTTGGGCTCTCCTTTAGAGCGGAACACTATCGTCCAGCACAAACTCATCGTTGAGCCACTGCTTCTCTGTATCAAGAGGCGCCAGATGAGTCGGCTCGGGCATCTGGTTAGACGCCTCCTTGGGGAGGTGTTCAGGGCATGTCCGATAGGAGGCCTCGGGGAAGACCCAGGACACATTGGAGAGACAGCTTCAGACCACTTGGCCTGTGCACACATCACATCCCATCACAATCCGGAGGAAGTGGATGAAACAGCCGGGAAGAGGGAAGTCTGGGATTCTTGTCTGAGGCTGTTGCCCCCGCAACCCAACCTTGGATAAGCAAAGGGCGGGGGCGGGCAGACAGGCGACATCGGGTTGCTTCAATCAAACTACGGTGTGGGCCGAGGGTCAAACAGAAGGAGCGCAAGTTAATCGCATGTCAAAAAAGGAAAAGGAAACTTACGCTAAGTTAAAGGAAACTTATGCTAACGTGTCATTAACACATTACCTTTGACAGCCCTAATATATATTATGTACATTAGCGTGCATCAAAAAACACAATTATTGAATTTTGACATGGCTGGGTACTAAAAGTGTTCCAATATATGTAGAAACAACACATAGAAAATATTTTTCCAATCCATGATTATTTAGGGGTGCCACCATACATCTGTTTTTGTGGAATAAAGTGGTGAACAGTTCAATGGTCGCCATGGAGATTTGAGGTCAGCAAAGACTGCAGCTCAAGAACTCTGAGGTGATCTTTATGTTTTTGTTGGTATTTATACTCCTATTACATATTACTAGGAAATTTGTGGTTTTGTCTTTGTAATCTGAATGATTTGTAGTCATATTTATATGTATTTGGTGCTCATTGCCTCTACTGTAGCTAACATTTTGCTAATGACAGTTAGCTAATAGCTGAGCAAGCATAACATCAACAACAGTAATATAGAGTAGACAGTATTACTGATGCCTCATATTTATTGAGAGTAGTACTGTAGTCCTACATAATCTGATATACACTTGTCCATTTATTATTTTGGGCACTGTGCAGCACAACCTACCAGCTCTCCTAAGATGCTGCCCTCTGGTCTTTGGTCTGGGCCCCCTTTGATAACCCTATAGAAAATGATGCTGTATACAAGTTCATTGTACTCAACATTTCCAGGTCAACTTTTGGGCAATTAGACTAGAAATTGCACATTTTCCGAAATTTTACAAAAAAATGTGTGAGGTGGCACCCCGAAATCTCAAAGGATTTCCTCAAAACTTTGCAAAAGACATTTTATGTTCATTAGAAAAAAAATGGAACGCCAACCAAATTGATATTATGAATTAAAAATTTCCCATTCAAATTTGATGCACCCTAATGTATATATATGTATATTCACATATGTGTGTGTGTATATATATATAGATACAACTGACTAGTGTGACATAGTCCAAAAATATATAGTGTTTGATTGTAGACATTTCCTGTCCATTGTTTTTCTGTCCCCAACAACAACGGGTATAATAATTCTCACATTGTACTTTGACATCAGTGCAAAATGACTTTTGGAAATGGAGGCGAAATTGTTTGGAGTTTAGAAGTGATGAGTGCCTCTCGGACCAGCCTTTCTATTTGCACCACAATACAATGGATGAGGGAAAAAAAAGGAAAGAAATTGCTTTTTCTTTGAGGCTTTTTTCCTTCAACACAAACTGCTGCTTCTGTTTCATTGTTCAGCATATTTCAATGTGTGGCAAGAATAAATATGTGGAAGACAATACAGAAATAGGAAATTCTTAAAATGGCAAATATTCTTTAGAGCTTGAGGTCACGGCTTAACGAAGAAACTTAAGTGGAATAGTTTTTCCCTTCCAGTTTCCATTTGACAAGACAGAAGGTCAGCATTTAATGCCATTTCTGGCTTTCAAGCAAAGTTAATTGAGGTCAATTTGGATTTCTATCAGCATAGAATAAGCAGTCAGGGTTCTCTTTATCACCCCGGTGAATACCGTCTCTCACCGGACCTCTATCACTGTTTGGGAACGTGAAGCCATAACATGTTACATCCCAATCATAACATTTGTGGACAGAAGCATATGGGAAAGCTCTTATTATGAACACTAATAACAGCTGAGGCCTTGAGCTGCAGAGCAAGGCAGCCTCGGTGGGGCAGTAATATGCACATTATGATTTTTATTTCTTTTTGCTGCTCATCTCAGCTGTTGGGAGTTTTCGAGGTTTGATTGTGCTGAAATAAATCTGTTGCCCCAGTGGGCAGCTGCTGGCTGCAGCCTCTTTTGAGTTTCTGCAAGGTCGTGTTAGAGCTAAATGGCAGGGACGACGGGAACGTGGCTGTCGCTTTAAAGCTTACTTGTGCCTGGAAAAGCAAACGCGGAGCCGCACAATAGCGATGGAAGGGGAGTTCATCCTCATTGTGGAAAGTTTGTGGAGCCAGCTCAGCATCTGTCCATTTCACTACAACAGTGGGATTAACTCACTGAAATGCAGGTTCACTCGACCTCTCGTGGCTTTAAATTTTTAACAGCAGCCCTGTACATCTACTATAAATACAAGAGCGCTTGGAAAATGCATATGTATGCCAAGCCTTAACATTTTGCCATCTGTAAAAAAAATCAGTGAATGGTTATGAAGTAGGATCTAGAACAGGTCAGCAACCTTTAATATCAAAAGAACCATCTGGAGCCACAAAACACTACACATCTTATACACTTTAACACTTTTAATCTCTATAAACATTTACCTGTTACAACAGAATTTAAAAAAAATGAAATGCAGAACACATTTGACATCGGCAACTTTAACATAAAATAAGTACACATATGTGTTGTCTGCTCAATATTGTTTACATCACTTCACAGGCCATTTAATATACTGAATCATAAATAAATAATAAATATGCTTAATGTGCCGACTGGTGATGTTAATATTATATTGGTCCCATCTATGACTGTATTTTTAGAGAGAGGCATTTCTTTGATTTTGCAATAATTTCATAACTTATTTATGTATAAGATTACTGTAATTTCCGGACTATAGAGCGCACCTGATTATAAGCCTCACCCACTACATTTTTTGTACATACATAAGCCGCACCTGTATATAAGCCGCATGTGCCCACATTAAAACATGTAAACACATTTACAGAGAAAGACGGTACACAGAGAGAGTTTTCAAAGTTTTAATAATATAACTTAACAATAATAATAATATAACTTTCTTCACAAACGGTGCCTGTGACGCGGCAGTAAAACGGTAGCAACATGGTAACAACACACTAGCAACACAAAAGCAACACAGTATAACAGGTCTGGTAAAACAGGTCTGGTAAAAGAACATACTGGTAAAAGTCACGGTAAGCCGTCTTCATCTTCCTCCATTGAACTGAAGCCATCGAAGTCATCGTGCTCAATGAAACATATGTCAAATGCGTCATATGCCTTTCTTTTTGCATTTTCCATGATGAGGGTATGTCCACGCTAATTTAATTTATGCACAAGACAAGAAGTTGCAGTCTTCCTCGACGCATATATTCCACCGGTCTTAATCTTACCTTTTCTACTCGAGAGCCCCTGGCAGCCGTTAGAAAAATTAAATAAATTGGCCGCATCACTGAATAAGCCGCAGGGTTGAAAGTTTTGGAAAAAAGTAGTGGCTTATAGTCCGGAATTTAGGGTAGTTATGTTCTATAATTATGTCTACTATATTGGGTAATACAAGTGTAACAGTGATAACAGGGTGTTATGTCTAGAGGATTGTAATATTGGTTAAAAAAATGCATTTGGAAGGTCATAAACAACTTATCTATTCTGTAACTACAAAAATATTCCATTCCAATATTCCACATCCAGCGTCACTCTTACTCATACTTGTACTCACAAAACTGGCACCCGTTACACCAACGGTCAAGCATGGTCATGGTCTGTATGACTACTGCTGGCATTGGGGTGCTGCGGTTCATTGAGGGAAATATGAATTATGTGACATTCAAATGCGGAGCATGAGCTCCTGTCCGAGGAAACTGGTCTGCATGGCAGTTTTGCAAGATGATTACAAGAATGATGTCATTTTCAGTGGATTGGACATCAAACCTGCAAATGCAAGCTGTACATTAATCTTCTAGCGATCCGTGTGCAGTATTGATCTTTGAGGAAATATCATAAAATTGCATTTGCGTGCATGTTTCCACTGAAAGGCAGACGGTTGTATGTTTGAGGCCCATTTAGGATAGCAACAGTTCTCCGTTCCCTTAAGCAAGGCAGAAACCTCTGAGTGGCTCTCCATCTGACATTCTTCAAATTGGATAACATTCATTCATTCATTTTCTACCGCTTATCCTCACGAGGGTTGCAGGGGTGCTGGAGCCTATCCCAGCTGTCTTCGGGCAAGAGGTGGGGTACACCCTGGACTGGTGGCCAGCCAATCACAGGGCACATATAGACAAACAACCATTCACACTCACATTCATACCTATGGACAATTTGGAGTGGCCAATTAACCTAGCATGTTTTTGGAATGTGGGAGGAAACGGGGAGAACATGCAAACTCCACACAGAGGTGCCCGAGGGTGGAATCGAACTCGGGTCTCCTAGCTGTGTGAAATTGGATAACATATACATTTAAATGTTTCGGTCCAGCCCTGCCATGGTCCACTGACACAGAGTTGCCTCTAAGCATCCAGAGATGCTAATGTTACATTTAAATACAGATGAATTACAAGCACCTAATTCATTACCATGACAGCTGTGAAAACATCCAAGCTTGCAGTCCACTTCTTCCCTCCTCTTCATTCCCTGCGGTCTTTACAAGTACCCACACCCTCCAACCCTTCTCTTAAAATCTCTACACATATATTGCAATGAGTATATTCATATGCAAATAGCTGTGCAGTTAAGAGGGGAAAAGTAACTAAGCTTGACAGACACCCTTATGACCCCTACCAAAGATGTCTGAAGGCAAGGGAAAACATCCATCATGTGACATCGGCGCAGCCAGGGCCGGGTCAAGATGAATGCTCTTGAGAGGAGGTGGAGGAATATTCAAATTACAGACAAATTAGAACAAATAACGATAGTGTCAGCCAAGAGATTGAGCGATATGCATTCAAGTGATATGCATTCTCTCTCCGAATATTAACTTTCGTAGTTTCGTAGTTTGTCTTCCGAGACGTGGTAGCTCATGCTGCAACAAAACTTTTACTCAACTATTAAGCAGTCAGACTAGAATTGACTGCAATTATTT
This sequence comes from Doryrhamphus excisus, assembly GCF_037039965.1. Lineage (NCBI taxonomy): Eukaryota > Metazoa > Chordata > Actinopteri > Syngnathiformes > Syngnathidae > Doryrhamphus > Doryrhamphus excisus. The sequence continues at coordinate 20,189,612 of NC_136362.1, forward strand.
TGTAATCATCATTCAAGGACTTGCGTTCCATGGCAACAGTGTTTTTCATTTGAAACAAGCCAACACTGTGCATTTCTTTTTAATATTCTGCTGCGGTGGTAAACACCTAATCAACACTGATTGTGTATAATAGCTACACAGTACATGCTTTTGATTGTGTCTTATGCTCAATGTAGACAAAATGTCCTGCCGCAGATTCTAGAACCACCAATAATTGACTTGTGACTAGCACTTATTTTATAATCGTGCTCCCCCCAATAATAATGATATGCCAACTCACTACTTGTCATGTATTGTATGATCAAATAAAAATTCACAAAGCAGGTGAAATACGTTTTGGGTTTTTTTTTTTTCAATTTTTTACCAGCTCAGATGTCATGAAAAATGTTTTTCAAAATGTTATATAAGCCCATATATGGCCACAACCTTTGTGGTCTGTTTTGTTACCCAACATTGAATATCTATGCTCAGTTTTTGATTGGGGAGGATAGTGTTAGGTGAAAAAACGTGAAAATCAGACAGCTGCCTATGGATGGAAAAACAAACTTTTTTTCAATTTTGTATCCGATGATGCAAAATCCATATACTTTCCTCTTTTTTCCTCCCTTTATTGAAATGTTATCACATTTCTCTCTTGTTCAAACACTTTCAAAGTCAAATTTCGTTTGAATTTTAATGATCGACCTACTAAGTTGGACACAAGAAATGATCAAGTACTCACACGTACAGTATTTCACCCCTCTAACCGTGCCTCGTCGTCTTGGCGCCGTTCAGTTGTAGCATTTTTGTATCCTTGTTAAAATGTGTTTTTGATGTTGTCTTATTTTGCTCATAAGGTTAGCTTCTTCGATTTCTTCTATTCTTTACAGTGTTGGTGGTTAGCAGGCAGCTCACACGATTAGCTACTTTGCTAGTCATGACCACAACATGAAATGGTACAATTCATTGATTGGTCTAAAGCAAATCAGGACGCAGAAGACAATGGGCGATGCGACAGAAGAGAGACAATAGAGAGACACCGCCACCTCATGTTAGAGCATAGAATTACAACACTGAACTTCCCATAATGCAATTGTTCTAAAATGGCCCTAATCAAGCTTTCTATGCTGTAACTTTGAAAATATACCATTTATAAAAAAGGACTCCTACTATGAGGAATTATCACAGTCAGGTCTGGAAGCAATTAACCGCAAAAAATGATGGATGGGTTTCACTAGGAAGTGTTTTATATATGATGAAAGACACTATATAATCCCAATCCATTGTGATTATTGTTCACTGTTTCACCCTAGTACTTAATATATGCCTATTACAGTAGAGTCTCGTTATATCGATATTGTCGGGAGTCGGAAAAAATATCGATATAACCGGACTGTCGATATATCCGATCCTGCGCCGAACTGCATTAAAAGTGGGCAATAATGCACTCGACATTGTTCTATAGTATAGAACAATGTCGAGCAGCTTAAATCAATCTTTGCTTAAGGATTTCAATACCAAAAAAGAACACGGCGAACAGCTGCTTCCAGTCAACTTTATTTTTCACACTTCCACCACCAGAGCACAGCACACACACCGATTCCCGCACTTCCTGGTTCACAGGTCATGCTCAACCCGCCCCACATAGCTGGCCAAACACATGCGTGCAACAGAAGAACCAACTGCGTTCGTGGTTTCTATCGTGTGTATAGATTCTATACACACGAGAGAAACCACGAACGCCAGCATGTACATATGAAAAACAGTGATTATTGCAAGCGATAAAAAGATATAAAAAGATAAGATGCTATGTCAGTTGGTTCTTCTGTTGCAGGCATGTGTTTGGCCAGCTATGTGGGGCGGGTTGAGCATGACCTGTGAACCAGGAAGTGCGGGAATCGGTGTGTGTGCTGCGTTCTGGTGGTGGAAGTGAAAAATGAAGTTGACTGTAAGCAGCCGTTCGTCGTGTTCTTTTTTAGTATTGAAATCCTTAAGCAAAGATTGATTTAAGCTGCTTTTGTATAGATATAAGCAGACCAAATTGGCTGGCGGGAGATGAAAAGGGCATCGTAGTAACCGGATTATCATAATAACCGGGTATCGTACTAACGGAACTAATTATATCATAAAAGACTAGAAATTTGCCGGGAAATGAAAATAGTATCATAATAAGCAGTACTTCGATATAACCGATATCGATATAATGTGACTTTACTGTATATGTTAAATGCAACACTTTTTGAAATGAAATATATTGTACAAAAAACTGTATGTGCTACTTCTTAGTTGATCTGCTGTGCAAATATTGAGTTGATTTGACTCAAAATAAGACAAATAGACAAGGCAAGACTTGCAACTTTTGCCGTATTGATGTCTCCATATTGGATGTCCATTTTTTTTTCTCTTCACTCCAAAGTTTACTTCTCAAAAACATTAGCTGCATTGCTATTTGAGCATTCTGTACACTCACCCACCCAGTGCACAGTGCTGTTGCTGTGTGTGCCCTGCAAACACACACACACACACACACACACACACTGGCATAGCTTCATGCATATCTATATATAAAATACTAAGTCTGACATTGCAAGAACGATATGTGTGTCCCTGGATGCATCAGCAGATTGTAGACCCTCAGGCTCAAACTTTCAAGGAGGGTTCATCAGCAGCACAAATGCATCAGTCTTGACAGTCTTGATCTTATCCAACAAACATTTTGAGTTTAGCGTGTGGGTGATATGACGTGTGTTCATACATGTATGCACACGAAGGGCAAATACAGATATTTGTCACAGTTCACAAAATCAATGTTTTATTGTCTTGTTTGCAGCAGTTGGGAAATAATCTGGATATGGCTGCTCAGGTACAAGCTTCCCTGATCTAATTTCAGCACAGACGGCAGCAACAAATTTAAGGACACATCAATAGTCTCCTGAGACGCTATGTGGACAAACGTATTGCAACACCTGGCCGTTACACCTATGGGAACTGTTGGGGATTATTATTGCAACTTTAGATGCAGTGTAAATAAGTATACAGTCGGTCCTGGTTCATCGCGGTTCAAACATTGTACCCTTACTCTATCGCGTTTTTTCGAGAATTCATTAATAAATGACCACTTCTTCTTGGTTGACTATGGACTATTAATCATCAAAAATCAAATACTGAAAAGTTTTATGTAGTATTCTGGTCAGAAAGTGTGTTACATGTTGCATGACATTGTGGCATATAGTCATCCATGGCATATCTAACACAACATAGTTCTCCCATTCCATGTGGAAGTGGTAAGGTTTGGGCTTTTTCCATTGTGTTTCTTTGTCACTCCATTGGAAACATTTCAAATGGGATAGTTCAGATGTTTTGTCATGAAGTTGCATGACACCCCCATAAGCAGTGAAGTCCAAGAGGTTGCTATGCTAATAATTGTGAAAGTGTACCCGGTTTTTGAAGCAGTTTTCGTATAATTCAGCAACAAAATATTTGCCACACATCACATAAATTATCTTTGTTTTCTTATTTATTGTATTGCACATAACAAACTTATATTTTACCTTTTGGCATGATGGTATTAATACAGATGAGGACTGACTACTCCCAGCATTGCTTGTTTATTCAGCCATCTTGGATCACACACCCAACACTAAATCTTGTCTCTGTATCAGTCTGTGGCCTCAGGTGCCCAAACAAAGAATCCAACACATTGGTGACTGAGTTTTGTCATGTTATTAAGACACTGCTTGAGTCCAGCTGCGTTCATAACTTGCTAATAATAATAGCATGCTCTCAACTGGAAATCAACCAACTCAGTTCTTTAGTTCTTCAGTTAATGGTTGGGACTGGTTGTATTGACTGGAAAAAAGCTATGCTGGATAATTTTGCAAAATGTCTGCATTTCAGCTTATTTTGGATGTACACTGTTATCTTTTAACAGGATTTCTGCCGTATTATCTATTATTTATTGTTATACTGTAATTGCATCTTTTACTGGGAGACAATATTAAAAATCAGTCCAGAGGCAACAAATGAAAAATAGCTATTTTGCCAATTCTGATGCAGCAATGCTAATTAATGTTCACTGTGACTGTCAAATAAACCAATACAGTAAATGTATCCCTTTCACTTTCATTCACCATTTATTGTGCATGAATGTCAAATTGTTTTCTGCATGTAAAACTTTAACTGCTCTATAGTACAAGGGATCAATCACAAATCCCAAGGGTCCGCTGTATAACAATGTAACTTTGAAATTTGAATCAGTGGCATGCCGTCAGGGCCAGCAAAGCCTTCTCCCCCAGCCTAAACACTCTCTATTAACAGTCTATTGTTAGTCTCCATTTAGTAGCGTGTTTCATGGTTGCACTTGGTTGCTTCCAGGAGTGTATTTCTATGTTAGATTTTTGTGTCTAGTAGGATTTTAGCTTTCTGTTGCCATGTCAATGTAATCTGCCCAAGGCCTTCAGAATCAGGAACGCTGGCCAATGTCACATGCACACCTTTAGCAATCAGATTTCAAACTCACTTCACAAGGCCAGCTAGCTGACCCACAGCGATGTCTGAATTTTCCTGTGCTCGATTGATTGATGTCTAAAAACCTATTCTTTAAAACTAAAAGTTAGCAGTGACACATGAACAGCGCAGCATTTAAAAGAAACCTATGATGCTCATTTGTATTGAGTTGTGGACTCCTATAGAGCAGCTACACACAATAACCAGCACAAAAGGCTTTCTAGATCTTCCAGAATCTGCACCTAATCCAGCTGTATTCATTTGGATTTCGTGCTTCCAGCGACAACTGTCTGTTTTAATGTATTCCACCCATGGCCCGCTTCTGGGCACCCCCACTCTGCTATGATTGGTCACACTCCCAGGTGCCGCTAGCTGCAAACCCAACTCTATAGGAGTTGGACAACATGCTAGGCTGTAGTTCCTTTTACAACATTATGCTACATTTAGGATAATGCATAGCGGTGAAGGTGATCTATCACGGCTACATTGGTCTTCATAAAATGTGATATTATTATGCATTGGTGTTGTATCATTATGGTTATATACTGTAGGTCTTCCGCACTGTGCTAGAGGTTCTGAGTTGGAGAGGAACAGGAGTGACATGTTTTTGAGAACACACCAGATGCAGTCTTTTTAAAAATCAATACCCTCACCTTGGGCATGTTTTGTGCTGCTTCTTTTTCTCCCAAGACCCCACTTGCCCGTTGGCTAGAACTGTCTCAAACTGACTAGGTAGACTTCAAACAAGCCTTCAACAGAAAGGTTTGCATAAAGGAGCTGCCGTGTGCATTATAAACACCGGAAAGCAATCCCTATACGCACACCCCTCCTGTTGAGAAGCATAACGTGACAAATGAATACATCACAATAATAACTGTGTGACTACTGGCTGTTTTAATATCTACTAGGTTTGTGCCTGTGTGACAGAATATGGCATCAATAAAACAACTTTAGAGCCCAAATATGATGAATCTCTATCAGTTCAATGCCGGAAGCAATGACGCAGAGACGCTTTTGGTAAAGACTGATTAAACTGCAATAGTACAGACCTTCAGCTATAATTTCATGGTGTTTTACACTGACATCCAATGAATGAATATGATGCTAGAGATGTGCTGATTATGTGTGTGGATCCACGCTGGGTATTCGTTCATCATTTGCCTTCTGCTCTGTTCTGTTCTGTTCTGTTCTGTTCTGTTCCTTTGCTTCCTTTGCTTCCTTTAGTTCCTTTAGTTCCTTTGCTTCCTTTAGTTCCTTTGCTTCCTCTAGTTCCTTTAGTTCCTTTGCTTCTTTGCTACCTTTGCTTCCTCTAGTTCCTTTAGTTCCTTGAGTTTCTTGAGTTCCTTGAGTTCCTTTAGTTTCTTTGCTTTCTTTGCTTCCTTTGCTTCCTTTAGTTCCTTTAGTTCCTTTGCTTCCTTTAGTTCCTTTAGTTCCTTTAGTTCCTTTAGTTCCTTTGCTTCCTTTGCTTCCTTTAGTTCCTTTGCTTCCTTTAGTTCCTTTAGTTCCTTTGCTTCCTTTAGTTCCTTTAGTTCCTTTACTTCCTTTGCTTCCTTTAGTTCCTTTAGTTCCTTTGCTTCCTTTGCTTCCTTGAGTTCCTTGAGTTCCTTTGCTTCCTTTAGTTCCTTTAGTTCCTTTAGTTCCTTTAGTTCCTTGAGTTCCTTGAGCTCCTTTACTTCCTTTAGTTCCTTTGCTTCCTTTAGTTCCTTTAGTTCCTTTGCTTCCTTTGCTTCCTTTGCTTCATTTCCTGAGCGTTGCCTTAGTAAAGGAAAGGCAGATACGTCACTTCATTGCATAATTGAGCGGCCGGTGAGATGTACTGTGGTCTTTGCGTAGTTTCTAAAAATGAACATGGGGGTCAAAGTGCATCGCCATTTTGAACCAAGTAAGTAATTGCTGTAAACAGGAGCATTAAGCCGCGCTTTAGAGCAAACCTCTTACTACCTTTCTATTGCACTGCTTGCCGCACAGCCTGCTCAGTATTTATTGAGACACCTCCAAAGCAATTTGGGATGGCAGGCGCAGATGGCGCCTCTAATCCAGGTAAATTATCTTTGAACCATTCAGAGTAAACAGACGTGCCTTTCTGTAAAAGTCTGGACTCTGGCAGACATGAAAGGGATGGTGAGTGTGTGTGTGTGTGTGTGTGTGTGTGTGTGCGCGCATTACACAAGACACTGTATAGGCAAACACTGACTGTGCTTCTGTACTGTGTATATACACCACAGTTATTGATGTAAAATATGTTTGCCGCTATTTTCATAGTTATTGCCAGTTGTTGACAGAGGTTGAAAAGCACATTCAAGGCATTTTAAAAGCCAATGTAAAATGTGTTTCAACAGTATGTCAGCAGAAATCCAAATAATTTCGATAGTACAATTCAGAACACAGTACTGGTCAATAACTATATCCAAATGTGTTTTTTCTTTCTTTTCAAGTTCTATTTTATTTGTTTATAGTACACCCTGGACTGGTCACCAGCCAATCGCAGGGCACATATAGACAAACAACCATATCGATCTCCTGACTATATGGAGTACATGCTCACCACTCAACCACCGTGCAGCCCTCAGAGGCATATTATATTTGGTTAATGTTATTGTAACTATAACTTTTTGGGTTTGGTTTTACTTTATTTGGACAGATAGACCTCACAGCTAGGAGACCAGGATTCAATTCCACCCTCAGCCATCTCTGTGTGGAGTTTGCATGTTCTCCCCGTGCATGTGTGGGTTTTCTCCGGGTACTCCGGTTTCCTCCCACATTCCAAAAACATGCTAGGTTAATTGGCCACTCCAAATTGTCCATAGGTATGAATGTGAGTGTGAATGGTTGTTTGTCTATATGTGCCCTGTGATTGGCTGGCCACCAGTCCAGGGTGTACCCTGCCTCTCGCCCAAAGACATCTGGGATCGACTCCAGCACCCCCCGCGGCCCTTGTGAGGAAAAAAGCGGTAGAAAATGAATGAATGAATGAATGGACAAATGCTGAGGCGCTGTTGTCTTGCTCAATGCCATCAATGTCTAAAAGATAAACCTGTACCCTGCACAGAGGCTCTAATCTGTACTCTAATCTTTAATAACATGCTCAGTGTGAATGTGAAGGTAATAAATGTATATAATAAAAACTAAAGTATGTCTACAGGCAACGAATGAAGCCATTTTCTTCAAACATTTTGGAAAGAGCAATACAGATAAATTGCATAGCGTCCAGAGGTGTCTTGTAAATTCTGAATATTTCAGAAGATCTGCCCAGTAGGAATAGGAGTAGTAAAAGAATATGAAAATTATAGCTGAATGGGGACACGCATAAATGATGTCTACAGGCGGAATATTAAATGGGTTCTTCGGAAAGATAATATATAGATGAAGAGAGGACATAAAACAAAAATGTAGCATATTGTTTTGTGTGAAGAGAAAAAAGAATGTAATGGAAAACATCCAGAGGGCAGACCACACAATATTTATGGAATACTTCAGAGATTTCTGAGAGCAGGACATGGCAGATTATTAAGCGAGCACACATAGAACAGTGCAGGCTTCCTGTTTTGGCTCTCAACAAGGCAGACAGGGCAAGATCTATATGAACTGCGGCCAGGAAGAAAATATCTTTGTTGTACCTTAGAGAGATGAAGCTGATGACACTGTGTAGCAGGGCTACAGGAAGACAAGAATTCACTTTAGTCCACCTTAGGGTGCTGCAACAGTCTTTATTTTGTACCATCTTCATACCCAACATTACGTTTTCTCTTCTACTGTGTAGTGGAGTGTGAAAGATGGGATAACTTTATTCTGACTTGTATTAGGTTAGATTCCCTGCCTATGTCAATGAAATACAAATTGTCATCATTTAAGGACACACTGATGGCTGACTTTAGAAATCTGTTTTATCACAGATTATAGTTTGTAGTTATGTTTTTCTGAAATATTTTTTTCCCATCGATGACTCTAAATGGAATAAAATCCTTGGAGAAGTATCCGCGTTATGTGTTTTAGTGGCTCTTCTGAATGACTCAAGGACACGAGTCAATGACTTGGTTTTTTAGTTCACAGTAGTTTCGAGGTCCTCCTTGTTTGAGAAAAAAAAGGCTGTACATTTTTACAATGAATCTTACCAAAATAACGTTGCATTTCATAGGAAATGTCATAGTCGTAGAAGAAAAAAAGGTCCTAGTTTTGCTTTTAAAAAGTTGAAAAATTCAGAGGCTGCACGGTGTGTTTAGCGCGCAAGCCACACAGCTAGGAGACCTGAGTTTGATTCCACCATCTAGTATCTCTGTGTGGAGTTTGCATGTTCTCCCCGTGCATGCGTGGGTTTTCCTCCCACATTCCAAAAACATGCTAGGTTAATTGGCCACTCCAAATTGTCCATAGGTATGAATGTGAGTGTGAATGGTTGTTTGTCTATATGTGCCCTGTAATTGTGTACCCCGCCTCTCGCCCAGCTGGGATAGGCTCCAGCACACCCACAACTCTTGTGAGGATAAGCGGTAGAAAATGAATAAAAATTTCAGTCATACTTTCAAGACCAAAAGTCACAATCTTACCAATATAGTCAGATTTTTCTAAAAGTCAAATTTTTTTTACCCTTTTTCCTTTTTTGAGAACAAACTTATAATCTTTTGAAAATAAAGAGAGATTTATTTTTCAGGAAAAAAACTGACCGTCTTACCAAGAAGAGTCACAATCATCTAAAGTGATTTTACATCTTTAACTAAGGCAGTTGATTTGTCCACTACAGTGAAGGTGCATCAGAGTCACCCTTAAAAGAAGGTAAGAATTAGTGGAACCTCAGTTAGCGTACACCCTGGCTAGCATGTTTTCCGGTTAACATCCAAAACGTACGCCTTGTTTTGACTACATTTTAGTTAGTTAGTGTAGTTTAACTGTATTCTTACTGTATTTTTACAACAAAATGTCCTCGTTAGCAGCTTGCTAATACGTGGAAACAAGAACTGGAAGTCAGCTCAGACCGATAGTCACCTTTACACTCCTATTATTCTTTGTTTACAACACATTGATCAACTGTAATGCACAGGCTACGGGATCAATGCCGGGCCACAGGGGGCGGCCGCCGCTTTTAAACATAGCATGCTACCGAGCTAAGTAGTCGAATTTATTTATTCTAAACTTAAAGGGTTTCAAATGGAGTAGGGAAGAAGGACAAAGTAGGAAGACATAAACTTACCACGGCCACATGGATTGGGAGTTGGAGATGTTGGACATGTCATGGCTGAATCCATGCAGTGTGAAGGTAATGTAATCTAACGAAGAAACTTAAGCAAATTAGATGAAGAATAGTCGCAGTAGTGTACAAACAAGCTGTATGACTGACTATAATAATAATGCAAACAGGCTACAACTAAAGCTACAGGTGGAAGTGTCAATACAAAATGGTTTGCACCACAGAATGTTTGAATGGGTACTACAAGTAGTACAAAAATGTAATTCACATTTTTTGCCAATCGAAAAACGGCAATAGCGAGCAGAGCTGTAAAGGTGCAGTGCGGTCATAATGGGCACAATGTGACTCTTGTGTGCCGACAATAGCGTGGAGCTAAGAAAAGTGTTTGCTTTTGCTGCCTGTCAGCCTCCAGATCATGCTTAGGAGGCACATGGGAGGTGCAATTTTAGTGCTGCAGGGCCAAAGTTAATTGTCTGTAACTTCAGGGTTGAAGTTCTTTCTATCCTCTGATGTGCAGGCGGCAAGCTGACACCGCAGCACTCTGGATTTTTTGGGACAGTGATCTTTTATTTGGTGCACTTGATCATGTTTACAGCACTAAATTGTAACTCGTCACACTCTGCTCACTCTGTCAAAGGAGCAACACACACACATGTAAGAACTGTTCTCTTTAATAGGGAAAACAGGGCAAATAATACATAAGATAACCTTCTACTACAATGCAATATTTAGCTATATGCATGTATCAGAGACAGTTCCTTGGCACTGTTGTACCATAGCATACGAGTGCAGTGTTTACTTTGGATGACAGATGCAATCTGCCCCTGTATCAGCTTCTCAGGTCAATCTATATCTCATTACTCTATCCAAACAATGTCATCTCGCTTGGAATGCACACACACACACACACAAACACACACACACACTTTTTAATAGAACACCCCCCTTGTTAAACTATAGCTGCAGATATAACAAATATCAGTTTTTTGCCTGTAGTACAGGGACTTCAAAAGACATGATTCCATTTCACACCCTTACACGTTTACTCCTCATTTTCCTGCAGACATTTTCTCTCTCTTTGCTATTATTCGCTTTGCGCGTATGATTTACTTTCTATTAGGGGATTAAAAATCAATTATGCAGGAAGCCATGCGTAGGCGTGATTATAGCCGCGCATGACGGCGCCATTCATCACAGGACCGCTCATCTCTACGGCCGCTGGTTACACAACACAGACCAGGAAAGTCGCCTATGAGGATGAACTTTTTGGAAATATTAAACGTCCAAATCATAGAAAGGATGATGAAGCTCAATTTTTGTTTGAATGAAACAAAAAATTTGAATAAAACTTTGATACAGGACAAAGTATACAGGTCATTTCTTGCATTTACTCTTGTTGAATAAAACTACTGTTTTTTTTTTAGTTTTAAGTATCTATCAGGTCCTAAGTGAATCCTTCAGTTATCCAGCTGAGTCAATAAAACTCACATAAACTCACATATTTTGTATAATTTACAAAATGTACTTTTTCACAGTGGTGTACTATTAGGGCCACAATGACAATGAGAAGCACTGACCTACATTTACTACAATTCTAATATTTGTTCTATGGAATATATTATTATCATCATTTTGTGTCAGCACTGCTTTCATTAATGTACTATGTATATGTTGTATTTATTATGTCCAATCAGAGTTCAGCTTCAATGTGTTGCCATGTCAATGTAATCTGCCTAGGGCAGGGGTCTCAAACTCAATTTACTTGGGGGCCACTGGACCTAGGGTCTGGGTGGGACTGGGCCACATCAGGTTGTCCCCTCCAAAAAAACCGCATTTATTAAAAACAGAAAAATATACAAACTTTTTCAGTGCTTTGGTTACGATTTTCTACAAGAAAAGCTCTGATAAAACATTCCACTGTTCTCAAGTATCTTCATTTTTATTTTTCTGCACAAAATAAGATGAAAAATAAATAAACAAATCAAGAATAAAGAAAATCAATCAATCAGTAATAAATAAATATAATAATAATAATAAAACGGCAAATAATAAAAACTTAAGAAACCACATATAGTTGGTGGGTAGACAAATTATTTTTTTCAGATTAAAATGAACAAAGCATTATTAGAGCCCTGTAGACATGACAAAACACGACTATAGTCACATTTATACTCTTTTTATTTACAACATATTGCGCAACTGCAGGGTCTTGAGACACATGCTAACTCGCACACTAGAGAGCTAGCGACCTAAACGGTAGCCTTCAAGTTATTTCCTTTAAACTAAAATAGCCAAAAACTTACCACTTCCACACGGATAGGGAGGATAACTATTAACAGTTATTTAACCTTTAACATGAACATTAATCAAACGTAATAATTTTTTCTGGGTACATGATACCATACAGCATCCATATCAAACATTAAACTTTCATATCAAGGCGGGGGCCTCAAACTAGTGTCCTGCGGGTGACATTTTGCCCGCGGGCCGCATGTTTGAGACAGCTGGCCTAGGGCCTTCAGAATGAGGAGAGCTGACCCATTCATCCATCCATCCATCCATTTTCTATACCACTTATCCTCACGAGGGTCACGGGCATGCTGGAGCCTATCCCAGCTGTCTTCGGGTGAGAGGCGGGGTACACCCTGGACTGGTGGCCAGCCAATCACAGGACACATATAGACAAACAACCATTCACACTCACATTCATACCTATGGACAATTCTAAAAATAGGAAACCGGATGTGACAAAGTGAATGAGTTAGAAGTCATCACTTGTCCCTTGTGTTGTTGTATTCAGGATGTCATTGTTTGTGGAGTTATGTCATTGATAATAGTGCTGTGTTAATCCAGGCTAAATTGGGATTCGAACTGGTGTACAGAGTTGGTCTTACCTGGGGATACTTACCAAGGGAGTCACCTGCTGGAATGTTTGGGGAGGAGTCTCTGGGGTTTATAGGTTTGGTGATGTCATTAGTGACATCATCAGACCATACCATGTACTGGGGATGGGGGGAGGGGGTTGTAAGTTTGGATGGGTATTTAATCTTGGGTTCGGGTAGGGAAATATGTGTATGGGTTCATGCTTTATGGAGATTAGTAGTAGCATTGGGGTCGCATCAGATGATGGTGTTGAAATCCAGTTTTAAGAGTTTCATGATGTGTTTTGTAGACTACACAAGACTGTAGATTGGGAGCCCTATAAGAGGAGCAGCTGGGGATGTGAGGCGGGGTGGCTGCAGTACTAGATTTCAGTGATGTGAGCGAATACCTATTTTTTCTTGTTGTTTTGGGAAGTTGGGCGGCACGGCGGTCGAGTGGTTAGCGTGCAGACTTCACAGCTAGGAGACCATGGTTCAATTCCACCCTCAGGCCATCTCTGTGTGGAATTTGCATGTTCTCCCTGTGCATGCATGGGTTTTCTCCGGGTACTCCGGTTTCCTCCCACATTCCAAAAACATGCTAGGTTAATTGGCGACTCCAAATTGTCCATAGGTATGAATGTGAGTGTGAATGGTTGTTTGTCTATATGTGCCCTGTGATTGGCTGGCCACCAGTCCAGGGTGTACCCCGCCTCTCGCCCAAAGACAGCTGGGATAGGCACCCCCCGCGACCCTCGTGAGGAAAAGCGGTAGAAAATAAATGAAGTCTTTATTTTGTTCCAATATATATCTTTTTATTTTTTGTGTTTTCCATAAGTTTTTTCAGTTTTTCTGTTATTATCGATAGGACTTGAATCCATCGAACAACAATCAACAGCAACAGAACCAAATTGCATTACATTTTACATTCCTAGAAAAATGTGGGAAGAAGGATAACTCACAAGTTCCAGGTAACATTGAATTTCTCCTTGATGAATATTAAAGGGTTATGCTTAGATGTGTGGAATTTTCACTCAGTATGCTTCCATTCGCCCTCCCAACAGACATATTCACATACATTGTCCTTGCTGCATTCGCTATAATGACATTCTGACCTTGTTGGCAAAACTCTTCTGAGCTGCTATGAACTGTTTGACATCCTGCATAATGACTGCTGACTGACTGCTTCGCCGTTTAGTCCCACCATGTCTTCAACCGTATGGGGAGGAAAAAACAGAGGCTTTGACCTTAAAATAATTAGAAATGTATTACACTAATCCCTTGTTCATAGTGGTTAATTGGTTCTAGACCTGGCCGCGATAAAAGAATTTACTCCATCTCTGATTCAGTGTTAATAAATGGAATATTTCCGTAGTTAGAGCATAGAAAACCGGTGACCGATGACTTTGTAAATACAGTTTTTAACATTATTAGAGCATTGTAGAAATGAAACAACATCCATAAGATATGCCATAAGATATATAGATATAGATATAGATATAGATATAGATATAGATATAGATATATATATAGATATAGATATAGAAATAGATGCCATAAGATATATAGTCACATTCACTCTCCTATTATTCTTTCTTTACAACACATTGCTTAACTCATCTCATGCTGGACGGACTCCAAACGGCTGCGAGCAAGCAAGCTAGTGAGCTCAAAAGCTAGCAAGCTAACACACCAGCAAGCTAGCGAGCTAATCAATGAGTCTCAAGTTTATTTACATTACCACTTCCACACAGAATGGGAGAAGAAACTTTTTTTCACTCAATCATGTCAGACATGCCGTGGCTGACTTCATGCAGGGTAGGTATCTAATCGAATGTCATGTCTCATCAATGTAGTAATATTGCCGATGCCTCGTACTAGTACTAGTACATTACTGCTCCCTAGGTACCAGAATACTACATTTTGACTAAAACTAATCTACCACTACTACAAATTTTTGTATGAATTGTTTGAGTGTAATCCAAAGGGCACATAAACAACAGTCAGGAAGCAGACTCGTAACTAGTTTGTCATTTATTTGCAAATCCTTACGCATGTGCCGCTTCCAAAATGGGAAATATGAGATAACTTGCAGGAATTAGCAGTGATGAACTGGAAATGTTTCATTCATTTTCTACCGCTTTTCCTCACAAGGGTCGCGGGGGGTGCTGGAGCCTATCCCAGCTGTCTTTGGGCGAGAGGCGGGGTACACCCTGGACTGTGACTGCCCTGCGCCAGCCAATCACAGGGCACATATAGACAAACAACCATTCACACTCACATTCATACCTATGGACAATTTGGAGTCACCAATTAACCTAGCATGTTTTTGGAATGTGGGAGGAAACCGGAGTACCCGGAGAAAACCCACGCATGCACGGGGAGAACATACAAATTCCACACAGAGATGGCCGAGGGTGGAATTGAACCCTGGTCTCCTAGCTGTGAGGTCTGCGTGCTAACCACTCGACCGCCGTGCCGCTGAACTGGAAATATGAAACACATAATTTCGCTATTGTAATTATTGTGCCTGTATTTTCCGGACCATGAGTCACAATTTATCAAAATATGGATTTTGGATTCAACACTGAGGATGAAAAAAGTAATTCTACACTTGACCAAATTTAACTTTAATTCAATTTCAGCAAATATTTAGTGAATAAATGCATGTTTGTACAGTTATTTCATATACATGTCTATAATATCATTTTCTTTTATTTTTTAAACATAGTAGATGTACCACCAGTTGGTACGTGAAACATAGTTTTTAAAGAATTCTTTAACATCGCAAGATAGAACCATTTTCAGCATCTGTGTATACGTATAATGCCACAAAAATGGACTCATCAGCCATTTTTCTTACTCTATTAAGATGTTCTTATCATAGCCATGAAATATGAATATCAAATATTTTCAATTTGTAAAAGGTTGTCAAGGATTTTTTAAACTGCTGCAAGCTCAATCACTCTAATATAAGCATAGACAAAATAACAAAAGCCAATAAAGTAAAATAATTACGTTTTTCTTTCATTCAAATCAAACACATGCTTTTTCCCCATCTCGGGTCTCAGGAGTTTACTGCTGATTGACTCGCTCTGAATCTTAGAGTTGAGACTATCTGTTGTCAGGAAAGTGTTAAAACGGTGAAACCAGTCTTGCATTGTACTTTGTATTAAAAGTGACATAAACGGAATAGAATGGCGCCTCAAGTGGGTTCCTCCTGACGACTGCTTCGCCGGGTTATTCATGCATGTATTTGGACCGGAATAGAATGCAATCACCTGCTCTTTTATAATAGAGCTGTCAGCACGTTGAGCAAGCTGAGGGTGTATGAAGAGGCACTAAGCCAGCCAATGAGCCCTGCAGGCCTGATCACTTTGCTTAGAAATGTGGCATGCATTATATGTGGCGGCATGTGAATCTGAGAGCGTGTTTGTGCATGAATGTGCACGCTCTGGTGTGTATTCAAGAGCCCTCACTATAGTGGTTGTTTTGAAAGCTATATGAACTTTAGTGTTTGTGTATCCATACATAGATGAATATTACTATTATGGACATATACAGATGACAACATGTAAAGGACTGCCATTGAAATCATTGCCAAACAACACTTACGAGTTACTGATAAAGGTGGTGCAGATGAGTGTCTGAAGGGGAATCCAATCTTCCAGAGAGAGGATACCAACATTCCCACATTTCACCTTTCAAGAGGCAGGTGTCTGTGTGGAGTCCATGGAAATTAGACTGGGAACCCGAGAGGCAGGCCATGACACGACTGATAGGACCTGGCATTAATGGACAGTATGCTGAAGTACATCTCAAACACGTGCAGACACCTTCAAACAACATGCACAAGAAGCGGTTGCATTGTGAACAACATGCATTTGTTCATCAGATCAATGACTCAGTATATTAATACATTTTTTAATAATAATAATAATACATTTTATTTGTATAGCGCTTTTCAAAATACTCAAAGACACTTAACAGAAGAATGGAGTTGAATAAAAGCAAGTAACCAGAGTAAAAGATACATAAAAATCCAACATTCATTGGTTAATACACAGTTAAAAGATGAGTAAAAGCGGGGCGGGGCACAGCAGTCAGGTATAAAAAGTTAGACATTAAAAACAGATTTAAAGAGGTGTGTGGATGGAGCAGGTCTGTGAGATATGGGGGGGTCAGATCGTGGAGGGCTTTGTAGGTTATGAGAAGAATTTTGAAGTGAATGCGTTGTGGAATGGGAAGCCAGTGGAGGTTTTGGAGGACAGTGGTAATGTGTTGACGGGAGTGGGTGGAGGTGAGGAGGCGGGCAGCGGAGTTGTGAATATATTGTAGTTTGTTGAGGGTTTTGGAAGGTGTACCGTAGAGAATACTGTTGCAGTAGTCCATTCTGGAGGTGATGAATGCATGGATCAGGGATTCAGCGGCAGAGAATGTAAGTTATGGACGGAGTCGGGCTATGTTCTTAAGATGGAAGAATGCAGTCCGGGTTAATTGTTTGATGTGGGGTTCAAATGAAAGGGTGGGGTCTAGGAGGATACCAAGGTTGCGGATGAGCGGGGATGGAGTGAGGGTGGCGCGGTCAAATGGAAGATAGACGTTATGGGTGGGCGTTGTGGTGTTTTTAGGACCAATGATATTGCCAAGTGGAAGGATGTAGAGGATGAAGAGAAGAGGACCAAGCACCGAACCTTGGGGAACACCTTGAGGTAAAGGGGCTATGGAGGAGGAGCAGCTATTTATGTGCACGAACTGTTGACGATATTATCAGATTATCAGATATTATCAGATTTTGTTGTTTTTTTTTATCTGTTGCCCCAATACTCCATTTTAGGTGCGAGTGGGAGTGACGGGAGGAAAAGCTCAGACTCCATTAAAGATGTCACGATGTGGGCGTCACCCTCTCGTGACAGCTCCTTTAGTTTCCTTCTTTGCTTCTGTTCATGCCCTTATTTTGGTACTACTTCCGTTCTTGTTCCCTTCTGCTTTCTCTCTGACTCATTTCACACACCTGTCTCTAATTTCCACTCTCCCTATTAAGTTCAGGTGTGTGCTCTTTCGCGGCGGCTGCGTGGCATCCCGCCGCCTCCTCCGGCGCCACCTCTTCCACGGCGGGACGCCACGCTGCCGCCGCCTCCTCCGGCACCACCTCTTGCACGGCGGGACGCCACGCCGCCGCCGCCGCCTCCTCCGGCGCCACCTCTTCCACGGCGGGACGCCACGCCGCCGCCTCCTCCGGCGCCACCTCTTCCATGGCGGGACGCCACGCCGCCGCCTCCTCCGGCGCCACCTCTTCCACGGCGGGACGCCACGCCGCCGCCTCCTCCGGCGCCACCTCTTCCACGGCGGGACGCCACGCCGCCGCCGCCTCCTCCGGCGCCACCTCTTCCACGGCAGGACGCCACGCCGGCGCCACCTCTTCCACGGCGGGACGCCACGCCACCGCCTCCTCCGGCGCCACCTCTTCCATGGCGGGACGCCACGCCGCCGCCTCCTCCGGCGCCACCTCTTCCACGGCGGGACGCCACGCCGCCGCCTCCTCCGGCGCCACCTCTTCCACGGCGGGACGCCACGCCGCCGCCGCCTCCTCCGGCGCCACCTCTTCCACGGCAGGACGCCACGCCGCCGCCTCCTCCGGCGCCACCTCTTCCACGGCGGGACGCCACGCCGCCGCCGCCGCCGCCTCTTCCACGGCAGGACGCCACGCCGCCGCCGCCGCCTCTTCCACGGCGGGACGCCACGCCGCCGCCTCCTCCGGCGCCACCTCTTCCACGGCGGGACGCCATGCCGCCGCCTCCTCCGGCGCCACCTCTTCCACGGCGGGACGCCACGCCGCAGCCGCCTCCTCCGGTGCCACCTCTTCCACGGCGGGCGGGCCTCCCCTGCCAGGCCCACCACTCTGGCCGGCCCCCAGAGGGGTCCACCCATGGCTTCTGCTGGGCCTGCCGTCATGGCCGTCCTCCAGAGGAGCCCGGTTCCCTTCGGGCTGCTCACCCTGCAGGCCGCCCTCCTGCGTGGCCCTGCCACCCTGGCCGACCTCCTGAGAGGTCCGGCCAGCAACCCACCTCCAGTCCCCCCGCCTCCCATCCCTCTTGGTCTGTGGACTTTTTGGACGTCTGGGATCCGTCCTTGAGGGGGGGGTACTGTCACGATGTGGGCGTCACCCTCTTGTGACAGCTCCTTTAGTTTCCTTCCTTGCTTCTGTTCATGCCCTTATTTTGGTACTACTTCCTTTCTTGTTCCCTTCTGCTTTCTCTCTGACTCATTTCACACACCTGTCTCTAATTTCCTCTCTCCCTATTTAGTTCAGGTGTGTGCTCTTTCGTTTGTGGCTTCATTGTCTTTGTTTTTGGTTTGCCTGTAGTTGCTGTCTACATTGCTTAAACACCATTAAATTCCTTGTACCTACTGTTTTGGTCCTGCTCTCTGCATCCTGGGGTCGCATCGCTAAGCTCGCAAGCCAGCTTGTGACAAAAGAGTCAGTTATCTGGCACCTCCTGTTGGTCTGCATGTATAAATATCTAAACGTGAAAAAGTGTGGGTTTATAATCGGGCCAATTTGGGTATCGGGTATGAGACTGGATCTGGTGATTAGATTAGAACAAAACCCATTTTGTTGAGTAGGAAGATGCATGGAAAAGGCTGTTATTGATGACTGGATGAGAATATTTTTTGTCTGATTAATGCTATTGATTGCTGAGTGAGGTCATTTTGTTTTTCCCGGAAAGATAAGTCTTCTTTTCCACTATTAGTCAATATTGATGTGAAACTCATGAATGGCACTTTTGTTTTTCTAAAAAAAAAAGTCTTCCAGTCTCCAAGGAAACAACAAAGTGAACATCAGTAAATTAGTATGCAATAAAATAAAAAGAAACATAGACATTAAGTGAAAAGGGCTGTGGGCATATGACACATCCTTGTATGCTGTTTAGTCAGTGCAAAAAGTCAACATGTATTTTCATAAACGTACTCTGTTGGCATATAGCACCGAGGCGCTGCACAGCCAGCAACTGGCTGATCTGAATATCAAAGGATGGCTTTTTTTTTATTCAGCATGTGTTGTTGTTTCGCAGCATCGTGCCGACCCTACAGTCAGAGTCGTCTGTCAGGATTCACACAATCCCATCGTGAAATCGAAAATGATGCTGCCCATGGGGACAATATCAAAGGCTTCACTTTCTGTTACCGCAATACATCTTAGCTGCTCTCTGTCCTCTGAACTGAGCATCTGCATTTGTCTGATGGATGCCACAATTCCTTCTAATTGACAAATTAAATATAATATCAATACAAAAGGTTAGCCTTACATTTTTTATGCTTTCATCTCAACAATCTCCTTGATGGTAGTTAGCCAGGGACTGCATTCTTTATGTATTCCAGTGTATTGCCATTAACATCACCATGGAGCAGGCTGTCCTTTACTTAAACCATTTGCTTCATTTGCATTCCGTAGTGAGCCTCTAATCATTCTGGATCACAGCCCAAAGGAAAGAAAGAATACCTTCACTCCACACACAATTTTACCATGGTGTAGTTGTGTGGTATGTTTTCTTCATTTCAACCTTACACATGCCAGTGTTGCACCCGCAGAAGCCATTAAGACACGCAAGTGCAGTCAGAGGAAGCCGGCGACAACAACATTGTCAACCCATTGTAAAATGTAGGAGCTCATTACCCGATAAAACAGTCTGACTCACGGTTTCATCTTTGATAGAAGGCTAAAATCATCACACAGCAACTTAATACTAAGAAATATACAAGTACCAATACAAGTTTAAACACGGCTATTTTAAATTCTTCCCATAATGTATTATTCCCATTGGGAATGACTGCCATGGTCAAAGAGAAGTGACAGAGGGAGCTTATGAGTTCAGCTCCAGAGGGCCGCCATGGCAGCCATTAACCCATTTCTGACGGGTTGATAAGCTTGCTGTGAGTTTTCCCATAGCGCATGATTGGCTGCTGTCAAATAACAGACTTGTGCGTGCCACAATATGTCTTTTTATTAAATTTGGTTGTCATGTAGTAACAGGTGCATTCATGATGACATGGAATTTTGTGTGTTTTGTTCATTACCGCAACTTATGTATAGTTTCTTGCTGTGTCTTTCT
The DNA here is from genome assembly GCF_037039965.1 of Doryrhamphus excisus. Lineage (NCBI taxonomy): Eukaryota > Metazoa > Chordata > Actinopteri > Syngnathiformes > Syngnathidae > Doryrhamphus > Doryrhamphus excisus. The sequence continues at coordinate 20,210,254 of NC_136362.1, forward strand.
GCATTTTGATGAAAACAGATTTTTTTTACTTTACGCATAGTCGAACAAACATCTAAAAGCTTGACATTTAATTTTGACAATGAAGAAAATGTGACATGATATGAAAATTGTGTATTTAAGTTGAATTATCAGATCTTTTGGTTCACAGATTTTGGTTCTTCCACAGATTTCCAATATCCCGTTTTGACTTTTTTCTTATTTTCACACAGACATAAATCAATGCTCCGGATGGATCCATCATCCTATTGTTGTTTAATTTAGTTTTAAGACAATCTATCCATCCATCTCATATCCATGCCGAGCTGCACTTCATTTTCCTGACAGCTGTGAGCTTGATTTGTACTGGCAGCCATGTCATTGATTCCTTGGCACAGGCAGAACTATGGCATCTGTCTAGGCTGCGATATCTTCACCTGTAATGAGACAGCAATGCCTTTACGCTTTTCACTTGCTTGTCATTCAGTGGTGAATGAGTGAATTATTAATTGGAAAATCATTTAAATACTAAAGCAGGACGCAGTACCATCCTCGGGGTGAAGTTATACAGAAATTACGTAGGAACAGCATAAATGAATTGAACCTACAGCTATATTTTATTCATTGCCGCGAGCAGAATTCAAATACTCTCTTGCAATTTATCTGCGTTAAGGCTACACCTTCACTATGCACTCGACTGGAAGAAAATTGGATTCCAGGTGAAATTGCCTGAGATATTCCGGCACTGTGAATGGTTTGGGTGTTTTTTTATTTCTTGGATGACTGTGAAATTGCAGACGTGCCATACAGGCTATGTACGTATATGAGAAAAAAAAATAAATCAGTTTATTAATCGAGTAGATCTCGTATTGGGAGAGATTCTTTAGTACCCTATGAATCTCATTTTTAACTTTTTGGGGCAGTTATATGCTTTAAAGCAGTGTTTTTCAACCTTTTTTGAGCCACGGCACGTTTTTTACATTGGAAAAATCTTGTGGCACACCACGAACCAAAAATGTTCCAAAATGTCACCACGACCTCACACGTGCATCAATAAGTCTATGGGAGGAACAAGGTAGGTGTTGCCACACGGACCAATATTACATTGCTCTGCCAGTCTTTACACCACAGACACTCCACAGTAGCCACGTTTTTACATCACCACTTTTTCTCTTTGCCAATGACCTTTCGGGAAACAATGGTATCCATAGAAAGGAATATTCCAATCTCTAGTCTACATGCGCCGTGAAAATCCAACAGAATAGTCAATAGGGCATGCCCAGTAAAACGTATCAACATCACGTGATACCGGCTTCCCCAAGTTTTTCTTTCACTTGTTGGAATAACTCCGTATTGCCAGTTTTTCGTCTGTCCAGTCTTGAAATTTAGTTTGAATCAAAAACAAACTTTGCTTAGTCCAGTGCCGATTGCTGGCCTCCATTTTTAAAAGTGAAGAACGTCTGGATCAGCGTGTTACGTCATATCTGAGCATGCTGAAAGAACGCACCCGGGATCAATTTAAACAGGAAAAGATCAAATTCAATCTTGCTAATATTTTATAATTAAACTCAGGACATGTTTTATATAGATATATATTTTATTTTTTAATAAAACTGCACTTGTGAATGGCGTATAGAAGGGTTTAGATTCTGTTCCACAGATGGCGGTAATGCATACGAAAGCTGCTTGCCAACCGCCAATAAACAACAGAAGAAGAAAAACACCAGGAAGAAGAAGGCACCCTGACAACTTTCCGTTTGAGCGGGTACAAGATACCTCAATCGGATTGGTTAAAGGAATATTCCATCCCTGTTCAATTCAATAAACCAAAGTGAATTGGAATATTTGGGTCCATGTATACTATTGACATAATGGCTATTGACATCATATTTGCAAATGATGATTAATAAATGTTAATTATAAAAAGTGATATTGCTTAATTCCTCACGGCACACCTGACGGTTTCTCAAGGTACACTAGTGTGCCGCGGCACAGTGGTTGAAAATCACTTTTAAGGGCTGTCAAATGAAAATGTCCATTTGTATGTATCGACAGATCTAAATGAGGTGACGTTTAAATCACACTAAAAGATACCACACATTTGAAAATCTATTTTCGTAACACAAGTCTCTTTTATAGTAGTAGAACACTTGTATCACTCGTGAGCCTTGTTATTATAAGCAATGAGGAGTTGCATTCAAAGACACCACATAATTTCATAATAATAATAATAATAATAATAATGGCTTAAGCTTTATAGCACTCTTCAAGGCACCCAAAGCACTTCACAATGAAGCGAACCCATTAGTTATTCACTCGCAATTTACGCACCAGTTGTGGTAATCTAATGTGATGGAAAACGTGGCTGTCAATTCGCTACAGCGGCATCTTCAACCACCAACAAATACTCATTCATATTCATAACCCAATGTGGGAAGCACTGAAGAAAAGGTGGGTGAAGTGTCTTGTCCAGGGACACAAAAACAGTGGGTGGAGGATCAAACCGCCAACCTTGGGGCAGCCTTCCAGACCAGCATCCTGAGTGAGTACAAGAAAGCCCAGTAGAATCTCAGAAGATGTATTAAACCAGCAAAGAGCCAATGTAGGAGAAGTTGGAGTCATGGTACAGCGACTCTTAACAGCAGGGATACGTGGCGAGGGCTCAGGACCATCACAGACTACAAGGAGAAGAACTTTTTTTTTTTTCTGGAGGAGCTGAACTCCTTCTATGCATGCTTTGAGGACAATAGAAACCAGGAGGTGTTGCTGGAACAAGACAACTGCCCCCTCCAGCTGCAAAAGTGCAAAATGTGTGAACGCACACAAGGTTCCAGGAGCAAGTCGTGTCCTCAAGGTCTGTGCTCATGAACTGTCAGATGTCCTAACAGACATTTTCAACCTCTCCTTGCTCCAATCTGTTGTCCCCACATAAAAAAAAACACAATGATCCCAGTACGAAACAGTCAAATATGAGTTAGTTGAATGATATCCGACCTATAGCACAGACCTCCATCATCATGAGGGGCTTTGAAAGGTCAGTTAACGCTCACATCGCAGCCTCCCTGCCCTCCACAGGCCTAACAAGTCCCTGCCCTGGACCAGAGGAATTCATATGTATTCATATGCAAATGTTTTTCATAGACTTAACTACATCATCCCGTCAACACTCATCACAAAGCTCAGCGCCCTGAACCTCAGCCCCTCCCTCTGTCGATGGATCCTGGACTTCCTGACGAACAGACCACAGATGGTGAAGATTGGCAAGTGCCCCTTCTTTACACTGACTCTGAACACCGGCGCCCCCACGGGTGTGTCCTTAATCCTCTGACTGTACGTCCACGCACACCTCCAATACCAACATCACATTTGCTGATGATACTACCATCATCGGCTGTTTCATAGGTGGAGATGAGAAAGCCTACTGAGGGGAAGTGAGAGCACTGACGGCGCTCCTGCTCAACATCAGCAAAACAAAGGAGATGATCATGGAGACTTCAGGAAGAAGAACACGCCATCTACATTGGAGGAGTCTCAGTGGAGAGAGACAGCAGCCAGCAGGACCTCCGTTAGACACACCACACTGACCTTATTATAAACGAGGTATAAATAACGTAGGTATAAAACTCCAGGAGTCTGGCATGAACTCCAGGAGTCTGTCAAACTGCCAGGTCATGTGTGGACCTGGACCAGCCCTGGACCACAAAGCACTGCAGAAGGTAAGAAAATCAGCCCAGCATATCACCAGGTTAGAGGTTGTGGTCCTTCAGGACATCTACCGCCAACACTGCAGCAGAAAGACCAAGAGGATCCCCTTCTGACCCCAGCCACCCTAGCAGGCAGTCAGTCTGGCATTCGTCTGGCAGGCAGTTCAGGACCATGGGAACTAAAACCAGTAGGTTCAAAGACAGTTTTCACCCACAAGTCACCCTGCATTGATCTCGTAGCATGCATATTATAGGAGTGTAAAGGTGACTATAGGGGTGTTATTTGATCTCTACAAGGCTCTAATAATGTTCGAAACTGCATTTAGAAAGTCATAAACAGGTTCTATGCTCTACAAAATACTACGAAAATTCATTCATTCATTCAGTTTCTACCACTTCCTCACTTTTAACACATCCTCACGAGGGTTGCGGGGGTGCTGGAGACCCTGGACTGGTGGCCAGCCAATCACAGGGCACATATAGACAACCATTCACACTCACATTCATACCTATGGACAATTTGGAGTGGCCAATTAACCTAGCATGTTTTTGGAATGTGGGAGGAAACCGGAGTACCCGGAGAAAACCCACACAAGAATATGCAAACGCCACACAGAGATGGTCTCCTAGCTGTGAGCCCTGCACACTAACCACTCATCCGCCGTGCAACCAACTACAAAATGTTCCATTTATTAATATTCAATTCTACTTTGCGGAAATTCACCTATTAGAGTCGGGTCTTGATGTCTGGATATATACAAAGTACCTGTCTCACGTGATACTACCAACAAAATACTGACCCAATGCTGGATGGATGAGCCGAATAATCCGCTTTTCCATACAAATGTGCTGACTTCGCCCGGCTTGCCACGTCAACTCAGCCCTTCGAGGGGAATGATGGAATTTGCATTTCTATTCCAACACAGCAATCCTTCAGAATGTGCTTCTGACTGTCAGCGAGCTGACGCCTGCTGTCATAGAGCAGCTATAAAGACATCTTTTAAAAATCACCATGTATGAAACATAATGAGGGAGCATAAAAGTGATTTTTATATGCAGTAAATAAGCTTACTTTTGAATTGGTATAATGAAACTGATGGGGGGGGGCATGTGGAATTAAATTTAATTCCCACTCAACAGAGAGAAATGTCAGTGTCTATGGAAATAGAATAGATTGGATTTTTTTTTTTTTTTTTTTACCAATTTAGAAAAGAAAGCCAGTGAAATAACAGAGGCCTGGACTGTGTTCCCACTTCAGCTCCCTCTGTAATTATTAATTATATATCTGTTAATTAGAAGCTGCACTTGTTAAATGACCTCTGAATCCTGCCTCTTTCTCCCTGCAGCTCCCCGCTGCCTGGCGACACGGTGGCAGAGAGGATCTGAGCGGCAAAGAGAAAGATAGGGATTAGAAGAAGGGCAATGAGAGAGGACAAGGTGGATGAGAGAGGACAAGGTGGACGGGTTTATAAAAGTCAGATAAAGTGTATGACGGAGAAAAAAGAAAAAAAAAACACAAGCTCTGCAGCCATTCCTTGGTTTGAATGTAAAGAGAGAGTTTAGAATGCTGTTCTTGTAACCACACAGTATGTGAATGTGAAGATATCTCTCACATGGTGGCTTACACAATGCTTCGTGTAATCAATGAATGGAAAGCAGGGTTGCCTATCGCATGCAGAAGGCAGCCTATTAAATTGGCAGGATGGTACAAGGGGAGATCACTGCGAGAAAGCGGGAGGATTGGCAGTGGAAGTCCACTCACAGATTATTTATTGATCGCGTATCCATAGCCAATATGTGTCTTAAACCCCTTTATGGACATTAGATGAATTCCAAGCAAATTTCAATGTGGCCTCCCTTTTTAATATACCGCTCTGATACATCGTTCAGTCATCTACATCTAATTGAAATGTTCCTGTTACTGCAGCCATTAATTCTTTGACTAATTTAGAGTAATATATCAATTAATTTGTTCAATTAATCAAGTAATCAAATACAACACCTCAAGAGCCTCAATGCATATTTTTGAAAAACTATAGTTGAAGCTCCTCGGTTAGCATCTGCCCTGGTTAGCATGTTTTTCAGTTAACATTTGTAAAGATTTTCCATTTCCATGTTTTGCTGTGAGTTTTTTTTTTTAATTCAATAGTGTTTGTCACCATATTAATTTATCAAAATGACGGTACTTGGAATTTCCTTTTATTCCATTCTGAGTTACTGAGGTGAGCGCTATTATTGGATTGAAGAAATATGTCATGGCAAAACAGGAAGGTGGTGTTAAAGAGGAAAGTGTTGATCTCACTGCCACATTGTGCCTTTGGGAACAGTCACATCAAGAACCACGTCTTCAATGAAGTAATCCATCCATCCATTTTCGATACCGGGCGGCACGGCGGTTGAGTGGTTAGCGCGCAGACCTCACAGCTAGGAGACCAGGGTTCAATTCCACCCTCTGCCATCTCTGTGTGGAGTTTGCATGTTCTCCCCGTGCATGCGTGGGTTTTCTCCGGGTACTCCGGTTTCCTCCCACATTCCAAAAACATGCTAGGTTAATTGGCCACTCCAAATTGTCCATAGGTATGAATGTGAGTGTGAATGGTTGTTTGCCTATATGTGCCCTGTGATTGGCTGGCGACCCCGCCTCTCACCCGAAGACAGCTGGGATAGGCTCCAGCACCCCCATTACCCTCGTGAGGAAAAAGCGGTAGAAAATGAATGAATTAATTAATTTTCGATACCGCTTATCTTTGGTAAAAGTAATCTTCATCAAATGTTCATTTGTCCCTTTGATTTATTATATGTATGCATTTCAAATAGTTCAGCTTATTGGGGGCTTTCAATCAATCACAACTGGTCTGTTAGGTTGTAGATACTGGCTTTCTGGAACAAATTAATTGGCAGTACTTCTTTTTTATTTAGTTCACAGCCGTTTCAGTTACAGTCGGACCTTCTAGAATGGATTAATGATGCTAACCAAGGTTCCACTGAAGTTTCCTGATTTTTCTGCTTGGCATCAATTTTATTCTTTTTTTTAGTTTAATTTAGTTTCAGTTTAATAGTTTATCTTGAACATAAAAAACTTCAAAAAAAATTCAAAATACAACAAACCAACCAGAAACAATACAAAAGAAAAGAAAATACATATGTATATACACGTACACATGTTCGAAAGGGAGTGGGAAGAAGCGTTTATGTCAACCCAACAGAAAGCTCATATCAGCAGTCCAAAATCGACACCTTATTATTAAAATGATTTGGGGATTAATTCCATTACTGAGTTTGCTTGATACAAGTGGCCAGTGTAAACGTTGTGATACTCGTAAAGAGCCACGGCCCCAACAATTACTCCGGCTAATGAATTGACTTGCAGTCTGATAGATATTCACAGTGCATCCCTTCATCTGTGCCCAGCAGATAATAAGGTCTCTAGTTAGGAAACGTCCTTTCCTGCATTCCTGAAATCATTGACTTCTTTCTCTCAAACAAATACATCCATCATTTTATAGTTGATGGAGCACAGAATGCAACGTGAAAGAAAAAAGATGTAGTGCATATCCTGGTGTCATCAAATGGTTGTACTCAGCATTAATGAAAGATGAGCATTTGCTTCACCCCCTAATGTGACCACAGAGTTTTCAACACCATCTGCTATTTGTTTTATTCTGTTTCCATGCCTGTGGCTCGTTGAAGAGGCTTTCAAAAGCTTTCAAATACTAAAATGCTGTCACTGCTCCCATTGAGATGCAACCAGAATTCAAATATACAAGAGAAGAGAGGTAAAAAAAAATGTTTGGCTGGTGCTAGTGTCCAAAAAACCTGAAAGTTTTATTGCTACCTCCAAAAAGTAAGTTATACATCTGTCAATGTGTGTCTCTAATATTTAGTCGGCCCTCAACACTTCACAGTTCAAATTTTGTGGCTTGACACAATGGCAGTTTTTACCTAATTAATTATTAAATCATGCTGTTTGGCTCTTATTGGTGGTTTGAATGATCTCACAACAGGCACAGCAATCCCTAATGAAAACACGAGCTGCAGTCAATTACGTAACCCTCGCCAAGCTAAAACTCAACTCTGAAACCCTGACATCACTTCCTGCCACTCGTTCCCCGAGGGAACATGTTTACAGCAACACACAAGCACCAGTCTTATTTATTTACTTATTTAGACTGGTCATATATCTCATCTTGTTTCATATTATCCACATACTGTGGATAACTCTGGGAAAAACTTGATTTTGTTAATACTTGGGTTATTTATATTGTTTATTTTTCTATATTGTGTATTTTGTACCGCTTAACTGACTCTGTACTCTTGCTGCTGTGCAATGCAAATTTCCCCACTGAGGGACGAATAAAGGCATATCTTGTGTCTTAAATGGCTTATTTGCTGTTATTATGTCTACAATATTGGTAATATGAATGTAAAGGTGTCTATACGGGTGCTATTTCATCTCTAGAGGGGTCTAATAACGTTTACAAAAAATGTAATGTTAATGTTAATATCCATTTATAAATAAAGAATTCTACAATGTGGAAATTCACTTATCGTGGTCGCGTCTGTAACCAATTAACTGTGATAAATGAGGGATCACTCTGTATTTCCAATGTAAAGTGGAACCTGCTGATCTCAACGCCCCTCAGACTGGCTGACATACTAGGTGGTTGTCGACATAACTGAAACTGAAACTAAACATTGCTTCAATTCTTGCACATTTACTTGTAACTTTTTTTGTTTTTTTTTTTTACCTATGCTAGATTGTTGACATAGTTTTCCTCTATTTTTGCATATTTTTGTTTCGATTTTTCTACTTTGACATAGTATTGTAGCAATAGGAGAATCCTGTATGGTTCTGAGCTATGACTCGGGGATTGGGCAACAGTGGGCAGCAGCATTTGCCTGCGAGTTGGAGCCAACCCAGGATAGAAAAAGAGCTGTGTTGGCCACATTGAAGTGTGTGGTGCATCTTGCTGTTAGGTATACGGTGCCGTTTTGTAGATGCCAGTAAAAGGATGATTTGTGACCTCATTACAATATTTTAAACTCTATATAACAGAGCTGTTGTGTTAATTTAGTTTTATGTCTTGACTACAATGACTATCAAGCTTTTGTACTTGGAAAACTTTCTTCCATAGGCCACCAATCAAAAATAATAAGAAGTAAGGGTAGAATGCACTAGTCATGCTTTTATTTTTTAAGGCTTATTTGCAATTATAAGAAGTCACTGTGTGCACACTTTAATGCCGTTTAACTGGTCAGTAGTTTTAGTTGTGGTTAGCAACAATGAAGAAGTTGACATTATAGTGGAACCTCAGTTAATGTACACCCAGGTAAGTGTACAATAACAGAACCACATGAGTCCAACTGTGTTCAAAATGAATATTTATGTACTGCATTTTTATCAAGTAAGTACTAACAATGGAAACTGGAACTGCAAGTCAGCTCCATCACCCTTCTATGACATCATCAGTGGTTGACTTTGTAGTTCTTTACCCACAGTCTCTGCAGGAAGGTGGTGTCCGAGTCGATCTCCCGTCTCCTCCTCCCTTGCTCATCGCTGACTTTGTCAACATTCAGATCATCAATCAAGGTAAAAGTAACATTAATTGTTCATTTATCCCGTTTCATTCATCATGTGCATGCATTGCGAATTGTTTTCTGGATGTAAAACTATTAAAATGTGTTTTGTGTTAAAGTTGGAAGCCTGGAATGGAGTAATTATATTTGCATTACTTTTAAAGGGGAAAAATATTTGGTTACAGTACGTTTCAGTTTGAGTCAGACCATCTGGACACATTTTGACATAAACGGAACAAGTCTTTACTTTTTATAATAACAACACCAGTGTGGGCCAGTGATTGATGAGTTCTTCGACATACTAGATCAGGGGACTCAAACACGTGGCCCGCGGGCCAAATGTGGCCCGCAGGACACTAGTTTGAGGCCCCCGCCTTGATATGAAAGTTTAATGTTAGTGCGGCCCGCGCAAGTTTGATATGGATGCTGTATGGTATCATGTACCCAGAAAAAATTATTACGTTTGATTAATGTTCATGTTAAAGGTTAAATAACTGTTAATAGTTATCCTCCCTATCCGTGTGGAAGTGGTAAGTTTTTGGCTTTTTAAGTTTAAAGGAAATAACTTGGAGGCTACCGTTTAGGTCGCTAGCTCTCTAGTTTGCGAGTTAGCATGTGTCTCAAGACCCTGCAGTTGCGCAATATGTTGTAAATAAAAAGAGTATAAATGTGACTATAGTCGTGTTTTGTCATGTCTACAGGGCTCTAATAATGCTTTGTTCATTTTAATCTGAAAAAAATAATTTGTCTACCCACCAACTATATGTGGTTTCTTAATTTTTTATTATTTGCCATTTTATTATTATTATATTTATTTATTACTGATTGATTGATTTTCTTTATTCTTGATCTTTTTTTGTGTAGAAAAATAAAAAGTAAGATATTTGAGAACAGTGGAATGTTTTATCAGAGCTTTTCTTGTAGGAAATTGGAACCAAAACAAAGTTTATTAATTTTTCTGTTTTTAATAAATGCGTTTTTTTTTGTTTTGGAAAACTTTATGCGGCCTAGCCTCGCCCAGACCCTAGCTCCAGTGGCCCCCAGGTAAATTGAGTTTGAGACCCCTGTACTAGATCCTTTTGCGAGCTGGACTGACTTAAGCGGGTTGCACTGTATAACTGAGGTGTAACACATACCTAATACATGTCTTAAACAGACTAATATATTGACACAGTGTATATTAGGCATAGCTACTTATCAAATTGTTCCTGCCACCTGTCCAAAAAACACACTGGAAATATCAGCAAAACATTTAAACCTAACAGAGCGAAGGATTCGTCATTGTCATAACGTCTCAGCAACAGACACACTGTTGCTGTTCACACACCTCCGAGGGTGACAGGGCTGCAAATGTGATGGATTGTATTATGATAGCTGTGCTACAACATGGTTATTTATATTAATACCAAACTGTGCACCCACACAATGCGTGTTTATTGTGTTTAACCAAAGACATGCTTCAATGAAGACTTAGAAAGACTTTCAAGGGTGGACAAATGCTATAAAAAAGCACATTTTTATGTTGCAGGAAAATATAGCTGACACACAGCACGATAAAATAAAAGACCGTAAGAGGAAAAAATTTAATATATATATATTTTCCTGTCTAAGCAAAAAGGAAGCAACTCCTGTGAGTGCAACATGTCAGTTGCTACAACAAAAACAAGTACATCAACAAACAACCTGCATGGAGGAATCAAGGTGATTTGTACACATGGTTTCTTGGGACAATATAAAGCTTGATTGCAGGTCAAGCCAACCATGAAATTTGTGATTGGGACGAGCTGTCATTGTCACAGTGATTAATAACGTACTTAAAGGACAATTAAGTAACATATTAGGGTGGTCGTGATCGTTTTTCTTGTTGATCACTTTCAGGCAAGAAGTGAACCTGAAGAACTGAAAGTGAAAACTATAAAAGCTGTAAACACATTATTGATGATATCAAACAAGCCATAATGAAATACAAAGTGAATTTGCGTTAGAAGAGCAAGGACTTACAGGAATTAGCACTCGTGCAGTAACTCAAGAAACTCTAAACTTAACACAGAAGTAGGACAGTATAGAGATTGTAACGTCACTACAACATTGGCTAAATCGAGTATATTTTTTCCATGGAAGTCTGAAAAAGATGTCCTAAAAAGGGGGTTCTTGGGTTAGACTGTGAGGTAAGTCGGGTTTTGGTGTAAGTTGGCTCTTCCACCAAAATTAACTCCAAAGTCACTCACGCTGTCTAAATTTCCATTTGAATAACAAGACCACTACACTGCGTAGTTATTACTGTCGCTTTCAGAGGATCAGCGACCTGGCAGTTGTGTCCAGACTCTGTGTGTCTATGTGCATCGAGGACAGCTGAGTTTGCTGATGTTGTTTTGGCGGAGTTCAGTCAAGGCCAAGGTCAAATTTATGAACAACGTCTTTTGGCACTGGGTATGGTGGAGTGACATAGCCAGGCGTATGGGCCGTTCCCAACCCACAATCAGAAACCTAGACCACGTCCAGGGTGAGAGAGAGCCGGTTGCAACACTTACGGGCCTGGTTTCGCCGTGTCAGTTGTGCAGCATGGGAAACACTCGGCAAGAACAACACCCAGATTAGCAGCTCAACCCGGTATTGAAAGTTGTGACTTTTGTTTTGAAATTATTCTTTAAATATTACATTTTTCTGTATGCCAAGAGTCTTAAGAAATATGAAGAAAGACACACTATAAACCTTGCAATCCTACCACCATTCAATGATGTCACATTTATATAAGATATGTTTTTTTTCATCTGCCGTGGTCCAACCAGTCCAAACAGAAGCTGCCGTAATTCTACATTGATTAAACTTACTTAATATTTGTCAGTTCAAAACACAATTGCTGGAAAAGACTTCAAAACGTGATATTTGAGTCCACTTCACTCATGTAATATACTACTCCCTGGAGCTGCAATCAGAGCATCATGGGAACAGTAAGAAAGTGCAGAAAGTGAAAATAAGTATTAGAAAGACCAATGGGCATCTGTCCTTTGGCTGATATCTTCAAAGCAAAGTCAAATGTCCTTAGGTCTTTGAACCGAAATTGAAGAGTTTTGCTTTGCATTGCATTGTTCATCGACGAGGATTTCTTTGACTTAACCAAAACAGCGGGAGGCAATCAATACGCTCCCCCGCCTCCTCCAAGAAGATGAACTTGAAACAGCACAGAACCCACAGATATAATTTCTCTCATGAGGTTCAGCACGCAAGCTCATTAGACCAACACACCTTTGTTAATTACTCCCACTATGACCACTTTGTAGCACCCACAAGGAACCAACAAAAAACAAGTTGTGTTCTTTACTAATGGCGAGATCAGTCAAGATTCGCAAACCAATCGATCAACCAACCACTGAATTAAATTAACTCCACGGGACCGTGTATTAGACAATAAGATCTTTTTTTCATCTTTTTTCCTTGTCTTCTGTATCGACAAGGAGTTCCTATCAAAAAGTACAGAATTTGATTTGATACATTTGCAGAAAAAGGGTCAAGGGTCACGGGGATGCTGGAGCCTATCCCAGCTGTCTTTCGGCGAGAGGCGGGGTACACCCTGAACTGGTGGCCAGCCAATCACAGGGCACATATAGACAAACAACCATTCACACTCACATTCATACCTATGGACAATTTGGAGTGGCCAATTAACCTAGCATGTTTTTGGAATGTGGGAGGAAACCGGAGTACCCGGAGAAAACCCACGCATGCACGGGGAGAACATGCAAACTCCACACAGAGATGGCCGAGGGTGGAATTGAACCCTGGTCTTCTAGCTGTGAGGTGTGCGCGCTAACCACTTGACCGCCGTGCCACCCAAATGGAAATTTAAGTGTGCAAAATTATTCATATTTCCAAGACTGGTTTTAAATGCATGGATGTGTTCTTCTAAGGTGCTTGCTAGAGCAGCTAAGATGTTTGTGTGCAAGCACACAGTGGATGACAACCTGTAATCGGTTGTCATGTAACCCTAACTTGACCAAATCAATATGAACCAAACACAAACAGCTAGTGGTTTGGTCCGCAAAACATATAGAAACTAGTCGAAAACCCCCACCACTGTTTTTAATTGGATAATAAATTAATAATTGATTCAATGATACACATCTGTTTACTTAGTCTGGAAAAAACGTGGAATTTTAAAATGTCAAATCCCTAGGAACCCTGATGACAGACGTTTCAGAGCCCTGCTGTGACCATATACAAAGACAGCAACGCAACAAATCCCTGAATTTACACTGAGGATTACAGTTTCTATACGTCTCCTTTTTTTTTTTTTTTTGTTGCTACCTGAGAACCAGCAACAATTGCAAGTAACAGCAATTTCTTTGTTCACTGGCTGGTCTCACTCCCAAACCTCAAATGCCCATTTGAGAAATCCCTCTGCCACATGGCACATGTAAGCGCCGTGAAGAGAATAATCGGTAGTAACCTGCTGAGGGGTTGTCAGTAGGATCTTTGAACACCTCGGTAAAAAGAAAAAAAAAGACCCATCAGCATAAAAGGAAGCCATTTTCACACATACGGTATATCCCATGAATGCAAACCTGCTCTTGTTTTCTCTTTTTGAAAGAGGAACTCCAGCATTTTGCTTGCTGTGTCTAAAGATCAGAGTTAGTGTCGTGGCAAATAACGAAGCACAATCACGAGCGGGCACTGCGGGCCGCGGGGGGTTGGTGAGGTGTGTTTGAAAAGGAAACTATCAATTCAGAAGACGCAGCAGGAGACAACAGCTACCCGCCGGCTATGAGCTCATTACAGGACACATAAAAGAACTCCTCAGAATGCATTGGAGTTCTTCTCATCAGGGATCACACAGACAAAAACGAGAAAACGCCAAGGTGTCATTTGGCAGCCTCGAATGCGTTGAAGACTATGATCTATTTTGATTGTGTTTATTGTTAACATGACACTGTCACAGTGATGTTTAAACGTTTTCATCACAACAATTCATAGCTTCGGGATCATTAGCTTGCAGTTGCTCCGGGAAAAGCCTGAGGATTTGGCCGAAGGCAGTCATCCGTGCTTTTGAAATAAGTTTCATGAAGATTTTTAAACAGGACTTTAAGGTAATCAGTTAAGGGTTATGCCCACAACCGAGCAGAGAAGTCCAAAACCTGCTGATGAATCAAATGTGCCTGTTAACTTACAATTACAATTTGTCTTATTATTAGAAGTAGGATGGTTTCTGCTTTCTTTGTTTTGGGAAATGTGCCAAATCTTCACGGGCTCTGCCAAGCAGCTTGTAATACTGTTGCTATTGACTCTTGGATGACTGAAATCTTACCAGTAACAAAAAGGAAACAAGACATATTGAACCTTTAAGATTTATTCTTTGAACAAACAGGAGTCAAAAAAATCAGTACTGTGTGGAAGAGTCTTACACAGCCAGAGCAGATTTGGGGTAGTACTTGTTGGACATGCAACCCTGTACCATTGCTCTACACCAGGGGTCTCAAACTCAATTTACCTGGGGGCCACTGGAGCTAGGGTCTGGGTGAGGCTGAGGTAAAAAAAAAAAAAACTTTTTATTATATTATATATTTTTATTATATATATATATATATATATATACAATTTATATATATATATATATTAATTAAAAATAATAATAATATAATAAACATATTAATAAATATTAATTATATTAAATATAAACAATGTATATAATATAATTGTCTTCAATGCTTCTGCTATACCCTCCACTTTTTCAGTGCTTTGGTTCTTTGCAAAAGCTCTGATAAAACATTAAATTATTATCAATTAATTTTTATTTATTATCAATTTATTAAATAAATGTTTAATGTTAATTTTTATTTTTTGACACAAAATAAGATGGAAAAATAAATAAGCAAATCAAAAAAACAAATGAAACAAGTGAAACGAATTTGCAAATTAATTTTTATTTATTATTAAATAATTAAATAAATGTTTAATGTTAATTTTTATTTTTTGACACAAAATAAGATGGAAAAATAAATAAGCTAATCAAAAAAGTAATGAAACAAATGAAAAAAATAATAAAAAATAAATGAGCAAATCAAAAAACAAATTAAACAAATTAAACTTTCATATCAAGGCAGGGGGGCGGCACGGCGGTCTAGTGGTTAGCACGCAGACCTCACAGCTAGGAGACCAGGGTTCAATTCCACCCTCGGCCATCTCTGTGTGGAGTTTGCATGTTCTCCCTGTGCATGCGTGGGTTTTCTCCGGGTACTCCGGTTTCCTCCCACATTCCAAAAACATGCTAGGTTAATTGGCCACTCCAAATTGTCCATAGGTATGAATGTGAGTGTGAATGGTTGTTTGTCTATATGTGCCCTGTGATTGGCTGGCCACCAGTCCAGGGTGTACCTGGACTCTCGCCCAAAGACAGCTGGGATAGGCTCCAGCACCCCCCGCAACCCTCGTGAGGATAAGCGGTAGAAAATGAATGAATGAATGAATGCATTTGAAACATCGTGATAGAGCAAAGTCGCAGAATTCGAATCGCGAAGTGGCGAGGGATGAATGTACATTAATTGGACACACAAACACATCGTTTTTAGAAATAATTGTAATTAATTGTAATTGTAATTATTGTAATAATTGAATTAATTGTATTCAATTACAATCCAAGGTGGAAATATACATAACATACACTGCCATACTCAATTCTATCTGAACAAAGATAAGCTGGTCCATTAAGTAGTCATGAAGTAATTCATAAAAAGTGTGAAACTGTAATGACGTTCCACAGTTCTGTTTCTTCACAGGCTACAAAAATGTGCTCCTAAGAAGTAAGACGTTCACCACTTCCACAGGCCCCTTGTCAGATATACCGAGGATGACAAGTGGTTATGAAATGTAGTACTTAAGTAGTGGCGGTGTGGGAGGAAGCGAACATCACTCATGAAGCAGATACATATTTAATCTACTGTGATAATGTATTTTTATCCCACTTATGTACGACTTCCTTCCAGCTCCCTTGTAGCTCAGTTCAAAGTCAGTCTTTGAAAAAGTTTGAGATTCTGAAATCTCTGCCATTCCTCTTTGCTTTGTCGGTTTGAATGAACAAAAAACGGCAGGAAGAGATGAACAGCTGGACCAGATACTGGATTTAAATCATGCACAACCTTAATAATAACAAGTGTCAAAAAAGTCTTTATCTAAAAGTATTTATGGGAAAACCATAATTGCTGAGACATGCAGGAGGGGTAGGATTAGGATTATAGTGGTAGGAAATAAGCTTTGCGTCTTTTGACTCCTTTTCAGACATCTTGAGTTACCACTACCATTACCGTTACCATTACCGATCCATATTCCTCACCCATACCAGAGCATCATACCCCGACTGAAAACGCCACGACTGCTTTGTCCCAAATGACCACAACCATCCTGATTTTCTTAAAACACATTCCCTACGTTTGATTTGACGCATGATGTGATGAATGCCGACATTTAACTGAGTGGGGAAGCGGTGGGGAACAGCTTTGCATGACAAGGACAGAAGGATGACGGAGAGAGAGAGAGAGAGAGGGAGAACAGAAAGGTTGCAGAGAGAAAATACAGATAAGAGTGGAGAGTCAGGGACTTTCGATTAGTTAGAGGTTGGCATTTAATAACAAGGAAAGAAAAACAAATGAAGGAAAGCAACTGGTCAACTGGTTTATGGATGCAGAGGAAGAGTGCCCTCTAATGGGTATTCCAGTAAGTAGTCTTATAAAGGAGTGGGTGAAATACAGAAGTGCTCAAAGACATTAACTTTCCAAAATGTAGACCATCATTTAGTTCTCTATTTGATAAAGCATATAACATGTCCACAGTCCATTCCTGGAGTCACCCTCAAGTACTGTAAATTAAGTCAGTCACTGCATAGTGCAACCTTGCTCTTGGTAGAAGCCGTAGAATCAACTAATAGCAAAAAGGATAAAAAAAAATATTGTAAAGAAAATACAGAGCCTGTGTCTTCCCCCACCCCCATTTGTGCACCACTTCACTGAACACCGTATTTGATGAGGGGGTCTCCATACGAGGCACCATTGCCCTCTCTGACAGCTCCATCTCTGCCCCTGCTGTCTCAGCAGCAAGCCTCCATCCAGACCTCATCATAACTATCATTGTTCTCACTCAGTCCGTCTGGCCCTGACTACCAAGGACTTACTTCCATCCTGATCACTACCATTCCCCGAGCGCAATAAGTGTGAAAAGACATAATCAGAGGGTATATTCTACGTTTTATGATGCACTTTTTTCCCCTTGTCCTAGCTTTGAGCCACAGCTTGTGGCTATAAGATAAAGTAGGAAGGTAATAAGTAAGACTGGAGAGTCCATGCTGGGTTAATGACGAGGACAAAATTGTCCTGATACTCTTTGTACTTGCTGAAGAACAACTGTCTAAGAAAGGGCTGTCTAAAGTGCAGCCTAGCGCATTTCAGAAATAAAATCAAACAAACAAAACAAAAAACACCAAAAAGGCAAAATGTAAAGAGAAGAAGCTGAAATGTTCATACTAAGAACTAATAATAAAACAAAACTTTAACTAGCATTTTGTCTCTCTCTGTAGTGATTAATATATCATCCCTGTTTTTTGGTTGACTAGTAGTCTAAAAATATGCCTACCAATACATTTGTGCTGGAATTAAGCATTTTCTAGCATAAAAATGTCAAGGCATTCACAAAATGCATTGAAAGACATGTTTTGATATGTAATATTATACACTTTGTTATATTGATCAGAGGGCGGCAAGGCGGTCTAGTGGTTAGTGCGCAGACCTCACCCTCGGGCATCTCTGTGTGGAGTTTGCATGTTCTCCCCGTGCATGCGTGGGTTTTCTCCGGGTACTCCAGTTTCCTCCCACATTCCAAAAACATGCTAGGTTAATTGGCCACTCCAAATTGTCCATAGGTATGAATGTGAGTGTGAATGGTTGTTTGTCTATATGTGCCCTGTGATTGGCTGGCCACCACTCCAGGGTGTACCCTGCCTCTCGCCCAAAGACAGCTGGGATAGGCTCCAGCACCCCGCGACCCTCGTGAGGAAAAAGCGGTAGAAAATGAATGAATGAATGAATATTGATCAGACAATAGCCACTACAGAAAGTGTGAGTCTGAATTATGTCTTATTTTCGATTATTGTGTCTATATATCATATTTGATGTAATCTATTTATTCTCCACATTATTATTTATTATTTATTATTACACGGGAGCCAGACAACAACATTTCGTTGGCAATTTCACTGCTGTGTTATTGTGCAATGACAATAAAAATATGTCTAATATTGGGTAATGCAAGTGTAAATGTGACTATAGTAATGTTATTTCATGTGTAGAGGGCTCTAATAATGTCAAAACCATAATTAGATGGTCGTAAACAGGTTTTCTATTCTAACTACAAAAATATTCAAACAATATGAATTCACTCATCACTGTCTGGAACAAGACGAGGGATTACTATAGTATAATATATAGGAGTCATGCACTGCCATTGGTTTTCATCTGTCACAATATGGCCAGGGCTCGACAATAACGATGTACCGATGGCCCGGGGCAAGTTAAAACAAAATTGGGGCAAGTAAATCCAATCAGTGATATTCCCGTGGGGCAAGTGCACTTTGGCATGCCATACTGCCAAGAGTTTTTTTAAAAGCGGTTCTTGTTGGGTGTTGGTAAAACACGGACTGCGTAATTCCGCTGGTAATTTGCAAACCAATCCTTGCAAATCTTGAAATGGACCAATCAGAATCCTTTATTTAGTCCACAGTCCGCATTTGACCCACACCCGTTCTTGTTGGCGATCAACCAATCAGCGATGGTTTGACTAGGAAAACATCTATCATGGCGTCCCTGCCAACATGGTCTAATTCTTCAACAACTTGTGAAGGAAACCAGCAAAAAGTGATGAACCAGTGCCTCCTAAACAAGTATTTTATTAGCGGCAGCAAATCAAATGATGGCACAGGTGAGTGAATCACATTGCTGTGACAATTTGAAGTGGTCACAATGAAACACCACCGATTAGATCCAATACCAAGTGATGATTTTGCACAAGCTACAAAATCTAGCGCTTCCATTTCTCTGTGGATTTTTCTCACCTTTGCTTCACAAATTATTGTTTGACCATTGAGCATTTTTTTCTGGATTAAAAACACTTTACTAGTACACAAATGTGTCTATTCAATAATGTTTCATTGTGGTGCACAACTTATAAATATCACTGCGTACTACGACTACCATGTGTAAGGTAGTATGGCATGCCATTTTAACATACGTTTCAGACATTCCTCCAAATACAATGCATCAGTAATATTATCTGATGAATTATCAGCATATTCAGGCAAGTAGTTCTCACCTTAAGGATTCCCCATGGGCAAGTATTTTGTGTTTTTAATGTAGAGCCCTGATGGGCTTTGTTGGCCGATCAAAAATATGAAAGATTCGTGTGTATGGGCAGATAATATTAAAATGTTTGAAATTCAAACTTGTTTTTTGGTAAGAAGCTGGTACATTGACAAGCTTGTAATACGGTATATGACCAAACTCTGGTAAATGTTGTTTTTTGTTTTTTTTTAGTAAGTGCTGCTTCCGAATCCCTACGGCGAGGTCATACTAAATTAAAAACAGTGTGAAACCATGTTGAGGTTGTAGTGTGGGGGGTGGGGGGGACCTTAGGCTGGGCCGTCTCCTGGTATTGCCGGGGACTACAATCCAATCAGACAGATGGAGGGCTGTTTGAGGACCACAGAGAGGTTGCTGCCCCCCCTGCCTCCACCAACACTTTGCGAGAAAATACTGGCACCTCTTGGATTTAATTTCATTCACAGTATGTTAAACTGAACGGGGCGAAGAATGCACCTCTGGCCTGCTTTGGCATTTTCGAGTGTATGACCTATTCTCACACTAATGAAGAATTGTGCGTGCTGAAACTTTTTGAAACTTGTAATCCTTCTAGGAAGTTAAGTTCAAAGAATAGATACATTTTATACCTGAATGGCAAGTTCCTAAAAACGTGCGGGTAACACAAAGTTGTGATGAACCAGAATGAATCAGTGCTGCTTAAAAAAATAACAAAAACAGTAATGATAATAATCTAATGATAATCTAATGAATTACTATGTTAAACATGAAAAACATAAGTTAGATACCCTTAAAGGAGACCTATTATTTATATTGAGTTCTGTACTCCTGTACAGTAGTTACACACAAAAGCTTTCTAGATCCTCCAGACTCTGCACCTCTTCCTGCAGTGTTTCGTTCTGCGTAATCTACTCCATCCTCGGCCCTCCTCCAGTTACGCTGAGCCCACTCCGCTGTGATTGGTCACACTATAAGTATTATATAATATTATACTATATAATTTCATAATAAGCCAATCAGTGCTAGAGTTGATGTAGGTGGCAATGAGTTGCAACAAGGGCAACTCCAGAGAGTTAATCTGCCCTTTTCAGGATGTTAGTATGGGCACTGCTTCAATGTCATTGATATAAAAGGCAAGAACATACATCTAGAGCAGTTATGGCCGCCCTCAGAGGGCCATTTGTAATTTCCAATATATATGAATCTAAATGCATAATTGCGTAATGATACTATTACACAATTGCCCATGCATTTGATGATTAGTCTTTTACTAACAAACAAACTAACAAATTTATTGATAACTTTGAAATTAGTAGTCAGGGTGCTTGTCAATATAATGATATGCAAAAATTCTTGGAATATCCTGTTGCATGATCAGATAATATTAAAGTTCAGAAGAACTGCATGCAGTCATTTTTTTTGTCAGAATAAAAGAAAAAATACATTTAGAAGGAAAAGGTGAAGTGCTTTATTGATCATTTGCAGGCTTTTGCTGCAGGCCACATAGAATGATGTACCGGGCCAGATCTGGCTCCTGGACTTAGGGTTTGACACCTATGATCTAGAGCAGGGGTCAGCAACCTGCGGCTCCAGAGCCGCATGTGGCTCTTCAGACTCTTTATTGTGGCTCCCTTTGCGATGCTTGAATATTTTTAACACCCGAGTGGGGAAAATGCACGTCTTTTGTAATGAGTTTTAAAAAATCCAACTTTGTCTGAGACCATGAATGCATCCTGAGTGAGTTCTGACTGCTATCCAGTTCAGTACATGAAGAAAAACAAGTAATACTTACCTACAAATCTAAAAAATAAATTTGAAATAATTTAAAAACAGCGGCATGGGAACTTGTTTTTACGTTTACAGTAGTTTACACATACATTTATGTAAGTTTATCTCCAAAACTAGCAAGAGTACTCCAACTCGTCTTTTCTTATCTGAACTACTTTGATACCCCCAAATTCCCTCCAATGTTGTTTTAAACATACTATATGTTTTGCGGCTCCAGGCTATTTTTCTTCAGTGGGCATTGGGTAAAATGGCTCTTTTCATAGTAAAGGTTGCCGACCCCTGATCTAGAGTGTACATTGAGCAAAGTGTTTGTCCACATCCGTAGTCAGTAATTCTAATCTCATGAAAAATCTCTCAACGGCACACCCAAGAAACTGACTCAAAAATTATAATTTCTTGATATATTTGATGGTTTCTCAAAAAAGTAACAAACTGCTAACTCATGGAAACTACTACTACTACTACTATATAATAATTTGTTAACTCTAAACACTGTACAACCCCCCCCCCCAACCCATCATCATGCTGTTAGTACACACCCCGCCTTCATACTCGCCTTCGACCCCGGCATGTTCCGATCGAGACAAATTAAGGTGTCTCTCTCCCCCCTGTTCCATCTAATTCCTACCCAATTCCCCCAAGAGTTGTCTGTCTGTCTGTTGTTTGCTACAACAGCAGCTTTCCACCTGCGGGTCATTCTTACAAGGTTCCTGTGAAGGTCACAGCTGTCAGGTCATTACATTAGAGCATTGGGGCCACCAAAACAACCACGTCATCATCATCGGGGGAAGCCAGGGAAGTGGCACTTGAGTTTCCTCCTGATTGGATCTGGTTTAAGGGCTGGAACATCACTTATTCATCCTGGTGCCTCCATAGGGGATTAAATGATTACAGTTGTGTGATAAAATTCCATTAATAATTCTATAATATAAGAATAGAATTGAAAAGTATTGTGTGTTGATTATTGCTCATCACTGGATCATGATACTTTCAGTATCGTTGGCAAAATATTGTGATATTATTGTACTGTGATTCCCATAGTACCAGTACTTCACTCTTCATTTGTGTGGCCCTCTTCTGTGATTATTGCAAAGGTATAGAACTATACTGTATTCTGATTAGACCAGGGGAAGTAGAGAAGATGCCCAATTGATTACACTTTCCTTTTTTTCCATCCCTTTGCACACACACAGATATATATACACAAGTGCACACGCAAATTACAATATAGCGGCATGAATAAAATAGGGGCAATGCAGTACCTCACACCTGTCACAACGACTGTGCTCAAACCTGATTACATTATAGTCACCAACTAGTCACAGCTATCTGGGTCGGAACACTTTGTCCAAAGTGAAATTCAACATATATACTATGAATAAACACATTTAATTCAAAAGTTGATAAAATTACAGGGAAGCGGTAATGAAAACAGAAAGGAGAAAAGTTACCACCAGGGATGATCCAATCAGGATTTTACGATGCCAATCCCGATACCAACCAACCAATAACTGTATTTTTTACTTTATTTACATATGACAACATATGAGGGGGGGGCCTTTGATCTAAAAAAGAAACCATAAAATCACCTTAATTTAGACACATCATATTTTACTTTTTAAAGAGAACATATTCCACTGGTGAAACTTACAGAGGATGGGACACTTTTAAGGAGATTTTCAATGTGAGAGTACATTGAGTGCTAGCAGGGATATGTCTGTGAAATACTCTATTTCCTTCCAGGTAGCATTAGAGAGCAGTCGGCAGAACCCGGTGTCAATCGCTGACAAAGGCTGGTCATCTAGTCCAGTGATTTTCAACCACTGTGCCGCGGCACACTAGTGTACCTTGAGAAACCGTCAGGTGTGCCGTGAGGAATTATCCAATATCACTTTTTATAATTAACATTTATTAATCATCATTTGCAAATTTTATGTCAATAGCCATGAATATATGGACCCAAATATTCCAATTGCATTTGGTATATTTGCTCAAACGGAAAGAATTGAACAGGGATGGAATATTCCTTTAACCAATCCGATTGAGGTATCTTGTACCCGCTCAAACGGAAAGTTGTCAGG
This sequence comes from Doryrhamphus excisus, assembly GCF_037039965.1. Lineage (NCBI taxonomy): Eukaryota > Metazoa > Chordata > Actinopteri > Syngnathiformes > Syngnathidae > Doryrhamphus > Doryrhamphus excisus. The sequence continues at coordinate 20,233,732 of NC_136362.1, forward strand.
GTGCCTTCTTCTTCGTGGTGTTTTTCTTCTTCTGTTGTTTATTGGCGGTTGGCAAGCAGCTTTTGTGTGCATTAGCGCCATCTGTGGAACAGAATCTAAACCCTTCTATACGCCATTCACAAGTCCAGTTTTATTAAAAAAGAAAATATATATCTATATAAAACATGTCCTGAGTTTAATTATAAAATATTAAAAAGATTGAATTTGATCTTTTCCTGTTTAAATTGATCCCGGGTGCGTTCTTTCAGCACATGCTCAGATATGACGTAACACGCAGATCCAGACGTTCTTCACTTTTAAAAATGGAGGCCAGCAATCGGCACTGGACTAAGCAAAGTTTGTTTTTGATTCAAACTAAATTTCAAGACTGGACAGACGAAAAACTGGCAATACGGAGTTATTCCAACAAGTGAAAGAAAAACTTGGGGAAGCCGGTATCACGTGATGTTGATGTTTACGTTTTACTGGGCATGCCCTATTGACTATTCTGGTTGATTTTCACGTCGCATGTAGATAAGAGATTGGAATATTCCTTTCCATGGATACCATTGTTTCCCGAAAGGTCATTGGGAAAGAGAAAAAGTGGTGATGTAAAAACGTGGCTACTGTGGAGTGTCTGTGGTGTAAAGACTGGCAGAGCAATGTAATATTGGTCCGTGTGGCAACACCTACCTTGTTCCTCCCATAGACTTATTGATGCACGTGTGAGGTCGTGGTGACATATTGGAACATTTTTGGTTAGTGGTGTGCCACAAGATTTTTCCAATGTACAAAACGTGCCGTGGCTAAAAAAAAGGTTGAAAAACACTGATCTAGTCCAATTAATTCAATTATTTTTCAGGTTATGTGCATAGCCTTCGGACTGTTGCGCACGTACGGGTGAGCGTTGACTAGTTTGTTACTGTTTCTGCACCGCCAGCCTGCAGAACTCGCCATACTATGTTAAGTGTCAAATGTTCATCAAGTGCAATATTAAATTACAACATGTGTTGCAGGATGCAAACTTTACATCACTGTCACAAATGGCAAATAAGTTCCACACAGCAGACATGTTGGGTTTTCACACAGGAATCTCTGCAGGCTGCAATAGTACACAATAGTAGTTTTGTTATTAGCATTGAAAGGCATTGATCGGCATATGTCAGTCATGTGCTTTTCCTGGGCTAAACACTAATTGGCGGCCGATCAATCCCTAGTTACCACAATAAAATGACTTTTCATTTGAGTCATTTATTTCACTTATTTTGCAAGAGCAAAGGTGCTTCTAGACATCTGACAAAAAAAAAATCAACAAGATAGCGGCTTGTAAAAAATACTTCATAAATGGCAAGTTGTGTACATAGTAAATCTGTATTCTTCTCCTCTCGGCCAAAAAATAAAGAAGAATTCGATATCGGCTACGATTGTATGAATATTGGAGAATCTGGCATCCAACTGTGCCTTACTCTGGTTTAGACTCACGATTCTTACGAAAGAAACACTTTTCAAGAAATTTTCAAGAAAAAGCAACACACGGAACTGTTGGGCATCTGGCAGGAGTATACATAGACTTCCTGAAAATATGACGAGGTTCAGGAGTGGCATAAAAAGGGATACGTTAAAAACACACCATCATCATGCCATCACTAGAGTACCATATTTTAAACATATACAGTACATACATAAGTCTGAAAGGTTTGAAATGTGGGTTCTGGCCCTGAAAAACACAATAATAATCATTTAAATGTATACCCAACAGAATGGCCAGCCACTGAAAGCGGTGCTGTGCTCCAAATTGAAAATGTCAAACATTTTAATTGAATTAGTCCAGCTGAGTTCAAGTTGTTTCCAAGAAAGAGGCGCACATACAGAGCGGCAAGCTGCTCACATGGCTGCAGAAGAACTGAATAAGCCAGCGTCTTATCACCACAAACAGACTGCACATTTGTAATGAATAATTAAAAGCAGCGAAAAACATTGGCGCGCACATCTACAACAATTCTGCTGATGCTGTTGCAGCTGTGTTTGGGGAAAGTTGGAGGGGGGGAAAAAAAACATCATTAAACAAGCTATCGCTGATTGTGAGTTTAACACTAAATAGGCTGTCTTTACGAGGAGGCCTCAGCAGTGCACTGCTAAAATATGACTTGGCAGAAAACCAATGATGTTAACAAGCATACAAAACTTAGTCCATCCAAAACCTGATTATCTTATCATTCTGGAACTTTTGTTCTTTTTGTTGTGTTCTTTCAGTTTCTTACAAAAGATCAGCAAAATGGCATGGAAAAATGGTTAATCCCAAATAACTTCGAATGGACATTACACGGGCTGTAGAACGTCATGACAAACAGAAACTGGCAGGCGTCATGATCCAACATGAGTGTACTTAAGCTGTAGGCAAGTATTGCGCACTAAGTTAAGAAGAGATGCTGGCGGCAGCCTCGCATATTGTATATTTAAGATATAATAAATTATTCAAGCCTTCAATCTATTCATCCTTGACTGCTGTGTGAGCTTCCTTTTTCATCTGGCAGGCATTGTTTGTCCTCTCCGTGGCCTTTGGCTGCTCCATGCTTTCTGAATGCCAATTTTCAACATTCTCTTTTTTCTGGTGCAAAAGCATCCCACTGAGAGTGTGACCATGCCTGGTATCTTCTGTGTGTATGTGTGTGACAGAAAGGGAGCGAAATTGTACTCGTTCTTCTCGTGTAGCTTGTGCAAGCCCATCTTCCTGTCCAGTTGGCTTAAGATGCCTGCCAGTTTCTGTTTGTCAGCATGTCGCCAATGATGTAATGTTGCAGAAAACTTTTCATCAATAAATGGGACTAAAGAAAGTGAATTATTCTCTTCTTGATATCCTCTTAATGAGCAGTATTAGCATTTTTAAAAAGCCCCAAAAGAGTCAGGGTCTCATCACCAATTAGAATTGAAAGATTAAAGTTATTTTTGGCTATTTTATAGTAGATGGCAAAAATTAGCATTCAGTATTTGAATAATGTGCTGCATGGCAGCCGAGTGGTTGGCGCACAGGCCTCAGAGTTCAATTCCACCCTCGGCCATCTCTGTGTGGAGTTTGCATGTTCTCCCTGTGCATGTGTGGGTTTTCTCCGGGTACTCCGGTTTCCTCCCACATTCCAAAAACATGCTAGGTTAATTGGCCACTCCAAATTGTCCATAGGTATGAATGTGAGTGTGAATGGTTGTTTGTCTATATGTGCCCTGTAATTGGCTGGCCACCAGTCCAGGGTGTACCCCGCCTCTCGCCCAAAGACAGCTAGGATAGGCTCCAGCACCCCCGTAGCCCTCATGAGGATAAGCAGTAGAGAATGAATGAATGAAGGAAGGAAGGAAGGAAGGAAGGAAGGAAGGAAGGAAGGAAGGAAGGAAGGAAGGAAGGAAGGAAGGAAGGAAGGAGGGAGGGAGGGAGGGAGGGAGGGAGGGAGGGAGGGAGGGAGGGAGGAAAGAAGAAAGAAAGAAAGAAAGAAAGAAAGAAAGAAAGAAATAAAGGAAGGAAGGAAGGAAGGAAGGAAGGAAGGAAGGAAGGAAGGAAGGAAGGAAGGAAGGAAGGAAGGAAGGAAGGAAGGAAGGAAGGAAGGAAGGAAGGAAGGAAGGAAGGAAGGAAGGAAGGAAGGAAGGAAGGAAGGAAGGAAGGAAGGAAGGAAGGAAGGAAGGAAGGAAGGAAGGAAGGAAGGAAGGAAGGAAGGAAGGAAGGAAGGAAGGAAGGAAGGAAGGAAGGAAGGAAGGAAGGAAGGAAGGAAGGAAGGAAGGAAGGGAGGGAGGGAGGGAGGGAGGGAGGGAGGGAGGGAGGGAGGGAGGTAGGGAGGGAAGGAGGGAGGGAGGGAGGGAGGGAGGGAGGTAAGAAAGAAAGAAAGAAAGAAAGGAAGGAAGGAAGGAAGGAAGGAAGGAGGGAAGGAGGGAAGGAGGGAGGGAGGGAGGTAAGGAAGGAAGGAAGGAAGGAAGGAAGGAAGGAAGGAAGGAAGGAAGGAAGGAAGGAAGGAAGGAAGGAAGGAAGGAAGGAAGGAAGGAAGGAAGGAAGGAAGGAAGGAAGGAAGGAAGGACACCCTAAACATTGCTCAGTGGCTGGAGCTCAGCTTCCCATAGCTCAGCGGTTTTCAATTAATTTTTGTCATGTCATGAAATACTGGTATCATCTATTCATTTATCTGTACTTTACAGACTAAAGGAAAATGCAACAAAATGGAGAGCATACGAGCGTTTTGAAGAGTCAAATCTCATATTGAATGTACAATAAATTCATACATGCTGGCAGGTTTGCCCTAACTAACGCCTCAGTATTTAAGAAGCACTGAGATGCTTTTGTCCACAAACCAGTCGAGACAGAATCAAAAGCACCTATGCCAGTTGCAGCCAAGTAATACACTTTTGCCTCAATTACTTCAAAAGACAATTAATTAGGGCAGCAAAGGCTCAGGAGGTATAGCAAGCCGTCCAGAAAACAAAGGGGTTCAAATCCAGCTAGTCACTGCTGTCACTTCACCCACCCTGCCTCCAGTGGTCCCCCACACTGGGGTATAAATGTGAATGGATGCTTATTGGTGGTCAGAGAGAAGATTGGCGCAAATTGGCAGCTACATTTCCATCAGTCTCCCTGAGGGCAGTGTGACTGTGGGGGGAATGAAATAATGGCTTCTCAGGAGAATGTCCTGTAGGTCTCTAGAAAGATGCTTTAAAAATCCAATCAATTATTATTATTATTAATATACAGTACAGTAATCCCCCTGAATTTCCGCAAAGTAAGAATATTTATAAATCAAATATTTTCGTAGTTAGAGCATAGAATTCCTGCTTACGACCTTAAAAAATTATTACAACCTTCCTTTACATTCATACCACCCAATAAAGTAGACATAATTTAAGACATCTCGTGTGTGTTGCAATAAATATGTTCTGGACATGTGGAGGGCAGGAAGTGACGTGAGGGTTTCAGAGTTGAGTGGATCACAGCTGCAAGCAGCCCGTCATAATGATTATCATAATGATTATTCGGATTATTGAGTGTGATGCTTGCGTGCCTCACCAAACATTACTGACACCTACTGACCAGTCCAGAATACTACATAGCGTTACGTTTTTGAATGTATCTTCTGAATGCCTTATTAGCAAAGCTGCAAAATTCGAACCACAATGTTGCAACGGACGACACTATGGTGTGGACTTCAGTACTGCATCAGTAATATTACTGAAATTACACAAGCCTAGCTTGACATAAAAAAAAATCTGCTGTAAAAGCATGTGAGAAATATCAAACATCCCAGCTGACTTTGGGCGAGGGGTACACCCTGGACTGGTTGCCAGCCAACATATATTTGTCACATACATATAGACAAACAACCACTTATAAATAAGCTGTGACTAGTTGGACTAAGACTGAACATCCTATCCTGTATTTGAAAATACATTCGGGAGTTTTGCTTGTTGATTCAAAGACCCCTCTTCTGACTGCACACAAATATTTTACCTCAACATTCCCCTTTCAGTGAAAGTGAACAGTTATGACAGACTTCAGCCATCATGGAAAACCTTGCAACCTCTTTCTTACTTTTAATTCCGCTACAGAATTCCCCAAAGAGTGCCTGTCAAAACTGCTTGAAGGATAATCAATAACAGGTAAGGACTACTTATTTACAATTCGCCGCCTTTTGAATTTAAAAGAACAATTTTCCGCAGTGCTGCGACACCAATAAAAAAGATAAATTGAGACGATTTTATAGCAATGAGGGGAAAAAATAAGTACGACTAACAAAAGTTTACATACGTGACTAAGACTCACTTTCTAATTCAAAACATGACACTCCATCCCACCGTGTAATAACACATACATCGACTTGGGTAAATCCTCCGCCAGACAGTATGTGGTCACAAATACCTTTATCGCTTTCTATACATATTTAATTTCATTTCAATATAAGCGGTACATGAAAAACAATAGGTTGCTGAATGTTTATGGTAAGCATCATTTCCACCTAGGAATCATAATGGCGTTGGTACCAATGTGATCATAATCCACTGCAAGGTCAACTTTTGCTCTTTTTCTCAGTTTAATTTGTCATATATATACAAAGCCAAAGCCTCATGTGGTGTATTTATCTGTCCTGCAATGGCTGAAGATACCAGTATGCTTCCATTACTCTCTTTACAGATGCTCCCTCCATCCCTCTAGCTCGTCAGCAAACAGGATGGCCAGAAGCTAATCTTATTATCATAACAGTACATGTTTGTTGTGCCATTGTGATTACCTCACAGCCTCCAGAGGACATGTTGTGCGAGAGTACACACCATGTTTTTAGAATAAAAATGAGGACACAGAGAAGTAACCCCATAATGATTATTTGGACTACTTGGCACTCAATCCTGCCATACAAATAGGAAGTGTATGCAACACCTTCCAACACCATAGCTTAGCGCTGCAAAAATATAAATGAAATTTCATCAAAATAGTTAGTAGCATAGCGCTGACTCCGTTCTGAAAGGCTGGTTATTTGTGGGAAATGATTTACATTATTCCTGTTGAATTGTTGTATTGATCCTGATGCAGTATAAAATGACTCGAAACATAAAGTTTTTTTGAGACCTGTTCTTGAAAAAACATGTTTTAAATCCAAAAGACAAAATTGTGATGTATGTGGTCTTTTGTTAATGGCCTAATTTAGTTCAGTAACACAACACATGTTTGAGAACTATTCATTCAAACAACCATTCACACTCACATTCATACCGATGGACAATTTGGAGTCGCCAAATGCTCTGACTGAGTGAATGAAATGGGACTAAGAAGTATTAGAAAACGTTTTTTTGTACCTAAAGTGCATTATTGTCCTCTTTTTCTTGTTAACTTAATGAGCAACCTGTATTAGTAAAGCAACGCCTCACCAGCCATTCACCTCACTGCCATCCCAGTACAGCATGTCAGCACGTCTGTGACCAAGGTATATGACAGTGCATTACTGCACACATGACCGACTGTGGTAGATTTTCTCTAGCTCCAGGTGTTAAAATGACAATGCCTGCATGTCTGTCATGCATTCCCCTTGAACTGTGGCCATGCTTTATCCAAGGCTGTATTATACCCACTATACTGCTTTCCCACAAAGGACTCACACTGCCACATCATAGAATAATAGGGGGGTGAAATTGCAGGCTGCACTCCTCCTCTCCGATGTAACAACTTTATTCAGCTTTCGGTGAAGCGCCCTATATGGTTTTTAAACAACGGATATATCAGATGGATTCAACTCTAACAAAATGAGCCGACGGCGCAGAGAAGCCGGTGTATCTCAGCAAGAGTGATAGTACCACATTATGGAGGCTGTGACCTAGCAGTATATACGTATACATGTAGTCATTGTATTTTATATATGACACAATGGTTTACCATTCCATTTACAGACAGCCGAGGCAATGAAACCTAAAAAACACAATATTACCACTTTTCAAAGTTTCTTAAATGGATAGAGGTAATACATCGAATAAACTAGAGAAAATGAGTGACTGTGATTGGTCGTGATTCTGCAATCAAAGATGACCCTTTGGATTTATTGTTCCACGCAACAACAGATGCCACCTTAGCCGCCTAGCTCGTGCGTCAGTTAGGAATTAACAGCATTAGCCGCCAGCATGAGGCTGGCTACTATTTGCAGAAGAAATGCGTATTGACTTACTGCCACCCTTGACTTGGCACCCTTTTGCGCAGTCGAACATCTTGTGGGTTTTCGACTTTTTATTTCCATCGCCAACGTAGTATTGAAACATTTGTCCCACAAAGTTTGCAGATCATCTTTTAGAAATGTGAACAAGCTTACTCCGTCCCCTCAAGTGTTCCAGCCAAAGCTTTCGACACAACGAACGGGCATAATATTGTGTTTCTAAACTGTTCTGTAGTTCTTAGGAATAAAGGTTTTTTTTGACTCATTGGGTAATGTAGTCTCTGCAACCGCCCTTGCAGCCAGCAAGTCTGTTTGTATTGTGTTTGTGTTTGCGGTGGTGCCAAGCCGCGGTATTTTCAAGTGCGTGCTGTCTACTTGCAAAAAAGTGTGCAAAATTTGGGGATCCGTACGTGGTGAGTACAGCCCGGATTTGGCAGCACGCAGACACGACATCGCACTTATGGTGAAGGACTAAGTTTCACTTCCTTTCACTTGGTGAACCTATGTTATCAGAAGCATACACTATACTGGATCGTCACAGGAAAGACTCAACAGCAGGGGTCTCAAACTCGCGGCCCAAACGCTAGTTTGAGGTCCCCACCTTGATACCAAAGTTTAATGTTGAAATGACAGCTTAAAGCTGTGTGCACACCCGACACAATTAACATGATTTTGCCCCGCCCATACTGTTACCCTACCCTGTTACCCCGCCCTGTTTTGCTTTGGATTAGCAATGAAGCTAAAGGCTTATGACGCTGGGTACAAATAAATGCAGGAAATGATTTGGAATAAAAGGGAAAATACACGTCAAGATAAATTACGTTTCATTAATGTTCATGTCAAAGGTTAAATAACTGTTAATACTGTACATTTGAATCTGAAAAAAAAAATTGTATGTGACTGTATGTGTTTTTTCTTTTTTGCTGTTTTATTATTATTTTACTTATTTATTACTGATTGATTGATTTATTGTCTTTATTCTTAATTTGTTCATTTATTTATTTTTTATCTTTTTTTGTATAGAAAAATAAAAATTAAGATATTTGAGAACAGTGGAATGTTTTATCAGATATTTTGGTGTGGAAAACCGGAACCAAAGTACTGAAAAAGTGTAGGGTATAGCAGAAGCAAAAGCATTGAAGATAGTTTTTTTTTTTTTTTTTCCAGTTTTTAATAAATGCGTTTTGGGTTTTTTTTGAAAACTTGATGCGGCCCGGCTTCACCCAGAACCTGGCTCCGGTGGCCCCCAGGTAAATTGAGTTTGAGACCCCTGCTCTACAGGAAAGACTGTGACGTAAATATGGTCCCACTCATATGCTAAAAAGACCTTTAAGTTGTATGCATCGTAACTCTGTGGAAGTAAGTAACAAAGAAATAAATGAAAGTTGTAAAAGAGTTTATACTAAAAACTAAAAGTGTGACAGGTCACTTAAACATATACACAGTACACATATACTGTAGCTAGTTAATAAACAATAAATATAGCAACTTCTCAATCAATCAAAGTTCATTTCAGGCTTAAAATATTTACGCTTCACCCATTCCCAGCTGCCTCCCAGTCCACCCTGGACTGGTGGCCAGCCAATCACAGGGCACATATAGTCAAACAACCATTCACACTCACATTCATACCTATGGACAATTTGGAGTCGCCAATTAACCTAGCATGTTTTTGGAATGTGGGAGGAAACCGGAGTACCCGGAGAAAACCCACACATGCACGGGGAGAACATTCAAACTCCACACAGAGATGGCCGAGGGTGGAATTGAACCCTTGTCTCCAAGCTGTGAGGTCAGCGCACTAACCACTTTATCACCGTGCAGCCGACGAAAACGTAAAAAATAAATATTTCAACGAAGATTAACGTGTCTTGGTGTGATGAGCACTTTAATAATGCACTTTTATGTAACACAAGTTGTTATTATGTTGGGTGTCTATGCAATAAGAGACACAAGTGTGCAGTAAAGTACCTCATACTGTGAATAAGAAAAACACTCTGCAGGCCATGTGTCATCAAACATATTTTCACTTGTGTACAAAAGTGAATAGAAAAACAACCACCTCTTGCTCCTCCATTCACCTGGAGCCCTTCAATGTCTGCGTGCCATTGCCACAAAAAGCTTTCTAAAAGTGACTGTCAGCGCCTAACCATGTAGGCCATGATAATGTTAGCCATTTTCATAGAGGGAAGTGAGGGGGTACTTGGCTTTTTCAATAAACCTCTGGTGATGTGTTTTGTAATGCATTGGTTATACTTCACAGTAAAAAAAAAACATTCTGCTCCTTCAGCAGGCCAGAGCACTTCTCCCTAAATTGCCTTTTCTCCTACTGCCATTCGTTATGCTTTCCACTCGGCTGCACAGATATCATTTATTTATTTCATGAAACAACAACCCCGTCAAAACAAAACAACCTCCCCAACCCCACCTACAAACTGACAGCGGGACAAATGGACAGATGGGCAGCAGGATGCAAAGATGGATCAATGACAAATGGAAGAAGGCCACTATTGAGCCGGATAATTAAGATAATGAGAGAAAAAAAATTGACAGATCGTGGCGAGTGGTGCGATATTAACATCCTACCGGTTGGCGTAGCGGCCAAATACTTCACAGGAAGGTGGGAAAAATTGAGAGGGGAAAAAGAAAGAGTGGTCTCGAGTTAGTGATTCCCCATTATGTGAAAGTCAATTTTGCCTCCTGCCTCTCTTTTATCTGGTGCCATTAGGGAGGCTGTGTTTGTCTGCTGGCAGGGAAATTGGCCTGCTTTGTTTAGACTGGTGTCAGCTATAATGAAAAAGCGCCATCAACTCCAAATGTGGGCTGTATGCAGTGTCTATCTTGACACTCAGCAGATAATAACTATTGATTGCTATTCAGAGACGAGAAAAAAACAGAGTGGAAGAAAGAGTAAAGGAAGACGGACCGGACGAGTAAGTATCCCGGTCAGCTCCCTGTTTCAACAATGACAGTAGATTTTAACTGGGAGGGAGAAATATGCTATGATGAGCTATGCAATCAATTTGGGAGAGATCTTCCAGTAATCAGCATTCCCATTTCTATAAAAGATCATTTTTATGAGGTAGAGACCTGACCTCCATTTCTCAAGGCGGAAATATATTTATTTGGTTTTAATTCAACTTCCATATTCTGAATCCTTGATTTGTCTGCGTTCAAACCCCAACTTCTTTACCTTCTAATTAGGCATGCCGTCTGATTGTGGGAAAGTGTTCTCTTTACTGTAAATTGCAACTCACACTGCCTGCAAAAGTCAAGTCAGAGCTAATGTTTGATGTCATCCTCTTATATGGACCACAACTTGACGGCTCGCTTTGATGGTTTGGGTCCTTTCTGTTCCACTTAAGCCATGTTGGTTTTGGAAGCATGTGTTTCTATCTGTACACTCAGAATGCTAATGCTAAAACAACACTCGTGTAGTGTGCGGCCCCGATCAGTAATGCCTTAATCCAGGGGTCTCAAACTCAATTTACCTGGGGGCCACTGGAGCTAGGGTCTGGGCGAGACTGGGCCGCATCAGGTTTTCCAAAAAAAAAAAAGCGCATTTATTAAAAACAGAAAAATATACAAACTTTTTCAGTGCTTTGGTTCCGATCTTCTACAAGAAAAGCTCTGATAAAACATTCCACTGTTCTCAAATATCTTCATTTTAATTTTTCTACACAAAATAAGATGAAAAATAAATAAACAAATCAAGAATAAAGAAAATCAATCAATCAGTAATAAATAAATAAATATAATAATAATAATAAAATGGCAAATAATAAAAACTTAAGAAACCACATATAGTTGGTGGGTAGACAAATTATTTTTTTCAGATTAAAATGAACAAAGCATTATTAGAGCCCTGTAGACATGACAAAACACGACTATAGTCACATTTATACTTTTTATTTACAACATATTGCGCAACTGCAGGGTCTTGAGACACATGCTAACTCGCAAACTAGAGAGCTAGCGACCTAAACGGTAGCCTTCAAGTTATTTCCTTTAAACTTAAATAGCCAAAAACTTACCACTTCCACACGGATAGGGAGGATAACTATTAACAGTTATTTAACCTTACATGAACATTAATCAAACGTAATAATTTTTTCTGGGTACATGATACCATACAGCATCCATATCAAACTTGCGCGGGCCGCACTAACATTAAACTTTCATATCAAGGCGGGGGCCTCAAACTACTGTCCTACGGGCCACATTTGACCCGCATGTTTGAGACCCCTGCCTTAATCTATGCCAAAAACTGTCTATTGTATTCATCAACTTGCCGCAAGCATTTGGGAAATCCAGGTCTAATTGCGTCAAAACTGATGCAGCATATCATCAAGTTCACCCCAGGCGGGAAACAACTTTTTAGTCTCTGGTATCAGTCATACCAGCCTAAAGCCTTTCATGATTTAGACTATGCTTCTATACCTGTTTATTATGGCTTCTCTGGGCCGTCAATCCCAGCACTAAATCATGTAGATTGATTAAGCAGAATGTGTTCTATTTGACTTTTTCCAGTGCGACATCTACTTTGGGCTCTTGTTTGAGATGTACCTCATATGAAACACATTTTATATGCATAATCTATGTACCATAATATAGGAACTCATTTAATTTACTATTGAACCTATATAATTATTAGTTAGCGCTTATCCTCGCAAGGGTTGCGGGGGTTGCTGGAGCCTATCCCAGCTGTCTTTGGGCAAGAGGCGGGGTACACCCTGGACTGGTGGCCAGCCAATCACAGGGCACAGAGGGTTGGATTTGAACCCTGGTCACCGAGCTGTGAGGTCGGTGTGCTAACCACTCGTTTGCCGCGCAGCCCTCCATCACTATAACTTCAAAAATTAAATTAATGGATAATCCAATTAATCAATCACTTTAACTGCATTTGATTCATCATTTTTTTATATAAAAATGTAAATATCCTCTGATTTCAGCCTCTCAAATGTGAATATTTTTTAATTTCCTTAGTCGTTCATACAATACATATACCTATATTTAGGCTATAATACCTATATTTGTATTTTACACTTACACTTAGACAGACTGTATTGATGAGCCGCAGGTGATGTTTTTTTTGTCATCAGCTTTGAAAGGCATATGCCATATTTTTACGGAAATTGTCCAATACTGATCAGCGGCCGATGGATCACCGCATCCCGACTTGACTTTCATTTCGAATTTAGGAAGTATTTTTCATTGAAAAGTTCTGCAAAGGACAAATCAGGCAAACCAACAGGTGATGAATTCTCCCCAAGTGAGTCAGAGCTTTTCTTTCTGTCACTCACATACACCAGTGACTTAGAAAGATGCAGACACAACACAGACACCCGCTGGAAAAAAAAATCTCAATGTGCATGTTAGCAAACAGAAGGGGGATGCTAATTTTACGATAATTAAGCACAGTCATCAAATCTGTCAGTTCAAAAATAGAATATCTTTTTTTACTGCAAACTAACAGTTTCTGCCATGTGGGATCCAGATTGCACATTTACCATGAAAAATCCTGACATTTTGCCAGATATACAGGAGCTGCATGCTGTGTTAATATTCTGTACATAGGATAGATGACATAAGCACAGATCTCTCACATTTGCGTTAATTAAGTCCGTTTGAATTGCACCTCGGGCTCTACCTGATTCAGCAGAAGAAATCTTGTTAAGTGCGGTCAGCTGCATTTCTCCTTACTGAGCACTACAGCTGCAGGCCGTGACTTACGACGTGATCGCTATGTGCAAGAGACAGCTTTAACTCTATCACTACCCCAGAGAAAAATTTAAGAACTGCTTGCACATCTTCCTGTCTGTCTCCGGTGAGAGTACAACTTCTTCCAACAAAATCAGGGAGTCCAGGTTCAGTGCCAACATCCCAATGTCACACACGGTGAAAACCTATGCCGCCAAAGGCGACGGCCAAGTGCAGCATTTCTCGGGGCTGATTGGAGATTTTAACCACTGAGCCTTCGATTCTTCAAATGTTCCCACCTGTCTAAGCCAAAATAAATCCTGGTAAGAAGAGCTTTCTCGCCCACCTGGGTAGATGATGACGCACTACCTGCGATACACTCTCAGACATCCCATCTCCTTTCACTTTCTTCATCAAGAAAAAGTCTGACTAAGAGATAAACAAACTGATGTAGTACAACCGAGTTTGTGTTTTGGAGTTCTTTTTCATTCATTCATTTTCTACTGCTTATCCTATAGACAAACAACCATTCACACTCACATTCATACCTATGGACAATTTGGAGTTGCCAATTAACCTAGCATGTTTTTGGAATATGGGACGAAACCGGAGTACCCGGAGAAAACCCACGCATGCCAGGGCTCTACATTAAAAGCAAAAATTACTGGGGAATCCTTAAGGTGAGAACTACTAAAAAGAACTTGCCCCATGTAAAATGAAAAGACTGCCATAATGATATCATCTCATTTTTGTGGCATCACATGAGAATCTCAAATAAAGATGAAATGATTATCATTTCTTTTGGTTGTTTTCCTACATAGATTATGATTAAGTAGATCAAATAGTGTAGATGTATGTTAACATGGCATGCCATACTACCTTACACATCGTAGTCATAGTAAGCAGTGATTTTTCTAAGTTGTGCATCACAATGAAACATTATTGAATAGACACATTTGTGTACTAGTAAAGTGTTTTTAATGCAGAAAAAAATGCTCAATGGTCAAACAATAATTTGTGAAGCAAAGGTGAGAAAAATCCACAGAGAAATGGAAGCGCTAGATTTTGTAGCTTGTGCAAAATCAGCACTTGGTATTGGATCTAATCGGTGGTGTTTCATTGTGACCACTTCAAATTGTCACAGCAATGTGATTCACTCACCTGTGCCATCATTTGATTTGCTGCCGCTAATAAAATACTTGTTTAGGAGGCACTGGTTCATCACTTTTTGCTGTTTTCCTTCACAAGTTGTTGAAGAATTAGACCATGTTGGCAGGGACGCCATGATAGATGTTTTCCTAGTCAAACCATCGCTGATTGGTTGATCGCCAACAAGAACGGGTGTGGGTAAAACGCGGACTGTGGACTAAATAAAGGATTCTGATTGGTCCATTTCAAGATTTGCAAGGATTGGTTTGCAATTACCAGCGGAATTACGCAGTCCGTGTTTTACCAACACTCAACAAGAACCGCTTTTAAAAAAACTCTTGGCAGTATGGCATGCCAAAGTGCAATTTACTTGCCCCAATTTTGTTTTAACTTGCCCCGGGCCATCGGTACATCGTTACTGTCGAGCCCTGCATGCACAGGGAGAACGTGCAAACTCCACACAGCAATAACAGCATTTTCAAAAACCTTCACTCTAAATGTGGCTTTTTGCATTTTTTGCATTTTTACTCACAAAACCCAATGACTTAAATGTTTGTATGCATTTTTTCAAAAACAGTCTTTTGTCATCAGCCCTTGATTCAGGATCTACGGTATACTACCGCGAATTTGGTGTTCAAATCACCATATGCAGTGGGAGCGATACAGTTCCCTGAGATCAAACTGACACTTAAAATATTACCATACTGTGTAAGACCTCAGTGTACAGTTCCTTACTACTTAATACTGAGCAGACCTCAGTTCAATGGGATAACACTGCAAGTGTTTTCTTTGGCCTTTTTGCAACATACTGCAATGCTTGAGGTCATCAAATGAAATGTTGGCCACTACCTAAACAGTGGTACTTCACTTTTTGTTATTAATTTTTTTCCAAAGGAATAACAGGCCAACTTTGCCGTCCTCTATGAATAGTCCAACGTTCAACAAGGCCAGCATTGTTACTTTTTACTCAAATCTGAACTCTCAAAACAGCAAATATTATATTTTACAGGAATGCATTCACCTGTTAAAACATGCTTCTTTGTGCAACCAGTGCTCATGTGGCTGATTCTGAGCACATACTCGAAAAAAATGAAAGCCCACTGCCAAATACATCCACAGCCTGACGCAAAGATGGGGGCATTCCTTCATTTCAAAGATGGCCTCTTCTTCACTCTAGAACTCATGCATGGAAATTGGCCGCTTGATCCAGACACGGGATGGCGACCCAGCAGGAGTAGAACTACTTGGCAGAAATTGGAGAAAAGTATGAGTACAGAATCGACCATGGGGTCAAGGATTCCTGCAGCTAACATAGTCCTCATGTTGCAGGCACAGTGTGTGCAGTATTAGAAATGGGACTCGGTTTTCATGCATTAATTGCATACAGAGCAAAATCCCAATCACTGGTACTGGGAACAGGTCCACAGGGTACTTCAATTCAAGAGTTATTGTAATCAACATTACAAGCAGTCATTAAAAGGTTCTACTCTATGGCATTCACTTCCTCCTTGCCTGGGCTTTTGTGCGAGTGTATCGCCATGATGACGTGAAAGTACTGCACCAACTCCATTGTTGTTTGTGCTGGTAACCATCCAATCAATAGTGTATGTACTTTTTTTTTTGAACAATTATATTGTCTGATTGTGCGACCTCGTGAATGGTGTCATTAGTTAGCATATCAACTGATAATTTAGCAGAGCTACAAACATGGTCTGCGTGACCATTTAATGGCCGTGTCCAATTATAGAATTTCATATTACAGCCAACCCTGTTGGTAACAGACATAGAGTTGAGATTTTTTACTTTTTATGGTGCTTTTATGTTATTTTTTTTATCTGTCCAAATGGCAATGACATTTTGAATTGGGTTTGTAACCCCCAGTTTAATGAAATTGTTGCCAGTTCTACCTCAATCTTTATTGAATTTTACTGATATTTAAAGTGCACTTACAAACTGAATGTGAATTCATGATCTTAGTGAAATACTTAAGTCCACAACAAATACAGAACCACTGCTAGAAAAAGCCAAGCAGGAACAAAAGGCACAAAAGCCAGAATAATGTGAGGAAGCACGAGGGACAATCTGGCTCTGTCGCCATGCTTAAGAAGGCCAAGTTGAGTCATTAGCAGCATGTGTGCACCCGAGGCCCTGCCTCTGCAATGAAGTTGTTTGATATGACTAACAAAATGTTTTTCGTCCGCGACATTTTTCTTGGATTTCTCCATTCTGGTTGATCTTTGTGATGCCGTGATTGTGCCCGATAGCAACCTATTTTATTTCAATAAAGCCTTGGCTTGATTGATCACCTCGATCACCTCATCCTTTTGGGCTCTGCAGATGCACGTGCACTATATCTAGCAATTGAAACCATTGAGCTGATGAATGAATGGTGCTGTGGAAAGCCTCCCGAGCCTCATTTTTTCAAATTCAAAACACAAGTTTATGGGTGTTAGCCACATGGCTGTTTTAGCTGCCGTTTGATGTGAGCTACCGTGAGCCTCCGATACTCACCATACTCCGTCAAGTCTTTGTCAAATGCTGCTTTTTAACGGGCCTCCCCGTAAAGATAGTTGGCATGTGGTAGCAGTTAGCTTCCACAGGGCAGACATGATAGCTTAAGGTAAGACACCGATATGAAAGTGTTAGCCACAGGTCATGGTCACAAGCAGTGTTGGGCATGTTACTTATAAAAGTAATTAGTTATAGTTACAAGTTACTTCTCAAAAAAAGTGAGTTACTAACTGAGTTTCCCGCCCACGCCACAGCAAAGACGAGTACCATTACAGAGGATTGCATTTATTGCAGTCGACAGGTATTTCTGTGGGTTTGAGTTGCTCACACAAGACGTGAACAAAGTTTTTTTTCAGGGACATAATGTACATTTTACCTTTGACATCAACAAGGTTAAAGTAGTGTTTGTACTTCCATTTGGCAAACGCTGTCTTCTCACTTCTCACTGTCAGTCCTCCTCACTCGCCATCTCTCGCTATGTCGTTATATGCATCGCACTTTGGATGTGCTCTAAACACCCGCCCACTTGAGTTCTCTGATTGGCTGAAAACGCAATCTTACTAAACCTTACCTTATGTGCTTGAAACACCCGCCCACTTAAGTTCTCTGATTGGCTGGAAACGCAAGCTTACTACATCTTAGCCAATCCTCATTGCTTATGTGCTCTAAACACCCGCCCACTTAAGTTCTCTGATTGGCTGAAAACGCAATCTTACTAAAGCTTAGCCAATCCTCATTGCTTATGTGCTCTAAACACCCGCCCACTTAAGTTCTCTGATTGGCTGAAAACGCAATCTTACTAAAGCTTAGCCAATCCTCATTGCTTACGTTTTCGAAACACCCACCCACTCAAGTTCTCTGATTGGCTGAAGACGCAATTTTACTAAAACCTGAGGCAATCCTCATTGCTTTACGTATGTGGTTATCTGACCCTCTCCCTTGTTACTCTGCAACACTGTCACACTCTCACTGCGCTGCAGAGTAGTTATGAAGTCTGTGATATATTTTTAGGTGGCTTCAGTAACGTGCAGTAATGGTTGTCAAAAATGGTAATGGCGTTATGCTGACAGTAAAAGTAACTAGTTAGATTACCCGTTACTGAAAAAAGTAACGGCGTTAGTAACACCGTTATTCCCATCACTGGTCACAGGTCACTAATATTAAAATATGATTGGAAAAAAATATTGTCATTTTATATTTGGGTCAATACAGTAATTGATGTTTTTACATCTTATTATGTAAAGTCCTACAATTTTACAAGAATTGAAAATGATTATGCAGAAGATAATGCAGCTCTAAAGTCAAGGCAACATTTTTGAAAGCTTTCATCAATGGGCATATTTTACATTTCATCATAAAACAATAGTTTAAGAAGCAGGCGTGTAAAAAACACTATTTCTTTAGTGGAGTTCATGAAGCTAAGCAAGGCCATCAAACAATACATCTTTTTTCTACATACATAACTAGCCACGGCAAGTAAACACAAAACTTTTGAAGGAGAAGTAGGCATCCTACAGCTGAGTTAGTCTATCAGTAATCAGACTAATAAAAATGTAATTTGCATCTCCGTGTGTAGCTTGAAATGCCCTGGTGGAGCAAGATCAAATCAGAAAGGGAACATAATGTCAGCGGACTGAGCTTGCAATCAAAGTAATGAGCACCCATCCAGTGACCACTTTTTCCACAAAATTCAAATTGCTTACATTTTAAAATGCTGTGCATCACATGTATTTGTCACCCCATTCCGGATTCCTTTCTCTATTCCGAACTGCACCTTGCATTGTGGGTTGGATATAAGGCCAAAGAGAGATTGTGCGATCCATGCAATTTTGATGAAAATCAGTGGGGTGCAGGCAACAGTGTTTAGCTGTCACACAGCATAGCAGCAGGAGAAAGGGGAGAACATATAGGAAGAACATGGAGGGGAGTGGATAAATTGATCTATTCAGCAGGTGGCTGCAGTTTTTTATTTAAAAAAAATTGTTCATACACTCAAAAAATAAATGTTTAGCCTCAACAAAAAAAAATCAACGCAACAGTTTCCATTAGTCTTTCTTAGTTACGACAACTTAATTTGAAATTGCTTTGAACCAACAAACAATATTGCATTGCACAAATTAGCTTTTCCTCCTCACTCAAAGCTTATTTGAAGTAATGCTTACTGGGTAATTGTTGTCATGGGGACAAGTTTTTAAGTTCGTAAATCAAAGAAATATGTTAAAGTCAACTGACTTAATCATTTTATTCAAAGTAGTTTATTTGTTGTCTACTTAATTATAATAACAATGCACATAGCTTTTTAAGTAGCAGTAACTTAATATATATACTATATATATGTGTGTGTGTGTGTGTGTGTGTATTATGTTACCAAGCTAATTTTATTAAGTCATGGCAACTTGAATTTTGTTTTAAGCTTACCAACAATAAAATTTTAGTGTATATGACATTCTAAATTAAGTTCATGTAATAGCCAACATTATTATTTGAACATAACTTAAAAAAATAAAAAGAAAAAGGAAGTTTATCTAAATCAATTAATTACATTTTTTACATAGCATTTATGTATTAAATCAAGTGGTGTCAACAGATACTCTGAATTACTTTTTAGAGTGTACATAGTTGCAGAAATATACAAAAGCAACTGAAATCAGAAAGTAAAATAAGGTTCCTATGGTAATGACTTTCAATACTATGATACTGCAGTATCATAGCACATACTCATTCAAGGGAGCGAAAGTCTTATCAAATTCAAACACACATACACTAAAAATCCATATGTCCTTATTAAATTGGCTTGTCAGCATCTCGCTAATGATACAGGAGAAGATTGTTTAATGAGTCAAACTATGTAAAACACACACACGTTCTTTCTGTAATTAAACAAAAACATATGTATTTCTAAATCTATAATCCCCCAAAAATCAGCAGAAATTGAACAGACAAACAAAAAAACATCCGGATCTTGGATTAAGGGGATCAATGTGCACTTTTGATCATTTCATCTTGTATTTCCTTTCCCTGCCCCTTGAGAACCTTTTTTTACACGTCTAAGGCAATAATTGCCTGGGCCAAATTGTATTTTCAGTCCAACTCTGCTTCCATTCACTTATTTAATAATATCAGTGTTGAAGATTAATTTGAATTAATTAATTAATTTTAGGGCGGCAGTCCGGTCCAGTGGTTAGCACGCAGACCTCACAGCTAGGAGACCAGGGTTCAATTCCACCCTTGGCCATCTCTGTGTGGAGTTTGCATGTTCTCCCCGTGCATGCGTGGCCACTCCAAATTGTCCATAGGTATGAATGTGAGTGTGAATGGTTGTTTGTCTATATGTGCTCTGTGATTGGCTGGCGACCAGTCCAGGGTGTACTCCACCTCTCACCCGAAGACAGCTGGGATAGGCTCCAACACCCCCGTGACCCTCGTGAGGAAAACGGTAGAAAATGAATGAATTAATTAATTTTATCGTACTGACACCTGACATGTAAAAATGAGTACCTTGGCAGTTACAAAACTTTTTAGCATCGAACCCTTCACTCTGGTTCGCGCTTCGATTTTTAGCATTTTTAATAAATAAAAAATATGCGAATTGTAATCATTTTTAATCTAAATCATTAATTTCCAAGCATAAAAATGGCTAAATGAAGTAAATGAATGTAGTATTTTACATTAGACACCAGGTGTCAGTAACTGCTGGGTAAGGCAAGAACCAGACTTCATCGCCGGAACACAATCAATCTGATTATATCTACGATGGTGGGTAAAGGTTACTATAGGGTTGTTATTTCATGCTTAGAAGGCTCTAATAATGGGTGCACAGCTCCATTGAATGTGTACTGTACTGTGATGTCACAGTGAGCCGGACTTCCTTATATGGGCGTGCCCGGGTACTAGCTGTACTCGCTGTTAGCTAGTGGGACCAATCATAGAGGAATGGCCGTGCCCTGAGGTGGGCCATGGGTGGGATAAATTAAAACAGTTTTGGAAATCCAAGGAAATACAGTTGGAACAGATGCGGATTCTGGAAGATCTAGAAAGCTTTCTTTGCGGATTATCATGTGTTATTCTATAATTATTATTCTATTTCTATTATTCTGTAATTATTGTATAAGTATTTTCTCTTTGGAGAGCCCTTCAATGACACTAGTAAAGAGAGCAACATCCCCAAGGACTCTTTAATAGTCATTCTAATGCAACTAAAACACAAGAGCTGAATAAACAACAACCTGCATGTTCCATCGTTATTATTTCATCTACCAGTCGAGCACGTTGGCTTCCCACAATTCCTCTCGCTTTCTCGTCATATCAATTTTAGCCTCAGGAGGGTTATTTTGAGAAATGGCTGAGCCAAGAACAAATCCTCTCTCATTGTTGTTGTTGACTTATTCAGTTATTCGACCGTGTGGCAAAATGGACGTACATTTATCCTCAAATGGAACCTTTTGGCTCTGAATGATTAATTGTCAAAACCTCTTGGTGGATGGCTTTAGCTGCAAAGGGCTCTCCACTGGTTCTTGAGACACCACAACAATGTAGCTTTTAGGAAGACACATCAATGATAGCAAAATGATCGTTTGAGTACATTTATTACCATATTGACCTGAATGGATTGTAAAGTGACTGTGGCCTGTTTTTCAATACGTATTTTGGGGAAAAATAAATCTTATATGTGTTTTAATCCTGGTTTCAATGTCAGTAAAATAACAACTGCTAGCTTGCAATGCAGTTTTTTGTTGACTCTTTGGTATGGGTGAGTGACAGTCAAAAAAGTTCAGGCTTGGAAATGTCAGTCAATTCACCGGTGACAACAGGACAGCTGAATTTTTTCACAAAGGCACCTAAAATGTGTCAAAACATTGTAATGGCTATTGTCGAGGAAACAAGCTAGGGGTCATCCGGCGGTCATCCGGTTATCAATGAGTTCTGTTCCGACAACGTGCTTCATTCATCCATTTTCTTTACCGCTTATCCTCACTAGGGGATGCTAGGTATGCTGGAGCCAATCCCAGCTACACCCTGGACTGGGTGTAGCTAATCACAGGGAACATATACACAAACAACCATTCACACTCACATGAAGCATCTCGGGGAAGCTCAGGGACGGGTCACCAGGACTAAACACGCTTAGGCTGTGTTTCAGTTTGATGCTGCCAAAATCTGGAACAGTCCGGATACATACGTATATCCGGAATATGTGGAACAATTGTCAACTTTGACGATGTTCAAATGCAGCTGAAAACACTTCCTGTTCAACAGTGCTAACTGAAAATATTTTACCTGCACTCTGCATTTTAATTTTTTTTTTGTTTTGTTTTTTGTTTTATGCAATGATTTATGGAATTTTATGTAATGATTTTAGAATTATTCTATGCTTTTTTTATGGATGATTTTACCCACGACGAACTTTGAATTATCTCCTGTATGAATTGTGCTTTATAAATGAACTTGCCTTCTAAGGATGAGCTGGATACTCGTTTTAAATGAGTATCCCTTATGGATAATGCATTTTTGCTTATTATGAATATGAAATGAGTACAGCTGTGAATTATCCATATCCGTAAGGGAAATCCTTATTGTGTTTGTATACTTTGTATTGTATACTGTGCTGTAGTTGTTGGGAATAAAGTTTATTAAAAACAACAGAGGGCTGCACGGCAGTCGAGTGGTTAGCACGCAGACCTCACAGCTAGGACACCAGGGTTCAATTCCACCCTCGGCCATCTCTGTGTGGAGTTTGCATGTTCTCCCCGTGCATGCGTGGGTTTTCTCCGGGTACTCCGGTTTCCTCCCACATTCCAAAAACATGCTAGGTTAATTGGCCACTCCAAATTGTCCATAGGTATGAATGTGAGTGTGAATGGTTGTTTGTCTATATGTGCCCTGTGATTGGCTGGCCACCAGTCCAGGGTGTACCCCGCCTCTCGCTCGAAGACAGCTGGGATAGGCTCCAGCACCCCCGCGACCCTCGTGAGGAAAAGCAGTAAAAAATGAATGAATGAATGAATGAAATGTGTGTTGTTTTTCTCCCTTTTTTAGTCGGGAACTGATATTTTCTTGCTGGAGCCTATCCCAGCTGTCTTCGGTAGAAAATGAATGAATGAGTAAAAAAACAACAGATGCAGATATTGTCACGTGTACTCCATGCCTATTGCCTTGCCTATTATGTCTACTATATTGGGTAATAGCAGTGTAAAGGTGAGCATAGGGGTGTTACTTAATGTCTTGAGGGCTCTAATAATGTTAAAAACTGTGTTTAAAAGGTTGCAAACACATTTTCTATGCTAACAATGAAAATATTCCATTTTTAAATAAGGAATCCTACTTGGTAGAAATTCACATATCACATTTGAGTCTGGAACCAATTACTAACAAAGGATTTTCCGTAGTACTATTCAAAAAGTGTTGTGAAATCATGACTGAAAACTTTTCCTCACTAAATTCAGGAGTGAATGTGATTACATGCACACCCAGAGAGATAGCTCTACTTTTTAATCCCATGAGGGAAATGACAGAATGGTGTACTGGTTTTGGCACTGACCCGTTCCACCGCCACTACCAGAGCTCCAGTCTGTAATTGCAACGTGTCAGACAGAGCGGTGAGTGGAACCAATGCAGATGTGATTAGTCTGGCTAGGGGGTAAATGAAAACCATTATCCAGGTTTTTCCTCTCAATGCCGCATCTTCATGCAAGACACAGCAGAGGTTATTTGAATTGCTAAATCCGTACTCTCAACACTCACTTGGTGCTGGACAATCTGAAGGGAAGACAAGCTCCTTACCTGCTGAGTTTGTTTTGTTTTGTCATGTGCCTCAGAATGAACAGCTGCTGTTCAACACATTGTGCCCTGGGGGGGTAATGAGTTTATATTTTGGGTTTAAAAAGCAATAAAAAAAACAACAAAAAATGAATCAGAGCATACCTGCAGTAGTAGTAGTATCTATTCTGGCACTGACACCCCCTTTTAACGCCTCAGATTAGGTAGTCAACCACCAAGAGGGAATTTCACAGATTTGAGTCACTAGAAACACATTTCAGAGAATTTTGTTTCAGTGCTGCTCACAGAGAACCTCAAAAAAAAAAACATTTCAGTACAAGACCAAAACACATTTTTATTATTGTTATTTCACTTGCACTGAAGAGAGGTTGTATTTGTATTTATATTTGAATCGATAGGATACACAGTAACATCCATCCGTCCATCTATCCATCCATTTTCATGCCACTTATCCTCACGAGAGTGACAGGAGTATGCTGGAGCCTATCCCAGCTGTCTTTGGGCCAAAGGCAGAGTAAACCCTCGACTGGCCGCCAGCCAATTGCCGGGCAAATATAGAAAAACACTAATACACTCATTTGCTTTACAGACATAACAATTATTTTTGCAGATAGCTTAGTCTAAGCCAATCAATCCCAGCCATTTTTGACTATTTTGACCGATTTTTCATGGCCTACAAGGATAAAATGGAAACAATGCCACAACCTAAACAACAAAAAAGGCTGTTCTACATTAAAATATTTTTTTTACAAATTAAGTATTTACAATTTTCACATTTGGCATTCAAATTTCCCCTCAATACGTAATTTCCTCCACGCTATAAGAGTCTGTGCCTTTTCACTACCTGGTTGCTGTGCTGCATGTATTTCTATGGAAGCGCTGCAGGCCAAATTTTCATAAAATGCACTTCTGCCATCTTGTGGCATCACCACCTGTTCCAGCTTAAAATTGCACCAAATATGTTCTCTTCTATTGTGGAGTTGCATCATCACCTATTGTTGCCGATAGCGCAGGGGTCTCAAACTCAATTTACCTGGGGGCCACTGGAGCTAGGGTCTGGGCAAGGCTGGGCCGCATCAGGTTTTCCAAAAAAAAAAAAACGCATTTATAAAAAACTGAAAAATATACAAACTTTTTCAGTGCTTTGGTTCCGATTTTCTACAATAAAAGCCCTGATAAAACATTCCACTGTTCTCAAATATCTTAATTTGTATTTTTCTGCACAAAATAAGATGAAAAATAAATAAACAAATCAAGAATAAAGAAAATCAATCAATCAGTAATAAATAAATATAATAATAATAATAAAACGGCAAATAATAAAAACTTAAGAAACCACATATAGTTGGTGGGTAGACAAATTATTTTTTTCAGATTAAAATTAACAAAGCATTATTAGAACCCTGACAAAACACAAATATAGTCACATTTATATTTTTTTATTTACAACATATTGCGCAACTGCAGGGTCTTGAGACACATGCGAACTCGCAAACTAGAGAGCTAGCGACCTAAACGGTAGCCTTCAAGTTATTTCCTTTAAACTTAAATAGCCAAAAACTTACCACTTCCACACGGATAGGGAGGATAACTATTAACAGTTATTTAACCTTTAACATGAACATTAATCAAACGTAATATTTTTTTCTGGGTACATGATACCATACAGCATCCATATCAAACTTGCGCGGGCCGCACTAACATTAAACTTTCAAATCAAGGCGGGGGCCTCAAACTAGTGTCCTGTGGGCCACATTTGGCCCGCGGGCCGCGTGTTTGATACCCCTGCTATAGCTCAACAAGATGTAACTGATGTAAAACTATGTCTTAGGTAAACACGTGTTGGTAGTGAATGACTTACATTCCCCCCCAGCCCCCCGGAATATGCTTATATGCGCCACAGCTTTCCATTTTGTTGCATTTTCCTGATTTCACTTTCAAGTTCAATCTATACAGTTCGGATAAATAAATAGACATCAGTTTCTTGAAAACATTTCTGTCCCCTTGAGGGTCATGGCAGAAAATAATTGAGAAGACCTATATTTTAATGTCATAATTTTTGTTACATTTCTGACAGTAAAATCATTAAACATAATGGTAGTTATATTAAATTAAGAATAATGTTTTAGATCATTCTCTTAATTGCAACAATAGAAGACTGATGTCTGATGTTTTCCTTTCTTAAAGTAAAAAAAAAAGGACAAAATTCCCCACATATGGATTAGCGTCTAATGCATTTCTTTTTACACAAAGTACACAGTACACACACACACACAATGTCTGCACCAGTGATTTAAGGAAAATAATTACTTCAATTTCCCTTAATGGTTATCTGTACACAACTTCCAGCAAATATTTCTGAGTAAGTTATTAGCGCAAAACTTCTCTGCAATAAAGTTATGGAGTTTGCCTGCTAAATACCATAACAGCACAATGCAAACGAATATGTTATTCTCATTTAATGAGCAATGAAGCATTGCGTGCTTAGGAAAGCTTAATAGTACAAAAGGGACCTATTCCAAATGATAAAAGAGACTCATTTTAACAGCAGCATGCCTCTGTGGCACAGAGAAGAAATGTGCAAACAAGACTATTTGGACTCCTTGGAAACACTGGCCCGATATGGTGGAACCTCCAAGTCAACAACCAGAATATGTTGGTAAAGTATGCCTCCATTATATAAGTCAGAATCATACATTAACATCTAAATCAGGGGTCTCAAACACGCGGCCCGCGGGCCGAATGTGGCCCGCAGGACACTAGTTTGATATAAGTTTAATGTTAGTGCGGCCCGCACAAGTTTGATATGGATGCTGTATGGTATCATGTACCCAGAAAAAATTAAGTTTGATTAATGTTCATGTTAAAGGTTAAATAACTGTTAATAGTTATCCTCCCTATCCGTGTGGAAGTGGTACGTTTTTGGCTATTTAAGTTTAAAGGAAATAACTTGAAGGCTATCGTTTAGGTCGCTAGATCACAAAAAAAAGGAATTACCCTGAATTGACCTGATAAAAGATCAATATAAGTGAAAAGATTAATATAAGTCAATCCCCTTACTTATGTGTGTGTGTGTGTGTGTGTGTGAGTGACAGGTGGAAAACCTTAAGGTGAGAATGTTTGCCGTTTGCGTATATAAATGTTACATTAAAACATAACTTTTTAAAATGGTAATACCGTCTTCTTTACTTTAGCGAATTGTGTTCAACTTTGAAGGTTCTTGTTGTGCAGCGTTTGGTAATTGGTTGAGTGCTGAATTCCGGACCACTGCTTAAGGCACATAAAAGCATGTCTGGATTGAACAGTTTTTCTCCTTAATGCAAGGTTTACAAGGTTTAAGCAACGTCAACAACTCTGACCATGGTGCTTTAAAATCTCGCTAGACACTGAAAGTAATACAGTAATTCAATAAAATGTGCTCCAATATATATCTTGCATAAACAAAAGCATAATAAGTCATATATTCTGAGATAGAAACACACTGACACACACACACGTGCTATGGAGACATGGCAGGTAAATAAGCTGGAAAAGTAGTGCTGCGTAGTGGGTAATGAGTGCTGATTGTTTGTGACGGTGCCTGTAGTATATATGGCTGATTTCCCAGCTGAGGGACGAGGGCTTTGCACACATCCAGGCTGTCAGGAAAAGACAGAAAATGGGCCCCATAGCTACAGAACTGCTAAAAAAAAAAACACAAACACCTCACTATTAGTGTCAGACAGCAGACACAGGCAGAGAGTGATGATGTGAGTATTTTAAATATTTGGTGATGGCAATTCACGTCTAATTGCATGTAAATCTGCACTTATACATTATTATATTATTATATTTTCAGATTTTGATCATTTTAATATTTTTTTAACTGCAGAACACGCCAAGTGACACTTTTATTTTAACAAAATACTGTTTTAAACAAACTGTACGGTGGAACCTTGGTTAGTGTCATCAATCCTTTCCAGAAGATCCCACTCAAACCGAACACCCAAAAATGTCCAACTAAAAATCACAAGTTAGCGTGCAGACCTCGCAGCTAGGAGACCAGGGTTCAATTCCACCCTCGGCCATCTCTGTGTGGAGTTTGCATGTTCTCCCTGTGCATGCGTGGGTTTTCTCCGGGTACTCCGGTTTCCTCCCACATTCCAAAAACATGCTAGGTTAATTGGCCACTCCAAATTGTCCATAGGTATGAATGTGAGTGTGAATGGTTGTTTGTCTATATGTGCCCTGTGATTGGCTGAAAAATGAATGAATGAATGAATGAATGAATAAACAAAGCCTAATCCAAATTTCACTAATTTTTCCACCGCACCAAATAGAAGAGAAATATTGTACAATAAACTACATGTCATCTGTAGACACTTTGTGTGGCAACAAAGAGACTAAACCATAGTAGACGTTGGGGGTGATTTTGTTGATGTATTACGCCTAGTAAATTTATCACTTTTGTGATAAAAGTTGTGCCGCAAAATTTGCATTTGCAGTAATTTATTAGAGATTATGAGAATCAGCACCTTTATCCTTTTGGGGACATGCTGCTGTGTCAATCTCTTATCTTGTCATTACCGTTTGACATATTTTCCCTTAAGGGGCCATAAAGTTACTGACTAAACATTTAGCTGAGTGATGTGCCTGAACATGGTATATTATTTTTATTAGGCTGAACTTTGGACATCCAAGCCTGTCATTGACAACGCCAAGCAAAAGTAAACGGTGGATGGCGTCATATTCATGGTTCAGTCATGATGTCCCTTGTGGATTTGTGGATTTTGGTCCAAAATATACATTTTATATAAATGTATTATACATTTTTATATTAGTTACAATGCTTTTGAAAAATATATATTTTATAATATATATTTTATAAATATATATATATTTTTTAATTATTTATTTTTTCCAAAATAGTCTTTTTTTCCTACAGAAAAACACTTTTTATTCTCCTAGGTTGAGCCCCTCCCAATTCAGCATTCCTGTCTCCCTCAAATTCACAGAATATTGGTCCAAATTTTTTTAATGAAAAACATGTATTTATAATTAATTTGAAAATATTATGTTTTTTCTAATATATATCTATAGATTTTTTTTACAGTAATTTTTTTCCAGCATAAAACAATTCATTTCATTCATTTTCCACCACTTAGCCTCACGAGGGTCGCAGGGGTGCTGGAAGCACAGGTACACCCCGGACTGGTGGCCAGCCAATCACAGGGCACATATAGACAAACAACCATTCACACTCACATTCATACCTATGGACAATTTGGAGTGGCCAATTAACCTAGCATGTTTTTGGAATGTGGGAGGAAACCGGAGTACCCGGAGAAAACCCACGCATGCACGGGGAGAACATGCAAACTCCACACAGAGATGGCCGAGAGGGGAATTTAACTCAGGTCTCCTAGCTGTGTGGCCTGTGCACTAACCACTCAGCAGCCATATAAAACAATTAATTACAATAAATTATTGTTTTTTTGCAGGTAGTCTGGTTTCCTCCCACATTTCAAAAAGAAAATAGGTATGAATGTGAGTCCCCAGCCCATCTGAGCCTCCTTCGGTGTTTCACATGTACAGGTTATTTGGCCCAGACCATAACATGTGCCCATCCTTCATAGATTTCCTGACAGGTTTATGCAGATATATCACCAGACGTACAGCATACTGTGATCTGTTTCTGTCATAAAGCCCGTACCGTTGTCAAACTGTCCTTGGGACTGTAACTAGGGCAAACAAGGAGGACCTTGACCTTTGTCTCCATATGCCTCTGCAGTATCAGCGGTCTACATTCATTCATTGCAATTTCCATATGATGTCAACAACACACCTACCAGAGTCCTTGATGACTTATTTTGTATTAATTTGCTCCTTGGGCTTGGTAACTTCGACTGACCTAAACATCTAGCTTGTCGCTGACCTTGACTCCACCTGTCAACAGTACCTAATTATCCTTTTCGTCATGGAACTGGCTTCTATCTTACTCTCTCCCTATCGATTTTGGTCATTTTGTACCTGAACTTAGTCATTAATCTGATTATGACAGTGCATGGGTCCAGTTCATTAGGCTGGGCCAGCTGTAACGGAGGCAGATGCCCACAGGGCCATAAGGATTCATCACAGAGTCACCGAGGCCTGAAGAACACGCCGCATAGGACAACATGGCGCTCAAAACACACACAGAACACAGTACTGCTTATTCCCTGAGAAAATACAACATCTACAATACAAACACGTGATATTGTACTTTTCCACAGCAAAGAACAAAATTATAAACAAAATAACAGAGAGAATTGAAAAATAAGCAGTACTTTTACAATAATAAATTGAAAGTTTAAAAAAAAGTTGTAATCTAACAATAACGTTGTGATATTAATATTATAGTCATTTTAGTAGCATAAAGTTGGCATATCGACGAAAAACTATGTTTTTTTTACAATTTGTAATATAGTGTGAAACAAACAAAACATAATTAAGTTGTAATTTGGGGGAATTTAAGTTGCAGGAAAAAGTAATATAATTAAGTTAAAAAAAGAGTTTTGGCCACTTCCTTGCATTTCATGTACAGTCAACTGTACAAAAGTATTGTGAGATTTTATCTTGGCCGTGATCCAAAATGGTTGCGTAAACAAACCAACAACATTTTGTTATGCACCTCAGTTGCATGCTAACCAAGTGGGCTAACGCAAGCCAAGGCTGAAGTTGAGCAAAAAATTTGGATGTTAACCAAAAAACATGCCTACCGAATTGGACTTTAACCGAGGCACTGCACAATGTACTTCCGATATTTCGATATTTCCACCACCATTACTGCTTCTTCGTCCTTGTGACAGCTGCCATGGTAACAATGCAACCATGACTCTTGGAATACGGACGGCACATTCGTGACTTTCTATGGTGACCTGGAGACCTGGAAAGGTAGCATTGCATACGCATACTTCTACTCAAGGTGGAATCTATGAACCAAAAATGGTGTGAAAGTGTGCATACTCCACTTTTTATACTGTAACTTAGAGTATTATTCTCCGTACCGTACGCACATTCAAGGTTTCTGCCGCACATAAACCTTGAGCTAGAATTCCACTCACATTTTTATAGATGAATCCCCCAGAACAATGTTTTTCTGCAATTGCTCCTTCTTAGCTACTTTATATCCCATAATTGAGCATGGTGGTCAAATGACGAGCCCAGTTTAAATCAATACTGTGCCGCATCCTTGCAACAGCTTGTTTCATTTGACATTTTAAACGGAAACATGTTTGCTGGTTGGGCAATAAAATGGTGGCTGTTGTTCTTTTGTAGTGCACAAAATTGTTTATCGACTTGGAAATGTGCAAGGGGTCATCTTACGTCAGTCTTTCAAGTCCTCCAGAGACTCCAGCAAGCTCCCCTTTTATATGTGCGCCAATACACAAGATTGATCAAACACGAGGTACACACATCCAAAGGAAAGCAGTCTTGTCAACACTTGTTGTTCAACTATTCAGAAACGCACATTTTATTCTACACTATAAAGACGATAAAGAAATTTTCATCGGTCACATCATAAAGCAATCAGTGGTGCCACATCCTTACGGGTGGATTCACACTGCAATGATTTTGTGCTTCTGTTCGATTTATGTGACTATGATGTGACCCAAGTCCTGGTTTCCGAGGACATGTCTTGTTTTCATATCCTTCTGATAATATTGTCCTGGTGTTCATTGTTTTTTCATTGGGACGTTAAATTGAGCAGCATTAGGGCACTTTGCTGTAATATAATCCCTGAGTGGCTGACGTGTGGGCAGCTTATTGAAATAGTGTTGCCAAAGCTGCAAAAAGCGAAAGAAAAAGCAGAGCATATGCACTGACTTCATCCTGACATCAGGTTGCTGAGTCATGTTCTTGCTGATTTTTGAACATTTTTGAACATTTTTGAAAAAATTTTAAAATGTTTGAAACTTTTTGAACATTTTTGAACATTTTTGAACATTTTTGAACATTTTTGAACGTTTGGCCCCGAGTCTTTGAGGTTGTATATGGTATTTTGTATTCTAACAACTTTTTTTTTAACCATACAGAATACATACTTTAAATGTATTGAAATTATAAGGCATCTTTGTCAAAACTTTGAGTATCATTCAAGTATTTCATTGTCCTGTTTTTTGGGGA
Organism: Doryrhamphus excisus; assembly: GCF_037039965.1. Lineage (NCBI taxonomy): Eukaryota > Metazoa > Chordata > Actinopteri > Syngnathiformes > Syngnathidae > Doryrhamphus > Doryrhamphus excisus. The sequence continues at coordinate 20,265,657 of NC_136362.1, forward strand.
TGCAAATATGTCCACCCTGCCATATTCCATATCACATCTGTTTGTTTCGTTTTAGTAAATGCACAGCGACTCCTCATGTGTTCACATCATATTATCGGATGATCTAACAATACAATACGGTAATCCCTCATTTATCACGGTGAAGTGGTTCCCGACTGTGATAAGGTATTTCCACAAATTAGGATTCCTTCCTTATAAATCGAATATCTTTGTAGTTAGAGCATAGAAATCATGTTTAGGACCTTCTGAAGGTATTTGCTCAATTTTGTTAGCTAAAGATAAAAGCAAACACATAGTCTCACAAATACAAAGGATACTTTGGATATAAAGGATACACGCACCCACACATAAAAAAAAGAGGACTAACGTGACATCTGACAGTTAAGGTGGAAACATCGAGTACGCATATGACAACTTGCTTTGCAACAAAGGAAAAGCAGAATGTTCCAGACTCCTTGATGCCCCAGTGAAGCCTTGATGCAAAGGAAAGATGCCTTGATGCCACAGCGAACAAACAAAAGTAGAAACACCATGAAAGCGGTTCAAGCAAGGGCAGTGGCGAAAGCTGATTGGTCCAGGACTCCAGCATCAGGACTCCAGCCTCGAATGTATAAAAGACCGGGCAGGGAAAGGAAGGGTGCTTTTTGCAGCTGCGCTGTAATAAGACCTGCTTACTTGTAGGCATACAGGGAGTGCAGATAAGCCCGGACGTCTGTATTAGGTATTGTTGTCAGGAATAAATAATCTGGTTCTCATTCTGTGATTTGGTTCTTTGAGATTCCCTTATCCTCTATTTGAAACCCACTTAGAGTCCTCAGGGAGGGATTTCTACACTTCTAAATGTGTTTATAACATAATTAGAGCCTTCAAGACATGAAATAACACCCCTATAGTCACCTTCACACTCGTATTACCCAATTTAGTAGACATAATAACAGAAAATAAACCATTCAAGACATAGACCAGACACAGTTCAGGTGCTAAAGGAGCTGAGTGGGTAGCGGACACAAAGTGACGTTGGGGTTTCAGAGTTGAATTTTAGCCTGGCGTGGTTTACGGCTAGGGATTATCGCGCCCCTTGTGAGATAATTCAACCCCACAATAAAAGCTGTGCCAGTGATCAAGTCTGGTGCTTGTGTGTCACCTGGTGACCGGTGGTAGAATACTACATATAATCAGTGTCATCATCGCAGAAACAGCTTGATTTATGAATATCTTTTGAAATTCAAAGCATACGGTAACGTATCACTGCTCATATCGATATTTTGACAGTGAGTGTCAACTTTGAAGAAGCCTCTTTGATGGTTGACATTTTAAAAGTGACACAAAAGAATACTGCTGTGTTGCTAGGATGTTAGCGTATGTGTGCCCTCAAAACCAAGATGGTTTCACTTCTCCCTACCTGAAGACAATTCATTATTATTAGAATATATGCAGATCAGTTTGTAATTACAATACCAAAGGCTTCATTTTCTAATTCTCTAATTGCATGTGTGTGTGTGCATACATGTGTGGAAGCTTTGATTGGTCTTTCATGCGCCGTTGCATTCTGGCCGGGTAACGTTTTTGCTTTGCTTGAAGCTCCTTGACTTCTCTTCCCTTTCACTCATCTCTGCCCCCCCCCAATCCATTCGTCTCTCTCATGTTTAGTAGCTGTAGGCCATGGCTAATGTGAAACAGTATATAGATGTGATTTCTATAGCTCGGCTGGAGACCCAAACCTCATCACCAAACTGGTGATGTGAGCGAATCCTGGATGGTAGGACTGAAATGAATCCAGCTGGAGACCGCAGACCCAGACTCAAAATCACAGTCATCAGTTCATGATCGCTTGGATTCCATGAGCACACAAAAGGACAATGAGAGCAGGGCTGGACAATGCGCTTATGAAATAAAAACCTCAGGAGGAAAATATGAAATTGAGCCTGTGGAATGTGCACTTTTAGAGCTCAGAGGTCCACACACACGGTGTATGACATCACCCTCTCTTATGCTACTTTTGAATTATTAATTAGCAGCCTTCTTTCCTCTGAGAGGTAAAGTGCCATCTAAGACCTTCTGGGTTTTGGCTTGCCGTGTCATCTTCTCACATCCTATCCAACACTTTTACTAAAGCTATGGTTAAAATACAACATTTTTAAAGCTGCTATGATGTTATTACAAGTAGACTTGCTTCACTTTGTGTTTTTTTTTTTGCTACTAAAGGTTTGTCTGGTTAGTTTCAGGCCAACCGCTTCCATCCTCATCGATTTTAGCCACAGCAGGCAATGGTTTTAAGAAAGGAAAAAAGAGAAAAAATCCCACTGTTCACTCTTTTGAAGGACCACAAAGACCTTGGCTCACCAAGCATGAACAGAAGGCAACGTTACAGAGAAGAGCCGTCAACCATGTGTGATTATGGATCCCGCTGCTTTTGTTGGACAGAGATTACAGGTCTTGCATACTATTTTACTGATTGGCCTGTTGTTCCTGTAAATTCCAAGGATGGATGTAAGGTTGTTTTTTTTATATATATTTTTAAATGTCACAACCAACTAACCACTTATGACAACAGAACCGCATCACCTCATGATGACAATTTGATTATTTGGTCCAGTCCTCTACGTAGCCAATGTGGAGATTAGAATGCACATTTGACGGACCGAGATCACAAAAACATGACTTTTCCTTGGGTTTTGATATTATGTCCAAACGATTGTAGGACTTTAGCAATCAAATTTAATAAAAAATGATGTTAGGGAAAAAACTCTCAGCATTTTATGGTTTTTATCATTAGAAATATGCAACAGTACCACAAATGTTTTCATATTTTGATCATTTTAATATTTTTTTTAACTGCAGAACACATCAAGTGACACTTGACACAGTACAGTGGAACCTTGGTTAGTGTCATCAATCCTTTCCAGAAGATCCAACTCAAACCTAACACCCAAAAATGTCCAACTAAAAATTAGCACACAGAACTCGCAGCTAGGGGACCAGGGTTCAATTCCACCCACAGCCATCTCTGTGTGGAGTTTGCATGTTCTCCCCGTGCATGCGTGGGTTTTCTCCGGGTACTCCGGTTTCCTCCCACATTCCAAAAACATGCTAGGTTAATTGGTGACTCCAAATTGTCCATAGGTATGAATGTGAGTGTGAATGGTTGTTTGTCTATATGTGCCCTGTGATTGGCTGGCCACCAGTCCAGGGTGTACTTGTGCCTCCAGCACCCCTGCGACCCTTGTGAGGATAAGTATTAGAAAATGAATGAAATGAATTGTTTTATGCTGGAAAAAAATTATATGATATTATATGAAAATTATTATATTATAATTATTATATTATATGAAAATCTATACATATATTAGAAAAAAACATATTTTCAAATTAATTATAAATACATGTTTTTCATTAAAAAAAAATTTGGACCAAGATTCTGTGAATTTGAGGGAGACGGGAATGCTGAATTGGGAATACAAAAATAAATAATTAAAAATGTATATTTAAAAAAATATATATTTTCAAAAGCATTGTAACCAACATAAAAATGTATAATACATTTAAATAAAATGTGTATTTTGGACCAAAATCCACAAATCCATAAGGGACGTGATGACTGAATCATGAATACGACGGCATCCACCGTTTACTTTTGCTTGGCCAAAGACAGCTGGGATAGGCTCCCGCAACCCTCGTGAGGAAAAGCGGCAGAAAATGAATGAATGAATGAATGAATGAATATTCTGAAAGCAAATCTGAAATGCATATGAACACATTTAACATCACCATTACCTTGGCTGAAGACGTGATCGTCGACAAAGACCTTTGGGAGGCAGTGAAATCCATACGAATTCCACCTTCATGTTTTGCTATGAGTTATTTCTTTTGATTCAGTTGTGTACCTCACCTTGTTTTATTTATAAGTTTGGCTCCATTATGATTGATTTCGCAGCTGTGATTAATAAGAAAAGCAGAGATTTGACGAAATGCACATCTTATGTCTCAGTACATGGAGGAAGCAAGACTTCAGAATAACACAACCAAGTCTGCTGAGGTTTCTTTTTCAGGCCAAACTGTGTTTGATTCATGGATGCCGTCCATAGTTTGTCATGTCGTTGTTCTTTAGGCCAGTGGTCCCCAACCTTTCTGAGGACGTCGTACATTACCGCCATCTAATTCTAAATCCCATTCATTATATATTGTGTAAAACTAGGACCCAACATCCATCAGTGGGAAGCGTGGAGATTGTTTTTCAGAGAGAACATTATCATGTCGCTGTTTGATGCGTGCGGCGACGGGGCGGGGTGCTAGCATGAATTAACTTGGTTGTGCATCGAACAAATGTGCAAATTGCCACTCAATAATGTCATCAGTATGGTGTGTTCAAGGACTGTCGAACACAGTGGGACCTCGTCACCGTTCACCGAAACACATGTAAATATAAACATATTTGCATGTAAACAACTGTGGTGTTTCGAACTTTATACAGTAACCCCTCATTTCATGTGATTAACAGACCTGACTGTGATAAGTGAATTTACAAAAAGTAGACTTCAATTTATTTATTATTTATATATATATTTATATACATTTAAATTTATTATTATTATTTATTTATTATTATTTATTATTTATTATTAAATTGAATAAAAAATGTTTATGATTTTCTAAATATGGTTTTCATTTGAGCCCTCTAGACATGAAAGAACACTCCAAAGTCACCGTTATAATACACTCCTATTATTCTTTGTTTACCCCACATTGCGCACATTACGGGATCACTACAGGGACATAAGAGACAGTTGCCACTAGCATAACAAGCTACCGAGTTAACTAGTTAGGCCCTCAAATTTAGTTATTCTAATCTTAAGTGTTTCAAATGGACCACTTCCACACAGAATGGGAGGACATGCACTGTGACAGAAATATAAAATAACACAGTGGGACCTTATCACTGTTCACCGAAACACATGTAAATATAAACATGTTTGCATGTAAACATGTAATCAATCAGTCCCGCCCATGGATTGGTACCGGAGACCACGGCCTGGTGGTTGGAGACCCCTGCTTTCGACAACATGCAAACTACTTGAGACTGAATCAACAGCATCTCTGCTCTCCAAATAGTACACTCCATGTGACCTCACGTTGAGACATAATTCATCAACTATCGATTCCAGACATTAAACCAATTCTTTGATTATGATATCCATCTCTGGAGATGATTATAGTTGAGGCCATCTGAAGCCATTACCGTGATGCCATGTTAACTTCGCCTTGAAGATGCCATCGTTTCTTTGGTATTCCATTCGTATGTGGTGTTTGTGGAAGTCAAAGGTTATTCATGACTAAATCAAGCCCAAATCTCCCTTTCCTCGACCACCTGTATCCTTTCATCTCTAAGTCGTCTCGCACAGAGCTCGCAGGACGGAGGATGGTGAGAAAGAAAAACAATTAGTGGCACTGATGGAGGCCATGTGAGGTAATGAAATGGCATATCTCATTGTAGCGTGTAATAGAGAGCAGTTTGAAGTTAATTGAGGGGAGATAGGACACTGGGCCACAGTCTGCTGGAGTATTGTAACAGGGCACGGAGCTTATCACACAGAAAATCATCCTTATCAGATTTCACAAATGAGAATTATCTTGCTTTAACAGACTTGATGGCAAGATTGGTTATTATCCTAATTAAATTCATATTCTTTTCATTCATTTCTGGAGTAGGTTTGCGGGCATGAATGGCCCATACACACAAGAAGATCTGGGTTTTTTTATGTTTATTCTACTTTTCATATTTGTATTTCAGAAGTGAAATAATTACTGTATGTCTGCACAATTCATGCCACTTGAATGGAATTTCCATCAGTGGCACAGACTATTTTGGTTTGGACAATAAGATGCAGAATGATTGTATTGCCTGCCACAGGCTTGGGGCTGAGGGACTTTTCAAGAAGACACAGAGCGCCACCATCTGGTGAGCAAGGGGAAAGGCACATAACAAGGTCGTGGTGCTGTCAAAGACAAAAAAAAGGGTGACGGAAGTGTACTAAATGACTCACTTTCAACTGCTCTGACAACATCTAATTATACAAGCTCACAGTAAGAAAAAAAAACTCAAATGTGTAACAGTGCTCTAATTATTGAATTAACATTTAACAACATGTTTACACACATGCATTAATGTAGTTTCTGAAAGCTTAATAACAAAGATGGTGTAGCAATGTTCTGACAAAGGACAATTCTAACTGTAACAGTATTATCAGTATCAGGCATGCATGATAAAGTATAGAGCAGGGCTCTCAAACACGCGGCCCGCGGGCCAAATGTGGCCCGCACGACACTAGTTTGAGGCCCCCGCCTTGATATGAAAGTTTAATGTTAGTGCGGCCCGCGTAAGTTTGATATGGATGCGGCATGGTATCATGTACCCAGAAAAAATTATTATGTTTGATTAATGTTCATGTTAAAGGTTAAATAACTGTTAATAGTTATCCTCCCTATCCGTGTGGAAGTGGTAAGTTTTTGGCTATTTAAGTTTGAAGGAAATAACTTGAAGGCTACCGTTTAGGTCGCTAGCTCTCTAGTTTGCGAGTTAGCATGTGTCTCAAGACCCTGCAGTTGCGCAATATGTTGTAAATAAAAAGAGTATAAATGTGACTATAGTCGTGTTTTGTCATGTCTACAGGGCTCTAATAATGCTTTGTTCATTTTAATCTGAAAAAAATAATTTGTCTACCCACCACCTACGTATATGTGGTTTCTTAAGTTTTTATTATTTGCCGTTTTATTATTATTATATTTATTTATTACTGATTGATTGATTTTCTTTATTCTTGATTTGTTTATTTATTTTTCATGTTATTTTGTGTAGAAAAATAAAAATTAAGATATTTGAGAACAGTGGAATGTTTTATCAGAGCTTTTATTGTAGAAAATCGGAACCAAAGCACTGAAAAAGTTTGTTTATTTTTCTGTCTTTAATAAATGCGTTTTTTGGTTTTTTGGGGGGAAAACCTGATGCGGCCCAGCCTTGCCCAGACCTTAGCTCCAGTAAATTGAGTTTGAGACCCCTGGTATAGAGCGACAATGCAGTCAAACTCTGTGACAAAAATATATATATTTGCAGGATTGGGAACAGTATTCACTGGTGCATGATGGGAAAAAGGACAAGTCATAACAAAAAGGAAATTGGAATTAAATATTTAGCCAATCCAATGAACTGGATTTTGACTTTGACTTCTTTGGATCGTTGGTGCGTTCACTAGCCATTTACTGGTGACATTCTATTTAAAATTCATACTGAAAGGGTTTTTCAGTAAATAAAATGTCTGTAAATGTCTTTCTAATAAAATGACAAGGGATTTATTTTTCAAAAGTAGTCTTTGAAAACACTTTTTCCACACATTTGCAGCTACTGCCATCTGGTGGCGTTCATAAAAACTACATCAGAAGATCGCCCATCCTACAGCATTGGAGGACAGACAACAATTTCTAAGGAACATAAATGCATTTTTGTTGTGATGTTGTGATGGGAATGGGAATATCGCTCTGAGAAGGTAGCGCATCCCAACGGATCGGATCTGTAGGTAAATTAACGAGCTGAATTATCAGAAATGAAGATAGCAAAACAGGCCTTGACCACACAGCTCAAACTTTTTGTAGTTTCCACTCAGAGATTTATTGTGTTTGTCATTCATTTGGCTCCACGGTCTTTTCTATACTCCTCGCTTCTGATGTCTTTGTAGGGTGAAAGTAAGCAAACGGCTGCACCCACATCTACTTCTTGTCAGACAATAAGTATTTATATAACCTAACATTACATAATATTGTTCATGTCTGCATCTGTGACGGGATTTACAGCACTACAATACCTGCTGACCTCACCTGTCATGATGGAAAATTATATATATATATATATATATATATATATATATATATATATATATATATACCGAACCATACAGAAAATACATGTATACAGTTACATATACGTATACAGTTCAATGTACAAATATTAATACGTACTACTCTAAAATTATATATATATATTTATATATAATATATATATTTATATAATATTTTATATATATATATATTTTTTTTTTTTTTCCATATTGACAGGTGAGGCTAGCAGGTATGTAGTGCTGGAAATCCTGTCACAGATGAAGACATGAACAATATTATGTAATGTTAGGATATATAAATACTTATTGTCTGATTAAAATTAAAATTAAAATTAAAATTAAAATTAAAATTAAAATTAAAATTAAAATTGTATATATTGATAAGAGTAGTATTAATATTTGTACATTGAACTGTATTATACATGCATTTTCTGTATGATTTTAACATTTTCTTGAGTAGAAATTGCTGAATTTGCACAGTTCCCAATCAGATACAAGGCTGCCTCGACATGCCACGCGGTGTCAATAACGTTACTGTAATGTTCAGTGAGACACAATCGATCAAGGTTTGAATGATCTCATAACAGGAACCATAATACATTATACAAATCCCTAATCAAAACACAAGCTACTTTTTTTGCAGTGACCCACGCCAAGCTAAAACTCAACTCTGAACCCCCGACGTCAAATCTTGTCTGCCCACACTAAGCTCCCCTCGAGAACACATTTATAGTAACACACATGAGTCTTATTTATGTCTTGACAGTTTTATTTACTCTTATAATGTCCACTATATTGTGTGAAAAGGTGACTATAGGGATGTTACTTGATGTCATGAGGGCTCTATGATATTAAAACCCGTAATTAGGTCAAAAACGAGTTTTCTGCCCTTTTACCTATGAAATTGTATTCATAGATAAGGGTATTTACTTATCACAGTCAGGTCTGGAACCAAATAACTGCAATAAATGAGGGATTACTGTACAGAGAAATAACTGAGGAAAAGCCAGCTTTTTTTGTTTGTTTTGCAACAGGACCAGCTGGAGAGCAGCAAGTCAAATTAAATATATTTTTATGCTCTGCTGAATGAATGAATTTGACTGTCAAGATGGAGTATTATATACACAGGCTCACCAGGAGGTGATCAGTGTTTTACAACAAAGTATCAGAGGATAAGGTGCATGTATTTCATATACAAATAAAAGGTAAGACCACAAATATTTTTCAGTTAGTGAAATAGATGGGACTATGGAGTATATGAAAGTTTTTTTAAAAATGTGAAAAATAGTGAAATATTCCCTTCTTTTAATTGAATGCTCTGAATGAGCAACCAAAAACTCCAGAGGAGGAATGCCTCACCAGCCATGAACTTCACCACGCGTCACTAAGGCTGGTGTATGTGCTACATTGTTTTGAGTCAAATTTTTAATGGTAATGGTTTTATTTCATTTGAACATGCATCAGATTACAATTGAATGCATCCCATAATCAGTTCACAGTTCCACATGTCCAAAAGGAGTAGGAAGAAGCACAGCTTATTAAATCCTACCCCTCCATCTGGTACTTTTACAATCAGTAACTGTTACATTTGTTCACTTCCTGCTTTCTATAATGCAGTTTAAGGTTTTTTTTTTTAATAATGCACCTCGTACCGAAGTAGGAGGTGATATGAGCATCCAATGCCATAATGGGTACCATAGTAAGTGTCAATATAGTGATATATATAGCACATCATGACTGGTTCAAGACTCTTCATCCTTGTATTTAGCAAACATCAACTGCTTGTATTGTTTCTTCAATTGGCTCATCGTTGTGCATTGTTTGATTTCCTTACTCAATCCATTCCATAGTTTGATTCCACATACTGAAATGCTATGGCTAGCATAACGTAGTCCTAGCATAGAAGTGTTTCAAATTTAGTTCTTCCCTGAGATCATATTTCTCCTCTCTTGTAGAGAAGTATTGGATGACATTTTTAGCTAATTGCTTATTTTTAGCCTTATGCATTATTTTAGCTGTTTGAAGATGAACTATATCAGCAAGTTGAAGTATTTGTGATTTTAGAAATAAGGAGTTAGTATGTTCTCTGTAGGCAGCATTATGAATTATCCTTACTGACCTTTTTTGCAGTACATTTAGCAAGTGAAGATTGCTTTTATAGTTATTAGCCCATATTTCCACACAATAAGTAAGATATGGTAGAACCAGAGAGCAATAAAGAGTGTGGAGTGATTTCTGATTGATTTTTGATAGATGTCATTTTTTTAGATGCTGTTTACAAAGGTGTTACAATCGTTCCATGTGATGCATTCACACAAAAAGCCATACAGCAAACACGAGTTAATCATGGATCAGGGCATTTCTATTCCACAAAGAGTTGACACTGCTTTACTTTCATTCAATACCGGCCCTGCCTTCAGTGGGTGAAGTTGATAACAAATGACTCTTTTATTTGTTTGCCTGATACATGCAGGATGTTTGAGGGCAGCTGTAGGTTTATGGATTTACAGTATAGGTATACTAATCATATGCCATAATTATTTTAAAATGTAGGGTTACTACAGTGCTACAGTGCCACTTCTCGCTCGGCTGGTGCATGGATCATTGAAGCGTTTCTTGATAGTGAACAGAATGTACTTGACCCCAGAGGTCTTATCATCACACCAACAATCACTTTCCAGTAATCATACATGCCTACGGTATTGAGTGACCTCATAATTTCCCGATTTGCTTGAGTAACATCGTACCATGAATTGGTTTTCAAGAGCAAATGAATAACAGACTGTGACCAAACATTAACCAAGCAGATTTACAATATCAGCTGTACATCTCCATTGTAAAACGTCTCAAACAGCTGAGACGCATAAAATCTGCATTATCTATTGAGAAATCAGCCAGGGGTCTCATGACATAACGGCTAGATTATCTGAGTAGTTAAGAGAGTTGTCGCATCGTCTTCCCGATTTTAATATATACAAAAATAATATACACAGTAAAGTCATTTACACTGTAGATTTATAAGCAATAGATCATTTACAGCTCATTGACAAAGAGTTTCTTTTAGCGTGGCGAGTATTAATGTTTGTCTTTGGGGCCTATCCCTATATTGACACATACCGGCTGGGCTTCAGGAATGTACAAGGTGGATGTCCTTCTTATCTCGCTCAGCACCTGCTTTTACATGATGCTGTGCTATCTTGTCGACATGTTCTAAATAGCCTCCGCCATACCACGGTTGAGGTCTGTTTTGTTATATTATCAGATCACATCGCTCATCGTGTACTTAAACCAGGACAGGGCTTGCATTAGCTATCAAAATGAACAGATTTCAACAGAAAATATGCATTAGGAAGCTGCTAAAAAGGAGGTATTGTGATAAAAACGCATTAAAGGGATTGTTTGGATTTTTTTTTACATCAAGAAGTCAGAGGTGCAGTCCATCAACTGTGACTTACCCCAAACTCGGTCCCCTAAGTCCAGTTCTGGTCGGATTTTGATGATGAAAAACGTAGTTCCAGGTAGTAAATATAATGTTCTGATTTGACTAACATAGCAAAGGGTTTTCAAAGTGTTCAAGGTACAACAGGTTGAGGAAAAAAAAACTTATCTTGGAAATATTGTGTTATATTAAAATAATAAAATAAATATGATTTAGAGCAGGGGTCTCAAACACATGGCCCGCGGGCCATATGTGGCCCGCAGGACACTAGTTTGAGGCCCCCGCCTTGATATGAAAGTTTAATGTTAGTGCGTGCGGCCCGCGCAAGTTTGATATGGATGCTGTATGGTATCATGTACCCAGAAAAAATTATTACGTTTGATTAATGTTCATGTTAAAGGTTAAATAATTGTTAATAATTATCCTCCCTATCCGTGTGGAAGTGGTAAGTTTTGGGCTTTTTAAGTTTAAAGGAAATAACTTGAAGGCTACCGTTTAGGTCGCTAGCTCTCTAGTTTGCGAGTTAGCATGTGTCTCAAGACCCTGCAGTTGCGCAATATGTTGTAAATAAAAAGAGTATAAATGTGACTATAGTCGTGTTTTGTCATGTCTACAGGGCTCTAATAATGCTTTGTTCATTTTAATCTGAAAAAAATAATTTGTCTACCCACCAACTATATGTGGTTTCTTAAGTTTTTCTTATTTGCTGTTTTATTATTATTATTATATTTATTTATTACTGATTTTCTTTATTCTTGATTTGTTTATTTATTTTTCATGTTATTTTGTGCAGAAAAATAAAAATTAAGATATTTGAGAACAGTGGAATGTTTTATCAGAGCTTTTATTGTAGAAAATCGGAACCAAAGCACTGAAAAAGTATGTATATTTTTCTGTTTTTAATAAATGTGGGTTTTTTGGGGGAAAACCTGATGCGGCCCAGCCTTGCCCAGACCCTAGCTCCAGTGGCCCCCAGGTAAATTGAGTTTGAGACCCCTGCAATAGCGGACATCCAAAAGGTTCTGGGTGTACATTTTTGGTCAGTTTGTCAGTTAGAATAATTGTACTATAAATTGAACTACGACTAACCTTCCGAAAGTCTGTAACTTTTTTGTGAACAGATTTCTGTATTATCCTGGTTAGTGTATCTTTGACGCTCTATGACGTTTATTTTTTATAACCCAGCAACACTAAAACGCTGACCTTATCTGTTGCCACTTCCTGTAAAACTGTGTTGCTGCCGTTGTCAGTGGAAGAACATTTCTTTTATGCCACAGCTTTTGACCTGTTGTCTCCACCCACTGCTGTGATTACGTGGTTCGGCAGTGGGCTATAAATGCCCCACGCCCTTCGTTTCGCTCTCAGACTGACACCAGCGTGTCCATCACAGTGCGCTGGCAGTTGAAAGGTCACGTTCATTATATTAAACACCCAAAAAAAAAAGCTAGTCATCAATATTCATACTGAAGCTCATCAAGGGGCACGTATTAGTAGCAGGGATCAGCCATGCTTGGAGGCTTCCACACAAATTTGTTAGTCACAGCGACTCTACTCCTTCTAACTCAGACTGGCACTCAATGCAGGTAAGTCGAACAATAACTTAAGCTTCTCCCTTTTATTTAAGCTCATATGGGTTTTGCAGTAATTTGTCAAAATGTTATAATATTCTTTTTCCATTTTCAGGGCAGAAAATGACAGGTCGCCTGTTACTTTACCAGACTGGAGAACAGATGCTGGTATTCACTGTTTTTGTCTTTACAACATACTGTAGATCATTTTCAAACAACATGGATTTTAAAAAGTAGACATAATTTGAACCAGGCCACAAAAAAACATTTAGATGTCATCAAAAAATCAATACACAAAGACCTTTTTTTTTTTAAATGATGTCGCATTCAATGTAAATTTATAGCTACATATAAATAATGTGGTTTCTTATTCATTCATTCATTTTCTAACGCTTATCCTCACGAGAATCTCAGGGGTGCTGGAGCCAATCCTAGCTGTCTTCGGGCGAGAGGCGGGTACACAATCACAGGGCACATACAGTGCATCCGGAAAGTATTCACAGCGCTTCACTTTTTCTACATTTTGTCATGTTACAGCCTCATTCCAAACTGAATTAAATTAATCTCTTACCTCAAAATTCTACACAAAATACTCCATTATGACAATGTGAAAAAAGGTTTTTTTGACATGTTTTGAATTTATTAAAAATAGAAAACAAAAAAATCACATTTACACAAGTATTCACAGCCTTTGCTTAATACTTTGTTGATCCACCTTTGGCAGCAATTACAGCCTCAAGTCTTTTTGAATATGATCCCACAAGTTTAGCACACCTATCTTTAGGCAGTTTTGCCCATTCTTCTTTGCAATAAGTCTCAAGCTCCATCAGGTTGGATGGGAGACGTCTGTGCACAGCCATTTTCAGATCTCTCCAGAGATGTTCGATCGGATTCAAGTCTGGACTCTGGCTGGGCCACTCCAGGACATTCACGGAGTGGTTCTGAAGCCAATCTTTTGAGATCTTGGCTGTGTGCTAATGTCTACTGTCTATATGGTCAAGGTACATGACCAGTCTACTGAGGTGAAGAGCGCTCTGGAGCAGGTTTTCATCCAGGATATCTCTATATATTGCTGCATTCATTTTCCTTCTATCCTGACTAGTCTGCCAGTTCCTGCTGCTGAAAAACATCCCCACAGCATGATGCTGCCACCACCATGCTTCACTGTAGGGATGGTATTGGCCTGGTGATGAGCAGTGCCTGGTTTCCTCCAAACATGGCGCCTGGCATTCACACCAAAGAGTTCAATCTTTGTCTCATCAGACCAGAGAATTTTGTTTCTCATTGTCTGAGAGTCATTCAGGTGCTTTTTGGCAAATTCCAGACGGGCTGCCATGTTCCTTTTACTAAGGAGTGGCTTTCGTCTGGCCACTCTACCATACAGGCCTGATTGGTGGATTGCTGCAGAGATGGTTGTCCTTCTGGAAGGCTCTCCTCTCTCCACAGAGGAACGCTGGAGCTCTGACAGAGTGACCATCGGGGCCTTGGTCACCTCCCTGACTAAGGCCCTTCTTCCCCGATCGCTCAGTTTAGAAGGGCGGCCAGCTCTAGGAAGAGTCCTGGTGGTTCCAAACGTCTTCCATTTACGAATAATGGAGGCCACTGTGCTCATTGGGACCTTCAAAGCAGCAGAAATTTTTCTGTATCCTTCCCCAGATTTGTGCCTCAAGACAATCCTGTCTCGCAGGTCTACAGACAGTTCTTTTGACTTCATGCTTGGTGTTTGTGCTCTGACATGCACAGTCAACTGTGGGACCTTATATAGACAGTTATTATATTTCCAAATCATGTCCAATCAACTGAATTTACTGCAGGTGGACTCCAATTAAGCTGTAGAAAGATCTCAAGGATGATCAGTGGAAAAAAGATGCACCTGAGCTCAATTTTGAGCTTCATGGCAAAGGCTGTGAATACTTATGTAAATGTGATTTTTTTGTTTTCTATTTTTAATAAATTCAAAACATGTCAAAAAAACCTTTTTTCACATTGTCATAATGGAGTATTTTGTGTAGAATTTTGAGGTAAGAGATTAATTTAATTCAGTTTGGAATGAGGCTGTAACATGACAAAATGTAGAAAAAGTGAAGTGCTGTGAATACTTTCCGGATGCACTGTATATAGACAAACAACCATTCACACTCACATTCATACCTATGGACAATTTGGACTGGCCAATTAACCTAGCATATTTTTGGAATGTGGGAGGAAACCGGAGTACCCGGAGAAAACCCACGCATGCACGGGGAGAACATGCAACAACAGAGATGGTAGAGGGTGGAATCGAACTCGGGTATCCTAACTTGCGCATGGTTTCTTGTTAATAATTAATAAATAAGCCAACTTTAAATAATGCTCCATCCCTTCCATGCATCCAGATGCACCAAATACCTTGTGTATTATTCAGTCATTTTGGATTAAAGTTAAAAGGAATGATCCGGACTTTCAATAACAGTAAAGACGCAGTTTCCATTTTCGTCCAATCACTTGTGTAAAACTGGATTTTTGGCCCTGACCACTACCAAAATTGGACTCTAATGCAAAATTGGCAGTAAAAAATAGGCTGCGCCTTTCACTCAAGCATATTATACTACACTGTTTTCATTTTCTCTCTAGAAAACTCCAGTCGGGGAGTCAATATTCATTTTGTGTTTGGTATGTTGTGTTATTTTATATTTTGCTTTTCTTTGTTTTCATTTCTTTGGTTTGTTTCATCCTACCCATTCAGCCGAGCCTGGAACTACAGAAAATCCTCCAGAAACGACTCCCTCTTCAACTCTTCCATCTCATACACTGGATCCAGCTTGTAAGAGAGTAACAAAAAAAATCTGAGAAAGTACACACACCTATTATTGTTTGTGAGCCAAGTATTCATAATTTAATGGTGAACTCACTGTAGTTGTTTGAACCACAGTATGTCCAATAAACTGCGACTTTGAGAAGAATCTGTGTGGATGGCAGCAGCTCATGCAGGACTCCTTTGATTGGACAAGATATTCAGGCGCCACTCCAACAAACGGAAGCGGGCCATACCATGACCACACCACTGGGGGTAAAATCCAAATGTCACCACCGCATCACATCATGGATGGAAGATTACATTGCGAGACAATTCTGTATGATTTGTCTTTCTAGCGGGCTTCTATCTGTATATTGAGGGGGACAGCGTAACCCATGGAGACTCAGCACGTCTGTTGAGCTCTGAGTGCCATTACAACGGCCCAGCCTGCCTCAACTTCTGGTACCATATGTATGGTTCAGCCACAGCCATGGCCCTCAATATGCATCTGCTCCAAGGAAATAAAGCTACCAAGATTTGGTCCATGAAGAACAACCAGGGACAGGAATGGCATCCAGGAAAAATCGATATCAACGTCACCAGCCCTTTCCAGGTAAGCTATGGACCTTGGATATTCTTGTTGCCAGTCAGTAACGTTGATTTGATCTTACTTTGTTTATTCTCATATTGACTATGCCAGGTCATTGTGGAGGGAATTAGGGGCTCTGATGCTCTGTCAGATGTGGCCATTGATGATATTTCCATTTACTTTGGAGCTTGCTCAAGTAATGTCAAACACATTTCTCATCAAATCAGTGAATGATACACCATAGCGTCTTATGATGTTAAAGTGTAATTCTTTATCAAACTCTTTAGGTAGCCTGGAGAGTGGAAACGAACCTCCCTCAACTGCAGAAGTCCTTCCCTCAGACCCAGGTTGGTGCCAAGAAAGCTCAACTTTATTACTCAGTACCTTCCGCTTTCAAAAAGTGGATGTGGTGTTGCGCATTAACATCGATGTTCTGTACTGTACACCGAATACGCTTTTGATGAGTTGATTAATAGCAAGTTATAATTTCCCATGTTTGGTTCCTCTTGTAGTTTGCAGTTTGAACTGTAGCTTCGACAGCAGTTTTTGCAGATGGAATCAGATGAGTACGGATGCATTTGACTGGACATGGAAAAGTGGCTCTACACCGACCTTAATGACTGGGCCCTCTGCTGACCACTCTGGTGGTAGGAAATAGAATAGAATAAAGGCTATAGAACAGATTGCCAAAGTCAACTTAGCTAACAAATAGAATCCTGTCTCCCATCTAGATGGTCACTACGTCTACATTGAGGCCAGTAGTGTGTACCATGGAGACACGGCCCGTCTCATCAGTTCTGAATGTTCTGCCATCGGTCCTCAGTGTTTACAGTTCTGGTACCATATGTACGGCTCAGCCGATACTATGGGCCTCCATGTATATTTGCTACAAGGGAAAAAAGCAGATGCTATTTGGTGGAAGAGGAATGATCAAGGTAACAAATGGCACTTGGCTCAGGTGGACCTGACCGCCACAAGAGCCTTCCAGGTTAGATATTTTTTATCAAACATCCAGTTCTGAGTTTTCAATCAGTACGGCTACAAATATGGTATACAGAATAATCTGTTATTGTTTCTGCCTTAAGATCATCATTGAAGGACGCAGGGGCTCCAATGAAGAATCGGATGTCGCCATAGACGATGTCATGCTTTACCATGGCCAATGTTCAGGTGTGGCACATGCATCCAGACATATACTTATGTATTGTTTACTGTCAGTTCCAAACTCTTTAAAATGATCTTTTTTCCTGCTTGTTTAGAGCTAAGTGATGTGGTGACCACGTACCCTCCTAAACCTGATGGAAACGCCACAGCTCCCCCCCATGTCACTTTGCCTGTAACTGCAGTTACAGAGCTTCCTGCAGTGAATGTTACTGATAAGTTCCCTGATACAGCTTGGCCACCTGTAGCAAATGCCACCCTACCTCCCATCATTGAAACAACTGATTCTATTACACAGAACAAATCACAACACTCAGGTACAGTGATGGTTCTATGACAGTACTGTAGGATTTTTACATTATTTGTTGAGGGTTACTAATGGTATATTTTTGATTTTCCAGAGTGCCAGCTTAGTTGTAATTTTGAAAAAGATTTATGTCAGTGGAGTCAGCTGCTTGCTGATGCTTTTGACTGGACAAGACACAGTGGGGCAACTCCCTCCTTGAAGACGGGGCCTTCTTCAGATCATACCACAGGACGTAATTAACCTTCTAACACATCCATCATGAAGTAGCTTACGTTGTTAATGAAGCCACAAAGTTAATCGATAGACACCTATTATACACCTATTATATAGATAGATATAATAGCCTTCAGGCACACCTTAAGATAATTTTTGGATGTTGATTTGTTTAATTTGAGTAGGTGTGTCACAATGCACTCAGCTCATGAGACAATACGATACATGATACAATACAAGGTTGAATATGAGACAATATTTTAACATTACTTTTAAGCAAAGTACAATGACAATATATAGGACTGGACAAACAGACTTTTTTAAACTGAGTCATAAAACAATGTATGTACATTTTTAAATGTTCTATAACTTTGCATACATGACCCAAATATTATGCTTTTAATTGTTCAACTAAAAATTATAAAACTTAAAATAACGATGGCAGTTGTAGCTGCTACTACTTATTATTTATGTTGATGTGTAGTTATGTTAAGACACATGTAAAGAGGATTGCAATAGATTAGTTTCATGTTTACACTTAAAGAATTGCAGTTCCCATGATGCTTAGAGTGCAGAACACAGAAATAGTGAATTGACGTTTTGATGTAAATGAATATTGTTTAATCACATGCCATTAATACTATAGAATATAATTCATATGACTAATCACACTCCTGTTTGATGCATGATGCAGATGGCCACTATCTGTATACTGAAGCCAGTGGTGCATACCATGGAGACACAGCTCGTCTCATCAGTTCTGAATGTTCTGCCACCGGTCCTCAGTGTCTGCAGTTCTGGTACCACATGTACGGCTCAGCCGATACTATGGGCCTACATGTATATTTGCTGCAGGACAAAAGAGCTGATGCAATTTTGTGGATGAGAAATAACCAAGGAAATATGTGGCGTCTCGCCCAGGTTGACTTCACCACAGCTGGACATTTTCAGGTGAGAAAAATCTCAGTGTTTAATGTGCCAGTTTTTACAGAAACGATGATAGGACGTAACATTTGTTCTTAATAACAGATCCTTATCGAGGGACGACGAGGTTCTACTGATCGGTCAGATGTGGCTATAGATGATGTATCACTATATCGTGGGCGCTGTGCAGGTAATCAAATACTTCAGGTGAAAGTCTCCTCTGGTTATAACCAGTGTATCTGATTCAGGTTGATCTATTTTGCAGATCTAACTAATCCAACGCTCCCTCCTCCCGTAACACCTGATTCGGTTACAGACATTTCAAACGTTACACAACCACAAAATACAAACTCTACATCAACAACAACAGACACAACTGGCGTAAACCCACAGACTACCGCAACACCTAAGACCCCAAATCCGAACGCCTCAACAACAATGTCAGCAGCTACAACCGACCACCAAGTAGATGAAGGAACAGAAGAACCGGAACCGGAACCAACAGCTGAGGAAATAACAACAGCGATTACATATCCCGAAACCACAGCAGGACCCCTACCAACTGGGCCCCACCCACAAACATCAATTAAACCAGAAACTCCACTCGGAACAGTAACACAACCAACAACAACCGATGAACAACAATCAGCAACATCCAAACCACAACATCCAAATGGAACTCAACCAGCAACCACTGCTCTACCGCAGCTTCCAACCACTGCTGGATCAAGTACGTAAGAAATTCCTGTAGTCACAACAACAGATTAAGTGTTGTCCCTGTTGCTACTAAATTGAGAAGTGCATAATGTTATATTGGATGTTACATTTATTATATATATTTTATATTTCTTTCCCCAGCGCCCCCCTGTCCACAGCATAGTCATTACACAGCTTGTATGTCCGCCTGCAGCCCGACCTGTCGATATGTCAATGGCCCACCACAATGCAATGACACTGAGGATTGTGAGCCGGGATGTGAGTGTGATGATGGCTATGTGCTGAAACGGGGCGTTTGTGTACCTGTCCGGCAATGTGGTTGTGTGGACGCAGATGGCAATAAATACAACGTAAGTGACTTTGCATCATTTCAATTAATATCATTACTACTGTGACGGCGTTCTCTTGTTTCAGTTTGGTCAAGTGTGGTACACCAGCCACTGCAGTCACAAATGCGAATGTCAGAGGGAAGACGACCTCGGGGAGATTGACTGTGATGAAGATGAGTGTGACGATAATGCTGTCTGTCTTCAAAATGATAAGGGAGATTACTACTGCCAGAAAACAGGTACCAAAAGTGACAACAATGTGACCAAGCTGGTTGTGCCTTTCATACGTATTTACAATCGTTGTAATTGTTTGCCCAACAGGTTTTGATACGTGCTTGATAAATGGAGATCCAGAGTACAGAACTTTTGATAACATGAAGCATGACTTTGAGGGTGAGCACTCTTATGTGCTGGTCCGAAGCAAAAATTTGCCCGGTAATCTCCCGGATATCTACATAGAGGGCAACAATGCACCCATTAAATATGATAAGGACAGTAGTAGTGAAGAAGATGACGACGATGATGATAATAACAGCAGTGAGGATGATGAACACCACAGATTACATGGGCTCACGATCAAGGTGTACAACCACACGGTGGAATTCAAGAAGGGTCGGAAATTATTTGTAAGTTCGAAGGACTTTTATAACTATGCATTTATTGTATTCTTAGTTACTTGTTCAAATGGTTCATGATTCTACTTCCTTATAGGTGGATGGAAAGAGAACTAAGACTCCGGTTTCACCATCACTTGGTTTGAAGATTCAGAAGCAGTCCTCTCACATCTACGCCAAGACTGACTTTGGTCTCAAAGTGAAGTTTGATGGACGCAATGATGCAGGTAACTATTATTTATCTCTTAGTAGCGTTTCAAAGTTCATATAGCATTGATATTTACACTAGAACCTTGATAAGCGTGTTTTTCGACAAATGTCAAAAATTTACACCAACATTTTGCCTCGATTTGTGTACATTTTCAAGTTTTAGTACAATATGGTGCAAGTCTTAGTGTGGTATTAATACACTGCATGAGTCCAAATGTGTTTTTTAATGTATTTTTATCAACAATGTCCTTGTTAGCATCCTTAGCTTGCTCACAAATTTCGAAAAACATGCATTCATTCATTTCTACCGCTTTTTCCTCACGAGGGTGACAGGGGATGCTGGAGCCTATCCCAGTTGTCTTCGGGCGAGAGGCGGGGTACACCCTGGACTGGTGGCCAGCCAATCACAGGGCACATATAGACAAACAACCATTCACACTCACATTCATACCTATGGACAATTTGGAGTCGCCAATTCTTATTTAAAAATTGAATATTTTCATTGTTAGCATAGAAAATTTGTTTGCAACCTTTTAAACACAGTTTTTAACATTATTAGAGCCGTGTCGCCCAAAAAACATGCATGTTAGGTTAAATGCCAACTCCAAATTGGTTTGAATGGTTGTTTTTCTGTGCCCTGTCTCTCGCTCGAAGTCAGCTGGGTAGCTAGTCAGCTAATATACAGTCAGCATAGCCCCGTGACCCTGGTCAGAATAAGCAGCATAGAAAATGAACGGATGTAGCACCTGCATTTTTTTAACTGATTGCCCAATGTGGGAAAAGTGTGTGGCTGTTCCACTGGGTTCTATTCCTCCATTGAAGAATGATGGCGGACGGCATGAGTGACAGTCATCAACATCTAGAATGTCACAATGCAGCTTCAGATAATAGAACCACACCATGTACTTACCTTGATTATAGAGCTTAGTGTCAAGCCACGGAATGTGATCCCAGTGGGTCAGCAGTTAATTAAATAATTATTTTTATTTTATTTGTTCCCACAGAAATAACTCTACCACGTGTATACAAACGAAAGGTTGGGGGTCTCTGCGGAAACTTTGACGGCAGAATGCTGAATGACCGGATGAAGCCTGATGGTACCATGGCCAAGACTGTTCAAGAGTTTGGAGAGAGCTGGAGAGTGTGACCATAAATTGGATGAAACAAACAGCTCTTAATAACTAACTCTTGACCTCCGATATACGTCATAGCTTGATAACATATCTGCATTCATATGTTGTTTTTTTTCTCTCTGTCCAAAATCTGACTCGTCATTTGCTTTGTCCACAGCTCACAGATTCATATTTTATTGAGAAATGTGTGTACTTTGCTCAACTGTTGCTAGAACTTAATAAAAATGCTATGTGCAGTATTTCAAGCGAATGCCACACATGATCCCATAACTTATTGTAACCAAGTGTACATGACATGCAGCATATTCAAGTTTGTTCTGTTTAGAAGGGTCTTCAGCATTTTGCTGGTGTAGTTGGGTCTCTGCAAAGATGCCACACTCATGTGAAAAAATTAAAAATGAGCTGTAACTCCTGCCTCTGCAAGCAGCCAAGCAACATTCCTTCGAGTAACAGTGAAGGGTGTGTCAAGTGAAACACATTATTTGACAAGAACTAGAACAAGACAAGAATTAGAACTTAATAACTTAGACACACATAAGGATAGCGTCAGATTGGTAAGACAGAGGCCACAATAAGCAGTCACACAATGATGGATCATTTGGGGGGATATTTCCTTCTATTGTTACTCGTACCTTCAACAATTGGTGAGTCATTTTCACTTGATTTAGTTGCTGTTGAGTATGTGTGGCATACCTCGTCTTTATTAAACAATTACAATATATTCATATAATATAATATAATATATTCATTCATATATAGTCACTATATTGGCAGTTACTATGGTACCCATTATGTCATTGTATGGTCATATCACCTCGTACTTCGGTACAAGGTGCATTATTAAAAAAAAAAAAAAATACTTAAACTGTATTATGGAAAGCAGGAAGTGAACAAATGTAACAGTTAGTGATTGTAAAAGTACCAGATGGAGGGGTAGGATTTAATAAACTTTGCTTCTTCCTACTCCTTTTTGACATGTGGAACTGATTATGGGATGCACTCAATTGTAATCTGATGCATGTTCAAATGAAATAAAACCATTACCATTACCATAATGCACATTGTAACATGGTACATGGCATCTCAATATAATCCAAACATTCGACATTCGATTATGTGTAAGTATCTAATTTAACATTATGAACAATGTGTAATTACTAGGGGTGTAACAGTATGGCATTATCACAGTTACCCCAGTTTTAATGATTCGGTTTAGTTCAATTACGGCACTGGATGGGAACAAAATGCAAAAAAACTGCTGTGTGTATATTAGTTATGTATTATAGTTTCTAACATTTTTTGGAGGAAAATGAAACAGTAATAATTTTAACTGTCTGAATTATTATTTTAATAGTTCCTAGCTAGTAGCCGCCATCACTCATCTGTACTGAACAGTGACGGAACAATGAAGTCAGCCTTCCTCCACATGACAGTTTTAGGTGAAAATGCAATCCATTCCACTTTTTATATGGAAAACACACCTCACTAAAACTCCACGCTTTCCGTGCAATCAGTTATTATAGCAGCACCATGGTGTGTCTATATAATTAGCAGAAAAAAACAAAATGTGTAGAACAACATCCAAGAAGACCAAAATGGATATAAGAAAGTTTCCAAGCAAAGTAACCTTTTTTTCTGTGCATTCTAAAGATATTAAAGCAACAAAGTCAGCTGGGATAGGCAAGTCTGTCACGCCCTGTGTGGGTTCCTAAGTGACAGTTTGGGTTTGAGTTTACGGTCTGGGCTTTGGTTTCCGTTTGGCACGCTCTTATTTTGTGTTTGACTTCCTGTTTCGCCTCATTTGCCTCCATTGTCATAATCATCCACACCTGTCCCTAATTTGCGTTGGTACAGTAAAGTCTCGTTATATCGATATCGGTTATAACGAATTACTACTTATTACGATACTATTTTCATTTCCCAGCAAATTTCTAGTCTTTTATGATATAATTAGTTCCGTTAGTACGATACACGGTTATTATGATAATCCGGTTACTACGACGCCCTTTTCATCTCCCGCCAGCCAATTTGGTCTGCTTATATCGATACAAAAGCAGCTTAAATCAATCTTTGCTTAAGGATTTCAATACCAAAAAAGAACACGGCGAACGGCTGCTTCCAGTCAACTTTATTTTTCACACTTCCACCACCAGAGCGCAGCACACACACCGATTCCCGCACTTCCTGGTTCACAGGTCATGCTCAACCCGCCCCACATAGCTGGCCAAACACATGCCTGCAACAGAAGAACCAACTGACATAGCATACACACCTATTCCAACGAAGACACAAGCGTACAAATACATGTATTTAATTGTGTTGTATTCAGATATCTTTTTATCGCTTGCAATAATCACTGTTTTTCATATGTACATGCTGGCGTTCGTGGTTTCTCTCGTGAGAGAAACCACGAACGCTGTTGCAGGCATGTGTTTGGCCAGCTATGTGGGGCGGGTTGAGCATGACCTGTGAACCAGGAAGTGCGGGAATCGGTGTGTGTGTGCTGTGCTCTGGTGGTGGAAGTGTGAAAAATAAAGTTGACTGGAAGCAGCCGTTCGCCGTGTTTTTTTTTGGTATTGAAATCCTTAAGCAAAGATTGATTTAAGCTGCTCGACATTGTTCTATACTATAGAACAATGTCAAGTGCATTATTGCCCACTTTTAATGCAGTTCGGCGCAGGATCGGATATATGGATAGCCCGGTTATATCAGTATTTTTTCCGACTCCCGAGAATATCGATATAACGAGACTTTACTGTATTTAGTTCAGGTGTGTGCTTCTCGCCGTGTGGGATTATTATCATTTGTCCTTCTGCTACCTGCGTTGCCTTTTTCCTGCTGCCGCATTTATTGCAAAAAATAAATATTTTTACCTGCATTCGGTCCTGCTCTCTGCATCCTGAGATGCCGAAACGTGACAAATTCGTTGGTTAGTGTATATTCTTTTAGGCACAACCATCACACCAGGCAATCTCCAACACCTCTATTTCACACAATTTATACATTTGTAACGAGGTAGCTACAATAGACAATATTTCCAAGTAACCAGCTACATTTACTTAACAGTCTCTGCTAATACTGTATGCTTTAAGATGTCTAAATGCCGACAACAGACAATCAAATATTCTCATACATTATTATGCTCCGCTAAAGTAAGCTAATCCATTTTACACTAGCTCTTGCTGAAAATGAGCTCATACAGTGAATCAAGTAACCAACTACATTGACTCAACATTCTTTGCCAATGTGCTTCAAAATGTCCAAATCTAGCCATTACACATGGACATATTATTGCAATTAACTACACAATTTGCTGAAGCGTCCATGTCAGTGTTTTTGTCATTGTTTTTTTTTCTTGTGTTGCAGTGCAACGCTGTAGTGGCAGGCGCAGAGCCGTCAGCACACACATGTTGCCAGTTGGTCATTGCCAGACCATAGCTCACGGTTTCCGCCTTGCCCGGCCTGCCCGGTAGTATGCTTGCTGTGTACTGGCTTTCGTTTCCATGCTAGTTGTTACCGTATCCCGCTTGGTCTTCCACCAGCGCTTTGTCTTTTTGCCTCGCTCATTCTTTAACCTTTTTTTTAACTTGTGGTATTTAGCTTAGTTTTTCCATATCAGCTCTGTTTCACTGAAAGTTATTGTGTGTGAGTATTTTTTCTGCTTACCTGTTTTGTTCCTTCCTTACCTGTGGACTCTTTTTGTATTTTGTTATCATTTGCACATTTCCCCTCCTGCAGAGGACACCTTTTGTTATTAAAGAGGACCTATTATGCTTGTTCTGCTCGTGTTGTGGACTCCGATAGAGCAGCTACACACAATAACCCACATAGAAATCTTTCTAGAATCTGCACATATTCCAGCTGTTTTTCCTTGGATTTCCAAAAACGATCTGACCAAAACAGACATGAACTAACGTGTTTCACTCGTTCAAATTTACAAGAAACAGATTTAGGCATTTAGGCATTCCACTCATATTAAAAAAGTAACATGGATTTATGTCTTCATTTGTAAATCTTGTAGGCACGACCATCTCACCAGGTAATCTCAACACCTCTGCTTGAGTTTTAAATGACCAAAACAGACTTGAAGTAGTGTGTTTTACCCACTCAAATTAAAAAAGTAACATGGATTTATGTCTTCATTTGTAAATCTTTTAGGCACGAACATCTCACCAGGTAATCACAACACCACTATACATTCTATACCTTTGTATTACCATTCCAATTTAAAAAAAAACATGGATTTATGTCTTCATTTGTAAATCTTGTAGGCACGAGCATCTCACCAGGTAATCTCAACACCTCTACTTGAGTTTTAAATGACCAAAACAGACTTGAAGTAGTGTGTTTTATCCACTCAAATTAAAAAAGTAACATGTATTTATGTCTTCATTTGTAAATCTTGAAGGTGCGACCAGCTCACAAGGTAATCTCAACACCTCTATACATTCTATACCTTTGTATTACCATTCCAATTTAAAAAAAAACATGGATTTATGTCTTCATTTGTAAATCTTGTAGGCACGAGCATCTCACCAGGTAATCTCAACACCTCTACACATTCTATACCTTTGTATTACCATTCCAATTTAAAAAAAAAACATGGATTTATGTCTTCATTTGTAAATCTTGTAGGCACGAGCATCTCACCAGGTAATCTCAACACCTCTAGTACTTGAGTTTTAAATGACCAAAACAGACTTGAAGTACTGTGTTTTATCCACTCAAATTAAAAAAGTAACATGGATTTATGTCTTCATTTGTAAATCTTTTAGGCGCGACCAGCTCACAAGGTAATCTCAACATCTCTACACATTCTATACCTTTGTATTACCATTCCAATTTGAAAAAAACATGGATTTATGTCTTCATTTGTAAATCTTGTAGGCACGACCATCTCACCAGGTAATCTCAACACCTCTGCTTGAGTTTTAAATGACCAAAACAGACTTGAAGTAGTGTGTTTTATCCACTCAAATTAAAAAAGTAACATGTATTTATGTCTTCATTTGTAAATCTTGAAGGTGCGACCAGCTCACAAGGTAATCTCAACACCTCTATACGTTCTATACCTTTGTATTACCATTCCAATTTAAAAAAAACATGGATTTATGTCTTCATTTGTAAATCTTGTAGGCACGAGCATCTCACCAGGTAATCTCAACACCTCTACACATTCTATACCTTTGTATTACCATTCCAATTTGAAAAAAACATGGATTTATGTCTTCATTTGTAAATCTT
Organism: Doryrhamphus excisus; assembly: GCF_037039965.1. Taxonomy (NCBI): domain Eukaryota; kingdom Metazoa; phylum Chordata; class Actinopteri; order Syngnathiformes; family Syngnathidae; genus Doryrhamphus; species Doryrhamphus excisus. The sequence goes on from NC_136362.1 coordinate 20,292,767, forward strand.
GTAGGCACGAGCATCTCACCAGGTAATCTCAACACCTCTAGTACTTGAGTTTTAAATGACCAAAACAGACTTGAAGTACTGTGTTTTATCCACTCAAATTAAAAAAGTAACATGGATTTATGTCTTCATTTGTAAATCTTTTAGGCGCGACCAGCTCACAAGGTAATCTCAACACCTCTACACATTCTATACCTTTGTATTACCATTCCAATTTGAAAAAAACATGGATTTATGTCTTCATTTGTAAATCTTGTAGGCACGACCATCTCACCAGGTAATCTCAACACCTCTGCTTGAGTTTTAAATGACCAAAACAGACTTGAAGTAGTGTGTTTTATCCACTCAAATTAAAAAAGTAACATGTATTTATGTCTTCATTTGTAAATCTTGAAGGTGCGACCAGCTCACAAGGTAATCTCAACACCTCTATACGTTCTATACCTTTGTATTACCATTCCAATTTAAAAAAAAACATGGATTTATGTCTTCATTTGTAAATCTTGTAGGCACGAGCATCTCACCAGGTAATCTCAACACCTCTACACATTCTATACCTTTGTATTACCATTCCAATTTGAAAAAAACATGGATTTATGTCTTCATTTGTAAATCTTGTAGGCACGAGCATCTCACCAGGTAATCTCAACACCTCTAGTACTTGAGTTTTAAATGACCAAAACAGACTTGAAGTACTGTGTTTTATCCACTCAAATTAAAAAAGTAACATGGATTTATGTCTTCATTTGTAAATCTTTTAGGCGCGACCAGCTCACAAGGTAATCTCAACACCTCTACACATTCTATACCTTTGTATTACCATTCCAATTTGAAAAAAACATGGATTTATGTCTTCATTTGTAAATCTTGTAGGCACGACCATCTCACCAGGTAATCTCAACACCCCTGCTTGAGTTTTAAATGACCAAAACAGACTTGAAGTAGTGTGTTTTATCCACTCAAATTAAAAAAGTAACATGGATTTATGTCTTCATTTGTAAATCTTTTAGGCACGAACATCTCACCAGGTAATCACAACACCACTATACATTCTATACCTTTGTATTACCATTCCAATTAAAAAAAAAAACATGGATTTATGTCTTCATTTGTAAATCTTGTAGGCACGAGCATCTCACCAGGTAATCTCAACACCTCTACTTGAGTTTTAAATGACCAAAACAGACTTGAAGTAGTGTGTTTTATCCACTCAAATTAAAAAAGTAACATGTATTTATGTCTTCATTTGTAAATCTTGAAGGTGCGACCAGCTCACAAGGTAATCTCAACACCTCTATACATTCTATACCTTTGTATTACCATTCCAATTAAAAAAAAAACATGGATTTATGTCTTCATTTGTAAATCTTGTAGGCACGAGCATCTCACCAGGTAATCTCAACACCTCTACTTGAGTTTTAAATGACCAAAACAGACTTGAAGTAGTGTGTTTTATCCACTCAAATTAAAAAAGTAACATGTATTTATGTCTTCATTTGTAAATCTTGAAGGTGCGACCAGCTCACAAGGTAATCTCAACACCTCTATACATTCTATACCTTTGTATTACCATTCCAATTTAAAAAAAACATGGATTTATGTCTTCATTTGTAAATCTTGTAGGCACGAGCATCTCACCAGGTAATCTCAACACCTCTACACATTCTATACCTTTGTATTACCATTCCAATTTGAAAAAAACATGGATTTATGTCTTCATTTGTAAATCTTGTAGGCACGAGCATCTCACCAGGTAATCTCAACACCTCTAGTACTTGAGTTTTAAATGACCAAAACAGACTTGAAGTACTGTGTTTTATCCACTCAAATTAAAAAAGTAACATGGATTTATGTCTTCATTTGTAAATCTTTTAGGCGCGACCAGCTCACAAGGTAATCTCAACACCTCTACACATTCTATACCTTTGTATTACCATTCCAATTTGAAAAAAACATGGATTTATGTCTTCATTTGTAAATCTTGTAGGCACGACCATCTCACCAGGTAATCTCAACACCTCTGCTTGAGTTTTAAATGACCAAAACAGACTTGAAGTAGTGTGTTTTATCCACTCAAATTAAAAAAGTAACATGTATTTATGTCTTCATTTGTAAATCTTGAAGGTGCGACCAGCTCACAAGGTAATCTCAACACCTCTATACGTTCTATACCTTTGTATTACCATTCCAATTTAAAAAAAAACATGGATTTATGTCTTCATTTGTAAATCTTGTAGGCACGAGCATCTCACCAGGTAATCTCAACACCTCTACACATTCTATACCTTTGTATTACCATTCCAATTTGAAAAAAACATGGATTTATGTCTTCATTTGTAAATCTTGTAGGCACGAGCATCTCACCAGGTAATCTCAACACCTCTAGTACTTGAGTTTTAAATGACCAAAACAGACTTGAAGTACTGTGTTTTATCCACTCAAATTAAAAAAGTAACATGGATTTATGTCTTCATTTGTAAATCTTTTAGGCGCGACCAGCTCACAAGGTAATCTCAACACCTCTACACATTCTATACCTTTGTATTACCATTCCAATTTGAAAAAAACATGGATTTATGTCTTCATTTGTAAATCTTGTAGGCACGACCATCTCACCAGGTAATCTCAACACCCCTGCTTGAGTTTTAAATGACCAAAACAGACTTGAAGTAGTGTGTTTTATCCACTCAAATTAAAAAAGTAACATGGATTTATGTCTTCATTTGTAAATCTTTTAGGCACGAACATCTCACCAGGTAATCACAACACCACTATACATTCTATACCTTTGTATTACCATTCCAATTAAAAAAAAAAACATGGATTTATGTCTTCATTTGTAAATCTTGTAGGCACGAGCATCTCACCAGGTAATCTCAACACCTCTACTTGAGTTTTAAATGACCAAAACAGACTTGAAGTAGTGTGTTTTATCCACTCAAATTAAAAAAGTAACATGTATTTATGTCTTCATTTGTAAATCTTGAAGGTGCGACCAGCTCACAAGGTAATCTCAACACCTCTATACATTCTATACCTTTGTATTACCATTCCAATTAAAAAAAAAACATGGATTTATGTCTTCATTTGTAAATCTTGTAGGCACGAGCATCTCACCAGGTAATCTCAACACCTCTACTTGAGTTTTAAATGACCAAAACAGACTTGAAGTAGTGTGTTTTATCCACTCAAATTAAAAAAGTAACATGTATTTATGTCTTCATTTGTAAATCTTGAAGGTGCGACCAGCTCACAAGGTAATCTCAACACCTCTATACATTCTATACCTTTGTATTACCATTCCAATTTAAAAAAAACATGGATTTATGTCTTCATTTGTAAATCTTGTAGGCACGAGCATCTCACCAGGTAATCTCAACACCTCTACACATTCTATACCTTTGTATTACCATTCCAATTTGAAAAAAACATGGATTTATGTCTTCATTTGTAAATCTTGTAGGCACGAGCATCTCACCAGGTAATCTCAACACCTCTAGTACTTGAGTTTTAAATGACCAAAACAGACTTGAAGTACTGTGTTTTATCCACTCAAATTAAAAAAGTAACATGGATTTATGTCTTCATTTGTAAATCTTTTAGGCGCGACCAGCTCACAAGGTAATCTCAACACCTCTACACATTCTATACCTTTGTATTACCATTCCAATTTGAAAAAAACATGGATTTATGTCTTCATTTGTAAATCTTGTAGGCACGACCATCTCACCAGGTAATCTCAACACCTCTGCTTGAGTTTTAAATGACCAAAACAGACTTGAAGTAGTGTGTTTTATCCACTCAAATTAAAAAAGTAACATGTATTTATGTCTTCATTTGTAAATCTTGAAGGTGCGACCAGCTCACAAGGTAATCTCAACACCTCTATACGTTCTATACCTTTGTATTACCATTCCAATTTAAAAAAAAACATGGATTTATGTCTTCATTTGTAAATCTTGTAGGCACGAGCATCTCACCAGGTAATCTCAACACCTCTACACATTCTATACCTTTGTATTACCATTCCAATTTGAAAAAAACATGGATTTATGTCTTCATTTGTAAATCTTGTAGGCACGAGCATCTCACCAGGTAATCTCAACACCTCTAGTACTTGAGTTTTAAATGACCAAAACAGACTTGAAGTACTGTGTTTTATCCACTCAAATTAAAAAAGTAACATGGATTTATGTCTTCATTTGTAAATCTTTTAGGCGCGACCAGCTCACAAGGTAATCTCAACACCTCTACACATTCTATACCTTTGTATTACCATTCCAATTTGAAAAAAACATGGATTTATGTCTTCATTTGTAAATCTTGTAGGCACGACCATCTCACCAGGTAATCTCAACACCCCTGCTTGAGTTTTAAATGACCAAAACAGACTTGAAGTAGTGTGTTTTATCCACTCAAATTAAAAAAGTAACATGGATTTATGTCTTCATTTGTAAATCTTTTAGGCACGAACATCTCACCAGGTAATCACAACACCACTATACATTCTATACCTTTGTATTACCATTCCAATTAAAAAAAAAAACATGGATTTATGTCTTCATTTGTAAATCTTGTAGGCACGAGCATCTCACCAGGTAATCTCAACACCTCTACTTGAGTTTTAAATGACCAAAACAGACTTGAAGTAGTGTGTTTTATCCACTCAAATTAAAAAAGTAACATGTATTTATGTCTTCATTTGTAAATCTTGAAGGTGCGACCAGCTCACAAGGTAATCTCAACACCTCTATACATTCTATACCTTTGTATTACCATTCCAATTAAAAAAAAAACATGGATTTATGTCTTCATTTGTAAATCTTGTAGGCACGAGCATCTCACCAGGTAATCTCAACACCTCTACTTGAGTTTTAAATGACCAAAACAGACTTGAAGTAGTGTGTTTTATCCACTCAAATTAAAAAAGTAACATGTATTTATGTCTTCATTTGTAAATCTTGAAGGTGCGACCAGCTCACAAGGTAATCTCAACACCTCTATACATTCTATACCTTTGTATTACCATTCCAATTTAAAAAAAAACATGGATTTATGTCTTCATTTGTAAATCTTGTAGGCACGAGCATCTCACCAGGTAATCTCAACACCTCTACACATTCTATACCTTTGTATTACCATTCCAATTTTAAAAAAAAACATGGATTTATGTCTTCATTTGTAAATCTTGTAGGCACGAGCATCTCACCAGGTAATCTCAACACCTCTACACATTCTATACCTTTGTATTACCATTCCAATTTAAAAAAAACATGGATTTATGTCTTCATTTGTAAATCTTGTAGGCACGAGCATCTCACCAGGTAATCTCAACACCTCTACACATTCTATACCTTTGTATTACCATTCCAATTTGAAAAAAACATGGATTTATGTCTTCATTTGTAAATCTTGTAGGCACGAGCATCTCACCAGGTAATCTCAACACCTCTAGTACTTGAGTTTTAAATGACCAAAACAGACTTGAAGTACTGTGTTTTATCCACTCAAATTAAAAAAGTAACATGGATTTATGTCTTCATTTGTAAATCTTGTAGGCACCGCCAGCTCACAAGGTAATCTCCGACACCTGTACACATTCAATGTAGCAACGTGCCAAATATGCTTTAAAAAGTCTGAATATAACCGCACTGTGATTTCCTTTGTCATCCCACCACATGTCAGAGTTTTTCTAACAATTATGAAACCCAACTTACAACGTAATTGCCTGAAGGGTAAAAAAAAAAATAAATATCAGTTGTGTTTTCTGTGTTAAATCTTTCATGTCGTAACAACTCATCAGGTAATCTCACAGGTCGCTACTTCAAGTATTATTTATTTTGTAACAATGATCTACACGAGGGGAACTTGGGCTTCTCGATAATTCCTCATAAATCATAGAGTGGCTACATTACACTGCATATACACTATCAAGACAAGTTATTACTATTTAGTATTTAATCATGAAAATGATTGAATGAAAAAGTCCTGCCACCAGCTAAAACCCTGTACTTTCCTGTAAAATGTTTCATAAACCATGTTCAGTAGTTTTACAAAGATGATCTATGAATATATGTTCTGCAAAGTATTATTTATCCATGCAGTGTTTTATCTTTGACCTACAGCTGTCAAATACAATGTGCAAACTTTCACTCAAAAATAAAATGGCAGTAAAATGCAATTCATGTAGCAAATCAACCTTGTGGTCACCACTTGTCACCACTAGGTGTCAGCAATACATCATCTACAATAGCCTGCCTGCCTGGCCAACACTAATAACAATAGAATAATAATTAAATACAGCAACACCAGTAAAGTGCATGTTTTTGCAATGGCATAAAGTATAACTAAAAGATCTATGAAGATTATCATTTGATTATTTCATGGTTAAACTTTGCATAATTCATTTTCTATTCACCATCAATGTGTCCAGTGTTTTTTTTAAATAATATTTTTTTTATGAAATTAAACCCAAGAAAAGGAAAAATTAGAAAAATAATAAAATAAAATAAATGTGAAAATAAAAATAACTGAGAAAACCCACGCACAGGGAGACCATGCAAACTCCACAAGTGGAGACCCAGGTCTTCCCGATGACTGTGTGACCAACATGCTAACCCCTTTCCACCGTGCGTATAGTAGTATAATATCTAATAATAACACAAAGCTCTGTTTTTAAATATATTACATATAACTTATTTTTGGGGCTGTCAAAGTCAACGGGTTAACAATATGGAGAAAGAAAAGAGTATTTTGATTGAAAAGTTAGCGTCAAAGCCCTGGCAGATGGCTCTTGTAGCAAGACAAACGTTATTTGTATCTACTGTCGCTGTGTTTGAGTTATCATGGATTACATCGCCTGCCAGAGAAAGTGAAGGTGTTGTTTTTATTGTCATATTCAGTGGTACCTTGGCATAAGAGTATCCTAACTTCCGCTGATTTGCATTTGTACATTTCATGAAGGAAAGGTGCATAGTGGCAAATATTTAATAATAATAATTTCTGAATGAATTTTCTACTCATAAATTTAAAAACAGTATCATAATAAACAAATCTTATTTTGAACTGACACTGTAATAAAAATATATATTTTGTGTCAGTCTGACAGGTCTCACTCGCACACATTTTGTATTTGCTGAACGTTTGTGATCAAGTTTAATATGCCAATTTATTCTTTCTCTTTTCCGGCTTTTCCCTTCAAGGATCGCCACAGCAAATCAATCTCCTCCATCCAACCCTGTCTTCTGCATCTGTCTCTCTCACACCAACTACCCTCATGTCCTCCTTCACTACATCCATAAACCTCCTCTTTGGTCTTCCTTCTATCAATATATTCACTATCTCTCCTCTGGACATCCCAGCTATCTCAGTCTGGCCTCTCTGACTTTATCTACAAGGCTTCTAACATGTAATGTCACTCTGATGTACTCGTTCCTGATCCTATCCATCCTGGTCACTCCCACTGAGAACTTCAGCATTCCCATCTCTGCTAAATGTCGTTCAATCTGCGTTACCTCTGGACAAAATATGATTAATTGACATTTTACAAAAAAACATTAAACTATGTTAAAAACATCATTGTGGCCCCCTGCAACGGCGCTTGGAAAACGTTTGATCAACAGTATTTTTTCTTCACCTTTCCCAACAGTGCTCGCACACTTCAAAGCTCAAGTGAACATGAACGGGGCTGCCAACACCACACAAGCTTTCCAAGATGTAAGTACACCAAACAACGTGCACAGTATTCTAGTGAACAACATGTTTTCACTCATAATTGGATGCGTTCTCTCCCGCAGTTCTTCAGTGACTTCATTCAAAGGTTCTGTCCAAATTGCATTGTTACCATTAGTCGTCGCACGCTGACCGCAGTCTGACTGGAATTGGGTATTGTACAGCATAGACGCTTTCTGCAACTATTTGCTTCCTGGCAGATGAAGTGCGGCACATCACATGTGAATATATAATCGATAGCAGGGGAGTATCGGTTTGGGATCAATACCAGCATGATGATATTTATATTTTGAGTTCTCTTTCATGTTTATTTGTGGTTTTTGTTCACTCTGGGCTTCAAATTCCCAAATTCACTCATGGTTTTCAAAGCTATATTAGTTTAAAAAAAATGCATATTGAATCAAATTTTACGTTTTTTTGGCCTAGACTTTCAAGCATAGAAATGGCTAAATTAGGTAAAATACATATATAAGTTATTCAGACATGTATTGCCACTGTGACTGCATGACAATGCAGTGGCAAAAAGTGTAAACGCCTCTTTATTTATTTATTATGTCTACTAAATTGGGTAATATGAGTGTAAAACTATAGGGATGTTATATTAAGTCAAGAGGGCTCTAATATATAAGGAATCCTACTTGACGGAAACTGACTGTTGGGTCTGGAAGCAATTAACCACAATAAACAATTGATTACTGTACTTATATATTGTTAAATTGATCTCCGTTCCTACACTCACCTGTGGTTATGAGCTTTGGGTAGTGACCCAATGGACAAGATTGCAGATACAAGCGCCCAAAATGAGCTTTCGCCATAGGACGGCTGAGTTCTCTCTTAGAGATAAGGTGAGAAGCACTATTACCCGAGAGAAACTCGCTGCTCCTCCACATTGACAGGAGCCAGATGAGGTGGATGCCTTCCGGACGCCTCCCTGGGGAAGTGTTCAAGGCATGTCCGACTGGTAGGAGGCCTCAGGGAAGACCCAGGACACATTGTCGACGAAGTAGCCGGGGGGAGGGAAGTCTGCATCGGCTTCCCTGCTTAAACTGCCGGCCCTGCGACCCAACCTTGGATAAGTAGAAGATGTATGAGTGGATATATTGTCGACCAAATCCAACAACCAATAGTAGTTTTGCATTTTACACTATTAATTTAGTTAATAAAATAGGAATAAGTTAATTATTTTTTATATTGAAATATTGTTAAATTCTTCACAAAAGTGTGTTGGCTGATATGTTTTTGAATCTAGTTTTTTATTGTGAATAAATCAAAATCATTCAGTGAGCTTGAAAAATGTACACATAAAAAGTATGATTATCTGCCATGCTGTTGGCAAATTGCCGAATTTGTTACTAAATCTGGTGACATGCCGAACCCTCTCTGCGACTTACTGCCTCACCAGCAACGAGAGACAAACTAGCTACTTTTTCTGGCAAAGGTTTCCTTCCTTCCTGAAGAGCTACGCTCTATTTTCCCTCTGATGCTTAATATTACCATTTTATTCTCAGAAATTTACGACATGCTCGTAATATTACAACTTTTTCTTGTAAATTTACGACCTTAGTCTCGTAAATCTTTGACTTTATTCTCGTAATATTACTACTTTTTTCTTGTAAATGTACAACTTTTTTTCATGAATTTACAATTTTATTGTCATAATATTACAACTTTATCTTGTAAATTTACAACTTTATTCTCATAAATGTACGACATGCTCGTAATATTACAACTTTTTCTTGTAAATTTACGACTTAAGTCTCATAAATCTTTGACTTTATTCTCGTAATATTACAACTTTTTTCTTTTTTTCATGAATGTACGATTTTATTGTCGCAATATTACAACAATTTGTGAATTAACAACTTTTTTCTCGCACATTTACAACTTTATTCTCATAAATTTACAACTATTCTGGTAATTGTACAGCTTTGTCTTGTAGATTAGCTGCTTTATTCTCGTTATATTACAATATACGACTTATTTATTGTAAATTATTCTTGGAAATTAACAACATTTGTAATATTACAACTTTTTTATAAAAATACTTTATTCAACAACTATTATTCTTGCAATATTATTATATTATTTTTCTAAACTTAAGACTTTATTTTCGTTACATTACAACTTTTTTTCTTGTAAATTTCTGACTTTATTCTCGTAATTTTTGACTATTTATGACTATTCTCATAATATTACAATTTTGTCTCAATAAGTTAATTAGTTAATAAGTTAATTACTCAATTAGTAATATTCTTTCTCATACATGTACGGCTTTATTCTCGTAAGAGTAGAACTTTTTCTTGTAAATTTCACGACTTTAACACGACTTCTCGAAATATCAGATTTTTTTGTTTTTGTTTAGTGTAGCCGTAATACTGCGTCGTACTTATTCAACCCTCTCCCTGATGAACCTTATTTGTGCCCTCCTGTCTTGTGGAGCTGCTAATATGACGCGTCCTCTCCCCTGTGTGTGCACTAATTAAAAGCGTGTGTTCTCTTTTAAACACAAGCCGGCTGCACAATTGAAGTTAATTCTGCAGACTCCGGTTCACATTTCGTCACCACTTTGTAAATTTAGATCATATGGGGTCATTGAGGGGTTGAGACAAGCCTGCAGCCGCATGTCGACTCTCCAAAGATCAGTTACCATGTAATGGTGAAGGAATGTCACCCAGTCTCTGGAGGTTATTGCATTTTTTTGTCTTAATTTTAAAGTTTACAGTGATATAAAACTGCAACACTTTGAGGTGGAACATAGGAGGGACAATCTACAAGAAACCCATTTTAAATGCTTTACAAATAATTGATTTACTATAGAAGTGAAAGAAAAAAATATCTCAATCATAATTATGCAAGATTTCCTCTGGGATTGTTTTTGAAGGAGTGTAGTGTTGGTGGGCTGCATGGGAGGGCAGACTGCAACAGCAAATGTTGTTTTTATTATGGCAAAAAAAAATGTATGTATTTATTAATATTATTATTTAATTGTTTTCAGCAACCATCAGAATGTGGAGAACATTGCAAAACTGTACACTTTAACTGAGAGCGATCACACACACTGGAATAGAGCCTGTGACAAAGTGTAACTGACAACATTTTAACAATGGCGGTTCTGGCTTGAATGACGCCCTGACAATATAAACAAAAATGTAAATATGTAAGTATCAAGTTATATGTTGCCATAAAACTTACTTGAAAAAATAAGCAAAAAAATATTCAACACACATTCAAGGGAAAATGTTATTTTGGGGAAAATGTTTTTGCAGTGAACAAATCCCTCAAGTACAACACTTCTCAGGCCTCAACAAACGTTTTCCAACGACTGAAATGTGCTTATTTCACAAACTCAAGATCCCCTTAAATTGTATTTGACTTAAATCCACATTTACACAATGAAAACTAAACAGCAGTTAGCTTATAGGCACCAAGTAGCGTTAGCTTATTCAAGCATATACACTCCATAATATGGTGTACATAAAGTGATGGTATAGGGCCATACCTTTATCTTTCGCCCGTTTCTCCTCTTCTTTCTAATTTATGCACCTGGTGGTGGCTTTGATTTGGTCTTTTCTATGTTTTGTTGACACAAATTAACGATATTAGCGATATTGTCATCATCTCCTACCGTCACTCAACAACCAGGCAAGGCTAAACCAACTTTCACTGTCACATTTTCAAAGTGAAATAGTATTTTTCAGGCTCGTGGTCTGCAACATAATAAAAAATTACATTGTATTAACAGTTAAATGTGTTTTATTTTTGAGCAATTACTGTTGTAAGTTCCATTTTTTACCTTATGATTAACCTGTAGGCCCCCCCTTGCAAAACTTGCATGGTTTCATCCACATCATGTGGTGGATTGGCGTTTGGGGTTGTACTATCACACGCCTGTAGAGGGCGCTCGTCTGTCAAGTGCTCACTCAATGAGGATTTGGTGTGCCGCTGAGCATTAGTAAATATGGTATGTATATATTTATTTCTACCTATGATTGAACCGTTAGCTTCAAAACCCTGGCAGATGATAAAATAACAATAAGCTACATCTATATAGTATATACCTATATATTCCTGATTGTTTTTTGTCACACTTACAGTAAATGTTTCAGATAATCAAACAAATTCAAATATTAGTCAATGACAACACAACTGAACACAAAATGCAAATCTTTCAAATCTAACATTTTATTATTAAGGGGGGGGAAATCCAACCCTACATAGCCCTGTGTGAAAAAGAGATTAACCCCCCTATTAAAACATAACTGAGTTTCATTGAGAAAAGGTTATAAAGCCATTTCTAAATCTTTGGGACTCTAGCAAACCGCAGTGAGAGCCAGTATCCACAAATGGTGAGAACATGGAACAGTGGTGAAAGTTCCCAAGAGTGGCCGGCCGACCAAAATGACCCCAAGAGCGCAAAGACAGCTCATGCAAGAGGTCACAAAAGACCCCACAACAACATCCAAAGAACTCACTTGCCTCAGTTAACGTCAGCGTTCATGACTCCACCAATGCACTCAAACTCTTTGAAGTATATTTTGCTTTTTCTTAGTCGTGATGGCAAAGAGAAAACGTGTGGTGACGTCCATTGAAGCATAAATGTAACATAAATGTAACATTTGGTTAATATGAACAATACAGTCAATTAGATGTCAAATACAGTACACACACAAATGACCAGTACTAATGCACAATACTTATTAATTACAATTATGCCTACAATATAATATAATTTAATATAAGGTCAAATGCAGCTTGGTCCCTTCTGTAAAGCATCTTCAAAGAGCAAGTAGTTTTACTTTATTTGAGTTTTATTTAGTTTTATTACCCAGTTAATTTCCCTTTGAAATTAGACCAACTTGGAAGTCAACTAGCGTCCAAACATAATGAAATATAATATAATATAAGGTCAAATTCAGCTTGGTCCTTTCTGTAAAACATCTTCAAAGAGCAAGTAGTTTTGCTTTATTTTTGTTTTATTTAGTTTTATGACCCAGTTAATTTCCCTTTGAAATTAAACCAACTTGGAAGTCAACTAGCGCCCAAACATAATGAAATATAATATAATATAAGGTCAAATTCAGCTTGGTCCTTTCTGTAAAGCATCTTCAAAGAGCAAGTAGTTTTGCTTTATTTTAGTTTTATTTAGTTTTATTACCCAGTTAATTTCCCTTTGAAATTAGACCAACTTGGAAGTCAACTAGCGTCCAAACATAATGAAATATAATATAATATAAGGTCAAATTCAGCTTGGTCCTTTCTGTAAAACATCTTCAAAGAGCAAGTAGTTTTGCTTTATTTTTGTTTTATTTAGTTTTATGACCCAGTTAATTTCCCTTTGAAATTAAACCAACTTGGAAGTCAACTAGCGTCCAAACATAATGAAATATAATATAATATAAGGTCAAATTCAGCTTGGTCCTTTCTGTAAAGCATCTTCAAAGAGCAAGTAGTTTTGCTTTATTTTTGTTTTATTTAGTTTTATGACCCAGTTAATTTCCCTTTGAAATTAAACCAACTTGGAAGTCAACTAGCGTCCAAACATAATGAAATATAATATAATATAAGGTCAAATTCAGCTTGGTCCTTTCTGTAAAGCATCTTCAAAGAGCAAGTAGTTTTGCTTTATTTTAGTTTTTTTAGTTTTATTACCCAGTTAATTTCCCTTTGAAATTAAACCAACTTGGAAGTCAACTAGCGTCCAAACATAATGAAATGTAATATAATATAAGGTCAAATTCAGCTTGATCCTTTCTGTAAAGCATCTTCAAAGAGCAAGTAGTTTTGCTTTATTTTTGTTTTATTTAGTTTTATGACCCAGTTAATTTCCCTTTGAAATTAAACCAACTTGGAAGTCAACTAGCGTCCAAACATAATGAAATATAATATAATATAAGGTCAAATTCAGCTTGGTCCTTTCTGTAAAGCATCTTCAAAGAGCAAGTAGTTTTGCTTTATTTTGGTTTTATTTAGTTTTATTACCCAGTTAATTTCCCTTTGAAATTAAACCAACTTGGAAGTCAACTAGCGCCCAAACATAATGAAATATAATATAATATAAGGTCAAATTCAGCTTGGTCCTTTCTGTAAAGCATCTTCAAAGAGCAAGTAGTTTTGCTTTATTTTAGTTTTATTTAGTTTTATTACCCAGTTAATTTCCCTTTGAAATTAGACCAACTTGGAAGTCAACTAGTGTCCAAACATAATGAAATAACCCTTTCAATAATACCCCAAGTAGAATGATTGCTCTAGTTGTGCATGTTCTACTTTTTAAGCCACACATGTGGACAACTGCAACACTACACAGCCATGTTGGTGAGGTATCGCTTCTTCCTGCAGTGGTGGTGTGTGTTATTGATCCTGATTGGGCCTCGCGGGAGGAGATTCCGGCCTGCCATTGACCCACACTTCTCCATGTTTCCACCCTTCCCTACGATCATCAGAGGCAGCTGTCTTCTCCTGCCAGCAGGCCGGCTCGTGTGACATTTCTGATTGTTAGATGTAACGGGGCGAAAAAGGAAGAAAAAAAAGTACCTCAGGTTTTTGCAAAATCACTAGCAGGTCTTGGCTGAAGTAGTCAGTGCTGACGTTTCCTTGGCTTGGAGGGCTGTCAAAACATTACCCCCCGCCTTTGCTTTCGACGAGATTGTGGCTCACAGGCGGCTCTCGTTTTCAAAGTCAAACTTGCCCATGTGGCCTGTGTTGAGTTTTTTTTTTTTTTTTTCTTGTCGTCTTCTTTTTCTTACAGGTTGTCATAGATCTCCTTGGAGCTGGAGGCGGCAGTCGCAGGCCGACGCTGGGAGCGGTCCTGTTGTCCATGTGGTGTCTGTTGGGGTCCTGAAGAAGCTGCTGGCATCTGAACAATAGAACAAACAGGAGGGGCTGTGGTGGAAGGGAGCTATTTAAAATGCCTAAAAAGGTAAGAAAGTGACACAATGAGCACAGCAGGTGGTGAATATCGTGAGTCTCGATAAGGTGCCGTTGCACTGAAATCACTTGGTTTGCCCTTGTTGCAAAGGTTCTCAAACATTTTACGGCAAGTCCCACCTCAGCAAGTGTTGAAACATTTTTGTTTTGCTAGTCCAGTGCCACGATTTGTTATATCATCGTTTGCCATCGTGGTTTGAATATGTGGCTTATACTTAGTTAATTGGCTTGTACCATGTGATGAAATTCAGTGGATACGTTTGCAATATAATTTATTTTTCCACTAATAGCACACCAGTGGTAGAACTCATGCCGTACTGGACACAACAACCATCTCATATGAGAGAATCGGCGCCCTATTTTTATGTTATTTCACCAATTCCATCCAAACCTACAGGCTACAATTAACATTCCACTCAGACATTGTCATTCAAAGCATTCTCGGCCTTTTTTCCTTTTGGAAACATTTCTTTGTCCTCTTTCCTTCACTTTCAATTCGAGTGCTTGGAAGCCGCACAGACTCTTGGATTGTTGTCACCTCCGGTCAAGTAGTCTACTCGTTTCAAAGAGGCTTGAGGTCAAAGGTTAAGTTGTCTCCAGTGTGTTGCTGCTTGACTGACACACCGGGCCCAAAGCATCCGTGGTGCCCTTTTTAAGCTATTGTGTCTTACAAGTTTAGCACGTTTTAAGAAATTTTAAAAAAACTAAAATGGCATTCAGACCTCTGTGTGCATCGGAATGGATTCCGTAATCAGGATTCATGCATTATTGAGAGAAATTCCGGAAAATACAGCCTTGTTCACGGTGTCATTTTTTTTAAATCCTCACCACAATTACACACAAATAATTAGAAATAAATAATAATAGCAAATAATAATTACTTACATAACATTTTATACAAAATACAGTATATAATAAAAATAACATTTTGGTTTTGTTCAATTAAATTTACCAGAATATATTCATTTCATTAAAACATAATTATCATCTCTATTTCATGAATTAGCCTATCATGGAAAAGCTACAAAATAATTGATACTTTTGTTGCTACTTTCTTCCATTCCAAGCATACAGCAATTTTTTTCCTACAAGGGGGCCGTTAGATTGAAATGATTGAAGTAAATACAAAAAAAAAGTGTGTTACTATTTTATTTAGTTTTTCTGTCGGATAAACTGCCCCAAATATCTTTATTTGATATGTATTTTAAGGCCAAACTGTTTAAATGTGAAAAAAACAGCAGTTTTTGTTCATTCGGGACACATGAGTGAGGATATAAACACTTGAGGGTTCATAAAATCTAAACATCCATGCTGAAGAATGTTTATATCGGACGTATGAATGACACCAGCAGCTGCACACCTGATCCCAACAATGGTGGGAGCGATAAAAAGTCACCAGTGATATTTGTAGGCTTTTGTGGAGGTGACCAGTGGTGTTTTCCTTTTCTTTGGGGGGGGGGGAGTGGGGAGTGGAAAAACCTCTGAACCTTGCGCAGTCGTGTCAGTGACTGATGTCCAAGTGTGTCTGTGGGCCACTGGGGCCCGGATAATTTACAGCAGCTCTGCTTTAGCCATTAAGGGGTGTCAAGGAGCCCCTAGAGAGCAGGAATTTGTCCAAAGGAGTGGTTATGAAATGGGATATATTTATGATGGAGTGCTTCAAGAGGGTGCAACAGTTGTGCGGATAGATGATATATGTTGAGTTGACTTGGGTTTGTGTGTTTCTATCATACGTTATTATTGACATCATGTACAGTAAATGACAAAAATCACAACTTACTTTTACATTCTTTATTATAAATAGTAAATAGTGCTGTATTGTACACAAAAAAGCCTTCCAAGAAAATCATTTTATGCCAAATAAAAATTATACAAAAACAACATGAATAATGAACATTGTTTAAGACTTACAGTATTTAAACATTTTGTAATTACAGAAAATACTTCAGCAACACTAAATAAATAAAAATATCAGAAAGTTCCAAATGAAAACTAATTTAACACATGCAAAATTATAAAAAATAAAAATAAAAATAAAAAAAAATAAAATAACTGTCCAATAGGAAATGTATATACCTGTAAGTGTTTTTTTTTTCTTTCTTGTTTTTTGGCTTCTCAGTTTAACACTGGGCAATGCACTCCACCCCAAAAATACTGTATGACAGACGTCATTTAAAATAAAATAAAAAAGTATGACTTGGAGGACATGTACATGTGATGGGTGCTCGTTCATGAGGTATGAAGGTATTGCACTTTCTTTGGGTTGCAGTGGTCCACTCAGGGTAGATTTACTGTCTTTTTCATCACTGTCAGCTTCGGAAGAACATCTGGCCCCTTTTGACAGGAATAAAAATCCGTTCTTCCTCTGTTAAAATGACGTCACTTATTTTGAAGAAAAAATGCTTTCCTTCCTTTCGGGTGTCTTTAAGAAATGGTGTGTTTTATGTAGAGTTTACTGACAAATACAGTTGGTCACAACTTTGACCTGACGAAAGCATGGCATTGGGTGGGGGGCAAAAAAAAAAGAGTCTGCCTCAAGTTGCAAAAATCAAATCTTGAATGTATTAAATCCGTCCCTCCTACCACAGCCCTTTTTTTTCCTTATCCTCTTCAAGCATGAACAAGCGGGCTTGCGTCCTCGGAGCATGACGAGACGCGCGAGGTAACTGGAGAGGCTGCACCTTTGGTCCTAATTATTCCAGTCGACCGTCGCCATCAGTATACCCTCCATCGAGGTGGTTTTCCTTTTTTATTTCTGGGAGGGAGCACACCTCTCCGTCTCCTCCGGTTGGCCTTGGAGAGGCTGGCAAAGACAGCCGAGTACCAAGTCGAGTGTCTTTAAATAATGAAAGGAACCTGAAGATGACAAGAAAAGAGAGAAATAAAGGTTAAACCAGATGGGTGGATGCATGGTGTTGGCTGGGAAAATTGACTCGGTTTAAGAGCAGGTGAGAATGGAAAGTGAGGTCCGAGGTTGAATAGTAAATCCACCAAAAAACAGGTGAAGCGCTTTGGGGATCTCTTGAGAGACCCCCCTTTGAACCCAGTGTGGTTGGCTGGATCTCTCTAGTTCTGCTCCGTTGATCAATAACTAAATCTGACCTCCACTTGGACACATGGTTCCAATACGGGCCTGCCAAGGGTCATAATCGCCCCCCTGTTAAAGAGCCCTTACCTTAACACACACAAAAAAAGCTACATGTGGTTTTCTGCCAGGACGGGCTAAATTAATGCGATCAAGATGTAGCCACTGATGGGGTAGTCAACATGTGCTCGTGTAGGAGCCACCCGCTCCCCTCCTGTCCTGTCAAACACACTTTTAGTGGCTTCTCTCTTTAAGTCAGGCCAACATGGGGGTCATTACATGGATAGGTGAGCTCCATTCTCATCATCACGGGGGTCATGAAAGGACAGTGAGTGTGTGTCGGTAAAAGCCTGCCACAAAATACCTCAGCACCAGGCTGTAGGTTTGATGATCCTAATGTAAACGGAGGTAACCTGCTGTAATTTCAGCACACAGCGAGCTGATTTGATGATTTGAGACTCATCAGAAGGGTCCGTGCAATTAACGTGGTTTACGTTAGGTAGAAATCCTAAACGCAGCAGTGCAAACCCAGGCGAGCCATAAAAATTCACTTCAAAAGAGAAGCTATATTTCGTCACTTTACAGTATTGTGATAATACAATGGAACCTACCTTCCAGAAAGCCAAACATGTTCACACAAAATGTGTTTTGTTGTTTAGTTAGCGCTTTGCATGCGGAAAACCCTTCGAAATGCGTATAAATGTTGAAGGAAATGGATTAATCAACATTTACCGTCAGCGGGATCCACTCAGACACCACCAGTTATTTTTCAATTCAGTTGTGTTTCTCAACGTCTGTATCAAAATGGCGGCACTGGCGTTATTGGGTTGTTTTGCAGTCACGATCAAAAGAAAAGAAGAGACGTGTAGCGTAACTTGTAGTTAGTCAACCGGTGATGATATTGTAAGACAGTCCCTGTTTTTGCGTATTAGCAAGCTAAAAATATTTTTTCAAAAGCTGTGACAATTTTGACTGATTTTTCTAGGCACACAGAATATTGATTTGACGACTACATAGACAAGGTATCTACCGAAAGAAAGGTTAGACTCGTATCTTTCATCATAAAAAAAAAAGTTCGTTTCTACCTTTTTCCGTTCTTTAGTAATCAGCAGTGGAAAATACATAAGTTTCAGGAAAATATCAGTTCCTAACTAGAAAATGAAGAAAAACAGCTTTTTGTGAAGATACATTTCAAGCATTACTTTCACATAGCCCTAGCGTAACTTGTAGTTAGCAAGTAATTACAGAGTCAACCGGTGATGATATTGTAAGACGGTCCCTGTTTTTGCGTATTAGCAAGCTAAAAATATTTTTTCAAAAGCTGTGACAATTTTGACTGATTTTTCTAGGCACACAGAATATTGATTTGACGACTACATAGACATGGTATCTACCGAAAGAAAGGTTAGACTCGTATCTTTCATCATAAAAAAAAAAGTTAGTTTCTACCTTTTTCCGTTCTTTAGTAATCAGCAGTGGAAAATACGTAAGTTTCAGAAAAATATCAGTTCCTAACTAGAAAATGAAGAAAAACAGCTTTTTGTGAAGATACATTTCAAGCATTACTTTCACATAGCCCTAGCGTAACTTGTAGTTAGCAAGTAATTACAGAGTCAACCGGTGATGATATTGTAAGACGGTCCCTGTTTTTGCGTATTAGCAAGATAAAAATATTTTTTCAAAAGCCGTGACAATTTTGACTGATTTTTCTAGGCACACAGAATATTGTGTTCAAGGACTACATAGACATGGTATCTACCAAAAGAAAGGTTAGACTCGTATCTTTCATTGGGAAAAAAAAGTTAGTTTCTACCTTTTTCCGTTCTTTAGTAATCAGCAGTGGAACATACGTAAGTTTCAGGAAAATATCAGTTCCTAATAAGAAAACGAAGAAAAGCAGCTTTTTGTGAAGATACATTTCAAGCATTACTTTCACATAGCCCTAGGGTAACTAGTAGTTAGCAAGTAATTACAGAGTCAACCGGTGACAATATTGTAAGACGGTCCCTGTTTTTGCGTATTAGCAAGCTAAAAATATTTTTTCAAAAGCCGTGACAATTTAGACTGATTTTTCTAGGCACACAGAATATTGTGTTCGATGACTACATAGACGTGGTATCTACCAAAAGAAAGTTAGACTTGTATCTTTCATCAGAAAAAAAAAGTTTGTTTCTACCTTTTTCCGTTCTTTAGTAATCAGCAGTGGAACATACGTAAGTTTCAGGAAAATATCAGTTCCTAACTAAAAAACGAAGAAAAACAGCTTTTTGTGAAGATACATTTCAAGCATTACTTTCACTTAGCCGTTTATATTTTTGCCAAAATATCCAAACAAATATGCCACGACATAACACAAAAAATGGTTGTTATACATAAAAATAACTTTTTTCACTTCAATGCTCAACACCCTGCATGCTATCCCTGTGCTTTTTCACTTCCTGCTGCACTAAACATGAGCTCTTCTATTGTGCAGTTGTGTCATCACCTCTTTTTGCCTCTTGCGCAAAAAAGACGAATGAGTTAAGAACGTGTATTACTGTACACAGTGTATTAACTCATTCAATACCAATGTTTATATATATTTTTTAGTAAAAAGAGGTGATGACACAACTACATACTAGTAGATGTCACTTTTACAGCAGTTTTGAGCCATAACAGCGGCCACAAGGTGACAGAAGTGCATTTGATGAGAGCTCGGCATGGAACATTTGCATGTAAAAACACAATAGACAGCAAGGAGGTCAAGGAAGAACATGGAGGAGTGTAGCATGCAGAAGGTTACGCATCGTAGGGATATTGTAACACATGCACACACACAGTTTAGTTCCAAATGTGAAAATTGTAAATACATGTAAAAACAGTGTATTTGTAAATAATCTTTCATTTGGTATGTTCCATGTTTAAATAGCCATAGAACACTATATTCTGTGTGCCTTAAAAAATCGGTCAAATTTGTCTCAAATGGCTGGTACTGAAGGGGTTGTCTTTTGAAAAATGGCTGGGATTTATTGAATGATTCACAAACAAAATGAAATAATTAGAAAATTAGAAAATAAATATAGAGTCCATGAGTTTGTTCTAAACTGTTTTAAATTTTAAATATCAAAATCCTTAGATTTTTAGAATGCAGCCCTCTGTGGAAAATGTTTTGCCTCATGTCTTTCTTCTGTGGAAACCTACCTTGCTCTGAGTGTACTGTCCATACTGGTAAGACGGGTGGTGGTCCACGGCGTAGGCTGGCGAGGTGTAGGAGGGCGGGCAATAAGACTGCGTGCTCGGCAGGGCGGGCATGCTGGACAGACCCGGTAAAGCCTCCAGTCGCTGGGAACCGTGACAGCTCGCAGCCATACCGCCATTCGGCTCTAAGCCCCCGGTCAGCGGGGAGAGAGCGAAGTCACTCTGGGGCTGATGAGGTACTCCTCCTGGGTTCAAAAGGCCCATCACCTGTGGGGGGAGACAGAAGGAAGGTGGGTGATTAGGAGAAAAGAATGAAAAGACATTCGATCAAATCCACTCGGGTGGGCTTGGTCGTCATTGTTCATTGTCAGACACACACTGGGCTCACCTAATACTTTCTTTTTATTCTGCTTCACTGACTGATGACCAAATAGACCTACAGTTTGTTTTATATAGATAGAAATCACTGGAAAATAAGTGGATGATGGAAACAATATGGTCACTAATACAAATAAATACAGTATACTAGTTATTGATAATGACAATAATATCAATTGCAGTAAAAACTACATATCTTGTGTGAATATGAATGCATGAAGTTATCGACTTGACAGCACCTGCATGTTTTGCCATGAGTTATTTCTTGAATTCAGTTGTTCTCACCTTCTTTGGCTCCATTTTGGGTTATTTTGCAGCCGTGAGCAATCAGAAAAGCAAATTCAACTCAAGAAATAATTCATGGTGAATAATTCATGGTGTGTCCGTGTTGATCTCGCTGGCGCAGTCAGTGTCGGTGAACGTACACTTAAATGTTCATTTATGTCTTTCATTCATCCTTTATATGTGTTTATATGCATTTGGAATTTTAAAAATATCATTGTACAACTATAAAAAACATGTTTGGTGATACCATTTTTGTCTTTTCAGAACAAATTAATTGTATTTGCGATGACAACACAAATATTTTTGTGGAAATTGTTATATAGCACTTTTAGTGCAATCGTGCTAACTAGAAATTAAACACCTACAAGCATTTAAAAATTGCTGAAGCAAACTTCTTGGCAATGTTTCATGTTACATTGTGCATCATAAAAACTCAAAATCTTTGTGCGACTTTTTTACTGAAAAATGCTGGTCCTATTCCATTTGTTTGTGAAGCAATTTTAGCATGATTGGACTAACTAAATAAAAACTAAAAGAGCGATGAAAACACATCTCCTTTGCAAAAATAGTAAAAAAAAAATAGCTGAAAATATGCCACTTTGAAGTATTTAAAATTTATGTTTGTGTCTGCCTTCAGACTGGTGCGTCTGTTCAAAGCAAGATACCCCTTGTTCACAATCTCTTGATGCCCCAAAATCACCGTGTCCTTGTGAGGCCTAGAGGCCAAAAGGGTACGTGGGAACGAGGGGTCAGTGTGTGTGTGTGTGTGTGTGTGTGTGTGTGTGTGTGTGTGTGTGTGTCGTCAATGTGTGGTACCCATACAACAGTACTAGTGTGTGTTGTTGTGTGTAGTCATTTTCTTAGCAGTTTTTGCTCTGATGTCTGGGCTGCAGTCGGTGTTGCTGGGGATACATCATGAACAGCTGCACGCAGGTTTGCGTGAGAAACAAAGTCATGAAATTGTCTTTTAAAAAAGGGGAGGGGAGGGGGTGGGGGGGTAACACAGCGAACAAGACTTCCAGAGAAAGAGTTACAGTCCGTGTAATGAAGAAAAGAGGTGAGAGAGTTGAATGGGAAGGCAACGGAAATAAAGTATGACAAAGATATAAATAAGGCAGTTTGATGCGTAAAACATGAGGCTTCCCACAGTGGCAGCCAACTGGCATTATGAACATACTGATGTGTCGTGTACAGTATAGTATGATAGTATGATATGATATGATATAGTATGATAGTAGATATCAATGAGCTGGCCTTACACATTTCAACACGCTGACACCGACAGTTAAGTAAGAAAATAAACAAGAGAATAAAAGACTTGAACTGGAACCATCCAACAGCAAAGAATGTTAAGAAAGGAATAAGTAAATATAATAATTATATCATAATTTATTTATGACTTTTCTGAATTTGAAGAAAATTATACAATAACATCATAATAAATGTTTATCAAATTAAATGACTATGTAATTATAGTGAGACATGATAAACAATGCATGTTTTTAATTAATACAATTTTTATAAAGCCTAAAATGCAATTTGCAAAATAAATTTGTAAAAAAAACAATTAAATATTATAGTTGATCACATTTTTATTATGATTACAGAAAATGTGAAAAAGATACTTAAGAGAAAAAGCGACTTGTGTTTCAACAAAGTAATCAAATAAGTACAATTATTTAAAAAAATATTTAAAGAAAAAACGTAATGACTAATAAATATAATAATAATAATAATAATAATAATAATAATAATAATAATAATAATAATAATAATAATAATAATAATAATAATAATAATAATAATAATAATAAAATATTATAGTTCATCACATTTTTATTATGATTACAGAAAATGTGAAAAAGATACTTATAACATACTTATAGATACTTAAAGATACTTATAAAGTGACTTATAATAATAATAATAATAATACAATAATGATAAATTATAAAAATATTTTGACACAAGTTAAACACTAGTATATCCCAATAAACATAATCTTAAATATAAAAACTATAATAATAAAATCTAACAAAATATGTTGAGTTATTTTTCAAGCCTTTCCTGTTATCTAATGATAATTTTAAATAATGAATCCCTTATCATGTTATGCAAATCAATCAGGAAACCTACACTAATATAATAATAAAATTCAATAACTTTAACTCTAACTTTATTTTTCTGAAGCGGTAAGGTTTGGAAATACGTCAACGGTTCTGCAGCCGCAGTTCGCAATGCCGTGTCTGTTTTGAGGTGGTTCCGGGGATTAGGTCTCAGGGGGGTGCAAATCCCAGCCGCTCGCTTCCTTGGTGAGAACGGATTGCTTTGGTATGCACCAGATCAGCAGAGGGATGTCGGGGACTCTTGCACCTAAAGTGGAAGACTCGCAGCGCTAACCCCTCCAACAAGAATCTCCCTCATCTAAAACCAACCTTTATCCATATCAGCTGCTAGGTCATGATATGACCATATCTGGAGTTAAGCGAACTTCTCAATCTTCTGATGGATGCAGAGTGGCGGGGAGTGAAGATCACTCGCAAAATTGGAGTTCCGATAAGCAAATAGGGGAGATTTAACAGAAAACGGTGCTGAGTTGGAAACTTTCGAATGTCTTCTGAATGTCATTGAATGTAATCACTCCTTCCTCTTTATTTAACCAAAATCAGCAAATTAATTATTCCTTAATCTGGAAAGGGCGCGAGTATGCATTCCAACAGCTGCAGTGAATACACAAATTAAAAGAAATTAGCCAACAAAGTGAATCATTTGCATAAATTACACACTGCGTTATAACAGGATAGAGTACTTCATTCGAATCAATTAAGAAGCTGTGTGATTGCAATTCCAGACTGACATTCCGGGAACTCCGTACCGCTGTAAGACCTTCTGATGAAGAGCTGCCCGCTAAAGGTTAATGCTGAAACCAGCCACTAGTCCACACAACCTTTGGCCTTTTTTATTGGCAGACCGGTCGCTCTGTGACCCTTTGAGTGCGCCACGTTCACTCTACGGGTCTCTAATTTTTCAGTTTCGGTACAAAAGCAACACCTTTCATGTGTATGACAAATGCATTGAGGACTTCATTTGGCCTCCATTCTTCATTTCAAAGGCAGCCATTATAATGCGAGGCACCTATCACTTCCTCCCAGTGCAGGCCATAATAAAGATACTTTAAATACATACATCCTCAGGCATTTTAGGTTAGTAACAAACCAGCCTGAGGCATTTCTTGTGTTTATCTGTGCCTGACAGGATGCAGAGATGCACTCCATCATGGGAATTAGTACCCAGCGTGCTTTGCATCTGGGCCCGGCCACCCTTTGTGGCGACTAAAAGCTCGTTTTCCGCCTGTTAGTCCATCTTCTGGCCCCGGTAGGGAGCCACTGATGGAGCCTGATGACTGTGTAATCGACCATAATTGTCTTTTCAGTTTTGATTTGTGTCATCGCATGGCATCCTTATATCTGCAGCCTTCCTCAAAGACTGACATTTGCCGCATTGCAAATTCATCAACCCGTCCGGATGAACACAAATGAAAAGCTACCTAACAAGGATCTCATCAATGTCAAGGCAATAACAAAGCAGCCGTGCAGACAAACCTGAGGTGAGAGGCTGTTGGCGATGGCGGCGGGGTTGACGGTGTTGGTGTGTCCGGTCGGGCCCACGAAGCCGTCCGAGTATCCTGAGAAGCCGTGGCGGCCGGAGGAGAGGCAGTATGCCGAGCTGCCGTCCTGAGAGCTGGACGATGAACTTAGGGCGCTCTGGTGTACAGAGGTGGGCGGCAGAGGCTGTGGCCGGTGGACCGTACTGGGCTGCTCGGTGGCTGTACGCATTAGAACAGAACCATTTACAAACATGCTTATGGCATGTATGAAAGATAACTTCAGGTACACCTGCACAATGTAATGAGGCTGTATGAAAATGTTGAAAAGATGATGTCATAATTGAACATTTGACAACATTAAACATTCACTAAACATTCAGTTTTTTTTTTACATCTTCACGACAAAAGTCAGAAAAAAAAAATTAGGACACCCCATCTGGATAACTGTACCTAACATTTTTGGCATCACTGTTCAAAATGCTTTATAAGACATGTGTGCATACATGAGAATCATATCTTACGGAGAATAGTTGCTATTTTTAATGCAATGAGGCTGTATGAAAATGTTGAAAAGATGATGTCATAATTGAACACTTGACAAATCCACTAAATTCCAGTGCAAATTTTACGTCCTTTTTTTTACATCTTTATGACAAAAGTCAGAAAAAAATTAGAAAAAAAAAGACAAAATTAGGACACCCCATCTGGATAACTGTACCTAACATTTTTGGCACCACCGTTCAAAATGCTTTATAAGACATGTGTGCATACATGATTTACAGAGAATAGTTGCTATTTTTAACCAATTTTCACCCTTTTTTAGATATATTTAAAAAAACTGCACCTCAGCTTTGTGATATACACTAGGAGAAAAAGCCTGTTATTAGTGTGATCTTTGGTCTGTGACCCCCCCATTTTTTATGTTTTTTTTTAATTTTCTTCTTAAATTATCTTTGTAGATTTTCTTTTTGTATTATATATTAGGACAGTATTCACATAATATTCAAACATTTTCCCTAAGCCAATTGTCTAAAAACTACAACTTTATTTGTTTTGTTTGTTAAATTCTATGCTAAAATGCTACAATTTTTCCTCATGATATTATGAGTTTAATCTTGTAAAATTCCTTCTTTTTTTCAGGTTTGAATCCAATTTTTTTGTCTTAATATTTTCACTTAATTCTTGGAAAATTCCTGAGGATTTTTATTGGTGGCGGCACGGCGGTCGAATTGTTAGCGCACAGACCTCAGAGCTAGGAGACCAGTGTTCAATTCCACCCTCGGCCATCTCTATGTAGAGTTTGCATGTTCTCCCCGTGCATGCGTGGGTTTTCTCCGGGTACTCCGGTTTCCTCCCACATTCCAAAAACATGCTAGGTTAATTGGCCACTCCAAATTGTCCATAGGTATGAATGTGAGTGTGAATGGTTGTTTGTCTATATGTGCCTTCGCCCCAAGACAGCTGGGATAGGCTCCAGCACCGCCGCAACGCTCGTGAGGTAAAGCGGTAGAAAATGAATGAATGAATTTTTATTGTTTGTTTTTTTTTGTATTCCAAATTGTAATTCTAACATGCTTTTATTTCCATTATATTTTGACTTCATTCTCATAATATTCTAGCTTTTCCCCAACTTTAATAGTTAGTAATATTAGTTTACTCTAATAAAGTTTATTCTTGTAAAATTGTGCCATTTTTTCCTCTTTTTGTGATTTTTTAAAGTTTATTGCAGATCTTACCATTTTTGTTGTTTTTTTTTCTTTTAGTTTTTCTGTTAAATTCTATTTTTAGAATGTGTATAGGCCGCAAATTGGACACCCCCGGCTTACACTAATGCACCATAAAGTATACACAACTCTAGTATTGAATCTGATGCAGGTGTGCCAGAGTGTACCATGCATACCCACCCTGAGCTATGGAGGTTGCGGGGTAGGGGCTCTCGGGCAGCTGATAGGGTTGCAGGCCCGACATGGCTGACGGAGGGAAACCGCCTGGGATGAGGTGGTTAAACGCCATCAGCTGATTGGCTCCCGCTTGCTTCCTCCAGCGTGCTCTTCTGTTGCTGAACCACACCTAAGAGAAGAAGAAGAAACACGCTTGCTGTGTTTATATATCAGATGACCTTGTTTTAAAAAAAAAAAAAAGTTGACTTTCACAGCACTATGTAAAGACCCTTCTGTGTCATTACAGGCAGCTGAACTGATAGAGATCTTAACATGTGGAGCGTGCAGTGAAACCACAGACATCTTTGTGTAGCGCGGCCAGTCAGAGGGTTCAAATAAAGCCAGAGGGCTGTTCCAGCTGTTAAAGCCTATATCAGCACACCATCTCAATGAGCCATCATGTATTTTGGGGATCTTTACATCGCCTATGACAAAAATAGGAAGCTGTCCTGACACACAGTGGGTGCAGTGTATGCGTCTGTCTGCATGTCTGGGGCGGGCGGCGGGTGGGGGGCTGGGATTGTGGAGGGTTGTGAGGGTTTAACACATGTCTAGGAGCGCTGTACGGAATGTGTGGCAACATCTCCAGGCATTTTAACACCCGCAGATCCGTGACAAGAGCAGCTCATCGCCTGACAGTCGAGATATCCAACCTGAACGCGAGCCTCGGTGAGTTTCGCCCTCTGAGCGAGCTCCTCCCTCGTGTAGATGTCAGGATAATGCGTGCGCTCGAAGGCCCGCTCCAGCTCCTCCAGCTGCTCCGCCGTGAAGGTGGTCCGACTGCGACGCTGCTTCCTCTTCAGCGGAAGGCCCGGCTCGGAGTCTACATCAGAGCCCTCGTCCGAGTGACTGGCTGGAAAACAAATAAAGTGTTACTTCAGGAGGCTCGCTAAGCTGCCACACAATAGCCAGCTCAGAGACAAAAGGTGTCAGTGAATGCAACACATGGTACAGAGCCACTTTAAATTGTCTTCTACTGCTTCTTTTAAACTCCTCTGTGGTTCCTGAAGGGATCAAAAGCCAGAGGCTGCTTGAACACGGATTAAAGAGGACTAGATCTCTCCGGGGGCTTCCATTCCCTGGGACACTGTGTCTCTCCTGGTCTTAGCCATGCTGTGCGCTATGCCGATAGGGTCCCAGAGTTAAGGGCACTTGGCTCTTTTGCAGGTGCTTCTTAATCTGTTTGTTCTGCTGAGGGCAGAGTGAGCGATGGAGGGATCGCTTTTGGGGTCTAATTCAGCAGAAGACGGGAATCAATGAAGGCCTGAAAGTAGAAGACGAGGACTATTGCCGAGTTCGGGGGGGGGGTTACCCATCTATTAAATAATGATTAGGCGCCGCAAACTGGCGTGACAGCCAGCTATTGTCCCCAATTACACGTATGCGGTCCCCCCTTCGCTTTCTCAGTCACAAACATGCATCTGCTACGTCTCGGCCTATGCAGGCTTTCGCTCAAAGAACACAGATGGACTCCAGAGAGAAAGAATCCACTCCCAAATCCATGAGGAGGGTTCATTGCACCTTTTCGACGTTGGAACACAAGAAGCGAGAGGTTAGAGCGAGCACCAGGACAGAGGCCGGTCTGTCTCCCCACTCTCCAGATGTAAAGCTTTAATTAAAAAGTGCCAAGTCAGACATAGAGGAAAGGGGGGGTAGAAGCGATCTCCCCTTGCCTCTGGAGCCTCCGGAGCCAAGCAGGAAATGTTTGCGCCGGTTGCTAGTGTGCGTCTGACCAGGCATTACACACGGCTTTGGGCCCCGGGAAGTCGCCGGCGCTCCGAACCGCCAGCACAGAAGATTTTGATGCTGAGAGGAGGTCTTTATTACATTTGTACAAAGGAGTGCCATGTGAGTGCCGGCATGGGGGCTCACACAGTCTGGATGCTTGAATCGTCTGTGTGGTTGGCGTTATGAAAACATCACTTGATACTCTTCAAACTTTTTGCAACGTCCCTTAATTGGCAGCAAACAAAAATTCTAAGGTAGATTATGGTAGCTCATATACACTCTTAAAAATACTGGGTTAAAAACAACCCAATCTGGGTTGTTTCCCAACCCAACGCTGGTTAAATATTGGACCAACCTCGCGTTGGGTTATTTTAACCCAACAAGTTGGGTTGGTTCTCTTAACCCAACAATTGGGTTGTACATTGGGTTGTTCATATGACCCAACGCTGGGTTCATATTGACTACACGGCTGGGTTATTTCAACCCAGCAAGTTGGGTTGCCAATATACCATATATATATATATATATATATATATATATATATATATATATATGAAGAGCTTGCAACCAAAAGGCGCTAAATCCAATTTTCACTAAGTTGCATGTTTTTCATGAGTTTAATAGACCTCTGTCATGTGTATCCAAATCACATATTTTGGTCTTGAAATCATTTTAAAAAATATGAAAAAAAGTGATACGAAATTTATGCTTTCAACCAAAAGGCGCTATTTCCATTTCAGATTTCAACCAAAAGGAGCTAAATCCCTTTCTTTATTCTTTATTCTGATTGGCCCAAGTTTCCCATCTATTGATAATCTGACCAATCAGAGAGAAGAATACAATTGGCACTGCACATACAGAAAGCCAGTATCAGTGCGCATCCTGTTTTGTTTGTGTACATTAAGTACATGTATGATAGTTACAGTATGTTATGCAATTCAGGAGAACACAAATTGTGTTTTTACAGTATTCTGTAACATGGAAGTTTTTTTTACACCATAAAAGGCCTGTCTCTACCTTGACACCAACTTTCATGAGAAACATTATTTTACTTGTACTAAAAAACATACAATGTAAAGAGTTTGTAATGAGATGATTTTTGTCACTGTCACCTTCATGGTGCAGTCAAATATGAGCACTGCTTTTAATAACATTTTTATTGTCTGCAAATTGTTATTTTTCATGTGTCGCTCTACTGCAGCCAACAGGTTGAATGCACCTGCAATGTATGACATGTCTTGTACCATTGTCTTGTATAATTGGGTATGTTGAGTTGTGTTAAAGCTGATCATCATGGAATGTGGATGATGTTAATGTGTGCTATAATATCTTAACAAAATTTTATCAGTAACAGTGTACTAGTGGTAGGTTATAACATTTTAATTAAAAATCATTGATTTTCTCGAAATCAGTCAAAATGGAGTTAGCGCCTTTTGGTTGCAAGCTCTTCATATATATATATATATATATATACATTTGTTATATTTGTTATATAACAACTCACAACATACAGTATATGTGTATACAGTGGACTATCGGTGGCTAACGGAAGCCCGCTAGCATGCAGCGGTCTTGCTTAAAAAAAACCCAGCACGCTCGTATTAATTCTATAACTTGATATCACATAAAATGGCAAATTGACGAGATAACTGACGTTGTCCTCATAACTATCACACATAGTGCATGTCTCTTGTAATTTCAACAACATAGTTTGGTTCCTACATAGCTCGCCAGCGAATGTGTTCGCTTGCCACTTTTGGAGGGAATGGAAGTTTGCTAAGGTTACTGATCGATTCCTAAAGCTAGTACTCAACTTACATTTTAACAACTTTATGAAGCTGATTATAAATATATAAATTCAATTCTACGGTAAAACAATAGTGGGAATGTAACAAACTTTGCTCCGTGCTGAAATTGGTCTCCTCAGATGAAATGTGCGGTCCGAATGAAGTAAGTTTGTGGGCGGTGCTTTTTTGCGCATGTCCAAAATTCTACCCAACGCTTTGGGTTGTCAATCACAACCCAGCAGCAAATAACTTAGCACCCAACAGAGATAACCCAGCGAATTGGGTTCTCAGAATACCCAATTCAATAAAAATTACCCAATTAAATGACCCAACAGGCTCAACCCAGCGGTTGGGTCAAAAAAATAACCCAGCATTTTTAAAGGTAAAAGGTCCTCATTGGCACAGTAACTCATGTTAACTGCAGAGTGGGGGTGGACCTCGCCTTCCTAGCCCCCCTATATTTCTCTCCCCCTCTCTTGTTCCTTGTTTTTATTATTAGAAACTGGAGAAAACACTCCGTCACAGACTGTCCCTTAATGGCGGATGACAGTGTTGCTTTTGTCATCCTCTCCTTTTCTCTTTTGCTCTCTTCCTCTCTTGCTCTGTGTCCTTCTTTTTTTTGTGGAAGTGATGTGGCCAAGTCTTTGTATCTTAGCAGGGAAAAGCCTGTGGCAGGGCTCTATTGGACCGATTACCACGGTCCATCTGTAGGACCCATCAGGGACGCCCGGGCCCGCATTCAGGGGCCTGTCACCTGCCCAGCAGGGAAGAGAGCGTGAGGGAGGGGGGGTTCAGTGGGGGAATGAAGGGTGGAAAAGAGGGGTGGGCCACAAAGGGGTCCAAGAAGGGCCACTGGGGGCTGCAGAGGGGCACAGCAGGGGATCACCCCTTCATCTCCTCCCTCGACTGCCTCGGGATCATTGGCTTTTTTTAAGGGGGGGATGGTGAAGTGAAAAAGGGGGTCGAGGCTGGTGCCACCTGAAGGTGCCCGGGAAGGCTTGCGTTGGGCGCCAAACTCTCTCTTTTGCTCTCGGAACGTGTCCACTCTCAAAGCAATCACCAGGCACACTGTCGCGAATTTGTTCCCACACATTCCCCACGGCAAGCAGCAGAAGAGGATACACTCTTAAAAATGCTGGGTTATTTTTTTGACCCAATCGCTGGGTTGAGCCTGTTGGGTCATTTAATTGGGTTATTTTTATTGAGTTGGGTATTCTGAGAACCCAATTCGCTGGGTTATCTCAGTTGGGTGCTGAGTTATTTGCTGCTGGGTTGTGATTTCCATTATATTGTGCTGGGTTATTTTGGACAACCCAAAGCGTTGGGTAGAATTTTGGACATGCGCAACAAAGCCCCGCCCACAAACTTACTTCGTTCGGACCCCACATTTCATCTGAGGAGACCAATTTCAGCACGGAGCAAGGTTTGTTACATTCCCACTATTGTTTTACCGTATAAATGTCTTTATATTATTATATAACGCTTCATAAACGTGTTAAAATGTAAGTTCGTGAAGCACTGTTGAGTACTAGCTTGAGGAATCGATCGGTAACCTTAGCAAACTTCCATTCCCTCCAAAAGTGGCAAGCGAACACATTCGCTGGCGAGCTATGTAGGAACCAAACTGTTGTTGAAATTACAAGAGACATGTGTGATAGTTATGAGGACAACGTCAGTTATCTCGTCAATTTGCCATTTTATGTGATATCAAGTTAAAGAATCTCGTGAATTAATACGAGCGTGCTGATGAACTGGTGTTTTTTTAAGCTAGACTGCTGCATGCTAGCGGGCTTCCGTTAGCCACCGATAGTCCACTGTATACTAATCAGTTTGGGCGCGAATTCGACGACAGTTTTGTAAGTTGCATATAAATGTTTGGACTACTGAATCTTATTTCATTTCATGGTATGTTTGTTCTTATGGACCCTCTTTGTGATGTTTCAGTTCGCTGAAAAGTATCTATGGATGAGTTTGTCAGTTCCAAATTGACTGAGTGGCAGCTACCGGGGCTGATTGAAAGGTAAGTCATCTTCATGCCTTCATTTTATGGGTATTGTTTTACAGTAGCTACTGTGCCTGCTATATGTTATAGACATAAGAAATGGCGGTGGGTCAGTCACTGTTGCTTGTACCAATACCCAAATTTTTAACAGGGTGAGCCATCTTGTGATTCCAATATATATTGCTGTTATATCAGCCTGCGAGTCAAAGTTTGCTCACCACTGCTGGAGACAATATTGACAAACCCTCTATGGTACACATTATGATCCCAATTGGTAAAAAAAATGTTTGGGGTGTGTTTTTGTGTTTTAATATAGACCAAGTAAACATAATCGAGACATTTTCTCAATATTATTTTAGGGTTGATTGCAATACGACAACACTGCACAGTAGTGGAACATATTGAAAACAGTTTTATCTAAAATTGTAATATATTATAATATTTAAAACTCATGTTCTCAACAATCTGGTAATGACACCCATAATTGTCCTACAGATGCCAGGGGAGAAGTTGCCCATGACGTTGCTGCCCATCCTGCTCCCTCCGCCTGTGTTTAAAAAGGGCAGGAAATTGGCCCGGGCGAGTATTCAGGAGGTGAAGAGAGCCTTCATCGATGTTAAGCTGGTAAGTAATTTACCTTTCAACAGAAATTAAAATGTAAATGAATTGTGACATGACTCCAGTTGTTCTTTTACACAGTTTTAAAGCAGGACTCTTTTTATGAGGAGCGACTTGAAAAGATTGTATTTCGTGGAATGTGTGACAGCGTAACATTTGGCTGTTTCTCATTTCATGAAGCACTATTCTTACAAGTTGGAACTTGGTGTAAGTTGTTACTCCATAGTGATGTGTGACGTATAAACCACAGACCAAACATTAGACTGGCCAAACCCCCTGAATAAATTGTTGAACACGCCATTGACTTTACAGGTGTCACACTTCTCCCCGTAGAATATACGTATATTGAAATAGCTTCAGTAGAGAGCTGATGACAATTGCTCTGCACTGCTAGAAATACTTACAAAATACTTACCTTTTTTTCTTTTCTCATCATAGGTCGGAGCTAACATGGTGGAATATTTGCAGCAGGCACAATCGCCTACCCATTTGTGCTGCTGCTCACAGAGCCTCTTGTTCTATGTATATATCACTCTCTCATAGCTGTCCCCCTCACCCGTTCTTAAAATGTAATTTTTTTGGACATAATTTGTTCATATGTGAAGGAAATGTTGTGAGTTGTTATATTTGTATGTTCTGGAAATGTAATATAAATATATTATATATAATAAATAAATATTTTATTGTTACATTGGTGTCATTGTAATATATTATTAATAATATTAGCATACAATAAAAATAAATAAATTATATATATATATATATATATATATATATATGGTATATTGGCAACCCAACTTGTTGGGTTGAAATAACCCAGCCGTGTAGTAAATATGAACCCAGCGTTGGGTCATATGAACAACCCAATGTACAACCCAATTGTTGGGTTAAGAGAACCAACCCAACTTGTTGGGTTAAAATAACCCAACGCGAGGTTGGTCCTATATTTAACCAGCGTTGGGTTGGGAAACAACCCAGATTGGGTTGTTTTTAACCCAGCATTTTTAAGAGTGTACTAAACACACAAAGGGAGGCCTCGCCCTCCTTACTTAAACACCCAAATCAAATTTTACGCTGGAGCTCAAGCTCTGGGGAGCTGAAAATACTTCATAGCCGCTCACAGTTTGGCTGCGGCTCCAACAAGAATCTTAATAGAAAGATAGATGATTACTCGCGGGGGCAGAAATTGAGCCTACAGCAGAATATCCTTAAAACGAGACATTTGCATTGGCTGCAACTTTGGAGTTTTTGGGGGTATGGTGGGTGAATTCAACAGGTTTATTAGTGTAGGGCATCAAAAAACAGGTGGATTATGCTAAGACTAACTCGAGCAACAGCACTGATAACGCCAAACATATTAACTCCTCAAGGTTAGGAGGATAGCTTCATATTCATATTTATTCATATTTATTTATTTAACAAGCCAATACAATACACTCATATGTGACTTTACTCATCTGTATACACCAGTCATTATTTGCACTATGACCCATTTATCATTACACTAAAATTAAAAAATATCTGCAATATGTCTGCTCCTGCATATGCTCCTGTGCAATACTATGTGTATATTTTGGATATCTTGTATTATTTATATATTTTGTATACTTTTTTTTTAACTTGACTACTACTGCACTGAAAGGAGAAGCTCTCCAATCTCGTTGTACATCTTGCATAATGACAATAAAGGCCATTCCATTCCATTCCATTCCATTCAGTTGCTTTAGTCACACATCCAATAGAAAAAGAAGAGGAAAGGACGCTCCAAAAGTTGCTTTTATAGGTTTGCAACAAATAAAATTATGTTACAAACTTCTAAAATAAAGTCAGGATTTATCCAAAAAAGAGCCCACATTGTCATCAATTTTTTGGGGGAAAAATCCAATAAAAATCCGCACATTTAATTTTTAATTGAAATAGTTGTATTGTATCACATGCAGTGAAATGTAGGCCTCCTCCGAATCCCGTCTAAGGATATGCATAATAAAGGTGACTATTATCCAAAACTGAAACTGAAACAAAAAAATACTGTGAATAACAATATAAAGTTGCAGCTAAACGGAATGGAACCCTTACTCATTTTTCTCAAATAACATAAAAATTGTTATATATATTATATATATATATTGTTATATTGTTATATGTATTTTTAGGGCTGTGAAATGATTAAATATTGTAATTAAATTGAGAATTTAAATATAATTAATTAATCATGATTAATCCTTTGCAACACTGTGTGAAATATGCCAATTGTTCCTGAATTTTATGAACATAACAATAAATGACAGGATGCAATTATACAGTATATATACATACGTATGTATTAACAGCTTCAAATAAACAGAAAATGTATATCAAGCTAAAAGATAACACGTTTTTTGGGCTAATATTTGTTTCTTTAAAGCCGCACAGTGCCCAAGTGGTTAGCATGTAGGCCACACCGTCGGGAGATCGTGCATGCGTGGGTTTTCTCCGGGTACTCGGGTTTCCTCCCACATTCCGAAAACATGCTAGGTTAATTAGCGACTCCAAATTGTCCATAGGTATGAATGTGAGTGTGAATGGTTGTTTGTCTATATGTGCCCTGTGATTGGCTGGCCACCAGTCCAGGGTGTGTCCCGCCTCTCGCCCGAAGACAGCTTGGATAGGCTCCAGCATACCCATGACCCTAGTAAGAATAAGCAGCATATAAAATGGATGGATGGATAGTTTCTTTAATAGTAGCAGAACATTTGAATTGTGTTGTGGTTGTGTTCAAAGGCACCACGTAATTTAAGATGAATTCACATTTAATTTCTCTTTTAGACCAATTTAGACCACACACACAGTACACACATAATGAAAACATTATAATGATGATGCATTCACAGACAAAGTGTCCATGTACTGATGCTGATGCGGACTAGTGATGTGTTTGTGGGTTGGCGATACAAATGTGTTGTTGGGATTCCACTGTTGTTGATATCTCCATGTCATAATAAAGTTATAAAAGAGTGTCAGACCCTGTGTGACTATGTGAGGGTACCAAACAGGGCACTAAAAAGTTTAACGTAATTCATTCATTCATTTTCTACCGCTTATCCTCACAAGGGTCGCAGGTATGCTGGAGCCTATCCCAGCTGTCTTCGGGCGAGAGGCGGGGTACACCCTGGACTGGTGGCCAGCCAATCACAGGGCACATATAGACAAACAACCATTCACACTCACATTCATACCTATGGACAATTTGGAGTGGCCAATTAACCTAGCATGTTTTTGGAATGTGGGAGGAAACCGGAGTACCCGGAGAAAACCCACGCATGCACGGGGAGAACTTGCAAACTCTACACAGGGTGGAATCGAACTCAGGTCTCCTAACCGTTTAGCCCTGTGTTCATTGTTTTTGCATAGTATAAAGCATTTTTATTTTTGCAGAATTTATATTTATTTATTTAAGATTTTTGAAGTACTGCGTATCAATCATGCAAATAACCAAAACATACATCAGAGAGTGTGAAACAGTTCTTAAAAGCAGCGACTAACAGAAGAAGTGTTAGCAAGGAGTGACGGGGGAGTGAAATCAGCAGTGATAGTGAGCATATGGGCCACTTTACAGCCTTGCCTCGGCCGGGGCCGGCTTGCCCTTCCTCCAAGGGCTCTTAATAGAGAAGGTAATTGAGCTGCTGACATGTGTTGGCAATGCAAAACAAAGGGCAGAAGAGACAAATGAACTAGTTATTTGCCCAGGGAAGTAGATCTGGCCCCTTTCAGAGCGCCGCTCATAGTGTGAGTGGGCACCCTGAATAAAATATTGGCAGGCCACTATAGAGTCAGTGCGAGCAGATGCATGGGAGGAAAAGAATAGTTAACTGACAGCTTATAGGCTCAGCTGGGGTTAACAGTTAAGGGGAGGGGGGGTAAAAAAAATGGGAGTGAGTGGGCTGCTCACTTGACTTGCTAAAGAGCCCCCAGGAACCTGCAGCTGCCTGGGAAAGCGGGGGGACTGTGATGATGATGGACATAAAAAGATGCAGTGAATGAGCCCCAACAAAGAACTTAGCGGGTGATGCGACATTGAATGATGCATCTCTGTCTGATATTGATGATAAAAAAAATCAGCAAATGGCACCGCATGGCCATTATACGCGCTCGGTGTGCGCCGCTTATTATTTAGTTCCACTTGTGGTGCAGTTAGGTGACAGTTTCACGGTGGTAGTTCTACCCTCGGGGCAGGGACAAAGCAGGCAGCAGACAACCCACGCGGGGATGCAGCAACAGGCTGCATGTTCCACTCAAACGGCCTGCTAACTAGCCTGCTTATGTTTGGGTTCCACCGGAGGTGTCCAAAGTCTGGCTCATTTTTAAAATGTTTTCCCACTTTCAGCTTTTCCGATCCATCACATGAATGGTCTTGACGGACACTCAAACACTGAACCCCGGGCCTCTGGGTGCACCACAAATATTAAACAATCATGTAAAATAAAACTAAATATGATTTTTGTGTGTTGTGTGTATACAAATATATGAAAAACGTCCAAACTAGTAAATCATTATGTAAAATATCAAAATAGGCTGTAATATGCATATGTTGGTTATCTTAGCCAGTCTTTTCATCTTAACATCTTAATACCGTGACCTACAATAGTTGGCCACTTTCAAGCTGAAATAACAAATAAAAATGATAATTTATCCTTATTAGGGTCAAGGGGGATGCTGGAGCCTATGCCAGCTGTCTTCAAGTACACCCTGGACTGGTGGCCAGCCAATCACAGGGCACATATAGTCAAACAACCATTCACACTCACATTCATGCATTAGGGTTTAGCTTGTTATGAGGACAAAATCGTGGCCAAAAATGTTTATAAAGACTTGAATTGAAGAATAAATAAAAAATTGTGCATTATTTACTACAATTCATTCAGACATAGCACATAATTCAGAATAAAAATAATAACATAGACGCAATATGAAGTAAAAACATGTTTATCTCTCTGACTACACATCAAAACGTAGTCGTCCTAAAAACAAACAACGTAGTTTCTACCTGTTTGTACTACCAAAATACACCCTTTGATCGTCCCCCTGAGGAGGCAAGTCATGCCGTGGTGCTTTTTCCTAAACATTATTCTAACCTCCTACATGGGGGCCTGATAGTTTTAACAGTCAAGTGACCCTCGCTTAGCCCCTGACCTTTTCACAGCTCCTGTGCAAAGATCGGTTCGCTTCTGACCCTCCTGAGTCCACTTCACCAACACTACATTCCCTTCTACCGGGACAGTTATTTATGATTTACACCATCACCATGTGTCTGACATAAAACAATGACCGCATGATTGATGAATTCCACAAGAATATTCCATTTAAAATGAACATTTATGCAGACTACTTTCATTTTCTGGGGCTCGAGGGTATTACAAGAATTGACATAAAGGAAATATACATAAATAGGAGTTGTGTTTGTGTGTGTTGATATAAATGGGAACTGAGTGGCAGACGGACAGGAAGTGACGTGGGCGGTTCAGAGTTGAGTTTTAGCTGCAGCAACAGTAGCCCGTGCTTTTATTAGAAATTAACATGCAAGATCATTCAAACCAGCAATAAAAGCCTGTTGTTCCGGCAGTCAAGTCTGGTGTTTGTGTCAATAACATTAACTCATTCAATACAAAGACATATTTATAAGTTTTTATAAACCCAAACATGCAATCTGAAGGAGTATTTATACGCATTGTAAGTTTTTTGTCAGCAGAAGTGCATTTGATGGATCATTTGCATGTACTGTATAAACCCACTGACAGAAAGGAGGAAGTGGAAGAGGATGGAGGAGTGTAGCGTGCAAAAGGTTATGCATTGCAGGGACATTTTAACACATACACAAAAGCACACACAGTTTAGTTGCAAGTATGAAAAAATGGAAATAGTTCCTGGTGTTGTTTGGGTTGTTTATTTTTTTAATATTGTTTATAGTTGTGGTATAGTTGTTTAAATATTTGAGCTGTCACAAAAGCAAAAAAATCTGTGTCAAAGTGAAAGTTACGCTTGAAATGTGTCTTTTCA
This sequence comes from Doryrhamphus excisus, assembly GCF_037039965.1. Classification (NCBI taxonomy): domain Eukaryota; kingdom Metazoa; phylum Chordata; class Actinopteri; order Syngnathiformes; family Syngnathidae; genus Doryrhamphus; species Doryrhamphus excisus. The sequence goes on from NC_136362.1 coordinate 20,332,059, forward strand.
CAAAAAGCTGCCTTTTTTAGTCGGGAACTGATATTTTCCTGAGATACTGCTGATTACTAAAGAATAGCAAAAGGTAGAAAAGGTACTGAAGGGGTTGACTTTGAAAAATGGCTGAGATTGAATGAGTTAATTACACCTAGTGACCAGTGTGGAATACTACATATCATTCACAAGGTCTTTGAATGCATCTTTTGCATGCCTTGTATTTGTATTTTATTGCTTCATTTAGGCAAAAAGTAAGTAAAACTTGCATATTTTTAAAACTAAAAATAGGCCGTATTCAACCATGAAACAGCATTATTTATTCATGAATATATTTTAGACAAAATGTGAAGTCACAAAATTCAAACTGTAAAGCAGCGAATTTTACATAAACTGTAAATATAATATTCATCTAAAATCGCTTAAAGCTGAAAGTCTCCACGTTAGCCGTTTAACACAAAAAGAACTCCACATATGAAGGTGCTTGCTCTTTATGGACTTCATCCAAAAGGCATAACTCACACAATCGTCCCTATGCTGCTGGCGTGTCTATAATGTGCAATGTGCCAATGACCAAAAAAAAAAAAAGAGTGTGACCAAAAAAAAGAAAAAAAAAAGCTAAACAAAGTTAAGTGATTGACAACGCTGTCTGGCTTTAGTCAATTAACTATCCCATTGTGCTCTTCTTTGCAGAGTCTCCTCACCCCCCGACCCCCTTTTCTCTCTTCCCACTCCTTTATCCTCCCCATCACAGAGTTTTGCTTGGCTAATACTTCCAAGGAAATAAGAGGGTTCTTTTTCTACTGGGCCTCCTCTCCTTGACCTTCCATTGCTTCCATTGGCTTCTCTTTCAGCCACTTCACAGTGTCTCTGAGGTTAGAATGCCGAGTAGAGTACATCAGTGCTAAGGGGGCCGGCGCAGGGCAAGACCCCGCTCCATTACTTCAAAGTTGGCTTGAATTCATTAATTGTCCTTTGAATTAATATTGGGAGGATCACAATGCTGGTGCCAACGGAGAAAGAGGCTTTAATGAAGCATAGAGTCTGCATTCAGTTGCAGATCAGCCTTGGAGTGGATTTGCTTTCGGGTTTCTTTTTTGGGGGGCGCGGACTGAAGAGAGTCCTGAGAATCATTCCAATGAAAGTGTTAAGTGTGTTTATATAGGAGAAGAGGGACAGTGGGGATGGGGATGGGGGGGGGTCCATCATTCATTCTGAACATGTACAGTGCAAAAGTCTGAGACTGTCATTCCACCTGTTGCTTTATGCATGTATGACGACTCCTTATACTGCACCGTTTACACAATTACACCCCAAATCATTCCAAAATATTAATATAAAAAAATGCTTTATTTGTTGAAAGGGTATATTTTAGCTGCAAATGATGACATACATGACATATTTTCCAAGACCAAAATGTAAAAATGTACTGCCTATAAATGAGCATTATTAAGTTATATTGATTTAATTCAGTGCTTCATATGTAATTAAGATTGTTATTGTGCTTTATTTGAATGTACATAATTTAAACATGTAATTCTTAAGAGTCTGATTTGATTCACTAATAATATCACATGCAATTTGTTTGCTCAGTGTTATTGAGTAGTTGTGGCGTATCTGATGAGTGTTCTGATCCCAGGGGTCTTAAATATAATATTATATAGTTACAACTACAGTTATAGTTGCAACTCACGATTATTTTAAAAATTGATTAATCGGTCGATTATTTTTGGGGGGATTAATCAATGAATTTATTTAATATTTTTTACATATAAGAGAGCAAATAAAGTGCACAAACACCAGGTTGCTGCTTGAATATTCTATTCAAATAATGTTAAATAATAAAGTTTATCAAGTAGCTTCGGTAAAACAAAAATACAATTATCACCCTTTTCTTAGTCGAGTCACGCGAAGCTTGTTGTTTCAGTTAATGGGCCACAGACGAGCCAAATTACGATGAAGCAAACACCTCAAGTTAGTGGTTGGGTCCGTAAAGTATCAGAAAAAGTCAATCCTGATGTGTGTGAATGTCTCGTTTTGGATAAAACACAAAGAAAATAGTTCTACTTTCATGGATGACTAAGGAAATGTAAAAAATATGAATATATGAGAGGCTGAAATCAAAGTATATTTACATATTTAAATAAAAAAATTATCGATTAATTACCAAAATAGCTGGCACTTAATTGGGTGATTAACCATTGATTAATCGATTAATTATTGCAGCTCTAAACAAATGACTGCATCTCTTCAAAATAAATGAAATGTAGCCCTATAATTAATGCCATAACGTTGACTGTCATTTTTAAAAAGGCCAGCTAGTGGTGGCCCAAGACTTTTGCACACGATTTTGAATTTGTCTTGTTATTTCCCACCAACGTACTTGGATATTATAAGCCCTATAAACACAGCGAGTGAGGCCCACATATAAATTTCATTCCATTATCCTTGCCCTGAGAGGAAAAATGGAACTGTAGCCGTGTAGCAGACATTCCAGAGGCCACATTGAGGCCTATACTGTCTCGCTAAACATCCCATATTAAAAGACATTCACTGTGGAAACGCCATCACCCAATAACAAACACATAGAAATCCTGTTGGAGGCCTGGGTTGACAGTGTATGAGAGAAAAGTTTGTGTTTATATTCTCTTCTGAGAGTAAATGTTCAGATTGGATTATCATTCCGGCTAGTGCAATTTACACAAACAAAGTCCGGCTCGGTTCCTTTTAGCGACAAAAAGCGGTTCAATCTTTCATGTTTTGTCAGTGCCTGATTCCTCCCGGCCCTCGGGGCTGCTGGCCTGCACCATTGAGGCAGGGAGAATGGCAGCAGATTGTTGGAATGCGCCTCAATGAGAGCAATTATTACATGTTGACTGCGTTCACCATGGCACGGTAGGAAAAAAAAAGGGCAAAAAAAGAAATGGACCCTCATTGAACAGGGCACGGCAGGATTCCCTTAGAAAAAGAAAAGTTATCCCTTTGACTGTTTGCATTTCTGAGCTTTTCTGTTTCACTCCCGGCTCACCCCCGCTGCCATAAATGGATATTTGCAAGAGTGGCCTTTCATGGCCTGCTTCAATTGGTTCAATGAGGCTAAAATGCAAACAGCAATAAACAGCAGTGAGGATGCTATCACTTAATTAATACACAATCTTGCAACAAGTGGCTCAAACAATTCAATCGCATCTTTAAATTCCGCACCCTGGCATCCAAAACTAGAAAACAACATCCATGCTCTCCTCAGCCGCTTGCGTATGACATGCAGACCCCAGAGCAAAACTGGACCGGCACTTTTAGATGCATGTCCCGAACCTTTTCGCCGTTCTTTTCCCAGACAAATAAATCTAAATGAGTCAGCTTTGATGTGAGCACTTAAGGCAAGGCAACAATGGTGCTGCAGGAGAAAGGGGCAGAGAGCAACAGGCCTCTCTGCACCACAACAATGGCCTCTGCAAACACCTACTTAATCAATATTTGGCCAGAAGACACTCTCCCCAAACTCCCCTCCTCCTTCTCCCCCCCCCCACCTTTTCACATTCTAATGAGAAGCCATAAAAGGGAAAAACAACAACTACTTCCACAAAGACACACAAGAAAGATATACTGCTGTTCTGTATATGAATAGGAGGCAAGCATGCAGGCTGTTTGTATAGGATGTCATCTATTTGATGGAAATACTTCATATCGGGAGTTCATCATCACAGGTGTAAAAACAGACTTTTTTTTTACATATTAGGATATAGTGACTCCATACTTTTGTACGATTTTTGACATTTGAGGTTTTATACTTTTATTACTGAATTTGGGACATACCTCAGATGAACAATACATGACATATTACACTATCTTGATACTTATTTGTCAGGAATATTAACTTTATATATTTATTATTAGATTTATATATTTTATTTATATAGGATGTACCTTCCAATATGTATTTATGTATTTATTTACCAAGCCCAATATTGATTTTTTTATTCTAATTGAAACTATTTTATCTTGCATCCTTTCATTTTTAAAATGGAAAAAATGTAAACAATACAACCTGGTGAACAATACATGACATATTACACCATCTTGATACTTATTTGTCAGGAATATTAACTTTATATATTTATTATAACATTATATATTTTATTTATATCGGATGTAAATTTCAATATGTATTTATGTATTTATTTACAATCATAATACCCTGTATCTTGTCCACCAAGCTCAATATTGTTTTGAAAGTTTTTGTAACTATTTTATCTTGCATCCTTTCATTTTCAAAATGGAAAAAAAATTAAACAATATAACCTGGTGAACAATAAATTACATATTGCACCAAGTTATGAGCAAATATTTTTGTTTTTGGTAGTCCCATTAAAAAAAAGTCCTCTTAACAACATTTTACGACAGCGGCAAGTGTTTGATCATATATATTTATAGTGCTTATTTGCAATTTGTAAGCTTATTTCTGAAGGAGGAGGTGATAGGAAGTGCCTGCAGATAGTGCGTAAAAGAAGGTGCCTGAGGCGGGAAGGAAAAAGGAGGAGGAGGAGGAGGAGGGCGGCGGACTCCTTGTGGGAGATGAAAGTGAAGAAGAAGAAAAGGTTGGGATTTTTAATCTAGTGTGGAAAAGCGTGACAAAGCGCCAAATGCGCTATTTGAGTGCTGTCTTTTAGTTACATTTCTGGGTGGAAACGCAAAAAAAAAAAAAAAAGTTGTGGTTCAATCTGTGCGTAAATGTGCGCGATTCCACATCGAACACTGGGGAGTTTGTCATCAATCATTAAATACACACGCCAGCTCCTTTTGCGTGGGGAAAAACACTCCAACAAGTCTTAAATCAACAGGTGCCAAGTGGCTCCATGCACTGTACGCATGACACAAATGTCACTTTTTGGAGGGAGGGGAGGTTGAAAACTGAATAATTCATTGCTGCCTTTATAGAAAGACATTATGTACAAGCTTTTGGGTGAGTTTTTTTTATTATTGAGGGTTTATACAGACCTCAGAATTCGGACCACTGACCATTCTCAAATGGTGATTTAATATGTCCGATATAACTGTGCGTTTTTGTTCAAATCATCAAAACACATTTGAAACCAAATTGAATATGTAATAAAATTAGAATAAACTCACATCTGTCTCCCAGGATACCATCGATGCTGTGTTTTGTCCTGGGTTCGTTTTCCTCCATCTCCCTCTTCACCACGTCGTCCCCATCCTCATCATCGTCACCCACGCCGCCGAATTTGGACCTCATGATGCGACTGATGGCGCTCACTTTATTCATAAGGTACAAAAAATGGATTTCAAAGGAAGTGGTGCATTTTATTCTTAAAATATGTATATGTGGATTTTTTTTTTACCTGAAGGAACACTATTTCTATCACAGATGCCATCTTTTAGTAATTTATCCCTAATTTCCCAGCTGAACATCCCTGGGTTCTCCCTCTTGTACTCTTCAATCTTCTTGTCCACCTCTGGAGTTGCACTTTGCTTTAAAACAAGAAAATAATAAAAACATCATTTATAATAGTAATAATAATAACATTTCAGTTTTATTTTAATGCGTAATAATAATGACATTTAACTCAAGTTTTTCTTATTTACCTTTGGTTTGCTGCCTCCGATGGCTCCGGGCCGTATGGAGCCAGTCTCCTGGTACCGGCACAAGATTTTGGATACGCAGCCGTGAGAGACCCTCAGCTGGCGGGATATGACACAAGGCCGGACCCCGTGGTGGGCCATCTCTACGATTTTATGGCGGATGTGGTTGGGCAGAGGCCGGCCGTTGATGAAGACACCACCGAGCTGGTTAACGCGACCTTGACCCAAAGGGGTGGACACTGGACGGGGGAGGCGAGGCGACAAATATGGTTCAAAAAAGAATAAATACAATGCATAATATTAACACATAGTTTATGCGTTCATATTGAGTAAAAAGTAATTTTTCATAAATAAAAGAGCAATAAAATAAATAAATAAAATAAATAAATTAAAACAAATTTCTAAAGCAGGAAATAATTTTTAAACATTTTTTAAAGTGTCAATTTCATTTTAATAATTATTAACACAATTATAAAAATAAACGTGTCGTTAAAGTGGACCTACCCTCCAGAGAGTAGCCTCCCCTCGGGTAGTTCTGGTGCGGACTGGGTCTCATCATCCTCGTTAAACCTCCTGCCAGTGCTGTCATGCCTCCTGACCGTCTGTCAGGCTAAATTAAAAAAGAAAAAGTTCGTCCCAAAGTGCTTCTTCTTCTCCTTGTTAATCCTTCAAAAGTATTTGAAAAACACGCCACTTATGCGCAACAGGTTTCTCACACCAATGCGAGCCAAGGATAATAATAATAATAATAATAATAATAATAATACCCTTCAAAGTTCAGTCCGGTTCCGGTGGAGTTTGGGTCAAAGTGCAGCTCTCTACCCGTCCTGTGAGGATTGGGAGGATGTTTTGGGAGGATGGGGGATAGTCAAACATTTTTATCTGTGGTGGCTGTCCCCCCTCTGACTCGCTGCTGCGGCTCCCTGATTGGCGCAATGCTGCGGACGTCCACGGGCTGGAGGAGCTTTCTGATTGGACACACACACTCACACACACACACACACACACACACACTTCCTCTGGAGGGTGGCTCGACCTCATGAGGGTCGTCTGGTTGCGGTGTCACAAGCTTCATGCTGCTTGTACGTAACTACACACATATACACACAAAGACAAGGTAATTACGACATTTTACCTGATCGTTGTCTTGAAGGCACACGACAGAGTGCATATTGTCTTTAAACAGATGAGAGGTGTAAACTTCATTTCCTTGAGGGTGGGGGAGAAGGGGAGGGGGGCATAAAATCAAAACTGGACCGTTTATTTAGCAAAATATCCAAACGTTCAATAGATGACTTATTTAAAGGTTGACAATAATCATTTTTCAAATAACATACATACCTATTTGTTGTTGTCTTGCTGTATTGCAAATTACTGCAAAGTTATCAATATTTAAGTCATTCAAATTTGCGTATTGAGTTATTTTATTATTATTTTTTTACATATTAGTAAATGACAACTTTGTATTAAAAAAATACATTTATCCTCCGCATCCGGTTATTCAAGTATATTCATGTACATTACATTTATTCTCAATGCTTTATCTGTACATCTTGTTACATTTAGGACAATTGTAAATCCTTAAAATGTGTTTACAAATATACAGATTTGATATTAATCTCACATGGGGAAACAACTTCAAATAAATTACACTGCATTATATGAATGAATGTTGATTGTGCTGTCAAATTAACGCTTTTTTTCCCCGAGTTTGGACTGGTCGTTGCTGCTGTTATTATTATTCATGAAATTAAATAAATGACATATTGTCATCATATTGTGTGTGTGTTTTTTTAATTTGTGGATTATGATAAATGGAGCTGATAAATGAAAATGCATTTGGTGCGATTAATGTCGTAATTTTGCCTGCAATATACGTTATAAAAAAACATCATTTCATAACACCCCGGATGTGTTGTCGTGGGTTTTTTTTCCAGGTTGCGTGGGTTGGGTTTGAGCTGTAAAGTGTTGCGGGCTTGCACGTCACTACCAGGGCAGTAAACACCTTGCAAAGTGGTGCCATGTTTTTCACATTAAAAAGGAAATCGGGTGCACATACAGCGAATGCACTAAAATGTGATATATATATATGTGTGTGTGTGTGTGTGTGTGTGTATGTGTGTGTTTTACTACACAACACCCCTTTCAAAGTAAAAAAAAAAAACCTCCTTTAAAATAGTAGCAGCAACAATGGAGGGGGGGGGGCACGTGGTGCACCGACACACGGCAGTGTAACACATCCGTGCAAATGCTCGATTATGGACACATAGAAGCACATGAGGGATCATTTGACTTTGCTGAAGCCTTGTCAAGTTGTGATAATTATCATAATTAGGCGTGTTTAACAGACCGATGCATTTTTTTTTTTGGGACCCCTTTTTCTCCCCCAGGAATAAGACAATTCTGCAGAGTAGCCTGCATCTCCATGCAAGAGAAGACTGGTCATGACCTCCACAGCACAAACCAATGCATTGTTATATATAGATATCAAATCATTTTAAAAAGCCAAACACAAAAAAACATCATAAAACAAGCATTTTTCAGTCTCACACTGCATGAAATAGTTGCCTTATGTTTCTTTATGCAGACAAAAGAGTAAAAGGACAGAGAACATGTGGAAACATTATATGTCCATAAAAGTCATAGTAAAGTTTGACTATCATGAAAAGGACATTGGATCCAGCGTGTCAAATCAATTAGCAGGGCAAGCTGAGTCAGAAATGTACTGTGGCGGCGGACAAAATGCATTAAAAATCAAGTACAAAATGTCCCTGAAAAGACACAGTGTGTTGCCTTTACTGAACAACAAGAAGAAGCAATTGGGGCCTTTCAGTGGCGACTTTACAATTAGTCATTTGCTGTCCCTCAAAGACAAAGTTAGTTCATGTGTGGATTTTGGCATGTAGCGTGATAAGCAGAATGCCTACTTCAAAGGCTGGAATAAATCCTGCTTTTATTCAACCAGTCGGCATGCTTAAATTTAGATGAGTGCTGTGGTTGTGTGGAAAGCAGGGGTGTCCAAACCTTTTCCACCGAGGGCCACATACTGAAAAATGAAAGGAGGCAAGGACCATTTTGATGTTTTGAAAATTTCCTCAGAAGTTATTTCAAGAAAAAGCTGCATTTCAGCTTTGGGATGTAGGTGAAAAGGTGGTGTCTTTGGAACCCTTAGATGCATAAGTGGGTCAAAAATGACCCGGTCGGGTTGTTTTCTTGAAATATCTTCGTAATGAAGTCATTTCATATTCCTGATATTCCTCAAAAATATCTTTTTGATATCATGCCATTCACATTTTTAACTTACCTTTGATACATTTTAAGAATTTTTTGTTTTAGTCTTACTACCCCAACCTTCCATAAGTGGGTCAAAAATGACCCGGTCAGGTTGTTTTCTTGAAATATCTTCGTAATGAACCTTTTTATCATTTCATATTCCAGGTATTCCTCAAAAACATCTTTTTGATATCATGCCATTCACATTTTTTAACTTACCTTTTATACATTTTAAGAAATTTTTGTTTTACTCTTACTACCCCAACCTTCCATAAGTGGGTCAAAAATGACCCGGGCGGGTTGTTTTCTTGAAATATCTTCTGAATGAAATTTTTTTATAATTTAATATTCCAGGTATTCCTCAAAAAACATGTTTTTGATATCATGCCATTCACATTTTTAACTTACCTTTTATATATTTTAAGAATTTTTTGTTTTTGTGTTACTACCCCAACCTTCCATAAGTGGGTCAAAAATGACCCGGTCAGGTTGTTTTCTTGAAATATCTTCTGAATGAATTTTTTTTATAATTTCATATTCCAGGTATTCCTCAAAAACATCTTTTTGATATCATACCATTCACATTTTTAACTTACCTTTTATACATTTTAAGACATTTTTGTTTTAGTCTTACTACCCCAACCTTCCATAAGTGGGTCAAAAATGACCCGGTCAGGTTGTTTTCTTCAATCTGGATGGCTGTATCTTTCAGCACAAGATGTGAGCTCCAGTAAACAAGCATCTTGTTGAGTCTTTGTAGCGAAATGGAGAGCTAGGTAGCCACTCTTCCGTCTGTAAATGACGCTGAGATGAGCAGTTAGCGATGCATCCTGTTAGTCTGCAAGATAAAAACAGTTTTTCATGTTAGCTGCTACAATAATATTATCACTGTAGCTTGGTTAATATACAAGTCAGTCATGTAAATGGAACACTGTTGGCCTTTATGTGAGGGCTTTAGTGTTAAAATATGTATTTCCAATGTCGGTTGCTAGCTAGCTTATATTAACTTGTTTTCTCATGCTAGTGTGAATGGTTGTTTGTCTATATGTGCCCTGCGATTGGCTGGCCACCAGTCCGGTGGGTACCCTGCAGCTGGGATAGGCTCCAGCATACCCTCCACAAAGTGGCATAGAAAATAAAGGAATGAAAAAAAATTAGAACTTTTTCCACAACCCCCAAATTATCTAATTCGTTGTTGTTTGTTTGTCATAATATTTTTTCTTTAATACTTCAACTTTATGCTAGTAAAATTAAAAAATGTCCTCCTAATATTACGATACTATTCACATAAATTAATTTTTTTTCTCATTAAATTACTACTTTTAATTGGCCACTCCAAATTGTCCATAGGTATGAATGTGAGTGTGAATGGTTGTTTGTCTATATGTGCCCTGTGATTGGCTGGCCACCAGCCCAGGGTGTACCCCGCCTCTCGCCCCAAGACAGCTGGGATAGGCTCCAGCACCCCTCGCGACTGAGGATAAGAGGTAGAAAATGAATTAATGAATAAATTACCACTTTTTCACTTAATATTTTGACTTTTTTTGTTGTTACTGCAAACTTTTGCACTTTTGCTGTTGTTTTTCCTTGTTAAATGATAGCTTTAGAATATGCCACAGGCCAAACACTTTGGACACGCCTTCTGTAGCCAACACATCATCAGTCATGCACAACGGTATTCCATGTTTTTGCTTGAATGCTAATGGCATTCATCATAGGAAATGTCCCAGTACAGTCTAAAAGCCAAGTACTTCTGAAATATTGCACTCTTTCTGCAAGAAGATCAAGGCAATTTTATCATGTCATGACTTTGTCAGAAGATCACGACACACACTTAACGTCCAATCAGAGCAGGCCTATCTGCACGGTATGCGGGGATTGGTATCAAATGACGTGATGTATAGATAAGGTTGCGAGAAGAAAGGAGTGGCAAGTTTAGCACTCATCACTATCATTGAAAGCACTGTAAAAACAAGTATTTTGTACATCACGTGAGAAGAAGGGAGTGATGCCTTCACGCATCAGTTGATGTAATTCTGTGTCAGCGTGTGCCACACATACATTCACTACAACGTCCTGCTTCAAATAAATGCCGGATGAACTGTTCCAGTTGTGATGTGCCAATTTAGCGGGATTGCAGTGTCAAAAAGATTATGGGTCAGGGGTGTCCTAACTTTTTCCACCAAGTACTACATGATGAAAAGTGAAAGGATGCAAGGGCCACTTTGATGTTGTACAACAACACAAGTCGTATGTATTTCAATAAAAGAAAATGCATGTCATCTTTGTGATATAGGTCAAAAAGACTCTAGTCTTTTTTTCAACATATATTTTTTACATTTTTCAAATATTTCAATTTTCTTCTAAAATAATTTTCATAAACTTTCTTTTTGTAAAATTTAGATTTTATTCCTATATAATATTGGCTTTATTTCCATAATATTAGAAGAGGCGCGCCGTGGGTGGAATAAATTATAACAGACAGTTTTGGCAGAAAGCACAAATCAAAGGAAATACAGCTGGAATAGGTGCCGATTCGGGAATAAGTTTTCTGTGCGGGTTATTGTGTGCAGCTGCTCTATAGGAGACCACAAAAATGAGCATAATAGGTCCCCTTTAATATTACAACTTATTCTACTAAAATTGTTTTTTTTTATTTTTACATACTACATATAAACTACATATAACCCCCCCCCCTCATTTTCATTGCATTACAACTTCTTTCTCTTTGTATTTTGTAAATTGACCGCTGCTTTTTCCACTTTTGCTGCAGTTTTTTTTCTTAAATTATATGTTTAATAATATTATATTATAATTTATACGTGCTGCGGGTCAATAAAAAAAACAGCTGCCAGCAACAAAAATGATCCTGGGCCACACTACTGTTTTCACTTTTTTTCACTTTTGCTGGAGTTTTTTTTAATTCTTAAATTATATTTTTAATTACATTATATTATAATTTATACGTGCTGCGGGCCAATAAAAAAAAAACAGCTGCCAGCAACAAAAATGACCCTGGGCCACACTACTTTTTCACTTTTTTCCACTTTTGCTGCATTTTTTTTTCTTAAATTATATTTTTAATTATATTATATTATATTATAATTTATATGTGCTGTGGGCCAATAAAAAAAAAACAGCTGCCAGCAACAAAAATGACCCTGGGCCACACTACTTTTTCACTTTTTTCCACTTTTGCTGCATTTTTTTTTCTTAAATTATATTTTTAATTATATTATATTATATTATAATTTATATGTGCTGTGGGCCAATAAAAAAAAAACAGCTGCCAGCAACAAAAATGACCCTGGGCCACACTTTGGACACCCCTGTTAATATTTGTATATTTATAAAATACCTCCCCCAATTAGTTCTTACTATCTTCTACACTGTGAATGTATCTATTATAATAGTTATTTTGACCTCTTCTTGGAGGTAAACATTGTTGTTAAGAGGATGGCGATTAGAAAAGAGGAGGAAATACACTCTTGATTAGCGGCCTTGGGATGTTATTGTTACGAGGGGCCTCCGAAAAGAGGGCCTGTTTTTTTCCTGATGCGTTTGATGTGATCAAATACATGTGACCCACAACACTTGAGGGGGAGCTCAAACCGAGCTGTGTTTATCATCACAAAGGAGCCATGAGGTGAAGCCAGGTGAGCCGGCCGAGAGAAAGAAGAAGAAGTGCAGCGTTTGTTAACAAAACAGCCTGTGGCCATGCAAGGGAACGCTTAAGACTTCAACAAATGACGACTCAAAACACTTGAGCTGATTTAGTTTACGGTCTCATGATGAACATGCGCTGCTTGATTGTTATCTACCTTTACTTCAGGTGAGATGCTTCCTACAGAGCATGCTGTGTGTGTGTGTGAGACACCCACACCTTACATTGTATTTCCTGCTTCCCCACAGGCACTCCTAGCATGGCACCCTCATATATGGTGGAGATGGAATCTTTGCAGTATGTAGGATTGTATACTTTTAATTCCATGTATGTATTGTATGTAGAGCCAAATCACAACAATGTCATCACTTTAAACACGAATGTCACACTGATAAATGAACTAACTGATGGCGACGGAGGCAACGAAGGGCTCCCTCTGGGGAAGAAACCTTGAACAGAACCCAGTCTCTGTGGGGCGGCTGTCTGTCTCGACTTGGGTTAAAGGGGATGCTCATTTTTCGGCCCTTTGTATTGAGTTGTGGACTCCTATAGAGCAGCTACACACAATAACCAGCTTTCTAGATCTTCCAGAATCTGCACCTATTCCAGCTGGATTTCTTGCTTTTTTCAGAAAAAGGGTCGCTTTTAATTTATTCCACCGACACGCCCACTCCGCTGTGGTTGGCCACACTCCCAAGTGCTTCGGAGGACTTCCGGTGTTGCTGCCAAACCCAACATAATAGAAACGTTATGAGTTTTGAGTTGACTTTTAAACAGAAAGATGGTGTTTGTCCCCCTGGATTGTTTCATAACAGAGGAGCCTCAGAACTAAAGGCTCTATCCGCCATTTTATCCCTTCACCTTCTATGCCGCTGATCCTTACCTGCCATTCTACTTCTCAGAGTGGCAAGTGAGTGTAAATTCTGGGAGCGCAGGGTTCTACAAAAAAATGCTGTCCTGATTGAAGATGACACCAGGGTTTCTGACTGTACCGTGGGGGCGCTGAAGTGCTACGATTCCAGTCTTATCTGAGTTTAATAGTCCTTAATGTTTTCAAGACATGCTGGAATTTGGACAGCTGATTAGTTTCAGTTTTAGTTAGGTTTCATTGATAAGTAGAGTAGATAATGTGTGTCATCTGCATAGCAGTGGAAGTTAATGGAGTATTTCCTAATGACATTGCCTAAGGGGAACATATAAAGGTCAAAGAATACAGGTCCTAGCACGAAACCCTGTGGGATGCCCAACCTTCACGTGTTTGTATTCTTTATTATTAATGGATACAAACTGCCGGGGACCAGACAAATTCAACCGAAACCATGTTAATGCAGTTCCTTTAATGCCAAGGGCGTGTTCTAATCTCTGTGTTATGATTTGGTAATCAATTGTGTCAAATGCTGCTTTAAGGTCTAATTAAACTAATACTCAAATGAGGTCTTTGTCTGAGGCGGCCCTTTGTAATTTTTATGAGCGCTGTTTCTGTACCGTGGTGAATTCTAAATCCTGACTCTAAGACCTCAAGTAGATGATTGTTTTGAAGGAAATGGTTTAACTGTTTAATAGACAAAAATGAAGAGTTGGGTATTGGTCTGTGGCTAAGACATGTGACTCAAGGTTTTTAAGGTTCAAGGATTTTAAAGAAGCGTTTTTTTATTACAGACATTTTGAATGACTGTGTCACTTGCGACGTATTGATTATCTTGACAAGAGCTGTGTTAACTAGTGGAGTAAGTCAGTATAGGATGGAATTTAACCCAGAATTTGAGGAGTTTGAGGAGGAAATTGTTTATGACCCCTCTCAGAAGAGGGGCAACACGGTGGACGAGTGGTTAGCACGTTGGCTACAGTCGAATCCCCGGAGTAGAATTTGCATTTTCTCCCCATGCGAATGTGGGTACTCCCACATTCCATAAACATTCCAAAAACATGCTAGGTTAATTGGCGACTCCAAATTGTCCATAGGTATGAATGTGAGTGTGAATGGTTGATTGTCTATATGTGCCCTGTGATTGGCTGGCAAACAGTTCTCCACCTCTTCCTTCAAGTAAGCTGGGATAGGCTCCAGCATACCCCCGTGACCCTAATGAGGATAAGCCGGGATGGAGATCATAGATGGAGAGCTCAGAAAAGTTGATGGAGCAAACATTTTGGGGTTTTTTTGTTCATTTTTATATACTTTGAAAGTACTAAATATGAATGTAGGGTATATTTGCATTCACAATTGTATACAAAATGGCCAAAGTATTATGTCATCAATATTGCTATAGGAAATATAAAAATATTTTCATCATTAAGAATATTTTTAAATATTACTAATATTATTTTTAAAAATTATTTAACTATTAAGTTGAAAAAAATGTCCATACAGATTTATACGGCTGTACGAATGTTAACATTATCATTATCATTCAATGTTAGTCACTGCATTTTCCACACATTCTCCCTGCAAGTAAATGCATCAGCTGTTGTAATCCAGCTCCACTAAATGGCTGCATTGACAAATTGAGCCACAAGAGGGAACACTCACTAACACTAATTTACTGTCCATTAACTCTCAGTCATTTTACAACACAACACCAATTTGGTTCATTTTAAATATGCAGCAACATATGGAGCAGGCCATAGAATAAATATGAAAATCAGCAAACTACTGTTCAATTCTATGAAACAAGTGACCGCTATACTATGTATTATATTATATATATGTATGTTATATTATATAGTAACCACTTTCCCACATTTTCTGTTACAGAATAATTCCAAAATTGAATAATTCATTTTCTCCTCAAAATTGTACACACAACACCCCATGATAACAACATAATAAACGTTTTTGTGTCAACAAACTTATCATCCAACGTGACGATTGAGAGGTATTGCCAAGAGGAATGGGCGAAGCTGCCCAAAGATAGGTTCCCTCAAATTTAGCAAAGGCTGTAAATACTTATGTATATGTGATTTATTACTTAGAAAACATATATACTTTTCATGAAAAATATTTTTGTTCCATGTTATTATAGGGTATTGTGTATAGAATTATGAGGCGAAACCTCATTTATTCCATTTTGCAAAAAATTGAATAAAAAATGTGGAAAAAAGGGATATTGGATCCCAGTGAAGTGACTATAGTGAGCTTCTGTTAATAAAATGCTCACTCAATCCCAAGTTGTGCACAGTCCCTCACTATATCCCTCCATATTTTGCTTTTTAAAACAATAATAATAAATGTGGTTGACTATGGCCTATTATTAGTTTTTAAAAAATCGAAAGACAAGTTATATGTCGCATTCTGGTCACTGGGCATCAGTAAAGTAAAGTTAAGAGACATGACGGTAGACTACATTACCTTTCACACTGCATGGAGACTGCCCAATAAACCGGCAGAGCCGAGTAAACATGCCATGGCTGAGATCGAGTGCAGGAAAAAAGGTTCTCCTCTCATTCCCTGTGGAAGTGGTAAGTTTTTCGCTTTTTTCCCCCTTGTTCTTAAGTTTAGAATAGGTGAATTGGAAAGGCTAACTAGTTAGGTTGGTAGCATTCTTTGCTAGAGGTGGCTATCGCTTATGCCCCTGCAGTGATCCAAAACTGACTGGTGTTATTTCATGTCTGTATGGCTCTAATAATCTTAAAACCTGCATTCAGAAAGTGATGAACAGCCTTTCTATATGCTCTAACTCAGGGGTCTCAAACTCAATTTACTTGGGGGCCACTGGAGCTCGGGTCTGGGTGAGACTGGGCCGCATCAGGTTTTCCCCCCCAAAAAATGCATTTATTAAAAAAAAATTTTTTTTAAACTTCACTTTGGTTCCAATTTTCTACAAGAAAAGCTCTGATAAAACATTCCACTGTTCTCAAATATCTTAATTTTTATTTTTCTGCACAAAA
Organism: Doryrhamphus excisus; assembly: GCF_037039965.1. Classification (NCBI taxonomy): domain Eukaryota; kingdom Metazoa; phylum Chordata; class Actinopteri; order Syngnathiformes; family Syngnathidae; genus Doryrhamphus; species Doryrhamphus excisus. Next base: position 20,348,464 of record NC_136362.1, read on the forward strand.
TAAGATGAAAAATAAATAAACAAATCAAGAATAAAGAAAATCAATCAATCAGTAATAAATAAATATAATAATAATAATAATAAACGGCAAATAATAAAAACTTAAGAAACCACATATAGTTGGTGGGTAGACAAATTATTTTTTTCAGATTAAAATGAACAAAGCATTATTAGAGCCCTGTAGACATGACAAAACACGACTATAGTCACATTTATACTCTTTTTATTTACAACATATTGCGCAACTGCAGGGTCTTGAGACACATGCTAACTCGCAAACTAGAGAGCTAGCGACTTAAACGGTAGCCTTCAAGTTATTTCCTTTAAACTTAAATAGCCAAAAACTTACCACTTCCACACGGATAGGGAGGATAACTATTAACAGTTATTTAACCTTTAACATGAACATTAATCAAACGTATGTAGAACAAGCGTACAGCATTTTAAACATCAACTTTAGTCCGAAACGTTGCAAAACAGAACAGGGCCCAGTGTCGCTGTCCCTCGCTGTGGTTCTGAAATCCAACACGAACACAAAGGTGGTGCTGTTATTAGCAGCTGCAGGCATTCCAATGATATTTTAATAATGGTAGCTTTACTTTGTACAGCACATGACGCCAACTTGTGACAAATTGGGGAAGACGTTTGGAAATCAATTTCCCTGCGTGCTTCATGATTAGGACGGTGCTTAGTTCTGCCGTCAGTTCCCAGTCCACGCGATGTGCCCCAGGCTGCTTCAACAAGCGAGTCATAGTCCAAACCCGGAACTCGTACTGTTTCGCGTTGCTTTAAATCTACAATGGCGCTACTAACCGGACTTCGCCCAGATCTCCAACAAAAAAAAAATACGTTTCATGAGCATTGTTAAAGATTACACAACGAGGGAACATGGCGGAAAAGGGGGAAGTGGACAGCAATGTCGCTGAGGAATATGAATGCACAATCTGCTACAACCACTTCGACGTGGAGCGACATGTTCCCAAAATGCTGTCTTGTTCCCACACCTTCTGCTTGGAGTGTCTGGAGGCTGTATACACCCGAGAGGGACGCGGCTGGAGGATCGGCTGCCCGTTATGTCGCCACCGAACGCCGGTGCCGCATCATATAGTGCAGGACCTCCCGGATAACACCGCGGCGGCTGAGAAGCTGCCACCGGGTACACAAGCGCACAGCGCGGATGAAGAAGAGCGGAGAGAACCGATCGTTCAAGAGAACCGTTGTCAGATATGCGCAAAAGTGGCATTTATAGCGGCTTGCGTGTGCACAATTGTGTCCTTCTCGGCCACGGTGGCTCTGGTACCGGTTGGCCTGTTTTTCATGCATAATGTCAAGAGCAGCAAGCCGGTGGGCGCCCTTTGCCTGGTCGGTGCAAGCGGACTGGCTCTCTTCTCCCTCATTCTCACCTGGTTGGCGTGCCTGTTAAAGCATCCGAGCTGAAACATGAACGAGCATTTTTTTCTTCCGCCTTGTTTGGATGTTATCCACATGGACTTTGTTGAAATTTTGTTTTTGTTTTTTACTACATTAATTTATGCAGCTATTTTTTAATCTTTGTTTATTCAGGATAATAAAATAAAATACATAATCTTTTTGGCCACTACAGTGTGTTGAAAATCATTAACTTACTCATGTGATTTTATGTTTAAAAAAACACACAGTTTAATTCAATATATAGGACACAAACAGACAAGAATAAAGTCGTCTTGTCTTACAAACAGTCACAATTTTTTAAGAATTAAAGTTATAAAATATTTCAAGAATTAAGCTGTAATATTATAAGGGGGAAATGCTACATGTCACAACTGCAAAGTTATTTTACAAAACTAAAGTCATAATATTAGAAGACAAATTTACAATGTTATGAGAATTAAGTGGGGTGAAAAAGTGTTCCCCCTTCCTGATTTCTGTCACATTTAAATGTTGCAGACTATCAAATAAATGTAAATATTAGTCAACAACATCACAACCAAACACCAAATACTTTTTGCGTCCTGATGTTTTTAAATGAAACTAGGCCACTCCAAAGTCTTCATTTGCTTTTTTCTTCATCCATTCAGAGGTGGACTTGCTGGTGTGTTTTGGATCATTGTCCTGCTGCAGAACCCAACTTGGTTTCAGTTTGAGGTCATAAACGGATGGCCTGACATTCTCCCTTCTTGGTAGAGACCAGAATTCATGATTCCATTTATCACAGCAAGTCTTCCAGGTCCTGAAGCAGCTAAACAGTCCCAGACCATCACACTACCACCACCATATTTTACTGTTTGTATGATGTTCTTTTTCTGCGGTTACTTTTATGCCAGATGTAATGAGAAACAACATTTCCAAAAAGTTCAACTTTTATCTTGTCAGACCACAGAGTATTTTCCTTAAGGTGTTGGGTGTCTTGAACCCAAGACTCTTGTCTTTCTTATGGTTTAGTTATGAACACTGGCCTTAACTGAGGCAAGTGAGGCCTGCAGTTCGTTGAATGTTGTTGTGGGGTCTTTTGTGACCTCTTGAATGTGTTGTCTTTGCATTCTTGGGGTAATTTTGGCTGGCCACTCCTGGTATTTTTTTCAGATTAGATAGACATGACAAAACACGACTATAGTCACATTTATACTCTTTTTATTTACAACATATTGCGCAACTGCAGGGTCTTGAGACACATGCTAACTCGCAAACTAGAGAGCTAGCGACCTAAACGGTAGCCTTCAAGTTATTTCTTTAAACTTAAATAGCCAAAAACTTACCACTTCCACACAGATAGGGAGGATAACTATTAACAGTTATTTAACCTTTAACATGAACATTAATCAAACGTAATAATTTTTTCTGGGTACATGATACCATACAGTATCCATATCAAACTTGCGCGGGCCGCACTAACATTAAACTTTCATATCAAGGCGGGGGCCTCAAACTAGTGTCCTGCGGGCCACATTTGGCCCATGGGCCGCGCATTTGAGACCCCTGATGTACAATACCACATGCATTCATGTGACAACCTGACGATGTCCACTAACTCACAAAGTCTCGGTCCACTGCTTTTCTTAACATAAAATTTGAGATCCGAAGGGGTCCTTTTTATGAAAATGGTGTGTTGGCGTCAACATTTGATGTATTGTCAACTTCCTCATTGTCCCTAAGCAGTGAGATAACTAGTGTCCAATTACACAGCAACTAAAATGCTGCCTAAAAAAATTAAAATGGAGGAAAACCATGTCAACAAACTTCCATAGGTTTAAAAAATCCCATTTTCCTGATGTCTTGGTTACGTCGACAACCACTGACAGCATGTTGACGTCAGTCAGACACTGTAAGGGGGGGTCAACATAAAGAGTTCCCGTTGTATTATTATTATTATTAAAAACCGTGTTCTAATAACAGAGAGAGCAATGTCAAATGTATTCTGATGGAAATTCCTCTATGATTTATTTGATCTGTGCTTGTGTCAAGGTGTGATTGATTCACTATTAAAATCCTTGCACCTCCACTTTTTTTTTTCTTACAACAAGAGCTATTGTGCCAATCACTGGCACCCCACGGTGGACCGGCCCAGCGGGGGGGTCAGAGCCAATGACCCTGAGGGGACATGTGCCTTCACAAGATGAGAGAAATAACTTTGGGGCAGGGGGCTAAAATAAGTAGTGTTGTAAAGTAGCGGCACAAAGGAAGTGCAGATGACCTCCCAGGGCTTTTAAATCATCTGTCAGCCTTAAGTTTGTTTTGAAAGTCATATAACCTGCAAGAATATAACAACTCCACTAACGAGCTGTTCCATGAACACATCACCTGGTTACAAGTTTTCTCAAATGATTCAATGTAAAAAAAAAATCTAGTGCGAGATCATCAGTGAACCTAAAAACTAGAAGGAAATCTCTTCATTGAGGAGGAGATTGACTTTTAATCTCTTATTTGTAGTGGGGCACGGGAGGGGGGGGGGGCACATTGATGTGATTGATGTGCTCACCAAGGATCTACCGAGGTATAGAATGGCAAATGAGCGCTTGCTCTCTGAAAGGTCTTCTCAATTGCAACCTGGGTAATTGTTTGTAATCAATACATGTTGCATAATTCCATAATATGTTTCACAATTGAGGAAAAACACTCACAATTTGACCAGACCAGTTCATACTAGACCACGGAAAAGAAAGAAAACCATAATAATTAATGGATTAATGCCATGTAGCAAGCTACATTACAACAAAAGTTGCATGACAATGCTGAGAAATGTTGTCAGCAAGTCAAATATGCAGAAAAAAATAAATGATTGTCAAGTATAACATTGGTTAATACTAACAATTCATAACAATTCCCAAAATATGAAGAAAATCTGCCCTCTAGTGGATAAAAAATCTCCTACAAAAACTAAGTAAATATTTTTGTCATTCATTCATTCATTCATTTTCTACCGCTTATCCTCACGAGGGTCGCTAGGGTGCTGGAGCCTATCCCAGCTGTCTTCGGGCGAGAGGCAGGGTACACCCTGGACTGGTGGCCAGCCAATCACAGGGCACATATAGACAAACAACCATTCACACTCACATTCATACCTATGGACAATTTGGAGTGGCCAATTAACCTAGCATGTTTTTGGAATGTGGGAGGAAACCGGAGTACCCGGCGAAAACCCACGCATGCACGGGGAAAACATGCAAACTCCACACAGAGATGGCCTAGGGGTGGAATTGAACTCGGGTCTCCTAGCTGTGAGGTCTTGTAATTTAATTAAGCCAAAAATTCTAATAAAGTAATAAGTTTATATCAATACAAAAACTAATATTTTTGTGCATTTAAGTTAAATTTCAAAAAGCAATTAAAAATAATGTTTGATCAACTTTTATCATTTTTATTATTATTATTTTATATAAATTTTTTATAATATTTTTAGCATTACACTACTGAAAATTCTGAAAGATTCTCCCACTCCATAAAAAACATTTAAAAAGTAGATGTAGTCAAATTAAAAATATACATTATATGTCATTATTACTTCTAAGGTTCATTGGTATTGATACTGTTAATATTGCACAACAAAATTAGGTACATACATTTGTCTTAAAACAGGGATATTTCTAATTTGAATGTAAAATATAAACTGCTAAAATGCTTTATGCATAAAATAAGCATTGTGGATGACATATAATAACGGTTAATGTATCATTTCATTGTTTACAGTATATACTGTATATTAAGGGTGCAAAGCGTTCGATACAGATGGTCACCTTTCGGTATGCGTGTAGTATGTATGTAACACATCTGGCAACACACTTCCGGTTGCCATCTTGGCGCGGCAGTGTGATCGTGTCATACCTCCTCCTTTGCGATAAGTACGTATCAGGGTGTACCTGCCCCTTGAAGTGCACATATTGAATACATTCATATTGATAATGCTGTACCAAATGAAGCACGAATTGTTTCATGAATTTATTTGATATGACTAACAATGACTTGATATGGATCTAGACGTCATTTTACTTGTTTAGACAGCAAACTAGTTGAGGTTTAATCAACACACCTCCGTTGGTCGCAACACAAGTAATACCCGAGTTGATTTAAGACACAATCATTACATAACAATTGGTTACACACAAATGACCAAAGATTATAACTCAATCAAAGTGTCAACTCTACATACATTATGTTGTTCATGTTCAGTTCTCACCCCTGACTGTATTTGTACTACTGTGTTATAATATGTGTCAACATTAGCATTTGAAAATAGGGGAATTTGTCCGCAAAATAAGGGAAGAAGCTCAAGAAAAAATGACCACATTTGTGTGTCCACTGCTAATGTACATTGCACTTGCAGATTGCTGTTACTCAAATCAGACTGCACTATACACTGCACAATAACAAAAAACATATATTTATACTGTAGTCTGTATATTTTGTATTTTCATTTTTTAATAGATGTGTCTGCACCTACTTTACCAAAACAAATTCCTAGTATGTGTTTGATCATACCTGGCAATAAAACCATTTCTGATTCTGATTTGTAGAGGATTTTTGTTTTAAATAAAAGATAAAATGTATGGCTACATTTTAAAATGGGACGGTACTGGAAAGGATGCCGAAATAAGGATGTTTGATGGGGAAAATGAGAGAATTGACAATATGGTGACATTTCTAAGAAATAAAAATGCATAATAATTCATAGAATTTTACGTTGAATGAAAACATCATACTGTGGGAGGTTTTTTTAAAGGGGGAAAAATGGGATTGTTAAAAATATGAGCATGTGAAACAATACATCAGTGTTTTTTTTTCTTATTAGATGACAATTCACAAAGATATCTGCTTTTGGATTAAGAGTGAGCGCAATCCAAGTAACACTGCGGGCATTTATCAGGGCTTAGTGTTGTTTTAAGAGGCGACACTGGTCTCGGGAGTTAAAATAAAATCCACCTCTTTCAGTCTCCTCAAAGGCAACCCTTCATTTGGTCATCCAGTCAGTGAGTAATACCACTTAAATGCCACCGTGACTAAAGCTGCAGAGAAAAGGAGGGGTGGCAGGCTACCACTGGGAGCCACAGGCAACACAGTGTCTGGGCCTGCCGGCTTCATTTCATAAGGGGGACCGCCGGGCTTAAAGTTAAAGATTACTTTGAAATCTGCATCCCCGGCCATCAAACTCTCCTGCTGTAGCCCACCCTCCAGCCGTCACTCCCCTCTTCCCAAAAAAAAAAGAAAAAGCTGTCGCCACAGAGCTGGGGAAGAGTTGGGAGTGGATCCTCTTTGATGACAGAGAAGGATCCTTTTGTTCCCTAATCCCCGCAAGCCTGTCCCCTCCTCCCCTTCTCTCGCCTTCTCGCTCCTTCTCGAAGTCAAGGGGCTTCATTATTACAAATTATTCCTTTACCTTTTTGCTTGTTATTTAACAAAGTTATCTCATTGCGGTTTGTCTTTCTAACAATCGGAGGGTCTAACAATAATAAAAGGATGCCTAACAAGTCACATGAACCAGGTCAAGTTGTCCGCCAAGAGGTGTTTCCTGAAGGAAGCGCCATTAGTCACTCAGGAAGAAGAGGTCACCCAGAAACAGACACCAACGCTTCCTGTCTTCCAAAGTGCGTCTTCACCTCATTATCACATTGGACACACACATTTCACAGGGGAGATGAAAGTGTTCCTCGCTTGCAGCAAACATCTGCCCTAGTCGAGATGATCTCAAAGGCATAGCCTGGAGGAGAGCAATCACTGCGCCTCCGCTCATCACGTGATCACGAGCTAATGCACGATTGTGTGCAACACGTTGGCTTTTTGAGGGAATATTCCATTGCACGCGGACATATGGCCTAATAACCTACACGAATACTCTAAGGAGCAGAGACAAGGGTTCAATGTCCAGGGTCAAATGTGAAACATGGATTACCTGGACATTTCACCTACAATCTGCCCACTGACAGATGGAGAAGAACAACTTCCTGTCTTACACACATTCATTGTCTATACAGCATCTTTTAAGAATTAAACAATACATGCACACTAACTCCCTCTAGCGTGTCAATAGGAGAATGCAACCAAAGCAGAAACACCGTTTGAATAATATACACTTGCACAGTTTAATTGACCACCAGTGCTCAGTTTAGACAGATGCCAGAGAAACATATACTGCATACTGTGTATATATTGCAGTAACTATTCACACCAGTATTCCATATGATGCTTAATGAGCTATGATGGTAATCTGAACTGAACTTTCTGTAACTGCACATCCTGCTCCATGTTTGCAGACTACTGTAGAAACTATAGATTTTTCACATCATATACATATTTTGTAAGGGTTTCTGCTACATTATTTTTAAATTCATACATGTCTGTAGAGCAGGGGTCTCAAACAAACAAACAAAAACGTATTTATTAAAAACAGAAAAATATACAAACTTTCTCAGTGCTTTGGTTCCGATTTTCTACAATAATAGCTCTGATAAAACATTCCACTGTTCTCAAATATCTTAATTTTTATTTTTCTGCACAAAACAACGACAAAAATAAATAAACAAATCAAGAATAAAGAAAATCAATCAATCAGTAATAAATAAATAAATATAATAATAATAATAAAACGGCAAATAATAAAAACTTAAGAAACCACATATAGTTGGTGGGTAGACAAATGATTTTTTTCAGATTAAAATGAACAAAGCATTATTAGAGCCCTGTAGACATGACAAAACACGACTATAGTCACATTTATACTCTTTTTATTTACAACATATTGCGCAACTGCAGGGTCTTGAGACACATGCTAACTCGCAAACTAGAGAGCTAGCGACCTAAACGGTAGCCTTCAAGTTATTTCCTTTTAACTTAAATAGCCAAAAACTTACCACTTCCACACGGATAGGGAGGATAACTATTAACAGTTATTTAACCTTTAACATGAACATTAATCAAACGTAATAATTTTTTCTGGGTACATGATACCATACAGCATCCATATCAAACTTGCGCGGGGAGCACTAACATTAAACTTTCATATCAAGGCGGGGGCCTCAAACTAGTGTCCTGCGGGCCACTTTTGGCCCGCGGGACGCGTGTTTGAGACCCCTGCTGTAGAGCATGCACAGTGTTGTCATTGTGTCGTCATGCTAGGCTAGACATTCACCGGTAGCTAACATCAGGAGCTAAACTTTGCTAAATTGCTATTATTAGCTGACAAGGCTTGCAAAGTTGAGGCAGGATCACGGTGGGTTTATGATGCAAAGTGGAAAGTTAGCATGCCACCATGGAAGACAGTACAAGACAGTACTTTTATCAGTTAGCACTTAGCATGGGCTGACCAAAGAAAAACATTGGCTTCATGTTGTTTAAAAAAACGATTACACCAAAATCAACTGCTTTTGTTTTAATTTTATACATTTCTTACTACATAATACGCGCAAAATGTGTTATTTTAGATTTTCATGTGCGAGTAAATACACTCGTGGATATCAATTTGAGCTTTTATTTCCAGTCATTTCCAGTGTTGACCGATAGTAACCCAACTGACGTCTCCCACAGCCCCAAGCACGCGCCACCGACACTCCTCCAATCACAAGCCGCGCAATGGTCCGACGTCACCCGTTCACTTCCGGGCTGGTAAACGCTACCCGGGTGACACGAAAATGAACCATTTTACCCAATTTTATACTCTTTTGTAAAATACTTGAAATATTAACTTGAAACACAAACACACAGCGCTTTTAGACGTTGCCAAAATAATGTCAGCGCTTTGTTTTGACGGGTAACAATACCTGATACGATCCGGCAAGAAGCGCAGGCATAGCGGCTGAGGTGAGAATGTATTGAAAGCTTTGCAGATGTTGAGCTGATTGTTAGCAATCGGGATGCTAACGCGCGCGGCATACCGTATTTATGCTAATTGCTCTGCCAAAATGCAACCAACAGTCCCATAAAGAGGTGGTTTAATTATGAGCAGTTAACATATTTGTATCGCATCAGCAGCTACAGTGAATGTGATCGTAAATCGATAAACATTAGCTTCCCCTTTGGCTAGCGTGTATGCAAGCTGCGTGCTAACTGCTCGCATGGAGTCCTGCAGCTTTCAAGCTATGATAATGTAGCCTCAGGCTACGTTTGTTGTCGACGTAGCAACTAATGAATGAAAACGGTGCTGTAACACATTCTTCAATATTATCAAACGTTTCAAATGTGTGCAAATGGCTTATCTGTTGTGTGACGTGCTCTTCAAGTGTCACCCGTCGCTCTCAAGGCCAAAGTAATCAATATATGATCAACACGACTTAATTTCCGGTAGCCTAGTGGAGCATTGGTTAGCTTTGCTAAGTTGTAGAAGACAGAGTGGAAGAACGTCTTATATTTGCCTCGACTAGATCTTCTGTATAACACCTCCCTTTCAATCAAAAAATGTTTTTTCTGGACTATTAAATAACTCAAAACTACTACCTAAACATAATTTCCCTTTGAAATAGCTTAAGATACTTTGTAGATTAGAAAAGTGATTATTTGCCTCCGCTGAAATCACACTTTGAAAGCTCCCAATTTGGACTGTTTATCAAAATATTGTAATGTTCAGAGACATATACTTGTTTGCAGTAATAGCTGCCACATAAGAATTATAGAGCGCTATTTAGTTTGGATTTGTTGCGTTGGCCCAACCCTTTTCATTGTGCAGTGTGAGATTCTTCTCCACATTCTTACTAGCCTGCTATAGGACATCTTCCATGTGATGTTTGAACCTCGGGACGAGTTGCTACCTTTTCTTCAGTTTGCATTGCACTAAAGCGTTATTAGGTGCAATAATAAGTACGGTATAGCAAGTAGTTTTACTTAGCATTTTAATTGTTAATTGTCAAGGGCCTATCTATTGTTTAAAAAGCATTTAAACAAACAGAGTGTTGGTTTTGTACCAAAGTCTAACATTTATTAGATCTCAAATATTAGTTTTGTTGCCGCTGACCACCCAAAAATGTTTGTTCTCTATATGGTCTGTGCAGCTGTGCACCAGATCTGCCAAGATAAGAATTGCTGACAGAGAAAATGAGCTAAGAATAGGCCAAGATGGCTGTAGAGGATTCTATTACCATTGTCTGCAGGATCATATTTGCTGTTGTTCAGTTTTGCTGAGGCAGGCTGTGTTTTCTAAGCTTCATGTTTCTGTGTTGCAGGTCTGGTTGAATCGCTGCAGAAAGCAACCACAGCCTCCAACCTTCAGCCGCAGCTGCAAGACATATTTTTGACGGAAATATTCTAGTCATCTTCTGCAGTGACTTTTTTTTTCCTCAGGAGAGATGAAATTAAAGGAGGACATCAACCCCCTGCTACTACAGGTCTTCCGCTCAGTGGTCTGGGTCTACTCAGTGATCACCTTCATACCCTGGTATTTCTTCTCCGGGGCCGGTTCCAACCTGGAGCGGGCACGCCGCATCAAAGCGCGGTCAGTTAGTGGGCATCCAGCCGGGCCGTACAGAGCCATCAACAGCCATGAGAACCTGGTGGCATGGCTGCATCCTGGGGTGGATACCCTGGATAAAATGTTTGAGTATGCTGTTAAGAAGTTTCCCCAGAGGGACTGTCTGGGCACCAGGGAGGTGCTGAGCGAGGAGGATGAGCTCCAACCCAATGGGAAAGTCTTTAAGAAGGTGAGCATGAAGCTACATACTATGGAACCTTACAAGTCCAAACATACTTCATTCCATGGGGGCAACAGTTGACAACTGTTCCTATGAATTTTTGTCATACTACTAAACTGTACATTTAACATTCTTAACTGTCATACAAGTGTAGAAATATGTCTGATCAACAACAATAATTACCATTTGATGATCAAGATGGGTGTGTCGCGGTCATGCATTGCACTTTTTGTTCTCCAGTGTGTTAACTGCTATAAAATAACACTAACAAATGAGTTCTATAGTCACTATAGTGAGCAGCATAGGACACAGACGTCTGTGCCACCTCCTACAATGCAATAAACTCCATTTCCAGCTCTATGGTTATCATCACACTTTCAGAGTTAAGATGCTCACTGATCTGAAGTCTTGCACAATGAATGGTTTGACCGCTATGTTTTTGTATGGCATGTATTCACCATACATTTTGTCACCGTAATTCATATTTGCTAAGGATTTCCAACTTTTATATGCAATTGAATTTAACTAGAAGTCCAGGATGTACCCCACCTTTCGCCAGAGCCTAATGAGGATAAACATCATAGAAAATCGATGGAGGGTTTATAAGTGCTACAACAGAAGCAGTTTTGGGCAGCCATGCTGTTGGTGCAATATCTGTAAGAGCCTGTGGGTGGCACAATTTCACTAGCTCAAACTTCACTTACCTTCCACATGAGATGAATGCCTGCAATGATTCAATATATAAATGTAGAGAAATGCACATACAGTAATTACATCAGCTTTGCTATGCTTCAACTTTAAATGACTTGTTAACCATTATTCACCCTAAACAAAATATTATGATGACATCAGACTACCTAGTCGTGATACACACTCCAGCACCAAGCTAAAGCGCATTTGCTTTATGTGTAGGTCATTCTCGGGAACTATAACTGGCTGTCATATGAGGAGACCTACCAGGCTGCCAGGACATTCGGAAGTGGGCTCGCATCTCTCGGCCAGAGGCCCAAGTGCAAGATCGCCATCTTCTGTGAGACCAGAGCTGAGTGGATTGTGGCAGCTCAGGCCTGCTTCATGTACAATTTCCAACGTGAGTGACACCACGAAAGAGATGTACAGTCGTCTCTCATCAAAAATACATTCATTAATAAATCTTCCAGTTTTGTTTTTTATGCATATCAAAGCAAATGTAACATTTTTGCCTAAATTAAGCATTAATCCATTATTCATTCACTCCTTGATCACATACTGGTGGCGGTAAGTTACATCTGTAGTCACAGCTGCCCTGAGATAGTCGCACCTATGGCTTCTCCAACCACCATCATACATTAAACTGAAAAATGAACTAAAATAAATATATAAGGCATTCAGAAGTCTCATCCAGAGACGGTGTGAATTACAGGTAGTATTCTATACTGGTCCCATCATTTACAGCAAGACACGCAAGCATGTACGTTTTAAATGGCCGCTTTACGAGTGTATGAGTGTAAAGGTGACTATAGGGGTGTTATTTCATGTGTAGAGGGCTTCAATAATGGTAATAATGATAATTTAAGGTGGTAAACAAGTTTTCTATGCTCTTAACTACGAAAATATTTCATTAATAAATAACCAAATTCACTTATCACAGGTGTGGAACACATCAACCGTTATAAAAGAGGAAATACTATATTTCAACTCTGGATGTTAAATGACTCACTTTGTTTTCTTTTTACTTGACAGTCGTCACACTGTATGCCACACTTGGACCCACGGCCATCGCCCATGGTCTGAACGAGACAGAGGTCACACACATCATCACTAGTAAAGATCTGCTGCAGGGCCGTCTCAAGGTACCTGAATGAAGCTGAATATAAAGCAGTGTAGATGCAATCAATCCCTATTTTTTTTTTTTATTCGTAACTTTGTCCCTGTCCACTCCTACCAGGCAATTCTGTGTGATGTTCCGAGGCTGCGGTACGTCATTGTGGTTGATAAGAAACTGTCCAGTTGGCAGGACATCCCCAGAGGCATCACGGTTCACAGCATGGATGCTGTGAGAGAGATGGGATCCAAGCCTGAAAACTGTGAGTGTTTGCGCAACCGGATTAAAAAGGTTTCTAATTTTGCCAGCGTACTGGAAGTACACTCCGGCTTAAAGCTGATGTGGAATTGGAGTGATGGGAAGCACAAAAAAACATGTTGCATCTGAATTATTCATTCATTGATTTTCTACCGCTTATCCTCACAAGTGTCGCGGGGGTGCTGGAGCCTATCCCAGCTGTCTTCGGGCGAGAGGCGGGGTACACCCTGGACTGGTGGCCAGCCAATCACAGGGCACATATAGACAAACAACCATTCACACTCACATTCATACCTATGGACAATTTGGAGTCACCAATTAACCTAGCATGTTTTTGGAATGTGGGAGGAAACCGGAGTACCCGGAGAAAACCCACGCATGCACGAGGAGAACATGCAAACACAGAGATGGCCATAGGTGGAATTGAACTCGGTTCTTTGCGCTAACCACGAGACCACTGTGCAGCCCGCCTCTGAATTAATGAAGGGAAAATTGAAGTGGAAGAAATGGCTTCCTGTCACATGTAAACACACCCCCACCTGTGGTCAGCTGTTGTCTAACCTTCATCTGCCATCCCATCCGCAGTAGCAACAGACTGCAGACAACCACAGTCCTCAGACATTGCCGTCATCATGTACACCAGCGGCTCCACGGGCATCCCCAAGGGTGTGATGATCTCCCACGGCAACATCATTGCTGGCATCACCGGGATGGCGGAGCGAATCCCCAACCTCAAGTATGCATACACTAAATTGACCAAACTCCTCTGAGACTTTCCTCTACTCAGTTTATGCTGAAGCTTCACTGCCTAGTGCTCTGATCTACAAGGTAAACCCTAATGACTCTGAGTCACACTATTAAATGTGCTAAAACAAGTGAAAAGACAAAAGTATTGACATACAAGAAATGAAAATAGGCTCAGGCCTCTATTAGGGGCATGGTGATCTTGGGCCCCCTTTGGAGGAATCACATGATTACAGCGGCCCTGTGGCAGGCATCCAAAACTTAGAAAACCCTTCTTTCAAATGGTTATTGACGTAGTCTTTTGTCTAAATAGCGGGCAACACAAGTGAGTATACCTCAAGTAAATACACGTGTGTCCAAAAGAGGCACCAATTTCAAGTCTGCTGTTAACTGAAAAGCGCTGTACATTAGAGCAGTGATTTTCAACCACTGTGCCGCGGCACACTAGTGTACCTTGAGAAACCGTCAGGTGTGCCGTGAGGAATTATCCAATATCACTTTTTATAATTAACATTTATTAATCATCATTTGCAAATATGATGTCAATATCCATTATGTCAATAGTATACATGGACCCAAATATTTCAATTCACTTTGGTTTATTTGCTCAAACAGAAAGAATTGAACAGGGATGGAATATTCCTTTCCCCAATCCAATTCAGGTATCTTGTACCCGTTCAATCGGAAAGTTGTCGGATTGCGTTCTTCTTCCTGGTGTTTTTCTTCTTCTGTTGTTTATTGGCAGTTGGCAAGCAGCTTTCGTATGCATTAGCGCCATCTGTGAAACAGAATCTAAACCCTTCTATACGCCATTCACAAGTGCAGTTTTATTAAAAAAGAAAATATATATCTATATAAAACATGTCCTGAGTTGAATTATAAAATATTAGCAAGATTGAATTTGATCTTTTCCTGTTTAAATTGATCCCGCCTGCGTTCTTTCAGCGCATGCTCAGATATGACGTAACACGCAGATCCAGACGTTCTTCACTTTTAAAAATGGAGGCCAGCAATCGGCACTGCACTAAGCAAAGTTTGTTTTTGATTCAAACTAAATTTCAAGACTGGACAGACGAAAAACTGGCAATACGGAGTTATTCCAACAAGTGAAAGAAAAACTTGGGGAAGCCGGTATCACGTGATGTTGATGTTTACGTTTTACTGGGCATGCCCTATTGACTATTCTGTTGGATTTTCACGGCGCATGTAGACGAGAGATTGGAATATTCCTTTCTATGGATACCATTGTTTCCAGAAAGGTCATTGGGAAAGAGAAAAAGTGGTGATGTAAAAACGTGGCTACTGTGGAGTGTCTGTGGTGTAAAGACTGGCAGAGCAATGTAATATTGGTCCGTGTGGCAACACCTACCTTGTTCCTCCCATAGACTTATTGATGCACGTGTGAGGCCGTGGTGACATTTTGGAACATTTTTGGTTAGTGGTGTGCCACAAGATTTTTCCAATGTAAAAAACGTGCCGAGGCTCAAAAAGGTTGAAAATCACTGCATTAGAGTAGAGGCCACCATTTGCTAAAAGTCAACAAGTGTCATACTCTGTGCAAAGTGTGGAAACTAAACAGCTGTTGTGAATGTGTTGGCAGCGAAACAGACACCTACATTGGCTACCTGCCGTTGGCTCACGTTTTAGAGCTCAGTGCAGAGCTTGTGTGCATCTCTCACGGCTGTCGCATCGGCTATTCCTCCCCTCAGACTCTTGCCGACCAGGTCAGTGGCCACCGCCTGCAAACAGATGAGCAGATTTTGCTGTTTGATGGTACATTCACAATCATGGGACATTAATGTTTCCTTGTTGCAGTCCACCAAAATAAAAAAGGGCAGTAAAGGGGACACCAGTGTGTTACGACCTACGCTCATGGCTGCTGTACCAGTGAGTCCTTAAACAACATTTGTGGTCTGTAAAGTGTTACATTTAATTAATAGCCTTTTTTATCATCTGCAGGAAATAATGGACCGTATTTATAAGAACGTGATGACGAAGGTGGAGGGTATGAGCAAATTCCAGAAGACGCTCTTTGTGCTGGCGTACAACTACAAGATGGAGCAGATCTCCAAGGGCTATAGCACGCCTCTTTGTGACAGGTGATGCAACACAAGAAATAGAAGCAAGCTTATTATTCTCAAATAAGTCAAGAATAGTAAATTAGTTTCTTCTAAAAGTACAATTCATTTGATTGTGTGTATGCATAATCTATTATCTATTTTCCCATATAAAGCTTAGCTGCATGCACTGAACACACTGAATATCCATAAAATGAAGACTGAAATACATTCTTTTCTTGTTTTAGTCTGGTGTTCAAGCGGGTTCGTGCACTGCTGGGCGGCAACACACGAGTGCTTCTCTCTGGCGGAGCTCCACTGTCGGCTGCCACGCAGCGCTTCATGAACATCTGTCTGTGCTGCCCTGTGGGGCAAGGCTACGGTCTGACAGAAACCTGTGGAGCAGGAACCATCAGCGAGGGTGAGGGCAAAAACACCTTTTTGGCAGTGAGTGATGTCATTTATAGCTCTTTAACGCTGAGGTGTTACAGTTTGGGACTACAGCACCGGACGAGTCGGAGCGCCTTTGGTTTGCTCAGAGATCATGCTGAAAGATTGGGAAGAGGGTGAGTCTAGAATAGAGTCCATGCGTGACAGGTCATCTGGTTTTGACGGTGCAGCCTTGTGCATCCATAGGCGGCTACTACAGCACAGACAAGCCCAACCCACGTGGTGAAATCTTGATTGGCGGGCCCAACGTGACAATGGGTTACTATAAAAACGAAGCCAAGAACTGCGAGGACTTTTTTGTGGACGCGAAAGGCCAACGGTGGTTCTGCACTGGGGACATTGGAGAGTTCCACTCCGATGGATGCCTCAAGATTATCGGTGAGAAACGACAGTATGTTGTGGATGGTCAGCATCTCTGTTGGATGAAGTTTCACGTTTTTTTTTATAACACAAATATTTTTTTTACATTCCTTCGTACTGTCTCAGCATACTATATACTCATATTACTACTATTCCTATTAACAATGTTTGTCTTCCTTAGATCGCAAAAAGGACCTGGTGAAACTGCAGGCCGGCGAGTATGTCTCTCTAGGAAAAGTCGAGGCCGTTCTGAAGAACTGCTCGCTCATAGACAACATCTGTGCCTATGCTAACAGGTAAAGTCGATCCAAGAAAGACTACTATTCAGGGCTCGACAATAACGATGTACCGATGGCCCGGGGCAAGTTAAAACAAAATTGGGGCGAGAGTTTTTTTAAAAGCGGTTCTTGTTGGGTGTTGGTAAAACACGGACTGCGTAAATCCGGTGGTAATTTGCAAACCAATCCTTGCAAATCTTGAAATGGACCAATCAGAATCCTTTATTTAGACCGCGGTCCGCGTTTGACCCACACCCGTTCTTGTTGGCGATCAACCAATCAGCGATGGTTTGACTAGGAAAACATCTATCATGGCGTCCCTGCCAACATGGTCTAATTCTTCAACAACTTGTGAAGGAAAACAGCAAAAAGTGATGAACCAGTGCCTCCTAAACAAGTATTTTATTAGCGGCAGCAAATCAAATGATGGCACAGGTGAGTGAATCACATTGCTGTGACAATTTGAAGTGGTCACAATGAAACACCACCGATTAGATCCAATACCAAGTGCTGATTTTGCACAAGCTACAAAATCTAGCGCTTCCATTTCTCTGTGGATTTTTCTCACCTTTGCTTCACAAATTATTGTTTGACCATTGAGCATTTTTTTCTGGATTAAAAACACTTTACTAGTACACAAATGTGTGTATTCAATAATGTTTCATTGTGGTGCACAGCTTATAAAAGTCTCTTGACAATCCAGATTTCCATGCAATGTCATGATCTATGTAGGAAAACAACCACAATAATTGATAATCATTTCATTTTTATTTGAGATTCTCATGTGATGCCACAAAAATGAGATGATATCATTATGGCAGTCTTTTCATTTTACATGGGGCAAGTTCGGGCAAGTAGTTCTCACCTTAAGGATTCCCAATGGGCAAGTCATTTTGGTTTTTAATGTAGAGCCCTGCTATTACTGTGCCGATGTTTTTAGTGACTTTCTCTGTGTGTTGTTTGTAGCGATCAGTCCTACGTGATCAGCTTCGTGGTACCCAACCAGAAACAGCTCCTGGCGCTGGCAGAGCGGATGCAGGTGCGAGGCACATGGGAGGAGATCTGCAACAACCCCGTGATGGAGAAGGAAGTCCTCCGCGTCATCACAGAGGCTGCTATTTCATGTAAGGCGTTCACTTATCTTACACTCACTCTGGCATGTCATGGTGGCTCAACTTCCACGCTCTCCATCGCACAGCAAAATTGGAGCGATTCGAGATCCCCATGAAAGTCCGTCTGAGCGCCGAGCCTTGGACACCAGAGACTGGCCTGGTCACCGATGCATTCAAACTAAAACGCAAGGAGCTCAAAACGCACTACCAAGAAGACATTGAGAGGATGTATGGAGGAAAATAGCACACACAATAAACACCAAGTATATCTGAGGTTGCTGGAAGGACCTGGAGGGGAAGCATTATGATTAAAATACAGTCAACATTCACACGGACACACAAAACAACCCCACCTGCTCTGCTTTCCAGTGGCCAGCAATGATCAATACATAGAGAAATCCAGCCTCATTGTCCCTTCTACCTTCCACCCAACCAGTGACTCACACACCAAGTCCACTCCTATCAATGTGCTGAGCTCTGAGTCGCCATGGCGACCAGGGCCTAATACGAACTTCTGCATGAAGTGAAATCAAATGTGAGGTTTATACGTACGTGGATCGGCGTCAGCCGCACTCCTCTGCTCCCTGGAACCGCCCCCCCGCTGGTACAACCTAAAAACTCAATAGGCGAACAAACGGTGGCGCATGAGTGCTGCCTTATACCGGGATCCCTCCTGTGCTTTAAAAAGCTCAATCTGGGTTTCTTTGTTTTTTTATTAATGCTCCATGATTGGAATCGCCAATATGCAAGTTTCAAGGTTCTTGTTCAATATTGGCCTGATTGTGATCATATATGAATGATCTATTTTATTAATTAATAGGGCAGATTGTAAAACATCAGAAGGATCTTTTGTAATGAGTAACGTTCAGGCTGGTATATGGGGATTGCTTGTTGTTTTTTTCTGTGTTCCTTGGTTGCTTCTTATTCTCTTTTTTTGTATGAGGAAAGTGTTACAAAGCCATGAGAGATTGATCGTGTAATGTTTTTTTTTTTATTAATTTAATTATATTCGTATTTTTTTTATTCACCATTTTCTGCTTTTGTGTTTTGTATTTTTCCTCCCCTAAATGACTAAGACACTCCACTAAAAGATCAAATGCCAGGGCTGGATAGTTGACGCTTGTCCCAAAGTTTGTTTACTTGAGTGTCTGTTTACTGATTGGTCTTCGGCCTCCTCAGTTGTGGTCTCAGGCTTTGTGGCGTTAGGTTGGTTTTGTTTTTTGTTTTTTTACACCTTTTGTCTCCAATTTGCGCTGATCTCCAATCTGAGGAGCTGAAGTTGCGTCTTGTTGGTTGGTTGGTATATTTAAAAAGTTGCCCTACCTCATGTTGATCATTTTGTTCCTCCCATCAAATTTACTGTTACCTCCCATTGGCGAGTTACATACTATGGTTCTGTCATCATGATACGGTTGTGGTTACTACTTACTACGTTATCTTCTTGTCATGATTTGCCCGCCATTCCTTTACTCTTGAATATAGCACGTTTGTCTCCCATCAGACTTCCCATGTTACCTTCCGTTTGTCATGAGCACCCTGACAGGTTGCAGTTGTGCGCTTTGTTGGAATGCAACTCATATACAAGCTTATGGTCGTCTGGTTATCATACACAATGTTGGGGTTTATGTAAACAATAAATGACCTAAGCGCTGAATGGCTTTCTCTAAGGAAACCGAGTTAGTTTGCCTTTCCTTTTTTTTGCCTCACAGTTACTTTTTTTTGTACAACAACTCCATATTTTACTTCTTCTCAGGCTTACATATGTTTTTTTTACTTGTGAATATAAAATACAAACAAATGTGCAATATTTATACACAAATTTTAAACATTATTTAGGAAGGTAACAAAACTTTTTTTCAAAGCCAGTTTTCTAGCGGTGTAATAGAGCGACATACGAGATGGAGGATGGTAGAGCGACACTGTAGGCTTGTGTGACGGTCGTGCTAACTCGTGTTGTATTTTAGGGTGGAAAGTAGCGATGGACTGAATTGAATAAGAAGTCTATTTGTCTATTGTGGATGTTTTGAAGTAGTTGAAAGTTAGATGGTGTGTGCTACTCGGCTGCAACCAGTAGAGGTCCTACATACAGCCACTCTACTTTCACTCACTACAACACTGGCATGGAAACAGGAGTTCAAAACATTTGGAAATAAGTAAAATTAATAAAATTGAATGCTCGTATTTTACAGATTGCCAGTAACAGGTTTGTGTGTGTGAAAGTGTATATAAAACGGTTCTGCCGATTTCATATTTAAAGTCATGTACATTCATAACTACTGTAGCTTTGTGGTGATAATAATGAGCATATTTTTCTGTATGGGGACACTTTTTTTTTTTTTTCTTACTCCCACCCCTCCCAATCTATTCTGTTCAGACGTCAGCACTCCTCTCCTCCCATTGCTGCCTGGAATGCAAATTCTGCTTGTAGATATTTAGCATGTTATTTTTTTTTACCATACTGCCGAGAGGTCCGTAGCTTACTGTGCTGTTTTGCTGCTCTTCCTCTGCCTGACTCAAAGCGGCTTGTTGCCTTCTGACACACGTGAGCTCGTATTCCAGGGCTCCTACGAATGTGACATCACAAATCCAGCCCCATTCCTCACAATTATTTTTTACAGTGGAATGTCAATTACTGGAGAGGGATTTGTCCAAGTTTTTTTTCTGTGTATATTCAATAATATCTTGATTACTTTTTTTTCTTTGTGTGTGGGGGGGAGCAGAGAGGGGCCCTTCCAGTTGGCGACAAGAAAGTGTCTCTTTCCTTATCTCTTTGTGATTTGGCCTTGAAAATGATGTAATGAAATAAAAAGGTTTGTGTTGTAACGGCAGTGTCATGCGCTCTTTTGTGTGTGTCGTGTGAGGCATCTTGATTACAGTCACCCTGAGACTAGTGTTGCTATAGCAACCAAGCCATCGGGTGAATATCTGTGTTTGCGAGAATGTATTTTGTGTGTGTCGACGCTAATGGAACATGTCGTTCTAGGAGCTCTTGAGTCAGAGCTAATGAGATGATTCTTTTACTGTTGGTTGCTTTTCCTTGAGTATTATTCAAGATGCCAATTTAGGAATACACTTTTTAAGTGGGAAGGACAATTTGTCCCCTTTCTGATTTCATATTTTTTTGTATGTTTTTCTAAACAAAAATTAAGGTTTTAAATTAAACTTTTTATTATTAAGGGAGAAAAAACCTAAATGGGCAGCACGGCGGTCGAGTGGTTAGCACGCAGACCTCACATCTAGGAGACTAGGGTTCAATTCCACCCTCGGCCATCTCTGTGTGGAGTTTGCATGTTCTCCCCGTGCATGCGTGGGTTTTCCCCCGGGTACTCCGGTTTCCTCCCACATTCCAAAAACATGCTAGGTTAATTGGTGACTCCAAATTGTCCATAGGTATGAATGTGAGTGTGAATGGTTGTTTGTCTATATGTGCCCTGTGATTGGCTGGCCACCAGTCCAGGGTGTACCCCGCCTCTCACCCTTGTGAGGAAAAAGCGGTAGAAAAGGAATGAATGAAAAGAGAAATAAATAAACAGTGCTGAGGTCACCTCTGCTGCCCGGTTTTATCATCACTCGTTACCCCCCTAATCCCCCATCATCCCTTTCTGTGTTGTTTGTTGCGATGGACCACACCTTTACCACGGTGCCCCAGATGTAATTATTGTTTCCTCCAGCTGATACCCACCTCTGTGATGGCGCTATCCTTGGGTAAACTTCAACATGGGCTCACAGTGGAGCGTGCGCACAGAGAACCTCTGAGTCATAAGTAAACAGGAAGAGGGAGGGAGAGCAGAGTTGGACTCGTTAAATTAGCAGGACAGCAAACAGAGAGACTGCGTTCATATAATATGGAAGATGTTTCCTGTAGCTCTTGGTGCAGTGGTTGGCTTTGTGGTGCAGCGAGAGGAACATTACATCTCAGTCACAGGAGAGGAGAGCTTAAAGGAGAGGTCTCAAACTCAATTTACCTGGGGGACACTGGAGCTCGGGTCTGGGCTAGGCTGGGCTGCATCAGGTTTTCCAAAAAAAAAAAAAAAAACGCATTTATTAAAAATAGAAAAATGAATAAACTTTGCTTTGGTTCTGATTTTCTGCAAGAAAAGCATAAATAAAGGTAAAACATTCCACTGTTCTCAAATATCTTAATTTTTATTTTTCTACACAAAATAAGATCAAGAATAAAGAAAATCAATCAATCAGTAATAAATAAATATAATAATAATAATAAAAGGGCAAATAATAAAAACTTAAGAAACCACATATAGTTGGTGGGTAGACAAATGATTTTTTTCAGATTAAAATGAACAAAGCATTATTAGAGCCCTGTAGACATGACAAAACACGACTATAGTCACATTTATACTCTTTTTATTTACAACATATTGCGCAACTGCAGGGTCTTGAGACACATGCTAACTCGCAGAGTTACTTACCACTTCCACACAGATAGGGAGGATAACTATTAACAGTTATTTAACCTTTAACATGAACATGAATCAAACGTAATAATTTTTTCTGGGTACATGATACCATACAGCATCCATATCAAACTTGCGCGGGCCGCACTAACATTAAACTTTCATATCAAGGCGGGGGCCTCAAACTAGTGTCCTGCGGGCCACATTTGGCCCGCGGGCCGCATGTTTGAGACCCCTGGCTTAAAGGAACCTTTAATTGTGAACAAAATATACACAGAGCCTCATCTTTGGCTCTGCACACCATCTGCCATGTTGTCAACAAAGACAAGAAGGCTAAATTAACACGAGTGTTGTGTTGTCAGTAACACGGCAAGTAAATAGCAGAGTGCATTGTGGGTGCTGAAAGTTTCATTCCTCAAAATCTGAAAATAGCTCAGCCTTTTTTTTTTCAAACTATCCCAATGGAACTGTTACCCGAAGTTAAATTGTACCTTCGTACACGCCATCCACGTTTATCATTCAACAAAGTGAAATACTCATCATTGTTATTGCTTTGATTGACATTTCTAACTTTCAATTCAAGCACATTGGAGATCATTTTTGTGTCTCTGCTGAAAGAATTTGATCCCATCAAATACTAGTGAACTAAATGCAGAGATTCTCAACTGGCAGATCTGTAATCTAATGACCCGATGTCAGTAAATGCACCTTGCATTTACTGTGTCTGTGCTAGTCGTCTTGGTCAAGCTTGAGCAGGAGGGGATGGATAAGAAGGAGGGGTTGGACATCAAGTGAGCTGCAGATACAGTAGTGTGCAAAAGTGTTTGCCCCCCTTCCTGATTTATTTTTCTTTTGCCTGTTCGTCACACTTAAATGTTTGAGATCATCAAACTAATTTTAATATTTGTCATTGACAACACAACTGAACTCAAAATGCAGTTTTCACATTTTTTATTATTAAGGGAGGAAAAAAAATCCAGCCCAGTGTGAAAAAGTGATTGCCCCTCCGTTGCCCCCATACCCCAGAAGGAAAGTGATTGAGATCTAAAGGTTAGAAACCCATTTGTAAAGCTTTGGGACTCCATCAAACCACAGTGAGAGCCATTATCCAAAAACGGTGAGAACATGGAACAGTGGTGGATCTTCCTAGGAGTGGCCGTCCAACCACAATTACCTCAGGGGTGCAGCAGCGACTCATCCAAGAGGTCACAAAAGACCCCACCATAAGAAAGACACTGGGCAAAAATGGCCTGCATGGCAGAGTTCCGCGACGAAAACCACTGCTGAACAAAAAAAACATTAAGGCGAGACAAAAAGTTGAACCTTCTGGAAGGTGTGTGACCCATTACATCTGATATTTCTGAATCTGATTTCAGAAAAAGACCACCATACAGTAAAATATGGTGGTGGTAGTGTGATGGTCTGGGGCTGTTTTTGGTGCTTCAGGAACTAGTAGAATTCTGCTGTCTACCAGGAAATCCTGAAGGAGAATGTCTGGCCATCTGTTGGTGACCTCAAACCGAAACCAACTTGGGTTCTGCAGCAGGACAATGATCCAAAACACACCAGCAAGTCCACCTCTGAATGGCTGAAGAAAAACCAAATGAAGACTTTGGAGTGGCCTAGTCAAAGTCCTGACCTGAATCCTCTTGAGATGCTGTGGCATGACCTTAAAAAGACTCAAAACCCTCCAATGTGGCTGAATGACAACAATTCTGCAAAACTCCTCTTGTAAGAGACTCATTGCAAGTTATCACAAATGCTTGATTGCATTTGATGCTGCTAAAGGTGACACAACCAATTAGCTTTAGGGGCCATTTAGGTTTTTTCATTCATTCATTTTCTACCATTTTTTCCTCATGAGGGTCGAGGGGGTGCTGGAGCCTATCCCAGCTGTCTTTGTGTGAGAGGCGGGGTACACCCTGGACTGGTGGCCAGCCAATCACAGGGCACATATAGACAAACAACCATTCACACTCACATTCATACCTATGGACAATTTGGAGTGGCCAATTAACCTAGCATGTTTTTGGAATGTGGGAGGAAACCGGAGTACCCGGAGAAAACCCACGCATGCACGGGGAGAACATGCAAACTCCACACAGAGATGGCCGAGGGTGGAATTGAACCCTGGTCTCCTAGCTGCAAGGTCTGCGTGCTAACCACTAGGACACCGTGTCGCCCTTTTCTCTTTATAAAACCTTTTTAAAGGTTTCAAAGATTTTTAAAAGATTGAATTCAAGTAAAAACATAAAATTAAAAGTTCTGGTAATCTGACATGTTTTGTCTGAGGACCTCAAGTGTGAGTTTTTGTTTACAAAATGATGCATGAAAATCAATGTTGCTGCTAATCCAGTGTTCTTCCTACGAACTGGATGAACCACCACAAATAGAGTTGGCAATACTTGTTTAATCCTGATCATAAACCCATTATAATGGGGCTGTCTGTGAATGTAGAGATGAGACAATACACAGGATTGGGTCTATGAGAACGAGATGGGATTTTAACATTTAAAAACCTTTTGGTTAATTGGCGACTCCAAATGCCGCTGGGATAGGCTCCAGCACGATCCTCGTGAGGATAAGCGGTATGAATGAGTAAAATGCTAATATTCAGACTAGTCTGTCAAGGAAATGTAGTCAAATGCCTATCCCTGCATCTTATATTACAGTACATAATATAAAATAACACTGCAATATTAGCCAACATTGTTTGATTGGGTTCTGTTGGATTCTACCCACCCCAAATGTTGTGTTCCCTAAAAAAGAAATATCTATGTAATTACATTTCCATGTTATTGTCATTTTTGTGTTGACTTTGGAATGCATCAAAATGACCTTTCGCTAATGCCGGGCCAACATGGGGGGTGAAAAAACGTGCGAGGTGTTGAGCCAAAATGTGAGCGAGCGTGATGATGGCGAGCCAAAGAGAAAGAGAGGAGGGGCTGGGAGGAGGGGGACAAGTGATACGTCTGGGCGATGACTCACCCATGCTGGGTATTTATAGCATCACTGAAGCAGGAGGGTGGGTGCCTGGAAGGTGGAGGACTGCGTCATCACACGGCCAACAGGGAGTGGCGGGCGGAGGCAGATGAGAGTGCAAGCGGGGAGGCGAGTGGAGGAGCTTATGGGCCAAAGCAGCAGAGTGGAAGATGTGGGCGGGGATGAATGAAGATCTGTTGAAGGATGAGAGGATGAACTGCAGAGAAGGAGAAGGCGTGACACAACTAGAAGTACACCATTTAGGAGTAAAAAGTCACTTTAAAAAGACCAAAATGAAGGACATACTGCAGGTGGATAAAATCATTCCCATAATAACCAAATGTATCCTTACATTTTGGATTATTGATTGATGGTCGCTTGGTGGGACATTGTTTCCCATCCCACCAACCAGCCTGTTTCGCTAATGACGTCAGTGAATGCGTCACACTCCCCCCCACCCCTCGACATCCTCCTCCCTTCATAGACTATAACATAATGAGTGCGTGTGTACGTCTGCATGCAACAGCATGGATTTGAAAAGGGATGAACAGCACAGCACCAAGGAGAGCTCCCACCCACATCCACACCAGCGAGTGTGAAAACGAAGGAAGCGTGTGGATGCTACAATTTAAGAAAATAGATGCACGGCACCCGAGTGGTTAGCGCGCAGACCTCACAGCTAGGACACCAGGGTTCAATTCCACCCTCGGCCATCTCTGTGTGGAATTTGCATGTTCTCCCCGTGCATGCGTGGGTTTTCTCCGGGTACTCCGGTTTCCTCCCACATTCCAAAAACATGCTAGGTTAATTGGCCACAGGTATGAATGTGAGTGTGAATGGTTGTTTGTCTATATGTGCCCTGTGATTGGCTGGCCACTAGTCCAGGATGTACCCCGCCTCCAGCACCCCCACGACCCTTGTGAGCGGTAGAAACCGCTTATCATATAGACACATTTAGACAAACAACCATTCACACTCACATTCATACCTATGGACAATTTGGAGTGGCCAATTAACCTAGCATGTTTTTGGAATGTGGGAGGAAACCGGAGTACCTGGAGAAAACCCACGCATGCACGAAGGGAACATGTAAACACAGAGATGACCGAGGGTGGAATCAAACTCAGGTCCCCTAGCTGTGTAGCAATGTAAACATACTATCAACAAGTAAAACAGGTTAGTCGTGAAATTGACAAGTCAGTTAAATAAATGCCGGCAACTATACAATTTAAAAAGTTGCACATTTGTATGTGGCACAAACATCAGTATAAGTAAAGTGCAAAGTATGCCGGCAACTATACAATTCGAAAAGTTGCACATTTGTATGTGGCACAAACATCAGTATAAGTAAAGTGCAAGGTATGCCGGCAACTATACAATTCGAAATGTTGCACATTTGTATGTGGCACAAACATCAGTATAAGTAAAGTGCAAAGTATGCCGGCAACTATACAATTCGAAATGTTGCACATTTGTATGTGGTACAAACATCAGTATAAGTAAAGTGCAAAGTATGCCGGCAACTATACAATTCGAAATGTTGCACATTTGTATGTGGCACAAACATCAGTATAAGTAAAGTGCAAAGTATGCCGGCAACTATACAATTCGAAATGTTGCACATTTGTATGTGGTACAAACATCAGTATAAGTAAAGTGCAAAGTATGCCGGCAACTATACAATTCGAAATGTTGCACATTTGTATGTGGCACAAACATCAGTATAAGTAAAGTGCAAAGTATGCCGGCAACTATACAATTCGAAAAGTTGCACATTTGTATGTGGCACAAACATCAGTATAAGTAAAGTGCAAAGTATGCCGGCAACTATACAATTCGAAATGTTGCACATTTGTATGTGGCACAAACATCAGTATAAGTAAAGTGCAAAGTATGCCGGCAACTATACAATTTGAAAAGTTGCACATTTGTATGTGGCACAAACATCAGTATAAGTAAAGTGCAAAGTATGAAACTCTGCACCAATACAACAAGGGAAACCATTCCATCATGAGCTAAATGTTTGGCTATTTGTTAGCTGGTTGGTTCATAGAGGATGGAATAAGACAAAGACTGTACCGTTTTTTGTAAAACAGTTCTACCACAACACAAGCTAAATTGTTAGCTTCTTAATTGTGACAAATATAGACATTTCTTTGTTAATTATGCTCTCTTATTTGTCATGTATGCTAGCCACTGTGGTGGTGGTCTATTTTTTGGTTGAAAAAAAAATAATTTTTAGCCGGTGACAGCAGCTTGTGTATATTTGGCAAATAAAAATGGTCATTAGCGGTGAAAAGAATAGAGTCTCAGCTTGTCTCATTAATGCAGAAATATTTCACCCACCCCTTCCCTCGTTGCCGTCTTGGTGTGTGTGACATTACATGGACATGTGGCCTTTTCAAAACAGGAGCCGCCTGCAAAGTCTCACGCTACACCTTCATCCCTTTTCATCTCCTCAAATAGTTCTCTCCTCTAATTTGCTCCAAACATTCTTGAATTCTCAATTCTACCTTCTGACGGCCAAGACGACACATTGTCTCTTTGCACACTAATTAGTGCGTCAGAAAAGTAAACGACTTGGAGAGAATGTACCTGATGGAGGAAGGGCGAGAAACAAGAGGTGGAGGCGATTGAAAGGCTATGAGGCGGCGTCACCATGGAGACGTGGGATGAAAAGAAGACGTGCCATGACAACGGGTGTGCCGTTCTCTCCCCTGCTCTCCGTCTATCTATGATGGCTTGGCGGTGATGAAAATGAGGATGAAAACAAACAAATGAGCACCGCTCAGTTTTTCTTGTCACAATGAATCATTTATTATTCCAAAAGGATTCCAAATTTGGACTGGTTGAGTCATAGGTCCTTGAAGCACACAATGGAGAACAAAGAAAAAAAAATTCTGACTGGATGACGATCAACTGGATTTTAAAGGTCCTCTATCATGAGTGAAGAAAACAGGCTTTTATGTTTTATGTTATGCTTTCTGTTAAAACAGTAATAAGTGTCTGTTTATGAGCACCAAATGTGAAAGCCCTCAACTGAGAGAAGAGGAGGCACTAGCTTTTTCAGGTTTTCATGACATCATGAAGAAATAACCCTCTTCCTCATGGAGATGTAAAAAAAAAAATTTTTTTTAAATCAGGCTTCACTATGCTCATACATATATATATATATATATATATATATATATATATATACATACATACATACATAGAGTATATATAGTATATATATGAGCATAGTGAAGCTATATTTATATTGTGATTTATGTAATTATATATTTATATATATTTATATTGTAAAATATATTGTAAAAGTTTTTAAAATATATTGTAAAAAGTTGTTATATAATATATATATATATTGTAATTAAAAAAGTTGTAAAAGTATATTGTGAAAAGTTGTTATGTATTACAATGTATATATATATATATATATATATATATATATATATATATGAGCGTAGTGAAGCTATATTTATATTGTAATTTATGTAATTATATATTTATATGTATTTATATTGTAAAATATGTTGTAAAAGTTTTAAAAATATATTGTAAAAAGTTGTTATATAATATATATATATATATTGTAATAAAAAAAGTTGTAAAAGTATATTGTGAAAAGTTGTTATGTATTACAATGTATATATATATATATGAGCGTAGTGAAGCTATATTTATATTGTAATATAAAAAGTTGTAAAAGTTTATTGTAAAAAGTTGTTATATATTACAATTTATATATATATAAATAACAATATAATATATATGTATAGTATATATGAGCGTAGTGAAGGTATATTTATATTGTAATTTATTGTAATTATATATATTTTTTATTTTTTATTATTTTAGTTTTAAAAATATATTGTAAAAAGTTGTTGTATATTACAATGTATATATATATATATAACAATATATAATATATACAGTATATATATGAGCATAGTGAAGCTATATTTATATTGTAATTTATTGTAATTATATATTTATATAGTAATATAAAAAAGTTGTAAAATATATTGTAAAAAGTTGTTATATATTACAATATATATATATATAGTAATATAAAAAAGTTGTAAAAGTATATTGTAAAAAGTTGTTATATTTTACAATGTATAAATATATATATATAACAATATATAAATATATATATATATAAAACAATTTTTTACCCAACCAAATGTACCAAAAATGTTAATTTTATTTTGTTTTGTAGTTTTGTATATAATTCCGTTACTATTTCTACTCCATGCTACCAAAATGGCATAATTTTTTTCATATTACATATTGGGCTGGAGTTTGAATTTGAACAATTCCGGTTACGATTCTGATTATCGTTTTGATTGCGATTCCTTTCAGGAGTAGGCTGATAGATGTCTTACGGTGCAGAATAGACCTAATAGAGTTCCTACTAACCTGCAGGGAGGAAGTTGATGGTTTGATTTAGAATATTTCACTTTTTAAGAAAAAACTCTCTTCAATGCAATAGTAATTTATTGACGGCCCCTTGCATGTGAGTGGGAACGACATAGCAACAGCAGCGTCACTGTTGCTTTGGAGCCATACAGAATATCCAACTGCCAACGTGAAATTAACAATGACAAAGATGAATATATGCAAAATGAAAAACTAACTTCACCATGGTAAACAAGTAAGGGGAATGGAGTAACACTTAACAAGTCATCTGGTCAACTTGCTGGCTAAAGCTAGCATTAAAATACACAGCATTGTGTTAGCTGGATATTTGCATTGGCCACCTTATTCAGAGTATAAAGAATCATTTGTTTGCTGCTTCAATGTTTGCATAGGATGGACGTAATTTATAGTTTTGCTTACATGATTGGTTGGAAAAAGTCAGGCGTAGCCGTCAAAAATGGGGTGGAAAGTTAGGTACGGCAATCATAAACGGGGCACCCTCCGTAAACCCAGTGGTGTTTCAATGGATGAACACAAACCTGCTGCATCTTCTTGTTTGGTGTTACGTCGCTGGCCAATCACCGAATGTAGGCACTGGATGTTTTTTAAGAGTTCCTGATTCCCTACCAGGATTAGGGACTGTGACCAAGTACAGCGGAGTGTGCGTGCCAGGAGGCGGGCCTTGGTTGTTTTTCACGTTTAGCGCGAAATCCAAAGAAATACAGCTGAATGGGTGCAGATTCTGGAAGAACTAGAAAGCTTTCTGTGCTGGTTAGCACATTTGTAGCTGCTCTATAGTCTTGGTTGTTTTTCGCGT
This sequence comes from Doryrhamphus excisus, assembly GCF_037039965.1. Taxonomy (NCBI): domain Eukaryota; kingdom Metazoa; phylum Chordata; class Actinopteri; order Syngnathiformes; family Syngnathidae; genus Doryrhamphus; species Doryrhamphus excisus. The sequence goes on from NC_136362.1 coordinate 20,379,246, forward strand.
TTAGCACGAAATCCAAAGAAATACAGCTGAATAGGTGCAGATTCTGGAAGAACTGGAAAGCTTTCTGTGCTGGTTAGCATTTGTAGCTACTCTATAGTCTTGGTTGTTTTTGGCGTTTAGCACGAAATCCAAAGAAATACAACTGAATAGTTGCAGATTCTGGAGGAACTAAAAAGCTTTCTGTGCTGGTTAGCATTTGTAGCTGCTCTATAGTCTTGGTTGTTTTTGGCGTTTAGCACGAAATCCAAAGAAATACAGCTGAATGGGTGCAGATTCTGGAAGAACTAGAAAGCTTTCTGTGCTGGTTAGCACATTTGTAGCTGCTCTATAGTCTTGGTTGTTTTTGGCGTTTAGCACAAAATCCAAAGAAATACAACTGAATAGGTGCAGATTCTGGAAGAACTAGAAATCTTTCTGTGCTGGTTAGCATTTGGAGCTGCTCTATAGTCTTGGTTGTTTTTCGCATTTAGCACAAAATCCAAAGAAATACAACTGAATAGGTGCAGATTCTGGAAGAACTAGAAAGCTTCCTAGAAAGCTGCTCTATAGTCTTGGTTGTTTTTCGCGTTCAGCACGAAATCCAAAGAAATACAACTGAATAGGTGCAGATTCTGGAAGAACTAGAAAGCTTCCTAGAAAGCTGCTCTATAGTCTTGGTTGTTTTTCGCGTTCAGCACAAAATCCAAAGAAATACAGCTGAATAGGTGCAGATTCTACTAGAACTAGAAAGCTTTCTGTGCTGGTTAGCATTTGTAGCTGCTCTGTAGTCCACAATTCAATACAAAAGGGTCGAAATTGCAGCACCGAGGCTAGATTTTGACCAATGTACTATTGTGGGACCTATGATGCTTATTTAAAATTGTTGAAAAATACTTCAATATGAGACCTTTTACAAATCAACAAATCTGCAATTTTTTACACGACTTTGTGTGTCTGTTAAAGGACTGTGGGCAGAATTTGAAGATGAATTCACATACCTCATAAAAAATGGCAGACAGGGGGTCTGAGAGGGCTGTTGTAATTACTAGTTACATTACATAGTAATTACTATGTTTTTAATACGACCCCGACTTCCACTGCGATAGTTTTACTTTCAGTATTTTGAGAGCCTCACCAAATTATGGCCACTATCACTGCACTCCCTGGCCCAAGTTCAATTTAGTATGATTTCTAGGTATTTAGACAGGTCAAACACCAGTCTAATGCCAGTCTGCCAGTCAAAAAATGATTCGGCATTAGGGACCGAGCTCATTTTCAGTTAGGTATTTCCATTGGTCATTTTGACTAAGGGTGACTTCTGTTTCAACCTACATGGAACGTCATCATGTTTAACGACAGCTCATTAGAGACCCCTCAAAGGACTCATTTTCTTCCAGTTCCTCTTCAACCATTTTGAATTTTTAATCTCTTGACCAGTCATCAAGAACCCCCACAACCCCCTTTGGGAACAAATATATTAAAGCAGAGAAATGTGCCACACAAAATATGAGTATCCTGCAGTGAATAATAACAAATAGTATTGCCGTCAGAAAAAGGCTTGAGAAAAGATCCTTATATTATTACTGTCACTTACGCTTCCCAATCCCCCCCCAGTCACCAGCAAAGCATAAGGGACCACTTTCTTCTTTTGCATGCCTGATTCAGTGTTACGCATATTCAAGCAATCTGCTAATGGGCACACAAGAGAAGCAGTGAATAACAGCAGTGTTGGCTGGGGATTGGAGGGATGTGATGTCACAGCTGGGGTGATGCTGTGGGATTAGATGACACTTTTTATGAAAACACACACTCACTCTCCTCTTTTTGTCAGTGATTCTTCCTCTTCCATTCCCTGGGCCATTTGAAGCCCGTGGGCTCTTTTTTCATCGGGCATTGGCACATTAAAAATACTATTAAACAAGAAACTGAAGTAATTTTCACAAATGCTTTGAATAAAGTCATAATATTAAAATACATAAGTTGTTTTACAAGACCTAAGTTCAATCCCACCCTCAGCCATCTCTGTGTGGAGTTTGCCTGTTCTTACTTTGCACTTTACTTATACTGATGTTTGTGCCACATACAAATGTGCAACTTTTCAAATTTGTATAGTTGCCGGCATTTATTTAACTGGCTTGCAATTTATAATGACTAACCTGTTTTACTTGTTGATAGTGTGTTTACATTGCCACACAGCTAAGAGACCTGAGTTCGATTCCACCCTCGGCCATATCTGTGTTTACATGTTCCCCCCGTGCATGCGTGGGTTTTCTCCGGGTACTCCGGTTTCCTCCCACATTCCAAAAACATGCTAGGTTAATTAGCGACTTCAAATTGTCCATAGGTATGAATGTGAGTGTGAATGGTTGTTTGTCTATATGTGCCCTGTGATTGGCTGGCCACCAGTCCAGGGTGTACCCCGCCTCTCACCCAAAGGCAGCTGGGATAGGCTCCAGCACCCCCGCGACCCTCGTGAGAATAAGCGGTTGTTGTTGTTGTTAGCATATACGTACATATGGATGTGTTTACAAAATGAAAATCAAAGTCCCCCACCCGCATCCTTTGATTTTCCAGTATGAGGCCCTCGTTGGGAAGAGTTTGGACACCCCTGCACTACACTCTGGGTCTGGCTTGGGCACGCGTGACACTTAAAGTCTGCTTCATTTGACTATTGTGAGCATTCCAATCCGGAATCAAGCATGGTACGCTTCTCTCTGGCCCAAGGTATGAGCCTGGGCCAATTGTCACGCAGAAGCACACATACAGTCTCCCCCACTGATGCTAAGATTTACCATAATGGAAACAGAATTAAGGAATTGATTGCACCTCCTGCCAGTTATCTATGAAAGACCATGATTACTTGAGGATTTAGCAAACGTGGTCTTAATGAAGACTGCAAAGAGAAATAACATGGTAACATTCTGGATAAGCGTATACTTACAACGTTGTAGAATCAACTGGAGAAAAGAAGAGCTTTTTCCCTTTGGTTTCAGCCTCCATAAAGAGCAGCCCGTTGAACTACAACAGAGATTGTGACACATGAGGCCATTCAGACGTTACAATTGGACCAAGGATGTGTACGTCTAAGGTGTCCCAATACTTTTGTGTGTTTGGTGATACAGTGGGAAAGGTCTTTTTTTATTCCCACCTGTGTGACCCCCCCTTGGTGGGAGCCACGCTGTGTCCTCTTTATCTTGCCACTCGTGGCGGTGTGTAACACCGACTGCCCCCCCATCCAGTCGCTCAGTGGAGGGTGTTTATCACTGGCTGGGTGGGTGGGTGGGCGATCTCAGGGAAGAGGAAGAAGCAGGGAAGAGGAGGGGGAGGAGGAGCTGCTGAACTGCGACAGAGCCTGTGAGTCATGCTGGAGGGTTTAACTCCTGAGGTGCCATGGAGAAGAGACAGTGAATGAGTTATGATAAATAATGTGCAGGTTTAACCAAGTACAGGAAGGTACAGTGGCTTTAAAGGCCAGTCATTCGTCCTGTGGGGTAGATTGGTGACGATATGACTCCAATTATTGATTTAGACACACACATTTATCTAACAGTGGCTTTTCTTTCAAATATAAAGGCAAAAACATATCCTGCACAAGTCGCTCATTGATCGTGTGACGCCAATATGCTCTCGTAGCGGATCAATAACTCTCACTGAGCTGTGCCGTGCAACAGACAGCGTCGAGGGCTATTTTTAATGCAGCCAGCTTCTTTTGTATGCCATACCATAAACGTGAATGATTTATATTGGCTCTTTTTAAAGGGATAGGCTCTTGCGTGTGTTCGGTGCGATGACGTGCAGGTCATGTGACTCTTCTTATATGGAGAGGAGCTGTCCAAGTGCTGCACACACACACACACAAACACAACACATACAAAGCAGGAGGAAAGAGGACATGCGCGACACTTTTACTGCTGTCTGAGCGGAAAAGGTAAGCGTTTTGACTTCAAAACGTGTTTCTATCGAATCATCTTTGCTATGAAAGGATGCTTTTTACTTGATATGAGTCGAAGTGAATGTTGCTTTTACCATGCGCCTCAACCGTGTCTTTGTTTACAGGTGATCAATAGCCTATAATGCTGCATTTCCACCACAAGTTGCCCTCGGGGGTGGCCGCAGTCCTCCTCGCCTTCCTTCTCCACGGATGCGCGGTGCAGGCAGCGTCTCTCCCCCGCCACTACCGCCTCCGCGGCGGGGAAGGCGAAGAACAGCCGGCGGGTTCGGACCTGCTGAAAGCCTTAGAGTACATCGAGAACCTAAAGCAGCGTAACGGGGGGCGACCTCTGCCTGTGGACTACGACGAAGTGGATAAGTTCCGGATGTTGCTTCAGCTCGCCTCGCAGCAACAGCAAGAAGATAATGGTCCAGCGGATCGTCAGGATATCACAGCGGAGCAGCTGATGAGAACCCTCCTCAAGTCCATCCAGGATCAGGCCAAGCTCGGATCAGCATCCGCGCCCCGGAACGACCGCCGCCTGCACCGACACCGCACCAAAGACACTGAAACCCCGCAGAGCTCACCGGCAGACTACGCCAACTACCCAAGACCCCACAAGAAGTACCCGTTGATGTTTGAGGATGAGGAGAACACGGATGCATCCAGACGGGCGACAGAGGACTTGGACCAGCAGTACACACCGCAGAGCCTCGCCAACCTTCGCTCCATCTTCGAGGAGCTCGGGAGGATGCCTCTGAAGAGAGACCTGTTTGGTGATGACGACGAGGAGGAGGCTGATGATGAGGATGCGGCCCCAGGAGAGGAGTGGGTTCCTGTGGAGGAAAGAGAGGAGACAGAGGAGATGGTGAATGGGAGCCACGAGGAAGCAGATCGGGCACTTGGGGACCAGGAGGAGGCTGCGGAGGCAGAGGAGGTGCAGCGACGCTCGGGTCAGGATCAAGAGGATGCGGATGATGACACCAAGCTGGTCGATTATTACTTGCTGAAGGTTCTGGAGATGACCGATCAGACACAGAAGAGGGACCAGACTGGAGAGCAAAAAAAGAGACTCATCCGCCCTTCCATCGTGGACCCTCGCACAGTCAAGGAGCTGCTGGAGCTCTCCTTGAAACTCCATGTCCCGCCACAGGACCTGATTGACATGCTGCTTACAGAAGAGCTCCGGAAGCTCCACCGCAACCCTCCTGCCTCATCTCGCTACACGGTAGGAACCACCCCCAAAGTCCGCTACTTTAGTCGCAGACTGCCAGTGAAGAGCAAGACGGCCCCCGAGGACATGGACCGAGAGGACTTTCTGGACATCATCGGTGTGGAGACCATCAGTAATGAGTATCCGGTGATGCAAAGACCTGCCAAGACGTCCTTGGATAGAACACCGGCGGGGTCCAATGTCGCTCCCAATGCAGGATCTGTTAAAATCCCGTCTCCATCCGGACGTAGAGAGAACCTGTTCTTATCCGAGCTCAACAAGATGCCCCTTAAGCGTCAGGCTGATGGCGGCGATGACGCAGACGACGATGACGTGGAGGACGAGGTGACCACCTACCTGGCAGCCAAAATCCTCACAGAGTATCCGCCCAACAGCATCGCTAAGCGGGACACCCAGGTGCAGATGAAGGGCGGCTTCCCCTATGAGCTGTACGAGCGAGCCGTGAAGGACTACTTGGGCCAGGCAGACTCTGGAAGCAGACCGGTGGCCAAAAGGGAGGCTGAGGGGGTTGCGGAGGAGAAGCCCACAGAGGTGCAGAGCAAGGAGGAGATGACGGTGAAGACCTCAGCCCCGCAGACCGTGCAGGGTGAAGGAGGAGAGGAGCACCACGACAAAGCTGTGGCTGGAATGTAAAGGCTATGAATATAGTATTTCTCTCTGGTGGATGTGATTTAGTTTACAAATTTTAATTGTATGAATCATAGCTATCATCACCCTAATAAAAACAACAAAAAAAATCCATAAATATAGTCCCTATTTGCTGCAAGGTCATTATATAATTATAGTGACATCATAGGTCATTAAATTAAAACACAGGGTTTGTTCCTTCTCATGCTCCTGAATTCAATCAGCACGTACTCACATTAAATTACAGTTTACACATGTTTTGTGATGCTATTCGGTTTGTTTACATTGTTTGTAGACAGACTATCACATTATAATCACAAGTAATTAACATGTCAAACCACGTATGTTACTATAGCTGAAAATGACAAAAAAAAATACACCCTAAAAGGAGTACTTTCTAACATAATATAGAGCTATCTATGAAGAATATCATCAGTTATTTTGAATTAGCGGCTGGCTGGAATGCTGTGGCTCCACGTATATTCAGGGTCTGTGAAGTTGTTGTTGTTATGATTATTAATATGAATAATTATTTCAAAGTCTAGACATCAGCCTGCCTTCCAAACATTTTCATACTGCAAAGCTCCGTATTGTTGGCCTATACCAGTGGTTGTGCTAAGTATGCTCATTTTTAAACCATTTTGTACATGCTCAATAATGTGTGATGAAGCACAGATGAATAAAGCATCAGATGTATTATTTTTCTTCTTGCTGAGTTGTGTTGATTATTAAATGTAAAAAAAACCTCACAGGATTCCTCGCAAGGTTTTTGTTTTTTTTTTTATCAAAAGTTGCATTTAATTATAAGCTCCAACATTGTATTTTCTTGTCAATGTTTTTCACACCCACGCTAGCGCAAAGAATAAACACCAATATATCTGAGAGATTAATACAGAACAAATATGCATCAATTTCATTCAGGAATGGCTTCCTTTAAATAGACACAAATCATAAATTATCAATTCCAATATATTATTAATAGCAATAACATTCAGCAAATCTCTAAAATAATTTCATCACGACAATGTTTTTACCTCGACTCTTGTGTTTGCAGTTAAAAAGAACATCCCTTCGACTTCCAAAACAGTGCTAGAGAAAGAAATATATTTACTTGTACGGCAGATATTCCAGTTTCTTCCAATAAAAATGCTTTGGAGAAGTTACTCTAGTTCCCATAGAGTCTTTGACTCATACACAGTATATTTGGCTTCTGCATTCTCCTGAGTACCTTCACGTCCCCTTTCTCCTGCATCAAAATGCCGGTTTGCTCATATATTCCTCCATTGTCTAGAAAAGAAGAGAGAGACAAAGGAGAAAGGATAAATCAGCATCTAAGTGAATTATAGTTAATATTCAGAGGTACACGTTTAACACCTGGAATTAAAGAACACCGACACACAGTCACTAACACAAGCAGAACATCTAACCTGTCTGTCCATATTCAAGGTCATCCAAACAGCTCCACCTCATACCAATCACTGTTGCCATCCTGAAGCGATAATGATCACAAATCAATAGGAGGCTACACTACAGCACACATTCTAAATTCAGGTGTTAGTCAGGCCTACTGAGAAGCACAGAGGAACACACCCAGGAAACGACTTGACCACACACAGCCGCCATAGCCTTAATGGGGAGCAGGAAGTGTCACTAAAATTACAGTAGGCCCCCTACTTCCAGGCAAAACCTGTCTCTCGCTTGCAACTAACGCTGGCAGAGAGAGGGAGAGAGAGAGTGATAGACCGAGAAAAACACACACATAGGTTAAAAACAGGCAGCAAACACACAACTATACACACAACAGCAAACATCCAGAAGCCTATGAGCTACATAAGAAAGACACACCGGAGGCGGCATCGGCAGCACCATGGTTAATTACGTCAGACTGACTACTGGAGATGCTTGGTGCCACATTCACACTCACGACTACACTAAAACAACACCTTCCCATGCTCAATTTAAAAATACACAACATAGGAGGAAAGGTACTGTTAAGAAAAATATTCATATTCAGTTTGAGGTCATAGACTGTGTACTGGCAGAGTGCATGCCTAACTAAGCACTGGATTCAAACGTGGAATAATTTGACACAATATATTAGTCACTGTGCGTGACAGGTGTTGCCTCCACCTCATGTGTGTGTATCTGTACGTATATGGTAGTGCTTACATGGATAGCAATGTTCCATTTGTAACCACGTGTAGGCAAAATTTGCACAAGACACCGATATGCAGTATGTCAGATGAAGCAACAACTGCAGCTGTGTCTGCACATACATGCCATTTCTAAAACATATCTTTAATTTTAGGATTGACAAGAAAAAGCAACAGCTGAAGCTACAAAAACACCAACCAAAACACAAAGGCAAATCATGGAGTGATTTTACTTCAGGATTACTAGTGTGGTAAAAAGGCAAAAGAGCCAATCAAATAATTGGGAATGTTTTCAGTGAACTAAAATCTAGTTTGTGTGTGGACAAAAGTCAAAAACAGATCTGAAGGTTGTACAATTGGGAAAAATATGCCTCATAAAACAAAGGTCGAAACATCAGTATTAGGGACATCTGTTAAACTCATCTCATATCAGCATAAAAATGTTATAATTGTGTCATTTTCATATTTCAAGCTTGGTAGCTACGTATTTATTTCCAAGTAAGGCGTCTTCATTTAATACAATACAAACACGCAGCTGGCGTACCATGCAGCAAAAATAATAAGCGATGGGAGACATGTTGCATAAACCCAGTTTATAATTTTGCTGATTATTCCAGAGTTTCATATTTTGCGCTTTACCCTGTACTTACGTATACAAATGTTTGTGCTTCGTAGAAATGTGCAGCTTTCCAAAATGTACAGTATTGCCAGCATTACTGAATTAGATTAGATTCAACAAGGTTGAAAATGATAAAGAATTAAAACTATTGTGACTTTTCCAGAAATTACTTTCTTACAGTATTTAAATTGATTACGTTTGATTCTACCTTATAGTGCCACCTGTAGCGTTGGCATATGCTTGACAGCCAGCAATTGCATTTTTATTTGGAGAAATTACTGAGATTTGTATTTTATTGTATTTTTTTTTTTTTAAAGAGTTTTTTGTTTTAAACACCCAATCCACCCAATACCCTTAATGCAAAGGTGTTAATGCAAAGCACAGTAGCTTCAGAAAAATAATAAAAAACATATTTCAATGATTCTAAGCCAAGCTCAGTTACATATGTTTAAAGGCAAAATGGTTTGATTTTTAGTTTCTATAGTTAGGGAGTAACAAATATGGTGTGAGGTCACAACCGTATGATACGCTCTGAGGGGAGACTCACAGTGCCACACTTTGCGAACCCCTGCCTTAATATATGCATGACCATACAGTAATACTGTATTATGTGGGGACATATGTATTCTAGAAAGCAACATAGACATAGCCAATAAGTCGGCCATTGCTTGTCCATGTAAATGTCTGTCTATAGTGTCCCAACTCAAAAACTACTTTGGCCGTATGGCAACCAAGACAGTGTACAACAACCGAGATATAGTTTTAGCAACTTTTTTTGTTGAAAACCAAATCTTACAAAATCCGTGGCATATGGAAAAGTTCCACTATACAGTGAACTTGTCCAAAACATACTACAGTATGGCCTTTTAGGAAGATTTCGTCTTACGGCCTCTCAGATTGCTAACAACTCATCCAAAATGAAAACAGATCAACTAATTGTCGTGTTTCGCTTGACTTTGTGGCTGGTGTTTTTAATGACGTAGAGCCTTGCAACAGACGCTCATGCCACACTTGCGAGCCACTTGCTGTTTTGAGTTCCGTTGTGCGCCAGAGCGTCTCACCTCTTGTAGCATGTCTGAGGCTTCAATGGAGCGGTTCACAATCTGTTTGGAGGTTTCTTGTATTTCCCCTCCCATGAGGAACTCGTCCAGGATAAAATAGGCCTTCTCAAAGTTAAAGATTATGTCCAGCTCACACACCTAAGAGGAGACAACGACCAGTGTGGAATGTGCTTAGGACTACTGTTTGAAAATGAAGTGAGGGGGGTAAGATGGAAGAAATACATTGCCAAAATATCTGTCCAGCAGCTCCACATAGCGATGAATAACCTCCAAAGCTAGCAGCTCATTCTCTTGGTTCTCTATCGCCAAGCAGAAATACAAGCTTGCATATCTAAAGAGGGGAAAAAGGGACAGTTTTAGGCTGAAAGAGTACATTGTTATACTATATACCTAAGGTGTGTATCTAAGAGTAGTGCACTGGTAATTCTAAGCGGTTAGACAAGAATGCAGACGTTCCACCCACCTCTTGTAAATAATCTTCAGGTCTTTCCACTGCAGGAAGTTACAGGTGCGTGGTTGCCGTGCCAACACGGCTGTGGTCATGTCCCTGATGATTTTTTTCTTCTCCCGATCAGACATGGGCGTGTACCATTTCTGCAATCGCAACTTGCCCTGGCGGCTAAACAGCAGCAGGAAGCGCATCTGACGACATGGACACATAGCGTGGAGGGCAGGGGAGAGAAAAACAGGGGGAGGACATGTCTTCTTTACCAGAGGACATCATTAACAAGAGCATGTTCTTCTGTTGTCATGGCTGGTTAAATAATAACTTCACTGCCCAAATATCTCACTATAATTAGTCTGCAGTTATATGGTACAAGATAAAGTAAGAGCTTTTTGTGACATTGTTACAACAATTGAGACCATATTGTCAAACACAGTCCATGTAATAACCAGATTCAGAGTCTGCTCTATAATGGTGAGAGCTGTTTGTAATATTTTGATAGCTATACAAGCAAGGTAATCTATAACTTACAGGATAACTTATAAAAGGAATCTTCAGTATAAGATAGGGAAGTATTTTAAAACGTGTTGCTTCATATTGTTTACTTCAGTACGTATTTTGTCTCAGTGAAGAAAAGCACAGTCATCCCTCGCCTCTTTGTGGTTCATATTTCACGGCATGGTTTTTCAGAAATATTGTAATTAATAAATCATGCTGTTTCGTAGCTGAATACAGACTATTATTAGTACAAAAAATGCACTTTGAAGCAAATTTTACCTATCCACACACCACTCAGCTCCCTTAGGGATCACATTTAAGCAACACACATAAACACGACTCTTATTTATATCCTAAACGGTTATTTACTCTTATTATGTCCTCTATATTTAGAAATACGAGTGTAAAGCTAAATATAGGGGTGTTAATTCATACCTAGAGGTCCCTAATTGTATTAAACAGGTTTTCTATGCTCTAACTAACGTCACAAAACATTTACTGATCACGGTCGGGTTTGGCAACAATTAACCAAGATAAACAAGGGTCTATTATGCTGTGTAAATAGTGGTATGGTTCACAGCCTTATACAAAGTGCAACACACTCCAAAAGAATAAAACCTGTTGTGCTGTGGAGAATCCTTCTAAAGGATGAAACTGGGTGGTGTGTTCAATCAGTAGTATGAGGTGGTTTTAGAAACATTTTGGAGATACTGATAAAGCCTTTTCCAATGCGCTCTGGACTTACTGTACTACAACTAATTTGTAGTAAAACGATAAAGATGATTGGTGAAAATGCAGAATACCTAACCAAGAAGAAAACTGCTTCTTGCCATATCATTAATCATATAATCTAATATGAGTATGTAATATATGGCAAGAAATGCACAAAATGCAAGTGGCAGTTGTGTTTTTCATGTATACTGTTGTTTTATTTTAAAAAGCGCTGTTCCAGTCATCAACAAAGAAGAGAGGTGATGAATGAAAGAATTGGCAAAACACCACTGTGGCAGTGATGTCACCCAAGACAATTAATTAATACAACAACGTGGAAGTTGTATTTTTGTGCTTCTCTGGAAGACTTCAGTGTGGAGGCGGTGCTTGACAAAAAGGTGGCTATAAGATCTCTGTCAGGTGACATTCAAATGAAGGCGGAAGGCCACTAAGTCGACGCAAAGTGACCAAACCTGTTTTACTGAATGGCCTGTTGGATTACATTACCATTAACTCACACATTACGTGGTAAACTGTGTGTGGTAAACGTGAAACACAATGAAAACACACAAAAAGTAGAAACCTCGACGATATATTTCTTTAAAAAAAACAAACAAACAAACCGGAAGTAGCATAAAAAGCGTCAATTCTGTCGGCGACAACAGGTGCATTACAGGTGACGCTAGCTTTTATATTAAAGTTCACGCTGATGATTCACTTACCATTTTGCCAGATTTTAGGGTGCCAGAGTTATTAAACCGTACTTTAACCCTATCAAAGGGTTAAAATACCCTTTTGGAACACATATCCTTAATCTGTAGCCGTCGTCTACCGTCGGTTGGTAGCAGTAGAGTGAAAGTTGCTAAGCTCCGCCCTTCCTGGCCAGGGGGCGGTGCCTGTTGCTTGATTCAGCGTACACCTCGCTCACCTACAAACCGGATTGGATGTTTAAGTTTAAGGATCACGTGACCTTTGCCGCGTATTTAAAAAACTAAGTAGTTATTGTGTAGCGGCAGTACCGTGTAGTGCCTACAGAGGGCGCTATTACATGACTTCTCCTTGCCTTTGCTTGCTTCATGTGACGCTCATCTGTCACAGTGGTGGACAAAAGCAGCACACTGGCTTCTTCAGGGAAGGCTTCCTCAAAGTTATCATTTGATAACATGTCCCTGTACCGAAATACCGTCTGGTTCCTAAATGGAATACACCATTACACAAGGTCAGTCAACTCTTTCATTAATGTTCTATGCTTAATTTATTGCCATGCATTACTGTTTATTAATGTGGGGTGTATGTATTTCTTTAAACAAAGCAGGCTTGTTTAGATGAATTACGAAAGGCCTCATCACCGAAGGCACCACACAAACTCTCCCTTATGTGTCATCACAATAGTCCCATTGACAGTTGTTTTTTCTTGAGGATGACATCAACACAAAAAACACAATAGTCTTAAATAGTCTTAAATCAGTATATGTTTGGATTCTCCCAAATTTGCATTCACTTTGTATTTAGGAATGGATATGAAGCAGCATCGAAAAACTTTGATCCACAGGACATGGATGTGTCCGTTGTGGGAAGGACTTTTATGGTCACTGGAGCCAACAGTGGAATTGGGAAAGCGACTGCCATGACTATAGCCAAGAAAGGTACACAACAACGGGAATGGGTTCTCCATCATGCACATTTATGTCAAAATAAACACAATTTATGTTGTGCTTGCAGGTGGAAGAGTACACATGTTGTGTAGGGATAAAGATAAAGCTGAAGAGGCCAAGGAGGCGATTATTCTTGAATCTGGGAATACCGTAAGCATTGTTTTTGAAGGGTTCCATAAATGTCCAAAATCTACCCTTGACACTGGAATTTAGACATGTCTAGTTAAGTCCTACTGCAGTGCTGTCCAAACTGTTTCCACTATAAAGGCCACATCTGAGTTGAAGTCTCGCAACATTCAGAACACAAAAGTTTGGAGCGGGACTGTCTTGCAATACGTCATGAACAACGGTGGTCTGAACTCCTTTTTTGTTTGACTTTTGAGGCACATTTTTCCTGAACATTTCCAACTCCATATTGTTGGGGGATATGACTTTGGAGGTTCTACACTTGTAGGATTAGTCCAATAGGGTTGGAAAGGGATGACAATTTTTATAAAATTTTTACAAATACTCACTGGTAATGGGTAATTTTGGAAGTATTCAAAACTGGGCATGTTAGTGAAAACTATTTGGCAGTTTAGCACATTTCTGGTTTATTTCCATGAACTTCCATAGATTCCTGTTAATTCCCAAGTAAAGCTGAAAACTTGCATAATCCTACTTATCAGTGATTGCATAGTTTGTGTGCAAAAGTTAAATAATTAGTTTCCTCCCACATTCCAAAAACATGCTAGGTTAATTGGCCACTCCAAATTGTCCATAGGTATGAATGTGAGTGTGAATGGTGGTTTGTCTATATGTGATTGTATGTATATATGATTGGCTGGCGACCAGTCCAGGGTGTACCCCGCCTCTCGCCCGAAGTCAGCTGGGATAGGCTGACCTTGTGAGGATAAGCGGTAGAAAATGAAGGGTGGAGGAAAAAAAAGGATGAAGAAGGTTAAATAATTATGAATGAACATGAAAAAGAAGTGTAGTAATAATGGATCATTCAATTCCAGGAGATATACATCCATATTGTGGACTTGTCAGAGTCACGCAAAGTCTGGCAGTTTGCTGAGGACTTCAAGAAGCAGTATTCATCTTTACATGTGTTGGTGGGTACTATATGGACCTGACTAGATGACAACCTTGCTTTTTCAGGACGTGCTTTTGGAAAAAATAATAATATAAATTATAATAACTCTATACGGTCGAGTGGTTAGCGCGCAGACCTCACAGCTAGGAGACCAGGGTTCAATTCCACCCTCGGCCATCTCTGTGTGGAGTTTGCATGTTCTCCCCGTGTATGCGTGGGTTTTCTCCGGGTACTCCGGTTTTCTCCCACATTCCAAAAACATGCTAGGTTAATTGGAGACATAGGTATGAATGTGGGTGAGTGTGAATGGTTGTTTGTCTATATGTGCCCTGTGATTGGCTGGCGACTAGTCCAGGGTGTACCCCGCCTCTCGCCCCAAGACTGCTGGGATAGGCTCCAGCACCCCCGCGACCCTCGTGAGGAAAAAGCAGTAGAAAATGAATGAATGAATGAATGACCACCATTATCTTAACATTAGCATTTTTCCCTTTTTTAAATTGCTCCAAAACGTCATATTTGGCTGAACATTTCTTAGCAAGGCAGGTTTTAATTTTGTATATTCAACAGATAAACAATGCAGGGTGTATGATACACAACAGAGAGGTGAATGATGAAGGCCTGGAGAAGAATTTTGCTATCAACACGATGGGTAAATACTCCATCTACTGTACTTTTTACCCAGGAGATCATCCTCATCCATGGAATCACGCTTGAATCTGGTCTTTGTCTCTTTAGGGATGTATCTTCTCACTGAGAGTCTCATACCACTTCTAGAAAAGAGCCGGGATCCCAGGGTGGTAAAAAAAAATGACACAGAATCCAATTTGCTCATCATGTGGGACCGCACAGTGCCACTTTTGTGCTCGTCTTAGCACACTGTGTCTCTGTTTAGATCACCGTGTCATCAGGAGGCATGCTCGTCCAGAAGCTGCAGATTGATGACTTACAGTCGGAGAAAGGGTACTTTGATGGTGTCATGGTCTACGCCCAGAACAAGGTAGCTAGGAGGGATCGGTGACTTCATTGAGAATGAATGTGCAGGATTCATTCTGTACCGTTCCTCTCAGAGACAGCAGGTGGTGCTGACAGAACAGTGGGCCAGAGAGTACCCTGCCATTCACTTTTCAGTCATGCACCCAGGCTGGGTGGATACACCAGGTACTCGTTCACAACTTATAAAACTGCAAAGAAGAGACCTGCTCTGAATATGTGATAACACACCGAGAATGTATCAGCATAAGCCAAATAATGACACTGGTGGTTAATACATACTGTATCATTTATGCATTATTTATTTTCTGTAAATTGTCTCAATGTTCACCAGGAAAGCCCAATACTTCTAAAAGGAAGCCCCAACTGTCATGTCATTAATACATCCTTCTTACTTGCAGCTGTGTCCACATCCATGCCTCAGTTCCACAGTATGATGGGAGGCAGGTTACGCACTGCAGAGCAAGGAGCAGACACGGTGCTTTGGTTGGCTTTGTCCCGAGCTGCCAGCAGAACCCAAAGTGGCCAGTTCTTTCAAGGTAGGCATCGTTTTCAGAACACCGGCATAGAGCGTCGTCCTTCACTTTTTCTGATCTTGCACACACATACAGATCGTAGGCCCGTCTCTACCCACCTCCCCCTGGCCTGGACTCGCAGCTCTACAGTGGAGGTTCTGACTTTCATCGGTCACCTGGAGATTCTGGCCAAAGCTGTACAGTCGCTGCCTGATCCACAGCTCAGTAATCCACGGGCCCCCAGCACCCCTCATGTCATATAAGTGTCAATGATTAGAACCAATAAAATCAGTTACTGGGGAATAATACACATAATTTTTCAAGACTACATAATGACATTTATTGTATTAGCACCAAGTTTAAAATGCACAGTATATTATTTCACAAAAGTGAACACAGCCATAATATTTCCATGTTATGACAATATATGGTCTAAAAAGGACAATACTACAGAAATTAAACTTGTAAATGTGTTCCGGTGTTAGGGGAGCTGAGTGGGGGGCGGACAGAAAGTGTCATAAGCGTTTCACAGTATGGTTTTAGCTTGACATGGGTTTATGGCTGCAACAGTTTTATTTGGGATTATTGTTCCTTTTTTGGCATAATTCAAACCTGCAATAAAAGCCTGTTGTTCCAGCAATCAATCACTCACACCTAGCGTCCCAATACCTTGTACTTGTAGGGTCCGCTCTTTTGTGAGATACTCTCTAACAGGGGTCTCAAACACGCGGCCCGTGGGCCAAGTGTGGCCCGCAGGACACTAGTTTGAGGCCCCCGCCTTGATATGAAAGTTTAATGTTAGTGCAGCCCGCGCAAGTTTGATATGGATGCTGTATGGTATCATGTACCCAGAAAAAATTATTACGTTTGATTAATGTTCATGTTAAAGGTTAAATAACTGTTAATAGTTATCCTCCCTATCCGTGTGGAAGTGGTAAGTTTTTGGCTTTTTAAGTTTAAAGGAAATAACTTGGAGGCTGCGGCACGGCGGACGTATGGTTAGCGCACAGACCTCACAGCTAGGAGACCAGGGTTCAATTCCACCTTCGCCCATCTCTGTGTGGAGTTTGCATGTTCTCCCCGTGCATGCGTGGGTTTTCTCCGGGTACTCCGGTTTCCTCCCACATTCCAAAAACATGCTAGGTTAATTGGCCACTCCAAATTGTCCATAGGTATGAATGTGAGTGTGAATGGTTGTCTATATGTGCCCTGTGATTGGCTGGCGACCAATCCAGGGTGTACCCCGCCTCACGCCCGAAGACAGCTCGTGAGGAAAAGTGGTAGAAAATGAATGAACTTGGAGGCTACCATTTAGGTCGCTAGCTCTCTAGTTTGCGAGTTAGCATGTGTCACAAGACCCTGCAGTTGCGCAATATGATGTAAATAACAAAAGTATAAATGTGACTATAGTCGTGTTTTGTCATGTCTACAGGGCTCTAATAATGTTTTGTTCCTTTTAATCTGAAAAAAACAATTAGTCTACCCACCAACTATATGTGGTTATTATATTTATTTATTACTGATTGATTGATTTTCTTAATTCTTGATGTTATTTTGTGTAGCAAAATAAAAATGAAGATATTTGAGAACAGTGGAATGTTTTACAAAACAGGTAAATTGAGTTTGAGACCCCTGCTCTATAACGAGGAAATGACTCAAGATGTTTATTGTAAACTGTATGAAATACAGAGAAGAGCAACACATTTATGTAAAAAACTACAAAGCATCAATACTCTTTATTTTTGTTTTACAATCTACATTTGAAAATACATTTTTATACAGTATTGAAACAACAAAATCGTGCAACATTAAAATTTGTCCCTAGAAGTTACTAACACAAATACAGGAAGACTATAGGGTACTTTTTTGCGTAGTTTTTCCATACCATTTCGGTTTGTAGCAATTGTTAAAAACAATGTTTTGTCCGGCAATTCAAAACCTCCCTTCTGGTCTCATTTATGCGACATAGGTGTATATATTACGGTCCTCTGGTGTCCTTGCCAAGTATTCTCTCTCTATAAGTACCTCTATGCGCTTTTTGATGACCACGGGGCTGGGGAGGAAGTGTGCCTGCAGCTGCTGAGTCACCTGAGGACGCACAAGTCAGCCATATATATATATATGAGAGGTCAACACCTGAATAGGAAATAAAACAAAATGGAGTGGTGTGTTGTCACCTCAGCCACCAAGATGTTGTGCTGTATCTTCTTCCTGGACTTCATGATGCGCACAATGGCTGCGTCGATCATAACCTTCCTGTCATCATCCACTTTCTGCCGTGTCTCTTTCCTCTCAGGGTCGGACTCCCCTTGTTTAGCAGCGACTAGAAGTACAAAGGCACAAGTTGACATTGAAACAGCATATTTGATTTGTATATAAACACACACACACTTTGCACTGTTGGCAGACAGAGCATGGCGAGTGTGTGTCATGCATACCTGTCTGTATTTTGACTCTGTGTACTTTGGCAGTGAACTGGTCATTGACTGTAAAGATGTGCCCGTTTTCGATCTCCTTGGACTTTGGCTCTTTGGTGAGGACTCTTTGTGTGGGCTTCCCACAGGCCAAGGACTGCAAGGCTCGCACTAACTCCCATCTGGGTATATCTGTCTCATGGTGGATCTCCTTAAAAAAAAAAAAAACAGATTTATTGAAACATTATAAGTAGGGATCGACCGATATGTTTTTTTTCTCTGGCCGATGCCGATTTTCCATCACCCTTAGCCGATGGCCGATTTTGCTTGGGCCGATATTGCTTTTGCTTCCTCAATTTATATGAAAAAATGACAATGATAACATTACAGGTCTCATGTTTAAACAAATATTTATTGAAATGTAAACACTGAACACAGTAGGATTCAGCTTTCTTAAACACATTTAAACAGCATTATCAACTTTAAAAGGAATAAATATTCAACCATGTGCAAAACATTTATGTCGTAGTTGAAGTTTTATCTAGCATCCATGTGATGACCCGCCTCCACACACAAACACGTCACACTGACACAATTTAGTAAGATATATAAAACATTTCTCTCATCATTAAAGTTGGTGTTGTGCACGATAAAGACCTCTCATAAGCAGACATGGCTGCTCCAATTCCTTCTGTGTGTGTGTGTGTGTGTGCGTGCTCGGAGAGAGCGCACACACATAACACGACACGCATTTAACCTCAGCCTGGCATTGGCTGAATGAAACTCCTCCAAACACCATAGGACTGAACTGCCAAGGTTGCCGTTAAAGCGGTGTTGGTAACAGCTGTACATATTAGCCTCCAACTACATCAACAGCTCCTAATTCCAACGGTAGGCACTTTTAAAGATGAAGCATTCAGCAGCATTTTCACACCCAAATTAAACTATATTGTAGCGTCGCTGGGAGCACTTCCTGGTTCCCAGCATGCTTTGCAGCACCGTCGATGTAAATAGTTCGTCAGTTTGTAGTTAAAGTTGCATAGTTGTTCATTCTTGGTCTGCTCAGCTAGTGAGAGTGCTTTTATTCGTCTGTTGCGTTTTTATGTGATGTTTTTGGGATTTCTTGTTGTCCCACCATGACTTAACATTCCTCTTGTGTTAGCTTTCTGGTATCATCTCTTATGTTAACGGGTCGGTTTTGACGCATGTATTATATAGCTATAAAATACACTAAAAACAATAAGTTACAATCAAATTTGCTTCTCATGTCTTGGTTACCTTCTTAGGCTTCCTCATCCATGAAAATGTTGGTTTTAATACTTTTGGTGTGGGCATGGAGGCCTTTTTTTGTCACTATACCCCTCCATTTCAATTTCCAAAAATGGTTACATGAACCTCAAAAGAATCATATTCATAAATTTAATTCTTTTGTTACCTGGCTATTACTGAGGGATATAGAACATATCTCTTAAATCAATTAGTTTTATTTATGTTCTCATTTTAGTATTAATCACTAAAGAAACATCTATGGTGTTCGGGTGAATTTTGACCCATATATATTAATGTCAAGAAAAGGTAGAAAAAGTTATTGTTTTCAGCAACAGAACTTTAGTATAAAGTGAAATGAAAAAGCAGAACAGGTCCAGATCTTGGTTCACTGTACTTCTTGCCATTCTTTCCATGATCCAAATTGTAAATGTGAAATCAGCCATCAGTCAAATGAGTGAATTCACCTCACATGTCTGGACCTTGTTTTTCTGCTGGTATACTGGAAAAGCGGTCAAAATGAGAATCCCCTGAAGCTTCCATGATGAGAAGAGGAGCTGGTTGTCATTGTGTTGGCTAATTCTACACTTATGATTTCAGTTGTGGCTCAAAATGCTTTATAGTCATATTATTATAACCGGGTCGAAACCGACCCTAACAATACAGTGGTCATAATTTCAACCAGACCATTTTAAAATGTCGTAAAAATATTTTTTTTGGTTTTATTTTGTTGAAATAGAGTTTCCTGACAAAGTCAAAAAGCCTTGATGCAATAAACAAATGTTATGTGATTCTTTTTATGAATTAACATGTAAAACGGGTCGGTGCCGACCCTAACCCAAGAGGAGGGTTAAACTATTATGCCTTCACTCAGTGAAATATGATGGGCTATGTATGGTATAAAAAGCAAGCTTATTCTTTTACTTGGCATTCATGTTACCTATTTCAATGTGGCAATGTTTCAACTGTGCCTAATTGATAGAGGCTAATTCAAAGTTTAAAAAACGTACCCTTGATATGATGTGGCGGCGGGGTGTCGCAACTGCGTGTGTTGCTGGGTCCTCCGGCAACAAAGAGCTGCCCGGCGGAAAAATATATTGGCGAACCCACGCGCGTATCGAGTGATACAGATTCAAGTAAAGAACGCAAATATCGGCCCGATATATCGTCCGGCCCTTAATTATAACAGTGTGTGCACAAAAGCTAGGAATTCTGCAACAAACCTCAAAAGTGCAGGTTTCTCTGTGGTTGAAAAGCATGAGGATGGTCATCTGGAAGGTGGACACCTGTAGTATGGTCTTACGAGAGTTAGAGCTTGCCATTTGGGTCGCTCCTACGCCTGCTTCGGAACCTTCCTCCTGCACATGAGACATTTTGATATTGCCCTTCATGAAAGTGAGTCATATTAATCAATGACACTGATTCACTCACCTTTTTCAAAGCACCATAGAAAGTTGCGATTAGATCGGCCCCGCCCATGTGATGCTGCAGAGTGAGCTGTCTCCCAGTGTGTTTAGCAAGGTAAAACCTGTTGTAAAATAACATTGCGCTTGTGAACACACACTACAAGGTATTACATAAATCAGGCAAATGATAAGGACTATTACCTCCTGAAGACCTCAAACGCGTGTTGGGGGGAACATGGGATGGTGCATCTTGGTGTCGCAGACTGTGTGGGCCAGTAACCAGTAGTGAGGACTCGGACAGTGAGGTCTACACCGCACAGAGAGGCCTGGGAAAGGAGTTTGAATTTGAGTTTGGGAGACACAAACAAGCATTCATTATAGCACAAACTGCAATCGGGAAATACAAATAGCCAAATATAATGCTGACTGATTCATCACACGTGGGATGGCAGCTTTCCTACCGGCGTGGACTGTATGTGTCGCCTGAACTCATCCATTGTGGTGTTGGAGATGGTCATATCTCGAAACATTCCCTCCAGTTTTGATGTAAACTGACAGCCGCATTCCGTCTGTAAAGAGCAAAAGACGGACATCCGTGAGCCCAACCAGCAGACACCACTAATGTAAGACAACTGACCTTCTCTTACTTTGAGCTTGGAAATCATGCTCTTCTCCAAATCGTCTGAGACGCTCTTGTTGCTGAGCAGTCTCCGGCCCAGGTGCTGCTTGTAGTACCTTTCAAACACATCCTTCTCTTGCAAAAACCTGAACAACACCATTGTCTTGTCCAGGATTGACTCCACCTCCTGTTCTGTCAACTAAACAAAGAGAGCAGAGACGCAAAAATAATCAATAATCAATTAGAAATATTTCTATGCTCACTACAATAACATACCCCTCGAACGCCTTTCTTGAGCTTGTCGTCAATGAAGAGCGATAGGTACTCCGGTGACCGTGAGTTGAGGTTGAGGAAATACTCAAAGTCTCCAGCAATGGTTTGTTTGAACTGTTTGTCATTGATGAAGGACTCGTGAAGGAAATGGTCAAATACCGTCTTCAGGTCAAGCAGGCCCTGTTGAGGAGATAACACTTAACGCAAGTTCCAGCAGGGTGCTTTCCTTCACAAAGATGAAGATAACTGGAAACAAGTGGATACAACTCACAGCGTGCATGTCCAAATTGTACCCCAAGTGTCAACATTTTGTATGAAAACAGCTTCATAATGTCACTATTAACATTTCGTATAAAGAACTGCACCTCCCTAGTACCGACAGCACTCATGCAGCCACAGATCACAACACTACCTTCACGACTGGTTTCCAACTATTTAGACAACAATGACTATATGTGGAGTGGATACAACGCAGGGCGGGCTGCATGGTGCCGAGTGGTTAGCTCGCAGGCCACACAGTTAGGAGACCAGAGTTTGATTCCACCCTCTGTATGGAGTTTGCATGTTCCCGTGCATGCGTGAGTTTTCTCCATGTACTCCGGCTTCCTCCCACATTCCAAAAACATGCTAGGTTAATTGGCCACTCCAAATTGTCCATAGATATGAATGTGAGTGTGAATGGTTGTTTGTCTATATGTGCCCTGTGATTGGCTGGCGACCAGTCTAGGGTGTACCCTGCCTCACGCACAAAGACAGCTGGGATAGGCTCCAGCACTACTGCGACTCTCGTGAGGATAAGCGGTAGGAAAAAAAAAAAAAGAATGAATGACTACGCAGGCCATAAACTGACGACTTTAAAGTATACATAAGTTTAATTTCTTATTATTCCTTCAGAAGGTATACTGCAATAATGTAATTCAGTTACGAGTGATCAGGATGGCCAAATTGGTTGCCAATTTTTTTTTGTGCATAGGCAAATAGTCGTAGTCAGTCACAGCAACTCACAATTCACAATGTGTACATAAGATGAGTACAGGTAATACAGTATGTCAGTCAAAATAGCTATGTAGTGTTAATAAGACAGTTCATGTATTAACATTTGCTACAAAACATAAATATACAAGAAATAAAATTGATCATGCCAACCACAATGCAGCCAAAGTCAAGGCAACATATTAAAAAGGTTTCAGCAATGGGCGCATTTTCCAACTAATCATGAAAACTATGACAAACTATGACAAACTATATACTATAGTGTAGCTCAAGACGTGCAGCAAAGCCATCAAACAATTCCCTTTTTTCTACATAACTAGCCGCTACAATTGAACAGGAAACATTTGCTATTGAGGTATCTTACTGCTGAGTTAGTTTATCTGTAACTGGAATAATAAAGATGAACGTCGCATCTCTGTAGGTTGCGACGTCTGTTTTTACTTTGTTCACCACATTTACAAAGTGCCGTTTACACGGTGCACACAAACTACCTTCGTAGCTCGTGATCGATGTAATGGGCACCCCTGACTGATTATTGTAAAGGATCCAATGAATGCCCCTAATCAGTCTCCTATTGTGGTCTACATCAACAATTGATAAAACACATGAGACCCAATAAAGCTTACCTGAATATATTCGACTGGGTTTTTGCCCTCTCCTTCCTCTGACACTAAAGCTCTCCCTTGCTCTCGCAAATACACACTCATACAGTCACACATAGTTTTTAGACCATTTGGCACACGGCTGAATAGCTTGTACATGCAGGCCAGGTCTGTAGTTGAAACAGAGAATAAGTATAAGCAACAGGTTGTATGCACATAGAAAAGATTACCTTCTACCTTCTGTTATGCCATTCCTGAGCATGTGGACCATCCCGGAGTTCTCCATCTCCACTATAGTTTTCATGTGTTTTGTTATCAGCTCTCTTTCCACCACTTTAACAATGGAATCCTCTGTGGACTTGTCCAAGCAGTGAATTACACGCTCTATCTCTTCGTTTATTCTGGCCTCCACCTTCTTGATATAGATGCTGGTGCTGTTTTCCGCAAGAAACCTTTGGCTTTCCATCTAAAGCAGGATATTAGTATTTACTTGATATTCTACGAGTACATTCTAAAACACACAGGTACCCAAAAGAGACTCACCTGGTAGAATCCGGCTGACATTTCTAAGAATGGGCGCTCAAAGTCTTCCTCGTATACAGACCTGCTGTCCAAGCCGAGAACCATCAGCATCTGGCAGGTGTTTCTAATGGACCCCCTGCAATTACATTCAAATTGTAATTAACGGGTCATTTCTGGAGATCTACAATGCGGGTGATGCCTAACCTGTCAACAACCTCCCCCCTCCTCTCGCGTTTAATCATATCCAGGAGAGTCTGCCATAAGTGGTCTCGAACGGCACTGTAGTGAACCACCTGCTCTCTGAATACGATGAGGCTTAGGTTGTACACATTCTCCACATTGCTTTGCTGGACGTAAACCCGGTCCTGGAATGACACAGCAGAAAATGAAGCACATGTGTAGGAATCAACACTGATAACACCAGTAACTTTTTCAAAATCATCAATCTTGCATGAATACAACCCTCACATTTCATTAACCACTTACAATATATTTTCTAAGGGGGCAATTCCATAGAAATAAAACCTGGGATATACTTGAGTGTAATCCATGTGCAGCTTCTATAGCCATACAGGTTTACTATATATTGAAACTTTCTCAAAATACAACCATTATGAATAGGCTTATAAATAGGCTACAGCCAAGCATGAATGCTGTGGCAGCTATGGGGAGCTGTGGTTCATTGAAGGAAAACATTCTGAAAAAGAGGGGAATCCTCAAGCAGGTGTAGAAGCACAACATCTCTCAGCTTCTACTCTACTCTTCCAGCATCAACCTGTGCTGTGGTGAATTCCATGCAATGCTAGATAACAATTGTGACACAATTGGGACATTGGTACCGTGAGGTGTAATCGCTTGTGTTGCCAGTGCGACACCCCTAGATTTGGTATCAACCCATACCATATAAATACAGGGCCAGTATCACCGATATTGATAGATACTTAAAAAAATAAGGTGGTGGCACCATCAATATGAATCTTTTTTGTATGACACTTAAAATTCGGGATCGATATTAGTGATATTTGGATTGATCCGCCCACCACTAGTTGCCAGCTGTTTTTGACAATCATGGCTGTATGTTGGGTCATTTTCAGTGAATAGAAAATCTACACTCTTATACAAGATGTATAGCCACTACTCTAAATGCATGCTTCATTTCTACAGTATTGATTAAGCGGCAGCAGAAACATAAGGGTCTATAAGCGCCTACTTACCATGTACATGAGAATGTCTCTGATCATAATGGTGGCAGTCTGATGATCATTCCACTCTTGATTGAGGATTTGCAGAAATTTGTTATTGAGAGACTTGAGGACATCGTGCCGTACCTTCAATTAGAACCTAAAGTTAGCACAAGTAGCAAGCATCTTGAAAAATACACAGACTAAGTATATTTCTTTACTTTGTGGATGAGATGCTCAGTGACAACCTCTGTCAGGCCTGTGTAGAGCTTCTCCCCATGCTTGTGGAGCACCATGGTGTAGGCATTCCTGTACAGCTCCTCAAAGCTTAGGCCACTGTTGTTCTTCCGCTGGATTTCCTGGATGGCGTTCTTTAGCAGGGCCCAGATGTTGTCCACATACTTCTCATCCATTGTCATCTACAATGGATGGACAAAAGGGGTAAAATAGGAGTAAAAACAAACAAAACACAGCTTTAAGCAGCAATGTGATCCAATCACAAATGTGGTTTACTATGACAGAAACAAGAAGCATTTGCAAGATTGACAGCAGCCAAAACGATCATTTAATATAGTGGTATTGCAAAACATTTCTGCTTCCAACCAACAAAATGGATGCAACTATAAGACTCCAATCCCTTATTTTAATCACGTAAAGCAATTTTCGTAACTAGAGACCAACTCACTCTTGTGCCTGGTATGACTTTTGGTCATACCTGGTTTGTCCTTTTTATGGCAACTGTCACTTGCCACTGGTATGTTATTGTTTGTCACATGCTAATCTGTGGGGAGGTTTCCAGCACTTTTTATAACATACTTACAGGGAAAGCTCGTATCCTCATTTTGACCTCCTTCTTGGCTTCACCTTTTACATTGGCCATGATTCTAATGGTCAAGTGACGCTCCCAAATAATAGAGACCGCATGGGATGCGTTTGGTGGCTAGCTTTGTATAAGGACGTGTGCCGGGCCGACATTTTGCCTTTGTAACAAACGACAGTATGGCGCCATAAGCTCGCCATGTCGGATAAATTACGTAGCTGTTGCTGGTCTCTTGGCAATAATAAAAATGACGCCTTTCGTTTGCTAACACCAAAGTTGGCAAGAATGGACACGCGCACTTGCGAGAACCGACTAAGGGCGGAAGCACCGCGCCGGGCATTGGATTGTGGGATATGACGCTGGCACAAGCTCCTATCACATGGCTGAGCAGACTGATGGCCATGATGACGCGTTTACACATTAAGATATCGCGAGATATCCGCCCTGAGAAGCCAGATCACGTTGAAGCTAATCAGTTCGGCAACATGTAAGTATTTTGTTGTTCAGTAACAAGTCTTGCCAATGATTCAGAAATAACAAACCAAGATAAAAAGTAATGGAAGAAAAAGAGTTACATTTTGCGATCATGCTTAATTTGACACATATTTTTACAGTAGTTTAATTTTGAAAACATCGGCCCAGACTTACACATAACAAAACGGTAAACGCCTTATATATTCAGTAGACTAGATACACACATTAAATTTTTTGCTTGTTCTAGTGCTTGTATTAGACCCTCTTAGTGAAATTAATAACAATTCCAGATTAGGGTTTTTCAATGTGGATGGATGGCTGGAGAAGCCCCCCCCCTGGGAGGCGCCAGAGGGCCTGAATGGAAAGTTGATTTTTGGTTGTTCCTAAGCCACAGGCCATTTACCTGAGAGCATATACAGTACACCAGGGGCCTCAAACTCAATTTACCTGGGGGCCACTGGAGCTAGGATCTGGGCGAGACTGGGCCGCATCAGGTTTTCCAAAAAAAACCAAAAAACGCATTTATTAAAAACAGAAAAATGAATAAACTTTGCTTTGGTTCTGATTTTCTACAAGAAAAGCTTTGATAAAACATTCCACTGTTCTCAAATATCTTACTTTTTATTGTTCTACACAAAATAAGATCGAGAATAAAGAAAATCAATCAATCAGTAATAAATAAATATAATAATAATAAAACAGCAAATAATTAAAACTTAAGAAACCACATATAGTTGGTGGGTAGACAAATTATTTTTTTCAGATTAAAATGAACAAAGCATTATTAGAGCCCTGTAGACATGACAAAACACGACTATAGTCACATTTATACTCTTTTTATTTACAACATATTGCGCAACTGCTGGGTCTTGAGACACATGCTAACTCGCAAACTAGAGAGCTAGCGACCTAAACGGTAGCCTTCAACCGCAGGCCGCACTAACATTAAACTTTCAGCCGCATGTTTGAGACCCCCGCAGTACACCATCAAAGCTAAACCACAATGGCAAAAATAGTGGTACTTCCACCCATCCATTTATTTTCTATACTGCTTACCCTCTTTAGTGTCCGGTAAATTGGAGCCCATCCAAGCTGACTGGGTCTGATGTGGCCTGCGGCCTGCAGTTTGCCCATGCTATTAATATATGTATAATTGATAAATACAGTAAAGTCTCGTTATATCGATATTGTCAGGAGTCGGAAAAAATATCGATATAACCGGACTGTCGATATATCCGATCCTGCACCGAACTGCATTAAAAGTGGGCAATAATGCACTCAACTTAAATCAATCTTTGCTTAAGGATTTCAATACCAAAAAAGAACACGGCGAACGGCTGCTTCCAGTCAACTTTATTTTTCACACTTCCACCACCAGAGCACAGCACACACACCGATTCCCGCACTTCCTGGTTCACAGGTCATGCTCAACCCGCCCCACATAGCTGGCCAAACACATGCCTGCAACAGAAGAACCAACTGCGTTTGTGGTTTCTCTCGCGTGTATAGAATCTATACCAGGGGTGGGCAAACTACGGCCCGGGGGCCACATGCGGCCCACCAAGTGTTTGAATCCGGCCCGCCAGTTGCTTTTTCAGTATTTCAACTTTTAACATACAAACTGGCAACATGTCTTATTTAGTCATTTTTTTTTTAAATGTAAAATTTAGTGACATAGTTTGATGTTTAAAGTGCTCCTGAAAAAAGCCACATGAGAACATACAGCTACAATTAGACAAATCATTCAAGGAAAATGTGTGTGTTAAATACATGTTCTGGCCCCCTGGACAATTTTGTTAACTCAATGCGGCCCACGAGTCAAAATATTTGCCCACCCCGATCTATACACACGAGAGAAACCATGAACGCCAGCATGTACATATGAAAAACAGTGATTATTGCAAGCGATAAAAAGATATCTGAATACAACACAAAAACGCTTGTGTCTTCGTTGGAATAGGTGTGTATGCTATGTCAGTTGCTCTGGTGGTGTAAGTGTGAAAAATAAAGTTGACTGGAAGCAGCCGTTCGCCGTGTTCTTTTTTGGTATTGAAATCCTTAAGCAAAGATTGATTTAAGCTGCTTTTGTATCGATATAAGCAGACCAAATTGGCTGGCGGGAGATGAAAAGTGCATCGTAATAACCAGATTATCATAATAACCGGGTATCGTATAATCGGGTAACAGAACTAATTATATCATAAAAGACTAGAAATTTGCTGGGAAATGAAAATAGTATCGTAATAAGCAGTACTTCGATATAACCGATAGCGATATAACGAGACTTTACTGTAACATACTACTTTAATAAAATACAGACAGGCCCTAGTTTATATTAGCATTTGTTTTGTCAGTGTCAATTTTCAGTGTCTCTTTTTTCCTTGTTTGCATCCTTCCCATCAATATTCAACCAAAACTGTAACCCTTCTGTAAACAAACAGTTTATCCTCCCAGCAGCGTGCTAGTTCATTCACCATTTTGTTTTTAAACTCAGTACTTGATGACGTGCAAGCATGCACTTGCCTACATGGCAAACTGAAAGGATAATCATTCAGTTTGTCTTCTCCCATGTCCTATATTAAGGATTCCCTGCTTTTTTTGAAGTAGCATTGTAAATGTGTGTAGTTCCTCCCTCTTTCACATTGTAGGGTGTCTGTCTGCTGATAGCAACCCCCCTCAGCCACCCAGAGATAAACTGCCTGTAGATGCAGCCATGTGACAGGCTCACAGACACGGCAGAAGGCTCTGCAGTGTGTGAGATACTGAAATTAGTACATGCATTGTCATTGCGTCCATTTCAGTTTGTTTGCCACATGTAATATACAAGATGTCCTGCAGGTGGCGTGCATTTTAGGTGTCCGACAATAGTGGCGCCTCCATGTGCAAGATGATCATGTGCTTTTTGTGAACATGACAGCATAGCTAGAAGTAATATTTTTTTTCTTGCATTGCAGCATATTTTAATACCTTATTTTTCATTTCATCGCTGACACCAAAGGGGTCAGGACAAAAACGCCACTCCCCTCACAATCCTGCACTCATCATTTTAAACAAGTCGTTGTTGACCCGGCGCCAGCGGCACAAAACAGGACAAGTAATTTAATTTGCTGCTGCTGCTGACCTTGAAGCAGGGTATGTAGGCTACCAGAATCCCAATGGGGTAGCAGGATTGTCTCACACAATCTCCTCCAAGCATCTCAAGGAATACTTTTTGTCCTTTAGTATGTCCGACAGAGATAATATGATGATGTTACCAATAATTAAATTAGATTTCTGTTACTGACAGATGTAAACCGAATTGATTCTTTGCTCTTTTTTTGTTTTGTTTTTTTGTGAATGAATACAGCAAAATGTTTAATTTACTGTAGGATGTAAAACTAACTAGTTCATGTTGCAGGTTTTAAAAATGTTTTCAAGCTGTGATTCTGCAAAATAAAAAAAAATTCTGTGCAGGTTATTGTGGGTAGCTGCTCTACAGACCACAACTCAATACAAAGGGTCAAAAAAATGAGCATAAAAGGTTCCCTTTAATTTGATATCGATTT
This sequence comes from Doryrhamphus excisus, assembly GCF_037039965.1. Classification (NCBI taxonomy): domain Eukaryota; kingdom Metazoa; phylum Chordata; class Actinopteri; order Syngnathiformes; family Syngnathidae; genus Doryrhamphus; species Doryrhamphus excisus. Next base: position 20,408,857 of record NC_136362.1, read on the forward strand.
TATACTTGCCAAATGCATTGAATTTTTGCTTTTATAAGTTGAGCTCTGGGCAGCAAGGCGGTCGAGTGGTTAGCGCGGAGACCTCACAGCTAGAAGACAAGGGTTCAATTCCACCCTCGGCCATCTCTGTGTGGAGTTTGCATGTTCTCCCCGTGCATGCGTGGGTTTTCTCCGGGTACTCCGGTTTCCTCCCACATTCCAAAAACATGCTAGGTTAATTGGCCACTCCAAATTGTCCATAGGTATGAATGTGAGTGTGAATGGTTCATTTCATTCATTTTCTACTGCTTTTTCCTCACGAGGGTCGCGGGGGTGCTGGAGCCTATCCCAGCTGTCTTCGGGCGAGAGGCGGGGTACACCCTGGACTGGTGGCCAGCCAATCACAGGGCACATATAGACAAACAACCATTCACACTCACATTCATTTAACCTCAATTAACCTAGCATGTTTTTGGAATGTGGGAGGAAACCGGAGTACCCGGAGAAAACCCACGCATGCACAGGGAGAACATGCAAACTCCACACAGAGATGGCCGAGGGTGGGAATTGAACCCTGGTCTCCTAGCTGTGAGGTCAGCTGTGAGGTAAATGAATGTGAGTGTGAATGTTTGTTTGTCTATATGTGCCCTGTGATTGGCTGGCCACCAGTCCAGGGTGTACCCCGCCTCTCACCCGAAGACAGCTTGGATAGGCTCCAGCACCCCCCGCGACCATCGTGAGGAAAAAGCAGTAGAAAATGAATGAATGAATGAAACTAATCCATGGTAGCACTGCTAAACTATTGTTTGTTCCACCAAAATTGTTTTTCTATTTGTACATCCTTTTGTTTTCAGGTGTCTCTCTATTGCTGATCTCAACCACACAATGCAATGAAAAATAGGACTTGGGTAAATGTTTGAAATGTTTGCCTTGGTAGGATAGATACCAAGGATGGGTCATGGGAATTCAGTCACTTAGTCCAGAAAGAATACAAAAGACACCCGAGCATCTCTGTTGTAGCGAGTCAAATTGTTTATTGTAAATCATGCAACCATTCAATGACAAAATGACTTTAACAATGCTGGCTACATCCTGGTGATGTTGTGTTACTTTGTTTATGTCTTTAATTGCCGGCACCTTGCTCATCACCCATCACCTGAGAGTTTGGAAGTGGCAGAACAAATATACCAGTGTCCTATCTCAGCCATGTGATGTGGGCTGCTTGTAATTACGGTCATAACTTCTTACCCCATGGAAGTGACATTTTTAATCACCCCGGTGAAAACATTGTGTGTCAGAATTCGATATTGGTCATAAAATCTAAATATAGGGCCCCGGAGGCAGAGCTGTGGAACACACACATACGCACAGGGTAATAATAAAAAAGATTCTCAATGCTGACAAGGGAGCCTCTGCTTTTCGGATTACGACAAAAGTACTTACTAAACGTCTACAGCCATGTTTTGCTATTTAAAGACTTACAGAGTTGGACTGACTTTAACCGTGTCCTATTTGTTGTCATCATTCCGCATGGGGTCCAATAGGTTTTCCAGCTTGTCTGTAATAACATAGTCCTGTCCCCACAATGACTCATAGACTCATAGTAATCATAGACTTGACTCTCTTTTGGTCTCATCTACTCCGTCTTGTTAAAGTGCTCCATAAAACTAAATGTTTGCCTCTGTGTGCCTTCCTTCAAGCAGAAGAATCCAGTAGCGAACCACTGAAGAAAGCGTTTGTTGACTTTTTCGGCACAAGCGTGTGTTCGGTTTGGCGAGCCGTCTGTTATTTATGGCTCAAGGTCTCTTGCGATTGGCTGAGGAGATATAATTATGTCTGGGGCTCGGCTTGGCTAGTTTTAGAATTACAATTCTAAAAAAGTGCCATGTCGAGTTTGCTGGTTGCTAGGTTACTAAGTGGCCTGTTGACTACCTCACTGATGATGTATTCCCTCTCTCAAACCTGACAATCCCTGATGAGTCAAAGTAATTAACTTAACAGGATATTCTTTGTATGATTAGTGCCTGGGAATATTCAGTTCATGTTCATGCCTAGGTAGGACAGCACGATTCGAACCTGGATGGCCCTTTGCAATTGATTCAACACATTAGCACTTCACGTTTACGTATGGCGTCTATATCAGGGGTCTCAAACACGCGGCCTGCAGGACACTAGTTTGAGGCCCCTGCCTTGATATGAAAGTTTAATGTTAGTGCGGCCCACGCAAGTTTGATATGGATGCTGTATGGTATCATGTACCCAGAAAAAATTATTACATTTGATTAATGTTCATGTTAAAGGTTAAATAACTGTTAATAGTTATCCTCCCTATCCGTGTGGAAGTGGTAAGTTTTTGGCTATTTAAGTTTAAAGGAAATAACTTGAAGGCTACCGTTTAGGTCGCTAGCTCTCTATTTTGCGATTTAGCATGTGTCACAAGACCCTGCAGTTGCGCAATATGTTGTAAATAATAGACTGAGAGTGAGAACATGCAAACTCCACACAGAGATGGCCGAGGGAATTGAACCCTTGTCTCCTAGCTGTGAGGTCTGCGCGTCTGTCGCTCAACTTATAAAAGCAAAAATTCAATGCATTTGGCAAGTATATAATTGATATCAAATTAAAGGGGACTTTTTATGCTCATTTTTTGACCCTTTGTATTGAGTTGTGGTCTTCTGTAGAGCAGCTACACACAATAACCTGCACAGAATTTTTTTTGATTTTGCAGAATCACAGCTTGAAAACATTTTTAAAACCTGCAACATGAACTAGTTAGTTTTACTTCCGTACAGTGAGACAGTCAACTCAATTTGGGGTGAGCTGAAGACATCCCATAATATGCTCCAGAACTTAGCACTGTAATTATTCACCACTCCAACAACAACACAATTTCCTGTTTACATTCCAGCGCTCACTGACCAATTGCAGAAGAGAGTGGCTCGCTGTGATGCATTGAGGTGCGCTTGGAATTTTAAATGTGTGAAAAGGACCCAGGCCGGGGGTGGGGGGGTTTAAAAGCACAACTTGTGGTTTTATTTATTTATTAATGTAAGCATTTTCAAGCATCAAAATGGCATGAAATAAATGAATTAAAATACAAAAGTAAGGCATTCAGAAGACACAAGTATTTCAAAGTCATTCAAAGTATTGAAAGACATCTAGTATTTTACACTGGTTACAAGGTGTCAGTAATGTTACTGGAATATTTGGTGAGACACACAACAGACTTGATTGCCAGCGCAGCAGGTGTTTATTGCAGGTTTGAATTTAATCTCATAAAAGGCACAATAATCCCTAACAAAAGTCCATACTTAAAAAAACAGGCTACTGTTGTAGCTGTAACCCAACTCAACTCGGAACCCACGTCACTTTCACTTTTATGTCTCTTCTTATTTACTCTTATATCTTCTATATTGGGTAATATGAGTGTGAAGGTGACTGTAGGGGTGTTACTTAATGTCTAGAAGGCTCTAATAATGTTACATACCATTAAGTAGGTTGTAAACAGGTTTTCTATTCTCCAACTCTGAAAATATTTCATTCATAAAAGAAGGATTTATACTTTGTGGAAATGTATTTACCACGGTAAAACTAAGTATAGTTGATGGCGAAATACAACAACCTTATTTGGCTGAATGATTGTCGTTTTTGCAAGATTATAGGTTGTAAGAAGGCATAGTAGTGCCATAATTTACGTTACTGTTTTTCACTTCACTGACTTAGTGCCAGTAATTACATCATTCAATTATGATAAGCTTTTCAGAACTGCTAGTCAAGGAGTTGACCTCCACTCAAAGATATTACATTGAAGTTCCATCAATAACATGAATAAGCATTTCCTGTTGAGTGGAATTTAATTGAATTATTTCTCCTTCAAAAGGCTGAAGTTCTTACTATAATCTGGGGTGGTTTTTTTTTTGCCCACATCATCTTATTATAACGCGCTGCTAGAGAGGCACTTTGGATGGATTTATGGGATTATAAATTTGAGTTGGTCTTTGCTGAGATTATAACACGGATTTACTGTTCAATTATGACAATATACTTCCCTCAAGAGGTGAAGAGGAAAATGGGGTTTTGATGATATCTTACCTTACCTGCAGTATGTTACCTTTTATGTTTTAAGCGCTAGTGTCTGAGGAGGTGCATTAAAAATCAGGTAAAAATGAAACAAAATAAAACCCCTAACCTTACTTTAGAACAGGGGTCTCAAACTCAATTTACCTGGGGGCCACCGGAGCTAGGTTCTGGGTGAAGCCGGGCCGCATCAGGTTTTCAAAAAAAACCCAAAACGCATTTATTAAAAACTGGAAAAAAAATAAATTAAAAAACTATCTTCAATGCTTTTGCTTCTGCTATACCCTACACTTTTTCAGTACTTTGATTCCGGTTTTCCACACCAAAATATCTGATAAAACATTCCACTGTTCTCAAATATCTAAATTTTTATTTTTCTGTACACAAAATAAGATAAAAAAAGAAATAAACAAATTAAGAATAAAGACAATTCATCAATCAATCAGTAATAAATAAGTAAAATAATAATAAAACAGCAAAAAAGAAAAACGTTGGTATAGAAATTATTTTTTTCAGATTCAAATGTACAGTATTAACAGTTATTTAACCTTTAACATGAACATTAATGAAACTTAATAATTTGACCCAATTAGCAAGTTAGCATCGTACTCAGTTCCATCTGGGAGCAGCGTGGTAACTTTAACATTGTTAAAGTTACACTTTAACATGTTTGATGAGATGCTTTATCTTGACGTGTATTTTCCCTTTTATTCCAAATCATTTCCTGCATTTATTTGTACCCAGCGTCATAGCCTTTAGCTTCATTGCTAATCCAAAGCAAAACAGGGCGGGGTAACAGGGTAGGGTAACAGTATGGGCGGGGCAAAATCATGTTAATTGTGTCCGGTGTGCACACAGCTTTAAGCTGTCATTTCAACATTAAACTTTGGTATCAAGGTGGGGGCCTCAAACTTGCGGCCCGCGGGCCAAATGCGGCGAGACGCGAGACCCCTGCTTTAGAATGAGTCTAGTTATGTTTGCAAAGCCTGCAGCATCTAGTTTCACTTTCACACCAGCTGTTTAAGATCATATAGTGTGGGGGCCTGTTTGAGTGGGTTACGTACACTAAGTATAGACTATGATTATTATCATGTCTTATTATTGGGATTTGTGACTGGACAATGCTTGTCTTTTACAATGCTCTGCTTGAATGACTTTATTTGCGAACAAAGGCTAAACTGTAGGCAATTTCTTATTGAAATTACACAAGAGTTGAAGAGTTATTAAAATTGTGACTGTTACCTCTCCCCATCTCACCCGTCTGCTTTATATTGGAATGCAGGAGTGCCAGTTGCAGATTGCAGTGTCCAGGGATCCCTAAAAAGGGAAGGAGTCGCACTCTTGATTCTTGGCAGCTCAAGGAGTAGTGAAGACTAAATTAGGCATGGTCTCATTGACTTCCAATTCCCAAAGTCCCAGCATCCCTGCAGCCCAGCAGAGGAGGGGAGGTCGGGCGGTGCTCTCAACCTCTGATGTTTTGCCTCTGGTAAGTGAGATGAGATGACGAGGCTAGAGAAACCTTGAGATGAGAGCTCTAGATAATGTTGGGAGTAGACAGGGAACTAAATCAGTCAGTTTGGCGTTCTGCATTTAGCATCAATAAAACCTCTCCATAATCAATGCTACTACCTTGTGGCTCTTTAAAGTACTTTCCCGGCTCTGCTGTAATAGCACTTAATAGCATTTTCCTCGCAGCTTCTTTTGAAAGCCATGACTTTGAATTGAATGTGGTTTGAAACAAATAAAACAACACCTCTGACCGTGTCCAGTGCATTTGCATATTCTCAGGACATTCAATTGATTGAAGCTGGACTGTTCCATGAGAAGACATTTTTCCTGTTATTCGAGAATGCTTCATTAATTTTTGCTCAAAGATGAGGTGGGACACACACCAGACCATTAGAGGATACATAGATTAGATCTTGCGCCAAGCTCTCAGACTCGAGCTGCCCTATCTAGTCTGACTGTGTCCCACATAGTCTTTAAGCATCAACCGAAGAAGGCTCGTCTGAGACAACTTGAACAGTCCAGTTGTTATCGATTGAATACGCTGAGAATACAATGACCTGCATGAATGGGAATATTCTCAGGTTCATTTGCATTTGCATTTGCTTTACATTTCTACCTCAATTTGAATCACGGTTGCAGGCATTTTTGCATTCACAATATTCTTCCCTGAATATTAGTTGTTTTTTTTCTCCCACTTCAAAAATGTCACTTGAAAACAAACAAACCGTCTTCATTTAATTATATTTTTCTTAATAAAAAAAGCTGAAATTTAATAATAATGGATGTTATTAGATTTCTTGAACTTAGCTCATGATTTGAATTGAAGGTTTCTTATGACTGAAAATAAAAGCGTCATTCTAGACACCCAAACACGTCTACACTGAGAAAGGTGTATGCAATTTATTGTATTATGTGATAATAGCTTTTTTTCTTCCTATCAGCATCTACACATAAAAAATTATATTAATATTTGTATCTATTTTTCTCTAGTCATTTCATATTTTCCATGCATCCATTTTCTATACTGCTTATCCTCACGAGGGTCACGGGCATGCTGGAGCCTATCCCAGTTGTCCTCAGTTGAGAGGTGGGGTACACCCTGGACTGGTGGCCAGCCAATCACAGGGCACATATAGACAAACAACCATTCACACTCACATTCATACCTATGGACAATTTGGAGTGGCCAATTAACCTAGCATGTTTTTGGAATGTGGGAGGAAACCGGAGTACCCGGAGAAAACCTACGAATGCACGGGGAGAACATGCAAACTCCACACAGAGATGCCAGAGGGTGGAATCGAACCCCAGTCGAACACCCAGGCCTGTGTGGCGCTCTAGCCTGTATTCATATTTTCTGTGACAAATTGACCTAAATTGTCATTCGGCTTGAATAATAGGATTGGTCACTGACAGCTGTTTGGTATTCACGTATATTTCCATCCACACAAAGCAGTCTCAGGAGAGGTAGTCAACAATTTTCAGTCATGCTGTTGTCATATTCAGTCATAGCTAACGGTAGCTAATTTCTATTATTAGCTGACAACAGAGTGCATGTATTACGTCCTGGAAGAGGGTGGGATGGAATGCTCGCAGTATATTCGAATTGTTGGCACCCCTTTAGGCACCCTCATTGCATATAGTCCCTTAATATTATTAATCATATAACAATGATAATACAATTAAAATTGTTATTACAAGAATTCATCAATAATAATATAATAATAATATCAAAAGAAACCCGGTAATATGTATAGTGCATTATGAAACACATGACGGAATAATGATTTGACTTTGAAACAATGATATAGTCTACAAATTGATTGAAACAGCAAATATTTGATGTGTTTTCTGTTGCTGCTGAATTGTTATTGTCCCCGTTCCCACTCCTCTTTTCTGCCATTTTGCTGTGCTGTCCACCGTGATTGACTGTGTCTCTACGTCTCGCCACAGACGGGTGCTGAGTGCTGCTAAGTGGGCCCCCGAGTGTACGTGTGGGCTCCAGAGGCCTGCCTCCACATTCCTGCGATACTTCGAAAGACGCAGCACTGCTTCGGGGGAGAATTAGGTCGAGGCCCCCAGACTGAGGATCGACTTCAGGGGGTGTGGCGGTGAGGGTGAGGGTGAGTTAAAAAACCTGTGGTGTTGTGCATGGCTCCATGAGGGTGTTGATATCACATCCTCTTTCTTTTTAGGTCTTTGAATAGAAACCACTTCCTGGTTTCCCTTTATCTTGCTCGGTGCAAACTGTTCTCATAGCTCGGCGGCTTCTTCTTTTCACAAACTCTGCGGCTGTAAGCAAACGTATTTGTGTGCACTATATCTACTAAAGTATCGGGACAACTTGATCCATGTGTTTGCAGCTACAACAGCTTGTACTTTTCTAGGAAGCCTTTTAGTGTATGTCTGCCTTGTTTATCCTGAGGAACATTTATGGATTCATGGAACTGGAAGTATAGTCTTGATAATATGACTAATTAAGATTCATTAATCGATTGATTTAGAGGTGTCTCAACACTTTTACACTTTTGTCCACATTGTGTACACTATAAACAAGCGCACAGAAAGTGGAGAAGCAAAAGGAAGTTGCAAAAAAAAAAGAGGGGGGACATCAAGAGGGAGGAGGCGTGGAAAATAACAAGGTGACCATATTTGGCATCAGTAGATAATGCTAGCAGAGGATGCAAATGAGATAAAGGAGTGGTTGTCATGGAGACTTGATGTTGCGCAGTGATGGTTTGCTGTAAACCTGACCACACTTGCGGTATGGCCGTTGCTAAGCAGAAGGTGCTATTGTGAGCAAGAAAGAGGGGAGAGTGAGTGAAGTGGCGGAAGAGGGAAGCGAAAACGTTCGTTTATGTCACGCCGCGTTGCGTCACCGTGACCTTTTGCTTAAAGTGTCTTCGTTCATCCAGGTAGCGCCTCAGCGCTAGACACACTCGCAGGTAAGCTCACTGTCAACACTACTCGTTTTTGCTGATTTGTTTTTTAAATTAGTCATTTTGAGTTGTCAATTTAACAAAGCACTTTTGTGAACCGCTGTTCATTCAGCATTGTCAAAGTATATCTGAGGCTATTATTGCAAGGGGATTTTATTTGATTTTGTATTTTTTATTATAGTATATCTGCAATATTGCCTCTGAGAAATTGCTGGAAGCCAAAGTGTAAGGTCTCTTGGAAAGGGTGTTTCTGTTCGATTTCATTTTATCTGCAAGATAAGCTTCCAGCTTGAATGGGGGGTGGCTGGGGGGGGTTGGTAGCGGGACACACATATACAGAGAGTCAAACACACACACATGCTTTCTCTCCGGTGCCAGATGAGGACGAGACAGTGCTCTTATTTTCTGGCTGTGTATTTCAAAACCCGACAGCTTGCTTAAATTACACCTGCCTGCCTTCTTGGTGCGAAAAAAGCCACAAATTATGAACTCCCTCTCTGTGGTTGGTTTTCAGCAGCTGTATATTTACAACTCTTAAACTTTTTACGAATGGGTGCTATATTTATGGCATGGTTGTGTGCATACCGTACACTGTGGTCCTAATAGAACATGTAACACAATCAGGAAATGACGCGGCTGGACGTTATGTGGATTTTTTTATTCTGGTGGCACCAAAATAATTTCGAGTTAAATGGGTTAGTTTGATTGCTGCTCCCAGCTGTTGGCCTTTCCGCAGGCAAGCAGGCAGGCCGTGTGCTCCATCCCAGTCGTATAAGCTGTGATGGTCTGTAATGGAAGCCTAATGTGTATTTGCGGCTTAGTGATAGATGAGCAGTCAGTGGTTGGCACACCAAAGCTCGGGGACATTTCCTCAGGAGAGTGAGAGTTCACATTAGCCAGTCAGTGGCATTTACAAGCGGCTGGGAAATAGCAGAGCTCTGACATGATCAGGCAGTTTAAGGTGGAATTTTGGCAATCATTGACAGAGAGGAAGAAAGTGGAAAATGCATTAGTTAAAAACTTTGGAGATTATCTTGAGTTGATCATACTGATTAGTAGTTTCACTGCCAGGGCTTAAAAGGTTAATAGAAAATTCCAGCAGTTTATTATCTTACCGTCATAAACATTTAGCATTTAAACTGTTGCCAATTAACAGCTTTGATGTATCCTGTTGGTGGAAATCCCCTTCAACTCCTTCACATTTACACACACACACACACACACACACACACACACCACTTCCTGCTTTCAGTTGGTTAATGTTACTATGCATGAACTGTTTGCTTTTTGATTAGTTTTTTCCTTTCTCTGTCTGAATTCAATGTAATTTTTCATTAATTAAAATATAACAGTAAATATAATTTTTTCATTATTTAAATTATGATGGTAAATTATGATATAGAGTATAATTTACAAAAAGCTTTCTAATGTATCGACGGTGAATATATTCCATACTATTTCATTTTTAATATACTGTATTTACTTATTCATAATTATACAATACTAATAAAATTGTTATCTTATAAATATTGTATCGTAAAATATTATTGTGCTATTACATATTCACAAAGCCAATATTATAACTTATTATTGAATATGGTTTTGAAATTAAAAATATTTGAAATTATTCTTACTTTATTCACAATATTTTTTACTTATTATTTTATATTTCTAATATATATATTATATTTAATAATAATTTTAATCATTTAATAATCATTAGCATATACTATTTTCTCAATATCTTATGCTAATATCATCATAATATCATTTTTATAATTTTTTTTAATTTTTTATTATGATTTTTATTATTACATACAGTCCACCAAGCATATATCATATTTATTGGTTTGTGTCTAACATACTGTACATATTGTACTTCCATCAATTCTTAGACATAATTGTGAGTGTGAATATATTTGGTGAAATAGTATATAATTTAGTGGTTAGCACGCAGGACACACAACTAGGAGACTCGAGTTCAATTCCACCCTCAGGCATCTCTGTGTGGAGTTTGCATGTTCTCCCCGTGCATGCGTGGGTTTTCTCCGGGTACTCCGGTTTCCTCCCACATTCCAAAAACATGCTAGGTTAATTGGCCACTCCAAATTGTCCATAGGTATGAATGTGGGTTTGTTTGTTTGTTATTACTGGATTCAAACACCAAACCAAAAAAAACAGGTTCCTATTATTGTACATAGAAGTAGATTGAAGTAGATTGTCTCCCAGAATAAAACGTTTCCTAAGTAGCTAAATGAGCAAACCATCTGGCGTCTGCAAACTTGTCTCATGCTTTTGGAAATTGGATAAGCGGTAATTGTGACAGATATACAGTAAGTACTTGTGGTTCTTGTGAAGTAAGAGTGAGTTGTGGATTTAGATTGTAGTCTGAATTGAGACAAAGGGATGGAGAGGAATTCGGATACAGTGTCTACTCCATAACGATTTGGAAATTGTTATGATGTTAAAAAAAGAAAGGCGGAGAGGAAGAGCAAAGCTGGCCTGTACTTGGCTTCTGTAACAGAGGGGAAATTCCACGTCGAGTGTCTTTAGTTTCACAGAGAGCACATATCTTGGGAGGCATTGTAATATGTCAACTCCATCAAGTTTACTTTGGCAAATCGTGATTAGGAAAGGCCCACTGCAGCCGTGTATGCAAGTTTCATTCCAGCTGCCTCGAGGGTGCCAACATTCAAACGTATGCATGCATTATATCCCACCCTGTTCCTGCTTTGAATATGTAAGCTACGTCGATGTAGCACACACATGTACAATAATAATGTTTGTTATCAGCTGATAAAAGCATTGTGGCTCAGTGTAGTTACTAACTTTAGCTACATATATCGTAACAACAACTAAGACTTTGTTTACAAGGTTGGTAAGGTAATATTACAGGGGAGGTAAGCCTACGTCTGAAAATGCGAAAAATAGTATAATTATGTTAGCATGCTAACAATTAGCATGATTGCGTGTCTGCTTTAAGGGGAACTGCACTTTTTAAAAAAAATTGCCCATCATTCATAATCCTTCTGTGAAATGTGAACACTTTATTTCCCCTTTTCTGTGCATTTTAACAAAAGAAGCTTAGTATGCTAAGTTAAATGGCTAACAATGCATTCCAATGGGAAGTACCTATTTCGAACAATGAAGCCCTCTAAAAAAGCCTCTAACAACTTCATTTCATTTTCATTTTCCACCGGGGGGTGCTGGAGCCTATCCCAGCTGTCTTCGGGCGAAAGGTGGTGTACACCCTGGACTGGTCGCCAGCCAATCACAGGGCACATATAGACAAACAACCATTCACACTCACATTCATACCTATGTACAATTTGGAGTCGCCAATTAACCTAGCATGTTTTTGGAACACAGGGAGAACATGCAAACTCCACACAGCGATGGCTGAGGGTGGGATTGAACTCGGGTCTCCTTGCTGCACGCTAACCACTCCACCACTGTGCAGCCTCTAACAATGTTTTATCGGTTGATATACATGCTGTGATTATGCATATATACATACAGAGTTGCCATGATGTTCATTGTTAGCTAGCTTATATTAATTAACTTTGTCATGCTAGTATGCACAGAAAAGAAATACGTACGTGTTCATGTGTTACAAAAAAGTGCAGTTCAGCTTTAAGTTCATATTGATGAAAATCGCAAAATAAATTCCAATATGCTAAGTTAGCTATGCTAACAGAAAGGACTTAATAGTGTCTACCTATGAAAATCAATTAAAATGGTACTATACTAATGTTAGCAATGCTAGCACTGCTAACACCTAGCATGATAGTGCAAAGTGTTTTGTATAAGTGTTTACTTATACTTAAAGTATATACTGATGAAAATGGGTAAAAATGCTATTCTGTTAATGTTAGCATGCTAGCATTGCTAACATGAAAAAGTTCAATTTAATTCAATCTTCAGTGCAATCATGCTACACTCTCGGTGGTCTCCTTGCAGCCGGGTTAGCGCCGTTAGCACTTCCATCTCATGCTCCCATGACGACAGACAATAAACATGGTTGATTGAATGTACTAGAGCTTGAGTGTAGGCTATGTTGATGTAATTCAGACGTATAGGGTTGTAAGGGTTGAATGCCAAAGCAGAACATCAGTTAGAGAGGGGAGGGGGATCTGGACAGAAGCCAGTTTTTTTTGCCTTATTTGGCATCAAGGTTTTTATTGGTGCGGGTTTATCATTTGCGGATATGAAACTCCGTCATTACAATTCAGTCATTTTTTAGTCAAAACATCTTTTAAAATTGTTCAAAGCTTTAAAACAGGGGTCTCAAACTCACGGCCCCCGGGCCAAATGCGAGACGCTAGTTTGCGGCCCCCACCTTGATACCAAAGTTTAATGTTGAAATGACAGCTTAAAGCTGTGTGCACACCGGACACAATTAACATGATTTTGCCCCGCCCATACTGTTACCCTACCCTGTTACCCCGCCCTGTTTTGCTTTGGATTAGCAATGAAGCTAAAGGCTTATGACGCTGGGTACAAATAAATGCAGGAAAGGATTTGGAATAAAAGGGAAAATACACGTCAAGATAAAGCATCTCATCAAACATGTTGTTAAAGTTACCACGCTGCTCCCAGATGGAACTGAGTACGATGCTAACTTGCTAATTGGCTAAAATTATTAAGTTTCATTAATGTTCATGTTAAAGGTTAAATAACTGTTAATACTGTACATTTGAATCTGAATAAAATAATTTCTCTACCAACTGTATGTGGTTTCTTACGTTTTTCTTATTTGCTGTTTTATTATTATTTTACTTATTTATTACTGATTGATTGATTTATTGTCTTTATTCTTAATTTGTTTTTTTTTCTTATTTTGTGTATAGAAAAATAGATATTTGAGAACAGTGGAATGTTTTATCCCAACTGTCATTTGGAGCATATTCATATTTTTTATATGTTAGCAATGTCAATCTTATATGGAGAACCAATTTAAATCGGGTTAGAGATCATACTCATTGTTTCTGTTGGTGACATGGTCACCCTTGGAATGTTCTAATTCCTTGTTTTGCTCAGGTTTGCCATATCCTTTCCTGTCGGGATTGTACAATATGTATCTCATTTCATTCAATGTCCTTCCACGCTGCCTCACCTTCCTCTGCTTCTATTAGTCACCCCCTTTATCTTTTAACCGTGTTTTCTCAATTCTTCCTCCCTCTTCCTTATTTACTTCCTTAGCCTGACTGGATAGGCAAGGGCAATGTTGCTGTTTCTGAGATAGCACTTCCTGGTGTTGTTCTAAAGAGGGGGGTGTGGCCAGCCTGCAGCAAGGAATGGAAGGAAGGTGAGGGGGACTGCAGGGTCCGCATGCCCGGTGCAGTCAGAACTCCCGCCTCCCAGAACTGCCTAATGGTCGTCCTCCTCCACAGCTGTTGCATACTGGGACTGGGGTGAAAATCATCCCGGCTCTCTCCTCAGGCACAGTTAGTACTTGAAGAAGCAGGGGTGGGGAGACACGACGAGCGTACGCAGCCAGGGCTGCAACGTGCACACGCAGCCGCACAGACACACACTCCTCCCTCGCTCACCCTTCCTCCCTGTCTCTCTCACTGTGGTGTTGGGCTCAGCTCCTCCACTCATCCGCTGCTGATTCACCCGCTTGCCTCTCCTCTGCCAGTCGCTCTGCCGTGCTGTGCTCTGCCTGCCTGCCTGAGAATGGTCCAGCCGGTGCCTGGGGGTCTGCTGTCGCAGCCTGTCTGAACACACACACAACACACAGGAGTCAGTGGACACGCGGAAGCACACACACATTAGCTGGAGAGCAATGTGAGAGGTAAGAGCTCGCTTCGTAACCCTCCTCCCCGCCTCCATGGTTTATCTCGATCTTTCCTCCTGTGGGTGCTGCAGTCTTGACTTTCCAAAGTGGGCGTCTTTGCATTGGAGCCTAGGCCACAATATGGTGATTGTTTAGGGTCTGGCTCTGTGTATCAAGTCTGTTGGCCAATGGGTTCATTTGTTGCAGTTATAGCCCTTGGCAAGGACACATAGTAAGTAACACTCTTGCCTCAAAGCACACAGTAACCATTTCCTGAGGCTAGTTCACAAAAAAGATTTTCCTATGTATGTACGGTGTCTCTATGCATGTGTGTGGAAGGCTGTTGTTGATCCAGGAGGCAGTGGAATCAATAGATCGCCCACTCAGCTTTCATTCCCTACATCTGACTCAACACTGTTTGGAGTTGTCCTGCAGAGCTTGCTTATGACTAGGAGGAATGGTTACATTCAATTCCCCTCTGCCTCCTCTCTCAGTTGCTGCGTCAGCCTAAAGGAGGGAAACATGGTTTTGCATTTGTGTGTACGTGTGCGGGTGAGTGTGTGTGTGTGTGCAAACTACCGCCCTGCTGCATGTAAATTATATGTGACATGTGAAACTGCTGCTACCTTATATGGTAGGCACAGTATTTCAGTACAGTAGAATCTTGCCAAACATTCCGGGGTCGCGGGAGGAGAGTGTGTGTGTGTGTGAGAGGGTGATTTTGTGCCTGTGTGTGTGGGTGGGTGTGTGTGTCTGAGTGTTTGCATGTGTCTGGTAGAGGGGGAGTTACCGAGAGAGGGACAAAGTTGAGAAAAAGAAACCGGGGCAAGAAGGAAACCAAGCTAATAACTGTGGAGAGAATTTACTTTTTTGGAGTTTGAACTTGATTGAATGTAAGTAATGTTTTTTTTTCCTGTTTTCGTGTGTGGATGATATGATTATAAACAGACCCTAGTCCCTAGTAGGGACAATTACTTAATCACCCGAAGTCAAAAACAACCCAGATTACATCAGCATGTGAGTCTGCTAAAGTCGTGATAGGATCAGAGGATCCTGAGGAGCTTCCAAACTTTTTGTCCTTCTTTGTCTGCTGTGTTCATTACCCCCCCCCCCCACCACCCATCTCTCCTGGCTTTCTTTGGGTGGTGTGTCTGTGGTTGGGGCAATGATGTGGAATGTTGTTGTGACTTAGTGGGAGTCTGTAGGTAGCTCAGACAGTAGCCCACATACACAGTAGTACGTATGCACATGCATGCATGCAGAAAGTACACACAATTTTTAGTTGTGCTTGACAATCTTTAAGTGTGCTTAGCCCACAATCTAGTGCACAGGCAGGATTATATGCTTGACAGCATCTGTGTTGACAGGTTAAGCCTTTATTACGCCAGGGTTTCTCTCTGTGTTCCAACTGTGTTGTGGCCAGTTTTCAACAATATGTCTCAGGTTTGGCCAAGCACCGGACCCACACTCTAATGAAATTCCATGTTGAGCTAAAACGAATTGCTTATGACATATCATCACACCGGTATTTGACTCATTGACCTTTCTCTTATATTTATGTATTTGCACTCTTTTCCAAGTGACTAATAATCAGGCCTGTGGACAGTAAACCTGAGTCACGCAGTTTCTAAAAAACTTTACGAGTCATGTGTTGTAGAGTAAGTAGCTTTTTCGTCGATTATGGTAGTATTTTGTTTTGTCAAGATGTACATTCCCCCCGTTCTCCGGTCCTTCAAATAAAGCAGTGACTATGACATTTAATAACATACATCACCCTGGCAGCCTGTTGTTTTGCCCCCACACCAGGCCACTGGGTATGTCTGCGTCTGCTTTATTAGAAGGTTAAGCAAGCTCTCATCACACCTCACAAGCTTGGCTGTGCTCCCTGAAAAATGATTAACTCAATGAAAGTCATAGAGATAATGACAGTGCGTATATAGAACGTGAACACACCCCATTGAATTATGTATCTGGTTTTCTGATATAAAAAAATGAGACTGCAGTAAATCATTCATTTTGTATTATATTTCAGGTTATAGGTCACAAAAAATAGTTCTTTTTTCATTTTGTTTTTACAAAAATGACGGTATCACTGTCTTACCTTTGACGCAATTACATTTTAGTGTGTATGCAGGAATTTTTATTACATTTTAAGTTGTTTTGAACTTTTCTGTAATTTTTCACATGAATTTGAATGACAAAATCGGTTGGTGCCATCACTGTTAAGGGACACCATTTAACCGTAATCATGGTTAAATGGCTCCAGACCCGACCTTCAATTTTCTTTATTAGAGCCAAATACAAATACAAACCAAAGGCAGCTATATATTCACCTTTATACTAATATTACTCAATGCAGTAGACCTTTTATCACATAAATAAAACTTGTACTTGTATGTGCTACAATAAAAGTGGTGCTTCCGGTACAGATCGAGTAACAATAGTCTGTATTCAAGCAAGAAACATTATAATAGGTAGTACTAGCAGATAATTAATGTTATCAGAATTCCAATACTGTATTGATCCCTTGAAATCATTCAACCATTTTGTAAATTATTGTTTTTGTTGGTTTAATGGCAACTTGCAGAAGTTTTCCCTAGAAAAACAGCAATAAATGAGGAGACAACACTCACTCAGTCAACAACATTTTTCACTGTTGTCTGTGGAAATCAGCCTGCGAACTGCTGACAATGTTTCAGCGTGTTGGCGACACAGACAACAAAAATGAGAGCCGATGAGCCTCTTATTAAACCATAAGGTCAGCCATTATCGTTGATATCCGTTGACTTCACCACATCTTCAACGCGTGTACAAAGATGCAGTGTTGCTGCACACAATCAGATATTCACCACAGCTTAAGAATACACATCTTCATCAGGACACGGTTTGTGTGTTTGTGCTAAACAAGCGTTGTCATTGTGTGCAGAGGTTTTGCTTATAGAAGAATAAACAGGGATTGTTGAACAGGGACTCTAATGCCTTGACCTGTTAGCGACTTGAACCAATGACGATTTTGTTGACAATCCCAACTATGGTGAAGATATTCAGGATAGCGGTGTCTGTGTACTGTCCTATTACTCTTTCTTGCATGCAAGCAGCATGTCTATGAACTGTAGCAGTCAAGGCGATGGCGGAAAGAGTAGCAGCCCTTAATATCTTTCTATGTTTGTCCACGGAAACCTCAAGAGGCCATGTGGTAAACATGTATGTAAAGGTCAGAGGGGGCATTATTGACATGCTATATTCCGAGTATCTGCAGCGGTGCTATCATCATGGAGTCCTGCGGTGTTGTGTTTCCTTCCTTGACTTTGATGACCTGCCACCCTGCCTCCACTTCTATCAGTATGCTGAAACCCAGCAGCAGCAAACAAAAGGAAAACCTTCTGCTCTGCAGTCAAAAGCTGAAAATAGAAGCGCTTGGCTGGAAGCTATCATTTTGTTCATTTCTGTTGCCATAGCAGATGTTGCCGCAAAAACAAGTGTAATATTTGGATTTTGAACGTTCACCCCACAAGTAGTGCGTCGTCTTTTTTTTTTCATCAGGAAGGTCTATCAAAACTGCGAACCGCACCCTTTCTCTTGTTTTCTCATCGCTGCTTGAGCAGTTAGTCATTCTGACAACTCCTGCGACGCACATTGCTTTGATTGCGTCTGCATTTGTGTCTGTTGAGACGTGCTCCTTTCAGCTCCATCCTTGGTCTGACCCTCTGGCAAGGATAGTTTGGCCTACCGGCGCTACTAAAGGGTACAGTTACTATGTGACTCATTAGCAAAGTAAAAGAAGGACATATTTGCTCCTCGTTTCAGCAGTTTGTGCCGTATATACTGGTGTCACATGACCATGATCTGATGTTCAAAACACTTCCTCTTGTCTCGGTCTAACCCGAGGAAGAATGTGATCGCCATCTCACTGATTCTCCTTTTTTTCTCTGTATTATCATCTTCTACTAACATCTTCTACTAGTATGGTTGACTTTGCACTAGCTTTTACATACTTGGCCATGCAATCGGTGGGGATAGGTATGACTTTCGGTATAAGTTAAGTGAAAACAGCATGAATTAATCAACAAAAGTAAAGTAGATCTCTGAAGCCCATTTAAATGAATTAGCTAAAGGGTGTGGCCTTCTGGCAAAAGATCAAGAAATCAATAAGGGAAGGAGGTCCATGTTCAGACATGATGGATCATATCGAGCGCTCATTATGAGGATTATTACACAGCGCTACATCTTGTCTTCCTCTCTCACACACAGAAATGTGCCCGCCTGACTGAAATAGAAAAATTTGAAGCCGATTAAACAGCCAGACAGAACGCAAGGCTTGTCAGCTTTTCATGCATCGAGCCGTCACCGTGTGGCGTATTTGACTGAAGAGAGCCCCATGGCGCAGCCTACGTTAATGTAAGAATTGATGGCTCCACTTCACCTCATTAGTTGCTGTCCAGCTGTGGCTAAAGTTGTATTTGTCCACGCTCACCAGGGGATTCATACAATGTCGTCATATTTTTTTTCCAACAAGCAGAACAGTTCTGTTGACTACGGCATAATTTTTTTTTTACACATTTTTCAATTTTTAGAAATGGCAAGTATCATGATGGTTGGAAGGGTGCAACATGTGGTGCAGTAGGGTGGCCAAAGGGTCCAGCTGTGGCTAAAGTTGTATTTGTCTACGCTCACCAGGGTATTCATACAATGTTGTCATATTTTTTTTCCAACAAGCAGAACAGTTCTGTTGACTACGGCATAATTTTTTTTTTGACTACGGCATAATTTTTTTTTACACATTTTTCAATTTTTAGAAATGGCAAGTATCATGATGGTTGGAAGGGTGCAACATGTGGTGCAGTAGGGTGGCCAAAGGGTCCAGCTGTGGCTAAAGTTGTATTTGTTCACGCTCACCAGGGGATTCATACAATGTTGTCATATTTTTTTCCAACAAGTTCCAACAGTTCTGTTGACTACGTCATAATTTTTTTTTTACACATTTTTCAATTTTTAGAAATGGCAGGTATCATGATGGTTGGAAGGGTGCAACATGTGGTGCAGTAGGGTGGCCGAAGGGTGCAGCCTATCACAATGCAGTTGGATGGGTCCATAGAAAGAACATACTAAATCAAGGTGCATGGCTTTGTGAGCTACTGTGCTGACATACCGTCACATTCCTACAAGCTATCATGGCAGGTTAGTCTTTTCGCTCAAGAAGAACAAATTAATAAAACGTACAGCTCCCACGTCTTCAAGATGACTGACAGTTGGCAGAGCTCCAGGCTTTATTTTTCTGATGTGTAACGATGCCTGCTTTTCTTTCTTTTTTTTTTTGCAAAGCTGTTGTCTGTGAAGTGGTGGGTGGGTCGGAGGCAGTATCATGTCCCTGCGGAAGGGTTTTTTTTCGTCCTTTGTGATGTTATTACAACCTGGAAGTTTAAAACTGACCTTTTGGGAGTCCCTTCTCTCAAAAGTGGAGCAAAGAAATGAGGAATGTTTGGTGCTCATAAACAGGCTATAGGGACACATTTCTGTAAAATAATATTTTTTACAATGATACTATTTAAATATGCGGTGTGACGTGTATAACTACCCCATAATTGTAGAGTTTACATTTTTTGTACTTGTGGCTGGCGTCTGGTGTGTGTTGGGTGCAGTGCAGTGTTTGCATTAAGATAACGCTCGCAAATTCAAAGGTCATACATAACGGGCTGTGCTATGTTTGCTATCAGGATGTAATGCAATTTCAGAGCAGGCTGTAACTCCGCTCTCCCTTCTCGCTCTAAAACACGTTTAACCATGTTGCTGGGTCATCATGACCAAGGGCTGCACTGGTGCAGGGCTTCTTATACTGCGTGTTGCAGTAATGCAGTGTTGTAACATTCACAGTTCCTAGCATTGCTGAAAGTGCACAGGCTGTTCTGGGAAAAAAAATATTTCTCTACATAGGGTGTGGTAATTTACCCTCCTACTTCTCCTCCTCCTTTGATAAGAGTCCTTTGGGAGTCCAACTATTCAAATTGCACCAGAAATAGACTCTGTATTTCATGATTGGGGTTCTAAATAAATGTAATGTATTTAGCATTATTTGGATCTGTTAATGACGCTTTGCCTTCATATGTTAGAATTCATTCCAAAACCGGTGCGCTCCCTCTGGCTGCAGGCAGGTCAGTTTTTGCCTGGCTCCGCCTCCTCTCACCTGGCGCTCGGCCCAGAATGTTGCTGCAACTCTTCCTAGCGCCCATTGGCGCGCATTCTCGCACAGCTTCGCAAGGAGGGAAATGACTAACCTCTTTTTCCCTCATGCCCCAACTTCCCCTTTTCTGTCACTCTCTTCCCGTCTTTCATCTTCAGACATATTTGCAATGACTCTGCCACACTCCACTGTAAGTGTTACAGGATTTTTGATCTCATTTCACATTGCGTTGACTTGGTGGAAAGTTGTGAATGGCTCCTTTGTGCACTCCTGCATGTTGAGTGTGTGTCTGTGTGTGTTTGTGTGCGGTGTGGCGTGATGAGCGTGTGTGCACAGCATGTGTGTTTAGCACAGTGGGCGGGAGAAAGTTTTATTTGTCTAGCTGACAAACGATGCATTTCTGACATTTTTACGCATTCTTCATTTCAACTGTTGCATAGTTTAGTCGCACCGTGACTTGAAGGTCACAACCTGCTCGGAAAAAGTGAAAATACTATTTTTTCCCCTTTTTTTTTTCTCCCCAGAGGAAGTGCCTTTGCTGATGTGTGCCGCAGCTTTGACCTGCTTCTACTGCTGAAGCTCCATCTTCTCCCTCCCTTGCCTCGCTCGCTTGCAAGGAAAAGGTGGCCGCACCCTCCTCAGACTGCGCTCAGACCCGTTCGTCCATCTGCCATCATCACCATCTACCCCACCCAATGAGCCCCGGCCTCAGCTAATTCTCACCTGACAGCCCAGCAGCCCAAATCCACCACAAGGCCCACGCAGAGCATCACACACCTTTGCCTTTTACCTTCGCCTTGGACCCTCTTAAGCCTCCACACAGTCCTCAGTGTCCTTAATCTCGCCCTCTAAAAAGCAGACTACACCCAGACTATCACCTTTGTTGCCTGCTTCACCGCATCGTAACCCGAGGGCTCTATCCTGAGCCACTTTGAAAGTTCTAGAAACGACGGATCAGTGAGCAATAAGAGTGAGGCCAAGAGCAGCAACTTCTTCTTCTTGGGCTACTTCCTGGATATAATCCACTGACTCGGGAAGATGCCGCAATAACGTTCACAGCCTTACTTTGTCCTGCAACATTTCATCCTGGACACTGTCTCACTCAAACAAACAATAACACAGAAGCGTAAGAGAAGTTGTGGATTAAAACAGAAGAGACACTTCGAGTTTGTTTTGCCAGTGTGTTGCCATGGCGATGAACATAGCACAGATCCGTGATACAAAGTGGCTGACACTCGAGGTATGCAGGGAGTTCCAAAGGGGCACGTGCTCCCGCTCGGACCAGGAGTGCAAGTTCGCTCATCCGGCTAAGAGCTGCCAAGTGGAAAATGGACGGGTCATCGCTTGCTTCGACTCACTCAAGGTAAGAACCGTAAGAGAAAACGCAGAGAAGAGAGGAAGTCAGAACAGGAAGTCGGTGGTCAGAGCTCAGACATGCGTGATAATGGCCGTTGATAAGATGTGAGCGCATGCCGCGTGGCAGACATAAAGTCACGAACTAGAAATAGCAGTCGCTTTTACGGCTAGTGTCATTGCTACAGGACACCATCTGGTCCCAGCATGTGCTCTCTCTATGGTCCCGCCCTTTTCTGGTCAGGTGATGAGAACTGAGAACATGTGATTTCGGCCATTGTCTGAGAGGCGGGGAGAGATGAAACTTTTCAGGAAGCACAAGCTTGCAACATCAACTGGGGTAGTGGAACACATGGAGCATGATTACACTGTAAACACTGCTGCATGAATGTAGTGCATAAACACCAGGGTATCACATACAGTATCAGTCAAAACGTTTGGAGACACTTTGTCATTCAAGTATGACGCAAAAGTGTCTCCAAACTTGACTGCCGTTTTATATGTCTGTAACTCAGATGCGAGAAGTGAGGTGATAGCACCATTATGTAGAGCACTTCCTGTGCTTTGGGGTGGTTTACAAAACCAATATATGCATTCATTTCTATGCAAAGGCAAGAAAACAAGCCCAACTTTGTCTTTATTTTCCTCCCTTTTATAAGGGCCTCACTTTTCACTGACTTTCCAGCTTTGTCACACTTGGACATTTTCGGAATCTGACAAACGGTAGTGGTGACTCATCGTTTTTGGCCGTGTGAGAGAAGGGCAGGGTTAGGATGAGGACACTCAGGAGACGTTTATAGAAGTTTATAGCCAGATGTGGACATAAGATCAACCCCTAAATTTCCTCCTCAATGTGCCTGTGTGTGTACGTGTGGAAATAAACGAAATAAAATGAGAACACAATCACAATCTGGCCTGTGTGAGATTGTCAGCAATTGCGTGGAAAAGGCTGCAATTAATGAGGGCATCAATAAAGAACAAAAGGTTAAAATTGAATCTCCACATTAGGAATACACATGATTGGAAGTGAAAGTGTTGGTTTTTTACTTACAGTTGGTGCCCTAATTGTGCAAAGAAATAATGTCCGTGACCCAAAGAGCACTAAAATTACAGCAAGTCTGCATTTACATAATGGCAAAGTCATTATATTACTGCTGGAGTGATTCTATAACTTTGTTCAGTAGATGTGCAGACCTCTGCCAAGGCTGCACAATGATTTTTTTTTGTCAGTACACACATTGTGCACCTTATTCTACATCAGGGGTCTCAAACTCAATTTACTTGGGGGCCACTGGAGCTCGGGTCTGGGTGAGACTGGGCCGCATCAGGTTTAAAAAAAACAAAAACAAAAAAAAACAAATTTATTAAAAAAAAAAAATTAAAACTTCGCTTTGGTTCCAATTTTCTACAATAAAAGCTCTGATAAAACATTCCACTGTTCTCAAATATCTTAATTTTTATTTTTTACACAAAATAAGATGAAAAATAAATAAACAAATCAAGAATATCATTCATTCATTCATTTTCTACCGCTTTTTCCTTACGAGGGTCGCGGGGGTGCTGGAGCCTATCCCAGCTGTCTTCGGGCGAGAGGCGGGGTACACCCTGGACTGGTCGCCAGCCAATCACGGGGCACATATAGACAAACAACCATTCACA
The DNA here is from genome assembly GCF_037039965.1 of Doryrhamphus excisus. Classification (NCBI taxonomy): domain Eukaryota; kingdom Metazoa; phylum Chordata; class Actinopteri; order Syngnathiformes; family Syngnathidae; genus Doryrhamphus; species Doryrhamphus excisus. The sequence continues at coordinate 20,432,330 of NC_136362.1, forward strand.
CTCACATTCATACCTATGGACAATTTGGAGTGGCCAATTAACCTAGCATGTTTTTGGAATGTGGGAGGAAACCGGAGTACCCGGAGAAAACCCACGCATGCACGGGGAGAACATTCAAACTCCACACAGAGATGCCCGAGGGTGGAATTGAACCCTGGTCTCCTAGCTGTGAGGTCTGCGCGCTAACCACTAGACCGCCGTGCACATTTGGCCCAGACATTTTCACTGTTTCATTCACGTTTTTGTTTAAATATATTTGGAGAACAATTCCCAAAATAAAGCAAACCAAAAGGCGGCTGTTGGATTTGACGTCACGGCGGCAGAATAAAACCTCGCTCCTCAGCAGAACTTCCATCGATTGCCGCAGTCGTTACACAACGACCCTAACAAGACCTTTACTTCCTGGTTTTCAGAAACTAATAAAAAGATGATAGGCTACATTAGCATTCATGATAGCAAACATTACCTTTTTAAATAACTTTTGACCCACTTGACAAGCAAATAAGTTAGCTAAAGACACTTTTTACTGCACATTTTATTAAGAAGACATAGTATATATTAGATAGCTTGTTTCGGTTATGTTAGTGTTAGCAAATGTCCAAACAGCTAACTAAAAGACACATTCATGGAATGCTTTACCTGTTTTTATGGGTGTTTTAGTGACGGATGAAGTTGGAAGTTGTGGTGTGAGTGATTTTTCAGCTGCAGACCTTGCATACCGCAGTTCTTTTCTAAATACCGTCATCGACAAGATGTGTTGACCATATTCGTCTGGGCAGAGTTCTACTGTAAAATAGCATGATCATTAGGGTGCATCAAAAAACACAATTATTGAATTTTGATATGGCTGGGTACTAAAAGTGTTCCAATATATGTAGAAACAACACATAGAAAATATTTTTACAATACATGATTATTTAGGGGTGCCACCATACATCTGTTTTTGTGGAATAAAGTGGTGAACAGTTCAATGGTCGCCATGGAGATTTGAGGTCAGCAAAGACTGCAGCTCAAGAACTCTGAGGTGATCTTTATGTTTTTGTTGGTATTTATACTCCTATTACATATTACTAGCAAATTTGTGGTTTTGTTTTTGTAATTTGAATGATTTGTAGTCATATTTATAGGTATTTAGTGCTCATTGCCTCTACTGTAGCTAACATTAGCTAGCTACAGTTTGCTAATGACTGTTAGCTAATAACTGAGCAAGCATAACATCAACAACAGTAATATAGAGTAGACAGTTTTGCTAATGCCTCATATTTATTGAGAGTGGTACTGTAGTCCTACATAATCTGATATACACTTGTCCATTTATTATTTTATTTTTTTATTTTTATTTTATTTTATTTTATTTTACTGTGCAGCACAACCCACCAGCTCTCCTAAGATGCTGCCCTCTGGTCTTTGGTCTGGGCCCCCTTTGATAACCCTATAGAAAATGATGCTGTATACAAGTTCATTGTACTCAACATTTCCAGGTCAACTTTTGGGCAATTAGACTAGAAATTGCACATTTTCCAAAATTTTACAAAAGTTTATGTGTGAGGTGGCACCCCTAAATCTCAAAGGATTTCCTCAAAACTTTGCAAAAGACATTTTTATGTTCATTAGAAAAAAATGGAATGCCAGCCAAATTGATATTATGAAATTAAAATTTCCCATTCAAATTTGATGCACCCTAACGATCATGTTTCAAAATAAAACATAAATTCTAACTTAATCTAACTTTTCATGAAGACCAGGTCATTAGCACATCTTAAGTCTTCAGATTTTGCGACTCGAGTCACGTTATGACTTGGCATGGTGTCAATTAGAGACTCTTGCAGTTATTTGCTTTTGCAGACCATGCCACTGATGACTACAGGCAGGGGCGCTGTTTGCCATTAGGCAAAGCATGCAACGGCTTGGTGCCCCAGCCCAGTTGGGAGCCCTGAGGGTTGACAAACATTGAACTTTTACAACAGTGATGCTATGCAAAGGGGCACCACGTGAATATTTGCAACAGACTCTTAAGGTACTGGCCCGGCATGCAAAGTACAGTATTTTTCTGTGATTTTATGCATGGGGTTGTTTGAGAAATTGTGGTTTGAAACAAACAGAAAATATATTCCTTTTTTTTTAATAGGTTCTGTTAATGTACCTTTGAATGTTATTCCTTTTTTTTAATAGGTTCTGTTAATGTATCTTTGAATGTTAATGATTCGGGTACTCTCCTATAACTGTGCTAATAAATAGAACAGTGTAGGTAACAAAAAAAGACTTCCATCATTTGATCTCTTGCTACGAAAAGGATGTGCAGATGACCCTCATTCGCTCTCAACCATCTGTATGTCGTGATCCCTTTGTTCAATATCGTGTAGACTTTCACTGACACAGCAGTGGGGGCTGCAGTGTGGAGGCGAAAGCCTCTCGATATGTGAACACGTGTTTAAATTGTCATTCATGCTGACAGAAAGGTCAGCTACCGGAAAGGAGTAACTGACAGACGTGTAGTCGGCTTATTCAAGGCAACTGGGGGGGGGGCTATTTGAGGACTTTTGGACTAATTTTCCATGAGGTCTTGTGTATAATATTGTGTATAAAAATGTATAATACTTACTCTTGTAATGAAAAAAACCAACAGAAACAAGTGAGGGACTGATTTGATGTTTATATTCCAAATGATAACCCAAAACAGACACTCGCCATTTAGTTCTCACTCAGGTAGTCATTATCCTATTGCATGACCCCGCCTCCTCGGTGTCCTGCAGCTTCTTGGATATGCATGGGCACCCTCTTACTCGCTGTGAGAGAGGATCGACCTTCTTGTGGAGTGTGTATAATTAGAACAGGTCTCACATGATCATCATTGCATAGCTGAGCAGGTCACACCCAAACTCAGTCATTTCACCACTCTCTCTCTCTGGCCTCTTTATTTTTCACGCTATACACTTAACAAATCCAAGAGGGAATAGGGGAGTAGAATTTGAACCAGCAGGAGAAGAGACAGTCACATTTTTGTAATATAAGATGTTCATGACAGTAATCAGATATCTCAATGGGTCCTTAAATCCCAGCACACCGCCTCGCTCCCTGCTGCCCTGTGTGTGTGTTGGATGTTTGGTGGAGCGCACACAACTCAGCGACGTGGAAGTGGTGTAAATATTTGGAAAAGGGATAATGGCAGGCTGGACCGCCACTGATTTTAAAGTTGACTTGTAACTTTTTAATGATTAACTCGAAAAGCAGAAGGTTAAGGATGGTATTTGCAAATGGATACAGTGTGGCGTTTCAGCATGGTTCCCAAATGCCAGGCAAATGGGCACTAGGGTGGAAGAACCCCAACGCTTCACAACCATTTTATGATTACATACCGCAGATCTTATCATTTCGGCTCCTCGCACAAAAAAACAGTGGAAGGTCGAACACAGTTTGTTCCAAGATGTTCTGATTTGTTGACATTTGAAGCATTCCTCTTAGGAAATATTGAAAATAAAAATAATCTTTTTCTAAGGGTCAAATTGTTTTAGTCATAAAAACCTTTATTGTTTTAGGTTTTACATTTTAACATTCTCAAAGGCCCTCTTTTATGCAAAATTGACTTTTTAATATTTAAAGTGGACCTGTTATGCTTTTGCTACACATCTTAAAACAAATCTTGGAGCTCTACTAACTAACCGTCAGTCAGCTACAGATATGCCTTACTACATATTTCATTTTTCTGCAGGGAATAGGCTAGAAATTGCTTTTTGACGTATATATCAATATATACTTCTTCTACATTCTTGCAATAAGAAGAACACTAGCTAAAAGCTCAACAGAGTCAAACAGAACACAATTGAACTTGTTTTCAGCATTTAGCCATTTAAATAAGACCAGCATGTGTCAGGAATAAGTCCATAGAACTTTATTATTATTATGATTATTTTCTGTTCCTTGTTTTCAAATGGAAATGTTGGACTAATGAAAGGTTTGCTAAACCTGATGGGTGATGTGGTGTAATTACCTTAAATTACAATGATAATTAGGTAATACGTGTGAACCTTGTGGTTGTTATTACATAAATATGATAAGTAGTTTCTAGTTTTTCATATGGAATGAGTCTGACTTAGTGGTTGTGCATGACATAAATCATGTAAAATGGCAGTAGCGCGCCTCCTACACAGCGTAATGTTCCATCCTACTTTACATTTAAAGCAAGTCTATTCTCGTCATTTCTTTCCACTGTTGCTTATTTTCACTCTCCTCCCATCTTGATTTCCTACTCAGTCTGGTTTTTACCTCAGGTCACACCCATCCTGGAGCTGCAAGGGTCACATTACACACACCACGCACACACCACGCACATAGATCCATGTGGTGTGAGTTTAGGTAAATGACATCAACTGTGACCGTGTGTGAACTCACCAGCGGCAAGGCCTAGTCTAACCAAACAAGTCACACACCGTCATAAAAAAAAATCAGAGTGTTAACGGTCTACAACAGAGAAGTTTGAATACGTACTGTCGCGCCATTAACTTTGCACTCTGTCTGCGTGCTCGCCCGACACACCCACCGTGATCATGTCTGACTTGTGAGGAAAAACAGGCCGCCCGTGTGTACATGCACACGTGTGTGTGTTGCATCTGTGTTAGTGGTGCTGTTGGAGCAGGTTCCTCCTCAGAGCCAAGATTACATTCTCACAGAGCCCAGGCCTCATACCTTATCTTCTCTCTATCCTTTTCCCTCCATCTTTCTCTGTCCGTCTCGTTTTTTCTTATGCTATGACAGCATGTTTATATATAGTGTTTAGGTAGAACAGTCAGGTGAAACATACACATATACACGGTGGTGTCATTTTAGATACGTTCCTCGTCGACAGAAGTTGTCCCTACTTGGGTGTAAAATCAACATGTCACGCTTAACGTGTGGTTGTGTTCAAGTTGGAGTTCAAGGGGCTAATGTGTATTTGACACTTGTGTCATATGCGATGCACTAAATTAAACAACACAATGCACATGGCCCCATTGAAGCACCAGTTGCCTTTTTAGTAGCAGGGGAACAGTTGGTATAATCCAGTGCTAAATCATCCAATGTGACGTGTTAACAAAGACGAGTCCTGGGTTAACCTTTCATATAAATATATTAGTGGAGGGAAGGAGAAGACTTCGATGTAGGCGCGACAGCTTGAGAAACATAAAGAAAAGCATCTTTTAATATTGTTATGCAAAATTTGTGTTTAGTTCCAACAATGAGCAGCTAAACACAGTCTGTAGTATATATATCAAAGTATATATATATGTGACACATGTACATACACCAGGGGTCTCAAACTCAATTTACCTGGGGGCCACTGGAGCTAGGGTCTGGGCGAGGCTGGGCCGCATCAGCCCCCCCCCCCCCCCCTCAAAAAAACGCATTTATTAAAAACAGAAGAATGAATAAACTTGGCTTTGGTTCCGATTTTCTACAATAAAAGCTCTGATAAAACATTCCACTGTTCTCAAATATCTTACTTTTTATTTTTCTACACAAAATAAGATGAAAAATAAATAAACAAATCAAGAATAAAGAAAATCAATCAATCAGTAATAAATAAATAAATATAATAATAATAATAAAACGGCAAATAATAAAAACTAGTTGGTGGGTAGACAAATAATTTTTTTCAGATTAAAGTGAACAAAGCATTATTAGAGCCCTGTAGACATGACAAAACACGACTATAGTCACATTTATACTCTTTTTATTTACAACATATTGCGCAACTGCAGGGTCTTGTGACACATGCTAACTCGCAAACTAGAGAGCTAGCGACCTAAACAGTAGCTTATTTCCTTTAAACTTAAAAAGCCAAAAACTTACCACTTCCACACGGATAGGGAGGATAACTATTAACAGTTATTTAACCTTTAACATGAACATTAATCAAACGTAATAATTTTTTCTGGGTACATGATACCATACAGCATCCATATCAAACTTGCGGGGGCCGCACTAACATTAAACTTTCATATCAAGGCGGGGGCCTCAAACTAGTGTCCTGCGGGCCACATTTGGCCCACGGGCCGCATGTTTGAGACTCCTGACATACACAATAAAGTATGTGGTCATCTATAAATATATATATTGATATTATGAAGTGGCTGCATGTTGAGCGAGTAGTTAGCACGCAGGCCTCACAGCTAGAAGACCCGAGTTCAATTCCACCCTTGGCCATCTCTGTGTGGAGTTTGCATGTTCTCCCCGTCTAGGAGACCCGAGTTCAATTCCACCCTCGGCCATCTCTGTGTGGAGTTTGCATGCGTGGGTTTTCTCCGGGTACTCCGGTTTCCTCCCACATTCCAAAAACATGCTAGGTTAATTGACCACTCCAAATTGTCCATAGGTATGAATGTGAGTGTGAATGGTTGTTTGTCTATATGTGCCCTGTGATTGGCTGGCGACCAGTCCAGGGTGTACCCCGCCTCTCGCCCAAAGACAGCTGGGATAGGCTCCAGCAACCCCCGCGACCCTCGTGAGGAAAAAGCGGTAGAAAATGAATGAATGAATGAATTAATGTACATTTATATGTGATGATTTTTAGCTATTTAGACAATCATAGCTGTGAGTTGAGTCCTTTTTTAGTGTATAGTAAATCTATACTGTTATACAAGCTGCACACTGACTACTCTAAAGTGCATTAAAGTTGAATTTCAATAGATTTGCACCTTGAGAAGATATACTAGCATATCCATTACTGAACATGCTTGAGAAGAAAATGTGTGTATAGCTGCACCACAGAGCTGAATGGACCAGAATTAACCAGACTAAACCTTCCTTGGGTTGATACGATCTAAATATGTTAATGCAGTGTTTATCTACACAACAGCCTGAGCATGTAGAATCCACAGACGCCTGATCCTCCCTGGCGACTCGCCACCATGTGCTTGGCCAAAGAAAACATGGATATGTAAAGGGAATATGACACCTGTTTGCAGTATTATAACGTCAGAAGGTGACAAAGACAAATGTGTTTTCAGGTTGAAGTAATCAGGTACATTTGTTTTTAGTAGCTATGTACTGGTCTCCAGCCAGTCCTGCAGAGATGTTGTAATTCAGGCTACACAGGGTTCTGCAGTCCACACGTATATTCTCTACGCTTAATTGAATTTTTAATTGGATATCTGTGGGTGAATCCATGATGAAATCATCCTTTAAGTTTATTAGGCAAGGATTCAGTCATCCATAAGGTGCAAGCTTCTTCTTAAAGTGAGCTTCTTTAATGATGCAAAGCTGCGCGGTTTGTTGTTGTCTCAGGTTTTATGAAGAGCTGACTTCCAAACATGACAGGTGCTATTGTTTTGTCTCAGTGTTGATGGCTCGCTTCTTATGGCTTTGTCAACCTTTATGCCAAGGGGATTTAACACGCACACACACTAATCTGAACATACACCACTGCATTCTTTCGCCGCTCTTTCTGTGGTGTGCACATCCTCATCAGATCACTATGCATTTTGTCAACAACAGCCTGTCTTTTCTCCTCAGTGTCAGCTGACCCTCTCCCGCCATCACACTCGCTCCCTTTATAATACTAATACAATGATCACTCCTCTCTCTTTCTGTGCGTGTGCCTATATAACCAGTCCTGGAGGTATCATACACATACAGTATATTATGCCAAGGTATACTGTAAACCAGGGGTCTCAAACTCAGTTTACCTGGGGGCCACCGGAGCTAGGTTCTGGGTGAAGCCGGGCCGCATCAGGTTTTCAAAAAAACCCCAAAACGCATTTATTAAAAACTGGAAAAAAAATCAATAAAAATCTTCAATGCTTTTGCTTCAGCTATACCCTACACTTTTTCAGTACTTTGGTTCCGGTTTTCCACACCAAAATATCTGATAAAACATTTCACTGTTCTCAAATATCTTAATTTTAATTTTTCTACACACAAAATAAGATTAAAAAAACAAACAAATTAAGAATTAAGACAATAAATCAATCAATCAGTAATAAATAAGTAAAATAACAATAAAACAGCAAATAAGAAAAACATAAGAAACCACATACAGTTTTATTTTTTTTTTTATTATTTTTTTCAGATTCAAATGTACAGTATTAACAGTTATTTAACCTTTAACATGAACATTAATGAAACTTAATAATTTTACCCAATTAGCAAGTTAGCATCGTACTCAGTTCCATCTGGGAGCAGCGTGGTAACTTTAACAACATGTTTGATGAGATGCTTTATCTTGACGTGTATTTTCCCTTTTATTCCAAATCATTTCCTGCATTTATTTGTACCCAGCGTCATAAGCCTTTAGCTTCATTGCTAATCCAAAGCAAAACAAGGTAGCGTAACAGGGTAGGGTAACAGTATGGGCGGGGCAAAATCATGTTAATTGTGTCCGGTGTGCACACAGCTTTAAGCTGTCATTTCAACATTAAACTTTGGTATCAAGGTGGGGGCCTCAAACTAGCGGCCCACAGGCCAAACGCGGCCCGTGGGGCGCGAGTTTGAGACCCTTGCTGTAAACACTTCAATGTTTGTTTACTCTGCTGGGGGAAAATATTGCTGCTTCTGTATCGGCATTGTCATATTCACTTTTGCAAGAATGCACTTCAAATAGAGGTGACGGGGATGTCACCAGGGATATCAATGATAAAAGCACATCACTGTATTCATCTCACATGTGACAACGGAGCAGTGGTGTCCATATTTGCCCTGTGGGCTATTTGCATCCTCAGCTTGTTTTACCTCCAAGTTGAAACACAATACTTTCCATGGCCTTGACCAACCACATTTTTATTATTATTGACCATGAGTAAAAATGAGTGAAAAAACACATGAATATAATATGGTATTGTTATTAGCCATATTGTATTGAGTGGGCGGCTTACGCTTACCAAGGTTGCAATAAGTTGAGTCTGCTATTTTTTGTCATTATTTTTTTTTTTACTTTTTGCCATTTCTGTGTAGATCGATACTCAAATATCGATACTATCAAAGCCGGGCTTGCCTTACCTGGTCACACCAGGTTATGTCCAGACTTTCAGCTCAAAATCAGCTTTGAAAGCACCGCTGTTTGAGTGTGTAACTCATTCGGAGATGGTGTCACTACTTCGCTAGCATTCTCTGATTAAACTCTCCATAAGAAATATAGCTTTTCAGCCGAGAGAATACGCCACCATAAGATTAAATATTGGTTTGGCCAATGTTAGCAGACGTATATGTCACAGTAGTCCTTGCATGAGTACTCAGCCCATTAGTCTTCCTTTATTACAATATTTACTGGAGGAATAAGCTCCTTAAGGCGTCAAAGCACGGCTTTATTCTAACAAAAAGGAAATATTTTTCAAAATGGAAAAAGGTCGCCACAAAACTCATCAACAGTGATTACAGCATTTTATAATTTACAGCAGTAAAATTGTAATTATTGAGATTTTTTGAGATAACCAAAGACAATACAACACACAGTATTTTTCTTGGATTTTTTTTTTCTCAAGTTTATTGACCACTGAATGTTTAATCCATCATCACAAAATGATGTGTGCTGCCTTAAATGCGTCAAGAATCCAACCTTTCAGAGTCATGTGGGCAAAATTACGACTTCCTGGGTAAACTTTGTGGTACACGTTTCAGTTTGAAAATAAAAAAAAATATTTTAAAAAGCACAGGCCCCTTTTTTTATAACAATGTTGCGAAAGTGGTTTGGCAAAGCCTTGACTCTATTTTCTTTGGAACTGTTTTTGTGTTTGTCTGTGCCTGTGTGGCAATTTCCTGCCTCCGAATGAACGTGTTTGCTCTGAAGGGGAGGAGACATCCAGCTCAGGCTATATTTAAGAGAGATTGGTCACTTCTCTGAAATGTTGGTGTAAACTTTGGCACAACGACCTCTTCTTATCACAGTTACTTACAGTTACTTTTTCCGTGGGCTTTATTTGAGATAGGTTTGTGGTTTCAAGCAATTAAAGTGGTGGAAGTTACCATTCTGGATAACTTACTTCAATGAGACCTGAATGGTAAACGCATATTGTCAGGGTCATTTATAAGTGCTCTGGCTTTTCATAATGACGTCTCTTCATTTTGTCCACGCATGCCAGCAATCCTGCGTACAGACGGTCCAATTTTGCCATTATCCTCCCACTAGACAGGTGAAAGCGGCGCTGCAGGGCATTATCGTCAACACCCTTGCAAGCTGCCCCTCCCTCACGTGAACATTTACAACCGTCAGTCAGGTTTCTCCTGCCCCTTATCTTTGTGTTGTTGCCGTACATGAAAGACAGATGCCAGAAGCTATACAGTATTATAGCCTTGGCTGGCCCTTGTCACTGACATGAGGCGTTGAGAGAGAACTGCAGTTGACTGTTTTTATGAGCTCTTTTTTTTTTTTTTTTTTTGAAGCACATTCCTTCACAGAATGACATTGTCTGGGCATGTCGAAGTTATGGTGCTGCTCTTTATGGCCTTATCTCCTCATTGAATCACTCTTACTTCTTCACTCTCCTGTCTCTATATGGTGTGTCCAAAGTGTGGCCCAGGGGTCATTTGCGGCCTGCGGTTGATTCTTTTATCGGCCCTTGCACACATTTAAAAAAATACTATTAAAAATGTAAACTAAGAAAACAATAAGAAAAATGGAAAAGGAGCAGCAATTTAGGAGAAGGAAATAAAAATATTGTAATGAAGTCATGATATTAACAAAAATGGTAACAACAACAATTTTTAATGAGCATAGCTGTGTAATACAATGACAAAAATATCCGGTCTTGTTTTTGATATCGTGCTTAAAGGAAATATCGATATTTTATAAATATCAATATTTCGCCCAGTTCTAAAATAAAGTCACAATATTATGAAAACAATCACAAGAAGACAACAGCAAAAATGGAAAAATAAGCAGTAGAGAAAAAGTAATACACTTTTGTCGCCTATAACACAGAGGCCGAGATGTGGGGTGTTTTTTTTTTTTTTCGAAATATATACAGTATAACTTGATAGCATATATACATGGATTGTACAGCTGCAAGAATTAATCGATTAATCAATGGTTATGGTCTATTTTGGTAGTCGATTAATCGTTTTTTGATTTCAATACTTAAGATGCTCTAATTTCAGCTTCAAATGTGAATATTATTTAATTTCCTTAGCCATCCATGAAAGCAGACTTATTATCTTATATATATATACATGCTTTGACATTGGAAAACAGTAATGGGCATTTTTTCCTCTTGTCTGATACCACGACTGTAGGTGTTGGCTTCATATTAATTTGGTCCATCTAGTATAGCCTAATCAATAACGCCAATAATTGAAACAACAAGTTTCAGATTAATCACTTAAGAAACTGATCATGATCATGAAAATTATAATTTTTTTACAGGTATTATTTTACTGAAGCCAGAGCTACATTTAGAGTTGTTATTATTGAACATTATTTGAATTGAATATTCAATTGGCACCTGGTGTTTGCGCCAGGTGCCAATTTCTATTTCTGAATAAACAGGCAGAATCCGTATTTGCAAGTGAAGAGGCTTAGCTTTGAGCCTCAGGCGGTGCTGACGTCAGAAAAGTAGTATATTTAATTAGGAAGTTTAAACACCGAAGTTATTTTTAGCTGCATTGCTAGAATGCAATTTATTATAGCAATAGTTATTTGTGTAAAATAACAAGTATTTTCTGCAATCGGGAATGTTAGCTGTCCTACTTATTAGCTCGTTAGGAGGAGCAGCTTGATGATGGTCTCCCATTTTAAAGTCCCTTTTGTGCTCTGAATAGGACAGGAGTTTGAACACACAGGTACTTTAGGCTAAGTCATCGTCCTTCCAATATGAGTGAAATAAATAGTTGGGCTGTTTGTGTGTGAGTGGAAGAAAAGCTCTGACTCACTTATGGAGAGGTCATTTGGCGCCACCTGCTAGTTTGCATGTACAAGTCCACTCCCAAATATGAGACGTCTTTTAAACTTATTCTCGGGGAAAATGATTATTCAGACTCAGATTCAAAGTAATTGATGAATTTTCCAGGAAATGTCTTTCAGCTCCCACCTCGAATGTCCAGTCAATGTTGTGTTACTCCGCTATACAGACTGCTGATGCTCCATGCTGCAATGCACCAATGAAATAGTCTCTCCCTCATACTGGAAGCTCTGCGCAGTATATCATCCCTATTAGCAGTCCAATTAGTATGCTTAACTCAGTCAAATGAGAAAGTGCTAAAAGAATTCATCCTCGTGTCTTATTTAAAGTTAAAGCCTGCTCATAATTTAAAACAGCGTCAGAACCAAATTGAATTAGCCACTGTCGGCTTTGTCATCCTTAATAGATACAAGAAGAGGGTGAAAACATCCTGCTTTTGCCGGTGCCAAGTCCGAGGGGGATAATCACACGCAGAAACAGGATTAGGCCAGTTGACAGTAGGATTAGAGCTGCAGATAGGATTAGTGTCGTAGAGATCAGATTAGTATAATATGTGCCAGATTGATTGTGTAAAGTCACTGCTGAAGGAGCGTATGTGTGCGTGAATGCACTGTACACGTGTTTAGAATGCAGACACTTAGAACAGGAGAGCGTGGATCAAAGATGGTATATTAAGGAGAAGTGTCATGGCTCTAATGGGTTTTTTTCACAAGACAAGAATGTTAATGGTAATGGTGTTATTTCATTTGAACATGCATCAGATTACAATTGAGTGCATCACATAATCAGTTCACAGTTCCACATGTCCAAAAGGAGTAGGAAGAAGCAAAGCTTATTAAATCCTACCCCTCCATCTGGGACTTTTACAATCAGTAAACTCTGTGGACTCTGGGACGAGTCGATGACACGATGAAATCAAATATCCAAAAACAACTACAAAAATGTTCAATATGTGTCATTTTAAATTCTTTATTAACACAAATGAGGTTGAATTTGTATCAAAATAGGCTATTTAGTAAGATGTACGTATGCTCAGCAGCAGCTGTGGGCACCCTCACATAGTCAGAATGGAACAGTCGACTGCAAGATTGATATTTGAATCAGACTCCATGTTAAGGCAGCCTAGTGTGTTTTATACAGTCGCGTTTCTTATTGTTCTAAATGTGCAATGTTCATTTTCAAGTGTGCGTCAGGATCTTGCAATCAAATCGAAGCGTTAATATCACATCCACTGAAACCTCGGTTAGCGTTTTTTGGTTTACATCCAAAATTCATGCCAACATTTTGCCTTTTTTTGCATACATTTCCCGGTTAGCGTACAGTATGGTGTGCTTGTATGTTTTTTTTTTTAGCACATAACGTCTTTGTTAGCTGCCTCTTAGCATGCTAACAGAAGTTAGCTCTGTCACCCGACTATGACATCATCGCAATATCAATGCGATATTAGAGGAGCTAAGTTGCAGGCAGACAGGGGTGGGGTTCAGAGTTTTAGCTTTGCGTGGTTTACGGCTACAACATTAGTCAACATTAGTTTTTAATTAGAGATTAGGATATGGTTCGCCTCACTCTACCGCTACTCTAAAACAGCAGCTTGGATTTCTGAGGAACAGTCATGGCATGTTTGGGACTAGTTCTCATATGACAAGAAGCTTGATAGAAAACTATCATATCATAATCATATAAAAATCACTTCAGAGCAAAACATGTGTGGGAAAATTGAGGCAGTGTAAAGGGGGCGCTGCTTAAAAAAGACGCACTCACACAGAGCAGTCTAAGTTTGGATGTAGGGCTCCTGTGTACGTGACATCTGACCTTAAGCATTTCTGAAAAACAACACCCAGTGGGGTGCGAATAACTTATTGCCATTGGAGCGTTTGTGTGTACACAAATAACAAGGTCTGTGTGTGTGGCTGCTGCTATGCTACATACACTATAAGGGCAAAACACAAACACGTTTTTGTTATGGGCCTCGTCACAATTATGGTTGTCCTCAGTGGGCCACCTGGAACTTATTTACTTACTTAATAACAAAGTTAGTACAAAATAAGCCAATTTTTTTTTGCAAAATTGGCAGAACAATATTATATTATTTATATTTATTTTTGTCATTGGTATATATTTTGATTCATTTTCTACCACTTTTCCTCACGAGGGTCACGGGGGGTGCTGGAGCCTATCCCAGCTGTCGGGGTACACCCAGGACTGGTGGCCAGCCAATCACAGGGCACATATAGACAAACAACCATTCACACTCACATTCATACCTATGGACAATTTGGAGTGGCCAATTAACCTAGCATGTTTTTGGAATGTGGGAGGAAACCGGAGTACCCGGAGAAAACCCACACATGCACGGGGAGAACATGCAAACTCCACACAGAGATGCCCGAGGGTGGAATTGAACCCTGGTCTCCTAACTATGTGGTCTGGGCGCTAACCACTAGACCGCCGTGCCGCCAGAACAATATTATATTATTTATATTTATTTTTGTCATTGGTATATATTATTGGTATATATTTTTAGAACAAAATAAATCTACCAAATATACCAAAAATAGAATAACTAATCCTAAAATTTAAAAAATACATGAAATAATATATATCGTGTGCCATTGTCTGCCATCGTTTTGTACATGGTGGTAATGCATCAGCGGGGGCAAACTGTAACTATTATCATGGATTAACACTCCCACCCTTCGCCATCATCATAAGCCCCCGTTGATCACATATCAGCCTGCTTGACCACTAAGCACTGCAGCATGCACATCAGTGTATACAATGAGGCTCAGCTCAGAGCTATATACTTAATCACAAGGGTATGCCTGTGCGGTGGTGCATGGTTTGGAATAGATGCAACTGCAACAAGAAACCATGGTGGCTCACATTTTGGACTCTTTTTTTAGGAACTGTTGCTAATTGTAGTACAATAAAGCGCAGGGATTTGGACCAAGCATAACTATCAAGATAAAGCATTTATTCTGTGAAGAATTATGCCAAATGTAAAGTAAAATAAATAAACGATGAATGTCATCTTCAGTATTTCACTGAGCCTGCTAATGAACTGAATTACTTTTTATGCTTTCTACTATGTTGGACTTCCAGCATGCCTGACAATGTTGGGCAGAGCCTTTGAGTGGCTGCTGCTGGCCAGCAACACAAAGCTCCTTTCACAGTGTGTGTGAGGAGAAAGCGCTTTCATCTCCGTGTATGTTTGGACAGAAGTCACTGGAACGCAGGCCAGAGAACAGTAGAGCCTCACATAATGTGATGCAAAGCATCCCGACGAAATGACACCATGAGAGATTCCAGTCCACAGTGAACGCGATTGTAATTGTGATTATATGTAAACAAAATAACACAATGGTTGGGTGGTCTAAATGAGTGATGCAAAGCTTTAGAGCAGGGGTCTCAAACTCAATTTACCTGGCGGCCACTGGAGCTAGGGTCTGGGCAAGGCTGGGCCGCATCAGGTTTTCCAAAAAAAAAAAAAAAATGCATTTATTAAAAACAGAAAAATATACAAACTTTTTCAGTGCTTTGGTTCCGATTTTCTACAAGAAAAGCTCTGATAAAACATTCCACTGTTCTCAAATATCTTAATTTTTATTTTTCTACACAAAATAAGATGAAAAATAAACAAATCAAGAATAAAGAAAATCAATCAATCAGTAATAAATAAATATAATAATAATAATAATAAAACAGCAAATAATAAAAACTGAAGAAACCACATATAGTTGGTGGGTAGACAAATTATTTTTTTCTGATTAAAATGAACAAAGCATTATTAGAGCCCTGTAGACATGACAAAACACGACTATAGTCACATTTATACTCTTTTTATTTACAACATATTGCGCAACTGCAGGGTCTTGAGACACATGCTAACTCGCAAACTAGAGAGCTAGCGACCTAAACGGTAGCCTTCAAGTTATTTCCTTTAAACTTAAATAGCCAAAAACTTACCACTTCCACACGGATAGGGAGGATAACTATTAACAGTTATTTAACCTTTAACATGAACATTAATCAAATGTAATAATTTTTTCTGGCTACATGATACCATACAGCATCCATATCAAACTTAGAGGCTATAACATAATGTTACAAGAAATAATAGAATTAATTGAAACGATGGGTGAAATGTACTGCTTGTTTTTCTCATAAGAGATCATCTTTTCAAGGGTCAAACTGTTACTGGCTTCTTCTTTCAGTTTTTTGCACAAGGTTAGAGCTCACATACACATAGTAGTTTAATATTCTGCATTATACTTTGGTAGTGTCTTGTTTGTTTTATCTACCAATTGTATTGCTGTGTGTCATTGTTTTGACACCACGACTCGGAATGTTGTGTGAGCTGGTGACGCCCTGTAGTATACTGTAGTATGGCTCACTCAGCGGCTCCCCCTGAGGTGGACGGGACGTTTAACGTTGTTGACAGAAGTAGCGCCGATCGATGGGTCTGTGAAATCAATGTTTTAATAATGATAATGTTTTAAATAATCAAAATAAGGCAAAATACTGTAAGTAGTCATCATCAATGTACTGTTAATGCATGATCACAGCATGTGTATAAAACATCTTTAGAGGGCTTTGTAGTCGAAATAGGTGTGTCCCAATGACGTGCATTGTTAGCTTGCTCATATTAACTTGTTTTCTGGCATTGTAATGCACAGAAAAGTGAAATAAATATGTGAGTGTAAATTTTTCAAGTACAGTTCCCCTTTAAAATTAGCATCATAACTGTCCCGGTCTCTGGGTCACTAGTGTGTGAGTGTCAGGGAGAAAAGCTTTGGCTTGTTTGGTGAAAAGTTCTTAGGCACCGCCTGTTGGTTTTCATATGTAAATCTTGATGACCAAATCTTGATGAATCTCGACTTTTTTCTAGTCTGATGTTGAGGTCCATACAGTCAATTTTTCAAACATTCATGACAGTGGTTCTCGTGATCTTGAATTCTTCCACACCAAACTCATCCAACCATGGCTTTATGGATCTCACTTGAACAGACAAGGGATTTGTGAGAAAATGAGAAACATAAAACATGTCCAATGTTGGTCCCTCGCTACTTTGCACTTTGTGCCAAGCACAGTTTTTCACAACTATATTACTAAAAATCATGCTATTTTTGGTTGAATATGACCTATTATTAATCCAAATATGCATGTTTAAGCACATTTTCTGTATTTGTTTTTGTCTAAATAAAAATGGCTGTTTGTCTACTATAAAAGGATGATGTAGGGGTGTTATTTCATGCCTACAGGGCTCTAATAATGTTCAAATTCACAATTAGAAGGTTGTGAATACATTTTCTTTGCACTAAGTAAATATTTCATTTACAAATAAGCAATCCTACTTTGCAGGAATCCACTTATCAACGCCAGGATTGGGATCAGTTAACCGTAATAACCAAATCAGTGTATGTTGATTATCTTTATTAAGATCCCATGGGTGCTGATAATTTGCTCAAGAGGTGCTTCTATTGGAAATTCATAACAATAATAATAACCGGATTAAGTGATGCATGGAAGTATAACCGATGCCGGCTTCAGGCTCAGTGTGAATGTTGCAGAGCAATCAAAAATGCTGTTAACCGTTCCATGTGTGAAAAGCAGCAGTATTGCATAACGGAGGTGCATTGTCGGCGATGTTTTCTGCTTTAGGGGAGTAGAGTATTTCTGTTTCGCAGTGGGAGTATGATGTTGTTTAGATGGCTAGGTGAAGCAAAGTGCATCCCTACTCATGAATACATCTTGCCGCATGCCTCCTCTCCTCTCCGCTAAAGGATGGGACACGGCCCCACCCAGCATTCTTTATACCATACTTCATTGTTTTTTTAAACCTCGCACACAGTTGCAAAAGCAAGGGTGTGAGTATGTGTGTATCTCCGAGTCGGAGGGAGAGTTGGTCAAGTGAGAGATCAAGGCGGGTCGTGTTTTCACAACTTATCATCAATCAGACCGCTCAGTAGCCAGGCGGATTATTGTTCCCTGTTTGGCCTGGAGGATGGCAAGTCTGATCTCACCAGGAGAAACAGACCCCTGTCAATATGACAACAGTGCACCGGGTTGGCCGGCAGTGAAGTCGGGAAGATTCCAAAGGACACACAACAGCACACGGAACTGGGAGTTCCTTTTTAGAGTTTGTCATGTCTATTTGCAATTATAGTAATGAAGTAATTATAGTAATTAATAGCTAACCAAGGAACCCAAACATGTCTGTCTGACTAGTATGTAATGTGCTTTATGACCACCTGTCGGAAAACAGTAGGAGTGGTGGGTCATTGCACGACTTGGTCTCGATGCAAGCACACGATAATGACCAAAACGGAAAATAATGCATGGTACCTACCTAGTTCATTCATTCATTGCTGGAGCCTATCCCAGCTGTCTTTGGGCGAGAGGCGGGGTACACCCTGGACTGGTGGCCAGCCAATCACAGGGCACATATAGGCGGGGTACACCCTGGACTGGTGGCCAGCCAATCACAGGGCCCCATATAGACAAACAACCATTCACACTCACATTCATACCTATGGACAATTTGGAGTGGCCAATTAACCTAGCATGTTTTTGGAATGTGGGAGGTACCCGGAAAAAACCCACGCATGCAAGGGGAGAACATGCAAACTCCACACAGAGATGGCCGAGGGTGGAATTGAACTCTGGTTTCCTAGCTGTGAGGTCTGCGCGCTAACCACTCGACCGCCGTGCCGCCCCTACCTAGCTCAATAGGTATTTGCTATTGATGTTTTTCCATTGGCAAAAGGAGACATTATAAGGTGTTTTTTTCTATAATATTAGTAGCCTGACATGGTTCAACACAATATACTGTATTTGTAGATGGTGTTAACCACTGCTGGTCCCTTATTGGTTGAATGTCATTGTAACATTTGTAGATACACGGCCAGAAATTACATAAAAACACACAGTCGACACACATTGGATTTTAAATAGCACTTTTCAAGGCATCCAAAGCACTTGACAATGAAGTGAACCCATTATTTATTCACTCTCCAGTCCTACAGCTGCCCCTGGGGTAGTCTGATGGCCTCTGTGACCAGCACCAAATATTCATTCACGTTGATACACCAGTGTGGGCAGCACTGGAGACAAAGGTGGGTGAAGTGTCTTGCTCAGGGACACAACGAGGGAGCAAGGATTGAACCGCCAATCCTCTCGTTACGTTCTCATTTTCTCTACCTGAGTTTACTCACTTTGGGTCCCTAGATGCAGCGTTTTGTGTCCAAGCGTCCTCTAATTATGACCTGCTTATCTGGGTCGATAAGTAATTCCATTTAGACACGAGGAGAATGCTCTCTTGCATTATGTTTGTGTGACTATTAAAAAAAGAACCAGGAAGCCAGAACCAAAAGCTGACGTCTGGATGCCTTCTTCTCATGCAGCAGTCCCGCCTGTGGGCAAGTTTGTTGTATTGTCTTTGTCAAGCTCCTGTGAAATCCAGTTATGAGAAAAATTCGAGGAATCACCATGATGTGTGTGAGAATGTCTGTCTGCTCTGTTGCCGTGGATACCGTCTCGAGCTGCAAGGCTGTTGATGTCACGATCAGAGGAACAGCCACAAATATGATGTAAGGGGCAAAGTCCTCCTCCTCCTTTTATGCTTTCTCCTCCTGCTCTGCATCACCGCTGGTCTCCTCCCAGCGTGCAGTGACCCATGATGAAGTTCTAACGTTTCCCTGATGCAGCCCAGCTCCCGCTATAGAGTTAATATGGCGCTACATCCCCTGCTCTCAAGCAGCTTTTCCGCCACTCGGACGTTTGTTATTGGGGGTCTCAACTCAAAATGGCTACCAGTGTTGGTGGATTGCTTTTATGCAGGGTTATACTGGGTGAAAGCATGTGATCTGTCATGCCTGTCATTCTGCCCTTACCCTCACTGCTCGCCTCTGTCACTGTCTGGGTGATTGCTATTAGAACACATACACAAATATTGTGTATGGCATTAAGCCTGTGATAGTGACATGGTGACACCATGGTCACTTTTTGTTATAGCACCAAATGTTGCTATAGCATGGGTCTCAAACACGCGGCCCGCGGGCCAAATGTGGCCTGCAGGACACTGGTTTGAGGCCCCCGCCTTACGTTTGATTAATGTTCATGTTAAAGGTTAAATAACTGTTAATAGTTATCCTCCCTATCCGTGTGGAAGTGGTAAGTTTTTGGCTATTTAAGTTGAAAGGAAATAACTTGAAGGCTACCGTTTAGGTCGCTAGCTCTCTAGTTTGCGAGTTAGCATGTGTCTCAAGACCCTGCAGTTGCGCAATATGTTGTAAATAAAAAGAGTATAAATGTGACTATAGTCGTGTTTTGTCATGTCTACAGGGCTCTAATAATGCTTTGTTCATTTTAATCTGAAAAAAATAATTTGTCTACCCACCAACTATATGTGGTTTCTTAAGTTTTTGTTATTTGCCGTTTTATTATTATTATTATATTTATTTATTTATTACTGATTGATTGATTTTCTTTACTTTTCTTTATTCTTGATTTGTTTATTTATTTTTCATCTTATTTTGTGTAGAAAAATAAAAAGTACGATATTTGAGAACAGTGGAATGTTTTATCAGCTTTTATTGTAGAAAATCAAAACCAAAGCAAAGTTTATTCATTTTTCTGTTTTTAATAAATGCATTTTTTTTTTTTTGGAAAACCTGATGCGGCCCAGTCTAACCCAGACCCTAGTCCCAGTGGCCCCCAAGTAAATTGAGTTTGAGACCCCTGTGCTATAGGATCCAAATTGCTCGAGATACTAGTAGCTTATCATGAACTGATGAAGCCTGCTTAGATGCAAGATGAATCATCTTCTAACAGTCCAGTTGCCCGCACATTTCAGGCAAAGCTCTCGTCCACTGAGGGCAAATAACGGTGGAAAACAACTTTGATGCCCCTGGGGTGCAGCTTTAGTGTTCAGTACAATGATGGTTGTCGGTTTTGTTGCCTTCAAAGCTTATGCAGTGACTACTCAAAATTCAGTCCAAGTCCGAAAAATAATAATAATGCTTGCTGAAATGTGAGCAGGGGCGATTCTAGAGGCTGTTGGGGCCCTAGGCAAAAATTTACAGGGGGGCATCTTTGCATAGCACCATTGCTGTAGTTTGTCAACGCTCGGGGCACCCCCAACTGAGCTGGAGCCCCAAGCATGCCTGCCTTGCCTGATGGCGTGTACTCGACTGTTGTGAGATATTATACAGTCAGTTGATTATACCGTCCTTATTTTCTACCATTGGAGGTTGATGGGTCAAGCCTTGGCAGTTGGTGCAACTAATTCCAGTGTTTTGGTTAAAAAGTTATGGAGTACTTACTACCGCCTCTGTCTGTGTTCAGTTGAACAGTATTTTACTGGAGAAAGTAATTTGTTGTTTCAAAAATGGCAAGAAAAAAGGGTATTAACAATAGAAGAGAGACTATTGTAACACTTAAAAATATATAGCTTGTATAGGTGTTCTAAAACCTTTGACCATCTTGCATCATAGTCTTAGTCCAAAAACAACTTGAGACGACTCAAGTGGACAGCAGTAAGTGTCTTTAAAAAGCCCCCCCCCCCTGCAATGTAAGTATGCTTCTTAGCTCCACTCACTCTCCACTCTCTCGCGCTTCCTTGCACCTGTCTGGTAATCGAGTATGAGTGAAAGTGAAGGCGGGTGAAGTCATGACAGGGTACTGAGATGACTCTGCGGCGGGGGTTGCTCGAATGGGTCAACTGGCCCCCGGGGCTAAAAGCATACACATGTCTATGCTAAATATTGTTTGTCTGTGTTTGCCTTGGGTTCACGTGAGACGTCGTGTGTACGGGCCACCTGTCGTATGACCCCGAGTGCATGCGTTAATGGGTTCGTATTCGTAATTGGATGAGAATGTGCAAGACTCCCCCTCCAGAATGAAGGTATAATTAGATACACACAGCAGGCTGTAATAAGGTTCCCTGTCTTAGATAATTATTCAGGTACTTTCTAGTGCAACCTTCCACAGTTTGTATGTTATTATATAGTCTTTTAGGATCACATGAGTCGTCTGTATTTATCATTTATCAGTAAAAGAAAAGTGACGTCGTGCTAGATGACCTGAGAGCAGCAAGACATGCATCAGCCATGACCTTCTGGGGGCACACAAACACACACGCCATCTGCCCCCTGCTGTAACCAACAGGAATTGCCAAGTGTTCACTGTTAGCTCAACCAGTTATAGTTAAAAAAACACATTTACTGTATTTGCTGTGATGCAGTGTAAGGGCTGTACAAACAAATTTTAACGTTATTTTTTTCGTAATTGTTTGAACATTTTTTCCGTCCACAGTCATATTGACTGGAACATAAAACTAAGTCTAGTTGTCATACATTCGGCGTCTAGAGATGCTGAAAATGAGGGTGCGTCTTATATTCATTGTTGTCATATATTCAAGTTAATACATTCATTTTCTACCGCTTATCCTCACGAGTGTCGAGGGTGTGCTGGAGCCTATCCCAGCTGTCTTCGGGCGAGAGCCAATCCCAGGGCACATATAGTAGACAAACAGCCATTGACACTCACATTCATACCTATGGTATGAATCTCCCCACACATGCACGGGGAGACCATGCAAACTCCACACAGAGGTGGCCAAGGGTGGAATTGAACCCTGGTCTCCTAGCTGTGAAGCCTGCGCTCTAACCACTCTCACCGTACAGCCCCTAGTTAATCCATACTTTTGTAATACTATACTATATACTACAGGGGTCTCAAACACGTGGCCCGCGGGCCAAATGTGGCCCGCAGGACACTAGTTTGAGGCCCCCGCTTTGATATGAAAGTTTATTGTTAGTGCGGCCTGCGCAAGTTTGATATGGATGCTGTATGGTATCATGTACCCAGAAAAAATTATTACGTTTGATTAATGTTCATGTTAAAGGTTAAATAACTGTTAATAGTTATCTTCCCTATCCGTGTGGAAGTGGTAAGTTTTTGGCTATTTAAGTTGAAAGGAAATAACTTGAAGGCTACCGTTTAGGTCGCTAACTCTCTAGTTTGCGAGTTAGCATGTGTCTCAAGACCCTGCAGTTGCAAAATGCATGTTGTAAATAAAAAGAGTATAAATGTGACTATAGTCGTGTTTTGTCATGTCTACAGGGCTCTAATAATGCTTTGTTCATTTTAATCTGAAAAAAATAATTTGTCTACCCACCAACTATATGTGGTTTCTTAAGTTTTTATTATTTGCCGTTTTATTATTATTATATTTATTTATTACTGATTGATTTTCTTTATTCTTGATTTGTTTATTTATTTTTCATCTTATTTTGTGTAGAAAAATAAAAATTAAGATATTTGAGAACAGTGGAATGATTTATCAAAGCTTTTCTTGTAGAAAATTGGAGCCAAAACGAAGTTTAAAATTTTTTTTTGTTTTTAATAAATGCGTTTTTTTTTTTTTTGGGAAAACCTGATGCGGCCCAGTCTCACCCAGACCCTAGCTCCAGTGGCCCCCAAGTAAATTGAGTCTGAGACCCCTGATTGCTATATAGTCTGAGACTTGCTATATATTTTTATTCCATGTTTGCCCTGACACTCTTCCAACTTCACCTTAGCCGCTTCACTCTTGTTTCTTTTAGGGCCGCTGTTCCAGGGAGAACTGCAAGTATCTGCACCCTCCTCCCCACCTAAAGAACCAGCTGGAGATCAATGGCAGGAACAACCTGATCCAGCAGAAGAACATGGTGATGCTGGCCCAGCACATGCAGCTTGCCAATGCCATGATGCCTGGCACGCAGCTACCGCCTATGGTGAGAAGACACAAACGCATGACTGAACACACCCCAGTTTCTTGTCTGATAGGCTGGACATGACCTTCTTTCCACCATCCATCATTCAGCCCATGTTCTCCGTGACGCCCGGCTTGGCCACCAACGCCAGTGCCGCGGCCGCAGCTGCAGCCGCGGCTTTTAATCCGTACCTGAGCCCTGTGTCACCAGGCCTCATGCCCCCAGAGATCCTGCCCAACACCCCCGTCCTCATGGCTTCCAGCCCCACAGTCAGCCAAGTCCCCAATGCTGCTGCTGCAGCCCAGAAGCTGCTGAGAACAGATAGACTTGAGGTAACACGGCATCTGTCGACGCTTTGAACTGATTCCCAACATCAATGCTTATATTAACAAATTATACTGTGTTTCTAATTAGAAGCTCATTAAAAACTGTCAAGAGTCTTGTATTTCATCACTTTCATCACAAATTCAGAGTTGTTTGTGATGATGGCTACAAATTGTCCCACATCTGATTTGATTCAATTCATGTCATTGAAAATGTACACATGCTTACATCATATCCGTGAGCATTTATCCAAGCATATTTTTTGTATCTAATCATGCAACAATCATATTTACTGTATTTGCTGGTCACAGACGTCACACAGTATGGAGGCACCCCTGAGATAGTGCTGCCCCCTGCTGTCTCATATATAAACTGATCTAATGTAAGTTTGAAAATAAGAACCTAAGAAGTTGTGTTGCAATGATTTATACGGCAAAAGGAACACAGAGACATATTCCTGGGTAATAGATCCATGTCAAAGTAAGAAAATTATTTTTAAAAATAACATCAGGTGTCCAAGCTTTTTCAACCAAAGTCATGGATGCAGCTGACATAGACATAGACATAGACATAGACATAGACATAGACATAGACATAGACATAGACATAGACATAGACTTTCTTTATTGTCATTGCACAATAACACAACAGTGAAATTGCCAATGAAATGTCGTTGCCTGGCTCCCGTGTAATAAATAATAAATAATAAATAATAAATAATAAATAATAAATAATAAATAATAAATAATAAATAATAAATAATAAATAATAAATAATAAATAATAAATAATAAATAATAAATAATAAATAACAGGTATGAATGTGAGTGTGAATGGTTGTTTGTCTATATGTGCCCTGTGATTGGCTGGCGACCAGTCCAGGGTGTACCCCGCCTCTCGCCCGAAGACAGCTGGGATAGGCTCCAGCATCCCCACGACCCTCGTGAGGAAAAGCGGTAGAAAATTAAATAATAAATAATAAATAATAAATAATAAATAATAAATAATAAATAATAAATAATAAATAATAAATAATAAATAATAAATAATAAATAATAAATAATAAATAATAAATAGGTATGAATGTGAGTGTGAATGGTTGTTTGTCTATATGTGCCCTGTGATTGGCTGGCCACCAGTCCAGGGTGTACCCCGCCTCTCGTCCCAAGACAGCTGGGATAGGCTCCAGCACCCCCGCGACCCTCGTGAGGAAAAAGCGGTAGAAAATGAATGAATGAATGAAATAATAAATAATAAAAAAATAAAAAATAAATAATAATGTGGAGAATAAATAGATTACATCAAATATGAACAACAATGTACAGCATAAACAGTAATTTGTACAAATAATTTAAATAATTTAGAATAAATAACAATAATTTAAAGTTTTGACGACTCTGCATTAACTATAAAATGCGTGTCGGATATTATATGTGTGCCTTTTTATTGCAGGTGTGTCGCGAATACCAGAGGGGAAACTGCTCCCGAGGGGAGGACGACTGTCGCTTCGCCCATCCGGCGGACAGCACGATGATCGACACCAACGACAACACCGTCACCGTGTGCATGGACTACATCAAGGGCCGCTGCTCCCGCGAGAAGTGCAAGTACTTCCACCCGCCGGCTCACCTGCAGGCTAAAATTAAGGCCACTCAGCACCAGGTGAACCAGGCTTCAGCCGCCGCGGCCATGGTGAGCAATCCTTGTCGTCACAATCACATACTAGCAAGTCATGTTTTTGGTTGACAGTAGGGACTTCACTCCTGTGATGTTATGTCCTAGTCCACATTTTTAACTTGATATTGACGTGGCCAGGGTCGAGAGCTGGGGGTGAATCGTTGCAATGTGACTCTGACTAGGATGTGCACAGTGTACTGTCTATTATGATTGAAATAAGTAATGAGTGAACAATGTTTTCATTGCTGCGTTCATCCATTTGTGTGTGACGGTAACTAATGTAGACGAGTAGTCCGTAGTTCTCATGATGATCATGTTCCCGTTGAGCAGTAGAGCTATAGTGTCCACACTGTGCATGCCTTAGTCCTGTAATCCCCTTGTACAATTGCATTGATTTGTTTTTTTATTTGTTTTTTTTTCTCACCTATACCCAAACTGCACTGCTGCCCCCATGATGCACCTCTGCTTGCTGGTTTATGTTAATGCGCTTGAACCCCATTGGCCCATTGCCATCATGTGCTCGCTGCCTGCTAATTAAGACTCAGTCGGCTGTCAAATCACTGAAGCGACCCCTCGACGCAACCTTTGACCTGGTACTATGACCTTTCACCTTTTAGCTTGGCATGTTGGCTTTGTTGTAGAGCAGTGTTTTAACCGATGCTATTTTGTTGTCTTTTGTCAGTGCAAATGTCTGTTTTTCCTTCTGTCGTTATTGTGTGGAATGAAATGATCGCGGCTCTTCCCTGTAGGGTACGGGTGTCCAACGTGTGGCTCGGGCGGCACTGTTTTTTTGTTGTTGTGTTTCAGCAAAAAAAAAAAAAGAAACACCAACAACAGCAGCAAAAATGGTAAAATCAGCAGTAATTTTACAAGGATAAAGTACAAAAAAAGTCTAAAATGTACAAAAAATAATGGAATAAGGGAAAATATTTTTATTTTAGGGAAAAAATGCATTATTTTTAAGTCATAATATTATGGGAAACAAACAATGAATAAAATAGGGATAAAAATACTTAAATAATAAAATGAGGTTGCAGAAAAAGTTGTCATCTTACAAGAATAACATGAAAATATGGGAGAAACAACAGGAGAAATGGAACAGGCTGCTGTAAATTTACAAGAATGAATCCAGAATACAAAAAATGTATCAAATGTATTCTAAGGAGAAAAAGTTGCACTTTTATGGAAATAAACATTTAATGTCATTTTAGTAGCAAAAAGTTGAAATATTAAAGAAAAAATTATGTAATATTTAAAAAAAGAAACTTAACAAAATTGAATAATAATTGTAATAAATTAGGATGTGGGAAAGTTTTAATGTTATGGGAATAAAGTCATAAGAAAATGTACAATTATTTAAGAAAAAAATTAAATAATCGGTCAGATCATTTTGATAAACTTGATAAAAAAGGAGGCAAAAAGAAGGACAGAAGTTGACATTAATAATAGGCCTTTCACCTCAATCACAAAGCTGTTTTTAGCATAGCTCCATGTATCGATTCCCAAAATATCCGAGTGGCCCTTGCTTCGTGTTATGGGAATAAAGTCATAAGAAAATATACAATTATTTAAGAAAAATTTTGAAATAATTGGTCAGATCATTTTGAAAAACTTGATAAAAAAGGAGGCAAAAAGAAGAAAGACTGAAGTTGACATTAATAATAGGCCTTTCACATCAATCACAAAGCTATTTTAGCATAGCTCCATGTATCGATTCCCAAAATATCCGAGCGGCCCTTGCTTCCTTTTGTTTTCCAGTATGCGGCCCTCGTTGGAAAAAGTTTGGACAGCCCTGCTTTAGGGGTTCAATTTGAGGGATGCCAGATGTGCTTGAATTCACCAGGAGCCACAATCAATTCATCATCTGTCCTGTCTTTAACCAAAGCAAGTGAGGTTTAGGGAATTAGAGCTTTAACGATGGTAGCATGGCTTCAAGTCTAACGTCCAATTGTTCAGTGTTGTGGAGCTATGAACAATACGCATGAATGTGTTGCTAGTGCACGTCAGGTGGGGGTAAGAGGAAACAGTCTTGTAGCCATATAAGGGGGGAAGGGCATCCCACTAGAACAGATGATTGAAAAGAGATAGTTCACTCCATCACTGAGATTTTTTTCAAAGATGGCCTCATAACACGGGAGAATCTGCATTCACATTGACGCCATTTTTGACCCGAGTGGAGAGTGAACCATCACTTGAACATGGCTTTACACAGTTTATCATGGAGCTAGCAGTGCAGCCTCCCTCTCTCTCTCTGTGCTTCCTACCTGTTCCACCTCGTTAGCAGCTGTTAATTGTTAATGCTTGCTCATGTTGCATCTAGTCAGCCACAGTAGTACTCAGTTAATATTCCCAGTGAAGATAATAATTCACGTATGCTTATTATCCAGTAGGCACCATGCTCCTGCTTGTGTAGTACATGTGTCAGAGTGCTGCTTGCTTGCTACTGATGATATGATCATATTGTTGATGTACACACAAAAGGATGTTGTAATGCTACTTCTATGATGTCCTCTAACATATGTTCCCTTTTTTGTTTTTTGTTGTTTTGTTTTCCAACTCATCTTTTTCTCCCCCCACGCACACACACTTCTCTATCTCTCTGTCACTGACCTTCCTTCATCTGGCTGGGCAGGGTATCGCCCCCAGTGTCATGGCTCCCCTGCCAAAGCGGGCGGCCCTGGAGAAGGCCAACGGGGCCTCTGCTGTGTTTAACACCGGCATGCTCCAGTACCAACAGGCCCTGGCCAGCATGCAGTTTCAGCAGCAGGCTGCTTTCCTCCCATCAGGTATGCAAAACCACATAGACGATGCCCGGATCGGCTTAACCCGGCTCACGCTTGGCTGGAATTGGACAGATGGCGGTTCAGAACATTGTGGAGCCATCTAGCCAAAGTGTGTGCAGTTGTACTTTGCATTGAGGAACGTTACAGAGATGGATGTGTAGATCTTTGCAGTGTAAAAAACTTGTTGATTGCTTTGCATGGCCACTTAGAACAAACCCTCCGCTAATTATTGTTAACGTGAACAGCACGTGCAGACTGGGTGCTGCTTGGAGAACAAATGACACATTTCCACCAAGTGATACCGTCACCGTGTGGTTTGGATTAGGTCAACTTTGATCAGGTTTGTGTTTCCGCTGTGGGGTGTGGAGGCGGATCACCGCAGCAGTAATTCACAATGAATTCAAACCAAGAAAATAGAATGATCCTGAACATAAAACACTTCTCATTTTTGGAAAAAACATTATCTTAAAGTTAGCATCACAAGGCCTCCTCACTTTTTTGAGTTGGTTTCTATGCCCAGGTCTTAGAAAAGTCTTAGATTTGAGTGTATAAATATTTTTTAATTTGTGCATACGTACAGCACCAAATGACCCGTAAATGAACGTAACACTTGGTGGAAACAAGGATTTAAACCGTGTTTACATGACAACAGCCTAGTTTTTGCATTGGTAACTCGTTACTCAACACAGCTGTCAAAACAATCTCCTTATGAGCTGACAGCTTAGCTTAAAACATGGCAATATGCATGCATGGTCAGTTGTTGGTGTCCAAAGTGCGCCCTGGGGTATTTTTGTAGTTTCTGTATATGAAACCTGTTTACAATCTTCTAAATACAGTTTTGAACATTATTAGAGCCCTCTAGACATGAACTAACACCCCTACAGTCACCTTTACAGTCATATTAACCAATATAGGAGACAAAATAAGACTAAAAAGCAATTTTCTGGTCTCTTTATATTGATCCCAGCAGCAAAATACCAAAAATTTCGATGTGTAAGTTGCATCGGTGAATATATTGATATATTGTGGCATGCACCATTTGTTTTTATTTGACAGGAGCCAATTATGAGATATGAAAAACTCACAATGAGCTTGCCAACCCAACTGACTCACATTGTCTTCTTAAAAAAAGTAAACTCATCACACAGCAACTTAACACCCAAAAGGTACCTAGGAAATATACATTACATGTACCAGTATGAGTTTAACATAACAAGCAGCAGCTATTTTAAAATCTACACACAATACCTTTCTGCCAGAAGAGCAGTTAATTGGAGGACAAATTCCATAGATAGAGGGAGGCTGACGTCATTGCAGGACCCCAATTAATGCATTTCACAAGTGCAATACCTTATGGGAAAATTTTGAAATGTTTTTTTTCCCACTTTAAACTCACAGTGGTACATGTTTGTATATTTATGAGGTACGCTGTTAGGCTGTGTGATGAATTTAGTGTTCTTAGTAGGAGGACACCATGAGTCAAATACTAAAAATAAATACTTGCTATGTTTTCAAAACACTGACGTTTGTGTATTCAGGCCTCATCAACACTGTTGTCATGGAAACGCACGGTCAAAATGTCACTAATTTGCTCACTAAAAGTGGTCATTGCTATTTAATGGCTGGGGCTTGTGCTGGATCTGGGATGCTGGATGCGTTGATATCTAACGGTAACTGAGGAGATGGCAGGCTTCTGTACACGTTCACACTTCTCTTTACGTTGTGTTCACAGTGTTTTCATACTTTTAGAGTGTTCCATTTTTGCACCATACTTGAGATATTAACCTTACCCCTACCTTATCTCTCTCCCCCCTCACTCTAACCAACCTTGTGATGGGCTGTTTTGATTTCTCTTCCACCACACCCACTCCCCACACTATCCAATCCACTTCCTGTTGCACTGCATGATGGGCAGGCTCAATATTGTGCATGACCCCTGCAGCCGGCGTTGGTAGGTTCCAGTTCTCCTTCTTCAGTTCTGTGTGACTTCCTGTCTTTGTTTCTCGCATGCGGCGTCAAGCGACTCACCAGTTTAGCGTAAAGCTGTGTGTTAGTTCAATGTTTGTGTTTGACACTTATTACATTTTACGGTAGACAAATATTGAAATGTTACAATTTTTATGTATTTTTATTTATTTTTTATTTAATTATTATTATTTTTTTTTATTATTTTTTATTTATTTATTTATTTATTTATAATTTCTATTTATTGGATTTAAATTGAACTGATTTTAATGTTGCTGTTTTTTCTGTGTTGCTTCACCAAATATACTGTACTCTCATGCTTGTTCTCAACCTGGCTTCTGGCTGGTTAACCTTAGAGTGCCATCACACACCGAGGGATTTCAATTTAAACTTGCCCCCCCCTTATCACCTCTGCTGGATTGATGACTGAATATCATGTGACTTCACAAGATCTCATATCACATCAAGCGAACAAACTCTAGAATTTTTTCCGACCTCAAATACATTCCCATGCATGCATGTCCGTCTTCCTCATTTCCAAAGGAGTTCACTCTATGCATTGGTTTCAGCACCTTGGCACATTTGTTCCAATAGAACAACGGCATGAATGGAGTGAGCCCTGTTTTCAGTCATACAGTCTCGGTGGGTGGAGGCAGGGCCTTTAGAATACACACAGAGTGCAGAAGAGTGTAACATAGTAGAAATATTAGTAGATTGCAATATATTCTCATATATTTTGGATTAAAATCCAATCTTTTCTCATTCTCATTTATCGTTTATCATCTTGCCCACAATATTGATACTTTCTTGTAGTCCCTGCAAACAACACTACACTTATTTTATAATACTGTACTGTATTTTGCTTCTGAAAGATGAGGGCTAAATTACTCATTTCAGTGCGTTTGCTTTTTGTTCGAACCCTAAGATGTGGAGGCATTGAGTACCAAAAATGGTTTATTAAACAAAGGGTGTCCAAAACGTGGAAAAGGCTTAAAATCAAAAGACACACATTTCATATTTCATTTGTGTACTGCCATAGTCAACTACAGCCAAATTTTAATGTGACTATAAAATATCTAAATTTATATGCAACAGAAATCTTTCATGTGTTTTTTTATTATTCAGTATGGTATTGACCATTATCGATGGAAAGCTAGTTCGGAAGTAGTTGATGTTGTTGTTTTTCTTTTCAATGCACACTGATGACCATTTCAACCATTTCTGCCAAACGGAGAATCGGACTGAATTTGAGCTCCATTTGAAACTCCATGGATGAATTCTTTCAGGTCACAGGTCAAATCAGGACATTTTTCACTTATGTTTTAAACAGTTAATGACATTAGCACAAGACTCCCATTGATTTTTATGAATATGTCAGACAAAAGATTTATGTGAAAAAATGTAACATATTTAACGGCAGACAGAGGCACAGTGTAGCGTCCCCACAGAATCACATCCTGTCATAACTTTATTGTGACCTTCCAACACCAAATATGTATCTCCAACTCACAAACGGACAAGTAAAATTTGGTAGTTATACACGCTAAGCATATAATTTTGTCATTTATCAAAATTGTCATATTTCAGTCATAGTTGAAAGTGGTGATTAATCATGATTAATTCATTTGAAAGCTGACTCATCTGCTTAAAATTGACTGGCCTAAGGTTTGACTTGTAAAAATGTAAAATCGGTTTATGCCAAAGCAAGAATTCAGTTAAATCATTGAAGTCAAAGATCAATTACCGTATTTTCTGGACTATAAATCGCTCCGGAGTATAAGTCGCATAAGGCCAAAAATGCATAATTAGATAGAAAAAAACATACATAAGTTTATGTAGGGTAATTTATTTTCCAAATTACTTGACCAAAACTGACATTACATCCTATTGGAAGGCAAGTTGTAACAATAAAAGAATAGAGAACAGGCTGAATAGGTGTAAGATATGCTAACACAATGCTTATTCAGCTACACAAAAAATAAACATAAACACAAAAGGTGTCCAGTGTTTATGTAACATAAACAGTTTTTCATTTATAAGTCGCTCTGGAGTATAAGTCGCAGGAACAGCCAACCAAGTGCGACTTACAGTCCGGAAAATACGGTAGTTTGTTTGAGCACATGTCACCATTATCATTACCAGGGTTCTTCAAGATTCTGCATTTTTTAATTTTTTTTTAGGCAAGAATCGTGTTGACTGAAACAATAATGCTAAATTATCGTATTTTCTGGAGTATAAGTCGCACTGGAGTATAAGTCGCATTTGACCAAAACAGACATTACATATCTTGGAAGGCAAGTTGTAACAATAAAAGAATATAGATGTAAGATATGCTAACACAATGCTTATTCAGCTACACAAAAAATAAACATGAACACAAAAGGTGTCCACTGCTTATGCAACATAAACTGTTATTTCATTTCGAAGTCGCTCTGGAGTATAAGTTGCAGGAACAGCCAACCAAGTGTGATTTACAGTCCGGAAAATACGCTAGCTGTGGTAAAAAGTGACGCTGGTTCTTTTCAGTGTTAAGTTAACCTTCTTTGAAACATTATTTAGTTCCATATTAGACTTGCATTGATTTTTGAGCCATAACCAACACAAGTTATACACATTACATATAATATCAAGTACACAGTACATATAATATCAAATCGCCATCATTTCATCACCTCTTTCATGGTCTGACTTTTCAAACTAAAACATCATCTTAGAGCGACACTGTATTGATCATAGCATAGGCTAATGCTAATGACCGGGACTACATATGGTAGCTATGTAAAGCTAATAGCTTTTGTATGTAGCAGAGAGGTGAAAGGGATCTAGTTAAATTGAATCCCTTGAGGTCTTCCACCCCCCCCCCCAAGTTATGTATGTGTGTGTGTATGTGGCTACACTCTACTCCTCTGTGTATTTTTGCTTACATGATTCTCCCCCTCCCCCAAAAAGTTCCCATGATGCACGGTGGTACTCCAGTCACTGTGTCTGCAGCCACCACATCTGCCACAAGCGTTCCCTTCGCAACTGCCTCCACCAATCAGGTTTGCACCTCAACCGCCTCTCTTTCTCTTTCTCTTTCTCTCTCACTGCACCTGCACACCTGGAGTGGGTGGGGTTGCGAAATAAGTGGTACTCCCTCTTGTTGGCCTACACCTAAGAGTCCAACGTGTGTATACTGTAGTACTTTCCAAACGCTCCTTGGATTCTCTTTCCTTCTTGACAAATGGTGTTTATTGAATATGTGTGTCCTCGTTGTAACTCCCATTTTTGTCCTTTCCCATTTTGAGGACTCTTCCTTATCAAAGTTGACTACCAACGAATACATGCAATTGGTATGTATGAGGTAGTTATTTTTACCCCCCCTTACCCCCCCTTGTACATTCACCATATCCGCACAGCTCATGCAACAAGCTGCTATCTGTGCCCTTTGGTGCTTGGCTTTTTTTTTTTTTCTCCTTCTTTGATTTTTTTTATTTTGAATTTTTTTCCGCCGCTGCTTTCCAGCACGCAGCTTTACCATGTGACCCGTGTCTTTTAGAAAAGGAAACAAATCAACTATGATTCTTATGGGCACATTCTAGTCACAGTCTTTATAATAAGGCTTCAGTTTTCTGCATTATTCTGTGGAGGTGTGCAGGTCAACAACATGGAGGACTTGTTAGATTTGCATGGGGGGGGGGGCACTCACTGACCTTTCACCCCCTTGACCCTGCTCTCCCCCCTCCTTCTCCATGCTTTCCAGAGGTGCCGCAAGTGTAGACTAATAGCTTTTGGACTTTTTTGCCATCTCTTGTTTTTCAGCTGATGTTACAAGATGTAAAAGTGTATTTTTAATAACGTCTATTTGTTGTCCGTCTGTTTTTCGGGTGTCCGTTTGATGACCTGTCTGCTTTTTACTCCCTCCCCCAGATTCCGATAATATCTGCAGATCATCTGAGTAGTCACAAGTACTTGACTCAAATGTAGTTCCTCTCAAGAACAGTGAGTCTCTATTCCAGTCCATTACATCAGGGGTGTCCAAAGTCCAGCCCGGATGCCATTGGTCATTTTTTATTGGCCGGTGGCTTATTCCAAAAAACAGTTAGAAGAAGACAGGGATAATATTAGTGTATTGCAATACATTGACATGTACTGTAGTTTTTAATTGTAAAAGTAAAGGTCAAAGGTGGTCGACCCAGCCTGTTCGTCAGCGTCTGGAGACCCCCCCATATCACAATATCATAAGTGTAGTCATGCAAACTTCATATCTAGAGGGCTGTACTGATGTTAAAAACTGTATTTACAAGGTTTTCTATTCTTTTAACAGTAAAAATATTGCATGTATTAATTCAACTTTGTGGAAATGTACTCATCACGGTTGTGTCAGGAACCGATTAACTGCGATAAATGAGGGATTACTGAACTGTTCGATTTGCATGTCACAAAATTCTGTAAAAATTAGTAGGCATTGTGTTTGGACAAAATGTTAATTTCGGCATACGTATAAGCGGCATCCAGTAAATTTAGAAAAGAAACCAGATCCAGATCCGTTTTGTCGGTATTTGTCATGGCTGGCACGAGTTCATGAGGACCAAGCAACTATGAAAAAACGCACAACAAGCTTGTCAACCAACGCATTGGAAATTGCATTGGTCATTACTCAATATGTGTCATCACACAGCAACTTAACACTCAAAAGGTATACCTAATAAATATACAAACATGTACCAATACAATTTTAAAATACAGAATTTTTTTTTACATTTTCCCATAATGTATTTTGTTTGAGCAAAACCAGAGGAGCACAGAGGGAAGCTAACGTCATTGCAGCACCACATTATGCATTTTATTTTAAACTGGTATTGGTACATGTTTGTATATTTCTGGGTTATAACTTTTGAATGTTAAGTTGCTGTGTGATGTATTACGTGTTCTTTGTAAAAATTTGACCTGCAGGTTCCGATGGTTAGACAAGCTCTTTGTGAGTGCACTAATAGCTCGTATTGGCTATTGCCAAAGTTACCGTTTACTCACTGAATCTCAAGCCGCACAGTATTTAAAGAATTTGTAGTAGTTTTGAAGAAAAGGAGGCGTCACACAGAATTTACAGTATGTTTTTTGAGTACTAGTTCGGGCACCTTTTACACACCAGCACTGTTTCAAATATACTGATTTGGCACTGTATGGTAAAATATGTAAACGATACCCAACCTTAACAAGCAATGGGATGTCATAAGGGAAAATGTTTCATGTCAATCAAATGAGACGTCATATGTTAACCGTGATTTGAAGTACTGAAGATGAGGAACATCACAGGAACATCACAGTTCCCTTTTCCCGTATCCGGCCCTAAAGGGAAAAAGTTTGGACACCCCTGCATTACATTAACCCTCCTCTTGTGTTGGGGTCGGCACCGACCTGTTTTACATTTTAATTCATAAAAAGAATCACATAACATTTGTTTATTGCATCAAGGCTTTTTGATTTTGTCAGGAAACTCTATTTCAACAAAATAAAACCAAAAAAAATTTTTTTACTACATTTTAAAATGGTCTGGTGGAAATTATGACCACTGTATTGTTAGGGTCGGTTTCGACCCGGTTATAATAATATGACTATAAAGCATTTTGAGCCACAACTGAAATCATAAGTGTAGAATTAGCCAACACAATGACAACCAGCTCCTCTTCTCATCATGGAAGCTTCAGGGGATTCTCATTTTGACCGCTTTTCCAGTATACCAGCAGAAAAACAAGGTCCAGACATGTGAGGTGAATTCACTAATTTGACTGATGGCTGATTTCACATTTACAATTTGGATCATGGAAAGAATGGCAAGAAGTACAGTGAACCAAGATCTGGACCTGTTCTGCTTTTTCATTTCACTTTATACTAAAGTTCTGTTGCTGAAAACAATAACTTTTTTTTTTTTTACCTTTTCTTGACATTAATATATATGGGTCAAAATTCAACCCAACACCATAGATGTTTCTTTAGTGATTAATACTAAAATGAGAACATAAATAAAACGAATTGATTTAAGAGATATGTTCTATATCCCTCAGTAATAGCCAGGTAACAAAAGAATTAAATTTATGAATATGATTCTTTTGAGGTTCATGTAACCATTTTTGGAAATTGAAATGGAGGGGTATAGTGACAAAAAAAGGCCTCCATGCCCACACCAAAAGTATTAAAAGCAACATTTTCATGGATGAGGAAGCCTAAGAAGGTAACCAAGACATGAGAAGCAAATTTGATGGTAACTTATTGTTTTTAGTGTATTTTATAGATGATTTAATACATGGGTCAAAACCGACCCGTTACCAGAAAGCTAACACAAGAGGAAGGTTAAAGTATTTTTTTTTTGGTTCAAAAAACAATCTCCCTCTTGGTGTTCCTTGTTCTTACGTCCATCCTGTTTCTCCTCTTTCAGATCAAATGAATGTGTGCTGGCACCGTCCAAGCCAAAACAGTTCAGCCTTTATTTACATAACCTTCAGAATGTCGAGCAACGGGGACGAGGAGGGTCTCATCACATATGGAAACATCGAGGGTGGCATCTTCCCATGCGTGTGTTTAAAAAAAAAAGAAAAAGAAAAAGAAGACAGAAAGGAAGAAAAAACTTGTGAGAGGAGAGGAGGACATCATGGTGCACAGCGGGTCACATCACACCTCTGTATCTTTAAATTGGTTCTAATTGTATTTTACTGGATGCACAAAAGGTCAAAGAGTGCACCTCTGGTACGTTCCTCGACCGATTTTATTTTATATTCCTTTTTCTTTTGAAACAATCAGCCATATTTCATCGTTTACAAAAATGCACCTTGAATTTGAATTGAGAAAGGCACAGCGATTTAAAAAAAAACAAAACAACGATTAGTGCAGTATTGTGTGTACAGCTACTAGTCAAACTAGATGTGGATGGATGGATGAATACAGGAGGGTGGCGGGGAAGGGACATATGAATGTTTGTGGGTAAACCAACATAGTACCTGTGTACCTTGAAAGCACAGCCAGGCTAGCTCTTCTTAGCTCTTCTCACCTTGTCATGTGCCATGGAGGCCATACAGCTCAAACCCGAGTGTTGTCTCAGCAGTGTTATTTGTTTACCAGGTGTATGTCATTTTTTAAAAAGGCTCTTAATGTTGTTTTCATTTCTGATTTAAAAAAAAAAATCATTTTAGAAGTGGGTTTTTTGCTAATTTTTAATGTGTTTTTAAAAAAAATCTTTTATTACTTTTCATAGACTAGTGCTGTTTTTTTTTTTTTGTTAAGGTGTCACTCAAGTCCATTGACTCTAAAGGCCGTTGAAGAGGAAGGTGAAGCTTGTTTTACCTTGTTGTTCCTCTTCTAAAGAGGCTCCACTCTGGAAGAAGCACTGAGCCGCGTGCTTATTGCTGATTGCTCATAAGACACAAAGAAAGACACAAGGTCTGTTAGGTCATTGTAACCAAAAAAAAAAAAAGTACACTTGAATGATTGTTTGTCTGCGTTAGATTTCAACCAAGCAGCCCAAATTTCAAACTTCACTTTTAAGACAGCGGTTCCCGACCTTTTATATTACCAAAATAAAGTCATAAGAAACTTTTTGGATGAAAAAAAGCCCAAATTATTCATGTAACATTATGTTTTAGGTCATTTTTTGCCAGCGTTAATCAGTTTGTTTGTGTTAAAATAACTACAAATTTCCGATTGGATTTGGATGAAATTTTCAGGAATTGTTGCAATGGGATATATGGAAGAACCGATTAATTTTTGTGGATGAGTCGGAATCCAGGAATTTTTGAATGGATCCTATAAAACATTGTGACATAGGACCATTTTTGGCATTTGTGAATGTAATTCCACAAAAAATGGTCACATCACTTGGGAAAAAAAATTAGGGACTAATATCAGAGACTGATCCAAAGACTGTCATAACTCTTATCAATAACTCTAATTTTTGTTTTGTAAAAGCAATAAAACAACTAAAGTTGTGAAATTTAGCAAAAAAAATAAAACAAAAAAAATGTAATATAAAGAGTCGTAATGTTACGAGAATGAAGTTGTAAATTTACAAGAAAAACATTTTTGCTAGAAAACACTTGTAGCGAAATGACCTTTTTCGTATAAATTTCCAACTTTATTCTCATAATGTTACGACTTTTTTCTTGTAAATTTACGAAAATAGTCATAAATTCATGAGAAAAAATCTTAATAATAGGAGAACAAAATTGGAAATTTACAAGAAAAAATCGTAAGTTTCAAAAAAAAATGTTGTAACGGAACATTTTGTTTTCGTAAATTTACGACTTTATTTTTGTTCATTCATTCATTTTCTACCGTTTGTCCCTATGAGGGTCGCAGGGGTGCTGGAGCCTATCCCAGCTGTCTTCAGGTGAGAGGCGGGGTACATCCTGGACTGGTACCCGAGTACCTGGAGAAAACCCATGCATGCACAGGGAGAACATACCTGCGCGCTAACCACTCACCCGCCGTGCAGCCACATTATTTTTGTAATATTAAGATTTTTTTCTTTCTTTTTGAACCTTTTTTATTCTCGTAAATTCATACTATGATTTTTACGATTTGTTGGCATTTGTGCATGTAACACCACAAATGGTCACATCACTTGGAAAAAAAAATACAGGACAAGTTCTACAGGTTCTACAAAATATCAAAGACCGATCCAAAGACTGTCATAACTCTTATCACTATTCTTTGTTTTTTAAAAACGATAAAACGACTAAAGTTGTGAAATTATGGTGAAAAAATAAAACCAAAAAACTTGTACTATAAAGAGTATAAAAAATTTCCGTTTTTTTTCTCTTAACTTTTTTTTTGTTGTAATATTATGACTTTATTGTCTATGCAGTTTTATTCCCGTAAGGTTCCGCGTTTTTTATCGCAACTGGATGACCTTTTCCTTGTAACTTTTCAATGTTTTTTCCCTTTTTGCTGTAGCCCTTAAACTCCTTTATGCAAATCCAACACGAAGAAGGCGCCAAATTTGACCCAAAAACCCTTTGGGTCGGGAACCCTTGCCTTAAGAGGAAACGCGACAGAGGTGACTTTAAAAATGCTCAAAGCCAAACCGACGTGGAAGCGCATCTCTCACTGAGGAATGGGCTTTTTTATGTTCTTCTTCTTTTCATTTGAATTCATTCAACAGTTTTACGTCCCTGTTGTGGTCCCACAGAGGTGTGTTGCGCGTCTTTAGCGATTGTATCGTACCTAACAAAGCCTTAGATTACCACGAATGGGTCACGGCCCGTACTTGTCAATCACCATGCAGGTAAAGAGCACCAATGATGTTTTCTAGTTACTTAGTCACATGTCGCTTATTATATAATAAGAGTAAGAATAATAATATGTTTGTGCTTTTTCTCTTTCTCTGTGTAACAATTATTCTCTTAAAAACCATCAAGCTTTTAATATGTACTACTTAAGGATTTGAATCTATTTGAGATGCATAGTTGTAGATGTTTTTTTCTTTTTTTTGTTTTGCCTTACTATATTACTATATTACTTGACAACATCGATATAGCCGTTGTAGATTTTTGAGGTTAACTTTGTTGTTTTCAAACCATATACATGATAAACATTCACTTCATTCATACAGCTGGATGTCTTTTTCAGTTACATTACATATTTGTTTTTGGGGTTTTTTGATATGAGGAATTTGTTGTGAAAAGAAGAACCATTTTCCTTGTCGCCATAATATAGTTTTAGGGTAAACATTGTTTTCTACTGTATCCATTTCAAAAAGAATATGTCGTTTTTGTTGGAAATATTTCTTCAGTTTGCCCTGAATGTCAGGCCAAAATGAGCAGTTGAGATTTTTGGGGTTATTTGGATATATTGGATCATTTGTGATGTTTTGTTCTTTGTTTGTTTTGGGTCGGTGGGTGGTGAGATTCGGAGCAAGAA
Organism: Doryrhamphus excisus; assembly: GCF_037039965.1. Lineage (NCBI taxonomy): Eukaryota > Metazoa > Chordata > Actinopteri > Syngnathiformes > Syngnathidae > Doryrhamphus > Doryrhamphus excisus. The sequence continues at coordinate 20,472,589 of NC_136362.1, forward strand.
CGTTAAAAGACTTTTCCCTGCTGGTGAAGTCAGAAATGCTGCAGATGATGAGTTCGAACCTAAGGGACGAAGGTTGTGACTTTTTTGCACTTCTGTATATAGTCAAATGAACAGAGACAAATGTGTATCATATTGAGATATTATTTTGAATAAAGAAAAAAAAGATCTATAATTATAAGGAATTTTGTTAGATTAATTTAAATTCATAAATAAATTAGAAGACCAGCTAAAATTGCTTGCAAAGAAGGGCACTACTTTCTCGGCTACGACGGGAGTTTTAGGGCCACGTTGAAAAAAGAAAAACAAACAGATTTCAAGAATAAAGTTGTAAATTTACAAGACCATAGCAGAAAAATAGCAGGTGAGCGTGGCAAGCCCTCACTTATTTACCACTTTTTTCCTCTACATTTATGAATTCATTCTCATAATATTACTTTTTTGTAATTGTATGAATAAAGTCATACATTTTTGTGAAAAAAAATTTAATATTCCGAAATTAAAAGTGGAAATGTACGAGAAAAAAGTTTTAATGTTACGACAATAAAGTCGTAAATTTAGAAAAAAGAACAAAAATTGTAAGTTCACAAGAAAAAATGTCGGAACTATATTTTTTCTCGTAAATTTACGATGTTATAAATTTAAGATTTTTTTCCTTTGCAATAATATGACTTTATTCTTGTAATATTACAACCTTTTTTTCTTCATATTACAACTTTTTTCTTGTAAATGTACAACTTTATTCTAGTAAGTTTCAGACTTTTTTCTTTATTTTTTTCTAATTTTTTTATTTAACTTAATTCTATTATTAGGACTTTTTTTTCTCATAAATTTACGACTTTTTTCTTGTAACATTAAGACTTTATTCTCGTAATATTATGACTTTTGTTTCTTATAAATTGACTTTATTCTCATAAATGTACAACTTTATTCTAGTAAGTTTCAGACTTTTTTCTTCTCAATTTCCACCTTTTTTCTTTATTTTTTTCTCTTTTTTTTAATTTAACTTGATTCTACTATAAGGACTTTTTTTCTCATAAATTGACGACTTTTTTCCTGTAACATTAAGACTTTATTATTGTAATATTATGACTTTTGTTTCTTATAAATTGACTTTATTCTCGTAAATGTACAACTTTACTAGCGCAATACTATGACTTCATTCTCGTAAATTTGTGACTTTATTTCCGTAAATGTACAAATTTTCTTTATTCTCGTACATTAATGACATTTTTCTCATAAATGTACAACTTCATTCTTGTACTATTGCAACTTTTTTATCGTAAATGTACAACTGTATTCTCGTAATATTACGACTTTTTTCTCATAAATTTACAACTTTATTTTGAAATCTCAGATTACGTTTTTGAAAATATTTTTATGTGGCCCTAAAACTCCGTCGTACTTTGCCGATGCGTTCAGAGAAAGCTATGCGCTATTTTCTCTTCTTTTATCAGTGGTTAGTTCTGCCTGGGAATGTTTTAGGGGAATAATGACGCCCCTTTTTGTCCTGCTTAATCTTCCCCTTCAAATGATTACATTATGTCATTTGTCGGTCACATCGCTGCTCCCGCTCCATACAACAAAAATGTATTCCATTCTGATTTGACTGCATGTAAAAACCACAAAGGCATAGATAGTCGACAATAACCCGTACAGTAGATCACATCCACAGTCAGGAGAGAAATAACACTTGTGTGATCAAATAGTTTCCGAGCGAATGTTATTAAAGAAAAAAAACACTCGTCCTTCAACCCAAATACTTCTGCAGAGCCATAAATACTGTCAGCAAGTTGCTTATCAACGCTGTGCACCCAGCAGGTGAAGACGTGCTCCACACCAAATGCACATTTAGGCCAATTCCAGTCATTAAAACAAACGTGAATGTAAAGCGGCTGCTGTATCGTTTGCTATCGAACCAAAGCATCAGATTCTCCAAAAAAAACACATAAACTCACATAAAGTCACTTTCTTCCCTGCTGGGGGCACATGGATGCTTTTTTGTTTGTTTGGATCGCTTTTTACTTGGAAGTGCAACTACCGCTTACATGTTTGCTAACAGTTGCCACACGATGATGTCTGATTTGTTTATGCACATTTTGATTGTTGCCATATTTGACTCTTTGTTGTATGGATGACAAAAAAATCGAAATAAAAAACAATATTTGATTTGCTCATGCAAGAGTTTGATGCCTTTTTGGTCAAAGTGGTTGGTTTTGTGACATTATTTGGTGAAGTATTACAACTTCATGTGTTGTACTTGTGAGAGTGTTAAGGCGGCCTGTGGCACATTGTAAAAAAAAATCTAATTTAACAAGAAACCTTAAAAACAGCAACAAAAGTGGAGAACAAAACAGCAGTCATTTTATAATAGTAATAACTATTTTTTTATGTTGAACGGCATAATTTTACGAGAATAACATTGTTTTAGGAGTATAATGTTGAAATATTGAAGAAGAGACATTATTTTTGTCTCAGAAGATTTTTTTATTGGCATGAAACACAGGAAATTTAAAAACAGCAGCAAAAATTTAAAAATCTGCACTCATTTTACAAGAATACAGTCTAAATATTAACAGAAAAATGTAATATAACAAGAAAAGGGTAATTTCATTATGGAAAATAGCTCCATTCTAGAGAGCATAAAGTTGAAATATCAAAGAAAAAAAAATAACAAAATGAATACTGCTGTAATTTGGGGGGAAAGTAGGTTATGAAAAATGTTCTGTTACAAGAATTAAGTCAAAATATGACAATAAAGTCATCGAGTTAAACTATCGAGTTGTGGCAAAAAGCAATAATAAAAGTTTTAAAAAAAAATAATATTGTGGGAATAAAGTCATAACATTGCAAGAGGAGACTATCAGGTTGTGGCAATAAGTAATAATAAAAGTTTAAAAAATAATATTGTGAGAATAAAGTCATAACGTTACAAAATTAACAAAAAATATTTCAAAAGAAAGTTGAAATTTAAAAAGGGGAAAGAAAAGAGCCAACTTCACACTAAAAATAGGCTTTTTTTATCTATATCACAAAGCTGACATGTAGTTTTTTTAAATTGAAATATATATATAACTTTTTAGCATATCCACATGTGTTGCTTGACATAATATCAAAGTGACCTTTGCATCCTTTCAACACTCACTGTGTGGATACCTCTGGTATAGAGCCTGACGTTATCATTTAAGCAGTCTTTAAATATTGTCACACAATCGAACAAAACTAATATAAATGAAAGATCGGTTACTGGGTATCGGCTTTTCTGTCGACTGTTGATGACGCGCTCCACAACGCGACAAGCATGCTACCTCGGTTATAGCATGTCTGCGGTGTGCAATTATGTCCGTGTTTGGGTTTTGGGTGGTAAATGTGTGTAAGCGATGGTTTTATAAGACGTTGCCAGTTGACGTTGCGCAAGCCCAACACGACGAAAGGACGGCAGCCATGACGCTGGTTCTTTTAATTATCACGGCGGTAGCTTGGCGTAGCATCGACACCGCACAGCCGTCAAAAGCCTTGGGCAAAAAGTCGCACTTCCGGCCTTCACAATTAAAGCAGTGCGCGTTGTCGGTATCTAACAAAATAAGGGCTTGTGTAATGCACCAGTTAGCATCACAGTAAAAAGCATAATGCGGTCATTTATTACACGAGATGTGACTTGACATAAGTTTGAGGGAAGATCTGCTGACAATATCGGATATGGAACATCGCTACCCATAGTATCATTTTAGTAGCAAGGCGGGAAGTGGGGCATTTTGCTACGTGCTTCGAATGCGGGGAAAATAGCGCCATCTTGTGTCCAAATGTTAGTCTAACTTGTTTTTTAAACATAGAAGATTGTATCATTGTCAGCTTTATCTCTTCAAATGTATCGCTCGGAATCTTCAATTGTTTTATGCCATACTCTCCAAAAAGAGTAGTTATTGCCCTCTAGTGGACACAAGAGTAAACTCCCCCATTTCACCATTCACAACCATGACCTCTAATGCGATAGCAGTTTAAGCTGTATCAGGTTGCAGACGTCAGTTTGTTGTCCACCCCGGTATCATGACTAAGTATTTTCCCCATTACCCCTCCCCCCCAATAAAGTCACCAGTGGCATTCAAAACTGACTTTTAGACGCTGTTATTCATTCTCATGCGGTTTGTTCCATCTTAATGCATGTCACACATGGAGTCCTGCTCAAAAATCTCTTTTTTGGCTAAAATAAAGTTGACAAATACATTACCTATAACCAGCTTTTCGTGTTGCTCCTATTTTTGTTTTTTTCTCCACCAGCAGCTGTCACAAAACGTCCTTTTAGGACCAAAATGTAAGCGTTTAAATCAGGTCCACCCACCCCTGTAGCAAATGTGGCTGGTTCCAGACTCGTCGTGGGTCCATGAAGTACCCAAAATGGCCGAAAATACATCCACATACAAACACAGAGGCAACACTGGTTCATAAAGTTAAGTCATAAAACTATATTTATAAATAAAAAGGCATTTCCTTGATAAAAGAGTAGTGTGAAAGACATGGTAAGAATTTGTATCCTATACATTGCAACAGGACAAACTAAAAATGCTGGCGTTATCAGAAGAAAATGTACTTATGTAGTGTAAGCCGGAGGCTCATGTTTAGCACAGATCAACTACATACATGATAAAAACAAAATAACATTCCGACAGTAAGGTCTGTGATTCTCTTGAATGACATTTTTTTCTCAAGCAAATATTTAAAGTCTGAACAAGATTAGTGTTCGATACAGCTTTGTTCATGTTAGAGGTAAGACCTGGACATGTGTGGGGCGGGACGAGGGGAGGGGGCTAGGAAGGCAGGCAAGAGGGAAGAGCAAAGAGAAAAACAAATGAAAAACATCCATGTGAAAAGCGCTGAGTCATCCTCCCCATCTGTCTGTTTCCACCAACTCCCTCCCTCTCTCGGTCTTTGTCCGAGCACTAACTCTTCCCCACTGACGGGCGGAAACTGACAGGCGCTTTGGTTCCATCTTGGGTGGGGGGTGGGATGTTTTTTTTTTTCTTCACTGAAGAAAGTATGGCCACAACTAATGAAGAAGAGAAGCACAAAAGAGGAGGAACATGTTTTTTTTCTCACACAGCACACACAGGACTGATTGCATCCATGCTTTAGGAATCTCGGCCTTGAAATACAGCTGATGCAATCTTCACACCCAATCTGCTACTCTTTCATCTGATCGCCCTCTGACCCGAGTCACATGACATCTACAAAGAACTCTCCAGCGTTGCCCACGGCCATTCGCAGGGACTGGCGTGATGCAGTGAGCTCAGGGGGGACCGAGGCCAGTTCCCTGCCCGGCGGGGCCCCGGGTGCCGCCGTTGACAGATGCGGCGGCTGCGGGGGCAAGCCGGGGGGCCCGTAGATGAGGCCTTGCCCGTAGGCTAACGAATGCGAGTTGGCACTGCGGTGGCTCAAGGAGCTGCGCACGCTTCGCTCGCTAGGGGGAGCCGCGGAGCGCTCGCTGGGAGCTCGGTGGCTCCTGATCTCTGGTTCGCTCCCGCTGCCGCCAGATTTCCGCCCTTCGTTCTTGCTGCAGTTGGAACCGCTGCTTTCTGTGGAGCGAGTAGAGCAGACAGCGGTTATTAGCCACACATAAATCATTGACTAACATGGGCTGCTTGCTCCAAGCAGGGTGCCAGTAAAGGAAGCCACACTGAACTGACCTACTTTTCAGAGATGACATGCTTTCACAATACGGCAACACAAAGACCTCCCATTTTCACACAAGATCCTGGTGGATCTTTAATGCCTAACACAAAAACAACAGCACAGTCTAACCCTTATGCTATACTTTATGCCTTATGGGATAACAGTGAGGCAGGATGTGCGAGCGGGCTCTGTACATACTGGCTGTTACTTAAGCAAACAGCTGCAACCACAATGTCTGACTTTCCACTTCTGCATGGTGAATAAATACATAAAATACAGGTTGGCAGACGGGAGGGGGTGCTGCAGAGATGTTGGCGGGAGTTAATATTTGTGTGCTCTAACAGAGGAAGGCCGTGTTCTTTTATGACTTTGAAGATAGTAACTGTAAACATGCTTCACTGGACCATTCCTGCATTCAGAGACACCAACACCATTGGTGTCCAAACTTCTACAAACCCAAGGATGCAGGGTCCATTATTACATTTTAAAAAAGGGACAGTTCTAGAGTATCATCCCTTGAGAAGATATAATAAAATGAGTGTACTTCACCCACCGCTGTGCTGGCTTCCTGCACTGCCGGCAGCCGGCCCACCATGGAAGGGCTGCGACAGGTCATACGGGTGCGGGATGGGGAACTGGTAGGGCAGAGGCAGAGGCCACGGAGCTGCCCCGGGGTGAGGCAGAGGAGGGAGGGTATCCTGATCTGAGGCGCCCCCACTTGAACCGTCATGGTCATGGAGAGACAGGTGGGTCATATCTGAGGGAGAAATGAACATGAACAGTTTTGGGTTGCGACTAAGAATCGACCAATACATTAGGCCGATATTTGAGCTTTTTTTCCCTTGTATCGGTATCGGCCGATACGCGCGTGGGTTCGCCGATGTATTTTTCAACCGCATGATTTACAGTCAGGCATCCGCCAGGGCAGCTTTGTGTTGCCCCGGGGGCAGAGGACCCTGCAACACACGTAGTCGCGATACCCCGCCCCCACTGTTGAATCACATCAAGGGCACGTTTTCACAAGTAATAGAGTTAGCTTGCTTTTAACACTTTACTAAGCCCATCACATTTCACTGGGTGATCGTTAGGCATAACAGTTTAAGTCATGGTGGGACAACAAGAAAGCCCAAAAACATCACATACCAACGCAACAGACCAATAAAAGCACTCTCACTAGTTGAGCAGAACAAGAATGAACAACTATGCAACTTTAAATGCGGGTTGTGTTATGTGTGTGTGCTCTCTCCGAGCACGCGCACACACACACACGCACGCACAGAAGGAATTGGAGCAGCCATGTCTGCTTATGAGAGGTCTTTATCGTGCACAACACCAACTTTAATGATGAGAGAAATGTTTATATATCGTACTAAATTGTGTCAGTGTGATGTGTTTGTGTGGAGAGATACGCGTCATGCTGCGGAGGAGCAGTATCGGCCACAAATATCGGCCCAAGCAAAATCGGCCATCGGCTAAGGGTGATGGAAAAAAAATCGATATCGACATTGGTCCCAAGAAAACCATATCGGTTGATCCCTTAGGTGCGACACTGGGCGTGTTTTCCTGAGGAGTCCACTTACTGCCACACAGGTCTCCAAACACGTAGTAGCACTGCTCAGAGAAGGTGATCTTGTTGACAGTGTGTCGGATGTAGCCGGCCTTCAGTAAGTTGCTGGCGTATTTACGGGCTTCTCTGCGGTCTGTAAAGCCTTCCACGTGATGAAAGAGCCAGTCCACCACATCAGAACCTAACAAAACAAAAGGACATAAGCATTTACAAGTTTAAAAATGAACACTGAACACCAAGGCCTGCTTTTCCAGTTGTACCAATAAAGGCATTTGCAATGGTGATCTTCAGCCACATCCTGTCTCGCACTTCCAGGCCTGACTCTGGACATGCCATGGCCTTAGCAACAGTTGCCATGTCGGTGTGAATGGAGAGGTGGAAGTCATCAAATCCTGGGAGGATGCAGAGGACACAGAGATTGAGTGTTTAAGTCTTTGTTTCTTCTTTTCAGTGGATGAATGAATGTAAACACGCCGGTCTGCTTTAGAAATCATCATAAATAATGTTTGCTTTCCTGTGGCCTGGATTCAACAGGGAATCAGAATGGATTATACTAGCTTTGTTGAACTTGGACTTCAATCTTGACAACACCTCCAAGCCGTTTAGTAACCTCTAGAATGGAATGTCCTCCCTCCAACACCAATACAGACACACCTACCCATTCAAGGTCTCTTGTTTTGTGAAAGATTCGATTTTTGGTATTTAGGGATTCCCCTCCAGTGGCTACTAAACTGCTTCTAGGGTTAAGGTTGAAAGATTTACTGAAAATAGCCTTTATACCATAAGACTATATCCATCTCAGGAGAGCTTTCTGCTTGTGTGTGTGTTTAGACTGATGCAATTTTCAGTAACAATAAAAGTGTTGGCATGACGTCTTTCACCTTTTCCCCTTCAGGTGTTAAAAATGGCATGGTTGCAGGCTGTGGACATATCCAAAGTATATTTTCAGCACTAAAGCAGAACAAGAGCCCCAAGGAGAATATGAATAAATCAGGTCAAGCAAATGTCATGAGACAAAAGGGTGGAAAATACAGGTCCAGTCAAAGATTACAGGGAAGATGAAAGTTGTGACTTGTGGCTGACTTTGGACATGTGTTACCGAGCAGATGGATGGTAGCTGTGGGCTGAACACAATCAAATCTGGAGCACAGACTAGTCGCTGGAATGCAGCGAGAGGGCAGAGCGCTGCAAGATTTACTAGCATGTCAGAAGTGGGATATTGGTGTTGCTGAAGTTTGGTAGGTCGGTGTGTGGAGGGTGCACTCACATGTTCAAGAATAAAGATGCAGAGGTTGAGCAATTAAAAAAAGATGGAACGAGAAAGGCAAGGGAGACTGGTGACACTTCACATGCAGATGACAATAGGACTTACGTTCAGTTTCTGGAATGGAGCTGCTGATGGAGGAGCTGGTGGACGTGACGGTGCTCATGGAGGGGCTCATGCCGTAAGGGGGATACACCCCAGTCATTGCTGCGGTATGAGACACCCAGGCAGCAGGATCAATTGGTCGAATTGGCTCACCTTTAGAATTAAAGTATGGTTAGTCAGATGACAAACCAGACAGATGAAAACCAAAATTAGTACTCACTTCTCGGCAGAGCAAAGCAGCTCCGTGGATTTGGATCCCAGCATTTGGCCACAGTCAGAGTTATGGGACTGGTAACACACAAACACAACATTTACACATATTGTGCTAAAACACATGTGATAATTCGTCCTAACTAGTGTTCATGTCTTTTGATGAGCATGTGGATGTTACCCAGGCTTGTGCACAATGTCCCTCAGCACTCGAACTGCATCATCGTTGCTCATGTTCTCAAAGTTGATATCGTTCACCTGCAGGGAACCCACGAAAAGACAACAAGGTTCAACACGACAGTCATCTTTTGCAGACATCTGTCAAGTCTGCAGTCTTCCTGATGACTGTGTAGCCTGTTGACCCAGGCAGAGAGACCACTTAGAGGCTCGGGAAACCTTTACAGGTGTTTTTGGTTTGTTCACCAATTAAAGAAAAACTGCACTTTTTTTCCCTCATCGTCCACAATCCTTATGTTAAACATGAACACATTTCTTTCCCTTTTCTGTGCATTCTAACGACAGAAAAGAAGTCAATATGAGCTTGCTAACAATGCATATTATTGGGATACACCTATTTCAACTACAAAGCCCTTTAGAAAAAAAAGTCAACATTATGGTGAAACGCACCAAATGTCTGGCCTTCATCGACCATGTAGGTGACTGGCCTTGATGGCTACAGACCCTTAAAGCGGACCTATTATGCTCATTTTTGGCCCTTTGTATTGAGATGTAGACTCCAGCCCCCTGTGACATCACAGCGTGCACTGACTGGAGACAAAAGTAACGGCGAGCGATTGTGAGGTCTGATTTTTTTCACTGAGGCATTTTTGTGATGCAAATGTATGACTAAGATTAACATCTCTCATCCCCGCCTCCATATTTGTTTGGCATATAGTCAATTAAGCTCTTGCTGGTAAACAAATGTACAAAAAGCAAGTTTAAGCAAAAATGAAACTGGAAAGCTAAAAAAGCTAAAAAAGCCCACAGAATGTGAAATCATTAGTGGCAGGAGTTGGAAAACAAAGGGGAAAAAAGTCAAGTATCTTAAATCATCCTTTGGAGGAACCATGATGGCTGTTAGAAACTATGACCGCTTTCACGCCTTCACTTCACAAAACCGACATGCATCGGCCCTTATGCACATTCCTGAAGTACAAGGTATGCGCTGGCACGCACTTTGACATTCCCTGTGTGCATTTTACAGCAAACAATCACACACACCTGCAATAGCATGTCCCCAGGCTCAATACGTCCATCCGCAGCCACTGCTCCCCCCTTCATGATGGAGCCAATGTAGATTCCTCCATCGCCTCTCTCGTTACTTTGGCCCACAATACTGATGCCCAAAAAGTTGTACTTCTCTGAGGGTCCGAAAGATTTTTTTTTTAGATTTTTTTAGAAATTTAGAAAGATAAGGTATGCAATTACAAATGTATCGCATACAAGTGGCGATATGCATCCATTGTGTCTTCAGTGCAGACTTACCCATGTTGAGAGTAACCGTGATTATGTTGAGAGACATGGTGGAATCTGTGATGCTGCTGAATGATGACGACTGAACAAAACAGTAGTAAAGGATATGAGCTCAATTAAAAATGATCTAAAATGGATACTATGTAGCTGTCTGGTTGTAAAAGCATGCATGAGAGGTGATCTTACCCTGTCCAGATTGGAGGCTTTGGGTTTCCGCCGACGGCGCCGATGTCGTCTCATTAAACGAGAGGAGCTTTGTTCTGTGGAGCTACTAAACCTGCATGAATGAGAAACGGAACTCTGTGTGAAATCACTGTTTCACAGGAACTAATGAGTAGATACTTATACCTATCCAATAAAATACACTCTACTGTTTAATGATGTAGACTTTGTGTGTAGCGCAAACTTTACAAATGGAATGTGCCAACTCTTTCTTTCACTGCAACTCTAAATGTTTCCCTCAAACTAGCAGCTATGGTCAGTGGGAAACGTACAACTCAACAGTGTGAAAAGCTATGTGGGGCATCTGACCTGCTGGTAGCGTCATCGTCTTCTGAATCAAAGCAGGAAGTGGACTCCAGCTCGCTGCTCATGAAAGAAGAGCAGCTGTCGTACTCTGTGACGCCACGTCCCGCTGCCCGTGATGAGTAACCATTCTGCCTTCCGCCTGTGGCGGAAACAAAGCATCAATACTCGTGTCAAGCGGCTAATATGTACTTTCCACCCAAAAAAGAACAGCTAACAGCATATTTACACATCCATACGGCACATATTTATCCACTGTCAAAAGACTTCCTGACCATGGTCGCTGTGTTTTCGCCTGGGCTTCTCCCTCTCTCTGCGTTGCGACACTACGGAGCCCGTCTCAGTGTCATTGTCCAAACTGTCCCGGCCGCTTGCTGCTTTCCCACTATAGATGGTGACAGTGCACAAAAGGTAAGACTATATTAGCCACTGCTAGTATTGCATCATGCTAGCAACAAGGAAGAAAACTATGACTATATGAGGTGAATGAAAGGTAAGAACCATTCAATAAAACCACTCCAATCTACGACTATGCCAGAGGAAAGGCAATTCTAAAACACTCACTGTGAGTAAAAATACACATTTTTTTCCTCCAGACAGTCACAAGGCGTAATGTCTTCATTCTTCTCTTTCAATTGTTATTGTGTTTATCGGGAAGGACTGAAGGCCTTATTCATGAGATGCACACAAACAACTAAAAGTATCTTGCTTCTGCAGGCACACGTCATTCAAAATGCGTCTCGGACTACAATGAAACCCCGCGCACACAATATTCTGTTCATGTACTGACTGGTAAGAAGGTGGTCGTGAGTCTCCGATGCCCCCTGTCCTCTCCAAAGGGGGCGCTGCCTCCAAGTCTGCCACTGAGCCTGCGGAACCAGCATCTGTGTGGGCGCCGTCTCCAGAAACCAGCTGTGATCAGGAGGAGAGAGTCCGTCAGAGGGCAAAAGACTCAAAGAAACTAAAATTCTGTAAATATCAGTACGGCTGCATCAGTAAATTAAATGTTTGCTTGTCAAGGATTAAAAATGAAATAACATTATTAGAAGCCATTTGTGTGTGTGAATCCCATCTTCTTTTCACATTAGTGGGCTTTATTTGCAGTCAAGCATTTTCAAAGTAGAAGAATAGAAGAAGAATGGCTATTTGTTTGATTTACACACACACATTAACACATGATCATGTGTTTATGGGTCATTTCCTTGCAGGCTGTCTCATAACTCAGAGATTACTGATGTTGACGTCTACAAGCAGCCTTTTTCATTCATGTTTTCAACACATTGTGAATCACATTTATGTTGAAACACCACAATTGAGTTAAATGTTTGCTTAGTATGTTTACCACAATTTTCATCCAAATGTTTTGCATTTGTGAGTGATACAATAGTTAAGATAAATTATGTTCAATGCTATTTATTGTGGTACACTGCATCCATTGTGCAGAGTCTGGTTAGACGACGTGGCTTGATGTGCACAAATATAAGCAATGAAAAATAATTTTCAGTTTCTAGCATAACACATGAGGCCACAGGGTGTTGGCCTGCTCCTGTGCTGTGGTGATAGCTGGCCAAGCCCCCGAGACCCCAGGGAACCATCAATCAACTCATTCAAACAACAATATCACAGAGGAGGCAAACAAGCCAACACACAGGAACAGAAATAACATTCAGTGGTTAGTGGAATTTTTAAACATGAGATAAACCTATTCATCTGCAAAAGAATAAAACAAAAAGCTATTTTCATGACACACTAAAACTTGGAATCCTAACCTGCTGCCCAGCATGAACTAATTGTATTTGGTGCAAGAAAACATTCTCAACTTGAATCTCTGACGGCACGTAGTGGTTATTTTGCCCTATCCTGTGATTTCACTTGCTGGTAATCCAATTTCAAAGTCAAAAAAGGGGGAAGTGAGGCTGTGTGCTGTTAAACAGATGCCTTTTATATCATGGAGACAGGAGAACGGTGGCTCTGGGACTTCCAAGTGATGGTGTTGTGTGTGTTGATTTCATGGAGAAGCATTATAGGACAAAATTGCAAGAAAACACTGCGTGGGGTGCAGCAGCAGCCTGGGTTCATTATGCGATAATGATATTATCACGGAGATGCACCAGGCTCTAGAGACGGGATATGGTTGTGCTCATGAGCCGACAAATGGGATTCATTTAGCCGTGTTCTCATACAAACTCCGGTGAGTCAGATGTGGATGTCTTATGCATCACACGAACAAAGCAGTCCGTGCATAGAATGAAAAATAGTACATGAGATGTGTAGTCAATTGACAACCGCTAAGCTTAACTATGCCACAGCGGGTGATTGCTCAAGTTTCAATAACATTCCACCTTCAGACATCTTGTTTACACATTTTGCCTGGCTCTCAGTGCCTCTCTGGCGGCAGCGAGGTACCTTGTTTTTGTCCCATGGACAAGATACAAGTGGCTATCACATTCACGGTATAAAAGCTAACTTGTTTTTTTTTTTATTTATAAAATCACATTTTTATGCAAAACAATCTTGCTCTTGTTATCAGCATAATAAGCCATGTGGCGACATGAGAGGTTGGAATAACAAAAAAAAAATGCACCCACTTAGAGCAATGACAGGGGAAATTACTCCTAGCAACACAAAGTGGGTAGATGCAGAGTTCAAAAGTTTGAACAATGGGATAAATATGACACAGACGCTCACTGTTGGTGTTCACCTTTCTTCATCAAGTTAACTTGCGTATACTTGACTACTCTTAACTTACTATGTATACTATTACACTAGGAGGGCAGAATCTACCGCCATCTGGTTTTATTGTTTGGCCATAGCGAAGAGGCCTGTGCGCTACTGAGAGTTTCAATCTTGTCGAGCTTGTGACTTTTCCATGGTGAAGAAGCCAGTTAATGTCCAAGATTTACGTACAGTCAGTAGATTCTACCATGATGCACTCATAGCTGACAACCAAAAAAAAGGACTCAAATGTATGTGAACTTACCCATGACACCACACGTCCATTAAAGCAGGGCAGCTTAGCGTTGTCATCAGATATTTCCTCTTTTACCACCCTGTAAAGTGAACAAAAACAGGATTTCAGTAAACCTTTACCAAGACAAAAGCACTCTCAGGGTAATAAAACCTGAGGCTGCATTTAGAACCAATGGAGACAGGCAACCACGAAAGACACTGACAAATGGGACAACCTGATTTAATAGTGCACTCACTACACTATTGTTACACAATCCCAGCAACTGTTATATACAATGACTTTAAAGTTGGAGAGTTGAGAACGCTGGTGCAGTGTATTGTATTGTCAAACCAGATCAACAATATAATTCCTGTCTTTTGGTTACATGACTGTGACAACATCTGCATTGGATTAAGAGATAAAATGTGCTCTTGCACAGAGAAATGGGGGCAAATCTGGTATGAAATGACGTTCTGCCTCAGACAGCTGAATCTGGCAGGACTGATAGAATAATCAGTGATGCTTTGAGGACTCTCAGCCTGACAGGTCTCTATTCTTATTCTGTGATACTGTTTGGCTGGCAGGTGTATTTACAGAGTAGCCCTTTACCTTCTCCAACATGAATAACAGTCCTTTCAAAACATGTCGGTCCCACTTGCTAATATGCACAAGTTGCTGCCCCACCCTTATTTGAGTTTGACCCAAAAGCCAACCAAGGGAGAGACCTGGCTCAAGTGTCTCAAATAGAACAACTTGACTCTTTGGGAGGAACTGTCTGCAGGAACATTACACGTAAACCCTTTTTTCAGCCATGTTTCAAACACAAAGACACATGCTCATAAATCTGCCAGAGTGATGAACGGTGCATTCCTGAGTCCAACTCTGCATTCCTAGGACTAATAGACAACAACAGCAGGGGCCTGCTTGACAAACTAGCAGAAAACTGCCCCTCTGACGTTAGCCTGCTAGCTTGCTATACATCTACCAGCTGCTGACAGAAGACGTATCGGTCCCAAGTGGTTATTTTCAGCGTTGTCAACTGAGATTTAAAAAAAAGACTAATTGTTATTTAGAACTTTCACTAGTGCTCACGACGCTGCCAAGATGGCAAATTTGGTACGGGTAAACTAGCCTACGAGCAGTGTAGGCTAGTTGCACAAGCAATGTAAACAAATGGCATGAGACGCTCAACAGAGCTGCTAGCCCGCTAGCGGCTAACAAAGGAACGCTAATGTAGCTAGCAAGTGGTCGACAGCCAGGTGAAGTGATGACAAGCCAGCTGGCTGCGCTGTTGGCTTTTTCCTCCTCTACAGAGGGGCATGAAACGTAAAAACACAACAACGACACACTGCAATCACGTTAAAAATCAGGCCGACGGTTACCCGAAGTCATCGTCCATGGATTTGAAGAAGAATTTGTAATTTGGTTTCTTCAGGACATTTTTGAAGTCTGCCAAAGTGACTTTGTCCGCTGGCACGGACAGTTTCACCAGATATGGTGTCTCCTGGTCGTCGAGGTGGTAGATAATTTTGGTCTCCCCCATCTCGGAGTGCGGTTGAGGCGCAGCAGGCAGGGCGCATCAAGCCGAGGGCCTGGCAGGCTCCCTCTCGGGCCCCGACTCCCCGTGGCGCTCGCGGCGGTTGTGCCGTGGTCCTCCCGGCTCTCCCTGGCCGTCTGACTCGCTGCGTAGCCGTGGTTGCCTTTTCGACGCCAGCTAGCCAGCTCAACCTCCTCCTGTAAAAATGTCCGTATTCCACAGCACACTTTCCGCAAGCAGATTTGCTTTAGTTTCAGAGACTGTTTTATCTTCCAAAGGGATTGGAAGACTGACCTGCAGAACGAAAGGCGAGGATACAAAAAAACTCGATGGTTTTCTCTCGCTAGCCACCAAGCTCGGCTGTTTGGTTGCACACGAAACATTAAATCACTCAAGGCTGTCTCCAAACAACGCCACCTACAGGTGAGGAGGAGACCTGCAGTTATCATTTCACTCGAAGAATGGCAGCGAGTACACACAACGGGCTTCCATACATTTAAGTAATGATAGCTTGTTAAAAAAATATGTTTAACAGACAACCTAAATTGAGTTGGAAAATATTTTCTGTTCCTTCAAGATTAATTTGAACTTGCTTGGCCTTAATATGTGGACATTTCAATCACTTTAAGTGCATTGCTCTTAAATGTTGATACAATTACATGTACTTTGCTTTATTATTGAAAACGATTAAAAAATAAAATGTACTTAATTACCACAGTTATTACCACTTACTTTAAAATGGACATGAGTTTAAAAATTCAGTTAAAAATGTAAAAATCATTAAGAGGATAATTTTTTTCATGTGGCCTTCAAGGCCTGCTGTTGTATAACCTGCAACATAACATTTCTTATCCTCATGAAGGCATCTCGTGTGCAAATATTTTGTATAAGCGTCAAATAGATGAGGAACTTCCTCCAGCAAACACACCCTTGACTACAGAATGAATTCAAACTTAAATATGTACAGCAACCGCAGTTTATTGGACTGAATGAACAGTGATTCTTCATTACAGACAAGGCAAAAATAAACATAGCATGTCCCTCAATGCAATAAAGTGGAAAGGTTTCCAACAAGGAAATTGTATACAAAATGGAGAGTCTGAATTATATACTTGATGTCTGACATTTCTCTAAGGATAAAACATTACTGGTATCATATTCATCTTCATCCGTGTGTAGTAAGTAGGTGGACAATAATATCTTTACGTACAAAAAAGGGAGGAGGGTGTTTGGTCTCTCTCTGTTATTAAATAAATTCCATGGTGGGAGACAGAGAAATGAGTGGAAGGTCTCTAGTCGTCAAGAAAGTCATCATCGAGATTAACATCTGAGGTGTCGATGTCATCTAGCTCCATGTTGTCCAGGTCTACCTCCAGCTCATCCAGAGTCTAAGAATCAAGATAATGACAACATTTGTTCTTTTTTTAAAATTCTACACAAGAAAAGCAAAAGCTTATTTTTAAAAAAGGCTAATAAATTCCACCTTTTCTTTTTCCAACTGTGAGACTGAAAAGATTTCCTTTGGAGCCTGTGGGGAGGCAGGTTCAGGCTGTGAAGGCACAACCAAGGCCTCCTCTGCAACTACTGACGCCAAGGGAGACTCTACAGGCTCCTAAAATGAGAATTGACAGTGTATTACACAATTAGTGTATCAACGATGCAAGATACTGAAAACGTGTCAACAGGATTGACAATGTCTACAAACCGCAACAGGAGAAGTCCCTTTGAGCTCGTATCCTTGAACCTCCTCTAAAATATTTCTGTCTTCATTCGGCTGCGGAAAAAAAAGCAAATGGGGTAGGTTAATTCACACAGGCAAGTTTAAAACCGGGGGACTTCGACATTTAGTCCTGTTCTGTATTGTAGCAACTCACTGTGACCAAGGGATATTCTTTGGCTGGCCTGGTGGCACCTAAGCAGGTTTCTCTGAGGTACTGCTCAGCTGCAAAGGCTTCTTTCAGACCAGGGAACAGGTTTTCATACTCCGTGGGGTCTGCTAAGGATTCAGCAGCCTAAGATGTAAAGAGTTTGTGTTAGGCTGCTAGAAAAGCACCCCCAAAAGAAATAAGCCAATGTCATAGAAGGTTAGCTAAAGTCTCGTACTTTGTTGCAGCAATACGGTTTCAATGGAATAGCAAATCCCATGTAAAGCTCACCTTCTGGTTGACCTTGGCCAGGTTTTCCCTCCACAGTTTGACAACACGGGATACCTGGCTGGGCAGGTAAGTGCGAGCCAGGAAAGCAGCTTCAGGTAGACGGTTCGTTCTTACTAAAAGCTCCAAGCATTGATCCAGTCTGTGTGAAATTCATGGCAGAACAGTTGAAGCGATTAGGTGAGCACAACTCAGCTTCTAGTCCTTCAGTCACATGTTGTACTTACTTCCCCTGCAGGAAGTAGGTCATGAAGGCCACGTTGTTCTTCCCATCCCTTTCTGCACCCTCAGCCAGCTTGCCCACCATCGTGGCGTTACCAGAGGCTGTGGCTAGGAGCAACAGGCCGCCGTAGTCCTGCGCATGATGCAGACACTCCTGGGCCAGGCCAAACTGGCACTTACTAACAGCAAGCTCTGCCAACTGCTTCCACTTCTGCTCTGACTGCAAGAGCCAAAGACAGACATTTATTTGAATTTTTTTTAAATTGAGGCGAGAATTAAAATAAATGACTTTAGTTACTTCTGCTTCGACAGCCAGCTGGTAAGCAATCTTCAACTCTCCCAACTGCAAGGCCAACTCAAATCTGTGCTCAGGGTCTGTGGACACTGCTAATGCCTGCTGCTTGAAACCCTGTGGAGCCGGGAAAAAACAGCCTAAATAAGTAAGCATGGCTCGGCATAGTAACTAATAACTAAGAATCAACAGTCAGTAATAACAACAGGCTACTTATCCACCAAGTGCTGACCTGTTTCTCCAGGAAATGGGCCACTCTGGTTCGTTGTTCTTTAGGAATTGTAGGAAGAACCTTGTCAGCCATGCTAAAGTCCCTCCTCATGACAGCAGTCTGGTACTCCAAAACTGAGACCAGCAGGGAGTAGCTGACAATGTTGAGCTCCTTGTCTCCCAGGTAGAGACGGTCATCTTTGGGTATGTAACCCAGTAAATACATGGTTCTGCACAGAGTCAAAATTAAAGGCAGCTCAAGATGATGAATTGAAATAAATTGTAAACCGTGAAAAATATCTGACCTGTCCAGGTGAGCAATGGTAACAATCTCTCCACCCACAAAGTAGTTGAGTCTGTTCACAGAGCTGGTGTAGATGAAGCAGTCACCCACCCAGAGTCCAGTCTTCACAATCTCCTGAATCTCTCCCTGGACCTGAACAGAGAAAAAAAATCCAATATTGAGAGGTAGTCCTGAGGATACAGCCTTCCGTGCTTACACACACTTTATTAAATAACCCTTTCATTTAATTACTGTATGTAATCTTTTTATTACTATATTGCATTTGTCATTCATGTGTTTGTTGTGCCCAGAAATTGAGTGGGTATGATTTAGGTATAATATCCAACTTACACAAAAACTCAACTTACATCACAATGTAAGAAAATAAAAACTGTACTAAACTAAACTGTACTTACAATGTATGAATTGTGTGTGAACAAAGCCATGATACAGCTTGAATTTGAAGATAATTCGACTTTTAAACCAACGATTTTGGTTCAGGCAAACCCAGACACTAACCTCAAATGCATCTTCAATGCCGTCCTCAGTCACTCCCTCGTTGTTCTCTTGTGAGGCAGCTACTTTTTCTGCCAGGTAACGAAGGATGAAGAAAGACTCTTCTGTCGCGATGCACACCAACTCACCAGAGTCTGACCAGAAGATCTGCAGGCATGGAAAGATAAAAAGATAAATAAAAAGGAATGTACATAGGTGGGTTTGATCATTGGTAAAGCAGACATTATTTAACATACAATATTGCAAGAACAAATGAAAGACCACCAAGTAAATAGCCATGAAACAAACAAGTGAATATCAGAAAAAGATCAAGTACGACGAGTCTTACATGCTTGGGTTGGATCTCAATGCGGCGGATCAGTTCAGTGTTCTCCCAATCATAAAATGCCAGACCATTCACTGACCTCACACCAAGCAAGAAACCTCCATAGATCCCTGCAGGTTTCAAGATAATACAATTTTTTTTCCCCCATCACATCATACTTTAAGAATCATTTTTAATACAGCGACTTACCTTCAGCTCCAAAGTCAGGCTTAAAGGATTTCTTTTCTTTGAAATTTTTAAAGAGTTTGACCACACTGTTGCTTTCTCGAATGGCATATCTGTTCAGGCAGAATTGGCTCATTATCCATTACAGAAGACATTTAACAGTAAAACGTATGGAACAGTAAAGCATCCCAGTTGGACTTAAAACTTACTCTGATGAATCATGTGCCCAAACAAATTCCTGTGCAGAGCCAAAGCTCTTGTTCCTCAGAGCCATGGCAGTGTAGATGATGTACTCTCCATCGCCACACACCACAACAAACCTACACATGACAGCTCACAATGAGTCACAGTTGCTCATAGAGATCTTTAATGGTTAGTGCCACTTTTAGCGCTACAAACATACCTCCCGTTCGGGTTGTGCTGGATGGTTTGGGGGTATATTTCACAGCTGCCCATATCTTTCACAGCCAATGGAAGCCTCTCTCCGTCCTTGATCTCAGCATCTCCCATTGCCTTCAAGTTGGCCTGCTGGATTTCACTGTGCTTGGCCCAAATTATTTTCCCATTGGTGTCCATTGACATGGCCGGCTCTTCACGACCCACCTTTAACACAAGGTAAATTTGTGTAAACCGACTGCCAAAGCACTTGTGGGAGAGAACCGCACAACTTTTAATTATTAAAAATAGTGTCTTGTACTCACTTTGATAATGATGCTGCCTTCATCATAGCCCAGTGCTACATTGTTGGATCCCCTGAGGCCACACACGCACCACACTCGCTCCATGCCATAGTTCAGGGTGCTCTCCAGGCGGTAAGTGCTCGAGTGCCAAATACGTACCGTACCTGAATCAGTAAAATACACAGCCAAGATCAGCGAGGCCATATGAGAGAGCAGATGAAAAGGAACACAAAGGATAATCTAGCTCACCATCTTCTGACCCAGTGATTATGATTGGCAGCTCTGGGTGGAAGCTCACACAGGAAACATTCTGTGCATGACCCTCCAAAGTCTGAACACAGGTTTTATTCTAAAACAAAACAAGTACAGACGATGACATGTTTTATCAACTATCTAAAATTAGCAGTGAATCTTGCCCCAAATAAAAAGTATTGTTGAGGCAATAGTGGCACAACAATGAGTTTTACCTGGTAGTCCCAGATTTTGACTTGGCGGTCATCAGCACCTGATATCAAGTAGGGCTTGTCCCCTCCACTGTAGTAGTCAATACAATTGACTCCTTTGTCATGGCCTTCCAAAGTGAAATTGGGAGAGGAAGAGCCCAGCTGCCAAACCTGAAAGAATACAAAAGCATGGCTAAGTTCTTAGTGTGATGTTAGATTAACGACATGCTCTCACCAAATACATCATAAGGCGCACTTGCATTAATGAGGGCCAATAAGATAAATAAATAGCCCAAAAAGCAAACAAAAAGTAGATTTACATTTTCAAAGGCAGATTTTTAGAGGAACATTGTGGACCAAATGTCGTGGTTGGTGAGTCGGAAGAAGTCCATCCTACCTTGATGGTCCTGTCTAGGGAGGCACTGGCAAATTGATTATTGTCTTTAGGGTTGATGACAATCTGCATGACATAGTGGGTGTGGCCCTCAAACACCTGGCTGCAGGACCACTTCTTCTCCCAGTCCCAGAGCTTGATCAACATATCATCTGAACACAAACAATATATGTGTATGCGGATGGAAATATATAACAGTGTGTTTTTGAATGGTACTGGCATACCGCTGCTGGTGAGGATGTAGGGCTGGGTGGGGTGGACAGCGATGCAGCGGATGTAGTCAGAGTGGGCCTCGAACATGTGAACACGCTCCAAGGTATTGTAGTTGAACACTCGGATCTGCATGTCATCCTGTCCAGAAGAGGGGTGGGGGGAGTTTAGTGTGACGTTGACCACAGCGAATATAATTGTATACATGCACAAAATTATTGAAATGTTGTGGTTAAGAACAAAGCACACATGGTTAAAATGCATGATACTCACTGCTCCTGTGATGACCCAGTTCTTCCTGGCCACAAATTTGGATGCTCTGACAGGTAGATCGCACACCTCAAAAGTCTTCACCAGAGTCTTGACATAAACAAAAAAAGGATTTCATTTGTTTCATTCTCTAAATGTCAGTCAGCAACTTCGCCGAAATGTTCTCATGCATGTTTCACCTGCGTCTCATGGTTCCATACACACACGCTTCCATTGTATAGACTCGCAAGCATCCATGGTTCCGTTGGATGAAGGTCCACACTCTTCACTCGGTCAGACCGAGCTGTCAGCCTTCGCTTAATGTCAAGCCTCAGCGGCTGAAACACAGTGGAATCATGTGTGGTTTCTGGACGGAGCCGTTACATTCAAAAAAGCATTTAACTATGGCGTAAAATAAATGACGCTGATAACAAGGCGATATAACAATTTAACATGGTAATAGTGTCACACACCGCACAGACTGCTATTATTTAAGGGGTAATATACATTACATTAATTCTTTCAACAAAATAATCTTTAAAACAGCCAAGTTTGCAATCATTCGTATCGATAAGCACTTCTACACACTAGCTAGCTAGCATCGCTAAGCTTAGCTATGAGTTATTTAACATGTTTAAGAATCCTACACAAATAATCCACTCTAGCTAGAGTGAATAAAACACGATAACATTTCCTTTTAGCTTGCTTACCATTTTTGTCACTGTTTCGTCGACACAAGCTCAGATAATTGATTTGCGAGCAGTAGCAAATGGCATCCAAATGTTGCAATTTCAGTGAACGGCCAACACTGGATGGATACTGACGTGGAACTTCCTGGGATACAAATCTCGCGAGAGTTTGGGCGTACAGACGGTAATGTGACGTGGACGATAAAGTCAAGTCACTTGTTTATATATGTGCTGGATTACATATGGAGTGGGTGGGGTTGGGCGTTCGTAAAGTTTTGAAGATTTTTTTTCTTTTATTTCAATATATCACTTTCAAAACTGGTTGATTCCATCTGGTGAGGGCAGCCAGCGAACACTGGCATTTGAACACACACATCATAACGTCATCAAAGCTCACCTTTATGAATTCACACACAGCTCCAGCATATATAAGGACGAGGAGATAGAGGAAATGTGCAAGTACACGTCTATCTGTGGAAGCGTAAGAGAAATGTGCAAGTACACGTCTATCTGTGAAAGCGTAGAAGAAATGTGTGTATGCGTTGAAAACTGTGGTGCATTCAATGACCATTAGATAAAGTACGAAAAAACTGGTTTCAACCGAATTCATACAATTACTGTAGACACACACAAATATAAACTCATATTTGTTCAAATAAACAAATAATATAACTGAAAAATATCAAACTGATCACATTAGTATCTATAACTGTAACACTCCGCCCACCTATCAAACAAATAAATCTCTGACCTTGTCAGCAATGATCAATCAAGGAGGATCTCACTGGAGACGACCCTATAATGAGGATAAGCGTATAGAAAGTGGATGTATGGGAAAATACTGCGTGTTGGGAAGTTAATCAGCCACATCACTTCTTAAAGATATTTATTGAACCAAATTACCAAATGACCTCTTAATCGTGTAATGGATACAGCCATCCATTTTCCATGTCTTCATATAGGATTAAAATTGAAGAACTGTATTGTACAGTCTTGAGGTCACACATGAGGTGGAGCCTATTATGAATGTACTTTATAATTCTAAAAATGAATTACCGACCAGTAATAATAATAATAATAATACCATTGCAACAGTTTATTTTTTTTACATTGTGTCTTTAATGCTAAATACAAATTGTACTCCTTAAAAAGCAAAGGTGCCCACTGGGGTTAAGAGCTGTGTGTCAAGTTTACTGCGAGCCAACTATACAGTGTAACTTGTTGGGGGATGGAAAGAAAAGCAAATATATAGAGGAATATATTATTCTTTTCTCTTGAACACCTGTAGACAAACTGCATCTTCACATGTCAGCTCCTGTGATGAGAGGGGATGCGTTAGAACAATGACAATAAATTATTGATCATCAATAATACCCAAATTTTCCACAGCAGTGCTGCTGACCCACCAGGTACATTTTGTCCCCTTGGATCCAATGCTTCCAGCCTCGATTTGCTTTCTCTCCTTTCTGGGTGCAAACAAGCTTGTCCCCCTCCCAGGACACCAGACTCTAAAAGTCACCATTAGATATATTTTTTATACAGTAAACAAAAAAGCTCATATAAAATATGAATTCACATTTTCTTCATGTATCACTTGCCAATGAATGGGATTTTCTTATTTCTTTTTGTGAGAGTCTTTACTCTTGTATAAACAGAAAGACAACTGTCCTTTCAGCCATTTTCTATACCACCTTTCTTCATTGGAGTCATAATTAAGATGGAGCCTATCCCAGCTGTCTTGGGGCGAAAGGCGGTGTAAACCAGTACATTCCAACAAATGGATTGTGGTAGAAAGACCCATACTCACACGTGGAGGACATGCTGACTCCACAGAGAGATGCCCAAATGGAGATCTGAACCCTCGAAACATCCAAATGCATCAATTTAGGTAGCTAGGAAATGACATGTGTGACATAATACTGTGTGACATGGTATCTCCCTCTTCCCCACAAATAAATTGGAGGCTAACTCGTTAGCTCTGTAGCTTGTTATATGCTATGAGCAGCGGCTGTCTCTTATATTCCGTAGTCTGCGCAATTTGGTGTAAAGAAAGTACTCCGAGTGTAAAGGTGACTATAGGGTTGTTATTTCAGAGCTCTAATAATGGTTAAAAACGTATTCAGGAAGTCAAAAGATAACCATGAAAATACAGTGGTCTATTAAAATTGAATCATACTTTGCGGAAATTCAAACACAATAAACAAGGAATGACTTGTATGTCGCCTGTCACCCAAAGTCAGCTGGTATAGGCTCCAGCTTTCCCATAAGTGGTATAGTAAGTAGACAAACAGAAGACTGGATCAATAATAATTCATTCATTTTCTACCGCTTTTTCTTAACGAGGGTCGCGGGGGTTGCTGGAGCCTATCACAGCTGTCTTCAGGCAAGAGGCGGGGTTTACCCTGGACTGGTGTCTAGCCAATCACAGGGCACATATAGACAAACAACCATTCACACTCACATTCATACCTATGGACAATTTGGAGTGGCCAATTAACCTAGCATGTTTTTGGAATGTGGGAGGAAACCGGAGTACCCGGAGAAAACCCACGCATGCACGGGGAGAACATGCAAACTCCACACAGAGATGGCCGAGGGTGGAATTGAACCCTGGTCTCCTAGCTGTGAGGTCTGCGTGCTAACCACTAGACCGCCGTGCCGCCCATCAATAATAATAATTTTGGATATATGTACATGGAGAAGTTGGAGGTCCACCCACCTTGACAGTTCTGTTGTCGAGTCCCTTGGTGTACTCATCAAACTCCACCCCCACGGTGAAGGCCAGCTCATAGTTCCTGAAGGTGCTCAGTGTTTTGAAGTCAAACATGTCACCCTCTTGGACCACCACTTTGGTTTGGGACAGATAGGCGGCTATTTTCCTCGTTGCAAAGTCAATATCTATCATAAGAATAAACAAACATTAACACACATTAGGAAAGAGATTGAATTCATGTTCAAATGTCATCCTACCGAGTGCTTTCATGTAATCGTCAAATTTGTCATTGCTTTCCAGTATCCAATTCCCGCTGAAGTCCACAGGCATGGCGGCTGATGGTTACGCTGTAGTGAGTACAGTACGGGACTTGAGGCAATGAGAGGAGGTGAAAGGTGCAGGGTGCTTTTATACAAAGAAGGGGGGCGGGGGTTTGAGGGCAGACAGCTATTGATAAGCCACTTTATAGCTTGCATGGGATTGGCAGGGACAGTTCTTTTGGAAGGGGGAAGCTCACTGGGGGGAAGGTTCCCGAGGACACACACAAACATTGCGCATACACTAGTGCAGCGTACAGTTGCAAAAGTGCTGTTTTGTAACTCCAATGTCTGACCGACTTAGATTTGAACTCAAAGGTTGATTTAGTTCGGCTGAACTTGTAGTAACTCTCAAAAAAGACCCTGGTGACCATTCCCTTATTTATTTTTTTTCCTTTATTTGGGCAAATATATGAATCATTACAGTGTATTTCTTACATGAATCAAAATATAACTTTCCATTATTTACAGTTGTATTCAACTATCTGATCCCAAGCCCAAAAGAAGTAGGCTGAAACAAAAGCTTATAAATGCCTACCCCTTTTTGCAAGATATAATCATGTTCATGCCACTGTCTTGTTCTCTCCTGTTATTATTATCATTGTATTATTTTTATTATTATCATTATCATTATTGTTATTAGCATTAAATGTTTTGTGTCAGTCAAAATAGCAGCCTTTAGAAATCAATACCAAAATGTAACAAAATAAACTGATATGCTGGAGCCTATCCCAGCTGCCTTTGGGCAAGAGGCAGGTTACACCCTGGACTGGTCACCAGCTAATCACAGATGATTGCATTGGATGTCATTGGATGTCATTAGACTGCAGTGGGGATAAAGGCTTTAACAATGCTCCATAATCCTCAAATCTGTATCAATTATAATCATCTGACTTGAAAGAAGGTTGTTGACCACCTATTTGAAACACAAAACACATCGAAATGAAGATACACTACAAAGAAAGGCACTTGAACACTTGAAAGAGTAGTTTTGGTTTTCTTTTATTGATTGATTCAGTTTATCAGTGACACAGTCCCAAAAGAACCGGGAGGGATATAATATATTTACACACATTTTGGGGGTGGGGGGAGGACTGATATCCTGTCCCTCGACTACACTCAAAGCTTCATTGAATAAATTATTTGTCTCAATTTATTAAGATCAACCTGTTTGGCTCACGTCAATGCATCCGGAACCAACAATGCGGCCCACCCATGTGATATGCATGCTTAGCGCATGTAGATGTGATGATCCAATCAGCACCCATCCTGAGTCAGTAGACAGTATTTCTGGGATGATGCATCATATATCGTGACCAAATTACGTAATGGAAGCCTGAATGGACCACCAGGGACGTTGGATGCTGTGTCAGTTGCAGGGTGGTACCATCTTGTTGGCTTTAGGAGGCACTTTAGGTCTTCTTGAAGACCTGCTTTGAGACCACCCCCGCAGCTCTCAGCTCCTGCAAATAGACAGAGCACAATGCACAACGTGAGATGTATTGATCAGAAAGTTTTGTTCACCTCAAGAAAGTTGAATGCAGTCGTCATTCGTTTAGCTCAGTTAATTGGCTCCAGAGTTGACTGCGTTAAGTGAATTTCAGTACAGTAATAAATGGGATATTTTCATAGTTATGGCATGTAGTTGCCTTTACATTTGTGTTACATTTGTGTTTTTCTGGACATCGTACTTCCTGCGTTGTCTCATTAATGTATTGTAACGGTGGCTTCAATGGCTTTACACTAGTATTACCCAATATAGCAGTGATTTTCAACCACTGTGCCGCGGCACACTAGTGTACCTTGAGAAACCGTCAGGTGTGCCGTGAGGAATTATCCAATATCACTTTTTATAATTAACATTTATTAATCATCATTTGCAAATATGATGTCAATAGCCATTATGTCAATAGTATACATGGACTCAAATATTCCAATTCACTTTGGTTTATTTGCTCAAACGGAAAGAATTGAGCAGGGGTGGAATATTCCTTTAACCAATCCGATTGAGGTATCTTGTACCCGCTCAAACGGAAAGTTGTCAGGGTGCCTTCTTCTTCCTGGTGTTTTTCTTCTTCTGTTGTTTATTGGCGGTTGGCAAGCAGCTTTCGTATGCATTACCGCCATCTGTGGAACAGAATCTAAACCCTTCTATACGCCATTCACAAGTGCAGTTTTATTAAAAAAGAAAATATATATCTATATAAAACATGTCCTGAGTTTAATTATAAAATATTAGCAAGATTGAATTTGATCTTTTCCTGTTTAAATTGATCCCGGGTGCGTTCTTTCAGCGCATGCTCAGATATGACGTAACACGCAGATCCAGACGTTCTTCACTTTTAAAAATGGAGGCCAGCAATCGGCACTGGACTAAGCAAAGTTTGTTTTTGATTCAAACTAAATTTCAAGACTGGACAAACGAAAAACTGGCAATACGGAGTTATTCCAACAAGTGAAAGAAAAACTTGGGGAAGCCGGTATCACGTGATGTTGATGTTTACGTTTTACTGGGCATGCCCTATTGACTATTCTGGTTGATTTTCACGGTGCATGTAGACAAGAGATTGGAATATTCCTTTCTATGGATACCATTGTTTCCCGAAAGGTCATTGGGAAAGAGAAAAAGTGGTGATGTAAAAACGTGGCTACTGTGGAGTGTCTGTGGTGTAAAGACTGGCAGAGCAATGTAATATTGGTCCGTGTGGCAACACCTACCTTGTTCCTCCCATAGACTTATTGATGCACGTGTGAGGTCGTGGTGACATTTTGGAACATTTTTGGTTAGTGGTGTGCCACAAGATTTTTTCCAATGTAAAAAACGTGCCGTGGCTCAAAAAAGGTTGAAAAAAATATATTGGACACATAATAGGAGTTAATAAGCGTGAGTGACAGTAAATGTGTTCCCTTGCAGACCTTAGTGGTGGGTGGACAGATGTGTAGAAGACAGGAAGTGTCTTCCGAAGTTTGAGCTCTGGCGTGGGTTATGGCCCAAACAGTAGCCAATGTTATTGTAAGGACTTTTATGTTATTATTATTGAGTTTTCAATCAGCGCTGGCCCCTTGTCTCAATGAACACCGACACCTAGTGGCCAACGTAGAATACTACATTCACAATTACAATCAAATTCGTCCTCTGCCTTGTGATGGTAAACCACATAGAACAGGGGTCTCAAACACGCGGCCTGCGGGCCACATTTGTTTGAGGCCCCCGCCATTGATATGAAAGTTTAATGTTAGTGCGGCCCGCGCAAGTTTGATATGGATGCTGTATGGTATCATGTACCCAGAAAAAATTATGTTTGATTAATGTTCATGTTAAAGGTTAAATAACTGTTAATAGTTATCCTCCCTATCCGTGTGGAAGTGGTAAGTTTTTGGCTATTTAAGTTTAAAGGAAATAACTTGAAGGCTACCGTTTAGGTCGCTAGCTCTCTAGTTTGCGAGTTAGCATGTGTCTCAAGACCCTGCAGTTGCGCAATATGTTGTAAATAAAAAGAGTATAAATGTGACTATAGTCGTGTTTTGTCATGTCTACAGGGCTCTAATAATGCTTTGTTCATTTTAATCTGAAAAAATAATTTGTCTACCCACCAACTATATGTGGTTTAAGTTTTTATTATTTGACGTTTTATTATTATTATTATATTTATTTATTACTGATTGATTGATTTTCTTTATTCTTGATTTATCTATTTTTCATCTTATTTTGTGCAGAAAAATAAAAATTAAGATATTTGAGAACAGTGGAATGTTTTATCAGAGCTTTTATTGTAGAAAATCGGAACCAAAGCACTGAAAAAGTTTGTATATTTTCCGTTTATAATAAATGCGTTTTTTTTTTTGGAAAACCTGATGCGGCCCAGCCTTGCCCAGACCCTAGTTCCAGTGGCCCCCAGATAAATTGAGTTTGAGACCCCTGACATAGAATATGGATGGATGGCTTTTTGCGCTGTCTTGCAATAGCAGTCTCTACCACCAGAGGTCACAGTTGCTCTAAAATGAAGCGCTATTATTATACTCTACCTGAAAACCTCAGCTGGGCATCACTTGAACAAAATAATGAGGCTGATTAGATTTTGTTTAAGCATTGATAAGTGTGATCACACGGAAGGAAATCTAATAATGGCAAGCTAGTGGTATTGGCCATCCCATTAGAAATTCTTTTCACTTGTTAATGCTTTCATTACAGACCACAGTGGGGTATGTGATGAATCCAAGAGAAGTTATTGATGTGTTTGTATTGCAAATTATTGCTACATAATGAAAGCAATTGTGAGTGTGTAGCAAATGTTAATATAGTTCTTGATGACAAAAGACAAAAGACAAAAATAATGAGTTTTTATCTCACATTTTCAATTATTCTTCCATTTGATTCGGACTCTGGTGTGCACATCAGACATCTAAAGTTAATCAGAGTTGCATGAGAAAATATATGTGCTGAGAGGCATTTAGGATTTGGATTAAAGTGTCCAAATGTGTGATTAATATTCATAGCAGGGGGTGATGTGTTCTTACCAGATGAAGCTCATCTCCTTCCACCCAGTGGGTCCAGCCTCTTCCTTCAATCTCTCCTTTCTGCACACACACCAGCTTGTCTCCCTCCCAGGTGATGGTGGTCTGAATTTATTTACAGGCCAGGACGACACACATTTCAGTACAATACCGCATATCGAAATGGATGCTTCACAAATGTAAACATATGTAAGATGCACGGCCTTCCAAAGTTACGATAAAATCAGCTAATAAATGTTGTATGTGACCTTCATTTACTCTGAGGCTTTGAACAGATTACATCTTATCTATAATCAGCAAACACACAAAAAATGTATTTCTCTCTCAAGGAATAGCAGATAATCTTTGATCCCTTTCAGTATTTGGCGTTCCAGTCTGATTACATAAAATTGGCTTATTTCTAATAAGAAGAATCATTCTTCATACCTGATTATATCTGTTGCACATTAACATTTGCAGCTTGAAAGACTGATTTTTATGCACCATTAGTACAATCTTACATTGTATGTAAATACATTTTTACTCTTTTATATTATATATACAATACACTCTTACAAAAGTAAAATAGCAATTCTAAGTGTAGTCAGATTTCAAAAAAAGGATGATAAAAACTACTCTAAGCACGCTAATTAAAATAATATCAGTTCTATTTAAATCTCGTAAATTTGTGGGGGGACCTTGATCTGAAATCAAGGTCAAAAATATTTTTATTGGACTTTTTTCATGCTATGTTAGACTCATTTCTTTATTTCAGTACTAAATACCTAAAAATATAATTTAAAATAAACAAAATAATCTGAATAATCTAAATAAAAAATGACTTTCCAAAACGTTAGGAATACAAAAATGATGATATAATAACAATAATAAAAACATATTTTTGGTATTTTGGTATTTTCTGGTACTTAATTTAAGCAAGGCAATAATCCCTTGTTTATCACAGTCAATTTGTTCCAGACCTGACTGTGATAAGTGAATATCAGTGAAGTAGGATTCATTCATTCATTCATTTTCTAACGCGTATCCTCACAAGGGTCGCAGGGGGTGCTGGAGCCTATCCCAGCTGTCTTTGGGCGAGAGGCGGGGTGCCAATTAATCTTAAATGTTTTTGGGAGTCCGCGGAGAAAACCCACGCATACACGGGGAGAACATGCAAACTCCACACAGAGATGCCCGAGGGTGGAATCGAACTCTGGTCTCCTAGCTGTGTGGGGGCGAAGTAGGATTCCTTATCTATAAATGAATATTTTTGCAGTTTGACCAGTGTAGGATACTACATATCAACTAGTCATTCAGACATTTTTATGCTTGAAAATGCTCAATTTTGCCCAATAATATGTAAACTTTGATTATATATACATATTTTTGACTAATAATCGGACATAGTCAAGCACAAAACAGCCCAAAAATTATTAATATATTTTGATAAACCATAACGTGGTGAAGGACGGCTGTTTTTCCATGTACCTTAATGAAAATTTGTTGTCGACCACCTTATTTACAAACCAGTGGTTTACAAACACAGTCTGCTACTTGGTACCCGAAATGCAAAAGACGGGGTTAAATAGTGAAATTGCTATACAACATAAATATACTTACCATGCATTTCCTATCATCCACGCCAGACAAATCCTCCTCAAACTCTTTGCCCACATAAAAATCCATGTTGTAGTTTTTGAAGGTACTGAGGGTTTTGATGATGATGTGATCCCCTTCATGGGCGATGTCCTTGTCAGGCTTCAGCAAAGTGGCAATTTTCCTAATGGCAACATTAACATCTGCAGAAAGAACATTATTATGCATTATTATTTGTTTGCATCCTTACTGTGCTAAACTCTAGATATATGGATATACTCATGCAATTCAAGCAATAAGTCAAACAGCAGACTGACCTAGAGCCTTGAGGTACTCCTCAAAGTTGTCATTGGAGATCATTTTCCAGTATCCGTTCAGATCCACAGGCATTTTGGCGTCTTCTCCGTGGGTTCCCTTAGTGGTCGAGGAGGTCGGCTATGGAAGGCCACTTGTGCTCGAGTGCAAATCCTGCTCTCACAATCTCCCATTTGAACCCAACTCAAATCTAATCCGATTACCTGCTGGGTTCAATTTTTTTAATGGAAAAACACAGTTGGCACCTCCCACTTCTCTGCTCATGTTACTTTTCACCATCACGTAACACCCCCAATCCTCACTAGGATACGCTGGGAAACACAGGCACACATAATATACAATGCATCTATGTGTGCTTTATCTGGAAATATGCTTACTATGCCTATGGGGGATTAGGAGAAAAGAACTTCTTTTAGCGCTACATATGTAATTCCATGTGAGCTCTCTTATGCTTGTAGCGACTTCCTTTCAGTAACGCAGGTGAATACAACACCGCCTGAATGATGAGTTACCCTAGCACAAACAGCACAATAGACCTGCCAAGTCTTTAGTCTCATTAAATGACTTATTCCACTTGGATATCTCACATTGTGGGATAGACGTAGCCAAATTCTATAGAAACCCACACTCACACTTTAAAACGACACACACGTCATTATCGGTAGAAAGGAGCTGCTGAGAAATGCATCCTGTAGCTGAGCAACTGTCAGATGACTTTAAGAAGACTGAATGCCTGTCGGACACCCAGCGTGGATGCTAATGAGCAGCTAAGACGATGAAGAATGAAAGGCTTTTGGAATGATGATTGTCATTATGTGTTAGAGAGATTGGAGAAACCTGGAGAAAAGGAAAAGTCAAAAATGATTTTACTGTCATATGCAGTTAAAGCGTGATTTTTTTTTGCATTTGAGCAAAGATCTGCAGAAATGTGAAGGTTCCATAGAACCTTGCATTGTGCATTGGTTCCATATAACAAGGGCATGAACGGAGTGAGTCCCAGGGCACGACAATAACGATGTACCGATGGCCCGGGGCAAGTTAAAACAAAATTGGGGCAAGTAAATCCAATCAGTGATATTCCCGTGGGGCAAGTGCACTTTGGCATGCCATCCTGCCAAGAGTTTTTTTAAAAGCGGTTCTTGTTGGGTGTTGGTAAAACACGGACTGCGTAATTCCGCTGGTAATTTGCAAACCAATCCTTGCAAATCTTGAAATGGACCAATCAGAATCGTTTATTTAGTCCACAGTCCGCGTTTTACCCACACCCGTTCTTGTTGGCGATCAACCAATCAGCGATGGTTTGACTAGGAAAACATCTATCATGGCGTCCCTACCAACATGGTCTAATTCTTCAACAACTTGTGAAGGAAAACATCAAAAAGTGATGAACCAGTGCCTCCTAAACAAGTATTTTATTAGCGGCAGCAAATCAAATGATGGCACAGGTGAGTGAATCACATTGCTGTGACAATTTGAAGTGGTCACAATGAAACACCACCGATTAGATCCAATACCAAGTGATGATTTTGCACAAGCTACAAAATCTAGCGCTTCCATTTCTCTGTGGATTTTTCTCACCTTTGCTTCACAAATTATTGTTTGACCATTGAGCATTTTTTTCTGGATTAAAAACACTTTACTAGTACACAAATGTGTCTATTCAATAATGTTTCATTGTGGTGCACAACTTATAAAAGGCTCTTGACAATCCAGATTTCCATGCAACGTCATGATCTATGTAGGAAAACAACCACAAGAAATGATAATCATTTCATCTTTATTTGAGATTCTCATGTGATGCCACAAAAATGAGATGATATCATTATGGCAGTCTTTTCATTTTACATGGGGCAAGTTCGGGCAAGTAGTTCTCACCTTAAGGATTCCCCATGGGCAAGTCATTTTGGTTTTTAATTTAGAGCCCTGAAGTCCCTTTGTCGTGAAAGTCTTGTTTCGTTCCCTGAGACTCAGTGTCACGTATCGCCTTGTCTCATATCTTGTGACACACAATTTATTGGACTGAGAGAATACAAAATGTTTTCAGTCTGTGTCACGAAAGTCTCTTTATAACCTAAAGGGATACTTCAGATTTTTCGTTATTCATTTGTATGACATCAGCAATGTACTGCATCAATGGTGACTAGGTGACCCCAAACTTCGTCCCATGAGCAGAGTTCTGGTCGTGTTTCTGTGATGAGGAACATAGTTCGGGTTAGTTGGCGGGGTCACTTAAGTAAAATGTTGGGAGTTCTCAAAGCAATGTTCATCGCAGAGAGTGATCTTTATCCACACATGGACAGTGCAGTCATACATTTTGAGGCACTTCTGTTTGCAAATGTATTACTCTTTTGAACGTATATTGTTTTGAGAAGCTAAACTCTTTTTATTTAAGCGGCCCCACCAACTAACCGGAACTATGTTTCTCATCATCTAAATCTGACCAGAACTTGGGTCACTGGGCATTTTGCAATCACTGTCGCCTGTCCGTTGTGTGTGTGTCCCACACTGTTTACATGTGTTCTCCCCGTGCATGTGTGGGTTTTCTCCGGGGACTCCCAAAACCATTTTTTAAAAAAACAGGCTCCAGCACCCCCTGCGACCCTTGTGAGGATACACGTTAGAAAATGAATGAATCCTTCTTCACTGATATTCACTTATCACAGTCTGGTCTGGAACAAATTGACTGTGATAAACAAGGGATTATTGTCTTGCTTAAAATAAGTACCAGGTGGAAAACTACTAAGCAAAAATATGTTTTTATTATTATTATTATATCATCATTTTTGTATTCCTAATGTTTTGGCAAGTCATTTTTTATTTAGATTATTTTGTTTATTTTAAATGATATTTTTAAGTTTTTAGTACTGAAATAAAGAAATGAGTCTAAAATAGCATGAAAAAAAATGTTAGTCCAATAAAAATATTTTTGACCTTGATTTCAGATATTTAGTCCCCCCCACAAATTTACAAGATTTAAATAGAACTGATAATATGTTAATTAGCGTGCTTAGAGTAGTTTTTATCATCCTTTTTTTGAAATCTGACTACACTTAGAATTGCTATTTTACTTTTGTAAGAGTGTATTGTATATACAATATAAAAGAGTAAAAATGTATTTACACACAATGTAAGATTGTACTAATGGTGGATAAAAATCAGTATTTCAAGCTGCAAATGTTAATGTGCAACAGATATAATCAGGTATGAAGAATGATTCTTCTTATTAGAAATAAGCCATGTTTTTATTATTGTTATTATATATTCATTTTTGTATTCCTAACATTTTGGCAAGTAATTTTTTTATTTAGATTATTCTGATTATTTTGTTTATTTTAAATTATATTATATAATTATATCTTTTATATAAAAATATTTTTTATATTATATATTTTTAGTACTCAAATAAAGAAATGAGTCTAACATAGCATGAAAAAAAACTGCTACACACTACACAACACAGCAGTCATATTAAATTTTGAATATATACTTTATTATCAAACGTCCCCATGGCGAATAATGTCAACATTTCAGGCACAAACTAAAACCACAGAGGGACACTGGATGTTCATGAAGTGAAGTAAAAACACAGGCAGGTGAAGACGCTCTGTAGTCCATCGGTTTTCTTGGCAGTTTTGGAAATTTGTGCAAATCACACTGCGGTAGAGTGTAAAATAAATCCCTTGACGAGAAGCACTGATCCGTGACTGAATTCATACTTCAAGGGCATCCATGTTGAGCTGAGTGTTGTTGTACTCATTTCATTCATGCAGACTCTTCTCCTGGCTGCTGGGATTCTTGGACCCCAGCACTGTGATTGTGGCTCAAGTGCTAGCTTCTGAGCTTGAAGAGCTGGTGCATCATCGGTGAGTGGAACCGGTGTCCGTGTCTCCAAGGACAAGAATTGATCCGTGTCAGTCGTCCAGACTCTCCACTGGTTGATGGGCCTGCTTGACGAGCGGCCTCAGAGCCATGCCCTCATTCCTCCTTTCACTGTCCTGAGTGTAGAGGTTGTGTTGCTGAATGTATTCTATCACAGAGTCTGGGATCAGGTATTTGACGCTTGTTCCCCGTCTGAGAGCCCGTCGAACCTCTGTGGCGCTGGTCTCGTTCCTCACCCATTCTTTCACCTGGAAGATGTTTTGTCTGTGGCGCCAAAGTGTGTCCGATTCGTGCACCACCTGCTCGGGTTGCAACCCTCCTCGGCTGACGCATACCAGACCGAAGTGCCCGACCACTTCCTCCATGTGGTCGTCTCGCCACAGGCCTGGGATGTTGAAGGTGTCCAGAAAATCCGCTCCACACAGCAGCTTCAGCTGAGGAGGCAAACCTGGTGTATAAAGTGCAACATACATAGCTAAGCCCATTCAGGAGAGTACATACTCAATCACTTGAGACAGTGATTTTCAACCTTTTTTGAGCCACAGCACGTTTTTTTACATTGGAAAAATCTTGTGGCACACCACTAACCAAAAATGTTCCAAAATGTCACCACGACCTCACACGTGCATCAATAAGTCTATGGGAGGAACAAGGTAGGTGTTGCCACACGGACCAATATTACATTGCTCTGCCAGTCTTTACACCACAGACACTCCACAGTAGCCACGTTTTTACATCACCACTTTTTCTCTTTCCCAATGACCTTTCGGGAAACAATGGTATCCATAGAAAGGAATATTCCAATCTCTTGTCTACATGCGCCGTGAAAATCCAACAGAATAGTCAATGGGGCATGCCCAGTAAAACGTAAACATCAACATCACGTGATACCGGCTTCCCCAAGTTTTTCTTTCACTTGTTGGAATAACTTCGTATTGCCAGTTTTTCGTCTGTCCAGTCTTGAAATTTAGTTTGAATCAAAAACAAACTTTGCTTAGTCCAGTGCCGATTGCGGGCCTCCATTTTTAAAAGTGAAGAACGTCTGGATCTGCGTGTTACGTCATGCGCTGAAAGAACGCACCCGGGATCAATTTAAACAGGAAAAGATCATATTCAATCTTGCTAATATTTTATAATTCAACTCAGGACATGTTTTATATAGATATATATTTTCTTTTTTAACAAAACTGCACTTGTGAATGGCGTATAGAAGGGTTTAGATTCTGTTCCACAGATGGCGGTAATGCATACGAAAGCTGCTTGCCAACCGCCAATAAGCAACAGAAGAAGAAAAACACCAGGAAGAAGAAGGCACCCTGACAACTTTCCGTTTGAGCGGGTACAAGATACCTCAATCGGATTGGTTAAAGGAATATTCCATCCCTGTTCAATTCTTTCCGTTTGAGCAAATAAACCAAAGTGAATTGGAATATTTGGGTCCATGTATACTATTGACATAATGGCTATTGACATCATATTTGCAAATGATGATTAATAAATGTTAATTATAAAATGTGATAATGGATAATTCCTCACGGCACACCTGACGGTTTCGCAAGGTACACTAGTGTGCCGCGGCACAGTGGTTGAAAATCACTGACTTGAGCAATGTAATATTAGTGAACAATGTCCCATTCAGAGCTTCATTCAGGTTTCATTAAAGGGCAGCCCTTTTTTCTAATCTGAAATGTACAAAAAATGTTAGAAAAACACAGCTCGGGCCTAAAAAATAGTCAATATGGCAGCACAAAACAAAGGGAACGTAAGTATTGGATTCTTACTCCAAGCATCTAACGCCAGATGGAGCAAACACGGTGGCACCTTTAGAGGAAAGGGGAGGAAATACTTTATGTGTTCATGTTTCACATAAGGATTGTGAATGATGGGCAAAATTCCAAAAAAAGGTGCAGTTTCCCTTTAAAAAGGAGCCTATTTAAACAATCCCTAATACATGCTGGAGACTTTTACTCTGCACGTGTTACAGCACATTACACGGACACAAATCCTTCATGCTGACTCCGTAAGCCTGTAAAATACATGTTGGAGCAGAAAATGCAGAAGAAGAAGAAAGGGTTTTACTCAGCGCTGTGTGCTTTTGTACTTTCAAACCATTGGCGCACCGCCAAGGCACCGTTCATGTTGCTTCAGAGTAGATATTTCAGCACTACTAAAATTACCCTTTGAAACATTTTGTGTATTATTTTGCTCATGTAAAATGTATTTTACCAACACTATATACTTCAGATAACAGTAGACAAAAATACCTCCCCCCGAAACACAAGATTTAGTGAGTAGAAGGTTCTTACTTTGAGGATGGCTTCTGCTTCCATTGAAGTCTTCATGTGTGCTCTCTTCATATTCCTTTAGAATACGACCATAATGATACCTGTCCAACATGCAATGTATGAGAGAGTGGTTACATAAATTCATGTAAGCAAGACAATAAAAATATCTTTGAGTGATTCTACACAACTTTTTGACAACTTAAATTGAATCAGCATGCGTGACAAAGGCCCAAAAATTGTGAAACAAGCCCCCCTGTTAAGCTTCTTAAATGTTTTTTCTATTCCAGTGCAGTGAGATGACGCAGGAGGTTGCGTGCTCTCAGCAAACAACGGGCCACTTTATGACACGATCAGCACCCACGTTGCGCAAACAGGGCTCAGAAACAACCATGTGAGGAGGAGGGACAACACTCTTAAGGAGATTTGTGTGAAACCGTGAAGACGTGTGAATTGGGAAAATGAATAAAGCGGGGGAGGTCGAACCATGCAAGTTGAGTGTACCCAAATTAGAACCAAGAAGAGACTTTATTTTTCACTCCAAAGTTTGTTCAGTGGAATTTCTAATTCCTTCCAGAAGGTCCAACTCTAACCAAAATGCATGGTAGCTGATTCAATTTTTTCCATTGGAAATAATGTAAATCTAATTAATTCCAGAGAGCCAAAAATATCAAGCAAAATGTGTTAGTGGTTGTAGCTTGAACCTTCTAAATCATCAACGTCAACTATGTTTTTATTCTTATATTGCCATTTCGTGGGCGGCACGGCGGTCGAGTGGTTAGCACGCATACCTCACAGCTAGGAGACCAGGGTTCAATTCCACTGTCTGCCATCTCTGTGTGGAGTTTGCATGTTCTCCCCGTGCATGTGTGGGTTTTCTCCGGGTACTCCGGTTTCCTCCCACATTCCAAAAACATGCTAGGTTAATTGGCCACAGGTATGAATGTGAGTGTGAATGGTTGTTTGTCTATATGTGCCCTGTGATTGGCTGGCGACCAGTCCAGGGTGTATCCCGCCTCTCGCCTGAAGACAGCTGTGATAGGCTCCAGCACCCCCCGCGACCCTTGTGAGGAAAAAGCGTTAGAAAATGAATGAATGAATTGCCATTTTGTACCTCATGGTGACCACCGTTTCAGTCCAGTCAGGTTGCTGGCTCTCCCATTCGTCGACCGTGACCCAGTTTGAGCTCTGCAGTGCAAGCTTTGCCATAGCGATCCTGTGCTTTGCCAGCACCAGGCCTTGCTTCCCATAGCTGTCACTGACAGGAGACACAATGCCACCCACCACCTGGTACTGGCCTGGAGGGAGAGAATATTCATTCAGTTTTTATAGGTCAGGAGAGTTGATGCACAAGTGGAATATATTAACGATACAAATCTTTAACATTGATCATGGCCATTGTAGATTGAGAGTTTTGATATTTAGGTCAGATTTGTTCAAGGACAGAGGGGAGATGCTCCAAGTGTCATGTTTAGGGATGTCCGATATGCCGATATTGTCCAATTGTCAATTCCTGATACAGATATCAGCAGACATTGATACCGATATGTGTAACATGACATATCTACTGTGGTGGAATCGGTAAAATCATATACCAATATCGACCGATATCACATTTTCAAGCTGACATCAGGATGATAATTATCGTTATCACATACTACAGTATTAATTGTCCCTGTACCCTAGAAACCGCCCATGAATGATACGGGAAAAGGCCGAAATGATACTGTGTCAAAGCCCAGGGCAGTGATACTGATAGAGTTTAACCATGTCCAGTATCAGCCCCCGTAGCTGTCCACTCAGAGCGCGCTGCTCTGGTATCGTGCCCGTGAAACAACCAATCAGAGAACAGCGCACGAGCGTGAACACACAGCATTTGTTTTGCTGCCCAAACTTGATTAATGGAACTTTAATTGTCAGACATTGATAAGATAAGACTGTTGATAAAATATTATTGTTGAAATATTTTTGCAATTATTGTGTTTACACTGTTTAGATATAATACATGTAATAAACTGAACATTTTCTGGAAACAAAATGGTCTTTTGATTAAATAGTATGTGATAATAAGCTTAAGATTAAATAGTATGTGATAAGATCATCACATGGTTTGTCTGGTATCAGGACCGAAGCTGGCACGCAGGGGCATGATACTGGGCCTGATACCAGACAAACCATGTGATGATCTTATTATCACATACTATTTTATCATGAGCTTATTATCACGTACTATTTAATCAAAAGACCATTTTGTTTCCAGAAAATGTTCAGTTTATTACATGTATTATATCTAAACAGTG
This sequence comes from Doryrhamphus excisus, assembly GCF_037039965.1. NCBI lineage: Eukaryota > Metazoa > Chordata > Actinopteri > Syngnathiformes > Syngnathidae > Doryrhamphus > Doryrhamphus excisus. Next base: position 20,512,611 of record NC_136362.1, read on the forward strand.
TGAACACAATAATTGCAAAAATATTTCAACAATAATATTTTATCAACAGTCTTATCTTATCAATGTCTGACAATTAAAGTTCCATGAATCAAGTTTGGGCAGCAAAACAAATGCTGTGTGTTCACGCTCGTGCGCTGTTCTCTAATTGGTTGTTTCACGGGCACGATACCAGAGCAGCGCGCTCTGAGTGGACAGCTACAGGGGCTGATACTGGACAAGGTTAAACTCTATATTTTATCAGTATCACTGCCCTGGGCTTTGACACAGTATCATTTCGTCCTTTTCTCGTATCATTCATGGGCGGTTCCTAGGGTACAGGGACAATTAATACTGTAGTATGTGATAATTATCGGTACCGATAGTTATCGAACATCCCAAGTCATGTTCCACCTTATGCTCCTCTAGCTACGGCTGGAGGCGGGACAACTGGGTGCATTGGCTGTACTTCATTGGCTCCAACCACATTTAAACAGATGGACTCCACTTGGGAGATGCTTGCTATACGCATGTTGTAACTTTTGGACATTTGTCATCGTCGCTTTTCTCCTGTGTGCTTAATGAAATCTCTTGAGGATAAAGTTTGCCTCAGTCTCTCCCACAAGGTATGCCCATTTCCGCCCTGCTCTCCAGCTTAGATACCCTTAGTCTAAATTGTGTGAGCTTCCGAGTTACTGTTCTTTACACTCCATTGTTCTTTGTTTTTGCCTCTACGGACTCAATTAAAGACTTTAATTTGGACACCATGAGTGCAATATGAAGATGGTTCATGGTTCCTTTCACAGCATTCAAAATACTTCAACAAAACATAACAATGTAGGAGCATATTATATATATATATATATATATTAGCATATATATATATATTTTTTTACTATAGAATGAAATCAATACATTGAATGTGTCTCTGCGGTTGTTTCCCTACATTTCTCCATTATTCTTCCATTTTTCTATCTTACTTTTTGTACATTGTCTCAGCCAAACAGTGATCTTAACAAACAAAACATTCATTTCATTTATTAAACAGGAAGAGTTAAAAGAAAGAATTGTGCTACAATTAATGGGGCCTGACTCTGGTACAACCTGGTTTGCAACATATTCTTGTTCTGCGGCACAAAAAAAAAAAAAAACACTCGCATCACATCCCCACAGAGGTCTGTCCATACAAATAATCCCAGGCATTGGTGACTAAGTCTTGTCTAGGTATTAATACTGTCAATTAATACTTGTAAATATGCCTGTTGGCTGCTCTCAACTCTCACCTGGAAGTCATTTTCCTCTGGTTCAGTCGCCCCTTTATGATGTCATCACCGGTTGACTCTGCAGTTCTTTGCTAACAGATACACCACAAAGTCTCTGCTATTTTTATTGAGTATGGCTGCAAAATAACCCACCATACGGCTAAAGAAAGTCACAAGTGAGAAAGAAGAAAGAAGTTGTAGGTAACCTCCATATGGTGCTTTCTTGTTTTGGCTTTTGTGCACTTTGGCTTTGGAGGGACCCTTGGGAATGGATTAATAAACCAAAACAGAGGTATCATTGTATATGATTTCAAGAAAGCATATTTGAAAAAATAAGATTGTTTTTTGAATTATTACTTGAAAACGGCACCTCCGAAATGTTTTTTAAACAATGTTTTGTGACCCATTTAACCTACAAAGTCAAATAGTTACACACATACAGAGATTGCACACTTGACTTTCTAATCGAATGACATCTGACCTGTGCTGTGAAGGTAGTCTCTGGCCAGCTCAAACAGCCTCATGTGCTGGTTGGTGATGGGATTGAAGGATCCACAGGCTAACAAGACTAGCGGCACACGCTGGATCGGCATTTTGGTAAATGCCCCCCTCAAGATCACACAACAACCTTGACAGGAATAGAAATAAAAAAACTATTATGAGCACTGCATACAAAAAGCGTAAGTGATAGAAGAAGGGTACCTCCTATTAAGTGTATACGTACCTTCCAGGTGACTTGATTGTGGACATTTGTGAAAGCGTATCTACTCGTATCCAAGTCAAACAACAATACCTTTATGTCTATGATGTCGTGTTGAGCACATGATCATGTATCCAGGCTCCCAATGCAGTCATACCATATGCAATATTACTTTTGGCCACTTTAATATATGACATTAGACATAATTTAGTCAAGTCCATCCAATTATTGAATGAATGAATGAATGAATGTCATTGCAATCTGGAGGTGGGTCATTTTGTGAAGATTCGAGATTGGATTGTATCTTTTGAAAATTAAACTGTAGTGGAATAGTTGTGGTACAACAAGTGCACTCAAATAATGTGACTAATTTCGTGGTGAAGTAGGTTAGGTTTGGTACAAAGTGAATTTTGTGTGTGTGTGAATCATGTGACCTCATTTATCACGTCCCCATTTCACTCTGCAGTTCTCATTATCTTCATTACGCGTGTACAAATCTGTTTTTGTTATTGTTTAAAAAGAAAACACACTTTCATTGCAATATGACAGTGATATCTGAAATAGTTTAAATGATCAAAAGTTAAATGAAACTCTCTGGGCAGACAATTTTACAGGTTTGCAAAAATACGTCATTAACTACCAACGTTACCAATCGTTTTCATGTGGGTTTAATCTAATGATATGGGAAAACGTACCTTGGATGTAGTTTTTCCGTTTCAAAATTGCTTTTGTGCTGCGCATCATATTTGAGGACATTTACTACGAGAGAACAACTACAACAAATGCCTACCAGGAGGCATCCATCTTGGTTTTCTCGGATGTGACGTCATCCACGAATCGAATTCCGATTTAATTCATTTTAAATATCTTATTTTTCTACATTTCAGCTGAAAAAGAACACTTTTTAAAGCTACATATAAAAATATTAAAGGTAAAATATTAAAATCCGTTGTTTTTTAAAGTTTGAGCATGTGTGTCACACGGTTTTAGCTCCGTCTACATACCAAGTGGCTGTTGACTGGTTCCTTCACCTATACGAGGTTCAAGTGCGGCTCCTCGTGGACAAAAAGTCTAAAAGAGCTGTCCGTGGTACTGAACCACAATCAATGCTGTTCATTGCTTATTAACAGCAATGCACATTATTAACAGCAGGCATGTGTGCAATAATTATTCATCATTGATTGTAAAATAATATATGTTCAAAGTAATTATATTTAATTATTCTATCTAATTTTATTATTGTACCGAAAATAACTTTTCAGGCATTATGCTGTAATTGTCCAAAAAAAAGTACCTGGCAATTTAGTGATAAGTTAAAAGTTTAAATGAAGGAGAGGGCAACCAGTCATGCATGCATGAGCGAAATTAGAGCTTTAAAAGCATGCCAATTAAAGTAAAAATACCTGCTACTATGAAAGTGAAATCCATTTCTTATCCCCTTTGGAGCGATTGATGGTTTAGGGGTGTGAAAGGTAAAGGAATTTTTGCTCATTATATAAATTCCCTTTCAGTGTTCAGCTTTAAATTTGTGTCTGCTTTCCATTGAAAATAACAACTTTGGTATAAATGTGTTTAAGGTGACTGTATGTGCACGTAGATATAATTTGTGTTTGTCTGCATGTGTGTATTTGTGTTCTTGTTATCCTCTTTACTCACTTGAGATTTGTCTCCGCTCTCTCTAATCCCCAGAACACACACCCACACCCAGGAGGAGAGGAAGAATGAAGAATAATTGAGCGACATAGGGCCGCAGGATGAAAGATGAAAGACTCACATTTTTGACAGTATAAACTGTGCTCTTCTAGTTGTTTTTAAAAGCATGCATCTGTGAAACACCACACAAGAGTAACTTATTTCCAGTCCCTAAATGTACCTAAACATAAACAGAATGTAGTTATTAGAGAGATGTTTCCTGACTACTGCTGGGTAGTCGTCGAGCAAGGCACGGTATGTTTCAGCAGCCCTGCACTGACATCTCTTTTTGCATGCCTGGATGTGAGTGTCCTGGTCCTGTGTGGTGTGCAACATAACATATACAGTGTAGATTGAAATTACATTTGAGGTGTTATCATTTGTGTAACAATGATAAATAACGAATAAATATGAGTGTGCATATGAGAAAAGAAAAAAAAACAGCTGCCCAATTTTGCCCAATATTGGTCTGAAGATGATTTAGAAAGAACATAGTTCTCAAAATATGCCCTAGCTGCAATTGGCTGGCTAGCAGTCCAGTGTGGTCACATACTCTCGCCTTAGGTCAGTTGGGATTGGTTTCAGCTCACCTGCGACCCTCAGGAGGACAAGTGGTATAGAATATGTGGATGGATGGATGGGTTTGCAAAACAAGCTGCAAGTTGACAATCTGGTGTTATACTATTGAGAAAAAAGTCAAAGGTTGGGGGAAATGCTTTAAAATGAACTGCATCATAACACAAAACATTTAGCCATGTGGTGAGCTTATGTTTTATATAAATCAGATGATTAGGGTGTAAACCGCCTCTCGCCCGAAGACAGCTGGGATAGGCTCCAGCACCCCCACAACCCTCGCGAGGCTAAGCAGTAGAAAATGAATGAATTAATCTATTTACAAATTACTTTTTGCAACCCCAGAACTCATTGAAATCACATGAAAACCACAGGAAATCAAACATGGGCAACATAAAGATTTTTATTTCTTGTTTCCTAGTAGAAAAAATATTTCTGATATGACGATTATGATGTACTTTATTATACTTATGGAACATTTGCATTTTTGTTGATGTATTACAAATACAACAATTCTATAAATAACATTTTATTTTGAAACGGTGTAACAGGAAGTGAGTTTTAAGCAGTAATGTGCCCTCTCTCCCTTTCCAGTGAACGTCTCTCACTCACTCTCTCGCTGCTCACCCGGCATGCGCAGGGAGCGCTACCAGCCGAGAATATCCACATTCAGTGTCTGTGAGGCGGGGAAGACGCGGAGGAATCATCCGCACAAACTGACAACCATGGCGAAAGTCACCGTCTCTTTTTTGATGTTTTGGCTCGTCTGTGGCCCTTGCTGTGCTCTCGGCGGAAAAGGTAGGAAGCCGGGGGAAAAAAAGATAAAACAATATGTTGTTTTTTGTAATTTTCAAAGTTGACACAGAGGTGCAACTTCAGATAGCTAGATTTTAAGTTTCCATTTGGACGTATTTTTACTTTTGTTTTTCTCCCTTTTGAGATGTTGTGTGGTTGTTACCGGAGTGAACGTCACAATTAAGGCGCAATCAGTGTTTGCCGTAAAGTAACATCTCTGCTGGAAAAATCACCTGACTTGGCGACGACACGTGACACCTATGTGAAGTAATTAGGGTTATTATTTTGTCTATTCGTCACGATATTTTTATTCCAATTGGAAAACTGTCTGTTTTGAAAGCTAGTCGACTAATAAGTTAATAAAATAACACTATAAAAACAGTCTCCTGCTGACATGTTTCACATCAAATTTGCAAAGAGCTTGCTTTATATTCTCCACCTTTATGGCGCTGATAGCTAGAGGCAAAAAAAGGTTATCACGGTAATGTCATAAAGATCACACACTTCTCAAAATGTCTTATAGGCACATAAATTATGCATAAATTAGGTAATCCAAACTTGAGGCTACCTTGTATGTTCCAGTCTTTTAAAAGGATTAGCATAAAAAAATCCCTCTTGGCTCCAGTGACCCTGATCCAGTGATCCAAATAAAAAAAGACAGAGACTTGTTTGTGTTGGATGGAAGGTATGGTCATGGTCAGGGCATTACATTCAGTCATATCCTCTCTTCAAAGCACCTGTCAAATCTTTCTCCTCTCCTTCTGACACACAAACACACACACACACATGCATGCATACATACATGCAGCACTTCTACTGCTTTGCCTATGAAAGGCAGGGACAGTGTGTTAATTGGGTCTCTGGAGTGAGCGTGTGTGGCTGACTTTCTTTGTGCGTGCTTTAAGCCAAGCACGATCATTATTTTCTTTGTTTATGGAACGTCTCAATATGGCTGAGGGCCAGAGGGAAAACTAACAAGACCTTAGAGCTTGTTTTTTTTTTTTTTTTTTCAGAGACCACCCATCCAAACATAAATATGAGGTCTACTGCGGTTTGCCATGTGTATCCGCACATCTCAGATGTGTTTCGCAAATGCATAAACTGCTGCGAAGGCCATGTTATTCAGCACGTTATGAAATGACTGCACTGGCTTTCACGTCCTGTGAATTAATTAATAATAGTTTCCAGAAGATGTGTTGTAAAATCATTTTCTCTTTGAAGAGGATCACGTCAAGGCCTCTTTGTTCTGCTGGTGTTCCGTATAAGAGCGTAGTTGCTGCCTTCAGCAGCTCTACAAGCTCAGCAGAATAATGTTTACATGAGACAAAGGCTTGCTGCTGAACACCTTTACATGCAGGAAAAAGAGACCAGAGCCAACGAATGCAAAGGGAGGGCGAAAAAAAAGAGAGGATTTGCTGCAAGCTGTGAAGAAAAGAAGAAAGGGAGGGAAGGCAATTGAAACCAGATCAGATTTATGGCGGTCTTTTCAACAGAGCCGTCTTGCTGCTTTATCCCTGCTGTAACATAAATCCTGCCGGTGACATGGAAGGTAGAAGCATAACTCAGGTGCTCTTCTTCTGTGCTAGTTAGACAGCGTCTGTTGAGAGTTGCTCTGCCCTTCCTTGGTGCTTCTTTTTCCATCTTTACAGTCATTCACTCCCTCGTGTCTTCCCTCACTTTGTTTTCCTCCCTGTCTGTCTTCCTCTCCTCCTTTGACTCTGCATCACTCTTTGCAGATCTGCTCCATTGAGCTGATGCCATTCAGAGGGCAGAATTGTCAAAGAGAAAGAAAGAGTTTCGTCATCCTCCTTCTCCCCTTGGCTGCTTTCTCCAAGCTTCATTGGTCTCTCTTCTGACTTACAGACCCGCTGCTTTGGCCACCTCTCCCTTTCACAGCAATGTGTTCAATTTGAAAGTTTTGTGGGCTTAAGTGAGACGTATAAATGACAAGGTGCTCTTTTCTCCGTCTGGCAATGTTGTCTTGTATTTGGAGTCTGGCCCATTCTTTCTTTATACCTCCTGTTGCCTTTCGCTAATTGTTTTAATTTGATATTTCCTCTCACTGTGTGCCATTCAAGCTTTTCCATATTTTCAAAATATCTACAGTGGAACCTTTTGTGGTCAAAAGTAATCTGTCCTGGGTTGCTGCTTGATCTCTGAATATCATAGGAAATAATGAAAATTAAATTAGTGGGTTCCAGGGTCAAAGTGTTGTCTTTATTAACCGTCAAGGCAATATTTTAAGTAACATTTCCATTCAATGTTTTAAAAAATATATTTAACACCCCCGCGACCCTCGTGAGGAAAAAGCGGTAGAAAATGAATGAATGAAAAACGCTCACACGTTTATGATGTGTGACACACGAGAAGCATTAAGGAAATTGGGGAGGACTTTACAGGCTACAGGATGTATGCGATGTTGTGGGCTGAAAACTGTGCTGAGATTTTTGTAAAATTTAGTTAAAAGTTAAAAATATGGGAAAAATAAGAGTAACGATTAAAATGGCACCAGAAAAGACGGTCAAAATGCGGTCGTTTCCGTGTGAAAATGAAAGAGTTGACAGGTGTAACACTACAATGGATTTGAAATTAATAAATACATAAATCAGCATATCGTTGAAATGTACACTTACAGCTTTGAGACCTTTTACAAATAAATCACAATTGGAATTATAGCTACAGTTGCACACTACATACTGTATATATACAAAATATACACATATACAAAACAACTCTTTTACCTGTCATATTTATGAGCTGAAATCTAAAACGTTTTCTAGAAACACAAAAGGCCCATTACTCTCCACTGTTCTATCCAGGGCTCTACATTAAAAACAAAAATGACTTGCCCATGGGGAATCCTTAAGGTGAGAACTACTTGCCTGAATATGCTGATAATTCATCAGATAATAGTACTGATGCATTGTATTTGGAGGAATGTCTGAAACGTATGTTAACATGGCATGCCATACTACCTTACACATCGTAGTCGTAGTACGCAGTGATATTTATAAGTTGTGCACCACAATGAAACATTATTGAATAGACACATTTGTGTACTAGTAAAGTGTTTTTAATCCAGAAAAAAATGTTCAATGGTCAAACAATAATTTGTGAAGCAAAGGTGAGAAAAATCCACCGAGAAATGTAAGCGCTAGATTTTGTAGCTTGTGCAAAATCAGCACTTGGTATTGGATCTAATCGGTGGTGTTTCATTGTGACCACTTCAAATTGTCACAGCAATGTGATTCACTCACCTGTGCCATCATTTGATTTGCTGCCGCTAATAAAATACTTGTTTAGGAGGCACTGGTTCATCACTTTTTGCTGTTTTCCTTCACAAGTTGTTGAAGAATTAGACCATGTTGGCAGGGACGCCATGATAGATGTTTTCCTAGTCAAACCATCGCTGATTGGTTGATCGCCAACAAGAATGGGTGTGAGTAAAATGCGGACCGCGGTCTAAATAAAGGATTCTGATTGGTCCATTTCAAGATTTGCAAGGATTGGTTTGCAAATTACCAGCGGAATTACGCAGTCCGTGTTTTACCAACACCCAACAAGAACCGCTTTTAAAAAAACTCTCAAGTGCACTTGCCCAACGGGAATATCACTGATTGGATTTACTTGCCCCAATTTTGTTTTAACTTGCCCCGGGCCATTGGTACATCGTTATTGTCGAGCCCTGCTATCTGTCCAAATCTGTGTTCGTGAAGACTTCTACATTGCCGAGATAATCAATTTACATCACAGGTGTGCCTTAGGAAGGCCACTCCAAAATGTGCAGTATTACTGTATGAGGCATTAGTTTGCATAGTGTTGTTGATTGTGGCCTACGGAATGTTGGTCCACTCCACTTCAATGTGCGAAGTTGCTGGATATTGGCAGGAACTGGAACATGATGTTGTACATGCAGGTCCAGACCATCCCAAACATGCTCAATAGGTGACATGTCAAGGGAGTGTGCCGGCCATGCAAGATCTGGGTTGTTTTCAGCTTCCAGGAATTGTGTACAGATCCTGGCAACAGGGGTCACGCATAATGGCGCAACATGAGGTGATGGTTGTGGATGATGTGGCACGACAATGTGCCTCTGGATATCTTCATGATATCTCTCTGCATTCAAAATGTTATCAACAAAACACACGTGTGTTCGTTGCCCATAACCCCACACCATCATGGGCCACTCCATCCAAAGCATTGACATCAGCAACGGTACCATACACGGTATCTGCTATCTGTCCTGTACAGTGAAAGCTGGGATTCATCCTTGAAGAAAACACCTTTCCACAGGGCCAGATGCCATCGAATGTAAGTTTTTCCCCACTCAATTTAGTTACAGACTGGAATCAGATCGAGACCCCGATGAGGACGATGAGCATGCAGATGAGTTTCCTGGACCGTTTCTGAGAGTTTCTGCAAAAATGCTTTGCTTATGCAAATTGGTTGTTGCAACAACTCTCCGGGTGGCTGGTCTTAGACGATATTGAAGGTGAAGATGCTCGAAATGTAGGTCCAGGGCTGGCGTTACTGGACTGATGGTAGATATATGACCATGCAGTTCAAGGGTGACAGCTCTGGTGGACATTCCTGCAGTCAGCATTCATATTGCATGCTTCCTCAACACTTGCAACATCTGTGGCATTGTGCTGTGCTGCACATTTGAGACTGAACTATTATTGTGGCCATCCTAAGGCACACCGGCGCCATAATCATGCTGTCTAATCAGCATCTTGAAGCTAGCTGCAGAGCAGCTGTGAAGTGAATGGATCATGCTAAATGTCATCATTTTGTGAAACCTCTTAAATTAAAGCAGAAAGTCTACACTTATAATAACATGCTGATTTATTGACTTTGACTTATTATTGACTTTATTGACTTAAAATCCACTGTGGTGGTATGTACTACTGTAAAGCAAAACATAAAAAACTGAACTGTCCTAATATGTCTGGATCTTACTGAAGCAATATATATATATTATATATATATTTTTGCTCAGTTTCAGATAGTTTTTTGCCCCCCCCCCCGTGGGTAGAATTCATTATAACAGACCGTTTTGTCAAATAGGTGCAGATTATGGAAGATCTACAAAGCTTTGAGTGCGGGTTATTGTGTGTAGCTGCTCTATAGGAATCCACAACTCAATACATTCATTCATTCATTTTCTACCGCTTTTTCCTCACGAGGGTTGCGAGGGTGCTGGAGCCTATCCCAGCTCTCTTCGGGCGAGAGACGGGGTACACCCTGAACTGGTGGCCAGCCAATCACAGGGCACATATAGACAAACAACCATTCACACTCACATTCATACCTATGGACAATTTCGAGTGGCCAATTAACCTAGCATGTTTTTGGAATGTGGGAGGAAACCGGAGTACCCGGAGAAAACCCATGCATGCACGGGGAGAACATGCAAACTCCACACAGAGATGGCCGAGGGTGGAATTGAACCCTGGTCTCCTAGCTGTGAGGTCTGCGCGCTAACCACTTGACTGCTGTGCTGCCCAACTCAATACAAAGGGCTGAAAAAAAGAACATAATTGGTCCACTTTAACCCAACTGTATAGCTTCTAATAATTCATGGCGTCTATGTGCCAGAAATGTGTGCATGTGTTTTGTGAAACCAGGCCTTTTTGCTGCGGCTTGCATGCAAACGAGAGTATGTATGCAGGATGTTAATTACTCAGCGAGGCTAATTAAAATATGCCTGATGAGGTGTAAGGTGGAGGGGTGGAATGAATGAAAGGTACAACAATAGTCTGTTGAACGCTTTCTTTTGTTGAGAAAAAAAAACGCTTTGGTGTGGAGGGAGAACTGTGTGTTTTTGCATTATGCCAAATGACGCCAGCTGGTCTAATGTCTCCGCTGGGTAGTTTTAGGGTCAGCACTGCTCCATGTGGTGTGCTAGGCTTCACTAAATGAGCTGTGTCTGCAGGACTACAGTCACACAGGGCTGATTAACTTCAAATGTAGGCACAGCTGAAACAAACCAATAGAGTTCTCTTTTCCTTTGTTAATCCATAATGTCTCGGGGTGGCCCAAATGCGGGCTAGTTCAGACGAATATCTGTCTATCTTTCTAATTTGTGGGAAGAGCTGCTTGACCTAGAGACAGTCCGCCTCATGGGGGGGGGCAATTATTTAAATATGGCCACTATTCAGTTACCACCGGCTATGCAGATGTCAGAGTATTATAAAGGTTTAGAGCCAATAAGCCAGATATAAAAAAAATATATATCTGAATGTGATAGACTCATACACATTTAAAAAATAAAAGACTTTTCACAGCATCACCGAAGTTCAAACTGCCAGCACCACTTCCTTCTACAAGGAGCTCAGAAAAAGTGTAAAGGCACTTAATTTTTTTACATTTGGTTGTGTCCACAAATAGCCTTGGTTAGAATGCATCTTGGTTAACATGCTTTTGGGTTAATGTGGAAAATTGACACCACCATTTTGCTCTGGTTTATTAGTATTGCTGAATTAACATTTTTATTACACAGCATGGCCAACAGTATTGTTTGGCTTTTGTAACAAACCTCTGCGAGTCAAGTCCCCAATCCAATAAAATATCCAATAAAAGATAAAATCGTAAAAAAATGGGTTTGCAGAATACTTTTAGGGTAGGACTAATCATTTGACAGGGGTTTAGGTCAATTTCTGGTGTGATTTTAGAATATATGATTTTTTTACTCGATAATAATTTATTGACGGTCCCTAGTATAAACAACCAATAACGTTAAAAAACAGGTTTTCTATGCTCTAACTATGAATATCATATATATATATATATATATTCATTTATTTATTTATTTATTTATTAGGGTGCATCAAAAAACACAATTATTGCATTTTGATATGGCTGGGTACTAAAAGTGTTCCAATATATGTAGAAACAACACATAGAAAATATTTTTCCAATCCATGATTATTTAGGGGTGCCACCATACATCTGTTTTTGTGGAATAAAGTGGTGAACAGTTCAATGGTCGCCATGGAGATTTGAGGTCAGCAAAGACTGCAGCTCAAGAACTCTCAGGTGATCTTTATGTTTTTGTTGGTATTTATACTCCTATTACATATTACTAGCAAATTTGTGGTTTTGTCTTTGTAATCTGAATGATTTGTAGTCATATTTATAGGTATTTGGTGCTCATTGCCTCTACTGTAGCTAACATTTTGCTAATGGCAGTTAGCTAATAGCTGAGCAAGCATAACATCAACAACAGTAATATAGAGTAGACAGTATTACTGATGCCTCATATTTATTGAGAGTAGTACTGTAGTCCTGCATAATCTGATATACACTTGTCCATTTATTATTTTGGGCACTGTGCAGCACAACCTACCAGCTCTCCTAAGATGCTGCCCTCTGGTCTTTGGTCTGGGCCCCCTTTGATAACCCTATAGAAAATGATGCTGTATACAAGTTCATTGTACTCAACATTTCCAGGTCAACTTTTGGGCAATTAGACTAGAAATTGCACATTTTCCAAAATTTTACAAAAGTTTATGTGTGAGGTGGCACCCTGAAATCTCAATGGATTTCCTCAAAACAAAACAAGACATTTTTATGTTGATTAGAAAAAAATGGAATGCCAGCCAAATTGATATTATGAATTTAAAATTTCCCATTCAAATTTGATGCACCCTAACATATATATATATATATAAGCAATCCTACTTCGCCTAAATTCACTTATCACAGTAGGGTCTGGAACCAGTTAACTGTGGTCGATGAGGGATTAGTATATATTTCGATTCCGTCCTTAGAATGTTGCCAAACATGTAGGGTTCAGTTGGTTTTCTTTAATGTATGGGCTATTTTTTATGATCTGCTCCATATGTAAAGTGCCTTGAGATAACATCTTCTGTGAATTGGTGGAATATGAATAAAATTGACTCCTCTTTACTTGTGAAGGAGGAGATAAGAGAAGGTAGGGAATGTATGGCTCTCAGACATTTCTAAACACGATATTCATTTATGTAAATTTTTTTCTCTGTTGACATTTTGAAATAAAATATTGCAGGAAAATAACGTTCCAGATATATTTGCTGAAAAATGCATGCATTTATTTGTATTCAGTGTCATATATCATATCATATGGCTTATATGTAAGACATTCTGAAATACAAGATGCAGATGAACACTTGTCTTTGTTGATGTTTTTGTACAAAATGTGAGTTGTGGCTACCAACATTTTATGAATGTTGTGGCAAAACAGGCCTATTAAGTATGTTTTGGTTGAAACAAGCTATGAAAATAAATGTTAGAAAATGGAGTAACCCTCAGCCGTTGTCATTTTGTAAAGTAGAAATGTAGAAAAATGAGACCCCTCAGCTAGGCTACCTAGTTTTTATTCATATTTTATAAGAAATGTTTGGCTGTGTAGCTGCTTAAAAGAGAAATATTCTATTCAAAAATCTTTCACATCACAGTTAGGTACCAGACCCAACCAGATTCCTTATTTCTAAATTGAATATTTTCATACTTAAACAGAAAACTTGTTTAACACGTTTTAAATATTGTTTTTAGTATTATTAGAGACCCTTAGACATGAAATAAGACCCCTATAGTTACTTTTACACTTTATTACCCAATATAGCTGACGTCATAATAGAAAATAAGACATCTTAGACATAAATAAGACATTACACAGACTCAAAGACTCACCATTGTCTCAATGTAATGTTCCTGATACCAAGTGGCCAATGTAGTAGAATACTACTGTAATGGCGCAAAGAACACATGCTGTGAACATTCACACAGGAGCTGCTGCCAGCCACGACTTACGCACTTTCCACGCAACTAACCATGCTGACACTCAGCAACTCTACAGTAGATAACTGACATCACACATGTCACTACCCAGGTCCCGCCGATATCATGCTACAGTACATACTATATAACTATGGTAATGGTAATGTTTTTATTTCATTTGAACATGCATCAGATTACAATTGAGTGCATCCCATAATCAGTTCACAGTTCCACATGTCCAAAAGGAGTAGGAAGAAGCAAAGCTTATTAAATCCTACCCCTCCATCTGGTACTTTTACAATCAGTAACTGTTACATTTGTTCACTTCCTGCGTTCCATGATACAGTTCAAGTTTTTTTTTTTTTTTTAATAATGCACCTTGTACTGAAGTACAAGGTGATATGATCATCCAATGCCATAATGGGTACCATAGTAAGTGTCAATATAGTGATATATATAGCACATCATGACTGGTTCAAGACTCTTCATCCTTGTATTTAGCAAACATCAACTGCTTGTATTGTTTCTTCAATTGGCTCATCGTTGTGCATTGTTTGATTTCCTTACTCAATCCATTCCATAGTTTGATTCCACATACTGAAATGCTATGGCTAGCATAACCTAGCATAGAAGTATTTCAAATGTACTTCTTCCCTGAGATCATATTTCTCCTCTCTTGTAGAGAAGTATTGGATGACATTTTTAGCTAATTGGTTATTATTATGCATTATTTTAGCTGTTTGAAGATGAACTATATCAGCAAGTTGAAGTATTTGTCATTTTAGAAATAAGGAGTTCGTATGTTCTCTGTAGGCGGCATTATGAATTATCCTTACTGACTTTTTTTGCAGTACATTTAGCGAGTGAAGATTGCTTTTATAGTTATTAGCCCATATTTCCACACAATAAGTAAGATATGGTAGAACCAGAGAGCAATAAAGAGTGTGGAGTGATTTCTGATTGAGAACAATTTTTGCTTTGTTCAATACTGAAATATTTCTGGCCACCTTATGTTGTATATTTGTAATATGAGGTTTCCAGCTCATATTTTCATCTATTGTGATCCCCAGAAATGTATTTTTGTTCACCCTTTCAATGTCCACACCGTCTATTTGTATTTGCTGGTGCGTGTCCTTTCTGCTGTTACTAATCAGCTAAACAACTAAATGCCTTATATTTGTATTCTCATAGATTAAGCAATTTTTATGATTGAAAATGCTTAATTTGGGCTAATAATACATACAATTTGTTTTTTTTATGCATATGTTTTGACTAGGGTTGGGCAATATGGATGCAAGCATTATATCACAATATTTTGGGGATGTATCATGATATGACGATATGAAATAAATTTAAAGTCTTGCTTCTCGAGTCAAAGTTGAGCATAAACAACCCCTGCAAGCTTCCACTCACACATCCACGCAGCAGATTCAGCCAAGTTTCACCGGCGTTTATCGGCATTTCAACCTGTTTAGGTCGGGAGGGCATTGTTCAGTGTTTGTAATTATTTTGTGCCACGATCGAGCGCTCTGCCGAGTAAATACCACACATGAACGTTCCTTCTCATGATGACAGCATTTCAGAGGGTGCCATGTTCGAACCACGATGTAGCAAGGGAATATTTGTTTTTAAGGTTTCTACTTCAAGTTGATCTTCTTTGTAGTTATGTTGCACTGAAACAGTGTAGCTGTTCGTAAAATCTAAACTACGCCATGTATTTTTTGTTGTTCTTGCTTCATCCTATTGCTGTATGGAGATATTGTCGGTGTCTTGAGCCCATCCATCCATCCATCCATCCATCCATCTTTCCCTGCTAATTCGAGGTCGGGTCGCGGGGGCAGCAGCCCTTTCCTCTCCCCGGCCACTTCGTCCAGCTTCTCCTGGCGGATCCCGAGGCGTTCCCAGGCCAGTTGGGAGACATAGTCTCCAACATTTCGTGGGTCTTCCCCAAGGTCTGCTGCCAAGGTCTGCTGCCTGAACACCTCCCCAAGGAGGCGTCCAGGAGGCATCCTAACCAGATGCCCAAGCCACATCATCTGGCTCCTCTTAATGCAGAGGAGTAGCGGTTCTACTCCGAGTCTCTCCCCGATGACAGTGCTTCTCACCTTATCTCTAGGAGAGAGCCCACCCACCCTGCGGAGGAAACACATTTTGCCCGCGATCTTGTCCTTTCGGTCACTACCCAAAGCTTATGGACATAGTCACCGTTATCGTGAGCCATGTATCGCAAATTGTATTATATTGTCAGGTACTCGGTACCTGATTTTTTACTATGATTTTGACTGTTATATTTTGTAGGTACAGGTAGTGTACAGGTAAAATGTTGTTGTCGGGCACCTTTAGTAACGATGGTTGTGCCATTAGTGCCATATAATACACTTGGCAACTTTAGTTCAGCAGCGCTACAGGACTAGTTAAACAGAATGACTTTGTTGCCCAGATCATCGTAAGCACATTATTTGATGAGGTTCCCGGTGGCCTTGAGATTAACTGAGTTGGTGAAAATCTGGCAAGACATGCATGCCTACTTTGTAACGTCTAAACACACACACACACACACAGACACATCTGTATTCATGTTACCCTGAACTTGACTTGACTGAGTCATCTCCGTTTTTATATAGTCCTGTGAGGCTCACTTCAGTCAATCCAAAGCTGCAGTCTAAGGCTTTGAAAAAGCTTTTTATTTTGTTCTCGTCCCTCCCATAGAAACCATGAAAAAGGCTGTTTTCTCTTTGTGAGATGTCATCCTGGTGGTGTTTTACAAGCACAGGTTTGCATGAACGTTATTGTTTTGAATACAGTGCTACGTCACAAATTACTTAACAATGTGGTCACCACAGGTTAACGCATGCTGAGAAGTATAATCAGGGCTCTACATTAAAAACCAAAATGACTTGCCCATGGGGAATCCTTAACGTGAGAACTACTTGCCCGAACTTGCCCCATGTAAAATGAAAAGACTGCCATAATGATATCATCTCATTTTTGTGGCATCACATGAGAATCTCAAATAAAGATGAAATGATTATCATTTCTTGTGGTTGTTTTCCTACATAGATCATGACGTTGCATGGAAATCTGGATTGTCAAGAGACTTTTATAAGTTGTGCACCACAATGAAACATTATTGAATAGACACATTTGTGTACTAGTAAAGTGTTTTTAATCCAGAAAAAAATGCTGAATGGTCAAACAATAATTTGTGAAGCAAAGGTGAGAAAAATCCACAGAGAAATGGAAGCGCTAGATTTTGTAGCTTGTGCAAAATCATCACTTGGTATTGGATCTAATCGGTGGTGTTTCATTGTGACCACTTCAAATTGTCACAGCAATGTGATTCACTCACCTGTGCCATCATTTGATTTGCTGCCGCTAATAAAATACTTGTTTAGGAGGCACTGGTTCATCACTTTTTGCTGTTTTCCTTCACAAGTTGTTGAAGAATTAGACCATGTTGGCAGGGACGCCATGATAGATGTTTTCCTAGTCAAACCATCGCTGATTGGTTGATCGTGAACAAGAACGGGTGTGGGTAAAACGCGGACTGCGGTCTAAATAAAGGATTCTGATTGGTCCATTTCAAGATTTGCAAGGATTGGTTTGCAAATTACCAGCGGAATTACGCAGTCCGTGTTTTACCAACACCCAACAAGAACCGCTTTTAAAAAAACTCTTGGCAGTATGGCATGCCAAAGTGCACTTGCCCCACGGGAATATCACTGATTGGATTTACTTGCCCCAATTTTGTTTTAACTTGCCCCGGGCCATCGGTACATCGTTATTGTCGAGCCCTGATAATATTACATAAATTACTGTTTCAGCAGAATTTTGGTACTTATGCAATGTGTTCCCAACACCGCTAAATACATAGAATCTTGTTTCTGTATGTGAAATATTCTTTCTCTCTCTCTCACACACACACACACACACACACACACACCAGGAAAATGAAAGCATCAGCCCAAAAGAAGTATTTACATTTCTTCATCTCTCCATCACTTTAATGACTCTCACTGTTTGTGTTTTATTTGTGAGGCCGTCCAATTTGACCTTCACCTTTCTGTTTCTGTTGTCAGCGTAGATCTAGTTGAACCGCTGGAAAATACCACAAGGCAAAAGACATACAGATACAATAGATCCATCCATCCATTTTCTATACCGCTGGAGCCTATCCCAGCTGACTTTGGCCCAAGAGGCGGGGTACACCTTGGACTGGTCGCCAGCCAATCACAGGGCACATATAGACAAACAACCATTCACACTCACATTCATACCTATGGACAATTTGGAGTGGCCAATTAACCTAGCATATTTTAGGAAACCAGAGTACCCGGACCAAATGGGAGAAAAAGTGGACTGTGTGGCCAACATGCTAACCACTCGAACATCGTGCTGCCCAGATGGAATAGATACAGCTTTCGGTGTCTACATGAAGGGACTACATTAACATGTTTTCTCACTGGGACTGCTGAAATGAGGCCAATGAGGATAATGGGTTCTACCAACATTGTGAGAGCAGATACTTAAAATCTGGTCTCCTGAAAGAGGACTAAATGTGTGAGTGTATGTGATGTATTTCCTTTCAGGTAGCACGTAGCGGGGTTCCAAGTCAGAGAGCATTCTGCCGAACCCTGTGTCTTCCATCAGTGTGAATTGTGCTTCGGGGCTTGTGTAATTCTGCAAATGTCATGTGACCGATTTACGGTAGAAGTATTATACACAGTTCCAAACAGATCAGGGCTGCCATTGGTTTGATTTTGGAACTAACTGTGTTAGTAAGGGCGGCCAGTGTTTCACTCCATTGAGTGACAGGTTGGGGCCCCCGCCTTGATGTGAAAGTTTAATGTTAGTGCGGCCCGCGCAAGTTTGATATGGATGCTGTATGGTATCATGTACCCAGAAAAAATTATTACGTTTGATTAATGTTCATGTTAAAGGTTAAATAACTGTTAATAGTTATCCTCCCTATCCGTGTGGAAGTGGTAAGTTTTTGGCTATAAGTTTAAAGGCAATAACTTGAAGGCTACCGTTTAGGTCGCTAGCTCTCTAGTTTGCGAGTTAGCATGTGTCTCAAGACCCTGCAGTTGCGCAATATGTTGTAAATAAAAAGAGTATAAATGTGACTATAGTCGTGTTTTGTCATGTCTACAGGGCTCTAATAATGCTTTGTTCATTTTAATCTGAAAAAAATAATTTGTCTACCCACCAACTATATGTGGTTTCTTAAGTTTTTATTATTTGCCGTTTTATTATTATTATTATATTTACTTATTTATTACTGATTGATTGATTTTCTTTATTGTTTAGAACAGTGGAATGTTTTATCAGAGCTTTTCTTGTAGAAAATTGGAACCAAAGCGAAGTTTTAAAAAATTTGTTGTTTTTAATAAATGCGTTTTTTTCTTTTTTGGAAAACCTGATGCGGCCCAGTCTCACCCAGACCTGAGCTCCAGTGGCCCCCAAGTAAATTGAGCTTGAGACCCTTGATGTAGAGTTTCAATATACCACAGTACATTGTGTCAAATCATCTACAGCCATCCATTTTCCATACTGCTGCCCTGATCCTTCAATGTGTGTCAGGAAAATTTGTCTTTTGTAATTTGTAATTTACTTGCCTCCATTGTTTTCACTTTCTCTCTCTACATCCCTCTGGGTTAAATAAATTTGCCTGTCTCGTGTCCAATTCCCCATCAGCTTGCTGTCACAACAGATTGCTTTTAATTTTTTACTTACTCTGGTGTCTTGACATTTTCTGCATATTTTAATCATGGCCCACAGCTTTTGCCATTACATGTTTTCTGTCAGCAAAAAAATGCAATCAATCTTTTTTGCAGGTTCAGCATTGCTTTTTTTGCGCCGATAATGTCCTCACCCTGGCTTTTGTTGCTCATTATTCTCAATCAACAGTGGTTATAGTACATGCAAAAATGAAACACTCCTTTAGTCAGCGTAAATGCCCACACTGGTGCATACAGGGTGACATTTGCTTTGACTAACTATGTGGAAATAGTGGATTAGAAAACATGTGTTGATTGCTGTTGACACCACATTGGTTCACATTGGGAATGTGCAAGTGGCCTGTCATCACAACAAATTTTTACAGGATGATAATTGTTGCCTATAAACTATATTATTGTCAACAAATTTTTATTATTATGTATGGGTTAATAATTTGTGTACACAATCTCAAAAGTAATAATCTTTTAATTTCTCAAGAGTAATTGAAATGGTAATTGGAATATCAAGAGATTTTAAACAAAATAAATTAAACAACAGGGTGGCACGGCGGTCGAGTGGTTAGCGCACAGACCTCACAGCTCGGAGACGAGGGTTCAATTCCACCCTCGGCCATCTCTGTGTGGAGTTTGCATGTTCTCCCCGTGCATACGTGGGTTTTCTCCGGGTACTCCGGTTTCCTCCCACATTCCAAAAACATGCTAGGTTAATTGGCCACTCCAAATTGTCCATAGGTATGAATGTGAGTGTGAATGGTTGTTTGTCTATACGTGCCCTGTGATTGGCTGGCGATCAGTCCAGGGTGTACCCCGCCTCTCGCCCGAAGACAACTGGGATAGGCTCCAGCACCCCCGCGACCCTCGTGAGGAAAAGCGGTAGAAAATTAATGAATGAAAAATTAAACAACAAGGTTACAAATCAAACAAACAAAAAACACCAAAACCAGCATTGAAAATGAAGTATAAGAGTTTTTCCACCATTTTTTCCTCATCACATGTTAATATATCAATGTTATTTGCCGTGAGGTTAACTCATTTATTGTTTATCGTGACAGGCCAATTAATACTTGTGTTAATGAGCTACTTAGTGCGTTAAAAATGGTCCATGGTCCTGTTTAATGTACCAGTACTTTTACTTGTATAGCAAATGTTTATCAATGCTGGTTGTAAGTCTTCCTGGTAGAGTGGTGAGCACTGGACATGGCTCAAACTCGGGAGTTTTCCCTGTAATCAGTGACAGTGAACTGTACTTTTTTAGAATTTTGACCACAGCATGTATATCAGCATGTTTTTTCTGGAGGGCTTCATAGTCGAAATAGATGTATCCCAATCACAGCATTATAAGCTAGCTAATATTAACTTGTTTTCTGAATAATATACATGTAATATATAAATATGTGCACGGTTTCTCAGGGTACTCCAAAGCAATCCAAATCCTGGTAAATTTCTATATTTGTACGCAAATTAAAACCTGTAATGAGGAAAGCAACCTCTTTCCACATGTATAATTCCACTTTTCCTACTGTACATTTGCCATTGTTTTTTAGGCTTCTGATTGTCTGAAATTGCCTCAGGGTTTGGGACTTTAGTACAACATATTGCTTTGGGGTTTTTTAAAAAATGCATTGTGCACCACTAATCGTAGAGCAACACATACACAGCCACCAAACTCCTTATGTTTCTTTGTATGACTAATGACTAATTATACTTCCATGGGAGTAACTCCAACAAAATTGGTTACTTAGACAGCTAAGTGACCATCTGAGGTACTACTGCACCCGCAGGCTTTTGAAAACCTGTCTTTGAACATTAATCTGGACCCAACTCCTTTCCACCCGCTCTCCCTCAGCTGCAGTTTGCTTTTGCCCCTTACACAAACTTCCTCCCTCGTTCCCTCCTGCACAATTACACCCACCCGCCCACTCACACATCCACTAAGCAGCTCCTTAGCCGCCGCAATAAAGCCGCTGTCCTCTACAGTAATGGGGATCAGCTGTGGGTGAAACGCTCCAAGATGGCTCCTCCGCAAAAGATCAATGGCAAGGATGGCCAGATCACTTATTTTGTTAACCTCCGTTCACCTTGGTTTCCCCCCCCCACCTCACTTGGACAACTGATTCCGTTGCACTGCTCACATGATCACAACAAGAGCAAAGTGTAATGCAATATTAATATGCGACATACTTTACCTCTCACGGAGCTGTTTGCCTCTCAGGCATCATTTCTTTATTTAGATAGTAGCCTCCAGGAGCGAAGTGCAGAGGAAGCAGCGGTAATTGGTTTGAAAGGCATGACAGAAATTCTCCATCTCAGGTTTTCTGACATTCTTTTGATTATTCCATTTTGTTATGTACTATTTTGTGCTCGTTACAGAAACTACACCTATTTTGTAGCTGTGGTGATACGGAAGGAGAATGGTGGTGGAGGTGACGCTTCCCTTTATTGTTATTAGTAGCATGTTCAATTCATTGCCATTGTCAAATATTGATTTTTGGAGACTCATACTATATTTTGGACATACACTTATATCTGTGGCAGCCTATAACAAACAGGGTTATGCTATGTCTGAGATATTTTGGCTTTGTGCTGAATTTTGTATACCACTTTTAATACAGTAGAATACTGTTATGTGAAATGTTATATTCATTCATTCATTTTCTAGCACTTATCCTCACGAGGGTCGCGGGCGTGCTGGAGCCTATCCCAGCTGCATTCGAGCGAGAGGCGGGGTACACCCTGGATTGGTGGCCAGCCAATCACAGGGCACATATAGACAAACAACCATTCACACTCACATTCATACCTATGGACAATTTGGAGTCGCCAATTAACCTAGCATGTTTTTGGAATGTGGGAGGAAACCGGAGTACCCGGAGAAAACCCACACATGCACGGGGAGAACATGCAAACTCCACACAGAGATGGCCGAGGGTGGAATCGAACTTGGGTCTCCTAGATGTGTGGCCTGTGCGGTAACAACTTGTCCACCGTGCAGCACACAGGGCTATGATAATGTAAAGAAAAAGTAGATTGATGTAAACAGGTTTTCTCTACTCTAACTATGACATTATTCAAGATAAATAAGGAATCCTACTTCACAGAAATTCACGTAGTATCACACTCGGGTCTGGAACTATTGTCATTTGTGGTGTAAGCTGCTACTGCTACTAGAGGAAATGGCAGCTCTTTCTTCAGCAGATGCCAATAACAACATATAAGGAAACTCACGATGAGCTAGGGCAATGGCTGCCATGGGCTGCTGGGCCACTAGGGGGCTCCCTCTGAACTGCTCTGCTGGGAGTAATGCATTATGGGAAGAAGTTAAAGTAGCTGTTGTTGTTGGGTTTTTTTCTCGTATTGGTATTTGTCTTGTATATTTCCTAGCAACTTTTTGAGTGCTAAGTTGCTGGGTGATGAGTTTAGCTTTCTTTGTAAGATGGCACCATGAGTCAGACTGTTATATTGACTATATTGACTTCTGCCATTTCCGAAAGGTTGATATTGTGAGTTTTCTCATAGCTCATGATTGGCTCCTGTCAAATAAAAACCTGTCTGGTTTTTACAAGACCAAGGAACTGGTGATCAAATTCAGGAAGAAGGTTCCTCCAGTGGGGCCTGTCACCATTCAAGGCCTGGATGTTGTTTGTCTATATGTGCCCTGTCATTGGCTGGCCACCAATCCGGGGTGTACCCCACCTTTTGCCTGAAGACAGCTGAATAGGCTCCAGCATACCCTCGACCCTTGTGAGGATAAGCGGTACAGAAAATGGATGGATGGATGGGCTTAAACACCAGTCCGTCTGTACACGGGAAGAAGCAGACTAAATGAGAGCTTACTGTACATCAAATTTTAATAGTTGTGAATTTGTTCAATTGTGTGGTATTAATGTTAGTTAATTGTATTTTGAAGTAACAGAGGAAAATGGAGTGCATCGCTTGGCTTCAAACAGCAGAGGCTTTCTATGTTGATTCAGTCTCAGCTAGTTTATTTACCAGGTAAAAAGGAACAAAATGACATCAGCTGTTGAAAACTGAACAATGTCCACTCAGAACATCTCTGTGCAGCGTTATTCTGCTCATGGCGCTGGTATAGAAACACAAGTTCAGACCATTCAGACCCTGCAAAGTTAGTATGCATGAAATTGTCCTTCTGCGGAGACCACAACCCATGTTTTTAAAGCTGCAACACGCGGAATAACATATAGGCAGCACGCCGGTTATGTCGTAATCCTGCCATAGAATTCCGCTTCACTGACGTCTGATGGGGGTTTTCACATACGACCCAACTAAAATGGCTTGCTGGTGCTCTGCCGCATGGGTTTATCATACACCCTCTAGCTTTACTGCTTTTGGCATCGTGAATGTGAGACGGTGAGGTGCAAGGACAAAGGACAAGGAAAGCAGAATCATCATCATCATATGAGAACATGGGTCGAGGTCAGTGCAGCATAGAGAGACCTAGGCAGGATGGAGTGATGAAGATAAGGAAAGAATGAAACCAATATTTACATCTAAGATAAAGGCGGAGGAGGCTGTGCCATGTGGTGATGGTTTACCGTGTGGCTGTGTGAGCAGCCTGTGGTCCAGAGTGATTCATCATGATTATGTGTTGGTAGGCAGGTAATGTCGCAGTAGGCAGGCCTCGGCACACCTGAGGTGGAGGCTGATGCTATTTTGGTGCTTGTGCTGCTGCCAGCCTCCATCTGCATGCTACATTTTCCCTTTGTCTGATATTTGAGCAATGCTGTTTGTTAATATGAATATTTGTAAGTTACATTTTGCTGTCTGTGGTTGATGTTTGTGACTATTTTTAGACTTCAGATCCGTGGGTTGGACGTCTCATTAAAGATGTCTTAAATGACAGATGTCAGTCTGTATCTCCGTCTGTTCAGCTCTCGCCTCCTCACAAACCCTTTTTACCTTGAGCTGATTTCAGTTTCATTTCTCGGGTTATGACAGCCACGTGTCTATACCTAATGGACTAATGCTTGCATTCCCTCGGCTCTTCATACTGCGTATAGTCTATCATAGTTCAAGGATGGATGTTTTTATGGACAAACCATGCCTGTGGACACAGTTCAGTTTTTTGTGTGCTTTTCGAAAGCTGGAGAGTTCTAAATGATTCATGATTACCAGCTGTGGTGTGTCTGCCAAGGCTGGAGCTAAAACCAGTGTCATTCTCTTATTGCTGTCAGTCCATGAAAATTGTATAAGACTGGACTTGGTTGTCACGGTAATACCTTTAGGACTGTTGACAAAACACTAACTATTAATTTTTTCGACCCACAGACATAGACCTCTGAAATTGGAAGCGAAAGCGTTCACAAAGGTGCACTTTAGGCTCTCTGAATGAGTTGAATAAACTCATTTAAGATGTACAATCACAGCCATGTTGCTGTGATGCGAGGTTGGATTGTTTTGGAGGTGCATGTCACGCTATGTAAGAGGGTTTGGATGGGGAGGAGTGAGTCAGTTTAGCGCAGGGGCCTCAAACACGCGGCCCGCGGGCCAAATGTGGCCCGCAGGACACTAGTTTGAGGCCCCCGCCTTGATATGAAAGTTTAATGTTAGTGCGGCCCGCGCAAGTTTGATATGGATGCTGTATGGTATCATGTACCCAGAAAAAATTATTACGTTTGATTAATGTTCATGTTAAAGGTTAAATAACTGTTAATAGTTATCCTCCCTATCCGTGTGGACCCTGCAGTTGCGCAATATGTTGTAAATAAAAAGAGTATAAATGTGACTATAGTCGTGTTTTGTCATGTCTACAGGGCTCTAATAATGCTTTGTTCATTTTAATCTGAAAAAAATAATTTGTCTACCCACCAACTATATGTGGTTTCTTAAGTTTTTATTATTTGCCGTTTTATTATTATTATTATATTTACTTATTTATTACTGATTGATTGATTTTCTTTATTGTTTAGAACAGTGGAATGTTTTATCAGAGCTTTTCTTGTAGAAAATTGGAACCAAAGCGAAGTTTTTAAAAAAATTTTGTTTTTAATAAATGCCTTTTTTTTTTTTTTGGAAAACCTGATGCGGCCCAGTCTCACCCAGACCCTAGCTCCAGTGGCCCCCAAGTAAATTGAGTTTTAAACCCCTGGTTTAGCGGCTTCTCAACACAGCCGCATACAAGCGTACAAGCTCCCTCGCTGGTGGACAGTAATAATTACAATAATTATCAGCTTTAAAAGATTGGAAATTATTGAAAGGGTGGCAACCAGAAAGGTTGTCCTCCTCTTCTTGGGAACTAAAACCACTAAAGTCGTCCTCATCAAGAGTTGGAACTGAACAGTCCCACCATTCCCACACCACACACGTTACCGGACTCTCTTATTCTTTTGTTGTTGCTACCAGGTCACATCACCCCCACCCGGAAGCAAATCAACCCCTGAGCCGGTGCTGTCCTCCCAAGCACGTAGCCGTCCATCCCTCCTTTTATATTTTTTCGTTTTAAAAAGTTGTGATGTGGAGCAAGTTGTATACAGTATGGAAACATTTTTAAAATTACCTAATATGATACAGTACAATCTCTGTGTGGAGTTTGCATGTTCTCCCCGTGCATGCGTGGGTTTTCTCCGGGTACTCCGGTTTCCTCCCACATTCCACAAACATGCTAGGTTAATTGGCCACTCCAAATTGTCCATAGGTATGAATGTGAGTGTGAATGGTTGTTTGTCTATATGTGCCCTGTGATTGGCTGCCCACCAGTCCAGGGTGTACCTCGTCTCTCGCCCAAAGACAGCTGGGATAGGCTCCAGCACGCCCCTAGACCAGGGGTCTTAAACTCAATTTACTTGGGGCCACTGGAGCTCGGGTCTGGGTGAGACTGGGCCGCATCAGGTTTTCCAACCCCCCCCCCCCAAAAAAAAAACGCATTTATTAAAAAAAAAAATTAAAACTTTGCTTTGGTTCGAATTTTCTACAAGAAAAGCTCTGATAAAACATTCCACTGTTCTCAAATATCTTAATTTTTATTTTTCTACACAAAATAAGATGAAAAATAAATAAACAAATGAAGAATAAAGAAAATCAATCAGTCAGTAATAAATAAATAAATGTAATAATAATAATAATAATAATAATAAAACGGCGAATAATAAAAACTTAAGAAACCACATATATTTGGTGGGTAGACAAATTATTTTTTTCAGATTAAAATGAACAAAGCATTATTAGAGCCCTGTAGACATGACAAAACACGACTATAGTCACATTTATACTCTTTTTATTTACAACATATTGCGCAACTGCAGGGTCTTGAGACACATGCTAACTCGCAAACTAGAGAGCTAGCGACCTAAACGGTAGCCTTCAAGTTATTTCCTTTAAACTTAAATAGCCAAAAACTTACCACTTCCACACGGATAGGGAGGATAACTATTAACAGTTATTTAACCTTTAACATGAACATTAATCAAATGTAATAATTTTTTCTGAGTACATGATACCATATAGCATCCAAATCAAACTTGCGTGGGCCGCACTAACGTTGAACTTTCATATCAAGGCGGGGGCCTCAAACTAGTGTCCTGCGGGCCACATTTGGCCCACAGGACACTAGTTTTTGTGACCCCTGCCCTAGACCCTTGTGAGGATAAGCGGTATAAAATGAATGAATGAATGAATGAATGATGCAGTACAAAGGGAAAAAGTCCATAAACAGGGTTGTACAGTATACTGTCAAAGTTATCATACATTGTAATCACCGGATGCTGAGCATGCTTGCATGTAAGCAGAGCACTCAGGTGCTCAGAGATATGATAACTTGCAGTCTGCAGTGCTGCTCACTCTGTCAGCAGAATCTGTATTGCAAACAATGCAGAACGTTATTTGTTCTTGATTCTCACTTTGTGTGTTTGGGCAGCTTTTTGAGCAGCATGTGCATACAGCAAATATAGTTGCTTTATGTAGCCATCACCAAATGGCGGACCTCGGACACTGATGGCCCATTACAGACCTGTGATCATTTGAATTCAGTGGGAAATATGATAACATTCGCAGACCGATCACAGCAGCAGTTTGCAGGCGTAATTACTTCAGCTATTACGGTTAGCGCGATGATGTGTCCAACAATGAGCGCTATCCCTTGGGCAGGTGAGGTTGCCACAAAACCGGGTTCTCCTGAGCTCCACTGCACCAAAGGCACCTCCAACAAAGTCAAGGTTGCCACGTTTGGCTTATCTTGAAAATGCACAAGCGATGCTATGTTACCACGTATGTTCATACACGGTAAGTCAGGGGTCTCCAGCCAGTAGAACATGAGCTGCCAGTAGATGCTAACCACTTTTCAGTTGGCTTTATGATCAACACCTATACTCACTATATTAGAAAGTGGGGTTTGTTCGTAGTTAGGAAGCACTTTGAAATGGAATAAATTAAAACCGACCGTTTTAGCGGGAAGCACAAATCCAAAGAAATACAATAGTTGCAGATTCTGGAAGATCTAGAAAGTTTCCTGTGCGGGTTATTGTGTGTAGCTGCTCTATCGGAGTCCACAACTCAATACAAAGGGTCGAAAAATGAGCACAATAGGTCCCCTCTAATTACTTTCTGTCATGCCCCAACTGGGAAACAGAATTATTTTCACCCCCAAACAACCCCCCACCCCCCACCCCAGCCTCTCACCCCAATTTGAAATACTGTTGAGAAAATGATAACATCTATTTATTTATCTGTTCCGTACAGACTGAACTCGGAACTGAAACCAGCAAAATGAAGAGCAGTGAAGCATACAAGCGTATTCAAATTGCATGCTGAGTACAACAAATTCAGACGTGGGCAGGTCTGCACTAATATAGAGTCCTCCCTGCCTCATCACTCCCTGACAGTTCACCACACCCCTCCCAGGGGTGCCCGCCCCGTTATTTGAGAAGCACTGGTTTTAGGGTGATGTTCAGGGCTTTATTACATAGACATAGACATAGACATAGACATAGACATAGACATAGACATAGACTTTCTTTATTGTCATTGCACAATAACACAGCAGTGAAATTGCCAACGAAATGTCGTTGCCTGGCTCCCATGTAATAATAGATAATAAATAATAATGTGGAGAATAAATAGATTACATCAAATATGAACAATGTACAGCGTAAACAGTAATTTGTACAAATAATTTAAATAATTTAGAATAAATAACAATAAAGTTTTGCGTGTGGGCAGGTAGAGGGGCTTATTTGGCATTGAGCAGTCTGATGGCCAGGGGAAAGTAGCTGATAGATGGATGGATGGATGGATGGGAAGTAGCTGTCTCTAAACCTGGTTGTTCTCCAGCGGATGCTGCAGAGCCTTCTCCCCGACGCCAGGCGAGAAAACAGTCCATTCTGGGTGTGTGGGGTCAGAGTAGGTCCGACGGGCTCTTGATACGCAGCGGGTGTTTGCTATGTCCTTAATGGGGTGGAGCGGGGTCCCAATGATCTTCTACGTTGTCCTCACCACTCTCTGCAGTAACATCCAGTCCGAGGCCTTGCAGCTCCCAGACCAGACGGAGATGCAGCTGGTCAGCAGGCTCTCGATGGTCCCTCTGTAAAAAGTGTTCAGGATAGGAGGGGAGAGGGAGGCTCTTCTCATCCGCCGCAGGAAGTGCAGTCGCTGCTGTGCTCTCTTTGCCAAAGAGGAGGCGTGGAGTGACGAGCCGAGGTTGTCTGTGATGTGCATCCCCAAGTACTTGGTTGCGCTCACAACTTCTACGGCTGTGTCGTTGATGCAGAGTGAAGTATGGCTGGGCCTGGATCTCCTGAAGTCGACGAGGATCTCTTTTATTTTGTCAACGTTCAGGACCAGGTTGTTTCACTTCCTCCCTGTAAGCCAGTTCGTTGTTGTCCTGAATGAGGCCCACAACTGTTGTGACATCCGCGTACTTCAGGATGTGGTTGCTGCTGTATTTGGGGCGACAGTCAATGGTCATCAGGGTAAACAACAGGGGGCTGAGAACACATCTCTGGGGTGAGCCGGTGTTCAGGGAGATGACACTGGATGTGTTGTTGGCCACTTTGACATACTGGGTTCTATTCGTGAGTAAGTCAAGCAGCCAGTTGCACAGGGAGGTCTTGAGGCCCAGCGGCTCCAACTTGCATACCAGGTCCTGGGGGATGATCGTGTTGGATGCTGAGCTGAAGTCCAGGAACAGCATCCGTACGTGAGTGTTTCTCTTAATGCGTTCCTTTGCATCTTTGTGTGCTGTCATGTATTGTCCTTGATTAGATGATTGAGCTCACTCATTGTAAATGCTTTTGTTGGTTTTCATTCACATTTTTGCGAATTTGTCTTTAGACTCAACGGATGTTGATTTGATGTTTTGCCGGCTAACAATACGATTCAGTATGTTTGTCACAGACATGTTTTACCAGCACAAGAAAAACACTTCAAACATGACTCACTTCCTTTCTTCTTCCTATTGAATCCGTGAGTGTGCACGGTAGCAGCGCTGCTGGGGTGATGTCACACACCTGAATGCAGTCAGTGCTGATGTTAATTCCATCGGTGCTTTTTCTTCTTTGACAAGACTGCCGGTTTCCCATGAAGCAGCCTGGCATTTCAAATGATTTGAACAAAAACCATCAAAACACTGCATGAGGAACTGCCATAAAGCTGATTTGCTGTTTGTGTTGCTTGACTCCTGCTAGAGCAAAAATTTACATATAATCTATATGTAAAGCCCCCCCCAAAAAAACGTAATATGTAAAAATTATATCCAAAAACAATGGCTTGTTTTATGCCATTTGAGACATGCAAGTTGAACAGAATAGTGACGTCTTAATAGTAACTACTTAAGTAATATACAGTTGTACCGTCTGAATATGTGAATTAATAAGTCATGCTGTTTTATATAGCATATTATTAGTCAAAAATAAGCATATTGAAGCAAATATTACTTATTTTCAAGTAGAAAAATGACAAAATGAACTAAAGTACAAATATTCGGTGTCAGTACTGTAATGTTCGGTGAGACTTGGTTGCCGGAGCAACAGACCTTTAATGTATGTCTGAATTATCTCACAATAGGCACAATAATCCCTAAAATAAATAAATAAATAAAAATCCCTGATTATAACACGGGCTATTCTTGCGGCAGTAGCCCACAAGAAGATGAAATCTCAACCCCTAATGTCACTTCTTGTCCACCTGGGATTCAGCTCCCCTAGTGAACACATTTATAGCAACACATACAGTATTATTTATGCCTTAAATGGCTTATTTAGGGCTTTTATATTGGGTAATACGCGTGTAAAGGTGACTATAAGGGTGTAATTTTTAAGGGCTCTAATAATGTTACAAAAGTATTTAGAAGGTCTTTGGTACCGAATGAGTTAACAGAATGTTAACATGAAGCAAGCCACACTGTCTGTGAGCGTGCACCATTTTGCTGTATTTTATTTATATTTACTTTGACGACCGAACAGGACAAACGCTCCACTGCACCTCGAGCGACAGTTGCCCCCCCCCCCCCCCCCCCCTCCCCCCAATTGGGAAAACTCGACAGAATACTTCGTCACCACTACTTTCCAACAAATGCAACATATTGGCTCATCTGTGCTCATGGCCTCACATTGTTAATTCTGTTTAAAACCAAAATATTCTCACACTGGGGCTGTTCCATTCTCATTCGCTAGCAGACCGACTACACCCACTGGCACAAGGAGACTAAATGTGCTCAGGTGTGGAGAGACAGGCACAGAGTGAACCCTTTTGTAATCCAGCCTGTTTGGTAGTGAGGAGGAAAACAAACATGCATGCACGTGTCAATTTATTGAGGCCGGCAAAATTGAGTTTGTTTTTATGTATTGACTATGGTGACAGGCCTTCTGGTAAGCATGTTTGAAATAAACCAGGGGTCTCAAACATGCAACATGCGGCCCGCGGGCCAAGTGTGGCCCGCAGGACACTAGTTTGAGGCCCCCGCCTTGATATGAAAGTTTAATGTTAGTGCGGCCCGCGCAAGTTTGATATGGATGCTGTGTGGTATCATGTACCCAGAAAAAATTATTACATTTGATTAATGTTCATGTTAAAGGTTAAATAACTGTTAATAGTTATCCTCCCTATCCGTGTGGAAGTGGTAAGTTTTTGGCTATTTAAGTTTAAAGGAAATAACTTGAAGGCTACCGTTTAGGTCGCTAGCTCTCTAGTTTGCGAGTTAGCATGTGTCTCAAGACCCTGCAGTTGCGCAATATGTTGTAAATAAAAAGAGTATAAATGTGACTATAGTCGTGTTTTGTCATGTCTACAGGGCTCTAATAATGCTTTGTTCATTTTAATCTGAAAAAAATAATTTGTCTACCCACCAACTATATGTGGTTTCTTAAGTTTTTATTATTTGCCGTTGTATTATTATTATTATATTTATTTATTTATTACTGATTGATTGATTTTCTTTATTCTTGATTTGTTTATTTATTTTTCATCTTATTTTGTGGAGAAAAATAAAAAGTAAGATATCTCAGAACAGTGGAATGTTTTATCAGAGCTTTTCTTGTAGAAAATTGGAACCAAAGCAAAGTTTTTAAAATTTTTTCGTTTTTAATAAATGCGTTTTTTTTTTTTTTTTGAAAACCTGATGCGGCCCAGTCTCACCCAGACCCTAGCTCCAGTGGCCCCCAGGTAAATTGAGTTTGAGACCCCTGAAATACACTAAACCATTACCTAAGGAGTGTTCAGTTATAGTAGTATTTTTCAGTTGTAGACAATTTACTACTGTACTATTCCCACACCTCCCTCATGCTATCACCTAGCTGTCCTAATTATTGAACTGTTGACACTGTCTATGACACGGTGACACAGCATAGAACTCTTATCTCCCAAACCCTGCACATTATCACTTACTGGCAGCCAGGGGAAGCCATTGTCAATGAAACTCTGATCCTCCTCTCATATCTTAAATCTGTGAAGTTTTGAAATAGCGGCCTGAACTCGTTTTGCAACAGCATTCATTAGACTGGAACATTTCTGTCTTCATTAAAATTTAAATAATTTTCCCTTAGAAACCAGTGCTCCATTTTTACTTTCACTGAGCTGTGCATATTAAATTGTACACACCTTCCCTATCTAGGCCAATGGCTCCCCTGGCCATGGTGTTACTATAAGAATCAAATAAGACACCAAGGATCACCTCTGATGTATTGGATTTCCTTACCCCATAAATGGAGATAACGCTTCTGTCCAAAATAAGATCACAATGCAACACATTTAGTATTTAAATTCTATTATATGTCCCATTAAATTATATAAATTTATTCCCAATATTTAATATTAATTAATTTAATAATTTATATTAATAAATCAATTTATATTAATAAATTAATTTATACTAATAAGTTAATTTATACTAATAAAATAATTTATATTAATAAATTAATTTATATTAATATTAATTAATTTATTTATTTTCATTTAGTAATGTGTCTCTTGGCTGTACTGATTGTGTTTGTGTGCGTATGTTGTCCAATCAATTAATAATAAATTAATTTGTATTAATAAATTAATTCATACTAATAAAATAATTTATATTAAAAAATTTATTTATATTAATAAATTAATTTATACTAATAAAATAATTCATATTAATAAATTTATTTATACTAATAAATTAATTTATATTAATACATTAATTTATATTAATATTAATTAATGTATTTATTTTCATTTAGTAATGTGTCTCTTGGCTGTACTGATTGTGTTTGTGTACGTATGTTGTCCAATCAGAGTTCAGATTCTATGTGTTGCCACATCAATCTAATCTGCAGAGGGCCTTCAGAATCACTAATGCTGGCCCATTCCCAAACTAATTATTTTTGATGCCTAAGTATATTGGGGTGCTTGGGCATTATATTACAATCTGCATCATACAGTATCTCCTCTGTTTGGTAACTTTCCAAGCCTTGCTCCTCATGGTCTCTGGTGTGGGAGTGACAGGAGGAAAAGCTCTGACTCCCTGAGGAGATGACATTCGGAGCCACCAACTTGTTGGTTTCATATCTGAAGCACTAGATGTCATGCAATATGTTCAGCTTTTGACTTCATTTGTAATCAGATGGCTTCTTAGACCGAGCACGGGTAGTCGGCCGACGCCGGTTCATTGTCAATGCTACAGGCTGCTGCATGTTTGCAGCGTTGTTAATCACCTGAGTCTAATCCCAGAGAACTTTATTGCCTTTTTGACCTCTCGGTGGTTTTGTTATTCCGTTTGGCACGGACATTGTCTGTTCATTTTTCCTGCCTGAACCCATTAAAGACTTCTTACCTGCACTTTCTGCCCTGCTTCTTCATCATGGGGTCTTACCAAAGCGTGACACTCGACCCCAAAACAGACTTTTTCTTGAGGAAAAAAAAAACCTTATTCAGCTTAATATGGTAATCAGTTATTTGATTAATGGGTGCTTTTACCCGTTCATACTATAGGTTTAGAGTTTAATAACCTTTTTATTATATTAATCCACAACTGAGCAGGTAACGGCTGCATGGTGGACAAAGCGGTTGGTGCGCGGGCCTCACAGCTAGGAGAACGAAGTTCGATTCCACCCTCAGGTATCTCTGTGTGGAGTTTGCATGTTCTCCCCGCGTGTGGGAAACCTCCCACATTCCAAAAACATATTAGGTTAATTGGTGACTCCAAATTGTCCATAGATATGAAAGTGAGTGTGAATGGTTGTTTGTCTATATGTGCCCTGTGATTGGCTGGCCACCAGTCCAGGGTGTACCCTGCCTCTCGCCCGAAGACAGCTGGGATAGTGTACGGGTCCAATTAGAGGACCTGTCAATTCACCAGCTGGGTGAATATGTGCTATATTGGCACACCACCTAACAGGCAACATGCTAGACTGATGGAGTATATTACATTTGTTTTCACGGTACAGTAGATACATGCTATTCGAGGGTGTTACCATCGAATAATAATTACAAATGAATCATGGCAAGTAACTGAGACGGCCATAAAAATGTCCATTTCTGACACTCTGATAAAGCCTGGGGTATTGGTGCTGCGTCTCGGCGCCGCTGTACACTAAATAGGCTCGCTCCTTCCCTGTAAGCCGTCCTTCTAGCTTGAGGTTGGCCTCGTTTTCGGATCAACATCTGCTATAAAAGTGATTGTTGTCATTATTTGATCAGGTTCCTTTGCCACATGGTACTTTGAATTTTACAGCTTCACAATATTAAACCATGCTGTTTTGTGGTTGAGTGAGCCTATTAGTAAAATAATGTGCATATTTAAGCAAATTTCAAGTATTTTTTTTTCTAAATTAACAATTTTTAAATGTAAAAATGAAGTAAAATAGCAATATAAGGCATTCTGAGGATGCATTAAAAAAAAGTGACGCTACGTCGGTGTCACTAAGTGTCTAAGTAATTTTCCTGTAATATTTGGTGAGGCACACAAGCATCACACTTGATCGCCAGAACAACAGGCTTTGTTGTGTCCAGAACACATTTATTGCAACACATATGTGCAAGAGTCTTATTTATGTCTTAAATGGCATATTTTCCATGATTAGGTCTACTTTCTTTGCTAATATGAGTGTAAAGGTGAATATAGGGGTGTTATTTCATGTTTAGAGGACTCTAACAATGTTAGCTGTTATGACAAATGTTAGTGTTAGGGCTACTTCTGTCGGAACCAGTCAGTGTGTGTCAATGTGTTCAGCAATAATATAATAATATATGATGTATCATCACTATATAATGATGCTGTGCATATGATGGTCCCCTTCTTTCTTGCGGCACCACCAGCAGCAAGTAGAAGGTAATTGTGTTGGGTAAGTGCACGTGGCCTTCCCAGCATGCCTTGTGTTTATGTTGATCGCACCGTGAATCAGATTGTGGTTTAAGATGATGACTTTCTATTCTGTAGTGCTGTAAGAGTTTTAGTTAGTGTTCACAGATGACATAATTCCGACACAGAAAAAGAAGGTGTTGACATCTGAATGACCTTGCTGTTTGAATCACCAGTTGATAAAAGCACATTGAGGATGTTTAATTAAGATGGCATAACTACCAAAAAACATCTGTTCATGGAGTATCTCCACACTAAAAGCTTTTAAATATCACTCAAATAGGGCTCACTCCATTTGTGCCGTTGTTCTATGGAATTACCACGCCAAATGCACAGAGGGAAACCTCTTCCTGCCTGTTTGGAGGTGAGAGACGATCTGTAATAATTGTTGATAATTTGTTTATTATTATCCCAGTGCCCACAAGACAGTTTTAATCTTGCAATATCTTGTGACACCCCTACTGGGCAATGAACTGAGCAGCACTGCACTATTGGCAAGCTGATTACCTACAGTGAGTAGAAATAAACCTTGCTAATTCTAACCAAAGATGTGACAGACGCTGGCGGTCTGATGATTCTTAGGTTTTTCCAAGAGTAACCACGTATTTGTCGATATGACGAGTGAGCGTAGGGTAACATTTAATCACACAACTAGATTGCCTTTCTTTCTCAATCTGCTTCGGAAAGGTCAGGGGATGGGAGCCATTTTTTTTCCTTCCCAGAGCTATAAGCAGCTCCCCGGTTCTTGCTATTTCCAAGCAGGCTTATGAATCCATTTTTATCAGCTCTAATAAAATTTGCCTGCTCACCCTATTGCATTACCTTCCATGCCTCTCTGCCTGGAAGATGTCTTGGGGCCGATAGAGCCTTATCAGACCTTAGCCAAGGCTGGGACAATTATTCAGCCATTAGACCAACTAGGAAGTCTTATTAGCTTCATGGCCAGACATCTGCCATCCCACCTGCAACCTCATAAACTTCAGTCTTTTGCTGCAAAGGCCATTAAAATATACACATTTATACACATTGTTGACGTGTAACCACAGTAGTCTTTGTAGTATTAGTGCTGCATAACTATAAACAATGGTAATTATTCATCACTTTCCATCTATTTCTATGAATATGATATTATAATACTTGCCTCATTCTCAAAGTGCCGGCCCAAATGGGCTTTCAGTTGGTTGTCTCCATGTGATGTTCACGTCTAAAGCGCCGTGAGATCACTACTGTTGTGATTTGGCGCTATATAAATAAATTCAATTGAACTGAATTAATATTTGGCTGCTTTTGAAACATTTTACAATGTGATTGAACTCAGAGACGGGCCTTCCGGAAGGTCCCAGAAGTGCAGCAGCCTGGGAAAAATAAAGAAAATCATATTTTTCAGGACTATAGTTATGCCAAATGCAAATAGAATAGATTTTAGGTTCTACAGCAGGGCTCTACATTAAAAACCAAAATGACTTGCCCATGGGGAATCCTTAAGGTGAGAACTACTTGAGAGACGTATTTGTCACGATCGGGCTTCACCCCCTCGTGACAGCCTTCTTAGTTTTCGTCTTTTCCTTTGTTTCTCGTTCGTGCTTTTATTTTGTATTCACTTCCTCTGTTGCTCTGTTCTGTTTTCCGTTTTTTTCAATTATCTCCCGCACCTGTTTCCTATTTTGTGTTGCCTATTTCGTTCAGGTGGCGCTCCTTCCTTTGTCTTGTGTTAAGTTGGACTTGCTAACGCGTCATTCTGCTGCATAGCCAAAATAAATATATTTTTACCTGCATTTGGGTCCTCATCTCTGCATCCTGGGGTCGAACCGAAAAACTCCCAAGCCGCAGGGTGACAGTAATGTTCCACTTAAAATAGCTATTTGAGACCTCAATAAATTAGCCAACATGTGCATATACCGCATTTCAATTGGGTGACCATTTTTGAATCATTTGATGTATTCCATATTATTTTGGGTAACTGCGTCTTTTCATATTCTATTGGATTAAATCATCTTTTTCATTTTCCCAAGGATTTATGTGAGGGATTTGTGGAGTAGGTGTTGTAACCATTCAGCAGCTGCACTGGAGCCTTTTTATCTTTGAAAACAATGCCCATTTCTTGAATGAAATTTGAATGATTATAATAAGCAACACCTGGGAGAAAAGCCTTTACTGTATCCCAAACAGACGAGAGCCGCCATGAAGCAGAAAGTCGAGCCAGAAGATGATTTCCTCACTTCACTGAGTGTCCGTTGTTGACATACCATTTTTTTTTTTTACGCAGGATTATTGTACTTTGTTTTATACTGTAGTGGTGAACAGTACGGTGCCTTTTTGCCGCGCTTGTTTACTGGACATTCTTTTATTGTTATTCTTTTTACAGACAAGCTAACGAGCTTCACAATACCAATTTGGATTTCAGCTGGCAAAGCATTTTCACAGCAGACTCATCCTCCCTCTGCAATGCCCTGCTGGGCTGAAAATAAACCATTTGCACTGTAGGTGGATATGAATGTGCACACACTCCAATCGATTCCCAATCTGCCTTACTGCTTGGCCAACTGTTTGATCAAATCAATCATTTTCATTTTTTTTCTACCTGAAGACAATGAGAAGATCTCCTGTATTTCTCACCATTAATGCAGCATGAGACTTTCCACTACATGTTGCCTCGCATGCTGAATGCATGGATCAATACACACCCTGATGGACACACGCAGGCTGAAGGCATTATACATTAATGAAAGGAAATGGCAGCAGAGCAGTGCAGTGAGTATTATATAGCCCACACTTTGCAGAGCTTTTTTTTTTTCCCTGATAAGGGTTCAGTACATTGACCTCTTAATTGCCATAAGAGTACATTTTTAGGACTGAAGCACTCAGACACTTGAAGTAAACCTCTGAAGTGCCAATTTAAACCTCCATTTCATCTATTGGAAATGCTTATTGTGGTTAGCAAGTATTACCTCTTAGACCTCTTTATTCCGCTTCTTTGTCCTCCATCCATTTGCCTCACTCAAGTCAAGCCGCTGAGTAAAGATAAAAATGCAAAATCCGACCTGTCATGTTGTGGCACTACATCGGAGGTCAAAAGTCAAAGAGTGAAGCCAAACAAGTGATTTTAAGGTAGTACAAGTACTAGTTTTAGATGATTTACAGTATATGCAGAAAAAGGCATAATAAAGGATATTAGTCCTCTCCTTTTCTCACGATGGAACCAGAGTTTAACACCGTACCCTATTTGTGTGCCTCGTTAAAACTTATTTGACTGAGATTGGATGGATAAGCAGAATTCCAGGATACAATTATAACTGCATACTCCGTGGACATAACTGTTAGACTAGTCATAAATATAAATGAAAATGGGCTAATATGATGGGCTGATGGGTTGGATTTTGTCCAAAACCAAAAAAAGGCCTGTGCAAACCAAGGAACTGAAAATGTGGAGTGCAAAGTCATGACGAAAGTGTGTTGGAAAAACAAGATACAGTGTCAGGAAGTGCTGTGCTTGTATGGAATTTGCAAAAACCACATGTGACCAGGTGTCTCCATATTTAAGGAAAAATGGTGTAAATTACTTAAGTTTTTGTCATATCATTGTCAAATTTGAAATGGGACACAAGCTATGGCCTCATAGTGTTTTCCAGTCCACACCACTAAATTAGTATTTTTGAAGGCACATAATTCAGTGTGTTTGTTTTCAAAAGTTTCTACTCCAAATAATTCAAGGGCAACTTCACATTGAATTTGGATATTGACTTTTATTTAAGCCAATTTTGCCAAAATATGCCAGAATGATCTTTTGTGTTTTACACCCTGCAGCTGAATCATAGATTTTTGCTGCTTTTGACTAACACAAACATGTCAAAATGTTCTTTTAAAATTCGGTTTGTAAGGCTTGTTTTATTTGAAGTATGTTTTATGATTATGTAATGCATTAAGAGTGTTTAAACTTTCATTTACAGTCGTCCTTCTCTTCATCGCACCCTCACTATGTCATGTTTTTAACAAAATTATTACAAAATAGTTTCTTTGTGGTTGACTATGGCCTATTATTAGTCAAGACATAATAAAATATGTATAGTATATTCAGTATTGTGGTCACTTGGCATCAGTAATGTCATATTGATGAGGCATTACCTTTCATGACATTACCTTCACACTGCAAAACATTTCCACTCATTCCATGTGGATGTGCTAGTTTTTTTCTTTTTCTTTGTCCTTCTTTCCCACTACTTAATACTTTTAATACTTTAACCTTCCTCTTGTGTTAGCTTTCTGGTATCATCTCTTATGTTAACGGGTCGGTTTTGACCCATGTATTAAATCAGCTATAAAATACACTAAAAACAATAAGTTACCATCAAATTTGGTTCTCATGTCTTGGTTACCTTCTTAGGCTTCCTCATCCATGAAAATGTTGGTTTTAATACTTTTGGTGTGGGCATGGAGGCCTTTTTTTGTCACTATACCCCTCCATTTCTATTTCCAAAAATGGTCAAATGAACCTCAAAAGAATCATATTCATAAATTGAAGGTTCTTTTGTTACCTGGCTATTACTGAGGGATATAGAACATATCTCTTAAATCAGGGGTCTCAAACTCAATTTACTTGGGGGCCACTGGAGCTAGGGTCTGGGTGAAACTGGGCCACATCAGGTTTTCCAAAAAAAAAACTGCATTTATTAAAAACAGAAAAATATACAAACTTTTTCGGTGCTTTGGTTCCGATTTTCTACAATAAAAGCTCTGATAAAACATTCCACTGTTCTGAAATATCTCAATTTTTATTTTTCTGCACAAAATAAGATGAAAAATAAATCAAGAATAAAGAAAATCAATCAATCAGTGATAAATAAATAAATAAACAAAGCATTATTAGAGCCCTGTAGACATGACAAAACACGACTATAGTCACATTTATACTCTTTTTATTTACAACATATTGCGCAACTGCAGGGTCTTGAGACACATGCGAACTCGCAAACTAGAGAGCTAGCGACCTAAACGGTAGCCTTCAAGTTATTTCCTTTAAAATTAAATAGCCAAAAACTTACCACTTCCACACGGATAGGGAGGATAACTATTAACAGTTATTTAACCTTTAACATGAACATTAATCAAACTTAATCATTTTTTCTGGGTACATGATACCATACAGCATCCATATCAAACTTGCGCGGGCCGCACTAACATTAAACTTTCATATCAAG
Organism: Doryrhamphus excisus; assembly: GCF_037039965.1. NCBI lineage: Eukaryota > Metazoa > Chordata > Actinopteri > Syngnathiformes > Syngnathidae > Doryrhamphus > Doryrhamphus excisus. The sequence continues at coordinate 20,553,080 of NC_136362.1, forward strand.
GCGGGGGCCTCAAACTGGTGTCATGTGGGCCACATTTGGACCCCTGTCTTAAATCAATTAGTTTTATTTATTTTCTAATTTTAGTATTAATCACTAAAGAAACATCTATGGTGTTGGGTGAATTTTGACACATATATATTAATGTCAAGAAAAGGGAGAAAAAGTTATTGTTTTCAGCAACAAAATGAGAATCCCCTGAAGCTGACGATTTCAGTTTTGGCTCAAAATATTGCTTTATAGTCATATTATTATAACCGGGTTGAAACCGACCCTAACAATACAGTGGTTATAATTTCAACCAGACCATTTTCAAATGTAGTAAAACAAAATTTTTTGGTTTTATTTTGTTAAAATAGAGTTTCCTGACTAAGTCAAAAAGCCTTGATGCAATAAACAAATGTTATGTGATTCTTTTTATGCATTAAAATGTAAAACGGGTCGGTGCCGACCCTAACACAAGAGGAGGGCTAAAGGGGACCTATTATGCTCATTTTTGGCGCTTTGTATTGAGTTGTGGACCCCCACAGAGCAGCGACACACCATAACCCGCACAAAAACCTTTCTAGATCTTCCAGATTCGGCACCTCTTTCTGCAGTGTTTCCATGGATTTCCTGCTTCTGACATAAAAGATCTCCTCTAGGTACGCCCACTCCACTGTGATTGGTCACGGTCCCAAGCGCCTCCAAGGACTTCCGGATACGCTGGTCCGTGTTTAGACATCAATAGAATTCTGTGTTAGAAAAAAATCTGTAAAACCGAGTGGGCACAAACCTCATTATGTGACGCTTTGGCATTGTTTTACACAAGAATCCAACATTCTAACAATGTTTATAGGTAAGAAAAATGGAAAAAGCACAATATATCCCCTTTAAGATTAGAATAAGTAAATTGGAGAAGCAAACTAGTTAGCACGGTAGCTTGCTATGCTAGCGGCAAAAGTACACAAAGAAACCACACAAAGAAACACCTAAGATGGATAGACCGGAGCGCACTTTTGCAGAGAACCTTTGCTGATAACAGTCTGATGCATATCTGCTGACCCTGCTTTGTTAACAGTTTCTCTGCTTTCTGCCTGTTGTGCACATTTACATCTGACTGGAAGAATTGCCACATTAGAAATGTGAGCAAGAATGAGAAGTAAAGCTGCAAAGAGACGGATAATAGTGATCAGTCATAGAGGTGACTATTGCTACTATTACAACAAGACCATTCCCTAACCCAGAGGTCTCAAACACGCGGCCCGCGGGCCAAATGTGGCCCGCAGGACACTAGTTTGAGGCCCCCGCCTTGATATGAAAGTTTAATGTTAGTGCGGCCCGCGCAAGTTTGATATGGATGCTGTATGGTATCATGTACCCAGAAAAAATTATTACGTTTGATTAATGTTCATGTTAAAGGTTAAATAACTGTTAATAGTTATCCTCCCTATCCGTGTGGAAGTGGTAAGTTTTGGGCTATTTAAGTTTGAAGGAAATAACTTGAAGGCTACCGTTTAGGTCGCTAGCTCTCTAGTTTGCGAGTTAGCATGTGTCTCAAGACCTTGCAGTTGCGCAATATGTTGTAAATAAAAAGAGTATAAATGTGACTATAGTCGTGTTTTGTCATGTCTACAGGGCTCTAATAATGCTTTGTTCATTTTAATCTGAAAAAAATAATTTGTCTACCCACCAACTATATGTGGTTTCTTAAGTTTTTATTATTTGCCGTTTTATTATTATTATTATTATATTTATTTATTTATTACTGATTGATTGATTTTCTTTATTCTTGATTTGTTTATTTATTTTTCATCTTATTTTGTGCAGAAAAATAAAAAGTAAGATATTTGAGAACAGTGGAATGTTTTATCAGAGCTTTTATTGTAGAAAATCGGAACCAAAGCACTGAAAAAGTTTGTATATTTTTCTGTTTTTAATAAATGCGTTTTTTTTTTGTGGAAAACCTGATGCGGCCCAGCCTTGCCCAGACCCTAGCTCCAGTGGCCCCCAAGTAAATTGAGTTTGAGACCCCTGCCCTAAACACTTAATGTAGTAATTTATGTATTCTTTAAAACAGTAGTCCTCCTGTGGACATGTTTTATTATGTTTTAACACTTTTTCAAGAAAATATTCAGTTTTGTTATTACTTTATCAAAAGGTTGTAGCTTAAAAATGGTAATAGATAAAGACATATTGTAAATGACAAAAATCATTAGTTTGACCCAAAGTTTGTCTTAGGAGTGAATTGGTGACTCCAAATTGTCCATAGGTATGAATGTGAGTGTGAATGGTTGTTTGTCTAAATGCGCCCTGTGATTGGCTGGCCACCAGTCCAGGGTGTACCCCGCCTCCCGCCCGAAGACACCCGGTGTAGGCTCCAGCATATATGTGTAATGGCCTTCTTAGGTTTCTGAAGGACAAAAGAATGAAACTAAAGTGTCTTTTCTTTCCACTTCTGCACCCTACACAGACGGAACATAAATTACACATTGTAACAAAAACCACGACGGGCCTAATGTAACGCAAATCCCGCCAGAATTGTAAATGAAAAGAAGCCCTTTTAACTAAAACCAATGATCAAAATAACATAAAACCACTTGAAATGACAAATATATCGACATAAAAACAATATACACAACACAGATGACCAAATTTAAACTAAACAACACATTTTGTCTGCAGCTCTTTTACTGAACTTACCCTCGTCAATGCCAACCACGTTGTGGGGGACAAAGAGAAGAAGTGCTACCAGAGCTGGAGCCAACTATGGAAGCCCCGGAGGAGCAGAAGCGAAAGGATAAAATAAAGCACATACATAGAAAGCAATGAAAATAGAGTAAACAAGATAAGAAAAATAAATAACTCATTGAGATAAAATTCACACAATAAATAATAATAAAGTGCATTTTTAACTCTGTTACATATGGATGGATGGCTGTCGATACATGAATATAAACTAACTGGAAACAATGACATAATCAAAGTACACTTTTCAGTAGCTTAACGCCACCATCTGAAACCACTCAGATTAATATTTATGAAATCTGAAAAAATCATTAATGATTTTGACCTTTTAACATAATTAAATGATCTTTTCCAAAGCACATAGCAAACAACCAAATACAACATGTATTACAATGCCATTTTTCATTTATTTTGATGATTTACGTTTTCTGTACTATCCTTCAAAACACACATACGCTTACACCTAATCCATTCAGATAGTATTGATGATAATATGACAAATCATATTTAAAGGTTCCCCATTATGCAAAATTGACTTTTTAATGATGTTATAACAGTAATGTGTCCCTGGAGCGTGATTACGAACACCAAATGTGAGGAAAATCTATCATCTCACTCCATCTCTCCTCCCTCAGCTGCACTGAGAGAAGAGGCGCTCAAGTGGACGTTTTTTTTTCCATGATGTGATGAATGAAAATATGAAAATCCTTCTTCAACTTCTACAGTACGTGCGACCACCTCTGACCCGCTCCTAGCTAGATCAGCCCGCCACGTGTCTACACCCTCTAGGCCTCGCTACACATACTAAAATAAAGACTGGAGCTCTGCCAACTATCCTGCAGTCAATACAGACATGGGAGCCCTCATATTTACATACATGTTTAAAATACTCCCATCATGTGGTAACGGCTCTGTTGGGTTTGCTCTTAAAGAGGACGGCCTCTAGCTACCAAGATGGCGCCACATTCAAACAGGGCAAGCACTACCTCGTCCTGCATTGACAATGTACAGTATGGTCCATTAAAGTAACGTTCCACATGTTTGTTAATGATAGCAATTTGGCAAAGTTTAGCTACTTAGTGGTAACTATCATTGAGAGTATAGCCCATCATAAACACATAATGACTCCAAATTGCTGGTCAGTTGTTCTTTGTGTATTTGCTACGGACATGTACATGTACATGTACATGTACAATCGTCCCTCACCACTTTGCACTTCGAATTGCAGGACTTCATTCTATTAGGGTTTTTCATAAATATATTCATCGATGAATCATACTGTTTTGTGCTTGAATGCGGCCTATTTATAACAAAGACATGTACTGTCTATTGAAGCAAATGTGACCTATTTTTTATTTTAATTTATTTCATTTCATTTGAACATGCATCAGATTACAATTGAGTGCATCCCATAATCAGTTCACAGTTCCACATGTCCAAAAGGAGTAGGAAGAAGCAAAGCTTATTAAATCCTACCCCTCCATCTGGTACTTTTACAATCACTAACTGTTACATTTGTTCACTTCCTGCTTTCCATAATACAGTTTAAGGTTTTTTTTGTTAGTTTTTTTAATAATGCACCTCGTACCGAAGTACTCGGTGATATGAGCATCCAATGCCATAATGGGTACCATAGTAAGTGTCAATATATAGCACATCATGACTGGTTCAAGACTCTTCATCCTTGTATTCATCCTTGGCTAGCATAACGTAGTCCTAGCGTAGAAGTGTTTCAAATGTACTTCTTCCCTGAGATCATATTTCTCCTCTCTTGTAGAGAAGTATTGGATGACATTTTTAGGTAATTGCTTATTTTTAGCCTTATGCATTATTTTAGCTGTTTGAAGATGAACTAAGTATTTGTGAGTTTAGAAATAAGGACTTAGTATGTTCTCTGTAGGCGGCCTTATGAATTATCCTTACTGACCTTTTTTGCAGTACATTTAGTGAGTGAAGATTACTTTTATAGTTATTAGCCCATATTTCCACACAATAAGTAAGATATGGTAGAACCAGAGAGCAATAAAGAGTTTGGAGTGATGACAATTTGATGACAATTTTGTATTATTTTATTTGTTATTTTTTATTTATCTATTTATTTATGTTTGTTTGTTTATTTTTTATTTTACTTACCCGCCAGAATAACAGGCTTTTATTGCAGGTTGGAACTATCTCACAACAGGAAATATACTCTCTGGACTATACTACTGTTGATGCAGTAACCCATGCCACGCTAAAACTCAACTCCCCTTGGGGAACACATTTATAACACACATAATGTGAATGTAAAGATGGCCATTTCATGGTGTTATTTCATGTCTAGGGGGCTCTAATAATGTTAAAAAATTTATTTAGAAGATCCTGAACAGATTTTCTATGCTCTTACTGCAAAAATCTTCCATTGATAAGTAAGGAATCCTACTTTGCAGAAATTCACAGCAGGTCTGTAACAAATTAAGCATGTTATAACCAAGGCCTTATTGGTTTAAAAATAAAATAAAGGCAATTTTGAGTCATTTGCATATCGATATACAGTAAAGACCTTGGAGTAGAGCCGTTCCTCCAGGAGAGGAGACAGAGAACATGATAATATATTGTAGGCATTCAATTAGGATGCTTTTTATCCAATTGATAAGCGATGTCTGAGACATACATACATACATACATAAATACATACATACATACTGGGTGGCCCATATTGCTCATATTTTCCTGATGCAGAGAAGACACCTAGTTTACGTTACATTAGGTCAACCAATTTCTAGTGTCAGGAAATAAATAGATGACTGGAGAACTTGGCTTAGTTAATATGCCATGGCAGTTCCACACTGCAGTTCACACTGGCAGACGAACTGTTAAACCCCAGCCAAAATACTCAGAAGTGCCTCTGTGATACTCGCTGCAGATGCATTAGGTGTGTCCAGGGCCTCATTTTGCCATGATGGCCCACAAACAAACACACAAGGTTAAAATTCTCTAATCAGAGAGTCAAACAAACAAAATGAGACCTTCATATCATCTTTGGCAGAGTAACCAACTACACTTGGGCTGTCTGCAGAGAACTATCTAAAGCACTTTGGGTTTTTTTAAGAGCAGAGCTAATGGCTATCCAGACAAGTAAACAACTTTTTCCACCTCAAATAAATGGCTAAAACACGCAGATAAAAAAAAATAAACATGGTAGGTGTGCAGCAACAGTACCTTCATTTATTTAGTGACACAGAAAGCAAGACAAACAAAAGTGGAACACAGTCTCTGTTGGCACACATCAGTAACGGCAGTAGCAACCTAATTTGGGGATACACTGTAAAATGAAATGTTGACATAAGTCATTTGTATCTGATGTTTTTTTTCATAGCCATTATGAGCCAAGAAGTCTGACGATGATGGTCTTCCTAGCATTCAAATGTAGCGCTTATAATTATCATGAATAATTATTATCAAGTTTTCCAAAAAAAAACAAAACACATTTATTAAAAACCGAAAAATGAATAAACTTTGCTTTGGTTCTGATTTTCTACAAATTTTCTACAAGAAAAGCTCTGATAAAACATTCCACTGTTCTCAAATATCTTACTTTTTATTTTTCTACACAAAATAAGATCAAGAATAAAGAAAATCAATCAATCCGTAATAAATAAATATAATAATAATAAAACGGTAAATAATTAAAAATTAAGAAACCACATATAGTTGGTGGGTAGACAAATGATTTTTTTCAGATTAAAATGAACAAAGCATTATTAGAGCCCTGTAGACATGACAAAACACGACTATAGTCACATTTATACTCTTTTTATTTACAACATATTGCGCAACTGCAGGGTCTTGAGACACATGCTAACTCGCAAACTAGAGAGCTAGCGACCTAAACTGTAGCCTTCAAGTTATTTCTTTTAAACTTAAATAGCCAAAAACTTACCACTTCCACACGGATAGGGAGGATAACTATTAACAGTTATTTAACCTTTAACATGAACATTAATCAAACGTAATAATTTTTTCTGGGTACATGATACCATACAGCAGGGGTGCTCACACTTTTTCAGCATGCGAGCTACTTTTAAAATGACCGAGTCAAAATGATCTACCCACTACAAAAATGCAAAACATCTATTTATTTTCAAATGTATTGAGGATTATTTGTACGTACAATGTATGTTGATGTACCTTACATAACCAAATGAGCCAATATTGCAAAACACACATAATTAACTATTAACATTTTTTGTAATTACCTGAGTTTACTTTGATGACTTGCACTGAATTGATTCAGCCAGGGATGCATAGTCCGGACAGTAGCTGCTGATAGCCAGGTTAGCCAGGCAAACGCACTTCGAAAAAGACATTGTGAAAAAAAAGTCCACCTCCCATTCCATATGGAAGTGATATGTTTTTGCCTTTTTACTTGGTCCAGCTACTTCACTCATTTTAGTGACCATAAACTTTAGCGAGGGCTTAAAATCTGACGCAATTCGCCGACTAGCTTAGCACTTTGCATCGCTGTTTACGCATGAGCGGTGACCTAAAGGTCAAAATTCAGTTGTCATCTGAATGGTTGTCCTGTATGTCAATCAAGTAACGGGGATGGATGATAGGCTGACATCGTAAGTTCTGCTGCACTTAGAGACGTTGTTTGATTTGATTGGTCACCTGAAGGGCAACATTCAGTTGTCATCTGAATGGCTGCCCTGTATATCAATCAAGTGACGGCATTGATGCTAGGATGATATTTTTTTTAATGTCACGCCGCGATCGACCAGCGATCGACCAGTAGATCGCGATCGACTTAATGAGCACCCCTGCCATACAGCATCCATATCAAACTTGCGCGGGCCGCACTAACATTAAACTTTCATATCAAGGCGGGGGCCTCAAACTAGTGTCCTGTGTGCCACATTTGGCCCGCGGGCCGCGTGTTTGAGACCCCTGTTATACAGGATCACAATGGATCACAATGCCACCGAGGAAAAGACAGGAAACAAAATGGGAGGTTGCAGAGACGAGGATGCTGAGCTTCTCATTGGGAGTGACCAGGATGGATAGGATCAGGAAGGAGTACATCAGAGGGACATTACATGTTAGAGGCCTTGGAGATAAAGTCAGAGAGGCCAGACTGAGATGGTTCGGTCCAGAGGAGAGATAGTGAATATATTGGTAGAAGGATGCTGCCAGGTAGGAGGCGTAGAGGAAGACCAAAGAGGAGGTTTATGGATGTAGTGAAGGAGGACATGAGGGTCGTTGGTGTGAGAGAGACAGATGCAGAAGACAGGGTTGGATGGAGGAGATGAATTTGTTGTGACGACCCCTGAAGGGAAAATCTCAAAGAGAAAGAAGAAGAAGCAGAATTGATAAGGCTTGTGTATGTACGTGTATATGTGCATAACTGTACACATATGTATGAATATGTAATGTAACTGCTCTGTTTAAGTTCCACGGGTATTGAGTAGTGTTATCAAGAACATTTTCAAACGTGAGAGCACCAAATGGATGGAGATGGTGGACCGACTGTGTAACTCAAGCGATGTCTTGTAATGCCAAAGTAAACGTAGTGACCGAGGGATGTTTGGGTGTGGATATAGGAAACAGTCCACTTGGGAGATGGAGAGGAGGAAATTCAATTTGATGGTAATCTCATGTACACTTTCTACTGTTTGTGAGTTAAATTAGATTTGGAATCTTTTTGCTTTAGTCCCTTACAGTATTAGAGAGGAAGATTTATCTAGAAAGATCTATGGTTGCGTCTGATTGAAGAATCATGCTGAGGGAAAAGTGGACAGATGGTAATCTATCACACAGACAACAAAATGTTTTATTTCTCTTCTTGTCACTTTAGTTTATTCGCAGTTTTAAAGCCTGACCATTCTAAGGGGCTATCCGCACAGAAACAGTTTCAGGTCAGAACGGTATTTTATCATTTCAGCCTTTCATCCACATGAAAACATTGTTGTACTTTTATTTTTTTAAAGCGTCCAAAGTGCTGCTGGCTTGTTGTTTTGTTGTTTCGCCACGTGAACCGAAGTGAGCTTTGATGACAAACTAAATTAATGAATGAACTGGCATGACTGTTTTGTTGACTTATACTTTGAAAGGACTTGCAGATGTAATTCCACTTTGTCACAAGTCTAGACGAGTCTTGGAAATTGGAAAATAACCGACTTCTTCTATAGTTTGGTGTGTCACATGGTTTACAGTGCCCCACGTTGGTGTGCCAGGTGTATTACTGAATTGATCTGGAACAGTGTGGGCACAAAGTGTACAGCAGGAGTCTCAAACCACTCAATTTACCCGGGGGCCACTGGAGCTAGGGTCTGGGCAAGGCTGGGCTGCATCAGGTTTTCAAAAAAAAAACAAAACACATTTATTAAAAACAGAAAAATATACAAACTTTTTCAGTGCTTTGGTTCCGATTTTCTACAAGAAAAGCTCTGATAAAACATTCCACTGTTCTCAAATATCTTCATTTTTATTTTTCTGCACAAAATAAGATGAAAAATAAATAAACAAATCAAGAATAAAGAAAATCAATCAATCAGTAATAAATAAATAACATGAACATTAATCAAACGTAATAATTTTTTCTGGGTACATGATACCATACAGCATCCATATCAAACTTGCGCGGGCCGCACTAACATTAAACTTTCATATCAAGGCGGGGGCCTCAAACTAGTGTCCGCAGGCCGCATGTTTGAGACCCCTGATGTACAGGGCCTTAAAGTCAATCGTACTTTATGTGTACTATGTCGCTCATCTTAAAAGGGGACCTACGTTGCTCCTTTTCAGCACTTTGTATTGATTTGTGGACTCCTATAGAGCAGCGACACGCAATAACCCGCACAGGAAGCTTTCTAGATCTTCCAGATTCTGCATTTCTTTCTTCAGTGTTTCCATGGACGTCCTGCTTCTGACCCAAACAGTTTGTTTAATTTATTCCACCTGCGGCCCTCCTTTAGGTATGCCCACTCCGCTGTGATTGGTCACCCTCCGGAGTACTCCCGAGCACTTCTGGATACCTAAATCCACCGTTACTGAGTGCAGGCAATCTGCAGCCCATTTCAGAAAGACTAGATTGGGTAGACTAGATTGCAGCCTGAGATGTCTGCTGCCCTGGATTCTGTGGGAGAATTTTGGAAATTGGGGAGGGGAGATCTACTACTTTGCTGGCAACTCTTGTTGAAAACTTTTCTAACTCAGCTGTCAGACCTGCTCAAAGCTCAGGTCAAGTTTTTTTTTTTTTGCAAATTTGCTAAGTATCAGTTGGCCTTTTGAAACTGTCAAGTAATGCACAACTTTGCGGTGCACTCTTGACAAGCCTTCAACAGCCTTTCGTGCTGATGTAAGTCAGAGCGGAACAGGTGCTGTAGTGAAGTGGAACCATGTTAAAAAAGAAAATATCCACTTACACTGCTTTTTGGAAAAGAGATTCTATATGGCATTTCAGCATACAAATACGCTAAAGTGGAGGTAACCATTCTTAATGAATTTAATTAGGGCTCGGGTTGAGGATGTGAGCTTCTGAGAGAGGGATCACTCTGTGATTGGTAGGCTTTCTCTTTTTTTTCACTTTTCTTCACTATTTTTGGCTCAACACAAAAAGGGTTAGTTTTCCATTAAAAATAAAAATGTATTTACAAATGTACAATACCACCATGAACTATTTCCAATTTTCACATTTGAACTGTGTGTGCATCTGTCTGCACGCTTTCTCACTGCCTTCTTCTTGTCATGTGTGATGCTTCCATTGACACGATCCCTGCCTTGCTCTTATCAAATGCACTTCTGTCACTTTGTTGCTGTTTTAATGGTGTACAATTGCTCAATTGCAAAGTGAAATGCATTAGTGAAGAGTCGCGTCATCGCATCAGACTCGTCCAAATTGAATACCCGACAATTCAAATAAAATGTAAAAAAAATGTCCAGAGATTTCATTCATTCATTCTTTTTCTACCGCTTTTTTCCCCACGAGGCTCCCGGGGGGGCTGGAGCCTATCCCAGCTGTCTTCAGGCAAGAGGCGGAACACACCCCGGACTGGTGGCCAGCCAATCACAGGGCACATATAGACAAACAACCATTCACACTCACATTCATACCTATGGACAATTTGGAGTGGCCAATTAACCTAGCATGTTTTTGGAATGTGGGAGGAAACCGGAGTACCCGGAGAAAACCCACGCATGCACGGGGAGAACATGCAAACTCCACACAGAGATGGCCGAGGGTGGAATTGAACCCTGGTCACCTAGCTGTGAGGTCTGCGCGCTAACCACTAGTATGCCGTGCCGCCCTGTCCAGAGATTTATACATAAATATCAGAGCTTTTCTTCCAGTCACTAATACACACCGGTGACTTGCAGAGATAATGGAATCACACAACATACAAATTGAATTACGATATGAAATATGATGAATAAAATATTGTTAAAGATGTCACTCGTATTGAAAATATGATTGAGTATTTTGTCTTTATAAATATATGCAAGATGAGTCGTCTTATATTCAGCTCAATAAGGTCATAAAAACCATTCTAGGAAATGTAAAATGTGTTTCTATTTAATGAAATTGTGTGCTGGCGGCATCGAGCCCACTCTCCATGACGGTCCACAAGCAGCATATTTTGGAGCTGATGCTTTCTTTTGTTTGGGGTGGCAGGAGACGACATCCCAGAGGAAAAATTTACAGCTCAAAGCTTATTTTTTCTACAGCTCAGAAGACAAGTTTGATTCCCCTCTTGGGCATCTCTGTGTGGACTTTGCATGTTATCCCATGCATGCGTGGGTTTTCTCCGGGTACTCCGGTTTCCTCCCACATTCCAAAAACATGCTAGGTTAATTGGCCACTCCAAATTGTCCATAGGTATGAATGTGAGTGTGAATGGTTGTTTGTCTATATGTGCCCTGTGATTGGCTGGCCACCAGTCCAGGGTGTACCCCGCCTCTCACCGACTGCTGGGACAGCTGGGATAGGCTCCAGCCTATCTCGCTCCTAGATAACATTCTTTCTCCTAAAATGCACTACGAGAAATAGGTGAGACGTAATGTGCGTGTAGCCTGGGTCTCAAAACACAGCTAATGGTGAGGGTGGGTATCAGGAATCCACAGAAGAAAATACACTACTAATAGTGGAGGAGGCGGCAGTGGTGTTCAAGAGAGATGAGGCTGATGACAGCATACAAATTAGATGAGTGAATTTACTTTGGGTCATCCAAACCTATGACCTTTTTTGGCCCCTAAAGCAGGGGCCAAATGTGGCCCGCAGGACACTAGTTTGAGGCCCCCGCCTTGATATGAAAGTTTAATGTTAGTGCAGCCCGCCCAAGTTTGATATGGATGCTGTATGGTATCATGTATCCAGAAAAAATTATTACGTTTGAGTAATGTTCATGTTAAAGGTTAAATAACTGTTAATAGATATCCTCCCTATCCGTGTGGAAGTGGTAAGTTTTTGGCTATTTAAGTTTAAAGGAAATAACTTGAAGGCTACCGTTTAGGTCGCTAGCTCTCTAGTTTGCGAGTTAGCATGTGTCTCAAGACCCTGCAGTTGCGCAATATGTTGTAAATAAAAAGAGTATAAATGTGACTATAGTCGTGTTTTGTCATGTCTACAGGGCTCTAATAATGCTTTGTTCATTTTAATCTGAAAAAAATAATTTGTCTACCCACCAACTATATGTGGTTTCTTAAGTTTTTATTATTTGCCATTTTATTATTATTATTATTATTATATTTATTTATTACTGATTGATATGTTTTCTTTATTCTTGATTTGTTTATTTATTTTTCATCTTATTTTGTGTAGGGAAATAAAAAGTAAGATATTTGAGAACAGTGGAATGTTTTATCAGAGCTTTTCTTGTAGAAAATTGGAACCAAAGCAAAGTTTGTTTATTTTTCTGTTTTTAATAAATGCGTTTTTTTTTTTTTTGTAAAACCTGATGCGTCCCAGCCTCACCCAGACCCTAGCTCCAGTGGCCCCCAGGTAAATTGAGTTTGAGACCCCTGCCCTAAAGGGTTAACAATGTAATTTCTGAAATGTGTTACTTTAAAATAAAATCAATAAAATATCTGAAAGCCAGATTGAGTCTTCCAAGAGCCACATCCGTCTCCGAGTCATAGCTTCCCTATCCCTGCTTTAATGGAACAACAGACGAACCAAGTTATGCAGAGGAGATAAAACTTAAAGAACATCAACTCTCAGTCTAGTTTGTATCGCAAACTCTTATAACACCCAAGGGGCGATGTGCTGCATGCCCACAACCATCACAGACTTATATCCTGCACTCCATAAAGAGCAAACTACTTTCTGTGATAGCAATAAGTGCACGCTTTGGTTGTAAATTGCACATAACAGATACACATAAAGTTTTCTGGTCTTTGCCAGGCCTGACTTGACTGGAAAATACTGTTTAGCCCCTCAGGCTGGCTGCAAGGATAGCGAGGACAAATCACCCAATGCAAACCTCATCCATGCACCCTGCTCACAGCTCCCTGTCTAAATTCTAATCAAGAGCCAAACGCCAGGGAAAATGTATTGGGTGGAGAGCAGGTGGAGTCGAGAAGGGGCCAGCCAGAGGGATTTTGTGTTGGAAAATGAAAATTACCTGTTTGATCTCGTCACACTGTCAGCCTCCTAAGTTGCTTTATGTGGGCTGGTTCCTTCTGACAGAAAGGCACACATTTGACTGCCAGAGTAGTTTTCTAATTAAGTTGTTTAACTCGGGATGGACCGATATGGTTTTTTTGGGGGGCCGATGCCGATACCGATTTTTTTCCATCACCCTTAGCCGATGGCCGATTTTGCTTGGGCCGATATTTGTGGCCGATACTGCTTTTGATCCCTCAATTTACATGAAAAAATGACCATGAAAACAAATATTACAGGTCTCATGTTTAAAGAAGGGCGGCACGGTGGTCGAGTGGTTAGCGCGCAGACCTCACAGCTAGGAGACGAGGGTTCAATTCCACCCTCGGCCATCTCTGTGTGGAGTTTGCATGTTCTCCCCGTGCATGCGTGGGTTTTCTCCGGGTACTCCGGTTTCCTCCCACATTCCAAAAACATGCTAGGTTAATTGGCCACTCCAAATTGTCCATAGGTATGAATGTGAGTGTGAATGGTTGTTTGTCTACATGTGCCCTGTGATTGGCTGGCGACCGGTCCAGGGTGTACCCCGCCTCTCGCCAGAAGACAGCTAGGATAGGCTCCAGCAACCCCGCGACCCTTGTGAGGATAAGCGGTAGAAAATGAATGAATGAATGAATGTTTAAAGAAATATTTATTGAAATGTAAACACAGGATTACATTTCAATAAACTAACTAACTCCGCTCCTAACATGTACTGTAGTCACTGATGTCCAACATAGTCATAGGCGATTTCTGTACGTTTGTGAAAGGTTTTAAAGAGCACAGTCACTGAAAATGTGTTTTCTTTGAGACACAAAAAGGATGCATTTTACATTTTTATAACTTGACTTTGCATAAGTCTGTGCACTCTTAGTTAGGTTAAAATGATGCTTAACAGGGCGCATATTCAGTATTACTGCCAACATCTTTATGATTCCTTATTCATCACACACACTGATGATGTTTTGCAAACCGTGTTGAGAATGTTTGTGTCGTAGAGAGAAGAGAGAAATGATAGATGATGATTAGAAGTACCGAGGAATGGAGTGGGTTGAAAGTGGCTGAGAATAAGGGCCTTGTTAAAATGAGGGGAGCGGTGACATAAAAATGTAATTGACTCTTCAACTTAAGTGTAGTGTAAACGTATTACCGTATATAAAACCGAGTGAAGAGCAGTGAGTGAGTTCAGTTTTTGCAAGGAGACAAATTAGCATAGTTCATGTCATGTTGGCGTAACCATTTTACTGGGAAATACTTTTCATGTCTGCTGCAAAGAAAAGGTATTTGGTTTGGGTACACTCTTTGGGTTCTATATTCAATTCAATTACCGAAGTGGACCAAAGTGCTGTATGAGTAAAAATAGGCAAATTTAAGCAAATTGTCAGTATTCATGGCCTAGACCAGGGGTCTCAAACATGCGGCCCGCGGGCCAAATGTGGCCCCGCAGGACACTAGTTTGAGGCCCCCGCCATGAAAGTTTAATGTTAGTGCGGCCCGCGCAAGTTTGATATGGATGCTGTATGGTATCATGTACACAGAAAAAATTATTACGTTTGATTAATGTTCATGTTAAAGGTTAAATAACTGTTAATAGTTATCCTCCCTATCCGTGTGGAAGTGGTAAGTTTTTGGCTATTTAAGTTTAAAGGAAATAACTTGAATGCTACTGTTTAGGTCGCTATCTCTCTAGTTTGCGAGTTAGCATGTGTCTAAAGACAATCTGGAAAAAATAATTTGTCTACCGACCAACTATATGTGGTTTCTTAAGTTTTTATTATTTGCCGTTTTATGATTATTATTATTATATTTATTTATTACTGATTGATTGATTTTCTTTATTCTTGATTTGTTTATTTATTTTTCATCTTATTTTGTGCACTGAAAAAGTTCGTATATTTTTCTGTTTTTAATAAATGCGTTTTGGTTTTTTTTGGAAAACCTGATGTGGCCCAGCCTTGCCCAGACCCTAGCTCCAGTGGACCCCAGGTAAATTGAGTTTGAGACCCCTGGTCTAGACGAACCATTATGAAACATAAAAATGACTAAATGAACATAAATGCATATACGAGGTGAGTCAAAAAAGTTCCAGGACTAGTGTCACAAAAGCTCTATTTCCAAACTCCAAAGTTAAGTTTTCCCCTTCAAAGGAGTCCCACTGGAGTCTGATGCACTTTCCCAGATAAGAGTGACATCACCTATATAAAGCTTATAGTGTGTTAGAACAGTGATTTTCAACCACTGTGCCGCGGCACACTAGTGTACCTTGAGAAACCGTCAGGTGTGCCGTGAGGAATTATCCAATATCACTTTTTATAATTAACATTTATTAATCATCATTTGCAAATATGATGTCAATAGCCATTATGTCAATAGTATACATGGACCCAAATATTCCAATTCACTTTGGTTTATTGGCTCAAACGGAAAGAATTGAACAGGGATGGAATATTCCTTTAACCAATCCGATTGAGGTATCTTGTACCCGCTCAAACGGAAAGTTGTCAGGGTGCCTTCTTCTTCCTGGTGTTTTTCTTCTTCTGTTGTTTATTGGCGGTTGGCAAGCAGCTTTCGTATGCATTAGCGCCATCTGTGAAACAGAATCTAAACCCTTCTATACGCCATTCACAAGTGCAGTTTTATTAAAAAAGAAAATATATATCTATATAAAACATGTCCTGAGTTGAATTATAAAATATTAGCAAGATTGAATATGATCTTTTCCTGTTTAAATTGATCCCGGGTGCGTTCTTTCAGCGCATGCTCAGATATGACGTAACACGCAGATCCAGACGTTCTTCACTTTTAAAAATGGAGGCCAGCAATCGGCACTGGACTAAGCAAAGTTTGTTTTTGATTCAAACTAAATTTCAAGACTGGACAGACGAAAAACTGGCAATCCGGAGTTATTCCAACAAGTGAAAGAAAAACTTGGGGAAGCCGGTATCACGTGATGTTGATACGTTTTACTGGGCATGCCCTATTGACTATTCTGTTGGATTTTCACGGCGCATGTAGACAAGAGATTGGAATATTCCTTTCTATGGATACCATTGTTTCCCGAAAGGTCATTGGGAAAGAGAAAAAGTGGTGATGTAAAAACGTGGCTACTGTGGAGTGTCTGTGGTGTAAAGACTGGCAGAGCAATGTAATATTGGTCCGTGTGGCAACACCTACCTTGTTCCTCCCATAGACTTATTGATGCACGTGTGAGGTCGTGGTGACATTTTGGAACATTTTTGGTTAGTGGTGTGCCACAAGATTTTTCCAATGTAAAAAACGTGCCGTGGCTCAAAAAAGGTTGAAAATCACTTAGAAGGACACGTGACACAACCAGGAAGTGTTGCTAAGGCTAGACCATCCCATTTCAAAACACTCCCAACGGCTGCTAGAGGACTCTCATAAGAACCCAGCCTTCGTTGGCTGCATTGGCTGGGTCCTTGAAGGATGCGGACCCCCGAAATGGGACACAGCTACTGTTTTGTTTTGGCAAGAAGCCTCACCAGAATGACAGAGCTGGATTGTTTGTGGAAGTAAACATGGGGAGGTGGCATCACTCAGGTGGTTGAGTGGTCGCATCCTCTGTCCTCTTGCGATGATGTGGAAGTATATCCTTGGGCAAGATATTGAACCCCCAGTTGCTCCTGATGCCGCGTCATTAGGCAAATGTGCTAACAGTGTCAAAGTGCTTTCTGTTTTATTTTTGGTTCAGTTAGCTCGCATCAATTTCAGTTCTGCCATATTCATACTAGCCTAGCTACTGTATCTCTTCTAGGCAGATAGATCTGAACGCCATCTGCAAAACAGTAAAAGGAAACTTGTGCTTTTTAAAAACAGAGCCCAAGGGATGCATGTGTAAAGAGAAAAGAACAGGTGCCAAAATTGATCCCTGGGGGACCCCACAATTAAGCGGGGACACAGAGGAAGAGCACTGGCCCAGGCTTACGGGGAAAAACTCCTGTTTGTCAAATAAGATTGATGCTATTTTTGGTGTTTATTCATGCCTACATGTCTCCAGACGAGTGAAAAGAATGCTGTGGTTTACTATCCAAATATCCAAAGTAGCCTAAAAGCGCAAAGGCTACCTGAGTCAGAAGCCAAAAACAAGTCATTGAAAACCTTTCAAAAAGCACATTTCCTGTACCGTGCTGTGATTTTCCAAATTGAATTTAAGATAAGTCCCAAGTTGAATGTAAGCAACCTTTGACAAGAAAGGAAGCTTTGAGATTGGTCTAAAATGTGATGATACATTAGGTTCAACATTGTTCTTAATGACAGTATAACATGTTGGTCTACAACAGAAAAAGTGTCATGGAAGGCATCACCATGTTTGAGTTCATCAGAGAATTCAGTGTTAAAAAGCACTTGAGGTTTGTAGTTATTGACAATAATAATAATAATAATAATAATAATAATAATAATAATAATAATAATAATAATAATAATAATAATAATAATAATAATAATAATAATAATAATAAAAATAATAATAATATAAGGCCTCACAGCTAGGAGACCAGGGTTCAATTCCACCCTCGGCCATCTCTGTGTGGAGTTTGCATGTTCTCCCCGTACATGCGTGGGTTTTCTCCGGGTACTCCGGTTTCCTCCCACATTCCAAAAACATGCTAGGTTAATTGGTGACTCCAAATTGTCCATAGGTATGAATGTGAGTGTGAATGGTTGTTTGTCTATATGTGCCCTGTGATTGACTGGCAACCAGTCCAGGGTGTACCCCGCTTCTCGCCCGAAGACAGCTGGGATAGGCTCCAGCACCCCCCGCGACCCTCGTGAGGAAAAAGCGGTAGAAAATGAATGAATGAATGAATGAATAATAACAATAATAATAGTTATTTGACACAATATTTGATTTTTAAAAAGTGCTTTGTGCAACTTTGTCTATCCTCTGATATTCAGCAAGGCTATTTTGTAGTATTTTTAAAGAACCTGTGGTTCTGTGGTCCTTCCATTTCCAATAAGCGACTTTATGTATGTCTGACCTTGTGAGTGGTTTCTTTTAGCCATGGGTGTGTCACAGCCTTAGTGCGTTTCTGTGTAACCGGGGCCTTGATGCGGGCGTTATTAAAGAAGTCACTCGTCATCCTGATACATGACAGATACAGATGATCTAAAAGCTTCACAGAACATAGATGCAGTCTGAGGCTCCATTGTGCCGAGACACGTAGACTAACCTGGCGCTGAGAAAATGTTACACAATTCATGAAAGTGCAATCAAGATAACATTGCAGCCAAAAGATAACATAAAGTCCAGTGAGTATTCTTTCTGTTTATAACTAACATATCCAGGTCACGAGACATGAAAAAGGTGGATTGGTGCATACTATTATAAATGAATACATATTTTTATAATCCATAGTCCACTCCTTCTATCACAGTTCACCTTTCGCAGATTTGCTGTTTTGCAGAAGGTTTTTATTTTTATTTTGGATTTTAAGATTTTATTGTTTGTTTTTAAGGCGTTGAATGGGCTGGCCCCCAAATACATCTCGGACCTCATCCAAATTTACTCTCCAGCGCGGTCACTGAGGTCCGAGGGCCAGCTCCAACTTGTGGTGCCCAAGACGAGACTTAAGACCAGGGGAGACCGAGCCTTTTTTGTGGTTGGCCCCAAGCTATGGAACTCTCTCCCAAAAAAGGCCCCCAACATCGAAAGCTTTAAGTCTTGTCTTAAAAGCCACTTTTATTCTCTGGCTTTTAACTCCTGTGTCTTTTAGTTCTTTCTTTCCATTTTGATTGGTTTTATTTTTTTATACTTTTATTGCTTTGCTTCTGGTTTTTAATATTTTAATATTTATTTTACGATTTTATTTCTTAAATGATCTCTTAGTTTTGGATTATTACTTTATATTTTACTAGTCTGTGCAGCACTTTGGAAACTCTGTTTATAAAATATGCTATATAAATAAAGTGGATAGGATTTATTGCTTTTAGTTTATTGTGGAAAATTTGGTGTCTCTGTTACCTCTGTCGTCTGCCCTGCCCATTGTTTTCTGATTCCTGATTGGCTGTTGACCATTGTTAATCAATCTCTTTCATACCTCCTTGCCGTGTTGATGCGTCATAGTGTTCGTAAATGAATTTTCGGGTGACAACAGGAGGAGTACTGTAGCAATATGTTTTAACAAGGATGCATAAACGCTACAGCACAGCTCAACGATGCCAGGACAAAAAGGCACGGTCACAGGAGTGAGTGACTTAATCATTTCTTGTGTCAGACCTGGAGGTTGATGATGAAATAAACAAAGGATTTAACTTTTTTGAGAGTATTTAAAATGTTATTTTCTGTCTGAGAAAGATGTCTAAAGCATGGGTCTCAAACTCACCAGTTTGAGGCCCCCGCCTTGATATGAAAGTTTAATTTGTTTAATTTGTTTTTTGATTTGCTTATTTATTTTTCCATCTTATTTTATGTTGAAAAATAAAAATTAACATTGAACATTTATTTAATAATTTAATAATAAATAAAAATTGATTTGTTCATTTGTTTAATTTGTTTTTTGATTTGCTTATTTATTTTTCCATCTTAATTTGTATCAAAAAATAAAAATTAACATTAAACATTTATTTAATAATTTAATAATGAATAAAAAATAATTCAGAATAATTTGTGAATTTATAATAATTTATAATAATTTATAATAATTTATAATAATTTATAATAATTTAATGTTTTATCAGAGCTTTTGCAAAGAACCAAAGCACTGAAAAAGTGAAGGGTATAGCAGAAGCATTGAAGATGTGTATATATATTTATTAATATTTAATAAATAATATTTATTAATATATATATATATATATATTTAACCTGATGCGGCCCAGCCTCACCCAGACCCTAGCTCCAGTGGCCCCCAGGTAAATTGAGTTTGAGACCCCTGGTCTAAAGCATATGGTGAGGGGTTTTAAAGCCTTAAAACACAAATAACAATATGTCGTCTCTCCAAGCTACTGGTGTGCGTGAGTAACAGGAAGAAAAGCTTTGACTCACCTGGGGAGTATACAGTACTCTCCCCCAAAATTTCTCGACGCCCCAATATTTGAGAAACACTACTGAAGGCCGTTTACAGAAGATGACACAGGTTTAGTTGAGTATTAGTCAGACTTCCACTTTCTCACGGTGCTCCCGTTAATATGCCTACCTCTTTGTTTAGTTCAATTCCTTGCTGTTAGCAATTGTTACCTGTCTTTCTAACTCCCAAGGCTGTCACTCTGAACCGCTAATCAACTCGAAGAAGAAAAAAAAAAACCAAGAATGGAATCCCACTGTGTACATATATCATATCATATCAAGTGCTGGTGTTTATAATCAACACTGGGGAAACCATGACAACTACTTCATCTTTATTTTGGTGTATTTCCTCATGTGGCTGGGGAGGTACTGCAGAGAGGTTCAAGCATCTTTTGGGGGTAAGATGACTTATTATTGAAAAAAAAAATGTAACATTTGTAAACACATAATTTATCATGTTCATAAATAAATAAGTAATATTATAACTATATATTCTGTCTTGTACTGTATTACTGTATTTCTCCCAGGCGCTTTCTGTTCATGTTAGCGGAAATCTTTTTTCCTCTAATTTTCCTCTAATCACCTGTCACGGTGGTATCATTCATTCATTATGACATATTATGATGTTTATTTGAGGTGCGGCATATATTCAAGTGAACATAGCTGGCCTTGTACACCAAGTGATCTTATTCTGTGTTATGTATTCATTCTGCTGAATATGAATATGCATCTTTTGAGACAGTGTTGTGTGTTTCCATTGTGTTCAAGTCCCCCCAGCATGAGCCGCTCATCCTAATGCACTCTTACCTAGCCTTCGAGACCAGGTAGCCCGAGGCAGGGATAATCAGGTCTTGTGAAGCTGCCACACTTTTAGAGCAGGGCCCTCAGGTCCAACTTAGGTGCTTGTTTCTCTTTGGTGTTATTTTCTTCAGTGTTCCACTCTTCCTTACACACAGGGTGGCTAACCTTACCTTGAACAATCACTTTAAGATGTTTGTTGTCTCGTATAAGCGTTAATTTTTTAGCTTGAAGATGTTATTGAATACAATAATCAGATGGCTGACTGAGTATGTTTTTTTTTCCACCTCGTTGGATGCAATATTGCCATGTGCCATTGGATTGCAGTAATTTATCTTTGCTACTTGTATTTGGCATTATGAGTAATGGTACTTTCACGCTTTTTAGCTCCCTTGATTAGTTTGGCCCCCACCTTTACTCCCACGTGCACATTTATTCCAATGACATATTCTTTCAAATGTAATGTCAAGGCCAAGTTTGACAAAGTCAACTTGCAAACTGTGTCTAAAGTGAACACAAGGCAGAGGGTGTGGAAATTAAACACAAACGTAGTGTGAAAATGCTTTTAGATTACTGTGGGAATCTTGTTAAGGCGTTTTTATACATTGTTGGACATTTCTCATTGTTGGACTCAACAGAGCACAACCTCCTCCAGGGCCGTACAATCTTATTTGGATCAACACCAATTTCAACACCTTCATAGATGCCTGTGCGTAGGTATAAATTCAGTAATTAACATTTTTGAATAATGTATGAATTATGAAAATGAAGGAACATGTTGGAATGGCAACAAAAGTCAAACTGTATACCTCAGGGGTCTCAAACTCAATTTACTCAGGGGCCCCTGGAGCTCCAGTCTGGGTGAGAGTGGGCTGCATCAGGTTTTCAAAAAAAAAAAAAACGCATTTATTAAAAACAAAAAAATTTAAAAAACGTTGCTTTGGTTCCAATTTTCTACAATAAAAGCTCTGATAAAACATTCCACTGTTCTCAAATATCTTAATTTTTATTTTTCTACACAAAATAAGATGAAAAATAAATAAACAAATCAAGAATAAACAAAATCAATCAATCAGTAATAAATAAATAAATGTAATAATAATAAAACGTCAAATAATAACAACTTAAGAAACCACATATAGTTGGTGTGTAGACAAATGATTTTTTTCAGATTAAAATGAACAAAGCATTATTAGAGCCCTGTAGACATGACAAAACACGACTATAGTCACATTTATACTCTTTTTATTTACAACATATTGCGCAACTGCAGGGTCTTGAGACACATGCTAACTCGCAAACTAGAGAGCTAGCGACCTAAACGGTAGCCTTCAAGTTATTTCCTTTAAACTTAAATAGCCAAAAACTTACCACTTCCACACGGATAGGGAGGATAACTATTAACAGTTATTTAACCTTTAACATGAACATTGATCTAACGTAATATTTTTTTCTGGGTACATGACACCATACAGCATCCATATCAAACTTGCGCGGGCCGCACTAACATTAAACTTTCATATCAAGGCGGGGGCCTCAAACTAGTGTCCTGCGGGCCACATTTGACCCGCGGGCCGCGTGTTTGAGACCCCTGGTATACCTAGATTTAAATTACAGCTGAACCTCAGTGAGCAACAAAATTTTGAATTGTTTTTTTGGTTAGCGTACAATATGGCGCATGTCTTGTGATATCCAATATAGTAGATATTATCTGACAGAATAAGCCACTTAAGATGTAAATGGCTTGTGCTTGATGGCTGCATGGCAAACAAATGGTTAGCATGCAGGACACACAGCTAGGAGACGCGGGTTTGATTCTCCCCTCGGACATATCTGTGTTGAGTTTGCATGTTCTCATGTTCTCCTAGTGCGTGGTATTTCGGTTTCCTCCCACATTCCAAAAACATGCTAGGTTAATTGGCCATTTCAAATTGTCCATAGGTATGAATGTGAGTGTGAATGGTTTGTCTATATGTGCCCTGTGATTGGCTGGCCACCAGTCCAGACCCTCGTGAGGATAAGCGGTATAGAAAATGGAAACCCAATGTGTGGAAAATCACGGTCACGGTCCAGCTATCATTTAAACACATGCTAAAACATTAACATGAAAACATAGTTTTTAAAGCCTCACCAAAACATGCCATTTCTTTCCAAAATCTTCTTCTATGAATGTTCTTAAAAGGATATTTTGCCGAAACTTACATTTGTATCCATGGTTGAGTTGCTGGTATGCTGCTGGTCATGTCCACTTCCCGGTCCTGCTCCAACCGAGATGAATGCTTCTGTGTGAAGGTTGATTAGTGTTAGTGACAGCTCATAGATCTTAGCTGGCTCTTTTCCAACCTTGCCTCGCTTTCCCCCCACCACCACACCCAGCGAACCTCCTTTGTCTCGGAATCTAGCATTTATTATAGACCCGGATATTGGACACAGCTCAGCTCATTTTATGGTCAGTTCTTGAAACTTGAAACTCTGTTTCCACCCATGGACAGTGGTCTTCTGTAAACGGTAGTGTCCAATCGGCCTCGAGTTCAAATGTTAAGACAGCTTTCCCATTTTTGTTGTCTCCATTAATATTATCCAGGAGATTTAACATTTTACATTTACTGTGTGAGCAGTTTGGAAGGGATATTAAGACCATCCATTTGAAAGGTACATCATGTTTATGGCACAGCTGTGCTAGATTTAATGTGCGAGTTGCCAATCAATGAAAATGCTCATTATTTTTCCAGACTGGAGCCCAGGCTAAAGCTTAAGAGTGTTGTTTATCTCCTGAGTGGTATAAGTAGGAAACTAAGATGTGATTTGTCTGGGCTTTAACGATGGGGCACATTCATTTTGATCTAAAGTGGAGCTGTGGAACAACAATTTGGAACTTGAACTAAAAATTCACAGGCACATTCTATGTTCGACAAATTTACTTATCTGGTAATGGTAATGGTAATGGTAATGGTAATGGTTTTATTTCATTTGAACATGCATCAGATTACAATTGAGTGCATCCCATAATCAGTTCCCAGTTCCACATGTCCAAAAGGAGTAGGAAGAAGCAAAGCTTATTAAATCCTACCCCTCCATCTGGTACTTTTACCATCAGTAACTGTTACATTTGTTCACTTCCTGCTTTCCATAATACAGTTTAATGTTTTTTTCTTCTTTTTTTTTAAAATAATGCACCTCGTACCTCGTAGGAGGTGATATGAGCATCCAATGCCATAATGATTTTAGAAATAAGGAGTTAGTATGTTCTCTGTAGGTGGCATTATGAATTATCCTTACTGACCTTTTTTGCAGTACATTTAGTGAGTACATCTTAAGTATATGTGTATATGCATCTTAAGTAATATGTGTAAAATCTGAGGTATACATAAAATAAGCAAAACAATGGGCCAACAGAACAAGACAATTCTGCATTTTGGCAACTCAAATGATCAGAATTGAGTACAGTAAATAAAATCATTCATTCATAAAGCTATTTTCTTACATATAAATTGCAAGTGCTTTACGGCATTAGAAACAATACCGTAGATACCCCAATATTATAATATACAGGGTGGACCATATGTTTTCATATGTAGGAAAACTAACCATTCATGTGGTTGAGTGGTTAGCCACACAGTCAGGGGATCAAGACCTTGGTTCGATTCTCCGCTTATGTGGAGTTTTCATGTTCTCCATGTTGGTTTTCTCCATGTACTCCGGTTTCCTCCCACATTCCAAAAACATGCTAGGTTAATTAGCGACTCCAAATTGTCCATAGGTATGAATGTGAGTGTGAATGGTTGTTTGTCTATATGTGCCCTGTGATTGGCTGGCCATCAGTCCAGGGTGTACCCCGCTTCTTGCCTGAAGTGAGCTGGGATATGCTCCAGCATACCCTTGTGATCCTATTGAGGAAAAGCGGCATAACAGTTTTTATTTCTATAGCAAGGTAAGGCAAGTTTATTGAAGGATAAAATCACTCACATTCCATAAAAACATGAAAAACATCTAAAAACATTACATAAAATTCTATAAATTGTTCCATAAAACCCCACTAAAAAAGAAGAGTGCAGATAAAATGCTTTCAACAGTCAAACGCACACTCCAATAGATGTTTTTCAACTAAGCTAAGGATTGTGGCGCATCTTCTGGATTTTGGCAGCATAAAACTGACACAAGAGACGCCTCCTTGAGCTTCTCGGCGCTTGAAATGTTTGATTTGGCTCCATGAAGAGACTTGAACACAAGCAGAGCTGTTTTAAAGTCTATTCTTTGAACGACAGGAAGCCAGTGCAGAGACCCGAGTACTGGACTGATCTGGCCATATTTCCTGCTTCTAGTCAGGACTCGAGCAGCAGCATTGTGGATGCACTGCAGCTGTTTTACAGCTCGTTTAGTGAGCCCAGTGAGAAGGCCGTTACAGTAGCCTGCTGGAGTCAAAGGCATGGATTAGTCTCTCCAAATCTGGATTAGACTCTATCTCCTTGATTTTATCTGTGTTTTTTTTTAGGTGGTAAAAAGCTGATGATGTTATTGATTTAACGTGGCTGTTAAAGTTCAGATCTGAGTCCATTATTACTCCGAGATTTCTAACCTGATAATTAGGTTTTAGACAAAAGGTCTCTATGTGTCTTTGTTTCTGTGGGCCACAGATTTCGGTTTTGTCTGAGTTTATCTTCAAAAAGTTGCTTTGCATCCACAAATTGATCCGTTTGATGCATTGACAAAGTAAACCTGCAGGACCATGTTCAGCGGCCGTCAGTGACACAGGGTTTATATTTATATAATGTGCTCTTTATGATTACCTTTCTTTTGAAAACACATTAATACCTGTTTCCCACTTGCATTAGCACATTTTGTAATGGCTTTGGTGATGCGTTCCTTGAGATGATTAATGTTGCATATCTTCACCTGATACACCATGGCCTCCAAGTGTCCCCACTGATAGAAATCAAGAGGGGAGAGATCTGGCGATCTGATATGAAACATTAAAAATATACATTTATAGATCTCACCGTGTAACTTATTTTCCACTCTTGTGTACTCTGTGTATGGTCACCTCCACCCACTTAGCCAAAGAGACCGTATGACTGACATAAGGGTTCACTCTGTTGATGCCATTGTTTTATGGAACAAATGCGTTCATTTATTGTGTGATTAATTTGAGATTAAAACTATTTAGTTTGAATCTACAAGATCTTGTGCCAACCTTAGTTAGCTGTATGTCTTACCTTTGCATTGGCATGACAAGTGTGGTAAAATGTTCATTAAATAATCATTTCATATAATAAATAATCATTGGTAACAGCAGAAAGGACACGTACCAGCAAATACAAATAGACGGTGTGGACATTGAAAGGGTGAACGAAAATACATTTCTGGGGATCAAAATAGATGAAAATATGAGCTGGAAACCTCATATTACAAATATACAACATAAGGTGGACAGAAATATTTCAATATTGAACAAAGCAAAATTTGTTCTCAATCAGAAATCACTCCACACTCTTTATTGCTCTCTGGTTCTACCATATCTTACTTATTGTGTGGAAATATGGGCTAATAACTATAAAAGCAATCTTCACTCGCTAAATGTACTGCAAAAAAGGTCAGTAAGGATAATTCATAATGCCACCTACAGAGAACATACTAACTCCTTATTTCTAAAATCACAAATACTTCAACTTGCTGATATAGTTCATCTTCAAACAGCTAAAATAATACATAAGGCTAAAAATAACCAATTAGCTAAAAATGTCATCCAATACTTCTCTACAAGAGAGGAGAAATATGATCTCAGGGAAGAAGTACATTTGAAACACTTCTATGCTAGGACTACGTTATGCTAGCCAAGGATGAATACAAGGATGAAGAGTCTTGAACCAGTCATGATGTGCTATATATATCACTATATTGACACTTACTATGGTACCCATTATGGCATTGGATGATCATATCACCTCCTACTTCCGTACAGGACAAAAAAATTGCAAAATTAAAAAAAAAACAAAAAAAAAAACCTTAAACTGCATTATGGAAAGCAGGAAGTGAACAAATGTAACAGTTACTGATTGTAAAAGTACCAGATGGAGGGGTAGGATTTAATAAGCTTTGTTTCTTCTTACTCCTTTTGGACATGTGGAACTGGGAACTGATTATGGGATGCACTCAATTGTAATCTGATGCATGTTCAAATTAAATAAAACCATTACCATTACCATTACTATTACTATTACCATTACCATTACTATTACTATTACCATTACCATTTCTACAGCATACAAACATTCACCACAACCTTTGGATCTCAGGATTGGAATGCCTTTAGTTCATAACAAGATTATTTGAAGTTCCAAGACTCATATTTTAGTCTAGTAGTGACATATGGATGCTTGAATACCATCCAGTCACATTCACTATACACACATAACATCAAATTTACACACGCCCAATTTTATACGCAACACACACCTCCACAGCCTCTGTGTTTTGCCAAGCAGGCCGCTGCTGCATACTTAAATGCAGCGCCCTGTCCTCTCAATCCCACACACAGTCAGCATTTATGCAGTTTAGACAATGTGCTCCGCATCTGGCATGCTGGGCTGAAAGAGCTACTGCCTCCATGCTGTTGGTTCAGTTTATCTTCACCTGTCAGACATCCTCCCAGTCACTCTTACAGGCTTTGGGAATTCTAGCAGATTCACACACACACACACACATTGGCTACATTCACACTAGAGGGTGTGATGCCCACTTTCGATTTTTTGTTTAAACCCGACTCATGTGACTCAATGTGAAATCAAAGCATGCAGAAAGTGATGCGTATGCGTAAAAGCCTGACATCGCTCTCATTTCCGTGTGGTTGTCGTATTGCTATAGTGCTCGAGTGATCTGCAATACTCAGGATTTCATTTCCAATTCGATGTTGGGTTAAATTCAAGCCTGTATCGGCAAAACTGATACAATATTGGAATGGAATGGCCTTTATTGTCATTATACAAGATGTACAATGAGATTGGAGATATTATGATGTTGATATTATGTGCAACCACACCAGCATGCTAAACTAAGCTAACCTCACTAGCTTCCATTCACATGCTTACCTTTGCCTGTGTTTATTAGCATTTCGACCTGTAGTTTGGGACGAGGCAGTTTAGTGTTTATAGTGATTTTGTGCCGCCATTGAGCGGTCCGCCAAGAAAATACTTCCCTACACGAACGTTCCTTCTCCTCAATTCGCAATTTCATCATCTTATATATCAATAAAGTCCACAGTCATCAACTTTATCATTCAATGTTTATCATTTATACTGGTATAAGTCTTTTTCTTATCATTGGATGAATCTATACTGGTGTATAAAAATATATTTGTGTAGGAGATTAAGAAGCAAGACTTTTGCCTACATTTATCCACCTTGACGTATATGTAACATATATGCAAATACATGTATCGGATTTCTATCCACATAAGAACGAGGCCTGCGTTGCGTTTGAAAAAATCAGAATCGTACTCTTCACACTGACATGAAAAAATCAGATACAGGAGCAAAAAAATTGCAACTGACCTTCTCTGCATTGTGTACTTAGCCATAGAATGAAATGTGACTGTATAACCACCAACAGTTGCTTCACTTCTGTCAGTCAATAATCCATCACCTCTGGTTGCCTTAACCACGGTGGTTTGGATATGACCTCGGGCTGTGTTTATGAACGTGTGTGTGTGTATCTGTCTGGGGGGGTGTTGATTCTCAATAAACATTGATGAACGCAAGACAGACAAACAGGCAGAGAGAGAAACCGAACAGTGAAAAGCATTATTTTCCAATAGAAACAGCCCAAATCCATTTTGTAATGATTGCACACAGAGATTTTAGGTAGGTGTTGGGGGTCGATCTTGATAATGTATTTGTAAGCTCCTTGATCCTCTGTTTACATGGTAGCTCCTCTAACCACAGATTCCATTAAGTGGTTAGAATGATTTTTTTTATATGATGGAAACAGAAGAAGCACTGTTTAGCTTGTTTCCAGCTCGTACAGTTGTCAAATGTCTACATACACTGTACACTGTACAAAGACTACGTTCAGAGGACAGAGTCAACGCTTTCAAGAAGGATCTAGAACAGGGGTCTCAAACTCAATTTACTTGGGGGCCACTGTCTTGGGAGCTCGGGTCTGGGTGAGACTGGGCTGCATCAGGTTTTCCAAAAAAAACGCATTTATTAAAAACAGAATAAACTTTGCTTTGGTTTCGATTTTCTACAATAAAAGCTCTGATAAAACATTCCACTGTTCTCAAATATCTTAATTTTCATTTTTCTGCACAAAATAAGATGAAAAATAAATAAACAAATCAAGAATAAAGAAAATCAATCAATCAGTAATAAATAAATATTATAATAATAATAATAAAAGGGCAAATAATAAAAACTTAAGAAACCACATATAGTTGGTGGGTAAACAAATTATTTTTTTCAGACTAAAATGAACAAAGCATTATTAGAGCCCTGTAGACATGACAAAACACGACTATAGTCACATTTATACTCTTTTTATTTACAACATATTGCGCAACTGCAGGGTCTTGAGACACATGCTAACTCGCAAACTAGAGAGCTAGCGACCTAAACGGTAGCCTTGTATATCACCATATCACCTTGTACTTCAGTACATGACAAAAAAATACAAAATAAATAAAAATTACTAAAAAAACAAAATAAAATACAATTATATTAGGAAAGCAGGAAGTGAACAAATGTAACAGTTAGTGATTGTAAAAGTACCAGATGGAGGGGTAGGATTTAATAAGCTTTGCTTCTTCCTACTCCTTTTGGACATGTGGAACTGGGAACTGATTATGGGATGCACTCAATTGGAATCTGATGCATGTTCAAATGAAATAAAACCATTACCATTACCATTATACTCTTCATGAATATGAATACCATAATATTATGATTGATTTGAACTGTTCATTTTCGATCCAGTGAGTGCTGTCAAACAAATCCTTTTAATGCTGGCCGCAAGCTGCAGTCAACCCTTGCCACGAACATGAAAAAATGTAAGTACAAGCCACATCATCAAGATACATAATAACTGCCCTCTAATGCATCTAATTCTCTGTAGAATAATGGTCTACATTACCTTCACTCTGCTTAGAGGCAGTTATGGCATGTCCGAGTGGGAAAAAAATAAGCTCTCCTCCCATTTTGTGTGGAAGTGGTAAATTTTTGGCTTCTTAATCTTCCTTTTTTCCTCACTGCGTTTCACTTTAAGTATAGAACAAGTAAATGGGAGGCTAAATAGTTGGCTCGGAGACCGTCTCTTATGTTTATGCAGTGATTCCAGAGCCTGTGCAGTGTTGTGTAAGCATAGAATAGGATCTTAAAAGTGACTATTTCATGTCTAAAGGGCTCTAATAAGGGTAAAAACTGGCTTTAGAAAGTCCTCAACAGGTTTTCTATGATGTAGCTACAAAATGTTCCAAATATAGCGTTAATACAATGCCAACATAATTGAATAACTTAACTTCCTGCTGCCACTCTCTGTGCCTTCTACATGCTCACCTTTGCTGAGTTCTGGCACATCCATTCTGGATGGGCATTGAATAGAAGCTGCTTGTAGGAGTTAGGATGAAAATTTAGGATGGAGATGTGGCAGAAGTGCATTTTATAAGAACTCTGCCTGCAACTTCCCCATAGAGGTAGAAAGGTAGGTAGCGAGAAGTTTTTTTTTTTCTGTTGAAAGATGAGAGTCCAACCATTTTTTTTTACCATGTCTATATACAGTAAAGTCTCGTTATAGCGATATTGTCGGGAGTCGGAAAAAATATCGATATAACCGGACTGTCGATATATCCGATCCTGCGTCGAACTGCATTAAAAGTGGGCAATAATGCACTCGACATTGTTTTATAGTATAGAACAATGTCGAGCAGCTTAAATCAATCTTTGCTTAAGGATTTCAATACCAAAAAAAGAACACGGCGAACGGCTGCTTGTGTTTGGCCAGCTATGTGGGGCAGGTTGAGCATGACCTGTGAACCAGGAAGTGCGGGAATCGGTGTGTGTGCTGCGCTCTGGTGGTGGAAGTGTGAAAAATAAAGTTGACTGGAAGCAGCCGTTCGCCGTGTTCTTTTTTGGTATTGAAATCCTTAAGCAAAGATTGATTTAAGCTGCTTTTGTATCGATATAAGCAGACCAAATTGGCTGGCGGGAGATGAAAAGGGCATCGTAGTAACCGGATTATCATAATAACCGGGTATCGTACTAACAGAACTAATTATATCATAAAAGACTAGAAATTTGCCGGGAAATGAAAATAGTATTGTAATAAGCAGTACTTTGATATAACCGATATCGATATAACGAGACTTTACTGTATGTAGCTTTAGAACACAATAATCTGCGTGCCTTGAAAAATTTGTCAGTATCATCAAAAATGGCTGATACCGAGAGGGACAGCTTTTAAAACATGGTTTGGATTGAATGAGTTAAATGCATAAATCCTTATATTTATTGATTCAATACACAAATAGACAATTTTGCCAGGAATTGAGAAAGTTTTCTAATGGGATGTCAGCCTCTGTACATTGTTCCTTTATGGACATAATGGTATACATAAGGAATGTGTTCAAGAATAGTAAGCTTTGTGTGAAATTTGAGCTAATTATATTTATTTTTTGAATGCTGCCTGAGCATCTTGGCTGACATTTTCTGAAAAATTGACAAACGTGACTTTGTTAACCCCCCCCCCATGCTGCAGTCCAGTTTATGAGAAAGCGCCGTCGGCTGAGATTCATAGCCCCCACCCCCAGTCAAAATCAACAGCACTTTTCTTCAAAACCCTTCCAAGCGTATCAGGGCACACGTCCAGGGTGCCCATTATTCCCCTTCATATTTAACTTTGCCCTCCAGCCCTAAGCCTGTGCTAGTCCTTATCTTCCCAAAATTATGGCTAGCTCAGTGGGTGGACACTACGTCTTGAATTAATTCTTAGACAACCGGTTTTTCATTGACATGATTTAACCCACTTAAATTGGGAGATGACCTCATCTTATTTTTAAATTTGAAGGTAATGGGGTGAATGGTGGTGGTCTTCCACCCGGGCTACATTTTTCACCAGCTCATTGTGTGCTTATGTCATTGAGAAACAAAGTCATTCAATATTAAATATTAACACTTAAGATATGTAGACATCATATCACTCTCCTTATTTTTCCTTTGTGTGGGTGTATGCCACAGAAAGTCATTTTTCCTATATAAGGACATAGAGTCCATCACGTAGAAGACATTTTGAAGTGTTGTACCATACTTTCCATTTTGGAACGCCTACATGAAATGTAGTCAGAGCATAGAAAACCTGTTTAGGACTTTCTAAATAGAATGTTTACCATTAGAGAGCCCTTTAGTCATGAAATAACACCCCTGTCACAACAGACCTTTAACCATACATAAGCTAGCAAGCTAACTAATTAGCCTCCACTTTATTCCCTGGATTCTAAACTTTTCAAAGGGTTTAAAACAGAGTGGGCAAGGAGGACAAAGAAACCAAAAACATACCACTTCCACACGGAATGGGAGGTAAACTTCTTTGTCATGCCTCAATAATGGGACATTACTGACGCCGAGAGGCCAGAATGCAACCAGTTTTCCAATATGTTTGGACTAATAAGATACCAATGTCAACCACAAAACAGCAATTAGGTCATTTTTGAACTGCGATATAGCGAGAAAGCTATGATTGAACCGTAACATTGCGAGTGATGACTAACAGTATTTTATGTGACCATTGCTGTGTTGAAAAAGCCACAGTGAAAGTAATTTCCTGCTCTTTTCTTGTTCGATAGTTTCTCTCTGAGAGAGTGCGTGTCATTATTGAACCAGACATCTTATGGGATGGACGGCTAAAACAGGCTTCCTGCACTTTTCAGTCCATTATTCTGCACTTTTACAATTATAATGTTTCACATCAGAGCGTGAACTCACAGGTCAGAATCCTGAGAACACAAAATTCAAGTATTACAATGGAATTCTCTCAAAACAAAGCTTTGATGTTTTGATACTGTGATGTAGAGCTTTTCAGTCTTTAAATCTACATTACAAGCTTCTATTATCTATTATATATAATCAGCCTTCATTGCATGTTTCACAATTCTCCATAAAGTTGGACAATATTTGCAAGTATAATCTTTTTAAAAACATTTTTTTTGTTTTGTATCAAACTGTTGACTGTTAGCATGAGAATATATTGCCATAATTGTCACCGGTTTTCATCATTAGCATGTTGTCATTAGAGGGGGGAAAAAACATCCATATGCTGATTAAATTTTCTAAATTCTTTGGAGATTTACTGTGAAATTATGCAACAGTTGGTTGGAACCATAACATCTGGTATTTACAAAGTGTAGCCAACAGACCAGATTGCTCCATGTTGGCTTCAACTCTAATTCCATCAATTCTGAAACTACAAAAACAAAAACATTTAGGTTTGTATCATTAGATCTGTGCTAATTTATTGTAATCAAATATATTCAAAAAAATTGTTTGGACTCATTATTGCCTTGTAAAATATGATATAATATGAACTTCACGCATTGGCCTACAATGTGGAAACGTCAGAATCTGGCGACTGCATGGTTTTATGCTGTCATGGCAGCGGTGTTATTAAACATGTGGCTTCAATGCAAGTCAATGAGGCATTTTTGGCCATGAATGTGACCACAGGGATTGTCTGGCACTACATAAAAAAATACTCAAGCAATCTAATCAATTTTGCAGCTAATCTTCTAATCCAGTGGTTCCCAAACTTTTCATAGACATTTGACTTGAACTTGAGCTTCACTTTTGTCCACTTGCAGTCGTTATGATTCAAGTCTTCATATTCATTTGATTCCAATTTGACACGTACATACCGTACATTGACAGGTTTTCACAGTGCGTGGCATTGGAACACCCATATATTCATTCATTCATTTTCTACCGCTTTTCCTCACGAGGGTCACGGAGGTTACTGGAGCCTATCCCAGCGGGCGAGAGGCAGGGTACACCCCGGACTGGTCGCCAGCCAATCACAGGGCACATATAGACAAACAACCACTCACATTCATAATTCACAAAATTCAAAGTACCATGTGGCAAAGGAACCTGATCAAATAATGACAACAATCACTTTTATAGCAGATGTTGATCCGAAAACGAGGCCAACCTCAAGCTAGAAGGACGGCTTACAGGGAAGGAGCGAGCCTATTTAGTGTACAGCGGCGCCGAGACGCAGCACCAATACCCCAGGCTTTATCAGAGTGTCAGAAATTGACATTTTTATGGCCGTCTCAGTTACTTGCCATGATTCATTTGTAATTATTATTCGGTGGTAACACCCTCGAATAGCATGTATCTACTGTACCGTGAAAACAAATGTAATATACTCCACCAGTCTAGCATGTTGCCTGTTAGGTGGTGTGCCAATATAGCACATATTCACCCAGCTCGTGAATTGACAGGTCCTCTAATTGGACCCGTACACTATCCCAGCTGTCTTTGGGGGAGAGGCGGGGTACACCCTGGACTGGTGGCCAGCCAGCCAATCACAGGGCACATATAGACAAACAACCATTCACACTCACATTCATACCTATGGACAATTTGGAGTGGCCAATTAACCTAGCATGTTTTTGGAATGTGGGAGGAAACCGGAGTACCCGGAGAAAACCCACGCATGCACGGGGAGAACATGCAAACTCTACACAGACATGGCCGAGGGTGGAATTGAACTATTCTAAGATTCCTTGAAAAAAAAATACCATCATTTCCGGTGTGTAAGATGTTTTTAAGCAGAGGTCCACATCATAAAATGTCATATTGAGGTAGCCCTTTATTTGACAGCAGCCAATCAGGAGCTCTGAGAAAAGTCACAATGTGCTCGTCCACAGGCCCCGGCAGCCATGCCCAATGCTTAGCTGGAAAGAAATGCATGATGGGAAACACTTAAAGTAGTTTATTCTAAACTTGACTTGGTACTTGTATTGTATATTTCTCAACTACTAGCTGTTCAGTGTTAAGTTGCTGTGTGATGATTTTAGCATTCTTTTGAAGACGGTACTGTGAGTCAGGCACATATTGAGTAATGACCTACGACCATTTCCGATGGGTGGACAAGCTTATAGCTCATGATTGGCTTTTGTCAAAGAAAGAGCTACAGTTTCCTCACTGCAAGTAGCGGATTATACACCGGAAATTGCAATGTAACGAACAGCAGGAATTCATCCAGAAGTAAATATGTGTGTTTTCCTTTTTTTAAGGCACCGTTGAAGTACCGGAAGTGTTTCATAAGTACGGATTTAGCAGAAGTATCTAATAATACGTAAACCATAGCCAACCTCAACCACAAATGATAACCTTTTCTCCTTAAAGACAAGGAAGCAAGAACAATTAAGGAGTCTGCTCTTGTTACCTGATCATTACAAGTCTCTGGAGTGGAACTGTTTCTAATTCAGTGCAGTCAGTCAGACACGCAGCATCCATGTCTCCTCACCATGTCTCCTTCCACCACATGCTGTTCTCTGTTAATGGAGATATCACTTCTTTCCTGCTTTTCTCTGTTCTCTCTCTCCTATGTCATTTCCCTCCACTCCTCTATCACTTTCCTTCTTCCACATCGACCTTTTATGTACACTATGTCTTCTTTAAGGTGTGATAAATGGGAGCAAATAACTGACATTACTAGACACTGGGTTTTGCGAGTAGTATTTGTTGTCATGGTGACACATACTATGTACATTTTAAATGTCACTATTATAGCACAGGTAATGATCAGGATTCCAATTGGTATACTGATGGTGCAAGTAGAGGGAAGAAAAGTAAAAAAAAAAAAAAACATAACTGCACAGCCCACTTTGATTTTGCTATTCTCTCTTTTGGTTGTTGTTTTCATCCTACACATTGTTGACATTTTGTGTAGCTGCTCAACAACCCTCAGCCTCTCGTCTGCTGACTCAGCACATCCACTGTAACTAGTTTGTTCCCATGCTCATCAAGATACATAATAACAGCCCTCATAATGCATCTAATTCGCTGTAGAATAATAGTCTACATTACCTTCACTCTGCTTAGAGGCAGTCATGGCATGTCCGAGTGGAAAAAAAAAGCTCTCCTCCCATTTTGTGTGGAAGTGGTACGTTTTTGGCTTCTTACTCTTACTCCTTTTAATTCATTGATAAGAAACAACACCACTAAAAAAATAAAAGTAAAATACTAAGGAAGCATTGGATCAGAAAGCATGTGGGAAGAATGTTTTAAAATAGAACCAGTGGAAGGCTCTACATCAGGGGTCTCAAACGTGCGGCCCGTGGGCCAAATGCGGCCTGCAGGATGCTAGTTTGAGGCCCCTGCCTTAATAGTTTGATATGGATGCAATATGGTTTCATGAACCTGAAGCTGCGTGCACACCGGACACAATTGACGTGTTTTTGCCCCGCCCATACGCAAGCGAACGAGCCCACCTGTTTTGCTTTTTCTCTCATCATCCATAACTGAGATGAAAACACTGAAAAATTGAATTGATTTTCTTTATTTTTGATTTGTTTATTTATTTTTCATCTTATTTTGTGTAGAAAAACAAAAATTAAAATATTTGAGAACAGTGGAATGTTTTATCAGAGCTTTTCTTGTAGAAAATCAAAACCAAAGCAAAGTTTATTCATTTTTCTGTTTTTAATAAATGCGTTTGTTTTTGTTTGTTTTTTTAAACCTGATGCGACCCAGCCTCACCCAGACCGTAGCTCCAGTGGCCCCCAAGTAAATTGACTTTGAGATCCCTGCTCTACATGCAGCAGTCAATACATCTAATTACACTGTTCATCGTCAGGGCATCTTACACCTCAGCAGTGGGACTTTAAAAGTCGTTGTTGATGCCCTGAGGACTAATGTCATGAAGCACACCCCCCCCCCCCCTTTCGCCGCTTAATGCCCAATTTAGCTGTTGTGGTCGATTTCCTTAACACTTATTCCTGTAAATGCATTTCAGATGCTTTAGTGCGTGTCAGTTTTGTAATGTAGTTTTTCATGTAGGTATACGCTTTTTGGCTTGATAATACTTTTTATAAAGTGATTATTTGCTGAAAGAAAAGAAGAAATAACTGTAAAATAGACTGCACCACCATTCATGATTATTATCTTCATATTATTATCATTATTTTGCGTGTTTTGTGAGATCTTTTAAACCTGCAATAAAAGCCTGTTATTTTTGCGATCAGGTTTGGTGCCTGTCTCGCTGAACAATTACTGACACCTAGTGACCAATGTAGAATACTACATTCACAAGTTGAATAGGGATCTTAATAAACTCTACTGTCTTTGTATTTTCATTGTTTAGCCATTTTTATGCAGGAATCACCTGAGATGCTTAATTGGGGCAAATACAATTTGCTTAAATACATTATGCATATTTGAATTATTGAAAAAAAACACAATAGAGAGTGAGCTAGGGATGTTCAAACCATGGTGTAGCAAGGAACGACTGTACATAAGGAAAAGTTGGAAATGTAGGATCCGGTCCCTTAAAGGGGAACTGCACTTTTTGGGGACTTTTGCCCTTCATGGATGTGAAACATGAACACATATTTCTTTCCCTTTTCTGTGCATTATAACATGAGAAAATTAATTAATTTCAGCTAGCTTACAATGCTGTCATTGGGATACGATATAACTTGAGCTTCCTGTCACCTGCAGTGAACGCTGATTGGTCCATCCTGGCCAAATTGCTCCTAAGTTTTGTGCACTTGACCGATAAAATCGATAAAGCCCTCGCCAAATTTGGGCACACTTTGCTCGGGCCAATCAGTGAACTGGAACTGACGGACTGTTTGTGAAAGAAAATAAAGAAGCAAGTTGTAAGCAAGTATTTGAACGTGAAAAGTAGTTATTATAAACTACCTTATGTACTCATAGAGTGTCTATTAGGGATAAGGCGTCCATCACTTATTGGTAAAATGAGGGATTTATTTGCGGTTTGGTGTTTATTCCAGTGGATGACAATGGTACCTGCCGATTATGTGTGGCATGGCGTTTAATAGACGCCACTATGCATTGACTCAATACGTACATTGATGAAATGATGAAATGTAATAGTTGCAGTATGTTGCCATATTTTGATGATTTAATAAAACACTACCAATACTTCTTTCCTTGGCGCAAAAGGAAAGAAATATATGTTCAGATTTCACATAAGGATTGTGAATGATGGGCTTTTATGGGGGTTATCTGTTTTACATTAAAAGCTCCAACTATGCCTGTCTTCTCTGTCTAATTTACCTTTACCTGCTGACTCCAGCAATACTCCACCTTCTGCTCCTTGGATTTCACACCCTCATTTTTTGCTGATCCAGTGTATATGAGCTACTTTCATCCCGGCGGCACATAGGTCTAAAGTCGCACTAGGTCAGACTTTATAGTTGAGGTGTACATATTTGGGCAGCAGTTGGATAATTCCTAATTCGTCTCACGTTTATAAATTGTCATAAATATACAGAATGTGTGTCCGGCCAAGCTAATACCTGATCATTAATAACATTGCATGCAGTCCCTTTTCCATCGTTTAGTAACATTTTGCCTTCCCGGCCAAATATGCAAACCTGGGATGTCCAAAGAGATTTTTGACACTTTATTGGGTCTTGGCAAACACCCTTTTTGGTCTTCCACTATACCTCCTACCTTTAAATGCTCTAAATAGAGCATCCTTCTACCAATATATTCACTATCTCTCCTCTGGACATGACCGATCCATCTCAGTCTGGCCGAAAACTGACTTTATCTCCAAGGCCTCTAACATGTAATGTCCCTCCGATGTACTCCTTCCTGATCCTATCTATCCTGGTCACTCCCAACGAGAACCTCAGCATCCTCATCTCTGCTACCTCCAGTTCTGCTTCCTGTCTTTTCCTCAGTGGCACTGTCTCTAGACCAGGGGTCTCAAACTCAATTTACCTGGGGGCCACTGGAGCTAGGGTCTGGGTGAGACTGGGTCGCAGAAGGGTTTCCAAAAAACCCCCCCAAAAAAACGCATTTATTAAAAACAGAAAAATAAATAAACTTTGCTTTGGTTTCGATTTTCTACAAGAAAAGCTCTGATAAAACATTCCACTGTTCTCAAATATCTTACTTTTTATTTTTCTACACAAAATAAGATGAAAAATAAATAAACAAATCAAGAATAAAGAAAATCAATCAATCAGTAATAAATAAATATAATAATAATAATAATAAAACGGCAAATAATAAAAACTTAAGAAACCACATATAGTTGGTGGGTAGACAAATTATTTTTTCAGATTAAAATGAACAAAGCATTATTAGAGCCCTGTAGACATGACAAAACACGACTATAGTCACATTTATACTCTTTTTATTTACAACATATTGCACAACTGCAGGGTCTTGAGACACACGCTAACTCGCAAACTAGCTAGCGACCTAAACGGTAGCCTCCAAGTTATTTCCTTTAAACTTAAAAAAGCCAAAAACTTACCATTTCCACACGGATAGGGAGGATAACTATTAACAGTTATTTAACCTTTAACATGAACATTAATCAAACGTAATATTTTTTTCTGGGTACATGATACCATACAGCATCCATATCAAACTTGCGCGGGCCGCACTAACATTAAACTTTCATATCAAGGCAAGGGCCTCAAACTAGTGTCCTGCGGGCCGAGTGTTTGAGACCAAACAGCATGGCTGGTCTCACCACAGTTTTGTATACCTTTCCTTTCATTTTAGCTGAAACTCTTCCATCACTCCTGACGCTTTTCTCCACCCGTTCCATCCTGCCTGCACACCCTTCTTCACCTCCTTTTCACAATCTCCATTGTTCTGAACTGTTGACCCCAAATACTTAAAATTCTCCCTGTATCTCTTCTCCCTGTAACCTCACTCTTCCACTTAGGTCCCACACATTCACACAATTCTTGTTGCTGTTGCTGTTCTGCACGGACATCATAGAAACCGAATGAAGGGGAAATTTCAAATAAATTTGACACACCTGGGATTTGTCAGTGCAAAGATAAAACAGTAACAAAGTGTCTCTCAGAAAGAAAATACAAGATTAGCAGACTAATACATTTTAGTGCGCCTCGGGGATG
Source organism: Doryrhamphus excisus (assembly GCF_037039965.1). Taxonomy (NCBI): domain Eukaryota; kingdom Metazoa; phylum Chordata; class Actinopteri; order Syngnathiformes; family Syngnathidae; genus Doryrhamphus; species Doryrhamphus excisus. Next base: position 20,593,364 of record NC_136362.1, read on the forward strand.
ACACTGATTTTCACTTGAGTACCAAAATAGACAAGAATGACAGTAATGTTTTTACAGGACATGACAGGCCAACATCTTGTTTATGGATTCCAGTTATTTCTTCTGCCATATTAGATTTTACGGCGCCCTGGTGGAGACGCTCTTTAAGATTGTCCCGCTAAGTGAATTAGACCCCCATAATGTGCTCCATGATGCTGTAACCACTGCAGATGCTCCGTTAGGTAATGACGCCGCGTTGTTTGCTGTCACTTTCGCACACTTGTTTGGATGCCAAGGGCAGATACCTTGTATGCATAACTGATAGATTGCTTTACAGTGCTAGAAATTATGAAAGCCATTTCAAAGCTATGACGTATGAGCTCTTAATACACAAGAGAAGACCTTGTTGTATTTAAACTTGGTTTAGCTGAAGAGTAAACTACCCCTTTCATTTGCGATGAATAGAAAATGGAATTCTTTACAGATATGACCAGTATTTTGGACTTCCTCGAGACATCCTTTAACTTGCTTAAATTTTTTGTTAGAGAAATAGAAAGATAGAGGAATAAAATACAGATGTTAAATTGTGTGCATTAAAAATGTATGTATTTTTTGGGGGGGGGGGTCTGTCAGTCTGGAGCCCTTGGAATTTCTATATTTTCCTCCCTGTCTGTTTGGCTGTTATTGTATACATTCTGTTTTTATAGCATAATAGTATCCCATTGGGCGGCACGGCGGTCTAGTGGTTAGCGCAGACCTCACAGCTAGGAGACCAGGGTTCAATTCCCACCCTCGGCCATCTCTGTGTGGAGTTTGCATGTTCTCCCTGTGAATGCGTGGGTTTTCTCCAGGTACAACGCTTTCCTCCCACATTCCAAAAACATGCTAGGTTAATTGGCCACTCCAAATTGTCCATAGGTATGAATGTGAGTGTGAATGGTTGTTTGTCTATATGTGCCCTGTGATTGGCTGGCGACCAGTCCAGGGTGTACCCCGCCTCTCGCCCAAAGACAGCTGGAATAGGCTCCAGCACCCCCGCGACCCTCGTGAGGAAAAAGCGGTAGAAAATGAATGAATGAATGAATAGTATCCCATTGAGGACGGCACAGTGGGTAAGTGTTTAGCACATCTGCCTCACAGTCAAGAGATCTGCGTTGAGATCTCCATTCAAACGTCTCTGTGTGGGGTCTGCATGTTCTGTCAGCTGGGATAGGCTCCAGCTCACCCGTGACCCTAATGAGCACCAGGGCTTTACATTAAAAACCAAATCTTTATTAATCTCTTTATTTGAGATTCTCATGTGATGCCACAAAAATGAGATGATATCATTATGGCAGTCTTTTCATTTTACATAGGACAATTTCGGGAAAGTAGTTCTCACCTTAAGGATTCCCCATGGGCAAGTCATTTTTATTTTTAATGTAGAGCCCTGATATAGTATACATAATATGAGTATTATAATATAAATATGCCATTTAAGACGTAAATAAGACCTGTGCTCAAGGGTGTTGCTATAAATGTGTGCCCTGAGTGGAGGACAAACAGGGACAAACTGTGTCAAATGTGTAGTTGACAGAGGAGTATGAAGCGTATAACACCTACCCTTATTGTTCTCCGACCAGAGTTGGAGAACTGTAATAGTACCTCTTCTCAATAAAATCTCATTAGTACTGTATCATTAAATAATGATAATATGTGGTGTATCCTTACATATTATGTCAGATGTCAAAACATCCATTCAGTAAAAAGCTGCCATGTTTTTATTTTTCTGTTGTTACATCTGCTCATTTAAATTATGAATTGTTTGCCGCACATCATTATGAATTGATATGAACTATGCACAGCTTGTTGTGACATCTGCTCACTGCGTTGAGACATGGAGATGTGTTATTGTTCAGTGGATTGAAAGGTCATGTACCGATACCGGAACATTGGAGATTAACAGGGTTTTTGGGTTTTTTTCCCCATGTGTGTGGGCCTCTATCCACATATTAGATTGGGTTGAGGGAAAGTGGGAGGAAGTTTAATCCACACTGTCAGTAATTATGTGTGATGTGATCTGTGGTAATCTCCAGCTCATCTGGTCTGGTTATAATCTCATTTGTGGCGTGGTGCTTTCTTTCTCTTCTGCACCAGAAGGGAGAACTTGGATTTAGAAAGATCAGATGAGTGTTTGTTGGGTTAGGCTCTTGTGTCAATCATATTTGATTGAACTTTGAAAAAAGCCCAAACCTGTGAGAAAACATGCTATAAAGATAGTATTAATGTAAATGACCCTCTTCTACACATTTTTCGGCCCTTTGTATTGAGTTGTGGACTCCTATTGAGCAGCTCCACACAATAACCTCCACAGAAAGTTTTCGAGATCTTCCAGAATCTGCACCTATTTCAGCTGTATTACCTTGGATTTTCAAAATGGTCTGTTTTAATTTATTCCACCCACGGCTCACCTCCGGGCATGCCCACTCCGCTGTGATAGGTCACACTCCCAAGTGGTCCTGAGGACTTTCGGACTACTGCCGAACCCCACTTTCTAATTTTGTCGGTATAGTTGATAATAAATGAATAAAACGTTTGGAGAGCTCCTTGAAAAGTGGTTAGGAGCTACTTGTATCTCATGAGCTACTGGTTTGAGACCCATGACTTAACAACGATGAGCCAATTCAAGAAACAATACAAGCAGTTGATGTTTGCTAAATACAAGGATGAAGAGTCTTGAACCAGTCATGATGTGCTATATATATCACTATATTGACACTTACTATGGTACCCATTATGGCATTGGATGCTCATATCACCTCCTACGAGGTACCAGGTGCATTATTAAAAAAACAACAACCTTAAACTGTATTATGGAAAGCAGGAAGTGAACAAAAGTAACAGTTACTGATTGTAAAAGTACCAGATGGATCGGTAGGATTTCATAAGCTTTGCTTCTTCCTACTCCTTTTGGACATGTGGAACTGGGAACTGATTATGGGATGCACTCAATTGTAATCTGATGCATGTTCAAATGAAATAAAACCATTACCATTACCATAACATGTATGAACTTAAAGAGCGGTAACATAGTTTTTCCACGACATCAGAAATGTGGTCATTACAGGTTTTTTTGCAGGACTACTCATGTTTAAAAAAAACTTTGGTAGAACACTGACTGGTGAAAAAAGACTACTAGGAACTCCAGACATCAGTGAGCTTTATTCACACTCTATTGTACTACACAGACAACTGTTTACTTATACAGGACACTGATAAATTGTTACTTATGGCTTGCGCTTCTGAGTCTTTAACATTACCAAGTAACGTTGGAAAGCCATTGGACGGATAGTCCAGATGTTGGGATGTTTATGGGATGAGCCATCCCCAAATTCTTTCAGGGCTCACACAAAGCTCATTATCTGAAACTTTGGTGTAGTTTAACACGAGGATACAACATTCTAACAACATTTATAGGTCATAAAAATGGAAAAAGCATCATGGGTCCCCTCTCAATAGTTGCCATGGGATGTTTATTCACTAAACTGCCGGGCATGTTTTTGACGGGGTGTTTATTTAGGGAGCGGCATTATTTAAGCGGCATATGGAGGACTATATGAGACATGGTGTGTGTTGTAGAGTGGAGGCTATGATTTAGGTTTGTGTGGGTGTCGCCTGTATACTCACTACTGTATACCTGATTAGTATGCAGAAATTATACATCACCATAACCTCCGATGAGGGAAACTTTGAAAATGCATATCGAATGCTTCTGCCTTTGCGGTTTATAGTGCCTCCATTTTTTTTTTGCTTCAATGTTTAATAAACAAGGACACACATTTTGTGTTTCTGCATTGGAAAGTACTGCAAGTTAGCTCAGGAGATGGTGAGCGTTTAATTTGTGGCAAAATAAGCCATTTTGTTCTTATTTAGTTTTATTTTTTTGAAATGATTGTGTGCTCTGTGAACTGAGGATTTAAATTGGAGCTGTAAATAAAAGTAATCCGACACAAATCAATATTGTTTCAACCAGCTTCTCCACTTCTGAAGACATTATTAAAAAAAAAGAAAGAAAAAAAAGGAGATCAATCACAAAGGAGAGACTGGAGACTGTCACGGAAGGGTTGATGTTTCCCTTCCTTTTAGATGACACGATGTGCAGTGGAAAGAAACATGTGAATTACAAAAACAATCCTTGCAATCCTTGCTTTAAATTGAAATGTGCATTGGAGTAAAACGTTAAACAGGAAAAGAAGAGATTAATATCATCCTGTCTTTTTTTCCCCTCCCACTTTCCACAGTCAACAAGCACAAACCGTGGATAGAAGCCTCTTACCATGGTGTCATCACAGAGAACATGGACACCGTGCTGCTGGACCCTCCGCTTGTAGCTCTTGACAAGGATGCTCCGGTCCCATTTGCAGGTAGGGAACATGCAAATAAATGTATGTATGCAACCTGTGGAGTGGAACCTCTGAAGTCCATGACACGGCAACTGATTTCCATTGACAAAACCACAAATCTATTCCATGGTAGAACGTTGACTAGGCCACTCCAAAGTCTTCATCTATTCAGAGGTGGACTTGCTGGTGTGTTTTGGATCATTGTCCTGCTGCAGAACCCAAGTTGGTTTCAGCAAGAGGTCACCAAAAGATGGCCGGATATTCTCCTTCAGGATTTTTAGGTAGACAGCAGAATTCATGGTTCCATTTATCACAACAAGCATTCCAGGTCCCGAAGCAGCAAAACCGCCCTAGACCATCACACTACCTCCACCATATTTTACTGTTGGTATGATATTTTTGTCTGAAATGGGGATTACATTCATGCCCAAAGGTCTTTGGAGATCATCAAAGTTTCTGGCAAAACTGAGATGAGCCTTAATGTTCTTTTTGATCAGCAGTGGTATTGGTCTTGGAACTCTGCCATGCAGGCCGTTTTTGCCCAGTGTCCTTCTTATGGTGGAGTCATCAACACTGACCTTAACTGAGACAAGCGATGCCTCTAGTTCTTTGCATATTGTTGTGGGGTCTTTTGTGACCCCATGGGTGAGTCGTCGCTGCACTCTTCAGGTAATTTTGGTTGACCGGCAACTCCCGGGAAGCTCCCCACATGTTTTTGCCATTTGTGGATCATGGTTCTCGCTGTGGTTTACTGGAGTCCCAAAGCTTTGGAAATGGCATTATAACACTGATACACTTAATTAATCTTAGTGAAGTTAGGTTTGAATTTGTTTCCCCTTTAATAATAAATGCAGTTTGCTTTTAGTTGACCCTAGGCCGCACTTTGGACATCGTGCTATAGATTTTACAGATAAGTTGCTCAACCACATGCACACACACACACACACATTGCTTTACTATTCTTAGCTTCATAGAGCTTGAATTGCACTCGTCACATTGGCATATGATTTATTGACATGGTTAAATTAAATGGATTAGTTTTGGAAGTTGGGAAGTTGGAAGTTCTCAGCTCAGGGGCACCTCAGTTTCTGCTCATTTGCTCCATCGGCCCCTGTATCTATTGCAGGAATTGAACCTGTGACCGCTCGCAGGCTGCAATCTTGACCACTCATGCATAAATATTACTTAATGCAGATCAAATACATTATACAATAAAATAAAAAGTCATACTTGCTCAATACATGTACTGTATGTAGGCGTCGGCAACTTAAGTATCTGCACTTTTGACCCACTTCGAGCTTCTAATACAAGTGCTATGGTTCAAATAGGGGGCATATATGGAGAACATTTATGTATTTCTTAACATAAGCAATATTTACAACAGGGGTCTCAAACTCAATTTACTTGGGGGCCACTGGAGCTTGGGTCTGGGTGAGACTGGGCCGCATCAGGTTTTCCAAAAAAAAACCCCAAAAAACGCATTTATTAAAAACAAACATTTTTTAAAAACTTTGCTTTGGTTCCAATTTTCTACAAGAAAAGCTCTGATAAAACATTCCACTGTTATCAGATATCTTACTTTTTATTTTTCTACACAAAATAAGATGAAAAATAAATAAACAAATCAAGAATAAAGAAAATCAATCAATCAGTAATAAATAAATATAATAATAATAAAACTGAAGAAACCACATATAGTTGGTGGGTAGACAAATTATTTTTTTCAGATTAAAATGAACAAAGCATTATTAGAGCCCTGTAGACATGACAAAACACGACTATAGTCACATTTATACTTTTTATTTACAACATATTGCGCAACTGCAGGGTCTTGAGACACATGCTAACTCGCAAACTAGAGAGCTAGCGGCCTAAACGGTAGCCTTCAAGTTATTTCCTTTAAACTTAAATAGCCAAAAACTTACCACTTCCACACGGATAGGGAGGATAACTATTAACAGTTATTTAACCTTTAACATGAACATTAATCAAACGTAATAATTTTTTCTGGGTACATGATACCATACAGCATCCATATCAAACTTGCGTGGGCCGCACTAACATTAAACTTTCATATCAAGGTGGGGGCCTCAAACTAGTGTCCTGCGGGCCGCATTTGGCCCGTGGGCCGTGTGTTTGAGACCCCTGATTTACAATATATGTCTGTGTGCTCTTTCATTACCTTTTATTACCTTTTATAAACAGGGTGTTGTCACGACATTGAGGGTGTCCTCTGCTATTTGCGGATGATGTGGTCCTGATAGCCTCCTCAGACTGAGACCTTTAGCTATTTGCTAAGTGTGAAGTGTGAAGAATCTGGGATCAGACTTGCTATGGTTCTCATAGCAAGGTATGATTGCGCATCTTCCGTTTGGTAGTGAGATCTTCAAGTATCTCAGGACCTTGTTCACTAGTGAGAGAATACCAAGAATACCGGAACGTGAGATCGACAAGCCGATGGGCGCAGCGCCTACAACAGGGGTCTCAAACACACAGCCCGTGGGCCAAATGTGGCCCGCAGGACACTAGTTTGAGGCCCCCGCCTTGATATGAAAGTTTAATGTTAGTGCGGCCCGCGCAAGTTTGATATGGATGCTGTATGGTATCATGTACCCAGAAAAAATTATTACGTTTGATTAATGTTCATGTTAAAGGTTAAATAACTGTTAATAGTTATCATCCCTATCCGTGTGGAAGTGGTAAGTTTTTGGCTATTTAAGTTTAAAGGAAATAACTTGAAGGCTACCGTTTAGGTGGCTAGCTCTCTAGTTTGCGAGTTAGCATGTGTCTCAAGACCCTGCAGTTGCGCAATATGTTGTAAATAAAAAGAGTATAAATGTGACTATAGTCGTGTTTTGTCATGTCTACAGGGCTCTAATAATGCTTTGTTCATTTTAATCTGAAAAAAATAATTTGTCTACCCACCGACTATATGTGGTTTCTTAAGTTTTTATTATTTGACGTTTTATGATTATTATTATTATATTTATTTATTACTGATTGATTGATTTTCTTTATTCTTGATTTATTTTTCATCTTATTTTGTGCAGAAAAATAAAAAGTAAGATATTTGAGAACAGTGGAATGTTTTATCAGAGCTTTTCTTGTAGAAAATCGGAACCAAAGCACTGAAAAAGTTTGTATATTTTTCTGTTTTTAATAAATGCGTTTTTTTTTTTTTAAAAAAAACCTGATGCGGCCCAGCCTTGCCCAGAGCCTAGCTCCAGTGGCCCCCAGGTAAATTGAGTACAATAATACGGTCACTGTACCGGACAGTAAAAGATAGGGTAAGGAGTTCGTTCATCCAGCAGGAGCTCACAGTAGAGCTGCTCCTCCTTTGCATTTAGAGGAGCCATTTGAGGTGAGTCGAGCATCCTGTCTGGTTGTCTCCTGGATGCCTTCCTGGTGGGGGTTTCAGGCAGGGCCAGCTGGGAGGAGGCCCTGGGGTAAACAGACGCACGCTGGAGGGATTATATCTCCCATCTGGCTCAGGAATACCTTGGTGTCATCCTGGGAGAACTGGAAGAGGAAGTTTGGCTTCCCTACTGAGACTGCTGGCCCCACGACCCGGATCCGGATAAAAGGAAGAAAACGGATAAATGGATGGGCCCCACCGTACCTACGTTCCATCTTCATCTCTGAATAAAAACATTTTTTTAAAAGGACATTTTAAATCAGCATACTGATATACGGTAGATTTTGTTGCCTTGCAGCATGGCAGACTTCCAATATGCCACCGAATGTGTTAACATGTAATAATGACAGGAGAACATAATTATGAAACTCATAGGCAGATGATGCTTTCAGATGTTGATTATGTCGTCTCGCAAGAGGCAACCATGCGAATATAGCAAAGCTGACAGTGACGGCAATGAGACGAAGATCGCTGTTGTAATTAGATCAATTATTCCGAGACTCAAAGGCAAACAAAGACTCTTTTTGGCAGTTAGCGCCTAAACCGCTCATTGTGGCAAAAATGGTTTCTATTAAGCCAACGATGGAAGATGGATATTTGACTTTGTGTTTCTCTCATATTTTTGTTGTAATGCAGAAGACATTATTTAGTCTTTTATTATGCCGTGTCTGAGCTGCTCTTTCAAAATGGCTGACCTTGGGGAGTGTAAAACCGCTTGCATAATTGTCCTTACATGCTTTACCTCCAAACAAAATTATACTTTTGATACAAAATATCAGTCAAATAGCTTAACTTGCAGACTGAAAAACAACACTCGGGAGCTTTAAACGGCAAATACACAAAAAGTTTGCCCCCCCCCCATATGATTAACACATGTTGTCTGAATGGTGAAGGTCACTTCTGGGGAAATATCTTGAGAGGAGCTGCAGAGCTGTGCCGTTGTCAATGAAACCCTCACAATAACCACCGAGGAGACTAAAGAAAAATGGCATCAAACCCGATCCCCTTCCTGACCTATCTCTGTTTACAATTGTCCACAGACAGACAAACACCCAGGCTTTTCCACTCGTGGATTCCCAGTCAACTCTTTATCTCACTCCTTTCTCCTTCTCCTGCATCCATTCTCTCGTATACCAAATGCCACATTTCTTCTATCCTCTCCTTTCTTCCCCACCTCAACAACTTGTTCCAAGTGAGCTCCTGTGTGTGGTGTTCACTTGAGCATTACAGACACTCGCATCAATCCTGGTTTTGTTTTACTGCAGAGGTGTGGCCTGTCCTTCTGGCTCCACATTAATTGCAAGGAACAAAAACACAGACAAGCATTGTTCACTTGACTTACCTCCCCTCTCATTCTTACGCATTTTATTAGTACAACTTTTCCTTTTTTAAAGGTTTAACCAGGGCTCTACATTAAAAACATCATTATTATTCATTATTATCATTTCTTGTGGTTGTTTTCCTACATAGATCATGATTAAATAGATCAAATTGTGTAGATCAGGGGTTTCAAACTCAATTTACCTGGGGGCCACTGGAGTTAGGGTCAGGTTTTCCAAAAAAAACAAAAAAACGCATTTATTAAAAACAGAAAAATATACAAACTTTTTCAGTGCTTTGGTTCCGATTTTCTACAAGAAAAGCTCTGATAAAACATTCCACTGTTCTCAAATATCTTAATTTTTATTTTTCTGCACAAAATAAGATGAAAAATAAATAAACAAATCAAGAATAAAGAAAATCAATCAATCAGTAATAAATAAATAAATATAATAATAATAATAAAAAGGCAAATAATAAAAACTTAAGAAACCACATATAGTTGGTGGGTAGACAAATTATTTTTTCAGATTAAAATGAACAAAGCATTATTAGAGCCCTGTAGACATGACAAAACACGACTATAGTCACATTTATACTCTTTTTATTTACAACATATTGCGCAACTGCAGGGTCTTGAGACACATGCTAACTCGCAAACTAGAGTACTAGCGACCTAAACGGTAGCCTTCAAGTTATTTCCTTTAAACTTAAATAGCCAAAAACTTACCACTTCCACACGGATAGGGGGGGTAACTATTAACAGTTATTTAACCTTTAACATGAACATTAATCAAACGTAATCATTTTTTTCTGGGTACATGATACCATACAGCATCCATATCAAACTTGCGCGGGCCGCACTAACATTAAACTTTCATATCAAGGCGGGGGCCTCAAACTAGTGTCCTGCGGGCCACATGTGGCCCGCGGGCTGCATGTTCGAGACCCCTGGTGTAGATGTATGTTAACATGGCATGCCATACTACCTTACACATGGTAGTCGTAGTAAGCAGTGATATTTATAAGTTGTGCACCACAATGAAACATTATTGAATAGACACATTTGTGTACTAGTAAAGTGTTTTTAATCCAGAAAAAAATGCTGAATGGTCAAACAATAATTTGTGAAGCAAAGGTGAGAAAAATCCACAGAGAAATGGAAGCGCTAGATTTTGTAGCTTGTGCAAAATCTGCACTTGGTATTGGATCTAATCGGTGGTGTTTCATTGTGACCACTTCAAATTGTCACAGCAATGTGATTCACTCACCTGTGCCATCATTTGATTTGCTGCCGCTAATAAAATACTTGTTTAGGAGGCACTGGTTCATCACTTTTCGCTGTTTTCCTTCACAAGTTGTTGAAGAATTAGACCATGTTGGCAGGGACGCCATGATAGATGTTTTCCTAGTCAACCATCACTGATTGGTTGATCGCGAACAAGAACGGGTGTGGGTAAAACGTGGACTGTGGACTGCGGTCAAATAAAGGATTCTGATTGGTCCATTTCAAGATTTGCAAGGATTGGTTTGCAAATTACCACCGGAATTACGCAGTCCGTGTTTTACCAACACCCAACAAGAACCGCTTTTAAAAAAACTCTTGGCAGTATGGCATGCCAAAGTGCACTTGCCCCACGGGAATATCACTGATTGGATTTACTTGCCCCATTTTTTGACTCATGCTTTGTCCATTGCCCGACCCCCCCATGTTTCATTTCAACTGCCTACAGTGGCCCTAACTTAAAGAATATGTGTAGGGAGAAATTATTACTCCATGCCACAAAGGCATCCTTCATCCTCCGTGCCCACACCTCATGCAAAGGTGTGTGGGTCGAGGCCTGTGCACCGAGCAAGCCCTCTCAATCACATTAACATGAGGGATGGTTGCAGTGGACTGGAGGTTGCTGTGAAAAAACCTGTTTCATCTGCCTATGCTTTATCTCAGCACCACAGTCAACAGGCACACGTTCCCCCCATTTGTCATGGTACCAGAATAATGTGCCGTGGTGCACTATTTCCTCATGGTAATGGACTAAAAGTAGCTGGAGAGGAAAATGTGGAACAGACATATGGGCAACAAAATAATGTGAGCATCTTCAGAAGTAGTTTCCAAAAAGGAACATGGATAGTTATTCCGATGCATGCAATGCAATTTTCTAGGCCAGTTCCCATTTGGGATTTTTTTTTTCATCGAAGGAAATTGCTCAATGTTCTGAAACATGTTTTCCAATCATAATATTTCAGAATTCATGTAATGGCTTTGCATGAGCTCATGGCTCTGTCCTCTTTCTGAACATTGTGCAATTGCGGCAGTAATGCATCACAGTATTGCAATATGGCAGAATACAGTTCAAATACTGTATTGACCCAAATATAAGATAATATTGTTTCCCCATAGACAAAACACAGGTCAAAGTTGCATATATATATATATATATATATATATATATATATATATATATATATATATATATATTCTTTCTCTTCTCTAAATGTTACTCATTATTCTGTTTGCTTGTTTGTCGGTAGCCATAGAAAAAACTATTGTTGATCAGGATTACATTAACTTTTGGGAAAAAAAAAAACCTGTCTACATTGGTGGCACTACTGAATCTAATTCAGTTGTAAATTCAATGAAATGTGACATAGTACAACAAAAGTGTCTGATTATAAATATAAGTGGGAATGGTATTTTAATAGTGATCATTCTACTGTCTTGTCATTTCTGCTGGAATCTCTGATTGACTGATATGAGAAACGTAAGAATACCACCTTAATACCCTTGCAACTATAAATTGGTAGAGGTACCTAGGCTAATCATACATAAATATAGAGATAATATCATTGTTATTATCATTAATCATCATTACTTTACAAAAAAATAGTAATAATGGACAGCAAGACAGTTTGCAACAATTGGTTGTTGATGATAAAACAAAGAAAGGTGGTGATTTAAAATACTCATTTAAAAACATTATCTACATACCTCAAAATACAACAACCATTAAAATAAAATACAATGCAAACAAACAACCCAGATTAGGCACAGCAAGTGAAGACTGGGTCTGGAGCTGGTCATCGGTAAAACCTTGCTTTTTAATGCACAAGACTAGACACACACAAACTAATAAACACATCTAAAAACCTCAGGTAGGGCTTAACAAGAAGAAACTGATGTTTGGGTTGGTCACCTGTTCAGACACAGTCTCAAGTTCTTGTTTTTTTAATGCACAGGATTAGACACATGCAATCCAGAAAATCATATGTAAATGTTGCAAAAAAGGTGGGCTAATAAATTGACAACAAAAGCACAAATACTGCGGATTTCAGAAAAAAACAGATGGAATGATACAGCACTCTACGAGAAGCAATGAAGTCTGTAAAATTAAATAATAATAAAAAAATCCAAAAATTGTTAACTATAATGATGAAAATTGTATTATTAATGATGATTATAATGATGGTAATAATGATAAAGATTATAACAATAATGATCATGATAATAACAATAATAATATTAAAATGATAATAACAGGGGAAAACAAGACAGTGGCATGAACATGATTATATCTTGCAAAAAGGGGTAGGCATTTATAAGCTTTTGCTTCAGCCTACTCCTTTTGGGCTTGTTATCAGATAGTTGAATACAACTGTAAATAATGGAGTTATATTTTGATTGGTGTGGGAGATGCACTGTGGTGTTTCGTGTATTTGCCCAAATAAATATAATAATAATAAAAAAAAGTAATTATCACTGATCTGCTGCCCTCTTTAAGGTGACTCTTCAACCTTTCCCAAAACAAAGTGAGTGTGGTCTGATTGACACAAAGATTTTCATTGGTTGTTTTGCTAAAGTAGAAGGGTTACTGTAAAAGTGATAGCTAGTTAATTGCCCGTAGAGTTAATGGCAAACATATTGGCTTTAAACTTACAACATATTTTGCATATGTGTTGTGAGTGTCAGTGAAGAAGAGGAAGAAAGTGGTGGCTCTACCTCCGCAGAATTTATAATCATACATCATCCATAGTAACATTTTTAATAATTTATTAGTTTCATTTGTTTTGAGTCCATATTTTTGTGTTAGATTAAATAATTTGTCTTTATCTGCCATTTTAGGTCCATGGTGTATAAAAAGAAGTTAATCAACAATTTGAGTCTGTTTTTTGTTTGTTATTCCGGAAGTGCAGTCTGATATTTTAGAGATTTATGCTGCAGTATTTATGGATCTAACAAAATCCAATTGATACAATTAATTACAATATCTTCATTAACAAAATAGTACTTTTGAAGTGAGAGGGTTAGTTTTAAACAAAGAAACCAGGAAAATATACATCTGTTTGCTTAAATGTATCATGTGGCGTACCTCACAGGTCAATACTGGAACCAAAACTGTTCTTTCTCTCTCTCAATACTACTATATCCCAAAACAAAAATATTGTTATTTGAGTTGATTTTATATTGTCTGTATTGGGGGCGGCCTGGAGGGGTCAGAAAAGCTGTCAGCATCTGCTGTGACCACCGGTTGCCCCTGTACATACCGATCCAGTGTCGGGCGACATGTCGGATGATTGTGCTGCCCATGCAAACACCGGGATGTTCTGCGCTTCCGGGAATTTTTCAGCATGGGACAGCACAATATCATGCTCCAAAATGAGTTGATGGTCATGGATGAATGACACCGCAATGGCCCTACAACAGGGGTCTCAAACTTAATTTACCTGGGGGCCACTGGAGCTAGGGTCTGGGCGAGGCTGGGCCGCATCAGGTTTTACAAAAAAAAAAAAAACGCATTTATTAAAAACAGAAAAATTAATAAACTTTGTTTTGGTTCCGATTTTCTACAAGAAAAGCTCTGATAAAACATTCCACTGTTCTCAAATATCTTACTTTTAATTTTTCTACGCAAAGTAAGATCAAGAATAAAGAAAATCAATCAATCAGTAATAAATAAATAATAATAATAAAACGGCAAATAATAAAAACTTAAGAAACCACATATAGTTGGTGGGTAGACAAATTATTTTTTCAGATTAAAATGAACAAAGCATTATTAGAGCCCTGTAGACATGACAAAACACGACTATAGTCACATTTATACTCTTTTTATTTACAACATATTGCGCAACTGCAGGGTCTTGTGACACATGCTAACTCGCAAACTAGAGAGATAGCGACCTAAACGGTAGCCTCCAAGTTATTTCCTTTAAACTTAAAAAGCCAAAAACTTACCACTTCCACACGGATAGGGAGGATAATTATTAACAGTTATTTAACCTTTAACATGAACATTAATCAAACGTAATAATTTTTTCTGGGTACATGATACCATACAGCATCCATATCAAACTTGTGCGGGCCGCACTAACATTAAACTTTCATATCAAGGCGGGGGCCTCAAACTAGTGTCCTGCGGGCCACATTTGGCCCACAGGCCGCGTGTTTGAGACCCCTGGCCTACAGTATCTCTTTGCATTCGAAATGCCATCAAAACAGTAAAATGCACCTGTGTTGTGGATGGAGTGGCCTCTGGTGGCAGTGGGGTTATGGGTTGGGTAGGTGAGGTTGTAATGGACAACAAACACGGGTGCATTTTATTGATGGCATTTTGAAAATAGCGAGCATGTTTGGAATGATATGGTATTTGAGGCAAATGGTGTGACCTGGACCACCTCAGATGCATTTAAACTGCACATTTTGGAGTAGCCTTTTATTGTGGCCAAACTAAGGCACACCTGTGCGGTCATAACGTTGAACGATGAATGCTCACTAACACACTTAGACTTAGACAAGTTTCTAAACAATATTTGAGAGAGAGAGAGAGAGAGAGAGAGAGGCCTTTTGCGTCCATAGAAAAACTTTTTGTTTTTTGAGTTCAGCTCAAATAAAATGGTAGCAAAAAAAGAAAGTGTTGCGTTCATATATTTTTTGAGTGTATGTCAAATATACTACTGAAGTATTACATTGTTTGTACTCACTCATTATCAAACAATGTTTCTGTCAAGTACTAAAGTACTGTATATACATTCATTATGAAAGTATATAATGTATTTATACAGTATTTATTCCCAAAACATATTTGTCTGTATGTCCTGCGATTGGCTGGCGACCAGCCTCGCACCCAAAATCAGCTGGGATAGGCTCCAGCATAACCCCGTGACCCTCATGGGGATTATGTAAACTGGTCAATATCAATATCAATCAATATCAATTGATTGATACGTGACTGGCTGCACGGTGACCGAGTGGTTAGCACGCAGGCTACACAGCTAGTAGACCTGAGTTCGGTCATCTCTGTGTGGAGTTTGCATGCCCTCCCCGTGCATGCGTTCCAAAAACATGCTAGGTTAATTAGCGACTCCAAATTGTCCATAGGTATGAATGTGAGTGTGAATGGTTGTTTGTCTATATGTGCCCTGTGATTGGCCAGTCCAACCTGCCTCTCACCCAAAGTCAGCTGGGATAGGCTCCAGCACCCCGGCAATGAATGATACGGGACAGAGACTTGGTAGGATTAAATAAGCTTTGCTTCTTCCTTCTCCATTTTGGACATTTTGCAATTGTGATTTGTAACATGCAACATATTCAAATGTAACAAGTATGCATGTTCCAGATAAATGATAGCATTACCACGGCACCGCATGGTATTTGCACTAACTTTTATTGTGTGTTATTGGCCTTGTAACATGTCACCGGCATCTGACACATTATGAAAGCAGCCCAGCAGCTGTAACTCTCCATCAACGTCTCTGCTGGGTGCTTTCAGCCGCAGTGCTGTGAGTGTAGACCTGTTCTGTCTATCATGGTATGGTACAAAAGAGAGGTAGAAAGGAGATGAAAGACAAGAACGGTTTCAGCTATGGCATAAGGTCATTAGCCATCAAATTAGAGGAGTGAAGTGACCAGGCAGGTGTCCGTCTGCTCGGCAGGGGAGGTGGAAATGTGTCTTTGT
Organism: Doryrhamphus excisus; assembly: GCF_037039965.1. Taxonomy (NCBI): domain Eukaryota; kingdom Metazoa; phylum Chordata; class Actinopteri; order Syngnathiformes; family Syngnathidae; genus Doryrhamphus; species Doryrhamphus excisus. The sequence continues at coordinate 20,609,413 of NC_136362.1, forward strand.
CCGCCTCGTTTGTTCCTTCCCTGCATGTCCTCTTTGCCTTTGTGGAGCCGTCGCAGCTCTGTGGCCAGCACTCTTGAGTTTGTGAGTTAATGGCGAGGGAGGTCTGCAAAGAGAGAGAGAGATGCACAACATCACACAGTCTGTATGCTCTTTTAAGGGCTGACTTCAATCTACAAACCATAAAAATAGCTGCAGCATTCCTGGAACACTGTGGCTGCATTTACACTAAAAGGCCTGTGACTTGGATGAAAAAGTAAGGAAGTTTGATGATTGTGTTGTGCATTAAAAGGGTTTCATCTCGAAGCTTTCCAATGTGTATGTGCGTGTCATTCAAACGGAAGGTTCCGGCTGAAATAAAAGCTATGTAGGATGAATACATACGTATCTATTCATCAGTGCTCATGTCAAACAAAAAAAAAAAAATTGACCATGCAAAATAATAATTTTTGAACCAGAATTACTTTCCATAAAATTCATTAACCAATCAATCATGTTCAGTACTTTAAGCTAATCCAATCCAATCCACTTTATTTATACAGCACATTTTATAAACAGAGTTTCCAAAATGCTGCATAGACTAGTAAAATAAAAAATAAAATAAAAATAAATAAACTAAAATACAATAAATACAATAAATAAATAAAGGTACAAATTGAATTGAATCCAAAACAAAAAGATCAAATAAGAAATAAAATAGTAAAATAGATATTAAAATAATATAAAAACAAGAAGCAAAGCAATAAAAGTAAAAAACATAAATCCAATTAAAATAAAATGAAAGAACTAAAAGACACATACGACCATACGACTCACTCCGAGTTAAAAGCCAGAAAATAAAAGTGGGTTTTAAGACGAGACTTAAAGCTTTCGATGTTGGGGGCCTTTTTTACTTGGCCTTAATGTCTGTTTAATGAAGATTAAATAAGGTTTATATTTTAAATTTAATAATTTGTCTTTATCTGCCATTTTAAGTCCATGGCGTATAAAAAGAAGTTAAGTTTTGAGAGTGTCTAAGAAATAATACTATATTCAATTATTACATTAGAGGGAGTGGGGGCGTCCAAGAAAGCAAATTACCCTCAGTATTTTATAGATGGTAATGCCAAACATGATAATATGAATGCGGTTTTTGAAACGTTCAAACTATGTCTCTCCTCTCATTTTAATTTCTCCGTCTATACAAGACCTAAGAAGAGGACATTGTAAAATATAATTTGATGAAATGACTGTAATGGGGGAAGACTGTAACATTTTATCCTCCAAATGTTAATTAAATTCAGACTTACCCAAATGAAATGTCAAAGAAAAGCACATCTACCTCAGAGGTGAAAATATATTCAAAAATGAATCAAATGAGTTTTTGTTCCATGATGGCCCTCATATTCTTTTTGTGTAGTGATAATGATTATAGCCAAATGAGCCTGTTCCAGGAGAAGAGAGTTTATGAAACAGTCTGCTTAAATGAGCAAAGGCTTGATTACCTTTCATTTGTGGCTGCCGATTTTATACTCTATTGAGGATTTGATGTAAATCTTTTTTCTGTTTAGTGCCCTTCTTTTCTAGAGGCTGCGTGTAAACCAGGGGTCTCAAACACGCGGCCCGCGGGCCAAATGTGGCCCGCAGGACACTAGTTTGAGGCCCCCGCCTTGATATGAAAGTTTAATGTGGATGCTGTGTGGTATCATGTACACAGAAAGAAATATTACATTTGATTAATGTTCATGTTAAAGGTTAAATAACTGTTAATAGTTATCCTCCCTATCCGTGTGGAAGTGGTACGTTTTTGGCTATTTAAGTTTAAAGGAAATAACTTGAAGGCTACCGTTTAGGTCGCTAGCTCTCTAGTTTGCGAGTTAGCATGTGTCTCAAGACCCTGCAGTTGCGCAATATGTTGTAAATAAAAAGAGTATAAATGTGACTATAGTCGTTTTTTGTCATGTCTACAGGGCTCTAATAATGCTTTGTTCATTTTAATCTGAAAAAAATCATTTGTCTACCCACCAACTATATGTGGTTTCTTAAGTTTTTATTATTTGCCCTTTTATTATTATTATTATATTTATTTATTTATTACTGATTGATTGACTTTCTTTATTCCTGAATTACTTTTCATCTTATTTTGTGTAGAAAAATAAAAAGTAAGATAAGATATTTTCTACAAGATATTTCTTGTAGAAAATCGAAACCAAAGCAAAGTATGTTAATTTTTCTGTTTTTAATAAATGCGTTTTTTTTTTTTTTTTTGGAAAACCTGATGCGGCCCAGTCTCACCCAGACCCGAGCTCCAGTGGCCCCCAAGTAAATTGAGTTTGAGACCCCTGGTATAAACATAACAATAATATATATATGGGTATTCCAAAAGTAAACTATTGCATTCACAATACATAATGTTGCATTACTGTTGTAGGAGTAATATCAGAGAGAGAATAATTAAGTCATAAAACCCCGGTGCCCTTTTCTAGCCCATTTAAAAGATAAACTACAATAACAAGAGTCTCAACAAGAGCTGTAAGTGTTTGCCAGCCACAATGTGAGCTACATTTGTTGAAATGTCATGTGGCTAACGGCCTCACGGTGACATCCTGCACATCATTAACTTAACTACAGTGTCGTACGGGATCCCTGTGAATGGAAGCCACTGTACGGCAACAGCTTTTTTCTGCCTTTAATTAATATGAGTCATTTTTGCATGGCCAGAGATGTGAGTGAATGAGTTGGAGTGAGCATCAGTGGCCGTCACACTTATTGCAGTTAGTGGCGCCTATCTGGTTTGCACAGAATGCTGGCGAGTTCCAGAAGCTCCCAGAGCAAACTGTAATGGAGACAAATAGAAATGCTGCAGTTCTACTTTACATGGGATCACATGCTATGTACTGTGTATGCTGTATTTTCACACTTTTTGTCCTGTCTTGGCTGGTCCTGCGACGCTCTTCAAATATCACCGCTTTACTCTATTACGCTTTTTAAAATATACATTCATTCATAAATCATGCTGTTCTGTGGTTGAATACAGCCTATTATTACTCAAAATATATGCATATTGAACAAATTGTGGCCTGCACAGCGTTCAAGTGGTTAGCACGCAGACGTCACAGCTAGGAGACGAGGGTTCAATTCCACCCTCGGCCATCTCTGTGTGGAGTTTGCATGTTCTCCCCGTGCATGCGTGGGTTTTCTCCGGGTACTCCGGTTTCCTCCCACATTCCAAAAACATGCTAGGTTAATTAGCCACTCCAAATTGTCCATAGGTATGAATGTGAGTGTGAATGGTTGTTTGTCTATATGTGCCCTGTGATTGGCTGGCCACCAGTCCAGGGTGTACCCCGCCTCTCGCCCGAAGACAGCTGGGATAGGCTCCAGCACCCCCTACAATCCTCAGTAGAAAATGAATGAATGAACAAATTGTACATTTTTTGCCTCAATTAAGCATTTTCAAGCACAAAAAGGGCAAAATGAACTGAAATACATATACAAGGCATTCAGAATATGCATTCAAATATTCTGTAATTGATATTTGGTTACTAGGTGTCAGTAATGTTACTGTAATTTTCAGACTTGATTTCTGGAGCAACAGACTTTTATTGCAGATGTGAATCATTCATTCATTTTCTATCCCAGCTGTCTACGGGCGAGAGGCGGGGTACACCCTGGACTGGTGGCCAGCCAATCACAGGGCACATATAGACAAACAACCATTCACACTCACATTCATACCTATGGACAATTTGGAGTGGCCAATTAACCTAGCATGTTTTTGGAATGTGGAAGGGAACAAAGTACCCGGAGAACATGCAAACTCCACACAGAGATGCTCGAGGGGGGAATGGAACCCGGGTCTCCTCGCTGTGGGGCCTGCGTCCTAATAACCCACTAATAACCTCATAATAAGCCACACCGAGCTAAAACGTAACCCTCATGCTTGAATTGTTTTTTTAATCTTGGGTAATAGAAGTGTAAAGGTGACTATAGGGGTGTTACTTCATGTCTAGAGGGCTCTAATTAAGTTAAAAAAAACGTTATTATAAAGTCATAAACAGGTTTTCTATGCTGTTTTCCAATCCAAGTTCAATAATTCACTTATCACGGTGGGGTCTGGAGCCAATTAACTAAGAATAAACAAAGAATTCATGCATTTCTAGAGCAGGGGTCAGGAACCTTTTTTGGCTAAGAGAGCCATGGAAGCTACATATTTGAACATGTATTTCCATAAGGGCCCTTTTATCTGTGTATGTTTTAAAGCAAGACCAACCATTTTAGGATATAATAAGTCTCCCCAGCCCTGCTCTAGTGCTCTATGTAGTTAGGTGTAGTTGGGGTAAAAGCAAGCAATACGCTATGAATTTCTATTAGCTTCTTTTAAGTGTGGCTGATCTTCTTTCACTTACGGGAAGTTAGATACCGGCAATGATGAGGGCTGATATAGTTGAGAGGATGCACACAATGTGCAGATAAAATAATTATGCAAACGAGGCGACTCAGCAACATTGAGCGGGTTACTGTGAATAGGAGGGGCCGGGGGGGGTCATGGATGATGAAGTTAGTTTGAGTGACTCTGAAGGTTCAAAAGCCAGATTATCCTATTTTATGCTCACATGAACAAGGAAAATGGTGCAAAGAAGATATGCAAATCGGCATCTAATTGGCCTGTCAAGATACAGAAGCCTCATCAAGCGACTGTAAACGCACACGAGGGAGAGAGAGCACACGAGAGAATACAGAGAAATGCCGGATTCCTTTCAGCTGCTTTTTGCAGCACAATTCATTGAGACATTTCAGCTCATGCAGGGTTCGCAGACTACACTTAAAGGGCAAGGCATTTTGCGGAAAGAAAGGCGTTTTTTTTTATTGTTTTGAAGCATTTTTTAACACAACGAGAGCAAGAGAGTAGCATTGCAGTTGTTGTTTTCCACTCTATCCTGATTCTTTGAAGGGGACATTTTATAATAAAAGTGCACTTCAGTTTCTGGTGTGCCAACCCAACGATCAACTGCAGCTCCGTACATCTTTTACATGATTGTTTTGGTTGTGTCAAAGCCAAAAGCTAAGCCCGAGCTACAGTGCGCCTATCACACATTCTTACATCACCTCCTATGCACACGGAACATCACTGCAAAGGCTTTTAACTTTCTTTCTAAATTTCTTTTCTTTTCCAACTTTCTCCACTCCAAGGTTGAGATCTGTAATACGTTGACTTCAGAGCCAAACCCGTTCTTTACTTGTGGTGTAGAAACAAGACAGGCTGCAGTTTTCCTGCTGACATTTTCATTTTAGTCTGCTATTGCAGTATAGGGGGCGTTGTGAGTAGTGGCTCCTTTACGACATACTGTATTCCCAACTTAGGGCTGTTCGATAATTAAGTATCAAAATGTGATATCGGTATCAGATTTCTTTCCCGATAATGAAAAACTATATTTGATGTGTTTATTCCACCACAGGAGATATTTATAGGTTATCACATGGTTTGTCTGGTATCAGGCCAGGTATCATGCCCCCAAGTGTCAGTATCAGCTGATTGTCGAGGGCTGATACTGGCACGCGGGGGCATGATACTGGGCCTGATACCAGACAAACCATGTGATGATCTTATTATCACATACTATTTAATCATGAGCTTATTATCACGTACTATTTAATCAAAAGACCATTTTGTTTCCAGAAAAAGAAAAAGTTTATTACATGTATTATATCTAAACAGTGTAAACACAACAATTGCAAAAATATTTCAACAATAATATTTTATCAACAGTCTTATCTTATCAATGTCTGACAATTAAAGTTCCATTAATCAAGTTTGGGTTTTTTGGTGACTGCAGAAGCACTCGTGCGCTGTTCTCTGATTGGTTGTTTCACGGGCACGATACCAGAGCAGCGCACTCTGCGTGGACAGCTACGGGGGCTGATACTGGACATGGTTAAACTCTATATTTTATCAGTATCACTGCCCTGGGCTTTGACACAGTATCATTTCGGCCTTTTCCCGTATCATTCATGGGCGGTTTCTAGGGTACAGGGACAATTAATACTGTAGTATGTGATAAGTCATGTTACACATATTGGTATTGGTATCTGCTTATATGGGAATCAGATATCTTATATCAGAAATAGAGAGTTGGACAATATCGGCATATGGGTTTTCAGCAAATAAGCCAATATCGGACATCCCTAATTGTAATGTTAGCCAGGTGGGTCTCCTACAAAGAAATATTACACTGTATTACTACTCCTTTCAACCATTTTCTTGAAATGGTTCTGCAGTTTCTGCATTGGTGTCTGTGAGTGACAGGTAGAAAGGCTCTGACATACTTGGAGAGAGGAAACCACTTGTTGGATCAATCTCCAGACAACCCACATTTTTTCTATGGAAAATACACATTTGTGTCAATACCATAATTACTAGGGATGCCAAATGATTACAACATTTTAATCAGATTAATCACAATTTTCAAATTAATTAATCAGGATTTGTCACCATTTGCACTGTATCTGATTTTTTTTTTCAAACTGTATTTCATTAAAATAAAATAAATGACAGGATAGCAGTATTTGCAATTATTGACACCTCCAAATGAACAGAATATTTAAATTTCATTTCACACATGTCCCCCCCCTCCCCCCCGTGCACCTCTTAATGATTAAAATGCAGTGTAGTGGAAGCGTCTCTGAAGTGTCTCTCAGAAAATCACGACTCCCGCACTGTGATTGTGCTTCCCATTAAACAATGAAGCCCACATGCAGTATTTCAGAATACAGTAGACATGTTAGTAATCCTCATTTACAATAAACCATTACTGCGAGAAAAATGGAAGCAATCAGCATAACACGATGACATAGAGTCACAAGCAGCAGATTATTTGTACAGTAGTAAATGTATACAAGTGTTTTTCCCCTCTCGCTTTCTCTCTGATGGATGTCTTACCGTTTCCTGTCAAGGTGAAAAAGACAAAACAGTAATGCTTCAGATGGAAAGACCTTGAGATTAACATCTGTTTTACAGAAAAATAGATACAGAGATAGAGAGGAAATAACAAGATAAACGAGGACAAGGCAAAGGGGATACTTAAGTGATCCAGAGTCATTTTAGATTTGGATGGAATCTGTTGAGGGCTGCTTTGTGTGGCCTTCTGGCTATCATGTGGGTGAAAACTTTTAGGTTTAAGAAACAGCAGCAAGTGTGTTGGAAAATAGTCATGCCCATCTGCAACATTAGGTACACCCACACAATCTAAAGTGATCCAATACAACAAGTCTGCCTTTGCAACGATAGCAATGCTCAGTTGTGCATGCTAACTTTTACTTTGATGAACTACACAGACAATAACAAAGTAGCTGTGCCTTATCAAAAGTATGTAAAGGCATCATTTTGATGCATAGTTGGTTTGGCAAAATGTTGTAGTGAGAGTAGGGAACAGGTGGAGGAGTATAAGATGGAGTATATGTGTGTGAATGAGAGGGACCCAAGTGGAAGAGTGAGGTTACAAGGAGAAGAGATACAGAAGGTGCAGAATTTTAAGTATTTGGGGTCAACAGTGGTTTACATTGGGAGTGACCAGGATGGATAGGATCAGGAACAAGTACGTCAGAGGAACATTACATGTTAGAGGCCTTGGAGATAAAGTCAGAGAGGCCAGACTGAGATGGTTGGGACATGTCCAGAGGAGAGATAGTGAATATATTGGTAGAAGGATGCTGCCAGGTAGGAGGCGTAGAGGAAGACCAAAGAGGAGGTTTATGGATGTAGTGAAGGAGGACATGAGGGTAGTTGGTGTGAGAGAGACAGATACAGAAGACAGGGTTGGATGGAAGCAATTGATTTGCTGTGGAGACTCCTGAATGGAAAAGTCCAAAGAGAAAGAAGAAGAAGATCTAAAGGCATAATTTATGGTAATGGTTTTATTTCATTTGAACATGCATCAGATTCCAATTGAGTGCATCCCATAATCAGTTCCCAGTTCCACATGTCCAAAAGGAGTAGGAAGAAGCAAAGCTTGTTAAATCCTACCCCTCCATCTGGTACTTTTACAATCAGTAACTGTTACATTTGTTCACTTCCTGCTTTCCATAATACAGTTAAATTTTTTTGTAATTTTTAAATTGTTTTTAATTTTAATTTAATTTAATTTTTAAATTTTTTTCCTTTTTTTCCTTTTTTTCCTTTTTTCCCATTTTTTTCCCATTTTTTTCTTTTTTTTTTAATAATGCACCTCGCACCTCGTACTTTGGTACCGAAGTACGAGGTGCATTATTAAAAAAAAATGAAGAAAATGAAAAAATGAAAAAAAATAGTGATATATACGTATATATAGCACATCAGGACTGGTTCAAGACTCTTCATCCTTGTATTTAGCAAACATCAACTGCTTGTATTTATAATAACTTTTGGTAAGTGTACAGTATTTTATTTATATATATATTATATATATATTTGTAAAATAATGAAATATTTAATGTCTTGAATATAGACTCTGTTGTCATTTTGAGTAAAGTAAACCTTTATTATTAGATATTAAATATTGATTATTAGATATTGTACAGTCTAATATAGCTCAGCTCAAGCTAACAACTTCTCATAGAGGTTTTCCGGACGCACATACACACACTCACATAGCACAGTCAGAGTTGTGCAACGCTTGGATATGACTCTACTGGGAGACACACAATAGATGCATTGTTCTCACTCACACCAGCCTAACTCTCGCTTTCACTTTCCAGCTTTCACTTTCTAAAGGAGTGCGGTAACTTCTCCGTTGTTGGATCTTCCTCAGTGATGACAGAGTCCAGCGTTGTAACCAAATATATTGCTCTTATACTGTTGTACAATTTCAAAACCCTTAAATTTTATGACCACTAACTACTTCTCCAATAGCAATGCGGTCCAAAGCGCCAGGATGAAAGTATATACGTATATATGTACGGATAAAATGTTTTTCCCTGCTTATTTTGAGTGTCCATTTTTCCTCTCAATGGAATGGACCTCAGCAATTCACCTCTACAAAAAGGTTGCCTGGCAGCTGGTAGATTGTTGCTATTATATGAAGCCATATGAGTCCATCCTCTTGGTCCAATCTACTAATTACGGGTACGAAACACCAAAGCACACACACACACACACACATGCATTCCAAAGGCAGAGTGTGTATTACCAGACACGGGTCTCCAGGGTCAATTATGGCAGTGTAATGATAGTAATTGGCAAATTTTCAGCACATTACCCTACTTTATGTCTCATTCAGCAGGCTGTAATTTACTAAGGGAGTGAAAGCTCGTCTGGCTCTGCATGATAGATAACGGTGAGGGTCTGAATGAGGGGACCTGTGTCATTAATTGTGTGTAGGAATGAGCTGTCACGCTATCAGGCTCACATACAGTGACCCAGTGGAGCGTAAGGGGCCGTCTTTGCAAGGCCATGCATCAGTCATATTTGTTAGTCAGCCCATATGGAATCCAGAAGGGCACTCAATAGAGCGTAGACCTCCACCAAGGTTGGACTCAGTAGGTTATGTTTATTTATCCGTTTACCTCGCTACTTCCTGGTTCATCGACAGACAATTCTGGACGCCGCAAATCAGCCAAACTGTGGACCTTGGTGCAGATACTGAACCAGCGGTGGTCCTTTATGTTCTACGTATGCGAAATATAATAATAACATATAATCATGCTCGCAGAGCGACCGCAGCTGCAATTTGCAGACGCAATTACATCAGCTATTACAGTTACGTGACCGCAAATGTGGTGAGCAGCAGGTCCAAATGAAAGTGAAATTGTCTGTTTACTTGCCGAGAAGCGAGTGAGAACCATAGCATGCTCAAAAGTTAGAAAAGGTGATTTTAAAACATTTAAAAGTGAATGGATGGACCAATAGATTGCATGGATATTGGAGAGTTGTAAAGGAGCGGCTCTCATGCAGAGGCCTTGTTTTTGTTCGTTCATTCATTCATTCATTCATTCATTTTCTACCGCTTATCCTCACGAGGGTCACAAGGGTGCTGGAGCCGATCCCAGCTGTCTTCGGGCGAGAGGCACCCGAGACAACGTACGAGAACCCAGTCAACATTTTGGCAGAGATAATAAAGTAATACCTCCTTTATCATGGCATGATTGATATGGCATAGAAAACCTGTTAACGATTTTCCCAATATGATTGTAAACATTATTAGAGCCACGTAGACGTGAAATAACACACATATAGTCATTGTTACATTGTTATTACCCAATATAGTAGATATAATCAGAGAAAATAAGCCATTTAAGACAGATTCAGTGTTGAGTTTTAGCTTGTTGTGGGCTGTAGCTGCAACGGTAACCTGTGTTATTGTTCTTGTTATTATTATTATTATTATTATTATTATTATTATTATTATTATTATTATGCCTGTTGTGAGATAATTTAAACCTGCAATAGAAGTCTGGTGTGGGCTCACCCAACATTTACTGACACCTAGTGACCAACACAGAATATTATATTCACAAGTTAGTGGTCTGGATTTGTTTTTTAGTTCATTTAGCTCAAAAGTGCTCAATTTGGGCAAAAGATATGCACAGTTTACTTCATTATGCAAGTTTTCTGACCAATGCTAGTCCGTAGTTACCATAAAACAGCACTAATGTATCCATACATTCACTTTCTATACCGTTTATCCTCGCGAGAGTCCCGGGCGTGCTGGAGCCTGGACTCGTGCCTGGACTGGTGGCCAGCCAATCACAGGGCACATATAGACAAACAACCATTCACACTCACATTCATACCTATGGACAATTTGGAGTGGCCAATTAACCTAGCATGTTTTTGGAATGTGGGAGGAAACCAGAGTACCCGGAGAAAACCCACGCATGCACGGGGAGAACATGCAAACTCCACACAGAGATGGCCGAGGGTGGAATTGAACCCGGGTCTCCTAGCTGTGAGGTCTGCGTGCTAACCACTCGACCACCGTGCCACCCCCTTGTTATTGTTATTTAACATTATTTGTACAAAGATACATACAAAGTTTCATTTAAAAAACAAACTTTTTTAATTTAATTGTTTGTACAGTTGTACATTTATTAATTATGTGAAATTTGGTCCCGTTTTCTAGGTGTTAAGATAATGGTGTTGTTTTGCAATGCTAGGGTGATGTGCAGGGTTTTGTTAGATTTGACAATTATTGTTTGATGCAATTTAAGGCAAAATTTTGGACCTTTGCTGTGGAAAAAATATTGCTTAAATGGACCTTACTGAATTTTAATTGAAGGCCCGTCATAGATGGTCCTACTGACTTATATAAATTTTTTTCTTTCTGTACCTACAACCTGTATTAGAATATTGACCACATTGAATTGATTTTTTATTGGCTCTAGCAACATAGGTTTGGCCGGGGACCAGGTCCTCCGATGGGTATGGGCCAAAAAAGCATGGTATCGGTAATGGGCAATACTTGCTTTAAAACACACATCACCTCCTGCCACCGCTGCAGCATCCAGACCTCACAGCTAGGAGGACCAGGGGTCAATTCCACGCTCGGCCATCTCTGTGTGGAGTTTGCATGTTCTCCCCGTGCATGCGTGGGTTTTCTCCGGGTACTCCAGTTTCCTACCACATTCCAAAAACATGCTAGGTTAATTGGCCACTCCAAATTGTCCATAGGTATGAATGTGAGTGAGAATGGTTGTTTGTCTATATGTGCCCTGTGATTGGCTGGCCACCAGTCCAGGGTGTACACCGCCTCTTGCCCAAAGACAGCTGGGATAGGCTCCAGCACCCCCGCGCCCCTTGTGAGGAAAAAGCGGTAGAAAATGAATGAATGAATGCTCTGTCTACATAAGAACAGCAGTGAAACTTGTTGCTGTTGTGCAACAGGAAATGTACCTTCTGCGAGTTGATAAAAAAGTACTCTCCTTTTTTTCTCGCATAATGACCCAAGACACATTCTCTTTAAGACTTGTGTGCAACTCCACATGAATTGACATTGCTAAATGAATTGCCTTGCGCACGGCAGCTGAAACTAATCCGGCATTTCTCTCTTTCTACATGGAAGCACTCACAAATGACTTTCTGGTTATTTACAACAGAGACATTGCTGTTTTTTTCACTCTTTTCTACATATATTTTTGCACATATATTTTGACATATATTTCTCCAATCATGCAGCAGTAGATGACTTCTAAAGAATTTGACAGCATGTGCATGTGGAATGAGAATGTTTGCGACTCCCCCTGCCACTTCCACTGCTCTTAACATTTTGCACCAAAAGGCAGACAGTTCACTTGTACAAAAAGTGCTAGAATATTTGAAAGGCAATTTCAAGTGAGTGACAGAATAATGGATGAGTGCAGCAAGGACCGTCAGTCAACAGCCAAACACAACCAAGTCAAAGGTCCCACGAACGTATACTTACACATACTCTTCCACCTCTGCACTGTAGCTGAAAAATGACTTATTCATATGTGCCATTCACTCAACTTTTTGCCTTTAAAAATATTCAGAAGACAGAGCTTTTTTTTTGTTGTTGCTAGGAGCACTGAGCTGGGGCCCCAAATTTTTAATTTTAGGAGCGCAAGCAGAAAATTTAGGCGCGCACAACAAAATCGCCCTGCAAAGCAACATTTCTTCTCATATTTCTCATCAATACTTGGACATTGAAAGAGTGAACGAAAATAAATTTCTGGGGATCACAATAGATGAAAATATGAGCTGGAAACCTCATATTACAAATATAAAACATAAGGTGGCAAGAAATATTTCAATATTGAACAAAGCAAAAATTGTTCTCAATCAGAAATCACTCCACACTCTTTATTGCTCTCTGGTTCTACCATATCTTACTTATTGTGTGGAAATATGGGCTAATAACTATAAAAGCAATCTTCACTCGCTAAATGTACTGCAAAAAAGGTCAGTAAGGATAATTCATAATGCCGCCTACAGAGAACATACTAACTCCTTATTTCTAAAATCACAAATACTTCAACTTGCTGATATAGTTCATCTTCAAACAGCTAAAATAATGCATAAGGCTAAAAATAAGCAATTAGCTAAAAATGTCATCCAATACTTCTCTACAAGAGAGGAGAAATATGATCTCAGGGAAGAAGTACATTTGAAACACTTCTATGCTAGGACTACGTTATGCTAGCCATAGCATTTCAGTATGTGGAATCAAACTATGGAATGGATTGAGTAAGGAAATCAAACAATGCACAACGATGAGTCAATTCGAGAAACAATACAAGCAGTTGATGTTTGCTAAATACAAGGATGAAGAGTCTTGAACCAGTCATGATGTGCTATATATATCACTATATTGACACTTACTATGGTACCCATTATGGCATTGGATGCTCATATCACCTCATACTTCGGTACGAGGTGCATTATTAAAAAAAACAAAACACAACCTTAAACTGTATTATGGAAAGCAGGAAGTGAACAAATGTAACAGTTAGTGATTATAAAAGTACCAGATGGAGGGGTAGGATTTAATAAGCTTTGCTTCTTCCTACTCCTTTTGGACATGTGGAACTGGGAACTGATTATGGGATGCACTCAATTGTAATCTGATGCATGTTCAAATGAAATAAAACCATTACCATTACCATTACCATTACAATACTTGAACAATAAATGGCAACTGTTTTCTCAAACCACTCCTTAGCTTCTGGAAGGCCTCTGGTGGCATCATAGGACCTTAAAATTACATTATTTATTACTCCTGAAATATTTATCTTATTTAACCATTATCATCATATGTTGAGGTCACACATAGTTTTTAGTTTTAGATTCAAAACAGGGATCCCCGACCACAGACACGGGGTACTGATCAAAATGTGGGGCTATTCTGTCCTGCTTGAACAGAATAGTATAAAACAGAAAAAAGTCAGTGTCCAGGTGTATGTAAGTGTTGTTAAAGCTACTTTGACTAAAAGAAAGGTGAGTTATCTGTGTGCAACTTTTACTGTAAATTGTACTTCATTTACAAGTGCTGATTTATACAGGTCTGAATTGAACAGTTAAAATACTAAGAGTTGAATCAAATATTCTTTGACGAGGTACTCGACATTAACTGGTGAGTTTCTGCTAGCTCACATGCTACCTACTGAGAGGCCCGGTCTTAAAGCTGAATACGCTGCCTGTTTATGTTCAGGGGGACCTATTATGCTCATTTGCGGCCCTTTGTATTCATGGTGGACTCCTATAGAGCAGCTACACACAATAATCAACACTGTAAGCTTTCTAGATCTTCCAGAATCTGCACCTATTCCAGCTGTATTTCCTTTGATTTCCAAAACCGTTCTCTTTTCATTTATTGCACCCACCCATGCCGACTCTGCCGTGATTGGTCACACTCCCAAGAAAAAACACTGCAGCAGAGCAGAGCAGTTCTACAGCATGTACGCCCATATAAGGAAGTCCAACTGTGATGTCACAGTGAGCCAGTGTTAGAAAAAAACTCATTGAAACCGAGCGTGCTGCGCCATCCTAAACTTCTTTCAGGGCTCACTTCCAAATGCACAAACCTCATTATCTGAAAACTTGTCATCGTTTAACACAAGAATACAATATTCTAACTACATTTATAGGTCAGAAAAGTGGAAAAAGGCAAAATTATGGAATAATAATAGAATTATTTAAATAAAAATAATTAATAAAATAATGAAAACAAGAGAGCAAGGTTGTTAAGATGCATACTTTTATCTGGTTTATCTGTTAGTGGAAAAATGCGACCATTTAGTGTCATTGTGGAGTCCCCGCTATGCAAATAAATTGTCAGGAGAAGCTGCGCCTCTTCTGTCTTGCTGTGACACATTTGTCCATATTAAATAAAAGAAATAGAAATAATCTGTTCTCTGCACATACTATTATTCTGTCAGCAAAACAATAAAAATCCTGTTATTTTGTTCTGTCTATTTTGAAGGGAAAAAAACAGCGCAAGAGAGAGGAAAAAACTAGCAGATGATGACAGTCCAATACCAGCCCCTGTCTGACCTACTAAGACCTTTGTTTGACCTTTTTGTGTCATTTACCATGATCACAAGAGGGACTGTCAGTCTGAGGTGAGAATTCTGTCATGCTGACTGTCTCCATGCGTGAGCTGTCATGTGATGGAGGGGCTATTTATAAATAGCTTTTCTCTTTGGTGAAAGATTAAGTGGTTTATTGTTGTATGTTTTGTCTTTTGGAAGGCTCCAGGGAGAAAGTCTTAAATTTGGGTCATTATGGTATTTACAAAAACTAATTTTGACCTGATCTAATCTGACAAATTTAATTTACTTCTTGAGATTTAGATAAAACCTTGGCTTCTGACCACGCTTTAATTCAGCCAAGAGACAGCGAATATGGTAATGGTTTTATTTCATTTGAACATGCATCAGATTACAATTGAGTGCATCCCATAATCAGTTCCCAGTTCCACATGTCCAAAAGGAGTAGGAAGAAGCAAAGCTTATTAAATCCTACCCCTCCATCTGGTACTTTTACAATCAGTAACTGTTACATTTGTTCACTTCCTGCTTTCCATAATACAGTTTAAGGTTTTGTTTTTTTTTTAATAATGCACCTTGTACCGAAGTACGAGGTGATATGACCACATAATGACATAATGGGTACCATAATAAGTGTCAATATAGTGATATATATAGCACATCATGACTGGTTCAAGACTCTTCATCCTTGGATTTAGCAAACATCAACTGCTTGTATTGTTTCTTGAATTGGCTCATCGTTGTGCATTGTTTGATTTCCTTACTCAATCCATTCCATAGTTTGATTCCACATACTGAAATGCTCTGGCTAGCATAACGTAGTCCTAGCATAGAAGTATTTCAAATGTACTTCTTCCCTGAGATCATATTTCTCCTCTCTTGTAGAGAAGTATTGGATGACATTTTTAGCTAATTGCTTATTTTTAGCCGTCTGCATTATTTTAGCTGTTTGAAGATGAACTATATCAGCAAGTTTAAGTATTTGTGATTTTTGAAGTAAGGAGTTAGTATGTTCTCTGTAGGCGGCATTATGAATTATCCTTACTGACCTTTTTTGCAGTACATTTAGTGAGTGAAGATTGCTTTTATAGTTATTAGCCCATATTTCCACACAATAAGTAAGATATGGTAGAACCAGAGAGCAATAAAGAGTGTGGAGTGATTTCTGATTGAGAACAAATTTTGCTTTGTTCAATATTGAAATATTTCTGGCCACCTTATGTTGTATATTTATAATATGCGGCTTCCAGCTCATATTTTCATCTATTGTGATCCCCAGAAATTTATTTTCGTTCACCCTTTTAATGTCCAAGTATTGATGAGAAATATGAGAGGAAATGTTACTTTGCAGGGCGATTTTGTTGTGCGCCCCTAAATTTTTTGCTTGCGCTCCTAAAATTAAAAATTTGGGGCCCTAGCTCAGTGCTGCTAGCTGCTAGTAGGCGGCATTATGAATTATCCTTACTGATCTTTTCTGCAGTACATTTAGTGAGTGAAGATTGCTTTTATACGTAGTTATTACCCCATATGTGAATATCACCACAAGAACATATTCACTTTCTTACATAGTATAAAAACTGAACAAATGGAAGCCATCTTTTTTTCTGAAATAACAAAGCATCCTGCTGCTGAAGACATAATTAAACATGACAGGGAGCCATGCATGAGTTATTACCTGATGCTCTGCTATGACAAACGTTAACTATCAAGCAGAGACTGATAAAATATGTCACATTGCGTTATTTCTCTCCTCTGCATATCACAAGTACATTGCTCATTAGTTGCTCTCGGGATGCCGTCTCCAAATTTCTCTGCAGGTTGCGTCACTCGGCTATCCGCCACCCTGCTGACTCACCTGACTGCTTATACGTACTTCACGTAGCATTCACAGGGTTTCCAGGGGTTTCTCCAATAGCAAATGTTGTGAGCTTTTGTTGTAACTTATGTAACAGTCAAATATGTTAGACAGTTGGTGTCAAAATATTTTCAATAGGGATGAGCTGATTTTTTTATTATCGGGCTGATAAGAGAAATTATGATGTGGTACCGATAAATCTGATAACATTAAAGAGAGCTCAGATAACTGATTTTTTTAAAGTCTCTTTTTTGGGAATTTTGCCCATCATTCACAGTCCTTATGTGAAACATGAACACATTTATTTCCCTTTTCAGTGCATTGTAGCAGGAGAAAACAAGCTAACATGAGTTAGCTAGCAACGGGCATCATGGGAAATATCATCATATTGATGGTAAAGCCTTCACAAAAAAAAAAATCCCAAAAATATGGCAACAGTGTTCCATTTACATAACTGACTTGTATAATAACTAAGCTACAGATATTATTATTGTAGCAGCTAACATGAAAAATTATTTTTATCTCACGGACTAACACGACGCGTCTCTAATCACTAGTCTCATCGTCATTAACAGACAGAAGAGTGGATACCTCTCAACAAGATGCTTGTTTACCGCCAGCATTTCTTACCTGAAAACTGGAGCGCACGTCTTGTGCTGGAAGATACAGCCATCCCAAGACGAGCGGACATTATTGTCGCCGCTGCTGTTGTTGATGCAACTAGCATAAGTGTATCAATGCGCTAAGAAAAGACATTTCGGTAGTGTTTTAAACCATCAACATACGGCAAACCATGCAGCATTGTTAGATTTTTTTTAGGGCTTCATAGTCGAAATAGATGTATCCCAATGACGGCATTGTAAGCTAGCTGAAATTAACTTTTTCTTGTGTTATAATGCACAGAAAAGGGGAATGAAATATGTGTTCATGTTTCCCATAAGCATTGTGAATAATGGACAAAATTCCCCAAAAAGTACAGTTCAACCTTTAAGGTGAGAAAATCTTCTTTTCATTAAGACCAGGGGTCTCAAACACGCGGCCCGCGAGCTAAATGTGGCCCGCAGGACACTAGTTTGAGGCTCCCGCCATGATATGAAAGTTTAATGTTAGTGCGGCCCGCGCAAGTTTGATATGGATGCTGTATGGTATCATGTACCCAGAAAAATTATTATGTTTGATTAATGTTCATGTTAAAGGTTAAATAACTATTAATAGTTATCCTCCCTATCCGTGTGGAAGTGGTTAGTTTTTGGCTATTTAAGTTTAAAGGAAATAACTTGAAGGCTACCGTTTAGGTCGCTAGCTCTCTAGTTTGCGAGTTAGCATGTGTCTCAAGACCCTGCAGTTGCGCAATATGTTGTAAATAAAAAAAGAGTATAAATGTGACTATAGTCGTGTTTTGTCATGTCTACAGGGCTCTAATAATGCTTTGTTCATTTTAGTCTGAAAAAAATCATTTGTCTGCCCACCAACTATATGTGGCTTCTTAAGTTTTTATTATTTGTTGTTTTATTATTATATTTATTTATTACTGATTGATTGATTTTCTTTATTCTTGATTTGTTTATTTATTTTTATTTTATTTTGTGTAGAAAAATAAAATGTAAGATATTTGAGAACAGTGGGATGTTTTATCAGAGCTTTTCTTGTAGAAAATTGGAACCAAAGCAAAGTTTTTCAATTTTTTTTGTTTTTAATAAATGCGTTTTTTGGTTGTTTTTTTTCTGGAAAACCTGATGCGGCCCAGCCTCGCCCAGACCCTGGCTCCAGTGTAAACCCCCAAGTAAATTGAGTTTGAGACCCCTGATTAAGACTTTTGCACGGATTTGTACACAATTATTGGATGCTGAAAACATCCCGGTTCTTTCATGGCCATGGGATGCACATCTGCATTTGAGGCAGACCCCCACCACCACCTAATACTCTTAAAGTGGACATTTTGGAACAGCCTTTTATTGTGGCCAGCCTAAGGTACACCTGTACAATAATCATGATTTTAGTCATCATCTAATCAGCATCTTCACATAGTGGATGAATTAAGAATACGATGGGCCTTTTGTGTACATGTTTGAGTCAAACTAAATATGATATGCTTTTAGTTTTGCTGAGTATATAATGAGTTTTCAAATTCCGTAAATAGCAACCTCTGTGCATGTCGCCTGCTTCCAGTTAACGCCCCGTCCACTTTGTGGTTTAGGTGAATACACGGCAGCTATGATTAGAGCTTTTATGGTTGACAACAAAATAGTCAAAATGATCCCCTGCTCGCAGAAAATGATGGCAAAAGCTTGGATGCGTATACCAAACCAACAGTTGACAACATCACATTTTAAAGGAGCTAAACACCGTGTCCTTATGAGTCTTACAGTTGCTTGTATGTAGATAATGATCTGATGCGACGTAGTAAAAGAATTACCACATTTTGTTTTTAGTTGACAAATATGTCATTTAATTGGTCTAATAGACCATAATGTGGTGAGTTTGTTGCTGAATCTGGCGACATCCCAAACCCTTTTCTCAAAAACGATAATTCTGGTGACTGAGAGATTTCTAGCGTTTGTTGACTTAAATCAGTGGTCTCAAACTTGCGGCCCGCGTGCCAAATGCGGCTCACAGGATGCTAGTTTGAGGCCCCCGCCTAGTTTGATATGGATGCCATATGGTTTCATGAACCCAGAAATGACAGCTTAAAGCTGTGTGCACACCGCATGTGTGCCCCGCCCATACGCAAGCGAATGAGCCCGCCTGTTTTGCTTTTTCTCTCATCATCCATGACTGAGATCAAAACACTGAAAAAGTGTTTTTTTTTTTGAAAACCTGATTCGGCCCAGCCTCACCCAGACCCTAGCTCCAGTGGCCCCCAAGTAAATTGACTTTGAGATCCCTGACTTAAATATTGATCTGCAGTTTGTGTTCTCACTGATCGGCAGCGGGTCAGTTCAGTTAAGCTCCACCCATCCATGAAGAAAAGGATCGGCACCAAACTGTGCTGCTTGTGGACTCGATGGTTGAGCGGATTCGCTTGGGGTTCGAACACATTAAACTGCAAAAATTGCATAGAACCAAGCCCAGAAATGTTGCTCAGACTGAAGTATCTTCTGAAGTATTTTCTGAAGGTTTTTCACTCACTACTCCGTCTTTGCTATTGGGTTCTGCTTTTTTTCTTACAGTATCTGCTACACACCATATGCAAATAATATGCAAATTAGCCAATGAAATCATCTAGCAGACATCTAGGATAGCTAATAGCGAGGAGTCGGCAACAGTGGAGCCATGACATTTAGCGCCAGCACAGCAGGTTCAAGTCTGTGATAGTCTCAGTCAGGCCGGGCTACTCTCCCCTGATATAACAAGATCAACAACAAAATGAATACATCTCGGAAAACATCCGCTGTCCCAACTTCTAGATGTGTGTCTATCGTATGTTGTGTATTCAGACTGTGTTTGTGTGAGAACGTTTCCTGGCACGCACATAGTCACCCTGTCAAATTGTGCTTGCTCAAAAAGCCATTTAGCTGTCAAGTGGTGACACTTGGAGAGCCGTGGAGCGTCACAAGTGGCCAGTAGCGCATGAGGATGGAGGAGGAAGTGGTGTTGGGAGGTGTGTCGGGGGCTAAAGCTAAAGAGCAGTGCCTCTGAGTGCAGATGTTAAGATGTGAATAATTGCTTACCGTGTTGAAATCCCCTGCAGAGGAAATGAGGTGGCATATGGAGAGGAGAAGATAGAAGAGGTGTATCGTGCCATTTATAACTGCATGAGTTATTTACAGTCTCGGCATTCTTCATTTGCCATTTTATTGTACATTTGCTCCTACGTGGGCTATCCTTTTACCCTAAACTGACTAGCGCCCCAAAATGTAGCTGTACACATGTAGCTTAGCATTGCTACCATGAACTAAATCTGATTCATTGCAGCATTTTCCATGTATATTCATTCACTTGAGTTGTCAACATAACAAAAAGGAGCCAAATGGCAGTTTGTTGATGTTTTTGTCTATTTGTGCATATTTTTATTATGGTAATGGTTTTATTTCATTTGAACATGCATCAGATTACAATTGAGTGCATCCCATAATCAGTTCCCAGTTCCACATGTCCAAAAGGAGTAGGAAGAAGCAAAGCTTATTAAATCCTACCCCTCCATCTGGTACTTTTACAATCACTAACTGTTACATTTGTTCAAATATTGTTTGATGTTGTCATATTTTGCATACTATATTATGATTCATCAGTTTTCATATTTGATTTCCAGAGGTAATTGCTCTGTATTTCTTGACTCTAGTGTGCAAATCATTTTTTTGGGTGGCTAGCAAACACTAAAAACCACCCTTGTTTATCACGATGAATTGTCCTCAGACTTAGTGAATTTCTGAGAAGTATGATTTAATATTAGTAAATAGAATATTCTTTGTATTTAGAGCCTAAAAAAACCTGTTCTGTGACTTTCTAAATATGATTTTTACCATTATTAGAGTCCTGTAGACATGACATAACACCCCTATATTCACCTTTACACTCTAATATTCTTTGTTTACAATACCTTGCTCAACTGTAAGGCGCTGGCTTATAATCACTGCTGGGACACAAGAGATGGACGTCTCTTTAAATATAGCATGCCCACTAGCTAACCAGTTAGCCTCTAATTTATGTCTTCTAAACTTCAGAAAGGGTTTCAAATGAAGTAGGGAAATAGAACAAATGGTGTCTGAGTGGTTAGCACGTTGCTGTGTTTTTGGTTTTTTTGTCATATGTGCCTTGCTGTTGGCTGGCGACCAGTCCAGGGTTTACCCCGCCTCTCACCCGAAGTCAGCTGGAATAGGCTCCAGCATACCCCCAGGACTCTAGTCAGGGTATTGGCTGATTTTATCAGACAATACTGGCATAAAAATGTGATAATGGTGTCATTTCTTTGTGTTGCTAATGATATTGGATAATGTATTGTCTGGATTTTGCCCTAATGAATGATTAATGCTTGCTATGAGTGGTCACCTTTACCAGCATGTAAGTGATGATATCATCAAGCTGTGAAGTGCTCTGCAGAGCAATTACCCAGCTAGAAAGTTTCGCCATGAAACCGTAAATATGCATTTTGCCTTGACTGGTGTGCCTTCAATCCAATATCACACCTCGGAAAGAATCACTCGGGGCGAATCAGCCAGCAATACTGAAAAAAACCCACCGACCATGACAAGAAACAATGGAGAAACCGAAAGGGTCACCCCAGGGTGAATGCAGTCAGTCAGAAAATAATATAATGCATTGCACTGGATAACCGGTCCGACTCAATCGTGCAACACAGTGGATTCAATAAACTTGCAGAGTTCCTCGAAATGCCCACTTCTACGATTTTGCTACATGTTTGCTTGCCTGAATTTTGAATACAGTCACGTGGACTAAGTTTCATGATTGTTCAGTATCAGGATATCGGTGAGAAAGCCAGTATCATGCATCTTTAGGCCCATGTTAGTATGCCGCCCTGGGGTCAAGTGGCTGGTGTGACAACCACCCAAATGCAATTAATCAGTGGCATAGTATGTGAAGGAGCCCACTGAGACGCTGATGAACTGCTCCTGCATCTCACGCTTTTCACCGACCGTGGTGTTGTCCTGTCACATCAACAGAAATGTGTGCTTCTGGGGACATTTTTAGGAGTACGAGCAATTTGCCGCCGTTAAAGTTGATTGATATGTTATCATCAGTCTGTATTTGAAGTCATTTTTCTGTTGCTCCCATTAGCTGAATTACAGTGAAGGATGACGCCTGAATGAATCAAATGATGGACGGACATTTTGTCTTTCACTGCAAGAAATCTTCACTCACCGTACCATTAGGTTTTCACATCCATTATACATGCATCCATTATACATACATTATCACTAGGCTGTACAGCCTTACAGAAGCCAACTGTACTGTATAAGTCTGGGACACACCACTTAATCACATTATTAATCAATCATGCATCAGACACCACAAAGACGCTGTGTCCCAATACTTTTTTTCAGTACGACGTGTCTGTTTGACTGCTGACATTTGAGAATATGGAGGCCAATATAATGCCATGGAGATGCACGTCGATAATATACCAACTAGTCAGGAAGTGAAAACATCCCTCAAGGCATTACTAACTTTTTAAACACATTATCCTTTCGTTAACTTAATGTCCTCATCACGACCTCAGCAAAACCTTGAGACAGGAGAGAAAATCCAGTTTAAGCCCGCAGTTGAAGGGCTTGGAAGAAAGCCCTCATTTGTTTTTAGTCGTTCTTACATCCTTGCACAAAAAAATGAGAATCAAACATAAGCAAAGAAGGTTGTTTTGTGTTTTTTTTGTTGGTTTTTTTTTGCAGAAAAACGACATGCACAAATATGTTGATTCTTTATGTGTGTAGCTGGATGAATACTGTATGATATAAATATTATCAATAATTACAGACTGAAATACACACTGTAATACAGTAAATCCAAAAATGATAATTCGGGATTTAACCAAGCAAAGAGTGTATGCAATGTACAGTACTATGTGTCTTTGTTGCGTGTGTTCAGTGGGAGTGAGTGTATCGTGACTGTCAGTGGAGAGATTGTCATTAATTAAATGAGAAGATGGGGGCTTAGTTCAAAGAATGAAGGAATCAAGGCTTAAGACCGTCTGATACTCTGCTTGGGAAATGGAATTAAATCACCCACACACACACACACACATTTTCTAATATTAAGATGTGTGTGTTGTAAAATCTATATATGTATAGTAGTCTACTATGCAGAAACGGGAGGGAAGCATTATTAGATTTTTATATTATTACTACACGTATGTATATTATTATTCGCTAGAGCCCTGCTTGGTCGTCCGCAGTAGACTTTCCAATACACAGAAAATGCATGGATGTGCAATCTTTGTGTTGTGTAACACCCTGGACTGGTCGCCAGCCAATCACAGGGCACATATATACAAACAACCATTCACACTCACATTCATACCTATGGACAATTTGGAGTCGCCAATTAACCTAGCATGTTTTTGGAATGTGGGAGGAAGCCGGAGTACCCGGAGAAAACCCACATCAGCACAGGGAGAACATGCAAACTCCACACAGAGATGCCCAAGTCGCCAACAGTGGCTGCCGTTTGACACCCCTGCACAACTATTCCATTGAAGGAAAAGCACGTGTGAAAAGCACGATATGAAAAGCACATATCATGATGGCGCCCCATCCACTGTGCTGTGTGGAAAACTGTGGGATCTCCTTCTCATTGCGGTAATGTTGGAACCCATCAGGACCCAAAAGGTTACATTTTTTTCTCATCAAAGAAAGAAAACTTTCTGTCCCATAGTGCTCTTGGGCAAATTCCAAGTGGGCAATTTTTGCGACGTTGAAGGAGACGAGGCCTTTGAAGATGTTTTTTATTCTTAAAGGGGACCTATTATGCACATTTTTGGGACTTTGTGTTGAGTTGTGGACGACAACGCACGATAACACACACAGAAAGCTTTCTAGATCTTCCAGATTCTGCACCTGGTTCTGTTGCCTTGGACTTCCTGCTTCCAACCCAAATGCTATCTTTAATTTACTACACCCCGGGTCTTCCTCCAGGTACACCCACCAAGCACTCCCAAGGACTTCCAGATACATAGGTCCGTGTTTATGAAGTGCAGCCAATCCGGAGCCCATATAAGGAAGTCCAGATCGCATCAACGTCAGTAGAACACTGCAAAACGGAGTGTGCAGAGCCATCAAAAACATCTTTCAGGGCTCACTTCCAAATGCGCAAACCTTATTATCTGACACTTTGGCATAGTTTAACTCGGGAATACGACGTTGTAAAAACATTTATATGTCAGAAAAGTGGAAAAAGCATAATAGCTCCCCTTTGTAAAGCCTTTCTCACAGATGCCGCCTAATGGTTAATGGACTACACTCTGCACCAGTAATAACCTTCATTTGACCCGAGGATAGTCCTGTGTCTTGACTGACAGCCAATTGAATTCTCTGACTTAGGGCTTGTAACATTTTCTACCACTTGACTTTTTTTTTCTTCCATAACCCTCCGAACCTTTTGAAGAAATTTCAAATGACTGACTGTCTCACCGCGTCCAACTTCAGCAACAATGACGCACTGCGAGAGGCCTTGCCTATGCAACTCAACAATCTGACAATCAAAGAGAGAAAGCGTTTTTGCTTTCAGAGAGATCAGAGAGACAGTGTGAATACCTGACAGAAAATGACATTGAATTGACTTTTTTTAAGGCTGTAAAAAGCCAATATGACTTTAATGCTTTTGAGTTTGTGTTTGCAACAAATTGCCTATGCACTCCCATTTCTTCGTTTTGCATATTGATGCTCTACTTCAGGGGTCTCAAACTCAATTTACCTGGGGGCCACTGGAGCTAGGGTCTGGGCAAGGCTGGGCCGCATCAGGCTTTCCAAAAAAAAACAAAAACGCATTTATTAAAAACAGAAAAATATACAAACTTTTTCAGTGCTTTGGTTCCGATTTTCTACAATAAAAGCTCTGATAAAACATTCCACTGTTCTCAAATATCTTAATTTTTATTTTTCTGCACAAAATAAGATGAAAAATAAATAAACAAATCAAGAATAAAGAAAATCAATCAATCAGTAATAAATAAATAATATAATAATAATAAAACGGCAAATAATAAAAACTTAAGAAACCACATATAGTTGGTGGGTAGACAAATTATTTTTTTCAGATTAACATGAACAAAGCATTATTAGAGCCCTGTAGACATGACAAAACACGACTATAGTCACATTTATACTTTTTTTATTTACAACATATTGCGCAACTGCAGGGTCTTGAGACACATGCTAACTCGCAAACTAGAGAGCTAGCGACCTAAACGGTAGCCTTCAAGTTATTTCCTTTAAACTTGAATAGCCAAAAACTTACCACTTCCACACGGATAGGGAGGGTAACTATTAACAGTTATTTAACCTTTACCATGAACATTAATCAAACGTAAAAAAATTACATGATACCATACAGCATCCATATCAAACTTGCGGGGGCCGCACTATCATTAAACTTTCATATCAAGGCGGGGGCCTTAAACTACTGTCCTGCGGGCCACATTTGGCCCGCGGGCCGCATGTTTGAGACCCCTGCTCTACTTGGAACCTCCTCACGATCCAACAGTGCAAAATGTAAATTCCTAAATTTTACAGTAAATGAATTCATTTTTCAACTAGCCTTAACATTTTGATCAGGAGTGAAAATATGATATTGAAATGAAAGAGTTTAATGCTGACCACTACCACATTTATGTCAGACTATAAAAAAAATACTCTCACTTGATCTTGATTTTCCAGCCAGAGCTAAAAGAGTAGTCTCCAAGGCGTTTTCACTCCACTGCTGTTTCAGCACAGTACAGGTCACAGCATCACGATCCTGATGAGAAGTGATACCTCACATTGTTAACCACTAAAAGCTGATTAGAGTGGCTGTGTCCCACAGGCAAGGCACTAATTGGGAAAGTAGAGTGTCACTCCACATAGAAAGTCAAGGCTTCATTCTTCAGCCAATTTGTTTCCATAATGTTACCCAGGGAGCCTATCCATGGACGGTGCCACATATTCATTTAGTGCTACATTTAGTACAGACTTGGACCTGATTGACCCAAAGGACTGGAGGAGCCTGTCTATTTTCAACATCCAAAAGACATGCCTCTAAAATAAGGCTTTTTATTTTAAAAATGCGCTCATGTGTAAATTATTTTCATATGCTTCACTCTTGTTGATGCAGTACTATTCAAAAGTATTTCTAAAGAGCAGGCGATCTCACACAGTACCCTTCCTCAAATAAGGGCCTCTTCCCAATAGATGCCAGGTCTCTGGAAACTGAAACTGTAAATGTGAAATGCCAATCATTAGTATTTAGTATAGTAGGTTCCAAGTAGCCGCATGGTGAAAAAGTGGTTACCATGTAGGCTACGCAGTCAGGAGATTGGGAAGAGTTGGGGTCGATTATCCGTGTGGGGTTATGGTAATGGTAATGTTTTTATTTCATTTGAACATGCATTAGATTACAATTTAGTGCATCCCATAATCAGTTCCCAGTTCCACATGTCCAAAAGGAGTAGGAAGAAGCAAAGCTTATTAAATCCTACCTCTCCATCTGGTACTTTTACAATCACTAACTGTTACATTTGTTCACTTCCTGCTTTCCATAATACAGTTTAAGTTTTTTTTAATTTTTTTTTTTAAATAATGCACCTCGTACCAAAGTAGGAGGTGATATGAGCATCCAATGCCATAATGGGTACCATAGTAAGTGTCAATATAGTGATATATATAGCACATCATGACTGGTTCAAGACTCTTCATCCTTGTATTTAGCAAACATCAACTGCTTGTATTGTTTCTTCAATTGGCTCATCGTTGTGCATTGTTTGATTTCCTTACTCAATCCATTCCATAGTTTGATTCCACATACTGAAATGCTATGGCTAGCATAACGTAGTCCTAGCATAGAAGTATTTCAAATGTACTTCTTCCCTGAGATCATATTTCTCCTCTCTTGTAGAGAAGTATTGGATGACATTTTTAGCTAATTGCTTATTTTTAGCCTTATGCATTATTTTAGCTGTTTGAAGATGAACTATATCAGCAAGTTGAAGTATTTGTGATTTTAGAAATAAGGAGTTAGTATGTTCTCTGTAGGAATTATTATGAATTATCCTTACTGACCTTTTTTGCAGTACATTTAGCGAGTGAAGATTGCTTTTATAGTTATTAGCCCATATTTCCACACAATAAGTAAGATATGGTAGGTATAATATGGTAGTGGGTTTTTTCCGGGTACTCTGGTTTCCTCCCACATTCCAAAACCATGCTAGGTTAATTGGTGACTCTAAATTGTGAATGTGAATGGTTGTTTGTCTACTATATGGATGCATTAGGGAGAAGTTTGGGATGGCTCAAAACGCTTGGTTTAAAAAAGCGTGGTAAAATTCCCCCTTTGTGATGTCACAGAGGGGCTGACTTCCTTATATGGGCGTGTCTGTAAGCAGATAAGCGCTCTGCCCTCCCCCAAGCTCTGCTCCTCTGTTTGCTTGCTAGCAAAGCCACATTACCCTGATTTGAAATGCATTCTTGTTTTTGCACTCTAGCTCTTTCGGAGTGGGGGGGCAATCCCAAAGGGAAAATATACTATTTATTATGCTTACTTAAAAAAACAACCCTTTACCTTATGATGTGTTGGCCCAAAGATTTTGAATTTGAAGTGTTCCCTCAGGGGGGCGGGGGGCAGAGGCTGAGAACCAAACTGAAGTGGCAAGAAATGGAATGTATGTGCGTGTATGTATACATAAGTACATGTTTGCTGACTCAGTACAAAGATGAAATTACTGACATTACCATTTACATGCACAGCCACATATTTCCACCTACTCCATTCTTTATCTCCTCCTCTGCTTAACTCCTGAAAAAAAAATTGCAACGACGGATGGAGCGGAAAATGGATTTGCATCCAACCACAAAGTGTGAAGTTGAAGTCCCCTCTTTACTGCTCTTCACTACGTTTATGAACATGAGAAGTGTTGTGTTGTTGTCACTGGCAGACAACAGACATTTTACTCTGTCTTGGGTCCTATCTGTTTATGAACATGTTGTATGTACAGGCACTGTACGTGCAGGCCCGATCACACACTCAAGTACATACAGCACAGTATCTCAGTATTTTATAATAACAATAATGGTTGTGTGTGTTGACTCATTTTCAGGGAATACTAAATCTATACTGCTATACAAGCTGTACACGTACTACTCTAGAAGTATATTCATGTCTAATGTGTATAGAAGGGGTGTCCAAACCTTTTCTACCCTGGGCTTCATACTGCAAAGGTTTTTTTTTAATACATGTTCATTAGTTCATCTCCTCCCTTCTTCAACTTTCCAAAAATGTAGACATTATTTCCATGATGTTGTTGTCCTTGACCCTCAAGCTGTATGGTTAGGGTCTTTCCTGTTACATTGTGGCCGTGAGGTGTTTTCCTGGAGGGGATTTCTTCAATTTGCCACAGGAGGATTTGGTCAGATTACACATGGTGTTCAAAGGTCAAGGTTACAATTGTGTCCTGTTCTCTCCTCACGGATGCCCTACAGTGACCGATTTGCTGCATGTGAGTCTTCACGTCAAAACAATGACAAAACTAATGGTTTTACATGAATCCCCACTCACGGTTAATTGGTTCCAAAGCTGACGGTGATAAGTGAATTTCCACGAAGTAGCATTCTTTATTCTAGTGATTTTCAACCTTTTTTGAGCCACGGCACGTTTTTTACATTGGAAAAATCTTGTGGCACACCACTAACCAAAAATGTTCCAAAATGTCACCACGACCTCACACGTGCATCAATAAGTCTATGGGAGGAACAAGGTAGGTGTTGCCACACGGACCAATATTACATTGCTCTGCCAGTCTTTACACCACAGACACTCCACAGTAGCCACGTTTTTACATCACCACTTTTTCTCTTTCCCAATGACCTTTCGGGAAACAATGGTATCCATAGAAAGGAATATTCCAATCTCTTGTCTACATGCGCCGTGAAAATCAAACAGAATAGTCAATAGGGCATGCCCAGTAAAACGTAAACATCAACATCACGTGATACCGGCTTCCCCAAGTTTTTCTTTCACTTGTTGGAATAACTCCGTATTGCCAGTTTTTCGTCTGTCCAGTCAATTTAGTTTGAATCAAAAACAAACTTTGCTTAGTCCAGTGCCGATTGCTGGCCTCCATTTTTAAAAGTGAAGAACGTCTGGATCTGCGTGTTACGTCATATCTGAGCATGCGCTGAAAGAACGCACCCGGGATCAATTTAAACAGGAAAAGATCAAATTCAATCTTGCTAATATTTTAGAATTAAACTCAGGACATGTTTTATATAGATATATATTTTATTTTTTAATAAAACTGCACTTGTGAATGGCGTATAGAAGGGTTTAGATTCTGTTCCACAGATGGCGCTAATCCACAGATGACTGGTGGCCAGCCAATCACAGGGCACATATAGACAAACAACCATTCACACTCACATTCATACCTATGGACAATTTGGAGTGGCCAATTAACCTAGCATGTTTTTGGAATGTGGGAGGAAACCGGAGTACCCGGGGAAAACCCACGCATGCATGGGGAGAACATGCAAACTGCGCTAACCACTCGCTCTCCATGCAGCCCATTCCTTATTTATCATAAAATATTTTCATAGTTAGACCACAGGATACATGTTTCTAATGTTTCTAAATATGTGTTCTTATCATCAGAGACATGAAATGAGACATGGAATAGCAACCATATGTTCACATTTACACTCATATTACCCAATGTAGTGGACATAATAAGAATATATAATGTAATATATGTATATACTCCTTATGTGAAACATGAACACATATTTAATTCCCTTTTCTGTGCATTATAACTCAAGAAAACAAGTTAATTTCAGCTAGCTCACAATGCTGTCATTGGGATACACCATTTTGACTATGCATCCCTCTTAAAAACCCTCTAAGAACGTTGCATGGTTTGATGCATGATCCATGGTGTGATCATGCATTAACACGTACACTGATGATAACATGTAGTAGTTGCAGTATCTTATCCTATTTTGATGATTCATAACACTGCAAAAACTTCTTTTCTCTGCGCATTGATGCTAACTAACTAACATGACCCCTTGCTAATTGCTGGTCTCAGCAGAGTGGATACCTAGCTCTCTATTTCATTACAAAGACTCAACAAGATGCTCGTTTGCCATCAGTAAATGTTACCTGAGGACTGGAGCACATGTCTTGTGCTGGAAGATACGGCCATCCCATGAAGAGCAGACATCCAAAGTATTCATGCATGATCACAGCATGGATATCAAACCATGCAACATTGTTTGAGAGTTTCATAGTTTCACAATTCATAGAGGGCTTCAAAGTCCAAATAGGTGTATCCCAATGACAGCATTGTAAGCTAGCTGAAATTAACTTGTTTTCTCATTTATAATGCACAGAAAAGGGAAAGAAATATGTAATGGTCATGGTAATGGTTTTATGGTAATGGTCTTATTAAATCCTACCCCTCCATCTGGTACTTTTACAATCAGTAACTGTTACATTTGTTCACTTTCTGCTTTCCATAATACAGTTTAGGTAATTTTTAGGTAATTGGTTATTTTTAGCCTTATGCGTTATTTTAGCTGTTTGAATATTAACTATATCAACAAGTTGAAGTATTTGTGATTTTAGAAATAAGGAGTTAGTATGTTCTCTGTAGGCGGCATTATGAATTATCCTTACTGACCTTTTTTGCAGTACATTTAGCGAGTGAAGATTGCTTTTATAGTTATTAGCCCATATTTCCACACAATAAGTAAGATATGGTAGAACCAGAGAGCAATAAAGAGTGTGGAGTGATTTCTGATTGAGAACAAATTTTGCTTTGTTCAATACTGAAATATTTCTGGCCACCTTATGTTGTATATTTGTAATATGAGGTTTCCAGCTCATATTTTCATCTATTGTGATATGTGTTCATGATTCACATAAGGATTGTGAATGATGGGCAAAATTCAAAAATAGCTGCAGTAATTAGTTTCAAATGTATTATGCAAGGTCAACGTTTGTTTTTTTACATGTTTTCATGAATATTTCTCTATTTTCTCGTCAAGCAATTTCTCATGTTTGGTCCCTCACCAAAAATATATATACTTGACTCTCAGGCTACTGCTTACTGTGTTGCAACAATCCTTGCAGAGTAAAGCAGTGCTCCATAAATTTCTTTCCTTGTCTTTTTAGGGGAAATTTGTGCCTTTAAGATTTATGGTCAGGAGGCTCCATTCGAGGCAGTGGTGTTGAATCGCACGTCAGGAGAAGGCGTACTGAGAGCCAGCGGCCCTGTGGACTGTGAGAGCCAGAAGGAATACACATTTATTATCCAGGCCTATGACTGTGGAGCTGGACCCAGTGGGGCCGACTGGAAGAAATCCCACAAGTGAGTGAAGCTGCGTGTCCGGGTGTAGTGGTGTGTAGTTGCTTCAATACTTACTTTAATTCATCAAAAGTAAAGCATTTAAAACGTTACGCCTTAGCTTCAACCATTTCAGTGCAAACTACACAAAACAACTGCAGAAACATGACATGAATTGTGCAAATTGTGTAATTATTTAGGTCCAGTTTGATTTGGTTTGTTCTTTTCTCAGTTTGATGGCGGCATGGCCTCCCTTGTCTAGCTGTCACAGATTGTGTTTGCAACACAATAGAAATACAGTTGCAACAACGAGGGCTGTCAGACCTGCTGTTAGAGCTGTCACTCGCTTCTAATTGTTCTGGAACTCAGCATGACTCACTTGTGCTGCTTCTAAGGTGGAATAATGGAACAGAACATGAACAAAAAATGAATATTTGTTCGCAAAAAAATGAATTGTATCAAAACTATGAAGGCAGCAACACAAGTGAGTCCCCTTGTTTAGAATTCAGAAAAGAAAGAAAAGCGTAAAGGCCATTGTTGACGTTTATTATATACAGTTTATGATACATAAACTCCACACTATCAGAATCTATCAGAAGTGTTACTATAGCGTTTGCTGAGACCAGAACCAGACTTGATCGCCGGAAAACAAAAGGCTTTTATTGCAGGTTTGAATTATCTCACGACCGGCACAATAATAATAACATAATCTTAATAAAAACATTACTTATTTTTGCGGTCATTACCCGCACAAAGCTGACCCCGATGCCGCTTCCTGTACACCTCTCTAGTAACACATTCATGCATGAGGCTTATTCATGTCACAAACGACTTATTTACGCTCACTATGTCTATTATTTTTGGAAATACAAGTGTCAAGGCGACTATAGAGGTGTTATTTCATGTATAGAGGTCTCTAATAATGTTAAAAAACGTATTTAGAAGGTCGTAAACAGGTTTTCTATGCTCTAACTATGAAACTAAACAAGTGTACAGTATAAAGCAGGGGTCTCAAATGTGGCCCACAGGACACTAGTTTGAGGCCCCCGCCTTGATATGAAAGTTTAATGTTAGTGCGGCCCGTGCACGTTTGATATGGATGCTGTATGGTATCATGTACCCAGAAAAAATTATTACGTTTGATTCATGTTCATGTTAAAGGTTAAATAACTGTTAATAGTTATCCTTCCTATCCGTGCGGAAGTGGTAAGTTTTTGGCTATTTAAGTTTAAAGGAAATAACTTGAAGGCTACCGTTTAGGTCGCTAGCTCTCTAGTTTGCGAGTTAGCATGTGTCTCAAGACCCTGCAGTTGCGCAATATGTTGTAAATAAAAAGAGTATAAATGTGACTATAGTCGTGTTTTGTCATGTCTACAGGGCTCTAATAATGCTTTGTTCATTTTAATCTGAAAAAAATAATTTGTCTACCCACCAACTATATGTGGTTTCTTAAGTTTTTATTATTTGCCGTTTTATTATTATTATTATTATTATATTTATTTATTACTGATTGATTGATTTTCTTCATTCTTGATTTGTTTATTTATTTTTTGTCTTATTTTGTGTAGAAAAATAAAAAGTAAGATATTTGAGTACAGTGGAATGTTTTATCAGAGCTCTTATTGTAGAAAATTGGAACCATTGGAACAAATTGGAATTCTTTTGTTTTTAATAAAGCGTTTTTTTTTTTAAACCTGATGCGGCCCAGTCTCACCCAGACCCGAGCTCCAGTGGCCCCCAAGTAAATTGACTTTGAGACCCCTGATATAAAGTATACAATAAAGGACTCGTTCTCATGTTGTGGATTTTAGTTGTACTTATCGTGCTGCTCTCCTTCGGGATCTGTCCTTCTTTTGGCTGAGAACTGTCACTCCAGACGGGATGATGACTTCTGTCAGGACAGGATAGCGTGCGCTGGTGTTTGTGAGTGACAGTGACAGACGTGGCGACGAGCATTGACAACATCAAATCAAAGTCTTTGCGGCTTCAGTCGCACACAACAAGCTGCGAAAATACGGACGCTGCTGGCTCAGTGCGAAAAGTATGACAGTGAGAGGGAAATTTATGAGCTTGGGGATCTGGGGTGAATTTCTCAGGTGGAAGATGAATGGTGGAGTGTGCGAGTGTGTGCGCGCACACCTATGTGTGTCCTTATCACCGCATGACATTCTAAATAGGCCTCATTAAGCTAATGTCATTAATTTGCCAGATGTGCTTCCTCGGATACAAGTTACAGCGAAGGTCACTGGAAAATACAACTTATGTGAATTATTGCTTAGTTTATATACTTTGATGTACAAATTGTATCATAGAATATTACATTGCTTTGTTGGGTTCCATCTACAGTGATGGTATGGATGCTTTCACTGTATGCTACTTTAACTGTCCCCTCCCTTCATCTAGGGCAGGGGTCTCAAACTGTCTGGGCGAGGCTGGGCCGCATCAGGTCCCCCCCCCCCCCCCCAAAAAAAACGCATTTATTAAAAACAGAAACATATA
This sequence comes from Doryrhamphus excisus, assembly GCF_037039965.1. Classification (NCBI taxonomy): domain Eukaryota; kingdom Metazoa; phylum Chordata; class Actinopteri; order Syngnathiformes; family Syngnathidae; genus Doryrhamphus; species Doryrhamphus excisus. Next base: position 20,643,705 of record NC_136362.1, read on the forward strand.
CAAACTTTTTCAGTGCTTTCGTTCCGATTTTCTCCAATAAAAGCTCTGATAAAACATTCCACTGTTCTCAAATATCTTAATTTTTATTTTTCTGCACAAAATAAGATGAAAAATAAATAAACAAATCAAGAATAAAGAAAATTAATCAGTAATAAATAAATATAATAATAATAATAATAAAACAGCAAATAATAAAAACTTAAGAAACCACATATAGTTGGTGGGTAGACAAATTATTTTTTTCAGATTAAAATGAACAAAGCATTATTAGAGCCCTGTAGACATGACAAAACACGACTATAGTCACATTTATACTCTTTTTATTTACAACATATTGCGCAACTGCAGGGTCTTGAGACACATGCTAACTCGCAAACTAGAGAGCTAGCGACCTAAACGGTAGCCTTCAAGTTATTTCCTTTAAACTTAAATAGCCAAAAACTTACCACTTCCACACGGATAGGGAGGATAACTATTAACAGTTATTTAACCTTTAACATGAACATTAATCAAACGTAATCATTTTTTCTGGGTACATGATATCATACAGCATCCATATCAAACTTGCGCGGGCCGCACTAACATTAAAATTTCATATCAAGGCGGGGGCCTCAAACTAGTGTCCTGGGGGCCACATTTGGCCCGCGGGCTGCGTGTTTGAGACCCCTGATCTAGGGTTCTGTAGATAGACCGTGAAATATTTTAATTAAGTTTGATCATCTCTAATGAATTCCTCGTTTCCCTTTTGCTCCATCCATCTTTTGGCTTCCTGTCTCGCCTCCTCCTTTTCTCCATCAATCACCTCCAAACCACATGTATGTCTCCATGTCCCTGTGGTTTCTCCTTTTATTCCATCGCTCCTCTTTCCATCTCTCCACCCAGGGCTGTGGTTCACATTCAGGTGGATGACGTCAATGAGTTCTGCCCGGTGTTTCGGGAGCCTCTATATAAGGCTTCAGTCATTGAAGGCAAGATCTATGACAGCATTTTGCAGGTATTTTCTTAACACTGTGCTTGAAGTGTATTGCCTATAGCAGGGATCTACAAGTTTTTTTTTCCGAGTGCTACTTCTACAAAATGAAAATGGCTCGGAGATGCTTTTTGTGTCCTTTTTTTGGCGTGGGGGGGTACCTTATTGTATGAAAATGTGACTAAAAGGAAAACCTTTTTGAACTCTCCACAATGCCTACATGAGACAATGACACATCAGTGAGAGTGGGAGTCTGATTCCTAACCAGTGCCCCAACACAACATCCAGCCATTTCAGCTCTCCACTGCAAGTTCCCAGGCCAGATAAATCACAGGGTTGCACCAATAAGGGCAGCCAAAAAAAATACTATTATGTCCAAAAAGCCCATACAATTAATTTTGAGGTATTGCAGATGCTAAAGGTTCTCTATGTGTATTTTGTACCATCACAGGTGGAGGCTTGGGACCAGGACTGTTCTCCACAGTACAGTCAGATCTGCAACTACGAAATTGTGACAGCAGGCACACCATTTGCCATCGACCGCAATGGTAAGTGTGTATACATGGGAGTGGCTTTGACTGGAGATTACATTGCAGTTTAGCTATAAATGCTGAGATTATGTTCATAGAAAGAATATGTATATATAAGTAAATAAGAGGGGAGATTTTATGGCACTAAAAGGTAGTTATTGTTGTCACATATTGTAACCATATACAGTTGTTCAGTTTGAACATTGTCTTTTCCATATATTTTGCAGACTATATTACATAATAGTGGTTAGAGCAGGCCACACAGCTAGGAGACCCGAGTTCGATTCCCCCCTCGACCATCTCTGTGAGGAGTTAGCATTTTCTCACTGTGTATGCGTGGGTTTTCTCCGGGTACTCCCGTTTCCTCCCACATTCCAAAAACATGCTAGGTTAATTGGCCACTCCAAATTGTCCATAGGTATGAATGAGAGTGTGAATGGTTGTTTGTCTATATGTGCCCTGTGATTGGCTGGCCACCAGTCCAGGGTGTACTCCGCCTCTCGCCCAAAGACAGCTGGGATAGGTTCCAGCACCACCGCGACCCTCGTGAGGAAAAGCGGTAGAAAATGAACGAATGAATGAAGTTGGTTATGGCCTATTATTAGTCAAAAATTATTGAAAAACAACAATTTGGGTCACTATGCATCAATAATATTATGGGACATGACATTATATTACATTAACAGTACTGTCACACTACATGGAGTCAGCCATGACATTGCCGACATGCTAAAGTGAAAAAGGGTTCTCCTCCAATTCCGTGTGGAAGTGGTAGGTTTTTATCATCTTACTTTATCCTTTTTGCCCACCCCACGTGACGTTTAGAAAAAGTAAGTCGGAGAGGCTAACTAGCTAGCTTAGTACCCTGCTATGCCTGCGGCGGCCATCTCTTTATCCCTGTAGTGATCCCGTAGCCTGGTGGTGTAAAGAAAAAATAAAGGTGACTACAGTCATGTTTTTTTTTAATGTCTAAGGGCTCTAATAATGTTAAAAATCATAATTAGAAAGTTCTTAACAGGTTTGCTATGCTTGAACTATGAAAATATTTACTTTATTAATAGCCTATTGAAAGCTACTTTCACTTAGCACAATTAACTGCGCTAAACGAGTGCCGACTGTAATTCCAGGCTGTATTATGAGCATTGATCTACATGGATCTGCATGGTGGAATAGTGGTTAGCATGTTGGCCACACAGTCAGGAGATCTGGAAGATCCGGGTCCATATTTCTGTTTGCATGTTCTCCCCGTGCGTACATGGATTTTTTTCCGGGTACTGTGAATGGTTCCTTGTCTATATGTGCTCTGCGATTGGCTGGCGCCACCCCGGCATGTACCCCCCCAAAGTCAGCTGGGATAGTGAGGATAAGCAGCATAGACAGTGAAGGGATGAAATTATGTGTACTTTATTACAGACACTGTTATTTTTATAACTCCTAATCCTAGTATTAGAAAATAATTCATACAGTTTATAGCGGCAAGGATAAACTAGCACCAAGATCTATTAAGTCTGTGTTCTCTGCACGCACCCGAGATAACTGGAGGACAAAATTCTGATTGATTTTTTCATTGTTTGCTATTCTGAGCATGTCCAAAGTTTCAGCTTTGGGCTATTTGCTTGCTCCTCCATGGACGTCCATATCCACACTGTGTTGATCTGAGTTCAGCGTAATCCGAAGTAAAAAGGCTGGAGGGCGAATATGTGTGTATGTGTGCACTCCTTCGCTTCCTCTTGGGGTTTTTTGAGCAAATCTTTAAGACAAATCAAATTAAGTGGACCAACCCGCCAGAATGATTCTAGCTGTACACTTGATGTTAAATGTCTGCAAATGGGGATAACAGTGTAATGTGGAACCCTGCCGGCAGCAGTTATGGCATACTAACAGAGGCAGTAAATTAAAAGGCATTTAACTAGCATCCCTTGTTTACAGTCATGATAATAAACTGACTCTTAGTCAACATAGGAGTGCGGATGTTTATGCCAGCACTGATACAAAGTCAAGCTGAGCCTTTTGAGCTTAGCTTTTACTTTGGTATTATTTTTTGTACTTTCTTCTTCTCTTCTTTGGTCAGCATCGATGCTCAATCATACACAGAGACAAAGTATTCTATATTATTCACATTCCAGTACTGTCCATCCATCCATTTTTTATGCCACTTATCCTCACGAGGGTCACAGGCATGCTTGAGCCTATCCTAGCTGACTTCGGGTGAGAGGCGGGGTACACCCTGGACTGGTGGCCAGCCAATCACAGGGCACATATAGACAAACAACCATTCACACTCACATTCATACCTATGGACAATTTGGAGTGGCCAATTAACCTAGCATGTTTTTGGAATGTGGGAGGAAACCGGAGTACCCGGAGAAAACCCACGCATGCACGGAGAGAACATGCTAACTCCTCGCAGAGATGAACAAGGGGGCAATCGAACTCGCGTCTCCTAGCTGTGTGGCCTGCTTTAACCACTATTATGTAATATAGTCTGCAAAATATATGGAAAAGACCACCAAAGATGAATTTAGATCAGTGTTTTTCAAAGTGTGAGACGCCAGAAGAGTTCAGGGGAGGCAGAGCGGCTTGAGGAAAATAAAGAAAAAGACTGAGATCAAATTTTGTGCCCTGCAGTGGCCATTTGTACATTAAATATTAAATTTAAAATATCACAGTCGCAAATACACACATACACACAGTGCAAAGAAGGAGGTTACCGTATTTTCTGGACTATAAGTTGCTCTGGAGTATAAGTCGCACAAGGCCAAAAATACATAATTGTGTAGAAAAAAACATACATAAGTCACACTGGAGTATAAATCGCATTTTTTGTGGGTAATTTATTTTACAAACTACTTGACCAAAACAGACATTACATATCTTGGAAGGTGAGTTGTAACAATAAAAGAAGAGAAAGGGAACAGGCTGAATAGGTGTAAGATATGCTAACACAATGCTTATTCAGCTACACAAAAAATAAACATGAACACAAAAGGTGTCCACTGTTTATGTAAATCAGGGGTCTCAAACTCAATTTACCTGGGGGCCACCGGAGCTAGGTTCTGGGTGAAGCCGGGCCGCATCTTCAATGCTTTTGCTTCTGCTATACCCTACACTTTTTCAGTACTTTGGTTCCGGTTTTCCACACCAAAATATCCGATAAAACATTCCACTGTTCTCAAATATCTTAATTTTTATTTTTCTATACACAAAATAAATAAATAAAAAAATAAACAAATTAAGAATAAAGACAATAAATCAATCAATCAGTAATAAATAAGTAAAATAATAATAAAACAGAAAATGAGAAAAACGTAAGAAACCACATACAGTTGGTAGAGAAATTATTTTTTTCAGATTCAAATGTACAGTATTAACAGTTATTTAACCTTTGACATGAACATTAATGAAACTTAATAATTTGACCCAATTAGCAAGTTAGCATCGTACTCAATTCCATCTGGGAGCAGCGTGGTAACTTTAACAACATGTTTGATGAGATGCTTTATCTTGACGTGTATTTTCCCTTTTATTCCAAATCATTTCCTGCATTTATTTGTACCCAGCGTCATAAGCCTTTAGCTTCATTGCTAACCCAAAGCAAAAGAGGGCGGGGTAACAGGGTAGGGTAACAGTATGGGCGGGGCAAAATCATGTTAATTGTGTCCGGTGTGCACACAGCTTTAAGCTGTCATTTCAACATTAAACTTTGGTATCAAGGTGGGGGCCTCAAACTAGCGTCTCGCGGGCTGCATTTGGCCCGCGGGCTGCGACTTTGAGACCCCTGATGTAAATAAACAGTTTTTCATTTATAAGTTGCTCTGGAGTATAAGTCGCAGGAACAGCCAACCTATGAAAAAAGTGCGACTTATAGTCCGGAAAATACGGGAATCAAGATACTGTATAACACTTTGGGAGTTAGTAGGCAAGTGCATGTTTACACATTAATTTTCAAAATGAATCACTGAAGTTAATGCAAAAATGTCACTGGATGAACTGAACATGCAATTTATAGTAAAAAAAAGGCCTTACAGTGCTCATGATACCAAAAAATGAACAGCATTCAAAAGGTATTACTACTACATTCTAAATATTCTCATGGTAATTTCAATGTTCTTAAACAGCATTCCAAGCATTCTGATCGCATTTGGAAAAAGAAAAAAAACAACCTAGTCATCTGCCCCTGAAACATCCCTATTAAGCTTCGCCTTATTCACATCACATTCACTTCAGCGCCAAGGAAAAAAGCTGCCAAGTGAACTCCAACATTGGCCGCCGGCATGGATGGCACAGAGGTGCTGAAAAAGGTAGAACGCCAACACGGCCACTGAATCATCATCACTCGCCACTTCCGCGTTGCCAATTTACATCACATCATGTCACACACACAAAAAAAAAGAATCAGAATCAGAATCAGAAAAGGTTTATTGCCAGGTATGATCAAACACATACTAGGAATTTGTTTTGGTATAGTAGGTGCAGACACATTTATTAAAAAAGAATGAAAATACAAAATATACAGAATAACAGTATAAATATATGTACACAGTCTGTTTTTTGTTTGTTATTCCGGAAGTGCAGTCTGATTGTTTTTCCTAAGAGTCCAAACTGAGCGTTAATGTAACGCTGAATCATCATCACTCGCCACTTCCGCGTTGCCAATTTACATCACATCATGTCACACACACACGAAAAAAAAGAGCCGAACTTTTTACCAGCCTCTGGCGTGCACAGTACAGAGGTGCTGAAATCCAAGAAGAAACTCAAGCACCAGCCCCTAAAAGGGTTTGGGTCAAGTTTTACGGACAGGAAGCCCCACCTATTGTGTGGTGTTGTTCTTTGAGTAATGTAATGCGGTATATACAACAGAATGATCATTCACTTCCCCTTGCAGGGTGTCTTATTAGTTTGAGAAGAAAAGAACCGAAAAAGAGGAGAACACACCGTGTCTAATCATGCCCGCTCTGATTTGGTGGCCTTTAGGTAATATCAGAAACACGGAGCGGCTGAGCTATGACAAGCAGCAAAGCTACAAGATTACGGTTACAGCGTTTGACTGCGGCCAGAAGAGAGCAAAGGAGGACGTGGTTGTGCATATTGATGTCAAGCCTGTCTGCAAACCTGGATGGCAAGGTCAGAAATAACCAAACAAGTCTTCTCCTGTTCACACGTATTTTAATCTGTAAATGACAAAGCATATTTTACAGATTTTATAGCAGTCTAAAGCACACTAACACTGTGTTCTGAAATGTCTAAAACTTGAAGCCTGCTCTTTTTGAGCACATCTCTCTCCTCCAGGGAATTTGGTTTCATTTTAGAACGACAGTCTCTCAATGAAATCAAACCCCGAGGTACTGGAAAAAGCGAAACAAACCAAAATCTCTAGAGAGAAAGTTGACTTGGGAGTGTTCCGGCATTGGAACCAGACACTCTCCTGCTGCCTTACTTGTCAGCACTGACAGCATCTCACAAGTCCGACTCACCCAGGAATGAAGGAGGAAGTGAGAAAAAGATCAAGAATGAGAACTCAAGGGACGTAAGACGGAAACAAAGTGAAAGTGAAACAGAGAAACGGTGGTTATTCCTGCCGCCTTACGGTGAACCATTTAGCAAAACTGCACTACAGTCTTCTTTGGTGGTGTTGTCAACATCTACTCATATGTGAATGTTCCCAGACAGCCAGGAGAAAATAAGCTGAACCTAATATGAGAAATTCTGTAAATATACTTGTCGTGCAGTTTCATGCAACACTGCTTTAGGAGCTCGAACTAAGATGTGACTTTGAGCAGCACGGACAACTGAATGCAATAAGATGTGAGAAACTACAGTTACCTTGTGTCTGTACAGCCGAAATTTAACATTGGTGAAACCTAGAAGGTATTTTAGATGCCCTGCATTGAAAATGGCATCAATTCAATCCTATTAATCATATGATTTTTTTTCATCCACAAAAGCAGACCTATTATCATTGCATCTTTTCTGATATGTTGCAGATCAAACCACTAACTGTTAGTGTTTGGGTCGTACCGTACAGCAGTGATTTTCAACCACTGTGCCGCGGCACACTAGTGTACCTTGAGAAACCGTCAGGTGTGCCGTGAGGAATTATCCAATATCACTTTTTATAATTAACATTTATTAATCATCATTTGCAAATATGATGTCAATAGCCATTATGTCAATAGTATACATGGACCCAAATATTCCAATTCACTGTGGTTTATTTGCTCAAACGGAAAGAATTGAACAGGGATGGAATATTCCTTTAACCAATCCGATTGAGGTATCTTGTACCCGCTCAAACGGAAAGTTGTCAGGGTGCTTTCTTCTTCCTGGTGTTTTTCTTCTTCTGTTGTTTATTGGCGGTTGGCAAGCAGCTTTCGTATGCATTACCGCCATCTGTGGAACAGAATCTAAACCCTTCTATACGCCATTCACAAGTGCAGTTTTATTAAAAAAGAAAATATATATCTATATAAAACATGTCCTGAGTTGAATTATAAAATATTAGCAAGATTGAATTTGATCTTTTCCTGTTTAAATTGATCCCGGGTGTGTTCTTTCAGCGCATGCTCAGATATGACGTAACACGCAGATCCAGACGTTCTTCACTTTTAAAAATGGAGGCCAGCAATCGGCACTGGACTAAGCAAAGTTTGTTTTTGATTCAAACTAAATTTCAAGACTGGACAGACGAAAAACTGGCAATACGGAGTTATTCCAACAAGTGAAAGAAAAACTTGGGGAAGCCGGTATCACGTGATGTTGATGTTTACGTTTTACTGGGCATGCCCTATTGACTATTCTGTTTGATTTTCACGGCGCATCTAGACAAGAGATTGGAATATTCCTTTCTATGGATACCATTGTTTCCCGAAAGGTCATTTGGAAAGAGAAAAAGTGGTGATGTAAAAACGTGGCTACTGTGGAGTGTCTGTGGTGTAAAGACTGGCAGAGCAATGTAATATTGGTCCGTGTGGCAACACCTACCTTGTTCCTCCCATAGACTTATTGATGCACGTGTGAGGTCGTGGTGACATTTTGGAACATTTTTGGTTAGTGGTGTGCCACAAGATTTTTCCAATGCAAAAAACGTTCCGTGGCTCAAAACAGGTTGAAAATCACTGCCGTACAGGACCGAACCAATGACTTGATTAATCAAAACAACAAGTTTCAGATGAATTGACTAGTGACCATTTTTAATAAGTCTCAGAGGTCCTGCAATAGTGTACCAGAAAGTGTGTTGCACAAAGTGTAGACAGATTAAAAGTGTTTTTCAGTAATCCTTATCTGGAAACTCGCTGTTTTGTGTGTCTGTAGCTTTAAGACAAATGAGCTGAGTTTTCCCACTCTCCAAGAAGTACCATTGTGCACTTGATCCACTGTTTACATATACTATACATTGGGACCTTGGTTTGACTGAACTGATTTGGTCTTTTAAGGCTGGAACAAGCGGGTGGACTATGAGCCCGGGACCGGCAGCAAGCCCTTGTTTCCCAAGATGCACCTGGAAACATGTGGCGAGCCTTTGTCTGGCATAAAAGTGATGGTGGAGCTGCAGACCAGTCACATTGGGAAGGGGTGTGACCGGGAGACGTACTCTGAAAAGTCCTTGCAAAAACTCTGTGGTGAGTAGAAACAACAGAGAGGAGCGAAACAAAGAAATAGGTCGCATTAGAAGCCACTGATTTGGAATGACTCTTTGAAATACTGAGCTCCGACTTAGCTGCGGAGGGTGGCCACGATGTGAGACAATGAAATTTTAATTAAAAAGACCACATTACATTTGATGTCTCACTCCTTTCATTTCATTGCAATTTCCAGTATGTCATTGAAATCCCGGAGACTTGAATTTCATTTAATATTCTTAATTAAAGCTCAAAGGCCATTCCAAACAGACATGTTTCATTAATGCGTTTCATTACTACTCTGGAATTTCTTGTTATGAAGGAGAACTACTTTTGTTTGTTTATCATAATAACATTGTATTGTAAAAAAATCTGATTTTAATATTGACTTTTACATATTTTTATATGTTGATGGCAAGTCACCTTGATCATTAAAAGGGGACGATTATCCTTTTTACACTTTTCTGACCTATAAATGTAGTTAGAATGTTTTATTCTCGTGTTAAACAATACCAAAGTTTCTGATAATGAGGTTTGCGCATTTGAAAGTGAGCCCTCGGGTAAAACCGCCCCTTTGTGATGTCATAGAGGAGTGAACTTCCTTATATGGGCATGGCTGTACGCCAGATAGGCTCTCTGCTCTCCCCCAAGCTCTGCTCCTCTGTTTTTGTGTAAGTCATGGAGCAAAAGCGCTTGTCTGTGTAGCACTATAGAGTGTGCATACAGGAAGCGGGGTTGCTAACAGCCAATTCCCACCACAAGTAGTGGCTCTATGCGAGTTTTTTTAAACACTAGTAATCCCACAAAAAACATTAGACGTTACCGATGCTGTAGAAAACCTAATGCTAAAATGCTAAAGCTACTTACCATTGAGAGACGTCTCTTTTCTAACCTCTTAACCTCTTTTCTTGAGAAACTTCAGAGTCTCTACTTCTGGATGGGATTCAGGATTCAACCCATATGGCTGTATGTGAAAAGCGCTGTTTATTATCAACACCGTTTATCAACTCCTATAAAGTTGGGTTCGGCAGCTAGTGAAACAAACCGGAAGTTCTTATAAGCACTCGGGAGTGTGACCAACCACAGCTGAGTGGCCATACCTGAAGGCGAGCCGTGGGTGGAATACATTAAAATGGACCGTTTGTGCGGGAAGCACGAAATCCAAGGAAATACAGCTGATTAGGTGCAGATTCTGGAAGATTAGAAAGCTTTGTGTGCTGGTTATTGTGTGTAGCTGCTCTATATGAGTCCACAACTCAATACAAAAGCCCGAAAATTGGTCCCCTTCAAAGCTGTAATGGGAAGGAAGATGTCCATTGTTAGGTGACAATAGTGTATCAAGTTATTGACTCAACCTCGTCCTGAAAAGATTGACTCTTTCAGGTGAAAGGATGATAATAATGATCATATTCTATTTTACAACATTAATTATTGCCAAATTGCTCCCACAATATTTGCCTGCACGTTGTGATCAGTGCTTCTGCTCTCCATTCAGTTTTTATATTTTTGTTCCCTCTTAGGTGCAGCATCAGGGAGCACAGACCTCCTGCCCGCCCCGAGCCCAGCCGCAAACTGGACGGCGTCTCTTGTGACCGACAGTGGGCGTGACAGTGACCTGATCTATAAATTTGATGGGCAACAGGCAGCCAACGTTCCCGACCACGTTGTGCCCCAAAACCTGACAGATCAGTTCACCGTAGCAACATGGATGAAACATGGACCCAGTCCAGGACTCAGAGCCGAGAAGGAAACTTTGCTCTGTAACTCTGACAAAACCGGTGAGGATTTCACATTTGATAAGTAGTACTCAGAAGAATTCATTCAAATATAATATCATATTCTTAATATTTTATTATTTATTAAGATGCTAAAACCAATCAATGGAGGGTTTTTATAGAACACCAATTCCTCTTTCATTCATTCATTTTCTGCCGCTTTTCCTCACGAGGGTCGCATCGCATTTAATTGGTTCCAGACCCCAACGTGATAGTAGAAAGTAAAATTCCTTATTTAAAAGTTGAATATTTTTGTAGATAAAGCATAGACAACCTGTTTACAGTTTAACATTATTAGAGCCCTCTAGACCAGAGGTCTCAAACTCAATTTACCTGGGGGCCACTGGACCTAAGGTCTAGGCAAGGCTGGGTCGCATCAGGTTTTCAAAAAAAAAAAAAACGCATTTATTAAAAACAGAAAAATATACAAACTTTTTCAGTGCTTTGGTTCCGATTTTCTACAATAAAAGCTCTGATAAAACATTCCACTGTTCTCAAATATCTTAATTTTTATTTTTCTGCACAAAATAAGATGAAAAATAAATAAACAAATCAAGAATAAAGAAAATCAATCAATCAGTAATAAATAAATAAATATAATAATAATAATAAAACGTCAAATAATAAAAACTTAAGAAACCACATATAGTTGGTGGGTAGACAAATTATTTTTTTCAGATTAAAATGAACAAAGCATTATTAGAGCTCTGTAGACATGACAAAACACGACTATAGTCACATTTATACTCTTTTTATTTACAACATATTGCGCAACTGCAGGGTCTTGAGACACATGCTAACTCGCAAACTAGAGAGCTAACGACCTAAACGGTAGCCTTCAATTTATTTCCTTTAAACTTGAATAGCCAAAAACTTACCACTTCCACACCGATAGGGAGGATAACTATTAACAGTTATTTAACCTTTAACATGAACATGAATCAAACGTAATAATTTTTTCTGGGTACATGATACCATACAGCATCCATATCAAACTTGCGTGGGCCGCACTAACATTAAACTTTCATATCAAGGCGGGGGCCTCAAACTAGTGTCCACATTTGGCCCGCAGGCCGCGTGTTTGAGACCCCCGATATACAGGATATTATAATTTGGCACCAACAGAAATGTTAAATATGATCAAAAAGATGTGTTAAAATGCTCATAATTATTCACATTTGGATTTATCTATCCATCCTTAACGATGCCGCTTGTCTTCATGAGTTTTGCAGGTGAGCTGGAGCCTATCACAGCTCAATCACAAGGTATACAATAACAACCAGCCATTCACAATCAAAATTAAGAGTTTGCAATAAGATTTGTATTTAATAAATAGCATATACTGTATATGATGGGGTGTGTTGTGAGAGAATGACAACGATACAAGGTTATCTCTCCTATTCAATCTGCCGCCGCTATCACACTTCCTGGTTGGTGAAAGAAAATACATAGCGTAACATCCCCGCTCTGATTTGAATGTTGTCACTGTATATGTTTTATATAAACCCAAACCACACAGCCTACGTGGAGACGGGGCGAGACACATTCTCTTCCAATTCAGTATAGCAATATTGAAGTCCGTACATGTGTCACTTCCCATGATAGATGTCATTTTTCAAAACATGTTGTATAGAAATGTGTTCAATTGGAATATGGCATGTTGAGTTTACCAATGTAGTTATGTCATTTCACACAGCTGGAAATGATGATAGAACACACACACACCTACACACACACACACACACACACAAAATATTAGGTGCAGTGTTTTTATTTCTAACCGTATATTTGCTGTTGTCTTTTCAGAAATGAACCGCCACCATTATTCTCTTCACATTCACAACTGCCGCCTGGTTTTCCTGCTTCGAAGAGATTTCAGCCAGCTTGATACTTTCAGACCTGCTGAATTCCACTGGAAGCTGGAACAGGTGAGGTGTGTGTGTGTGTGTGTGTGTGAGAGAGAGAGAGGGCATAGATTCAGGGTGATTTTGCACAGTGGGTGAAAAGCTATCAATTTTTTGGGTCGTGAAGGGAGAGGTTGTCTATTCTCATTACCGCAGGCCCTCACCTGCCCACATTTCTTCACACTCTCTTCTGCTCGTTGGAGGAAAAGGCCTCTACTTTGTTCACTAAATCCCCGGTGTAGCCGCGGTGGAAAGACTGTTTAGTCACGGAGAATAACTTTGCCAGGAGCAGTGCACACATTTGGACTGTTATTGTCAGTGCTTTTATGGATCGGGTTGTTGTCGTTTAGGGTTGATGCCTTATGGATTGTTGGCATTTCCTGTTTCTTTACCTGGTGATTTTTCCATCGTGTCTCTGTGCTTCCATTCAATTAGTTAAATTTCGTCGTCATTGCTCCTTCGCTCTATTGCGGATTTTAAAACAATTAATACATTTTTGCAGGCTGCATGTTGGAGGAGTGGTAAGGTGCAGGCCACACAGCTAGGAGACCCAGGTTCTCACCCAAAGTCAGCTGGGATAGGCTCCAGCATACCCGCGATCCTACTGAGGATAAGCGGCATAGAAAATCAATGGATGGACTAAAGTAACACATCTTAGATCTGAATGTAATAGAACATGATGGAAGTGGAACACAAATGCCGTCTACTGTGGCAACTCAAGTCATAACTCCATAAATATTTCCTTAGTAAAACCAAAAAAAAACATAAATAATACAAAAAACTTGTAGTGTTAAGTAACATATGTTATTATTTCATAATGAGGCGGGTGTCGATACAACTTGCTGACATGAGTGTTTTGGAATTGTTGGTATTTGCTGAGAGTTGAGCCACAATATCCTTATCTTCCGTTTCCAGGTCATGTGATCATTTGGTCACTGCAAGGAATAACATATGATGTGACAAAGTATTTCCACACTGTGGCACCGCTCAACTACCACTTTCTCGTCTTATTTAGCTAGCTTAACATAACTAATAAATGTTTAGAGTGGAGGGTTAGCACACAGACCTCACAGCTAGGAGGACCAGGGTTCAATTTCACCCTCAGCCATCTCTGTGTGGAGTTTGCATGTTCTCCCCGTGCGTACGTAAGTTTTTTTCAGGTACTCCGGTTTCCTCCCACATTCCAAAAACATGCTAGGTAATTTGGCCACTCCAAATTGTCGTAAACACATATTAGCATTGGGAGAGTTCCTTATTGTTTTTTTTTTTGTTTTTACTGTCTGTCCAGTGGGCTGTATGGTGGACGAGTGTGTGTGTGTGTTCAATTTCCCGCTCTGGCATCTTTATGTTGAGTTTGCATGTTCTCCCCATGGGTGCGTGGGTTTCCTCGCACATTCCAAAACCATGCTAGGTTAATTGGCCACTCCAAATTGTCCATAGGTATGAATGTGAGTGTGAATGGTTGTTTACTAAATGGGTGTTTTAACACTATTAGAGCACTCTAGAAATGAAATAACACCCCTATAGTCAACCTTGCAATATTACCCAATATAGTAGACACATCTTGGCATTGGGAAAGTTCCTTATTGTTTCTTTTTTGTTTTTACTGTCTGTCCAGTGGGATGCATGGTGGTGTGTTCGATTTCCCGCTCTGGTATTTGAGACCCCTGGTTTAGCAGATTATGGAGGATTCCTAGGAATCCTAGGAATCCTAGCGGTGTGTATGTATTTGGGAGCTTAGACAAATGTTATCTGCCCATGATTTTTAATGTACCGCAAACCATATTAAATCAGTTTTCTGTACCAATGAGAATATTTGAATATGTTCTGTGCTATCTCCTGCAAGCATGTGTGCTATTTCTGGTAACCCACATGTGCTACCTGTGATGTTTTCATGCAGGAAATATTTTTTCTCTCAAAAGTATACTTCCCAAGTAGGGAGCTAATGCACTGGGGTGTTTTGTTAGTAGATTAGTAGCCAAGACACGCGTTAAAGTCACATTTTCTTTCTTTTTTGTGTCCTATAACATCTCATAGTTACATCCACATTGATAAATAATACTGATGGTGTTCATTTGCTCTCTCAGAGGCAATTTAGGATGGACCCTGGAGGAATCATGTTCAGCTTAAATGACTGTGAAGCAATAGACGGAGCATTTCCTTTCATTTGTGTGCAGCCGAATGGGTTGGATATGTGCGTGAAATTCCCGCCTCTCGCCCGAAGACAGCTGGGATAGGCTCCAGCATGCCCCTTGTGAAGATAAGCGGTAGGAAATGAATGAATGAGTGAATGGATAGTTAAAAGTAGCGGAGTTGACTAGAAAGCAGGCCAATTAGGATCATATGTCAATAAATGAACGACACGGTGATGAGTGTGGCATAATAAGTATTAATTAGCAGTACAGTCGAGAGCTGCAGTGCTGGCAAGGTCAGTGAGATTTGTGACGAGACAGACGAGGGGAGGTAGGAGGCGACGATACCGCATGTCAGAGCCGCCTCTCACTGTCCTCGTTCCTCTTGCACTTAGGAAGGACACTCAATGGCTTCCGCTGCAACTCCATTTAGCTGTATTGATTTTTCAATTCTCACCCTGGAGAGGAGGAGCAGAGAGCCATGAAAGAAAGTCGGCAAAGAGAGAGAGACAGAAAGACAGAAGCCTCCATTTGCCAAGTAGATCGAACACTGTGAAGGAATGTCACGTCTGATGGAAACCTTTACACACACGCACACACACACACACCCGCCTGTCTACAACAAACTTATGCTCCCCTTTTCTTACTGCACACGTAAATAAATGACTCAGTCAGGCACAAGGCCAAATACAAATCAAGATACACACTTTAAGCCTGTTCAATAAAGAGGAATAATTCACATACAAAAGACACCTCAAAAGGAGAACGTCTTTTGTCTGCGTTTGGTCTTTTTATCCATAAAGTTTGAGTGAAAAGTTTGCCAAGCTTATTCTTATGTGGCCTTGATGCTTAACGTTTACAAATGAGGGCTGCTTGGACCAAGAAGAGACGACAGAGCAAAAAAAAAAAAAAAAAAAACTTTTATTTTTTACTTTTATTTGTATTTCTTCCAAGTTAAGCCAAGAGAAAGGAACAGTTATTGGAGCTGGCAGCTATTTGGATGCACAATTAAGCGCACTGCGATGGCGATCACATGTCGTGAATCGGCAGATAAGCGTTCCAATTTTACTCTCTGGAACGCAGCTGCATGGACCTCATGTAGTTTATCATTATACGGCTGAGTTCAATTAGCGTTGCTGAAGGTTGGGAGTGGTGGAAAATTAACCCCCACCCTCGTCTGCAAGGAATCTTCATTTATCTGCTTTATCTTACCTAGCTTGCGAGTGCTTGTTGTTGCCTGTGCTGTGCTGATTAGAAGCATCCTGTTGTTTCCAAACAGATGGGATGGATTGTTTGGGTGCTGGAGTTAGACTATTGAATGTGCTCGTACGTGTGCAAATTAAAGTCCATTATTTAGTTCCATCTCACACTTAACAGTCTTAACTGATGAAAAAGTTAACTGCAGAAGTGTCATTCTTTATGCAGTTGCTTGGAAAGATAACACGCACAAGTATGATATTCACTAAGTTTAGAAAGAAAGTGGACAGTATAATATGGACAGTACTGGACAGACATCCATCCATTTTCTATACCACTTATCCTCACGAGGGTCACCAGCCAATCACAGGGTACATATATCTTCACTCGCTAAATGTACTGCAAAAAAGGTCAGTAAGGATAATTCATAATGCCGCCTAACTCCTTATTTCTAAAATCACAAATACTTAAACTTTCTGATATAGTTCATCTTCAAACAGCTAAAATAATGCATAAGGCTAAAAATAAGCAATTAGCTAAAAATGTCATCCAATACTTCTCTACAAGAGAGGAGAAATATGATCTCAGGGAAGAAGTACATTTGAAACACTTCTATGCTAGGACTACGTTATGCTAGCCATAGCATTTCAGTATGTGGAATCAAACTATGGAATGGATTGAGTAAGGAAATCAAACAATGCACAACGATGAGCCAATTCAAGAAACAATACAAGCAGTTAATGTTTGCTAAATACAAGGATGAAGAGTTTTGAACCAGTCATGAT
Source organism: Doryrhamphus excisus (assembly GCF_037039965.1). Classification (NCBI taxonomy): domain Eukaryota; kingdom Metazoa; phylum Chordata; class Actinopteri; order Syngnathiformes; family Syngnathidae; genus Doryrhamphus; species Doryrhamphus excisus. The sequence goes on from NC_136362.1 coordinate 20,660,620, forward strand.
GTGCTATATATATCACTATATTGACACTTACTATGGTACCCATTATGTCATTGGATGATCATATCACCTTGTACTGCAATACAAGGTACATTATTAAAAAAACAAAACAAAAAAAACTTAAACTGTATTATAGAAAGCAGGAAGTGAACAAATGTAACAGTTACTGATTGTAAAAGTACCAGATGGAGGGGTACGATTTAATAAACTTTGCTTCTTCCTACTCCTTTTGAACATGTGGAACATGCAAACTCAACATAAAGATGCCAGAGCGGGGAATCGAACACACACACACACTCGCCCACCATGCAGCCCACTGGACAGACAGTAAAAACAAATAAGAAACAATAAGGAACTCTCCCAATGCTAAGATGTGTCTACGTCTATGTCTACTATATTGGGTAATATTAGTGCATGGTTGACTATAGGGGTGTTATTTCATTTCTAGAGTGCTCTAATCATGTTAAAACAGCCATATAGTAAACAACCATTCCCTCTCACATTCATACCTATGGACAATTTGGAGTGGCCAATTAACCTAGCATGTTTTTGAAATGTGGGAGGAAACCGGAGTACCCGGAGAAAACCTATGTACGTACTGGGAGAACATGCAAACTCCACACAGAGATGGCCGAGGGGGGAATCGAACCTGGGTCTCCTAGCTTTGTGGCCTGCACGCTTACCACTCGTCCAACATGCAGCCTGCAAAAATGTATTAATTGTTTTAAAATCCGCAATAGAGCGAAGGAGCAGGGACGACTGTACTCTTATGTTACTTAAGAAATTAAACTAATTTTTAATTAAACACTCGTCCACCATGCAGCCCACTGGACAGTAAAAACAATAAAGAAACAACAAGGAACTCTCCCAATGCTAAGATGTGTCTATGTCTATGTCTACTATATTGGGTAATATTAGTGCAGGGTTGACTATAGGGCTGTTATTTCATTTCTAGAGTGCTCTAATAGTGTTAAAACACCCATTTAGTAAACAATCATACCATGTGAACTTGACAAAACCATGAACCGTGCTATAGGGTGTGTGCATATGTCTTAGACTTGTTAAATGTTTACAGATATATTTGTGTACACACGTTTCACAGTATACACATACTGTACATAATTACAGTCATCCTTCTCCACTATGTGGTTCGAATTTTCTATTATTAGCAAAAACATGTGCATATTTCAGCAAATATGATGTAATTGTTTTGCTTAAATTGCCTCCTTTAAGCACTTGATTTATGATATGTACTGTGGAGAGTTATTGTCTTTGTGCTGAGAGCTTGTGTGTGTTTAAGTGTGCCTGGCAAAGGGCCATTTTATGGCATTGCCCTTCACTTAGAGACCACTCAGTACATGCTGTATGTTGTTTATTCTGTAAGTACTACATAAGCTTTCACTCAACATATTTAAGTCTCCATGGCTTTATGTCTCCATCTTGTATTTTATCTCTCTATCCCTCTTACGTCCTGCCTCTGCCCTCCAGGGCCAAAAGTATTTCCAAATGAATTCAAACTTGCAATATATTGTTCTACATTAAATAAGAGACACAAGTATTGAAAGATGAGTCATGATTTGGAATGAAAGGCTACTTCAGAATCATTTGATGTCGCTCCTCTGTACCTCCGTCGTAAATATGTCTTGGAAGATCTTTGCACAAGATCAACGATGCTATCACTGCTGTTTTATTTTGTGCAATAAAACACTGCTATTGCATGGTTACACGTCCTACAAAGGGATAATACAGAAGGCTTTTATTGTGTTTAAAGTTTTATGTGAGGGATAGAAAGAAATAAGCTGGAAATGAAATTCTTGATCTAACATACTGTAGTCCAAACTTAAAGATTCCATATTATACTATTTTACAACGATTTTAAATAAGTCTCAGAGGTCCCATAGTATTGTATTGAAAGCGTGTCAAGTCTTGATGCTGAATTTTCGACAGTTTAAAAGTGATTTTTATCTTTGCTACTGGGAATACGCTGGTTTGTGTGTCTGCAGCTTCAATACTAATGAGCTGTTTGCCCACGCCTGTCTTAGATAGTGTGTGTGGCTCCAACAAGCACTATATCCACTATATGTATATGTATATGTATATGTATATGTATATGTATATGTATATGTATATGTATATGTATATGTATATGTATATGTATATGTATATGTATATGTACATGTACATGTACATGTACACGTACACGTACACGTACATGTACATGTACACGTACACGTACACGTACACGTACACGTACACGTACACGTACACGTACACGTACACGTACACGTACACGTACATGTACATGTACACGTACATGTACACGTACATGTACATGTATATGTATATGTTTATGTTTATGTTTATGTTTATGTGTATGTTTATGTATATATATATTAGGGTGCATCAAATTTGAATGGGAAATTTTAAATTCATAATGTCAATTTGGCTGGCATTCCATTTTTTTCTAATGAACATAAAAATGTCTTTTGCAAAGTTTTGAGGAAATCCATTGAGATTTAGGGGTGCCACCTCACACATAAACTTTTGTAAAATTTTGGAAAATGTGCAATTTCTAGTCTAATTGCCAAAAAGTTGACCTGGAAATGTTGAGTACAATGAACTTGTATACAGCATCATTTTCTATAGGGTTATCAAAGGGGGCCCAGACCAAAGACCAGAGGGCAGCATCTTAGGAGAGCTGGTAGGTTGTGCTGCACAGTGCCTAAAATAATAAATGGACAAGTGTATATCAGATTATCTAGAACTACAGTACTACTCTCAATAAATATGAGGCATCAGTAATACTGTCTACTCTATATTACTGTTGTTGATGTTATGCTTGCTCAGCTATTAGCTAACAGTCATTAGCAAACTGTAGCTAGCTAATGTTAGCTACAGTAGAGGCAATGAGCACCAAATACCTATAAATATGACTACAAATCATTCAGATTACAAAGACAAAACCACAAATTTGGTAGTAATATGTAATAGGAGTATAAATACCAACAAAAAAACATAAAGATCACCTCAGAGCTGCAGTCTTTGCTGACCTCAAATCTCCATGGCGACCATTGAACTGTTCACCACTTTATTCCACAAAAACAGATGTATGGTGGCACCCCTAAATAATCATGGATTGGAAAAATATTGGAACACTTTTAGTACCCAGCCATATCAAAATTCAATAATTGTGTTTTTTGATGTACCCTAATTTATATATATATATGCAATTTATATGTACTATATGTATATGCACTATATGTATATGTATATGCCTCAGAAAATGGCATTTTGTGGCATCTTTTTATTTGACACTCACAACAAGCTTGTCAACGCATTGGAAATCACAGGTCAGTTTTGTGTATAACTGTATAACAATGTAACAGTCCGAGTCACGGCATCATCTTACAAATAACCCAAAACTCATCGCACAGCAACTTAGCACTCAAAAGGTACACCTGATAAATATACAAACATGTTCCAATACGAGTTTGTCAATCAGCCGTAATCCTCCTGTGATTAGCTGGCGACCCGTCCTGTGTGTACCCCAACTCTCGCCAGAAGTCAGCTGGGGTAGGCTCCAGCATACCCCCACAACCCTAGTGAGGATAAGCGGTATAGAACATGGATGGATAGATCATCTCCCTACGTGAGACATGAACACACATGTCTTTCTCTTTTCTGTGCTTTTAAAATATATAAAAGCAGTTATAAAGAGGCAGCTAATTCATGCACGTAATGGGACACATGCAAAGCCTGCTATTAAAACAGCTCCAACAGCGTTTTATCATGTTATATCCATGCTGTAATCATGTAGTAATGGGCACATAATATGCAATACCTACCTTAACTATTATTACATCTTTAACTATGTTTTTTTTCATTTTTGCTGTTGTTTTTTTGTTTAATTTAATTTCTAGAATGTGCCACAGCCCAATAAAAAAGTAACCATGGACTGTATGTGGGCCCCAGGCCATAGTTTTGACACCCGTGGCCTATTCCCCCAAAAGTTGCATAAACAAGTGAGGTACTGTAGATGGTGCTGGCCATAAACAATCACAGATTGCCATTATAACATCATAAAAAGTACATTTTTCATCATAGACAGCATATAGGTTATTCTATAAATTGGGAAATATGTTGTTTTGCACAAGAGATGATCAATCAATGTATATGGAAACACCGTACAGAGGCAGAAGGGAATACTGTATTTGAATTGAGCTGGCTGCTGTAATGTTCTAATACCTTCATAAGAAGATTATGTTTTTGCCTTCTTGTTTGTTTGTCTGTTTTACAGGATTATCCTAAAACCACAAAGTCAGTTCAATGTATATGACCAATCATAGCACCAAAGCTACTTACTATGTCGTCCTTTCATTACTGCAACTCCTATGTCCTCTTTTCCACCAAACAGTATAGTTTGGTAAACAATTTTGTGTCTTCATTTAAAAAACAAAATACAAGCGTGTATCGGACATCCTTCTGTTAGGGTTGCACTTCCTTAAGAGCGAGGCTGGACACACACAATTAGAGCTTCCACACAACGGCATGCAATGTGCAATGCACAATTTATCTGACAAAACGTCTTTGTGGAACTCCAACGATACCTTGCATTGTGTCATGTCGCTGTGATGTCACTCGATTTAAGTACTGAAGCAGCTATGTCATCCCACCTACACACCCTATGTGGACCCTGAAACCAGATCAGAGACAAGTGTGTTCAAGTAACACCAATGTAATCAAACAACAGACGAGCTCACTGATATATATTTTTTTAATGCACTCTTCGAAGCGAGGTATTGGTGCTGTAATTTCCACGACTTTTTTTTCTTAAACTGCTCAGATGGGTATAATGCATTATAGTAAGAAATTTAAATTAGGGCTGTCAAAGTTAACGCGTTAAAAAAAAAAAAAAACATCCATACATACCTCTACCTCGGAGAAGGTGCGTTCAATGACCATCAAAAAATGGAAAAAATAAAATAAATAATATTTATATTATATAATATGAAATTATATTTTAAATTATATAATATTTAAAATAAAAAATATAAAAAAAATATTTAAAATAAAAAATACAATAAAATAAAAAAATATCAGCTCAAAAACTTCCCCTGGTTCCGAAATTGATATACTTTTACATCAAATTTGATGTAATTATTGTGGTAGTTGCACATTGAATCATTTAGCACACAGAGATTTCCCCTACTTATTATAGATAAAAACCTATGTATTTCTATCTGTGATTTAATGTGATTAATTGTGAGTTAACTATGGACAAAGTGCAATTAGTAGCAATCAAATATTTTAATTGATTGACAGCCCTGGTTGAAATACTTTTTTTAAATGTTAAACTCGTATTGGTACTTATTTTTTGTATTTCGTAGCAATCATTTTTGACCGTGTATGTCTTTTTATGACATGAACATGTCTGGTTTATAGTCCGGTGAAGCTAAAACAGCGGAAATTAGGGTGTATATCTTGGAATAATATAATGTTACTTATGAACAGTCCTGTTGGTGAGTCAACACGGAGGACATACTGACAGCCAAGACTTGCAGAGACACACAACTTAGCAGTCATTTCCATCGGCACTAAGCCAGACAGCTTTTAAAAGCCAATTAATTATGCTTGTCTACTCAACTGCACATCCAAACCCTGAGCATGCGCTGGTGAAACCGAAGCACGGGCATCTAAATTGACATTAGGCCTCTGCATTAGCTTTGTGTGCATCATTTGATCAGGGTGCACTTAGTATCACAACTTTTCACTTTCTAATTCAAGTAGTAAACATTCAATTCTTAAAAACACATTCTTACACAATCAAAGCATTGGTTGTCAAGAGGGAATTATTTTGGGAAAAGCTAATTTACTTTGTAGACACGTTCCTGGAAAAACAACACACACCTCTAGGGCGTGGCTTGATTGTTTACGTCCTCTTGGGCTTTTTCTATTCTAGTATGATTGAGTCCCATTACCCATAAATGTGTTGTTGGACGAGTTTAGTGTGGACGAATTTGTGAGGGTTGACCATCAAACACCTTTGGGATGTTCTGCATCATTGAGTGAATGCTCTAATTAACACTTCTATTTAATTAACCACTGAGTCTTGTGTATACTAATACAGTAATCCCTCATTTATGGCAGTAATTGGTTCCAGCTCTGACTGACATAAGTGAATTTCCATGAAATAGGATTTCTTTTTTGTAAATTAAATATTTTAATAAACTTGTTGAGAACCTAATAACACCTTCACACTTGCATTGCCAATATAGTAGATCAGAGGTCTCAAACTCAATTTACTTGGGGGCCACTTACGCTTGGGTCTGGGTGAGACTGGGCCGCATCAGGTTTTCCAAAAAAAAAAAATGTATTCATTAAAAACAAAAAAATTTGAAAAACTTTGGTTCCAATTTTCTACAAGAAAAGCTCTGATAAAACATTCCACTGTTCTCAAATATTTTACTTTTTATTTTTCTACACAAAATAAGATGAAAAATGAATGAACAAATCAAGAATAAAGAAAATCAATCAGTAATAAAAAAAAATAAATATAATAATAATAATAAAACGTCAAATAATAAAAACTTAAGAAACCACATGTAGTTGGTGGGTAGACAAATGATTTTTTTCAGATTAAAATGAACAAAGCATTATTAGAGCCCTGTAGACATGACAAAACACGACTATAGTCACATTTATACTCTTTTTATTTACAACATATTGCGCAACTGCAGGGTCTTGAGACACATGCTAACTCGCAAACTAGAGAGCTAGCGATCTAAACGGTAGCCTTCAAGTTATTTCCTTTAAACTTGAATAGCCAAAAGCTTACCACTTCCACACGGATCGGGAGGATAACTATTAACAGTTATTTAACCTTTAACATGACCATTAATCAAACGTAATAATATTTTCTGGGTACATGATACCATACAGCATCCATATCAAACTTGCGCGGGCCGCACAAACATTAAACTTTCATATCAAGGCGGGGGCCTCAAACTAGTGTCCTGCGGGTCACATTTGGCCCGCGGGCCGCATGTTTGAGACCCTTCTAGTAGATAGTATCCATTGTATGTTAATTCAAACAAATCAAATCTGGCACTTTTATGTGTATGTCTCATCGATAATTACACTAACATTACTGACACCCAGTGACCAGTGGAGAATACGAGATAGGGACGACTGTAGTTGCCAGGTGTATGGTCAACTAGTGGCATGGGCCTCTAAATAGGACCAGGTTAAAGAACATTGACATGAAAAAACTCCACAAAGTGACAATAAAACATCGTCCTCATGGCATCAATGTCATCACCATAGCATCCAGCAGCTTTATTTACCTTTGCATGCGCTTTACAAACAGCTGTTGGTGTGAGAGTGTTATTTACATTTTATCCGTTCCATTTTCTCATGCACCCCAAGTCATTATAAAAGATTAAAAATTAAAATAAAGACCATAATTAAAGAAGTTACTGTAATACTTTCATTTACCAAGTACAATATACAGTATAATACAGTTTAATAGAATTCAAAATATCATAAATCACTGTCATATTCACTGACAAATGAGTTTCAATGAGTTCATTCATGAAATATAGTAATATTCATTGAAGTATAGGTTCTCCTTGATTCCCATGAATATCTTCCAGTATTTTGTATACATGGCAACCCCCTATGCAGCATGAATGGGTCTTGTTGGTGCACCTAAACCTCCAAATCGTTTAGCGGTCTGCAGGTTAGAACACGTAGTGTACAGCAGTAATAGCATATTTTTGAACCACCTTTTTGAACCCCCCATGCGGTATGAATGGGTCTTGTTGGCGCACCTAAACCTCCAAGTCTTTTAGCGGTCTGCAGGTTAGAACACGTGGTGTACAGCAGCAATAGCATATTTTTGAACCCCCTTTCTCGTCCTAATTTGGGATGCAGACGTGCTAAAAAGCAGAATTTGAAATGACACAAGTTCAAGTTGGAGTCGAGTGAAAACCCATCAGGATGTTTGGGTTCTCGCCAGTGTTTGTCACTTATTTGATGCCTTTTAATGGACAGCACATTAGAATGAAAGCTCATTAGCTGTCAGCAGCTGCCGGAAGTAAACGATCCATAAATGATAAGATGAATTTTCAGCTGAAAAGGAGCCTCAAGGAGGAAATTCCGGTGGAGGCCAGCAGCAGTCCTGACGTGGAAATCAGTCGTACTGCTTGGGTATGGGGGCGAAAGACTAATGGAAGAAAGTTCTCCTATGTTGTTCTATTCAGCAACTACCTGTTGATGCAGTCGATACAAAATAGTCTTGTTGCCTAGTGACCGACTCTTCTCCTCCCCCTTCCGCAGATTTGTGACAAAGAGTGGCACTATTATGTGATCAATGTGGAGTTTCCAGCTGTGACTCTTTTTGTGGATGGAGTGACCTATGAACCCTACCTGGTGACCGATGACTGGCCGATCCACACCTCAAAGATCGATACGCAGCTCACAGTGGGCGCCTGTTGGCAAGGTTGGTGTGTGTGCATGTGTGTGTATATGATCGGTGTGTATTGTATATATTGTATTTAAATATCCAACTATTTACATCAACATCAAGAAAACGTCACACAATGGAATATAACTCAAAATATGCAAAACTAAACAGGTTTTTGCTAGTGTTTTGTATAAGGATTGGCTTTTTTAAGTGTTTCAGTTTTGTTTCCTGCTGATGATTTCCATCATCTTTTCCAGCTTACTTGTGTGTCTCCCACCCTTTAGTCCCCCTTCTGCTTAGTATGGACGCATGCATACACACATTTTGACCAATCAGTGAGGCGTCCAGGAGGCATCCTAACCAGATGCCCAAGCCACCTCATCTGGCTGCTCTCATTGCGGAGGAGCAGCGGTTCTATTCTGAGAATTGTTCTTGCCTTATCTCTAAGGGAGATCCCAGCCACCCTACGGAGATAACTCATTTCGCCCGCTTGTACCCACAATCTTGTCCTTTCGGTCACTTCCAATAGCTCCCGACCATAGGTGAGGGTAAATTGAGAGCTTCGCCTTTCAGCCCACAATGGACCGCACCACGGTGCACCAATTCACCTGTCAATCTTCCCTCACCAAGGTACACCAAGGTACTTAAACTCCTCCACTTGGAGCAGGATCTCATCCCCCCACCTGAAGACACGAGTACTTAAAGAATTAGAAACAACTAGGCGTGTCACAAGATCTCGTACCACAAGACACAATCTCACAAGATTCTTGACGTAGACATTAATCTTCCATGGTAAAATAAAGAGAACATCATTTCCCCAACATTTCATTCATTCATTCATTCATTCATTTTCTACCGCTTTTTCCTCACGAGGGTCACGGGGGATGCTGGAGCCTATCCCAGCTGTCTTTGTTTTAGACCAACAACCATTCACACTCACATTCATACCTATGGACAATTTGGAGTGGCCAATTAACCTAGCATGTTTTTGGAATGTGGGAGGAAACCGGAGTACCCGGAGAAAACCCACGCATGCACGGTGGCACGGCGGTCTAGTGGTTAGCGCGCAGACCTCACAGCTAGGAGACCAGGGTTCAATTCCACCCTCGGCCATCTCTGTGTGGAGTTTGCATGTTCTCCCCGTGCATGCGTGGGTTTTCTCCGGGTACTCCGGTTTCCTCCCACATTCCAAAAACATGCTAGGTTAATTGGCCACTCCAAATTGTCCATAGGTATGAATGTGAGTGTGAATGGTTGTTTGTCTATATGTGCCCTGTGATTGGCTGGCCACCAGTCCAGGATGTACCCCGCCTCTCGCCCGAAGACAGCTGGGATAGGCTCCAGCACCCCCGCAACCTTTGTGAGGAAAAAGCGGTAGAAAATAAATGAATGAATGAAAGAAGGTTGTTTGTTGCCATTAATCTTTCTGAAAAGCAAACTCCAGGCTCATACTGGTGGATTGGGGCTCTGTATTCATTTAGTGCCATTAGTTTGATGTCTTAATTTTGACACAATACATCATAAATAAGCTAAATGACATTGCTGTAATGTATGCCAGGCTTAAGAGACTCCCTGTCTACTGGTTGCTAGTCTTGCGATACCCGATACCTGTATCTACAATGGATTAGCTAAGGATTTATGGCTGATTCTTATCGATCCACGAAGCTGCAACTGATGCAGCCACATCTCTAGCTTGTCCAAGCGGATATCCAGTCACATCGGTTTGTAGTTCACAATCCTAATCATTTTTCAGTTGTCAATATATTGTAAATCATACATGTTTTGGTCTTGGTGGGTGGAGGCGGGGCCGGTAGCATACACACAGAGTTTAGCAATACATGGTTTGTCTATATATGCCCTGCCTTTGGCTGGTGACCAATCCAGGGTGTACCCCGCCTCTCGACCGAAGACAGCTGGGATAGACTCCAGCATACCGGCACCCTAGTGAGGATAAACGGCATAGAAAATAGATGGATGGATGTAGACCAGGGGTCTCAAACTCAGTTTACTTGGGGGCCACTGGAGCTCGGGTCTGGGTGAGACTGGGCCGCATCAGGTTTTCCAAAAAAAAAAAACGCATTTATTAAAAACAAAAAAATTTAAAAAACTTCCAATTTTCTACAAGAAAAGCTCTGATAAAACATTCCACTGTTCTCAAATATCTTACTTTTTATTTTTCTACACAAAATAAGATGAAAAATAAATAAACAAATCAAGAATAAAGAAAATCAATCAAATAATAAAAACTTAAGAAACCACATATAGTTGGTGGGTAGACAAATGATTTTTTTCAGATTAAAATGAACAAAGCATTATTAGAGCCCTGTAGACATGACAAAACACGACTATAGTCACATTTATACTCTTTTTATTTACAACATATTGCGCAACTGCAGGGTCTTGAGACACTAACTCGCAAACTAGAGAGCTAGCGACCTAAACTGTAGCCTTCAAGTTATTTCTTTTAAACTTAAATAGCCAAAAACTTACCACTTCCACACAGATAGGGAGGATAACTATTAACAGTTATTTAACCTTTAACATGAACATTAATCAAACGTAATAATTTTTTCTGGGTACATGATACCATACAGCATCCATATCAAACTTGCACGGGCCGCACTAACATTAAACTTTCATATCAAGGCGGGGGCCTCAAACTAGTGTCCTGCGGGCCACATTTGGCCCACGGGCCGCATGTTTGAGACCCCTGATGTAGACCCAAGCTGGTGTATGGTCTCGTCTTGTGAACTGTAAGTCTTGTGACAACAAGTATGCAACAAGTATACAACAAGTATACAACAAGTATGCAACAAGTATACAACAAGTATACAACAAGTATACAACAAGTATGCAACAAGTATACAACAAGTATACAACAAGTATGCAACAAGTATACAACAAGTATACAACAAGTATGCAACAAGTATACAACAAGTATACAACAAGTATACAACAAGTATGCAACAAGTATACAACAAGTATACAACAAGTATACAACAAGTATAAACGTTCTGTTTTTAGAAAACGAAAAGAACAGGCTGGAAAATGATGACATCTCATGACAAACATTGAGCTCCTGCATCGGCTACTGCCAACCAGAAAATTATGTTTGAAGTCCACACGCACACACACACACACACACACAGTGAGAGAACGTAGGATGGAAAAATAAATAGAGATTAAGATGTATGCCTTGAGGCTGCAAGCATTTCTTTTGATATGGAAAGGCATGAGCAAAGTGGGTATCAAACAGGAAATGGTTGGTACCAGCAGCTGGGGGAATAAGAGGTAGACGTGATCACATTGGAGTGAATGGGAGGTGCCGTGCAATGGCTGTAATCATTATAAAAATGTGCTTTACGTGGGGGGTGGGGGCATAACAACAGCAGTGATCATCTGCTCTGCAGCTCGCCTTAATCACGCTTCTCACCTCCTTCTGTATTTTCAAAAAGCCTCCTTCCCGATGACATTTTGCTTGTCGTTTGAAATTCTTTTCATCCTCTGCTTGATTATAATTTTCTTTTTGTCATCATCGTTTCTTTGCTGCTTCGTACGCTCTGATTCTTCTCTCTGTGAGTCTCTGATTGTGAGAGAAGGCCCTGAAGGAAGGATTAGGCAGAGTGAATGGGCCACAACTTTGCCAGCTATTACATCCCAATGAAGCTGCCTTAAGCCTCACTAAGCTGCAACTGATAACTTTGCAGGCCATTAGTGAGCAAGATTGCCTTTCAGAGTCTCTCATTTCACGACCCCGCACCCCCCCCCCTCCCCCCTCTTTTTACTCGCAATCAACATCACAATAATGAAGTGTGTGGAGTTAAAGACATGCAAGTTCCTTTCACTGCCCGACAGCAAAAAGGAATTTGTCGCAGCATAACGTTCACAATATGCGGTTTGGTAGGTAGAATCCTGTTTGGATGGAAGCCTTAGTGTCATTCTCACTGTGGTAAAGACCCAACGGGTTTGTCAAGGTCTCTGTATAATAATGGTAATGGTAATGGTTTTATTTCATTTGAACATGCATCAGATTACAATTGAGTGCATCCCATAATCAGTTCCCAGTTCCACATGTCCAAAAGGAGTAGGAAGTAGCAAAATCCTACCCCTCCATCTGGTACTTTTACAATCAGTACCTGTTACATTTGTTCACTTCCTGCTTTCTATAATACAGTTTAAGTTTATTTTAAGTTTTTTTGTTTTTTTTTTTTAACAATGTACCTGGTACCGAAGTAGGAGGTGATATGAGCATCCAATGCCATAATGGGTACCATAGTAAGTGTCAATATAGTGATATATATAGCACATCATGACTGGTTCAAGACTCTTCATCCTTGTATTTAGCAAACATCAACTGCTTGTATTGTTTCTTGAATTGCTCATTGTTGTGCATTGTTTGAGGTCCTTACTCAATCCATTCCATAGTTTGATTCCACATACTGAAATGCTATGGCTAGCATAACGTAGTCCTAGCATAGAAGTGTTTCAAATGTACTTCTTCCCTGAGATCATATTTCTCCTCTCTTGTAGAGACGTATTGGATGACATTTTTAGCTAATTGCTCATTTTAGCCTTATGCATTATTTTAGCTGTTTGAAGATGAACTATATCAGCAAGTTGAAGTATTTGTGATTTTAGAAATAAGGAGTTAGTATGTTCTCTGTAGGCGGCATTATGAATTATCCTTACTGACCTTTTTTGCAGTACATTTAGCGAGTGAAGATTGCTTTTATAGTTATTAGCCCATATTTCCACACAATAAGTAAGATATGGTAGAACCAGAGAGCAATAAAAAGTGTGAAGGGATTTCTGATTGAGAACAAATTTTGCTTTCTTCAATATTGAAATATTTCTGTCCACCTTATGTTGTGTATTTGTAATATGAGGTTTCCAGCTCATATTTTCATCTATTGTGATCCCCAGAAATGTATTTTCGTTCACCCTTTCAATGTCCACACCATCTATTTGTATTTGCTGGTGCGTGTCCTTTCTGCTGTTACCAAACAGCATGATTTTAGTTTTACTTAAGTTCAAGGACAATCTATTATCATCAAACCATCTTTTTAGTGTAACCATTTCTTCTCTGACCTTTCTAATGATTTTGTCTGTACTCCCTCCAGAACAAAAAGCAGTGGTATCATCAGCAAATAATACCAGCTTTAAGTCTTTCGTGTCATTGATGTACAAGTTGAACAGTTTTGGCCCCAGTATTGACCCCTGGGGAACTCCGCACGTAATATATGAACTTGCAGATGTGTATTCTATTTATAGATGTGCTGTACGTATTGCTTCCTGTCAGCTAAGTAGCTTTTGACCCAGTTCAGAACTAATCCTCTTATTCCGTACCTTTCTAATTTAGTTATTAGGATGTCATGATTGATTGTATCAAAGGCTTCTGTCAGATCCATTAATACTGCGGCTGCACACTTCCTCTGATCTATAGCGTTAGTGATGTCCTCCGTAATTTTAATCAGTGGCATGGGGGTAGAAATATTAGCTCTGTATCCATACTGACTTTAGTAAATAACAAGTGCTTTGTAAATGAATAACTAGAAAAATACTTAACTTTTACACCTTTACCTCTTTACCACTTAATGTATTAGTGATGCATCGATTGGGATTTTATGCTGCAGATTCTGATACCAATCATTCATGATTGACATCAGCCTATATCAATACTGACCATATTTATTAACTGTACAGTTTTACAGGACAGGGGAACCGCCTGTAGAGTTTGTCTAAGGAGGGGCGGTCGCTTTGTGTGATTGGCCAATCACAGAGCATTAACAGTACACGATGACAGAGAATAAAGAGATGTACTCGTAAAAAAGGCATAATCCGTAACGGATACTCTTTTTCCATCCATCCATTCCCTGTACTACTTATCCTCACGAAGGTCGCGGGCATGCTGGAGCCTATCCCAGCTGTCTTCCGAGAGGCAAGTCGGCAATTAACGAGCATGTTTTTGGAATGTGGGAGGGCACGGGGAGGACCTGCAAACTCCACACAGAGATGCCTGAAAGAGATGCCTCAAACTCATTTTATCTTGAGTAAATCATGTTTACTGCATTATTGGATACTGTTCACATACTAGTAGTCAAATGTGTGTATTGGATTTTTGACATTTACTCATGATCACGTCACATTATGTGCAAGTGAAGTGCGTTTTGTTAGTGTAGCGCAGGGGTCTCAAACTCAATTTACCTGGGGGCCACTGGAGCTAGGTCTGGGCAAGGCTGGGCCGCATCAGGTTTTCCAAAAAAAACCAAAAAACGCATTTATTAAAAACAGGAAACTATACAAACTTTTTCAGTGTTTTGGTTCCGATTTTCTACAATAAAAGCTCTGATAAAACATTCCACTGTTCTCAAATATCTTCCTTTTTATTTTTCTGCACAAAATAAGATGAAAAATAAATAAACAAATCAAGAATAAAGAAAATCAATCAATCAGTAATAAATAAATATAATAATAATAATAATAAAACGGCAAATAATAAAAACTTAAGAAACCACATATAGTTGGTGGGTAGACAAATTATTTTTTTCAGATTAAAATGAACAAAGCATTATTAGAGCCCTGTAGACATGACAAAACACGACTATAATCACATTTATACTTTTTTTATTTACAACATATTGCGCAAACTAGAAAGCTAGCGACCTAAACGATAACCTTCAAGTTATTTCCTTTAAACTTAAATAGCCAAAAACTTACCACTTCCACACGGATAGGGAGGATAACTATTAACAGTTATATAACCTTTAACATGAACATTAATCAAACATAATAATTTTTTCTGGGTACATGATACCATACAGCATCCATATCAAACTTGTGCGGGCCGCACTAACATTAAACTTTCATATAAAGGCGGGGGCCTCAAACTAGTGTCCTGCGGGCCACATTTGGCCCACGGGCCGCATGTTTGAGACCCCTGGTGTAGCGCACCACAACTTTATTTAGAATACACACACAGATATTCAATACATAGATTTTATAACTATGACGGACAGAGGATTAAATGACCAATATATTTATTGTTGTAGTTTGCAGAAGTGCACATCATCATACAGAGAACTGTTCAAATGTTGTAACTAAATAAAGTAAGCAATATATTGGAAAGAGCTCTCACTGTGATGGATGTCATGAGATAAATTATTCAGCTTTAGCTCCCTTCTTCATTCGGGCCAATCAGCCTACACACCACACTGCAAATGTGACAGCAGCATCTGTAAAATGTGCAATAAAACTGTCCGGCTGCCCAGCTCACTGTATATAACAAAAGTGTGTGGGTTTCAAGCACAAACAAGGAAGGAAAAACATCCAAACGCTATCTCCTGAGGCAGGAAACAATTTAGGCTTTTATGTTTGACAGAAGAAGCGGAGCAGAGGCAAAAGTGCAAAGAAACTTCTTACAGAGAAGCTGCAAATCAGGGATTGCTAAGAAAGGCAGGCCACAACATGAAACGCTACAGCAGACAAACGTCGACCCACGGCAATGAATACTTGAAGAATCAACAAGAGTCCAAGGGGAGGGGTGACATGGATGCTTGTTGGAAGTGACACACTTTATCCACAGTGTTGCATGTTTGTGTTTATTCACGATGAAAGACGCGTTTCCTTGCTGTGACAGTATAAGAGCGTTCCAGGATAAGCATCCATTGCATCTGTCAGACTCAGGCTCACAATTCTTACGAGGAAGCATCAGAGGGGATATGTTGCTGTGCCAGATGTTGAGAGCCTGTTATATAAAATTGATGTGATTACTACTACAAGGGTGTGGGGGGGTCATAAATGAGTAAAACGCTGACATCTGTGCATGGTCATTGTGTATGTATTTATAGTTTATAGTCACATCCTTTGGTGGATTTGTGTATGAAACCTCTACCGGTGAATTATACATAATAAATGTTGCCTTTTTTTCTTTGCAATTGTCCTTTATTGACCCACTTCGAATTTTCCACAATGTGCTGAACCTCACCTTCTCTTATCTGCTTTCTCTACTTTCTCTTCATTTTTCTTATCTCTTCTATTCTCTTCCCTACCCACCGCCTTCCTCCTTCCCATTTAGGTGGTGAGGTAGCGACTCCGCGTTTCACCCAGTATTTCCATGGCAGCTTGTCGGGCCTGACAATCCGCCCGGGCCGCATTGAAACCCAGAAGGTTATCTCCTGTTTGCAGGCCTGCAAAGAAGGTCTTGATATTAACTCCCTTGAAAGCCTGGCTAAGGACATCAAGGTGTGTGGCTATTGTGGGGTGGGGTGAGCTGGGGGGGGGAGGCAAAACACCCCGCACATGAACGCACACACAGACTTTCCTTTAACAGACTTACTGTATTGTTATAGTAAGACTGTAGTTCCTCCACAAGTACTGTAAGCAAGACGCTCTCCTGTACATGGGACAGATGAGCCAGCATTTTAGGGCTCAATTAAAATCATTCTCAAACACGATGACGACATCTCTCATCATTCATGCACAAATTAGGAGGGAGTTAAAAGTATTTATTGATGTCTAACTCTACAAATCTGTATAATTGCATGTTTATTACCTCCATGAAGCACAAGGTCTGATCCATATTATAAATGTATTTTCTGCATTATTGCAATTGGTTGGTTTTTTTGCATTTTCTTATAGGGGACCTGTTATAACTTTTTCCACTTTTCTAACCTATAAATTTAGTTAGAATGTTATATTCTTGTGTTAAACCATGCCAAAATTTCAGGTTTGTGTATTTGGAAGTGAGCCCTAAAAGAACTTTGGGATGGCTCAAAACACTCAGTTTGAAAAGGCGTGGTAAAAGTGTTCTTTTGTGATGTCACAGAGGGACACACTTTCTTATATGATTCATAGGAAGCACTTTGGGTGTGTGACCAATCACAGTGGATTGGGCATAAATTAAAACTAAAATACATTAAATTTAAAAAGAATAAATGGAAGTAGAAAAAAAAACAAACATTATTTTAAGCGGAAGCGAGGGGAAAAAAAACAGCCATGGACCGCAACGCTGTTAGCACGGCTATGACATTTTGTCGATAGATGACTCGATTACAGAGCAAACATTAACATTAAACATTAAATTACCATACAATTTGGATAAACATTTGGCCTTATTTTAATATTATATTTTATTATTAACATTTCGAGTCACAATTGGTTTCCTCCCTTGAGCCCCCAAATCTAAACTGTTATTATTGAGTTGGCTTTGCTGTACTTTATATTGACTTATGTAGGAAGTTGATGTTGCACCAAGAGTGGCTTTCCAGGCCATTCATTGCCATTCCTGTCAGGATGCATGCTGCTAATTGCAGAAGCTGCTGCTCACCACAATGTGGTCAGACAAGCACATTCAGCAATTTGTTCCCCATTGGGTGTAATAATAATTGGTGTTTGTGAATCTTTTAGCTCAGTAATACTAATTACTGATTATTTGGTTTTCCTAGTTCCATTTTAACCCTGCACAGTCCGTGCTGGTGGTGGAAGGAGAGGATGTAGACAGTATCAACACAGCCATGACAAAGGTGTCCTACATCAACTCTCGCCAGTTCCCCACGCCAGGCCTTCGACGGCTGCACATCAGCACCACTGTACTGTAAGTTCTTCTGTTTTGCTGCTTTCAGTTTCCTTGTTTGCTGTTGTTGATCACAGGAAAAAACCTTGGTGACCCCTAGCATAGCCAGTAGTACATTTAAACATATTCACTGCATGGATGTGATTGTTATTGGTATCGGCTGATTTCACTCATGGATTATCAGTATCGGCAGCATAAAATCCTGATCGGAACATCGCTGGTAGACGCTTATATAAACTTATCACGCTAGGTGACTAGCATGTTTGCATTCTAATATTAACATATTAGCATTTTTAGCCATTTTCATGGGTAGACACTATTATGCTAGGTGTTAGCACTGTTAGCTTGTAAACATGAGCATACTAGCTTTATTTGCAATTTTCATGACTATGAACTTAAGCAGACACTTAGCGCCATCATGCTAATATTAGCATGTTAATATGCTAGCATAATTATACTAACATTTTTAGCATTTGCAGAGGCAGCCACTTAACGCTGTTATGCTAGGTGGTAGCATGCTAACGTTAGCATGTTAGCATTATTGTGCCTGTTGTATGAGCATGCATTGTTAGCACCACTTCCCGTATAGCGCAAGCGATAGAAGCGTTATTCAGTTTCGCTGACGCCACACCACAACAGGCATTAATTCCATTAGTTGCAAGGAACGTACTTTAAAATTCCCCAAAAATTGCTCCAAAAAGTGGTGGAAAAGTGAAACCATTCATATGAATGAGACACAAATCACACTTTGACACGCACCACCAGTGTTGTGTGTAAATAGGTTGCGGTGTGTTATGGATTTTACATATGTCAAATTTGACAGGGGCACTATGGTGAAGGAATTACTGCTCTATGATTGTTATTAGGCCTGTCACGACAATCAATAAATCAGTTTACTCCACGACAAATAAAAACAGACTCAAAAATTATGCCGGGCTCAATAAATTGACATGTGCATGTTTGTTTGTTGGTGCTAGCGAATGTACACACTGAGTGCTGCAAGTGATTGTCGTGAGGCTTAAGAAGCAAGCATATGCAAATAAAAGGGGTACCGGCGAATGGGAGCATTCGCAAGCATACCAGCAACCAAACTCAGAGACAACATTACACCTCATTAAACATCAACAGTGTATTCTACACAGTGTTACCAAAAGTGAAGCAAGGAAGTGTATATGCAAATGAGCTGATATCAGAGTTGACACAATATTAACTTCAGAGTATTTTCGGGTTGTGTCTCCATTTTTTTTAAATGAAAGTGTTTATAGAGTTATTCAAGGTATTGAGACCATTTTTTATCTAAGTTTGTCCACTACAGGTAAAACCATGTTAACTATTTACTTCTATAATTATTTAAATTACATTTAAATTATTTGTACAAATTACTGTTTACGCTGTGCATTGTTCATATTTGATGTCATCTATTTATTCTCCACTTTCTTATTTATTATTCATTATTATACGGGAGCCAGGCAACGACGTTTCTATCTAGCGAGCTAGCTAGCTAGCTACGTATATAGATAGATAGATAGATAGATAGATAGATAGATAGATAGATAGATAGATAGATAGATAGATAGATCTAGCTATCTCGCTATCTCGCTATCTCTCTTTATTAATAAAGATTAATAAAGTATCATTATGCTTGGAGGGCAATCACGTTTTTTTTTTAAGTTTCTGCACCCATGCCACTAAAAAAATCAATGCAACGCATGTTAAAGGCTTTTTAACATACACGGTTTCACATTCAAAAGACATTGCCACAAACATTACATTTGGAATTGAGCTCGATAGCTCGATAGCTAGCTAGATAGCGAGATGGCGAGACAGCGAGATACCTAGATAGCTAGATAGATAGTTTATCTCTCTTTATCTATCTAGCTATCTAGCTATCGAGCTATCTAGCTCAATTCCAAATGTAATGTTTGTGGCAATGTCTTTTGAATGTGAAACTGTGTATGTTAAAAAGCCTTTAACATGCGTTGCATTGATTTTTTTAGTGGCATGGATGCAGAAACTGTTAAAAAAAAAAACGTGATTGCCCTCCAAGCATAATGATACTTTATTAATCTCTAAGAGAAATCCCCTGTACTTCCCTCTATCTTTGCTAACCTAGGTAAAAGTGATGTTAAATGTTCAGTTGTTCAACCATTTGCCGTGTGCAATTATGTTTGCCTTATTTTGTATTTTGTAAAACTATAATCATTGTCTATAAAATGTGTTTTGTGTTAACGTTTTAGGGTGTGTGGGAAGAATTAATGAATTAAATTTACATTATTTTCATACGGGGATATCTGCTTTGGTTAGAGTCTGTTTTAGTTTGAGTCATATCTTCTGGATTAATAATGTTAACCAAGGCGCTACGATGTTCACCAACATGGTCACATCACATCACACGCTCAACTTTAAATATAAATGTGTTCAAAATACAGTCGAGGGTGTTTTTTTTTAGCCATTTTTAGCCGTTTTCGAAAATAAACATAAATCCATAAGCCGCAATCGTTTAATATGTTATAATGTGATGTACATTATTATGACATGTAGCGAAGCCTGCCTTGTCTTTTAATTTTAACAAAGCTATCCTTCATGAAGCAACCTCAGAAATGACCATTTACGTGCCTCTTCCCTCCTCTCCTCTCTAACGATATGATGACGGATTGTTCTCACATTTGCTACTCATAAACAGACTCCAGGGACTCGTATTACATCGTTAAAAAGTCCATTTTGCATAATATGGGACCTTCAATAAGCCAGCAAAAATGCTCTTTTCATTCAGCTGTTGTTTTTGTTTCATGCATTCTGTTGGCGTGCAGGCGAGGGAGAGATGCTCGACATCCTGGCCCCCTCGAGCCTGTCTGTTTATGTTCACACTTGGTAGTAATAACGTGTGCCTTGAGTGTGTTCAGATGCGGCAGTGCAAAATACATTTTCATAAGCCAAACCCCTCTGAGAGGTACATAAACGTCCTGTCAACTCCGTCTCTCTTTTGCAAGTCCATAAAGCGATTGTGTGATTCTGTGATTCCACATTTGCCAAGTGACACTGCAACTCTCTGTGTTGACTGCGAACTGAAGCTGGCATCTTTGGGCCTTGAGGGGAACTGGTGACTGTAAACAATCTGACCACATGGACAGATGCCAAACATCCCCATAGCAAACCCTTGCAGCACATTTTTAAAAGCCGAGCACCAAGTTCCCAAATGTTTTTTTTTTTATCTCTCTGCAGGGCTTTTCAAGCTTTTTGAGGGATGTCAGTGTATTAGGTCGTGTTTGTGTTCAAAGAACATGGTCACGAGTGGTCGCCTCGATGTCACACCTCAGTTCCCCTCAGGACTCAGCTCGACCTGTCACTGCTACAAGCTGCTACACATCAGATTCTTGGTGCTGCTGAGAAATTCTGAGATATCTCTTGAGATATTTCCACTGGCTGGCTGGGTTCAAATATTTATTCAGCTTGGACAGAAATACACTTCTGGGAGAATTCTGGGATATTTAATTAGAATTGTTATATTTGTTACTATTTGCTGTTCGGGGAACTGAAAAAAATGTAAATGCATATATTTGACTCTCCAAAATATTGAAAAATGTATTCAGTACTCAAGAAGGTCAATGGAAGAGATCCCCGTTTACATCTGCATTTACACCTTTACACATTGCTACTACCGCCTCTGTCATTTTCACTTTAGTAGGTGTATCATATAGCAGTGATTTTCAACCACTGTGCCGCGGCACACTAGTGTACCTTGAAAAACCGTCAGGTGTGCCGTGAGGAATTATCCAATATCACTTTTTATAATTAACATTTATTAATCATCATTTGCAAATATGATGTCAATAGCCATTATGTCAATAGTATACATGGACCCAAATATTCCAATTGCATTTGGTTTATTTGCTCAAACGGAAAGAATTGAACAGGGATGGAATATTCCTTTAACCAATCCGATTGAGGTATCTTGTACCCGCTCAAACGGAAAGTTGTCAGGGTGCCTTCTTCTTCGTGGTTTTTTCTTCTGTTGTTTATTGGCGGTTGGCAAGCAGCTTTCGTATGCATTACCGCCATCTGTGAAACAGAATCTAAACCCTTCTATACTCCATTCACAAGTCCACTTTTATTAAAAAAGAAAATATATATCTATATATATATTTATATAGTTGAATTTAATTATAAAATATTAGCAAGATTGAATTTGATCTTTTCCTGTTTAAATTTATCCCGGGTGCGTTCTTTCAGCGCATGCTCAGATATGACGTAACACGCAGATCCAGACGTTCTTCACTTTTAAAAATGGAGGCCAGCAATCGGCACTGGACTAAGCAAAGTTTGTTTTTGATTCAAACAAAATTTCAAGACTGGACAGACGAAAAACTGGCAATACGGAGTTATTCCAACAAGTGAAAGAAAAACTTGGGGAAGCCGGTATCACGTGATGTTGATGTTTACGTTTTACTGGGCATGCCCTATTGACTATTCTGGTTGATTTTTACGGCGCATGTAGACGAGAGATTGGAATATTCCTTTCTATGGATATCATTGTTTCCCGAAAGGTCATTTGGAAAGAGAAAAACTGGCTACTGTCTGTGGTGTAAAGACTGGCAGAGCAATGTAATATTGGTCCGTGTGGCAACACCTACCTTGTTCCTCCCATAGACTTATTGATGCACGTGTGAGGTCGTGGTGACATTTTGTAACATTTTTGGTTAGTGGTGTGCCACAAGATTTTTCCAATGTAAAAAACGTGCCGTGGCTCAAAAAAGGTTAAAAATCACTGTCATATATGAGGTTTCTTGTATTAAAAAAACTTAGCTCCACGTATTAACCTGTTTGTGTGTCAGGTGTTACGGGGAGGATGCCTGTCTCTCCATCCCAGACGTCAAGGCGGTCGTCATGGTCCAGCCGCCCAGCGAACCGAGAATCACCATTACTGGATCCAATCGACTCGTCAGGCCTGCCAGTGACCTACGGAGCCCTGTGGGCGTGGCTCCTTTCAAGGAGCTTCATATCACCAGCACAGTAATGAAGGGAGACAGCATCACTGGATGTGAGATGTTCCGTGTGTCGGAAATTCTTGATACCTTTTATGAAAGGTTTGTCGCTTGATTGTTGTCATTTGTTTGTGTCTCCGCATGCAGCCCTTAGGCCAGGCGTGATGGAGGTGATGCATAACTTGGACTATTGTGATATTCTGGTGATTGGGGATGAACTGAATCCAGAGAGAGAGAGCCTTCACATTCATCACAGCGCTTTGCTGGGAAAACACCTAGACGCCACCAACTCCACCTCTGGAATATCAATATATGGTACGCTTTATTACTTCCTTACAGGCAAAGCCCAAAGGCTCAGACTCAAATGTTGTGTTGTGTTTGCTGCTTCACTTTTCAAGTTGGTGATTGACACATCAAATCAAATCAAATCAACTTTATTTGTATAGCACTTTTCCTGCAATGACATGCACCACAAAGTGCTTTACATTATTAAACCAATTACCTCAATTAAAAGGAAAAAACAAAAAAAACAAAAGAAAGCCCCTCCTTCCATCCTCCATACTAGACACACACACACACACAAGTTTAAAAATATTAGTTAAAAGCCTGATTAAAAAGGTGTGTCTTTAATCTTTAGTCTTTAATCACACATTGCTTATATATGACTCATGAGCAGCTTATCAAATTATTTAGCTAAATGTCTGCATGTACAGTAAAGTCTCGTTATATCGATATCGGTTATATCGAAGTACTGCTTATTACGATACTATTTTCATTTCCCGGCAAATTTCTAGTCTTTTATGATATAATTAGTTCCGTTAGTACGATACCCGGTTATTATGATAATCCGGTTACTACGATGCCCTTTTCATCTCCCACCAGCCAATTTGGTCTGCTTATTTCGATACAAAAGCAGCTTAAATCAATCTTTGCTTAAGGATTTCAATACCAAAAAAGAACACGGCGAACGGCTGCTTCCAGTCAACTTTGTTTTTCACACTTCCACCACCAGAGCGCATCACACATACCAATTCCCGCACTTCCTGGTTCACAGGTCATGCTCAACCCGCCCCACATAGCTGGCCAAACACATGCCTGCAACAGAAGAACCAACTGACATAGCATACACACCTATTCCAACGAAGACACAAGCGTACAAATACATGTATTTAATTGTGTTGTATTCAGATATCTTTGCAATAATCACTGTTTTTCATATGTACATGCTGGCGTTCGTGGTTTCTCTCGCGAGAGAAACCACAAACGCAGTTAATACACAATTAAATACATGTATTTGTACGCTTGTGTCTTCGTTGGAATAGGTGTGTATGCTATGTCAGTTGGTTCTTCTGTTGCAGGCATGTGTTTGGCCAGCTATGTGGGGCGGGCTGAGCATGACCTGTGAACCAGGAAGTGCGGGAATCGGTGTGTGTGCTGTGCTCTGGTGGTGGAAGTGTGAAAAATAAAGTTGACTGGAAGCAGCTGTTCGCCGTGTTCTTTTTTGGTATTGAAATCCTTAAGCAAAGATTGATTTAAGCTGCTCGACATTGTTCTCGAGTGCATTATTGCCCACTTTTAATGCAGTTCGGCGCAGGATCGGATATATCGACAGTCCGGTTATATTGATATTTTTTCCGACTCCCGACAATATCGATATAACAAGACTTTACTGTACTTTCAAATATTGCACTACTAAGCTATTTGTGTGTAACTCATTTTCCTGAAACTTACCTGTCTTCTACTGCTGATTACAAAAGAACTGAAAAAAGTAGAAGCAAACTTTTTTTTCTGACTAAAGAGTCTAATCTTTCTTTTGATAACTTACATGTTTATATAGCCATAGAACACAATCTACTGGGTGCCTTGAAAGATCAGCCAAATCGTCCGAAATGTCCAGTACTGAAGGGGTTCCATCCATCTATCCTTTCTCTATGCCACTTATCCTCATTAGAGTCGCCAGGGTATGCTGGAGCCTATCCCAGCTGTCTTTTAGAATGTGTCAGGAAATGGGAGTAGTAGAGAAAACGCTGAAGGGTTTGGCTTTTGAAAGGGATTGGCTGCGTTTCAATGAGTTGATAAAGGTCCATGTGATCAAAGAGAGATACATTGTTCCTTCCACTTTCTCATGCACTCTACATTATTATTCATTCATTCATTCATTTTCTACCGCTTTTTCCTCACGAGGGTCGTGGGGGTGCTGGAGCCTATCCCAGCTGTCTTCGGGCGAGAGGCGGGGTACACCCTGGACTGGTGGCCAGCCAATCACAGGGCACATATAGACAAACAACCATTCACACTCACATTCATACCTATGGACAATTTGGAGTCACTAATTAACCTAGCATGTTTTTGGAATGTGGGAGGAAACCGGAGTACCCGGAGAAAACCCACGCATGCACGGGAGAAGATGCAAACTCCACACAGAGATGGCCGAGGGTGGAATTGAACCCTGGTCTCCTAGCTGTGAGGTCTGCGCGCTAACCACTCGACCCTAAATTATTATGAATTTAATATTATTAGTATTAAAGCTAAACATGCGCACAGTAGTTAGCATGTTGGCCACACAATCAGGAGATCTGGGGTCATATCTCTGTTTGGGTATCTTTGTGTGGAGTTTGCATGTTCAATTGTACAACATAATTGTAACAACATTAATGGTAATGGTTTTATTTCATTTGAACATGTATCAGATTACAATTGAGTGCATCCCATAATCAGTTCACAGTTCCACATGTCCAAAAGGAGTAGGAAGAAGCAAAGCTTATTAAATCCTATTAAATCCTTCCATTTGGTATTTTTACAATATAGAAGTGTTTCAAATGTACTTCTTCCCTGAGATCATATTTCTCCTCTCTTGTAGAGAACTATTGGATGACATTTTTAGCTAATTGGTTATTTTTAGCCTTTTGCATTATTTTAGCTGTTTGAAGATGAACTATATCAGCAAGTTGAAGTATTTGTGATTTTAGAAATAAGGAGTTAGTATGTTCTCTGTAGGCGGCATTGTGAATTATCTTTTATCCTTACTGACCTTTTTTGCAGTACATTTAGCGAGTGAAGATTGCTTTTATAGTTATTAGCCCATATTTCCACACAATAAGTAAGATATGGTAGAACCAGAGAGCAATAAAGAGTGTCGAGTGATTTCTGATTGAGAACAAATTTTGCTTTGTTCAATATTGAAATGTTTTATATTTGTAATATGAGGCTTCCAGCTCATATTTTCATCTATTGTGATCCCCAGAAATGTATTTTCCCTGCACCCTTTCAATGTCTATTTATAGGTCAGAAGCATAATAGGTCCCCTTTAAGCCGCAAAGATACAATACATGATTTCGACCCAGCACTAAACATTGCAATGTTAACAGAAGAGAAAAAAAGTGGGATCTGTACTTTCGTTTAAAACTTACTTTGCAACACTGCATTCGTGCCGTGTTAAATCAGATTTTGTGTGTCTAAGGTGTGGACTCCATGGCCCACTATGAGCAGGCACTGCGTCAAGTGCGCTACAGGAACTGGCGACCTGCCACCTTGACTGAGAGAAGGTTCAGGCTTACCTGCTCTGAACTTAATGGCCGTTACACCAGCAATGAGTTCATCTTGGAGGTGAGCTCGCCTTCTTTCTCCCTCATCCTTTGAGGACATCCATTCAGCTTCCAAATTATTCCCCATCCTCCAGATGCTCAAGTGGCTCATTTTCTGTTCTATCACACTTGTATTGTGTTGCCACACACAGACACAGACACCATGTCTAAGTGTTCTTGTGCTTCTCCTTCAGGTCAGTGTTCTTCACCACTCAAAGCCCGTGGAGCATGTCAATCATATGGCTGCTCAGCCACAGTACATGAGACCCGTTCATCACCCACTCATGATACATGCTCCTAATTCCCACATGTCGGGTAAGTAAGACACACACATTGCAAAACGTGTTCCAAAAAGTCTGAAACTGAAAATTAACTCCTTGGCCCATCTTGTTGTTATTACTATGAAGCCAAAAGATCCTTGTGTTATACTGTGGGATCCCTGTCACTTTTGGATAAACGTGATTTGAATTTAGTGGGATTTCTTCCTTGAGAGCTCAACATGAGGCAAAAACTGCATTGTTTTGTTGTACACGTTACAGGGTACATAGGCAGTATCAAACAGTATATAACATGTACTTCCCTGTACATGTTATAATGAATGATGATGGCAGACTATATTGTAATGTCTGCCCATATTTCCCAAGGAATAATTGACACTATGGAGACAGCGGTCAAGCTACTGGGTCTAATGCACATTCATAAAAATTACAAAAAAAGTTTTCTACTAATCCTGCACCCAAAAGCATGAAAATTTGGCATAAAGATGCACAACCGACTGTGTTACCATTGCTATTATTTCTGTGTCAAATAAACCCCAAAAGTTGGGTTGACTTGAAATTTCTCACATAGCTCACAGCATTTTCTTCTGCTGATAATGACATTGGCACCCAATTGATGCCGTGCTCCAGACAGCCACAAACTTCCAAGCAGGAATGTCCATACAACTCTTTCAGTTCCAATATGATACCACTTATTGCAGCTTTGAATATTGCCAACAACCAGCACAAATCATACATGTTTTAGGACTTATTTTGTGGTGTGGAATATTAGAAAAGGCTTGATGAAGTGTTGGCAACATTCAGCAACAGTAAGTTGAGGCTTATCCACAATGGCGTAGCAGCGAGACACAATGTAGTGAGGCTGGAGGTGCTCAGTGAAGCATTGAAAGCCAACGTTGCACATCACCGACAGGGGCTGGCTCTTTTCTGTTATAGCTAATGACTTTTTGTCGTCTGGTGGGAGTTTCACACAGTCTCCAAATGCTTCAGACAGCAAGGGGAGGGAGATGTGGTCTTGCTCCAAATGCACAATGAGGTTGGTTCTATTCAACTTCCCTGGTTCCGTGCCACCAAATGAAAGTTGTGCATGACAGGTTTTCAACTCAGCTACTCCGCTGTTGTTGCACTTGTGTGGGATTGCGTATTTCACTCCTATGACCGTGCCTCTTTGTCGTCCTGGCACCGTTCCGCTGCACTGTAACGTTTTTGTGTCCTTGTTAAAACATATTGCTTTTGTGGTTGTATTTTCCCATGTACATCTATATATTTTCCGGCCCTACAGTCGCAACTTCTTATTCCTCCTCCCCCATTTGGGCGAGATCGCAGCAGGTGTAGAACATTTCGACGACATTGTGGGTGTTATCAGGAGTAAAACTTGCAAACAACATCACTTCGTCACACTGATAGTGATCGAACATTTAGGTCAATTTGGCAAGCAAACACATTCTCTGCTGTACAGGAAGGCACGGAAGAGATTGATTGGCTGACGCAGAACACAATAAATAAAAAGCATTAACATGTCAGCAAATGGTTCCCGCGATGTAGCAAGGGAACACTGTACACACTGTACTTTGTACAATACTGTATGATGTCAATGTCAAATTGGGACATTCCTACTCGCTCATTCACGTAGTCCACAGTGTGAAGTTTTTCACCTTTGGATAGTAAAGACTGTTGTAAGAGATGTCTTAATACTTCTAATATGTTCCATTCATGCTGAATAAGCATCAAAAGGCATATATGTAAATTCACAGTCAATGGTGCCCCATCTTCTTCTTCTCCAGGACCAGCCCCTCCAGCAGCCACGGTTGTTATCGTGGTGTGTATCGCCGCCCTGGTGGTGATTGTGGTGATTGGCGTGTACAGAATCCACGCTACTCATCAAGAGGGCTCCAGAGAGGAAGAGGAGGGCGCCAAAGAGCCTGAGGTGGACTGGGACAAGTCTGCACTGACCATCACTGTAAACCCCATGGAGGTAACAGAGACACGCCTCTTTTTTCTGCATAAAACTTGTGTCAATTCAATGTGTTTTTCCAGAATGTGAAAGGAGCGCATGCACTCGGTGAAGAAGCGAGCGGAGATCAGTGTGGGGAGGAAGATGGCGATGATGATGATGAGGAAGAACATGTGGGAGGAATGGCAAGTGCAGAGTCGGATAACAGTGATGACGACGAGGAGGAGGAGGAGGAGGAGAAAGAGGGGGAGATGGAAATGGCAAAGGAGCGGAAGCTTAAGTGGGACAGTTCGTTCATAACATACTGACCACACACACTCTGATAAAAAAAAATATATATAAATACCTGCACATAAACACACTCAATATTCAGTCTCTATCTTTCTACACACTCACACAAAAAGAAGAAAACACCCACTACATCCCTGACTTCATTTCCAAGCAAACATCTCCCCCTGCTGGACAACTGCGGCCCGGCTGCTCCCATCATACGATCAACAATCATGACCCAGCATGGTGTTACAGTTCATAGTGCTTCTTTTTCACCCCATGTTTGATATTTGCAATGCCTGTGAATATTCTCATTCATCCAGGTCGTTCATTGTCAGGGCATTCAATCCATCACAACTCGACTCTTCAGGTTGTCTGAGAAGACGTTTCTACGAGCAGGCTTCAACAGTTCATGCACAGCGACTTGGTAGGATACACATCGGTCAGACTACCACTAGGATTAGCTGTCCTATCTAGTCTGACTGGCGTGTGTCCCGCCTAGTATTTAACCCTTAGATGCACAAATGACTGGACCCTACACTCTTCCATAAGTGGGTCAAAAATGACCCATACTAGAGTCAATGCGTTTTTATGCCAATTTTGCCATTTTGGTTAGAAATAATCACTTCTATTATATTTAGTATCATATTTAGGACCACACAAGAATGATTTCATGTTAGAAACATCTTAATTTTTCACTTTTTTACATCTTTGAAAAAGAAAATGACCGCGCACAACAATAGAAAATGTGAGGATCCATTGTGTGTTACATAAAGGTAAGTTAAAAATGTGAATGGCATGATATCAAAAATATGATTTTTGAGGAATACCTGGAATATGAAATGATACAAATTTTTAATTACGAAGATAGTTCAAGAACAGGTGACCCACAAGGTTGGAGTAGTAACACAAAAAAATGTATAAAAGATAAATTAAAAATGTGAACGGCATGATATCAAAAACATGTTTTTTGAGGAATACCTGGAATTTGAAATGATAAAAATTTTTCATTACGAAGATATTTCAAGACAACAACCTGACCGGGTCATTTTTGACCCACTTATGGAAGGTTGGGGTACTAACAAAAAAACAAAAATTTCTTAAAATGTATAAAAGATAAATAAAAAATGTGAACGGCATGATATCAAAAACACGTTTGATATCAAAAGAATGATTTCATGTTAGAAACATCTTAATTTTGCACTTTTTTACATCTTTGAAAAAGAAAATGACTCCGTACAACAATAGAAAATGTGAGGATCCATTGTGTGTTGCATAAATGTAAGTTAAAAATGTGAATGGCATGATATCAAAAACATGTTTTTTGAGAAATACCTGGAATATGGAATGATAAAAAATTTCATTACGAAGATATTTCAAGAAAACAAACTGACCGGGTAATTTTTGACCCACTTTTGCATCTAAGGGTTAAGCATGAACTGATGAAGCCTGCTCAGATCAAGTCAACCCCAACAGTCTGGTTTACTCGATTGAACGCTCTGAGGATATTTGCAGTGAAATATATTTATTTCAGATTACTTTTGTATGCTTTATTTTTGAAGATTGATGTTGAAAGACAATGAAATTCTATGTAAATGACTCCACATATTCTTAAAGAGTGTCCTGTTTTAGTCTGTTTCATTCAACATGGCCTATGAGGACGTAAGGAGATAACTTAGAGTAGTTTGTAACAAAGTTGTCAAATCAGTGTGTCCTATTCTTCATTTTTAGCTGAAACCTTGACACCCTTTGTGTACTTACTCTATCTCTAAACTTACCCCCCAAAACAACCCTTTGCATGACGACTGCTAAAGAGAAACATATCTTGTTATGGTAATCTCCATAATTATTCCGATAGTGAAGCCAAAAGGGACGATTCTAGGATTGACATCTCTTCCTTCACTTTCTTCTCTATGAAAAGTAAATTAAGAATAATCTATGAAATAAAAAACCCCTCATTAATGATATGATAAGACATTATTTTACCATAATGATGCACTGACTGAGTAGTTCTCCTTAACTCCTAGCTGTGATGTCATCATTGTGAGACAGTGCACTTGTCCGTCATATTTGTCATGTTGTGCGCTTCTGGCAGGGCAAATACCTCTTTTACATTGAAACAGAAAGACTACCTTGTAAGGAAGGAGTTGAAGACACTTGTTTTATATGTTTGTTTCCTTTTTTTAATTTCTAAACAAATGGTCTCCCTCTGTAGTGGTCATCCCACTGCTTTCTGTATATTGACCAATAAAGACTTTAGACTCATTTGTCTCACCTTTTTTTTGTTCAGCATTTTCAATCATGTCAAATTATTTTTTTTATGATTATTATGTATTGCTTTGCATGGAAATGATTGATCATTTTATCAATATTTTTTTTTTACTTCAACTGATTCATGAACAAACAGAAGTTAGTCAAAATTTGTCAAAAACTATTGAAGGACATGATAGAGTGGAAAAAAGGCTCTCCTCCCATTTCATGTGGAAGTGGTAAGTTTTTGTCTTCTTACTTCGTCCTTCCCTACTCCGTTTGAAACACTATATTATTAAGTTTGGAATAAGAAAATTGGAGAGGCTAACTAGTTAGCTCTGGAGCTTGCTATGCTAGTAGCGACTATCTTTTATGTCCCAGCAG
This sequence comes from Doryrhamphus excisus, assembly GCF_037039965.1. Taxonomy (NCBI): domain Eukaryota; kingdom Metazoa; phylum Chordata; class Actinopteri; order Syngnathiformes; family Syngnathidae; genus Doryrhamphus; species Doryrhamphus excisus. Next base: position 20,692,354 of record NC_136362.1, read on the forward strand.
AAATCCTGTAGCTTGTGCAATATGTTGTAAACAAAGAATGATAGGAGGTTTAACTATAGGGGTGTTATTTAATGTGTACAGGGCTCTAATAATGTTAAATTATGTACTTAGAAAGTCATAAATAGGTTTCCTATGAAAATATTCAGCTTATAATTCACTTATATATTTATTGCGGTCGGGTCTTAAACTAATTAACCAGGATAACTGAGGGATGACTGTAATTACTAACAATAACCAAGGTTTCATGGTGATCTTTGTTCATCTATCTAGGGCAGGGGTGGGCAAACTACGGCCCGGGGGCCACATCCGGCCCGCCAAGTGTTTGACTACGGCCCGCCCAATCTTTCCAAAGTATTTCATTTAAACTCAACATACAACCTGGCATCATGGCCTGAGCCAACCTTTCGATGGTTTTATCAATTTCGTTTTTTGACATGGTCTGTTGTTTACAAAGTGCTCCTGAAAAAAGGGACACAAGCACATAATAATAATAATTATTATTATTATTATTGTTAGATTATTATTAGAACTATTATGATTATTATAATTATATATTAATGCTAATTATCATATTAATTATATAGAATATTATTGTTATATTTGCATATTTTACATAATAATAATATAATAATTATTATTTAAATTTTATTGTAATTATTTTAATATTTTATTATTTTTAAAATATTTAAATATAAATATAAAATAATAAATAATAATAGCAGATTGCATGACAATTTTACAGATACAATAATACCAGGTGGACTGTTACGTGTAAAATATATAGTCTGCCCCCCCCGTAAATTTTGTCATATCAATGCGGCCCGCGAGTCAAAAAGTTTGCCCACCCCTGATCTAGGGTAAGTACTCTATAGCAGTGATTCTGAACCATAGAAACCACGGCCCAAACCTGGGATTCAAACGCCACCTATTGGGCCGCAAAAAAATTAGTACGTAGTAGGTTATCAACTGAAGACACCAGAACTCGGCTAGCTGCTGTGCTACTCTATATTATCCATTAGACCCTCAGTTACAGTGCAGCTTCCGACCAGATGGTGGCGGTAATGTGTCAGTCAGTTGTTTAACAAACTCACAGAAGATCAGAAGAAGACATTCAACTACAACTAGCAATGGATACGTTTTTAAAATGAAAAAAAAAATGAAGACAAAAGTGGTGCCAGTCCCCCCCAAAAGACTACATTTTTACGTAAGTACAATCCTGACAAGTACGGCTTTGTAAATGGAGGGAGAGCAACATCTGGTTTTAGATTGTTAGCTTGTTCAACTGTGAGTGGATTTGATTTATTATTGAAAACAAATCAATGAGATCAATTAAATCTCTACAATGTCAATATTTATTGACATCTGCACTGGGAAAATCGGGCCTCAACGTCAAAAAGGTTATGAACGCCTGCTCTATAGTGACAGGCAGAACAATGAAGTGGTTCTCCACTAGATGGCAGAAGGTACACAAAGAACCTGTGTATCCACCTGTTTCCATTCATACAACAGAATAAGTGAACTTGACATGAGTGTTGTTGTATTTCATCAATACGGGACAATGTGGGAATGGGAGGATGCTGAGAAAGTATAAAATAAATACAAAATACACTTGGTGGGGGCTCAATAAAGGTTCGGAAACCCTGCAGTAGAGGGCCGTATTATCATTGCTTTGGTATGCTGTGATTTAATAATGGGGGTGTAAATTATATTATGGGGGTCAATTTCATTTAATCTCAGTCAAGTGTGGGATCATTTTAAAAAGATAGAAAGATACATGACTGAGATTTTATTAAAATACATATTAAAGTACTACTAATTTAATACTAATTAGTCTATTTGTCTTCTCAATTTTTTTAAGTGTTGTATATCTTCTATTGCGTTGGATGATTAAACTATTTTTTAAAGTACCAATCATAATATTTTTTTAATATAATATGAAATAAGGGGCGGCACGGCGGTCTAGTGGTTAGCGCGCAGACCTCACAGCTAGGAGACTAGGGTTAAATTCCCACCCTCGGCCATCTCTGTGTGGAGTTTGTATGCTCTCCCCGTGCATGCGTGTGTTTTCTCCGGGTACTCCGGTTTCCTCCCACATTCCAAAAACATGCTAGGTTAATTGGCCACTCCAAATTGTCCATAGGTATGAATGTGAGTGTGAATGGTTGTTTGTCTATATGTGCCCTGTGATTGGCTGGCCACCAGTCCAGTTTGCAGGTCACGTGAAGGTGTTACAAGATACTACATTTAATTGGGAGGGAGGTAATTTTCTCATATTTTTTTCTCATAATATAAAACATTTATTTTGTAATATTTCAAATGCATTCTCATCATTCCTGTAATTTAAATGATCATTTAATTTAATTTGATTGATGTGATCCTAACTGATCTTCAAGCATCCAAATGTATGAGCACTTTCCAACTAGCTAGTGTTCTTGCTGTGTCCATTGTGTTGCTATACAAATAGCATCGTGTGCCTCCATCTCGATGAGACAAGACTGTGATGAACATTCAGAAGACAGATTCTCGGTCAGTGGGATGAAGTCTATTGAGCACTGAGACAGATGAATTGCCGTAGCGCTGCTTTGTTGTTTGTGCTCAGAAGCTCGTGTTTTATACCGTTCCCTGAGGATGAAGCAATACAAAACACTAATTAGCAGCTTAATGGGCCTTTTACTGATGAACACTACATGTTCGATAACAGACTAATGGACCCCAGGCAGGCAACAATTCATTGTTACGGAGTTTTTCACACTAATTTAATTGTCAATATGCTTTAAAAACACGTTTATCAGTATTTATCTCAGGTTTTGGTCGTATGTTCTTATTTCTCTGCCACTGTGAAGGAAATATGAACCACGTCAAACGCCATTAATAAATTAATGCATCCATAGCCATTGAGTGACTTTCTCAGGAGTAAACTGCACACTTGACAGAATCTGAAGCTTACAAATTAACACTGAACATGTTTCAGCTTCTGGTGTGTCCAACTTGTGGCCCAGGAGCTATTTGCGACATGATAAAATGGAAAAAAAAGTTATCCTCCCATTTTGTGTGGAAGTGGTACATTTTTGGCTTTTTTGTGTTTAGAAGAAATTAATTCAAGTCTAACTGGTTAGCTCGCTAGCTGCCATCAAACATGGCGCAATGTGATGTAAACAAATAGTGTGAGTGTGAAGATGACTATAGGGGTGTTATTTCATGTCTACAGGGCTCCAAGAATGGTAAAAACTGTATTTTGGAAAGCCCATAAGAACGTTTTCTATGCTCTAACAATTAAAATGCTGCATTTATTAACATTGAATCCTATATCACAGAAATGTATTTATTGTGGTCAGGTCTGAGCCAATTAATGCGTAAAAACGAGGGACTGTACAAGGACAATTTCTGGGAATAAAGGTATGTGAAGAAAATGTAGGAGAAGAAAGTTGAATAAAAAAAACAGCAGTAATCTTACAAGATTATGAAAGTATTACCAAAATGTTTTAATTTTAATAGAATAAACTTGTAGTATGGGTAAAAATAGCATTTTAGCCACATAAAGTCAACTCACGATCAGTTCATAGGGGTGTCTCACTTCTTGTCCAAAAGGCAGCTGGGATAGGCTCCAGCATACCCCCGCCACCCTAGTGAGGATAAACGGCATAGAAAATGGATGGGTGTTTGACTATGGCCTATTATTATCAAAAATATTTTAAGACATAACACAGTGAAAAAGGTTCTCCTCCCATTTTGTGTGGAAGTGGGAAGTTTTTGCCTTTGTCCTTCTTCCCCACTCTGTTTGAGAATTCACAAGAACAAATTTGGACAGTGGCTGCACTGCGGTTGAGTGGTTAGCGCGCAGACAGCTAGGAAACCTGGGTTCGGTCCTACCCTCGGCCATCTCTGTGTGGAGTTTGCATGTTCTCCCCATGCATGTGTGGCTTTTCTCCGGGTACTCCGGTTTCCTCCCACATTCCAAAAACATGCTAGGTTAATTGGCCACTCCAAATTGTCCATAGGTATGAATGTGAGTGTGAATGGTTGTTTGTTCATATGTGCCCTGTGATTGGCTGCCCACCAGTCCTGCACCCCCGCGACCCTCGTGAGGATAAGCGGTAGAAAATGAATGAATGAAAATTTGGACAGTTAAAAAAAAAAACAGCAAAAAGGGGAAGTTGATACTAGTCATTTTTTCACTTGTAGCTAGCACTAGCACACTAGCTTTTTCACTTGTATCACAAAGCTGAGATGCAGTTTTGTCTTAAACTATATATAGCTACTTAGCATATCATGTGGCCCCTTGCTGGAAAAAGTTTAGACACCTTGATTTCCAGCGTCAGCGACAGTATTGCACGTATTGCGGTATTGTATTTCGGAAAGAAACACTAGTACACACATTTCCTCAAATCCACCTTTTGCTTTTATTCACATTTCATATCTGATAACAACTGCACCGTATCTCCATACATTCTACAACGGTCCTGAAGGAAACACAAAGTCAGGCTACCGCTCTCACCTGGAATAATAATAATAATAATAATAATTAGAATAACATTAATAAAAGCAGCATTGAAGAAACATCTTGACATTTCCCTCCCTTCATCACCAGCATCTTTGTAATAAATTTACCTGAATGTAACATCAATGATTAGGTTCGGGAAAAAAAACCCAACAAAAAACAGAACTAATGTCATCAGAATCGGACTCAACACACACAATCATATGAAGAAGAATACAAACTCAGATGTAAAAAACTAAAAGTGACTCAAGCCTTTTTTCAGAAATGAAGCATAATTGGTCTACAGTGTGTGTGTGTGTGTGTGTGTGTGTGTGTGCGTTTCATATATGCCTACGACACAAGTGGTCATGTTTGTACGTGACGCCCCTGTCTAAATCAATCATAGATGTGGAATAGTGTTGTATTGTAGTATTGTTTGTGTGGTGAAATCAGATCCAGTCTGGTACTTCAACTACAGCAGCTGCCATTACTAACGTGCTAGTACTACACCCCACCTAGAGTACACATTCTAGAAACGTACTGTGGATGCATACTGTGTTTGTGTGTTTATCTCCACATGGCTTCTTAGCATGGAATACTTTGGTCATGACTGACATCACAATACATTTAGTGTCTTGTCCAGTGCAACTTAAGACAAAATAGAGGATTTTTTTTTGCTTTTATTGAAGCCCTTTTCAGACATGTAGCTGGTTTAAGCATGACTATTTAACATGTGATCACTGTAATGCATGAAAGACTGCGGTAGTAAGCAAGTAAGTAATGTCCTTTATTTCAAGAAAAAGTTGTAATATTACCATCATGGTTGAATGAACATGAGGCGTATTAAGTAGAAGGTAATTATCATGGATTTTATTTATTGCAGGATATTTTGGGAACCTATCCCACGTGATAAATGAGGGAATACCGTACATTTTAGAAATATATTGAAAAAAATTCCATACTTTTTTATTTTTTTCTGCAAAAATGCTGCAATCTTACAATAAAAAGGTTGCAATATTACTCGAAAAAAGTTAAATTTCTTGAGATACAGGGTATAACCTAATGAGCATAAAGCCGTAACAGTACTGTTAAAAATGATTATTAAAACATTTATTATTAAGGAAACACTTTAAAAAGTAATATTGTGAGAGTTAAAAATAAGGAAAAAAATGTAAAATTATTATTGTAGGGGAAAAAAGATTTAAAAAATTGACCCAAAAATTTATTATTTTTTTAATTGTTGCAATTTTATGCGAATAAAGTCATAATGTCTGAAATAGTTTTTGCGGGGGTATAAAAATGGGGGAAAAAATCTGAGAAAAAGTTGTGATTTTCTGAGGAAAAGGAATGTTAACAGAAAAAAGTGGTATTTTCTTTTAAAGAAAAGGTAAAACTAGCTCAATAAAACAGTAATTTACTGACATAGTACTATATTAGGCTTTATTTCTTATAATATTCTTTTTATGATATTACAACCTTTTTTATTGATTTAAAGGCTCTTTAAAAAAATCTGTATTAATTCTGGTGAAAAACTACCTTTTAGTATTTATCATTACATTTCTATTTATGAAATATAAATACCCCAATAGTAATCCATCCATTTAATACTTTCACTGTAAGAAAACAATTGTTAAGGTTTGTGCAATTCTTTTAACTAAAAATAACTAATACATTATGTCAAATGAGTTAAAAAATGCATGTTTTTTTCCCTTTATGTGTTAAAGGTGCATTTGCCGAATGAAAGCAGGAGTGTAACATGTTAACATGTCTGTAAAGGGCTTCAGTGCAGATGCAAGCGACAGGTTGAAGACAGCTTTTTTTTTTGGTGGGCGAGGAAAAAAACATTTGTGCTCCAATCCTCCGTCACCTGTGTCAGTGCTCACTGACTCTTATCTCATCATAAAGGCCTCCAGGGTAAGGATTAGTGTGCTTTCTCCACACAGTTTCTATTCTCAGCACTAGATGGCGATCGTCGCCCGTATCCACCATGCCCTCGTCAATAATTTAATTCCAAGTCCCAAACAGGAAAAATAAAAGTAGCTCCAGAACCGTGAGAAGCTGGTGCTGCTGTTCTCAGAGAGACCGGACCCCACGTGTGAGTGAATCCACCAGTAGCATTCACACTCGGGACCATCCTTCTCCTCCTCGTTTCCTTCAAGCGCTTCCTTGCATGCGCTCGCTGTTTGCCTGCCTGCTGCTTGGCTGTGTGTGTCCTTGTAGTGCCAGTGGGCTCTGCTGGTGTCAGTCACTGGTACTGGAGGTAATTCTTGAGGGACTGGGGCAGAGGGAGGCTTTCGATCTCCTGAAGGCGATCCCGACCCAACGCTAGGCGGGCCGCACGCCGACACAGGTCCATCAGAGGAAGAGGCTCGGCTGAGAAGGAGGAAGAGGAGGGCAAAGGTTAGGATTTAGAGTACAGTAAAGGCCGACTGCATGGTGCATCTTTAAATCGGTCTGAATGATTGACACAAGTAGGGGAGTCAAGAGTGTGATGTTGCACACTTTTTAAATATTTACACCTCCGCATGACACCGTACACACTCACAGCACCGGCCGGTCTCACTCATTACACACACGCTTACATTTCACTTGTTTCATGCTTATCCTGTCCAGGCCAGCTGGAGCCTGTCCCAGCTGACTACTGTACTATACTGTACTGAACTGTACTGTACTGAACAACAACCATTGATACACCCATGTTTTTGGTAATGGGAATGGTTTTATTTCATTTGGACATGCATCAGATTACAATTGAGTGCATCCCATAATCAGTTCCCAGTTCCACATGTCCAAAAGGAGTAGGAAGAAGCAAAGCTTATTAAATCCTACCCCTTCATCTGGTACTTTTACAATCAGTAACTGTTACATTTGTTCACTTCCTGCTTTCCATAATACAGTTTTTCGTTTGTTTTTTATAATGTACCTCGTACCGAAATAGGAGGTGATATGACCATCCAATGCCATAATGGGTACCATAGTAAGTGTCAATATAGTGATATATATAGCACATCATGACTGGTACAAGACTCTTCATCCTTGGATTTAGCAAACATCAACTGCTTGTATTGTTTCTTCAATTGGCTCATCGTTGTGCATTGTTTGATTTCCTTACTCAATCCATTCCATAGTTTGATTCCACATACTGAAATGCTATGGCTAGCATAACGTAGTCCTAGCATAGAAGTGTTTCAAATGTACTTCTTCCCTGAGATCATATTTCTCCTCTCTTGTAGAGAAGTATTGGATGACATTTTTAGCTAATTGCTTATTTTTAGCCTTATGCATTATTTTAGCTAGAAATAAGGAGTTAGTATGTTCTCTGTAGGCGGCATTATGATTTATCCTTACTGACCTTTTTTGCAGTACATTTAGCGAGTGAAGATTGCTTTTATAGTTATTAGCCCATATTTCCACACAATAAGTAAGATATGGTAGAACCAGAGAGCAATAAAGAGTGTGGAGTGATTTCTGATTGAGAACAAATTTTGCTTTGTTCAATATTGAAATATTTCTTGCCACCTTATGTTGTATATTTGTATATTTATATATATATTTTCATCTATTGTGATCCCAGAAATTTATTTTTGAAAACAAAAACCAACAAATTTGTTTTTGAAAATAACCTGGAGTGAAACCACATAATCCTTGATGATTTGGAGTGCATGAGAAAATGAAAATGTACAATATCTCTCTTTGACCACGTGGGTGGCCATCTGCCTCCACCAGTGATGTTGAGACAGTCATGTGGTAGATACATTCTTGATAAGGCTTCAGGATTTAATTCTGTTAGACAGTCTGAAGCTTAGCGTGTGTGTGTGTGTGTGTGTGTGTGTGTGTGTGTGTACAGGAGGGCATGGTCGAACCCCGGAGAGAACAAAAAGAACAAACTGCTTTGTTCATATCTCGTGATGTTTTTGATGTGTGTGTGTGTGTCTGTGTAACAAGTCCTTAAAACCTTCCACCTGATGAAACTCACACTGTGGTCTCACACACAATAAGCATGCAACACATCCCCAACACAATGGCCCCTGACCGGGTAGAGGGCTTGTAATGACGACAATGGAGGTCTTTCATAGGCTGGGGGGGGAAGTAAAGTGTAAAAAAGCTTCCAAGTCAAACGGCCGGGACAGAGACGCAGACATCAAAGAACGGATGAAGATCTTTAAACAATGGCTGTGTAAGAATGTCAGGTTGACCTCTGACCCAATGAGCCTGACGCAGGACCATTAGAGAGATTTAAGAGAAGACTGGGAGAAGTGGAACACCTCCACATACATTACTGGCCTCTAATAGTCTTCCTGTGGGGCTCCACAATAACAAGACGCTAGCATATCAAGCCACTAAACTCCAGTGTGTGGCCTTCCAACGTGGCCAACGTTCGTGGCTAATGTCACCACTAAAAGGGTGTAACTTCACCAAGAAAGTGGACAAAATGCTAATTATTGTTGATTTTTTGATTGTGTCAAAGTGAAAAAAAATGTCAATACATACTGTAAATTACGGTGTATAAGCGGCTAAATTCTAACCTTGCGACATCTCTTGTACTTCAGAACTACTACTAATTTAAATACTGTCAGAAGAGTGCTACGAGCTATGAGTGCAATCACAACAAAATTGTCAACCCACACACCATCACAGGAAGTTAGTGTATATATATATATATATATATAACAATATAACAACATAACAGTCTAACTCATGGTGTCATCTTACAAAGGTCACTAAACGCATCACACAACAACTTAAGGCTCAAAAAGTGTGCCTGAAATTTTTACAAACATGTACCAATATGAATTTAAATGGAAAAATGGCCGCTGCAGTAACGTCAGCCTCCCCCTGGGCTCCTCTGGCTCCCTCTGGTGGACAGAGGCAGAATTGTAGCAGCATTCAGAGATTTTCTAGGCTGCTTATCGTCCAATGAAATGCTTTGCCCAAAAGAAATGTATTCATTTTAACCTTGTAATGTAAATTAATTAGGTAGTTGTGTTCCCTCCCAACATCGCTGTTCACCTTTCACAGACTCACAGTTTTGTGTGCAATTTCGCATGAATGTGCATTGTGTTCTGCATCCTTGTGGTGTATTAGAGCGATCTACCGGTGCTCTTTTTTATGTGTCTGTTATAGTGTTTACTATTTTTCCAGTACTGGGTGTAGGGTAAAGCAATCATGTTAAAATCCCAATTTAATGTCACTCCACTGTTCAAGGTTAAAACAAGAGAATCAGTCTTACTCAGCTATATGTGTATCCTTTCCAAGTGACTGTCACGTCCATGCCTACAGGAAGCACGCTAGTGCAGTTACGATAACTCAAGCACAATGACCTCACTTTGACCTCCCCATCACTTTATTCCAATGAGAACTACAGAATAAATACTGTGGCAACATTGACGTCAGACAGAACATTCCAGATGATGCTGCATGCACGCAAATGTTCCCAGATAGGCGACAAGACAGAGGAATTATACAGAGGAATCTAAATTAAACCAGGAGTATTTTTTTTCATGTGCCAGAAGTAGTGGTGGGTTCTTATTTCATGGATTTGAGGGTTAATAATCAGGCTGACACAGGCTGAGCTTTATGTGTTTATGAGTGTATGTAAACAACACCACAGGCCCTCATTACAGCCTAAATATAGCGCCAACAGAAATAAACTGCGATGCTGAGCGGGCTTTAGCGCCACCCTGGCTGGTGAACACACTGACATCAGGAGGGAGCAAAAGTGGAAACGATGATGAGAGATCATCATCTTATCAAAATGCTTGCGAAATGTCATGATAGCAGACTGTCAGTCAAAACTGACTATTGTATTTAGTTCATCGGCATACGACATTACTAAGCTCATAAGATCCTCATTGTGCTGTAAGGTGGAATGATCCCGAGGGAAGTCTTGCAAATGCTTGCATTTGCCTGCATGAACAGACACACAAGAATGAGCATTTCCGTCCTGCACGCACACACTGCAGTGTGGATCGTTAGCTGCCCTGTAGAAAAACACTAATTTGCTCTGCAGACTTACTGCTGAGACCAGGAGCTATTTGTGTGGTTCAGCTCCATTAAGAACTCAGATGATTGCATCTGAAATGCCAACCTTGGGTTATTTTGGCCAAATGCTGCATTTTTTCAATATGTGTGTGTATGTGTGTGTGCGTATCAGTGATATCAACAAGTGGAAACATTTTGTTGGTGGCCAGACAGTATCTGGTCCGTCTTTGTTTTCCCTTTGTTCCGCCCAGAAGAAGTGGAAAAAGCTCATATAAAAGAAAACAGATCAGTATAAATACTGACAAATTCCCTGGCTGCACCACAGTATGTGCACTATAAAGTGAGACCTCATTAAATTCCAGACAAAACACAGAAAAGCAAACATGAAGGAGTTTTTTTCTTTGTACGTCTGGCAGACCTGCTGATACTGTCCTACCTTAAGAGAACTTTGTGAAACGCTTGAATGAACTGCATCATTAAGAGCATGACGATAAGTTTCATAATTGCATGCAGATGGAGACAAAGTCAGCAGGAACGGTAAGATCTGACCAAATGGATGGCTTGTCAAGTTTATGGAAGTTAATCATGATTCTGTGCAATTGTTTTATTGGACACATTCTAACTAATAAATACCCCTGCCTTAAGAGCTGCACTGAACGCTGGGTCGACAGTCCGGGCCTTTTGACCCAATGGTCAGTGCTCTCTTGTGTTTAATACCCTTTTTTGTGCAAGTAGATACATATATACATTGCTACAGTCGTCCTTCATTTATCGTGGTTAATTGGTTCCAGACCTGACTGCAATAACTGAATTTCCACAAAGTAGGATTCAATCTTAATAAATTGAATATATTAGTAGAGGACTTGACTAAATATGATTTTTTTACCATTATTAGAGCCCTGTAACCATGAAATAACATCCCTATAGTCACACCTTTACACTCCTATTATTCTTTGTTGACACCACTTTGCTCAACTGTAATGTGCAGGCTACCGGATCACTACAGGGATACAAGAGATGGCCCATGATTATTTATAAATTGATTCATCGCTCATCCATCCATCCATTTTCCATGCTGCTTATCCTCACTAGGGTCGCGGGCATGCTGGGATCCCAGCTATCCCAGCTGTCTTCGGGCGAGAGGCAGGGTACACCCTGGACTGGTGGCCAGCCAATCACAGGGCGCATGTAGACAAACAACCATTCACACTCATATTCATACCTATGGACAATTTGGAGTCGCCAATTAACCTAGCATGTTTTTGGAATGTGGGAGGAAACTGGAGTACCCACGCATACACGGGGGAGAACCTGCAAACTCCACACAGAGATGGCCCAGGGTGGGACCGAACCCAGGTCTCCTAGCTGTGAGGTCTGCGCGCTAACCACTCAACCGCCGTGCAGCCACTGTCCAAATTTGTTCTTGTGAATTCTCAAACGGAGTGGGGAAGAAGGACAAAGGCAAAAACTTACCACTTCCACATGAAATGGGAGGAGAACCTTTTTTTTTTCAGTGTGTTATGTCTACAACCATTTACACTAACATTCATTCATTCAATTTGGAGTCGCCAATTAACAATCAATTATTGAAAAATCGGATTTTGTAAAAATACCCCCCCCCTCCAAATGAAAACACATTTTATATTTCCGCAAATGTTGAATAACCAATTTGCGCATCAGTGCCCCCTGCTGGATTCATAGCTGTAGTTACCATAAAATTACAAAAGTCATACTACACTGAACTCTGCTTAAATTATGCTACAAAATACTGCAGATACAGTTTATATAAAAATATAAGAAGGCTATTAGGATAATCAGAGTATTGCCATATTGAGATATAATCGTTATTATGAGCCACATATTGCGGATCATTTCGTACCGTGGGGTCTTCTGAGATTCCCAGCCCGAACTGCATGATTTATCTCCTGAATTTGAATGCACAGGGAATCAAACGGTGAAGTTACTCTCCCTTAAATCATGTCCGGACAAAATGCCTTCATCTTCTTGTACTTCATCTCTGAAGAGACTACGAACAGCATCGAGAGAGCCACTGCAACAGGAAGAAGGAGTAATGGGGGCACACAATGTGACACCACCATGTAATGAGATGCGCCAAGTGGGATTTATTGTCTGCAGGCTATGCTAATTGGAACCAGGGTGACAACAGGGGTATCAATTTTATGATGAAGGTAAAAATTTGACAGGAGGGGAGGGGATGAGCTGTATATAAAGAAATAACTACATATGATATGCACTCGCCGGCCAGATGCAACATTAGGGCCAGTTGCACAATTTAATAAGACCGATTGACACAGTCGGAGAGGTATTTGGTGAGCAATATGTTTCTTATTGTGGTTGTAGTTTGCAATGATATTGAATTGCACTGCTTCACATTATGCAGGTGCAAGTAATATGCCTTTCATAATTCATATGATACATCTATAATACAAGTCTACGCCTCTATGCCTCACTGTGATCCTCTTTTCATCATTTACACCCAAGGTCAGATGCTCTCTGCCACATTAGAGCTCGACTCTCTAAAAGCCACATTACCGCCAAAATGCCAATATGACTAAGGAGAAAAGATGGGAGTGCATTTAGCTTGACGACTGATTATGCATTTTTGTCAAAATCATTTTTTAAGCTAAAGAAGACTTTCTAAACTCTGCAAGAAGACAGAAGAAGTGCAATCTTTTAATTAGAAATTAAAAATGCGGTGCACACACACAAACAATGATAAGATACAAACACGTGTGTGTTTGCTCCAAGGTTAACGTGACCCACAGTGGCGTGTAATGCGACCATATCTTATTCACATTAGCAAGCTAGCGTTCGCTGAAATCCAATGTCACACTATTGACCCACTGTAGTGTTTTCCTGTACCATAAAAGTAATGACAAGAAAACAAAATACACACATTTACACAAAGGGGATCCACACATTGTCCTGCAAACATGTTGACATCTGCAAACATGTGCAAGGTCACAAGCACAGGACAACAAGAGTGGCAGGCGCCACCACAGGAGGAAGCACGTACACTTTGAACTTCAATACTCTGAGACACGCCACCAATTTCCATCAAATATTTACATCTGCTAAACCAGAAAAGTGTCTGGGGAAATAAGTTTGTTTCCCTCTTGGGTTCTCTTTGCTACTCCACTGAGGTAACTCAGCATCATTTTTTTCTCGGGAAGTCCAATATTAGCTTTTTTGCCCAGAACTCTCAATTTCTGATTCCGATGTCAACCAATACTGATACCGATATGTGTAACATTACATATATTTTACTTGAGTAAAATATTTGTAAGGTAAAAAACGCCTAATGCATAACGCCTCCATCCATATTAGCTTATACTATGGAATCAATTAAAACAGACCAAAGAAAATACAGCCGGAATAGGTGCAGATTCTGGAGGATCTAGAACAGGGGTCTCAAACTCAATTTACCTGGGGGCCACTGGAGCTAGGGTCTGGGCAAGGCTAGCCCGCATCAGGTTTTCCAAAAAATTTGGAAAAAAAACACATTTATTAAAAACAGAAAAATATACAAACTTTTTCAGTGCTTTGGTTCCGATTTTTTACAATAAAAGCTCTGATAAAACATTCCACTGTTCTCAAATATCTTCATTTTTATTTTTCTACACAAAATAAGATGAAAAATAAATAAACAAATCAAGAATAAAGAAAATCAATCAGTAATAAATAAATATAATAATAATAAAACGGCAAATAATAAAAACTTAAGAAACCACATATAGTTGGTGGGTAGACAAATTATTTTTTTCAGATTAAAATGAACAAAGCATTATTAGAGCCCTGTAGACATGACAAAACACGACTATAGTCACATTTATACTTAATATTTATATATTTATTTACAACATATTGCGCAACTGCAGGGTCTTGAGACACATGCTAATTCGCAAACTAGAGAGCTAGTGACCTAAACGGTAGCCTCCAAGTTATTTCCTTTAAACTTAAAAAGGCAAAAACTTACCACTTCCACACGGATAGGGAGGATAACTATTAACAGTTATTTAACCTTTAACATGAACATTAATCAAACGTAATAATTTTTTCTGGGTACATGATACCATACAGCATCCATATCAAACTTGCGCGGGCCGCACTAACATTAAACTTTCATATCAAGGCGGGGGCCTCAAACTAGTGTCCTGGGGGCCACATTTGGCCCGCGGGCCGCGTGTTTGAGACCCCTGATCTAGAAGGTTTTCTGTTCAGGTTATAGTGTGTAGCTGCTCTATAGGAGTACACAATCTAGATAAAGTCCTTAAAATAAAAAGGATGACACTAAACACTTACTGAGGTGAGATCGTTGATCACAACATTTGGAGATCACTTCTCAGTTCTTTAAATGCTTGTGTGGGTTTACTCCAGGTACTCTGGTTTGCTCCTACAGTCCAAAACCAAGCATGCTATGTTAATTGGCGACTAACTCCATAGCTGTGAATGCGAGTGTGTGATTATTTTGGACCCTGTGATTGAGTGGCAACCAGTCCAGGGTGTATGTCGCCTCTCGCCCTGTCAGCTGGGATAGGCTCCAGCTTATTCAGAACTTTGAACAGGCTGTAGAAAATGAATAAATCCAAGCCGTGTTTACTATAAAATCCCAACCCTTGGTAAAGATGACCAAAGGCAACAATAGCATAATTCAAATGATAACGTCAGCCGTTACTGCCGGAGGCTCCAACTATACCAAACATGAATTAATCCAGTGCCTTGAATATTTATACTTCCTCTCAATGAAACACAAAGTATTTTTTCATCTGCATGCAGTGACCACCAGAGACTGGGAGCGCCTGCCTTTCATCCAGACAACAGCAAAACAATCTTTTTTTCAGCCAGATAAAATCAGCTTTTCACATCAAAATTACACAATAGGCTCCATGCAGCCATTAGTGCACTCATAATATCCATATTTCATGCAAATGTATTCATATTTTGTATACGTGTAACCTAATGCTATCTGACGCAACAATTACAGCTCTCTGGGGGCCGCCATAACTCGGATGTGGCCTGAGATGAAAACTACTTTGACACCTTTATCTAATATCACTTTTTCCACTACACAGGAAAAAAAAGGTGATAAATGTCTCAGAGGAGCTGCAAATTTTCCTCTTTATTGACCTTCAATCTGCTATTAAGCTCAAAACAAATGAGTCATAAAAGCAGTTTTTGGATGCACAGTCTGGCATTAGTGCAAATGCTTGTCGCTCAACATTCAATAAAACAACTATAACAGCAGCACAGGGACGATGAAGGAAGTTGGCATCCGATCCTCCGCCGGAATATTGTGTAGTTATAGAGGCCATTATGCAAACTAATGCAAGAAGGTAGCCAATCTATAAAGGGTTTGCTTAAAAACACTTTGTATTATACGTAAAAAAACAATGCAGCTCCACATAGGGTGGCCATATGGCTATAAAATATTTACGATAAGTGCAACCTAAACGTATTTCCTGTAATGTAAAACCTTCTTGTACTGTACTCAACTACATGAAGAAGAGGGCCACAGTTTTGAACATAAAATGCATAAAATACATTATCGCCTCGGTTAACATCCGCCATGGTGAACATGTTTTTCAGTTAACAGACAAAATTGTTGTTAAAATCTTGCCTTGGCTTGTGTTTTGTACGCTGCTCCAGTTTGTTTACGCCACCATCTTGGATCACACGCACAAGACAAAATTTCATGATACTTGCACGTGATTGCGCAATTTGATCACAAGTGCCATTTTAGGACTTTGCATCGGAGCTGTAGAGAGATACACAACGTATCAAACACATGCGATGGGCCATACTGATGGGTGAGAGAGAAGACCGCCGTCATTTCAAAAGTATGTAAACGTGATGGCGAGGCTGAGTCATCGGTTGCATAGACGCACACAAACATGCATACATTTTTTGTATATTTTTCATCAAAATAGTAGTCTTGCCAAAATGTTGTGCTGCTGCTGGATGTTCACAGTATCCGAGTTATACTGTACGTTTGTTTTCTTTCCTAAAAGAGGATTGTCTAAGACAACAGTGGATGAAGTGCTGAGAAGGAGAGACGGATGGACAACCACCTCGAGTCCTGTTCTTTGCAGTGATCATTGCAGTAATGACCTTTACAAGAAGCATTTGGCATGAAAGTACGCTATGAATGCAGTTTGAAAAAGGATGCTATTCTGCTATTTCAGTACACAGAAAAAAAAACAAAACAACAAAGAATGACCACTGTGTCAAAGTTGGCATGTCTTGTTTACACAATGTCTTCTAAACACTATTCCATGATAGCGACAAGGCTGCAAAGCTTGTATAACTGGTATATAAACATCTTTTGACAGCGATATGTTTACTGTGGTGGGCAGGGGTGGCAGTGGTGAACATTTATCCACAAATACAATTAAAAACTGGCTATTTATGCTCGTTAAGAAGATGATTAAACAACAATTTAAGGATAAGCAACTCCAGAGTTGCACCATTCTGTGTTTTGAAGGTGACCAACCTTCATCTCCACGTCTTAAGGCTTAAATCCATGTTCTGCAAGTTCTCTAGTTCATCATCTAGTTCATCCAAATGTTTCTTCCTTCTCAAAAACTATTGACACGTGGCTCAAATCTTCACTATAATCACTGTAAACATCCTCTGCCTCGTACACCTCCATGTTTGTTTACCTGAGTGACGTTACCCCCATGATGTCACTTCCAGCAAATGAGGCAAGAGCTAGTTAATCATGGCTGATGCCATGGACTATGAATGTCATTTTTGCTCATTTATCTTTTGTGTTCAAATTTTTTCATCATTTTGTACATGTAAACGCAAACAATTTGGGGTGTCTGGAATGGATTAATTGGAGTTACATTATTTTCTATGGGAAAATTAGCTTTGGTTAGAGTCTGTTTTGGTTTGAGTCGGACCTTCCGGAACAGATCCATGACTTTAACCAAGGCACTACTGTTAAGTACCATCATTTTGTCTGTGAGGCGTCATCTTCTACTGCTGCTACATTGCGACTCGTATGCCGGGTTGTTGCCCCCCTGCAGAGCGGTGGAAGTACTACATGAAATAACACTCGTCTAATTAGACTGAATGGGTTACATTATTTTGGTGATGCTTGGCAGGCTGCCTATTGAAAAACCAGGCTGTCGATTAAACGTGGGGTCACGTATATTGTGTGTCACAGAGAAAAATGGCTGTTACAAGAAAGAAGCGTGTGGTAACATTAGCCGAGGCGCCGTTTCTTTTTAAAGCCTCACTCCCTCTCTTTCTCTCCATCAGGTTGCATTACTGGAAGTGCTGTGTACTTTATTTCAAAAGATGAGGCCCGGTGAGCAGAAACAACAGTTGGGAAGATGGTAGCAGAACAAGGGTGGAGGACAGAGTATGGAGAGGTGAGGATGCAGACATGAGAGGAGGCTGAGATAAATGATGAGAAACAGCAGGACGCTCTCGACACCCAGATCCTCAAATGACCTTACAGAAAGTCACTGCAGACACGAGCCCATCTGTTTTGTTATTCAAAAATATTTTTCTTGCATGTGTACGGTTATGGAAGCTAGGTAGCTGTACAAACATTTTGGCACAAACGCTGAGCTGTGAGATGGTCCACCAAATTTATAGTCCTCTAAAACAACTGATCTGTGGTCACCAGTGATGGTAATTCCTGTTTACAGTCAGTGTATAATCCAAATTATTTTGACGCTATTACATTAACGGAAATTTATTACATACTATGGCTTTAAAACAGGGGTCTCAAACTCAATTTACTTGGGGGCCACTGGAGCTAGGGTCTGGGTGAGACTGGGCTGCATCAGGTTTTCCAAAAAAAAAAAAAACGCATTTATTAAAAACAAAAAAATTTAAAAAACTTCACTATGGTTCCAATTTTCTACAAGAAAAGCTCTGATAAAACATTCCACTGTTCTCAAATATCTTACTTTTTATTTTTCTACACAAAAAAGATGAAAAATAAATAAACAAATCAAGAATAAAGAAAATCAATAAATCAGTAATAAATAAATAAATATAATAATAATAATAAAACAGCAAATAATAAAAACTTAAGAAACCACATATAGTTGGTGGGTAGACAAATTATTTTTTTCAGATTAAAATGAACAAAGCATTATTAGAGCCCTGTAGACATGACAAAACACGACTATAGTCACATTTATACTCTTTTTATTTACAACATATTGCGCAACTGCAGGGTCTTGAGACACATGCTAACTCGCAAACTAGAGAGCTAGCGACCTAAACTGTAGCCTTCAAGTAATTTCCTTTAAACTTAAATAGCCAAAAACGTACCACTTCCACACGGATAGGGAGGATAACTATTAACAGTTA
Source organism: Doryrhamphus excisus (assembly GCF_037039965.1). Lineage (NCBI taxonomy): Eukaryota > Metazoa > Chordata > Actinopteri > Syngnathiformes > Syngnathidae > Doryrhamphus > Doryrhamphus excisus. The sequence goes on from NC_136362.1 coordinate 20,711,165, forward strand.
TTTAACCTTTAACATGAACATTAATCAAACGTAATAATTGTTTCTGGGTACATGATACCATACAGCATCCATATCAAACTTGCGCAGGCCGCACTAAAATTAAACTTTCATATCAAGGCGGGGGCCTCAAACTAGTATCCTGCGGGCCACATTTGGCCCGCGGGCCACATGTTTGAGACTTCTGCTTTAAAATAATGCTCTGACTCAGGTGAATAACAAAATCGCTGATGTGGGTCAACTGTGGCTTTTTGTTGATGTGTACAAAAAAACACGCACATTATAATAGACTTAACTTGTTCACCCCCCCGACTGAGGTGCATGTAATTTCACATCTCAGCAAAATTAAAGCCACACAAAGCAATGCCGCCTGTCTGAAAATGTCTCCAATTATTGTGATTTACCTCATTAGCATGCCAACAGCTAATTAGCTGAAGAAAACATGGCATCAGCTGTCCTGCGTATCTCTAGATGGGATGCAGAGGGCTCTGATGTGCACCACACAGCAGAGGAAGGACAGGGAGAGTCGGCACAAGTGTTTTCTTCCAAAATCAGTTAATCGGTTAATTTTACTCTGTATTAGATATAAAATGAATACTTTGAATGGAAACAGTGGACCACAGATGTATCCGTGAGTTAGTTTGTGTCCATGATTTAGCGTGGGTGGTGAAGGTAGAAGCCACCTGAGAGCGAGGAAGGTCAGAGGCGAAGGAGAGGCTTTGCTGCTGTGGCTTCACTGGATTAAGTGTGAATAAAGGTGAGAAAACAACACCCGCCCACACGCATACACGCTTTGAACATGTGTATAGGCATGAGCTCTCACACGTGCGCACACGCAGCAGGTGGGCTCTTGGCACCAACTTGCTGATCCTTCGCGGGATTTACCCGTCAGGTCAAACACACACGCACACAAGGAAGATGAGAGCAAAGCGGGGTGAGGTAAATGAGGCTGCAGTGAAACTGGACCCTGGATGGTAACATGCGACCGGGCAGCTTGTAAATTAAAGATCAGCTGACTAAATGACAATATAAGACATCATGGATCCGTACCTTCATTTTCATGAAACCTGCAACAACATGTTGATATGTGCGGTCAGAAAACAGAAAGCTCTATGATTTCATATCAAAACAATGCATCCGAACAAGCCTCAACCACCACATTATGCATGTTTGATGGCGCGCATACGAGGCGATCAGTGGAAAGCGTCCGAGCTGATGAAAAGACGAGAGATTGTGTTTCTCTGCGCGCACGTCATCAGCTGACACACAAAAGGACAAGTGGCGCTCGTAAACCGACACGGCGTACATGTGCAAACACACCAGGAGAGTCAAGTGTAGCACGCTATAATCCTCACAGATTAAGCTGGCTGCAGACAGGCCCAACATGATGTTGGGTGGGGGTGCTGCGAGAGGCAGCTGAGTAAGCATGGGGATAGAAGGATAGAATAGACGTATTTTTATGATTACTCGTCGGGTAAGGTGGAGCCTATCCCAGCTGATTCTGACTGGTCACCAACCACAGGGCACATATAAACAACCACTCACACTCACATTCACATCAATGGACAATTTACAGTCTCCTATTAGCTCAGTGCTTCTCAATGAATAGGTGGTTAGCTGCAGGTCTTACATGAGTTCTGCTGATCAGTCCAGTTGCCATCGAGTCAAAACCCTGAGAATACAATGACCAATGAGGATCAATGAGAATACTCACATGCATCTGGATTGTTGTTACAGAAAAATAAGTGAAATAAGACTAATGACACAAAATAACAATGGAACGAATTGTTTGTTACTGCAAATATAATTGAGTTTGTAGCCATAGCTATTATTACATGTACATTGCATTTATTATTTTTTAACTACATCTGTGCTGTGAATGCAGCATTCTTGTTTTAGATGTTTAATGTGCAGTTACATATGCATATATTTTATCAAAAAGTTAACATATGTTCATAGTAGCACTGCCACTACCGATTATTTTCTTAACTTAACCTGAAGCTTGTTGTTTGGATTAATAGTGCCATTGTTAAGGCCCTACAACATGTACCAAACACAAACATTTTGTGTTTCAGTTTGGTCTGCAACATATCGGTAAAGAGGCAGCAATGTCAATCACTGTTTTCCCAAAATCAAAGTCTTGTTTTGCCAAAAATACAAAAGATAATAGGTCTGCTTTCATGGATGACTGAGGAAATATAAAACATATTCACATATGAGAGGCAGGAAATCAGAGGATATTGACAATATCTATTTAACCGCATACCAAAATAGTTGTCAATTGATTAGAAATTTGATTATTCATCGATTAATCCGATAATTGTTGCAGCTGTAGTCACAGCATCTTAAATGTTGGTCACTGTTGTAAAACACGGTTGGGTAGGGCGGCAGAAACAAACAATTACAATATATTGGGATTATTTTCCCAGTCAGTTGTCCTGCTAATCTCACATATGTAGCAAAAGCATTGCACCACATTCACATAGTATGCACACAAGGCTAGGCTTAAGGGGAGGAGCCAATGGGATGAGACGTAGGTGCCGTTCTGGTGCAAAAAGAGGAAAGCTCAAATTTGCCTCATATGAAAAGGCCACAGGGGACAAAATGTGGAGTTTATATGTCACGAGTGATAAACAGTGACAAACAGAACCATCCATCCATGCCCATAAATCCTTAAAATCTCATTTCATGTGGTGATCCAAGAGCTATAAAGCTGACAGCAGTCAGGCGAATATCACATTGTATTGTATCACAGCAACTTCACCGCATGGGAGAATAAAGAGGCTCAATGGGGAGGATCATGGGGTAAACTTTGACCTATAATATAAAAGTGAGCCCGTGTTAGGGCCGTTGTGCGTTCTGAGGTATTTTCACAAATGAAAGACACTGCAAAGTCACTGAAAAATAAAGTAAGCACCATCCCCTGCATCTGGTTTATTGCTCGTGATGACAAACCCAGGACAATTGTGGGATCTTTATCTTTATTTTGCCTCTTATACACTGACAACAATAAATACCATTGTTATGTGTTGCTCTGACATTTCTGTTTCCAACAAATGTCAATGGACAAACAACAGAGAAAAAAAGCTCAAAGATTCACCGCAGTCTGCTGCCGCCCACCATTATTTCAACTAGCGTGGTGCGCTCTTTCAATCACAATAAAAGGAAACTCTTTTTTATTTTATAATTAAGCACTATAAAAGCAGACCTGGCAACCTTTTAGAAATGTGGCAAGCTGCTTTCACCATTGATGATTTATGCACCTGAAGGGCATAAAAAGGGAAATAAATGCATTTGTTTTCACTTTGGGGCGGCACGGCGGTCTAGTGGTTAGCGCACAGACCTCACAGGTAGGAGACCAAGGTTCAATTCCACCCTCGGCCATCTCTGTGTGGAGTTTGCATGTTCTCCCCGTGCATGCGTGGGTTTTCTCCGGGTACTCCGGTTTCCTCCCACATTCCAAAAACATGCTAGGTTAATTGGTGACTCCAAATTGTCCATAGGTATGAATGTGAGTGTGAATGGTTGTTTGTCTATATGTGCCCTGTGATTGGCTGGCGACCAGTCCAGGGTGTACCCCGCCTCTCGCCCGAAGACAGCTGGGATAGGCTCCAGCACCCCCACGACCCTCGTGAGGAAAAAGCGGTAGAAAATGAATGAATGGATGAATGTTCTCACTTTGTTAATGTTTTTTTTTAATATCTTCATCCATGTTGGTCTCATGCAGACTTTGACTGTAATACTGCTAAAACTGCTTTGACTCTTCCAGACAACTGTGATCCTAATTATAAACATATTTCCTTGTTTGTGAAAGACTAATTGGATAAGAGCAAATCTGTTAACAAAAGAAGCAGTGGAGAGAATCATCTTTGAGGCTTCCTTTTCATCTGTAAAACAAAGAACGAGGCAAAGAACGGTGATGGTCTTGAAGCCATGTCATTACTTCGGAACAAATTGTGGGTTTGCTTTAGGGAATAGCAATCGCTGCCTAGACATGACACAAGCAGTTAATCCTCATCTCGGGCTCACAGTCATGATGCGAAGCAAGGTCGCTCGTGTCGTAAGCGGCGAGGCGAGGTGGAGACAAACACATCCGACGCAGCACTTGTTGTATCCATCACTTTGGACACGGTGACTTTCTTTCACACTGTTGACACATTATAAATGTAAATAATGACACCATTTTTTTGCCACAGGGTCAACCTGTAAAATAGGATCTTAGATGTACAGTAAATATACCCTGACATGGTTACACGGTAACGGAAAGCGCCGCTTTTTCTTCGGCAGTAGCCAATCACGAGCTATCAGTGCAATCACGACGAGCTTGTCAAGCTATTGAAAACTGCAGGAGGTCATTTTATGGAAGAGTATAACAATATAACATCTTACAAATAACACTAAACTCATCACACAGCAACTTGACACTCAAAATGTAGACCTGAAAAATATACAAAAATGTACCAATACCAGCTTAAATGGGAAAATAATATATAATAATATTATATTATATAATAATAATAATCCACCCTCGGCCATCTCTGTGTGGAGTTTGCATGTTCTCCCCGTGCATGCGTGGGTTTTCTCCGGGTACTCCGGTTTCCTCCCACATTCCAAAAACATGCTAGGTTAATTGGCCACTCCAAATTGTCCATAGGTATGAATGTGAGTGTGAATGGTTGTTTGTCTATATGTGCCCTGTGATTGGCTGGCCACCAGTCCAGGGTGTACCCCGCCTCTCGCACAAAGACAGCTGGGATAGGCTCCAGCATACCAGCAACCCTCGTGAGGAAAAGCGGTAGAAAATGAATGAATGAATAATAATAATGTACTGCGTCTTGGCAATGGATTCATTGGAGTGCTGCAATGACATCAGCCTCCCTCTGGTGGAACGACACAACATTGTAGCAACATCTGTTTGTTCTCCAACGAAACGCTTTGTTCTTTTTATTTTAACCTCATATTGGTGCACGTTGGTACATTTATTAGGTTTACCTTTTCGGTTTTAAAGTTTCTGTGTTATGAGTTTTGTGTTTTTTGTAAGATGCCACCGTGAGTCAGACTGTTATATTGAGTAATGTCCAACGCCGGACCAGAGCCCAGATAAAAAATAGGGGCACCCGGCTTAAAACTAAGCAAAATCGAACATGTGATTGAATCCCTGTGGTGGTCCCCGATTAGAAAATGGAAGAAAAAAACTAAAACGCAGAGATACTTAATATTCTTTTCATATTGGTGATCTGTATTTTATAGCGAATTTGAAACAATTTTACACTCAAGCGCATGAAGCAGGTGATTTGGCTGCTCGTTATCCAATATTAGGACACAAGTGTCTTTGTTGTTAAATGACGCTGCATTTAAAACAGCCACATGGTGTTAGAAGACTGATCTACTGATACAGTATCTGATTATGCAATATCACAACGCTATTGTCAAGTGTCCACTTGCCCAGAGACACACAGATAAGTGTTTGATTTACATGTAAGTTTATGTTAATGAGCAAGTGAATGCCTCTGAGTCAAGAGTAAAATCCAAAATGGTGAATGAGATGTTGCTGAAATCAACTTTGACCTTAATGAGTAAGGTGATGCAACAACCGCAGGGGGTCTGGAGGTGATGACCATCATCTGTTGCTAAGAGACGACTGACGACACATAAGGGGTTTCTGGCTAAATTGCGACATATGTTTAGATTTTGCTATAAATATTCTGCGTATGGTATATGCACCAGTTTCCCTTGCATAAGTTGAGGTTGACTTTTGTGCGACTTGTCTCACTTTCGGTTGCCTAGCAACACACCATTACCTGGCATGTGGACAGTAAGCAGATGACAAGAAGCTGCTGAGCGTCGTGCACTTTATCAGCTCAAAGTTTTCCCAGGGGAATCATGTGCACACTGCAGTTCCTCCGCATGCTGGTTTACTACCAGCATTGCCAACTTCCTCTCTTCACCCACCAGTGGGTTACAAAACTATGAGCTTTCTCCCGTGCACATACTGCATATAAACTTTCTATACAGTTTGTAACAATCAATTCCTTATAAAAGGCACAGCAGCATGAAATTGAACATAAAACCTGAGTGCGCAGGGAAGGAGGTGAACAAATGCTTTGACTGATTCTTCCGGCATAGCATCAGGACACAAATCTTTGGACTTTTCCTTTAGTACACTTGAGCTGTCAGTTAGAGGGCGGGGTGGGGCAGGGCGGCTGCAGCCATCAAGCTACTCTGGCATGAAGCAAGAAATAAACAGGCCATGTGAATTCGATAGAGAGCAGATGAAATGATGGATGACGAGAAGCTGCATGAAACATTCTGCCCTCATTCCTTCCATTCACTCATTTTATATGCCGCTTATCATCATTATGGTCGCGGGTGTATGCTGGAGCCTATCCCAGCTGTCTTCGGGCTGGACCAGGGGTCTCAAACACGCGGCCCGTGGGCCAAATGTGGCCCGCAGGACACTAGTTTGAGGCCCCCGCCTTGATATGAAAGTTTAATGTTAGTGCGGCCCGCGCAAGTTTGATATGGATGCTGTATGGTATCATGTACCCAGAAAAAATTATTACGTTTGATTAATGTTCATGTTAAAGGTTAAATAACTGTTAATAGTTATCCTCCCTATCCGTGTGGAAGTGGTAAGTTTTTGGCTATTTAAGTTTAAAGGAAATAACTTGAAGGCTACCGTTTAGGTCGCTAGCTCTCTAGTTTGCGAGTTAGCATGTGTCTCAAGACCCTGCAGTTGCGCAATATGTTGTAAATAAAAAGAGTATAAATGTGACTATAGTCGTGTTTTGTCATGTCTACAGGGCTCTAATAATGCTTTGTTCATTTTAATCTGAAAAAAATCATTTGTCTACCAGCCAACTATATGTGGTTTCTTAAGTTTTTATTATTTCCCGTTTTATTATTATTATTATATTTATTTATTTATTACTGATTGATTGATTTTCTTTATTCTTGATTTGTTTATTTATTTTTTCATCATTTTGTGTAGAAAAATAAAAAGTAAGATATTTGAGAACAGTGGAATGTTTTATCAGAGCTTTTATTGTAGAAAATCGGAACCAAAGCGAAGTTTTTTAAATTTTTTTGTTTTTAATAAATGCATTTTTTTTTTTTTTTTTTGGAAAACCTGATGCGGCCCAGTCTCACCCAGACCCGAGCTCCAGTGGCCCCCAAGTAAATTGAGTTTGAGACCCTTGGGCTGGACTGTTCGCCAGCCAATCACAGGTCACATATAGACAAACAACCATTCACACTCACATTCATACCTATGGACAATTTGGAGTGGCCAATTAACCTAGCATGTTTTTGGAATGTGGGAGGAAACCGGAGTACCCGAAGAAAACCCATGCACGCACGGGGAGAACATGAAGAAGAATAACACCACTTAAGCTTTGACAGGTTAAGCAATATCATACAAAACTCTTCTGAGCAGCATTTTTCTGCTCAATACAACACTGGCATGGAGTTCATAACAAAGAGAGATTATCCCCTTCCAATAAAAATAATAATAACAAATCTACTAACTCCATAGTCCATCAAGGAAAGACCAATCCCTGGTCTAAGCTCTTGTAGTAGAGCACACAGCACAGAGGAAACACCTGACTGAAGTCATGACATCATTCTCACTTGATGTGCTAACAGGAAATGTCACCATGGAAACGGGACAGCCTGTCCTCAACCATCCCCTTTCCACCCTCCTCCTGCAGATGTGATCCAATTCTCAGTCTGTTCCTCTTCCTCTTTTGCAAGAACAAAGTGAGAAAAGCTTAAGAGTAGGACGCATTGGAGACAATAGATGATGTCAGTGATGGCCTTGTCGCATTTAGACCACTTAACTGTGGGTTGTGGTGGTGGAACGCCAAGTTTGGTTGCGTTAAATCAATGTCGCACTTGAGCTCGAGTGAACGAAGCAAGAGCGGAATGAATTGGATGAGCTCCATTCAGCGTGGAGGTGAGATGAGAGTGAGACCTTTAAATAGAACTCAACACAAAGGAATGTGAGAGGAGTTTGGGAATGCCGCGAGGCCAAATTGAAAAGTTGATTGGAAGCCTGTGTAAAAGCTCCTGAACAAAGACTGAGGTAGATGAAGATCGGATGCCATCATCTTCAGACTGATTGGACCAGTCCCGTTAATTACAAAGTGCGGGTCCCTTTGCAATGGCTGCTGAAAAACAATGAGCCGCTGAGGCAGTGGTGACCGTACGCTAATAAATTGCAGCCCGTAATAATTACAGTGCAACAATCAATGTAAGATATACGCGACGTGTAGTCTGAACACAAGAGGCAACTTGTGGCTGCAGCAGAACCTGCAATCTAATCTCTGGCGGCGTTAAACGTTGGATTTATGGATTTGTATGAAGCCACTGCTGAGCAATGAAAACTGATTTCAGCTCCTCAGCATTCTTGACTCAAATAAATTTCTGTGAGAATCACGTGGCTGTTGCCACAGTGAAGAAGCGGCTACTAAGCAATACGACCCCATCAGACCTTCTTTCTGCTGTTTAGAGTATTTATGGCAGGTAACCGAGTCAGGCAGTCTGCCTGACTACTGTAAATGACCGTAATAACGAGCTTTCTTTTTCCTTTGCGTGCGAGAACAGAATTGTTTCATCAACAGAAAGCTTTCATGTGTACTCACTGAATATGTCTCATCTTCTCTCAGCATCTCCCATAGACAAAGAGAACACATTTACATCAAATACAACTAATCACAGTACTATTTGTACTGTTACTACAGAGGGAACATTCAGAGCAACCACACCCCCAGCATGTCAATCTTGTAGAATGTAATAAGAATTGCACATAGGGACGTACGTTTGATCACATTTCCTTGATGGACTCCAGCAAAAAGTCATCTTTATAGTTTTTTTGTATATTTTTCAGGTCTACATTTTGAGTGTCAAGTTGCTGTGTGATGAGTTTAGTGTTATTTGACGCATTGAGTCAGACTGTTATATTGTTATACTCTTCCATAAAATGACCTCCTGCAGTTTTCAATAGCTTGACAAGCTCGTTGTGATTGCACTGATAGCTCGTGATTGGCTACTGCCGAAGAAAAAGCGTCGCTTTCCGTTACCGTGTAACCATGTCAGGGTATATTTATTGTACATCTAAGATCCTATTTTACAGGCTGACCCTGTGGCAAAAAATGGTGTCATTATTTACATTTATAATGTGTCAACAGTGTGAAAGAAAGTCACCGTGTCCAAAGTGATGGATACAACAAGGAAACCGGAGTACCCGGAGAAAACCCACGCATGCACGGGGAGAACACGCAAACTCCACACAGAGATGCCCGAGGGTGGAATTGAACCCTGGTCTCCTAGCTGTGAGGTCTGTGCGCTAACCACTAGACCACCGTATGCCACAGCATAGTATCTGATATACAATATTACGAGGTGTTTTTTGTTTTTATGAATTGCTATAACATTAACAAGCTCAATCCATTGAAGTCAGTAGTTTCCTACCACCACCAGCATAATGTGCTGTATCATTACTTACATTACTTCAAAAAAACTGTCATTAACATTAAAGTGACAGACACGCAAAACTGTGTGTTCCCAGTCGGTCTTACTAAAAACACTTGTTTAAATTCCATCATCAGGGCTAGATTTTCACTTTCAATGCCCACACTCTAATTGGATAGAACATTAGGTACAAAAATTCTGACTTCACAAATATAATTAAAAAAAATCAGCCCTGCATCGCATCTTATTGAATTGTACAGTGGCTGCTGAGTGCATCAATGTGATAAAAAGCTTATCTTCTTCTACAGCTTCCTGAACTGTTGCGGCGCCTCTGCTGAGCATCAACTGACCACACACATTTAGGAGTTCATCTTCTCTCCCCTCACAAACTAAAGCTACTCAGGTCTTTAAACCCTGACTTGACCCGCTTCCTCGGGCTGATCACACTTTTCCTTCCTAATCTATTAACAATGGAGACACGAAATGGGAGTCACACATATGGTGAGGATGCAACCACCAGTGTTTCCAGTATATACGCTACTAGACAGTTGGTGACTAAGCTAGGATGTCTGGCATGATTTGGCTGTTTGCTGGCGACAGGCTGCAAGAAAGCCAAATGAAAAGATGAGGCGTGGAGTGTTTGGACAATGTTGGGGAACAAGTGCAAATGACAAACAACGAGCAATGCAGTTCAACATGAATAATGGTGTATTGTCTTTATGTTTAATACAACATTCCGTATTGTATTGAATGCTGTATTATTGACGTCCTTGTATGGGCGTGCCCAGGTACAATCTGTAGACTGAGCCAAGTTTTTTTTTAAACACGGGTAGACCAGCACAAAAACATGGAATGAGCACATTTCGACTACCAATGTTGTGTCAAGATTGTCTGCATGCAGTCAACGCGGACCTACGTTACCATTCTGAGTTCATACACGCCAAGTCAGGGTTCTCCAACCTGTAGCTCCTAACCACTTTTCAAGTAGATCTCCAAAGGGTTTATTCGTTTATTAGTATCAACTCCTATACCGATAAAATTAGAATGTGGGGTTCGGCAATAGTCCGGAAGTCCTTGGGAGCAATCACAGCTGAGTGGGCGTGGGCGGAATAAATTAAAACACACAGATTTGGATATCTAATGAAATACAGCGGGCGGCATGGCGGTCGTGTGGTTAGCGCAATTTGGATATCTAGCTAGGAGACCAGGGTTCAATTCCACCCTCTGCCATCTCTGTGTGGAGTTTGCATGTTCTCCCCGTGCATGCGTGGGTTTTCTCCGGGTACTCCGGTTTCCTCCCACATTCCAAAAACATGCTAGGTTAATTGGCCACTCCAAATTGTCCATAGGTATGAATGTGAGTGTGAATGGTTGTTTGTCTATATGTGCCCTGTGATTGGCTGGCCACCAGTCCAGGGTGTACCCCGCCTCTCGGCCAAAGACAGCTGGGATAGGCTCCAGCACCCCCGCGACCCTCATGAGGAAAAACGGTAGAAAATGAATGAATGAATGAAATACAGCTGGAATAGGTGCAGATTCTGAAAGCTCTCGAAAGCTGAAATAAAAACAGCTCCACAGGGTTGTTGTTTCACTTGTGCTTGTATGCTTCTCCAGCACAATATACTTTTTTTATTTATGATGTACATTTCCTTACAACATGACGGCCTAATGTGTTTATTTTTCAAATGCTAAAGACACCAGAGATAAGACAGAATGGAGCTGCTTCTGCTTCTCAGAAATCGTGTGTGTGTGTGTGAACGTGTGTACAATTCATCATCCATCCAACACGTACATCTATGTCAGGCAGCCCTGTGGTGCCTCATTAGCTTCGAGTTGCTCCTCTGCCCTCTTCCTTTATGACAAGCCCCCCCCCCCCCCACAAACACAGAGATGACACCAGTCACTTGACATGACTTTCAACCCCCCCCTCCTCCATTTCTTACAGCACTCATCCTCTTCATCTCTAATGTGTCTCCTCTTTTAGTACGTTATCGCATGTCTGTCACTCTTCATTCTCTGAAGCGCAATCCCTCCGCTCTCCTTATCCCATCTTCACGGTGAATCTCTCTCCTTAGATTCGCTCTCTATTTTGTCCCTTTATGCAGGACTCTTTGTGTCAGAAGGCAGCTTTCATCAAAGCTTTGATGTGGGATGGAGACTAGTAAGAGCCCCCATCTTTACATCACAGGCTATCTATTATCTATCTTCCTCTTTCTCATCCTCTTCTCTTCCTTGTCATGACTGGTCTTTCTGACTCTGCTTCTTAGCTACACTTTGACAGCGTGCGCCATGGAGCATCTTCAGAATAATAAACCATAACTGTCAGGGAGATAACGGCCACGGCATTGATTGTACTCTCATTAACGCATATCTCATCCCATATTCTATATTTCAATCATTTTTAGTAAAATCTAAAGAAATTCATTCATTCATTTTCTACCGCTTTTTCCCCACGAGAGTCGCAGGGGATGCTGTAGCCTATCCCAGCTCTCTTTGGGCGAGAGGCGGGGTACACCCTGGACTGGTGGCCAGCCAATCACAGGGCACATATAGACAAACAACCATTCACACTCACATTCATACCTATGGACAATTTGGAGTGGCCAATTAACCTAGCATGTTTTTGGAATGTGGGAGGAAACCGGAGTACCCGGAGAAAACCCACGCATGCACGGGGAGAACATGCAAACTCCACAGAGATGCCCGAGGGTGGATTATTATTATTATATAATATAATATTATTATATATTATTTTCCCATTTAAGCTGTTATTGGTACATTTTTGTATATTTTTCAGGTCTACATTTTGAGTGTCAAGTTGCTGTGTGATGAGTTTAGTGTTATTTGTAAGATGTTATATTGTTATACTCTTACATAAAATGGCCGAGGGTGGAATTGAACCCTGGTCTCCTAGCTGTGAGGTCTGCGCGCTAAACACGCAACCGCCGTGCCGCCCCTTGATTACTGTTATAATATTCAAATTGTTTATTAACATGGGCCGTTTTAGGTGGGTGGTGTCAATTCCGTACTGGATGGGCTTCATAACATTTTCCCAATACACTAAATATACTATACCCCATTTGCTCATCTTGCTCAAGGACACCTCCACAGTTTCAATCAATAAGAGACAGCTCTTAGACAGCTAAGAGACTTGACCTCTGACTGAGAACCTCCAAGCAGCAGCTACGCTGCATTTAAGGCACAAGTGTTCATGTAAACAAGCTGGGCTTGAACGAATGCGTTAGGTGAACCGGGTTGTCTTCACTTTTCCGCCTGACCTGTGTGAGTTCAAGCGATGCAGACTAAACAGTGAGGAAGAGGAAGAGGAAGAAGTCAGGTCAAAATGTCAGGCGGATTATAGGAGCGGTGGGGCAAAAAAATGGGTCACGTCTTGTCAACAGATCTGCTGCAATGTGAGCGCTAAATAAGCCGGTGGAGGATGAAACCAGCCCTGTCATAGAAAGGCCGGATTTAGAGTCTCTGTGCTGTGAATATCACGCCCATAAGGTCTTATGGTTGCTTGTCATTTTGCATATAACGCAGCAGAAATGATGAAGTCAGGATGAGTTCAACATTCCGATGAATAACACACCGGCATGTAAATTGCCATTCATGGTCACATTAGGCCAAATACCTTACATACTGGAGGTAAGACTGCTCAATGCCAAATAAGCCCCTCTACCTGCCTACACGCACAACCAAAACTTTAAGTTATTGTTATTTATACTAAATTATTTAAATGATTTGTACAAATTACTGTTTACGCTGTACATTGTTGTTCATATTTGATGTCATCTATTTATTCTCCACATTATTATTTATTATTTATTATTACACGGGAGCCAGGCAACGACATTTTGTTAGCAATTTCACTGCTGTGTTATTGTGCAATGACAATAAAGTCACGCTGCGGAGGAGCAGTCATCACATGGATGCTAGATAAATTTAAACTACGACAGAAATGTTTTGCACATGGTTGAATATTTATTCCTTTTAAAGTTGATAATGCCGTTTAAATGTGTGTTTAAGAAAGCTGAATCCTACTGAGTTCAGTGTTTACATTTCAATAAATATTTCTTTAAACATGAAACCTGGAATATTTGTTATCATGGTCATTTTTTCATGTAAATTGAGGGATCAAAAGCAGTATCGGCCACAAATATCGACCCAAGCAAGATATACATACAATTATAAACATATATATAGTTTATAATTTAACATGTGCTGTCTTTAAGTTAAAGTGGAGTGGTGGTGGTTGTTTTTGTTGACACCTTGTGGCTGCAATAATTCACTGAATTGAGCTTGTGATGCAGTTACTCACATGTTTTTATGGAATGAAATATTTTCTAATGCGCTTCTGCTTTGGAGGCCATGCTTGTGTAAGTGATGTGCAACTATAATTATAGGATACCTGTGTGGAGTAAGAAATGTGGTACTTTAGACACCAGTGTTGTTTAATTAGGACTTGGAAATCACTCACTGAAATACACACACTGATTGATGATTTTCAATCTATTGCAATTCATTTGTGTCCAGGTGTTATGTCACATATTAAATGTGTCTTCTTTGAGAACATTGCCTGATGTATTTATTTATTTATTTTAATTATTTTTTCTTTGCTCTTTTAATGGGAAGTTCTTGTTGCTCACTTGCAGTGTTTTCTCCTGGCTACGCTATTGAAACCCAGCAGACAAATAGTTCTACAAGCAGGAAAGAACCAGATGTCGCAGTGTGGTTAGATGTGTGGTTCAAGTACAAAGAGCAGAAGAAGATGCACATTACAGCTCAGAAGCTAAGACAGCCCCCTCCCATTGTAGCAATCAAAGTGCCGTTAATTGGTACAATTATAGCGACAAGAGGAGCGAGAACAATAAAGAGCTCAGAGAGTGGATGTGTATGTTTGTGTGTGTGTGAAAAAGACACACACTGAAGCAAATGACGGTGTACTTCAAACACGGCAAATGGGTTACACGTGTTCTCAATGTAATGTGCTAACAGTTATGTGAAATATGAGCTATTTGTAGTTTGCATCCCGTTCGGCATTTACTTGCATTAGGCCTTATTACGCTAACCCATCTGGCCTTGACTGCTTGTTCTGCAGCTGGATGTAGTGGGTTTTATGTCCCACGGGTTTTATTGCTTGACGGGCATTGAAGTGAGGAGAGAAGACACAAAATCGCTTATGTTGGAGAGCCAGAGCAGTAAAAAGAAGCTGCTTCCATAAACTCTCATGTTTTCCATTAAAAACCATCATTGACAGCAATCTAATAATCAGTTATTATGAGCTACTACAAGGGCTGTTGAGCAAGGTGATGCACTGGCCATAATATTAGTGTACATCAGTGGTCTCAAACACTCGGCCCCTAGTTTGAGGCCCCCGCCTTGATATGAAAGTTTAATGTTAGTGCGGCCCGCGCAAGTTTGATATGGATGCTGTATGGTATCATGTACCCAGAAAAAATTATTACGTTTGATTAATGTTCATGTTAAAGGTTAAATAACTGTTAATAGTTATCCTCTCTATCCGTGTGGAAGTGGTAAGTTTTTGGCTTTTTAAGTTTAAAGGAAATAACTTGAAGGCTACCGTTTAGGTCGCTAGCTCTCTAGTTTGCGAGTTAGCATGTGTCTCAAGACCCTGCAGTTGCGCAATATGTTGTAAATAAAAAGAGTATAAATGTGACTATAGTCGTGTTTTGTCATGTCTACAGGGCTCTAATAATGCTTTGTTCATTTTAATCTGAAAAAAATCATTTGTCTACCCACCAACTATATGTGGTTTCTTAAGTTTTTATTATTTGCCGTTTTATTATTATTATATTTATATTTATTCATTACTGATTGAACTTCAGCTCATTCACACAACAGACTACGTTGTCAAGGAAGCAAAGTTCAATCACACGCTAATAACGCAGCGTCAGGACCAGCTGGGGGTTCAGTACCTTTCTCATGAATACTTCAACATGGTCATGGGGGAGCTGAGGATGTACCACTTGAGGCCACACAGGAAGTGTTAAAACAGCTCTCGCGTCTGACAGCTATTTAAATTGCACGGCGCGGGAAATGGCCAGTGTGTGTCCAGTACGTACATTCATAGCAGACGCAAAAGGCACTGAGCCCACGGAGGACCAAGCAAAGGCTGTGGAAAACAAAGCAATATGATACAGCTTCTGTTGTCTAGCTGACTGCCGACTGCAGCCATGACTTGCATCCACGCTGATGGGCAAAACAGCAATTATGACTTCATTCTTGCCATCTGAGTCATCAGCAGACAATTCCCATCCAAACTGGCATTAAAAGAAGCTGTGACCCAGACTCTATTCCGACCTCCGCCAAAGATGGCTCTACAGGTTCTTCATCTTACCTCTGCATGGAATCGTAAACATCTCTACCACACATACGTAGCTCTGACTGAGAGACCTGAACGTCGCCCAAAGCAATGAAGGAAAAGAGAAACCATCGTCTCAGATTTGGTGGTTCAGCTGGATTTCCCCCTCGCCTGGGTCCAGACCTTTACTTCGCCAAGTACGCTGACTTGTCTGGCATTGTGACACCGAACAATGTTTTTTTTTTCCAGTGGAGATAATAAATTGCAGCCGCAATGGGGAACTGTGCAGTAATTCCTCCACTCAATATTACCCAACATCATGTCATCCATCCTTACAAAGTAAGCCCAACCAAAACCAGAACGTTGGCATGGCTGCAAATCCACAGTGACACTCAAGGTCGATTTGTGGGGTCTCTTGTAATTGGTTACGGCAAATGAAGTCCTTATTCTCCCATGGAAATTGGCAATTGCAGAGCAGGATTTTGAGTAGGAATGTACATCACAACTGTGTTCAATTCAGCCCCATATGCTGAAATCAATAGTTTTGGCTTGTAGGACTAAGACCGGAGACTCAATTTTCTCAATTTCAACGCCGTCGTAAGCGTCGTACATTCTCTAGACATCACACAAACAGCTGGCCAAGACTTTATCAGGAAGTTAGAACATTCAAGTCTGATGCTGCAATGTGTTTTGGGTCTGACTCATGTTTCAGTTGGCCAGCTGCAGTTTCACAAAAACATCCACAGGCTTTGCTTGAGAAAGGGAGTTTCTACATGACCCCTTATCCGTTTTTTTGAAGGCGAGGAAACAGGCTCTTACTGTTACAAGAACATTCCATGGCAGCCCATGAGAACGGCCAATCTAATTTTAGGCGACTGTGGATAAAATCAACTAAGAATCAGTAAATGTGTTCAATTTCAGCATAGTGGGTGTGAGTTAAAATTAGTTCAATTAATGGTTGAAGACACACAGACACCCACAGCAAAGAGACTAAAACGTAAACATGAAAAATCTAACACACTTTGCCATTGGATTTCGCCACCCACTTAATCTTAATAACGTCTTAAATGGCTTATTTACTCTTATCACGTCGACTGTATTGGGTAATACGAGTATAAAGGTGACTGTAGGGGTGTCAGTTCATGTCTAGAGAGCCGCATTTAGAGGCTGTAAACCAGGGGTCTCAAACACGCGGCCCACTAGTTTATGTTTTTCATAGTTTATGAAAGTTTAATGTTAGTGCGGCCCGTGCAAGTTTGATATGGATGCTGTATGGTATCATGTACCCAGAAAAAATTATTACGTTTGATTAATGTTCATGTTAAAGGTTAAATAACTGTTAATAGTTATCCTCCCTATCCGTGTGGAAGTGGTAAGTTTTTGGCTATTTAAGTTTAAAGGAAATAACTTGAAGGCTACCGTTTAGGTCGCTAGCTCTCTAGTTTGCGAGTTAGCATGTGTCTCAAGACCCTGCAGTTGCGCAATATGTTGTAAATAAAAAGAGTATAAATGTGACTATAGTCATGTTTTGTCATGTCTACAGGGCTCTAATAATGCTTTGTTCATTTTAATCTGAAAAAATAATTTGTCTACCCACCAACTATATGTGGTTTCTTAAGTTTTTATTATTTGACGTTTTATTATTATATTTATTTATTTATTACTGATTTATTGATTTTCTTTATTCTTGATTTGTTTATTTAGTTTTCATCTTATTTTGTGTAGAAAAATAAAAAGTAAGATATTTGAGAACAGTGGAATGTTTTATCAGAGCTTTTATTGTACAAAACTGGAACCAAAGCGAAGTTTTTAAATTTTTTTTGTTTTTAATAAATGTGTTTTTTTTTTTTTTTTTGGAAAACCTGATGCGGCCCAGTCTCACCCAGACCCTAGCTCCAGTGGCCCCCAAGTAAATTGACTTTGGGACCCCTGCTGTAAACTGTTCATTTAAAAATGAGGAATCCTATTTTGCGAAAATCCACTTATGACAGTTTGGTTTGGAACCAATTATCCGTGATAAAGGAGGGATTACTAGAATGTCATTTTTACACTGTACGGTTTTGTTCAGTGCGACTCTGCTCTCTACACAATATTACCGCAGGAATCTGCAAAAACCATGGTGCATTGAATGTAGGAACGCAGCATGTAAACAAACAGAAGAGAACTAGGGTCCCCAAATTAGCTCTAGTTCTGGTTCTAGTTCTAGTTCCCTGCAAGTAAATTCATTCACAGAACTGTTTTGTTGAGTTGTGTTTTGTTGTTGTGAACTTACGATCAAGTCCATTGATGTACTTCATGGATATCTCACAATGGCCCCACACGGCGCTGACAATGGGGTGCAGCTTCTTTCCCTTCAAGCCTCGAAACGCCACTCCTAAATACTGTCCTTCGACCATGAAGCTCAGCGTTCCTTCGTCCATGTCCAGAATGACCAGCAGAGAGTCCGGCAGGGTAAACGACTCTTCCGGCTCCAGGAAAGAAGGGTAAGATGGCAGCGAGCTGTGCGCTCGGTTTTTGCTATCATGATAAAGGCGGTTACGTCCCAGATCCCAGCCCCAGGACTCGCAGTCTGACCCCACCAAGGCAGTGTACCCTACAGAATGCAAGGGCGCTTCAGAGGTGGCCACTCCGACGACAGCATGGGTTCCACGCTGCCTGGAGGGCCAGTGAATCCTCCAGACGTGGAGACCCCTCGTGTAGCCGATGCGCCCTCGGATGCAGTCCGTGCTCTGAGCGACCGGGTGGCGGTGAAATGTCAACTTATCCTCCTCTTTGATGAAAATGTTCAAAGAACGATCGTCTGGATTCCACGCGTGACGAAATTGCGTCTCCAGACTGGCGCAAGGCATGTCCAGAAGGAGATCCAGCCTGGGAGGTTTGGAGAAATCTGGGCCCCTCAACTCTGGGTGCTGCCTGCGATGAGCCGAGGGCCGGTAGGACGGGGAACCGCCGCTTTCGCCGCGGCCGTCCACAGATTTGATACCTCCAGAGATCTTCTGGCCCATGGCTGTGATGGAACGGGTGGCAGAAGGAGGGAAGGGGTGACAGGGAGGGTGGTGCTTGTGCAGGTGGGTGCTGCGTTGAGCGGAGCGTGACGTTACCTCATCAATGCGGTGGAGCTGAAGTGAGAGGTCCCTACTGAGGTGTGGTAGAGGGAGATGGAGGAGGAAGTGATGAATGAAAGATGAACGTGATCTGGTTTCATGCCCCAGATGTCTTCAGGAGGACAGAGCTGCTGCAGCTAAGTCTGTTGGCAGAGGACAAGACAAGACAAATGTTAGAAGTCAACAAAAAGCAAACTAGAATCTGACCAAAAGAAATCCAAGTAAACTACGACAGAACTCACAATTTGGACTTCTAACAAGGCAGAACCGTCTTAATTTAATTTAACCCCAGATCGGATTCCTTCAGACTGAATTTTGTCTTTAACATTCATGCATTATTGACTGGGAAATGAAATCAAACTTTAAACACTAGCCTATCTTCCAATGTTTATAAAAGTGGGGAAAATACATTATCCACACTAAAAATGTGTGTTTTTTTTCATTCATTGAAATCTCAATTTTTCCATTGTACTGTTCTCAAAACCTCCTGAATAAATGGACTTCCAATGTCAAAAGTAAGTGGGCCAAATGCTGAGGGTTCCACAGATTTTCTGCCAGACTTCTAGTTTGATGGGAATAAGCCATGAGCAGGATGAACAAACATACACACACAGCAATAAATAAATAAAATACGCCATCTCTGACTCATGCCGCATCCTTCCAACACACTCGTGCCAGTCCGATCATGCAACCTTCCAAATGTTCCCCTCTTGTGCAATATTATCTGAGATTCACAACCTGCATACTCTCATTTAGGGACATTTAATTTTAATGAATATTGCTGCAAGAGCCTGCAAGAATTAGACAAAAAAAACAAGAAACACTTGGTAATAATTTAGCTATGTTTTTTTTCCAGCGTAGCAGTTGAAAAAGTCACATTGGATTTACTTTTTGTACTTTGTTCATGAACCTCTTTTCCACCGCAGGAACCTTCACAGGAACTTCCTGAACTACAAATCCAGGAAAAATAATCCTTGGTTTATCACGGTCAATTGGTTCCACTCTGCATGAGAGATAAGTGAATAAGCAGTGATAAGTGAATTTTCACAAAGTATGATTCCTTATTTATAAGTGGAATATTTTCATAGTTATGACACAGAACACCCATAGATTCACCTTTACATTTGTATTACAAATGTATTATAGGATCAAACAAAACAAGCCAATTAAGACATAAATACAATGTGAGGACAGTACGTTTTTTAGAATTTTGCAGCAATGTATCGCCCGTTCGAAAAGTTACCCAAGATACATCCTTTTCTGAAATACAAATTTCTGAAAAATTGGCCAATGTTGCATTGCATGTATAAATGGAAGGATTTTAATTCCTGTCACCAAAGTACACACACACACTTTATTTATGGTAAAATAAGTGTAAATAAATAAAAATATATTAAGATTATATTAAATATATAAATTGTAAACAGAAAAAAATGAATTGGGTTTTGAAAAAAAGCGCATTTCACAGAGCCTTGGTGGCATATTACATGCAAACAGATAAGGACCCCGTACGTAACCTTGTGGGACATCACTGCGCTAAAACTACTAGGGCGATATGGACCTCAGCATGTATCACAATATTTTTGGGGGCTGTATCACGGCATGACCCTACAAACCCTAACCCATATAAGTAAATACATTTAGTAATACACTCAAATTTTAAAGCATATTTATCTGTAACAATCTGGCTAACTTCTAATGGGATGCCAGCCTCTGCACACATTGCTACTAAATCTTCAACAAACTGTAATGACTCTGCTGGTGATTAAGGAAGATGTAGTCACCCATGCAATTCCAACTGCATAAGTAATATTTTTTAATTTGAAGTTTCTAATGGGACTCTTACTTTGTTTACGCAGACAGCAAAAAGCATTCTTATTTTGAAGGTCGGTAATGTGTGATGAGCTTTGTGCAAAAACAAACGCTCCTCTTTTTATTTTTTTACCCAAAACCTGCACGTCGTCAGCGGGCATTGGAAACAAAACGCGGTGAAATATATTCATCCAGCCCAGAGTCACGCACACACCGCACTAGCATGCTAAACTAAGCTAAGCTAGCTTCCTTTCACACTCCGTAAAATGAGGTTGCGCCACCTTTCGCCATTTCAACATGTTTAGCTAATCAACTCTCGGTCATCAATTTTGCTTTTCCTATTTTTAATAAACATTAATACTTGTTTCAGTCATTTTCTTATCATTGGAAGTGTTTATACCAGCATCTCCACAACTTCACTACACTCTAAAAAGTAATTCCGAGTATCTGTTGACACCACTTGATTTAATACATAAATGCGATGTAAAAAATATAATTAATTGATTTAGATAAACTTTCTAAGTTGCTAACTTTCTTTTTTAAGTTATGTTCAAATAATAATGTTGGCTATTACATGAACTTAATTTAGAATGTCATATACACTCAAATTTTATTGTTGGTAAGCTTAAAACAAAATTCAAGTTGCCATGACTTAATAAAATTAGCTTGGTAACATAATACACACACACACACACACATATATATATAGTATATATATTAAGTTACTGCTACTTAAAAAGCTGTGTGCATTGTTATTATAATTAAGTAGACAATAAACGACTTTGAATAAAATGATTAGGTCAGTTGACTTTAACATATTTCTTTGATTTACGAACTTAAAAACTTGTCCCCATGACAACAATTACCCAGTAAGCATTACTTAAAAGGAGCCTTGAGTGAAGAGGAAAAGCTAATTTGTGCAATGCAATATTTTTTGTTGGTTCAAAGCAATTTCAAATGAAGTTGTCATAACTAAGAAAGACTAATGGAAACTGTTGCATTGATTTTTTTTGTTGAGGCTAAACATTTATTTTTCGAGTGTAGTGAACGTGACTATAGAGGTATTTTCATTACTTTGTTATTTTTTTTGGGGCGGCACGGCGGTCTAGTGGTTAGTGCACAGACCTCACAGCTAGGAGACCATGGTTCAAATCCCACCCTCGGCCATCTCTGTGTGTTCTCCCCGTGCATGCGTGGGTTTTCTCCGGGTACTCCGGTTTCCTCCCACATTCCAAAAACATGCTAGGTTAATTGGCCACTCCAAATTGTCCATAGGTATGAATGTGAGTGTGAATGGTTGTTTGTCTATATGTGCCTTGTGATTGGCTGGCCACCAGTCCAGGGTGTACCCCGCCTCTCGCCCGAAGACAGCTGGGATAGGCTCCAGCACCCCCGCGACCCTCGTGAGGAAAACGCGGTAGAAAATGAATGAATGAATGTTATTTTTTTTGGTTTTTTTTGTTTTTTTTCCATTACTTTGTTTAATAATCTGCCTGATTGTGGATTTGTAAAATGCCCAAACTGCGCAGCAGTCGAGAACATTTTGATGAATCATGCAGTTGTGTGCCTCGAGAGAGTAATCCCCTCCAAGATGTACTGCATTTATACAACTCGTTCTGAATGGTGAAACTGAAAATAGTGGTCTCTTCCAGGAATGACGGCTGGTGCTTCCTGTTTCAAGGAAGAGAGAGTCACACCTCAGACAGACGGGGGGGGGGGGGGGGTGTGGATGACATAACTAGATGTGTCATCTACCAATGCCTGCATTTGCCTCATCTAGTCACAAACCACAAAGAACAAGACATGTTTTCTGGTAAGGGCATCTCTCCTCGCCCCTTGATAGAAGTGATGCTGCTTTCCTGGCTTAGATGTGGCAGAAACATCAGGTTCCGGTAATGTTGGGAAATCCTGGCGTTGCGTCGTTAGAGATCTATTCTGAGCTAGTTTCAGTTTCGACATGAATCACTTGTCAGTATAAAAAAAAGACCTTAGTTTCGAACAAGAATAATTAGAGAGTGATAAAGTATTTCCGACATACTTGTCAGTCACACACAAAACTTTTTCACAAGTTCGGGAATCGAGTCTGCGTACACTGGACTGGAAACAAATTTGTGCACGTAACATGAGTAATACTTGGAGCACACAACTCTACACACACAAACACACACACACACACACACACCTCTGTCTAATTCGGACTCCCTTGCCATTTCCCACTCAGCGTCTTTGCTTGTGAATGAGGTCATTGCAACTGGCAGCCAAAACATGTACCCAAATCCAGTTGGCCCCTCAGCATGAGTGAGTTCAGTGGTGGGACAGGCAGACAGCTGCCTCTGTGTGTGTTTGTGTGTTTGTGTGTCTTCACAACTGGCAGATGGGTCGAAGGCCCCCGCGTGCGACGTTCTTCCCTGCCAATGTAAACCAGCTTGTGTGTGAGCGTTTGACACAAAGTGTGCATGGCAAACTTCTGCATGACACTAAGGCACTTGACCTCTCAACTTGTGTCGGTTGTGTCTCGTTGCCATTACAGAGGAGCCCCCCCGCCCCGCCGCCGCCCACCCGCCGCGAGCTGGGGCAACCACTGCCGCTGCTGCGACTCATGGCAACATATTTCTACCATCTGTTGTTTACTTTCTCTTCTTTTCCCATCTCAATCTCGCTCTTTTCTTCTGAAGCCAAACTCAGGACTGGTCCTTCACTGGGTCAGGTTCGACATGTATCGGAATGGGCGGGGTCACGTGAAAAACTCAGGGTTTACTTTACAGGGCAAAAAAACAGAAAAGTCACTACAAAGCCTAAAACCCACAACAGAACAGACGTCAGTTCGCAAACACTGCTGATGCGTCCTGGAGCAAGGTACTAAGCCCTTAACTACCTCAGGCAGGCTTCTGTCTCCCCATTTTAGGCAGCGGGGTGCCCACAAGAGCCACCAGGTCATGCCAGATTCAACTTCAAAATAAATGCGTTTAAAGACAATACAATCCCTGTGTGTACGGTGTTGTTGTTTTGGCATATTTCCCTTTACTTTGTGTCTGCCTGGATTCTTCTTCTTGCTGACTGCCAAGGAGCATTACACCGTCAACCTCTGGTCTGCTATTCAAACAGCCCGAGTGGGTGGAACTGGCATATTATCAGGGCTCGACAATAACGATGTACCGATGGCCCGGGGCAAGTTAAAACAAAATTGGGGTAAGTAAATCCAATCAGGGATATTCCCGTCGGGCAAGTGCACTTTGGCATTCCATACTGGGCCGCATCACGTTTTCCAAAAAAAAAAAAAAAAAACGCATTTATTAAAAACAGAAAAATTAATGAACTTTGCTTTGGTTCTGATTTTCTACAATAAAAGCTCTGATAAAACATTCCACTGTTCTCAAATATCTTGATTTTTATTTTTCTACACAAAATAAAATGAAAAATAAATAAACAAATAACGAATAAAGAAAATCAATCAATCAGTAATGAATAAATATAAATATAATAATAATAAAACGGCAAATAATAAAAACTTAAGAAACCACATATAGTTGGTGGGTAGACAAATTATTTTTTTCAGATTAAAATGAACAAAGCATTATTAGAGCCCTGTAGACATGACAAAACACGACTATAGTCACATTTATACTCTTTTTATTTACAACATATTGCGCAACTGCAGGGTCTTGAGACACATGCTAACTCGCAAACGAGAGAGCTAGCGACCTAAACGGTAGCCTTCAAGTTATTTCCTTTAAACTTGAATAGCCAAAAACTTACCACTTCCACACGGATAGGGAGGATAACTATTAACAGTTATTTAACCTTTAACATGAACATTAATCAAACGTAATCATTTTTTTCTGGGTACATGATACCATACAGCATCCATATCAAACTTGTGCAGGCCGCACTAACATTAAACTTTCATATCAAGGCGGGGGCCTCAAACTAGTGTCCTGCGGGCCACATTTGGCCCGCGGGCCGCGTGTTTGAGGCCCCTGGCCAAGCGTTTTTTTAAAAAGCGGTTCTTGTTGGGTGTTAGTAAAACACGGACTGCGTAATTCCGCTGTTAATTTGCAAACCAATCCTTGCAAATCTTGAAATGGACCAATCAGAATTGTTTATTTAGACCGCGGTCCGCGTTTTACCCACACCCGTTCTTGTTCGAGATCAACTATTGACCACTGAGTCAATACAGCAACACTTTAGTGAGGCATTGAAGAAAATGTCCACATTCAGCTTGGAGCGTCTGCCAAGTAAATATGAGCGATCTGCGGTACTGTCTATACAAGTACAAAAGATACAAAAGATTTTGTTTGAAGAGAATAAAATCTAAGCTCTTGTTTGTGGTACAGGACCTGATAATGTTCATCAGTATTTTAAAAATAACAAGATTACATAAACAATCATAAAGCAGCAATTGAAAAGCGGATGTAAGTTATAGTTGTCAGCGTACAGCTCGGAAAGCAGTACCGATTTACTCTGAAAATGCGTCCACACACACAATCATTATCATCCAAATAGCTGGCTATTTAGTGTAAACACCATGACTATCTAGCACTGCCTCCAAGATTATATCCACGTTTTCAGGTCAAAACCGCTTTAGAGATTTTAGCGTTTGGGAAGGCAAGGCTCGACAATAACGATGTACCGATGGCCCGGGGAAAGTTAAAACAAAATTGGGGCAAGTAAATCCAATCAGTGATATTCCCGTGGGGCAAGTGCACTTTGGCATGCCATACTGCCAAGAGTTTTTTTAAAAGCGGTTCTTGTTGGGTGTTGGTAAAACACGGACTGCGTAATTCCGCTGGTAATTTGCAAACCAATCCTTGCAAATCTTGAAATGGACCAGAATCCTTTATTTAGACCGCGGTCCGCGTTTTACCCACACCCGTTCTTGTTCACGATCAACCAATCAGCGATGGTTTGACTACGAAAACATCTATCATGGCGTCCCTGCCAACATGGTCTAATTCTTCAACAACTTGTGAAGGAAACCAGCAAAAAGTGATGAACCAGTGCCTCCTAAACAAGTATTTTATTAGCGGCAGCAAATCAAATGATGGCACAGGTGAGTGAATCACATTGCTGTAACAATTTGAAGTGGTCACAATGAAACACCACCGATTAGATCCAATACCAAGTGCTGATTTTGCACAAGCTACAAAATCTAGCGCTTCCATTTCTCTGGGGATTTTTCTCACCTTTGCTTCACAAATTATTGTTTGACCATTGAGCATTTTTTTCTGGATTAAAAACACTTTACTAGTACACAAATGTGTCTATTCAATAATGTTTCATTGTGGTGCACAACTTATAAAAGGCTCTTGACAATCCAGATTTCCATGCAACGTCATGATCTATGTAGGAAAACAACCCCAAGAAATGATAATCATTTCATTTTTATTTGAGATTCTCATGTGATGCCACAAAAATTTGATGACATCATTATGGCAGTCTTTTCATTTTACATGGGGCAAGTTCGGGCAAGTAGTTCTCACCTTAAGGATTCCCCAAGGGCAAGTCATTTTGGTTTTTAATGTAGAGCCCTGATTATAATCTTTTTCACGGGGCAGTATTGTTTTCTGCATGTAAAACTATAATTGTTCTAATTGTATTAATGATCTGTTGTGTGAAGACTTTTGCCTGTCCGGAACAGATTCATTAGATTTGCATTTTTTGTTTTTTTAATGGGAAGAATTGATTCAGGGAGAGTCTGACCTTCTGGGATGGATTTATGACGCTAACATAGGTTCCAATGTACTGTAATAGGTCTTACACATCACAACAACCCACAGCATAAGGTCAAGGCACCAAAGAGGTGGCTCAAGAAGACGCACATCTTAATCCTGGAGTGGCCATAACTAGTCTCAGAATCTGATAAAGGACACGAAACGTTGAGTTTCCGACTTTCGGAAAAGTATCCATTAAGAGGAATTGAGCAAAATCTCTCCTACAATAAACCTGCCATAAAAATGATAGACTGTTAATGTCTTTGAAAAAAAACAGCAGGGGCGTTCATACTTGTTCAGCCTGCACATCAGAGAGCGTGGAGCAGTGTAGTGTCTGAAATGTTACACATTGTAGGGGAATTTTAACACACGTGTGCATACATGTAGTTCAGATCCAAATGTGAACATTGTAACAAGTTCATGGTGCAAGATTTGGAAATAAATAATTATTCTGATGGAAAACAACCTCTGTCTTGTGTTGTTTATGTTGCTTTGATATTTGAGTTGTATTTTTTGTTGATGCTTGAAATGCATGCGCACGGCGGTCAAGTGGTTAGCGTGCAGACCTCACAGCTAGGAGACCAGGGTTCAATTCCACCCTCAGCCATCTCTGTGTGGAGTTTGCATGTTCTCCCCGTGCATGCGTGGGTTTTCTCCGGGTACTCCGGTTTCCTCCCACATTCCAAAAACATGCTAGGTTAATTGGCCACTCCAAATTGTCCATAGGTATGAATGTGAGTGTGAATGGTTGTTTGTCTATATGTGCCCTGTGATTGGTTGGTCACCAGTCCAGGGTGTACCCCGCCTCTCGCCCAAAGACAGCTGGGATAGGCTCCAGCACCCCCGTGACACTCGTGAGGAAAAGCAGTAGAAAATGAATGCATGAAATGTGTGCTGTTTTTCTCCCTTTTTTAGTCGGGAACTGATATTTTCTTGAAACATACCTATACTCAACTGGTAATTGCCAAAGAAAGGAAAAGATAGTTGAAGTCTAATTGGGAGTCTAATCTTTCTTCTGGTAGGTTCAATGTTTATGTAGTGACTTGAATGGAATGGGTGGTCTTGAAAAAAAAACGTCTGGCACTGAATGAATGAACATATAGTATACATACTATATTTCATGATATCAGTATATATATATATGTATATGTATATAAAATGTGACTGTTAAGCTTTGAAACTGCAATAGTAAGTACTAATGACTAGTATTTGGCAATAAAGATCATTACACATAATTTTTCAATATTTTCAGTCAGAGTAGCTACATTGTGTTCATACATTACATGTATTACGTCCGGTTTACAAACATTACAGATATACAAATGAAAATGAGTATGCCAAATACAACGCAGCTGGAGTCACGGCAACATATTCAGATGGTTTCTGCAACGGGCACATTTGTCAATTAATTATGGAATAATTTGTGTTGAAAACAAATTTCGATCAGCCCACAAAACCTTAGTCAATCACGATTGATGTGATTTCCAGTGAAAACATAATTGAAGTTTGGGATGGCTCAAAACGTGTGGTAAAACTGCCTCTTTGTGACATCACAGAGGGGCGGACTTCCTTATATGGTTCATCGTTAGGAAGCACTTTGTGCGTGCAGAGTGGGCATGCCCGGAGGTGGGCCGTGGGTGGAATAAATTAAATTAAAACAGACCATTTGGGCAGGAAGCACAAATCAAAGGAAATACAGCTGGAATAGGTGCAGATGCTGGAAAATCTAAAAAGTTTTCTGTGCGGGTTATTGTGTGCAGCTGCTCTATAGAAGACAATAGGTCCCCTTTAAAAATAGCATTTATGTTATCACCAGTATGACCTAACTAGTTTTAAGGCAGCCCCAACCTTGTGTAAACCTTAACTGTCACACTGTGTTTCCTCATCTTTGCCTCATTCCAATGACGTGTAAAAAAAAAAAAAAAAAAAAAAAAGGAATCATAAAGCGGTCACTTCTTCTCACTTCTTCCATGTTCCACTCGCGGGGACACACTCGGGCGCCAGACTGAGTGAAAACAGACCTCACATGCTACCACAAGCGCACACATTTATATTACATCTCTTCACGGCAACAGCTGCACCTCCGAGATTAAACAAACTGCCATCCTTTCTGCATTGCCGACATTCGTTCCCACTCAGGGAATCCCTGGGTGGCTGAAAATGTTGGACTCAGACATAAACTGAAGCGTCTGGCTGTTAACATTATGTCAAAATACACTGACTGGGACATTCAGTTTATTGTGCAGCTGATGAAAAGAACCCGTGTTCTCACTGATTGTACTTATTAGGTAGTCTCGTAGAGATCATCATCACACGGCGAATTTTCTATCCTTGCCCCTTGACTCCCTTTTTCATTCCAAATGCCTCTGTCCATTTTTCACTATCTCCTTGCCTGTACTCTACAACTAAATCCATGGACAGTAAATCCCCTTCAATTGGTACAAATTGCGGTATATAGGCTGACACCAAACACTCCTGCTCCCAGCATGCAGCAATCAATGCAATCTCAGCGCAATGCCGCCAAAAACACAAGCATTTCACAAATGTAGCATCTTGCTATACGGGAAACACACTCAGCGAAAAACCACAAAATAGGTTTCACATTAAAATTCCATAAAGTTTTGCATTCCTATAGCTTTTTAATTGCCTATAGATTCTTTGAAATAAAAACCCTCTAAATGCAAATCACCACAGTGCGTCTACTAAAAAAGCGTGCATGCAATGTGGATTAAAGAGACTTAAAAGAATTCCCACACTTCAAACTCAATCTGCACTCCATACATTGTCTCTCTCGTGCAGCACCCCCCCCCCCTTCCTCCCCTCTGCAGCATCCTCCTACTCACGTCTTTTCTCTGGCGCTAAAAACTGCCTCATTCCTTTTTCTCACCTTCCTCACCTGAAACTAAATCAGGGGTCTCAAACTCAATTTACCTGGGGGCCACTGGAGCTAGGGTCTGGGTGAGACTGGCCCGCATCAGGTTTTCCAAAAAAAAAAAAAAAAACGCATTTATTAAAAACAAAAAAAGTTTTAAAACTTCGCCTTGGTTCCAATTTTCTAGAAGAAAAGCTCTGATAAAACATTCCACTGTTCTCAAATATCTTACTTTTTATTTTTCTACACAAAATAAGATGAAAAATAAATAAACAAATCAAGAATAAAGAAAATCAATCAATCAGTAATAAATAAATAAATAATAATAATAATAAAAAAACTGCAAATAATAAAAACTTAAGAAACCACATATAGTTGGTGGGTAGACAAATGATTTTTTTCAGATTAAAATGAACAAAGCATTATTAGAGCCCTGTAGACATGACAAAACACGACTATAGTCACATTTATACTCTTTTTATTTACAACATATTGCGCAACTGCAGGGTCTTGAGACACATGCTAACTCGCAAACTAGAGAGCTAGCGACCTAAACAGTAGCCTTCAAGTTATTTCCTTTAAACTTAAATAGCCAAAAACTTACCACTTCCACACGGATAGGGAGGATAACTATTAACAGTTATTTAACCTTTAACATGAACATTAATCAAACGTAATCATTTTTTCTGGGTACATGATACCATACAGCATCCATATCAAACTTGCGCGGGCCGCACTAACATTAAACTTTCATATCAAGGCGGGGGCCTCAAAGTAGTGTCCTGCGGGCCACATCTGGCCCGCGGGCCGCATGTTTGAGACCCCTGAACTAAATAGTTCCCCCAACCATAGAGGATGCATGACCACGCACGTGTGCTCAACACCCTAAACATTTGTCACGCACTTGCTGAGAGTACTGAAAAAAAATCTATAGAGCCATGGAGGACTATTAACGCTACAGTGATTGAGTACTCCTTTACAGACACCTACGCAAAACCTATTCATTTCTTACTTGTGCACACGCACACACATACACACACTTGGCAACGCTCGGCGGTGCCATCCATTAGGCAGCAGATTTAGGTGGTGGATTCATAACCCCGGTGGTAATAAAACTAAATCTAAGTCTGGATGATGCTATGAGGCACCCCCCCCTCCCCTGCTGCTTTCTTCCTCATTCCACATGCAAGCTGCTTGCTCAAGAGTGTGATGAAACATGTCACACCAAACACAAGCTGAATATCACAACGCAATAAATAGTATCAAAAGAGGAAGCGGCTTTCAAAAGCACTATTTGTTGTTGTTCACATCCGTCAATGTAGCAAGCTGAGGCATCACTAGGGTTTAAGGGCAAGGGAGGCTTCGCCCCCATGAAATACACAAAGTTTGACAAACACATAAGACTGAGAAATTATTATTATTATTATTAGGGATGTCTAATAATAATATGTTGGCTTTTTGTACGAAAAAAAACGATATGCCAATTTTGTCCGATTCTCAATTTCCGATACCGATATGTGTAACATGACCTGTGGTGGAATGAACACATATGGGACATATACAGCATTTTTTTCATATCGGTTTCATGATCAGGAACAAATCCGATATCCAATTTTTATACTGATATTGGGCAGTAACCAATATCTCGAATTAGCATTATTACTATCAATCTCCCAGGATCTCTACACCTTACGAGTTTTACGAGTATTTATTGAAGTTCATATTATTGACACTTTATAATGAATCTGGCAGCGCTTTTTAGTAAAATTATTTGAATTTTTACTATTTTTACTATTTACTATTTATTATTATTACTTATTATTTACTATTACTTTTATTTACTATTTACTATTATCTTTTTTTACAAAAGACAAAATTAAACAATATTTATGTAAATTATTTAATTAATTTATAATTTTTGGTGAAATTATCTTACTTATTTCTTTATTTTGTTTTTAAACCAAAAACTCAAATATATAATATATAATATATACTTTATATTATATATATAATATTATATATAATATTGTTTATTTGTAATAAAATTTTACATTTATTAAAATTGTCAGCAGATCAACAGAATCACAGAAACATTTTATCAGTGACATCATTTGGCCATTTTAAGCCCCGCAAAATATTTTTTTATTTCGTTTTATAAAATAAAAATATTTAAAAAAATAAAAAATTATAAAATGTCAAGACAAAACTAATAAAAGCTGTGATTGTATTTCTCTGCTGGCAATTTAAATAAATATACATATGAATCTATGTGCCCTGTGATTGGCTGGCCACCAGTCCAGGGTGTACCCCGCCGCTTGCCCGAAGACAGCTGGGATAGGCTCCAGCACCCCCGCGACCCTCGTGAGGAAAAAGCGGTAGAAAATGAATAAATGAATGAATCTAGCCGACAATCCCAGCTGACAAGGGGGCGGGGATACACCCTGGACCGGGTGTCATCAGCCAATAATTATGAATATGGAACAAAAATCTACGAACTAGCACTAACATACCAACAACATTATAAATGTCTCAGTTTCAGGTCCTTTTAAATCTGAAAAATAAACTGTTTTGTATCAGAGGCAGGAAATTAAATTAGTAAAAAGTTGGTGTAATATACGAAATATTAAATAGAAATTAACATATGCGGGACAGTGGTAAAAAAATAAACAGGACACTATTTTCGTCTGATTATCAACTATTTGCGTGCTAATCGGAAGATAGTCGCAGCATCGGGTCTACTGCACACGTTGGTACTATGATTGAGGCACTCGTCTCCCTCCACACTGTGTTCTCCAAAAATTGCTCTGTGCTAAGTGGAGCACAGGGTGCAGCAGCAGCACATTTAACAGCGCACACCCGGCAGTTACACCGAAAAACCTCCCTGTTGATGGCAAATTGCTGCCTGAGAAAGGAGCAAGCGAGGAGAAAGAAGGAGGGGAGATGAATAACAATGCTTAAAAGAGGCCATCATTAGAGCGCCGGGGAGGAAGTATGTATGGATTTGGGACGACTAAAGAGAGCGGCGTAGAATAGAAACAATGCCAGATGGGGGTTACGTGGGTCAGCAGCTGAAAAAACAAAAGGGTGAAGTCAGAAAGCAGAGCTGCTATCTCTCTTAGCCAGGACTGAGCAAACAAAAGTACCCCCCCCCACTCCACCCCACCCCACCGTGACCTGACTGCCATGCACAGACGAAACACACCGCTGTGAAAGACGCTACTGCAGGCTGTCAGATTAGAAGTGCTTGTAGCGTATGGGCTAAAAATAGCATGCAGGATCTATCCTATTATTGTATGAGAGCGGGGGGAAATCCTCCAGTAGCTTAGCCCACAACCCTCAACTCTCCATGTATCCCAACAAAAGTACACACACACACACACATAGGGGTATCCCAGCTGGGGACTTGAGGCCATTAAGAGAATTAAAGGAGACGGCGCAGGAGCCAAGAGGAGATGTACTGTGCCCATGGTATCACACACAGTTGGATAAAATGTTCAATATAAGACCCAAATATTGACGTTGAGACAGCATGTGGGTGATGATGTTCTCTGGTGTAAACAGCAGGAAGAGCAAATCATGCCTGCAAACGACTTCAGCCCTGAGGTGGCGACTACTGCGCTGTACAAACATGCCACTACAAATCACTTCCTGGAATAGAAACCCAACTAAAAGGCATATTTCGGTCACTACGCTACACAAAACATCAAGCGGCTTACAGTGATTCTCCAGTGACCCTCCTCATGTCTCACAGCGTGGAGCGCGTCAGCCCAGGTCCATGTTAAAAGTCCTCAAGCCAACCACCAACGATGAGAACGTACAGCAGGAACAGGAAGACCAGCAGCCGGCAAGTCAGACAAAAAGAGAGAGACTCCCTCTGTTGTCTCCGAGCGCTCTCCTCCTCCCTCCCGCCTTTCCTTGTTCCCTCCCTCTTTTCCTCCCCAGGGCTTATCTGTCCAGAGGCTATCACTTATTCCGACGACCCATGCCCCCCCCCCACCGGTGCTCACCTTCCCCCATCACACACACACAACTCAACATAGTGTTTCCAAGGCAGCATTGTCACAGTTCTCCAACCACGGCATCAAACACCTTCAAGCTCGGCTCTAGTTACATTCCCATGTCAGACTTTTACGAAATCCCTTCCATTGATATGGATATAGCATCTTCTGGGTCACATGACCTGCATGTCCAATGGTGTGTTTCCCATAAATACCATACATTCACATTTGATGCCCATGCTCATAAACAATGCAATACGTGCTATTTTGGAACTTGCCAATATAGGGACCATGGAAACACACAAAAAGAATTATTAGTGTAGTTCTTAGTGGAAACTGGAGAAAGAGAGAGAGACAGAGGGAGAACAAGCTCTCGCTAGACTAAGGGAGGTGAAAGTTGATCCCCTCTGATCTCATCAAGCAGAGTCGCCAGCAGCAACCAGACCAGCGGGCGGCTGACAGGAACACCCGTTTCACCTCCCCTCCTGCCCTCCGCGCGCCTCCCCCCACCTGCTTTCTAAGGGCTCACACTGAGTGACCAATAAGATCAACTCCTAACCCCTCCCTCTTCTTTGTACGCTAAAACCGCATGTTCACACACCCCCTACACGTGCCGCTCCATCTGCACGACTTTAGCATGTGCCTCTAAAATGCCGGTCATGTGAGCGCACCTATGAAAGCTTCCCAAGTTCATATTGGAGGTTGAAGTTTAGAATGTACTCTCAATTCAAACAGAAACTACTTAGTTGTTCTGTTAAGATTCATACTCCATGAAAAACGCAGTATACCTTTATTGCATTTAACATATTAATGTAAACCAGGGGTCTGAAACACGTGACCCGCGGGCCAAATGTGGCCCGCAGGACACTAATTTGAGGCCCCCGCCTTGATATGAAAGTTTAATGTTAGTGCGGCCCGCGCAAGTTTGATATGGATGCTGTATGGTATCATGTACCCAGAAAAAATTATTACGTTTGATTAATGTTCATGTTAAAGGTTAAATAACTGTTAATAGTTAACCTCCCTATCCGTGTGGAAGTGGTAAGTTTAAAGCTATTTAAGATATTTAAGTTTAAAGGAAATAACTTGAAGGCTACCGTTTAGGTCGCTAGCTCTCTAGTTTGCGAGTTAGCATGTGTCTCAAGACCCTGCAGTTGCGCAATATGTTGTAAATAAAAAGAGTATAAATGTGACTATAGTCGTGTTTTGTCATGTCTACAGGGCTCTAATAATGCTTTGTTCATTTTAATCTGAAAAAAATCATTTGTCTACCCACCAACTATATGTGTTTTTATTATTTGCCGTTTTATTATTATTTTTATATTTATTTATTACTGATTGATTGATTTTCTTTATTCTTGATTTGTTTATTTATTTTTCATCTTATTTTGTGCAGAAAAATAAAAATTAAGATATCTGAGAACAGTGGAATGTTTTATCAGAGCTTTTATTGTAGAAAATCAAAACCAAAGCAAAGTTTATTCATTTTTCTGTTTTTGATAAATGCGTTTTTTTTTTTTTAAACCTGATGCGGCCCAGTCTCGCCCAGACCCTGGCTCCAGTGGCCCCCAAGTAAATTGAGTTGGAGACCCCTGATGTAAACTGTAACGCAGTGAAAGAGGAAAGAACGTCTTCTGTGTTCCTGGACTCTCTGTCCTGCTCTAATGTTGTAAATCCGATTTCTACATCACTCTGTGACGTGACTTCATTGTTCAAGATTTCCCCCAAAGCCGCCCGCATTGCTCAATGACATGATGTGGGAAGTGACGGAGGCACTTTTCAGGGAATTGATCCATTGGGATATAAAAACTCTCACACACGCACTTCCTCCATCATTCACTGTTTTATGTCTCATTGAAAAACAGAACGCCACAACTGTATGTTCTCTAAGTGTGCAACCACACACACACACACACTTCCTCCGCACAAGACGGACTACAGCGCATGCACTCATGCGGATCACAGTTCCAGCCAGCCCACTTCCTGTATGAGCTTCCTTTTCCCAGAGCTTGCACAGCCACCAGAGCCCCAACCCCCCCCCCCACCATGACACAACATCTCCAGTGATATTAGTGTTTCACCGCGTCACATGTCTACACACTTAAAAGCACTCATGCTCTCAGACATCCATACTTAACAAAAGTGCACATAGATGCATATCTCAGTTGAGTCATCGATCAGTCATAGGATAGTTAGAGTGTTTTGTCTCAGCTCTGTTAAAAGCACAATAGTTTAACCTCTTTGAGGATATGTTTCTGCTATATCACCGCATATTGAACACTCTCAGCCGACATGGGCTTGTGTGCACTTTTTCTTTCTACTTTTTGAGTTTAATTCCTGTATACATTCCTGTATACATATACATGAAATAATGAAGAAAGTCTTGGTGATGAAATGTTATTTGTACTGGCTAATCAACTATCAACAAGCTCAATCACCTTTGCCCTACAACAAACCAGGACCAGTTCACTGATATTCTAGACCCCAGTCGATGTAGGTCAGTGCTTCTAAATGACTTCAGTTCCTATCGTGTTCCCTTGCTACATTTGAGTACACCTTTTTTGGACTCTCTGTTTCTCACATTTTTCAAAATTGCAAATTTGCATGCTTTTTTTTTTACAGTGTATGAATGTTAATTGTGTTCTGCATCCTTGTGGTGTATTATAGTGATCTATCGGTGCTCTGTAGTATGTGTCTGTTATTGTATATACTACTGCTACCAGTAGAGGGTGCTGTATACTCATACGCAGTTGAAAATACATGGGGCTGTAACTTGGTACAATACATAAATTCCATAAAAAGGCAGCAAACTCATCCCCGTTCTTGATTAGATACTATTTAGAGATGTATTAATTAATCACTGTGCATCAAATGTATGCTCGGGAGTCCATTTTAAGTGTATTATGCGTGTATGTAAGTGTATATTATATATATATTAAGTGGCTGTGAGCTTTCTTGAGTTACTTTGTGAGTTCCGTTCCAGTTAGGTATAAAGCAGGGGTATCCAAAATGCAGCCTGGGGACCATTTTTAGACTGCAGATTTTTTTTATTATTATTATTATTATTATTAGCCCAAGGCATATGGTAGAAATAAAATCAAAACAAAAAACTTACAAATGGGAAAAATACAGCAAAAAGGCAGAATGTACAGCGAAAACATAACTCATAATAAAACTAAGTTTTGAGTTTAAATACATAAAGGTTTTTAGCTGTTTTACAAACTTAAAAAATACATAAAAATATAAAGTGGTGCCCCGGCAACCTTTGATTTTGAGTATATGGCCCTAGATGGAAAAACTTTGGACACATCTGATATAAAAGTATACATTCTTTTTGCTTTAATTTCAGATTTTTCTTTAATTGCATGTATTCCATATCATTTTCATCTGCTTGTTTGTGTTTGGATTGTAGTCGAATGAAGATAAGTTGCTAAAACACCACATCTAATGGTGATCTGAGACAAATCCTATCATTTGGACAGATTTTGGCCTAATGTCAGCACCTCCTGAATGTGAGAGTGTGAATGTGTCCTGCGATGGGCTGGCGCCCAATACAGGGTTTACCCCGCCTCTTGCCCCAAGTCAGCTGAGATATGCTCCATGACCTTAATGAGGACAAGCGATATCCAAAAAGGGACGGATGGACACCATCCCTGAAAGTCAACCATACATTTATAATTTTTTTTTATGTTGAACACTTCACACAAGGACTGCCATTGACTGGACATCCCCCATTTGCTCAGCTGGATATTGCCGTAAATTGCCTCCTGATTTCTTGCTTGAAGGCATATTCACACTTAAGGGACCTCATGGGGTCTGCATAGAGGGGGGACACATGTGCGTGCGAGTAAATCTGTGGGACAATGGGGGGCCCTGTCATCACCTTACACCGAGAATTAGATCTGCGTGTGCACGTGTGCGTGCGCTGCCTTCTGCCAACACACGTGCCAAACACAAAAGCCATCCAACTGTCCACATGGCCCAGGGGAGAGGGAGTGACAGGAGGGGGGTGCAAGCGATGGATGGTTAGGGGGCGGGGGGGCAGGGGTTAGAAGAAAGGAAACAGCAGTGTTAAATGTGCAGCCTTAGGCTGAAGTGTGAGGACCGAGCGTTACAGGGGAGAGCAGGAGGACGCGAACAATGGACGCTTGAATGACTTTGTACAGATGGCTGAGAGAAAGACTGACACGAACCAAACAGTCAAAGGGGGTGATGAAGGTCAAATGGGAATTTTGTGCTCATTCAGCAATTCTTTTCACTCCGCGGTACAGTACTTACAATATCAACTTGTCAGCTTACAGCGAACGTTTCTTTACCTCTCATTTTCATCAAGTCTCATTCTAAGTTCACATTGAATGTGATGAGATCAGAGCCATTTTGAATTTTATTGCCTATAACTAACTGAAGAAAACGGCCTCGAAAGGCCACACGACTATTCCGCTCGGGAAGAAACTGATAGCATCACAACATTGCTGTGAGGACTCATACAAGTACATTATGTTGAGCAGCAACTAAAAGGAGGCTGCTCTTGCTCGTGTTAAAGACACCATATGTAATAGTCGTTCCTCCATAAAAAGAACAACTGCACAATCATTTCACTCCTTATTTCTAAAATCACAAATACTTCAACTTTCTGATATAGTTCATCTTCAAACAGCTAAAATAATGCATAAGGCTAAAAATAAGCAATTAGCTAAAAATGTCATCCAATACTTCTCTACAAGAGAGGAGAAATATGATCTCAGGGAAAAAAGTACATTTGAAACACTTCTATGCTAGGACTACGTTATGCTAGCCATAGCATTTCAGTATGTGGAATCAAACTATGGAATGGATTGAGTAAGGAAATCAAACAATGCACAACGATGAGCCAATTCAAGAAACAATACAAGCAGTTGATGTTTGCTAAATACAAGGATGAAGAGTCTTGAACCAGTCATGATGTGCTATATATATCACTATATTGACACTTACTATGGTACCCATTATGGCATTGGATGATCATATCACCTTGTACTTCAGTACAAGGTGCATTATTAAAAAAAAAAAAAAAAACTTGAACTGTATCATGGAACGCAGGAAGTGAACAAATGTAACAGTTACTGATTGTAAAAGTACCAGATGGAGGGGTAGGATTTAATAAGCTTTGCTTCTTCCTACTCCTTTTGGACATGTGGAACTGTGAACTGATTATGGGATGCACTCAATTGTAATCTGATGCATGTTCAAATGAAATTAAACCATTACCATTACCATCATTTTGATGGTACCCTGGTTCCCGTAATAACAAAACAGTGAAAGCAGATATCATGACAACAACAATACTTTGGTGAACTGTAACACTTTAACACATGTTGTGTCATGAACGTGAAAGTGCTTGTGTACTATACACAGCCAAATATAAGACTAATTCTTTCACTGGACAATAAGGTTGCCTTAGAGCAGAGATCTCAAAGTCAATTTACTTGGCGCACAGACCTCACAGCTAGGAGGACCAGGGTTCAATTCCCACCCTCGGCCCCGTGCATGCGTGGGTTTTCTCCGGGTACTCCGGTTTCCTCCCACATTCCAAAAACATGCTAGGTATTCATAGGTATGAATGTGAGTGTGAATGGTTGTTTGTCTATATGTGCCCTGTGATTGGCTGGCGACCAGTCCAGGGTGTACCCCGCCTCTCACCCGAAGACAGCAGGGATAGGCTCCAGCACCCCCCGCGACCCTCGTGAGGAAAAGCGGTAGAAAATGAATGAATGAATGAATTTACCTGGGGGCCACTGGAGCTAGGGTCTGGGTGAGGCTGGGCCGCATCAGGTTTTAAAAGTCATGATCTGAGTCATGGATGATGAGAGAAAAAGCAAAACAAGCGGGCTCGTTCACTTGCGTATGGGCGGGGCAAAATCGCGTCAATTGTGTGCGGTGTCATTTCTGGGTTCATGAAACCATATGGCATCCATATCAAACTAGGCGGGGGTCTCAAACTAGCATCCTGCGGGCCGCATTTGGCCCGCGGGCCGCGAGTTTGAGACCCCTTAGAGCGTCAAAGCTTGCCCTCCAGTCACTCACTCGAATCAGTGCAGTTGCAAAACAGACTTGTTCGAAAAGTGTCTCAAAGGACGGGCAAGTTAGCAAACAAGAGACGGAGAGTTGCGATGCTAAACTTAAGATAATGGTAATCAATGAAGCAGAGTGAATCATGAGTTATGATAACAATGCATAATGTAAATTGCACTTAACCGTAGGGGTAGCAATAACTGGAATATGCACTTATGTGGTTGTTCATCTTCCCGTACCTCCAAGGCCTTAGAGGAGAAGAGAACACCAATATTTGTGCATCACACTGTGTGAAAACAAAGCAAGGGCTTATTGACACACACGAGCCAGTTGTTTGCCTCTTGCACACATCAATACAAGTACTGGCCATCTGAGTACCGTCACTTGGAGGCCAGGAAATGGAGGCGGCAGGTGGTGATCTACTGCTTCCATCATTCCTTCTCTCTCCCTACCTCCATTAAAACACAAGCTTTTCATGTCTTGTTACAGGAAAGCTTGTAATACTTGTGTCTTACTTGTACGTGTACTCCACATACACATTTCTTGCTCCCATTTTGGGCTCTTCAAGCCAATGAGTATATGATTTGGAGTAACCCCAATTCTGTCTCTGGAAACATCAGTCCATCCATACAGCAGCATAGATTGTACATTTATTTGCAAATTCAATAGATGGCAGGGCTCTACATTAAAAACAAAAATGACTTGCCCATGGGGAATCCTTAAGGTGAGAACTACTTGCCCGAATATGCTGATAATTCATCAGATAATATTACTGATGCATTGTATTTGCACCACAATGAAACATTATTGAATAGACACATTTGTGTACTAGTAAAGTGTGTTTAATCCAGAAAAAAATGCTCAATGGTCAAACAATAATTTGTGAAGCAAAGGTGATAAAAATCCACAGAGAAATGGAAGCGCTAGATTTTGTAGCTTGTGCAAAATCAGCACTTGGTATTGGATCTAATCGGTGGTGTTTCATTGTGACCACTTCAAATTGTCACAGCAATGTGATTCACTCACCTGTGCCATCATTTGATTTGCTGCCGCTAATAAAATACTTGTTTAGGAGGCACTGGTTCATCACTTTTTGCTGTTTTCCTTCACAAGTTGTTGAAGAATTAGACCATGTTGGCAGGGACGCCATGATAGATGTTTTCCTAGTCAAACCATCGCTGATTGGTTGATCGCCAACAAGAACAGGTGTGGGTAAAACACGGACCGCGGTCTAAATAAAGGATTCCGATTGGTCCATTTCAAGATTTGCAAGGATTGGTTTGCAAATTACCAGCGGAATTACGCAGTCCGTGTTTTACCAACACCCAACAAGAACCGCTTTTAAAAAAACTCTTGGCAGTATGGCATGCCAAAGTGCACTTGCCCGACGGGAATATCACTGATTGGATTTACTTGCCCCAATTTTGTTTCAACTTGCAGTACATGGTTATTGTCGAGCCCTGGATGGTTATCTTCAATAAGTCGCCAAGCTATTTCAATCCATTCATTGAAAAGTACTGTAGGTCATTGTAGTCTCAGGGCAATTGAATTGATCACAACTAGACTGTTCAAACCGTCTCTCATCCGAGCATCAGTTCATGCTCAATGACTAGGTGGGACAATCCGAGCCTGATTTGGTAGGACAGGTCTTGTCTGAGGGGTTGGCATAGGATCCAAAGTAGAAGTTTTGGCACATGGACCTGGATGAGAAGTGAAACAACAAATGACTGAGTGGCAGCAGTCAGCCTCCCATGCAGCCCACCTGGAGGAAACCCTGAACACTACAGTCATACTGTACCCGGTAGTCTTCACTGTGGGTGGAATTTCCCCATGCAATACAACGTCAGCTCTCACTTTATGCCACACTCTTGTCAAGTCAACAGTAGCATAGCAAACGCAAGGTGCATTCAAGGAGACCGGGTAATGCACTATTTTTTGGGGCAAAGACCACTTGACCCACTAAATGAGACTCACCCCTCTAAAGTAGGAGTCCCCAACCCAACAATCGTAATCAACTAGTCGATCTTTAGCACTTAGCTGGTAGGTTGTAAATCCCCTAATTACCTACCTATCTATAGCAAGCACTGTTCAGGACGGACCATCATGTTTTTATGTCATGCATCTTACAGGGCAGCTAAAGGTCCTTCTAAGGACCAATGAGACATTCGAGCCAAAACATTTTCTATAGATATCAGAATGTGGTGATGATGTGGATTGGGGATGGGGGGGGGGGGGTGGATCTTGCCTAAGTTCACGGGCAAGACCCTGGGATCTTCAGCTCAATAAGGTTGGTCACCACTGCTCTAAACATAGACATGAACGATTTTGCTCTTTTGTGGGGCAAAATATATTTTATAATAATAATAATAAGTCCACTAATACTACTTATTGCACTTCATGATTGGTTCACAAACTCCTCCCATATTTCTCAACCAATTCAAAACAATCCAATGTCAGAATGAGCTTATTTATTCAGAACTATCACGGCTTAAAAAATAGAAATAGAATAGTCTAAATGAATTAAAATACATATAATGCAGTCAAAGATTCTGTGAATGATATGTACTATTCCACACTGGTCACTAGGTGTCAGTAATAATAATAA
Organism: Doryrhamphus excisus; assembly: GCF_037039965.1. NCBI lineage: Eukaryota > Metazoa > Chordata > Actinopteri > Syngnathiformes > Syngnathidae > Doryrhamphus > Doryrhamphus excisus. The sequence goes on from NC_136362.1 coordinate 20,753,111, forward strand.
TAATATAAGAATAATAATACATTTTATTTGTATAGCGCTTTTCAAAATACTCAAAGTCACTTTACAGAAGAATGGAGTTGAACAAAAGCAAGTAAACAGTAAAGGATACATAAAAATACAACATTCATTGGTTAATACACAGTTAAAACATGAGTAAAAGCGGGGGGGGGGGGGCACAGCAGTCAGATATAAAAAGTTAGACATTAAAAACAGATTTAAAGAGGTGGGTTTTTAGATGTTTCTTGAAACTGGGAAGGTCAGGGCAAGCACGGAGTGAATGGGGCAAAGAGTTCCAGAGGGTGGGGGCAGTGATGGAGAAGGCTCTGTCTCCCCAGGTTCGGAGAATTTAGAGAATTATTATAGTTTTACATGACGAATAGAATATGAAATAATTATAAATGATTAATGAGTGGAACTTGATGAAAACATCAACGATGTGAGATCAAATTCAATAGTGTTTCTCACCTTCTTTATCAAACTGCCGGCCCTCGCAGGTTTCTTTGGCAGGTTATTTAGCATTGCCTGAATAAAAAATGTACTGACAGCGAGTCAGCAATGTGCGGTCTGCTTTGTTGTTGCACCCCCTTCACAGAACGATACAGCACAGAGCAAACGGACTGGTTGTGTTTTCTACGACAACCAAATTATACAAAAACTGGGGTGGTTTTTTTTTTACTTTCTTCAGGTCATGAGAGAGTGGGGTTGTCTTATACCAGGGGTCTCAAATGTGGCCCACAGGACGCTAGTTTGAGGCCCCCGCCTTGATATGAAAGTTTAATTTTAGTGCGGCCCGCGCAAGTTTGATATGGATGCTGTATGGTATCATGTACCCAGAAAAAATTATTACGTTTGATTAATGTTCATGTTAAAGGTTAAATAACTGTTAATATCCTCCCTGTCCGTGTGGAAGTGGTAAATTTTTGGCTATTTAAGTTTAAAGGAAATAACTTGGAGGCTACCGTTTAGGTCGCTAGCTCACTAGTTTGCGAGTTAGCATGTGTCTCAAGACCCTGCAGTTGCGCAATATGTTGTAAATAAAAAGAGTATAAATGTGACTATAGTCGTGTTTTGTCATGTCTACAGGGCTCTAATAATGCTTTGTTCATTTTAATCTGAAAAAAATAATTTGTCTACCCACCAACTATATGTGGTGTCTTAAGTTTTTATTATTTGCCTTTTTATTATTATAATTATATTTATTTATTACTGATTGATTGCTTTTCTTTATTCTTGATTTGTTTATTTATTTTTCATTTTATTTTGTGCAGAAAAATAAAAGATATTTGAGAACAGTGGAATGTTTTATCAGAGCTTTTCTTGTAGAAAATCGGAACCAAAGCAAAGTTTATTCATTTTTCTGTTTTTAATAAATGCGTTTTTTTTGTTTTTTTTATGGGAAAACCAGACCCGAGCTCCAGTGGCCCCCAAGTAAATAGAGTTTGAGACCCCTGTCTTATACTATTTGAGTTTCTTAGTTAAACAAAATTTGCAACTAATTTTGAAAGCAACTACAGTACATATGGCCACCATTAGAAAAACAAACATCTCCACAGTTCTTGTATTAATCAGAGCTTGGTGGGGGTTGGAGACAAATGAATAAATTAATCAATGATTGAATACATAATGACCAAGAGATAAATGAAAAAAAGATGGACTCTTTAAAACGTGAAAAAGGGAGTTCATTTTCAAAATTTGTCTTCTGCAAAATGCAGCAAATAGTGTTGTTTACAAGAAAAACTGTCTCACAAAATATGCAGTATTTTTGACTGGAATAATGGATTGCTCCCCCCACCACACCCACAGACAGACAAATAGATGATTTTACTGCCTTTAAGGGAGATCCGCTCCCACTGACGCCCACAAAATGCAGACCCTGTCTGTCTGTTATGACCAAGATGAGAGTGATGTCAGTATTTCCTGTTTACGTTCATCAATTCCACTATCCTCAATCTAGCTTGGTGTTTCTGATGGGGAACAAAATGAGGGAAAGATCTTTCCAGCTGAGATCTCCCAAACCATCCCCTCCATCTCCCATTCTCTGCTTTCTAACCTCTTCATCTTTGCTCATCACATCTCCTCCATCTTTGCTCATCCGTCAATCAAACCACCTGGCCGCCATCTCCTCCCACAGTTTTTTTTTCAGCCTCCGCTTGTCTCGCCTCCCTTTATATCCTCGACTCCTATCCTCCTCCATTTTCTCCAACAGCTGCCGCTCCACGTCTGTCGCTCCTGACCTCTCGGCGTCACGTGCCGCGTCCTTCTCAAACATATCCCCCAGTGAGCCGCAGTCATTAACACGCACAGGGAGGCACGTACGCTATATACACACACGAGTGGCTGTCTCCCTCACAGTTCAGACTCTCATCACATCGCTCTCATCTGTCAATTAAATGGCCCACAGAAGGCAAATCTCTCAATTAAATGAGCCGCCAAGCCTGCAGAAAAAAACTGTAATTAAACATGGCCACCCTGAAGACATGATTACATTAGTTTGACCACACACATCACTAGTGACCGTGTACAAGTACACGTCAAGACATTTGTATAGGTCAGGGACTCCAATACAGTACAACAAAAGTATTACAACTATTGCGGTTTACAGTATACAAGAGAAACAATGGAGTGTTTCAATGGAGTTCATAGTTACAGCTTATAGTTAATGCTATAACCTTTTTTAACAATTACATGTACATGCATTATGTACAATTGTGCAGCTATACTGCATCACAGTGGGAAACACTGATGGGGAAGGTTCTTTTCCAGTTCTATTCCAGTACCCAAGGTATTACCACACATACAGTAAGTCACATCTGACCTCACAACAACAACAACAACAACAAAAACAAACACTGATTCCCACTATTTGCCCACATAGTGCAGTTGGATTGATGCCAAAATGTAACACATATCAGATTTTAATGTCTTTGGTAGTTGGGGGGCGGGGGTGCACTCACATTTAGGGGGAGACAGGATGGCCTCCTCACGCTAGCAGAGCACATGCACGGATATGAGGTGTGAACTCTGGACCTGGATCATGACGCTATGGCAAAGAAACGGGTCTGGGTCACACACTCACATACACACATGCACACATGCACACATGCATACAGCCGGAATGAAAAACAGACCGATAAGCATGTAATCAGGAGATGCGGATCCATTATCTCAACACATGTTGGAACATGCTGCTGGACAGGAAACCATCAATACTGAAATTACTGACTAGATTAACTCTTTTAACTCATATCAGATGCAAAAAAAGCATGTTGATACAGAGATGCTGAAACCACTGTAATGCATAAAGTATCAATGTGTGCTTAAAATTAGACCCGTGTAAATAATTCATGGTTTCTCAACGTTGACTTTGTGTACTTTTGGACTTCATACTCAGAATTCAACTATGTCATTGTGTACACATAAGGGTCAAAGGTCAGTCACATACAGCACGTGGACAAGATCCATGGTACTCTATAGTAAGAGCACTCAGACTGAATCAACAGCACTGCTACCGGTTGCAACAAAGTAGTGTGCTCCATTTTGTATCAATTGCTTTAAGACAGGGGTCTCAAACTCAATTTACCTGGGGGCCACTGGAGCTAAGGTCTGGGTGAGGTTGGGCCGCATCAGGGTTTAAATAAATAAATAAATATATATATATTTTTATTTACAGTTTTATTCCAAATAATTTCCTGCATTTTTTTTGCACCCAGCGTCATAATCCTGTAGCTTCACCGCTAATCCAATGTCGGAGTTGTTGTTGGAACATTGACAGCATCTTATTTATTGATTTGGACAAAACAAACAGCTTAGCAGCTGAAATAAAGTGCCTGGAGTTAGCTAACCCAAGCTAGCAGGTCCTCCCGGTAAGAAGCGTTGGAACCGGCCTACACATGGTATGGGCGAGGCAAAATGGCGTCACTTGTGCTGTCATTTTTGGGTACATGATACCATACATGTGGGATGCACTGACATAAAAATTAAAAAAAATCAAGGCAGGGGCCTCAAACTAGCATCCTGTGGGCCGCATTTGGCCCGCAGGCCACGAGTTTGAGACCCATGCTTTAAGACACAATTTATCAACAATCGGCATCATTCGTCAGCATAGATTAACTGATTATTACACCAAACTTAATTGTCAATATAGCATTTCTCAAAGACCAGTCCAGGGTGTACCCCGCCTCTCGCCCGAAGAAAACTGGGATAGGCTCCAGCATACCCCCGCAACCCTCGTGAAGATGAGCGGCATAGAAAAAGAAAGAATGGATGGGTGGCATTCGTCAATAAGCACCTTTACCTTAGACATAGATTGAGGAGTTTTTGCAAAATAAAGGAAACCACTCATGGAAACATTGCCTCCTTTCACTCGATGGAGGTAATCAATCAAACACAGACGCTGGAATACATGCAACACATAAACATACATATATGGCTGCGTGTGTGTAAACACACACCACTCCGTCATCCTCACGTTGTGCTGCTCGGAAAATCTGTGTCAGCATTTTAAGCTCTAGACTTTGTCATCCTATTTCCAATTTCCTGCATGTCACATAGCAAAAGACAGCCATTTAGCCGTGTCACACTGAGTGACACGCACTCTTTTGTTGTCACACGATGTGACCATGCTGCTGCCAACATGCACTGAGAGGTCTTCACTACCACCACCGCAACTTATGACAGCTTCATTGTTTTCTCATTTGGCCACTTGACATTTCTGCTTGATTAAATGTCACTTTTCCCAAACTCACTCACTCTCTCACGCACACACACACACACACAATTTTTGTTGTGCAGTGTTGCAACAACTTCACCCAGTAGCTTGCAAACCATGTGTGATGACCACAGGGAATGTCTTACCAGTTTAACAATGGTTCTCAGTCACCAGCATTTCTTCATTCATTCATTTTCTACCGCTTTTTCCTCACGAGGGTCGTGAGGGTGCTGGAGCCTATCCCAGCTGTCATCGGGCAAGAGGCGGGGTACACCCTGGACCGGTGGCCAGCCAATCACAGGGCAAATATAGACAAACAACCATTCCCACTCACATTCATACCTATGGACAATTTGGAGTGGCCAATTAACCTAGCATGTTTTTGGAATGTGGGAGGAAACCGGAGTACCCGGAGAAAACCCACGCATGCACGGGGAGAACATGCAAACTCAACACAGAGATGGCCGAGGGTGGAATTGAACCCTGGTCTCCTAGCTGTGAGGTCTGCACGCTAACCACTCGACCGCCGTGCCGCCCCCAGCATTTCTTATTCACATTTATTTCGTCTTTTTTGTCTACAAAAGATATGTAAAGCAACTACTTGAATCACTTTTGTCAACAATAATAATGTTTTTTTGGAAACAACGCTTTTAAGAAATGCAAAAAAAAAAAGCTCTAATGTGCCTTATACTTGAGTAACCCTTGGGAGGATGTAGTGGAGTGGTCCTTGGAAGAGAAGCTGAGGTGTCGGGGCAAAGTGCTAAGTGACGCTAAACCGCACGGGCAGTCAATCCTCAGAATCTTACAGCAGATCCACTCCCCCCACCAGACACACTTGAGTGGCGGCACCAGCCTGCAAACTCATCAACTTTACTTTGGGATTAGCAGCTCAGAGTAAGCGTCTGTCTGCCTGTCCATGACTGTCTGAGCCCCTCCGCCCTCACGTCAACTCATTCATCTCTATAGCGGGCTGGTCTCACGGATCTCACAGAGGTCCCACAATAATGGATTTGAATTGTGTGTATTTGAGGATATATTTGGACAGTTTAAAAGTGCTGGTGGGTGTTGTAATGCTGCATTTCAGAAAAAGAACATCAAAATATGGTGGTGGTGGTAGTGTAATTGGCTAAGGGTGTTCTGCTGCTTCAGGATCTGGAAGACTGATAAACAAAGCCGTGAATTCTGCTGTCTACCAAAAAAGCACAAGAAGAATGTCCAGTAGGGTGCATCAAATTTGAATGGGAAAATTTAATTTCATAATATCAATTTGGCTGGCATTTCATTTTTTTCTAATGAACATAAAAATGTCTTTTGCAAAGTTTTGAGGAAATCCTTTGAGATTTAGGGGTGCCACCTCACACAAACTTTTGCAAAATTTCAGAAAATGTGCAATTTCTAGTCTAATTGCCAAAAAGTTGACCTGGAAATGTTGAGCACAATGAACTTCTATACTATAAAGTAAATATATTTGTTTTCTCTTTGGGCAGATTGGGTATTTCTCAGAATTCAACTTTCAAGATTCTCCATTCATTTGTCCTATTGACAAAATGAATGGCGGTAAATGGGACATGTTCACATGGCCTTACCCTGAATTTTATGTAGCAGTGATGGATATTTGACATACATATAAAGCTTAAACACTTTGTTTTTTTATTTTATTTGTATTTTATTATAAACACAAGGGGCAATAGTAACACAATAGTAAATAACAATTCATGGCGACCACTGAACTGTTCACCACTTTATTCCACAAAAACAGATGTATGGTGGCACCCCTAAATAATCATGTATTGGAAAAATATTTTGTATATGTTGTTTCTACATATATTGGAACACTTTTAGTACCCAGACATATCAAAATTCAATAATTGCGTTTTTTGATGCACCCTAATGTCCAGCCATGTGTTCATGGCTTCAAGTTGAAACTAACTTGGGTTCTCCGTGAGGACAATGATCCAAAAAATGAAGACTTTTGAGTGGGAAAGTCAAAGTCCTGACCTGAATCCTATTGAGATGCTGTGGCATGACCTTAAAAAGGCGCTCCAAAAGCCTCCAATGTGGCTGAATGACAACAATTCTGCAAAGATGAGTGGGCCAAAATTTCTTCACAGCGCTGTAAGAAACTCTTGATTGCAGTTGTTGCTGCTATGGGCCATGTGGGTTTGAATTTTTTCAGGATATCATGACAAGAGGAAGGTTTTCTGGCATGATGTAAAGAAAACCGACCACTTGAACACCTCTTGTCTCAAAGTTGGAGCAAACAAAACAGGCTCTAAGAACACATATCGTTTCTCCCAGGCAGCAATAACCAATTCAATGTTTTCCTGGAAGGTAATGCAATATGGGAAAAGTAATTCTCATTATTTAAAACTCATATTGGTACTTGCATTGTATATTTCCTAGCTACCATTTGAGTGTTAAGTTTCTGTGTGATGAGTTTAGCGTTCTGTGACTGAAATATTGAGTCTCCTGTGATTTCCAGTGAGTTGACAAGCTCGGCGAGAGTTCGCTTAGCTTTTGATTGGCTCCTGCCAAAGAAAGAGCTACCGTTTCCTCACCGACTCTGGAGCACAATATTTAAACAATTCGTAGCAGTTCAGAAGTGAAGGAGATGTCACAAGATTAGAACATAGTCATAAATTAGCCGCACCGCTGGAAATGATGGTACTTTATTATATATTTCAATATGCAAATTGGTTCAAAAATAACTTTCAATTTGCTTGCGATGTCACGCTTTTGGTACCCCTTTCAGGCGAGTGGCGCACATGCCAGTCAAGAAAACAGTGGTCCAAAACAAAAGATCTCAATGACAAATTTCTTGTGATATACAATATTGCTAAAAACATACAGTAAAAAAGCGGCCCACACATATACAGACAGACCGGCATGCATGTCAGCAGATTTAAGTAGGATGGAGGCCTACACGGATAATGTCTCTACTGTAAGCATGAAAATGAGAGTGGGAATATAGAGCCAAAAATAGGAACAGAATAATGAGCATCTTATCATCTCTTGCATCGTTTCCATATCTCCACTGCAGCCTCTCCTCCTTCTCCTTGACAGGAGCAAATACTTCCCTGGAGCCATATAAAACATATTACACCAGGAATTATTGCTATTTGCCAGCTCAGTGATGCTGAATGCGTATTCCTTGTACTTTTCTTTCACTTCACACACACATGAATACGAGACTCTCTTGTTACACCAGCAACTGCGGAGTCTTTAACTTATTCAAGGCCATCACCGAGATCCATTACAGACAATCCAACCTGGGCCCCATGACACCGACTGATGCTTTTCTTATCACGTGATGCCACAACATCTGTCATGTAAATAGAACATCTGTTCACTTCCAACCAAAAAAGCCAGAGAGGGAGGATGTCAGCCCCCTCGTTCTGCCCCACATCCTCACTAAGTGACAACCTAAAAGGAATTAATAAGTCATAAGCAACATCACAAGTGCTCTGCTTGGTGAACTTGATGCCCTTTTATATTCTTCTCAATGCTTTTCTTCTTTACGCCTCATAAATGCAAATATTGAACCTCTCATTCACACACATTCGCCTTGCCAGAGCTCAACTTGTGTCATTCCCTACAAGTTAGACGATTGCTCACTCTCACACACACACACACACACACACACACACACACACACACACACACACACACACACACACATGCACACAAAGCACAGGGTGATTTGAGCACTGAAGCACAAAGTGCTGACTGGATGACAAAATACAGCAGCAGACTCATTTTCCAAGCGAGGTATTTTCACACAGGAGGTAAACAGAGATAAGATGTGTCTGGAAATAACTAAATAAATATAATAATAATAAATAAATAATCAAATAACATAACAGCTAAATCCAAACAAACGTATTGGGAGGCTGTGGAAACATATCTAAATCAATGTAGTACATAGACTAGGACAAAAGACAAAAAACACCTTGTCCTTAAGTGGTCAAGTTCAGCAACCATTTATCCATTTAACTGCTGTAAATTTCAATAGACTACTGCAAGAGTATTCTCTACGGTACACCTTCCAAAACCCTCAACAAACTACAATACAGGGCTCGACAATAACGATGTACCGATGGCCCGGGGCAAGTTAAAATAAAATTCAGATAAGTAAATCCAATCAGTGATATTCCCATCGGGCAAGTGCACTTTGGCATGCCATACTGCCAAGAGTTTTTTTTAAAAGCGGTTCTTGTTGGGTGTTGGTAAAACACGGACTGCGTAATTCCGGTGGTAATTTGCAAACCAATCCTTGCAAATCTTGAAATGGACCAATCAGAATCCTTTATTTAGACCGCGGTCTGCATTTTACCCACACCCGTTCTTGTTCACGATCAACCAATCAGCGATGGTTTGACTAGGAAAACATCTATCATGGCGTCCCTGCCAACATGGTCTAATTCTTCAACAACTTGTGAAGGAAAACAGCAAAAAGTGATGAACCAGTGCCTCCTAAACAAGTATTTTATTAGCGGCAGCAAATCAAATGATGGCACAGGTGAGTGAATCACATTGCTGTGACAATTTGAAGTGGTCACAATGAAACACCACCGATTAGATCCAATACCAAGTGCTGATTTTGCACAAGCTACAAAATCTAGCGCTTCCATTTCTCGGTGGATTTTTATCACCTTTGCTTCACAAATTATTGTTTGACCATTGAACATTTTTTTCTGGATTAAAAACACTTTACTAGTACACAAATGTGTCTATTCAATAATGTTTCATTGTGGTGCACAACTTATAAAAGGCTCTTGACAATCCAGATTTCCATGCAACGTCATGATCTATGTAGGAAAACAACCACAAGAAATGATAATCGTTTCATCTTTATTTGAGATTCTCATGTGATGCCAAAAAATGAGATGATATCATTGTGGCAGTCTTTTCATTTTACATGGGGCAAGTTCGGGCAAGTAGTTCTCACCTTAAGGATTCCCCATGGGCACGTCATTTTGGTTTTTAATGTAGAGCCCTGCAATATATTCAGAACTCCGCTGCCCGCCTCTTCACCTCCACCCGCTCCCGTCAACACATTACCCTGGTCCACGAAGCTCTCCACGATCTGACCCCCGCGCCATCCACGCCATCCACACAATCCCCCACGTCCATTTCGCTCCTCAGACTCCAACCTCCTGGCACTCCCCTGTAAGACCAAGCTCCGAACCTGGGGAGACAGAGCCTTCTCCATCACTGCCCCCACCCTCTGGAACTCTTTGCCCCATTCACTCCGTGCTTGCCCTGACCTTCCCAGTTCCAAAAAACAACAAAAAACCCACCTCTTTAAAGCAGTTTTTAATGTCTAACTTTTTATATCTGACTGCTGTGCCCCGCCCCACTTTTACTCATGTTTTAACTGTGTATTAACCAATGAATGTTGGATTTTTATGTATCTTTTACTCTGTTTACTTGCTTTTATTCAACTCTATTCTTCTCTAAAGTGTCTTTGAGTATTTTGAAAAGCGCTATACAAATAAAATGTATTATAAATATAAATTTATCTACAATAGCAGTAACTTAAATCTGTTATTAAGACTCCTGCATTTACGATACTGCTCTCACAATTTTAAGCCCTTCCTCAAAGTTTTGTGAGAACCGGTTAAGTAGTCTTTGCATAATCCTGCTGACCCACAAACCGCAATGAAATCATAACCTACTGGGGGGGGTTCCTTTAATCTAAAAATTACTGCTACAAATATGTTCCGACAGAACAGAACAGAAAATGTGAAATGTAATGCAATGACTTTTCCTCGCCTTATCTTGTCTTGCCTTCCGCTGATGATAAATAAGATGCTGCTGCTTCATCACTCCAAGCATCCAACTGACTGATGGAATGCTGACATGTTCCCCCCTCGGTGGCAAACGTGCATATGTAGGGTGGGCTCGACCCCTACCAGACTGATGACATACCCTATCAACCTGTGGGCTGTAACACATGCCTGTGCGTCTTTGAATTTGAGACTTCGTGCTCCTGATCCTAGCCGTGTGTCTGTCTGTACAGCAGCATGGCCTCACAGCGTGCAGTCCAGCTCTGGTTTCCGCTCTGAGGCCCTTGAAGTGGCCTGATGAAAGTCCGGGTATGATGGCGGTGAGACCAGCCTGATGTCGTGACCACAAGCTCTCAAACAGCAGGACAACAGAAGCTCTTAAAGCTGTTAAAAAAGATTACACACACTCATCGCCTAATCATGAAAACAGCTTTTTAAATATACTACTTCAGACAGCTATTACTTTGGATACATTTCAGTAGAGTTTAACTTACATTTTATTGTGTGGACCCACTCAAAGAAGAATTTAGCTTTTAACTATTCTATTCTATTGTAGCACACAATGAAGGGAAGTTAAGGAACAGAAAGGTGGAGGGATTAAAGGGTGGAAAAAAATCCAGCAGGGAACGGAAAAAAGGGGGAAGACAGATGGAGGAAAGCATCAAAGAAACATGTAAGGCAGTGGTTCCCAAACTTTCCACGTCGTGTATCCCTTCAGACATTTGACTTGAGCCATGTAAACCCTATTCCTGCACACGCCTCATTAATCCTCAAATATTGCTCATGATTAATTGGTTAATTAATTTTATAGTAATTCTGCTTCCAAAAATGTGTATTTTGCATGGTCAAAACATTTAATCTGAACATCAACAATGGAACATCTCTAGAGAGATCTGAAAAGGGCTGTACACCAACTGTAATTGAGGCCAAAGGTGCATCAACAAAGTATTGAGCAAAGGCTGTGAATACTTATGTTTGTGTAATTTGTCTGTTTTTTATTTTTAATAAATTGGCAACAATTTCAAAAAAAGGCATTTCACGTTGCCGTCATGGGGTGTTGTGTGTACAATTTTTGAGAAAAAAATAAATTTAATCCATTTTGGAATAAATCTGTGACATGTGATAAAGGTGAAGCATTGTGAATACTTTTCGGATGCACTGTACATTCAGTACACAAGACACAATTATCAATTATTATCCAGACACACAACAAAAATCAATCAGGGGTTAGTCTAGACTAATTTCCTCCTGCATCTCAATTATTTATCTTAACGGGACATTACGGACAACATGCTGTATTTATAACTGAATTTTCGATGATGGGTGGCATGCTTGGATGAGTGTGGTGTGGAAGAACTTGTACAGATCCCCTAACCTCAAGGCCTTTTCTCAGGTCTAACATCAGTGACCTTTACAAACATTCCCAGAGACTCCAACATATGTTATGTGTCAGACTATATTTTCTTCCATTTTCCCCTTCCTGTCGGTACTGCCAAATACTTTAGTGTCTCTCCTCCTGAGACCCACGAGGTCAATTGCATTTTTCCATTAAACAAATTGACTTGAGTGAAAACTAGAAAAGGTGTTTATTTTTGTATTTTGTAGTAGACAGCAGTACTGAGTGCTCACTGAATAATTCTTCCGTCCGTCATGTTTTCTATTGTATTGATAGGTACTTGATACTGCAAGAAGCAGATGCAATTATTTAAAAAAAAAAACAGTTTTTTTTTCCTACTATAAATTGCATTTTTTTTCAGTTTGCACCCTGACTGAAACACTAGGTTTGTAACAACTACCTGTATGTGCTGTTCCTGCCACTGTGATGAGTGATGTGGAATAAGATCGGGAGCTTGGTGAATTTGCTTTCGGGTAAATGGCTTGTTATGTTAATTTAGCCTACTCAGCCTCCCTGGTATGTTATTTATGCTCCTGTGTAGCTGAATAACTGTCAATGTGCCATGTTAATATAATGGATGCCTACTCAGCTTATTGTTCAGTGTCATATTGTCTATAGTTTCCTTTCCAGATGGTCTGTTCTTGGTGAAATACATTTCTAAATAAATATGATTGTCCAGTGAGGCATCTATATGTTTTTTTTTCCGCCACAGAGAGATGCCCAAGGGTGGAATCGAACTCGGGTCTCGGGAGGTCAAAGTGTAAATACACCGATATGAGGGATATTTAAAAACTGATTTCTCACCATTAAAGGGAAAGACCAACGGATTTTAACCAGCTTTCAGTCTTTTCGAGTTGTTTTTTAAGGTATATTCGTGCCAACGACGCCAGAAAATAATTAACCTTAACTAAGTAATCATTTTAATTACCTTCCAAAAGTGACGCACTGGGTTCATCTCGCCCAATACAACAACAACATAACACACTGATCTTACCTGCAGCGGGCTACACAGTTGATCGATCGCATGCAAGTTTACTTCTAATATGCCTGCTTGCCTGCTTGTTCCATTTAAAAGTCACTTGTAACGAGTGAGTGATCTTAAAACTTCTCATACCTATGCTTGGTTTGATCCAGAGTGTCCTGAACAAGTTACACGAAGAGGTAGAGTTCTGTAAATACATACGCATTTGTTAGAGTTCCTCTAGGTCCGCTTGGCTTTGGAAATCTTCTCCAGTTGTACTGGTGGCTCCTGAAGTAGGTGTCCAGCACAGCTTCATTTATGAGCCACGAAATCTGGGTGCTCAGTCACACACTTCTGTACATAGCCTGGATGCTCGTCGTCTTCTTCCACATCGGTTGGCTCAGGGTCGAATTGGTCCACTATTGTTTGTGCTTGTTGGATTTCATGACAGCACACACATTCGTCTTCTGTCGGCATGGCTTGGCATTTCTGGCATGTGCACCAGTAGTCGCCGGTAACCCGGCCGGCTGGTATGGCCGCCATTGTGGTTGTTCTGTCCGCCTCTTCAGCCGCTCTTCTCCTGGCTTCTACTTCTTCTGCTGTCAAGTTTGGCTCAAATTGGTAAGGCCGAATGGTTCCTCGATGAAAAAATTCATCTTCAGAAGACGAACTATTCCCAAAAGACGCCATAGTCTCAAATGGCAAGTGAATTTGGTCGGTCGTGTGTAGCGTGTCAATGGCAGTCAGTGTGTTATGTTGTTGTTGTATTGGGCGAGATGAACCCGGTGCGTCACTTCCAGAAGGTAATTAAAATGATTACTTAGTTAAGGTTAATTATTTTCTGGCGTCGTTGGCACGAATAGACATTAAAAAATAACTCGAAAAGACTGAAAGCTGGTTAAAATCCGTTGGTCTTTCCCTTTAAATAAGTAAATATTATCCATCCATCCATTTTCTATACCGCTTATCCTCTTTAGGGTCGCGGGGGTATGCTGGAGCCTATCCCAGCTGACTTCAATACTCCCCGGACTGGTCGCCTGTAATATTTCTAATACATAAATATTATAATAAATATTAATTCACAAGGCTGGCTCAGTGTTGACTTTGCTGTGATCGCTCAGAATAACCTAAAGCCTCAAGCACCATTCCACTGCCTTGATCGCAGTTCAGCTACAGTATGAGCACTTTAAGAATTTATAGGGTATACACATCCAACCGCTGCTATCAATGATGCATTATCATAGCGATTAGAAGAGCTATTTGCTATTCTGGGACTTAGTAGCCTCGCGTTTAGATTCCCGACCTTCACTCCTCACCTGGGCGGAGAGAGACGCGTCCATTTGTGGCTTCCTATATCACATTTCTTATCATTCTCATATTGCTCTTTGGGCCCCGCCGCCTTCCCCCACATCTCCTCACTTGTGTCCTGTGATTAGTCACCTCCATCCTTTGCCATCTCCCTTGTCTGAAATAACTCACTGCAGCACCAGCCTCCTTCTCGGCAGCCTTTCCTTCCTTCCGCTCTCTGCCTACACTCACCAGTGCAAGCTGCTTCCATTTTTCTCCTGGCTTTATGTGTCATCTTCCAACCCTCCGGCCAAACCTTCTATCTTCTCCTGTTTCACTCATTCCGCTTCCATCTCTCTTTTTTCTCATTTGCTCTGAGCATTTGCTCCATGAACATCTTCTTGAACATCTTCTTGAGCAACCGTCATCCCATCATCATGAATCACACTTTTATTTATAATTCTGAGGGGATCGGGGGGGGGGGTGGCCTACTTGTCATTCTATTGACTCATCTGCCAAGCTCGTGTCCATCATTAGCTCCCTTTTAGACAATAAGGAGCATCAGAGAAGCAGCTGCAAGCCACAGCTGCACTATTACTGATGCCCTGCTGGGTGTGAGTGTGTGTGTGTGTGTGTGTGTATACTGGCTGTGTTTGTATTTAACTTTTCTCTAATTGGAAGGTTTTTATCATTTTCTGCCTTTTGTGTCCATGTGTGTGTGGGCTGCGAGTAAAGCCCATCACCATAATTAGGGAAGACCAGCCACACATGGGTCTCCCCTGACACTTCCCCTCTAAGATGTAAATATTCATGAGACTCTTAAGCACTTTCATGAGCTCTGTAATTGCGGCCCAAACAGACAATGTGAAAACAAGGGGAGCAAGGAAGGGAGGCTGACATGCATCTTAGATTCCGCCACAAAATGACTACAGTGGTATAATGGAGCAGGTGTTCAGTAATCCCTCGCTTATCACGGTTAATTGGTTCCAAATCTGACTGTGATAAATGATTTTCCACCAAGTCGGAAGTAGATCGGGGGTCTCAAACTCAATTTACCTGGGGGCCACTGGAGCTCGGGTCTGGGTGAGACTGGGCCGCATCAGGTTTTCCAAAAAAATAAAAACGCATTTATTAAAAACAGAAAAATGAATAAACTTTGCTTTGGTTCCGATTTTCTACAAGAAAAGTTCTGATAAAACATTCCACTGTTCTCAAATGTCTTACTTTTTATTTTTCTACACAAAACAAGATGAAAAATAAATAAATCAAGAATAAAGAAAATCAATCAATCAGTAATAAATAAATATAATAATAATAAAACCATACCATACAGCATCCATATCAAACTTGCGCGGGCCGCACTAACCTTAAACTTTCATATCAAGGCGGGGGCCTCAAACTAGTGTCCTGCGGTCCACATCTGGCCCGCGGGCCGCGTGTTTGAGACCCCTGATTTAGATAATGAAAACCCTGCTTATGACCTTCTATGTTTTTTAACATTATTAGATCCCTCTAGACGTGAACTACAGTCAGCTTTACACTCATATTACCCAGACATAACAAAAGTAAAACTACAAATTATGCTCATGTGTGTTGCTATAAATGTGTTCCCTAGGGGGGCTCAGAGGAGGACAACAGGAAGTAATGTTGAGGGTTTAGCCTGGCATAAGTTACTGCAGCAACAATAGCCTGTGTTTTTATTAGGGATTATTGTGCCCATTGGGAAATAGTACAAGCATGTAATAAAAGTCTGTTGTTGCAGCAATCAAGTCCGGCGTTTGTGCATATCACCGTGACAGTAATATTACTGACACCTCGTGACCAGTGTGGAATAGTACATAATATTCACAGCATCTTTGACTGCATCATATGTATTTTAATTCATTTAGACAATTCTAGGGGCGGCACGGCGGTCGAGTGGTTAGTGGCGCGCAGACCTCACAGCTAGGAGACCAGGGTTCAATTCCACTGTGTGGAGTTTGCATGTTCTCCCCGTGCATGCGTGGGTTTTCTCCGGGTACTCCGGTTTCCTCCCACATTCCAAAAACATGCTAGGTTAATTGGCCACTCCAAATTGTCCATAGGTATGAATGTGAGTGTGAATGGTTGTTTGT
The DNA here is from genome assembly GCF_037039965.1 of Doryrhamphus excisus. Lineage (NCBI taxonomy): Eukaryota > Metazoa > Chordata > Actinopteri > Syngnathiformes > Syngnathidae > Doryrhamphus > Doryrhamphus excisus. The sequence continues at coordinate 20,769,366 of NC_136362.1, forward strand.
CCTGTGATTGGCTGGCGACCAGTCCAGGGTGTACCTCTCGCCCAAAGACAACAGGGATAGGCTCCAGCGCCCCCCGCGACCCTCGTGAGGAAAAAGCGGTAAAAAATGAATGAATGAATGAATAGACAATTCTATTTCTATTTTTTTAAATAAGCTCATCATTCTGACTTTGGATTGTTTTGAATTGGTTGAGAAATATGGGACGTACAAAACATGAAGTGGAATAAGGAGTAGTAGTGGACTAAATGGATTCAAACTAGTGTAGGACTTTATATGAAACAGGTTAACAGACCACTGAGTCAATACAGCAACACTTTAGTGAGGCATTGAAGAAAATGTCCACATTCAGCTTGGAGCATCTGCCAAGTAAATATGAGCGATCTGCGGTACTGTCTATACAAGTACAAAAGATACAAAAGATTTTGTTTGAAGAGAATAAAATCTAAGCTCTTGTTTGTGGTACAGGACCTGATAATGTTCATCAGTATTTTAAAAATAACAAGATTACATAAACAATCATAAAGCAGCAATTGAAAAGCGGATGTAAGTTATAGTTGTCAGCGTACAGCTCGGAAAGCAGTACCGATTTACTCTGAAAATGCGTCCACACACAACCATTATCATCCAAATAGCTGGCTATTTAGTGTAAACACCATGACTATCTAGCACTGCCTCCAAGATTATATCCACGTTTTCAGGTCAAAACCGCTTTAGAGATTTTAGCGTTTGGGAAGGCAAGGCTCGACAATAACGATGTACCGATGGCCCGGGGCAAGTTAAAACAAAATTGGGGCAAGTAAATCCAATCAGTGATATTCCCGTCGGGCAAGTGCACTTTGGCATGCCATACTGCCAAGAGTTTTTTTAAAAGCGGTTCTTGTTGGGTGTTGGTAAAACACGGACTGCGTAATTCCGGTGGTAATTTGCAAACCAATCCTTGCAAATCTTGAAATGGACCAATCAGAATCCTTTATTTAGACCGCGGTCCGCGTTTTACCCACACCTGTTCTTGTTGGCGATCAACCAATCAGCGATGGTTTGACTAGGAAAACATCTATCATGGCGTCCCTGCCAACATGGTCTAATTCTTCAACAACTTGTGAAGGAAAACATCAAAAAGTGATGAACCAGTGCCTCCTAAACAAGTATTTTATTAGCGGCAGCAAATCAAATGATGGCACAGGTGAGTGAATCACATTGCTGTGACAATTTGAAGTGGTCACAATGAAACACCACCGATTAGATCCAATACCAAGTGCTGATTTTGCACAAGCTACAAAATCTAGCGCTTCCATTTCTCTGTGGATTTTTCTCACCTTTGCTTCACAAATTATTGTTTGACCATTGAGCATTTTTTTCTGGATTAAAAACACTTTACTAGTACACAAATGTGCCTATTCAATAATGTTTCATTGTGGTGCAGAACTTATAAATATCACTGCTTACTACGACTACCATGTGTAAGGTAGTATGGCATGCCATGTTAACATACAGCTACACTATTTTTCAGACATTCCTCCAAATGCAATGCGTCAGTACTATTTGATGAATTATCAGCATATATTGATACATGATATCATTATGGCAGTCTTTTCATTTTACATGTGGCAAGTTCGGGCAAGTAGTTCTCACCTTAAGGAAAAACCTCATTTTGGTTTTTAATGTACGTAGAGCCCTGGGAGGGCTAAATTGTTTAATGTGTACAGGTGACAGATACTGCAGCTGCTGCTGTTTTCTAGAGTGGGAAAATGTGAAAACACCGGCTTGTCGGCTTGTGTGTAGAAAAGCAATACAAATACCTGAGTATTTCCACGAATGTGACTCAACCCTGATGTGTGTTTGGGCTCCTGATCCTGCTGCTAAATTTGATGGAATTCATGTTTCCCCATCAAAGAACCGCAACTCCCAGTGCCGGCAGCACTCATGCAGATCCGCACCATGACACTATCTATCCCCCGGATGTGTGGACTCGAGTCACATGACTTAAACTTGAGTCACAATTTTGATGACTTTGGAACTTTGTAACTTGACCTGGTCCTCAATAACTTGGGACTTGACTCGGACTTTAGTCTGATGATCTGAAAATACTTAATCAGTGTGTGTATTGAGTGAAGCCTATGTCACCGGAGGACGTACGATTATGGCTGTGTGACTTTTAGTGTTTCCCAAATCACATCAGCATTTTTTATTGCTGTTGTTGTTCGTGGAGAACATGAAGGGGTACGATCTCAACATGCATGGGGGACATATGAAATATCTGAACATGCATTGGCCACACTAATCATGTACATAGGGTCCACATGTGGTGAACAACACGTAGGAATCTGCAAGTGTGACGTACGAAAAACAGCAAAGAATACGAAAGACACACGTTGGCTGTACGAATGACGCACAAAGACGTACAAAGTGTCAAAGTCTTGCTATCTGTAAAAATGTTTCACATGACAAAGAACCTCTACGGCTGATCTAGAGCTCGAAAATCACACGCACATCCTCAGTGCGTTTTTTGCAGCCGTAGCAACCCGTACGACCGGTTGTTACCAAGGCTTTAAGTGCACCAAAGCTCACTTTGCTAGATCCACTTCTAAGCCTACTGAAACATCAAATAGTAGTGTGAGAAAAGTGGGGCTCGGAAAAGCAGTCTGGTCTATTTTTGGAAGTACTGTACATGGAGGAGAGAGAAATGTTACAAAACCTTAAAACCTTAAAGATGAGATGTGATAACTCAGAAAAGAGACTCGGCGGAGAAATCCTATTTCAACATTTCCAAAGTCCCATTACTCAGAAAATAACATCAAAAAGGTGTTGTTTTCCCTCACAATTTTTTCAAGTATTAGAAAAAATGATCTCTATTTCAGCCCGACTCCATTGCATTTATCCAAATGGGAAAGGCCATCACAGTGTCATGGAAGCCGTGGAAATCAAAGGCAGACCGCAGCAGATTCAAAATTGGGGAAAGCGCACACGCAAACATTACAATGACTCACAACAAAATGACAAATAAGCGAGACCTTGCCAAGTCAGACACCGCCGTCATTTATATGTAAATGAGCACACTTTGCTCGACAGGAAACACATGATGCAGCAACAGTCCGATCAAATTACACGGGATGTCACCAGAGATGATGGGCAACGCCAGAGAGCCAAACGACGTGTGACAAGAGTGGACATGAGAATGTGATGGTGACAGCTTCAGCTAGAGCAGGACGTTTGCTGAAACACATCTGGGACAGTTCCCAGAAGGCTCCCAGTACTGTATGTCATCCCAGTGTGGATCAACCCTGCTAGGATCTGCCTCAGAGCGATGTCAGCTGGCCTTTAAATACCGATCAAACTTAAAGATATGGAAAATATTTATACGTATACATTTGCCGTATTAACTAACCATGGTCCTTTTACAATATATTGCATCATTAATTCATTTGTTGTGTCCTCTGAAAGAAAATCAGCAGTCACGCAATCAAACATGAGCAACAACAAAGAAAAGTAGACCGATAACACCTTTTTCATCTTCCTTCACCGTTTAGGGCTTAGAATTTCACAGCTTTACTGTATTACGGTTTTTATTTTTTTTTTGCATCACCTTGACGACGTCTTTATTACTCATATGTTGCCACAAAGGAGCTATCGTTGCAGGCTGCAGTTACAGAAGACACTACATAAGTGATTCCAAGTATAGAAGAACTGAGGGCCAACTGGTAAGTCAGAACTATTATTGCATCACAAGTATGCTGTAGAAGTAATTGATCCGTCACAGTTTTTCAAAGATAAATAAATTAATAAATCATGCTGTGTTTCAGGGGTCTCAAACTCAATTTACCTGGGGGCCACTGGAGCTAGGGTCTGGGCAAGGCTGGTTTTCCAAAATATCTTAATTTCTCCAGTGGTGAAAGTTCTCAAATATCTTAATTTTTATTTTTCTACACAAAATAGGATGATAAATAAATAAACAAATCAATAATAAAGAAAATCAATCAATCAGTAATAAATAAATATAATAATAATAATAAAACGGCAAATAATAAAAACTTAAGAAACCACATATAGTTGGTGGGTAGACAAATTATTTTTTTCAGATTAAAATGAACAAAGCATTATTAGAGCCCTGTAGACATGACAAAACACGACTATAGTCACATTTATACTCTTTTTATTTACAACATATTGCGCAACTGCAGGGTCTTGAGACACATGCTAACTCGCAAACTAGAGAGCTAGCGACCTAAACAGTAGCCTTCAAGTTATTCCCTTTAAACTTAAACAGCCAAAAACTTACGGATAGGGAGGATAACTATTAACAGTTATTTAACCTTTAACATGAACATTAATCAAACGTAATAATTTTTTCTGGGTACATGATACCATACAGCATCCATATCAAACTTGCGCGGGCCGCACTAACATGAAACTTTCATATCAAGGCGGGGGCCTCAAACTCGTGTCCCGCGGGCCGCGTGTTTGAGACTCCTGCTGTGGTTGAATACAGCCTATTATTAGTCCAAAATGTGCTTATTTAATTTTTTTCTGCTTAGATTGAGCATTTTCAAGCATAAAAATGGCCAAATGAACTAAAATACAAGTACAGTCCTCTCTCTTCACGTTGCACTTTAAATTTTGCGGCCCTGTGATTTCCGTGTTAACGGAATCGCAGAAGGAAATCCCATAAATTGGCCAATAAAAAATTAATTTACTGTTTAACGCTGCAAACTGACATAATGCAAACGAGTCTTGTCATTGTCAGAAGAAGGAACGTTCGTGTGGTACTTCCCCAGTAGATGAGATGGCTCAATCATTGCGGAACGCTAAACATAAACAACCGGCGTCTCCTCTATCGGCCAATCCAGCCATCCGATTTCTATGCCGCTTATCCTCACTGAGGTCGCAGGGGTGTGCTGGAGGCTATCCCAGCTCACCTTGGCGGGGGTACACACATGATGTGCCAGTGGTGAGTAAGCCAGACATCAAACCCACTCAAACAACACAGACCCACTTTTGTCTTCATTCATTCATTCATTTTCTACCGCTTTTTCCTCACGAGGGTCGCAGGAGCTGGAGCCTATCCCAGTCTATCTTCAGGCGAGAGGCGGGGTACACCCTGGACTGGTGGCCAGCCAATCACAGGGCACATATAGACAAACAACCATTCACACTCACATTCATACCTATGGACAATTTGGAGTGGCCAATTAACCTAGCATGTTTTTGGAATGTGGGAGGAAACCGGAGTACCCGGAGAAAACCCACGCATGCACGGGGAGAACATGCAAACTCCACACAGAGATGGCCGAGATCGCCTAACTTTGTGGCATGCGTGCTAACCACACGGTTTGCCTTGTCAATTTCTGCTTTTTTTAGTTTTCTTGATCAAATATATTTTTTTATATTTTTCACAGAGATGGCCGAGGGTGGAATTGAACCCTGGTCTCCTAGCTGTGAGGTCTGCGCGCTAACCACTAGACCGCCATGCCGCCCACTTTTGTCTTGTGACTGTCAAAATCTGATGTCCCATCAGCAGCAGGACCAACAACTCCTCTGGGTAACATTATTTCCATCCAAATAAAAAGTTTAAAAAAAAACCCAGACAAACTTTTCACACTTTCCTCATCACAGCACAACTCTCAGCATCAGGCCCACAACACTCTGATGTTTATTGCACCTCGAATGAGTCTAATTTTAGGGCTTTGCCGGGTCTGATCTTTGAGTCTGCTTCCTGTGGCACACAACAAACCAGTGGGGGAGGAGGGGGGAAATTAACTCATTAAAAATAATGACAGCGGATGGAAAAACGACTCACACTGACAACTCGGTGAGCAATAGCAAGTGACAATAAACAGAGCTAAATGAAAGCAGAACCGAACTGCATGAGTGACATGCTGACTTATTTGATGTGCAGTAACAAAGTCAGCTCATTCCTTTGCAAATTGTCCGCAGACGTAGTATTAATACAGTATACCAAAAACACTATGTGGCCCTCGAGCGTCAAGAATCTCATCTCTGAAGAAATGTCCACAGATGAGAGATAGAAAAACAATGACAATTGGCCTCCACACAATGAAAAGCACTGACCTCCATTTACAGTACAACTTCACTTCTACAACTTTATTCACAACCGTCTATTTGCATTTTGTCACGTGTCTCTTGGTTGCACTGCTTCCAGTGCATGTACAGTATTCTATGTATATAACATTTTGTACAATCAGATTGCAGCCGCTTTGTCATCAGTACACATACTATGTGTAATCTGCTCAGGGCCTTCAGAAACAGTAGTGCTGGCCCATATCACTAAAACACTGTTAGCAATAGGGCTGTTTCTTTGACCAATTAGATTTCAAATGCACCTCACAGGGACAGCTGGCAGGCGTACAGTTATTTTTTCTGCCCTCTGATTGGCCCTCTGATTGGGACTTGAACGCATCATCACATAGCATAGCAGGGCTTAAAGGTATTTTTTTTTAAATCATCATTCACAATCCTCATGTGAAACATGAATATTTCTACCCCTTTTCAGTGCATTCTAGTGCAAGAAAACGAGTTAATATGAGCTAGCTAACAACAGACATCATGGGAAGTACACAATTTGACGCTAAAGCCCTCACAAAACAAAAATGGGACAAAAAAACGGCAACAATGTTCCATTTCCATAACGGACATATATATTAACCAAGCAACAACAATATTGTTATTCCAGCAGCTAACACGAAAAACTATATTTATCTGACGGATTAACGCGACGCCTCAGTAGCCGCTCGTATCAGCATTACTCTATACAGATGGAAGAGTGGATACCTAGCTCTCAATTTTGCTACAAAGACTCATCAAGATGCTTGTTTGTGGTCTGCATTTTTCCTGCATAGTGTTGTTGCCGTGTCTATGCTGCTGTTATTGACAGAAGTAACGTAAGATCAATGCGCGATGTGAAATCAATGCGCCAAGGAAGTTTCGGTAGTGTTGTAAATCATCAAAATACAGCAAGATACTGCAAGTATCCTTGTGCCAGATGATGTAGTGTACAGATTTGGCAAAATTTAGAGACAATGTATTAGATCAGGGGTCTCAAACACGCGGCTTGCGGGCCAAATGTGGCCCGCAGGACACTAGTTTGAGGCCCCCGCCTTGATATGAAAGTTTAATGTTAGTGCGGCCCGCGCAAGTTTGATATGGATGCTGTATGGTATCATGTACCCAGAAAAAATAATTACGTTTGATGAATGATCATGTTAAAGGTTAAATAACTGTTAATAGTTATCCTCCCTATTCGTGTGGAAGTGGTAAGTTTTTGGCTTTTTAAGTTTAAAGGAAATAACTTGAAGGCTACCGTTTAGGTCGCTAGCTCTCTAGTTTGCGAGTTAGCATGTGTCTCAAGACCCTGCAGTTGCGCAATATGTTGTAAATAAAAAGAGTATAAATGTGACTATAGTCGTGTTTTGTCATGTCTACAGGGCTCTAATAATGCTTTGTTCATTTTAATCTGAAAAAAATCATTTGTCTACCCACCAACTATATGTGGTTTCTTAAGTTTTTATTATTATTATTATTATTATATTTATTTATTCCTGATTGATTGATTTTCTTTATTCTTGATTAGTTTATTTTTCATCTTATTTTGTGCAGAAAATAAAAATTAAGATGTCTGAGAACAGTGGAATGTTTTATCAGCGCTTTTATTGTAGAAAATCGGAACCAAAGCACTGAAAAAGTTTGTATATTTTTCTGTTTTTAATAAATGTGTTTTTTTTGTTTTGTTTTTTTGAAAACCTGATGCGGCCCAGTCTCACCCAGACCTTAGCTCCAGTGGCCCCCAAGTAAATTGAGTTTGAGACCCCTGTATTAGACAATAAAGGGTTGACTGGCTTTGTCGTTTTAGTAATAATGGCATTCATCCCCAATTCTGTATCACCACACATTGCCATATTGCACTTCAATAAATTATTGATGGTTTGTATAATCATGACGTGATAGTGGTGCTATTAAGAGTTGGTTCGTGTCGCTTAAGTACGCACTGAAGGTCCAAGTATGAAATGAACCGCCCACCACCGCATCCTTCAAGAATTGAGTGGAAATTCAAAAGGTAAGAGAGGAAGCACTTCAAAATGTGCAGCATTAATCAGTTTTCAAATGCTGTAAATGAGATGAGAAAAAACATCAGCAAAGGGTCGCCGAGTACCAAGGTAAGACAATGATGAGGAGAACAAGGGGCATATTAAATTGCGTGAAATCTTAATTCGGTCCCTCTTATGTTGGCAGCCCATCCCGTCGACATAAAATGTGCGATCCAAAGGGGAAAAATTGATGCATATGTTGACATTTGTTGTTAACAGTGGCATTGGTAACTTAGTCATTAGAGGCCTCTTGACATGAAACAACCACATAAATAGGGACCTTTACATTTGCATTACACGATATAGTGGATAAAACCCATTTCAGACATAATAATTATTGTTGTTGTTGCTGTTGTGCCTGTTGTCAGATAATTTAAAGCTGCAACAAATGCCTGTTGTTCGAGCTATCAAGCCTGGTGCTTGTCTACATGTTCAAATCATTTAGACATTTTCATTCATTCATTCATTTTCTACCGCTTTTTCTTCACGAGGGTCGTGGGGGTTGCTGGAGCCTATCCCAGCTGTCTTTGGGCGAGAGGCAGGGTACACCCTGGTGGCCAGCCAATCACAGGGCACATATAGACAAACAACCATTCACACTCACATTCATACCTATGGACAATTTGGAGTGGCCAATTAACCTCGCATGTTTTTGGAATGTGGGAGGAAACCGGAGTACCCGGAGAAAACCCACGCATGCACGGGGAGAACATGCAAACTCCACACAGAGATGGCCGAGGGTGGAATTGAACCCTGGTCTCCTGGCTGTGAGGTCTGCGTGCTAACCACTCGACCGCCGTGCCGCCCCATTTAAATATTTTTATTCTTGAAAATGCTTAATTAAGGCAAAATATATGGTAATGATTTTATTTCATTTGGACATGCATCAGATTACAATTGAGTGCATCCCATAATCAGTTCCCAGTTCCACATGTCCAAAAGGAGTAGGAAGAAGTAAAGCGTATTAAATCCTACCCCTCCATCTGGTACTTTTACAATCAGTAACTGTTACATTTGTTCACTTCCTGCTTTCCATAATATAGTTTAAGGTTTTTTGTATTTTTTTTTTTAAATAATGCACCTCGTACCAAATTATGAGGTGATATAAGCATCCAATGCCATAATGGGTACCATAGTAAGTGTCAATATAGTGATATATATAGCACATCATGACTGGTTCAAGACTCTTCATCCTTGTATTTAGCAAACATCAACTGCTTGTATTGTTTCTTCAATTGGCTGTGAACAAGTGAAGCCATGCAATTGGAACCCCGATATGGAGAGGAACGACTGTATAGTTAAATGGGGTGGAGCTGCAGAGTAAGGGGAGAAGAGAGGTGGGAGGTAGCTGATCTCCTGTAGTGACCAGCTGGTTCCATTGTGTAGACAGATAAATGACTCCTTGTCACACTTGCAACACTCCTCCTCCATCTTTCAGTCCTCCATCCTCCCATCATGACAGGCCATCCATCAACCAGAAGACGCCACGACACATATGCATTATACGCCTTTATCTGTGGGAGCGTGTGCTTGAGTACCCATCTCCTGCTTCTGCTCTCCTTTTAATATCATCCGCACCATCTTATCCACTTGTCCTACATCTCTTACCTCGTTTGCACTCTTTGTGTGGCTATCTGGCCTTTTTCTGTCACCACTCACGCCCTGCCTGCGCTTCATCCTTTACGTGTCCTTGTCCCCCCTCTCACCTCCCGTCTGGTATAGAAAGCTGGATAAATGTCAAGGTAGCCGCAGAGAGGATGGAACACTCGGTTCGATTGGATACTCAAAATGCTTAAGGTCACCCCTGGGTGACCCCCTCAGAAGTGTAGTTAAGGCGGACGGTGAAACAAAAGGTCCCAAGTGAAGCACAAACATCTCCTGTTGAAAGCCTTCATTTAAACCCTCACAGCTCTACGGTATCAGCATCAGTATGACCATACTGTATGCTACATTATCACATACTACAGTATTAATTGGCCCTGTACCCTAGAAACCGCCCATGAATGATACGGGAAAAGGCCGAAATGATACTGTGTCAAAGCCCAGGGCAGTGATACTGATAAAATATAGAGTTTAACCATGTCCAGTATCAGCCCCCGTAGCTGTCCACTGAAATGTGAAACAACCAATCAGAGAACAGCACACGAGTGCTTAGTGCCTAGTGCTTCTCCAGTCACCAAAAAACCCAAACTTGATTAATGGAACTTTAATTGTCAGACATTGATAAGATAAGACTGTTGATAAAATATTATTGTTGAAATATTTTTGCAATTATTGTGTTTACACTGTTTAGATATAATACATGTAATAAACTGAACATCTTCTGGAAACCAAATGGTCTTTTGATTAAATAGTATGTGATAATAAGCTCATGATTAAATAGTATGTGATAATAAGATCGTGAAATAATAAGATCAGCATAAGTGATACTGACACTTTGGGGCATGATACCTGGCCTGATACCAGACAAACCATCTGATAACGTATAAATATCAATATATATATATATATATATATATATATATATATATATATATATATATATATGTATGCATGCGGCAGGAAGAGAGTTCACTCAGTGCATTGGTCTCAGCACCTTGGCGCATTTGTTCCATAAAACAAGCATGAATGGAGTGAACCACCTTTGGAGTGTCTAGGTGGGTGGAGGCTGGACCAATAGCATACACACAGAGTGCAGTCACGTGCAGAATAGTGTATTTGAGAATATTCAAAACACCTCTCAGTATTATGTGGTTATATTTAATCCACAAAAGCAATAACAACTGTGTATGTTTTGTTTTATTTAGAAAGTGTAGCAATTTAGTGCGACATAGTATTTTGTGTTTCTTTTAACTTATTAGTACAGGTGACAACACTGATCACATGACAAAATATCGATGCTTGCTCATCCTAAGTGATTGTCTACATACTGTTTTGATTTGTTTGTTGTCAAAGTTTAAAACTGCGCATTCGCGTCATTAAACTTCCATTTCCATCTGACCATTGTCAAGAGGACAGTTTAGCCTACATGGCACCAGTAATATTGAGGGAGGCGCACCATCGGGGGAGTACATCATTTCTGTATTAAACAACGGATATTTACTAGAAAAAACGGATGTTAACGTCAGAAAATGCACCAAGTTTGTCTCAGTTTGTTTGACCAAAAATGGCTTACATACGTCAACAAAGAAGAAGAAATACGCGCAGGTCGCCTGCCAACAGCTACACGTTGTACAGCATGTAAACACACAAACACTCACCGCACGGAAGCTCAACTCCTCTCCAAACGTCACTTTTTTACGATGGTTTAACAGCACTGACAGCAAAAAAAACGATGGCTCTCCTCTTTGCTGTTACATTTTATTCCAGCAATGTTGTGATGAAGAGACGGGCTGTTTCTTTGTTGCAGTAAACGATAGCTCGCGTGAAGCCTAAAGCAGTCCAGCCTCGATACGGTGTGTCCATTAACATTGCACGGAGCGCACTGATTGGCTTCTTCCACCAAGACAGCTCTCACGCTATTGGCTACTGGGCTGATGGTATGTTTACGGGCTGCCTAAAAAGTCCGCCAAATTAACTCTACCATATACACTAACTGTACTAATTGTTTTCAATTTCAGTACATCTCATACACTTATAAACTGAAAATCCTAAGTGCTTCAATTTAATAAAGTGATAAAATACAATAAGGATACTAGATATTTGAAAATGTTCTTTGTTTTAAAAACACTACCGTATATGAAGAATATCTGATAGCTTTCAGTAGTTGAATCGAACACATAACAGTGGTTGATTCATCAGAACGTTTAGTCTTAGCCACGAGTGACGTGTTATAATAAATACAATAGAAATACCATAGTCCACGCACATTAAACAATCTAAAACCTGTGTGTGTGCTAAATAACGCAATAACAGTTTAACATTCAGGTCAACAGTGGAATGCTTCTTCAAACGCATCTTATTAGAAAGTTCTGTGGCTCCCTCTACTGGTAGTATAATTCAATCCATTTTATTTATATAGCACATTTTAGAAACACTGTGTTGCACAGAATTTACTTTTGTCAGAACTTAAAAAATTTAATAAAAACACAGACACTTAAAACAGTAAAATATTATTTAAAAAAAGTAAAATAATAAAAAGCAATAATTATAAGTAAACAAAAAAGAAATACATTCATTCATTTTCTACCGCTTTTTCCTCACGAGGGTCGCGGGGGGTGCTGGAGCCTATCCCAGCTGTCTTCGGGCAAGAGGCGGGGTACATGCTGGACTGGTGGCCAGCCAATCCCAGGGCACATATAGACAAACAACCATTCACACTCACATTCATACCTATGGACAATTTGGAGTGGCCAATTAACCTAGCATGTTTTTGGAATGTGGGAGGAAACCGGAGTACCCAGAGAAAACCCACGCATGCACGGGGAGAACATGCAAACTCCACACAGTGATGGCCGAGGGTGGAATTGAACCCTGGTCTCCTAGCTGTGAGGTCTGCGCGCTAACCACTCGACCGCCGTGCCGCCAAAAGAAATACAATAAAAAGGAAAATTAAAAAACAATTAAAACACTAAAAGAAAGTAGGTAAAATAAAAACAAAAATAAAACCAATTAAAACTTAAAGAAAAGACAAAAAACGACTCACGCAGAGATAAAAGTCGGAAAATAAGTCGGTTTTAAGACGAGACTTTCTATTGCTTTCAAATGTGGGGGCCTTTTTGCATGAGGGGGTACAGAGTTGCATAGCTGGGGGCCCACTACAAAAAAAGGGCCGCTCTCCCCTGGTCTTAAGTCTCGTCTTGGGTACCATCAGTTAGAATTTGTGCTGGAGTGTAAAATTCGATGAGGTCTGAGATGTACAGTATTGAGTATTGCCAAAAATCAATCCTAAAACACAAAGGCAAACAATGCAACAAAAACATTTCAACAATACATCACACATGTTCAATAATAAAACCAGACATACTGCAGGTATTTCATTTTTGAGGTTACAATCGTTTTATTTATTTCTGTTTTTCATAACAAATAAAAAAAAACAGTGATTGAGCTGTCAAAAACATACATTTGCAGCATACTGTTCATACATACATCCAGTCACTCAATTGCAAACATTGAGTGCTAAAAGAAATCAGTGTCCACCCAGTTGTTTGTACATGTCACAGTTTTGGTGAATTGACCTTAACTATAAACTACAAGCGAACACAGGACTTAAAAGCTATTGGTGTGTTACAAGAAAAGATAATAATTAATTTGCTTTGTTTATTTAAAGACTGCAACTATTGTGTCAGTAGCAAGAGGAAATCAATAACAATTCCCAGTGACAGCACATGCCTTGGCTTTCCTCTGTAATAATACTGCAAGAAATGAAAAAAATATGTGTTCAAAAGAACAGTATGCATAAATGTGTTTCTGCAGTTTTTGTAAGTTTTTTTTTTAAGAAAACTGATTTTCAGAGGGCGTATTTAACTAAAACATGCATGTCTACTTTGTAATAATACCCTAATGGGAACATTTCCGGTTCATTACCAACAAAGCTTTTAACGATCCTCAATTGAGTTATACAACATTCTGAACAATCCCATTATAACACTTGCAAATATGATGGAAAAATCATAAGACAGTATAGTTCCAAAATACTGTAAACAGCACAATGACAACATTCAAACTGCAAAAAAAAAAAAAAAAAAAAGATCCGCTGAAGCTCAGGGACATATACAGTATAAGAAGTAAAGCATTTGTCCTGCAGCGTGAAGTATTACAACAATAAGCTCAGTCAGACACAGGTTCAATTGCACAAAAATGAAAATAAAATGTAAAGACAGAAAAACAATGATATGCATATACAGTATCCATATTATATATAACTATATATATATATACACACACACACACACACAGGACACGACTCAAAACTACTGTGAACTCTGTACAATAACTTTGCTATAAGAACAGTAGCGCAAAATACCTTTTTAATATACCTTTTTCTTCTTTTACAATATACATAAACTGTCCACACCATAAAATGCAAAGCACAAGCCTGAAAAAAGGCCACAAAAGTGCATGTTATCATCCAGGCAGTAAAAGCCTAACCAGGGAAGAACTTGCACGGCAGCAGGAATGACGCCTGTGGATCGTACACAGGAGTTCTTTCCACACTCCCGGCCGCAGCGTCTTGCGCAATTAAATGTTAGTGTTGGGGAGGGGAAACCTTTTTGTAGTCGTTTATTATACATGCATGGTAAAATGATAGAAACATGAACACATACAAATATGGGGTGATGAAGAATTCTCCCACAATTATAGTCAAGTGGTGACCTTTTACTTCATGTTGATACTTCTACAGAGGCGTTCAAATCTTATCTCGTCAAACACTTGATCTTATTTTTGTTCTGCCCAAAGACATCTGCTTCCAAAATGTGTCAGTTTCAGACAAAACCAATCCAGATTCTGCCTCTAATCTTTCAGACTATCCTGTGTTTAAGTGACAGGCCACCTCCAGCTGGTATTTGGCATCCCCTGCTTCACTTGGCCTTCTGTGGGGGTTCCAACACTAAGAGGGGGAATGGATGAGAATGAAGTTGTAAAGAAAAGGGGGAATGAGGGACATCCCAAAAGAAAACCTCCCTCTGACATTCTATCTTGGACAAACATTCCTAAACTCTTTTGAGAGTCAACTCAACTCAACAAGTGCAAATAGTGCCAATTTGAATTTAATCGTTTTTAAATGTCAAATTAGAACTATACTTTGTTATCATGCTTCCTGTCAAATGCAGTCGTTCTCCAGCTTTCCCCTTTCCAAACGTTCTCCACATGAATGAAAAGCAGCAAGTCACTCATCACTCACAGCAAGGAACTTAAGGCCACTGAACTATTATCTTTTTCTTATGTTCAACTGGCAACATTTTGCCAGGAACACGTCTCTAATCCAAAGCATATCACCTCCTCTGCGACGTTCAGCATCTTATCTCTTCAGGGAAGCTAATGATGGGAACTAGAGGTCGCTATGGTAACAAAGGGCTTCCTTCTTGCTTTTTCATATTGTTGTGTTTGTACTTTTTGCTGGTCCACCTCAGCTTCTTCCTTTGGTCTTCATTTTGTCCTCGCCAAAGGCCACAGTGGAGAGAGACGAGCCTAACGGCCCAACAGGTAGACCACCACTTCATAGGTGCACATCATGATGGCCGTGTTGGGGATCTGTCTCACCAGGTGCGTGGTGAGGCCCCGGTATAGCGCACGGTATCCTTCCTCCTTTGGTACTGTCAGTAGAGTTTGGAAAAAGGAGCGGTACTTGCTGCCCTCTTCTCGTAGCCGTGTGCGGATCACCTCTGCAATTAGATGATGGAGTAAAGTTGTTAATATAAGTGGTCAGTAATCGACTTTGAACACATCACAAAGTAAAGCCATTAAGTCATTCATCTCTTAAATATTTAATACCATTTCAAGAGTATTACAGACTCAGCTGTTTCTAAAGTGCATCCTATTAGGAACATTATACTGTAATACTATTATACTGCAGTAGTGAGTTTGCCTTATTGGGCATTTTGGAGGCTTGATATTGTGTTGTTATGGTCTTGCTAGTAGAGTAGAGAAGTGAGGGAGCATTACCATGGGGGTATGCGATGGTGGTTGCACAGGTCTTGGAAGTGGCAGCAGCAAGCATCATCCCGACAAAGTCTGAAGCGTCTTTAACGGACTCCTCCTCGCTCTCCATGCTTGTTTGGGCCCTCGACTGCAGCAGCTTACGTTTGATGCTCTCGTAGATGACAAAATGGATGACCGTCTCAGAGATGCCGGCGTACGACGCAGACATGCCCTTGTAAAAACCTCGCAAGCCCTCCATCTGGTACACTCGCCGAACACACTCAAACGCGTTCAATCGGCGCTCACCCCGGTTCCTGTGGTCATGACAGCAAAAATCACAATTCAATGTTTTACCGCCAAATGATTTCATCATTATTTAATTCATTCATTCATTCATTCATTTTCTACTGCTTTTCCCCCCCAAGGGTCGCGGGGGTGCTGGAGCCTATCCCAGCTGTTTTAAGATTAAGATGTGCCTTTATTCGTCCCTCAGTGGGGAAATTTGCATTGCACAGCAGCAAGAGTACAGAATCAGTTAAGCAGTACAAAATACACAATATAGAAAAATAAACAATATAAACAACCCAAGTATTAACAAAATCAACAGTTTTTCCAAGAGTTATATACAATACAGTATGTAGATAATATGAAACGAGATGAGGTATATGACCAGTCTATACACTGAGATCATGTTAGTGAGTTAATATGAGGCATTATGGAAATACTTCACATAGAACTTAGTATATTGCATTTAAAGCCCTTAATATTGCACATGGAGGTTGATCAGATATTGCACAGTGAATGGGGGTCTGGAGTAACTATACTGACTATAAAGCAAGTCTTCGGGCGCGAGGCGGGGTACACCCTGGACTGGCGGCCAGCCAATCACAGGGCACATATAGACAAACAACCATTCACACTCACATTCATACCTATGGACAATTTGGAGTGGCCAATTAACCTAGCATGTTTTTGGAATGTGGGAGGAAACCGGAGTACCCGGAGAAAACCCATGCATGCACGGGGAGAACATGCAAACTCCACACAAAGATGTCCGAGGGTGGAATTGAACCCTTGTGTCCTAGCTGTGAGGTCTGCGCTCTAACCACTTGTCCGCCGTGCAGCCTAAATAACCTTTTGAAATAGTAATTTCAAAACGGAATATTTTCTTTACAAAACACCTTAAGCTGCAGCGCTGAGACGCTGTCTCTTTTTGGCGCATTCTTCTCTGGTAGACAGCTGTGTGTTGGTCGGATGCCACGTTAAGTCTCCACTCAATGTCCTTCCTCGCCAACTCCAGCTTGACAGTTGTCCAGAAAAATGGCATGCACCTCATGGTGGCGTAGGAAGTGAATAACCAGTCAAGGACGTTGAGGTGCATTACATTATTTTATTCATTTATTTATCTTCCCAGGCAAAGATGCGTGACTCACTGAAAACGGCTCGTGACCGATTTCTGGGTCCCGACTCACCAGTTAAGAACCACAGGTCTGGTGACAATGAAGAAGTGACGCGCCAAGGAGGACTAGAGACGTGTTTGTGTGTTAGAGATCAGGTCAGAATAAAGGTCAAATAAATCAAGAGTGTCAGACACTGTAATGCTTTTGGGATGCTGAACTGTGCCTCCGCCATCATAACATTGAGATGTGGCTTACCATGATATACATGCATTAATTAAACGAAATATTTAGACATAATTACTATGCTTGACTGTGATTGGCTGGCAACCAGTCCAGGGTGTACCCCGCCTCTCTCCCAAAGACAGCTGGCATAGGCTCCAGCAACCCCCACGACCCTCGTGAGGAAAAAGCGGTAGAGAATGAATGAATGAATGAATACTATGTTTGAGGCTGCACGGTGGTCCAGTGTTTAGCGCACAGACCTCACAGCTTGGAGACCCAAGTTCAATTCCACCCTCGGCCATCTCTGTGTGGAGTTTGCATGTTCTCCCCGTGCATGCGTGAGTTTTCTCCGGGTACTCCGGTTTCCTCCCCCATTCCAAAAAAATGCTAGGTTAATTGGCCACTCCAAATTGTCCATAGGTATGAATGTGAGTGTGAATGGTTGTTTGTCTATATGTGCCCTGTGATTGGCTGGCCGCCAGTCCAGGGTGTAACCCGCCTCTCGCCTGAAGACAGCTGGGATAGGCTCCAGCACCCCCCGTGACCCTCGTGAGGATAAGCAGTAGAAAATGAATGAATACTATGTTTGACAGTTCTATAGTTAGTCATTTGATCAATAGAAACGTCTAACCTGGAGTCCAGCTGCATGCGGGTCTTTATCAGCCATATGGGATTAGTGGCTGTGATGGCGGTGAACCCTAAAAAAGAGCAATGAACTTTAGACAGGTGTAGAAACACGTGGACATACAAAAAAAAGCATCTTTTCAAGGACTATTTAATTTAACTATCCATACTGAAGGTTTTTTTTACTTTGATGGAAGCATAAAATGCACTGCTACACATACACATTATATATATATATATACACATATATATGCATATACACATTTCATGTCATGATAGAGCAAGAAGACAGCAGCTGCGAGTGTATTTTAATGCATCACCGTCAACATTTGATATTGTAAACACTTGGAAATGATGTTATCATTTCTACTGTTCGAGAGCGTTTGTACTGTTCCTATAAAGATAAAGTACTCTTTCAAGTGGTCTTAAGTATAATTCTATAATTGCTGATGTTCAATTGCAAAACATCACACAGAAGCAATATAGCTCATAGCTCCTCTTATTAGTACATTTAACAGTTAGTTAGTTAGACGTGCGCCTCGGCACTCAAGTTAGATGGGGTTTGTTTGTTTTTTTAAAGGCTGCTGCCATGTTGAAAGTGCATCTTGCAAAACCTGCTAGATCAAAATGAAACAAGATGAAGATGTCCTCTCTATTCATCAGGCCTAATGTTGAAAAGTGTGAGGCAGCATGTTTTTAGGTCTCATCTGCCTTTATTTCACAACAAAAAGGAACCAGATGATAAATAATGAGGGGAAAAGCAGTTGTGTGTGCAGTGTATGTGATGACTCTCTTGAGAAGCCATCGTTGCATTTCCTTTACTGTGAAAGCTAAACAGTGCGGTATACTTGATGTGGATGCTAACTAAATCAGTACTAATCCAAAATGATTCCAAGGCTGAGTCAAAATGGTGAAAGCAGCCACTAGTATAACATCTAAGACCAGAGCAAACGAGACCTCGGTCACATCTAACATCTCAGTGCAACGCAGCCCTACGTTCATCTGCGTGAAGAGGAGATGTTGACGCAGGTCTGTTGGAGAGAAGAACATAAAGAAGAGGAGGAAGACAAAAAAGAGGGAAGAAGTAGAAGGTAGCGTCTATGGCGTGTACTCACGAGGGAGGGGCAAAGCTCCTCCAGCTCCTCCCCGCTGCAGCTAGTAGCCTGCAGATATGGGGGGCTCAGTTGGCGGGGATGTCCCACCCAATCACGCAGGGGTGAAAGCTTTACAGTAAAGCCCTAAAATAGACACAGGCTTTTCTGTACCACAGTCACACACAAGCAGCAGTCACATCCACCCACCCGCCCAAAACCATTTGTAACCCAAACCATGGAGATGAAGAGTTCCAATATTATTATCTATTTACTTTGGTTCTTTGTTTACATTTAAGCTACTTTATTCCCACGTTCTGGCCAATTCATCCCTCCCTTTATTCCTTTTGATCAGCTGAAACAAAGAAAATGTCGACGGAAGAGAGGAGAACCGGATCAGAACCTCCAGTTCCAGGCCAAGAACAACACAAGTACAAAAGCAGGAGAAGAATTCTGTTTAAGCTTCCTGCAATTATTGTGCAAAAATAATACAGAAATCAAAGCGGAAATGCTAACCTTGTCTGTTTGGAAGAAACAAAGAATGGGTGAAGGTGATGAAACATACAGGCGGTCCTCGCTTTACGACGTTTCAGCGATTATTTCAAAACTTAGTCCAGATCTAGTCAGTTTGGTTCGTAAACACGAGACTCGCTCATGAACTAGTTATACGAGTGTGATAAAAGAAGCTACACTCCCTCGCCCAGCAACGGCAGACTCCCTTAATGGCAGTGAGTAAAAGAAAAGGAAAGCCAACATCATGGAAGTCAAATGCTCAGAAAAGGAGAAACACCAGCTGTATTCCCGGTCCAAGACCGCTGCGGCCATCATCAAGAATGCAGTTTGTATCCATGAACATGCAAGGATCTACTCCAATGAAAACCTAAGCAAACTCTTTTTTTATGACCATTTTGTTTAATAATTGCATTTATTACATCCTTCACGTCTTACGTGAATTGTGCAGGGGTGTCCAAAATGCGGCTAGGGGGTCATTTACGACCCGCGACACAGCACATTTGAAAAATATATTTGATCAAGAAAACTAAAAAAAAGCAGAAATTGACAAGACAAAATAGGAAAACAAAGCCGTAATTATAAAAGAAGTTGAAATAATTTTTTTAAAATTGAATGTTTAAAATTACGAGAGACAAACAAATAAAAAGAATAAAGTTGCAAAATTAGGTCACAAAATTAGGAAAATTGGCTTGGGTAAAAGTTGGAATACTGCAATAATAAAGTTGTATTAGCTACATTAATTTTATGCTAATATTATTCTGTAGCATGGTGACCGTGTGGTTAGCACGCATACCACAAAGTTCGGCGATCTCGGGCATCTCTATGTAGAGTTTGCATGTTTGCACGGGAATTCCGGTTTCCTTCCACATTCCAAAAACATGCTAGGTTAATTGGCGACTCCAAATTATCCATAGGTGTGAATGTGAGTGTGAATGGTTGTTTGTCTATATGTGCCCTGTGATTGGCTGGCCACCAGTCAAGAGGTGTACCTCATCTATCACACACAGTCAGCTGGGATAGGCTCCAGCATACCCCTTTGACCCTAGTGAAGATAAGCGGTATAGAAAATGGCTGAATGGATGGATAATAGAAAAATGATTAATAACATGTAATCTAAGGAGAAAATTTCAGTCATACATGTCATATAGTGTATGTTGTCATTAATAACACAAAGCTGAGGTGCAGGCTGTTTTTTTTCTTTGCTTATCAAACGGGTTAATTAAAAAAAAAAATCTACATGTGGCCCATGCATCCCTTGGTGGAAAAAGTTTGGACACCCCTGGTATAGTATGAGTGACTTCCACTAAAGCTCAATTTACAACGCGCCGTAGAAACACTACTCGTTTGTAAACCGAAGACCTCCTGTAGCAGTAAAATACACTTTTGGATGCCTTACAACAAGGAACGTCCAAGTGGGACCTGCTGTGTCATGTTTAAAAATTCCCCTCATCATTTGGCTTTCCCGTGTCAGCACACTGATAAAATCTAACTAATATCAACAAAACAAACTATCATTACGATTGTGCCTCATTGCCTACAGTGTAACACGCTGCTGCAACATACTGTGCATACAGTTAATGCATGTAAACATGCTGTGTGGCAGAATCATTCTAAAAGGCACATGACTATTTCCAATAAACATCGACCTGCTTTCCGAGTCGGTCAATATGGTTTTGATTAAAAACATTGTTCCAAGTTTAAAAAAAAAAAAAGAAAAACTGGGACTTTCTCAAGCGAAACGACTCGTTGCAAACCAAAGCTGACTTTGAGGGTAGCTTAACTTGGTAATGTGAGCGAAAAAAATGTATCAATGTTTACATAAAAGTCCCCTGTGAGATGTGAGATGCTTGTCTTAGAAACTACATTAACTACACTTTGGGAAGTACTTATCATTCAATGTACTTTTTCAATGCCATGCCAAAATATTCTGATGAGATAAACGTCAACAGAGCTGCATTCATGTTTGCATTTGTGTATGTAAATAGCACTACTGTGTTATCGTCTGGAGGGCAATTCCCCTTCAATACAATAAACAAAAGAGGTGATGGACAATGACCAAAGACTATATGAGCATTAATTATTTAGAATTCTGGAGCAGTGACAAGGTTAGCATTTCTTTTGTTGACTATTACTAGTGGTGGATTTTTTTTTTTTTTAAAGGGTAAGAGAAAGCAACAGAAACAATACAAACCACCACTAACACACTGCCAGAAGCAATGCTATTATCATTACAATTAATAACCAAAACTTACTAATATTCATTTAAATCACCATCATACCAGTGTTGGGGTGCTACCTGACGTGTCCGCTCGAGTGCCAGGGGCCCCTGTTGACCACTGGGGGCCGTGCTCTCTCCTCTATACACACAGAGCAAAGAAGGGGGGCCCAAACCACACTGTTTAAGTTAAAACCATTTGGAGTCCTCTTATGAGGCCTCAAATTAAAAAAGAAAATGAAAAAGGGTAGGATGGGGGTAAAAATAAAAGTAGGATATGGTGGTACAATGGGGCTAAAAAATGTACTGTATAAAAGCACAACCTAAACTATGAGGACCTTGTGGTGTTGACTTAGATGAATATACACACTGCATGTTAGGCTAATGTTAGTAATGGCACAAGGCAACATGCAGGGTTTTAGCAGGTCAAAGGTTGCTATGAAAGTCCCAAATACTTACTTGACATTGCTAAATGTGGGTAAAACAAATGTTTACAGACAAGTGAAAATACCAGTAGTGGTACAGTGGAACCTCAAAATGAAAACACCCTGTTGGTTGAAGAGTTTAAAAAGCACACTTTTTAAACATGCCAAAAAAGTTAATAGTAATTTGGCAAGGTTTAGCTCAGGGGTCTCAAACACGCGGCCCGCGGGCCAAATGTGGCCCGCAGGACACTAGTTTGAGGCCCTTGCCTTGATATGAAAGTTTAATGTTAGTGCGGCCCGCGCAAGTTTGATATGGATGCTGTATGGTATCATGTACCCAGAAAAAATTATTACATTTGATTAAAGTTCATGTTAAAGGTTAAATAACTGTTAATAGTGATCCTCCCTATCCGTGTGGAAGTGGTAAGTTTTTGGCTATTTAAGTTTAAAGGAAATAACTTGAAGGCTACCGTTTAGGTCGCTAGCTCTCTAGTTTGCGAGTTAGCATGTGTCTCAAGACCCTGCAGTTGCGCAATATGTTGTAAATAAAAAGAGTATAAATGTGACTATAGTCGTGTTTTGTCATGTCTACAGGGCTCTAATAATGCTTTGTTCATTTTAATCTGAAAAAAATAATTTGTCTACCCACCAACTATATGTGGTTTCTTAAGTTTTTATTATTTGCCGTTATATTATTATTATTATATTTATTTATTTATTAATGATTGATTTTCTTTATTCTTGATTTGTTCATTTATTTTTCATCTTATTTTGTGTAGAAAAATAAAAAGTAAGATCTTTGAGAACAGTGGAATGTTATATCAGAGCTTTTCTTGTAGAAAATTGGAACCAAAGCGAAGTTTTTTTTATTTTTTTTGTTTTTAATGAATGCGTTTTTTTTTTTTTTTGGAAAACCTGATGCGGCCCAGTCTCACCTAGACCCGAGCTCCAGTGGCCCCCAAGTAAATTGAGTTTGATACCCCTGGTTTAGCTACTAGCATTAGTTATCATTGTAAATTGTCAGTTACTTCTCTGAGGATGCTTTTTAACATCCACGACAGATATGAATGCCAATGCTTTTATTCGGGACCGAATATTTTCATAGTTACAGCATAGAAAATCTGTTAAGAGTCCTCTAGACATGAAATAACACCCCTATAGTTGCCTTTATACTTATAGTACCCAGTATATAGATATATCAGAGAAAATAAAACAGACCGTTTGGGTCGGAAGCAGGTAGTCCAGGACTCAACTTCTTTTTACACTTGTATTACAGTTAATCATGCTGAAATCTTACTTAAAACATTGCCTGCACAGTTAATACAACTTTTAAAGGTGACAGTTTGACTTTGGAACAGACTCTGGAGCAGATTCTTAAAATTTTTTGCGGGAAAAACTGTTTGGAACATTTTGGCAAATCAGAGGTTGACAGTGTCCCAGTATGGATTGTGTCCAATTTTTAAGGTTCCACTGTATTTTCTGTGTCATTGTTGTGCCAGGCAAGGTATTTTTTTGGCCTTTTACATTTAAATTGGTGAAAGGAAGGTACCGTGGTGTTTAAAATGACGTTTGTGTCACCACAACAAATTAGATTTTGATCCTGAGAGTCTTAAATTGTGCTTTCTTTGTATACTGTATTCGTGTAGATGGAAAGCTGAAATGCAGCTCCTATTATTTAACTTTAGCACACTTGCACTGTAATGTTAATGAAGGTGTACATTTGTGAGGATCCCAAACATGTATATACATGAAGGATGGGATGGGGGAGGAAAACTGATGGAAATAATATGTTTTCTATATCTGGTGAAAACTGGGGGGGTCATTGTGTCATACTGTGGGGCTTCCTGTCTACACAACCAATCACTGTCCAGGCAGATAAACAGACAGACACACAGACAGACAGGTAGCTACCGAGACAGACATACAGAAGGGAGGGGGGAGGGAGCCTTGGTTACCTGCCATGCCAGCAGACACCATGTGCACCTGGGTGGAGTCTGCCTCCAGCACGCCATTCAGCTTCTCCTTGGCTGTTGAATAGGCAGCAAAGTAGATTGCCCTACGGTAAACAAGCACAGAGAATTTACATCACCAGCAAATAACAACAAAAAGAGTGATTCCATCAAGCAATATTACCACAAATTAATACAGGATGTTACATATTATATGTATGCATCATAACACTGCATCGGATTGGCGCACTATAGGACATGGAGGACATTTTGTGTTATCGCTAGTGTTGGTGGCCGGTTTATCCCTTGCGAAATAAGATGTGCATGGAAAAAAAATTATAGGATAGGATGTCTGCTGGCTGGAATTAAACACAGTAACCGCTCCTCCCTGTCCTTGTTCTGAAAGCACACACACACACAAACTTGACCTAGATTTGTACACACATGTATTACGAGAGCTCTCATAATTAATAGCTGCTGCTACTCATACAAGCTCTTCGGTGTGCTCATGTTAGTGTTTTGTTTACGACGCCTCGTGCCAAAAATTTCTGCTGGTTGCTAAATATAGTAAAAGAACATCTCCTGTATGTATAAGCAACCCAAACACGAGGCTATAAATCTTTACTAAAACTAGATTGAGTGCCAACTATGTGACTTTGCATAGTTGGAGGACGATGGATTTATTTATCATTGGCATTACTCAAAAACTAGAAGCCAATGATAATATAGATCCACTTGGGATGCAATTTTTTTTCCCTGATACTGATAACTTTCTGCTACTCAAGACCAATACCGATATTGATATCGGTCTATTATTTTTTTAATTTAGATTAAAAGTGCTCATGGCACCAAAACACATTAGTCTTGCAGGGCACGACAATAACGATGTACCGATGGCCCGGGGCAAGTTAAAACAAAATTGGGGTAAGTAAATCCAATCAGTGATATTCCCGTGGGGCAAGTGCACTTTGGCATGCCATACTGCCAAGAGTTTTTTTAAAAGCGGTTCTTGTTGGGTGTTGGTAAAACACAGATTGCGTAATTCCGCTGGTAATTTGCAAACCAATCCTTGCAAATCTTGAAATGGACCAATCAGAATCCTTTATTTAGACCGCGGTCCGCGTTTTACCCACACCCGTTCTTGTTGGCGATCAACCAATCAGCGATGGTTTGACGAGGAAAACATCTATCATGGCGTCCCTGCCAACATGGTCTAATTCTTCAACAACTTGTGAAGGAAAACAGCAAAAAGTGATGAACCAGTGCCTCCTAAACAAGTATTTTATTAGCGGCAGCAAATCAAATGATGGCACAGGTGAGTGAATCACATTGCTGTGACAATTTGAAGTGGTCACAATGAAACACCACCGATTAGATCCAATACCAAGTGATGATTTTGCACAAGATACAAAATCTAGCGCTTCCATTTCTCTGTGGATTTTTCTCACCTTTGCTTCACAAATTATTGTTTGACCATTGAGCATTTTTTTCTGGATTAAAAACACTTTACTAGTACACAAATGTGTCTATTCAATAATGTTTCATTGTGGTGCACAACTTATAAATATCACTGCTTACTACGACTACCATGTGTAAGGTAGTATGGCATGCCATGTTAACATACATCTACACTATTTTTCAGACATTCCTCCAAATACAATGCATCAGTACTATTATCTGATGAATTATCAGCATATATTGATACATGATATCATTATGGCAGTCTTTTCATTTTACATGGGGCAAGTTCGGGCAAGTAGTTCTCACCTTAAGGATTCCCCATGGGCACGTCATTTTTGTTTTTAATGTAGAGCCCTGTCTTGTTATCGGTATATGCCGATCACAGAAATCGGACAATTTCAATCAGAGCACCCCTCATTAAAAATATAGCAAGTGGAACTTGCATACACAAAAACACAGATGGGAGTGAGCGGGAATAATTATTCATTCATTCATTCATTTTTTACCGCTTATCCTCACAAGGGTCACGGAGGTGCTGGAGCCTATCCCAGCTGTCTTCAGGCGAGAGGAGGTGTACACCTTGGACTGGCCACCAGCCAATCACAGGGCACATATAGACAAACAACCATTCACACTCACATTCATACCTATGGACAATTTGGAGTGGCCAATTAACCTAGCATGTTTTTGGAATGTGGGAGGAAACCGGAGTACCCGGAGAAAACGTATGCTTGCACGGGGAGAACATGCAAACTCCACACAGAGATGGGCGAGGGTGGAACTGAACTCGAGTCTCCTAACTGTGAGGCCTGCGCGCTAACCACTCGTCCTCCGTGCAGCCCCGGGAATGATTATGATTTTAAAAATCCTAAGAAGAAAAGGCAAGGAGCAGCACGTGCAAACTGCATCAAATGCTGTCCACTTAGATAACACGCAACAGCAATGACAAGTCACATGACATCACAGTTACAGCTGGCGAGCACCTTCTGCTGCTGTTCTCCGCATACTGTGATCAACTGTCTTTGGCAGCCTGGCTAAGAAAGAAATAATTCCTTTGTTTGCTATTTCGGGTGCTCCCTTGACATGGCAAAAAAAGTAGGCCGAGGCTCTTGGCAGAACAACGCGTGCAAATACAAAACGTACCTGGAAGGTGCCACACCCACAAGGTTGGGTCCAAGTCCTCTAAAGAGTGACCGCAATCCCTCCCTCTCGAAGATTAGCCTGCAGGCAGACAAACTGATTTTATATTCACATGTATACAGCTAATGTTGTATCACCATGTGCATTAGTAGGACATTGGAACAATGCATTTAACACATGTTAAATGCATTTAGTTTTTTGTGTATTTTAATAGCAAGTGGTGCATGAATGTCAGATTACTGCAAATTTCAACAATTCAAAATTTAAGCCTCTCACCCAAAGTCACCTGGGATAGGCTCCAGGGACCTTTGTGAGGACAAGCGGTGTAGAAAATGGATGAATCGTATTTGAGCCATTTTATGAGCTTCCAAGAGAATTGTAGACAATTTCAACTTTTTAGACCCTGCGGATATCCTAATAATTAGAAATGAAAAAAAATATAACTAAACATTATTGCATATGACATAGAAACCCTGTGTACTGGTTAATTCATATCTTTCAGTCAGATGGACTAGTAAAAAACCTGCCAAAGCCTGAGGCTCAGTAAATCCTGACATTCACAAGGCCAATATCAACATAATGAGACCCAAAATAAATAAAGTAACAGGTGCCCTCGCTCTAGTGATTTTTATAGTGTTATAAACCTTGATGGCCCCTAAGTTCATATTGCGCTGCCCCTTTCTATTTGGTTATTATGTTGTCAGTTTTGAGGGTTTCCACATTCCACTTTCTTTCCCATCGTATCACTGTGCGTCCATTGTTGTGTATGTGTTCCACAATGTTTACATGTGTGGATACGACTTGAAAGCCTCGCATCACAGCCGTCTTCGGCAGCTGTGGAACATATACACAAGAAAAGTGAGTGATTGTGAGGGCGTTTTGTGATGCAAATGTTTTACTCTTTTGAACGCATATTGTTTTGAGAAGCCAAACTCTTTACTTAAGTGTCCCAACCAATTAAGTACGTCCCTCGTCACTGAAATCCGACCAGAACTCGGCTCACGGGACCAAGTGCGGGGGTAAGTCACTGTTGTGTCCTAAAACTTCATGTCAAAAAATCCAAACCATCCTCTCAAATGTATTTTTACAATGTGCCGAGTGCCAATTAAAAAATGCACTTTGGACATCCATGCTTTAATGTGTTCATAATACCAGACAAAATGTCATGTCTTACAGTTTAAAATTATATTAAATCCACTCAGAGCTCAGAGTAAAATTGTTACTCGGAGTTATGCAACCAAAATGATGAAAATAACATCACAAGACTTCCTCTCCCTGCATGCTGGCCTACTTCGACCCGCAAACATTTCTCCTATTCCCTTGCTCCCCATACTCTCTCTCCTCATCTGTCCTGCTTTGCACTGTAATGGCGGTGTAAGGTTTCTCATAATGCACAAGATTCTAAGCTTAAAGCAATGCCATGGCATTGCAAACATCCATTTTCGACCACTTATCCTGTACAAGATTTTACACTGAAATTGCCCCATTGCTAGCTGACTTTGGAAAAGAGGCAATGTACCCCCAAACAGCTCACCAATCCATAACTCGAAACATATAATACTAAAAATACTAAATGAAATAATACATTGTTGAAGAAGCAATACATAGAATTGTAAAAGTGGACTACATCCTAGTAAGAAATGCACATGACTTAAAACGAAACATTAGAAAAATCCCTCGGTCAAAAAATAATTAATTCAAGACGCGGAAGTGAAACTTTCCACACCCCTTATCTTCTGTGTTATGCAATTTGTTACATGTGTTGCAAGTCTCCTGTTGTTTTAATCAGACTCAAATTACAAATCACATGCTTGTTCTGCAGACTGCAAGCTTTCGTTCTAAGTGTTACGGTACTGCAATATAGACATAAGAATGTTCTACCTCCATTTAATAATTGCTCATTTCTTCTGCTAATTCATTTATTTTCAACTCCATAAGACATAACACTTCTTTCAGTTGGATTAGGCCGCGTACATTAAATTGCATTTTCAATACATGCATTCACACCACCGTGCCATGGCCTTGGTTTCAACTGGTCTTTAACATCATCTATTTGTTAACACATTCATTTTCTAAGACAAAAGTAGTCAAACAAGTTCAGAAGGAGTTGATACTATTAAAAAAGGGAAATAAATGACATTTGATATACAATATGTTCGCACTGGTGCATTATTAAATAAACTATTTTCCATTTTTTTCCATCATCAGGGTGGGGCGCCTACATTTTTTGCATGTATTTCTCACCAACTTCATTTAGGAAATAATGTTGTTTCATTCTCCTTACTTGAGACAGTGCAAAGGTCCGGGTGGAGCGACACGGGCCACACTGGCTCCGTTTACAGTGCTGAGCTGGACTTCAGAGATGTAAAGAGTGACGGAAGATGACTGTAGTCTGGTCTTCACCACTTCCAGAGGACACGTCAAAATAGCCCCCACTGTACCCCCGCATCTGGACAGACACCAAGACAAAAAGGTGAGGGGAAACCATTAAAAGGCAAGGCAAAACAATAGGGATGGTGCCGAGGTTGTGTATTAGCATTCAATGGTCAGACGAGTTGACAAAAGGATCTTGTAATGCAGGAATAGGAGAATGATAGTGGGGTGAAGGGCACAATACCACCGGATTTCGAGGTGGTGTGTTTTTACCATAAAGATGCCACGGCTAAATAAAAACAAATCCTGGAGGAGGCAATAATGAGGTCATGTGATAAATAAAAACTCTTGTGGGTGTGTTTGCTTAACTTTCACCCAGACACGATGTTGGATGCGGAATGAATCTGACAAAGTGTCGGGTTGCGTCGACCTTCACTGACCCAAGATGTAAACAAACTCACACTGATATATTTGCATTCATTTGCTGGCAAAAACATCAGCATGGATCTCAGATAACTAAAAAAGTTCCCATTCCTGATGCGCCAGTCTTCTTTCCCCACATCAGTAATGTCCTTTCTTTTCCAATTTAACAGGACTAGTGAGTAAAAACTAAAGCTAAATTGTTGCAAAATGTGCAAAATGTAGAAGAGGTCAAATGAATAATAGAGTAGAGCATGGAGTCTGCATAAATTTCTCAAAGTGCACTCGACTTTAGAGCGGTACCAGCTATATTTACCTTTCTAAAGGCCGACCCACATTCATGCACAGACCAGTGACCCTTCGCCTACTTTCAGGGGAGTGCTAGCTGCCATGTGCAAGGAAAAAAGTAAGTAGCACCAAGCACTTTAGCACTCAAGCACTTCATGTCTCCCCAAACTCAATGCTTCTGTCAAGTGTACATGGTTCCATGCCTATAGTTTTTGTTAAACAGTATAGTTATTTTATGTCAAATGTTATTATTACTGTAGTTAACGTCAACCTGCCCTCGGGGACAAAACATGGAAATGTGCCACTGCTTACAATCTTGCATATGTACATAAAAATGTTGATTAATATGCACCGTCCGTGTCTTTTTAATAAATAATAAGAGCTAAATCCACAAGCTCAGAAAAAACAAATGGGATTCTGCTCTAAACTAATTTCTTCAGAGGTATGTCAGATTTGAGGTGATTGGAGCTGACTTTGCATGTGATATGATTGCCATGTTTCAATTTCATTTATTTTTAGGGCAGTGAAAGCAACAACAACAATATTAGTAACACGTTTCTCTGTCCCAATAAACGGTCTTCGTCGGTGTGTCTCTAATAAAACGCCCAGCTATTGCAGGACAACAAAAGAAATCAAATCAAATCTACTGGAGAAACGAGTATTGTGTACTTAAAACACGCCCTACAGTGCATTAATTAACATACACTGACAAACACTGAGCGATTATTTTACTTTCTCAATGATTTAATGTATAAGGTTGTGGGGAAATTAAACCCTTTGTTGGCGGAAGTTGCACTAAAATAAGCTAACTCCATTGTCCTTCACAGTAAAAGCGTAATATATTTAAATTTACATCACAATTGGCAGTCATTTCAAATAAATAACACCGTAAATATAAATTACGAGAAATACTGGATAACACGAATGCGAAATTCGGTATTATATTAGGTAAAACACACGACATAGGTTTACACCTTGGCCGGAAGTCATCAGAGTAGTTACTTTGACAGTGACGAGAGTGACGTGCACGCGCTGCTGCCATGATTGTATCGTAAACACACGCAGATCTTAATAATCTCGATGAATAAGATTGATGACATTTATTAAGTGCGTGATTTAAAATGTTATTCCAATCGGTGGCGACATGTACGATGCTATTAAACTTACCCCCCAGCGAACAAATGAACCAGTGTGTCCCTTTGGCTCATTATTTAGCATGCTCTGCCAGGCAGCACACCCCCGGGCTGCGGCAGAGGAGCAAACGCGGGTTGCTGTCCCGTCTCTTCCCGTGGATGTCGTCCTCCGTGAGGATGCACACGTAGCAGATAAGACAAAACCACGACGAGGACCCAGCGGTGGGGCGAGTCTTAAAGGATTCGAACGCCAGAGGGCCCGCAGTTCTCTTCTCTCCTCTCTGCTGTCTCGTTCGAGTCCTCTTTTTCTCCCAGCTAGCTAGCTTCGTTTCGGCTCAAATGAAACTGCAGAGGACGTGCGAGCACCGCGGCGTGTCTTCATGTGAGAGGTGTGCGCAGCGCCGACAGACGTTTATATGGAACATCCACTCGTATTCCGGAATTTGTCCTTTGCTTCGGTCGCTGCGGCAAGAGGGCAGAACTCATAGTGTTAACTGTACATTGATAGGCTGGAAAACACAGCCAGCGATTGGGCAATCGCGCGGTAACGTCACTATATCAACGCCCTGATCACGCACTGTTCACATGCTCAACAATTCGATTATTATCAAAAGATTGCAAACCTTTTGATTACATTCTCAAGGCCTAATCTCGTAGTGAAGTTCAACTTTGAATGCAATTTGGACACATTTCATGTCAAATTATGTCTGTGAAGTTGAGTCATTCCATGCGATGAGTCATAGCAGCCGCTGCATTGTCCTCCATGGCCTCCATGTTTTGATGATACACAACAGGCATATTAGTATGTCTGTATTTGGAATCCAAAAATGGAACGGGTTGAGGAAAGAACTCAAACAATGTATTTAAATGAATAATGAAACAACGTTTCTGTCAGCATTACTCCTTTATTGATATATTCTAACTATATATCTTGACTATCACACTACTTTTTTCATTTACTGTTAAATATGGTAAGATGGTAAACAAAGTGAGTTAGCTTTGCTTTTCCCTACTCCTTTTCAAACATGTCAAGCTGCACAACTGTAACTATTTAATACTTACAACCTTATCTATGTTGGAAATCATTACCATTGCCATTACAATGTAATTTTCCTTCCAAACAGTATGTGTTGCTACTGTAAAACAGCAAACATGTTCATTTATTGACATTGTTTAATAATAACACATTTTATAAACTTAAAACTAAATTTGATTACCTCTTCTATCTTCTGGTAAAAATATTAATTCTGCAAAGTATTCATCATGCAAAGTAACTCAACAATTTCTCCTCAATCTTGCAGCCACACATGCGCTTTATTGGGTTTTACCCTATCTGACTTTTCATGACATGATGAATTTCTGTGTTATGTTTAACAATCAACAATTTCAACATTTTCAGACAGCTGCTTCACATCAGCTGACAGACTCGCGCTGAGAATTGCCAGCTGTTGATTCAATAACGCCACTGAATGGACCCACAGTTTGGTAATTGACAGCGGAATATCGCCAGTTGGAGTCATGTGCACGTTTTCAGTGTTCACATTCTTTCATGTCATGTTAAATTACAAATGTTATGTTAGTCTCATGATAGGAAGTTCTTGATTGGATGCTGACAGATGTATAGTGGGAAACGGATTATTTGTGACATTCCCTGTATGCAAATGTTTGCAAAAGTCATTGCACACTACCACCTTTGTTTATATTTTCCACTAGGTACATATCAAAATCTTATTATAAATTGTAAAATCTCAAAATGGTCAGATTTGTTGGTTAGTAAATGGTTAGTAAAAGTTGAAAGTAATCCATCAATCCACCAAGAAAGTGTGGCATGAAATGTCTTATCACAAACACATGCCTTTATCTTAAAATTGTCATCTAATTCAAAAGTAGTAATAAGAAGAGCAGCTATAGTGTGAGGTAGGAAGCGGAGTCATGTCAGGGCACCCCAAATTGATTTACTGCCTTCCTGTGCTTCTCATGAGAACTCTATTTCAAAGACCACAAGATGCGGCGAGGGAATTAAACAATTACTGAAAAGTCAACTTTGTGAACAAGTTATGCAATCAGTCTGTCTTTGGCCAAATCTCCAGACCCCCGTTGTCTGCTATATTTTGAATAAATTAAATCCATTTCCATCAAGCAACATGTAGTGTATGTTATGTCTGCCTGCATTTCTGCTACAGTTAGTGTTGTAAAAATTGCCACAAACCATATACAATCCCCTTTTGTAAATATAAAGACACAGCCAGCACCATATCGCTGCACAAGAATGGAAGAATGTTGTGTCATTCTTGGAATGGCATCATGATTAAGAGCATATCTTAAAATGGCTGCTTTTGTGTGAATCAAAACGTTTGAGGTCATACAATTGCAGATGACAGCTGTATTATGAAATAAGTACATACATTTATACTTATGGTAGTGTATTTTATAAATACTTCATGTAAATTGTGCTGTGTTTAACTCCATGAAGACCACTAACAGATGTCTCATGATATTCCACAGAAAGGTTATCTCATGATTCCTGTTGAACTTTGACCAAGCAGAAGACTGGGATGACTAATGGGAAGCACGTTCAGACGCATGCTTACATGCATGCATGCACACGCAGGTTTGTCCTTGAACACAGTTTTTCGCTCTATTGTGAGCGGATCAGCGGGAATGGAATTTTAAGGGTGTTTGGGTTAAAAAGGAAATAAACGTAATAAAAACGTATGGGCATGCAGCGATAATGTGGCAGATGTGACTGAATGAATTTGGGAATTTGATTCGATTAGTATTTAAATAGGGAGGATGTCAGATGTATTTTGTGAATTTCGCTATGCTGCATTTTGTAATATTTCATGTTGGAAAATTTAAACGTTATTCGCTTCCAATTGTTTTCTAGTTGTGTACTGATGCGATTTGAGATGACTAAAGCTACATGATATCATTAAGTCTGACAAGTGACTTTGATCGTCTACTGTCACAGAGACGACGAATATCACTTTTAATTAAAAACAGAAAACTAATCGAAGACGTTTTTATTGTCCCACCTTCACGAGTGACATCGAAGGCAGCGTACTGGTCACGTGACCAGTTAGCACAGCTGAGGGATGCTGAGGCTTGCCCGATGTTAGCCTGATGCTAGCTTGCTAGCTCCGCTAGCTTTGTCTGTTAATCCCGTGAGAAACAAACGGTTCTTTTGGCGTTTCCAAATACACCCGCACAGGCCAACCGCGACACAAACGATGGAGAAGTCGCAGCGAATGTCATTTATGTTCCTTAGTCGTAACGGTGTTTGGTTCGCTGTCAATGTCATAGTTTGCAGCTAGGGCTGACCAGTTAGCTCCTGTAGTCTGCTGTAACACAAGAGCCAAGGCCGAGCGACAAAAGAGAGGCTTTTGGGTGAGTGATTTTAGATTATCTGTCTGTGTTTCATTGTTTGTTGGTGAACGTTAAATATTAGCTTGTCGTCTGATTGCTCTTCTGCTGCGATAAGTGGTTTTGATGTTAGCCTTTGTCGTTAGTTGATTACCCTGGCGTTCATGTTTTGTCAATCTTTGGCTGTCACCCAAACAGCGGCCCTTTTTAAAAAAACACATTTTGACAGCTCAACACACATACACACATATGTTGTGTATGTACTATAATAACGTTTCAACGAAATATACTTGTAGGTGAGCGGCAATTACTATTTATTAAGTGGATTTGAATGCGAAGTTTTTCAACGTTAATGTAATTTATAGTAACATTTTGGCCCTGCTGACATTTACTTGTCATACCAACAATGGTATGCGGTATTTGTACATTCACATTTAAAGCCTCAGCGACATGCTGCATGTTGCTGTAAACATGCATTGCTCGAGTCTTTTGTTGCTGGTGCATGCTGGGTTATCTTAAAAAAAATAATGAAGGATAACTGAATGATTAGAAGCTGAAGGAAACAATTAGATGAAAACACAATAAACAAATAACTGGTGGATATGGATTATTATCTTGGTGCAATGATAAAGGAAAAATAGATATGTTGTTAAAATAAGATTGATTCATACATTAGGATTATTATTAATGTTATATACAGTCCCTCATTTAACTGGTTCCAGACCCGACAGCCATAAGCAAATTCCACAAAGTAGGGTTCCTTATTTATAAATGTAATAATTTCATAGTTAAGAACATAGATGGTCTTCTATTATTATTGTTAGAACTGTTATAGCCCTCTAGACATGAACTAATACACTGA
Source organism: Doryrhamphus excisus (assembly GCF_037039965.1). Classification (NCBI taxonomy): domain Eukaryota; kingdom Metazoa; phylum Chordata; class Actinopteri; order Syngnathiformes; family Syngnathidae; genus Doryrhamphus; species Doryrhamphus excisus. Next base: position 20,804,525 of record NC_136362.1, read on the forward strand.
TATAGCAGACATAACAACAGAAAACAAGATATAATAGTACATAGTACATATACATAGTCATACAACCGTAGTTTTGTCCAAAAACATGTCAACTTAGCCTAAGTAGTCATTTTTCTGACTAATAATTGTCCATAGTCAAACGTGAAATGTTGATTTCATTTTCATTCATTTTTTAAATTAATACATTTAGAAAAACAGTGAAAGAGCAGAGCTGCGAAAGTCAAAAGCGTGAAGTGACGAGGTGTCAAGACATGAAAGGAGACTTATGCGTTTCTCACTTTTCTGACCTATAAATGTAGTTATAATGTTGTATTCTTGTTTCAAATGATGCCAAAGTTTCAGATAATGAGTTTTGCGCATTTGGAAGTGAGCCCTGAAAGAAGTTTGGGATGGCTCCGAATGCTCGGTTTCAGAGAGTTTTTTCTAACACTGGCTAACTGAGATGTGATGTCACAGTGAACCGGACGTCCTTATAGGTACCAGGGTACACCTGCGCTCCGCCCCACTGTGCAGAACTCTTGTGAACATTTCATCGTGTTAGCACTGTCATTATTTGTGTAAGTAAACGGTTGTGTGTGTGTAGCATTATAGAGTGTGCATAGAGGGAGCGTCCCACAATTGGTGGGTCTTACCCGTGTGTTGTTAAAACAGGTAGTCATACAAATGCAAAAAAAAAACACATTTCCACTACCGATGTGTGCCAAGATTGTCTGCACGTAGCAAACATTGCGCCCTCACGTCCAGCTTCTGAGCTCCAAGGCTCCAGTGATGCTTCTGACAATAAGCACGCCACCTCGGGAAGGCAAGGTGGACGTAGCATCCTCTCACCCCGGTTCTCCAGAGATCCACCGCACCAGCTGTGCCTATGTTACCACTCTTTTCAAGTAGCCCTCGAAAGGTTTCATTAATTTATTATCAACTCCTTTACCGACAAAATTAGAAAGTGCGGTTTGGCAGTCTAATCTTGTGACATTTCCTTTACTTCAGAACTGCTTATTGTTTACTGTGCCGCTCACAAGTGAGGATATGTTAGCTCTATGTTTGGCAGGAGTCAACAAGCTTGTAACGCATTGAAAATCACAGTTCACTATATGAAGAGCTTGCAACCAAAAGGCGCTAAATCCATTTTGACTGATTTCGAGAAAATCAATGATTTTTAATTACGCACATATCAATCTATTTGGTCATCAAGTCTATATTGCAAATGAAAGAGCTATCAATATAGGTCATAAAAATGCATGCTATAAAAATCCTGCACACACCATGTATTTTATATATTTTTTTAAATTAATTTTTTTTTCGGATTTAGCGCCTTTTGGCTGAAATGATGGATTTAGCGCCTTTTGGCTGAAATAAATTTGAAGTCACCTTTAACTTGTTCAATGGCATTGTTGTAAAAGAATGTAAGGTGCTTTAATGTGCTATGCTAATAAAATAATTACAACACAGAAGCCATTCTCAACATACAATACATCCCCCCCACCCACACACACACACACACACACACACATGCGCTCGTTCACCTTCACACATTACAGAAACAAAATGTTACAACCTACCACTAGTACACTGTTACTGATAAAATTTTGTTAAGATATTATAGCACACATTAACATCATCCACATTCCATGATGATCAGCTTTAACACAACTCAACATACCCAATTATACAAGACAATGGTACACGACATGTCATACATTGCAGGTGCATTCAACCTGTAGGCTGAAGTAGAGCGACACATGAAAAATAACAATGTGCAGACAATAATAAAAATGTTATTAAAAGCAGTGCTCATATTTGACTGCTCCATGAAGGTGACAGTGACAAAAATCATCTCATTACAAACTCTTTACATTGTAAAGAGCCACACGCACATCAATTCCCTAACACCAAATGGCACATATGGGACTGAATCAAACACAAAATTTCAACTCCCCTTCACCGCTATTTGATCTCCTTTTAGCCTTGTTTTCTTCCATTCTCCTTCATTCTTCTGTCTTTTCCTTGGGTTATTTGTTATATCAGCTAGCTCATTCTTGGTAAAACTGCACTAGGATTGTATAAATTGCAGTATTTTTGCAACTTTGTATTCGATCAAAATGTACACAAACAAAACAGGATGCGCACTGATACTGGCTTTCTGTATGTGCAGTGCCAATTGTATTCTTCTCTCTGATTGGTCAGATTATCAATAGATGGGAAACTTGGGCCAATCAGAATAAAGAATAAAGAAAGGGATTTAGCTCCTTTTGGTTGAAATCTGAAATGGAAATAGCGCCTTTTCGTTGAAAGCATAAATTTCATATCACTTTTTTTCATATTTTTAAAAATGATTTCAAGACCAAAATATGTGATTTGGATACACATGACAGAAGTCTATTAAACTCATGAAAAACATGCAACTTAGTGAAAATTGGATTTAGCGCCTTTTGGTTGCAAGCTCTTCATATACCAGTATAACAACATAAGTCTGAATCACGATGCCAAATGTCAAACATTTTCTAACACTGAATTCATCACACAACAGCTTAACACTCAAAATGTGTACATGATAATATACACACATGTATCAATGTTATTTAAAAAGTAAAAAGTATATTTTAAAGTTTTTCCATAAGGTGTAAGGTCAGTTTTGGGCTTTGGGCTTTAGACTCTGGGTCCTCTGGGTCTCTCTGGTGGACAGAAGCAGCTTTGCAGCTTTTCCCACAAGGAAACGGTTGTCTCATACAACATGCATTGAGAGACAACTTTGAAAAATCATTTTTTATTATCATATTAATATTTATTAATGTTATATTAATGTTTATATTCTGTGATACAACATATGGGTGTTACGTTGCTTTATAAGTTTAATGATGAGACCGAGAGTCAGACTGTTAATAATGAGTAATGACCTGCAACATTTTCCAAGAGGTTCCACAAGCTCTTTGTGAATTTTTTTCATAGCCCATGACTGGCTCCCGACAAATGAAAAGCTGACTGGTCCTCACAGACTCGTGCACACCACTGTGGATGTGGACACATATGGCTTTTGCACCAATGTGGTTTATAATAGAGTTTTTTCCGCTGAATTTGCTGAGTGCGAATTTACGGTAGTTTAATTTAAAGTAATGGTGTTAGGTTCAAGCTTTCAACATTCATTCATTCATTTTGTACAGCTTTTTCCTCACGGGGGTCGCGGGGGGTGCTGGAGCCTATCCCAGCTGTCTTTGGGCGAGAGGCGGGGTGCACCCTGGACTGGTAGCCAGCCAATCACAGGGCACATATAGACAAACAACCATTCACACTCACATTCATACCTATGGACTATTTGGAGTGGCCAATTAACCTAGCATATTTTTGGAGGAATGGATGTGGGATGTGGGAGGAAACCGGAGTACCCGGAGAAAACCCACACATGCACGGGGAGAACATGCAAACTCCACACAGAGATGAGCTTTCAACATAATTTTTTAAATAATTGTTTCATATTCTCTTGCCATTTGTGTCTTATCTCTGCAGGTGGACAGAGAAGAGAAGCAAATCAGGCTTTCGACCTTCTCAGACCTTCTTGAGAAGTTGTCTTCTCTATTGTCTTCACTTGCAGAGCCATGTCTTCATCGGGGTGCTGCCACCTACCCGGCTCCCTCTGTGATTACTCAGGGAACACTGAATCCAACTCATCTAAAGATTCAGAGGAATCTGATTCCACTGCACAGGCCCAGTTTATCGCCAAGGTTACGGCTAAAGATGGCCGCCCGCTCTCAACCATTGTTAAAGCTGTGAGCCTGCAAAGGTAAGAGGAGGAAAATTGTGACCTAATGAACATATTTTTGGTTATGGTAATCATTGTTCATTATGTCCTCAGTGATGTAGGCATGTGCCGGATTTGCCATGAGGGAGGTGGAGGGGAGACGCTGCTCTCTCCATGCGAATGTACTGGAACGCTGGGCAAAGTGCACAAGAGCTGCTTGGAGAAGTGGCTGTCATCTTCCAACACCAGCTACTGTGAACTCTGTCACACCGAGTTCACCATTGAGCGGAGGCCACAACCCCTCACGCAGGTCAGAAGGGTACAATTTAATTGATGTTTTTAAAATGATAAAACTACTGTGTTAACTGTGGTTTGCACCTCCCCCGGTTAGCGTGTTTTTCTATTACGGTCGAAAATGTACGCACAATTTTGCCCTGATTTGCATGCATTCTCTGGTTGGGGTACAATATGGCAGATGTCTTGTCGTGTTCTTAATTCACTCAGGCCAACTGTGTTTTTAATGTGTTTTTTTTATCACTAAACATTCTTGTTAGCATCCAAAAACTAAATGGAACAGGAACTGGAAGTCAGCTGCGTGATACAGTACATGCATAAAACAATTCTAAATACATATAAATGAAAGGTATAAATGAACATTTAAAGTTACTTTTATTTTCATTGAAGATGTGACTGTTCCCAAAGACACAATACAGCAGTGGGACACCATCTTCCTGTTTTGTCATCAAGTCATTTCTTTAATTTATTTCACTTTCTTTGGGTCTATTTTGAGTTATTGAAGTGAGAAAGACTATTGATTTCAAGAAATAACTCATGGCAAAACAGGAAGGTGGTGTTGAAGAGGAAGGTGCTGCCACATGGTGTTGTAGGGTACAGTCACATCAAGAATCGGTCGCCAGTGAAGGTAAAAGTAACCGTAAATGTTTGTTAATCCTGTTCATTCATCATTTATATGTATTCCATGTTAAAATATAAATGTAGAATTATTAAAATGTCTTTTGTGTTAACATTTTGGGCTTTCTGGAACAAATTAATTGGGTTTGCATTATTCCTTATGGGAGAAAGTCATTTGGTTAGCGTTGTTTGGGTTGGGGTACGACCATCTGAAATGAATTAATGACACTAAGGTTCCATTGCAAAATGATAACACTGATAGTCCACAACATTAGGTGTTTCTGCAAAATATAATATTGTGAAATATATCTGAAAAAAATATATTGAAAAAAAATACTCTATCAGCGAGGCGTTAATCAGTCCCTCCAGCATTTCATGATGTTGCAATCTCAGCAGTTCATGCAGCTTCGACCAATCTCTGCAATCTCTTGCAATTTTGGCTGAAAATATCCCCCATGATGTCGTCATCGTCCCAATATGTCCCTGCATCGCCCACCCACGTCCTCATGTGCTTGTTTACATTGACAGAGATGTTGACGTGTGATGAAAAATCAGCTCTCAATTACCAATAAAAGTCAGTGTTATGGATCACGCTCAACCTCGTTAACCAATGGCCTCCTGATTTTACTTTTACTCAGTGGCTGAAGGACCCGGGCCCCCGCAGCGAGAAGAGAACGCTGCTGTGCGACATGGCCTGTTTTCTTCTCATCACGCCCCTGGCAGCCATCTCTGGCTGGCTGTGTCTGAGGGGTGCCCAGGACCACTTGCAGCTCAAGAGCAGACTGGAGGCCGTCGGCCTCATTGCACTTACCATCGCCCTCTTCACTATCTACATCCTCTGGACGCTGGTAATATATGAGATCATTCACAGTTTCACTTTTTTAATAGAACTATTGAAATAAATGAATATTTTCAAATATAAACAGTAATATGCTTAAACTTAACATTTAGTCTTTTTTTATGTAAAGGTGTGGAAAATGCCTTCAAAAGGATTCAGATTCTTAAATATTTTTCAATATTTTTCAATTTAAATTTTTTCACAAGGCCTAGTGAAAAATTAGCATCTGACCACAATTCCAAAAACATTTTTGCAAGTATGTTATTACCCCTTTTTTTTAACTGCCGTCTTTCACCTCTGCCAGGTGTCCTTTCGATATCATTGCCAGCTATACTCAGAGTGGAGGAGAACCAATCAGAAAGTGCGCCTGCTCATGCCTGACATGAAAGGCGCACACACCACCCAAAGTTCTGTACCGACCAAGTCGACAAAGAAAGTGACTGACGAGACCATCGTATGAGTGCAGAGCAGCGGCGAGGGAAATATTTAAAATAAAGCCAGCCGAAGCACTCACTAAACAAAAAAAAAAATCATATTAATGAACCTTTGCACTTCAGATGGACCATTCTGAGAAAGGGCGAGGACTGCTTTCTCCCTCTTGTTTTCTTGTATTGAAGCACTTGATGTAAACTTCAACAGTATTGGCTGGCCACAAATGTGGTTTTCAGATGAACTCGTGCCAGAGTCACAATTGATTTTGATAAAGTCTCGTCTGTGGACAGCTGGTGCTGAGAAATGAACAGCTGAACGTGAAGATGGACTTAGGACTTAAGGTATGAAATACTAAGACACAAGCTATTGTAGCAGGATATAACTGACAAGCATGCTACAGCAGTATAATATCATATTCACTACCTAGAATTCCCCACATGCACCTTCACTATGTATTTAGCTGTTTTGAAACAAGGGGCAAACTTAAACTTAAGCTTGGAAGAGTATACTACTAACTTTCAGTATGCTAAATTTAATCTATTAGTAGATAATCTATGCCCTGTATCGCCTAAACACACAGTTGAGGTTTCACCTCGCAAGTTGTATTTTTACTCTCCAGTTGAACCTCTGTGTTCCAGTATGTGTTGATTCTTTCTTGCTATGTATTTAAAAAAAAAAAAAAAAGGAAAATGTTGGGACAGCAAGGCCTTTACCACTTGAATGTTTCCATTTCTTAAGAGGTTTTAGGATGGAAGAAACCAAATGAGAGATCATTATGTCCCATTCAGTTTTATGGTGTGAAACAGTATGTCATCTCCGTAGATGCGATTTTGAGACGTGAATAGCGTCAGTTGTTGCTTAGGGGACGAGGTCTGGACTGCAGGCAGACACCCTCTTGTGTTTTTTTCCTACAGATTTTGTAAACCTGTCCCAAACCCCAAACGTACTGTATATATGACCGTCAATAAGTAGTTTTCCAATGCATTGGTTGGTAAACTGTTACTCCTCCACCCTGGATGTTTTGTACCAAACTTCCCAACCACCCGTTCACCATATTTTATTTAACATACTAAGGACTGTTTCTTGCCATTAATTGCCCACATTACAACATTTTGCTCACCTTACAGGTCCACATGTTGAATGGATGTATATTCATAAATGTCATGTTAATGCAAGTCTTATTGACACCTACAACTATTTAACATTTTCCAAGTGAGACTTAACATCTGGACTGCAATTGTCTCATGTAGATAACACCAACTCCACCCATTCCAACAGCACCGCAGTAATACTGCATCCATGTACGTAAAGAGTACTTTTAACACTCGGGTGCACTTTGAGCTATTGTCTTAAGAGAATTAGCTGTGGTTTTACTTGTGAAAGCGCCATTCATTAAAATGAGCTACATTGCAAATACTGGTAAAAAATGTCAGATTTCAAAAAACTACCAGTGCTTACAGATACCCGGTAAGGGTGCAACAAAGTAATTTGTCAATCAGTGTAAGCAGCAGCCAGTATTTCTTGTCACCGTAGTCTTCCTGCTGCGTGGAAAGTTGGTTTATTGTGCAATAAATTTGGAGGGACTCCCAGACTTGTCCATGTGAAAACTGTTTCCAGCTTGTTGGTTTTACATGTTTAACTTATCAACCTCGCGTTTGTAATTGCAGTGTACAAACAAAATGTACATGTCCACTATTGATTTGAATGTTTACCCATACAACAACATACACAGCCTCATAATACTGTAAAATTTATTTTCATGGCATTAATATAATGTATGTGAGCAGACACGCTATCAAAATAAACAAAAAAACCCCAATATATTTTACAGGAAATAAGCATCAGCAGCATTACTACCACTTTTTGAGATGATGACTGAACAAGGAGTGGAGTCCAAAAACAGGATTGCTGGTACTACTCAAACTTATCAAGCAATCATTGCTAAGTCACAGTTACTTGTGTTGTAGCAGCAGTCCAGTTTTTGCACTAGATTGTAGCAGGCTGAAACTGGGTCAGATTACTACTTGAAATCAATTCCTTCTGTGGCATCATGAACCGGTTTCCCGGATCTACAAAGCGCCGATTCAGACTATGGTGCACCTCCCAGGCAGACACGAGCATATCAGCACTGGATTCCAATTCATAATCCACTTTAAAGGTGTGATGCACAGTTGCCATATGTTACAGGTTCTGACAGCACTGCAGCTTGCTCCCCCTCTGGCCGTCCGTGGTTGGGGGCACACTGATGTCAACCACATTGTTTCCTGGGGACTCGTCGTGGGCAGATCGCTCTGCAATCTGTTTCTGCGATACGATACGGTAGATTTCTGTTTTTAAACACACAAAAGGAGATAAAAACAATGTTGGTTTCTTTATGATGCTCAGCATTCGTTTTCATTGGTATTTAAAGTGGACATACTTTTATAAACGTAGTTTGCATATTGTAGTCTCATGTCAAAGTTTCAGATATTGAGGTTTGTGAGCCTCAAATACATGAAAACGAACCGTTTTCGCGAAATCCCCCAAAATACAACCGAATAGGTGCAGATTCTGGAAGATCTAGAAAGCTTTCTGTGCCGGTTATCGTGTGTAGCTGCTCTATAGAAGTCCACAAATCAATGCAAAGGGCTGAAAAATTAGCATTATAGGTAGAAAAACGAACAAGCTCACCTGTAAGGATATTCTTAAAGGCTTCTTCAACATTTGTTGAGTCCAAGGCTGACGTTTCAATGAACGACAAGTTGTTTTTTTCTGGGGTATAAAGAGAAAATACATCATTAGTAATGATCAATTATACTGTTATACAGTAAACCTAGGATATATTGGATTCAATTGTTCCCACTGGTTTTGTCCAATATAAGCGAAATCCGTTATATGCATATACCGGAAAATGTCCGTTTTACGCATATATCGGATTTATATCCGGTATATGCGTAAATCGGATTTTATCCGTTATAAATAGGCCCGTCAGGCCTACGTTATTTCCAATAGTGAGGTTAAGATCTCATTCACTGCTGTGCTAGTATTATTGACGTCACTCACTTTTATATTTGTCCTAAATCTGAATAATAAACGTGAATATAAATCGCGCAGGCAACGCTGCAAATGACGTCGTATAGCGGCCTGTCACGATTTGGCGAATCGGAGCACCACGATGCGGCCATCCGATATATGCGAGGGAAATTTATGCATTTCCAATGCCTGGAGATTTTGTCCGAAATAGGCGAAGTCTGTTATAAAAAATCAGATATATGCAATGAATTTTTATTGGAAATGCATTGGTTCTTTATCTGTCCGTTGTGAGCGAATTTCTGATATATCCGAGTCCGATATACAGTGCATCCGGAAAGTATTCACAGCGCTTCACTTTTTCTACATTTTGTCATGTTACAGCCTCATTCCAAATTGTATTAAATTAATCTCTTACCTCAAAATTCTACACAAAATACTCCATTATGACAATGTGAAAAATTTTTTTTTTGAATTTATTAAAAATAGAAAACAAAAAAATCACATTTACACAAGTATTCACAGCCTTTGCCATGAAGCTCAAAATTGAGCTCAGGTGCATCTTTTTTCCACTGATCATCCTTGAGATCTTTCTACAGCTTAATTGGAGTCCACCTGCAGTAAATTCAGTTGATTGGACATGATTTGGAAATATAATAACTGTCTATATAAGGTCCCACAGTTGACTGTGCATGTCAGAGCACAAACACCAAGCATGAAGTCAAAAGAACTGTCTGTAGACCTGCGAGACAGGATTGTCTTGAGGCACAAATCTGGGGAAGGATACAGAAAAATTTCTGCTGCTTTGAAGGTCTCAATGAGCACAGTGGCCTCCATTATTCGTAAATGGAAGACGTTTGGAACCACCAGGACTCTTCCTAGAGCTGGCCGGCCTTCTAAACTGAGCGATCGGGGAAGAAGGGCCTTAGTCAGGGAGGTGACCAAGGCCCCGATGGTCACTCTGTCAGAGCTCCAGCGTTCCTCTGTGGAGAGAGGAGAGCCTTCCAGAAGGACAGCCATCTCTGCAGCAATCCACCAATCAGGCCTGTATGGTAGAGTGGCCAGACGAAAGCCACTCCTTAGTAAAAGGAACATGGCAGCCCGTCTGGAATTTGCCAAAAAGCACCTGAATGACTCTCAGACCATGAGAAACAAAATTCTCTGGTCTGATGGCTTTCGTTCCGAGGTTTACTGTACTGCATTACTTTGCGGCAGTCTGGAATGTAAAAAGTAAACAGTATAATAACGTATATCGTTGTACTTGTAAGCGTAGATACCTTAAAATATTGATACAATGACCTTTGTTGTACAAAGAGATGTCTATTCCTTGTGTAGCTGCCAAACCTGCGGCTCCATTTCTTGTCTGCACAGCTAAAACTGATACTTGCTGACCCTGCAGCTTTGAACGTGCTGATCACGTTCACTCGAGATGTGCGCTTCCTGAGTTCTTTTCCTCAAAGAAGGAAAAGCTTTACCTGCGAAGGCTCGGGCCTCGTCTGTAGGCACGGCCCTGAGGTGGCGCAAGTCGCTTTTGTTCCCGACCAGCATGATGACAATGTTGTTGTCGGCGTGGTCCCTGAGCTCCTTCAGCCAGCGCTCCACATTCTCATAGGTCAGGTGCTTGGCTATGTCGTACACTAGGAGCGCCCCCACTGCTCCTCTGTAGTAACTGAAATAAACAAGTCACATTAGGTATCACAGCTGATAACAACATATACTTATACTTTGTATAAATGAATTGAAAGCATATGCATATATCTGCCTCACAGTCCAGAGATACAGATTGCAATCTTCGTGTGGTGTTTGCATGTCCACCTGTTGCTTGTGCGCATTTTCTCAGATAACTAAAACAAGCCGCTCCAGGCTCTGTGAATTTCAGTGTGTGCTGCGATTGGCTGGTGACCAGTCCAGGGCGTACCCTGCCTCTCGGCCAAATTCTGCTGGAATAGACTCCAGTGTCAAGTACTTCTTTGTACCACAAAAATATTTTGTTATTGTTGCTACATCCGCTTACCATCACTCTATTAGCTTCAAATATATGGCTGCTACTTGCAGGTCATTGAGGCGAGTTAAATATTCATATTTCAGCAATGGAAAATTTCACAAAAAATTTAGCAAACATTTAGTTCAATTTATTTGTATTTGTACAATTATTTCCTATATAGAGTAACCACTCTTCTATCACAGTTAATCGGTTCCAAATGCGACCGTGATGTGTGAATTTACGCAAAGTTGAATATTATTAGAGCCCTTTAGACGTGAACTAACACACCTACACTCGTGTTACGCATCTATCTATCACGTAAATAAGCAATTTAAGACATGTTCATGTGTGTTGATATAAATGTGTTCCCCCGGGGAGCACTCTGAGTGGCGTCAGGGGTTCGGAGTTGGGTTTCAGCTTGCTGCGTGTGTTTTTAATAATAATATAATAATATATTATATCATATAATAATAATATTAATAATAATTCAAAACTGCAATAAAAGCCTATAGTCCCGGCAAACAAGTCTGGTGATTGTGTGTCTTACCGAACATTACAGCAACATTACTGACACCTACTGACTCGTGTACAATACTATGTCAATGTCTTTGAATGCATCTTTTGAATGCCCTACATGTCAAACTAAACTGTGTCAAACTCAAGGCCCGTGGGCCAGATGTGGCCCGCCACATCATTGTAAAGTACCTGTACCTGTACTATACTGTATTTTTATTTTAGTTCATTTAGTCATTTTTATGTTTGAAAATGCTTAAGTGGTGGTCGTACGGCAGTATGAGAGTCTACATTGAAGTTTCTGATGGACTGATTTTACATGTTCTTGCAGTGGAATTGGCATTCTGTCATATTACAAATATACACTTCCCTTATTAAAATACTAGACAATCAGTACATTACAAGAATGTTTTGCTCTTCTGACATTTGTCCATATGTGTAATCATTACTTTTACTGTATTGTCACCCATCCCCCCCGAGTTGTTTTTGTCAATCCGGCTATCTCCTCTGCGAAGAAATGGACTCACGCCGACGTGATGGCTCTGTAGCGTTCCTGTCCCGCTGTGTCCCAGATCTGTGCCTTTATCGTCTTGCCATCCACCTGAATGCTGCGTGTTGCAAACTCCACGCCAATGGTGCTTTTGCTCTCCAGGTTGAACTCATTCCTTGTGAATCGAGAGAGCAGGTTGCTCTTTCCGACACCCGAATCCCCAATCAACACAACTGTAGAAAAGAGAAGGAGAATGGTAATACATGTACTATACACAAAGGTGATCAATGGATAGATAGTAGCGTTGCACAAAAAAATCTTGATTCATGCTAATAAGTAGGGATGTCCAATAATTGAAGAGCTTGCAACCAAAAGGCGCTAAATCCAATTTTCACTAAGTTGCATGTTTTTCATGAGTTTAATAGACCTCTGTCATGTGTATCCAAATCACATATTTTGGTCTTGAAATCATTTTAAAAAATATGAAAAAAAGTGATACGAAATGTATGCTTTCAACCAAAAGGCGCTATTTCCATTTCAGATTTCAACCAAAAGGAGTTAAATCCCTTTCTTTATTCTTTATTCTGATTGGCCCAAGTTTCCCATCTATTGATAATCTGACCAATCAGAGAGAAGAATACAATTGACACTGCACATACAGAAAGCCAGTATCAGTGCGCATCCTGTTTTGTTTGTGTACATTAAGTACATGTATGATAGTTACAGTATGTTATGCAATTCAGGAGAACACAAATTGTGTTTTTACAGTATTCTGTAACATGGAAGTTTTTTTTACACCATAAAAGGCCTGTCTCTACCTTGACACCAACTTTCATGAGAAACATTATTTTACTTGTACTAAAAAACATACAATGTAAAGAGTTTGTAATGAGATGATTTTTGTCACTGTCACCTTCATGGTGCAGTCAAATATGAGCACTGCTTTTAATAACATTTTTAATATTGTCTGCAAATTGTTATTTTTCGTGTGTCGCTCTACTGCAGCCTACAGGTTGAATGCACCTGCAATGTATGACATGTCTTGTACCATTGTCTTGTATAATTGGGTATGTTGAGTTGTGTTAAAGCTGATCATCATGGAATGTAGATGATGTTAATGTGTGCTATAATATCTTAACAAAATGTTATCAGTAACAGTGTACTAGTGGTAGGTTGTAACATTTTGTTTCTGTAATGTGTGAAGGTGAACGAGTGTGTGTGTGTGTGTATGTTGAGAATGGCTTCTGTGTTGTAATTATTTAATTAGCATAGCACATTAAAGCACCTTACATTCTTTTACAACAATGCCATTGAAAAAGTTAAAGGTGACTTCAAGTTTATTTCAGCCAAAAGGCGCTAAATCCATCATTTCAGCCAAAAGGCGCTAAATCCGAAAAAAAATAATTAAAAAAAATATATAAAATACATGGTGTGTGCAGGATTTTTATAGCATGCATTTTTATGACCTATATTGATAGCTCTTTCATTTGCAATATAGACTTGATGACCAAATAGATTGATATGTGCGTAATTAAAAATCATTGATTTTCTCGAAATCAGTCAAAATGGATTTAGCGCCTTTTGGTTGCAAGCTCTTCAATTATTGGTACTGATAATTATCGGACTGATATCAGCATAAAAATGCAATATCAGTTGATATCGGTATCGGACCGGATCATGAAAACCGATTTTAAAAAAATGCTGTATACAACACCTATGTTTTCATTCCACCACAGGAGATAATGTCATGTTACACATATTGGTATCGGCTGATATCTTCTTCTTTCTCTTTTGGCTTTTCCCTTCAGGGGTCACCACAGCAAATCAATCTCATCCATCCAACCCTGTCTTCTGCATCTGTCTCTCTGCATCACCAACTACCTTCAACTACCTACACTACATCCATAAACCTCCTCTTTGGTCTTCCCTCTACCAATATATTCATTATATCTCCTCTGGACACGTCCCAACCATCTCAGTCTGGCCTCTCTGACTTTATCTCCAAGGCCTCTAACATGTAATGTCCCTCTGATGTAATCGTTCCTGATCCTATCCATCCTGGTCATTCCCAATGAGAACCTCAGCATCCTTATCTCTGCTACCTCCAGTTGTGCTTCCTGTCTTTTTCTCAGTGGCACTGTCTCTAGACCAGGGGTCTCAAACTCAATTTACCTGGGGGCCACTGGAGCTAGGGTCTGGGTGAGACTGGGCCGCATCAGGTTTTCCAGAAAAAAACAACAAAAAACGGAAAAATGAATCAACTTTGCTTTGGTTCCGATTTTCTACAAGAAAAGCTCTGATAAAACATTCCACTGTTCTCAAATATCTTATTTTTCTACACAAAATAAGATGAAAAATAAATAAACAAATCAAGAATAAAGAAAATCAATCAATCAGTAATAAGTAAATATAATAATAATAAAACGGCAAATAATAAAAACTTAAGAAACCACATATAGTTGGTGGGTAGACAAATTATTTTTTCAGATTACAATGAACCAAGAATTATTAGAGCCCTGTAGACATGACAAAACACGACTATAGTCACATTTATACTCTTTTTATTTACAACATATTGCGCAACTGCAGGGTCTTGAGACACATGCTAACTCGCAAACTAGAGAGCTAGCGACCTAAACGGTAGCCTTCAAGTTATTTCCTTTAAACTTAAATAGCCAAAAACTTACCACTTCCACACGGATAGGGAGGATAACCATTAACAGTTGAACATGAACATTAATCGAACGTAATCATTTTTTCTAAGTACGTGATACCATACAGCATCCATATCAAACTTGCGCGGGCCGCACTAACATTAAACTTTCATATCAAGGCGGGGGCCTCAAACTAGGGTCCTGCGGGCCACATTTGGCCCGCGGGCCGTGTGTTTGAGACCCCTGCTCTAGACCAAACAACATCATTATCGGAAATAGAGAGTTGGACAATATCGGTGTGTCGGTTTTCGGCAGTAAAGCTATTGGACAAGTAATTGCTAAATATTATTTTTACTTGTGTAAAAACTGCCGTTTTCTTGAAGGACTCACACTGCTGTCAATAACATGATGACCAACACTTCCTCCTCACTCAAATTCTTTATTACATGCATGAATTTCTATTCATTTCTATCAAAAAAGTCTCCCTTCAACTATCTTTTCAGGACCTCCCATAAAGACAATGACAATGAGGAGTGCAATAATACTGTTAACTGTTAATAATAAGCAGTTAATTTAAAATGTAAGCACATGGCCTTGGGCATGGGTTCATATTAATATTCCATGATTGCAGTAAGCGAACAATTAGTGTTTGTTCTGATGGCTGCTACACTGTAGCGTCCAAAGGTCTGTTGTTGTCTTGAAAGAGTCAGAGAGCTGAGTCAGTACAGGCCTGGAGGGTGCGGGGGTGTGAGTTGGGGGGGCTCCTCTGTACAGCAGCAGCAGAGGTGGAGCCTTATTGTTTTTGTTGCTCCTTCCACAAAGGAAACAGAGGAAAACTTTGACACCATTCTGGTCTGGGCTGCAGGAAGCTGATAACATGCTCCATCCAAACCTGAATCGACAGTTTCAGGCCGCCTTGCCCTTCCTGTTTCTGCGGGGCTCGGGACAACTGCTCGGGGAGAGCAGGAGAGAGGGAGTCCTCGCCTCCGGCAGATGCACTATTCATCCCACAGAGGATACTTTGTTATATCTAAATGGCCTTTTGGCTCCTGCACCCCCCAGGATGTTAATGTGCCACGGGAGCTGATATCACCATCAAAGAGGCATTCTGGATCCAGCTGAGTCCAGAAGATAAACAGCAGATCCATCAGCACATATCATGCATTAAATCATGAGGCTCCTTTTAACATCTGGCTGAGGAACATCCTCACCTGATCAAGAGGCACTTTGGTCAGACCTTGACTAGATTCACAATGATTGCTCTTTTATGGGTATAGCACCAAAGTTCCACAGGCCTACGCACAGATATAGGGTGTAGCATCCTACCTAGAAGCATAGCTGCAGGCTTTGAAACGTTGCAGTGACTGCGTTATTAAAGATCACCATCTTGCCGCTTGTACATCAACAAATGTTTGGACAATCATCACCTGGCATAAAGGCACCACAGATAACTATAATATGCATTTTACAATGCGATGACAGTGTGAGCCGGTGTGAAGGAAGAAATGCGGTCATCACCCCCCCCCCCCCCCCCTCCCCATTTACCTTTGAACAAGAAATCGTATTCATCGTCTCGGTTGCCCATTCTAGACGAGGCCACTCCGACGCTTGTCCCCGCAGAATGATGTGTGAAGTATGGGTGGGAAAGATGGGGGAAAGAAGCAGAAAAATATGGTAACGGTTGGCGGTGAGACTCTGCGCCAGTGCTGGCTGTCAGGGCGAGCTGGCTGCAGAAAGGCAAAGCTCTCAACTCTGCAGAGGGAGGAGTCCCTGCACTTTGAATAACTTCCTCCAGGGGGCGCTGCTACCATGGACGTTCCAACGGTGGTCCAGACCGCAGTCATACTGACTGAAACGAACGTTGAGTTTATAAATATGTCACTCGCGCATTGTTTCGTGTATAATTACATACAGGCATAATTATTTCAGCATAGAGAAAATCATAATTACAATTCTAATTATGTGTTTAAATGT
The DNA here is from genome assembly GCF_037039965.1 of Doryrhamphus excisus. Classification (NCBI taxonomy): domain Eukaryota; kingdom Metazoa; phylum Chordata; class Actinopteri; order Syngnathiformes; family Syngnathidae; genus Doryrhamphus; species Doryrhamphus excisus. Next base: position 20,821,064 of record NC_136362.1, read on the forward strand.
TCCATGAAGACACTTTACAATAATTAAGTATCATGTTACATCTTGACTCGCTGATCCTTACATAAATGTTAAACAATTTTGCACAGTCTGACATATAAAATTACTATAAGGGCAATGTTGATTTGGTTTGTAGAACATGCATGTGTGGATTTATTGTAGTGATGTGTTTTTGTATAATTGTGTTCTTCAGTTTCTTTTTGGTCATTTTCATAAATAAGCATGTATGTTAACCCTTATTGTTCTGTGCCATGTCTGTCGCTTATTGCACTGTATCCTCAAGTATCACTTATTTAATTAAATGCTCAGTTGTTGATTTGACGCTTTTTTGTTTTAACTTTTTGGGCGGAATTTCCCTTTAAAAGCCACGTGACATCTTAGTTCCGCCCCGCAACATGCGATCTCTCTTACTATTGGCTGTAAGGTCAGCTGCTGTTGCAAGGTTGCACGTGCAGTTCCGACTTCAAAATCAAGATGGCAGCCTCCTTGTGTCGATGTTACCAGGTAGGCTCATCTCACATGTCCTTCACTCCAGCCGCTTAAAACAAGCGAATTAATAATATTACACAATAAGCATATACAGGTTTGAGTTTGTCGTTCTCTGTGTAGTTAGTTGGTGGAGAACCGCGTGTTTGTCATTAAATGTGGCAAGAGAATGCGTGAATGAATGGGCCTTGTTGCGTCACATTAGGAAGATCATTACTAGCCATAGGGTTTGTTTTAGTTTAAATCGTCTACCATTTCATACCTAACGTGACTTACCTCTTATGTGTACATATGTGTACATGTATAACGAATAAGAATGTGAACAGAATAATGTTGGTAATGTCATTGAGTAAATATTGCACATTCAGGTGGTCTGAGGCACTACCCAGAGGACATGTGTCAAACTCAAAACCTGTCTATTTGTAACCTTTTTTCTTCTAAATGTATTTTTTCTTTCATTTTGACAGAAAGTTGTCTTAAATATTATCTGATTGTGCAACAATCTAAGATCCCAATCCGTTGTAGTTATAAAAATAAGTACTTGAATGTCTGCTTGTCACCTTGACATTGTCACTTCACTTCTCATTTCAAAGCAAATTAACCATCAATATATTAGTAACAATATATGAGGTTATATTCATATACTGTATTATACAAGTGGCCCTCTGAGGGCAGCCATATTTGGAGCAGTTTGACTCCCTAGAGACGATATGTCAGCTTTTATGCTAGTTAACACAGTGTATGTTCTACATCTTGATCAGTGTTGAGGTATTTAGAACTGAGAGTTGAGGATGTTCTCTTCGTTGCAGCTGGTTGGTAAACATTTTAGGGCCCCCTGCTCCCGGTCAATGGTGTTCTCCTATTTTAGAGGAGATGCTGAAAGGTTACAAAGGAGTGCAGCAGCAGCACTGCAGGTAAGCCATCTATAATGTTTTGAGCATTTCTTTGTGTGGTGAAGTGATATGTGTCAGTTTTAACCTTGTTTAATTTTTTCCATCAGGTGCGATATGCCTCTGGCAATAAAGGTTTCCTGGGAGAGTTTGTGGACAACCTTCGTCAGGAGCTCAGTGAGAATCGGGAGATGAAGGAGAACATCAAGAAGTTTAGAGAAGAGGCCAAGAGGCTGGAGGAGTCAAATGCACTCCAGCAGGCACGCCGGAAATATGTAAGACATCTCCACACTTAATAATAACCTAATAATGTCTTGGTTGTGTATATTCGGTATGAATTGAGATCACAGTATAGTTTCTGTTTTTTTTTTTATAGAAATCTATAGAATCCGAGACGATGAGGACCTCTGAAGTATTTAAAAAGACGCTGGACTCCTCGTTGGAATCAGTGAAGGAGGTAAATAATACAACTACATCAAAATACAGTAGAAACTGTTTGTCGTCCCTGTTTATGTCAACTCCCAGTCTTAAGTCAAACAAGTCCCAGTCGACCATGTTCTTATTACTTAAAAGTGCTTGCTTAAGCCACAACCTTCAACGCCCATGTGGGCAATGACAGTGTGACCTGGAGGGGTGTGATTGGGAGGAACGGCCTCCCTGATCTGAACCCGTGCGGTGTGATGTTACTGGACTTCTGTGCGAACCACAGTTTGGCCATAACTAACACCATGTTTGAACATTGGGATGTCCATGAGTGCACTTGGCACCAGGACACCCTAGGCCGCAGGTCTATGATGGTAGTCGTATCATCAGACCTGCGTCCGCATGTTCTGGACACACGGGTGAAGAGAGGGGCTGAGCTGTCAGCTGATCACCACCTGGTGATGAGTTGGATTATGGCGGGGGAGGATGCTGGACAGACCTGGAAGACCCAAACGAGTAGTGAGGGTGTGCTGGGAACGTCTGGCAGAGTCTCCCGTTCGTCGAGTCTTCACCTCTCACCTCCGACAGAGCTTAACCTGCATCCCGGGGGAGGACCGGGATATTGAGTCAGAATGGGCCTCCATTGCTGAGGCAGCTGACCAGACCTGCGGCCACAAGGCCGTCAGTACTAGTCGTGGCGGCAGGCCCCAAACCCGATGGTGGACTCCAGAGGTCAGGGCCGCTGTCAAGCTGAAGAAGGAGCCCTATTGAGCATAGATGGCTTGTGGGACTCCGGAAGCAGCTGACAGGTACCGTCAGGCCAAACGGCACGCGGCTTTGGCGGTTGTCGAGGCAAAAACTCGGGTGTGGGAGGAATTCGGTGAGGCCATTGAGCACGACTTTTGGTCGGCCTTGAAGAGGTTCTGGCAAACCATCCGGCGCCTCAGAAAAGGGAAGCAGTGCCCGGTCCACACTGTTTACAGTGGGGACAGGGGGCCTGCTGACCTCGACTGGGGATGTAGTGGGACGGTGGAAATACTTTGAGTTCCTTCTCAATCCCACTGACATACAGAGTCTGAGGACACATACGTGGACAGTGCCATCACCGTGGCTGAGGTATCTGGGGTGGTTAAAACACTCCTCATTGGCAAAGCTCCGGGGGTGGACGAGTTCCGCCCAGAATTCCTCAAGGATCTGGATGTTGAGGGACTGTCTTGGCTGGCATGTCTCTTCAACATTGCGTGGAAGTCTGGAACAGTACCTTTTGGATTGGCAGACCGGGGTGGTGGTCCCCCTAAGAGATAGGGTGAGGAGCTCAGCCATCTGGGAGGGGCTCAGAGTAGAGCCGCTTCTCTTTCACATCGAGAGGAGTCAGTTGAGGTGGCTCGGGCATCTAGTCCGGATGCCTCCCTGGTGAGGTGTTCCGGGCATGCCCAGCCGGGAAAGACCTAAGACACGCTGGAGGGATTATGTCTCACAGCTGGCCTGGGAACGCCTTGGTGTCCTCCCGGTGGAGCTGGAGGAGGTGGCCGGGGACCGGGAAGTCTGGGCTTCCGTACTGAGACCCGCAACCCAGACCCGGATAAGTGGAGGAAAATGGATGAACAATGGCTTGCTTAAGCCAATGTTGACATACATTGCTAACCGATTTTGTTGACATAAAATTTAACCCCCAGTGGGCCATTTGTAGGTGTGTCACGAGATATTGAGAAATTAAAATGTGACATTTCTCATTCAGAAATAAACATCATAATTTTGCCGACCTCAATACATTGCTATGTTTGTTTTCCTGGTCTCCCTACATTGGTTTCAGCACATTTGTTCCATGGAACAACTGCATGAACGGAGTGAGCCTTTTTTGTCTTTTTTGACAGCCTCCTTGTCTCGATGGGTGGAGGCAGGGCTGATAGCATACACAGTGCAAAAGAGTGTGTAACTTGGTTGAAATTAAGGTAGTAGATTGAAATATATTGTAATTTATTTATAATATATTGTCATATATATATTTCTTGTCATTGTAGTCAAGACATGCAACAAAGTTGGACTGCATGTCTGTTAACAGCATACAATATCAAATGAAAACAAAAGAATCAAAATGGAGAAAAATGTCAACAATGCCTCTGGCAGTGTCTCACAAGTACAGTGAAGAAAATAAGTATTTGAACACCCTGCTATTTTGCTATTTCTCCGACTTAGAAATCATGGAGGGGTCTGAAATTTTCATCGTAGGTGCATGTCCACTGTGAGAGAGATAAACTAAAAAGAAAAATCCAGAAATCACAATGCATGATTTTTTAACAATTTATTTGTGTGATACAGCCGCAAATAAGTATTTGAACACCTGTGTATCATCTAGAATTCTGACCCTGAAAGACCTGTTAGTCTGCCCATTAGAAGTCCACCTGCACTCCATGTATCATCCTGAATCAGATGCACCTGTTTGAGGTCGTTAGCTGCATAAAGACACCTGTCCACCCCATACAATCAGTAAGACTTTAACTTGTAACATGGCGAAGACCAAAGAGCTGTCCAAAGACACCAGAGACAAAATTGTACACCTCCACAAGGCTGGAAAGGGCTACGGAGCAATTACCAAGCAGCTTGGTGAAAAAAGGTCCACTGTTGGAGCTATCATTAGAAAATGGAAGAAGCTAAACATGACGGTCAATCTCAATCGGAGTGGAGCCCCATGCAAGATATCACCTCGTGGGGTCTCAATGATTCTAAGAAAGGTGAGGAATCAGCCCAGAACTACACGACAGGACTTGGTCAATGACCTGAAAAGAGCTGGGACCACCGTTTCCAAGGTTACTGTAGGTAATACACTAAGACGTCATGATGTGAAATCATGCATGGCACGAAAGGTTCCCCTGCTTAAACCAGCACATGTCAAGGCCCGTCTTAAGTTTGCATATGACCATTTGGATGATACAGAGGAGTCATGGGAGAAAGTTTTATGGTCAGATGAGACCAAAATAGAACTTTTTGGTCATAATTCCAATAAGCGTGTTTGGAGGAAGAAGAATGAAGAGTACAATCCGAAGAACACCATCCCTACTGTGAAGCATGGGGGTGGTAGCATCATGCTTTGGGGGTGTTTTTCTGCACATGGGACAGGACGAGTGCACTGCATTAAAGAGAGGATGACTGGGGCCGTGTATTGTGAGATTTTGGGGAACAACCTCCTTCCCTCTGTCAGAGCATTGAAGATGGGTCGTGGCTGGGTCTTCCAACACGACAACGACCCGAAGCACACAGCCAGGAAAACCAAGGAGTGGCTCCGTAAGAAGCATATCAAGGTTCTAGCATGGCCCAGCCAGTCTCCAGACCTGAACCCAATCGAAAATCTTTGGAGGGAGCTCAAACTCCGTGTTTCTCAGCGACAGCCCAGAAACCTGACTGATCTAGAGAAGATCTGTGTGGAGGAGTGGGCCAAGATCCCTCCTGCAGTGTGTGCAAACCTGGTGAAAAACTACAGGAAACGTTTGACCTCTGTAATAGCAAACAAAGGCTACTGTACCAAATATTAACATTCATTTTCTCAGGTGTTCAAATACTTATTAGCAGCTGTATCACACAAATAAATTGTTAAAAAATCATGCATTGTGATTTCTGGATTTTTCTTTTTAGTTTATCTCTCTCACAGTGGACATGCACCTACGATGAAAATTTCAGACCCCTCCATGATTTCTAAGTGGGAGAAATAGCAAAATAGCAGGGTGTTCAAATACTTATTTTCTTCACTGTAAATGTGCAAACAATGGCTACATTTGTTTTTGTTGTCCAATGCTTAGGGCAGGGGTGGGCAAACTACGGCCCGGGGGCCACATGCGGCCCACTAAGCGTTTGAATCTGGCCCGCCAGTTGCTTTCTAAATATTGCAACTTTTAACATACAAACTGGCAACATGACTTGTGAGTCGGATGTCTTATTTATTTAAAAAAAACAAAACAAACAAAACTGTAAAATTAAATTACATAGTTTGATGTGGTCTGATGTTTAAAGTGCTCCTGAAAAAAGGGACATGAGAACATTCAGCTGACAGTATAACACTTTTACAGATAAAATTATAATTCAAGGAAAATTATAAGCATAAAATAGTGTCAGTGTGTGTTAAATATACGTATGTTCTGGCCCCAGGGGACAATTTGTTAACTCAATGCGGCCCACAAGTCAAAATATTTGCCCACCCCTGGCTTAGGGTGATGTCAGCAAGCTAATATGAATATATAAACATTGTTTTTTGAACATATTGTAGTGACTCTGCAAATATACTGAATGAAGTGGCGTAAATTCACATGCATTGACATTCACTTGCACCTTTTTGTGTATAGCAATGATGTTAAGTTGAATGAAGAGTTTTTGTCATATCTTTGCCTGTATTGTGTGTCGCCTGCCTTTTGAACACAGGGTATTAAAAAGGTGAGTCGTACAGACTTTGGGAAGAAGATAAAGGAAGGTGTGGAGGAGGCAGCCCGCACTGCTATGCACTCTGCTGAGACGGTCTCCAAGGGAGGAGAAAGACTGGGGAAGACCAATGCCTTTAAGGCCATCTCACAGGTGAGAGGAGAAAACTAACCATTCTTTGTTCTGCTGCTTTTTCCATTCATCTTGTCAGGTTATTGTTAGTGGCCAGCTGGCTGTGACATGGAGTGAGAAACTGGGTCATGATTTATTCTTTTTGTTCTGTAAACAGGACATTAACAATTTACTGGCCAGTGTCTAGCACTCAAATTGCATTTACTTTTGAAGACTTATGAGAGATGCTTTTGCAAGTTTAAGTGTTAAAATCTGTGTGTCATCCATGCAGGGTGTTGAAAACATGAAGAAGGAGATTGATGTGGGGGATGCCGGGCCTTACAGAGCTCCTCCTCAGCTGAGGAAGAGGAGTGATTTTTCATCGAAAGCAGGTGCTGCTGACACTCGAGTGTTTCAGGCCAATGAGTAAGTTGCTGCAGCTGTGAAAACAAAACGAGCACTCTGTTTTTAATCAGGGATTGTAGTACAGTCGTCCCTTGTTTATCGCTCTTAATTGTTTGCAGACCCAACTGCAATAAGCAAATTTCTGCGAAATAGGATTCAATATTAACAAGCAGAATTGTGTTTGAAGAGTGTTTGACTCTCTAAATCAGGGGTCTCAAACTCAATTTACTTGGGGGCCACTGGAGCAAGGGTCTGGGTGAGACTGGGCCGCATCAGGTTTTCCCCCCAAAAAAAACGCATTTATTAAAAACAGAAAAATGAATAAACTTTGCTTTGGCTTTGATTTTCTACAAGAAAAGCTCTGATAAAACATTCCACTGTTCTCAAATATCTTTCTTTTTATTTTTCTACACAAAATAAGTTGAAAGATAAACAAATCAATCAGTAATAAATAAATACATATAATAACAACAATAAAACGGCAAATAATAAAAACTTGAGAAACCACATATAGTTGGTTGTTATAGTTATTTTTTCAGATTAAAATGAACAAAGCATTATTAGAGCCCTTTAGACATGACAAAACACGACTATAGTCACATTTATACTCTTTTTATTTACAACATATTGCGCAACTGCAGGGTCTTGAGACACATGCTAACTTGCAAACTAGAGAGCTAGCGACCTAAACGGTAGCCTTCAAATTATTTCCTTTAAACTTAAATAGCCAAAAACTTACCACTTCCACACGGATAGGAAGGATAACTATTAACAGTTATTTAACCTTTAACATGAACATTAATCAAACGTAATAATTTTTTCTGGGTACATGATACCATACAGCATCCATATCAAACTTGCGCGGGCCGCACTAACATTAAACTTTCATATCAAGGCGGGGGCCTCAAACGAGTGTCCTTTGGGCCACATTTGGCCCGCGGGCCGCATGTTTGAGACCCCTGCTCTAAATACAGGTTTTAACATCATTAGCTCCGCATTGACATGAAGTAACACCCCTATCATCACCTTTACACTCATATTATTCTTTGTTTGTACTACATTGTGCAGGCTATGGGAACGCTGCAGGGACACAAGCGATGGCTGCCACTTTAAACACAGCATGCTACTGAGCTAACGAGTTAGCCTCTAGTTTGTTTACTGTAAACTTAGTAACTAGTAAGTAAGTAAGTAAGTAAGAGGCCAAAAACGTACCACTTCCACACAGAATGAGACAAGGTCTTTTTTTCACTCTATTGCGTCTTAATGTTTTGTGTCATTACTACTACCTAGTGACCCGATCATATACATATCAAATAAAAGGAAATGCATATCACCTATATTTCAATGTGTTTTAACTAGTAATTAACTACGAAACTGCAATCATTTTGTAATTAATTTCTGAACAAAAGCCGTACAGTCAGAGCAACAATACAACCTCAATACTGCGAGGGACGACTGTATAGTTATTCCTGTGTCATGCCTAACAGCCCCTGTGATGTTGTGCTGTGATGCAGGGAAGCAATGGATGTTGTTCTGCACAAGGACTCAAAGTGGTACCAGCAATGGAAGGACTTCAAAGACAATAACATGGTTTTTAACAGTAAGTACTTCCTGAGATGTGTCAATTGCAGTAGTTCTATATGTGCATCCCCCTACTTGCGCATGTGTATGTCATTTTCTTTTCAAGACAGCAGGTGGCAGCAGACCTAAGTTGATTTCACAATAGAGTTACAGTACATTCTGTCTTCACGTCCAAACTGTGATTCCGGTCGATGTGTCCTCACAGCTCCAAGTGTGACCTGTAATCATCACATTGTGTCCTCAGTCAAGTTCTCAGTCTTCTTTCTGTCTCCTGCAGGGTTCTTTGAGATGAAGATGAAATACGACGAGAGTGACAATGCCCTCATCAGAGCATCCAGAGCTGTGACAGACCGAGTCACCGATCTCCTTGGTAATTAATTGTTGGCCTATTTTTCATTTTGTTTTAAATGTATTGATTTAGTTTAATCAACAAATCAAAGTCTATGTAGACATACACACCTAGATACGATACTCACCGGTCACAACTTTAGGTACACCGGCTTGATTTGACTTTTTTTTTTATACAGCTCTTGTGTTTTAACCAAATGTTTTTAATAGGTGGCCTTTTCTCCAAGACGGAGATGTCAGAGGTGCTGACTGAGATCCTTAAAGCAGACCCCAAATTTGACAAAGACTCTTTTCTCAAACAGTGTGAGAAAGACATCATCCCAAACATATTGGAGGTGAAATACTGCACTCATTTATACCATAAACTGTTGCACTAACTATAAGTTACTCATGATAAGATGGACGATAAATGTAATTAATGGTAATTTAAGGGCTGTTAGTAGTCTCTCTAGTTAGCGTAGCTTCATGCAGTAATGACCTCATGTTGGTCTACAGTGCCTAAGCTTGTTTAGAAAAGTCCTTTAATCAATGATTATCAACACAGTGTTGTTCATTCTGCAGGCAATGATTCGTGGAGAGTTAAATGTATTAAAGGACTGGTGCTATGAAGCGGTAAGTCATACACAAGCAACATTTGATTGATTCTCCGACCATTGACTTTGTCTAATGACTATGTTGGTTTCTGTTGTGTCCGTCCCCAGACATACAGTCAACTTGCCCATCCCATCCAGCAGGCGAAAGGTTTGGGGTTGCTATTCCAGTCCAAAGTCCTTGACATTGATAACATTGATGTAAGTGTTCATATCCAAACACTAGCATTCACTCATACAAACACAGATTTTTTTGAATGTGCTTTTTCCTTGCCTTGCTCTTGGTTCTAGTTGGCCATGGGGAAGATGATGGACCAAGGCCCAGTGCTGATCATCACCTTCCAGGCCCAAGTCGTCATGGTGATTCGTAGCCCCAAAGGGGACATAGTGGAAGGAGATCCGGTCAGTCCATTTAAAATTGTGGATTCCAATCAGAGATATTACAGTCTCTCTTGTTTATTGTGGTTAATTGGTTCCAAACCCAACAGTGAGAAGTGAATTTCCCTGTAGGAAGTAAGATTCAGTATTTATAAGTGGAATATTTTTATAGTTGAAGCCTAGATAAACTGTTTATGACCTTCTAAATATATATATATATATTTATTTATTTATTTATTTATTTATCACTGTAGACATGAAATAACACCTTTACACTTTTATTACCCATTATAGTAGGCATAATATGACATCTGAGACAATAAGTCTTAACACTGTCAATTGCGTTGACAACGTACTTCCTGCTGTCGCTATTGTTTATCAATGTAAAGTTGCTAACACACAGAAGGCTTGATTTTGCTCCAAAATGTATGGAAAAATCAGCAGACGATCAATTATCGGACGATTGAAGGACATAAGGCTGGACAGACTATACGTGACATGCTCAATGTCAGGAGTACTTTGACACTTGGATAGTGGATAGCAGTACGAAAGTATGCCGCTTGCTGAAATAGTCGTGATGGTGCATGACATGCGGCAAGTGTTTCAAAATACAATAACATTTTCTAAGAAAACAAGTGGTGTCCTTCCATTAGCTGAGCTCAGGAAGAAGGAGAAAGACGTGCTTACAGAGAACTTGAACCAGGTTCCTATAGTGACCTTAAATCATCATTACCATATTTATGCAGACATGCTGTTGTGTGATGTTATTGAAAATCATACTATCTCTGAAGTTGTGCTCTTCTCCCTCTTAACAGGAGAAAGTGCTGAGGATGATGTATGTTTGGGCGCTGTGTCGTGACCAGGAGGAGCTGAACCCCAATGCAGCGTGGAGACTCCTGGACATCTCTGCCTCCAGCACTGAGCAGGTTCTCTAAACGGGAAACAAAGAGAAGAAGAGAGGGAGATGGTGAAAAGAGACACACAAATTGGAGATAAGCGCAGAAGGAGCAAGGATGAGGGTGAAACACTCTCACACATATAATATATACACAAAATTTTGCGTATTTATGCCCACTTCCTTCTTTTGCCGTCACCACTCAAAGACTTGATGTGTAGGTTCATAAAAATATACAATGAGCTGTTGGTTTCCAGGAACATTTCATTGAAAACAATGATGGAACCTACATTAGTGTGAACTTCACACTATAGGGTGCTACGCTCTGGAAACTTAAGAGTTCCAGGCATAACCATGTCTGTTAACGCTCCATCTAATAAGGCTTGTGAATTGTGTAACAGAAGGGATGTCTCTATAGGTACTGTCAAACTAATTTATGTGCAAGATTTTTACAAAATAGGCCAAAAAACGAGGGTAGTGTACATTATTACATGTTGAAATACATAAATGCATTCACAGTGGATCATAAGTTTAGTCAAATAACATGTAGATATTTTTTTTTGTACTATACACAACAGCGTGAGTGCATATTGTTAATATATGGGAGCACATTGACGTACCTTTGTGTCATGAAGGCAGCTTCACTGAGGATCACGTTGCATTTCCTGTCTTCTTGAGATGATGATCATATTTTATATTAACTTGCCATTCCCTTTTTAATACGTCTAGTCCTTTGTTCTTGCATTTCAATCCAAACGGAACATGCTATCACGTTTACTGTTTTTTTTAAGAAGACACTTATCCTAAATTCATGTGCTTCTGCAGCATAAACTCTTAATGGTCTGCCTTGATTTTTCTCTTTGTTTACTTGACATGCCACTGTACAATGAAACGCATGTATCGCCATAGTTTGTACTCATATCAACAACACACCGAGATGCCATTTTTGCTGTTTTTTTTGGATTGACCAGCAACAGTCTCCAACTAGACATGCACAAGTAATGCGTTGTTGCCTAACAAGAATCGATCCATCACCCTTGTTGGATTTATTTGCAAACCCGCTGACATTCAAAGGAGGAAGACATGGCCAAACAGGAGGGTGTACACGTGATCTAACAGCCTTTCCTCTCCATGGAAGCATTTAAAACATTCATCTTGTATGTCATTCTCCCATTGTGTACAGTGTTTTGATGGCATGCATACAGATGAAGCATATAGTCAGTGTTTAATAATCAAAATGGGCCAAAAAGATGTCTTTCCAGCTGCATTATTTCTTTTGGCGCCCACTGGAGATAATGAACAGGCCACATGTGTCCTTTTTGTTTTTCCTCATTTCAAAGCTGACACACTTTGATGGATGTGTATGGATCTAGCCATTGACTCGTCTTGCTAAACCTATGGATTTGGGAGTATTGGGATAATAGATCAGCCTTTAAATAACACATGCCAGTAGATTCACACACACAGGGCCAATATATGGGGAAGCTCATCCCGTAGCTGTCTGTTGTGATGGATGGCAATGGAGATCCTCAGAATGACTAACCTCTATTGCAAAGTCGCTGCATGAACAATGGCCCTTTTCTAGCATCTTAGCTGTATGTTGGAGTGTGAACTGTAAGAGCACCGAAAGTACCTTGCATTGTGAGTGTCCCGCAGCCCTGAGCAATAAGTACTTTGTATTGTGAATGAATGAATGAATGAATGATTTGAATGAGGTTGGACGCTCCAACACAATGGAAAAAGCTGGAGGCAATGCATGTTCTTTGTGGCATGTTATCCTTTGTATATAAAACCACATCCTGTACTCCATGCTACTATAGATCTGGTGGAAACGTCACATTATTATGTAAGCAGATGTTGGAATATCCTGAAGCTGGCTCCTGATGATCATTTTTGATTTGATGGTTTGCCTGAAAGAATCTGAGCGGAATCAAGCGGCGACGTGAGCTAATACAGTTTGCACTCAGACTGCTACTGTATAACAATATTAAAGAAATGTTGAAGAAAAAAAGCAAGGTGTGTCTCAAAGTTATGACCTAGCTTGACTTTTTAGCATGATGTGAACAAATAGCATGAAATGAATTTGGATTTCATAAGCACACATGCTGGAGTGGTTCAGTTATGAACCCAGCGGGCGTCCTACTGGAGAGCTGCTCACTGTGATTTGATTACAAAGCCCTTCAGGACCCTGTTACAATTAGATGAATATTAATTAAACCTTGAGGGAGAGCACAGGTGTGGCATTTGTTGTTGTTGTTGTTCGAGCTCCATGCAACCCGTCCCTGTGTTTGTACAGTTTTAATTGTACCAATTAATTAGGTCTCACAGTGAGTACCTGCAGCTTAGCTTGAGCCACATGGCGGCCGCTCCACGTGTTTTGTTCCACATCCAGATTATGTCATGTATGTGCCTATGCAACTGGGCTCAAGCTGTGACCGAATCATATTATGCAACCTAAAGAAAATATGTCGCAGCTCTTAGTGCGACCCAAGTTTCCTCGACACCATTTAATGTACAATAGGCATTCCTCTATCAAGTATCAATCCTTATTTATAAATCTAATATATTTGTAGTCTGGGCATAGAAAATGTAAATATGGAAAAACACCCCCATGTGCAGGTCATGTTGCCAGCTTGTTTGTTGAAAGTTTATCTTAAATACTTTTGGTGGGGCGAATGTGGCCCCCAGGCGGTAGCTTTCCCACCCCTTATGCAGACTCACATGATAGCATTGGGAGAGCCACACTATCACTAAGTACATACAGCCTGCGGTGGCTGTTCAGTGTAACATTACTGACACCTAGTGACCAGTGTAGAATACTACTTAACTTTTATTTAAATGCATCTTCTGAATGCCTTATATTTGCATTTTACTGTAGTAATTATTTTATTAATTTTTATTCTTGAAAATGCTTAGCTGAAGCCAGACATACTTAAGTTTGCTTATATATGCTTAAAATTGCTGCCTTTACAATGGTAATACTTAGTTTTTATTGATAGTAAGTAGTAATTTAATAACATGTTTACTGTTGTGGTTGTCTTTTGCAGTGGTACCGTGGTATGAAAAAGTGTTTTCCCCCTTCCTGATTTCATTTTTTTTTGCATGTTTGTCACACTTAAATGGTTCAGCTCATCAAATTAAATATTAGTCAATGACAACACAACTAAGCACAAATGCAACATTTTTAAATGAATCTTTTTATTATAGAAGTACACCAAATATCCAAACCTACATGGCCTTGTGTGGAAAAAGTGATTTTCCGACTTGTGTTGTAAACAAAGAATAAGAGTCTAAAGGTGACTCTATGGTTGTTATTTCAAGTCTACAGGACCCTAATATTGTAAAAAAATGTATTTACAAAGACTTAACAGGTTTTATATGCTCTAACCACAAAAATATTAAATTAACATTAAATCCTATATTGTGGAAATTTAATTTATTGCAGTCGAGTCTGGAATCAAATCAAAACTAAGAATTAACATAAGGTGACAAGAAATATTTCAATATTGAACAAAGCAAAATTTGTTCTCAATCAGAAATCACTCCACACTCTTTATTGCTCTCTGGTTCTACCATATCTTACTTATTGTGTGGAAATATGGGCTAATAACTATAAAAGCAATCTTCACTCGCTAAATGTACTGCAAAAAAGGTCAGTAAGGATAATTCATAATGCCACCGATAGAGAACATACTAACTCCTTATTTCTAAAATGACAAATACTTCAACTTGCTGATATAGTTCATCTTCAAACAGCTAAAATAATGCATAAGGCTAAAAATAAGCAATTAGCTAAAAATGTCATCCAATACTTCTCTACAAGAGAGGAGAAATATGATCTCAGGGAAGAAGTACATTTGAAATACTTCTATGCTAGGACTACGTTATGCTAGCCATAGCATTTCAGTATGTGGAATCAAACTATGGAATGGATTGAGTAAGGAAATCAAACAATGCACAACGATGAGCCAATTCAAGAAACAATACAAGCAGTTGATGTTTGCTAAATACAAGGATGAAGAGTCTTGAACCAGTCATGATGTGCTATATATATCACTATATTGACACTTACTATGGTACCCATTATGGCATTGGATGATCATATCACCTCCTACTTCCGTACAGGACAAAAAAATTGTAAAATAAAAAAAAAAACAAAAAAAAAACCTTAAACTGTATTATGGAAAGCAGGAAGTGAACAAATGTAACAGTTACTGATTGTAAAAGTACCAGATGGAGGGGTAGGATTTAATAAGCTTTGCTTCTTCCTACTCCTTTTGGACATGTGGAACTGGGAACTGATTATGGGATGCACTCAATTGTAATCTGATGCATGTTCAAATGAAATAAAACCATTACCAACTAACCGCTATAAACGAGGAACAACGAAGTCACACTGACTTACGAGGGTCATCTGCTCGAGGCTAGCGGCTTCTTGTTTCCAAAACAAGTCATCCATATGCTTATCACCTGATTCAAATAGTCGTGTGTCTAGGCATGTGAATCTGTACTTCACTGCCTCTGTCATGTTTAGACATTTAAGTTATTCTTGAAATGTATCTTTTCACAAAAATCAGTTTTTCCTCTCGTTTTCAGTTAGGAACTGATATTTTCCTGAAACTTACCTATGTTTTACTGCTGATTACTAAAAAACAGAAAAAGGTACAAAGAAACATTTTTTCCCCATGAAAGACGGGAGTCTGTTTCTTGGGCAGTTCCATGTTTATTATATAGCCATAGAACATAAAAATAAACAAATATACCTAATGTTCACCTAATGTTGATTCAGCTCTTGTATTTGATGGGATTTACTGTACCTAATGTTGTGGCTGACTTGTGTTCATTTTCCAGTGTTTAAGTCTCTTACTGGCTTACCAGAGTACATAAGGTCAACCAGTGTTGCCCTCCCCCACCTGGTAATGGTAAGGACATGTGCACCACCTTCTGCTTTCATTGCTTTTTCATTATGACATCATGATGAGCACGGATAAAGACACTGGTGATGAATGCGGACCCCATGCCCCATGCACAGTCCTCTTACATAATGCAAAAGCTTCACCCTGCTCTCGGCGTTTTCCTCTTTCTGGAGAAAAGAATATATGTGGCATCCAAAGGAGAAAAGTCCCGTGGAGGAGGAGGCTGAGATGGGGCGGATCCCTCAAAGTGAGGAGACTTTATAAAGCCCCCCTACACAGGCTCAAATCGCCTCTTGTGAGCCAGCTAAGAGCTGACCGTGGTGCTGAACATCTTCACCGTCCATCAGATGTCCTTACGTGTGAGTAAGTATTCCTACTTCATAATACTGCACTTTATAGCACAGATGGTCATTTTATGTAATCATTTCAAAAATCATTTCTCTGATCTGTTGTCGCAGGAAAGATATGCTTTCAGAAAATGAATATGATTGCCAGGAATGTTTTAAACTGAAGAGCAATGGCAAGAAACATGTTATAGGAGGAAAAAGAGTGAACTTTTCAGTGGCTAGAGTTATTTCAAAGTCAACGCAACACACACATTTAGCTACCAGTAGTAGTTAAATGTGTTGTGTGTTCACGTTTCATATCTTTTGCTAATATTTGGTCACTTTGGCAGCTTAACAACCAGCTCACAAGTTTACCACTTCAAATAATAGACTTAAACCAGAGGCAGTATTACAGAGTATTGCAGATTCCTGGTGTGTGAGGACTAAGTCTGAACCCTATAGTCCAGGCGACTCGCAACTCATTTTTCATTGTCTGTGTAGAATTAAAATAAAATAATAGAGCAAAAACCCAGTGTAACGAGAACAAACGTTGATACTAACGATAATGGAATGGCCTTTATTGTCATTATACAAGATGTACAACGAGATTGGAGAGCTTCTCCTTTCAGTGCAGTGGTCAAGTTAAAAAAAAGTATATAAAAGTAGAGTAAAAAAGACAATTTAACAAGATATATACAAGGTATCCAAAATATACACATAGTATTGCACACACAAAGCCTTGCAGTTGCACTCAAAATTATTCATTTTCATTGTTTTCATATGCAAAATATACAAATATTGAATAGTATAGATGACCAAACTTAATAAATAGCGACCATTTCTCACATTTGATTCACTGACACATTGGTTTTGATTTGTAGATTTATTGTAAACTAATTAATATAATTTCAAATAGGGATTGTGTAGAGTGCAAATGTGCGTCTGTGTTTTTTGGAGCCGAAAATGGTTTGGTTGATATCATGTTTTATTATTCATTCATTTTCTACCGCTTTTTCCTCACGAGGGTTGCGGGGGGGTGCTGGGGCCTATCCCAGCTGTCTTCGGGCGAGAGGCAGGGTACACCCTGGACTGGTGGCCAGCCAATCACAGGGCACATATAGACAAACAACCATTCACACTCACATTCATACCTGTGGCCAATTAACCTAGCATGTTTTTGGAATGTGGGAGGAAACCGGAGTACCCGGAGAAAACCCACGCATGCACGGGGAGAACATGCAAACTCCACACAGAGATGGCCGAGGGTGGAATTGAACCCTCATCTCCTAGCTGTGAGGTCTGCGCGCTAACCACTCGACTGCCGTGCCGCCTTATTCTAAACTAATTAATATAATTTTAAATAGGGATTGTGTAGAGTGCAAATGTGCGTCTGTGTTTTTTGGAGCCGAAAATGGTTTGGTTGATCTCACGTTTTATTAAAACTACAAAAAAAATCTAATTTTTAAAAAGTGCTTCAGTCCCCTTAAAGCAGGGGTCTCAAACACGCGGCCCGCGGGCCAAATGTGGCCCACAGGACACTAGTTTGAGGCCCCCGCCTTGATATGTTGTAAATAAAAAGAGTATAAATGTGACTATAGTCGTGTTTTGTCATGTCTACAGGGCTCTAATAATGCTTTGTTCATTTTAATCTGAAAAAAATTATTTGTCTACCCACCAACTATATGTGGTTTCTTAAGTTTTTATTATTTGCTGTTTTATTATTATTATTATTATTATATTTATTTATTTATTACTGATTGATTATTTTCTTTTCTTGATTTGTTTATTTATTTTTCATCTTATTTTGTGTAGAAAAATAAAAATTAAGATATTTGAGAACAGTGGAATGTTTTATCAGAGCTTTTCTTGTAGAAAATTGGAACCAAAGCCAAGTTTATTAATTTTTCTGTTTTTAATAAATGCGTTTTTTTTGGTTTTTTTGGGAAAACCTGACACAACCCAGTCTCACCCAGACCCTAGCTCCAGTGACCCCCAGGTAAATTGAGTTTGAGACCCCTGCCTCAAAGTGTGTAAACACACAGAAGTGTTATTTTGTAGCGCGCACAGAGCTGCGTGATTTTCAGATATTGTGTGATTAACTCATTTATTTGTGCCTAGTGCCAATGAGACATCTTGTCACGTCTATCGATCTATCTGGTTGAGTAGGACACAGCTGTTGCTGAGAATTGATTTGTTTATTGATTTTCATTAGCATTAGCTTTGTTGTAAGTGGGCCGTCCCTGCTGACTTGTGCTTGCTGTGTAAACTTTGCGCTCCCTTCATGGCCGTGTATTGACTAACCAGTCTGTGGTGTTCATTAAGCTACATGCTGTGTACCTGATCTGACTGCGCTCCATTTGATAATTAATCCTGATGCAGGCAGTCTTCATGTCACCTGTTAAAGCTTCACCGGACCCTTTAACTCCTATCATTTGGAGAGCTATCAATGCGTCTGTGTGAGGAGAGGTAGTTAGGTTGGGAGACAAAGCATCCTGGAATAGAATATGCTGACTGGGAAGTGCTCCCTGCAACCCAGGAAACGTCTCCGTGCTCCACGGCCCATTAAAGAGGTTATGGAGGAGAGTGTTTCTGCGCTGCGACTCTCTGAGGCTCCCTGCACATTTTTTTCTCCTCCGTCATCACTGTGTGATTTATTTATCTTCTGCTTTGCCGCGCTCCGGTTCATGACAGGGACAAACTGCATGCCTTGTCTTATTTAGGGACGAGTCCTGTCATAGTTTGAATGAAGACAAACAACAGCATGGTGGGCTGCTTTAAATTTCTCATCAAATGGTCGGTGAGTCGTTCAGCATGAGACTTCACAACTGAAACGAAATTACTTGGACACATGTTGCTAGGCAGAGTTCATAGGGATGCATAATAACTTCCCTAAAGGCCAATTAAAAACATGGTATGGCCCGGTCAGACCCACTAGGCCAGGGTTGTTGCTGGCCAAATACGTGAATATCATCATCTTCACCATTTGGTCCTGTCTTGACAATTAGATGATCTTTGACTATCTAGCGTTTTTGCAGTAGGAGCTTCTGTTGCATATGTTGATATTTCCCTAGTGTTTTTGCAGTAGTTCCTCAAAAACATTGGCGTGCTCCTATCATATTACCAACATCCTACTCACACTTAAATGTTTCATATCATCAAACAAATTTAAATGAGTCCAAACCTACATAGCCCTGTGTGAATAAGTCACCCCCCCCTGTTAAAATATAACTGAGATTGGCATCTATCAATCGAGAAAAGCTTATAAAGCCATTTCTAAAGCTTTGGGTCTCCAGCAAACCACAGTGAGAGCCATTAACCACAAGTGGTGCCAACCAAAATGACCCTAAAAGCACAGCAATGATTCTTCCAAGAGGTCACAAAAGACCCCACAACAACATCCAAAGAATTGCAGGCCTCGCTTGCCTCAATTAAGGTCAGTGTTCATGACTCCACCATTAGAAAGACACTAGCATCTTAAGAAAATACTTTTTAGAAGGTGTCTGTCCCATTACAGCGGGCATGAAAGTAACACCACATTTAAAAAAAAAACATCATAGCAACAGTAAAATAGGATAGTGGTAGTATGATGTCTGGGGCTGTTATGCTGCTTCAGGACCTGAAAGACCTCCATAAATGGAACCATGACTTCTGCAGTCTACCAAGAAATCCTGAAGGAGAATATCTGGAGAATGTTTTGTTCATGACGTTTAACTGAAGCCAACTTGGGTTCTGCAGCAGGACAATGATCCAAAACACACCAGCAAGTCCACCTCTGAATGGCTGAAGAAAAACCAAATGAAGACTTTGGAGTGGCCTAGTCAAGGTCCTGACCTGGATCCTATTGAGATGCTGTGGCATGACGCAACACATGACATACATGCATGCATATAATAACACATACATACATACATACATACATACATACATACATACATACTATAACACATACATACATACGTACATACATACTATAACACATACATACATACGTACATACATACAATAACACATACATACATACATACATACATACATACATACATACATACTATAACACATACATACATACGTACATACATACTATAACACATACATACATACGTACATACATACAATAACACATACATACATACATACATACATACATACATACATACATACATACATACAATAACACATACATACATATGTACATACATACAATAACACATACATACATATGTACATACATACGTAGATACATACACATGTACATACATACGTACATACATACGTACAATAACACATACATGCATACATACATTGTAACTGATCATACAATGTATGTATGTACGTACATAACATGTACATAACATACATACAATAACACATACATACATACGTACATACATACTATAACACATACATACATACGTACATACATACTATAACACATACATACGTACGTACATACATACATACATACATACAATAACACATACGTACATACATATGTACATACATACAATAACACATACATACACATGTACATACATACGTACATACATACATACATACAATAACACATACATGCATACATACATTGTAACTGATCATACAATGTATGTATGTACGTACATAACATGTACATAACATACATACAATAACACATACATACATGCATACATACATACATTGTATGTAGCATGTATGTATGTTATGTATGTATGTATGTTTGTAGGTGTTATTGTGTGTATGTATGTATGTTATGTATGTATGTGTGTATGTGTGTATGTGTTAGTGTTTGTATGTATGTATGTATGTATGTATGTATGTATGTATGTATGTATGTATGTATGTATGTATGTATGTATGTATGTATGTATGTACGTATGTATGTATGTATGTACGTACGTACGTACGTACGTACGTATGTATGTATGTATCTCATTCCAAGTTATCCCAAACGCTTGATTGCAGGTGTCCTAGGGTGGCCTAAGAAGTTATATGCTTTAGGGGACAATCCATTTTTCACACATGGCTTTGTAGGTTTAGGTTTCTCCCTAGATAATCATTTTGTGTTCAGTTGTGTTGTCATCAAATAACAGCTAAATGAGTTTGATGATCTGATAGAAGTGGGACGAACATGCAAACTCATTTATTCATTCATTTTCTACCGCTTTTCCTCACGAGGGTCGCGGGGGTGCTGGAGCCTATCCCAGCTGTCTTTGGGCAAGAGGCGGGGTACACCCTGGACTGGTGGCCAGCCAATCACAGGGCACGTATAGACAAACAACCATTCACACTCACATTCATACCTATGGACAATTTGGAGTGGCCAATTAACCTAGCATGTTTTTGGAATGTGGGAGGAAACCGGAGTACCCGGAGAAAACCCACGCATGCACGGGGAGAACATGCAAACTCCACACAGAGATGGCCGAGGGTGGAATTGAACCCTGGTCTCCTAGCTGTGAGGTCAGCGCGCTAACCACTCAATCGCTGTGCAGCCCCAAACATGCAAACCAGGGGTCTCAAACTTGCGGCCCGCGGGCCAAATGCAGCCCGCAAGACGCTAGTTTGAGGCCCCCACCTTGATACCAAAGTTTAATGTTGAAATGACAGCTTAAAGCTGTGTGCACACCGGACACAATTAACATGATTCTGCCCCGCCCATACTGTTACCCTACCCTGTTACCCCGCCCTGTTTTGCTTTGGATTAGCAATGAAGCTAAAGGCTTATGACGCTGGGTACAAATAAATGCAGGAAATGATTTGGAATAAAAGGGAAAATACACGTCAAGATAAAGCATCTCATCAAACATGTTGTTAAAGTTACCACGCTGCTCCCAGATGGAACTGAGTACGATGCTAACTTGCTAATTGGCTAAAATTATTAAGTTTCATTAATGTTCATGTTAAAGGTTAAATAACTGTTAATACTGTACATTTGAATCTGAAAAAAATAATTTCTCTACCAACTGTATGTGGTTTCTTATGTTTTTCTTATTTGCTGTTTTATTATTATTTTACTTATTTATTACTGATTGATTGATTTATTGTCTTTATTCTTAATTTGTTTATTTATCAATTTTTGTCTTATTTTGTGTATAGAAAAATAAAAATTAAGATATTTGAGAACAGTGGAATATTTTATCAGATATTTTGTAGGGGATAGCAGAAGCAAAAGCATTGAAGATTGATTTTTTTTCCAGTTTTTAATAAATGCGTTTTGTTTTTTTTTTTTGAAAACCTGATGCGGCCCGGCTTCACCCAGAACATAGCTCCGGTGGCCCCCAGGTAAATTGAGTTTGAGACCCCTGATGCAAACTTTAGAATAAAAAAAAAAATAGTATTAGAAAAGATCAATGGCGCCATCTGGTGTGGGGCACCAACACGGAGTTGTGTTCTATATAAAATATGTATTAAGAAAAATAGCACCATCTGGTGAGGAGAGAGAGCCACGGAACAGGAAGTTAGACATTAAAGAAATGTGACAATGAAGTTACTGCTCTGTATTAAATATAAACTATGTCTTGGAAAGTCAATGTGTCCTGTGACTGACTGGTGAGCAGGCCAGCACAAAGCTCACCTGTGACAGAATAAGCAGTACAGAAAGAAAGACCCCGCCCCAAAACTGCACTGACAATTCAAGTACTTTAAATGTGGAATTATTCCCCAAAGTGCCACATAAACATTTGACATAACAAATGTAAATATGAACTATAAAATATAATTGTACAGAAGCTTCAACGTACTGTGTATTCCCCAGCCTGCTGATCAGCTCATTAGTTTGTGTTCCTAATTGCTTTGTGTTATTCCCGGTGGAACAATTTCCTATCACAATGTCATCTTCATATTCCCCAGGATCAGCGTGCAGCGCCATGACACTGTGCAGTGAATAAAACAAGTTGACTGAATAAAAGCGGCAATATGAGCAACACAAACTACTGGGTTGTGGATTATGACCTCTCCTCCCCGGCTCCACCAAGCTTCGCCAGGGCCCCGACGTTGCTGCAGCCCACGGCGGGACACCCTGACCAGGCCACGGCTCTGTGCTTTGTGGGCCTCCTGGTACTCCTGTTACTCTTCCTGCTGGTTCGCTGCGTGCGGATCCTGTTAGACCCTTACAGCAGCATGCCGGCGTCGTCGTGGACTGACCACAAGGAGGGTCTGGACAAGGGCCAGTTTGACTACGCCCTGGTGTGACGTGAAGACGGAAGCTAAGTGTATCATATCAGTTAGCAGGAATACATCAATGTAGATCATTTTGGAACATCTTTTTCTCTGTGCAGCTCAACCAAAATGTGTGATTTTATCTTTTGAAATATTACTGTAGATTTCTGTGTGAATTGTTCAGGTGATCCTCAGGTAAAATTGGAATTGACCAAAGCATGTAGCGTTGATGGAGTTTTCTAAAAAGTTGCTTTTGTATCTTCCATTTGCTCGTCCCTTTAAGAAGCCTATAATGCTCACGGTGGAGTTCAACTGTGATGAAAATACAACAATATGTAAAATAATATTTGAACTGCACTGCATCATACTATACTGAGATCTGTTTCTAGTATTCATAGCTAAATACTGCACTGCATTAAAGGGGACCTGTTATGCTTTTTCCACCTTTCTGACCTATAAATGTTCTTACAATGTTGACATTTGCAGGAAGAGGTGCACAATCTGGAAGATCTAGAAAGATTTCTGTGCGGGTTATCATGTGCCCTTGCTTTGTAGGAGTCCACAAAATAGGTCCCCTTTAAAAAAAAGAGCATTTGTCATACTGGATCTGGTTAGATATTAGGTGATCCTGTAATCTAATTCTCTTTGCCTTCAGTCCTTAATGAGTGCACCAGCTGAATATGTTGAATAGTGCCTGTAGGAAGATGTCACTGCTGCTTTTTGACACTTTTTGTAGACCCCCCCCCCCTTGAAGCCCTATGCAACGTGACCCTGACAGATGTTTGTAGGGAGTTTATAATTGTAATGATGAATAAAATCTGTTTAGTAAGAAATACTGAACTGACTGTCTGTGCCATATGTGTGGGTGGGTGTTTTTTTCAGTTTTCAGTTTATTTCAGTTTATTTTCAATTTACTACAGTATGAGGTACATTATAAAAAAAAAAAACTGTAATATGGAAAGCAGGAAGTGAACAAATGTAACAGTTACTGATTGTAAAAGTACCAAAGGCCATGTGGAACAGTGAACTGATTATGGGATGCACTCAATTGTAATCTGATGCACGTTCAAATGAAATAAAACCATTACCATTACCATTACCATTACCATTACCATTACCATTACCATTACCATTACCATTACCATTACCATTACCATATTAGGATGGTTTAAAGCAAAACAAATCAACCAAGTAATGGATTGGAGGTCACATCAGCTTCAAGTGAAACAGTATTTCCTCTGAATTATATATAAAAATGATACATTTTACCACTGATGTACAGGAAACGTCATGTCATGATTGGCACTAGCTTATCCATCCATCCATCCATTTTCCTCCGCTTATCCGGGTCCGGGTCGTCCAGACTTCCCGGTCCCCGGCCACCTCCTCCAGCTCCACCGCAAGGACACCAAGGCGTTCCCAGGCCAGCTGTGAGACATAATCCCTCCAGCGTCCCTCCTAGGTCTGCCCTGGGGCCTTTTCCCAGCTGGGCATGCCTGGAACACCTCACCAGGGAGGCATCCGGACTAGATGCCCGAGCCACCTCAACTGACTCCTCTTGATGTGAAGGAGAAGCGCTAGGAGGCACTAGCTTACATAACATGAAATGTTTAGGCTTCTATTCTCTTATATATTGTCTGTCTATTGTTTTTTTTTTTTTACTGTACGGTATAGTTCAATTCTCTAATAATTCTCTAATAATTCAGCCAAAGTAAGCAAATACAGATTTTAATAGTCAGGAAGAAATCTGATACACATATGAACCAATATTACACTTTTAAGCTGATATCAGGTTGATATTCATCAGTAATGATAACCATTGGACATCCCTAAATACTGAACTATATGTATATATACTTGATATGCATTATACCTACATGGAGGTGTCAGTCATTTTCTACCGCTTATCCTCACGAGGGTCGCGGGAGTGCTGGAGCCTATCCCAGCTGTCTTCGGGTACACCCTGGACTGGTGGCCAACCCTAACCCTAAAACCCTAAATATCAATTCAAAATAAAAATAATATTGTTATATATGACACTCATTTGCTATGTCTCCTATAACACAAAGCAAAGATGTGCTCCCTTATGCACTAAAACTGTGCAAGTAAAGAGCTCTCTGTTGTGTATCTGGCAGCCACAGAGGGTTTGGATTGTAAAAAAAAAAAAAAAAAAAGGCCACCCCCTCATTAGTGTGGCAAATGAACTAATTTGAGCTTCAGCGACTTGGGACAATTGACCTCCAACAGAGGCTTCTTCCATAGCGTTCATCCCCAAATGATCCCAAACAAAACACTCTCCACCCACACATGCAAACAAGGTCAAATCCCGGAAATCATCTTTTCACATGCACATGCACATTCACAATAATACATTTTCACACACACACACACACACACACACACCAGCCAGGTGCTTGCTATACCTGAATATGCTAAACCAAATGCCTTTATTTATCACAGCCTCCATGGAGATAGAGTACATGCAAATTATTTCCAAGTGCTCACAAGCCAGAACACACGAGTAGGATGGAGTTGAGCTAATGCGTGACACACCTGCGTAAATGGCAACGTGCGTGACAAAGATAAGCTTATTTGCATGACAGTAGTGATATGATCCAAACGCACACTGGAGGCTCGATCTCTTCTGCTGACAAATACCATTAGCTGTTCGGAGAATGGTATGAGGAAAATATGGGTCTATATATATATATATATATATTTCCTATCAAACCTTTATAGAAAGGTGTTATTGTTGGGTGACTAGAAAGAATAAGTCTAGTAAGTAAAGTGCTTCCTGCCTTTGTTTTCGTACTTCCTGACCCACCACTATCCGAGTGTTAAAACACAGAAGCATGAACTGGGCTTGGGTTTAGTCATGCATTATTTTACGCACTTCCTGCATGCCGTGCCTATCCAGTTTTATCAAACTTGACGTTTCTACAGTAGCGTAGATATTGCCATGGTAATATATATATTTTGTACGTGTTTCTCGTTCTAATGAATACGTTTTCCCGTTCTAACTTGTAATATCACGTTCAAGCGAGATAGTATTCTCATTTTAAAGTGATGATTTTCTAAAGGAGATATGTATCATGTTATAGCGAGATAACTATCTAATAAAAATCTGAATCTTATTATGTTATAACAAGAAATATATGTCGTATACGTATGAGAAAATTATCATGTTAGAACAAGAATTTTTTTTACTGTGTGGACTCTTGTTCTCAACATGAACTATCTAATAGAAGCATTGTGATAATTTTCTCACATATTTTTTTTATAAGAAAATCATCACGTTAGAATGAGAAAACTATCTCGTTATCACGCTACAAGAAGAAAATGAGATAATAAATAAATAAAGAATTTTATCTAATGATAACAAGAAAGTTAACTCGTTTATATGAGAAAATTATCACATTAGAACAAGAAAAATATTACATTTTAAGTTAAATTTCTTTAAATTCCCATGATACGCAAGTGTTGAACTGCCATGGTAAAGCTATTTTCTCATTCGAACAAGAAAGTTTTCCAAAATTAAGTTTAGTTTTCTCGTTCTAACGTGATGGTTTTCTAATAACAAGGAAATATGTATCACTTTTAACTATGGAATAGAAATGAGAAGTGTATCACGTTAGAACGAGAAAGTTATCTCGTTCATATGAGAAAATTATCACGTTAGAATGAGAAAACTATCTTGTTATCACGTTACAAGGAGAAAACAAGATAACCCATCTAATAAAAAATAAAGAAAGAATTTTAGCAAATTATAACAAGAAAGTTAACTTGTTTATATGAGAAAATTATCACGTTAGAACAAGAAAAATATTACATTTTAAGTTAAATTTCTTAAAATTCCCATGATACCCATACAAGTGTTGATCTGCCATGGTAAAGCTATTTTCTCATTCTAACGAGAATGTTTCCGTATCAGAATGAGATAGTTTTCTCGTTCTAACGTGATGGTTTTCTAATAACAAGGAGATATGTATCACTTTTAACTATGGAATAGAAATGAGAAGTGTATCATGTTAGAACGAGAAAGTTATCTCCTTCATATGAGAAAATTATCATGTTAGATCGCGAAAAATATTCCTTATTAAATATCTTACAGTTCCCATGATACAGAAGCATAGAACGGCGATGGTAAAAAATATTTTTTGGAAGTGTTTCTCGTTCTAACGGGATAATATCACGTTCAAAGTGATGATTTTCTAATACGATACTCTATATATCATGTTAGAACAAGAAAACTATCTAATAAAAACGAGACTTTTATCACGTTATAACAAGAAAGTTTTCTCATTCATATGAGAAAACAATCTCGTTTGAACGTGATATTATCACGTTACATAGAGAAACACTTTAAAAAAAATGTAAAAAATGTACCATTGCTGTTATATGATTTTGTATCATGGGAACTGTAAGAAATTTTATGTTCTGTAATTATAAATTAATTAATTATAAATTCTATTTCTTACAGTTCCCACGATACAGAAGCATAGAACATGGACGATAAAAGACATTTTTTTGGAAGAGTTTATCATCACATTCAAATGAGATAGTTTTAGTTTTATGTGATTGAAAATTGTAATAAAATCAACTAGAAAGCAATAAATGAAAACAGTTCTTTTTTTTTAACTTTATTTTATTTTGAAATGAAAAGTCCTCCACTTCCTTTCTGCACCGACTTGACGTGATGTTGGGCCAGGCTGCAGCACACACACACACACACACACACACACACACGAAAGCAGGCTGCCGACAGGAGTTGACTGGGTGGATTTTACTGGACATCACACACAGGTGAGTTCATTCATAAAACGTTCATTTTAATTCAAAGAAAAAAACATAAAGTGCAGGAAATGATAAGTGTAAGTTTTCTCCAAAATTACATTAACCCAAATAATGAATTCTATGTATTTGTAAACTTTTACTGATATTTCTATGGTGTATTTGAGTGTAAAATAAATGTATTATATTCACCATTCAAGTGCATTTACTGCATAATGTATGTATTTCTTATGCATTGAAAAGGAATGTTTTAGTTTATTTTGTATATTCACAGTAAATGTGTGTCATATTTTGCTATTCTTTTCTCTTTTGCTGCAATGCAAACAATGCGTGAGCTTATCTTATTATTACATTGTTGTTGTTTGACTGTCATAAATAATAAGACATGTCCTTGGGCCCAAATATACAGTATAATACATGACGTCATGCAATGAACGAATCATAAACAGAATCTCCTTCCACAGCCAAATGGATTTGCTGCCTGATTTGTGGAGGCAGGACTACTGGCTTCCTCCCGGTGTGACCTGGAAGGACATGAACCAGCTGTCCGATTCCGAGCGACCTCTGCCCCGAGACCTCCTGGTAGCGTTGCCCCTGGCTTTGGGCTTTGTGCTCCTGCGTTATGTGTTTGAGAGGTACTTTGTTCCCGACTTAACTGGTTTTTAATGGATTGCTGGCTTACCACTTAACTGTACGCTCAACTAGAAGTGGAAAAAAAAACCTTTGCTTACATTCTCCTCGCATGAGGTTATCATCCGGCAAATATTTGTCTTAAAACGTCATGCGTTGTTTCCTGATTGTGAGCGAGCATCCAGGGCGTGTATCGGAGGATGAGCTGCAGGGCATTGAGCAGGTGTTTTGTCAGAACAAGCTTTGTTATCATCAGGGGAGGAAACCTTCGGGGGCCAGAACAAGAGGGGCTGTGCCTGTCTCAGCCATTTCATACCCAGTTGGTACGGTACATGGAATCCTGCTGGCTTTTCATGTTACATATGCTGCGACTCCAGAAGTACAATGGAAAGCATTGGAATAGTGACGTCTATTTATTTCTTCTTGTTGGAGACCAGCCTGCATGCTACTTTTAAAGTGATCTACCTCCTACTGTAAACATAGTAAATACTTATATTTACTGTATTTATAAATATTAACATACGTTTTTATTAGAAAATCATCACGTTAGAACGAGAAAACTATCTTGTTTGAGCGGGATATTATCACGTTAGAACGAGAAAACCAGATGACTATTTAATTTAAATGAGAATTTTAGTTATCTCGTTCATATGATAAAATTATCACGTTAGAACTAGAAAAATATACAATTTTAAATGAAATTTCTTAGAGTTCCCATGATGCAGAAGCATAGAACTGCAATGGTAAAAGACTTTTTTCGCGTATCTCGTTCTCGTTCTAATTCTCGTTCCAGTGGTACTATCACATTCTAACTATCTTGTTTGAGCGTGATATTTTCACGTTAGAACGAGACGACTATTTAATTAAAATGAGAATTTGAGTTATCTTGTTCATACGAGAAAATTATCATGTTAGAACTAGAAAAATATAAAATTTTAAATGAAATTTCTTAGAGTTCCCATGATGCAGAAGCATAGAACTGCAATGGTAAAAGACTTTTTTCGCGTATCTCATTCTTGTTCTAATTCTCGTTCCAGTGATAATATCACATTCTAACTATCTTGTTTGAGCGTGATATTTTCACGTTAGAACGAGACGACTATTTAATTAAAATGAGAATTTGAGTTATCTTGTTCATACGAGAAAATTATCATGTTAGAACTAGAAAAATATTACATTTTAAATGAAATTTCTTAGTGTTCCCATGATACAGAAGCATAGAACTGCGATATAAAAGACATTTTTTTGTGTTTCTCGTTCTAATTCTCATTCTACTGATAATATCACATTCAAACTTTCTTGTTTGAGTGTGATATTATCACGTTAGAATGAAATGACTTTTTAATTAAATTGAGAATTTTAGTTATCTCGTTCATATGAGAAAATTATCATGTTAGAACTAGAAAAATATTACATTTTAAATGAAATTTCTTAGAGTTCCCATGATACAGAAGCATAGAACAGCGATGTTAAAATACATTTTTTTGTGTTTCTTGTTCTAATTTTCGTTCTAGTGATAATATCACATTCAAACTATCTTGTTTGAGCGTGATATTATCACATTAGAATGAGAAAACCAGATGACTATTTAATTACAATGAGAATTTTAGTTATCTCGTTCATATGAGAAAATTATCACGTTAGAACAAAAAAAAATATTACATTTTAAATGAAATTTCTTAGAGTTCCCATGATACAGAAGCATAGAACTGCGATGGTAAAAGACTTTTTTGTGTTTCTCGTTCTAATTTTTGTTCTAGTGATAATATCACATTCAAACTAGATTGTTTTCTTGTTCCAACGTGATGATTTTCTAATAAGATATTGTGTGTATCACCTTTGTGTGTATCACCTTATAACGGGAAAACTATCTAATAAAAGCGAGGATTTTATCAAGTTATAACGAGAAAGTTTTCTCGTTGATATGAGAAAATTATCATGTTAGAGCGAGAAAAATAGCACATTTTAAATTAAATTTTTTACAGTTCCCATGATACAGACGCATAGAAGTGGGATGGTAAAATAATTTTTTTTGGAAGTGTTTCTCATTCTAATGTGATGATTTTCTAATAACAACCATATACACAGTCAAAAGTTTGGGATCACATTTCTTTGTTTTCTAAAGAAAAACAAATTTTCATGCATTTCACAAACATTTTTTTTCCATTTCACAAACAAAATGAATCAGATGATTTTCAAAGCACGATCAACATTTTTGCATAGAGGCCTACTATCAACAACTGTCAGTCCTCTGCATCAATCTCCTGGTATGGCTGCTAATCCCAGTTCATCATTTTATAAGGCTAATAGATTATTAGAAAAGCCATCTAAAAATCTAAACTAAAACTAAAATCTCTTACCATGCTGTTAACCACTCCCTTCAGAGAGCAGCACAAACTGAGTCTAACAAGGACAGAAAAACGATGCATGTATGTATCACGTTACAACAGGGGTGTCAAACTCAATTTACTTGGGGGCCACTGGAGCTCGAGTCTGGGTGAGACTGGGCCACGTCAGGTTTTCCAAAAAAAAAAAACAAAAAACGCATTTATTAAAAACAAAAAAAATTTAAAAACTTTGCTTTGGTTCCAATTTTCTACTAGAAAAGCTCTGATAAAATATTCCACTGTTCTCAAATATCTTAATTTCATCTTCAATCTTATTTTTCTACACAAAATAAGATGAAAAATAAATAAATAAACAAATCAATAATAAAGAAAATCAATCAATCAGTAATAAATAAATAAATATAATAATAATAATAATAAAACGGCAAATAATAAAAACTTAAGAAACCACATATAGTTGGTGGGTAGACAAATTATTTTTTTCAGATTAAAATGAACAAAGCATTATTAGAGCCCTGTAGACATGACAAAACACGACTATAGTCACATTTATTTACAACATATTGCGCAACTGCAGGGTCTTGAGACACATGCTAACTCGCAAACTAGAGAGCTAGCAACCTAAACGGTAGCCTTCAAGTTATTTCCTTTAAACTAAAATAGCCAAAAACTTACCACTTCCACACGGATAGGGAGGATAACTATTAACAGTTATTTAACCTTTAACATGAACATTAATCAAACGTAATAATTTTTTCTGGGTACATGATACCATACAGCATCCATATCAAACTTGCGCGGGCTGCACTAACATTAAACTTTCATATCAAGGCGGGGGCCTCAAAGAAGAAATCAAGTAAGAGCAGTCGAAGAGGTCACCCAAGGAAAACATGAGCATTTGATGGTGGATGTTCTTATACAACTATTGGTATCCTAATCTACTGTTCATGTTATGGCCAATGGATACGCTCACAATGGTTATCTCACCCACTTTCTTTGTGTTCTGTCATCATTTGTTTTTCCTGCCCTCAGGTTCTTTGCCCCACCCTTGGGCGGATGCTTAGGGGTTAGGAATAGACTCCAAATGACAGCGGAGCCTTCCCCAAAACTGGAGTCCTTTTACACGCAACAAAGCAGAAGACCGACACAGGTTAATCTCAGCCATGGGCCTTTCAATTGTTACTTTGGGTAATACGAGAACTAAATGTATCGTACTCGTTTGTTCATTCAAGTGTCACAGGATCCGGATCGTACCTAGCACTTCATTTGGTACGGTGGAACAATGGACTGGGATCCAATAGATCCGATATTAAGCATGCACTTGATGCTTTCATGAAAAACAGAATATTTAGTGCTGTACTAGCATGCTAACTCTCTCCATGTGTTGTTTTCTCAGGGCGATATTGTTCATTTAATGTTCCTGTGCAGCAAAAGTCAGAGACAAATTGAGACCTGGTTCCGACGTCGCAGGCAGCAGGACAGGCCGTGTCAAACCAGGAAGTTTGGGGAGGCAGCGTAAGGTTTTCCGTTTCACCCTTCAGTTTGCTCTTGTCTTTTGCAGTTGAATTTGACGGATTTATTTTTCCTAGTTGGAGGTTCTTTTTCTACCTCACCGCCTTCATTGCTGGCCTGGTTTGCTTGATTGATGTGAGTTTTCTAGTATCGTTTTGCATCGTTTTTTTTTATTTCTGTTATTACTAATGCGGTTTCTCTGCAGGCACCCTGGTTCTGGGACCTCAGGGAATGCTGGAGGCAATATCCTGTTCAGGTCAGAACAATACAATCTTTTATCAACATGGTCAATATACAGTAAAACCTCGGTTTTAGTATGCCCTGGTTTTCATTTTTTTTTTTACTAATATTGCATGTAACAAACTAGTCAGTTAACCCCGTACTGTACTGTACTGTTCCACGGAATCAAGCACCTTATGTGTTGCTGACTCACTCTCTGGGCGTTTTTTTATCGAGTGTGACTGCTAAATAACCTGCCATGGGACCAAAGAAAGCTTCAAACACCAGCAATTGGGAAGTCCACAACGACAAGTCCCGTGTAATTGCTTATTTAGCTATTAAGTGTTAAGTCGCTGTGTGATGATTTTAGTGTTCTTTGTAAGATGACTGTTGTATTGAGTCGTGACTAAAGAGCGACCTGGTGATTGTATCTACTATGTTAGGTAATACGAGTTAAATTGCTGTTATTTCATGTCTAGAGGGCTCGGATATTGTTAAAAAAATAAACATAAACATGTTTTCTATTCATTAACTTCAAAAATATAGCATTAATAACGACTGAATCCTACTTCCCACTGTGAGGTCTGGAACTATTTAACTGTCATGTATGTTTATGTCAGTAGTGATTTCAGTTAAGTGTACACCTGCATTGCGCCAACTAACTCCTCTATTCAACGAATGGCTGTGGTTGGGAATCACTGAGTCATGTTTGATTCCGCTTCCTCCACAGCCCATGCAGCGAGTCCATTACTGGTACTACATGCTGGAGCTGGGCTTTTACGGCTCCTTGCTACTCCGCATCTCTGTCGACATCAAGAGGAAGGTGTATATATAAGTATATATAAGTATATGATACTCAAGTGTGGATATGCTGTATATCATCTATAGTTTTTTATGTTGTACCTTCAACCAACTGTTCTGCTTCATTTGCCAGGATTTTAAAGAACAAGTGGTCCACCATTTGGCCACCATCTTTCTTCTGAGTTTCTCCTATTGCGCCAACTACATCCGTATTGGCACCTTGGTCATGCTTCTTCATGACTCCTCTGACATCCTACTGGAGGTAATATGCATTATTTGACAACTTATATCACAGATGATCCTGTACCTGAGTTCATATTCTCTATGATGTTTTACAGTCTGCCAAAATGTTTAACTATGGCTCTGGGTGGAGGAAAGTATGCGACACGCTGTTTGTCGTCTTTACTCTTGTCTTCCTTTTGACTCGATTGGTGATTTTTCCCAGCAAGTAAGTACTTTTTTGGTCCTGTTTGAGAAATTGAACTCTGTGATCCCAAACCACTGTGCCACAGCATAAGCAAATCAAAATCAACTTTATTTGTAGAGCACTTTTTCCTGCAAAGACATGCAACACAAAGTGCTTTACAGAATTAAAAACAATTACCACAATTAAAAGGAAAAACAAATACTAAGAAAGCCCCCCCCCTTCCATACTAGACACACACACAATCACACACAGTAGGGAGACATGTCATGGCACTGAGGATCAAGGAAACGCCACCTTTGGGGCCGTCCACACTGGGAGGAGCCGCAGGCCGTGCCATCGGGGGACCAGCACCCGGGGCCCCCTGACTCCGACAGACGGGCGGACTCCCACATTAAAGGGAGGAACCCCCAGCCGGCCGGGTCGAAGGGACCCAAGGATGGCACCCCCTCAGCAGACCCGACACAGCCCCCAGTGTGGAGGACTGAAAGGAGTCAAAAGACTAAAAGCATAAAATAGGACTAAAAAGATAAAAACGTAAGAAAAAAGTTAAAATCCTGATTTAAAAGGTGTGTCTTTAATCTTTTTTTAAAAAATATCAACAGTCTCTGCAGTCCTGAGGCTCTCCGGCAGGCTGTTCCACAGGTGGGGGCCATAGTGACTAAATGCTGCCTCACCGTGGTTTTAGTTCTGGGTTTTGGTCTTGTTAAAAAGCCAGTGCCGGAGGACCGCAGGGTCCTGCCCACGGGGGTTGATATGGTAAAAGCAGATCAGATAAATAAGAAGGCCGTTAAGACATTTAAAAACCAGTAAGAGAATCTTAAAATGGATCCTGAAGCGGACGGGGAGCCAATGTAGCCACTTTAAAACCGGTGTAATGTGGTCCCGCCCTCTGGTCCTCGTCAGCACGCGTGCGGCTGAGTTCTGTAATAATTGGAGATTTAAAATATATTTTTTTGGGAAGACCAGAGAGCAGGGTATTACAGTCAGGATATACTAAAAGCATGCATTCGCACCTCCGTACTGTACATAATGTACCGTATCATATTACCAAGTGTGACATGGGGAATTATTATTCTTATGAAGATATTGGAGTTACACTTCAGGATTTTGCCACCAGCTGCTTATAATGATCTGAAACGTTATTTGTTGCTGGGATTTCTGCAAATAAAAACCAAACATTAGAATTCAAAACACTAGACATATTAAAATGAATGTATGGGAATGTGCAGACAGGCTTTCAGGTAGAACTGGTTGCTGGACTAACGTTCTGATAAACAACCGTTTGCCTCATCTGCCTCATTTTTGCATAAATGTCCTATTTTTACCGAATACGGTATCTTGGAAACTATAGCCAATCTGCACTTCTGACTTACTTTTTCCTTATTAGCGACCTAAACCAAGACAAATGTCACTAATTTTGTTCCGGAACCATTTTGCTTGTAGACCCGTGTTAGGGCTTGGGTCTGCAACATGTCGGAAATTAGACATTCCTGTGTGCTGTAAGCTTCTTTTTGATGATAAAACATGCGCCTTGGCTCAAAAAAAGGTTGGGAAAAACTACTCCAACATGAAAATGTTGTTTTGTGCCGATTCCCAGGATCATCCATACCACCCTTGTGCTGTCCATGGAGATCTTCCAACCCTTTGCTGGCTACTACTGTTTTAACATCCTCTTGATGGTGCTGCAAGGGCTGCATGTCTTCTGGGCTGGATTAATCTTACGGATGGTTTATAAATTCTTCAAAGGAAAGGTGAGACTCCACTCATATTGTATGATAATTCAGGAAAGTTACGTTGAATAAACAACAATAATGGTCGCATCCACAGATAGAGCCATCAGAGCACTTTTTTGTTAAGTAATTAATTTCGGGATATTATTGCGGGATCTATTTTAAAGTTCATGTTTTTGGCCTTCAGTTGGAAAAAGATGAACGCAGCGATGAAGACAGTGACGTGGAGCAGGATAGAGAAGAAGAAGTCCAAGACGGAGATTATTACCAGGAGACAAGTAAAGATATTAGGAAGTACAAACTACCCCCACTGAGTACCACTTGTGTCCTCAACAACCTGACCAACCACAGGGCCTCCATTAGCGACAAAATGCGTAAAGCTCAGTAAAAATCGTCGTTATACACGGGTGGTCATTCCATGCCTATGTACTGTAGTTTGTATCATGAAAGTACTTTGTATATGATGTAGTGAGATTTCATGTTGAAAGTAAAGTCACCTTTTGTCTGTTTTTGTGCCGTGTGTGTCTTTTTTTTTTTTACAACATTAAGTTTGGTCGGTGTACGTAATGAGACCCAATGAGATACTGTAGTAGCAAACACACACACAAAAGATACCTTCTTAGCATGTTACTTCTAGCATCACTTAAAGCAGGGGTCTCAAACACGCGGCCTGTGGGCCACACTAGTTTGAGGCCCCCGCCTTGATATGAAAGTTTAATGTTAGTGCGGCCCACGCAAGTTTGATATGGATGCTGTATGGTATCATGTACCCAGAAAAAATTATTACGTTTGATTAATGTTCATGTTAAAGGTTAAATAACTGTTAATAGATATCCTCCCTATCCGTGTGGAAGTGGTAAGTTTTTGGCTATTTAAGTTTAAAGGAAATAACTTGAAGGCTACCGTTTAGGTCGCTAGCTCTCTTGTTTGCGAGTTAGCATGTGTCTCAAGACCCTGCAGTTGCGCAATATGTTGTAAATAAAAAGAGTATAAATGTGACTATAGTCGTGTTTTGTCATGTCTACAGGGCTCTAATAATGCTTTGTTCATTTTAATCTGAAAAAAATAATTTGTCTACCCACCAACTATATGTGGTTTCTTAAGTTTTTATTATTTGCCGTTTTATTATTATTATTATTATATTTATTTATTACTGATTGATTGATTTTCTTTATTCTTGATTTGTTTATTTATTTTTCATCTTATTTTGTGTAGAAAAATAAAAATTAAGATATTTGAGAACAGTGGAATGTATCGGAACCAAAGCAAAGTTTATTCATTTTTCTGTTTTTAATAAATGCGTTTTTTGTTTTTTTTTTAAAACCTCATGCGGCCCAGTCTCACCCAGACCCTAGCTCCAGTGGCCCCCAGGTAAATTGAGTTTGAGACCCCTGACTTAAAGTTACACAGCGTTATTCAGTTGGACCACTCATGCTATTCTCACTCTTCAGTCATCAACTTTACATTTCATTTGTACCAACAACACCATAGATAATATCATATAAAACATAATAGACGTGTCATGATAAACTGTACTGTGTGGCAGGTCATCTTATATGTAATACAGGTTGTGGCCAGTAGGGTTCACTGTTCAATACAGGTGTCAAGATGGCGTCCAGCCAAACTGGTGTGTGCTTGACTTTCTAATAAATCGGATATATATAATAGATCGGTCTAACCTTAAAAAATGGGTCATCGTGATCTGGGAACCCCATGAACTGAGGCTATTATATCATCAAGGCCATTATATCATCATTATATCAAAATGGTGGGTGGTGCGGGGGGGGGGGGGTTATGTGCCTGTGTGTAAAATTTTGGAGAGTGTTACATAGCAGCAGGAAGTAAGGTAGAAAGTTAGCGCTAGTTATGTGTATTAGCATGTAGCTAATATGTAAATAATATGTAGATAATGGGTTATCCCACTGGTCACTATTCTTGCCAGTGACATGTTTGTGAGTTTGATGGCCACATGAAACTACAGTGCATCCGGAAAGTATTCACAGCGCTTCACTTTTTCTACATTTTGTCATGTTACAGCCTCATTCCAAACTGAATTAAATGAATCTCTTACCTCAAAATTCTACACAAAATACTCCATTATGACAATGTGAAAAAAGTTTTTTTTGACATGTTTTGAATTTATTAAAAATAGAAAACAAAAAAATCACATTTACATAAGTATTCACAGCCTTTGCCATGAAACTCAAAATTGAGCTTAGGTGCATCTTTTTTCCACTGATCATCCTTGAGATCTTTCTACAGCTTAATTGGAGTCCACCTGCAGTAAATTCAGTTGATTGGACATGATTTGGAAATATAATAACTGTCTATATAAGGTCCCACAGTTGACTGTGCATGTCAGAGCACAAACACCAAGCATGAAGTCAAAAGAACTGTCTGTAGACCTGCGAGACAGGATTGTCTTGAGGCACAAATCTGGGGAAGGATACAGAAAAATTTCTGCTGCTTTGAAGGTCCCAATGAGCACAGTGGCCTCCATTATTGGTAAATGGAAGACGTTTGGAACCACCAGGACTCTTCCTAGAGCTGGCCGGCCTTAGAAGAAGGGCCTTAGTCAGGGAGGTGACCAAGGCCCCGATCCAGCGTTCCTCTGTGGAGAGAGGAGAGCCTTCCAGAAGGACAACCATCTCTGCAGCAATCCACCAATC
This sequence comes from Doryrhamphus excisus, assembly GCF_037039965.1. Lineage (NCBI taxonomy): Eukaryota > Metazoa > Chordata > Actinopteri > Syngnathiformes > Syngnathidae > Doryrhamphus > Doryrhamphus excisus. The sequence continues at coordinate 20,859,099 of NC_136362.1, forward strand.
AGGCCTGTATGGTAGAGTGGCCAGACGAAAGCCACTCCTTAGTAAAAGGAACATGGCAGCCCGTCTGGAATTTGCCAAAAAGCACCTGAATGACTCTCAGACCATGAGAAACAAAATTCTCTGGTCTGATGAAGATTGAACTCTTTGGTGTGAATGCCAGGCGCCATGTTTGGAGGAAACCAGGCACTGCTCATCACCAGGCCAATACCATCCCTACAGTGAAGCATGGTGGTGGCAGCATCATGCTGTGGGGATGTTTTTCAGCAGCAGGAACTGGCAGACTAGTCAGGATAGAAGGAAAATGAATGCAGCAATATATAGAGATATCCTGGATGAAAACCTGCTCCAGAGCGCTCTTGACCTCAGTAGACTGGTCATGTACCTTGACCATATAGACAGTAGACATTAGCACACAGCCAAGATCTCAAAAGATTGGCTTCAGAACCACTCCGTGAATGTCCTGGAGTGGCCCAGCCAGAGTCCAGACTTGAATCCGATCGAACATCTCTGGAGAGATCTGAAAATGGCTGTGCACAGACGTCTCCCATCCAACCTGATGGAGCTTGAGACTTATTGCAAAGAAGAATGGGCAAAACTGCCTAAAGATAGGTGTGCTAAACTTGTGGGATCATATTCAAAAAGACTTGAGGCTGTAATTGCTGCCAAAGGTGGATCAACAAAGTATTAAGCAAAGGCTGTGAATACTTATGTAAATGTGATTTTTTTTGTTTTCTATTTTTAATAAATTCAAAACATGTCAAAAAAACCTTTTTTCACATTGTCATAATGGAGTATTTTGTGTAGAATTTTGAGGTAAGAGATTAATTTAATTCAGTTTGGAATGAGGCTGTAACATGACAAAATGTAGAAAAAGTGAAGCGCTGTGAATACTTTCCAGATGCACTGTAAGTTGAGTAATTGCAAATTAATATATCAATACTAGACTAGACTAGACTAGACTAGACTAGTTTTAGAGTCGCTACATTGGCTCCCCTTCTGCTTCAGGATGGATTTTAAGATTCTCTTACTGGTTTTTAAATGTCTTAACGGCCTTCTTATTTATCCGATCTGCTTTTACCATATCAACCCCCGTGGGCAGGACCCTGCGGTAAAATTGTTATAGATTTGGAAACAAAACGTTTTTTTTTGTGACCGGTGGGATTAAATGTGTTAAATAGCAAATGATCAACTCAGTAACGTCAGTCTCTATGGCGCAATCGGTCTAACGCGTTGGTGGAAAGGTCTGTGGTTCGAGCCTACCAATAACTGTTTATATATCTGGAATGTTTTTTTTGCGAAAATGGAACAACAAAGCTCTCCTTGATGAACTACAACATATTGTAAATGTAATTTATTTCACTAGTCTAATTAAAAAGTGAATTTATAGAAGGAATAGAGGCGCCATGATATGTTAAACTTACTTCCAGGTACAGTATTAACAAGCAACGTGAAATGTAATATAAACTGTGGCCAGTAGGAGTCACTGTTCTCTACAGGTGTCGAGATGTGACAATAACATCGTATGAATAGATCTGTGATATGATTCAGTATGATTTTCTCTTTCTCATCATATTGGAGAATAACTGCCTGCTGGGGGTTTAAACAGTGGAAGCTGATCGCTTGTAGGTCAAGACAAGTGAACTAGTTCTTAATGAATCTGTGCTGTATTGGGTTTATTTTAACCTGTTTGGTTTTTGTTTGCTCACCAGGGGGCGATAAGCTGTACTTCCCGCCGCTGCCAGCAGGTGGGGCGTTTGTGCAACCTGATGAGTGTGAGCTGCAGACTGGATGAGTATCCGGAGAATGCCGACTTCAGAGCAGACCACCGAGCGCTGTGCAGCAGGACGGACCTCGGAGACAAAAGAGAGAAAGAAGGAGGCTTCTTTTGTGCCAAATTGCTCACCTTCTGCCGGCTTAACACTCTGGTGTCACAGCAGGGTGCTGCGGCAGTGACCCGCTGCCCCCTTTGTTGTTATTCTCCTGGAGAATAGAGCAGAAAGAATATCAATATCTTTGCAAAGTGGAGCCACAGCGGAATCAGTAGTTACTGTAACGACATGGGGAGAGTTATGGAAAACGAGTGGAAAATGAGAGAAAATTAACTTACCGTTCTTCTGTTTAGAGAAGAAGCCTCAAATACTTTGTAAGATGTTTCCTCATCACAGAGAAAGGTAAGATATTCTTTTTTTTCCTGGCTTTGGTTTATGAAGGCCACATTTTAGGAAATATAGAATGACTGGCGTATGTTCATATCGCTCACTAATATATATTTTTGTAAAACTGTGGTAATAAAAGCTTAAAAAGCTGAGCCGTGAGGGTCAAGTGCTGTAGGAGGAATGGCTTCACTAATTCCTGGAGCATCCACTCAGTCACTATCTTGCTTTGTTACGCGTGAACACAGGGGTCTCAAAAACACGGGCCGCGGGCCAAATGTGGCCCGCAGGACACTAGTTTGAGGCCCCCACCATGATATGAAAGTTTAACGTTAGTGCGGTATCATGTACCCAGAAAAAATTATTAAGTTTGATTAATGTTCATGTTAAAGGTTAAATAACTGTTAATAGTTATCCTCCCTATCCGTGTGGAAGTGGTAAGTTTTTGGCTATTTAAGTTTAAAGGAAATAATTTGAAGGCTACCGTTTAGGTCGCTAGCTCTCTAGTTTACGAGTTAGCATGTGTCTCAAGACCCTGCAGTTGCGCAATATGTTGTAAATAAAAAGAGTATAAATGTGACTATAGTCGTGTTTTGTCATGTCTACAGGGCTCTAATAATGCTTTGTTCATTTTAATCTGAAAAAAATAATTTGTCTACCCACCAACTATATGTGGTTTCTTAAGTTTTTATTATTTGCCCTTTTATTATTATTATTATTATATTTATTTATTTATTACTGATTGATTGATTTTCTATATTCTTGATTTGTTTATTTATTTTTCATCTTATTTTGTGTAGAAAAATAAAAAGTAAGATATTTGAGAACAGTGGAATGTTTTATCAGAGCTTTTCTTTTAGAAAATTGGAACCAAAGCGACGTTTAAATTTTTTTTTTTTTTAATAAATGCGTTTTTTTTTTTTTGAAAACCTGAGTCTCACCCAGACCCGAGCTCCAGTGGCCCCCAAGTAAATTGAGTTTGAGACCCCTGCTTTAACACTTCCCTGAAGCCACATTCATCTGTTGACGTCCAGTATATTTAGCATAAAAGTGTAAATGTTCAAATCCTTTCAAAATAATAATTTACCTCTGTGTGCCAGGCTTTGTTGGGGGTATAAACTGTCAATAAATACATAACTATCATCTATGAGAGGAAAAATGTTTCCCCATTTTGTAAGAAATAAGTGAGGTGTTGTCAGGGCCAGCAAAGCCTTCGCTGCTGGCCTAAACGCCATCAGAAGCATTGATCTAAATTTAACGTTTACATTCCAGTGTTTATACTTCCATTTGTAGCTTGTCTCTCGGCTGCACTGCTTCCTGTATGTGTTTGTCGGAGTTCAGCCATGTCAGTGTGCCAGGGCCTTCAGAATCAGTAGTGCTGGCCCATGTCACCTAAACACTATTAGCAATGGGGCTGTTTCTTTGACCAATCAACAGTTTGCATCCCCAATTCCGGAACAGTTCGCATTGTTATACAGTAATCCCTAGTTATTGTGGTTAATTAGTTCCAGACCAATCGTGCTAAGTGAATTTACTTAATAAGTATTTTCAGAGGTAGAGCATAGTAAAGCTGTTTATGACCTTCTAAACTGTTTTTTTAAACATTATTGGAGCCCTCTGACTGAAGCAACACCCCATCATCACCTTCATTACCCAATGTAGTAGACAAAATTAGAGTAAATAAGTAATTTAAGACATAAATAATACTCATGCTTCAGAAATGCAGACGCCTTCTGTGCCCTCGGCATCCCGGAGAGGAGACAAAATGTCGGCACTCGTCCGTCAAAGGCGAGAAGTCCCACACACGACAGACATGCCGGTTCTGGATGTTGCAATGGGATCGGTTTTATAAAGCAATAATGGGATGATATCGATACCGTGCTTTTTCACTGACATCGTCCGATACTGATTGGTAGCCGATTGGCGCACCCCTAAAAGAAACTTCATTTTACCCATAATTGATCATCAAATATGTCCAAATCCTATGCATAGTCATTATTGAGAAGCAAAAAAGCCAAGCATTGCGTGAATAAATGGAGGAGTTGAGGAGGTGGAATGAAGAGCCAGCAGCAGCATTGCATCCTGGGATTCGTAGGAGGCTGCATTAGTGTAAGCCTGAGCACACTTGGCACTAAAAGTCAGGAAAGTGCAGTTTGATCTGTGATGTGGTGGCCTTTTAAAATGGCTTTAAGCTCCACTGCTTCCTTGAGCTTTATGACTGAATTAAATGTCAGCGTGCCATTCTCTTCACTGGCTACTTCTTTTTTTATAAATGATGAATTGTTATATAAGGTCGCGCATGATATCTTTTATTCTTATTCTTTTGTGTGACGGTGGCCACACAGAGAAAAAAACACAGTAGTCCAAAAAGGACTAGTCACCAGAATTGTTCAGTGATACAATACCGCCATGTGCATTCAATGTACAGTATTTGACGTTACACCGATGTAACCGCAGAGCATATTTGGTGTCTGAAGATTGATATCACATCCATCCATCCATTTATTTTCCACCGCTTATCCTCACAAGGGTGGCGGGCATGCTGGAGCCTATCCCAGCTGTCTCCAGTTTGGATCAAATGTCTTTCTTTGGAAAGTAAAGCTTTGTTTCTACCTTTTTCCGTTCTTTAGTAATCAGCAGTAGAATATAGGTACGTTTTAGGAAAATATCAGTTCCTGACTAAAAAAAAACCCAGCTTTTTGTGAAAAGATAGATTTCAAGCAGAACTGTCACTTTGAGACAAATACTTTTTGCTTAAATGACAGCTCAAATAGGGCTGTACGGTGGTTGAGTGGTTAGCATGTTGGCCACACAGTCAGGAGATGGGTTCTCGATTCTCTGCTTGGGCATTTCTGTGTGGAGTTTGCAGGTTCCCTCCCACATTCCAAAAACATGCAACTCCAAATGGTCCATAGGTATGAATGTGAATGCTTGTTTGTCTATATGTGATATGCGATTGACAAATTCTATAGAATTCCAGAAATAACTCATGGCAAAACAGAAAGATGGTATCCGTGTAGTGTCTTTGGGAATACTAACATGAAGAATCACGTCTTCAGTGAGTGAAGGTAAAAGTAAATCTTCATTTATTCCGTTCAGCCATCATTAATATGCATTTGGATGAATTGGATTTACATGATTTCTTATGGGAAAAAGTTTGTTTTGGTTAGAGTCGGACCTTCTGGAGCAAATTCATGACGCTAACCAAGGTTCCACTGTACAGTCAACCATTTTAGTCGCCTCAGATTTTGTCCACGGTCTGTTTCTGTACAGTATCGCACTTAACAAATTATTCTTGTTTGCTGACTCAGTGTCCGTGAATTTTTGTTAATGGGTGATGGCTAAATAACCTGCCATGGGGCCAGCAATTTTACCGAGGCGAAAAACACTGTTGAATTCGATTGTACTTCCAGAAAGTACGGGAAGTCACCATCAACAATATAGTCCATTTTTTTTGTCCATTTTTATTTTGGGTGTCTGTAACGGATTAACATTATTGTAACATTATTTTTGACGAGCCGTCCATGGCCCAGTCAAAATACTTTCGGGTTCCGTCTGGTTGAGAATCACTGATTTGCTTTTAGCTGGGAATACCGTTGGGTTTTTAATGAACTCAGAAGAAAATCTGACTTTGTCAAGTGTGTGTAGTATGTGTGTGTGTTGGTCCAGTCAGACCTCAGATCAGATGAGAGGAATAAAGGGGGGCCAAAAAGCAGATCCACTGACCACAGAGAGGATTAGAGTGGGATGAGAAGGAGAATTATAACATAGGTCATCAGACTGCAGTGCGTTGGCTACGGAAATACCTCTCTCCACGACACCAACTACAGTCTGCATGTGTGCCTGATGGAGACCAAAGGAAACAAAAGACAGTTAATGCTGGTCCTTTCATACATTGGGATCTCCCATAGTAGAAGATATACAATTGGATTTTTGTGTCACTAATGGGGTCAGATCTAAATGTACTTTTATGACTGGCCACAAAAAAACAGTTCTCCTGAGAACATCAATTCACACGTAGGAGGAAGAAGCGTCCTGGTTTTTCGCCACGGTCATACTTGGCCTCTTTCACGCAACATGCTGGTGATGAAGAGCAGAAGGATCCTTGATGAATTAGGTCAAATGTTTCCTCTTGTGACACCGTGAGGCTCACAGCGAACATGACTGGGGAGAAAGATCAATGAAAAGTACTTTATATTATGTATTCACAGCTCCAAATGAGCTGAAAATGCAATTCAGCTAAAAAATACTACAAGTACATTTATTTGAATAATGGATTCAATGAGAAGCACCTTGAAAAGCGTTATTAATATTGTTATGAGGATGAATGCACAAAAAAAAACAAAAAACAACCTTAAACTGTATTATGGAAAGCAGGAAGTGAACAAATGTAACAGTTACTGATTGTAAAAGTACCAGATGGAGGGGTAGGATTTAATAAGCTTTGCTTCTTCCTACTCCTTTTGGACATGTGGAACTGGGAACTGATTATGGGATGCACCGATATACCGCAAATTCTGTTGGATAAGCTGCTACTTTTTTCTTAAACTTTGAACCCTGCCTCTTATACGGCAGTGCGGCTAATTTATGGCTACTTTGTAATCTTGAGACAAAAACCTACAGAGCGTGAATGGAAGCGAGCTGGGTGAGAGTAGTTTAGCAGAGCATGCTGGTGAGGCTGTGTATGTGAGATGCAGGGTTTTACATTTACTTTCATGTAAGCAAGCGTCTTACAATGTACAGGCAGAGTTAAAAAGTTAAAAAGACGAGAGAAAAGTTGGTCTGGGAAAACCTCGGGATCGGCCAGGAGGAGCGGGATGAAGTAGCAGGGGAGGGGGGAAGGCAGGGCTGCTGACCCTGCGACACAACCTCGGATAAGCAGACGAAGATGGATGGATAAAACAGATTAGGGCAGATAGGCCACTAAATAGGCTGGTCGCATTATGTAAATGGTGCGTTTTTTCCAGAAGCCATCAGTGCGTCCCATTATGTGCAGTTGTTGTCTTTATGTCTGTTTATATCTTTAGAATGCACAAAAAACTACACAAGGATTATGGATGACAAAAAAAGTGGAGTTTTCCATTCATGTTAGCAAATTTGGTTATTTGATTTAAACATTTTTTCATTTCTATAAATAATAATGAATAGATACATTTGGAAAATAGTGTTTAGTGTTTACCAGTCATCCAAGTATCTCCTGCACTTGCATCATCGTCCTTGTATCTTTCTCCTCCAGAGAGCAGCCCATCTTCAGCACTCGGGCTCATGTCTTCCAGATCGATCCGGCCACCAAGAGGAACTGGATCCCTGCGAGCAAGCATGCCGTCACCGTGTCCTTCTTCTATGACTCCAACCGCAACGTCTACCGCATCATCAGCGTGGGTGGCACCAAGGTCGGGGAACACAAAGTCTCAATGAATGTAGATAACATAGATGGAAGATGTTTATTCTTATAATATACGCAGTCAGTGCCTACTTTTTAACGTTTCCTGTGGCATTCACTGAGAAATTGTGCTTTAAACAAACCAAATATGTCAATAATGCTTCTAAAAATTATTTTTCTAGACAACATTTTAAGCTCTTGCATTGACTCTTACAAGGTAATTAATAAATAGTGTAGAAAACACTTTTAGGGAGCAGCGGAGCCCCCGCGAGTATTATATTCTCTGAGGCGGGTCTCACTGTGCCGCACATTGAAAAGCCGTGCGTTACGATACTGTCAGTGTCAATAATCCAACAGAACGCTTCTCTGGCCGCTCTCTGGATTTAGATTATAAAGGTCACATAGGGAGGAGGGCAGGGGGTTTATCTCATCTCTTCGCACCCCCAGTCTGACCCACATTCTTGCCTCTCAGAAGACCGTACGTACGTAGTGGTGGCAGTTGTCCGATCAACAGCCCAATCCCTGCCAGGGCCCATGTCTTTACTTGCAAGCGTAATCTTGGTCGCCGAATGCATCCAAGCATGCTACGGCAACCGCGTCGCTCGCATCCAGCGTGTTATGTCAGCCATGTCAACGCAGTCAGGTCATGTAATCATTTTCTGGAAAGGAAAGTACTAAGGGCAGAGAGCGAAAAGCGTCTTCTAAAGCTTTCCCTGGCCTGCGGTGTCAGGATTTGAAGTCAGGGCCATTATGGCGGCACATGGACATGACGTCACAAGCTTTATAAATAGGTTTGCTCTAATATCTTTTCATCATGTGCTCAGGGGGGGATGAATTGGCTTCATCCACTTTCCTGAGACTGATGAACCTGGCGCATGTGCTGCAGCTAACATTTGGCATTCTCCTTCGTATTCACTGAGGACCATCCACACTACAGCAATGTTTGTTTTGGGATAAAGTGGGATACAATCTGACAGAAATACCCAGTGACAGTGTTTTAAAATGTCCTAAAACCATCGATATGAAATGTTTGCAGTGCCAACATAGTTTGACAATGATAGTTATAATATATTATAATAATAGTCATTTATAATAAATAATAATAATGTAATTAATAATAATTATAATATATCAAGTCAATTATTTAAAATGTCATTGTAATCCATTACAAACCACCATACAGGAACATTTGAATAATGAAATGAAAAGAATCGTAAATTAATTACTATAAATTCCGTTATAAATTCTGTTATACAATATAACATAGCAACTTAACACTCAAAAGTACACCTTAGAAATATATAAACATGTACCAATCTGAGTTTAACAGCTCATTTGAAAGTGAGCAATGCCTTCATTGGGGCGCTGCAATGACGTCAGCCTCCCTCTGTTGGCAGAGGCAGCGTTTATCCATTTTCTATGCGGCTTGTCCTCCAATTAAATACTCTGCTGAAATGAAATGCATTATGGGAAAATTTTGTAATGTTTTTTTTTTCCTCATTTCAAACTCGTATTGGTACTACATGTTTGTATATTTATTAGGTATACATTTTGAATGTTAAGTTGCTATGTGATGAGTTTAGTGTTCTATGAAAGATGACACTGTGACTCAGATCGTTATCTTGAGTAATGACATCCTGCGATTTTCAATGGATTAACAAGCTCGTTGTGAGTTTTTTTTCGTAGCCCATGCATGGCTCCTGTCAAAGAACTGCCTAATCCTTGCGGACTTGTGAGTGCCACAATATTCAATTTTATGACGTGGATAGGCGCGACTTACACACCAGTGTGGGTTATACTTATATGTACAAATCTGTTTTTTCCTCTAAATGGTATGTATATCTTATGATATACTACATTGTCATTTTCTACACCTTTCTCGATAAATCAGGCATAGTCAACCACAACAGTCATTTATTTATCCATCCATATTCTATACACATATAGACAAACAACCATTCACACTCACATTAATACCTATGGACAATTTGGAGTGGCCAATTAACCTAGCATGTTTTTGGAATGTGGGAGGAAACCGGAGTACCTGGAGAAAACAGAGATTCAGATCTTCTGTATTTATGTACTTGTGTATTTATGATATTCTCTGAAGTCTTTGAGTCATCAGCCAAGCAGCTTTGACTTTTACTGAAGAATCCAACCTGAGATCATGTTTTTCCCCTGTAGGCAATTATCAACTGTATCGTTACCCCAAGTATGACATTTACTAAGACGTCCCAGAAGTTTGGTCAGTGGGCCGACAGCAGGGCCAACACTGTCTACGGTCTGGGCTTTGCTACGGAGCAACAGCTACACCAGGTAAAAGCAGCTCATTGAAGGCTAAATTCAGTGTTTCATAACAATTTTGACTCGTTTCATTAATGATGCTATCATATCGGACAAGTTTTCAGAGAAGTTCAAAGAGGTGAAGGATGCAGCTCGTCTGGCCAGAGAAAAGTCCCAAGATAAAGAACTAGCCAACACCGCCCTCAACATTGCTGCACCTCAGGTGAGTAATCGACTTTTTCGAACCAAACATGACACATAACACAACATAATATGTACACTTGATGCTGATACGCTAATCTTAATAGTAATAGCAGAGGGGAAGGGGGAGGGGGGGGGGTGAAAGTCAGTGTTTCAAGTAAGTCTCAGCTCTTTAATCTCAAGCCTTGAGTCAGGCCTCAATATGTGCCCAGTCAAGTCTGAAGTCATAGGCTTGACTTGAAGTCCAAGTCATGTCGTTTGACGCCTCCCATGCGTGGAGCGCATAATAAATTCATTCATTTTCTACCGCTTTTCCTCACGAGGGTCGCGGGGCTGCTGGAGCCTATCCCAGCTGTCTTCGGGCGAGAGGCGGGGTACACCCTGGACTGGTGGCCAGCCAATCACAGGGCACAAACAACCATTCCCACTCACATTCATACCTATGGACAAATGTTTTTGGAATGTGGGAGGAAACCGGAGTACCCGGAGAAAACCCACGCATGCACGGGGAGAACATGCAAACTCCACACAGAGATGGCCGAGGGTGGAATTGAACCCTGATCTCCTAGCTGTGAGGTCTGTGCGCTAACCACTGGACCGCTGTGCCGCCGCATAATAATATACACTTCTATCAGAAAGCCTGTCTGCACATTCCAATACATTAATTTTAATATGTCTGGAGTGACAGAAATTGACTTTATCATCAGAGTTGCTTGAAAACTACATGGCAGATAATTATAAGCAGCTGGCGGCAAACCTCCTATAGTCCTACAAAGCCCCTTTGCTGCAATATGTCACTGAAGATACACCTTCTGCATTTCTTTCCATTGAACTGTGGTGTATTGGATTGTGCAGGTGTAATAATAATAGAAGATATACTAGATATCGCAGCCAACGAGCGTACTTTGGGTAGTTCAGGGATGAGACAATACTGCGAGCACAGGCCAAGAATAGTTGAACGCACCTGTGTCCAGTTATTCGACAGGACTGCTGCAATAGAACGGAAGGAGGGATGAAGCAGAGGGAAAGAAAAATGAACTGGGTCGCTTATCTCAAAGGGGAGCGACAGTGAGGAATGTAGGACGATGGTAAAATTATCTCGTGCTGCTCAGCATCAGCTGCTTCCTCTTCAGGCCTCACACTCGTACACCGTCGGCTCTCAGTGACGACAATCACTTAAATAAATATCCCCTCACTTAAGATCAATGCTACTGTTAAGAGTTCTTTTTTGGGGGCCGATGCCGATACCGATATTTTTCCATCACCCTTAGCCGATAGCCGATTTTGCTTGGGCCGATATTTGTGGCCGATACTGCTTTTGATCCCTCAATTTACATGAAAAAAATCACCATGATAACAAATATTCCAGGTCTCATGTTTAAAGAAATATTTATTGAAATGTAAACACTGAACACAGTAGGATTTAGCTTTCTTAAACACACATTTAAACGGCATTATCAACTTTAAAAGGAATAAATATTCAACCATGTGCAAAACATTTTCGTTTAAATTTAAACGTGCGTATCGACTGATACAAGGAAAAAACGCAAATATCGCCCCAATATATGTATCGGACGATCCTTAGTTAGCACGCAGTTACACTCACAGGCCGGGTTCAATTTCACCCTCGGCCATCTCTGTGTGGAGTTTGCATGTTCTCCCTGTGCATGCGTGGGTTTTCTCCGGGTACTCCGGTTTCCTCCCACATTCCAAAAACATGCTAGGTTAATTGGTGACTCCAAATTGTCCATAGGTATGAATGTGAGTGTGAATGGTTGTTTGTCTATATGTGCCCTGTGATTGGCTGGCCACCAGTCCAGGGTGTACCCCGTCTCTCGCCCGAAGACAGCTGGGATAGGCTCCAGCACCCCTCGTGAGGATAAGCAGTAGAAAATGAATGAATGAATCAATATCGATACGCTGGTATGAACAATATCAATATAACAACTGTATAGTACAGCAAAACCTCGGTTTTCATCATTCATTTGTTCCAAAAGTTTAGATGTAAACTGAAACACGAGGGTCGGGCGTGTATGCTGGAGCCTATCCCAGCTGATTTCGGGCAAGAGGCGGGGTACGGACTGGCTAGTTATGCACGTATTGTATGCTAACCAAGACAGTGTATGAAAACCAAGTTGTTTTGAGTCATGCCAAAACAGGAACATATGAAAACTGAGGTTTGATTGCATCAGAGTCAGACACAGTGGGTTCCAACTATAGAGGGAACAAACATCAACCATACCATAGTGGTGCTTGAAATAGTGTTCACCCAACTATGCAGGATGGACTGATGTTTCTTTGTTTTGTTTTTTTACTACCTCATGGATTTCACCTCTAGTTCTCACAGGTGAGTGTTTTCACTGATGACTGATTTAACTGCTGACATTAGAACGTAAACATGTTTTATGTGTGCATGGCGGTAACATAATGCTATCTATTTACTATGTGTGGTGTTGAAAACTATACATCTTGTCTGACTGCACTGAACAAACATCAAATTAAACACACAAAATGAAAACAGACTCACGAATGGTACGAGGCTGCAGTTTGTTTGCTTCCAAAGACCTACAGAGCTCACATCATGGTGCAGAAGTCTATTTTTGTCTGTGTTGTCTTGTATGTTTGCTGTTGTGAGATGCATGTGTGTGTGTGTGTGTGTTTGTTAGAGTGCATTTACTGATGTGTTCCTTAGGACCTCTCCGATGACCTCCAGTCTCCTCCAGTCATGTGTGTTAACGGGCCAGAGGACAAGCTGTTCCGCAGTCAAAGTGCCGACATCACGCTGTCCTCTGAGAAGGAGCGCATCAAGAAGATGCTCTCTGAGGGGTAAAGCACAAAAAACACACACGTTTGACTTCAAGGAGTCCAATCTTATTCCCATGAAAACGTCTTCATTCATGAAAGAGAAGATAGTTTAGTTTCTGTTTGGTCATTTGCTTGAAGCAGTCTGAAAGTCAACTTTATATTCGCTATGCTTTTTGCTCCTGATTAAATAGAAGCAGAAACTTTTGAAACAACAAACGCTGACGATGACCTTGGACAAACAAGATGGGTTTGTTCAGAATAAATTTCACCAAAAAAGCACATTGGTGTGGATTTCCTGATTTAGCATTTTTTGCACGTTTGTTACACTAAAATGTTGGACATCGTCAAACAAATGGTTTTGATTCTCCGCTTGGGCATCTCTGTGTGGAGTTTGGTGTGTGTGGGTGTTTTCTCCGGGTACTCCGGTTCCCTTCCACATTGCAAAAACACATATTGGCAATTCCAAATTGTCCATAGGTATGAATGAGAGTGTGAATGGTTGTTTGTCTATAAGTGCCCTTTGATTGGCTGTACCCCGCCTCTCACCCGAAGACAGCTGGGATAGGCTCCAAACATTTTGATGATCCTCGAGAACCTCGGGAAAATACAAAATGTGGTCTGACAAAACAAAAGTTACACTTGTTAGGTGTGTCCCATTACATCTGGCATAAAAGTAACGCCGCATATCACAAAAAAGCATAAAATATGTTGGTGGTAGTGTAATGGTCTGGGGCTGTTTTGCTTCAACTTTGAACTGCAAATTCTCGTCCCCCAATTACAGCCCCCCAACCTCCCACCCAAGTAATATATCACCAAAAATGATTCTATTTGCTCATAACACCAAAATGCTCTAAAAGAGATGCTGCACCTCACAACAGTGCAGAATCCATTTTTTTTGTGGTACGATTCGAGCTTGCAATCGATCACCGCTTACATTGACTTTACAAGCTGTGTTCTCAGCGAGTATTGACCATATTTCCATGTCATGGTTTAATTACAATTTGCAAAGCAATGTGAAAAAAATGACCTTCCTGCCGTAATTGATTTGTTTCTCCGCCTGTAAGACGCCGAATGTGAGGACAATCAGATGAAATTATTTTTAAGGCAGACCTTCAAGCTATTTTCATTTTGCCTTCAGGTCTATCTGCGAGATGAACCTAGAGGCGGAGCTCTTCACGCTGCAGGACAGCAACTCCAAGTTAGTGGCGGCGTTGCACGAGGCCAACGCCAACGTGGAGCAGTGGAAGAAACAGCTGGTAGCGTATCAGGAGGAGACAGAGAGGCTCAGAGAACAGGTCAGTTCACAACACGCGTCAAGGTCACCGTCCCCGGACTGCATGAGGAAGCCTTTAAGGAGGTCATCTGCGATGTAATGTCATGTGATGTTGGTGCTAAATAAGGTCACAAGTTCTATATTACATCACAGCTGTGCTTAAACACGACTGTAGATTTGACTTTTTTGATTTGTTCTACCCCCGGTCCCCCATCAATAAAGGCTTTACAAAATGTGATACCTTTCAATTAAAGTATCGATCCTCTGCTCCTTCATTTACAGCGTCTGTTAGCAATTTCAAGCCTTTTAAAAGTTGATCTTACTTGAGTGAGACGCTCCCTCTCAGGACGGGCGGCCAGGTGGCTGAAAATGGCTCACGTCTCTGTGGTGGTGTGAGAGTAAGAGGAGTTTGTAGGACAGCCATATCCTACTTTCACTGGCCCACTTAGGAGGGGACAAAAAAAAGAGATCACCAGAGGGAGATGGCATCTGCTCATCTCAACCTTTACTTGCGTTTGCTGCTGCTCTCGAGCACATGTTGAAAATCTGCTTTTAAAAAGGTGGATTTTTAGTACACTTCAGTACCTGTTGATCACAACGTTGCATTCTTTAAAGTAGGAAGTGATGTGCAAATATAGTCGAGTTGTATTGCAGTATCACACTGAAATGTCAAATGTTATGCCTGTACAAATTTGTATCAATAGAAAAGCAGGCTTAGCTTAGCTTAGCTTAACTTGTGTGTGTGTTGGAAGGTGGCTGACCTGGAAGCCCATGGGGGTCACGGCCCTAGTGACCTGCTGAAGGATGAACTGACTCAGTCCCTAGAGGAGCTGGAGGCTCTTCTTAAGGCCAAAGACGAGGTCCGTACACATGTTCACCTATACAGTGTCTAAGACCAGCATACTACTCGTACATTAATATGCTGTATACCGTATGTAAATACATGTACATTTTTTGGCAGGAAATTCACATTTTGCAAAGCAAAAAGTCAGAATACCATGACATGGAACGTGAAAGAGATCAAGCCATACACAGATTACGGGTAAGCGTGACATCAAGACACTACAGCCAATTGGTAATTACAGTGGTATGAATAAGTATCGGAACCTTTTGGAATTTCTCACATTTCTGCATAAAATCACCATCAAATGTGATCTGATCTTTGTCAAAATCACACAGATGAAAAAACAGTGTCTGCTTTAACTAAAACCACCCAAACATTTATAGGTTTTCATATTTTAATGAGGATAGCATGCAAACAATGACAGAAGTAGGAGGAATAAGTAACTGAACCATCACATTTAATATTTTGTGCCCCATTTAATATTTTGGCAGCAATAACTTCAACCAGACGCTTCCTGTAGCAGCAGATCAGTCTGGCACATCGATCAGGACTAATCTTGGCCCATTCTTCTTTACAAAACTGCTGTACTTCAGTCAGATTCCTGGGATGTCTGGCATGAATCGCTGTCTTGAGGTCATGCCCCAGCATCTCAATGGGGTTCGAGTCTGGACTTTGACTTGGCCACTCCAGAACGTGTATTTTGTTCTTCTGAAACCATTCTGAAGTTAATTTACTTCTGTGTTTTGGATCATTGTCTTGTTGCAGCATCCATCCTCTTTTTAGCTTCAACTGTCTGACAGACGGCCTCAGGTTTTCCCGCAAAACATCCTGATAAACTTTGGAATTTGTTTTTCCATTAATGATTACAAGTTGTCCAGGCCCTGAGGCAGCAAAACAGCCCCCAACCATGATACATCCTCCACCATGCTTCATGGTGGGGATGAGGTGTTGATGTTGGTGAGCTGTTCCATTTTTCCTCCACACATGACGTTGTGTGTTCCTCCCAAACAATTCAACTTTGGTTTCATCAGTCCACAAAATATTTTGCCAAAACTTCTGTGGAGTGTCCAAGTGCCTTTTTGCGAACATTAAACAAGCAACAATGTTTTTTTTTTTTTACACAGCAGTGGATTCCTCCGTGGAGTCCTCCCATGAACACCATTCTTGGCCATTGTGTTCCATATAGTTGATGTGTGCACAGAGATATTGGACTGTGCCAGGGATTTCTGGAAGTCTTCAGCAGACACTCTAGGGTTCTTTTTTACCTCTCTGAGTATTCTACGCTGAACTTTTGGCGTCATCTTTGGTGGACGGCCACTCCTTGGCAGACAATTAACAGTGGCAAACGCTCTCCGTTTGTAGACAACTTCTCTGACTGTCCATTGATGAACATCCAGACTTTTAGAGATGGTTTTGTATCCTTTCCCAGCTTTATACAAATCAACAATTCTTGATCGCAGGTCTTCAGACAGCTCTTTTGAGCGAACCATGGTGCACATCAGACAATGCTTCTCATCAGTGATTGGGCACACACCTGACTTAAATTGTTTGGTAAAAATTGGTTTCAATTGCTCTTTAAGTCTCCTTAGGCAGAGGGTTCAGTTACTTATTCCTCCCCCTTCTGTCATTGTTTGCATGCTATCCTCATTAAAATATGAAAACCTATAAATGTTTGGGTGGTTTTAGTTTTTTAATCTGTGTGATTTTGACAAAGATCAGATCACATTTGATGGGGATTTTATGCAGAAATGTGAGAAATTCCAAAAGGTTCAGATACTTTTTCATGCCACTGTAGGAACATTTACAGCAGGGATGGCTCGGGGGGGTCATTGCAGCCCGCTCCTGTTTTGTTGGTGCACAGCACAAGGGAAAAAGGCATCATTTTTACGAGAACAACATCGTCATATTATGAGGGACATTTTAGGGAAAAAAATAAATTAAATAAAAAAATATATATAAAAATTGTAATGAGAATAAAAAAACTATTTTTTTAAATAAAATTAGATTAGGTTGTAGAAAAAGTGCTATTACTGAAAGAATAAAATCAAAAATATTATACAAATAAAGTCATAATTACAAGAAGAAAATGGAACTAGAAGAAAGTTGGAACTAAAGAAAAACCCAGCAGCAATGGAAAAAAGAGCTGTCATTTTACAAGAGTAAAGTCAAAATATCAACAGAAAATAAGTTGGATTCTAACCATAAAAAACTTATATGAGGACAACTACGTCATTTTAGTATACAGCTGAAAAAAATATTTTAAAATCCTAATACTATGAGAAACAATAGAACTTTGGGGGAAAATAAGGTTATAGAAAAGCATAAGGTCTGAATATTCAAAAATAAAATTTACGAGTACTGTATTTAAAAATAATGTTGATGTTATTTTTTGAGGGGAAAAAAAACAGCAAAAAGGGGAAAGCAGAGCAAAGACGGAACTTAATAATGCGCTTTTTCACCTTTTTTCTTGAAATTGAGATGAGATTTTAACATTAATTTTAAGGAAAGTACAAGCGAAGCTGGTGCTTAGCCAAAATCAATGAGATTCACTAGAACTGCTTGGTGATCAACTGTGTGGACAAGCCTGAATGTACGAAGGTTGATCAAATGTAGAATTACTACAGATTCTCCTTGGACATCAACAAGTAGCAAGCAGCTGATTTAACTCTGATGGGGAAAAAAAACAGCCATGTCACTCACTGATGCTGGGATTGCCATGTTTGCCGAAAGTACTCTTTGTGTGCTTCTATATGACTGTATTATCATCATCCATAGTAGCCATGTCATAGTTGGCATCTGGCTGCCCTGTTCTCACCATACAGCTTTTGTCCAAATGAGAAACGTTTTAATCAATACTCATAATATCTACATACAGTATATTTGTCAAGTCAAACTTGAGATTTAGACACGTCAACAAAAATGGGAGGAGGAACCTTCGTGACATCAATCGCGGCCGGACCGGAATAAGTGGCGCACACCAGCACAGGTGGAGCAATTAAGCAAACAGCGGCACCAGGCAGAGACTGTTTAACTATCGTTTGTAAGTCGGCCATACAAATCAGAGCATCTACAAACACCAGAGAGGCAGCCGGTAAGACGCCAAACTGTTTCAATGTAAAGATTCCTGTGCGTTTACAAAATATCAAAGTGGCCCTTGCAATCTTTCATGAAGTTAGGACACACCCGGCTCAAGACAGTTCAATGTCTTATGTGTTGGGGGTCTAAAGGTTCAGACATGCAAACCAAGTGGCGGCTAAGGGAGTCAAAGCTTTTCTTCCTGTCTTTAAATAAGATCAGTAACCTGGAGGGGAAAGCAGGGGAAAAAAAGTGTTGATGCAATACTGAGCAAGTGCTCAAGCATGAGTTATATTATTAATTTTAAAATGAAAATATCAATCTGAAGCCTAAACACTAAAGTTCCACATCACTGCCAAGTACAAACAACCATAAAATGATTGCTCAACTGGCATAAAGCTATCGTTTTGGGATCGCACTCGACCTAATCAAGTGATGTGCCCAGCACCAGATTTGACATTACTGTGACGGCTTCTATTCTTCTACAGGAAGTGGAGATGCGTAATTCCGAGTTGGAGCGACGCATCCAGAACACGGAGCAAAACTTGAGCAACTCTCTGGACGAACGAGATCGCTTGGACACTGAGCTTCAGAGGGCCATCGAAATTCTAGATATCAAGATCTTTGACCTCAATGACCTCCGCCAGAGCCTTGTGAAGCTCATCGACAAATAATGCGTCAGAATGGAGGAGGAGGAGGTACGAAAATGAAAAACGTGAAGATGGAGCTGGACAAGGACTCCACGATATTCTAGATGTTGGCCTACGCAGCACTTACATGTTTTTAACCCGTCTGCGCTTTGTGTTGCTTAAATGGGAAACAATGCAATAACTTCAAGGTAACTGCTTACTTACAAGTGCAAGATATATATACTTAGGACAACCGGTGCTTGTTTTACATGTAGTACAAGTTTAGGATTGAAGAAACTGCATATTTGTTACTCTGACTGATAAGAGGCCTTGTTTTACTGTATTTATCGACCAAGGAAACGGTGGTGGTGTCGCATACGCAGTCAAAATGAGACATGATGAACTGCCCTGTCAACACAAGCACACATGA
Source organism: Doryrhamphus excisus (assembly GCF_037039965.1). Taxonomy (NCBI): domain Eukaryota; kingdom Metazoa; phylum Chordata; class Actinopteri; order Syngnathiformes; family Syngnathidae; genus Doryrhamphus; species Doryrhamphus excisus. The sequence continues at coordinate 20,878,175 of NC_136362.1, forward strand.
ATACTGCATTAACAGCCTGATTGTGTGCGTGTAGTGCTTCATGCATTATGCAACTGCAATAAGACAGCATGGTTGAAATAAATGATCAAGGTCAAGTGGGGAGGGGGAAATGGCTATTGAGGTAAGGGTGCCCAACTTAAATTATGTGAATGAAGACACCAAAGAGCAACATTTTGAGAGTTTGAGCAGCCTGTATGCCTCGTTAGCGCTAGAACTCACATTAGGGTAAATGCTAAATTCAGATAAGGGTCATTAAGTGTTCTCCAAATGACGTAATCAATAAGGCACAGTGCAGCTTAAGTTTAACTTGCTGATAAGAAACATACTTTAAAGCGCCCACCATATCTTCTTAGACCTCTGCTGTGATGCTTTCAAGGACTTTAGAGATACTTCAGGCCTTGTCTTCTGCATGTTACCTCCATCTGCGGACAAGGTGACACGTGGGTCAACAGTGCATCCATTGAAGAGCGAGATTGTCAACGAGTGTTTCTAATAAACCATGCAGCCTGTATAGGTGAACATTTCTATCAAGCCTTACTGTTCTATTTCAAGGATGGTTGCGGAGCGTCATGGCGGTTGTTTCTCACACGTTGTTACTGAGCTGTTGTCATGAAAAATAAAAGCCAAGAACACGCTCAAATGCACTTGTCTGCACCAACACAGCAAATGTCACAGTCTACAACAATCAAAGCATCACTCAAACAGAGGAGGAAAAAGAAAAAAATAATCATTTTCCAATAGTTGTATATTTGTGAGCACAATCAGAACAATCACTATCCATTATTGGACAAAAATCACAATAATGCAACCTTGTGACAGGAATAATATAGGATCAGAAATCAATGTGATAAATCATGAAATCACAACAGAAGCTCTTCCCGGGGGAAGACGTGCATCTGAATGTTTCCATAATATAGCATGCTAAACGTGTGTGTTGCTGAAAAGATCTGTTAGATGTAGCAACTCAATATATGCAGATGACAATATACTAATACTGAGATGAATGTAGAGTAATAATAAAAAGTATAAGTAAGAACATGAGCAACCACAGTACAAAACACAAAGAAGAAGTTATTCAAGATGGTCCGACTGATGGATTCAAATGATCTGGAAACACAGAACAACTAGAGCAGCCTACATTAATACACGGCATTTGAGTCGAAATACGGTGGGGTGTCTCTGAGGGAGTACAGTGCTCCGCATGCGTGAAATACAAGAAAACTCAATTCACCTTTTTTATATCCAAATTGGAAAAGTCAGAAAGGAATCAAGTTTAACACTCAAACACTACAACTATGTTTACTCCTAAATAACTATAATCAACAAATAATGTGCTTGACAATTTCTTCAGGCCTTTTGCAAAAGAATATTGTTTCAGTTATCGTTACAGGTTCTACCTACTGATGTTTAAAAATAAAAATAATTTGGGTAATAAACAATGCTGTTAATTTAGTAGGGCAGCTGCGGCATAACCTTACATTAGATGGTGGTCTCGAATACAATCTCTTTATGAGTCCTGTTATATTAGTACCACAAGCCGTGAGGGTCTTCATGCTTTAAAGCAAAACAAGCAGCGTCATTCGGGTAGAACAATGGATGTAGAAGAACAAATGGTCTGTGGCGTTTAAAGAGCTGATTCCACCACATGTTCTTTACAGAGAAGCTTTGTGTGAATGAGCAGTGGCTTTGTGATCCCCAAATGTCCGGTGACAAGAGTTCACTCGAATAGCCAAAGACTTGGGAGTTTGGAAAAAGTTCCCCCGAGAGACTTGTGTCCCCTCGCTCTGTGTCTCATCCTGTAGGGCAGTTAGCTAGGAGGACAGATGTGTGAGACACCTCCATATTTCTCAGCTTTTGGAGCATCGTGTGCAACCAGACAGGCTGGAGATCCTCGAGGGATTCAGGGGCACACAAGGGCCAGATTTTACACAGTACACCCCCGCCCTCCAGTTGTCAACCAAATAGAGCTTTCCTCTTCTTCGCAAACCCGCGAAAGGTCTCGTCCCTCCAACAGCGCTGAATCCAAAGACGCCAGCTTTCTCCTTGGGCTTGCCTTGGCGCGTGCAAGGAAGCAGTGCCTTCGCTCCTGCGTCAGCCTGGCACGCTGCCCCCTCGCTGTGCTTCCATCTTTGCTCTCCTCTCCTGTGATTGGTTGGTTTTCTCGCTCCTGTTACTTTCACACAGTGGTGTAGCGGTGGAAAACGGGTATCCTTGTTTGTTCTTTTTTGTTATCACCCAGATTTTGAATTCTGATGAACTGAGCTCACACAGGCCAAGCTCCTTTCAGCAAGCTAGGAGACGGACAAAAAAAAAGACAGATTTTCAAAAGACCACACACACACACATATATATATATATATATATACAGTCGAGTGCTTACAGTCTAGTACTGGGACAGTCCAGTCACACCATGCTGGTAGGCTCGCTCCCCCTGGTAGGTGGAGTCTTGAGATAGCGCCACATCAATTTGCGACTTGAACTCATCTCCTAGGTAACTGTCCTATGATGAAACAAACAAAAAAAACCATCAGATATTCAGAAAAGCAACAAAATGGTCTGCACAGCTCAAACACAAGCGACAGCACGCTGATCAAACCTGGGAAAGCTCCGCCTGGGAGAGCCCAGGCTGGCTCATCTGTGACGGCTGACTCATGTTGATGTAGCCTTGGGTCAGAGGCCCCTGGGAGAAGGGCTGGGAGCCCAGGTCCTGGCTGGCCTGGCTGCCACTCATATGGCCCCCTCCGCTGTGGTTCCCCATGTTGCTGCGGTTTCTCTGGCGACTACCTCGAGTGCCGCCCCCTCCACCAGCTTTTCCCTTCATGCCGCCTCCACGACCTGCAGAAGAGCTCAGTTTACACACCTCTCATATCGCAAAGTCACACAACCTGTCAAATCTCACCTGCTGTCGGTCCATTGACCTGACCGAGGTACCCAGGAGGTGGCATAGGGGGCATGACGAGGCTGAAGGGAATGGGGATGTTCAGGGAAGTCATGGGATTCAGACCACTACCAATCATTCCAATCTGGTCGTGGGTCTGGAAGTACATGTTGGATGTACGCCCTGTAACGGAACAAGTCTTTTTTATGCCCAATTGCCACTACTCCACACACACACACACATTAGTGAACACAGCGTGAACTACAGCCACTATCATCTTCCAAAAACAAGAATGTTGGTGTTTTTAGCCAAGTGCTCACCATTGCTGCTGCGGTCATAAACAGATCCAGGAATAAGGGCTTCCCTGGCATCATACATGGCTGTGCTCATGAACCGCCCTCCCTGTAAAATCAAATAACAGGACGACAAACTCTTAGCATCTGACAAGAAATATTTTCTGAAAGAAAATCAGTGAACTGACAGGATTGATGGTGTTGACCAGCTTGCGGGGCTTGCTGAATTGCATGAGACTCTCTCTCAGGTTGTTCAGGGGCCCTTCCACCAGCACCTTCTGCTCCTTGTAGTAGTTCAGCAAGTGGTTCCACAAGGGTTGCTTGGACAGAGCTTTGGGATTCCCCACAATGATCACACCGTACCTACATATGGTAGACACAGACACACACCATAAGTGTTGCGATGGAAAGCACTCATTCAGCAGTCCGGTGTATTTTTTTTTCCCCCACCTGGCTCTTGTGAGTGCCACATTAAGACGCCGTGGATCGTTGAGGAATCCGATGCCCTGGTGCTCATTGGCCCTCACACAGGACAAGATGATGAAGTCCTTCTCTCTGCCTTGGAATGCATCTACACTGGCAATCTCCACCTCCTGCAAAAGGAAATACACTTTATGAAGGTAACATCGTGTCTCACCATTCAGAGACACTTATCCACATACCTGGTATAGTTTGGTGTGAAGGGATCCACTGAACTGCATGTATTGGACCAAGTAGGACCTCTGCCCCTCGTATGGGGTGATGATACCGATCTGGTCAGGTTTGGCTCCAGCCTTCAGCAACCTTGTTGTTATTTTCTCCACATTAGCTGCCTCAGTTCTGTGTGAACAAGACAAGATTCTCACGAGTGCGTATGGCATTCATTAACTGGACTGTATGTATGCAGCAGGTTCCTCCAGCTGCCAAGAGGGCGACAACATTTGAATGTTAGCAGCATTATAGCCCAGCTCTTCCTATGAAGAGTATGGAAGCTACGCCAACGTAACACGCAAATACCCATTAGTACAAATACCTATTAGTATGTTGTCAGCAAATGATAGTGATTTGGCAAAGTTGAGCTACTAACCACTACTGGTAACCTATGCCAGCTGGTGGTGGTGTTCCTAGATTTCTTGGTTTCAAACATGTAATCTAATCGGAAAGTGCAGATACAGAGTACAACACCTGTTGAGGTACGATGTTCCAGAGCTGGCGATTTCTTCTTGGCCTTGAGTGACATAAAAGAACATGGGCTTGTCAGGCTGCGGCCACTGGAAGTCAAAGCCTTTCTTCACACGGTCACCTAAACAGAGAAAAATACAATGATATGTTGACTGTTGTCCTTATTGTACAGTTGACAGTCTTTGCTTCAATATGGTTTAGGAGTTTTGAGTACTGTGCTAGCTATTCAAATGTGGCTGCTGAGTCTAGCGCAACACCTAGTGGTAAAATGTGGTACTTCAATGTGGAATAATAGCTGATGAATTTCAAATACTTCTAAAGCCGTAGGTTTAATAAAATGTAAATAACCATAGCGAATAAAACACAAAGAGGTACACACACAAATATCATAAATTCAGGCTGAAAAAAAGAAAGCCACAATAGGGATTGCTATGGTTCCAACTAAATAGTTACCAGCAGTGACTCCGTTTTGCAGTGAGCCTTCATAGAAGATGTTGGAGGGGAAGGCACTGAGGGCCGGGTGCATGCGATACTGAACCTGCAGACGGATCGGTCGAATCCCCAAAACTACCAGACGCTCAAAGAGAGATTGTGACAGTCCTGCTTTGGCTGCTTTCTTGCACATCACCACTGGGCCCAGCTGGCAGTGATCACCCACCAAAATCAACTACAGAGATAAGAGGTCACCTTGTCAAGTTTTAGTTTTAAACTACAGATGAACAAACATCTTGTGATATGTTCTTAATCCGTTTCAATCCACGTACACGGCATCCCATCACCTGCAACCAGGAAGACAAATACGGCTGGTACCTGCTTTGCTCCAAGGACCACAGGGACCATGCACTCTGGCTCAGTTGCCTGTGTGCTCTCATCTATCAAGATTGATCTGAACTGCATCTTAGCCAGACGGGGGTCACCGGCCCCAACACAGGTACAGCAGATCACATCAGCATTCTACAGAGGATCAAACCGGACCAGTGAGATACCACTAGGAGAGTCAACTTAGTGGTCAGGTTTTCATACCATCAACAGCTCCCTCTCGGCAGTGCGACGTAGAGCCCTGTAACGTTTTTCATCAGAGGAAGACAACTCTCCAGTCTCGTCTTTTAGCTGTTGGAGTTTCTGAAGTTCTGGCATACTACGGAAATAAAAAAAGGTGTGAGACCAAGGTGCAGCACGGCGTCCACCAGACAAATGCCATTAAAAATTGCGTTACCTGTCCATGTTACGTGTCTGGTTGTGCAAAGCCAGGAAAGACACGGGAGAGTCGATGGCTTCCCTGCTCTTGGCGCACAGTCTCACCACTTTGAGTCCAGTCTGGTGGATCTTCTCTGTCAACTGGTCCACAGCAATGTTACTGGGAGCACACACCAGGACTGGTCTGGAGGTTACAGGAGAGGAACATAAAATGCAGGTTATAGATAACTAGTGGATACCAATAACGTCCTTCTTCTCGAGACCGATACAAACAACATTATATATTATTTTTTACATTTAGATTTAATTGTCTACTTGTGCACAAACAAAGTTGTATTTGACAAACTGTACGTGAAGATTTGTCCAATACCATACAATGTTTTCTCTGTGGGGTGGCTGGGCTCTCCCTTAGAAATAGGATGAGAAGTAGCGTTATCCGAGAGAATCTGGTCAGAGTGCTTCCCGAACGCCTCCCTGGGGAGGTGTTCAGGGCACGTCCGACGAGTAGAAGGCCTTGGGGGAAAAACCAGGACATGTTGGAGAGACTGTCTCTCAACTGCCGTGGAAAAGCCTTGGGATCCTCTGGGAGGAGCTGGATTAGCTGGACGTAAGATTTCATGCTTACTTTGATGTCCCCGCGACCGGACCTCAGATAAGCGGTAGAAGATGGCTTGATGGATGCTGGTGTTTCAGGTGGTTGATAAGGTTTGATGTGTTGAAGCTCAATGTTTTTTCTCTCACGGTGGAATGTTTGCATAGCATATAGTGAAATGTCTCCCTCTGAAACACTAACTAAGAAGTCCTGTGTTTGCTTACATGTGAGCTCAGGGAAAAGTTATGACAGGCCGGTTGCAGCATGTCAAAGAAAAGGAGCGTTTGATTTGCTCATGCCAACCCTGTTTTATTTTATTTTATAGGTTATTAGAGCCTTTTTTAATGTTATTCGCACCCTTAAAAAAAACACTGTCATACCCATTGCCCTGTCTGGCTAAGTGGTACACGATGGTGGCAGAGGTCACCGTCTTTCCAGTGCCAGGCGGACCTTGGATCAGACTGAGGGGGCGTTGCAACACTGTCTTTACTGCATACACCTGTGTAAAAAAAATAAATAAACACATTCACACAAACTCTGCTGGATGGCCGCATGCAGTTTCACAACTACCTTTTCCACCTAACGTAAGGGTAAACATAACATAACGTAGTGCGGCTATCATCCTGTAATTATTGCTAAAATGACAAAATCCTGGTCTTGGGATTATATTGCAAGTCAATAAAATGACATTTTATCTCTTACTTGGGAGTGGTTGAGGTCAGGCAGTCCTTGCGCAGTGAAGCGTTTGGGTAGCTGACACTTGATGACCACATCCTCCACCTCGTGGCCAAGCAGTTTGTGGTAGATGTAACCAGATACGGAGGTCTCGTCCACAGCAAATGTCTTCAGAGAACTCTGCATCCTGTCATGACAACAACCAGAATAAAGTTGCATTGCAGATCTCTGAGCCAGGCCTTGATGCAAACCTCATAAGCATTAATATGCTGGCTTGCTTGAGATATATACGTACTATATTATCGTATATATGTATATATTATCTGACAAACACAGACAAACTGCTACCTGTCAAAGGATGTGGACTTCCACACAAAGTCCACTTGGAAGTTGTGTGGGATCTCCACTGGAGCGCCAGCACTGCTCCTCAGCTCGATAGCAATCTCATCACCGTAGTCTTAGAGCAACAAGTAAAGGGAAAGCCTGACAAATTCTGATTAAATACTCAATATTTTTCAACAATGCAGACTAATGAACTAGCCGATGAACAACATTGTTGGCATCATTCATAAAGGATACTGTCAGGGACTTTGATGACATGTCCAATGCCTTTCCACATAGGAGCCAGATCCCCTTTGTACCTCAGGCAGATTTCATCTCCTTGCATCAGTCGCATATCTGCTCTCGAGCGAGAGCAGGGAAGATAAAGAAAAAAGGTATTAATATTGAATACTTTAGTCATAAAAATAATCTCAAGTAAAGCCCACATGAGTTAATTAAACGTGGCATGATGCTGAACTGTAAACACACACCCGAGTCTGTCTTAGGCAGAGTGAAATAAGCAATCCTCTTTTTATTCAAACCCAGGTCCCATCTGACTGTAATATTGTCTTGAGTCTGAAAAAAAAAAAAAAAAACACATTGAGAATCTTAATAAGCACAGTATCCCACCAGAGACGACTACCGTGTAAATGCGATACCTGTGACTCTTTAAGCTTCTTATCATAGTCAGCCTCCAGCTTGACAAGAGGACCAAAGATGTTCTGGTACTGGTAGGCATCCTCATAGCGTAGCAGAACATGTTGAGGCTCCTCATCCACGCCTGGCTTCTCCAGGTCTTCCAAGGCTGCACTAGGATTTTCCTGGCAAGAACACAAATAAATACACGCAGACATGTAGGTAAATGATGAAGTACAGGACAAACGTGCATCCTGGTGCGCAGGACAGTAGTACCTTCCAGAGCTCCTCCAGCTTGTTGATCTGTTGGGCCGTGATCTGACGGGCCCTGAGCTGCTCCTGCTCTGAGGGAATTTTGACCAGCCAAGACAAGAAACAGCGGTCCTGAATGAGAGGTTGCCACTGGGAACTGTCCCAGTTGATGTCCTTGAGGCTGCTCTGACTGGCACATGGCTGTCTGGGTAGCAAACAAACATGCTATTTTTGGTTCGGTTTTAATTATTGACCAGTTTTGCACCAGCAGCCTAACCTGCACAGAAGCACCACCACCGAGTCAGCCTTTGCAGGGATGAAGCCCAGCAGGAAGACATTACGACAGCCACAGTTGTAGCACTCCAGCACAGTTTCCCCCAGCGGGCCATCTTTATGCAGGGTCACCTCCTTGGACTTTGCTCTCACCAGGTGGTTCACAATGTGACTGGAGGTTGAAATGACAACGAATACACAAAATGGAGGATGTGTTGTGTGTGCTGCACTTCTGTTACGACAATAACACATTATTAGCAAATCTGCAAAGCTGTAACTTTTCTCATTTATCCAGGATTTGTAAAATATCGGCAGTACATGATTCCTATAAATGAAAATACATACCTGCCAGAGGTGTTTCCACGGCCATTACAGAACCACTTCTTGCTGGTGTTGCAGTATACCACACAGGCTGGATCATGAATCCCACAGTAACTAAAATATAATTCAGTATAATTCAACTATTGCACTTATTCCAGTTTAAAATCTACAGCTACAAGAATGCATTTTACATTGCAACTTATACAGTACAATAAGATGGCAGTAAAAGGATAATCAAATCGCTAGATAGCATACATATTAAGTTTGATGTTTTTGTTTTTACCTGCAAGCATGTATAGGGAGGTCCTTAGTATAGTAGGTGTCCTCCTCATCCTCCTCAAAGTTCAACTCTGCCAGCAACTGACTAGCTTTGACCACAGGGTCGTCTCCATTTTGCAGGATACCTCCAGGGCCGTTAACCTAGGGATACACAATCAAACAATATTACTGGAAATATGAGATTAAAACCTGTCTTGCTAACTGTGCTAGTTCACTACCAAGATAAAAGCATGGCGACAGATTGAAAACGTCATCATGCTAACCGGACGTGGCTAGTTGATGTTGATGGCTAACGTTAGCCAGTTAGCATTTTGTGTAAACACAGTAGAAAACTGACATTTGACAACAAACGAGACGGGTTACCGACACACACCTGGTGGTCTAGCTGGCTCTGGGTCTGGCCTTGGGTCTGGCTCGGCAGGGTAAAATCGGTGAAGTCGTATTCAGAGCCCTGAGTGTCTGCTCCCAGCAGCTCTGCTTCCTCGGTGTCCAGGAAGGTAAGAGTCTGTGAGCTCGGCCCGTACGCCTCCACACTCATGTTTTTGTTGTCCTGGTACGAGTATTTTTAAATAAATAAACCACACGCGGCCGCTGTCCAAGAATTATGCCGAAAGCGAGGAAAAGTGTGGATGACAGAGTGACAAACACTGGCGGTGAGCTACAGCAACTGAGGGCTTTGACGATGGCAGCGTCCGATTTAGCTTTTGTAACCTTCTTCCTCACGACCACTTGTTTCCCACAGGAAGTAATTCGGAGGAGACGAGGGAAGGAAAGGAGGCCAGAGGACACGAGCGAAGTGAATTGGAACGTCGTATTGACGTCATTACAGCCCTCTATTTAAAAACTCAGACTAAGTTTATTCATCAAGGTCAGTTCTTAGAAGTCACCTGCCCTCTATATTGTGACGAAAATAAACACTGCACTTGCTCTGAATTATTTCATTCCAATAAATTTTGTTCATGAAAGGAATTGATGTTTATATTAATTTACATCGATTTTTAATAGTGATTGCTGTTTTTTTCCGAAGGGTGACTTTAACTCGCTATGGCCATGGCTTCAAGTTAAACGTTATCCCACAATTATGCAAACGTTGACAAAAAAATACAGTCCTTCAGTTTTGAATGCGGGCACAAAGGCAGAGATAATAGTTTTAATAATATTATGCAGACATGCTCAGCCACATCTAATCATTAATCCTGCAAACGTCTATTGCATGTTATTCTCCCTGAGATTGCAGTCAGTGCCAATACATTTGTGTGGTGCAAAACCAGCAAAAAGTAACAAAAATATGTTTAAATGGCCTGTTGGTCAACAAATAAACAGTAATAAAATACACAGTAGTGCTATCAAAATATTGAGACCAGTTGAAAAAGAGCTAGAATTTACCTTCTGCATTTTGGATCTTCATGAGGTTTGAAATCGAGCTACAAAATCGAGAAGGGCGATTGTGACAAAAACACTTTCAAAAAACAATTTATTGAAAACAACAATTAAACTGAAATAGGCTGTTTTATCAGCCAATCAAAAGTTTTTAAAAACGTCCCTTGCCATCCATCCCTGAATGTTCTCCATGGGATTTAAATGGGGGGAACATGCGGCATGGTTCAAAAGAGTGATGTTATCCTCCCTGACGTCCTGTTGAAAAACCCAGCTGTTACATCACAGACAAGGGCCCTCAGTCATGAAGGATGCCCGCTGCAGTGCCCGCTGCAGGCTCTGCACGTAACCGGTCGCAGTTTGACGACCCTGCACCACCTGAATGAAACCAGATCATGATGAACTGGAATCTATTTCCCAAGTGAGTGAGGCGATAGGAACACATTATAACAAATGCTTGCATGCAAGGATGTTTGTTAAAAGAAACTAGAATCCTGGCTTCTACTACTATGGCTTATCATCCAGATCACCACTCATAGATCAGACAATTGGATAGCAGGATTACAATGTTAATCTCATTGATATCTATGAAGGTTAAAAACTCCACAGCATCATCTTATCAAGAATTATAGTGGTCCAAGTTAGTCAGTGTCAATGTGCATGTATGCAATGCTGCTCCTCTGTGTTGTTAACTGCCTCCAGGAGTTTCAGCATCTCCTGTACTACAGCTTGAAGGGCTCTGCCCAGCTCCTGGCTGCTGTAGGGGTTCCCCAGTGGAGGCACATGGATGAAGGCGCAGCGGCCCTCGCTCAGGAACAGCGACGAGTAGTAGGTGTAGTCACACAGATACCTGTTAGAGGAACAAGAGTTGGTGAAAATTGCTTACTTCCTAGTGAGAGTACAAAACAATCTTTAGCATAATATTGTTTTAAATTCACATATAATCTGACGTTGCTGTCAAGAGTGTGACTGGTAATGCAGATTTACTTTATTAGAAAATGTCCCTGCATTCATTTAAAACATATTCAGTTGTTATTGTGACAAATGAAGAATTGTTGATAAAGCTTTCTAATGTGACTGATGGGTGTAACTTGGCCTGCTCTCATCACAAACCTTCCAGCATCCTTGGACACTGACACAGCAACCCCAAGGCCCGACTCACTGACCCTCCTGCAGACCGTCTCCATGTCCAGCACAGAGCTGATGCAGTCGGGCCCCTCCTCCACGCAGCATTGGGAAGCTGGACAGAAGCTGCAGTTGTCCAGGCGTTTATAGCCCTTATTGTGCCCACATTGTTCCAGGGTGACGGTGGTAGCTAAGCCAGAGACACCTACATGGACTACTAACTGACGACAAAACACCAAGAGGAGATACATTAATGTTATTTCAACTTGATGAGAAAGTACGCACCATTTCATATACTGGAGCAAACTTGGGAGTTGCATCACCTGCGGCTTGTGCTGTTTCCACAGAGATGGAAGCAGACTCTGAACCGCCTGGTACTCCACAGGCACTTCACATACACGAAGGTCTACAGCATCACCCAACCCTAAACGCTCTAGTTCCTGTGAGTGACGCAAACACACACGTCACCCATCCGCCGCCCTTATTTTGTTTGGATTCACATAGTACCTCAACTTGTTACATGAAACCATTACCTGTACGGCCACCCAGCTGGAGTTCACAGCATGTTCTCCAAAGGGCTCAAATCCTGCAGAGCAATACAAAACTCCTACATTATTTATTATTATGCAAAATGTACATCTGAATGATGTTCTAACGGTAATGGTGTCCCCATACCCTATTTACGAGCACCGAATGTGAGCTAGATGACACTCGTAACTTCACAGAGGACAGATTTTCATCAGCAAATAGGCTACTAGCTGATTTTTTAATGTTTATGGAATAATTTTATGAAGTAATCATACCCTTCTTTTCAGTAAAGAACTTTGAATTACCTTGTGTACGAATTGTGCTCTATAAATAAACGTTCCTTGCCTTGCCCTGACTTGTAAATCAAAGTCTAAGGACTGAAGTTAAACATTGATAACAGTGAGGTGGATACCTCCAGTTTGGTTGAAGAAAATAAAGATTTTTTAACAATTAAGGTTTCTGTTAACAGACTTGCCAAACGCAATATTAATAGAAATTCGGGGTGAGTGGTTCAATCCAAATGTTGATAGTATCAAGGGTAGGCTCTCACTTTACAGTAAATACAGTAGGTGGTGAGGAACTCATGAAGAACTAATGAGAAACTAAGGCACACACATTTAGAGTAGTTACTGTAGCGAGTAGCGATGAAAAGTGTTACAGTGTAATCAGCATAATCAGTTATTTTATATGTTTATTTTCACAAATATTATTTTTGTTTTGTTGTGTTGTTCACTTTGTTGACAAACTCAGCCCTTGGACACAGCAGGGCTTTGGAGGCAAAAGGAAAGGATTTGAATGAGAGTCAATAATAGTATATTTAATTTTGCATAAATTACTTTATTTGCTCATACATTAGTATATAATACAAGGAAATAATTGCATTGCTATACTTTGTAGATATTTTGTTTGCTCATGATAATCAAATTAAAGGTAAAAAGACAACATAATAATACAAAAAGCATCGCTATAAAGCATAGCAATACCGGTCCTGTACAATATTCATTTGGAATTGGATCGATACCTAAATTTATAATGTCGCCTACCCTTGATAGCAATAGGCTGTATAAACACATAACAGCGCAAATAACCTCCGCACTAAGGGTGTTATTTAGCCACGAAGTCGTGTTCACTTACATTATTAACTCAGTCGCTTATTAAGGAAATATCTCTTACCTGTTATTAAAACTTTCCTTTTGTTGCCCATTTCGTTTGTGGTTACTCCTGAGGAGTTAACTCCCCCCGAACAGTTGCTATGCGGTGCTCTTCTGGCGCAAGGTGAAGCGGAAGTGACGTAGTTTATGTTATGCTGCCACCTACCGCACCGGCATGCGTACTACAACTATAAATTGAGAAAAGACGGAAGGAATAAGTGATAGTACTCGGCTCTTTTTAGAGAGCCACTAAAACTAACCGGCTCTTTTGACTCTCAAGTGGCTCCTCAGATTTTTTGTGATGACCAAATTATGTGTATTGTGTAAAAATAGCCACTAATGTAAAAAGTACACAATGTCAAATGTTAAATGTATTTATTTAAATCATCAATGAGCATTATAAAACAATATAAAAAATCTCTGCATGCAAATTTCTAAATGGTTACAATCAAACTACACAGAATAAATAGTGCAAAACAAAACACTCTTTACTGAAGATTGGCATTGAAAGACTCCTCCGTGTACTGTGTGTTTAACCCCGCCCCTATGGCGTCACGCTTTAACAGAAAAAAAAACTAATTGTCTCTCAATTGGCTCCCAACGACGATTCGTTCACGACAGACACATCGCTAATGAGTTATAATGACAAATAATGAAAGACTTGTCAAGCACACACACTTTTACACACATGTTCTCCTGCTTAGAGAGGGGTTATTGGGGGGGAATGAGACACACATTTTAATCTATGAACTGCAACAACCCTAGAATTATACCCCCCCCCCCCCCTCAACTAGGACTACTTTGACTTCAATCCAGCTGAGCCAGGAACATGCACAGGGCGTGGGTGAGAACATGTACAGCCACTTAGCTTCCCCCAAGGGAGTGTATGTAAGTGAAAGGGCACTTTATAGGCTGTAGGACACAAGGTGACATATTCACCATATATGCTTTAGAGCAGTCAACCTTTTGAAAGAAAAATGCTACTTCCTGTATCAATTTATAAATATATGTAAATGAACATTGAATCACAATAAATGTTGATTTTCAATGGGAAGATGATAGGAAGTAGTGTGGTAGTGGTAAACATCAAAATCATTTCGGTTGAATTCAGCTTTGACCTGGGAAGTTTTGACTCTTCACATTGACCCTGAGGTGACATAAGAGTGAAATAAATGGATTCTCTGTGTGTATTAAGTCCAATGCATGTGAATTTAATTTTCAAAGATAAATAAAAAATGTGTCTACTGATTATCCTCCCAATGCATTTTGTTGAGCCACTTCACTGGGCCACGTCCCAGTGGTTGGCGACCCCAGTTTGGAGTCATTAAAGCAAAGCTAATCTCAGTTTTTGCAGGAAAGGGTCTTTTTCAGTCCTGGTGCAATCCACACCCTTCCAGTTGCGAAATGACTCACACACTGTGGACACGCTTACAAAGTGGACAACATATGCTCTGCATAGGGTGGGGGACTTTTTTTCGTGATGGACACTTTCTATTGGAATACACACTTCTAATGTAACTAATGTCAACACTGATTCATCTTTATGAATGACAACCCTCCCACACATTCACACATACACACACACACAATAACACCTCCCACCAGCCAGCCAGCCCGCCAGCCCGCCGCCTACACGAGCTGCACTGCAGTCAGTCGCTTTAACAGAACCCATTCACCTTTCTGCGTCTCTCCTGCGTCACTTGCTATGTCAGTGTTGCCATGGAAACTAATGATGCCCTTTCTCCTGAGTGGTGGTGCTGATGCAGACTGCTGACGTCTTCGTCGCGTACGGGCAGAATAACAACACTCGGAAACTGTTGGGTCCACTCCAGGGTCCCTGTGCTAGTCACATACGGCAGGATTTGTGCATTTGCATGAAAGTACTTTATTAGTAGTAGTCGCAGGAGTATACATTTTGAATGGGGAGGCTTGTTTGTGTCATTCATGTGATTGACTGGTGACTGGTGGGATAGGCTCCAGCTCACCTCTGACCCTAATGAAGATAAGTAGTATAGAAAATGCTTGGATGGATACCAGTGGTACAATTTCTAGGGATAAAATCTGCTCTAAATCTATAGAACTAGAACTAAATGCCAGTCTTCTGGGAAATATTTACATGGATTCCTATTTTTGTTGTCTCGTTCTTATTTGCACGTTCCTTCTGAGAGTATTTGAGGAGTTTCCTGTTGTGGCGTTTGTCTTGGGTTCATGTGTTTTGACTGTGATGGCTAACATTTGTCCGTGAATGTGCTTTACATTATGTGGAGTTGTGTTATTGAAGGTCTGGTTGTGGTTCCTCTCACACCTTCCCCGCCCAGTCTCTCTCTTGAGCTTTTTTATGCTATGACATCAAACCACAATGCATTGCACTGTTTGTAGTTTACCTAGACTCTCCATGGCAACAATGGCCGGGCCCTGCCCCTTATTCAAATGAAACCGGAAACGCACGTCATTTCGAACCAATCTGCGCGCTCCAGGGTGACATAATGGAATTTTTAGGGCTAGAAAGCGATCAGTGCATAGCAGTCGTGCCACAAGGAAGAAGGAACTAATCGAGGAGGTCGGAGAGCCTCCTGGTGTTGGTCGGCACACACATTGGTACACAAGAAGGTGGTTTAAAGGAGATATCAGCTGACTTCATCCATGTTTGGACTCTGTTTGTGAATGCGCACCCTCCTGTGAGGGTGTAGAATGGAAAGGAGCCTCTACGGAGACACGGTGCTCACCTCCTTCACTGTCTATCCTCGTACCACCATGATGAAGAAGGACATTCATATCAACCTGGACGAACACACCTCCGAGCTGAAGACCAATCCGCTCCGCGACGCCGACGGCCTCCTCAACTCACCAGACTTGGGGCTTCTCAAATTGGCGTCCCCGGACCTGGAACGCCTCATCATTCAGTCCAACAACCCGGCATCCCAGTTCCTCTACCCGAAGTCCGCCAGCGACGAGCAGGAGTTCGCCGAAGGCTTCGTCAAAGCTCTGGAGGATCTCCACAAGCAGAACCAGCTGAGCGAGGCGGCCTGCGTCTCGGTGGATAGACTGGAGCTCCTCGGCGCTTCCGGCACGGTGGGATCCTCCGGGCTGCAGACGTCCGATCTTCCGGTGTATACCACCTTGAACGGCTATGCCGCCAGCCCGCTGGGCTCCACCACCATCAACTACTCCACGGACACCATCCCCTTCCCGCCGCCTCCGTCCCATCTCAGCCCGCAGCAACAGGCAGCAACCGCCGCCGCCTTATCGCGGCTCCAGTCCGGCGGCATCGTGAAGGACGAGCCCCAGACAGTTCCGGACATGCAGAGCCTCGGCGACAGCCCGCCTCTGTCGCCGATCGACATGGACAATCAGGAGCGTATTAAGGCGGAGAGGAAAAAGCTGCGCAACCGGATAGCAGCCTCCAAGTGCCGCAAGCGGAAACTTGAGAGGATCTCTCGGCTTGAGGACAAAGTGAAGACCCTGAAGACGCAGAACACCGAGCTGGCGTCAACAGCCAGCGTCCTCAGGGAGCAGGTCGCCCAGCTGAAGCAAAAGGTGATGAGCCACGTCAACAGCGGATGCCAACTTTTACCAAACCAAGTCCAGGCTTACTAAGTCCGCTAGTGCTTGACTCTTGGAAATCCTTATGAGGCATATATGTCTTTCATGAAGTTCCTAGTGTAGATCCACCCAGCAGGTGGGTGTGCCTGACAGGCCCAAGCTGGAAATGAAAGGTCAAAGGTTATGGAAGTCATGCAGCACCAAGTGTTAATGTGGAAGCTGGACAATCTCTACAAGTGCTGCCATTCAACTGTGTATATACTTGTGTATATATAAATATATATATATATATACATACAGCCTTACTTGTTTACAATGCACTTAGCAATGACAAATACATATATATTTTATTTACTGAAACATTTATTATACCTCCTGGTCATATTTACTTGTTTTTTTTAATGGACACATGCATGTTTTGTAGCTGTTGTATACTATACAATGTATGTACAGTATTTGTCTCCGTGGTGGCTGCTTAGTAGCCTCCCGTGAATGTACTTGTATTCATATGGTGGATTCTCATCACTCTACCTGACATTTATTAAATTCACTACATTACTAAAAGTAAGCTTTTTAAGTGTTTTCACTTTACAATGTGCTGATAATGAATTATGATCTTCCACTGGATGGCGGAAGTTACATGATGAACCTAGGTGTAGACTTTTTGAGACATTTAATTGCCATGGCTCAATAAATGTTGGGCAACGCCTCCATAAATTGAGAAATGCTGACATTATGGATTGTGACGCCCTCTGCTGGACAAAAGAAGAACAAACTGTGCAGACACTACACCATGAATTAACATTTGGTAGCAATTAATTGTAGCACTTCAACAAAATCCAGCTGCTAGGATTTATTTATTGATCCCTCATTTGGGCAAATCTGGCATTACAGTTATTACAGCACGATTCACACAACTAATACCAGACGGGCAGAAAAAGGCTATTTACAAGAGTTATGACTGGGGGGCAGGGAGGGTGTTCTTGAGTCAGCTGCACGTCTGCAGCCATAGTAAAACACAAATAATAGAAACACGCACAGTCCAAAAGTGATCATTTTAGCGTTGTCGGTTTGCTCTTTTCCAATTAGCTCTACATTTGGCTCTGTGGACAGAACAATTAGAGGCGTCTATTACAGGACGTGTGTGGAAAGAATCAGCAGGGTTGTTTTGCTGATATTTGGGCGTAGAGGAAATAATAAGAACCTCTTATTGCTCTGTGAGAACAGTCTGCTTTTACACTGGCATGTCTTAAACGTTACATAACTGATATGAAAAGACAAACAAGCTGCCCACCAATGACTGGAATGTTTGAACTCTCTCCTCCCCAGGATGTACATCAAGCTTGTAAACGCCAACATGTTTTTAAAAAAACAAACAAAAAAAAAATAGCAGGGAGAAACTCTCTTTGGAAAGCATAACAGGAAGAACGAGACATGTCAAATAAATAAGTTATAAATAATATAAAATATGTGTCAACATTTTCTCACATCGGTGGACACACGACTGCACTGCACACACGGGCATACAAAAGTAAACTGCAGATTCAACGTTAAACATGCGTCAGACACTATGTTCCGTTCAAGTCGACCGCGTGCAAGTTGATGGTGCTGACAGGTCAGTGGTGGATCATGTTTAAGTCGTACGCAGTGAAAGGAGAAGCGTATGAAGGTTTGAACCCTCACAGGTCAGATTCAGTGTGATGGCCTAAGTCAACACCAACAACATGCACCCTAAAGCACAGCAAGGAATCCAACAGTAGAAATATATTTATGTATAATAAGTTACTTTTGTATTCATAAGCATTTTAAAACGCAGAGCTATTGATGTTTTTTTTTTAAAACATTTATACACTCATCTCTTTCATATCCCTTCTCGAAAAATAATGTTAAAAAAACCCCACTATGAACACTGAGTGGATGCAGCACCAGACTGGATTACCAAAAAAAAGATGTTGCTGTCCACTGCAGGCTCTCGTAAACACAGATTAAAAAAAAAAAAAGTTAAAAAGCTAGGAAGGCGCAAACAAATGAACTAAATAATCAGATATTCTTTCAAACTACCCTGTTGGGTGTAAAGCTTAGTAGTTCTGGATGGATCAATGATATCATGTGACCAAATCCAATCACGCTGGGAATAAACTGCTCAGCAAACGATAACCTATACTGTAGTGTACTCATTATGGACTAAAATTGTCGATCGCGGGATCGGGGCTATGACCTCATGAGCATAGAACAATAAGGGTTGATGAATGCTGCCTCTTTAAAAAGCATGTTCAAATACAGCACGGCGCATGTGGACGTGCATGCAAACAGGGCGATGTAAAGGGCGCTCAGCCTGTGACTAAAGTAGCACGATGTAGTGTTTGCTGACATTTTTTGGTGAAATGGACCTGAAAACAGCTCATCTTTGGGATTATCATGAGGATAGAATGACGATGGATTGATAATCTCAGCTCCTGCGTTTGTGTTTCTCATGTCAATCTGTGCAGGTTTACATGACATCAAATGATAACATGATTGTAAAAAGTTATATGGATATCCGGACAACAGATTTTGTGTAGTGTGTGTGTGTGTACGGGACGCATTTAGCAAGCACAGTCCTGATGGGACCTCTGCGGCTGATCGGTGAGCTGCGGCCCTTGTTTGGTGCCGGTGACAGTGGGATCGTTGTTGTCCAGACTCTCAGACATTCTCTCGCAGATGATGTCCACCAGCCTCTCAAAGGTCTGCTTTACGTTAATGTTGTCTTTGGCGCTCGCTTCAAAGTGCTCAAAACCTGACAGCCAAAAGGGGGCGACAGAGAATAGATAGTTAAATATTCCATTGTGACGTATACATGACAAGACACTAGTCTCCATGTCATTGTCATGATTCGGGTTTCTTAATACTATATATAAACACAATTTCATATACTGTATATGCAGTTCATACAGCCCAGGCACACAGCTAGGAGACCTGGGTTCGATACCTCGTTGGGGAATCTCTATGTGGAGTTTGCATGCTCTTCCTACACGTGCATGGGTTTTCTGCGAGTACCCAGTTTCCTCCCACATGCTAGGCTAACTGGCGACTCCAAATTGTCCATAGGTATGAATGAGAGTGTGAATGGTTGTTTGTCTAGATGTGCCCTGTGATTGCCTGGCGACAAGTCCAGGGTGTACTCCACCTCTCGCCTGAAGACAGTTGGGATAGGCTCCAGCATTCTGGCAACCCTTGTGAGGATAAGCGTTAATAGAAAATGGATGGATGGATTTTTGTTTTGATATCGTGCTTAAAAGACCAACCCTACATCACACCATTATAGCAACTGAATAATAGAAGAGTAAAATATCTACAAATATGCATGAGCTATTTTGTGATGATCTGTGGCTTGCATATTTGGATCTAAACCTTTGCAATATCACCTAAATCCAAATTACCCAGCAACGAGTTGCACTACTCAGCTATTGGTGTGAATCACACGCATGTTACTATTGTCTTATTGCTGTTTACAACAAACGATTCAGTGGTATTGGTGAATAATGGCCAAATAAAGACAAAAATATCTTCTATACAAGACAGATGTATATACTGTAACCTGATTTTATATATGCCAGCCACTTTGTCACGATTATCCTCTCTCTCCATAGGACCACATGATGAGTCATTGGCTTTATTACCAGGGGTTGTGACATGCGAGTAGCCAACCACACCTCCACTTACCAAGCTGTTCTGACAGCTGCCGGCCTCTCTCTGTGGCCACCACACGTTCATCCTCCATATCACACTTGTTTCCCACCAGCAGCACCTGAGCATTGTCCCACGAATAAGTCTTGATCTGAGTGGACCTGTGGGTAAGCACGTGCACACACACACACACACACACAGAATTTCAGACACATTAAGGCTATGATGTTTAAATGTGAAAGCGGAAAATTGATTTAGTTGCAAGTATTTTATATTATATTATTATCACATACTACAGTATTAATTGGCCCTGTACCCTAGAAACCGCCCATGAATGATACGGGAAAAGGCCGAAATGATACTGTGTCAAAGCCCAGGGCAGTGATACTGATAAAATATAGAGTTTAACCATGTCCAGTATCAGCCCCCGTAGCTGTCCACGCAGAGCACGCTGCTCTGATATCGTGCCCGTGAAACAACCAATCAGAGAACAGCGCAGGAGCCCAGGTCATGAAGTGGGCTCCTGGGCTTAACTTTATAAACTCGCGCATGTGACAGGAAATGTCACTGTAACTATAAATATTCCTAGTGCTGCTCCAGTCAAAAAACCCAAACTTGATTCATGGAACTTTAATTGTCAGACATTGATAAGATAAGACTGTTGATAAAATATTATTGTTGAAATATTTTTGCAATTATTGTGTTTACACTGTTTAGATATAATACATGTAATAAACTGAACATTTTCTGGAAACCAAATGGTCTTTTGATTAAATAGTACGTGATAATAAGATCATGATTTTTTTTTTTTTTTTGTCCCGTCCAGCCATTGGGGCAGATAGTATTGTTGATCTAAATGCCCTTACATGCTAAACAGATTTGCTCTGTGTCAGGAAAGGTGTTGACTACAACTTCCCTGTACCATGAAATTTTATTTGCCATTAATTTGCCGATAATAAGCTCATGATTAAATAGTATGTGATAATAAGATCATCACATGGTTTGTCTGTATGGTTTGCCAGTATCAGCCCGAGACCGAAGGGGGCATGATACCTGGCATGATACCAGACAAACCATGTGATATCCACCCATATACAGGTACTCTGGTCATTAGTATAGTATGTTGTCTGGCAACCAGTCCAGGGTGTACCTCGCCTCTCGCCCGAAGACCGTTGGGATAGGCTACAGCATACCCGCGACTCGAGTGAGGATAAGCGGCATAGAAAATGGATGGATGGCCGAGCAGGTAGTTAATGGTATTGCACACCCCTATACATAAAAGGTAACCAAAATAGTAGAAGGATGCCCAAGTGTGATGTACTGGAGTTCTTAATTATTGCATGTGTAATGTTTTTTTTCACTGATGCTTGATATATTTGTCTGCACAGGTATATTGGTGAAGCTACTGACAAGGCGACCAGACAGGTTTCAAATAAAGTACTCAAATATTTAACAGACTTATTTGGCTGGTAAAACAACACATTGAATACAACCATTTTAGTCTATTCAGGTGACTGGTTCCATGATATTGAGTATTTGCATAGTAATATCAAGTCTGTCATCAGACTGGCCACCACCAATCAAGTATTAGGTTAGCAAATAAAAGTGGTTTGTGTAGTTGCAGGCAGCTACAACAACAACAAATAAGGTGGTGTCACGCAACAGAAGGTTTTGTGTTCGTCCCCTTACCAGTCTTGCACAGCGTTAAATGACTCCTCATTGGTGATGTCATACATGAGGATGAAGCCCATGGCGCCTCTGTAATACGCCGTGGTGATAGTCCTATAGCGTTCCTGGCCGGCTGTGTCCTGCATCAACACACCAGCAAACAACCTTATCATTATTTTTCTCCCCACCAAGGGGGCACATGAAGTATTGCGTACTGAGTGGTCACAGATTGTGTGGTGTCATTTTAAGCACACTTTGAGGTTGTCAGTGGACATGTAAAGGATGGGAGACATAAGCCAGAACCTCTGAGATCCTAAACATCAATGGACCTCCCCTCACCCAGATCTGCAGCTTTATCCTCTTGTCGTTCCTGTAGATGGTCTTCACCTTGAAGTCGATGCCAACTGTGCTGACGAAGGCCGGCGTGAACGAGTCGTCTGCATAGCGGAAAAGGAAGGATGTTTTCCCGACGCTGCTGTTGCCAATGATGAGGATTTTAAACATGTAGTCAAAGTTCTGGTCCGAGGACTCCTTTTGTCCGTATGTGGCATTTGCAGACGCCATCTAGCCAGAGAGAGAGATCAAAGTGATGGGTAACTAGGGAGTTGCTTGAGAAAACAGCAGGTTCCTATGTACAAAGGGTGGCTCAGTCCATAATTACAAACCAGGGATGTACCTATTAAGATTTATTGGCCACAGTTCCAATAAATTTACAACACATTCCGGCCCTGTGAAGAGCACATATTTCATCATTGTCAATAATTGATGTTAGTTAAACTTGAGATTAGATGTGAGCTGATCTCCCTGAAGGAAAACGTGTTGCCATGAGAGTTGCTGGAAACACTCAGCATCCAAATGTAGTAACACACTGTGACAGTCTGGAGTAGTGTAGGAGGACACAGCTCTATTATTGGACAAGCTGTGAGAGCACATACTGTACACGCACGCACGTGCACATGGTTCGTAGTGAACTAAAGCCAAGCTAGTAAGATTCTCAGGGCGCTGAATCCATCGCAACTGGACTGTTCAAAATGCCTCTAATCCGAGCAGGCTTCTTCGCTTCATGCTCAAAGATGACTAGTGTTCATCGCACCTTGTCTTTGAGCATGAGCTGATGATTGGAGATCCCTCTCATCAGGAAACAACGCGATCCAGCAAAGCCGGGAAATAATCGTCAGGTGGCGACTGACCAAAGAGCAGTCGAACCAATGGCACAATACCGGTAACAAGCAAATTACATGAAGTTTACACCAACAGCGCAAGCAGTATTTTAAAGCGCATGCAGATGTAAATAAAGCTACTGGATGCCGATCACTCATGCTACTTCAAGTGCACCTACTGCCATCAAAAAGTGAATAATAGCTACAACAAAACGATGCTGCATGTAAAGGTGAAAAAATGTCAGTTGGACTTTCTGCGTCAGTGCCGTTCAAACTGACCAAAGCTGGTTTTTACAAGTAGAATGAAAGCTGTCATATGGTCATCACCCACCATCTTATTCTTATTATATCCTAGTATGTCTTTTGTGTTTCATTCTGTACCAAATTAGCATCACGGGAAAGAGAAACAAGAGGGCAGCATGGCAGTTTACACCAACAAATTGTGTTGCCATGACACCGTGGTCATCAAATAGACTCTTGTGACTTGATGCAATAAGGCTGGAAAAGAGCAGCCCACCGTGAAATCCTTTTTGCAGAGATACAGGAAGTCTCTGGTCTTTGCAAACGCGGTACAATGAATATATGACATGTGATAAGATACAATAACACATTCGTCTTGACTTACTTTGCCTTCTCACACAACAAACGTACGGTAGTGGTAAAACGTCCACAACAAAAAAAAACAATACATTATTATTAGGCTGTACAGTTCTACAACCACAATAATAAACATATTGATCTCTGGCAGTGTCAATCAGAACAAGGCATTTATTTTTTTTGTATTGGATCAAATACAGCAACAGTTTTGAAGTAACATAACAATAGTGAGTGCACCCATGCTCAGACGGCAAGACGACACGACGACACGACGGAAGTAGCACGGCTTAGCAGGCTAAGCATCAGATAAACTGTCTGACTCCATGCAGCCAAGCAGGAGCTCCACCGAGGGTTGGGTTAGCAAAACATGGACGACCATATGGTTGACTAGACCGTCTTTATTCCACACAGACCCATGAGGAATAACGTGACGAAACGTGTAAACGTTTCATACACAATTTGACATACGTTTCCATCTTTTCCAAAGTCAACAAGCTAGTGAACAGAGATGTGTCCAGTTACCATTTTGGTGCATTTTGCCAGTCAGCATGGCAAATGTGTTCGGTTTTACGGCACGAATACGACGAATATATAAAGCATGTATGTATTTAAAAGAGAATAATGGCTAAGGGTTGATATGTGATATGATAAGACTGACAGCTAGAGCATCGTTGATATTTATCAACTGGCAGGATGGGCTAGCTAGGCATCCTAGCGATGTCAAATGAAGGTTACACTACCTTATTTCCGGCAAAAAATTCACTTCTAACCGACGAGCCGGCGTTCCATCAACTATTACATTCGGGTCTGTAGCTACTGTTAATACATCAAAAGCAACGCAATCACACATTGGTGAAGTTTTACCGTGGAATTCTTGTTTTATCCTCCGCTTCGCTGCAGCAGTTAGCCCGGAGCCCAGCTTTGCACCTGCAGTAGAGCGTGCGCTTTCTTGATTGACAGGCCCGGACGACCTGGGTATTGGCCCAAAAAAAATAAAAGAATGGTTGACAAGAGAATCCACCAATCAGAAAGAAGTACTTGCTAAAGCACGAGAAGCCCCGCCCCTACCTATAATAATATGAAGAGTTTGAGGTTTTAACACAGAATAAAGCAAATATATGCCATATATGACATATTATATATATGCAATTTTCCATTTAATTTTAAAGAAGCATATCTGTCAAATGACAGGGGTGGTTGCATTTTTGTCATGTTTTAAAATACGTATATTAATATAATATAATATATAATATAATATATATAAATATTCCTATATATGGATATTGTAGGTGTATTTTTCAAAAAAATATATATAAGAAGTAGGCAGCACATGAAAGAGTGAAATGTTTTTTCTTTTATTGGCAAGGCATACAGTTCTAGTTGGAAAGAGGGCAAAAACACCCGCAGTTAAACAACAGATTGGATTGTCAAAGCTGTGGTATAGAAATTCTGATCTCTGATGACTTTCAGAACCACTATAAAATTGTCACAGAATGGACCATAACCTCCATGAATATTGGTGTGCAATGACAACAGAGGAAGACAGTAAAAAAGGAGAAATGTTTCAAAAAGCTGACACTCAACTAGTTTGCATACAGACAAAACATGAAAATGTGTAACTTTGCTTATGTATGTTAATTGCTGTTAAAATGTGAAAAGTGGAAGGAAAAAGTCGAGTAACCTGTCCCAGACGTCATTCTGCCAAATCAAACTACAAATAAGGACTAAACCTTAAACACTACTTTTCCATTGTACGGAAATAATAAATAAACTGTACATGGAGCAATGTGAGGAACATGTACAAGACAAAACATAAACAGAACCCTGTTGCATGTTCTGGTTAAGATGCTGTGAGATAGTCCTTAGTTTTGAAGGCATCCTGGAGCGTTGGTCTGTTAATGGCTACAGAAAGCATTGCACACATTTTCCTCCAGCATGAAAGAAACATCCAGGTGTGAAAATAAGGCAGAAAGAAGAAATAAAAGCTTGTTCACACATTAAACAGGATTGATTTGCGGTAAAACTAAGAGACTGTTCATCTCTTGTAGAAAGTGTGCATCAGACAAAAAAAACTAAACAAACTTCAGTCCCTCCAACCAACCTTTAAGAGCTGTAGTGGTGTAGCCCAGGATTTCCACTCAACCACCAATGGTCACATTATACATGTTCAACTCTGATGGAGGTACATCATTGTAAAAGTACTATACAAAGTGCTTTGGTTTTTTTTTATTAGCAAATACATCTACAAAAAAAAAAAGTCCACCCCATCATTCACTCTCACATACAAAAACACATCACCGTTTTAAGACAATATCATGTACAGTTTGAAAAGCTGACAAGAGACAGAGACGCTGGGGTCAGGTTGGCACGAGGTGCTACAATCAACCAACTTGCTGGTGGAAAGTAGCCGGCGGCAATATGGAAACTACAGTACGGGTTGTGTCATGCTAGCCTGGCACTTGTTTTGTCATTGACTTGTGTGATGAAGAGCAAAATATTGATTAACAAGAGGGAACGGCCTCACATTTGGTTTTACAGTTACAAAGATGCGGCCCTGTGTGTTTTTAAAACGCAATCCTTCCTACATTTTGTATGTAGTGTTTGCATGATCTCCAGCAATTTAGTCTTTCAGTCAGCAGCCTCCATGTGCTTGTGGTTTGAATCAAAGCCCTTCCCAATTACAATGATGGGCCAGCCTTAAATAAAACTCTAAAGTGCTCAAACCTGAAGGCAAACTGATACAATGGGTGTCAAAATATAGACTTTAAAATAAAAGCAAATATCATTTAAATAGTAACAAAGCAGAAACAGATGATATTTGCATGGGGGTTGGGTGGGGGGGCGCTGCAGGGGAACACATTTTGAATATATGTTCCATGCAAGCCGTGCAAATAATCTTGTACTAGTTTTCAACACTAGGTGGCATCATGCACACAGACCACATTGCTTTGGATGTTAGTCCCTGACTGTCTTGTTTGGCTCATTTCTGACAGTATGAAGAGTTCAGGGCTTTAGAGACTTAAAGTAAATGAATTGAATTAATTTCGTTTTGTTTAAATTATTCTTTTAGTTGAGCTCATATACAGCAGTCACTCCAAATGTCTGCTACATTTCATGCTTCCTACATTACAGTGTGCATAGCTCTGATCTGCATGTGCTTTGCTTGCATCAATTTGACTGTGGCCCGAAATAAAAATCAACATTAAAAGTCAGGCAAAACACAAACGAGTCAACGAATCAAAACCGAAGAGGACTCTTGAATGAAAGGTGAAACATCTTCAAGTATCTGATGTCATTGTGATCTCATATCACTCATCGCTTCCTCGCCTTGTTTATAAAAACTCTAGAAAGAGGAAGACAATTCATTCGTGGTGGACAATAGTCTGGTGGAATATCCACAGTGTGCCTGACTGACACAACAGAGAGGACCAGTCAGCAACCTGGATTCCTGTCCTCTAGTGGCCTCAAGTCTATCTGCTTTCCTTTAGTGCTTCAACTGCAGGCCTCCTTCTCAGCACCTCACAACCCGAGTTGCTGCTGCAGGCACCCTGTCTGTGGAAACAACGGTGAAAGTGGTGTGGAGTGGGACAAGGGGTGTCATAGAGTCATAAAGGAGGAGGCACTGAAATCAAGATGAAAAATAAACACAAAAGAAATGGCTGAAGGAACTTGGGATGGGTGCTATGAGTCGAGTCTGATGTCTGATACCCCAGACGGCGCTTTGGGGTCTGTCCCTCTTTGTGCTGCCATGTCTTTATCAGAATGTGCAGAAAACGTCCTTGTTGCATCAGTAGTGATCGTTGTGGGAGGTGGATGAGCGTCAAATCCGCCACCAGAATCAGTTCTGGACACTTCAGTCCCCCTGTAACTGCCGCAGCCCTCCTCTTCCTCGGGCGGGCTCTCAGTATCCGACTCCCCCTCCTCCTCCAAGGTCAACTCAAACTGGAACTTGTCGGTGGATGTGGTGCTGCCGCCGACACAAAAGCCAGAAGCTTCACCAGTAAGACCTCCTTCCTGTGGTTCTTCAGGGTTGGGTGAGGGACTGTGGGGGATCATGCTCTGGTACCACTCTCTGTTGTCCTCCAGCGTGTCAAGGATCTCTTGTGCATCGGGGTGAACAAGGTCAGCCCACGTCTCCCACAGAGGATGAACGATATAATCAATGAAACCCACCTGAAAGAGAACATCAAATGAGATGGGCGGGGCTTCATATTGCTTTCAGCACACTACTTTGATTGACAGGTCTGGATTTTACCTGGCTCTTCTCAATGGAGGCGTTGTGTTTGTCACACATGGGGCTGATCTCCATGCCCTTGTCTCGTTCCCTGTCCCCTTGGGTGAAGAACTCCACCATGATCCTGTCAGTCCACTGTCGGTACAACTCCAGCGGCTTGGTGGGGTTACTCAGGTCAGCGCAGTGCACCATGTTCTGAAGAACCTGCAGTGACAGAAAATATGCGTTCAAAATCGGAACGGCGTGAAATCCTGAATTGAATAATGAACTCTTGTTACCTGTATGCGGTCTGAGTAATTGTCCAGCAGCAGAACGCCTAAACTGGTAACCTTCTTGGTCTCTACCATGGTTTTTAGGTCTGCCAGCAGGTTCATGTGTTTGGACATATCAGTGGCTAACACCTGTAATCACAACAACCACCCCAAAATGTATCACTCAAAGATGATTCAGATGCTGGTAAAGACAAAAAAAAGTAACGTACCATGTCGATGACCATTTTACGCAGTGAGTGTCTCTGTTTCTTGCTGAGATTCTGAAAAATGTCACAGTTGTCCTCCTGCAGAAGCTTGAAGCCAACTGCCAAGTGGTGATTCTCCAACACGGACGAATCATTATACATCAACGCCAGCTCGGAATCTAGAGGGGGGAAAAAATTTAATGATGTGGAGTGAGTTCAGCGATCACACAACCCTCGTAAGACAAACTTACTGGTGTTAATGAGAAACTGGTTGGAAACTCCAGGGTGATCCACATCATGGATGGCGCTGGCAAACAGAGCAGCGAGGATCTCCAAATCGGTGAACACAGCCTTTAACGACACACACAAAGAAGAGCATCAGTACATATGTACTGGAATGGAATGGAATGGAATGGCCTTTATTGTCATTATACAAGATGTACAATGAGATTGGAGCGCTTCTTCTTTCAGTGCAGTAGTCAAGTTAAAAAAAAAGTATATAAAAGTAGAGTAAAAAAGACAATTTAACAAGATATATACAAGATATATACAAGATATCCAAAATATACACAGAGTATTGCACAGGAGCATATGCAGGAGCAGATATATTAATTTTAGTGCAATGATAAATGGGTCATAGTGCAAATAATGACTGGTGTATACAGATGAGTAAAAGTCACATATGAGTGTATTGTATTGTACTCATCATCTACCCCACTGTGTCTTTTTACCTCTAGTGCAGGCGTGGAAAGCAGCACGTGTGTGGACTGGACAACGTCGGCGGCGTGGATGTTGTTGTGATACGCCACGTCTGCATGGTAGTGATCCTCCAAAGTCATCATGAATGTGATGAAAGTGTCTGTCGGAATCTTGAAAGACTTGAGAAGGTCGCGTTCCTGCAGCAGCAGACAAGACACGAGGACGTCAAAGTGTGTTTCTAGTGTGTGACAGCAACTATTTATTTATTTTTTTTAATGGTAATGGTAATGGTTTTATTTCATTTGAACATGCATCAGATTACAATTTAGTGCATCCCATAATCAGTTCCCAGTTCCACATGTCCAAAAGGAGTAGGAAGAAGCAAAGCTTATTAAATCCTATCCCTCCATCTGGTACTTTTACAATCACTAACTGTTACATTTGTTCACTTCCTGCTTTTCATAATACAGTTTGGGTTTTTTTGTTTTTTTTTCATCATGTACGGAAGTATGAGGTGATATGAGCATCCAATGCCATAATGGGTACCATAGTAAGTGTCAATATAGTGATATATATAGCACATCATGACTGGTTCAAGACTCTTCATCCTTGTATTTAGCAAACATCAACTGCTTGTATTGTTTCTTCAATTGGCTCATCGTTGTGCATTGTTTGAGGTCCTTACTCAATCCATTCCATAGTTTGATTCCACATACTGAAATGCTATGGCTAGCATAACGTAGTCCTAGCATAGAAGTGTTTCAAATGTACTTCTTCCCTGAGATCATATTTCTCCTCTCTTGTAGAGAAGTATTGGATGACATTTTTAACAAATTGGTTGTTTTTATTTTGTTATTTTTTAAAGTATGCTACCTGGAAGATGGTGTACATGGTGACCGTGAGTGGACGATTGCCAGAATACTCTGAGATCTTAAAGATGTCAATCCCCCATCTGTTAATGTCCTCCAATTCCTGCAAAATAAGATATGTAGAATTAAAACCATAGAAAGGAATTTAAGTATTAATGACAAAGATGTAGTAGTATTACATCTATCCTGGTACCTTGGCAAGGAGACCTTCCTTGCTGGTGCTGACCCCAAAGCGAGGGATGGTTGAGGGTGCAAGGCTGGGGCTGTGCGTGGCCTTTTTGACACCGCTGATCTGGGACATGGGTCGCTTCTTCTTCTCCTCCTTGGTGGTTGGAGCCAGGATGTCCATGTCATGTGGCTTCTCTGTCAGATGGACACAGACAAAATGTTCAGCCATGAAAAAAAGCCATCCATTTCTTAGTTTTGTATAAGCAATAATGCTTATAATCATATTCAAAGGAAGTATGCAAAGCAGAGGTAAATTACCTAGGAAGGTACTAGAGATGAACTCAGAGACTTGGTTCCCAGAGCGACTGGTTTCTGACAGCTGGCTGAGCTCTCGGTTCAGCATCCTCTTGAACTACAGGTGCACACACACACACACACACACACACACACACACACACATAAGCATGCATAAATTGAACTCAAATACTATGTCGACAAAACAAACCACTGCACTAATAACACCGCAACGGTATGTGCTGCCTCAGCTGTCCATTCACAACTTCACTATGCTCAAAGGCAGAAAACAGGCAAGCAACCCTTGGAAGCAACCTCAATGTGTGTACATACCTACACATCACCTACGTACATTTACATTACAACCCATATAAAGTTAAATGATAAAACAAATCCCAAGTATCCATCACAGTCTTCTTCTTTATTCACAAAAAGAGCAACATGTGAGCCTCGAGCATCACCCCACCCACTCCCACTTCCACCTCCAAAGCCATGCATCAGCCAAGCACTCCTTACCTGAATGAACATCCACGACACCGAGATGAAAAGATTCACTTCTGGCATTTCAGCACAAAATCAAGCATTGAGCGCAAGAATAAAATGGAATGATAGAGCTGAGCTTTGTGGTCATCCTCTGCCACCGTCTGAGCTTCTCTGAGCTTCTACGCTGCTTGCCTGAGCACAAGCGACTGCAAGCAGGGAGTCCACTGGTAAAGTCTCCAAGTAGTACAAACAGAATACTTCAGAGGTCCACGGAAGAACAACAGAGCTGTGGGATGAGAGGATGCAGGGCAGAGAATCTGCACACCTTCCTTCCACAATCTCCCTCATTCACTCAGTTACTGCCTGTTCTCATGTGTGTGTAAACACTGGGAGAACGAGGTACTCTAATCCACGCCTCCCTCCAAAAATATCTAAGAATAGCGGCCAATGGAGCGAGTGCTGCAGCAGAGGCTGGGAGAGCCGGACTGCTCTCATTGGCTCGACTATACACAAAATGGGAGGGGCTGAGCGTGTTGGAGCTGGAGGTTGTGAGATGCACCATGTGCACCAAGTTTGAAGATATGAAGAAAAATGTTGAAAGAGATGAGGTTGGGAGGGGTGGGGTGTGGGAGTGGGGGTGGGGGGGTCATTCATGGAGCCAAAAATAAAATCAGTACATCACGTCCCGCAATGATGTGCATGGGGACAATGACCACCATTACCATCATCTACTATAAAGTATATATTTAGAAGTGGCTGACTAAGCATCATGAAAAGTACATGCCATTGTACTCAAGATGATGTTTTCATTGTGGAATAAATGCAACCGTGAGAACCTGATACATATTTTCATGTATTTACTCTAAATCTCTGAATTCATCAGTGAACATGAAAAAAATGTATCACAAGAACTGAGCTCTCAGTCATCCTCCAAATGATTTTAGGGGTCAATCCATTCATGAAATGGTTTATGGAAGTTGTCAGTGATGCAGAAACAATGCTCACTCAGGCCAAACATGCCCCCCCCCCCCGCCCTTCACAAGTTCTCCGTTCTCAAGTGTCAGCACAGATAGTTTTTCCCTACCGACTGAGGCTGCTCATTGACTAGTCTACAGCAATATAGGAGCTGAAGAGGAGGCGGGGATGCCTCCCACGAAACCCGGGACAGTGCCACGTGAGTGTGCACAGCAGTACACTACATGTACCAAGGCAGACATTATACACTATGTAGCAATGTATGCATTGGCGTGCATGATGCTATAAAGAGCACGTGTATGCCGAGTGGGCGGTCTCATCGTGGAATCACGCAAGTGATGGGCTCTGATCTGAGACAAAAAGGGAGGATGGATGGAGGGGATGCCGTTTCATTCTCAGCCCCCCGCTTCCTCATTCACATTTTTCTGCACATGAGTGGGGGGAAGGGTGTGTCTTGTCTCTACTTGCATGCACGAAACCCTCCCGCTCATTCATGGAGGAGGACTCTCCTCAGTGGTTGGTAGACCTTATTCATAGTTCCTTGGATGCTCTTTTGGATGCTCTTTTGGTTTTGTTTGAATGACATTGAACATCACACAACACGGTGGAGGATGTTAGCGCGCAGGCCTCACAGCTAGGAGACCCGAGTTCAATTCCACTCTTGGCCATCTCTGTGTGGAGTTTGCATGTTCTCCCCTGTGCATGTACATAAAAACATTTACGTATAAGCATCCCCCGTACACACTGATCACAATCCATATAGGCCATGGGTGTCCAAAGTGTGGTTCAGGGTCCATTTTTGGTTGATTTTCATTGGTCCTCTGCATATTATAATAGTAGAATTAACTGATTATTAGGGCGGCACGTGGTTAGACTTCTACTTTTCTATCTGTGACTAATGCAGGAATCTTGATTCAGGTATACACAGGGAATAGGAGTCTACTTAAATCTCCTAAATCCATCCTAAATGCCCCCTGCACCTGATATGTGGCCCTCGGTGGACAAAGTACCAAAAAAAACCCTTCTACTCTTCCAGAAAGACTTTCTATAAGATGTTGGTTTTTGTGTTTTTTGTCCAATTGTATTGTAGAATATGGAGGTCAGAGGTCAGTGATGCAGGCCTGCTGCTCTCCATCTCATCTCGAGTTCCTCTACACAAAGCCCATCTAAGCATGACTTTGCTTTGTGCACTTGGGAACAGAAAATCACCCTCCCCACACATTTTGACCCATCATCATCATTTTTGCCTCTGAGAAGCGTTCAAACGCACACATCAACTGTCTAACCAACGCAGTGTGACCCTGCATCGCCCACCCGTGTCCTTACTTCCTCATTTACAGTGACAGAGATTAAGACCTATGATGATAGACTCTCATTGTCTCTCATTTCCTTACAAAAATCCTCACTTTTTATCACGCTCAACATTTCCTCAAGGTTCTCAATGAAAGCGGGGGAAAACTACGTCATTCATGGAAAGTGTCTGCAACTTGTAGGCGACAGAGCAGACCGCAGACAATAAGGGAACCTTTGGTGGGGTTTGTTTTGTAAACTATGAACTCCCGTATGTGAATTGGTCACATGTATAAAAATATCAGCAGATGGAACACAATGTAGGTCTACTAGTGTAGAGAGAGTGTAGTCTAGCCTAAAGGTACACTTTATTGAGTAAAGCCATTACAATTCATTCATTCATTTTCTACCACTTTTTCCTCACGAGGGTCGCGGGGGTGCTGGAGCCTATCCCAGCTGTCTTTGGGCGAGAGGCGGCGTACACCCTGGACTGGTGGCCATCCAATCACAGGTCACATATAGACAAACAACCATTCACACTCACATTCATACCTATGGACAATTTGGAGTGGCCAATTAACCTAGCATGTTTTTGGAATGTGGGAGGAAACCGGAGTACCCGGAGAAAACCCACGCATGCACGGGGAGAACATGCAAACTCCACACTTCCAAGGGTGGAATCGAACTCGGGTCTTATTTCACCCATCCATTTACCCTCATTCGGGTCACAAGGAGCCTAGGCCGGAGCCTATCCCAGCTGAAAGGCAATGTACACCCTGGACTGGTCGCCAGCCAATCACAGGGCACATATAGACAAACAACCATTCACACTCACATTCATACCTATGGACAATTTGGAGTGGCCAATTAACCTAGCATGTTTTTGGAATGTGGGAGGAAGCCGCAGTACCTGGAGAAAACCCACACACAGGGAGAACATGCAAACTAGAACCCCGACATGCTAACCACTCGGGCACCGTGCGGCTTGGGATCCCTTAGTTATAAATAAAATGACAGTAAAACACTATTAGAGCCCTCTAGACATGAAATGGCACCCCTATAATCATCTTTATACTTGTATTACACAATATAGTAGATGTAAAAAGTACCAATAATTATCAGTACCAATAATTATTGGCCTGATATCAGCATAAAAATTGGTTGATATTCAAATCAGATTTTTTTTCCGGATCGTGAAAATTAATATTTAAAAAATGTTGTATATAATACAAGTGTGTTCATTCCACCTAGGGGATATGTCATGTTACACATATCGGTATCGGCTGATGTTGGTATCGGAAATTGAGAGTTGGACATTATCGGCATATCGGTTTTCGGCAAAAAAGCCAATATCGGACATTTGTATTTTTGTTCACCAAACTTTTTTTATGCTTGAAAATGCTCACTTTAGGCAAAAAAAAGATTTTTTTTGACTACGAATAAGCCATATTCAACCACAAAATATCATGATTTATTATTGAATATATAATCTAAAAAACATGATAGAGTCAAGCTGCGAAATTCAAACTGCAAAGTGGCTGATTCTCGGACTGTCGTTGCCTGAATGCAAAGATGCATGGAGATGTGTTACTGGTAAAAGTACCTTGTTGGAGGCCATCTCGCTGACAGAGTGTCGGGTTTTCAGGGTCTCCAGTTGTTCAAGGCACCAGTCCAGCTCATCCAGAGTCTCAATAGCCAACTGCTGGTGGGGCTCCTCTGTTTAAAAAAAAAATCACCATTATTCAATTACACTTTAAAATATTTGTGATTGCAAATACAAGGAGAAACCACTGACCTGCGAGACTGGTTTTACACATGGATGGCGGGTTGCTGCCAGATGATCGTGTCCTGCGGACCCAGACCATCCATTTACTTGACTATAACTTGATTCCATGTTATTGTCACTCGCTTGTGCAAACATTTCCCAAAAACACCTACTTGCTGGCTGGCCGATCTTGCTGGCCGGTGATGACCGCAAAATTACTGCGGACTGTCCTCAGGCTGGCGAGGACCTACGAGGTGAACAAAAGGCCTCTTCACGTCACGTTCAACAGCATTTTTGTAGTCCTCTTTTGCTCAATCAAGACACAATGGCAGGCATCTACCTACACTAGTGGAGGCACTACTCTCCCTCTGTGCTGTTTTGATGACATAACAATGTCATGCCTGTCGCTCCATCTGTAGCACTGACTCAGCACTCAGAAAGTGCTCTGTGTACTCACTGTCGTATTGTATTCTTTTTTTTTCCCTTCAGCTTGCTGTACAAGACTATGTCATTGTAATGTCTTTAATGGGTGTGTGTGTGTGAGTTGGTGTGTAGGACTCACCTGTGCAAATGGTGTGACAATCATGTCTTCTGTATGTCTGCATGTGAGGACACACAAGCAAAACAAGTGTTCAACTCCATGACACACAGTAAATACATTTATTTCACATTAGGTACACCTTAAGTCAAATATTACAGCTCTCAGTGTGATGCAGTGTATTTCTACACCACTGCACACTACATTCACCGTTATGAATGCAGTAAATGAATACTTTGCTTTATATACTAGTGTGAGACTAGGTACATGTACCTAGTGAATTGTAAAAAATAAATCTCAGAAAAACGGTAACTTATAGTGTTCAAACAGGGGTGTCCAAACATGCTGAAAATGATCGAATAGAAGGGTCATGTTGATATTTTGTAAAAGAAAGACTTAATTTTACACTTTCGCATTTAGCTCTTTGACTTCATTATGACTAAATCACCCAACTTAATTGCAACTTTATTTTGTTTTGTTTATTTCTTATAGTAGGGTTAATTTTTTATCATATATGTACTATATGGGGCGGCACGGAGGTCGAGTGGTTAGCACGCAGGCCTCACAGCTAGGAGACCAGGGTTCAATTCCACCCTCGGCCATCTCTGTGTGGAGTTTGCATGTTCTCCCCGTGCATGCGTGGGTTTTCTCCGGGTACTCCGGTTTCCTCCCACATTCCAAAAACATGCTAGGTTAATTGGCCACTCCAAATTGTCCATAGGTATGAATGTGAGTGTGAATGGTTGTTTGTCTATATGTGCCCTGTGATTGGCTGGCGACCAGTCCAGGGTGTACCCCGCCTCTCGCCCGAAGACAGCTGGGATAGGCTCCAGCACCCCTGTGACCCTCGTGAGGAAAAAGCGGTAGAAAATGAATGAATGAATGTACTATATGTATATTAGGGTGCATCAAAAAACACAATTATTGAATTTTGATATGGCTGGGTACTAAAAGTGTTCCAATATATGTAGAAACAACACATGGAAAATATTTTTCCAATCCATGATTATTTAGGGGTGCCACCATACATCTGTTTTTGTGGAATAAAGTGGTGAACAGTTCAATGGTCGCCATGGAGATTTGAGACTGCAGCTCAAGAACTCTCAGGTGATCTTTATGTTTTTGTTGGTATTTATACTCCTATTACATATTACTACCAAATTTGTGGTTTTGTCTTTGTAATCTGAATGATTTGTAGTCATATTTATAGGTATTTGGTGCTCATTGCCTCTACTGTAGCTAACATTAGCTAGCTACAGTAATATAGAGTAGACAGTATTACTGATGCCTCATATTTATGGTACTGTAGTCCTACATAATCTGATATACACTTGTCCATTTATTTTATTTTATTTTATTTTATTTTATTTTATTTTATTTTATTTTATTTTATTTTATTTTATTTTATTTTATTTTATTTTATTTTATTTTATTTTATTTTATTTTATTTTATTTTATTTTATTTTATTTTATTTTAGCACAACCCACCAGCTCTCCAAAGATGCTGCCCTCTGGTCTTTGGTCTGGGCCCCCTTTGATAACCCTATAGAAAATGATGCTGTATACAAGTTCATTGTACTCAACATTTCCAGGTCAACTTTTTGGCAATTAGACTAGAAATTGCAAATTTTCCGAAATTTTACAAAAGTTTGTGTGAGGTTGCACCCCTAAAACTCAAAGGTTTTCCTTAGAAAAAAATTGAATGCCAGCCAAATTGATATTATGAATTTAAAATTTCCCATTCAAATTCAATGCACCCTAATGTTTATATATTTTTTTAAATACTGAAATAATATTTTTTCCTGCACAATGTTAAGTGTTTATTCTAGGGATGTCCGATAATTATCGGTACTGATAATAGCACCCCTATAGTCACCTTTATACTTCTATTACCCAATATGTACACGTATAGTATAGTACCGATAATTATCAGCCTGATAGTAGCATAAAAATGCGATATCGGTTGACATTGGCATCAGATTTTTTCCCGATCATGAAAACCAATATTGAATAAAATGCTGTACACAAGACACGTGTGATGATTCCACCACAGGAGATATGTCATGTTATACATATCGGTATCAGCTGATATCGGTATTGGAAATTGAGAGTTGGACAATATCGGTTTTCAGCAAAAAAAAAACAATATTGGACATCCCTAGTTGACTGGTCCGCAAATGGCTCCTTGGCTGCAATTTGGACACCCCTGTCTTATAACTATCAAAATAATGTGATTGTGTACAATACATGAAAAACCATGGATGCCATGCACTGTTGACAACAAAGTGGGTGGAGCAGGAGTTTGGAGCACAAGTAAGACAAAAAAAAGGGTGGTTCTTTCTTGCTATCTCATGCATGTACAAATAAAACAGAACACAGTGTTTTAGGGGGAACCAAGGGGGTCGAAGGTGAATTAGGTTTTAATTCAGGTAAGGCTTCAGTGATTTTTCTCAGGAGGGAAGACTAGCAGGGTAAGTGGGCTTAAGGGAACAAAATCAGTTATAGAATCAATTATAGAATTATTATTATTTTCTATCACATTCGTCTCACCGAGATGATAACCAGTTGACCTCCCAGTGCTTCAAGCTTTCTTCCCTTTAAAAACAGAC
Source organism: Doryrhamphus excisus (assembly GCF_037039965.1). Classification (NCBI taxonomy): domain Eukaryota; kingdom Metazoa; phylum Chordata; class Actinopteri; order Syngnathiformes; family Syngnathidae; genus Doryrhamphus; species Doryrhamphus excisus. The sequence goes on from NC_136362.1 coordinate 20,916,249, forward strand.
AGTCATGAGGCGGTGAAGGGGCCTGTCGCTTTTAGTGTTTCATTTTTGGACATCCTTTAGAGGCATAATAATGACTAATAATTCCATGTGCGGGAAAATAAAACTTAACTAAGTTAAGTAATGCAAATATTCAGAGAAGAATCGAAGTGGTCCTAATCCTATATTATATCCTATACTATAGTGGCAACCCCGCCCGCCAGTACTTACAGGTCAGTTGCAGTGGAGGAGTTTTTGGAAGGACCCTTGGGGGACAAGTCGAAGTCAGAGTCCGAGCGGTAGAGGAAAGATTCCCGCCGCTGACTATGGGGAAAGTTGGCCTGGAGGACCAGACCAGAACCCGGGCTGGCCTGAGGGTCCAAGGGACTGCGCCCCACTGACAATCCATTCTCCACGTCAAAGCTGCAAATAGAAAGAATAAATGATGAATGATTTTTAGTGGTCACGTCACACCCTGTGTTTGTTGCATATACAGTGCTGTGAAAAAGTGTTTGATTTCTTATTTTAATGCATGTTTGTCACACACCTTCCAAAAAAGAAACTTTTGTCTTGTCAAAGGTCTTAGGCATCATCTAGATCAGGGGTCCCAAACATGCGGCCCGCGGGCCAAATGTGGCCCGCAGGACACTAGTTTGAGGCCCGCGCAAGTTTGATATGGATGCTGTATGGTATCATGTACCCAGAAAAAATTATTACGTTTGATTAATGTTCATGTTAAAGGTTAAATAACTGTTAATAGTTATCCTCCCTATCCGTGTGGAAGTGGTAAGTTTTTGGCTATTTAAGTTTAAAGGAAATAACTTGAAGGCTACCGTTTAGGTCGCTAGCTCTCTAGTTTGCGAGTTAGCATGTGTCTCAAGACCCTGCAGTTGCGCAATATGTTGTAAATAAAAAGAGTATAAATGTGACTATAGTCGTGTTTTGTCATGTCTACAGGGCTCTAATAATGCTTTGTTCATTTTAATCTGAAAAAAATCATTTGTCTACCCACCAACTATATGTGGTTTCTTAAGTTTTTATTATTTGCTGTTTTATTATTATTATTATTATATTTATTTATTACTGATTGCTTTATTTTTTTTATTCTTGATTTGTTTATTTATTTTTCATCTTATTTTGTGTAGAAAAATAAAAATGAAGATATTTGAAAATAGTGGAATGTTTTATCAGAGCTTTTCTAGTAGAAAACCAAAGCACTGAAAAAGTTTGTATATTTTTATGTTTTTAATAAATGCGTTTTTTGTTTTTTTTGGAAAACCTGATGCGGGCCAGCCTTGCCCAGACCCTAGCTCCAGTGGCCCCCAGGTAAATTGAGTTTGAGACCCCTGATCTAGATGTTTTCGGGCAAAATTGAGATGAGCCTTCTTGTTAGCAGTGGTTGTGGTCTTGGAACTCGTTTTTGCAGGCAAGTGAGGCCTGCAGTTCTTTGGATGTTGTTGTGGGGTCTTTTGTGACCTCTTGGGTTCATTTTGGCTCCATGTTTTCACCATTTGTGGATAATGGCTCTCACTGTGGTTTGCTGATGTCCTAAAGCTTTAGAAATGGCTTTGTAACATTTTCCAGACTGACAAGACGGATCTCAATTAATCAGGGCGGCAATCACTTTTTCATGTAGGTTTGAGATAAGGTGAGGATAGGGTGATGATAGGGGGATGAGCTCAGTCATGTGGGAGGGGCTCAGAGTAGAGCCGCTTCTCCTTCACATCCAGAGGAGCCATTTGAGGTGGATCAGGCATCTAGTCCGGATGCCTCCCGGACTCCTCCCTGGTGAGGTGTTCCAGGGCATGCCCAGTCGGGAGAAGGCCCTGGGGCAGACCAAGGACACGCTGGAGGGATTATGTCTCACAGCTGGCCTGGGTGTCCCCCTGGTGGAGCTGGAGGAGGTGGTCGGGGATCATGAAGTCTGGGCTTCCCTACTGAGACTGCTGCGTCCGTGAGCCGGACCCCGATAAGCAGAGGAAAATGCAATGGGATGGAATTTAAAAACAGCATTTTGTGTTCAGTTGTGTTGACATTGACTAATATGGAAATTAGTTCGATGATCTGAAATATTTAAGTTCAACAAAACAAGAATTCAGGAATGGGGAAAACCCTATTTCACACGACTGTATGTGTTTACTGGTTCAAATGGGACCAAAACAATGTGGAATCTAAGTCTTAAGTGGAAAAGAAATTCCAGGGACAATGGGCCACAAAAATGACTATAAAACACAATTGCCCCAATTAAAAATATCACAAGCTTTCACCACACTCAAGTCAACTTTTATCTGTAACAGGAAAACCACAGTGCAGAAGGAAGCAAAGCCATTATGAGCACCACAATAAAAGCCCCAAATTATACGCTGCTGAGGGTGTGACATTGTGACATGTGGGAAAGTGTTGTTGACGCCCTCAAAGTACACTAAAATTGGCGTTACATTTAGAGCTGGTGCGGCAATGTGCAGGCAAACAAAACAATAAAATGAAGCCGAGAACACAATGTGAAGGTGCTGAAAGCTGGAGGCACAACATGGCGCTGTTGAACTGGGCTAAAACTCAACTCTGAACCCTCCACATCACTTCCTGCCCTCGTTTATTGTAATACACAAGACTTGAGTCTTATTTATGCATTAATGGTGTTATTTGGTGAAGAAGCGTGTGCAGGCAGGATGGAACGGGTGGAGAAAAGTGTCAGGAGTGATAGAAGAATTTCAGCTAAAATGAAAGGAAAGGTATACAAAACTGTGGTGAGACCAGCCATGCTGTTTGGTCTAGAGCAGGGGTCTCAAACATGCGGCCCGCGGGCCAAGTGTGGCCCGCAGGACACTAGTTTGAGGCCCCCGCCTTGATATGAAAGTTTAATGTTAGTGCGGCCCGCGCAAGTTTGATATGGATGCTGTATGGTATCATGTACCCAGAAAAAATTATTACGTTTGATTAATGTTCATGTTAAAGGTTAAATAACTGTTAATAGTTATCCTCCCTATCCGTGTGGAAGTGGTACGTTTTTGGCTATTTAAGTTTAAAGGAAATAACTTGAAGGCTACCGTTTAGGTCGCTAGCTCTCTAGTTTGCGAGTTAGCATGTGTCTCAAGACCCTGCAGTTGCGCAATATGTTGTAAATAAAAAGAGTATAAATGTGACTATAGTCGTGTTTTGTCATGTCTACAGGGCTCTAATAATGCTTTGTTCATTTTAATCTGAAAAAAATCATTTATCTACCCACCAACTATATGTGGTTTCTCAAGTTTTTATTATTTGCCATTTTATTATTATTATTATTATATTTATTTATTTATTACTGATTGATTGATTTTCTTTATTCTTGATTTGTTTATTTATTTTTCATCTTATTTTGTGTAGAAAAATAAAAATTAAAATATTTGAGAACAGTGGAATGTTTTATCAGAGCTTTTATTGTAGAAAATTGGAACCAAAGTTTATTCATTTTTCTGTTTTTAATAAATGTCTGGGTTTTTTTTTTGAAAACCTGATGCGGCCCAGTCTCGCCCAGACCCTAGCTCCAGTGGCCCCCAAGTAAATTGAATTTGAGACCCCTGGTCTAGAGACAGTGCCACTGAGGAAAAGACAGGAAGCAGAACTGGAGGTAGCAGAGATGAGGATGCTGAGCTTCTCATTGGGAGTGACCAGGATGGATAGGATCAGGAACGAATCTATCAGAGGGACATTACATGTTAGAGGCCTTGGAGATAAAGTCAGAGAGGCCAGACTGAGATGGTTGGGTCCAGAGAAGATGTCCAGAGGAGAGATAGTGATGATATTGATAGAAGGATGCTGCGTTTAGAGAGTTTAGGTTTATGGATGTAGTGAGGAGGATATGAGGGTAGTTGGTGTGAGAGAGACAGATGCAGAAGACAGGGTTGGATGGAGGAGAATGATTTGCTCTGGAGACCCCTGATGGGAAAAGCCTGAAGAGAAAGAAGAAGAAGATATTGGGTAATACCAGTGTTAAGGTAGTTCATGTCTAAAAAGTTCTAATAATGTGAAAAATTGTAGCACAGTTCATGTAGATGTCTACCAGCTTCCTGCAACAGATTGTGTTTGACTTTAGAGGTTCCATTGTACAATAAAGACACACGGATCAATGGAGGTCAGCCAGTAGAAACATGACAAAACAGAAAAGTACCGCAGTAAAAGTCCTCTCGAGAGGATGTGAGGTCTCATGAACATCCTTAAGAGGTATGCGTGCCCAAACAGTTAGTTCATGTCAGAGCCAGAGTCTAAAAATAGCCCGGTGTTCAGGTGAGGCGGGATTTCCTCTTGATTAAACACGATGAGGTGACGTCAAGTTACAAAATCATGACCCGGGTCCTTCTTCACAGGCTGGGCACGTTTCTGCTTTGATCCACTTTGCTTTCAGCCACTCTGCTGACACCCCAACCCAGAGACACGTCCCCTTGTGTAAACAATCACAGGGACTCCACGGTAGAAAACCAAAGCGCTCTGCACTAGCAAGGACACTCTTGCACTCAGATGAGGTCACTGATGTTCAAATATCATTATGAACTAAAGTCAGATTAGATGACGATATCTTGTACCGCTGGGGTTTTTTTTTCACTCAATATAGACCAGGGGTCTCAAACACGTGGCCCGCAGGACACTAGTTTGAGGCCCCAGCCTTGATATGAAAGTTTAATGTTTAAGTTTGATATGGATGCTGTATGGTATCATGTACCCAGAAAATATTATTACGTTTGATTAATGTTCATGTTAAAGGTTAAATAACTGTTAATAGTTATCCTCCCTATCCGTGTGGAAGTGGTAAGTTTTTTGCTATTTAAGTTTAAAGGAAATAACTTGAAGGCTACCGTTTAGATCGTTAGCTCTCTAGTTTGCGAGTTAGCATGTGTCTCAAGACCCTGCAGTTGCGCAATATGTTGTAAATAAAAAGAGTATAAATGTGACTATAGTCGTGTTTTGTCATGTCTACAGGGCTCTAATAATGCTTTGTTCATTTTAATCTGAAAAAAATCATTTGTCTACCCACCAACTATAAGTGGTTTCTTAAGTTTTTATTATTTGCCGTTTTATTATTATTATTATTATATTTATTTATTTATTACTGATTGATTGATTTTCTTTATTCTTGATTTTTCATTTATTTTTCATCTTATTTTGTGTAGAAAAATAAAAAGTAAAATATTTGAGAACAGTGGAATGTTTTATCAGAGCTTTTCTTGTAGAAAATTAAAACCAAAGCAAAGTTTATTCATTTTTCTGTTTTTAATAAATGCGTTTTATGAGGTCAGAGGTCACTGATGCAAAATCTCTATTGTAGTTTAAACAGGAAGTGGAGTTAGATACTTTAACCACAAAGCTTTTTTTTGGACTAGCGTACATGCCATATACTAATGTGAATATTCAAGATTTATCAATACATGCAGTATGAAACTAAAATGTTCATATTCAGCATGTGCACCCCTAGTATTTGAAACTACAATTGCTTCTTTTTAATGAAAGGGATGTTGCAACTGCAGTATGCAAAGAAAAAAAAAATCCCCCTCCCATCCTCCATCCTCCGGCTACCCAATGAGGATGCTGCATGAGGACAAGACGCTGGTGTGTTACTGGCTATTACATAACAGCAGCCGAAGAGAAGCCCTCGCTCCTCCATTCATGTGACACATTCAAACACACTGACTGCACTATATGCAGCAGAGGAGTCACAGGGAGGACAGGGAGGGGCGAGGGTGCCAAGATAGGAGCAAGGCATGACATAAATAGAACAAGGTGTAAATATATTTTATAAAAATCTGTGGTGAAGTGTGTGTGCGTGAGAATCATCGATGGCTCGACTGCACGCGCTCCTTCACACACCTGCGCTGTAATAAGTAGTCATGTGATCTGCACCCATTTCACCCATCCTTCCTATTTTCTCCATCTGTCACCTTCAGTCCTTCCAAATAATGCGACACCCCCTGCGTGCTTCCACCATGAACTTGCTTCTATTTTGGTTCCCGCATCACACTTCTGTCTCCATGCTGCTAAATTTAGCCACCTCTTGCATGGTGGAGGGGTGGGGGATAGGAGGGGGTAGACCGAAAGAGGCAGCGATGGAGCTAAAAATAGCATTTCAGGTAGAGTACACAGACTCTCTCCCCCCCTCCCCCCTCCGTGTGCTCTGCTCTCCCGCTGCACCACAGGGTGGTTCTTCCCCCCATTCATGAATATTTATGGTGAGGTTTCTATTTGAAGCCCATGCCGAGCTAAATTTAGACCGCCGATCACAACATCGCCCACGTATTTCCCTCGCTGCCGCTTCACTTCCAGTTTGATGCTCTTGCTCATTTGCTGCGAGTTCAGCATAGGCCACTGGATGATGACTTACCACACACAGTACACACATCAATGGCCTACATCGGGGGTGTCCAAGGGGGCATGCGGCCATTTTGATACAGTTAACAATACCTCATAATATATCTCATTAATAATCAGTTCATTCATTCATTCATTTTCTACCGCTCCAGGGCGGGGTACACCCTGGACTGGTGGCCAGCCAATCACAGGGCACATATAGACAAACAACCATTCACACTCACATTCATACCTATGGACAATTTGGAGTGGCCAATTAACCTAGCATGTTTTTGGAATGTGGGAGGAAACCGGAGTACCCGGAGAAAACCCACGCATGCACGGGGAGAACATGCAAACTCCACACAGAGATGGCCGAGGGTGGAATTGAACCACTAGTCTCCTAGCTGTGAGGTGGACCACTGGACCACCGTGCTGCCCTAATAATAAGTTAATTCTACTATTATCATATTCAGAGGACCAAAAATGGCCCCTGAACCACACTTTGGACACCCACCCCCTATATGGATTGTGATCAGTGTGTATGGGGGATGCTTATAAATGTTTTTATGTATTTTGTATCTATTTATGTATGTCATACGTATGTGTGCATTAAAGCAAAAAGACAATACTGTAACTCTCGATTTATCGTCATAGAACGTAGAACACCAATGCATGAAGAATGTTTTTCATATTTTTTCTCCCATATGTAGCCACATACAGGCATGCATAGTGTTGGATTTATGTGGATGGTTGGAATCCCAATCCCAGTCGTTTGAGTTGAGATGCTAGGTGAGAAGCTGTTGTGCATACGTATGTGTGTTTGTCACGAATGTAACAAAAAACAGTCAAATATAGGGTAGAAACATGCGGAGCAAAAACTGTAAGCAGGTGAGCGACTACACAAGAATTTTGGTATACATTGAAGACATGAAAGGTCAGAACCCAAACATATGCTGTCTGGACTAAGTCCCCATAGAAACAATGTTCCGGTTTTTCTGGTTGGTCTTGCACATGCCCACCAGTCACACCCGCCCACTTTTTCTTTCTTTCCCTTTACACTCTCAGCCACAGTGACAAAAATACTAAAGTATAAATAAAAACAATCACACATAACCCTGTTGAGTGGGGTACTGTTGTGTACATTTGGCATAATAGCTGTGTAGTATAGTAGCTGTAGACCTGGATGTTGCAATACATCAACTGAGTCACTATGAGGACAGGGTCCCTCTACTGGTCATGGGTGACACTGCAGGAGGTCAAATCTAAATATAAGTTCCCTGAAAACTATATCAAGTAAAGCGTTGCAAAGGGAATAACGGCAGGCTTTTACTGATCATGTTAAAGTGGTATCCGCTATCCAGAATCAAACTTCCCAAGTGCCATGAAGCCATGTAACGAGAGAGGCGCGTCTGTCGCCTTGCTTGTTACTTAAGCGGCCGACTGGTGAAAAAGCGTGATTGATGGCACCCTGTCAGTGGCCCTGATACTCGACACCCCGCCTGCGTCACGTCCACGTCAATCCCATCCCCAGCGTTAAAATACTGCCGCTACCGAGCGAGCGAGAGCGAGGCGATAGGCCCCGTGAAGCAGGGCTACCTGTCACCTGACCCGCCATTCATCACGAGAGTTAGTTCCAGACACAAGCTATGTCATGGATTGCCTTTTCTTTGCCTGCGTGACTGTGGATGAGGAGCCCTGACCTCAACCCCATCTAACAGCAAATACAACAAAATGGGTGCATTTTGAAGCAAAACCAACAATTTTAGAATATGATATGTCTCGGAATTTGCTGGTTTTTTTTGAACATGTTATACTGAAGCTAACCAATCATGAATAAAATACTCTGGATCTTTCTTTCATTCTTGACTTCTCAATGACCCGGGTAGGCGAGCCCATAATCCAGTAATAATGCGGTTTTGGTGTCTGACCCGTAAACTATGGGAAGGACATTAGCTTAAGGATTCAAATTCCATAAGAAAGTTTTATATTTTCAAAGTTATTTTTTACTTGTCATGTTTTACTCATAAATGTAATACTATGATTTTATTCCCACAATATTTTATCTTTATTCTCATAATATAACTTTTTCCTCGAAACCTAGTATTAAAAAAATTACAACTTTATTTTGTTTTGTTTGTTTCTTATAATTTATCTCTTTTACAAAAAGAAATAAAAACAAAACCTCCATGCCTACTAAAATGAATTTTTTCCTCATAATAGTATACGTTTATTCTCGTAAAATTGTCACTTTTTTCTTTTATTATTTTGACTTTTTACCCACAAAATTTCTGCGTTTTTTCCATTTCTTCTAATATTAAAAAAAATACTACTTAATTTTGTTTTGTTTGTTTCTTATAATTTAGCTCTTTTACAAAAGAAAAAAAAACAAAACCTCCATGCCTACTAAAATGATTTTTTTCCTCATAATACTATACATTTATTCTCGTAAAATTGTCACTTTTTTCTTTTATTATTTTGACTTTTTACCCACAAAATTCCTGCGTTTTTTCCATTTCTTCTAATATTAAAAAATTACAACTTAATTTTGTTTTGTTTGTTTCTTATAATTTTACCACTTTTATCTCTTTTACAAAAAGAAAAAAAACCTCATTGCCTACTAAAATGATTTTTTCCCTCATAATAGTATACGTTTATTCTCATAAAATTGTCCCTTTTTTTCCTTTATTATTTTGACTTCCTACCCACAAAATTCCTGTGTTTTTTTTCATTTCTTGAAATAAATTTCATTATAATATTCATTATAATATTATATATTATTTAACATAATATTTCAATTGTTGTAAATTTTCTTCTCATAATTATGACTTCATTCTCATAATATTTTGAACATTATAACCTTTTCGGCAAGCTAATTTAAAAAAAAAAAAAGACAACTTTAGTCATTGTTTTGCATGTTCAAAATATTACCTAATTTTCTTTCCTATTTAAAAAAACATTTTTTCATAATATTATGACATCATCCTCCCAAATGGCCCCTGGACTGCACTTTGAACACCCCTGTTGTAAAGCAACACATGTAGATATGCTAATAATTATATACATTTCATGAAAAAAAGCACAATAAAAATGATCGTGTTAACAAAAAAAGCTGCATCTGGCTTCGGAACCTTACAGGTTGCTATAGCAACAAAGTGTGAAAGTGTAAATATGCAGGGAGAGTAAAGCTTCTAATGGCAGATAAAGAATCATTCTGAAATGTACACATTTTTGATAATTTGCATTGCGTATTGCAGTAATAATAATAATAATAATAAATTTTATTTATATTTTGCACTTTACATTACAGAAATCTCAAAGTGCTACAAAGAAAGCATAAAACCTACAGTGAAGCGATAAAACAACACAACAAAAGGTATATATAATATATATATATTAAAAAAATATATATATATTAAAAAAAAGGCTAAGAAAAGGCCTTTGTAAAAAGGTAAGTCTTTAGGCTCCATTTAAAGGAGACCACAGTCTGTGGCGCTCTCAGATGGTCAGGAAGAGCATTCCACAGACTGGGAGCAGCTGAGCAGAAGGCTCGATCGCCCATGCTGTGCAGTTCTGGGGACCCTGAGGAGGTTGGCTGTGCTAGAGCGAAGGGTGCGTGAGGAAGTCTGGGGGAGGAGGAGTTCCTTTAGGTAGGTGAGGAGGGCGATCTTATATTGAATCCTCAGTTCCACAGGGAGCCAGTGCAGTGATTCCAGGATTTCCAGTATTTGTGTCATTGGCTTGACAGTGAAAGAATCATCACATGTTCATGACACGACATTAGTTTGAGGATGAGATGTTGCCAATATCGGTAATGAAGTGCTGGACAATATGGCTACCTCTTCATATGGCTGAGCAGGCAGCCACCCCTGCAGTGAAACACTAGGACTGGTATACCTGTTACCCATTCATGCCCCCAAAGCGGCACAGTGGCTGGCATATCGCTTATTCCAACAGGAATTATTCACCAGAACAGATTGCAAGAACAGATTTGCAATGGCGCTTCATGTTTGTGACCTTTTCTCCATTGCTGCCTAATCCCACCTTGTTAATAAAACAAGAATAACACAATCCTCTCGGCCCATGTATCACCCTGCTACAAAAACACAGCGTGCTCATGTTTAAATGACAGCTAAGCACAGCCAGACCTTATGGAACGGCTTTGTGCACGTACGGCCATTGTTCAGACGCAGGGCGTTGAAAATAGTTTGAATGGATGTGAGCTGATGTAGCATTAGGCAGCCACCTTACTGACCTTTCCATGGAGAAAGCCCCTGGAGATCACTGCTGATATGCGTGTCAATAAGACGAACAACTTTCTACAGCAGGGGTGGGCAAATATTTTGACTCGTGGGCCACATTGAGTTAACAAAATTGCCCGGGGGGCCAGAACATATATTTAACACACACACACACACACACTATTTTATGCTTATAATTTTCCTTGAATTATTTGTCTAATTTTATGTGTAAAAGTGTTATACTATCAGCTGTATGTTCTCATATCCCTTTTTTCAGGAGCACTTTAAACATCAGACCACATCAAACTATGTCATTTCATTTGACAGTTTTGTTTAGTTTTTTTGTTGTTTTTTTTAACTAAATAAGACATTCCACTTGCAAGTCATGTGGCCAGTTTTTATGTTAAAAGTTGAAATACTTAGAAAGCAACTGGCGGGCCGGATTCAAACACTTGGTGAGCCGCATGTGGCCCCCGGGCCGCAGTTTGCCCACCCCTGTTCTACAGAGTTGTGTAGATGTTTGTTGACTTGAACTCTAAACTTTGTCCATACAGGAAAATTGAAAGATAGATTTCAAAAGCGGGGCTGCACGGCGGAAGAGTGGTTAGCACGCAGACCTCACAGCTAGGAGACCAGGGTTCAATTCCACCCTCGTCCATCTCTGTGTGGAGTTTGCATGTGTGCATGCGTGGGTTTTCTCCGGGTACTCTATCACGGTTTTTATATAATATATTCAATAATAAATCATGATATATTTTGTGGTTGAATATGGCTTATTCGTAGTCAAAAAAAATCTTTTTTTTTGTCTGAAGTGAGTATTTTCAAGCATAAAAAAGGTTTGGTGAACTAAAATACAAATATAAGGCATTCAGAAGATGCATTCAAAGACACTGTGAATGATATGTAGTTCCCTTTTTACTAAGGATGTCCGATATTGGCTATTTTGCCGAAAATCGATATGCCTATAATGTCCGACTCTCAATTTCCGATACCAACATCAGTCGATACCGATATGTGTAACATGACATATCCCCTGTGGTGGAATGAACACACTTGTATTATATACAACATTTTTTTAAATATTAATTTTCACTATCCGGAAAAAAATCTGATACGAATATCAACCAATTTTTATGCTGATATCAGGCCAATAATTATTGGTACTGATAATTATTGGTACTTTTTACATCTACTATATTGTGTAATACAAGTATAAAGATGATTATAGGGGTGCCATTTCATGTCTAGAGGGCTCTAATAGTGTTTTACTGTCATTTTATTTATAACTAAGGGATCCCAAGCCGCACGGTGCCCGAGTGGTTAGCATATAGGGGTTCTAGTTTGCATGTTCTCCCTGTGTGTGGGTTTTCTCCGGGTACTCCGGTTTCCTCCCACATTCCAAAAACATGCTAGGTTAATTGGCCACTCCAAATTGTCCATGGGTATGAATGTGAGTGTGAATGGTTGTTTGTCTATATGTGCCCTGTGATTGGCTGGCCACCAGTCCAGGGTGTACCCCGCCTCTCACCCGAAGACAGCTGGGATAGGCTCCAGCACCCCCGCGACCCTTGTGAGGGAAAAGCGGTATGAATGAATATTTCAAAAGCTAAAAAGGTTATTTTTAATTGTTGAACTGAAATATACTTTTACACATCATCCATCCATCCATGCCGCTTATCCTCATTACAATCGTGGGGGTATGCTGGAGCTTATCCTAGCTGACATTTGGGCGAGAGGCGGGGAACACCCTGGACTGGTCACCAGCCTGTCAAGCCAACACACCCTGGCCTTACAATGAAAAAAAAATCCATCCTTATCCGTAAAACTTCTTGTAATGTTCTGATGCTTTAATTTCATTTTTAGTATATGCTGAGAGCCATCAAACAAATGAGCTGTGGGCCACAAATGTCCCCCGGGTCACACTTGGGACACCCCTGGTTTAACAGAAATGATTTTCAAGGAAAAAACTTTGAGCTGCATTTCATTTGTTTTGAATGACGGAATTGGATGATGACACGCACACATAAAATGAGCAGCTGGTGTGTAAAAAAAACAAAAATTGCATGGGTGTGTGTCAGGGCAGTAGTGAGTGTGTGTGTGTGTGGGAGCACCATTCGTAAGCCCAGATCTTTCCTTTGGAAAACAACGGCATTCCGCCATGACGCCTGCTAGACATGGAGTGTACGCTGACCTCTGATACACAAGCAAGCAGTAGAAGCAGGCTAAAGGGTGATAGCATGAACGTCACATGATACAAGTTAGCAAGTTTTTTAACATGAAAACCTACATGTGAAAATGTGCTTGCCCCTGTTACACAACTGATATTAATTGAGATCTATAAGTCTGGAAAAGGTTATAAAGTCATTTTGAAAGCTTTGGGACTCTAGCAAACCACAGCGAGAGCCAGACAATAAATTATACAATAAATATACTGCTGAAGTATTCCTCCGAGGTTGCCGAAGTCCTCCATTTACATGCTAGCAAACGTAGCAATGACACATACAGTAGAAGGAGATTGATTGACAATGGTTTACAGGCCTGAGGAGGCAGAAACCAATAGGAGGACAGAAACACTCAACGTCCCACAATGCAATTCTTCTTAAAGGGACAGGGCCGGCCTGGAAAAGTTCATATGCTGTAATAAAAAAAAAAAGAAGAACCAAAAAAATTCTGCGAATCTCTGAACCGCGGTCAACCGCAAAAGCGAGAGAGAACACTGTATTCATATTGAATCCTACTTTGCCGAAATTCACTTATTGCTGTTGGGTCTGGAACCAAATAACCATGATAAACGAGGGATGACTGTAACTGTATTAATCCATTTTTTATACCAAATAATGTGTACCTACTTTACTAGTACTACTTTACTATTACTACTACAAACAATCTATTCAGTTCAATTCCCGTAACAATTTGCGCCGACATTACTGAAGCTACCTTTGCAGATTATTATTATTATTATTTTTCTCAAGCTGCTACAACTTTCCTGTGGTCCTCTTGCCTCAGATGTATTTATGTCTTAAATGGTTTATTTGGTGTGATTATGTCTATTATATTGGGTAATAAAAGTGTAAAGGTGACTATAGGGGTGCTAGTTCATGTCTAGAGGGCTCAAATTATGTTAAAACAGGTTTTCTGTGCTCTAACCACAAAAATATTAAGAAATAAATAAGTCATCTGATTTTGTGGAAATTCTCTCGTCACAGTGGAACCAATGAGTGGGTCCTGAGTATTTTGTTGTTACACATTTGTTGATTTTCATGCCTCTTAACAAGTTGATACAACCAGATAGTGATTGGGCATTTGTCTGGAAGGCTTGTTCGTCCCTGGACAACAGAACGACTGAGCCTCAACGTCTACTCAGTATGTTTATTTACAAGAACAAATCGCTTCATCGGGACATAAAACCCAAGCGTTGGGACGAGTGATGTGTACTGTCTTATCTGTGAAGCAGATATATGGCGGCCCCTGATGTTCGCTGTCGGCCATTCAAAGCCTCGGATGATTCAGGAGGACACATTTATGATGACAAAATGCTCTTTGGCTGTGATGACATTGTGTGCTGAAGGCATGCGATGACTTCATCATTGCTACAAACAAGATTCATGTAGTGCGACTGCGTGATCGGTTCATCACGGCCACCAGGAGATGGAAACAATTTACCTCACAGATAGGCGTTAATGCAAACAAATGATTCCTACAGCTGCCAGACATTTTGGTATTCCACTAATCAAATCACATCCAAGTTCATATTTGATACATCCTGATAAATCAAAGAAGAGGAGGATTTATGTCTCCCAGGTCGACATGGTTTCTATGAAATGTAGTCGGAAAAACGCAACCTTAGTTACCTCATTCACATGCCACACGCCAAAGCTGCCATCTTCCCAAAGCTCTTAATTCATATTAGATTTCTCAGTGCATAAATCACCGTGAAATCCTCCTTCCCACCGCTTTCCTGGCTATCGCCACTTTAGTTCTCCACTTGGACCTTGTCAGGTAGTGTTGACGGAAGCGAGATCAATAATCTGAGCAGATACAACCAGCTGTACACTCTGACTGGAGAGTGCAGCGAGACTGATTGCCATGTCCAAAAAAAATGTTTCCAAAAGTGTCATCACTTTGGAAATATTTAGCCACAAACTTGAATGCAGACCACAAGATGAAAAATTACCTTTCATTCGCATTTACAGTAAAAGCAACGTGGCGCTAATATTATACAGCACAACCATTCTAATATTGCTAGCCCAAGAATTTAGCATCAACATGGAAACATATGAAAAATTAGAGCAGACGCTGAATGATTAATCAACATAAAGCAAAACAAGATGATTACGTACAGAAGGTGATATCGACGGCCATAAGTGAATATTCTGCAATGTAGGATTCATCATGAATAAACAGAATATTTTCATACATAGAGCATACAATTTTGACCATTATTAGAGCCTTCGAGATGTGAAATAACACCCCTATAATCACCTTTACACTCATCCACTTTTTGTACAGTATTCCCTCGTTTATCACAGTTCATTTGGTTTCAGATGCAACGGCGGTAAGTGAATTTCTGCAAAGTAGGATTCATTATGAATAAATTCATAATAAATATTTTCGTACTGAGAGCATACAATTTTGACCATTATTAGAGCCTTCGAGACGTGAAATAACAGCCCTAAAGTCACCTTCACACTCATCCACTTTCTGTACAGTATTCCCTCGTTTATCACTGTTCATTTGGTTCCAGACACAACCGTGGTAAGTGAATTTCTGCAAAGTAGGATTCATTATGAATAAACTGAATATTTTCGTACTAACAGCATACAATTTTGACCATTATTAGAGCCTTCGAGTCGTGAAATAACACCCCTATAGTCACCTTTACACTCATCCACTTTCTGTACAGTATTCCCTCGTTTATCACAGTTCATTTGGTTCCAGACGCAACAACGGTAAGTGAATTTCTGCAAAGTAGGATTCATTATGAATAAACAGAATATTTTCGTACTCAGAGCATACAATTTTGACCATTATTAGAGTCTTCGAGACATGAAATAACAGCCCTATAGTCACCTCTACACTCATATTAGCCAATATAGTAGATATAATCAGAAAAAAATAAAGAATAAAAATAAGACATAAATAAGACTCGTGTTTGTGTGTGTTCCAATAAATATTCCAGATGTGACGACAGGAAGTGACGTCAGGGATTCGGAGTTGAGTTTTAGCTATTTTTTTATGCTTAAAAATGCTTCATTTAGGCAACATTTGAGTTCCTTCCCAATATTTTTATGATACAAAATTATGAATTTAGGCTAAGAATATGTGACATATTCTTAAATTGACATTTTTCTGACAAATAATAGGCTGTTGTCAACCACAAACAGCAATCATTTATGAATGATAAATGTCAAGCACCTCTACAACTGTTGTGTGTATAAGGAAACCTGCCTTATATTTTCTGCATGGGAGTAAAAAAGCATTATAATAAGTACAACAGATGTTGTTTTGTCGCATATTAAATATAGTACAAAGCTGAACCCAAAGTGTAATAGAACCATCACCATACGTTTGCACTAGTTCATAAAAGAGTGGCTTTAAGTGAGTGTGACAACCATCTTCCTTACGTAAAAAAGCAGCATATCCATCTAAGGCAAGATATTGTCGTCTTCTGAAGTCAGCTGATATTATCGTCCGTCCAAATTGCAGTTGTGTGATGGAGGATAAGACTCTTGCATGAACTGTACCTTCACAAGGGGAACCATGCACAACATGGATGGATTCAAGAATAAATAGTTTCAAAGAGAAAATAGCAAAGAAAGGATAAAGGATGCCGTGGCTGGAAGTCTAAACATCCATCACTTTATTGTGGTCTCGTTCGTAAATTAGCCAGGGCTAGACAAGGTGCTTCATCTCATGTGTCGCTGATACAGACCTTTACTCTCTCAATTCCGCTCATCTTTTACCATCATTGATTATACCTGGAAAGGTCACTACCATGAATAAAAAGCTCCCTCTTTGTGACTAGATAGATGCCTTCAACATTACTACTCTGTAGAGTAAGGATGTTTTGAAGCAAGGAGATGAATGGGCTCTACAGTCTGCTTCAAATATTGCACATAATTCATTCATTAATTCTAGCATCCTTATGTTGAAAAGGATTCAAGGTTATAGTTGATATATAGTTTTTTAGGTTATAGTTGATATATATTTAATAGAAAATTAAAGGGAGAAGTTTAACAGTCATGATAGAGCAGCATCCGAAGTACAAAAATACAACCAATCAACGATAAGGTCTAATTTTCGGGTGGAAAACCAAATTAAATATTCAAGATGAAACACTCTTCATACATGAACTAATCATCATCAATTTTTTTTTCCATATAACACACACAGAGCAAAGAACTTTTCTCCTTGCACAGCGAGGTGTTCAGGCGCACTCACAATTGTGAGTCGTTTTTCAGTTTTATTCACGTACCCCCAGGACAGTTGGTGTAGAATCTCGGTTGTACATGTAAAGTGTCCCTAGAACCTATTTATGAGCAGTAAAAAAAAATGGTTTGCTCCACTTTTTAGAAAAGGAGCACTCTTACGGTCGTTTTAAAAGTTCGGATTTTCATCAAATCATGAAAAAAAAGTCTCCTTCCTCATGGGCATGATGCTGCCACAACAAAAAAAAGACAGGCTTCACTACACATCTTAAAATAAAGATGTGGGACATGATCCAAACCCGCAAACACACCAATACCATGAAACAAATGCAGGAAAAATGTTGCAAATTGCAAAAAATAGAGAAATGTTGCAACTTCACCAAACAAAACAGAAGTTAGCGAAGCAACCAGGGTGCCAGACAGGAGGGGTGTCCATCTTTAAAGACTTCAGAACATTTTACCATATACACAATAACCGATTTTAAGGGCAAATGACAAAACATCCCACTCATGTTTAACACTTTTCCATATTTTCACCATATGTGGATAATGGCTCTCACTGTGGTTTGCTGGAGTCCCAAAGCCTTTAGAACCTTTATAATATTTTCCAGACTCATACATTTCAAATAATAATTTCAAAGTTTCATTTGAAAACTGCTATTTTGTCTTGTTTCCGGAATCAGAAATGGGACATTGTTTAGTAATACCCCCCAACCCCCCCAGGGGAATTTCAAGGACTTTATCTAGCTCAGGAAATAGGATCTTTTTCTCACATTCACACTATAACAATAACAATAACATTCATTCATTCATTCGGTTGCAGGCATGCTGGAGCCTATCCCAGCTGTCTTCGGGCGAGAGGCGGGGTACACCCTGGACTGGTGGCCAGCCAATCACAGGGCACATATACAACCATAAACAATAACATTTAAAATCAATTTAAAATGAGAGAATAAACATGGCAACTTAAGCGGACAGATAACTGTAGCAAATTTCCAAAGCAGGAAACTTTTGTTTCAGTACAGTACAAGGATCTGGAGGGTCCCGAGGACTGGGGTTGCCCAGAGCCCCCCCAACTTCAATTGTTGAAAAATACTAGACTCAACTTGGGAGTATGGTTTCAAACACAGCAAGCACTCTTATCATCTTCATGTTACATATACTTGAGTTTAACACAATCTATGTTATTTCATAAAGAGAAATAAGCGAGCCAGAGAAAAGAAATTGCCCCCCCCCATTCCCAAAGTGTAACATGTGTATGCTGCATGCTAAACAAGCCCCGCGTCTGAGACTGCGCAGAAAACCATAATGTAAACAGGACTTTATCTCAGACTCCACCCGCACAGCCGTGTTGCTGCCACTGACGATTACAAGCCACGCTTCAAAAGCGGAGTAGTGTAGAAACGTACCTGGTCTGTTTGGATGTACATTTATTACATAACATGCTGTGTTTCAGTACTAACTGCTTATTACAGGATGATGACATCACTAAGGTCCTCGCTCTGGATGATATTATTCATTCATTCATTCATTTTCTACCGCTTATCCTCACGACGGTTGCTGGGGTGCTGGAGCCTATCCTAGCTGTGTTCGGGGCGAGAGGCGGGGTACACCCTAGACTGGTGGCCAGCCAATCACAGGGCACATATAGACAAACAACCATTCACACTCACATTCATACCTATGGACAATTTGGAGTGGCTAATTAACCTAGCATGTTTTTGGAATGTGGGAGGAAACCGGAGTACAAGCAAACTCCACAGAGATTCGAACCCAGGTCTTCGCCAGCTCCTGACTGTGTGGCTAACATGCTAACATGCTAACCACTTGGTCAAATGCGAAATTTGTAAATAGTTCAAGGTATTATTCATTCAGTCAGTCACTAGGGGTGCTGGAGCCTATCCCAGCTGTCTTGGGGCAAGAGGCGGTGTACACCCTGGACTGGTGGCCAGCCAATCACAGGGCACATATAGACAAACAACCATTCACACTCACATTCATACCTATGGACAATTTGGAGTCACCAATTAACCTAGCATGTTTTTGGAATGTGGGAGGAAACCGGAGTACCCGGAGAAAACCCACGCATGCACAGGGAGAACATGCAAACTCCACGCTTCCGAGGGTGGAATCGAACTCGGGTCGCAGGGGTATGCCGGAGCCTATCCCAGCTGAAAGGCAATGTACACCCTGGAGATGGCCGAGGGTGGAAGATTAAACTAGAGGGTAATCGCTGCTCCCAACCTTTGTCGCTTGTCTATGATGTCATCAGTGGGTGATTCTGTAGTTCTTTGCTAACTAACACAGTAACGCCGCAAGTCTCCGCTTTTGGGTATTAATCCCCGGCCTCAAAATGAACGCTATGGACGTAAACTCGAAGCCTCAAGACCTTCTGGAATTGACGTCTTGTGACTGTTTTTAGAGGGTTTTAGAGGGTTTTTAGAGGGTTTTAGAGGGTTTTAGGATGTATAGCCATCCTGTTCCAATACGGTGTCCCTGTCTGTGTGGAGAGGCAGCTCAAAACAGAAACATGAAAGAGTGAATGAGTAGGCTCTGCATTACCGCCTGTGTTTCTGTATGATGTCAATGGGCCTGTTGACGGCACACGGTGATCCCCAGATGTTCCCGCTCCGCACGGTGATAGTCCGCTCCATGGAGTAACAGAACCCACAGTTGGTTGGCACACTCATGATTCCTTCGTCAGTCGTCAGCCTCCTGCTCTGGACCGCTGGCTTCTTCTCCTCGGCTCGGGGCTGCTCTCATGCCTGGAAACCCCAGGCAGGTTCCTCGTTCGTCCGGCTCTCTGCACCTTCCCTGGAGTTGTCATTCCCCCTGGCGGGAGTGGAACCCCCCCCCCAGGCTCTAGGAGCAGTGGTCCCCGAGCGGAGCCGGTCCGACTCGGGTGATGCAATCCATGCTGGGAATGAATTTGGAATAAATGACTTCCTGAGCACCTGGATTCCTCGAGTGTCAGCAGCCCACTTCCTGCTGTCCGTCTTGTTTCTGCCCCGCAGCAGGTTTAAAAAGAAAGGCTTGCATCCCACTCAGTGGTGCTCCATTAATGGGTCCCCGGTGTGCATCTCGTCTTTGCTTCAGGTCTAAATGTGGCGCTGCTGCCCTCGCCCCCCTTCTGCCTTTGGATGTGTCTGCTCTCTCTCTCTCTCTCTCTCTCTCTCTCTCTCTCGCTTTCTCTCTCTCTCGCTCTTCTTCTATTTCACTCTGCTTCCTCCGCTCCCCTTCGGCTGCTGCACCTTTTAATCACACAACAAACACAAACAGGTCCTTCCTTTCCTTCCGGTCACTTCTCAGCAGAATGTGCGTGTAGATATAAACACTATATGTGTGTATATGTGTGTATATGTGTGTATATGTGTGCATATGTGTGTATATGTGTGCATGGGCATGTGACCCAGCAAGTGCGTGTGTGTGTGTATCACACACAAGGGGAACAAGTTTGAGTCTGAGGTCAGCGCTAAGAAAGAAGGCGGGATCCAAGCCAGCATGGGTTCTGCCTTCCCCAAACGTTTCAGCCATTTTAACCCCTTCCTGCTCTCTCGCCCACATATACAATCACAGGACGGGGATCTCCCTGTTATGATTTCCAGATGCAGCGTGTGTACGTGTGCCTATATTGTGTGAAGAGATTGATGAAAGCATGAACATGATAGGGTATTACAATAAGGACGTACTACACACACATATATACAGTATGTCCTCATGCAACAAGCACACAAGGTCAGCCATAACCAGGGGCAATGTATTTTTGAAGACCAGAAATGTGAAAAGTAAATATGAAACTGTAGCCGCTCGACCTTCCGTGTGCTGCTTTGGAAAACTTAAACAGGAAATATTTGACACAAGATCAGCAAGATGGGGAGCCATGGATGGACATGCTATGTTCCCACAGTTTGATTCCTTTTATTAGTATTAGGCTTAAAGATTCATCCCGTTTAATGAATCAGGGGGCCACATGAACGATGGGAAAGTGGAAGATGAATGGATAGGCCTTTGAGCTTCAGTCAGTTTTATGGTAGCCGTCGTGTCTTAGAGATCAGAATTGATCCTAAGTTTACTTCAGCTTCCACCTCACCACGGGTACACGTGGTTTTAGACTTTTCTTTGAGATCCTCATTACAAAAAGTGTTTAAGGTAAGCAAACACACTCAAAACAGTAAAACTCCAGCATGATCAGAGAAGTCACAATAAGACTGGTGTGTCCAAAGTGTGACCCAAGGGCCATTTGTGGCCCATAGTTTGTTATTTATTGGCCCGTGGCACAATGTAGAAATAGAATTCATTCATTTATTCATTTTCTACCGCTTTTTCCTCACGAGGGTCGTGGGGGTGCTGGAGCCTATCCCAGCTGTCTTCGGGCAAGAGGCGGGGTACACCCTGGACTGGTGGCCAGCCAATCACAGGGCTAGAAATAGAATTAAACACCAAAAAAATGGAATAATAGAGCAAAAAGGCAGAATGTGGTTGATACTAATAATTAACTTTATATGTTTTTTCCAACCCGAACGCCCGATCCCTAAAAATATTTTATGTTTTGGGTTGTTTTTTTTTGCATGAGAGGAAAAAAAGAGGTGATGATAAACCTGCACAATAGAAGAGATCATGTTTAATGAAGCCATGAAAACGGCCACAAACGGCCCATTCACTTATATGTATAAGTGAATGTAATGTAAATCCATGAATCAGTTCCAGACACCCAACAATACTAACAAAAATATTTTTATACAGAATAATTACAGTTTTACATGCAAAAAAACAATGTAAAATAATTGGAATTGACGAATAAGTGGAACTTATTGTTGATGCAGACATCAAATTAAATTGTGTTTAGCACCTCCTCGCACACGCAACTTTCTTGGGCCCCGTGGTGGGTTATTTTACAGTCAGAATAAAACAGTGAGTCAACAACATGTGGGGTGCTTTATTTGGGAACTTGTTACGCTGACTTGACAGACGATTGGTCGAAAACTGGGGTGCATGAAAACCAAGGTTTGCTGTATAGCATTGATCTGAATGACGTTATATAATTTGGTTGATAAATCAATCCAAGAGTTCATGTTCTCATGAAGCAGCTCTGAAAGATACACGCAACTCTCAAATTAGTATATCTTTTTTTTTTGGGAGAGCAAACCCTACAACTGCTGCGGCTTTTTTCCTTCTTGAAAACTTAATTATATGCTTTAATTTGATTTAAAGGCTCTGAGTTTGGAGCAGTCAAGAAAACTGCCATGCGGGGTAAGTCCTGCACAAAAAGGTCCAATTGTTGATGTAATTATGGTTAAAAATGTGTCGATATACTCACAAAACATCTAAATACATTAGGGATGCGGGCAAATGGTTGCCTCATGCCAACTTGATGTTATTTTTCTGGTCCATTAGTTTCTAAAAAAAAAATTCAAATGAAGTTCAGATTGAAGCTGTGACTTGATCATGAGACCAAACCACAACTGTTTCTATGGTGGAAATCCATCTAAAGCAGGGGGCTCAAACTCAATTTACTTGGGGGCCACTGGAGCTAGGGTCTGGGTGAGACTGGGCCACATCAGGTTCCCCCCCCCCCCAAAAAAAAAAAACGCATTTATTAAAAACAAAAAAATTGAAAAAACTTCGCTTTGGTTCCAATTTTCTACAATAAAAGCTATGATAAAACATTCAACTATTTTTCTACACAAAATAAGACGAAAAATAAATAAACAAATCAAGAATAAAGAAAATCAATCCATCAGTAATAAATAAATATAATAATAATAATAAAACGGCAAATAATCAAAACTTAAGAAACCACATATAGTTGGTGGGTAGACAAATGATTTTTTTCAGATTAAAATGAACAAAGCATTATTAGAGCCCTGTAGACATGACAAAACACGACTATAGTCACATTTATACTCTTTTTATTTACAACATATTGCGCAACTGCAGGGTCTTGAGACACATGCTAACTCGCAAACTAGAGAGCTAGCGACCTAAACGGTAGCCTTCAAGTTATTTCCTTTAAACTTAAATAGCCAAAAACTTACCACTTCCACACGGATAGAGAGGATAACTATTAACAGTTATTTAACCTTTAACATGAACATTAATCAAACGTAATAATTTTTTCTGGGTACATGATACCATACAGCATCCATATCAAACTTGCGCGGGCCACACTAACATTAAACTTTCATATCAAGGCGGGGGCCTCAAACTAGTGTCCTGCAGGCCACATTTGGCCCGCGGGCCGCATATTTGAGACCCCTGATCTAAAGAGAGTCCAAGACAAAATAGCCTCAATATTTGTTCAGTGCTCTGGTTGGCATTCCTATGCAAACATTATTGGCACGGGACAATCAATCAATCAATCAATCAATGAACCATACAAACCCCATGAAGGAATGCATTTGCATTGAAAATTAGAACAATTTCAACACTCAAAACGACAGTAAAACGCTTGCCGTATGAGAAGTTAACCAACAAAGTGCATAGTCTAGCAGCCTTTGACAACAGCTGGCGCACACACACACACACACACACACACAGACACGCAGGCCCAGTCTTACATGTACTGTATGTGCGTCAGCAGTGTGGAGGGGAGTTGAAGCTTGAAGAAACACAGACACCCACCGACTTCTGCTCAGGATCATCTCCTCAAACATTTGAAAAAGGCGAGTCAACCACCGAAAGTCACATGATCCATTGCGACCAACTCGTCAGCGGAGGGTTATCAAAGCCATCAGGTCCATTATTGCAAAGGGGCCGTCATGACATCATGTGTTGGCTCCACATTGGCATGAGCAGCATTCCTGCATAACGAGCTCTTTTCAAAGTGTGTGTTGGAGCTGCTGCCTGTCAGACGCCATCATGTCTTGGGTTGTCCGACAAAGACAATGTGCTAAATGGAAAGGACGCCAACATACCACAACCAGACCTCCACCAGGGACAAACCATCCGAATATGATACTGTTCCACTCCAGTGGGGGGGGGGTGGTGGTGGTGGTAATGTACAGGATATTCAAAAGTGGGTGCAGGCTTCGCCTTCTCTTAGGGTCACAGTCCTCGCTTGGCCTTAAAGGACTGGAATGGACTTGACTTGATCCAATGTCTGGCAGAAATAACATCATAAAGTTCAATACACACTACAATTGTGTCCTTTATAGGTGATTAGCAATGTTTGTATCGTATTTCTACAGATTAAGAAAGAATAGAAATGTGCAAAAAGGAATATTGAATGCTTTTTTATTGTGTTTATTGTGAGTGGTAGAGTCGTGCTAGGTACCGTTGGAAAGCTCGCAATGAATTATGCAGGTGGGAATTGGTCAGTAGGACGCACTGTTGGAGAGTTATTTTTGAAAAATGTGTTTTCCAATGCCGTTAGACGGGTTCAAACAAACAATCAAAAATTGCATATCTCGGGAACCAAAAGTCGTAGAGAGTAGTGCATTGTACCGTTGGAAAGCTTGCAGAGAGTTACGCAGATGGGAATTGGTTCTGAGTCAGTAGGAATGACCGTTGGAGAGTTATTCACAAAAAATGGCTTTAAAGCGGTTTAGACCTTGTCTGAAACAAACCATAACACACCACACTACGCCATCGTGCAAATCTCCACAGGAGCCACAGGAGGCGTAAGGAGCAAAGACTATATTTATCTCAGTTACGTGAACCTTGGGGTATCGTAGTAAAAGCTATCAGTGTGTCATGTCATGATTCATTAGCTTGCCATCTGCTAGCATGACGACGACGTGTGACCTGCTGACTGGCTGGGTGACAGACTTGGACTCACACATGCAGAAGCACATTTGTCTTACCTTTTTGGAATGCACACTACTAAAGCATATTATAGATCAGGGGTATCAAACACACGGCCCGCGGGCCAAATGTGGCCCGCAGGACACTAGTTTGAGGCCCCCGCCTTGATATGAAAGTTGTTATGTTAGTAATGTTAGTTTGATATGGATGCTGTATGGTATCATGTACCCAGAAAAAAATATTACGTTTGATTGATGTTCATGTTAAAGGTTAAATAACTGTTAATAGTTATCCTCCCTATCCGTGTGGAAGTGGTAAGTTTTGGGCTTTTTTAAGTTTAAAGGAAATAAGATCTCTAGTTTGCGAGTTAGCGTGTGTCTCAAGACCCCGCAGTTGCGCAATATGTTGTAAATAAAAAGAGTATAAATGTGACTATAGTCGTGTTTTGTCATGTCTACAGGGCTCTAATAATGCTTTGTTCATTTTAATCTGAAAAAAATCATTTGTCTACCCACCAACTATATGTGGTTTCTTAAGTTTTTATTATTTGCCCTTTTATTATTATTATTATATTTATTTATTACTGATTGACTTTCTTTATTCTTGATTTGTTTATTTTTCATCTTATTTTGTGTAGAAAAATAAAAATTAAGATATTTGAGAACAGTGGAATGTTTTATCAGAGCTTTTATTGTAGAAAATCGGAACCAAAGTTTGTATATTTTTCTGTTTTTAATAAATACGTTTGTTTTTTTTTTTGAAAACCTGATGTGGCCCAGTCTCACCCAGACCCTAGCTCCAGTGGCCCCAAGTAAATTCAGTTTGAGACCCCTGCTATAGATCATCAAATTAGTAAGTAAACAGTACATCCCTCCATTTTCTTATGCCTATTCTGTTCAGGGTTGCGTGGAGCTTAAGCCTATCCTAGTCAAGAATACACCTTGGGCTAGATATTCTATACCGCTTATCCTCACTAGGTTTGCGGGGGTATTCTGGTGCCTATCCCAGCTGACTGACTACCAGTCATCAGTCACCGGTCAATCACAGGGCACATATAGACAAACAACCATTCACACTCACATTCATACCTATGGACAATTTGGAGTGGCCAATTAACCTAGCATGTTTTTGGAATGTGGGAGGAAACCGGAGTACCCGGAGAATGAGAGACGCCAAAGCGGAAATTTGAACCCAGGTCTTCCTGACTTCCTGATTGCGTGGCCAACATGCTAACCACTCGACCAGAACTTCTAATAATTGTTAAATACTGGGCCGCTCGTGAGTCAGTGAGTAAACTTTCAAATAATTGTAAATAAATACATTTTACAAATACTAAACTCATCATGTAGCAACTTAACACTCAAATGATATACCTGGGAAATATACAAACATGTACTAATAAGAGTTTAAAATGAAAAAAAAAAATTTGTGATGTTTTCCCATAGTGCTTTGCATCTGAGCCAAACATTCAGTGGGGCGCTGCAATGACGTCAGCCTCCCTCTGGTGGACGGAGACAGCATTGCAGCACCACCCACCATTCTTCTCCATGTGGTAAAAGAAACATAATGTGTTCATGATATGACTTATGATTTGTTTAAGGGAAGAGCTGCTACCAATATTGGTATCAGTTGAAACGAGTTAGTAATGAATGGCTGCACAATACCAGTATTGTACTATATCGGATATATACAAGTAAGCCAGTATTGAGCATTAAACATACAACGTTCATTTTAATGCCACTTTTAAATGATTTAGACTTCCAAAGTGTTTCCTTTTAAGGGCGTACAATAAAAAAGGTGTTATCTAAACAGAAAAGAAGTCATTGGTTTCAGCCTCAGGCAGAACATAAGTCTGTCCCCCCCTCTAGTGGTTACAACCAACAGTCATCTGACACTGTTGCATCACAGCTGAGTGTACTGAAACATGTTTTTTTCAAAGATGCACATGTTTTATGTAGGAAGCCTGTACCATACACAATCATTTAAAAAAGGTATTAGCTGATGTATGAACAAGATGTCCTGTAGGGAAAGGGGGGGGGGGGGTGCTTGTAAATCGGAGCTGTGTTGGAGTTGTCACGAGCCGCTGATCCCCAAAGGGATTGATGAAGTTCTGGAGGCGATTGGGGAAATCAGTCATGCTGAAAGTATAGAGTACAGCAGTGACGCACAGAGCAGGCGGCCACACAGGCCATATTGACAAATATGTGCGTGCGAGCGTGCGTGCCGGGACCTCTGACATTGACACTGTCGTCCTTTCGTTGTGTAGCCTCACTTGACATGTTTGTTTGCCTCATTATGATGTATTATACTGGCATTAACGCCTTGTGTGTACATTTGAAGAATATCCCATTTTTACTGTTTAAACTTTGCTCCGGTCTAACCACCCAGTTCTCCCTGTGGTCTTTATCTGCATGCTAAAAGCAGCACTATCACCTTCCACGTCCTCTCTATCGCTACGCCTCCACCCTGTCGTCTGTGCATTTACCCGCTTTGTCTAAATTATCTCACATTCCCAGTCAGTCAACTCTTGCACCCGTCCCTCTCCAACTTTATGGCCACAAAGTACCTGTATCTTCTTGTGATATGTTACGACGTACTACAGCGACACTGTCGAAGCCTTAAAAAGCTACGCAACGCTAGCTATGGTGTGTGTGTGGTGTGTATTTGTGTGTGAGATGGAGCGAGAGAGGACAAACTGAATGGTGTCCCGGTACTGTTGGTACAGTTAAGAATAGAACCATCTCTGTTCAAATGGACACATCTGCAGCACAACACGTTTCTTTGTGTCCAACGGCATCTTTGACAACTACGGTGGGGCTTCGATTAAACATTAGCTGAAATACTCAGAGCAGCCAGGGAGACATCTTCATGTCCAAATCAGGTAATGAGAGAATAAAAGGCTTGTTCTGCTCCTTGCTGTGGTTTACAGGCCCATTCTTTGATCTCCTCATATGATCCAAACATGCTGGAGGAGATTGGATGACACTCTCAAGGCACATGTCTTGTGGCCACAGCGCAGAAAAGGTCTGCTTGTGCACTTGCATGGCAGCAGTCTTCCAACAGCCCTTACAAGGACGGGTCGTCTTTTGGACCTCTGCGACAATGCATGGTAACGCTTAAAAGTACTATTACCATTAATATGGACATTTCTACTCATCACCGGTACACATGGTACACAAGGTACACAAGGTACACAATCCCGCCTGTCATGATGTCAGATGATGTGTTCGATTGCAAGATTAAAGAAGGGCATCTGATTTAAAAACTAAACCACAACCGCTCATGTGAACACTCAAAAAATAAATGCTTAGCCTCAACAAAAAAAAAATCAACGCAACAGTTTCCATTAGTCTTTCTTAGTTATGACAACTTCATTTGAAATTGCTTTGAACCAACAAACAATATTGCATTGCACAAATTAGCTTTTTAAAGTGTTTAAATTTTAAGTAATGCTTACTGAATAATTGTTGTCATAAGGACAAGTTTTTAAGTTTGTAACTCAAAGAAATATGTTAAGTCAACTGACTTCATCATTCTATTCAAAGTAGTTTCATTTGTTGTCTACTTAATTATAATAACAATGCACATAGCTTTTTAAGTAGCAGTAACTTAATATATATATGTGGGTGTGTATATTATGTTACCAAGCTAATTTTATGAAGTCATGGCAACTTGAATTTAGTTTTAAGCTTACCAACAATAAAAATTTGAGTGTATATGACATGCTAAATTAAGTTCATGTAATAGCCAATATTATTATTTGAACATAACTTAAAAAATAAAGTTAGCAACTTAGAAAGTTTATCTAAATCAATTAATTATATTTTTTACATCGCATTAATGTATTAAATCAAGTGGTGTCAACAGATACTCTGAATTACTTGTTAGAGTGTGATTCACTTGCTGACTGGGTAATGTCAGCCATCTAAGGACGTCCAAACTGTCCTTGATGGCCGCCAAAGCGTGCCTCACCGACACCTCGGCTTGGCTTTTGGTCAACAGAGCCCAAGGAGGAACATCAGTGGACAGAGGCATTGATCCACAGAGCCCCCCCCCCCACCCCCTCAGGCCCTCGGTGTCATAACCAGCCAGAGTACCAACAGCACCACAAACACCCATCATCACAGAACCAAGCAATCGTATTGTAAATAGTTTGGGTTTTCGAGAGACATGAACCGTCAAAAATGTAAATACGTACCCAATGCATGAGTGCCTGCGGGTGGAAAAGTTGCCCGGCATCTTCCTTGAAAAGCGAGAGTCTTTGTTCATCATTTTATTGTAATGGCGAGAGTCAAAACAGCAATTTTGGAATGTGAGGGTGAAACTGCTGTGAAAAACCACCACATGCCGCGTGCGTGGTACCTCGTTATGTCGCCACGAGACACGTCTCCTTTGACGGGACTCTGAGATACAAGAGAAGGGAGCACAGCAGTCTCGTAAACTCCAGCAGGATTTGAGCCGAACGCAACATTAAGTCAGGTTGTGTGAATCCTTTTTGGTATTTCCTCGATTTTGCTACAAGAGCTCCGTGCAGAACCAAAAGATCAGTGTGCATCAAGGTGGACATTCACTTGGCTTTTAGGTGCAGTTGTTCTCATGGAAGCGAAGGAGGCACAAATGTTCAAGACATGCCTAAAAAGGCAACCAGCTTTGACGGCTCTCATCTCGGAAACCAGAGATAAGGGTTCAGGGGTGAAACCCATGCAAGCGAGTGAAAAAGAAATGACACCTAACTTTTCAGCTCATCGTTCAACTGTTAGACTTTCTGGCTTCCAAAGTTCATCCAAATGGATTTCCTCCATAGAAAGATCCCACCGATCTTGAAAGAAGAATTGGCAATATGATAAAAGAGGTTCCCTTCTGAGCCAACAGCAACAGGCCATGCAGAGTTAACCTTACTGGGGGGAAAAAAAGTCAGCGTTTATAATCCCATCGGATGCTCCCCGGAGTGCAGCGTCCCACGAAGTCCTTGTCAGAGGGACAACAACCAGCGTCTGCTCCCTCTTCTCTTCTCTCCTGAGAGTGGTGGGACCAAACCGGGCTTGAAACAACAAACAACACTATCTCCCCAGTGTGCGAGAGACAGAGAGAGACACTGTTGGGGGAGTGACGGGGTGGGGTGGGGTGGGGTGCAGGCCAGTTGAGAGAGGTAAGCACGAATGAGAAAGACTACGTAACGAATAAGTGGAGTGATGTTATACAAATGAAGGCCCTGAACAAGTTGTTGGGTTCTAGTCCACGTTGGCCGATTTCGTGTGAGCATCCTGCCTTCAAGCCAGCGGTAATAACAGCGCCCTGTCAATCAATACTTCAATATTGTATGTGTGTTTTTTACAAAAGTTGATTCTATTCCCCTCTTTAATATTGAATTCTTCTCTCAACACAATTACATAATCCCGCTTCTTTGCACCATATCCAAACAAATGCACGCACACATGACAATACACGTTCAGTAAATAAAGCATTCAAGTCAGGAAGCGTAGTTTTTCACACCAACGTCAACACGACTGGAGGAATCTCAGCCAAAACATACAAACTACTGAACATTGCACCGTTTGCAAGCAAACTGTCCTCAAAGGGTTGCTGTTGAAAATGAATGTCTTACACCAGGGGTCTCAAACACGCGGCCCGCAGGACACTAGTTTGAGGCCCCCGCCTTGATATGAAAGTTTAATGTTAGTGCGGCCCGCGCAAGTTTGATATGGATGCTGTATGGTATCATGTACCCAGAAAAAATTATTACGTTTGATTCATGTTCATGTTAAAGGTTAAATAACTGTTAATAGTTATCCTGCCTATCCGTGTGGAAGTGGTAAGTTTTTGGCTATTAAAGTTTAAAGGAAATAACTTGAAGGCTACCGTTTAGGTCGCTAGCGCTCTAGTTTGCGAGTTAGCATGTGTCTCAAGACCCTGCAGTTGCGCAATATGTTGTAAATAAAAAGAGTATAAATGTGACTATAGTCGTGTTTTGTCATGTCTACAGGGCTCTAATAATGCTTTGTTCATTTTAATCTGAAAAAAATCATTTGTCTACCCACCAACTATATGTGGTTTCTTAAGTTTTTATTATTTGCCCTTTTATTATTATTATTATTATATTTATTTATTTATTACTGATTGATTTTTTTTATTCTTGATTTGTTTATTTATTTTTCATCTTATTTTGTGTAGAAAAATAAAAAGTAAGATATTTGACAACAGTGGAATGTTTTATCAGAGCTTTTTTTGTAGAAAATTGGAAAAAAAAAATGTAATTTAAAAAAATTTTTTGTGTTTAATAAATGCGTTTTTTTTGCGGCCCAGTCTCGCCCAGACCCAAGCTCCAGTGGCCCCCAAGTAAATTGACCCCTGTCTTACATCATTACACCACTACCGCACCGCGCAGACTGTCCAGATCTTCACGCCAACTTAAAATAATCAATGAATCTGATTTCTATATACCACAAAATCTTTGAACCACCCTCAGACGCCAACACGTTTATATTTGTTTTTGCATCAAACCTTGGTTAGAGTACACCCCAGTTAGTGTGCTTTTCAGTTAAGGTCAGAAATCTGTGCTTAAATTTTGCCTCGGTTTGCGTACATCTTCCGGTTATGTTAAGGAAGCCCAGCCATCTGTGACATCACAACGACCTCTGAAAACGAGCCTTTTAAGCCACCCCAAACTTCTCTTAGGGCTCACTTCTAAATGCACAAAGCTCATAATCTGAAACTTTTGCATCGTTTAACACGGGAATACAACATTTTATCGACATTGATAGGTCAGAAAAGAGGGGGAAAGCGTCATAGGTCCCCTTTAAAATTTCTATATGCCAGAAAATCTTTGAACCACCCTCAGACGCCAAGACGTTTATATTTGTTTTTGCATCAAACCTTGGTTAGAGTACACCCCAGTTAGTGTGCTTTTCAGATAAGGTCAGAAAGCTGAGCTTAACTTTTGCCTCGGTTTGCATACATCTTCCGGTTAATATGTTAAGGAAACCCAGCCATCTGTGACATCACAACGACCTCTGAAAACAAGCCTTTTGAGCCACCCCAAACTTCTCTTAGGACTCACTTCAACACAAACCTCATTATCTGAAACTTTAGCATCGTTTAACATGGGAATACAACATTTTATCGACATTTATAGGTTAAAAAAAGGGGAAAAAGTGTCATAGGTCCCCTTTTAAACTGGGCTTTGTTGCTTCTGACAAAAAACAAAAGTCAAGTGTGACATATGTTGTTGACTTCATACTACTGAAACTAGCAGGGCTAGGATTTTACTATCTCAGACTGACTAAAGCAGGGGTCTCAAACTCAATTTACTCGGGGGCCACTGGAGCTAGGGTCTGGGTGAGACTGGGCCGCATCAGGTTTTCCCCCCCAAAAAAAGAAAAAAAAACGCATTTATTAAAAACAGAAAAATGAATAAACTTTGCTTTGGTTCCGATTTTCTACAAGAAAAGCTCTGATAAAACATTCCACTGTTCTCAAATATCTTAATTTTTATTTTTCTACACAAAATAAGATGAAAAATAAATAAACAAATCAAGAATAAAGAAAATCAATCAATCAGTAATAAATAAATATAATAATAATAATAAAACGGCAAATAATAAAAACTTAAGAAACCACATATAGTTGGTGGGTAGACAAATTTTTTCAGATTAAAATGAACAAAGCATTATTAGAGCCCTGTAGACATGACAAAACACAACTATAGTCACATTTATACTCTTTTTATTTACAACATATTGCGCAACTGCAGGGTCTTGAGACACATGCTAACTCGCAAACTAGAGAGCTAGCGACCTAAACGGTAGCCTTCAAGTTATTTCCTTTAAACTTAAAAAAGTCAAAAACTTACCACTTCCACACGGATAGGGAGGATAACTATTAACAGTTATTTAACCTTTAACATGAACATGAATCAATTTTTTCTGGGTACATGATACCATACAGCATCCATATCAAACTTGCGCGGGCCGCACTAACATTAAACTTTCATATCAAGGCGGGGGCCTCAAACTAGTGTCCTGCGGGCCACATTTGGCCCGCGGGCAGCATGTTTGAGACCCCTGGACTAAAGAGAAGAATCGTGATTTAAATTCACTTTTCACGGGGAAATTCCCAAGGTGTATCAGGAGTGGAAAAAAAGGTCTTAATCAATTTGGACATGATGTGAAAATAAATTGTGCTCCCTATGACATTTATTTTCCATTGGATCCTGGGTTTGTTTAATGTATCGTCCTTTTGCCAGCAACTCCTGCAGTAACTTTTGTGACATAAGTAGACACGACACATCGCCTTAGATGACTCCTTGCAGAACCGGTCACTTTAAAAGCTGGAACTTGATGTGTTCGATGGTGAGAGCGAGCTTTGAAATGGTGCTCCACTAACCCCCCCCCCCCGTCTGGCTAATATTTGGATTTTCAACAGACACTTGAATATCGGAAACAGTTTGGCAGCCGAGTTCCAACAACTGTCAAACTAGTGATGTCTTCCCGTTCTTTTGCAAACGCAATTTGAGTTTTCTTAGAGGTTCTGGTTTCTTTAGGAAAACTCATTACTCACTAATAAAAGTCAGGAAGCATATTTACAGCACTGACTACATTTGTCCCTGCCTTTTAATTTTTCTATCAGATATGTTTACTGGAATATTCTGCGCCTTTTATCCATGTACGGACGTCAATGAGGGAAAGATAATCATTGACAAAGAGGGAGGAGGCGTCTGTGCAAACTGCTCCAACATTTCCATTTCCCTAAAGGCTTCCCAAAGGCGACTTCACCACACTAACAGGGGAGGGACACTGCAACCTTTTGGTGCAAATGAATGTCTGCAGGACCCCCCATGGGGGCAGGGGGGTTCACAGACACGTGGCCTGTTAATTCATCATCTCCAAACATCGAGAGGTTAGTTTTGATGAGGGCCCCAAGTGACCACATGACTTGCATTAATATTATTGACTGAGTAAATGTTTAATGTGCATTCAAGTCCTCCAGTCAGCCAGATGCAACAGCAGATCATAAAACTTTACCGAGTTTACCGAGTTTACCGACAGCCAACACAGCTGTGTTCATCCCGAATATCGTGTACGATTAGATGATCCAACACGGTGCAGGTTTGCTTCACGAGCACGTGGTTGGAGAAGAAAGCGGGCTGTGTCTCCGACACAACAGTGTTTGCTCGACAAAGTGGAACAACACACACAGCTGATTCAGCGACAGCAAGCATGGAGTCATGGAGTCGTGTGTTTGCGGAGGTAATTCCAGTCGGGTGGAAAAGGCGAACAAAGCTTTGGAAAAACACTCACACCTGTTGGATACTAAGCACTAAAACTGACAGCTGGAAAAAAAAATAATGAAGCAAAAATCGGTCATTCCTGTGACTATTTCCTTCAAAAAAATGTTTAAAAATTTAAAAAGAGCAAGAAAAGATATCAACATTACTTTGTAAAAATGCTAATCTGACATAGCATATTTCCCAATGATGATGCACTCGTGTGAATTCCTTAACCTGAGCTTGGCAACGCAACACTTTATAATCCACTGGCCAAAAATAAATCAACAGCAGCAGCTGAGAAGACCAGAACAATGTACCCCTCCAACTACCAGCTGGTCTGCTGGAACAATCAGCAGAAGATCAAGTCACAAGACCGGGAGAAAAGACTATTGTATGTATACATTTTTACAAATACCTTCTTATTAGCACAAATTGACCAATGCTAACTATTTTGTCAGCCGCTCTAGATATGGACTCTACCTGGGCGTGTGTGCCAGGGTGAAGCGGCGCCTCTGGAGGTTGATGCTCCGGGCCATCATCATCTTTCTGAAGAGCAGAGGGGAGTTTCGTGGGGAACCACGTGGGGAGTCCTTGGGCGAGAGCTTGGGGGACCCACCGGGTGATGCTGTCTTTGACCTCGGAACGAGCTGAATGATTGGTAGTCTTCTTCGTCCCTGAGGCCAATCCTGAACTTCGACCTGCTCATCCTCAGAGCTCTCGGAACACAAGTCACTCATGATCAGCAGAGGATGGTCGTCAATCAGGCTGCGTTAGCTGTGACGTCGGTCTGAGGTGCCTTCCCTAATTTGATTTTCACATTAGCAGAACGTGTGGTGATATGACGTACCGCAGCGTCCAGTTTGCTTTAGTGTTTTGAGTCCGAATCCTGTTAGGAGTCAGTGCCTCCGATCCATTCCGTGCATCTAGAAACTTTTAAATGAAAAAATCCAAAAAGAGCTCCTCCATGTCTCCTTGCTGAAGAAACATGGGTGCATCCATCACACATTGGACTTGGTGTCCTCTTTGTGCCTCCTTCCTGCTCCCAGGCTTTGTTTACATTACTGCTAAGCCGTCCCCTCTCTCCAACTAAATATGGACGTCTGATTTACAGGGAGCACAACCATGACAGATCACCTCCATGTGCGTCCCTTTGGCCCGTTTTAACCCCCGGCCTCCCGCTCGCCTTCAATCCTAAACGGGAATATTGCTCATCAAATTCAAAACTTCCTTATTCAGTCCAATTCCGATGAGGCTTGGCTTGAGGCGCCTGCTTGCTTGGTGCATTCACGTCAACTGAATTTGCATAATGAAGCTTCTGACTGTCTGAGGTGCTATTTGTTGGAGGATTGCCTATTTCCATAGAGACAGCCTCTTTGCCGTTCACATGCTCCCAGATTACCAACCAAGAGCAGTCACATGAAGCACCTCTGACTATTAACAGCTCCGGAGAGCATGGGTGCTGTCACGATGGCGCTCTCTATCTGTGACCAGAGGCAATATCATCTTCACCAGCCACCCCCCCCTTCCTCGCCCAGGCAGGCCGTCTATTTGTTTTATGGCTGAGGAGCAAGGAAAGGGTCCCACGTGATGAAGGGATCTGCTAAGACGTGCACATGAAGTGAAGTAACCAAAATGAGCTGGAGCATCTGACACAGGGCAGAACTTACGACCAAGAGAGAGAAATAAAAAGATGATGGTTTCAGGCATTTACACTTATAGCTATTGTACAGCTATAGCTACGTATATATAGCTATTATACAGCTATAGCTACGTATATATAGCTATTGTACAGCTATAGCTACGTATATATAGCTATTGTACAGCTATAGCGATATATAGCTATTGTACAGCTTTAGCTATACTTATATAGCTATTGTACAGCTTTAGCTATACGTATATATGTAGCTATTGTACAGCATTAGCTATATATAGCTATTGTACATCTATAGCTATATATAGCTATTGTACAGCTTTAGCTATGTAGAGCTATTGTACAGCTTTAGCTATAGTATATAGCTATTGTACAGCTTTAGCTATGTAGAGCTATTGTACAGCTTTAGCTATAGTATATAGCTATTGTACAGCTTTAGCTATATATAGCTATTGTACATCTATAGCGATATATAGCTATTGTACAGCTATAGCGATATATAGCTATTGTACAGCTATAGCTATTTATAACTATTGTACAGCTATAGCTATTGTACAGCTATAGCGATATATAGCTATTGTACAGCTATAGCTATTTATAACTATTGTACAGCTATAGCTATTGTACAGCTATAGCTATATATAGCTATTGTACAGCTATAGCTATATATAGCTATTGTACAGCTATAGCTATATATAACTATTGTACAGTGTGCTTAGAGAAGAAGGCAGTCCCAGAGGCTGGAAGCTGGAAAAGGGTCGACTTTCACGACGTGGTGAACAACAGGGTGCATTAATGTCAACAGTTAGACATGCAAATATGCTAACCCATTCCATGAAATGAGACTTGTGTTTTGGGCCCGCACTTGCCCCCTGGAGTAAACACCTTGAGGCTGACAAAAATGAAGCAATAAACGGACAAAAGCGGCGGCCGAACAACCGCAGCTAGCATCACCAACTCCTTCACCCGCTAACTGTACTGCTTGCCTTGCAGGCTACCTGAGTATCTCTCACGTATCTTCCACCAGGGGCCTTCAGGATGACAACCGCACTCAACAAACACCCCCCCCCCAAAGTACAACCAATTACCTATAAAATTGTGGTACAAAACATACTCAAAACTAGGTCATATATTAAGTTGAATACCTAGTGCAGGGGTCTCAAACTCAATTTACCTGGGGGCCACTGGAGCTAGGGTCTGGGTGAGACTGGGCCGCATCAGGTTTTACAAAAAAAAACAAAAAAAAAACGCATTTATTAAAAACAGAAAAATGAATAAACTTTGCTTTGGTTCCGATTTTCTACAATAAAAGCTCTGATAAAACATTCCACTGTTCTCAAATATCTTACTTTTTATTTTTCTACACAAAATAAGATCAAGAATAAAGAAAATCAATCAATCAGTAATAAATAAATATAATAATAATAAAACAGCAAATAATTAAAAATTAAGAAACCACATATAGTCTGTGGGTAGACAAATTATTTTTTTCAGATTAAAATGAACAAAGCATTATTAGAGCCCTGTAGACATGACAAAACACGACTATAGTCACATTTATACTCTTTTTATTTACAACATATTGCGCAACTGCAGGGTCTTGAGACACATGCTAACTCGCAAACTAGAGAGCTAGCCACCTAAACGGTAGCCTCCAAGTAATTTCCTTTAAACTTAAATAGCCAAAAACTTACCACTTCCACACGGATAGGGAGGATAACTATTAACAGTTATTTAACCTTTAACATGAACATTAATCAAAGGTAATAATTTTTTCTGGGTACATGATACCATACAGCAGAGGTCGGGAGCCAGGTAGGGCTCTTTTGATGACTGTATCTGGCTCTCAAGCATTTCTTACCACAATAAAAATTTATTTTTGCTAACATTTTAAAGTAAACCATCACAGAAATGACTGTTAAAAATAATATTCAAAATCAACAACTTTCTTATGCATTTTAATTCGTCCATCTATATTCTGCTGCAATACGGCCAACCATATCTAATCTTTCCTGATGATATTTTCCAGGTCAAACACCAAAACTTGATTATTACTGGGTAATGCTGTAGTCTACCTCGGTCATTGAGATGTAAAAAAAACATGTAAATGTAAACTTTCCTCCTTTAGTCAAATAGCTAAAGCTGCAGAACCAAGCCTTCTGGCAAAGACGGCCAAAAGAATGAAATACGTCTACAGAGTACGGTGCAAAACTATGCAGCAGCAGAAGTTGTATTAATGGCAACAAGTATTTGATTTATTATTAGACACTGCGCTGCTCACGAAAGTGTGCTGGCCACACCCCATTGGCGTGGGGTGGTGTGCCTGGTCATTAGAGCCCAGCGTAATTAGAGCCCATTATCTAAAACTGTTGGTCTTACATAAAAATGCACACATTTTATTGCATTGAATGTTTAAAAAAATGTATATGGCTCTCACAGATACACATTTTAAAATATCTGGCCTTCATGGCTCTCTTCGCCAAAAAGGTTCCCGACCCCTGCCATACAGCATCCATATCAAACTTGCGCGGGCCACACTAACATTAAGCTTTCATATCAAGGCGGGGGCCTCAAACTAGTGTCCATTTGGCCCGCGGGCCGCGTGTTTGAGACCCCTGACCCAGTGCCACTGACGGTCACTCAGTTTCCGAGTTGCTAAAATGTGCGAGATGTACAGTGCATTCAGGGTACTATTAGTGGTGTATGCATGACCTGGCTATTAATAATAAAATGCATTATAATTGCTACCAGGGGTGTTTGTTTTACTTCAGCCAATCAGAGGTGGACTTGCTGGTGTGTTTTGGATCATTGTCCTGCTGGCAGAACACAAGT
Organism: Doryrhamphus excisus; assembly: GCF_037039965.1. Lineage (NCBI taxonomy): Eukaryota > Metazoa > Chordata > Actinopteri > Syngnathiformes > Syngnathidae > Doryrhamphus > Doryrhamphus excisus. The sequence continues at coordinate 20,954,700 of NC_136362.1, forward strand.
TGGTTTCACTTTGAGGTCACCGACAAATGGCCGGATATTCTCCTTCAAGATAGACAGCAGAATTTATCACATACCATTTATCACAGCAAGTCTTCCAGGTACTGAAGCAGTAAAACACCCCCCAGACCATCACACTACCACCACCATATTTTACTGTTCTTTTCTGGAATGGGGCGTAACTTTTATGCCCGATAGAATTGGATACGCACGTTCGAAAAAGTTCACCTTTTGTTTCGTCAGACCACAGAGGTCTTGGGGATCATCAAGATGTTTTCTGGCCTTAATGTTATTTTTGTTCAGCAGTGGTTTTAGTCTTGGAACTCTGCCACGGAGGCAGTTTTTGTCCAGTGTCTTTTTTTGTGGTGGAGTCATGAACACTGACCTTCACTGAGACAAATGAGGTGCAGCTCCTTTCCATCCCTGTATTTTTTTTTACCATAACTTATGTCAAATTTAAGCAACTGTCCTTTGAATGCCACAGCATCCACATCTCAACACCCAAAACTGAACAAAGTTCTTCAGTTCTTGTTGTCTGTACATTCAAGTTCCTAATTCTCAGTGCTCAACAGTATGACTTGACACAGAACATCTGGAAGATCTGTTAAGAAGTTTTTGGCTGCAGAAGCCCCTAATGGGGCATGCAGTGGGTTATGGCCATGGTGGGATGTTTATATTTAGATTGGAACAAAGCAACTGACCAAATATAGAGGCAAAAGAAAACAGTTGTAAAGACAGCAAAGCTAAATGTCAACACTGATAACTCCTGTAAAAGGGGCCCTAATGTGCTTTTTGCACTTTTTGGACCTATAAATGTTGTCACAATGTTGTATTTTCAAGTTAAACGATGCCGAAGTGACAGATATTGAGGGTTGCACATTTGGAAGTGAGCCATTAAAGACATTTTTGATGGCTCTGCACACTTGTTTTTTTTCTAACATCGAGTTCTACTGACATCAGTCTGATCCGGACTTCCTTATATGGGCTGCAGTTGGCCTGCACTCTGTAATCACGGACCTACGTATCCGGAAGACTTTGGGAGCGCTCGGGGGTGTGACCAATCACAACGGAGTGGCCGTACCAGGAGGAGGGCCAGGGGTGGAGTAAATTTAACAGCCCGTTTGGGTCAAAAGCAGGACGTCCATGGAAACACTACAGAAAGTTGCAGAATCTGGAAGCTCTGGAAAGCTTTCTGTACGGGTTATTGTGTTTAGCTGCTCTACAGGAGTTCACGATTCAATACAAAGTTTAATTTCTCATAACTACTAAGTATTTCTGTGCCTCAGTGTCTTGGTACCTCAAACATTGATATCTAAATGCTGGCTTTGCTAACTTTTATTGATAATTTCATTTTCATATTGTTTAAATTAAAACCTGTCTGAGCGTTATTATATGTCATATTGGATTGGATTGTGCAGGTGTTCCTGATATTTCTCCTGGTGGGTAGTATAACTAGAGTATTCTATGTATTTTTCAATTCTAAGATTGTGTTGATTCAGGGAATGTGAGACTTAGGGGAAAATATTACTGCTTCTATGTAGCGCTGTCACGATTAGTGCGACCATTTCTAGTAGACATGGTGAAAAGCATGATTTGCGAGGTGACAGAATCCTCTGCCTTTCGCCAACTGGCTCTAATCGGATGGCATTTCAGCATTTCGGTCACCGGAGTGTAAACAAAACAATAGTGAAGCTCTGTAGTCTGATGGAAGACATAAACGTGTTGTCCTGGCTCACTTGGCCACTTTGACCCCATACTTTCACAAGTACCGTCATGCTCTTCAACCTGAAAATGCGTCAATCCTATGCTATGGTCAACTGTCACCAGATATCTACCAGATATCTACCAGATATCTACCAGATAATGCTACCAGATAATGCTACCAGCATGAGCTGACAGGTCTGTCAGGATTCCTTGGATTTTTTTTTCAAAGCAATATTGGTACTTACACATTAGAACCTTTGAACCTTGGTTAAGTCGAGTTAATTTCAGTGAATGAAACGTTTGAAAATGTGTATTCATTTAGAACCATATATATATATATATACACACATATATATATAAATATATATACACACACACACACATATACATACATATATATATACACACACACATATACATATATATAAACACACACACATATACATATATATAAACACACACACACACATATATATATATATTTATTTATATTTATATATATAGGTGGCACGGCGGTCGAGTGGTTAGCGCGCAGACCTCACAGCTAGGAGACCAGGGTTCAATTCCACCCTCGGCCATCTCTGTGTGGAGTTTGCATGTTCTCCCCGTGCATGCGTGGGTTTTCTCCGGGTACTCCAGTTTCCTCCCACATTCCAAAAACATGCTAGGTTAATTGGCCACTCCAAATTGTCCATAGGTATGAATGTGAGTGTGAATGGTTGTTTGTCTATATGTGCCCTGTGATTGGCTGGCCACCAGTCCAGGGTGTACCCCGCCTCTCGCCCGAAGACAGCTAGGATAGGCTCCAGCACCCCCGCGAAAATGAACGCGGTAGAAAATGAATGAATGAACTCTTTTGGACCATCCTGAGTGTCCCCCCCCGATCCAAATCTAATCGAGAACATTTGGGGATGGATGGCAAGCAGGTTTCCAAAACTGACAGTGGATGCTCCCAACATTCCCACTAGCCTCCTTCTTTTTGCATTTTGAAGCTGTACTTAAAATTTAATTTCAGTCACTTTGTATCGAGTTGTGGACCCCTACAGACCCCGCTATAATCTTGATAACCCACACAAAGTTTTCTAGAGCTTCCAGACTCTGCACCTCTTTCTGCAGTGTTTCCATGGACTTCCTGCTTCCGACACGGCATCGTTTAAACACGATAATACAACATTTTAGCAACATTTGTAGGTCAGAAAAGTGGAAAACTGGGCTTTAAATTGTATCTGGAGTGTATTATGAAAAGAGTGTAAGAGCATCACTGACTTACAAGGCTTTGGAGATGCAACTGGTCAATGTCCAAAGGGTTCCAGGAGACTGGCTACCGGAATCAGACAGAGCATCATTGGATCGGTCCAGCATGGACGGTCTGCAGGACAGTCTGGGCAGTTGGAGGGTGCCCGAGAAGAGCCTCTTGACAGCATATCTGACATAGGACTCCTGAGGAAGCTCGGTGTTGGAGTCCTGCCCTGACGACTCCCACTGTCGCTGAAAGACAGACAGGCCATAGCGGCACACAGCTGTGAGATTTTCAGTTGGAAAAAATGGCCCCTTACTAGCCCGGGATAGCCATAGCATCTGAAATGCACACCAGACACAAGCTTGAGAGCTCTTCAAGTTTATTTTGCCAGACCGTGCAGCAGCATTTCCCCCAGCACCACAACAGGCCTCTACAAACAATTCACCCAGACCCTTTGACCCGTGAAGGGCCAACCATAGTTCCCAATGAGAGGGTGAGGCAATACGTCTAAAAGGTACCCTATTTACATTTATAACACCCTTCTTTTATGTTACAAAAGTCTTTCAAGAGTCCCACACTGAAGTTTCGCTTCCTGTATACATTTAAGCACTCAATTACACATAACTTAGATCAGTGATTTTCAACCTTTTTTGAGCCACGGCACGTTGTTTACATTGGAAAAATCTTGTGGCAACCACTAACCAAAAATGTTCCAAAATGTCACCACGACCTCACACGTGCATCAATAAGTCTATGGGAGGAACAAGGTAGGTGTTGCCACACGGACCAATATTACATTGCTCTGCCAGTCTTTACACCACAGACACTCCACAGTAGCCACGTTTTTACATCACCACTTTTTCTCTTTCCCAATGACCTTTCGGGAAACAATGGTATCCATAGAAAGGAATATTCCAATCTCTTGTCTACATGCGCCGTGAAAATCAACCAGAATAGTCAATAGGGCATGCCCAGTAAAACGTAAACATCAACATCACGTGATACCGGCTTCCCCAAGTTTTTCTTTCACTTGTTGGAATAACTCCGTATTGCCAGTTTTTCGTCTGTCCAGTCAATTTAGTTTGAATCAAAAACAAACTTTGCTTAGTCCAGTGCCGATTGCTGGCCTCCATTTTTAAAAGTGAAGAACGTCTGGATCTGCGTGTTACGTCATATCTGAGCATGCGCTGAAAGAACGCACCCGGGATCAATTTAAACAGGAAAAGATCAAATTCAATCTTGCTAATATTTTATAATTCAACTCAGGACATGTTTTATATAGATATATATTTTCTTTTTTAATAAAACTGCACTTGTGAATGGCGTATAGAAGGGTTTCGATTCTGTTCCACAGATAGCGGTAATGCATACGAAAGCTGCTTGCCAACCGCCAATAAACAACAGAAGAAGAAAAACACCAGGAAGAAGAAGGCACCCTGACAACTTTCCGTTTGAGCGGGTACAAGATACCTCAATCGGATTGGTTAAAGGAATATTCCATCCCTGTTCAATTCTTTCCGTTTGAGCAAATAAACCAAAGTGAATTGGAATATTTGGGTCCATGTATACTATTGACATAATGGCTATTGACATCATATTTGCAAATGATGATTAATAAATGTTAATTATAAAAAGTGATATTGGATAATTCCTCACGGCACACCTGACGGTTTCTCAAGGTACACTACTGTGTACACAGGGCACAGTGGTAGAAAATCACTGACTTATATTACCCAACTACGGAGAGTCCAATTAAGGTGATCAGCCTCTGGCCTGCACTCACATGAGCGCGCCTCCATGTTTGTGCCCCGACCAATCACCTCAAAAAAAAAAGGAGAAACTGATGACTTCTAAATGAAAAACTAACTAACTAAAGTGGCAATTAAACAACTTAAATAGCAAACAAATATATATACTAACCAGAATATATGTAAATAACAAAAGCCAACTATATGCACCAATAGAAACATGACAGTGTGGAGGTGGGGCATACACCTGATCAATGAGAAAGGATTGGCAGCTCCCTCACAACAGCATTATGCTAAGTACATAGTGTTTATTTGGAGTACTTCTGTAAATACCGCTACACCTACGCCATGTGTGCAGTATTTGAAATTCTGGTGTTACAATTCATGATTGACAGAGTCAAAGGTGTAACTGGCACAAGCTTGCATTACTAAAACTCAAACAATACACAAAGAACGGGAAAGTGTCGGAGTGGAACCACTACCCTTCCACATTGGGAGGGGCCGGATGAGGTGGCTTGGGCATCTGATTCGGATGCCTCCCTGGGCACGTGCAACCTGTAGAAGGCCTCGGGGAAGACCCAGGACACATTGGAGAGACTATGTCTCCCAAGTGGAAGTCTGGGCCTCCCTGCCCGACCTTGGAAAAGCAGCAGATGTATGGATTGTCGTTTGCAGCACATTTGAAAGTTAGCAAACAGTCCACTTAGCTTAACAATATCATCCTGATACACATGCAAACATACACGGCCTCTATTATTTTTCATTCATTTTCTACCGCTTTTTCCTCACGAGGGGTGCTGGAGTCTATCCCAGCTGTCTTTGGGCGAGAGGCGGGGTACACCCTGGACAGCCAATCACAGGGCACATATAGACAAACAACCATTCACACTCACATTCATACCTATGGACAATTTGGAGTGGCCAATTAACCTAGCATGTTTTTGGAATGTGGGAGGAAACCGGAGTACCCGGAGAAAACCCACACATGCACGGGGAGAACATGCAAACTCCACACAGAGATGGCCGAGGGTGGAATTGAACCCTGGTCTCCTAGCTGTGAGGTCTGCGCGCTAACCACTCGCCCGCCGTGCCGCCCCTGTATTATTTTTGAATGAACAAAATACTTGATCGTGATTCTCGCTATATTGTATAGGGGTGTCCAAACGTTTTGGAAGGGTAGTATTTCCAGCCTCTCCAACTTCAACATCCCCCAGTTGTACCTTTGTGATACTGCTCAACTGTGACAAGCCTTCAATTGTTAACGTCTCGCATCTAACACAATAATTGGTAGAAAAGTAGATTTAGCAAAAGCCATTTCTCAGTCCACGTCAGAATGGGGGTGGAGAGAACAGAAACAAGTCCATGCTCGGATAATCCACCTTTCCATAAATTGTAGCTTTCATCTTATGGTACGACAAAAATGACAAATTACATCCTTCTTACCTCAGTGACATTGAAACACTTTGAGGAGTTATTTCTCTTCATCCTGCATCAGGCAATTGGGATGGTGATGGAAAATATGAGGAAACACATGAAGGCCACCGTGATTTAGTCCAGCTGTCACATCTTCCAACAACTATTCCTGCGCCTCGACGCACTCCTCAGCTGTAAAAGTCCGGCGAGCGGCAGCTAAATGTCAGTGTATGTACTTTTCTACTCTTGCTTGTTTGCTAAAAAGCAGCATGCATGCATGACAGCTCTGTTATTAGTGTGCGGCTATCTGACTGGACAATCAAAGGACGTCATGCATCCAGAACTTCTGGTTGAGCCACAATGTACTCCCTAAAGTCATCCATGCAACTTCAACACATTTGTACTAGCTTTAGCTTTAAATGCCTGTAGTTGTATTCTGCATCATAGTGATGTATTGTTTTATTTTAAAAATGAACACAGAGCAAAGACAATGGCACAAATTTGATTTCAGTGTGCGTTGGTAAAAAATTAGTAAAATTCCACGAGTACAGGTACATCTCAAAATTCAGTATTTTATATGTCACACCTTTCAGAAAACAAAACCCAGATACAGAAAAGCGCTTATTTCCTGAATTCAATAGTGTTTCTCACCTTCATCAACCTGCTGACACTCACAACTTTCTTTGGCCCCATGGTGGGTTACTGACTGTAGCGGTCTCTCGATAAAAATGCATGGTCAGCCAATGCTTCAGGTGTTTTGTTTCGGGCACTCCGTTCTATTGAATGATACAGCACAGAGTAAACTGACTGGTTTGTTCAGCGCAATATTGTTGAAAATTGAAAACCAAATCTTACAAAAACTGATATGGCTACATACTGTAGATTCATTACACTTTATTTATTGAAAGGTTAGATGATAAATGCTTTCCGATAATGAAAGCCCAAAATTAGAATATTGTGGTCAATATAGTGGAGTCATGGTGCCACATTCTAATCAGCCGTACTCAAAACACTTTTAAATGGATCCCCCAGACTGGGTCAGTAGGGGAAGACCACTGACTTGACATGTGTCCAAGTGTGTCCTTATCAAGCATATAAGGAAAAGGTTCACCACTACAAAGACCAATTCTAAACATTTCTGGCAGCAAATATTGCATTCCTTGTGTCAAGCCCCCCATGAAACAGAGAACATCAGAAGCATCTTACCTGGGCCGTAGAGGAAAAGAACTGAAGTCTTGCTCAGTTGTCCAAAGTCTTCTAACTCAGATGAAATCGTGGACCCGGAGCCTATAGAGGCACAGAATCCGTGTTGCTTGAAGTCCAGGCCATGATGATTTAGGTCGCAATGGCATCTGCTGGTGTTGGTCCACTGTTTTTTTTTTCCCCCCAAGTCCACAATCATACCAGGACACTTTAGAGCGCTTCATGGTTCCCACTGCTGATAAGTTTTATGGAGATGCTGATTTAATTTACCAACAAGACCTTCCAGCTGCCCACACTCTGCCAAAAGGTACCATAAAAGCTGGTTGGTGTTACTACACAGGCTCAAGTCCGCCACGCCACATTGATGCAGTAATTCATGCAAAAGGAGGTCCAAACAAGTACTAAAGGCATCGAAATGAACAGACTTTACCCGACATTGATGATTGACTCAATGTGTAATACGTGTTTCACTTCAGCTTTTTAACTTTATTATAATATTCTATTTTTTTATCTGCATCAAGTAGGTTTTATCTTTTCAGTGGCTGAAGCTGTGAATGAGTTGTGGCGCCATCTACTGGCAACAGAGGTAAATTACCAGACAATTTCAAGTGAAAATGCCTTTCAAAGCAAAACCAGAGTTTTACTCATTCATTCATTTTCTACCGCTTTTTCCTCACGAGGGTTGCTGGGGGTGCTGGAGCCTATCCCAGCTGTCTTCGGGCGAGAGGCGGGGTACATCCTGGACTGGTGGCCAGCCAATCACAGGGCACATATAGACAAACAACCATTCACACTCACATTCATGCCTATGGACAATTTGGAGTGGCCAATTAACCTAGCATGTTTTTGGAATGTGGGAGGAAACCGGAGTACCCGGAGAAAACCCACACATGCACGGGGAGAACATGCAAACTCCACACAGAGATGGCCGATGGTGGAATTGAACCCTGGTCTCCTAGCTGTGAGGTCTGTGTGCTAACCACTAGACCGCCGTGTCCCCCCCAGAGTTTTAGTCAAGACATATTTTGCAGTTAATTGTTTTTATATTATCTAAGGTGCAAATGGCCATCAATATGTGGAAAATGATAAATAAAAAGTAAGACTATAACAATTTAATCGTATCCAGTGGCCACAACACCTTGAGCTGGACCAGCATTTGGCCATTTAGTGATGGTGGGATATCTTGTGGTGTCTCTGGTTGCCACCTACACAGACGTCCGGCTTGACACCCTGCAAAAAAGCACAATCAGGAGTTCAAAGGTCAGGTTCTGGTCCGACAAAGTTCTAGAGACAATGTACGACTTTTTACCTTGTACATGCTACAGGCTAAAGGAAGGAGAGAAGTTGTGGCGTTTCTCTGCAGCTCATCCGTATGCTCCTAGAAATTAAAAGAAAATAAAAACTTGTTGCCCAAAATAAGACTTCATAGTTGAGTAGGATTCTGATGTTTGGTGTACTGTACTGTACTGTACGCCATTTTTGTTTTTCTATTAAAATGATTCACCCCATTGACGGTGACCCAGGGTACAAACTGGTGTGAAGGAACCAGCGCTTGGGTCTTCAAGGCGTTCTGATGCATGAGCTGGTTTCCCTGGGCTCCATTCACACAGCTCATGAGGCGCCGCCAGCTCAACTGGGGGTTGTAGAGTTGAACACACTGGCCACGACAATGAAATCAAAGTAAATACAAGTTACAGAAAAAAAAAAACTGAAAACCGGTAAGTTTTCCTCACGCTCTTTGCAGCAGCAATAACATCAGTGGAGGCCTCCATACAGAAGGTGACGAGGAAGGCATTGTCGCTCATGTTCAGTAAACACGCCTGACAACAGAACAGAATGGCTTCAGGACTCTCGTCCTACTATGTCAATATTGTGATAACGACTACACACATGAGAAGATTGATATAAAGGAATACAAACATTAGCAGGATGACACAGCAGTTCATGTTTAGAGTCATGATAAGTCAGCAGTTTGTGTTTCTGAATGTTACCTGAATCATGTTACCAAGGCACTCCTGTTCTCCGTGCTGGCACTTAAATATGTACTTGCTGCCATCAGGTTTCTCCTAGTGGACACAAACTTATGTAGATTACTCAGTCATCACATGTTTTCCCCGTATTGCATTTCATTACAGTTTTTCTCGATTGTTTCCACACAATTTGTGATGCCTGAGACCCGATGACCACAACATATAACCAATGCACCAACTCCATCAACCAAGTCTGCTAAACTATAAGCACAATTCCTGCTTTACACTCACACTGCAGATTTATAACACACTTTTTTCAAAACACTACACACAATTCTCTGAGTTTTGGCACAATTTTCATGAAGTCAACTTCTTGTTTTCACAAAGAACACAATGCCACTCAAAAGAGTCAAATGAATATTCCTATTATTCACACTGACTCGTCACATGGGTAAACACCTGGCACACATTTTTACAATTAGCGGTCTAACAATGAGGGAGGCTGGGCAAAGGGTCAGAAATCCACAAACACACAATCCCCTTCTCCAAGCTATGGAAGATGCATGTGGAGAGATTCCAGCGGATGCTTTCCAAGGCTGGATTGGCCATGCAAGGCCATATTTCCCCCGCTGCTTGGCCAGAGAAAACCTTGCATGTGATGTAGATGAGGTGCTGTGGCCTGACCCAAACAGAAGACGTGATGCAGCATAGTCTTTTGCTTTGTTATTGATTCATTTTTTCTTTATTATTATTTTTATTATTTCTTTAACTGAACTTAACTTTGTGTTGGCTGTGATGAACACTTCGTAGTGTTTTTCTGTGAAAAAAAAATATATTCCTGTGTAATTTTGTGTTCTGAGTCAAAAAAATACAAAAAAACCCAAAAAACAATTCTAAAATATATTGCAAGAAGTGTCACACTGAACACAAAAAGGCCCGAGTCATGATGAATATGATGTAATCCCAGTGTTTTCCACTGAGCACATCAGTGTTCAACTGGTTCATATAAATGTTTGTTCATATCCTGGTTTGTGTGCCTCATTTGGAGACAAAACACCATTTTGAGAAGAATGAAGACTGTTTTGGATGTAAAGTCTAATTTTGCAGGAGAATTGAATGGTTTTCAGAAATGTGTGAGTGATTTTTGTTTTTGTGTGTAGAGTTCTGAGAATATGAGGCATCCTTTCACAAAATGTGTTTAAACAATCGAGAAAAACTGTAACAGAAACACAACATACAGTGCATCCGGAGTATTCACAGCACTTCACTTTTTCCACATTTTGTCATGTTACAGCCTCATTCCAAATTGTATTAAATTAATCTCTTACCTCAAAATTCTACACAAAATACTCCATTATGACAATGTGAAAAAAGTTTTTTTTTTTTTACTTTTTTTGAATTTATTAAAAATAGAAAACAAAAAAATCACATTTACATAAGTATTCACAGCCTTTGCCATGAAGCTCGAAATTGAGCTCAGGTGCATCTTCTTTTCCACTGATCATCCTTGAGATCTTTCTACAGATTAATTGGAGTCCACCTGCAGTAAATTCAGTTGGACATGATTTGGAAATATAATAACTGTCTATATAAGGTCCCACAGTTGACTGTGCATGTCAGAGCACAAACACCAAGCATGAAGTCAAAAGAACTGTCTGTAGACCTGCGAGACAGGATTGTCTTGAGGCACAAATCTGGGGAAGGATACAGAAAAATTTCTGCTGCTTTGAAGGTCCCAATGAGCACAGTGGCCTCCATTATTCGTAAATGGAAGACGTTTGGAACCACCAGGACTCTTCCTAGAGCTGGCCGCCCTTCTAAACTGAGCGATCGGGGAAGAAGGGCCTTAGTCAGGGAGGTGACCAAGGCCCCGATGGTCACTCTGTCAGAGCTCCAGCGTTCCTCTGTGGAGAGAGGAGAGCCTTCCAGAAGGACAACCATCTCTGCAGCAATCCACCAATCAGGCCTGTATGGTAGAGTGGCCAGACGAAAGCCACTCCTTAGTAAAAGGAACATGGCAGCCCATCTGGAATTTGCCAAAAAGCACCTGAATGACTCTCAGACCATGAGAAACAAAATTCTCTGGTCTGATGAGACAAAGATTGAACTCTTTGGTGTGAATGCCAGGCGCCATGTTTGGAGGAAACCAGGCACTGCTCATCACCAAGCCAATACCATCCCTACAGTGAAGCATGGTGGTGGCAGCATCATGCTGTGGGGATGTTTTTCAGCAGCAGGAACTGGCAGACTAGTCAGGATAGAAGGAAAAATGAATGCAGCAATATATAGAGATATCCTGGATGAAAATATTGCTGCATTAATTTTTCCTTCTATCCTGACTACTCGAATAATGGAGGCCACTGTGCTCATTGGGACCTTCAAAGCAGCAGAAATGTTTCTGTATCCTTCCCCAGATTTGTGCCTCAAGACAATCCTGTCTCGCAGGTCTACAGACAGTTCTTTTGACTTCATGCTTGGTGTTTGTGCTCTGACATGCACAGTCAGCTGTGGGACCTTATATAGACAGTTATTATATTTCCAAATCATGTCCAATCAACTGAATTTACTGCAGGTGGACTCCAATTAAGCTGTAGAAAGATCTCAAGGATGATCAGTGGAAAAAAGATGCACCTGAGCTCAATTTTGAGCTTCATGGCAAAGGCTGTGAATACTTATGTAAATGTGATTTTTTTTGTTTTCTATTTTTAATAAATTCAAAACATGTCAAAAAAACCTTTTTTCACATTGTCATAATGGAGTATTTTGTGTAGAATTTTGAGGTAAGAGATTAATTTAATACAGTTTGGAATGAGGCTGTAACATGACAAAATGTAGAAAAAGTGAAGCGCTGTGAATACTTTCCGGATGCACTGTACATTTTATACTCTTACATAAAATACATTGCTAAACAAAACTTGTCTTATAAATAGTGCTGTCAAAAATATCACAATTTAATAACTAATTTAATTAAATTATAAAAATGGTATGTATCAAGCCACCCAATTCTTTTATGACAGCGTACAAGTGAACACTAAATTGAGTTTTTAAATGACAGTTTTTATTATTAAGGGAGAAAAAAATCCAATGGCCCCGTGTGAAAAAGTGATTGCACCCTAAAGCTAATAACTGGTTGGGCCAACCTTAGCAGCAACAACTGCAATCAAGCATTTATGATAACTTGCAGTGAGTCTCTTACATCGTTGTGGAGGAATTTTGGCGCATTCATCTTTGCAGAATTGTTGTCATTCAGCCACATTGGAGGCTTTTCCGGACTTTTTTAAGGTCATGCCAGAGCATCTCAACTCCACTCCAAAGTCTTTATTTTGTTTTTCTTTTTATTATTAAGAGAGATAATAACTGCTTGGGGCACCCTTAGCAGCAACAACTGCAATCAAGCGTTTGTGTTAACTTGCAATGAGTCTCTTACATCACTGTGGAGGAATTTTGGCCCACTCATCTTTGCAGAATTGTTGTCATTCAGCCACATTGGAGGGTTTTGAGCCTTTTTAATTTCATGCCACAGCATCTCAATAGGATTCAGGTCAGGACTTTGACTAGGCCACTCCAAAGTCTTCATCCATTCAGAGGTGGACTTGCTGGTGTGTTTTGGATCATTGTCCTGCTGCAGAACCCAAGTTGGTTTCAGCTTAAGGTCACCAACAGATAGCCGGTCATTCTCCTTCAGGAGCAGCAAGCAGCCCCAGACCATCACACTACCTCCACCGTATTTTACTGTTGGTATGATGTTGTTTTTCTGAAATGCTGTGTTACTTTCATGCCAGATGTAATGGTACCACAGTATTTTCCCAAAGGTCTTGGGGATCATCAACGTTTCTGGCAAAATTGAGATGAGCCTTAATGTTCTTTTTGTTCAGCAGTGGTTTACGTCTTGGAACTCTGCCATGCAGGCCGTTTTTGCCCAGTGTCCTTCTTATGGTGGAGTCATGAACACTGACCTTAACTGAAGCAAGTGAGGCCTGCAGTTCTTTGGATGTTGTTGTGGGGTCTTTAGTGACGGCTTGAATGAGTTGTGACTGTGCTCTTGGGGTCATTTTGGTTGGTCAGCCACTCTCGGGAAGGTTCATTGCCGTTGTCATGTTTTCGTCATTTGCGGATAAAAGCTTTCACTGTGGTTTGCTGGAGTCCCAAAGCTTTGGAAATGGCTTCATAGCATTTTCTGTATCACATATAGCAGACTGACAGAGCTCAATTACTTTCTTTCTCATTTGTTCCTGAATTTCTTTGGAAGTCAGCTCGATGTCTATTTAGGTCTACTTCACCATCTGGTGGGTGATTTCTTGATTGAGATTCAGAACAGGTGTGACAGTAATCAGGCCTGGGTTTGGCTGGAGAACTTGAACTCCGGTGTGATAAACTGCAGTTGTTTTAACAGCGCGGGGCAATCCCTTTTTCACACAGGGCCACGTGGGTTTGGATTTTTTTTTCTCCCTTAATAAAATGTTTCATCTAATTTTATCTATGAAATGCATTTAGTGTTCAGTTGTGTTGTTATTGACTCATTTAAATTAGTTTGATGATCTGAAACAATCAAGTGTGACAGACATGCAATGCAAGATAAGAGATCATTTTTTCACACCAAAAAAGAGGTGGAATTGAATTGAGAATACAGAAATTGCCTAGCATTAAATTTGCATAGCCGACTCATAATTTTTTCATTGTCTAATCAAACAAATGAAAAAAATTACCAAGATATTGTGCCAACTTTGAAGTGAGCATTGTGGGAACGCATGTCAAGCAATATGGCCAAGAAGACCAGGCATGCGTAATAATCATCAACGACATCAACATCCAACAACACTAGAGTGTACTGTACACCATCGTTTTGTATTACCTGAGCATTCCCAAAGGGGACAAGATTGACAGATAGGATATCCTGCAGCAACACCCATGTGGGGTAGAGCACCTGTGTGATATAAAATATGCAGTCGGGACACAGGCTCTCATAGTAAACATCCAACTGGACAGGTTCCGCTGTCTGACGCAGCCTGGTTGAGTTGGCGTGGAGGCACTGTTCCAAAACCTGTAAAAAACACATGAGTGTACTTTATGGTGTGTTCGTCTGCATCGTGTGGCTGTGACACGGCAATGTCGGAATGAGTGGGGACAGTGAGGTAGGTTTGGTACCGTATCGTAACTATGGTGCTAGGTGAAATCACTGCCATAAAAAGTCAGCTGATGTTGCAAAGAAGATCAGGCATGTCAACGTGATACTGTCTGTCATTCACCATCTGACTGGAACTGAAAGTGTGCCATGTTGGTTCTACTTCCCTAAATTATGACTAAAATAATTTACACTCACCGAACCCGAGATCCATTACACATATTACATTCATTCATTCATTCATTCATTTTCTACCGCTTTTTCCTCACGAGGGTCGCGGGGGTGATGGAGCCTATCCCAGCTGTCTTCCGGCGAGAGGCGGGGTACACCCTAGAATGGTCGCCAGCCAATCGCAGGGCACATAAAAACAAACAACCATTCACACTCACATTCATACCTATGGACAATTTGGAGTGGCCAATTAACCTAGCATGTTTTTGGAATGTGGGAGGAAACCGGAGTACCCGGAGAAAACCCACGCATGCACGGGGAGAACATGCAAACTCCACACAGAGATGACCGAGGGTGGAATTGAACCCTGGTCTCCTAGCTGTGAGGTCTGCGCGCTAACCACTCGACCACCATAACAAATTAGTCTTCTCTTAAGTGAATTTCTGATAATAAATTGAATATTTTCATAGTTGGAGCATTACATTACACTCGTATTTTTCTTTGTTTACAACACCTTGCTCAACTGTAAGGTGCAGGCTAGTACAGAATCAGCATACAGAAAGTACAGACGGCTTTAAACGTAGCACACTGCCGAGCTAACTAGTTAGCCTAGAATGTATTCATGGTAAAATTAAGACTTTTAAAAAAAATTACCACTTCCACACTTAATTTGATGTGATGTCAGAGATGCCATTGCTGACTCCATGCAGTGTGAAGGCAATGTAATCATTGACATGTAGTCATGTCTCATCAGTGTAAAATTACTGACACCTGGTGACCAGAGTACCACATATAACTTGTCATTCAATCACATTGAAATCTTGAATTATATGAATATATTAATTATATTAATATTGAAATAAACAACTTTCAGGTTGGCTAAAAGTAATTTGTTGTATTTTAATGTTTCTCTGTTGTGAAAAAACTTTGAAATTACGTTTTTTTTCCCTATTCACTTTTTAAAAAGCTATAAAAAAAACCTCTTAATGATCCTCACCCCGCACTGGACTGCCAAATCTGGAGACGAGCACCACTGTGAAGGAGGGTGGGAGCATGAAGACGACACTGTGGGCATTAAGCTACTGCTAAAGGTCAACGTAAGCAGCAGAGTCACCTTCATCTTTGAAACTAGTCTTCACTTATTCAAGTATACAGCCACACAACCACTTATTCAAGTATACAGCCACACAACACCGGCAAACACCCGCACACGCAGTCGTGATAACTTTAAAATAGAGCCCAAAGAGCATTTCCTTGTTTATGCGGCAGGCCTTCTTTGATTGGCTCTCGGTGAGATGACGTGAAATGCGTCACTTGCCGCCAAGGTTTTTTTTTTTTTTAAAAAATGGCGTCGTCGTACGGTTCATACAGCGGCGCGTGTTAACAATGTGGCACATATCTGGTCAGTTTTGTCTTTAAACATAAGTTTGTTTATAATGTTTGTGATAGTTCCCGTCCCTTGAGGTGCCTTTTAGCGGTGCAGCGGTCCCCAACCTTCTAATATAGCGATGTAATTTATCTTATTTATTATGTACTGTGTAAAACTACAATAGGCAACAACCACAGTCTGACATTTGTTTTTTAAAGAGAAGATTATAAAACGTGGCTGCTGTTTAAAGTGTGGGGAAACCTGAGGTTGAGCGGCATACCCACATAGCATCTGCATTTGAGGCCAAATATGAGGTGAAAGAAAAACGGTATAAATGCAGTATACTGGTCTATCTGTGCAGGTGGAAGACATTCAAAACACACAATGGTGCGTTTAAGGACCATCGAACAAAGTGGGACGGGTTTTTAAAAACTATGGGATATGTATCTATATATTATTTAAAAAATGAAAGGATTGCCCATATTTTCAACATTGATATGCATGTACAAATATTTGATGTAGTTATGTGTTATTATTATTGCCAGCTTAGCAAATAATATAAACGCCCCCTGCTGGACATTTAAATAAAACCAGACAACAAAACAGCCCATTTTTATATACCATATATTTTATTGTCTTTTAAAATCATTTGCATCTGGCTAGAGAGAACCGTACAGATGAACAAGTACCTTTGTGAATTGAACTGTGAAGCAAGTTTTACACAAAATAAGAAATTAGAAAAATGACAGACCAACAGGACGGAGGAAGGGGAACGCCAGAGGACAAAACATTTTTTGTGTATATGTGGTGAGACAAAAACAACCAATAGGCTGATACTGGCTGGATCAACAGTGCTCCCTCTGAAATCAGTGGGTGTGGGGTAGCTTTGTCGTTCATGTCATTTTATTATGATTCCTGATGATGCAGCTGAGCCTTCTGATACAGTTAGATAGCTGACTGTTATGCTATTCTGGATGACGAACACTCAATTTAGAGACAAACAACTGAAAAAAGGCCCAAAAAAATAAAAAAAAGAGCTTTTACTTTTAATTGCTGCAAATGCTGATATGTTACTCCATGAGATTGCTGACAATCAGAATGAAACCACCTCACAATAGAAGAAATATGCAACATACAAGGCTCAGTTTGGGACAAACAAATGTAAAAGAGGGAGCACTGCTCTGATAATACAAATAAAAACAGAGGAACAGTAACAGAAGAAGAGGGGAAAGTCTTTTTCAAGTTTAAAATGACAGGAAATAAACAATTGCAACTCAATCACAGCCACTTTGAGAGATAGACTGAGTGTCAAATGGGTATTTACTGTTTGGTTAATTACATATTGTAAACATTTGTATTTTTTTCTGTACGGAGAAAAAAAAAATCAAGCTAGCTTATTTTTTTCTGTATAGGCTCTGTAAAGTTATCATTTAACAAACAAAAACACTTGGACAAACAATTCTAATCAGCTTTTTTAAAAAGCTAAATAAAAAAACAACAACAAAAAAGACATACTCAGGCACCATGAAAGAACACTTTCTAATGCCGTCATTGTTGCATTTGCAAAGATCTGCATAAAGGAGTGACTGGGATCTGTACCTTTTATCCATCTTTTTTTTTTCTCTTTGTATCCACAAGTGTTTCTTTTGTGGTGCACCTTTAACACTGTGTCTACTCCCCAAAACAACAATCTTTCAAATGACAATGACAGATTCTCACGTTGAAGAAGAAATAAAGCAAATCTCTCTAGTATGTAATAAATGCAAAGCAGCCAAGACTGCATCCAACATAAAGCCTTGGCTCTGTAAATATCAACACATGTACATGAGCTTGCTTCATCACAATATTATCAAGTTTAACATATTCTATTGATGATAACCACAAAGTATGTCCAAGCTTAATGATTAGTGAAATTGCGTGCGTTTATGAACTTTTCGCCCTGATTTCAAAGACGCCTGAAGATACCCCCCCCCCCCGACACTTCCTTTCTGATTTGTTTCAAGCACAATCCAAATGATAATTACATCATTCAAAAATATAGATATAAGTATATATTTCAAAATAGTTATTCTGTATTACGTCTCTCTGGTTTATTTGCCAAACTTTTACAGACACCAAATTGCATGTTCCTCGTAGTCAGTGAAAGATAGTATGCCTTTTTCAAGAAAGATCATTTACAGTGTACCAAAGCTGATGAAAAAATATTTCATTCTTTGAATGATCATTTGCTGTGTAGAAAAAAACGCTTTTCAAGATACACCCGGTCACAAATGCATATGTAAATACACAAGCAGGAAGGAAGCTAAGTGCGAATGAGACCTGACCATATGCCCGCGTCTTGCCTGTCTGCTACTAACGTTAATAACATTTTGCATTGCCTCGGGTCTTTACACATCTGTCACAAATATGGCAGCTGAAGGCGACTACAGAAAAGCTGACAAACAAAACAAAGAAAGCAGATCCAAAGTCACCTGAACATCCCTGAAACAAGTTGCAGACTCTTTTTCCAGACATGTTTTTTTTCTCTCCTGATCCACCCAATAACAACCATTCGCATTTACAGGTACATCTCAACAAATTACAATATCTTTGAACAAGTCTTTTATTTCAGTAACGTGGTACCTCGGTTTTCAATCGTATTAGCTTAATTGGCGACTCTATGGTATGAATGTGACCGTGAATGATTGTTTGTCTATACGTGCCCTGCCATTGGCTGGCAGCCAGTCCAAAGACAACTGGGATAGGCTCCAGCGTATCAGCCAACTTAGTGAGGATAAGCGGCATAGAAAATAGATGGATGGCTGGTCTCACTTATGACTCAGTCTCTGTAAATGGATAGTTCTTTTTTAGAGTTGGGACACTATAGACAGATTCCGCCCAGGAAATCCTTCAATAATTATACAGTCATGGAAAAAATTATTCTTCAGGTTAGTGATCCGTTTTATTACTTGCTACAACTTTGTGCTTTAGTTTGGACCGATATAATGATGCTAACAAAAATAGTGTACATGAATAGCTATAGCTAAAAATAATTAAACTCCTACAAGCTATTGCTGTTATCATCATATTAGTCCAAAGGTACCTTTAGTTGCGTTAATATTTCTGGGACTAGAACGGATTCATTGGATTGATGTGATTGCTTTGATTCGTTTTCAGTTTGGGTATTCATCTGACCTTTTGGAATGGATTCACGTTGACAACTGAGTTTCCACTGTATTGTTAGCTACTGGTTCACACTATACAGCAAACAAAATGCGAAAACATGAATTGGTCTCTTCGTCTGAATTCCACTCGTGACATCAAATACCTTTTGCATAATATTCTAATTTACTGAGATTCACCTGTATTGCATGAAGCAATCCTCATCCTCATGAAGGATTGTAAAGAAATTGTAGTCTATTCGACTAGCGTGTGGATCAAAGTGCATGAGAAGCCAGTTGGGAAAGTATTACATAGCTAATATCGTGACGCTTGTGTCTGCAGAAGAACAGCAGCATAAACTGTACATTGAATACTGTGAGCTTCAAACTAATCAACTGTAGGAAACTGAGCTTCACCACACTGTACGGCTTTTTAGGGACTACTTATTTGTGTGTGGGACAGACAAAAAAGTGCAGTCAAGTGTTGGTCCAACAAACTGGATGACAGATGTCAGCAATGGCAGGTGACGTAGTCGTTCACATGGAACCAACGTGTCATAAATGCTGCATGCGTTAACCGGAGAGCTTATCTCGTCATGTGTTGCAAACTACACTGGGCCTTGGCGGTTCACATTGTAGTCCGAGTGTTAAATCGGACCAAATCCAAATGAAAAAAAGCGAGCTTGCGTGCAAAGGGAGAGCGCGCACCAAGCTACCGTGCAGCCCCCGATTGAGAAAGTAACAATTCACATGTAACAACAAAGAGGCACAACTAAACCTAAAACATGCTGATTTACTCACATAAACACACACACACGCTGGTTCTTGCTGAGAAAAGGTGAACGCATGATGGGCGCAGCATGTGGCAGCGATGGCACCGACTCTCCGGCAACAACAAACAAAGAGGAGAGGATGCGCTCATCATCGACGAAAGGCACTTTTTATCTCTTCCAACCTTTTTTTTTTTGTTTTGTTTTGTTTTGAAAGCCCTCTGAGCAGAAGCGCTGACCTCACCTCTCGTTCAACCAAAAGACATGTGCAAAGTACAGTACGACTGAATAAGCCTGGCTAAGAGATGGCTGAAATCAACATTGGGGAAAGTTGGCCCAGTCCAACTAAACTACAAAGGTAGCAGGACTTTGTAAAAAAATGGTTTAGGATGCTCAGCTATTTGCCTGATAGCTGAAGCTGGTGTTGTTTACATTGACTTAAGGATTGTACAAGGGAAAGAAACACACTTCCGTTGTCAAAAATAAATCAAGTCATCACACTCCTTACATCTGTCAAGACATCATACACTAATTGACTTATGTCCCCTCAGCACTCTACAAAAATACACTTTTTTTTTTGGCAACTGAGATTTATAATTGACTTACAAGCAAACTTTGTGCTTTGAGAGTGAAACCTGAATTGAAACGAATATAGAAGAGGTGAAAGAGAAGCAGTTCTCCTCAGACTATTCTGGTGTGCATAGTACAATCACGCATATCATGCTTCACTGTGTACGCACAACAAGTCGGAAACCAAACAGGAAGAATCAACCATTAAAAAAAAAAAGTTTTCTTGCTACATGAAAGATCCTTCATTTGGCTCACAGTAGCTGGATGCAGGAAACGGAATCTAAGCTACAATCATAAAAGAAAAAAACTCACATACACCAACTGCACGTATGGCTAAAATATACTGTTATATTACTGCTTCTCTTTTCTCTGTACATTAAATGTTCTACAGCTCTGTGAGTCAAACTTGTGATAAAAACCAACAGTCAAGCGCAAGAAGGGGAAGTATTGTGAGTATATACTATTTAACAACAAAAAAAAACATCTGCAAGGATCTCAGAAACTGTGTATCTAACAAGAGACAAAGCAAATACAGTACCGTAGATACAATAATCACATAGAGCAATGCTCTGCAGGTTCCTTTAGCGTATAGGAAGCAGACACATACAAGGAGCACTAACAGTTAAGTCAATGGCTACACGTGCTACAGTCTAAAAGGAGGAGACAAAAAAAAAGCTGGATGCAGGAACCATGAGAAATTTCAGTCAGAAGGAAACCTGAATAGTGAAGAACTGCATGAATCAATATCCATCTGTGATTGAAAACTATTTCACCATATACCAAATACGTACCATGCATTTTTAGACTCTAATACCTCGTCAGTTCAAACAGAGGCTTGCTGAGCCAAAGCAGGTGGAAATAAACCAAAAAAAGTATATTTTTAAAGCTGTAACTTTGTCTATTGTGACAGCCTCCTCCTCTCCCACCACTCTCTACTAGCGACACAGGCTTGTGGTCATTGAAAGCTATTACTACGGTACTTACACAAGCGTCAAATTCTATTAGTCTTTTCTACCCCCCGCCCCCCAACAAATAGCCACTCCACGTAATGTACCCAAGCCCTCCCCTTTCCCCTTTCCCCAGGCTCCAGTGACAACACCACCCTGGTCCAACGGGTTCTCAGCCGTCTTAAGGTGTGAAGCAAGCAGCCTGGTTTAGCCAAGCCAGTCCTTTTCATAGGATGACAGCTCAGGCTTTTGTCTACGGAGAGTTTGCAGGCAGTCTGGGGATAACAGTTTGGGCCTTTGTCTATAAACAGTTATGAGTTTAAGGCAAAAAAAAAAAAAAGTGCCCCCTGTAAATTGTCCCATCATCCCACCATATGACCCTCCGCCCTCTTCCGGATGTCTAAAAATTTTATTAATGTGTGCTTATCCTTGAACACATGTTCTTCTTCGGAATCAGGACGTGTTATTGTAAATTTGTCACACCGGGTTTGTGTAACTGACACTGGACAGTCCCGGCTGGCCAACGGAGCTTGCTGTGTCATGCTAACTGTACATTGCTGAGTTACAAACTTGGTGTGCTTACTGTGAAGCCATGCTGCTGGCAAGAAGTGCTCTTTAGCTGCACTGGGGTCAGATGGAAAATATACCCCCCCCCCACCCCCAACCCCCGCCTCAAGCTAGAGAGTCATGCTTGTTAAGTTGATTTGACTCGCCACTTAAAAACATGAACGGCCCCCTTCTTTCGCGCCCAATGCATTTGAGTGAAAATTGCCCCACCCTGGTTGTCTGCCTTGACTGCTGGTGGTGAATTCATCTGGGGTGCTGGTTCTGGTTTTGAGAGCGGGCCAGGACTGGGTATGCGAGATTTACATTCAGCTGCTCGTTGTGCTGGATCAAGGAGACATTTTTGTAGTGAAGCACAAGATCTTTCAGGGACGAGTAGAGATTGTATGGCTCTGCAAATCCGTAACCTGTGGTCGTCTTGTTGATGACACAGTGTTTGGCGTCGCCATCCACACTGGAAAAAAAGAAAATCATTCTTGAATTATTATTATTATTATTGTTGGGTCAAGGTCAGGTCATATCTACTAGTAGTACACCAGTACAAAGCATGACATCCCTCCAACAAATGTTGTTAGCCTTCAGCCTATCTCAGCTCAATGAGTAGCTAAAGCAGGTATGTCCAAAGGGCGGCCCGGCGACCATTTGCGGCACCAGCTGTTTTTTTATTGGTCTGCGGCACATTGTAAAAACTATAATAAAAAAAAACAGCGACAATGGAAAATAATGTCAAAATATTAACAGAAAAAAGTTGTAATGAGCAAAAGTTGTAATTTTAACAGAATAACATGGGAATATTATGAGATAAAAATAAAATTATTTTAGCAACATAAAGAAATATTAATAATGAAATATTAATAAAACCATTTTAAGGTGTAATATGAGAAACAAAACAAAACAAAATTGTAATTTCTGCAAGCCTGGTCTGTTTTCAAGGCTGCCGTTTGCCATCGATTGTGTTCATCTTTGTAATGGACAGAGCTTCATGGCAAAAACAAGGCCTGAAGTGGGTCTAGTTTTTGGGCCTTAGGAACTTGTCCTGATGACCTCATCAGACCGTGACCTTCAGAGTTTACTGGGACGGTTGGCAACAGTGTGTGAGGCTTCTGGGATGAGACTCCAAATGCGAGGCTGAAAAAGGGACCCGGGTTGGGAGTGAGGTCTTTCTCCAGGTGGAGGAGGTCAAGTACTGTATCTTGGGGTTCACGAATGAGGGAAGATTGGAGTGCGAGGTCCACAGGCAAAGTAATGCAGTCGCTGTGCCGGACCATCGTGGTGAAGAGAGAGCTGAGTTGGAAAGCAAAGCTCTCAATTTACCGGTTGATCTACGTATGTTCCCATCCTCGCCTATGGTCATGAACTTTGGGTCGTGACAGAAAGAACAAGATCATAGATATAAGTGGCTGAAATTAATTCACGCCATAGAGTGATTTGTCTAGCTCCACTTTTTACGAGAATAGAATAGAAAATCAAACTGTAAAGCAGGGGTCTCAAACACGAGGCCTGCGGGGACACTTAATTTGAGGCCCCCGCCTTGATATGAAAGTTTCATGTTAGTGCGGCCCGCGCAAGTTTGATATGGATGCTGTATGGTATCATGTACCCAGAAAAAATATTAAGTTTGATTAATGTTCATGTTAAAGGTTAAATAACTGTTAATAGTTATCCTCCCTATCCGTGTGGAAGTGGTAAGTTTTTGGCTATTGAAGTTTAAAGGAAATAATTTGAAGGCTACCGTTTAGGTCGCTAGCTCTCTAGTTTGCGAGTTAGCATGTGTCTCAAGACCCTGCAGTTGCGCAATATGTTGTAAATAAATGTGACTATAGTCGTGTTTTGTCATGTCTACAGGGCTCTAATAATGCTTTGTTCATTTTAATCTGAAAAAAATAATTTGTCTACCCACCAACTATATGTGGTTTCTTGAGTTTTTATTATTTGCTGTTTTATTATTATTATTATATTTATTTATTACTGATTGATTTTCTTTATTCTTGATTTGTTTATTTATTTTTCATCTTATTTTGTGCAGAAAAATAAAAATTAAGATATTTGAGAACAGTGGAATGTTTTATCAGCACTTTTATTGTAGAAAATTGGAACCAAAGCACTGAAAAAGTTTGTTTTGTATTTTTCTGTTTTTAATAAATGCGTTGTTTGTTTGTTTGTTTTTTGAAAACCTGATGTGGCCCAGTCTCACCCAGACCCGAGCTCTAGTGGCCCCCAAGTAAATTGAGTTTGAGACCCCTGCTGTAAAGTCAACTGTAATGGGCGGTGGAAACAGGGCTATATCAGAACAATGGAGGATGATTCTTCCTTTCCAGTGTTCAAACAAGCATGAGCTACTTACACAACTGAGCAGGCGTACGAGCCTTTCTGTGATTGGCTCTCACGGATGAGGAAGGTTCCATCACATTTGCCCCTCAGCATTTCCTCAGCCTGGGTGCGCTTGATGTCACCCACATACCAGGTGCACTCATCATGATGGGGCGAGCCCTCGTCGTCCTCCAACGAGTATGAGCTGGAAACATCACATGTAGGACATTTTCACTCATCTGTATGTCTACAGTGGATCAATTAACAAATGTGTTACAGTACCCGACATAAGTATTTGAGCTACACTTACTCATCAGCATCGTTTTTTATGCCGAGCCATTCGTTAATCTTTTTCTGCCTTGTACCTTTCTGCGTCAGCCATCTGATGAAACAAGAACAGCGCACATTTAGTGCAGCTACAGCACAGAACATGGTGAACAAGCGTACTAAATCAGTTGCATGTAACAGTATGTAAGCTATTAAGCTATAACTACAGCAGTGATTTTCAACCACTGTGCCGCGGCACACTAGTGTACCTTGAGAAACCGTCAGGTGTGCCGTGAGGAATCACTTTTCATAATTAACATTTATTAATCATCATTTGCAAATATGATGTCAATAGCCATTATGTCAATAGTATACATGGACCCAAATATTCCAATTGCATTTGGTTTATTTTCTCAAACGGAAAGAATTGAACAGGGATGGAATATTCCTTTAACCAATCCGATTGAGGTATCTTGTACCCGTTCAAACGGAAAGTTGTCAGGGTGCTTTCTTCGTCCTGGTGTTTTTCTTCTTCTGTTGTTTATTGGCGGTTGGCAAGCAGCTTTCGTATGCATTAGCGCCATCTGTGAAACAGAATCTAAACCCTTCTATACGCCATTCACAAGTGCAGTTTTATTAAAAAAG
The DNA here is from genome assembly GCF_037039965.1 of Doryrhamphus excisus. Classification (NCBI taxonomy): domain Eukaryota; kingdom Metazoa; phylum Chordata; class Actinopteri; order Syngnathiformes; family Syngnathidae; genus Doryrhamphus; species Doryrhamphus excisus. The sequence goes on from NC_136362.1 coordinate 20,979,850, forward strand.
AAAATATATATCTATATAAAACATGTCCTGAGTTGAATTATAAAATATTAGCAAGATTGAATATGATCTTTTCCTGTTTAAATTGATCCCGGGTGCGTTCTTTCAGCGCATGCTCAGATATGACGTAACACGCAGATACAGACATTCTTCATTTTTAAAAATGGAGGCCAACAATCGGCACTGGACTAAGCAAAGTTTGTTTTTGATTCAAACTAAATTTCAAGACTGGAAAGACGAAAAACTGGCAATACGGAGTTATTCCAACAAGTGAAAGAAAAACTTGGGGAAGCCGGTATCACGTGATGTTGATGTTTACGTTTTACTGGGCATGCCCTATTGACTATTCTGTTTGATTTTCACGGCGCATCTAGACAAGAGATTGGAATATTCCTTTCTATGGATACCATTGTTTCCCGAAAGGTCATTGGGAAAGAGAAAAAGTGGTGATGTAAAAACGTGGCTACTGTGGAGTGTCTGTGGTGTAAAGACTGGCAGAGCAATGTAATATTGGTCCGTGTGGCAACACCTACCTTGTTCCTCCCATAGACTTACAGTGCATTCGGAAAGTATTCACAGCGCTTCACTTTTTCCACATTTTGTCATGTTACAGCCTCATTCCAAATTGTATTAAATTAATCTCTTACCTCAAAATTCTACACAAAATACTCCATTATGACAATGTGAAAAAGGTTTTTTTTGATTTTTTTTGAATTTATTAAAAATAGAAAACTAAGAAATCACATTTACATAAGTATTCACAGCCTTTGCCATGAAGCTCAAAATTGAGCTCAGGTGCATCTTTTTTCCACTGATCATCCTTGAGATCTTTCTACAGCTTAATTGGAGTCCACCTGCAGTAAATTCAGTTGATTGGACATGATTTGGAAATATAATAACTGTCTATATAAGGTCCCACAGTTGACTGTGCATGTCAGAGCACAAACACCAAGCATGAAGTCAAAAGAACTGTCTGTAGACCTGCGAGACAGGATTGTCTTGAGGCACAAATCTGGGGAAGGATACAGAAAAATGTCTGCTGCTTTGAAGGTCCCAATGAGCACAGTGGCCTCCATTATTGGTAAAAGGAAGACGTTTGAAACCACCAGGACTCTTCCTAGAGCTGGCCGGCCTTCTAAACTGAGCGATCGGGGAAGAAGGGCCTTAGTCAGGGAGGTGACCAAGGCCCCGATCCAGCGTTCCTCTGTGGAGAGAGGAGAGCCTTCCAGAAGGACAACCATCTCTGCAGCAATCCACCAATCAGGCCTGTATGGTAGAGTGGCCAGACGAAAGCCACTCCTTAGTAAAAGGAACATGGCAGCCCGTCTGGAATTTGCCAAAAAGCACCTGAATGACTCTCAGACCATGAGAAACAAAATTCTCTGGTCTGATGAGACAAAGATTGAACTCTTTGGTGTGAATGCCAGGCGCCATGTTTGGAGGAAACCAGGCACTGCTCATCACCAGGCCAATACCATCCCTACAGTGAAGCATGGTGGTGGCAGCATCATGCTGTGGGGATGTTTTTCAGCAGCAGGAACTGGCAGACTAGTCAGGATAGAAGGAAAATGAATGCAGCAATATATAGAGATATCCTGGATGAAAACCTGCTCCAGAGCGCTCTTGACCTCAGTAGACTGGTCATGTACCTTGACCATATAGACAGTAGACATTAGCACACAGCCAAGATCTCAAAAGATTGGCTTCAGAACCACTCCATGAATGTCCTTGAGTGGCCCAGCCAGAGTCCAGACTTGAATCCGATCGAACATCTCTGGAGAGATCTGAAAATGGCTGTGCACAGACGTCTCCCATCCAACCTGATGGAGCTTGAGACTTATTGCAAAGAAGAATGGTCAAAACTGGCTAAAGATAGGTGTGCTAAACTTGTGGGATCATATTCAAAAAGACTTGAGGCTGTAATTGCTGCCAAAGGTGGATCAACAAAGTATTAAGCAAAGGCTGTGAATACTTATGTAAATGTGATTTTTTTTGTTTTCTATTTTTAATAAATTCAAAACATGTCAAAAAAACCTTTTTTCACGTTGTCATAATGGAATATTTTGTGTAGAATTTTGAGGTAAGAGATTAATTTAATTCAGTTTGGAATGAGGCTGTAACATGACAAAATGTAAAAAAAGTGAAGCGCTGTGAATACTTTCCGGATGCACTGTATTGATGCACGTGTGAGGTCGTGGTGACATTTTGGAACATTTTTGGTTAGTGGTGTGCCACAAGTTTTTTCCAATGTAAAAAACGTGCCGTGGCTCAAAAAAGGTTGAAAATCACTGAACTACAGTGCAGAAAACATAGCATTGATTGCCCTTACATTAAATATTGGTCTCTGATCTTGCGGAGCTGCATGAGATCTGGCTTGAGGCTGTTCATCTTCTTATCAATTTCTCTGTTATCCGAGACCTGCTGTCTCAAGTCCTGCTCCAGCTTTCGCTTGCTGTCATGGATCTCCTTCACACGAGACTTCAAACGTTCAGAGTTGCTGTGAATCCTGATCAGAGTGGAAAAAATACATACAGTATTTCAATAAAACTACGTTCAACCATCAATAATATCGTGGTAAAACACACTCACTTCTGAATCTCCTTTTCATTGCCTTCACGCTGGAATCGCTCCAAAGACTCTTTGCTGTAACGCTCTTGAGTCTCACATTGCTCTTCAAATATTTTGATGGTCTCGTTGAAGGCCTCAATGGCTGTGCGTTTCATCTGCAGCTCCTGTGGTCAAACAAAATATCATTGTCCATTCATCTATTTTCTACTGTTTATCTTGTTCAGGGTCACGGGTGATCTCGAGCTGATCCCAGTTGACTTTGGGAGAGAGGCGGGGTACACCCGGCACCGGTTGCCAGTCAATCGAACTGGCCTGGGATGATAAGGATGTTGATAAGAAATTAATAATTTCATCACACCACAAATGAAAATGAACCCAATAATTCTTCCAGCCTCGGTTGACAGTGTGCATTGGTTTCCTTGGTGTGTTTGTTACAAAGAACAATGTCATACAGTCTCTTTGCCGTGGTGGGTGGAAGTGGGGCCGCTATAATACACACAGAGTGCAGAAGAGTGTAATGTAGTAGAAAATATTTTGTCTTGTTTTTTTTCTAGGGCTGTCATGGTTAACATGGTTATAAGTTAACGCAAATTGTGAATAATGCCACAGTTTTTTTTAAATGCATGATTTTGGTCCACACCATAGTTTGGAGAAAGGCAGCAGTGTTGCAGTTGATGTTATGCCACAAGTGTGAATGAATATGGAGCAGAAATGAACAAAGAAAAGAAGTTGTAAATGGTGCTGAAGTACCGCAAGTCATTTATTTATTGCCATTTATACAGTGGTGACTTGACATACAAGTGTCCAAAAGAACAGGTTTATTTGAGACAAAAGCGTTTTTTTTTTATGTTTTTTGTTTTAACTGAGCTAACTTGAGTTACTAGCTGTTAGTTACCACCAGACACAGCCAAAGACAACTTTTGGGGGGGCTTTTTGTTACCATGGGAACTATTTTGTGTCACCTTGGTAAGCAGGGACAAATGCTGAAGTGAGCGAGTGAACAGAGTGCTCAATGTGATATCAGTAAAGGCTCGCATGTGAATTTATTAGCGTCATTATTATCATTTATTAGGAATTTCTTAGCATTTGTGCTGAAACTGCTGTGCTTGTAAAAGAAGACAGAATAAAACCTGCATGTTGCTGTTGAGTGTGTGTGTGTGTGTGTAAAAGAGTGTTTCAAAGTATAAATATAGCCTGACTGCACTATATGGTCTGAGTCCTACTTCTGTGAACTACTATCTCTTCTTGGGCACTTTATTTTTTGTACGTTGACTATTTATTTTTCTCTATAAACATCCTGTATTCTTTTCACTTAGTTGGTGTGTGTGTTTGTGAACCTTCACAATTCGATTTTGTGAGATCATGGAGAGAATTCTATTTAAGTCAAGGACAGTTGATACTATTTGACAATTTAGGGTCTCCAAAATAGCCTAGCATGCATAGTTTTAGACAAATAACTGGAGTACCCGGTGCAAGGCATTAGCTTTATTATTCCTATATTACTGAATAATACAGTAAGGCAATTATTTGGTGATCTTGGGTGTTAAAACATTTAGTAAAGTATTAGCAGTTGCATGTTTTTGATATTTTTTAGTACATTATAATGCGACACCTCTTCTTCCTTGCCATATTATGCGCATGCATATTGAACCCCTACCTGTGACGTGCGTGTGTACTCCTCGTACAGGGCGTCGTACTCGCGACTCTTCTCCTGGTACTGCTCGTGATAGACCTTCAGCTGTTCACCAACCTCCTCGATGCTGTTCTCTTTCACCAGCTGAACGGCGCAGATACAGCGCATGATCATTGAGAAACACGCCGTCACATGGGAACATGCTGTGTTGCACCAACCTGTTGGTATTTTGAAACAGGGTACAGGAGTTTGGTGTCCAGCTTGGCATTGTACTGGGCCAAGGACTCATGTCGGTAATGGTTGATCAGCTCAACTACAGACAGGAAGGTGAGCGGCTCTGAGAAGCCGTAACGGCCATCTCTGTGGTAGATCTTTATAAGTTTGTTGTTCCCGCCTCTCCTGTTGGAGGAACAGAACGTTGGAGTGTAATTGCTAACACCAGTCATACAAAAACAATTATCTGAATTCCGATTTAGGGGAACTTAAATCAACTTTCTTCACCTGAGCGTAAGAGTGTACTCTCCCTCCAGTTTGCTTGAGGCATCTCGAACTAGAAAGGTACCATCGGGGGTGTCTCTCAATTTCTCATTTACCTCCTCCCTAGAAATAAAAACATTTCCCATCACAACATAAACCAATAAACTGTGATAGACCAATCACTATCAAACTAAAGTTTCTGCATTCGAGTGAGCATCGTCTCCCAACAAAAGAGCAGTTTCAGTGGCAGATTACTATCACTGTCCTGTTCCACTCAAAGACTGAGAATATCATTCCACCCCCACGCCATGTGGCTTTTTAACACAAGAGGCAGAGCAATAAAAACACACACAGGACTGGACTTAATGTATTATTGTACGACAAAGTTGAAATTATCTGTTCTGAATTTATTTATTCTTATGATATCACCTTGGGGACCTAAAATCAAGTTATCAATAATGATAACAATAACAACACAATGTTCAGTCGAACAAATAAATCCAAATTCCAAGAAATAATCAGGACCCCTTTTGTTTTTAGGAGTGCTGCTGACCTGGAAATTTCTCCCCAGTACCATTCTGCATCGCTGAGAAGGGTGCTTATGTCCGTCATGGTTGATGGTGCCATTTTTGACTTTGTTGGCTTTGCTGGAAGAACTGCAACATAAAAAAAAAACATAAAAAACATTAAAAAAAACATTACAGCACTAATGGGGTACATGCAGACAGTCTTGTTAAAGCTACACAGCTAAAGCTTGTTACAAACTGGCAATCAATGCATATTCCAAGTTGAGAGAAAAGCACGATCATGTACATTGAAAACGCTCAAAGTAAAGAATGATTTGCTGGATTAAAAGTAAATGGTGTTACCTGGCGGAGTGAGGTCTTGTTCTGCAGTTCTCTCTACCAGAAGCCTTTCCACTACAAGAGCAGGTAACTCTTCATCCAAAGACAACCTGTCAAAGTCATTAGTTAAGAAGCAGAGTCACGCTTCTACAGTCCAAAGACTGAAGTCTTACCCCGAAGTAGAGAGACCTGTTCTCATCAAAAGCGGTCCAAAGATCTTCCCCAGCGTGTGCATGTCCAAGCTGTTGCTGGCCTGCGCCTGTGCGACCTTGGCCAGGTGTGCAAGGAGGTACTGCAGGGTGAGACGGTGATGGAGAGGGACGGTGGTGGCGCTCTCGAGGACCTGGCTTACCTCTCGATCATGGCTGCCAGCTACGGCACCATCTACAAGAGAGATTCAAAGGCTGAGCTATGCTTTTAAGCCAGACTTTACATTCATTGGTCAGTGTTTCCTACCTGTGGACTGCTGTAGGACCTGCCGCTGCTGTGTGATAGCAGTTTGGAGCTGAGCGTATGTACAAGCAGGGATGACAGGGGAAGGGAGGTCTCTTAGGTAGTGCATGACACACTCTGACAGGATGGCCGCATCCGTCTGACTGATGTCACTCTCTGCGTAGAAGAGTCAAGCATGAGCTTAGGAATTACATACATGTGTAGTGCTCTATGCAAGTATCATAGAAGTGCTGGTAGGTTAAGAACAAAGGTACTGATTATTGCACACAAATTCCCTCACCAGGACTTAGGCTGTGGACTGGGCTGTCTGAACTAGCAGTCATCCTGTACAGAGTTGTAGAGTCCAGACCTGAGAAACACAGAAAAGGCATTATTCCGTTTATTTGGATAACCTCCGATGAAGTCAACTGCTTTGAGGTGGCGACAGGAGCAAGAAATCTGAAATTTTAATCTTTAGACATTTGACACCGTCATCTACAGTAAACCTCGGATATATCGGATTCAATTGTTCCCACTGGTTTTGTCCGATATAAGCGAAATCCGTTATATGCGTATACCGGAAAATGTCCGTTTTACGCATATATCGGATTTATATCCGGTATATGCGTAAATCGGATTTTATCCGTTATAAAAAGGCACTTCCTTGACTATGTTTCCAATGTACCTGGACTGGGCAATGAAAAGAGACGTAAGGTAATGAGAATTTAACTTTATTGGACTCTGAGCATAACAAATTGTTAATTAAGCTATTTTGCCGGAACCAAAGAATCAGTGCATCGTCCACGTCGTCATATGAGACCTTTCTAATCTGTTTGGCATCTCCCGCTTTTCGTGCAGCTTTTTCTGGATCTTCAATGTTACTCTTTATAGTGTCCTTATTTTTGAGAATGTCACTCAGTGTTGAAGATTTCAAACTGAATTTGGCGGCTATGGTCACTTGCTTCTCCCCTGGATGTACCTCGGCATACTTTACAACATCGTACTTTTGCTGAAAAGTAAGAGTTTTGCGTTTGGGTGGCATGGTCGTAGTGATTTCAACGATTCCCGCGCCCGCCAAACCACTCCTAGCGACGTGAATATAAATCACGCAGGCAACGCTGCAAATGACGTCGTATAGCGGCCTGTCACGATTCGGCGAATCGGAGCGCCACGATGCAGACATCCGATATATGCGAGGGAAATTGAAACGGGACTGGAGATTTTGTCCGAAATAGGCGAAATCCGTTATAAAAAATCCGATATATGCAATGAATTTTTATTGGAAATGCATTACAGAAAAATCGGTTCTTTTTTATCTGTCCGTTGTGAGCGAATTTCCGATATATCCGAGTCCAATATATCCGAGGTTTACTGTACCACTTGGTGATGTCTCCAATTCAAGGAAAAGAACTCCTGTTAGATAAACGTTTTGTAAGCTTTTCCATATACGGATACATGCCAGTTTGAGTTGTTTTTCCTCCTGTTTCTGCAGGTGAAAGACGGATGACAACATTACTCATTTCCAATGCATAAAATCCTCCAGGAAAATTGGGTCTAGACAGTTTGCATCGGGAAGGCAATTTCTTGAGACAAGCCAGTCTCTCAGCTAGTTGAGAAAACCTCAACGTGCAAGCAGAGTGTGTGTATCCAATTCATGGATGCATTTCAGCACCATTGCTACATCAAACTATTTACATTCAGAGACAGACCTCTTGCCGCCCCGGTGGATATCAATATTGAGATTTTTTCCTGCATGAAAGACATTTTTGGCAGGTGCCTCAAAAACAAACGTTGTTCTTCTGCCTTTGTAGTGTTGCATGATACAGTTTAACAGTCAAACGTGATGGTGCATGTGTCTGTTTACGGTTATTTTGTAAAACTGCATTTTAGAATGCCATAAATGTTAAACATGGATTTCAAGACAACACAAAAAAAGTAGCGTGCATTTGAATATCTGGGTCATTGCAGCATTCATTCATTCATTCTCTACCGCTTTTTGCTGGAGCCTATCCCAGCTGTCTTCGGGCGAGAGGCGGGGTACACCCTGGACTGGTGGCCAGCCAATCACAGGGCACATATAGACAAACAACCATTCACACTCACATTCATACCTATGGACAATTTGGAGTGGCCAATTAACCTAGCATGTTTTTGGAATGTGGGAGGAAACCGGAGTACCCGGAGAAAACCCACGCATGCACGGGGAGAACATGCAAACTCCACACAGAGATGGCCGAGGGTGAAATTGAACTCGGGTCTCCCAGCTGTGAGGTCTGCGCGCTAACCACACGACTGCCCTGCAGCCCACACATTTACCAATTCCTACAAATTACTTTCAGTTCTCCAGAAAGGACTTGAACTTCAAGAAAGAAATATGTTCCTCTGCGGCACCTGAATGAGGGACGGACAGGAAGTGACTCTGGGGTTCAAAGTTTTGTGTGACACCTAGCAACCACTGAAGAATACATATCATCAACATCTTAGAATGTGTCTTTTATATTTGTATTTTAGTTCATTTGGCCATTTGTATGCTTGCAAATACCTAATTTAGGGAACAAAAAGAAAGGTAACATTTGCCTCAATAAAACAATTATATTTCCATATTTTTAACTAATTACTGGCCGCATTCAATAACCGTGAGTACACGGAGAAAACCCACGCATGCACGGGGAGAACATGCAAACTCCACACAGAGATAGTGGAATTGAACCATGGTCTCCAAGCTGTGAGGTCTGCGCGCTAACCACTGGACCGCCGTGCCGCGTCATTGCAGCAATTATTGTCAATTTGATAGCACACAAGTACAGTATCACTGCATAGCAAATAAAGTCTAAATATACATTTTATTGTCTGCAAACCAGTTGACTACAATGAGTGCACTGTGTAATAAGTGAGAGTGAGACAGGAAGTGGTACAGTTTTTACAGTCTCAGCACACGAAACTTGTAATGTAGAAGGCCTTCCTGTGATTCTTGATACATGTAACAAATCCACAAAGGAGGCAATGTCACTTGTACACATGCGATTCCACGCATGTATGCCTCCCTGACTGGATCCGCTTGTCTGTACGTCCACACTTGTGCAAACGCTGGCATGAGGGCGAGAGGCAGATGGCGCGAGGGAGACAGTCGCACATAGATGGAAAGACAGCGAGGCGGACAGAGAGCCAGACGACAGACGATTCCGTTGGCCGACAAGGCCTTATAGGACCTACCTCTCTGCTCTATGGCTTGGATGAGGCTGACGAGGGCCGCGGGAGCCGTTTCTGGTGGTGTGAACTGCTCACTCAGGTCCGGCACTGAAGCAGCTGAAACAACAATACAAAGCACTGTGTTACACTTTGACCACAGAGCCTGCCGGGAGGCGCGGGGGTGCTGCGAGATTGACAGCGGCACAGCGAACTGGGAGCATTTAGATACTGAGCAAAGAGTATACAATGTTAAAGGATACATGACTATGCAAAGGTCAGCATATAAAGAGTAATTTTAGCTGCCATTTCACGAGAAGCACAGCTGTCTAACTAAGCTTTACCTTCACTTTTTCCAGCCTTCATGTACAGAACTACTGTACTGTAAGTCCCTGCTCAAAAACGACATGCCTAAAATGAATTGAGTATTTCTCAGCATCTTGGTATCAAAATAAAGCAAACACTAGTGGGATTTCAGCAAATGCAATAATGATAAATGATATTTTTTCAGGGCAACACAGACAGTGCCCCGCAGATGGTGGTTTTAGCTTTTCTGTACAATAATAATTCCATACAGAAATCCAAAAATGCTAAACTATTGTGTAAAATAACACTGAAGAGGCACAGTGGAAGTGTTTAAAACAACCTAGTTAGGGGGTGGGGGGTGGGGGTGGGCTAGCAAGTGACCATTTTCTTATTGGTCTTTAGGGCTCTACAAATTCTGCCTAGCAACAAGTGGCCACAAAAATGCGTGCTATGGCCAGGAAAAACAATCACACGAATACATGATGCTGTGCTTGCCACTTGGCTAAAAATAAAAGGCCGTTTTTCATAGTAGAGTAGAGTAGAGTATAACTACTATTGGTTATCGAGCAAATTAAAATATTGTTATTCATTTTAAAATCTGCGTTCAATGACAAAGAATATGTACCACGAGCAGTAAGTGTTTTTTTTATCGTTTCAGTGAGTGCAGGATAACACGAGAAAGTGAAAGGGGAGGAAAAAAAAGAGCGATCCCGTTTCCTTGATCCCCCCCACCCCCTTTTCTTTTCTCCTGTTGAACTTTCTCTCCACCCCTCCACTCTGTTCTGCTCGCTGCTTCGCCTTAGCTCTTTGCGTGAGTGGAGCACAATAAAGGATTTAATCAAAACTCCTGAACAAGCAAAAGCCCTGTGGCAGTACGCCAGGCATGGCTCAGCCAGGACATGCAGGCACGCAGCGCCTCCTATTCGGTCCCGGGGCAGAGTTGTGTGCTGGTGCTCGTGGAGGTTGGGGCAAACAGGGGGGTGCGGGGCGGGGGTAACACCGTGAGCAGGGTGGGCAGGGTCTGACCGGGGCTTGGCAGTAGGCTTCTGCTCCTGTTAAGTCGCTGCTGATTATTAATTTGGGGAGTTCAGACAAGAAAAGCTGTGTCAGCACATTCCATTCTCGCTCTCTTTCTCTGGTACTTGTTCTCACTTTCCCTGGAAGTCTCTCTTTCTGTCCTTTGCTCCTACATTCCTTCTTCCGCTTCTCTACAGGACTCCCTTTTTTATTTTACTGCCTTTTGTTCTCCCAACGTTTTATCCAACTTCTCTTTTTTCCATTTCCTGCTCTCTCAGTTTCCATGCCTGCCAGTTAAACATGAAAACTTTGCCAGCGCACACAGAGACAAACCTCCACCTCTTCTTTATCCCTGTAGGCCATCTGGACGGGTAGGCCCCCTTCCCCCTCTTCTTTCACTCACACTAGTATCACCCACTTGGGTGTACTTGTGCAGTTCTCACATCTTGGATTGCCACAAACTACAATACTTTCTATAACATGTGTCTCATGTGTTTAGAAAAATAAGTCCTGATACCCCAAAAAGTGGAGGACTTTGGTAATACACAATCACAGCATATCATAGCATCTGAGTAATCCGATTGGATGAACACACTATTGCTATCAGCACTGTCTTAATATGCTACTGTAGTTAGTGCTGAAACTAAACCTTATTTTAGTGTCATCTTTTGAAACCCCTTCTTAAGTTTAGAATGAACAAATTGGAGGCTAACAAGTTAGCTTGATAGCATGCCATGCTTAAAGCTGTGGACATCGCTTGTGTCCCTGTAGTGTTCCTGTAGCCTGCGCATTAGCAATGTGGTGTAAACAAAGAATAATGGGAGTGTAAAAGTGACTATAGGGGTGTTATGTCATGTCTACAGGGCTCTAATAATGGTAAAACATACTATATTTAAAAAGTCATAAACAAGAAATCCATGGTCTAATTGACTGATTTATAAAGGGTTCTGGAACCAATTGACCATGATAACATGGGATGACTGAAGCTGATAAGACAAGACACAATGATATGTCTGGAGGACAGGAAGCAAGAAAATAACTATAGAAAGAACCCCCTGGATCAGTAAATACATATTTTACATTTTATTCCAACTATTAGTATTATATATATGTTTACACACACACACACATATATACATACACATATATATACACACATACATACAAACATACATATATACATACATATACGTATATACGTATATACACATACATACATACATATACACACACACACACACACACATATTACCACTTCCACACTTCCACTTCATAAGCTGCTGTGTCTTCTGAATGCAGAACACCCCTGACCTAAGCCATTTAACTGAGATTGGACCAAATGTAAACAGAGATTATCATGGGGTCTTTGTGCAGTGAAAATGTTAACGTTGTGAAAAGCACTTAAAAGTTTTGACGTCAAACTCCGGCGTTGCTCCTGGCGTCCCAGTGTTATAATTCACACAGCTGCTGAAAGTCCATGTCATGCAAACAAAGGTCGGATTTAGGACAACCGATCAATGCTGCCATTTGTCTTAGGCAAAAACCCTCCACAAACTTATAATCTCCGCAAACACCAACAGTTTGGACCAAAATCCAGTCTTTATGGTGCTCATTCCTTTGCCTCAGAATAAATATACACTAGACTGTCAAAATACAGATGCAGCAAAATGCAGAACTTATTATTACTTGTGGAGCCAGGCTGGATGCAATAAAGCAGGCAAATGGAAGGATTGAGTGAATGATTTACCATATTATGCTCTTGAGGAGGAAACGGTTGCACTTAACATGCAAAACAAACTTTATTTCACAACTTATTTCTTGCCACTCTATTAAAGTGCAAACACACATACAGGGACTATTTTCTTCATTCAACCCTTTCTTGGCATCCTGTCAGGGTTGTGGGAAGGCAGACAATTGCCACCAGTATCTTAATAAAAAGTGTACAGTGGGAGATGTTGCGTGACAAATAGGAGAACCTTTCCGCTGAAAAAGCAATTATTGGTATATGTAATGCTTGACAAATCCACATTATACATTTTACAAGGAAGTACGTAAGGTCATCGAAAGTTTTCTTGATACATTTTAATCAACAAATCTTGAGTTTGCAAGTCTCCTAACACTGACAGAGCTAGTCTTGAATGACATCTGCTTTCCACAAAGACGCAAAGTGAATGTTGCAGATCCTGTCTTTGAGTGTTTGCTTGCTCCGGCAGCGGACAAGGAAAAAGTAGACAAGATGAAATGAAGCTACGCGAAACTAAACATTTGTTCTGTATGTTCTCCATCAGTACGCTTACGTAACACAAAAGTAGCTGGCTCGGCTGCATTCTCTCTCCTAGAGTTCTGAGGCAGGACCAAAGCATCTCCAAGAACAGAGATGAAAGCTACAACAGACTTGTGAAATGTCATCAAATCTTCTTTGGCAATTTATTTGTAATATGTGGATATGTAATATTTATGTATATGTTGGTTTCAGTTGGTTTGAATTTTGCGGCTTCACTCACGTTATTGAATGCGGCCAGTAATTAGTTAAAAATATGGAAATATAATTTTTTTTATTGAGGCGAATGTTACCTTTCTTTTTGTTCCCTAAATTAGGTATTTGCAAGCATACAAATGGCCAAATGAACTAAAATACAAATATAAAAGACACAAGATGTTGATGAAATTTATTCTTCAGCGGTTGCTAGGTGTCACACAAACCTGATACTCAACTTTGAACCCCAAAGTCACTTCCTGTCCGTCCCTCATTCAGGTGCCCCAGAGGAACATATTTCTTTCTTAAAGTTCAAGTCCTTTCTGGAGAACTGAAAGTAATTTGTTGGAATTGGTAAATGTGTGGGCTGCACGGCAGTCGTGTGGTTAGCGCGCAGACCTCACAGCTGGGAGACCCGAGTTCAATTCCACCCTCGGCCATCTCTGTGTGGAGTTTGGATGTTCTCCCCGTGCATGCGTGGGTTTTCTCCGGGTACTCCGGTTTCCTCCCACATTCCAAAAACATGCTAGGTTAATTGGCCACTCCAAATTGTCCATAGGTATGAATGTGAGTGTGAATGGTTGTTTGTCTATATGTGCTGTCTATATGTGATTGGCTGGCGACTGGTCCAGGGTGTACCCCGCCTCTCGCCCGAAGACAGCTGGGATAGGCTCCAGCACCCCCCGCAGAAAATAAATGAATGAATTGTAAATGTGTCTCAGACCAAATGGCCTGTGGAGTTCCCCTAGGGTCAATCTTGGGACCTCTATTGTTCAATGTGGATATGCTTCCTTTTAGCCTGCTGGTAGGCAGGCGCAATGTGTTCTACCAAAATTATGCAGATGGCACTCGGATCTACTGCATCAAACAGATCACTGTGTGGATGAAAAGCAAACTTTCTCCAGCTAATCTCCGACAAAAATGAAAACAAGAGAAAGTGTTATTAGAGACTCTTTGTCTAAAACCTAATTATCAGGTTAGAAATCTAGGAGTAATAATGGACTCAGATCTGAACTTTAACAGCCACATTAAATCATTATCATCATCGGCTTTTTACCACCGAAAAACATGGCCAAAATCAAGGAGATAGTGTCCAAGACACATTTAGAGAGACTAATCCATGCCTTTGACTCCAGCAGGCAACTATAACGAGCTCACTGGGCTCACTAAACGAGCTGTAAAACAGCTGCAATACATCCAGAATGCTGCAGCTCGAGTCCTGACTAGAAGCAGGAAATATGGCCAGATCAGTCCAGTACTCGGGTCTCTGCACTGGCTTCCTGTCGTTCAGAGAATAGACTTTAAAACAGCTCTGCTTGTGTACAAATCTTTCCATAGTCTTGCGCCAAAGTACATCTCCCTGAGCGCCATGAACCATCTCAGGCACAGAGGAGCTCAGGGAGGAGTCTCCTGTGGGTGCCCAGAGTTAGAACTAAACACGATGAGGCTAAAATCGGAAGATCTGAAGTCCTCCAGAAGATGTGCGACAATCCTCAACTTTGGCAATGTTCAAATCTATTCTATTGTGCATTTTGACAACTGAAACTTTATCTGTACTCTTCAATTTTAATTCCATCCATCCATTGTCTATATCTTCATTACGTCACGGGGGTTAAATGCATGCTAAAATGCATTTAGTGGGTGCTAATGGTTATATAGGACTATAACTACAAAAATATTCAATTTCTAAATAAGGAATCCTACTGCACGGAAATCCACTTATTGGTAATGGTAATGTTTTTATTTCATTTGAACATGCATCAGATTACAATTGAGTGCATCACATAATCAGTTCCCAGTTCCACATGTCCAAAAGGAGTAGGAAGAAGCAAAGCTTATTAAATCCTACCTTCCATCTGGTACTTTTACAATCAGTAACTGTTACATTTGTTCACTTCCTGCTTTCTATAATACAGTTTTTTTTTAATAATGTACCTGGTACCTCGTAGGAGGTGATATGAGCATCCAATGCCATAATGGGTACCATAGTAAGTGTCAATATAGTGATATATATAGCACATCATGACTGGTTCAAGAGTCTTCATCCTTGTATTTAGCAAACATCAACTGCTTGTATTGTTTCTTCAATTGGCTCATCGTTGTGCATTGTTTGATTTCCTTACTCAATCCATTCCATAGTTTGAGTCCACATACTGAAATGCTATGGCTAGCATAACGTAGTCCTAGCATAGAAGTGTTTCAAATGTACTTCTTCCCTGAGATCATATTTCTCCTCTCTTGTAGAGAAGTATTGGATGACATTTTTAGCTAATTGGTTGTTTTTAGTCTTATGCATTATTTTAGCTGTTTGAAGATGAACTATATCAGCAAGTTGAAGTATTTGTGATTTTAGAAATAAGGAGTTAGTATGTTCTCTGTAGGTTCCAGAACTTATTGGTTCTGGAACCAATTAACTGCAATGAACAAGGGACTGCTGTATATACTGTATGTTCTGTCCTTTCAATTTGTTGTATGCCATATGCCAAAAGTTAAGACAGGACAGCTTCCATAAAGTGACAAACTCAATCCAACTTTTCATGAACTAGTTTTATTTCTATTTTCTGCTCTACATCTGCCCCATTTCATCACGAGTCTTTCAATGTCCAAAAAGCACCACGAGGTTCAACGTGAGAAAGACATGCTGGTCACTCCAAACATGTGTTTCTGGTGTTCAGTGGTGACAAGACCAGTTGGTGTCTGGCTCACGAACGCTGTGTAACCGTCTGTAATGCTGCCGGTCAAGTTTCATGGCTGCATGTCTTCGCTGCACCCCGACTAAACAGACACGCAAATGTTTCATGACCGGGCAAGACCGTCTATTCCTCTGTCACGACATGCTTCAACGCCGCACGTGTTCAAGTCAGCCTCAACGACCCAAGTCAAACACCCAGATGATCGACACACAAGCCTAGATCTGGTTACGCTACTTTGCAAATATGTGTCATAAAATATGGACAAGAAAAGAGTTTTCTGCATTAACTTGACTAAAAATATCTTTACTTCTCCCACCATGTCAACATCATTAGAAAAAAGAGAAGTCTATAAGTATATTAATGTGTTATTACTGAGGCATGGTACATTTCTTAAAAAGGCTCTAGACCAGGGGTCTCAAACTCAATTTACCTGGGGCCCAGGTTTTGGGTGAAGCTGGGCCGCATCAGGTTTTCAAAAAAAACCCAAAAAACGCATTTGTTAAAAGCTGGGAAAAAAAATCTATTAAAAAATCTTCAATGCTTTTGCTTCTGCTATACCCTACACTTTTTCAGTACTTTGGTTCCGGTTTTCCACACTAAAATATCTGATAAAACATTCCACTGTTTTCAAATATCTTAATTTTTATTTTTCTATACACAAAATAAGATTAAAAAAAATAAATAAACAAATTAAGAATAAAGACAATAAATCAATCAATCAGTAATAAATAAGTAAAATAATAATAAAACAGCAAATAAGAAAAACGTAAGAAACCACATACAGTTGGTAGAGAAATTATTTTTTTCAGATTCAAATATACAGTATCAACAGTTATTTAACCTTTAACATGAACATTAATGAAACTTAATAATTTTACCCAATTAGCAAGTTAGCATCGTACTCAATTCCATCTGGGATCAGCGTGGTAACTTTAACAACATGTTTGATGAGATGCTTTATCTTGACGTTTATTTTCCCTTTTATTCCAAATCATTTCCTGCATTTATTTGTACCCAGCGTCATAGCCTTTAGCTTCATTGCTAATCCAAAGCAAAACAGGGTGGGGTAACAGGGTAGGGTAACAGTATGGGCGAGGCAAAATCATGTTAATTGTGTCCGGTGTGCACACAGCTTTAAGCTGTCATTTCAACATTAATCTTTGGTATCAAGGTGGGGGCCTCAAACTAGCGTCTCGCGGGCCGCGAGTTTGAGACCCCTGCCTCTAGACACACTCAAAATGCTCTAAAAACAAGAGCACATCAACCAAGTAAGATACGAAACTGGCCCTGTCATTGCTTGGCAACATTGAAAAGGACAAACAATGCATGGCAAGATATGGATGTGATTCAACTCCATGCAGAATAAAAAAGATAGCCGTACATGCAATTGTGGATACCTGCAATTTCATCCACAAAAAGATTAAGCTCGCTTTTAGTTGGTGTAATGAGCAAAATCCCCGCAGCTGAAGTGCACTGGCTATGGCATGGAAGGAAGAAACATCCTGGGCTCATAACTTCCCTTCCTTCGTGCCAACAATAAGCACCTCCACAAAATGTGCCTTTTCAGTCCCTGCTAGTAGAGTCATTAATGTTGAAGTCATAACATAACAGCGTCATGCTTAAATTATTTTCATTTACTGCTCTGGCACTGAAAAAAAATAAAATTGAAGTGCTGCAGGAAAATAACATTTGCTCTAGCTGTGCAAAGTGAAACATGTATAATGTTCAGGAATCAAACACAGCTGCTTCTTATGCTTGCAGACGGGATGGATGGTGTGGCCTCGGCTTTCACCATTCCTCTCACCTCCTTCCCTTTTCAGCTTGTCCGCATCTTTCTCATTCTCTACTGTCTCAGCCCACTCTCCCACCCCCTTCATGGGTTCTTTGAAAGTGTTTTCCTAGTAGCGTGGGGGGTGGGAGGGAGCGCAAGTGGAGGCCTCTCCTTTCTGAGAAATGGCCTGGCTTACATGGTTTATGGCGGCCCAGAGACAGTATCAGACGTGTATGTGAATCAGGCAGAGAGGAGGGAGGGTGGGAGGCAGGGGAGGCTGGACGAGGAGAAGGGAGGAGTTTGCAAACATGCCAGGCCATGGTTCATCTCAGCAGGCAGTTAAAGTGAGGCCAGGGAAAGAGTGGTTCAAAAGAGAATATTTTTTTGATATTGGTGGGGCTAAAATGTCGTTTAATTTCCATGCTGGGCAAAAAGTGAGTTTGGATGTAGCACATGCTAGATGCATATAAAGCAGGGGTCTCAAACACACGGCCCGCGGGCCAAATGTGGCCCGCATGACACTAGTTTGAGGCCCCCACCTTGATATGAAAGTTTAATGTTAGTGCGGCCCACGCAAGTTTGATATGGATGCTGTATGGTATCATGTACCCAGAAAAAATTATTACATTTGATTAATGTTCATGTTAAAGGTTAAATAACTGTTAATAGTTATCCTCCCTATCCGTGTGGAAGTGGTAAGTTTTTGCCTTTTTAAGTTTAAAGGAAATAACTTGGAGGCTACCGTTTAGGTCGCTAGCTCTCTAGTTTGCGAGTTAGCATGTGTCTCAAGACCCTGCAGTTGCGCAATATGTTGTAAATAAAAAGAGTATAAATGTGACTATAGTCGTGTTTTGTCATGTCTACAGGGCTCTAATAATGCTTTGTTCACTTTAATCTGAAAAAAATAATTTGTCTCCCCACCAACTATAAGTGGTTTCTTAATTTTTAATTATTTGCTGTTTTATTATTATTATATTTATTTATTACCGATTGATTTTCTTTATTCTTGATCTTATTTTGTGTAGAAAAATAAAAATGAAGACATTTGAGAACAGTGGAATGTTTTATCAGAGCTTTTCTTGTAGAAAATCGGAACCAAAGCAAAGTTTATTCATTTTTCTGTTTTTAATAAATGCGTTTTTTTTGTTTTTTTTTGGAAAACCTGATGCGGCCCAGCCTCGCCCAGACCCTAGCTCCAGTGGCCCCCAGGTAAATTGAGTTTGAGACCCCTGATATAAACTGTGTCTATAATTTGCAGTTGTCCATGTTGTAAAATAGGATATTTTCACAAAGACACACTATAAACTTTGCAATCCTCCCTACACTCAATTACCTCTGGTGATGAGACATACATAAGACGCTTTTTCCCCCCCCAGAGTTCAACAGCTGCTGCGGTTCAAGCTGTAGGAATTCTACACATCAAATTTACTTAAAAGGAAAACTGCAAACCCCCCGCCCCCCCCTCCATTATCCACAATCTTTATATAAAGACATTAACGCACGTCTTGCTATTTTCTGTGCGTTCTAAAGATAGAAAAAGAGCAAAAAGAGAGAGGTAATTATTGCACATAATAGGACACACCTATGGTGCCTGTATTAAAACCTCCAACAAGGTTTTATGGTTTTATATGCTTTTTTACCATGTGGTAACAGGCACATGCATGATAACGTGATACTTACAGCATTTTGCCGTATTTAGGTCTTTTTAAGGCAGGGGTGCCCATTATGTCAGTAGCAAGCTACCAGTAGATCGCCACGTGTAAACATCACTTTGTAGATGTCATATGACATCAGTCAACTGACATTAAGCCTCCCTCCTGATTCGCCCTTGCTCCCCTCCAACAAAAGTTATCCTTTCACTTGTAGCGGATAGTTATGTAGAAAAAAAAGTCAACTAGTTGATGGCTTTACTTTGTGTCATGAACTCCACTATAGAAATATGTGTTTTATACACTTACATATCTTAAAACTAGTATTTCATAATGAATTGGAAAAGTTTTGAATATGTTGCCTTGACTTGAGCTGCATTGTCTTTTGCATAATCATTGTCAATTTTTGCATGTCGATAATGTTTGATAGCAAATGCTAACAGGAAAAAGTCAAAACAATTAATCAACAATAAACAATCTACCATTTGACGACCCTGCACCACCTGATCGCGATGGAACCCCTCCTACTGTGTGGGGTAAAAAATATCTCAGGTGGGATCTCCTTTTCATGCCAGTAATGTTGGAAGCCATCTGGACCGTCAAGGTTAGTTTTATTTTATTCTCCACCTTTCAATGTCCCATGTTTGATGCTCCCTGCCAAAGTTTTGTGGGGTTTGAATTCGTCAATAGTTTTTGAAACCCTTTTCCCCATAGACGCCATCACTAAATGCGCTCCATTCGACACCAGTCAGGGCCTTGATTTGGGTCAAAGACTGTCTTGATGGACAGCCAATCAGATCCTCCGGCTCAGCACAGTTCTAATTGTTTTGGATCTACCATTGGACTTCTTTGTTCTGTAATGCTCAGGATATTTAATAATATTTTGAATTACTGCTTTACTGTGTCCAACCTCAGCACGTTGTTTAATGTACATTTAATGGTTAAAGGTCAAGATGTCTCCTCTCATTGTTATCCTCTTGCTATACATTAAGCCCAAATATAAAGAAAAAAAACCACCAACGGCATCTTAAATATAATTATATTCATGGCACACTACGCATTACAATTTGATACATACAGTATGCTGATACCAGTTATTAGAATTTGTCAAATGACTGCAGTGTCTTTTATTCATGCACTGCACCGCCGCCTTCTCTCTTCCTTCTTTCCCACCGCCCTCTGAACGAAGGTTTCACTCGGTGCTACTGTCTCACCAAATCACAAACACTTTAACGCCTGCTGCCCAACTGGTTTGTCTCAGTGCCTGTCAAAGCACCAGGACACTGTTGCCGACCCCCCACAACCCCGAACAGCTCCACCTGCCTTTACGGGGGAAAGTAAATCTCTTGAAATTCAGAGGAGCACTGGAAACGTTGGTGATGGGCATCACAAATGTTGTAAGCTGTATTATTAAGGCTATTTTTCACAAAAGAAAACAGATAATTTAATTTTAAAAGCATGCACTTGAATGGGGGCCACTGTACTTTTCAGTGTGTAATAAATGGCCAATTGGCTCAAGCGGCGGTAAAGCAGAGTTCACAGCCTACATGCTCGGCGCCAAACTATGGCCATCTGTCAGAAAAGCAGGGAGAATTACAGTGAAATACAGCTTTTGACCGAGGAGGAATTTAGGGTTTCGCGCAAGGACATTTCTCCTCTTACTCCTCTTGCCAAACCACAATAATAAAATAATCATCTCAAGGCATACTGAAATGTAGTCATGTTTTAAAGTGACATTAATTTTTCTTTTCAACAGTACATTTAGTGAGCTGAAATCCAGAAGGTGTTGCCAAGGTGTAAAGCTTCCCTGGAATTAATGAAAACTTTATAGTCCCAGAGGAAATATCTATTAGCCTGTATTCTAATGAAATGATAATCAGGTTTAAACGTGCAATACAGTGTATGGAATGGAATCCATTTCTATTGTGCTCAGATTCTGTGTTTAAATTTGTCCTAAATGCTGAGTTGTAAAAATAAATACATTCGACAAAGAAAAAATAAAACAGAAGGGAATCCCCGGTCGCTCGGCGTAGCGAAGGGGTGCTCAAAGCTAACAGCTGCTACCGAGTGTAAACAATGGCGCAAGAGGTAAGCTACAAACGTAACAAGATGAACATTCATAGCTGCACACTTGCTAGGAGTCAGTATGGCACAAAAAACAATAGAGTAGGAATAAAGCACTAAACACTAAAAATGGCGCGCAAAATACAGAGCTGCCTTCACTAACTTGCACTAGGGCGGCGCCATATTGAAACATGAAACCTCCGCATCGAATCCAGTCCATATCAATATGAACAATATGCTTGTTTTTCATGTCGTGCTTAATAAAAATATCTATATTTTTAAAATACCGATATAAGTATTACATATTATTATATAATTATTATTGAATTAATGATAAATGGTAATGGTTTTATTTCATTTGAACATGCATCAGATTACAATTGAATGCATCACATAATCAGTTCACAGTTCCACATGTCCAAAAGGAGTAGGAAGAAGCAAAGCTTATTAAATCCTACCCCTCCATCTGGTACATTTGTTCACTTCCTGCTTTCCATAATACAGTTGAAGGTTTGTTTGTTTTTTGTTTTTTTTGTGGTATCATCCGCAAATAACACCAGCTTTAAGTCTTTCGTAACTTTGGAGATATCATTGATGCACAAGTTGAACAGTTTTGGCCCCAGTATTGACTTGCAAGTATGAACTTGCAGATGTGTATTCACCTAGCTGTACGTATTGCTTCCTGTCAGTACTTCCTGTACTTTGATGCAGTTCACAAATAAACACTGTGGGTGTAAAATAACAAATTCTGGAATATGCAATGTCAATTTTAAATAATGTGCCATATATCCAACCTTTCAAAAAGCAAATACCAACATGAGTTCATGTCTCAATTTCAGGCCAATATGAACATCCCTAATAAAAACGTAGGCACTGAGCTTTACCAAAAAACAGTGTATGCTTGTATGCAGTGTATCGGCACTAAAAGGAATCAGGAAACCGATGTTTGTCTAGATGGGACGAATGGAACAGCGGGGTGGCTCGTTGCAGACGCTGACGCAGTATAGTATAGTGTAGTGTTAATGAGTCGCAGGCTGGGCTGGCATCACGCAATGTTAAGTTCAATTCACAAACAGGGCTTGTGATGATAAAAGCAGAGCCACACAAGTTGTGGCTGAATGAGTCTTTGATTAAATCCTAAAATGGGAACAAAGGTTATAAGTCACATGTGTGTGTCGAATAGTCTAAGATAAGCAAAGGAATAAACTTCCAAAAGGAGAAAAATTCATGACAGTTGGCGTTTGCTACATTGTGGTTCAAACATTGTACCCTCACATTTTGTAGTGGAATATTCATTCATTCATTTTCTACCGCTTTTCCTCACGAGGGTCGCGGGGGTGCTGGAGCCTATCCCAGCTGTCTTTGGGCGTGAGGCGGGGTACACCCTGGACTGGTGGCCAGCCAATCACAGGGCACATATAGACAAACAACCATTCACACTCACATTCATACCTATGGACAATTTGGAGTTGTCAATTAACCTAGCATGTTTTTGGAATGTGGGAGGAAACCGGAGTACCCGGAGAAAACCCACGCATGTACGGGTAGAACATGCAGAGACACACAGAGATGGCTGGGGGTGGACCCTGGTCTCCTAGCTGTGAGGTCTGCGCGCTAAGCACTAGATCACCACGCCGCCCCTAATTGAATATTATTAGTAAAAAAAACAAACACACATTTAAGCAAATTGCATTTTTTACGTCGCTTAATCCTCAATAGGGTGATGAGTTTATGGTGGAGCCTATCCCAGCTGACTTTGGGGGGTAGGCGGGGTACACCCTTGACAGATCGGCAGCCAATCACAGGGCACATATAGACAAACAACCATTCACACACACATTCATACCTATGGACAATTTAGAGTCACCAATTAACACCAACATGTTTTTGGAATGTGGGAGGCATGAGTATCCGTAGAAAACCCACGCGCACGGGGAGAACCTGCAAACTCTACACAGAGATGCCCAAGCGGAGACTACACTGGAGGTCTTAATAACAGTCACTCACCGCTTTAACAAACGAGTACTAATGAGTGCTAATAACATAATATAAATAATAACGCTCTGCGATGGCAACATGGCATGAGCACATTTCATTTAAAAAAAACATAGACTACACTGATTAAAAACAACACAAGTGTCCTTACCTTGACATGTCTCTGGTCTTGGCGTAGCAGGGAGCGGTCGCTGAGACCGGGGTTGACTGGACGGGAGAGCCATCTTGACGGGGCCCACATATTCAACATACGTTCCAGGGAAGTCACCTCTCTGCTTGGAGCGCTCGTTGTACCCGAGGAGCCAGCCGAGGCATTCAGGCTTCTCCGCGCATCCCTCGTGGTAGTTCTCCATGGACAGGAGCGAAGCCTTGCCCACGATCAGGAGGTCCCCCGGCTGCAGCTCCAAGTCTTCTTCCTGGTCCTTGGTGAATGTGTAGAGGGCACGATACTGGAAGCCTTCCGTCGCCATTTTGCTTGAGAAGAACAATTCAAAATGGCCACCGACAGAGCGTTATTTGGCCTGCAATGGCTGGCCTCGTGCAGGCCGAGAAACCAGGAAGGTTTATGAGTCACTAAAGATGATGTTGTCGGGTGGTTGTGGGGGAGCGAGGGGTCGATAGTCACCCAAAGCTGAGAAGCATTTTCACAAGTCTGACCTTCCGACTGCTATTTCAGACCTGACCGGTGTTGGTAAAGTGATGCACTTTCCTCAGCTTGATACCCCGGTTGAGCCAGATGATGGAGCAGAGGGAGAGCGTAGGCAACATGCTCCTTCAAGCGGCGAAGACCTGCTGGCTGGATGCTATTGGATCAGCCTGGTTTGAAATTTGCCAGTGGAGGGCTGTGCGTTGCTGGCTCCCCGCGTTCGAATGAAGTGGTCTAAATCAGGAGTACCAGTGGCAGAGTGGGACGGTCTTTAATCCTCTTCGCTTCTGTAAAGCTCCCACATGTTCTGGACAGGGATTATGACCAACCTGCAGGACATTAAAACCCCAAAAAGAGACAAATGTGAAAAGTGATCCAAAAATATGCTATTCATATTCTATTTACATAAACGGCTAGCATGGAATCCAAAAAGCTGCTGTTAAATAATGGATAAATATAGCAGCGCATACAGTATTTAGGTGAAACGAAGCCTAAACGTGCATAAAAATGGCAAACAGTGGCCGCTCCATGCATTTGTGTAGTCTTCGGTAGGGACAGCGATCGGATGATGCTGCTGCGTCACAACCGACAGCAGACTGAGTCCCTGGACAGGAGCCTCCATTCCCTCCACGCCACATTCACACACTCACAGCTTTAACTGAGGCACCAAAATTTGCTAAGAAACATGAACTTTGACTGTGAAATCAACATCTCTGCAAATGATTGCGTGTTCCAAGTAAAATGTTTTTGCAGAACAAGAATGCGAAAAGAAAGAAAAAAAAACGGATCTGCACTCAGGCTGGGGGTGGGGGTGAACTAGAATTTTCTGAAACATGCAGAAGCCTTCGCAAACAATTTGCTTTCTGCAGGAGAGAAAAAGAAGGCAGCTCTGTGTTGCCTCCGAAATATTTCTGGCTTCATTCTGTCAAAAGAGCTAAATCACTCTCTAGCAAAATGACAGACAGAGAACGGACGGTTAAGTCAAGCAAAAAGCCAGACATATAAAACAAAACAAAAGTGTAAAAAGACATGGTATCAACAGTGCATGCAGTAAAAAAGGACATAATGCAACACACAAAATAAAAAAACGCAAAGCCAAGTACACAAGTACCGAATATGAACAGCATCGCCACTTCAAAAGACTATAATTTTACATCCAACACACATATTGGTATAGAAAATCGGTTATTGGCAACATTTCAATCGAACTCTAGAGACAAAATAGGTGAAAATCCTTTTCCATACCATCTCAAAGGCGAGCAGGCCCAAACGTCCCAAAGTTACATTCTTGAAATGGCAACTACAGAGAGGGAAGAGATGGCGAGCGAGGAAGAGGAGAAGAGATTAGGGTTTTGCAGATTAAGAACAACATCTGCAGTCTGTAGACCAGCCAAGGACAATGGTCACGTTAGCGGCGATGCAGGTAGATACAAGCTACGACAGCCTGAAAAAGTCCATGCAAGTTTTGGTGTTCTGTGGCAGGAGTTACCAGCTATTTAAGGCGATGTTTAAAAAAAAAAAAAAACGCCCCAAACCAAATAACCATAGGCCTGGTTTGCAAGGCCCGACGTTGTGCAATCAGTTAAGAAAGACTAGCCGAATGCTTGCAGTTTTGAGTGATACACTGCAGACTCTAAAATAAAAGTAGGTGAGCACAAGGTAAAAAAAAACCCGAAAAAACACCCCCACCTCAACAAACTGGTTAGCATTGGATAGCGAAAGGCATGCTTTGGAACCATAGTCCACATGATACTGTGGTCCCTTCACGACAAAGCCAAACTGCAAATGGTTCGGATTCTCAACGTCATTTTTCCTATTTGAAAAACAAAACGGGAGCGATCGAGGAGTTCTCGTGCTAAGAGGATGCAGCTGAGTGCAACACTCACCCCACTTTTGGTTGAGAGAGAAGCCGGACAGACTCAGCCAGACTCTCCGTTCCAACATCCTTCCCAGTCGAGAAGCAAGAGGTGCCAGGCTAGACACGTGGCACTGGCATACCCAACCACAGCCCGCAATCCTCACACCACCATAACCCCCCCCTTAGCCCTACCCCCTCCCTTCTCCCTCCACCTGCTCTACACCCCCCCTCCCCAAAACACCCACAGTCCTGCCTCCGACTGACACCCCCCTCCCCATCCTCACTCAGCAAAAAAGTCCCGTGGTTTATCTGGTTGCTATGTCTTGTTTGTTTATAGTCCGAGATCTCTGGCGGGAAACAAGTTGAAGAAAAGGACGAGGAAAAATTGCCGTGCAGGGAGCGTCGTCGTGCATGAATCCGTTTTTTACGACTTGCTTCCAGCACGCGAAAAGTGGTGCAAGTCATACAAGGTGAAAGAAGAGTCGTCTGAGTCGTGCTGGGATAGTGCTGAAGCAGGTCGCCGTGCAAAGCAGCAGCTGGCAAGCTCACCATCACCAGATCCATCCCTCTTTTCCGAACAACTTTCTATTCAGTCAGAGGAGAGCAAAAAGAAAGCAGGGAAAAGACAGGAGCACTTTGCTGTCAGCAGACTCCAAACGGCTGAGGGAGACCACAGGAAAATAATTAATGAATAGGCAGCAAGTAACTCACTGTTGCTAGAGCGAGGGAAAGCTCTCCCTGCGACGTGATTGGCTGCCGCCCTGACCATGTGCTACCCAGTCACCAGAGAAGCCGGGCAAATCAAGGAAACGTTCTAATATTAGAAAATGTTTCTAGGCAGCCATCATACATCTGACCCAAACAACTACACCTTTACCCCCCCCACACACACACACACAAATGACTTTTCCTTCTTTGAATTCTTTATCATTTGCCAACATTTTGTCTCAAAAGGCGTTTTTTTATGAGGATGAAAAACATAACATGGAGTCGAGTAACTGGGTAAATAATACTGTAATCAACCTCACATAGAAGGAAGGCTGGTATATTAATGATACTACATCAGGGGTCTCAAACTCAATTTACTTGGGGGCCACTGGAGCTAGGGTCTGGGTGAGACTGGGCCGCATCAGGTTTTCCAAAAAAAAACGCATTTATTAAAAACAAAAAAATTTAAACAACTACGCTTTGGTTCCATTTTTCTACAATAAAAGCTCTGATAAAACATTCCACTGTTCTCAAATATCTTACTTTTTATTTTTCTACAAAAAATAAGATGAAAAATAAATAAACAAATCAAGAATAAAGAAAATCAATCAGTAATAAATAAATAAATAATAATAAAACGGCAAATAATAAAAACTTAAGAAACCACATATAGTTGGTGGGTACACAAATTATTTTTTTCAGATTAAAATGAACAAAGCATTATTAGAGCCCTGTAGACATGACAAAACACGACTATAGTCACATTTATACTCTTTTTATTTACAACATATTGCGCAACTGCAGGGTCTTGAGACACATGCTAACTCGCAAACAAGAGAGCTAGCGACCTAAACGGTAGCCTCCAAGTTATTTCCTTTAAACTTAAATAGCCAAAAACTTACCACTTCCACATGGATAGGGAGGATAACTATTAACAGTTCAAAGTTCAAAGTTGCGTGGGCCGCACTAACATTAAACTTTCATATCAAGGCGGGGGCCTCAAACTAGTGTCCTGCGGGCCCCATTTGGCCCCTGTACTACATGATAATGATAATGATAATACAATGGATATTATACAAAGTTATGGATGGAAATTATTTTTCATGGCAATTTCAAATTGTACAATTAGTATTGTCCTTATATTAACTTCAAACTTTCAACCATACATGACTACAATAATTATGTAAACAGAACGCAATGATTCAGGCTTATTAGCAATGAATAGTTTGTTCAAGATAAGATGATAGAAATTTGCATTTGTGACATTCTGTGTGCATAAAACAGCTCAGCTCTTAATAGATTTAATGTTTTTAAATGGACATTTACACTGTGCTTTATTGCTAATGAGTAAGTACGTACCAAATATGCCTTGTTTGGGTTCTATAACAATTCTATACATTACTATATTTTTAGAATATTATTACAGAAATGTATCAATAGGTGCCCTTATATTTTCCCCAATTTCTGCATGTCTGGGTTGCCTGTGTTTGTCCTATGCTGGCCGTAGTAATTGATGCTGTATGTGTTTATGTTCTGGAGAGCAGGAACCTGCTGAAACACAGCAAGTATGCCGAGTCAGGCCTGATTGTTTTTAATCTTTTCCTGTTTAAATATGTAAATAAAGAAATATTATGGCTAGACATCACACACAAAAAGCATTATCTGATTTCAGATGTTTTACTAATTTGGACCAAAAAATACATGAACATAAGTCTAGGAAATTAAAGTTATCTCACTCCCCAATTAAGAAATAAATATTTGCAAAATACTGTATTTGTCAAAATGTATACAGTATTTGCGTTAATGTACTAACTGATCTTTTCTGTGTTTCAGTAAGCACAAAGCCAATCATTATTACTTTTTCTCTTTTCATCGATCTTTAAGTCTATCTGGGTCATTGTTCAGGTGTTTGCAAATCCACTCCCAAAATTTGCAGCACTTCTCACTATAGCTTTTTGGTAAAATGATGACGAATATTATGTCCTGGGACCTTATATGAGCAAGATGATACAGGCAAAATAAACTAAATATGGTTGGGAAGTTTAAAAAGATTAGCTTCTAAATGTAAGGGAATCATTACTGCTGGTGTTGGGACTTTATGGCCGTGCTGCTGGAGGAGCGACTGACTGACGACTGAGGAACCACGCATGCAGCCTGGCCGTGGGCCATGGAGCCACATGGAAGTGAAAAATCTACTGCGCCACAGCGGAGAGACAGGCCAACCTTTCAGGAGCTTGTGACGACTCCGTCTCCTAAAATGGAGGCTTGGGCATTTCAAAATGTAAAAGCAGCATGACTGTTAAATCAGACAAAAACCTTGTGTTGCGTGCCTGAAGAGAGTCACTTTCAACGAGGACCACTGGCAGAACATTTGGAAATTTTAACGTCGAAGACAACACTTGCTTTAACGCTGCAGTGTGTTGCTAAATGATTCCCCGACCCCATCGATTCTGAAACTAGAAATAATCAATTTCAGGGTCAAACTGTCATCACCGAAACTTCATCAACATACATACAACATCACCGAAATCAGTAGACACAGATAGGTAATGATAAGTAACCATTCGACATTCATACAAGTGCAAAAATAAGTTGCTAAAGTGTATAAACAACCAGTGGTTACAGTGCAGTGAGGGGGAACTACCACTGTAGCTACGGAGACGAACATCCAACATCTGTGAAACTTCACCACGGTACACCAAGTCTGCATGGTGGTGTGGTGTTTTCTTCCTGGCGGGACTCGAGTGGCAACCACCTTGGGGGCGCAATACCACATGCACACCATGCACGGCCCAGAGTTACGAACATTACGTGGCAACCGAGTCGGCCGATTTTATCCAATCTTCTACATACTGTAGATCAGCAGCTGATACCTTGGTAATACTACAATCACAATTATTTCATCTTGCATATGCTCATGGATTTCCGTTTTTCGGCATTCTTAACAGTCATGCAAATGTAACAAAGCTGAACATTAGTTATTTGTTGTGAGCTATTTGACAAAGTTTAGCTACTAACTTTAGATATCACTGTAAACGTAGGTGTAAACAAGAAAGCTGTGAGTGACAATTTAATTTTCATGCAGTTTAGTCATTTAAACCACTGCTGGTAACATCTACTCCATTTGGATTGAGTTGCTTACGGTCCCTTTAACTTTGCCAATAAATGATTTTGTGTGACATCATCCTTGAATAAGTGCGGCAAAAGGACAAAGCAAAACAGCATCCGTAATTTAGCGTTTGATGATCGCTGAGCTCAGGACTCGCAAAGATTTGCTAATCGCTCACGTAAAGTCACAAATGTATGTGAAATTGCACAACTTCAATTAAAAAAATAATAATAATTTGTAGTTTTTTCTGGAGGAAAGTTGAATACCAGGGGTCTCAAACTCAATTTACTTGGGGGCCACTATTAAAAACAGAAAAGTGAATAAACTTTGCTTTGGTTTCGATTTTCTACACGAAAAGCTCTGATAAAACATTCCACTGTTCTCAAATATCTTACTTTTTATTTTTCTACACAAAATAAGATGAAAAATAAATAAACAAATCAAGAATAAAGAAAATCAATCAATCAGTAATAAATAATAAATATAATAATAATAATAAAAGGGCAAATAATAAAAACTTAAGAAACCACATATAGTTGGTGGGCAGACAAATTATTTTTTTCAGATTAAAATGAACAAAGCATTATTAGAGCCCTGTAGACATGACAAAACACGACTATAGTCACATTTAGACTCTTTTTTTATTTACAACATATTGCGCAACTGCAGGGTCTTGAGACACATGCTAACTCGCAAACTAGAGAGCTAGCGACCTAAACGGTAGCCTTCAAGTTATTTCCTTTAAACTTAAATAGCCAAAAACTTACCACTTCCACACGGATAGGGAGGATAACTATTAACAGTTATTTAACCTTTAACATGAACATTAATCAAACGTAATATTTTTTTCTGGGTACATGATACCATACAGCATCCATATCAAACTTGCGCGGGCCGCACTAACATTAAACTTTCATATCAAGGCGGGGGCCTCAAACTAGTGGGGCTGCGTGTTTGGGACCCCTGGCCTAGACTATACCATCTCACAGAAATAAGACAAATGCTCAGAGAGTTTTCCAAATGTTATACCACTCTGTTTTTCTGTCAAGGATTTTGCCTAATATTCAAAGCACCCCCCCCCTCACCCCCCCACACATAGCAAACTATGTTCTCATAACATGTGAGTAATAAAGTGTATTGCTTTTTCTCCACTTCAACCATTAACTATATCTAATTATGTAATTATTTCTTGTGCAAAGATCTCGCCCGTTGCTATTTTGATAAAATAGCAATTTCAATTTAACGGTTCCTCCCTGGCAAAGGACATATAACAAAAATAACCCCAGCTGTACTCCATCTGGTCAAACGCATACATATAATTCTAACCCTGCAGATTTATCCCACTTTGGAGGTGACGTTGAGCACTCTTTTTGTGATTTTTGTGTGATTTGTTGACATATAGTGGCAGAATATTTTTACATAAATGGCTTATTTTGTTTGGCACACTTTCCATTAAATCCTTGATTGGTAAATTAGCATGTAGCACACTTGTAATACTTAAACGGTGACCCGTTAGCAGAGTAATGCAACTGTTTATATTTATTGAATTAGCCGTGGACATTAACTACACTTTCAGTCCACTTAGAGCAATATAACCAAAAGAAGTGTATTAATAACTCGCATAATCGCCCATGACACAACTTCAATTGTTTTAGAATAAGAAGTAGATAAAAACACTTTGACTAAAATAAACTAGAGTTAGCTAAGTTTGCTATACGTCGTAAGCACAAGGCGACTAGCAACATCTAAATATTGTATTTTTTAAAAACTGCGTTTGGCAAACACTAGAAAAGCGTGGTGAAACTTTAAAAATGAGGCTCAAGTGAGCTGAATGGCGCGCTTGCAAGACTTCCACCATTTTCCAGTAAGTTACAGTGGCTGCTTTGCTGTACTGGAAATGTGCAATAACTTGAGGGGGGAAAAACTCACCCGTGGATATTTCTTCAGTCTTCTCACTTTTAGCTGCGTGGCTCAGACACTCCAAAATGGCAGACAAAAGTCCTACCAATACCTCGAATGCACACGACGGCTTCCAGCGGCGCACGAAAGTTGTACAAAGTCCTTGTTTTTTCACTTCTCCCTGTTTCTTTTCCCGTTCATAACTCCCTGCACCCCTGCACAGCCATTTTCCAGCACAGCGCGGCGCAGGGAGGGAGGGAGGGAGGAGGCCGCGTGGGAACGCTGACGAGAACGGAAAGAGACGAAGCAGGACGGAATAGTACGAAGCCTCAATTCCAAAGGCTCTGTTTGATGTCAAATTGTAATCCTTCACCCCCTTAAATCCACTTTTATTCTGGTCACATTTAAAAGTAAAAAAGGGACAATTACAAGAAGGTTTGTAAAATAAAATTTAGTTGGTTTAAGATTGACGCAAAAAATATTTAGTATGCCCCGCCCCCCCACCAAGTGAGAAACACAATCCTTGACAAGAAACTAAAATAAAGTAAAACTACTAACCCATTTTATCGGTATTGCCAAAATGTAAACTAAAGTAGTTCATAATTGCATTGCTCCAATTATTGTTATGGATGTTTAATTACTATTAACGCTGATATTGTACAAAACAGACATATCTTTTCCGATTCTATGGTTATTGTCACCCTTTGTGAAAACTGTCACAGCTAATGTGTGTATTGGAAACCTTAAAAACACACACACAGACAAAAGACCTCCACAAAGTTAGTTGTATTGTAAGAAAAAAGTACCTTGCAAGGGTAAAAAAGTTTCAAACTTGGCAAAACATATACTATGTATAAATAAATCAGATGCACATGAAATACATTAGAAAAATGCAAACTAATCACCACTAATGTGAAAGTGGATGTGTTCATATTAATATTAGTTTTAATTAATATTAAAACCTCATGCATCGTGGGTTACAGATGACACATTTTGACACGTTGCACATTTGGACTTAATTGTCCTTTTTTGTGAGTGTTTTATTTCAAGCACTGTTAAGACATTAAAAAAACAACATATATTGGCACGCCAGTCCAAACCAGATACCCACATAGTAGGAACTTCACAAGGGCCAGTCAGGGGGGATGAGTGGGGAACAACACCATAATCACACAAGAGTGGAGCCAATGAATGACAGCTCTGTATCAATGTGGGAGTGTATCACACACACACACAGTGTTCAACAAAAAGTACGCTTTAGATAATGCTGCATTTGAGTGTGAGGTGCTAAACGGTGTTGTGCAGCTTCTTCTGTGATGTCCTTTCATTTATATGACAAATTAAATGTACATTAAAAAAAGAAAAAGTGATTATACAAGTTAAGGTATGGGTGATATCATACGGCTTAACAGGAGTACAACATGAGATTAAATCCTCAAAGCAAAATATACAGTATTTTACTCCAAATTGCATAAAAAAAATTCCCACATCCAAGTTTCCTTCTGTATAAAAGGAATACTTCCACGAGTTGAATAAAATGCTGCAAACAGGCAAAAAGAAGGTGGGAATATTGTGCTGGAATGTAAAGCATGCACAATCCTTTGAGGTTGATTTTAACAGGAGATTAAGAACCTGCCGTTTTAGATGCACTAAACTTATTTTGGAGCTCCACTCGCCTTACAAGGTCACTTTCAAAAACACCATGAACAGCTGTTTTAAGGTCCATTGTTGTTTATACAATATACATCAACAGCGTAGGTTAGTAGTACTGCAACAAGACTGTTTGCTTATGGAAAATATACACACACAAAAAGAGACTACCTCTGGTCTCTCCTTCCGGCACGGTTTAACTGTCATTCCCTCACATTCATTTTCAATAACTTAACAAACTCACACACATATTTGTAGTAAAATGTAAACATTCATTCATATTACACGACAGCAAAGGAAATTTGCATGGATTTTTTTTAGTTTCCACTGTACAGTTGTTTTTTTTCCAACCCAAGTCGAGAGAAATCGTCCTGAAATGTGTTACAAGGCTACAAGACTTGTGCGAACACACCAAACTGACTGGAGATGAACCGGCGACTGACACGACAGGTAGTTTAAGGTGCTGTGAGACATTACCAGCAGCACGGTGCAATAATGCTCAAGCACAGCAGTGAGAGTGTCAGTGCGAAAAGGCTTGTCAACACACGCATGCATTATGTACACGGGAACCTGTCTTATATGTGAGGTTTCTATGGCTAACCTTGCTTTGGCACCGATGTTTGCTTCCAAGTGTGATCATGTTACAGTGAGGCTCTCACTTAGCAGTCATGGTCACCGCCGCAATCAGGGAAGCAGCAACTTCTATACTGCAGTACATGCCTAAACCAACTCAAATGTTGAACTCTGCTCTTGTCAGCACCTACCACCGTAAACGCATCCAAGGTAGCAACCAAAAACCACGTGGGTATATATAAATAACCATTTAAAACAAAGGATATTTTCTTTGTGTTGACAGTGTTGAAGGATGCGTATATTACTGAGAAACGTTGATCTTCAAAGCTTGCGATGATGGGATTTTGATCACAGTTGTCAGGTGGCGTGGTAGTCCGGTGTTATTCTATTTTCTTCGCCAAGTGATTACCTAAAACTTCTCTTTAATCCTGTGACTTGGCTTTCTGCTGTGCCGGCGTATCTTGTGATGCTTTTCCTTCAGGCTTCAGATTGGAGTCCGACCGGGCCGAGCTGACCCAGGACGCCTTGAACACCTTCGGTTGAGTCACAGGTTGCTGGGTGGGGCTGGATGTCACCTCTCTCTCGTCCAGATCGTCAAAACTAACTTCCTGCACGGCCTCTTGTTTCTTGAAGGAGTCCCGGCGCTCTGACAGAGCCAGCTTCCTCATCACGACCACCTCTTTGGAGTGATGGTTACCGCCACGGCGTTGTGGTGAGGACGAGCGATGGTGCTCGTTGCCTCCTCCGATAAGGTCCTGGTGGCCCCTTTGCCCCCCTACGTACAGTCCCTGGCGGCCGTGCTCACCAACACATACAAACCCAGAGGTGCTGTCCTCCTCCACGTCCTCACCCTCAGACAGAGGCATCTCCATGGTATGGCGACGGGTGCTGTAGGCTTTCCTATCACCGTGGTACCCGCCTGTTGCTTTATCCCCAGTCAGCCTCTCTGCTGACTGCACCCTTTTGAGGAGCGGTGAGCGTGGCGGCTCCGCACTGCGAGGCCGCACAGAATGGCGGGCGATAGTGGGAGGGGACAGTGTTTTACCATGAAAACCCTGCAGGGACTTGGGATGGCTGGGAAGGCAGGAGGGGGAGCACTGAGGAGACAGAGGCTGTGGAGGTGGGATGCAGGCCAGCGGGGATGGAGGGATGCTGCTGGTGGACTTGCAGCGACCGGCCTTGGTGTAGCGGCCTAGGACGTGAAGGGAGCTGGGACGGGCCTGAGGTACTGGTGAGTTAGGGGAGCTGGAGCAGGGAGAGGAACTTGAATCTGGAAGGACAGAGGAAGATGTAAGCTTTTCGGTATATAAGTCAGAAAAGTAATTAAGACCCCAAAGACAATAATACTCAGTTATGTAAGACTGCACGGCATCAGACAGTGAGACAGCCCTAATATTTTGGTAAGATGATCATTATTAGTAAGTCACAAGGGCAATGGAATAAATCATACAAAACAGTGGAACTTTCATTTCAGCTGTTGTGCTTCCCGAAGTATAACACTCATTGAGCACCAAATGCATTTTGCTGCACCCAAAACATCAACAAAACATGCACATGATGTAATCATAACCAGCATAGCTCGCACACAATGTAACTAAAATTGGACCGCGGCAGACTTGTGCAAATGAGCTGACCTCTGCCTTGACACACAACATGAATTTCTGAATATTTGCCTGCCATTTCTCTGGTTTTTCATCAAAATTCAGACAATAACGAAAGTAAACACCGATTCAAAATCCGAAACATGGTGAACTGTCCAGAATAGGTGTTACAGTCAGGATTTTCTCATCTATTTTTTCCTAATCAATACAAATTGTATACTATGCTTCCACAGAAGGTGAAGTTTAAAGTAGGCCCCATCCACTAGCTCTGTGTGCAAGATACGTCACCATTTTGGAGCATGTTTGTGACAATTTAAGGTAAGTATAATGCATTTATAGTAAGGATCGACCGCCGATGTTTTTCCTTGTATCGTATCGGCCAATACGTGCGTGGTTTCACCGATGTATTTTTCCACCCCATGATTTATAGTCAGGCATCCGCCGGGGCAACACAAAGCTGCCCCGGCAGAGGACCCCGCAACACACGTAGTCGCGGTACCTCGCCCCCACTTTTGAATCACATCAAGGGCACGTTTTCACAAGTAATAGAGTTAGCTTGCTTTTAACACTTTACTAAGCCCATCACATTTCACTGGGTGATCGCTAGGCATAACAGTTTAAGTCATGGTGGGACAACAAGAAAGCCCAAAAACATCACATACCAACGCAACAGACAAATGAAAGCACTCATTCAACACACTAGTTGAATGAACAACTATGCATCTAAATGCGGGTCGTGTTATGTGTGTGCGCTCTCTTCGAGCATGCATGCACACACACACACGCACAGAAGGAATTGGAGCAGCCATGTCTGCTTATGAGAGGTCTTTATCGTGCACAACACTAACTTTAATGATGAGAGATGTTTTATATATCGTACTAAATTGTGTCAGTGTGATGTGTTTGTGTGTGTGGAGGCGGAGGGGGGGGGGTCACACTGGAGCAGTCATCACATATATTCCTTTTAAAGTTGATAATGCCGTTTAAATGTGTGTTTAAGAAAGCTGAATCCTACTGTGTTCAGTGTTTACATTTCAATAAATATTTCTTTAAACATGAGACCTGTAATATTTGTTATCATGGTCGTTTTAAATTGAGGGATCAAAAGCAGTGTCGGCCCAAGCAAAATCGGCCATCGGCTGAGGGTGATCGGAATCGGCCCCAAAAAAACCATATCGGTCAATCCCTAATTTATAGTGATACATTTAGATGACATAGCAATATATAATGAAGTGACATTTTGTTTTAGTATGTAAATTGGTTATCTTTGCAGCATTCTTTCTCACCTCCGGAGTGGTCAGGAGCAGGGGAGCGGCATGGTGTTGAGGGGCCAGGAGAGAGAGACTGTGTGGGGGAGCCAGAGAGACTGTCGCTGGATGACTGGTGGAATCCGGACGAAAAGCTACGACTGCTCTGCATGGGCTGCGGAGGCGTATGTTTAGACAGCTTCTTCAAGATGCTACGGCGCCGACTGCAGAGCAAAAAAAACAGACATTTTTATTGGGTGGGATAATGAACAATCTGTGAAATACTTGAAAAATACTATGTTCCTGTACCTGTCCTGTCCATCTCTCCTCTTGCTCTTTTTGCTGCGTCGAGCCATCTTGGCCTTATGGCTCGTCTTTCTGGCAGGGCCCACCTTGATGGAAGTGTTCTCTAAAGCGGTGGTCTGCAGTGTTACGCGGTTGCCACTCTGTTGAATAAACTTGCATTTCAGTCAACAACTCTGAGTTTGAGCAGGGCAGGAAGTGTCCACGGACACTAGAAAATGCCCAATAGTATTGAAGTCTCCACTCATACCTTAAGCAGAAGCTCTACCACCTCAGTGTGGACAAGGCCCTGCACAGATTCTCCGTTGACATGAGTGATGAGGTCACCAGCTCTCAAACCTGCCTCGTGTGCCGGGCTGCCCTCCTCCACGCACTTAAACATACACACGAGTGGAAACAGTCATCTCAGCTATGCTATTGTAATTAAACGGTATTGTTGATGACTCTTATGCAAGTCACAATGGCCGCCAAACTAAACAAAAACCAGAACTGACTTGAGTTTGACCTCAGCATAATTACTGTTTCTCAAGTCCCTGCGTACTTTCCACCACGGTTCCCCAAGAGATAGACACATACCCAGACCATGTGGTGAACTGTGTAGACGTCGCTGTCTCCCATGTAGACTCTGATTGCTCGCAAAGCGAAGCCAAACCTCTTCCCAGAGCTGTGGATGACCACTGGAGGCCTGAGGCAGCTGATGTTGATGGAAAGATCCCGGCTAGGAGACGAGTCTCGAGATGAGGGGTTGGACGATAATGATAAAGACGACTTGGGGCTGGAAGGAGGTCCCACAGAGTCATCTGAATGGGAAGAATGATCAGAAAGGTCATGAGCGGGAGACATTCTGGACAGTATGCACCCGAGCTATTTAGTTAGGATGATTATTGAA
Organism: Doryrhamphus excisus; assembly: GCF_037039965.1. NCBI lineage: Eukaryota > Metazoa > Chordata > Actinopteri > Syngnathiformes > Syngnathidae > Doryrhamphus > Doryrhamphus excisus. The sequence continues at coordinate 21,017,442 of NC_136362.1, forward strand.
AAGACTACAAAACCTTGTATAATATGGGGTTTGTTTTTGTGTTGCAAGCCCAAGAAATCATGGCAAAGTTTGTATTTAAGTGATGAGTTCCAGAAAAATGTTCAACATTTACTATACTTAAAAATACCCAAAAACTCCATAAAATAACCACCCCCTGTAGGATATAGTTTGCAAAGCTGCCATTGTAGTTATTGTCGTAATTCCCTAGCAACGGGCTGTAGAGGGCACTGTAAACATTTTAATCATAATGTACTTGTGTCATTTCATGAAGTGTGCTTATTCAGCCTCCATTCTGCATGGAGTAAAGGTGTAAAGCATTGTTCAAATGGTGTCTAGTGGTGTAGTATCTGTGTACCTGGGGTAATAATGAGGGAAAGGCCGGACACTGAGGCAGACTTGGGGACTTTTCCAGCTGGAGGTCTGTTTTTTTCTGGGGTCTCCAATTGGTGGGCAATCCGTCTGGACGCGCCTCTGCGGAATGATGGTCGGGTGCCGGTGCTGTTGCTGCGGAGGCGAATGCGCCGCAAGTTGGAGACCATACCTTCTAAAAACACAAAACAGAGTGAGGAGGCAGTTTAGGAGTGCAAAACAACAACAGAGGACCGCTTCTTTCGGCGTACCTTCCTCCTCGGCAGAGATGGCAAAGCGAGGCATGATGTCGAGGCTCTGGGTGCTGTTCAATACCAGCGGGCTAGCACTGCGCTCTGACTGGGAGGAACTGGATGAAGCACGAGGACGCAAACTGCAAGAAAAAAACGGATAAACACATGAAAGTTGCTTTTATTATACATTTTGAGAAAAACAATAAATGGTAGAAAAAAGTATTCACATTTAACTTAGTTTGTAATTTATTTCCAAATGACCAGCTCTGGTTTCATGCAGTCGTGGTTCCGTTTGGTAACATTCATTTTCAAAACACAGCCCCTGTGGTCATGAATCATCATTTTAATGTTCTAAAGCACCAAAACATTTAAGGAAAAGAGGCGTCAGTTATTCCTATCTGAACAGTTTGTGCCACATAAAAAAATGCATAACCACTGGGACGGCACCCACTGGTATGTGAATTCCAGTTTTAAAGGCTAAAGTTTGGCATTTCGGCTGTCGCCGTCCTGATTTTTTGCAGATGGAGGTGACCATATTTGGATGCGAGGGTGGAGCTCTTGTTGTCCTGACTTGCCAGTGTGGTACTTGTCATAAAGCAGTCACTCACTAAAGCGTATCATGCACACCCAGTTATACCATTAGCCTTTAGAATTGTGTAAAAAAAAAAAAAAAGACATTTTCTGTAAGACAACACCTATTCAACTAATTTAATGATTTTGGGCTTAGCTGTACTGTATTTACTATATATTCAGCAGTGCAAGAACCAAAAATGTCCCAAATCCTTCTGAAGGATCTCACCTCCCCCTGAGTCCATCTGTTCTGTCTCCGCTAGCCAGATGTTTGTGTCCGTCACCAGGGGAAAAGGCTCCTCTGCTCTCCCATCGCTCGTCCTTCTCTTCACTGTGGCTTCTCTCTGAAGATGATAAGCTCTGATTGGATGGCGTGGAGGTGGACAGGTGCTCGGTACTGCTGTACACCTGAAGCATTGGAAGGTAATGCATGGCGTATTGCGTGCGTTGTTAGAAAGTAACACTCGTGAGGAGAGATGGCGGCTCTGTGAACGGTGACAGAATGTATACCTTGCTGAAGCGATGTGCCACTGAGGAGAACTGGCGCAGTTCCAGAGAGGATTCATCGTCGTTAGTTTCATCATCTTCATCAGAGCCTAGATGAGAGTAACGCTCCGTTCGGGCTGTCGGGAACACGATCATCATGTTTTTAAATTGTGTGTCTTATCTTGGCTACAATAAAAGGCCACTTCCCGATGTGCCGTTTAACTGTATTTGAAGGGGTATGGAGTGCCTCAAAAACCGGATACACTGTCCCAGAGCATCCGAAGCATCCTCGCCATGTTCAAAATACACTGCCACCACGGGCCACTCCACCTACGAACAGGTGCATTTTTACTGTGTCGTTTACTGTGGCATTTTGAATGCACATGGATACCGTGACGGAAGCCTGGGGCCAATGTTGTATTATTCATCCATCAGCATCACCTCAGTTTCAGTATTATAATGCACGGCCCCATGTTGCAAGGATCTGTACTAGGGATGCCTCGAGCCACATTTTTCTATCCGATCTTCAAAAATACACCGGATCGGCCCCCGAAATGTTAAACATTGAGCATGTTTGGGATGCTCTGCATTGGTGTATGGTGGTCACAGCAGATACTGGTTTTCGAACTTCTCCAATAATCATGTTCTCAGCATCTTGATATGCCACACGTGAGGTGGAAATTTTATGTATGATGATTGATCACTAACACAGAGCAAGTGTTGCATTAATAGTTTTGCAGAGTGTCGGTATGGTATTTCACAAGTGAGTACTCGCCTCACATTTCAGCAACCATTCCATTCCCTCATTGCACCACAGCTCCCCAATGCTGGCTGCATTCATGCAGCACCTAATCGCCTGTGTGTCTGCACTTTTGTCTTGTGCTGACTTTGAAGGCATAAAAAATGTATATTTGTCATAAAACTATTTGCAGAAGCAGTCCGTGAGGCAGCAGTCCGCCTTCCCATGGAGCCCACCACCACAGCTTCAAAAAGTTATGAAGCTTATAAAGTCCACATTATAAAATGGCTCCTGAAATGTGAGGGGTACCCTCACCATTGTGAGCTACTGTATGTATTGATAAATTCGCCTACTGTCAAAATAACTGGTGTCATCCTCAGTCTCCAGTTGTGGTATGAACTCAGCTTTCTGTCTCAGGAGCCCATTCCAGTCAAGTCCTAGGAAGAACATGTGCACCTTCACCTCCGTAGTCCCACCTGAACACCACAAATGCACGTTTAACTGACCTGCTATGACTAAAAATGTTTCCTTTTATTATAAACAAAAGACAAATAGTCGACTCCAGTTTGTGTAACAAAGAGTCAGTTATTCACTGCTGCCACATACCTGTTCCCAGGCGCTCCAGTGGGCTCTGACGAAGTAGTCTGGTGATCAGGTCTTGGGCATCAGCAGGCAGAGCGTCCTCTCCATCAGGCCAGATGATGTCATCTGAACAAAGAAGCACACAAGAGTGACTCACTGCAGGGATTCCAATGACGTGAGGACTGTGACTAATGACTAAGAAAAGTATGTGGCATTGATGAGCCAACAACAAATAATAGTCTTTTACCGTTGACCACTTGTCCGAAGAGCTGTTCAGGTGTGTCCCCAAAGAAAGGCACACAGCCCACAAGGAACTCATAAAGAATGATGCCCATAGCCCACCAGTCCACAGGCTTCCCATAGCCCTGTCGCAGGATCACCTCTGGGGCGATGTACTCTGGAGTACCGCACACCTGAGCAGGAGGTGAAGTGGTGGTTAATTATTAGTCATCAAAAGTATACACAAGACAAAGCGACAACATTACCTGCTTGTCAATGAACTCTCTTGTGTCCTTCTCAATGTGGCCTTCATACAGATTAGTCGTCATGTTCATGAGGCCAATCTTTGACAGGCCAAAGTCAGTCAACTTTATGTGCCCCATGGAGGTGATTAGCAAACTAGAAAGGAAGGCAAAAGAAAATATTTCATAGTCAGACATCAATGTCTGACTTTAAAAAGATGACACATTAAGATGTTACAAGCGTTAAAGTGGCTGCTGAGACAGATGAATGGCGAGTATACAGTATACGTATAATACTATATCTTTATGAGAATGTTGAGGCTCACTTGTCAGGTTTGAGGTCTCGATGTACAATGCCATAGTTGTGAAGGTACTCTAAAGCCAGGACGGTTTCTGCAAAATACATGCGGGCCATGTCCACAGGCAGCGGACCAATGTTTTTCAACAGATTGGCACAATCACCACCTTTAAACAAAGATGACGACAGGAAAGACACGTACCAATGAGAGTGAGTTAAAGTGCCATTAAAGGTTCCACGGCATACCATAATGTCTACGTACAAGTATGTTACATATGCACTCTACCTTCCACATACTCCATGACCATGCAGAGGTGCCGCCGTGTTTCAAACGAGCAAAACATGGAAACCACAAAGGGGTTTTCAGCAAAGGTGAGTATGTCTCGCTCTACGAACACCTGCTGGATCTGGTTTCTTAAAATCAGGTTCTGCCGGTTGATCTTCTTCATGGCAAAGCGTTGTCGGGTTTCTTTGTGACGGACAAGAAATACAGCTCTGCAAAGCGACGCAGAGGAGTGCGCGGGAAAGAAGAGAGGGGAAGGGGCGTGAAAGAAAGACAACCAATTAAGATTTTACACAAAATAGAAGACATTCTTCAAATCTGTATAATCTTGCTTTTTCTCATCAGAAGAGACAGTCAGCTGAATGCAAATGAAGGAGTCAGTCCTACTCACCCGTAGGCACCATTGCTAATGAGCTTGATAGTCTCGAAGTCACTCTCCAGTGGTTTCCTACGAGGAGGGGTGCATACTGCACGGCTCTGAATCACAGCCGACACAGAACAGAAAATAACAGGAAACAATCTGGGTGACTTGTGATAAGTGAAAAGCGTTTATATGGAATGGCTGCAATCATGTGGGACGTTTGTACATTAGCTTGTACCTGTATTGGCGTTGCCTCGCCAGACTCATCAGACTCCCTGCTGGCAGACCTGTGGCTCGGGCTTGTTTGCTCAAGCTGGACCATCTCTGAAACCGCACAACACACACCAGATGGAACATCACACACTGAAATACCCAAACTAGACAATAACACCCAATGAAATAAACGTAATAAGCCCCATTCTCAAATATAAGTTAGGCCACTATGTAACTTAAATGGTTAATGTGCAAACCATAAAACCACAAAATCCCCAGTGAGGCTCCACCCAAGGAGCTTTATTGTATCAAACATCCCAGTCTCAGGAAATGATCTAACTCAGATGACAAATGCTTTTTAAGTCAAAGCAAAACTTCAGTGTATTGAAATGACAGAATTGGCAAGATACCTTCCAGAGGATCTCTGGTGAGGCCGAGCTGACTGACGATGTATCTGGGAATATCAGTCTTGATCCCCTGGCCCACTTTGGCTTGGCCTTCTGCGGCCTCCAAACGCTGGTAGAACTCCTCTGGATCAAACTCCTGGAAAAAAACAAAGTTGTTCTGTCCCTGCATTGGACTTGCCAGCGTTCATCTAAAGCAAAGGGGTGCCTACTAAGTTGATCTCCATCTTCCAGCCGAGAGTGAAGGTAGAGTGGGTCAATCACATGTATCACCCACATCATAAACATGACTTTGTAGATGTCACATGACATCAGTCAGCTGACATTAAGCTCCCTTCCTGATTCACTATTGGGCCATTTTACTGCCATAGTCAATTGAATTGTGAATTACTCGATATCAAGTATTTTCCTTGCCTGTAAACTTTGAAACTGTGAAATACTAATCATTAGTGTTTATCAGTTTGATTTTATGTTCTGAAAAAACAAATTAAGCACTGTATCAATTTAGCCATTGATCACTGTATACAAATTTGTCAAATAAGAACAACCTTCAAACACAATCTTTTCCATCAGACAGTGAACAGTGTTACTATCATTAGTACAGTATGTCATCATCACCTTGCAGGACATTCCCCCTTGTTTCAAGTATTTAGTGTAATGCTTATTGGCTCAAGCAGCCTCACCAGACATTCCAGGAGCCTGGCAGGCCTAGAGATGATGATGAGGATCTTCTTCACCAGTTTTGTTATGATGGCGACTTCTTCGCTCTCGGAGCGCTCGTAAGCCTGATGGGAGAAAACAACAAATCATCACCTTCCATCATCCGTTCTTGGGATTTGTGGTATTTCTTTTAAATTGTTTGCATCAATCAGTACGCCTGCTTTGCCTTGACAGTTTCATAAATAATAGAAAAGGCTGGTAAAAGCACTCATCCATCACAGGGTACAGTTGGGTTTAGCTCGCCACAGCACAGTTTGGGATACCATGATGTGGTTTTTATACCTGTGGTGTGTAGGCGAGATGGTGGGAGCTGCGTCAGCTACATACATTGTGTGACATCAACAAACAAAGAACCATATCATAATAACATTAAGAAAACAATGGCGGTCATCCATCCTTTTAAGTTCTTTCTTCTTCTTGTATGCAGTTTGTGTTCCTCGTAAGTGTGATTCTCTGTCGTCCAATCAACACAAAGCAGTGTCTAGCTCCACCCTCTAAGTACCTTTCATCCACACATACCCCCCCCCTCAAGGGTATGCTAAATAGGGTATGCTCTATAGGTTCATCAGGTATCCTTTCACAACTTTGGACAATAGAAATGCAAATGCTAACCTGTATTTCTTGATGGAAACACGGCTTAAATCAGAATTAAGGTTAGCCAAGGAAGTGTGGATGTCGTTTTGTATTCTTAAACACAGTGATGGGTGACAACACAACCTTGAAGGTTGTGTGTATCCCGCGCTCACAATTCACGGTGTAAGAATAGAAAATCTTTGCAAGCCAATGGTGTGTAGGTCTGTGCCAGCAAAGCCTTCTCTGCTTGCCTAAACACAGAGACACTGACCTACTGACCTACTGAACATTAGCAACTTCAATTGTAGCATTTGTTTGGAGCGCGTCTCATGGCTGCACTGCTTCCAGTAGTCTTTGTGTGTGTTACATTTTTTTTGGTCCAATCCGATTTCAGCTTCCATGTGTTGCGAACATAGATAAATAGATAATGCGAAATGTGTTTCACTTTAAAACTATTGGTAAAGAGACCTCGTATGCTGGCCTACAATAACATGGGCATTTTCTATCCTCAGATTAGTTCATCACAATGTCTGACTGAGGAGGAGAAACATCTCTGGTAAGGAATGTATTTTATTTAAAAGTCTTAACTTTTTGTCTCTAAATATGAATTTTGAACACCTCCAATTGACGTTGTAGTGTAGATATTTTGGTGCTTTGCACGGGTGGGGGTGGGGGGGCATTTGAATCCCAGCCAGGATGAATGCCAATGTACGGCAATGTACATCATTATTATGCTTCTCATAGTGTCTGCCAAGTAAAATCCTGGCCTGTTAAGTCCCTACTGAATGCCCAGGTACCAAATGCACCGCCTGCCAGTGGTATGTAGTACATAATCGGATGGTGGAAAATGAATTATTATTCAGAATTGTATCCAACAGGCTCAAATCTCTACATGCAGTCACCTAAATAGTTGAATAATGGTGCTGAAAGGTCCAGAATGTCTTTTAACTTGACAAGGCCAAGTCCTATTAACTTCTCTTTAGTGATCATGATTGTCGACAGCCAAGTTTCTGGACTTGGAAAAATGTGATCCGTATCTTAAATCCATGTATTAACACCAAAGGACTACACCCTTAGTCTTCCATTTCCCGTTTCCGTTTCATTTGAATGTTCTGATTGAGGAAATAAAAAAGTACTCAATGTCCAACATAACAGCAAGGACAACCCTCAGTCAGAATGCTGAGTGATAATAAAAGAGCAGATGTATGCGTGTTTCTTAGGCTGCAGGGACACTTACCTCATGCAGAAGCTTCTCCAGTTTCTCCTGCAGCTCCACAAAGTACCTGGAGGTGACCAAGCCTTTCTGGGACTTGTCCAGACAATCTCGGGCCAGCTCCACCAGCTGGTGCTGGATGAACCCGAGGACACCGTCAGCCAGAGGGAGAGCAGTTTCTGGGGAACACTCTTCAATAATGTCCAGAAGTCGACCCTCCATCTGCGCGGTCGCCTTGGTAACCAAACAAGTCGGCGGAGAAACATGGTACACACAGTTAATGACCTGATTAGACTGATTAAAGACGATCTAGAAAGAAGTAATTGTAGAGGGCGGCCATGGCTCACTATACCTTGGGGAAACGCTCTTTATAGACATGATTCATCATGACAATCTCATTGTCAAATGTTCCGCATGTACGTCCAGGGCTGGATGAAAAACAGGCAAAAGATGCAAAGATAAATTATCATATGGAATGATTTAAAACAAATATATTATATAACAGGGGTGTCCTAACTTGGTCAACCAAGGGCTACATACGGAAAATTAAAAGATGCAAGGGCCCCTATGATATTTCATAAAGCAACACATACAGTACACGTACAGTAGATCTGCTAAGAACTGCATCTCAACTTCCGTTATAGTCCTTTAAAGTGTATTAGTACAAACTTTTTCCCGATTTTTGCTGTTTTTTTCCCCAAATATTTCAACTTTTTCTTAAATTTACTTCTCATAACATTATGCCTTTATACCCATGATATTTGCACTTCATTACCATAATAACTTTGTTCCCCATCCTAAATTTTCAAAAAACTCTGAGCTACTAAAATTACATTTTCCTCATAATATTACAAGGTTATTAAATTGCACATTTTTTCATATTTTTTTCTCCATTTCTGCTGTTTTTCGCCCACCTATTTCAACTTTGTGTAAATTTTCATTCCATAATTATGGCTTTATCGACATATTTTGATTTTATAACGTTTTTTCACAACTGAATTTTCTTATTTGTTGTCATATTACACTTTTTTTTTAAATCACACTGCACCTTTAAAAAAACAAACACTTCATTTCAACTTTATGCTACATTTTTCTGTCCATATTTTGAAATTATTCTTGTAAAATAGCTGCTGATTTTTCCATTTTTGCCGTTTTAGTTTTTTGTTTGTGTTCTTGTAAAATTATATATCACAAGGAGCCACAGGCTAATGAAAAAATAAACTACATCAAAATCAGCCTCTGGGCCACACTTTAGACACCCCTGTTGTAAAACATTCTCAGATGCAAAATTTGAATAATACACTGCATTTTCTCGAAAGACAATCTTTATACTTCTTTAATATTTACATGTTTGATTGAATAATTCTAATTTTACATTAGTAATCCAAAATCCTTTAATTGGCTGGCGACCAGTCCAGGGTGTACCCCCAAACCGTAATGCCCCAAAGTGGCATAAAAGATGGATGGATGGTGTATTGAAGTGTTGACATCCATGTCTGATCACAGCCTGTTTGAAAAAGCCTCTCACATGTTTCAGATCCGTTGCTCACCTGCAGAGCCCTTGAGCACATCTGTTGTGTGTAAAGGAGTCCAATTACAAGGGGTAACGTTCAGAACTGGCCTAAATAAATCAACACATCAACACACTGTCAACATCTACAGTGAAAATAGCAACTGTGGGCGCACCTACACAATAAAACCTGTACAAACAACAGCATGGTACAACTGAGACGAGCATACATGTGACTTTTCTATTTCAATAGAGTGGTTTAATATGGCAGTGTTGGTGACCATTAACAGCTTGGGGACTTTGTGAGGGCAACAAAGAATGCCTTACAGACACTGCAGCTATTTTTGAAGCCGCCATTGACGCTTGCCAGTGATATTTCAATCTGAACCAGGAAGAGTCGTATAACTATAACTAGAGTCGTTTTACTAGCACTGCGAAGTTGGTAAAATAGAGTACAATTCATCGTTTTTTAAAATGCTATCATACTTTTTGCTATGTTGTTATAATTCAACGGCCTGATTTATTGTGCACCCCTACTAATAATAACATGACACTCACAGACTAACTGCATTGCTATGAATAGTTAAAGTTGACAAATGTTCCTCACTGTAACTAAATGTTTGCGTAAATTACAAACACAAGGCCAGAGGGACTTCCGCCGACGTCAAATTGTAAACAAAAGTTAGGAAAAAAAGGTTTACGCGTGAGTGCTGGCAGGATGTGATTCATTCCAAATTTTCTGGAGGGGTGGAGCATGGGCAAAGGAAGAAGGCAAACCAATGGTGGCGGTGCCCTCAATGACAAATTGCAGGGGACTGTTCCACGCCGGGCCCATAAGTGGCAGTGATGCTCATAAAGTGTGTGTCTGCGTCACTGGGAGGGTGGATGATACCTGAGACTGCGAGAGCGAAGCCTGACGGGGGGTAAAGGGTGTGTTCCTTCTTCATCAGCCACGCTTTCTGTGCTCCGGAAATGTTTGAACAGGAAGTGGAGATCATCTTGTGTAGGCTGCAGGGGCAACTGGTGCAAGAGCTCCTGGGAAGAAGACGACTGAGGAAGAAAAGAACAGGGAGGATAAGTGGGAATATTACATGGACAAAGCTATGATTTACTTTTGCTTTGTTTGGAAATGTGTACAAGGATTAGATTTTAACCAGACCAGGGCGCAGAAAAACAAAACATAAATTCTATCAGTTTTAAAACAGGAGTCAGTGGGCTTAAGTGTTCTGTTCTACTGGAACAGGATTTTGAGTTTGGTGCCCCAGCACATCCCAAGGGAGGCGGCGTGGCTGTTATGTTGGCCGTGGTTGTGTGGTCATTCCACGCCAGAACGTGTGACATGCTGTTGGAATGTATGAAAACATCCATCCGGCTGGGGCCTTATGTGTCATAAGGAGGATGTAGGAAAGAGACAACTGGATGTGAAAGGGAGGAAAAAGACAGAAATGAAAATGAAAGACTGTAAATAGGTGCTAAAAAGAGGAGGAGAAGCCCAGAGGAGGAAACTGGAGACGTTTCAGACCATAGAAGCATAAAGAGCTCACTGAGAAGAACCCTGAAAGGGGCTTTGTGTGGGAAGGGCTGACCTCACTGTCTCTGCGCCATGTGGCCGACCATACAAAGTTATAGCCGCGACAGAGGACCCGGCTATTGTCTTACGGTAATCTGCAGTTTGAGTAACGAGTCTCAAGACAAACCAAGACAATCACTGCAGAAACCTGAAACAAGAGTTGATGAGCCGTTCTTCATTTGACCCTTCCAAAGGAATACATGTATTGAGAAAATGTAAAATCCTGTAATCGTTTATCGCGCTCTAGAGCAACACACGATAAGTACATTTCTGTGAAGTACGATTCCTTCTTTATACGTAAATGGAATATTTTCATAGTTGTGACATGAAAAGCCTATGTATGATCTTCTAACTAGTTTTTTTTACACTATTAGAGCCATCTCGACATGAAATAACACCCATATAGTCACCTTTACCTGTTACCCAATATAGTACACTGTATATAATATATACAGGAAGTGAACAAATGTAGTGCGATTGATGTGAAACAGATGGTTAGGATTAAGTAAGCTTCTTGTGATGATATTCCGGTGTGACTTGTATGCACGTTACTATTATCATAATGACTGAAAATAAACCACTTAAGAATCAGTGGCAGACAGGAAGGGATGTTGGGGTTGCGCTATGGCCTCAACAGTAAGCTGTGTCATGATATTTTTATTATTGTGTAATAAATGCCTGTTGTTCCCGTGATCAAGTCTGGTGCTCGTCTCAGCGAACAAATAGCGACACCTAGGGACCAATGTAGAATACTACATCCACAAGTTGAATGGTGGTTTTGATGACTCATACTGTATTTGTATTTTAGTTAATTTAGCCCTTTATATGCTTGAAATGCTTAATTTGGGAGGTAGGGAGGAATATTCATATTTTTTTACTAATAATAGGCAGTAGTTAACTAACATTTATTGTTTTTTTACAAAACCGTGATAAAGTGGGGGAGTAAGGTTCAAACAGTGAGGGATGACTTTATAATACTGATGAGCCCTATTTCTGTTATTTCCTTTAGAATAAGCAACGCCACAGTGTACATTTCGGGTCATAAGATCACTTTGGCCATTAAAATACTTAAGTCTGCAAAAAAGATTCAAATCACCATTGGAAAAAGCTCTTGGCCACCTTTTAGAAAACTCTTGGAAGGCAAGTGATGATTCATCTCTTCCCTCTGTGCAGCGTGATAAAGTGCAGTGATGCTCGTATTCATCATCAGAGGACACATCCTGTTATCCTGACTAAATAATGAAAACAGTATCCCATCTCCTCTCATCTGTTTTGTATAAATCAACTTAATGCAGAAACCCATTTAACCCCATTGTGGTGAGTGCGTTCTCCCAGGTGACAGACTTCCATGCCATACATGTGTAACTTTAACACTGCTGATGTGTGAGTATAAAATGATAGTCCGTACGGTTCCAGCCTATAGACGCCAGTAAAGGTGTGTCCCTTTGCCAAGAACACAGACTTGCGATGAATAAACGTTTGGGTTCCATATTGCCTTGCTGTTGCAAAGCACACACTGATGACAAGGCCCGTTTTAAGCCTGTAGGCAGGTGAGAGTTTCACACTTCCAAATGGATTTGGGAGTTAAGTATCAGCTGCACTCAAAAGGTTGCTATACACAGAGATAGGCAGTGTGCATTACTGGGGAAGCGGAGAAGAGAAATTGTGAGACAAGTCAACAAAAGCTTACAGATACTGATGAACTGGGTGCATTGGTGCAGTATCCAGACGACGGAACTGACGCCACAGACCATCTACGACCATCGCCTCTGCAAAAAAAGAAGAAGAAAACAATAAAGTCCTGTTTCCACTAAGTAGTACAGCGGAATCTGACTTAGCTTAGTGGTTCAGCACATTAGAGGTTTTCGGATATAAAGTAGGTCCTTTTGGGGATAGAGAATTGACACTTCACTTCACTTCACCGGTTTACATTAAAGTTTTTGGCATGCTAGCCTTGCCAAGCAAGAACCCAGCAGACGTTGGTGCAGATTTTAATAAAGATAAATTAGTGATATTATTTTATTTGTCATCATGCATTGGGCCCAAGTGGGGACACCAGATCCATCTTAGTGAGCTGACATGAAAAAAAGCACCGACTTTGTAATGCCTATTACTGCCACCGACAGGAATGGAGGGGAACCTGTTGATGTAAATCTTTTCATTGTGCAAACGTGTTTACACTACAATCTATTCGACAAGGACATTAGGTTGTGATATTCACGTCATGTCAACATGTCCAAGTACTTTTATAGTGTTCTGTGCTTACACATTAGTCCAGGTAAAATCCAGACTATTGCACTACGGGGTACAGAACTCTATGAGGGCACACATCCTATTAGACTTTGTATACAGTGTCCCATTCCTCCTCTTCGTCGACTTCACTGGCACGTCACACTATTAACACAGTGATGGCAGCTATTGCCATCCTGCCCACACATGCCAGGAAGTACAAGCAACATCAGTGGTGCCGTGGCCAGCTGAATTTAAACACTTGGTGTGTTATAACTGTTCTTTTCACCTTGGCCTTGCAAATGCCTACTAAAATCAATCCATCCAATGGATAAAAAAACTGCAAGAAACCGAGATAGAAGAAGAACAGCCATTTCTGATGGTGTCTTACCTCTCACTGCGGGCCAGATGGCTTCACAGAGGCAGGAAGACGGCACAAATGGAGCAGGCGATGGGGAGAGAGAGAGAGAGAGAGAGAGAGAGAGAGAGAAACAGTGTGAGGAACAAAGTAAACACTGCTTAATGAGAATGACAGAACAAGTCTGTCTGTCACGCTCCAGTTTGCTTGTCACCCTTTTCAACTGAACACCTGCCAGGCTGGTCTCTGCCTCGACGCAGCAACATTCCCTTCAGAACTCTACACTATACGAACATAAACTCTCAGAACCACTACAAAAATATGAGTGAGCTTCCACCCCCCCGTGTGTCCAGTGTGTCTCTCAAAGGACATGGCCCACTTTCTGTCACTGATTCAATTCATGATGACAAGGATAGTCAAAGGCTTCCTCACACAAATAAGCTCACTAAATAGGAGGTGACACGACAATTTGAATAGAACAGAATACTGTTCACATATCAAACATATGGAATATTTAACATGGAATGTGTCCTTTGTCACATGGTGTCAATGCATGGAGGTAAAAAAAATATTATTATCCAAGTATAAAAAGGGACAATAATCATTCTGTAAGGTTCTCTACAACATTTTCCTTCAGGTTTTTGTTTGCATGGCAAAATAATTGGGTCACTCGTGCGAATGACAGCCAGTGGCGCTACCAAAACTGCACTCACAGCATCTGTTTGCACGTTGGCAGCCTATGAAGTCTCAGCAAATATAGATGGGTCATACTGTACATGCTCATGCAAAGTAACTCAATTCAGGCTCCAGCGTATGGTGCAATATGCCGTACTGCGATGCCACATCAAAGCCCCAGTCAGAACTCGGAAACTGAATCATGAATCATGTGCAATAAAAGTAGGGAGTTGCTGCTGCAAGACCGTGGAAAAACAGGGTGCACAAAGGTAACTTTTTATGGGATATTTAGAGGTTCTAATGATTCAAACATGAACATTTCTGTTATGTAGGAGGACACTGAAGTTCAATGACACAAAAAAATACAACTCCACACCGTCTCCAACACTAATGTGTTGCCTGACATCCATGCTCCTCGAGCTCCCTCGTATATTGCATTAAGTATCCTAAACAGGGAAAGATGTGCAGTTTCCACCATGATCACACCAGCACCAGCCAAAATGAGTGTTTGCACCGACTTGCAGCTCTGCCCAAAACCCATGACCAGCAAGTGGCCCTGAGGCCTTTCAGCTGCTTTTGCTGCTTTTCTGTGGGCTTGTTTCCATTACGGTTGGGCCCCATTATTATGCCATTAAGTTTTCTCATAAAACATAATATTGGTGCTGTTTTCCAAAGTAGGATTGATAATGGCCGCCCCTGGACAAATTGGCATTCCTGCTCACTTGAACTTGAATTTAGTTAGTTGCATGTTTTGGAGCAATACGAGTACATGGGAAACAAATTGCTCAATAACTTTTTTTAGAGCAAAATAAGAAGTGCACGGTCCATGAGTGGTTAGCGCGCAGGCCTCACAGCTAGGAGACCCATGTTCAATTCCACCCTCGGCCATCTCTGTTTGGAGTTTGTATGTTCACCCTGTGCATGCGTGCATTTTCTCCGGGTACTCCGGTTTCCTCCCACATTCCAAAAACATGCTAGGTTAATTGGCCACTCCAAATTGTCCATAGGTATGAATGCGAGTGTGAATGTTTGTCTGTCTATATGTGCCCTGTGATTGGCTGGCGACCAGCACCAAGACAGCTGTAATAGGCTGCAGCACCCCCGCAACCCTCGTGAGGACGAGCGGTAGAAAATGAATGAATTAATAAATTAACAGAATTGCTTTTTCAACTGTTCAGGGCTCGGACCTAACACATACCCTCTGGCTTGAAAGGCAGCAGCTGTACCATTACACCACCAGGCCATTGGCCAAGTTTTCAACTTAGGTCTCACGGCAGCAATCTTTTGCACATTTACAGAGAATAAGAAATCTAAAAGAAAAAGACATCAGTAGTAAGGCAGAGGTAATTTCTTACCTGCGGGCGAACTGGAAGTTGGCAGAGCTGCTGGCAGACACATTTCTAGGACTTTCTGAAGGGCTGCTACCAGCTGAAGAAATAACACCAACTTGGTTGTTACTCTAGTAAAACCATGCAGTTATGAGCTGAGTCCTCTGTATTGTTTTTAAAAAGTTGATTTCGCTGTTATTATAATTTAGTGATTGTTAAACTAACCCATTGGCAGTGTCAATGAAAACCGAGTAATATTATCTCTCCATTGGCTGTTCCTGATTTGAGAGTTGTCCACAACACATCTAGTGAGCCTGTGCCCAGAAATAATCGCACACAGATCTCAGCTGACACGCAACAGCAAGCACAAAAACACACAAGTACCTGTGGCAAGTGGGAGAGGTGAAAGCGGTCGTGAGAGTGTGGGCGAAGGGGTCCCGACCGCCAAACTCCTTCTCTTGTTGTTACGGGCACTGTGAGAGGAGGAAAACAAACTTAAGAGCAAAAACATTTGCTTATGCAATGTATTTCCACAAACACAATCTGCATGTTTCCCGATGTGTGCGTGTATGCAAATAAGCCACAAATCTAATTATCAACAATGTGACACACAATTCATGATTCCCACTTTTCAGTGGCAGGCATGTCTGGAAGTTTCTAAGTAAGAGGAATGGACCCGCTGACTCCCATGATGTAACCGTGCACAGTCTCTATCCCAGGAAGATCAATCCCCCCCGGATATTGCCTTTGAAATTCCGCTACTCTCTACGCACACATGCTTAACTCTGATGAAGTATGATGATGACCACGTGTTATATATGCTGTTATATATGCTCTCACATGACGACAATGCCTCAATCATTTTAGTTTCATCCGAGAGCTACTGATGGCACCTCTCTGTACCTTTCTAATGGCAACCTAAAATAATTAAAGGCGAGGAAAACATCAATAGTTCCTGACATTTCTGGGTCACCACTGAAGCAGATTCACACACTTACAGTATATCTTGATGCAAACGACTGAAAAAGACTAAAACAGACAGAGGTGAACACAGCTAGACAGACGAGCTGATATGTGTTTGATTCTGAAAAATCTGCAAACGTTCATTCTTAGGAAGTAAATGCATGTGTTGTATTAAAGAAAATACTTTTTCAGTATTTTGGCCATGATCCATAATCCCTATGTGAGACAAGAACACGCCTTTTCTGTGACTACTGGATAGCCGCCTCATGATGTCAGGTTTTCACTACAGCCTGGGTCAGAATCGGTTGTACGGGCTACTACGGACAGACTATGTGCAAAACAACACAAGAAATGCGCAGAGGGCGCACATATGACAAGCCATAGACTGGTTCGTTGAGGTTCGTTGTCATGGAAAAACAATACACTGGACTGCATATCTCTCAACAGGAACTAGTAATATGACAGTACTTGAAATTGTTGTATTTACATTTCATATGTTCAGTCTTCTGAACTTATTACAAAACATGTTTTTCTTTGTATTTGTACGGCTATCCAAGGGTGCATTCATACTTGGGCTGTGTTCACACTATTTTTTTTTTTTATGCGGTTGTTCATATGACCTAAAACATGTCACGAAAGCATCGAGGAAGTAACATCCATGCCTAAAAGCATGACATCACATTTATGTATTTCCGTGTGTTCACATAAGTAAAGAATGCTGTACTGTGTGCTCTCCTAAACGTGTTGGGGGGAAATTTGAAGGATTTGGCGTTGGCTACCCCAAGGAGAACGGGTCGGATAATAGAAATATTCACACTAGGCAATTAGTACACAACTGCACTCTACTAAATAGCAATGAACCTATTAATTGATCTAGTTTTGATTGAGCCGCATTCCAACCATGATAATAAACAGATTTATATCCAAACAGCTCTCTGACAATGTCACTGGAGCCTGAGCATCATTATTTTGAGATGTGTTCATTTTTACAGTGATTTTATTGTGTCTCATTAAAGTCTTCAGAAGTGGCTGGTGAGGGTATGTCATCTTAAACAATTAGTCTGTAAATATAAATACACGCAGGAACACTACTATGTTTCACGTCTAAATTAGGACATGGAGGGAGATAGGGCTCTTATAACCTATGATGGTTAGAGGGCATGCAGAGCACATTTACAGTTACAGTACACACTACTATGGAAGAGCTAATTCAATCCCTCTGACAAAGTGAAACCCATCGACAAAAGCATACATGATCCCATCGGGGTATCGATCCGCCCTGGTACTTTGTGTGGTTTTATGCGACAGATGGATGCAAGATGATGCACAAAAAACACACAAGACTTTGGCAGTGGCCACGTTTCCCTGTCTGAACAATAAGTAGGGCGTTTGCAACAGACATATTCACCATCACTATAGGCTATCTCGGCTAACTCTATGGTATTATCACGCCTGATAATGTCAGTAAACAATGTGCTAACTCCCTTTGAATGTTGTGGCTCGAATGGATCCACGTTTACCTTGCGCAAACTTAGCAAGCTTAATCGTTGAGCTGACAAGTTAAAGCCAGACAGACGTTTTTGTGTCTACAGCAGCCACCATAGACAGCTAGTAGCATACATCGATGATGATTTAATGCAATAACAAGCCGTGTTGTCGTTACCCTCTGGATCTCTTCATCATGGCCCCGGTTACAAAACTAGTTTTGTAGCTCGGCAGCACCGTCCAGTAATGGTTTTGGTCAGACATGGTGATCGATGAAGCCAATCCAGGTGTGGAAGGTGTCCTCTACATGTCAAATAGTTTCCCCGGTGTAGCTTTGCTAGAGTCAGTTAGCTTAGCTTAGCCCACAGCCTCCGATGGAAGCAACTCCATTCAGCTTCGGTAAAAACTGACCCCAGACCCACGGCTCGCCAGCTCGACAATAACGAGCGGCTTCTACGGCCATGTCCGTCGCTCTACTAGCTAGCCCTATCACCAGTTACGTTTCTTTAAAAAGCCCGTCTTCCACAGTGCGAGACATTGCCGACTGATAGCTGCGACAAAAAATAACAGTGAGAAAAACTTTCCAGTCAGTCAGTCACAGGCTCAGCAGCGACGGACAGCGCATGCGCACTGCCTTGCTACTTAGAGGGAGGAGGAAATAGCGTTGCATTTAAGTGCTGCCACAAAAACATGGGAAAAAACAGGCCAGAAGATAACGAACCATTTAAAACAGAAAAAATAATAATTGGGCCACAATGATGACGGTGATAATGTAAAGAATATGGCCTCATATATCCAAAGTATATGTTTAGGAGCATTATTATTTAACATGCAGGGTATCTAACGTATCTAATCGGGTGTGTGGCTTTACCAGAATTCAATAATGTTACATTTGTCTCCAACAGATGTCCTTTCATCTGATTTTTTTTTCTATTTTTAGTTAGCAGTGTAAAATATCGTTTCTTTTACAGGGACAGGGTGTTACATATAGATTAATATCACAGTATCACAATATCACAGTAGCAGTTGCCAGCTGCATTGGAAAGTACAATTGGTCCAACCCTCAATAATAAATCTTTCCACCAATCAATTTCCTACAGTTCTAGCTTATGAATGTCATTACATGACAAATATGTATAACAAACCCACATACTGAATACTGTTTTTCTCATTGAAAAGAGAGCATTCCTCATTTTGTTTACTTCCAGAACACTTGTCATTTGTGTCCTACATTTAGAGACCTGTTATCTTAAATTACCTCTGAGTCACAGGGTGAAAATAACCCTAACCCTCTTGTAAAAACAGTGCAATCCATGGATAAACGGACAACAGACGACAGGCACCTGCATGATCTGGTTTGGAGGAGAATGACGTTGATGTCACTTACACAGTTCCCCGACGTGGAAGACTCAGCTCTTTCTAGAATAAAGAAAATTGAGAAAACCAATAAGGGATATGCAAGGCAAACGCTGGTTTAGTGTGTCAGTTATAGCTTCAGACATGCAGTGAGCTGCACCATGTTAATGTTTAAAAAAAAACGAGATTTTCTTAATTACATTTTTACCATTTTTTGGACCCTGTAGACATGAAATAGCACCCTTATACTCACCTGCATACTCATCATTCTTTGTTTACAACACATTTCTCAAAGCTACTGAGCTAAGCTAACTAGTTAGCCTCTCCAATTTACTTATTCTTAAAGTTTGGAGGGGGGAACTACAAAGTAAGAAGTAGGGCTAGGCGATGTATCAATATTTTTAAAATATCAATATTTCTTTTAAGCATGACATGAAAAACAAGTATATCGTTCATGCAGATATAGACTGGATTTGACACAGAGGTCTCATGTTTCAAAATGGCGCCGCCCAAGTGCAAGCTAGTTACAGCAGCTCCATGTCTTCTGTGGCATTGTTAGTGTTAAATAGTGTTTTAGTGATGACTTTCTTATTGTTTTTGTGCCATACCGATCCCTTAAGCAAGTGTGCAGCTATGGATGTTCATCTTGTTACGTTTGTAGCTTGCCTCTTGCTCCATTGTTTACACTCAGGAGCAGCTGTTAGCTTTGAGCACCCCTTCGCGATCGTAGCAAGTGGGAGTAAACGGCAAAAACGACTGTATAAAAATGGTATCAAACATATTTACCGTCCGTCGTCATGGGGAACGTGAGAGGGAAGCGCTAACGGTGCTACCCCGGCTACTGTGGGGGAACATTAGATTAACTTAATGTTGTGAGACATTTACTATTATATTACTATTATACAAGATTACCTTCACACTGCATGGATTCAGCTATGGCATTTCCGATAGTTCTCCTCCCTGTCCTCTCCCATTCCATGTGGAAGTGGTAAGCTTTTGGCTTCTTACTTTGTCTTTCTTAAGTTTAGAATACATAAATTCGATCATATATCCATTTTGTAGTTTTGTTTGAATGTGAGAAGCAAGTATAGCCAGACACACCTCACAATTTATCCTGTCAACAGTCACATGATCAATAAACGCGACTGAGCTTGTTCCATTAGCATCAATGCCCACAGCCTCCGCCGTGATTGAGATGTGGTGTTTTTGGGGTTAAATCCATCCATACGTTCCACACCACTTGTCCCTACTAGTGTCAGGGCTGAGCTGGAGAGGCTGAGTTTGCCAGCCAATGACACATCCTGTATAGACAAACAAACATTCACACTCACATTCACACCTATGGTCAATTTACTCTCCAATTAGCCAAACATGGATGTTTTTGGGAGGTGGCAGCAAGCCTGGGTACCTGGGAAAAAGCCATGCACGCAGCAGGAGAAGATGCAAACTCCACACAGAGATACCCAAACGGACATCTGACTGTGAAGCCAGCATGCAAATCCCTTTTCCACATTTTTATTTTAAAACTCAAAAAACTCATTCCAAAACCATTCAAAATTCTCATTTTTGGATGGCTTCCTACTAAGGCCATGTCTACATAAATATGGATATTTTCAAAAAACCCACATCTGCCCCTCTGTGGTGTCAACAAGGTGCCATGCGGATTCCAAAGTC
Source organism: Doryrhamphus excisus (assembly GCF_037039965.1). Classification (NCBI taxonomy): domain Eukaryota; kingdom Metazoa; phylum Chordata; class Actinopteri; order Syngnathiformes; family Syngnathidae; genus Doryrhamphus; species Doryrhamphus excisus. Next base: position 21,038,095 of record NC_136362.1, read on the forward strand.
ATGGACCATTAAGGCAATTTTAACCAATCAGAGTCACCGATGACGTCATTTCTACCGACGAACCAAAACAAACATGGTGACGCACGGGGCAAGTTACATGTGGACTGCTAGTGAAGTTGCATTGCTTCACATTTGACAGCAAAATGTATTGAATATTAAATAGAAAATGGATGAAACATGTTCTTTATTAAAATGTAGCATATGTTGATTATCACGACAATGCTGTGACGAAATAGGTTAGTGAAAGTTGTCCCAAATTCATATGAATACAGAAACAGATACTTTATTCATGTACGAGAGAAAATACACAGTTTTTCAGCGGGGGCGTCAACAGCAGCAGCGACATCTTCCGAAGCCCACAATCGCACCTTTGTTGTCAACGTCAAGCGACTGTAAGCGTATGTTTACTCTTACACACACAAAAAGTCATTTCAGCATGCTTGAAAGCTGCGAGGTTATGTGTGTCCTTGCACACATTTATTTATTTTTATGTTGACATAATGGTATAAAAATTGTTATGTCATCCGTCAGCAACAAGCCAAAACCTCTGTTTTTGCCATCCACTTTTCTGACCTACACGCGGCCTGCGGGCCACTAGTTTGAGGCCCCCGCCTTGATATGAAAGTTTAATGTTAGTGCGGCCCGCGCAAGTTTGATATGGATGCTGTATGGTATCATGTACCCAGAAAAAATGATTACGTTTGATTAATGTTCATGTTAAAGGTTAAATAACTGTTAATAGTTATCCTCCCTATCCGTGTGGAAGTGGTAAGTTTTTGGCTATTTAAGTTTAAAGGAAATAACTTGAAGGCTACCATTTAGGTCGCTAGCTCTCTAGTTTGCGAGTTAGCATGTGTCTCAAGACCCTGCAGTTGCACAATATGTTGTAAGATGAAAAATAAATAAACAAATCAAAAATAAAGAAAATCAATCAATCAGTAATAAATAAATATAATAATAATAATAAAACGGCAAATAATAAAAACTTGACAAACCACATATAGTTGGTGGGTAGACAAATGATTTTTTTCAGATTAAAATGAACAAAGCATTATTAGAGCCCTGTAGACATGACAAAACACGACTATAGTCACATTTATACTCTTTTTATTTACAACATATTGCGCAACTGCAGGGTCTTGAGACACATGCTAACTAAACTCGAGAGCTAGCGACCTAAACAGTAGCCTTCAAGTTATTTCCTTTAAACTTAAATAGCCACTTAAATACCACTTCCACACGGATAGGGAGGATAACTATTAACAGTTTAATTTAACCTTTAACATGAACATTAATCAAACGTAATATTTTTTTCTGGGTACATGATACCATACAGCATCCATATCAAACTTGCGCGGGCCGCACTAACATTAAACTTTCATATCAAGGCGGGGGCCACAAACTAGTGTCCTGCGGGCCACATTTGGCCCACGGGCCGCTTGTTTGAGACCTCTGTTCTAAGCGCTCTGGAGTGTGACGAACCACAGCAAAGTGGGTGTGCCCGGAGGCGGGCCGTGGGTGTATTTAATGAAAACAGACCGTTTTCACGGGAAGCATGAAATGCAAAGAAATACAGTTGAGTAGAAGAACTAGAAAACGTTCTCTGCCGGTTATTGTATGTAGCTGCTTTATAGGAGTCCACAATTCAATACAAAGGGCCGAAAAATTTTAGCATCCCCTTTAAGGACAAAACCTCTGGATGAGAGACCAAAACACGTAGAAAAATATGCGTATTCGTATGGACATGGCCTAAGTCTAATCTGGCTTTCCCGTTTTTCCAGCGTTACCTTCTGTGTTTACTTTCACATCGGTATATGATTTTCACAATGACATGCCTAGAGTTATTCATTGTTTTATTTTGAAATTTAAATAATGCATCAGAAGTTATTGTGATATACTGTATTAATTACTCTCACTCAGTTTCATTGCAAGCCGCCTGATTTACGTGGAAGTGCATGCAAATGTCATTCGCTGCAGCCTGGCCTTGTTCCTTGCATGACAAATGGCTTGTGATTCAATGGGAATACAGTCCAAGTCTTCAGTGGGTCATGTTGAACATGTGCTTGACAGGAAGATGTGATGCCAGTCTGGATAGCATTGTTTTCCACTTGAAATATTACACCTTTTTATTGCCATACTGCATGACTCCCAATGAGACTGTATGCTGTATTGGACTTCTCATTCCCATCACCACCTCCAGTTTGGAGTTTTCAAGTGAATTCCTAACAATGGGTTTTTGCTGCACACAATACAGTATAGGGTACTTCATTACTCCGTCGTAGAAAACTAAACATGGCACCAAGGAGAAGATAAAGGAGGTGTTCCTGCGCCTGTCACCAAGGCAACCACATTTACAAAGCGTTGAAACGAGATGCTCCAAAATAAACACGCAAGATAAACACATGAATGACTTCAATGAGGGGGGCTACACCCAATGTAGATCCTCAAAATATCTCACAATAACACCGACGGCTCGTCATCATCGTCATTAGCCTGGAAACAGTGTCGTGTAGTGTTTGTTTACCTGTAGCCCACGTCGTCTGAGGATATTCGGTTCATCCATTGTTAAAGACAATAAAAAAAAACATCAGCACTCCAAAGCGGTTTCTTGCTCAGTCAAGCCATCCTGCACTGAAATGCACCCGGATAAAGTGCTCCTCCTCACCGCTCCCGCACCTCCACATCCTGTGGATGTTTCTCCTCAGCAGGTTTCACCACCGGCCCAGTCCAGGGAAGGCGCTCGCTTCAGCCGCTTGATCACACGGCACGAAGGGAGGCGAGGCGAGTGGGTTGATTATCAATTATTGACAGCCTTAATTGAGGCGATGTTTTGATGTTTAGGTAATAGGTAACCCAGCTGACACAACATGTGCCGATTATGACTTGAGTATCGGCATCGCCAATCGAGTGCAGATCCGCCATAAGACCATCAAGAACGGTCAACAATTGTGAAGCTGCGCGACTGATCCGCATCTGTTGGCGCCCAGCGGCACCAGCGTCCGCTTCTTTGTTTTGTTTCTCTCAAACCACAAGGCTTTGCCTCTTGCCATATATCACAAGATCATTCATACACACGAGATGTGAGGCTCTCTTTGTTCTTCCTAAGCAACTCCCTATCCATGGAATCACCTCTATGTACATGTGGGTTGAAACTTTCACTTGTGGGGAAAAAATATGTAAATCCATGTGCTTCTGCAGGACACTCAACCTACACTCCTCCTGTTCCACAAAGAAACTATTTTGTGGATTATATTTGGTCATTTATGCCTTTAAATTAGCAGGTTGTGCTGCTCCTGAAGTCTACTGTTGACTAATGATGTTCTGTTTTGGGTGGTTGTCACGTCTGGATGGCTAAGGGGTCTCAAACTCAATTTACTTGGGGGCCACTGGAGCTCTGGTCTGGGTGAGACTGGGCCGCATCAGGTTTTCCAAAAAAAACGCATTTATTAAAAACAAATTTTTTTTTTAAAACGTCGCTTTGGTTCCAATTTTCTACAAGAAAAGCTCTGATAAAACATTCCACTGTTCTCAAATATCTTACTTTTTATTTTTCTACACAAAATAAGATGAAAAATAAATAAACAAATCAAGAATAAAGAAAATCAATCAATCAGTAATAAATAAATATAATAATAATAAAACAGCAAATAATAAAAACTTAAGAAACCACATATAGTTGGTGGGTAGACAAATTATTTTTTTCAGATTAAAATCAAAAGCATTATTAGAGCCCTGTAGACATATTGCGCAACTGCAGGGTCTTGAGACATATGCTAACTCGCAAACTAGAGAGCTAGCGACCTAAACGGTAGCCTTCAAGTTATTTCCTTTAAACTTAAATAGCCAAAAACTTACCACTTCCACACGGATAGGGAGGATAACTATTAACAGTTATTTAACCTTTAACATGAACATTAATCAAACGTAATAATTTTTTCTGGGTACATGATACCATACAGCATCCATATCAAACTTGCGCGGGCCGCACTAACATTAAACTTTCATATCAAGGCGGGGGCCTCAAACTAGTGTCCTGCGGGCCACATTTGGCCCGCGGGCTGCGTATTTGAGACCCCTGCTATATGATGTTGTTGATGTTGTGATGTTGCAGCTCAATCCACCTCTTAATACCACAATTATGTAAACCATCGACAGTATACAAAAATGCAATATAACAATGCATGGTCGTACTGCATTGGGGAGTAATATTACCATTACTATACAGCAAGAGACCCAGTAAACCCTGTATCTTCAAATACATCATTTCTTAACTCCAACACTCTACGCTGCAGCATCATCTAAAGCAGTTCAGAATCTGTTTTTATCTGTTAACTACCGATGTCGGTATCAGATTTTTTTCCCGATCATGAAAAACAATATTTAAAAAATGCTCTGCGCAACTTGTACTGTATGTGTTCATTTCACTACAGGAGATATGTCATGTTACAAATATCGTTATCGGCTGATAACGGTACTGACCAAAAAGCCAAAATTGGACATGCCTAATATTGGTATACTCTCGCTTAATTGTTCATTGAATGCATGCGTGGGTTTTCTCCGGGTACTCCGGTTTCCTCCCACATTCCAAAAACATGCTAGGTTAATTGGCCACTCCAAATTGTCCATAGGTATGAATGTGAGTGTGAATGGTTGTTTGTCTATATGTGCCCTGTGATTGGCTGGCCACCAGTCCAGGGTGTACCCCGTTCCTCGCCCGAAGACAGCTGGGATAGGCTCCAGCACCCCCCTCCACCGACCCTCGTGAGGATAAGCGGTAAATGAAAATGAATGAATGCTGCACTCTTCCTGTGATGATGCGTTCAAGCACACTGGCAACTTTGAGTGTTAAGGCACAGGCTTTTACAGATCAACCAATCAGAGGGACGGAAAAATACTGACGTTATTGTACCCTAGTAGCTCGACCAGCCCCATTGCGAATAGTGTTTAAGTGACATGGGCCAGCACTCTGGATTCTGAAGGCCCTGGGCAGATAACATTGACATTGCAACACATAGAAGCTGCAATATGATTGGATATGCACATTCATACATTACAAAATGAAGATACATAATAGACCATTGGGACTAAATTCATGGAATTTAATGGAACAAATAGAAGGATTAAGTCGTAAATGTAGATGTAAATGTAGTGTTTACGCTAGCAGACAAGGCTAACGGCACACCACTGCAAAATCTGCAAATTGAGTAAGGACCTCAAACAATGCACAACGATGAGGCAATTCAAGAAACAATACAAGCAGTTGATGTTTGCTAAATACAAGGATGAAGAGTCTTGAACCAGTCATGATGTGCTATATATATCACTATATTGACACTTACTATGGTACCCATTATGGCATTGGATGCTCATATCACCTCCTACTTTGGTACGAGATGCATTATTAAAAAAAAAATAAAAAGAAGAAGAAAAAACCTTAAACTGTATTATGGAAAGCAGGAAGTGAACAAATGTAACAGTTACTGATTGTAAAAGTACCAGATGGAGGGGTAGGATTTAATAAGCTTTGCTTCTTCCTACTCCCTTTGGACATGTGGAACTGGGAACTGATTATGGGATGCACTCAATTGGAATCTGATGCATGTTCAAATGAAATAAAACCATTACCATTACCATTACCATACAAAAATCTGCAAGTAGCATTGGGATGATTTCCTACTAATTGACTGGTTTCATGTAGACTAATCTCGGGTAAGCTCTGGCAAGGCTCAAGTCAATGGAGTCATCTTAAGGTCATCTTTAATAAAGCAATAAGTAGCCTGCAAAATAACATTGTATCTCAGATAATTGCCTTAAGTAACCCGCCTGGTATTACACAGTCCCAAACAAACACAAAGTAACAAACACAAGTAGTGATTTCAAAGCAAAATGTGTTAGAGGCCACTAGAGGGCGTTGTAGTGATGCATATTTATGTTCTAACAGATAGTCCTCACATGGCCTTTTTATGTCAGACAAGTGACTTGACAGTGTCGAAACATGAAATGATTTATTATTATTCAAGTAAGGCATAATAATTGATGAAGCTACCATTTTTTTTAATCGTTATGATACCTAAACCACCACCGTAAAGTGAAATGTAAAGCTATTGAATACCATATGCAACACTAATATGCTGTGTTTGTGTTCCTCTTTTTCTGTAATACCTTTAATTTACCGAATATGTAACTATTGCAGGACAAACTTCATGATTGCATGTACCTGTATGTGTGACTCACAAAACACCTTTCACACACTTGCAAGATTGTATTGCCTGATGATTGCTCCATTACCTCCATGACTCACCTCTTGGAAATTCACACACACACACACACACACACACACACACACACACACATGCATGCACAAACACACATATACACACGTACGGGAAAGTATATATCGTCTTCCTTTAGGCCGACACCAACCTCGTTCTTTGTTTTGGCTTTTTTCTATCTTGTTTTGGCTTGCTTGTAATCATTTAAACCCGGGACGTCACCTCCTCACAGGTTGGCTTTGGCTTTAATGATGCAACGATGATTTCACTCTAATACGTTTTTTATCCTATTATTGAAATGATTTCTATTGCTTGAGGAAAATGGCCGCACCCTAAATTTGTGTCTGCTCAACATTGCTTTCACCTAGGCTGGTATTTTTCTTATAAAGCTTGCCAGAGTGTTTGCTGGGTGTCTATAAATAGTGTGAAAAAGTGTTTGCCCCCCCCCACACTGATTTCTTTGTCACACTTAAATGTTTCAGATCATCAAACAAATGTAAATATTAGTCAACGACAACCCAACTGAACACAAAATGCAGTTTTTAAAATCAGGTTTTTATTATTAAGGGAGAAGAAATCCAAACCTACATGGCCCTGTGTGAAAAAGTGATTGCCCCCTAAAGCGGCACCCTTAGCAGCAACGACTGCAATCAAGTGTTAACTTGCAATGAGTGTCTTACTGTGCTGGGGAGGAATTGTGACCCACTCATCTTTGCAGAATCTTTGCATTCAGTCACACATTCATTCTCATAAAAATCTCATAAAAATCTCATAAAAATCTCATAAAAATCTCATAAAAATCTCATAAAAATCTCATAAAAATCTCATAAAAATCTCATAAAAATCTTATTAAAATCTCATAACAATCTCATTAAAATCTCATAAAAATCTCATAAAATCTCATAAAAATCTCATTAAAATATTTTCTTGTTTAGTTGTATTTCAAGTATGTGCCAAGGACCAATTACAAATTAGCAGCGGACTGTAAATTTCCCCAGGCCGCACTTTGGGCACCCCTGTTGTAACTACAATGTTTAACGTTATTAGAGCCCTCATATTACCCGATATAATTCACATAAGTGCAAAACTAACTTGTTCCCCTGGGGAGTTGAGTGCTGGGGGGACAGAGTATGCCATGTTTTCACGAGGGATTTTTTTTAGGGATTATTGTGCCTGTTGTGGTATTGTTCAAATCTGCAATAAACGCCTGTTGTTCTGGCGATCAAGTAGCGTTACTAACATAACTAACATAACATAGTTTGATGCCTCACATTTATGGTGGTGTGATGTTTCCATGCACACACATAGCTGACATTTTTTTTGACTTGAACGCTATTCAAGACTAAACATCATCCTAATTATAAAAACAGAAATCATTTAATAATAATGATAGGAGATTTTTCCCACAATCTGGTTTTCTCTGTGAATGCTGCATAGTAAATTGGTTCCCAAAAGGAGGCACTAGTGCCCCTGGGGTTGAATGAAGACACTCTTGTGTCACTCTTCTTCCAGCAATCAATAAAAACCCTGGAGGATTAGATTTCTTATAGTTTACTAGAAGTAGCTGTATGTTGTTATTTGTTTATATGACAAATTACCCAAGTGAATGTTGTGTCTTCATTTTTTGTTCTCATTTTGAACCTAAAATGGTTCCAAATATTCAAGGAGTCACTACAAACTTCATGGAAGAAGTCTTGCCCCATCGGAAGCTCACCTGACCTGACCAAGGGGCGTGGCAACGCAGAAACTCTATAAATGAAAGCATGCCAAGAATTTCATTAACAACATTGAGAACGCTCATCCACGCAGCTCCAGCGCTCCCAGACCAAAGCCACCATGTTCAGATTATACACATTCATCTCCTCCTTGCTGCTCCTGCTCTCGTTCGCTAGCTTAGGGGAAGGTTGGCCTCACCGAGCCCGGGAGGGCACTCTTGATGTGGACACTCTAGTGGAGGCAGTCAAGATGGGAATCCTTAACTCCCTTGGTATGGACAAGGAGCCTCAGCTCACGCAGAAGGTCTCGGATGAAGAACTGAGCAGGATGTATCAGCTCTACTGGGACAAACTGGGGGAGATGAGGGGAAATTCCACCCGGCCGGTGAGGACAACCATGTCGACTGTGCTTTTTCCAGCTGCAGGTGAGAGATTAGTCGGAGTACCAGTAGTATCTCATGACTGACACACCTACAGCGCTGGTGGCGTAGAGTGACACGGAGTGAAAGGATTGTGTGAGTGGGAGTAGGAAGGAATGTTTGATGCAGAGTTCATTCAAGAAATCTAACCGGCGCATGCAGACAAAGGCTGAATAACGCAAACACTTTCCTTCTTGCATTTACCAAGCATGACAGGCACACCTTATGGAACCTCTCTGACTTCTATGTTGTTGTGTTTCAAGTAACAAGTATAAAGACAAGTCAAACAAACACGAAATAAAACAAAAATAAAGTAAAACTACTCACATTCTGAATAATACTTCACTGGTATGATATTACTAAGCCTTGAATTGCACAGACATACACCGGAGTTTTCTGTATGATTTAGTTTTTTGGTTGAAAATGTATGACAAATATTACCAAAAAAAAAAAAAAAAACAGGTCCATATCAAGCACTGAAGTTACTACATCAAAAAAAAACCAGAACACTTCTCTGAACTAGACTAACCACCTGGCATGAACATTTGTCAGTCGTAAACTCAGACTTGCTCATTTTCTCGTCCAGTTTAGTTTGAGGAAGAACGTCGCTACGGTTGGCTAAATTGTTCATGTCAATCACGACTTGGCGCTTTGCGCTGGCTAAACATGACCTGCTTCGGTGGTTAGAAAAAAAAAAGGCATATTACCCTACAACAGCCACAATAATCCCGAATAAAAACACAGGCTACCGTTGCTGCAGTAACCCAGGCCAAGCTAAAACTCAACTCTGAACCGTAGAGCGTCACTTCCTGTCTGCCCGCCACTCAGCTCTCCTAGGAGCACAGGTCTTATTTATGTCTTAAATTCCTTATTTACTCTTTTCATGTCTGTTATAAGACTGTAAATGTGACTATAGGGGTGTTAGTTCATGTCTAAAGGGCTCCAATAATGTATTAAGAAGGTCATAATATTCGATTTGATTGGGGTTTGGAGCCAATTAACTTCAATAAACGAGGGTTGAATTGCTTATACATAGATAGTAATGTATCAAAATGCTCCACCACCCCGCCCCCCACCCCCTTTTCATTCAAATGGTCTGTGTGTGGAATATGTTTGGACATCCATGTTTAACTAAAGTCTCACAAGATTTGCTAACATCTCACATGATGACTTTTGAGGCATTTTGGTTCAACTCCAATTTGTACGACTGTACAGGCTCAACTCTTGATATTTCGGATATCACGGTGCTTTATGCTTATAAAATATTTAGTTTTCATGCTAATGCCGCCTGTGTTCCAGTCGCCTTAAAATTGTATTTACAAGGTGCATGCAGCCACATAATAACAGAATATTGCAAACGTTTTATTGCCTCGTTTTGACACTTTCTATGCACTTTCTGTCTACAGTGGCGCCAATAAAAGCACCTCAGAGTGAAGAACAAGCACCGCCCGGTCCACACCCGCAGTGGTACAGAGCTGTTTTCCAAAAGAACCCAAACATCCACATGGAAATGATGCTAACCCGAGCTGAGCTGAAGCTTTCCAGGCGTATCCTCATCCAACCAACACAAGTGAACGTTAAAGTCAAGAGGATGAAGGTGTTGAACTCAACGACATGGACACAAACAGGGTCTCGTGATAACAACACACTCATGCCGCATGCGACGGTGGACATCAGCTCTAAGGTGGCGAAGTGGATAAAAGCAGATGATAAGTCGCTGGTTGTTGATGTAAGAATGGCTGAGGGTGAAGGTGACCCAATACTTTCTCTGGAATTAGACTTCACTCGGTCCAAATCAGCACACGGCGTGAGACTGCCTCGCTCCAACAGGGAGGATGACTGCAACGACCAAGGATGGTGCTGCCGCAAGTCAGCTAACGTGTCATTCAGAGACATCGGCTGGACGGATTGGGTCGTGGCCCCGACGGAGTACACCATGCACTTGTGCGACGGCACCTGCCCGCACAACTACAAGCCTGCCAGCATGCACACGCAAGTGAAGACTCGACTGCACCAGATCATGAAAGACAGGATGCCGCGGCCCTGCTGCGTGCCGGCCTCGTACGAGCCCATGGTCCTCATGCACTACGATAGCAAGGGGAAGTTGAAACTCACACCTTTTAATGACCTAATAGTCAGCAAATGTCACTGTGCCTGAAACTCAATCAAAGTTGATGAGTTTTTCTTAGGATAAAGCATGTTACTGCTGATGTTTTGTTGTTTTGCTTAATGGTTTATTTATTTAAACTTTCTATTTATTGTGTTAAGTCATCTCATATGTGTTGTATTGTCTTACATTTCAGTCATATCAAATTTATCTCTGCTAACCTGTTGCACTTGAATTTACAGTATCACACCTTTCATAATAAAACAACGTCCAGGAAATGAAAGTCTCTCATTGGCTATTTCATGACTAAATTATAGTTGAGTGGTGTATGCAGGTCAGGGTGTATCTGTATTTGACATCAGCTGATTTAGATATGACAACTTCGATATCTGCGACCTTGACCTTGGCAAGGGATGATGTGTACATGATTAGACGTTGACTGTGGAAAAGTTCACTGTGTGCTCTTAATTTAGCAGGAAATTGTGCAAAAAGCTACATGTTACCATCATAGAAAAAAGTCTTAGACGTTTGTTTCGTGTTCATTTTAATGATTTGTAATGCTTTGCTTTGTAATAATCCATGAGTGAAATCGTCCGAACCCTCGTGAGGAAAAGCGGTAAAAAATGAATGAATGAATGAAATCGTCCGATACCGATACCGACACCAATCACTTCCATGCAGTGTAAATGTTTAAATGTACTGTTGGCTATATCAGGGGTCACCAAGGTGTTTTCTTGTGAGAGCTACTTTCACGGCGGCACGGCGGTCGAGTGGTTAGCGCGCAGACCTCACAGCTAGGAGACCAGGTTTTCAATATTTCAGTATTGAACAAAGCAAAATTTGTTCTCAATCAGAAATCACTCCACACTCTTTATTGCTCTCTGGTTCTACCATATCTTACTTATTGTGTGGAAATATGGGATAATAACTATAAAAGCAATCTTCACTCGCTAAATGTACTGCAAAAAAGGTCAGTAAGGATAATTCATAATGCCACCGACAGATTTCTAAAATCACTAATACTTCAACTTGCTAATATAGTTAATATTCAAACAGCTAAAATAAATGTCATCCAATACTTCTCTACAAGAGAGGAGAAATATGATCTCAGGGAAGAAGTACATTTGAAATACTTCTATGCTAGGACTACGTTATGCTAGCCATAGCATTTCTGTATGTGGAATCAAACTATGGAATGGATTGAGTAAGGAAATCAAACAATGCACAACGATGAGCCAATTGAAGAAACAATACAAGCAGTTGATGTTTGCTAAATACAAGGATGAAGAGTCTTGAACCAGTCATGATGTGCTATATATATCACTATATTGACACTTACTATGGTACCCATTATGGCATTGGATGCTCATATCACAGAGTACTTCAGTACAAGGTGCATTATTTAAAAAAAAAACTTAAAAACCTTAAACTGTATTATGGAAAGCAGGAAGTGAACAAATGTAACAGTTAGTGATTGTAAAAGTACCAGATGGAGGGGTAAGATTTAATAAGCTTTGCTTCTTCCTACTCCTTTTGGACATGTGGAACTGGGAACTGATTATGGGATGCACTCAATTGGAATCTGATGCATGTTCAAATGAAATAAAACCATTACCATTACAAAATGGAAAATACTACATCCTCATGGGAATAGAGTGAAGAGTTATCAGCCCATACCGATGTACGTATATATGTATATATATAGTATATATATATATATATATATATATATGACAAATCTCCTGTGGTGGAATGAACACATATGTGTTGTATACAGCATTTTATATTGGTGTGGATGATGGGGGGTCCAACACCGATATCAACCCATATAGCATTTTTATGCTGATATTGGACATTCCAAATGATAATAATAAAAGTTGCTTTGTCATACTTAATCATTCATTTTCATTTTCTACCGCTTTTTCCTCACGAGGGTCGCGGGGGTGCTGGAGCCTATCCCAGCTGTCTTCATTGAGTGGATAAATTCCAGTAGTACCATGACCACAATGTACTCAAAAGCGTTCACACAACCGATCACCAGCCAGCAGAATGAAAGCGCAGCAACAGTTCATTGAGTTCTATGAATGTGGGACAACGTAGACGTCGTCATCTTGCGGGTCCGGTAGAATGGCGAGGTTACAGGCAGGATCGTTGCTGTATATTGCATCATCCGGTGAATCACACTGCAAATACAAATCGTCTTGGAGTATGCAAGGTGGCCTGCGGAGAAACAATAATGTAAACATTGCAAAGCACCAGAAAACACGTGATGACAAATATGAAGTCATCAGTGTGGATTTCCTTTTCCCACTGTGCATCATAAAAATCCAGCAGTCAGTCATCAGTCATCAGCTGATTTGTTTGACTAAAACGGAATTAAGTCAAATGAGGAAATACGCTGTTTCTTCATTGGTTTCCGTTCTCTTCTCTTTTTTGTTTACTTCACTTTCATATTTGACATACCACAGTCGGAATTTCCTGAGTGAACATATAAGTGAGTGGAAGAAAAAATTGGCACACCTGCTTTGGGGCCTGATTCCACTTTTCTGGGCGCTCAGGTTTTCATAGATGGGAGTCTGATCGGCCGATGGCGTCCTGATCATACTAGCGTACTCTTTGTCTGGTGTCCCCATACAGTCCTCCTTTTGTTTTTTTCTTTTTCCACGTAGCGACAGAACCCATTTGTTCTTGCTGAATTTGACCAGTAGTACAACAGCTGTGGCCACGAGCGTCAGAAAGAAGAGCGTCAGCCCCACGGCGAGACCGGTTGGGGAGGCGGGGGCTGCGCATGTTGTGGTGCCGTTTCCAGCGACGCAGGTGTTATTGAGTCGCATGACCTGCAGAAAAACAAACCACATTTACTTACAACATTAAAAACAACTGCTCGAGCTGTAGTCTTGGTACCTTGTATGCCCTGGTTTTTGTAGCATTTGGTAATGGTAATGGTAATGGTAATGGTAATGGTAATGGTAATGGTAATGGTAATGGTAATGGTAATGGTAATGGTAATGGTAATGGTAATGGTAATGGTAATGGTAATGGTAATAGTAATGGTAATGGTTTTATTTCATTTGAACATGCATCAGATTCCAATTGAGTGCATCCCATAATCAGCAAAGCTTATTAAATCCTACCCCTCCATATGGTACTTTTACAATCACTAACTGTTACATTTGTTCACTTCCTGCTTTCCTAATATATTTTTTTTTTGTCCTGTACCAAAGTACTCGGTGATATGACCATCCAATGCCATAATGGGTACCATAGTAAGTGTCAATATAGTGATATATATAGAACATCATGACTGGTTCAAGACTCTTCATCCATTTGGGTTTCATACATGGTAAGGCCAAACAATGCACCCAACAAACTAGTCGTTTGTCTGTGTATCATTAACACAGAATCAAATGTCCGACTGAAAAATTTGACTCAATGTTGTTAAAGGGGACCTATTATGCTTTTTCCATTTTTCCGACCTATAAATGTAGTTAGAATGTTGTATTCTCGTGTTAAACGATGCCAACGTTTCAGATAATGAGGTTTTTGCATTTGGAAGTGAGCCCCAAGCAAAGTTTGGGATGGTTCAGAACACTCGGTTTCAGAGGGCGTTGCTAAACTGTTCATTTGTGATGTCACAGAGGAGCTCCCTTATGGGTGTGGCTGTAGGCACAATACGCTCTCTGCCCTCCCTCAAGCTATGCTTCCCCCGCCCCCTCCCAGGCTCTCCTTCCCTGTTTACGAGGCAAGCTAAGGTAAAAGTTATTGGAACATGAACGTGAAATATCAATCAAACTGTTGCTGTAGCCAGAAGCAGTGCGCTATCGCCGGGAAAGGTGCATTAATGTCGGACACGCTATGCGTCCACGCGGCGCCCTCACACCCGGCTTCTGAGCTCCACTGCACCAATGGTGCCTCTGACAAAGAGTGTCCGACAATGAGTGCTCCTCCTCGGGCAGGAGAGGTTGGATGCAGCACCACACGTCCGGCTTCTCCTGAGCTCCACCACACCACTCTGAGTTCATAAACGGTAAGTCTGGGGTCTCCAGCCAGCCAGACACATTTCAATTTCATCAACTCCTATACATTAGAAAGTGGGGTTTGTTCGTCGTTAGGAAGCACTTTGGCCGTGTGACCAATCATAGCGGAGTGGGGGTGCCCAGAGGCGGGCCGTGGGTGGAATAAATTAACAGACCGTTTTGGCAGGAAGCACAAATTCAAGGAAATACAGCTGGAATAGGTGCAGATTCTGGAAGATCTAGAATGTTTTCTGCTCTACAGGAGTCCACAACTCAATAGAAAGGGTTACGTACTTTGGTACGAGGTGCATTATTAAAAATTTTTTTTTTATAACTTTTACCTTAGCTTGCCTCGTAAACAGGGAAGGAGAGCCTGGGAGGGGGCGGGGGAAGCATAGCTTGAGGGAGAGCAGAGAACGTATTGCGCCTACAACCACGCCCATAAGGGAGCCGGCTCCTCTGTGACATCACAAATGAACAGTTTAGCAACGCCCTCTGAAACCGAGTGTTCTGAACCATCCCAAACTTTGTTTAGGGCTCACTTCCAAATGCGAAAACCTCATTATCTGAAACGTTGGCATCGTTTAACACGAGAATACAACATTCTAACTACATTTATAGGTCAGAAAAATGGAAAAAGCATAATAGGTCCCCTTTAACAACATTGAGTCTCATTTTTCAGTCGGATATTTGATTCTGTGTTAATGATACACAGGCAAACGACTAGTTTGTTGGGTGCATTGTTTGGCCTTACCATGTATGAAACCAGTCATGATGTGCTATATATATCACTATATATATATATATATATATATATATATATATATATATATATATATATATATATATATATATATGGCATTGGATGCTCGTATCACCTCTTACTTCGGTACGGGACAAAAAATAAATTAATTCCCAAAACAAAACAAAAAAAAACCTTAAACTGTATTAAGGAAAGCAGGAAGTGAACAAATGTAACAGTTAGTGATTGTAAAAGTACCAGATGGAGGGGTAGGATTTAATAAGCTTTGCTTCTTCCTACTCCTTTTGGACATGTGGAACTGGGAACTGATTATGGGATGCCCTCAATTGGAATCTGATGCATGTTCAAATGAAATAAAACCATTACCATTACCATTACCATTACCATTACCATTACCATTACCATTACCATTACCATTACCATTACCATTACCATTACCATTACCAAGGGTTATTTCTATACTGCATGAGTCCAACTGAATTCAAAACGTGTCTTTTACAAAAGTTGACTGTTACAGTAGTTGCTTTCAACTCCTATCTGGAAGTCATTCTCCGTCGCCCCTCACTGACTTCATCAAGGGTTGATTCTGTAGTTCTTTGTTAACTTTCACTAACACTAACTAACACCTCAGGGCTTTGATAAGAGAGGTGAGAAATACTACTGAATTCAAGAAGAAAACACCAAAGTGTCGTCTGTGTGGCTCTCCCTTCCCCTCTTTCCTTGTCACTTATCACCTTCTTTGTCAACAAGAGTATTTCTCGCCATTTTCTGCATTTAAAATGATGATTATTCTCTATAAAATGTGTTTTGTGTTAATATTTGGAACAGATTCGGATAAAAAAGCGAGACATAACTGTATCTTGAATACACTGAAGGCCTTGAACACGTTTACAACAACAGTTGATAATCTTGGTAGGTCTATTCAGTTTTTAAAAGGTGTTCTCATCTACATTCATGTCACCACACACTACAACATTTAGCGTCCTGAGACTGGATTTCATTTGACAACATGTTCAGTCCTCTAATACCAATAATTACATTCGGTAATTGCTATCTTGGCAGTATGTCAAGTATGGTTGTTTTAAGTAGAGGAAGAATTGTTTTGACATATACCAGTTGAAAATAGACTCTTAACATCTTACCGATCGGATCTCCAAAGTCGTGCGTTGTGAGCTAAGTCATGTCATTTGTCTTCTCCACTTCGCCGCACTTGTAACAGTCAAGTTCCCCTTTTCTGACATCTTGGAAGTGGGCAATGAAGAAGCTAAAATCATACTTCCTGTAAGGGCTCTTTATGAAAGTCCACACTTTCTAAATCCGGAGTCTCAAACTCAATTTACTTGGGGGCCACTGGAGCTCGGGTCTGGGTGAGACTGGGCCACATCAGGTTTTCCAAAAAAAACCCAACGCTTTTATTATAAACAAAAAAATTTAAAAAACGTTGCTTTGGTTCCAATTTTCTACAAGAAAAGCTCTGATAAAACGTTCCACTGTTCTCAAATATCTTTCTTTTTATTTTTCTGCACAAAATAAGTCTAATAATAAATAAATATAAATAAATAAACAAATCAAGAATAAAAAAATCAATCAATCAGTAATAAATAAATATAATAATAATAATAAAACGGCAAATAATAAAAACTTAAGAAACCACATATAGTTGGTGGGTAGACAAATTATTTTTTTCAGATTAAAATGAACAAAGCATTATTAGAGCCCTGTAGACATGACAAAACACGACTATAGTCACATTTATACTCTTTTTATTTACAACATATTGCGCAACTGCAGGGTCTTGAGACACATGCTAACTCGCAAACTAGAGAGCTAGCGACCTAAACGGTAGCCTTCAAGTTATTTCCTTTAAACTTAAATAGCCAAAAACTTACCACTTCCACACGGATAGGGAGGATAACTATT
Organism: Doryrhamphus excisus; assembly: GCF_037039965.1. NCBI lineage: Eukaryota > Metazoa > Chordata > Actinopteri > Syngnathiformes > Syngnathidae > Doryrhamphus > Doryrhamphus excisus. The sequence continues at coordinate 21,055,307 of NC_136362.1, forward strand.
AACAGTTATTTAACCTTTAACATGAACATTAATCAAACGTAATAATTTTTTCTGGGTACATGATACCATACAGCATCCATATCAAACTTGCGCGGGCCGCACTAACATTAAACTTTCATATCAAGGCGGGGGCCTCAAACTAGTGTCCTGCGGGCCACATTTGGCCCACGGGTCACGTGATTGAGACCCCTGTTCTAAATGATTAAATTTACCCAAATTGGATTATTCAATGTAGTGTGACAGTCCTGCACTAGACGCCACTTTCACTCTTGAAGGATATTTGTGTTGGGTTCTATTAAATCCAGGGCCCCTTGAATGAGTCTTTTCACAAAAATGAAGTGCATATTTAATACTGAACATGTTCTCAGACAAACAGCAGGACTTTTACCTCCCCCTGCTGTCAGTCTATCTCCAAACAAGCAGGAGCTATCCACCAATAAGCAAAACAAATCAAAATCATGAAAACGGTCCAAATAGTATGAAATAAATAACACGATTAGTATGCGGCTCAAAAGATCGGCTGTGGCGAATCCGTAATCACGAAAAAGCTGAAACAAACAAACAATTGATATTATTTAAATAATGTATTATATTATTATGAGTTAATTGGCAATGTTAATGATCAATAAATATATAAATAATTAAATATCAACATTATTCATTCAAGGTTAAGGTTTTTTAAAATTTTTTAATTTTTAATTTTATTTTTTTAATAATTATATGAGCATCCAATGCCATAATGGGTACCATAGTAAGTGCCAATATAGTGATATATATAGCACATCATGACTGGTTCAAGACTCTTCATCCTTGTATTTAGCAAACATCAACTGCTTGTATTGTTTCTTCAATTGGCTCATCGTTGTGCATTGTTTGATTTCCTTACTCAATCCATTCCATAGTTTGATTCCACATACTGAAATGCTATGGCTAGCATAACGTAGTCCTAGCATAGAAGTGTTTCAAATGTACTTCTTCCCTGAGATCATATTTCTCCTCTCTTGTAGAGAAGTATTGGATAAGGAGTTAATATAAAATAAGGAGTTAGTATGTTCTCTGTAGGCGGCATTATGAATTATCCTTACTGACCTTTTTTGCAGTACATTTAGCGAGTGAAGATTGCTTTTATAGTTATTAGCCCATATTTCCACACAATAAGTAAGATATGGTAGAACCAGAGAGCAATAAAGAGTGTGGAGTGATTTTTGATTGAGAAAATGTTTTTCTTTGTTCAATACTGAAATATTTCTGGCCACTGATGAAAGTGATGCAGAAATAAATAAATAAAAAATTCTTTAGTGATGTTTTTTTTTTTGCCAAAAACTGATATTTCGATGTTGTCCAAACCGTCCAAAACATGTGTTGTATACAGCGTTTTTTTAAATGTCAGTTTTCATGATTTAGAAAAAAATCTGATACCGATATCAACTGATGCATTTAATGAGTGTAACACCCATAAAATTGTCTACTGGTTAGCACATTGACCACATGTTGGTTTTAATCTCTGTTAGGAATCCCCAAAGTCAGCTGGGATAGGCTCCATACCCCTCATTCATTTCTTACAAAATGAATTAATCAATGCTAATATATTCTTATTATATACTGTTATTTTAATATGTACAGTGAAGAAAATAAGTATTTGAACACCCTGCTATTTTGCTATTTCTCCCACTTAGAAATCATGGAGGGGTCTGAAATTTTCATCGTAGGTGCATGTCCACTGTGAGAGAGATAAACTAAAAAGAAAAATCCAGAAATCACAATGCATGATTTTTTAACAATTTATTTGTGTGATACAGCTGCTAATAAGTATTTGAACACCTGAGAAAATGAATGTTAATATTTGGTACAGTAGCCTTTGTTTGCTATTACAGAGGTCAAACGTTTCCTGTAGTTTTTCACCAGGTTTGCACACACTGCAGGAGGGATCTTGGCCCACTCCTCCACACAGATCTTCTCTAGATCAGTCAGGTTTCTGGGCTGTCGCTGAGTTTGAGCTCCCTCCAAAGATTTTCGATTGGGTTCAGGTCTGGAGACTGGCTGGGCCATGCTAGAACCTTGATATGCTTCTTACGGAGCCACTCCTTGGTTTTCCTGGCTGTGTGCTTCAGGTCGTTGTCGTGTTGGAAGACCCAGCCACGACCCATCTTCAATGCTCTGACAGAGGGAAGGAGGTTGTTCCCCAAAATCTCACAATACACGGCCCCAGTCATCCTCTCTTTAATGCAGTGCACTCGTCCTGTCCCATGTGCAGAAAAACACCCCCAAAGCATGATGCTACCACCCCCATGCTTCACAGTAGGGATGGTGTTCTTCGGATTGTACTCTTCATTCTTCTTCCTCCAAACACGCTTATTGGAATTATGACCAAAAAGTTCTATTTTGGTCTCATCTGACCATAAAACTTTCTCCCATGACTCCTCTGTATCATCCAAATGGTCATATGCAAACTTAAGACGGGCCTTGACATGTGCTGGTTTAAGCAGGGGAACCTTTCGTGCCATGCATGATTTCACATCATGACGTCTTAGTGTATTACCTACAGTAACCTTGGAAACGGTGGTCCCAGCTCTTTTCAGGTCATTGACCAAGTCCTGTCGTGTAGTTCTGGGCTGATTCCTCACCTTTCTTAGAATCATTGAGACCCCACGAGGTGATATCTTGCATGGGGCTCCACTCCGATTGAGATTGACCGTCATGTTTAGCTTCTTCCATTTTCTAATGATAGCTCCAACAGTGGACCTTTTTTCACCAAGCTGCTTGGTAATTGCTCCGTAGCCCTTTCCAGCCTTGTGGAGGTGTACAATTTTGTCTCTGGTGTCTTTGGACAGCTCTTTGGTCTTCGCCATGTTACAAGTTAAAGTCTTACTGATTGTATGGGGTGGACAGGTGTCTTTATGCAGCTAACGACCTCAAACAGGTGCATCTGATTCAGGATGATACATGGAGTGCAGGTGGACTTCTAATGGGCAGACTAACAGGTCTTTCAGGGTCAGAATTCTAGATGATACACAGGTGTTCAAATACTTATTTGCAGCAGTATCACACAAATAAATTGTTAAAAAATCATGCATTGTGATTTCTGGATTTTTCTTTTTAGTTTATCTCTCTCACAGTGGACATGCACCTACGATGAAAATTTCAGACCCCTCCATGATTTCTAAGTGGGAGAAATAGCAAAATAGCAGGGTGTTCAAATACTTATTTTCTTCACTGTATATGTACATGTATGGATATGGGAATGGAAACGATGATCACAAATGACAAGACTATAGCTTTAATGCTAAATGCCAACATGGCTTTTGTTATGACAAGACAGTAGTGCTGCAAAAAAGGAAGAAAAATCAAAATCAACCAACCACTGAGATCAGCAACATGCCCCCCCCCCCACCCTCCCATCTTCACATAACACATTAAACTTTCCCTCTTTATTCAGCACTAGTCATCAAGTGAGCACTCTTCTTTGCTATGCTTGCCCTTGATTCACAGCTTGTTCTATGTTGCCATGGTTACTTTAGAACCAAACTACACTCCCTTCGACGGCAGGTGAAGCAACTGTACTGCTCCTTATGTGAAAAATATAAACAAGAAACTATACTCGGCGTATGTGGAAAATTCTATCCGGTGAGTTGTGTGCGAATGTATTTAGGAAAAAGGCTTTTAGTGAGGCAAACCTAAAATGGTTTGCACATGTTGTCATCTGTGCAGTTGCCTTAAAGTGTGAAAGTGAACCTCCCACTGCAGTTAAGATGCAAGTATGGGCTTGCAGGGATAATTCATGAGGGGGAACTGGAGTAGACATTGTAAAAAAAAAACAATTCTTAAAAACAGGCACGATGCAAAATAAATTGTGAAACTTTCCTACCTCGGAGGTCGTGACACAAAAATAAAAACTTCAGTTATTAAGGTTGTTTCCAACATTTAAATGGCCTGTGATTTTCACGAGTACTATTGTTGTAAATGATAATAGAAAAAGAACGCGTTTTATATTGAAACGATCAACATGTGAGTCCAATTCCGCAGTCCAGATGTGCGGTGCGCCTCCACAACACCCCCGCTGAGCGTTGTTAAACACAAAAGGGCTAAGTATAAAGCCAGCCGTCATCGACCGGAACTTTCCTGGAAGTCAGCGTATTTACAATAAAAATAAAAGCATCTATTTCTTTGAGTTTGACCAATGTCCGCCAAATTTCACATTGTGCTCGACAGCCACAGCTTAATGTTAGATTCCAATAGATATTAAATAACGTTGTACTACTCCGTCGTAATGTAAAGCGAAGTGTACGCGCTCCCTCTAACCGGAAGTGGTGTGTCCTGACTCGGTATGATTTCACACTGACCATTGAAGGAAACCGGAGCACAAGAGCGAAACATGGCGACTTCGAACAATCCGCGGAAATTCAGCGAGAAGATCGCTTTACATAACCAGAAACAGGCAGAGGAGACGGCGGCGTTTGAGGAAGTGATGAAAGATCTCAGCATTACACGGGCTGCGAGGGTAAGGACATCGTTTTTTTTGCGTGTGTTCCTCCTTCTCTTTTTGGTTTGTTGTGCGCGAGCTGTCAAATGTGCATGTAGATTGTAGCCGCACGCAGCCAGGCCAGTACAGGTAAACAATAACAAACGACGCTTCTTCAAGAGAGCGTTTCTCGCATTCTTTTGCTGGAAATTTGCATCCTCCAAAGTGGAGAAAGCTGTCAGTGACTGTTTCCTCCTCCAAAAAGTTGCTTCGATTTTTGTCCCACGCAAGTGGAAGCAAAAGGGGCGTGTGAGTGTGTTGGACTGCACGATTCAGCCTCCACAACGAAAACATAAATTTTCATGTTAACATACTTGAGCTGGTCCCAATTCATAGTGTGTGTAGTCGTGGTTTAGTAAACTTGTCTGACACGTCCGGTGGCCTGTGCACACTGTGTGATTGACAGCCACACCAAAAATGAAGCTTGGCAGATTATGTGGAATTTAAGCCACATACAGCAGAATAAATCCCATGAGGGTTGGCCAGATTGCTGCTGCACTGGTCTCAGTATTTTGCAGCATATTTAATTGAAGTGTAAATAAATCATAATTATGATGATAATGATGATGGATTCATGACTCCACATTTTCACATTGATAATTGCCCTTAGAACAGGGGTCTCAAACACGCGGCCCGCGGGCCAAATGTGGCCCGCAAGACACTAGTTTGAGGCCCCCGCCTTGATATGAAAGTTTAATGTTAGTGCGGCCCGCGCAAGTTTGATATGGATGCTGTATGGTATCATGTACCCAGAAAAAATTATTGCATTTGATTAATGTTCATGTTAAAGGTTAAATAACTGTTAATAGTTATCCTCCCTATCCGTGTGGAAGTGGTAAGTTTTTGGCTATTTAAGTTTAAAGGAAATAACTTGAAGGCTACCGTTTAGGTTGCTAGCACTCTAGTTTGCGAGTTAGCATGTGTCTCAAGACCCTGCAGTTGCGCAATATGTTGTAAATAAAAAGAGTATAAATGTGACTATAGTCGTGTTTTGTCATGTTTACAGGGCTCTAATAATGCTTTGTTCATTTTAATCTGAAAAAAATAATTTGTCTACCCACCAACTATATGTGGTTTCTTAAGTTTTTATTATTTGCCGTTTAATTGTTATTATTATATTTATTTTCATCTTATTTTGTGTAGAAAAATAAAAAGTAAGATATTTGAGAACAGTGGAATGTTTTATCAGAGTTTTTCTTGTGGAAAATCGAAACCAAAGCAAAGTTTATTTATTTTTCTGTTTTTAATAAATGCGTTTTTTGTTTTTTTTGGAAAACCTGATGCGGCCCAGTCTCACCCAGACCCTAGCTCCAGTGGCCCCCAAGTAAATTGAGTTTGAGACCCCTGCTTTAGAACATAAATAATGTATGTAACAACATAAATAATACATAAGTATATAAGTTCTGGGCTGCACGGTGGACGAGCGGTTAGCGCACAGGCCTCACAGCTAGGAGACCAGGGTTCAATTCCACTCTTGCCATTTCTGTGTGGAGACTGCATGTTCTCCCCGTGCATGCGTGGGTTTTCTCCGGGTACTCCGGTTTCCTCCCACATTCCAAAAACATGCTAGGTTAATTGGCCACTCCAAATTGTCCATAGGTATGAATGTGAGTGTGAATGGTTGTTTGTCTATATGTGCCCTGTGATTGGCTGGCCACCAGTCTATGTGCAACATATCAACAGACTCGCCTGATAATGAGGCTTTACTGTTGGTTGGATGTATTTTTGGATTTTGGATATTATATATTTCGGGTTCTTTTAGAGTTGGGACATCATGGAAAGATTGAGAGGCTGAGCTAGCTCTTGCTAAGAAGGGTGCATTCAGGTGCATCACATCACTTTTCGGACACAAGTTGCCACTAAATTCACGGACACTTGGAAATCTGACATCCCACTCCCGGCCACTTTGTCCAACACTGCCTGCTGGATCCCAAGGCTTTCCCAGGCTGTTTGAGAGACAGAGTCTCTCCAATGTGTCCTGAGTTTTCCTGAGGCCTTCTACCAGTAGGACGTGAACACCTCCCCAGGAAGGCGTCCAGGAGATGCACTCCACTCATTTCCGGGTGAGAACTATGGACTCGTACTTGGAGTTACTTGGAGATACTCATCCTGGCCGCTTCACACTTGGTTGCAAACCGATCCAGTATGAGTTGAAGGTCACAACAGCCACCAAACCAGAACCCTTCAAGTTTTCCTAGAAATTCTGTCCATAAAAGTAACGAACAGAATCGGGCAGCCCTGGCGAGTCCAGGCTTCACTGGAAACTGGTCTGACTTATTGCCGGCAATGCAAACCAAACTCTTGATACCATACAGGAAAGTGTAGAGCTGGTACCCACCTCCACAACCTGGGACGAAAACCACACTGCTCCTCCTGAATCTGACATTCAACTATCTGGCTGATCTTCCATTCCAGAATCCCAGAATAGACATAACCAGCAAGGCTGGGGAGTGTGATCCCACGATAGTTGGAACACGTCCTCCGGTGGGGACCACCACCCCCCCGGTCTGCCAATCCAGAGGCACTGCCCCTGAGAGTTGTGTAAACATCGTTAACATCCAAGCAGTCCAAACAGAAGCTGTAGTAATTCTACACTTGATCAAACCTACTTAAGATTTGTTAGATCAAAACACGATCTTTGCACAAGACTTCAAAACGTGACATTAGCATCCATTTTTGGCTCGTTTGTGGAACACTCATTTGAGCTTCCCAAATGAATGAGCCTTGCAGTGTATGAGTACACGGTAGTATTTTGTGAACTAAGTATCACAAGATTTGGAACTGCATGTGTGATGCAAGATGGCTGACTAGACAGGCAATGCTGGGAGTAGTCCGTCCATATCTTTATTAATACCACAAGATTCAATGTGCCTTAGGATAAAATACAGTCGTCCGTTATGTACAATATTGTACGATAACCAATGCAACATTTTCATATGTAAATCAGGGTGTTCGATAAGCAAGGTTCCACCGTATCACCCTTTTCACCCCGCTCCATCCCTCTCGGCTTCAATTTCTCTCTCTCAATCTCTCTTTCCTTCTGTTGTTGTGTTGTGGTTGAAAGGATTTGGACCGGCCTCTTTCTGATCTGGAGATCTTCTAATATGTAATCCTTTGTCAACAGAGTGGGGATGAATGTATTTAAAGAAATGAACTCTGGGCTTGGAAGCTGAACTAAATAGACCCATGATACAAGCAAAGTCATTATTATTAGATTTTCTGCCCTGCCAACAGTGAACTCGCATGAGAAAATTTAATTGACCTGTTATGGTCTCCCTGATGGGAAAGAGAACTGGATTCCATTTTGAAATAAATATTATCCGAGGGCTTTGGGGACTTTGCCTTCACAATGATTATACTACAGTAGTGTGTTCCTTAGGATTATTATGACTGAATGTGACGTGTGTGTTTATTCTGTTGTGCTTCCAGTTACAGTTGGAGAAGACTCAGTATTTGCAGCTGGGACCGAGCCGTGGGCCATATTATGGAGGATCTTTGCCCAACGTCAATCAGATCGGAAAGAGCGCCGTGGATTTTTCTTTTCAGGTCAGCTACTTTTTTATGATTCTATGAACTGTTGTTGACATGCAAAGGCACGGTTACTCATCATTTTTTGATTTAAACGTGATTTCACACTAGGGATCGACCGATATGGTTTTTTTGGGGCCGATGCCGATACCGATCAGCCGATTTTGCTTGGGCCGATATTTGTGGCCGATACTGCTTTTTATCACATACTACAGTATTAATTGTCCCCGTACCCTAGAAACCGCCCATGAATGATACGGGAAAAGGCCGAAATGATACTGTGTCAAAGCCCAGGGCAGTGATACTGATAAAATATAGAGTTTAACCATGTCCAGTATCAGCCCCCGTAGCTGTTCACTCAGAGCGTGCTGCTCTGGTATCGTGCCCGTCAAACAACCAATCAGAGAACAGCGCACGAGTGCTTAGTGCCTAGTGCTTCTCCAGTCACCAAAAAACCCAAACTTGATTAATGGAACTTTAATTGTCAGACATTGATAAGATAAGACTGTTGATAAAATATTATTGTTGAAATATTTTTGCAATTATTGTGTTTACGCTGTTTAGATATAATACATGTAATAAACTGAACATTTTCTGGAAACAAAATGGTCTTTTGATTAAATAGTACGTGATAATAAGATCATGATTAAATAGTATGTGATAATAAGATCATCACATGGTTTGTCTGGTATCAGGCCCAGTATCATGCCCCCGCGATACCTGGCCTGATACCAGACAAACCATGTGATAACCTATAATGATCCCTCAATTTACATGAAAAAATGACCATGATAACAAATATTCCATGTCTCATGTTTAAAGAAATATTTATTAAAATGTAAACACTGAACACAGTAGGATTCAGCTTTCTTAAACACACATTTAAACGGCATTATCAACTTTAAAAGGAATAAATATTCAACCATGTGCAAAACATTGCTCCTCCGCAGCGTGACGCGCACCCCCCCCCCTATTTCACGCTCTCAAATTGTGAATATTGTTACATTTTCCTCATCATCCAAGAAAACAGACCTATTATCTTTGTGTTTTAGGTGAAACAACATATTTTGACATTGGTGAAAATGTGTATTATTGGTAGGATTTTCGGTCGTTGCTTTTATTTTATTTAGTTTTTTTCTGTTTCTATACTTAAAACTTTATGCTACTAATATTGGTTTCGCATAATATTATGACATTATTCTGCTAAAAATCGGACTTTTACTCATTAGACTACAACTTTTTTTTCCAATATTTATGCCTTAGAGTAAGGCTGCACGGTGAGTGGTTGGCGCGCAGGCCACGCAGCCAGGAGACCCGGGTTTGGGCATCCTTGTGTTCTCCCCGTGCACGTGTGGGTTTTCGCCGGGTACTCCGGTTTCCTCCCACATTCCAAAAACATGCTAGGTTAATTGGCCACTCCAAATTGTCCATAGGTATGAATGTGAGTGTGAATGGTTGTTTGTCTATATATGCCCTGTGATTGGCTGGCCACCAGTCCAGGGTGTACCCCGCCTCTCGCCCCAAGACAGCTGGGATAGGCTCCAGCACGCCCACGACCCTCGTGAGGATAAGCGTTAGAAAATGAATGAATGAATGAGTATCATGGAATGAAAGAGCAACTTTGGAATGTTTCCCTGTCATTAGACTGCAGGGATGGACGTGAACAGATCATCACGTCACCACGGGCTAGTGGACAGAGTCTACCGGAACCGAATCACATCACCCCATCGAAAACCCCTTGCTGTCGACAAGCACGGACGCCAAATATCCTTTAACTGGATTCTGGACTCCGGATTGTAAAAGTGCCTTGCTATCTTTAAAGAAAGACCGTAGTTGTGTTGAATGATTGCTGTCACCGTCTTTTACTTTCCGACTGTTTTCTTAACCTCCAGTGTCACATTGACAGCTGTCCATACGGCTCGGTATATCTGTCACCGCCACCTGATACCAGCTGGAGGAGGTAAGAGGCTCTCTGTGTGATTGTGTTTCATTTTTTTGTGCATAGTAAATCCCTCACTTGGACTCTCCGGGAATTACAGCTGCCTTCACATGGTTTTCACATTACAGTCGGGCATGTACTGTATCTCACAGAAATGAGTACACCCTTCACATTTCTGAAAAATAAAATTTCACAGGGTTAACACGGAAGAAATTAAATATAAAGTAGTCAGTGTACAGCTTGTATAACAGCGTTAGTTTACTGTACACTTAATATAACTCAACATGCGCATTCAAGACCAGCCCCCAACCGATTTTAGATTATTTTGATCTTTAATAACAAGCAGTAGGGGCTGCACGGAGGTCATGTGGTTAGCGCACAGACCTCACAGCTAGGAGACACGGGTTCAAGTCCACCCTCGGCCATCTCTGTGTGGAGCTTGCATGTTCTCCCTGTGCATGCGTGGGTTAATTGGCGACTCCAAATTGTCCATAGGTATGAATGTGAGTGTGAATGGTTGTTTGTCTATATGTGCCCTGTGATTGGCTGGCCAACCAGTCCAGGGTGTACCCCGCCTCTTGCCCGAAGACAGCTGGGATAGGCTCCAGTACCCACCGCGACCCTCGTGAGGATAAGCAGTACAAAATGAATGACGGAATGAATAACAAGCAGTAGAACATGGGTAAGTTTCAGGAAAATATCAGCTCCTGACTATTAAAGGAAGAAAACCAAGTTCATTCATTTTCTACCTCTTATTCTCACAAGGGTCGCAGGGGTGCTGGAACCTATCCCAGCTATCTTCAGGCGAGAAGAAAACCAAGTTGACACAAATAATTTTTTCTTTTGTGATAAATCAAATATCGAAAAATCTACACCGGTGCTTCTCAATATTTTCTGTCCAATTTTCCTCCAATTTATTTACTGTATTCTAAACTTAACTTGACGAAGAAGGACAAAGTAGCCAAAAGCTTACCACTTCCACATGGAATGGGAGGATAACTTCCTTTCAGTCTATCATGTCATATACTACATATACCTTGACTAATAATATATCATAGTCATAGTCATAATGAATTACTTTTTGAAAAAACGCAATAGAGCAAGTGAGCGATAATCAAACTGCAATATTGCGATGGACAACTGTATGCTGTTCACTAAGTAAAGGAGATATGCTCAGGCTTGCATTGTAGCCTAGTACAGAGTCAGTTTGATATTTAAATGTATTTACCAAGCCACGTTTTTCCTTCATGTTGTTTAGAGTATTGCTGTGTCAATTCTTATCACTGTATAGCAGGGGTCTCAAACTCAATTTACCTGGGGGCCACTGGAGCTAGGGTCTGGGCAAGGCTGGGCCGCACCAGGTTTTCAAAAAAAAAAACCAAAACGCATTTATTAAAAACAGAAAAATATACAAACTTTTTCAGTGCTTTGGTTCCGATTTTCTACAATAAAAGCTCTGATAAAATTGTTCTCAAATATCTTCATTTTTATTTTTCTGCACAAAATAAGATGAAAAATAAATAAACAAATCAAGAACAAAGAAAATCAATCAGTAATAAATAAATATAATAATAATAATAATAATAAAACAGCAAATAATAAAAACTTAAGAAACCACATATAGTTGGTGGGTAGACAAAGTATTTTTTTCAGATTAAAATGAACAAAGCATTATTAAAGCCCTGTAGACATGACAAAACACGACTATAGTCACATTTATACTCTTTTTATTTACAACATATTGCGCAACTGCAGGGTCTTGAGACACATGCTAACTCGCAAACTAGAGAGCTAGCGACCTAAACGGTAGCCTTCAAGTTATTTAAACTTACTTTAAACTTAAATAGCCAAAAACTTACCACTTCCACACGGATAGGGAGGATAACTATTAACAGTTATTTAACCTTTAACATGAACATTAATCAAACGTAATCATTTTTTCTGGGTACATGATACCATACAGCATCCATATCAAACTTGCGTGGGCCGCACTAACATTAAACTTTCATATCAAGGCGGGGGCCTCAAACTAGTGTCATGCGGGCCACATTTGGCCCACGGGCCGTGTGTTTGAGACCCCTGCTGTATAGCATAGCTACTGTACTTCCTATTCAAATGTATACACTACTGCTGACCAATAAGAGAAGAGAACAATGACACATGGTTTGTTGTGATGCATTTAGGTTCCTTTGGATCTTTTGTTGACTAATCGTTCCAAAGGGTTGCTTTCACACCTAGTGGTTAATTTGGTCACTTATAGATTGTAAGAATGTACACAGGAAGTACGTATATGTTTGTGGGTATAACAGCACTAATAATAAATTATAGACCATTTTAATAATCAACAGGATCATTTATTAGGCTAAAGTAGACCAGAAAAATAGCCAAGTGTACTTTCAGTGTAATTTATTGAGGAAATTACACAGGAGATGCTGACGTGTTAAATTGTTTTAATGATGATGATAATTATGGCTGACCCCCACCCTCCCTATCCTTCATCGTTTTGGCTTCTTGATTGTTTACAGAGTCTGATTTGATTTTGTCCACTTGTGCTGCAGGACAAACTCTGACTCAGCACTTCATCAGAGCACACTAGCTCCTTGCCAGCAGGCCTCCTTCACAGGCGGGTCACAGGAGCTCCAGCCCAAGCGAGGTGCAAATTACATTTTTTTTTTTTTTTTGCTTTTCATGCACTCAGCTTCATGGCTGTACTTTATAATATAACACATTTGCTTCTATTTTGGATAGATTGTGCATCTTAGAAGATACACACCCCCTGCATGTGACTGAATTTATCACGATGAGTCATGTTTTGTTTACTTGGTTACTTATCTCCACCTCAAGAAAAGTTACTTAATCCAACTACACCAATAAAATAAAGTACTGTAGTAGGTCATACTGTATGTACAGTGTGTCATTACGTATTTAGTCGGTCTTCCTTCCACCAGCCATGTTTCTTCTAGCAAGTATCCATTGCATTACAAGAGAGTGCATGCAAACTGGGACTGCATATACTGTAGAAGTTTGGAAAAGAGAACACAGGGCTCAACAATAACGATGTACCGATGGCCCGGGGCAAGTTAAAACAAAATTGGGATAAATCCAATCAGTGATATTCCCGTTGGGCAAGTGTACTTTGGCATGCCATACTGCCAAGAGTTTTTTTAAAAGCGGTTCTTGTTGGGTGTTGGTAAAACACGGACTGCGTAATTCCGCTGGTAATTTGCAAACCAATCCTTGCAAATCTTGAAATGGACCAATCAGAATCCTTTATTTAGACCGCGGTCCGCGTTTGACCCACACCCGTTCTTGTTGGCAATCAACCAATCAGCTATGGTTTGACTAGGAAAACATCTATCATGGCGTCCCTGCCAACATGGTCTAATTCTTCAACAACTTGTGAAGGAAAACAGCAAAAAGTGATGAACCAGTGCCTCCTAAACAAGTATTTTATTAGCGGCAGCAAATCAAATGATGGCACAGGTGAGTGAATCACATTGCTGTGACAATTTGAAGTGGTCACAATGAAACACCACCGATTAGATCCAATACCAAGTGCTGATTTTGCACAAGCTACAAAATCTAGCGCTTCCATTTCTCGGTGTTCTCTCAGTTTTCTCACCTTTGCTTCACAAATTATTGTTTGACCATTCGGCATTTTTATCTGGATTAAATACACTTTACTCCACAAAAATGAGATGATATCATTATGGCAGTCTTTTCATTTTACATGGGGCAAGTTCGGGCAAGTAGTTCTCACCTTCAGGATTCCCCATGGGCAAGTCATTTTGGTTTTTAATGTAGAGCCCTGGAACCCCAACTGTTGTTGGGTTAGGGTTAGGGTTAGGGTTAGGGTTAGATTATGTACACCTGAAAGTCTGAGATGTCTCTTTTATTTCTCTCCATCTCTGTAGTTCTGTTACTAACCGTACCGGGATCTGAAACCTTCAAACAGGAGGCTGAAGAAGATGAGCAAAAGCAGAACTGGGACTGCAAAAAGGTGTTGTGTCAACAATCATAGATATGTTTGAAACACTTTTAATATGCTTTCCATTACCATTCAAGTTTTACGTGATCTTTTCTCTGTTTAGAATGTTTCTCGAGCCAAACCCTACAAAGTTCCTGGAATTCAGTGAGTATCCTAGTTGTTTTTTTCAATGTAGATGATGGGAGATATATACTGTATGTATGGTCAGGAGTGCAACTACCTACTTTCTCAGGGCTACGCAGATTTTGCACATTACTGTCATTTCCAGTATATAAGCTGCTACTCAGTGAGGTAACGGTATCGTATAACAGTGTAACATAGTATCGTATAACAATATAACTATCCCGACTCACAGTGTCATCTTACAAAGAACTTAACTCATCACACAGCAACTTAACACTCAGAAGTTACACCAGAGAAATATACAAACACGTACCAATCTGAGTTTAAAACAACTCTCTTTGCGTCTGTGCAATGCGGTGCATCTGCCGGGGAGCTGCAATGACATCAGCCACCCATCCATCCATCCATCCATACATCTATTCATTTTCTATGCTGCTTGTGCTCCGATGAAATGCTTTGCTCAGACAAAATTCATCATGTAATGTACATGTTTGTACATTTATTAGATATATCTTTAGGGTGTCAAGTTGCTGTGTGATGAGTTTAGTGTTCTTTGTAAGATGACACTGTTTGCCAGACTGTTACATTGAGTAATGACCTCCTGCAATTTTGGTTAACAAGTTCATTGTGAGTTTCTTCATAACTCACACAATTTATATAAAGTACATGTGTATTGTCTATATTTATAAAATACGTTTTGACAGTGCATAGTCACTGTAACGTTTTCAAACATGCTTGACAGGTTACATTAAGGAACATCACATGTTTAGCCTTGCACAATTCAGCATGTAATGTAGGAGACACACCACCTACGGGGGCAAGCATAAGGGTCCGGTGCATTGTGTGTTGGGTGGCGGTCAAAGGCAGGTGCCTGGGCGAATCTGGTTCTTGGGACATGGAATGTCACTTCTCTGGTGGGGAAAGAGCCTGAACTTGTGCGAGAGGTTGAGACATTTCGACTCACCTTGACTCACAGTTTGGGTTCTGGAACCAAACTACTCGAGAGGGGCGGGACCTTGTTCTACTCTGGAGTTGCTGCAAGAGAGGGGCAGCAAGCTGGTGTGGACGAGTTTCCCTATGCCTTCGGGCTGGGGAAAGGGTCCTGACTGTCGTTTGTGCATACACGCCAAACGGCAGCTCAGAGTACCCGGCCTTCTTGGAGTCAAGGGGGTGCTGCACAGCACCCCAGCTGGTGACTCCGATGTTCTACTGGGAGACCTCAACGCCCATGTGGGCAATGACAGTGTGACCTGGAGGGGCGTGATTGGGAGGGATGGCCTCCCTGATCTGAACCCGTGCGGTGTGATGTTACTGGACTTCTGTGCGAACCACAGTTTGGACATAACTAACACCATGTTCGAACATAGGGATGTCCATGAGTGCACTTGGCACCAGGACACCCTAGGCTGCAGGTCTATGATCGACTTTGTAGTCGTATCATCAGACCTGCGTCCGCATGTTCTGGACACACGGGTAAAGAGAGGGGCTCACCACCTGGTGATGAGTTGGATTAGATGGCGGGGGAGGATGCTGGACAGACCTGGAAGACCCAAATGAGTAGTGAGGGTGTGCTGGGAACGTCTGGCAGTCTCCCGTTTGTCGAGTCTTCAACTCTCACCTCCGGCAGAGGTTTACCTGCATCCCGGGGGAGGACTGGGATATTGAGTCTGAATGGGCCATATTCCATGCCTCCATTGCTGAGGCAGCTGACCGGAGCTGCGGCCGCAAAGCGGTCGGTGCTAGTCGTGATGGCAGGCCCCAAACCCGATGGTGGACTCCAGAGGTCAGGGCCGCTGTCAAGCTGAAGACGAAGTCCTATCGAGCATAGATGGCTTGTGGGACTACGGAAGCAGCTGACAGGTACCTTCAGGCCAAACGGCACGCGGCTTCGGCGGTTGTCAAGGCAAAAACTCAGGTGTGGGAGGAGTTCGGTGAGGCCATGGAGCACGACTTTCGGTTTACCTCGAAGAGGTTCTGGCAAACCGTCCGGCGCCTCAGAAAAGGGAAGCAGTGTCTGGTCCACACTGTTTACAGTGGAGATGGGGGCCTGCTGACCTCGACTGGGGATGTAGTGGGATGGTGGAAGGAATACTTTGAGGCTCTTCTCAATCCCACTGACATACCTTCCATAGAGGAAGCAGAGTCTGAGGACACATACGTGGACAGTGCCATCACCGTGGCTGAGGTATCTGGGGTGGTCAAAACGCTCCTCAGTGGCAAAGCTCCAGGGATGGACGAGTTCCGCCCAGAATTCCTCAAGGCTCTGGATGTTGAGGGACTGTCTTGGCTGGCACGTCTCTTCAACATTGCGTGGAAGTCAAAAACAGTACCTTTGGATTGGCAGACCGGGTTGGTGGTCCCCCTTTTCAAGAAGGGTGACCGGAGGGTGTGTTCCAACTACAGGGGAATCACACTCCTCAGCCTCCCTGGGAAAGTCTATTCCTGGGTGCTGGAGAGAAGGGTACGACCGTTGGTCGAACCTCTGCTACAAGAGGTCCAATTCGGTTTTTGTCCTGGTCCTGGAACACTGGACCAGCTCTACACCCTCACGAGGGTGCTTGAGGGTGCATGGGAGTTTGCCCAACCAGTCTACATGTGCTTTGTGGATCTGGAAAAGGCATTTGACCGTGTCCCTCGTGGCGTCCTTTGGGGGGTGCTCCAGGAGTACGGGATTGGTGGCGCGCTACTCCGTGCTATCCGGTCCTTGTACAAACGGGGCAGGAGTCTGGTTCACATTGCCAGTAGTACGTCGAGCCTGTTTCCGGTAAACGTTGGCCTCCGCCAAGGCTGCCCTTTGTCACCGATTCTGTTCACAATTTTCATGGACAGAATTTCTAGGCGCAGCCAAGGTGTTGAGGGAGTCCAGTTCGGGGGCCTTAGAATCTCAGCTCTGCTATTTGCAGATTATGCGGTTCTTATGGCTTCTTCGGGCTGTGACCTTCAGCGTTTACTGGGCCGGTTTGCATCTGAGCGTCAAGTGGATGAGACCCAGTACCTCCAAATCAGAGGCCATGGTTCTCAGTCGGAAAAGGGTGGAGTGCTCCCTCCGGGTTGGGAATGATATCCTGCCCCAGGTGGAGGAGTTTAAGTATCTCGGGGTCTTGTTCACGAGTGAGGGAAGGTGGGAGCGTGAGATCGACAGACGGATCGGTGCAGCCTCGGCAGTAATGCGGTCGCTGTACCGGACCGTCGTGGTGAAAAGAGATCTGAGCCCGAGGGCAAAGCTCTCAATTTACCGGTGGATCTATGTTCCCACCCTCACCTATGGTCATGAGCTTTGGGTCATGACCGAAAGAATGAGATGGCGGATACAGGCGGCTGAAATGAGTTTCCTCCGTAGGGTAGCTGGACTCACCCTAAGAGATAGGGTGAGGAGCTCAGCCATCCGGGAGGGGCTCAGAGTAGAGCCGCTTCTCCTTCACATGGAGAGGAGTCAGTTGAGGTGGCTTGGGCATCTAGTCCAGATGCCTCCCGGACGCCTCCCTGGTGAGGTGTTCCGGGCATGCCCAGCCGGGAAAAGGCCCCGGGGCAGACCAAGGACACGCTGGAGGGATTATGTCTCACAGCTGGCCTGGGAACGCCTTGGTGTCCTCCTGGTGGAGCTGGAGGAGGTGGCCGGGGACTGGGAAGTCTGGGGTTTCCTACTGAGACTGCTGCCCCCGCGACCTGGACCCGGATAAGCGGAGAAAATGGATGGATGGATGGATGGATGTAGGAGGGAGAAGAGAGCTTGTTTAATAGCTAGCTTTCGCAGTGATGAAAGACACAGGGAAAAGCAGCTATATCATATAAAAAAATAAAATAATCATAAATAGAACATAAAAATAATTCCAAATGAATGATTAAGAACACCACCGGCATGAACGTCTTGTAACAAAACGGAATCAAAAGGGAAGTGTCTGCCAAATAAAGAAGTGTGAATAACACAGCTCTATGTGTTAATTATTTACATGAATCTCTCTCAAAGCTGTCAACTTTCAATATTTATATTTTTGCGTCTGATGTAGTTTCTTTCACATTCCATGGCATGTTGGCGCTGTGAGTTATGCGCACACCTTCTGTTTCTCTGCAGCATATTTCCATATCCGGAGCAGCATTTGACCGCTTCCCTCAAACCAGTTGCCCACAGCACTGGTGGTTCTCTGCCTGACCTGACCAACATCCAATTCCCTCCTCCGCTGTCCACCCCGTTAGACTCGGATGATGCGGCAGCCCCCTCATTCAGCTCCTCCAACAGCACACAGACACTGGATCAAATCCAAGGTAGAGACGCAGTCAGTGTTTTGTTCCTAATTAATCATTATGCAGTACGTTAATGTCTTTATCTTGTTTTGGTGATGATTTCCCACACTGCGCGCTTTAGAAAACAAAATTGTACTTATTTTTTTTTAATGTGCCGGGTAGGAGTTAGCGCCTCTCAAGCCACGGTAACCATGGAGATGCAGTCTGGGCTGGACAACTTGGCTCCTCTCATTCTTAACACAGGAGACCATCACCAAAACTTGCAGCTCTCACCGACATCACCACCTCTCCCTCTGTCTCAGGTACAGGTGAGCCCCCGAGCGCCACACCCACAACCCGATCAGATACTGTATTACAAGTGTTATATTACATAAAATGCATTCTATACTTTAAAGATGTATACTAACTAGTGCTGGACCAATACATTGGCCGGCCGATATATTGGGCTGATATTTGCGTTTTTTCCTTGTATCGGTATCGGCCGATACGCGTGTGGGTTCGCCGATGTATTTTTCCACTGCATGATTTACAGTCAGGCATCTTCCGGGGCAACACAGAGGACCCGTGAATCACATCAAAGGCGAGTCACGCTACGGTAGAGCAGTCATCACATGGATGCTAGATAAATTTAAACTACGACAGAAATGTTTTGCACACGGTTGAATATTTATTCCTTTTAAAGTTGATAATGCCGTTTAAATGTGTGTTTAAGAAAGCTGAATCCTACTGTGTTCAGTGTTTACATTTAAATAAATATTTCTTTAAACATGAGACCTGGAATATTTGTTATCATGGTCAGTTTTTTCATGTAAATTGAGGGAGCAAAAGCAGTATCGGCCACAAATATCGGCCCAAGCAAAATTGACCATCGGCTAAGGGTGATGGAAAAAAATCGGTATCGGCATCAGCCCCAAAAAAAACATGTGAGTCGATCCCTATTACTAACCATCTTTGTTGTGGTCGTGTCCAGGTTGCGATCAACGCCATGAACCTTGAGCAGCAGTTGTCCCAGTATGCCTTCTTCAACCAGCCTCAGTTGTCCCAGACACACCAGAATCCGCCTGTGAGCTTCCGGTTTGAACGCTTGGATGAGTGATATGCATCTTCTGGTAGATTAGAGTTTAAAATAAATGCCTATTGTGGATTTTAGGATGCAATCACATCTTTGTGATTTTTTGGCTGAATGTTGTAGCCTGAAGGACACGCAAGACTTGGCAATTTATTGCTGTCATTTCAATGTTCAAGACAAATGTCACAGGAAGATGTCGTTTGTTGGCGTTGTCCTTTGAAAAACATCGTGTATGGCTACGTCGGTGTCAGATAAAAAGCTTATCTAGTATGTTTTCTGCATCATTTACAGCGTCAATTTTTACTTTTCACTTCCCAGCAATCGGGTGCGGTCCAGCTGCCATCCTCTATGAACTCCTGCGCCACGTCGGACTGTCACACCTCCTCACAAAACAACATGACCATGGACATGAACATGGTAAGGTGTCATACATGTCAACACTTGCATTTGAAGGGTTAAAGTTAGGGTTAGGTTTGGGGGGGTTGAAAACCCTGACTGCCGACTTCCAATGCAAAATAAGAAGCACTCATATTGGTCTTATATATTTCTTAGCTACCCTTTGGGTGTTAAGTTGCAGTGTGGTGAGTTTAGCCATCTATTTAAGATGACACCATGTCTGTTATATTGAGTAATGACCTCCCGCCATTTCCGATGGGTTGACAAGCTAGTCGTGACTTCCCTTACATCTTGTGATCCGTGCCAAAGAAAGAGCTACCACTTCCTCACTGACTCACAAGCAACATGGTATTTAAACACAATTACTAGTCGTTGTGAATTCAAGGAGATGTCATGAACAAGTGGTTAAACACAACATGGTGTAAACACACTCATACAGCCCGAGTCGCACTAGCATGCTGTGCTAATCTAAGCTGAGCTCCCATTTAGTTTTTTCAGGTCGCCGTTTCAACATGTTCAGTTGGGGAGAGTGTAGGTTAGTGTTTATGATTGCATTTCATTCTTACACTTTAATTTGCACTCGATTCGGTTTTTAGATTCTGTTCTGTTTTGGCCAATTCTGTGATTCCGTTAACATGGAAAATCATAGGATCCGAACCAGAATGCTAGTTTTTCAAGCATGGCTGTAGTCACTATTGTCACCTGCAGTACTGGAGACGAGGTTTTTCTTTTGATGAAAGGAAACTATTATACAGGAGTATGAAGAAAGAGTTGTAAAAATACAGCTGTTTTTAGTTTAAAAAATACAAAATTATTTCACTACAGTGTTTGAACTTTGGGTAAATTCTAATTATGACTCTGTTCCCATAATATTTTTAGCAAAAAAAAGCATTATTAGTAAAATTACAGCTGTTTTTGAATTTTCTATTTCAACTCTCTTCTTGTAAATTTTCTTCTCGGAATTATGAATATTTTTCCCATTTTTCTGTAGCCAATTTTTCAAAAAATTACAACTTGTTTCTTGTAATATAAACCTAGACAAGAAAAGACAAGCAAAGAAAACCTAGAAAAACGTATTTTTTCTTAAATATTTCCAGTTTATAATACTAAAAAGTCCTCATAATATTATTATTATTCTTGTAAAATCATAATTGTTTAAAAATTAGATGGCAACTTTTTTCTCTGAATATTTTGACTTTATTCTTGTAAAATTACTGCAGATTTTTACATTTTTGCTATTGTTTGGTTTAGTTTTTTTTTGTTAAATAATAACTTGAGAATGTGCCACGGGCTGCAAATGGCCACTGGGCCGCACTTTGGACACCCCTGTAGTAAGGTGTCGATGAGCCTTGCGGCTACTTCCTGTTGCCTATCTCAAGGCAACTGAAGTAGTGCAGTTTTCCTTTCAGGAAGGCTTCTCACAGACCGACGGCTCGCATTAGTTGAACATGAAGCCTTGCGCATTCTTCAGATCTCAGCTCCACTTGGTCTGCTGCAGAGAGATGCTTGATGCTCTTCATCTCAGTTAAAGGGACGGGTGGGGCCGCATGAAAGGAAACAGTTTTGAGGAAAACCACAGTCAGACTGCAGCTTCAAGTTCAGCGTCAAGCTTTCCTTTAATTTAGCCGCCAATGAGAGAACTCGCCAGGTAATTTAAAGCTTCTTGAATGTGGAGAATGGCTGCTCCGTATGTTATTTACTCTTTTATTAAAGCTCCTAGATACTTCTCTTCGACCTTCAGAGGTACTCCACTCATTCGCATTCACAGTGATTAATGACAATGGCCGTGGAAAGAAAGTTCATCAGCCACTGAAGGTTCAGTATCTTGCTCAAGGATACTCTATAGACTTGAAAAAGGATGGATTGTTTACCCAATGCCAAACCAAATCAGAGTTCAACTCCTTTTCTCGCAGATGCTTAACCATCTCTTGAATGTTATGATGTTTAAAATAAGAGTTTTAGATCTGATTGTATTTTAGTGGTGAACTCTATGGTTGATTCTTGTCATGGATGTACACCAGGGGACTCAAACACGCAGCCCGCGGGCCAAATGTGGCCCGCAGGACTCTAGTTTGAGGCCCTCACTTGATATGAAAGTTTAATGTTAGTGCGGCCCACGTAAGTTTGATATGGATGCTGTATGGTATCATGTACCCAGAAAAAATTATTACGTTTGATTAATGTTCATGTTAAAGGTTAAATAACTGTTAATAGTTATCCTCCCTATCCGTGTGGAAGTGGTAAGTTTTTGGCTATTTAAGTTTAAAGGAAATAACTTGAAGGCTACCGTTTAGGTCGCTAGCTCTCTAGTTTGCGAGTTAGCATGTGTCTCAAGACCCTGCAGTTGCGCAATATGTTGTAAATAAAAAGAGTATAAATGTGACTATAGTCGTGTTTTGTCATGTCTACAGGGCTCTAATAATGCTTTGTTCATTTTAATCTGAAAAAAATAATTTGTCTACCCACCAACTATATGTGGTTTCTTAAGTTTTTATTATTTTACGTTTTATTATTATTATTATATTTATTTGTTACTGATTGATTGATTTTCTTTATTCTTGATTTGTTTATTTATTTTTCATCTTATTTTGTGCAGAAAAATAAAAATTAAGATATTTGAGAACAGTGGAATGTTTTATCAGAGCTTTTATTGTAGAAAATCGGAACCAAAGCACTGAAAAAGTTTGTATATTTTTCTGTTT
The DNA here is from genome assembly GCF_037039965.1 of Doryrhamphus excisus. NCBI lineage: Eukaryota > Metazoa > Chordata > Actinopteri > Syngnathiformes > Syngnathidae > Doryrhamphus > Doryrhamphus excisus. The sequence goes on from NC_136362.1 coordinate 21,077,813, forward strand.
TTAATAAATGCGTTTTTTTTTGGAAAACCTGATGCGGCCCAGCCCCGCCCAGACCCTAGCTCCAGTGACCCCCAGGTAAACTTAGTTTGAGACCCCTGATGTACACGATTCAGTGTTAGCCTCTCATAAGCTATAACCTGAATATAAGATGACTGCTCTTTTTCAATACTAGTTTTTTTTTTTTATTTTTTAAACTAAATCAAAGTTTGTACGTTTTCAGTAAGTTTTGTAGTAAAAACGCCATCTCATATCAGTCATCATTATCTTAAAGTCAGCATCGTAACGCCTTCCCTATTGTTTGCTAACTCGCCCAACCTCTGAAGCACATTTTGTGTGAGTGACAGGAAGAAAAGCTCACCTGAGCCACCTGTTCATTTGCATGTGTAAGTCTCTAGCCGCCGATTGTCAGACGACTGGACTTTTTTAAATTGGGGTCTTACAGTGTATTCTAGTCAGGAAAGTATATTCATGAGAGTACAGCGGTATCTCGGTCTGACAAATATTAACAAAAAGTACATTTTCTAAACAATAATTATAAGTTTACATGCAGAAAACATTACATTACATTATCTGGTAATGAGAACATAGGTAAGGTTCAGGGCAGGGGTCTCAAACTCAATTTACTTGGGGGCCACTGGAGCTCGGGTCTGGGTGAGACTGGGCCGCATCAGGTTTTCCAAAAAAAAAAAAAAACGCATTTATTAAAAACAGAAAAATGAATAAACTTTGCTTTGGTTCTGATTTTCTACAATAAAAGCTCTGATAAAACATTCCACTGTTCTCAAATATCTTACTTTTTATTTTTCTACACAAAATAAGATGAAAAATAAATAAACAAATCAAGAATAAAGAAAATCAATCAATCAGTAACAAATAAATATAATAATAATAATAAAACGTAAAATAATAAAAACTTAAGAAACCACATATAGTTGTTGGGTAGACAAATGATTTTTTTCAGATTAAAATGAACAAAGCATTATTAGAGCCCTGTAGACATGACAAAACACGACTATAGTCACATTTATACTCTTTTTATTTACAACATATTGCGCAACTGCAGGGTCTTGAGACACATGCTAACTCGCAAAGTAGAGCGCTAGCGACCTAAATGGTAGCCTTCAAGTTATTTCCTTTAAACTTGAATAGCCAAAAACTTACCACTTCCACACGGATAGGGAGGATAACTACATATTAACAGTTATTTAACCTTTAACATGAACATTAATCAAACGTAATAATTTTTTCTGGGTACATGATACCATACAGCATCCATATCAAACTTGCGCGGGCCGCACTAACATTAAACTTTCATATCAAGGCGGGGGCCTCAAACTAGTGTCCCCTGGTTCAGGGAAATATCAGTTCCCGACTTGAAAAGGTAAAACAGCCTTTTGTGGAAAAGATACATTTGAAGCAGAACTTCCACTTTCACGTATGTATATTTTTTGCTGTAGTGACAGCTCAAATATCTAAAAATAGCAACATAAAAAACTATTTATTTACAAATACACAGATGCGTTTCTCTCTGCTGTACAAAGAGCGTCATCGTGGGAGGGACCCTTTTATCAACAGTGTCCATGTTCACTTTAGGTTCCACTAACACGTGACACGTGAAGTTTCTGAATAACTCAACCATATCCTCTTGTATCAGGCCTCCCCCCTTCAACAGTACCGCAGTAGGGTGGGCTCGTCTGCCAATCAATCTCCAACCTCCCCCGTCTCCAATCAAGGTTTCTCACCCGGCGGGTCGCCTCAAGTAAGGGCGAGTGTGAACCAGTGAGCTGTTGGCTCATTCTGCATAAACACCCCCTCCCAACCCACCCCCCTTGTGTATTTATGTGTACTTGGCTGTGGTTCTTGTTGCTCAGTAGGAGTCTGTGGCTGCCCCCTAGCTGTTGGTGTTTGCTACTGCAGTTCAGTTCTGTGCAATGGCTGTTAGTTAAGTCATTTAAGTATTTCGCTTTGTGTCTGTAGTTGAAATAATACTTCAGTGAAATGTTTCTGTGCTAATTTACGTGTTCATCTTGTACTACAAACATTTGTTGCCCAGATCTGTCTTCCTCCACAAAGTCAGTGATGTATGAGCTGCTTTTGTGCTTGTTTGCGTTGCATCCTGTGTATTCCCGCCTTTGAATTCTGTGTCATTTTTGTGCGCATTGTGGTTTTACACAAGATGAGGGATTTTAGGGAACGTGACAGGAAATGGTAATCCCCGTGGAAGTGTTTTTTTTTTTTCAACATTAATCGTTTTCATGGTCGGATGTGAACAAACTGAGCCTGGCTTTGCAAGGGTGGCGCATTTAGATAAACCGTGCACACCCAAGGTAAACATGGATCAAGGTTGTTAATCTCAAACACTCTCTGTATTTGGAGAAGAGATTTCAAATGCTTGCATTGGGGAATATGTGGATTCCAGCTCTAATATCCATGTTTTTTTGGTCCAAATATGCTCTTAAAGCTACAGTAGGTATAGAATTGAATTCCGACACACGTGCACTCATTTAAAGAACTGAAAGATGCATGGATGCTTCTATGTGTATTGTCTTTTCCTGCTGGCTAAACTCTTGTCATCCTGGTTGTGCGTTATGTGGCCCTGCCACACACACATAATTTGGTTTTGCACAAGGAAGAGCTCCGGTTTGTAGTCACATGATCCAATTACTTGAACATTAAGGGGCTGTGTTGATGTTGTAGTCATATTCTGTATTAGGAAATCCACAGAAAAGAAAATAACAGACTGGATTTGATATAAGGCTTAGAATGGTTCATACTGTATCTACTTTATTTGTAGGTTTTGTGTTCTTTTATTGAGTTGTTTTTAGGCAGAAGCTAGAAAAATACCACCATGGGATGATTGATGTAGAATTTCAGTCTTTGCATGTTTTCCAGATGCACTGAATTAGCAGATGTGGTAAAGCATCTTTACACAATGTGTCTTTATATTTGCAGCATAACTCCATACTGGGAAGTGTCTTTTCGGACTTCTATGACCAGCAGCTCCCGTCCATTCAAGCCAGCGCTCTCTCTCGACAGGTACAGTCCAAATATCCACTTAGATTGGATTCCGCTCGCTGCGGCGTTAAGATTGTCTTGTTTCTTTCCTTGTTGTGGTTGCCAGCTCGAGCAGTTCAATATGATCGAATCCCCCATCAGCTCTGACAACAACCAGACCCCCGCCCTCAACTACTCCCAGGCCCTTATGATGGGCATGTCTGGTGGTCATTGCAATCACCAGGGCTCTCAGCAGCTGGGCTACAGTAGCCATGGCAACATCCCCAACATCATTCTAACAGGTGCGCCTTTGTGTTGTTAAGTCGCTAAGAGATAGCAAGAAAAATAGAGGAGAGCTTTGCCTTAAAATGTGTTACTTCTAAGGCTGTGATGGCGCATACACACTCTAAAGATGCGGTGTGATCTCCGTAAAAGAGACTAATGACTGTACATATTGTGACCTTTAACCTTGTTCCTTGTCCAGTGAGTGGAGAGTCTCCTCCCAGCCTGCCAAAGGACCTGGCAGCCTCACTGTCAACAGATATCAGCTTTGATATCGACACCCACTTCCCGTTGGATGACCTCAAAATCGACCCACTGACACTTGATGGTCTGCACATGCTCAATGACCCGGACATGGTCCTCGCTGACCCGGCCACAGAGGACGCCTTCCGCCTCGATCGGCTCTGATACCCACACCACCACCCCTCCCCGCCGCGTTATTGAGGACTGTGGAGTGTATTGGTGGAGGCCCCCGGTTTGGCAAAGCATGGCTTGAGCACCAACTTGGCAAATCAACTCCCACAAAAACGATGGGAGGAAAAGCTGGAAAGGATTTCAAGCTGCCAGCGTCCCTTCTTTTGGAAAAATGGCTGACAAACTCAAAGGTATGAATTTCCTCCGTGGTTCTGTCACTTCCTTTTGCCAATGGCACACCTTATTCATTCATTCATTCATTCATTCATTCATTTTCTACCGCTTTTCCTCACGAGGGTTGCGGGGGTGCTGGAGCCTATCCCAGCTGTCTTTGGGCGAGAGGCGGGGTACACCCTGGACTGGTGGCCAGCCAATCACAGGGCACATATAGACAAACAACCATTCACACTCACATTCATACCTATGGACAATTTGGAGTGGCCAATTAACCTAGCATGTTTTTGGAATGTGGGAGGAAACCGGAGTACCCGGAGAAAACCCACGCATGCACGGGGAGAACATGCAAACTCCACACAGAGAGGGTGGAATTGAACCCTGGTCTCCTAGCTGTGAGGTCTGCGCGCTAACCACTAGTCCACCGTGCCGCCCGCACACCTTATTATTCATATTAAATATGTAGTTTTTGTAATTGATTTGGAGTTGGAGTCTAATGGGTTAAAGGAAAAGGGCAATCTTAGAATCTCACTGGGAGAAGACAAAGAAACAACGGTGGTGTGGCGTGGGGAGTAGTATGTGCAAAAGACATTCAAATGCTGTCAAATTTATAATTGAATCCATTTTGGGAGTACCTTCTGCCGTGTCCTGGAAGTGTTAATTCTTCGGTATATTCTTCACTACACATGACTGGCATAGACAGGTGAACAAAGAAACATGACTGGAGTAAATAAATCGGCTCAAGCAAGACCATTAAAATAAATCGGCTAAAGCAAGACCATTGAACACAAACTTGAGGATTCTAGAATGTATCGAGAGCCAATGGAGAGAAACTGGTAGACCAACACCAACTGGTAGGTAGAGCTGAACATCATCAGCATAAAAAATCAAATGCCCACTGTGTCTGAAGCTGATTGGTCCTAATGGTAGCATGTAGAGTGAAACTACGGTAGGCCCGAGGATTGACCCCTGGGGCACGCCACAGGAGAAAGAAGTGACTGTAGAAGAAAAATGATTGATAATTACTGAAAATGTCCTTTTAGAGAGATATGAGATGAACCTTTTAAGCACAGAGCACCAGTTAGTGTCAACGGTTGTGAGAATGTCATCATGCACTTTCAGTAAAGTGGATCCTGTGCTGTGGTGGGTCCTATAGTGAGATTGGAACATGTTAGTAATATCATGGATAGACACATATGGCCACAGTTTCTCCGTGAACTTGGACAGGAAGTACGGATAAGAAATTGTACCAATTGTAACTTAACGGCAGTGGGGGCAACACCCAGCCCCAAGCAGGCACAATGACTGGAACGTTGGTGGAAGAAAAAGCTCAAAAGTTAGTTCCACCAGCAGCTGAGAAACCTCAGGATGGATTGTGTGACCGTTGCCAAATTGTCCATAAAAAGCTGTTGAAATGTATGACATCCACCCCTCTTTCCACGTCTTCTGTGATGTCTCTTTCCCGGGAAGTGGGCGGATAGAACATCTCGGGAGTGACACCTGGTTCAGGTACTGGTTTAGTGACTTCTGAAGGCCTGGACTAGCGGAAGTATACCAAGGGTTGGGTTAGGACGACTACGCTACGCCACTGTGAAACAGTGAAGCTTCCGAGGGAGACCCCACTTGGATGGGTTTGCCATTTTTGTACTCCTCATTATGCATGAAGTCTGATCACTGTGTATCCTTGTTTTGCCTTAAGAGCTCCACATTTCAGTTTTCATGAAGAAATGACATTGTCCCAGTTCAATTGTCAAGTACTTTCGCAGGGTACTTGGCCCCCCCCGTAAGTCAAAGTTGCACTACGTCAACGTATACAGTCGTCCCTCGTCACTTTGTGATTTCAAGTTTTTAAAAAATCTAATAAATAAATCATGCTGTTTTATGGTTAAATATTAGTAAAAAAAAAAATATGCACATTTAAATAAATGTATTTTTCTGCCCAAATTAAGCATTTTTCAAGTATAAGAATGGATAAATGAACTAAATACATTCAAAGATGTCGCTGATATGTAGTATTCTACGCTGGTCACCGGGTATCTGGTAATGTTACTGTAATGCAGGGTGAGACACACAAGCACCACCTTTTATTGCAGGTTTGAATCCTCTCACAACATTCACAACAAACCCTAATAAAAACGCGGGCTGCTGTTGCAGACGTTACCCATGCAAAATTCAAAAAACTCAAGTCTGAACCTCTACCCGTCACTGAGCTCCCTTAGGTTACATTTACAGTAACCCAGTCTTATTAATGTCTTATTTACTATTATTGTGTCTACTATATTGAGTAATAGGAGCCTAAAGGTGACTATAGGGCTGTTATTTCATGTCTAGAGGGCTCTAATATTGTTCTACAAAACATATTTAGAAGGTCGGGAACTGGTTTTCTATACTTCAACTCCTAAAATATACTCATCACGGTCGGCTACGGAACCAACTAACCGTGACAAACGAGGGACTACTGTATCTTTTTTTCTTTTATTTTCAAGTTTCACTGAATGAGGTGTGCATGGTGGCATTGATGTTTACATTTTTGGTTGTTTTATATTATTCTCCGTGTACAGAATGTGATTAGATTTTGAGGAACCTGACCTATGCAAAAGTGCAGCATCGATTTACGACTACAAAGTGAAACATATAGAGTAATATATATCGACCCTTACATAAAGAAAGCGGTGCCATGTTTATACAGTACGTATTTTGATACGATTTTTGAAAGGCTCATACAGAGTGCTCTCTTATATTACTCCCAAAGAAATGACCTCAGTGTTGAAGAAATATATTTTTCCAGACATTTGAACAGCCTCTAATCTAGAACAGCATTGCGGATGCAATGAGAATGTATTTATATATGATCATACTGTCAAGGCATCAACATATTTACCTACATATGTTGCGTTTTGGATGTGTTGTTACTTTTTACTCTCCGCAAAATCGATAAGATGTTTCCCGACACTACCGCCTGTCTGTTGATGCACTTTATGTTTTAACTTGTAAGACTGCTTTAAGGGAATTTAGATACCAAACCTGGAACCGTGATAGCCCCACCCCTCATTGCACTGCACATTCATACACAATGATCTTATATTTAATACTAGAATCCATATCAATAGATGGTCTTTATGGCCACCTACTTTGACTAAAATGTCATTGAAATTGTGATAGTAAACTTCACAAAAGTACATTTGAGCCACTGTGTTATGTTATAATAATAATCATCTCAATGGACAATGCTATGGATGTCATTTAGACTAGACAGTGTGTAGCTTGTAGAGCAGTGTTGCTTCACGACAGCGGGTGTGAACCGCAGCTCCCCGGTGCCGGCAGTACTCATACCATGCTTGACTTGAGGCAAAGCACCTTTATCTAGGTACTGACTTGGGTTAATTGGGTATTGGTTGCGTGTTGAGTCACTGAGTCAGTGGATGGTACATTCTACACTGCCGTACAAGCTGTACACTGATTACTCTAAAATGATATTATTATAGTATCATGACTTGAGAGAAACAATCTAATTTGATGGCTTTCAAAGTGTGATGCATTGTGTTAAAATGTGCGTACACTGAGGGATTCATTTGCCTTCACGTATTTCACATGATGAAATAAACGACTGCCATTGTGGTTCATAATAATGTCTTTCAAGGTCCTCTCGTGTCAGCATATTTCATTAATATTCTCACACAATTTAAATGCAAATGACTTCTTTCTTTTTGCTCGTGTCGGTGTAATTATTTTGTGGTTGCATGAATGACTTGACGAGGTTCGACTTCTGTTTTCTTGTTCTTCTTTGGTGAGCTCTGTTACCTGTTGCTTCAAACTCAAACTGTCTTTTTTTGTGTCTTTATCTCATCGTCTGTGTGTGAAGATGCTGAAAAGCCGTCCTTTGGTTGGTACTGTGTTGTTACACTGCAATATACGGTACAATATGTGCTCCTTTCCTGTATATTGTCATGGTGACTGTGTAGGCTTGCTTTGTAGTTTGCTGTAAAATGATGGGTTTTTTGTGCTTTTATGTATTATAACCATGTCAAGGTGAGAACATGCATTAAGAAATAACGCCGTGGCTGTCATTGTGGCTGACGTCTTTGTACGTCCATTTTCTCTTTGGTTTGTTCTTTGAGCTCGGACTTTGTCACAGTGTGTGTTTTAGTCTCCAAATTGCAATTCTTTTAAAATCACCCTTTTATTTTTTCCTTATTAAATGATTTATCAGGTAAACCCAAGATTGTAACCCTAAATCAACTGATTAGAAGAGTCAAAATGGGTCATAATGAATGTTTACATTGAACATAAGTGATATTTATGCAGCATGACCTACACCGTTGTGACTCTTGTATCTTGTCTAATGCTTGGTAAATCTCTCCTTACTGCATTATTTTTAAGTCAAACTCAGAACCACTTAAGGACAATGAACTACTGTACGGTTAACCACGTTAGTCCTTTTTCTGTGCATTTTGGGGACAACCATGCCTGTTCAAGCCTCGTCCAATGGCAGCTAAATTGTAACATGTGTTTTGTTTAAGAGTACATCATTCCTAATGCTTAACCATGCATTTTATGGCCATGAAGGATGTACTGTGTGATAACTGTACACTGCTCTCATTGGGAAAAAATCAAACATATGCTCAGTATGCAAATTCTAACACTAAAGCGCAGCCCAGGTTGGTACTTTTTTGGAGCTAACCCTTTAAAATGACCGCTTGAGTGTTTTCTATTATAAATGATCTATATATTAACTGTCAAGATTGGACCAAAAGGATCCAAGTTGGCTGTAAATGTGTGCTATATAAAAAAATGCTTCTGTTTGTAATGTATTTTCTTGTGTGAAGGCTACTGTCTTTGTAAAAGATGAATAAATATATCTGAATATGCATACCTGTAAGTACATTTTGTCCTGAAAGATGGGAAGACAATATAGTTCAGTGCGACATCAATCAAAGACGACAGCAATACAAAGAGCCTACGTGTCGTATTACTTAAAAAAAAAACATAAAAGAGTGATGTAAATGTATTTTTATGGTGCTTGTATAGCCACCGAAGTAGACACAAAACGTTACGTTGTGTCATATAAGGTACAAAATATGACGTATTAAAAACAGCGACATCTGCTGCACGCAGTAAAGGGGCAACACTTGGAAATAAAAGCTAAAAGATTGTTGTGTTTCTCTCCTAACGTGTAACGTAGAGCATGTGTACCAAATGGGTAGATGTTTCTCGGGCTCCCCCTGTTGGCCGAACACTCACATTAACCGCAATGATGACAATGAATCCAAATCCAGTTTCTCCTCAATGGAACTAGTTTGTAATAAAGGTCAATTAATTTATGTGCATGTTTAGTTTATACACCAAAAAATACAAATTACAGCCCCCATTGTAATTTATATTGCTTCTAAACTAGTTCTCACTAATATTACAGTCACAATATTTACATTAGGTGTAACTGATCACCAATGTTTGGTCAGTTTTTCGGTCAGTTTTTATTGATTTCTATCAGTTGTAATTTTTTTAAATCAGAAAAAATCACAAGATAAACATGTAATTTAAACTAGACCGGAAATGAGTTTTTTCTGCATGAAATGATCTAGCAAAAGCAGTGTGGCGCCCCACAAAAGGTGCAGCAGCTTGAGAAAAACAAAGAAAACGTGTTTTTCTAACCTACTAATATAAATATAAACAAATGATAATTTACTGCTCTGTGGCATTTCATGGGGGAGCAACCTTTTTACCGTATTAGGTAAAAGCGTTGTGTCAATAATAAATGCATGGTATTTACATTGAAATGCATTATTAAATAAAAATGGGGGGCTTAAGCAATGATCATGTGCGCACTAATCTTTCGGTTCAGTCTAGCAGTATTTTATATGAAATGCGATTAGGCTGTGGCTCAGTAAAAAGCAACAAAAAATGTCTAAATGACGAGGACAGTTGGTAAATGCACATCGGGACTGTGCGTGTAGGAAAGAAGGCGACGGGTATTCCCGTGGGTGTATAAAGGAGGCAACCGAGAGTGAGGGTGTACACACTGCGGGGATGTTTACTGTGCTCGGCGCGGACGTCAGAGCGCACACAATCCCAGCATGCACCGCGAGGCCGTTGAGAGATCCAGCAGCTGGTAGTGAGTCGCCAAAGCGCCGAGCAGGCAGCAACCCTGCGGTCCACACACAGACAGCACATACATTATTTCAGCCTCCATGTGAGGGGGAAACTCACTTGTCTACCTTTCCAGGCGGCAGGAAAAATATGCTGTGCGGACGCCTGACGAGTCACTGCGGCGGCTTTTGAGTCACTATTGTGTTTCGGTTTCCATTTTGGAGGATTCCTCCCTCCATCCTCCGGTTCGCACCGAACAGGCAATGACAACGGTCTCAGCAACCCCGCAGCAGATGAGGGACCGGCTGCTGCAGGCCATCGACAGTCAGAGCAATGTGAGTAAGGCTAAAAGTGGCTATCGAGCTAACGTTAGCCTGTTTACATGCAAGTCCGGCAAACTCCACTGTGCACCCAATCAATCATTTACCGTTCATTTGCTTCAAACATGTATGACTGACATTTGTCGTTGTCACCGATCACGGCGAGTGTCTCCGAAATGAAAGCGGAGAGGCGCCGGGCACTCGAGTTGACAGCTTGGAAGCTAATTTAGCAGCAGCGTCCCCCCTGCTTAGATGCCGTTAGCTGCGCTATGTAGCATGCGAGCGGCTGCTAGCCTCAACACCAAAGCAGGGAAGTAGCGTATAACTTTACATCGGAATAACGCGCTTGGTTAACTTAAAAACTTGATTAGACCATATACGTCCATCAAACACATCAAAGTTGAGCCTGTTGGTGGTTTATATGTTTATAATTCAATGTTAAAGAAGTGTGGGAGGCTGCTAGCGAACTCTTAGCATGTGTAGCCGAAAGCTAGGTTTGAGAAAAGAGCGATACCCTTCCGTCTCAACTTGGTAGCGTTAGCATTGTCAGCTAACGTTAACGCAGGTAAGTATCCTCAAACATTGGGTGAAGCTATCGTACAAATGTGTGTCTCGTTTAGTAAACGATACATAGACTGTTACATAAGCAACTCCGTTGACAGGCGCTTGGCTTTATGTATGCACGTTTTATGGAGTTGACACATTGCTGTGTACTTTCCAACGACCCTCTCTTTACTCAGAAGCTAAGGTCTGTAGCTTGTTGCTAACTTGCCCCGTTACTCTCACGTTGCCATTATAATTCCCTGAGTTTGGACCAAGACCTTTTTAGCAGCACAGCTCGTAAAAGCCTGCATACATTGTGTATTATAGCACAATGGCATTAGATTCACTTGTTAACCAGAGCCCAACTCATAAGGCACAGTGCACTTTTGGAAGACTGAATTAACTCAAAATGTTCTCTTTCCATTGCAGATATGCAATATGGTGGTTGTACTTGAGGTGATTACCTGTCTTGAGAAGTATCCTATCACCAAAGAAGCACTTGAGGTGAGATGAATTGACACCAATTGGCATACTTTTTGTAATAGTTAGAATTGTACATTGTAGCTGGTGCAGAATGTCTCTACTTGCTGTTGACACGTTTCCACTAGAAAAGTGGGTACTATGGGTTCCTATTTCGAGTATGTAGCGAGTCAGGGTTCCAAGCATGCTGAGTCAACGGCTAGCCATGATTGGTTACGCTGTTTTTGCAGATCATCATCACTTCATTATAATACTTGATTTTATATGGTTAGAAACGACTTTTAAGGGCTGACAAACACTGACACATTCAGTATAGCCCACTGCTTTCAACAGTTAGATTTGATTATCAACACCTTTCATAATGGAATTCTGCTGTAATGTCAATGAATAACCCATTAAGTCAAAACACATGGAACACTCACTCCAATCGAAAGTACATTTGTGCATGTAATAAAGACAAAGATTGTTGCTCTGATACAGAAGTGTGAACATCGATATGAAATGTATCCTTAAATTACTTCTGTTGTGATCTATACGGAGAATAAAGGGTCAATCCGGAATATAACGGAACGGGAAATACTGCTGGTCTCTGCTTGAAAAAAAGCATACCAAAATGTAAACACAGGATCTTTGTTCTTGTTTATTGTGTCTTGTACCAACTGAAGTGTTCCAATGAGTGTTTTTGCTGTTGTTTCTGACAAAGTCTAGTAGTGCTTAAGCCGTGCAGTGGAAAAGCAGCCTTTTGTCATTTGAGTTCTTTCTAACGCTCACACGTTTGCATCAGGAAACCCGACTTGGAAAACTGATCAACGATGTACGGAAGAAGACCAAGGATGAAGACCTGGCCAAGCGTGCCAAGAAGCTCTTGCGAAACTGGCAGAAGCTGATCGAACCCGGGCCCGCCGTGGCTGCAAGCACCCCCGGCTCCACCAATGGCAGTTCTCATCCCTGCAGGACGGACGCCTCGCCGCCCGACATCTCTTTGTCAGGGAAGGGGGTCCCCGAGGTTAAAGGCAGAAATGATGTTCACAACACTTACTCGCCCAAGGCTGAAAAATCAAGCAGCCGCAAGCGCAGAGCGGAGCACAGAGACAGTGGAGTGCACTTACCAGAGAAAATCTCAAAGATGTCTTCGTATGACAATTCTGTTTCACCGCCCCCCACGAACGGGATCGCAGGCAGCCCCGACGCCTTGCTCGAGCAGGACGTCGTCCCTTCCCCTGACCGATCTCGACTAGAACACCTTGACAATGATAAAATCAACAGAATTCCGGTAAATGCTGTAAAGCCTCGGCCCAGCTCCCCCGGAGTGGCCAAACTACCTAGCACTTCGTCTTTAATCAAGGTTGCTGTGATGCAGCAGCAGGCCAGAATGGATGATGGTGGCGGAGGGGGGCATTACCAGGCCAGAAGCCCCCGTGGTCTTTCTACCAGTCCAAGGAGCACAAAGCAAGATGCCACGACCAAGCGCTCTGCGGTATATGCACAAAAGTTAACGTCTGTTCCCAGCCCTTCGCCGAGGGATTCTCCCTTGCCTTTGTCCCAGCCCTTGTCCTCCCCAGCTCACTCTTCTCATAGGTCTGCAATGCACTGGGCCACCTCACCGGAGGTCTCTTCTCATTGCTCATCACAGGACTTAAGCATGTCACTGGAATCCCCTGCAGTTTCCCCGTCGCCCTCTCACCCCCAACACAACTCAGAACTGTATCGGCAGGCGTCCGAAGGAGCCATGGCTCTTTCTGACGACACGGACGGCTTGCTGACGTCCACCTCGGAGTATAAGAGGAGAAAGTACCGCTCCAGAGACTATTCTGTCAACTTAGACGGCCAGAAAGTAGAGGACACGACTAAACCAGTACGATTAAAAGAACGCAGACTAACATTTGACCCCGTCACAGGTCAGATCAAACCCCTAGTCCATAAGGAACCTTCTCAATCCGAGGAACCCCCTACTCCTGAGCCCCCCATTGAGTCCAGGCAGAGAACTGAAAGCACTGTACCGCAGGCCCCAGCGCCAGCTCCAGGCCCAGGCCCCGGCCCCAACCCTTTCCACCAAACAAACTGGAAGGAGCTGTCCAGAAATGAAATCATCCAGTCCTACTTGAACCTTCAGAGCAACGTGCTCACCTCGTCCGGGGTCCAGGCCCCGAGCGCACACTTTTTCATGTCCGAGTATCTGAAAAGGGAAGAACAGGGCGTGAAAGAGTCGAGGAAAATGCATGTTTTGCAGGCAGATAGCCCAACGGGGGATTTACCGGGCGTGAGTCGGGATGTAAATGACGAGGACCTGGACAGGATACAAAGCCAGCACTGGCCAGGGGTCAATGGGTGTCTGGATACCAATGGCACCTGGTATGACTGGACAGAGTGCATATCATTGGACCCTCATGGGGATGAAAGCAAACTGAACATCCTGCCGTACGTTTGCCTAGACTAAGGGGTTCTTTTTTCCAACTCCTGTTTTTGTCTCCCCACAGAGACAAGATCATTTGTGATTTTGTTTGTCTACTGTGAGTTTGGCAAAAGCCAAGCCTGCGAAACTCTCCCCACCCCACACCGCCCGCCCCTCCCGTGCCTCTTCTTTCTGTGATTGAGAGATTTTGGTATAAAAAAAAAGATGACAAATTAAAAAGAATATTTGAGTTTGTGATACCAAGGGCTGCTTTTGTTTTCATTTTTTTCAAGCTGGGAGCTACAGGAAGTATCCGGCCCAATTTGCAGATTGCTGCTAGTAGCTCACAAGACAAAAAAGAAGGGCAGAATTATCCCTGCTAGCAGGAAAACATGCTCACGAGGAAAATAATGCCCCCGCCGCTTTGTTTTTCTGTTTGATTTCTACAATTGAGGGTGGGTTGGCGTTTTGCTGTCCTGTGCGGGCCGTCAATGTTTGTAGATTAACACGTCTCCTGTGTGAGGGGCATAACTGGCGGTTACAAGAAGCTTTATGTGAATTCTGAAAGTAAATTATAAATTTCTTGTCATGTACACAGCTATTTATTTCAACCAGTACATCTTCTATCCTCCCATTACCTGACGTTGGCAAAAACTGCTTTACTTCTTTACTTTTCCTGTGTTCAAATCTCATCTTTCTACTTTTATTTTTATTTCCATCGGTTTTCCCGATAGGCCAGTTCAAGCGGTCGCAACATTCCACACAGACCTTCTGCCTTACTGCGCATTCAACTCCTTTATGCATCCAACAAAGACAAACTGGTTTAAGTTCAAATTCAGATTGGAAGACCAGTGCCAGTGGTGAAATGTGTCCAAAACTTAAATCCGACCCAAGAAGTAGTATCCAATGAATCTCCCTTAATTTAGATGACTTTTTATGGCTCTCAATCAGGATCAGTTATTCCCCTACACCGGATCAGTTCATGCATAAACTGTTCATAGTTTTAGTCCCATTTTGAGATTGTGTATCTGCGGCTCTATTGAGTATACAGTTTAGTATCATTTTTGTTTGTCCATTGTCAAGCCAAACAATAAAAGGGAGAGAGCTTGGTGTCACATCTTCCTTTCCATCTTTGTGTGACCACAAAAACCTGATTTTTTTTTTTTTTTTTTTGCCTCCCGTTTACACCAGTCTTTCACCATTATCTCATCATTCTTCCCTACCAATGTGCCTTGGTAAATTGTAAATCTGGATTTGCTTCCGCAAGCAAGGCTCCCGTCCTTGCGGCTGGGTTTATAGAGAACTCCAAATCCCATGATCAGTGTGATACTGGTATAATGCACTGTGCCTGTTACTTGGTTTGGTTTTTCTACACAATAAGGGAGGAAGTGCAGACAACAGGTAAAAAAAAAGTGCACAAGTCAGCTGGCAATAAAAAAGTGCTACAACTGATAGATAAGAATATGCTTTCTGGAGTTTTGACTTGGGCGTCTTTGTTCAGTGTTTAACATCTCTCAATTATTTGAAAAATAAAATGATCTAATTCTTCATCTCGGTCCGTTCACTTGTGTGACTCTCAGTGTTCTCCCGAGTTTGGTAGTAACTGCTGCCATTTTCGACGAATGAATTGTGTTGTAGTTACTAACTCATCCAGAAGGGCGCGCACTCTGTCCATTGGCCTCTTAGAGCAGGGGTCTCAAACTCAATTTACCTGGGGGCCACTGGAGCTAGGGTCTGGGCAAGGCTGGGCCGCATCAGGTTTTCCAAAAAAAAACCTGCATATATTAAAAAACAGAAAAATATACAAACTTTTTCAGTGCTTTGGTTCCAATTTTCTACTATAAAAGCTCTGATAAAACATTCCACTGTTCTCAAATATCTTAATTTTTATTTTTCTGCACAAAAGATTAAAAATAAATAAATCAAGAATAAAAATCAATCCGTAATAAATAAATATAATAATAAAACGGCAAATAATAAAAACTTAAGAAACCACATATAGTTGGTGGGTAGACAAATGATTTTTTTCAGATTAAAATGAACAAAGCATTATTAGAGCCCTGTAGACATGACAAAACATGACTATAGTCACATTTATACTCTTTTTATTTACAACATATTGCGCAACTGCAAGGTCTTGAGACACATGCTAACTCGCAAACTAGAGAGCTAGCGGCCTAAACGGTAGCCTTCAAGTTATTTCCTTTAAACTTAAATAGCCAACAACTTACCACTTCCACATGGATAGGGAGGATAACTATTAACAGTTATTTAACCTTTAACATGAACATTAATCAAACGTAATAATTTTTTCTGGGTACATGATACCATACAGCATCCAGATCAAACTTGCGCGGGCCGCACTAACATTATCATCATCATATCATCATATTAAGGCGGGGGCCTCAAACTAGTGTCCCGTGGGCCACATTTGGCCCACGGGCCGCGTGTTTGAGACCCCTGTCTTAGAGGAAGTAACGAGCCAATTTATCTCAACTGATGTTGGGCTCAGTAATATGTTGAAATACATCCTATAGACACCTGCAATCATGACTAGACCAACTACTTTTACTGGTCAACGATCTCCATTTCTGTATAAAAGTGACACCCAAATGACTGATCTGGGTCTGGTAAGTGTATGTGTCACGCTCTGCTATTAGACACAAAAGCCTGATGAGTAGTGATTTTGCACCTCCAGGTACACTGACTCAGGCCTCTGCACACCTGGATGACATCATGGGTTGCTGCATTTTAGCGTAAACACCTGCAGGCAAGCAGGTGCTGTTGTGAAGCTCCACTCCGAGCCTTGTGTCACTTCTCTTTCAGCGGTTTTGTACCATTGTGCAACCCTGTGCTGTATCCGTTGATAAGACGTTGTGCCGTTTTGAGCCCTTTAAAATCAATTAAACATCTATTAAACTGTAAAGCTGCCCCCCTGCCTTTTCAGTTTATTTTTCAGTGTATCAGACATAATACTTTAGACTGGGGGAGGGAATTAGAAGTATATTATTATATATATGGTTTATTACCAGATTGTATTTTGTGTCATTTTCTGTCAGACATTACCACGGTCATGGCGAAGGCAAAACGGCCTTTTGTCTGTGTGCATGGAAGGATTGTTGGGACATCAGCAAGCAAAGGCTAGCAATGGACACAAACAATACCTGTCGTCAAAGATCCTAAGGGTAGTCCCCCAAAATGGTGGAGAATCTGAACAGCTTGTCTGTGAAAAACAGGCCGATTCTTTACTGACATCTGTATGAGAAGGGCTTAATGGAGCTTCAGGCGACTGACCAGGCAGAGATGTTCAAATACTAAAGTTGTACTACTAAAAGACTGAGGCTTTCAGGAACCTTCAGGATCCACGTCCCATCACGTTCTAGGACAATAAATGTTTTTGCCTTTGCCATCAGGTCATGACTGTGAATGTGTGTCAGAAAATGACATACTCTTCTAAGACACCATTGGTGCTAGTGTAGGATGACAAAAAAACTTCCTCATAGGGAAAACTAATGATGTTGCCCATACAACTGAATGTCTACGTGTCTTTGGCACTGCTAACTTCTCACTACTCCTTAAAAAAAAAAAGTTGGGATATGGCGCCGACATTACGTCAGCTCAGTAGCTCGTCGTTGATTTCCTCACCTTGTGTTTTTACGACAGCGAGTCAAGTATGTGCGACAAGCTTGTCGAGTCCACTGCTCGTCTGGTATGCAGGGAGGGACCCCTGGATCACTCCCACCATTGAGGAATTCTGGAAGTTTCCTTCCATATATGGACTTTTTGATATCAATCGTCACCTAACTAACGAAAGGGGGAGGAGGAGCCTAGGATCGATTGACAAAGCCTTTGCCCAAAGAGTATACAGTTAAGAAGATAGTTCTCGCTCTTGCGCGTCTGTCGATAAGTATTAGGTCGAGTGTCAAAAGCAACAAAACTCTGTGAGAAATAAAAAAAATACATGTGCATACGTAGGTGGGTGTCCCTATAGCTTATGCATAATCAATAATAAGACAATATTTGAATATTCATGAGGTATAATGTGTGAAGGTCCTCGCCACGAAATACCAAGTGGTTCAACCTGAGAGGGGAACTATCTTGACTCTCTCGATACTGATCTTTGAGCGAAACCGTAAGAGCTTTCTAATTGGTCGCCGTAAAAGAGAAAGGAAGTATTTAGTCCAGCCCTTGGAAGAATCAGTCTAAGTTATTTTACTCCGTCTTTAAAAACCTACAACTACTCATTTTGCCTCCTGTTGAGAAATAAAAACAATGTCGGGCTTCGTCAAAGGTCCCTCTTACGGCTTATCGGCGGAAGTCAGAAACAAGGTACGTGAACTCTTGCATATCAATCAAACTTAGTTCTATCAAAACTTTTTGCGCATCTTCTTCTCGCTGCGCTTTTCTCGCTACGCAAGTTTGCAGATCCTCCATTTTGATGTGGCTGAGAAACAAAAGTCTACACGGATTAAAAAAAAACAATATGTTAAAAAAAACTAGTCACTAATAATTATCACTTAGTATAATGCCATAAATGACGTGGTGATCAGTTTTTATATATGCAAGCATTAACATATTAAACAAACAAAAAAAACAGAATGAAAACACTCCACTGATTCTGTATTGAAAACAGACTTTGGGCGTTGTCCCCATGGCAAAAAAGTGTCGTTGTGGCACATTTCGAATCTGTTTTCTGTGCAGTTTGCAGGCCTGCATTGTGACCCGCATTAGCAGATAATGTAATTCCGCCATTGGACCCATTCAGCGATGACGTCCATTGTCCGCTTCAATGCACATTTACACTACTGACTACTGTCTTAACCCCCATACTGTGGTTGGAAGCCGAGCTCTTTGCCACCCCCCCCCCCCCTCCCATGCTTAACTTTTATTGATAAACCGCATCCTCTCCACGCAGGAAGGAGGTTTTTTTGGGCATATTTCTTGCATTTAAATCAGCAGCATGAGTTGGATGCGTCTGGCTTTTTGGACACTTTTTCGTGTCAGATGGGAGAAGTGGTCTGTTTTCTTTGGCCAAAGACCTCCGGAGCATCAGGATCCACTTAAAATACCAAAGCAGATGTTGGAGATAACATTTCTTTACCACTTAATGTGCATCCCACTGTGTAATTGCAGCTGCTTTATTGGAGAGCAGAGAAATGCTACTAATAGACTGTTGGGTATTTTTGTCTGAAGAGGTCCATGTGTTTGCTCTTATTTCACATAACTCCCTTAGGGTTATTCAAAGTCCGGCGCGGGACCATTAGTGGCTCGCAGCTCATTGTTTTTTATAGGCAATGTTATATTCTCATAGTACAATGATCTAATTGAATCCCAGCCATCCCATCAAAAAGCCATCCTTCTCAGTGTTTGTCATATTTGATTATTTTGACTGATTATTCAAGGCACACAGAATACTGTGTACTTCGGCTATATAAACATGAAATGTACACCAAAAGAAAGATTACACTCTCATCTTTCATGAGGAAAACATTATTGTTTCTACCTTTTTCCCGTCTTTAGTAATCATCAGTAGAACATAGGTAAGTTTCAGCAAAACTTTCCTTGACAACTGCACCAAACATGATCTCGTCTATTGTGCAGTTGCATCATCACCTCTTAAAAAAAACGTAAAAGATGTATAAATAGGTTTTAGGGAGCGAATGATTTTAAAAGTTCTCTATTCCTTCATTTCCAACTTTTCAGACTTATTCCAATTATTGCCAATAAACTGTAAATCACCGCCAAGACAGCCGCTTCAGTACCAGTTTGACTGATCTTTCAAGGTACTATTGTGTTCTATAGCTACAGAATATAACCTTGGAACCCACCAAAAAAAAAGATCAGACACAAAATAAAAAGTTTGTGTCTACCCTTTTCCGTTCTTTACTAATCAGCAGGAGAACATGGGTGAGTTTCAGGAAAATATCAGTTGCCGACTAGAAAGTACGGTTGGCCAATATGGACCTTAGCATACTATATCACAATATTTTTGGGATGTATCAAGATATGATATTAAATTCAGCGGAGGTCTTGCATAAAAAGCTACAAACTTTAACCCATATAAAGAAATACTCTCAAATTGTAAAGCACGTTTATTTATTGGTAACAATCTGGCTAACTTTTCCAATGGGATGACAGCCTCTGCACACATTACTACTAAATATTCAATGAACTGCAATGCTTGTGCTTGTGATTAAGGAAGATGTAGTCACCCATGCAATTCCAACTGCATATGTAGATATTTTTTGATGACATACTGTGCAATAACTGTGCAATAACCGTGACACTTGTGACCTGGTCAACATGTAGATAACTGTATATCGTGTCTAATATAATCTCATTTCTGATGACCCTGTTTTTGCACTTTATCCTCTTTTGTGTGCTACTGTACGGGGTTTCCCCCTGTGGGACTAATAAAGGCATATTTTATCTTATATTATCTTAAAGCTCGACCTCGCAGTCACTGCTCCTCTGCTTTTTTGCCACTTCAGCTGTTTCATGAACAGACTACACAGTCTCCCGTATTCATCCACTTTTGCTGTTGTTTGCTAATAACTAGTAGGGGAGGGGTGTGTCTATGCAGCGGGGCGTGGGATTGGGATGGAATCCTGACCAATCTCAACATAGTAGGGGTGGCCAGGGAGGAGACTGCGGAATCCGAGCATGTCGTCCCAGAGGAGAAGAATGCAGATGGACCCTGTACACAACTTGAGATTTATGGAGTATTTTCTTTGAAAAAGAAGCTTACTATAGTGTCCCACTGGGATCCAATATCATTTTATAAGCCCCTGGAATGAGCTGACTGGGGTCCTTTTGAAAACGGCCTGCATTAAAATGAAGAAAAAAAAACATGGCACCTACAAATGAAAATGGCTGACATGATGAACACATGGATGATCTGGACTACAGAAATGAATTGATTATCCAATTAATAATAATAATACATTTTATTTATATTGCACTTTACATTACAGAAATCTCAAAGTGCCACAAAGAAAGCATAAAACCTACAGTGAAGCGATAAAACAACACAACAAAAGGTATAGATATATTTATTAAAATTAACTATTTTGGTATTAGATTAATCATTTTTTGATCATCTTTGGGAGCAAATGAGTTAATTAAATGTGAATAATGTTAAATTGGGCCCGCATAACCTTCAGTCGTTCTTTATGCAGCCCTCATTGGAAGTTTGCACACCCCTGTCAGTGGATTGTTTGGTGCATTTGTGCCTTCTCATATGACAGCGAATGCATCACATCCCCTCCCCAAACATGCACAGAGCACTCAGGAAGACATTTAAAAGCGCACGTAACATTGAAGGGAGGAGAGCTATCCAGAAATGTTGACTTTAGTGGTATTTCCTGCCATCAATGACGCTATAGTTATGCCATTAAATGCCAGGAATTTAACTCCTCCGTACTTTTTTTTATTTTTATGCATGGAGGTTTGCAGTTCAAATCTGGAGCCACGTCCTTCCACGCACCGTGGGGTCACATTCCTCACATTCGCCTTGTCTCTGGAAATCACGTCTCCTTGTGGGCAATTAAAATAGCCACTGTTTGTTTTTTAATATGAGGATTAGCGACGGAGGAGAATGTGATTAAAACATTGCCGAGTAGAAACAGTTGTAGCTGTCCATGCAACATGTCTCTCACACTTACACATTAAAGGAACACACTCTAACTGGAAAAACAAATCCTTGTGCCCTGTAGAGGTATTTGTACACACCCTCTACTTCCCTGCAAAAGCCTTCCTCTGCTTTGAGGGAGAGTTTAACTGTTTAGTAAACAGGATGTCCTTGTGTGTGTCACCTTTTATTTATGTGAGCGAAAAGAGACTGTGTAAACATGGCAGATGCGGTGACCCTGAAACCCGATATGCAGTCATAATAAACGTCACAAACATTAGATATCAAGTAATTATCTCTCTTTTGGTACGTCACATGTCTCTGTATCACCCCCCACTTGGTACTATCTCAATGGGGGAAAAGAAAGTCATTTCCCAAGGAATGCAAATAACCTTCTGACCTCTTCCTGGACAGATTGCACAGAAATACGACCTCCAGAAGGAAGAGGAGCTGAGGGTCTGGATCGAGGACGTCACTGGCGCCTGCATCGGCCCTGACTTCCAGAAAGGCCTCAAAAATGGAGTCATCCTGTGCGAGTAAGCAAAGATGACACAACGCCTCGTTTCACTCCACCGTTGTTTTGAGAAGCTTCAAATATGTGTTCTTCTCTCTCAAGGCTTATAAACAAACTCCACCCAGGCTCTGTGAAAACCATCAACCATTCAATGCTAAACTGGCACCAGGTGAGTGTGTGGATGATGCAGTCTCTAATTAATAAGGGTGTGGTCATCTATTTTTATCTACTTTTTTTTGTTTTGTCGAAGATTTGAAGGAAGACGCGTATGGAAAAAAGTCCATATTTACAATGTTAATAGTGGAAAGACTACAAAAACAAGTAAATACCATCCATCCATTTTCTATGCCGCTTATCCTCACTAGGGTTGCGGGTATGCTGGAGCCTATCCCAGCTGTCTTCGGGCGAGGGGCGGGGTACACCCTGACCTGGTGGCCAGCCAATCACAGGGCACATATAGACAAACAACCATTCACACTCACATTCATATCTATGGACAATTTGGAGTGGCCAATTAACCTAGCATGTTTTTGGAATGTGGGAGGAAACCGGAGTACCTGGAGAAAACACACCCACGGCCACATGGGGAGAACATGAAAACTCCACCCAGAGATGCTCAAGCGGTGTGTGTGGCCAATATGGGCGTAATAACTGTGTAAAATAGCTTGTTCATTAAGAATGGAGGGCACAACACAAGTTTGGTTCTTGTTTGGGCAGCTTGTTAGAAAACAGAACACTGAAGTAGATTCCCCAATCACATTTTTTCTTTAGTAATTGTTTTTTTTTTAAATATTATTCAATCTTTTTTCAAAGGACAACCCCTTCAGTATAGCGGCCATTTTAGATGATTGTGACTGATCTTTCAAGGCACACAGAATATTGTGTGCTATGGCTATCAAAACATGGAACCTACCAAAAGAATGACTGGACTCCCGTCTTTCATCAGGGAAAAAGAGTTTGTTTATACCTTTTTCTGTTCTTTAGTAATCAGCCGTAGAGCATAGGTACGTTTCAGGTAAATATCAGTTGCCAACTAGAAAAGGGAGAAAAGCAGCTACATGCAACAGTCTTCCACACTCTCTAATTTCATTCATTCATTTTCTACCAGGGGTCTATCACAGGGGTCGCGGGGGGTGCTGGAGCCTGTCCCAGCTGTCTTCGGGCGAGAGGTGGGGTACACCCTGGACTGGTGGCCAGCCAATCACAGGGCACATATAGACAAACAACCATTCACACTCACATTCATACCTATGGACAATTTGGAGTGGCCAATTAACCTAGCATGTTTTTGGAATGTGGGAGGAAACCGGAGTACCCGGAGAAAAACCACACATGCACGGGGAGAACATGCAAACTCCACACAGAGATGGCTGAGGGCGGAATTGAACCCTGGTCTCCTAGCTGTGAGGTCTGCACGCTAACCACTCACCCGCCGTGCCACCCACTCTCTCATTTCCTCCTTTTTTAGTTTTTATTCACTTGAACCCTACCGAGCTTTTATCAAATGCATTTCTGCCACCTTGAGGACGTTTTCATGGCCCATAATGCTCTGCAGTGAAAATGCACAATTGGAGAGTTGGGTCATCAAAGCAGGACACATTGTCCAGTTATAAGCCGCATGGCATCTTGCTAGTAAGCCCCTCGTATGTTAGCAGAACATGGGTACTAATGTCACACGTTTTAATCGTAGCTGGAGAACCTGACCAACTTCAACAAAGCGCTCATTGGTTACGGCCTGAAGCCTCACGACATCTTCGAGGCCAACGACCTCTTTGAGAATGGCAACATGACTCAGTTACAGACAACGCTGCTGGCGCTGGCAAGCATGGTGAGTATCGCTGGGCCATCTTTTGGCTAACACCTTTTAGTGGGTGCGTGTTCTGTCAGGATGCACTGCTCATGTTTTTTGTTGTGCAGGCTAAGACAAAGGGGTCCCACTCAAGGGTGGACATCGGCGTGAAATATGCGGATAAACAGAAGAGGACATTTGACGAGGAGAAGATGAAGGCCGGACAGTGTGTCATTGGCCTCCAGGTAACAATAATGCAGAGACTCGTACTTTTTTTATTAATTAAAATGTAAATCCGTCTAATTGCTAGGATAGATTCACCGAGACGTTCAATGTTGTCAACTTGTCACATGATTGGATGTAGGAAAAAAAAATGTTCCCCATCTAATAGGGAGTACGTGGCTGCGTGTTGCGAAACCGAGACTGCCATGATCTCATGTCACGGCATTCTTGGTGTGAGAGCTGCTCATTGTTCTCTACTTCTTAAGACTCTCTGTTTTGTCATTGCTTTCGTTGCCAGGAAGCATGTGAGATGAACCAGGGCTACCTGAACCCGATGATTGACATTTTACTGTAAAAACACCATTTTTTGCTTCATTGCATAGTTGGTTACAAAAGTATGATGTTATGATGTATTTGACCGTATTTTCCCAGCACATGCACAGATATATTTAATTCCAATTACTGTATTTTCTGGACTATAAGTCGCACAAGGCCAAAAATGCATTATTAGGTAGAAAAAAACATAAGTCGCATATTTTGCGGGTAATTTATTTTCCAAACTACTTGACCAAAACAGACATTACGTCCTCTTGGGTAAGGCAAGTTCTTACAATAAAAGAAGAGAACAGGCTGAAGAGGTGTAAGATATGCTAACACAATGCTTATTCAGCTACACAAAAAATAAACATGAACACAAAAGGTGTCCAGTGTTTATGTAACATAAACAGTTTTTTCATTTCTAAGTCAGTTCACAGTTCAGTTCCAAATGTAGAATTGAAAATAAAGTTATTTTGATGTACAGCAACCCATCTTCTGTGTTTATGTTTGTTAGTTTAAAATAGTTGTTAGTTTAAATATTTGAGCTGTCAGAACAGCAAAAAAAATATGCGCGTCAAAGTGAAAGGACACGTCGTTGAGCTGCATGAATATTGTGGTTAAATTAGCACCAAACTGTCAGAGGGTTGCACAAACACCACTATTACTGACTCTACAGGTCATTTGGGCTGGCGCTATTCACTGCCAAACAGGTTGGGGAACAATTCTCATGGAGCTCAAATGCCCCGTCATATAAAAACATATTTGTGGTCGGAAATGAGGGGAAAATCCTCAGGTGGGTGGATATTGTTGCTTTCAAATGTTTGTTTTTGTGTGTATTCTTTAGATGGGGACCAACAAGTGTGCCAGCCAGGCAGGTATGAATGCATATGGCACCAGGAGGCATTTGTATCCTACCCAAATCCTGCCCCCCATGGACAACACCACCATCAGTCTGCAAATGGGAACCAACAAGGGGGCAAGCCAGGTATGGGCAAATATTCTCAGTTTGTCATCAAATCAGGATTACAGGGCTGCAAGTGGAAATGCTCCTCGGGAGGGAGGGTGGGGGGATTCTCATTCCACCGCCATGAGCTGGTGTCATGTTGAGTCTTGTCTTGTCATCTGCTAGGAAAGACAAAGGAAGCATGAAAACGCCACTGTAGCTCAGTAATGGTGTGTTTCTCTCAGGCTGGGATGACCGCACCGGGGACCAGACGTGCCATTTACGACCATAAGCTGGGCACAGATAAATGTGACAACAGCACCATGTCCCTCCAGATGGGCTACAGCCAGGGAGCCAATCAGAGCGGCCAGAACTTTGGCCTGGGCCGGCAGATCTATGACGCCAAGTACTGTTCAAAAGGCGGAGAGGTCACAGATGAAACTAACGGAGCGGGTGGTGTCTACATCCCAGACTACCAAGATGAGGGTTACCAAGGTTACCAAGAAGAGGAGCAGGTGTACCAGGATGAAGGGACGGATTACTAGAAGAGGGCCGGAAATGGAGAAAGGAAAGATTTTAAAAGAAAAAGAAGAAAAAAAACAACCTCAAGGCAGATGTTTTAGTTTTGTATCCAAAGGATGTGGCACCTTCTTTGGGTCATATCTTGATAGTATTCCATGAATGTTTTCTTATTCCTCTTTTTATGTCCAAACCCATGGTTACATACATCTACATGAACTGTATAATTGTGACTACAAAAGCCACTCATCTGGCTGTAATAGTTTTGTATCCAGGGACCTTTTTAATGTGCCAAATGTGCCCCCATCCCCATTGTTTCACTAACATCTTAGTTATGCTAAGGGAATATTTAGGGGCACCATTTTATCTTGGAAATAAAAAAAATTAAAAAAAACAATCTTAATCCTTAAGGTGCTGGGATGGTTGAGTTTGTGAAGAGGACATTTGAAATGTCATAGCCTGGCTTGCCATCACAATCACACATTTGTGGTTCTGTAATTGTTGCAAATTGTTCTGTTGTCCCCAGAACCGGTCCGACTTGTTTCGTTGGAGTAGGGCAAGTAATACAAAAAAAAAATCAATATTTGAACATTCCAAGCATGGATACTGGATCTTCTGTCAAGTGAATCATTCCTTTACGTTGGTTGATATGCAAACCAATTATATTTGATCATTATGTTTATTATTTATACGCAGTAGCATATTGAAGGGGGTGTTGTTTTCTTTTTCTACCGTGACTCTTGAGTAACATTTTTAGTCTTTTTTGTTTTCCCCCTGTGAAGTTGTCTCAATGGAAAAATGAAATGACCATTAAACTTACCTGCTAATTTATAAGGTACATGTAGAAATAAACATGACAAGAGCTCATTCTTAATTGGTGTTGACAGTCATGTCTTTCACTTGTTTTAGAGAATATATGAGCCTCATCGGTGGAAATTGTATTCAGTTATTTTAGTTCCATCTATGTCTACAGAATAAATTAGCAAGTGAGTTGTATGTTTTTATTGATGCAATGTAATAAAGATATGTATTCATTAGCTGGTGTGGTTCTGTGTGGTGTATATATGTATACTGTACAATTAGTTCAAGTCCTCAAAAACACTTATCATCATAGAGGGGAACTTACCATATGAGTGAGACATTGAGTCATTTTTGTTTCTTGGAACCAGTTGCACATCTTTTAAGTACACTAATGCACAGTGTAAAGTCTTAGACTGCAGTTTAAACAACTCCTCAGACATTGTTGTTTCAATGTTAATATCCTGAAGCCGTTCTTGGGGTTTTCATTTCACAAATGTCTTAAGATGTGTACATAGTTTGACTTGCTTCAATGTGAATAGAATTATTTTTAATATGTAATATAACAAGCAAAGAGTACGGATTAAAATGATCTGTAGTACAATTTATTGTTTATCTTTATCCCCTTTAATGTCTACATGTATTTATAAAATATATGTATTTAAATTCTCAACATTCAGATGACCTTATAATAGTTTTTAAGCTAACTAAAGATACTGTAAATAACCATTCTGTGTTTAACATCGCTGGATGTGCAAATGTGGCGTTAAAATGGGACAATTGAAATGTTTTTGTCCAACGTCGTCACCTGCAGGCTGCTAGGGAAACTGCTACCCCAAAAGTTAGGCTGACGTTACTTAAATCGCGCGATATCAGGACCAACGAGAATTCGGGCCTTTCTTTTCCCCCGGAACTCCAACCAAGATGGTAGGTGCTAACGAATCGCGAATGTCCTGAAAAGTAATCTACATGCATCTGAAGTCCTGAATAAATGTTTGGTGCAAATGACTGCACTACTCGATTGTTAGACGCGAGTAATAACGCCGCAGTCTTGAATGTTGGTTATTTACATTTGTTAAATGTGTTTTTACGGGCGACTTGGATCCTTGGTCGACCGTGCTAAGCTAACGTCAGCTCCGCTGCCGCTACTCGCAATCAAGCGATGTGGGTTTTCACGTTTTGTTTGGTTGCTGGTCTATATCGATATAACGCAGACGCTGTTGTTTAACCCAACTAGCTAGTTTTAGGTTTTTTGTGTATGAATTATTAAATGTGACCGTGCTTTCCAGGCGGATACAGAGATCAAGAAGAAGCGTACCTTCAGGAAGTTCACCTACAGGGGTGTGGATCTGGACCAGCTTCTGGACATGTCCTAGTAAGTAGTAATTGTAGACTGTATCTGTATTGTCACTGCTTATGTCCGGCGCTCTTTAGAAATGAAGTAGATAACCTCCTTTATTTTATGTTGTCATAGGTACCCAGAGACGCTAATTCTTGAGCTTGAGTTGTTAGTGTCAGTCTTGCAATATAAGAATATGATTTGATACATGCGTAATGTTTGTAGTTTTTGTGATGTGATACATTGTTATACAATGCTATGATTGTAAAACATTATTATTAGGAAGCTAAACATACAAGAATTTTCATCCTACTTCCTGCACCTCTGCAATATCACGACTGGCTGCAATGAGGCAAACTGGGTATGCAAATCATCACATTTCTACTCTCCCTCTACAGCGAGCAGCTCATGCAGCTGTACTGTGCTCGCCAGAGGAGGAGGCTGAACCGTGGCTTGCGTCGTAAGCAGCAGTCCCTCCTGAAACGCCTGCGTAAGGCAAAGAAAGAAGCTCCACCCATGGAGAAGCCAGAGGTGGTGAAGACCCATTTGAGAGACATGGTCATCCTGCCTGAGATGGTTGGGTCTATGGTTGGCGTCTACAACGGAAAGACTTTCAACCAGGTTGAAATCAAGGTGAGCCACTACCAAAGGTCTAATATGTGTGTAGAACATGATCGTTCTTGAATGGTTATGTCAGGTGCTTGAAAAATTATTTTCAAATCACATTGACTTGACATTCAAAATATCGGAACCTATTTAAACTGGCCAATAAGAATGTTTTATTGTAACAATACAACTTCCACACTGACCTGAATATGAGGATCCATTTTGTATGGTACTACCTTGATGTGCAACTGACTTTTTTCAGACAGTTCTTGTAGGCAAAAAATGTCTTATAAGTGAATAGGGTGTAGTTTAATGTGTGTGTACATCCCTATTTTGTTAATTGTGCCTTTTTTTTTATGTTGCAAATATTGTCATTCACCAGAAAGTCACAACAGGCACTTGTGTGTGTGTGTGTGCAAAAAAACATGAATCCTGTCGCTAATGGCTTTGTTCCAAAATTTGAGTGTGATCTAATCCAGAAACACTGACTCATTTATAGTACTTCAGTTGTCCGGCATTTGTCATGTTGCTCATGAAGCTCCTTGTCTTCCCCACAGCCTGAGATGTGTGGTCACTACTTGGGAGAGTTCTCCATCACCTACAAGCCAGTAAAGCATGGTCGCCCTGGTATTGGAGCCACACACTCTTCTCGTTTCATCCCTCTGAAGTAAAATGGCTGTATAAATAAAAACAAAAATGGGTACTCCACAATCGGTGTTGACATTACTTTTTTTTAACTGCATAATTCCAAATGCTATTTGCCTCCCTTTTTGTCTTGACTGTTCCATTTCAAATATACCTCCATAAATGTAAGTATTTTAGAATTACTACAATCAATAACTATGTAAACACACTTGTTGATGTTTAAAAATTGGTAAATTCAGATGCTGCATTTCTATATCATAAATATTCAAACTGCACATCACATTTAAATAGCATTACAAATGTTTAAAATAACGAGTAAAACCGTGCATTAGAAGAAAATATAGGTGAGCATCGTTTTCCAATTCTAGCCATAGTGAGTCAGAATCAGCTCCACGTTTAGGAGTACTGTAAATGAAGAGTCACATCCATGAGCCTCTCGGGAGTGGCAGTGCGTTCCCGAAAGTGGACCGGCTGTGTACACACCCGAACAAACGTTCCTGCCTCTTCCGGTCTGAGAGCAAGCTGAATTTTTGTGTGGCCACTCTGGGCAATGGATACAACCTTTATCGCTGTGAAAATATTAAGCTAATAAAGCCTCACGTCTGGTTTAAAAAATTGTGAGCGGCTTGGTAAGTATGTCCCTTTTATTATGGCTTGTTTTGTATGGACGACATTGGCGCACGTTTCTACTCAAAACCCGAAACCACTTAGCATTAGCTTGCGGCTAGCTAGCTTTTCGCTAAATTAACGGTAGCAATCGTTAGCTAGATAGCTCCGGAGCGTAAATGACAGAAGATAACGCCTGTGTCAAATGAAGCAAAATGGGAATTTATTCACAATACACTCTACTTAATAGCTACATGAGTCACAGCTTTAACCTTTACCATCCACTGGCAGATGAATCTAATCGTTGTGTCAGAATGTTAACACTTGACTCACAATTTACCGGCGCTCCTATGTGTCAGTAAATAAAACAGCGAACAAAGCTCTATTGTCGACTAGCTTCATTTGAACAGTCGTGATATTGCCGCAATTTAGTTGCATCCCACCCTTACATTAACCTCGTTCATCAAGTAAGACGATCTGTGTCAAGAAAAAAGGGACATTTCCATTCCCTGTTCTCAATTTTTGCCACATAGACATAAAACACCCAGGAATGTTTGGAAGCTTACCCTGATGTTAAGTTGGTAAATGAATTACTCTGCTAAAATGATGCATACAACATTGACAAGAAAATATGTACATTCATTCATATGGTCCTTGAAATACATCCCACTGTTGGACACCAGGTGACAGTGTAAAACTAAAAGTATTGGCTGACCGAAATAATTACGAGTTTTATGTACAGTATAATATTACTGTAAAGTATTACAATATATTATATCATATTTATATTTGGATATATTTACCCATCACAGTAGGCAGGAGTGACGACAATGTTCCGAGTATACAGTTTTCCCTCCTCAATTTTCCTCACACTAATCCCTTACCCAACTCAGATTATAAAGGAAGGAATGTGGAGAATTGCTTGAACACGGTACACTACACTGTACTCAGATCTGAAGACAAATATTTTTGTCTCCACAACCAACTCTGAACCTTTTTTTTTTTACAATATTTTCTTCTTTTAAGCCACTGTGCCGTCTAACATCTTTGTGAATGGTTTACTTTGTTTCGTTCATATGTTTTTAGGACATGCTGTGTGGAGTGATGTTAGGGAAGTTAAATGATGGAAAAGCAGAAACTATTTGCTGGAGCTTAATGTCTTGTTTAAAAAGGCAATTTTAGGTTTGTTGTCTTTATTTGAGGATTTGCTGCTCACACCTTGCAGGGTTCGAGAGGTGTGTTGACCGGTGAATGCATAGAGTCAAGAAGGTCAAGCTTTGTGAGAATAAAGAGGGTATCTGGAAAAGGTACGGTATCTCTAAAAGTGTTGTTATTCAAGTGAAGTATTTTTGCACCACTCATCGGGTCTTTCTGTTGGCCAATATACAGTTGTGTGACAGTCAGCATGACGGCTGTGGACGGCCTCTCAGACAGCACAGAGGTGGTGGAGATGGAAGACGTTCCCTCACAGTTCTTTGTGGAGAAACACTCCTGGGAAGGACTCCGTGACATCATCCACTGTAGCAGGAAGTATTCAGGCATGATCGCCAACAAGGCACCCCATGACTTCCAGTTTGTGCAGAAGAAGGATGAAAATGCTCCCCATTCCCACCGGTTATACTACCTCGGTAAGTCTTTCATCACGTCTTGATGTTGTGCACAGTTTAGTGATTTGTGCTTTTCATCAATCACTCCATTGTGCTTCCGTCTCCTGGTTTGCAGAAATGTTTTCGGCACAAATGTGATTTGTCTCATGACATGACAACAATCACATCATTAAATTTCTCCTCATCCCCTGTATTTAAAATGTTGTCCTATCTGTACATTTTTCAGGAATGCCTTACGGAAGCAGAGAGAACTCTTTGCTCTACTCAGAAATCCCCAAGAAGATTCGTAAAGAGTCTCTCTTGGTCTTGTCTTGGAAACAAATGCTCGATCACTTCCAGGTAAATCCACATTTTCCTAGCCACAGTAAATTAGATGAGTGTTGATGGGACTTTATACACATGTCACGACATCTCATCTATTTGTTGATGATGTGGTCCTGATGGCTTCATCAGATCGTGGCATTTAATGTCTGCTGTGGTGATTCACTGCTTAGTGTGAATCAGCCGGGATGGGAATACAGGTGGTCCTCGATTCATGACGTTCCGTGTAATGTTGTTTCCTCGCTACGTACATGCGGCCATGAATTAATAAAAAAAAATGACATTTTGGTCCATAAACACAAGACCCTAATACACTCTGTGCTCAGTAGTAGTGACTGCACTTGTCTCAACTGCTTGACTCTTGCTACCATCATTAAGGATAAAAATTGTATTGTAACATCTGCCCGGGATGGCGAGGAGGTGGTTGATCAACAATCTTGTTATTGCAAAAACAAAATAGGCTACTGTCGACCGAACCTCACCAAAACAATGTACAAACTCAACTGTCTTCTCTGCACGCAACCTGCTGTCAATATTTATTTTTAATTTAACTTAGTTGTTGGGTGTTTTTGCAAACATTTATTGTGACAAACATTTCAAATAAAGGTTAATTATGGACACCATGTGATTAATTTTGATAAAAAATTTTAATCGATTGACAGCCGTAAGTATAATATTTCTAAATGTTCACATATTTTTGTGTATTGTACACTACTGGTTACAGTCTGCTAATATACTGGTTATAAAACATGCATGTTATGCAAATTGTCCATAGATATGAATGTGAGCATGAATGATTGTTTGTCTATATGTGTCCTGCAATTGGCTGGCAACCAGTCCAGGGTGTACCCCACCTCTCACCCAAAATCAGCTGGGATAGGCTCCAGCACCCCCGCTGCTCTAATGAGTTAAAGTGGTATAGAAAATGTATGCATAGATTTTGGTGCTCATCAAACATCTGCTGCTTCTTTAAGGCAACACCACACCAAGGGGCCTACTCCCGAGAGGAGGAACTACTGAGGGAGCGAAAACGTCTTGGAGCGTTTGGTATCACCTCTTATGACTACCACGCACAGACCGGTCTGTTCCTCTTCCAGGCCAGCAATAGCCTGTTTTACTGCCGGGATGGTGGCAACAATGGCTTCATTGTGAGTACTTTGCTGTTTTACATGGTTTTAGGCACACATTGAAGGATCCGTGAAGCACACGGCCTGGCCACATGATTGTACAGTTCCACTGGCGTACATTTTGCTTTCTTGGTGCAAACTGAGCATCACTGTGTTGAGTTGTCAATTGAATTTCATGCTTGAATAAATTAAATTCTTCCTTAATCTACGAATTCAAATATGTCTTTTCTCTGTCTTGGTTTTAGCAGTCTGCTCCTGTAAAGCCCGTTGAGATTAAGACCCAGTGCTCAGGGACCCGGATGGACCCAAAGATCTGCCCGGGCAACCCTGACTTCATAGCCTTTATCAACAATAATGACCTGTGGGTAGCCAACATTAAGACTGGAGAGGAAAAGAGACTCACCTATTGTCACAAAGGTCTGAACTCAAATGCATTAACTCCTCCAAAATGGTTTGTTTACATGGGCTTGGGCGGGTGCGTGTACAAGTTTCTCTTCCCTTTACACTTGAACTCTGGTCCAGGTGTGGATAATGTCAAAGAAGACCCCAAGTCTGCAGGTGTTGCAACATTTGTCATCCAAGAAGAGTTTGACCGTTTTACTGGCTACTGGTGGAATCCCTCAGCCGTAGAAGGTCAGCGGTTAACAGCTCAGCTAATTTCTTAACAATGCCGTAACATACTCTTCAACCAATAGAGTCTATTATGTTGTGCCTGGGCATTGTTTCAAATGAAGTGTTATAATTGTTCCCATAGACTCGAGTGGAGGAAAAACAGTGTATTTGCTGTATGAGGAGGTCGATGAGACAGAAGTAGAGATTATTCATGTTCCATCTCCAGCACTGGAAGAGCGCAAAGCCGATGCATACAGATACCCTCGCACAGGTTAGTGCTGCCACACACACATACAGTATGATGAATATTGCATCTTCTACCAAATGTAAACTTTTGGGGATTTTTTTTAGGAAGCAAAAATCCACAAGCAACACTAAAATTAGCAGAGATCAAGACAGACTATCAAGGCAGAGTAAGTGATTTTTTTCTCTTCGGTGTCCTTTTCGGCACATTACTGTATAATGTGTGTATGTGCGTGTGCTTCTAGATCACGAGCATGCAAGATAAAGAGCTGGCGGTCCCCTTCACCTCCTTGTTTCCAGGGACAGAATACATCGCTAGGGTAGGATGGACAAGTGACGGCAAATAGTATGTGTTCCACTTCCGTCTGTTAATTCTGTTCAGAATGTAATTGGAATATATTAGAACAGATATTTCCAAACATGGTTTGATCCCCTCCCCTATCAGTGGCTGGGCAGTGCTGCTGGACCGCAGTCAGAGAAAACTGCAGCTGGTCCTGCTACCTCCAGCTCTCTTCATCCCAGTCACAGATGACCCAGCTCAGAGGCAGACCAGTCTGGAGGGAGTCCCCAGTAACACACAACCATATGTCATCTATGAAGAGACCACAGACGTCTGGATTAATGTAGGTCCTTTCACAACATGCGCTTGCATCTGTCACTATTTGTATCTACACTAAGGGTGTCACAAGATATTCACATCACGAGACGAGATGATACACAAGATTGGGTCCACGAGAACTAGACGAGACAAGATTTTACCATTAATTTTAAGAAAAGTACAATGAGAAAATGTGACGGGACAAACTGATGTTTATTTAACTGGTTTGGCTTTGCAATCGTCTTTTCCCCTCCTAATTTCTTCTACATAAACTTGCATTGCTCCTTATGAGGCTCCCTTGCTGCACTGCTGTGTGTGCATGCTAGCGGCCCTGCTTCACCCCGCAAAGACAAAGCAGTTGTCT
Organism: Doryrhamphus excisus; assembly: GCF_037039965.1. Taxonomy (NCBI): domain Eukaryota; kingdom Metazoa; phylum Chordata; class Actinopteri; order Syngnathiformes; family Syngnathidae; genus Doryrhamphus; species Doryrhamphus excisus. Next base: position 21,112,300 of record NC_136362.1, read on the forward strand.
GATTGACAAGAGGTCTCACTTCGTTGTTGTATGGAATGCTATTGTTCGATGAAGCGTTCAGGTGCTGAACCAATGCAAACAATGCCTCCACTTCTGGAGGCGAGAGTGGAGAGAAAGTGGAGGCTGGCAGAATTAGCCGGTTTGTTTTAATTTATTTACTATCACAAGGAATCAAGAGAAATTTTGTCACATTTTAATCCCGGGAGATCTTATGACACCTCTAATCTATATGTTTGGTATGACATTTAGCTTATGTAAAATACACAATATTAAAAGATCTCTCTCATTGCCTAACTGATTGTAATTGTTGCAATTGTTCCTGTGCTTCTCTCTGCAGGTCCATGATATATTTTATCCATTTATTCAGACGACGGAAGATGAGTTTAGTTTCATTTGGATAAATGAGTCCAAAATGGGTTTCAGTCATCTGTACAAAATCACATCTCTGTTACAACCTAGCTGCTACCAATGGGCAGATGAATACCAGCACATAGAAGGTAAGTTGTGAGTTATTTTAGTGCGCTTTATTCGGTTTTGACAACGTCAGGCAAGATATTGATTGTTTTTATCATTTTGGTCCACCAGGACAATTTAAATGTGCAGTCAAGGAGGAGTTTGCATTAACCAGTGGAGAATGGGAAGTGCTTGCAAGACATGGTTCAAAGGTAAGACAAAAGCCATCCTGGTCTGATGTATACATGCAGTTTTCATTCTGGACTTACTGTGCAATTCTGCCTTGTTTCCCTTGTTAGATCTGGGTGAATGAGGTTACGAAGTTGGTGTATTTCCAAGGCACCAAAGACACTCCTCTGGAGCATCACCTCTATGTAGTCAGCTATGAGTCACCCGGAGATGTGGTCAGATTAACTAAACCTGGCTTCTCTCATAGCTGCTCTGTTAGTCAAGTAAGACAATATTTAGGACCATTATTGATGTTCCACAAAATAATAAGAAAGTTTTATTGTACCATACTGATTTAAATGACTCTTCCTTTGCTTTCTGTCCCCACCTCACTCTGCAGAACTTTGACTTTTTTGTCAGCCACTATAGTAATGTGAGTACACCTCCTTGTGTTCACGTCTACAAACTCCCCAATTCAGAAGGAGACCCCCTTCACACAGCGCCAGAGTTCTGGGCTAGCATGATGGAATCACCAGGTAAATATCATCCTCTCTTGTTCCAGAATACATTGTTACTGTAAACGTATCCTATGTCTTTAAGAAGCGTAGTGAGTGTAATTTCATTTGTTGATGTCGGGAGACATTTCCAGCCCACCTTAAATGCACACAGAGGTTGAGGTTTTCTTGGAATGTAGTCTGGCCAAGTGTGAAGGTTGCCTCCCAGTCTTGGAACAATCAATAAAACCGGAGTCTGCGGGACAAAGTGTTGTGCCGAGCTTGATTAGAGCAAGGACAGCTATTTTGAGCCTCATAAGTGTCCTCCGCACAATCCTGACCATCTAGAAATCTGGAGCCCTTTACGTCAAAGTTGATTGCAAGACACCACAACAGAAGACAGTAAACAGACTCTCAAGTCTCAAGGAGTGCATTTTGGATTTTGTTTTAATGCTGCAAATTCAGGGTTCCACACAATTTAAAGGTTGAGTGAAAAGTAACTCCCTATTTTAAAATACTCGTACTTTATTCATATGTTGTAATATTTTTCTCTGTATTTGTTCCATGATGTATGGGAATTAAATCTATGACAAATATGAGAAGTTATGTCTTACATCCCAAAACAGTCGTGCATATTAGTTGTAGAAGTAGTAATGCAAATATTAACCATGGTGGTAAACAGAATGGCAATAACACACACAATTGTAATAGCTATATTTCCATTGCTGACATCATCCAGATGTTTCTGAAGACTGGTTTGTTCTGGAACAGTTAACCATGTGTTAATGTTTTCCAGGTTGCCCAGGGGATTACAACCCACCTGAGATTTTTGACTTTCCTGGCAAGTCTGGCTTCCAGCTTTATGGGATGGTTTACAAGCCTCACAACCTGCAGCCTGGAAGGAAGCATCCAACTGTTCTGTTTGTGTACGGAGGCCCACAGGTTTGTGTCCTTAAACGCTCTTGTGGAGGTCATACTGTCTTGGTTTGTTTTCTTGTTTTCCCTCAAGTGGTTTTAATAGTCCTGCTTTGTTTTTGGTGTGTGTTCAGGTGCAGTTGGTGAATAACTCCTTCAAGGGGATGAAGTATCTCCGCTTGAACACTCTGGCCTCTTTGGGTTATGTTGTAGTTGTCATTGATGGGCGAGGGTCCTGTCAGAGGGGCCTTGAATTTGAAGGCGCACTTAAAAACAAAATGGTAACTTGAGAGTCAGTATTTATATAGAATAACCCGTTAAATATACTGTCAATATCACTTTAATCATCACACCGTCTCCCCAGGGTCAGGTGGAGATTGAAGACCAGGTGGAGGGCCTCCAGTATGTAGCAGAGAAGTTTAACTTTGTTGACTTAAGCCGTGTAGCCATCCACGGCTGGTCCTACGGTGGCTTCCTCTCTCTTATGGGCCTCATCCAGCGACCAAATGTCTTTAAGGTTAGGAACCCTTAGCACATTTTATCAATGAACTCTTGTCTCCATGTGGTGCACCAGTAACACCTCAAACGTACCTTTATTGTTAACAAAATGGCAAAGTTGTAGTTACACCTCTTGCCCACATGGTGTCAGTGTTGGGCAAGGCCATAACATGACGCTGAGGAGTTGTTGAGCGTCGCCACATAACAATCACAGCACACTAGAAACTTGTTTAATTCCACTGCTGTATGGTTTCCTATTTTACACTTGAAAGTCCTATCCGCCTGACCCTGTCGTGCCATTGTGTCAGTTGGCCATCGCAGGTGCCCCCGTGACTGTGTGGATGGCGTACGACACAGGCTACACCGAGCGCTACATGGACGTGCCTGAAAACAACCAGCAGGGCTACGAGGAAGGCTCTGTGGCTCTGCACGTGGACAAGCTGCCCAGCGAGTCAGTTGACGCACGTCTTTTCATAACACTTTTAAACTGCACTGCAGTGGTGACTACTACACTGCCTTTACTAATCAGCCATTTCAGTATCAGCGTGACTATTAATCTCATTGGCATACAAGGACTGATCGTGGACATGATCCTTGTCATTGCAGGCCCAACCGTTTGCTGATTCTACATGGATTTCTAGACGAAAATGTGCACTTTTTCCACACCAATTTCTTGGTGTCACAGATAATCCGTGCTGGGAAGCCCTATCAACTTCAGGTTACTGTCCCACCTCACACGACAACACATCATGTTCTCACATAAGTATAGGTTTCACTTCATGTCTTAACACGGCAACATAGATTTAAAACAGTCATTAAATAAGCTGTATCAAATTTATTTCCAAGATTTAGTTTGAAACATATAGTGTATAAATCTTCTTAGCTGCTTGACAGTTATATTAACGCATCATAACTCACTTGTTTACTGACTCGCCCAAATATGAGCTGCCTTTTCCATTGAGTGTCTCCATGTCAGTGGTGTGTGTGGGAGTGACAGGAAGAAAAGCGTAAATGTTTAGACTACCTTTTTCTCTGGGAAAAATAGTGTCTCATGTTTGGGTCAACATGATACTGCATCAAGTTGCGACTATTTCTAATATTTAGATCTTTTGGGGGAACACTATTATAAGAGTTAAAAAACAGTAAGTAAAAAAAAAAAAACAGTATTATATTATATAAACAAGGTAACATGTTTCTTGTTGCTCCAGTAGTCATTTACCTTTTATTAACCATTTTAGTATAGCCTCTCAAGTGGCAAACCTTTAGAAAGTAAATGTGGCTATCTTAAGAGTAGTCAGTGTACAGCTAGCATAGCAGTCCCGTATAGACGTACTGTTCTGTGAAAATAAGTCAACACAGCCATTATTGAGTCCCGTTGTTATCTAGCACTGCCTTAATACTCCTTGGTCCAGGATTGACCAAAGCTGCACAGGCTGTGACTGAAATCATCTTCCACCCCTCTGTGATGATATCACTAGTGGAGCTCCTGGATATTTGTTTATTAGTTCTTCAACCTTTTGCTTGAAGATACAGTACAGTACACAGTACAGTACACAGTACTCACCTGACAGGAGCTCCTTCACATGTATAGGAGCCAGTAAGGTGGCTCGGGCATCTCTCAGAACACTTCCCTGGGGAGGGAGGTGGAGCTGAAGGAGGTGGCCTGGAAGTCTTGGAGACTGCTTCCCCGGCGACCTGGACCCGGATAAGCGGAGGAAGATGGATGGATGGATCTATACCCCACAAGTACTCAATTGAGCTCACCTCTTTCCTTAGCAAGTTTGGAATCCTTGTCTGGAATGGGCCCTGTTTTCTCAAGGGACAGGATTGTGTTTGGAATTTATATTTCCCTCAAAGAACCGCAACTCTACAGTGCCAGTAGTACTTGTGCAGCCCCACACTATGACCATGACTATACAAGACTCTCTTGGTGCTCACTTGTTTGCAACGACTGTACATAGACCATAATGGCTGGGTGTTGACTCATTTTCAGTGGATGGTAAATTGTATAGCGCTATACTGACTACTATATAAGCGCTCCACTGACTACTCAAGTTTAAGTGACCACGGACATCCTAGTTTGATTTCTATAACCTCCTTTGTTTGAGCGTGTCTAATAAGTGATGACTGAAATGCATGCTGTCAACTTTCCAGGTGTACCCCAACGAGCGACACAGTATTCGCTGCCCCGAGTCTGGAGAACACTATGAGATAATGCTGCTGCACTTTCTACAACAATACCTCTGAAATGATCCTGCGTCGTCCCTCCAGCTCAGCCCCCACCTCCTCCCGATCAGACACCATCGCTTCTGTTTGTTCACTCTCTTCTTCTTTGTGTGCAGTCTGGAGTGTTGTTTACCAACACGGCCATTTCTTACAGAGACATACGGAATGATGTGTGCAGACTGTTACGTCCACTCTCATCTTCTCGCCGCCGTACCCAATCTTCCAACCCTCCCGTCACATCCTTTAAATTCACTTATTTTACCCACTTGTGTCAGTAGTAGGAACAAGGTTACAGTTCACGGATATGAAAATGGAAACCTACATTCACATTTGCACACATTCTACATAATATATGCGTCATAGACAGTTTATTGCAGACATGAACCGAAACATGCAAATCTCCATACATGTGTGAGTCTGAACCTTTCAGTGTATGTAACTATGAAGAAATGGAAGAAAGGCTCTTTCTGTGTCCACCTGTTTTAAGTGTGTTTAAAATAAAATATTTTTATGGATTTTTATTATAATTTTTAATGAATGCTGACAGAGGCCACCCATTGCTCTTTTGGCCCGGTTCTGTCCCCTTACATCGCATTACTCAAGATATCAGCTTGCCTTCTAAACACATAATTTATATTTGCCAAAGTACCTCTTGACTATTGATCATACCGGTATTTGCTTTTTTTTTTGTTGTTTTTTTTTACTGCAATACAGCCGACAGAAGGTTGATCACTGGAGGCTTACAACAGCTTTGTACCACCAGAATACAATTTGTACATGATGATGAATAAATGGATGAATCAATCACTAATTTTCTTCTGCTGCAGTCTTCCTGACAATGTATCTTGACAATACACCAATAACGCTAATTGCAACACAAATAGTGGCTTTGTCTGTGTTTCCAGTTTCCATGGCAACCTTTTGATAATAGGGGTGCTGATAACACATAGGTGTGATGGCTGGGAATTGCTGCCCATTTATTTGTAAACTGAATACTGCTCAGCCTCCAGGGTGGACTCAGTTAACATGTTAGAAGATTTACCACATAAGAAAAGAATGAAACTCTTTCATGTTGGCATTAATCTAACATATGGACTAAATCTAAAACATCTTGAACCTGCTTCTCTTTTCTGTAAAGGGACTCAAAGTGAAAGTGTACTATGTTTTTCCAGTCATGGTTCAAGCGCTCACACTTTCCTTGACAAAGCCAAATATTAAATGTGCCACAGGACATCCTGGACTTGAACCTGTGGTTGCAAAAAAACAAACAAACCAAAAACCTGCAGGGTCGCTTGACAGAAGGCTTTCCTTCCTCAAGGCATTGATGCTGCTCACTAGTGGACGACACACATTAGGAGCAAACCTAATGAGGAGGTAGTGGGGAAAATTCAAGTTCACACCTTGACAAGAGACGGTGCTCGCTTATACGTTAATGTATTATCTAATGTTAATAATGCTTATGTTGACAAATCTGTCTAAATCTGTTCTACTCTTGCAGAGAGGATCCATCCACCACACGGGTAGCATATCAAGATGATGAGTAGACAGCATGATTATTGCCATAGGCTGGCCACAATAAAAGGCCCCTGTAAAATGATGCGGTATCCATTTATACATTCATTCATTCATTCATTTTCTACCGCTTATCCTCACGAGGGTCGCGGGGGTGCTGGAGCCTATCCCAGCTGTCTTCGGGCGAGAGGCGGAGTACACCCTGGACCGGTGGCCAGCCAATCACAGGGCACATATAGACAAACAACCATTCACACTCACATTCATACCTATGGACAATTTGGAGTGGCCAATTAACCTAGCATGTTTTTGGAATGTGGGAGGAAACCGGAGTACCCGGAGAAAACCGGGGAGAACATGCAAACTCCACACAGAGATGGCCGAGGGTGGAACTGAACCCTCGTCTCCTAGCTGTGAGGTCTACGCGCTAACCACTCGCCCGCCATGCCGCCCTCCATTTATACATTATCGATCAAAAGTTTGGGGACGCTTATTCATGTTATTATATGAGAAGGTGACTCATATAATATTCACTGTTAGTGTGTGTATGTATATATGTACTTTGTATGTATGACTGCTATTATTTTATACCATGAAGCATTACGTCTCTACCTTAGCCCTACACATACAAAAATCCCATATATAGTAACATTAATTTCATTAATTAATATGTATTATATTAATTAATTAAATTACTTTTTGTACTTGTCCCTAATGTTCCCAAAAATCATAATATATATATATATATTTTTATATATATAAAATATATATATATATATATGTGTATATATATATTTACAAAAATGCAGACAAAATAAATAATATAATGTACTTTAATATATATGATAAAAAATTATATACCAATCTTTCTGATTGGTTGAGAAAAGTCACATGGTTCTGCTACATTATTTTGATGTGTACAATTTAAGCTAGACCTATTTTGGGCTAGTTTTTAAACAACACAAACAACTGAAAACTGAATTTAATCCATTTTATTGGCTTCTTGTAGCCATTTGTCTCTTAAAAAAACACATTTACATCCAACCAAACACAACATATACAATATAAATTACAAACAACACGGAAATGTATGATAATATTTGACTTTGTGTGTGTATGTGTTGTTTTTACAGTATTTAAATAAGAAAAGTGAACATCAACGTGACACAGATCATAAGACATTCCTTGTTTCACTATGCGTACAATTGAACAAAGTCAATATGACTTAAAATGTTGCTCCACATAAAAAATAGCGAAGAATACGACTGAAATCGCTGTTTTAGAAAAGATGTGAGATTGTTACAGGCATTGCCTTGGACAGCTATGTAGCGGGACCTTGCATGACCAGGAAGAGCGCGAGAGAGAAAAGACGGTATGGATGTTGAACTAAAAAAGCTGATTGGAAGCAACAGGTAATATTTCCATCTCTGCTGAAGTCAGGTCGCCCTTACTACGGTTCGGAGCTGAATAACAAGATGATAGGGATCCGACATCCATCTTAACATCGTAAGCGTCGTCAAACAGTGTACAGTGACTTTCCAAAAGAACCTTTTCATTTCATCATGCTCACAAATGACACTACTGGCCTTCTAAAAACAAAACACGTAATCTGCCCGCATTGCGCGTCTCATACCATGACGCTTACAGAGAAAGGGAGCAATTTGGATTTGCTCTGACTTCTCAGGCTTCCTGATGAGTCTCCACTTGTTGGAAAATTCTTGGAAGCTTTTGGCGTCGTAGCAGACATGCCGGAACTTGCTCTTTGAGGAAGGAGGAAGTGACGTCTTAAGCCTTTGCTCCTCTCTGTGGCAGTGAAGGAGAGTGCTCGTCCGGCTTCTATTCTGAGGGCCTTGGCGGAGGTAGGACCTCGTTCACCAAAAGAATAAAGCGGCATCTTTCCCCCACTCTTTGTCTTGACTAAGTCTACTGTGTGTGTCTCTTTAAGACTTTCTCTCCATCACAGCGGGGGCGATCATCATCATGCTGAACTTGAGAGGGTAGTAGCGGCCCCTCCAGGTCTTCCAGAAGATTCCCTGTTTTCTCTGATGCCTCTGTTTGGGTGGTGGGCTCTGGAAGAACTTCCCGTTAAGATTGGACTGACCGCAGTTACTGAACCACCAGCCACCTATGGGTGCAAAGGAGGGAAGCAGGTTAGGTGTGGATTGAGTGGCACTCCTGTGGAAGAAGAACCTCCACGGAATGAGGTGCTCACCGGACAGATGTTTGGCGCAGTTGGTGTCTTTTTTTCGGTCGTTGTCTTGGTCTTGAGTGGAGAAAGGCAGGCCAGAAGTGGCGTCGGAACCCAAGGAGCTTTCCAAAGGACTGAAGGTGTCGGTCTCCTGAATGTGGAGGGAGTACTTGGTCTCCTCTCCGCCCAGTTGGAAAGGGAGGCGGATGGATGCCAAATCATTCCCCCAGTCGGACAGCTTGATTTTTAGGATGTAGCCGCCATCTTTGGTTATGGAATGGATCTTTTCCAGTCCCAACCAGAACTCTCCTAGGCGAGGCGGGGAAAGGAGAAAGAGTGGGTCAGTTTAGCTTCAAACTATCGATAATTGCCTTTTTCCATGCAAGATTAGTTCGGCTTAATTTCAGCCTAATTTTTACTACTAGGTGTTGAACCCAAAGCACAGTAAACGTTCTTCACGCTTTTTTTAGAGGCGAGAGATGCGAGAGAAATTAGACATGCAAAGGATAATATATTGATTCCGGCAAAATTAGCCAGTTTTTTTTTCATTTTCTATGTGATTAATTGATTTATTTATGATTTTTCAGAACAAGAAATATTAATCTTGTGAAACCCTTTGTTCAAAAATCAAGAAAAAGGCTTGTTAGAGTTAATATTTACCATTCAGAGTGCCAAAGCCTTGCTTGTAGGCATCCCATAGCTGGTCAAAATCCACAGAGCCATCCTGACGTTTTTGGATCACAGTCCATCCGCCATCTAGACGGAAAAAAAAGCAGCATATTAAATGAAATGGGGTGCTACGCTTTTATTGGTTCTCGATCTGCGGTACTGCTGGTGGTACACAATTACTCATCCCAAAGGAATCTTTCAAGAAAAATAGCAATTATATTGTAAGGTGTGGTCTGGTCCAAGCCACAGTAAGAATAAGTGATGAAAGTGCACTTACCAGCTGTCATCTCGCAGAAGACGTTAAAAGGCTCGCTGTTGTGTGGCTGGATGGTGTACACCCCGCTGGTGATCTCGCCTCGCAGGAAGAGCTCATGGCAGTCTGATGGCATCTCTGTTGGAAGAAGCACGCAAAGAAAATTTTAAGACAAAACAGGCAATTGCAGCATTTAATGCACTCGCCATAAAGTGGGTCACTCACAAACTTTGTAAATCAGTGTTTGCAAATAGTGCTTATTATCGTTCCGAGTGGTGATATCAGGATGTGTGTTGCTGGAACATCATGTCTGAACTCTTTGCCCCAGCAAAGGCAACCAATGGAGAGATTGTGTGAGAAATTCTCCCTGCTAGAAATATGACCTTTCTCCCAGTTCCCATGCAAGGCTTCCCCTATCAAATCACTTTACATTGCCAACCCTCCCCCCTCCTCCTCCTCCTCTTCCTAACCCCCCCCCCTCCAACTCCCTCAGGTTGCCATGCCTTTTTCTCACGTGCACAGCGGCATGTCGCTGACGTAGGCCTGCATGGCTGCTGCATGGCCAGTGCGTGCTCGCCGCATGCAGCGTGAGTGACTGGAGGGGGCGGGGGTGAATGGGGGGAGTGTTGTTGTGGTTGTTGTGTGGGGGTGATATTGGTGAAGCTGGAGCCAATTATAGCTGTAATGTGCCTAAAAAAGGAAGGCTAAGACTCACTTAGAAACCATTTAGCCAATGATGATGTCATCAAATGTTTTTTTTGTTATTAGAAATTTAAACAAAAAAAATGAAAATACAAAACTATAAAAAAGCTATTTCCTGAATTTTTTGAAATTTACAAAACATTTGTAAAAATTAATAAATATTTGTGAAAAAATGCATTTACAATTACATTTTTAATCGGTAATTTAACAATTTTTATTCAATGTTTTGTCATTTAAAAAAAAAAACATTTTTAATTTACGCCTCTTTATCAGAAAAGAGGCAGACCTGCCCATCACCGTTTTCCAAAGTCAAAGCTGATATGTCTGAATATCTTGTTTTGGCTAAAACACAAACATAATACTTTCATGTATGATGAAGAAAATTTTTAAATATTCACATTTGAACTATTATACCTATTTGAATTAAAATAACATTGTTGATTTATTGGGTCATCGATTAACCATCAATTAATCCTTAATTAACTATTGCCAACCCACACTATAAAAGCAGTTATTACATTAGTTTATGATAATAATCACTATTCTTATTATTTTTTAACTATAATATATGATTTCTTAGTCTTGGCTATTTTGGTCTGGGTTTATTGTCCCAGTTGAAGCCCAATGACCTTTAACCCACAAGCATGAACCCTTGGCCAGTGGTGACCCTGTTCCGCCTCAGGTCCGGGGGTTCTCCTGAACTTTAACACACTTCTGAGTCATTTTAAAAATGGGAGCATTAAGAGGAGGTGGTGGTGTTTGCAGGGAGCGGGTGTGAGGAGGAGGAGGAGAAGGAGGAGGAGGAGGGATGTCTGACTCCCTGACAGAACTGGGGCAAAGGTTACTCACTCTTGAGGGATGTACAGATGAATGGGAAGTGGGATGTTTCGCTTAAAGTGGAGAATGTGTGTACAAAGTTCACCGTCACATTTACAGGCGCATGGAAAACAAAGTGTAATCTAGGAAAACAATAAGAAATGGGTGGGAGTATAATCGGATCTCCGGGTGTGATCCCAACTGAACATTGGTGAGACCAACGAACCTTTCCCTACTTGACACTTTGCCAAATAATCCTGTGTGTTTTTTGTCTTTGTTAGTGCTGATGTCAGAGCTCTTTGGAGATGCCTCGGCTACCTTTCACCTACTTTGTGAGTATATCTTCACTTTCTTATATTCACACAGCTTTTTTGCTGATGTATGTTACCACGGAGTATTAGGGCCACATTGATTTCAACAATAAAGTCGGAAATTTATGAAAAAAGAAGTCAGAATATTACCTTTACCCCCTTTTCATAGCTGTCTCAGGTAATGCCTATTATGACAAGTCCATTAACATATTTTGACATTTCCAGAGTGAAGTCGTGAATTTACGAGAAAAATCCCGTAATCTTGCGAGAATAAAGTTGCAAGGCTAGACATGCTAATCTGTTTGTGCTCAACTGCTCTGTTTTGCTGCCACGTTATAAATAAAATGAACTTTTTTTCCTGGAATATTTATGACTTTATTCTTGTAAATTAGCAACTTTCTTCTCATAAATTTACTATTTTCATCTTGAAAATTTATGACTTTATTCTTGGAAATCTGCAAACCTCTTTTTCCTGGAATATTCATGACTTTTTTTCTCGTAAATTTACAAACTTCCTGCAATATTTAGGGCTTTGTTTTCATTTTTTTCCTCACAAAATTTTATTCTCATAGATTTACATTTTTTTTCTTGTAAATGTATGAGTTTATTTCTCGTACATTTACAAGCATAAAGTTGTAACTTCTTTGTCTTGGAATATTTTATGGCTTTATTTGTGTAAGTGTATAACTTTTTTTCCTCACAAATGTATGAATTTAATTTTCATAAATTTATTTATTCATTAATTTATTTTACTTATTTTTCATGGAATATTGATGACTTTTTTTGTCGTAAATTACTACTTTTTTCTTGCAAATTAATGATTTTATTATCGTAAATTTACAAACTTCTCTTTCCTGGAATATTTATGACTTTATTTGTAATAATTATACATTATATTGTACTAGTTTTTTCTTGCAAATTTCTGACTTTATTTCTCATAAATTAACAAGTTTGTTCTAGTAAATGTAATTAATGTAATTAATTTCTAATTTTTATGGAATATTTTTGATTTTATTCTCATTCATTTGCAAATCAAATATCTTGCAGATTTATGATTTTATTTCTTGTTAATTTTGGACTTTACTCTTGAAAATCTATGACTTAAATTTTGCAAATTTGCCTGGAATATTTATGACCTTATTTTCCTAAATGTACAACTTTTTTTTCACAAATTTATGACTTTATTTCTCGTAAATTTACAACTTTATTTTCACAAATTTACGAACTTCTTTTTCCTGGAATAGTTATGACTTTATTCTACAAAATGTATTAAATTGACTTTTTTCTCCAAAATGTTTGACATTATTTCTCGTAAATTTACGTCCTTATTCTTGAAAATTGACAATATTAACCTTGAAAAGTCAGGATGTTATTTTAATACTTCTTATTTAATATTAGTACTTAGCTAAAACTGAACACACAAATAAAGTAGTTACTGAGGAACTAATGAAAATCTAACACGGTGTAATGAGTAGCAGTTAGGGTTCTTTGCTCATTAACTACTGTCATTTTGTGTACGTTATCGCCATTGTTTTTCTTGTGGAGTACATCATCATCTGCTAAGTGTCTGGAGTCAAGCTGAGCAGCGAAGCGTGCGCCCCAAAATTGATTAGATTCCTTGATTGTAATTGCCTGTGATTTAAGCTTCTTTTCGAGCTTCACTAAACAGATGGCCAGCCACATTTGGCGGCAGATTTTGTGCACTTGACTTAAGGCGGATTTCGGACGCTCTTTGGCTTTACTTACCGACTGGTGAGTCGCGTTGCTCGGACACGCCACTCGAAGGAGTGTTCTGTGGGAAAGACCTCTGCCTCGTCTGCTGGATCTGAAGACAAAAATGAAATGAATGATGAACGAATGAATGACGCTGTGCAGGGAAAAAAAAAAACACGGGTTCGGACCTGACTTTGCAGGGTTCTAATGCGCACGTTCTGCTTGTCAAGCTTCTCCTGTTGGAGTCTGATACGTCCCATCAGATCATCGATGCGTCTGTTTTGAGCCTCCAGCATCATCTAATAGGAAACATACGCATACATTTAAAATGATGGCCTTATAATAATGGCTGTACATTAACCCCCATTGACAATTTGCAGGCTAAACATTTGCTCTCTCTAAGCGACCCACAAGTGGTTATGTAACTCCATTGAGAACATTTTCAACAAAAGCCTCTGATCTCACACACACACACACACACACACACACACACACACACACTGCTTGTGAAGTTGCACCATCAAGTTAGAGTATGAAAAAACTAATTCAAAAGTTAGTTCCACTTTGAGGCGTGCAGCTGAGGCCTTTGTGTGCTGCCCTGTGTTTCCATGCACGTACCACACGTTCCCCCTAAGTGACAACCCTCTTAACCCCCAACCCCCCATGGCACCACCTATTGCTTGTTCTCTGCGTGACTGCGTTTGAACCCACTGGAAGAACACCACAGGTTGTTCACACATGAAATTGGCGTCCCCTTAAAGAAGAGTCCATCCTTACCTGGATGTTGTGTGCATCACTGGAGTTCTTGGCAGCATCTCCCGGAATCATGTTGTCCGCTTTCTCCTCCAGCCGGCTCACCCTCTCGCTCACAGCCCTCCTCTCGTGCTGCATCTCCTCCATCTTCTCCCGCAACTCGGCCGTGACATTGAGGAGCTGCCCCTCTCTGTCCTCCACTCCACCAGCTCGAGCCTTCAGGGCCTCCCCGTCCGCCTGCAGCCTCTGGCTCTCTTTGCCCAGCTCGCTGATGGTGCGGTTGTACACCTTCAGCTTGGTGTAGATGTCCCTCATCTGGACTTTGGTTTTGTCCACGTGCTCCTTGAGCCCCTGGCCTAGCTGCAGGAGGCCGTGGGCGATGACATTGACATCATCCCAGGCTGCAAACTGCACACGCTTCTCCTTGGAGGCGCCGCCGGATGCCGAGCCCCCTTTCCCCTCGAATGGGAAACCTGCGGCCATGAGCAGCACCAGGCACAGAGTCAGAGTTGCCAGCGTGGTCTTCATTGTAGATGCGGAAATCTGGGCTCTTGTTTGCAGTTTTTTTTTTTAGCTTGCTTGTATGTAAGAGCTGCAGCTCCTGGCTAGACGGTCAAAGCACAGCAGTTATATACTTCCACAGCCCTCAAGTCGAAGCTGGGAGCTCCTCGCCATTGGCTCTCTCAGGAGAAGGGGGGGTGCGCCCTCGCTCAGATTTCTCTCCCTCCTCCACCCCTCTGTTAACCATTCATGTCAGAGGCGGAGGGGGCTCGTGATATAACAAAGCCACTGTCTCCTTTGGAAGACGGTAACTGTAAATGTGTGATTCCTCCTCTAAGACAGGGATGGGCAAATTTGGGGGGGTGGAAATTGAGTTTTTTTTTCCACAGATAAAATTCATTCACACAAAGTTGCTGATCATTTATGAATAACATTAAGCACCAGCAAATGTGTCTTCATTAACACTGTTTTTTTGCCTAGCAGTGAGATGTCGCACTTTGTTGGACGGTCCTTGAATGCACCATAGTTACTTCAGTATTTAACTTTCTCTTGCACCTGTGATTGAATTCATTTAATTTAAAAAATATCAATGGTCACTCAAACACAACCTGCAGGCCGAAAACGATCCTCGTTTTGCATGTTGAACACCCGTACCCGAATCCATCAAGCATTCAACTCGTTGAATGGTTCCACTTGTATAACAGATGTTAAATGCAGGAGTAATGGACTACCATAGTAATGACTTGATGTAGAAAGTAGAATTGAAAACTTGCCATTTAAAAACGACAGTTTCCGATAAACGTAACATGCACACTGTGATGCTTCTCTTCTCTGAAAGACCTCCTTTCGAAATCTGCGTCACCTCACGACTTCCCCGCACATTTTGGCCAACTCTCTGCATTTTTGCCAATGTCATTTATCCCTTAAGAGCACTCAAACATGCACGTGAACTGTCATATTGATGAGCAAATGAGCACTGAGCACAAATACTAGTAAATATGGCCGACCCCTCCACTGCCATCCTTTAGATTAATCATCTATTAATCTTGATGACAAACAAGTGTAATCCCCTCACGGACAAATGATCTTCATGGCTAAGCAGTTGACTTCTTATTGTTACAACATTGGTTCTGTTGCTGTAGTGTTGTGGTCAAAGAGGGCTATATGTTGCTTCACACTTTCTCATGTACTCTACATCATTGTTAAAGTTTAAAAAATTAGGTTTTTGTTGAGTCAAATTCAAATGAAATGGCCATGTAGTAGAGGCGGAAATCTACCAAACTACTACTTATTTTATTATATGATGTAAATATGTGTGTATATATTATTCTATGTTTTTTAATATTTTTGCGTGTATAGTGTCAATTCCACCCTCGGCCATCTCTGTGTGGAGTTTGCATGTTCTCCCCGTGCATGCGTGGGTTTTCTCCGGGTACTCCGGTTTCCTCCCACATTCCAAAAACATGCTAGGTTAATTGGCCACTCCAAATTGTCCATAGGTATGAATGTGAGTGTGAATGGTTGTTTGTCTATATGTGCCCGTGATTGGCTGGCCACCAGTCCAGGGTGTACCCCACCTCTCGCCTGAAGACAGCTGGGATAGGCTCCAGCACCCCCGCGACCCTCGTGAGGATAAGCAGTAGAAAAAAAATGTGATGATAAAAGGCATTCTATTAAATTAACCATATTCCGACCCCCCAGCCCTCGGCTATAATTAGGGCATTTACATAAATTTGACTCAATTTTGGTTAATCCCACTTTACACCCATGGTGATGATGGTGACAATTTGAAGCTGGAACAGATGAATTCACTTGATGTTTTGTCCTTTTGAGAGAAAATCTGCTGAAATTATTGCAAGAGTCATGGAATGGATTTATTTGCCTTTTGGCTAGGGATGTCTGATCTGATACCGATATCATCCGATACTCATATTTGTAACATGACACATCTGTGGTGGAATGAACACATGTGTAGTACACAGCATTTAAAAAATGATGGGAAAAAAATCTGATCTTTTATGCTAAATTGTGCTGAAATTGTTGCCGGAGTCATAGAATGTATTTGCCTTTTGGCTAGGGATGTCCGATATTGTCCAATTGCCAATTTCCGATACCGATATCATCCGATACCAATATCATTTGATAACGATATCTGTAACATGACATATCTCCTGTAGTGGAATAAACATATGTGTTGTAAGCATCATTTTTTAAAATGTCTATTGTCATGATCGGGAAAAAAATCTGATTTTGTTATCAACCGATATCACATTTTTATGCTGATATTCCTACTTTTGACGGTCCATGGGCTTCCTCCACACTGAAGTAGCGTATATTATCTATTTCTGCCTTTATATACTGTTCACCCTCTCCTAAAATATGTTGCTTCTTGTTGAAAAATAATATCAGTACCAGTGTTAGTAATTGAAATGAAGTCTTTACATAAAAAATCAGCAGGAATTGATGATGGAAATGATGAAGAAAATGTAAATTCCTGTTTTGTATGTCAACACAATGAATGAAAATATGTTACATTGAAGTCCCAATGAAGCATGTACTTATAAAGCATCACAGGAGGTACATATGATGTTCCCACGTGCTGTAATGAAGTCCTGATGATACCTCCGAGTATATAAGGAACGTGTACATTCTTCATGATGGGTCTACTGAGAGCACTGTGAGAATTAGGGGAAAGTTCACAGCACAGAAAAGGGACACATTACAAGCTTTTTCTCCCCCCCCCCCCTCCCCTCCCCTCCCTTTTTACAACCTCTGCTGGGAGCTGTACGTGATGCTGGACCACACCACAAAGACAGAGCGCCTTTAACCCTCTCCTGTGCTCAACCCAGACTAAGTAGGTGAAAGGTAACTGCGTAGTGCTGACAGTGCTGCAGGGCAAACGTCGATGCCGAAGAATTACAGGGCCCTCGCTTATGTGTCTGGAATGTGACAAACATGCTCTATGCTCACAAAAGGCTTGGCACCGTGTGGGGTTTTTTCCACTAGGGCAGCCAAAGAGTTCCTGGCAAAAATGATCCTCTTTTACAGGAAACATTTGTTCCTAATAAAGCTAATTTAAAAAAGCCCTTTTTTTGCTTTGTTTTTCTAAACAAAGGCTGGGAAAAATTCTGATTTTCCGGGCTTGGCCTGAAAGCAAATTTTCCAATTGTTGGATTACTTCAAAACATGACATCTGTATATAAATGATGGTCATGGTGAAGTATCTGAAGTATCACCTTGTAAAAATAATAGACACTTTATTAGTACCTAAAAAATAGTGTAGTATTTGTTTACAAAACTATACTATGTATACGTGAGCAAGGTTACATATTACAATTATCTGTACCGATAGTTATCGGCCTGATATCAGCATAAAAATGCCATCACTTGATATCGGTATCGGATTTCTTCCCGATCATGAAAACCGATATTAAAAAAATGCTTTTCCACCACAGGAGATATGTCATGTTACACATATCGGTATTAGCTGATATCCGTATCGGAAACTGAGAGTTGGACATTTATTTATAAATGGAATACTTTCATAAGTAGGGCATAGAAAACTTTTTTAAGACCTTCTGAATACAGTTTTTAACATTATTAGAGCCCTCTTGAGATAAACGAACAACCCTATAATCACCTTTACGCTCCTATTACCAAATATAGTAACCATAATAAGACATGTTGGGGGTTCAGAGTTGTTACTTAGCGTGGGTTTCGGGACAAAAGTAGATATTATTACAAATGATTGTGGCTTTTGTGATATCGGCCACCCATCGGTATTGGTCACCACTGATCGGTATTGGCCACCACCGATCGGTATCGGCCACGGATCGGTATCGGCCACCGATGGGTATCGGCCACGGATCGGTATCGGCCACCGATCGGTATCGGCCACGGATCGGTATCGGCCACCGATCTGTATCGGCCATCGATCGGTATCGGCCACCGATTGGTATCGGTCACCGATCGGTATCGCCCCCGATCGGTATCGGCCACCGATCGGTATCGGCCACTGATCGGTAACGGCCACCTATCGGACAGTGATCGGTATCAGCTGATTTCACTCTTGGATTATTGGGATCGGCGGCATAAAATAGCCACTTTTGTGCTTGAATATGATTAATACTAATAATAAGCCATATTCAACCTTGAAACAACTTTATTTATTAGTTAATATATTTTGGAAAAACCTTGATAGAGTGAAGCAAAGCGGCAAAAATGGCAACTTTCTTTGGCCCCGTGGCGGGTTATTTAGCAGTCACACTGAATAAAAAAATGCATAGCCCCAATGAGTATGGTGCTTTGTTAGGGGACTCAATTCCATGGAATGATACAGCAGAGGCCAAACAGATAAGTTTGGATTGGCTGGACAGGATACGGATATCCTAATGATCTTTAACAACAGGACAACTTTCATTTTTAAGTGTTTATGCATTATGATACATGAAAATTGATAATACAACATGTATGTTGTCTTTTTCTGAATTTTTTACGTATTGTATCAACATTTTTCTTTGTTTTGACTTTTGTTATTGTTGTATTATTATGATATATTATCTATTAAATGAACACTGCAAGCTTGTATCACGTGTAGACTAGATGGAGACTGCCTACAATCCATATGTCCAACTTACTGATCCGTGGCGACGCTGCACCTCAGCACAGCTGCTTATTCAATTTCCCAAAATGGCCGCTCCCATCTCCACCGGCATGCTGACCTTTTACCCAGATTCCAAGCACAGAACATCTGTAAATCACCCCCCAACTTCTTAGTCATGTTCCAGACAATGGAAATAATTCCTATTTAACTTCAATAGTCTCAATTAAATATATTATAATAAATCTTTTTTTGTATTTTTTTCATTTATACCAATATATTCCATAATTGTTACAAAATAGAGATGAATTGCCAAATGTTTTTTTTCCTCAGGGCCTGAACACATCTTCGTAATGCGTGTTGAAACACATTCTGTTATTGACAGCAACTGTCACGCAAACACACTTCATTCATTTCTGCTCAATCAGCTGATTTCAGGCAGCAGTGATTAATCAGTCTTTATTTCAGTAAACGTTACATCCAACTACTTCACTGGTATCGGCTGAGCGTCAATTCAAGTCATATTTTCTTGCATTTGGGTGCTCGGAAAGTGCCATCATATTCCATTCAACCAGTTAGCCTTGTATAGGAGTCACCATGCATGTATTGTAATGTATTGTATAACAATTGTAATAGGAGGTACGGGAATAAAAATGAATGCTCACAATTACGAGTGTGCCTGAAAACCTCACGGCGCAAGGAGAACAGAGCAGAAAGGATATCAGTGTTGAATGGTGAATACCCATAAACGAGGCATGTATTTGGGACTCTACTTTATCACAATTATTACATTTTTCCCTTCAATTTGCTACAAAATTCACATGCTTAAACCTAAACCGTAGCCATTGTGATTGCATGGAAAATACATAGGAAGTACTATAAAAATGAATTAACCTAATAATTGTGTTCATTATTTGAATGAATGGGGCGGCACGGCGATCGAGTGGTTAGCGTGCAGGCCTCACAACTAGGAAACCAGGGTTCAATTCCACCCTCGGCCATGTCTGTGTGGAGTTTGCATTTTCTCCCTCTCGTGGGTACTCCAGTTTCCTCCCACATCCCAAAAACATGCTAGGTTAATTGGCCACTCCAAATTGTCCATAGGTATGAATGTGAGTGTGAATGGTTGTTTGCACCTCCCGCGAGACCTCATGAGGAATAAGCAGTAGAAAATGAATGAATTAATGAATTTGAATGAATGAAAATAAAAGGTGAGGGTCAAATGTCAGAACCGATTTAGACTTAAACGTCGTTCCTTTGCTCTAATGTCATGCCATGAATGAATACTTTACTGCACAGGAACTGTGGGAAATTAGATTCCGTGCTACCTTGACCAGCTTCACAGATTTTATTAACACTGTATTATTTGCACCTGTTTTCCCTCAGATGTCACCAGGTCTTCCATAAAGAGGTGAGTGATGGGTGCTGCTGCTACAGCCCACTATCGCCCCCCAGTGGTGTCAAACATACACAAGTAAGAGTTCCCTTTTGTTCCTGTTTCATGGCCTTCATACTGACAAGAGTTAGCATGTTGTGTTATATTGTTATTGTTTTACAAAAGGAACACATAGCAATATAAAGTCATGTTGACGCACATGTCTGATGGTTAGGACAACGTACTTCTGGAGAATTACACCCTTTTCCGGCTAGATTCAATCATATCTGAACATCCAGAATGCACAGCAACAGTGGTCCCCTGCTCCTGCATTGTCAGTTTGTTGACACAATTCAGTAGGATTCAGGTCAGGACTTTGACTTTAGGCCACTCCAAAGTCTTCAGCCATTCAGAGGTGGACCTGCTGGTGTGTTTTGGATCATTGTCCTGCTGCAGAACCCAAGTTGGTTTCATCTTGAGGTCACCAACAGATGTCCTTCATGGTTCCATTTATCACATCAAGTCTTGAGGCAGCAAAACAACCCCAGACCATCACACTACCACCACCATATTCTACTGTTGTATGATGTTGTTTTCTCAACTGTTCTCTCATGGTCCTGCTGCAGAACCCAACTTGGTTTCATCTTGAGGTCACCAACAGATGTCCTTCATGGTTCCATTTATCACATCAAGTCTTGAGGCAGCAAAACAACCCCAGACCATCACACTACCACCACCATATTCTACTGTTGGTATGATGTTGTTTTCTCAACGGTTCTCTTTGTCCTGCTGCAGAACCCAAGTTGGTTTCATCTTGAGGTCACCAACAGATGTCCTCCATTTATCACATCAAGTCTTGAGGCAGCAAAACAACCCCAGACCATCACACTACCACCACCCATATTTTACTGTTGGTATGATGTTGTTTTCTCAACTGTTTTCTCATTGTCCTGCTGCAGAACCCAAGTTGGTTTCATCTTGAGGTCACCAACAGATGTCCTTCATGGTTCCATTTAACACATCGAGTCTTGAGGCAGCAAAACAACCCCAGACCATCACACTACCACCACCATTTTTTACATTTGGTATGATGTTGTTTTCTCCACTTTTCTCTCACTGTCCCGCTGCAGATCCCAAGTTGGTTTCAGTTTTGAGGTCACCAACAGATGGCCGGATATTCATGAATTCATGGTTCTATTTGTCATAGCAAATCCTGAAGCATCACACTACCACCACCGTATTTTACTGTTGGTATGAGCCATTCATCTTAGTCTCATTTACATCATTGTCCATAAACATTCATTCATTCATTCACAAAGGTCGCGGGGGTGCTGGAGCCTATCCCATTCCTGGCAGCCAATCACAGGGCACATATAGACAAACAACCATTCACACTCACATTCATACCTATGGACAATATGGAGTGGCCAATTAACCTAGCATGTTTTTGGAATGTGGGGGGAAACCGGAGTACCCGGAGAAAACCCACGCATGCACGCTGTGAGCTAACCACTCGTCCACCGTGCAGCCTGTCCATAAACAAACAAGGCTAAAAAAAGCCTTTATACAGTATTTATATTTAGAGGCTAATCTTTGTGTTATTATTTTTAGCATCAACATTTCAGCTTTTTTCCACTATGATCTATTCTATTGTTGATTGTTGATGTTTCTGCTGCTCTACTTTCTGTTTTTAAATTTTTTGTGTTTCTTTTTATTCATTTTAATTCTACAATTTGCCACCGGCCCATAAAAACTGACACCCGGTCCTCAAATGGCCTTTGGGACCACATTTAGATCACCCCGAGATTTGACATCCAGTCTTACACCGGGAAGGCAAAGTGGTACCAAAGGACGGAACGGAACAGCGTCTCCAGTCAAACACTTCCTGTCCTTCACTTTTACTGGGACTGCATGGGAACTGGGATCAGCCACAAATAAATCAATGTATGGGAAGCTAGCATGTCTTTGTCATGACACTGGCTTGAAGTCCTGGAAGATCTTCTTCCTGCTGCCTCTCTTCCACGTGGGCCAAATGATACTCCTCTCTGGACGGATGTGGAAAAGTACAGAATGTACAACTCTTGAAATATTTATATACACACTTGTACTGACTCGGGTTGACCTCAGCAGCTGTACGTGGTGCATGAAATAGAAGATGTATGAGCAGTACTTGGTGTTCAAACAATGACTGAGCTTGAGTACGCATCGATGGAAGCAAACCCTGTGACTATGTACATTATGAGAAACGCCAAATGCCTTGCTAAATGGGGCTTCTTGAAATAACACCAATGCATATTTCTAATATCTTGGGATTGGCTCCAGCGGAGCAGCTGTGGGTGATGAAGGAACTCTCCAGAAGACATTTTGTACTTTTCTCTGACCTAAAGTGTCATGGACTCAGAGTTCACAAGGGGTGCAGCTTTGTGCCCCTTGTGGTTCCAGAACACGACCCCTTTAGTCCCTGCTGAGGTTTAGGCTTCATTCCATAAACTAATTGGCCTCCTTTGGAGCTTCCAAGCCAGCATGATGTGTTTACTGAAGGGTAAGAAGGCCAACGGAAAAATATACTCCTCATAATGATGCTTCTCATAGGCTTCTCATGCTCATGGAAGAATATGATGTGGAAAAACTTTTGTTTAGCTTTATACACCCTTCGATCTGGAAAACTGATTAGCGTTGCATGCTCAGCAGTTCTGAGGTTTTTGGTT
This sequence comes from Doryrhamphus excisus, assembly GCF_037039965.1. Lineage (NCBI taxonomy): Eukaryota > Metazoa > Chordata > Actinopteri > Syngnathiformes > Syngnathidae > Doryrhamphus > Doryrhamphus excisus. The sequence continues at coordinate 21,135,155 of NC_136362.1, forward strand.
CCTTTGGAGAAAAAAAGTTGGAATTTTACTATAATATTTGTTCAAATATTAAGGAAAAATGACATTATTTGTTAAAAGTGGTAATATGATGAGAAAGAAACAAAACAGTCACTAGAGATGGAACATTAGGTAAGAGAAAAAGTATAAAAAATAAAAATAAAAAAAATAAAAAAAATAAAAAAAAATCATTAATTGATTCATTTTCTACCGCTCATCTTCACAAGGGTTGCAGGGGGTGCTGGAGCCTATCCTAGCTGTCGTGAGAGGCGGGTTACACCCTGGACTGGTCATAATAAATAATAAATAATAAATAATAAATAATAAATAATAAATAATAAATAATAAATAATAAATAATAAATAATAAATAATAAATATAGTGAAAGTAAATTCAGGATTATGTATTTATGAGAAAAAAATACAAGAATAAAGTTGAAATAGTTGCAAAACAAAAAAATAACAACAGCCGAAATAACGAAAACTGCAGTCATTTTATAAGAATAAAGAATAATATGAAAAATTATAAAACAAAAAATATAAATAAAATCAAAATATCGGGAGAAAAGAACTCATACACTAACAAGAAAAAAATGTGTCAATTTCACAAGAATAAACTTGAAATCCAACCATCCATTTTCTATCCTCACGATAGACACATACGTATGCTGGAGCCTATCCCAGCTGTCTTGGGGCGAGAGGCGGGGTACACCCTGGACTGGTGGCCAGCCAATCACAGGGCACATATAGACAAACAACCATTCACACTCACATTCATACCTATGGACAATTTGGAGTGGCCAATTAACCTAGCATGTTTTTGGAATGTGGGAGGAAACCGGAGTACCCGGAGAAAACCCACGCATGCACGGGGAGAACATGCAAACTCCACACAGAGATGCCCGAGCAGGGAATCTAACCTGTGTCTCCTAGCTCTTCTAGCCTTTGACCCAACGGTCAGTGCTCTCATGTCCCATTTTATGACATTTTTGCGGGTCTATGAAAAGGTAAACTATGTCTTTGGTATTGAATGACTTAAAGGGACCTAAGGGGCCCAATTTTTATTATGCCTTCCTGAGGAAACGTCTCTAGTCAGCCTTTTAGTAGTGATGAGCAGATTGATACTGAACCATCAATACTTCCCAAAGCAGCTGTAAAATTGATTCTGAAATCCAAATATTGATACTTTTGATACTTCAGTCATTTGAGGTCAGGTTTCTCTGAAAAAGTTTGTCGAAACAATCGTCAACGTAGTCATGTGTGCATTGTGAATAAAGTTATTGACTGTGACTGTTGTAAAATGTCAAATTAAATCATTTCAATAGTCAAATTCCATTGAAGTTTCATCAGCTGGGGTCATCATCCTTACAACGTCCAAGTAGACGTTACAAGACCATCTTTACCTTTAATGAAGGTCGTGACAGTCCATTATTGACAGTAGCGTGAGCTGCACATCGTGTTTTTTTTTATTAGCAACCACAATCCGATGATCCGTATTGTTCTCGCCCGTTTTCACTTCCCGGATGTGGATGTTGATTCGGCTAAAATGCGGATCAGCACCTGACAGTACAGGAACATGTGCTGGGTTAAAGTTGACTCCATTTTGTTTTCATGCTGCTTCTTCTCCAATCAGCATCCAAGCCGGTGACCCTGTGTCACTTCTCCAGTCCGCCTGTCTGTGTTTGCACCTGCTGTTGTTGTGCTCCGTGGCAATTGTGCTAAAAGACATTTGGCATGTCTTCTGTATGCATGGCGGGGGGCGGGGGGTGCGTTTGGGCCTTTAAAAAAAATACAAAATAAATAAATGGCTGCCTTGTTTTTGCAACTTTTGCACGATGAAGTTTGTTCTTTGGCTTACATAAAAGTGTTTCGTTTAGGAAAACACATCTTCCTTTTTATATTGATTTTGCTCATGTGAGCATGTTTGTTCATTTTGGGTTTGATGTAGCTTTCATACGTTTCCAGAGAAGTAGTGAATGAAAGCCCTGTGCTTTTCCAAACAGGAAGATAAACATACCTGACATGCTTTAGAGATGCTTTGAGCTCTTAAAGCCAACTTTCAGTATACTTGACCCGCTTGGAAACCTTTCTGCACGCTAAAGAGATGAAACGTCGTGAAAAAGAAGGCCGAGAAAGCAGATGTTGCAAGACTGAGCGGCATCCAACGTCCTCCAGTAACCCCGGAGTTAAGCGTGTATTAACGGCAACCTATGGGGCCCCCGTTTGGAAAGTTCAGAGCTGTGACCCAGGTTGAATCCCAGTTTGCAGCGTGCAAATCAGAGGCCTCTCTTTTTCCCTCCGGAGACTCCAAGGCTTCCCTGCTGTGCATCCTGTTAGCCAGCATGGGAGAGACAAAGCCTGTCGTCTCATGCCAAGTTCCCCTCCGTTCCATCAAGCTCTTAAAAGCCACACGTGGAGATCACCTCCAGTTAATTCCACCCTCGGCCATCTCTGTGTGGAGTTTGCATGTTCTCCCCGTGCATGCGTGGGTTTTCTCCGGGTACTCCGGTTTCCTCCCACATTCCAAAAACATGCTAGGTTAATTGGCCACTCCAAATTGTCCACAGGTATGAATGTGAGTGTGAATGGTTGTTTGTCTATATGTGCCCTGTGATTGGCTGGCCACCAGTCCAGGGTGTACCCCGCCTCTCGCCCCAAGACAGCTGGGATAGGCTCCAGCATACGTACCACGATAGACCGTGAGGATAGAAAATGGATGGTAGGATTTCAAGTTTATTCTTGTGAAATGGCAACATTTTTTTCTTGTTAGAGTATGAGTATGAGATATTTTTATTTTATTTATATTTTTTGTTTTATAATTTTTCATAATACTATTCCTTATTCTTATAAAATGACTGCAGTTTTCTCTATTTTGGCTCTTGTTATTTTTTTTGTTTTGCAACTATTTCAACTTTCTTCTTGTATTTTTTTCTTCTCATAATTACATAATCCTGAATTAATTTCCACTATATATATATTAATAATAATAATAATATTTATTATTATCATTATTATTGTTATCATTATTATTATTATGACCAGTCCAGGGTGTACCTCGCCTCTCGCCGAAGACAGCTGGGATAGGCGTGAGGATAGAAAATGGATGGTAGGATTTCAAGTTTATTCTTGTGAAATTGCAACATTTTTTTCTTGTTACAGTATGAGTTTTTTTCTCCAGATATTTTTATTTTATTTATCTTTTTGTTTTATAATTTTTCATAATATTCTTTATTCTTATAAAATGACTGCAGTTTTCTCTATTTTCGCTCTTGTTATTTTTTTGTTTTGCGACTATTTCAACTTTCTTCTTGTATTTTTTTCTCATAATTACATAATCCTGAATTTATTTGCATTATATATATATATTAATAATAATAATAATAATAATTATTATTATCATTATTATTATTATCATTATTATTATTATGACCAGTCCAGGGTGTACCCCGCCTCTCGCGGAGACAGCTGGGATAGGCTCCAGCATACGTACCACGATAGACCATGAGGATAGAAAATGGATGGTTGGATTTCAAGTTTATTCTTGTGAAATTGCCAAAATAATTTCTTGTTAGAGTATGAGTTCTTTTCTCCAGATATTTTTATTTTATTTATATTTTTGTTTTTATAATGTTTAATAATATTATTCTTTATTCTTATAAAATGACTGCAGTTTTCTCTATTTTGGCTCTTGTTATTTTTTTGTTTTGCTGTACAGCTGGGATAGGCTCCAGCACCCCCACAACCCCTGTGAGGACAAGCGGTAGAAAATGAATGAATAAATGAATGAATAACTCTCAACATGTATGATGCTGCAAAGCATGCTGGGAGGGCACCGGTTTTCTAAACACTTGCTAGCATTACATGTGTGTTTAGCGTTAGCAGAGTTGTTGTTTACTTACCTATCACATCTTGCACACCTTATAGTAAGCTGCTGGGTTGAAGTGTATAAGAGGTATATAAGAGGTATATTTAATCAGCGTTTATTATTAATAAGGGTTGTGGAGCTGAATGTGAGCTCAACTGTTCAGCACACAGGGAGTCGCTCTCACCATTTGCAGCTAGTGCCTCTAATTTATGAAGTATTAACAACCTGATATTCGATAAAGAACAAACATAACTAGTGACTGTAGCGGTCATGATAGCGGTCCGGCAAGTCCCCAAAGATGAAGGAGACCATTTTACAAAAAGGATGAAAACATCACAATAAACGGAGACCAACCTTTTTTCCTCATTGGTGTTATGAGCGTCTGGTATTGTAGATAAGCGAGTGCAGACATGTTTCACTGCTGATGTTTTCGGCAGCTTGACGACGACCTTGGCGACACAGAGACAAACAAGAAGGGCGGCCTTGAGATGGGTGAGATGGACCGTGGAATAGTTGAGTGTTGTTGTTTTTCAGGCACTTTGGTCGTGTTGGACAGAAATGCATGATGAATAACTTGAGAGATTCACCTTTGCTCGCCTTGCGCTCATGTTTGCCTCTGTTGTTTTCATCACGATGAAGCCATGGAGGGGAGATGATGCTAACCCTAACCCTGTGTAGATATTCATGGAAGACTCTATTTCCAATATGAAACGTTGTCTTTACTTTTCATGAAGCGGTGCCAAGCTTCCAGCGGTGGTCTGGTTAACTTGAACTTGAAAGATGGCAAAACCGGCTGTTTTTGACATGATTTACTGATTTCACCAACCAAAATATATCCCTGAGCCAACATTGGCAGACTACTTCAGAGTTGAGTATGAAGTAGGTCAAAGTGAGATGAAAAAATGTAAGGTGATTAATCCTTGTGTGTGTACGTCCTACAGCCAAATATCTTGTGGACAACAACACACTTGAAGTAAAACTGACCTGCTTTCCTGTTCCAACAGACCTGGAATTCTTCAAGAGCCCCAAGCCGGAGTTCTGGCACATTCCTTAATGGTCAAAAAACAACCTTGTGATATGTTAAATGTTCATATACAAAGACAGCCAATAAGTAGTAGAGCAATGACAGTGATTTCCATAGTTAGCATTGAAAACCATGACCTTCAACTGTGCAGAAATCAACTAGAAAATCAATACACAAGAGATTACATTATTACTTACTTAAGTAAATAAAAGTACAAAAAGTACGAGACAGTGTTTTTCTGAAGATGAATCTTGTAACTCAGTGATTTTCAACCACTGTGCCGCGGCACACTAGTGTACCTTGAGAAACCGTCAGGTGTGCCGTGAGGAATTATCCAATATCACTTTTTATAATTAACATTTATTAATCATCATTTGCAAATATGATGTCAATAGCCATTATGTCAATAGTATACATGGACCCAAATATTCCAATTCACTTTGGTTTATTTGCTCAAACGGAAAGAATTGAACAGGGATGGAATATTCCTTTAACCCAGGGGTCTCAAACTCGCGGCCCGCGAGACATTTTGTAACATTTTTGGTTAGTGGTGTGCCACAAGATTTTTCCAATGTAAAAAAAACTGTCGTGGCTCAAAAAAGGTTGAAAAACACTGTTGTAACTCATAGAAAAACAGCAAGAAAAATTAGCAATTTTTCAGAGAATAAAGTACAGATATTAGAATAACGTCATAATAATAAAAATTGTAACATTACGACAAGAAATGTTACAACTAGAACACATTTGCCACAATCATTTCTGCAATTCAAAGTTCAAAAACACTTTATTTATCCCCGAGGGGCAATTTATAGGACACAGAGAGCAGCATATGGAATAAAAAAGTAAGAAGCAGACAAGGGCCCCGTTTCACGAAGCAGGTTTAGTGAAAACTCTGAGTATGTTAACCCTGAAATGAGGGAAACTCTGAGTTTTCCGTTTCACAAAGGGAGGTAAGTCAAACCAGAGACAGAGGAGTAACTCCAGCCTGTTTCACAGAGAGAGGTAACTTAACCTCGGTGTCAGTTACTATGGCAACAGACTCTGTGAACATAACCTGGTCGGGACCAGGTTTTCTTCAATTAACCTCGAGTTTCTTTCTGTCTCCGCCCTCTTACGCTACACACGGTGTGATTCATTCATTGTCGCGCGTGTTTAAAGCCAGTTTGGTCGTTTTTCTTCAATGTGTGCTGTGTGTCGCATTGTTTTTTGAACCATGGCATGTCCGTTTGTAGAAGACCCTGTAGACCAGGGGTCGGGAACCTTTTTGGCTAAGAGAGCCATGAAGGCCAGATATTTTAAAATGTGTATCTGTGAGAGCCATATACATTTTTTTAAACATTGAATGCAATAAAATGTGTGCATTTTTATGTAAGGCCAACAGTTTTAGATAATGGGCTCTAATTACGTAGACCAGGCACACTACCCCACGCCAATGGGGTGTGGCCAGCACACTTTCGTGAGCAGCGCAGTGTCTAATAATAAATCAAATACTTGTTGCCATTAATACAACTTCTGCTGCTGCATAGTTTTGCACCATACTCAGTATATTTCATTCTTTTGGCCATCTTTGCCAGAAGGCTTGGTTCTGCAGCTTTAGCTAGGTGACTATTTGACTAAAGGAGAAACGTTTATATTTACATGTTGACATCTCAATGACCGAGGTAGACTACCGCATTACCCAGTAATAATCAAGTTTTGGTGTTTGACCTGGAAAATATCAGGAAAGATAGATATGGTTGGCCGTATTGCAGTAGAATATAGATGGACGAATTAAAATGCATAAGAAAGTTGTTGATTTTTGAATATTATTTTTAACCGTCATTTCTGTGATGTTTACTTTAAAATGTTAGCAAAATACATTTTTATTGTGGTAAGAAATGCTTGAGAGCCAGATACAGTCATCAAAAGAGCCCTACCTGGCTCCCGAGCCATAGGTTCCCTACCTCTGCTGTAGACGAAGAGGCACTACTACTCAGAAGAGAGCTCCGCATTCGTAGGGAAGTTATCCACAGGCCGAGATTGGACACGCTATCATTTCCAGATAATTTTCTTTTCGAACGGTACCGCTTCACTTCACCATCCATCACTTTCATCCATAATCTCATCCGTCAGGATATTCAAAACATCACCAACCATGGACGTCCACCCAGATTCTGTGTGTTGCTCTTCGGTTTTTTGCCAACGGAAGTTTTTTATATAATATAGGTGATGCAGAAAACATTAGCAAGGCCACCGTCTGCAGAGCTGTGAGAAAAGTGTCCCTAGCACTAAAAAGACGAATCAACTCCTTCGTTGTGTTCCCGGGACATAAACCCGTGGGGGTCATCAAGGAGGAATTCCACAGAATTGCAGGTGAATGTAGAAATCAGTTAAAATGTATGATTATAAATCATATTCAGTTAATGACATGGTGCTGCAACCTCACACTGGGATTTGTCATTTTAATCTCTTTTAGGATTCCCTGGTGTGATAGGGTGCATCGATGGGACGCACATTAGACTATTATGGACTATTAATCCATTCACAGCATCAATTTGCAAATAGATTGAATGTCAGACTGCATCAAACTGCAAAAACTCAAAATCATACCAACAATATTTGTCTTATTTCTCGTCAAAATGTCTAATTTCTGATCAAAACGAATCACACCTAAAAGTAAATTGTTTTTAGACAATGTTCACGTGTTTCAATCACATTTCACTTAAAAAAATAATTTGAAAAATCTGTCAGTGGAGCAAGTTTGTTATTTCTACTTATTTCAATTGAAAATGTGCGTGAAACAAGTGAAAATTGCCTGAAAACCAGTTACTTTTTATGTGGTGTCTTAAGTGTAAAGACATTTGATGAGAAATGTAGACCAACTACATGGTCACCCATGGTGAATCGAGGGAACGGGGCTCCATTGATGAGGGCTTTTTAAAGTCGTGGTGCACGCGCTTAACTCAGAGTGAACAAACTCGGTGTTGATTGAACCAATTGAAATCACCTGTTCTGAAACCCGTAAGTCAGAGTTTCCTGTCTCAGAGTAGATCAACTCAGAGTTCAGGGTTAGACTCCAGAGTTGGTTGAACCTGCTTCGTGAAACGGGGCCAAGGACAAGTAAATGAGCACACACATACCTAAAAGAATAAATAGTATTTAAATATAAATATAATTATTGCAATATCAGTAACAAAAGAATAATCTTGCAATTTTTGAAAAATGTGTTATTTTTTGTCAGCATAACCCACAATTTTAAATGAAAATAAGAAATGTTAAGATTAACCTCAAGCCAATCTCATGAATAAATAAAATGTTGGTGTTGTTATTACTGAGTGGGAATTGGAGCACATCTTTGAAATAAATGATAGATTTCAATTTTAACACTAGTAACTATGTCAATAACGACCCATCTATATTTTTCCCATCAACATGTTTATTACAAACACAAAGTGAAATGCAAAGCAAGTCACAACACAAAATGTTGATATCCCATGCAGGTCAAACAAACAGCAGCCTGCTGCCACGTGTCAGCAGACGTGGACTTTATTCCTTCAATGTTTGTCATGGCAATGATGAGTCTTTTTAGTGACCTGACAAAAGTTGAACTTTGTAGAAGGTGTGTGTCCCATTACATCTGGCATAAAAGTCATGCTGCAGTTGAGAAAAACAACATCATACCAACAGTAAAATACGGTGGTGGTAGTGTGATGCTTCAGGATTTGCTATTATAAATAGAACCATGAATTCATGAATATCCGGCCATCTGTTGGTGACCTCAAAACTGAAACCAACTTGGGTTCTGCAGCAGGACAATGAGAGAACAGTTGAGAAAACATCATACAAAGGTAAAATATGGTGGTGGTAGTGTGATGGTCTGGGGTTGTTTTGCTGCCTCTAGACTTGATGTGATTAATGCAACCATGAAGGCCATCTGTTGGTGATCTCAAGATGAAACCAAGTTGGGTTCTGCAGCAGGACAATGATCCAAAACACACCAGCAAGTCCACCTCTGAATGGCTGAAGACTTTGGAGTGGGCTAGTCAAAGTCCTGACCTGAATCCTATTGAGATGCTGAGGCATGCCCTTAAAAAGGCGCTCCAAGATGAAAAACCCTCCAATGTGGCTGAAAGACAACAGTTCTGCAAAGATGAGTGGGCCAAAATTCCTCCACAAGAGACTCATTGCAAGTTATCACAAACGCTTGATTGCAGTTGTTGCATTTGGTTTCAAACAGAACACTTTTAAATGTAGTCAGCTACAGTGCATCCGGGAAGTATTCACAGCGCTTCACTTTTTCTACATTTTGTCATGTTACAGCCTCATTCCAAACTGAATTAAATTAATCTCTTACCTCAAAATTCTACACAAATTACTCCATTATGACAATGTGACATTTGACATTTGACATGTTTTTAATTTATTAAAAATAGAAAACAAAAAAATCCCATTTACATAAGTATTCACAGCCTTTGCTTAATACTTTGTTGATCCACCTTTGGCAGCAATTACAGCCTCAAGTCTTTTTGAATATGATCCCACAAGTTTAGCACACCTATCTTTAGGCAGTTTTGCCCATTCTTCTTTGCAATAAGTCTCAAGCTCCATCAGGTTGGATGGGAGACGTCTGTGCACAGCCATTTTCAGATCTCTCCAGAGATGTTCGATCGGATTCAAGTCTGGACTCTGGCTGGGCCACTCCAGGACATTCACGGAGTGGTTCTGAAGCCAATCTTTTGAGATCTTGGCTGTGTGCTAATGTCTACTGTCTATATGGTCAAGGTACATGACCAGTCTACTGAGGTCAAGAGCGCTCTGGAGCAGGTTTTCATCCAGGATATCTCTATATATTGCTGCATTCATTTTCCTTCTATCCTGACTAGTCTGCCAGTTCCTGCTGCTGAAAAACATCCCCACAGCATGATGCTGCCACCACCATGCTTCACTGTAGGGATGGTATTGGCCTGGTGATGAGCAGTGCCTGGTTTCCTCCAAACATGGCGCCTGGCATTCACACCAAAGAGTTCAATCTTTGTCTCATCAGACCAGAGAATTTTGTTTCTCATGGTCTGAGAGTCATTCAGGTGCTTTTTGGCAAATTCCAGACGGGCTGCCATGTTCCTTTTACTAAGGAGTGGCTTTCGTCTGGCCACTCTACCATACAGGCCTGATTGGTGGATTGCTGCAGAGATGGTTGTCCTTCTGGAAGGCTCTCCTCTCTCCACAGAGGAACGCTGGAGCTCTGACAGAGTGACCATCGGGGCCTTGGTCACCTCCCTGACTAAGGCCCTTCTTCCCCGATCGCTCAGTTTAGAAGGCCGGCCAGCTCTAGGAAGAGTCCTGGTGGTTCCAAACGTCTTCCATTTACGAATAATGGAGGCCACTGTGCTCATTGGGACCTTCAAAGCAGCAGACATTTTTCTGTATCCTTCCCCAGATTTGTGCCTCAAGACAATCCTGTCTCACAGGTCTACAGACAGTTCTTTTGACTTCATGCTTGGTGTTTGTGCTCTGACATGCACAGTCAACTGTGGGACCTTATATAGACAGTTATTATATTTCCAAATCATGTCCAATCAACTGAATTTACTGCAGGTGGACTCCAATTAAGCTGTAGAAAGATCTCAAGGATGATCAGTGGAAAAAAGATGCACCTGAGCTCAATTTTGAGCTTCATGGCAAAGGCTGTGAATACTTGTGTAAATGTGATTTTTTTGTTTTCTATTTTTAATAAATTCAAAACATGTCAAAAAACCCTTTTTTCACATTGTCATAATGGAGTATTTTGTGTAGAATTTTGATGTAAGAGATTAATTTAATTCAGTTTGGAATGAGGCTGTAACATGACAAAATGTAGAAAAAGTGAAGCGCTGTGAATACTTTCCGGATGCACTGTATGTATACGTTTACATTTGGTTGAAATGTAAAAATGAAAATTCCTGACAAAGTCAAGAAGCCTTGATGTGAAAAAAAAGTCTTGTTGCATTTGAAACTAAAACGGGTGGACTCTAACTTAACACTAGTGGAAGGTTAAATGGAATGTGCATTAGCAAACAAATGCTGACCTCTGCTGGGGAGGAGAAATTTACCTCAGAAAGCCATTTACGAGAGTGCCTAATCAGTTGCCATATTTTCATATATTGTAAAAATATATTGTGCACAGCTTTCATGAAATAGACATACATGCATTTGGGGCATTTAGACATATGACCTTGCAGCTACCCAAGTCTATTAATATTCTACTGACCCAAAGAAAGAACTATGATGATGTACTTGTAACAGGTGGGTGCTGGTCTCAGGTTAGATATTTAGCCACATTAGGTCCATCTTACTTTTATAGGCAGAACAAAATAAATACCATCTGACGAATTACTTCTAGAGTACTTTGTAATGGTTATTTGTATAATTGCAATGCATTTATAACTGGATTGCTTTAACACCTAAAATAAAGAGGCTTTCACGCCATCTTTTCTCAATGACCACATTTATTTGAAAAACATAAGCGAGATGTTAGCCCCTGGTGTGTGAAACAGGAGAGGCTGTATTTGGCGCCACATCATCCCGTCTGGACCACACGGCTTCAGGAGGCTCTGTTGAGACAGGAGAGCAGGCAGAACATCAAAACACTTCTAATGATGACTGAGACTAAAAACTGCTTAGTGTGTTTTACCAGAGTCCTAGCTTACCAATACAATATGCTTTTCAAGTTCACCAATATCTCACCTATCGCAACCTCCTGGCTTCTCTTTCAGACTCCAGGAGTGTCAGCACGTCGCCTTCTCTGACTGGGCCCTTCACGTTCCTGATGATGGAACGGTTGCTGTCATCCATGAACTCAACACGGACCTGCGAGGAATGAAGCACATTCAGTCTTCAGGTGTTTAGCCTCTGTTTCATTAACTTAGAGGTATCAATAATGAAATTAGCCACGAGGAAGACGCTGCACACAAACTGCACAAAATGTGCATTCACATCGAAAAAGGCTTCAATGAGACAACATTCATGGCGAGACCTCCAATTTTGCTCCAGCAAACGTATACGCTGGTACAAAACTACAACATCAGAACTTATCAATTAACGCTGATTTTTACACTGACAACAGATTAAAATGTGAGGTCAACAGTAACCTTTATTATATGCTAGGACTACGTTATGCTAGCCATAGCATTTCAGTATGTGGAATCAAACTATGGAATGGATTGAGTAAGGAACTCAAACAATGCACAACGATGAGCCAATTGAAGAAACAATACAAGCAGTTGATGTTTGCTAAATACAAGGATGAAGAGTCTTGAACCAGTCATGATGTGCTATATATATCACTATATTGACACTTACTATGGTACCCATTATGGCATTGGATGCTCATATCACCTCCTACTTCAGTACGAGGTGCATTATTAAAAAAAAAACAACAAACTATTATGGAAAGCAGGAAGTGAACAAATGTAACAGTTACTGATTGTAAAAGTACCAGATGGAGGGGTAGGATTTAATAAGCTTTGCTTCTTCCTACTCCTTTTGGACATGTGGAACTGATTATGGGATACACTCAATTGGAATCTGATGCATGTTCAAATGAAATAAAACCATATTAATAAGCATTTTAGCATCACCGTGATCATACCTGTGTACATTGCCCCTGGGAGCCAGTTCTTCCCAGCACTCTGGTAACCTGTAAGTACATCATAAACATTATATTTACAACATACGTACACATTTCGTACATCATAAACATTATATTCACAACACACATACATATTCTTTAGATTGTGGGTGGAGAAAAAAATACAAACATGTTGAAATCGCTAGCTTAGCATTTGACGCTAGCACGAACGGTCGAGGCCTCGACGATGGAAATCCCGAGCCGAGAAATACCGCTAAATAATCCCACCCAATAGCCGTATATAACTGCAATATTTTGGTCCCACTTGAAACATTAGCTTCGCTTATATATATTTCTTCACGTCAAATTGGACTATCGTGTGTTCATTGCATTTTCTTACTCTTGCGAGCTTGATCGGCTGCACGCGGCTGGCGTCCATGTCGGTAGGTTAGACCGGAAAGGACGTCATATGGCACGCGGAAGTACTATAACTTAATGATGACGCTTCTGCGCATAGGCCGCATGGCGCCCGGAGCTGTACGTCAACGTCGCCGTCATATTGGATGGGTCAAGGCTGCGCTGTAAATGAATACAAGTCAATGTACTTACTTCATAAAGCGCCTTTATACATAGAAATTTAAGTCGATTCTTCTTATGCATCCACACACGCACCAATATACAAGGGAAACAGTTAGGCACCAAAAACAATCTATTTTTGAATTAATTTAAAGCGCAGTATTGATCCATATAATAGGCAAAGTTGAAGTATTGCAGCTGTGGACAAACCCATGCGGCATCTATTTACTGTATGTCTCTGCGTCTGCGTATTAATTATTGATTAAACTAAACTGAAATTTTCAATAGCATTTATGAGTTAATATAATGATAAAAAAACAAAAAAACATCAAGTGTTGTCAGACAAGTGTTGTCAGGATTATTGAAATATGGGAAGGTGTTCTGTCAAACTACATTTATTTTAAAACACATATCTAATTAACGTTGATTACATTTTTGGGTTCAAGAAAAAAACGTATGGCTGCAGAGCGTGTAAGTTGTTTTTATCATTAGCATGCACACGCAGTAAGTGGTTAGTAATGCATTACTATCATCCCAACACTCTCTCTGCTCTTACTCCTGGTCAGAAGTGGCAGCCTTATATCACAGCACTAATCCCTGTCAACAGTATTTTTAACTTGCGTTGGGCCCGAAAGAACAGCAATAGGATTAGAGAATCAGCGAGGCGGCTGAATCCCTAACTCATGCAGTTGATCTTCTTGCATGCCGGGAGACAAGCACTGCAGCTTTTTGAACTTCTAAGCACATTTTTCCATCTCGGAGGACAACATCCCATTTTAATGGAGATTCTGCTGAATATTTTTCCAATTCACTGATTTTCCCCGAAAGAGTGTTTTCTTTTTGTTGCCGGAAAGTCTCGAGTCAGGAGCCACCACGATGGAGAGTATAAAACCGAGGTTGAAAGTGCTGAAGAAGCGGCGCTCCAGTCTTTTTGCCACGATAAAACGGGAAATGAGTTTTTCGCATAGCATTGAGGAACAGGAGAGTGAATTCCCTTTTTCCCAAAGCAGTTCTATAAAGCTGTGGACATCCATGGATAACCTGGACAGCCCTGGCAAACAGAAAAGGGAGAAAAAAGACGCACCAAACCCGAGGAAATCAAACATTGTTAACCTCAACGTGGGTGGAAAGGTCTTCCACATCCCCAAACATTTGGTCCTCAAACACCCCAAAACCAGGATAGGGGTCCTTGCCCTTTGTGAAGATCCGGTCAAGCGAATGACGCTCTGCGACGACTACAGCGTTCATAACGATGAATTCTTTTTTGACCGGGATCCCATGTTTTTCCATTATATCTTCCACTTTTACTGCAGCAACGTTTTGTGGGTGATGGACAGTCTCTGTCCTGTCAACTTTGAAGAAGAGATGTCTTTCTGGGGGCTGAAACTGAAGGACACGCCCAGGTGTGTTATTTATATTTTATATTTCTATATTATATTTATTGCATTCCACATTGTTTACTTCTACTTTGCAAAACATCTTCTTGCTCTTCTTCTTAGATGCTGTCGTATTCTGTTTGAAGAGAAAGTGGATGACATAAGAGACCAACTGAAGGTCAACCAGGAGCTCCTTGATGAGATTAAGCCTCACCAGGATGACGAGGGCTACAAGACCATGTTTCTTGGCAGCTTTCGAAAGCTTCTCTGGGACCTAATGGAGAACCCTTACTCTTCCATGTCAGCTAAAGCCTTTGCCGTGTTCTCCAGTCTCTTTGTGCTCATCTCCATCGTCTCCATGACGCTGAACACGGTGCCCGAGCTCAGGGACTACAAACTGGCCGGCAAAACCTACATGGAGTGGGTGGAAGTCGGCTCCATCCTCTTCTTCACCTTGGAGTACTTCTTGCGTTTGGTCACCACCTCCGACATCAAGCATTTTGTCAAAAGTGCCTTGAACTTCGTCGACGTGGTGGCCGTCATGCCATATTTCATCCAGATTATCTTTGAGACTTTTGTCATCGATTCAGAGGACTTCAGTGCGAAGGAAGATTTGAAGGCCATGTCAAGGGTCAGCAAAGTCAGCAAGGTGCTCAAAGTCGTCAAGCTGATGCGCATATTCCGTATCCTCAAACTTGCTCGTCACTCCACAGGCATGAGGGCCTTTGGCTTCACCATCCGTCAATGTTCTGAGCAGGTAGGAAGAACTCAAAGGAAATAGAAATGTTTAACAAACATGAGAACAAACGTTGCTGGAGGATAATTGTCCTCCAAAACATTGGGTATCATTCCTTAACAGGAAGTTTAACATCCAGCGAGCGACACTATCTGTGAGCATGCATCATTTCTCGCTGAAAAATGACCTCTGACGACGGTTGGGCGAAGGCTCGCTGTACCTCGAGTGGTAGTTTTGTACCCAGTTGGGAAAAACTGGACAGGAAAGAGGAACCCTTGTCAGTCAAAATGATCAACTTTGTTTACATTTATCGCTCGATTAATCCATTTATGGATTATCGTGACAGGCTTAGTCACTTATCAGTTCATGTCCTCTTTGACATGAGGATTGAAAAGGAAGCTTTTCTTTATTGTTCTCCAGCTGCAGTACCTCATGTGTGTCTGATTATGCTAAATAGCTAAATATCAACTGTACACAGTAAATATTTGTACATCAAATGGGATGTCAATGTCAGAAAGAGTAAATAAGGGGTACAATTTACATGTAAACAGTCCATGCAGCTATTATTAAATTCAAAAAGTCAAATACACCAGTGGGTAAAAAACAGCTTATTTGCACACCGAATACAAGGCAATGTTCCGCTAAAGGTACGATTATTTACTACTTTCTGCACAGGCTGCAGTAGTGACAAAGCAGAAGAAATACTGTATATTCTTGCCGTACAGTATATGCAGACCCAGATTTCAACCTACAACTTTCTGTCAACTCTTAGGTGTGTTGTCTGTTTCTCTTCATCGCCATGGGCATCTTCACCTTCTCGGCTCTTATGCACTCAGTGGAGGTGGACCAGCCTGGAACGCCATTCAGCAGCATCCCGGATGCCTGGTGGTGGGCAGCGGTGAGGAAGACAAACTTGTTAACTGGTCCCCATCTTGCATGACTGACTCCCAATCCAATCCGCTTTATTTATATAGCACATTTTATAAACAGAGTTTCCAAAGTGCTGCACAGACTAGTAAAATAAAAAGTAAAAATAAAATACAATCAATAAAGGTACAAATTGAATTTAATCCAAAACTAAAAGATCAAATAAGAAATAAAATAGTAAATTAGATATTAAAATATTAAAAACTAGAAGCAAAGCAATAAAAGTATAAAAAAATAAAACCAATTAAAATAAAAAGACACAGGACCATACGACTCACTCCGAGTTAAAAGCCAGAGAATAAAAGTGGCTTTTAAGACGAGACTTAAAGCTTTCAATATTGGGGGCTTTTTTTACTTGGGAGGGGAGAGAGTTCCAAAACTTGAGTCCAACCACACAGAAGGCTCGGTCTCCCTGGTCTTAAGTCTCTTGCAACAGTCTTGCAGTAGTCTTATGTCTAAATTAAGCATAAAATGGCTAATACAAATACAAATATAAGGCATTGAAAAGATGCATTCAAAGATGACGACATAGTATTTTACACTCGCCACTAGGTGTCAGTATTGTTCTGTAATGCGACGCACCATCACCGGCCCTGATTACTGGAACAACAAGTTTTTATTGCGGCTTTGAATGATCTCCCAATAAGCACAATGACCCCTAACCCTAACTCATAAAAACAGGCTACTGTCCACCACTCACCTTGCTCCCCTAGGGTACACATTTATAGCAACATTATAGAGTCTTACTCATGTCTAAAATGGCTTATTCACTCGACTCTATTGGGTAATATGAGTGTAAAGATGACTATAAGGCTGTTAGTTCATGTCTGGGAGGCTTTAATATATTATATATATATATAAATATATATCTAATATATATCTAATATTCCATTCCCATATAAGGAATCCTACTATCCTAGTGGAAATTTGCTTATCATGGTCAGACAGGAACTAATTAACTGTGATAGATGAGGGATTACCCTTATTATAAATTACAAAGTCATGTACACAAATCCTTAGAAGATAACTAGGAAGAAAATAAACATACTGCAGTGACAAGCGGTGAAATAATTCTAACCATTTTTTAAAAACATTTTCTTCAGTAAAAATTGCTGAATTTACACATTTCCTGATCAAATACAAGGCAAAAAACAAAGGTTTCATGGAGGGCATCCACTATCTGGAACTTGCCTCACCATCCATCCCTAAATGTTCTCAATTGCATTAAGATCAGGCAAACATGCAGGATACTCCAAAATACTGCCGTTTGACACCCCTGTACAAAGCTCTATTATTCCACTGAAGGAAAAAGCACCCCAGATCATGGCGGCACCATGTAGAAGACATCTCAAGTAGGAGCATGAGGACTTTGAAGCCATCAGGACCATGAAGGTTACATTTTTTCATCAGAGAATAACACAGTTATTCCCAAATTTGGTGCTCTCGTGCAGATCCCAAATGAGCAATTTTGTGGCTTTATAGGAGACGAGGCCTTTGAAGACCTTTTTTGTTCTTACACAACCTTCATTTCGGACAAGCGTCTTGACCAACCGGATCCTTTCTGCATTGACAGAAAATAACGTTAAAGAGTTTTACTTTTAAAGGTTGTGGTCTTGAACGTTTTGTCAGCAGATGAACAACAACAACAACAAATCACATAAACCGCCTGTTGCTTTTTCTACATCCAAAATGCTGCTACCATCCTTATTCTCTTTCAGTTAAGGCTGGTGGTGGCAGTGTGTTGAATCCACTCTAATATGGGATGGAAATAAACGATGACCAAATCTAACTTGTCCTCCTTCGTCCAGGTGAGCATCTCCACCGTTGGCTACGGAGACGTGGTCCCCATCTCCTACCTGGGTCGCTGCGTAGCCTTTCTCTGCATCTCATTCGGGATCATCCTCAACGGCATGCCCATCTCCATTCTTTTCAACAAGTTTTCCGACTACTACGCCAAGCTGAAGGAACAAGAATACACCTTTTCAAACACGGAGCGCACCTTCCAGCTTCAGAAACGTCTGCGGAACAAGTGCGACAGCTGCTTCCAGCCACAAATTGAGGACTCCGATGATGAGATCCACTATCGGCCCAGTGGAAGGCAAACTATTTTTGAAGGGGAAGAGTAAAAAGAGATTGGAAACTCGCTCACCTTAAATGGCCTTATCACACTTGGGTCTAGATTGTGTAGGACCCCATCTGCTACCTACTGAACTAATTGGATGTATTATGAACAGGACAAGACAGCCAATGGACCTCCGAGCTTTTAGATGTGAATTGCATTGGAACAATAGAGGTGATGATATGCAAACTCATGCACAACATTATCAGCTGCTTAAATGTTTGCAAATTGTAAAGCGAAACGGACTGTCAGCGTTTTATTTACAGGAGTAAAGATGGATATGGATGTGCTCCGTGACTTGTACAGTGTCATGTCATGTTTCCTGGTCAATGTGACACGTACCTGAAGTTAGCAGGGTATGTGACTGCGTCGAGGGCCGTCAAGTCCAACAGTGTAATTTTCCTTGTCAAGGATTACCTGGCTTTGCACTTGTGCCTCCTTCCTGGCCAGACAAGGACAAAGCGTAATCATGTGATTTGCTATTCTGGACAGCACACATAATGGGTGTGATTATAAGGTTGGTTATTTTGTGTGTGTGTGTGTGGTCGGATAAAGCACTCAGCTTGAAGACAGCATTTTTCAGTGATACTGAACTAATGAGGCAGATGACACGCGGCGTGTTAGCAGTTAGCAGTTGGCATAATCCCAACGTGCACCATATTCTTTATCTGGAGGTGCCAAAAGTGAGTCAGGCCAACACCTTGCAGCGTGTTGTTGGCTGCGTTACTTCCTCTTATATGTTCATAAAGCACACAATCTACAACATACCTTCCATTTTCCACAAGGCCTTTTTGTATTACATTGTGTGGGAATGATTGTTATCACCTCAACTGAGGTAGGAAAAAAAAAACGACTGCACCGCTTGCTTCAACCAGCAGAGGCGCTGATGATTCAGCCTCAAATAGTTTGAGACTTCCACTCAGGTCCTTGACCCCGATGCAAGTTGGCTATAATGCTAAAACGTGAAAAGAAAAGACTTAAATTGCATGAGTTCTGTGGGAATCTGTAGTGATCGTTGTTTTTGTGTATCAAACTTTTGTGGTCCTCCAGATGACATTGTTTTTCTTTTTTTTTGTTTCCATACACAACTGTGATTCAATTACAACATGAATCTATACAATTAAATAAGTTGCATATTATTTATAATCTTTTTGCACAAAGTGGTGCCTTAGGTGAGCCCCATCGGTGCCTACAAAAAAAAACAAATGTCATAGTTTTTACTGCGGCACCCAATTTATATGGTTCACAAATGACAAAGAAACACTATATAAATACTCTCACCACAAAATACAAATCCTGTAAATAAGGAAATAACACTGGATAACACAAGAAAAGAAGGCAGACGTGCAGGAAATGTAGGCAAAATAAGGCAAAAATTGTAGTTTATCAGAGCATAAAGTTTGTCTACAAGCAACCAGTTCTATGTGAAAGCACATTCCTATACATTTATTTTATGACATCAAATAATTTGTTTTATTTGCAGAAATCTCTCTCTTGGAAGTCGACAATGCATGCATGTATAGAAATCTCATGAACGGTAGTGGTGGTGTATAAGAGACCAGCCAAAAAGCGTCGTTCATATACTACATCAGGGTTGACCAGGGTTTTTACATGACAATTTTGCTCTTATTTTCTAAACAGATATGAACATGCATTGTGTTCTGCATCCTTATAGTGTACTAGAGTGATCAGTCAGTATTATTGTATTTACTACTGCTACCAGTAGAGGGTGAAGACGTCTGGCTCAGTATGTGTGGCCAGCCATAACAGGCTTTTTTGGCTGAGGGAGAACCCGCCCATTGTGTTCACTATTGTCAATCAATGTCACATTGAACTCCACATTACACCACTTTTTTATTCATCTTGGAAGAAGGGAGACAACTGACTACAGGTGTGACACTTAACAGGATAAGCAGCAAGAAAATCGTTAGATTTACTGTACAGTGTATAGAAATCGGGCTGGTGGTTAGCGCGTAGGCCACACAGCTAGGAGACCCGAGTTCGATTCCGTTCTTGGCCATCTCTGTGTGGAGTTTGCATGTTCTCCCCGTGCATGCGTGGGTTTTCCCCGGGTACTCCGGTTTCCACCCACATTCCAAAAACATGCTAGGTTAATTGGCCACTCCAAATTGTCCATAGGTATGAATGTGAGTGTGAATGGTTGTTTGTCTATATGTGCCCTGTGATTGGCTGGCCACCATTCCAGGGTGTACCCTGCCTCTCGACCGAAGACAGCTGGGATAGGCTCCAGCACCCCCGCGATCCTTGTGAGGATAAACGGTAGAAAATGAATGAATGTATGCAGATCTTGTTGTGCTGGTAATATTATTATTATTATTATCAGGTGACCGTCTCCATCCTTGACAAGCTCGTTGTGCCGTATCTCCCATTCATCAAGGGGTGTCAAGATAAGATGGTAAAAAAGTATGGTAAGTTCTAACACGCTTTCTGGCCAAGTACCCAAGTACCAGTACGTGCACCCTTGGCCCAAACACATTGATAAGGCTGCACCAGTGATTAAAAAAAGAAAAAAAGACCACCCAAGGAGTGATGCTTTTTGCATGGCATCTTATATCAGTTTCTAACTGAGGCCATTCCATCATTTTTTTGGCTGGAGCCTTGAAGAGTTTGCATCACTGTCAATCTTTCCGGATCAGAACATACCTTCCCTTGCACCAAGGCTGAATACATCTTTCAGACCCGGTGTGACCTCAGCATCAGTGCAGGTGGAGCACATACTGTATATATACAGTAAGGACCCCTCATCCATATTACACTGGTAAATCCTCGCCTGAAGAACAGTCCTGTCATGAAGTCTTTGCTGACGTTGGTGTTTGTGTGTGCAGTGTGTGCGGTGGAAGCGCAGGAGAGGATTAAGATATGTGGCAGAGAGCTGATACGTTTGGCTGTCTCCTCCTGTGGAAACCCCCGCTTGAGGAGGAGCGCTGTTGACGGAGGAGTGGAGCAGCATCAGTACGCTTCTTCCCGTAAGTTTTCCAGTCTCTGGTGCCTCCGTTTCATCGCGCTTGTGACTTTGAGATGACACACGGTCATTTTCATTTCATTCTGTTTGTTCTGCTGTTGTTGTTATTTCAATTGTCCAACTATTTCAACTTTCTTCTTATACATTTTCATCAATATTATGACTTTATCGTCATCATATTTTCACCTCATTCCCATAATATTACAACCTTTTCCCCAAACAAATTTTCCCAAAATTGAATACAGTATTTCAACTTTATGCTACCAAAATTACATTATTTTTCCTGATAATGTTCTGAGTCATTAAAATACGCCTTTTTAAATCTTAATATTTTGCCTTTATTCTTATCAAATCAAATCTGCTTTTTCAATTTCTGTTGTTTGTTTTTTATGTTTTCAAACTACTTCAACTTTGTTGTTGTTATTTTTTATTTTCTGTATTGCCATAATATTTTCACATCATTCCCATTTCCCATCCAACTTAATTTTTCCAAAAATTACAACTTTACTTTGTTTTGTTTCTCATAATATTGCAACTTTATACAAATTATATAACTATTATACAAATTTTTCAGCCCTTTGTATTGAGTTGTGGGCTCCTATAGAGCAGCGACACACGATAACCATCACACAAAGCTTTCTAGTGCTTCTAGAATCTGCACCTATTCAGTTGTATTCGTTTGGATTTGTTTGATAGTAGGCACGCCCACTCCGCTGTGGTTGGTCACAGTCGCGAGCGCTTAAATGGACTTCCCGTTTGTGCTGCTAGCTGTGAACAGTGTAGGAGTTGACAATAAACGGCGATATAGCTTTTAAAAATGTCGGCTTTTACCATACAAACGTATGTGTTGGATTCCGAATCCAATCCGGAAGTAAAAACGGGACAGTCCAAAGTTTCTCCGAAGACTTCTCTCAATGGTAAGTAGCTTTAGCATTTTAGCATTAGGATTCCTACGGCATCAGTAACGTCTAATGTGGCCACTAATTGTGATGGGAAACTGCTATTAGCAACCCCGCTAACCCCTGTATGCACACTCTATAATGCTACACAGACAAGCGTTTTTGCTCCATGGCTTACACAAAATAAACACAGTGAGGACCCTGATAAATTGGTACTAACTGCTTGCTCTTCTGACTCTTCCACACGACCAAGTAACGTTGGAAAGGCGTCAGGCTTCAGCAAGTTTGTCAGTTAGTCCAGCCTAATATTGGCACATGTTCACTAAACAGTCCAGTGTGAAATTGACAGATTAAAATGCATTTCCTTTGCTGGTAGGGAATCAGGAACTCCGACCACTTGTGCCTGATGGTGGCGTCGTTAGGAATTGTAAACAAATGTGACTTTCCCATAAGAGCCATTGCTAAATAAACAGGGGAAGTAAACAGTAAACAGTAAACAGGGGAGCAGAGCTTATCTGGCTTACAGCCACATCCCATATAAGGAAGTCCGCTCCTCTGTGACATCACAAAGAGGCAGTTTTACCAGCCATGCCAAACGTCTTTCAGGGCTCACTTCCAAATGTGCAAACCTCATTATCTGAAACTTTGGCATCGTTTAACACGAGAATCAAAACTGCTCATCAAAAACACAATAGGTCCCCTCATAAAATAACCTTATTTCAACTTTTGTTATTTTTCCTAATAATATGAAGATGTTTTTCTCTGTTTTTGTTTTTTTTGCAGGCCAGTAAAAAAACAAGTGTTGGCTACACTTTGAACACCATTGATGTAAAAGAAATGAACCATTTAATGTCTCTCTTGTTAGGGGCTGACCCTGATGGTGATGTTTACACAAAGGAGCCAGAGACAGCTCACAGGCCATCGGTCGTCTCCTCATCAGTACTTCGCTACTTTGCGTCCGCTCGCCTCAGACGAGCTGTTGGCAAAATATCTGATATTTGCTGTGAGAATGGATGCAGCATGAAGGAGCTGATCCAGTTCTGCTAGACGCTGGCAGGACCATGACAGACTTGGGTTCACATGAAATAAATCAGGTCTGTGACAAGTGACAAGTGGGCTCATCATTTAGATCATAAATAACGATTCATTTGAACACAGTTGCTGTAGGCTTAACTCCATTAAACTGAGACTGTTATTACTGCTTGTATTGATACGGTATATTTATTCTTCTATCCACCATTGTTCTACTCAAGTACTGATTAGGAACAATAAAATCTATCATTGTATTTCATTTTTTGTCCTATATGTTTGTGCTCTAACTTTCTCTCACATACAAAAATATTATAAATATGTATATATATTATAGAAATAATTTGGAATATTCTAAATATATATTATAAATATAAATATGTGCCAATTCTTTCCTCACTTTAACAAAGATTGCTATTTTCCAACCGCAATGGTACAGACTCCATGCAAGTACTCTATAACATGGGTCTCAAACACGTGGCCCGCGGGCCAAATGTGTCCCGCAGAACGCTAGTTTAGGCCCCCGTCTTGATATGAAAGTTTAATGTTAGTGTAACCCGCGCAAGTTTGATATGGATGCTGTATGGTATCATGTACCCAGAAAAAATTATTACGTTTGATTAATGTTCATGTTAAAGGTTAAATAACTGTTAATAGTTATCCTCCCTATCCGTGTGGAAGTGGTAAGTTTTTGGCTATTTAAGTTTAAAGGAAATAACTTGAAGGCTACCGTTTAGGTCGCTAGCTCTCTAGTTTGCAAGTTAGCATGTGTCTCAAGACCCTGCAGTTGCGCAATATGTTGTAAATAAAAAGAGTATAAATGTGACTATAGTCGTGTTTTGTCATGTCTACAGGGCTCTAATAATGCTTTGTTCATTTTAATCTGAAAAAAATAATTTGTCTACCCACCAACTATATGTGGTTTCTTAAGTTTTTATTATTTGCCCTTTTATTATTATATTTATTTATTTATTACTGATGGATTGATTTTCTTTATTCTTGATTTGTTTACTTATTTTTCATCTTATTTTGTGCAGAAAAATAAAAATTAAGATATTTGAGAACAGTGGAATGTTTTATCAGAGCTTTTATTGTAGAAAATCGGAACCAAAGCACTGAAAAAGTTTGTATATTTTTCCGTTTTTAATAATGCGTTTTTGTTTTTTTTGGAAAACCTGATGCGGCCCAGCCTCGCCCAGACCCTAGCTCCAGTGGCCCCCAGGTAAATTGAGTTTGAGACCCCTGCTCTATGACCTGAGCATAAAAATATGCTGAATAAATATATGACTTGATTTCAAAATCAATGACAAAAGCAACTCGCACTAAATTGCTTTTTCATGCAGCCCACTTCATACTTTCACTTCATACTTTTCCTGATAAAAATGTCAGAAAACCGTATTTACTGATATAGTGCAACACGTGTCTGCACTTTTACCCACAATCCAGTGCAAATGAAGAGAGAGAGTAGGCTGCAGTTTCCTTATCAACCAGCAGAGAGAGCCACATATCTTATGATGGAATTATAACAGCACGATTTGACGGATGGTAATGACATAAGTTAGGTCATTGGAGTTTTTGACTGTAAAGGCCCCCACTCCACATGGGGGCTCCTTGGCACCCACCCATCCTCCCTCAGCGCCAACATGAGCTGACAAACACGTGACTTCATGGGGCCTCTTTGATGCTAGACTCTCTCTGTCTCTTGACCAGAGGGAAAAATATAAATAAAACAATAAAAATGGACTTTTTCTTTGTCTTTGTGTCCCCTTTCAGTGAAGAGGAAAAGCAGCAGGAGATAATAGCAGCTTCACAGAGGGGCCAGTGGAGCTCAGACACATGCACATAAACACATGGCAGGGAAGTGTGTGGTGGACTAGTGGGTGTCAATTTGCATGCAAATGAAATGGCTCTCGGGGCTCTCTTTCCTACACGCATCAAGGCTAAAGATGCTAGATTTGCTGTATGTGCTTCTTATTTTGACACACGGCACATACGTGTTTGCACACATGTCAACTGGGAAACCTCGTCTGTGTGTGCGTGTGTGTTTAAAAGACAAACCCCCACCATGGATGTGTGTTTTATTTTGTAACCAGTGGGCATGGCTGCGTGTGGGCCGGAGTAAGGACACATACTGACACGTCCGTGTGTGTGTTGTTAACATTTCTTCAGGCTTACGTCAGTGGAACGCAAACTGTCAGATGTTGTTTGTTGCTGCATACATATGTATTGTAGTCCTTAAACACAATGTAGTATCTGCTGTATGTAACTATACTCAGCAGATAGTACACTTGCTCACATATACAGTGATGTAAACAGTGTGCATGTTTGTCACTTAAATGTATTATATCATCAAAAATTAATTTTTTTAAAATTTAAATTTAATTAGTCAATGACAACTGAACATAAAATGCAGTTTTTAAGTGAAACTTTTTATTATTAACCCTAATCAGGGGTCTCAAACTCAATTTACTTGGGGGCCACTGGAGCTCAAGTCTGGGTGAGACTGGGCCGCATCAGGTTTCCCCCCCCCCAAAAAAAACGCATTTATTAAAAACAAAAAAATTAAAAAAACATCGCTTTGGTACGAATTTTCTACAAGAAAAGCTCTGATAAAACATTCCACTGTTCTCAAATATTCATTCATTCATTTTCTACCGCTTTTCCTCACGAGGGTCGCGGGGGTGCTGGAGCCTATCCCAGCTGTCTTGGGGCGAGAGGCGGGGTACACCCTGGACTGGTCGCCAGCCAATCACAGGGCACATATAGACAAACAACCATTCACACTCACATTCATACCTATGGACAATTTGGAGTGGCCAATTAACCTAGCATGTTTTTGGAATGTGGGAGGAAACCGGAGTACCCGGAGAAAACCCACGCATGCACGGGGAGAACATGCAAACTCCACACAGAGATGGCCGAGGGTGGGAATTGAACCCTGGTCTCCTAGCTGTGAGGTCTGTGCGCTAACCACTAGACTGCCATTCTCAAATATCTTACTTTTTATTTTTCTACACAAAATAAGATGAAAAATAAATCAAAAACAAAAACAAATCAAGAATAAAAAAAATCACTCAATCAGTAATAAATAAATATAATCAAAATAATAAAAAGGCAAATAATAAAAACTTAAGAAACCACATATAGTTGGTGGGTAGACAAATAATTTTTTTCAGATTAAAATGAACAAAGCATTATTAGAGCCCTGTAGACATGACAAAACACGACTATAGTCACATTTATACTCTTTTTATTTACAACATATTGCGCAACTGCAGGGTCTTGAGACACATGCTAACTCGCAAACAAGAGAGCTAGCGACCTAAACGGTAGCCTTCAAGTTATTTCCTTTAAACTTAAATAGCCAAAAACTTACCACTTCCCCACGGATAGGGAGGATAACTATTAACAGTTATTTAACCTTTAACATGAACATTAATCAAACGTAATAATTTTTTCTGGGTACATGATACCATACAGCATCCATATCAAACTTGCGCGGGCCGCGCTAACATTAAACTTTCATATCAAGGCGGGGGCCTCAAACTAGTGTCCTGCGGGCCACATTTGGCCTGAGGGCCGTGTGTTTGAGACCCCTGCCTTAGATGCATGAGTGACTGGACCCTACACTCTTCCCTAAGTGGGTCAAAAATGACCCATATTAGAATCAATGTGTTTTTAAGCCATTTTTGCCATTTTGGTTAGGAATAATACTATAGCATACTTGACTATGCCAATACTATAGTATTCCAGATTGACAGTATCTCAGACAGGTGTAATACCTATACTGCTGACACTAGCCAGCTAGTGTCAGCTATTTATAAAGTAGGCTAATTTGTTGATAATACTAACGGTCATGAAGGACACACACACAATATCATATGAAGATAATACTTACATGTATTAGCACTTGATGTGTAAAATAATCTTCCTGAGGGGTGACACGTGTGGTCTACAGTTAATTTATTCCTGACAGCCAAAGTTGATAAGAATCAAAGGTTCCTATTGGATTCCATAGAAAATGCATGCGGGTCATTTTTGACCAACTTATGGAAGGTTGGGGTAGTAACACAAAAACAAAAATTTCTTAAAATGTATAAAAGGTAAGTTAAAAACGTGAATGGTATGATCACAAAAACATGTTTTTTGAGGAATACCTGGAATATGAAATGATAAAAAAATTTCATTACGAAGATATTTCAAGAAAACATTTTTGGCCCACTTATGCATCTAAGGGTTAAGAAAGATAATAACTGGTTGGGCCACTCTTAGCAGCAACAACTGCAATCAAGCGTTTGTGATAACTTGCAATGAGTCCCTTACATCACTGTAGAGCCATTTTGGCCCACTCATCTTTGCCGAATTGTTGTCATTCAGCCACATTGGAGGGTTTTGAACGTTTTTAAGGTCATGCCACAGCGTCTCATTAGGATCCAGGTCAGGACCTTGACTAGGCCACTCCAAAGTCTTCATTTAGTTTTTCTTCAGCCATTCAGAGGTGGACTTGCTGGTGTGTTTTGGATCATTGTCCCGCTGCAGAACCCAACAGCAAATGTAATGGGACACACACCTCACAACAAGTTCAACTTCTGTCTCTTCAGACCACACAGTATTTCCCCAAAGATGTTTGCGGTTCGAGCCTTAATGTTTTTTTTGTACAACAGTGGTTTTCATCTTGGAACTCTGCCATGCAGGCCGTTTTTGCCCAGTGTCTTTCTTATGGTGGAGTCATTAACACTGACCTTAACTGACGCAAGCGAGGTCTGCAGTTCTTTGGATATTCTTGTGGGGTCTTTTGTGACCTCTCAGATGAGTCGTCACTGCAGTCTTGGCGTCATTTTGATCGGCCGGCCTCTCCTGGGACGTTCACCTCTGTTCCATGTTTTTGCCATTTGTGGTTAATGGCTCTGGCTGTGGTTTGCTGGAGTCCCAAAGCTTCAGATATGTCTTTATAACCTTTTCTATACTGACAGAGCCCAATTAATATCACTTATATTTTAACAATGGAAGGAAATCACCTTTTCCACGGGCCATGTTGGTTTATAATAATAATATAATAATAATTTTGTCCTTTAATATATATATATATATATATATATATTAAAGGACACAATTATTTGTCCTTAAAATAAAATTATACATATATATAAATTAAAATAAATAATAAATATGTAATAATAAATAAATACGTATATACGTATACACACATAATTTTCTGCTGTTTGTATCTGCACCATTTGCCATCCCCTAATATGACATGACTTTTTTTTTTAACTGTTCGCCAACAGCCTGACTAGAGTGACAGCTTCAGGAGCATGCTGGTGTGATCACATGATCCCACGGGAGGAAGCGGAGGAAGACGAGCCACCAAAGAGGGCTTTCTTGTCTTGCGGTGTCCTCTGATCTTCCCATCTACCTGACTGCATGACTGGGAGCTGCGACCAGCTATCTTTAGCTTTGATAGCACAAAGTACCAAAAATAAACACGTACTTCCTATAAAAAAAAAAATGCGGTAATGCAGTGTAATGGAGTGAGTGATATATGATAACTTTTGATATGTGTGGCCGCATACTGATAGATCGACTAAGACTACTTTCAACAATGATTTCTACTCTTTTATTATATCGTTAGGAGTAGCTACACAATAAATGAATGAATGAATAAATGATCTCAATAATTTTGCCAGCGTCAATACAGTGCCATATGCACGCGTGTCTTTTTTTCTCATCTCCCACCGCCAAACAGGCAGGAAGAGAGTTCACTCTGTGCATAGAACAATGGCATGAACGGTGTCATTGTACTTTTACAATGTCAACTTTTACATGTCATCCTAAGCCCGGCCAAAGTGCCGTAAATTCAGTTGATGTCAGTTAATTCAGTCACTTTTGCATCCACTCGGTCTTTCCAGCCTTAGTTTGAAGCCCGTTCAGCGCCCTGCACATACACAGAGGCATTAACTATCACTTTGTCACAACCCAGAGGCCACAGCGAGGTGCTGAAGCTGAACTAATAGAGCTGAGCTGGTACATGACAGTGTGGCGGCGGCAGCTGCTGAAGCGACTGCAGGCTACTGTGCAGACAGACCGTCTCAGTGTACCACTTTAGAACTGAGAATCTATTCTGTACTATACTTTTGTTACTTCGACTGCTAATGCATTTGTTGCATTCATTTTGGCTCAGTTTGATTGCATGAAATCGTCATTTTCCAATAGGACATGATGCCAGGGTCAAAGTGTCACAGTGTGTACAGTTATGAATTAATAAGCACATGTTGCTTTGGCATGAACTTGACTGTATGTTTGTAAATGCCATTCATGGTTGACTATAGTGTATTATTAGTCAAAATTATGTATGATTCAAAGACAACGGGATATGCAGTATTTTGGCCACTTGGAGTCAGTAGTGTTTCATTGTTGAGACATGATGACGATTAAATTACCATCACACATGTAGTCAGCCATGGCATGTCCGACATGGTCGAGTGAAAATAAGTTTTCCTCCTATTTAGTGTGGAAGTGGTATGTTTTTGGCTTATTTGTCCTCCCCCCCAGTCTGTTTTAAACCTTTTCTTAAGTTCAGAATACAGTAAATAAATTGTAGGCTAATTAATAAGTCGGCACGGCGGACTAGTGGTTAGGAGACCAGGGTTCAATTCCACCCTCGGCCATCTCTGTGTGGAGTTTGCATGTTCTCCCCGTGCATGCGTGGGTTTTCTCCGGGTACTCTGGTTTCCTCCCACATTCCAAAAACATGCTAGGTTAATTGGCCACTCCAAATTGTCCATAGGTATGAATGTGAGTGTGAATGGTTGTTTGTCTATATGTGCCCTGTGATTGGCTGGCCACCAGTCCAGCCGAAGACAGCTGGGATAGGCTCCAGCACCCCTGCGGCCCTCGTGAGGAAAAAGCGGTAGAAAATGAATGAATGAATAATTAATAAGTACTCTAGCTTGCTAATGTTTGAAGCCATGGTCGTCTCTTGTGTCCCTGCTGATGACGATCCTGTAGCCTGTGCATTGCAGTTGAGCAATTTGATGTAAACAAAGAAGAATGGAAGTGTAAAGCTGACTATGGGGGTGTTATTTCATGTCTACAGAGCTCTAATAAAGGTAAAGATTGTATTTAGAAAGTTTTCTATATGCCATTTTATCCTACTTCACAGAAATTCACTTATTGTGGTGAGTTCTTCGTGATAAGCGAGGTATGATTATTTTTGTTCAGAAAAAAATGTTGCTAAAAAAACTTTAATAATCACAAAAACATAATTATGAAGCAAACGTTTGATAATAATGGCAGCAAAAATGCTGAGCAGACCTCTTGTGAGGAGGTCCATCAGAATCCCCACTTGCATTTTTTGTCAGCAGTCACTCCATTGTGGTATCAAATCAACTGTCATGCTGACCACTGTGCTCTTCCTCGTCATAAACCCAAGCTCAAGAGAAACACCTCCTGTATTTTATCTGTATGCCCTTCCTAGACCCCCCCCCCATCCCTCTGTCCCTCTCCATCCATCCATCTCCCTTACTCTTTTTGCTCCAGCTGTCCTTCCATGCATAATTACGTTTCACCCTCCCTCACTTCCTCTTCCTAGCTTGGGAATCTTTTATTTCCCTCCTTCCCACACCTGACGCCTCACTCCTCTCCTGTCATCGACATTGGGGGTGTGCCAGGCTTGTCTTGTTAAATGATAATGTTAAAATGCTAAATCACACCGCCGCCACTGTCGCCGCCTCACTCCCACCTCATGCGGCGAAGGGTCTCTGGTTTCACTTTGCGCTGTCATCCTATCCAGTGCTACTCATCAATACCAAATGCAGAGGCTTCATCAGCCATGCAGCATTAGACGTGCGACGTGTGTGTGTGTGTTTGGTGGAGGGGGGGGGGCACCAGGTTAATGAGCACAGGAATGATCACACTTGATGTGTGCGCTGGGCTTTCAGTGTCACCGCTACACTATCAGTACGCAATAAGGTAACATCAAAATCAATTTATGTGGTATGAAGTCAGTCAGCCCTCTGCAGGCTTCATTTAGCATATGACTATATGCTCACCTGATGAGGCACATTAAAATACATGAGTACATGTTTCAACAGTATGAAAGGCAGCCCACTCATCACTAGTTTGCTCACAAGTGGTTGCCTTCTTAGCTTATTCTGCCTTATTACAAAGACGAAGTGTCCTCATAAACTAATGCATCTGGAGCGTTTCATCCAATCATTTCATCATTACGTTAACTTCCACTGCATGGCATCAACCACAGATAGAGAATGACAAAAAGTTCCACTCCTATTCCGTGCGGAAGTGGTAAGTTTGTGGCTTCTTACCCTGTACTTCTTCCCCCACTCAGTTTCAAACCTTGTTTAAAGCGATGGTTGAAACTCAAACATCTGAATTTAGCATAGCACAACATTGTAACAACATTATACATATACCTATACAACATATAGGTCAGAAAGGTGGAAAAAGCATAATAGGTTCTTAATTGTAACTTAATATAACAGTCTGAGTCACTTTGTCATCTTAAATAGAACACTGAATTCATCACACAGTGACTTAACATGCAAAAGGTATACCTAATAAATATACCAATACAATTTTAAAATTGAAAAAAAACCATTAAGTTTTCCCATAATGCATTGCATCTGAGCAACACATTCATTGGGGCTATTCAGTGATGTCTTCCTCCCTGTGTGCTCCTTCAGGGGGACAGAGACAGCATTGCAGTGCAATCCACCATTTTCTGTTCCGCTTGTCCTCTAATGAATTGCTACGCTCAGACGAAATGCTTTATGGGAAAATTCAAATGTTTTTTTTTTAATTTTAAAATTGGTATATTTATTAGGTATACCTTTTGCATGTTAAGTCACTGTGTGATGAATTCAGTGACTGTTATATGAAGTTATGACCTCCTACAATTAATGAACTGGCTGGTTGTGCGTGTCACAATATGGTAATGGTAATGGTTTTGTAACTGGTACATTTGCTCACTTCCTGCTTTCCATAATACAGTTTAAGGTTGTTTTTTTTAAAAAACAAAGTACGAGGTGATATGACCATACAATGACATTATGTGTACCATTTCTTGTTTCTTGAATTGACTCATCGTTGTGCATTGTTTGATTTCCTTACTCAATCCATTCCATAGTTTGATTCCACATACTGAAATGCTATGGCTAGCATAACGTAGTCCTAGCATAGAAGTGTTTCAAATGTACTTCTTCCCTGAGATCATATTTCTCCTCTCTTGTAGAGAAGTATTGGATGACATTTTTAGCTAATTGCTTATTTTTAGCCTTATGCATTATTTTAGCTGTTTGAAGATGAACTATATCAGCAAGTTGAAGTATTTGTGATTTTAGAAATAAGGAGTTAGTATGTTCTCTGTAGGCGGCATTATGAATTATCCTTACTGACCTTTTTTGCAGTACATTTAGCGAGTGAAGATTGCTTTTATAGTTATTAGCCCATATTTCCACACAATAAGTAAGATATGGTAGAACCACAGAGCAATAAAGAGTGTGGAGTGATTTCTGATTGAGAACAAATTTTGCTTTGTTCAATACTGAAATATTTCTGGCCACCTTATGTACATGTAATGTATGTCATTTTAAGTCATGCATATATGTACAAAATCCAATGGGAATTCTTTTTTTCTTTTTAATATTGTTGCCACCGGTAGAAAGAAAATTTGCAAATGTATGAAAGCTATACTACAGTAAACCTCGGATATACCGGACTCGGATATATGGAAATTCGCTCACAACGGATAGATAAAAAAGAACCAAATTCTGCAAATTCATTGCATATATCGGATTTTTTCTAACGGATTTTGCCTATTTTGGGCAAAATCTCCAGTCCCGTTCCAATGCATTTGCATTAAATTTCCCTCGCATAGTATATCGGATGGCCGCATCGTGGCGCTCTGATTCGCCGAATCGTGACAGGCCGCTATACGACGTCATTTGCAGCGTTGCCTGCGCGTCCAGGTACATTGGAAACATAGTCAAGGAAGTGCCTTTTTATAACGGATAAAATCCGATTTACGCATATACCGGACATAAATCCAATATATGCGTAAAACTGACATTTTCTGGTATACGCATATAACGGATTTCACTTATATCGGACAAAACCAGTGGGAACAATTGAATCCGATATATCCGAGGTTTACTGTATCATTGTAGTCAAGACATAGCTGTGCTAGACTCTAACACAGCTTCATTCTTTGAATGAATGAATTAATTTTTACACTCTAACAGTTAGAGTATAAAAATTAATTCATTCATTCATTTTCTACCATTTATCCTCATGAGGGTCGTGGGCGTGCTGGAGCTTATCCCAGCTGTCTTGGGGCGAGAGGCGGGGTACACCCTGGACTGGTGGCCAGCCAATCACAGGGCACATATAGACAAACAACCATAAAATATCTGTGACAAAGTGAATGAGTTAGAACTCATCACTTGTCCCTTGTGTTGTTGTATTCAGGATGTCATTGTTTGTGGAGTTATGTCACTGATAATAGTGCTGTGTTAATCCAGGCTAAATTGGTAGTCGAACAGGTGTACTGAGTTTGTCTTACCTGGGGATATTTACCAGGGGAGTCACCTGCAGGAATGTTTGGGGAGGAGCCGCCATGAGTCTCTGGGTTTTGTAGGTTTGGTGATGTCATTAGTGACATCATCAGACCATACCATGTACTGAGGATGGGGGAGGGGGTTGTAAAGTTGGATGGATATTTAATCTTGGGTTCGGGTAGGGAAATATGTGTATGGGTTCATGCTTTATGGAGATTAGTAGTAGCAGTGGGGTCGCATCAGATGATGGTGTTGAAATCCAGTTTTAAGAGATTCATGATTAGATGTGTTTTGTAGACTCACCCATGGACGAAAGTGGGACATTCTAGGCAGATTGGGAGCCCTATAAGAGGAGCAGCTGAGGACGTAGGGGAAGGGGGCTGCAGTATTGGATTTCAGTGATGTGAGTGAATACCTTTTTTCCTTGTTGTTATTTTGGCAAGTCAGGTTATTCTTTTTTTCCCAAATTATTTTTTTGTATTTTTAGTGTTATCCGTAAGTTTTTCTGTCAAGCTAAATAAATGTGCCTAGACTGGGTGAACTGCAAGTCTGCCTCCTGAATTGTTTTGGCCTTCGGACACCGCATTACAACAATAGCATTCATTCATTCATTTTCTACCGCTTTTCCTCACAAGGGTTGTGGGGGGGCTGGAGCCTATCCCAGCTGTCTTCGGGCGAGAGGCAGGGTACACCCTGGACTGGTGGCCAGCCAATCACAGGGCACATATAGACAAACAACCATAAAATATCATATGTAAGCAAAATGAAAATCTGCATAAAGAAACTGCCTAGTACCTGGTGTTGTCAATGAAAATACATGAATAGCAGTGGAAAAAAAGTATTTGACTGGTATTGCATTTGAAGTCTTAATCAAACTGAAACATCCCTGGATGGACATAATGAGAAGAGTGACTTCAAACCAACAGATGGAACATTGTTTGGCAAAGAGAGCGACAGTATTCAGCATTGTCACCTCACAGCAAGAGCATTGTGGAAGGCTACCTGCTGGCTGGCCAAGGCTTTTGTGTGTGTAGGTGTGTGTGTGTGTGTGTTGTACCCCGCCTCTCGCCCCACGTCATCTGGGAGAGGCTCCAGCTACTTGCACCAATCAGCATTATAGATAATGACTAAACTCCTACCTGAGGAGCTAAAAAAGGAAGGATATTTGAAGTTTAACAAATTATAAAGCTATAAGCCAGTGCTTATTGAATATGTATACAGTAGACACTTCCTCCGTCACACATTTCCACTCACTGTACTTGAGCCAAGCCTAGAATGCCATCTAAGGCCATCTGTTGGGAAGATCCTTCATTATGCTAATGAGGTGTAGCCAATCTTTTTCTCTTTTCCAATTTACAATTGAGTATGACACCCTCTCTGCCACAGATGGATTTCAATATGAGTTTAATTGATATGAGCGTCTGTGGTAAATCCCTTGTCAAACAGACTAAATTACCACTGTGTGGCCTGACCCTTTGTTTAAAAAAAATGACACAAAATTGTGTTTTACTGAGCTAAATGCACTAAAAAAAGAAATGGTGAGGTTAATTAAAGTAATGGTGCAAACAAATCAAAGTGTAACCACACAGTGTTAAATAAATAATACAATGTGTGTGTGATCCTTCTGCACACTTCTGCTTAGTCTTCCTTGCAGGAACTTCAGTTAGCATCTAAAAAAAAGGACATGAAACATTGTCACATCTATTTGTTTGACAATATGTGTTAAGGAATCAACATATATAGTATTCATTACAAGTCATGGTGGTCCCATAGTAGTGGCCTTGAATCTGGAATTTACTTGAAAACAGCCTGCAGTGTCACAAGATCTCATGTAATTAAAATATGACTACATTTCTCATTCAGACAATAATTGTCTCACAGTCATAAATAAAATAAATGAATCACACAAAAAATGAAAAAGTATCTAATTTTGCCGACCTCCATATCAGCACCGAGACGTTTCATATAGAACAACGGAGTGAGACCTCTTGTCAGTCTTAGAATCGCTTTGTCTCTGTGGGTGGAGGCGGGGCTGCTAGAATACGCACACAGCAGTGCTGTAAGGGAGCATTGCAAGTCCTGTCTCGTGTCAATAACAATTAAGTAGTGGGACTGGAGGACACAACCGTTAGCAACACAAGCAACTAGTGATGTGAGCTACAGTGCTAGCATCACAACCACAGATTTATGACAAATTATTATGACATATTTGTCATAATATTAAGGTATGAAGTCTGAATCATGCATTCATTCATTCATTTCCTACCGCTTATCCTCACAAGGGGGTGCTGGAGCCTATCCCAGCTGTCTTCGGGGCAGGAGGCGGGGTCCACCCTGGACTGGTGGCCAGCCAATCACAGGGCACATATAGACAAACAACCATTCACACTCACATTCATACCTATGGACAATTTGGAGTGGCCAATTAACCTAGCATGTTTTTGGAATGTGGGAGGAAACCGGAGTACCCGGAGAAAACCCATACATACACGAGGAGAACATGCACAGAGGGTGGCTGAGGTTGGAATTGAACTCGGGTCTCTTAGCTGTGAGGCCTGCACGCTAACCACTTGGTCGCCGTGCAGCCCCTGAATTGAATCATTCCAATAAAAAACTACTGAGAGTTAATGAAGTAGTTTGGATATTTTTGACATGAAGTTGTATGACATCCCCATCGTCAGTGTAGTGCATCAACGGTGACTTGTCCCCACTTGGTCCCGTGAGCACAGTTCTGGTCAGAGTTCCTCAAAACATAGATTACTAAAACAACTTCAGTTCAAAAGAGGAAACATTTGCATGAAAAAATGCCTCTTGGAAAAAAACTCTGATCTTACAAATCGATCTGCGTTTTGAACATTGGCCTCCGCCAAGGCTGCGCTATGTCACAAATTCTGTTCGTAATTTTCATGGACACAATTTCTAGGGATCTCTTAGGTGCGCTTTGAAGCTACTGGGATGAGACTCAGCACTCAGCATTTGAATTTGAAGCCATGGTTCTCATCGGGAAAAGGTTTGGGAATGAGATCCTGCCTCAGGTAGAGGAATTAAAGTTATGTGCTCATTGTCTGTACATTTCTTATTCTGTGCAACTGCTAAATAACCTGCCACGGGGCCAAAGTAAGTTGTGTGTGCCATCAATTTGATAAAGAAGGTGAAAAACACTCTTGATTTTTTATTTTTGGGTGTTCAGAACAGATTGATTGGATTTATATTATTTCCTATGGAAAAATGTGTTTTTTGTCAGAACCTCTGTAATGAATTAATCCAAAAAAACAAGGTACCGCTGTTGTTGGGATTCAAGTCTTCATTTCAATCATCACATTTATTTGCATGTGGATAACACGTGGTGGCTTTCAGGATTGGGCAAAGCTGAGAGAGAAGCTCTTAAGATGTCATTTGACGCATTTAGGCTGAGTTATTCTGCATTCAACTACCCCATTCATTGCCCCCCCACCCCCCCACATGTACAGGGATTGTGTTCTCAAGCTAACAAAACAACAACAGGTATCGTATAAAAGTCGGAAATCCTCCCACAGCTGTGGAATTACAATTACGATCCACTGCAGGTGATGATGAAGAGAGGAGTGCTGTAAAATTCAATTGTGGGTTTATGGAGATGAATGAAGATGGGGAATCTTTGTCCATCATGGCTTTCTTTCTATAACGCATACATTCACACTCGGAGTCAGCATTACGGGAGAATCCACCCACAATTACACAGTGTCCTGCTCCCAACTGTATAAGAGTTTTTTTTTCTTCCAGAGGCCTGGATTTGGTCTCAGTGGGCAGCACTTCACTTGCTGAGTGTGCAGCCTTGCTTGCCTTGGTGGGGGGAGGCCTCCTCTGTCGAGGTATTATCCACTCCCATCAAATATTCATCAGCTGCTGGGAGACTCGTGACGACAAGTCAATTTGATAGGCTAACGACGTGCCGAGGTGGTCGGTGTTGTGTGCTCATGCAGGTGTGTGATGCCACGTTAACAAGGCTTCCCGAGGACACACATGGAACGGCATATGTGTGCAGCATGGGGGGGGGGGGTGGGGGGTCACCAGGATGAATGCATACTTTATGTATACTTTCTGTGGGTTTATTTATAACCCACTCGCCCCACATTGTGTTATGCTACTAAAGTATACCAAGGGTGTGTTTATGACATGTGATGACAGCTCATGTAACAACACACGTGTGCACCGAGCTTCCACTCTAAATGGATGTTCTAATGCGCTCTCGTCGGCAACGTGATTGATAATACAGAGGACATCCACTTCACCAATTTCACACTGTCTCAATCCAATAATTGGACACAAGTCAGCGCAAGAATGATGCATTTCTTTTTGAAAGCTGCTTTTAAGAGCACAAAAACGGACACAGGTAACAATCTGACAATGTAAATATATCAAACTGAAATATGTATCAGCCAATGCGTCTTTGCAAATCAGCGTGATAAGAAGCAAACGCAACAATAATATCAAACTGAAACAATAATGGCTATGTTTACATCAGTATTCAAATACAGTACTTTCATAAATAATAATATTCTATGCTATTATATATATATATACATGTATAGCCTAATTATGATTAATTAACAATAAAATTAATAATCAAACTTGTTTTGACCAAGAGACATAAAATAAGACATAAATAAGATATAATATAGACTCATAGTCACATTATAGCTCCTGTACGGTGGTTAAGCGTGGAATATGATGTGCATATCAAGAACATGCATTTGAATGCATCTTCCGATTGCCTTATACCAGAGGTAGGGAGCAAGGTAGGGCTCTTTTGATGACTGTATCTGGCTCTCAAGCATTTCTTACCACAATAAAAATGTATTTTTGCTCACATTTTAAAGTAAACATCACAGAAATGACGGTTAAAAATAATATTAAAAATCAACAACTTTTTATGCATTTTAATTCGTCCATCTATTTTCTACTGCAATACGGCCGACCATATCTATCTTTCCTGATATTTTCCAGGCCAAACACCAAAACTCGATTATTACTGGGTAATGCGGTAGTCTACCTCGGTCATTGAGATGTCAACATGTAAATATAAACTTTCCTCCTTTAGTCAAATAGTCACCTCGCTAAAGCTGCAGAACCAAGCCTTCTGGCAAAGATGGCCAAAAGAATGAAATATACTGAGTATGGTGCAAAACTATGCAGCAGCAGAAGTTGTATTAATGGCAACAAGTATTTGATTTATTATTAGACACTGCGCTGCTCACGAAAGTGTGCTGGCCACACCCCATTGGCGTGGGGTAGTGTGCCTGGTCATTAGAGCCCAGCGTAATTAGAGCCCATTATCTAAAACTGTTGGTCTTACATAAAAATGCACACATTTTATTGCATTCAATGTTTAAAAAAATGTATATGGCTCTCACAGATACACATTTTAAAATATCTGGCCTTCATGGCTCTCTTCGCCAAAAAGGTTCCCGACCCCTGCCTTATACAGTAGTCCGGGCGGCTTATTTCCTGTTCTCATGGATCCTTCTATCAGTGCCACATGTAAACACCATCACGGAAACTTGAGCCTATGCAGAACTACGTCAACAGTCAGGCTATTGCCATCAATGTAAATAAACACTGCCGGAGACTAACGCCGCATAAAACAACAGTTTTGCAGGGAGATTATTGTTGTGGAAACAAAACACCAGCTAGATCATGAACGCAAACATCCCTGCATAAGCTCCCATTATTTTCAGTGAAAGAAAGGGAATAACGCACATAGGACGGAGGTCAGTAGGACCGTTTTGCCAGATGTAAAAATAATTACATCAGTTTCCTTATTGTATTCTAACACTTACAAAATACACATATTGGTATGCATGAACGGAATATAATCCACGACATGTGCGATTCCGGTGATTGAGTTCCACGTCCGTCCTGCTGGTGGCAGTAAAGCACATTACAAAATGTCTGATTCCACTTGTGGCATAGTTACTTAATTTTACTGCATTCTCACGGCTGATTTGTAGATTTTTCTAAACCCTTTCAAGTTAATGGTTAATAATACATTTTGTAGAAAAGATGTATTTTTTGAGTAACACTGCTTACTAATGAGGCTGCACGGCGGTCGAGTGGTTAGCACACAGGCCTCACAGCTAGGAGACCCGAGTTCAATTCCATCCTCGGCCTCTCTGTGTGGCGTTTACGTGGGATTTCTCCGGGTACTCTGGTTTCCTCCCACATTCCAAAAACATGCTAGGTTAATTGGCCACTCCAAATTGTCCATAGGTATGAATGTGAGTGTGAATGGTTGTTTGTCTATATGTGCCCTGTGATTGGCTGGCCACCAGTCCAGGGTGTCTCGCCCTAGGACAGCTGGGATAGGCTCCAGCACTCCCACCACCCTCATGAGGATAAGCGGTTGAAAATGAATGAATGAATGAATGAATGAATGCTTACTAATGAGCCAACAAATTGCAATCAAAACAATACATCTCAACAAATCCATAATTCCCTTGTTGTTTATTTGCATCTACTATACAAAGCTTAAGAAATCTGTACAAAATGCTTGAATATAAAATGTTGAATAGATGGGCCCAATGACAAAATTGTGTAATACAAGGCTGTTTAGTTTGAATTTCTGGTGTGTATCAATGAGTTGCAAAAAAGGTAAAAAGTTGTGTTTTCAAAGACTTGAACTAATTTCCTAACAAACACATGCACACAAAAACACACCCTATGTGTGTCTGGTTCGCTCCTCGGCTCCCTCTCCTTCATTTTGGCATCCATCACTGTCTGCCGCAATGGACTGCGAAACAAATTTCTATCACTATACATTACAAGTTAAGAAAGGGAGCAGGGAATGTGTTATATATGCGGGGTTCGATTTTTATGTAGTGTCTATGGGCTCGTCCATCATTGTGCTGCTAGGCACCCTTGTGCACCGCGCCCCGATGAGATGTTATCCTGGCGTCGCTATCAATCACCCCACGCTTGCCCAAGCCCCGTGCCCGACATGCGGGAGAGGACATGTGGCGTCGTCGCAACCCCTCCACCCCTCCGTTGCTCCCCCTACCCGTCCCGTCCCTCCGTAATGGTGACGCCAACACTCAGAGTCGTTTGTCATTTGAACGGCACTTTTACTGTTGAGCATACGTTTTGTCGGGTGGACCTTTGTCCCTGTGTGACCTCTGTGGACCACCCTTGCTGTGTCAATGCAGGGGGTGAGCAGGTTATGATATAAGGAAATGGGCTAATAATACATGAAGAGACCAAGGTGAGGTTAGATGCACCGGGAGCCACTCACCCATGCAATAATACTTGGCTGAGGGCCATTAAGAAGTTATGGGCTCTTGGTGAGATATACTTTATGTAAACCTCAGCTATATAGACATCCAATGGAGTGTGAATAGAGGAGATAACAGTCCGTCCAGTATTTAAGGTATAGCGGCAGGGAATGTACTGAAGTTCATTTGATTTGTGGCTACACTATAACTTGTAACGCTCCGTTGTGTCCATTTATTCTGGAAGAATATTTGAAAGTGGCACTTTGGCTAAACCAACACAGGATGCACAAATGTCCTTGCATGGATGCACAGGCTACTGCTCCACTAATCTTATTTTTTTCTCCTAAAGTCGGGAGGATTATGAGTTGTCTTTGCCCTTCACACTCCGCACAGAAAGTCACCAACCTATCAGGGAACATGGGAGGAGGGTGAAATTGGTGAAGGTGGAGAACTACTTAATTAGGCCAGATCCCTGCTCTCCACCACCATCGCCACCATCACGCTATTCCCTTAGATCCCATCCACTTAATGTTCTGTGAAATCATATTCCACTCCCTGGGGGCGTGGGGTGGAAGAGAGAAATCAGAACAATAAAATGACACATTTTAAAGGGAGGCATAGAGGCAGCACCAGGGGGAAAATAGTCCGTTAGTGACACATGGAGGATGCTGTGGACTGATGGATGGCAAGCATCTGTCTGGCCCATTACCAACAAACAACATCAGGCACAAGAAGTGGCGGGAAGAAGCTCCTCCATTGAGTAGAGCTGTTTTTGTTTTGTGACTGGGCGGACATTTGAACGTCTGACGTCCGGTCACATCAAGTCAATTTCATTTTATAGCGCTAATGCACAATAGAGACACGTGTCTCGAACCACACTCCTCATACATCAATGAAAAACAACTGAACCACCAGCGGGGCTTCGGTTGGAGGGCTGGGAAGCACAACCCCGGTCCGATAGCGCTTTCTGTCACCAGTGCTCATTTTCCGAGTTAAAACTCATTGATGTAGTTTTTCATCAGAAGAGACTAAGTGGGCTTGCCATGTTGTCTATAGAGAATACGGTAATGGATCAAAGAAAGTGGACGTACAGAGCATCGTGGGCAGGTTGGTATGACCTTCAAATAGTGCTGAGTCGGCCTACGCGTCTATGTTTGTGAACATGATGGTTGCTGATGTTTGCTTATATGTAGCTAGTTTATAGCGACTGACAGAGTTGGCTCAGAGTTAAAATGGGTGACAAAATGATACCATCTCTATCCTTGGTGCTGAAGGTGGTTGAGCATCATTTATTCATTCATTTTCTACCGCTTTTTCCTCACGAGGGTCGCGGGGGTTGCTGGAGCCTATCCCAGCGAGAGGCGGGGTACACCCTGGCCAGCCAATCACAGGGCACATATAGACAAACAACCATTCACACTCACATTCATACCTATGGACAATTTGGAGTCGCCAATTAACCTAGCATGTTTTTGGAATGTGGGAGGAAACCGGAGTACCCGAAGAAAACCCACAGGGAGAACATGCAAACTCCACACAGAGATGGCCGAGAGTGGAATTGAACCCTGGTCTCCTCGCTGTGACGTCTGAGCGCTAACCACTCGACCGCTGTGCCGCCTGGTTGAGCATCATTTCAATTTAAAGGTTACCTGTTCCGGGATGCACGGTGGTTAGCGCGCAGGCCACACAGCTAGGAGACCCGGGTTTGATTCCCTGCTCGGGCATCTCTGTGTGGAGTTGGCATGTTCTCCCCATGCGTGGGTTTCCTCCCACATTCCACATTATGTGCCCTGTGATTGGCTGGCCACCAGTCCGGGGTGTACCCCGCCTTTCACCCAAAGTCAGCTGGGATAGGCTCCAGCATACCTCAGCGACCCTCATGAGGATAAGCGGCATAGAAAGTGTATAGATGGATGGACTTTACAGATGTCAGTAATATAACAGTTTTGGTCCCAGTATTGCGCCCTGGGGTACACCGCACAATATATTTCAGCTTGCAGATATATATGTATATTCTCTTTGCTTCACATATTGCTTCCTGTTTGCTAATTAGATTAAACTGTTCAGGATTTCAGCTTCTTTTTTTTAATTCTGGAAATATTTTAATTTAGGTACAAGAAGTTGTGACAAAAAAGGGTCTTAGTGCAGCGGGTCTTCTTGGCAGAGGGAGGTGAAAAGTGAACTAATAATAATCTGCTGCTGCACTCCCCCAAAAGGTTAAAAGAGTGTTCCTGCATTAAAGATTATAACGCTGACATCAACGAGTGAGGAAGAGCTGCACTCTCCAACAGCCTTTTCATGCAAGGAAATTTCTCTGGTGAGCACAAATGAAAATTAAGCTGCCTTAATTCATTAATTAGACCTGTGACTGTGTCATTGTTTCCTCCGGCTTCCCTTCGGCCACACATACGCCTCAATTCCACTGTA
Source organism: Doryrhamphus excisus (assembly GCF_037039965.1). Lineage (NCBI taxonomy): Eukaryota > Metazoa > Chordata > Actinopteri > Syngnathiformes > Syngnathidae > Doryrhamphus > Doryrhamphus excisus. Next base: position 21,178,518 of record NC_136362.1, read on the forward strand.
AACTCGTGCATGCTCTTTAAGATGGCCGTTTCGATTGTTGCGTTTTGATTGTCTGAAGCCGACTCAGCGTGCAGTAGGAGCAGAGAGCAAGCAGCCAAAACACCCGGAAAACATGCAGCGTGCAGACAGACGAGCGAGAGGGAGGAAAGGAGGGAGGGAGGAAGTTGTCGGGGAGGAAGGCACCAAAGAAATGGACCGGAACAAAAAAACATGCAGAATACAAATAATGCAAAGATTTGACAAACAGCAAGTGAAAAGCAGACATACTCATGAAGGAAGGAAGGTGGAGGAGGTCCAGAAGGATCTGTAGCTTCTCCACCCCTCAAGTACACTTGGGAGCTAAAAGAGAAGCTCGACTTAAGCCCCCTGACCAGGCCAACAGGGCCCCTCAAGAGCAGAGAGAGTGGCACCAAGGAGGACTAGAAGAGAGACGAAGGAGGTCTGGTCCAGAGAGAGCCAGATAGCATCTGGATTTTTTTCATTAGGACACAAGGCAGCATTATCAGCCAGAACATCTGAATTTACCCCATCCAGCACGCTCCGTCTATCGCTGCTCTGCAATCATTTCTAATGCACTCTGTCTCCCTCCGCGCCCTCTACCTACCGAGCCCCGCTTCTCCCCCCTCACGCCGTCTCCCACTCAATCAGACAACCCTGTTTGTGTCCTTCCCCGCCTCAGACTCTCCTTTTGTTTGCAATTTTTATCCTTTCACTCCATGCCTTCCTCTTTATTCCCATGCTATACCTTACCATATTGGAGGAGAAACTAATTACATCCTGTGTGTTTATAGCTATATATACTGTAAACATATACACACATATACGTATACATATACAGAGGCAATGCAGTTTGGTGAGGACCTAGTATAAGGGACTTACATGAAACAGGAAGTTGTCTGCTAATTAACACACGCACTTCATAATTGCGTTTTTTTGGGTGTGAATTTGAAAAAGTGACATTGTAGTGATATGTGTTCATCAATGAACAACATATCTAATGGTGGATAAACACTTTGCACCAAACTGTATACAACAGGGGTCTCAAACTCAATTTACCTGAGGGCCACTGGAGCTAGGGTCTGGGCAAGGCTGGGCCACATCAGGTTTTCCAAAAAAAACCCCCAAAAAACGCATTTATTAAAAACAGAAAAATATACAAACTTTTTCAGTGCTTTGGTTCCGATTTTCTACAATAAAAGCTCTGATAAAACATTCCACTGTTCTCAAATATCGTACTTTTTTTTGCACAAAATAAGATGAAAAATAAATAAACAAATCAAGAATAAAGAAAATCAATCAATCAGTAATAAATACATATAATAATAATAATAAAAGGGCAAATAATAAAAATTTAAGAAACCACATATAGTTGGTGGGTAGACAAATGATTTTTTTCAGATTAAAATGAACAAAGCATTATTAGAGCCCTGTAGACATGACAAAACACGACTATAGTCACATTTATACTCTTTTTATTTACAACATATTGCGCAACTGCAGGGTCTTGAGACACATGCTAACTCGCAAACTAGAGAGCTAGCGACCTAAACGGTAGCCTTCAAGTTATTTCCTTTAAACTTAAATAGCCAAAAACTTACCACTTCCACACGGATAGGGAGGATAACTATTAACAGTTATTTAACCTTTAACATGAACATTAATCAAACGTAATAATTTTTTCTGGGTACATGATACCATACAGCATCCATATCAAACTTGCGCGGGCCGCACTAACATTAAACTTTCATATCAAGGCCGGGGCCTCAAACTAGTGTCCTGTGGGCCACATTTGGCCCACGGGCCACGTGTTTGAGACACCTGGTATACAGTCAACCCAGTTTGGGGGTTGAATACAGTCTATCATTCATCAACAAATAATAAATATGCGTATTGAAGCATATTGTATATATTTTGTGCCATTAAAATGATGGTGAAATGAAGCAAAATGACAAACATACAATCAGAAGACACATTCAATGATATGTAGTATTCTACACTGGTCACTAGGTGTCAGTAATGTTGCTGTAATGTTTGGTGGGACACACAAACATCCATCCATCCATCTATTTTCTATACCGCTTATCCTCACGAGGGTCGGAGGCATGCTGGAGCCTATCGCAGCTGTCTTTGGGTGAGAGGCGGGGTACGCCAACCAATCACAGGGCACATATAGACAAACAATCATTCCCACTCACATTCATACCAATGGACAATTTCAAGTGGCCAATTAACCTAGCATGTTTTTGGAATGTGGGAGGAAACTGGAGTACCCGGAGAAAACCCACGCATGCACAGGGAGAACATGCAAACTCCACACAGAAATGCCCAAGCAGGGAGTCTAACCTGTATCTCCTAGCTCTCTTAGCCTTTGACCCAACGGTCAGTGCTCTCATGTCCCATTCCATTACGTTTTTGCTGGTCTATGAAAAGGTAAACTACGTCTTTGGTATTGAATGAATGAAATTAACCTAGCATGTTTTTGAAACAGTCTCAAGAAACAGTCTTTTATTGCAGCTCAGCCACAATAATCCCAAATAATAGACGCGTCTATTTTCTACAATTACGGGGCTTTTTGCATGGGATCTGGGGCATTACATTCATGAATACATCTCCTGGAGTCTGTGATTGGCTGGCGGCCAGTCCGGGGTGTGCCCCGCCTCTCGCCCGAGGACAGCTGGGATAGGCTCCATCACCCCCGCAACCCACGTGAGGATAAGCGGTAGAAAATGAATGAATGGATGAATCTCCTGGACTGTAAAGCCTAATAATATTGTATATTAGTCTATATAATAGTATACATTCAGGAGTACCCATTTTGAGGACATGCCTTATCACACCCCCAATGTCATTCTTATGCCTGGGTCTCCCCCCGTCATGTGACCTGCAGGTGACGGGGAAACCTGCCGCCCATGTACCCGGAAACCCTTGACACCAAGGCGTCAGCCGGAGCTAAAAATAGCAGGGCGGTGATAAATAATAAAAGCGCTCCCTGCAAGCCAAGCATCCCTCCACTTATACCTCCGCATTTCAGATTTACAGCATCATTTTGTGGGCTTTTGCTGGCCATTGAAGGGCCTTCATCAACGGGAAGATGACAGTTCTGCTCAAATCAAAGAGAATTGTTATCAGTTTATAGGATCAACATGCATTGGAATGGAATAGCTGTAAAAATGTGCCAAATTCTAAAGCAATAAAGGACTTTCCAGTATAACCAGACAGGATATTCTGGTATAATTTATCACAGCAGAAGGTGGAAAAATGCCATATTATTATGATTATTATTTTTCTTGAAGCATAGCATGATTCTCAGTTCTAATTTAAGACGGCTGTAAAAATCACATCAGTGAAAGCAGCATGTGTGTGTGTGTGTGTGTTTCTTGTCTGGTCACGATTCAAAGCCTTCACAGTGGGCATGTGTGTCTGCATGCATGTGAAGACACGTGTGTGTGTATATGTGTGTGTCCGCATTGGGAACCCCCCCTCCCCACCATCTCCCTCCATCTCGTCCTCCTCCTCTCCCTCATTTCCATCCCCCGGCTGCTCCTCTCCTCCTCCTTGTCTATTTCTCTTCTCCACCCACGCACGGCTCTCCACGAGTCTAAAAATAGCACCAGGAATCCCCGCATCAATTCAGAGGGAGGATGGGGGGGACGTCAGCACACACAAGGTCATAAACCCCCCTCCAGTCAGTGCTTTTCTTGATTTGTCACAGCTCCCATCAGCGTCCTTTTTTACCCCGAAGACCCAAACCATCCATGGCAGATTTCATGGCATCGCCCTGAGCTATCAAAAGTCCAAATCATTTAAATGGCCTGTAAGTCACACGAAATGGCGCGTTGTGATTAATCTACGCTGCGGCGCCAAAGCAAAAAGATAAAGCAGTCTTTATTTTCGGATGTGGCTGACCGTGTTGACTGGGAGCACTAACAGGTGGAGAAGAGAATGAAACCGACGTGCAAAGAGGAGGGAGCCGCTCTAAGCTGTAACAATAAGACGGGAAAATCCGTGCATGTATTCCCTAAATATTCCCGGTGACACGACACTGCAGGAGCCAGTGTTCTTATCGGAGACTATTGATTTTCTCCTAGAGAGACTGTGCAACCCCCACCTCAAAGAAAGGTACGTCTCTGTCTTTTCCTTTCCTTTGTATGAAATGACAGTGACAAGGTCTAATTTCTCAAGCTGAGCCGCCGTATATATATTTACTTTTCATTTTTATTGCATTTGGGTGCATTTGAGATCCAATTCCTAATGAGATCCAATGCAAGAGCTGCCTTTCCAAAGATGATAATGCTCTTTAAATTGACAGAGTCAATGATTAACAATATGCTTATTGTTTTTGTGGCTATAGTTTGCATATGCTGAGGGATGATCAGGAAATGTAATCAAGACTTTCAGTTTGATTCATACACAAATGAATACTCTCCTTTTCAGCCTTTCTTCCTTTTGACAAGTCAGTATTTGTTGTACGGACTACACCTCCAAACCTAGAACAGGTTTACTGTTTGTAAAAGCCTTCTTTTCCATCACATAGCGTATGAATATAGAAGTATAGAGGGGGGGGGGGTGGTCAGTCGGTCATTTCCTTTCTGTTCTTTGCTCTGATGATGAGACAGGGACCGAGTCTTTGAACCTTTGCATCAGTGATGAGCGTTCTCCTCCCTTTATCTCTCATCACCATATTTTAAAAACTGGCCAATGGCTGCGCTTCTCTCAGTGGTCTCAACCTGCCTCGCAGGTATGCTCGTGCATTCACACCAACGCACACGCCCATTCACATGTTCCCGGCACACATTGAGGCGTGATACCATAACACGGGAAACACATGTACCTCAACACACATGTAGCAAATTGGCCCGTCCCCATGATCAGGTAATGCAGTGACATCACTCCGCTCGGTGAAAGAAACTTGATGGTCCAGTGCTTCCGTCAAAACAAACAGGTGTTTGTTTTGGTTTTATGCAATCAGCTGCAGACGCTAGCTAGCACCGCCACACCCTGACATAAGAGGCAGGAAGCAGAAGATGTAACACTGGTGAGATAACGTCTCAGATGGTGCCAGATAAATTAAGCAAAGAATGGGAACTATGGGTGGATAATTAGCAGCAGGGGTGCTAACTCTGGTATATTTACGACATTATTACCACTTGCACAATCTTATGAGATCCACTCATGATGTTGTGGCCAGTCAGTGTACGGCTGTATTTTATACAACGGTTCCCATTTGAAATACTATAAGTGAACACATCCTGTACACATCCATCCTCATTAAGGTCAAGGGATGAGCTGGAGCCTATTCCAGCTGACGTCAGGTGACAACCATTCACACTGTGAACCTAACGTAATGTGTTTTGGATGTGGGCTGGAGCTGTAGTACCTCAGGGTACTCCATCCAAAGTAGTTATAGTTATAAAACCGTTTTGCAACTTTCTAAACACTGTTTTAATTGGAGTCCTCTAGATGTCAAATAACACCCCTATAGTCACATGTACACTTGTACTCAGGCATGTTCCGATCAGAGTTATATGCTGCTGATACGATAATCCATGAGTGAAATCGGACGATACCGATACTGATACCAATCACATACATGCAGTGTAAAGGTTTAAATGTACTACTGGCTATATACTACAGGGGCATCAAGGTATTTTCTTGTGGGAGCTACTTTGACAAGCGCTACTAATTTTTGTAACATTTTCATAGCTTATGCAAACCAAACAAAGCCAATATGCTTCTTTAACTCTTAGACCCTTAGTAGGTCAAAAATGACCCGGTCAAGTTGTTTGAAATATCTTCATAATGAAAATTTTTCATCAATTAATATTCCAGGTATTCCTCAGAAAACATGTTTTTGCAATCATACCATTGACATTTTTAACTTACCTTTTATAAATTTTAAGAAATTGTAGTTTTTGTGTTACTACCCCAACCTTCCATTAGTGGGTCAAAAATGACCCGGTCAGGTTGTTTTCTTGAAATATCTTCGTAATGAAAATTTTTCATCATTTCATATTCCAGATATTCCTCAAAAACATGTTTTTAATATCATACCATATATATTTTTAACTTACCTTTTATAAATTTTAAGAAATTGTAGTTTTTGTGGTACGACCCCAACCTTCCATTAGTGGGTCAAAAATGACCCGGTCAGGTTGTTTTCTTGACATATCTTCGTAATGAAAATTTTTCATCATTTCATATTCCAGGTATTTCTCAAAAAACATGTTTTTGCAATCATACCATTCACATTTTTAACTTACCTTTTATACATTTTAAGAAATTTTTGTTTTTGTGTTACTACCCCAACCTTCCATAAGTGGGTCAAAAATGACCCGGTCAGGTTGTTTTCTTGAAATATCTTCATAATGAACATTTTTCATCATTTCATATTCCAGGTATTCCTCAAAAAACATGTTTTTGCGATCATACCATTCACATTTTTAACTTACCTTTTATACATTTTAAGAAATTTTTGTTTTTGTGTTACTACCCCAACCTTCCATAAGTGGGTCAAAAATGACCTGGTCAGGTTGTGCTCTTGAAATATCTTCGTAATGAACATTTTTCATCATTTCATATTCCAGGTATTCCTGAAAAAACATGTTTTTGCGATCATACCATTCACATTTTTAACTTACCTTTTATACATTTTAAGACATTTTAGTTTTTGTGTTACTACCCTAACCTTCCATTAGTGGGTCAAAAATGACCCGGTCAGGTTGTTTTCTTGAAATATTTTCGTAATGAAAATTTTTCATAATTTCATATTCCAGGTATTCCTCAAAAAACATGTTTTTAATATCATACCATTGACATTTTTACTTACTTTTTATAAATTTTCAGAAATTTTAGTTTTTGTATTACTACCCCAACCTTCCATAAGTGGGTCAAAAATGACCCGCATGCATTTTCTATGGAATCCAATAGGAACCTTTGATTCTTATCAACTTTGGCTGTCAGGAATAAATTAACTGTAGACTACACGTGTCACCCCTCAGGAAGATTATTTTACACATCAAGTGCTAATACAACAAGTATTATCTTCATATAATATTCTGTATGTGTCTTTCATGACTGTTAGTATTATCAACAAATTAGCCTACTTTATAACTAGCTGACACTAGCTGGCTAACATTACTATATGTATTGTTGGGCATTACTCTTTTGTTTACAAATGCTGGATGAAATTATTCTTGTGTGGTCCTAAATATAATACTAAATATCATACAAGTGATTATTCCTAACCAAAATGGCAAAAGTGGCATAAAAATGCATTGATTCTACTATGGGTCATTTTTTACCCACTTATGGAAGAGTGTAGGGTCCAGTCACTCATGCATCTAAGGGTTAACCACTACATTAACAAAATGATAATATCCACAACTCACGTTTTGTATTTCACAATGCGTTTATTTCTAATGTTCTCATATTATTAACTGAAAACCTGGATGAAAAGCAGGTTTATCCACCTCTGATGGGGCCCCTCCAGCCGCATCCGCTGCCTTGAGGTTATCAGTGTGATATCAGTGTGCACAACACTCATTTCAAACGCGACGCAAATGCTCACCGTGTCTGAGACTGACAACAAAAATTCCTCCTGCACTAAAAATGCTACAAAGCGTCTGCATGCTCCCAAATCCATACTGAGGTGCTACTCATCCCGAAGGGGCCTAGTTGCTGTCTGATGGGTGATCACTTCATGAGCCTCAAACTCATCACATTATGTATTATGTATTGTCAGTATGTGGAATCAAACTATGGAATGGATTGAGTAAGGAAATCAAACAATGCACAACGATGAGCCAATTCAAGAAACAATACAAGCAGTTGATGTTTGCTAAATACAAGGATGAAGAGTCTTGAACCAGTCATGATGTGCTATATACAGTAAAGTCTCGTTATATCGATATTCTCGGGAGTCGGAAAAAATACCGATATAACCGGACTATCCATATATCCGATCCTGCGCACTTCCTGGTTCACAGGTCATGCTCAACCCGCCCCACATAGCTGGCCAAACACATGCCTGCAACAGAAGAACCAACTGCGTTCGTGGTTTCTCTCGTGTGTATAGATTCTATACAGGCATGTGTTTGGCCAGCTATGTGGGGCGGGTTGAGCATGACCTGTGAACCAGGAAGTGCGGGAATCGGTGTGTGTGCTGCGCTCTGGTGGTGGAAGTGTGAAAAATAAAGTTGACTGGAAGCAGCCGTTCGCCGTGTTCTTTTTTGGTATTGAAATCCTTAAGCAAAGATTGATTTAAGCTGCTTTTGTATCGATATAAGCAGACCAAATTGGCTGGCGGGAGATGAAAAGGGCATCGTAGTAACCGGATGATCATAATAACCGGGTATTGTACTAACGGAACTAATTATATCATAAAAGACTAGAAAATTTCCGGGAAATGAAAATAGTATCGTAATAAGTAGTAATTCGCTATAACCGATATCGATATAACGAGACTTTACTGTATATCACTATATTGACACTTACTATGGTACCCATTATGGCATTGGATGCTCATATCACCTCCTACTTCGGTACGAGGTGCATTATTAAAAACAAACAAACCAAAAAAAAACCTGTATTATGGAAAGCAGGAAGTGAACAAATGTAACAGTTAGTGATTGTAAAAGTACCAGATGGAGGGGTAGGATTTAATAAGCTTTGCTTCTTCCTACTCCTTTTGGACATGTGGAACTGGGAACTGATTATGGGATGCACTCAATTGGAATCTGATGCATGTTCAAATGAAATAAAACCATTACCATTACCATTACCATTATACCCCGAATGCCGCACCAATCTAAAGCTTTTCAAACCGCCACCTTGGTGAGACATTTTTGAGGCACCTTTGGCAGGGTGCAAAACGTATATCACTCTCACAACGACAGGAAGTCTCACACACGGCAGACATGCCGTGGCCGATTGATCGGAACAACCCTACTTGTATTACCCAATATAGCACACATATATATACATATAGGGCGGCACGGCGGTCTAGTGGTTAGAGCGCAGACCTCACAGCTAGGAGACCAGGGTTCAATTCCACCCTCGTGGGTTTTCTCCGGGTACTCCGGTTTCCTCCCACATTCCAAAAACATGCTAGGTTAATTGGCCACTCCAAATTGTTCATAGGTATGAATGTGAGTGTGAATGGTTGTTTGTCTATATGTGCCCTGTGATTGGTGATCCCGCCTCTCGCCCGAAGGCTGGGATAGGCTCCAGCACCCCCACGACCCTTGTGAGGAAAAAGTGGTAGAAAATGAATGAATGCCTACTTTTGTTCTTATATGATCACGTCAATGAAAATAAAAGCCTCGGTTTATCTATCATGATGCCATAATTAAACATCACAGCAAAAGTAATATTTGAGAAAATGAATAGTGTGGCATGGTTAGCAGAAGAGGAAATATGTTTAAGTGTGTGTGTGTTGACTAATTGCCTCCTTATTCATCCTCTGAGACGGATGAGAAACTCTGGTCGTAGCTTATGGCTGTTACACAATTACAGAGGATACTCCTTGAGTCCCCTTTCAGTCATTGGATGGGATCTCATCTTGGAGGTTACCTGGCATGTCTTTGTGTGCTCCAGCTGCTGCCTGGAGGGGCCACTTCATCACCCCCCACCCACACTCACCCACACCCAAACCCTCTCCTCTTTTTAGCTTTGCTTGTGGCAGCTATAAAACACTTGATCACAGTTGTCGGCCTTGCGCGGGTCATTTGCGGTGCTTTGGGATGCTGGTGTGTCAGCTGATTTTTTAACAATGGTTCTGGCTGTACCTTCCTCCTCCTGAATGATGGCGAAGATGCTTAGTCATTTGAGTAGTCAGAACAAATCAAACTAATGATCTTAGCTGTCAGAGATAAATTCCACCATTGGGCTCGGAGCCCTGTCGCTCCCGCTACGGCGCTGGCAGCCTCTATCTCCCACATGCGCCGTCTCAAGCCTGCCCGTGGTATCATTTCACACCGCCCGCATCCAGCGCCGTAATGCAGCAGGCTGGCTTGAGTCACGACTTGTTTCATATCGCTCCCATCTCAGGTTGTTCATCACATGTGGAGCATATCTGCGTTTACACAAGCAAACTGCCCCCGTCTACCCGAATATTGGTCACATTGTTCCGCGGTCATCACGTCAGTTAGTCATATAAGCTGTGGAATTGACAGACTACAAGGCAAAGACAGACAATGCACGGAAAAAATCCAATTTTCTCCAAATTGCCTGCATGTGCTTGTATTTTTAGTAGCTTTTGTATCCGCTCTGATGCACTTTGTCACGATGCTATTGTCTGACTGCAGAACAGCTGTTGGTTTTTCCGACGTGAGCAATGGAAAAACAAGACAGATGACAGGAAGTCATGAGAAGTAAACAATATGGATGGCAGATAAATAACATTCTTTCAAGCTTTTTATTAGGTTTTTAGCTTCAGAGGAGAATAATCTAACAAAAAACAGAATTTGGTGTTTTAGTACAGAGGAATCACAGTTTTGGTCATTTATCCCTTCCAAAAGGTCAGCCACAAACCGAAACATATGAAAACCGAATCAACTTTTCCCATATGAGATAATATAAATCCAATTAATCACCTCCAGACAACCAAAAATATGAACACAATATGAAACTATAATAATTAGTTTTACATGCCGTAATCAAAGCAACATCCATACATTTTCTATACCGCTTATCATCACGCTGGAGCCTATCCTAGCTGTCTTCGGAGCGACAGGTAGGGTACACCCTGGACTGGTGGCCAGCCAATCACAGGGCACATATAGACAAACAACCATTCACACTCACATTCATACCTATGGACAATTTGGAGTCACCAATTAACCTAGCATGTTTTTGGAATGTGGGAGATGCCAGAGCAGAGCAAAAATTTGATAAATGAAACATGACTTTTCTCTTTATTGAAGGCTTGTTGATAAACATGGTGATGAGTGAAGAGATTTTTTTTCATGTGTATTAATGATTAAATTGAGTGTTCTGGTCAAGCGAGGGGGTAAGTCTCCATTGATGGACTACACTGCTGATGGAGATGTTGTACAAAGTCTCCCTTTAATTGGAGATTGTAAAATTGTCCATAGGTGTGATTGTGACTGTGAATGGTGTCCTGTAATCGACAGGTGATCAGTCCAGTGTGTACCCAAGTAAGCTAGGATAGGCTCCATCACACATGAATGCATAAAAAAATGTGGACTTTGAATAGTCAAGACAGAGCATGATATGCTACTCAAGCATTTCATTATAGCATATTGGAATAACGTCCAGAGGGCAGCGTGACTCGTGTTTACAGAGGACGTCCTCTCAAAGACATCGTACCTGTAGTCACTCTTCATTCATCACTTTTAGCATTATTTTCCTATACTATGAATACTCAATCCCTTTTCTTCATATACTCGGAAACAATCAATATCTACACAAATTTCCTTTGCAGACACCGAGACACTTGGGGAGCTTGGATGATTGCAGCAGGACATTATAGTACTTACATTACGGTGGGCACTCGGGTGGGATAAAACTCAGCTTAAGCAAACAAATGTTGAACTGCAGTTCACCACTGGAGGGACACAGACGTTCATCTTGATGATATTATGACAGTTTGATGACCCGGTGGTTAGAGAGAATATCATAAAAATAGGCCACCTCGACCAGTTTGATATCGCCAAACAGGTTTTGCAGTATTAAGGGTAAGATGGGGCAAGACTTCCTATAGACGTAAGAGCGCTTAAATCAGCCATAAAAGAGGAAGAGCGTTAAAGGACACCCGGCACACAGTAAGACGGCCAAAACCATAAAATACTGCAATACAAATATCTGCTGAAATAGAGATGCTAATAACAGGGAGGGGCGGCACGGAGGTCGAGTGGTTAGTGGTTGTTAATATCTATAACACAAGTTTTTTATATATATATATATTTTTTTGTGTGGGTGGCACAGCGGTCTAGTGGTTAGTGCGCAGACCTCACAGCTAGGAGACCAGGGTTCAATTCCACCCTCGGCCATCTCTGTGTGGAGTTTGCATGTTCTCCCCGTGCATGCGTGGGTTTTCTCCGGGTACTCCGGTTTCCTCCCACATTTGTACACATTCCTCCTGAATTTTACACACATTATTATTATTATTACACTTTATTATTAGGTTTGTGTTAATATGTATAACATAAGTTTTTTATATATATATATTTTTTGTTTTTGTGTGGGCGGCACGGCGGTCTAGTGGTTAGCGCGCAGACCTCACAGCTAGGAGACCAGGGTTCAATTCCACCCTCGGCCATCTCTGGTGGAAAGTGCAGTACTTGCACCAGTACTCTGGTACCAAAATCTCAAAAAGACACATTACAGCTAGGGCTGCACGGCGGTCGAGTGGTTAGCACGCAGACCTCACAGCTAGGAGACCAGGGTTCAATTGCATCTCTGTGTGGAGTTTGCATGTTCTCCCCGTGCATGCGTGGGTTTTCTCCGGGTACTCCGGTTTCCTCCCACATTCCAAATCATTTCCTGCATTTATTTGTACCCAGCGTCATAAGCCTTTAGCTTCAGTGCTAATCCAAAGCAAAACCGGGCGGGGTAACAGGGTAGGGTAACAGTATGGGCGGGGCAAAATTATGTCAATTGTGTCTGGTGTGCACACAGCTTCAAGCTGTCATTTCAACATTAAACTTTGGTATCAAGGTGGGGGCCTCAAACTAGCGTCTCATGGGCTGCATTTGGCGCACGGGCCGCGAGTTTGAGACCCCTGGCCTACATAATGAAGGATAACAAAAACATGCTAGGTTAATTGGCCACTCCAAATTGTCCATAGGTATGAATGTGAGTGTGAATGGTTGTTTGTCTATATGTGCCCTGTGATTGGCTGGCCACCAGTCCCCGCCTCTCACCCAAAGACAGCTGGGATAGGCTCCAGCACCCCCGCGACCCTCGTGAGTAAAAGCGGTGAAAATGAATAAATGGATGAATGAATAACAGGGAGGTTCCTTATCGAAATAATGATGTGCTAAGATAAGAGGAGAAGGATTATTTCTGCTTTCTGAGTTTTTTTCCTTCCATTTTGACTGAACTCCTCGGATCTGTGCTGTGCTATCAAGTCTTCTCTTTTTTAGGGTTTCTTAACTTGCATATGTCGCTGCTTCATCCTGGTAGGTTGGTGTCTTTGTAATTATGGGCCTCTTATCTACGTCACCATGTTGGTCTCCCCCATCTACTATTTTCATCCTCCATCGCTATGCCTGCAACAGGAAAAGACGATATCGATATTGCGGATCATAGCTCATATGATACGAGTTTGCAAACTGTCATTCACTGAAAGGCAGAGTTTGAGTGTGTACTCACAAGGAAAAAGCGGAATAAGCAAGGCAGCCCAAATGTGGGCTTCGGCCAGCCAGTGAAAGAGTGTTTGTTTGAGTGTCCAGGAGTTGTAAAGTTAGATTTAATTATTCATGCGGAAACAGTAACATTGCTGCCCAAACTAACAAATGAAACTCCATCTTGCCAAGAAACTCACACAGGTCACAGCAGCCAATTACTTAATGAAAATGATCAGGTTTCTAATGCAGCCCTGGCTTAGGGCTCCGGATCCCTGAAGCTATAAAACAGAGTGGACCTCAGCTTTCTTCCAACGCTAAAGCACAGTGTGCCACCGCTGCAGTCTTTGGAGCCCTCACAGCCCCGTATGGCTGAGCCAGCTTTAGGAATTACTTAGTATGAGATGGCCGGTATGTGATATACAATGTGACAGCGTCATTACAATCATTTCTGCAAGCATATACACAGTAATGTCCTAAAGTGCAAGAAAATACATCAGCTTCACAATAAAATGTCCATGTGGACAGTCGTGATAGACGCATATGTTATACTTTATTATGTAGGCCAGGGGTCTCAAACTTGTGGCCTGCGGGCCAAATGCGGCCCGCGAGACGCTAGTTTGAGGCCCCCACCTTGATACCAAAGTTTAATGTTGAAATGACAGCTTAAAGCTGTGTGCACACCGGACACAATTAACATGATTTTGCCCCGCCCATACTGTTACCCTACTCTGTTACCCCACCCTGTTTTGCTTTGGATTAGCTTTGGATGATGCTGGGTACAAATAAATGCAGGAAATGATTTGGAATAAAAGGGAAAATAAACGTCAAGATAAAGCATCTCATCAAACATGTTGTTAAAGTTACCACGCTGCTCCCAGATGGAACTGAGTACGATGCTAACTTGCTAATTGGGTCAAATTATTACGTTTGTTCATGTTAAAGGTTAAATAACTGTTAATACTGTACATTTGAATCTGAAAAAAATAATTTCTCTACCAACTGTATGTGGTTTCTTACGTTTTTTCTCATTTGCTGTTTTATTATTATTTTACTTATTTAATACTGATTGATTGATTTATTGTCTTTATTCTTAATTTGTTTATTTATCTATTTTAATCTTATTTTGTGTATAGAAAAATAAAAATTAAGATATTTGAGAGCAGTGGAATGTTTTATCAGATATTTTGGTGTGGAAAACCGGAACCAAAGTACTGAAAAAGTGTAGGGGATAGCAGAAGCAAAAGCATTGAAGATAGTTTTTTTTTAATTGATTTTTTTTTTTTCCCAGTTTTTAATAAATGCGTTTTGGGGTTTTTTTGAAAACCTGATGCGGCCCGGCTTCACCCAGAACCTAGCTCCGGTGGCCCCCAGGTAAATTGAGTTGGAGACCCCTGATGTAGGCTGTATACACACACACCTGCATGCTTTATGTCGGAGTTACTACATGAGGTGAGTAACATATTCATCAAAGTCACTCTCAGTTAATACCACTGCAAAACTCAACCAACCAATCACAACTCAGCATTATTTGTAAAGATATTGCATTAATATATAAAAAGTAGGGATGTCCGATATTGGCTATTTTGCCGAAAACCGATATTGTCCAACTGTCAATTTCCGATACCGATATCAACCGATACCTAAATGTGTACATGACAAATCTCCTATGGTGGAATGAACGCATAGGTGTTGTACACAGCATACAAATCACACATCGATATCAAGCGATATCGCATTTTTGATAATTATCGGTACCGATAAATTGTACTGATTTGTACACATTCCTCCTGACTTTTACACACTTTATTCCTTTATATTTTTATACTGTTATGATTCTGTGAATCTGGTACCTTGTACATTATTATATATTTAATATTTTGTATTGTTGTTACAGTATTTTATTGTCCAGTACCTTGTATATTCCCATATATTTTATTTTTTGTATTGTTATACTGTCTTGCACTGCAAATGGAGCCAATCAACTAATTTAATAGTTGATTGGAATGCTCCAAAAGTGTTATCAAGAATAATTTTACAGCGGCGGTCTAGTGGTTAGCGCACAGACCTCACAGCTAGGAGACCAGGGTTCAATTCCACCCTCGGCCATCTCTGTGTGGAGTTTGCATGTTCTCCCCGTGCATGTGTGGGTTTTCTCCGGGTACTCCGGTTTCCTCCCACATTCAAAAAACATGCTAGGTTAATTGGCGACTCCAAATTGTCCATAGGTATGAATGTGAGTGTGAATGGTTGTTTGTCTATATGTGCCCTGTGATTGGCTTTACCCCGCCTCTCGCCCAAAGACAGCTGGGAGAGGCTCCAGCACTCCCCGCAACCCTCGTGAGGAAAAAGCGGTAGTGAATGAATGAATGAATGTTTCTGTGTGATTTCCAGCAATAAGCTTATAATAAGCAAACAAGGTATACAGTAGAGCCCCACTTTTTGCAGTGGTTAAATTCCGGGACCACCAGCATGTGACTTCTTCTCTCTCTCTCTTTCTCTCTCTTGTCATTTATGTTGACAATGTCAATGTCTTCTTGACATTCTTAAATTTCAGATCAACATTTGCAATAAAAGTTGTAATTACTAAATCCCAATCAGTTCCAGAACCCGCTGCCTTTGTTCACTCGGAAAGCATTTTCAATGTATAGGTACTCACCGCCAATGAACGATAATGATGACTGATGGTTGATGGAACAGATGGAATCAGAGTCACAGTCGAGCACTAATGCTAACTAATGCTACAACACACTTCCACGTCCCCCTCTGATGTGGCTAGCGGTAGTATGCTAGCTGTCAGAGAAGGCGCTTCTCCAAGGTGCGACTACATAATCCATAATGTCTGTTGTAATTCCTGTGATCACCTCCATGGGTTTCAATACATTTTATTGGATGTTTACTGTTTACTGAGGCTAATCCTGCTGAAGTCACACACACACACACACACACAGGGCGCTGCCTTCTTGCATTGACGTCATGTTGCTATGTCAAATCAGCGTGTTATGTACATGCTATGGACTTACTTTACAATCACGTATTTACTGTATGGATTTGTATGGACTTAGGGTGAATGAGATGGGATTTTTGTGCCTATTTTTTTGGAGGAGGGGGGGCTAATACATAACTTGGACCAAAAACCAATGAATTTGGCATCAATCAGGAATTAGTTCAAAAGGCTGTTCTATTTAGTCGCTGTGTTTAAAAAAAAAAACAGTCAAGCTATGAATAAAGACCCAAAACCGATACACCCCTTCAGCGTGCTTGTTGGATTGAAAATCTGAGCTTTGGCCCCACAGCAAATTGTGTTTATTTACTGACTTCCTGTGAATAATTTGAACTCCGCCTTGCAGTGACACAGACAACGTGTACCAGTTACTAAATAATATACACATCAGAAGTACTACTATTGGTGGTATATCCCGCCAGAAACTGTATGTTCTGCTAGAACCTGTTGATGGCCTGACTCCTTCAGCGCCTTGGACTGTGACAGTCCACTTTTACATGCCATGCAGCACTCACTTTAAATATTTCTACAGGGTAACACAAAACCAGGCTTATTCTTTTCAATTATTAAACACAGGATGCAAGGCACATGTGCTGGAGTCCATCTCATGTCAACCAACAAGTGGGTGTAGACGTTCTTGTTTTCAAACCAACGTGCTTCACTGATGCTGATATCGAATGCGTGGGCACATGTTTATGTTTGACGGGCCTGTGGTGACGTCGCAGTAAAAGTGATTTCTGACGACGCAGGGTGGTTCCAGCAACATTGACAAAGTGGATCCATTGGATCCGATCGAGCGTGTATTCAAACACATTTCCTTCATCTTCAGAGCCTCATTGCTACAAATATCCCCCCGGCCCATAAGTGATTGATCCGCTGCAACCTGTGCGCATAGCAGGCATGGACCCATCTTCAGTCGAAGGCGGCGTTTTGGCAGAAGTGTGACGTTTTAAGGCAGGTCCCGGTCAGAGCTACCAATGATACAAGTCGCTCCTATTCTGGCCGGGCTGGTCGCAATGAGCGGGTGTCGGAGCTGTACTCGGCAAAGGAGCAAGCACAGCGCGACACGGCGATCAAGGGGATGCGGCATCGGTACGCGGGAGCTGTCCATCAGCACCAGATCCCCCAAAAGCGAGCGAGTAGTAAGCAGAGCGGAGAGCCAGACGCGCCTGTTTTCAGCCTGCCGCCCCCGCCCTCTTCTCACCACCACCGAGACCGCACTTCGACCACCGACGCTCACCGCCAGAGCCTCCAGGAGCTCCCCTGTCTGAGCCAGCCCTCGCGGAGAGCGCTGCACGGCGGGGACACGCCACCTCCGGTGGGCTCCTGCGACACCGCCCGCAGACCCACGAACAGAGGCGGCGGCAGCGAAGCCAGCGCCGGGCAGCCGGCACACTCGCAGCAGGATCCCTGGGCCCCGGCCGGCTCTCAGCCTGTTTTTCCGAGCTGCCACTGCAGCTTTTCCACGCAGGAGGCGAACCATTCACAAAACCAGCACCATCGTGTCGATACTCTCCCACCGCAGCCCTCCCCACCTTTCCCCCCACCCATACCGCCGCCGCCGCCACCAGCCTCCTCCTCTCTTGTGTTTTCCCGGGAATCTAAAAGAGGGGAACGTCTGGGAAGGAGTGCCAATAATTACCAACAGGCGAGCATCGTGGAACGCTGCAGGGGAGGAGGAGGAGCAGGAGGGCAACGAGACCACAGGCAGTTGCAGCAGAAGCAGCAGCAGCAACACTGGCATCCGAGACTCCCACAGAGGGACTCCTCCCCTGAAGGGATCCGTGCAAACTCACAGAAAAGGAGCACTTTATCAGCTGGTGGATCGGCCGAGGCCAGCGGAAGAGCGTTCGAGCATCAGACACAGGAGCTGCAGCAGCAACAGATCCCGCAATTAAGAGCTCAGCAGCAGCTACTGGTGGGGAGCAGCTTGCCTATCAACTACTGCGCCAGCGGCTCTGGTGAGCTATGTAGGACTCACCAGGCTCCACTGCTGCAACAACAGCAGCAGCGGCAGCAGCAGCAGCAGCAGCAGCAGTGCACACCGGGACTCGTCCCCCAGCGGCCGCAGCACTGTGACCAAGACCGCAATAAGTGTGCGAGAACCCCCGCGCAAGGCGACCTGCAGGCGCAGCCGCACAGCGCAACGCCCCCGGCAACACAGCACGCGTACGCGGCAAAGTCGAGCGCGACTGGCGGCAGCGGCAACAGCAGCAGCAGCAGCAGCAGCGGCCGCAGCAAAGAGAGCCCCAACTACGGCTCCAGCTATCACCTGTGGCCGGAGAGCCCGCATAAAGGAGAGGAGAGGATACGCATCGACCTCCATAAGGTAGACCGCACACTCATGTGTCATGGAATACAAGCGTGTTGATGACACACAAACTGATCACACGCTTTTTTTTTTTTTTGACTCAATGACCACGCCTGTCATGTTATTTCATGGAGCACAGGCGGCTTTATGCGCGTCTGCTAGACGCTACATCACATAAAAAAGACGCGCTGTCGTGCATGCGATTTATATATCTCGTCAAACTGAGTCTCTGCGATGTCTCATTTGGTCACATAGGCGTGCGCGTGCACGCGGACACGCGCGCGCACACCTGTTCCATGTTGCGGTGTTGTTTTGGTAGACAGCCCACTGAAATATTCAAATGAGGCTCCCATGGCAGGTGATTCCGCAAACAAAGCGGCCTGTTGTTGTCCTCAGAAACGGGAAGCGTTTTTTCACGTTTAGACTCTGGACACTCAATGTCAGCTTTAATGTGCTCCGACCTGCACCTCGCCTTGTAGCAAAGACCGCCAACATTCCTCCAACTCACTTCACAGAGCAGCATATGTGCACATTGCAATTGTCTTAGAAGCTGCAGCATGCTGCACCGTGAGAAAGAGGGTACAGTCAAGGTATTTTCTGGCCCTTCTATTATTGTCTTTCAGAGCAAAGCAGGTCCTGATACAGTATGGATCCAAAACGTCAACGTCAAATGTCATAACAAGGTACAATGATGCATTTTTAAGCTAAGCGTGATGGATACGTTACACATGCGACATAAAAGATATGTTGAACCTCAGACGCTTTATTTGTCCAATTTGCAAACACACGGCAATGAATATGTCAGGAGGGCCACAGAGTTGCTTGGTTGAGAGATTCTAAATAACAACATGAATATAGACATCCTGAGTAAATTATGTCAGACAGGGGTCATAAAATAAATCCTAGCAGGGCATTAAATCACAGGTTGAGTGAAAGTGGGCTAGGTATATTGCCAAGCTCTTTTCACTATTGTTGTTAGCACACTATGTAGCTATGCTGGACCATATTTTTTGCAAACCATTAAGAAAAAGCTGAGATATAGGAAGTTTTAAACATTATATTTTGAGTGTAAACAAGAAACAGACTTGACTAAACGTTACAAAATTTCGTATATGAGAACACTGGTTGGGGGGCGGCACGGCGGTAGAGTGGTTAGTGAGGAGACCAGGGTTCAATTCCACCCTCGGCCATCTCTGTGTGGAGTTTGCATGTTCTCCCCGTGCATGCGTGGGTTTTCTCCGGGTACTCCGGTTTCCTCCCACATTCCAAAAACATGCTAGGTTAATTGGCCACTCCAAATTGTCCATAGGTATGAATGTGAGTGCGAATGGTTGTTTGTCTATATGTGCCCTGTGATTGGCTGCCCACCAGTCCGAAGACAGCTGGGATAGGCTCCAGCACCCCTGTGACCTTTGTGAGGAAAAAGCGGTAGAAAATGAATATATGAATGAATGAAGAACACTGGTTGGGTCAATCTTGCAGGATGTTGCTGTTGCTGTTGAAATGTGATTGTAATGTTAGCATAGTAGCTTGCTGGTGCTGCTAAAGTTGGTGTCCCCCCCATCCCACTCCTTAAATTATTGTATGTGATATATGGCATCTATTATGTTAGACAAGTGCACAGTTACATTTATTGTGGTTAATTGTTTGTAAAAAAATATGCCTTTTAACATCATTGGACTAAATAACACTCAAATAGTCACTTTTACACTCGTATTACCCAATATAGTGGACATGATAATAGAATATAAGACATAAATAACATACTGGTGCTATCAACAATCACACGGGAGCTGCTGTCGGCCGCAACTCATTTACTCATTTACACTCTCCAACAAAGACGCTACTCTCCACACTGCTATTCGCTAAAACAATCAGTGCTAACTGACATCAGGCTCCTTAAAGGAACACACAAATAACAGCTCTTACACCACATTTGTATTTTCATTCGTTTACCCACTTTTATACATGAAAATGCTTAATTTAGGCAAGGAATTTGATTAAATGTGCATATTTTTGGACTAATAAAATGTAAGTGATAGCATGAAGCCATCAACTGTGAAGTGACGAGAGACAACTGAATATGTAAAAAGTGGATCTTTAACGACGATGTTGCAGATGTTGTGGACAAAGGCAGCATTTATCATGATTACATTGGAACAAATTCTAGCAAGACTACATTTCACAAAATAGGATCAACTGGCTGACATTGGGAGTGACCAGGATGGATAGGATCAGGAAGGAGTACATCAGAGGGACATTACATGTTATAGAGGCCTTGGAGATAAAGTCAGTTATCGGCCAGACTGAGATGGTTGGGACATGTCCAGAGGAGAGATAGGGAATATATTGGTAGAAGGATGCTGCCAGGTAGGAGGCGTAGAGGAAGAGCAAAGAGGAGGTTTATGGATGTAGTGAAGGAGGACATTGAGGAGGACAAGAGATTGATTTGCTGTGGCAACCCCTGAAAGGAAAAGCCTCAGAAAGATAATTGATTTATTCCTTCAGGTTCATCCACTTATGTATTTAACTACATGGGTAAATTTCCAAAATGAAAGTTACTACATTGTGGTAGTCTACCAGCATGCATTTCTAGTTCATATTAGCATTTTAGCGGTTCATCTTTACCTTGGAGCAACAGCATTAAAAGTGGCGCCCCTCAGCAGGTGTTCAAGGTGCCGGTGAGGTTAAGTTTTTACATGACAAGAGAGTAGAGACAAGAACAGAAGGGAGCATCCAAATAAGTGCATCCGACTCCTTTTTAAGATGCTGCAGCTGTTTTCAGGGCCTGAGCTGGCACCGCGAACAAAAGGTGGAACACAGAACCACCTTGACACGACTGTTCTGAACTTGGCTTGATTTTAGAGCATCAGCAAGAATTCTGGAATGACTAAATTGTTATCGTCATGTCGTTTTAGTTTGACGTCTGAAGTAGGAAGTGTGTTGTCAATACTATTTGTTGTTGTTTGTAGGATTATGCAAATTCATATCAACAAAAAGTTATTAAGGATTGCATGAAAACGAGGTAGGCCTATCCCAGTTGTCTTTGGGCAAGAGGCGGGGTACACCCTGGACTGGTGGCCAGCCAATCACAGGGCACATATAGACAAACAACCATTCACACTCACATTCATACCTATGGACAATTTGGAGTGGCCAATTAACCTAGCATGTTTTTGGAATGTGGGAGGAAACCGGAGAACCCGGAGAAAACCCACACATGCACAGGGAGAACATGCTAACTCCACACAGAGATGGCAGAGGGTGGAATTGAACCCCAGTCTCCTAGCTGTGAGGTCTGCGCGCTAACTACTCGACCGCCATGCCGCCCCCATTCTATTGTTTTCAAATATAATAATCAATAAGTCATTATTGTTTTGTGGTTGACTATGCCTATTATTTGATGTATTTTGGGCCTAAGTGAAGCATTTTCAAGCGTTCATTTGACTAAATGAACTAAAATACAAATATGAAACATTCTGAAAACTCATTGAAACATGTAAGTCTATATTATCCTTTATTCTCTACTACTATGTCTACTATATTGGGTAATATGAGTGTAAAGGTGACTATAGGGGTGTTAGTTCATGTCTAGAGGGCTCTAATAGTGTTGTAGGCTGTACACGGCTGTACAAGGTCTTCAATTAATTTTCCAATGCTATAACTACAAAAAAGAATATTCCGCTTGTAAATAAGGAAATTCGCTTATCGCAGTCCATTTAACTACAATAAACGAGGGACGTTTAACGTTGGCTTTGAGTGGGGTTTGCACTCCATTTCACTCCAGTCTGTGACTCACTGTCATGTGACCAAGAATGGGAGAAATATCCATCGCTAATCTTGAACCAGTATACTTTCTTCTTCTTCTTTTTCTTTGGGCTTTTCCTTCAGGGGTCGCTACAGCAAATCAATCTCCTCCATCCAACCCTGTCTTCTGCATCTGTCTCTCTCACACCAACTACCCTCATGTCCTCCTTCACTACATCCATAAACCTAAACTCTCTCAACGCAGCACCCTTCTACCAATATCTTCACTATCTCTCCTCTGGACATCTTCTCTGGACCCAACCATCTCAGTCTGGCCTCTCTGACTTCATCTCCAAGGCCTCTAACATATAATGTCCCTCTGATGTACTCATTCCTGATCCTATCCATCCTGGTCACTCCCAACGAGAACCTCAGCATCCTTATCTCTGCTACCTCCAGTTCTGCTTCCTGTCTTTTCCTCAGTGGCACTGTCTTTAGACCAGGGGTCTCAAACTCAATTTACCTGGGGTCCACTGGAGCTAGGGTCTGGGCAAGGCTGGGCCGCATCAGGTTTAAAAAAAAAAAGGGTCTTGAGACACATGCTAACTCGCAAACTAGAGAGCTAGCGACCTAAACGGTAGCCTTCCAATTATTTCTTTTAAACTTAAATAGCCAAAAACTTACCACTTCCACACGGATAGGGAGGATAACTATTAACAGTTATTTAACCTTTAACATGAACATTAATCAAAGGTAATAATATTTTCTGGGTACATGATACCATACAGCATCCATATCAAACTTGCGCGGGCCGCACTAACATTAAACTTTCATATCAAGGCGGGGGCCTCAAACTAGTGTCCTGCGGGCCACATTTGGCCCGCGGGCCACGTGTTTGAGACCACTGTTCTAGACCAAACCCCACAGTTTTGTATACCTTTCCCTTCAGTTTCCAACCAGTATAGTTTGAAATGTGCAATTGTTTTCACTATTGTTTATTTTATGCATATTCAAGTAAAGACTGTATTCTTTCACAACATTGTCCGAGATGTCAAAATGTAGCAGCTCACAATAACAGTATTCCAAAAGTGTAGCCAAGTGAATTCTGGCATATCACTGACAAGAACACGATTCATTCTCCCCTTTGCCAAATATTCAGAAATTCAACTTGTAACCCAAACACCGCACTCATGCATATGACACGTTCTCTGAACCTGCTGACTAAAAACCTGACAGGGGAGTCGAAATTTAAATTTGAGGTGCACTCAAAAAGCAATGCCACATCATAAAAAAAACATGTAAAAAGCACAATAGTACCTCAATAATGCATCAATTACTACCATGGAACTTCAAAATATATAGTATAAAGAATAGATGAGCCTTGTAAAATCTCTGCAGGTTCAGGGAATGTGTCATATACACAGTGATTGCACAACTATTGCGTAATGTGGAAACGTCCCATTACGAGTTCTGCCAAAGTAGTCGACCTTTTCCACTGACGACAATCACCCAAGTATTCCGACAAAATGGAATTATCCATCTGAAGATATTTCAAGGATCACCGTTACATCTTACGGACGTGATCTTAATGAGGCAAGCCCCCTACCTGCCCCAGCAGCCACTGTTTGAAATCCCGTAAACAAAACACTTGTGACAGAACAAGCCTGATAAAGTGTATACGATTACAGTATTCCACAGCACACCCTGAAACTTAATAGCTATCCCACTGAACCGGCGGGGGGTAGCGCGATATTGTGTCCTGCCTCAATAACATTGTGCTTTGAAAGATGCATTACTGCGTCCATTGTGATAGGCTGTGTAAGTACTCTAATGCCTGCCACTTACTGCTATGGAGATATCCCCTGCAGGGACACTGAAGTCCACCAACACTGGTGGATTTGTTCGCATCGAGCAAGGCTTATTTTTGATCGTGCACAAGTCTTATTTAGCAAAATTCAACATACACAAGGTTTTTTCGGATGTCTATCGTGAACAACATACGTACGTTTTTAACATTTTTGATATTTTTTTTATATTATTCACATTAAACTGTTAAATGTTGAAGGAAAACATAAACAATGAAGATCAATATGAATGACTATTATAGGTGCAAAATCCCCATTGCCATAGGATTCACAAGAAAATGAATGATCAGTTGAGTGATTGTTGCTCAGTCATTGACTGGCAACCAATCCTCGCCAAAAGTCAGCTGGCATAGGCTCCAGCTACCCCACTGTCTCTAAACAGGATGCGTGCTACAAAATGAAAGAATGAATCATCACCCTGATACATTTTATGGGATTCCATTATGAAATAGGAGAATCTGTCTCTAAATGTTCTCAACTCCTGTTTCCATGTCAGTCTTTTAAAAAGCAAAAAAAAAAACCTAAACTCTCTCAACTGAACATCTTCTCTGGACCCAACCATCTCAGTCTGGCCTCTCTGACTTTATCTCCAAGGCCTCTAACATGTAATGTCCCTCTGATGTACTCGTTCCTGATCCTATCCATCCTGGTCACTCCCAATGAGAACCTCAGCATCCTCATCTCTGGTACCTCCAGTTCTGCTTCCTATCTTTTCCTCAGTGGCACTGTCTCTTGACCAAACAACATGGCTGGTCTCCCCACAGTTTTGTTTACCTGTCCCTTCAGTTTCCAACCAGTATAGTTTGAAATGTGCAACTGTTTTCACTATTGTTTATTTTATGCATATTCAAGTAAAGACTGTATTCTTTCACAACATTGTCCGAGATGTCAAAATGTAGCAGCTCACAATAACAGTATTCCAAAAGTGTAGCCAAGTTTATATTATTCACATTAAACTGTTAAATGTTGAAGGAAAACATAAACAATGAAGATCAATATGAATTACTGTTAAAGGTGCAAAATCCCCATTGCCATAGGATTCACAAGAAAATGAATGATCAGTTCAGTGATTGTTGCTCAGTCAAAAGTCAGCTGGCATAGGCTCCAGCTACCCCACTGTCTCTAAACAGGATGCGTGCTACAAAATGAAAGAATGAATCATCAGCCTGGTACATTTTATGGGATTCCATTATGAAATAGGAGAATCTGTCTCTGAATGTTCTCAACTCCTGTTTCCATGTTTCTTTTAAAAAGCAAAAATAAACATCACTGATGTTGGGTTGTTGTTCCTTAGACTGTAAAGGAGTTGAAACAGTTCCAATTTACCGAATTCTTAATGATCTATGAAGACATTTTTGAACCATGGAATGTTTAGTTTTGACATATTACAAAATATGAATGAGGTCTGTCATGATGCACCAATGGTCTGCCATCAGTACAAACTGATAACGACACACTTCCAGCCAGTAACTGACTATTTTATCCTATGGAGTTCTCTCTACTAAGTCATGAAACTGCACAACCGTATTGCCAAACGTGTGTTTGGTTGTTGTTGTCGCGTGTCTGTAGGTGTGTCAAAAGCAACCTGAGGTTGTGTGAGAATGAACGGTTCACAGAAGGCCGGAAAGCTATCAGAGCAACACTGCTGCCAAGCTGCAGTCGGGTAACATGCTTACAATCACCTGTATGATGTGGGCCAGGTCAGCACGCCGTATAACTGTGTCACTTGCAAACGTCTTAATGCTGTCGGGAAGATTTACGGCGGTTGTGCTCAGCGTGGAAGCGTATGGAAGCTTTTACGATAAGAATGTGGATTTCATGTACAGTTACCACAGCGCTGAGTAGGTCGAAGAACACTAATTTAGATCACGAGCTAATTGACACCGACTTTCTGCATATGAATAATATATGGTGTTTTCAATCAGGACTAATCATTCAGAAGTTAAAAGGTACCTATTATGCTCATTTTTGACCCTTTGTATTGAGTTGTGGACCCCTATAGAGCAGAGAGCTTTCTCGACCTTCCAGAATCTGCACCTGTTCCAGTTGTTTGCTTGGATTTCTCCTGCCAAAACAATCTGTTTTAATTTATTCCACCCACTGCTCGCCTCCAGGCACGCCCATTCCGCTGTGATTGGGCACACTCGCAATCGCGCTTGAGGACTTCCGGACAGCTGCCGAACCCCACTTTCTAATTTTGTTGGTGTAGGAGTTGATAATAAAGGGCGTTTTCTGTGTTGGATCCCCAATCTGATCTGGAAATAGAGACTGAACATTTTTTGGAAAATTAATAAACCCTTTGGAGAGCTACTTGAAAAGTTGAGTGCATCCCATAATCAGTTCCCAGTTCCACATGTCCAAAAGGAGTAGGAAGAAGCAAAGCTTATTCAATCCTACCCCTCCATATGGTACTTTTACAATCAGTAACTGTCAAATTTGTTCACTTCCTGCTTTCCATAATACAGTTTAAGTTTTTTTTATTTTTATTTATTTTTTTTAATAATGCACTGGTACAAGGTGATATGACCATACAATGACATAATGGGTACCATAGTAACTGTCAAAAAGTGTTTAGGAGATACTGGTAGCTCAAGAGCTACTGGTTGGAGACCACTGACTTATCGTGTATGAACTCAAAAAGTGGTAATGTAGGTCTCGGTAGTGGAAATGTAGTCATTACACATTTCTTGTGGGACTACCCGTGTTTAAAAAACTCGGGTAGACCCGAAAAGGCAGAAAAAAGCTCTTAGCAACTCCAGACATTAGTGAGCTTGTAATTAGCATGCATGCAGGCACCACTCACAATGCTGTCAAAGTTAACGCTTTAGTAAGGCATTCAGAGAAAATTTGCACTATTTTTTGACACATAATTTACATCCTTTTTGACCCTCAACCCACACTGTAGTTTTAGGAAACACAGCGGTGGATGCGGAGCCCCAAGCGGGAACAAATACTTATCAGAACTAGACAAAGACAAGGATATTTTGAATGGTAATTTTAGCTTCAAAGCCTCGGCAGATGGCTCTCTCGACAAGGCCAAAGTTATTTGCATCTGTTGTCGCCGTGAGTTGAGTTGTCATGGAGCATGTCACTTCTCAAATGCCAGGTAGAAGAGAGAAGTTATTTTTTATTGTCATTTATACAATGACACCATTTTTAGATGCAAGCTGAGCTCAGATATACAACTTTGGGCTCTGACTGAAGATGGAAACGGATGTGTCTTTACATTGGCTTTGAAATAAAGCTGAGCTGATGTATATTGTTAAGGCCGAGAGCAATTGACGTCAACGGATGCCATTGTTGCCTCGAAGACAGATGCCTGGAGAAACATCATGTAGATTGCAACTTTCTCTATCGCCTCTCTATGTGTTGTTACAGGGCCTCCCTTTGTTTGACGCTCATTAGCTGCGTGTGTTTCCACTGACTTTTGCATTTGTGGCTGCAAGGACGGCCAACACCTTGAAAGTAAACACACGGCCCTAAACAATTAAATGCCAGGCAAGGGGCAGATCCTAGTTCACATCCTCTGTATGTGACGGAGGACCGCTGGAGATAACTGATAACAATTGTATGAAAAGAGGGAGCCGCGTTGTGTGCCCCCTCAGTTTGGGCTTCAGCTGGCACCGCACACACAAACACAGTAAGTACGAACATGAAGCTGTTTTAAGAATTGACTGCTGTTTTTTAAATGTATTTTTTGTCCTTAAGTGCTATGCTGGGCTCCTGCTCTGAAATAGACGTGTTACCATGTGTGTTGCTATGGAGAGATCAGCCTGGTGTTGTGTAGTCGCCTCTCTCGGGGGTATTGAGTTTGGTCAAGCGTTTGTGCAAGAACAAGATTATGTTTTGGGTTTACGAGTCATTTCTCGCCTGCTTTTAACGCAGACACATGCTTTGCACACATGTAGATGTCAGTCACGCGCACACCCTACACAAAAAAGACTGCTACGACGGCCAGTGTTCAAATGGAGTTCATTCGCTTTGCGTTTCATTTGAGTGAGCCGGCACAAGGAGAGGTGTATTGAATTACTTGCAGTCCAGTTGAATACAAAGAGTGGAAAGAAAAGCGTGTTCGGGGTTTCCTCAGTCGCCATGAGCCTCTCTGCTTACTCACCGCCTGCTACACGGGGAGAGTCACACAGCATGGCACATGTTTCTTGTATCGCTGCCACTTTTACAACGCGCATACAGTATATTTTTACTCGGTGGCACGGCCTCTTTGCTTAATAAATGACCGCAATTCATTTATATGGTAATTCCTGAGAGATGCTGGCCAAGGAATGCCAGGCATATAATGTATCACCGCAGTGCATATGCTTTATGGCTAATTAGCTTATTGATCCGAGGTTGTTCCTGCATTAGGGCATGATCACAACACAAAAACAGTATGTGAGTGTGAGTTATGCAGCTGGAAGCAGATATTTGTCACTGCATGTGATGCAGGGACATGGTGAGATTCAGCTGTACATTGATTGCTTTGCGTGTGTGTGTGTGTGTGTGTGTGTGTGTGTGCAAGACGGTGCAGGTGTGTGTGTGTGTTTTCTGAAATTGCTGCTGTGCAAGCTCATTGAGTCATTTCAATATTGTCTACTGGTTATTTGTGAATGTTTGCCAGGCGCAGCATTCGGTGGGAGTGCACAAAGCAGCCATGAGAAATGTGTGATTTCGTCATATATTCATCACACCATCGACTAACATGTTGCTAGCTCTGGAAGATGCACATTTGGAAAGCCGACCCTGCTATTGTGGAACTGTGTTTGCTTTGTGAGGTGGGGCGTGCGTGCTGTGTGTGTGTGCGTTTGTGTGTGTGTTTGTGTGTGTGTGTGCGTTTTACAGTATATTCATCACATCCTCCCTTTTCTGCCAGTGTACACTTATTGGAAACGCTCTCTTTCATCATCAGGTCTTTACACCCCCAGGTCAGAGTTTGACTGCACATCCCTTGAGCTGCTGCACGACTTAATTTAGAGCACATGACACACAACTGTTCCCCAGTAAAACCCAATCACATCCTCCTCTGGCCACTGTTAAATATTCAAAGCTGATCCGCATCTTGTCACACCCGTTTTGCCTTTAAAGAAAACAGCAAGGATTGTATTTGTTATGTTTATACCAACAAAAACCTTTGAATGTCACCGTTCAGAGGCTTGTGTATCATATATATATATATATATATATATATATATATATATATATATATATATATATATGTTTAAATATGCAAAACAGTGCGCAACAGTTGTCTGTTGCCAGCCATAGTGGCTCCTTTCCAACATACAAGCTTTATAAAAGGAAGATGAGGCTTATTGATTCATGAATTTAAGAAAATCTGGATAAAATGTGGATAAATCAGAAGTGCATAGAGGAGCACGGAAGCGAAAGATTTGTTTCATGTAGATTATTCCGATGTACCGTAGCTGCTTTTAGTGGGAGGATAGTTTTGGCGTAATTTAATTATGTGAATGATCAATGATCAGGGGCGGCACGGCGGTCGAGTGGTTAGCGCGCAGACCTCACAGCGAGGCGACCAGGGTTCAATTCCACCCTCTGCCATCTCTGTGTGGAGTTTGCATGTTCTCCCCGTGCATGTTCTCCAGGTACTCCGGTTTCTTCCCACATTCCAAAAAGGATAATTGGTATGAATGTGAGTGTGAATGGTTGTTTGTCTATATGTGCCCTGTGATTGGCTGGCCACCAGTCCAGGGTGTACCCCGCCTCTCGCGCAAAGACAGCTGGGATAGGCTCCAGCACCCTCGCGACCCTCGTGAGGAAAAAGCGGTGGAAAATGAATGAATCAATGATTAGCATGTCCTTGTGTTAGTACAGCGTTAGCGTTTTTTTAGTACATTGCTTGTTTTTTTCAACAGCAAAACACATTCAAACACATGAGGGAGGGGGGCACAGCATCAGGGCACAGCATATTACTGTTTGGACATTGTATCCAAGCTTAAAGGGGAACTACACCTTTTTGGGAATTTTGCTCATTGTTCACAATCCTTTCCATTTTCTGTGCATTATAACATAAGAAAACGAGTTAATATGAGCTAGCTTACAATGATGTCATTGGGATACACCTATTTCGACTATGAAGCCCTCTAAAAAAAACTCTTACAACATTGCATGGTTTGATATCCATGCTGTGATCATTCATTAACACGTACACTGATGATAACATGTAATAGTTGCAGTATCTTGCCGTATTTTGATGATTTCAAACACTACCAAAACATATTTTCGAGGCGTACTGATACACATACTTATGCTAGTTCTGTAAACAACAACAGCAGCGACAACACCTAAGATGTCCGCTCCCCATGGGATGGCTGTATCTTCCAGCACAAGACGTGTACTCCAGTTCTCAGGTAAAAAACAGCAACCGAGCAGCTTGTTGAGTCTTTGTAGCAAAATTGAGAACTAGGTAGCCACTCGTCCATCTGTGAATGATGCTGAGACTAGCAATTAGCAAAGCGTCGTGTTAGTCACTGGGATAAAAATAGTTTTTCATGTTAGCTGCTACAATAATAATATTGCTGTAGCTTGGTTAATACACAAGTCAGTTATGTAAATGGAACACTGTTTTTTTTATTTTTTTTGCGTCAAAATAGGTATTTCCCATGACGCTTGTTGCTAGCTAGCTCATATTAACATTTTTTCTTGCGTTAGATTGCAAGGAAAAGGGAAAGAAATATGTTTCACATAAGGATTGTGAATGAATGGAAAATTGCCCCCAAAAAGTGCACTTCCCCTTCATTTGCAAAACACATGTTGAGAAAATATTATTTGTCGCTGAAATACATCAACATAAAGGAATTGGGGCAAAGTTGTTTAACTTTATCAGAGCCCTCTAGACATGCACTAACACCCCTATAGTCACCACTGTGCACTGTTGATTTAGTCTCCGCTATGCAAACTCAGGTAATCCCTCGTTTATCGCGGTTAATTAGTTCCAAACCCCACAGTGATATGTGAATTTCCGCAAAGTAGGATTCCTCTTATATAAACAATATTTTTCAAGCATATTTTTAAAGCATAGAAAACCTGTTCACGACCTTCTAAATACGTTGTTTAACTTTATTAGAGCCCTCCAGACATGAACTAACACCCCTATAGTCACCACTGTGCACTGTTGATTTAGTCTCCACTATGCAAACTCAGGTAGTCCCTCGTTTATCACGGTTAATTGATTCCAAACCCCACAGTGATATGTGAATTTTCGCAAAGTAAGATTCCTCTTATAGAAACAATATTTTTCAAGCATAGAAAACCTGTTCACGACCTCCTAAATACATTGTTTAACTTTATTAGAGCCCTCTAGACATGAACTAACACCCCTATAGTCACCATTATTCTCATAATGCTCAATATAGTAGATATAATAAAAAATAAATAATTGCTTCTGTGTGTTGTTTTTGATGACTGCTATCTAAATCTTCTTCCTCTCTAATGTTTTTTTTTTTAATTGGACGCTTATAGAATATTCCACTCATGATTGCATCGCCATAAGAATTTGGGGCGTAATTGATCACCCAAAGTCAGCTGGGATAGACTCCAGCACAACCCCACGACCATCATGAGGATACGCAATATAGAAAACGGAGAGATGGATTTTGCACAGTACTCTTCTATGACCAGAAGTAAAAAAAATATTTCTATATTCAAATTGTGACTCAACATGATTACGGCTCAATTCCAATCTAAAAGTAAAAAAATATTTCTATATTCAAATTGTGACTCAACATGATTACGGCTCAATTCCAATCTAAAAATATTCCGATTATGGACAATGTGAATGTTCCTCTCTGTCTGTCTCCCTGTGGTTGACTGGTTTCTATGGTGTTTGTCTCCCTGCGTGCTGCAGTTCCCATACAGCTGCTCCAGCCTCCATTATCAGCCTCCCTCCGACTGTTAACCCATTAATGGGCCAGCGCTCTGCACACTTCCCCCTTTGTCACTGGCATTTTCTCTTTAACCCTTTCACAAACAACTCAGCCACCCATCTGTGCCTGCTTTTTCATCGAGAGTCTCTGCTTCCTTTCTTTTCTTTTCCATAGGAAGCCATTTACACTAAAGGGCCCCGGGGGCCGTAACTGCAGCTCTCCATAACAAAAGAAATCCTGTAGCTTGGGGCCATTAGTCCAATTTTCAGAACTTTTATCATGTGGGCTGTAAGAAAGCTTAGGGGTCAGTTGACTGTTGTATACAGTACACTGCAGTACACTGCAGTACACTGTATTGCTTCTCCAAAGATTACTTCCGGTACAGTAAAGTACAAAACGTCTCTGTGTGTGTGGCAAATATGCTGCTTTTTTATTTTTTTTCCAACCGGCTTTTGCCCAAAAGAAAGGGGTGGTTGAGACAAGATAAGGTTATTCAATTAGTGTGACTCTATGGAAGATGGCTGCAGCAGACATTGACACACATGGAAATAGTTCTCTCTGTGAAAAAAAAAACTGGTATCTACTCATTTCATATTGTCAGTTTTAGTCATTTTCCCATCGGAATGTCACATGTTTAACATCTCATATTTTCATTCAGTGTGGTTTCATCTACATAGAGAAAAGCAAATGGTTGATAAGTTAAATACAGGGTATAATAATTCATGGTTTTCAAACATTAATGACATTTATGATTTGACTGAAAGTGATTTTAGTAGGTTTTTTTGTCACTATAATTTGCAAGAAATGATATAGTGGCAGATATTTTTGTTCCCGGGCTCTTATGGTTATGAAGTGTAAAGTACAAAACGATAAACGTTCATTAGCTGACAGACAGACTGATACAGCCCAGAGATGCTCGATATCGGCTTCCTTCCATTAGACCAGGGATCTCAAACATGCGGGCGAAATGTGGCCCGCAGGACACTAGTTTGAGGCCCCCGCCTTGATATGAAAGTTTAATGTTAGTGCGGCCCGTGCAAGTTTGATATGGATGCTGTATGGTATCATGTACCCAGAAAAAATTATTACGTTCGATTAATGTTCATGTTAAAGGTTAAATAACTGTTAATAGTTATCCTCCCTATCCGTGTGGAAGTGGTACGTTTTTGGCTATTTAAGTTTAAAGGAAATAACTTGAAGGCTACCGTTTAGGTCACTAGCTCTCTAGTTTGCGAGTTAGCATGTGTCTCAAGACCCTGCAGTTGCGCAATATGTTGTAAATAAAAAGAGTATAAATGTGACTATAGTCGTGTTTTGTCATGTCTACAGGGCTCTAATAATGCTTTGTTCATTTTAATCTGAAAAAAATAATTTGTCTACCCACCAACTATATGTGGTTTCTTAAGTTTTCATTATTTGCCGTTTTATTATTATTATTATATTTATTTATTACTGATTGATTGATTTTCTTTATTCTTGATTTGTTTATTTGTCATCTTATTTTGTGTAGAAAAATAAAAAGTAAGATATTTGAGAACAGTGGAATGTTTTATCAGAGCTTTTATTGTAGAAAATCGGAACCAAAGCACTGAAAAATTTATATTTTTCTGTTTTTAATAAATGTGTTTTTTTTTTGTTTTGGAAAACCCCTGTTTGAGACCCCTGCATTAGACCAATGACCAATGTCATGTAATGAACACATCTTGTCATGTTTAGTGAGCAGTCAAAAACTAGCTGTGAGTCGTGTATTCCTATAGAGCAGCTACACACAAGAACCAGCACACAAAGCTGTATAGTCCTTCCAGAATCAGCACCTATTCAGATGTATTTCTTTGCATTTCGTGGGTCTCGCAAAAACGGTCTGTTTTCATTTACGCCGCCAGGCACGCCTACTCTGCTGTGGTTGGTCACACTCGTGCTAGCCGGCGAACGGTATAGGAGTTGATAATAAACGTCGATGTATCTTTTTAAAATGTCTGCTTTTAACACACAGCCGTATGTGTTGGATCCCAAATCCGATCCAGAAGTAGAGACTAGGCAGTATGACGTTTCTCAAGAAAAGCAGTAGCTAGAAAAGTAGCTTTAGCATTTAGCAAGTAATGTTGGAAGGTTGGCTAGTCCAGCTGCATACTGCTAATTATCATAGCATTGAGTCTCTGTTGAGCACAATGTGTTATTAGGCCTCACAATAACACATTCCCAAAGGGAATGTCTGCGTCCTTCTTCTCTGCGGAGGATTTGTTGTGTTTTTAGGAACTTTTTAATCTCTAATTGAAAGTCAAGAGAGCAAATGACTGTAAGCTAGAGAGGCTGAGACACGGAATATCTTGTTCCATTTTAATATAATACATACAGTACTGGTAGCAACAAAACAATATGAAGACTAAACCTTATAATGTGCTTTGTGATTGACTGGCGACCTGTCCAGGCTCGACATCTTGCCCATAGCTGCTATATCTTACAGTGGTATGAAAAAGTATCTGAACCTTTTGGAATTTCTCACATTTCTGCATAAAATCACCATCAAATGTGATCTGATCTTTGTCAAAATCACACAGATGAAAAGACAGTGTCTGCTTGAACTAAAACCACCCAAACATTTATAGGTTTTCATATTTTAATGAGGATAGCATGCAAACAATGACAGAAGTGGGAGGAATAAGTAACTGAACCATCACGCCCAGCTGCATACTGGCCCATGTTCACAAAAAACAGTCCAGTGTAAAATGCCGTTGAGAGATTAAAAAGCATTTCTTTTGCTGGTGGGGAATCAGGAACTCCTGTACGAGCCATTGCTGCCAAGTAAACAGAGGAGCAGAGCTTGGGGGAGGGGAGAGAGCTTCGTTGGCTTACAGCCATTCCCATATAAGGAAGTCTGCCCCTCTGTGACATCATAAAGGAGCAGTTTTACCACGCCTTTTGAAACCGAGCGTTTTGAGCCATCCCAAACTTCTTTCAGGGCTCAATGTCCAAATGCACAAACCTCATTATCTGAAACTTTGGCATAACACGAGAATACAACATTCTAACTACATTTATAGGTCAGAAAAGTGGAAAAAGCATAATAGGTCCCCTTTACACATTTTTTGCACTGTGGGCAGGATCAACAAGGCATTGTCGGACATCCCTAGTTCCAATATTTTATGACCTCCGCCATGCACAAAAGAGATGAGGGTGAAAGGTATTGCTTTGATCACAGTTGGCAATACCACGCTCACTGTCATGACCACTGACAGCTATAGACGTGGACACAAGGATTCCATAGGTCGAACAGCAATATATTTGTTCAGGGATTCGCTGGCATCGATTAGCCTGCGTCAAGCTGTCAAACTGAATCCATGAGGTGTTACAAACTACTTTTGATTCTCGTGACACAGCACACGTAGCGGTTGCGTAGTCCGCCGATCGATTTTTGAACGGAATTTATCGGCATATGCTGATCACAAGTTTTTTTTACAGAAATCTGCCAATATTAATCGGTTCTCCATCAATCAGAGCATCCACGCAGAAAAGCTGAAAATTGTCGTTTCCTTTTGGCTCTCTTTTGGATATTTGTCTTTCTGAAAGTCTGTCAGAAAGTCGAGAGTTTGTTATTTTGGCATTGCATCATTTTTGTTACTGGCCTGGCTAAATGCCTCACACTTCATTTAGTGTTTGATTCTCAGACAATGTATTCAATTTGAGGTATTGAATGCAGCCATGCTAGTAGCAAGCAAGCAAGCTTTAAAATGGTCATTTTGCAGACATTGCAAGCGGCTGCGGAAGTACATCCACACAGCTAACATGGCTTTGTTTACTTTCTGGCATGCTGCAAAAGCAAAGCGCTTTTTGGCAGATGACGTAAAATCAGGTGAAAAAAATCAATGAAAACAAAGGGAAAATGGTCAAGGTTTTTCTTTCTACTTTTTATAAGCCCGTATTCAATAACATTACTGTTGAAGTTATTAAGTTTCTTTTGATTCACGTATGCCAGAATGCCAAGAAGTAATAACTTTATCTCTCATGTGCTCCAGTTGGCTCCTGTCATCCTTATCCTAAATCTCAAGCAGAACGTTTCCAGGCAACTCTCAAGTCAATCTTTACTGAGTTTGTTGTGCTATTGATCCATTCTGTGCTATAGTTTGGCATGGCTTCTCTCTATGCTATTGATTGGAAAAAAAGAAACTCCCTCTGCTTGAATTCATTCCAGTCTTGTTTTCAAATAACATAGAGTCCCTTTACCATAGCAACAGAATGTGACACAAGGTGGCGTTCATGCATTTATGTTGTTTTTGGTTTATGTTTGGGGGATTAACAAAGCATAAGAGCTATAGACTGTGAGGTGGTAGCGGCGGCTGTGTAGCGCTCAAGGGTGATAATCTCTGTGGTCATCAAGGTCCTGCTGGGATGTCAAATAGTTGCCAAGGGAGCAGTCAACTCGTGAATACGGTTCTGTCTGATGGATTCACAAAAAGACAAAGCTGCATTTTAATCTCGTTTTGGAACGGGACTGGTTGGCATTAGTGGAAATGGAAGTTTGATACGTTAGATATGTTATTATTTGGCAACTCTCTCTAATCCAGTGATTTTCAACCACTGTGCCGCGGCACACTAGTGTACCTTGAGAAACCGTCAGGTGTGCCGTGAGGAATTATCCAATATCACTTTTTATAATTAACATTTATTAATCATCATTTGCAAATATGATGTCAATAGCCATTATGTCAATAGTATACATGGACCCAAATATTCCAATTCACTTTGGTTTATTTGCTCAAACGGAAAGAATTGAACAGGGATGGAATATTCCTTTAACCAATCCGATTGAGGTATCTTGTACCCGCTCAAACGGAAAGTTGTCAGGGTGCCTTCTTCTTCCTGGTGTTTTTCTTCTTCTGT
Organism: Doryrhamphus excisus; assembly: GCF_037039965.1. Taxonomy (NCBI): domain Eukaryota; kingdom Metazoa; phylum Chordata; class Actinopteri; order Syngnathiformes; family Syngnathidae; genus Doryrhamphus; species Doryrhamphus excisus. The sequence continues at coordinate 21,215,507 of NC_136362.1, forward strand.
TGTTTATTGGCGGTTGGCAAGCAGCTTTCGTATGCATTACCGCTATCTGTGGAACAGAATCTAAATCCTTCTATACTCCATTCACAATTCCAGTTTTATTAAAAAAGAAAATATATATCTATATAAAACATGTCCTGAGTTGAATTATAAAATATTAGCAAGATTGAATTTGATCTTTTCCTGTTTAAATTGATCCCGGGTGCGTTCTTTCAGCGCATGCTCAGATATGACGTAACACGCAGATCCAGACGTTCTTCACTTTTAAAAATGGAGGCCAGCAATCGGCACTGGACTAAGCAAAGTTTGTTTTTGATTCAAACTAAATTTCAAGACTGGACAGACGAAAAACTGGCAATACGGAGTTATTCCAACAAGTGAAAGAAAAACTTGGGGAAGCCGGTATCACGTGATGTTGATGTTTACGTTTTACTGGGCATGCCCTATTGACTATTCTGGTTGATTTTCACGGCGCATGTAGACAAGAGATTGGAATATTCCTTTCTATGGATACCATTGTTTCCCAAAAGGTCATTGGCAAAGAGAAAAAGTGGTGATGTAAAAACGTGGCTACTGTGGAGTGTCTGTGGTGTAAAGACTGGCAGAGCAATGTAATATTGGTCCGTGTGGCAACACCTACCTTGTTCCTCCCATAGACTTATTGATGCACGTGTGAGGTCGTGGTGACATTTTGGAACATTTTTGGTTAGTGGTGTGCCACAAGATTTTTACAATGTAAAAAACGTGCCGTGGCTCAAAAAAGCACTGCTCTAATTGCATGTCTGGTCTTAGTGGAACGCATCAGTCTTTAGAAACGTTTTGTTAGTTTTTTTGCTGCATTGGTGTGTAGTTGTTTACGTGTGTTTTGGAGGCAGAAGATGTAAATAGACAGTCAGTGGTAAAAAAAAATCTGAAGCAAACATGAACCAGGATTGGTGTCAATTCGTCGGCCGTTTGGAATAACATTTACGTACTGTACCACAAATCATCTTCTTACAACTAAGATATATTGACAAACTAGACTTTAAGACATACATATTGTATTGGTGACAATTAGGGCTAGATATGATAGTGTCACAATTAGCAGGTTCAAATTGCACAACATGTCATCAAGCACACTCCACCTTTTATGGCCCCAATCTACAAATGAAGTTTCTAATGACCCATCCCTATAATTTGCAGGAAATTGAAATTGTTTCTCATGAGGTGGTGGGTGTCCCACAGGAAAAGTGCTCGTGACCTCCCCCAATCACTTCAAACCCCAGTCTCTGTAGGACCTACTTTTAAAGACATACTCTCACACGAGTAGATAGATGTGCGGTAACCTTTTTGAAAGCTAATTATCATAGCATTGAGTCTCTGTTGAGCACAATGTGTTATTAGGCCTCACAATAACACATTCCCAAAGGGAATGTCTGTGTCCTTCTTCTCTGCGGAGGATTTGTTGTGTTTTTAGGAACTTTTTAATCTCTAATTGAAAGTCAAGAGAGCAAATGACTGTAAGCTAGAGAGGCTGAGACACGGAATATCTTGTTCCATTTTAATATAATACATACAGTACTGGTAGCAACAAAACAATATGAAGACTAAACCTTATAATGTGCTTTGTGATTGACTGGCGACCTGTCCAGGCTCGACATCTTGCCCATACCTGCTATACCTTACAGTGGTATGAATAAGTATCTGAACCTTTTGGAATTTCTCACATTTCTGCATAAAATCACCATCAAATGTGATCTGATCTTTGTCAAAATCACACAGATGAAAAAACAGTGTCTGCTTGAACTAAAACCACCCAAACATTTATAGGTTTTCATATTTTAATGAGGATAGCATGCAAACAATGACAGAAGTGGGAGGAATAAGTAACTGAACCATCACATTTAATATTTTGTGCCCCATTTAATATTTTGGCAGCAATAACTTCAACCAGACGCTTCCTGTAGCAGCAGATCAGTCTGGCACATCGATCAGGACTAATCTTGGCCCATTCTTCTTTACAAAACTGCTGTACTTCAGTCAGATTCCTGGGATGTCTGGCATGAATCGCTGTCTTGAGGTCATGCCCCAGCATCTCAATGGGGTTCGAGTCTGGACTTTGACTTGGCCACTCCAGAACGTGTATTTTGTTCTTCTGAAACCATTCTGAAGTTGATTTACTTCTGTGTTTTGGATCATTGTCTTGTTGCAGCATCCATCCTCTTTTTAGCTTCAACTGTCTGACAGACGGCCTCAGGTTTTCCCGCAAAACATCCTGATAAACTTTGGAATTTGTTTTTCCATTAATGATTACAAGTTGTCCAGGCCCTGAGGCAGCAAAACAGCCCCCAACCATGATACATCCTCCACCATGCTTCATGGTGGGGATGAGGTGTTGATGTTGGTGAGCTGTTCCATTTTTCCTCCACACATGACGTTGTGTGTTCCTCCCAAACAATTCAACTTTGGTTTCATCAGTCCACAAAATATATTGCCAAAACTTCTGTGGAGTGTCCAAGTGCCTTTTTGCGAACATTAAACAAGCAACAATGTTTTTTTTTTTACACAGCAGTGGCTTCCTCCGTGGAGTCCTCCCATGAACACCATTCTTGGCCATTGTGTTCCATATAGTTGATGTGTGCACAGAGATATTGGACTGTGCCAGGGATTTCTGGAAGTCTTCAGCAGACACTCTAGGGTTCTTTTTTACCTCTCTGAGTATTCTACGCTGAACTTTTGGCGTCATCTTTGGTGGATGGCCACTCCTTGGCAGACAATTAACAGTGGCAAACTCTCTCCGTTTGTAGACAACTTCTCTGACTGTCCATTGATGAACATCCAGACTTTTAGAGATGGTTTTGTATCCTTTCCCAGCTTTATACAAATCAACAACACATCAGACAATTCTTACCAGATGTGTGTTTTATAGTGGGCAGGGCAGCTTTAAGCTACTCATCAGTGATTGGGCACACACCTGACATCAATTGTTTGGTAAAAATTGGTTTCAATTGCTCTTTAAGTCTCCTTAGGCAGAGGGTTCAGTTACTTATTCCTCCCCCTTCTGTCATTGTTTGCATGCTATCCTCATTAAAATATGAAAACCTATAAATGTTTGGGTGGTTTTAGTTAAAGCAGACACTTTTTTTCATTTGTGTGATTTTGACAAAGATCAGATCACATTTGATGGTGATTTTATGCAGAAATGTGAGAAATTCTAAAAGGTTCAGATACTTTTTCATACCACTGTACCCTCCATGGATAGCTATGTCATATATTGAAAATATGGATATCCTCCCTTCTTTGCAGCTTTCACAGATCTTTCTTTCACATTGTGAAGTGTGTCGATGGAATGCCTTTATGGATTTGGCTTTGCGGACTGGGGAACAGCTGGAAGACAAGGGCATTCTGGAATCAGTCATTTATCCAAATGACCAATGAATTCTCCAATTCGGGGATTATTCAGATTTCTTTTGTTGACATGTGACCTGAATCTGATTTTTTTCATGTTTACAGTACAATTACCATTTTTTCAAATGCAACACAAACCACTTTGATTGGTAGATGTAAATTCAGTATGTATCCAATGGTACTCTAGTATGAACATTCAGGTTCAAAAAAAATGTTGACTCCGGTTGCACAAAATCCTTGGAATTGCGACAAATACACCAGGACCACAAAGTGAGTCCATGTTTACCGTAATTTCCAGTGTTTAAGCATATACGTTTTTTGTTAACTTTGACGCGGTGCGGCTAACTTATGCCCACAAAGTTACTGAGGAACTAATAAAGAACGAATGAGGAACTTAGGTCGGTGCCTTCCTCATACTACTTCCTCTAACTACTGTTATTTTGTGTACGTTATTGTGAAGTGCGACCAGTCCACGGTCCAAAGACACCTGGCCATGTTCTAATGTCTCCTATACTTCACAACTACTACTAATCGTTTAAATACTTGCGAGCGGTCGCAAGTCAGCGAGGAAACGGTAGCTCTTTCTTTGGCAGCAGGCAATCACAAGCTACAAGAGAACTCTCAACGAGCTTCTCAAGTCATTGCAAATCACAAGAGGTCATAACTCACTCAGTATAACAGCTCAGCTGCTCCCGAGCTTCACCGACATATTGTGTTCACATTCCACACAAATACAATGGGAACAACTACTGTATTTGCCGCAATTTGTCCTTTCAGTTTTAAAAAAAATTGCCGATACACTTTATATCTAAAATCTATCAAATGTTGTGCTACTTGGGTAAGCGTAATACATACGCTGGTAACGATAAACCAATTACATAATACGACAAACCAATCAGAGAACATGGCGTAATAATACATGGCAATACATTGACTTTTGATTGATGAATGAATGGATTAGATCAGGGGTCTCAAACACGCGGCCCGCGTGCCAAATGTGGCCCGCAGGACACTAGTTTGAGGCCCCCGCCTTGATATGAAAGTTTAATGTTAGTGCGGCCCGATACGGATGCTGTATGGTATCATGTACCCAGAAAAAATTATTACGTTTGATTAATGTTCATGTTAAAGGTTAAATAACTGTTAATAGTTATCCTCCCTATCCGTGTGGAAGTGGTAAGTTTTTGGCTATTTAAGTTTAAAGGAAATAACTTGAAGGCTACCGTTTAGGTCGCTAGCTCTCTCGTTTGCGAGTTAGCATGTGTCTCAAGATCCTGCAGTTGCGCAATATGTTGTAAATAAAAAGAGTATAAATGTGACTATAGTCGTGTTTTGTCATGTCTACAGGGCTCTAATAATGCTTTGTTCATTTTAATCTGAAAAAAATAATTTGTCTACCCACCAACTATATGTGGTTTCTTAAGTTTCTATTATTTGCCGTTTTATTATTATTATTATATTTATTTATTACTGATTGATTGATTTTCTTGATTTGTTTATTTATTTTTCATCTTATTTTGTGTAGAAAAATAAAAAGTAAGATATTTGACAACAGTGGAATGTTTTATCAGAGCTTTTATTGTAGAAAATTGAAAACAAAGCAAAGTTTATTCATTGTTCTGTTTTTAATAAATGCGTTTTTTTGGTTTTTTTTGGAAAACCTGATGCGGCCCAGTCTCGCCCAGACCCTAGCTCCAGTGGCCCCCAAGTAAATTGAGTTTGAGACCCCTGGATTAGATGGTATGTCCCTATATTTTCTGGCCACTTAGGTATCTGCAGTGACATTTTAAGAAGTCAGTCCTGAACTGGACATTGTTGTCATATTATGCCATGTTGTACGTCTCTCTCTTCACCTCAGTAAAGGTTATTTCGTCCCTCAAGCAACACCAATGCTGAACTGGATTTGTGTGTGAGCGGTTCTTTTTTTTTTTATTGTCTAGTGCTTCTGTAAATTCTGTTGTTGGTCGGAATAAGATGAGGTGCTGTATTGGCTTCTTCCCTTCAGGGATTCCATAGAGACCACTAATAGTATAAGAGACACCGCAAGGCCTCATTTTCACTGAGAGTGGGTGAACGTATCAGTGGGTATTCTCAGGACAACTGGACTGTTCACCTTGTTCAGGTTTTCTAAGACAACCTGAACAGTCCAGCTGTGATTGACAATGAGCTGTCAATACCCACAGATATGTTTCATTTGGGATTCTTGTCATTGTTTATCTTCAGGAAGTCAAAACTACCCTTGTCAACAGTCATTGCAACGGACAACACTCATTTGACTAAAATGGAGGAAAGGCTTAAATGGCATAATTGCAAATTATGCGATTGGAAATTGCAAACAGTCAGACTCACGGTGTCATCTCACAAAGAGCACTAAACTCATCACACAGCAACTTAACATTCAAAAAGTAGCTAGGGAATATACATTACAAGTACCAATATGAGTTAAAATAGTTACGAGTTTTCCCATCATGCCTTGCGTCCAAGCAAAGTCTTCATTGGAGGGCAAGTGGTAGAGAAAATAGATGGATGGAAGGCACTGCCACACAGGCCCTGGTTCGGTTCCTCGCTCAGGCATCTATATGTGCCCTGTGATTGGCTGGCGACCGGTCCAGGGTGTATCCTGCCTCTCGCCCAAGGACAGCTGGGATAGGCTCCCTCGTGAGGATAAACAATATAGAAAATGGATGAATGGCACTGCAATGTTGCCTTTGTCTACCGGAGGGAGCCAGAGGGAGGCTGACGTGATTGCAGCACCTCAGCAGGCACCAACAAATGCTTTGCTTGGACTCAATGTAAATGTTTAAAACATCTTGATTAATTGGTGTCTGGTCAGGCTGGTTGGGCTTCGTGCAACCAACTAACCCTTTATAGGGCACTCACTGAAATACTTAAAAATACTTAAAAATTCAATCCTTCAGTGTTATTGGGGGCTATAAGAAGACATTTTTTCTCTTTTTACTTTTTAAAAAAGTTTCAGGTTTTGGGTACAAATCAAGATCAAAGAAGTTACCATATACGGTTCCTTGTCCATTTAGGGTATGGAAAAGGGACAGATCAAACTGCACAAGGTGACATCAACAGAGGTACTGTAGTTAGAGTGACTGTCATCAACTTATCATGGTTAGTTTTCATGTTTGGGCCGAGAGTGTCGGACCCCAAGCGTCAGAAAATTGCAATTTCCGACTTCTGAATGAAGAAGGAAGTTTGATACTCTCTGGCTCACTCCTGATTGATCACAGCCCATGATGTCACTTCCTGTGACATTGTCTGATCTTGACTGATTGGCATGAGAAAGTCACATGACTCTGTTGCCTTGCTGAGACATGGGGAAACCCTATTTTTTAAAGTTACCATATATGGTTACTGGCCCTATAAAGGGTTAAGTTGAGACGTTGTTGTTTTGGGTTGGTTGAGCTGAAGTCAACCAACCCAAAACAACTTTCGTGAATAAACTCAGTACACGATCAAACCTGCGCAGATGATATTTATGTGTTCTTCACATTTTGTAACAGTTCTATTAGGATCTTGTAGGAAATCCAGAGAAAACAATGAATTTGTTGAATAAACAGAAGACAGTACGAGCTTTACAGCCTGGCAAAGGCAACTCTGGAGAATGCCTTTGGAGAATGGTTGATTAATATGACAAATTATAATTAATGACTCATTTTCTTCTTTTTTAAGTGCAAAGTATTTCCATTTTTCTTTAAATATTAAAAATGCAGCCTGTTCCTGTGCTGCACAGTTCCAATGTTGAAATGTTTGTTGTTTTTGTGGCGCTCAGGGAGAGTTTGGTTAATGAATGTGTGGCTTCAGACACCTCACCAGACACCTCACCAGCAAGGAGTAATGATCCACATGCTGGTTGGAGATGGACACATCGGTCCTGATGCCTGCTGGCCTGTCACAGAAACGTGACAGTGTCCAGCGTGCAGGGAGAAACTGGACAGCGTGGCCCCCACCCCTCAATCACAGCAGGGCCTGGCAATGACGCCCACGGAGAGCCGTGTTCCCTCGCTTTTACTGAGCCTCTTTTCTTTACTCTCTTTCTAACATCCCCCTTGTTGCTCCAGCTCAATCTTGCCGTGATGCTCCTTCCTCTTTCCTCTTCCTCTTTCATGTCAAACCAGTCTCATGGTAATGGCTGTTTTCAAGTACAATCACGTGCACCTTGTCAAACAAACCGAGCTGTTTACAAGCTCAACCGGCACACATACTGTACGGCAGGGGTCTCAAACTCAATTTACTTGGGGGCCACTGGAGCTCGGGTCTGGGTGAGACTGGGCCGCATCAGGTTTTCCAAAAAAAAAAAAAAACGCATTTATTAAAAACAAAAATTTTTTTTAAATGTCGCTTTGGTTCCAATTTTCTACAAGAAAAGCTCTGATAAAACATTCCACTGTTCTCAAATATCTTAACTTTTATTTTTCTACACAAAATAAGATGAAAAATAAATAAACAAATCAAGAATAAAGAAAATCAATCAATCAGTAATAAACAAATAAATATAATAATAATAAAAGGGCAAATAATTAAAAATTAAGAAACCACATATAGTTGGTGGGTAGACAAATTATTTTTTTCAGATTAAAATGAACAAAGCATTATTAGAGCCCTGTAGACATGACAAAACACGACTATAGTCACATTTATACTCTTTTTATTTACAACATATTGCGCAACTGCAGGGTCTTGAGACACATGCTAACTCGCAAACTAGAGAGCTAGCGACCTAAACGGTAGCCTTCAAGTTATTTCCTTTAAACTTAAATAGCCAAAAACGTACCACTTCCACACGGATAGGGAGGATAACTATTAACAGTTATTTAACCTTTAACATGAACATTAATCAAACGTAATAATTTTTTCTGGGTACATGATACCATACAGCATCCATATCAAACTTGCGCGGGCCGCACTAACATTAAACTTTCATATCAAGGCGGGGGCCTCAAACTAGTGTTCTAGTGTTGAGACCCCTGCTGTACGGTATGTTCACTTGCACTCGGCCACACGAAACAATGACCAAATATCCCAATATTGTTGAGGTGCATAAGCCTATGGTAATGGCATACATTAGCAAACAATGAGGATTCTCTATTCCATCTGAGCTGGTAGGAAGGAGGCCGAGAGAGAGAAGAGTGAGGCAGGGAGTTGCCTTCATTTAAACTGTTCTGCACTGAGGCTTTTCAATTTGATTATGAGGCTCCATTTCATAGAGGCTGGATGCTGCGTGGCGTTCAGAATGAAATTGAGCCATTGGTCGGCTGGACAGGCAAGCCTCCCTCTGTCGTTGCTGCGGGAGCAACAGGAGCGACGTTGGCCTGCGGTGCCCTTCTGCCGCCCTCTTTAGTCGGGTTTCAGTCGGGAAATGCGAAAAGTGATGAAAGTGGCTTAGCGTTTTGGAATCTGATATGGGGACCGACAAAAAAGTATCTATCTATAAACCTTGAGGTATTTCTCTGTAGAATACATTTCTTTTATTGTGACGTTGACATATTTTCACAAATGAAAATTGCCAATATTTAGGCCCAACTTCTCCTGCCATCATGATGGATGACCACGGGAAAGCTGAGGATGTAACAACAGCCTTGACCCCCTGTTCATTTACCTTTTACCTTCCTGGAACATTCTCTCTTTACATGTCAGGCCCCCCTTTGGTCCTTGACTGTCACAACATGGCCTTTTTACTCTAATGTATCATCATGTAATTGGCCATTGGAAACCACGTTACGGGTACATACTCTATTGGGTCTTATACTTCAAGGTTTCTAGGTTCTGAAAAAAAAATGTTCTTTAATGTATACCCATCTAGTCAATAATGCTAATTAACAATTAACATTATGAAGACGTTGATCCATTGGCTGCTGTTAGACTGCATCTCAAAATATCATGGAGCCTTTGCTCATACAGTATCAATAAAAATTTCTTAGCATTTATTTTAGCTTATGGTTCTGGAGCGTCAAACCCGTTTTCACCGTGGATGGACGCAGCTTTGACAACTGAACTCTTCAGGTTGTCTGAGAAGACAAACAATATGGAAAATATTGGTGGATAAAATTCATTCGAACATCATAAACATAAAATGTTATATACAGTATATTTAATTATAAATTAGCCCTCCATGATCTGACCCCCCCCCCCACCCCCCCATATCTCACAGACCTGCTCCATCCACACAATCCTCCCAGTACACTTAGCTCCTCAGACTCCAACCTCCTGGCACTCCCCTGTAAGACCAAGATCCCCAACCTGGGGAGACAGAGCCTTCTCCATCGCTGCCCCCACCCTCTGGAACTCTTTGCCCCATTCACTCCGTGCTTGCCCTGACCTTCCCAGTTTCAAGAAACATCTAAAAACCCACCTCTTTAAATCTGTTTTTAATGTCTAACTTTTTATATCTGACTGCTGTGCCCCCCCACTCATGTTTTAACTGTGTATTAACCAATGAATGTTGGATTTTTATGTATCTTTTACTCTGTTTACTTGCTTTTATTCAACTCCATTCTTCTGTAAAGTGTCCGAGTATTTTAAAAAGCGCTATACAAATAAAATGTATTATTATTATTATAAGATCATCAAAATATATATAATTATATATATATAAATATAAAATATTATTTGGCAACACTGAAATTTACAAAATAATAATACTAAATACGGGCTGGGGCGGCACGGCGGACTAGTGGTTAGCGTGCAGACCTTACAGCTAGGAGACCAGGGTTCAATTCCACCCTCAATTCCATCTCTGTGCGGGTACTCCGGTTTCCTCCCACATTCCAAAAACATGCTAGGTTAATTGGCCACTCCAAATTGTCCATAGGTATGAATGTGAGTGTGAATGGTTGTTTGTCTATATGTGCCCTGTGATTGGCTGGCCACCAGTCCAGGGTGTACCCCGCCTCTCGCCCGAAGACAGCTGGGATAGGCTCCAGCACCCCCGCGACCCTCATGAGGATAAGCGGTAGAAAATGAATGAATGAATTTCTGCAGTATGGTATTGTCTCTTGACAAGATGTACTGCAATGAAATAGGAGGGGTGTACAACTTCAAACATTTGCATAACCTGGCTTATACTTTATACTTTTACTCCTGCACTTAATAGCTTAGTTCCACATCAAGTACGAGTGTATGACTGAACCCATGTATTTCTGTGATGTACACAGGAAGGGGAATAATGCTGTATGAATGTGAGTGTGAATGGTTGTTTGTCTATATGTGCCCTGTGATTGGCTGGCCACCAGTCCAGGGTGTACCCCGCCTCTCGCTCAAAGACAGCCGAGGTAGGCTCCAGCATACTCGCAACCTAGAAAAGAGATGGCTGGATGGATACCAGGAGTACAGGGAGTAAAGCGTTAACCAAGGTTGTAGTAGGAAGTTCAGTATCCAGGAGATCTACAGCGATCTATTGTACAATAACATTTAATCAGTCAGTGTCCATCTGAAATCTACAGCGAACACTGATAGGAATATTGACTTGTAGGTAATTTGTTTGACAAGAAGCTCTCTTGTACGCACTTGTACGTGCAACCGTACGAGACGAGTCTAACTTCAGTGAAATAAAATCACAAACATATCAAACCTTTAACCTTTACAAATTGAACCTCAGGTAGGGCTTAACAAGAAGAAACTGATGTTTGGGTTGGTCACCTGTTCAGACACAGTCTCAAGTTCTTGTTTTTTTAATGCACAAGATTAGACACATGCAATCCAGAAAATCATATGTAAATGTTGCAAAAAGGTGGGCTAATAAATTGACAATAAAAGCACAAATACTGCGGATTTCAGAAAACAACAGATGGAATGATACAGCACTCTACGAGAAGCAAGGAAGTCTGTAAAATTAAATAATTTTTAAAAAAATTCCAAAAATTGTTAACTATAATGATGGAAATGGTAATATTAATGATGATTATAATGATGGTAATAATGATAGATTATAACAATAATGATAATAATGATAATAATGATAATAACAATAATAATATTAAAATGATAATAACAGGGGAAAACAAGCCAGTGGCATGAACATGATTATATCCTGCAAAAAGGGGTAGGCATTTATAAGCTTTTGCTTCTGCCGACTCCTTTTGGGCTTGTGATCCGATAGTTGAATACAAATGTGAATAATGGAAAGTTATATTTTGATTGATGTAAGAAGTGCACTGTAATATTTCATATATTTGCCCAAATAAAATAAAAAAATAAATAAATAAATAAAAACAGACGTAAATAGAGCTACAATGTATACATAATGTAATTGTAGCACATATTTGCAATGGATGCTGATTCAATCTCGCTTGTACTCTAACTCAGTACAACATTTGAACAAGAAGAACTTTGAAATGGGACAGCAGTCAAGTCATTTGTACCCGGTCTTGTAAAATCTTCTGGGATTTCTGCTTAACTGGGACACGACTAGAACGCTATGGAACGTGAGCAGTACTTTGCTCGGTCTGAACTGCTGTTGTCATCTTCTGTCAATAGTAGTAGTTTCATCTGTTTCAAAGTCGGGCCTTTTCTGACAGTATAAAAAACGAAAACAGCGTCTCACACACACATTTCCGGTGAAACAAAAAAGATGTTGTGTTGGCTGATGTCTTAGATTTGTTATCAGACATCAGTCAAGGGGCTAAATTTGCATATGAAGCACATCTGAAAAGCAGAAGAAGTTTGACTGGGACTAAAAATACTCCAAGCGATATTTATTTCCTACTCATCAGTAATAAAGTCTTGGAAGTGCACAACATCTTTGACACATTAAATGACTGACAGGCTGAGATACTACAACATTTAGGAATCAGTTCATGTACTCATAAAGACATTTGAAATATTTACCAGAATTGATTGTAGAGGCCTTCTCCATTAGCTTTCAATGAAATGGTATAGTGGTTTAATTTCCCAATCAATATCCACTATGTGTCAGCCAGGCCCCAGCTTGGGTAATCATGTCAGTGAATGGTGCTTATAGCGTATATTTTGTACGTAGCTTTATTCTTCAAATCAATATACAAATTAAATGGTGGTATTTACAATTACAGACCTCAGGATTTAGCTTCTTCTTTTCTGTGGATAAACAGTACACAGCATTATTCCCCTTCCTGTGTACCTCACAGAAATACATGGGTTCAGTCATACACTCGTACTTGATGTGGAACTAAGCTATTAAGTGCAGGAGTAAAAGTATAAAGTATAAGCCAGGTTATGCAAATGTTTGATTGATTTACAGTGTCTCGCCAAAGTTGTACACCCTTCCTATTTCATTGCAGTACATCTTGTCAAGAGACAATACCATACTGCAGAAATTCATTCATTCATTTTCTACCGCTTATCCTCATGAGGGTCGCGGGGGTGCTGGAGCCTATCCCAGCTGTCTTCGGGCGAGAGGCGGGGTACACCCTGGACTGGTGGCCAGCCAATCCCAGGGCACATATAGACAAACAACCATTCACACTCACATTCATACCTATGGACAATTTGGAGTGGCCAATTAACCTAGCATGTTTTTGGAATGTGGGAGGAAACCGGAGTACCCGGAGAAAACCCACGCATGCACGGGGAGAACATGGAAACTCCACACAGAGATGGCCGAGGGTGGAATTGAACCCTGGTCTCCTAGCTGTGAGGTCTGCGCGCGAACCACTCGACCGCCGTGCCGCCCTACTGCAGAAATATATTTTCATGTACTTTGGAGTAGTCATCGTACAGCTTAAAGCTGCAATCCATCGACAGTGGCTCAAAACTATGTCTAAATACTGTAGCTGCCTACACAAGTCTGGGGCTGCATGATTGCTGACCACTATGGGGAACCGCGGTTCATGAGGGAAACATGAATTCCACCATGTACTGTGACATTGTGAAGATCCCCTCCCTTGGGAAACTGGCCGCATGTCAGTTTTGAGGAAGTGGTCGATCAATAATGTCAACAAAACAGGCCGAACCACGCCAAAACAACATCAGCAAACCCAACTTTCGTACCCTGTCCTCCCTCAGCCACATACATGGGGCCCCATGGTTTTTCCACGTAAACAGAATTGTGCTTATATTTGCAGAGTTGGCCGATAAAAACAGAATCTACTGTTAAACATGGAATATCACAGAAATTGATACGACTGTGAATGAAACACTGTTGTATTTCCCTTGCCGACTGTTCAATCATGGCGGAATGTCGTCACAAACACTAACCCCCACCCGCTTTTTCCCGGACTATACATGTTGATACAGCATCCTGTAAAAAACTCCTCTCACAGCCCGTGAAAGGAAGCAAGCTGGGTTAGCTTAGTTTAGCAGAGCATGCTAGTGCTGCTGTAAGATGAAAGGCACAATTATTCTTGCTACGTCAACATTCTCAATGTCTGCTGTATTGCATTGATTCATGGAAGAATCTTTGTATATAATTAACAGACATTGTATTCACTAAGCACAGGCCTCACAACAAGGAAACCCAAGTTTGATTCCACCCTCGGGAATCTCTGTGTGGACTTTGCATGTTCTCCCTGTGCATGCGTGGGTTTTCTCCGGGTACTCCGGTTTCCTCCCACATTCCAAAAACATGCTAGGTTAATTGGCCACTCCAAATTGTCCATAGGTATGAATGTGAGTGTGAATGGTTGTTTGTCTATATGTGCCCTGTGATTGGCTGGCCACCAGTCCAGGGTGTACCCTGCCTTTCGCCAAAAAGACAGCTGGGATAGGCTCCAGCACCCCCCACGACCCTCGTGAGGAAAAGCGGCAGAAAATGAATGAATGAATGAATGTATTCACTAAGCGCAGGCCTCACTGCTAAGAAACCCAAGTTCGATTCCACACTCGGGAATCTCTGTATGGATTTTGCATGTTCTCCCTGTGCATGAGTGTCTTTTTTCCGGGTATTCCGTTTTCCTCCCACATTCCAAAAACATGCTAGGTTAATTGGACACTCCAAATTGTCCATCGGTATGAATGTGAGTGTGAATGGTTGTTTGTCTATATGTGCCCTGTGATTGACTGGCCACCAGTCCAGGGTGTACCTCGTCTCTCGCCTGAAGACTGCTGGGATAGGCTCCAGCACCCCCGCGACCCTCGTGAGGATAAGCGGTAGAAAATGAATGAATGATATATATTCAATTCACTGTATTTTGCAAATTCATTGTCAATCTCGCATCTTTTTGTAGATTTCCTCTCATCTCAAGCCAAAGTTCACTTACCCTACATACTTGACAGTGTACAAAGGTCCTAATGGCACAGATTAAAAGGCAATTTAACACAGAAAAGGGGATTAAAAACACTAATCCTTAACCTCCTGTCCTATTCTCATAGAGCCACAATATGCACAAGACGATAGCATCACAGCACTGGAGTTAGTACATTTCCATTAGGGCCGTTCTTCTTTATTCCCACCAGCACATTTAAAGGCATTAGGGATGCTCTGTCGGGGCTAATGAAGAGGGCCAACGGTGCTATCACACCACCCCAACTTGTTTCAGAAAAGGCACTGTTCCGTGTGAAGTTTTCATAACCCATTTAGATAATCTGCCAAAGTCTCTGCAGGATAGACAAGCAGATAGATTCACTTCTAACCTTTGCACGGATAGACTTTTTGTTGCTTTTAAACGAGAAACATTACACTCATTGTGTTGCATTGTTATCTCCATAGAGAAATAGAAAGGATGTAAAATATACTCTATATTTGCAAAGAAATGCTTCACTTTGTTATAGTCTTAAAATAGGTGGGATCCCGCTTTGGGTTCTTGCAGCACGCCTGATTGGACAAGGTGCTTTCCTCTGGATTGGGCGGCCTGCTGCTCATCTCAGCAGGGAGAGACAGGAAACAGGGTCATGCTGAGCATCAATCTTTCATATCTAAATTCGTGCTGCGCAAAGATTCAATTTTCTGCACTTTAGTCTCCACTATTGGTTATATACTTTTATTTATACATCAAGGTACATTCATTATTTATTTGTTTTAGAGCAACTTTGATGCATTTTTCTTGAAGCACGCAAGCCAACATCAGATTCAGCCCTTAACAGGCCGCTTTGATTTAACAGCAAAAAAATATGTACTGTAGCTCCTTCATCTGGTGTTTCTAATGAAATGTGTATGTGTCTGTCTGAATTCCCCCTTATAGGCTACTACTGAGAAGAAGAAGCTGAGCCATGCTGGATCCAAGCCCTCCCTCTCCGAGAGCAGCCGCCGACTCCCTCAGATAGCCATGAACACCTGCAAGTACAATGGCGGAGTGGTGAGACCACTAGTGGGCAGTCTGGCGTCCTCGTCGCGCCGCAACCTTGCGGAGCTTGACTCGGAAACGCAACCCCTGCAGACGCTGCACAGCTCTGGCCTGGAGGTGGTGGTGTCCAAGGGCAATGGCGGCGAAGACCCCAGCAAGGCGTCCAATGAGAGCTTGGTCAGGGAGGGCAGCGGGCGTGGTGGAGGAAGGGCGCCACAGAAGAAAAACAGGGACATTGGCTACAAGCTCGGCCACCGGAGGGCGTTGTTTGAGAAGCGGAAGCGGCTCAGTGACTACGCGCTCATCTTTGGAATGTTTGGGATTGTTGTCATGGTGACGGAGACTGAACTCTCATGGGGGGTTTACACTAAGGTAGGTTTGCATGTGCAAATGTGTGAGCAGCGTCTTGTCACTGCTTTTGTTCATCGTTCAACATGGATTTGAGTTACGTACACTCAATTCAATTTCCATGACTTTCCATTCGACTTGGACTTGGACATCAATTACTCTGGACCTGACTCGAACTTTAGTTTCATGTCTTTTTTCAGTAAATGTGTTGACTAAAATGTGTCCGCATTCAAAGTATTCAACTAACGTGATTGTTGTTATTGTTATGTCCGATATTGTCTTTTTTGCCGATATCCAATATTATCCGATATTGTCTGTTTTGCCGATATCCAATATTATCCGATATTGTCTGTTTTGCCGATATCCAATATTATCCGATATTGTCTGTTTTGCCGATATCCAATATTATCCGATATTGTCTGTTTTGCCGATATCCAATATGCCGATATTGGCTTTTATGCCGATATTGGCTTTTTTTATTGGCTTTTTGTCTGATATCCAATATGTTGATATTGGCTTTTATGCCGATATCCAATATGCCGATATTTGCTTTTTTGCCGATATCCAATATGCAATATTGTCTTTTTTGCCAATATCCAATATTATCCAATATTGTCTTTTTTGCCAATATCCAATATTATCTGATATTGTCTTTTTTGCCGATATCCAATATGCCGATATTGTCTTTTTTGCCGATATCCAATATGCCGATATTGGCTTTTTTGCCGATATCTAATATGCTGATATTGTCTTTTATGCCAATATTGTCTTTTTTGCCAATATCCAATATGCCGATATTGTCTTTTATGCCAATATCCAATATGCCGATATTGGCTTTTTTTGCCAATATCCAATATGCCGATATTGGCTTTTTTGCAGATATCCAATATGCCAACATTGGCTTTTATGCCGATATCCAATATGCCGATATTGGCCTTTTTGATGATATCCAATATGCCGATATTGGCTTTTTTGCTGATATCCAATATGCCGATATTGGCTTTTTTGTCGATATCCAATATGCAGATATTGGCTATTTTAATTGACTTTTTTGCCGATATCCAATACGCCGATATTGGCCTTTTTGCCGATATTGGCTAAATACTCACTAAATACTCAGTACTGAATTAAGTACTCAGACTGTATTTGAGACTCTGCAGTGCCACTGCTGGTTGCAGCCAGTACTGTACTTTACCGTACTGTATTTCGCCTCTGCTTTTATTAAAGGATCAATCGCATTAACAATACACTAATCCCTGGTACAAACAGTAAAATGTGATGTAGTAAATGAGTTTTAATACAGCAAAGATAGAAAATAAAGCAGCCGATAATCACAACATGAAGAAATGTTAATTTGGAGAGTGATTTAGTTTTTAGGGAAGTAAAAGGAGTTAGTCGTGACTTACCGGGTAGTCGTCCGTCCATTCATCAAGCAGAGTTCAAGTGAAATGGGAATAACCCACGTCACCCCCCAAGCAGACAGCTGGCTGAGGATCCATTCTCCATCACACGTCACATCAGATAGCACTTGAGGCCTTGACAAGGTTTTCCAAGCCCTGGAGGGGAGAGAGACGTTAAAAGGCAGCGAGCTCAGGGACTGAAATCTCCTTGAACCTTTGGCAGGTGGATTAATTGGTTTACTCAATGTTATTTCACAGAGGGACTTCTCAAAACAATTTGAGACATTGAAATGTCTCGAGAACATGTTGCCGACCTGAGGGGCCAAGCAATCTAGTTGATAGCTAAAAATATATTTTGCAATAAAGACCGCAGAAGGACATCGTAATGAGCAGCACTGTCGCCGTCATCACGCCGACAATTCCGAATGATATTTCCACTTGTTGTTTTTGTCATTCCTGGTCGGTGTCCTTATTACAATGAGACCAACACGGTCATCGTCCTGGTGTAGCAAGGCAGCAGTTTAATAGTTTGATCAAGTGGCATTTCATTCAGACTGGTAGTGTCCACTTTCTCATTTGCCTCATCTACGGGCCTCATACACGTGCACACATACGCGCGCACGGAAGAATAATAAAGAATAAACACTGCAGCTCTGGCATCCAGCTGGGCTATTTATCACCAGCGACACCCACTGTGGTGGGGCTCTGCTAATGCTAGCCTTGCCTTTTCTGCACCTGCCATTACATGGAAAGTCCCCCTCCTCGTGCCGTGCTTTGATTAATTGGTAGTTTAGATGGCGGTGAACCGCGTCCGTGGATAATATCAGGCTGCGGCTACACCTGCAGCTTCATTGTTTAGCAACATCCTGGATGTAAACCCCATTATCTGGCCCCACTAAGACTTTTAAGCTAATCCGTAGTGTGTGGAATCACGCATTGCCCACTTTCTGTCCCTCTTGTGCTTCTTCTTCTTTCTCTTTTTCGGCTTTTCCCTTCAGGGGTCGCCACAGCAGATCAATCTCCTCCATCCAACCCTGTCTTCTCTCACACCAACTACCCTCATGTCCTCCTTCACTACATCCATAAACCTCCTCTTTGGTCTTCCTCTACGCCTCCTACCTGGCAGCATCCTTCTACCAATATATTCACTATCTCTCCTCTGGACATGTCCCAACCATCTCAGTCTGGCCCATAACTGACTTCATCTCCAAGGCATTGAACATGTAATGTCCTTCTCGTTCGTGATCCTATCCATCCTGGTCACTCCCGATGAGAACCTCAGCGTCCTCATCTCTGCTACCTCCAGTTCTGCTTCCTGTCTATTCCTCAGTGGCACTGTCTCTAGACCAGGGGTCTCAAACTCAATTTACTTGGGGGCCACTGGAGCTAGGGTCTGGGTGAGACTGGGCCGCATCAGGTTTTCCAAAAAAAAAAAAAAAAAACGCATTTATTAAAAACAAAAAAAATTTTAAAACTTCGCTTTGGTTCCGATTTTCTACAAGAAAAGCTCTGATAAAACATTCCACCGTTCTCAAATATCTTAATTTTTTTTTTCTACACAAAATAAGATGAAAAATAAATAAACAAATCAAGAATAAAGAAAATCAATCAATCAGTAATAAATAAATAAATATAATAATAATAAAACGGCAAATAATAAAAACACATTTAGTTGGTGGGTAGACAAATGATTTTTTTCAAATGAACAAAGCATTATTAGAGCCCTGTAGACATGACAAAACACGACTATAGTCACATTTATACTCTTTTTATTTACAACATATTGCGCAACTGCAGGGTCTTGAGACACATGCTAACTCGCAAACTAGAGAGCTAGCGACCTAAACGGTAGCCTTCAAGTTATTTCCTTTAAACTTAAATAGCCAAAAACTTACCACTTCCGCACGGATAGGGAGGATAACTATTAACAGTTATTTAACCTTTAACATGAACATTAATCAAACGTAATAATTTTTTCTGGGTACATGATACCATACAGCATCCATATCAAACTTGTGCGGGCCGCACTAAAATTAAACTTTCATGTCAAGGCGGGGGCCTCAATCTAGTGTCCTGCGGGCCACATTTGGCCCGCGGGCCGCATGTTTGAGACCCCTGCTCTAGACCAACAGCATGGCTGGTCTCCCCACAGTTTTGTATACCTTTCCTTTCATTTTAGCTGAAACTCTTCTATCACACATGACTATTTCTCCACTTTTCTCCACTTCTGTCCCTCGTGTACATTTATATACATTGATTCAGGATATTTATTCTATGCCATTAATGCATGCATTTGTTTATACTCGCTTTTGGAGTAAATACGCTCGGCTCCTGAATTTGAATTCAGGAATTTGAATTTGAATTTACTGCAACAAGATGCATGATAATTACTGTACATACAACATAAAGTTTTGCTGCTATGTCTTAACCATTTCATACATGTCTTATGGTTGCTTTGTTGTCTTTCTCTTTTTAGGAATCTTCATATTCATTTGCACTGAAATGCCTTATCAGCCTCTCCACTGTTATACTGCTTGGTCTTATAATAATGTACCACGCACGGGAAATCCAGGTGAGTCTCCTGATCAAAATACAAATGACTGCTAAAACACCAACTCACTTTTACTATCACCTTTTAAGTTGATTGTGGTGCTATCGGCAATGACAAAAATCATCATGTGCTTATCTTTTAGTGAGTACAATTTCAACTTGGGGGCTACACGGTGGACTAGTGGTTAGCGCGCAGACCTCACAGCTAGGAGACCAGGGTTCAATTCCACCCTCGGCCATCTCTGTGTGGAGTTTGCATGTTCTCCTCGTGCATGCGTGGGTTTTCTCCGGGTACTCCGGTTTCCTCCCACATTCCAAAAACATGCTAGGTTAATTGGCCACTCCAAATTGTCCATAGGTATGAATGTGAGTGTGAATGGTTGTTTGTCTATATGTGCCCTGTGATTGGCTGGCCACCAGTCCAGGGTGTACCCCGCCTCTCGCCCAAAGACAGCTGGGATAGGCTCCAGCACCCCCCGCGACCCTCGTGAGGAAAAGCGGTAGAAAATTAATGAATGAATTTAAACTTGGATGAAATTATGCTAATTACAATACTTAACTTGACGAACAAAAAGGACAGCCATAGAAGAAGAGTGAAAGAGTCCATGGTTTGAGTCCATGAATGACACAGGGATATTGTATCCTTCACCCTTAATATTAAAGCGCTCATGTTGCCAAATAAAATAAAAAAAAAAAAACACCAACATAACAAAAGTACACTTTTGGTTATTCTTTGTTTGCATCACATCATGCAGGCTACGGTATCACTTCAGGGCCAACTACTAGTTAGCCGAACTAGTTTGCCTTTACTTACAATTTACTTATTTCAAACGGAGTCGGGAAGAAGGACAAAGAAGCCAAAAACGTACCACTTCCACACAGAATGAGAGGAGAACCTTTTTTTTCTTCATTTGATTGGGTCTGCTGGCTCAGTAGCCAGTCTCCATGCAGTTTCAAAGGTAATGTCAATAGCCCATATCATAGCCCAAATAACACACACACAAATGGGCCACAACAGGTATGTTTGATATAGTAGAAAATATGTGGATTTACTTCCTGCCAACTTGGCACGCTTTTCCACAGTGGAATGTCTCTGGGTTTTGGACTTTTTGTTTGTAAGCATCTGCCTCTGTGCTTGTGTTTTCCCCGGTCTGGGTCGAAGAAAGCCGGTTGTGACAGCCGATGGTAGGAGCACCCTCCGGTAATACACATTCAGTCCCAAGCTTTCCTTCATCTGAGGCTCAGTATCAAAACAACTGTCTTCAAAAGTGTGCCAAAATACAATACCGAAGAATCTGATGTGGTGAAATAGCGTCTTTTGGACTTTTTCTCCCTCGGTCCTCCTACCGTAGACTGGCTTCTGTAACAGAAAGTGTAAAAAAAAGCAGTAAATATTTCAACATTCAAACAAACATTCAATAAACGTGCCTTTCAATGGCAAAAATAAGTCATGAGCGCTTAAAATGAAATGAATATGAAATGTAAACTGACTCTTTTTGATTTATATTCCATAGCTATACAGTATGAATTATGACATTTATACTGTAAACTGTAAAGGTATGCTGCGGTGATTATGATTCATTTTCAAAGCAGCACTTCAACTGATGGTCTTGTTTTGTGCTTCTCCTCAGCTGTTTATGGTTGACAACGGTGCGGACGACTGGAGGATAGCCATGACCTATGAGCGGATCTTCTTCATCGTTCTGGAGCTGCTGGTGTGTGCCATCCATCCCATCCCCGGCCAGTACGTCTTCACGTGGAGGGCCCGGCTGGCCTTTACGTACACGCCGTCCGTGGCCGATGCCGACGTGGACATCATTCTCTCCATCCCCATGTTCCTGAGACTCTACCTGATCGGCAGGGTCATGTTACTTCACAGCAAGCTGTTCACGGACGCGTCGTCTCGCAGCATCGGCGCCCTCAACAAGATCAACTTCAACACACGCTTTGTCATGAAAACTCTCATGACCATCTGCCCAGGAACTGTTCTCCTAGTGTTCAGTATTTCATCCTGGATCATTGCTGCATGGACTGTGCGCGTCTGTGAGAGGTAAACACCGTATTATGAATATCGGATAATGCTGGGGGTCAAGTTGAAACACTTTGTGGATGACCAAACACCTTCCTTCTTTCACTAGCCTTGCTTTGCACCTCTCAGTGTTTCCGTCACTAATTTTGCACTTGAAAAGTAGGATCATTGCGATACACACGTGGACGGGAAGGCACACATGCACAGACAACCCGCTCACGTCACGACTGCCTGTTTTTAAAAAGCAACAAACACCCTGACACATGATTGTCACATGATTCATAAGCTGAGCAATCGCTGCACAACTCCCCACGCCTTGTGTTTATTGCTATATGGCTGGTCCATAATTCATGAGTCTAATTGTTTGTTTGCTGAATGATTTGTTTTGGTAATGCAGAGCAGCCCCCCTGGGCCACCTAACCCGTTTTCTGCCCCAAACTGCACACCCGGCTTTGTCTCAAGGGGGCAGCAACGATTCTGACTGAAAATGAAAGGGGGAGGCAGGGAAGAAGGAAAAGCGTTCCTCTTCTTCCTCATTTTGCATTTACATAGGGAAATGAGACATTAATGCCTGCTTTGATGTTTTTAAGTCATCTTTGGAAAGTTGGAAAGGGGGAGGGGGGGGGTGAGAGTTCCATCGCAGCAGGTCTTGTCAGAACCATGTGATACTGTGCTGCACTCTAAAAGTTAAGAATAATCTATCCGGGTTTTTTTTTTTCAACCAGGCTTTGGTTATTGACGCTGGTGACCTTGCCTGCTTCTACATCCCCTTCCTTCCTCTACCTCTCCTCTTAACTCCCCCACTGACTTCACACCTGCTCACTAACCACCGCCCGTTGCACGTCCAAACCTAGATCCTCAAACCTGCCAATGCCGGATGGTGGGTGAAACACCTCACTGGGGAAACCAGCACGGTTGAGATGCGTTGAAGGAAAAGCTTGAACAGTAAATGAAGTAGCACTGAAAAACCAAAGGGGCTTAGTTTACATGACACGTGTTTGACTAATAAGAACTAGAGAGTATTTAGTCATGATAGTCTGGGAATTTAACCAATCAATCAATCATAGTTAAACAATAATTGCGGATATTGTTGCTGTTGAAGCACATTACGTGATATTGCATCGCTACTGTTCCATTTTACACAGAACATGAATTTATACAGCACATATGAATGGTTTCCAAACACCATATCCTAGCATGCATATTTGTAGGTTTGTATCAAATGGGGGAAAAAGCACCAATTTTCACGTTTTACTATCATGTTGTCCTATAAACATAGTCTCAGATTATATTGTCTAATCCCATCCGACCACAATTTTGGTCTTTAAAAAACTTAAAATATATTGAAATGTGATTATTTTTCTCACAAAAACAGGGATTGTTTGCTCACACACACAAAAAGACACTTGTACACCTCCCATGACCAGTGCATGTCAGTGTTGGAATAACATGCGTGTCCAGAGACGGTGTGCTTCTTATGAATGGGTGTATGCGTGAGTGTGTGCATGTGTGTGTGTTTGTATAACGCTTTGTTGTACCTTCTATTTCCCCACTATGCTGCTCCATAGGGATACCATGTGAGTCCTCGCTCTCTAGCCGTGAAAAAAATAAAAAAAAATTACCATTTTTTTGCACCGAGCTGGCGCCACTGCTGCCCTGAGTGGGGTTTTGGGTGGGCAGGGTTTTAGCGGTGACAATGGGCAAGCACTCTCTAAGACAATGAATTGATGATTCTTCCCAAATTTAGTGTGCAAAGAAGGATTAGGGAGGCCCTCTAGAGTTGGCATGAAGGTGGCGCCATCCTTCAAGAGGATCCCTCCCAGCTTTTTAGGAGCATAGCAGAGAGCAGCACTTTGAAGCAAGCGTCGATTGGATATTTTGTGTTATTGTGAAGCAAGCCGGGAGGAGGAGGTGGAGATTTGTCCTTCAAGTCACCTTCCCAAGTTGGCCGGAGGGGCAATTTGTCGCTTCTGTTATATCCTCCCTTTCTTTATGCAATTGTTATAGATCCATATTGCAGAAAAGTCGTTTTAGCATCAACCCCGCAGATTTGTTTGAGGAGCGAAAGCCTTTCTGTTCTTTCATTACCATCTCATTATGTGTCTCCCTTCACAAAATGAATTCAGGAGTGCTCTAATGGTTTCCACAGACTGTCCGGTGCCTTTATCCAAAGTTTTCTAGAGAGGACGTAGCTAGAACAGTCTGACAGTCTGAGCATCCAAGTAGAGGACAGATGTGAAGTCATCAGTAACGACTGGTCAGGGGTGTGTGTGTTTATGTGTGGGTAATGTTACACACTTCACTAATAGGACGGTAAGTTGCTTTCCAAACTGAGGACGTATTTACTGAAAGTGGCTGACTGTGCAGTGTCTCCAGTTTTTGTTGAAATTGACATCAATGAACCCCATCTCCCTCAGCCCACCACCCCCTCTGGTAAACATCAAAACAGCATGCAGGTTTTTATGTTTACTTCTCATTCCCATCCTTTCAATTAGAACCAAAAAAACAAACAAGGGCGCTTGTTTCCCAAAGTGCTGTTTGAGTATCTTCTGCCAACTGCGCCATTGCACTTTGACCTCGGTCCAGAGCCAATCAGAGGGCAATACGGTGTGAGATTGGACAAGCATGGAATCTACCTGGAAATGCCTAGATGGGGGGAATGGAAGACTCCAAAGCGGAGAGACAGAGTGGAGTTGGAAGGAATATTAATGTTGCAGTAGATGGATTTAACTGGCCCCTTTTGCCTTATGTCTTGATGTGGCCCATCTTCAGAGCTAACCTACCTCAACTAAGCTCCTTAACTAAGCTCTTTGGATTCTTCCTCACTAGCATACAGCTCCCTCCCTCTCTCCCCTGCTCCCGACTGATCCCCTGCAGATCTCTAGCTGTACCCATCTAACGTGGCATGCTTTTTGGCCTCATCTCTCCCCACGACTGATTCCCCCGTCCCTTTGCCTTATCCATCCCGAGCCAAGCAGGCCTAATCCACCCCGAACTCAGTTACACACTTTCATGCATGCCTTGCCTGCCTCCCTGGTCTCTCGCCCCAACCACCCCGTCTAAAAACGGTGATCTAATTCTCATCGTCTCCTGCTTTACTGTAACACTGTTATCGGAAACAAAGTGTGTTCTTTTCAGGTGATACAATACGAGCCTGCTGTTTCTCACCTCACCTGTCCACAGAGGATAGCCGATAGGCGAGGTGAAAGACAAGGCTTTCCGGAAGTTTTAACTGACTTTCTCTTATAGGGTATCCGCTCCAGATTATCAGGCTTGAGTTACTGATCAGCTGCACCGCCATGCAAATAGTGGCGTTGCATAGCTATGAAAAAGGAAAAGCATCAAGCAGGGAACTTCTCTCATGCAAAGTATAAAACTGCATTAAATAAATAAATTCACGTTTCATTTCATTTAATTCAGGTTCTAACTACCAACATGCAGAAATGGAGCATTTCGAAATTACAGGAAGTTTCCAAGGGGACATTCATTCATTCATTCATTTTCTACCGCTTATCCTCATGAGGGTTGCGGGCGTGCTGGAGCTGTCTTCGGGCGAGAGGCGGGGTACACCCTGGACTGGTGGCCAGCCAATCACAGGGCACATATAGACAAACAACCATTCACACTCACATTCATACCTATGGACAATTTGGAGTGGCCAATTAACCTAGCATGTTTTTGGAATGTGGGAGGAAACCGGAGTACCCGGAGAAAACCCACGCATGCATGGGGAGAACATGCAAACTCCACACAGAGATGGCCGAGGGTGGAATCGAACTTGGGTTTCCTAGCTGTGAGGCCTGCGCTTAGTGAATACAATGTCTGTTAATTATATACAAAAATTCTTACATGAATTAATGCAATACAGCAGACAGAGTCGCCAATTAACCTAGCATGTTTTTGGAATACTCAGAGTACCTGGAGAAAACCCACGCATGCACAGGGAGAACATACAAACTCCACACAGGGATGCCCGAGGGTGGAATCGAAATCGGGTCTCCAAGCTGTGTGGCCTGTGCGCTAACCACTCGACTGCCTTGCAGCTTAAGATTAATTTATTTATGATTAATATTAGTGTTTATTTGCTATTATTAGTCATATTAATCATTTCTGTGTACATTGACCTTTGCACCCATGCTGAGAAATGCAGGGTTTTTCAAGTTTTCCCATCTGGTTCGGGAATTTTCCTGTAATCTGTGGATATGCTTTAGTTTAAAAAGACATAGCATCCTCTGAATTCAACCATAATAGGATACGTCACTGGCACTAAGAAGCACTTTTAATAGAAAGCCAACATGGCCGCATGAAATGACTAAAAATAGGGTTAATTCAGGTTGTAGCTAACAAGGCTCCCTTGTGATTTTGACACTCGAAGCCATATACGGTCATAAAACCCATTTTTAATCATTTTTATAGCATGCGTGATCTATTATTCCACAGCTGGGAGAAAATGTTGCGAGCGACCTTCTTTCTTGCCATTTAAAAGCGAATAATCTGTGAAGTGCCACCATCTGCTAAAACAGTTTTATGACGGAAAATGTTACCTAAATATAATTTAATGTTCAGTCTTTAGGTTGGAGGGTTTGAGTCATGGTAGGGTGGGAACGGCATTTAAGTGCACATTTGTGGAAAATCTAATGTTACTCTGCTTATTTTGGGGGAAATTATTGTAAGGATTACTGTATACATAACACATGTTGACATGAAACCGCCACTGACTAATTCACCATCGCACGCTCAAACAGAATACAATTACAACATTCATTTTTAAGACCACCTTACCAGAAATGCAATCACACATTCAATTTTTACGACAATTTTTACTTTTCACATTTATGAACATACTAAATGGTCAATAACCATACTTTGTTTATGGAATATATTGAGAATTACTTCCTTATTGATTTATATTAACTCATTCGCTATCAAAGACGTATTTAGGGCTGCGGCTTTTGAATATTTTAAGTAATCAAGTATTCTATGGACATTTTTTGAGTAATTGCAAAAAATATACCTGGCATAGTAGTTGCTTTTTTTTTTGTTCAGAAATGATATTTTGCTGAAACTTAGCGATGTTTTACGGCTGATGACTAAAGAATGGGAAAAGCTGGAAACAAACCTTTTCTTTCTGATGAAAGATGAGAGTCTAATCTTTGTTTTTGTTTATGCCATGTCTATACAGCCCAAGAACACAATATTCTGTGTGGCCTGACAAATCAGACAAAATCATCAAAAATAGCCAGTACTTAGAAAAATGGCCTGGATTGAATGAGTTACATGACTTTGCTAGAATGCGGATGTTTCTATTGCAAACTCACGCAATACACCTAGCAAATACGCAGATGCCACAGATGTAAACTATGCCGCTCAGGTATGCTGGAGCCTATCCCAGCTGACTTCGGAAGAAAGGTGGGGTACACCTTGGACTGGTTGCCAGTCATGTATAATATATACACTGATTAAATACATTCATTTATTCATTCATTCATTTTCTACCGCTTATTAAGATATGCCTCACGAGGATTGCGGGGGTGCTGGAGCCTATCCCAGTCATCTTCAGGCAAGAGGTACACCCTGCACTGGTGGCCAGCCAATCACAGGGCACATATAGACAAACAACCATTCACACTCACATTCATACCTATGGACAATTTGGAGTAGCCAATTAACCTAGCATGTTTTTGGAATGTGGGAGGAAATTGGAGTACCCGGAGAAAACCCACGCATGCACGGGGAGAACATGCAAACTCAAACCACTCGTCCGCCGTACAGCCCTAATAAAATACAATAAAAAAAAATACCACACATAAAATGCAGTGATATTTAAAGAAGCATATACTGTATATAACAATGATGGATTAAGCTGGAGGATTCAGCTAATGTTTTTTTGTAAAATGGAGAAATACCATCCATCTAAACATATCTTGATAGCAAATGCTTTTAGTCTGTAGTTTTTCAGTGGCAAACAAAAAACTTATAATAATTTATGGGACCAAGAAAAGAGGGCTGATATTTCATCCACTTGCACCATGGATATGATATAATAAAAAAAGACCGATATATTGTAATTTCTCTTGTCTTAATAATGTTTTGGGGTGGGGTGACTTATATTGCAAATGCATAGTGGAAATCTGTAACAGCCGTCATATACATTGACAGATGACGTAAATTACACATGCCTAACACGTGACTGCCAAAAAATAACAACACATCAATTCATTTTACCTTCAAACAGGACCTTTTTGGCTTTTTGTATTGAGTTGCGGAGTCCTATAGAGCAGCTACACACAACAACTAGCACACAAAGCTTTCTAGTTCTTCCAGAATCTGCACCTATTCAGCTGTATTTTTATTTCTTTTGTCTGTTTTAATGTATTCCACCCACGGGCCGCCTCCAGGCACGCCCACAACGCTGTGGTCGGTCAAAGGACTTTTGGATTGTGCCGCTAGCTTTGAACCCCTGATACAGAATATCCATTTTGAAGGTTGAATGATCTTGTGATTTATTCTTTTACACAGTCATTTTTAATTCTGGGCCATGTAGAGTATTTTGGAAAGCCTAAAGCTAGCTGCGACTACTTCAAGGTCCTGTCGGGGTTAATGGTGTGACAGTAGAACGTCAGTTCTGTTTTTAAGTTGTGCAAAGTGTATGATTGTATGATTGGCAACATCAAAGCCTTTGTGGTGGGCATTCGCTTTGCTAAAGTACAAGTAACATACCGTAGCTGGAGGATTGATTTTTACATTTACAGATTTTCTTTGTTCTAAGTTTTCATTCTTGTAAGACCAGGCTTGCAAATTGGATTACACAATGACACACTAGCACTAACCAGAACTGTTCAGAGAAACACTGTAATACATTGCTTGATATCTGATAACCCCGGAGACACAACTCGGCACTGAAATATTAAAAAGAAGGGCTTCATGAACAGCGCTTCCTGTCTGATGCCTTGTGGATAAAGAGCAGCGGTTTTTTTTTTAGCAAGGAGGAAGAGTTGACCTGTCTTGGTGACAACAATGACTGGATGGAATACAGAAGTTGAGTCTGAGTGCATGCAGGATTATCTGCCATACTTCAGAAATAAGCCTTGGAATTTCATTGAATTGAGTCATTTGGATTATGTGTCGGTAAAAATGGAACTTTCACTCTTACAAAACATAAATAACATGTTTTTTATTCATTCATTCATTTTCTATCGCTGGGGTCTTTGGGTGAGACCAGCCAATTGCAGGGCACATATAGATAACAACTATTCACATTTTTCTGCCTTTTTTTGGTTTATTTAGTTCATGTCATCTGTGATTGGCTAGCCACCAGTCCAGGTTGTACCCCGCCTCTCACCCGAAGTCAACTGGGATAGGCTCCAGCATACCCCCACAACCCTAGTGAGGATAAGCGGCATAGAAAAAAGATGGATGGATGACTAGTTTGTCATTTGTTTAATGCATTTTATTAAAAAGCTCCTGACATTCCAATTTCAATGGTAAATCCTGAACGTTGCTTTCGATGTGCTCTATAGTGTTTCCTCGTTTATTACGGGGATAGATTTCCAAAATAGTGAAATCTGTGAGGTAGCCAACTCTATTTGTTTACCATCATTATGTTTGTTTTAAGGCTCACCATATACTTTATACACTTTTGACATGTTCTCACATATATCTCTTTAAACAATCTCAATGTTCAAATTTCCTTTCAATTTGAAAGGAACTACTGTCCAACTACTTGGTTGGACACAAGAAATTATTGTCTCACTGACCGTGGCTCTTTGCCATTCAACTGTGGCGTTTTTGTGTCTTTGTTGAAGCATGTTAGCCGAGGATTCATTTGTTGCAGCTGCGTGGCTTGCCTTCTTTCTACCTGTCCCGGGGGCCTGCCACATAGCTTCTGCCTTCTTTTGGTACGAGCATTAAAATTGCACTAAAAGAAATCGGTGAAAGAGCAAGCCCCTGGAAAGCGCACACCGGTGGAGCGAGAGAACATGGCACTCTCATTACTATGCCATATATTACATTACATTATTTAAAAAATGGTCTCCAAATAACTTGGACAATAATATTTTTTATCGGTCAAGCAACATTTGTTATCGTGACAGGAGTACGCGTGCTTGTAAGGTATTTACTAGCCACCAAAAGCCGGTATCTTCAACAATAGCAAAGGGCTAGTCGTCCAGCAGCATCATTTCCATGATGTAATCGCAGAATGCTCCGGAAAACTTTTTTGCACTTTACAAACGCCGCAGCGATAGGAACAATCCCCGGAAGTTTGATGTGTTGAAGCATCGCGGAATGTTTGATGTTTGGAGAGCATTTGGTGAAATGGCTTTCTCTGAAACAGTAAGTCCCACGGCATGTTTGTTTACAAGTTAGCTCAGGGGAAGTTACAGCATTGCTAAAAAGAAGTGCTTGATTTGTTCACAGTAACCTACATACATCACAATACAGGTAATCTCGCCTCATTGCAGATGTTTTTTTAATCAGTTATTGAAACAATTTTTTGTAGCATTCAGTACAAGTTGGCATAATAAGCCGCTGTGTCCCGCAAAATACGAGTAGCGGCGGTGTTCTAGTAAACATCATGATCTGGGTCTGTGACAGTTATGTGCACAGTAAATGAGCGGTAACGAGATGGAGATATTCTGCAGTTGGTGGCCTTCCAGCCTTGTGCTTCTCTGGAAAGTCTTTACATCTCTTTGGAAGAGGAGTACGATGGCTAAATATATGAAGCGATTTAAAGTCAAGGACAAAGAGTATTATTAAGTTGGGAAAGCAGAGGTTTAATGTTCTTTACATTGCACTCCTATCTTCATGTGGCTCTGCCAAGGGCATGGAAGAAGGGGAGTAGTTGGCAGTTGGACAGGACACATGCTGAGTCTTGGATTGTTGTGTAGCGACATTGTACATGACTGACTTTTGACTACTGTACTGTGTTATATACTAAAGTTGGGCCCACAAGAATTTGACCAATGAATCGTAGACTTTCTGATTTACTGTTAAGAGGTTTCACCAAATTATGGCATCTACCATTCAGGAATTAAAGCAATTCTATTCAGACTATTTCACTTCTCAAAGGTTCTGAAGTGGGCTTTGTTGTGCTTTCACGGTACCCGCTTCCATTTGCTGCTACTTTCATTTTTGGGAATATTCCATCTCTTTGCCTTTAAATAGTCTTCAGTTGCTTTGTAGTACGAGGTGCGGCGCATGTGCGTTGGGCCAAACAATCCATGGGGGCCCCATTTTGCAGCCCCAAGTCAGGTGACCGGGTGCGGCATTTAACCTTCAAAGTAGAACCCCTTCATGCATTCCTGGAAGGATTCTTCCAGGATTGTCCGCAGCTCCATCATCACAACCATGTTGGTCTCCATCCACATCTTGAAAACGGTTCGTCGGAGAATGGGGGGATAATTAGGGTAAATTTTCGGGAATATGTTTTTTGAACGATTTGTTCAAGAATATATGCTTCTTTGAAAAAAACAACACAAAGAAGCTTCCTGTTTAACATGAAAATGCAGAATAACATTTAAAACATTTTTCCGAAAATTGTCCCTTATTACCCCGGCATGTGTCCCTTATGACCCCATTTTACGGTAGCCTTGTCAGCATCGCCATGTTGCTTTTCGGCTTCTGTCACCCCTTCTTGCACTCTTAAAGGAGCAAATACCACAGGATCTCTTATGAGACGTGCTGGTTCATCATCTGGCCTCTGACACACCCTGTATCTTAGGTATCACTAAAGCACCATCAGTTTTGTGCAGATATTCCCCATCTCTTAACTCATCTTGTTACTTGTATCATATAGTCAATAAACACAGCTTAGTCAGTACAATTAACAATACAGTAATCCCTCACTATATCACGGTTTGAACGACTTTCAACGACATTACCTTTCACACCGCATGGAGACCAGCTATTGAGATATCAGAGTGGAACTGACATGCCATGGCTGAGGTTGAGTGAAAAAAGGTGTTTCTTTTCCACGGTGAATGGGTGGAGGCGATGCTTGAAGAGTGGAGGTTTGCCCTGGAAAGGAGAGGAATGAAGATTAGCCGCAGCAAGATGGAGTGTTTGTGTGTGAATGAGAGGGACCCAAGTGGAAGAGTGAGGTTACAGGGAGAAGAGATACAGAAGGTGCAGAATTTTAAGTATTTGGGGTCAACAGTTCTGAACAATGGAGATTGTGAAAAGGAGGTGAAGAAGCGTGTGCAGGCAGGATGAATGGGTGGGGAAAAGTGTCAGGCGTGATGTGAGATAGAAGAGTTTCAGCTAAAATGAAATTTGCATGTTGGTGATTTTTTTTTCAATTGTATTTGGTGACATGAGTGCTTTAAGATTAAGGTGAAGGAGACAATATCCCTGTGTCATTCATGGACTCAAACCATGGACTCTTCGGTCATAGCTGTCCTTTTTTGTTCGGCAAGTTAAGTATTGTAATTAGCATAGTTTCATCCAAGTTGAAATTGTACTCACTAAAAGATAAGCACATGATGATTTTTGTCATTGCCGATAGCACCACAATCAACTTAAAAGGTGATAGTAAAAGTGAGTTGGTGTTTTAGCAGTCATTTGTATTTTGATCAGGAGACTCACCTGGATTTCCCGTGCGTGGTACATTATTATAAGACCAAGCAGTATAACAGTGGAGAGGCTGATAAGGCATTTCAGTGCAAATGAATATGAAGATTCCTAAAAAGAGAAAGACAACAAAGCAACCATAAGACATGTATGAAATGGTTAAGACATAGCAGCAAAACTTTATGTTGTATGTACAGTAATTATCATGCATCTTGTTGCAGTAAATTCAAATTCAAATTCCTGAATTCAAATTCAGGAGCCGAGCGTATTTACTCCAAAAGCGAGTATAAACAAATGCATGCATTAATGGCATAGAATAAATATCCTGAATCAATGTATATAAATGTACACGAGGGACAGAAGTGGAGAAAAGTGGAGAAATAGTCATGTGTGATAGAAGAGTTTCAGCTAAAATGAAAGGAAAGGTATACAAAACTGTGGGGAGACCAGCCATGCTTTTGGTCTAGAGCAGGGGTCTCAAACTCAATTTACCTGGGGGCCACTGGAGCTAGGGTCTGGGCAAGGCTGGGCCCCATCAGGTTTTCCAAAAAAAAAAAAAAAACGCATTTATTAAAAACAGAAAAATATACAAACTCAGTGCTTTGGTTCCGATTTTCTACAATAAAAGCTCTGATAAAACATTCCACTGTGCTCAAATATCTTAATTTCTGCACAAAATAAGATGAAAAATAAATAAACAAATCAAGAATAAAGAAAATCAATCAATCAGTAATAAATAAATATAATAATAATAATAAGATGGTAAATAATAAAAACTTAAGAAACCACATATAGTTGGTGGGTAGACAAATTATTTTTTCAGATTAAAATGAACAAAGCATTATTAGAGCCCTGTAGACATGACAAAACACGACTATAGTCACATTTATACTCTTTTTATTTACAACATATTGCGCAACTGCAGGGTCTTGAGACACATGCTAACTCACAAACTAGAGAGCTAGCGACCTAAACGGTAGCCTTCAAGTTATTTCCTTTAAACTTAAATAGCCAGAAACTTACCACTTCCACACGGATAGGGAGGATAACTATTAACAGTTATTTAACCTTTAACATGAACATTAATCAAACGTAATAATTTTTTCTGGGTACATGATACCATACAGCATCCATATCAAACTTGCGCGGGCCGCACTAACATTAAACTTTCATATCAAGGCGGGGGCCTCAAACTAGTGTCCTGCGGGCCACATTTGGCCCGCGGGCCGCGTGTTTGAGACCCCTGGTCTAGCGACAGTGCCACTGAGGAAAAGACAAGAAGCAGAACTGGAGGTAGCAGCGATGAGGATGCTGAGGTTCTCATTGGGAGTGACCGGGATGGATAGGATCAGGAACGAGTACGTCAGAGGGACATTACATGTTAGAGACCTTGGAGATAAAGTCAGTTATCGGCCAGACTGAGATGGTTGGGACATGTCCAGAGGAGAGATAGTGAATATATTGGTAGAAGGATGCTGCCAGGTAGGAGGCGTAGAGGAAGACCAAAGAGGAGGTTTATGGATGTAGTAGTTGGTGTGAGAGAAGACAGGGTTGGATGGAGGAGATTGGTTTGCTGTGGCGACCCCTGAAGGGAAAAGCTCAAAGAGAAAAAAGAAGAATATGTTCCCGAGTGTTCCTATTGGTTTTCACCTTGGGTTTTCAGCTCTTTGAAAGCATAAAGTAGCATATACAGTACATTCATCAGCAACTAGCATATCAGGACCTGTATACCAATTGTGGACCCCATCATAAAAGACAACCTGTCCTTAGTTTTACCCTTGTTAACACGTGATGGACTGTATGTGTCATTAAACTGCAGTCCAGATTATCTGCGCTTTGCCTGCAGCATGCACCGGTGGAGTTTCCATTCTCGTAATACAATAATAACAATAATAACAATAATAATTCATCACTTTCTGCGTAATTTTCTGGTGTTTACTGCAATTAGCACAAGGGGCATCACAACATGTTTGTCATCCAGTGATCCCAGTCAGTTGTCAAATTCATTTCTACAAATAGGGTTTGAATTCGTACATTTTGTACGGTGTTTGGGGGATGTGCATTCAAATTGTGAACGATAATGGAATGCAGGCTTGCTGCAGAATGCGGCTGAGGTCAACTGCTTCCCTGCAAAACAAAACAAAAGCAAGGCTGACACTTGGAGTCCTGAGCTCAGTTTTTACACGTCTGTATGGAACATTACAGTTTGTCCTTTTCAACTATGTGGATTCATCACACTAACAGCTCTTTTTGGAAATAGGCTAATGATTCTGAATTATGTGTCATGGGGGTTTAACAGATTAAATGAATTAGCCCAAGAAAAGACAACCATTTAAAAAGGGAGCCATCATTTCAACCAATCCTGTAACGAAAATAATTTCATTATAGCATGAAAGGCGTCTGTAGTCTGTTTAGCTAAAATTAGAAGAATATTGTGGCGGTTTTGCAAATTATTTTATATTAAATTTGGTATATTTGCTCCTGCTGTTGTGTGTGAATGAGTGTGTATGTTGTGCAGAGTGTCAGAAGTGATTAGTTCCCTCACACCATCCATCT
Source organism: Doryrhamphus excisus (assembly GCF_037039965.1). NCBI lineage: Eukaryota > Metazoa > Chordata > Actinopteri > Syngnathiformes > Syngnathidae > Doryrhamphus > Doryrhamphus excisus. The sequence goes on from NC_136362.1 coordinate 21,250,549, forward strand.
TCAATGTGTTTATTTCAGCTTTTTGTCTATCTACACACACAGACAAAAGGGAATTAGCACTTTTTTTTAGGGAGAGAAAGTGTATTGGTGGTGCACACAGACCGGATAGAGGCTACTAAAGGTTGAGCTTCATTTAGGTTCATTACCTTTCCCGTCATATAGAGCGCATTCATTTTGTATGATTGTTGACTTTAAATACCCTGCATCTATTTTCTATATAAAAAAGCAAGGTTGCGGTGATTGATTGTTCATCATAATGCAACGTGTCGAAAAGATTTTTATAACTGGGGGTAAAGCTGTCTAAGCTCTAGAAACGACCTCTTGTCCTTGAATAGGTCTAAAGTGGTGCCAGCTCTTCTCAATGCTATTCCTTAACTTGACACAGTATATTGAGAGCCTTAAAATATGATTGATCAGCCCCCCCTTCCCCCCCTGTCTCTGTTTCCATATGACTTTCTAAGAAGGGAATCAACATCAACATAAAATAAATGTATTCTTTGCTTTTAAAATCGAAAATGCAATTCATCACTTCCTATTGCCGTCATAAAACCTCCAGTAAGGCAATGTTTGAAGTGAACATCACAAAAGTGTAAAAAGAAGTGAACCAGATTCTCTCTCTTTGCTTTAAGTGGCGTGTATGATGACACGCCCCCTTCCATTATCGATTCTTCCTCTTTTCTTTTGGCTCTTTTTAGGGAATCTGTTCTTTTGTCTCCTCTGATCCATTTGTTGCTTAAATTGATTTCTTACTAAAACATGAGTACAATTTATTTGTAAATTAATTACAAACTGTAATTAAAACTTTCGTTTCGGTTCCAGATCTGACCATAATAAATTAATTTTCATTAAAAGCATGAATCCTAAAAGGGAATATAGACTAGTTAGAGCTCTAGACATGAAATAGCATCCCTATAGTCACCTTTACACTCGTATTACCAATATAGATAATATAATATAGATAATATATAGATAATATAAATAATATTAGATATAAATCAGACATAAACATAGCTAACGTTTTAGCATTGGGAGACTTCCTTGTTTTATCAATGTAATGACACCATGTCAAGATGGCTGTAAATTAGTCAGTATTTTTATTTGAAATAGACACAGGGCACTCTGACTTACAGGCTGATGCGGAAAACACACTAATTTCCTAAAAGGTAGTTCTAACACTGCATGCATAACGTCACTGCCCTCTATAGGTCACACTCTAAACAGCAGCTCAAAACAGTAACATTACTGACATCTAGTGACCAGTATAATATTACATACCATTCTGAATGCCTTGTCGTATTGTCGTTCATTTAGCCATTTTTATACTTGAAAATGTAAAATGTACGCTTTGCTTCAATATGCATGCTTGAAATAGGCCGTATTCAACCATGAAACAGTGCTAATGTATGAATTAATGTATTAACATTAATTTAAATTAATTAATTAATATTAATTTAAATTAATTAATTTTAATATATATTTTATTTATTATTAATTTATTTTGGAAAAACGTGATGAGTGAAGGTGTGTAATTGGAACCACAAATTCAATTCAAAGCGGCATGATTTGAAGTTTAATAACAAAATCTGCATGTAAAAGTTGTTCAAATTCCATATTCCACAAGCCGTGTGGTGCGTTTGTCTATAGAGGCTCAACTATAAATACTTTTCTCCGCTGTTTGAGAATATGTATGACTCCGCCTTCAAGACTCGACTCCCTCTCTGCTCGCCTTGAAGTAAAGATGAATGAAATTAACGTACTTGTCGCTTGTAATTACAATATTTATCCAGTTGATCAAGTCAAGCCCCCTGGCAGCTATCAAAGGGCAGCTGGTGAAGTGTTGGGATGCAGGTAAAAGAGACAGGGGTGTCAAACTCAATGAGCTCACCCAGTACTGCACCGCTGTTTACAAGTAAGCCATCTGATGAGAACTTGCTCTTCAACTCCAAATAGACTCCAGGGTTCCCCACCCGCTCTCAATATACTGGCACAGAGGCATGCAGGATGCAGACATTGTTTTCCAACTCCTGCATGGTATTATTATAAAGGCTGCTTCTCTGCATGTCATCAATGAAGCTTGAATCCCAGAGACTGCACTTTTCTTCAAATCAAAACCAAAAAAAAAACTCACGTTCTTTTTTTTAAGCATGAAAAACAACACAAGAGTAGAAGTTTAAAGAACTGCGGATGGGATGACTTGTGACTCGATACAATGCACTGCCTGGGAGGAGAGGGCGGAGAGTCTTCAAAAAGATCTAGTCTAGTTTGAGCCCAAGTGTTCCACGTCAAGTGTACTAAATGGAAGGTCACTAATTATTGGGGCCGTTTTGAGTGCACATTTCTGCATACAGGTGGTCCTCCTGTTACGACGTTTCATGGTTACGACACACTCCCATTAACTATCAATACTGTGCAAAAAGAGAACTGGTTATGTGTAAAAGAATACGGAAAAATACGTTGTCCCAAATGAACTTATACGTCGTAAAATGCACAGAAGGTGGAGAAACGGACCAAGCTGCATAGATGATTCAAGACGATAATCTTGAACATATTACTCTATTATGCTATTAATGAGCCTGTCTCTCCCTCTCTTGCAACGCCCCTTCCACAGGGCTAAATCTATGGAGTTGTTCTGTGGGTTTTATTTCGTTATATGTTTATTATTTACCTTTTTTTCATGTTTTCAAGACTGTATTTCATATACCCGGCATGTGCTCTGTGCACAATGTGGGTAATTGATCCTAAAATTCCACTTAGTCCCGTTCGTAAACTGAGGACCTCCTGTTGCTGGAATGTTTTCCTTATGGCCTACAGTCTTAATCCCCTTTAGAATATTTTTGGTAATTTCCCAAGAATACATTGACACACATTGCCTTGTCAGGAGGATATCAGATAGGAGCTGTCCCAAAATGAGTATTTGATTTTCAATCCTAAACAAAATCCTTTCTCCTCCGAGACAGCCCATTGGGAATTCCAGGACCTGGAAGTTGAATGGGGTGGGGGGTGGGGAAGGCAGATGTGCCGCAGTGAAAAATTTTTGTTTCGCTGCAAAAGGCATGTCATCATCAGTGCAGCTTTGTGCAGCGTGTCCCCCCCCCCCAAATATCTTTGCATCTTCACAGTGGGGGGCCCTTGGACTGTCAATTCAAGCATGGCTGTCATCTATTTTCAGAAAGCAACATAATTAGAAGTGACCATTTCCAGTATGGGGGACAGCATAAACTCAAGTGGTAGCTTTTGAGCAAAGTGTGAATATATATTTAATATATATAATATATATTGTATTTCTGGATCAACTGGAATTGCATTTTGTTGGGTTGACATGTTCAAATCATGTTTGACCTGTGCTGCGTCTCACCATCCCATGATGATTTTTTATGTACATTTATGCAGCAATAATTACATATTTGGCCCATGTTTACCCTAAATTACGTTTTCCTTTTAACATGTAGTGTTATTGACATCTACTCCTATGTTTGTGCATTTTCACACTGTATGGTTTATCAAAATGTTGTACGTGTAACACCTCCACTACTCCCTTACCTCCCACCACTTCCATTTGGTTTACTCCATCTCTACACCTTTATTCAGCATGCTCCCCTTTCCACAAACTGTGTGTACTTTTACTCACTGCGCATCTCGCACTTCTGCTCGTCTTTCTTACTTCAGGTATCATGACAAACAGGAAGTGACCAGTAACTTTCTGGGAGCCATGTGGCTCATCTCAATTACCTTCCTCTCCATTGGCTACGGGGACATGGTACCGCACACGTACTGCGGGAAAGGCGTGTGTCTGCTTACAGGGATTATGGTAGGTTTCCTTTTTCCAAACCTGCTTATAAATTAGTTATTTTTGGATGAAATCAGTTTACACTACCGTGTATTTGTTACAACCTTAGCTTTTACTCAATTACAGCAAAAAGCAATGTGGCAGCAAGGCCAGGTGGACCAATAAATGCAGGAAAGAAGGCAAGAAAAAGCCACGTGAAATGCTGCTCAAAACGGTTCCACAGGATCAAAATTCAAAAATAAAATAAAAATAATCTCCAAAACACGAGGGAAAACTAAGAAAACTTGAAGTAGACTCACCACAAGACATACAAGGACCAGACAAAGACTAGACAGAAAGCACACAAAGGTGCAAAAGAGCACACAAGGAAGAAAACACAGCAAAAACCACAACGAAAACAGCAGTCTTCAATACAATGAGGTCCTCAATTTACTTCAACTTCAAAGAGATCAGAGTCCAATTAGGTTTTAGGTAAAGCTGCATAATGTGCTAGATTGCAGACTACAGAAAAGATTAATTAATTAATTAATTCCAGTTAGTGCAATGGTTCTCAACTGGTATGGCTATGGGCCCACCATCACCACTCACTAACAAGTAGCAACTCAAATTAAGAGGAGAGAATTTTTTTCAACTTAAACTTGTCAAAAATCTTCCATTTAAGTAGACTCTTTGCTACAAATGATTGCTGCATGTAATCGTGAGATGCTGTTCTCCCTTCATGGCGAGCCAGCAGATATCTGCAGCTGTGTGTCAGAAGGATGGCAAGTTAAATTCTCGCTTTCATCCTCTCTCAGTCAAACTGCACAAAGATGGCCATAAACATGGCATGGACGTAGCAAGTGAATAGCACAGACAAGAACGTGAAGTATGGACATGGGGTCATTATTGGTGATCCGTGGATACTGATTGATTGATACTGGCTCTTCATGCTCTAAAATCCATTCTCAAATTAAAATATCAGTATTTTTGATACTTTGGTCATTTGAGGTAATGTTTGGCTGAAAAGTCTTTCTGTTTTTTATTGTTTAAAATACAATTTTCACTTATTTGAGATGATTTTTCTTCTGTTGTTGTATATTTGAGGCTCTTTTGTGATTAAGGGCTATATAGTAAATAAACTTGACTTGACTATATTAGCTTGACTATATTGTAAATTCCTAAAATTACTTAAATTATAAGTAATAATTATTAATATAATAATAATAATTAATAATATAATAATTAGTAATTTTATTGGTAAATGTATTGAATTCCCTGTACTCTTTATGTTATTAGTATATGAAATACACATCACCAGTCGTTATATACATATAGTGTGTATTTTTTGGCCAGGTTCGCGACCCACCAGTTGAGAATCCCAGGTTTAGTGGCAAGGTTGTTGAATTTCTTGAGTTAAATACTTTATTTATGATCCCTTGCAGGCTAGCTAATGATGTTAGCATGTTCCTTGAGCAAATATTCCACCACACTGTATGTGGAAAGACTGAGCGTGTCTTTGTGCAACAGGGAGCTGGCTGCACTGCACTTGTGGTTGCAGTGGTGGCCAGGAAGCTGGAGCTGACCAAGGCAGAGAAGCATGTCCACAACTTCATGATGGATACGCAACTCTGCAAACGAGTGAGTGATAAAATTCCCCGTTATTGAAACGTGCAAGAAAACTGTGGCGGAATTTCCAAAGTTGAACACAATTTCAGCTTTCATGATTACTTTATGAGTTGTTTCCATGAATGAAGTAATCTTACCCAAATAAGCAGCTTGTGGTTTAAAAAAGAAAGTATAACAGGTGTGGGTTCATGGATTTCTAAGGAAATCTAAATTTAAGATAAATCAGACTGTTTTGTGGTTGAATACGGCCTATTATTAGAATATATCTAATGTTGTCTAAATTAAACATTTTCAAGCATACACTTAAATAAAATGCAGATATAAGTCATTAAAAAGATGCAAATACATTGGTGTAGTATTCTACACTAGTCACTAGGTGCCAGTAATGTTACCATAGCGGACTGTGAGTGGCAAAATTGACGACTGCTTTTATTGCAGGTTTCTATTATCTTAAAACAGGCACAACAATTAAAAATAAAAACACAGCCTACTGATACAGCCGGTAACCTACGGTAATGTCACTTCCTGTCCGCCACTTACTCTGCTCCCCTCGGGAACAGGCTATATTGGGTAAACGAGTGTTAAAGTGACTATAGGGGTGTTCACATCTTTATTAATACGTAAAGTACAACAGTTTGTTTGTAAATGTCCCAACCATACAAATAAATGAGGTTTGACTGTAGGGGTGTCACAAGATCTTGTGGAAGAGATAGTAAATAGATTCATTAATCACACAATAATTGAAAAGAAACTTGATCCTTTTGCCATGCTCGATATACTGCCATGTGCATATTAGTTCCACAGAACAATGGCATGAACAGAGTGAGCCCTTTTGTCAGTCATACAGTATCCTTGTCTCGGTCGGTGGAGGCGGGGCCGGTCGCATGCACACAAAGTGCAAAAGAATGTATTGTCATATATTTTTTCCTTAAATGCAATGATAAAATGTCACAATAGATGAAAATATGAGCTGGAAAATTACATAATATTACAAATATACAACATAAGGTGGCCAGAAATATTTCAGTATTGAACAAAGCAAAATTTGTTCTCAATCAGAAATCACTCCACACTCTTTATTGCTCTCTGGTTCTACCATATCTTACTTATTGTGTGGAAATATGGGATAATAACTATAAAAGCAATTTCACTTGCTAAATGTACTGCAAAAAAAGGTCAGTAAGGATAATTCATAATGCCGCCTACAGAGAACATACTAACTCCTTATTTCTAAAATCACAAATACTTCAACTTGCTGATATAGTTCATCTTCAAACAGCTAAAATAATGCATAAGGCTAAAAATAAGCAATTAGCTAAAAATGTCATCCAATACTTCTCTACAAGAGAGGAGAAATATGATCTCAGGGAAGAAGTACATTTGAAATACTTCTATGCTAGGACTACGTTATGCTAGCCATAGCATTTCAGTATGTGGAATCAAACTATGGAATGGATTGAGTAAGGAAATCAAACAATGCACAACGATGAGCCAATTCAAGAAACAATACAAGCAGTTGATGTTTGCTAAATACAAGGATGAAGAGTCTTGAACCAGTCATGATGTGCTATATATATCACTATATTGACACTTACTATGGTACCCATTATGGCATTGGATGCTGATATTAAAAAAACAAAACACAAACCAAAAAAACTGTATTATGGAAAGCAGGAAGTGAACAAATGTAACAGTTACTGATTGTAAAAGTATGGCGGGGAGCTGGAGGGGTAGGATTTAATATGCTTTGCTTCTTCCTACTCCTTTTGGACATGTGGAACTGGGAACTGATTATGGGATGCACTCAATTGTAATCTGATGCATGATCAAATGAAATAAAACCATTACCATTACTAAAAACTCATTCTCAAAGACCCAATATCGTGTCTCATGACACCTCAATTTGACTGTATTCTAACTTACTGGGATGCACCTGTATACCTGAACAACTACTGAGGGTGAAAGTTGACCTTGTTCTCCACAGGTGAAGAACACAGCTGCCAATGTACTCAGGGAAACATGGCTCATCTACAAACACACCAAGTTGGTGAAGAAGATTGATCACGCCAAGGTGCGAAAACACCAACGCAAGTTTCTCCAAGCCATTCACCAGTAAGTCCTCCAATATCAGCACCCACTAAGGAGAATCAATCACTGTTGAAATCCTTATAATGCTCAGTTTGACGTGACACGAGTGTTTTAGTTCAGGTACATTAATCATCACTGGATTCCTGTGATTGTCAGGCACACACACACACACACACACACACTACAAATTAGTATAATGGTCCCCCCCTCCCTCCCTTCCTTTCTTCCCTTTTCCCTCCAACCACCCTTTGACCTTGTGCTTACAGTGAGAAGTGTGAAGGTATCAGTCGTTTGGTGAATGTCGTGGGGTTAAAACTGTACTGTGTTCTGTCTTTGTTTTGCTCTATCACCGCAGAGCTCAGAAGTAAGTTGAGTCTTCTATGTATCCTCCTCCTGTCTCCTCAGCATCCTCCTCTCTCCTCCATGTCTGCCGTTGACATGCATGAACAGAGTGTGTGTTGCCAAAATAAGAAAAAAAAACAACAACATACAAACTCCAAAAAATGCTGAATGCTGATTTGTTTTTGGTTTCACTGAAGTCAGTCTTTCATTTACTTCTTTCTCTCTCTGCCATTTTCTGAATGGAATTACATTAAAATAATTTGCCACCGGTGTTGATCGTGGAAGCTTGTTTGGAAAGAGCGTGTGAAAGGAGAAAAAAAAAAAAAGCATCTTGCAGAGAATGAGCTTGAGCTTTGTTGGCCTGACCAGCGGTTCATATTCATCTCCAACGTCCTGTTTAATGTTTGCCCATGATTAATATAGCTACTCTGGAGGCTATATTAACCTGCATCAACAGAACTCATTGTGCAGTCCCACTGATTTTGTCAACACGCACACACACACACACACACACACACAAAGTAATGTTCTGTAGTTCTAATGAGGTTGAAGTGTTTGTTGTTATTTTAAGGAAGCACTTTTTCCTTTCAAAGACAAAAAAAATACCCAATACATGAATACAATAAACATAAACAGTTACTCCCTAAATTATTCATATTCCAATTTTGAAGGCAAAAAGAAATAAAGAAAAATAGTTTTCAAACCTGCTAACTTCAGTTGTGTTTAAAAGGCTAAATGAATAGCATTTAGTTCCTGGAGTCTGTGTTGAGCAAGAAAAAAAATGACACAAAATATGCTCCTGAAAAGTAGCACAGTTGACAATGGTTAGCAAGATGGCCTAACATTCTGGAGATCAAAGGTTCAAATCTATGCCTGTGCCAAGTTTGTAGGTGTGTGTTTTCCCCGGTATTCCGAAAACAAATGTTAGGTTTAGTCAGGAGTCCGCAGAGCCATTTTACTCCCTTGCTCATTCAAGAGAATAGTCTGGAGCCGCAAAGCATCAGTCTCTTTATAACGTTACCAGTTTTAACAAGAGAATAGAGCAAATACAAGTGCAGTGTGCGTGTGTAGCAGATGCCAACTAGTAGGGTTATGATCATAACTAGTATGGTTATGATAGTTGGTTAAACCTCATGACCTGAAAAAATGTGCAGAATGAATTACGAGTCTCCCACGGTTTTGATTGACTGCCAGTTTTGGAAAGTAGTTCAGAGGAAAAATAAATGGAGTTGATCGAGTTAACAATGAAGTTAAATTTACCAAAATATCTGTGTAAATGAATTTAGACTTACCTGGTATGTTTACTCTGGCACCAACAAGTTTTTTTATAAATGTCAATTCAATTTCTATTTCAGAAATTGGACACAAGTATTTTTTTCCATGTTTACCTGCGAGAACCTAGAATCCTGTTCGCTCATTGGTCGGTCAATAAAACTCTCCCTGATTGGTCTTTTGCAACAGCCATAAAAAAAACATTAAAAAAATTAAACATGCACAGATTTCACATGTTGCAAGCATGGACAGAGACTGGCAACAATCAGGTTCCGTTGAAAATGAACGACTAGTGGCGACGTACTGTATGTCACCTCTTGTGTGTGGCTCACATCAATGAGTTGTGTTCGGTCGTTCGAGCCCGTCGTGTGCAGGTCTGGACTGCAGGGATCTACTTTGAAATATATGACAACTTTTCAGAACGTGTTGAGTGCTTACAGCGTTTTGTGTTGTTTCTCACCACATATGAAGCATAAATACAGTTAGTTTATGGCGTTGGCAGGGAAGACGTGTCCCATCTCAACCATAGCAGGCAGCCAAACACCCGCTTCCCTTCCAGTCCTTGTCATAACTCAGCCAGGATGCATTCACTGTCTCACAGAAAGTCGGATTTTTCAAAACTCATTACAATGATGCGCATTTTCCCCATTTGGGTGTTAAAAAATATACTAGCATTGTGAAGGAAGCCACAACAAAGAGGCTGAAGAGAAGCCGTGCGTTGCCGACCCCCGAGTTCAGTGGAGTCTCTACATAGTCCATAGGTGTGAAAGTGTGTGTGAATGCTTGTCTATTTGAGCCCTATGATTGGCTGATCAGCTGGGATAGTCTCCAGCTCACCCGTGACCCTAATGGGGTATACAAGTGGTATAGAATTTTATAGAATGTATGACCATTCTCTAAGGGGAAGCCCACCTGCCACCTCGGCTTAAAACTGCACTGAACATGATCCCTTCTGTTGTAGAGTTGCATAATCACCTCTTTGTGCTTCTCGTGCAAAAAAAACTAAAAGATGTATATAAATACGTCCAATATCGTGTATCGTCTCGTCTTGTGAGCTGACACCCCCCTAGTCATATCTAATAATAATCTCATTAATAATAAATGAATCAGGCTTTTACAATATAATAAAAAACAAACACTTTGGACACGCCAATTGTATTATGCTAGTGAAACACAATGATATCAAAGTCTTAGTTCATCAATCACAGTTTGGGTCAGTTCGTTCTCTGCATCTGAAATCTTAAATCAGGGGTCTCAAACTCAATTTACCTGGGGGCCACTAGAGCTAGGGTCTGGGTGAGATTGGGCCGCATCAGGTTTTCCCCAAAAAAAACGCATTTATTAAAAACAGAAAAATGAATACATTTTGCTTTGGTTCCGATTTTCTACAAGAAACGCTCTGATAAAACATTCCACTGTTATATCTTATATCTGTTATATCTTAATTTTTATTTTTCTACACAAAATAAGATGAAAAATAAATCAAGAATAAAGAAAATCAATCAGTAATAAATAAATACAATAATAATAATAATAATAAAATGGCAAATAATAAAAACTGGGTAGACAAATTATTTTTTTCAGATTAAAATTAACAAAGCATTATTAGAGCCCTGTAGACATGACAGAACATGACTATAGTCACATGTAAACTCTTTTTATTTACAACATATTGCGCAACTGCAGGGTCTTGAGACACATGCTAACTCGCAAACTAGAGAGCTAGCGACCTAAACGGTAGCCTTCAAGTTATTTCCTTTCAACTTAAATAGCCAAAAACTTACCACTTCCACACGGATAGGGAGGATAACTATTAACAGTTATTTAACCTTTAACATGAACATTAATCAAACGTAATAATTTTTTCTGGGTACATGATACCATACAGCATCCATATCAAACTTGCGCGGGCCGCACTAACATTAAACTTTCATATCAAGGTGGGGGCCTCAAACTAGTGTCCTGTGGGCCACATTTGGCCCGCGGGCCGCATGTTTGAGACCCCTGTCTTAAAGGGAACTTTATTGTCACGCCAGGACATATTTAGCAAGTTTTAGCCCAGTCAGTACAATTGAATCAACAAACTATGATAAAATATGCATTCAGCCCCGTGTGTGGTGTCTCAATATATTTTGTCCACACAGTGTAAAGGCAGAAACCCCCTCTAGAAGTGAGCAGTCACACTCCACTCTCATATAGTGATTTACTCATGCATAATGGCCCTTGAATGGCATCTTGTCTCATAATTTGCTGAACAGGGAAATTCCTCTCTTCACACGTCCAGATGGTGACGCCGCCACACCAGAAACAATGACATTATTCCAGTCAGTTTCAACACTGTTCTAAATCTAAGCACAAGTACTGTATGTTAAGTAGGCACAAAATCTCATATCAGGCCTAGGTATTGAATCTATGGCATCTGCAATGACACATAATGTACAAAGACAACAAACACACCAATTCACTGAAGATACCAACATTTCATTGTGTACAAATCACTCACAGTCACTGCACGCTTGCAGACAAAAATGTCTATTTGGATTCCTGGCACTGGACTACGTGTAGCAGTGACAATGGGCATGCCATGTTTTCTTTTTAATGTCTTATTTTGGGGTGATAAGCGATGAGTGAGTTGAAACTGATTTGAAGGGTTCGCCAGAATGGAAGCATATTGCATCGCATGTTTTTCCTCCAAATAATAACAATGTAGTTCCATTAAACTTGTACTATGTCCTGTGTCAGTTGATGGTGTGTATTCATATGAGCTGGAATGTCAGTTTTATTTGATTTACAATAGCATTGTTTGCAAATTTGCCACTGAGCCGTATTGAATTCAAGTTTAGCGATTAGAATTCAAGAACAATACGCTAATATGAGTATATGTCCTAAACATTACTCTGCAAAATGTTGTTCTAAGTAGAGGTAGATGCAATAAAACATGAGATACAAATGTAATATGCTTCCGTCATTTTGCATGCTGTGGTTGAATTGACAAAGACCAGGAAATGCTTGAATCTGTATACATATATCTATTCAGTATATATGTATGTATATTAAGTTCCAAGCCGCTAATTGCGATGCATGCGCACTGACATCTTTTATTTTAAATTCAGTGTCACAAGTGTGGGAACGCTCCTGATAACAAAATGTGTTCCTCCTCTCTTCTTCTCTATCGGCCCCAAACAACCTGCAACCTTCCACTCTTTTTGGCTTCCTCCCCCCCTCCTGCCTTCTTTGTCCTTTCCTCTGTCCCTTCTCCGTCCCTCTTGACTTCCCCGTGCCTCCACCTAGACTGCGCAGTGTCAAGATGGAGCAGAGGAAGCTCAACGATCAGGCCAACACCTTGGTGGACCTGGCAAAGGCAAGTTTCGATCTTTTCAGGGACAAACTCACATATAAAAGTCTCTTTATAGAATTGCATGAGAAACTGGACACCACAAATACAGTATGCCTAAGTAACAAATACATAGGATTCAAGTATATCTTAAAAGGACACTTTTCAGACTTATGTATGTATGTGTTTCAAATATTGTTTAAAACATCCCAATGGTGTACTCTCGTTCTACATGATGGGGAAGTGCCACATCACGGGGGTGGTGCGCTCCCCAACCCCTCATCTTTTGAATTTCTCAACTTTAGGAAGGGCTGCACGGCGGACGAGTGGCTAGCACGCAGGCCTCACAGCTAGGAGAGTTCAATTCCAACCCTCGGCTCTGCGTGGAGTTTGCATGTTCTCCCTGTGCATGCGTGGGTTTTCTCCGGGTACTCCGGTTTCCTCCCACATTCCAAAAACATGCTAGGTTAATTGGCCACTCCAAATTGTCCATAGGTATGAATGTGAGTGTGAATGGTTGTTTGTCTATATGTGCCCTGTGATTGGCTGGCCACCAGTCCAGGGTGTACCCCGCCTCTCGCCCAAAGACAGCTGGGATAGGCTCCAGCACCCCTGCGACCCTCGTGAGGAAAAGCGGTAGAAAATGAATGAATGAATGAATGAATGAACTTTAGAAAGTCCATGTATGACAACTTAATGTTAAGCGCTGCTCAGTTAAACCGGAGTCAGGTACCAACGGGAAGAGGATACTAACTTGGCTCAAACAGTTTCTGAAAGGTTGGGCAAGTTAGTAAAGTTAGTAAGAGTTATGATGCTCCAAAAAAGTTATGCTATTTTATATGCAATGGTGATAAGTGAAGCAGTCAAGCAGCTGAAATCTACTTTATTTTTATTAATATAGATTTAAAAAAATCATGTTGTCTTTGATTTTTTTTCTGAAAAATATTATTTTAAAGACAAGTGTTGAAAAAGAGGGGTTGTCATATTTATTATGGTTGTATTATATGTCGTCTCAGATGTCTCACTCATCTCATTTGTTACTTAAGGTAACATTAACCGCTATAAGACATAAAGAAAAATGAAAACACATAATGTTATGGTTCAGTTCAGGGGTCCACAATTACATTAGTCCACGAGCCAGAATCTTTCTCGGCAGAAACTGTGAGGGCCAGATGGTATCGTTAAAAAATGTTTTTAAAAAGATATTAGCATCTGTACAGTATCTCAGCTGTTCCCAGAACAGTATTGCACTCTTGTGGGCGAACATGCTGGAACTGCTGGAGCCATTCCTCCAGCTTCAAGGTTAGAGTTCAATAATAGCTGTAAAAATAACAGTAATAAAAGAATAATCAATGTATGAGTAGAAACTGACCAAAATATTCTAAGTATTAAAATAACAAATAACCTCACCTGTGAGGATGGACTGTTTTAAATATTGCTGGGGATAGCCCGCAAAGTATCCTACAATATGTTTGTACATTATATATGTTTAAGGCTGTGAAACACAGTTTTTGTCAGTCAGTCATTAACATTTTATCACGTTTCTCCACTCTCAAAGTTCAAGTTTCATTTGAATTTTAATGATCAATTTAGGAGATGGGACACAAGAAATGAAGTGACTCACGCATTCACTCCTCCACTCATGGCTTGTCCTGACGCCTTTGGGCTGGAGCGTTTTTGTTGTTAAAATATTTTCCTCGTCCTCCATGAACCGAAGATTAAATACAGCTGTGTAACTTCTGCCTTTTTTCATAATGTACCATAATGGTAGCAGCTAGCTATCATACAACAGGAAATAAACAGGTAGACGCGTAGGAGATTAATGGACAATGGTCTAAAGCCAATCAGAACGCAGGACTCAATGTGCGTATTCTGCCTTAGCCAATCAGGACTGTTGTGCCGGTATATTAAGCCGGTGACGGCTCAGCCAAGCTCGATACGTCTGGACACATCTTCAACTGTCACATGAGTATACACCGCCCTCTACTGGTAGCAGTAGTCGATACAATAACAGACACACCCAACAGAGCGACGTTAGATCACTATAATACACCACAAGGACGCAACTGCCAATGCACGTTCACGTGCTGTTAAAAAAACATGTAAAATTGCACTTTAAAAAAAATCTGCGAAAGGTGAACCGCAATCTAGCGACGGAACTTCTCTTCTTGCAAAAAATGAAAACCCAAAAACTAAGATGAGAAGAATATAATTTTAATTTAGAGGTTGGTGTTTGCCTTTTTACTCGTTATTGGCACACATAAACCCACACAAAAACTTCCTTTGTTTGTGTGTGGGCATAATTACAGACACAAGGAAGCATTATGACTTTGCTGCCATGGTAACAAAAAAACAGGAAATGTAGGCAGCTTCTCCAATTCAAAGAATATACCATAAGACCCCAACGACCACATGAGGTGCCCGTAAGCCTGCTTTTCATTCAGGGTTTCGGTTCATAATGTGGGAACACTAGAAAAAAATACATTTCTGTGCTGTTTATCCTCATCAGGGGGACATATGTATCACCATGCGGGACTTGGATAAAGGTACTCATCAATGTAGTACCTTTTTAAAATAATAGCAGCAAGTTATACACCAACTGTGGAATCATTTAATAAGGTGAGTGGCTCGGTCATCCAGGAGGGGCTCAGTTAGTCGAGGCGCTGCTCCTTCACATCAAGGGGAGCCAGTTGAGGTGGCTCGGGCATCTACTCTGGATGCCTCCCAGAAGCTTCCCTGGTGAGACGTTCCGGGCATGTCCTTCTCTGGGAGAAGGCCCTGGGGCAGATTTAGGAAACGCTGGAGGGATTATGTCTTACAGCTGGCCTTGAAATGCCTTGGTGTCCTCCCGGTGGAACTGGAAGGGATGACTGGGGATCAGGGCTCCCCGAATCGGAGCTGGATAAGTGGCAGAAAATGGATGGATGGAATCATTTGACTAAGAAAATATTCACTCCCGTTGCTGTGATTGGCTGGCGATCATTAAGGGGTGTACCCAGCCTCGTGTTCGTAGGCTTCAGATACCAAGTGTGCAGACCAGGAGAACAAGGCAGGAGTCCACTGCAGGACAGAAAAGAGACAACAAGGCAGATCATGACAGTATGGATGGATAACTCTAACTATGGATGGACCACCATTAGTGGTGGTCTTCAAAAAAAAATCCAATATCATCTATTTGTTGAGTATGGACAAAATCTAACAAATCAGATTTGACTTAGCGCTAATTATGCCACTCCAGGGTGTACGCCACCTCTCGCCCGAACACAGCTGGGATAGGCTCCAGCATACTGCTGCAACTTGGTGGGCGCTAATTATGACTGATGTGTAGCTTGGAGCTAAAAGGCCGACCACCGACACTACAGTCAGACACAATTTTATAATCCTGACAGAGTTGCTTTTTGTTGGTCCCAAGAAGGAGCCATGTTGCCACTGGCAACAGTATCTGAACACCGACAGTGAGTTCCAAGAGGCGAGATCATGTTCTCCAAGTTGAAGAGCAAAGAGAAGCTCGTACAAGGGGTGCTGAGGAGTCAGAGAGTGAGCACCATCATTGCCCGGGCAGCCTCCTGCAGCCTCCCTGCCGCAAACATGAGCTCAGCCACCAGTGCGGAGAAAAGACACGGTTCAAAGGGAGGTGCCAGTCTGCAGCCTCATTTGATGTGGGTGGCATTTCCACTCCAGTGTGTGCTTTTTAAAAGGTCACAAGGCCATCTCCTTTAATGTGTGTTTACTCGCCCCTCCTCTGCTCCACCATCTGATCCATCTGTGTGCAATGTGCTGTAGTTCAGCCGCTCTTTTTCAAGCCATCCTCTGTAATATAAGACATTATTGGGGTGTAAAAGATGACGGGAGCTTGTAATGAGACAATGTCAAAACATTTCAATGTACACTGCGACCACGCGCAGAAACGCTGGCATGTGCAGAATGTGTGCATTGACAGTAAAAACGCTCCCATTAGCTGGATGAGTAGCGTGAAGCTAATACTTGGGACATTAAAGACTCTCTGGCTATAAATGGAGAAGCCGGTTGTTAAATCAGCACATAGATAAAAAATCTTTGCTGACTTGCTGGAAGCACCCGTCTCTTCTCTCTCCTGTGCCTTCTTCCAGCATAGAGTCATATTTAGAATTAAAGCAAACAATGGAAAATTGTTACCTAAAACACTTATTTGCTGAGAGTCTACACCGGTAATGTTATTGAGATTTAATCTAACGACAAGTGTTCAAACATAGCCGATTACAATAGAATCAGCTTAAGTCGGTCACCGGAAGTAACATTTATTTATTTTTGCTGTAGACTGAGAACATTTGAGTTTGACATTTAAAGATGAATATTCGACCGTAGAACATTTCAGCTTTTATTTCCAGGTATTTTTCTTCACAACTTAAAAGATGTCCGATGGTGTAGTTTATTCAATCAATAAATTGTAAATAAATCCTATCAGATCGGGTAGGAAAAGTTTAGCCTGTATAGACTGCATTTAGAGGTGAAAACAATATGAAAAGCAGGGGGCTATCTTTGAGTGAAAGTAAGCAATTGTGACTCTGAGAGTCTATGACAGACATTGGTCATAGCCACGACAAACACTTGGAATGTCCTGAAGACGAAAGAAACACAGTTACATCAGTCCCACCACACTCTAAAGACAACAACACAATACGTTACCGACACCTAGAGACCCGTGTAGGTTATGCTGGTATTCTAATGTGTTTTCATTCATTTTCATGTGATTTTTCTGCGTGCAAATGCTTAATTTGGGTAAAAAAATGACAGGCCGTGTTCAATGGCGAGCCAAGCTTATCCTGTTGTGGGGGCAGGAGCCTAAGCAGGGAAGCCCAGACTTTGTCCAGCTTCTCTCAGTGGATCCCAAGTCATTCCCAGGCCAGTTGAGAAACATAGGGCTCGAATTTCATGGTGCAGCGCAAAGTGGCGGAGTGTGGTGCAGCCCACGCAGTGGTAATTTGGTTCGAGCACACCACTGTGCGCAGCCTATTTAGTCATTTGGTGGGCTGTACTGCACCAAGATGGGTGTGGCGGTGCACCAGGGGGGGTGCCCATATTTTCAGCATATTTTCATGACAAAACAGCAGGCCAAAGGTGCGCTGAAAGCTCAGACCGGTTCTATTTTCAGCGCAGGCGAAGCGCATCCTGCGCAGTGGTGAATTGCACAATGCAGACACGTCACCGCAGGTTTTTGGAGGAGTGTCAGGCACATTTTAATGCAACCAGGAACCACTATTTAACCGTCTGCACCAGCATGTACATTTTTGAATTAATTGCCGCGTTACATCTGATGTCAGATCCTCACGAGGGTCGCGGGGGTGCTGGAGCCTATCCCAGCTGTCTTCGGGTACACCCTGGACTGGTGGCCAGCCAATCCCAGGGCACATATAGACAAACAACCATTCACACTCACATTCATACCTATGGACAATTTGGAGTGGCCAATTAACCTAGCATGTTTTTGGAATGTGGGAGGAAACCGGAGTCCATCCATCCATCCATTTTCTTCCGCTTATCCGGGTCCGGGTCGCGGGGGCAGCAGTCTCAGTAGGGAAGCCCAGACTTCCTGGTCCCCGGCCACCTCCTCCAGCTCCACCGGGAGGACACCGAGGCGTTCCCAGGCCAGCTGTGAGACATAATCCCTCCAGCGTGTCCTAGGTCTGCCTTTTCCTGGCTGGGTATGCCCAGAACACCTCACCAGGGAGGCATCCAGGAGGCATCCGGACTAGATGCCACCTCAACTGACTCCTCTCGATGTGAAGGAGAAGCGGCTCTACTCTGAGTCCCGGATGGCTGAGCTCCTCACCCTAAACCAGAAACCGGAGTACCCGGAGAAAACCCAGGCATGCACGGGGAGAACATGCAAACTCCACACAGAGATGGCCGAGGGAGGGATTGAACTCGGATCTCCTAGCTGTGAGGTGCCTGATAATGAATTTATTTTAAAAAACCGGGATAGAATGAAGCAGCAAAAACTGAACGGCAGAGTGGTGAGGGATGACTGTACCTGTTCTGAGACTATAGCAGGAACTAAGATAGGGAAACGACCAAAACACAGAAAGTACATGCAAAATTCTAAGCCAAAAACTGTCTCATTGTGACAAAGATTAGCTGCCATTTATATAAATAACAATTTTCCAATGCATCTTTCTCCGTAGACCCAGAATGTGATGTACGACCTGGTGTCAGAGCTCCAGGAGCGCAGCGAGGAGCTGGACAAGCGCATCGGCACATTGGAGGACAAGCTGGACTCGGTGACAGGCAGCCTGCAGGCGCTGCCCTGCCTCATTTCCCAAGCCATAACCCAGCAGCAGCAGGACTTCCTGGACGGCTTCGTTCACCGCTTTCGGCCCGCGTCACTAGCTTCAGAGCGCTCCGAACGCTCAGAGCGATCCTGGACGTCCACCACCCGCAGGCGGCGCTCGCCCTCCACAGCACCACACACCTCCTCTGATAGTGGATAACCTCCGAATCCATCGAATCCCTAGTCCATCATTGGACTATTTATGAGCTCATATCTTCACCTCTGACCCCCTCCTTGCCCTTCCCTCACCTCGTGCCCTCCCATACCACCAATGAAAACCAGTTTCTCTCCCCTGTGACTGAGCCTTTCAGCGCAGGATTGGATCAGCGCAACCGCAAAAAAAAGAAATGGAGAAAAAATACAAATGCATCCAAAAATCAAAAAAGAAATAAAAGATAAAGACTGAAAAGCCGAGATAAAGTAGAGATATGGTTTATGTTTTAGCCATTGTATGGCTGTTCAAGTTAGCTTTTTTGTAAAAGCCCTTAAAATTTGACTGAGTTCAGGGTCGCTGGGGTGAGAGCTGGCTATCACACCGGAGAGTCCTTAACCACGACGGTGGGGGGGTGGGAATCAGTGTGGCATGGAGGGCCTTCACTTGCTGGATGGACGTCAAAACTTTGGATTTCCCTTTCAGAAGACTGGTGTCATGGATTCTTTCCTATAGGTCAGGCAGGCAAACGCTGCGGGAGAGGCTCAGCGCTCCGATCGGAGGTCAGTGTTTGGACTGCACCTAAAGGAGGGATGCACCTAAAGGGGATGCATATGGCATTACTACTGGGTAGGAAAACTTTACACAATTGCCAACTTCAAGGTTTCAGCTTCCTTGTTCTTACCAAGGGAAAATGAGAGCGACTATCTTTTTTAGTTACATATTGACATGTGATTTTTCAGTGCCTGAATGTATAAATAGTAGAGGGTTATTTAATTACTAATTTCAGAGCTTTTTTACGATGTTAACAGTCTGAATACAGCATTGCATTCCCTTTTCAGATACATTCCTCTCCAGAAATCAAAAGAAAACGTCTTAAAATGATGCATAACATTGCCTCCATTACGCAACATGTTTTGAAAACCTTTTCTTTTCTATTTATACTAACACCGTGGGAAAAAAAAGGAGAATGTTCAGAGAGCGAGCGGAAATATGTTTTATGTGTGTGCTTGTATGACAATGAGTTCACTTTTAGCTCGATGCTGCACACCCATACACAACAATGGAAATATGTAGTGTACCTATCTCAGCACCACTAATTAGAGCTCCCTCCGCTCTCCAGATAATGGCATGTCTTGAGGGCGGCTAGTGTAAATGGTCCAAAGTGAGAAGAAGAAGACGAAGAAAAAAAACCCACCCTGCCCCCTTTGCATGGTTCTGTGCAAA
This sequence comes from Doryrhamphus excisus, assembly GCF_037039965.1. Classification (NCBI taxonomy): domain Eukaryota; kingdom Metazoa; phylum Chordata; class Actinopteri; order Syngnathiformes; family Syngnathidae; genus Doryrhamphus; species Doryrhamphus excisus. The sequence goes on from NC_136362.1 coordinate 21,270,662, forward strand.
AATGACAGTCGAACATGATGTTCCTTCAACGGCTTGCTGAATTGAAATGATTTTGGGTTTTGATTATGTCCACTCTTTTGGTTTTTGTTTTTGTCGCCTTTCTTTATTGGTTTTATTTTTCTTTCACGGAAATTTCCTTTTTATAGCGCCTAGAGGAGTTGCAGTAAATGTGATTCTGTAATGCATTCCCTGTTTCAAAAAAATATGGAGGTGAACGAAAACTATGAGTACACAAACAGTTCTAAAAGGACGCAAATAAAAGTGCTGAAGAAACTTCAATGGGTACAGGTTCCTCTCCTGTTTGAAAGGAAATGCTTTCTTTGGTTAGCACGTAGGCCACACAGCTAGGAGACCCGAGTTCAGTTCCACCCTCGGGCATCTCTGTGTAGAGTTTGCATGTTCTCCGGTTTCCTCCCACATTCCAAAAACATGCTAGCTTAATTGGCGACTCCAAATTGTCCATAGGTATGAATGTGAGTGTGAATGGTTGTTTGTCTATATGTGCCCTGTGATTGGCTGGCCACCAGTCCAGGGTGTAACCCGCCTCTCGCCCAAAGACAGCTGGGATAGGCTCCACCCATAGGCACATCCATGTACCCTTGTGAGGATAAGCGGTAGAAAATGAATGAACAAATGTTTTGTTTGGAGTCATTCCAACACTGCAAAAAATGTCCTCGTCCACCCCCGGCCACGGAAGTCACCCTACCAGAATAAAGTAGGAATGGCTTGCCATATATTAATGAAATATATTAGTTCCCTTTTATCTTTTACAGCTCTAATAACAAGAATCAAGGCAACACAACTTGAATATTTCTGGGCCTATATCTATTTCATGACCAAGCTTGGTAGCGTATCAGAGTCGCACGGGTTGCCTAGCAACCTGTAAAGATTCCAGGAAACGTCCCCATCGGTACACATGAAACAAACAAGAGGAAACAAGTCAGTTACTGAGATAATGGTAAGGAAATTCTTTCACATATGATGTTTGATTTGTCCGGTTTCTGACGCCATCCAATAGAAAAGACATGGTAGACGTAGACATAGACTTTCTTTATTGTCATTGCACAATAACACAGCAGTGAAATTGCCAATGAAATGTCATTGCCTGGCTCCTGTGTAATAATAAATAATAAATAATAAATAATAAATAATAAATAATAAATAATAAATAATAAATAATAAATAATAAATAATAAATAATAAATAATAAATAATAAATAATAAATAATAAATAATAAATAATAAATAATAAATAATAAATAATAAATAATAAATAATAAATAATAAATAATGTGGTGAATAAATAGATTACATCAATGAATACAGTTTTTGAGCCAAAAGGACCGATGTTGTCTATAACAGAAGCGCATACAGTGGTGTGAAAAAGTGTTTGCACACTTCAGATCATAAAACAAATTTTAATATGAGTCAATGAAAACACAACTGAACACAAAATGCAGTTTTTAAATGAAACCTTTTATTTTTAAGGTGGAAAAAAATCAAACCTACATGGCCATTATCCACAAATGACAAAAACATGGAACAGTGGTGAACCTTCCCTGGAGTGGCCTGCCAACCAAAATGACCCCAAGAGCGCAGCAATGGCTCATCCAAGAGGTCACAAAAGACGCCACAACAGCATCCAAAGAACTACAAGCCTCACTCTGTGTCCACCATAAGAAAGACACGAGGCAAAAACAGCCTGCAAAACCACTGCTGATCAAAAAGGCTCATCTCAGTTTTAGAGGAAAACATCTTGATGATCCCCAAGACCTTTGGGAAAACACTCTGTGGTCTGACGAGACAAAAGTTGAACGTTTTAGAAGGTGTGTGTCTCATTAAATCTGGTGTAAAAGTAATACCCCATTTCATACCAGCAGTAAAATATGGTGGTGGTAGTGTGATGGTTCGGGACTGTTTTGCTGCTTCAGGACCTGGAAGACTTGCTGTGATAAATGGAACCATGAATTCTGCTATATACCAAAACATCCTGAAGGAGAATGTCCAGCCATCTGTTGGTGACCTCAAGCTGAAACCAACTTGGGTTCTGCAGCAGGACAGTGATCCAAAACACACCAGCAAGTCCACCTCTGAATGGCTGAAGACTTTGGAGTGGCCTTTTTAAGAAAGGTACTTCATGCTGGAAAACACTCCAATGTGGCTGAATGACAACAATTGCAATTTATCACAAACGCTTGATTGCAGTTGTTGCTGCTCAGGGTGACCCAACCAGTTATTAGCTTTAGGGGGCAATCACTTTTTTACACAGGGCCATGTAGCTTTGGATGTCTTTTCTCCCTTAATAATAGAAAGTTCCATTTAAAAACTGCCTTTTGTGTTCAATTGTGCTGTCGTTGACTAATTTTTTTTTTTTTTTCATGATCTGAAACATTTAAGCGTGAAAAACTTGCAAAAAACTAAGAAATACTGGAGAAAACCAGTAAGGGTTATGGTTAGTATTTAGTATTTAGACTAGTATTTTGCTCAACTAGTCAGATTGGAAGATAATCTAAGCAGGATGCTAAAGTTGGGATGTGAAATTAGAGCAGAGGTTTTTCTAAGTGTGAGGTGCGCTTCCTGTGAGGGGGGGCACAACAGCTTCAGAAAATTAATCAAAATTCAACTAGTTCCTTTTTTGTTGCTCTCATCCGACCACAGAGCATTTTATTCCAAAACATTTTCAGTCTTCTACGAATGGAACTGAGTTAAGCATGACTATGAACTCCCCCCACCGCCATCTTTTCAGCTTGAGCTGATGAAGCATGACTCTTTGCCATGTCTTAAACAGCGATAAAATCCTCCACCCCATCCTGTAAGGTCATTATGGTCTCCCTTTCAATCAGTGTCATCCAATTACTTAGGATGGCTAATGGCGGACTGCTTGATCGCAGCCGCTGCTCATATCTAACGTTTCAACCCCCTTACTACGTTGTGAGGGTTTTAGCCTTGTGTTTGTCATCTGTCATAATTAGGAATAAAGAATATCAGTCACAGAATGAGGTTTTCTGAAATTGCCTGCAGCAAAGTCCTGGAAAATAAAGATAACAACAACAGCAGGGGAACCCTGGGGTCACACGCCGTGTTGCACTCAGTGTGTAATATTGAGTTATACAGGGAGGGATCAGTGTGTGTGTGTGTGTGATGATGTTACACTAAGGATGTCATCATACACACATGGAGATGAGAGAGATGACAATTTCTCCAGCAGCACTACGAAAGAATAACAGAAACAGGTACTTTGGGTTTTTCTTTGATGAAAACTCAAATGTACAAAAAGTAAGTCAGTTAATCCCTTAGACACCCAAAAATATCACAAATATATACATTTTATAAATTCTTTGGCAACTTTCTTTGGCCCCATGGCAGGTTATTTAACAGGATAACAGAAACAGCCAATGGCATTAAGTCAGGGGTCTCAAACTCAATTTACTTGGGGGCCACAGGAGCTCGGGTCTGGGTGAGACTGGGCCGCATCAGGTTTTAAAAAAAAAACAACAAAAAAATGCATTTATTAAAAACAAAAAAATAAAAAATAAACTTTGCTTTGGTTCCAATTTTCTACAAGAAAAGCTCTCATAAAACATTCCACTGTTCTCAAATATCTTACTTTTTATTTTTCTACACAAAATAAGATGAAAAATAAATTAAAAAAATCAAGAATAAAGAAAATCAATCAATCAGTAATAAATAAATATAATAATAATAATAATAAAACGGCAACGGCATTATTAGAGCCCTGTAAACATGACAAAACACGACTATAGTCACATTTATACTCTTTTTATTTACAACATATTGCGCAACTGCAGGGTCTTGAGACACATGCTAACTCGCAAACTAGAGAGCTAGCGACCTAAACGGTAGCCTTCAAGTTATTTCCTTTAAACTTAAATAGCCAAAAACTTACCACTTCCACACGGATAGGGAGGATAACTATTAACAGTTATTTAACCTTTAACATTAACATTAATCAAGCATAATAATTTTTTCTGGGTACATGATACCATACAGCATCCATATCAAACTTGCACGGGCTGCACTCACATTAAACTTTCATATCAAGGCGGGGGCCTCAAACTAGTGTCCTGCAGGCCACATTTGGCCCGCGGGCCGCGTGTTTGAGACCCCTGCATTAAGTGGTACTTTGGCACTTGATGAAAACTAAAATGTACAAAAATGTACAAAAAGTAAGTCAGTTATTCCCATAGACACCCACAAATATCACAAACATATACATTTTATAATGTGAAATTCCTGTATGTCCTGCCGAAATCAAATTCAGAAGTGTTTCTCAAATTCTTTGGCAACTTTCTTTGGCCCCATGGCAGGTTATTTAGCAGTCATGCTAAAAAAAATGCACAGCGAGTCAACAATTCATAGCAAATAGACTAGTTTGTTACATGCAATCCTGTACAAAAACTCGATGAAATGACGTCAAACCTGACGTCAAACATGACGACAAACGTATGACACCTGAGATTTAACTGTTAACTAACATTTTTGATACACTTTTACGGCCCTGCCAAAACACGACCAAAAATTAAACAACTGTCCATTTACAGTTGAGTGAGGGAGAATTTCTTATGTTGGACTAAAAGAAATTGGGTTTTTGTCAGAGTGGACCCCACCCCTCAAACGCCACGCCAACCAAACTGAAATGTAAGCCCCTATTGTTGTGTGTGTACGCTGCCTCATGATGCGTACTGTAGATGCATAATGTAGTGGTAGCGCTGGAATAAATCGACTTTGAACGGATGGCAAATTGCTGGATTTGAACCTGTTCTCTCTGTACGCTCATTCTTCGTTTTGCAGGTGAGCTGTTGTCCTAGGAAGAGGTCAAATCATTAAAGATGTTCTCCATCGACACATGCCCTTAACCATTTTCTTCATTTATTTTTATAAAAGGAACACTCAAGTAACACTCACATATATTATAGAATATACAGGGTCGGGCAAAGTGATGTGACACAATTCTAGGTTAAATAAAAGGCAAATAAAGTAAAGAAACAAAAAAGTGTTGCCATTTTTGAAAAGTACACATAATGCCATTTTTTTCATATAATGCCATTTTGCTTTGTTTCTTTATAATGTCATTGTTTTTCGTATCTTTTTTAGTTGCTGCCATGAATTGGACTGGTGAGCATTGCACTTTCATTGTGGAAATGTTTATCAAAACAAGCGAATCTGTAACTGCAACACAACGAGCGCTACGTTTACGCTTCAATCTTGGTAGACATGATCCCATAGCAGCTCCAAACACCATCTTGTTATGGGTCACCAACTTCAGATCTACTGGATCTGCATTGAAATTAAATTCAACCAGCCGACCTCGCACCACCAGAACTGATTTAATTTTTTAAACATAATGAAACAAAATGGCATTATATGTACTTTTCGGGAAAAAAACACTTTTTTGTTTCTTTACCTTATTTGCCTTTTATTTAAGCGACAAATATGTCAGATCATTTTGCCTGACCCTGGATACATTTAACATATTGACCTTCATTGAATTAGTATTACTATGTTTAATTATCCATACATACATTTTCTATGCCGCTTATCCTCACTTGGGTCGCCGGTATGCTGGAGCCTATCCCAGCTGTCTTCGGGCAGGAGGCGGGGTACACCCTGGACTGGTGGCCAGCCAATCACAGGGCACATATAGAAAACAATCATCCACACTCACATTCATACCTATGGACAATTTGGAGTGGCTAATTAACCTAGCATGTTTTTGGAATGTGGGAGGAAACCGGAGAACCCGGAGAAAACCATGTGCTTATATGCACTGTATGCATGAATTGGATTCAAGTCAAGGGGAAAGGTCAGGTGACCTAAGGGTAACATGTGGTGACATGGGTCATCCTGTAGGCTATTCTAGGCAGCAAAACAGCGTCTGGAAGATGCAGAGAAAGTTTGTCGTGCCCTGGTGTATCAACCACGGTCTTCACAGCTGAATCCTGAGGAAGGTCTGTAGGCTGCAGATGGCGGCATGAGTGTTGAAATCGCTGGGAAAAATGCAAAATTAGCCCCCCAAAATACCAGCTAGAACAAGGTCTGTGGTCACCACCTGCAAAACCTTTACCGGAACGTCTGAAATCTGCAAAGCCTGACTAACTGGGAGGAAAAGGGTGGTGATTATGTGTTACCAGTGATTATAAAAGAGTATGGTCGCTCCCAAAACATGATTGCAGATTGTACTGCGATAAACATGAATGCCGTATCGGAGGACACACAGCTGCAGAGGCCCTGTTCCAAGGTGATCCACGCACACAGTCAAATAACAAGCTTCTATTCATGTCTACATGCACAAACAATGCTCGGCGTGGCTAATTACAGCCAAATCAGGAGGGACTTGGCAGCAGTCCGATATCCCGCCACTCAACAGAGGCAGTCACCCTGTCCCTGGTGCTACACAAACCCCAGTTGATGGCTGACTGATATTACAACATTGGGTCTGTTGCTGCTGTGTTGTGCAATATGTTTGTTAATACTATGGTATTGGGCGGCACAGTGGACTAGTGGTTAGCGCGCAGACCTCACAGCTAGGAGACCAGGGTTCAATTCCATTCCGTGCATGCTTGGGTTTTCTCCGGGTACTCCAGTTTCCTCCCACATTCCAAAAACATGCTAGGTTAATTGGCCACTCCAAATTGTCCATAGGTATGAATGTGAGTGTGAATGGTTGTTTGTCTATATGTGCCCTGTGATTGGCTGGCCACCAGTCCAGGGTGTACCCTGCCTCTCGCCCCAAGACAGCTGGGATAGGCTCCAGCACCCTGTGACCCTCGTGAGGATAAGCAGTAGAAAATGAATGAATTAACTATGGTAATGGTAATGGTAATGGTAATGGTAATGGTAATGGTAATGGTAATGGTAATGGTAATGGTAATGGTAATGGTAATGGTAATGGTAATGGTAATGGTTTTATTTCATTTGAACATGCATCAGATTACAATTGAGTGCATCCCATAATCAGTTCCCAGTTCCACATGTCCAAAAGGAGTAGGAAGAAGCAAAGCTTATTAAATCCTACCCCTCCATCTGGTACTTTTACAATCACTAACTCTTACATTTGTTCACTTCCTGCTTTCCATAATACAGTTTAAGGTTTTTTTGTTTTTTTAATAATGCACCTCGTACGGAAGTATGAGGTGATATGAGCATCCAATGCCATAATGGGTACCATAGTAAGTGTCAATATAGTGATATATATAGCACATCATGACTGGTTCAAGACTCTTCATCCTTGTATTTAGCAAACATCAACTGCTTGTATTGTTTCTTCAATTGGCTCATCGTTGTGCATTGTTTGATTTCCTTACTCAATCCATTCCATAGTTTGATTCCACATACTGAAATGCTATGGCTAGCATAACGTAGTCCTAGCATAGAAGTGTTTCAAATGTACTTCTTCCCTGAGATCATATTTCTCCTCTCTTGTAGAGAAGTATTGGATGACATTTTTAGCTAATTGCTTATTTTTAGCCTTATGCATTATTTTAGCTGTTTGAACATGAACTATATCAGCAAGTTGAAGTATTTGTGATTTTAGAAATAAGGAGTTAGTATGTTCTCTGTAGGCGGCATTATGAATTATCCCTACTGACGTTTTTTGGAGTACATTTAGCGAGTGAAGATTGCTTTTATAGTTATTAGCCCATATTTCCACACAATAAGTAAGATATGGTAGAACCAGAGAGCAATAAAGAGTGTGGAGTGATTTCTGATTGAGAACAAATTTTGCTTTGTTCAATACTGAGATATTTCTGGCCACCTTATGTTGTATATTTGTAATATGAGGTTTCCAGCTCATATTTACTACATAAACATGTATGCGAAGAGGGAATTATTACAACATTTATTACAATATTGTAGTTGAATGTATTCAATACTGTGTAAAAACACAAAGGAAAGAACTAGTATGGAAGGTTAAGTTGGTATCCATGTTTGTTTTGCAGTGTTTTGTTTGTTTCTGGAGAAAAAAGCATCTTCCATGGGTCGACAAGAGCCTGGGAGAGGACGGGAGGGGGGGGGGGGTCCTCTCACAGAGCGTTGAGGATCATCCCAGGTTGTACAAGGGTCCTTTGGGGACAGCTTGAGGCAGGCAGGGGGAAGTCATTTATTAAATCTGTGCCAGACCCACGCTTCTCCCTGTGTGTCCGTTGCTGCATAATGCTTCATGCCCCCCCACCCCCCCTGTCACTGGCAGCTAACATTGTTTGGTGCACACTTGAGAAATCACAGAGAATACAAGTATTGATCTTGCTTTTCAGCCTTTTTTTCTAATGCACACTGAGCTAGAGGTGCAGAGTGGGTGTGAAGGGCCTTTTCATTCCAACAAATGTTTTCGAGTGTCATTTATTTCAGCATCCATTATTATTTCTGTCTGGCGACTGTTCCATTTCGGCTTTTTTCTGTGGCTAATTTCTCTTTCAGAGAGAACGGAGCATAATGACCAGATACAAATGAGGTAGCTCATGTTTAGTAGCTTCCATGCTTTATTTAGCCTCTTTTTGCCTTAAACCCTCGAGCCGTGAACTCGGACTTGAAACATGAACGTGTGCATTGGCATGTTCAGTACGCTGAGATTCACAACTATATGCACAGTGTTCAGCGCGTAGATTATGGTAATGGTAATGGTAATGGTAATGGTAATGGTAATGGTAATGGTAATGGTAATGGTAATGGTAATGGTAATGGTAATGGTAATGGTAATGGTAATGGTAATGGTAATGGTTTTATTTCATTTGAACATGCATCAGATTCCAATTGAGTGCATCCCATAATCAGTTCCCAGTTCCACATGTCCAAAAGGAGTAGGAAGAAGCAAAGCTTATTAAAGCCTACCCCTCCATCTGGTACATTTACAATCAGTAACTGTTACATTTGTTCACTTCCTGCTTTCCATAATAAGTTTTTTTTTTTTTTAATAATGTATAGGGTACCTCGTAGGAGGTGATATGAGCATCCAATGCCATAATGGGTACCATAGTAAGTGTCAATATAGTGATATATATAGCACATCATGACTGGTTCAAGACTCTTCATCCTTGGATTTAGCAAACATCAACTGCTTGTATTGTTTCTTCAATTGGCTCATCGTTGTGCATTGTTTGATTTCCTTACTCAATCCATTCCATAGTTTGATTCCACATACTGAAATGCTATGGCTAGCATAACGTAGTCCTAGACTAGAGTCCGTGTTAACAGCTTCGGAAAGGAAATGGATCAATAGCTTTCTAGATCTTCCAGATCTTGGTTGGTAGGTCTGGTGCCAGCAACTCATACAGTGGTTTGTTCGGATAAAATACATATTATCAGGTTCTCAGTATTATTTCAAAGGGGGAAGGGGGGAGGGGGGTCTGTCCCCTAGGAGGACATGATGAATTATGATCAAATGGAGAACTGTTGCCCAAGATCGATCTTAAAATTGTCTCCCTGAAAAGAAACAGTAAGAAGATTAAGGTGAATTGGTTCCAGACTCGACTGTGATAAGTGAATTTCCATAAAGGACGAGTCCTTTAAAAATTGAATCTTTTTTGAGTTACAGCCTTCATGTTTATGACCTTTTAAATATGTTTTTTGACCATTAGAGCCCTCAGATATGAAATAACAGCCCTATAACTACCTCTACACTGGTATCACCCAATACGGTAGACATAATAACACAAAATAAGACACGCAGGTTACCTTTAGGAGAGATCCTTGTTCTTTTGTGTACAGCATACTCCCTGCGGTGGCTATTGTCACATCAATGTAACATTACTGACACCTAAAGACCAGTGTGGAATACTACATATCACGACTTGTGTCTTCTAAATGCTTAGTATTTGTATTTTTGCCCATTCAACTATTTTTATGTTTAAAAATGCTTAATTCAGACCAAGAATATATCAAATCATTTTGACTATTAACCATGAAACAGCAATATTGATTATTTTTAAAAACCGTGCAAAAATTGCAACTTGGCGAGGGACGACTGTACATAGTAGTACTGTAGTAGTGGTGGTGGCATGAGTAGTAAGCTATTCAGGTAAAATTATGAACAGTTCTTCACAGTAATTAAACTGTAACACAATAGCAGACTATAACACAATCTAATATTTGTAGCTTATCTAAAATATTCAACATATGAAAGGAAAACATGCAAGTGGACATGTTTACTTGTCTTCTGTAGCCTCCATCTTCATGACTATTACATCTCTGTGGACATTACTTATGACTGCTTGTGCTGGAAGGTGGAGGACATGCAATGCGGCAGCAGATGACGTGGCCCTGGGCAAAGGGGCCACTGGAGGGACCCTCTATTCGCGTGAGGATGTGGGTTGTGTTTTGCCTTTACGCAAACGAGTGTGTGATTGTGTGTGTGGGTGGGGGCCGGACCGGAGACTGGAGTCTCGGAGGGAAGGGTCACTACAGATGTCCTTGCCCTGAGCTTTCTCCACAAGAAAATCAACAATGAGTGATATCACATTATCCAGCTTGAATTATATCATAATTATATATCATAATTATATAATATAATTAAATGATAATAATATATATAGGAAGAATAATATAATATTATAATTTTATAATAATAATAATAATAATTATTATTATTATTATAAATAATATTATAAATGTTATTATAAATAATTATAATAATTATTATTACTATTGTTGTTGTTGTTGTTATTATTGTTATAGTAATAATAATAATTATTATTATTATTATATATAATAATATAATATTATTATTATATATTATGTATAATATATTATAATATATTATATATAATATATTATATTATATATAATATATGTATATTATAATATATTATATAATAATTATAATTAAAAAATAATAATTATTATTATTATTATAATTATTATTAACAGTGTTATGAGAATGAAGTTAAAATTGTCATAATTGTGAAAACAAAAGTTGAAATGGGAAAAATATATAATTTTATGAAAATAATAAAAAATAATAAAAAATAATAAAATTATTTACATAAAATTTTAAAATAATTATAATAATTATAATAATTATAATAATTATAATAATTATAATAATTATAATTAAATCCTACCCCTCCATCTGGTACTTTTACAATCAGTAACTGTTACATTTGTTCACTTCCTGCTTTCCATAATACAGTTTATATTTTTTGGGTTGTTTGTTTTTTGTTGTACAAAGTACGAGGTGATATGAGCATACAATGTGTGCAGATACAATGCTCGCGTTAAAATCAAGCAACTTAGATTTTTGTTTGCTCTTTCAATACCAAAGACGTATTTAAGAGGTGGTTCCCGTCATTCACTTCAAAGAGCCGGCTCGTTCATGAACAATCCAACACAACATTGAAGAAGGAATATATGCAAAAGATGCAGTCAGGCATTCATTCATTCCTTTTCTTGGGGGGTGTTTTTTTTTGTCCTCAAAAGGCCTCAAAAGTGTGAGTTGGAGTTGGAGCCTACCCCACCTGACTTCGGGTGAGAGGTTTGATGCACCCAGCCAATCACGTTTTTGGGACATGCAAATCCCACACAAAGAGTCAAACACAGATTCACCACATTTCTACCATGCTGCCCTCTTATATATGGCATGCAACTTTAATAACAGAGCTTTCTCTCTTAGGCTTCATACTAAATTAAAGCTACTAAGCAATATGCAGGTATAAAAAAGCAGAAACTAGATATAATGTAGGCAAGTAGAAACAAAACTGCTGATAAAGTTTGACCTCAGAAAGCAAGAGGGGCTGCTGGCAAACTGCTAGGAAGAAGCTAGACGTCTGCTGCCCTCTAGTGGTGACTTTTGGAACGGCTTATTCCAACAAACAAGAAAATGTATAATTTTTTATGTTGATCTCCAAAGTGTTTTTTTTTTGGCGCTAATGGTGCAGACCAGATTTAAATATCCATCTACACAAAAATAAATATATGTTGCGATGAATAACTTAGCAGTTATGTCTCTCTCTCTCTTTCTCTCTTTCTCTCTCTCTCTCCCTCTCTCTCTCTCCCACAGATTAGCCAACTCAGTACCAGTCAGCACAAGGAGTTCAGGTTTAATGTTTAAGCTTCCCTCCCTCCCTCCTCTTTGGTGTGTGTGTCTAACCCAGCAGTATGAGCCAGTAAAAACAGAACAGGGTGAACCGAGTGGGCCCGGTGCAACACATTAGCCATTTTGCTGCTCCTGACAGTTCCAAGGCAGAAACAAAACACCGTGGCTATGGAGGACATGAAGGAACATGAAGGAACATGAAGAGGGAATAAAGGTAAGGCTGGGCCTCAGCTACTGTCCATTGTCAAGGTGGTATTGTCAAGTATGAGTTGATGATTTAATGCCAGGCCAGTTTGTTGTACAAACTTGGTCTTAAGTCAAAGGTGTCCAATGTTAGTCCACCAACGGCCATTCTGAAAAATGAAAGCAAGCCATGTGCGTAGGAGTTATTTATATTTCCCCAACCTAATTTTAAAAACTTTTTGTTTCTCATAATATTACAGTTTTTTAAATGTCTATTTACTTTAATATTACAGCTTACAATAGAGTATTAAGGCCACATAAAAAAGTCATCAATTTTCTAGAAATAATGTCATAAATTTCAGAGAAATTTCGCAAATTAACGAGAATAAAGTACATGTGTTTACAAGAAAAAAAAAGTCCAATGCCAAAGGTCAGGAAAGTACCCCCCTTTTGTCACTGTCTGTACAATGCTTGTTATGACAGAGTATTAAAAAAAATTAATTTCGAGAATAAAGTCATAAATGTAGAATTTTTTTCCAATGTGACCCTGATGATCATAAATAGCAATATTTTTCCTCACAATATTACAAGTTTACCGTCATAAAATTGCACCTTTTTTTCCCAATTAGAATATGACATTGTTTCCTTAATATTTTGACTTTGTTCTCATTAAATTCTGGTTGTTTTTTTCATTTCTGTTATTTTATTTTTTTTATTTCCAGCTGCTGTCAGCTACTGTCCATTGTCAAGGTGGTATTGTCAAGTATGAGTTGATGATTTAATGCCAGGCCAGTTTGTTGTACAAACTTGGTCTTAAGTCAAAGGTGTCCAATGTTAGTCCACCAACGGCCATTCTTAAAAATGAAAGGATTTTGTAAAGCAAGCCATGTAGATATGCGTAGGAGTTATTTATATTTCCTCAACTTAATTTTAAAAACTTTTTTGTTTCTCATCATATTACAGTTTTTTAAATGTCTATTTACTTTAATATTTCATCTTACAATGGAGGATTAAGGCCACATAAAAAGTCATACATTTTCTAGAAATAATGTCAGAAATTTCCGAGAAATTTTGCAAATTAACGAGAATAAAGTACATGTGTTTCCAAGAAAAAAAAAAGTCCAAGGCCAAAGGTCACGAAAGTACCCCCCTTTCGTCACTGTCTGTACAATGCTTGTTACGACAGAGTATTAAAATAAAATAACATTTTGAGAATAAAGTCATAAATGTAGAATTAGAATTTTTTTTTCCAATGTGACCCTAATGATCATAAATAGTAATATTTTTTCTCACAATATTACAAGTTTTCCCTCATTAGAATATGACATTGTTTCCTTAATATTTTGACTTTTTTATTAAATTCTGGTTGTTTTTTTTAATTTCTGTTATTTAATTTTTTTATTTCCAGCTGGTATTTTTTTTCTCGTAATTATGACTTTATTCCCATAACATTTTTACTTTATTTTCGTAGACTTAAAGTTGTTGGCTTGCATCTATACTTTACATCTCTAGACCCCAAATATAAGACGACTTTTCCCTTGGCATATCAATACAAGCAGAAAAAAAAAACAATACAGATATGATACCATTTTTATGCCAGGACGTCCTTATATGGAATCATTATAACATCTAGCTTTTGTTTCCCAGAATGATTGCTAAACATTCCTTTTTCAGTGAATCACACCATGAAGAAGCCCACTGGAGTTCCAACAGCACCTGTGTGGGTCACTCACACCCCCACAGCAGAAGACGGAGTGAGTGATAGTGACGCCTCAACCAGCACATCCAGTATTCCACCTTATGTGGACAAGGACAGCGATGGTAAAAAAGGCAGTATGAAGGATACGCTGAAATCCCTGATCCCCCATTCATGGGGCAGCCTGGGCCATCACTGGAGGAAGGAGGGGGGCGGTGCTGATGACTCTGAAGCCAGTAGTGATCGGCGGATCCGGATCCTACCCAACGGGACCAGGGTGAGCCCTCCTGTAAGTCCCTTGGTAGGCCACGAGAAATGGGACGAAACCCTGAAGGAAAGTTCTACTGACCGAGTCCCAAATCAAAGCCCGAATGAAGACTCTCTGCTCACGAGCATCCACCCAGCAGAGTACTATGCTGAAAAGCTGGAGGTCTACAAGCTGAAGTACTCATACTTGAAGTCATGGCCAGGCCTTCTCAGACTTCTTGCTGGTCTTGAGCTCCTTTTTGGAGCGATGGTTGTTGCCTGCGTCATCGGCTACATCCAGAAAGACAGTGAATGGTCCAACACCTACGGGCACCATAATGGAGCATACAACAATGGACTGGGCCAGTCCGGATACAGCTACAGCGGACCTATGACTCCCTTTGTTGTGTCTGTAGCAGGAGTCTCTTGGATCGTGACCCTGATTCTCCTGGTGATGGGAATGACAATGTACTACCGCACCATCCTCCTCGATGCCCCTTGGTGGCCCGTGACTGAGGCGTTCATCAACGTAGCGCTCTTCCTGCTGTACATGGCGGCAGGGATCGTATATGTGAACGACTTAAACCGTGGCGGGCTGTGTTACATGACAATAGGTATCCACCCAATCTTGGCAAGTCTGTGTCGAGTGGAAGGGGGCCAAATGGCGGCAACGGCGTTCATCTTCATCAACATGGCAATGTATATGGGAAGTTTCCTTGTCTGTCTGAAGATGTGGCGGCACGAGGCCAAGCGAAGAGAGAGGGGGTACATTGAGGGCCATGTCACGGTAAGGAGTCTACTTTTCCATGAAGTGATTTATTGAAGGTTAGCTTCCCACTGGAGGGTAAAGAAAAAATCAGCGTGACACAACTCCATTTTGTATCCACGTAGTGTGACAAAGCAGGAATTTCCAATAGACGGTTTGTAACAAAACGTATGTTACAGACCACTGTAATCCTCCCCTTGAGGACTCTAAGTGGGTTTGGAATAGAGGATAAGGGAATCTTAAAGAACCAAATTATAGAATGAGAACCAGATTATTTATTCCCGACAACAATACCTAATACAGACGTCCGGGCTTATCTGCAGTCCCTGTATGCCTACAAATAAGCGGGTCTTATTATCTGCAGTCCCTGTATGCCTACAAGTAAGTGGGTCTTATTACAGCGCAGCTGCAAAAAGCACCCTTCCTTTCCCTGCCGGGTCT
Organism: Doryrhamphus excisus; assembly: GCF_037039965.1. Lineage (NCBI taxonomy): Eukaryota > Metazoa > Chordata > Actinopteri > Syngnathiformes > Syngnathidae > Doryrhamphus > Doryrhamphus excisus. The sequence goes on from NC_136362.1 coordinate 21,286,043, forward strand.
TTTATACACTCAGGGCTGGAGTCCTGAGGCTGGAGTCCTGGACCAATCAGCTTTCGCCACTGCCCTTGCTTGAACCGCAGGGGCATCAGGGCGTCTTTTCCTTTGCAGGGGCATCAAGGCATCTTTCCTTTGTAGGGGCATCAGGGCGTCTGGAACATTCTGCTTTTCCTTTGTTGCAAAGCAAGCTGTCATATGCGTACTCGATGTTTCCACCTTAACTGTCAGATGTCACGTCAGTCCTCTTTTTTGTGTGTGGGTGCGTGTATCCTTTATATCCAAAGTATCCTTTGTATTTGGGAGATGTGTTTGCTTTTATCTTTAGCTAGCAAAATTGAGCAAATACCTTCACCACTTATTGTGTGACTTTTTCCAATTGTGCAAAACTGTACTGCTCAACACTTATCATTATAGTAGTAAATGGTGTGGAATTTTGCTGCATGCTTTGAATGGGAAAAAGAAGCACAAAATAGAAAGCAACAAGAACAAATAATTACATGCTTGTAATAAAGGTAAATGTAGGAAAAAAAAATATTTTTCATTGAAAAAAGTGTGTGTTTTTTAGGCTAATTTGAGGCTTACAGAGTCAACTTCAGCGTCCGAGTTGCATTGCTGTTGATGACTGAAGTGCAACCGCAATTCATGTCCTGACTTGCAAACTTTAGTTCCACCTGGAAATAAACTCTTGATAAAATTTAAGATCAGTTAAAAAAAAATTGGAAGAATTTAAATGTTACACTCGCCACGTTTCCATGAGGAGTTTTTCCTCTTTGCGAAAACAATGGTATCCGTGGAAAGGAATATTCCAATCTCTTGTCTACATGCGGCGCTCTCATCAAACAGAATAGTCAATGGCGCATGCGCAGTAAAGCTAAACATCAACATCACGTTTTTTTGGAATAACTCCGTATTGCGAGTTTTTTGTTCATCCAGTCTTGAAATTTAGTTTGGATCAAAAACAAACTTTCCGCAGCATCCCAGTGCCGATTGCTGTTGATGCTCATTTTAACATAACTACTTTTACAGAATCCAAAAACATGCTAGGTTAATTGACGACTCCAAATGGGCGGCACAGTGGACTAGTGGTTAGCATGCAGACCTCACAGCTAGGAGACCAGGGTTCAATTCCACCCTCGGCCATCTCAGTGTGTGTGGGTTTTCTCCGGGTACTCCGGTTTCCTCCCACATTCCAAAAACATGCTAGGTTAATTGGCCACTCCAAATTGTCCATAGGTATGAATGTGAGTGTGAATGGTTGTTTGTCTATATGTGCCCTGTGATTGGCTGGCCACCTGTCCAGGGTGTACCCCGCCTCTGGCCTGAAGACAGCTGTTATAGGCTCCAGCATGCCCGCAACCCTCATGAGGGTAAAACCGTACAGAAAATGGATGGACGGATCTTAACTTGTGTATCGATATCAAATTGTTTACCACAAACAGATTGTCATCCCTACTAATTATGGATGAACATTTTTATTCTATTTGCGATTAAATACGATTGATAATGCGTTAACAATGGACAGCAGTGTGATTAATCGTGATTATATATTTTAATTGATTGAGGGTATTATTTATATTGTGTTTGAGTGATGTGATTTGTTCTCTTAGTCACTAGCAGTCTTTTTTTAGTGCTCTCCTTCTTCACGCCACACTCAGCAAATCCAACCGTTTATATCCCACTTGAGTATCACCTCCACCAAATGTCTTCTAAGGCAGTGATTTTCAACCACTGTGCCGCGGCACACTAGTGTACCTTGAGAAACCGTCAGGTGTGCCGTGAGGAATTATCCAATATGACTTTTTATAATTAACATTTATTAATCATCATTTGCAAATATGATGTCAATAGCCATTATGTCAATAGTATACATGGACCCAAATATTCCAATTCACTTTGGTTTATTTGCTCAAAAGGAAAGAATTGAACAGGGATGGAATATTCCTTTAACCAATCCGATTGAGGTATCTTGTACCCGCTCAAACGGAAAGTTGTCAGTTCAGAAAAAAGTTGTTCTTCTTCGTGGTGTTTTTCTTCTTCTGTTGTTTGTTGGCGGTTGGCAAGCAGCTTTCGTGTGCATTAGCGCCATCTGTGGAACAGAATCTAAATCCTTCTATACGCCATTCACAAGTCCACTTTTATTTCATTTCATTTCATTTTCTACCGCTTTTTCCTCACGAGGGTCCTGAGTTTAATGATAAAATATTAGCAAGAGTGAATTTGATCTTTTCCTGTTTAAATTTATCCCGGGTGCGTTCTTTGAGCGCATGCTCAGATATGATGTAACACGCAGATCCAGATGTTCTTCCCTTTTAAAAATGGAGGCCAGCAATCGGCACTGGACTAAGCAAAGTTTGTTTTTGATTCAAACTAAATTGACTGGACAGACGAAAAACTGGCAATACGGAGTTATTCCAACAAGTGAAAGAAAAACTTGGGGAAGCCGGTATCACGTGATGCTGATGTTTACGTTTTACTGGGCATGCCCTATTGACTATTCTGGTTGATTTTCACGGCGCATGTAGACAAGAGATTGGAATATTCCTTTCCATGGATACCATTGTTTCCCGAAAGGTCATTGGGAAAGAGAAAAAGTGGTGATGTAAAAACGTGGCTACTGTGGAGTGTCTGTGGTGTAAAGACTGGCAGAGCAATGTAATATTGGTCCGTGTGGCAACACCTACCTTGTTCCTCCCATAGACTTATTGATGCACATGTGAGGTCGTGGTGACATTTTGGAACATTTTTGGTTAGATATTTACAATGTAAAAAACGTGCCGTGGCTCAAAAAAGGTTGAAGAACACTGTTCTAAGGCTATATCTTTAGTTATATTGATTTTTTTAAACAAGGATTTATAAAAACTGACATTAGCAATTCCACTAATGAAGATACACAAGGCGCCCGGAAGAAAAGAAAGAGAACTGATGTCATTTAGTGTCAGTCAGGATGTTTTATTTGATAGTGGTGTGTCATTTTGTTTGCACGTGAAGTGCACACATATTGTTAGAAATGACATGTGTCAGTACATGTGAGTGATTTGTTTTGCCATCCTTAGAGTCGAGATGAAGGCCATCGCTCAAACCATCTGGCCCCGCCGAAAGCAAAACACATATCATTCAAGGCTGAAGCAGACAGGAGTGTACGCAAAGGGCACGCCAATCAGCAAGTGCTTCCTTCTGACCTCCAGAAGACTCCTGCCAGCCAGAACAAAGCAGTGGGGCCTGCATGCATCCCTAAAGTTCACATTATTGCAGACTATATCATGTCAGCAAGCCTTTTCATTGAAAGCATGAATGATCAGCATGAGTCCAAGTTAACTGACATATACATACGTATGTTCCTACAGGAAGTACCCAGAAATCAGCAGTATGGAAGAAAGGGAGAAATACAAAGCTGTGTTCAATGACCAGTACCAAGAGTACAAAGACCTTTACAAAGACATCAGCGCCACACTCAATAAGTTCAGTGAGCTGGATGCTGTCATGGCTCAACTCATCACACATGGAAAAAGCCGAGAGGTGGGTTGGATGGATATAATGGCTCAAAATAATCATTTGGCATTCATTTTTGGCTTATTTTCTCAACAGTGAGTGGACAGTGTACAATCCATATCAGTTAGTTGATTATGTCTCATATGTTCCTATAATGGGCGGCACGGCGGTCTAGTGGTTAGCGCACAGACCTCACAGCTAGGAGACCAGGGTTCAATTCCGCCCTCGGCCATCTCTGTGTGGAGTTTGCATGTTCTCCCCGTGCATGCGTGGGTTTTCTCCAGGTACTCCGGTTTCCTCCCACATTCCAAAAACATGCTAGGTTAATTGGCCACTCCAAATTGTCCATAGGTATGAATGTGAGTGTGAATGGTTGTTTGTCTATATGTGAGCTGTGATTGGCTGGCCACCAGTCCAGGGTGTACCCCGCCTACTGCCCCGAAGACAGCTGGGATAGGCTCCAGCACCCCCGGGACCCTCGTGAGGAAAAAGTGGTAGAAAATGAATGAATGAATGTTCCTATAATCTACTTGCAATAAATGTTCACCTGCTCAGCAAACAAGTTAATGAAAAATTATTAATTCAGTATCATTCATTTTCTACCGCTTGTCCTCACAAGGGTCACGGGGGAGCTGGAGCCTATCCCATCTGTCTTCGGGGCAGGAGGCGGGGTACACCCTGGACTGGTGGCCAGCCAATCACAGGGCACATATAGACAAACAACCATTCACACTCACATTCATACCTATGGACAATTTGGAGTGGCCAATTAACCTAGCATGTTTTTGGAATGTGGGAGGAAACCGGAGTCCCTGGAGAAAACCCACGCATGCACGGGGAGAACATGCAATCTCCACACAGAGATGGCCGAGTTTGGAATTGAACTGGGGTCTCCGAGCTGTGAGGCTTGCGTGCTAACCACTTGTTTGCCGTGCAGTAAAATTATGCTAATTTTTCGACCCTTTGTATTGAGTTGTGGTCTCCGATAGAGCAGCTACACACAATAACCCGCACAGAAACCTTTGTAGATCTTCCAGAATCTCCACCTACTCCAGCCATATTTCCTTTGATTTGTGCTTCCTGCAAAATCCTACCTCCTTCCTGCTGTTTTAATTTATTCCACCTACGGCACGCCTCCGGGCATGCCCACTCCTACGCGATTGGTCACACGCCCACAGTGCTTCCTAACTATGAACCATATAAGGACGTCCGACCCTCTGTGATGTCACAAAGGAATGGTTTTACCACGCCTTTTCAAACCGAGCATTTTTATCCATCTCTAACTTCTTTCAAGGGTCACTTCCAAATGCACAAACCTCATTATCTGAAACTCTGGCATGGTTTAACATGAGAATACAACATTCTAACTATATTTATAGGTCAGAAAAGTGGAAAAAGCATCATAGGTCCCCTTTGACCTACAATTTTCCCTTTGGACCACAGCTTGCTTGTGGTCCACCCCATTTCGGTATAAGTAAGGAAGTGGTTGGTGCCACCTCTATCGCACACAGTCCCAATGTGGAACCAGGAATTCCCCTCTCCCTCCAGCCAGAGGGTTTGTGGATGGAATGGGAATGGGCAACGATGCTGAAGAGGGTTGCGGTGGGTCTGCTGTGAGTGCAGATACTGATACAGCCAATCAGGGTGTCACTCATCTAGTTTGGGGATGGGGGAAACATGTGTGTGAATAATCGCCGCCCAGAGGCTGAGCAGCGTTATCTCAAGCGACTCTTTTTGATGAGAGGCTTTTCCCATGGAGATGACTCGGCACGATGGCACGGTGTGTCACCTGGCATGTCACATGCAGGAAGTAGATGGTCATCAAATCTCTTACCCACCTGTGGCTCCTTTTAATGAGTGTGCTGGAAACTACTAAGACTGTGTTCAACTGCAACCTTTAATGGTCCAAACTTTTCCCCCGACAGCCAATACTGAAAAATCAAAGCACGCATTCTCATTGGTTCATTTAAAATGTTGTGGCAAAGACAAATAATGCAGTGTGAGCCTTTTTTTTCCAGGACCAAGTCAGGATCCAAAACATTGTGAAGCAGTATGAGCAGAAAAAGAGCGTAAGTCATGATGTCACCTCTCAAATTAAATACTGTGTAAATATTTATGTCCATTGAGGCTTTGTAAATTCTAATTTGCATCGCATGACGAACTGATCAGGCAAGACGGCAAGTGGCAGGGGACGAGAACTGCAGGAAGGAGTGATGTTGTGTTTGTGTATTTCTGTTACAGGACCCTGCTTTTCTGGAGAAGAAACAACGTTGTGACTACTTGAAAGCGAAACTGAGCCACATAAAAGACAGAATACGTGCTTTTGATCATATCCCACTGAACAAATTTCATTATTGACATAATTTTGTGGGTTTTCTTCTTGGTCATTCTATCAAAATGTAAGACAAAAACAGGTCTGACTACGTTTGTACAGTTTTTATACAGTGTTCATCGTACAGTTATGGAGACGTGCATAGTGATGTACCAGGAACGATCAAAGCTTGCCATTGGGAAGGGAAGAGGCCCTGTGGTTTGGACAGCTCAAATCCAAAGTTTACGTTGTATGTGTATGTGTGAATATGAATGGATAGGTTGTTTTTTGGATTATTTGAATGGACACACGGATGTTGGCAGAAGGCATGCATGTAAATCAGGTGTCTTAAGTGGCCATTTGTAGTAATACAAGGATAAGGTCAAAATATTGAGAGAAAAAAGTTGCAATCTAATGACAAAAAGTCATAATTTTACCAGAATAATGTAATATTATGAGAAAATGATGAGTCATTTTTGTAGCTTAAAGTTTAAATATTAAAGAAAGACAATATTTTTCTGGAGAAGAAACAACGTTGTGACTACTTGAAAGCTAAACTGAGCCACATAAAAGACAGAATACGCGCTTTTGACCAGATCCCACTGAACAAATAGCATAATTGACATAATTTTGTGTGTTTTCTTCTTGGTCATTCTATCAGAATGTTAGACAAAAACAGGTCTGACTACGCTTGTACAGTTTTTATACAGTGAACATACATATGACAATGTGATGAGTGCCTTTAAAATGTTTCATTTGTACAAAATGACATCTAAAATGTATAAGAGAATGTAATTTAACAGTGAAATAAACATTCTGATTGAACCTTTAGACTTATCAGTCAAGTACATATGTTGTATATTACAAATATATTTTGCTTGATTAAGTTTCAGTGATACAGCAAGTCTGCCAAGGCTATAATGACAAGTATTACAGATAATGAAATCCTCATAATGAAAATATTTTTTTAAAATCAAGTAACTTATGTGTGAGCACTTGCTAGTACAGTATTACATTATGTACAGTATTCTCCTATGGTATCGATATTTACGTCAATCCGCTCATTTTACGGCTATGTTTCTCAACCAATCTTGCTTTTACTTTATTTATACACGTGCATTAACGTGCCTACGTGGCTAATAATTATATTATGTTAATTATATTTCAGCTGCGTGAAAAATTTCCAGTCAATTCGATGGTGACAAAATGTGGTGCATTTGTTTGAAAAATAATTACAAAGGCAGCATTTTTTTTTATTTTTTAATTGTGTTCTATTTCCTTACCTGAGCTAGCTTAGAATAAGTTTTCTAGTTTCAAGTAGGGGGGGAGTTAGGTTGATTGTGTGTCCACTCTCCCCTGACAGACAACTAGTCGAGGGTCAACGCTGTGTCAAGAACTTCCCTGGCTTCTTTTGTGCAGTGTTTTTTTAAGACAGACATAGAAAATGGCTACATGAACGAGCATAAAATGGCTTAAATAGGACACTGCGTGTTCGGAAAGGAGACCAGCCGAACGAAAGGGAACGGGTCCAAAGTTGAAACCACACGTTAGCTGCTTGGTAAGTTGCTTTTTTGCATTGTATTCTGGTTTAACTGGTGAGTTACCGTAGTTTAAAGATGGTAAATGTAATTTAATGTAGTTTATATACTGTGATCTGAAAGTCCCCCAGCACATGATTGTTTTCAGAATTGTAGTTACAGTTTTTGTACCGAATTTTATGAAATTGAGCATTCTTTGTAGTAGTGGGATTGAAACGAAAGCTATTGGAAATTATTAAAGCTTCTAAAATAATGAAATGGATTGTCAATTTCAAATCCTGACTTGCTTCGAATTACAACATGTAGCACAAACCTGTGCAAATGCTCTGGCAGGTGAAGGAACATGTACACGGATGGGGGTAACATACGTTAGATCAGGGGTCTCAAAAGACCGCAGGACACTAGTTTGAGGCCCCCGCCTTGATATGAAAGTTTAATGTTGGTGTGGCCCGTGCAAGTTTGATATGGATGCTGTATGGTATCATGTACCCAGAAAAAAGTATTACGTTTGATTAATGTTCATGTTAAAGGTTAAATAACTGTTAATAGTTATCCTCCCTATCTGTGTGGAAGTGGTACGTTTTTGGCTATTTAAGTTTAACGGAAATAACTTGAAGGCTACCGTTTAGGTCGCTAGCTCTCTAGTTTGCGAGTTAGCATGTGTCTCAAGACCCTGCAGTTGCGCAATATGTTGTAAATAAAAAGAGTATAAATGTGACGATAGTCGTGTTTTGTCATGTCTACAGGGCTCTAATAATGCTTTGTTCATTTTAATCTGAAAAAATTATTTGTCTACCCACCAACTATATGTGGTTTCTTGAGTTTTTATTATTTGCTGTTTTATTATTATTATTATATTTATTTATTACTGATTGATTGATTTTCTTTATTCTTGATTTGTTTATTTATTTTTCATCTTATTTTGTGTAGAAAAATAAAAAGTAAGATATTTGAGAACAGTGGAATGTTTTATCAGAGCTTTTCTTGTAGAAAATCGGAACCAAAGCGAAGTTTTTAAAATTGTTTTGTTTTTAATAAATGTGTTTTTTTGGGTTTTTTTTTAAAACCTGATGCGGCCCAGTCTCACCCAGACCCTAGCTCCAGTGGCCCCCAAGTAAATTGAGTTTGAGACCCCTGCATTAGATGCTGCAATGGAAGAAATGCGGTTTCCCTGCAGTAGACATCACGCGTGGCCGCCCTTGCCTCTCAACTGACTGCAGTCGTATGAATTATTAAAGCCTGTTGGTTTGAGTTGCGCAGGAGTGATGAATTGTGGGGTCAGCGATACCTGAGAGTAGGTTCAGGCACCGGCTGAGGTCAGTGAATACAACATGGAAACATTGGAACGTGTAACGTGTGTGCCACAGACAACTGTTTTCATATTGTGTGTACAGCAGGGGTCTCAAACTCGCAGCCCACGAGACGCTAGTTTGAGGCCCCCACCTTGATACCAAAGTTTAATGTTGAAATGACAGCTTAATTAAGCAATTAACATGATCCTGCCCCGCCCATACTGTTACCCTACCCTGTTACCCCGCCCTGTTTTGCTTTGGATTAGCAATGAAGCTAAAGGCTTATGACGCTGGGTACAAATAAATGCAGGAAATGATTTGGAATAAAAGGGAAAATACACGTCAAGATAAAGCATCTCATCAAACATGTTGTTAAAGTTACCACGCTGCTCCCAGATGGAATTGAGTACGATGCTAACTTGCTAATTGGGTAAAATTATTAAGTTTCATTAATGTTCATGTTAAAGGTTAAATAACTGTTAATACTGTACATTTGAATCTGAATAAAATAATTTCTCTACCAACTGTATGTGGTTTCTTACGTTTTTCTTATTTGCTGTTTTATTATTATTTTACTTATTTATTACTGATTTATTGTCTTTATTCTTAATTTGTTTTTTTTGTTTTTTTTATCTTATTTTGTGTATAGAAAAATAAAAATTAAGATATTTGAGAGCAGTGGAATGTTTTATCAGATATTTTGGTGTGGAAAACCGGAACCAAAGTACTGAAAAAGTGTAGGGTATAGCAGAAGCAAAAGCATTGAAGATAGTTTTTTTATTGATTTTTTTTTCCAGTTTTTAATAAATGCGTTTTGGTTTTTTTTGAAAACCTGATGCGGCCCGGCTTCACCTAGAACCTAGCTCCGGTGGCCCCCAGGTAAATTGAGTTTGAGACCCCTGGTGTACAGTATATATGAATAGACAATTGTTTGCATTATGTGTATGTACTATGAATGGACAGACAGATGTTTTTTGTGTGGCGGTACTTGAACAGATTATATTATATATAGATTATATATTATAAAGACAGATATTTGTTGGACAAACATTATCTTTTGTGTGTCCTTCCAACAGGTGACATATTACCAATGGTGGGACTAAACCATGTATGAACCTCGCCATTACAATACTAGCTCACCCTACAGCACCACCTCCCACAGCGTCCATTCCCCCCAGGGCCAATATGTCCCCTACACCTCCAAACCACCAGCAGACTCCCACTACATGGAGGACAGGCCTCAACATTTCTACAGATGGTTTTCACCGCCTGGTTTTGTCAAAACCTTCCAAGGAGCTACGGTGCTCATGTGTTTTCTTATCTTTGCCTGCGTGGCATCGACCTTAGTGTGGGACATGAACGGCATTGGGTACGGTGTTGGCGCCCCAGGGAGTGTTCCAGGGGCAGGGCAGGGGTACTATGGCGGCAGCTACGGTTACGGCAGCTCCTACATGACCCCACAGTCTGCCAAGGCTGCAATGATCTCCATGGCGGCCATCAACTTCCTGATCTCGCTGGGGTTCTTAGTGGCAAGTTTTTCACGGTCCAGAGCCGTGAGAGGATGCAGCTTTTACCTCACTGCGTTCATCTGCGACATCATCTTGGCTATCCTTCAGGTGAACAAATATGCATTTTATTTTGGAACGTCAGTGGACATTCTTGTAGCTATATATATATATATATACTAAATGTGGGTTCTTCGTTTAAATCCAGGGCATCATCGACATCATCTTCGTCATTGGGGTGAACCCAATGTCTCAGAGTTCCCAGAGCATGCTGTACAATCCCATGCTGATGATGTGCCAGAACATTCCAGACAGGCCGAGCCTCAGTGGTGGCGTGGGAGCTGGTTTTCCAGGTGGTTTCCCCATGTACAACCAATACTTGTACCACTACTGCTACATGGACCCGGAGGAGGTAGGTAGGATAATCCAATTCTAACCTGTGTTCATCGTACGTATGGAGAAGTGCATAGTGATGTCCCAGGAACGACCAAAGCTTGCCATCGGGAAGGGAAGAGGTCCTGTGGTTTGGAGTGCTCAAATCCAATGTTTACGTTGTATGTGTATGTGTATGTGTTTGTGTGAATATGAATGTATAGGCTGTTTTTTGGATTATTTGAATGGACACACGGATGTTGGCAGAAGGCATGCATGTAAATCGGGTGTCTAAAGTGCCCATTTGTAGTCTTACAAGGATAAGGTCAAAATATTGAGAGAAAAAAATTGCAATCTAATGACAAAAAGTCATAATTTTACCAGAATAATGTAATATTATGAGAAAATTATGTAGCTTAAAGTTAAAATATTGAAGAAAGACAATTTTTTTTAAAATTGAAATATTATGAAAAAACAAACAATAATTAAAGATGTAATTTTCAGAACATTAATCTGTGGAAAAGGTTACAGTGTTACGAGAATGAAGTTAAAATTGGAAAATAACATCATAATTGTGAAAACAAAAGTTGAAATGGGAAAAATATATAATTTTATGAGAATAATAAAAACAATTAAAAAAAATAATAAAAATATTTACATACAAATTTTAATATTTTTACCTAAAAGTCACAATTTTATGAGAATAAACTTTTTATATTTTAAGGAAAAATACTGTTATTTTTGTAGCATATAGTTAAAATATTAAAGAAAAAATACATAATTTTTTCAAAATGAGAAATATGAGAAACAAGCCAAATAAAAAGTTAGATTTTTTTGAAAATTAGTTTGTGGGAAAAAGTCTGAATATTATAGGAGTAAACTCAAAATGTTATGGGAATAATGTCATAATATGACGAGAGTATAAAGTACAATATCTATATCACAAAGCTCAGATGCAGTTGTTCTAAAAGTTCATTTTGTGTCTGCATGTAGTGTACGTACATATTAATTAAGGTCTCAATATTAATCTTTGTAAATACTGTCTATTCTCAGGCGGTTGCATTAGCCCTAGGCCTGATGGTGGTTTTGGCCCTGTCGTTTGCCGCTTACTACTCCTACAAGACGCGCAGCAAAATCTGGCGCCATGGCAACGAGAACATCTACTGGGACGAGCCACGCGGAAGGCAGTCAGAAGGGCGGAATGTACAAGACTGGGTGAGAAAGGCTTGTTTTTTTTCCCCCTTTCATTCATTTTCCACTGCTTATCCATACCAGGCGGATGGGTTCAAAACCAAAAAGGTTGAAGTCATCACACTACAATTGACTTTTCTGGCAAATGACCGTACACATGTTTCATACGTTCATACAAGCTGCTGTTGACTCAGTGATAGTCAAGTCTTTATCTTTGGCACACCCAAGTTTCACTCTGATGGATCATTAACTGGGGATTGTTACAAACTGTCGGATCTCTTTTGACAAGAAACAAGCCATGAGAGTTGTGTTAACTCGAGCCATTAGCACAGTAAGGTTGTGTCTGTGCACTTCAAAGCTTATAGCTTTGTGTTTGTTGTTGCAAAGATGTAGATTATGCATTGTGCAAGTTCTTATAGCTATCACAAATCCAAATCTGACATTGACTTCAATTGTTATACAGTAACATTTTGCAGATATTCCTGCTTCTGCAGAACCTTTTACTACTACAGCGTTTGTACTTCCAAGCAGGGGCCTCATGTAGCATTCATTGGTGCAGTCGGACTGTATTTTCTCCAGTGTGGCTCATTCCGAGGAGAGAAGCAACACAATTAGTTTATTCACAAATATGCTGGCCTACATTCTCCCTGTGATTCAGAGGCGCTTTCATTGGAATGGAAGGCCCTTGTACCGCAGTGAGGATGCTTTGCTTTGCAGTGAGGCATATTTAATGTATGGGCCATGTATAATGTATAGAAATTGGTCGGGTTGCCACCGTGCCACCGTGCTGCTGTGCGAATCCCCACAAGCGGTGGCGGTAAATGATTCAGTCTGAGCGGCATTGCAGTGCTGCTTAAAAGTTATCTCCTTGCAGAATACGACAGAAGTGCAAATTTTGATCAAATGGTGCATGAAGATTTTGTAATATTTTGTAAAATTTAAATGAAATGAAAACAGCTTCATATTTCCAAGCAATAAATTGGCTATATTTACATTGAGCAAGGAGAAATTAAGTCATTCGATACCAAAGACATATTTATGATTTTTTTTTCAACCCGACCGTTCACTCGCTCCCAAAGACGTAATTTCATGACTTTATGGTTTTGTTCAGAGGCACAGAGATGATGATGATGATTCAAATCAACAATAGAAGAGATCATGTTTGATGAAGTTTTAAGATGAAAAAACATTCATTATGTTCATCTGTTCATTATATCGGAGCTCAGCATGCATCTTTCCCATTGAAATCCATGCTCACAACAACCAGGAAGTAAAAAGGCATCTCGCCGTGTAGCGCATAGGAGGTTACACATTGACGGGAAATTTTAACGCATGCATGCGCACACAGTTCAGTTGCAAGTGTGAAAATTGTGAATAGTTCATGGTGCTGGGTTATATTCATGTAAAACAACCATTTTTTTGTTTTGTGGCATGCATGTTTTGCCAAAATTTATTTGTGTCAATGTGAAAGTTATACTTGAAATCCCTATTTTTAGTTGAGAACTGACAATTTGCTGGCACTTACCAATGTTCTGCTGCTCATTACAAAAGAATGTACAAGGAAGAAACAAACTTTTTTTAATGATCTTTCATTTGGTATACACCATGTCAAAATAGCCTAAGAACACAATATCCTGTGTGGCCATATTCAAAAATGGCCAGTACCGATGGGGATGGCCTTTAAAAAATGGCTGGGATTGAATGAGATAAAGGGGACCTATTATGCTTTTTCCACTTTTCTGACCTATAAATGTAGTTAGAATGTTGTATTCTCGTGTTAAATGATGCCAAAGTTTAAGATAATGAGGTTTGGAAGGGAGCCCTGAAAGAAGTTTAGATGGTTCAAAATGCTTGGTTTCTTTGGTTTCATAGTTAGGAAGCACTTCGGGCATGTGACCAATCACAATGGAGTGGGCGAATAAATTAAAACAGACCGTTTTGGCAGGAAGCATAAATGCAGCCGGAGTAGGTGCAGATTCTGGAAGATCTAGAAAAGTTTCTGTGCGGGTTATTGTGTGCAGCTGCTCTATAGGAGACCACAACTCAATACAAAGGGTGGAAAATGAGCATCATAGGTGCCCTTTAAGTAATAACCCATAAATGTGTAAGTTTATAAAAACTGTGTCTGATGTTAGTGTGCATGTTATGTTGTACGTATGAGTGGATGGAGTGCAAGTATTTCACTCACATATGCACCTACAAATTAGTCCTGAAATAAGTGTGTACAAAGTGAATAAAACTAGAGCTACATTTCCACGCGTCTGTATATAAATCTACAAGTCGGCAACTATCGCGTTGATGCTCGATGATCTCTTAGCCATACTAGCTAGCTTGTGCGGTAAATAAAACAACCCTTTTTTATGTTGTTATAGTTAGATATTTGAGCTGGTACAAAAGCAAAAAAATGTGTCAAAGTGAAAGTTATGCTTGAAATTCTTACCTTTTTTAGTCGGGAACTGATATTTGCCTGAAACTTACCAATGTTCAACTGCTGATTACTAAAGAAAGGAAAAAGTCATTTTTTTTCCTGATGAAAAATGGGAGTCTAATCTTTCTTTTGGTAGGTTTCATGTTTATGTAGCCATAGAACACAATATTCTTTGTGCCTTTAAAGATCAGTCCAAATCCTCTAAAGGGGTTGTCTTTTGAAATATGAATGTGTCTCGTACCATAAATGTCAATATCAGACTTACAGCATTAACTCGGTTGCTGGATGATCTTCTATCCCATGTGGGTTCATCAGGTCTTTGTCATCAGATGCTTTTTTTCTACACATTCTCTAAGCCAAATATAGGTCAGCCTGGAAGCCATGAATGATGTATTTCATCATGTGATGACCACAGACTGCTTTCTTTTGCTTCTGGTGCATAGAGGATGATGACGCATTTAGATGTTCTAGTTATGTCACCTTTTTTTGTAAGCTTTCGAAATATGCTTTAATTAGATTTCGTATACTCCTGTGCAATGTCTGCCATGTGCAGACTCATCCAAAGTGGGGCTCAGGAAGCAATGATGAAATCATGTTTACTATTGGTGTGTAAATAGCATTTTGCTAGAGCCTCTTGTGTGTGCCAGGTAAACCACGTTGGAGAGGGACGCAGCACCCAGCAGGCACCAACTGTTGTTATATCGGAGAAAGCTGAATCCTACCTCCATGGGGAAAACATTCTAGCATCTTACAGCCGGGATACGGCCCCTGTCCGCAGTGCAGGAAATTTGATCGGCAACATGTGAGTAGACCCATAGATACATAGACTTATACAGATATTTGCACATGGGCATTCACTCCCCCTTTCTGGCGTTATCCAGAATAATCCAGCAGAGGGTGCTGTCTCACAAGTCAATTTAGTCAATATTTTCCAGCAGGAAGATAACGTTGACAAGACGTGATGTTGTGTAACTGCACGTTTTGTAAGTAAGAAACTTTTTATACAGTATGCCTATAATTGTATCTTAATGTTTACAACCAAATTTAAAATTTAAAATTTTTTAAATTACATTAAAAACAAAAATTACTTGCCCATGGGGAATCCTTAAGGTGAGAACTACTTGCCCAAACTTGCCCCATGTAAAATGAAAAGACTGCCATAATGATATCATATATCAATATATGCTGATAATTCATCAGATAATAGTACTTACGCATTGTATTTGGAGGAATGTCTGAAAAATTGTGTAGATGTATGTTAACATGGCATGCCATACTACCTTACACATGGTAGTCGTAGTAAGCAGTGATATTTATAAGTTGTGCACCACAATGAAACATTATTGAATAGACACATTTGTGTACTAGGAAAGTGTTTTTAATCCAGAAAAAAATGCTCAATGGTCAAACAATAATTTGTGAAGCAAAGGTGAGAAAAATCCACAGAGAAATGGAAGCGTTAGATTTTGTAGCTTGTGCAAAATCAGCACTTGGTATTGGATCTAATCGGTGGTGTTTCATTGTGACCACTTCAAATTGTCACAGCAATGTGATTCACTCACCTGTGCCATCATTTGATTTGCTGCCGCTAATAAAATACTTGTTTAGGAGGCACTGGTTCATCACTTTTTGCTGTTTTCCTTCACAAGTTGTTGAAGAATTAGACCATGTTGGCAGGGACGCCATGATAGATGTTTTCCTAGTCAAACCATCGCTGATTGGTTGATCGCCAACAAGAACGGGTGTGGGTAAAACGAGGACCGCAGTCTAAATAAACGATTCTGATTGGTCCATTTCAAGATTTGCAAGGATTGGTTTGCAAATTACCAGCGGAATTACGCAGTCCGTGTTTTACTAACACCCAACAAGAACCGCTTTTAAAAAAACTCTCTGCACTCTTGGCATAATGCCTATGGCATTATTAGGGCTTTATATCAGCCGTATACATATACAAATGGCTGTTACTGTATATCTAACATATTCTAACAACTTCTATTCTTGTGACATGTGCTTTACTTCAGAACTGCTACTAATCATTTAAATACTGTGCCACTCACCAGTCAATGAGGAAATGGTAGCCAATCACGAGGTATCAGTAAAATCACGACAAGCTTGTTAACCAATTGGAAATCAAAGGTGGTCATTACTGTTTTCCACTCATGATATAGAATATAAATATATACATCAAACTTGTACACAAACCATTTGTATTGTATATTTTCTCTAGCTTTCATGCCGACAGCAGGAAGCACCAAGAGGCTGAGCATCACTACCAGAAGAGCAGGCCTGCACCTTGCAGCAGCTCCTCAGATGATGCCGACAGCCGCGGGAAACATCCTCCTCTTCTTACTCCTCCTGCTCAGAGGAGCAACAGAGAGCATAGAAGTGCCGCACAAGAGATGGTGGAGTCCCAATACGAAACAGGCTACACTACTGGAGGAGACGCTAATGAGCTGGACCAAGACCTCTACAAGTGGGTTTTTGAGCATGTTGTTACACAGAAAATTGAGTCATTTTAACATTTTTTAAAATAGCGAAAAACCACATTTTCTGGCACACTGCCTTGAAAAAGTGGCTAGTGTTGCTGCTGTTACCATGGTGACTCCGCATCACCTACCATAGGGGTCTGTAAAATTCAGCTTGGACATGTCTCATTGATGCTAATGGTTTTTTGTGGTTAGCACATCTGCCTCGCTGCCTCTGCATACTCCCCTGTGTGGCTTGTTTTCCCGCGGTCAAAAAACATGCATGTTTTTATACATTTTTATAAACACAAACGCCTGATCCCAAAGACGTATTTATATGTCTTTTACGGGTATTTTTTTTTTGCACGAGAGGCAAACTGCACACTAATGGATGTCACTTTTAGAGCCGTTTAAGTAATAAAAACGGCTACATAGAAGTTCATTTGGTAAGAGCTCGACTTTGATCATTTACATGTAAAAACACACTGGACACCAAGGAGGGAGTGGAAGCATATGGAGGAATTTCAGAAGGTCACATTGTAATTGAAATTGTAACACATGCACACCCCAGTTAGTTACACATGTGAACATTGTAAATATTTCATGATGTTTTTCTCCTTTTTTTTACTCGAGGGCTGGTATTTTCCTGAAATTACCTACAGTATGTTCTACTGCTGATTACTAGATTACTGTTTTTATGATGAAAGACAGTAGTCTTTCTTTTGGTAGGTTCCATGTTTGTTTAGCTATAGAACACAATATTCTGTGTACCTTTTAAAAAAAAAAAAAAAAAATCTTTGTCTTTTGAAAAATGGCTCTGATTAAATGAATTAATTGGACATCGGTGCGAATGCCACTATACTGCATCGATGTAGTTACATGAAATACAATATATTAAACAAGTTTCAAAGTACACTAACAGCTGCAAGCAAGAAAAATAGTCATTAAAAGTTTGGTGTTTGATGAATATTTAATGTATTTAACCACAAGCCAATCTAAGAGGGAGGCTTGTTTGTGTTCATGTTCATGTTTTTTTAATTCTGCCAACATTTAGTATCTTTCCTCTGTTCAGGCGCTACCCAGAGATCATCTCCGACCAACAGCGCCGAGAGTACAAGCAAGAGTTTGACTCCTGCAGGGCTCGCTATAAGAGTCTGTGTGAAGAAATGGACGACATTAGTGACCAGATTCATAAGCTGAGCCGAGAACTGGACTTGTTGGATGAGGGTTCCATGAAATACCAGGTAGATAGGAGAATGATTGGTGCACGTAGCCATTTCATGTACTGTAGTCATTCTGTACCTGAGGTCTTGTTCCTCTGCAGAACTGCATGAAGACACAAGGAATTCCCATTCTGTATCTCAAGTTTAAATATTTGTCAGCCATCCATTTTCTATACCAATACATACCATGCGAATTTATGAACAGGCCTTTTGTGGGGGAAAAAAATGACATCTTGGTCATTAAGCCAGTGTTATTTCTTAAATGATCTATTTTCATTCTCAGGGTGTAGCTGATGAGTACAACAGACTGAAAGCACTGAAAAGGGTAAGTATGTGCACGGGATATGTAAGTACCTTGTAGATGAGTCAAACATTGAAATGATGTTTTTACATTTGACTGTGGTTTGTGTGTTGGATGCTACAGCCAATAAGGACATAGTACAGTCTGATGAAAGCAGGGGAACATCTTTGGCATTGTAATTTTACTTCATTAAATGTATGTCTTGGCAGGTTGTGTGGTGTAACTTTTGAGCCAAAAATAAACAAACCATCAATAACCTTGAGGTTTAAGGTTTATTTATATGTCTTTTTTTAGGCGCCAGATTATCAAGCCAAGAAAAGGGAGAGCAAAGAACTCCGGCAAAAACTTTTCCACATCAAACGGCTGGTAAAGAAGTTTGACCGAGGTCTTTGTTAGCACGTCAGTCGTCATTTGGAAGAAAGGGACAAATTAGAATGGATCTCAGTGGGACACTTTGGTGAGTTTCTTTCAATAAAATACACCATAAATCTCAAGTTGTGTTCATGGTATATCTGCATTCTTCTCTTGGCCAGTGGATTTTGTAGCCTCCTCCCCTGACCACGCCTACTCTGTTGCAATTGGTCGGAGGTAGAGGTTACGTACTATTGGTTATCAAACTTTGACGTAGTCGTCCTTCACTACAGTTGGAATATTGCATTTTTTTAAATAAATAAATGGCTGCTGTTTCATGTTTGATGGCCCCTTAATAGTAATAAAATATTGAAATACAAGTTACATGTAATATTCTAGCCACTAGGCGTCAGTAATGACATTACATCGCATGACCGCCACGGCAAAGGTGTTCTCCTCCCATTCCTTTTGGACGTGCTAAGCTTTTGGCTTTTTATTTCGCCTTTCTTCCCCACTCAGTTTGAAATCCTTTCTTAAGTTTAGAATACATAAATTGGAGGCTAACTAGTAAACTCGCTGTGGCTGACTCTTGTGTCATTAGTCTTACGTTTATTTTTTCTATATATTAAGGTAGATTTATTCAACTATATATTAAGGTAGATTTATTCAACATGAAAACATACCACGAAAGGCTTTGAATGGCTTAGAGTGCTAGCATGCTAACTTTAGCACTTCAGCATGATCAGCACGATGAGAATAATAGTGCCAAGTTTCCGTATAAGTGCCTAAATGTTAGTATAATTGTTAGCATGCTAACATGCTAATGTTAACATGCAATCAATGCTAACGCTGTAACGTTAGCTTGCTAACAGCTAGCATAAGTGTCTACCCATGAAAATGGCTAAAAATGCTACTATGCTAATGTTAACATGCTAACACCTAGCATGATAGTGCTAAGTGTTCACATAAGTGTTCATGACATGTTAATCAAAATGGCAAAAAATTATACTATGCTAATATTACCATGCTAGCAATGCTAATATTAGCATAGTAACACCTGGCATGATATATATATAGCTAGCCATGAAAATGGCAAAAAAAATGCTAGTATGCGCACCTTGTGCTAACATCACCTAGTCTGCTACCTCCATGTGGTGGAGGTAACAAAATCTGAATAAAGTTGTCATTTTGGGAAAATGAGGTTATGTAAAAAGCTATAGCGTTACAAAAGTAAAGTCAAAATATTATGGGCAAGTATGTACAGTTATGAGAAACAAAACAAATGTCATTTTTGGAATATTAGGTTGTATATAATATTATAGTCATATGAAAAAATGGGTAAAAAGACATTGATACTTTTTCACTTATATCACAAAGACAAGATGCCGTTTTTTGGGCATCTCCATGTGTTGCTGTACAAAATATCAGTGGCCCTTGCATCCTTTGGGTGGAAAAAGTTTAGACACTCCTGAATTAGATGCTTTGTGATGCATGTGTTTATTTGGCATTTGTGGTACAGCTGTAATTACAACACATTATTGTTCAACAAGTTTGGAAAAAAAAACATACATAACAAAAGACAAAACAAAAGACATCTTTTAATTCTTTTAATCACCTTGTCATACACAAACAAACCAAAATGTAAGAACACAAAAAGGACTGTATATCTAAACTTAACAAATGACTCGGCCTGCTGACTAAAAGAAGCACATCAAGCACACGTTTCGGGCCCTCTGGTCAATTAAAGCAAGAAGGAAACTATTGGGATTGGTGTCAGTGATTCTATAATTTAACAAAAAATGCAACTAGTAGCGTGAGTGAGGTAAGTTCTGGTGGTGAATCAGGGGCCCTCTTTGTTCCACCATATGTGGCATTTTGGTATTAAACAACCTCCTTGTGCAGTTTATCAGCCAATGAAATGTCACCGCATATTATTCACAACAGAACAGCATCCTTAGCCATAATGTCTGGGTCTTTAGTGAGAGGTATTTTCATGTAAACACATACGGAATTAACAGAGAAAGCAACACTTTTAATATTCAAAGGAATCATTAGTTACATGAACGGGATGAAACAACGTAGAAAAGATCCAAAACGGAATCTAACCATGCAAATGAAAATCAACATTGTCCGATATATATATGTATATATATACACACACACGTCAACACAAGTCAAAGGGATCATTGCTCAATGTAAACTCTTTAGTGTTTGTTATAAACTGTCATCCCAGTGACGCTCAGTCGTCAAATGTTTAGCTTGATCTCATTTTCAACTAGAGCCCGATCCCAACTTTCTGTATGTGCATTAAAAGAAGCGACAAAGGTGGAGTCTCAAATGTATACCCAATAACAAGGCAGTTGTCAAAAAGAAGGCGGTTTCTGGTGAGCAACATTTACAGAGGTTTTTGTTTCAATGTTTTGAAATATCAGATTAAAGCATTCTGATGTCTAGTGAGGTATTAGTCTGTTCTCTTCTAATTATTGGCAAGTACAGTGACCATGAGCCTTGTGCATGACTTCATTGACCATCTGATGTTCAAGTCAGTCCTCTTCTTCATTTTGTGCATCAATCTGAGGATGAACTTTGGTGAAATTTTCCTTGGTTTTTACTTGAAATCATTTTTCAAAGTTGTCTTTCTCCCACAAGAAAACCCTGCAGAGCGGCGTGTGCTCAGTCCATCAGTACCATGCATATCCATGACAGCGTTGTCATGCTCTCACAAGTCAATCACGGGACGGTCAGTCCTCGAAATACGGCGCCGAATTGGCATCACAGCCCAGCGGGCTGGCAATGAGTATGTTTCTCCTCAGGAGGCCCGTGTGGAATCAGAGGACTTGTTCATGGGGGCAGGACAGTACATATGATAGCCGGCTGGCGCCTCAGTTGGAGAACCACACAGATGGACAGCAATGAGTCAGGAGGTTTCCTGTGGGTCCTTGTGTTCACGAATCCCAGACGGAAAACCTCATCCATGAGGGAGGTTCTACTGGCCCGGCACGTAGGGCCAGCTGATGGAGCTTCCGGAAAGCTGCATGTCTCGGATCAGCGTCTCGATGGGGGTCTTCCCCACAAGGCGCATGAAGAAGAGCTGGGAGATGAGGCTGGCGGGTACGGCACGCAGAGCGGGCAGACGCAAGAGGAGGCGGCCGAAGCGCTGAGGCTGACTTGGGTACTGCATCCTCTCGTACTCTGTCAGAGCCACCTGAGCCTTCTCCTGCAGGGACTCCACGTGGACTGGATCTGTCAGACCACAGGCATCTAAGCAGAAGAGAGGAGGAGTGAGTTACTTTACGGCGTGGGCAGCTTACATAAAGAGTCGTGATGAGCTGACATGAAGAGAACCTGTTTAATCAGTGTTGGGAGGAAGGCAACTAAAGTCATTCACTGTTGCATCCAGTAATGTACTGCAGTTTTTAAGTAAGATGTTGGCCAGTAGGTGGCAGGAGTGCTGGTAAAAGACTGCTGCAGTACATTTTATAACAAGACAAAACAGAAGATGACAGAACTGGGTCACCTGGTGAGAACAGTGCGATGGCCTTGAGACAGCTGTACTCTGCAGAGTCCACCTGAAGCCGGGTCAGCTTGTCCACCTGGTCCTGGAACACCCTCACTTGGTCCATGAAAGATACCACACGCTCTGCCGACATGGGCGAGGAGTGGAAGCCCGCCGCGGCCAGCAAGGGCGCCATGTGGAGCGGCAAGGCCGACTGGGCCGCGTTGAGGATAAACAGTTCGCTCCAGCTCAGCCTCAGCAGCGCCACCTGGGGGGGGGGGGGGGGGGGGGGGGCACAGAGCAGTTGCGTACTGTACAGTGTAATGAAGGGGTCTCAAATACGCGGCCCGTGGGCCAAATGTAGCCCGCAGGACACTAGTTTGAGGCCCCCGCCTTGATATGAAAGTTTAAAGTTTTGATTTGGATGCTGTATGGTATCATGTACCCAGAATAAATTATTATGTTTGATTAATGTTCATGTTAAAGGTTAAATAACTGTTAATAGTTATCCTCCCTATCCGTGTGGAAGTGGTAAGTTTCTGGCTATTTAAGTTTAAAGGAAATAACTTGAAGGCTACCGTTTAGGTTGCTAGCTCTCTAGTTTGCGAGTTAGCATGTGTCTCAAGACCCTGCAGTTGCGCAATATGTTGTAAATAAAAAGAGTATAAATGTTTCTTGTAGAAAATCGAAACCAAAGCAAAGTTTATTCATTTTTCTGTTTAATAAATGCGGTTTTTTTTGTTTTTTTTTGAAAACCTGATGTGGCCCAGTCTCGCCCAGACCCTAGCTCCAGTGGCCCCTAGGTAAATTGAGTTTGAGACCCCTGGTGTAATGTATATCTGCAGCCAGAAAATGTAAATTGATTGAAGCAGTTGAGACAAAACTGAGTGCACTTCCTGTCTGCTGTTGAGGGAGGCTGAGCTCCATCCACACAGCCCGCCATTTAAACAGGAGATAAGAACATTCTGCCATCTTGTTCACAGTATAAATGAATTCATGGTTATTTTTCTACCCACCTGATCGGATACAGGCAGCTCAGGGAAATAAGGGATGTTCCGCGCCCACTCCACCGTGCTGAAGAGTAGCCGTGCTGCTAACTCGCAAATGTTATCAATGCCCATGGCGTTATCAGGACCCGCCTGCTGGTTGTACTGGTGCCCGTAGCGGCTGTTGGGGTACGGCTCGGCTCTGAGCAGCTGGGAGATGAGCTCCGACACAGGCTGGCCCCCGCCGCCCCCGTTGTTGTTGTTGTTGTTGTAGAATTCACCGCCTCCCAAGCCGCTGGCACCACCTAGAGGCGTAAGGGTCGGGCTGAGGCTAGGCTGGGGTGGGATGCGACCGCGTTGAACTGCTGTAGTTTGGTTGGGGGACCAAGGGGGAAGGAGAACATAGAGGAGGAGAGTTTGTGGATATAAAATAAAAGTAAACAGAGTGGAGAAAGATGATGATGAAGGGCAAAGGGAGGGTGAAGGAGGGGATTTGTAAAAGAAAGGGGGGGGGGGGGGGTTAAAATCGGGTTCAGCCAGCGGTGTATGTCAGATTATGAGACGACATCCTTGACCCGATTAGCCAGCTTTTCTTCCTGATTAAAAAGGGATGCGAATTTGACCTCTTTCTCATCACTGCTAGATACATGTTATCAAGACATTCATACAATTCTACTATATGTTTCACAAAAACATAACAAAAGCTACTGGAATGCTGCTCTGTGGCTGACCCTGTACTCTGACCCCACAGTAGACAGTGCTCCGGCAAAGATCATTTGTCCACAGGGAGCAATAAAGCGCCTCATTAACGTGCTTTACGTTCTTTGTGAAGTAAACAGCACAGACATGGCAAATACCGTCCACAATATCTACGCATGACAAGCATCAATGCACATTTCAACAAGAATATTTCTACCCGCTACTTATTTATCAGCATCCCATCGATCGTCAGCTCAGCTGAACCACATAAAGTAAATTCCCATATTGGATTCCGCCTAAAGCGTTTGTGCAGCTTCAACCAGAGGCTTAATGCTAAAGGACTCAGGTGTCTTAGCGAAGCGTTTGTCTCCGTCACCGTGACATCGGCCAGATTAAGCCAGCTAGTACATGGCATTGAGCTGACACACAGTTAGCTGAGCCACCGTAGGACCGAGACAGCGATGTGTGCCGTCCCCTACAGGAGACGCGAAAATGTAGACGGCCGCCCACATACATTATGGATAAATAGATACCTTCTTTGCGCATGCCGACACGGAAACACTTCTTGAGGCGACAGTATTGGCATTGGTTGCGGTGGTGCTGGTCAATCTGACACTCCCTGTTAGACCTGGAAACACACAAATATAGAAGAAAAATAGCTGGTGTTTATTGCTAGGAAAAAAAGATTACATTCTTCATCCATCGGCACACTATGGCAGTTTTTTAAAAATCTATGAATATATCACACTGTTTTGTGGTTGAATACAGCCTACTAGTAAAAATATCTTTTTTTGCTTAAATTAACCATTTTCAAGCCTGTAAATGGCGAAATGAACTAAAATACAATTACAAGGCATTATGAAGATGCAATCAAAACGTGATATGTGGTATTCTACCCTGGTCACTAGGTGTCAGTCATGTTACTGTAATCTTATTATGTCTACTATAGCTGGTAATGCAAATGTAAAGATGACTCCAGGGGTGTGACTTCATGTCTAGAGGGTTTTAATAGTGTTTAAAAAAAACTTATTTAGAAGGTCATAAACAGGTTTTAAACTCTATTCTAAAATTCACCAACAAGATGGAACAGAAGAGCCAAATTTTCTGATTCTAGTTCTTTCTTTGGGCGGCACGGTGGTCTAGTGGTTAGCGCGCAGACCTCACAGCGAGGAGACCAGGGTTCAATTTGAAGTTTGCATGTTCTCCCTGTGCATGCGTGGGTTTTCTCCGGGTACTCCGGTTTCCTCCCACATTCCAAAAACATGCTAGGTTAATTGGCCACTCCAAATTGTCCATAGGTATGAATGTGAGTGTGAATGGTTGTTTGTCTATATGTGCCCTGTGATTGGCCGGCCACCAGTCCAGGGTGTACCCCGCCTCACACCCGAAGACAGCTGGGATAGACTCCCCCATAGCAACACCCGCGACCCTCGTGAGGAAAAGCGGTAGAAAATGAATGAATGAATGAATAGTTCTTTCTTTGTTCCTCTGTGACTGTTTAGGTTGTAAAATTAAACAAGACATTTGACACCCGACCTGCTTGTTTGGCTTATCAACAGGTACTTCCTCCTTTTCCCACAAGACCACACAATGTCGCCCATCAACGAAATAAATGACAGCACAGACTTTCATTACAGTGTGTTATAGGACAAACTACAGCTACTAATTGCAGTCATATAGTAGTACGAAGAACACATCACAGCATATTATAGCAAACCCCAAAATGCTCCATCTTATTGATGTGTTATGATTCTGCAGCTAAACCATGACGTCATGTTTTCTGTCCATGAGGTCACCTTCAGAACTGAGACACGTGGTTCAAACTAGCTGCATATTTTAAATCTAGAAAGGTGATGATATTGTATTATTTTCATTATCAACCCAAATATGACAAACAATGCAACCATATCGTTTAATTACTCACAACTGCCTATTGTTTACTTAGGTAAAGTGATTTGGCTACAATGAAAATATAAAATGTTTAAGTATTAAATGAACAACATAGCTTAGCATAGCTTGACCTCCACTAC
Source organism: Doryrhamphus excisus (assembly GCF_037039965.1). Classification (NCBI taxonomy): domain Eukaryota; kingdom Metazoa; phylum Chordata; class Actinopteri; order Syngnathiformes; family Syngnathidae; genus Doryrhamphus; species Doryrhamphus excisus. The sequence continues at coordinate 21,311,717 of NC_136362.1, forward strand.
ACAGGCGGATAGCTAGTTAGACTGGTAGTCGATATTCACCATTAGTTCATTTACAATTCAAACCGTTTAGCGTTAATGAGTTATGACACGTTGTTTTGCTAATGTGAAAGAACTACAAATATGCCCAACAATGACAGACGCCAAACATTTCCCGGCATGCCCCTCTCACCTGCACGTGTAGCTGAGGTTCCGTCGGACGCTCCTCTTAAAGAAGCTTTTACATCCTTCGCAGGTGAACACGCCGTAATGTTTCCCACTTGACTTGTCCCCGCACACCACGCAGTCCAACACGCAGGCCTTGTCGTCCTCGCCTGCCTCCATGTCGCTCCCGCCCGCCTGGGGAGAGCCGTCGTCATCCTCCCTCTTCAGGTAGCTCTTGTCCCCCAGCCCGTTGGTGCCGCCATTGGGATCGCCCCAGCCCCCACTCACCATGGCCATCGCTTGGTTACCGAACCGCCGAGGAAGAGCACGCCACGGGCAGCCGAGATTTGTGCTCGCCGTCAAGGTAACATGGATATCAGCAACCCGGCATCGTGGAAACTCTCGTGCGATTTTTGACGCATAGGAAGCTTTAAAAAGCCACGGAAAATGTACACAAGCTTAGCAAGCAGATGGTAATGAGGAAAATAGCACAGAGGAGGGAGTTTGGCAGGAAAAAACAAGAGCAATCTCCTCCCACTTGCTCTATGACCTGGAAACAGTCGAAGCCGTGCAACTTTTAAGCTTTGCGCTGCCTCCGAGTGTATAAATATGTCTTTATATGTGTCTTTTCCGCTTGTCAGACCCGCTGGCTGGTCCTGCTGTTATTGAATCCAGATCGAGACCCGCTAAGGTTCCTCTCGTCGGAAACAATGAGCCCCCTATAGACTGGAGAGACTGTGGAGATAGGAAAGCGCTTGTGAATGACATGATGTGAAAAATGGACACACACAGACTGAAGCTAATGGCTGAAATAGGGCTTGGGGTGCCTGGGGATGCTTTGGTCGCCCCTCTTGAAGTAGTCTTACATTGAATTCCCTCTTTCTTCCCCATGCTATTATTCTCCATACAAACGATGGCATTCTTACCTCCGAGTGATCGTAGCTTTAAACCCTCGTCCTCCCGTCCATGTGAAGAGCAAGCACAGCTTTCCTACTCTGCTGTAATCCTTTAAGCGGCACCATAGTGACTCCCACAAGTGAACCTATTCCACGTCGCAACTTGACGTCAATATCACTTTCTCGTGTAGTTGTGGTCTTCCTTCGCTCCAAAAAGACTGTCAGAGTTGACCTCTAAAATGCACACAAGGTGGTGTGTGTGTGTGTGTGTGTGTGTGTGTGTGTGTGTGTGGTCAACACAAGGAAGTGCTGTCTTCGCCGTGAGACGCAGCTGACGATAGCATCCGTGCTGCTTCTTTCCCAGAATCCTCAGCGGTTCTCGCTCTCCAGGCTTCTCCCTTTGCAAGCCCTTTGTCGGTGCTTGGCCACCAAGAACTAATGATGTGCGGCCTAACTGCTGCTTTTCATCCCGCGTGTGTGTGGCGAGTATAGCCTTCCCCTGTGGGGGTTGACACGGAGGGTTGCTCTGACTTTGTCGTTGTCTGCTGTCCAAACATCCAATTAGCATTCAGGAGCTGCAAACAAGTTAGATTTCACCCCTCGTTTTCCTTTTTTATCCTCGCTTCTCTGCTGGTCTCGCTTTGTGAGACTGTTTTCGCCTAACCTATTTGTGTGTTAGAGAGAGAGAGAGAGGGAGGGAGAGAGAGAGAGGAAGAGATAAAGCAAAGCAAGCCAGAGCGAGAAGAAGGGAGGGAGGGAGTTGGAGTGTGTGCAGAGGGGGAGGGGGCTGGCTGTGCGCGTGTGTGTGTGTGCGTGTGCTCTCAGGGATTTGACACCGCTATTCAAGCCCCGTGGTTGCCATGGTGCTTTTTGCCTTATATGGCCATCGGAGTCAAAGAGCAAAGAGAGTGGGTTGTGGAGGGCAGCACACACAAGAAGAATGTGGAGGATCACACTGCCGAGATGCACAGAGCATGACCCCAAGGCCTTTTTAAAAGAACAGAAAAAACACTACCAGATTACTCCCTCACAGTTGCAAATACAAACAAGCTGGTCTTTTGTCCCTGAAATGTATCTCTAACATATTAATGGAAGCGATAGGAACTTATATTTCTCTCAAATTCACCTAAACGTTGGTTCCATGTGCATGCAAATGCCTTAATGTCCTGTGAATGAAAGTTTTATCGCTCATTTCTCAGGCCCCGTGTGTCTGTGCTTTGTGGAGCATGCCGGCAGAGGTCAAGCAGACCTTTGGCACCCCCGACACAGTAAAAAGCCTGAGGTCAAATGCAGATAAAAAGGAGCAGAGCACCCAGAACAACCCCGGATAAGAGATAAGTCATGAATCTGCTTGTAAATATGCTGCTCCTTGGACTGCGGGGGGGTTGCCATGACAGATATGGAGACATGAAAGCACCCTGAAAGATTGACTACATGCAACCTGTTGTCTTATCTGCGTGGTGCATTCAAGGATTTTAAGTCACCCCCGCACACACACAGACACCTATATTGCATTCCTAAAGCCAAATCAAGCTTGACCCCCTGGCAAACACAGAAGCATTGTCGTAGCCTTTGTGCAGCTAATAGGTCATCAGAGGGGTGTGCGCGGGGAGGGAGGGTGTGTTAATTTGAATAAAAGTGCCTTTAATTAGGCCACTGTACCTGCTTATTGTCACTTGTCCAGTTGAGCCAGATAAGGTTTGTCCAATGAAAGCTCATTGGAAGGGGCTGTGTTTATGTGAAAGAAGAGTTTTGCTAGTTTTGTAGCCAAATCAACAGCAACAAAATAACATGCAGGTCTGCTCTGTGTGCTTTGTGCAAAAACACAACACAATGATTATCAGGTGAAAATACATTTTATATAATCCATTCAAATAGATGCCCTTTTTCAATTAACTGCAATGAAAGTGATTAATTCAATAATTATTTGACCTCTTGGTCACAATTACGTCAGTTCACATTATTTATGATGTTGTTCAAACAACATAACAGTTGACTTCTGAACCATTGGCACTTGTTGTCACTATCAGCAGCATCTCACAAAGGGCTACAAGCAGGGGTGTCACAAGATCTCATGAGATTAAAAAAAGATTTCTCATCCAGAAAAAAAATGTCTTGTGGGCATCAGGCTTGGAATGAAAAAAAAATCAATAAATCAATCACAACAATTCAACAATTTCTGGCCTCAATATACTACCATGTGAATGCATGTCCGTTTGTTCTGGAGAACAGCATGAACAGAGTGAGTGGAGGCCGAGCCAGTACCGTACACACAAAATGCAGAAGCCTTGAAGTAACTTGTTTTCTTGACAAACTTTGGACTGTCCGGTCTCTACTTCTGGATCGGATTCAGGATCCAACACATGTGGTTGTTTTAAAAAGACACATCATTATTATCAACTCCTATACCATTTATAAACTCCTATAAAGTTGGGTTAGCAGCTAGCGGCACAAACCGGAAGCACTCTGCAGCGTAACCAACCACGGTGGGGTGCGCATGCCTGGAAGCGGGTCGTGGGTGGAATACATTAAAACACACAGTTTTCGCGGAAACACAAAATCCAAAGAAATGCAGATGAATATGCAGATTCTGGAAGAACTGCAGAGATTTCTGTTCTGGTTACTCACGTGTAGCCGCTCTATAGGAGTCCACAACTCAATACAAATGGCGGGAAAATAAGCATAATAGGTCTCCTTAAACAGCCGAGTGGGGAAAATGCGCATTTTTGAGTTAAAAATATTGGACTAAGTCTGTGAATGCATATTGGCTGAGTTCTGGTGATTTAGCAAGCAAAAGGGAGGCAAAGCTGCTTTGTGCTGTGGGCTACTGGCGAGACATCTGATTTCCTCGTGGTAAGATAATCATGAATGCAAAAAATGAAACTTTGCATCAGAAAATAGAAATTTAATTCTGCATTGACAGATTTCTCTGTCTTTGTTGCCAACAGCTCTGCTGGCTTACTTGCATGCTTGATTTGTGGCGAAAAATAAGACCAAAAAATGTTGAAAGACATTTTCAGCACAAGCGCTCAACATATTCTAAAAATTATGTAGACACTCATTTCAGTCAGAGCCTCGACTATTTTATTTTTAGTACAGTTATTTACTGGATTGTGCATATACAGTACGTGTTTAAACACAAAAAACGGACGTTTTAGAATAAATGTGGGCAGTGCTTGGTGAGGATACGAAACGCTCTCCATGTCTGTCATTCCTCCCTTCAGTGGGTGTGAGTGATGGATTCCACAGGGGGGGCAGGAGTGACGTGACCTTTGACCCAACAGGCAACAGTGTTGAGGAAGCCAGAAACGGAAGGCCACAAAATATTTCTGCTGAGATGACAAGCAGCCCAAACCAAGAACACTGCAAGTTTAGCAAATTGTGGCCTGATATCGGCATTCTGCACATTAGGAAATTATTTAAAGTAGCTTAAACATGCACTCACTTTAACATTTCTGTCTTCATATCCTGTGTAAATATTATGGATGAATTCAGTCTTTTTTGATAGCTCGTAGCTACAGAATTGTTGGACATTTAACCTCATCACGTGGCATTTCGGTGCAGACCAAGCCTTTCTCAGTCAGCTATTGATTCACTTAACATTTGAGTTAACCTTTAAGGTCCGTATAGAGCCCCCCCCCCACCCAGCAAATCAGGTCACACCCACCATGACTGGATGTCTTAAGTTAGGCCAGCTCTCTCCCCGAGGCATCCACGCAGATGTAATTCAATCTCGGGTGTGAGCAGCTTTCCTTTAACCACATCAACATATGGAAAGTAGGTCTTTACTTAAAGTAATCATGAGGCGTCTGTGCAGCCTCCTCGCAGGGACGATGTTTTCATTATGCCCCGATGGCCGTCAGTGTTTAGACTTGTCGTGACAGCTTCTCCCTGAGACCAGAGTGACCTCTGACCTTTACGGAATGGACGAGCCTGGAAACAAAAACAGAGGCCTTTTGTGCGAGTCAAAGGGAAAACATCTGCTGGGTTGAGAACACAGATAGAAGAGGGGGATTAACTGTCAGACATTCACCATTTTGTCCTTTAAGCCACATCTGACGAGAGGTACATCACACCATTGAGGCTCAAATCCGCCTTATTTCACCTATTATCAATACCCAACACAGGAAAACCGATTGGGGGGGGGAAAAAAACTCTTAAATATAAAAACGAGGGAGTATTGTTTTATTTACAAGTGTTCCCTTCTGAAATGATGGCAATTAAATTAGTCTGTACGATCGATTTTGAACTTTACATTCTTCATGGCCGCAAAAATGCAAAATAGGTTAATCACTAAATACCTAAAATCAATCAAATGGAAGGTCGGACTCAAATAGAAAAGCCCTAAATTAATGTTTCCCATAAGAAATAATGCAAACGCAATTAATTTTTTTAAATTTTTTTTTTTGTTCTATGAGTTATTTATTTGCCTTCTTTATGAAATGCTGGCACTTGCAACCTTCTTTGGTTCCATTGTGGGCTGTTTTGCAACCATGGTCAGTAAAAAAAAAAAGTGGAGACTTGTGGTGTAACTTTTTTAAAACTACAGAGTCCATGGGTGATGATGTCATAGATGGCCGACTGAGCTGGGGGACAGCAACTTAGGTTATGGTTTTCATGCTTACAGGCTGCTAACAGGAACTTTTTGTAATAAAACTACATTATGGACACAGATAAATGACATGTACCTTTACAGTAGTACAGCAAAATGGAAACACCTTAAAGGTTATACAATATAGAATCAAGAAAATTAAAATATAAGTTGATATATTTCAACAATTCCATTCAAAATGTCAAACTCTCATAGCTTCAGGGCCCATAATTTAAACAGTGTCAAGTATTTGTTTATTTTTACATAAATGTAGCTTCCAGCTCGTAAAACCTACAATACAGGACTTTTTAAAAATATCAATACTTTGGAAAAAAAAATCCCCATTTACCTCTGTTTTTGCAGAAAAAAAGAAACAAGGATGACATCAAAACATGGTATCAATCTTCAATACTTGGTTGAAAATCCCTTTGCCTTAATCAGTGCCTCAATGTGCTGTGGAATTGAGGCTATTGGCCCGTGGTGTTGGCTGGGAGTTACAGAAGCCCAGATTTCCTTGATGCTTGCCGTCAGCTCTTCCTTCTTTTTAGGTCTGGTGCCCTTCATTTTCCTCTTGATAATACTCCATGGATGCTCAATGGGGTTTAGATCACACGGGTTGGCTGCCCAGTCCGGTACTGTGATGGCACGGGCATCAAACAAGGTTTTGGTGCTTCTGTTGATATGGGCAGTTGCCGGGTCTTGCTGGAAGATGAAACCTGGATCTCCATGTAGATCCTCAGCAGAAAGAATCATGAAGTCCTCTAAAACATTCTGGTAGATTGTTGGGGTGACCTTGGATTTAAGAAAGCAGAGTTTATCACCATCTTCACCAGACATTGCACCCCAAATCATGACTGACTGGATATTACACACTGGAACGCAAGCATTATGGGTTCTGTTCCTCACCCCTCTTCGCCCAAACCCTTGATTCCTGAATGAAAGCCACACTTTGCATTCATCAGAAAAGAGGACCTTGGACCAACTGGCCAATGTCTAGTGCAAGTGTTTGTAAACTCTGCTTTTTAAATCCAAGGTCACAACAGTCTACCAGACTATTTTAGAGGACTATCTCCTGAGGATCTGTATGGAGATGCAGATTTCATCTTCCAGCAGGACCTGACCCCTGCCCATACCAACTTGACTGACCAGCCAACTCGCCGGATCTAAAACCCATTGAGAAGTCATGCAAACAGTCATGCAGGCAAAGATCAAGGGCTTCTTTAACTCCACAGGCCTTGATATCACGGTGCATCGGGGCAAGGATCAAGGCAGAGAGATTCCCCAAAAAAGTATTGAAGATTGACATATTGTTTTGAAAGTACCATGTTTTGATTTGATCTGTATTTGGCGATACAAAAGAAAAACTTGAATTGTCACTATGAACCTCATCAATCTGTTTTATTGATTTTTCTTTGGATTGTTGTATCTTTTTTTGCACTTGCAATATTTTAGGACTGTTCTTAAAAGAAGAAATAGATGCTCTGATATTCTGCGTTGTAGATACTTGATGTCTTGTGAGATGTATTTCCACTATTTTAGTGCACATTCAGCTATTTAGCACAGTATTGTTTATTTGTGTTCCATCCGGGCGACAGTGGGCTGAAGTATTTATCACTTCCCCTGAACTCCTGCTCCGTCTCCAGTGTATCACGCACTGTAACAGAGAGCTTTCTTCACGCCAGTCACCTGGTGTCGGCCGTATGAGTAACCAGAGCCTTCGGAGCAAGTTACCAATTAACCAAACCGCTGAAGGAAGACCTCATGTGATCTCAACACACTGACATCCGCATGTAAATGTAGTGGAAATAAAATGTCAGGTGACCCGCTCAATGGCAAACATCAGTTTTAGTTACTGTTTTTTTTTTTCTTTTACAAGGAACCATGATTGGTTCACCACATTTATTAGTGGTTCTCAACGTTGCCGTTCAGCAAGTTGTGCTGAAACATTGAACATTTTCGTTCAAAAGGTTAGCTAACCTCATTTATAAAGAGTGCATTTTAAGCTCATCCTAAATATCTCTATCTCTATTTACTGTAAGTAATGTCATTTACAAGTAATGCATTTTCAACTGTAATGATACAAGTTCTCCACAGAGTGGCAGTGTTAGCCATGACTTGTACTCTGAGGTTGTTTACAGTCATGCAAATGGTATAGCTCAGGGGTCGGCAACCCTTAGCATCAAAAGAGCCTTTTTGTCTCCTCTTGCAGTGAAGAAAAACAATCTGTAGCCGCAAAACATGACACAGCTTATCAACTTTTTAAGTTTGAATGTGTTTAAAAATGTATCTGTATAACAATGGAAGAATATAGTCGTTCCTGTACTTTGATGATACAAGACCATAAGATAAGATATGCCTTTATTCGTTACTCAGTTGGATAAATTTGCATTGCACAGCAGCACGAGTACAGAATCAGTTAAGCAGTAACATAATAATAGTAACATAATTTTATGCCTGTTAATATTCCCATTCCATCACAACTGTACTGTTCAGGCTGTCTTGAGGACGTTTTGCCTTTCATCCAAGCAAACTTCGTCAGTTCAGTAAATATTTGAGGGTCGTGGGGGTGCTGGAGCCTATCCCAGCTGTCTTCAGGCCAGAGGCGGGGTACACCCTGGACTGGTGGCCAGCCAATCACAGGGCACATAGACAAACAACCATTCACACTCACATTCATACCTATGGACAATTTGGAGTGGCCAATTAACCTAGCATGTTTTTGGAATGTGGGAGGAAACCAGATTCCCCGGTGAAAAGTGTGGAATCGAACTCTGGTCTCCCAGCTGTGTGGCTTACACGCTAACTACTGTGCCATTGCTAAACATATTGTACAAAATATTGATATTAACAGTCAGAACGCAAGTACGAGTTGTGTCACATGGGATGAACAACAATCAACACAATTGGCCTGTGTATTTTTTTTTGTACATACATGTTCTACAGTATTGGCCAGAAAAACTGCCACAAATTCCAATAAAGGTGAGAAACCTTGGGCTAAGCTTGCTCTGAAGAAGTACAAGCAAACCATTACCACCACATAGTTTTATAAACTACTCACTTTGACAACTGGGCAAAAAAACCCAACAAATATACTAGCTGTCTGTCCGTCTTGTCCAAAACATTCACATTATAATGACTCTTGTGTAATATTTACAATAATGTGAAAATGAAGACAACAACACAGTAAGCCGTTTTAAATGATATATGACGACTGTGTCAGCCAGTCCCGACCTGACGTTTGCCTCTTCAACTTGAGTTAAATGTCCAGTGTTTATGTGTTGTATTTTCTCCAATGTCCTGCATTTGTTGGCGCCTCTTATCTCCAATCTAGTCCATAAGCAACATAAGCATTTGGCCATCAGCATCTCCTCTGAAATACTGCTTCCTGTCAAGATGAGGCCTGGCACGTCAACAATGCCTGGCAGGAAAAAAAATGAGTGGTTGCTACTGTTAAGGCTTTACTTTTCATTTCAAAATTGTGTGTGTGTGTGTGTGTGTGTGTGTGTGTCCTGTGAGACAGAGGGCAGCTTACCCACGTCATCGTGTTGGACTGAGACTCAGTGCATCAAAGAGCCTCCCTGAGAGAATGTCACAAGAACAACATCAGCCATTGTCCTGCCGGCCGGCTGTGCACCGGAAAACACTGCTCATGATCCCATAAAAATGTTTTTGGCACACGGAGGAGGGCATGCTTCACACACTGAGATTGATGGCTTCACCAAGAGATAAGGAACTGAAGGTGTTGTCTGTGAAATGTCACCGTTCGCAACATTTTGCTTCAAATTTGCTCCATCTCTTGTGCATATTAGAAAGAACTTTGATAAAGCAAAGCACGCTTCATTTGAGCTTTAAAAAGCTGTAAATGCCTTACAATAGTACACACATGTATTGAATAGAGGCCACGTGTAAGGAAGGTCCCAGTAAGGAAGGCCAGCCTGTGCAGTAGACTGATGATGGGAGGGGTCTGAAGTTCAGCGAACTTCCCATCATGGGAAGTGTGTGACCAAAGCAGTTTATAAATTCCTACCCATGTTTACACCTCACCCACAATCTGATCAATTCTCATGTTTTCATCGTCACACAAAGGAAACGTCTGGCCCACTTTTCTAGTGCTTGTGGAGTTTTGTCAGACAGCGGGGCACCGACTGCACAAGACCTGGACTGATGGTCTCTGAGTGTTCGATATAAGCCAACATTGTCATCCTCGGTTCCAAGAGGAACTTCAGCATCTTTCTTTTGTGACTTTTTTTGGGCCCACCAGCACTCATGTACAGTAGCGGTTACTCCCAGGTGTCCAAGTACAGCCCGCAGACCCAAAAGAAGATGCAGTACCAGTCCAAGGGCAAGAGCTGCGGCTACTACCTGAGGATCATTTTCTTCTTCTCCTCACTGATTCAGTCGCTCATCATCGTCAGCTTAGTGCTCTTTTTGGTGTACGGCAAGGAGCAGGACTCGGCATCAACGGCGCGCATACAGGACCTGGAGGAGAGCTTCAGCCGACTCTCCATCGAGAACGTTGCGCTCAGGCAGCAGAGGCGGAACCTCACCAATTTACTCAACGTCACCCTGATTCAGAATACCCGCAATGAATGGGACCTGATTAGGATTCGACAAATCTCCAACATCTCTGCCATTATTATTCAAAACTTGGAAAAGAGGCTGGTGAGAGCAAATGTCTTAACTAATATATCCTTTTTAAATCTGCCTTTAGAAAGATAACGCTCTATTTTGTTGACAGCTAGTTGGTCATTTACTGTATTTAGTATTGGAAAGAAAATATATAGCTTTTGTATTGGTTCTCAAAAATTCTCCATTAGCACATGAACAATTGAAATTTTTCAAGTAGATGTAGTTCAATATGTACATTGTTTTGTATTTAAGAAATATGACATGACATGTTGTTTTATTCATTCTTCTTTTCATTTCCATCCAATAACAGCAACAGTCAAATATGGAACTGATGATTTGTAGGAACCAGGCACGTTTTCCTCAGACCTGCTCACAACCACGTAAGTGGAACATTTTGGTGGTGACACTCCTGTTTTAGGATGATCTAAAAATTAGGCCTGTCAAATGATTGAAAGTTTACTCTGCTTAATCACGGTTTTCCAATGAATTAATCGTGATTAATAACCGATTGCAACTATGTCTGAAATAGGGTTAACCAACACTAGTTTCTTTAATAGTAGCAGAACATTTGAACACACTTTAATCATGTAATGAGCATTCAAAGACATTAAGTCCAATTAACACGATTTGAGTGTATTTTCTGGAATTTCTGAGCACACTTAAATGGTATTTCCACGTCAAGAGTTAAAAAATGTCTTTCTGCCGTGACGTTAGCAGTGTCCCTGAATGCATCTTATGGACTTCTAGTGACATCAAGGAAGTGTTGCGATGATGGGGACTTGAGACCTTTTTGTGAGATGGAGACATATGATGTATATGGTGTTGGATTAGCACTGCTGTTGATGTGTTGGGTCAGAATAAAGTTAGAAAAGAGCATCAGACTGTGTGACTGTAAGGCAGGGGTCTCAAACACACGGCCCACGCGGACACTAGTTTGAGGCCCCCACCTTGATATGAAAGTTTAATGTTAGTGCGGCCCGCGCAAGTTTGATATGGATGCTGTATGGTATCATGTACCCAGAAAAAATTATTACGTTTGATTAATGTTCATGTTAAAGGTTAAATAACTGTTAATAGTTATCCTCCCTATCCGTGTGGAAGTGGTAAGTTTTTGGCTATTTAAGTTTAAAGGAAATAACTTGAAGGCTACCGTTTAGGTCGCTAGCTCTCTAGTTTGCGAGTTAGCATGTGTCTCAAGACCCTGCAGTTGCGCAATATGTTGTAAATAAAAAGAGTATAAATGTGACTATAGTCGTGTTTTGTCATGTCTACAGGGCTCTAATAATGCTTTGTTCATTTTAATCTGAAAAAAATAATTTGTCTACCCACCAACTATATGTGGTTTCTTAAGTTTTTATTATTTGCCGTTTTATTATTATTATTATATTTATTTATTTATTTATTACTGATTGATTGATTTTCTTTATTCTTGATTTGTTTATTTATTTTTCATCTTCTTTTGTGTAGAAAAATAAAAAGTAAGATATTTCAGAACAGTGGAATGTCTTATCAGAGCTTTTCTTGTCGAAAATCGAAACCAAAGCAAAGTTTATTCATTTTTCTGTTTTTAATAAATGCGTTTTTTGGGTTTTTTTTTTTTTTTAAACCTGATGCGTCCCAGTCTCGCCCAGACTCTAGCTCCAGTGGCCCCCAAGTAAATTGAGTTTGAGACCCCTGCTGTAAGGGGATGCTACACTGCATCACAACACAGAAGCGTGACTTGCCATAATGCGTATGTGTTAATTACGCCAAACAAAAATTGTGTGATTATTGAAATCAATTAATTACCGCCGTCAACACATCATTTTGACAGGTCTAACAAATGTGTATCTGTAATTCAAGTTCTGATGTACTAAATTGAATATCTCTTCAATTAAAAAAAAAAAAGTACTGCAAAGTGTAGGATGTAACTGCGGGCTGCAGACGGAACATCTGAACGCCAGACTGGAACTCATCGAGTCCAACTTCACACAAACAACACAGAGAATGAGGATGGACTTGGACCAGATTGCGAAAGAACGTGATGACCTTGAGCTGGAGGCCATCCGTCTAAGAAAGGAAAAATCTGTTCATCAAAACGAGATTGAGTTTTCCAGAAAAAGATGCAAAGAAGACTTCGTCCAGTCCTTGAGTGGCATCTCCAATGTCTCCAGAGCCTTTCTACTGAAAATCGAATCTCTCTTTCCCAACTACATTGCACTGCAGCTCACCTGTCTGAAACAGCGAGAGCACCTGGAGCAGATTCGCTCCAACTGCACCAGTCTGTCTCGAGAAGTGGTGGACCGGTTCCAGAACTACTTGAATACCGTCGGAGACCAGGTGTCTGAGATCCAGACTGAGAACAGCCACTTTAAGGCAGAGAACCTGCGACTCTTTGACGACTACCGCTCGTGCAGCCAGAACCGCACGGGTCTGATCCAACAGCACAAACAAAACCTGGAGAAGCTTCAGCTGAAACACGACAAAGACTATGAAAGGCTTCTCTTGGAGAAAAGGAGGCTGAATGGAGACATTGAGGTCTTGGAAAATAAGGTCAATTATAAAAATAAGGAAGTTCAACACCTCACAGAACAACTCAGGCAGCTCAACATGTCCTGCATGGCTACGGTGAGCAAGACGGGGGGAATACACTTGGTATTGCTGTTAATTGGTTCCGTACACAATTTCCGCAAAGTAGGATTCAATGTAAATAAACGGAATATTTTGGCAATTAGAGCATAGAAACCTGTTTATGACATTCTAAATGCAGGTTTTACATTATTGAAGCCCATCATAGCAGATGTAACTGATGTCTCATAACAGAATAGTACATACAGTAAAGTCTCGTTATATCGATATCGGTTAGAACGAATTACTACTTATTACGATACTATTTTCATTTCCCGGCAAATTCCTAGTCTTTTATGATATAATTAGTTCCGTTAGTACGATACCCGGTTATTATGATAATCCAGTTACTACGATGCCCTTTTCATCTCCCGCCAGCCAATTTGGTCTGCTTATATCGATACAAAAGCAGCTTAAATCAATCTTTGCTTAAGGATTTCAATACCAAAAAAGAACACGGCGAACGGCTGCTTCCAGTCAACTTTATTTTTCACACTTCCACCACCAGAGCACAGCACACACACCGATCCGCACTTCCTGGTTCACAGGTCATGCTCAACCCGCCCCACATAGCTGGCCAAACACATGCCTGCAGCAGAAGAACCAACTGACATAGCATACACACCTATTCCAACGAAGACACAAGCGTACAAATACATGTATTTAATTGTGTTGTATTCAGATATCTTTTTATCGTTTGTGGTTTCTCTCGTGTGTATAGATTCTATACACACGAGAGAAACCACGAACGCAGTTGGTTCTTCTGTTGCAGGCATGTGTTTGGCCAGCTATGTGGGGCGGGTTGAGCATGACCTGTGAACCAGAAAGTGCGGGAATCGGTGTGTGTGATGCGCTCTGGTGGTGGAAGTGTGAAAAATAAAGTTGACTGGAAGCAGCCGTTCGCCGTGTTCTTTTTTGGTATTGAAATCCTTAAGCAAAGATTGATTTAAGCTGCTCGACATTATTCCATACTATAGAACAATGCATTATTGCCCACAGTGCATTATTGCCCACTTTTAATGCATTTCGGCGCAGGATCGGATATATCGACAGTCCGGTTATATCGATATTTTTTCCGACTCCCGACAATATCGATATAACGAGACTTTACTGTATTTACATTTACATTTTATAGTCAAGTTATGTCTTTACATTGGAAGTGAATACACCGGCGTCTAGGACATGTTCCAACTTTCAGTGTTGAGGAGAAGGTAGAGAGAATACCACGGTATTTCTGGAAATAGGCTGTTTTGTCCGCAGAAAGCGCCATCAATCTCCATCACCTTGAGTCTGAAGTAGTTTAGAAATATGTGCTAATACAAGTAAGAGCTAATACAAAATCATATGTGTATCAAGTCCACAAAGTAGGGAATCGAACCGGGGTCTCCTAGCTGTGTGGCCTTCTCGCGAAACACTCGTGCAGCTTCATTGATCATGTTACATTAATTACTGGGTCAGAGGAACAGGGTCATTACTGGGAAGTACCTATATAGTATAGTATATATATGTTATATAGTGTATATATAGTATGTGTGTATCTCTCTCTCTCTCTCTATATATATATATATATATATATATATATAGTATATAAGATTAAGATATGCCTTTATTCGTCCCTCAGTGGGGAAATTTGTATTGCACAGCAGCAAGAGTACAGAGTCAGTTAAGCAGTACAAAATACACAATATAGAAAAATAAACAATATAAACAACCCAAGTATTAACAAAAATCAACAGTTTTTCCCAGAGTTATATACAATACAGTATGTAGATAATATGAAACCAGATGACATATATGACCAGTCTATACACTGAGATCCTGTTAGAGAGTTAATATGAGGCATTATAGAAATACTTCACATAGAACTTAGTATATTGCATTAGAGCCCATAATATTGCACATGGAGGTTTATCAGATATTGCACAGTGAATGGGGTCTGGAGTAACTATACTGACTAAAAGCAAGTATTACACAGATGTACATAGCAGTGTAGAAGTCTATTGTGAGCGGTGCTGGTTGTACAGCCTGACAGCTGCAGGTCATTTAAAAGTGTGTGAGGAATAATAGAGATAGAGATCGATAATAGAGTTGGGGGGGGATTATGGAGCTGAATTTAATCTATTTAATCTATTAATCAATTAATTACAACACCCACCCTTGTTACAAATGTTGATCTGAAATCAACACCAAGCTAGCAGGACGGTTTGAAAGGGGAGCGAGTCGTGTGTCAAAACTGGTTGTGTCTATTACTCATAGATTTGTTTCTGGTTCCAGAATCTCTACTGGGTCAAAGTTTGTTTCTTAAAACATTGTACACTTCCTGTTATCTATTGTCACATTCTAACAATACTTTGATCTGATTTCAGACCAGATTGGGAGGATTTCCAGGAGGTTCTTCTAGCTTTGGACAATTTGGTAGAGGAGGGTCAGATGGGTTTGGTTCAAGCTTTAACAAACCTGGCTTGGGCTCTCCCAGCCTTGGCTCTACTGGGTCAGGATTAAACAGGCAAGGGTCCCTAGGCTTGGGCTCTCCCAGCCTTGGTTCTACTGGGTCAGGATTAAACAGGCAAGTGTCGCTTGGCTTGGGCTCTCCCAGCCTTGGCTCTACTGGGTCAGGATTAAACAGGCAAGGGTCCCTAGGCTTGGGCTCTCCCAGCCTTGGTTCTACTGGGTCAGGATTAAACAGGCAAGTGTCGCTTGGCTTGGGCTCTCCCAGCCTTGGCTCTACTGGGTCAGGATTAAACAGGCAAGGGTCCCTAGGCTTGGGCTCTCCCAGCCTTGGTTCTACTGGGTCAGGATTAAACAGGCAAGTGTCGCTTGGCTTGGGCTCTCCCAGCCTTGGCTCTACTGGGTCAGGATTAAACAGACAAGGGTCCCTAGGCTTGGGCTCTCCCAGTCTTGGTTCTACTGGGTCAGGATTAAACAGGCAAGGGTCGCTTGGCTTGGGCTCTCCCAGTCTTGGTTCAACTGGGTCAGGATTAAACAGGCAAGGGTCGCTTGGGTTGGGCTCTCCCAGCCTTGGCTCAACTGGGTCAGGGTTAAACAGACCAGCATCACCTGGCTTGGGCTCTCCCAGCCTTGGCTCAACTGGGTCAGGATTAAACAGACCAGCATCACCTGGCTTGGGCTCTCCCAGCCTTGGCTCAACTGGGTCAGGATTAAACAGACCAGCATCACCTGGCTTGGGCTCTCCCAGCCTTGGTTCAATTGGGTCAGGATTAGACAGGCAAGGGTCGCTTGGCTTGGGTTCTCCCAGCCTAGGTTCAACTGGGTCAGGGTTAAACAAACAAGCATCACCTGGCTTGGGTTCCTCCAGTCTCGGCTCAACTGGGTCAGGATTAAACAGACAAGCATCAACTGGTATGGGTTCTTCCAGTCTAGGTTCTACTGGGTCAGGATTAAACAAACAAGGGTCAACTGGGTTAGGCTCTTCGGGTCTTGGAACAACTGGGTCAGGATTAAACAAACAAGGGTCAACTGGGTTAGGCTCTTCGGGTCTTGGAACAACTGGGTCAGGAATAAACACGCTAGGATCAACTGGGTTGGGCTCTTCCGGCATAGGTTCAACGGGGTCAGGATTAAACAAACAGGGATCAACTGGGTTAGGTTCTTCCAGTCTGGGCTCTACTGGGTCACGGTTAACTACACTTGGGTCAACTGGGTTGGTTTCCTCGAGCCTTGGATCAACTGGGTCTGGTTTAAATAAACTAGGATCAAGTGGTTTGGGCTCCTCGAGTCTTGGTTCCACTGGTTTAGGATTGAACAAACTAGGATCATCTGGGTTGGGCACCTCAAGTCTTGGCTCGGCTAACACAGGCCAAAGTAAGCCAGGAAGCGGGGTAGGGAGAGGAACAGCAAATGGATCTCCACTTGGAACAGGAAGGACCAGTAGTCCTGGAGGTGGATCAGGTAAGAAAGCTGATTTCATTGTAGTTTTTATGTGAACTGTATGAAGGTGCTGTGACACTCAATACACTCAATGTGACTTTCATGTTTTTGTTAAAACAGTCAACATCGCCCAGCACCTTCTAGAACTGCAGCGCATCATCAACCCGTCTTACTCCTCTGAGTGAGTACCAAGTAGTACAGCTGTAAATTGCACTTCAACTCAAGTATTTGTCCCTGCTTAAGATGTGTTAAGATTTAAAAAACTGGGTACAGAACTACAATCTGTAATGGTCAATCAAATAATAAGTCTTATTGCAATAAAGGGGGAATGCATCTTATTGCAAGAGCTGTATTGGAAAACTACACTGTATCATACCAATGCAGGCGTTTTGAGTATTTTTTACACAGGAACCAGAGTAGTATGCATCGCAGCCGGTGACATTCACATGCCTCTGAAATGACAGTGGACTTCTCTTTAAGCTGTAAAATTTGGAGGTCTTGCACCCTTGTCTTGGTACTTTCCATTTTGCCTTTGTCTTTTGTGCCGTCCACGTCTTTGTGATGTTGTGTATTTTTCTATTACTACTCTGACATAAACAAAGTAAAATGCACAACGCATTGCTTGATCACATGTAAGTATTGTGATATTTCATCTAGGCCGTTCCGGATGCTAAACAAGCAGGTTAACATGGCAAGGCAAAATTTTGGTTGTCAACCGGAAAACATGCTAACCGGTGCGGATGTTAACCAAGGTATCACTGTACTTGCGTCACAACTATAACCAATAACTCTGATTTCCTCCTGTGTCTTTTTAGGGAGAGACAAGATCTTTCCAGAATGTTGGGTTAGTGGCGTATCGTAGCCAGGACAATCTTCGTATTGATTTCACTTTCTGTTTTATTATAAATCTACTTTCTAGTATCCTCTCATGAAGGTGGTTTATTCTAAAATATGTACATTGACAAGAATATACCAACCATAGCACTTTTTAAAAGCAAATGTGAAATGTGTATGATCTGTATGTATGTTTCTACAATCATGTAAACAAGCCTTTGTAGTATTTTTAATCTTGTAAATACAGAGAAGGCTTTGTTCAATTGTGGCCATCTCTTTTAAATAAACAAATCTACTTGAGATATTACTCCATTCCGACACGGAAATAACTGTTTGTCCCTGTGTGCGTCACCTATTGTGTGGCTAATGGCTGCTCGTTCCCCCCCAGCGAGTTGAAAGTGAAAATTACTGGCACTGTGATTTCATCCATCCGCCATGTTTACGCTTACCTGCCAACCTGTCAGCGCTGCAGCGACTGCAGACAGGCGGCGCCTCCACCCTTGGTGATGAAAACAATACCCTGTACTTGACTGTAAAAAGAACATGGATATCCACTCTTTAAACAAAATCCAAATATATCTTTCCAAGCAAATAAACACAAGGGCAGATATCTTTGTATGAAACGTCATGTCATGACCTTTCTTGAATAAAACATTGCATGGCAACTGTTGCTTGACTGCTAGCTTTTCTTTTCCCAACATTTGCCGTGTCGGCAATCACTTATGTCTCACAGAGTTTGGTAGTGCATATTAATTAGCGAGTTAATTAATGGGAACCACGATGGAAACAGCAAGCACTGTAAAGAAACCATAACAGGAACATACAAACATCCTAATCCAAATGTGGCCCGCAGGACACTAGTTTGAGGCCCCCGCCTTGATATGAAAGTTTAATGTTAGTGCGGCCCGCGCAAGTTTGATATGGATGCTGTATGGTATCATGTACCCAGAAAAAATTATTACGTTTGATTAATGTTCATGTTAAAGGTTAAATAACTGTTAATAGTTATCCTCCCTATCCGTGTGGAAGTGG
The DNA here is from genome assembly GCF_037039965.1 of Doryrhamphus excisus. Taxonomy (NCBI): domain Eukaryota; kingdom Metazoa; phylum Chordata; class Actinopteri; order Syngnathiformes; family Syngnathidae; genus Doryrhamphus; species Doryrhamphus excisus. Next base: position 21,330,335 of record NC_136362.1, read on the forward strand.
TAAGTTTTTGGCTATTTAAGTTTAAAGGAAATAATTGAAGGCTACTGTTTAGGTCGCTAGCGCTTTAGTTTGCGAGTTAGCATGTGTCTCAAGACCCTGCAGTTGCGCAATATGTTGTAAATAAAAAGAGTATAAATGTGACTATAGTCGTGTTTTGTCATGTCTACAGGGCTCTAATAATGCTTTGTTCATTTTAATCAGAAAAAAATAATTTGTCTACCCACCAACTATATGTGGTTTCTTAAGTTTTTATTATTTGCCGCTTAATTATTATTATTATTATATTTATTTATTACTGATTGATTGATTTTCTTTATTCTTGATTTGTTTATTTATTTTTCATCTTATTTTGCGAAGAAAAATAAAAAGCAAGATATTTGAGAACAGTGGAATGTTTTATCAGAGCTTTTATTGTCGAAAATTGAAACTAGTTTTTTTTAATTTTTTGTTTTTAATAAATGCATTTTTTTTTTTTTTGGAAAACCTGATGCGGCCCAGTCTCACCCAGACCCGAGCTCCAGTGGCCCCCCAGTAAATTGAGTGTGAGACCCTTGACATAGACATAGACTTTCTTTATTGTCATTGCACAATAACACAGCAGTGAAATTGCCAACAAAATGTCGTTGCCTGGCTCCCGTGTAATAATAAATAATACATAATAATGTGGAGAATAAATAGATTACATCAAATATGAACAACAATGTACAGCGTAAACAGTAATTTGTACAAATAATTTTAATAATTTAGAATAAATAATAATGTAAAGTTTTACGTGTGCGTGTGGGCAGGTAGAGGGGCTTATTTGGCATTGAGCAGTCTGATGGCCACTATGAAGGCAAGTATGTATTGTGGTCCCGATTAATGTGTGGATGCCACTTGTCTAAAGGGTTTCCCTTAAGATTAAGATTAAGATATGCCTTTATTCGTCCCTCAGTGGGGAAATTTGCATTGCACAGCAGCAAGAGTACAGAATCAGTTAAGCAGTACAAAATACACAATATAGAAAAATAAACGATATAAACAACCCAAGTATTAACAAAATCAACAGTTTTTTACCCCGAGTTATATACAATACAGTATGTAGATCAGGGGTCTCAAACTCAATTTACCTGGGGGCCACTGGAGCTAGGGTCTGGGCAAGGCTGGGCCGCATCAGGTTTCCCCCCCCAAAAAAACCTGCATTTATTAAAAACAGAATATACAAACTTTTTCAGTGCTTTGGTTCCAATTTTTTACAATAAAAGCTGTGATAAAACATTCCACTGTTCTCAAATATCTTAATTTTTATTTTTCTGCACAAAACAAGATGAAAAATAAATAAATCAAGAATAAAAATCAATCAGTAATAAATAAATATAATAATAAAACGGCAAATAATAAAAACTTAAGAAACCACATATAGTTGTTGGGTAGACAAATTCTTTTTTTCAGATTAAAATGAACAAAACATTATTAGAGCCCTGTAGACATGACAAAACACGACTATAGTCACATTTATACTCTTTTTATTTACAACATATTGCGCAACTGCAGGGTCTTGAGACACATGCTAACTCGCAAACTAGAGAGCTAGCGACCTAAACGGTAGCCTTCAAGTTATTTCCTTTAAACTTAAATAGCCAAAAACTTACCACTTCCACACGGATAGGGAGGATAACTATTAACAGTTATTTAACCTTTAACATGAACATTAATCAAACGTAATAATTTTTTCTGGGTACATGATACCATACAGCATCCATATCAAACTTGCGCGGGCCGCACTAACATTACACTTTCATATCAAGGCGGGGGCCTCAAACTAGTGTCCTGCGGGCCACATTTGGCCCGCGGGGCGCGTGTTTGAGACCCCTGATGTAGATAATATGAAGCGAGATGAGATATATGACCAGTCTATACACTGAGATCTTGCTAGTGAGTTAATATGAGGCATTATGGAAATACTTCACATAGAACTTAGTATATTGCATTTAGAGCCTTAATATTGCACAGTGAAAGGAGTCTGGAGTAACTATACTGAATGTAAAAAACAAAGTATTACACAGATGTACATAGTGGTGTAGTCTATTGGGAGCAGTGCTGGTTGTACAGCCTGACAGCTGCAGGAAGAATTGACCGTTGTTTAATATCAAGTATTTTTTCCACATGTGGGATTCGGAGCTGACTGCGGGAGCAACTGACATGATACAAAAGGTCATCTGGTTGGATGCTATGTTGCTTTATCACGTTGACCAAGACCGTCGGAGTGCAAATCATGTTTGACATTGGTCTGTGCAAACATATCTCCACACCTCATCTCAAAATATTTTCCTGCATTGTCAGCTCATCTTTGCTCATCATTTCTCTTCCTCAATAACACAGACTATTGTTCTGGTGGGGAATTTCACCTTCCACTGACAGGGCACGTACTCTATGTGTTAATGATGTAGTATGCAGTATGTTCTAACATAGCATGTGGAATGCCAAAGCCAGACCCAAATGAGTCCGCACATGTTTGACCGGAGTCCAGGTCTAACTTAGGGATGTCGCCTCTCATCAGTGGCAGCACATGATGACCGTCTTGAGGGGCTATTGTGTAACAGCGCACCCGGCCGCCTCCCAGGCCCCCCTGGTGCAGGAAAGGGAATGGATACTTATGATTACAATGTCCTTCCCCACCTGGGGTTGAAGGACTCTGACCTTTTTTGTGTGTGGCTGCTAATGTCCTCCTTTACTGCCACTTCTAATTGCATTTCCTATTTCCCTGCACTGTCTGTCCACTGTGGTCAGCCTGGTAAATACATTGAGTTGAGTGGGAGAAAAATAAACCTCAAATGTGGGCTTCCTTATTGTGACCTTTAGCTTCACCTTGAGTTCTTCCAGTAGGAGAATCGTGCTGATGAAAACACTAGCTTGTTAACTACTTTAGTAACTTTAGTAACTTGTGTTGGATTGATATTTTTCTTCCATGGCCCTCAGGATGAGGAAGTTTACTGCGTCCAACCTCCTTGCTTCTGCAGCTCAACAACCATGTTGAAAGAGAGAAAGCTTTTTTTGCCTTTGCCATATCATGACAGTGTGAATACCTGACAGAAAATGACATTGAATGCACATTTTTGCCAAGAGTTTAGCGTTGAAAAGCTGTGGTCTTAACCTTCCTCTTGTTAGCTTTCTGGTATCATCTCTTATGTTAACGGGTGGATTTTGACCCACGTATTAAATCAGCTATAAAATACACTAAAAACAATAAGTTACCATCAAATTTGGTTCTCATGTCTTGGTTACCTTCTTAGGCTTCCTCATCCATGAAATGTTGGTTTTAATACTTTTGGTGTGGGCATGTAGGCCTTTTTTTGTCACTATACCCCTCCATTTTAATTTCCAAAAATGGTCAAATGAACCTCAAAAGAATCATATTCATAAATTGAAGGTTCTTTTGTTACCTGGCTATTACTGAGGGATATAGAACATATCTCTTAAATCAATTAGTTTTATTTATTTTCTCATTTTAGTATTAATCACTAAAGAAACATCTATGTCAGGGGTCTCAAACACGCGGCTCACGGGCCAAATGTGGCCCACAGGACACTAGTTTGAGGCCCCTGCCTTGATATGAAAGTTTAATGTTAGTGCGGCCCACACAAGTTTGATATGGATGCTGTATGGTATCATGTACCCAGAAAAAAATATTACCTTTGATTAATGTTCATGTTAGGTTCATGTTAGTTCATGTATGTAAGGTTAAATAACTGTTAATAGTTATCCTCCCTATCTGTGTGGAAGTGGTAAGTTTTTGGCTATTTAAGTTTAAAGGAAATAACTTGAAGGCTATCGTTTAGGTGGCTAGCTCTCTAGTTTGCGAGTTAGCATGTGTCTCAAGACCCTGCAGTTGCGCAATATGTTGTAAATAAAAAGAGTATAAATGTGACTATAGTCGTGTTTTGTCATGTCTACAGGGCTCTAATAATGCTTTGTTCATTTTAATCTGAAAAAAATCATTTGTCTACCCACCAACTATATGTGGTTTCTTAAGTTTTTATTATTTGCCCTTTTATTATTATTATTATATTTATTTGTTACTGATTGATTGATTTTCTTTATTCTTGATTTGTTTATTTCTTTTTAAAAGAAGAAAAGAAAAATAAAAAGTAAGATATTTGAGAACAGTGGAATGTTTTATCAGAGCTTTTCTTCTAGAAAATTGGAACCAAAGCGGAGCTTTTTACATTTTTTTGTTTTTAATAAATGCGTTTTTTTTTTTTTTTTGAAAACCTGATGCGGCCCAGTCTCACCCAGACCCAAGTTCCAGTGGCCCCCAAGTAAATTGAGTTTGAGACCCCTGGTATTGGGGGGAATTTTGACCCATATATATTAATGTCAAGAAAAAGTAGAAAAAGTTATTGTTTTCATCAACAGAACTTTAGTATAAAGTGAAATGAAAAAGCAGAACAGGTCCAGATCTTGGTTCACTGTACTTCTTGCCATTCTTTCCATGATCCAAATAGTAAAAGCAAAATCAGCCATCAGTCGAATTAGTGAATTCACTTCACATGTCTGGACATTGTTTTTCTGCTGGTATACTGGAAAAGCGGTCAAAATGAGAATCCCCTGAAGCTTCCATGATGAGAAGAGGAGTTGGTTATCATTGTGTTGGCTAATTGTAGCTAATTATGATTTCAGTTGTGGCTCAAAATATTGCTTTACAGTCATATTATTATAACCGGGTCCAAACCGACCATTGTAGTTACTGAGGAACTAATGAAGAACTAATGAGGACAGTAGTTAGTGGGGAACTAAGACACATACATTTAGAGTAGTTACAGATGGACTAATGAAGGACTAATTAGTGGAGTAGTTACTGAGGAACTAATGAAGAACTAATGAGGACAGTAGTTAGTGGGGAACTAAGACACATACATTTAGAGTAGTTATAGATGGACTAATGAAGGACTAATTAGTGGAGTAGTTACTGAGGAACTAATGAAGAACTAATGAGGACAGTAGTTAGTAGGGAACTAAGACATACATTTAGAGTAGTTACAGATGGACTAATGAAGGACTAATTAGTGGAGTAGTTACTGAGGAACTAATGAAGAACTAATGAGGACAGTAGTTAGTGGGGAACTAAGACACATACATTTAGAGTAGTTACAGATGGACTAATGAAGGACTAATTAGTGGAGTAGTTACTGAGGAACTAATGAAGAACTAATGAGGACAGTAGTTAGTAGGGAACTAAGACACATACATTTAGAGTAGTTACAGATGGACTAATGAAGGACTAATTAGTGGAGTAGTTACTGAGGAACTAATGAAGAACTAATGAGGACAGTAGTTAGTGGGGAACTAAGACACATACATTTAGAGTAGTTACAGATGGACTAATGAAGGACTAATTAGTGGAGTAGTTACTGAGGAACTAATGAATAACTAATGAGGACAGTAGTTAGTAGGGAACTAAGACACATACATTTAGAGTAGTTACAGAGGGACTAATGAAGGACTAATTAGGAGAGTAGTTACTGAGGAACTAATGAAGAACTAATGAGGACAGTAGTTAGAAGGAAACTAAGACACACACATTTAGAGTAGTTACAGATGGACTAATGAAGGACTAATCAGGAGAGTAGTTACTGAGGAACTAATGAAGAACTAATGAGGGCAGTAGTTAGTAGGGAACTAAGACACATATGTACATTTAGAGTAGTCACAGAGGGACTAATGAAGGACTAATTAGTGGAGTAGTTACTGAGGAACTAATGAAGAACTAATGAGGACAGTAGTTAGTAGGGAACTAAGACACATACATTTAGAGTAGTCACAGAGGGACTAATGAAGGACTAATTAGTGGAGTAGTTACTGAGGAACTAATGAAGAACTAATGAGGACAGTAGTTAGTGGAAATGGAACACAGCTAAGCAACATGAAGTAGAATCATAACATAACACAGAAAATGAATGAATCAAGAGCAGTTTGACATGAAACTGGCATATTTTACTCTAATGCTGAGAGTTATTTCAAGGTTTTGGCATTTCTGTGTAAGGCCCTTGAAGTATAGTCTTTTCACTGGCGCCATCTAGTGTCTGTTCTGACACAATGTACAAATTATGACTGGCAATAGAAGAGTAATAGAAGGCCAATGTATCATTTAGCATGACCTTATTGACCAATTGGAGATTGAGAAGACCTGGGTTGGAATCGCCGCTTGCTACTCCGGTTTACTCCCACATTCCAAAAACATTCATGTTAGCTTAATTGGCCACTAATTGTTGTTTGTCAATATGTGCCCTGTGATTGGCTGGCTGGTGGCAGGGTGTACCCCACCTCTCGCCCAAAGACAGCTGGGATAGGCTCCAGCATACCCGCGGCCCTAGTGAGGGTCATGGCATGGAACATAGATGGATGGTGTGTTACAAAATTTTGTGATAACTGAAAAATGTGTGCAGCACGGTGGTCGAGTGGTTAGTGCGCGGTTCGATTCCACCCTTCCACATCTCTGTGTGGAGTTTGCATGTTCTCCCCGTGCATGCGTGGGTTTTCTCCGGGTACTCCGGTTTCCTCCCACATTCCAAAAACATGCTAGGTTAATTGGCCACTCCAAATTGTCCATAGGTATGAATGTGAGTGTGAATGGTTGTTTGTCTATATGTGCCCTGTGATTGGCTGGCCACCAGTCCAGGGTGTACCCCGCCTCTCGCCCCAAGACAGCTGGGATAGGCTCCAGCACCCCAGCGACCCTCGTGAGGAAAAAGTGGTAGAAAATGAATGAATGAAAAACGTGCTAACCGGGACGGACATTAACCAAGGTACCAGTGTGTAACTTTTATTTTCATACATTGATACTTTTTTACTTCCCTGCTCTCCAGCATTGTGAGCATTCAGTTCTTCAGTAAACCGCTCAATATTTCACTTGGACAATTGCAATCTTGTCTATTTTACACACATAAGTACCACGGTTTGTAATATTAAGTCAGCCGAGCACCGCAGTTTAACTGCTGTTTCAATTCAATGTAGCTGTTAGATAGCGTCATTTGCCGCAAAGCCGCCGTGTTGCTTCAACGGTTTAGGGATTTGCAGCGTTTGTTGATATGCTTGTAAGGCGGCGTTTCCCTCATGTCGTCAGCAGCCAGTCACGACAGGGGCTCCATAACGTGGATTTTATCCATCGTCGTTATCGCATTCGCTGACTCCTTTTCTTTTCTTCCACATGCAATGGCCGCGCATTGACAGCAGGCGCGTGCACAACATACATGTAAAGCAGCATGTATGCGGCGGCCACCGGAGCAGCTGACGCCGAGGCTGCTGTCGACACGAGCGGCGGCGGCGCGGACAACCAGCACGGTCCCGGGGAGAGGATGGAGAGGATGGAGAGGACGCCACCGGGCGAGCTGCACCATCGGACCGACGACCAGCAGCAGCAGCAGCAGCAGCAGCAGCGGGAAGCTTCCTCGGCAGCATTCGGCGTCCTCGGTGAGTGGAAATGACACCAATACCGACACGGGCCGTGGTGCTGAAAGTAAAGTGGCTTCTATTGACAAACATGAGAAGCAATATGGTGCAGTCAGTGGTTGAGATGTTTTGCTGAATGCCTCCTAGGAGGAACCGGATGGTATTTCATGAAGTCTATTTTTTTTAATGCTACATGTAACCGTCCACAGGTGCAGCGTTAAACGTTTTTGAGTGGCATGGGAGATTGTTGGCTGTAGAAAAGTGTGGGCCATATTCTAATGAGTTTGGCTGAGCATATTTTATTTTGACCTTGTCTTACCGTTTGCTGTCTAGATAAATTATTTGGGAAGAGGCTTCTGCAGGCCAGACACTACATATTATCACGGAAGTCCTGGCTGAAGATGGTTCCCACTGAAAACTGTGACATCCTGATGACATTCCCAGGTATGACAAGTGGAGGCCTGTGATAATTACTTTATTAACACGATACAACAGTGGTCGTCCAGCTTTGGGATGGTTGTCAAATGAATGAATATACATTAATGAACTTTTTCACTGAGGGCCACGAAGAAAAAATCAGGTCCTTAAACACATCATATCAATCCAGTGTGGTCAAGACAAAATATCGAACGACAAAGAGCTGAATTGTTGTTTTTACTTTATTATTTCAGTCTCTAAATCACCTTTTGGAGGCCTTTGACATTGTAGCAGAGCGGCTTCTCTGGTTGTGAGATCGTCTCCCAGGAGCGGTCAAAGGTATAGGAGGTGTGTTCAAATCAAAGAACACGGAAGGTTGTCCTCTTTTGGTGATTTTATTTAGGTTATGATGTGGTACTGATGAGACATACACACAAAGACAAATACACAATCAATGATAAGTAACGTAATGTAACTCATATTACACAAGTATAATGATGAGCTAAAGGCACGTTACACACAGAAATTCAACAAAGAAACCAAGCAAACATGACACTCACTAGAATAACCGTTAGCCATAGTTAGCTTATACTGATATACTGATATTAGCGCCGATGAACAAGGGAGCCTAACTCTGTGAAAAGGGTGCCCAAACTACTCCACAGCTCCCACAATAAAGCAAAAAAACTCACCTTTATGCATTCACGCACAGCATCAACCTGGTGATATGATGTATGAGGCGCAATAAGGCTCAGGAATGTATAAATTGTTCAACCGAAAAAAACGTCCGCCCTATGGTGCGTTTACTGACCGCTGAACACCGTAGGACAAATGACACTCAAAGCTGAACATACAATGCAATGTAAATTATGGGCTTTCTAACAGTCACAATTTTTATGAAATTAATATTAATTCGTTTTCTGTATGCTAAGTAACAGAATGTAATCTTGAATACTGCCTGAGAAGTAACACTGCACTCTTAGCTGAACATACAATGCAATGTAAATTATGGGCTTTCTAACAAACATACTTCCAAATCTTCCAATGCATATCCTGGTGCATACTGTATTTGAACCAAACCCTTGCTGGGGAGAGAAATACCCTGCACCAGTGACCAATTACCAAAAAAATTGGTATAGTTGTCCCTTGCTACATCATGATTCAAACATTGCTTAAAAAAAAATCCTATTTTGTGTTTTTTTTTAATGCCATGCGATTGACCCACATTGCATTAGAAACGCTACAACAACAAGTAACATGGGTTATTATGTGTTATTATCACTTATCAAGTCTACTGTATTGGGCAATAAGAGTGTTAAGGTGACTATAGGGTTGTTATTTCATGTCTACAGGGCTCTAATCATGTTTTTTTAAATTATAAAACCAGTCATAAACAGGTTTTCTATGCTCTATGACAAATTTACCAGTTGATATGTGTTCCCACTCTTTGGATCGTGACAGAAAGAATGAGATCAGGGATACAAGTGGCTGAAATTAGTTTTCCGGGTCTTCCGGGAGTAGAGCTTTTGCTCCTTCACATGCCTCCTGGATGCCTCCCTGCTGAGGCGTTCTGGGCATGCCCAGTCAGGAGCCGAGTAGACAGAGGGCACTGGAGGGATTATGTCGCACATCTGGTCTTGGAGTGCCTTGGGGTTCTCTGAGTGGAACTGGAAGAGGTGGCCGGGGATCGGGATGTCTCAACTGGGAAGCAGTCTCAATCTTCCGATTGAGACTGCTTCCCCCGCGACGCGTACCTGGATAAGCGGAAGAGAATGAAATAGAATGGAAATACAAAAATAATTTCAATGTAATATTGAATCCTATATTGAATTCTACCTAAATTCACCTATCATGGTCCGGTCTGGGTTAGCGCGCAGACCTCACAGCTAGGGGACCAGGGTTCAATTCCACCCTCGGCCATCTCTGTGTGGAGTTTGCATGTTCTCCCCGTGCATGCGTGGGTTTTCTCCGGGTACTCCGGTTTCCTCCCACATTCCAAAAACATGCTAGGTTAATTGGCCACTCCAAATTGTCCATAGGTATGAATGTGAGTGTGAATGGTTGTTTGTCTATATGTGCCCTGTGATTGGCTGGCCACCAGTCCAGGGTGTACCCCGCATCTCGCCCGAAGACAGCTGGGATAGGCTCCAGCACCCCCGCGACCCTCGTGAGGAAAAAGCGGTAGAAAATGAATGAATGAATGAATGAATGAATGAATGGTCCGGTCTGAAACCGATTAACTGTGATATGTGCTTCTCTCTCCAGATTCAATAGATGACCACACTCTACTGTGGCTCTTGAATCAGATCCGTGTCGGAATCCCACAAGTCAGCATCCAAGTTCGGCAGCATAAGCATACCCAGGCTTATGCTTTCTTCATCACCACTACATTTGAAAAGTAAGGAACAATGTGTGTATGCTCGTGTGTTTCAAGGCACTAAACAGCAACTATTTTAATCCTCAAAGAGCTGTGCTCCATTGCAAAGTGTTCTCCGGTGTTTTGCATAAAATGCTCTCTGGTTATTTTGAAAGGAAATTGGTGGTGTAGCTGTGCATATATATTCAACATTTAACTCCATCACCCAAACACAACACCAGCTCCTGTATTGCGATATTGCTCCATCTGGATCTGGATTCATCCAGCTGCTCTTTGTTTTTTTTTTGCTCAGCTTATTGCAGGGAGCGGAGCAGATGAGTATGCACAAGGCCGTCAAGCCACAGTTTGGAGGCGGGATGCGACGCTTCACCTGTGAAGAGGACAACATCTATGAGAACATAGAGAGCGAGCTCTGCTTTTTTACCTCGCAGGTTAGAGGTCCTTGTGATCCTAATGAAACATGACGTTGGATAAATGGCTTGAAATGAGCAACATTTATTCCCCAGATAGCTATCTTGATAGAATATGAAATAAAATGTGCATGTTTTGCTTTTCATCTTCTCATACTTTTTACCATTGTACCATTTATAGTAATATACCATCATGTCCCAATTATAGAGCCACCTTGTGGATGTATTTATGGCTGAAGACTGACGGAAACAGAAATTGAGAGTTGGACAATATCGACATATCGGTTTTCGGCCAAAAAAAAGCCAATATCGGACATCCCTAATATCAACGTATAAATACATTCTCATTTTTTTCCCAGAATAGTGCGTTGTAACATGGCTAGTTCAACAGTGCCCAACAGTGATATAATATGGCTAACAGCACTCGACCATCCTCCACTATGTTGTCCTCCTCCACTTCCTGGGAACTAAAACCACTCAAGTGTTCTTGACAAGCATCACAAATGAACAGCCTTATAATTCCTTTGTCACACACCTTGTCAGTCTCCCTTTCACTCTCATTTGTTGTCGCCCTTATTTTTTTCCAGGCCAATTTAGCTTGAGCTATCCTTTTCATCAAAACCCATTGTAGTCTGAGTAGTCCAAACACAAACTGTGGTAATTCTACATAAGACGCGTCAGGTCTGCACATAAGACTTCAAAATATGATATTAGCGGCCAATTTACCCATCCACATCACAACTTCAGCCATACGCTAACCGCATCACCTTTCTCATCAGCATGAGAAAAAAAGTACAGTATAAAGGAAATGAGTGTGCAGTAGTGCATGTCAGTATGACATCATTCGTTTTTGCACCAGTCATGCTTTGTTTTTAGGAGCGTCAGAGCATTATTAAGTATTGGCTGGACAATCTGAGAGCCAAACACGGGGAAGTACTTCACAACATTCACTTCCTGGAGGGACAACCCATCAGTAAGTGTATTTACGATGTTTGTTTTCCCTCTACCTAAATACAGTCATCATGTCATTATACTGTACATAAAACTGAAGATGTCATCTCATATTAACTTTCTGTTTCTCCTGTTTTCTAGTTCCAGAGCTGGTGACCCGTGGTGTGATCCATCAGATGTTTCCCCTCCATGAACAGAGGATCCTGAATCAGCTGATGACATCATGGGTTCAGGCTGTTTGCGAAAGGCAGCCCCTGGGTAGGTACCTGGTCATTGAACCACAATACTCGTTGACATGATGACATGATGCCATCCAGAATAGGGAAGTTCTTAATATTTAGCACTTTTGAGTCTCTTTTCTTCCACGATGCAGATGATATCTGTGACTACTTTGGAGTAAAGATCGGCATGTATTTTGCCTGGCTTGGTTTCTACACCAACTCCATGCTTTACCCTGCAGTCATTGGCTTTCTCCTGTGGATTCTTGCAGAGGCTGATCAGGTATTTCAAATGAATGCTGGGCACTTTGCCACGCGATGGTGTAATGTGGTTAGCACTGAGGTGCACTGGGTCACTCCGACTTACTCCCCACAGTATTCTGAGGTTTATTGAAGACTCCAAATGACCGTTAGGTGTGATTATGTTGTGGGAGTTCAGAAAACAAATAATTACCAAAAAACATATGGACCGGGATATAAAAATGATATGTGGGTATATATGAATATACTGTATGTTCCCCTCTATAGACCAGTCAGGATATCTGCTGTGTAGTGTTTGCACTCTTCAATGTTGTGTGGGCGACGTTGTTTCTGGAGCGCTGGAAGAGGCGGGAAGCAGAGCTGTCATACAGGTGGGGGACCCTTGACACCCCTGCAGAGTCCTTGGAAGAGCCAAGGCCACAATTCAGGGTAAGTGTCACTATTAAATTCCAGGAGACAGCACCACTGTTAATTTTTTTATTTATTTGTCAAGGTGCCTGTCTGGAGTGTGTAACGAATCTTTCTATCAATGATTTTAGTGCAAGTGGCGCAGTTGAGGTAATGCAAAACAGCCATTAATCTGTGTGCATGATTTGCTGCTGTCTGGATTGAGGTGTAGTCACATGACTTGCCTTGGACCAACACTGAGACTCATGTATTTTCAACATTTAACAAAATACATGTTTACAAAAATTATTTTTACAGCTTTAGTTTGGCATCAAAAGAACCTCAAGTATGACCAGTTGTGAAACATTTCTCTTGATTATCTTCTGTACTCATAATGCTAGAATACATTTGAGCAATACGCACAACGTTTTAATGGGCTGCCCATTGATTGGACGAGAATCTTACTTGCACCTCAGCGATTGGTTAGTCCGTCAATATGTTCAGTGAGGCTATTGACCAATCAGTGTCCCCTTTACTAATATTGCCCAACTTTCAACAACGCGATTGGTTGTTACAACCAAGCTGAGCTCGACTCACAGGCGCAAACTTGCTGCTACTATCCTCATAGTTAAAAAATGTTACCTGCACTACCTGGATACTTTAAAACCTTTAACGTGTGTAGGCTTATTTGATGGCTCTATACTTGTTTGCTATTTAGTATCTTTGAAGCACCTCGTCGATTGATTAGTGTGTCAATATAGTCAACGTTCGGTGGCTATTGACCAATCAGCGTCCCATATACTAATATTGCCCAACTTTCAACAACGCCATTGGCTGTTACCCTCGAAATTGAGGTCGACCAAAGGCGGCTAGCTCTGAGCAGGGAGTACCTTGCTGCTACTATCATAGCTAATAGAGGCTTCTTGCACTACCTTGGTGTATTAAAATAAGTCTGTCTATACTTCTTTGTTATTTTAATGTGTATACAAATATTCAATATTGCAGAAATTGTCTGTTTGACGCTTTTGCCTGGCTAGCTGCTCAGTCGGTAGAGCATGGGACTCCTAATACCAGGGCCGAGGGTTCGAGCCCCACGTTGGGCGTTTGCGTCTTTATGCTGTAGTTATGCTGTAGCTAACGTTCAAATGTAATAAATGAGTGTGAAGTACATTTCTCTGGGAAGTATTACAGTACCAAACAAAGCTAATAGTACTACAGTATCAAAACAAAATACAATTTACACAACATTTTTAAGAAGTAAGAAACCGCAGCTTTGCAGTCCGCTATTGGTTGCTTCTTTTTAAGTGGAAAAGCTAATGTAATGTGCTTTTGCTATATCTGCAGGGTGTAAAGCGCTGCAGTCCCATAACAGGCTGTGAAGAGTTCTACTATCCTCCATGGAAGAGGGCCGTGTTCAGATGGCTGGTTAGCCTCCCCATCTGCCTTCTTTGTCTCTGTTTTGTCTTCCTCGTCATGCTCCTCTGTCTGGAACTGCAGGTTAGGTCCAGACAACACCTTAGATTGGAAGAATATGAATATGAATATGAATGAAATAATCATCCTAACTGACCTTGCAGGAAGTGGTTATGGAAATCCAGGAGCTACCTAACATCACACGATTTATTCCTAAAATACTACTGGCCATTACTGTAACCATATGTGATGAAGTTTATAAGAAGATTGCCTACTGGCTGAACGACATGGGTAAGAGTGGATCTTTCAGAACATATTCACAGAGGATTGCTGATTGTGACTGTGATAATAAATGTCACATACTATATTTGTTTTCACAGAGAACTATAAACTTCAGAGTGCCTATGACAATAATCTCATCATCAAGATGGTTTTTGTAAGTTCCCCTTTGAATTGTTTGACAGCATTCATTCAATGAGCATGACATTGTTTTCTGTTATTTCACAGTTTGAATTCATCAATTCTTACCTAAGCCTTTTCTACATTGGATTCTACCTCAAGGATATGGAGCGACTAAAAGAGGTGAGGACAAGTTTTCAATGTGTCAATACAAACCAAACATATATAAGAATAGTGGTATAGTGGCATTGTTTAGCAAACTAGTGAAACAGCACCATCTACTGGTATAGCGCCATACTGCCTTCTAAAAACGAAGTAATGTTTGATTGTTCATCCTTCTCCCCGCAGATGCTTGCCACACTACTGATTTTCCGCCAGTTCCTCCAGAACATTAAAGAGGTCCTCCAGCCTTACCTCTATGAACAAAACAAACTGGGTGTCTTCACCCCAAAGGTGCTGTGGGAGCTTCTCCAGGCCATCATGGTCAAGTATGGCCGCCTGGCTTTGGGGAAAGCCCAGGCATCCATGACAGCCTACTCCTTCCTGGGACCTAGAGGACTTCCAGTCAGTGACGCCGCGGACACAGACTCGCAGACCACCACAAGAGGGGATTTGAAAGCCGGGTTCAGGCTGACAGAGGAAGAGTGGGATATGACTGACAGCGCCTTGAAGCAAAGAAAGGTCAGCTTCACGGAAAAGGTCGACTACAAGGATGTCACGGCGGAGGCACAGGCGGCCGATGACAACTTCCCCGAGGACAGCCCCACTCTGGTCGAGGAGGGGATGGATCCATGCAGCATTTTTGACAGCTGTGATGAGGACAGTGACCTAGAATCTCCACCTCAGGTACGTGGTCCTCTAACCGATTCTCTTCTTTAATGTGTCCGTCTGCACTTGGTTCAGACTATTAATATAAAACCAACCAAATGAGATTATTCTACTCTAAATGTATGTGCCTGAGTGCCCCACTAACTACTGTCCTCATTAGTTCCTCAGGAACTACTCTCCTAATTAGTCCTTCATTAGTCCCTCGGTAACTACTCTAAATGTATGTGCCTGAGTGCCCCACTAACTACTGTCCTCATTAGTTCCTCAGGAACTACTCTCCTAATTAGTCCTTCATTAGTCCCTCTGTAACTACTCTAAATGTATGTGCCTGAGTGCCCCACTAACTACTGTCCTCATTAGTTCCTCAGGAACTACTCTCCTAATTAGTCCTTCATTAGTCCCTCTGTAACTACTCTAAATGTATGTGTCTTAGTTCCCCACTAACTACTGTCCTCATTAGTTCCTCAGGAACTACTCTCCTAATTAGTCCTTCATTAGTCCCTCGGTAACTACTCTAAATGTATGTGCCTGAGTGTCCCACTAACTACTGTCCTCATTAGTTCCTCAGGAACTACTCTCCTAATTAGTCCTTCATTAGTCCCTCGGTAACTACTCTAAATGTATGTGCCTGAGTGCCCCACTAACTACTGTCCTCATTAGTTCCTCAGGAACTACTCTCCTAATTAGTCCTTCATTAGTCCCTCGGTAACTACTCTAAATGTATGTGCCTGAGTGTCCCACTAACTACTGTCCTCATTAGTTCCTCAGGAACTACTCTCCTAATTAGTCCTTAATTAGTCCCTTGGTAGCTAGTCTAAATGTATGTGCCTCAGTTCCCCTGCTGTCCTCATTAGTTTGTTAGTTCCTCAGTAACTACTCTCCTGATTAGTCCTTCATTAGTCCCTCTGTAACTACTCTAAATGTATGTGTCTTAGGTCCCCACTAACTACTGTCCTCATTAGTTCCTGAATAACTACTCTACTCATTAGTCCCTTGGTAACTACTCTAAATGTATGTGCCTTAGTTCCCCAGTAACTACTGTCCTCATTAGTTCTTGTTAATTCCTCAGTAACTACTCTCTTCAGGAGTCCCTCATTAGTTGTTCATTAGTTCCTCAGTAACTACTCATTTATGTTCCTTCGTTCCTCGGTTCTTCATGAGTTTCTGGGTAACTACTGTATTTTGTGTACCTTACTGTAAAGTGAGACCAATGAATCTTAGAGGAATTTGAATAGTCAGTGTAGTATTGCAAATGTACTTTTGTTTGCATGAACAGGAGGCCAAAGAGAATAGCAGCGTTTCTTCATTAAGAGAATCAAACTGTCTCCGTCAGAGAAGGAAAACTGTGGAAGAAGTCAAAGAGTACAAGAAGTCCTGGATTGATCCGCCGGAAGAACCCACAACCGTCACCTTAACGCAGGCAGAGATTGAAAGCTGCATGCAGACGTATGAGGTGGGAGAAATATGACAGTGTTGGCCCAATGTTGGATATCTACAAAAGGGCTGCAGATTTATACACGCAAACAGAGACAAAGCTTTTCTTCCTGTCACTCACACACATACACACCAATTTATTGGTATAATGACATAATTGGTCATGTTGGCAGCAACAAATGAAGCGGCTAGCCAGATGCTAATGCTGTTGTGTGATGCAGGATACGCTTCAGGACTACCAGGAGATGTTCATTCAGTTTGGCTATGTGGTGCTGTTCTCCTCGGCATTTCCCCTGGCAGCCATGTGTGCGCTCATCAACAACATCATCGAGATCCGCAGCGATGCCCTCAAGCTCTGTACGAGCCTGCAGAGGCCCTTTGGCCAGAGGGTGGAGAACATTGGACAATGGCAGGTTAGAAATGGAAAAATGGAAAAAACACATTACTGTTTGTCATCCTCTCCTGTTCAACCCCTAGACTGCAATGGAGGCCATGGGCTTGATAGCCATCATTGTTAACTGTTACCTGATTGGCCAATGTGGGCAGCTGCAGCGTCTTTTCCCCTGGTTGAGTCCTGAGATGACCATCGTTTCCATTGTCTTACTGGAGGTAAGTACTGCACTTCACACGTAGCGCAGCCTGCTAACTCCCCAAATGAGTTGGTGTAGTATGTCTGGGAGAAGGTACCGTAGCATTCTTCTGATCGCTCTATCAATCCATTTGCCTTACATAAACAAAAACAGATATATAACAGGATCATGTCCAACATAAATCAGTTGGGTAAAAATATATTTTTACCACATTTTGTTGCAGGAATTCAAGTAATTTCAAAATTCTAAAAATATCTGGATCATTGTTCATATTGTTGATGTTATGTTCTCCATTATATACAATGCATACATACTACATGTGCATGGTTTGCTATTGGTTGGTGTATGTTTATATTCTGTGGCAAACGGGAGTTTTTGTCACGTGTACATTGTATACTGTACAGAATGGGAAGAAAATACCACTGAACCCTGATGTAAAGTATGTTGTGTTGAGACTGTCCCTCTGTTGGTCTCGTGGTTTACAGCACTTTGCGATCCTCCTAAAGTACATCATCCATGTTGCCATCCCTGATATCCCTGGTTGGGTAGCAGAAGAGATGGCCAAGCTAGAATACCGACGAAGGGAAGCTTTCAAGGTATAGTTGACATATAACTTGAAAGACCGTCGGCCATCATAAGGCTTGCTTCTGATGTGAAAATGCAATGTCACATTTGTATGGCTGAACTCCCTCTGTCCCTTGGTTTGTCGTTTTTATGTATGCCGCTGCAGCATTTTGGAGCTGCACGGCTTTACTCAACCAGTCAGCTAAAGTCAAAGTCGTTCTGACATAACTTAACTGATGACACTTTTTGGCACCCTTTTGGGTGGGATGTAGAATCAGCAACAGTTGTATTATATCTTCTTCTCGAGGGGACAACACTATCTTCTTCTTTGTCTTTCGCCACAGCAAATCAATCTCCTCCATCCAACCCTATCTTCTGCATCTGTCTCTCTCACACCAACTACCTTCATGTCCTCCTTCACCACATCCATAAACCTCCTCTCTGGTCTTCCTCTAAACCAGGGGTCTCAAACTCAATTTACCTGGGGGCCACTGGAGCTAGGGTCTGGGCGAGGCTGGGCCGCATCAGGTTTTTCCAAAAAAAATGCATTTATTAAAAACAGAAAAATATACAAACTTTTTCAGTGCTTTGGTTCCGATTTTCTACAATAAAAGCTCTGATAAAACATCCCACTGTTCTCAAATATCTTAATTTTTATTTTTCTGCACAAAATAAGATGAAAAATAAATAAACAAATGAATAAAAAAGAATAAAGAAAATCAATCAATCAGTAATAAATAAATAAATATAATAATAATAATAAAACAGCAAATAATAAAAACTTAAGAAAGCACATATAGTTGGTGGGTAGACAAATGATTTTTTTCAGATTAAAATGAACAAAGCATTATTAGAGCCCTGTAGACATGACAAAACACGACTATAGTCACATTTATACTCTTTTTATTTACAACATATTGCGCAACTGCAGGGTCTTGAGACACATGCTAACTCGCAAACTAGAGAGCTAGCGACCTAAACGGTAGCCTTCAAGTTATTTCCTTTAAACCGAAATAGCCAAAAACTTACCACTTCCACACGGATAGGGAGGATAACTATTAACTGTTATTTAACCTTTAACATGAACATTAATCAAACGTAATAATTTTTTCTGGGTACATGATACCATACAGCATCCATATCAAACAAACAAACTAACATTAAACTTTCATATCAAGGCGGGGGCCTCAAACTGGTGTCCTGCGGGCCACATTTGGCCCGCGGGCCGTGTGTTTGAGACCTTTTCCTCAACACTATAGAAATGTGATACAACATAAAAGTAGTCTCAGGTCACACTCTATATCTAACACATATCTGCCTTAATCCTCTTGGGTCATGGAATTCGACATTGCTCCACAGATTGTTACTGAAACCCTGGTGGGGGCTGGTGGATGTTACACACCTTGCAGTCCCTCCACTTTCTGCTTGAAGATGGCCCATTTAGGTTCGAGTCTGGAGACATACAGGGTTCCTCCTTCACCTTCTAGCAAGGCCACTTGTCGTCATGCTCTGCTTTAGAATGCCCACTAGATGTTGGAATTCATGTTTCCTTCACTGAGCCGCCTCTCTCTATTGCCAACAGCACTCATGCAGCCCCATACCATCCCACCACTATGCTTGTCTGGAGGAAGGCAAAATGATCTTAGTCCTTGTTTGTGTTGCCAGCTATATTGACAATAATGGCTTCTAGTGTCCCTTAAGAAGATATGAAAACGGTTGCTGAGTTGTGCGATACTGCCTGTAAAGTATCATATGGAAATAAATCTCTTCACCCCCCCCCCCCATTAGAGGCATGAGCTACAGGCCCAGCAACATTTTCAGCAACAGCTCAGACGTCGCCGTGAGGAGGAGGAGCTTCAACGTCAGGCAGAGCTCCAGGCAGAGGCCCGCCAAGACAGCGACTACCACAAGTCGGACGCCCATCACCAGCACCACCACGAGAAAGCTGCGGGGGGGAAGCTGAAAAGACCCAGCTCTCTGCTCGGGAACAACAACGTGATGAAGCTGAAGCAGATCATCCCCCTTCAGGGGAAGTTCTCCTCGAGCTCCTCCCGCTCCCCAGCTCAGTCGCCCACTGGCGGGGAGGCAAAGCTCGCCGGGTTCCTCAAGTTTCTGAAGTCGCCAGAGGTGAAAAAGGAGCCAGCAGCAGCAGTTGGGGGGTCACCCGGATCAATTGGGACATCTTCAGCGCCTCCTAGCGGCCAGGAGCGCTCACAGTCTCCCAACAGGACATTCAGTCCAGGTAAGCTGTTCAGCTTTAGCAAGTCAGAGGGAACTGTAGTGTGTGCTAACGGGACACAGCCACCAAACCAGGCTGACTGCTGTCACCCCAACTCCAGTCATGAGGAATTACCCTCACAGGAGTCTGATAAAGGGGATGCTGAGTCCGAAAGCTCGGGTTCAAAGTCTTAATAAATGTTTCCAGTTGTAGTTTGCAATGTAAACGCTCCACATGTCAAGTCTCACAGGCCACATGTAAGGTCAGCAGTTACATGATATGCACCTTACTTTGCACAAAGCACCCAAGTATGTAACACACTCCCAACAGCTTCCATGTAAATACTTGTACAGTAAATGTTGACACTTTGAATGAAGCTTTTCTCAGACTTTTAGCGATTGCATGAATCACAAACAGCAAATATCGGCTTCCCATTCCAGGTTTGGCTCACTTTTTCAAAGCCTGTATCCGAGTCACATCGGGCATGTGTCACCGCTTCATTTAGCACTTTAAAAGCCATCATATTCTTCTGCAATAGCTTACATTCTCACTGTGACCATCAAAGTATTCTATTTTTCTCAAATTTGATGAATTATTTTACTACATGACTTGGTGAACGTATTCACGATGCAAATGAAACCTGCTGAATAAAATGAAAAAGGTAAAGCATGGGCCCGCTTTGTTTACACTTAATAAACATCACACATCATCAACAATCACAGAGGAAGGTAGAAGCCATTTATGATCATTATCTTTCATTTATTTAATGCTGTGTAAATAATATCAAGTGGAAGTCATTATGTGGGGGGAAAAAATCCTATCCAGCTCTTTAATCTTCAGATAGTTTTTCCGAGAGGCCACGTCTTGCCTTGCACCTGTTCCTGCTGCTGACATTCTGCATTCTGAAAAACTAGAAAGAAAATCACCTTTCAACAACGCTCACTGCATATAGGAAACTTTTCAACTCCTACCTTCCACTTTCGAAGACAATATCGTGAGAGGATGTCTATCTTCTCTTGAACAATGACTAAAGACAAACAAAAAAATCACAAGTTTCCGATGATAACAGCTGCTTTACGATGAACAAGATGTCCTTGGTGCATGGATGAACATGCTAAACATATTTAATTATATACCTAATAGCGCGTCCCCAATTAGAATCACTTACTCTGATCTGAGGGATATTCATAGGTTGGGAGATAGACAGGAAGCTGACGATGCTACAGTAAAAGAGAGGTTGCCATTATTGCAATAGTTCACCCCCACACAAGAACATATTTACATATTTCATTTAATATGATAAAGTGACATTACATACAGAGTCTGGGTGAAAATTGCTGAAGTTGTTCTTGTTAAAAACAGGCAGTTCCCTTAAGAAATCCCTCTGAAAACATATGATGTAAAAAGATGTGGAATGCTTGACAAAACAGTTGTCACTAGAAGATTACATTAAATTGAAGTATTATTGTATTGTACCGGTGCCCAGAACTATACAAAGAGAACATGAAACATACCTTATTCATGTCAAGTGGCGGCGTCTTAAAAGTTATTAAATGAGCCGTCTATTTTAAACTCGTTGAGAGCCGTTTTCCTCTGTATTTGTGGCCAGTTTAACGAACTCTTTAATGTCTATGATGTGTTCAGTACGTCGTCTTTGTTATGGTCTCCAAGTTAGACGAGATCATGCTCCCTGGAGCCTGAGAACACCAGGTTCCAAAAGGGACGAGACGCCACGACACAGTTCTTTAGAGACAAAACTCCTATTTTTAGGTTTTATCATGTGAATTATATTATCTTTGGTCACTTCTGGGCTAAAAATACACGTTGACGTAAACGTCACATCGAGGGCTGAGGAGTACGTCTACGTAGCCGCCATATTGGATGTGTCATGGCTGCGCTGTACTTCAACACAAGTAAATTTATTACTTTCATATTGAGCCCACACATGACTAATTACTACTTTGTGGTCTATAGCTGATTGAATAAGTATGTACATTTACTTGTATTGATTTACAGCATAGCTGCGGCACATCCAATATGGCGGCGACGTTTGATGCTCAACATTGAAGGGGCGTGTTTTTGTCACTGGGAGGGGCGGCCATTTTGGAACTTAAATCTTATTTACATAGAGAAAGCTGTTAAAATTTTTTATGTAAAAAAGCTTTTATGTATTGACACCTTGTTTTCTATCCTGTTCGTGATACTCGGGACTCCAACCAAAAACAGTACAGGTGAATCAACTTTCCATGAACATACTTTTATCATAATTGTTATTTAAAAGCAGTTTGCTATTACCCAGATACGTTCTTTCAAGTAGTTTACCTTATCAACCTTACTACTGTATTACAAATTCTTAATCCTCTTCTATTTGTGAATGGTAACCTGGTACATGTTAAACACAAAGTGAACTGCAGTACAAGCAATTGCTGATTACTCCGAAGGGGTGGGATTAATGAACCTCTGCTTCATATGGAATTGTGCAAGTGTAAAGGTGAGGTATGTCAACGTAACACCTTAAGCACGTTTGAATTAAACTAAGCCAGTTGTTACTTTATGTGAGTAAAAAGTGTGAGTGAGTTTTGTGTTTCTCATTTGGATTTGGTGTTGGAAAACAGTGATTTCTCAAGCCACAGTTTGATGAGTATCATTTATTAATTTCATTCACCTAATCTCAAGGCTCAGTTTCTGAAAGTTTCAATCCCAGCCACCCATTGAGGATGAACTTGGAAACCAACCCACGCCTAGTATCACTTGTCCACACAATACAAAAGTCCCTTGCGGCTTGCAGTATACCCTCAAAGATGGGAAAGTTTTACATCTCAAAGTTCTCCTTTCCAGCTGGGATGTTCAGTGTGAGAGTGATTTGCGATCCTTCAACATGCGCCGGAGGAGCACCTCAACACCTCCTCTTGTGCTGAGCCTCTTGATCCAGCCGTGGGTTCTCTTGCGTTTGATGTTTTTGGGCTGATACTCGGTGCCTCTTTTCTTTGTTCGAACTTGCTGGTGTTGCCACGGGAGCTGCTGGAAGATGCCTGCGCCCTCAGTTTGGGAAGAAAGCGGCCCGATCCTTGAACTCTGGTAATCCACAGCAGCTCTGGGGGTGAGCCAGTTGCTAAATAATCTGAGGTGAGGATTCCCATTTACTACGAGGTGTCCTGCTGGGATTCTTAAAGATGAAAATGAGAAAATGTAATGATTATTCTTTACCATTAAACAGCTGTGCTGTGATTATATTCACATTTCTTTTATACACTCAATGGACTCTAAAATACAACCCAATTGTATAATAGTAATACATTGTAGAGTTGATTGACACACGGGGAGATAATTAAAATAGTAAGTTATTATTGGCGCTGTCATACTGTGCTGTTTTCTTTGTACATGAGGTGGTCAAAATATTAGAAACACCTCACAGTATGGTGCCGTGCTGTTCTACACCACTACCTGCAAATTATAACCACCCTATTAAACAGAGTGATACCAATCTCACGGTGATAACCTAAATAACTATTATCTACGCACAAGCCAACTAAGTTACACGATTTTCAAACTTTACGACACGAAATCTGTCAACAATGTGTCGTCACCTAGCCATGCTGCTAGCCTCATGCTGATCCAACACGTCAAAGTCAGCCACGGCTTACCCGTTGACTGAAAATAAAAATAAGGCTTTGTTACCTGCTTAAATGTGTTATTCCTCGCAGACGGAAAAAAGACGTCAGTATCGTATTCATTATGATAATAGTCGCACTCAGTTTAGCAGGCGAAGAATGAATGTCACTGGGTCCTTCTTTGCGTGGCTTTCCGGAAGTGAAATTTCCCGTAATTGGTGCATTAGCGCCGCCCTGCTGCTGCGGAGCAGTCACTGCACATATAGTTAACACAATCTCCTTGACACAAACAACGTACATGACAATCCCTTAAATTATATGTATATTTTGTTTAAGGCCAGTACCCCCATGACTGCACATTTTAAATCTTACAACCTTTATCTTACTGCACTATGCTTACTTACGCTTTGCTGAATGTGTAGCCATCATGTTTTTGACTGTGGATTTTCCTCAAATCATTCCATCTTGCAGCATTGTTCAAGGATTTATACACATTTTCCCAGTCTGCCGAATGGACATGAATGTAAAACTGCGACGACAACAAGAACTGCGTTAAGAGGACGTTTCCCCTTTATGACAATCCTCCTCCCAATAAACGTCACTACTGGATGACTCAGTGACAGGCAGTGGACTACCCACCGCAGTTTCAACAGCAGGGACAATAAATCATGGCCCACCAATACCAACCTGAACCTCAGCGTAGTACAATAATGCATGAATTACAATAAATGTTTATAGATAAGAAACTTAGGTGTTCAGTCTCCTCAAAACCACCACTTGAGTAATAATCTGTCACTCTGCAGACTAGCTCAAACTTGCTTCCTGCCTGCCTTAGCAACAAGGAGACAGCATTCTGCCATTGGCTACCGCTGAGTGCTCGGCCTCCTTCTATTGGCTCTCGCTCCTGCCACTCAAGAGTGACAACAGCCGTAGTGTGGTGCGCAGAGAAGGACAGCGGGGCTGGGTAGGTCTGCCCTGGTGCGCAGTGGCTTGATGCTGAGAGGGAGGGAGAGAGGAAAAACATTGCATTTTATTGCAATGCAAACGGGGCAGCTTTATGAATGCACGCTCTATTATCCATGTAAGCCACTTTGTATTATTAGGAATCCAATAAGGCGTTTTGACTATTTTGCAGTTTCTTGTTATTGCATCAAATGCATCCTTTTGTGGGCCCTTGGCGGTCATCTGGTTGACTTCTAAATACCTTCATCAAATAGGTCAATCTGAGCAGGTAAGACTATTTTAATGCTTGTGTTGCAAGGTAATGTTGTATTGCTGTCCAATGTGTACAAAAAGTCATATGCATCAGTAAACATGTGTGCATTTGCTTTTTAGTGGTGCAAAAACAATACATGTATGATCAATAATTGAAAAGTAGCATTGCAGCCTGCAAGCTGTGATGCTATGCAGTGTGTCTTTTCATTCTTTGTCCGTCTTGTTTTATGGCAATAATAAGATTAATTGGCTGTTATTGTGCATTCACTGCATGCTGCTTTGTGGTGAAGTTGAATCACAACGCACATTTCAGCACATTTAACATGATTGCTGCTCGATTATTATGGGATGAAAGAAGTGGGTTACACATGACCTGCGTACATTTAGTGCCAAACTGCGCCACGCTGCAACATGTGTATCCATCCTGAGGGGAAAAAATACAGCAGCACACTGTGTACCAGCTGCTCAGTATTACAGTGCTGGCAGACATAACCTATTATCTTTTGTGCAATGTAGACAACATTTGTTTGCTTTCTGGATGGATTACACATTAGTAGGTCAGCAGGTTAATTTCATTTAGATGCTGCCGGGTGAATTTTGATGGTGAAGCAACGGACCGTCATGCTGTGTGCATCACTTTTCTCATTATTGATCAGTGGTACATGTAGCATGACCACAAAACAATAATAGATGCTCATTCTGAATGCTTGATGTCAACATTTACTACTGTTTATGCATGTACTTACTGGATGGCACTGACCTTCAGACTATTTACGCACCACATTCAAATGCTTATCGGCCCCTCTATTAGGTGCACCGGCACAGTGAAATTAAAGGCAAACGCAAGAGCTGCATGAAAAAATATATAAATGTGAAAAAGTCCAGTTGTGATTATTGTGGTTGTAGATTTGCAGTGCTGCAGAATTCCGCTGCATTATTAAGAGGCAATATTTTGCTTCTTGTATGTGACTGCAAGCTAACCATACAATAACTTTGGCATTGTGAATCAAAGCTGTGCATTATTATCATGGTAAAGGCAGAATTTGTGTTCCTAACTGTCTGGCTCATCCTTTTTGGAACAACCCTAAATTCATCACACAACAACTTAACCCTCCTCCCATCAGAAATATACAAATGTACTAATTTAAAGTGAAAAAAATAACATTTTAAAGTCACGCCTGAGCAGCATATTCATTGCGTTGACATCAGCCTCCCTCTGGGCTCTGTGCCCCGGGCTCTTCTGGCTCCTTTTGGTGAACAGAAGCAGCACTGCAGGACTATCCGTCTGCGTTGCTTGTCCTCCCATGTGGGTAGATGTTAAAATAGAGGTTGTTTATTACTTTGAAGTTGTATTGGTACATCTAATGTATACACATATCCTAGGTACCTTGTGAGTGTTAAGTTACCGTGTGATGAATTTAGTGTTGTTTGTAAGATGACACCGTGAGTAATGATTTCCTGCAGTCACCCATGAGTCCATTAAACGTCCCACAACTTCATGTTGACATTGTGTTTTTCTTCTTGACATCACAAAGCCTGAATCGACAGCGCCTCTGCTGGTTACGCAATTACCGAACAATAAGGAGAATTGATCAACAGAATCCGTAATGATGTGTCCGTGCCACCATGACGAATCCAAACTCGACAGTTTTTAGACACCTAATTAAAATGGCAAATGTTAAGTATAGCTATAATAAATGATCATTTAATGAGGATTAGGATATTTAAGTAAGCATATATTTTTGACAGAGGCAATTTATATTTATGATCATTTTGTATGCTGTCACTTTTACTTTAGAGACTTGAATATGTATATTGCCTTTTTTTTTACTATATATATATATATATATGCAATGTTGATGTGTTTGTATATAGGAAATCTAACATCATCTTCATGTTCTATGTGCGTCTAGTCTCTGATGTGGATGGAGAGGATTTTCAAGGGAGCAAAGCTCTGTTTTTTCAATGATTCTGTTACCTGGAAACAATAAATGGGACTCTTCCTCGCTGTTACCTAGAGACAGTCTGAGTGCGTTATATAAAATGTGAAAAGCTTTGCTTGCATCCGCACAAATGCAGTGGAGCTTTTTTTCTCTCCTCACTCACCGAAACAGGGGGAAGTGTTGTCTCGTTGTGACGCATACTGTCTGCAAGTTTTTACTTGTCGGTAACTGATTAAAAAAAGAACAATTGAACTGAAAATGCACAGCAACCCCTTAGGGCACACACCGAGTCTTTGGAGGAAATTATTATAGTGCATCATTAGATTTTTTTTACCTTTAATGGTATAATAATTATGATTATATTTATTGTACAGTCGTCCCTTTTCACTACGCTCTATCATGGTTTTTGAAAAATATATCAATAAATCATGCTATTTTGCAGTTGAATACATCCTATTATTCGTCAAAATATGCATGTTATGCCTTTCCAAGCATGAAAATGGCCACGTGAACTAAACAAAACAATACAATACAAACATAAGGAATTCCGAAGATGCATTCAAAGACACTGGGATAAATGGTATAATTCTACACTTGTGTCAGTAATATTACTGTAATATTCGGTGCAACACACAATAAGCACCAGATTTGATGGCTGTGACAATACGCTTTCCTTACAGGTTTAAATGATCTCACAACAGGCACAATAATCTCTAAAACGCTAACACTGGCTGCTGTTGCGGCAAACTCTGACATCACTTCCTGTTTGTGCCACTGGAACACATTTACAGCAACACGCGTCTGTATGAATCTTATTTATGTGTTACACTGCTTGTTTTCTGTGTTTGTGTTTACCGTATTGGGTAATATGAGTGTAAACATGACGATAGGGGTGTTACTTCATGTCTGGAGGGCTCTAATTGTGTTAGAAACCACATTTAAAGCTCAATGCTAGGTTTCTCATGAATGGTGAATTAGCTGATTGGCTAGGAGTAATCATAGTTTGACTGCCTTATATTGTCTTATAATGTATGTTTGTATTTCTATGCAGTTTTATTTCACACGGATCATATACGTATGTTTGTTGTATTTGCAGAAAGACACCATGCTAACCAGTATCACTGAGGGCATACTTTGCTGCCTAACTGGGAAGGCGGCCCGTCTCGTCCTGCCTCTGGAGTCAACAGCACCATCCAATGGTTTTGAATTTGTGGAGGTGAAACCTGGAAGAGTCCTGCGAGTGCGCCACATCATCCCCGAACGTCAGCCCGTTGTCGACGACGAGGATGTCGAAGGGAGCGAGCAGGACGGTGAGGACACCAACAGTGGTGTCCACTGCAAGAGGAAGATCACAGTCTACCGTAATGGTCAGCTGGTCATTGAGAACCTTGGTGATGTTTTGCACTCTGAGATCCTTCAGTGTCTGGATGGTGATCTGGAACCATGTAGTACTGTCGAGGTGGAGCTGGCTGACTACAAGGAAATGGCCTCTTCCCCGGATCCCAACCCGGTTCCTCCTCCTGTTCCTCCACCTCCTGGTGAGCAAAAGCCTGCCCCACCTCCTCGCCGCCGTCGTCGGAAGCCCAAACGCACCGTGCTGATCGACTCCAAGAGAGTGATCACAAGCTGCAAGGGAACACACTCGGATGTCGCACTGTTCTTCGTGCACGGCGTAGGAGGCTCGTTGGACATATGGAGCAGCCAACTGGACTTCTTCTCTCGGTTGGGCTATGAGGTCATTGCACCAGACTTGGCGGGACATGGAGCCAGCACGGCCCCGCAGATTGCTGCAGCTTACACTTTCTATGCCCTGGCTGAGGACCTGCGTGCCATCTTTAAGAGATATGCTCGGAAACGCAACATTCTCATTGGCCACTCGTATGGGTGAGTGTTGTCAATGTTCAACATTTCACTATTTCACTATAGCTGTCATTCAAGTATCAGAAGAAGTGATCTCCTGGAGTATGGATCACCTTGGCTGACTTTGGAATTCTTCTTGGAATCGAACACACATCTCCTAGCTTTCTCCTAGCCTGAGCGCTAACCACTCGGGGACCGTGCAGCCCTGAAATACCAATTGATTACGCTAAATAATAATAAAATTATACCTTAGAACAGGGGTCAGCAACCCACGGCTCCAGAGCTACATGTGGCTCTTCAGCCTCTTTGTTGTGGCTCTCTTTGCAATGCTCAAGTATTTTTATTTTTTTTTTTACATCCGAACGGGGAAATGCGCATCTTTGTAATGAAACAGACTTTCTGTGAGACCCGATACTCGGTCAACTCTGCTTTTTCTCCTCTGAACTACTTTGACATCCCAAAATTCCCTCCAAATCTGGAAGTCAATCAAAATCTTTGGAGGCTCGCAATTCGCTGCACATTTCTTCAGGCGTCAGGTATTGAGGTTTAAACAAGATGATACTATGGTTACCCTAAGAGTTGGCATCCATCACACATGAACACCGCACTTCTATTTGAAGAGCTTGCAACCAAAAGGCGCTAAATCCATTTTGACTGATTTCGAGAAAATCAATGATTTTTAATTGCGCACATAGCAATCTATTTGGTCATCAAGTCTATATTGCAAATGAAAGAGCTATCAATATAGGTCATAAAAATGCATGCTATAAAAATCCTGCACACACCATGTATTTTATATATTTTTTTAATATTTTTTTTTTCGGATTTAGCGCCTTTTGGCTGAAATAAATTTGAAGTCACCTTTAACTTTTTTCATATTTTTTAAAATGATTTCAAGACCAAAATATGTGATTTGGATACACATGACAGAGGTCTATTAAACTCATGAAAAACATGCAACTTGGTGAAAATTGGATTTAGCGCTTTTTGGTTGCAAGCTCTTCATTTATTGCATTCTGCTGTTAAAACTTGGTAAAATTCAAAACGATTCAAATTTCAAAAGTTTATAAGATATTTTTTTATCTAGATAGATTTATAAGATGTTTTCACATTATGTTTTGCGGCTCCAGTTTATGTTTCTTTAGTTCGCGAGGGGGTAAAATGGCTCTCCTGATAGTAAAGGTTGCCGACCCCTGCTTTAGAAAAACACATATGTACTCTGATTATTTTCTCCATTTCAAACTGTGTTGTCGTTGTGTCTTCCAGAGTGTCGTTTTGCACATTCCTGGCTCACGAATATCCCGACCTTGTCCACAAGGTGGTAATGATCAATGGAGGAGGTCCCACGGCTTTGGAGCCCAGCCTGTGTTCAATCTTCCAGCTGCCATCTTGTGTCCTCCACTGTCTGTCACCTTGTCTGGCCTGGAGTTTCCTCAAGTAAGATTTGAGTTGATATGCTATGACATCTCACTTTTATGCCAATGTTACCAATTTTAAGGCTAATTCTGATTTTGTTGTCAAATTGAAGAGCTGGATTCGCTCATCAGGGCACCAAAGAAAAGCAGCTGCTGAAGCAGGGCAATGCCTTCAACGTGTCTCCATTCGTGCTACGTGCCATGATGAGTGGGCAGTACTGGCCTGAGGGGGATGAGGTTTACCATGCTGAGCTCACAGTGCCCATCCTTCTGGTTCACGGCATGTGTGACAAGTTTGTCCCCATGGATGAAGACCAGCGCATGGCAGAGGTACCCAGTCTATACAGTAACTGCGTGTCAAATAACACTGTCCTGTTTGAACTCCACTCTTACCTATTTTTCATCCATATTTTTAGATTCTTCTGTTTGCCTTCCTAAAAGTCATAGAGGAAGGAAGTCACATGGTGATGATGGAGTGTCCCGACACGGTCAACACCCTCCTTCATGAGTTCTTCCTATGGGAGCCCGACATGTCCAAAAAAGACTGCAACAAGACAGACACAGCCAAGCGTGTAGCAGCCAGTGACACGCTCCACACATTGAGAACCAACAGGTCCATGGACAAATAGCCAACAGTTCACGTGGGGCTTTTGTCGCAGAATTAAGCAGACGGCCTTTTTTTTGGCAGTTGTCAAATGTTCTTCAGGCTGCTTCCCGGCTAAGAGCTGTTACATACAAGGCCTCGCATCTCAAGGATGAGGGCAGCCGCTGGTGCTCTGAGATAAAGCGGGAATGATGGCGCACTGCCAGCCAGCAAATAATGGATGGACATGAAGATGAGAGGAACTGATGCAAACAATGTTGTGCTTTTTAAAATATATATATACATTTATATTTTTGTGCTCCATGTCAACAAAAGGACACAAGTGGAAATGATGAGTGTGTCACGAAATCTGAATGGATTTCTGAATGGAATGCATATTTTATATATTCTATGAAATGCTGCAGATGCAAAGCTTACTGACTCAGCACCGGGTCGAGCTTACATCCATGTTCAGTCGCTAACATTCATCAAAGACTGGATGAATTTTCTTATGGGAAGTGACTCCAAGGTATGCATATGTTTATTTCAGAGTAATGGAATAAGCCAGACATATACTAGAACTCATACACTGCACGGTATGCTATTTTTGACTCACAGAGTTATTAAAATGGTTCCACATATTGTCCACATATTGTAGAGCAACCAAAAAGTATGTGTGTACATGTTTTTAACCACATAGTTGCATGAAGATTTAATAATACTCATGCTGTACATAAACAAATGTCAACAAAGTCATTTCTTCAGTATTTCATGTTATACAATACCCAACAGATATAGTATTGAGGCCCAGCATGAATGCAGAGTCGTATTATAGACATGTTAATAATTACACTTAAATGCACTTATTTTTAATCCGATTTTGTCCCCCGTTATGTGTACATGGCATTTATTCTGAAATACCAGAAGTCAAGTTGAATGATTTGCAATTGCAATGACTGCTTCAGGCTTCTGTGTCTTTGACAATGAATGCAAACTCTCCAATGAAAATGAAAGAATGGGCTCAATCTTTTACTCCAAGACATTCATTCATGGGTGTTGCTTTGTCTCATAGTGGGACAGTCAAGTACGAAAGCACAGTGGTTATCTGTTCTAGACTGTTTTGTGGTGAAATGATGGTTTTGAAACTGGTTGTACAGTGCTTCAAATCTAATTTGCCTCAACTGAAAGGGGGAGCCTTTTCTTTAAATATGCTCACATAAAGTATATATACATACACTTGTGAGAACAGATGCAACAAGAGTGATTTTATGCAAATAAAGTGAAATTGAGTGGCTCACTACTGGCGCCGCAAAAATATTAGGAAACAAACAATGACGCCGGTTCTGTGCTTGATGTCTATTTTCATGTAAAAGGTCAGACAAACTGAATGGATGACAGGGTGCACATGTATTCCGCCTCTGGTTAAATGTGCATACTTATGTGTCAGTGATCCAGTGTGATATATCCTTGTGATTAACAAAATGTGTTCATGGTATTATTCCTGCATTTATCCACTGGAATTATAACATATGCGCTGCTTGAATGTGGATGCATATGAAATTCTATAGCCTATCAACACAGTTGGGTTTGTTGTATGGATGTGCCTTTCCTGGCATGAAATAAAAGTGATGTTCACCGTTGTGGGGTGTTTGTGTTCATTTGTGTAGTCATTTTGCCAAGAGAAAGACTCAAACATTGTGTGCGGATAGATAAATAGACCCATTATTATGATTATGTAAAAATACCCCAAAGCTCAATAGCGCCACCATCTGACAAAGGAGTAGACTCGTACTCTGATTGGCTGAACGTGTCCCATGCGCGTGTGGTAAACAAAATCCGATGTGCGTGTGCGCGCGTGCGTAACTGAGGTAATGGAGGCTAGTGTTCCACTCATGGGGCTCCCAGTTGGCAGTCAATCCGCTGTCCTCTATCTATTCGTGATTTATTGATTTCAGACAACAAAAGCGACAGGAGACTAATTTCTGTTCAGCGGAGAGTAAGTGGTGAGTAACTGCGCGTCGCGTCTGCTCTTTATTTTACCAGAATTACATCTTGTGAAGTCGAAATGCTAATCTGCTAGCTGTGGTAGCCCGGAACTGCTACAGCTAACGACAGTTGTGGTGCTGTATACTTCCTGGACGACAACTCGCCGACTAATTTCGTATCGTCTTTTGCAAGTCGTTGAAAATCGTTCTGTTCGTTGGATACCTGTAATTTGAGAATTAATCGAGGTTTATCGTTGAATGTTAAAACATGCCCTGCCGACGACGTGCTACTCTTGCAATGTAATTGGTCGGACTTTCGGGACATAGTCGTATCCCCAGCAGGGAACCAGTGATTGTATTTCGAATGAGTTCTCTCAAGAATGGCGTATTCTCATGTGTACGCCGTTAGATGTTAGCAAATAACAGCCAGAAAAACCGCTATCAATTTAAAAGGATGTTTGTGTTTTTGTACAAATAAGATAAAGCTACAGACGACAAGCTAACGATAGCCGTTCGGTTTTCCACAATCCGGCCAGATTAAAGAGACTCTGGTCCAACCAATCAGAAATGGCCAAAGTGTTAAACGTTATAATCCAACCTAAAACGACTGTATTTTTAAAATAACGTTTTCAGTGAGCAAGGCCAATGAATGCTTCAATTATCCTATCTAGTGTTTAGTTATTCCATTTGCCATGTTTACGACTACTACATATCATATTTTGCACATTTTTGCATCCTCCCTTTCACGATGTGCAGGAGCTGTCATCATTTTGGGATGGCTTCAGACACACTTCCCCATAACCATGGCTCCAAGGGCATCATGACATTTTACCCCACTGCTGAGGAATTTGCAAACTTCAGCCGCTATGTAGCATATATGGAGTCCCAAGGAGCACACAAGGCAGGCCTGGCCAAAGTATGTACTTGTATTTCACACACACTTTCCAACTTTGTGCAACAGTTGCAGGATTTGTAACTTTACTAATTACAAATTGCTGACATAATTGCAAACAGACAATGTGCAGCTAATAAATAGATAATGTTTTATAATAATAATAATAATAATAATTCTCCTCTCCCCTTCCAGGTGGTTCCACCAAAGGAATGGAAACCCAGGCAATCATATGATGACATAGACAATTTGGTTATTCCTGCACCCATTCAGCAGGTAGTGACAGGCCAATCGGGCCTTTTCACTCAATACAACATCCAGAAGAAATCAATGTTTGTCAAAGAGTTCCGCAAGATTGCAAACAGTGACAAGTAAGTTGAAAAATGTGATCAACTTTTTCCATTCTTCCATGCAGTTGTTTTAGAATTTGCGTTTGGTGCAGATTTACTTTAGTAGTAGGCCCTAAAATTTCTTCTCAAATCAAAATATAGATACTTTAATACGTAAGTCATTATACATGTAATGTATATCAAGCAAACACATATACGGATGAAGGCACCGACATATGCATATTTACCAGGACTAGTCATGTTGAAGTGGAGGTAACAGGTGGATATTTACTAGAAGTAGCAGCCGTAGTTGAACAAAAAACACACATACATCACCCCTGTGGTGAAACAGTAGCAGTGGAAAGTGGAAAGGCTTATACGACTACTGGAAATCTCTACATATGCTATAAATGGTACCATAGATCCCTGTGAATATCTCGGAAATGAATAAAGTATTTCTCTAAAAACACAAACAATGGACGCACCTGTAAGAAGTGCTAATAAATGCCAATTTTATACTCTAAACCCTATAATATGCTGTTCACAGTTATTAGACACATTTAAAATTCATTTGTACACATTAAGGAAGAATTACAGGCATACAGTATATGGTTATTGTACTTACACAACATCACATCTGAAGAATTATTGTTGTAACTGTATGTATTGTATTTAACTGATGGCGTACAGTAACAATAACCTAATTGGACGGTCTCTGGTTGGATATGGTGTGGTTTTCTCCGACCATTTGTAGATATTAATTAATTTTTCTACCTTTTTGCAGATTCTGTAGCCCTCACTATGATGATTTTGATGAACTGGAAAGGAAGTACTGGAAGAATGTGACATTTAATCCTCCTATATATGGGGCGGATGTCAGTGGGAGTTTATACAATCCTGTGAGTTTATATTTGAGTATATTTTCACCCCGGACCACCTATGTAATATTTGAACATTTATGTATGCAACACAAATTTCAATATCTTCTGTTTACCTTTACATTCTTGTTGCAGGAGGTCAAAGAGTGGAACATTTGTCATCTAAACACTATTTTGGACACGGTGGAATCTGATAGTGGCATCACGATTGAGGGCGTTAATACACCCTACTTGTATTTTGGCATGTGGAAGACCACCTTTGCATGGCACACAGAGGACATGGACCTATATAGTATCAACTACTTACACTTTGGAGAGCCCAAATCCTGGTAAAAAGAAAGTCACATCAAAAATTAAATTATACTGCAGGAATGCTGTAACAGTATTATAAAGCCCTCCGCTGTTCAAAGTTTGTTGAATAACTTCTATGGCTAAAAGACGCTTTTCCTGTGCAGCATCAGATTTCCAAGACTGATGTCTGTGATCTCACTATGAATAACACCACCTTTAATGTCTGCAGGTACTGTGTCCCTCCAGAGCATGGGAGAAGATTTGAGCGTCTGGCTCAAGGTATGAGCGCAGCAAAATAATTATCTATAGATATTTATAGTAGATTGAATCTGTTATAAGTGATCAAGCATCTATCTGTTGCAGGTTTCTTCCCTGGTAGCGCTCAAACTTGTGAAGCCTTTTTGAGGCACAAGATGACCCTGATATCCCCTTCCATACTGAAGAAATATGGCATTCCATTTGAAAAGGTATTCACAGGGTTTTTTGTGCTAATTTTACCTGATTATTCCTTGGAGTTATAGCATTTATTACTTGTTTCCTCTCCTGTTAGATTACTCAAGATGCTGGCGAGTTCATGATTACCTTTCCCTATGCCTACCATGCTGGCTTCAACCATGGTTTCAACTGTGCAGAATCCACCAACTTTGCTACTGAGCGATGGATAGAGTATGGCAAGCAAGCGGTTTTGGTGAGAATTCCAAAATCAAGAGTGTTTCTTGATAAGAGTAAACCTAACTTTAACAAGAATGGCCATATTATTAGTTATCCATTTTTGTTTAGCGGAAACCCTACAACCCTAAATTGCATCATAATCATTCCAATTATCTTCTTTCCCAAATTAGTGCTCATGCCGGAAGGACATGGTAAAGATTTCCATGGGCGTGTTCGTCAAGAAATTCCAGCCAGATCGCTATGAACAGTGGCTAGCTGGGCGAGATACGGCGGCCATTGACCACTCACGGCCCACCCCAGAGGCTAAGGAGTTCTTGGGTGACTCCTTTAATTTTACCAGTAATGGTAGCAGTTGCTCCATGGAGAGTGGCCAGGATGATGAAGTCCGGAAGAGGTATGTCACATGCCGTGAATGTGCTCTTGAACAGATCTCAATATTGTTATAGACATGGTATGCTGTGTATTCCACATACAAACACTCCTCATCAACATTTGTACAATTACATTTTATGTAACAATGTAGCTGCTTTCAAAACTAGTATATCAAGTGTTATATTGTTTTACAAAGTCACAGTTTACCGCGGTGTAATAAAAAGCAGTTTCTCCCGTTGGCTCCTCTGCTGTGGCCGAGTGAGAGAGGCAGGCTGCCCCAGTGTCTGAGGAGGAGGGGCCACGTACTCGGACAGGGGACACACAGAAACGAAGCGTCAGGACGCCCACG
The DNA here is from genome assembly GCF_037039965.1 of Doryrhamphus excisus. Lineage (NCBI taxonomy): Eukaryota > Metazoa > Chordata > Actinopteri > Syngnathiformes > Syngnathidae > Doryrhamphus > Doryrhamphus excisus. Next base: position 21,366,625 of record NC_136362.1, read on the forward strand.
CAGCAAAAAAAGTTCATATATTGGTTACATATTCACCGATGTTGATTAATCAGTGATACGTTATAATCGGGCCTCCAATAAAACGTCTCTAAAATGTAATAACTATTTTTAACAATGCGCTTTCTTTGATTCAAAGTGTAGACTTTGAGCATTAGTTTAAGCGGTTTTGCAAAATATGGCATTTACCATTTAAGGATTACGGTTACAGGTTTATTATATATAAATGATCCTCATTTAATTTTCAGTGGCTTGACAGAGATAATTGTAAATATATACACCATGATTAATACTAAGAAGTTGATGGTGTCCCAGGGGCATCTCAAGAACATGTTAGATCGTGTTTCTCTGTTAACCGTGGCTCACCAGGGTTGACATCACTCATGCAGCCCCAAGACTATGAAGATAACTCCACCGCTCTTGACTGTAGGAAAGACACCATTTCTGGGGAACTCACTTGACTATAATGGCTGTGTGCTACAGTGTGTTAAGTATACTTCCTAAATGTCTTCATTTGAATCATCTTCAGCCCCCCTCAGAGAATTGAGACCAAGAGACACCGGGTGTGTCTGGAGCTACCCGAGGAGGTTCTTCCCGAAGATGAAGATGAAAACGGGGAAATGACACTGTATGCAAAGCGCCCCAGGCTAAATCTTTTACCACCACGTATTGTGCCACAAGATGGAAAGAGAAATAAAGGTATTATCACTACATAGGGTTTACATAGGTTACATAGGTCTTTAAAACATCTTCTTTTCAACTTTGACTGATTTAAAACCAATTCCACTGATTTTTTATGGACAGGCCCCCCGAAGTTGGTGGTCACACCGACCAAGCTTACTTTGATGGACCCGTTTCACAGAAGCACAAGTGATGCAAGCCGCCCGCCTCACTACGCCAAGACTCGTGCGCCTGCATTCTCTTCCCAGTCTCATAATGGTCGTCTGTCACCTGCCGCGGGACAGCCTGTCCGTAAAATGGGTGTAGCCAGCTTGCTCTTCCATCGGACAGTCACCCAAAAAGACATCCTGCAAGTGCACAGCTACCCTCGGGAAAAACAGCAGCTTCCCACTCAGCTGCAGGTGCACAGCTACGCCAAAGAGCATCAGCCCAGTCTTCTCCAGCTCGGAGGCACCACACTGTCGCCCTTGCAAGCTCCATCTTCATCGCAGGCATCAGGCAGTGGAAATATGGAACCCAGGCCAGAATTTAGGATGTTTCTCACCAGTGAAACTGAACAGTCTGTGGAAAAAGACAAAGATGAGGACAAACTCAGTGTTTCAGTGACCGTTGATGTTCAGGATGCAGTTGTGAAAGCCAAGGATGAGCCTGGCTGCATGACACCATCCACTCAGATCAACAAAATGGAGCCCCTCACAAACCAAAATAAAGAAAAGGTATGTATATTTATTTTATTCTTCCTGGCACATCATTTACCACAATGGCATGCATACACTTTTTCCCTTTGCTGCTTGCATGGCAAACAAACTAAAACAGCTTTAAGTAATTTACCAGTCTTGATTCTTAACATTATAGATTATGGTGGCTCTGTACTGGCTATATACTGTTCTGGCAGGTTTATCCCTCAAGAATAGCATAATAACTGTTTGACTTGCATTACATGGGAAGACACATTAGATGATTGCCAAAATTGTTGAAACGTTCAAATGTAAACATCCTGTTCCAAACAACAATATAGCCAATGCCCTTTTTTGGATAGTGCCATTGTCGTCTTGAAAGAGCCAATGCAAGTCAAAGCAAGAGCTCAGATTTATTATGGAAGTACTTGTAGGTGGATCTAAAACATAGATTTTTAAATAATCCATTCAGTTATTTGCTATTTTACAGACTCTATAACATGTCTCTAGGGTCCAATGGAGTTATGCAGGGTTTTTTCCAAGAAATGTACAGTCTTGTACAGTATTTTGTTTTACCACCAGGTGTCAGAAGAACAGTCCTACTGCATGTCATTAATCACCAAGCAACAGCAGGAAGGCCAACTCCGGAAACTTCCCCGCCATCACCCTCTATTCAGAGAGGTATACAGCGAGGATGGTAAGCACAACTTCATGGTTTTGATTATTATTATTATTATTTAAACTCTAGGTTTTCTGCATGATCATAAATTAGTATTTTTATGTTTTATCCTTTTTTTTCAATGTTCCCTTTGCCACACCACGTCTCTGTTGTCTTTGGTCCTGTAGAGCTATATACAGAAGAGGAAGTAGAACAAGAGGAGAAGGAGGAGTGGGCAAAGCCGCTGAAGCAACTGTGGCAGTGTCGGCCTTTAAACCACCAGGTGGAGTGGGAGTACAACAAGAGAATGGGCGAGCAGGCTCCGTATTGCTCCATATGCCTGCTCTTCCACACCTACCATCGGGTGAGAACTACCACACATTTATCTTTCATGGCTGTCTCTTGTCATAGGCCACTCAGTTAACCTTAACCATGTAACACTTTATATTAAGGAGCTTGTAATAAGCATTATTAAGTAGTAATGCAAGGTATTAACATTTGCTGATATTAACATGATCAAGGTTAGATAAAATACATTGTATCAATAATAATTCAACATGTATTATTGATTTATTACATATTATGTCATAATCCTAATGAGATTCCCACAGCATTTTTAACAAAGTCCACAATATTTTTTTAATTTATCCTAATACAGCACTGTTCCCACGTTAGATCTAGTAGCTGCAGAGCAGCATGTCAATAAGTACATAATACCAGGATTTACTAGCCTTCAGAAGGCATTATTACCTACCTGAGCACTATTGTCAATAAATATCTCACAAATGCATTCATTAAATTATGCAAATTTTTCGGCCCTTTGTAGTGAGTTGTACACTCCTTTAAGAGCAGCTACACATGATAACCAGCACACAAAGCTTTGTAGTTCTTCCAGAATCTGCACTTATTCAGCTGTATTTCTTTGGTCTGTTTTAATGTATTTCACCCACGGCAAGCGCTTTTGCTCCATGACTGACATAAAACTAACACAGTTAGGAACCTCTTTTAGGAAACTCTTCCACACGACCAAGTAATGTTGGAAAGGCGTCAGCATGGTCGGTTAGTTAGTTAGTAGCTGCATAGGGGCAAATGTTCTTGAAACAGTCCAGTGTGAAATGCTGTTGACAGATTAAAATGCATTTCCTTTGCTGGTAGGGAATCAGGAACTCCGACCACTTGTGCCTGATGGTGGCGTCGTTAGGAATTGTATACAAATGTGACTTTCCCATACGAGCCATTGCTAGCGAGTTAACAGCGGAGCAGAGCATGGGGGAGGGCAAAGAGCTTATTTGGCTTATAGCCATGCCCATATAAGGAAGTCTTATAAGGAAGGGGCAGTTTTACCACGCCATTTGAAACCGAGCCTTTTGAGCCAACTCAAACTTCTTTCAGGGCTCACTGTCCAAATGCGCACACCTCATTATCTGAAACTTTGGCATTGTTTAACACGAGAATACAACCTTCTAACTACATTTATAGGTCAGAAAAGTGGGAAAAGCATAATAGGTCCCCTTTAATAAATCCTTTAGGGGCTTATTAATGCAGATAAACATTGAATATTTAATTATATTCATATAATTAGAGGTTTATTAACTTTAATTACTGCTTATTAAAGGTTATTACAAGCAGTGTTACTGTCCAAGTATTTTGTATGCCACCACAGTCATGTTATGTTCTGTTTTGCTATATGTACTATAGTCAAACCGCAACAGACATGCATTTATTCAGACAAACATGAATCAATAAAGTATTGATCACAAAAACGTGTGCAAGATCGACAATCAAAATTGCTTACCAAACTTCACTCATAACAGCAAGCAGGCCTCTAAAGCTCCCAGTGGACATACTGTACAGGCATACAGATGCGTTCGCATACACCCAGCATCCATCGCATTTAAATGAAAAGTTAAATTCTTTCATATTGCAAGAAATGACATTCCGATCATACTTGGGTGAAATGCAACATATAACTTCAATAAATGATTTTCTTTTAGTCTGAGGCCAGCCATGGGAGTTCCAGTGTGACATTGGTGAACCGCCAGGGGTGCCAGTGGTCCAAACCGCTCATTCCTGAAATGTGTTTTAACACCCATACCAACAAGGCCAGTGATAGCGGAGAGGGCCAACTCTCCAACCCTCATATCAAAGAGGACGGCACCAGCCGGCTGGTCAGCTGTTCTCGGTGCTGCGTCCGTGTGCATACCAGTAAGCTTTTTTTATTCACATACTTTTTGTCACTTGCTTAATTACCCTCCATGACACTTGGTTAATAATGAAAATGCTATTCCATAAATGTAGTGCAGGTAAAGATACAAGTTTAATCGCCTAGTTGGGCCAAGAGCCTTGATGCAGAGGATTAAAAACTGTAGCAAAATCCATAAAAAATATGTATATTTGAGTGTTCCTGTCTCTTCCTGTTCAGGTTGCTATGGTGTTAGGGAAGAAGTGGAACAGGATGACTGGTTGTGTGCTCGCTGCAAAGCCGATGCTACTTCTGAGGTTTGTGTCCTGGGCTTTCAATTATTCATACATTTTTGTAGGTTGACAGGCTGCTCTAAAACGCAGCAAGGTTGTTGTGTCCCTACTTATAAAATACTGTACTGGGTGGACGAGCCACTAAACCCAGCGTTGCCATTGAGAGCTGCTGCACAACACATTTGAGATGGCTTTTTATTTTTGTGTTCTTTAAAAATCTTGCATGTGTTGTGAGTGCATGCTGTTCCTCTGGTAAAAAATACACAAAAATTTAACAACAACGCAGTGGGCAGTAAAGGCGCAAACACTGCTGCCCTCACATGCACCCCGGTAAAATGTTGCCTGCCATTAGGTTTTAAAAAACAGCATAAACGCATTTTAGTATTTTTAACTTTTTCTCACTTTCAAATAAACTTGGCTTTCTGCCTCCCTTTTTGACACACTGGGAGGGCTCCCTTCCTTTGTGTGTTATTGATTGTCAAAACATTGTTCCTCAATTTGTTTGTGTGCGTTATCTTATCTGTCTGCATTCCCATCAGTCTTTTGTAGAACAATCTGGGAATATTGCCCAGTGTTTGGCCACTTTGCATTCATTGTGAGTCTCATGTATAGTTAAATGCGCTCAATGGAAGGGATGTTTTGCTTTGTAATTGCAGTTTATCGATGTTGTGGTATTTCTGTGGTCGATTTATGGTTTTCAATTCCAGTTATTAAACATTTTGTTTCTTGATTCAGGATTGTTGTCTGTGTTCTCTCAGAGGTGGAGCTCTGCAGAGAGCCAACAATGACAAGTAAGTCATCTTGTTTTGTTGCAGCCACATTTCCTCTTCATGAACTTTTTTCCCCACTTGGACATAAAAAGACTATTCAGCTCTTCAGATATATTAAAATAAGCAATGACTGCAAACCAGCAGAGATGCTGATTCAGCCTCAAGTCGTTTACTGACTAAAAAATCCACCACACCACACATCAGCTAGGCGAGCTTCAACGCCTTTTGGCTATTTCATCTGCTGTTTGAATATTATATGGGCAACATTACAATGGATTGACTAAGGAATATAGTCAATGCTGGAATGATCAAGGACTGAAAGTTGGAGAATATCTGAATTGACTGTTTTCAAGGCAAAGTGATAAAGTCAAGGCAAGAATGCAAAGCAATGTAGCCTCTTGTCATTGCCTGTGCTAATGCCTACTAAAATGAATGGAAATTCCTAATTGAAGGCTATAAGCCTTCTCATATCTTTGTCAGGTTGCTACACATTTGTGTGTTAAGGTACTTTATAAAGGTACAATGTCTTTATTTTGTTTTTTTATGCTAACTTTGATTTCATGGTATACATGTACCTTTACACTAGGGCTTCTCAATGGTCTCAACTTAGGACCTATGTTTTCCAATGGTCACCAAGGGGCAAACCCATTTTTTACTTGTTACCCGGCAACAAGCTGTAAAAACTGTTCAGTGGGACCAATCACAGCAGAGTGGGCGTGTCCGGCGGCGCGCCGTGGGTGGACTAAATTGCAGTTTTAGAAATCCAAGAAAAAATCTAAGGAAATACAGCTGGAATACTGTAGGTGTAGATGGTGGAAGCTCTAGAAAGATTTCTGTCCGGGTTATCATGTGTAGCTGCTCTTTAGGAGTCCACAACTCAATACAAAGGGTCGAAAATGAGCATAGCAGGTCCGGTTTAACTTTGACACAATGCAATTATTTTTGAAGCACCATTCAAGCCTCAAGTTTTGGCCTTTTTTGCTAGCACTGTGTTTTCTTTGGAGGCAGATTAGCAGTGTAAATTTTCCACTACAGTCATGGATTTTTAAAATGGATGTAACTTGTTTTCCTAATCTTTATACCGTAGACTGAAGTGGGAGGATGGGTTTGGTTTTTGTTTTTTTTGTTGCACAATATTGTTTCCTGGACTTGGTACTATTTGTCTAGAGTCAACTTGGTGTTTGTCTGTCTGACAGGTGGGTTCATGTGCTGTGTGCCATCACTGTACTAGAAGCTCACTTTGTCAACATCACTGAGCGGAGTCCTATTGATCTCTCTGCAATCCCACTGCCACGATTCAAACTGGTAAGACGGCTAACACTTCCTATCCGTGATGCACACACATCACAAATAATGTCCCTTCCTTTTGCACGTTTCCAAGAATGAAATCCATGTGAACCCTGACAGTGTGGTAATGGCATCTTTTTGACACATTAAAGTGAAAATGCCTTCCTCACGCACTTGTACTTCTTATTTTAGTCTTTTTATTTTTGTTATGCTGGCGCCATTTTATAGATGAATCATGAAGCAAATAATTTGACAGAATGATTCAGGGCTTTGGCCTCAATGGTTGGCCTTCTTTCCATTGTCAGTGCTTTTCATCTCAGTGGGGCCTGAGTCAGTCAATGTGCTTCTATATAAGTGCACATGATGTCAGAGATTTTACTGAAAAGGATGTGTGCCTGCGTCTAATACCGTTTTATTTATCTTCCTCCTACTTGTTTCCTTCCTCCTCCTCCTTTCCTTCCCCCCTGCACTACTGTGACTTTACACCACTGCTTCAAACCTTTTGACACCCCCACGTGGTTTGGATCTTTTGTCTTTGGCAGAAGTGTGTTTTCTGCAGGAAGCGGATGAAGAGGGAGGTGAGGGGCTGCTGTGTTCAGTGCTCCCACGGACGCTGCTCCACTGCATTCCACCCCACTTGCGCTCAGGCCGCCGGCGTCCTTATGCACCCGGATGACTGGCCTTTCATTGTCTACATCACCTGTCAGAGGCACAAAGCACCCCCTATAGTTGAGGTAACGCTCCAGAATGACAATAAACAAATATATTGAGTTTCAGTTGCAGAGATACGTGCTTTTCATTGGAGGTGTAGCGCTGCAGCGAGTCATTGTTTTTATAATATAAATATAATATAATAACATGCAATCATGCTAGCAGACCAATTTCAGAGGCAGACTGCAGACGTAATGACTTCAGTTATTACGGTTACCTGGCGGCAAATGCGGTGACATCCAATGAAATTCTTTACTGATGGGAAAGTTGCAGATCTGCAGAGACCTTGAGAGACCTTTTATTTTTTAAAGAGACACTTATTCAATTATTATTATAATTTTTATTTTATTTTTTTTAAACTCAATGTAAGTGCCAGATGAATTGTGTTTCATTATTACATTTGATGTTCATATGAGCTAGTCTGATGCAATTCAAGGCAAAATGAGGTAGCAGAAAGTTAGGTTATTTGTTGGTTATTTCCAGACATATTTAATTAGTTTTTCCTGCCTCATACACTGGATAACAAAGAGAGTCTTTGTCCTAAGGCACATAAGTTTGTCTAAAGTGGAAAATCTATAATTAGCTTGTTTCTTAGTTTTGTGCACTGGAGTATTAAGCCGTACAAAGCAGTGAGAATTCAAATGCTGGCTTCACAGCCTGCATAGCACCATAGGGGTCCTTTCTAGTGCCAGTTTCAATTCTTAATTGGGGACCGACATCTGTCACTACACTGAAACGTGAAAAAAACAAAGTCTACATGTGGTGAATGCAAATTCGGTTTCTGTCAAGGTGTTCTCCATGTGAAAGTAAACCGTGTGCTGATAAGTTTCAACTTCATTCATTTTCTACCGCTTATGCTGAAACCTATCCCAGCTGTCTTGGGGCGAGAGGCGGGGTACACCCTGGACTGGTCGCCAGCCAATCACAGGGCACATATAGACACACAACCATTCACACTCACATTTTGGAGTCGCATGCAAACTCCACACAGAGATGGCCAAGGGTGGAATTGAACTCCTGTCTCCTAGCTGTGAGGCCTGCGTGTTGACCACTTGTCCCGCCATGCAGCGTCCAAGTTTCAACTTATTTTCCACAATAATCCCTTTTATTGCCTTGAAGCATAGAGAATGGAGACATGAATAAGTTATCGATTTATGATGTACAGTCTAACCGAGATGAAACCATAGTCTTTAACAGTGTTCTTGTGGTCCACAGCGTAATAAGGACTCCATGCGAGAGCTGACAGTGAGGCAGAGGGTGATCTGCAAATACAGAAATGGTCGGTACTACCACAGCGAGGTAGTAGAGTTGACCACTGCCACCTTCTATGAGGTCGTGTTCGACGATGGCTCTTACAGCGACAACCTACTTCCAGAGGACATAGAGGTCAGTTACTTATCAGACATCATTCTTCTGTATCAGGTGTCCCATACTTGAAGTCCGGGCTGACTCTAATTTGCTGTGTTTCTCCAGAACCGGGACTGTATTCGTCTGGGGCCACCTGCAGAGGGGGCTGCCGTGTCAGTGCGGTGGACGGATGGGTTGGTGTATGGGGCCAAGTTCGTGGCGTCCCACTCCATCCCAATGTACTTGGTAGGTCCTTTTGTCTCACCATCCCTCCCCATCTCAATTATACTGTTCAGTTCAGCTTGACACGGTACGTTTGGAAAAGTAAACCCTCACATGGCTTGGGTCTCTAGCCCAAGGTGTGTCCGATAGCTGCATCCCCTGTGTAAATAGTTTGACATCATACCAGCATGACCCTGTGTCAACATGACATGGCTCAGTGTTTGCCCATTTAAACCAGCAGCAAACAGTATCCCAACATGGTGCCCTGTTCAGCAAAACTGGCACATCAGAGCTGTAACAGTAGACCTGTATGGCTTTGATTCCCCATTCCCAGTCGGAGCTGTTCACACACACACACACACCCAACATTGACTTTTGTGGGTGGTGTGAAGATGACTTTTAAAATGAGTTGACAAACCAGCTGGACTTCAGCTCAATTATCATCTAAATAATTAACAAGAAGTGTGTTTTGCTTATTCGTTGGCTTTTCAGACAACCCCAGGCTTCTCCAAAGGCTGCTTAAAAAAATAAAGAAAGCAAATTTAGTTTTGATGATAGTGTTGTCCCTAATTGGTTCCCTACCCGACCACAATAAATAAATTGCCGTGAAGGAGGCTTCCTTATACAGTTAGGTCCATATATATTTGGACACTGACACAAGTTTTTTTTTACCCTTTTACTAAAACATACTCAAATGATATATGATATATATGATATATGTGATATAATGGACATGGACATAAAGTGCAGACTCTCAGCTTTTATTTCATCAGCATTCAAATTGAATGTAGGGTTTAGGAGTTTCAGCTCTTTAACATCGGCCACCCTCTTTTTGAAGAGACCAAAAGTAATTGGACATTTGACCAAAAGGCTATTTCATGGGCAGGTTTGGGCAATTCATTCTTTATAGCAATATAAATTAAGCAGATATAAGGCCTGGAATTGATCTGAGGTGTGGTGTTTGCATTCAGAAGATTTTGCTCTGACACAAGTGCGGTCAAAGGAGCTTTCCATGCAGGTGAACCAAGCCATCCTTAGACTGTGAGAAGAGAAAAAACCCATCCGAAAAATGGCTACAACATTTGGAGTGACAAAATGTACAGTTTGGTACATCCTGAGAAAGAAAGCAGGCACTGGTCACCTCAGCAACGGAAAAAGACCTGGATGTCCACGGAAGACAATGCTGGTAGATGCTGGCAGAATCATTTCCATGGTGAAGACAAACCCCTTCACAACAGCCAAGTGACGTGAACACCACTCTCCAGGAGGTAGGCGTATCAATACCCAAGTCTACCATAAAGAGAAGACTGCACTAGTAAATACAGAAGGTTCACTGCAAGGTACAGACCACTCATAAGTCTGAAGAATAGAAAGGGTAAATTGGACTTTGCTGAGAAAGATTTTAAAAAGCCAGAATGTTTCTGGAAGAACATTCTTTGTGGACAGATGATACCAAGATCAACCTCTGCCAGAATGATGGCAAGAAAAAAGTATGGTGAAAGCTTGGAACAGCTCATGATCCAAAGCACACTACATCCTGGGTAAAACACAGGGGAGGCAGTGTGATGGCTTGGGCCTGCATGGCTGCCAGTGGCACTGGGTCACTGGTGTTTATTGATAATGTGACACAGGACATTCTACCTGCTCAGAACCAGTCAAATTCAGCCAAATTGATTGGGTGGGGTTCATAATACAGATGGACAATGACCCTAAACATACAGCAAAAGCAACCCAGGAGTTTATTAAAGCAAAGTAGTGGTATATTCCTGAATGGCCAGGTCAGTCACCTGATCTCAACACAATTGAGCATGCATTTCACTCGTTAAAGACTAAACTTAGGACAGAAAGGCCCACAAACAAACAGCAAATGAAAGCTGCTGCAGTCCAGGCCTAGCAGAACATTGGAATGGAGGAAATCCAGCATCTGGTGATGTCCATGAGTTCAACGCTTCAAGAAGTCATTGCCAGCAAAGGGTTTTCAACCAAGTATTAGGAATGAACATTTAGTTTTCAGTTATTTAATTTGTCCAATTACTTTTGAGCCCCTGAAATGAAGGGATTGTGTTTAAAAACTGCTTTAATCCCTGGCATTTTTATGTAATCTTTTTGTTCAACCCACTAAATTAAAGCTGAAAGTCTGCACTTGAACTACATCTGAACTGTGTCATTTCAAATACATTGTGGTAGTGTACAGTACCACAATTAGAAAAACTTTGTCTGTCCAAATATTTATGGACCTAACTGTATACAAATGGAATATTTTTGTTGTTACGGCATAGAAAAAAATGTTTTTGACCTCCCAAATTTGGTTTTAGAGTCATGTAGACATGAAATAACACCCCTATAGTCAACTTTACATTTGTATTACCCAATATAGTAGATGTACTCTGAGAAAATGGGACAAATTAGACATAAAATCGATAACCGATGCACACTTTAGCAGTCCTGGAAGAGTAAACAAGCCAAAACTCCTGCTCATGTCTGTCACAGTAAATGTGTTCCCTACGGGACCCTCGTAGCGGACACACGTGTGGAGGCCAGGAGGTTCAGACTTGAGTTATAGTCTTTTATACTAGTCAGGTTGTCCAACAAAAGTCGGTGTTATGATGATTATCGTGTTATTATTGTGCCTGTTTTTAGATCATTTAAACTTGCAATAAATGCCTGTTCTGGTAATCATATCTGGTGCTTGTTTCACCAAACCATTACTGACACCTTGTGGCCCATGTAGAATACTACATTAACAATTAAGATGGTCCTTCTGCCTTGTACTTTTGTATTGTATTTTAGTTCATTTGAAACATTTTTTTTCATTTTTATAGGCTTTATTTAGGAAACGCAGTGTAGCAAGGGGGTAACTCCTCTTTATACAGTAGTGGAAGGAAGGCAACAGTTTGAACTTTGATCAATAAAGTCATTCACTTGACAAATGGTTTTGAAATTAGAAGAACGTCAACATAGAACCGGTTATGTTCATCTGCATGCTGCACACATGTGTACATGTTTGTTTATTCGCATGTTTGTCTGCCTGACTCCAGGTGGAATTTGAAGATGGGTCTCAAATTTCCGTCAAGCGAGAAGACATGTACACGTTAGATGAAGATCTTCCCAAACGGGTCAAGTCCCGAATGGTACGTCCCACACTTGAAGGTGGATGGTCTGATATCACATACAGACTGAACATGTGCTTTTCCTTCCCCCAGTCGGTGGCGTCGGACATGCGCTTCGAGCTCTTCGCTCAGAGTGACGTCAAACAGAACTCCAAACGACAACGGGTCATCAACTCCCGATACAGAGAGGACTACAACATGGAGCCCGTCATTTATCGGGCCATCATGGAGTGATGTTCGTTTCTCTTCACAGTGCATTTCCTGGTCTGGCTACTGCTGATTACGAGGCGAGCACCCACCCTCACCCCCACCCTACACACACTCCCCTCCTTTAGCGTCCATGGCCTCTCTGGCTTCTATTTAAAAACTTCGGCTGGGACTTCCAATGACTTTGGTGTGCATTGAGTACAACTCTTTCCTATCATGCTCTCTAGATTGTGGTTTCCTTATGATGAATAATTTATTTCCATTTTTTCGAGGAAGAAGCCATCAGCCGGTAATTAAGTAGGTCAAAATTTGCACTACTTACTGAGGCAACAAGAAGGTTTTTCTCCTCCTCATATGTCAGCTATGTGCAGCTTAACAGACATGTTCTCATTTAGTGATTTTCCTTTCATTTGGGTGACTTTTTAACAAGAGCGACATGGACGTTAACTAGGGTGTTGGAACTGTGCTTAATCAGCCGTGGACTTCAATAACCTTTTCGCTTAAGGTGGCTGCCCCATCAAGTTGCTTGTCCAAAGAAATTAAAAGTTACACTTGGAGAATGTCAAGAAGGCTGACATTTTCCTCCCCATCATCAGTCGTCATGTGTTCATCTACATCTCAACAGTCCAAATAGAAGAATTGTATTCCCGATGGAGAGAATCAAGCCTTACATCCCCACGTTTACCCCCGAAAGCATCACATTTATTTTGACTATGATAAGAAACCTCTTATTTGATGCAGGTGGATTGACTTTGAGGGGGAAATAACTACTTTGAACTTTTCACAAATCTGTAGAAAACCTCAGATGTATTTATATTTATTAAATTAGAAGGTTTTCAGACATTGTTGTAGTTTTCAAGCGTTCCTCTGCTTTGAATTGGGTGATGTGAATCTGATGGAGCGAAAAGCACTTACTCTCAACATGGCTGCCAAAGAGCTGAGTTTCTCTCGTGATTATTTGTACTTTTTGTCTGGTGACCGCTAGCGACGTAGATCCTAGTCGACAGTTGTACTTCAGATATAGTGAGGATGGCGAGCTAGTGATGTCATGGCTATTGTTGGTTACAGTTTGATGCAAGGCACCATTAAGCGTGTGTACACACACCCTTTGTAAACCTCAACTCAGTAAAGTTTGGGATAAGAAAAACAACAACCTTGTATGTCTGTGTGATTGATAACTTCTATATTACAATATAGCGGGTGACAGCAGATTTTTTATTTTGTTGACTGTGCAAAAGCAGGCTGAGACTTGAAAGCGAAAGGAAGAATTTCTTTTGATGAATGACCGTCAGCATTTTTTAAAATTTTTATGATTATAATTTTTTTTTACACCTAAATGACCTTTGACTTGACAGATTTATAACTTTATGCTATGATGGAGTCACTCAACAAAATACCAATGGATGGTCCTCAGACCGGAGAGTGTGTTCCAATGACGGGGGTGACCACTCTCCTCAGCCTGCTTGGCAAAGTCTATTCCAGAATGTTGGAGATTAGGGTACGAGTGTTAGTCGAACCTTGGCTACAGGAGGTGCAATGTGGTTTTCGTCCTGGTTATGGGACACTACACTCTTGCAAGGGTACTTGAGGGTTTCTGTGCGGGTGCTCTGGGAGTATGGAATTGGCAGCATGCTACTATGTGCCATTCGGTCCTTGTACAACTGGAGCAGGACCCTGGTTCGCATTGCTAACAGTAAGTCGAGCATGCGGCCACTGATTCTGTTCATAAATTTTATAGACAGAATTTCTAGACAATGTGGTCCTGATGGTCTCATCAGGCTGCGACCTTCGGCGTTTGCTGCTGCTCCTTCACACTGAGGGAATCCGATTGAGGTGACTCCAGCATCAGGGGGCCCTGTGGCAGACCTATAGGACATGCTGATATTCAGACCAAAAAATTAGTCAATCCTATGAAAAAACACTAAATTACAGCTGTTCCTTTCTGCTCTTGTAGCTTAAAAGATAGTGAAATTTACACTTTACAAAGGCAGTTTGGCTTCAGGTAATGATTAATGTGAGTTCAAATAATTATGTGGACATTGGGAGAAGCGACGGAAAAAGATTGCGAAAACAAATGATACATCATCACACATGGTAACACACATTGTAAACATTACCCCTGTGATGAAGCATACACTCAATCAAAAAATATTTCTTTTGCACTCTGACTGGTAGTGTTTCTCCGTCCTTGTAAAGTCAGCCATGAGTGAAAAAAAGTTCTCCCATTCTGTGTGGAAGTGGTAAGTTTTTGGCTTCTTAACTTTCCAAGACATGAATTTGAGGCTAACTGGTTAGCTGAAGGCCATCTGGAGTCCCTGCAGCATATAGTTGTGCAATATATGGTATGTTTATTTGTTTCAGACATATGTAACAAGTTACATGAAAATATTCCATTTATTTGCATTGAATCCTACACAGTCGGTCCTCGTCCACGATATAGGATTAAGTGTTCATAAACTGATTATTTTTGTAGTTACACCATAGAAAACCTGTTTACGACTTTCTAATTGCGTTTCTTTTAAACATTATGAGAGCCCTGTAGACATGAAATAACACCCATTCAGTCACCTTTATATTCCCATTATTCTTTGCTGCCAACACATTGATCAACTCTTACGCTGCAGGGACTCCAGACAACCGCTAGCTAGCAAGCTAGTGAGTTAGCAAAAACTAACTTAAGAAGCCAAAACCCTACCACTTCCACACAAAATTGGAGGAAATGGGACACTCCAGACATAAAGGCTTACTTTGCTTGATACTAATACTATTACCTACGAATACAATTTTTTCCTCTTAATATTTTTACTTTATTCGCATGAAATTACAGCAGTTTTTTTTAAACATTTCTGCAGATTTGTTTAATTTTCCAACTTTTTCAGCTTTGTTCTTATAAATGATTATGTCTGGGAACATTTCAGTTTTCCGACTGGTGTAGGTGCACCTAAAAATGTATTTCATCATCAGCAAATATTTGTACCATTCCTTTGTTGTAAACTGTTTTGTTGGAACACCGGAGCGCCTTTTTAAAAATCAGACATCATGAACCCTGTCGTAACCCGAGCTGTGTAACTTGACCGCCATGTGACTGGTCTGAGGCAGCCGCAGACACAAAGCCAGCGTAGACCGAGAGATGCACCCGGGGGAGACACACCTGTGTTGTCCTGGACGGGGCTGACGGCTTGTGTAAGCACAATAGGGGCGTATTGTCGCTACAACCGAGAGGACCGTTTCATGCGAGCATCTTCCCTTGGCAAGGCCAGTTAGACAGGTTAGACCAAACAAAGCTCAGCTGAGTGTGTCCAGTACTAATAAAAATCACTTGTATTCCTGATGGTACACTGCATACAGGACTGGACCCGGACATACAAAGTCCTGTCTGCTGGACTGAAAGCACCGCTTTGTGCAGACAAAATGCTTCAGATGTGCTTCCTCTCTATTGTGCTCTGTTACATATAGGATACATCGGCGGCCTGCACAATCAAGATCCTTATTTCCATATTCAAAGTAACAATACCTGACTGCCTTTCCATACATTTTATCCACTCACTCCTTCAAATGCAGAGCTGGCGGTCTTACCAAGAGAGATGGATCGGATCCCAGGCACAGTACAAACTTGTCACAACCCGCCTGCTGCTTTGGGCCTGCTTTACAGCCCCCCAACACACACATACCATCACCTCACACATCATATAGAGCATGTGCACCACATCAGCTGCTGCACACTGCAAAGAAACGGCTCTAGAAGTTCACATAAACACAAAAACAGGAAGTCTTGGGGTCTAGCGTATACAGTAAGCACAAATGTGAAAGTGCTGGAGTGTTGTAACTTTACACTGAAAAACGTACTAATGCAAGGGACACTTTCATATATACTCTGTGTATATAGGTTTTATATATTCAAGAAAAAAACTGCATCTCAGATCTGTAATAAATGTATATTATTAGTAGCTCTTAATAACTAGTAATTACTCTTTTTGTTTTCTTCACAAATATTTCAATTTTCAACTTTTTTCTTGTAATATTATGACTTAATTCCCATAATATTGACTTAATACCATAAAATAACTTTTTGCCCAACCTAATGTTATTTCTCATCATATTATGACCTACATTTTTTTATTTAATATTTCAACTGTTACTAAAGTATTTTCCCTCATATTTACCAACCTAATGTTATTTATTTCTCATCATATTATGACTTACATTTTTTTTAAATTTAATATTTCAACTGTTACTAAAATATTTTCCCTCATATTTACCAACCTAATGTTATTTATTTCTCATCATATTATGACTTACATTTTTTTATTTAATATTTCAACTGCTACTAAAATATTTTCCCTCATGTTTTTTTTCCTCATGAGAATATAAAGTTTTCTCTTCATATTTTGACTTAATTCTCATAAAAGGTTTGTTTTCCAACTACTTCAACTTTATTCTTACAAATGTTCTTCTCTTAATTATGACTGTATTGCCTTTTAATATTTTTACTTTATTCCAGCAGCAGAAATCGGAAGGTTGGTGGTTGGATCCCCCCGATCGTTGTTGCTATGTCCCTGGGGAAGACACTTCACCCACCTTCCCTCCACTGCCGCCCACACGGGTGTATGAATGTCTAAGACGTAGCCAGTAAATTTAGAGGGAAAAACAGACTTGTACATACTGTATATAAGCCACACCGGACTCTCGTCACTTGAAATGCATTATGGGATTTTATTGTATATTTCCCCCAGAGTAGCCCAGATTGCTCAGCAGGGTCTGGAGTTTGGCCCATAGCCCAGAGTGGCACGTGCACGCCTGCCATGTTTACCTGAGGACTGGAGCGTGTTGTGAAGTATTGTGCTGGAAGACACAGCCATCCCAAGGACAGCTGACATTGTAAGTGCAGTTACTGTTTCTATCGATGCTACTGTTGTTGACTGAAGTTGTGCCAAGGAAAGACGTTTCTCTAATGTTTCAAATCATCAAAATACTGCAAGTATTACATGATATCATTGGTGTACTTGTCTCTTCTCTTGTTAGAATGTACAGAAAAGGGAAGGAAATGTGTTCATGTTCCACTTAAAGAAAGTGGCTGAATTCCAAAAAGGTTCACTTTTCCATTACGCAACAGATAGCAACGTAAGCCTTAAGGCCCCCTCCCCCCCAAGCCTTGGCCTGACTTCACCACATGATGGGTCTGACCTTTAATCGTATGATCCATCCTGAGTCTGCAAGCATGTAATCTGTCTCTGGTCCACTGGCAAAAACACTGTATAGCAAACTGTGGTAATACTTTGCCTTGAGTGGCTCTTATGGGGGGAAGAGGATGAAAGGTCAGCAGACACGACCCAAATCTTTGACCTTAAGATTGCCGCTGCTGCTGATCTTTGCAGGTCATGGAAAGGATTAGGATTATGAAGTATTTTGCAAATGTCATGGTCATTGTTTGACCATTGGGCATTTTTTTCTGGATTCAAAACACTTTACTAGTACACAAATGTGTCTATTCAATAATGTTTCATTGTGGTGCACAACTTATAAAAGGCTCTTGACAATCCTGATTTCCATGCAACGTCATGATCTATGTAGGAAAACAACCACAAGAAATGATAATCATTTCATCTTCATTTGAGATTCTCATGTTGATGCCACAAAAATTGGATGATATCATTATGGATATCATTGTTCCCCATGGGCAAGTCATTTTTGTTTTTAATGTAGAGCCCTGAAAGTGTATCTTCAGTGACATGTTGCAGCCAAAGGCTTTGTAGGACTAGAGGAGGTTTGCCACCAGCTGCTTATAATTATCTACAGTCCCTTGTAGTTCCCAAGAAACTGTGTTGCAAAAGTAAATTTCTGCTACCGTTTATGATATTTCCCTACATACATGCATTTTGTCCACTTTCTGCAAATAAAAACAGACATATTAAAATGAATGTATTGGACTGTGCTGACAGGCGTTCAGATAGATCTGTTGCTTGTAGACAAACTGTACGTTCTGATAAACAACCGTTGTTACCTTATTATGCATACATTTCCCATTTTTTCCCAATACTGAATGCTATAGCCAATCTGGACTTCTGACCTAAACAAAAACCTTTTGCCAGTTGTTTCCATTTGAAAACCCATACAACACGCTATTTTCAGCAAGTTGTTTGTTTCCAGTTTGTCTTGGTTACACATCGACTGTCAAGTTACCGTATGGAATTGATTATTGATTGATAGTTGTATGCAACTTTAACTTTTAACATAGTTTGCCGTTATTTGACTGGCCAACTGCTTGCTTGTTATTGATCTACATGATCCTGCTTCAGCCATCTACAGCTGGGCTCTCGGCTGATCTGTTACTATTTGACTGGGACTTGTGTGCAGAAGGACAGTGACCCCACCGCAGGGGTCATTTCCAGTCGGTCAGCAAACCACCCATGAACACGTTCTCAGCATTGTCAGGAACAGTGATGTTTCATGTGGGAATGTTTGGTTCCAATAACCATCCTGCCAAGATCCTGGACCGTCATGGTCACAGATAAGATAAAGTCACAGGAATTATTTGGGAGCCAACAAATAAATCCAAGCCTTTGACTTAGTGGAGCTTTCATGCAGGCCACTCATCAATCCAACACATGCATTTGACTTTGGAAAAGAAGGCACTAAAGAGGGAGGAACACCATTTTCACTTCTTCATGTTTACAGGAAGATATTACTGAGTAATTGCTCTGTAAAATTGCTATGCTTGAAGACTGTGTTTCCCCAGGTAATGAAGATGGCTTTACTGTCTGGAACTGATGTCCATTTTTATAAACTTCATTTGCCATCTTTCCCCAAATGTTGTCAATTGGGTTTAGAACAGGGGAACACATAGGCTGGTCCAAAAGAGTAATGTTATTCCACCAGAAGACCCAGAGTGCATCTTCTTGCGATCATGTCTGCAATCTTTAGGTTTCAGGAATCCACCAACCTTGTTGGTTAAGAAGGTCTGGTAACTGTAGATCTCGTTTTAAATGTCTCCTAGAACCCTTTGGCTGTCGACCAGGTGGAACCAACAATGAATCTTTAGTGCAAGGGTCTCAAACATGCGGCCCCTGGGCCAAATGTGGCCCGCAGGACATGAGTTTGAGGCCCCCGCCTTGATATGAAAGTTTAATGTTAGTGCGGCCCGTGCAAGTTTGATATGGATGCTGTATGGTATCATGTACCCAGAAAAACTTATTACGTTTGATTCATGTTCATGTTAAAGGTTAAATAACTGTTAATAGTTATCCTCTCTATCCGTGTGGAAGTGGTAAGTTTTTTAAGGAAATAACTTGAAGGCTACCGTGTAGGTCGCTAGCTCTCTAGTTTGCAAGTTAGCATGTCTCAAGACCCTGCAGTTGTGCAATATGTTGTAAATAAAAAGAGTATAAATGTGACTATAGTCGTGTTTTGTCATGTCTACAGGGCTCTAATAATGCTTTGTTCATTTTAATCTGAAAAAAATAATTTGTCTACCCACCAACTATATGTGGTTTCTTAAGTTTTTATTATTTGCCGTTTTATTATTATTATTTTATTTATTTATTACTGATTGATTTTCTTTATTTTTGATTTGTTTATTTATTTTTCATCTTATTTTGTGTAGAAAAATAAAAAGTAAGATATTTGAGAACAGTGGAATGTTTTATCAGAGCTTTTCTTGTAGAAAATTGGAACCAAAGCAAAGTTTATTCATTTTTTTGTTTTTAATAAATGCGTTTTTTTTGTTTTTTTTTGGAAAACCTGATGCGGCCCAGTCTCACCCAGGCTCTAGCTCCAGTGGCCCCCAAGTAAATTGAGTTTGAGACCCCTGCTTTAGTGTTTCTTTTCCCACTTACTGTATTTTCTGAGTCAGGCTGCAAAGACGACCCCCACAGATTCCTGTCTTGATAGAGTCTCTCTTCTGATCTCGTGGAGTCAATTCAGCTTTTGATTTGATGGGTCGAACTTGAACCACTTTGTCCTTTTCCAACCTTAGGTACATTACGGCCCCGTAGGTTTTGTCACTTCCATCGGAGAACGTAATCCCAATCTGCTCTTCCTACCACTTGATTGCTGCCAGGCTTTAGGGAAATTGAATTGATGTTCCTCAAACAATAGATTCTCCCCTACGACTGTTGGACAGTGGTTTGTTCCATGTTTCATGTTGATTTACTTCCACCAGCTTCTTGAAATGATTTTCTGACAAGGATGCTCCCTTTTGTTTAATAGGAGCGGCAAAACAATGAGAGTGGAGTCTTGGCTTATGAGTTATCTTCTTGTCAATGGGCTTGATGTACCGCATCACACCTTTTCATCTAGACCAGGGGTCTCAAACTCAATTTACCTAGGGGCCACTGGATCTAGGGCATCAGGTTTTCAAAAAAAAACCCATGCATTAAAAACAGAAAAATATACAAACTTTTTCAGTGCTTTGGTTCCGATTTTCTACAAGAAAAGCTCTGATAAAACATTCCACTGTTCTCAAATATCTTAATTTTTATTTTTCTGCACAAAATAAGATGAAAAATAAATAAACTAATCAAGAATAAAGAAAATCAATCAATCAGTAATAAATAAATAAATATAATAATAATAAAACGTCAAATAATAAAAACTTAAGAAACCACATATAGTTGGTGGGTAGACAAATTATTTTTTTCAGATTAAAATGAACAAAGCATTATTAGAGCCCTGTAGACATGACAAAACACGACTATAGTCACATTTATACTCTTTTTATTTACAACATATTGCGCAACTGCAGGGTCTTGAGACACATGCTAACTCGCAAACTAGAGAGCTAGCGACCTAAACGGTAGCCTTCAAGTTATTTCCTTTAAACTTAAATAGCCAAAAACTTACCACTTCCACACGGATAGGGAGGATAACTATTAACAGTTATTTAACCTTTAACATGAACATTAATCAAACGTAATAATTTTTTCTGGGTACATGATACCATACAGCATATAAAACTTGCGCGGGCCGCACTAACATTAAACTTTCATATCAATGCGGGGGCCTCAAACTAGTGTCCTGCGGGCCACATTTGGCCCGCGGGCCGCGTGTTTGGGACCCCTGGTCTAGAAGATTCTCCCTGGTTCTCATTTGCTTTTTTGAAAAGTTCATCGATGACATCACGTACTGTTGGTCATCTTTTACAACATACATGAAATCATCTTTCAATCAGTTGGAAAGGACAAACATCCCCAAGGAAAATATCCCCACCTTACTCATATCTTTGAAGAGGAACACAATGAACGCTGCTCACTTTGTGGTGTACGTTACCGTCTTATTTCATTATTAATGCGGACTTATTGTGGGAAGCACAGTAGCGTCTGTGCCTCAAAATCTGGGGTGATCTGATCTGGGATGCTTTTTCCCTCAATGGAACAATGGCGCTTCAGGTTGCGGAGGGGCGTCAGACGGCTATGCTGATGTTGCAGGGGCATCCCTCATGACTGAAGACCCTCGTCTGTGTGGGAAGGACTGGCTTTTTGCAGCTCTCAATGTCCGCTCAACAAAGGGAAAAAGCCAAGAAGTAATCAGTAATCTATCACCACTCTTCATAGACTAGTACTTTTCAAGGACTGAAGTACAGACCTCTTGATGCATGGAGGCACAACGCAAGCATTTAACCGCAGTCCCATCCTTGCCATATGAAAATTGGATCTCAACATTAATAGATCACAATGTGAGATATGAAGGGGTTGCAGGAACTCGCCTCAGGATGAGGAGATGAGGGGATGGATGGTAAAAGGCTGTAGGCTTGCAGAGAAGGTATTGGGTAACTGCATGGAAAAGGAACGCATGACTGTCCCAACAAATCATGAGCGATCTTCATCCAGAATGCTCCAACCCCGTGTCTCCCTTCCAGTTGATGTCAAACTCAAAGAATGAGGAATCATCTTCTGCTGCATGGTCCTGACTGCTATCCATGCTGATGTTGTTAACAATCAGTTGCTCTGCCAACAACAGATTCACATCACTAAGAGGACACCCAGAAAAACTATGGTCAGACCCTGGAATCCAACTCAGTTGGGACGAAACCTGCTCGTAAGGAACTCGGTAAGTGTTCGATAAACTGCCTTGGAGATACCAAGAATGAACCAAAATGATGACACGATGCTATGACGACTGTACAAGCTAGCCTGATTCGTAGGTGCTAATGCAGATGATAAAAGCGTATTGTAAGAGCGGTCGACGTCAAGGTCTTCCCAAGTAAAGTATTCAAAGTACATCGTTTCCCAGAAGACAACGGGTAAACTTAAAATCAAACTCCAACTCCAATTCTTCACAGGGATGTGAGACGCCTCGTCATCTTCGAAGTGGGAGGTGTTTAATCAAATTTTACATATTTGACTTATTTTACAATATTTTACAATATAACGTTAACGTGACTGGGCGTATATTCATCAAAGAGTATGCGCAATTTTGCGAGGAGTAATTTGATTCATAATATAACCAATAACCAAGTGTATGAAAACATTTTGATGAAGATTTTAATTAAAAAGCTTATCATACAAAAACAAACTGAGGTCTGACTGTATAACGATGTAAACCATTTTTTTTTTTAACTTTCCAAATTAAAATACTGTCAATGGAAAATTTTCTGCTAGCTTCAAAATACACAAGAGACAAGACATGTTCTTCAATAAGGCTTCACGACAAAATGTCTAACTTCTACAGGAAAAGTACAGCTGTCCTACCTTCATCTTCTCAGGGCGTTCAATCCATCACAACTGGACTGTTCGGGTTGATAGAACAGGATAGGACTAGATAGGACAGTTGTAGTCTAAGTAGAGGTAGACTAGAGACTACGGCTGTCCTATCTAGTCCTATCTTGTTCTATCAATCCGAACAGCCTCTGGTCTACATCTACTTAGACTACAGCTGTCCTATCTAGTCCTATTTGTGTTGTGATAGAATGGGCTGATAGAACAGGACTAGATAGACTAGATAGGGCAGCTGTAGTCCAAGTCGAGGTTGACTAGAGACTAGAGTCCCATCCTGTTCCATCAACCCCTTCTATCACAACACAACTAGGACTAGATAGGACAGCTGTAGTCTCTAGTCTACCTCTTATTTAGACTAGAGTTAGACTAGAGGTAGTAGAGGTAGACTAGAGACTACAGCTGTCCTATCTAGTCCTATTTGTGTTGTACTACAGCTGTCCTATCTAGTCCTATTTGTGTTGTGATAGAACGGGTTGTCCTACCTTCATCTTCTCAGGACGTTCAATCGATCACAACTGGACTGTTTGGATTGTCTTACAAGACGTTTGACCTCTCATCTGAGAGTCTACAGCTGTCCTATGTAGTCTATCTTGTCTGATAAGAGGCGGACTCTTGGGTGAGAGGCCAAAAGTCTTGTAAAACAACCCGAACCGTCGAGTTGTGATGGATTGAACGCCCTGAGAAGGTGAAGGTAAGGAAAATGAAGGTATATTTGTAGTTTGAAACCTAGATTTAAGCGTCTAAGAACTGTTGATAAATTCAGTTCTTAGCTTCTACTGGGAACAACTGTTCAATCATTTGTCATTTGTCACAGAGGTTTCAATTGACTGTAAGGAAATGGAAAACTAAGACGGCATAAAACAAAAGCATCTCATAGAGATTGTCTAATACTTGAGAAAGTGCCTCACGCTGGCTTGGCATCTCCACTTCCAATGTGCTGTGCAGCAAAGACAATAGAATAACACAAACAGTATTTTCCGTGTCTCAAGCAGTTCCTCATGAGGCAGACAAGTACCTTTTGTGTCCTTCCAGACACGTTCAGAGGAAAGCATTGATTTATTTGTGCAATAACTATTTCCATCTTCGAGGTAAAGGGTGATATCAGCAAACGATTCATATGCTCCAAGTCAGGAAGGTGTCCTTATTCCAAAATGGATGACGTGTGTGTACATACACATTCCATTTTGCTTGTGTTGTTTATTCCCCTGAAGTCCAACCCCAGATGGAGAACAGTGACCGAGCAGATTGCATTTCCTGCTTGATTTAATATTTATAGATCAGCATGCTACCCTGCCTTGTGCCCTTGTAACCCGGCTCTCTGCCTTAAGACGTCTCCTGTAGGATGCAGGGACTTATGAAGGATGGAGACCTCCATATGAGCCAAATCCTTAAAAGGAAAACTGAATTAACCGCGTAACCCGAGCAGGTGTGAAGAATAGAAACATGGATTTGCTACTGTAGAGGAATGTGCTACGAGAGGCCACTTGACACCGTAAAAGACCCAACGGACAAACGGGTTACATGTTTAACATGTCCGTTCAGCATCTCCACAAGGGAGGTTTGGAACTAGGATGCATTCACAGACACATCTAGGCACATTTATGGCAACTGCAAATCCTGACAGAAGACTGAAATGGACTCCTCAATACATGAACTTTAACAACATCTTCTATTTAGACTTATTACAGCTTATTACGACATGGATAAGTCGATTTCGTCAAAGTAGGATTTCTCATTTATCAATCAAATGTGTTTGTAGTAAGAGCATAAAAACCTGCTACATCATTAGAGCTCTCTAAGCATGAACTAACACCCCTATAGTTGCGTTACACGTGTATTACCCATAAATAGTGTAACATTCAGTCTTTGCATAAAAACCTGCTACATCATTAGAGCTCTCTCAGCATGAGCTAACACCCCTATAGTTACGTTACACGTGTATTACCCATAAATAGTGTAACATTCAGTCTTTGCATAAAAACCTGCGACATCATTAGAGCTCTCTAAGCATGAACTAACACCCCTATAGTTAGGTTACACGTGTATTATCCATAAATAGTGTAACATTCAGTCTTTGCATAAAAACCTGCGACATCATTAGAGCTCTCTAAGTATGAACTAACACCCCTATAGTTAGGTTACACGTGTATTATCCATAAATAGTGTAACATTCAGTCTTCGCATAAAAACCTGCTACACCATTAGAGCTCTCTCAGCATGAGCTAACACCCCTATAGTTACATTACACCTGTATTACCCATAAATAGTGTAACATTCAGTCTTTGCATAAAAACCTGCGACATCATTAGAGCTCTCTAAGCATGAACTAACACCCCTATAGTTAGGTTACACGTGTATTATCCATAAATAGTGTAACATTCAGTCTTTGCATAAAAACCTGCGACATCATTAGAGCTCTCTAAGTATGAACTAACACCCCTATAGTTACGTTACACGTGTATTATCCATAAATAGTGTAACATTCAGTCTTTCCTTGATGTCAGCACATTCAGTTTCTTTCTTACTTGTTTGTCTCACTTGTATGTATATATGTATATGTATATGTATGTATATATCTACGTATATATGTGTGTGTAGGTATATATGTATTATATATGAATGTTCATATGTATCTATATATGTGTGTGTGTATGTATGTTTGTGTATATATGTGTATGTATGTATGTATATGTATATATATATATGTATGTATATGTTTCAGATCATCAACCAAATGTAAACATGAGTCAATGACAACACAAAATGCTGTTTTTAAATGATTACTTTATTGAGGAAGAAAAAAACAAATCAACATGGCCGTATGTGTGGAAAAAGTGATAACGAGTTTCTTTGACTGCTAAAAATCCATATTCAACCACAAAACAGCATGATTTATTCATATATTTATGAAAAAACATGATGCTGCGAGGGCGTACTGTACATAATTTTGAGCAAATTCTGTTGTTAATGTGGTAGAGGGAGAGCGTTTGTCCCACAATTTGTACGTTCAGAGCATTGGAGCGCATCATTCAACACCTGAAACCCTGCCCCGCCCTAAAACTGGATTGTATTTGCCTGCCAAGCCAAACCACCACACCCTCCAGCACCCGGAGTCAACCACCACACCATGCCTGGAGGTCCGTCACGCAACCTGTTGACAACAACGACAGCTCGCAGAAGATGCAGATGAATGTCCTGCTGTACCTCATGTCCTCATTCTCACCAAACACCACCCACTGCTGTGCTAATGTTTCAATAAACAGCTGACACAGCCATTTCATGTCTCCTCCTTGACTTCCTGTGCATGTACGGACACACGAGCATCGAACACCACATCCACACATACTCAAAGTGTACAGAAACAGGAAATTAATGCAAGAAATTACTTTAGAATTTTTTCGCATCACACCATTCTCCAATCTAGAAGGACAAAAGCGCTTGATGATCTCAATTTGCTATTTTTTATGTAAATAGTAGAAGTGTGAAATATAGTGGAACCTTGGTTAGCATCTGACCCGGTTAGCATGTCTTTCAGTTTTCAGATAAAATTTACGCCAAATTTTGTCTTGGTTTACGTACATGTCTTGGTTTACGATATGACGCGCGTCTTGTCGTGTTATTAATACACTGCGCGAGTCTTCAAAAATTTAAAAAAAAAATCACAAACGTCCTTAGCTTCTTACAAAGTGTGCTAAGTTAGCTGCGTAGCCCATCTATGATGACTCTGATGTTTTTCAACTTCTTTCTCAAAACTTGAAATATTGTGTGGCTCCATTTTGGGTTATTGAGGTGAGAAGCATTATTGAATTCTAGAAAAACATTCATAGCAAAACAGGAAGGTGGCATCGTGGGGTGTCTCGCTGCCACATCGTGTCTTTGGGAACAGTCACATCAAAAATTAGGTCTTTAATTAAGGTAAAAGTGACCTTAAATGTTCTTTTTAGCCCTTTCATTCATTATTTATATGTCTTTGGAGTACTATATAGTATTTATTTGCAGTAATTGTTTACTGCATGTAAAACTGTAATTGTAAAATGATTAAAATGTTTAATTTTTTTTGCCTTTGTGGAACAGATTAATTGGATTTACATTATTCTTTATGGGAAAAATTCATTCAGTTAGCATCTGTTTTGCTAAGAGTCTGACCTTCTAGAACAAATTCACCGTAAATTGGGGTGTCAAATTAAAATATTGTGATTAATCACTTAATAATAATTTTGCAATTTTTTTCAATTTATTATCAATCTCTATTTCTGTTTCTGTACTCTTGTTGCCTTTGAATAAAATCCATTGAGTTGAGTTTGAGTTGAGTTTCATAATGGATTAACCTCTTCATTTTTTTAAATCTATTGACAGATGTGTAAATCCTAGGGTTGGGTTGATAAAGTGCCATAGAAACTGATGCACAATAACAATATAACTCAGTAGTGCGAAATAAGTCAACAAAATGACTTATTTCCTGAGCTTGTAAACAATATATACAGTAAATATATACAATATATTTGCACAACTCGAGAAAAACTGATATTTGTGAGAAGAAAAGGGGAAAATACCGATCCGATAACGCTGTACTGATGATATTGATATTTGTATAATGCCCCCATCTCTACTGGGATTCTCACCTGGATGTTCCAGTCCAAAATACTGCTTATGTGGCACATACCACTACTGTGGGGGTGGGGATCTCGACGTGGGATGTGGAAAAACAGGATTTGTCTTTATTTTGTCTCATGATTTGTGGTTCACCAAGTGTGACATTAACGTGTGTGCAACAAATAATGTCTTTATCATACAGCAACCCTAACGCTACGATAATGATAGTCGCCATCACATGGATCCCCCCTCCTCCTCCCCAGATGAACAGTCGCGGTCGGAGGAGAAGAGAGAGAGTTAGAAGGAGGAGGGGGGGTACTCTCCTAATTTACTGAGACACCTCATGTGACCAATGCTGACAGTGTCGCCGCGGGTGGACGTGCTTCTTTACCATTCTCGCTCGCTTTCTTCATGCATATTCGCGCAGGAGATTCCACGCAATCGTCTGGTGCGTCCGGAGCCCTCAGGTTACTTCCCCGGGTTTCACCGTCATGGCCTGGAGGCGATCGAGAACACGGTTCTTGTATCACCCAATCCGTTATATCAATTAGGATCGGGATTACTTGGGAGCAGGAGGCTCGGAGAAGAAAAGGTAATTTCATGCTTTTTAACTTAACACTTGAACAATAAGACGCGGTTATTCCTTGTCCTGTATCACGGCAGTCATTGGGTTTAGGGGAAATCGGGGCTCCCTGATTATAAAACCACGCAAGCGTGAATGTTTCTATGCTCCCCTCCTCTCGTCGTCGTTGTTGTCACGCAGCATTATTTGTATTACGTGTCTTTTTTGCATGTGGTCGTCCGTTCCTCGCAAAGTTGCGTCAATAAACCAGAGTGCGGTCACATTTAGCCCGCTAGCGTAGGCCTGCCGACTACATCCCACCGTGCCAGCATAGCCTGGTTAGCTCAGGGAAGCTAACATTTGCAGCAAAAACACGCAGCAACACAACTATGAGACATTTCCCTACCCTTGAAGAATTAATCGCTGGGATAAAAAGCCAATTTTTGTGCTAATTTCAGTGACGACTTGTGTGACGATGCTGAGGCGAGCGGTTGGAAATGGACAGCCAAGTTCCGTTATGTTTGTTTAGCTAGCAGCTGTGACACTTCCCAGCTTGTGACGTTTGTTTGAACGGTGTTCCACTATGTGTCTCATTTTAAATCGGACTTTTGAACAGTTTTGGAACTTTTGCGTGCGCAAAAATCAGACGTGTACGAGGTGAGGTCTGTCATGTTTAGATTGGCTGTTGGCCGGTTGTACTAAGGTCTGGCGACCTTCTGCCTCTACAATATATCACATTGAAATTCAGTAAACAAACCTTAAACCATATAAGTAAATCCACTTGTCTAAAAATGTAAAGCGCATTAATCAATTGGTAAGAAAGTGGCTAACTTTTCCAATGGGATGTCAGCCTCTGCGCACATTGCTACTAAATCTTCCTGCTTGGAAGATGTAGTCACCCATGCAAGTCCTACTGCCTAGGGAAGATATTTACGACACTCGGTGCAAACGGCTCTCTTATTTTGAAAGACGGTCATGGAAGTGTGTTCCGTGTGCGTGGAGAATGTGTATTTATGAGCTACGTTCAAAAATAAACATGCTTCTCGTATTTTTTTCAGAATTTCCACATCAAAAAGGAGTGCAAAACTATGTTTAAAAAACAAAACAAAAAACAAACTGACCTCTAAAGGCCAGAAAACATGCATCAATATTTAATATTGTCACAAAGTTCACCAGTAAATAAGTTTAATAGTTCACACACCGTGACGCGTACTTTGATACATAAGATAAATGAAATCCTGTCATCGTGAGGATAAAGGAAGGTTCATATGAGGGAATATTTACTTGGCAGACCGTTCTCACTATATATCACACTAAATCTCATCCTACTAAACTAAAATGGTTGTTTGCCGTTGAACTGTTTAAACAAGAGTGTCATAAAAAAATATCTGTATTTGAAGTTAATCACGAGCACAGGCATTACAGTTTGTTGAAGATTTTATAGCAACATGTGCAAAGGCGGTTTGTTACCAATAAATAAACGTGCGTTACAATTTGAGAGTGTATTTCATTATATGGGTTAAGGTTTGTAGCTTTTTTTAATTTGCCGCCTACAATAAATATAGATAGTAGGAGGTAGCTCTTTGGGACTTTGGGACTCTTTGGGTCATTTTAAAAGTCAGGTGAAAAAGTGAGAACACCCCTGAAAAACGTAGATGTCTCAACCCGGCAGTGACAACATTTATGGAGCTGAAATGGAGCACAAACGGCTTTTGACACGGAGTCAAAAGCCAAGATAACAGCACGAGATCAGAATGGAGCCATTCAAAGAGATAGCTGAGTCTACCACGTCTTCTGGAACAAGAGCAGGGGCGGCTCGCAAGACTGTACTATCTTGACGACACAGAATGGCAAAATTGATCCGTGTTTGTGAAATGACCAGTAAAACGGTCACGGTCATCAAAAAGCAAGGGCCATATCCGGCCCGCGGATCGCCACTTACTATGTCTGCTCTGGATTATACATGCATATCCTCAAGGATGAAACATGATCAACACTGATTATAGTATTTCTCGCAATTTATGTATAGCTGGACATGAAGATGAAAAGGAAATGTGGTTGAAAGCAGTTTTATGGTGCTGGGCTACAGTCCATAAGACTGTAGACAATTTGAGATCTTGAGTTGAAAATAGAGAGTGGGCCACTGCTGGATAGAGCAATGTTTGCTATCATATGACATTCAGACTAAGGCACATTTCCCCTTTTTAATAACTGTCAGTCTAAAATTGAAAAGATTTTACACATGAAAACAGTGTATTGAGAGAACCATAAATGAGTCTGCCTTTTTTTAATGTAACTTTCATGCTTTCTGCAGACGTGAGGGTGTGGTTTCCTGGAACTACCAAGAAGAGTTTCGACTAAAAGGTGTCTAAAGTAGAGATGTAACCATTACCAATATTAATGATAGGGTTGGACAATGTTTGAATTCAAGTGATTCCACGTTTTGATTCCTGTTACTAACCATCCTCCAGGTTAAAAGGTTTAACGTCAGGTTGTTTGTCTACGAACAAAAACTACACGGCCTGACGTTTGCTGGAGTTGGCCACCATATATGGTTTTCTCCGGGTACTCCGGTTTCCTCCCACATTCCAAAAACATGCTAGGTTAATTGGCCACTCCAAATTGTCCATAGGTATGAATGTGAGTGTGAATGGTTGTTTGTCTATATGTGCCCTGTGATTGGCTGGCCACCAGTCCAGGGTGTACCCCGCCTCTCGCCCAAAGACAGCTGGGATAGGCTCCAGCACCCCCAAGACCCTCGTGAGGATAAGCGGTAGAAAATGAATGAATGAATGAATGAAACAAGTGTTTTGCCATATACACCATAATTAATGAACACTCATAGTTTCGCCACTAGGGGGCGGTGCAGCGATTCTCCCCTACTAAAAGTACTGACTGGAATTCCTCATTCCTCTGAAGAAGGCTTGATGGAGAAGACATTGCTTGCATGTCTCATTTATTGATTTTAGTTTTAAAAGGTGAGTAACCATTCAGAGTATCATAAAATACATATATGAAGTATTAATACGCTTAGAAACAACTATATAAGTGGCTTTGTAGGTACATTTGAACAGTCCGACATTTCCGTTTTTTCCCCCGCTCGTCGGTGCCTTTGTCTTTGATGAATAGAGATTCTCTTTTTGGCTCCAGACTTTGATGCAACTTTGATGCAATTTAGTTTGTTTCTTTCGGCTTTTTCCTGATTACGGAGTCGCCTTTGCAGATCTATGTATTTGATCCGCATACTGATTTTTACATTCCGGATGTCCTTCCTGATGAATACCGATGATGCTTACAAGTGGAGATTCGAACCCGCGGCGTCCACTCCAAAGTCCAGAACGCTACACCACAACGGGCTCGCAACTTTGAAGCAATATTGATGTTTATATGTTTGTGACTTTTATATATTAAGGTAATGTTTGCACTTTAAGGGAAAAATGCCTTTTTTTGTCTAAGCCTGCCATTTCATACATGTATTCACTCTACTATTAACAGCCAAATGCTCGTCTGTTTAATAGTTGAATATGCACTATGAAGTAATATTTGCTTATTAATGCAAATTGTCTCATTTTAGTAAGAAAAGTGTGATCTTATTTTTGAAGAATTTAATGTGATACATAAGATCAAGAACAATTTGTATGTCCATGAGTATTGATGCAATGTAAATAAATTCTCCTGAGGAAGGCTTGATTTAGAAGACATTGCTTGCACGTCTCATTCATTGATTCCACAAACGGTGGAATTATAATCTGTTCACGGGATCTCCTACTGAAACCTGTAACACATACGATGGACAGAATTTATTATGACTTACCTTCCTGGTTGGAAGAGGTCCAGCGTCGCGTGTCAATAACGCTATAATCACTCGCTATAATCACAAGCCGGAAGTGTTTAATCATGTTAGTGGTGAAGCCTCCTTTGCATGATACAACGGGTTTGAAAACGTTTCACATGGAATTGTTTACCACAAAGAGATTGCCCTTATTTATTATAGATAAAAACCAATTTCTATCTGTGGATTAAATGCGAATAATTCAGAGTTAACTGTGGACAATGCAATTAATCATGATTAAATAATTTAAATTGATTGACAGCTGTGAATTAGTGTCAAAGTTAACGCGTTAGTGATGTGTTAACCGAAGTTTCCTTTTATGGCGGTAAATTTTTTGGACGCGCGATTATTGTGGGCTCCTCCTGTTTAACCCTCAGACCACACCGTAGTTTCTTTGAGGCACGGTAACTCTGTAGCCACAAGCTGGAACAAATGTTGAGCAGAAATGGAGAATGAAAAGAGTATTTTGATTAGTAAAGTTAGCTTTAAAGCCCACACTACGGTGTTCGGTGGCCCAACCGGAGGAGCGCAAGTTAATTGCGTGTCAAAAAATGACCACCGTAAAGAAAACTACTGTTAATGCGTCATTAATGTGTTAACTTTGACAGCTTGACGGCTATCAGTTGATTTAAAATATTTGATCGTGATTGATCACATCTTGTCCAGTTAACTCAGAATTAATCACATTTAATCGCAGATAGAAATAAGTTTTTATCTACAATAAATAGGGGAAAACTCTTTTTGGTAAACAATTCCATTTGAAACTTTTGCAAACCCGATAACGCGTTGACTTAAACAGCCCTAATTATTTCAGATTTTGGGTATGCGAATTTATGTTAATGTACAGTATTATATCCTGTGCATATTAATGGTCTTATTTCATATATCGGCCCATCAGCTGATGTATGGGATATTGTTTTTTCTCCCAAATATCAGTATCGGCCCCAGAAATCCCATATGGGTCGGGCTCTACAGACTGGTGGAAATTAAGCAAAGCAAATGAACACCAGTGTGAATGACACTCTGCCATAGTAGTCACACGGCAATTGTGGCCCTGGTACCTGCCACCACTAAAAGACCTGTTCTTTCCCATTGAATATTGTATTCCTCTCTCTTTGCTGTTATGCAGGTGATGACCTGGATGGTGCCATGTGAATGAGTGAAGACCATGAAGCCCACACACAAGCTGCTGTTCGTCCTGTGCCCCATGCTGGTTCTAGGCTTTATTTACTACTCCTCCTGGAAGCTACACGTATGGGGCCAGAAGTCACGTAAGTCACACCTGTAGTCTGACTGTTGCTAACGTTTATTCCTCACCTTATCATACCAGTCACAGCCTGATATCATTTGGAAACCTGTGCACATTTTCTCCTCTTTTTTTATTGAATAATGTCTCTTTCTGTGTTTCTGCTTTGTGCTGTTTGCTTGTGAGCCGTCTGCCCTTTCCAGCCTGTTTCCTTCCGTTCCAATTGGCCCTTTTACAAAGGGGGTCTCACCCAGATTCTTTTGTAGAAATCATGCTAAGAGACCAAATATTAAGTTTATCAATGTAATCTTCTATGCGAGTGAATAGTAAGGCCATTCCACTGGAGGAAATCAGCTGTTTGGAACCGAAGCCCAAAGAAGCCGCGAGCGTTTCCTCCTGATTTTACATATTTATCTTTCTATTATAACTTCTACTCCTCTCCCTGTTGGGTGTTTGGAGTTGGCCTCCTTGAGTAAAGTTTGTAACCACTGCTTCTCCTCACAACTTCAACAGGGCAATGTGTGTAAATGGCCAAGATAAGAAGTCCAAGTGGGAGATACGTCCTTAGACTAGACTCTTTGTTTGTGTGTGCTCAGAATTATAAACAGGAGGTGATATGTTTGAGGAGAATAGGACGTTCTGAGGAGTATGTTTGTCAGACATAACACACTAGTCAGGTGAAAAAAGATTTCCTCTCACACTTCATTTTTTTCCCTTCTTTCTCCGCATGACTCTGTGAGACTTTGAGTCTTTGTTACTCATTTCATAAATGATAATCCATGTTGAAAAAACCCTGAACCTTTCTAGTTTTGTTGGCCTGTTCTTCTTTGAAGCTGTAGAAATCAGTAGACCCAAATAGTACCCAAATGGGTCGTGTGATGGAACATTTTGCAGCCCTCTTTCTAAAAGTGATTACATTTACAGTTTCTCTGGACTTTTAAAACCACCAGAAGGAAATGACGTCATGAGGTTTCCACTTGAAAAATATGAAAGGGTACCTAGTTGAAAATGTCGTTCTCCAATTGTAGATTCTGAATCTGTTTCACTTTCCAACAAAATTGGCTTTTTGAAAGCTTCTGTACCAAGTTCAGAGTCAAAGTAATTTTATAATGCTGCTTAAATTGCATGAGCAAACCCCAAAAATTGTGCATGCTAATGCAAGTACACTGTTTTTTACTGGTGTGAAAGTGGTGAGGACTGCCCTATTTAAATTATTTTGCGTCTGTTACTAGCTGTTAACGAAAAATGAGGTTTGGATTTGGAGGTCTTGGTGGAGGATACAAGTAAACGTACTGGTGAACTCCAGCAGAGAAATGGCATGATAATCTTAATGCTGGATTAGTGTATTTTACAATGCAGTGGTGTGTGTTTGCCCCCTAAACATAATGATTAGTTGGACCACCCTTAGCAGCAACAACTCATCTTTGCAGAATTATTGTCATTCAGCCACATTGGAGGCTTTACCAGCATGAAACACCTTTGTAAGGTCATGCTTCAGCATCTCAATAGGCCACTCTTTATTTTTCTTCAGCCATTCAAAGGGGGACTTGCTGGTGGGTTTTGGATCATTGTTCTTCTGCAGAACCCAAGCTGGTGTCACGACCAGCTGGCAGGATGTTCTCCTTCAGGGTTTTTTGGTAGCCAGCAGAATTAATGGTTCCATTTACCACAGCAAGTCTTTCAGGTCCTGAAGCAGAAACACAGCGCCAGACCATCACACTACCACCACCATTTTTCACTGTTGGAATGATGTCCTTTTTCTGACATGCGGCATTACTTTTACCCCAAATGTAATGCCACACACATCAGTTCAAAACGGGATCTCTGCATACAACTTAAAATGTGATATTATCTTCCATTCTTGTACTTTCTCTTTTTAAATATTGTCGGAACTGAATTTTGTTTTGTTTTGCCATAAATTATTAAAGCCACAGGGTTCAAAGCGAGTGAGACAATTAGCTTATAGATACTCAGATAATTGCACAGCCAAGTGAAATTCCCGCCATTGCACTAAGGCACACCCAAATTGACAGGGCCACATGGTACTAACTACGATGGTCTGTTGGAATGATCCAGATGCAATGCCGTTCCAGCAGCTCTAAAATTGCATTGCTGGATAGACGATATGTTACTATTTTCATTTCTGACAGTCCAAATACGTTGACCGGCGTTGTGTGAAGCCTCGGGTAAAGCTGTGGTTTGTACCTGCCTTCTAAGCGTGGCGAGAATAGATGCAGAAACACCGACCGCCGATAGTTGCAGGGTTTGATAAATCACTTTGAAGATATGATTAGATTGCATTTTCTTCTCCCAGTGGTTAATTGGATCTGATACAGTATATCTGCATATTCATGAAGTAGGGTTGGGCGATATATTTCATGTATCGGTATACCGTTATAGATTCTTCCAATGATAAAAAAATTACTTATACAGGTATAAATGATAAAAGTTACAATGGAATACATAGCATAATTCAATTCACAGTAGCACATGTCCAAAAGGGGTTGGAAAAAGTAACTCTTTATTATATATTATACATTTATTATATTTATTCACTTCCTGTATTCCAAATGTGATTTATTTATTTAATTTTTTTTTGTAAGGTAGTGTAACCATATACTGACGTAATGGTGATTTTCGCAACCATCATAGATAATGATCATAAATATAACAATCAAAATGGTGATAAATAATAATAGAGATGATCTTCTTTCTCTTTTGACCTTTCCCTTCAGGGTTCACCACAGCAGTCTTCTGCATCTGTCTCTCTCACACCAACTACCCTCATGTCCTCCTTCACTACATCCATAAACCTCCTCTTTGGTCTTCCTCTATGCCTCCTACCTGGCAGCATCCTTCTATCAATATATTCACTATCTCTCCTCTGACTTTATCTCCAAGGCATCGAACATGTCATGTCCAAACTGGGACATCATAGCCATAACACTAGATCAGGCATTTTATGAGCCGGTGCCTTTTTCCTGCATAGAATCCAGCAATCATTCCGAATAACTGTGTACACACCATGACTCAGCTTCCCACAGTAAGCTAATTAGCCGCATGGCAATGCCAGTGCCAATGTAAGACTTGTCAGACAGTGGCAAACGCTGTATAAACATGACCTTGCCCCCAGCGCACACAGCATCCTTTACGGCATGCTTGGATGAGTGTGCGTGTGTGGAACAATTCATCATCAGTGATCTTGGGCTTAGCAATTGTGTCACGAGTGGAAGCCGTTATAGCTGCAACTATAGTTTCTTCCATTTGAGCCGTGATCACTTGGCCAACTACTTTGGTATATGAACATGCTCCTATCCGTATAATGGTTGAGCGTAACGTCCTATTCTTTCATGTTGCATTCAAGCTTTCCTGTGGGGTTTGCCATCTTAACTACTTTGGATTAGTTATGGGATTAATGAGGAATGTTTGCTCCATTAACTGCTTCACGCCACCCGAGATGGTGTTCTGAATGAACCCTAAGATAAATCATGTGGTGGACAAATTACAGTGATGTCACCAGACTCTACCATCACTTCCAGTTGTCACTAAGTATGCTTTCCCCAGTCAGTGTATTAGCAGTGAACATGTTCTTCATCTCTCTCCAGTCCCTGAAAGCAACTAAAGTCTGTGGTGTTGCCTAATGCTAATGGCATGCTTTTTAAAGCATATTGTACATCTATTTTGAGTTACAGCCATATGTTTGGATGGTTTGGAATGGTAAACCCTGATCTGGTTCGTGTTCCACCGTGGATGCATGGTGATAGCTTTGTCAGCTACGTAAAAATGTGTGATATCTTACCAGCATGATACAGCGCAGCAAAGAAAAATGCGACATAGTACCTTGTTTATTCATAAACAAGAAATCCAAGCGGCTTTATTCAGCCTCCCCACCACCACCGCCCCCAACCATAATCCCTGGTATTTGGAAAATGGTGTCTGTTTTGTTCTGGGATACTGTTTTCTTTTTGTCACACTGATATGATTAGCAATCATAATCCATGGAATTCCGAAATATAGGATTTGTGTTGGTTTCCCTTCAAATAGTCAATTCTCAGGTCCGTCACTGATCTTCAGTTGACTTTCACCAAGGATAGAGTCTGTAAACTGCCTTCATTTGACAAACATGTCCACACAATTCAAAAGTCACAACAGGACGTGCAATTTTTGGCTCAACATGCATGGAGGACGTACAAAAAATATCTGAACATGCATTGGCGGCACTAATTAGTTATGTGGGTTTGCTAATGTGGAACACGACACATACAGAAGTATGCCAGTGCAAGGTACGGACGAGTACCTAAAAAAACTGGTAGGACAAAGAACCTTTACACCTCTGTGTATTTCTTGCGGGTTTTGTTTTTTTTCATGTAGACCAGCCGTGAGCGCCCATACAACTGGTTGTGGCCTAGGCTTAAGTCTGCAGGCTTGTGGTTCCAGATGTTTGGTCCTAAAGAGGGTTAAAGGTTTAAGAAAGAGGCACATATTGACAGTCATGCCTGTCTTCTACTCTGAGCAGCTGAGCTTTGCTCTCTCATTAAGAGGATCACTTCTCAATATTCATCCCTGCTCGACCGTGGACTTTAAGTGCAAAAATGGAACCTATAGAGGATTATGTTCTGCTCGTCATACTGTGCATACTGTATATTGACAAAGCTTCTCTGGTATTGATGATTCTCACTGCCATGTACTCAGGAGTTGAGTGGATGCTTAGTCATCAGGCCTATTTTCATCTCACTGTGGGATATGAAAATCCATCTGATCTTAAAGCCTGTAGTATATCACGGAGCGCGGCTTGGAACATACCACATACCACAAGCATTATATCCAGCCGGCTTTTGAGTACGAAAACTGCACTGTGGGTAATGAGCACAGTTTTATTTATGACACACTAGGATACACAAACGGGTGGCAGATAGCTTATTTGTCCTTATTTTGAAGGACGGTCATGTGATGTGCGTTCTTGTGTTTCGTGTGTGGACAATGTCTGTTTACGGCTAAGATGAAAATAAAAATGCTCGTCTTATTTTTTCCCACTCAGAACCTGCACATTGTAAAACATTTGTTACATTAAACCTGAGTCGCACGCATAGTACAACCACACGAGCGTGCTAAACTAAGTTAACCCCCGCTCGCTTCCATTCACGCTACGTGTTTAGGTCAAGGAGGGGCTGTTTGGTGTTTGAATCCGCTGCGATTGAGCTATCCGTTGGGAAACTACTTCCTCACATAAAAGTTCCTTCTCACGACGACAACATTCATTCGCATTATGTCAATCTGTAAATGCAGAAATTCTAGGGCCCTAGTTTGGTACCAGTATGTTGGAGTTTCTGAAAATGACTTTTTCCTGTGCCCAAAGTTTGCTACCTCAGAGAATCTGGGCCAAGCTAATGGGACTGCTGCCAGTACTTGGCTGGACGAGTGTATGTACAGTATGTACAACTCATGCTGCTGTAGTATATGTCATTGTTTTAAACCAACAACTTTGTCTCCCCCCACCAAAGTGCTCTCAGGTGATGTGGCCAAGAATTATTTTAGCTGACGGGCACAAGCTGTCTGTATTAGTCATTCTGAAATCACATGGCTGTCTATATGGTTATGGTTATGTGGAAATAGGGCCTGCTGGGACACTGTTAAAACCTGAGCTTAACTTTTCCTTTATGCATCACGAGGCATGTTCATTGTCCTCTTTAGAAGAAGCATTTTGTTTGTAAGGAGTCTGAAGTAATATCGATTTACTGAACAATTTGACCTTTGGTAGTAAGGGGGGTTTAATTGGGTGCAGCAATGGTCAGCAATCACTCCAGGGCGTCGGGTCAGGACAGCAATTCTGTTCAGGCGAGTGCAGTAGCAATGAGGAACGTCCACATCCAGATTTATGGCTGCTTTATTTATTTGGATCACATGTCACATCACAGGTAGGTGGGTGCGCATGGGGGCATGCGAGTGTACATGTGTGGGTGTGGTTTGTTTATAGACACACACAGCTATACATAGCATCAACCACGAAGTCCGTGTGGACACATCAACGCCCGGAGCTAAACAGTTACCGTGACATCAACTCCCAAAGCTAGCAGCTACCCTGATGCGTTCAAGTACCTGACCAGCGTAGTAATTCCGAGCCACGCTCGCACACGTCAGCCTGAAATAAACCAGAACAGAACAGGGTAGAACAAGGAGTCTTTTGTACAGCCGCCCTCAAATTTGTTAAACAAATTTGACAATTTGGTGTCATCAATGTCCTGAGGTAAGGCTGGTAGCTTGACAAGACGAACAACTGGCCGCATGTACGTCCGGTCTTTCACTTGAATTACGGCTGTCCTCACTCGGCCTTCTGCTCCAGGAACGACAGTCTTCACTGTCCCTATTTGCCAGAGGGCTCTTGGGTCTTTCTGATCTACAATGAGGATGACTGTGCTGACGGTAATGTCATCACTCTCCGTCTTCCACTTCTGTCGGGCTTGAAGGTGGGAAGGAAGTGCTGAATGTTTCCAGAAGTGATCGGCTAGAATCTGAGAATGACGCCACCTTTTCCGACTCAGCAGTTCTGTTGCAGGGTAGATCACTTGAGGGAGTGATGAGTCCGGCCGCCCCATCAACAGGCAGCTGGGCGTGATTGGATCAGGGTCAGCAAGGTCAGAGGATACAAAACCCAAGGGCCTTGAATTGAGGATCCTTCTATTTCAATTAGAACAAAACACGTCCTCTGGCACTCTCTGGGCTACCAAAGTAGTATGCAGGGCATTCTTGACAGATCTCACTTCTTGTTCCCAGGAACCGGCAAAGCGTGGAGCATTAGGTGGGTTTGAATTTGAAACGGATCTGTTCAGCTGCGAGTCGGTCCTTGATTGCAGGTTCTAGGGCACTGAAGACTTCATGCAATTCTTTATTTCCTCCTTTAAAATTGGTGCCCTGGTCCGAGAGTAGTTCATAGGGCTTGTCTCTGAGAGCAACGAAGCTCCTCCTCTCTGTGCGTCGTCCCACTTTAATAATCATTGGTCCGAAACAATCAACACCAGTGGAATAGAAGGCGGGTCGACGTAGCCGCAAACTGGAGGGGGGTATATCAGCCCTCCTTGGTGCCTGTGGGCGGCTTCTCCACTTTCTACAGTCCATGCAGTAATGCTGGTGCTTCTTGACTGCTTCTCTGCCTTGCAGTATCCAGTACCCAACACGTATCAGACCTGATGACTGGTCATGTTCAGGAGCTAGGGTTACCAGTCTACTGTTTACCCATTTTGAGCAGGGATACTTCTGGGAAACTCCTTTATTTGGGTGTGCCTGAGGAGGGTCAGCTCTGCTTCATGGTAGTCTGCAGCAGTGGGTGGTGTGTTGTCAGCCGCCCCATCCAACTTCTGCGTGGTTGCCTCCAGAAGCTCTTGAAATGTTCTAAACTGAAGGATGTCAGGTATTGCTGAATCGATTGAGCTGACTGTCAAGCCACAAAACATAGCATTCCTCTGCTTCTTCCAGGACTGGACTGGGTGGTGATTCAGGCCACTGGTCAGACGGTTTTAGAAGAAAGGGGGGTCCATGACCCCATTCCAAGTTGATGCAGCATTCCGACAAGTGCACGAACTTTGAGAGCGAATGACTTAAAGGCCTTAATATCTCCCATCCTGATGTTGGGCCCATCCATCAACATGGAAATCCGCTTTAGCGCCAGCTGCTGTGGTTGGCCATATACATCTCAGTGAGCGCCCTCATGGTGTCCGCAAATGGCTGTGGACTGTTGCTGTAGGGGTCCGCAATGAGCAACATTTGAGATGATCCATGAGGATTTGGAACTTGAAGTGCTCTGGAGCATCATATGGAAGTAAATTGTCCAAGGCCAATTTCAGTCTTGCAAATTCACAAGGGTTTTCTGACTTAAAGTCTGGGATGGTTGGTTTCGGTCCACGGTAGAAGTCGAAAGCTGGCATTCGGCCATCTGGAGTGGTGGAAGGGTATGAAGGATATGGCGGGTCAGGTGGGTATCTCTCCTCCCTTTGCCGATTGTCATGTCCATAAACAGCGGTGTTATAATCATCTAGGTGACCTCTATAATCCGGAGGGTTTCGTGCCCATAGTAGCGGCTTTCGTGACGGGCTCTTGGTCGCTGCAGTAAGGATAACTTGGGTGGCGTGGAGTATAAGGATGATGATATTGGTTGTCACGGCTACAGGGGGGTTGTGATAACGCTTGTCGTCCTCTTCATAGCTTCAGCGATGCTTGACATAAGACTGACTAGGTGCAACTTTAGGCCAAGGTTGTTGGCCATAGTTAGACTGGGGGTGAGTTTTACTAGGTGGTGAGCTGTCTTGGTCGTCGTGGTGACGCAGCTCTTGGCACTCTTTTTGTGTAGCTCATCTCAAATTTGTCTTGCGAGCAAGGAGTTGAAATGCCAGATGTGACTTGTGACTCGGTGTGCCTGATTCCTGCAAACACTGTCTGAGGTCCTCAACAAAGTCACTTTGGTTGCCTTGTCAGGGCTCTACATTAAAAACCAAAATGACTTGCCCATAGGGAATCCTTAAGGTGAGAACTACTTGCCCGAACTTGCCCCATGTAAAATGAAAAGACTGCCATAATGATATCATGTAATTTTTTGTGGCATCACATGAGAATCTCAAATAAATCAAATAATAAAATAAATAATACTGTAGCGTTGCGTGTGTGTTGTATTCCGGGCTGTAGTTTCATGCATGGACGCTGGGGGGCAGTCATGTTCAGCTCACGGTCTTGGAGCGGGCGTTTTGGGACCAAAGAAGAGGAACGAGAGGGAAAAAAGGAGAAGTTCGGTTGCCGTGCGCCCAGCTAGTTAGTTAAGTCTGCAACAGGCCAGTAAGTTGTTTTTCATGCTGCCTTGGAAATAAAAAACCATGCAACGATAGAGGTTCATCACTTTTTGCTGTTTCCTTCAGAATTAGACGATGTTGGCAGCGACGCCATGATGGATGTTTTCGTAGTCAAACGATCGCTGATTGGTTGATTGCGAACAACGGTGTGGGTAAAACGCGGACTGTGGATTACGGACCGCGGTCTAAATAAACGATTCTGATTGGTCCATTGCAAGGATTGCTTTGCAAATTACCACCGGAATTACGCAGTCCGTGTTTTACCAACACCCAACAAGAACCGCTTTAAAAAAAACTCTTGGCAGTATGGAATGCCAAAGTGCACTTGCCCGATGGGAATATCACTGATTAGATTTACTTGCCCAAATTTTGTTTTAACTTGCCCCAGGCCATCGGTACATCGTTATTGTCGAGCCCTGCTTGTGGAGGTGAAGGAGCATCGTTGTTCACCAGTGGATTAATGAGTGGCTGACGTGGGCCTTGATGACCACTAGATGGCGTCGGCTTGCTGGCGATTGCCAGTGTGGTGAATATTTCCTCCATTTGGGGTCTGGACTGTGTTTGAGTCCTTGTGGAGGCTGCTGGGACACTGTGGATCATGTCTGAAAGACGTTGGAGATGTCTCCGCAGCTGGTCATTTTCTTCTCTCATGCTCTGGATCAATCTAATAATTTCTCGTGAAGACATTCATCTGGCTCTCGCTCATCATCACCAGGAAAGTGGCACCTCATAGGGTCACTGACCTCGTAGTCCTGAAGATGTGACGGCAGTTGTCTTACTCTTTGTGGGCGGTCCACACCTCTGGGCTCCCTCTCCTGTGGCCTGGACATGATGACTGAAGTGGTTGTTTCTATCCGGCTCGAAGGACCAAAAAATTGTAGTAAGGGGGGTTTCATTGGCCTTTATTATTATTTCCTAATTACAGTGGAACCTTGTTGACAAAGACAGCGAAATGGTAGCAAGATACACTTGGATTCCCCCTTTGTGTTTTGCTATGAGTTATTTATATAACTATATACACATGCAACTTTATTTGCCTGTATTGTGGGTTATTTCACAGTCGTGATGAGAAGAAAAGCAGGGACTTCTGGTTTAACTGTTGGCAGAGTCAACTGCTGGTGACACAGCGGACTCCCGGTTTCTGTTTCTGTTCTGTTGGCTCGCAGCATTTCTTTGCTTCACAAGGTCTGACTAGAGAAAAACCCACGAATACGTCATACCTTATCAAATAAAGAAATGAAAGGTCTTCATCGAAGACCTGATTGTTCCCAAAAAAACAATGTGGCAGTAAAACTCCACACGAACACCACCTTCTTATTTTGCCATAAATTATTTACTGAATTCAAGAGTGCTTCTCACCTCAATAACCCAAATTCTATTGTGAAGTTTACCGAAAAACATGCTAACCAAGTGTCCACTGTATTAGCAAGCAGGCTGCTAACAAGAGTGTTTTCTGATAAAAAAAAAAATACATTAAGAAGGCAGTTGAAATGAAGCAGTGTATTAATAACACCACAAGACTTGGATCACATTGTACGCTAACCGGAGAATGCACACAAACGGGCAAAATTTTACATTATACTTTTTTACATTGACTGAAAAATGCTAGTTGAGGCGAGGTTCCACTGCATTATTAAAGCCGCGAGAAACTTCTTTCACCGTGCCTCCTCAGTGCGTGAAATATTGTCTGATGGATGATCACTATTGAAATCGCCAGCAAAAAATCCTGATCAGAGTATCCCTTCTAATTTGAATATTGTCAAACATGTGGTCTATCCACTATGTTAAACGTAGTGTTTGCATTATCCTATCCCGGAGTTTGTTTTGCCTTTTGAGTCCACCCCCA
This sequence comes from Doryrhamphus excisus, assembly GCF_037039965.1. NCBI lineage: Eukaryota > Metazoa > Chordata > Actinopteri > Syngnathiformes > Syngnathidae > Doryrhamphus > Doryrhamphus excisus. The sequence goes on from NC_136362.1 coordinate 21,410,392, forward strand.
TGTGGTGTTGCTATGCTAAATCACGGCTTTTAAGGTGCCTGTTATAGCCTGTTTTCACTTAACGCTATCAAACATTCTAGATGCACCCTTTTAAATGTAAACACCCACATCATTTTCTCTTCTTTAGAGCTTCCAGGGTCAATAAGCTTGGTAACTGTGCATGTACGCAGCCTGATGTAATACATCCCTTACACACAGATTAGTTTTCTCCATCAGGGATTGTCTCTCTTTATCCTATAGTGCCCATGCACATATACAATTTCAGGAACAGAGGAATCAACTAGAGGAATTTGATCTCACAGAAACCTTTGCATAAAGAAGTTTTTTGTGTAAGCTGTTGAATTTGACTGGCATCAAGAGGAGCATGTTTTAATTTAAGACCTCGTTTTACACTTTTTTTGGCAACATTAACAAAACACGCAGCTAAGGGGAATTTGAAGACTAACAATGAAGATACCAGATACCCGGCTCGTGTTCTGTTCTTGCTCCTTCACGTACCTGGAGCATCAAATCACATGATCTCACCGTCTCAATAACAGTTTGCTTGCACAGTAGGAAGGGTTGCTGAGTGCTTCACACACATACACACTACATTGTTGTTTGCTGTGCAATTTATTGTGTTGGCGTGTACTTTTATTTTCGGACATGTTGGACAATCATTTTTTGTCGTCCAGAAATGAGGCTTACGTCACATAACCTAATTTACTCATGAGTCACTTTACAGTCCCGTATGCTATTCACCAGAATGTAACAGCCCTATGAGACATGCACACGGAGTCGGTAAATGAATAAGTGACTACACCCCTCCATGATTTGAACACCTCTTGTCACATCGGACTGAGCAATTATTTCCTCTTTTTGTTGTAGCGCTGTCTACAAACCACTCTCTGTGTGTGCATCTTTAGTTCCTGTTGTGCGGATATCATTCTCACAACTCTAAACCAGTAATGATTTTTCAGTGTCTTAATCAACTTTTGTTTTCAGAGCTTGATGCTGATGTGGCAACAGTAGTCCTGACTAAAGGGACTGAAGTGAAAAGAATTGCAGGTAGTAGGACTGGAATCGCATATTTCAACTGACTGTCTTAACTGCAGGCAGCTTGGTGGTGGTTGTTGATTTTTCATGCAATATAAATCACTTCTAACTGAACATGTTTAAGCTTAGGCTTTATTACTTTCATCTTCCTTTCATTTTATCACTGTGTCTGTGTTCATTCCATGTCCATGGGTGGCTATGTAATAACAACCTTAATTTGAGTGTTGGAATTATCAGTGTCACATTATTTATTCAATCTGCTGGGCGTAGGTGCACTAATCTGTCTTTCTCCTCCTTGTCCTTCTGTGCCGTCAGACACAGATTGTTCTCAAATGCGGCTAACTGACCCTTTTGTTTTTCAGAGCTGGAAGCGGATACCTCTGTAGGACGAATAGTAGGCTCAGGTACATCTGCAGCTCTACCGAGTGAACCCTTCCTTACCTATCCTTATTGTTTCTCTGTCAATCAAGAACTGAAAAATATTTTTTTTACTAAAACTAATCAAACAGCCACATTAAGGTGGGAAAAAAATGTCCACGTCTTCACTATTAGCAAACCCTCAATACCAGTTTAAGAATAAGCCCGGAATGAAAGAATTGTGATGTAACACTGCCCTCTGCTGTCATGGTTAAGTAGCTGCATAATGGAATGCTGGTGCATTCACCATATTGGATTTTAAATGCCTTTATTTGCCACCCTGCGTTATGCTTCTCAACAGAAACATAATGCATACACACTCACATTTGTCCTCCTTCCTGCTTTGGTAAATGTCCTCAGCCTCCAGGGCATTGCTTGGATCCTTCCCTAATGAGCTGTCATGCGTTCCCATTTTGCTTGTCTTTATCTTCTTCAGCTTCTCTGTGAAGACGAGCTCCACCACCACAGGCGTAATACTCTGCTCTTTCTACTTCCCACTAATGCTTATCTTGATAGACATTGTCTCCTCTCGTACTCTGTGGTCTCTGCATTGAACAGAACCCAACTTTTTGAACGTTAAGCATCACTAGAAACTAGTGACTGTCTAGTGTCCCACCAAGGGAACCACAGAAATGTCTGACACAGGTCAGTTTTATATGGATCATTTACAAATGTTGTCTGATGGTAACTTTACTAGTACAACTTAACCATTTTCATTTATTTTAAATGTGTTTTTGATCAACATCTTTTATGGTACATACAGTAATCCCTCGTTGATTATCGACATTTATTGGTTTCAGACCTGACAGTGATGCGTGAATTTCCACAAAGTAGGATTCCTTCTTTAAAAATGGTATGTTTTGTAGTTATGGCATAGAAAACCTGCTTACAATTTTCAAAATAATTAACATTATGAGAGCCCTCTAGACATGAACTAACACCCATATAGTTGCCTTTACATATTCCCCCATATAGTAGACACACTACAGTACAGACTAGTGCTTGCGCACGTTTCTATACATGTATTCCCTTGGGGAGGTGAGTGCTGGGTGGACAGGAAGTGACATCCAAGATTCAGAGTTGAGTTTTAGCCCGGCGTTTGCCTTTTGTGAGATAATTTAAACCTCCAATAAACATCTAAAACCGCTCTAGTAACTTTTACAATCATATTACCCTGGAAAGAACATTTCATATCATTTTAAAAGTCATCTAAGACAAAACTGGGGCCCGTGTGTCACAGAAAATGTGTTCTGGTGAACAGAATGGGTGGCGTAGATGTGACATCGGGGGTTTGGGGTCGAGTTTTCGAGTGTTGTGTGTTATGGCTGGAACAGCTGCCTGTGTTGGTATTGTGCTTGTTTTATGATTATTTAAACCGGCAATAAAAGCCTGTTGTTGCGGCAATCAAGTTTCACTGAACCATTACTGGCACCAAGTGACTAATATAGAATACACCATTCACAATTTAAATTGTCTGCATAAATCTTATTTCTTATAGTTGTTTATAGGATCAATTTAGCCAAATACTTAATTTAGCCAAAAACAACATACAATTTGCTTAAAAAAGCAATTTTTTTAACAAATAGGCCGATTTATTAAATAACCGCAATAGATTGACTCCGCAAAATCCAAACCACGATGTAGCGAGGGACGACTGTATACAGTATCATAAACAATGGTCGATGTGGCCATGTAAGACCATGTATAGCTCCTGAATACGTTCTCATCACTTCATAAATACGGGGTGTCCGAAAAATGTATACACACTACAAGAGTCATTATGTATTTGGTGTCTTTTTAGACTTCATCAAATGTCAATAACAATGGCAGCCAGACTAAACTTTAAACAAAGGAGAGTCATCCGCCAGGATGTTGGAAAGTACACATACAATGTTTCATTTGATATCCCATCCCTGGAAATGAAGTTTGAAAACCAATGATGCCTGTAGATCTTCTTGCATTTTCTTTTCATGTTTTGGCCTTCATGATAATGCAAAATGTAATACGTTTTTGGACACCACTGTATTCCCATCATTCTGTGCCTCTTGTCTTTTAAATGGCTTTCCCCTCTTCAACACCATAGCAGGCACCTATTGGCTGCCGCTTTGGTTGTCCATAGGTGATCGCTAACGTTTTTATTCCTCACTTTACTTTAGACTCAACAGATTATTTTGGCTGGCTTCTCCCTAACCTTTGCTTGTTTGTCTCAACCCTTTAATTCCAGTTCCTCTGTGTGTAAAAGTAATTATGTACACCTACACACATAGACAATGTGTTAAATGGTAATCAAACCAGTGTGAATTAACCCAACATGCTATATTTTCACTTTGCCTTCAACCTAAAAACCCTTTTTTGTCTTTCTCTTTCAGTGTTCGATAATCAGGGCTTTTTGCTGCAGCTAGAGACAAAATTGTGAGTATATTTTTTGTCTTATTTTTTATGAATGCATTACACAGCGCTTTTAAGTAGCTCACTGATGGGGAGATTGCCTTCAATTTGTCATGTTAAGAACATCCAAATTCGCAGTTAGACCTTAGTTGTGACAATTAGTAGGGATGCTCCGATCAAGGTTTTATGCTGCCGATTTCGATACTGATCATCCATTAGAGAGACGACATTGGCCGGTACTGATCACATTGATTATCTGTAGATTTTTCACTTTACTTATCGGTATTGGACAGGGGCGCAGAAAAAAATTGACTTAATTCTGCGATTGGCTGGCAACCAGTCCAGGGTGTACCCTGGACAGCTGGGATAGGCTCCAGCATAGTTGCAACCCTAGTGAGGCCCATAGTGTCGGATTGTCTTTTTTTGAGACATAATGAGGCGCAGAAAACCATTTAATTGGCGGACAAGTGGCATAGAAAATGATTTACACGTCAATGCCACCTCTGTCCACCAGAGGGAGCGATAGGACCCAGTTCCCAGAGCGAAGCTGAAGTCATTTCAGCGCCCCAATGGATGCATAGCTCAGACTCAATGCCTAATGGGAAAACTTTAGAATGTAGTGTTTTTCATTTGAAACTCATATTAGGACATGTTTGTATGTTTTTGAAGTATACCTTTGGACGATGTATTACTGTTAGTAAAGTGTTCTTGGTAACATTACACTGTGAGTCAGACTGTTATGTTATGTTATGTAATGACCTCCTGCGTTTTCCAGTATGTTGGCAAGCTAGTTGTGAGTGCACTGATAGCTCGCGATTGGTTCCTGCCGAAGAAAGAGCTAACAATTAGAAATAGTTCTGAAGTAAAAGAGATGTCACAAGATTAGAATTTAGCCGTAAATTAGCCGCACCCCTGCAGGTTCTAAGTTTAAGAAAAAAATAGCAGTTTATACAGCGGAATTTATGGTATCCTTATTCCGTGTAGCAGCCCATGAGGCACACAATGCATCTTTTGCAGCATGCAGCGTTGCTCCAGAGTGGCTGTGAACTTGCAAATGTTTGTCAACCAGACAGTGTATGTCTATGGTATCTGGATTGAGTATAATTTGCTGGTTTAGGCTCCAGCACCCCCCGCTACCATTGTGAGGATAAGCGGTAGAAAATGAATGAATGACTGAATGAATGAATGGTTAAAGTGCCATCTCCCTGAGCTCCACAAGCACACAGGCAATAATCATAAGCAGCTATCACCACCATGGCTCACAGGCTGTGTCTGTCGACACGTTCCAGACCGTAAAAACACTTTGTCAGTCCATACTATCAGTTGTTATCACATCGGCTCATTGTGTCTTGTGGGGCTTCTTACAATGCTGTGTTATTAATATGGACATCTACCATTTTACCTTTCTGTTTAGCATTAACATTGTGTACATTTTAAGCAAGCGCACCTTGGTCAAGTTGCTGTTTCTGCCAACTGTGGCATGTCGGGCCTCCTTCTCCTCTTCTCTGTTTATTTGAACTAGATTCATGGAATAAAGTTGTTTACGATTATGTTGCTAATCTAGCGGTTCTAGCTTTAGCCCTGCTGTCGTGATTATTTGTACAAGGCCTCCTCTGCTTCGTCTCGCCACACACAGGTGATATCCTGAGCGCTCGCTGACTTCCTAAGCATCACTCAAGAAGATTGTTTGACAAGCTTGGTTTTGAGTGTTATCGCTGTGGGTTTGATTAATCCCTGCTTCTGCTCTTTTCATGGACAGGCCACCAGAGTTGGCATACAAGTACGGCAATCTCAGTGAGGGAGCATGCAAGCCAGGATATGCAGCGGCGAAGATGACAACCATATATCCAAAGTGAGCAGGATTACCTTTTTCATTTACACGCAATCACATTGGAGTGTAGAGATGTTCTTTTCTTTTGATTTTGAAATTTCAGAGCTCTGCAAATAAAAAATTTGATGGCGTGTCATGAGGGGGGAGAGATACAGAGCTAGATGATGTCACCTCTGAAGACAAGTGTGCCTCAAGCGTTTTGTGATAGAAACAGAGAAACCCCCACATTCTTGTGCAATCTTCCCCAGTTTCAGTCATGCTTCTATCATCTTGTTCCCAACCACAAAAACTCGACTGTTGTCCTCATGCTCCCCCATTGGCACAAAAGAACCATTGTTATTTGAATACAAGGTCCCCCATCTTTCTCCTATCAAATTCTGGATCTTCACAGGCTTTCTCTGTGAACTACACCAACCAACTTCCTGTCCGTCGTACCATGACTCATCACCCACTTCCTTGTATCCAGCCTACACAGAGAATACTCCCCGGCCCTCTCTGATGTCATTGGCTCTTTTGATTTCTCGGGGTCCTCTTATTTGTTGCCCGTCGCAGTCAATCTATAGGACATTGTCCCGCGAGGCGCTAGGAGCACATTCTGGCCCGTGGGACTTCCTTCCAGTACAGCAATATCCAGTATGCCAAATTGACCCGTTGCCTGAAGATGTGAAATTTTTTGCACTGGAACTATAATGGTTTACTCGAACATTTGATGGGATAAAACTGAGGCCCTATCCATACGAGAACTTGTTTTTGTCGGATAAGTAAATAGTCTCATCCAGAGGGGAATGGATCACTGGGTGAAAATGATGGAAACAAACACGCAGACACCAAAACTTAAAAAAGAAAAAAGAATACTTGTGCATAAAGTGTCTACCTTATGTAGACTTACGACAAAGTAGAATTGCCTCAGCAAATAATTCAAGTAAGTCAACAAAATATCAGGAGAATGTTGACAGCAGTCAATCATGCCATTTGAACTATTCAGATGTTATTATGTTGGCTTGTCACCAACGCTTGCATGTGGTCATGTGACGCCGCCTGACGCCGATTTTCAGACAGTAGATGTTTGCTTGTTCTCACTGAAACGACATCAGATTTTTCCACTCTGGAATACCGTTTCAGGTCACGCAGAATGGTGTGGAATAGGTACAGATTCTGGAAGATCTAGAAAGTTTTCTGTGCAGGTTATTGTGTGTAGCTGCTCTACAGGAGTCCAAAACTCAATACAAAGGATTGAAAAAATAGCATAATGGGTCCCCTTTAACAATCTGGCGAAGTCTCCTCCTCCCGGTGGAGGGAGGGAAAGGGAGGGGGGACAGGGGACGGGGGTATTGCAGATTTGGCCGACATAATCTTGATACTTTTTTTTTTGTTTGGCTGAGAGATAGATAGACTTCCTTTATTGTCATTGCACAATAACACAGCAGTGAAATTGCCAACAAAATGTATATAAGTATAATAATAATAATGTGGAGAATTAAATAGATTACCTCAAATATGAACAACAATGTACAGCGTAAACAGTAAATTGCACAGATAATTTAAATAATTTTGAATAAATAATAATTTAAAGTTTTGCATGTGCGTGTGGGCAGGTAGAGGGGCTTATTTGGCATTGAGCCGTCTGATGGCCAGGGGAAAGTAGCTGTCTCTAAACCTGGTTGTTCTACAGCGGATGCTGCAGAGCCTTCTCCCCTCAGAGTAGATCCGATGGGCTCTTGATACGCAGCGGCTGTTTGCTATGTCCTTAATGGGGGTGGGGGCGTTGTACCAATGGTCACTCTCTGCACTCTTATCAAGATTGGGTGTCTATTTAAGCTTGTGTGTGGTTGAATCGACACAACCGTGCATATTTTGGTGTCTTTGCAAGGTAACAGGATAAATATTTTGACGGTGCAATTTTGATGGTGACCCTGCGGAGAAAACAGATCAATCAACATGTTCCAGTTGGTGTTGTGTCAATAGGTGTGCCGGGTTAGGGAGGAAAAAAATGACTTAACCTCCAATAGCGAGGTTTCGGGTCTCTCCTAATCATTTTTTGTTTTCTTAATGTTTGTCTTCTGACACTCCTGCTTTCTACAATCCAATTAATTTTCCACAGCTACCCCTCTCTCCGCTTTACCCCAAACGGTATAGACTGGAGTCCTTTATCAAGTGTTACCAGTGAACTTCCAAGTGGCACGGTTATGAAAATATTGCCAGTGAGAGATGGATTTAGCAGAGGAAATGAAGACAATGCGTTTTAGCCTTTTGGCTGTTTTGCAAGCCCTCATTATTTGACAACAAGCAGTCGCCTGTCTGCTTGGTCAGTGACGGACTGGACTGTTGGTCAGGGCTCAGTGACTTGCATTAATCTCTGTGCTTTGCTTTGAAGCCAGAGGATAATGAGGCTATCTAAAGACATATTAGGGTACATGGAAAGGAAACCAGGTGGAAGTAAAACTGGAAGGCCTCCACCTATTTCTGCCATGTTTGGTCAGTATGCTGCTGATATTTCTTCTGAAACCGTGGCAGTGTTCTAGTAGCAAGCGGTCTAGGGTTAGATTCCTTCTGAGAAATAAAGGGAAGGTCATAATTTTTTTGTTGTCATTCTGATAATTCAGACTTTTGTTGTCATCTGCACAAACAATACCAATATAAACACCTGAGACGAGTGAAGCATACCGGAAAACGGTGCCATAATGGTACCGATGGTCGTAACCAGACCAAAAAACTTAAGTAAATATTGGGAAAAAAAAACATAAAACAAAAAAATCAGATGGGAGAATCCTTGCAAATTGTCCCACACAACCTTTGTTTTTTTTCAGTGCACGACCCTTAGTGGAAAAAGTTTGGACATCCTTGATTTAGTTATTGAATTTCTACTGTATGAATTTGAAGAAAAGCTTTGCCACTTCATCCGTGCCAACATCTGAAAAGAGATGTATAGATTCTGTCCGTCTCCCTTGGTGTCACCACACCTTAGCATGAGGTCAAATAAACACACATCCATCCTGCAGCCCCAATCGAAGAGATGACATGCATTTCAGCAGTCAGGTCATGGGTGTGACTCTCAGGAAATGGCTTTCTTTTGATTTTTTCCAGCATCAATTTGTCATTTGAGAGGGATATATACAGACACACAGGATGGGGAAGAAGGGATGCTGGAGTTTAGAGGTCGCGGAGTATTAAAACATTGGCCCCAAGTATTTTTTGTAGCTGTCGAGAAAATACAGTATTTATTTGCTTTCTTTCACCGTGCTGTCACTCTTTACGGGCCAGACAAGTGTGTTTGGATTGATGCGCGTTAGAATAAATGATACTTATTGGATGTTTGTTTTTGCAGTGGTTTGTGTGGACTACTCAACTCTTCTCTTCTGTCTTACTAAAGGTTCATGAAAGTGGCACCCATGTTTCTTGACCCCAACTTCAAACGGCTCTCAAAAGTCAGCAGTTATTTGCCTCCGTTTGGATTCAAAACACAAGGTAAGAAATAGTTTTTGTATACTTGATTTTTTTCGTTTGTCGTCAAGGCAGACCAATGATAAAAATCAGCGACAGTGATGCTGTTTATGTTTAATCGCCCGATTTAGATGGATGAGTTTAACATTTGCAAGAAGAGTTGACCTAATGTGTTGCCTATCTATGTACTGATCACTTGACTGAAATACATGAAACGCTTCAGATACAATACCACTTCACAATGGGATATGGGAACGTAGGAGATAACATTCTACAAGCTTCCATGATGTACTTCAAAGCGTTGGTGCAGCAGTGAATGTTACCTTTGTGCTCTGTGAAGTGTTTTCTGTCACACACACAGATGCCCTCACTGCCGCACTCGTTATCAATAGTCCACGCTCTGGGTAAGCTTTACACCTGCTTTCTGTTTTCTCTACGGGCTACCATAGCAGCAAGGTTTTCCTTTTATTGGTGCTCATGTGGAGAGGTGATATGTGTCTTGAATAGACCGACACAAAAGTTTCTATGTAGGGAGCATAAACATGGATGAGATAGGCGCTTTCAGTTGTCAATGTGGTCTTTGAAACTTTGAACAGTTAGGGTTGATCCATAATATTTTCACACTAAATACCACAGTATTCAGTGTCAAAATGCGGTTGTGTGTACTCGCACAGTAAAAGCTTAATCGCATTTGCAGCTTGACGAAATGCATCATCTAGCTGCATCCATTTTTTTTTAGTGCCATGAAGTTTAATTTGTACTTTGTATGTTTTGAATGCAAAATTCCCATGCCATGCCTCATTACCGACTTTTTAAATACAGGTTTTGCCATTATTAGAGCCTTATAGGCATGAAATAACACCCCTATAGTAATCTTTACACATCAATTATTTTGAAAGGCTGAGATGATTTTTTTCTGAATGGTGCCCGGACTCTCCTTTAGAGAGAAGGTGAGGAGCACGGTCATCTGAGAGGAACTTGGAGTAGAACCGCTGCTCCTTCGCATTGAGAGGAGCCGGATGAGGTGGCAGCAGTTCCTCTCCAAGAATTGTAGATTGTATTTTCCAACCTTGCAACCTTTTCTTACTTGCGACCATAATTACAAAACGTCAGTTGTGGAAAATTAGTCTCACGCAGATGCCGCACAGAGGGGCGTGGTAGCAAAAGTGAAGTCATTTTGCCGGGCAGCACAGTGCAGACCTTGCTGATGCATCAAGCATTAACCAAGCTTTAGGTTGCTGCCCCTGTGACCCGACCTCGGATACGCGGTAGAAGATGGATGGATATTTTTTGTTAACACCACATTGCACAGGCTGCAGGATCACTGCAGGGACACAAGAAACAGCTGCAGGATAGAATGCTACAGACCAAACTAATTGGCCTCAAATTTACTTATTCATTACTTATTTATAAGAAAGTGTTTCAAACAGAGTGAGGGGTGGGGGGGACAAAGTAAGAAGCCAAAAAATGTCCACTTCCACACTGAATGGGAGGTTAAAAAAGTTTCACTTTGTCATGTTGGACATGCCATAGCGCAACTCTTAAGGTTGCACTGCTGTTGATGTGCACGGGTCAGAATAAAGTCATAAACGAGCATCACTCTGTGTGACTGTGGGAACGCTCTGTGCCCCCGTTTGCAGTCAAGGCAGAGGTTTAGCTTGCTATGATGTGCATAATAATAATATTATGATGACAATAATTAATGGCAACATGGAAAGACGGAATGTATGATCCTATCATGAGGGCATTTCTTGAGGTTTCTTTTTATCACTGCAGTGAATGAATACATACACAATGAATATATAGTGTGTAGGGGGCCATGAGGGGCCAAAAGAGAGAGAAAAAGTTAAGAGATGCAGATTGCCAATACATTACACAAGCCGTTCACTTTGGCAAACAAGCCAAATGATTAACCTGCTGAAGGGAAGAGAGCAAAGCAAAAGGCCATTGTTTGGGTGTGGTGTCGATGTCTGGCATCAAGCATCACCCTGAGCAGCATAAACACATCGCTGAGGACCACACCTGAATCCGAGTGGGTGAAAAATGACAAATCTCAATGAGTAGGATGACATGATAGCTAACTGTTGTAAGCACCCAATGTAAACATTTCAGTCGAGTATGTTCCGTGGCACAGGCAAAGACTAAAAGCTACATGTTCACAAAGGGTCTCCACACTAGTCTTCAATGACAAAAATCTTCATCACGCAACATATAAACACAGACACAGTGCTGGGAAGAGCGCAGCCTAAACAATATAAAAACATCAAGTCATCTGAGAATGGTATTTCATAAGGCTTGCGTTGTTGTAAACTTTCTGACGCAACTATGATTGTGATGAAGGAAATATTAGTAGGCCATTGTTTGTTCAATTGAATCCAACTATGTTGAAGAATATGCAATAATATTGTTCTTGTCTATATAGCAATGCTTTAATGCCCATTGTACATTGTTTATTGGTTCACTGCAAAAAAAGTTTTACATTCATTCATTTTCTACCGCTTATCCTCATGAGGGTCGCAGGCGTGCTAGAGCCTATCACAGCTGTTTTCGGGCGAGAGGCAGTGTACACCCTTGACTGGTTGCCAGCCAATTGGAGGACACTCACATTCATACCTATGGACAATTTGGAGTCGCCAAGTAACCGTGCATGTTTTTGGAGTATGGGAGGAAACTGGAGAAAGCAGAATCGAACTCGGGTCTTCTCGCTGTTTGGCCTGCGCGCTAACCACTAGTTCACCATGCAGCCTATAAACTCTACAACTACAATTTAAAAATAGCATGATTTATGTGTGGGCTGGAATAATTGTGTGAAACTGTGATTTATGAGGAGATTTACACGAAAAAAAGGGAAGTCACTATTATGAGAAACAAATGCATTGCAATTGATAATTACTAATAGTCGGAATATTGGGAAAACATTACAAAATAAAAGCTGTGCAATGAAATATGCAATATTTTAAATATTGTGATTACAAAAACAAAGCAAGGACAAACTAAAAAGTGTAATGTAAAAAGGAAACGTTCATACCAATAATAGGCACAATGTTGCTCCCTACACCTGATTTCCATGACTTCAAGTAGGACCTACCTATTCTGATATTACGGGTGAAAGAATTTCAAGTATGAGTCTCCTAAACAAGGCGAGGAGAAGCGGTAATATATGTAACGTCTAAAGCCGGAACCGTGACTCTTACAGAACACAACGTTGAACATGGCAGGAATGTACACTATGACTAAACATCCCCATTCTTCACCCTGCGATCACAGGGGTTCTCGCCATGCAGGGAGATGAGCTCAATATCTCCCACTTCACCGGGAGAATGTGCTTGTTTGAAAACAGCATTCCTCGCTAAGTGTTTTTTATGGGAGAGTTTCTTCATGCAGACGCATACCATTTAGAAAGCTTCTTGTCTCGTTCTTCCAGGTTCACTATTCTATTTTCCCCCTTCAATAGTTCCAGTGCCACCATTTCCGAAAGTTGATTTTGTCACACCTTATCTGTCAGGTGTTCTCTGCGCCAAGTCAGCTACTTTTATCTACCTGTGGTGGAAGTGTATGTGAAATCCTTGATGTGTTATGTGATTCTTTTGAAGCACTTTTCACTGTTAGGAACTTTCAGGTATACTCTACTGTTTGTTTTTGCATTCTTGGCAGTCGTCTCTTTATTCCGCAGAAAGAATCATTGACAGCATTTTAACCACCACCAAAAATTTTGGACTTGGAGATGAGTTGGACAGGTAATTTCATACTCAACTGGATGTCAAAAGGAAGTCAGTGTTTGCATTTGGTTTGGGATCACCAATTCTTAACCTGTCTGCCTTTCAGTCTCAGCTGTAAAAAATGTATCATTGTGGGCAATGGAGGCATCCTCTCTGACAAGTCGCTGGGTTCCCGTATAGACGACTATGATGTTGTGGTCAGGTGAGACATGAGTTTTGCTGAAGACACTAAGATGAATTACTGCAGATTTTTCTCAATAAACAACGGAACGCATGAATCTTCTTAGGTTTTTTTCTAAAACCCATTTTCCCATATTGTATTCACTTTGTTGCAGGTTGAATGAAGCCCCGGTGGCTGGCTACAGCAAGGACGTAGGGACCAAAACTACAATGAGAATTACCTATCCAGAGGGAGCTATTCAGAAGCCTGAACATTATGAAAAGGACTCGCTTTTTGTTTTTTCTGCTTTCAAACCACTGGACTTCAAGTGGCTTCGGCAGATGGTCTTCAAGGAGAGACTGGTAAGAACTTTCTTATCACTGTGTCTGTGGTGGGACAGGTTTGCTCACACGTTCTTAAGTTCTGTACACCTACAAGTTTCCCCTACCATTGTTAGGTTGCGCTCCTACTTTCAACGGACATTGTTCATGTTTTAGTTTACATGCTAGTAATTTTACCACTTAACTCAGACATTTTTCCAAAAACTATTGGCCATCATTGGCCACAATATTGTGGTCTGTGGCTATATAAAAATGGAATCCATTTTCTGTACCACCTATCTTCACGAGGGTCGCAGGCATGCTGGAGCCTACCCCAGCTGTCTTCGGGCGAGAGGCGGGGTACACCCTGGACTGGTGGCCAGCCAATCACAGGGCACATATAGACAAACAACCATTCACACTCACATTCATACCTATGGACAATTGTGGCCAATTAACCTAGCATGTTTTTGGAATGTGGGAGGAAACCGGAGTACCCGGAGAAAACCCACGCATGCACGGCAAGAACATGTAAACTCCACACAGAGATGCCTGGGCGGGGAATCGAACCCGGGTCTCCTAGCCTGTGCGCTAACCACCCACAGTGCAGCCACCTCTTAATATTTATAATGACCTTTTCATGCTTGGCATCCTGGTATAGCATTCCCACTTTTTTTGTGTGGCTATTGGTGCTTGTCTGTTTTTGTCAGCCTCCAACCCCCCCTCCCCAAAGGGTGCTCAGTTGCTCAAGTATGTAAAATCATGCCAGTCTTATTATTGCGATTGTATGTAGCGTACTGGGATGTGACAGTACACCACACACAATCTGTCCACCAACAGAGACCTGACTCAGTACCTGGGCTGACCTGTGAGAGGCAGCAATGTGCCGCAGTGTACCCAGTCTGCCGGAAAATCACATCAAATCAATAATAAGAAGCTAGACGAGCTGTCTATTTTTATAAAGCTTACAAGAAACAACCAGTTGAGTATTTGTTCCAATTCAGCTGCTACAACTTCTTTCCTTCCATCTTCTTCATTCGCACCTGATCGGCTCTTGTTTCGTCATTCCAAGTCTTGGACTCTGGGCTTTGTTCACCCACAGAACAGGATTTATATCGTAATTATTGAACATGTCTAATACCTGTGATTGCCACTTTTGACACACCTCGAACAACAGGATCATCTTTCCGAGCGCTCTTTATGGTCGGATGAATCTGGCTCATAATCCACCTGACAATCTTTGTGTATCATCACATGATTATCATTAAACTTAAAAGGCAGGAAGATGCTTCACATAGTCTATTTCGCTCTTTCTTATTTAACCTTCTTCTATTTCACTCTTTCTTATTTAACCGTCTTCTATTTCGCTCTTTCTTATTTAACCTTCTTCTATTTCACTCTTTCTTATTTAACCGTCTTCTATTTCACTCTTTCTTATTTAACCTTTTTCCCCCCATATAATTTCTGACTGACTGACTTGCACCCCACAGAATTATACAGTTGTACTGAAGACCTGTACTTTATTTTTAGGATGTTTAACTGTTTGAGTATCTGAGTTATGTGTTCCCTTTTTAGCAAAACATAGCAGCCTAACCTCCGATTACATTCTGTACATTCCTTCCCTGGGAAATCCTTAAGAGGACATCATGAATGTTAACCGTATGGTGGAGAGGTTTTAGATGGTTTAAATTCTTAATCTGGAAAGAACGGTCGAGGAGGGGGAAAAAACAATGGCTAGCATGCAGACCTTTCTCTCTGTGAAAACAACTGACATGCTTTTTTTTTTCTTTCTCAATATTATACTTCTCTTTAGATATTCTGGTTTGAAGAGATTATGAAAAGCGCTCCAAATCAGCAAGTTCTGACTGACCATACTGCGTTCTTATCTCTTTGAATATAATACACAGTGTTTTTTTAATGGCTTTATCTCCTCCCCATTCATGGTCACAATAAAGCTGTCATAAGCACTTTAGCTTCTCTTTGTGTCGAACCTTCCAAGTATCTCTACGACTGAGATTATTTCACTGGACAATGGGAAGCCTATTAAAGCATTTTAATTAAGCCATTTGAAAAACGACTAACACATACTGTCGACCATGTTCTACTGCATGGCATGACTTAAAGATAATATAGTCGGGGTCTTTATGCCCAGAAAGAATATACTATCTTAGCTTGGAGTTTCCGTTGAGTCTAATTGACATGTAGCACATCTGGACACAGCTAACAGTCATTACTGTTGTCATTAGTCATGAGAGTTGATGAACCCTAGGGGGACGGCAGAGAGCTTATCGCCCATATAAGGACGTCCACTCCTCTGTGACATCACAAAGGGGCAGTTTTACCACGCCTTCTGAAACCAAGCATTTTGAGCCATCCATTTCCAAATGTGCAAGAATCCTACATTCTAACTACATTTATGGGTCATAAAAGTGAAGGATAACAGGCCCCCTTTTTAAACTTTGTAAATGTGGGTTTTATTTTATTTTTATTATTAGAGCCCTGTATACATGACATAATACCCTTTTACACTCCTCTCATTCATCACATTGCTCAGGCTAATGGATCACTGCAGAGACATAACACATGGCCGGCGCTAGCATAGCAAGCTACAGAGGTGACTAGTTCGCCTCTCCAATTGACTTTTTCCTAAATGTTTCAAATTGAGTGGGAAAGAAGAACAAATAAGGCAACAACTTACCACTTCCACACGGAACGAGAGGAAAAAGTTTTTTTCGACTCGATCTCAGCCATGTGATGTTGGCTCGACTCTGCTGGCTCAGTAGCCAGCCTCCTTGAAGTGTGGAAGATGATGTAATCTAACATAATCTGTCATAACATTACTGAAGTCCAGGACCCTACATACTATATTCATTCATTCATTTTCTACCGCTTTTTCCTCACGAGGGTCGCGGGGGGTGCTGGAGCCTATCCCAGCTGTCTTCGGGCGAGAGGCGGGGTACACCCTGGACTGGTCGCCAGCCAATCACAGGGCACATATAGACAAACAACCATTCACACTCACATTCATACCTGTGGACAATTTGGAGTGGCCAATTAACCTAGCATGTTTTTGGAATGTGGGAGGAAACCGGAGTACCCGGAGAAAACCCACGCATGCACGGGGAGAACATGCAAACTCCACACAGAGATGGCCGAGGACGGGAATTGAGACCCTACATATAACTTGTTAAAAAATCTTTTGACTGTGTCTGAGCTATTTTTATGTATTTATTGTTTTAAATACTTATTAATTATTTGTTTTATTATGGTTATATGTGTGTGTGTGTGTGTGTGTGTGTGTGTGTATAGCTATATAGATATACGGGGGGTGGGCTCTGCGGGGGTCTGGCGCTGGGTGTTCCATCTCTGCCGCCTGGTCCTCCATGTGGTAGTGGGTCCAGGCCTCTGTCCCGGCTGGGGCGGTCCTGTGGCGGGGGCGCCCTTCTGCCCGCAGGTGTGTGGCCCTCGATGCCCTTCTGCCCTAGTGGGGTATGGTCTCCCCCCGGTCTCGGGGGTGTGGCTCTTCTCCGGCCTGCTGCCGCCCTGTTGCTGGTTGGTATTGCTCCTCCATGGCCCCTTGCTGGTCGCTTCTTGGGGAGTCGGCCCACGGGGCCGGGGGATCTTTGGTGGTGGGGGCTTGACCTGGCTGCGCGGGGCGGGGTTTACTGGATGGTAGAAGGCAGTCCCTCTCCTTTTGTCATTCTCAGTGACAATTACACATTCACACACACGCATTCACGCATATGAGCACACATATATGAATATATACACAGAAGTACACACCTCCTTATGTAGACTCACAGCACATGGGTGCTTCTCTACACAATCTACCATCTTATCCCTGATGTCTATATGCTATTGGTATGCTATTATTACAATAATAATGATGTCAAGCAGTGAGATTTTAATTACTGTAACTGTATGTTACTTGTGTTTGTGTAATTGTGTTTACTATCACGGTTCATGCCTCTCTCTCTCTAATGTCCTGATCTGTCCTAATCTGTTTAGCATTTAGATCAACAATACTATCTGCCCCAATGGCTGGATTGGACACAAAAAAAAAAATATATATATATTTTGGACTAATAATGGGCCATAGTCACCCACGAAAGAGCAATAATTTATTTATTTTGAGAACCACTGCTCTGAAGGAAGTATAGAAATAACTGATGTTTTTAATACAATCTTAAAAACTAAACAAAAATAATCCTCTGTCTAATCTAACCCACTTAGGTTTTGTCACACTCAATATGTGCTTTGTACAGTTTAGCTTGAAATACTGCATATAGCGAATAGCACTTTTTTCCAAAACAAAACTTGTTACTGCGGTAACTTTCTGTTTATGATGGAAAGTGGGTTTTGAGTCTTAGCTTGAAAGGAACTCTCGTTGTGTTAAAAGACTGTTATCCTAGCTTTATTTAGCCTGACTCACACCCAGCACTCGCTAATGCACTGGAAACATAAACATGCTATGAGTGTGAGGACATGCTATTGTGTGCGTATGCACGTGTGTCCTGTGTGCGCTCATTGACACATACGTGCATTTCTAGCAGCAATTCATAACTGCGTTTTTCATCATTGAAATCAAATATATTAGTAGCGGTCAGAATGGCGTTTGTTTTAAGATTCGTTTCGAAAGATCCATCCAGTTGCCGGACTTGATGTATCTTTCCAGTGTTTTGTCAAGTCCATTTCCTAGGGTTTTCTACGCAAAATAACAGCTGTAGGGGATGTAGGGCCTTTGCACTCCGCATAGTGTAGTGCCTATTTGTTCTTTTTTCAGTGCATGGGAAGAATTGTCTCACTTAGCCTCTGGTCAGTGAACTTGCCTCTGCTGTGCTTCTGTGGCTTTCTCGGAGCCCACGGCTTGGTCTCGGTTGGCTGAACAGAATTTGAATCTGTGAGGCAAATCCACCGTCTTTTATTCGGTGTCTTGGACACACACACTCAGTGTGTGTTATTTAGATTAGAGAACTACATATGCGCAGCTCTTTCTCTTGGATTTTCTGTACCTGATTTGCATATTACATGTCTAGATAGGTTTTCACAGTGCCGCATGTGTGCCATAGCCAGGTTGGTTACTCAGTTACATGCTATGCTCAAACGTGCTTTTGCAAATATCTTCTGTCTCTAATTTTGATTTGAACCTTACCCTCGGTGTACAGTCATGGTTCATGAAACCTGTCAGTTGTTTGTATACACAGTGATATTTTTCAAGCAGAGCCAGTGAAGGGAATACAGCAAGCAGTAAACACATGGTTTGAAGGTGGAACGTCGGTGTTCGTTCACCCTGGTTTGTTTACAGGAGCTCTCCCAAGCTCCCCACCGTCCTGGAAGATAACTGATGCATAGAGACAATTCAAGAAAAATAGTACCATGGACGTACATACCAGATATTTTGAGGAAGCTGCTACTTGTCTATTTATAACAAGTCATAAGTACCATATCACTCAATATGTTGTCGCACCCCATTCAAATAAAAATGCGTGTCTTTGCAAGCAATGTCATAACTAAATATATGCAATTTGTCAGATCTAACATCAGTGCAGAAGTCCAAAATAGATGCATATATGTGTTCATAAATATTTACATACTTGTAAACATGGGATTCAAACCAACCCCAGTTGACTAACATATGGTCCGGATGTCACTGATTAGCAGTGAGAGTGTTGTGTTTCAAAGATGACTTGCCTACCAAGCCTGCGCTCATTTACACCCGGACCTGCACCGTTTTATAGTTTTAGAAATACAGTGGAGCCCAATAGCAGTCTGCACTACGATTTACAGTATAGTCCTTCATCTACCCACTTTGAGCCACTGTGAGCCCCCTGTCGGGGGTCACCACAGCAAGTTGATTGCATGATTTCAAAATCAACGTCAACAAAATGCCAAAGAACATACATAATACATATATTGACATCAAGTGGACATGATGACCTTAGTGAAAAATACCCTGTTATAATGGGAGCAAGTAGAGTACATTTTCCTTTCAAACAGACTTTTTGAAATGACCCAACATGTACACAGTCCTAACAACCTGTAAACAGCTTTATGTGTGTTTGTTAGCAGTTCAGAGTTGTCATTTTAGTTTTTAAATGACTTTCAGTCTACCTTCCGCAATCCAGTCCACATGTGTGTTTTGTCCACTCCGTAATTAACATCACCTCTAACAACCCAACCACATCCTCACTCTTGTTTACAAGACTGCAACTGCAGATTGTGTGATGGAATGAAGGTCACTTTACTTACTGTATGTTGTACTGTAGATAGTAGTAATGAGCTCATTCCAGAGAAGTCCATAAAATGACTTCGAAATGCCAAACCTTCTAATCCCAAAAATTGGATTAGCTTGCACATGATGCTCCTGCTGGAAGTCACGTCAGTGTTTTGTTTCTGTGTGTGTGTTGAGTTTAGACTTTCATTTTGTGCAGCTGCAAAATAATGTCTTAAATCATTTTATTGATGTTATGGGTAGGCTTAGAAGTGCTAAGTAATACATGTCCAATCGTAAATTCTTACCCATTTTCCATTTTAGCACAGTGCCACTTCTTTTGGTGTTTGATCCCCCCACTTCTCTTGGCTTATAAGTAGGCCTCCTCGCCCTTTGACAGTATCTCGATCTAATCCCGGGCATTAAGATCTTTGGTGATGATTTCTATGGCTATGATTTTCCTGACAAATAAACTTAATTCGTAAAGTTCGTAAAGCCTTTGTTGTAGTCGACACTGAGAGGCTCTAACTTGGAATGGTATTAAAGAGGGATTGAAACCAATTAGGGTTGCACTTCCACAAAGTTGGGCAACATTTAAAAGACTAAAGAATCTTAAAGTATATTATCCCGGGTTGCTATGGAAAATGGCTAAAATATCAGTAACATTTGAGGGTGGGAAAATACAACCAGTACCAACAAGTTTTATTGCAAAATAGGAAACTTTGTTTCAAAATTGTGTGCATTGACGGAGTCATCATTTCTTCTGATATTCAACCCCTAGAAATTGGACTTGCATGTGAAATTTTGTGCCAATATTGTTCAATTTAAATATCAGGGGGATGAAACTAGGCCAAGCCATGTGACGTTTTCCCCGTTGTCCTATGATTCTCCTGTTTGGAGTCCGAAAAACCTACCATTTGGTACGGTCAATTGGGATGGTCAATTCGACGGTCCAACGGAGACTTGGTGTGATTGCGAAGTGTTAAATGAGACCTTTTAAGAATCATGTTAGTATTACCATATACAGTCCTCCCTTATCACGTTTAATCGGTCCTAGACCTGACAGCGATGCGTGAATTGGAAAGTTGTGACAGTGACGTTGGAGGTTCAGAGTTGAGTTTTAGCTTGTTGTGGGTTATGGGTTATTTGGATGATTATGTTATTATTGTGCCTGTTGTGAGATAATTTGAACCTGCAATAAACATCTGTTCTGGTGATCACGCCTGGTGCCTGTCTCGCTGAACAATTACAGACACCTATTGGCCAATCTACAATACTACAGTCACAATTGGAAGGCTTCTTCAAGCTCACCTAGGTAGTTCATTTAGTCATTTTTATGCTTGAAAGGCTTAATATAGGCCAAGAATAAGTACTGTTTTTTTTTTTTTTTTTACTAAGAATAAGCTGTATTCAACCATGAAACGGTGTTCATTAATTAGTTTTTGAAAAACTCAATAGAGTGATGGTGTGATGTAGCTAAGAAAAACTGTATAGTGGAACCTTGGTTAGTGTGCTTTTCTGTTAATGTCATTCAAACTTTTGCCTCGGTTTGTGTACATTTTCTGGTTAGCGTACAATATGGCGTGCGCCTTGTCATGTTAATGTAGCTGTGTTGTTAATGTATTTTTTTTTTTGTCACAAGCTAACCTTGTTAGCCTCCTATTAGTTTAGAAAAAGTAACCGGAAGTCAGCTCAGATGCCTGTCTATGATGTCATCAGCAGTTGACTCCGTAGTTCTGTTCTGATTAACACAGTTACGCCACTTTTCTTCACAGCTGCAAAATAACTCAGAATGGAGCCTAAGAAGCATTTTGACAGAGAAGGTTAGAAACACTATTGAATTCAACTCAATAACTCGTAGCATAAAACGAAGGTGATGCCTGAGTGGACCTCACAGCTACATCTCTAAACAATCACATATACAGTCAAAGGAAAAGTGATGTTAAATGCATGTTTTGTTAACATTTTTGGTTTTCTGGAACAAATTCATTGGATTGACATTATTTCTTATGGGGAAAAATTGTTTTGGATCAGGGTGGATCTTCTGGAACGGATTCATGATGCTAACCAAGATTCCTCTGTATTCATGATCTTTGTTTCTGTGAACATGTGTAGTGTTCAGATGAGATGCCAGAAGTGTTAGGTTATAAAATTGGGCTTTACGGCGAGAACCACCAGAATGTTTGTTTAAATTATACAGAGAGGCAATAAAACGGCTGTAGGTCCTATAAGCTGCTTGTAAGTATCCATGTTCAAAGTTGGGTTGTAGTTTGTTAGGGCAGTGTTTATTTTATAACGGCATGCTTATATAATGCCATCCTTTTGTTTATCTTCTGGGTATAATTGTTTTTTGATAGTGCTTCCTCCAATCAACATCATTTCTCCCATGGGAGACCAAGTCAACTCGAGTTGAACATTATTTTAAGTTTAGTCCAGCGTATGTTGCAATTCCCAATTAAAGCTTGTTTTAACAGGTGCTTTATGGAAGCACACACACTGTTGAATTGAACCATAAACAGTTGCAGGAGATGAGAAAAAGCCATTTCCTCTCCAACCAGTGAAAGCCCAAACTCCAACTCCTGCTACCTTTCGCACATGTTTGTGTCACAGACATCAGTGGTGGACCACTTCTGCAGCTTCCTGTTCTGTCTGTGTTCAAATGCCACTGGTGCAGCCGTGTTGCTCTTGCCTAACTTGCACACTCACACGGGGGTAAGCAGTCAGGCCAAAGTGGAGGCAACATCCTGTTCCCTGGAGGCTGTTTGTGAAAGCTATTTGAGTGCTACTCCCACTCTTCTCGCTGCTTCTATTGTCCATCTTACACAAGATGCGTTTAATTAACCTTTTTAAAGCTGCTCCCTTACCACTAACTAATACTGTGGTAAATTCTCACACCGATACGGAAAGGGCTCTAAAAACATTACAATGGTAGCTTTTTCATTGAACCCGGCCCTTTTGTTCAACTGTAGGCAACTTTATTGTGTTTTCACAGCTTCACTTTATCTTGGCTTTATTGCTTTGTAGTAAAATGTGGCCTATTAGTAAAACAAGTATGCATATTGAAGTGCATTTGACATATCTTTGCCCAATTTGAGCATTGTCAAGCATAAAAATATGTCATTCAGCACAACAAAACGAGTTAATATGAGCTAGCTAGCTACGGTCATCATTGCAAATACCTATTTTGACGCGAAAGCCTTCACAAAAAAAACAGCAACAGTGTTATTTACATAACTGACTTGTATATTAACCAAGCTACAGCAATATTATTATTGAAGCAGCTAACATGAAAAACTATTTATCTCGCAGATTAACACGTGTCGCTAATCGCTTGTCTCAGCGACGGAAGAGTGGATACCAAGCTCTCAATTTTGCTACAAAGACTCTACAAGATGCTTGTTTGTCGTCAGTATTTTTTACCTGAGAACTGGAGCACACGTCTTGTGCTGGAAGATACAGCCAACCATAGTGTTGTCGCTGTATCTATGCTGCTGTTATTGCCAAACTAGCATAAGTATGTGTGTCAATACGCCCTCGGAAAGACGTTTTGCTAGTGTTAGTGTTTTAAATCATCAAAATACCGCAAGATAATGCATGATCACTGCATGTACTATATCAAGCGATGCAACATTTTTTTCAGTTCCCCTTTTAGATGGCTTAAATACCCTTATTATGGCTACTATATCTGTAATATTTGTGAAAATGTTAGTATAGGGGTGTTAGTTTATGTCTAGAGGTCTCTAATCATGTTGCTAACCATATTAAAATGTTGTAAGCGGGTTTCTATGCTCTAACTTGGACTTTTAAAGTATATAAATTTTATATTTATTGCTAATCAATACTCGCTAAATACAGTCACTAAGGTAGTAACACCAATCTCTCCTGCTACAGAGGAAGTTCAACATACATTCACAGACAGACCCGATATAAAGTGTTTATGAGCGAGGGCTACCACAAATAAATGAATGTATGGGAAACATATGGGTGTGTTGTCCCGGCCGTAGTACTATAAACTGAGCCGATGACGTTCGCTGTAAACAGCTGCAGCCAACACACTAACAGCGCTGCACCTTTTCTCAAAGGCACCTGTACTTGTCCAGTTTTTTGTGAAGATCATCAAAGAGTTCCTCACCCCATACATGCCGGGTCATTGCTGTGCAAAGTGAGGGCGTGTATTGTGTGTACCATTTAGCTTGTCTCTGTCCTCAGATAAAGAAAAATATGCTTCACTGTCTTTTATTCAACGTACCCAAGACATACACACATCCACACAGATTCCTGGCAAACACAAGCTGTGTTGACAGGAGAGATGAGCTGTTGTTCCTGTTGCAGCTTGCCAAAAGCACAGCACTGGGCCTACGTTCAAAAAGAGCCGCCACTGTTGTTAAATCCAGCAGACTTGTTACCTTTGCCAGAGCGCATGCACGACACACACAGTCATGCACGGACGTATCAAAGGTAGCCCAACAAGCGCTATTTGAACAGGTGATTCCCATTTTCATTTTCTGATCCGCCTGCCTTTTATTCCTTGTAGGAAGTCACACTATTGGCCAAGTCAATCACGCACTGCCGGTTTGTTGCATGGACATTCTGTTTATCATGCGACACCTTCATGTGGAAGAAGAAGGCGAATGCCATAGGAGGTGCAAAGCCATTGTCAGGAAGTGTAATGCGTCGACAACAAGGCCTTGCATTTGATGCGTTGCATGACTGACGGGAGCAAGTGCATTTCATTAAGTTGAATTATTGTGTTCAGGTGCTGCAGCTTGTCTAACATACTTCCCAAGCACCTAATGATGAGGTCTCTAACAACGCCCTCAGGTCAAGGTGTGATTTTGAATCACTCTCATGTAAGTTGAGGATAATGTTTCAACTCCACCATCCTTCTTTCCAGTCAAATTTGTCTTCATTTCTATGTCCTTTCTTATCAAATGAGATATGTAATGCACACTGTACATATGTATGGAAGTAATAAGTGCCGATCTAGATTCACAGAGCCTAGTTGATATTAGTTGAAATTGTCTCAACAAATCAAACGCCATTTGTTCCACTAATGGAAACACACATGTGCTACAGAAACTCATTTGCATACCTGGAAGAATATTGTCCCAAATAAACATCTGCCGCCAGAAAGTAACATATAAACAAGCCCATATTGATGAAAAGGACTAAATTTAACTTGTTCCAAATTATATTTTTTGAACACACAATGTTCGATACCCTTCATCTACCCTCATGATTGCGTCGTGACCAAAAGGCTAAGATTGCATGGACAATTGACCGAAACGAGTTTCACCCGTTGGGTGGCCATGCTCTCCCTTGGAGATAAGGTGAAGAGCACTGCTGTCAGGGAGAACCTCACAAATAGAGCCTCTGTAGAGGAGCCGGAATGATGTGACGAGGGAATCTGGTTAGGATGCCTCCATGGTGAGGTGTTCAGTCCGTCTGGCAGGAGGCCTGGACCATGGACATGTTGGAGAGACTATGTGTCCAAGCTGGCCTGGGAACTCCTCAGGGGGAGCTGGACAAAGCAGCCGAGGAGAGGGAAGCCTGGGATTATTTTATGTTGCTGCCCCAGCGGCCACACCTCGTACAAGCAGAAGAAGGTGGATGGATAGATGAATAGTGTGATTTAAATTGTTCTGACTTGTCACATAAGGCAGTTATCATATTTTAGAATTATTATTCTCACGGTTGGTAGCACAGTACCAACACCGTGAGGCAAGCGGTACCACTCACCAACTAATTACCGATGTCCTCTGAGCCCCTTGACCTTGTGGAAAATGGAAATGTATGATATTTTGAAATGACACCCATTTGTCTCTTTCTTTCTTTTCCTTTTCCTGGATTGCACCCTACCCCAGCGAGGAACAGAGGGTTTTTGGAAGTCTGTGGCTCAGCATGTGCCCCGTGAGCCCAGTGAGATGAGAATCCTCAACCCCTACTTCATCCAGGAGGCTGCCTTCCAGTTCATCGGCCTGCCGTTTAACAATGGCAATATGGGAAGAGGGGTAAGATTCATGCAGGCACACACTTGCACCTTCATGATGAGCCAACAGTGAGGAATTACCCGCATTAGGCTTGGAAATTGGCTTATAATTTCCTCTTCTGTGTGTAAGGACAGAATCAGGAATTTGTTCAGGATCACAGAAAACAGACAAAAAGCATTCTCCTTCCTAAAGTGATTGAGAGTTGGCAGTCAGTGGAGCCTAAAATGCTCTCATCTGGCGTGAGTACATCAAAAACAAACGGGAGAAAGTAAGAGAATCAATCCCCAACTTAACTCAATACTAGTAACTCTTTTACTGTAAGAAAACTGTGTAAACTTTACCAATGCCAGAAAAATACATCATTGCACAATCTGCTGTCTCATAAGCAATAATTGCCACGAAGCCAAGCATGTTCACAAATGCTGTTTAACTGTTTACCTTTCCCTAAAGGTCACAATTCTAGTACTACCACATTTTTCTCAAATTGAGTTTGAAGAGAAAATGTTGCATATTGTTTTACACCTGAATATATTCTATATTCTAACATGCCTATATGTATTCTTGCAGGGTCTGTCAGCGTGTATATATCCATCATTTCTCTGGGCTGTGTTTACATGGGGCTGCAGCATCTGAATTGTGGGTGTGCGTGCCGTACATGTGTGCAAGGTTTATGTTTAGCCAGAAAATGAAGCGGGAATACTATCAGTGAACAAGCGGGGACATGGGGTGTATCACCCCAGCGTTGCCCTATGGGTCGTTCAGAACACCCCTTCATGAACCCCACATGTGTTCAACATGTGGGCATGTGGTGAGAGTGTGTGTGTGTGTGTGTGTGTGTGTGTGTGTGTGTGTGTGCGTGCATCTGCTCATTTGTATTAGCACATTTGTGTTTGTGAATGTAGGACTGTTGTCTCATGCAATGCAGATGGCAGGATTTTGGTCTTTTGATGGTTCCCTCCAGCCTTTTCCCGCCTCCTCTTCTGACCATCTACTGTATGTTTATGTATGTGAAAATGAATGAGTTGGTTGATTGGTTATGTTTAGCTTGTGTGTGTGTGTAAATTAATCTGTATCAGGGCGCTCAGTAGGGGGTTGGCCAGGTGCTGTCCACCTACCCCGAGGGCTGCAAATCAGGGTAATGATTTAAATGGGGTCTCCCTCCACTCTTTCTTCTTTTAAACAAAACACACACACAGTCCGTACCCCCCACGCCTCCCTCCCCGCGACCTGAGGCAGCCCGAGGCGAATAGGAAGCACAGTTCAACCTTGTAGATCACGGTGTGATAGAAGGGGGTCACGTCTTACAGGTAATAGTTAATCACCCCGTGTTCAAAGTCAGTTAGCAGAGCTGAAGACAGAAGGGGATACAGGAGTCAGATTGGACCCTTGGACCCTCAGCAAGTTTAAGACCATGACATCACAATGAAATTGAGAGTGATGAAGAATTTCTGTATTTCCCTACAGAACATTCCAACGTTGGGCACGGTTGCAATAACGATGGCGCTGCATAACTGTGATGAGGTGGCCGTGGCCGGTTTCGGCTACGACATGAGCATGCCCCACGCCCCACTGCACTATTACGAGACTGTCAAGATGTCTGCTATTAAAGAGGTGAGTGTTACACACATTCAAGTGTGCAGGTCAGTGTAGTCTATTAGCCGCTGCTCCATTCCTGTGCATACGTAGCGCTACTTCACAGCTATTGGAATGACTTGCACCAGTGATGGGCAGTGAGGTTCACAGCGAGTAAGGCACTGACTCTCTGGGTTTTTTACAGTCAATACAGTCATCCCTTTGCGGTTCAAATTTTGCAGCTTCACTTTAAAAAAAAATATTAATAAATCATGCTGATATGCCCAAAAAATGAAGCATATTTTATGGCTAAATTAACTAAAATACAAATATAAGGCATTCACAAAATGTATTCAAAGACGTTATGACGGATATGTAGCATTCTATACTGTCCACTAGGTGTCAGTAATGTTAGTGTGATGGTGAAAGAGACCACCAGACCTGATTGGCCAGATTCGTCTCACAATAATCCCTACTAAAAACATTACTGTGGCCACAACCTAAACCTTGAACCTCGGCCATCACTTTCTGTCCACTCACCACTCGGCTTCACTAGATAACACATTTATAGTAACACGCACAAGTCTTATTTGTTCTTTATGTGTTATTTCATATCTACAGGGCTCCAATAATGTTAAAAAATATATTTTAGAAGGTTGTAAAAGTCAGCAGTAGTAAGTTATCAACAAAAACTTTGCAACTCTAACACAAACAGGCCATATCTATTTAGCCAAAATGTTTATACAATGCTCCATATAAACACAAATAAATAGTTTTACATGGAAAAAACAATATTTTTACAAAATATAACACTATGAGCTAACAGATTGCTGCAGAGCATGCACTTCATTGGGAAAGATGCAGGCTGGGCTCTTATAAAATGCACTTCTGCCACCTTGTTGCCGTATTTTGGGGTCTTAAAACTGCGCCCAACATGCTCTCTTCTATCGTGGCGTTGCATCATCTCCTCTAAACGTAAAAGACATAAAAATACGTCTTTGGCAGTGAATGAATCAAGCTAAAAGGAGGAATACGCCTCAGATTCATGTCAGCTTTCTGCCCTGTATTCAGGAAATATGCTTCAGAAAATATTAAAAATGATTTCAATTATACAGACAGTGAATTTATTAACACAGTTCAATGGACAAATATTTATTTTATCTTTAGTATTTTTCATTAGAGCCTCCCTGACCACACTTTAAATGGTATTGTAAGGATATGCTTTTCCAGACTACAAAGATGTCACTTTTTCCAAATATAAATCGCAATGTCTGAGTGCTGTTGCAAAAGTTAATATGGTATGTCAGCGTTCATACTTACAATGAATTACACTGCAGATTTGTTTGGTTTCATGTGCATCATCAATTCGCTTTCCAATGATCTATTTTGTGGCATGGTTTATTCCATATCCATACGGGAGTTCTGTAAAGCTGCGTCTGGCAATGAATTTATTTTTCAGCGACTCGGAGTATCATTTTTTCTGGCCAGTGTTTGGAAATGGTGGAAAAATGAGTTCACAAATTATAAAATAAAAACAAAATAAACCGCATGCCTTTGTTGTTATGACTCAATGTAAGGCCACACCAGCAATGTGCTAAATCGTCTTTTAGCCTCTTTCTCACATGTTTATACTGAAAGCCGATCAGCCGAGCAGCGATGTCACCCGAGTGCTGATGTATGTAAACCATGAACGCCGTTTGATGATAACCTTCCTCTAAACTCCCAGTGAGATGTTGCCGTGTATTATCGCCTTCATCTGCGCTGTCATCATTCGCCATTCGTTGTGGGCGGCGTGCAACGTCTTGATGGCTGCTGTTTGGTCTTCTGAGCTCAGATAATGAAGTTGACCAATAGAGAGAGTCTTCTCTCTTATCGGGTTGTTGTGTTTCAAGGGCAGCTTGTCACTTGACAAAGTACACAAAAATGTCCTTTTTTCACTTTTCACTTCACTTTTATGCTTTTTCCACTTTTCTGACCTGTAAGTGTTGTTCAAATGCTTTATCCTCGTGTTAACGATACTAAAGTTTCAGATCAGGAGGTTTGCCCATTTGGAAGTGAGCCTTGAAGGATGTTTGAGATGGCGCTGTTTTTTCTAACAGAGTCGTCATTGCGATAGGGACTACAGATTGCCTGCACTCAGTCATGGCGGACCTACGTCTTTTGTTTTGTTTTGTTCAAATTCTCTTAATTCCATTAGCAGTGAAAATTACTTACCCTTTTTAGTGAATCAGTAATCCCTCACGGTTAATTCCTTATTCATAAATGGAACATTTGTATCGTAGTTGAGCCATAGAGAACCTGTTTACCATATTCTAAATACAGTTTTTAACGTAATCAGAGCCCCTTAGACATTGAAATAAGACCCCTATAGTCACCTTTCCACTCATATGACCCATCATATTAGACATAACAGTAAATAAGCACATATCTTAAATGGCTTAACAAAATGCAACCAATTTTTCATGAGCTAAACTCTGAGATATTCAAGTTTATCTGTGGTCACTAAAGGCCTATGGCACTCTAATATTATTCGTGGCATAGCAGGATTTTGATGAGTGTCTTAGGTTGGCTACAATAAAAGGCTACTCCAAAATGTGTTGTTAGGGGTGATCCGGAGCGGTCCAAAAACCAGTCAGTATCTGCTGTGGCCATTATTTGCCTCGAGTACTGCATACACCGATCCAGAGTATCCCAAACATTTTTGCATATGTAAGTTTCAGCAAAATATGACTTCTCATCCAATAATTATCAGCCCAGTATCAGTATAAAAATGTCATATTGGTATCAGATTTTTTTCCTGATCATGAAAACAGATATTTAAGAAATGCTGTCCACTTATGTGTGTTCATTCCACCACAGGAAATATGTCATGTTACACATATTGATAACAGCATTGGAAATTGGGAGTTGGACGATATCGGCATATCATTTTTCAGCAAAAAAGCCAATATCAGACAAAAGGCTTTTTGTGAAGATGCATTGCAGCCATAACTTTCACTTTGACACAAATTTAGCCACATATATTAATCCAAAATATCTAAACAATGATGCCACAACACAAACACAATAAAATAGTTGTTTTACATGGAAAAGATGCCTTTTTACTTCCTGGTTGCCGTGCTGTGTCTATTTTCAATAGAATAAATGCAGGCCTTGATGAGTCCTTATAATGCACTTCTGCCACCTTGTGATTATTATTATTTTTTGGCCTTAAAACTGCATCAAATATGCTCTCTTTTATTGTGGAATTGCATCATCACCTCTTTGTGCCTCTCACTCAAACAAAAAAAACGTAACAGACGTATAAATACAGTACGTCTTAGGTAACGATTGATTTAATTTAGAACACTTGCTTAAATATGCACATTTTTTGACTAATAATATGCTGTATTCAATCAGGAAACTGTGTGACTTTTATTAAAGTATTCTTGGAAAGCTGCAAAACTGCAAAGTGGCCAGGATGGATTCCTGCTACTCCAAACTAAATTGCGGTTGAAGTGTAATAGCATAAAAATAATAAATATGGTTGGCTTAGGTCAGGGGTCTCAAACTCAATTTACCTGGGGGCCAGTGGAGCTAGGGTCTGGGCAAGGCTGGGCCGCATCAGGTTTTCAAAAAAAACCCCAAAAAAACGCATTTATTAAAAACAGAAAAATATACAAACTCTTTCAGAAAAGCTCTGATAAAACATTCCACTGTTCTCAAATATCTTAATTTTTATTTTTCTACACAAAATAAGATGAAAAATAAATAAACAAATCAAGAATAAAGAAAATCAATCAATCAGTAATAAATAATAAATATAATAATAATAATAATAAAACTGCAAATAATAAAAACTTATGAAACCACATATAGTTGGTGGGTAGACAAATTATTTTTTTCAGATTAAAATGAACAAAGCATTATTAGAGCCCTGTAGACATGACAAAACACGACTATAGTCACATTTATACTCTTTTTATTTACAACATATTGCGCAACTGCAGGGTCTTGAGACACATGCTAACTCGCAAACTAGAGAGCTAGCGACATAAACGGTAGCCTTCAAGTTATTTCCTTTAAACTTAAATAGCCAAAAACTTACTACTTCCACACGGATAGGGAGGATAACTATTAACAGTTATTTAACCTTTAACATGAACATGAATCAAACGTAATAATTTTTTCTGGGTACATGATACCATACAGCATCCATATCAAACTTGCGCGGGCCGCACTAACATTACACTTTCATATCAAGGCGGGGGCCTCAAACTAGTGTCATGTGGGCCACATTTGGCCCGCGGGCCGCGTGTTTGAGACCCCTGGCTTAGGTTGTGGAGATGTGCCCTGCTTGACAGCACCAATAAAAATGGACATTAGATCATAAAATGAAAAGTGTGGTCAGAGTTTGTACATGATGTGCATACCCATGTGAATCCATGATTCCATATCCATATATTCCATGAATCCATATTCCTGTGTCAAAACAAATTCCTCCCAATTGTTTCCTCTGATTCCCCCAGTCTTGGACTCACAACATATCTAAGGAGAAAGAGTTCCTGCGCAAGTTAGTAAGGGCCAGTGTCATCACAGACCTCACCAACGGCATCTGAGTGTACGCCACTCTGGTCTCCGGCCCCTTCCCGATGGACCACAGCGCAGGAAGCCGGGGGCAGGAAGCCGGGGGCAGCAAGGAAGAAAGAACGAAAGAAAGAAACCCAAGTGTCCAAGCGGCCTTCACACTGTGGGCTTTTTCATATCAAAGGAGAGATGACTTGGAGTCAAATGGAGGTTTGTGGTGATGTGCGCACACACGTGCCTTCTGAACCAAAGACGCCGACTGATCACCCCACACGGGGCGAGGGGGGGGGGTTGACTGGATCCGCCCATTCCCTGTCTGGTGCCCCGCATTTGAACATTTACCACTTTAAACTCCGGTGTCACATGAATGACTTTGGAAGAGCAGACGCGTCCATCTTGGGGTCAAGTTGACACGGTGGACGGGCGGACGAGTATTAGCAGTGCCAAACGTACCTCGAACAAGGGAGAGGTGCTCCTCTCTCTAGTTTTTTTTTTTGCTGCCTGAATGTATTCACACCTCAGTGTAAATAGCAGATTTAGATTTTTACTTTTTAACCAGCTGCTGCAGCAGCCCCCCCCCCCAAAAAAAAATTCCTGATCATCCGTCAGCTCATCATCCGTGGTAGGTTTCATTTGGACGCTGGATGGCGTGCGTGCGTGCATGTGTACTGTCCGCCTCGCCACGTGAAGGTCAGCACTGATCTGAATGTCACAACCGATTCCGTCCTCCCGCTGCTGCAGATCTTCAGAAATCAGTGACATTTTTTGGGATTGTGGACTCAAAATATATATATATATATATATATATATATATATTCATATATATATATATGTTGTCATTATTTATTTTGTTACTGAGAGCCAATGTTAGATTCACAGGCTGGCCTGCTTTCTCTTTGTCGTGTTGGAGGAAACCCGAATCCATTTGGCGTCACCACGTGTGCTTCCTCCGAGATTGCGGCCACTTTGGTTTGGTGGGAATTAGTGTTTTTTTTTTCAATTGTTTCAATCTCAAAGTCCTCTTTGCATCTGCACACATCTGTCATCTGTTCATCTCCAATCAATTGTTTTTACTCAAGTATTTTCATACTGCAACGTGTACTATATGAATATGTCCAAATATGTGTTTGCTTGCCAACGTTGGAACAAGATCATCAGCTTTACGTCTCCATGCTGCTTCACCAAAGCAGAACGTTCTTGATTTTGTCTGTCTCAGGTGGGTTTTCATTTCTTTTCTGGAAGTGCATACTTACTGTAGCGTTCATGTTGTTACTCTCGGGAACAGATGACCTTTGAACTCTTAGCAGGCGCTCACACTGCCTTACATTTCATCTCCTGGAAGCTAGAATGAGAAGAACCGCCGCTGACCCAGTACGGATCGTCAGCTGTCGGTCGGGAGCGGTCACTTTTCATTTTGGAGATTTGGGTGCAGTCCATTGTGTGTGTGTGTGGGGGGGGGGCTTGAAGACACTGGTTGTCTTATTTGGAGTTTTTATCCTCCCAGTGTTAAGGTCCAAAGTGCAGCCCACAATGAAATTGACTCTTTCTTACTAAAGTTGAGTACGTGTGTTGTTTTTATTCCACATAAAGTCACCTCTATAAACGGCCATTTCACCGACTGCTGGCCGCTTATGCAGCAGGCCATGCTCGCTGTCATTTGTCCATTTTGATTTTACAACACGGCACATAGTGTGTTGCAGCAGCTTACTGGTGTCCTTGAACGCACCAACATGTTTGGTCCTTGCTGACAGCATCTCGATGCTGTGCCACTTTGGCTGAAACCATGACACATCAAAGTGTGTTTTCAGTCGGACACTAAACAGATGGCGGGTGGGGGTGAGTGCTGCCCCCAACCCTCACCCCCCCAACCCTCACCCCCACCCTTGTTTTAACGTCAACGAATGCAATTGGCATTCAGATGGACTGGACCCAAATCTCCCCCCTTGATGAAGAGGAATGTATTCAATCAGTCAAGTCTTGTTGATTTTTTATTAGATTTTTGTTAACATTTCAGCATCATCGATGTCGAGGGGAAGTGATCAAAAATGAAGGTGTTACAGTCTGTTTATATCCAAGTGTAAATTGCTTTCTGCAACTCGATTAAAAGGTTTGTAATGGACATTGTTTGGCGTCTGTTCTTGATTCCTCGTGCTCAAGGTACACCTGTATCATGACAGATCTCATTTGTCACCCTGCTTTAGTCATCTTGGCGCAAATTACGATACTGAAACCTTAAAAGTGTCAATGGAAATCATTGTCTTTCACCAGGTGTACCTAAGAGTGTTAATCTCCCCGATGGTTGAAATTCATGCCTTTGCCAGGGGTCTCGAACACACCGCTGGGGCCAGAGACCAACCCGCATCAATTACGCCACTGTAGCATCAGTGTTTCCGGCTTCCCAGCATGCCTTGCGGCACTTGTTTTGTGGAAAGTCGCATAAGTTACATATTTAGATTTAACGTAGTTCCCAGATAGTAAGTTGACGTTGAAACGATGTGGAATCGACATTGAATTGTTCGATCAGTGTTGGACTTCCAGTTTTCCAGAGTTAGCATCAGTTTGCACCCGTTGCTAAAACTGAAACATCGACTTTGTAACCACAGATAAACACTTTGGATTGTTTCCACTCATGTGAACATTGAAATGTTTACAACGCCCGGCGTGTGTGGACCACACTAATAGGAAACTTTGATGTCAAAATATACTGGAGCCCGCGGGCCGTGCGTTTCCTACCCCTGACCCACCCGCTTCCCTCCTCGTTTATTCTGATCCCAGTTTTGTGTCCCGTGAGGTAGATGTAGTTTTATTGTTGTGGCCCTGAGGGACCTATTTGAGGCCTGTTGCACAGACACGCTATAAACACACAACTTGTCAGCTGCTACGTCAACCTCCGTCTTCGAGGAACCAGAGGAGCGTCTGTGGGAGGGTCTGTGGGAGCGAGTGGCCAGTCCAGCTGTGTTGGCCGCCTGAGGAAGGACGAGGCGCGGAGGGCCCATTAGAAAGCAGTGCTGGACTGACCCCATCCTGCTGTTAATAGGGTGCCAGATCCCCCGTAAAAGTCACGCCTCGCCGTTCACCCGAACACCCTGAGCTCTGGTCCCTCAAACGGCTCCTTCTGCACGGCTGGGTGGGATTGAGAGGCGGCTGCAGCGGAGGGACGATATTTGCCACATGGGATCTCCTGCAGGCAGCTGGCTGACCAGCAGACCGCCGCGTGAACGAGCCTGCACCTCTTCAGATGATGGGTCTTTTTATTCTCCGCGACAGGTTCCCTGCCCCGCCTCTTCTCAGAAGGCCACGACCCCCGGGACTGAAATTGAAACTCTTTATGAAAAGATTGAATGATGAGAAAAACAAAAAGAAATTGGACGAATGAACCTTTTTTCCACCCTCCTTGTTTACATAAAGTTTGGTCATCTGGGATGATCTTATGTGTCCTATATTCTCTCAGCTTACCTTTGGTACCGGGTGGAACCACAGGCCATTACCTGCATCACAAAGGCAGCATCAATCTTTCTTGTGAAAGGATGTCGGGACTCTTGAGACAAAAGAATTGAGACACGCCTCGAAAAGCATAAATGAAACAAAGTGTTTGAATGTTGATGCTAATAATAATAATACTCTTATTTACTGTATATTACAAGACTACTGTACATGGGATTGTTTGTAGCCTGTTAAAAAGTTACATTGTTTGGCTTTTTCAGTATAAGCGGTAGAAAATGAATGAATGAATGAAAACCACACCATCACTTCACACTCAATTACTGACCGAGACAACTTGTGGTTTTTAGGGCAAGACTGAGCCCTATAGTTGCCGTTTAGGCATAGCTGGACGAGTTTGGTGTGGAAGAGGCCCTGACCTCAACTCCATCAAACACATTAAGGATGAACCAAAACAGAGTTGAGGTCCAAAATCAGTCACCTCTGACCTTAAGAATGCCCAACCATCATACCAACGGTAAAATACGGTGGTGGTAGTGTGGTGGTCTGGGGCTGCTTTGCTGCTCCTGAAGGAGAATATCCGGCCATCTGTTGGTGACCTCAAGATGAAACCAACTTGGGTTCTGCAGCAGGACAATGATCCAAAACACACCAGCAAGATCACCTCTGAATGGCTGAAGACTTTGGAGGGGCCTAGTCAAAGTCCTGACCTGGATCCTATTGAGATGCTGTGGCATGACCTTAAAAATGTACTTTATGCTGGACAAGCCTCCAATGTGGCTGAATGACAACAATTCTGCAAAATTCCTCCACAGCGCTGTAAGAGACTCATTGCAAGTCATCACAAACACTTGACTGCAGTTGTTGCTGCTAAGGGCGACCCAACCTTATTAGCTTTAGGGGAAAACTTATTTTTTAAGGATATAATATGGATTGATGAAAAAGTTTCATTCAAAAACTGCATTTTGTGTTCATTCATTCATTCATTTTCTACCGCTTATCCTCGCGGGGGTGCTGCAGCCTATCCCAGCTGTCTTTGGGGCGAGAGGCGGGGTACACCCTGGACTGGTGGCCAGCCAATCACAGGGCACATATAGACAAACAACCATTCACACTCACATTCATACCTATGGACAATTTGGAGTGGCCAATTAACCTAGCATGTTTTTGGAATGTGGGAGGAAACCGGAGTACCCGGAGAAAACCCACACATGCACGGGGAGAACATGCAAACTCCACACAGAGATGACCAAGGGTGGAATCGAACTCAGGTCTCCTAGTTGTGTGGCCTGTGCGCTAACCACTTGTCCGGCGTGCAACCTTCAGTCGTGTTGTCATTGAATAATAATTAAATTTGCTAATAAAATAATAATAGTAATTACCCGGTATCTTATCCTTTGTGTCTAAGGGATAGTGGCCACAATCAATGAGCCAATTGATTGAACTGCAATGCAAGCCGTGTTTTCTATAGATTGTCAGTGAATGATCATACATGTGATATCTTTCAGGTGTCACATGGCCATATTGAGCTGAGTCAGCAGTAACTGTGTAATGTAGCGGACAACGTAGAGGTTAAGTGGAAACCCCACCCCCACGCCAGGTCACCTGGTGCCACCCCTTAAGTCATTTCAGCTGTAAGTCTTAAAAATGGAGCTGACAGCTGATACGGGCTTCATTTGATGACTTTAGTGCTTTTAAAAGTCGACGCCCACCATTGCAGCACAATGGTGGAGATCTTCTAATGTCAGGAATGACGTTGCGGTGTCGTTGCTGCAGAGGCCACAGCACGGAACAAGCGTGTCAACATCATCCATCAATGTGAGCCATGAACTTGTTTAACATTGTTTGAGGCTTTGGAGCGTGACAATGTTTGTACAATCACCTCTCACACATCACATACATCACATACATCTTGACTTCTTTGACGGTCCTTTTAGGAATGGCAAACTTGGAAATAATGTATACAACAAAGTATAGAAATGGGAGAAAGTTGATTTGTATCATCTCCACCTCCTAACTCGTGACAGGAAGCAGGTTTGGCTCTTTATTTTTCTTCGTCTCTAGAAAAAAAAAAACCATTGAGATTTGGGTGTGAGTCTCAAAAGTGGATTTTAAATATTACGATTCCAACAAAACAGTGGCCTGATCCACCTCTTAATACACACAATTACACAAACCAGCAATAATAAACAAAAACACAATACAACTACTATGTTCTTTATCTTCGAAAACACTGCCTCTAAAATAGTCCAAACTCCAATCCTCTACACTACAACATCATCTGGAGCAGGTCAGAATCACAATTCATCTAAAAACATGACTAAAATATATTACATTAGGCTAATCTGAAATTGTAAACACCTCCATTGGGCCAGCACTTCTGATTCTGAAGGCCCTGGGAAGATTATATTCATATAGCAACACATATAAGATACAATCTGATGGGATAAACATACATATACATATACATATACATATACATATACATATACATATACATATACATATACATACATATGTCTTGTAGGTAGCTCTGTGACATCACAATGAGGCTTCTTTTACCACGCCTTTTGAAACCGAGCGTTTTGAGCCATCCCGAACTTCTTTCAGGGCTCACTTCCAAATGCGTAAATCTCATTATCTGAAACTTTGGCATCATTTAACACGAGAATACAACATTCTAACTACATTTATAGGTCAGAAAAGTGTAAAAGTATCATAGGTACCCTTTCATAATTTCTTGTGGCCATGCTGGTAGATTGAGCATTCAAATTCAAGCAAAATTTTGAACTTTGAGAGTGTCTAAATAAGAGAAAAATGTGATCAAATGTGAATGCGGGTCTGAAAAACGGGTCTGTATAAAGTGTATGGTGAGGGGTTTTACAGACGTAAAACATTACATATAATTATTATATTGAAATGAAGTTGCCGACTTTGCAGATTTCACTTTTTGAGGGGCTATTTTGGGAACCTATCCCCTGTGATAAACGAGGGAACACTTTATTATTTTTTTTTGGGGGGGGGGGCACAAAAATCCCGACATACCCATTCACAGGTTCATAAGTCGAGTCCAAATTGATCAAAATCATGACTTGAGTCACAATTTTGACAACTTGACAATATTATCAAATTCTTGTAACAGAACTTGAAATGTCAACACCAATGACTCAGGACTCGACTTGGACTTTAGTCTGATGACCTAATAATCATTTAAATTTTTTAGTTTTCATTGAATGTGTGCCTGTTTAACTGACATGATATTTTACATTTTTCCAGCCAGATATTAGACTATGAGAATGTACGGTGCTAAGTCCAGGCACAGTAACAAACTATAAATATTGTTGAATATTCCTCCTGTATTGGCTCTGGTTAGAAGTGTACAGGTGTCAGTGTTGTATGTTCTTGGTGTGATAAAGTGCATTTTATCTGCAAAACAAAGCATCAATCACTTCTGACTCTGACCTTTCACCTCCTCCTTTTGTAGCCCATCTTATTATCTGACTGTATACATTCCTGCATGTCACACACTTGAGCCGCGCGCATTGTTGTCGGGGTTGCTATTAATAGAAACACAGAACCAGGGATCCTCCCTGCATTTGTTTCTGACTTTACGCGGTGAGCGGGTCCTCAGTGGAAAAGTGTTTACCCAGCCTTTGTGCGTGGCGGCCTGGTGTTTGCTATGCAGGGAGTGCCTGGCTGTGTGAAGGGTGGAGAGACGACAGGGTCCGTGCTGGTGGTGATGCTGGATTAGATCCATTCCACCATCACTTTGCATTGGACTTTAACAAAACCGCTTATTAGCATTAAAGCTACAGACACACACAACAGCGGGTTCCCAGTCCTAAAATACTGGGCCATACAATTCCAATACATTCACTGGGAATTCACTCGTTTATTATCACGTTCTTTACCAAATTAGCAGTCGTACTCCATATCAAATGCATGGAGAGCACCCCACTCAGCAGCTCCTCGGATCCTTTGTTTGGGCATTTGATTGTGCGGCCCAGTGGTTAGCATGCAGGCCACACAGCTAGGAGACCCGAGTTTGATTCCACCCTCTGCCTTCTCTTTGCGGAGTTTGCATGTTCTCCGGGTACTCCGGTTTCCTCCCACATTCCAAAAACATGCTAGGTTAATTGGCCACTCCAAATTGTCCATAGGTATGAATATGTGAGTGTGAATGGTTGTTTGTCTATATGTGCCCTGTGATTGGCTGGCCACCAGTCCAGGGTGTACCCCGCCTCTCGCCCAATGACAGCTGGGATAGGCTCCAGCATACTTTGGATACATTAGGGGGCCGCACATAACACCTAACTTAAAACTGTTATTTCCAAATGCCTGCAAAGCATGCTGGGTAGTCCAGCGGCAACAACAATGTTAGCTCCTCCTTGTTTGCTTATCTGACGACGTCTTCAAACGGACAACAATGCAACAAATGCGGCAAAATTTGTGGAGAAAGGCAGGAATATATATTAGAAATATGAGTGTTCTTTTGCCATGGGTATTGTGTATAGATATTTCTTAGTATGTCCACATGCTAGCTAGGTTGTGTTGTTTGGATGTTTTTTTTTGTACAAGCTACAGATATTTTGGTCGATTCGCGCGTACCACAATAACAATGCAGTTTTCATGTGAAAGATTTGAAACAAGGAATTTGGAAATGCCCGGTGGCCTGGATGAACATGGCGGGCCGGATGTAGCCCACGGGCCGCAGTTTAGCCACCCGTGGTTTAGAATATACTGCAGGTGAGTCAAAGGAGACTTGTGCATTTCTGAGACTTTGTAATGTGTGTTGCTGTTACGTGAACGCCCCACGATGCTCCTCAGTCGATATCTCAGCCTCCTCACTCCCTCCTCCCTCGAGGAACAAAAACCACACATGATCCATGTTTGAGAAGGAGGGGAGAGGGAGACAGCGACGCAACGAGGGAGAGAGCGAGAGAGAGAAAGAAAGCGGGAGAGAGTGGGAGAGAGTGGGAGAGAGTGGGAGAAATCACAGCAGCTTGAAGAGCGACGAGCGCGCTCCAGTTTCACTCCTCTGACAGGCGGAGCGGCGCGCTCTTTTTACGCACAGCCAACACTGCTGCGGGCCATTGAAGGAACACTTCACTTGCCTTCACTTGGCTTCACTTTGCTTCACTTCACTCAAGCGGAGCGACAGAGGTCCTCATCACGGGATACCAGCCCCGGAAAACCCGATTTGAAATCAATATCACCTCAATTGAAGACGAGGACTGTTGCTGCGTAAAAGCATTACGCACTGACTTTTTAGGAAGTTGTGTGCACGTCAAGGAGGACATGTGAGACTTTTTCCTGTTTACTCATAA
Source organism: Doryrhamphus excisus (assembly GCF_037039965.1). Taxonomy (NCBI): domain Eukaryota; kingdom Metazoa; phylum Chordata; class Actinopteri; order Syngnathiformes; family Syngnathidae; genus Doryrhamphus; species Doryrhamphus excisus. The sequence continues at coordinate 21,450,810 of NC_136362.1, forward strand.
ATCCATCCACGCTGATTTGGCGGCAGGACCGAACAGGTTAGTAGTGGAGCTGTGAAGGAGGGAAAACTACCTTCATCACAAGTGAGTCAGCACAGAAGCAATTTGAGGCCAAATATTTAAATGTCTGAATGTTTGTCTGCCTCCCTGCGTGTGTGTGTCCTCCACCTTGTGGCTTTATTTCTGTCAACACAAACAAACTGGAATTAGATTTAATAAAGGCCTCTCCGTGTAATGGCATGTTGCAGGATGTTGCTAAGTTTGTTTTCATGTCAAGTCCTGTGTGCCTTTTTGCCAAAGTCCTTTCCCACTAAAGTAAAGTAGTGCAGGACACATGCGTCCATTTGGGATCCATCCTTAAATGTGCACTTAAAACCGCCATGCACAGTCCGAGGACTGCGGCCTAAGACTTCTGCACGAGTGCTGCAGTGTTAAGATGTTTTTCGGAAGGATCTTGCATGCTTGATGGATCATCCGACTGCTAATTACATCAAATATTTGTCCCAAACGACACTGAAATCCAAACAATACTTTTTAAATTACTCCCGGATGTTTACCACTTCTGTGCTCTTGTCCAGGGGGGGCTGAGATTGTGCAAGTGTGGAAGGCCGAAGCAAGAGTCCTGCCACAGAGAGAAAGCCAGGAGGAGGTGCCTCCAGCCAGATGGATTCTTTATGTTTGTTCCACGCTCAGAGGAGACAGTCAGAGTCGGCTCGGAGCTCCTTCCCGCTGTGACGACAAAGCGCTAAAACATGACACGCCGCAGCGGATGGAGAGGGCGAATCGTGACCCAACGTGGGACGCGTGTCTCTCCTGACCCTTCGTGCACGCGCCTCTGGATGACATCTGGTAAGAGAGACGGTTAACGTTTGTGTCAGCATGTTGCCATGGTGATTTCATGACAGCTTCCTGATGATCAGGAGCTGTTTTTGTGTTTTCTCTGCGCTGCTGAGAGCCGTCATTTGTCACGCCGTGTTTGCTGGGACAACATTGGCTCATGTTGGATGGCTTTTCCATCGTGTTGCTTTCACCTGCCAGCTGCTTCGCTCTCACCACGGCGGGTCAAGGTAACCTGAAGGCAGCATTTATGGGGCTGGATTTAGCCTTTATTTGGAGGCTGTGTGACATGGACACTGAGGAGGAGGAGGAGGAGGAGGACGGGGGAAAGGCTTTGTGAAGGTTTCGGTCTTGACGTGGATTTAGAGAATACTGTGCTTGTCTCATTCATCCAGGTCATCGTATTCCTTTGGCATTGAACCCATCCCACTTGGACTGTTCAAGTTGTCTTTGTTGGCACCGCCCCTTTTATTCTAACAGCAGTCTAGGAGTCTCAAGGACAGTTTACAATTGAATTCATTGTAATGCCAGCACTGGAGAGTGTGATTCGCTGTCAGGAAAGGTTTTGCCAAGTCCATCCATTCCACCTCTGAACAGGAACCAGAATTCCCGAAATGTGGTGCAATGGATGTAAACTTTCCATTTTAGTTTAAACTGGCTCCTGACGGAGATGAAAAAGGTTGCATATCGCACTACCACCACCATATTTTACTGTTGGTATGATGATCTTTTTTCGGAAATGCAGCAGAAATGCAGAAATTTTCCCAAAGGTCAAAGATGTTTTCTGGCAAAATCAAACAAGCCTTGGTTGTGGTTTTGGTCTTTTTGCCCAGTGTCTTTCTTATGGTCATGAACACCGGCCTTAACTGAGGCAAGTGAGGCCTGCAGTTCTTTGTACGCTGTTGTGGGGTCTTTTGTGACCTCTTGGATAGGTTGTTGTTGCATTCTTGGGGTCATTTTGATTGACCGGTCACTCTTGAGATGGTTCACCACTGTTCTATGTTTTTGCCGTTTGTGGATAATGGCTCTCACTGTGGTTTACTGGAGTCCCAAAACCTATTCTAGACTGATAAATCTCAATGTTGTTATGTTTTGTTATTTTATTGATTTTTTTTACACCCCCTCCCTTCTTTAACCCACAGTAAAACAAGAGCTGAAACTCAGGTCAAATTGACCTCCCTAACCCACTACAGGTTCAAGTCCAACATTTAAGAAGTCGTTGTATATTGATGAATGTCCAAACTCCAGACCCCACAGGGTTGAAAATTGTAACAGTTGCAGAAGATGAAAAAAACAAACAAAAACATTTAGAGATACAGCGTTTTCAGTGGACATTAATGGGTGTGTTGCACTATCACACACAAAGACACACAGCAGACACTCTGTCCAAAACGGGTGAGGGGATCAGGCGCATATGAAGTGTCTTAATCTTGATGTGTTTTGACAGAGCCGAGCTCACTGAAGTGTGTCTTCATTCTCACATGAAACTGTTTTGATCGCCTCGGCTGTCTGAGCCGCCGGCTGCGATCCCAACATGACCCTTTCTTTTTCAAAATACAAATCCAGGCCTGGGACGTCTTTCAAGGAATCTGGCACACACCTCCGTGTCCTTTGTGGAATGTCATTGTTTGTGTTTTCCATGTCATTTGTCAGGATTGGGAGAAAAAAGGCACCTGGCTGACTCAGTTGAGTGGACGGCTTTCATAGCTGGCGACTGACTCAGTGACCCACTGACTCATACACTCATGTGCTTGCAATGTGTCATGCCAGAACACAGGCCAGGCTTGGTGGCGAGGGCCGACATCCACTGTTCAATCCCGCGTTCTCCTCTTTGCCGTCACATGACATATGTGACACATGTGGAGCAGACGTCCTCCTCCAAAGGGCCCTCGCAGTGTGTGAAAAGATGTCGTGAATCAGTCTCTTAAAGCCGCATGGGAGTGGCGGCTCACTTAGGCTTCTCACAACGCTGCCGCAGCTTTCACTTCCTGCGGTCAAAGGTCAGGGGGGGTCAGCGGCCCCGCTGAGGGTCAGGTACAGCCAGCCAGCATGATCTTTGGCGATGATGTGTGGTCTGGTTTGTTTTAACTGGCAGTTGGCTTTATGAGTTAGCGGGCATTTTTTGCGATTATGTGCTGTGATTATGTGCGGCCATTATTATGTGTTGTTGTTGTTCGTGTTGCGTTCACAGTCAATCAGTTCAAGGTTTATAACAAAAACGCCAAATGTGTTCCCGTTTTTCCTACTCATTTATCATCTCTTCTGTTGAGAGCCCCCACTATTAGCGGGGGCTGCATTCCAACACCTCCGGGAAAAAAAATGCAAATAATAGATGCAACGCCGGCTGTTTTTTTATTGGCCTGCGGGACATTTCAAAAATATCATTTAACAAGAAAACTAAAAAATAGACAACAAAAATAGAGAAATCTGGAGTCAAAAGGAGAAAAATATCATCTAATAAAAAGTCATAATTTTATTAGAATATCGCTGTATAATATGCAGAAAAAAAATTATAATAATAATAATAAACATTACATAATTTAAAGTTGTATTGTTATGAACAATATGTCATGTTATGAACAACCAAACAGAATAAATTTGTCATTTTGGGGAAATTTGATTGGGAAGAAAGTTCTCATTTTACAAGAATAAAGTCAAAATTTAAATGGATTGAAAATTAAAAAAACAGCCGTACTTTAACGAGAATAAAGTCAAAATATTAAGAGAAAAAAATATGACAAAAAAAAGGTTGCTTTTCTGAGGCACAATAACGTCATTTATGTAGCATGGCATTGAAATATTAAAGGAAAATGTGTTATTTTTTTAAAGTGGTAATATTATGAGAAAAAAAACAAAATGAAGTAATTCATTTAGAAAAATTAGGCTTGGGAAAAATGTACAATATTATGAGAATAAAGTCAAAATATTATGGAAATAATATGAATACATTAACAGTACAGTCAATGCACTATAGTCAACTAAAAAGCAGAGAAAAAAGACCACAGTCATCATTACTCATGTTTGGAAATTTCTCTTCCCAGCGGAAGAGAAAGGTGAGCTTGACATCACATTAATATCAATAAGTATTGATAGCGTACAATGAGGGATGACAATGTGCTATATCGCTTTATCAATATTTTGTTCTACCCCTGCTTTGCTATTCCTACACCAATTTCTTTTTCATAGACCTCCCTCTCAGGTTCCATAATCATCTCCCACTGGGGAATGACTTGGAGACAGACTGAAAGAAAAGTCCAAATCAATTATTGTCGGCCCTTAATAAATGTTATTAAATGTGCTCATGACCGAGAGGTGCTATATATTTCTGCAGTCAGGTGCCTAAGAGACTATAGTGGCGGGGGATTTTCTCTGGGTCCGCCCTTATAAATTTGCTAAATTTCCTTCTCGGTATTGAATGTAAAATTTATACCAGCAGTGCACCTCGGAGCCACAGGAGAGCGATTTTTGGTCCACTTGCAAATGCACGTCACCAGATCACTCAAAAGAATTGCTTAAAAAGGCAAAGCTGAGCTAGAAAAATGACGCGGTTCTTAATATTTATAGTACTCATCATATAGCGCATGCATCCAGGGACTCGGGATAATGTCAGCTAGTGCAAACATGGCCTAAACTCTGTCTGGAAATGTATTTTACGCACATTAAATATCCTGTATATGCTGGCTCGGGGTTTGGGTGGTCTGTCATGAAGACAAAGCATCCAATAATAAATACACCGGAGCCTCCAAAGTTGAACACAAGCTGTTCCGTGATGTTGGTTGACTTCCAAGTTGGTTTAATTTCAAAACTCACAGGAAATAATAAAATGAATGTGTTCCAGACTCAAGCCGTCACCATCGTAAAAACCTGGCTTAACTGCAGCGTCGATGTTTTAAGTCAAATGTAACATTCTTAACCATCATAGAAGTATAAATAGAAGTTAACGACTGTATAATCAAAGTCAATCAATCTGCCCACCAAGCGTCTGGGATAAGATTCAGCAGGCCTCAGGCAGAATAAGGTAGATTGCAGCATTTGGGTTGGGAGTGAAGTTCAAGTACATCGGGATGATTCGGCGCAGCAGCTGCTGCAGGGATGTGGTTGCTGTACTGAAACCGTCATGGTGAAAAGAGCTCAACCCATCTACGTTTCCACCCTCATTTATAGTCATGAGGGTCGGGACCTGAAGGAGTTTCCCCAAACGGGGGTGTGGGGGGGTGCCAATTGAGGTGGTCTGGACATCTAGATCGGATGCTGGGCATGCCCAGTTGGGATGCCTTAGGGTTGCAGGAGACTTGGAAGTCTGAACTTCCCTACTGAGACTGGTGCCCCCCCAAACCTGCCTACGGCCTTCCGTATACAGTTTTTAGCATTTCTAGAGACCTCTGGACATTAAATAACACCCCTATAGTCACATTTACACTTTTGTTACACAATATATCATAGATCCCAATGTATAAGTCGCTACATAAGCTGCAGGGTTCAAAGTTTAGCGACTTACATATCGTATACAGTTTTTAGCATTTTTAGAGACCTCTGGACATTAAATAACACCCCTATAGTCACATTTACACTTTTGTTACACAATATATCATAGATTCCAATGTATAAGTCGCTACATAAGCTGCAGGGTTCAAAGTTTAGCAACTTATACATTGGAATCTATGATATATTGTGTAACAAAGGTGTAAATGTGACTATAGGGGTGTTATTTAATGTCCAGAGGTCTCTAATAATGCTAAAAAACGTATACGGAAGGTTACAAACTTTGAACCCTGCAGCTTATGTAGCGACTTATACATCGGAATCTATGATATATTGTGTAACAAAAGTGTAAATGTGACTATAGGGGTGTTATTTAATGTCCAGAGGTCTCTAATAATGCTAAAGACTGTATAGGGAAGGCCTTAGGCAGGTTTTCCATGCTCTAATTCAGACGATATTCATTTTATAAGTCCAAAGAATTCCACTTATCTGAGTGTGCTTTACTTGCAATACTTTCATGAGCACATCGAACTAGAATGTCAAATTGCACAGCGTTTGCTTGTCCATCTGTTTTTTAGTTAGCCGGCTAATCATGGTCCATGGAGATGACAAACAGACCGGGGTGCTATTATGATTCCGGGGGTGGAGTGTTCCTTTGATGCCATGGTGACTCAAACTGTAATAACTTCCTATATTAGCCCCTTTAACCAGATGCTCACCAATATGTAAAGGATTCAACCTCGGTCCCAGGTGCCAACCTTCTACGCTGTTCAATTGAGTTGATGAATAAATAAACAGAAATAAACTTTTAGCCAGGATTTCAGCAACTCCTATGTGAAAAGGATGGAAAAAAAGGTCACAAGAACAACAAAGCTGGTGGTGGCTTAAGATGTTTCTCCTCGTCCTCCTCCAGCAGTGACAAACCTCAGAGCCACACTTCGCTAATAACGGCGATGAAATAAAATATACATCCATTAAAGTGATGGACGGCCTTTTGAGCGATAATGAGATAGCGGCATGCTCAGGGCCTGATGTGCAGTGTTACTCAGTGCAATGAGAGAGATTGATTATGCAACCTGGAGTGCCACAGGGCAACTTCAATCTGGAAGTGCTTAAAGTTCTCAGCGAGCTGCCGTGATGCCTTCAGGTCAAATTGAAGGAGGCATGATCTGACAAAAAGGAATTTGTTGGATGGATTCCTTCGGACAAATGCTTCCCATGCAGTCGTTTGGGTCTTTTCTTATGCTTTTGTCGCGCCGGACAATCTTGAAATTACCCCCCCCCCCCCTCCTTCTTCTGTGTTCTGCTCTGGGGTTGTTTAGTTGTTTTAGTTGTTCAAGTTCAAACAGCTTCAATAATTTCCAGCAAAGCGGTATAGTTAATCCTGTTGGACCGCTGATGAAACATGGAATGACCTGCTGCCTTTATCGCTAAATCTTGTCCTGAAAATGCTAAAGAATGTTAATGTTACGACGTGCGTGTGTGTGTGTGCGTGTGTGTTTTATGCATAGAAAGCTGAAATTAGCAGCTCCCGTTCATTAATCATAGCGTCTGCGTACCGCTTTGAACCATCAGGCCAGGTCATTAGAGGCAGCCTGTCTGGGGCGACACGGAAACACTTTGGAGAGTTCTGGTTCACCCAGACGCAAGACACGCTCATTATGACCGATGTGTGTGTCGCTTTGAGGAATAACAATGAGATAGGAGCACATAAAGGTCAAAGAGGGAAAGGACTTGGTGGATCAGTTTCCACATCATTTTCACACAGAGTTTTTCTGTGTGTGTTTGGGGGGGGGTCAGGATTTAAAAAGACAAAGTGATGCAGCCCAGAGCGTGTTCCCGTCTTCTCTTTGACGGCTTTAAAGCAGAGCTCCCCTTTGCAAGCACCGGAAAGAGAAAATCTCTCCTTCTGATCATCTCTCCCACACGTCCACAATGTGTTCCCATTTAAGGTGAGGATGAAGCCGAGCGCTCTCTGTGTGGCTTCCTTTTTAAAACCCAACTCAATCAGGCAGGAATTCAGGTTATTGGGGTCGGGGGACATGGACGCTGGAGCTGCTTCGCTGAGAAACAAAGCGAAGGAGAGCGAGTGCGTGTCAAGTCTTCATCTCCATAGGAAAGCTGTCCCGACTCTTCCTGTCTAATTTAACCCACCCATCCACTGCTGCATGTGTGTGTGAGTAATTAGCGCTAACTGCATATTAGCCTAACTTTCCAGTGACCCTGCAAGCTTAATCTCGTAGCAGTGGTTGCCGTGTAGGAAGTTACGGCTGATATGGAAAATCCTACTGCAGTCATTAGAATTCCTTAGTGGACTGGGAGCCTTTTTCTCTCCTCACTTGATGCTCGCACTGACTAACCCTAACCCTTACCCTAACCCTAACCCTAACCCTAACCCTTACCCTTACCCTAACACTAACCCTAACCCTTACCCTAACCCTAACCCTAACCCTTACCCTTACCCTTACCCTAACCCTAACCCTAACCCTAACCCTTATCCTAACCCTAACCCTAACCCTAACCCTAACCCTAACCCTTACCCTAACCCTTACCCTTACCCTAACCCTAACCCTAACCCTAACCCTAACCCTTACCCTAACCCTTACCCTTACCCTAACCCTAACCCTAACCCTAACCCTAACCCTTACCCTAACCCTTACCCTAACCCTAACCCTAACCCTAACCCTAACCCTTACCCTAACCCTTACCCTAACCCTAACCCTAACCCTTACCCTAACCCTTACCCTAACCCTAACCCTAACCCTAACCCTTACCCTAACCCTAACCCTAACCCTAACCCTACCCCTAACCCTAACCCTAACCCTAACCCTTACCCTAACCCTAACCCTAACCCTAACCCTAACCCTTACCCTAACCCTAACCCTAACCCTAACCCTAACCCTAACCCTAACCCTAACCCTAACCCTAACCCTTCATTCATTTCCCTCCAAATAACACTTGTTGCTAACAAGAAGCACAATAACGCAGTGGTGTCTGATGCTGCTGGCACAAACAAAGCATTACATTTCATGCATCACACAGTGCAGCACAGAAATCAGAAGTTATTCATGTTTGGAGCGTAAATTAATACAAGATCAGATAATGAAATAGCCTAAGTCAACCAGTTACATTGAAGGCGCTATAATTTTATAGCGCAGCCCAGATAATTTGGTAGCCAATTTGTTAGATTGGACGGCGCCAAGATGGGGATGGCGGCGCACCATGGGAGGAGTCCACATTTTCAACTTGGCGCAGTGACAATTTCATGATAAGACAGCACGCCACAGGTGAGGAGAAAGCTTGGCAGCTCAGACCTGGTCTATTCGGGGGCGCAGGCGAAGCGCAGCCTGCATAATGGTGAATTGGCTGACAGGCGCACAGATTACACTCGGCTGTGTCAAACCCTCTCCTGCCTTCTCTGGAGGCGTGGGTGCGCCAGACTGCGCTGCACTTGAAATTTGCAATTGCGCTGGCTACACCCTGTTGGATTGTCCCGTTGCGGCGCACCTGCCTTGTGGCACATCTACATACTCCACACCTGCGCCTAGTCTATGGAATTAGAGGCCATAGTCTAACTGGCAAGAGACATCAAATCCCTTTGGTGCATTTACTATGAAATAACATGCAAAATCCGTTCCCCTCTAATAAACTACGACGACTACAATACATTTCCAGGTTGGAGAGATGCTTGGCAGCAGTACATGGTACATACCAGCCATGATGACAGGGTGCAGCGTGGAATGTGTAGTAAAAACGTGAAGGGAAGCTCCTATTTGAATGTAGGGTCTGTTAGTTGAGCTGTAGCAATAAGACAATGTCAGAAACAATCAAGTTGGAATTGTAACTTTTGTTATTTACTTGACTTTGACGTTTTTCCTTGAATTGAACTTTATTACCTCCATTACGGCCTACATACAAGTTGATTCTTACTGTTTTATGCTCTTTATGGAATTCCAGCTTTCCCATTCTTCCAATGTTGTAAATGGAACTGACAAGAAACATCTTTTTTTCATTGATTGTAAAACTTGAAATAAAATCCTGCCTATCCAGACCCAGTGTAGCGTAGATTAACAGATTTACTTTGAGTCATTTTTTTCCTGGACACATCACATGCAGAAGTCATTGGAAAATGCAGTACAATATATTTACAGTGGCTGAGAGGGGCATCCATACATTGACCAAATGATCCAATCCCATTCCTGGACACCTCCCCAAGGAGGTTCCTCTGGCTCCTCTCATTGCAGAGGAGTAGCGGTTCTCCTCCGAGTTTCTCCCAGCTTATCTCTAAGGAAGAGCCCAGCCACCCTACGGAGAAACCTCATGCAGAGTCCGCATCGCTGCAGACGTGGACATTGTTGTTCAATTTTGCAATAATGTAAAATACACAATAATACTGTGGCATCACAAAACAGCCATCAAGTTAGCAGCTCCAGGTTGATGGAAAGCAACTTACAGCTCCATTGCCCTCCTCATCCATCACCACCCAACAACCATTAGACCAGGTTCTGCAGGAAGCCACTCAAGTTCATCATCAGGCACTCAATATGTTTCCCCTAATTGGGCCTTCTAATTAAGTCCAGGTTGAATTGTCTGACTTGAGGCCACGCTTGAAATGTGTTGTGTTACTCTTAAATCTGCCACTAGTTAACTACACGTATACACAAGTCAGTAATCACATCCATAATCACCGCAGTGTGACATCAAAAACATCTTAAAACTGCTGTAATAAATATTTTGACCACACCACAGAGAAATATTAGTGAGCTCCGTGGTTCCCTGCCTCCGTGGAGTGTTTATCACCGTTAATGTTGGAGTTTTACGCCATGCAATTTTGAAAATCTGCTCTTCGCAAGCTGCCCTAAGTGGGCCAGATGTTTTTTTTCTCCCCCCAAAGTAAAACGGAATTAAGAGGAGTCCAGCAGGTGGTCAGAAACACAACTTTAAATAAATCCCGGGATGCATGAATGAGCAGCTGAAGTTAGCCATGTCCCCGTGCTGCTTCCAAGCATGGGAATAAATCTTCTAATGCTCATTTTAATGCATAGGAGGAGAGCACGGACCTCCACCAGTGCTCAGGAATAATACAGTGGAACCTCTAAGCTCAAAAACAATCTGTCCCGGGGCTGAGGTCCACCTCTGATTTGTTGGGATTTCACAACATTCTTTCCCATAGAAAGCAATAGAATAATATTGAAAAGTTTAAAATAGAAGAAAACCTTTTGTAACTGTAATAGAGCTGCAGCAATTCATCGATAAATTAATGCATTGAACTGTTTTGGTAATGGATTCATTGTTTAAAAAATGTAAACGCTCTCTAATCCCATCCTCTCAAATGTGAATATATTAGACATCCATGAAAGCAGATTATCAAATCAAATCAAATCAAGTTTGCCTCTTTTCTGATACGTTGCGGACCAAACCATTAACTGTGTTTGGTTCATATTCATTTGGTTCTCGGGTGTCCAAAATTTTTTCCACCGGGGGCCACAAAAATAGAAAAATAATAATAAAAATCAAAGGATGTGATGGACACTTTTACATTTTTTTAACCAACGCTTGTAGATATGATTTTTATATCTAAAATGAAAAACTGAACTGCATATCAGTTGTGCGTTGTCAGTGACAAAGCGTATTATTAATGTGAAAATGTTCTCTTTATGTCACACATTTTGCTCATTTATTCTTCTTTTAAATAAACATTTTTAAGTATTCTAATATTATGTCTTTATACTCATAATATTTTGACTTTATTATAGTCACATAGCAAATTTTCCAAAAAATTGCAAATTGTTTTTTCTTCTCATAATATTAGGCCTTTAAAAAAAAAGATTATAGTCTTTAACTTGATTTATATTCATTTTTTCTCTAAATATTGTCACTTTATTCTCATAATATTTCATCTTTATTATTATTATTATTATTTTAAACGTTCTTGAAGAGCACAAAAGTGTAAAACGTTTCTTTTTGTTGTCGTTTTCCCATCAGTGAATCAATCATATGTTTGATTTTGCTTAGTCATCAACCGTCTAGTTCCAGTCTCTGTGCTTTTAATTTGTAGTACTTCCTTTTGTTTTCCTGGGTGTTTTTACTGTCCTTTTCTTTTTTCACACACCTGCTAGTAATTTGGGTTCTTGGTATTTAGTTCTTGAGTTTGTCGGAGCATTGTTTACAATTGTTTGTAAATGTCCTTAACGCTCTATGGTGAATCTCTGCCACTGCATGGCAGTCATTATTATTTCAAATAAACATTTAATCTTCTCTCCGCATCCTGGGGTTGTGTCATGACGCCACAAAGCCAAGACATTTGGAGTTACTGAGGTGATTCAAACACTGTTGAATGAAAAATAATAATAATAATAATGGCAAAACAGGAAGGTGATTCCTGCATGTCTTGCTCCTCCATCGTGTCTTTGGGAACAGTCATGTCAACAAATGAATGAAACAGAAAAAGAAACATGTTTTGTGAAACATATTTGACTTTGTGGAACAAATTAATTGGATTGGCATGATTCCTTATGGGAAACATTGATTTGGTTAGCATCCGTTTATGGTTAGAATCGGACCCTAACCAAGGTTCCACTGTATTTACCTCGGTTTATACTTATGTGCAGTGATCACATGTCCAAACACTTTTGTCTGTATTGTGTATGTGACACAATTTTTGTTTTACTTACTTGACTTCAGAGGCATCTCTTTCCTACTCGCTAACAAACAAATGAGGAGCCATGAAACAAAAACCTCCTTTTGTTGAGACACTTGAATGCAACGCCGTCAAGTCCACTTTAGGCCCAGTTTTAGCCTGTATGGTTTGTGACACATTATTCCTCACAGCTCAGCGCATTTTAACCTCCACACATGTTAACCCCAACCCCTTGCTTTCTCCGGGAGAATGAGATGTTAGTGGCTTCATAAAACCTCCAGGTGGGAGACGTGCGGAGCGGAGAGTTGGAGGTGTGGGGGTCACACAGGCAGATATCCTCCACTCCTCACCATCCTCCTCCAGGCTCGCCCGTGTCCACACCTCTGATTACTCTGAGCCGCCCCCCCGTGCGCTGGGGTGTGTGTATGAGAGAAATTGGCAGAGACACAATGTGGATGTGTGTGTCCACATGTGTGTGTGTTTTGAGGTGGTGGGAGGTTCATGTCCATCTGCACGGGACCTGCTATCTGTTTCTCATTTCGGTGCAGCGCTTTGTGGTTTTCCACCAGTGACAGGCCTCCGAGTGGAAACTGGCACTAACGAGCAATTACATCCCGCCTGCCCGCTCGGGATTATGGGATTACAGTGTGACTGGCAATTTGACATTCCCATGCTTCCCTGATTTAACTTTATCTCTGCTCCCATTCAGGACCTCAATTAGCTTTTTTCGCTTCCTGCTTCCCCTGAACAATAATCTATTCTCTCTTTTGAAATCTTTTTATCATCCCATTAACCCCAACACAATTATGATCAATTTTCCATTCTCCTGGTGACTATAAGGGTCAACCTGGTGCAGAGACGGTGTATTTAAATAGAAAACCCAAAGTACTGTGTAAAGGTCTGAGGCCACCATCGGCTTTGCTGTTTTAATGAGTTTGTTGAGTTTCGCCAGTCCCATATGCGGAGCCCATTCGTGTTGCCAAAAATCCAAAGAAATAGCAAACCGTATGCATGAGTTGATCCTTCGACGCTCGCCTATGTGTAAGATCGGTGATGTCATGCACAACGGCAGTTCAAATTGCCAAGTTGTTGCCACTGAAAATATTAGTTACATTTCAAAACTTAAGCATTTGACCTCAGATTCCTGTGAGTCTGGTTTTGGAATCATTTTTAAACGTTTTGAACATAGATAGTATTTTGTCCATCCAGCCATCCATCCATGGGTTTTCTATGCCGCTTATCCTCACTCTGCACAATACTGTATGAATGTAATCATGAGGTTGTCATAACTGCTCAGTATTCTATCCATCCGTCATACTCCATTGGAATCAAGCTCTCTATAAAGTCTTGAGAGAATTTCTTTACACTCGGCACAAACGTCCACTCGTATTCGACGTTGAGATGTTTTGATTTTAGTGCTCAAAGTCGAAGGTGACTGCTGACCCTACAGAATGTGTACTTCAACTGATTATGTGTATGTTAGGATAGGATAGGATGATTATTTTGACATGATTTGAACATCCAACAGGTCAACTTTGCTCCTACATCATTCATTCATTCATTCATTTTCTACCGCGGGGGTGCTGGAGCCTATCCCAGCTGTCTTCGGGCAAGAGGCGGGGTACACCCTGGACTGGTGGCCAGCCAATCACAGGGCACATATAGACAAACAACCATTCATACTCACATTCATACCTATGGACAATTTGGAGTGGCCAATTAACCTAGCATGTTTTTGGAATGTGGGAGGAAACCGGAGTACCCGGAGAAAACCCACGCATGCACGGGGAGAACATGCAAACTCCACACAGAGATGGCCGAGGGTGGGCTCCTACATCATGATATTCTATATATATATTTTTTGTCCCGTCCAGCCATTGGGCTGTATCATGATATTGTTATCTCAACACTATTATGACTACCAGGGAAAAAAGGGCGATGTTGCTGCTCGCTGCTGATTCAGTTGTAAAAAAGAAATACCACACCCAAAAATAATGAGGTGCCGCATAGTGGTTGAGTGGTTAGCATGTTGGCCACATGGTCAGGAGATTGGGAAGATCTGGGTTTGAATCTGGGTTTCCTCCTACATTCCCAAAACGTATGTTTGGCTTAATTGGCGACTCCAAATTATCTGTAGGCATGAATGTGTGAATGGCGGCTAAAAGTCAGCTGGGATAGGCTGTATATAAAATGGACGGGTGGATGTTTCAAAGGGATAGTTTTGACATGAAATTGTATGCATCAGCAGTGTACAACAGCCACAGTGGCTTAACCCCCCAATTCGTCTTACGAGTCAGTTTCTGGTCGCAGATTTCTGACGAGGAAAGTAGTTGCGCTTATTTGCTTTGGGCCGTTTAAGTAAAGAGTTTAGGTAAAGACTGTTTAACTAAAGACTGTTCAAGTAAAGACTGTTTAAGTAAAGACCATTTAAGTAAAGACCTTTTAGGTAACGACTGCTTAAGTAAAGACCGTTCAAGTAGACTGTTTAAGTAAAGACCGTTCAAGTAAAGACTGTTCAAGTAAAGACCGTTTAGGTAAAGACCGTTTAGGTAAAGACTGTTTAGGTAAAGACCGTTTAGGTAAAGACCGTTCAAGTAAAGACCGTTCAAGTAAAGACCGTTCCGGTAAAGACTGTTCCGGTAAAGACTGTTTAGGTAAAGACCGTTTAGGTAAAGACCGTTCAAGTAAAGACTGTTTAAGTAAAGACTGTTCCGGTAAAGACCGTTCAAGTAAAGATTGTTTAAGTAAAGACCGTTTTAGTAAAGACCGTTCAAGTAAAGACCGTTCAAGTAAAGACCGTTCAAGTAAAGACCGTTCAAGTAAAGACCGTTTAAGTAAAGACCGTTTAAGTAAAGACCGTTCAAGTAAAGACCGTTCAAGTAAAGACCGTTCCGGTAAAGACTGTTTAGGTAAAGACCGTTTAGGTAAAGACCGTTTAGGTAAAGACCGTTCAAGTAAAGACTGTTTAAGTAAAGACTGTTCCGGTAAAGACCGTTCAAGTAAAGATTGTTTAAGTAAAGACCGTTTAAGTAAAGACCGTTCAAGTAAAGACCGTTCAAGTAAAGACTGTTCAAGTAAAGACCGTTCAAGTAAAGACCGTTCAAGTAAAGACCGTTTAAGTAAAGACCGTTTAAGTAAAGACCGTTTAAGTAAAAACCGTTCAAGTAAAGACTGTTCAAGTAAAGACCGTTCAAGTAAAGACTGTTCAAGTAAAGACCGTTCAAGTAAAGACCGTTTAAGTAAAGACCGTTTAAGTAAAGACCGTTTAAGTAAAGACTGTTCAAGTAAAGACCGTTCAAGTAAAGACCGTTCAAGTAAAGACTGTTCAAGTAAAGACCGTTCAAGTAAAGACTGTTCAAGTAAAGACCGTTCAAGTAAAGACCGTTTAAGTAAAGATTGTTTTAGTAAAGACCTCAAAAATGCATATCCATCCTTGTGTACTATTACTTCCCTGACACCTGATTACTTCCCAGTCATTGCATCTTGTTTATGTATTTGTTCCACAAAAAAGAATCTGCTCTAATCAATCTCAGGAGCTGCTCTAATTTCTTTGTCGATTTGCACAACCATTGAGACAAAGCTTTTTCAAGCCGGGTTCTGCTTTTCTTTTTTCCCAGGTCACCGGTGTGTGTGAGTGACAGGAAGAAAAGCTCTGAGACGCTTGGGGAGAATGATTTTGGCTCCAACTGTTGGTTTGCCTGTATAAGTCTCGAGACCACAAATATCAGACCGCCACATCCATCTATTTTCATGACAGTCAATATTATGAAAAAGTAAATATTCCAATGTTGACTTTATGTAAATAGAAGAAAGCACACAATGCATCAACATTGACCAGACCTGGTGCACCTTAATCATTAGTCACATTTTTAAGGGATCCCCCACCCCCACCCCCCACCCCCACAGTGTGTTGGGTGTCTGGTAGTGATCAGCCAGCTCTCCTGGTGTTCTGCCTCTCCCACATCTCCTCTTACACTGCAGGTGTGTTTTATTGAGCCAGCAGTGATTTACTGTACCGCAGCAATCAGGCACCATGTTAGTGACAGGTTAACCCTCCAGGTCATTTTGCATTTGTGCACGCGCACGCTGCAGAGAGCGTTATTGTGTCACTAATAAAGGGTCATTATGAAAGACGTTTTTGGTGAAACATGAGATATGTTGGTGGTGTTTTTTGGTTTTTTTTAACAAGGTGAGAGGTTTATAGGGACTGTTGCAAGCGGCCAGCTCTAAGCATGTAACAGTATACAGTAGGTACCCTCGTGCTTAATCACAAACACATTCATTTCTAGTTGACCTCTTGTTCATTGCAAATCCAGCTGGTGTACGCATTATTATTATATATTATATATTATCATTTTGTCTTATCACTAGGGATGCCTGATTTTGGGAGCGGGCCGTTAAGGCAGCTTCTTTGTGGGCCTTCAAGGTGCTGTGGTGACGATGCTGGCGTTTTGGGTGGCGGGTGAGGTTTGGTGTGTTTTTTTCTTTCATCACAAAATGTTTGCGGATTGTTAGCTAGCCATTGCTCAAGGTGTCAGAGGCAGTGTGGTGGTCCCACACTATTGACGCCATGTTTGTTTACAACACGTTTACAGTATGGGTAATCTCACCTCATCGGAGCGTTTTTTTTTAAATTACCAGTATGATATCATAAATCCTTATATCGCTCGGATATTTATCGTCACAATATTTATCATGCACCCCTACTTAAAACCAAATGTAAAAAGTCTGAAGACCAAAAGCTAGGCGGATAATGCTAGCTAACTGCTAGCTAGCTGCTGCCCATGCAAATTACAGCTAGTGACAGTGAGGCAAAGCGAGTAAACAAAGATGCAAGAATAGTGAATAGCTCAATACGGGACACATCATCTTGTTGCTTTTTGTGATCGGCTTTTGTGTCATTTCTCAGCATAGGCCAATCATGTGTTTTGGTTGTTTTTTTTTTACAGAAATCGGCCCTAATTTCCCTTTTAATTACCAATAAAACACAAATTGTGCCAGATGTCTTCAATTTATTTCTAAATATATATATAGTATTTACAGTATATCCATCCATCTACTTTCTATGCCACTTATCCTCACTAGAGATGTGGGTATGCTGGAGCCTATCCCAGGGCACATATACAGGTCTCTACATTAAAAACCAAAATGACTTGCCCATAGGGAATCCTTAAGGTGAGAACTACTTGCCCGAACTTGCCCCATGTAAAATGAAAAGACTGCCATAATGATATCATGTAATTTTTTGTGGCATCACATGAGAATCTCAAATAAATAAAATAATAAAATAAATAATACCTTACACATCGTAGTCGTAGTAAGCAGTGATATTTATAAGTTGTGCACCACAATGAAACATTATTGAATAGACACATTTGTTTACTAGTAAAGTGTTTTTAATCCAGAAAAAAAAGCTCAATGGTCAAACAATAATTTGTGAAGCAAAGGTGATAAAAATCCACAGAGAAATGGAAGCGTTAGATTTTGTAGCTTGTGCAAAATCAGCACTTGGTATTGGATCTAATCGGTGGTGTTTCATTGTGACCACTTCAAATTGTCACAGCAATGTGATTCACTCACCTGTGCCATCATTTGATTTGCTGCCGCTAATAAAATACTTGTTTAGGAGGCACTGGTTCATCACTTTTTGCTGTTTCCTTCAGAATTAGACGATGTTGGCAGCAACGCCATGATGGATGTTTTCGTAGTCAAACGATCGCTGATTGGTTGATCGCGAACAACGGGTGTGGGTAAAACGCGGACTGTGGATTACGGACCGTGGTCTAAATAAACGATTCTGATTGGTCCATTTCAAGATTTGCAAGGATTGCTTTGCAAATTACTACCGGAATTACGCAGTCCGTGTTTTACCAACACCCAACAAGAACCGCTTAAAAAAAAAACTCTTGGCAGTATGGCATGCCAAAGTACACTTGCCCGACGGGAATATGACTGATTAGATTTACTTGCCCGAATTTTGTTTTAACTTGCCCCGGGCCATTGGTACATCGTTAATGTCGAGCCCCGCATATAGACAAACAACCATTCACACTCATATTAATACCATTGCCAATGAACCTCTATATTACTTCACCAGGCTGCATGGAGGAAGAATGGTTAGTGTGCAGGCCACACAGCTATGAGACCCAAGTTCGATTCCACCCTCGGCCATCTCTGTGTGGAGTTTGCATGTTCTCCCCGTGCATGTGTGGGTTTTCTCCGGGTACTCCGGTTTCCTCCCACATTCCAAAAACATGCTAGGTTAATTGGCCACTCCAAATTGTCCATAGGTATGATTGTGAGTGTGAATGGTTGTTTGTCTATAATTAATAAATAATAATTAATTAATCTAATAATTAATAATAAATTAATAAAAAATGAATAAATGATGTTGATAATTTGTGAATTAGCACACACACTGTCAGATCGGGAAGACCTGGGTTTGATTCTCCGCTTGGGCATCCCTGTGTGGAGTTTGCATGTTCTCCCCTCCTCCCACATTCCAAAAACATGCTAGGTTAATTGGCGACTCCAGATTGTCCATAGGTATGATTGTGAGTGTGAATGGTTGTTTGTCTATATGTGCCCTGTGATTGGCTGGCCACCAGTCCAGGGTGTACCCTGCCTCTCACCCCAAGACAGCTGGGATAGGCTCCAGCACCCCGGCGACCTTTGTGAGGATAAGCGGTAGAAAATGAATGAATGAATGAATTTCTTCACCATTCCAATTTTTACTAAATATGTGATTTTGACTTATATTAACAAACCGCCAATAACAAGCTTTATTCGATATTCATGATAATAATAATAAATTAAATTTATAACGCACTTTACATCATGATGATAGTAAATGGCTGGTTTGAAATGAAGCGGAGCAGAACAAACTGTGGAATAGCCGTCTCATTCTTGCTTCAGGAAGACTTAGCCACTTAACTAATTTAGAACAACAACTCAATTAGCGCAGCACTGACAATGTAAATGGAATGTGGCTACAAGTGGGCTTGCAAGCTGATGGACAAAGAAGGCTTTAGTCAGCCACTCCATTTCTCAACACACTCATGCACATCCAAAGTGAAAATGTCCGTCTATAAATATACATATGTCTGCTTACACGCCATCAGCTTCCAGTGTCCTGCTCCTTTTCTTCCCGCTCTCCTCACCACCTCAACGCATCCCTGAAAAGGCTGCAGGCGTCGGGTTGTAAACAGCTCCAGAGTACCAGGGTGAAATGAACCAGCAGAAAGGCCCCCGTAGACTCCCAGCGCAGTGATCTAAAAGAGGCTAAGCACTCCCAGCTGTGGCATTAGGAACTATGAATGGAACTCCTCCTGAGACGACCCGCAGAGGGAGGCCTGCACGCTACTGACCCCCCAGAACCATCGCGCCTCCCGCTGCTGTCAGGTTTTAGATCAGCTCGGTCGCAGAAGGCTGAGGAGTCAGCGTGGTTTGGTTTTAGGTTGCGGCCGTGTTGTGTTTGCTGTCTGACTGTGTGAATTATGTTCACCATCTTCTTCTCCATCTTGGTCGTTGTCCTTGGCCCACCCCTCAGTGTCGGTATGAGGACGACCATGTAGGATTGAATGCCACCAGAAAACCGATGTTTGTTTTCTAACTGTCCTTCTTTGGTGAGGAATTTGGAGTGACAGATACATAAGAAATGATGATTGGCTAAAGGGAGACTATAATTTCATGGTAAGCCAATCAGTGCCAGAGTTGAGGTGGGTGGTTAGTGTGGTTCCAAACGACAGAGCGACATAACAGAACTCCATGCAACAATGGTGGAACCGTAGCGGTGGAGTTACAACTGGTGTTTTTAAGATGAACTGTAAGTACAAACTCCATTTCAACATCATTGACGTAAATTAAAAAAAAAATTACATTATTCAATTACTTTTTGGGGAAAGTAACCAGTACTCATTATCGTTACAAAACACTAGTGAATGTTTCAAAAAAAGCCTACTGGTCCACTCATATCAGAGAGATCAGAGAGCGCATGAACGGCTCGGCTACGTTATTATTGTCCAGCTGCACTTCATTGCTTGTAGATAACAGAAGTGCTTTTCAGCAAGCATTTTTGATCTACAGATATGACACATGAAAAAAAAACTCTTTCTTGTAATGAGCGGCTGTTTGAAATGCATTTTGAATGCTGGTGCCTTCACTGACCTGAAATGCCAAAAAATGAACGTAGAGCTGCTTAATTCATCACAACATCCCGTAGAAATCCCAATCCCAAATATGTCCCCTCGAGGCAGTATGAGCAATCTGATTAGACACTCAGGTGATGCCATAACATTATTGCAGCATCGTCCATGATTCAGGCATTCATTTTCTACAATTTAGAGTCTAAAATGAACCTAAAAGCTTGTTTTGGGGCTGTGGGAGGAAACCCGAGAACCTGGAGGAAACCGACAAAATCACCCAAAAATCCCCTCAGGGATTTGACCTCTCGACCACTAAACTTGAAAGCATCATTTTTAATTCATAATCCACCCACCTCACAGTTGTGGCATTTGAAGAGCCCGACTAGACAGCGTGATTATTACTCAGAGGTGCCCAAGGTTGGCTACAATAAAAGGCTACTCCAAATGTCCTCCAAATCTAACTTGATGTAATTATGAATGCTAACTAACACGGACAATATTTGAGAGATGGCCTTTTGTGTACATAGGAGAAGTTGTACATCTTGTGTTCAGCTCATGAAAAGTGTTGTCTGGAAGAAAAGCTCTGACCTGCTTGGGAGAGCTGAAAAGTGTTGTCTGGAAGAAAAGCTCTGACCTGCTTGGGAGTTTTTTTTCATGTATTTAATATAGTAGATGAAAACAGGTGACAGTGAGGTGAAAATGTACTGTAATATCTATACAGTACATGAAAACAGGTGAAAACTACTTCTTCCCAAGCAGGTCAGAGCTTTTTTCTTCCACACCTTAAATATACCAGCCAACCTCTTGGCTGAAAAAGTTGTACAAAGTTGTACAGGTTACTGGTTTCTGTGAGTGACTGGTAAAAAAGCTCTGACCTGCTGTTTTTATGTACTGTATAGATATTACAGTACATGAAAACAGGTGAAAATGGCTTATTCCCAGGCAGGTCAGAGCTTTTCTTCCAGTCACTTACAGAAACCAATCATTTTCACCTGTTTTCATGTACTGTATTAATATTACAGTACATGAAAACAGGTGAAAATGGCTTCTTCCCAGGCAGGTCAGAGCTTTTCTTCCAGTCACTCACAGAGACCAGCAACCCAAGAAGTTGGCTTAAAAATTGGGCACGTTAGCATGATGGTAGTTTTAAGATGAATGATTAATGAAACAGAGTCATAACAGTATATTATTTTCTGATGTTAAAAAAGTGTTTTGGAAAAAAAGCTCTACCCTCAGAGCAGTAGTGTCAGATCCAAGACAGATGCATGAGATGGTCTTTTCTTGACACTGAGCGTCACCTGATGCTCTGACCTCCTCTAACATTTGGGAGGGGGGCAACAAAGGAACCTGCCGACCTCATGATGATTCAAGACGAGCGGCGGGTGCTAACCTCCGCACTGCACGTACTATATATAAACATCTGCATCCGTGACACCTCTTATCACCTGTCCTGCATGTCTGTGGTTTTTTGGCCTGGGACCTCCATGAAGTGCGCTCAGCTCTGCCTCAGGAATAACTGCTGAAGAATGCTTTTGACAAGTATATCGCAGATGTTGCCTTTTGTTGCCCGACTGTTTACATGGATGTATGAAGCGACAAGCCAACACTGGCTGGAAACAAACACTGGTCCTTTTTAGCAAGGCAGCAACAAAGACGCCACCCTCAGGCACGGAGGATGTGATTTATATGACACGTCGCCTTACTCAGGGGGGCCCGTTGGGCTGTGTTTTGTTTTGTTTTTTTTACAGTATCAGAACCTTTGTGTAGATGTTAAGACATCATATTGCCCGCATGTTGTGCTTTGAGTTTATGTTACCCTTTTTCAAAGGAAGAAGGAAAGTTGACAGAGTGAAGCCTTGTTCTCACATTCCTCCTACCCTCTTTTTCTTATTGCATCCAGGTGGGAGCCGATGGAGGAGTCGGAGGAAGGAGAGACCAGAGACGACCTTTGTGATGTCAGCTAAGGTTGGTCAGCTACAGTTGCCATTTTTCAAGTGCAGTCCATCTTTGCAAATAGCCTCCCCCTTATCATTGCAATTTAGTAACTTAATTTTTGGTACACTTTTTGGGGAATCATTCACAATCCCTATGTGAAACACGAACACATATTTCTTTCCCTTTTCTGTGCATTTCAAACAAGAAAAATCAATTTCAGCTAGCTAACAATGCTGTCATTGGGATACACCTATTTCGACTATGAAGCCCTCTAAAGAAATCCTCTAACAACATTGCATGGTTTGATATCCATGCTGTCATCATGCATTAACACGTACACTGATGATGTAATGTAAAAGTTGCAGTATTTTGCCATATTTTGATGATTTAAAACACCACTAAAACTTATTTTCACGTTGCATTGATACACATACTTTTCCTAGTTCTTTCAACAACAACAGCAGCGACAACAATTACAATGTCCGCTCTCCTTGGCATGGCTGTGTCTTCCAGCACAAGGCGTTAGCTCCAGTCCTCAGGTAAAAAATGCTGACGACAAATGAGCGTGTTGAGAGTGAAGTATCCACTCTTCTGTCTGTGAATGACGCTGAGGCAAGCGGTCAGCAAGCGGTCAGCGAGGTGTCTCGTTAGTTAGTTACTATCAATGCGCCGAGAAAAGAAATTCCAAAAACGTTCAGTTCCCCTTTGAATGTTTTAGATCATCAAACAAAGTTAGATATCAGTCAATGTCAACACAAGTGAACAACAAATGCAGTTATGAAAAAGTTATGATTAAGGAGAAATAAAATACAAACCTGCATGGC
The DNA here is from genome assembly GCF_037039965.1 of Doryrhamphus excisus. Classification (NCBI taxonomy): domain Eukaryota; kingdom Metazoa; phylum Chordata; class Actinopteri; order Syngnathiformes; family Syngnathidae; genus Doryrhamphus; species Doryrhamphus excisus. Next base: position 21,473,669 of record NC_136362.1, read on the forward strand.
CCTGTGGGGAAAAGGGAGATTAATTGAGCTCTGTCAGTCTGGAAAAGGTCCAAGAGGTCACAAAAGACCCCACAACAATATCCAAAGAACTGCAGGCCTCACTTGCCTCAGTTACGGTCACTGTTTGTGACTCCATCCTAAGAAAGGCACTGGAAAAAAATAACATTAAGATTCATCTCAATACTTTGTGGTCTTTTTGGAAGGTGATGCCTTTTGGGGGCTTAAATGAATACCTTTGTGACAGAGTCTTTCTGTGTCCTTTAGGTGCTGCTGTGGGTGCTGCTGTCAGTGCTGCCTCTGGTTGACGGAGCGCGCGTGAAAGCCAACATGGGTGCCACTGGTGTGGGAGTGGATTCGGGCCATATGACTGGCCTGCTGGGAGGACAGGAGGGACTAGAACTTCCTGTAACGCTGCCCGAGTTGACGGAGGATGAGGAGCAGGAAGACGATAGTGATCCTTATTCGCCTTGGCATTCTTTTTATGGTAATGGTAGATATTTTTACGTGAATACAATGACCTGGATGAATGATTTGTTAAATTGTTATCCATGTTTAGAATTTTCAATATGTAAAAGAGGATGTTCTTACAGCCTTCTACTATTTTCTAGAGTAATTTCCAGCTCAACTATATCCATTCAACAAATACATTTTGGGCATAACTCTACATATACCGCAGAGTGTTACAAAAAAATGGAGGATACCCATTGGAATACATAGTGATTGTCCAACTCAATGCATCTCCCATTTCAAGTTGTGTTTATTTGTCAATTTCAGACCCTTTTGTTATTGATGAAGTTGATGATCATCCAAGCACTCGCTGGGCTGGCCGCATGCCACGTTCCTCAGATCCCACAGAACCGCAACTTAAAGCCTCACCTAAGAAGAAGAAGAAGAGGAAGAAGAAAGAAAGGGAAGAAGAAGCAGACGGCGCAAGTGGAGGAAGAAACAAGCAGCCAAAGCACAGCAGTCGGGACTGCCGAGTGGAAAAGCGAGAGATGAAAGTCAGGGATCTTGGACTCGGGTTTGACTCGGATGAGATCGTCCTTTTCAAGTTTTGCGTGGGTTCCTGCCAGTCCTCCAGGATGAATTACGACCTGGCGCTTAAAGCTCTGCTGAAGAACGGGTCGCTCCCACGACGCACCTCCCGCAAGGTCAGCAACCACCCTTGTTGCCGACCTGACCGCTATGAGCCAGTGTCCTTCATGGACGCTCAGACCACATGGAGGACCATCCAGTCGTTATCGGCTGCCAGCTGCATGTGTATGGGCTGAAGGATGGACCATTTTGGAGGTCATTTCCTGTGTTTTGTTTTCTTGCTGCAGAGGAACAAGTCTGGGTGCAGCCAATGACTATGGGCAAAGGTCAGAGCCTAAAAGGAGGCCCTCGTGGAACCACAGTGTGGAATTATTGTTACATCCTCAAAGAGCGAACACTTTTCTATGGACGATGTGAACGTGACTGATTTGATTTAACACACAGAGTGTCGAGAGACAGCACAAGCACCGACTCTGTGTTTATCTTTTAAAACAAGCATACAGACTGCTAAATGTTCAATATTTACTACTCACAGTGATGCCAGCTCTTCCCAGAAGTTCAATAACAAGTAAATGGGTTCAATGTTCAAGTGAGCTCAGCCAAATGGATGCCATGCATCTTCACGTATTACTGTATAAAAGTAAAATATATTTATTTCTGATAAGTTATTTATTTATTATAGCTTCGTATGAGAGCTGTTTTATCCAACTGTGTATCGTAGATGTATATCTATTTATTGCCAAAAGTCTCATTCCGTGTTTGAGTCCGTCTGCTCCCATACTCTATGTACATACTCCATAAAGGTGCTGAATTTTTTTTTCAGCAAGGTCAAATAAAGCCTAAAAAAACACCAGAAACAGGGCTCAATTCTGGTTTTATTTTAGTGAAAACCACCTTGATAAAGCTTCAAAATTCACCACAAATTGACGTCCATTGGAATGACATTGTGTGCATAATAAATATTTGCTTAACAGTACCTCACATACTTGACTCTGATGATTGACTGCTCTTTTGACTGATGTTGAGTCACCATCGTTAACAACTACACTGAAAACATTAAATCATTTGTACACATTTGCACTTTTTCATTTGGCTTGTTGTGGCCTGTTGTACTCTTATTTTGAAAAAAGGCTCATTTTCAACAAGGGTGATAATATGAGTAAGAAGAACAAGTATAGATACTGAAGATACATGAAAAGGTAGACTGACGAAGCAGTACTATCCCAACACTTTTGGCCGAATTTAGTCTGTTTTAACGCTATTGTTTAAGCATGATAATGATTTTATCTTGGTGATGTTTTCACTTCCGGTTGGTTTTGTCCCTCTTCCTGTTTACTTGGTTGGCCTCCCAGTAGGACTCGACCAGCCATTTGCGAACAAATGACTTTAATTTGTATATTCTGGCACAGGTTTGAGGAGAAGAATCACTACATGAAATTGTAGGCTGCGACATTAGCATCTCTCGCGAGTTGTTAGCTAGCTCTCCGCCCACTGACTAGCTGCTTGCCACTTCTAGTCAACAGGTCGAGTGGACGTGCTTATGCCGCCATGACAGTTAGGTATGTTAAAATATTACTCCAAACAACACCAACAAAGCTACTGGGGTGGAACTCCGTAACAAATTATTACAAATCGTCTCACATTTTTATGAAATTGGAGCAATTTAGAAATGAAGTTCTAAGCTGGGCGCTCCATTTTTGTCGTAACTGTAGCAGTTGTTGACTTAATTGTTATTGTTTTATGGCATTTTAATATACATGAACACACATATATATTACTTACACAACTTTAATATTTAATCTTAAATGTGTTTGAGTTTGCGCCATTCATTGGCTACTGTCAGCTTTAATTCGGCTTTTTGTGTTCTAGCCCCACCTGCTGGCTTAAGTGGAACATGACAGGTCAGTAACTCGTTTGCTGTGTTCTCTGCACACATCAAACACCATTCAACTTACAGCAGTATCAAAATATGTGCACGTACGTTTATGATATAAAACAGTTGTATACAAAACAATTGTATACATTCACTTGTCCTTGCATCATTTTTATGGCACAGAATAATGTAGCAGCATGTAGTTTAAAAAGTACATCTCCATCATGCATTGTATTAAGAAACATAAATCACATATTTGAGTCACACAAATTTGTACATTTAAAGATTTGATTGTACCCATGGGGTATAATAACGTTTTGTGTACATTCCCTTGCTTGGAAATTGGCACAGAATAATTTTAATGCACAATGTTTATTTTTGGACCTGCAGCTCTTTCACATGCAGAAGAAATATTTCACTCAACTCATGTTCATGTTTCACAGAGAGACTGACCCTGAAGTGACACAAGAATCAAACACTCTCATGTCCGGGTATGACCCACTTTTCATGCAGTTTTTTTTATATAAAAAAGTCAAATACACAAGCTAATTAAATGTAAAATAAATTTGGTTGGAATTAATTCTGCTGCCAAACTTATCAAACAAGCTGTCAAAGTAAAACATGACTAATTACATTTTGAAAAAGCACCATATTTTAGACTTGATGCTTGTTTTTTTAAGTATGCTGTGCAGCAGCGTTTTCCATCTTAAAATCCTCAAACCAGATTTGACTAATATTAAAGTAACACCGATTTTTTAAAATATACCTGCAAGCCAAACTATTACATACATACGTCTGCTCAATCTAATAAGATCCAGTAGCCCCGATACTTACACTCAGAAGTCACAACATCAGGTACACGTACACAGACCAGTGAGAGCCAATACAAGAGCTGTATCAAGATAAAAGTACGAGGTTTAGGGACTCTGTCAAGGAGATATTCATCTATGTATATTGCTGAGGTTGCAGTTGTGTAGTTATCCTGCATGGTGCTGAGGTGTTTTTCATATTTGGCCTTTTCATAAAACTGCAAAAGGCTGCCACAGTACTAAAATGATATATTACAGTGCCAACCATAATTGAGCATTACTTTTACTGGGTGCAACTTAGTGATGCCATTTGTGTTCCTAATGTTGTGTTTGTCATGATCCATTCATACCAGCTGCCACTGCTGAGACCATTCTAATTGTAAAGAGTACTTAAAAGTCCATTATAAGATAGTTAGAGGTATTTTAGTGACTGACCCGAGCTGGGGGTACCGAATGTGCATGTGACCATCTCGCCTCTTCTGATGTGTGTCGAAGGGGCATGGGCTGGTGACGCCTTCACTGATGACGCCCCCTGATTTGGATCAGCTGCTACTTCATCCTCGCCTCCTTGAACGGTGGTGGGTTCGACGCTGAACGGGTGGAAGTTGACACGAGCTATGTCGTAGTCCCACGCATGTCTCATTGCGAAGTCCGTGAAAGATGGAGCGTTCGTGATGGCCGCTCGCTGTTCCGTGTCTTTCCTGCGTAATGACGCGTAGCTGGTGTCATTCGTATTTAAAGACGGCGGGGAGTCCTGATCCCCGATCCAGCCTATATTGTCACCTCCACTTTCTTTCACTCGAGTCACTGCCATTTTCAGCCTCCTACAACCCTTCAAGAGTAGGTTCTTCCTGCACAGAATGTACACCCATGGGTCCAGAATTGGGTTGAAGGAGGCGAAGCGGATGGCCAACAGGTCGCTACGGTAGTCAGGATTCCCTCCAGCAGAAATATAAGCAGGATCGTAAAGCTGGTTCACAAATATTCTCACCTGACACACAGAAAGAAAATAATACATTACCATTAGAAATACCACAGTGTGTCAAATAATGATCCAGAGGAGTGACAACCAATACTTTGTTTTGTAAATAAATAATAGTCTGGTTAAGCATTTTTTGCAGGCTTTGGTGCCAACTTGATTTCCTTCAGACTAAATTCCCTTTACTTTACATCATATTTGCCAGTCCCACTGAATAAACCAGCCATTTACTAGCATAGATGGCACCTCGAGGGACTGAAATCGGTTCCTACTGGGCGTCAATTTCAGCCATCAGTACCGATAATGCAGGTGATGTTACATTTGGCTGAGTTGAAGAGGCCAGGTCTTACCACTAGAGGGATGGAGCACACCAGGAAAACGATGGTCATGAAAACGAGAAGCCAGAACATTTGGATCTCTGCTGCAGATGTAACCGACTGCAGTCGCGGGAAGCGGCGCCGTGACCCCCCCTGGTCGCACACCTCGGCCCGGACGATCCCCGTCCTCTGGTTCATCCCCACCAGAGACTTGCACACGGCCAAGTTGCACAGCACGGTCACGGCGATGAGCAGGAGCATCACTCCGCCGTAGAGGAAGGAGTAGCAAGCGCCAACCGGATCCATCGCCCTCCAGTCCAGGAAGCACCAAGTTCCCGGAAAGTGCCTGACGTGCCGACCGAAGCCGAAACTGGGCATGATGCACAGGACGATGTTGGCCAAGTAAGCCGCTAGAAGTGCGAAGCGAGCCATGGATCTGTCTATGTGCTGGGAGTAGAGGTAGGCATGGTTGATAGCCAGGTACCTCTCCACCGCCATGGCGCACAGGATGGTCATGCCGGCAGAGCCGAAGAAGAGCATGGAGAAGGAGAAGAAGTGACATAGCAGAGCTCCACCGGGCCAGCGGTTCGCCACGTAAGTGGCTATCACCACCGGGCTGGTGAAGCATGTGCCCAGAAGGTCCGTGATTGCCATGCCGCACACCAGCGTGTAGAAAGTGGTCTCCTTCTGCTCCTTCTTGGAGATGCACAGCACCACGATGGCGATGAGGTTGCCCAGGACGCCCACGCCGAACATAGTGGCTGAGGTGGCCAGAGACTTGGACTCGAGCCTCAGCGTGGGGAACACGCTGTGGTTGTGACCCAGGGGGAGATGCGTCTCGGAACCATTTGTGTCCAACGCGATGGTGTCGTTGATCATAATTTAGAAGAAGACCAAACCTTATCAAATCTTAACAATGAGCGTCCACTAACTTTATTTTAAAGTTGGACGAGCCTGTGATGGAAATAGAACAATTCGTCCCACAAATACATGACGAAAAGTTGCAAAAATGGCCATCAGCTGCGTCTAGCTGACTTCCACGAGTGTTATTATCCCGCATGGAGGTGCGCCTGTTTGCGTGTACACGCTCCCCGTGCGGGTATTTAAGCTCGGTGCTGATGTCAGGACTGTGACGTGCGGGTTGCATGCACCATCCGCTCCTTGAGGACCCCATTTCTCAGAGAGCAGTAGTGAGCAGTCTTCACATGGGGGGGGGGGGGCATGCCGAGGGGCTGCTACATCATTTTATGATGAATGGCAATATATGATCTCTGGTGGGGGAAGCTATTAGAAACGTGACACCTGATTGACACAACTGCACCTTATTCATCATTTATATTCGAAACACCTCTCAAAATTATGCAGTGCAGTAGACCGATGCAAACTATTTTCAGCATGAATGGCGCCAGGAAACTTGCTATATGGGACTGTATGCAACTCCAAATTACATTTTTGTTAAATCAGAAAATATAAGAACAACACCATAGGCTAGAATGTGTTACCAACAGATTGCACAAGGAAATGTAAATTATGGATTGAACTGCATAAAAATTGTCATAATTTAAAAAAATCAGTCAAGTCAAGGATCAGTGAGAAATTTGAGTATACAATAATACATTTTTAATGGGCTTTCATAGCAACATTTCTGTTATTTTTAAACTGATATACATGTTTGTAAAACAAGTACAAATAAAATGATTAATAATAATAAGACTGAAATATATGAAACATTGTTTAATAGTAAAGATAATTAAAATAAGTAAATAAATAAATATGTTATTAAATTATTATTTAAATATGTTATTTCCAGACTTTCATGGGCCAAATCTGGCCCCCAGGCCTCATGTTTGACATCTGTGCTTAAGAGTCAAGAGTATAAGAGTCACATGATGACCCCTGCACAATCTTCACTTGCCTAGATTTGATTAACAGAGCTAAATAGCCAAACTATGGCAAGTGTACTATAAACACTGCACATACATGTACAATCTTCTGAATCCTTGCTCACAAAGTGTCCATCGAAGTAAACATTATTATCTTTATCACATCAGTTGTTGATGCAGCTTCTATGTTGTGTGCCGGTGTAATGAAATGGGATGTGAAGTATAGTAATTGTACTGAGAAATTAAAATGATTAGCTCCATTTTCCATTTTTTGGTAGCTTTTATCCAGATGATGATGTTCATATTTTCATTAACTGAAGTATGTCAAATGACATAATTATCTTGGTTTTCATCAAAAAGACCAAATTTGTTGTCCGGGACTCAGTGGAGTCTGACAAACCAGCACCAAGGTCAGCTCCCTTAACTAACACATGCTGCTGTTTAAATCCACAAACCCATTTTTCTCGATTAAATGTTCATAATAGGACAGGTTTTTCTCCCAATGAGTCCTGGCACTACACAGGAGCCAATATGAGGCATACGGTTGAATAAATGCATGTTGCACTTTAAAAGTGGCTGACTTTGACCTTGTGAGGAAGCAAGCCAAACTAAGAATAACTTTTGTGTTGTGATGACTTGTATTCAAACTGTAGGCCTGTTGCTGATGGAACAATTGGAAGTCTCAAAGCTTCTTTAGAAATCTTCCTGAAAATGACTTGTGGAAAAGATGTCATCGAGTATTCAAATAGCAATAATTGTGCATAATTCTGTGTTTCTACATCTGCGCTAGAATTTGAAAAAAAGGAAAGCTAAATAGTAAATAAATGTAATGGGGAAAAATAGGCATATAATTTGTGACATGATTAAACATGTACCTAGAATGGGTGGAAATCATACATAAAAGCACTGTATTATATGCAAACTCTCACAAATGTTAACACAAAACCCATGTTTATAGTTATATAATTGTAACTTCACATACATAAACCAAGAAACGCATATAAATAGCGAATGACACAGCTAAATGAACATTTAAAGGTTACTTTTACGGTACAAATTCAACCTTCATTGAAGACTACTGTTCCCAAAGACCCGATGTGGCAGCAAGACACCACACGGACACCAGTTTCCTGTTTTGTCATGAGTTATTTCTTGAATTCAATATTGTATGTCACCTTCTTTAGCAAAATGATGGCATTTGCAACTTCCTTTTTCTCCATTTTGGGTCACAGTATTGAGAAGAGAACCACTATTAAATACGAGAAACAACTGGGGGTGGTTGATCTCGCTCCCATATCGTGTCTTTGGGAACAGCACATCAAGAATCACGTCTTCAATTAAGGTAAACGTAACCTTAAATGTGTGGTAATCCCTTCCATTCATCATTTCTATGTTTTTACATGCATTTCAAAAATGTTAATTTTGAAAAATCTTATTAATCACAGTTTTAAATTAATTAATTACGATTACTCACCATTTGCCACTGTGTGAAATATACCAATTTTTTTAAATCTCCCAGTACATTTGACAAAATCCTTCTCAATTAAGGTTGGTATCCTACAGTCACATTGCATTGCAGTTATACCAAAAATGCTTACTGGGTCTATTCAGTGGCTTTCCCCTCTGTTGGTATACCTAACTAACCATCTTTCTTTGTGTGTCCATCCTTGGCTGGGGGCTACATGAGATGTAACCTTATTAATGAGTTTGTAGCAGGGAAATGAAGCTTGGCACCTTTTTTGTGCTGCACGTTTCACCCAATTTCAGGGAGGCTGCGTCTCCTTTGAGATCTTGCACAAGACAACAGCAAATTGATGCTTAGATAGGACATGGCTTATTTGGAAGTAGAAGGTGCACACCTCCCTTAAAATCATGAGTTGCTATAGCGATTCGGACTGAAGGTGCATTAGCAGCTGAGCTGTATTTGTTTTGTATTTATTGAATATTCGATTCGTCCACTGTGTATTCACTTCCTGGCTTTTGCTTTCCTGGACTTTGCTCAGTGAAAAAAAGTTGATAAACAACTGAATCAATAGGAGTCAGTGTTGCTTCTTTCCAGGCAAACTAGCTTTTTAATTTGGCAAAGGTTTCCTCATACAAGCAGAAATGAAAAGGTAAGGGTGTAAATCTTGCTAAATTCACCTGACCAGACACTTGCAGTGGATACTGTAGTTTCAATACAGACAGAATCAGCAACATTTGAAGTGATAATGGCAGGTTTGCTATTGAATTAAGTTTTGGAAATCACACCGCCGTGATTGTTCACACTCCCTAGCGCTCCATAGGACTTCTGGACAGCTGCCGAGCTCATTTCGTCCGATTACACAAAATAAACACAGTTAGGACACCTGTTCACCTGTGATCACCTGTTGCTTACAGCTTGCTCTTCTAGTTGACATATATTTGTCTTGCTGGTCGGGAATCAGGAACTCTAACCACTTCTGCCTGATGCTTGCATCTTTACAACAAACATTTCCTGCATGCCATTGCTAACACGATGAACAGAGCGAGGCAGAGCAGGGGAGGGCGGGCCTACTGGATATCTGCCGATATAAGGAAGTCCTGGTTGCACTGACATCAATAGAACTTTGTGTTCGAACAAAGTCTGTAAAACACAGTGTGCAGAACCATCCATAACTTCTTTCAGGGATTGTTTCCAAATGCATAAACCTCATCTTAACATGACAATACAACATTCTAACAACATTTATAAGTCAGAAAAGTGGAAAAGCATATTAGGTTTCCTTTAACATACCTTGTAACGGATCCTGTGTCTGATTGAGAGTTAAGTTCACTGGCACTCACCACTGAGCCAAAAAGTGAGATTGGGCAGTGAATCCATTGACCAGCACATTTCTCCTCATTTATTTTTAATACATGCGCATCATGCCAAACCACATCTCTGTTATGACAGCAGATGGAGTCACAGTGTAGCACCCACACACAGCAATACAGAGTCTGACACTCTTATAACTTTATTCTGGTTTGAACATGTCAACAGCATTTCAACACCATATATGTATCTCCAACTCACAAACACGTCTCTAGTTTGCTCAACATTGGAACAACACTTCATTGCTGTTTATCTTTCAGGTCATAAAATACATAAAAAATTGCCATATTTCAGACACAATTCATTAATTTGAAAACTGTGCTTCATTTCATTAAAATTTTTAATCATTTGACAGCCCATTCAATACTTTCTATTATTTCCATTTCTATTCTATCAAGCTGCAGTTGTTTACTCCTCCTGGGTGATCTCTCTGGCCCATAATGAGTGCATGTGACTAATTGTTTGTCCGATAACCTTTTCATTTTATTGCCTGCACACTTTCCTTAGGCTGTTCTTCTTGTACAATTGTGAAACAAGTCCACTGCTGTGCCAATGAAATTGCTACATCTAACTTGTGTTGGTCTTAGACAGAACCTAACCCACATTCACATGGAAACCCACGTAGATAGAGGTACATTAAACACAAACACACCTGGGAACCCACACTGTGAAATCGAATCTGTGGAAATGAACAAATCTGTCATATAAAATGGAGGAAAGGCCTCTCTGATGGTGGACTGTGGCAGAGGCGCTTTGTCTTTGTCCATGTAAGTGGATTCCTCCTCAGCTTTGATTGAAGAACAGGAGAGGATGAGAGGATCCCGCCAGTCTGTGTTTGTGGGGTTGTATGCCCTCTGTGCACTAATAATCCAGAGACGTCAGTAGCTCTGATGGCTACATATATAAAAGTCCTCTCTCTCTATCACACACACACACACACACACACCTGAGGGACTCGTGTCTACTGCCAGCCTCAACAAAGTCAACAGGTTTAATGAGGATTTGTTGGCGTGTGGTTATGTGCATGAACGTCATCTAACCCAGCTCATGAAAACCTTGGGGACTTCCAATCAAATGACACTACGTTAATATAGTCTCCTAATCTAGAGTTTGTAGAGGGGAGATACAATCAATGGCACCTTTCTCCTACTGCCTTAAAAGGTCCTCGTACACAACTCTCGGTTATACTTTTTCAGCAGGTGTTTTATATTAACATAATCATGTGTTTCCTCATCTCCTGCCTCCAAGTAGACAGGAAGAGAGTTCACTCTGGGCATGGGTTTCCGCACCTTGGTGCGCTTGTTCCATAGAACAATGGCATGACCCAAGTGAGCCCTTTTGTCAGTCATACAGGCTCTTTGTCTCATATACACATGAGTGTGGTAGGCTGTATAACGTAGTAGAAATTCAATTTCAATTTTTTAAAAAATGATCGCTGCATCAGACTTCACAATGTGTGATATTAACTTCTAACTGCAAAATGCACTACCTCCTGATTGGACACAGTTTTCTGCATGAAATGATGTCATTTCTCTGCACGTAGCCACGCGGACCTTACGAATGCACAAAGCAGAAAACAAATCAAGAAAAGGGGAGCTTAATGTCAGCTGATTGATGTCATGTGACATCTACAATAGACACAAGTCATGAGGATTCAGGAGCAACTATAAAGAAATCAAACAACATTGCATGAGAAGTACACTACTTTTTGAACATCGCTTGCTACAAACAGGTACAAAGATTCTGCTGAGCACACCACTGAACGGATACAAACTGAAATAGATATAACTAATAAATATGTTAAACATATACGTTTTCTTAATACAATACACGACTGGTCACACAAATTCCTTCTTAATTCACACAGCAGGCTCAGCCTTGTAATCAAACGATGAATACAAAGTGTCAATTAGGGCATCTTAATAGGTGCTTGTACAGCTAGTTCCATGTCAGTGTATTCTACTGATTCTAATTCTATTCAGTTCACCGAGGGCACACTTTTATGACGCAATTAATGCCGTGTGGGGCTCAGTGGACATTGTGTATAATGAAGTAATGGCAAACGTGCAGTAAATAGGTCAAATATTGTAGCGTAGTGTGTGAAGATACGTTGCTCGCTGTCAGCTTAAGGGTCCTGCGATTGGCTGGCAACAGTGAATGAAACTTAGAAGTATGTTTTCATTGTGACATAATGTGCACCCTTGCCTAAAGCACTGAAAGTATGATCTAAGAGATTGGATTAGATGTGTGCCATGACTCCATATTGACTTGACTTACTCTAATTTGATGGTGACGCTGAGGAACCCCTACGTCATTACACAGCCCACTACGTGGGTAGTGATGTCATCCTTTTTCAGTTTTATCGCTGCTTTTCCACCGAGAAGATGTTCCAATCATGCTCGCTCCTTCTGCTGCAGTCTGCCAAGCTCATTACCTCAGGGAGTCGAGGCTCATTTACTCTCTCCCCTCTTCTATCTTATTTCTTTGTTTATCTTTTCCTCTCCTCTTTGCAGCCTTTATTTTCCAACCAATTTCACTCCATCTGAAAGAGTTCAAAGAAGACATGTTGTCGTGTTGTTCTCTTGTGTTAGTAAACGTAACAAATAACCGAAACATTGGTTATATATTATATATATATGGTTACAATGCGGTTTATTGTGCATGACATACTCTACGTGTCATTAGGTGTCAGTATTAATCAGGGAATATTACCCTTTATACTGCGTCTTTACAGTTGTCTGCCATGCAGCTGCAGGATATTAAACATGTAAATCATTTTAAAGCATGAACTAAATGAGCCACTGACACAAAACAATAGTATGTCATTACACACCAAGCTTGAGAATACTAGTTATTATATTCACTGTGTTTCAAGCCTCATATGGCTCAGGTGGTTAGAGTGGTTAGAGTGGTCGGAGTGGTCGTCTCCCAACCCGAAGGGCAAAATACTACAACCCCAGTTGCTCCTGATGCTGCGTCATCAATGTGCTAACAGTGTCAAAGCTTTTTGAGTGAGGTGGAAATGTGCTAAACAATTGAATGGCCATTTAACGTTAAGATCTTAATAAGTTTGCGGCTTCACTTTATCACAGTTTTTCAAAAATATATGCATATTGAAGCATTTTCAAACTAAAACATAACTATTAAAGTATTTAGAAGAAAACAATCTTTGGTGTGACACGGAACAATAGGCTTTTATTGTAGGTTTAAATTACAGTATCTCACAACAGTCACAATAATCCCAATTAAAATTGGCTGCAATTATTGTTGTGGCTGCAATCTAAAATCCAACTCTGAACCCCAGACCGTCCAGCACTTGTAGGGAACACATAACACATTTATAGCAACAAAAAAGAAGCACAAGTTTTATTAAGTCTTAAATGACTTATTTACTCTTATTATGTCTACTTTATTGGATAATACGAGTGTAAACATTACTATAGGGTTGCTAGTTAATGTCTAGAGGGCTCTAATAATGTTAAAAAAACATATTTAGAAGGCAGTAAACACATTGTTATTTGGAAGCAGGCGAAATTGAATAGTTATTTCTGAAATGTGAATATAATAACTTAATTTTTTCACATCAATAATGATGTGGAGTACATGAGAAAGTGTAACAGAAATTGTATTTGACCGTATGATATTTTATTGATAAAGATTGCACAACTCAGCAGCAACAGAAACAACAGCACTAATTTGGAGTCAGACAGCATTACTTGCGCTAACAAGTTGAACCAACAGCAGAGTTAGTGCTTTGTTACAGTTACAGCCCTCTTGTGGAGTTAATAAAGACTACATCTGCCAGAGTTGTTGATGCCAATGTTTTTGACTCAGCCAATTAAAGACCCTCACGTTTATTTGCTTTTGTGACCCATGCACCCAGCAACTATATGAGACTCGGGGTTAATTTACCAGAAAGGCATGTGTGGGGCTGTGGGCTACTCAAAATGCTTCTAATTACAGTGGACTGAGGATAATTCACACCCACTTGATAGTAAAACTGTCGCTGTGTCTTAGTCAGCTGCATTTTATTTCAGCATGTGTGTTATTAATGTCACAAAGTCGTCTCCTCTTTCCTCTGGTGGAATCCCCAAATAATATTAGTCAGCCATATTGAACCATCTCTTGTGAAAACCACAATGGTATCTTCAGGGATTAGTTACACGGAATCCAAATTGGCTGAAGCCAGAGAGAAAGAAATCAGATTATATGCTGGATTGCTGCTGACAGGATCAATGAGAGCAGAGGGATTAATAACATCTAAGAAGGGTGGGATGCATATAGGATCACACTTCATAAAGATGAGTAGGTGGAAAAGACACATCATGTTTCACCCGGTCTAATGAAAAGGGTTTTTTTTTCCTGCTAAAATACATGTGCAAGACAAGACCCACCAAGAACCAAGGGTTCAATTATGAAGACAGTGGGAGTGTGTGGGAGGTCAGTGCTGATGACCACCATCGAGCAAGGTTGCAGGCTCTTAAACAGGATGTTAAAGCGAGAGAGTTTGTGTGTGTACACATGTAGGAGGAAAAAATGCGCTACTTTTTTTTCCTGCAGGCTAATGACTCTCACAGAATGTTCAACAATAACAGTTTGAGGTTTCATATCACAAAGCATCCTCCTACTACAAAAATACATGCGAGAAAAAGACATTAAGCAACAAGGAATTCATGGATTTAAACCAGGGGGCCTCACAGTGGGCAAGTGGTTAGCATGTAGGCCACGCAGTCAGGAGATCAGGAAGATTACGATCTCGGGATCAATTCTTGATTTCTGCGTGGAGTTTGCATGTTCTCCCCGTGCATGCGTGGGTTTTCTCCGGGTACTCCGGTTTCCTCCCACATTCCAAAAACATGCTAGGTTAATTTGCCACTCCAAATTGTCCATAGGTATGTGAGTGTGAATGGTTGTTTGTCTATATGTGCCCTGTGATTGGCTGGCCACCAGTCCAGGGTGTACCCCGCCTCTCGCCCAAAGTCAGCTGGGATAGACTCCAGCATACCACTGCGACCCTAGTGAGGATAAGCGGCATATACAGTAACGGTTGAGACTGCTTTGTTGGAATCGTGACGTGGGGGGAGGGGGGTGACTACATACTAGATACTATGTGTACTAAGTAGTCGGCATACAGCTTGTGGAACAGCGTACATTTACTGTCCCCTCAAAATCACTCAACACACAGACAAAAGTGCATACACACTAGCTAACAGTATATATATCATAGAGGCTGCACACTGACTACTTGAATTGTAGCAAAGTACTGTTTCTGCAGATAAGTAATATCCTTATAAGATCCTTTAGTGTTGACACTACATCCATAAACTACTTTATTTTAATTAAATTAACAAGCATATAATTAATTGCGGTTTCCTCCCACTGATACGGTGCATGAGTTTGGTGCACAGACTTCGGTGGAATATGAAACTCACTTCCTAATTGGAATGCCTAATTAAAAGTATTTTTCTTTGTTCAGCAAAGTGAGTCGGCAGAGATGTGGAGATGCCACAGGGCAGCTAATTAACTCATGGGAACATCGGAAATAACACCGTCAGTGTTGTGTCTGTCAGTGTTGTGTCTGACAGTTTATTGTGAAACTTTTTCATGTGCTTGTCACTAATTTAATAATGTTTTTGGGGCATTGTTTTAAGAGCAGGGCTATTAACTACATCATGACGAGGGACGCAGTTGAAAAAAAAATGATGCTCACTTGATGCAAGCTCCACCGCCTGAGGGGGATGTGGGCACCCCCTACAGACTGCTGACCATGTCTTGAACAGCTGCCCCAAATACCAGCCACCAAAGAGCAACCTGGGCTTCATCAACCTGGTCGACGAGACGCTGGAATGGCTTGCTGCAACACAGCTGATGATCTCAAGAAGAAGAAGAACCTCGACATGAGTAAGACCATGTTGAATGTTTTTCTTTTCTATGACTTTTACAGCATTCCACCAGGGGCCCTGGGCAGTTGCCTGTGTTTACCTATTGGTAAGGCCGCCCCTGATGTGTGCCATGGTGAAGTTAGACTCACATTGGATATTTGGCTCCGTAGCTACAGCGGTAGTTCCCCCTCACTGTGGCCTGACTGCTGTGTCAGTTGTGCTGGGAGCTTGCAGGGAAACAGCTGCTGGTTGTTTATACTAGGGACAATAGATAAATGACGATTCCATTGAAGAAAGCTTGTTTTATATAAAAATTCATATATTTTAAATCACACCGTGTCAAAATTAGTCTTACCCCAAAAATAGTTTGCATGCCTATTTTTTCCAATGTGATCTTTTATTGGTTGGACTTTTATTGGATCTCATTGGATTAGGGACCTGACTCACAGAGATTGCAAAAGCCAAACAATATTGTTGGCTATGCTTTGTAGTAAAAAAAAAAGGAAATACTTTGGTTGCATTATTTTGAATACTTTGAAGACCTAGTTTCATAAACATATTCAATACCAATGCATATACAATACATTTGTTCTCAATCAGAAATCACTCCACACTCTTTATTGCTCTCTGGTTCTACCATATCTTACTTATTGTGTGGAAATATGGGCTAATAACGATAAAAGCAATCTTCACTCGCTAAATGTACTGCAAAAAAGGTCAGTAAGGATAATTCATAATGCCGCCTACAGAGAACATACTAACTCCTTATTTCTAAAATCACAAATACTTCAACTTGCTGATATAGTTCATCTTCAAACAGCTAAAATAATGCATAAGGCTAAAAATAAGCAATTAGCTAAAAATGTCATCCAATACTTCTCTACAAGAGAGGAGAAATATGATCTCAGGGAAGAAGTACATTTGAAATACTTCTATGCTAGGACTACGTTATGCTAGCCATAGCATTTCAGTATGTGGAATCAAACTATGGAATGGATTGAGTAAGGAAATCAAACAATGCACAACGATGAGCCAATTGAAGAAACAATACAAGCAGTTGATGTTTGCTAAATCCAAGGATGAAGAGTCTTGAACCAGTCATGATGTGCTATATATATCACTATATTGACACTTACTATGGTACCCATTATGGCATTGGATGCTCATATCACCTCCTACTTTGGTACGAGGTACAAAATAAAAAAAAACAAAAAAAAAACTTAAACTGTATTATGGAAAGCAGGAAGTGAACAAATGTAAGAGTTAGTGATTGTAAAAGTACCAGATGGAGGGGTAGGATTTAATAAGCTTTGCTTCTTCCTACTCCTTTTGGACATGTGGAACTGGGAACTGATTATGGGATGCACTCAATTGGAATCTGATGCATGTTCAAATGAAATAAAACCATTACCATTACCAACTAACCGCTATTGTGGCATTATGTCACCACAAATTCAAGTTTGTAATAAAAAAAAATATTTTTTAAAGGATTGGTATTGGATTGGATCATATCAGCAAGTTTTAAAAAATCATATCAGTAGATGGAGACATCCCTACGAACAACCACTTTCACCTATTGACAATTAACCTAAAACATTGATGTTTTAGTCATGTTGGAGGAATAAACACATGCAAACTCCACATTTCTGAGATTCAAAATCAGAACTACCTGGCTGTGAAGCTGACATCCTCAGAAAGCATGGCGCACCAGCTGCCACATCTGAAATTCTGATTACACAGTATTTCATATCCTAAAATGTACCTTGGAGAAAAGGATTCATGATTTTGTGAGCCTTCCTTTTTCTACTGTAATACACACATTTTTCTTTCTGCTCCACTTTCAATTCAGAATACATTACTGTTCCCTCTAAGGGTTGAGTAGTGAAATATTCATGCGGTGAAAACATTTAGCATCTCTAAAATTTTGCAAATATGACATAGAGACGGGGCTGCATGGCGGTCGTGTGGTTAGCGCGCTGACCTCACAGCTAGGAGACCCGGATTCAATTCCACCTTCGGCCACCTCTGTGTGGAATTTGCATGTTCTCGCTGTGCATGCGTGGGTTTTCTCCGGGTACTCCGGTTTCCTCCCACATTCCAAAAACATGCTAGGTTAATTGGCCACTCCAAATTGTCCATAGGTATGAATGTGAGTGTGAATGGTTGTTTGTCTATATGTGCCCTGTGATTGGCTGGCCACCAGTCCAGGGTGGACCCCGCCTCTCGCCCGAATGACAGCTGGGATAGGCTCCAGCACTCCCCGCGACCCTTGTGAGGATAAGCGGTAGAGAATGAATGAATGAATGAACATTAAGATACAAACAAGGGGGTTTTAAAGTGCGCTCATTTTTTATTCTTATGTCCATGTTCTGAAATTGTAATTAATTAATGTTAATAATATATATTATTTGACATTCCATTAAAGGGGACGGACCTATTATGCTTTTTCCACTTTTCTGACCTATAAATGTAGTTAGAATGTTGTATTTTTGTGTTAAACGAAGCTGAAGTGGAAGGTTTTGGAAGTGAGCCTTTAAAGAAGTTTGGGATGGCTCTGAATGCTTGTTTTGTCACTGTGACGTTACAGTACCCTGTGAAAAGTCACCATCTCATTATGGGAGTGAGGGGGACCAATCACAGTGGAGTGGGCGTTTGGAAATCCAATCCAAAGAAATACAGCTGGAATAGGTGCCGATTCTAGAAGATCTAGAAAGCTTTCTGTGCATGTTATTGTGTGTAGCTGCTCTATAGGAGTCCATAACTCAATACAAAGTGCTGAAATGAACATAATAGGTCCCCTTTACTAACCATCTCCTATAACACAAAAGATAAGATGACAATATTTTTTCAGATAGCTATTGATCGACATTGAATTGGCTTTAACATAGAAAGGTGGTGCCTGCATCCTTCATTTTTTCTGTAGGCAGCCCACAGTGGGAAAGGGCTTGGACACCCCTCATTTAAGTGCTGCATGAACCTGTTCATCTCACTGACACGCTAATCAAGGACATATTTGAAGAGAGTATCTGTACATGTAAATGCCACTTTGCTGCTTTTCTAAAATCTACAAAACCTACAAAATAAGTGTCAACCTTGTCTCCAGAATCGGAAAAGCTTGCCTTTTCACCGATGTTGTCTGAAGGCTTTTCCATCCTCCCACACCTTAGAAAGACTTAATAACTGTCTCTGACTCACTGTCATTACGTGCGCACAGCACTGTTTCAAACAACCTTGGTTCTTCACAGAGTGAACTGAGCTGGGAAGCATGTGACCTATACAGCGTGTACGTTGCAGACGTTGACGTGCGGGAGGCTCATACGCCTGCCATTCTAAGGGGATCAGCAGCATAGAAAATGGATTATAGTAAAGATAATGAGTGCATGTATAAACTGACAACCGTGTTAATGAATGATACTCCTTACGTTGAAGTCATATTTTGGTACGTGACTCATACCACCTTTTATTATTAGACTTTGAAACTATGAGCTGATATTTCTGATGACATTCCACCATCTTCTGGGTACTATTTCCAAACAGCCTAATTTGACTGCATTCCGTGCGTGCACACAAATTGTACTATGGAGACTGAGCGCCAATGAGGTAAATATGCAAATATACTTCAGTCATGCAACACCAATTTGGAAATCTAACGTCAATCGTTTCATTCTTCTTGGAGGTTGATTTAGCATATGAATTAGCATTTCAATTACAAACATTAGATACAAGAAATGGGAAAATGCAAAAGCGGCATTCATTGAAGCAAAGAAAGCTGAAACATTCACCGAGTTCTCGATCTGTTAACAGCCGCATGCATCCAGACGCCTCTCACACCAAGCAAACAGAGCAAATAGAGGTTTGTGGCTTAAGGGGAGCTCCGTGTTTCATAAAAGTTAAATTGCGTTTGAGAAGATATACCTTGCAGCGAACAAAAGAGGGAACAACTTATCCTTGACAAAATGCTGGCTCTTCTTCTGACTAAATCATACATTCTGTCTTTTTTTTTCTTCTCAGCATACATGTAGTCTGCTGTGCTCTCCGGTCATGGACACCTGGCTTGAGAGATACAGATAATTAGCTACTGGACCAGGAGGGGGTCCTGCACCGCCAGATTCCGCTGCAGCGTTTTTGTCACTGTCAGTGTGTGTGTGTGTGTGTGTGTGTGTGTGTGTGTGTGTGTGTGTGGTGGGGTTGATGGTTAAGTGGAAGGTTAGGCAGATGTGCCCTTTAGTTTGACAGACGAGTAAGGTAACCTAATTCTGTCTGGAGCTCCAGTACTGTTTTTTTAAAAAAAGACCACAGGATGCTGTCAGCTCCAAGCCATCAGCTTGTGACTCATTATTGGGATTTTAAGGTGCTGCTGCCACTTATCACATAGAAACAATGTTCAGACTGAAAGAAGAGAGGCGCCCTAATAAGTTTGTATTGCACGCTCATGTTTCGAGTGGAAAAAAATGAAGTGAAATTTGCAAATAGTGTTCCTTTGAAGCCTTTGAGGAAATAAAAGGCCAGCCCACACACTCAGGAGTAATGAAAATGCGTTCTAATGCATGCTACTGCTGACTAAAATCCACACTATGCGCACTCAACATCATTTTAATACAACACAATGTGTTGAGCTTTCAATTTGTAAACAGTGCCTACTGTGAAACAAATTGGATGTCATTTCCCATTTCCACACCATAACGCTGGGAAACAATTGTTAATGTCGGTTCATGTGAATTTATTTGGAACACAGAGTATTAAATGTGTGCTTTGGAGGTAGAAATGTGAGGTGATGTATTGGGTTCAAGCGCACGGTGTCAACGTTGTGTTTACTGTAAATGTACTATCGGCCGTTGGCACAACTAACAACTGAAATTGCAGCTCAAATGTTGTAGTTTTCCTCAAAGAAATATTATTAGATTTGAGCTCGCACAATCTACTAAGACTGAGATTCGACATCCCTAAAACAACAAATATTAGATGCACCGTTGAAACATTTTGATTGTGTGCGGGTATCTGTTGGTTTGGCTGATTTGTTTATATGAGACCACTGGTGTTTCTGAAAACAAAGTACGTATTTGCTTGCTAAAAGCTGCTATCGTTGTCGATCGATGTCAGTCTTGCCTACTAAACTGTAATATCTACTGTCGTATTTACTGTAATATTTACTCAAAAGGCACGTCTCTTTAAGTTTAAATAACTCGTGTATATAACAGTCAAACGTACTGTACATATATGTTTTTATATTTCCTTAATCATTATTGGCATGCACATAACGTACTTACTTAAATAGCCTAACAAATACGCTTTATAACCATTTCCGGAAATACGGCCGTATAGTGACGTAATGAACGTGCGCGCTTTGTATTGGTTCGACAAAATCACATGGTTCCTTTGCGCGCTTTCCCATTGGCTGCGTTGTTAAATCTCCTTACCCGTATTGGCCAGCAATCTCCGTATGTGATTGGCTCAATTCACGCACGCTGACAATTTGAAATCGGCGTTTTCGTTAGATTCGCTGAGAGGGGAGCAACAGCTGAAACCTTGCAGGTAGATATAAATATGTTTTTAATCAACCACCATGCACGCATTTCGACCATTTAGTTGTTTTGTTGTTGTTGCATTTACGTAGAAATAAATGAACTCGTGATGTTTTTGTTGTCAAGAGTCAGCTTTCAGCTTTTGTGACCAAGCTGTGATTAATTTGTGTATTTATATGGCCTTTATATGACTTGTAGGAAAGTAGCTCCAATGTCTGGAGCTGAGGATAGCAGTGCCCAATTGCAGTGTTGTGTAACAACCGAGCATCTAAATGCGTCAGGACAAGCCACCCGCAGGCAGGTCATCCGCAAAGCTACTGTTGTCCTGGGAAGAAATGAGTTCCAGGAAATCATCCTTCGCATCCATGACGGAAAAGTGCCGCAAAATTATCCCCTGAAAGACTTCAAACTTTTCACCAAATTTGCCCGTGATGGGAAGTGCACCGTCCAACTGCTCCCTGAGAACATCCAGGTGCTCATCTCCAACTGCCCTCCCGACCAACTCGGCCTCTTCCTGAGAACTCTGAGCATCAAACACCAGGCCAGGATGGGGAACAAACCTCTGAGCGACCGAGAGAAGCTCAAAGCGGGGCTGCCACGTAGCTTTGAGGCCATCAGCCCCCTGCAGCAAAAAGACCTCCAGAAGGTCAATGAGCTCAGAAGTACCTGGAATGGTCCCCCCAAAGGCCTTTCAGACCGCACTAATAGGAATATGGCAGCAGGAAGTGGACAGCAGGTCAAAAGATCAAGGGGGGTCTGTGACTTCAGCCCTGTGAGTACATTTTTGGTCCTTTTAGAACTTAGTTTGAGGACTGTGTTGATATGGAGGAAAGGAACATGTGAAACACAAATGAATGAATGGACAGCATGCAAAGTGCTAGTGCTATTGCTAGTGCTATTGCTGTTGTGTATTTCCAAAGCGTTCAACCGGAATATGCACATGTTGTTATTTCAGGTGAAAGCCAACCCCAGCAAGAAGCCCATTCTGTCTCTACCGTCACGCAAGCTGAACAAAGGACAGGCTGCTGTCCTCAGTGCTGTGCTGAGGGGGAAGAACGTCTTCTTCACAGGCAGTGCAGGTGTGATGATATCAATCAGCTAGCATTTGTTTTCCGCTTTATATTCAAAATGTGCATATTGCAGTATTTAGAGAAACAGAAATGCCTTGATTGTTTTGGGTCGACTCCTGGCTGGTTCTTGCTACGCGGAGATCAGAGTGCTGAGTGGCCAGCTGTGTCCAAACTTTTTCCACGGGGGGCCACATACTGAAAAATGAAACTTTGAGTTAATGTAAACCAACACATGTATATATGCTAGGAAGTGGCATATATTTCAGAAAGAAAATGCATCTCAGTTTTGATATAGGTGGAAAAGTGTATTATTTCTATGAACCTCTTTTTCCCATTTCCAAATATTTGCACATTCTTTTTGAATAACTGTATTTAAATTGTATTTTTGTAATTTTATAACTTTTCCCCAAACCAAATTTTCCAAAGATTACAACTTTATTTTGTTTTGTTTTTTGATATCACAACTTCAAAAAAAAACAAAAAACACATTTTTTTCTTTAATATTTCAACTGCTGCTAAAAGGATGTTGTTTTTCTTTATAATTTTACTGGTTTATTCTTGTGAAATTGAGACTTTTGTTCTTGTTAGAATGCAACTTTTTTTGTCTCAATATTTTGACTTTATTCTTGTAAAAGTACATCAGTTTTTTTGTCCATTTCTGCTATTTTTGTATTTCAACTTCTTGTAATCATGATTTTATTCCCATACTATTTTGACTTGATTATCTTAATATTATAACTTTTAAGTTAATTTTCAATGTTTTGTTTGTTTCTCAAAATATTACACCTTTAAAAAATATGAATGTAAGACAACCTCTTTTTTTTATGGTGGGGGAAAAAAACAAATGCAAATTATAATTTGTAAACATATTCTAACACAAAATCAAAGACAGTGTTTTTGTTGTGATCATCTTTTCAATATTAGTAATTAAATCCGTTAACTTGCCCAGTCTTCAACACACCATTTTAGAGTAGGGTTACTGGTGTGTGAGTGAAAAAGGTGTGGCTCATAGTCTGGAAAATACGGCGAAAACACACCACCATCTAGATGCATCAGTCTTTGCCTGTGGTAAATAAATCCCCTTATGCTTTCAGGGACTGGGAAGTCCTTCTTACTGAAGAGAATAATTGGGTCACTCCCTCCAAAGAGCACCTTTGCTACTGCCAGCACAGGAGTGGCTGCATGTCACATTGGAGGAACAACACTACACAGCTTTGCAGGTCAGTCAGGCTTTGGCAAAATAAAACACGGTGAAAATGATATCAAAACTCTCATTTCAAGCAGCACTGCTGACTGGCTGAATGCTCCCAGCTCTGTGTCCTGCTAAAATCCCGTAACATGCAATCCAGGTATTGGCTCAGGCTCCGCCCCATTGGAACAGTGTATTGAGCTGGCCCAGAGGCCCGGGGTGCTGCAGCACTGGACCAGCTGTCGACACCTCATCATTGATGAGATCTCCATGGTTGATGCTACATTCTTTGACAAGCTGGAATCCGTGGCCAGGTGAGATCTTTAGATCTAAATCAACAGCAGCACCTGTCCTTGTATTCCTATTGTAGAACCCTGTTGAAGATTTCCTCTTTGCTCACAGGTCGGTGAGGAGGTCCACTGAGCCGTTTGGGGGCATCCAGTTGGTTATCTGTGGGGATTTTCTCCAGCTGCCTCCTGTTTCCAAGGGGCAGGAGAAGGCCAAGTTCTGCTTCCAGGTAGATGATTGCTTGTGTACTGTATGATGTGTCAAAATACAAATTATTTAATTTTCACTCCCATGTTAAACGCAGCTCATTGAAGCTAGACAGCAAGCTAAACTCACCCAGACGTGAGTGTCGAAATGCAGAATGAATATAAGCGTATTTAGATCACAGGGAGGTGGAATCGGTCAAAAAAAGTAGAGCAAGTGATTGCAAAGCACTATTCAATTGCATGGTAGCACTAAATGTCTGCATACTTTTTTTTAAATGCTAATATGCTATTGTTAGCAGGCTAGCATTAAGATGCTAAGGGTTCATATGTGCTTATATAAGTAATGTGGGCTTTTTAATTTCCCCACTGCAGGGCTGTGTGAATTCTTTCATTTAGTTTTTTTCCCTCGCCGTCACTTCTTATGATAGAAAAGAAGGTTAAGTGATTGAGGGCCAATTATTTTTTTGTGGTGAGATATTTGAGAAGCCACTGTGTGACACATGGAGGGTGTCACCTATTAATTGGCACAGGAAAAGGCAACCAAACATGAGTCTGTTTGCCACTGGTTGAGGTGACTGGTGGTTGCAATCTGTAATATCACCGCTAGGGGACACTAAATGACGACATTAGGATGGTGTCATTCATTTTAGCGTTTTAAAAATTCTATTAAATGCAATTATGTGTATGAGTATTATAAACAATTATATGCAGTAATGGAACTGAAATTGGTTTCACACAAATCATTAAGATGTGTAAAAGTATAAAATGTCTATTTTTTTCATTTTTAAATGGATTAGGCCAGATGTTGGCGTAAAGTCATCCAGGTCAACATGGAGCTAATGGAGGTGCGACGACAAACAGATGAGTCGTTCATCTCCCTCCTCCAGGCGGTGAGGGTGGGCAGGTAATTTCTAATCCAATCCCATCACAATCTTTTTTTTTTTTTAAAGCCTTTAAATATTGAAACAATTTCTTCGCGCAATGGCTTGATCAACTCCTCACAGGGCAACAGAAGAGGTCACGGCCAAACTGATAAAAAGTGCCTACCATCAGGTGGACAGAGACGGTATCATAGCAACCAGACTGTGCACACACAAGAACGATGTGGAGCTCACCAACGACAATAAGCTGCAGCAGCTGCCAGGTCTGAAGTGTTTCCTACGTTTCCTCTCAACTTTGGAAGGTTTTGTTTTGGATTCTGGTGAAAATGGGCAAAAACAAGTCATCTTGCACACGTCTCAGACCCCGTTGGTTGCGGTTGCTCAGTCATTACTTATGTATATTTTACTTTTACCGCCCTTTTTGCGTGTGTGTGTGTGAGACACACTCATTTCAACAGGTGAAACTACTCACCCTTTGAAGGCAGTAGACAGATACGTGACAGAGAGGGAGAGTTAAGCTGTTTGCAGAGTTTCATGCTAATCATGAGCAAAAATGCTTTCAGCTACATGTTATTTATGTTAGCATGTACTTGGTAAAATTATTAGGAGAAATTTAAATGTTCCTGGTTTCTAATATTTTTTGCACATTTGTCACTCCAAACCTAAATGTCATTGCCCCCAAGACCTATTAACTGGTTTGGCAATAACTTACAATGAGTCTCTTACAGCGCTGTAGGGGAATTTTGTCCCACTCATCTTTGCAGAATTGTTGTCATTCAGTCACATTGGAGGCTTTTCCAGCATGAAGCCTTTTTAAGGTCATGCCACAGCATCTCGATAGGATTCAGGTCAGGACTTTGACTCGGCCACTCTAAAGTCTTCATGTAGCTTTGGTCTTGGATCATTGTCCTGCTGCAGAACCCAAGTTGGTTTCAGGAAACAGATGGCCGAACATTCTCTTTCAGGATTTTTTGGTAAACAAAATAATTCATGGTTCCATTTATCTCAACATTTATCTCAAAACAATCTTAGCCCATCACACTACCACCACCATATTTTACTGTTGATATGATGTTCTTTTTCTGAAATGCGGCATTACTTTTACGGCAGATCTAATGGGACACACACCTTCCAAAAAGTTCAGCTTTTGAGATGAGCCTTAACGTTTTTGTTCAGCGATGGTTTTGGTCTTGGAACTCTGCCATGCAGGCCGTTTTGGCCCAGTGTCTTTCTTATGGTGGAGTAATGAACACTGACCTGCACTGAGGCAAGTGGGGCCAGCAGTTTTTTGGATGTTGTTGTGGGGTCTTTTGTGACTTCTTGGATGGATTGTCGCTGCACTCTTGGGTAACTTTGGTTGGCCGGCATCTCCTGGGAAGGTTCACCACTGTTCCATGTTTTTGCCATTTGTGGATAATGGCTCTCACTGTGGTTTGCTGGAGTCCCAAAGCTTTAGGAACTGCTTTATAACCTTTTCCAGACTGATCTCAATTAATCCCAGTCAAGTTATGTTTTCCCAGGGAAGGGTTGAATTTTTTTTCTTACTTAATACTTACTTTTTAAAAAAAAAAAAAAGTGTGACAAACCTGCAAAAAATAAATTTCACACCACTCTATATGGCTCAAGAAATACAAATTGTACTACGTTCTCCACGTTTGAGGTGCCACTGCATTATTTTTCATTCTCCACGTGCGTTGAAAAGACTTGACTTGACTTCTTTAATGAGTAAAGTTCTGCTTGTTCTTCAGGGTCAGCACGACTATTCGAGGCTCTAGACAGCGACCCAGCCCTGGTGAGGACCATAGACGCCTACAGCCCCGTCAGCAGACTGCTTCAACTCAAAGTGGGGGCACAGGTACTGTGGTTTTGTGATAATGTTTTGTGATAATGTTGTTGACCAGTGACGACACAGCAGTTATCATGGATTTGTTTTTTTCGTCATCAAGGTCATGCTGACAAAGAACCTGGATGTCACTCGAGGACTGGTGAATGGAGCCCGAGGGGTTGTGGTGGCTTTTGAGCCTGGAAAACATGGTTAGCGCGAGGCTTATTTCATTATTAGTGCAAGCTGTGTGGAGGACATCATCCTTAAATGTGAAGAGTTACTGTTAAGTCTAAAATCATTTAGAAGTCAATTTTTTTGGCTAAAGTTGTGCTAGATTTAGTCGTCCCTTCACGCTTCACTCTATCATGTTTTTAATAAATGTATTAATTTAAATCCGCATTATTTCATGGTTAAATACAGACTATTATTAGTTGAATATGTATTAAGTTAGTTTTCTTGTGTGTAAAATTAAGCATTTTCAAGCATAAAATCTCTAAATGGAATAAAATACACACAAGGCATTCAGAAGACGCATCCAATGGCATGATGATAGTTTTCTACACTGGTCACTAGGTGTCAATAATGTTACATTGATGAGACGCCACAGAAAGTACTATACAAAAGACGCAGTTAAAAAAAAAAAGCCAATGTATGTTTATATTATATATATATATATATATTATGTCTTATTTTCTCTTATGTTTGCTGTACGGGGTAATATGAGTGTAAAAGTGACAGTAGGGGTGATTTAATAAGGACTCTTCTTCTTTTTTTTTGGGCTTTTCCCTTCAGGGGTCGCCACAGCAAACCAATCTCCTCCATCCAACCCTGTCTTCTGCATCTGTCTCTCTCACACCAACTACCCTCATGTCCTCCTTCACTACATCCATAAACCTCCTCTTTGGTCTTCCTCTACGCCTTCTACCTGGCAGCATCCTTCTACCAATATATTCACCATCTCTCCTCTGGACATGTCCCAACCATCTCAGTCTGGCCCATAACTGACTTTATCTCCAAGGCCTCTAACATGTTATGTCCCTCTGATGTACTCCTTCCTGATCCTATCCATCCTGGTCACTCCCAACGAGAACCTCAGCATCCTCATCTCTGCTACCTCCAGAACCAGATAGCATCTAGTATAATCTAAAAAGCAGGGGTTTACATAGACTGAGGCAGGCCTCCACTGGGAGGTGCCAGAAGACATTAGGGTGACGTAGACCTATTTGTAAAACCCTCTAAGCTGCAGTAACTTCTGTTATGCTTAATGGCAAAAAAAAATCTCAAGTACTCTACTCTTTAAATGAATAAATAATTCATTTTGGGTGTAAAAATTAATAATAAATGTTGGTGCATGTAATTTCCATTTCAAATGACCCATTCATGAAATATATAAAATCATCAAACATATGGCCAGGGTATGTCCTGACTATGTATTTAGTCATGCCTATTCCGTGAATAGATGTAGAACATTCCATTCATTTTGACAAAATTTCGCCTCACTTTAGATTTTTTTCCACAGGACTCCCACGTGTGCGCTTCCTGTGTGGTGGCACTGAAGTGTTGAAGCCTGAACGCTGGGTGTTTAAGTCCGGGGGCGGAGCCTACCTGAGCCGACAGCAGCTGCCACTCAAACTGGCCTGGGCTATTTCCATCCACAAGAGTCAGGTGAGCGAACACGTCTCCACAAATGATAGAATCAACTCACGTGGTTTGAGTGGTTACGTCAGTGGTTTCTGTTGTCTTTCTCCTGAGCCACTTGATGCATGTCTATTTTTAATTACATTTGCCATACAATCAGATTATTTGTCTGTATCTAACCCCACCCACGCTGCTAAAAATGGCTGCAGTCTCCAAGCGGACATGATGTTTAATCACTTTGATTCAAGGTCGAAATATTTCTGCATAAATTTGGTCAAAAACGTCATGTCTGCCTGTCAATTCAGGCCTCATTGAAATCCACATGCAGGATGGTGTAACCCACTCGCCATCCCGGCAGGTGAAACAAGACCATAAAAGTTCTAGACGTTCCGGTCGCCCTCTGGAGGAATCGTAAAGTCAGCCCTTAATTTCTCATGCAGCCTTTCCCAGTAATTGTGTACGAATAAGACGTCAGTGACAGTCAGGAAAGCGAAGCAAATGCCTTCTGTTGACGTCAAAGAACGTCTGCCATTAAGCAGGTTTATGATGGACTGGCCTTTCCAGTCCATCTATGGGGAGAGTAGTCTCTTAATGAGGACCTATTATTCTTTTTCCACTTTTCTGACCTATAAATGTTAGAATGTTGTATTCTCGTGTTAAACGATGCCAAAGTTTCAGATAATGAGGTTTATGCATTTGGAAGTGAGCCCTGAAAGAAGTTTGGGATGGCTAAAAACGCTCAGTTTCAAAAGGCGTGGTAAAACTGCCCCTTTGTGGTGTCACAGAGGTGGACTTCCTTATATGGGCGGGTCTGTAAGCCAGCGTCTCTGCCCTCCTCCAAGCTCCACTCCCTCTGTTTACTTGCTAGCAATGCCCCGTACAGGAGTTCCAGCAAAAGAAACGCTTTTTAATCTGTCAACGGTATTTCACACTGCACCGTTTTGTAAACATGGTCCAGTATGCAGCTGGACTAGCCGACGCCTTTCCAACATGAATTGGTCGTGTAATCTGAGGAAGCAGTAAGTAATAATTTATCAGTGTCCGAACATTAGTGTTAGGATGTTATTAATGTCCTAACGGTGTTTATTTTGTGTAAGTCATGGAGCAAAAGCGCTTGCATAAAGGGAGCGGGCGGGGTTGCTAATAGCCGTTTCCCATTGCAATTGGTGTCCACGTTAGACGTTATCAATGCTGTAGAAAACCTAATGCTAAAATGCTAAAGCTACTTACCATTCAACGACGTCTTGAAGTAACCTCTTCTTGAGAAACGTCATACTGCCTAGTCTCTACTTCCGGATCAGGTTCGGAATGTTAAATGTTAAAAGCCAACATTTAAAAAAGATCCATCGCCGTTTATCATCAACTCCTATACTGTTCGCAACTAGTGACGAGTGTGACCAACCACAGAAGAGTGGGCGTGCCTGGAGGTGGGTGGAATGAATGAAAATGGATTATTTTTGCGGAAACCACGAAATCCAAAGATATTCAGCTGAATAGGTGCAGATTCTGGAAGAACTATAAAGCTTTGTGTGCTGGTTATCATGTGTAGCTGCATATTTTCCATTCTTCTCCATATTGTTTATCACTGGCTTTTATTGGTGATGGTGTGGAAACTGAAAGGGTGAACGAAAATCAATTTCATCACAATAGATCATCACAATAGATGAAAATACAGTAAAGTCTCGTTATATCGATATCGGTTATAACAAATTACTACTTATTACGATACTATTTTCATTTCCCGGCAAATTTGTAGTCTTTTATGATATAATTAGTTCCGTTAGTACGATACCCGGTTATTATGATAATCCGGTTACTACGATGCCCTTTTCATCTCCCGCCAGCCAATTTGGTCTGCTTATATCGATACAAAAGCAGCTTAAATCAATCTTTGCTTAAGGATTTCAATACCAAAAAAGAACACGGCGAACGGCTGCTTCCAGTCAACTATTTTTCACACTTCCACCACCAGAGCACAGCACACACACCGATCCGCACTTCCTGGTTCACAGGTCATGCTCAACCCGCCCCACATAGCTGGCCAAACACATGCCTGCAACAGAAGAACCAACTGACATAGCATACACACCTATTCCAACGAAGACACAAGCGTACAAATACATGTATTTAATTGTGTTGTATTCAGATATATTTTTATCGCTTGCAATAATCACTGTTTTTCATATGTACATGCTGGCGTTCGTAGCATGTGTTTGGCCAGCTATGTGGGGCGGGTTAAGCATGACTTGTGAACCAGGAAGTGCGGGAATCGGTGTGTGTGCTGCGCTCTGGTGGTGGAAGTGTGAAAAATAAAGTTGACTGGAAGCAGCCGTTCGCCGTGTTCTTTTTTGGTATTGAAATCCTTAAGCAAAGATTGATTTAAGCTGCTCGACATTGTTCTATACTATAGAACAATGTCGAGTGCATTATTGCCCACTTTTAATGCAGTTCGGCGCAGGATTGGATATATGGTTAGTCCGGTTATATCGGTATTTTTTCCGACTCCCGAGAATATCGATATAACGAGACTTTACTGTATGAGCTGGAAACCTCATATTACAAATATACAACATAAGGTGGCCAGAAATATTTCAGTATTGAACAAAGCAAAATTTGTTCTCAATCAGAAATCACTCCACACTCTTTATTGCTCTCTGGTTCTACCATATCTTACTTATTGTGTGGAAATATGGGCTAATAACTATAAAAGCAATCTTCACTCGCTAAATGTACTGCAAAAAAGGTCAGTAAGGATAATTCATAATGCCGCCTACAGAGAACATACTAACTCCTTATTTCTAAAATCACAAATACTTCAACTTGCTGATATAGTTCATCTTCAAACAGCTAAAATAATGCATAAGGCTAAAAATAAGCAATTAGCTAAAAATGTCATCCAATACTTCTCTACAAGAGAGGAGAAATATGATCTCAGGGAAGAAGTACATTTGAAATACTTCTATGCTAGGACTACGTTATGCTAGCCATAGCATTTCAGTATGTGGAATCAAACTATGGAATGGATTGAGTAAGGAAATCAAACAATGCACAACGATGAGCCAATTGAAGAAACAATACAAGCAGTTGATGTTTGCTAAATCCAAGGATGAAGAGTCTTGAACCAGTCATGATGTACTATATATATCACTATATTGACACTTACTATGGTACCCATTATGGCATTGGATGCTCATATCACCGAGTACTTCGGTACGAGGTACATTATTTAAAAAAAACAACAACCTTAAACTGTATGGAAAGCAGGAAGTGAACAAATGTAACAGTTAGTGATTGTAAAAGTACCAGATGGAGGGGTAGGATTTAATAAGCTTTGCTTCTTCCTACTCCTTTTGGGCATGTGGAACTGGGAACTGATTATGGGATGCACTCAATTGTAATCTGATGCATGTTCAAATGAAATATTACCATTACCATATTGTACTGAATGCTGCACAAGCTAACTTGCTCGTTACAAAGAAGCATTTAGTTTAGCAGTTTGATTTTCAAATGCGACACATTGCCATTAACGTGTTAGATGCTACCTTTAGCCTTTTCTCATGAACACGCTGTCTCTCTCACATCACAAATCATTGTCTGTCTTGATGGTACTTTCCAATATCCTGACCTCAACAATTGGTTGGAGACAAAACAAGAGAGAGAGACCTCTGGGTAATTGAGTTCATTTGTCATGACCACCGTGTCGGCAATGTTTAATCTCCACCAGAGAAAGCTCGGCACAGCAGCTGCACACGTGCAGCCTTCGCAGGAAATGAGATTACTGCAGAGTGGTCGTTGGTAACGGTAGTTGGAGGAGGAGAGGGTGAACGCACTTTTAATGAGCCTTTCTTCATTTCTCCAGGGTATGACATTAGACTGTGTGGAAATCTCTTTGGCTCGTGTTTTTGAGAGCGGCCAAGCATACGTGGCCTTGTCTCGGGCTCGGAGCTTGGAAGGTCTGAGGGTTATGGACTTTGATCCGCGTGTGGTCCGGGCTGACCCAGATGTTCTTCTGTTCTACAAGAAACTGAGGAAGGAGAGGCTTCTCATGCAGGTGAGTAAAAACGTGTTGTCGTATTTAGCCTATGGTGTTGTGTATCTAACACAGACACAGGGATGACATTGTGGCCGCTACATTACACTGGATGGCTAACATTTTACTCTGTGAACTTCCTCTGTCTCTGCAGGCCGCCATGGATGATTATGTTGACAGTGGCAACAAAGAGAATCTCCTGTGATAATAGTCCTGCACCATCTGTACGATTTCAGTTTTATTGCACTTGCTACAATGACAATGTAGCCACATGGGGGGGGGGGGGATACCTGATTATCAAGGAAAATCCATTGGGGACTCTTTTAGTTCCCATTTTACACAATGTGGTCATACTGCCACCATGTGTTCAGTAGTGACTTTTTATATTTTTTTAATAAAGCGTTTAAATGCCTTATTTATTGTCGTCATATTTTATAAAATAAAATATTTTTCAGTCATCTCATGTTTTGATAATTTTTGGAACTGATAAAATTGATTCAATTGTGTTTTTATGTTCATATGTAGAGTAACTTGCATGTTTTGAGATTGTGTAGCACATTGTTTTTCCTTGGTCTTCTCTATTCCCTCAGATAGTGTTTTTATCTTTCCTGATATGTCTTTTTACAGTGGTGTGAAAGTGTTTGCCCATTCCTGATTTGTTTTTTTGCATGTTTGTCACACTTGAATGTTTCAGATAAAAAAATAAAAAATTAATGGCAACACAAATGTCCACAAAATCCACCCATCCATTTTCTACCGCTTATCCTCAAGGGTCGCGGGGGTGCTAGAGCCTATCCCAGCTGTCTTCGGGCGAGAGGCGGCACTCGTGGCCTTGTGGGGGACCACCCAAAAACAAGCATAACCTGATATTGAGAACTCGGTCTGAAAGAGGTCAAAGCCATTTCTAAAGCTTTGGGAGTGAGAGCCATTATCCACAAATGGCAAAAACACGTAACAATGGTGAAACGTCCCAGAAGTGGCCTGTTAGTCAAAATTGCTCCAAGAGAGCAGCAATGACTCATCCAAAATCCTTACTAGGGTTGCAGGTATGCTGGAGCCCATCCCAGCTGTATTTGTGCGAGAGGCGGGGTACACTGGACTGGTCACCAGCCAATGATATAAACAACCATTCACACTCACATTCATACCTATGGACAATTTGGAGTGGCCAATTAACCTAGCATGTTTTTGGAATGTGGGAGGAAACCGGAATACCCGGAGAAAACCCACGCATGCACGGGGAGAACATGCAAACTCCACACAGAGATGTCCAAGTGGAGATTTGAAACCCAGGCCTTCCCGATCTCCTGTGTGGCCAACATGCTAACCATGGTATGAGTTTAAGTTTTGTTAGTTGCCATTTTGTAAAATGTTTATATAATCTTGCTGAGTAATGACAGTATTAAACTGGTAACCAAAGGCATTTTTTATTTCGAGGTCAAGGGGTAAAATCCACGACCCTGCATTAACAAAGAATGTTATATATATTTATTTATATGAACTGACCACATATTGAAAGTCTGAACCTGAGTTTTTCTGTACAAGCAGGAATTGATGTACTAACTGGCTCATTCCCTTAAAGCAATGTATAGTGAGGATGGTGTGTGTTCAGCTCAGTTTCTCCACACAGCGTACTGTATTAATATCGGGAAATAACTTTCAGGCACTTCCTACTTATTTTACAGTTATAGTCATGTCAATCACACATCTGCAGTTGTGGGTTGGGCTGATTATTTGACATTGTGGAACAGCTTGCTTGCTACCTGTAAGGAAAAAATAAAGAGGCATTAGAACACACAGAAAATATCTCCTGTGTAGTGCATGTGTGGGTCACTTACACAGTGGTCACGTGCATGCAGGAAGTCAAACAGCTCTTCTGTGCACTCTTCTTCAGTGTTCGATCTGGAGGACACACGGGCCTCACAGAGCTCCAGACGCTCCTTGTAGTGCACACAGTGTTCAGTTTCCTCACACTTGGCTCGGATTGTTTCTAGGGGGTCCTGAAGGGGACAAAAAGGTGAAAAAGCAGAATAAACTTTAATAGTTGAAACCATATACTACTACTTACAATAAAGGTTCTTGTATAGTTGACCTATTTCTGCCTTACAATCACTCCTGTAGACGCATAAAGGAACCTACCACCAGGTCTTCCTCTTCTTCCTCCTCTTCCTCTTCAGGGGCATCCTCCTCCTAGCCAGTGATGGAAATAAAATGCATTAGAAAGTTTGTAAAATACATTTTAAAAAGCGCGTTTAATACTGTTAAGTCAATTGCAAGTAGTCCTATGTTGTTTTAAGTGCACAATTGCCATGAAAATCGATGGAAATCACATGTTAGCGTTATGCTATATTACCAGTGCCCTCGGTTCGACATGTAAAAGACACATTTCATCGGCATTTCCTCATCAGGTAATGCAACGCAAGTTTTCAAATAACACAAACCCAGGCTAAGAATGACCCTACCAGCAAAAATAATTACGATCTTTTTATATACCTCGTCTTCAGGGTCGCCGTTAGTGAGCATTTTTCTCTCCAACACCATATTTGCGCTGAAATTCTCGCCAAAACGGACACAAACCCGAGTGTGCCTCCTGAGCAGATATCCGTCGAGGGCGATAGGTCGGTCACACACAGGAAGCGTCTGGGAGGTCTTCCGGGTGAAAGCAATATTATTGGATAAGGTGTGTGATTGAAATCAATGTAGTCCAATTGTACTGGTATTACCTTAAAGTCCCGCCTACTCCAGCAGTTTTGTCATCCGGAACGTTTAATTCCTGACGTAGAGCCATGCCGGGGTGAGAAAATTGGCGGACTGAAACATGCCGCTTCGTTTAGATGCCACACTTTTAATCCGAAAAATTAGGAATTTAAGGAGTTTAACGTTTAGAAGACATCGAGTTAAAGAGAAATGGGTATGTATGTAATGTCATTAATATTATACAATTGATATTCCTGTTCTCACCGTGCCTCCCACATTGCAAAAACATGCTAGGTTAAACTCCAAATTGTCCATAGGTATGAATGTGAGTGTGAATGGTTGTTTGTCTATATGTGCCCTGTGTTTGGCTGGCCACCAGTCCAGGGTGTACCCCGCCTCTCGCCCGAAGAGGACAGCTGGGATAGGCTCCAGCATACCACCGCTACCCTAGTGAGGATAAGCGGTAGAAAATGAATGAATGAGTAAATCATATTCATTGAATAAGCTGAAACGTGTCACATGGTCCGCGCAAGATGTGTTTGTAGATATAAGAAGATATTTTGTTGGTGCAGTGTAGTATGACACCAGACTGCGATGGCAATTAACATATTGTTGACTTTTTACAGGCTGCTTCTCGACCCAAGCACCCTCCTACCAGTTTAGCTCAACAGCATTTTGATGTGAGCTACAACACTCAGCTGGGGCCACTCTGGCCATCGGCTCGGATTGCCCTGCTCTCCGAGAGAAAGTATGGAGCTCTGGTTAATCATTTCTGCAATGACGCTTTTGTAGAAGACCTCCACTCTCAAGGATGCACAGATTTCATCACGGATACAGACAGAGAAGGTGGGGCAGGACATACTGTAATTGATTCTCTTAAAATTGCCAAGTGTGGTGTATTTTGTGTTACTACGTATATGTTATGTAATGAAGTTAATATACAGTACAATTGACTCTGCATCTTTCCATCATTTCTCCAGTACAAGCAGGTCAGGTCTCAGAGTGCAAAGTGGAGAAATGTGATGATGTTGTTCAGCAACAGTTATCACCCCCACATCTCAATCCTAACATCAAGTGCTTTGTCTTTCCAAGAGGCGATATCACAAGATTCAAGCCAGCGAGGTGAGATTAGTATGATTATGATCTGAGTCCTTAGGACGTTCTCTACTCACCACATCTGCTAAGTGTCAGTTTTCTCTTCAACCCAAAAGACCAGACATGTCTGGGCTGTTGCGCTACTACTTAATGGATGCTGCGTCAGTATTGCCTTGCCTTGCACTGGATGTTCACGAGGGCCACAATGTGCTGGACCTCTGTGCTGCCCCAGGAGGAAAGAGCTTGGCTTTGCTCCAGACCCAAGCAATAGGTATGTATTAGAAATGGTGGGTGCTCCCATCAGGGTTTTCTGATTTATGCTTTCACTGTATGATATTTTGTCAAAAGTTCCCAGATGAATGAAAGGTGTTTTGACCAACTGTCATTTGAAATTCTTCTAGGTCTGCTTCGTGCTGATTGTCTTTCTAAATGTTTGCGGATAAGGTTAACCATGCGGCATTTATCTGCGCTCTCCAAAGGTTTTTTGTGTTTAAACGATGCCTCTGTGTCTCGGACATTACGACTGAGAAAGGTGCTCCACAGCTATGTACCCAAGCAGCTTTTAAGCCACGAGAGGCTCCGCATCACTTCCTTCGATGGCACCAAGTGGGGGGAAATAGAACAGAACACTTTTGACAGAGTAAGACGAGTCATGCTTTCATTGCATGTATGCCACATCATTGAAATACTATTTGTTCTCCTTCTGTGTTTAGGTCCTTGTTGATGTTCCTTGTACCACAGACCGACATTCACTCATGGAGGATGACAACAATATATTTAATAAGAGCAGAACTGGTGAAAGACGACGGCTGCCTCAGCTACAGCTGGAATTACTACTGTAAGCAGTGAACACACTTGATGGTGTTATGTCAGTGACGGATGGACACAACACCATCTTTCATCTTGCAGGGCGGGCGTGGTGGCAGCAACTCCGGGCGGTGAGATTGTTTACTCCACCTGTACGCTTTCTCACATCCAGAATGTTGCTGTTGTTGAACAAGCCATCTACTTGGCCCAAGAGAACCACGGCATCCAGCTTCAGGTCCGTATGAAACAACACACACATTACATCAGTGAAAATGGGGATTATAAACCAGATATTTTAAGATATTTTTGTTTTGTCCTCTCCAAAATTGAATCCATATGCAGGTAGTGGATCTGCGACCACTCACACACATGTTCAAGAACACCTTTCACTTCGCTTCCGACCTCCACCTGGGTGAGCTGGTCGTCCCACACTTAGCTGCTAACTTTGGACCCATTTATATGTGCAAGTTAAGGAGGCTGACGTAATTATTGTTAGCTGGGTTTTCTCTTTTTGGACTGTACTTGTTCACTCGCCAAGCTCAGTTTAAAGTGGATGGGTGGCCACAAATCAGATAACATTCAATAAGAGTCCAAATATTTTATTGTCAAGAGTACAGTTCAATTAAATCATTTTGACTTGTAAGTTACATACTTTCAGGAGTACACATAAAGAACCTGAGCTTTGTGTGTACTGCTAAAATAATAAAACCTTATTGTCCATTTTAGAGGAAATTTGTTGTTTGTTTTTAACAGCATTACTAACACCGTTAGTGTTGTCCACTGGGTAACCTAATTAGTTACAACATTACAACGGAGTTGCTGATAGTGAAATGTTGTGTGTGTGTGTGTGTGTGTGTGTGTATGTATTGACTGCTATATATATATATAATCACTCCTCACGGTTCATGCCGAACACCAGGAACTAAATAGGTGGAATGGTAGGAAATAAATGGTAGGAAACAGTGTCCCCCAGCGTTTTGATGGAGAATTGCAAATCACAAGCTCAATTGTCGGTAATAAAAAAGCAATTACCTTCCCAGGTAACCAATTACATTTATGAATGAGTAACCTTCTAACTGTTGCTTTTTTCTGTGAAAATACCTATAACTACATACTCGGGATGTTCTGATCAGGATTTTATTCTGCCAATACCGATAATCCACAAGTGAAATGGACAGATACCAATACCGATCACATAGATGCAGTGTAAATGTTTAAATCTAGCTATATTAGGCTTCACCGAGGTTTTGTTCTTGTGAGAGCTACTTTTACTACTCATTATTTACACACAATGCCAATATGCTTGTTTTACCACAATATTAACAAAATGCTGGAATCCGCAGCTCACCTTTCTAGAACATAGGTAAGTTTCAGGAAAATATCAGTTCCTGACTAAAAAGACAGAAAACTCGTTTTTTTTGTGAAAATATATAAAATATATATTTCAAGCTTAACTTTCACTTTAACACAGTGTCAGGTTCATGAGCCTCGTTTTTTATTAATAATAATAATAGCAACCAAGCAAACTGTGAGCAAACCAGTTTTGTTAACTGCAATATTTTAAGAGTTTCATTTATAAAATCTAATAGACCTTGAATATTCTTTGGCCACTAGAGGCCACAAATGAGCTATCACAAATCTTCCATGAAGCCAGTAAATCCATCATATTTTACCTCCTGCTCTGTGTCAGATGATAATGCTTTGAGCTTGAGAAATCACAAATGTCTTCCCAAATACACCAGCACCCTCTTTCAGCTTTCCAAAGAGGGCCGGGTATTGGTCAGGTTTGATAGCTTTGCCTAATAATGCGCCACATAGCAGGACTTTATAATGAGCAGGCAGGCCTTGGCTTATTTGACCATCTCAATATGTGCATTACGGTGCTGCTCCACCTCTGTTTTGCATTGGCATCACTCAGAGGTGAAATGTCCCCCTAAAT
Source organism: Doryrhamphus excisus (assembly GCF_037039965.1). Taxonomy (NCBI): domain Eukaryota; kingdom Metazoa; phylum Chordata; class Actinopteri; order Syngnathiformes; family Syngnathidae; genus Doryrhamphus; species Doryrhamphus excisus. The sequence goes on from NC_136362.1 coordinate 21,512,467, forward strand.
GTGAGCGGCAGAGAAGTGCTTCTTTTTCCATCACATCATAGATGACCCTTTATGTTGTCCCGGCCAGTCAATGTAGCATGAAAAAGGTGTGTGAAAAAAAAAAGAAAAGAGAAGCGTGAGTGTGTGTCTCTAACGAGCGGGGCATGCGAGAGTGTCATCCACTCTCCACTATCATTAAGCTGCTCCGAGCACACTGACTCCCATCCACATTGGACGGCCACGCTGCTCCCAGATGAACATTAAAAAGGCAGCAGAGAGCTAAAATGGGACGTCTGGCCCGCTTTTGCCCCTCCGCTTTTTTATTCCACAGATGAGTGCAGATAATTATCTCGGCGATTGTGAGTGATTACTGTATTACTGAGGTACAAGGGGGATGTATTGGACAATGCAGAGGGAATTAATGACACATAAAAACTATTTTTGTATTGACTGCTTTCGTCTCCAGGGCCTTGAGTGCCTGTTCACATCTCTTGTGATTACCTAAACATATTGTAAATATGTGTTTCCTATGGGGCCCTTACATAAATTTACATGTTTTAACACTCAGGAGACGGCAGACTGTTAGAGATGAGTTAGCGCTCTATTCGGTCTGTCTCGACTTTATTGAATTGGCCAATGAGGCGCTGTGCAGTTTAGTCTCCATGTATAAGCCAGCCATAGACAGACGCATGCTGCGTATTAAAAAGATGAATATCACGGGTTTAACCCTGTTTCTCGGAGGCCTGCAGAAACAATTTGTATGATGTCTTTTTGTCAATAAAGATGCAAAACACTCAGTCTTGCACATTGTCCCTCATAAAGTATTGTACGCATGAGATCATTACAGTCATTAGTGTCCATATTCATCAGTTTATGACTAAAATAAAGTTTATCAAGCTGTTTGGGGGTTAGATTCAAACAAATTCTGAGCAATTCGGCATCAATAGTGGTGTAAAAACTTTGAAATAAAATAAAACCTCTCATCAGAGATATCAATTTGCTGTGACGAATCAATCAGAGGACTGAAACATGCTGCCATTATTGCAGGCTAGCTAGTATATGTGAAATATCATTGTTTAAAGTAACAGCTCCGTTATTAATAGTGTTTAAGTGACAAGGGCCAACACTCGTGATTGTGAAGGCCATGTGCAGAATATGGCAACATAAAGAATCTGAAATCTGATTGGACAACAAAAATCTTTACACCTAAACTGGAAGCAGTGCAGCCAAGAGACATGCTACCAAATTAAAATAATAGACTATTGGGAATAAATCAATACATTTTCATGGAACAAATACCAGAATTGAAGTTGTAAGTGTAGATGAGTGCTTTAGACCAGCAGAGAAGGCTTTGCTGGCCTTGCCCGCACATCAATGGAATAGTCATGTAAATGTCATTATATAAAGAAACCTGTAATTATGATTTTCCTTTCCAGCCGTTTATAATCTTATTGTCTTATTGAAGTGTTTGTCCATTTAGCATTTCTGGACCTTGGATGATTTTTCAGGAAATATTAATGTTGCCACACAAAAGGTTTCATGTGTTATATAATTTGTGTTGTATATGCGCAGTATATATATATTTTTTCCTGAGGTATATTACATTTTCAGTATATTTTCATATTTTTGATTTGAATGTCCTCAAAAGTAGGGATGTTCCGATCAGGGTTTTAAGCTGCTGACACCAACCTGATCATCGATACCGTTACCAATCACATAGGTGAAATGTTAATGTTTAAATGTACTAATGTACTACTGAATATACTGTATTAAGAATCATAAATGGGTTTTTTTCTTGAGAGAACTACTTTTACGAAATGGAAATGGAAATGGAAATTGGTTTGCCCGCCACTGCTGGGCCCCTCCAGCTGCATCCCCTGCCTTCTGAACCAGAGATGCAACCAACACCCTCTTCTGTGCCCTCGGCATCCCAGAGAGGAGACTTTAAAGTAAAATTAAATTAAATTTCTTGTGTTTTAATGATGTTAAGCAGTATTTTTTGCTACCAAATGTGTCATTTGAAGTTTTTTCTCTCCGCCAATGGTAGCTACAAACTTTCCTGGAGGGCACCTTATCTTCCTTTTGGAGGCCCACATTAGAAATGCAGCCGTAAATTTAGGCTGCAACCAGATTAGCGCGAGACAGAATGGGGGTTTTCTTCTCTCTTAAGAAGATTACCCGGGAGGGGCAAGATCGCAGCCGCAGTGTTTAGGAAAAAGGGGACAAGGAGAAAACAGAAGATGAGGTGGAACTAATGGAGGGAGGCCCGGGATGCCGTTTAGACACCTGTTGTTTTTAATGGCTGTCTGTACTATCTTTAAGGCAAAAGTTAGTCCAAGTCCCGTGAGTGCTGGTTGTGTCGTCTTGGGTGTTGTTTATTCAGAGGCACGTTTTGGCCTTGCAGCTGCAAGCCAGATTGTTCCTCTCCTTCAAGTTCCTGCTGGCGCTTTCCAGGAGAGCTTTGATGTGTATCTGGCCAATGCACACTATTAGAGGGATTTCCCCAGGCCTGACAGCTCAGAGAATATGCTGCAAAATGGCCATGCCAGTGGGCTAAAAGAATGCTGGAAACAGGATTAGGATCATTTTCTGGCAGACCTTGTCACCTCCTCAATTGGCCGAGGTTTCTTACGCTGGCACTTTTCATTCTCGGCATGGTTAAAACCTTTAAGGGAACCATGGAGAGGGGGCAGAGAGAGGCACTGATTGAATGGTACACTGTGATTTTTGTGTGGGGAGGCTTGCTCTGGGGGGTTCTGTGTGGTACTGTGAGAGAGTGGCAGTAAAGCAGCGGGCCTGGGAGGCTTGTTCGCAAAACCTTAAACCTTTTAGTGGGGCTTTTGTTTTTCTGTTGTGCTGGACGTGACGTCAAAAATGTAGAATTTATGCTTCTACTTGTAATGGGGATGAACATTTTACACTTGATTAGCAGAGTGAGTGGCAGACAGGAAGTGATGCGGGGGGATTCACAGTTGAATTTCAAATTGTCATGGGTTATGACCACAAAAGTAGCCTGTGCTTTAGCCTGTGGTGGGGATTAATTTATTAGGAATTATTGTGCCTGTTCTGAGATTATTCACACCTGCAATAAAAGCCTATTGTTTTGGCAATCAAGTCTGGCGTTGATGTCTCACCAAACATTACTGTAGCATTACTGACACCTAGTAGCCAGTGTAGACGGCTACGTCATCAGCTTTGAATGTTGCTGAAGTCTGACACCTTTCTGATGTCATTTGGTCCTAATGAAGAGTCAAAGGAGCAAGGTGTAAATAACAATTTATTATTGTCTGTGTTTATTTTGTGTAAGTAATCGAACAAAATGGACAGAAGTCCTCGGGAGCGTTTGGAAGTGTGACCAATCACAGCAGAGTGGGCTCGGTGGGAGGCATGCCGAGAGGAGGGCTTGAGGTGGAGAAAATTACACAGGTCGTTTGGGAAACACTTGAGGAAGAGGTGCAGAGTCTGGAAGACCTAGAAAGCTTTCTGTGCAGGTCTCATGTGTAGATGCTCTATAAGAGTCCAGAACTCAATACAAGGGCCCAAAAAGGAGTATATTAGATCCCCCAAGCAGCAGAGGCACTTCTGATCCAATCTCAACTAGCTTGTAGTTAAAATAACACCAGGAAACAATAGTTCACTCTGCCAATTCAATTGAATATAAAAATAGTTCAACAACTGTTAATTGTTCCCATTGCTCTCCTGGGGAACACATTTATAGCCACACATACGAGCACACATGTCCTATGTGTGCCTTAAATGGCCTATTTATTCTTATGTCTGCTATACTGGGTAATCCAAGTGTAAAGGGGACAACAGGGGTGTAGTTCAAGGGCTCTAATGTTAAAAAACTAGTTTAGAAGGTCGTAAAACACGTTTTCTTTGTTCTAACTGTGAAATATTCCATTTATAAGTAAGCAATTTTACTTAAATTCACCTATCACAGTCGGGTCTGGAACCAATGAACCTTGATAAACTAGGGAATACTGGATATGGCTTCTCCGTTGGAATATACAGATGTACTACGTACAGTATACCCAATGCTGCATAACAGTTTGCAAGTGGCTGTAGTGTTGACAATCCAGAGATGAAAGCAACCTGATCCAACATCAAGGGCACTTGACCCTGCAGCAGTACAATCTAACAATCCCTGTTCAAGCCTTAGGCGTGTGTTTTGGTGGGAGGGAAGGATGTGTGTGTGTGTGTGTGTGTGTGCGTGTGTGAATACTAGAACAGTATTGTGTTATGTTAACAAGCCTATAACGCCTCATGGGAGAAAATCCCGCTATGTACCTGGACAGGTTGTGGATAACAAGGACATTCACATTGGCTGCATATATAAACGTGATGGTACCAGAGGTGCAATCAGGACGCCCTTGGAGGAGAACACGCGTGTTGTGGTGTAATGAAACACAACAAGGTCAGGGTGATGTGTCACAACCACATTAATTCTGCTAATCTTCTCAGCTTGTTATCTTAGTAGCGTTAATTTATAGCCATCTTAAGAATTGCTTCAAGCAACAAAGAAGATGTATTTGTTATTTACACAACAGGAGGAAAAGGCTCAACGGAGCACTCTTATGTGTTTGCGTGGGAAGACCAAGGACACATCTTGGAGGTGGACAAGCTGTTTAAATGCCCCCTTTTGTGTGCGTGTGTGTGAGTGTGTGTGAGTATGTGTGTGAGTGTGCTTAGCAGCAGGGCGGGAGTCTGTGCGTTTTGACAAACCATGCTGTTAAAGATATAATAGCAGCATAATCACCGCCCCGGGCCGCCATTCTTCAGGATAATGGCCTGCTTATTCATTGGGGACGGCTTATGTCTCCATGCAGCTTTTTATTTTACACATCATATTGCTCTTTTTTTGCTTCTGCATTCAGATTTTTATGTGTGTTTTTTTTTAATCATCATAATTGATTTCCTATCCCAAGCCCTTAACAGCATTATTGTCACTCCTCAGATGTGTTTTCTCACAAAGGCTGCTTAAGATTCTTTTTTTAATTTTAATGTTTGTAATTAAAAAAACATAGCTCTGATTTGGATATACAGTAATACCTCTTTTTTATTGTGGTTCATTGGTTTGAGACCTGGCCATGATAAGTGAATTTCTGCGAAATATAGGATTCCTTATTTGCAAATAGAATATTTTCATAGTTAGCATATAGAAAACCACCTTCTGAGTACAGTTTTTGTTATTAGAGCCCTCTAGACGTGAATTTACAGTCCTATAGTCACCTTTACACCCAATATGTTAGTCATAATAAGAGTAAATAAGCCATTTAAGATATAAATAAGATTCATGCTGGCTGCACAGTGGTCGAGTGGTTAGCGCGCAGGCCACTAGCTAGGGGACCTGGGTTTGATTCACCCCTGGGGCATCTCTGTGTGGAGTTTGCATCTAGGTTTTCTCCAGCAAAAACATGCATGCTAGGTTAATTGGCCATTCCAAATTGTCCATAGGTATGAATGTGAGTGTGAATGGTTGTTTGTCTATATGTGCCCTGTGATTGGCTGGAGACCAGTCCAGGGTGTACCTCGCCTCTCGCCCAAAGACAACTGGGATAGGCTCCAGGACCCCCACGATAAGCGGTAGAGAATGAATGAATAAGACTCATGCTTGTGTGTGTTGCAATAGGAAGTGATGCTGGGAGTTCAGAGTTGAGTTTCAGCTTGGAATGTATTACAGCCACAACAGTATCACATGTTTTTATAGGGTATTATTGTGCCACAGTTCCCCACAGAATGCAAAAAGTGTATTATCAGTGACATATTGCTTTGTAGTACTTCAGGAGGTTTGCCACCAGCTGCTTATAGTGATCTCCCTTGTAGGGCCCAAGAAACTCTGATGTCAAAGTCACTTTCTGCTACCGTTCATGTCATTTCTCTACATGCATGCATTTTGTCCACTTCCAAGAGAGAGATTTCTGATGTCAAAACTCTACATATTCCAGACCTCCATATTAAAATGAATGTATAGGAATGTGCAGACAGACTTTCGGATAAAACTAGTTGCTTGTAGACACACTGTATGTTCTGATAAACTACAGTTTTTGCCTTATTCTGCATAAACCAAGAAAAGTTTCACTAATTTTGGACCGGATTTTGCAGTAATTGTGCCGTATTCAACCACAACACAGCATAATTTATGAATTGATTTATTTCCGCAAAGTGTCGAGGGACGACCGTACTATGCAGAAATACTGTTTAGCAAATATGTTCCTCTCTTTGTGTATTGAAACACTCAGCAGACACGTCTCAAGTATAAAGATCTTCAAGCAGTATTTTTATTGGTGGATATTTTACAACAACACTAAGTCAACACTGTCTGGGCAGAGGAAAGGAAACAACATCCCCCCCACATTAGAAGTCTATCTAGCACAGGACCAAGTTGGGGACAAAGACGGTAACAGCAGCAACAACCTCAGCTCAAATAAAACCGAGACAGCAGAACATAGATGACTTGGGGCCCAACAATGGCTGAAATATTCTCAGCAGTCCAAAGCAGGACCAGTAAATGTCTTGATCCGTTCCAAGATGGGTCAAGGAGGAGTAGATGGGATGGGATGAGCAAGTACAATCTTACAGCTAAAATGACTTTTATCAGAGTTCATTATCAATAATACAACATAGTACAGTACTTTACAATGACCTTATCCGTAAACATTAATAGATAGATTTTATATTTCACCTATTAAAATAATGTGCATGTTTTTTTTTGTTGTTTTTTTTTTTTATTTTGAGCAACATGAACAGCCAACATCAGAAGTGCTAACACTGAGTGTTTCCTCCAGAGATTCTGTTTTTATTTAGTTTCCGGATTGATCAAGTCGGTGATGTCGCTACATGACTCGACATCTTAAATGTAACTACCCCTGGAAGTGATAAAAGTCAATCCTCAATGATATGCATGTTCATTATTACATTTGCCCCCGCCCATCTCCGCCTGCGGCCAAATCTAATTAAACGCTTTGAGAATTTAGTCACTGAAATCATTTTGTCATTATCGAGTCAATGCGGCGGCGTTACCGTTCGTTCAACTGGTGAATTTGTGGCTATTAATGACGCTGTTGAGGAAAACCGGCCTGTGTATGCTCTTGTGTGTGTGAGCACGCGCCATTGAACTGTTAACCAGTACTGCAATACAATTGGTTTTCACAAGCTTCTTCACTGCAATACGTCACAAAGTGCCTCACATATTCACATTTTTCTTGTAAACATTACTAGTCATTGTCTTTTTTTCCAGTCTTTTGTCCTTTTTTAATGAATGTTCACTTTCTGTGACGTCCTCTATTCTTTTTCCCTCCTTTTATGTCAAGTTTGAAGCAGATGCTGCAAGTCAGCAAGCTCTCTGTGACGTGACTAAGAATCCATGAAGGGTCCATCACTCCTCGGAAACGTCGCATTATCTTTTACTCCACCCAGGTGGGATTGTCAGTTAGACAACGTGTCCAGTCCCAGCGAGGCGGCGTGCTGTTTGGCCCTCAGCCGCAGATTCTCGATGCTGGTGGTCTTGCTGTTGTGGCTGCTGAGGCCGCCCCCGGCAGACGCCTGCAGCAGCGGGCTGTTCCACACCTGCTGGGCGTGATGGGACAGCGACTGGTAGTACGACTGGCAAGGGAGGGTACCCAGCGGCGCGGGGGGCATGTTGACATTCATCCCCAGGTATGGGAGTGACGAGGGGGCGGCGAGGTCAAAAGCGGGGTAGTGCACCAGGTTGTTAGTGGCAGCCATGTGCTGGCGGAACTGCTCCTGCAGGCGGAACAGGCTCAGAGGGGAGGAAGCGTAGGAGTGGTTCTGGGTGAGCGGACCTCCGGCGGCCAGACCACTGCTAGACGACGAAGGAGGGGTCACAGACGGAGAGACGCCGGGTGAGTCTGCACAGAAGGAAATGGCTTTTAATGTCACGTAGCCAAGCTTGTGTTTTGATTGCGTTTTAGTCTGTTTGTCCAGGAACCACGTGACTGACAGGTCATGACACAAGGAAGTACTTTGTCAGTTTTTTCTGGTACCAACCGAAGTTGAAATCCAGTACTTAGCTCAACATCAATGACAATTTTCAGCTGCCCTGTTTGATGCATTGTGGTCATCTACGATTATCTATTTGTTTAACATTAAGGCACGCTTTGATGCTGATACAAATGAGCACAGTGAATAATATTTTAAAAATTACCACTTTATTTTGTTTTGGTTCTCATAATATTATGACTTTTAATACTTTAACTCAGTGCTACTAAAGTTTTTTGTCAGAATTTCTTTGCGATTTTTTTCTCATTTTTCTTTTATTTGTTTTTTAAATTTCTGCTTTTGTTTTCTACTATTTCAATTTTCTTGTATATTGTATATTCTCTTGTTAGAATTATGACTTTGTTCTCCTAATATTTAGATTTTATTCTCATAGTGTTGTAACCAAATTTTTCAAAAATTCAAACTGTGTTTGTTGTTTTGGTTGTTTCTCATATTATGACTTAAAAAAAACATTATTAACATTATAACATTATTATAACATTATTTTTCTCATAGTATTTTTACTTTAGTCTTGTAAAATTACTGCAGATATGTCAATTTTTGCAGCCAAAAAAAAGCCACACTTGATACCTCAGAACGTTATTAAAGTATAAATATTAGGAGTTTAAAACGTGACAAGATTTCTCAGAGTTTGTGGGCGCTAGGACTGGGATGCTAATAAATACATTCATTAATCACACTTTTAATTTTTCCAGCCTCAATATCATACAGGATAGTGTCTTTGTTTCGGTGGGTGGAGACGGGGCCGGTAGCATACACACAGAGTGCAGAAGAGTGTAATGTAGTCATTATTATATTAGTAGTGCAGCTGGTGTGTGACATTTTTTTATAGTTTTCTATTGTACTGCTCTTAAAAGTAAAGTTACAGTTGCGTCTCATCTCATAGACCCAATCTCGGGTACGGTCTCGCGACGCTGACATCGCTGATAAATATTGAGGCATTTGCAGACATTAGAGTCTATGAAAGTACAATTTCATCAGGCTAATTTCCGTGTGATGGCCTCCTACCTGGTTTAGGACTGAGTCTTTTGCAAGGAGAAGAAATGTCTGCGGGCGTCACGGCTCTCTCGCTCTGCATCTCCTCGGTCTGACATTTACTGTCATCCTCCTTATCCGTGCCGTTGTCCTCGGTGGCAGACTCGCTGCCGGACTGCTCGGCCGACGTGACGTTGAGTTCCATGTCAAGCGGTACCGGACGGACCACGTTACCATCTGTTCCCAGAGATGTGGAAGAGGAGGGTGGGGGCAGCTGAGAGTCAGGAAGGATGGTGTCGGTGGCGGCGGGGGGATCCTCCTTCTCAGATCCTCCTTCAGCGGTTGGCTCCTTCTGTTTCTGCAGCTGCTCCTTCTGGAGGCTGCGCTGCTTCTTACGGAACTTGGCCCTGCGGTTCTTGAACCAGACCTAGGAGAGACAGACGAGGGACCATTTTGGTGAGTGCTCAATGTTTGATTGGTGCGGCAGATAGGCCGACATGTAGGATGAGCCTGAGATAAGATGAAGATAGGAGTGATGCTAATATGCAGATCTTAGAAAGGCTTCTTAGACCAGACCTACCTGCACACGAGCCTCTGGCAAGTTGGTGCACATGGCCAGTCGCTCCCGCATCACCACATCGGGATAGTGGGTCTTCTGGAAGGTCTTCTCTAGAGCCTCCAGCTGCTGGGCGGTGAAGGCCGTGCGACTCCGGCGCTGTTTGCGGTGCTGAGAGCCGTATCGAGCCTCCAAGATGATGTCTTGAAATGCACAGCCGTTGAAAGAGAAAACATGGGAGGTTTTATTTGAAGGGCGGTGTGAGCAGTTATTAGAAGGGCTCTGTTTCTTTCTTTGTGACACTTGCAGTGTGCATGTGGAAATATGGGGAACTTTAACCTGTGTCACGTATGAGCTGTCAGAAAAACTAGCCCACAAATTTGCACATTCTTCTGCTTCAGAGTGTGTGTGTGTGTGTGTGTTTGTGTACTCAATTACCAGCTAGTCTCTCTGCCAGTGTGAGAGCATGCACAGAGGGCCGGTAGTCCGGAGCGTGCTGCGCCTGTTGCGCCGCCTGCTGGTGGAGGTTGTACATGGCGCTGAGGGAGTTCATGGCGTGCAGGGAGTATCCGTTCACCCCGTAGTGCTGCATCCTGCCGTCTTTGACTGTTTATGAGCAGATGACAGACGGCCCATGCACCTAAAAGGCCAACGGGTGTTAATGTTTGCATCCCAATAAACGTGTTATCCATTAACATCCAATTATCGCTCGGTTCATTCCATTAATTATACAAAAGGCTTTTAATTGGGGTAATTACCACTCGTTCCCATAATGAACCGTGACGGATGCCTTATTCATGAATGTATTCACTCTGATCCCACAAGCCAAATCCACATTGCTTTCACTTCAAGGCATTCATGAAAGGAAAATGATTTTTAAAAACCGAATTGGATTATTTTGAACAGGCTGTGATTCATTGAAGTGACGCCTCTTTATTTGCTGGTATTTTTCATATCTAAATCTTATTAATCCAGTCATGCTTTTTGAACAGAACCACCCTCCACGCAATATTCCACGCGGCTGCAAACTCCATTTTTGCAGTTTTCGATGTACCGCTTCAGGACATGATTAGATATGTATTAGTCAGGAGGAGGCTGACTGGGGGGGGGGGGGGGCATCTCCGAGGCTCTAACTATTATCTATATAACTATTACTATCGCTCATATCTAAAAGTTATGTTTTTTATGCATGTGTCATAGTAAAAAATCATTTATAAAAATGAATCAATTATGTTATTTCATTCAATTTGGCTATGATGTATTCATTGATTTTAGATACTTATTTATAGATACTTTTGAAGACTTCCGTAATAATAATTCCCATTCATGATTGCACTGACATTGGAGTTCGAGGTTAGAGAGCTGTTTGTAATATTATATATATATTATAATATTTGCTGTCTTGTTAGGTTATTTTATTTTTGTACAGTCCAATTTTTGAATATTTTGTACTTGGACTGGATTTTTTAGGGTAGATACATATTATTATTTCAATGTTGTTATTATATAATTATTGTTAGGTATTGAGAAAACACAATCCATAATCATTTGTTTCACATAACCATGCAATATATTTGTCATAGTCATTCTATGCATGCATATTTATCATTCATTTAATTTATATTGTAAATTATATAAAAAATGAAACTCCAGTTGATTTCTTAATTATTTTGATTATTTTAAAAACGCAGTAAAAATGCATCTCATAAAATTGTCAAAAAAAAGATCGGCAAATAATCTGCCAAAACGTCCTCAACCTTTAATTGATCTCTCAGTGTGAACGGAAGTCTTGAATCGAATAAGTTTTGCAGCATGTATTATTATGATTCTGGAGATGCGCCTGTATAAAAGAGACATTTTATGGAAGGCCTTCAAGTGGCAATCTTGGACTATATTGTTTAGAAATGTTACTTTTAGTCGACAGTTACTCCATCGGCGTGAAACTTGTATTATGCTGAAGTGTGTGCGTGTGTGCGTGCGTGCGCGCGCGGCCATCCTCCGCCTATTAGGAGGTTGCTGAGGCTGATGAATGTGATCAGAGGGCAGTGGGGAATAGTTTAATTCGCCGGGACAGAAGGTGCTTCGCTAAACATTTACTTTAGTCCCTCAAGTATTTGAGTTGAATGGCCCCCCCTCTGCACCCCTCCTCCATCCTCCTTTCCCCTCTCTGGCGGCCTCTTATCCCATCGCCCCCGGGCAACGTTTTGGCTGAGATGTATTGCTTCTCCGCGGGTAAAAATATGCATGTTGATCCCCATTTGGCTCCGCGTCTAATGGAAGTGCAAATAGGTTTCGACTGCGAGGCCCTCCATTTATCATCAACGCTGACATGCGCAGGAAAAAGGAACTTTACGGTTTTTTCATCGAGTCCCCCTGAAATTTCAACTGTAACTTTAAGCGACTGCGTGTTGCAATGATGACCAAGTTAACGGCTTTAACGCTTTTAGTGTCCACCTGCAGACAAAGTATGAATGCTTCCTGTTCTTATTGTCATTCGTAAAGCTGCATGAGTGCTGCGGGCACCGCGGGGACCTCCTTGGCGGCTCTGCTCAATGCTTCGATTATCAAAGCGTCATTATGTAAATTGGCATGTACAGTGCAACTCTTTCATCCCACTAAATGAGGAAAAATGTTATTTGCTCCAGCAGCCCTGCGGGGCCTGACAGTCTGCTCTTTGCCGTGTCACGGTGGGTCACCGAGGGCGAGGAACCCCCTTTTATCCCCCTTTTATTCTCTTATTAGAAACATTTGTTAAGCGGAGACAAATATGGGCATTATGTCAATGTCTGGTTAGATTATTCTCTTGACAAAGAGAACAAAGTGTGCATCAGGATATTATTACATTTTGCTCTATTATAGGCCTATATTTGCATTTATAATATTAATATTAACATGTACTTATTTATCATACAGGTATATATTTATTATACGTTAGAATAATTAAAATTACATTTTAACTGAATGATTTATTTCAAAAAAAGTTACATTATTGCCGATTTGCATAATTTTCTGAATTGACTGAAATCACGTGCGTCAATAAAACTAATCAAAACCACGTGTTTGTTTTGCATGGTCTTATCACGATTACATTGCGTACATAAAACACAATATATTTGTAATTGATAGATCCATTATACTGACTTTGGTACATTTTGGAGTAAGATTTAGCATTTTAATAGAGCCGTACTTTGAAATGATGTTTACATCGTACTTGGTAATAGTTATGGTCTATAATTTATTATCTCTTTGGAATGTAAGCGTTTAAAAATGAGGAATGTTTTCAACTTGGCAAAACATTGCCATTTTCTTACACATTTTTCTTTACATGTCAGGCGAGCAAAAAGGAATATAATATTTCAAAAGTAGTTTTTACCTTGTGATTTCAATAGTTGTCCCAGCGAGTCTTCGGTTATCCCTCAAAAAGTCTTGAGTCTTGTTGCGTGTCGTCTCCAAGTCCACAGCGGCTTGCTGCTGAGAGCTGAGACCAGGGATTTTTAAAGAGCGCTTGGAGAGGCTGTTGCTGGCTTCCTATTGGCTGCTTGAGACGTCACTCAAGACAACGAGCCAATTATTCGTCCAGCTGCACGGGGGCTTTACAGACTGGATTTTTTCCCCCAGTCTAACTTTCCAAAACGATACGTTTTAGACATTTTTGTATTTCGAAGCTTCGGTTTAATGTGGAGCGCGTTTTGTTCTAATTCGACCACTTTATACCTTTTTGACTATTCGGTGTATTCGTTTGTCATCAGAGGCCCGAAGATATGAGCCAACGCAGCACTTTTGCTAATGGGTTATGCAAATAAATACAACGCAATTATAGTGAAGATGTGTCATCACATTTTAATTAAGTATAATTATTTCACGTTATTTTAACACATTTTTCCACACGTCCCATTGCTTCTTAAAAAGCGCTGGTGCGCATAAATCCAATTGGCTGTCTTTAGTTTTTGTGATGAAAACCTTTGGTTTGTTTGCGTTTGGGCTTTTCCTCCCTCCTTCATGCTACTGGAGGGAAGAGGGACTTTACAGAGGTGACTAATAGATGCCAGGGTGCTGCTTTTCCCGGCCTGGAAGGATTTTGGGATGGAATAGGGAAGACAAGACGCCACCTCAGCCTGCAAAAACCCCTGTCTTAAAATGACTGCGGGTAAGAGGATTAGGGCAATAATGCCCTTCTCTTCTTCAAGGTTTTTTTTTCCAGAGAGAAGATTTTTTTTCTCCCGGAGCAAAACCGTTTAGGTAGGGAATTAAGGGCAGCGCAAAGTAGCCTTTTAATGTCAAGCTTGCATATTTTGCTGTAAAAGATTCTCGAGGAAAGTGTTTTTTAATTTATATCTTTCACCGTGTTGGACGCAACTTGTCAGAAAAGATATGCAACATGGAATATTAATATTAATATGCAAGAATGTATGTGTATATTTCAATGAAGATGGGTTTATTTGATGTTATAAAGCCTGAAAAATCACTTTTATTTTGCATAGTTATCATTATTATTATTATTATAACATTTCACTCATCCTTTCCCATATGCCTTCCCTCTCACCGTTCCTCTTCTATCTGCGCCTTTCTTCGGGGTCTGCGCGAGAAAGAGGATTAACTTGTGAACCAATGGAAATAAGAACTTAAACGGGAGGTAAATCTGGCCACTGTCTCTTTGTAAGGACCGTCTCTAAAGCAATTAAAGCGAGAAAGAGTTTCTTCTGAGCGCCTCTCCACCCAAAGCTCCTTAGAGCGTCGAGAGCTGTCCAGCGCATCTGAGGGGCTTAAACGCCGCCCCCCCCCGCAAAAAAAAACACATCTCCCCTTACTCCTGTAGCCCGATGCACTGCTCAATACAAGGTGGCTCAACAGTGACCCCCTTCTCAGTTGAGGGGGACACAACAATTAATGTGAATTACTTTTAAACCATGCATGCTATTTTGCAGAAAATATTTTCTTTTGGATAATGCATATAAATTATACAGGTGTAAATATGCCACATGCCATGAGGGTAACACACATCACAACAGACAATATCAAACAATTCATAAGCAATAAAATACAAGAAAAATCACAGGGAAAAAATGGTCACGTGTCACTAGAAAATATGCTTAAATGCTGCTGAGCGATGCTCCCTAATAGCTAATTAATACTCTTAATGATGTCTCTGCAACTTCATGAATACATTAGATGTACAATCCTGCAAGACTCAGCCTCCGCGGCGCCATTCAAGGGTGTTTCAGCATCTGTTCACACCACAGCAATTCATCATTTTGATGTGTACTTTAAAATCGACTACTTGCAGGGGACCCTTTTTTTTGGACAAGAATAACAAAGCAATTAGCCTTGAGCCGCCTATTAGACACGTTATTAGCACGCTTGCACAGCCAGAAACACACTCCTGTTTTCCTTTACTTATTTTTCCAAATGAATTTAAAGAGGCCTTGGTTGCTTCCGGCAGGGGTGTCCAAAGGGCGGCCCGGGGGCCGTTTGCAACCCACCACACTTTTTAAAAACAAAACCTTTTTAAAATATAGGCCTTGGCACTTTAACAAATGGGTTGTTTTTAGGCATTTTTACAAAATATGGATGGAAAAAGTGTGGACACCCCTGGTTTAGATTTTATTGTGGGCAGAATCCTTCTCATACCTTTTTATTGGTGACAAGATCTCGGAGCTGCTGTGCAAACCTCTTTAAGTTTGGAATCGGTCACTTTCCTCTAATAGTTGTAGAATTCTCCCTCCCATCCATCCATCCATCCATCCATCCATCCATCCATCCATCCACTTCTCCTTTCTCCCTTGTCTCAATTCCTGTGTCGCATTTCTTTTCCTTGCCTTCACTCCTCTCTTTCTCTCCCTGGCCCGCATCCCTGTGCACAAGGGCCTCCATTGTATGGTCCTAATCCAGAGGCAACACAGCTTTAGGGACATGCAGGGATAAAAGGACCATCAAGCCCACAACTTTATGGGGGCAAATCTCTCCCTAATCCTTCGCTTTATCTAAACAAAAGCCCCTCTGCCTTAATCCACCTATGTGCTGCAGAAAAACTGGAGATGCAGAGAAAGAAAAGAAGACAGAACAAGGAAAAAAAAGGTGAGATCGTATAAAAGAGGGGCTTGGAGTCTGCAGGGAGGGGACTGAAGCAGGACAGTTTGTGTGTCACCATATGTTTACAAAGGTGGAGGTCATAGCAAAGTCATACACCTAAACTGAGGGTTCAAACCTGATCAATTGTGGCGCCCCCTACGGGTTGTAGTCAAAATGCTTTGGAACACAGAAATCCTCAAAGTCTTATTGTCAGTCCCCTTGTGGTGCGTGCCAAATTTCAGGATGATTTGTTTATACACCCTCAAGTTACAGAAGGTATTTTGTCGCTTGACACATTCTGATCACTTCAGGAGCCCAAACAAATACAATACATTGGGATTTAAATTCAATGATAAGGAATGTAGACAACAAACACGAATCAATGGGAAGTTAGCTCATGTTTTAAGTCTGTACATTTGTTCATTCATTTAGTTTCTATGCCGTTTGTCCTCACTAGAGTTGCAGGGGCATGCTGGAGCCTATCCCAGCTGACTTTGGGCGAGAGGCGGGGTGCACCCTGGACTGGTGGCCAGCCAATCACAGGACACATATATAGACAAACAACCATTCACACTCACATTCATACCTATGGACAAGCCTTCATTTAACCTAACATGGAGTATCCAGAGAAAACCCATGCATGCACGGGACTCCACACTAACGGAGATAAAAACCCAGATAACAAATATACAAACCTCTTTCGTTTATCAAAAAAATACCCAAATTATGTTGAATTTTTGATTGAATACCGAATCACAGCGGCTGATTCCTATTGAGTAAAAGGACTATATGGGATTAAACGCTCTTAACATGCTAATGGTTTGTGAGTGGCTCATCATTTTTCTTGTTTAATTCCCGTGTTTAAAATTGGTGTTTGACTCACTTAAAGGTAATCCCCACATTCTTGAGCTAATCTTCCAAATGCTATTAGATTCAGGTGTGGCCCTGCCTTCATTCTTCTCCCTCATTTAAGACCATCTTAACAAGCTCTGGAGAAACCACCCTGTTGTACCACAATCCCTTCACTTCCTCTTCAACATCTGTCTTACTTTTAGAGACAATCCCGCTGTATCTGCTGCACTCTTCAGCAATAAGCTGCAGATGACTTTCTGAACCTTGAGAGCTTACGCGGTTTAAGTCAGAACCAAAAAAAAAACCCACCCTGCTCCACTTACTTGCTAGGACTCTTAAGTTTCATTAAGTTTCATTGTCCTTGCGATTTGACTGAAAATCAACATTTAATTTAATAAACACATTTGCCATCATTACCTCTGTCAATTACCGCCTGTTCACTCCTAATAGAGCTAACGGTGCTAATGAGGCAAATAGTTGTGGCAATTAAGTCATTAAAGGCAATTAAGACCTTCCAATGCAACCCACCAAGGAGCAGAAGAAGAAGTAAAAGCAGCAGCATCTTCCTCTGCGGAGTCACAGAAAGCTTTAGACTGGATTGAGGGAATTTCCCCCCCGGTGGTATCACTCGAAATACTTGAACCATTATAAGGCTGATCAGCCGTTGGCTGAAGGCGTCTGTGGTTCCGCCATGCAGGGATTACACCTGGCCTCAGGAGGGGGGAATGTTTCCCAAATAGGCAGGCAGGCAGCGGAGGAGACGCAAGGCAGACTCCATGCATTCCTTCACAATAAAGTATAAATCCTCTTCTTCACAGCGCATTACAGGAATGAACATAAGGGATTGTGTCATTGTTGCCCTATAATCTGGATCAAACTCCTTGTTTTACAAATGGCCCTCTTTAAAAGGCTTGTTCTTTTTGTCAGCATCTTTCTTTATCCTGTATTAACCTGCTGTTTCCTCATCAGCAGTCTTTTTTCTTTCTTCTGGCTCGTCCGTATGCAGGTCAGCCCATAAAGAGCTGAGGATAATATGGTATTTAGACAGAAATATTGGGACGCATGGGAATTTTAATACAGTGATCATCCCTGTTGTCGTTTATCCCAAAGATGTTTGACAGGTCAGTGCTGTACAATTCTTCCACACCCAGCTCATCCAAGCATGCCTTTATGAACCTTGCTTTGGAGGCCTTCCCCAAAACGGTTCCTACTACTGTAAGTTGGGAGCATATACAAAAAAATGTATACACTTACTGCAGCAGTCTGTCATGCCAAGTGTTACGTTGAGGCCTTTTATTTCCACCCTCACACAATCATTCTTTTACATGCAGTAAACAATTTTAAATGCATACAAGTGATGAAATAAATGTAAAGTTAAGTTTACGTGATTCTTGACATGACTGGTCCCAAAGACACGACGTGACAGCAAGATCAAGACATTCCTCTTAAACACCACCTTCCTGTTTTGCCATGAGTTATTTATTGAATTCAACAGTGTTTCTCACCTCAATATGAAACCAACGAAAGCTGCAAGTGCCTGCATTTTGATTAAAAAACAAAAACAGGGCACGTGACTGAATTGAAGAAATAACTCATGGCAAAACAGGAAGGTGGTGTTAAAGAGGAAGGTATTCACATGGTGACTTTGGGAACTGACAAGTACAGAATCACATCTTCAATGAAGGTAAAAGTAACTTTAAAGGTTGATTTATCCCTTTCATTCAGCATTCAGAATTGTTTTATACATAAAAAATAGAATTATACAACTATAAAAATGTTTTCTATTTGAAAGTCAACTGTTAATGACGTCATGGATGGGTGACAAAACTGACTTCTGCTTCTGGTTTCCATTTTGTTAGCAAGGTCGGGATGCCAACAGGACGTTTTGGGATAAAAGTACATGAACACAATTGGACTCACGCTGTGTATTAATAACACAACAAGATGCATGCTAATTTGTACGTGCTATCTTCTAAGTTGTGCATCACATCCAGATGCAAATACCTGGAAATAAAATCAGAAATCCATCTTTTGATATCAAACCCTAATGTTTTGAGTCTAAGGAACTAACCTGACTGTTCCAATAGTGTTGGAGGTCCACACATGCTCCGATATTATCACTTCCCAAATGCCTTTGCATGTGTCCTTGGCCAGAAAAGCTAAGGGTAATATCCTATCAAATGCATCCAAAGTGGAGGTGGCAGCACTTTTTTCTGTTCGTTGAACAGGCGCTCGGCATGAAATCACCCCGCAAAGAAATGCTGAAGCTGTCACCCGAGATATCATCACAAAAGCATTTTGATTTTGTATTTAAATGAATGGAGATGTTTTATGTTGTCCTTGGTAGGTTTCTTTTGACATTTATTAGCTTTTGGTGAGAGTATTATTCATGCAATTATGATTAAGTAGGCTCATTCATTCATTCATTCATTCCTTCATTTTCTACCACTTCTCCTTATGAGGGTTGCTAGGGTGCTGGAGCCTATCCCAGCTGTCTTCGGGCGAGAGGTGGGGTACACCCTGGACTGGTGGCCAGCCAATCACAGGGCACATATAGACAAACAACCATTCACACTCACATTCATACCTATGGACAATTTGGAGTGGCCAATTAACCTAGCATGTTTTTGGAATGTGGGAGGAAACTGGAGTACCTGGAGAAAACCCACACATCCAAACATGCATACTCCACACAGATAGCCGAGGGAGGAATTGAACTCCGGTCTCCGAGCTGTGAGGCCTGTGTGCTAACCACTCGATTACCGTGCAATTAAGTATAGGCTCAGTATAGGTCGACGGAACTATTACAATATTGGATTTTCGGGTGTGCAGAATCGCATATGGCAGCAGCTGAGATATAAAGTCGTAGAGTTTTTCAACGCTTCTTTTCATGAAAACTATTTCAGTTTTAGCTGGATTCAGTGGCAGTTCTAGCTATGGGCTACATGGGCAATTGCCCAAGCCGGCATTGTCCAGGGGGTGATGCGGGGGTGATGTGGGAGTGATGAAGGGGTGATGCGGAGGGGGAAAGAAAAAAGAACCTATTGATATATTAATTATATTGCTGACCAAGAGCCTCCAACATGCTATTTCACTTTGAAAATGTGAAAAAAAAGTCGTTATGAGTTGGCCCAGTCTAAGCTTCTTGTTGGGTGACGTTAGGAGACGCTAAAAATGCTGTTAATTTATGTCAACATAACATACAAAAGCCAAAGCCATCAGGTGCACAATTTAGAAAGAAGAGGAGAAACGGGCCCAAGATGAAGGTATGGCGCTCTAGCATCACTTTACCAAAGTTACTTGGTGGCTATGTGTCTACGAACGCTATGTATAGCTATGTATCTTCTCAACACCTTATATTTGTATCTGGTAAAATGCCCCATTAATAGAATGGAGATTTGGGCTGAGGCCCAGCAGAGGGTCTGCTCGTCTTTCCACTTGTTCCCGTCCTATCCTTTCCTTCTCCTGCTCCTTGTTGGAGTCACAGAGCCCCCCCGACTGCTTGCCTCTTCTCCGCTCTCTCCCATTGCCTCTGAAAGGAACCTTGCTGGGCCCAACTGTCTGTGTAACAAGCTGGGCAGGGCACCACCAGAGGGGTCCGAGCCACTCTGTGTGTGGGGGTGTGTGTTTACATTTGTGTATATGGGCTTGCAGTGAGCACTTTGTGCACGTTTGTTAAAGAAACCTCCCAGTGAGAGAGCAAGCTCTCCGACACACACAGACGCATCCTCCCCTCTCCGTGATCCTCCAGTACTTTGTGACAGCAGGGGAGGAGGCGGAGCAGGAGGCTAATAGATATGTTTGTTTACCTATTTGTCCTTGACTTGATCAATTGATCAGCAGACTAATTCACTGCCAGGCTAGCTCATTACATTTCCATTTAAATTGCAAATGGATTTCTTCGAGTTTTCATCTTCCATTCCCAACTTTGTGGGGTGGGAGTGTGTGTGTGTGTGTGTGTTTATGTGGAATGAATATACTGTCAGTGTGTGTCTAGGGACACTGATGAAGTTCACATACAAGGGAATGCTCTTGTCTGCTCAAAGGAAAGTTGCAGGATCATTACTTGTATTGCAAATGAAATGGCTGCAATCAAGACACACACACACACACACACATTCCCACAAGAGGAAAGAAAGCCAAGCCTGCTAAAAGCTGCTGATTATGTTCTCCTCAGCAGATTTCAGTGAATGATTACTGATGTGGAATTTAACAGTAGGGGAATATGCAAGCAAATTGAGTAGCAGCAGGGGATTGCTAAGCTAAGCGCTAATTGACACTATCAGTGATGGGCTTGTTGGTATCGCAGTTTGGGTGGCATGTGGGCCTAACCGGAATACTCTACTTCAAATGTTACTCCAGTATTCCAAGCATTGGAAAGACATTTTCCAAAGAAGCTGATGCTGTCCGAATTTCTGTCCGAGGTAATTAGCATTAGATTAAGGTGGAAAACAATGTATTCCGAGATACTGGTCCACTTCCGATTTGGTCAAATCTGAAAACAATTCATATGCAGTACAGTGGTGTGAAAAATGTGTGTTTTGGTTTTTTTTGCATGATGTGTAACAGAGTTAAAAATTGCACTTTATTTATATTAATTATTTTCTAAATGTGTGAATTTAGGCTGCACGGCAGTCGAGTGGTTAGCACGCAGACCTCACAGCTAGGAGACCAGGGTTCAATTCCACCCTCGGCCATCTCTGTGTGGAGTTTGCATGTTCTCCCCGTGCATGTGTGGGTTTTCTCCGGGTACTCCGGTTTCCTCCCACATTCCAAAAACATGCTAGGTTAATTGGCCACTCCAAATTGTCCATAGGTATGAATGTGAGTGTGAATGGTTGTTTGTCTATATGTGCCCTGTGATTGGCTGGCCACCAGTCCAGGTTGTACCCCGCCTCTCGCCCGAAGGCAGCTGGGATAGGCTCCAGCACCCCCCGCGACCCTCGTGAGGATAAGCGGTAGAAAATGAATGAATGAATGAATGTGTGAATTTATTCTTATTTAGTAATTGTGTGAATTTGATCTCAATGAGTTATTTATTTTCCTTATCTTGCTTACTCTATTTTCATCGCTTTCCTTCTATATGCTTTATTTTATCCTTTCTGCTCCTCCCGGGCTTCTGTAGTTGCCCCCAGCTCTGGTGGCACTCCTTCTCTTTGACACAAAGTGGTTGGCATTGATGAAGGGTGCAGAAGTGGAGAGGAAAGAAACTTTATTTTCATTCTTTTGTCCTTCTGTGACTTAACAAGGCCGTTACATACGTCACACTTAAATGTTTCATATCATCAAACTCATTTAAATATTAGTCAATGACAACACAAAACACAGTTTTTATGTGACACTTTATTATTATTAAGGGAGAAAAACATCCAAACTTACATGGCCCTGTGTGAAAAAGTTATTGCCCCCTAAAGCTAATAACTGGTTGGGCCACCCTTAGCAGCAACAACTGCAATCAAGCATTTGTGATAACTTGCATTGAGTCTCTTACAGCACTGTGGAGGAATTTTGGCCCACTCATCTTTGCAGAATTGTTGTCATTCAGCCACATTGGAGGCTTTAGGAGCACCTTTTTAAGGTCATGCCTCAGCATCTCAATAGGATTCAGGTCAGGAATTTTACTTCAGCCATTCAGAGGTGGACTTGCTGGTGTGTTTTGGATCATTGTCCTGCTGCAGAACCCAAGTTGGTTTCAGCTTGAGGTCACCAACAGATGGCTGGACATTCTCCTTTGGGTTTTTTTGGTAGACTTCAGAATTCATGGTTCCATTTATCACAGCAAGTCTTCCATGTCCTGAAGCAGCAAAACAGCCCCAGACCATCACACTACCACCACCATATTTTACTATGATGTTCTTTTTGTGAAATGCGGCGTTATTGTAATGCAGCGCTTCTCATATAGTGGGGCAGGCCCCCTGGTGGGGGCGCGGAACTGTCTGGGTGGGGGCTTTAATTTCAGTGTAGACCTGCCATTTTATAGATTTTAAGGGGGGGGTTGTTTTTCCACACAGGGCCATGTAGGTTCGGATATTTTTCTCCCTTAAAAAGATAAAGTTTCATTTAAAAACTGCATTTTTTTGTTCAATTGTGTTGTCATTGACTAATATTTAAATTAGTGTAATGATCTTGAGTGTGACAGACATGCAAAAAAAAAGAAGAAATCGGGGAAAGGTCCTTCTGGAAAGTGTTGCAAAAAAAACCAAAGAAAAAGCCAGTACATGAGGAGGGTAAATTGTTTGGGTTGATTGAGTTGAGCCTTAATGAGCAACACTTACGGGTTTTTCCATTATTGTTTGACTTCTGAGGTTTTTGTGTGACTGTGGAGGCATATTGATGCAATTGTTTTAGTTTCCATATTGTAGAGCATTTAAATGTTGATGCTCAACTGTATGGTGAGTTTTCCAAAGGTCATAGATAAATGATGGATGGAGCTTAATTTGGAGTATCACGGGAGCCATTCCTTTGCTTCCCTGGCTTGTTTGGCCGTAATGGGCTTTATGTGATGACTCCTCACCCCTGTCAGAATCCACAATGATCCAAAAGAACGCACACACACACGGAGCTTCGATCAATGGTAATAAATTTGATCCGTGACAAGCCCGACACAAGCACCCACGAGGCCTTTGGTCACACTGTTTCTGTTGACCACTCCTTACACAACACACACACACACGTGCAAAAACCTGCTCGCCACTTCCTTCCCGCGACACACTTGTCAAGAACCTCGTTGACCCATGACCCCGCCCCACTTGGCACCATTATTGATTTTCTTCCCTCCGACCCGCTCAATCTTGGGTGAAGAAGGGAGAGGACGGGGGAATTAGTGGTCCTAGTCAGGTATAAGGGAGGGCACGGCGAGGATGAAGGCGAGCGATCAATGCTGTCTGATGGCTGAGCCTGCAGCAGCACAAACAACACTCGGCCGTGGAGGAAATCAAAAAGGGCTCCGGCCCAACGGCTGAGCAACACTCATGCTGGGGAGGGTGGGAGGATGAGGGATACTTAGTAGTATTTTACTAGTACATTGCAAAAAGGTATTAGTATATACGTACAGGTACAGTACTGGATGCACCTTCTCATTCAATGTATTTTCTATTCTATTCATGCTGGGGCCTACCCCAGCTGTCAGGGTACACCCTGGACTGGTGGCCAGCCAATCACAGGGCACTTAAGAACTAGAATTATTCTCTCGTTCATATTTTTGTCTGGAGCAAACTACTTAAATACGGGGGGGAAATAGCCTTGGTTTTTGTACGTTTCATTTTTTATCAGACATTTTGTCGCAAACTAACGGCAATTTTCTCAGTTAAATACATTTTAGAAATGATTCACTTCCATAAATCTAATGTAAGAGCCGTTTAAAAGATAATAACACCTTCTGTCTTGTTTCTAATAGATTTCCTTTGCCATGTTCTTAACTCATTCCAAAAGGTCAAATATAAATTTGAACATGAAAACAGAGGCAATTTTTCCCATAAGAAATATTGTAAATCCAATCGTTCTGTTCCAGACCCCCACAAATATTCATTCATTCATTTTCTACCGCTTTTTCCTCAGGAGGGTCGCGGGGGTGCTGGAGCCTATACCAGGTGTCCTCGGCCGAGAGGCGGGGTACACCCTGGACTGGTGACCAGCCAATCCCAGGGCACATATAGACAAACAACCATTCACACTCACATTCATACCTATGGACAATTTGGAATGGCCAATTAACCTAGCATGTTTTTGGAATGTGGGAGGAAACCGGAGTACCCGGAGAAAACCCACGCATGCACGAGGAGAACATGCAAACTCCACACAGAGATGGCCGAGGGTGGAATTGAACCCTGGTCTCCTAGCTGTGAGGTGTGCGTGCTAACCACTCGACCTTTGTGCAGCCTAAATTCACACATATAAAATAAATATTAAAGTACATTTTTAACTCCGTTACACATACATGCAAAAAAAGAACATGCAAACTCCACACAGAGATGGCCAAGGGTGGCCCATAAATATTATGAAAGAATACATTTTATAGAGAGTATTTCTAATTGTATATGTAGAAAACAATGGAAAATAATAATATATTTTGCTGCGGACTTCTCGTACATCCAAGATTGAATATGAAAGTGTTTTTCACCTTCTTTGTCACAACATTCTTTGGCCCCATGGCAAGTTATTTATCAGTCATACTCAATTAAAAAAATACACAGATGTTTTTTTTTGGCCACTTGATTTAGTGCAACTACACAATAAAGAGGAAATGGGCCAATATTGTACAAAAAGTGAAGATTTTTGATGAAAAACAATTCTCACACACACCTGAAGCGTACGAAGTTAAACGTAAGTTAAAGTGATACTTCTCTCCCAGTGTAATTCAAACCTGAGCATTGTTACCTTTGTAAATGGTGCAGGCGTACCTAATGAGTGTCCAGTGAGATTGTGTCGAGGAGGTCAGATTTTCTAGCTGGCTTTTTGTCTTTTTTGAGACATTTCCTTGGAATGTGTGCAGTATGTGAGCGTGCTTCCTGTCAGTAGCGAGCAAAAGGCTTTTCAAGCAACCATTTGTCCTTTTTCAACGCAGCTTGCAATAATCCCTTCTCGCTCCTCCGCTGCGGCGCCACCTGCTTATGGATCAGGTTAGAGATTTCACAGCAGTGTTCGGAGGTGACACACTTAAACATAATCTTTTTTTCTTATTTAATTTCCTGCCGTCCTCTCAGCTGATTCTCTCCCTGTCACATTAGACGCAGCTGAGAGACTGATTTGGCGTCCATAATCTCTTCTGGCCCCCCCACTTGGAGAAACCCTGAAATATCATAAGGAGATTATTTTATTCGTAATTGATTGAGTAGCTCCTCACCTCGGACCAAGATACTTCAAAGTGTCTGAATTAAGACTTGGGATGGGAGGGCTGGGAGGGCTGTGAAGGCGGCGTGTGCCTCCATGCAGCCGGGGTCGTGCGGCTGAGCCTCTTTGGCGGGCAAATAAGAGCTGAATCGTAGCCTGTGATGGTGGCTAATTGGCTAAAGGAGAGACGTGTGGGTCAGAGGAACGTTCAGATGATTCCGTTCAGCCTCCTCAGGCTCGGTTTTAAGCTCCGAAATGGGTCACCCAGGGCTGCACTGCGCACGGGGGAAAAAGTTGACAAACTTTTGTCAACACCTTTCACGGGGTGCTGTTTTAGTCGTCTTTTAGCCCTCATGTGGAATTCTTTTACGCAGGTTTTGTTGGGGCTACTAAGTATCAGAATCTTCTGTATCAGATTGCACTGGTGTACCTAATATTGTGTCCAGTAAGTGTACATTTTGCACTATTACTGGTAGTCATTGTTACTTTTCATTAGTGCAATGAGTTTTTAAAAATCTGTATTGAAACTGCAGTGTATATTGCATGAACAGGGCCACTGTATGTTGGTATATTCTACACATAGAGATTTAGAGACAACAGCCCCCCAGGAAAGGAAAGAAATACAGTTCTCCATTTAAAAACAGTGTACTTAAGGACCTCCAAAGAATGGCGAAAAACTGATAGTAATTGATATACATCAATAAAAAATGTCTATTTTTGACACACAGCTTAATCCCCCCTCTCCAAACCCTCCTGCTAGCTTGATGTTGACATTCTCCCTCTGACTTCAGATTAACATTTGCAATAAAAGCAACAGATTCCGCCCAGAACCTTCCCCTTCTCTCTTCGGTCGCCATTGTTCACTCACAGCATAATCAAGGTTTAAGCTCACCACTGATTCATCTTTCTGTCGGCAAACCGACAAAATTGGTGTCTTCGAATAATTGGCTAGTCGACAACTTGATTCCAAATCGATTCCTTGATTCCTTGATTCCAAATTGTCCATAGGTATGAATGTGAGTGTGAATGGTTGTTTGTCTATATGTGCCCTGTGATTGGCTGGCCACCAGTCCAGGTCCTGTGTGTGTTTAACCTATACTTTCCACTAGGGATGCATCAATCGTGGTTTTATGGTGCAGATTCCGATTGCAATCATATTTATGATGCGTGCTTGGCCAGGGGTGCAGTAAGGAGTTTGGATGTGAGAGTATATATTTTGATGGTATTCTAGCAGGACTTAAAGGTATCGCGCAGCGGGGCTCCAAGTTCATTCAGCAAACTTGGCGTCTTATATGCTGGGAGAGGCTGGGCATCTGGTCTGATGAATTCAATTATTTTTTGCGTTATTTTCTTTGGCGCCCATATGGATGAGTGTTGTCCAGCATTTTGGCTCCATTAGCTGCAGTTTGACTGGTGACCACATCATCAACCATGAAGACTCATCTACATACAACTTTGTTCATCAAATGTCGTATAGATGTTTTTTATGGCATATTTTACAAGGTGCAAAATTGATATAACTCTCACAAATGCCACAAAAGCTCCATACGGCAGACCTGCGCAGCACCCAACTATGGTGCATTCAAAGACTTTCAAAAAAGTGATGAACTTGATGAACAAACATGATCAGTGAAGTTTAAAGACATAAAAATAGTGGTACACGTATGCTGTACATTCCACCTGCATTATCACGTATTTACAAATTGTTTCTGACTGATGGTAAATGAGACGCTTATCTTGCAGGAAAAAATTGCCTATTTTCATAGGAAAAAATTATGATTTGGACCAAAAATGTCCAAATCCAGTAATATGCGAGGATCATCAATACAGAATCAGACAGATTCTTTTATTTTCTGCTCCGGGTTAAGTGATCTCCTGTTGCTAACAATTGCTGTGAACACATAATAATATCTATAGAAAGTGTCTATATATAGTATAGTAGTATATCTTAGTAGTAGTAGTATATCTTATTGTAAAGATAAAACAACAGCATGATTAAAACAGGTTGTCACTTCCTTCCATATTCTACAATATCTCCCAGCCTGCCTGGTATCCATGTAGCAGGATCCTGGTACACACACACACACACACACACACACACACACACACAGATCAGAAATGAATAGAACCATTATTGTCCATTTCATATTTCCCCTCTTAAATAACCAACCTGTCTAGTTTTCTCTTTTTGTCCACTTTCCTTTCTCTCTTCCTCATCCCCTTTGTCCCAGCATGTCCCCCCCACTCCTGACTATCAGTCCTGACCCAATGCTGATCTTAATCCTCTTAGCTTGCGGCTCCATTACCCACTTCAGCCATTTTTGCATATACACACCAAAGAAAAAGGGGGCTCTTCTTTACTTTTTTCAACCCCTCAGTCCTTCCAAATCATCCCCCAAACCTCGTAGACCATCTCCCCTCATATGAGCTCCTCGGTCCAAATCTGAGAGGGCCGTTTTATGGGGGCCGATGAGGCTTTGGAAGGATGGGGGTAAATTATTCGTACCCCTTTTCTTCTTGCAAAACCTCACCCTCCCAGCCAAATTGAAAGTGGCATAAATCAGTTCCCATGCGGGTGTGGCCGAGCTGCGGGATTAGCTCGGGTTTTGTTGTTTTTAATCCCTAAATGCCACTTCATTGCTGGTAGGGGGATGCAAATGTAGCATTACTTAGCCCATTTCCTTTCATTTGGAATCGCTGCGTCATTGTTAATCATGTGAAGTTGTCATCCCGCACAGACAAATGTGTAGGTGAACCATAATAACCATTCATCAAATCAGCACTCATGCAGCCTTTTATTTGCTTTCTAATTTACAGCTTCTCTCTCTCTCCAGGGAGAGATTAAGCTCTAATCTCCTGATGGCTCCACGCTTAATTGATATGATTTAACTATTACAAGGTCCTGGGAGGTTACACCTCCCTCTGTGGTGAATCACAGCCTTCCCTCAGTGCCCCCTCCCACCCACCCCACCCCATCCAAAGCATTCATCTCCGTTCTTGTTATTGCCTCCCCGTGTCCTCTTACATCATTCTCCCGTTTGTCTGCTCAATGAAATCTTAAACTACTTTTTGTGGATTTTTTTAAACATAGATGAAAAAATCGAATATGTAGCCCAAAAAAAAGATGCTATGATGCGTTGGGGCTTCGTGGCTGTAAAGTGAAACCGCCACATCTCTCATGTTGGATTAACAACTAAACCGTGGTGGCAAAGTGGGAGGATTTTGAGGCATTCCTCACAACAAATCCAGCGATTAGTCCACATCTCCGTTGCTCATAATCTCCTAATCTTGTTTGTCTCACAAACACAAGATTGATGCCATGGAAAGCCCATAACACGAAAGGCTTTTACCTTTTGCCCTATACTTTATTTTTTTATTTTTAAATAAATGAAGTTGTCATTCTTAGCACACTTTTCATAATCCATATTTTAAATATAAAGTCCATTTAGCGAAATCCAATAGTTTGCCAGGTGCAGACCACACCATAGTGGAATATGTATGTATGTGTCTATGGTGGAGCAAAAAGATAGTATTTGCCACGCTCACATTCCTCATATACATCTTTCTCCCTCTAAACCTGTGCTGAGTGTGTTGACTCTATTAACAGGCCCATGATGAAATCTTACACCTTGACTGCAAATACTAGCGTGGACCTCCTGCTTACCTCTCCTCCGTTTCTCATTCAGATAAACCCAACTACAAATAGTAACTTCAATTACCTTAACAATTGTTTTAGAAAGTAATATTCCATCAGAAAAAGCGCTTTTCATTTTTATGGAGAGTGTCTCATTGGTAGTTTGTTGGTAGTTTGCACACGGACAAGCCCAGTGACACTCATGTTGATATTGGACCTATATTTATTAGTATTGGATCCATTCCAAAATTTGAAGTACGGCCCACCGGAGGTACGGACTTGCGTCATGTGACATGTACTTGACTGACAATTTTGATGACTTTGAAAAATCGACTTGAAAATATCATCAAAGTCTTGCAACCTGGACTCGGACTTTGAAATCAATGACTCCGGACTTGATTTGGATTTTAGTCTGATGACTTGAACATAAGATTTTCACTGAGTGTGTTGAGTAAAGGGCTGCATGGCGGTCGAGTGGTGCATGTGTAGGTTTTCTCCGGGGACTCCGGTTTCCTCCCATATTCACCAGTCCAGGGTGTACCCCGCCTCTCGCCCGAAGACAGCTGGGATAGGCTCCAGCACCCTGGTGACCCTTGTGAGGATAAGCGGTAGAAAATGAATGAATGTGTTGAGTAAAATGTGTCCAACATATATAATATTAGGTTACCCTGATGACACAGTTTTATACTCTACAGCAAAACCTCCCCTCCTTTCACACAGGACACGCTCTGTGCCTCCTGTCACTCAAATTCAAGATAAATATGCATGTCTGCATCAGTGTGTGCATTGCTGACATCAGGCATTGTAGAAATCCTCCCCTTGAGGACTCTAAGTGGGTTTGTTTCTTTCCTTTGCAGAGGCACCAAGGCATCTTTCCTTTGCAGGGGCATCAGGGTGTCTTTTCCTTTGCAGGGGCATCAGGGCGTCTTTTCCTTTGCAGGGGCATCAGGGCGTCTGGAACATTCTGCTTTTCCTTTGTTGCAAAGCAAGCTGTCATATGCGTACTCGATGTTTCCACCTTAACTGTCAGATGTCACGTCAGTCCTCTTTTTTGTGTGTGGGTGCGTGTATCCTTTATATCCAAAGTATCCTTTATATTTGGGAGATGTGTTTGCTTTTATCTTTAGCTAGCAAAATTGAGCAAATACCTTCAGCATAGAGTCCAGTAAGTACAGTAAGTTAACCCAAGGATGGTGTAATGGTACAGCTGCCGCCTCTTAAGACTGAGTGTGAGTTTGAAAACTGTACCTGCTCTTATTTTCCAAGAGTCATCATCATCAGCTTTCTAATTTGCTATTCCAATTCTTGGTGTTGACTTTGAAAGAAAACTCGGTTTATTGTTAAACTAAGATTGTGATATTCCTCTGTTGTTTTAGTGTGGAGCTTCTGGCTATATTTTCCTGAAGGATCCTGTAGTAGGTGTTGAAGGAACATGTCATCTTGGGGTTGAAGGTGTTTGGAGAGTTAATGGGGAGGGCTTAGATGTTATCACTGTGTGTGTGAGTGTGTGTCTATGCTTGTATTCGGGGTTATAGTATGTGTGTAGGCTTTGCCCTGCAGTTTACCTTTGGGCACACCTCAACGTCTTCATCCCCTCATCTTTCTTCTCCTCCCACTCCTCCTGGTGCCCCTGTAAGTAAGTCACTGAGGTATTTCCACAGCAGTGTGTCAGTGTTAATATTTACTCTCATCTCACGGTTGGTCCGACAGAGTAGCGTCTCGTCCGCGTCACACCGCTCTTACTTTGTAGCCCCTGTTTACAACCCTGAAAACAGACACTCACCTGTCAGGTTATTAGGTATCTGTCACTGCCATTAGAATTCACATCTTCATTAATAATGACCCGTGGCTTCACTAACTCTTCACTCCATCATTCTCCATTGATGGAGCTGGCTCCTTTTCAAATCCAAGCAAAAGCAAGACGGTTCAGTGTCTTGCTGAAGGACTAGACTGGTTTTACAACGTTTTAATGACACCAAGTTCTAATGATGTCAATGCGATCCGTATCCGGAAGTACTCCGGAGTGTCCATGGAAATCCATGGAAATACTGCAGAATCTAGAAGATCTAGAAAGCTGTCTGCATGGGTTATTGTGTGTAGCTGCTCTATAAGAGTCCACAACTCAATACAAAGCGCCAACAATTAGCATAATAGTTCCTCTGTAATGGTAATAGTGGCTTGGGGGCCTGGAAATACAAAAACAACAGCAACAATCACAGAGTTGACAGCTTTTTATGGCACGAACAGGAAATCATTGGCAACGCTTTCGCTCATTGCAATCATCGGCTAAGCATAAAAATGGCTGGTTTTGGTCATGTGCCATAGCCAAAAGATGGATTCTTCTACCAACCACTGGCCTGGCATGAACACTACGGTAACGTCAACTTTACGATTGGATGTCATTGAAAGAAGTCATAAGAAATGATCATCTGTTTGTCAAGTCGCACTACCAATAGTTGAGCAGTGAGCTGATGGACGGATGAGCCCGATGGGTCACTTACAAAATTCCAACCCTGGCAACTAACTGTCAGGTGATAAAGCATCAGGAAACATGTGAAACTTTTTAGTTCTAGCGTGAAGGAAGAATGTGGCCTTCATTTGAAGAGACTATAAAGAACATTAAAACAACACAGGCAAGGCCAGCAACCCGTAAAACCAGCCTGCATTTCTGGACGTTGTTGGTATCTCGTGATTGTACACCACTGTGTTCCTCTGCTGTGTGTGAGAGGTGAGAGTGTTTAGTTTTTCAAAGCAGCGTCTCCATGGAGCTCATTCATCTCGGTCAAAGCTCTGGGTCAGCGGGTCGTGAACTCTGAGTAAACTTCAAGCTGCCGCCTCCCAGTAGGAGGAGCCCCTTCGGTGTGTTCAGCGGATCAGCTCCAGCTCAGCCACAGTGCTGAGAAGGAACACGTTGCGGTAGAAATGACAGCACTTGAAAGTGTTTAGGGTGGTGATCTCATAAATGTGAGATTGTAATCTGGGATCATGTGTTTTCTTCATTCCACATATGAAGTATAATATATGCACTGTATGTAGGGATACAGTGACAAGACTTGCTTGGAGGTTCTAATCACACATGCATGCAAAAGAGACTCAAACCACTGTAATATGCATGTCAGACCAATAGGGGGCGATGTTACTGTGCAAAGAAACACTGCTAGCATGTGTGCTAATGGCGTGTTTATCTGAAACTAGGTACAGTGGTACCTCGGTATTAGTACCCACTGTTTCCTCCATCCATCCATTTTTGATGCCGCTTATCCTCATCGGGGTTGTGGGGTATGCTGGAGCCTATCCCAGCTGACTTTGGCCGAGACACGGGGTACACCCTGGACTGGTCGCCAGCAAATTAAAATACGAACTAGTCCGTTTGCAGTCTCTTGCCATTTTGGATGATTTTGACTGATATTTCAAGGCACATAGAATATGGTGTTGTTGGGCTATACAGACATGGTATATAGCAGTGTTTTTCAACCTTTTTTGAGCCACGGCACGTTTTTTACATTGCAAAAATCTTGTGGCACACCACTAACCAAAAATGTTCCAAAATGTCACCACGACCTCACACGTGCATCAATAAGTCTATGGGAGGAACAAGGTAGGTGTTGCCACACGGACCAATATTACATTGCTCTGCCAGTCTTTACACCACAGACACTCCACAGTAGCCATGTTTTTACATCACCACTTTTTCTCTTTCCCAATGACCTTTCGGGAAACAATGGTATCCATCTTGTCTACATGCGCCGTGAAAATCAACCAGAATAGTCAATAGGGCATGCCCAGTAAAACGTAAACATCAACATCACGTGATACCGGCTTCCCCAAGTTTTTCTTTCACTTGTTGGAATAACTCCGTATTGCCAGTTTTTCGTCTGTCCAGTCTTGAAATTTAGTTTGAATCAAAAACAAACTTTGCTTAGTCCAGTGCCGATTGCTGGCCTCCATTTTTAAAAGTGAAGAACGTCTGGATCTGCGTGTTACGTCATATCTGAGCATGCGCTGAAAGAACGCACCCGGGATCAATTTAAACAGGAAAAGATCAAATTAAATCTTGCTAATATTTTATAATTAAACTCAGGACATGTTTTATATAGATATATATTTTCTTTTTTAATAAAACTGCACTTGTGAATGGAGTATAGAAGGGTTTAGATTCTGTTCCACAGATGGCGGTAATGCATACGAAAGCTGCTTGCCAACCGCCAATAAACAACAGAAGAAGAAAAACACCAGGAAGAAGAAAGCACCCTGACAACTTTCCGTTTGAGCGGGTACAAGATACCTCAATCGGATTGGTTAAAGGAATATTCCATCCCTGTTCAATTCTTTCCGTTTGAGCAAATAAACCAAAGTGAATTGGAATATTTGGGTCCATGTATACTATTGACATAATGGATATTGACATCATATTTGCAAATGATGATTAATAAATGTTAATTATAAAAAGTGACACCACACACGGCACACCTGATGGTTTCTCAAGATAAACTAGTGTGCCGCGGCACAGTGGTTCAAAATCACTGGTATATAGCAAAGTACCAAATGAAAGATTAAACTCTTCTCTTTCATCAGAAAAAAGGTTGTTTCTATATTTTTCCGTTCTTTAGTAATCAGCGGTAGACCTTTGGTACATTTCAGCAAAAATATCAGTTCAGGAGAAAATAATGGCTTTTTGTGAAAGCATACATTTTCAGCATAACTTTCACTTTGACACAAATTTAGCCTTATATTTAGCCAAAATATCTAAACATTATATATCACAACATAAACAACACAAAAATGGTTGTTTTACATGAAAATATATATTTTTTACAAGTATACCACGACAAACTATTTACGATATTCACATTTGCCACTGAACTATGTGTGTGGATGCGTTAAAATTTCCCTTCAATGTGTAACCTCCTTGGCAGAACACGGTGGAATGCCTTTTCACTTCCTGGTTGCTGTGGAGTGTGTATTTCAACGGGAAAGGTACACCTTTGCCAACTTAGGGATGTTTTTTTCAGCTTAAAACTGCACCAAACATGCTCTCTTCTATTGCGGAGTTGCATCATCACCTCTGTGTGTATCTCGTTAAAAAAAAAACGTAGGGAGCGAGCAGTGTTGTTGAAAAAACTTCTAAGCTTTCAGCTTACTCCTCTGCACTTTTTGATGTTGGCATGACGATATCTGCTTTAGCTGAACGTGTCACCCTGAAATGAGGAATGAGGCTGAGCGGAGAGCTGGTTCGCCATGGGTGGCTCCTTTACCGTTCACGTTCAAAAATTATGTACAACATAAAACAAACAATATACGTACAACATATTTACGCCAAGTTGATGACCCTTTGAGGTACTTTCCCTTCCATCAGTGTCTCCTAGATTCTTTGTGGACCATCAAACTTTTAATTGGCCACAGTCAATAGAATCCACCATCTTCATTAAAGCTCAATTTCATTTCACCATTAGGCCAGAAACCGAAAAAAACAAAGAGCTGGCAGACTGCTGATTGAGAACAGGGATGATTTAGTTAAAGAGAAAATCCAATGGCGACCTCCCTCAGCCTGTGATCAGCTCAGAAAAACACCTTCTATCCAGTCCATCCTACAGGAGAGAAAAGAGAGGAAAGCTGGCTCTCTCTCTTTATCCCCAAAGCAGGATAACAGGCCGTGTTAGGGGAATATCCACGCCTGCCAATTGCAGTAATGGCCCCTAATTCCAAATGAAGTCAGTCTAAATGAACTGTCAGAGGGAGATTGATTTGTTGGAGCT
Source organism: Doryrhamphus excisus (assembly GCF_037039965.1). Classification (NCBI taxonomy): domain Eukaryota; kingdom Metazoa; phylum Chordata; class Actinopteri; order Syngnathiformes; family Syngnathidae; genus Doryrhamphus; species Doryrhamphus excisus. The sequence goes on from NC_136362.1 coordinate 21,547,139, forward strand.
GCTGTCTTGATGAGTGCTGTCATGGGAGGGGCTGATTAGACACCAAGGCCTGCGTCGCTCTCCCACAGCCTCAGGCAAGGTTTTTTTTTCCTCCCTTCGCTCTTCCTTTTTAGCCGAGTGTTTTCAAGTCCAGCTGTTTCTGCTGTGGCAGGTAAGGAGACAGGAGACCGCTCGGGGATGACGTCCACCGAGGAGGTGAGACCAACCCATCAGTGGGATGTTTTCACTTGAAAATTGATAGGCCAGTGTTGCGCTTTGGGGGGAGGTTGGCGACGGGTTGGCTGATGGCGCTCGTGCAATGAAGGAGAATCTCATTTTCAGTCTTTTCCTCAGTTGTGTGCTTGATGTATCAAATAAATTTCACCTTTCATCACAGCAAAAGGTTCCATGTGTATAGAGTTTGAAGACAAGCTTATTAATAGGCTCTCATGAAAGTTAATTAGCTGTGGAAACGAGGCCAGGGGCACCGGCGTTTCTACCCCAGTGGACTTTGCTATCCCTGTTGATTCGCGGGCTAGGCTAATTATTTCCCAATAACCTTACTTACTGGCCATGCTGCCTCCTCTGGGCCTTAGCCTAACAAGCGTCACCCTACGAGTCGAGCGGCTGTTCTGCTTGGAAGTTTTTAGCGGCGTGCCGCCCTGCACGCCTGCCACCTCTGAGATGATTTCCTCCTCTTCCTCCTGCTCAGAGGAAGCCGGTCCAGAGCCCCAACACGCCGAGGCGAGAGGGTGCTGGCTTTCTGGAGGCACCGCCGTTTGATGTTGGAAATTAAATTCCTTCAAATTCGCCATTAACGCTATTACTTAAAGTATTGGACACACCGCCAAGTAACCCAACAGCTTTACGTCTGCAGTCATTAACTTTGCCCTCTCCTCTCCTGCCGCAAACTACCCCAGCCATTTATTTGGACTGTTTATTTACTTTCAAGAGTTTCACACTCCTGACATGCACAGGAAAAATAAATAAATATGGGCCTGACAGAAAAGCTGTTTATCATGCAAAGTGGCAACATCAGAGGCTCCAAGAGGGGAGGCGGCCAAAAGAGGCTGCGCTATTAGCCAAGATATTCAAATATATTAGACATCTAGAGTGAACTTCTCATCCTTTGACATACTTGCAGAACAAATCAAAGTATCAATAAGGAAGCGTGATGGGCATATTGATGATTAACTGATCATTGAGAAGTCAATTGTATGAAATTTATTGTTGAAGGAATACAGTCACCCCTCGCTATGCCAAGATCGCTCCCTCGCTGTATCACGGTTTCCCAAGAAACAATAAACAAATGATGGGTCACTAGGCATCAGTAATGTTACCAGACATGACGTTCCATTACATTACCTTTCACACTGTGTGTAAACTGTCTCCTGAGCCTGCAGAGCCGTGCTGACATGCCATGGCTGAGAGCGAATGAAAAAAAGTTCACCTTTCATTCCGTGTGGAAGTGGTAAAGTTTGGGTTTCTTGTTTTTAGCTTCTTTGTTCTTCTTCCCCACTTTCTTTGAAACATTTAAAGGGATAGTTTGGATTTTTTCACATCAACTTGCATGACACCCCTATAAGTAGTGAAGTCCGTCAACAGCGACTCACTCCCCACTTTGTGTCCTGAGATGAGTTTTGGTCAAATTTCGGTGCTGAGGAAAGTAGTTCTAGCTAGTTGCTGGAGACAGTTATGGAAAGAGTTTGACTTCATCACAAAAATGGCTACTTGAAAAAATCAGACCTCACAAATCATATCAGTATGTGGCCCTCGGTGGAAACACTGTGGACACCACACATTACATACTCACCCAGGCGGGAAAAGAAGCGCTTCCCACTAACCATGTATCATTTAAGCAAGACCTGAGTATGGATATTTGATTTATGAGTCGACTTTAAAGCACAAAGATCTGGTAGCGGAAATGCTGGTATATCAGTACCGATCGGCATATCACTAATGGGTTATTATAGAGAACCTAGAACATTCTAATTCTAACAAATATACCTTACAATTTGGTATATCAATCTATATATCCGTATCCCATTGAGATGCATCCATATAAAGTCGTATTAAGACTAAACAATGCTTTCAGCAGCATGCAGCCTATCAATTACTTAATGTGTTTGTTTCTTTACAGGCTGTTTTTCTCATTTGGCCATACTGCATTAATCCCCCCCCCCCTTAAAGCTGTGCCATTACAATCCCCACTAAGCACACTAGCCTGAGGCCACATGCACACAAGCTGCACACAAGCTGCACACGTTCACTAATAGGCCAGCAACACTAAAACATGTTTTTCTTCTTCATTGACACCGATGATGATAACAGATTACATGCAAACTTTCTTCATAATAAGTCAAAGATGCATGACACTAATCTTTTTTAAGAGTTGTTTTTGTTCCTGCAGAGGGCTTAAAAGGCATGTTTGTCACATCCTAATTTGACATGAGGCGCTACTTTGTCATTGTAATCGCATTGCTGCCACTACAACATGTTTCCCTTAGATTAAGCAGGAAGTATGAGGTAAAAGTGAAATAACACCCAGATTTTGGAAAAATATACCAGATTCTTTGGACATATTGGTTATCAGAACACATTTTAATCAGGTCAGATGGCTTTAATACGTTACTGAATATTGAATTTACTTAGTATACTATATATATATATATATATATATATATATATATATATATATATATATATATATATAATAGTATGGTAAAATGACGATATGATTGGAACTGGGCACATTAAATGCAGGTCCCATGCCAGGGAAGCTAATAAAATAAGTAAAAAAATAAAATAATAATAAATAAAATTATTAAAAATTATTAATAAATTATAAATTTATAAATTATTTTATAAAAATAATAATAAAAGTCCAAGATGATGCTTCAACAGCAACAGGTTTTACTATGAAATGAGGTGTATGTGAATATATAACCAAGTATTGGGGTTTTCCTCTTACTTCAGGCAAGCTTTTATTTATAATGTGGCAGCAAAACAGAGCACTGCAAAAAGACCGCCATCACCCAACAAGATCCCAAACTTTCCCAGAACCAGACACATTGTTTTCAGGCCAAACTTTATCTGTTCTTTTAAACATCATCCTTCTCCCCCCCGGACCACCACACTCTGACTTATCACACCATGACAACACTCTGGCTTTTCGTCCTCCTCTTCCTTCTCCTACGGACTGTGTTGAGCGCTAGCACGTTCCATGATCAATACAGAGTGGAGCTCTCTGACTGCATACATTCTGCACCTTGGCAGCTTAGCCTATCAATACTATTTAAATTCTCCTTATGGCCCCAAACAAGCCTTTGCATTATTTAGCAGGTCTACAGTCAATGGTATATTATCTACACAACATTAACAGGAAAATGGACTTGGGCTGGAATCTGTCTCGGAGTAGCCGTTGAGCAATGTGGCCCGTAGCATCTTTGTCACGGCAGACAGTCAATATGGAGGCTTTTGAGCCACAATCCAATATGTAGATCTCCTTATCTGTCTATTCTTTATATGACATCTTTGTAATTCTGTGTGGCCGACACAGGAAACGTTATCAACTTGCAAGTTAGTGAAGAGACACAAACAAACTGCAGCTTTTTATTACAACGTAAATGTCCTTTGTCTCCGTGACAAAATGGGCAGATGTTCAGTCTATAGCAGCTGCGTGTGTGTAATGTACTCAAATGGGCTACAGTACAAGCCGTGTGTCATTTGGTGGGGAAATATTTTTCCCCATCTCCACTGTTGAAAATATTCATTAAGGAATAAATCAAATGAGGCATGACGGCAGCAAGGCTGCAGCGGAAATTCAATTTGTATTCATAAGAGCCACAAGCAAGGAGGTGATCATTCACACAAGTTGTTTTACTGAGGCTGTTTGCTACTTGTTATTTAAAAGCCCTCCATTGTATGTGCACGTATGCTACGTGTGTGTGTGTGTGTGTGTGTGTGTGGTTCATCCCCTCATCATACAAAGAATCATTCTTCAAGTATTGCTTAAACTAGAAAGTCATTTCGGGTTGTATTCATTTTAATAATTACTTTTCAATAATTACTGTCATCTTTGCATTTCATGCTTCAAATTTTGCATCTTCACTCTATCACGGTTTTTCAGAAAAATATAAAATAATTCTCTGGTTGAGTCCATTCATTGGGGGGGGGCATATTTAGGCAAAATCCACACCTGTGTGGGGCCACCCTTAACTGCAACAACTGCAATCAAGCATTTGTGATAACTTGCATTGAGTCTCTTACAGCACTGTGGAGGAATTTTGGCCCACTCATCTTTGCAGAATTGTTGTCATTCAGCCACATTGGAGGCTTTTCCAGGCATTCAGGGGTGGACTTGCTGGTGTGTTTTGGATCATTGTCCTGCTGCAGAACCCAAGTTGGTTTCATCTTGAGGTCACCAACAGATGGCTGGACATTCTCCTTCAGGATTATTTGGTAGACAGCAGAATTCATGGTTCCATTTATCGCAGCAAGTCTTCCAGGTCCTGAAGCAGCAAAACAACCCCAGACCATCACACTACCACCACCATATTTTACTGTTGGTATGATGTCTTTGGTTCCTGCCTCTTTTACGCCAGATGTAATGGGACACACACCTTCCAAAAAGGTCAACTTTTGTCCCGTCAGTATTTTCCCAAAGGTCTTGGGGATCATCAAGATGTTTTCTGGCAAAATTGACACAAGCTTTAATGTTCTTTTTGTTCAGCAGTGGTTTCATTCTTGGAACTCTGCCCTGCGGGCCGTTTTTGCCCAGTGTCTTTCTTATGGTGGAGTCATGAACACTGACCTTAACTGAGGCAAGTGAGGCATGCAGTTCTCTGGATGTTGTTGTGGGGTCTTTTGTGACCTCTTGGATGGATCATCGCTGCACTCATGGGGTCATTTTGGTTGGGCGGCTCCTGGGAAGGTTTACCACTGTTCCATGTTTTTTTGTCAATTGTGGATAATGGCTCTCACTGTGTTTTGCTGGAGTCTCTAAGCTTTAGAAATGGCTTTATAGCCTTTTCACCTCAGGGTCATGTACATAGGTTTGGATTTTTATTTCTCTTTTTAACATTAGTAATTTTTCACTTCAGACTTGAGAGTTTCCCAATAAAATCACTTTTTAGATGCTTGCAGTGGATGAAATTATACAAGGGTAAAATGTTCATGAAATATGTGATAAACAAAATAAAAAGCCACATTGTGGTAGTGCCGTTATTTCATTGTTAAATGACATAACGTTACATGGACTTATAGAAATGATAAATATACAAGCATTCTTCTGAATATCATCTTATGCTTTTACTGGTTATAGAATAGGTATATTGTTTAATGTATAGTTATATTCCAAATCCTAATCAGAGAAGTATATTTTCTCCAACTGACGCAGCAACAATACTTGGTAAATGTAAAAAAAATTATTTGTTTTCTTTCCTCCAAGTAAAGCCTTCATCCTTATAAACAGATGGAGTCATTTTCTCCATCGGGGGGGGGGGGGGGGGGGGGGGGGAGGAAGAACAATAAACATATTTAGAGCAAAGAGAAAGGAGTAGAGATGGGAGATGGAAAGAGGATGAGTTCTCGCCTGTGCTGGAGAGTCTGCCAAAATCCATTACCTAAGTGTTCTTTATCTTTTCCATATGCTTTTGTTGTCTAATCTAGCCCAGCAAATCCTGGATTCACAAAACAAACACAAGGATCAGCCCTGTCACTTGTAAGGCAAACAGTGCAGTGGTGCACGGTCACAGCGCTCCATAGTGGCCGGGAAGAAGAAGTGCAGGGATGGATGGCTGGATGGATGGATGGATTGCCGGATGGATGGATGGATGGATGGATGGATTGCCGGATGGATGGCTGGATGGATGGCCGGATGGATGTCTCTATACGTTTGAGATAGACGATGATTGGGAAGATAATCAGACAGCAGCCAGAGGAATTGAAGGAAGCGGGGACAGAGACGCTAACTACTTTCTGCTCGGTTGGATCCCCTACTTTGGCCCTCGTATCCTTGATCCTCTCAGCTTTCTCTCCCCCTCCTCTAGCTTCCCCTTCCCCTTCTCTGCTCTCTTCTTTTAAGGAGGATTGGAGTTTATTCCAGACAATCCACCCCAGTTCAGGAAGTGGAACAAGAGGGACTCAGGAAAATGCGGGATCATGGACGGACTTCCGTGGGGGGAAATCGTATGACAATAGTGCTGGGACTCCTATCAGATTTAAGTGACGGGCTTAAGAAGGCAGTAGCTCTGGCTCAGTGGTAAACTTTTACACTGCAGGGAGGACGAGGAGGCGGGGGGCGGGGGGGGTACTGTTGAATGAGTGAGGAGGCGTCAGAGGAGTGCACTCACACGCACCTCTGTGATTGACGATACTAAACCAGCGGACTCTGTCACTTTCCAAAGTAAAAAAGGTTTCAGTCCTATTTCCACATGGACAACATAGGTCAACAGAAACGAGCCCTCATGTCCGAGAATTGAATGTAAAGGTAATGTATAATCATAATTATACATTATAATGACCTTATCCTAGCAAGGCACGCATGCTAGCTTATTGTGGCATTACACACATGTACACTTCCTTAATGCACCCTCCATCCCCACAGCGCTGGGGTGACGCTGTAGGCTAAACTATGTCGTGATTGGACCGGCCCATTAAGCTGAACAGCAACAACACGCTGTGTGAGCAAACATCCCTAATCACAGTTTCTCAAAGACTCCTAATGAGCCTCTGCTAATTAGCCTTCTCTCCCCACGTCAATTGTTTCTCTCTCTCTTTCCACTCCGTTAGTCCAGCATCATTTGTCTGCTATAGATTAGTGTGTGTGTGTGTGTGTGTGTGTTTGGAGTTGTGATGACGGGGTAATCAGGCTATTGAAAATCATCAGTAGTTAAAGTGAGGGTTTAGGATGGAAAGTCATCAAAGATTAAAGAGATTTAAAAAAAATAGATCCAGTATGTATAGGCAGCCAAAAAAGACCACGTCACACCTGAGTTAATGAAACCTTCTTTGAGAACTGTTTTTGAGATCTGTGTATCATTTTGTTATACTATTCCAACTCACCTGGAGCTGCAAAAACAAGTAACGACACCGCAGTAACAAAATGTCAAACAAGAACAGGAATTCTGGGCCCTGTGAAAATAGTTAGAGCACATAAAACTTCTTTACGGCTTTCTAAATACAGTTTTTAACCTAATTAGAGCCCTCTAGACCAAAAACAGCACCCCTATCATCACCTTTACGCTAATATTTTACAGACATCCACCCGTTTTCTATGCCGCTTATCCTCACTAGGGTCACGGTAGTATGCTGGATCCTATCCCAGTTGACTCCGAATCACAGATCAGCCAGTGGAGTAGCAGCAGATCAATGATAATGACCTGAATGACACGAGCACAGTTATAACTTTACAGGATTGCTAACAAGGAGGGAAGGAGATGAAAAAGGAAGGGATGAAGAGCTCTGGGCCACACTTAGCTGTGAGTGGATCGATATGCCGTGTGAGATATGGGCTGTGACCAGCCTCCAGCCCTGACCAGTCTTAGGGCGGCTCAACAAGCCATTAGCTCCCTCCTTCACCAGCCCCGCTGCTGCCTGGAAGTCCAGGAAGAAAGGAAAATAGATCTTGGTTTCCGGGAAACACATGGATAATGGAAACTTTTTTTTTAGCTGGTTTCAAGTTCAAACATGAATATGAAACAAAAAGTGAAAGAAGACGAGTTGAGTGTGTGGTCAGTGAAAGCCTGAGGCAACCATCTTCGTCTCTAACACACACACACACACACACACACACACAGGATGATGAGGGGTCTTCTTGCTGGGATTTGTATTGTTCAAGCTGAAAATGAATCTGGGGCTTAGGGTGTCCACTGGATGTCTTCTCTCTGTGGAGGTGAAGAGACAGCATGGATGACCTAGTTAGGATTTTCAGAAAGGCAAACATGCTAAGTACAACAGAACCTCCAAAGTCATCCACTGTAAAGGTCATACCATTTGTAGGCCTTAAAAGTTCCACAGAATGTATGATCCAAAGTAGATGAACCATTCTCACATGTGGAAATCATTCAAATATGTATTTTGGAAAAAAGGCTATAACCTATATATCATCAAAGTCATCCATCATTACAGGAGAAGACATTCAAAAAATGCCTAGAACTTTGATTGAACTTGTCAACTGGAGCTGTTGGAACTTCCATCAGTCCATGTTCTACCTCTTATCCGAAGTCGGGTCTCAGGGGCAGCAGCCTAAACAGGGCAGCTCAGACTTCCCTCTCCCCAGCTATCATCTAGCTCCTCCCGGCAAATCCCAAGCCGTTCCCAGGCCCTTGGAGAGACAATGTCTTCCCTGAGGCCTCCTAACCTTGGGACATGCCCTGAACACATAGGCCAGGGTAAGAACAGAGATCCATGGTAAATTGAGAGCTTTCTCTTTAGTCTCAACTCCCCATCACTACAGCGACCGATGCAGAGTCCGCATTGCTGCAACTGCACCAATCCGCCTGTCAATCAGCGATTGTTGAGGGTTTGGATGTGGAACTGCCTCCAGGTCACATGGTCGACCCCAAAAAGGGCTAAAAAAGAGAAACTAACAGCTGTAGTCAATCAGATAGTTCATGAAGAAGTAGTTCATGAAGAAGTAGTTCATGAAGAAGTAGTTCATAGGTCTTGGCCTCGTCAAATGAGAACAACCACTGATTTAAATATTTTTGATCAAAGTCTTTCAACTTGACTTCATGTATATCATGCAAGAGGTCAACATATTCATTAAAATCTGCGCTTGTATAATGTGTTTTGTTGGAGTTTTTTTTAACAAAAAGCTTCTAATCCCATAATTTCTTATGATGTTTTGTTACCAAACAAAGGAGAGGTCCCACTGTGTACCTATAACTGGATACTAGGGGTGTAATGATTCCTTTTAATAATGATTCCATTTGTATCATGATTCAGGGTTGCAGATACAATTCAAGGACCATATTGGTTCATTTAGAACAGGGGTCTCAAACTCAATTTACTTGGGGGCCACTGGAGCTCAGGTCTGGGTGAGAGGTTTTCCAAAAAAAAAAAAAACGCATTTATTAAAAACAAACATTTTTTTTAAATTTCGCTTTGGTTCCACTTTTCTACAAAAAAAAGCTCTGATAAAACATTCCACTGTTCTCAAATATCTTACTTTTTATTTTTCTACACAAAATAAGATGAAAAATAAATAAACAAATCAAGAATAAAGAAAATCAATCAATCAGTAATAAATAAATAAATATAATAATAATAATAATAATAATAAAAACTTAAGAAACCACATATAGTTGGTGGGTAGACAAATTATTTTTTCAGATTAAAATGAACAAAGCATTATTAGAGCCCTGTAGACATGACAAAACACGAGTATAGTCACATTTATACTCTTTTTATTTACAACATATTGCGCAACTGCAGGGTCTTGAGACACATGCTAACTCGCAAACTAGAGAGCTAGCGACCTAAACGGTAGCCTTCAAGTTATTTCCTTTAAACTTAAATAGCCAAAAACTTACCACTTCCACACAGATAGGGAGGATAACTATTAACAGTTATTTAACCTTTAACATGAACATTAATCAAACGTAATATTTTTTTCTGGGTACATGATACCATACAGCATCCATATCAAACTTGCGCGGGCCGCACTAACATTAAACTTTCATATCAAGGTGGGGGCCTCAAACTAGTGTCCTGTGGGCCACATTTGGCCCGCGGGCCGCTTGTTTGAGACCCCTGATTTAGCACAATACCATCTGAAACAATTCATTAACTTTAAGCCAAAAATTCTACCAGTTTGAAATAAATACCCGGATATTGGACAGTGCACCTGTCTCGGGTCACTCTTTATAGCACAAAAACTCACAAACTTGAGGACGTTTATTCAACATCTTCCAACCACACTGTAACCACATTAGTCACCTTTACTTGACGTCATCCGCGCACAGGCATGACTAATCAACTTATGGCAAATCAAACTGTTACACGAGTAGCGTTTAACGTCTTTATCATTAAAAGTACTCACAAAAACACACCATCCATATAAAGCCTGCCATTCATAAATCTTCTTCTTTCTCTTTGGGCTTTTCCCTTCAGGGGTCGCCACAGCAGATCAATCTTCTCCATCCAACCCTGTTTTCTCTCACACCAACTACCCTCATGTCCTCCTTCACTACATCCATAAACCTCCTCTTTGGTCTTCCTCTACGCCTCCTACCTGGCAGCATCCTTCTACCAATATATTCACCATCTCTCCTCTGGACATGTCCCAACCATCTCAGTCTGGCCAATAACTGACTTTATCTCCAAGGCCTCTATAACATGTAATGTCCCTCTGATGTACTCCTTCCTGATCCTATCCATCCTGGTCACTCCTGATGAGAACCTCTGCATCGTCATCTCTGCATCTCAAGTTCTGTTTCCTGTCTGCCATGCGTAAATCCATGCGTTATTTCCTAGTATTGATGCAATGGATTGATTCCCTTTTAAACAATATTAGATCGACTTAAGTCATCTGGAATGGCAACTTGATGAACACAGATCAATGCAGTTTGATCACCATCCATTCATCCATACATTTTCCTCTGCTTTTCCGGGTCGCGGGGGCAGCAGTCTCAGTAGGAAACCCCTTCTATCCCCGGGCACCTCCTCCAGCTCCATCGGAAGGACACCAAGGCGTACCCAGGCCAGCTGTGAGACATAATCCCTCCAGCGTGTCCTAGGTCTGCCCTTTTCCTTTTCCCAGGTGGGCATGCCCGGAACACCTCACCAGGGAGGCATCCAGGAGGTATCCGGACTAGATGCCCGAGCCACCTCAACTGACTCATCTCCATGTGAAGGAGAAGCAGCTCTACTCTGAGCCCCTCCCGGATGGCTGAGCTCCTCACCCTATCTCTTAGGGTGAGTCCAGCTACCCTACGGAGGAAACTCATTTCAGCCGCCTGTATCCGCCATCTCATTCTTTCGGTCATGACCCCAAGCTCATGACCATAGGTGAGGGTGGGAACATAGATCCACCGGTAAATTGAGAGCTTTGCCTTCCGGCTCAGATCTCTTTTTACCACGATGGTCCGGTACAGCGACCACGTTACTACAGAGGCTGCACCGATCCGTCTGTCGATCTCACGCTCTCACCTTCCCTCACTCGTGAACAAGACCCCGAAATACTTAAACTCTTCCACCTGTGGCAGGACCTCATTCCCAACCCGGAGGGAGCACTCCACCCTTTTCCGATTCTAAGGCCCCCGAACCGGACTCCCTCAACACCTTGGCTGCGCCTAGAAATTCTGTCCATGAAAATTGTGAACAGAATCAGTGCCAAAGGGCAGCCTTGGCCGAGGCCAACACCCTCCGATCACCCTTCTTAAACAGAGGGGACCACCACCGCCTTGCGGCCGCAGCTCCACTCAGCTGCATCAGCAATGGAGGCACGGAATATGGCCCATTCGGACTCAATATCCCGGTCCTCCCCCGGGATGCAGGTGAAGCTCTGCCGGAGGTGAGAGTTGAAGACTCAACGAACGGGAGACTCTGCCAGACGTTCCCAGCACACCCTCACTATTTGTTTGGGTCTTCCAGGTCTGTCCAGCATCCTCCCCCACCATCTAATCCAACCAGATGGTGATCAGCTGACAGCTCAGCCCCTCTCTTCACCCGTGTGTTCAGAACATCCGGATGCAGGTCTGATGATACGACTACCAAGTCGATCATAGACCTGCGGCCTAGGGTGTCCTGGTGCCAAGTGCACTTATGGACATCCCTATGTTCGAACATAGTGTTAGTTATGTCCAAACTGTGGTTCGCACAGAAGTCCAATAACATCACACCGCTAGGGTTCAGATCAGGGAGGCCGTCCCTCCCAACCACGCCCCTCCAGGTCACACTGTCATTGCCCACATGGGCGTTGAAGTCTCCCAGTAGAACGACGGAGTCCCTCTCGAGGAGTTTGGTTCCAGAGCCCAAACTGTGGGTCGAGGTCCGACTATGTCTAGTCGGAATATCTCAACCTCTCGCACAAGTTCAGGTTCTTTCCCCAGCAGAGAAGTGACATTCCGTGTCCCAAGAACCAGATTTGGCCGCCGAAGACCAGGTCGCCCAGGCACCCGCCCTTGACCGCCACCCAACAAACAATGCACCGGACCCTTATGCTTGCCCCCGTAGGTGGTGGGTCTACGAGGGGGAGATCCCGTGTGGCTTCCCACGGGTGAAGGCCCGACCACCAGGCGCTCGCCTGCTCCCCCGGGCCTGGCTCCAAGGGTGAGGCCCCGGTATCCCACATCCGGGTGAGGTACGGTTCCTCCTCTTGTTTTTCTTCATAAGGGTCTTCTGAATTACTCTTGGTCTTTCCGTCACCTCGGACCTGTTTGACTTGGGAGACCCTACCAGGGGCATATAGCCCCAGACAACATAGCTCCTCGGATCACTCGGGCACTCAAAACCCTCCCCCACAATAAGGTGGTGACTCATGGAGGAGACAGTTTGATGACAGGACTATAAATCATTACATTGCTGTAGTAAATGAGTCGTTAAACCTAAACCTACTCTATGCTGTACTTTGTATACATTATTTGCTCTATTTCCAAAATAAGGAAGCAAAAGTGGCTCCTAAATGCAAGAAAAATGTTAAGCTCAGTTTTTATATGTAAGGTGACTCGACAGGAGAAGTACATCAGCTTGTCATGGGGCTTAGCACTTCTTCCGTACAGTCAGGAGAGCTGGATTCGAATCTCAGTGTGGAGATGGCATGTTCTCCCTTTGCAGGCGTGGGTTTTCTCTGCATACTCGGGCACTTCCTACAAACAATGCAAGTTGGGTTGTCTCTGATTGGCTGGCAACCATCCATTACTGGGATAGACTCCACAAAGTTCCCTCCTCTTTGTAATACAATTCAGCTAGTCCATCAAATAAATCTGCCATTAATAAAGCTACACTACAGTTTCATCCCACTTAGGTGCCGCCACACAGTGGCAGCGGGTTCATCTTCACGGAGAAGCGTGTGGGTGGTGTCACATGGTAACAAATTAGGTGGACAGGGCAACAGGGCGGCAGATTGGTGCATTCATCACGAGCGAAATAGATCATGTCAGCGTCGTCTGTTGGCCTCTGTGCTGCTGCTGGCCTGTGGAGGGGTGCTACATCAAATGCAACTGTAGGAAATGAGGCCTTCATGACACCTAATAGGTTTTAGTAGGGAGTGCAACCTGAGAGTTGGGAAGGTAGAGCACGTCTGTCTGAGTGGACACGCATCAGCCAATTCTCTGTGCTTTGATGATAAATGACATATAGCCGTTACATTAGGTACTTCTGCATGGAGAGAGACTTATACTGTATTCATGTCATATATTTATAGAATATATTTATAGAAGCTTACTATAGTGCCCCAGTGGGATTGAAAATCCTTTTAAAAACCACTGATGGGGCCCCTTTAATGAAGTACTTATAAAATGTCTGTATTATTATGCTCCCATCACCAGCACACGGGTGTTTTCAAACCTGATCCTTTATGCCAGTGTTTTTCAACCTTTTTTGAGCCACGGCACGTTTTTTACATTGTAAAAATCTTGTGGCACACCACTAACCAAAAATGTTCCAGAATGTCACCACGACCTCACACGTGCATCAATAAGTCTATGGGAGGAACAAGGTAGGTGTTGCCACACGGACCAATATTACATTGCTCTGCCAGTCTTTACACCACAGACACTCCACAGTAGCCACGTTTTTACATCACCACTTTTTCTCTTTCCCAATCACCTTTCGGGAAACAATGGTATCCATCTTGTCTACATGCGCCGTGAAAATCAACCAGAATAGTCAATAGGGCATGCCCAGTAAAACGTAAACATCAACATCACGTGATACCGGCTTCCCCAAGTTTTTCTTTCACTTGTTGGAATAACTCCGTATTGCCAGTTTTTCGTCTGTCCAGTCTTGAAATTTAGTTTGAATCAAAAACAAACTTTGCTTAGTCCAGTGCCGATTGCTGGCCTCCATTTTTAAAAGTGAAGAACGTCTGGATCTGCGTGTTACGTCATATCTGAGCATGCAGGAAAAGATCAAATTCACTCTTGCTAATATTGTATCATTAAACTCAGGACATGTTTTATATAGATATATATTTTCTTTTTTAATAAAACTGGAATTGTGAATGGCGTATAGAAGGATTTAGATTCTGTTCCACAGATGGCGCCAATAAACAACAGAAGAAGAAAAACACCAGGAAGAAGAACGCACCCTGACAACTTTCCGTTTGAGCGGGTACAAGATACCTCAATCGGATTGGTTAAAGGAATATTCCATCCCTGTTCAATTCTTTCCGTTTGAGCAAATAAACCAAAGTGAATTGGAATATTTGGGTCCATGTATACTATTGACATAATGGCTATTGACATCATATTTGCAAATGATGATTAATAAATGTTAATTATAAAAAGTGATATTGGATAATTCCTCACGGCACACCTGACGGTTTCTCAAGGTACACTAGTGTGCCGCGGCACAGTGGTTGAAAATCACTGCTTTATGCAATGGAGGCGCAAGCTGCAACCGCAATAATAAAAGGGAAACTTATTGACGCTCATTATTCCCAGGCTTTTGCGAGACTAATAAAATGTTTGACATTCCCTATTGAGAAGATGTATTTGATATCACGACAGGTGAACAGACATACATCATTCCCATAGAGCCCATAAACCATCACAGTAGTTTTATTACCATGTCCCCCTTGCCCTTTGCAACGTGTTAGCATTTATCACCCAATCAAAGTCTAATAGAGACGTGGTCTCAGTGTCAATATATCCACACGTGATCACTTGCCTTTATGTGACCCCCGCAGGGTTCAGCGGCCGCGTTCAGTGACAGTACAAGAGAAAGTGACGAGGACGAGCGACAGGCAATCATTTCTGAGCGCCAGCGCCGTGGCGGTACAGGCCAACACATGAAAGCCCATTTTCCTCTGATTAAGTCGTGGCAAAATATTCCATTTGTCAGTGCCACAGTCGGCTGAGACAGGCCCAGCTGAGACAGGCCCAGCTGAGACAGGCCCAGCCGAGACAGGCCCAGCCGACTGTGTCTGTTGACTGTCGCCGCCATTTACATTGTTCACTGACAGCATCATCATTTGCTGCCTTAATGTCCACCTTCACTTCTGTCTCCGCCCGCCTTCCCTCCTCCATCCCTCCTCCCACCCTTCATTCCCCTTCCCTCATCCTCAACTCCCTGCCCCACATCACCCCCCCCCCTCCCAATAGCCTATTTTTGTTTGATCTGCCCTCATTGCAAGGTTGAGTGCTACGGAAGAAGGCAGAGCAAAGAGGGACCTGGCTCCGTCTCACTCTCCGAGTCATTTTCAATGTCATCAATTTCAATCTTCCCATGTTTGTCTCTTCCTTCCTCTTGTTCTCACCCCCCTTCCCCTCCTCCCTCGCCTCATCCCCTTGTCTCCTGGCATGGCCATCACGGGAATTTGTCAATTCCGTGCCCCGGTGTTGTTCTCGGCCTCCCAAACACGTATTGGCTATTATCCTGTCTCATGTCTTTGCACACTTGTGCCGCACAAAAAGGCAATTTTCCCCCGGCCGCATCTGAGATGAGATCCAAATGAAAGATCATTAATAGTTGCTTCCAAAAGAAATGGAGTCGTGCCTCCTATTTTAAATATCATCATTCCTTTCATCGTATAGCTCACATCATCACATCGTGTCTCTTCTCCGCGTACGGGCTGGGGGAAACCCTAGAGCCATGTATACCTCTGTGTACAATCACAGGGCCACATCATTAGGTACACATGCACAATATGATGATTTTAATGATGCTCCGTTTTGATTGACACTGTCGGAGAGACATAAAACATTTGAATACACCTGTGTAGGTGTCATTAGATTATATATGTTAGGTATACTTAAACTATATACAGTGGTATACAGTTCCATTCCCAAATGGTGTTTTTTTTGCACGTTTGTCAGACTTATTGTTTCACATCGTTACACCAATTGCCATAATTACCATATTAGTCAATGACAATACAAGTGAACAGGAAATGCAATTTTTAAATCAAACTTTTGATTTAAAAAAAGCCCAAACCTACATGACCCTGCATGGAAAAAGGATATAAAGCCATTTCTAAAGTGTTGGGACCCCAGCAAACCACAGTGAGAGCCATTATTCATTCATAGCAGAAACATGGAACAGTGGTAAACCTTCCCAAAATGACCCCAAGAGTGCAGCCATGACTCATCCAAGATGTCACAAAAGACCCCACGACAACATCCAAAGATCATGGTCCTGAAGCAGCAAAACAGCCCCAGACCATCACACTACCACCACCACATTTTACTGTTGGTATGATGTTCTTGTCCAATGTCTTTCTTATGGTGGAGTCATGAAAACAGATGTTAACTGAGCCTGCAGCTCTTTGGATGTTGTTGTGGGGTCTTTTGTGGGGTCTTAGTGGGGTCTTTTTTCCTCTTGGATGAGTCATCGCTGCGTTCTTGGGGTCATTTTGTTTGGCCAGCTTATTTATCACAACATTTATCACAACAAGATTCCAGGTCCTGAAGCAGCAAAACAGCCCTAGAACATCTCACTACCACCATATTTTACATTTTAAGGTTGGTATGATGTTCTTGTCCAATGTCTTTGTTTTGGTGGAGTCATGAAAACTGACGTTAACTGAGCCTGCAGTTCTTTGGATGTTGTTGTGGGATCTTTTGTGGCCTCTTGAATCAGTCGTCGCTTCGCTGTTGGGGTTGGCAGGCCACTTCTGGGACGGTTCGCCACTGTTTCATGGTTTGCCATTTGTGGATAATGGCTCTCACTGTAGTTTGCTGAAGTGCCAAAGCTTTAGGAAGGACTTTTTACTATTATTATTATTATTTTACTATTATTATGTTTATCAATGTTTATATCAAAAAGCAGCAAGCTTGTCTCCGAAAGTGCACTATGCTAATTTATTGAACAAATAATTGTTCAAAGCACATCTCTGTCAACCCTTAATTATTCAGTCATCGAAATCCCTAAATTGATCTACTGCTGGTCAATAATATCAATTGATTTTATCAAACCTGAATCAATACATCTACAAATAAAATGTAGTTATTTGTTAAGTCCTTTATAGACCAAAATGTTACCAGTAAGCTCCAAATTATGCAGGGACAAATGTGAAGGTATACAATATAAAAGTGTTTAAATTAAACAAGTATATGTGATAAATGACCAAAGCAGAAAAAGTCGTGAAAAAGTCATTCAATCCGAGTGAAATGACTTTTAAAGCCACAACAGGACATTGATAAGCAAAGAACGTGATTTAACAAACCAAGCATTGTCAGAGGAAAACAAAGCCATAAAGTTGTGGCCTATCAGTTAGGAATTAATCAGCATTCATTAGCCCACGGGGTCTTTTCCACCCCCCCATCCAATGTCTGCGCAGCTCTCATATCTCCTTGTGGCTTAATGTTCCCGCTCTCATCCAAGCATCATGGGTACTTGGATCACTGCTCAACCGAGCGTGGCCCATTTCAGCGCTGTCTCGGCAGCTCGCTCTCTAAGCAACTTTGCCTCCTACCTGGCTGACACGCACCCTCCCTCTGCTCGTTAGCACCCTATTAGCATTTCATTAGCATTGTCTACTGGGTGATTCCACTTCAAAGTGCACACAGATCATCCACTGTCATTTCCCTCTTGGAGTGGAAGAACTTTGGAGACCAGCTCCATCTGGACACACTTGTTTTCTGTTTGTGTGCAATCCAAGCTCAAGCCATATTTTCTGGACTGGCCAACGAGATGTAGGTTTCACACGAGACAGCAGCTCAGAGATTATTATATATATTTATATTCTTGAGATTATTCTTCATGTGTCTGTGGCATAAAGCCACTCAAAACCTCAGCATACAGTGAAACCTCAGTTAGCGTCCACCTGTTTAGGACCTCATTAGCTGTTCTTCTCAAACTCTTAACACCAAACACGTTTTCATAGTTTTGCAATGTGTGCATAAAATAATTCTCCATGCATATAAATGAAGACTAAATGAACATTAAAGGTTACTTTTATGTGGTTGTTGCCTTCCCAAAGACACAATGGGGCAGTGAGATCCACCACCACCACCTTCCTGTTTTCAGTCACACCAAGAATCTTTCCTTCATCCATTCGATTTATTTATATGCATTTTTATTTGGCTTATGTTTGTAAAACTATAATTATAAAAGTATAAAAGCAGGTTTTGTGTTAACGTTTTTGGCTTTCTGGAATAGATGCATTGGATTTACATTATTTCTTATCTGAAAATTGTATTTGATTATGATCTGATTCGGCTAGAGTCTGATCTTCTGGAACCAATTAATGACGCTAACCACTGTACCACTGCACAGGTTCCACTGTATTTTCTTTGACTTCAGTTGAGTGAGCAAAAATAAGGAATTTTATTTTTATTCGGCGTTCTTTCTTGTTTTGTTGTTGTTGTTGTTGTTGTTTGGTTTCCAGCTTCCATTCGGGGTCGCAGGGTTAGTCATTTTATTCTTATTTTGTTTTATTGCACTGTTTTTTACTTCTTTTGACACTTGTATAATAAACTACAAGGCAGATCATTATAAGCAGCTGGTGGCAAACCTTCTGAAGATACACCTTTTGCATTCCTATCTAGATTTCTTTCCATTGAACTGTGGAGCAATAAGTGATGAGCTTGGGGAAGGATTCCACCAAGATGTCAGGGAATTTGGAGTCCATCTCTGCTTGCAATGTCTTAAGACAATATCTTAAGACTTAAGATATTCCTTGTTTTGTTCTTAACGGATAAATAAATGCAAAATTTCATTCATTTTCTACCGCTTATCCTCACGAGGGTCAGGGGGTGCTGGAGCCTATCCCAGCTGTCTTCGGGGCGGGAGGCAGGGTACACCCTGGACTGGTGGCCAGCCAATCACAGGGCACATATAGACAAACAACCATTCACACTCACATTCATACCTATGGACAATTTGGAGTGGCCAATTAACCTAGCATGTTTTTGGAATGTGGGAGGAAACCGGAGTACCCGGAGAAAACCCACGCATGCACGGGGAGAACATGCAAACTCCACACAGAGATGGCCGAGGGTGGAATTGAACTCAGGTCTCCTAGCCGTGTGGCCTGCGTGCTAACCACATTTCCACAGTGCAGCCCGTGAATCTTGCCAAAATCAAAATGTATATCTACAGTATGATTAAATATCTTGCATACATTAGCTAAACAGCACAGTTTTCAACGGATTTTCAGTTCATCCTATCAAAATCAATGATTTTGTCTTGGAATTTATCTTGGAAGCAGATCGAGTCCATAAATTATTCAATCTTTCTTTTTTCCCCACTAGATCACCTTAAAGTGACGCTTGTTAGAAAGTCTCAGGGTGTAACAATCACTTGAAGGACAAAGCTGACAATGTCCCCCCCCCCGAATGGACTCACATTTATTTCAATGTCTTGGCTAGAAAGACACAGTAATTAGCCAGGTGAGCAGAGCGGGGTAGGGTCACTCTCAGGCAATTAACAAAGTGACAGCCCATCCAGTGCAGTGACAGGCCTGCACATTCGCATGGACACGCACACACACACACACTTTTGACATCCACGCTATGACGCCCGACTGTTTAGAAAGTATTTGCTTCCAGGCTAATTAACATGAAACCACTGGATATCTGTCATCGACTCTCATGTCTGTCTCACATCCTAATGAAGGCACCTCCATCTCCAATTAAAGACACAATATGTAATAGTTTGGTAATGGTAATGCTGTGTAATCGTATTTATGCAACATTGGCTTTTAAAGATGAGAATCTTAACTCTATCATTGCCATGGCAACCTTACATCACATTTTTACATGAGCACAATTTGGAAAGGGGAGCGTTAGAACAATCATCATTACACAGGCTGGTCTAGCTCCCTTTCAGGTACTGAATGTGTCTTACACCCGCCATCCTCAAGCAAAATGAAGCACAACTCGGTGCTGGAAGGAGAAAGTCAAGGATGTTTAAAAATTTGTGTGACATTCGAGACAAGAGTTGAATGCCGTTTGAATCCTTATCAGGATAGGAGTTGGTGCTTTAGTGACTTCCTGGGTTTGAAGGGCCACCTCTGTGTTCTGCTGTGGCCACCTCTCCACTGTGCTCGCTGGTGGCCGCTGGTGAGTTTGGCTCCTTTTTTTTCTTGCCAACATGACATGATGTCTGTGATTGGCTGGCCACCAGTCCAGGGTGTACCCCGCATCTCGCCCGAAGACAGCTGGGATAGGCTCCAGCACCTCACACGACCCTCGTGAGGATAAGCGGTAGAAAATGAATGAAATGAATGAATGACATGATGTAGATTGGCAACACGGAAGTGGTGATGGACGCTTCAGTGGACCTGTTGGCGTTCTACCTCTTCTTCAGCACCTCTGCGCTGTCCACGCCGGCGGCCGCTGTTGGGCTTTGCTTGGCTTCCTTTTTCCTTGGCTGTGATGTCAATAAGGTGACGCTTAACTCATTCATTTTAGGGGTGCTGGAGCCTATCCCAGCTATCTTCACCCTGGACTGGTCACCAGCCAATCACAGGGCACATATAACCTAGCGAGCTATGCTATGGTAGTTAGCCTCTCTCTTACTTAATCTAAAGTGATTCAAATGGAATTGGGAAAAAAACAAAGAAGCCCAAAACCTACCACTTCCACACAGATGAGAGGCAAACTTTATTTTTTGCTCAATCTCAGCCATGGCATCCCTCAGAGTCCCCAACGTGCGGATGCTTTGTTTTGGCACTTGATGACTTTGTTAGGTGTTGGATCCATGTTTCACAGAGACATAGTTTTGGTAATAATAATTTGACCATTTTAATAATTTCTTTAAAGTCTAAAGTCTTTTGATTATTTGTACATATTTTGAGAGTGGAGCTGCCAACAGTTTGCCAACAACTTTTAACATTCCACCATTATTACCTGGATGCTTGTCTTCATGTGGACATTTTGGCCGCTCCACACCAGGAAAACACTAGGATGAGCTCAGCGTGTGTGTGTGTGTGTGTGCGTTTAAGTGTGTGTGCGTGTGTGTGTGTGTGCGTGTGGCGAAGGTGGTGGGATACAGTTATAAATGGCCATCATTTCCCCAACCACTCTGTCGCTTTCCATTGTGGAGCGGACGTTGCCGGGGGGCGTGAGGGAGGTGATGTGTGTGCGTGGAGGGTGGGGGGTAATAGAGGAAGCAGGGGTGTCGAGGGTCCCCCAGGAAAACTGTGACAGCTGAGAGTCGAACTGCAAATACGATGACGTCGTTGTGTGTAGATGAGGACACAATTGGCTAAATTTGTGTGATTTCATCTTCTAGTATACAAAAATTTGGAAGAATTTTGTGATCCACAAATGCTTGATGACATCAAATTGGCATAGTATTCTAATTATTCTAATTTATTATTAATAATTATTTCATTTAGTTGGATTTTGGGGTGATTCATTGTGGAAATGCTTCATTCCGTTATGTACCGTAAATAATAGCAAAGACATTTATGAGTAATGTTTTTTAATATCTCCATCTGAATGTCTTGTCAGTATTTTCCTGAAGGTCTTGGGGATCATCAAGATGTTTTCTGGCAAAACTGAGTCTTAATCTTCTTTTTGATCAGGAGTAGTTTTGGTCTTAGAACTCTGCCATTCAAGGCGTTTTGCCAGTGTTTTTCTTAAGGTGGAGTCATGAACACTGACCTTAACTGGGGCAAGTCAGGTCTGCAGTTCTTTGGATGTTCTTGTGGGGTCTTTTGTGACCTCTTGGATGAGTCGTCGCTGCCTTCTTGGGGTCATTTTGTTCAGCCGGCACCTCCTGGGAAGGTTCACCACTGTTCTATGTTTTTGCCATTTGTGGATAATGGCTCTCACTGTGGTTTGCTGGTGTCCCAAAGCTTTAGAAATGGTCTTTATAAGCTTTTCCAGACTGATAGATCTCATTGTCAGTTTTGTTGAAACAATAACACTTTTTCCACATAGGATCGTCTACAGTGGTTTGGATTTTTTTCTCCCTTAATAATAAAAAAGGTCAGTTGTGTTATCGTTGACTAATATTTACATTTGTTAATGATCGGACAAGCATGACAAACATGGATTTTAAGGGTAGAGAAACTAAGGTCAAAAGTGAGTTTCTTTAAGTTGCTAATATGGTGAGCGTGCTGTTCACCCCCCCCCCCCCCCCGCCCCCCATCTTTTGTTTGATTATGTCCCTCAGAGCATCCGCCACACTCTCATTTGTTTCACTTAAGAATCTTTTCTTAATTATACTTTGTCTTCTCTTGGCATCCGCGTGCTTCAGATTGAAAGTGTTAATGACTTTTGGCTGTGTGCACCAATTATGAGCTTATACTTTATCTCCTTTCCTCTGATGGTCTTAAAGCTGTAGTTGGGTAGCAACGTCCAAGCGCGGCGCGGAGATTAAATTGATCTGTAAAAAGCATGCGAAGATAAAGATAAACACTCTGACCAGCGTACAGATTTATTGTGGAAAATGTGAAATCTCTTTAGGATTCTTTTGGTTTATGCTACACTTTAGTCAAATAAAGTAGGACTCTTCTCCGAGGCGCTCTGACACATTGTTCATTTATTACACTCAAAGCACAGCGACCGACATTTTGACAACGTTTGACGTGGCCGTTGTACCTTTCCTCTCAGTAATATACCAAAGCACTCCATCTTTGCCCGTCCCCTGTTAAATGAAACGGCCATCGAGTGTGTGGAGCGCTCCAATATATTAGACATGTCCTCCAATCAGGCCCCGTTGAAGCTGATAGAAGAGACAAGTGAGGGGAAAGGAGAGAGGAGGCGGCTGCTTGACAGGAGGCCTTTCTAAATCCCACACTCATCCATCATAAGTGGCGTTTGTGCGCTCTGAAGGCCTCATAATAGCCTTTTGCATTTTGTGCCTTCTGGATTCCATCGGGGGAGAAGAGAACACAAAAGGTGAAGATGAAGGTGGAGGTGGGGTTTCATTCATTCCCTCCTTTTTTAACTCATCATCATCCAACTCTCTCCTTCATGGTCTTTTCCCCACATTTTGGGCAAAATCACTATCTGAATTGGAAAAGGGACCCTGGGGCCACGAGCCGCGGCGCCCGTGTTTTTTTCCGCCCCTCCTTTCTTTTGGATAATTGACTCCTTTGCCTGCTTGCATATAATTCATCAGTTGAGGAGACGCTGACGACCTCACAACCTTGCAAACACGCACACACTTCCTATCTCCTCCACCTCGCGCATTACTCACTCTCACATATATATATATATATATATATATATATATATATATATATATGCATGCACGCTTACATAAAAACACACACACACCTCCTGCCTCCTCCCTCCACCTCCACCTCCACCTGCCCCAGAGGAGCCAGCAGGCTGGAATGAGAAGAGGGAGCAAGCGGCAAGTTAGCGGATGAAAAAGCTGAGATGATAGATGGGGCGCATTGTGGCATTATGAATGAATTAGACCTCCCAAATACCTTGAGCAGTGCAGACTGTCAGACGCTGTCTTTACTAATCTGAGAGAAAATACGGCCCCTTTCTACTATTAAAGGGGGAAAGCTGAAAGCAGGCACAATTAATTGAGCAATCAGGCTATTAGAGAGAAACATCCGCCTGAGCCCTTTTCCTCACGTAGCAACATTCATCACTGCCTCAACGCAAATCTGATGCCACTCCGCCTCCAGTCGTCCACTTCTCTTCTTTGCTGCATCATCAAACAGATGTGGATGATTGTGACAAGACACGGGTCGCTTTTGTCTTCTTTCATTCTCCATCATCTTAAGGCCTTCATCACAGGTACTTTCTTTGAAAATCATTTGATGAAAAACACACATTGCCGTCTGGCGTCATGTTTATAAGATGAAAGAAAAACGCTTGATACTCTTGGTACTCGATGCAATTATGACAACACATTCTATATGTTAATGTTTGCTTTATCATCACTTGCTAAGCCATTACATGAGCAAAAAATGTGGAAGAAAATCACTCCATGTATGTTGATGTCAATAGTTATTAATAACACATAGCTTTGTTCTTATATATATATGCATATATATTTATATATATGTATATATATGTATATATATATATTATATATATACAGTCATCCCTCCTCTATTGCGGTGAAATTTCAATAAACTGAATATATTAGGGATGCACGGCGGTCGAGTGGTTAGCGCACAGGCCTCACAGCTAGGAGACCCAAATTCAATTCCACCCTCGGCAATCTCTGCTAGGTTAATTGGTGACTCCAAATTGTCCATAGGTATGAATGTGAGTGTGAATGGTTGTTTGTCTATATGTGCCCTGTGATTGGCTGGCCACCAGTCCAGGGTGTACCCCGCCTCTTGCCCCAAGACAGCTGGTATAGGCCTGTGACCCTCGTGAGGATAAGCAGTAGAAAATGAATGAATGAATGAATTTGAATTTTTTAAAACATAGAAAACCTGTTTTTCTAAATACAGGTTTTAACATGATTAGAACCCCTTAAACATGAAATAGCACCCCTATAGTTGCTTTTGTGTATTCTACTATTTTTCTTTGTTTACATCACATCGCGCAGGTATGGTATCACTGCAGGCAAAAATATGATTGCCAATACCAGCTAGCGAGCTATGCTATGGTAGTTAGCCTCTCCAATTTACCTAATCTAAAGGAATCTTAAGGAAGAGTTTCAAAAGGAGTGGCAAAGAAGAACAAAGAAACCGAAAACGTACCACTTCCACACAGAATGAGAGGCTAACTTTTTTTGTTTGTTTCAGCCAATGAAGGTCGGCTGAGCTCTGATGGCTAAGTAGGCAAGTAGGCCGTCTCCATGCAGCGTCAAAGCTAATGTAAAGCTAAAGTCATGTCTCATAACATTACTGATGCCCAGTGACCGCCATATATATCTATATATTTATAGATTTTCTGCCCAATAATAAGCCATAGTCAATCACAAAACAGCAATCCTTTATTAATGAATTATTTTTAACAACTGCAGTATCATGAGGGAGCAATATTTCAATCGTGCTATAGCAAGATAGTATATACAGTATATTTTTTTACATTTGCCTTTTTGCAAAATTTTCCCCGCCTCACATACGCTATCTGTGTAATATCATCACCTATTTAGCTAATTATAGGAGCAAACACATTTGATTTAAATGACTTTATCGTGTAAGTTGCAATCAAATCCATTCCCTTTTGTCAAACTGAACTGGATACATAAACAAATACATATTCATGTATGCATTGCATACTATCTATACTATATTTTAGTAAAGTGGATTATATTTATTTTCTCCATTCTTACTTGCTTTAGGGTTTTACATTGAATTTAAATGGTTTTAAACCATCCTTGAGTTACTTTGCAGGTGTATAGTGTACCCGCTGTGGGATCTTATATTTGACAACTAGGCCAAAGATGTGCAGTTTAACGTGACAGTCCTAAAGGTGACTTTTAGCTGAGAGTAGAGTTTTATGATATGGAAAATCATACCGGACAATATACGGTACTCCACTCACAGCTAAAATGATGCATCACTCAATTGAGTATTTACAGAGCTTCTGAATGTATTTGGATGTTTGTATATTTAAAAATACCGTTTGTGCATTTGTTAATCCGTTATATGGGGAGCAACAGATTATAAACAGATTAAAAAATCCAAGTGAACCTTATCGCAACACTCCAATGTAAACGTAATGCTACTAACTACAGTGGATGTTACTGTTAATATCAGGCGGATGTCTCCCTCTGGTGGACAAGTTTGGGAACAACGCCAATTATGGCAAGCTTCTAAAAAATTATAAAAAGCGATATCATTGTTTATAATGTTAAAATACATGCTGGATTTATCATTATTATTATTATCCACATCCAAGTTGAGGAGGTTGTTTTAATTCTATTCATATTTATTTAGTATTTCTCAATAAAATATATAGTCGTACAGTATAAGCAGGTCATCACACGCAGCTAATAAGTTTATTGTTTACATTAAAGCTGCAGTACTAGAAGAGATTTGTTGAAAATAAAAATGTCCCACTTCTTACTGGAGATGGGAGAATGTGTCCGACTTGTTCACTGACTTACTGCCATCTGCTGGTGTCATCAGCACTCTCAGTCTCTGGAAAGCGGAAGGGAGACTATGGTATACACACTGGTGTCAAAAAGGTTGCTCATTTTCCATATTTCCCTTTATAAATCACTGGTTGTTTGGATTAGAAATTTCAGTGAAATATATCATATGGCAGACAAAGACACGGATAGATGAGAAGTGAAATGAAGTTGATAGAATTTCCAGAAAGTGTGCAAAAATTCTTTCAACAAAAGTACAGAAAGAACACATGGACGTGTAAGAAACCTGAATGAGAGATCCTGGCGTTGTAGCAACACTGTAGAGAGCCCACAGTGGAACCATGACAATTGAAGACAAAGCGAGCAATAGTCCTAGGACGTGCCCCCACCAGGGGTACTGGTAGGTGTTATTGTACTTGAGAGAGGTGAACCGGCCAATGAAGAAGCATAATACCCCCTATGAAAGCAAGGAACACTCAGTGGTTAATGTCATCTTATGAGTACTTAGTTAGCTGCATTCGAAAAACTTACTGTACACAAACATGGAGTCATGTACTTCCAACAGTATTTCATGTAAGGTGAAGGCCGATAGCCAATCATATCCTTGATTTTGTTGTAATAGTTGTCAGCGCCTTGGAGACAGACAGGCATATAATCTGACCAACGGAAGTGTGATGGTACATGATTGATACTTTAATGGACGCTCACCATATATCCATCCTATGCAAAGGGACTCCAAAATGGCAAAAGTGATCAAGGGGATGCCACTGCAGGCATAATAGTCAAAAAGCTGAAAGACATACAGTCCTCCCTGCCACGCAAACAATAAACATGAGTAATTGTACCAGGAAATAAGCATTGAATATAATAATCCAGTGAAATGTGGACTGGTCCACACTGACCTCAGTGACCATGCAGAGGCCCACAGATAAGCAAATGACACACAGGGCCAAAAGCAGAATTTGACGTCGATGCCCAGTGAAAAAGATGGCTGGGTACATATCTGATATAGATGTCACCAAACCTTCAAGGTACACAAACTGGGGGGGGGGGGGGGGCGTGTTAAAAGCACCATACAGTACACATGTACAGTGAAGAAAATAAGTATTTGAACACCCTGCTATTTTGCTATTTCTCCCACTTAGAAATCATGGAGGGGTCTGAAATTTTCATCGTAGGTGCATGTCCACTGTGAGAGAGATAAACTAAAAAGAAAAATCCAGAAATCACAATGCATGATTTTTTAACAATTTATTTGTGTGATACAGCTGCTAATAAGTATTTGAACACCTGAGAAAATGAATGTTAATATTTGGTACAGTAGCCTTTGTTTGCTATTACAGAGGTCAAACGTTTCCTGTAGTTTTTCACCAGGTTTGCACACACTGCAGGAGGGATCTTGGCCCACTCCTCCACACAGATCTTCTCTAGATCAGTCAGGTTTCTGGGCTGTCGCTGAGAAACACGGAGTTTGAGCTCCCTCCAAAGATTTTCGATTGGGTTCAGGTCTGGAGACTGGCTGGGCCATGCTAGAACCTTGATATGCTTCTTACGGAGCCACTCCTTGGTTTTCCTGGCTGTGTGCTTCGGGTCGTTGTCGTGTTGGAAGACCCAGCCACGACCCATCTTCAATGCTCTGACAGAGGGAAGGAGGTTGTTCCCCAAAATCTCACAATACACGGCCCCAGTCATCCTCTCTTTAATGCAGTGCACTCGTCCTGTCCCATGTGCAGAAAAACACCCCCAAAGCATGATGCTACCACCCCCATGCTTCACAGTAGGGATGGTGTTCTTCGGATTGTACTCTTCATTCTTCTTCCTCCAAACACGCTTATTGGAATTATGACCAAAAAGTTCTATTTTGGTCTCATCTGACCATAAAACTTTCTCCCATGACTCCTCTGTATCATCCAAATGGTCATATGCAAACTTAAGACGGGCCTTGACATGTGCTGGTTTAAGCAGGGGAACCTTTCGTGCCATGCATGATTTCACATCATGACGTCTTAGTGTATTACCTACAGTAACCTTGGAAACGGTGGTCCCAGCTCTTTTCAGGTCATTGACCAAGTCCTGTCGGGTAGTTCTGGGCTGATTCCTCACCTTTCTTAGAATCATTGAGACCCCACGAGGTGATATCTTGCATGGGGCTCCACTCCGATTGAGATTGACCGTCATGTTTAGCTTCTTCCATTTTCTAATGATAGCTCCAACAGTGGACCTTTTTTCACCAAGCTGCTTGGTAATTGCTCCGTAGCCCTTTCCAGCCTTGTGGAGGTGTACAATTTTGTCTCTGGTGTCTTTGGACAGCTCTTTGGTCTTCGCCATGTTACAAGTTAAAGTCTTACTGATTGTATGGGGTGGACAGGTGTCTTTATGCAGCTAACGACCTCAAACAGGTACATCTGATTCAGGATGATACATGGAGTGCAGGTGGACTTCTAATGGGCAGACTAACAGGTCTTTCAGGGTCAGAATTCTAGATGATACACAGGTGTTCAAATACTTATTAGCAGCTGTATCACACAAATAAATTGTTAAAAAATCATGCATTGTGATTTCTGGATTTTTCTTTTTAGTTTATCTCTCTCACAGTGGACATGCACCTACGATGAAAATTTCAGACCCCTCCATGATTTCTAAGTGGGAGAAATAGCAAAATAGCAGGGTGTTCAAATACTTATTTTCTTCACTGTATATATACATATGTACCATTTGGTATGCTGTACCGTGGAACCTTGGTTAGTGTTATTAATCTCTTCCAGAAGGTCCAACTCTAACCAAAGCGGATGTTAACCAAATTGTTTTACCCATAAGAAATAAGGTAAATGTAATGAATTTGTCTGAAGTTTTGTCTGAAGACAGCGACCCTCGTGTCAGCGGTAGAAAATGAATGAATTATCAGTTAAGAAATATTTCAAGACAAAGGTATATGTAGTATTCTGGCCACTAGGCGTCAGTAAGGTTCCATTATAGAGACATGACATTACAATATGACAATACAGTCACCCATGGCGTATCTGGCATGATAGAGTGAAAACAAGTTCTCCTCCCATTGTGTGTGGAAGTGGTAAGTGTTTTGCTTTTTTGTCGTTCTTATTCTAATATTATATAAAGTAACTAGCTATGCTAATGTTTAAAGTTTCTTGCATAACAGTTGAGCAAATAATAATAGGATTTTAAAGGCAACTATAGGGGTGTTATTTCATGTCTGCTGGGCTCTAATAATGGTAAAATTGTATTTACAAAGTCATGAACAGGTTTTCTATGTGCTTACTACAAAGATTATCCATTTATTAATATGGAATCATGCTTTACGGAAATGTGTTTATTGGGGTCAAGTCCGGAGCCAATTAACCGTGATAAATGAGGGATGACGGTAGTTGGATTTGGTCTTAAATGAAATGCAGATAAAGTCAGTGAAATGATTATTGACATAGAGAGAGAGTAGAGTAGTTCCTTAATGTGTGCTATAGTTTTACCTGACTGTCCAGTCCGAGGAAAATAATCATGATAAAAAAGCAGGCAGCCCAGAGTTGCGGCAAAGGCATCATAGCGACTGCCCGGGGGTAAGCAATGAATGCGAGGCCTGGGCCTGCGAGGGACCCATAGTGGAGGGCAAGTCATGTTAAAGTAGATTCAGTCATGAAATCAATCATAAATCCCATGATGTCATACCTGATTCAGCCACCACTGCGATGTCAACACCCAGCTCGTACGACATGAAGCCGAGGACTGAGAATATCGCAAAACCAGCGACAAAGCTTGTTGAACTGTTGAGGAGGCACAGTGCATACGTGTCTCTGTAGAATGGAGAAAGGCACATTTGGAACACGCATCACTGGAAAACAAAGACATCCTAATGTGCAGGATGATGACAATATCTTCCTGACCTGTAGCAGTTGTTGTTGTATTTGTTGTAACTTCCCAAAGATGACAAACAGCCCGTGCAGACAGCGTAGGAGAATAATATCTGGCTGGCCGCATCCATCCATACCTGTTTTATATTTAATACAGAGCACTGAATGTGTAATCATTCAGCCTCGGCAGTGGTCTGTGCTAGATGAGATTATATTGCATGTTATTGCACACAAAAACATGCATCTTCACAATGTAATAACTAACTATTTACAAAATCAACATAAAATAACGTCTAAAACACCTACATGAACTTTATGCAAAACTATACAAATATAATGAAGTTGGGGAGACTTTGTTGTGATACCAACTGAGCATTGCGATACATTTCAGTCAGTGTGAGCTTTACCATTTCAGTAATAATAATAATAACTGCTTTTAACATACAGTCGTCCCTCGTTTATCGCTGTTATTTGGTTCCAGACCGCAATAAGTGAATTCCCATGAAGTACGATTCAAGATTCAATTTCCTAGTTAGAGCATAGAAGATCTGTTTATGACTTTGAGTTGTAACATTATTAGAGCCCTGTAAACATTATTTAACAGCCCTATAGTCACTCTTTTTACATCACACTGCGGATCACTGCAGGGACATACGACAGACGGCCACAACTTAGGAAATTGTTTCAATCGGAGTGGGGAAGAGGGACAAAAGATACAAAAACTTACCACTTCCACACTAAATGTGAGTATAACTTTTTTTCACTCAATCCCAGCCATGGCATGTCGGCTCTGCTCTGCTGGCTCAGGAGCCACTCTCCATGCAGGGTGAAAGGTCATGTAATCAGACGTCTTATAACTTGTCTTTTTGTATTTTGGACTAATAGGCCAAAGTCAACCACGAAACAGCATAATTGTTCTTTGAAAAATAGTCATAAAGTAGTATTTGAACAGTGATGTTCAGCAACAAGGGACGACTGTAATTATATTGAAGGTGGATTGTTTTGCCTAATGGGCCAGCCGGCTCTGGTTACACACTGAATTAATCATCATTCTGTCGCAGGGCACAGACATGCTAACCACAGTGCCACCATGCTGCACGTAACCCTGGTGGTTCAATATGTTTGCCTTACTTGTGGATCAGACAGACGTGACGGGTCAGGAGAAAGGTAAAATCTGATTCCATCAATGGCTCCCGGCAAGGTCAGACCACGAATCAGCAAAGCGATCATCATCACATAAGGAAACGTGGCGGTGAAGTAGACTACCTGGAACAGGAGCTCACCGTCAGCACTGAAATGACACTTAGTTGTACTTTTTGTCTCACCTTTCCTGAAGACTTGACACCATTCCACACACACAGGTAACAAATAATCCAACTGAGCAGAAGACACCCAGCCAGGTCCCAGCGAATACTTCCCATCTCTTCAATACCTCCAGACAAACTCAAGACCCTCCTCCTAAATAAAAACAATACACTCCAAAGTATTTAACACAAGAACCAGCCTCACTAAGCACGATAGAAGTAGAAAATGAATGATTACATACTGCCAGAATTCTTCAACAGATGATGTGGAATTTGCAGAAACGCTTCCATTGGATGAACGGCTGTGTTGGTAATCAACACAGTCCCCTTATAGTAAAAATGAATGAATGATAAGGTCAGACAATAACAATAATAACCAGACTGTCTACGGTATTATTTATTCTATTCAGATATTCATTCATTCATTTTCTACCGCTTGTCCTCATGAGGGTGGTGGGGGCTGTTGGAGCCTATCTCAGCTGTCTTCGGGTGAGAAGCTGGGTACACCCTGGACTGGTGGCCAGCCAATCACAGGGCCCATACAGACAAACAACCATTCACACTCACATTCATACCTATGGACAATTTGGAGTGGCCAATTAACCCAGCATGTTTTTGGAACCCACGCATGCACGGGGAGACCATGCAAACTCCACACAGAGATGGCCGAGGGTGGGATTGAGCTCCTAACTAGCTGTGAGGTCGGCGCGCTAACCACTCGACCGCCGTGCAGCTCCATTCTCAGATTCTCAGACAACTTTATTCCAGAAAATGTTTCATATTACAACAAATATTTCAACTTTATGCTACTAAAATTGTGTTGTTTTTTCTTTCTCTTGTTAAATTACAATCTATTTTTAGAATAATGAGCCAGTGCACTTTGTACACACCCCTGTCCTATATCAACACAAGAAACCCTCCAGCCTAAACCAGCGATGACTTTGTGACTACATGCTGAGTAAGCAGTGGTGATGTCATCCATGAATGAAAGCTACCTGTGTTCCAGGTGTTATTGCAGCTGGCCCAAGGGAGTTCAGAGTGGAAGGACGAGAAGAGGTAGAGAAAGGCCCAAGCCAGGATGATGATGTAATACATGAGGGTCAGCAAGATAATCACTTGACTGCCGTACCCTAAACCTTTGCATTATTGAACAATACAGAACGTGAACACATTTTCCATCACTGTATCCAATACTTGTATTGAAAAGTTTTACACCTTCAAGTAAAGGACATATTTTCCTCCAACACGTGATTCCACCCTGACCGGTTAACTGTCCCAAAGACAACTCCAGAAAGAAGACAGGCATCCCACAGGTAAGCAGGAACACCACAAATGGCACCAAGAAAACACCTAAAGGAGACATTTGAGTGATTAGGTGTGATTTATCTGGTGTGGGTTTGTTGCATCACTCTCCACTTACCTCCACCATTCTTGAAGCAGAGATATGGAAATCTCCAGACGTTCCCCAGACCGATGATTTCTCCCACCACTGCCAAAAGAAACTCTCTCTTGTTGGCCCACTTGCCTCTCTCTGCGTATTCCAGCAGCGGATCGTTGTGGTCTCTTTTCATCGCCACATTCTCCTCTGGAATATTTGGAGGTTCCATTTGGATTTTGTTACTTCTACTGAGACAACACAGCATATACTTCTTGGATCATTTTACATACAATGATTCATACACATACTGTGTCATCTGTCAACTGGTAGCCATCCCACTTCTGACACCATTGGGCGGATCAATATGATATTGTTGATACCAGGGTACGAAAGGTATTGGATTGATACTAGCGTGATGATATCTGTATTTTTTACTTGTGTTGTGTTCTTCAAATATATTAGTATAAGTATATTGTTTACAAATTCCAAGAGCAAATAGTAGTTTTTAGCAGTAGTACCTTTGACCAAACTATTGATTATTGTTTGTTTATTATTTTGATTATTATTTTCTTACATTGTCTTCTATCATTGGCTAATACAATTGTAATTAAATATAGTTCACAAATAAGCGTGTTAATACAAATATTTTTTTGTCGGAGTAAACTCTTTGTCTTGTGTTTGATTCTGGTTATAACCATGATCAACAAATTTTAAAGGGAAAAAATCACAATATTACTCAAAGATCTGGAAGTGTGTCCAAGTAAAAATTATCATGATATCACTGTGTTTACTTGGTATCGCATCAAAATTTGTAGTATTATCTATTTCTAGCAGCTAGTTTATATACACAAATATAGTAATCTTTTTAAAAATCACCTCTCCCAACCAGAGACGGAACAAGTTCTCCATTCCAACACAATTTTTCCCACTGTCAGATGGATTTCACGTTGATCCCACACCATTTTTTTTTTTACAAAATCAACCAATTTGAACCCTGAAAAATTGAAGAATTGTGGGAAATGGGATTTGGAAGACTCGAAAAATGTCAAGCCTATGACTTCGGACTTACTTGAGATTTGACTCAGGTTAAAGAATTGAGCATGACTTGAGACTGACTTTCTCCCACCTCTAGCAGTTTCTAATAGTTTTCTTTTTTTTAAAAAAAAAAAGTCATGCTGTATTTATCCAAAGGCCCTGCTGATGTATTGCAAGCATTTTAAGGTTAAAAGAAGACTTACCCTTGAGGGAAACTTTTCTAGGTCTTGCTGTCACAAGTAGTAACTGCCTTTGTGAGCATTTTTTTGTTCATGCATAGCCAAAAGATTTGTTATTAACTCTTGATAAACCATTTTAACCTGGTGGTTTATTCATTGACTGTACTCAAGATGAGTGACTTACTCAAAGTTAGTGATGTTATACATTGTGCATAAGGATACCTTCATGTCATCATAGGATGCTACTTGTGAAAACTGTATTGCATTGCATTGAAGCTTAAAGAGACATTTATTGGGGGAGAATTAAATACTGAATTATGTGACATCAGCATGTTATATACATGAATAAGTACCATCGTAGCAACGGTTGAATTTTAAGATTAAGATATGGGCAGTACTCTTGTCAGGGAGTCTGAGGCTAAACATTTTATCTCCTCATTAAATAAAAACTAAAACATATATATGTATACACATGATCATTATTTGTTTGTTTGTTTTTATGTGCATTTTGTTTGTCATGTGTGAACAGATAATACTGTACTGTACAGTGCTATACTGATTTGTCCCCCCGAGGGGGCAGCAAAAACCCCATAAAGTCGACAGTATAGGTCCCTAGTTTTGGTGCAGCTTTTGTAAGAACCAAAATTCATAAACATAAAGCATGTTTGATCAGATTTGGGGACATTTTAAATGCTTTGTTGCACGTTTGGGAGTTCTGGTTGGAATAGGAAGCTGTTATTTGATCAATATTGACATCATTTGTGTATATACGCATTACTAGAGCCTCATTTTGCAAGCTTATCTTCGGTGGCTTAAGCAACAACAGCAAACGTAATGAAATGATTGTAAATTTGATTAGTTATGATGGGTTATGCTACAAGTAAAATAATTTATTTGGAAAATACAATACAACAAGTATACGACAATCATGACTATGAACAGTTTGCTGTACACAATATATGTTAGCATAAATGAAAATAAAACAGATAGCTATAATATTAACAGAATGCAAGTAACTCATTCATTTAGATAAACATCTGTCACATTTTGAAAATTGTATTGCTATATATCACATGTATCTTTGTTATTCTACCAAATAAAACGACAATACCTACCGAACATACCGAATTAGTTTTAATGACTACTGTTGTGATTTGTCGGGTCACATGACTATCCGTCTCGCGCCGGTCCTTTGGATCTCGCGCGCGCTTTCGGATTGGTTTCTCCCCATTGGAGCTGACCAATCAGAGGGATTCCTCTGCAACAAGCGTCCCGTTGCTATGCAGTTAGTTACCTCAACCATCTTCTGTCTTTTAGTCGTGAACTCCTTAGGTGAGCTTTGTCAAGTTCACGTCATTCGGTGTGTTTAGCTCAAACAAGTGAGTAAAAGCGTGTTTTAAATACATTCGAGTTATGTTTTACTGTCATAATATCGAAAAAGAGAATTATGTTGAGCATTGACTCGTGGAAATGTTCTAATTACACGACCGCATGTACGTTGCAGATACTGACAGTTTATTTTGTAGTAGTAACAAAATGGCTGCAGTTCCACCAGCCGTCCAGCTGGAGACGGGTCCGCCTGCTGTAGTGTGTCTGTCCCAACTTCGCTGGCAAAGGAATTAGCATAGGACCAATAGCGACGGCTATGCAAATGTCCTCCATAACTAGCATTGTCCCACACACACTCTTGACGTGAAGCTGCTAGACTTCCACCTCAGTTGCACCATTGCCGCTGAAAGGTGTGTGTGAGGACGACAAGCAACTGGCACTTCGCTCTAAGTTGGATTTGGATTTTATGTACAACATGACATTTGAGGAATTAAGTGGGGATTACTCTCAAGAAAGGTATTTTCACTTGATATTCGCCTTCTGTGTCTGTGTGTGTTTTGTGTGTGACGCTGCAAAGTCTTTGAAAGTAGAAAAAAAACAAACCACATGACCACTTTCAGTTATTGTATGACACATTTTACGTTGTACGCATCAAAGAGGTTTTAAATGTAACGGTCAAAAAGACGGTTATACCTTTCATCCGTCGTCCGTCCTCGACCACGGCTCTGTGGAGAGAAGACGCCGGGAGGATAAGCGGACGGGCTTGCAACTTGTCTCTTTTTTTGCCACTTTTAATAACTTCTTTTTTGGGTGGCGGGCTGTGTTGTTTTGTAGAATGGATTCAGTGGCGAAAGCTTTAGAAGAAGTTCTGAGCAGAGCCCAAGCCAGAGGCTGCACGACTGTTGGAGTCTACGAAGCTGCCAAGTCCCTCAATGAGTGAGTATATTAGTATTAGTATTAGTATTAGGACATATATACATATATATGCATGTGTTCTATTCAATAGACGGTATATTTAGCAAAGATTGTCAGCTAATGTACGTTAAAAAGTTTGTTAGAACTTATTTACAGGTGCATACTTACGAGGATATATGCACACAACATATAATACAGTTATAGATATCTTTTTATGTAATATGCATGTTTTATTGTATGTGTTGTGCTTAGTGAAGATATGTATCAGGTTTGTCTGTTGTGCATGCGTTGCTGTCCTAATGTATGCACAATGGAGTTGTTTAGCCGTGTCATAAGTAGCTATTGTCTCCCTCCAGGGACCCTGATAACGTGGTTCTGTGCATCTTGGCCACGGATGACGAAGATGAGGAAGACGTGGCCTTGCAGATCCACTTCACACTCATTCAGGCTTTCTGCTGTGAGAATGACATCAACATCCTGAGAGTGAACAACACCCGGCGCCTGGCAGAAATACTGGGTGGAGGAGGTGGAAAACAGAATGGCGGGGAGCCCCTGGACCTCCACTGTGTCCTTGTCACTGTAAGTTTGTTTTTGTTCAACTGTTGTCAACATGTAGCACACACAAAGGCTTATTCACCTGAGTGAAACTAAGGGAAGAAACCTGGTGTAAACAGGCACAGGGCTCCTCCCGCTTATGACTCGTGAGGAATGTCGGTAGAGGAAACACCTCACGCTCACACAACACTACACAGAGGCTGCTTGTGCATAAATATGGCAGCCGTATGACTCATTTGTGGTCTTTTCCAGACCCCGGAGGAGTCATCGTGGCAGGACACTGTTTTGAGCAAGGTGAACAGCTTCTGCAGCGAGAGCCGATGTCTGGATCAATGGGTGCCAATCATCAACCTCCCTGAACGATGAACCTGTCAGCACATCCCAAAAAAAACCCCAATCTGTGAAGAATCAGCAGGAATCAGCAATATTATCAGAAGCAAATCAAGCTTCGAACCACTACTCGGGGTTGCAAAAGACCCCCTTGGAGTAGATGGGAGCAATTAAAAAGGCAAAAAAAAAAAAAAGTGGGATGGGAATTTCCACTTGTTTTGGAGTTTTGTCTATCAGTTGTGACAATGGAGACGACTTGTGTTGTCGTGATGTCGTGGACGCTTGAAGGGAGCTTGTTTGAAGCCGGACGCAGCGGAGCGGCAGAAGGATTACATCATTCGTGTTTGTTCACCGTGACGTGTTCAGGAAAAGTGGAGCAAAAGCAGAAGTCGGGAGGTGTGGAGTGGAGTGGAGTGGACCACGGCCTCAGCATCTCTGCTGCAATAAAGCACTTGCTTAAAAACACTGGACCTTTTACGATTTCACTCACTACATTCAAGTGTTCATATTGATGTTGCTACCATTTAAAAAGGGAAGGGCTGTTAAGACATTCAATGAGTGTCTGCTTCATGTTTCCAATGCCAGCAAAGTACAATTGTTGTGTTACAATTTTAAGTTATTTTCCAACATATTTAAGTATATTTATGTTTCATTTTTTTACATTTGCAGACTTAACTAGACATGTACTGATGTCAATAAAAGAAGTTGGTTTTGAGCCACAACAGTTTCTTGTTTCGTTTGTGGAAAATGAGCATTGTGACCTTTAGCATGTAGTTGTAAAGCGGCGTCACGTGCCCATCACGGGGGTCACGTTGGCCTCTGTGGCCTCACTGCCGTCTCTGAGCTAAAGAGAACAATAATCCTCCACGTTCTCTCTGCACGGGCTTCTGCCTGGGTCAGCAGGACCCTGCTCATTCATCCAAACGCTCTCCCTTTTCCACGGCTCTCTCTTGATTTGTTGCTGGATGCAGCCTTGCTCCTGTTGCTTCTGTTACTTCTGTTACTTCTGTTACTTCTGTTGCTTCTGTTGCTTCTGTTGCTTCTGTTACTTCTGTTGCTTCTGTTACTTCTGTTGCTTATGTTACTTCTGTTACTTCTGTTGCTTCTGTACTTCCACATGCTGGTTTCCACCCCAAAGCCTGACTTGGACTCACCTGCCCAAAGCTGCTCGCCCCCCCCCCCTCGCTCTGCACCCCTCTTTCTTCCAGCTGTGCCACAAGCCAGTGATGTCACCAGGTTGGCGTCAGGCAGGCAATCCCCTCTCGACGTGATGAGTCACGATCACGGGGAGAGAACCTGCCCTGCGGTTGCACAAGATGTCATGTGACAGCACTTGAGGTTGCAAAACAGGAGCGGTAAAGATCCCATCCGTTGAATAATTTGATAAGCCGTCGGTGGCATTTCCTGTTGTCACTTCCAACAATACTTGCTGCTGACAGGTCAAGGAACAAGAAATTCCAGAAATGGGATGAGCAGGATGGAAAGAGAATGCTGCTGATATAACAAACTAATTGACAACTAATGGCAACGCTAACTTCCGTGTCCCACTTGTCCCGAAACTTGTCCCAAAACTTAAAAACATACTTTTTCACCATTCAATTAAAACAAAAACTGTAAAACAAAATGTAACCCTGCACAAAATGTCAGTGATAACAATCTCAATGACTGGACACCACATGATCGTTAGATATCAATACATAATTGACTTAATAACGTTTTCCTCACGTGAAGTAATTTGGCCGCCTAACAGGTTACTTTGCAGCTGGTGGGGGTTAAAAGCCAAACAGAAGGTGCTCAAGGCACTTGCTAATTAATAACGCATGTGATGGCGGCGGACATGAAAGTTCATGATTGCTATTGGATTTCCAAAGTTTTGTAAACAGCACATCAATAATGACTTCCACTGCAAATCATTTCACAGGATGAAACAACAGTTCATATCGGATGAAAAAACATGTCAGGTTTTTGTGTCCTTTTTTCAACCCAATCTCTAACCTTATTGATCATCAATCAAAAAAAAACAAACATTAACCTAGATTCATATTACCGTCACAGAAAAAAAAAATCCAAACCTACAGTACAACTGCAATCAAGCATTTGGGATAACTTGCAATGAGTCTATTCCAGAGGAATTTTGTCCCACTCATCTTTGCAGGATTGTTGTCATTCAGCCACATTGGAGGCTTTTCCAGGATGAAGCATCTTTTCAGCATCTCAATAGGATTCAGGTCAGGACTTTGACTAGGCCACTCCAGTCTTCAGCCATTCAGAGGTGGACTTGCTGGTGTGTTTTGGATCATTGTTCAGCTGCAGAACCCAAGTTGGTTTCAGCTTGAGGTCACCAACAGATGGCCATTCGCCTTTAGAATTATTTGGTAGGCAGCAGGATTCATGGTTCCATTTATCACAGCAAGTTTTCCAGGTCCTGAAGCAGCAAAACAACCCCAGACCATCACACTACCACCACCATATTTTACTGTTGGTATGATGTTTCTTTTTCTACTTTTACGGCGGATGTAATGGGACACACACTTTCCAAAAAGTTTTGAAACGTCTCGGGGTCATCAAGATGACAAACATGCAAAAAAATAAGAAATCAGGAAGGAGGCAAACACATTTTCACACCACTGCAGGTTTGGAGAAAGTGCCATATTCATACGTACATGCACATTAAATGTACTTCTTCGACTCTGAATTCCAGTTTTAATCCAAAATATGAGAAGACTACTACGCCTCCTGGCATATACACTGCATGTACACCCATCATTCACAATCCTTATGTGAAATATGAACACATATTTCTTTCCTTTTCTGTGCATTATAACATGAGACTAGTTAAGTAGTTAATATGAGCTAGCTAACAATGCTGTCATTGGGATACACCTATTTCGACTATGAATCCCTCTAAAAAAAAAGTGAACAACGTAGCATGGTTTTATATCCATGCTGTGATCATGCATTAACACGTACACTGATGGTAACATGGAATAGTTGTGATTTATGCTGTGACTTATGCTAGTTCTATCAACAACAACAGCAGCGACAACACTTACAATGACCGCTCTCCATGGGATGGCTGTATCTTCCAGCACAAGACGTGTGCTTCAGTCCTCAGGTGAAAAATGCAGACGGCAAACAAGATTGTTGTTGAGTCTTTGTTGCAAAATTGAGAGCTAGGTATCCACTCTTCCGTCTGGGAATGACGCTGAGGCTAGCGATTAGCGATACATCGTGCTAGTCCACAAGATAAAAATAGTTTTTCATGTTAGCTGCTACAATAATAATATCGCTGTACAAGGGCTTTCGCATCAAAATAGGTATTTCCCATGACGTGCGTTGCTAGCTAGCTCATATTAACTTGTTTTCTCACGCTAGAAAAGGGAAAGAAATATGTGTTTATGTTTCACATAAGGATTGTGTTCTCCTTTAAGTTGAAAAATGTCAAGAATTGACATTTTGCACTGTTGACTCTCAAGGAGGTTCTGAGTAGAGCTTCAAAATGCAAAAAGAAGAAATGGGAGTAACGTGACACAAAAATGTTTTGAGAAAGCAATTTATTGCAAAAAGCATTAAAGCGAGGAGGACCCCAATGACTGGGTTTGCCCTGGGCCCCCAAATGACTAAATACGGCCCTGGATGGAAGCCTGCCAGTTGTAACCCAGCTTTTGTGTTGCTAATGATGAAAAAAGACGTCATCAGCCTGACCCGCGTACGTACTTTCCCAAAACGTGGCAGGCATGTGAGGTTGTCGTCAGATTTAACAACCCCCCCCCAAAAAAAAAGTCCCAGCAGAATGAAGTTTCCAAACAGCACTCCACTGGTGTCTGTGCCTTTCACACATTCATCCACGGTTGCAGCATAAGAGTGAGAAGTAAGGAGTGAAGTAAAAAAAATATCCTTTAGACGTGTTTTAAAAATAACTTCAAACAGCCAGTAGTAGAATTCCAAGTACTACCCCGCCCTCCACGCTGGTGAGTTCAGTTGGCACTGTGTGAAAGGTTGCGTGGCATGTGACTCAATGCTGGATGACGTGGGCCCATGTGACGACAAATGGAAACGGCTCCTTTCAAACTGGGGCAGCGGAGGTCATCCCACTGGAGGCGGGCTTCCAGTCCGGTCCAGTCACTCACACAAAACTTGGAAGGCAGAGGGCGTGTGTAGCCTTTATCGCTCACATTCTAAAATAGAGAAGTATTCCGTTGTGTGAATTGCGAGTGGATTGCATGAGCCTGACTGCCAGAGAACGTAAGAAATCAGCACCTTTCTCACGTTGGAGTCAAAGGTAAACATTAGCTGAAGATAAGCCACAGAAAGAAAAATGGGATGCTGCAAACTATTCCCACCTAAGGAAAGTTGAAGGCATGCAGGGAACACTTTCAGACATTTTGACACTAAAAGCAATCTAATGTACGAAGGCCAAAGCAAATTCATGTACTCAAATCCTTCGTTTATCGTGGTTAATTGGTTCCAGACCCGACTGTGAGAATGCATTATTTATAAATAGAACATGTGTGGACATGTGTGTCCACCATCCTGGAATTCATTTCTTCTAAACTTAGGAAACCCAAAACTTACCACTTCCACACGTAATGGGAGGGGAACGTTTTTTTTCACTCTATCATGTGACTCCACACAGAGATGCCCGAAGGGGAGAATCGAACCCCATGTCTCCCAGCTGTGTGGCCTACACGCTAACCACTCATCCCACCGTTACACTCGTATTACCCAATTTATTATTATTCAGACATCATGAGATCAAATAAGCCCCTTAAGATATAAATAAGACTGCAATTACAGTCTGTTGTTTTGGCAATCAAGTCTGGCATTCACGCGTCTCACTGAGATGTACAGTAACTTTACTGACACCTAGTGGCTGTGTAGAATATTACATATCATCTTGTCTTATAGTTGTAGGCTTTTTTAGATTATTTTAGTCATTTTGATGCTTAAAATGCTTAACAATTCAGCATTATTAATTCATATGTTTTGGAAAAACAGTTGCAATTGCATTAAGAGCAAATTCAAAATGAGTTACAGGCACTTTGTACACTTTGTCCACACCCGTTTTATGGGGAAACTGGTTCACAAAGTTTCTAAAGCCAATGATTTGGTGTTCTCCACCCAAATGACTTTTAATGCTACTCCCTAATCACAAACCGTGCAAGTCTATTGCAATAATGATGCTCTTTATCAACACTACTGTGGAACGTCACTGCAAATTCCATGTTAGGGCGGACTTTGACATGTCGTTTGCAGATTACAGTCGGCAAAAACTAACTGAGATGTTACGTATACAGTACATAGTAAATATTCATCCATACTAATTGCAGTCCTGGCAGCTTTGACATCGTCTATGATTTATATTATTGAAGCCGTGCAGGCAATGTTTGATTAGATCTGCCGTGTGACTCTGATGCTAACTTTCAAGGAAACGGGACACCACTGAATCGCAGGCCTGTTTTGTAGGTTTCCCAGAGGATCTGGGCCGACCACAGGAACCAAGGTGCCACTGCAGGCAAATTGCTCACACCCTCCCCCTGCTTCTCCCCCTCATCAGCACATTCCAACACAGTGACACTGTTAACTGCCACGCTGGATTTTCATACAGTGGCACATTGCGGCGCATGTGCGCTCTGCTAAGGCACCAGGTTGCACGCCTGCAGGGCCTTCATGCTTAAAAAGCAGACACTTGGTGAGGCACGCCTGCGCTACCTGATGCCATCCCTTTCAAGAAAATCTGCCTTGAAGGAAGTCGTATTAGTTCATTCCATCATCAACTGTCGTTTTGCACTACAATGTATCATGTGGTGCCAGAAATGATGGAAACTCAGATCCAATTGTCAAAAGGGATGTAGCAAAGTTCCATTTGTCAAAAGGCGTCCCTCTCGGCAAGGGCCATTCCTGATGATTTTTCAAGGCCAACAGAATATTGTGTACTATGGCTGTATAGAGTATATGTACTATGTTGTATACCAAAATAACTATTAGACTCTCATCTTTCATCAGAAAAAAAGTGTTTCTACCTTTTTCTGTTCTTTAGTAATCAGCAGTAGAACATCAGGAAGTTTCACAAATTTTGCCAAATGATGCCACAGCACAAAAAATTTTTGTTTTACATGAAAATGACCATCGTTGTACACCATGAACTACTCGCAATCTTCACAATTGCAACCGTGTGCATGCCTCAAATGTCCCTTCAATGTACAACCCCCCAATGCGCTACATGGCGACATGTTTCCACTTTCTGGTTGCTGCATAGCATCTATTTCAGTGGAAGAAATGCAGGCCGAGCTTTTATAAAATGTACTTCTGCCACCTTGTGGCCGTTTTCATCTTGTGTTAGTACACATGACCTCTTTGTCCCTCTCACACACAAAAAAATGTTAAAGATGTA
This sequence comes from Doryrhamphus excisus, assembly GCF_037039965.1. NCBI lineage: Eukaryota > Metazoa > Chordata > Actinopteri > Syngnathiformes > Syngnathidae > Doryrhamphus > Doryrhamphus excisus. The sequence continues at coordinate 21,590,476 of NC_136362.1, forward strand.
TAAATAAATCTTTCGGAACAAACAACTTGACTTAATATTTTGAGTATATACATTTTTCTGTTATTTTTTAGTTGTTGTTTTTTTTAGAAACGTGCCCCAGGCCAAACAAATACAACTACGGTTCACAAACGGTCCCTGGGGCCGCACCTTGTACACCCCTGCAGTTGATCGTGCTTGGTGGTTGCGTCCCAGGGATATAAAATGTTTATTTATGACACAAGGTTCTCGACGTTGACATTCTCTGCAATAAAAGTGACTGTAGAAATGAATAGAATAGAATCAGATTCAGAACCCTGCCCTTTTCTCTACAATTGCCATTGTTCACTCACTATTCAATCTGTGTTTAAGCCCTAAATATGCCCCACTTTTCTAACCAATAAACGTTGTTAGAATGTTGTATTATCCTGCAAAATAATGCCAAAGTTTCACATAATGAGGTTTGGATGTGAGCCCTGAAAGAAGTTTGGGATGTTTTTTCTAACACCGGCTCGCTGTGAGCTGGACGTCCTTATATGGGCGTGCCCGGGTACAAGCTGCTGGCTGTACAAGCTGAGTGGGTGTGCCGTGGGTGGGATAAATGAAAACAGGTTTTGGAAACCTGAGGAAATACAGCTGGAATGGGTGCAGATTCTGGAAGGTCTAGAAAGCTTGGGGGTTATTGTGTGTACCTTCTCTATAGGAGTCCACAACTCAATACAAAGGGTCGAAAAATGAGAATATGCAGCAGAGGCCCTTTAAACTCATTTGACTATGACGAGCCAGTCACAGCATATAACTATGGTGCATTCAAGGACCGCCAAACAAAGTGTGAAAGCTCAATGCTTGACAAAAAAAGACAGCATAAAGACATAAACATGTAAAAATGATCTTTTTTTTAACAGTGGTGTATATTTCACTGGTGACTGGTTCACTGGTCAGTGGACGCACCCAGAGTGTAACCAATGAAGGATATTGTGAAGTACCAAAAAGTTCCATTACTATTTTTATTTTATCCGGAGACACATTGATGAGGACAACCTGCACAGCATGTTGAAAAAGTCAGGCCAACGTCTAAGTATGACTCTCGCTGACGTCATTTCTATGCCCGTGTTGTCTTCCCACTGGAAAGTGCATCATCTCCTCCAGCTGGACAGAAAGTGAAGAGTGAGAAAGACCCAAGAGGCCACCAAGAGAGAAGGAAAACAAAGCAGGCGTTTTCCCAAAATAGTAACACGACTCTCCCAGAGCTAAAAGCGGTCTTTCTAGATTGAAATGTCTGCTCTGTGGTTTCTAGCAGCCAGCGTGAAAGCCCACCTTTTTTTCCACTCCTGAGTCAGATACGACCAAGAGGGTTTTTATAGTTTTATTTAGGTCTGAAGGGTAGACTTTGACTGGGAATTACGGCTATTTTGTGTCATTGCTGATAAACAAGCAACCAATGAAGGGGGCTGAAAAGGTTTCCAATGGAGTGGGGAAGAAGGACAAAGTAACAAGCCAAAACGCACCACTTCCACACCGAATGGGAGGAGAACTTTCCATGGCTGACTCCATGCAGTGTGCAGGTAATGTATGCCTCATCAATGTAAACATTACTGACACCTAGTGACCAGAATACAAGTTGCAATGCTAGGCTACAGTCAAGCACGAAGCAGGTATCCTCTGACACACCACATCTTTATTGAGATATTAGTACAACGCGGTACTGCAGGAATGCTTCATCACCATCATCATCTTCATACAAAGGTTGGTCAATTCATAATAAAGACGTTATGGTACGGTTACACAATCGATGACATGGCAGTGGGAAATTCAGCTTTTCTTTAGCGGCTGACAGGAATTATTGCAAATAAGTAGGAGTGGTTGACTGTTCCAGACAATGAGTTCAAAAACAAAAACTGTTAACACTTAGCTGATTTGAAGGTATCCTGTGTAGGGGTGGCGACAAAACGGCGACTGCAGAAAAGAGGAGCACCAGGCAACACGATTTAAGAGGTTTTACGACACACACACACACATACACACACAAAGATGGCACAATATTGTTAAAAACCACATTTATCCAGCCGATAAAAATATTCCGTAGAAACATAACATAGTTCTCCCAGTAAGTGTTCTTCATAATACAAGGCAAGCGTAGTTAAGGCTGGGTTTTTTCCACCAAAAAGCACAGTTCAGCTCTCTATATGTCGGAGGGTACCAAAAATAGCCCCCCGTACGACTTTTTGGCACCATGCTACCAAAAGATGCTTGGTTGAAGCTGAAGCGTACCAAATGGTGGAACCATAAGTGGTCTTCAAGGCTGCTTTATTGGTTTGTTCCAAGGAATTTCAGTGACTTCTCTAGAAGAATCTTACATACTGTATAGGTATACGTGGACTGGGAATGATCCTCAAAAGGACAAGACTACATGGAATGTGGATTGTCGTGGACGCCACACTTTTAAGTGTGCAACAGAAACCCTGAAGGAATCCATATAAAAAGTGGATATTGTAGGTGAAATACTGTATTCCGGGGGGGGGGGCTGACATGAGATGGATAACAGTCGCTACCCAAATGGAGAGAAACCACTAAACCGAGGGCGTCCAGTGACTCCAGGATGTTAGTTCATGCAGTGGCACAGTGATTAGAGACTGGTCTTGGAGTCTTGGAACACTTTCTTTACTCAATTCTTCTTTACTCAATTTTGGAGACAATCATGTGATTTGTTAACAGAAAAGACAAGCGCGTGGTAACGATACGATCACAGTCCACCCCTCACTGCTCCCGACAAACAGAACACGGCAACATTAACACGCAAAACCCGTTAAGGCCGAGGGAAGGCCACTACAATATAGTGCAGGGTTTTTTGTCCTTAAAGGGATTGTCTGAAGCAGGGATGCCCATAAGGAGAGGATCGTTTCTGGCCTGCTCGCTGCAGTAATTCATAAGGTCCACAGATGCCTTGGATACCTGCAGGATGAAAAAAAAGCAGTGAGTGCATGACAACGCATACAAACAAGCAAATGTTAGCAGTTAGCAGTTAGCAGCAAAGGTACCTTTATCCTCTCAATGCTCGCCTCTATTCTCAGCTGCTGCACCGTCCGCCTGGCATGGGCGATGTTATTGGAACTGGGAGCCTTCGAAGACATCGTGGGCAATCAACACTGTAAGAAACAACACACAGAAAGACTTTTATCAGCGTGGAACATACACAATACAAAGCATGCGGAAAAGACGATAAACCAGGACCGACGTTGTTTGCTTAAGGGCTTATTGACGCACATACAAGGGAAAGGACACTGTACCAATATGCTATACAGGACTTGCAGTATGGACTAAAGTATTGGGTCACCTGGCCATGACACGTACTGTACAGCAAGTAGAAATGGAAGATAACATTTTGCACGTATAAAGATTTTTTTGTCCATGCATCCTTCAACAAAGTCTGAGGTCAAAGATGTTCACCACCAAAGGTGTTTCTACCTGAAATGATGCTTTTAAATACGACCGACTTTCTACATCAGACCCTTCAGATTCTAATCCCAAGTTGGTAGGGAATATGGACTCGAATTGGAGATATGCTTCTTCAAATCAATACAATAATCTGCTCACACAGCAAACCAAAGAAGATTAGGACTCACCAAAAAGTCATTTTACTTGCTTCAGGTCTGATTTTCTTGTTTGGTTCGAAAATTATTTTACCTAGTACATATTATTTAAATGAAGCAAATTGGTCTACTGTAATTTCAGGTGTATATATTTCAACTTTAAACGGCAGTGCAGCTAATTTATGGCTAAATGATAATCTCATGACCTCTCCTTTACTTCACAACTACTGCTCACCGTTTAAATACTGTGCCACTCAATATAACAGTCTGACTCACAGTGTCATCATACAAAGATGGCTAAACTCATCACACAGTAACTTAACACTCAAATGGTATCCCTAAGAAATATACAAACAAGTACCAATAAAATCTATTTAAAAGATGTCCATCATGCCTTGTGTCTGATCAAATCACTCATTCTGCATTGATGTCAGCCTCCCTCTGGGATCCCTTAGAGGCACCGTTGAGAGGCACCGTTGCAGCACCTTTTTCTATGCCGATTGACCTCCATTGAAAAGCTTTTCTCAGATGCATTTCATTATGGGAATAATAAAATAATAAAAATATATTATTTCTTATATTTTGAACTCGTATTGATACATGTTTGTATATTTACTAGGTAAGCGTTTTGAGTGCTGTGTGATGAGTTTAGTGTTGTTTGTGAGATGATGACACAGTGAGTGATTAATAGTATTCAGTATGTGTGCCACAATATGCCATTTTATGACATGGGCATTTGTGGCTTATAGTTTGATGAAGTTTGTTCATTTTTTTCCACAAAATTGAAATGAATTTTGTTTGAATTTTTAAATTTAGTGGGTGTGGCTTAAACACCATAATTTACGGTAAGTAAGAAAGAAAATGTTGTTTGATTTCCGATAGAGATGGTCCACTATGGCACTTCAGGCCTCGGTGTCCCATGTATGGGCATCCCCAGCTGATCCCGATAACGAATATCAGTCAAAGTGTCTGAAGATATCGGAAAACTGACCTTTCTTAATCATCTTAAAATATCATGTTGTCATGTTCTCTTAGACCCAATCCATCTATGTCTCATCTCACCCCTGTAGAGAATGTATGAGTGCTGATATTGGACCAATATCACATCGGCTAATATTCAAGGCTGCAACAAGTTTGTATTGCATCGGGACACCCTTATAATTTTGGTATAAAATCCAACTTACACCAAAACTCAACTGACATTATCATGACATAGGGTTGAGGTCTGGTCTCTCATGTTCTTCCACACCAACCTCGTCTAACCACGTATTTTAGTCCCGAATGACAAGTAAGATTCCGAGACAATCAAGGAGCTGATAGCAAGCCGTTGTGCTTTAGGATGGAATGAACTGAATAAATGACCAGAAGATAAGGACCAAGATCCTGCCGGCTTGTGGACTGATGAACGTCACGCACAACAGGTGAATGTCATAAATCACACGGCTCATTGTGGAACAGAACAACACTGCCGGGCGAATGAACGTCAGCCACTCATCTTTCATACTTCCTCTTGCTTCAGTGTTCCCAGAAGTGACATCAGCTCGCTGGCTCTGCACCAAACACACACTGGCGGACACTTCATTCCGTATTAGCATAGGCAGGCATAATCATAATCATAAACATCCCATATAGAAGGTACTGTATAGCTACCTGTCTGGTACAACCCCCACCACCCCCATCGAAACTGAAGGCAAGGTCAAGATTCCAAAGCGATTGAATGGCGGATGTACGCCGGTTTAACTTGTGATTCCACTTGCTGCAAATCATTTACAGTCGTGATGGGAACAGGCCGGGGCATATCCCTCACGGGTCATGTGACAGCTCCATGCACTCCAGTTTCACTGTTCCTGCGCTTGCAGAGCTGACTTCCTGTCCATGACTTTTAGTTTCTCAACACATTAACGCACAGTATTTCCTCAAACCCATTCTGCAACACAGTTCCTTCTTGAGACACTCCCTCACTTACAGCAAAACTCTTCTCAGCAGGAGAAAGGAAACTTCAAGTACAAATCCTTCTCAGCCGTTTCTTGAGAAATTTTGCTCAATAGTTTATGTAAAAGGAGAAAAGTAAAGAGAGGAGAGAGGGTTGTCAAAACAAGAGACACATTGTTCCATCAGTATGTTGTTAGCCATTTGTCCAGACATAGTGTGCATAGTTTTGGAGTACACGAAAGCTGTATTTGCAATAAATGTACAAAAAAGGAAATAAGCAACACGTGTGACATGCACGCACTTAATTTGGTGCCAGGAATGCAACCTGCGACACAAGGAAACCAAGTTCCCTCTGAGGCTACGTTTACACTACAATTCAGATTTTTTTGCTCTTGTATCTGATGTTTTCATGTCAGTGTCTGATTTTTTCAAATGCGACTCAGGCCTTGTAGGGGCACAACTTCTCATTTCATAAGATCTTAGAAGCTTAAAACATGACAAGGTTTCTCGTTCAGGAAAAAAAAAATACTAGTGGGCACTAGGCCTGCTTTAATAGTCAATTAATTAGCCACACAATAAATGACCCGTTGCCGGGTTTAAGAAACGGCAATGTGCATACTTGTCTGTTTTCCTTTCACTCTGGTGTGTTTGTTCCACAGAACAACGGCATGAACAGAGTGAGTCTTTTTGTCAGTCTCTTGGTGGATGGAGGCAGAGCATACCGGAAAAGTGTAACGCAGTAAAAAATGTCTGTGCAATACAACACAAGAAAACCAGTTAATATGAGCTAGCTAACAATGCTGTCATTGGGATACACCTATTTTGTAGCCGTCTAAAACCTCTAACAACATGCATGGCCACTGATGATAACATGCAATAGTTGCACATTCTTGCCCTATTTGGATGATTGATAACACTAGCAAAATGTTTTCTCTACGCATTGATACTTATGCTAGTTCTGTCAACAACAACTTATGATGTCTGCTCTCATTGGGTGGCTGTGTCTTCCAACACGAGACATGGGCTTTTCATGGGCTCTTCGGTCTGTGAATGACGCTGAGACGAATGGTCAGCAAAGCGTCGTGTTAGCTAGTTAGCATCAATGTGCCGAGGAAAGAAGGCATCAACTTCATTTATTGGTTCATTTTCTGCATCAGGTGAGCTAGAGCCTATCCCAGCTGACTTGGGGGTGTAAGGAGTGGTACAACCTTGAGTACAGTGGAGTGGAGTGGAGTACACAGAGTTTCTGAGTGGGCCAAATAATGCATAACTAATAATAAAAATAAAATAAAATAATGCAGAACCTGGAAAAGGCATCAACCATGTCCCGACGACTGAGGCAGACATGCCGAACACACATCCAGTTCTGCAGGTACCCAAATCGCCCAAAGGAAAGCGACACGTTTCTTCCCTGTTGTCAACAGCCTGTTTGTCCCACAGGATGTGGCCCCTCCACATGAGCCTCTGATGCTGATGACTCCATAGTTGTTCCAGCATAAAAAGAATGAGATGAAAATAAAGGCAAAGCGGAGAAAAAAAAACAGGAAGGGAAGGAAATTCTCTGTGTACTGACTGATTAAAGCGTTGTATTTGTAGAAAGACCCCTGAGATTAGGATGGTTAGACAGGGGTGGGACAAGGGTGTGACATGGGGGCATCTAGTGTGCAAGTGTGCATAGCAAAGTGAACAGTCATCACAAGTAAATGCACCACGCTTAGTCATACAGGCGAGGCGGTGGAGGTGAGCAGGGTACTGTAATCCCTTTCAGCTACACAAGATGAGTGAAGGAGTCGGTCTTGTCATGCAACCTTTTTAAGAATTAATGACTTGTTTTATGTTCAATTTCTACAACATTACCAGGAACTGGCCTTTCATCTGCCATCTGCAGCCTTGGCATGCAGCCTTGGCATGCAGCCTTGGCATGCACTTGACAGCCTGCAAATACTGTCTTCATCCTTTGACAATGGCGTTGGTGTGGATTTATTATTTTTGACCCTTTGCAGGAACATTTTTTTGATTTTAGAAATATTTGAACATTTTCCACACAAAAGACATCACTGTTGAAACACTGCAATATGCATGCCAGGCCACTAGTTGGCGATGGTATTTTGTAACGTATATGAATGAAGACAATAATGGGCCCAGGTGTAGTAGATGTACATTTTGTTGGGGAAGTGCTACAATCACAAGCACCATAACCGCTATAACCGTAAATACTCTAATCAGAGCTGCAATGTTTAACTAAGCAGAAAGAGGACAGGGAATTAGTTGTTAGTTCCTCATATATATTATATTATCATTATGTATATATATATATATATATATATATATATATACACATGTATATATATATATGTACTCATTATATTGGCACTTCGGTTCATGTCTACGCTGTTTTTGTTGCTGAAAATTTGACACCAGAAATTTGCTGCACTTTGCGTCCATTCACCGTTTAGCGTACAATATGAGGGGCGTCTTGTGTTACAATATGTGACCGCAAATGTGTTCTTCTATTTGTGTATTTTTAGCTGTATGTTCTCCTCGTGCATGCGTGGGTTTTCTCCGGGTACTCCAGTTTCCTCCCACATTCCAAAAACATGCTAGGTTAATTGGCCACTCCAAATTGCTGGGGTAGGCTTCAGCACCCCCGCAACACTCCTGAGGATAAGCAATAGAAAATGCATGAATGTATGAATGAATGAATGCATGAATGCATGAATGTATGAATGCATGAATGCATGAATGCATGAATGCATGAATGAATGAATGAATGAATGGATACATCAGGAAGATGTTCACAGCCACGGCTGTTAATGACATGGCCTTTATCCATGTTCATTTCAAAACCACTTGGGTCAAAGTGCTTTCCAAGCAGTACAGAACGATAAAAACCAAATTCAAGCTTCTAGTGAATAAGTTGATCACCTTTCATTTGATTTCCCGGCAAATAGTCAAATCATTCCGCCCACAGTGTGTGCTGACCATAGAAAAAGGAAGTATTCTTAATCATTGGGGGGGGGGGGGGGGGGGGGGGGGGGGCTGGTGAATGTCCTTTGTGATACACGGCCTTGCGCAAGATGAGGGAAACAATGGGATCAGGAGGCGTTGAACATAACCTAAGTAACTTGAGACAACATGAAAATAGTTTTCTTCTCCCTGGCGCCAAAAGATGGAGGAGGATGTGAAAGTGCGGGAAGACCTGTCTTAAATCTCCCCAGGCACGTCACCTCAGTCTAAGTGTGCCGCCCTTCAGATGTGATGCCAGCTGCTGCAACTGAATGGGAGGGCAGCGAGAGACCAATATGTGCATGAACAAGCCCTGCAGAAAAGGAAAAAACTCTAAGGATCAGAAATAGACCACCTCTTGCAGCCCACCCTATCACAACACACACACACAGAAGTCAAGACCACCAGAGCAGCACTGCCACACCGCCATGCTGTACCTAACACACACTCACACACACACACACACATGCCATTCATTAGGTGCTGGTTCAAAGAGCTAAGAACAGGGAAGCCTTATGACTCCATGACTCCAAAGAAAACTCTTAAATTTGCTGCTGACGAATACAAACAACATCCACTACAGTAAAAGAAGAGTCAGACCCGTCTCGTGTACAGTCTGTGTGGTCCTGCTAAGGGAAGAAAAAGAGACTTTACAAACTGGGCTGTTTTTTGCCATAAAGAAGCACGGCTGGAATCAGACTGTGAAGGCTCCAGTACTGCTTGATGCCTTCACTTCAGACCTGACCCACACAAGACACACACAAGGTGGGAAACCTTCAATTACTCACTTCAAATAAACAAGTGAGACATGTTGAATCAGCCGCTTTGTGCATTGTGAGGCTGGGAGGGTTCAAACACAGGGGCAATTAACCTTGAATCAGGTGGAAGACGTACAATACAAATGATGCCGATTCCGATAGGCTGGGTGGGTGTTTACACCGTGTTGGGTTTCACTCCATTAATATAAGCCAGCGTTTAACACTGGCTGCTAACGACACGCAGGTTAAAAAGAGCTCCTTCGTCGAAACGCATTCTCAACACACTTCCGGTTTTCAAAATAAGAGTCCTGTTTGCCACATCTTGTCTAATTGTGTAGTTCATTCATTCGTTCATTCATTCATTCATTTTCTACCGCTTGTCCTCGCAATGGTCGCGGGATGCTGGAGTCTATCCCAGCTGTCTTGGGGCGAGAGGCAGTGTACACCCTAGACTGGTGGCCAGCCAATCACAGGGCACATATAGACAAACAACCATTCACACTCACATTCATACCTATGGACAATTTGGAGTGGCCAATTAACCTAGCATGTTTTTGGAATGTGGGAGGAAACCGGAGTACCCGGAGAAAAGCCACATGCAAACTCCACACAGAGATGCCCGAGGGTGTGGCCTGCACGCTAACCACTCGACCGCTGTGTAGTTAATTGTGTAGTTGTGTGCCATAAAAATGTCTTACATTAATAACATAATTGGAATGACTTCCGCACTCACAAGCACAGGCAAATGGGCAGTTCTCCACCATTTGGAAGCACTGGGATAACTTTCAATATGTGCTCTATGACTGATCAGGACAAAGTGGAGTCCAACAAAGTGTTGGCGACTTTAAAATAAACCAAAAAACATTGTGACAGTCTTTGTGGCATTTACATACATACTTGAGTAACAGGACAGGCAATGGGTCTGATTACTGATTTGGGATTTTAAGTAATCACGGTTAACAGGGGGACACAGATCTGATTATTGACGGGTGGTGCGGTTATGGATCTCTACATGCAGGGCTCTGCTACCCATGCGGGGCTCTGCTACAAAGTCAGCTATGTGATAGGCTCCAGCTCAGCAGCGACCGTGGACGGATAAGCAGTAGAAAATGCATGAATGAAAAAGAATACAGTAGATGACGACAAAAGGCACTCCAGGTATTGTCAGCACATTGAATGTTACATATGTTGTCTTTGTTCACTCATTTGTCAAAATGACATGCTGTCACGCTCTGGTATGTTGTGGTCACAGCGTGGACGTAGTTGCTGCAGCTCAGCTCCGCATTTGCATGAGCAGACGTCATCAGGGTTTACTTCACCCAACAACAAGTTCACTTAATATAGCTTAGATGTTTTGCATGAATTATATGTTCTGTAAGTATTTAGCACAATACGCAAAGACTATATCAAGCAGGATGTCCCAACTATTTCCAGTGGGGGCCACATAATAAAAAAAATGAGCAACACTTGTGTTTTTTAAAACAAAACAAAACATGTACATATGATAAGAATTTGCATATGATAAGAAAAATGCATCACAGCTTTGTGATATAGGCCAAAACACCAACTTTTTTAATCATCCTAATATTATTACACTCCGGTTTCCTCCCACATTCCAAAAACATGCTAGGTTAATTGGCCACTCCAAATTGTCCATAGGTATGAATGTGAGTGTGAATGGTTGTTTGTCTATATGTGCCCTGTGATTGGCTGGCCACCAGTCCAGGGTGTACCCTGCCTCTCACCCCAAGACAGCTGGGATAGGCTCCAGCACCCCCGCGACCCTCGTGAGGAAAAAGCGGTAGAAAATGAATGAATGAATAATATTATTACTTTATTTTGCATAATTTAATTTGTGTGACTTTTTTCTCATCGGAATAAATTCCATTCATTTTGAACTTAATCCTACTAAAATTGTTCAATTTTTCCTCATATTATGTCGTTCCTCTTGTAAAGTTACACGCTTTTTTGGTCTCGTTCTCTCATATTATGCATGCATGGGTGCTAAGAAGTCAAAACGGACCAACCTGTCAATGAAGCCTCGCCGCAGGTCCTCACCAGGTTTCTACTTTATGACAGTCCTCTGCACATCTGATAGCACTTAACATCGATGTGAGATGGAGCAGCAGGCAGTCAATTAAGTAGACTATAATTCAGCCAGTAACAGAGACAGTAACAGCTCCAGCCGCCAAATACTTTTTACTATGAGGACTTCAAAGCGAGTTCATGCTCATGTCTCTTAGCGGCTGACACAAATCTGCTGTGTCCAATTTAAATGCAGTTTGATGCATATCATGCACAATTATTTTCTTGTTAAATACTCATTAGAGTTGACATTTTAACACGTGTAACATGACTGATAATGCACGGCTAACTTTATTTTAGCAACAAGTGAAGACGAAAGCCGATACTTGCAGTCTAGACAGACGTCTGCAGCTTTGAACAACAGGAGAGTTCAAAGACCTGGACTCCAGCCACACACCAGTATACTGGTTGCTGCTTCTGGTGTACCCGTGTACACACACACACACACACACACACACACACATCCTCCTCTCATGTGCACCCCTCCCAATGCAAGCAAGAGTTTCCCAGTCTGAAGGCCAAGCTAACAGTAGCCTTCTCATGCTCCTTGTCGCCAGTCAGCACTTTTCCAGCTGAGTGAGAAACCGTCGCCTGCTCCGCCTTCGACCTGACCCCGCACTGCACGGCGCTTCTCTGCAACCCTCCCCCGTTTCATAAACACTGACTTGTTCTTGCTCGGGCACCCTGTTTATCAAACGCAGTAATACTCAGTCATCAGTCCTGCTGGGATCGTGTTTATGAGCCAGAGGGGTTGTGGGACTTTTGCTGAGTTTCTGTGAGAGACAAAGGGTGAGGCAGGAACTAAATTGTGTGGACAAGCACTTGTTCGTGTTGTGAGAACCACCAGTGACATCATTACTTTCCCACCAGCAAAAAAAGAAGAGTTGCTATTTATTGCTGGCAGTTGGTTTATCTGATATTAGGAAGTTGTGTGTGAGCTTCTAATGTCAAACCTTTGCATGTCTTATCATACGTGGAACTGGAACTGAACAAATCTAAAATACAATAAAATCCTTCATTTAGCGTGGTTAAATGGTTGCAGACCCAACTGTGATAAGTGAATTACTGTGACGTTTATTATTAATAAATGTAATGTTTTCATAGTTCGAGCATAGAAAACCTGTTTATGACTTTCTTTACACTATTATTCCTCGTGTACGCCACTTTGTTCGTGCAGGCCAAGAGATCAGCAGAAACACCAGAGACGGCCGACGCTTTAAACATAGTATGTTATCAAGCTAACTAGTTAGCCCCCAATTCAAACAAAGCGGGGAGGGACCAAGCCAAAAGCCATTGTCGCATATCTTCTGGAAGACTGTTCCAGATTTTGGTAGCATAGAACTGAAGCGCAGCCTCACCCTGTTTAGGAGAACTCATCATTGTAACATTACTGACATCTAGTGACCATAATACTACACATAACTTGTCTTTCAATCATACGTCATAGTCAACACTAAACAATAATATTTTTTTTTTGCAAAATTGCCGTAGAGGCTGCACGGCAGTAAAAAGTGCTTAGCGCACAGGCCCATAGCAAGAAGACCCGAGTTCGATTCCATCTCGGCCATCTCTGTGTGGAGTTTGCATGTTCTCCCCGTGCATGCGTGGGTTTTCTCCGGGTACTCCGGTTTCCTCCCACATTCCAAAAACATGCTAGGTTAATTGGCCACTCCAAATTGTCCATAGGTATGAATGTGAGTGTGAATGGTTGTTTGTCTATATGTGCCCTGGGATTGGCTGGCCACCAGTCCAGGGTGTACCCCGCCTCTCGCCCGAAGACAGCTGGGATAGGCTCCAGCACCCCCGCGAAGTCAGAGCCCAACTGTGTTTATGACATATTTTCACCACAAAACGTCCATATTAGCAGCGTCATTGTAGACCCCCAGCTCTAATGCCCGTCTATGATGTCATCAGGGGTTGGTTATGTAGTTTGTTGCTAACTAACACAGTTCCGCTAGTCTGCTCTTCTTATTGATCACAGCTGCAGAATGATGCACAATGGAGGCTTTATCCCTTTCATTCATCTTTAATATGTATTTAGATGCATTTTGAAATCTGGGGAAAATAATTAGCATAATAGTGAGCACACATTTTGCAGAACAGCTTGACACTAACCAAGGTTCCAATGTACGGTTCAACATTTGACAGTCTGGATAAAATTGAAGGTTGACCAGCATCCCAGAACAGAAAATAATGTCCGTTAGAGGTTTTGCCCCGGAGTGGATTATTGAAGTGTTTATCAGCTGAGGGTCAGCTGAAGGAAGCAGAAAACTAGATGGTGATGTGGTTTGGGGGAAGGAGAGCTATGATGAGAGCCAGAGCTGCAGCACCACCCCACCAGAGAAGGTATGGCTGCAGAGATAAGTGAAGCAGACAGAACCCCACCCAGGCTGCATATTCATGTGGAACAAAGGGAATGCTCTCACTCCAGTCTGCAAGAATGCTTACGGGTGATCAGCTGAGAGCTGAAGGAGGGATTTCTCAGAAAAGGGAGGGTACTGTAAAGGTTAACGTGAAGTAGGTTAAACATGTGCCAAGGCAAAGAACACCACTGTGTTATTCCTACATTGCCATGAAGAATTTCCAGTTCAACTTGAAATCGGACAGTGGGCTTTTAGACAGGGGCGAGACACTACAGTCTTGTACATTCTGCTTGTGGCGCAACAAAATAATGAAATGCAACAAGTGCAGCAGTCATGCATGAAGTGTCTAGACAGAAGACTAGATGAGTCTCATTTCTAAATCCTGCATTCATGCGCAATTTCTTGAGGCTCATTCCTGTCCAAATGTACCATGAACCAAGTTGAGTCTCACCAGGACTACTGAAATTCTGCTGTTGCGCAAACAGAACAGGTTTTGAAAAAGTCAAAGCAAGACGACTGCTCACTTCCAGAAGCAAAGCGGCATGTCAAATTAGATAAGCCAAGCACATCCGTGTGATAGCTCCAGCACGGGAACTAATCAGTGTCCTCAAACATGCTGATGTTTAGAACAGGATTAGGAACAGGACTGACTGCACATGCAGTGGAACAAGACTGACAAGGAGCAGCATGTGTGTCAGGGACTGCCTGACATCATGACAGATAACTGTGATAACACAGGGCGCGGGAAGCATCCTGGCATGTAAGGGTTAAACGGAGGCTACTACCATTCACACACGGTCAAATCTGGACATGCTAAAATTACAATGCACGCTCGCTACAATACACAAACTCATCTACCGAGCTCAGATGGCTAAGTTTGGAGTTTGCAGCAGGGAGAACAGATGGTCGGGTTTGCAGCCGTTTTAGGGGTGCATCTTCTTGTGGCCGCGTCCACAAAACAAATTGCAAATAGACATTTTGGAAAAATTATGACAGGATACTGGCATGCTCATTGCTCATTTGCTGGGAACCTTCTCAATAAATCTCAGGAATAAATCATTTTTGCAGGTTTGTCTCATTGCATAATGTCACAATGTGCACCATTACATTTAATTTTATTCATTTTTACCTTCATTAGAGCCCTCTACACATCAAATGACACCCCTATAGTCACCTTTACACTCCCATTATTCTTGTCACTGCAAGGACATAAGAGACAGCAATGGCGTTATGCTAGCGAGCTAACTAGTTAGCCTACAGTTTATTTAGTCTGAACTTAACATAGGGCTTCAAACGGAGTGGTGAAGAAAGACAAATGAAGAAGTCAAAAATTTACCACTTCCACATGGAATGGGAGGAGAACTTTTTTTCACACCAACTACATGTAGTGTGATGTAATGCCATGTCTCAGCAATGAAACGGTGATCATTTATTAACAATTTTTGGATAAAAATAGAGTGATGGAGCAATGTTTGAAGCACAATGTAGCAGCAGACAATGTAAACCAACATTTCGTAGGCGTTCAAAAGACTTCCAATACAAAGAGTCATGGAAAATACTACTAGACCACCCTTCTTTCTTCAGTTTCTTGTTCATTTTAAGGCCGGAGGCAACTAAAGGTACCTTTTTTTGGACAAATATAATGATAACAACAAAAATACTTGTTTATTTTTTGGCAGTACGGTGCCATAGTTATTGATGTGATGAACTTAAGTGATTTTGGTTGTTATCAAGAAAACCCCCTGAAATGGATAAATATAGGCTCTAAAAGTCCTCATTATATCTGCGGAAACAAATGTACTTTTAGTTTAGAGAGTTGTTACAGTCGCTTGCCGTGACAAACAACCACGAATGCAAATTACTGCCACCTGCAGGACCGGGGTGGGAAAGTATGGCTTGGCAAAGTATATACAGTAGCATCACATGTTTTGGCATGCTAGCAAATACATTTTCATGTAGACTATTTGCATCTATTCGACCCTGAAGTGGGTGAAAAATCTCCCCCGACTTGCAGCTATGGCCTGCCTTACTGTAGTTGGCCTTACACAATCAGTGATCCGGGTATTAAAATATAGCTCCTGAACTGCTGAGTGGGACATTACAAGCTAACAGCGTCAGGAATGCCATTTGGCTATTGTTGAATTTGCAAATGATCGGTTGTGTAATCCTAAAAAAAAAGTGGGCTCAGTCTGGTTTAAGAGGGAATGTGGTGGCGAGTGACGCTACGTGTACAGCGCTGGGCCAGGTTATTTAGGCAACATTTCAAAGTGTTACAAGCAACTTCCAAATCATGTGTTTGATATAAAACTATGACCTTGTGTCAGTGTCTGTAGTGTGTGCTATCACACTGTTTGTACACAAGCCAGACAAGACAAACAGGGAGAGACGGAGTGAGAGAGACATGGTGATGAGAATCATCAGAGATGTTATTCCTTGCATTCCTTGCATAGGAGGGGCCAACACTTAAGCGTTTGTTGATGCTCAATAAGTATTAGACACTTCTTCTAGCGCACGATATACCAGGCGTCTAAGAAAAGGCGCCGAGGCGATACCTCTATGATACCATTAGCAGTTCCAGCGTGTTCTAAAAATAGCCAACAGGTCGCTTATGTTGTTGCTGGCTACTGTGCAGCTGGTTTCAGCCTTAAAATGTCAGCAGCTAGCCACTGGGGCGGGTGCCAGCTGGGTATCATCCAAATGATCAAGGTCCCTGCGCTTTCCAGCGAGGTGCCTCGGAGCCTCTGGTTCACCAGAAATGGGTCAATATCAAACTTGGAGCAACCCAAAACAAACACAGGCCTGCGGCAGATAATGTCCTTCCGACGTCACTGCAGACGCACAGTGACATGCAGCAGACAAAAGGCAACCAAGGCGGAGAAAGGTGACGGGCGGCATCTCTGCTCTGCCCTCACTAAACAAATAGTATTGTTGTCAAAAAGTGCACAAAGGGCAGCTGGGCGCAAATTGAGTGGAGGTTGCTGGAAATGGATGCAGGACAGCACTGAATGGTGAGGCGCTGTAAAAGGCTGCCACTGGGGCGAGATAAGAGTTCATACCTACGTGTGTGTGTGTGTGTGTGTGTGAGAGAGAGAGAGAGAGAGCGGCCTGCAAGTCGTGCAGCTGTGTGCATGTTGCATTTGGGCACAAGCCAAGATTCTGCAGCCGGCGACAGGAGCACCATAAAACTTAAAGCTATTGTGCGTCTTTTGCCTTTTCGCCTCGACACCCCCCCGCCTCTGAAAGCTACTATTCATGACGAGGACAGAGGGACACTACACAATGGATCTCATTTCTGCCCTGCCTGTGTGGAACAATAAACAAACGATTTCAGTCTTTCCAGCCTCTGTACGTTACAAGCACTGTATGCCAGCCAAGGTGGAGCACAGGAGGCCAAAGGTCGGCGTTGTTGCTAGTCGCCCATCAAACTGTCTCTCTTCCCAGTTGGATATGAAATAGGGAGGGAGAAGCGGTTGCATGCGTAGATGGAATAATTGACAATAGCCTTGGACGTCACACAGCTCATTAGACAACAAAGGAAAGGTAATAAAGGGCGGTCTGTTTTTTCAAGTAATGAGAAAACATGATTGGTCACACAGGCTGATATAACTGATGCTTAAAGTGTTTGCATCTGGTAAAAGGATTACATGTATGTGTTTGAGATAGGGAGTATAGCTGCATGTGGATTGGATACAGCAGCTATTCAAGTGTAGGTGTATAATCATCAATTATTGATGAATTATTTGGATTTAATTGCTGATTAATTGCAAAAAAAAGGCGTTGTTGCTTCCTTGTCATGCATTCCATCCACTGTTGGATTCATGCATTCCTGATCATCATTTTCAAGAACAAGTAACCTGAAGGGATGTTTAATTCTTTCAACAATAGTGGTACAAAAACATTATCCCTTAAGTAAAAAACAATAATAATTTTGTTAGGTCGGTCGTCAATTATTGATTATTATTACAAGATGGAGATTTGATGATGTCGATGATTTGAAGTTTGACTTAAAGGGGACCTATGATGCTTTTTCCACTTTTCTGACCCTTAAATGAAGTTTGAGTATTGTATTCTGGTGCTAACAGAGGGCTACCTCGAACCTGATCACCATGCCCAGCACCATGCCACTTCACTGGGCAGACGGTGCCCATTTTTACTGCCCATGAGAACATCACCAATATTATAGTTTATAGTAAATAGTTTCATTTGCACTGCATGTCATTATTACCAGCTCCCTGTGATCTGCAAATAAAGCATGACAAACTGCTGTTTTGTGGAGACATGAACCTGGAAGGTAACTTTACAACTTATATCTCAAGTTGCACGCGAAATTGGTCAGTGTTTTGCCGCCTCATTAAACCACAGGATATTTGAAAAAGTGCCCAACCTGTCATGGTGAAATTTATTTCCCTACAAACTGCAGACCTTTGCCCTAACAGATCAGAGTTCACCGGCTTGGCCGGGATAGTGTGGATTTCCTTTTTATTACTCATGTGTGATTTCTGCACTTTGATAAGGGAGGCTGCAAATACAGAGATGGAGGTAGAGAGGACATCAGATACTTGAAACTCTAAACTCCTTCCACTGTGGGAGCTGGCTTTGTAAGTCATAAACTATGTCCAAGACACAGCAGGACTAATTTGGACAATAGTGCACACTTCAAGTGAGCTCAACAGTTTGTCAGTTGTCCCATCAACTCAGGATGCTGGAGAAGAAGCCGCTTTACTCCCACGCAGCAGAAAGAGAGCAGCGATAACTGCAACTCTCGCTGAGTCTTTATCTCAGTGTAGTTAAGTGCAAATTATCTTCAAGCAGGAAGAGACATTTCTGAAGCAGGACAAGAATGACATGCACGTGCTTTGCAGACGGGCCACTGCATGTGACCAGTGGCTAACGTTCTAATCTGCCAAGATACAGGGGAACAAATGCACCAGTCATTCTGATAGATGCACTCTGTTAAAGGTTACTATCTACAGTCACAAATCCCAAATTGATTAACACAATCTAGGAGTTTTCTTCACTCAACACGGATTTACAGCACGCTAGTT
The DNA here is from genome assembly GCF_037039965.1 of Doryrhamphus excisus. Taxonomy (NCBI): domain Eukaryota; kingdom Metazoa; phylum Chordata; class Actinopteri; order Syngnathiformes; family Syngnathidae; genus Doryrhamphus; species Doryrhamphus excisus. Next base: position 21,609,231 of record NC_136362.1, read on the forward strand.
TCAAGAAGCAGGTAATGGACTTTATGATGATGACAATTTATGACGGAGGTGAATGCCTCAGTCAGACTGAAGGCCAAGAGATGAAGAACTAATGAGATGGTACAAATCAGCGGCAAAAAAACGGATGATGATGTTTCATTTTCTTTCATGTGACAGTCAGCAACAGAAATCAAAGCAATTACATTAAAAGTCACTTAGAGTTTGGAAAAACAACAATAAAACATTCATTCACATTCCGAAAAAAAAATAGTGTAAAGAAAATGAGAACTTGTGACACTGATTGGAACGTTGCTACAGGAAGCACGAGGCCGACGTAACGCGAGCCAAACTTTTACACTGGTTTCAAGTCTGATGCATCAAGAGTGGGGTCAGACAGCCGCTCAGACAAATAACGCTATTAATCAGGGGGTGGGGGGTGGGGGATCACATTAACGGTGCCTCCTCCCTCTCCATCTAACACTTTCAAAGACATGTCCGACACAGGAAAGACACTCTGTGGGTCACACTGAGGCCACTTCCTTTGCAGCCCACCATTGAAAAAGTTATGTCGCCGCCTCCTCATCCTCCCTTCACTTCCTTTCTCCTCACGCACTATGACCATTTCTCATGCTTGCATTCACTATTTATTTATTTATGTATTTATTTCTGCACACTGCATTCACGTTGTGCACACACGTGATCAATGCTGCCCATGTCAATGGGAATGAAATGCCAGCAAATGAGGATGGTGACATCACCGCATGGAATAATACACACGTGAAACATATCTGCTTTAGCATTTTCAAGTGGTGCCAAAGTTGTCGTGTTTAAAAGTATAAGCATCTATGTATATGTTGTGTCAGTATGATGTATTGGTGTTGCAGAGCCTGCAGCTGATTGCCCTTCACAAAAGACAAACGCTATCAGATAAGGGGAGGAGGCCCAAGAAGAGGGAACATTGCCTTTTTGTTCAGAGTTCAAGAGGTAACCTGCACAAGGAGTCACTGTAGAGGCACAGTTCCTTGTAAAATGCAGGGGGGGTAGGGGGAGCTTGTTCCACAGTGCACCAAATAAGAATAAATGACTTTAAATGAGAGTGGTAGAAAGATGTGGAGGATGAGACTGTGACTGTGACTGTGCATGGCTTGGACACCTGTTCCTGCTAACACTTGGGACAAAGACATATAGTTTTGCACGGGACAAAAACGCTTGGGGCCCACGGATGTGCAAACAGACGCCCATTGCTGCATCTTTGGATACTACAGGTGCCCGATACAAGGCCACAGTCTAAAAGGCAAGCACACACTCTGGCCTCAGTCTGGGGGTGCCAGCTTCATTCTCATAAAAGTGCATCAAAATGTCACCCTTCACTAAAATAACTGCATCATGTACTCAGGATTTTGTGGAAGTCACAGCCTTCCCTTTTTTATACCTGTCTGACAGGAAGCTGGGTTGTAATGGACTCTCCAAGCCTAACAGGATATGACCATATTTAGGCAGGTACATCATTGTGTGTCCCAATCAGAGGAAATGTACAGTAAAATAAGCTGCGGGAGGCGTGCCTTCCTGTGAGTGGGTGTACTTCAAACAACTGTCAGGAATGACTGCTATTTGCACATTACTATATCATTTGACACCAGCCATAAGATACTTTGATGTGTTATCATATTGAAATGAACTTTTTGAAATTAAATCTCAATATTTGAAAGCATCAGAGTGTGTATTTTACCTATGTACAGGAAACAGGTAGTCCAAAGATTGGACTTGTGCTGCTTGGTTACTATTGTGCCCTCCCAGTAAATAATACAGATAGCAACGTGATCTGCAGGTCCACACACACGCAATCCACCGACCAGGATGAAAAAACCAAAAACTGACTCATGCCTGCAAAACATACCTCTGCAAGAAAGGCCTGTTTGCTGTCCCAGTCTCATTTAAACAATGGACGGAAAATACAATGGGCGCCATTAGTAAAAGCTTACAGAGAGGTGGGCCCACCTGGCAATGCCACAGACACAGATGGCGTTATTTGTCCTGCGTGAGAAAGGCTGTGCTGGGAGACCAAACGGCAGATCGTTGGTCTAAATGGCTCAGAGGGAAAAGCAGTCAGACACCACCACCTTGTGGCCTACAGAAATTACTGCACATTTGTACTGCATTAGGTGGACGCCTACTCAATGCCTCATTCATTCATTCATTCATTTTCTACCGCGTATCGTCACGAGGGTCGCGGGGGTGCAGGAGCCTATCCCAGCTGTCTGCAGGCGAGAGGCGGGGTCAATGCCTGATTTAATAACCATTATTTTTATTTTGTTAAGTTGTCTTGATTTACAACATATTTTTGATTTTCTTCATATATAATTTTATTCTATATATTTTTTATAAATACATACATTTATGCCATTCTTCCTCTTAACATTTTATTGAATGAAAAACTTTTCGTACAGTGCTTAACAAATGGTAGGTTTGACAAATCAATATCACTAAATCACATTTTATGCAGATGAGTACAAGTAAATAACTATAATTTCAAAACTTAAATAAAAAAATATGTTTTTTTTCTGTTTATTTGTACAACACTACTTTTGAAATTTTATGGGCAAAAATGCCCATCACTCAGAATGGTCCTTTATTGATCATGTGACTTATACAGAAGTAGGGCTGGACAGGACAGGATGATTGGGCGATGGAGGGGGAAGGAAGGGGAATGACAAGAGGAGGGGGGGGGGGGGGGGGATATAATTCCAAACTAAACTCCTATAAAGGAGCACAGTGTGGGACTGTTAAAAAAAAAAAACCTTAGCATACACTTGGACAAGTAAGCATACAGTAAAGTCATGTTGTATCGATATCGGTTATATAGAAGTACTGCTTATTACGATACTATTTTCATTTCCCGGCAAATTTCTAGTCTTTTATGATATAATTAGTTCCGTTAGTACGATACCCGGTTATTATGATAGTCCGGTTACTACGATGCCCTTTTCATCTCCCGCCAGCCAATTTGGTCTGCTTATATCGATACAAAAGCAGCTTAAATCAATCTTTGCTTAAGGATTTCAATACCAAAAAAGAACACTGCGAACGGCTGCTTCCAGTCAACTTTATTTTTCACACTTCCACCACCAGAGCGCAGCACACACACCGATTCCCGCACTTCCTGGTTCACAGGTCATGCTCAACCCGCCCCACATAGCTGGCCAAACACATGCCTGCAACAGAAGAACCAACTGACATAGCATACACACCTATTCCAACGAAGACACAAGCGTACAAATACATGTATTTAATTGTGTTGTATTCAGATATCTTTTTATCGCTTGCAATAATCACTGTTTTTCATATGTACATGCTGGCGTTCGTGGTTTCTCTCGTGTGTATAGATTCTATACACACAAGAGAAACCACGAACGCAGTTGGTTCTTCTGTTGCAGGCATGTGTTTGGTCAGCTATGTGGGGCGGGTTGAGCATGACCTGTGAACCAGGAAGTGCGGATCGGTGTGTATGCTGCGCTCTGGTGGTGGAAGTGTGAAAAATAAAGTTGACTGGAAGCAGCCGTTCGCCGTGTTCTTTTTTGGTATTGAAATCCTTAAGCAAAGATTGATTTAAGCTGCTCGACATTGTTCTATACTATAGAACGATGTCGAGTGCATTATTGCCCACTTTTAATGCTGTTCGGCGCAGGATCGGATATATCGACAGTCCGGTTATATCGATATTTTTTCCGACTCCCGACAATATCGATATAACGAGACTTTACTGTATTTCTATACAACACGAAGACTAGCGCCACAGGGGTAAAGGGAAGGTTTTCAAAAGTCAAAGCTGATATGTGTGAATACCATGTTTTGGATAAAACACAAAGATAAGAGGTCTGCTTTCATGGACGACTAAGGAAATTACAAATATTTACATTTGGGAGGCTGATATCAGATGATTTTAAATATTTACACAATTAATTTTTGCAGCTCTAAAATGTATTAATACTATTAATACACCCATATAAGACAACCTTACACTGGGTGGTGATCTAATATGTACATGTTTTCAGCACAAGCGTGTGTGCTTATGCTTACAAAGATAAAATACATGCATTTTGGGGGGTTATTTACAATAAAAATACATTTGTTTGGTTGGCAGGATGAGACCAGTTGAGCCACTAACTCGTTGAAACAGCCATACAATTTCCTCGAAGTTGCTTTAAGACATCATAAATGAACAATCAATCGCACACAGTTAATTAACTTTTCCATCCCTAATTAATGAACTAAATAAAAAAAATGTGTACTAAGTTTTAACTGAGTTTTGTTATTGCTATTTGCTAATGACAAATAGTTCAAACCAAGCCAAATTGCTGCGAGACACTTACTTCCTTGTTCCTACCAAAAGCTGCAGGGTAGCTGTCAAAAGTCCTACGCTCTTGTGACATGACCGCTTGAACGGAAGCAGAGCGTCAAACCACGCAGCAGGAATGTACATATCCTCCAGCTGATGACTTGAATACCCGCCGTGAAGATACTTTGAAGACCTCAGATAAAATCACAACTTTGGGCATAAAAACATCTCTAACCATCTGATTTGGCTTGCTTAAAGAATGTTAATACGAGATGAAGTGAGGCGTTCAAGTGCAGTCAAGTTGTTTGTGCCACCTCCAGTCTGTCTGATGGAGAGCAGCCATGTGAGCAGCAGAGTGGCCGTCTGATCGTGACAGTAAGGCCACAAATAGACTTGCTGTTGTCTCTAGTGATCTATAAATAACCTTCATCACTCTTTTGCTTTCTTCTAAATCATTTACCCATTAGTGTCCTATCTGTCCGGAAACACACAAACACACACACACACTAATGCACACAGATGGGCTGGACAATGTTTCAATGCTCTGATCCTCTAAGGGGCCATCCATAATTTTCAACATTTTCACGAGCGTACAAACCGTACGAGGGGGGGAGGGGGTTAAGACATCAACGTACGCTTTTTTGAAAACCAGAAAATGTCGATGTCTGTATGTTCGAACCGCGGGACGCAGTCAAATTTTAGCGCGAATAGACTGGTCCCCTGTCGTCGTATGCTAGCGCGAGAGCGTACCAGTCCACGCGATACTTCACGTAGCTCTGCGTGCTTCGCATTCCAACACAGCAATCAGACAATGGCCGACCCCGGTGATTTCGATTACCTATTTTCGTTCATCAAAAAGAGAATTACTGCCATTCATTGCTCACCGAGCAATGCATACGAACAATACATCAATGTTTACTGCTTTGTGCGTTCGGAAAGAAAGCGGAAGGACGCTGTCGTGGCTGGCCAGGCGGCTTGGAAAGGTTCCAAATCGAAGGAATCGAGCAGGGCGGATTTGTTCCAAAGTGCCGTTGCGAAAATGGAGAAGATCAAAACTAAATCGACCATCCTGAATCTATTCGCCAGCTCTGTGTTTATTTTCTATATTTGGGCATGGACCTGGCTGTGATTGCCATTTTCTGAATGACTCTGTGGTGGTGAATTTAACTTTGTGGACAGTGCAGTAACAATCAATGTGATTTTCACTTCCTGTGATACACTGACTAGACTATAGGTGTGATTGTTCAGCCTTTTCAAAACAGTTGTGACATCTTTATTGCATACTTTGCATAGAGTTGAGTTCAAGGGTTGTGTCCATCATTTCAAAGAAGATTTTATCTCCTCAGGCTTTTGGAAACCAGGGGCAACTCTTCTGCTCCTTGAGTAATCATGTGTGTATACAAGAAGTATTCCCTTGATTAAAAAATCCTGTGGAAAACAGTTGTTGCATCAGGACTTTTCTACATATATCATTTGATAGAAAGAACAATACAAAAAGACCAAATTTGTAATACATTTGTATTTTCTTGAAAGAAAAATACAAAAAAGAGGCATTTGATATAATTTTTGATCTTGTTCGTGTTCAATACAATGTTGATGGGCAGTGACTGATTGACCAGAGTCCCAAAATACAGCCAGAGAACACTATTGGACATGTTCAAATTTCCTGGCTGTATTGGGTCCATTGGTCATGGACCTATCAACATTTTTCATTTGGGATTGTACTCTTTTTAAGGGGGGGTGGGGGGGGGTTGCTCAAAAGAGTACTCTTTGTACTCTCGTGAAAATGTTGAAAATTATGGATGGCCCCTAAGGCCTGTATGAAAACATACATTTACTATGGCTGTCAAAATGGGAATTTCCTTTAACGGCAGAACAAGACTGAATAAATACGGAGTAGAAACTGATAAAGAAAAGGGTATTTTGAATGGTAAGTTTAGTTTATTTTGTGTCTACTGTCGCTGTGAGCAGAGTTGTCACAGAGTACCTGTCTGCCTGACAGAAGTAAGAAGGTACTCCATTTATATGGTATCTTTGCATACCAGTGTCCCAACTAACCAGTCTTTTCTTTTTTGGACGCGAGCCGAGATGTTAGCCATCTTCCGGCTAGTTTTTGCTTTGAACTGCAAGCTAAAATTTGGCTTACCATTTATTTGTGGGCTTGTGTCAATGTCACCATGACTGAAGACGAGAATGACTGTAAATAGCATTAGCATTAGCACTAGCATTAGCAACGCGCTAGCTAGTCACTGGGAAAGATTTTTCAACACATCAGCAAAAGATACGTACAAACTAAAACTGGAACAACGTCAAATTCTAAGCACAAAATGAATACAGACCCACAATCCACCAGTACTTGCCTAGACTTTGTTTTCCCATTGTTTATGTTATGTTATAGTTCCAACTTTTTACAGTCACTTCAGACATTTGAAGCCACGTAGACAACATTTATCAAAAAAGCAAAGCAGGGGGACTTTGACATTATTGTATTTTTCATGTCGATGACAAAGGAAGATATTGTGTAAAGTCAACTTTAGAAACGAGGACACATCATGAGGCAACACAACAAACTATTTCTGTACTTTAAAAATCCCCACAGGCAAAGCTAGGTGGAAGCAGTGGAATACTAACCACTGGATTTCTGTAAAGAATGCTCTATTGATAACAATAAATGTGCAATTCAAATAAATGCAACTCAGATGCACAATGAACCTAGTATATATTATAGGTTTTACAGAAGTCAATGAACTTTTACACAATATTAACATTTTTGGCGTGGCGTGGTATTTATAGGTTATCACATGGTTTGGCTGGTATCAGGCCAGGTATCATGCCCCCAAGTGTCAGTATCAGCCCGAGACCGAAGGTTGAGTTAGTTGACTTGGGGGCATGATACCTGGCCTGATACCAGACAAACCATGTGATAACCTATAATTATCACATACTATTTAATCATGAGCTTATTATCACATACTATTTAATCAAAAGACCATTTTGTTTCCAGAAAATGTTCAGTTTATTACATGTATTATATCTAAACAGTGTAAACACAAAAAAATATATTTCAACAATAATATTTTATCAACATCTTATCAATCTTATCAATGTCTGACAATTAAAGTTCCATTAATCAAGTTTGGGTTTTTTGGTGACTGGAGAAGCACTAGACACTAAGCACTCGTGCGCTGTTCTCTGATTGGTTGTTTCACGGGCACGATACCAGAGCAGCGCGCTCTGAGTGGACAGCTACGGGGGCTGATACTGGACATGGTTAAACTCTATATTTTATCAGTATCACTGCCCTGGGCTTTGACACAGTATCATTTCGGCCTTTTCCCGTATCATTCATGGGCGGTTTCTAGGGTACAGGGCCAATTAATACTGTAGTATGTGATAAATTTCAATACAAAAATTCACCTCAGCTTCAGGTGACGAAGCCTATAATTAGTATGAACTTTTGTTCTATTGTTCTTTTTAAAGACATATCCAAATGATTTTACTTTCTTCTTGAAATATCGGGACTTTATTCCAAACAATATCAGAACAATGTAATTTTCCAAAAATTGCCATTTTTACTTGTAATATTTAAACTGTATTCAACTAAAATTAGATGAATATTTTTCCACATAATATTATGAGTTTATTCTCAGAAAACTGCAACAGTGTTTATGTTTGTATAGCATGGCAATACTGTTTAATTCCCAATCTAATCTATCTATCCAGAGTGGTGGTTTACAGAGGAAACAGTCTTACGGAGTATTGAATCAGAGCAACTGGACTCATTGGATATTTTTAACTTCCTGTTTCACTTCTCATCCAAATCCATGTGCAAATGTTCTGATTCGATTCCTCAGATAGGACATGTACTAAAAACCACTCCACACACTTTTTTTCCCAAATCATTTGTAAATTTTTTAATAAAAACGTAGTTGCTGAACTGATCGTAAAACTTGTTTTGTACAGGCACACCGTGTTATTTAGCAAAACCTCACAAGTTTAAACTGCCCTTTAATGTCTTTTTATTAGAGAAACAGTTTCGGCTGGCTCAAAATGACACCACCAGCGGTTATCAAAGGCCCCTGCACATGTGTGGGTCACCTGGGCGTGGCTTACATGCTTGGGGCAGGATGTAATGATGGCAACATGTTCACAAGTTAAAGCTCTCCAGGCAGCCACATCACCGTTGAAAACCGTCTTTTTACATTTAAAATATTTGAGAAGTTCACAACCACAAATGTCTGCAATTTTGATGGACAAAAAAAACACTCTTCCTTAACAAGGAAAAAGTGAAGTTTGAGTCTGTATGGCAGTCACTGAAGTCACATACGTAACTTCGGGTGCGTATTCTACGGTCTTATGAGCCACAAAAAGATAAACAAAGCCAAACACAAAGCAAAACGCACACCATAGATATTACATCGTGATGTGTTTTCTGGTATTTTATTTTCCTGATGGCAGCATTTATCAGCCACAACCCAGCAAAGACAACAACAACCATAAATTTGGATAAAAATGGGGGAAAAAAAACAACCAGCAGCTATTTCTAGACATGAAATGAAATGATGTCTAAGACATCTTATTTTTGATTGTTATGTCAAGTATATTGGGTAATACAAATGTAAAAGAATTAGACACCGACATAGATTCAGACATTAGCACTGACAACATACTTGGTGGTTATTATCTGACCACGGTAATATTCCTAATACCTAGTGGCCAGTGTAGTAGAATACTATTGCAGTGGAGCAGAGAACACGTCTGCAGTCAACAGTCACACAGGAGTTGCTGTCAGCCACAGTCACTAGCACTCGCCACACTGCTAACCATGCTAACACTCAGCAACACTACTGGCGAGCTAAGGTCACACACAACACTTCAGAGGCCCCAACTCTATTTGTATAGAAAATTCTTAATAAGAAAATAAGAAAAATTTGCTTACATAGTATGTTTGACTAACAGCCCGTATTCAACCATGAAACGGCAATCATTCATGAATTAATTTTTGAGAAACCGCGATAGAGTGAGTGGGCGGTGTCCCAGCAGCCATGTAGCGAGGGACGACTGTACAAGAAACAAAACAAAAATCATGAGCCCACTTTTTGGCAATGAATAAAACCCAGCCAGTACGTAAGATGGGTCATGTCATCTTATCTACTGGTGGCCGACAGAGCAAGGTGTCGTTTTTCACACTCTGCCAACACACCCTGCTCTGTCAGGTCTCATATATACTTTATGTGCATACTCGTGTCCCACAAGGAGCAGGAAATATGCAACCAGTTTTATATTCTACCGGCAGTGACATCCACAGTTGGGTGTTTGGTAGCTTCATTTTAGTTGCTAGTACAGAACAGGTGAACACTACTACCTGGGTCTTTTCTTATGTTTGAGTGAGTTGCTATAGCAACATTTCCTGTCTGACTTTGCTGAATGTATAAATCTGTGGTTGATATCAGCCTGATTAGGGCACCAGCTCTACAAACACACTACTTCCTGTGTCAACGTTGCACCAACGCCATTCACTGTGGTTCTAACGAAAGAAACTCAGATAAAGAGCACGTCACAATGCCATATTTCAGAGCGTTGGACTCTTCTGGGTAAAATCAGCGTTCCCGTAAGGCTTGGTATTCCGCGAATGCATGTATTCTGTTGCCAAACCAACAGAAGGGTGTGACTGTATCACCACCACTCCTCTGAGTACATCTGCTCCTGGCTAAAGAGGAATTCAGGCAAAACACAACCACTGGAGGCTAAAGCTTGTGACTCACAACACAAACAATGCACCACTCTTCAGTTTTCACAGAAGCACATCAATTTGCATACGCTGCTATCTAAATACTCCATATTTGGGATTTCTAGCACACACTATATGAACAAAAGTATTTCTACAACTTCAGGAAGTGAAAGTGCAAGAAAATAAGGAGTTGTTCCGTCTTTGCAGATTCAACCATTCTGGGAAGACCACAAGATGAATTCAATATGCAGGAGTGTCTCTATCTCTATCCAGAATACAGAATATAATCCCAAAGACGTTTAATGGGTTTGAGGTCAGGGCTCTCAAGATGTTCCACACTAAACTCATCAAAGCATCACTATAGGGATGTTGCTTTAAGGATGCTGAACAGTTTCTACAAAGTTGGAAGCATACAGTTGTCCAAAATGGTATGCGGCAAAGCCATTTCTGCAAACATGGTGACTTGTGTACTTAATACTTTATGCCAGGAGATGGCGGACATCTGTAACATTAATCTAAGAAATATTTGTGAGCGTGGTTTTATGCGGAGTGTAGGAGTTTAAAAAATACAATAGCCACATACATGTACTTCAAATAGATAAGACCTGAAAATACAATGACCTGGATGAATGATAATATTCACATACATAATAGATAGGTACTTATACTATAGCAGTATAACGATGATGGCTGGGTTTGCTTGAGAGATGAATCAGACATTTGGCATCGTGGACTGGGATATAACAAATTCTGAGCCTGGTGATGTCATAATATGCTAATTAAATGAGTACATTTACTCCCACTACAAACTTTGGGTCATACTGATGATTTTTCCAATTTACAGTATGCCTTTATCTCTAAACATTTTCAAGCTACAACCTTCTGAAATTGTAACGTCAAAACTGAAAAAAACTCTGGCGCCTAAAGGGTTAAGATTCAGGGGGAACTAAGGGGTTTAGCACAAGCCCTGATTAGATAAGAGTTGTGTCACACTCACAATACCATTTTGTACATATGAAAAGGATATCCAGTGTTGATAACGTAGGGGTACTAGCTTTTGCATACTATATACTAATAAGTTTACTACACTGTATAACAGGGGCCGGGAACCTTTTTAGCTAAGTGAACCATGAAAGCTACATATAACCACATGAATACAACTAACAACATACAACCATTATTTGTACTTACGTTGTACTAACAACAAAGCTAACCAATAATAAATCAAATGCTTACCATTGCAGGGATGGTTGAGATGTTCTGACATAAAGTTGTATGACATACCCATCAACAGTGTACTGCAACGGTGACCCCCCCCCCCCACCCCCCCCCGCGTCCCGTGAGATGACTTCTACACGGCTTATTGGTGAGTCAAGTAAAGCGTTTTGCTTCTCAAAACAAAAAAGTCAACCTCACAATGCATTCCATTCCATTTTCTTCTGCTTATCCAAGTCCAGGTTACAGGGGCAGCAGTCTCAGTAGTGAAGCCCAGACTGGGAGGACACCAACATGTTCCCAGGTAAACTGTGATACATAACCTCTCCAGCATCCTTGGTCTGGTCAACCCGGAGGCCTTCTCCTTAGCTGGGCATGCCCAGAACACCTGGCCCAGGAAGCAACCGGACTAGATGCCACCTAAGCTGATTTCTGTCTCTTCACCATCATGGTCCAGTGCTGCTACCTCACAAATGATTGGCGTTATTTTGCCTTGGTTCATGCTGCTGCCATAAAGTCCAACGTTTTTCTGTCACAGACATTACTATTGACAACTTTGGCCTCTTGGCATATTTGCTATTAAGTAGAAACCAAAGTGTCCAGGATGAAACAGCTTCATGTGTGTAGCACACTCTCCATTGAGAAGGATTACGTTCCTACACACACAAGACAGAGGAAGAAGAGTTCTGCTGCTCCAGCACCCCAGGTAAGAACTTTATATACTAGCAAATTAAATGCTGCCTATTAGCACCTTGTCTACAAGCTAATGATATTATTTATTTATGTGTTTATTATGTGTTTCTCCGCTCCTCTCTCTCTCTCTCTGCCCGTTACAACATCAAGGTATTCCTGTTCATAAAAGTATCCCTGAGGCTTTGTGCTACAAGGAATGTCGCCATCACGTCTTTCGTAGTCAGACATGTTTACTTTCACTATCCCAGCATTGAACACTGTAAAGCAGGATGTGGAGTGTCGCAGCCATCATCGTCACATCCACAACAATGCGGTGTGCAACAGTGATACGACGAAAGACAAAAGTGAAGCTGAGCGATTTGTCATGTCTGATTTTTGAGGACACATTTTTGTGATGCAAATGTATTGTATTACTTTTTTCTTGTATTACTTGCAGGAAGAACAACCAGCATCGTATTTAGTTTTTCTTGGGCTTTTTCATGATGCCACCACACATGTGCCAGTAATTGGGAGTGGTGTGATAATAACACTCCACCTGAAGTGTTATTTACTTTACTTCGTTAAAGGGGAACTGCACTTTTGGGGGAATTTTGCCCATCATCATCATCACCTTTTTTGTGCATTATGACACAAGAAAACAAGTTTATTTACAAGTTCATTATATACACCGACTTCGACTATGAATCCCTCTAAAAAAAATAAGAATAATCTGTGCTGTGCATTAATACGTACGCTGATGATAAAAGGTAATAGTTGCAATATCTTGCCTTATTTTGATTATTTAAAACACCACCAAAACTTATTTTCTCGTTGCATTGATACACAGACACGAGTCAACTAGTCAACAACAGCAGCGACAACACTTCTGATGCCCGCTCTCATTTGGATGGCTGTATCTTCCAGCAGAAGACGTGTGTTCCAGTCCTCAGTTAAAAAATGCTGAAGGCAAACGAGCATCTTGTTGAATCTTTGTAGCGAAATCAAGAGCTCAGTATCCACTCTTCAGTGTGAGAATGACGCTGAGACTAGCGATTAGCAAGGCGTCGTGTTAGCTAACAAGTATCAATGCTCCGAGAAAATACGGCAACTATTATTGTCATCAGTGTATGAGTTAATTCATGATCAGAGCGGCTTTGCATCGTTGTTTTTCAGAGGGATTCATAGTCTAAATAGGTGTATCCCAATGACAGCATTGTAAGCTAGCTGCAATTAACTCGTTTCCTTGTGCTATAATGCACAGAAAAGGGGAACAAAATGTATTCATGTTTCAAATAAGAATTGTGAGTGATGGGTATGTTTACAATTCAGCATTCCCCTCGCCTGCAAATTTGCCAATTGATGTTCAAAAAATTTTATTAAAAAAAAAAATTATATTATGTTCTTCTTCTGAATGATTTAAAATTCAAAAATAGGCAAAAATTGTTTTAAAATCCAAAAATAAGCGGAAGAAGACAAGTTGTTAATAATAATGCCAATATAAGTAAAATGTAATGTTATTGCACATGTTGACCCAAAATTGAAGGAGACAAACATCAATGTCAAACTAAGGTTAACTAACCTAACTAACAGAAGGTTCTGGAGGAGAAGGAGTGAGCCGTGTGTCAAAACTATAAATTTTTATGGCTGTATCAATTACTCACGGTTTTTCACAAATTCACTGGTGGTCCTGGAGACCACCCATGACTTGGGGGATCTCGAAATTAGACCCCCTTGGTGGCCAGAGAGTGTCACAGAATGCATTGTGTTCCACTTTAGAAGCTCCTCTCATAACCCTCAAATGTGAATGAAACAGCCACAATGATGTTTTTCAGGCCATAGTAACTCAAAGTGAGACATTTGTCTGAATAATTGAGAATAATTCTCAAGTCAAGAAACAAAAACTGCCCTAATCTGTCCCAAATGTCAATGGGTTCTTTCCTGCTGCACGCTTTGCCACAAGCAAACGACAACAAAAGCTCCTTGATGGTAACAGGTTTCAATGGAGGACCTGCAGCACTGCTATCCTGCTATCCTCCAAGTGTTGCTCTTTAAGCCTGACTGTCGGAGGTTTCAGACAGAGCTGCCAATCGGGTCGGGCGACATTCTGTGCGAGAGGAAATGCAATGCACACGACTTTGAGAAGAGCCTGTTACCAGTAACATATTAAAGCATTGGTTACAGCTGTGTCGGCCACATGATCCCAAACAGTTCAAGCCATTGTTCAGCGAGCTAAACTCAGATGCAGACGGGGAAGGAGATCTACTTGATCCTCTTCTACAACTGCGAGTTGGATACGGGACTTCCCAACCTTGTCCTTTCAAACTAATCCTTTCACCGAGCAAGTCGCCGTTGCCATCCCGACCACCCCACTAATCAATTGACATGCATCCCACATCACTTTCAATCCCGGCAGCAAGAGGCTAACCCATTCAAGTGCAAGCCATTCCACCCAAGCCTATGGTGAGCTAATGAGGGTGGAAACTGGTCAAAGGTCACTTTTTTTTAACCTTCACAACATTCACGACAGTCCGGGAGCAACAAGATGTTGCTGTTCTAAATGTGGGACAAAAACACCCCAATCAACGAGGACTTTTTTATGTTCTAAATAGAGACTAGTGTTGTGTTCAAATGCATCACTGCAGGCAGACTCATGACCAGACCTGATGGCATCGAACAAGAGGCCTGTTCATTTACAACTCAACTAAAATGACGCCGCATGTTCCTGCTTCCGCAGAACAAGACCCCCATGTTGATGTTTGCATCTTTACCTCCCACCATTGTACTCGCAGCCACTTCCTCTCGTGTGTGTATCATAAAACTGTCATTCATAACAATGTGTGCATGTCAGCATGAAGACAGGAAGTGTGTGCATGTGTGAGAGCGTCCAGTGTGGCCCACTCTACACTCTCCTGGTTGGCCCCTGTGTGAGAGGAAGCTTTGATGGTGGTGAATGGGGTACTAATGAGGGTGTCTTATCAATTGTCAGACTGTATTCTGTCCTCCACAGAGGAGATGCTGATGCTCTGTGTGAACATCTCAGACACTTGTACCGTGACATCAAGTCTGGAATCGGACTGCTTGAAGCTTAAGGTAAAGGAAAAAGTTGATTTAGAGTCAAGTATTTGCTTTAACACGAGAAGGCCTGCAGGGAATAAGCAGGGCCCAGTTAGTCTCCATCACTCACCTGTTGAATGCGTCATTAAAAGTCATATTTCCGCGCTAGGGGGGGGGGGACATTCTAAGCCCTAGAAATGAGCTGTGCAGTTGCATAAGAGCACAGTGAGAGTTCATGAAACAACTGTTGCTCGGGGGTGGGGGGGTGGGGGGACAAGGCGATTATTGTGTCCGCTGAAAATGTGTTGTCTTACCTTAGTGTACACTCCTTGCACGGCAAAGCTGTATCCGTCAACACACGCTGGAAGGAGAGCTGTCCCTCGGTGGCAATGTCACAACTACACTAACATGGAGCAAACAAGCGGCCGTACTCGACATCAAACACACGGTCCACTTTAGAGCTGTTCAGTCGCACCGTTTTCACTTTTCGCTGACGTTCGATGTTAATATTTAACTGTCGCTGACTTTTTTTGTTGTATGCTAACCAGTGCGAGTTTCCGTCCCCTTTCCTTTTCCTCCTTCAGCAGTGCGCCTACAGACGACAACACCCGAATTTTGACGGGAGAAGAGGCGGGCCGAACGAGACTCTGGCTGTCGATCACCAGCGTCAGCTGGGGCGCTGCTTCCTGGTTAGATTTTCGAAATAAGAGCAGTTGTCAAACACTAGCCACCGTGTTATGAGAACAACATCAATGCTTTGACAGCTTCTACAAGTTGAGAACGATTTGTCATGACTCGTACTTCCAATACAGTAGATTGAGCGCTTTCTGTAAAACCAAAGAACCGTCAAATTTTACATCAGCATTCTGTCTCATTAAATAACACGGTCCCTCTATTGAATACTTATTCCTATTAATTAGGGGTCAATAACATTTCGCTCCAAATCGACCTTCATTGTGTGAGGCATAACTTCCGGTTATGCAGGCTACCCAGGCAGACTCGTCGAGATAATGAAAAGCAGCTCTGCTATTAGCCTGACGAGGGCGCTGTTTACCTGCTAAGTCCCTAACGTCCACCCCTCGATTAGCTAAATTACAAGTCTGCACAAAAAGTTAAGTAAAAGTACTTTTATTTAATTTAAAAAAAGCAAAAACAAAATAATGTGGAATTTAATAACTACTGGCAACTTCTAATCTCTGATAGAGCTGGATACATGGTTCTGAAGTTGAAACAAAACACTATAAAAATAGACAACAAATAATACGAATTTCCCAAATGGGCTATGTAGTCTGTACATTTTCCCCAGTAATATAAAAACTTCCACCACTTGACTAATGATATATATCACATTACCTATTTTGTAGAGGGGGAAAAAGTATGTATTACGGTTCAATCACATTCACTATGAATATAAACAGGACATAAATTGACAAAGGGGCAGTACTGCATCCAGAAAAAAATTTAAAAAAATCACACTGTTCATTCCCATCAAAAGCTCAGGGCTTAGCAAATAGTTAAACTTCAGTGCAAACTGCTGCTTAATGCAACTTTTTCCACCAATAATTTGCTTGACCCTCTTGCCCACAAAGAAGCTTTCAAGTATCTGACATGGTGTCAAAAGTGTTGTGCAACATTTACAAACAAATAGCGTACATACAATTATGAAATGGGGGGGGGGGCTGCCCACTGTGAAATGAAAAGGACTTCAGGTATAACAGGGATGTCGGGGGACCAGGTGGCATGGGAGAAGTCTTAGTTGACGATTGAAAGATGGCTGCTGCAACAGTGGGTGGAGGTGTAAGGAGAAAAGCTTGTAACAGGACGTCAGTGGGAAAGGGGGGTATTGGAACAGTAGGTAATAACAGGTGTCAACAACAATGCTAGATCTATTCTTGGGCCTCTTTGCCGGTCATCTTGTAGATCTCAGTGGGGCCGTCGACATGAGTGATGGTCGTGGTCAACTGGATGTCCTCGCCACTGGATGCCCCGGCATCACCTGTACAAACGGATGGAGAAGATGACTACATTTGAGGGTATGTGCTGTATGTTACGCTTTAGGATTGTGTTTCCCGTATAAAATTCCAGTGACTCGACAGAAATGAAGGGTGAGATGAAGTAAATCAACAGTGGTTGAAATCCACGTCTCATCAGTCTGGTTGATGTACTTTTGGGAAAGCCTCCAAAAATTCTTTTTCACAACTAACTCAAGAGATGGATGCTTTTCATGACCTCCTATGCCCTTGTTTTCACTGTTGCTTTGCTTTGAGCCGGGAGAGAGGCTAAGAAACTATTCAAACTCCCTTCTCAGGCCCCCCAAAAAGCCTGGGAATTCCCCACCAAATAACTGTACTTGGTTGGGTTTCTAATGCCAAAACCTGGTGGCTGAGTGGCCCGACTACTTTTTTCTTCAACATTGAACCCTGCAGATAATACAGTGGTGTGGCTAATTTATAGCTACATTCTAATATTGTGCATCTCCTTTACTCCTGCTAATTGTTTAAATGCCGTGCCGCTTGCTAGTCACTGAGGAAACGGTAGCTCTTTCTTTGGCAGGAGCCAATCATGAGCCATTACTGCACTCACTACAAGCTTGTCAACCCACTGGAAATCGCAGGAGGTCTGACAAAAGCATTCATTAGGATGATGCAATGACTCCCTGTGGACTCCTGGCTCGCTCTATTGGGGAGTGGCAGCATTGTCCTCCAATTAAATCTTTGCTGAGACGAAATGCGTTATTGAACAATCTAAAAACGTTGGGGTTTCCATTTTAAATTCGTATTAGTACATGTTTGTATACAGACTGTGAGCTAAAGTTGAAAATAATTTCTTGGAATGTCCCTGACCGAACACTAGCCAATGGAAGAAGCTCCAACAGCACGTATTGCCAAGTCCAGTGGGCAACATAAGATGGATTTCCATTTGGAGAAAAGTATTTTCCACATCAGATTTTTTTTCAAAACAGCTTGTAGAAACTACTGTCATAGTTACCAGTGATGCATTGAGCGCTTGACTGGTCATCGCCGTATCGCTTGTGAGATGGGGCGTACAGGAACATGATGGCAAAGACGTACAGGTTCCACATTCCGTAGATGCCAGTGAAAAAAGCACTGTTCACCTGCACCGTGTAATCCCCCCAGTGCCAGTGACCCTCATTCACCTGGACAAAGGCAGGGCAATACAGTACTTGTTGTCCAACAGCTCCAAACACGATACAGTAATCCCTTGTTTATCATGGTTAATTGGTTCAAGACTCAACTGTGATAGTTGAATTTCATACGAGTCATTACAAAACTCACCTGGCTGATGATGAAGAAGATGACAGTCATGGCAGCACAAGCCAGAGTGACCAGCATGAGAAATTTGAACCTAAAAATCAAACCCTTAAAAGAGAAGAAGGTGTGTTCCAAATGGGGTTAAGTGCATAGTCACAGTGAAATACACAACATGGCAGTAGTACACACCTCGTAGTGCAGGCGTCTGGCCTTGGACATGGCGGGCAGCGAAGTCCTCTTACCGCTGATGTTGCGGAATACTTGGAAAACCATGAAGCAGAGGAAGAGAAAGTAGAGACAAGCACAAATTCCTGCCACTATTATGAAAGCCATCTGAGTGAACAACAGTCAAGGAAGTTAAGACCTCCCTCATTCAGTAGACCATGCTGAAATAGCATCCTCGAGAAAGCAGTGCACTGGGAAGGTGAGCATTAGTAACATTGCAAACCAAGCACTAAATACACCAAATGTAATATTAAACTGTAAATATGGTTTTATACGGTATATATTACCGTATTTTCTGGACTATTAGTCGCTCAAGACCAAAAATGCATAATTAGGTAGAAAAAAAAACATAAGTCACATTTTTTGTGGGCAATTTATTTTCCAAACTACTTGACCAAAACAGACATTACGTCCTCTTGGAAGGCAAGTTGTAACAATAAAAGAATAAAGAACAGGCTGAATAGGTGTAAGATATGCTAACACAATGCTTATTCAGCTACACAAAAAATAAACATGGACACAAAAAGGTGTCCAGTGTTTATGTAACATAAACACTTTTTTCATTTATAAGTCGCTCTGGAGTATAAGTCGCAGGAACAGCCAACCTATGAAAAAAAGTGTGACTTATAGTCCGGAAAATACGGTTGTTTTTAAAACTGATTTCTCAAACTGGCAGGCTGAGGAACAAAGCGGAGAAGTAAAAACACATCCACACCAGGCCAGAGGCAACATATGCCATTACTGAATTATTCCTCTTCTTATTAATCAAGGGAACCAATCTGTGAGAATAACAAGAAACCATAAAAAATTAAGTGCCTCTTTTACCGTATGCATATCTTCACATACCAATTTTATTTGTTAGTATATGCATTTTTTTTGAGTGTTAAAGTACATACTGTGTGTTTTTGTCCACAAATTGAGGATGAAAAGGATACAGCCAGCTCAGTCCCCACATCAGACGCCCAGATGCTATAGAAGGGGTTTGTCAGCTGAACACCTCTAGTGACATAAAGCAATACACAGCACTTAGAGTATGTATACAACATACGGGATATATACTATTCTTTGCCTTTTTTCATTTTAGCACCGTCATAAACACTTGGTCTCACCTCTCGCACATGTCAAAGATAAAAAGACAGAAAGACCCAAAGACAATGGGCCCGACCTGCTTCCAGTACACTGAAAAACGATTCCTCTCCGTCTGGTCCTGAAAGAAGACAATAGATAATAGCTGTCAAGATGACACGCCGCAAGTCAGGGAAAACAAGAGGCAAGCGAGGCAAATTACCATCAGGTGCTCGCCACAGAAGATGATCCAGAAGGAAAGCAACATGGAATAGAAAATGCCTTGTCGGATATCTCCAAAGAGCAACATCCAGGTCCAGTTGAAGCCAATAGAGAACCACTCCACTGGGATGTTAATGAACGTCATGGAGATGCCCAAAGCAAAGATCACTCTGCAACAGCAAAACGTACATCATCATCGGCACAATTAATCACAGCAAGTCTTCCAGGTCCTGAAGCAGCAAAACAGCCCCAGAACAACACGCTACCACCACCATGTTTTATTGTTGTTACAGGATCTTTTTGTCAAACACAGCCGTTTTTGCCCAGAGTCTGTCTTACGGTGGAGTCATCAACACTTAACCGAGGCAAGTGAGGCCTGCAGTTCTTTGGATGTTGTTGTGGGGTCTTTTGTGACCTCTTGGATGAGTCGCTGCTGCGCTCTTGGGGTTATTTTGGTTGGCTGGCCACTCCTGGGACGTTTCACCACTGTCCCAGGTGTGGTTTGCTGGAGTCTTAAAGCTTTAGAAATGGCTTTATAAAACTTTTTCCAGACTGACAAATGTCAGTTGTCTTTTAACAGAGACAGGACAATGCCTTTTTCACACAGAGCCATTTTTTTTCCTCACCATATGTGTAGAAGTCAAACAGAATGTATCGTGGTGGACTTAAAAGTGGAGATCTACTGCATAAGACCACCCTGAACATAAGACTAGTTTTTGGAAAAATATTTTTTGGGACAAAATCAAGAAATCTGCCAGCAGATACAAAAACAAATGGCACAAATTTAATTGTGAAACCTTTTAAAATGTAAATTCTAATGTATGCCAAAGACAGCTGGGATACAAGCAAAAGAGCTGTCAGTATAGAACAGGGGTCGGGAACCTTTTTGGCGAAGAGAGCCATGAAGGCCAGATATTTTAAAATGTGTATCTGTGAGAGCCATATACATTTTTTTAAACATTGAATGCAATAAAATGTGTGCATTTTTATGTAAGGCCAACAGTTTTAGATAATGGGCTCTAATTACGTAGACCAGGCACACTACCCCACGCCAATGGGGTGTGGCCAGCACACTTTCGTGAGCAGCGCAGTGTCTAATAATAAATCAAATACTTGTTGCCATTAATACAACTTCTGCTGCTGCATAGTTTTGCACCGTACTCCGTAGATGTATTTCATTCTTTTGGCCATCTTCGTCAGAAGGCTTGGTTCTGCAGCTTTAGCTATTTGACTAAAGGAGGAAAGTTTACATTTACATGTTTTTTTGACATCTCAATGACCGAGGTAGACTACAGCATTACCCAGTAATAATCAAGTTTTGGTGTTTGACCTGGAAAATATCATCAGGAAAGATTAGATATGGTTGGCCGTATTGCAGCAGAATATAGATGGACGAATTAAAATGCATAAGAAAGTTGTTGATTTTGAATATTATTTTTAACAGTAATTTCTGTGATGTTTACTTTAAAATGTTACCAAAAATACATTTTTATTGTGGTAAGAAATGCTTGAGAGCCAGATACAGTCATCAAAAGAGCCCTACCTGGCTCCCGAGCCATAGGTTCCCTACCTCTGGTATAGAAATACCCCAGTACCTCAGCAAAACCCTCAGTACTGCAAATACAGCAGGCCAGAATATTGTGTAGACTCTTAAGTAATAGTGTATCACATCCTGGAGGCCAGCACAAACCATGCAGGCGCTTCAACACATGACACCTCCCCATCCTAAAATCCACATACAGTGCATCCGGAAAGTATTCAAAGCGCTTCACTTTTTCCACATTTTGTCATGTTACAGCCTCATTCCAAACTGTATTAAATTAATCTCTTACCTCAAAATTCTACACAAAATACTCCATTATGACAATGTGAAAAAGTTTTTTTTGGACTTTTTTTGAATTTATTAAAAATAGAAAACAAAAAAAATGACATTTACATAAGTATTCACAGCCTTTGCCATGAAGCTCAAAATTGAGCTCAGGTGCATCTTTTTTCCACTGATCATCCATCACCGATCTTTCTACAGCTTAATTGGAGTCCACCTGCAGTAAATTCAGTTGATTGGACATGATTTGGAAATATAATAACTGTCTATATAAGGTCCCACAGTTGACTGTGCATGTCAGAGCACAAACACCAAGCATGAAGTCAAAAGAACTGTCTGTAGACCTGCGAGACAGGATTGTCTTGAGGCACAAATCTGGGGAAGGATACAGAAAAATTTCTGCTGCTTTGAAGGTCCCAATGAGCACAGTGGCCTCCATTATTCGTAAATGGAAGACGTTTGGAACCACCAGGACTCTTCCTAGAGCTGGCCGGCCTTCTAAACTGAGCGATCGGGGAAGAAGGGCCTTAGTCAGGGAGGTGACCAAGGCCCCAATGGCCACTCTGTCAGAGCTCCAGCGTTCCTCTGTGGAGAGAGGAGAGCCTTCCAGAAGGACAACCATCTCTGCAGCAATCCACCAATCAGGCCTGTATGGTAGAGTGGCCAGACGAAAGCCACTCCTTAGTAAAAGGAACATGGCAGCCCGTCTGGAATTTGCCAAAAAGCACCTGAATGACTCTCAGACCATGAGAAACAAAATTCTCTGGTCTGATGAGACAAAGATTGAACTCTTTGGTGTGAATGCCAGGCGCCATGGTTGGAGGAAACCAGGCACTGCTCATCACCAGGCCAATACCATCCCTACAGTGAAGCATGGTGGTGGCAGCATCATGCTGTGGGGATGTTTTTCAGCAGCAGGAACTGGCAGACTAGTCAGGATAGAAGGAAAATGAATGCAGCAATATATAGAGATATCCTGGATGAAAACCTGCTCCAGAGCGCTCTTGACCTCAGTAGACTGGTCATGTACCTTGACCACATAGACAGTAGACATTAGCACACAGCCAAGATCTCAAAAGATTGGCTTCAGAACCACTCCGTGAATGTCCTGGAGTGGCCCAGCCAGAGTCCAGACTTGAATCCGATCGAACATCTCTGGAGAGATCTGAAAATGGCTGTGCACAGACGTCTCCCATCCAACCTGATGGAGCTTGAGACTTATTGCAAAGAAGAATGGTCAAAACTGCCTAAAGATAGGTGTGCTAAACTTGTGAGATCATATTCAAAAAGACTTGAGGCTGTAATTGCTGCCAAAGGTGGATCAACAAAGTATTAAGCAAAGGCTGTGAATACTTATGTAAATGGGATTTTTTTGTTTTCTATTTTTAATAAATTCAAAACATGTCAAAAAAACCTTTTTTCACATTGTCATAATGGAGTATTTTGTGTAGAATTTTGTGGTAAGAGATTAATTTAATTCAGTTTGGAATGAGGCTGTAACATGACAAAATGTAGAAAAAGCGAAGCGCTGTGAATACTTTCCGGATGCACAGTACTTTTAAAAGTTAGACAATTTAAGGCTTCCGAGAGGCAGACTGGAACTTTCTTGTGCCTGCAGCAGGTTTATGCATGCCACCAGCAGATGAAAAGAAGGCCATAAATAGTCAAGAGAAGCGGGCAAAACAGTGTTATGACTGCAGTTACAGTAATCGTTGCAGATAAAAAGCACTGTTCGCAACCTCCAGTTGTCGGTTTTCTAACTTGCCTGGTCAAGTAAATACTGCAACACCACCACCAGGACATTCAGAGGTTTGGGCCGAAAAAAAAGCCAATGAAAAAAAAGTGAGTTGATATATGATGATAGAAACATGAATAGAAGTAATACAAATCCTGGGTGTAAATCATTCAGCTCCAGACTTGGCTCCTCCACTCTTTTATGGAGTGAACAAAGTGAAACCTCACTTGGGTGGTATGTGAGGAATGTGCCCTGTGCAAAATCAACACAGTGTGTGTGTGTGTGTGTGTGTATACGTATATAGACGACTATGATGGTGTAAAACCATGTGTTGGGGCACATGAAGTAGTTACAAGTGAGGGTGAAATCCTCATGCCATCTTAGTGTAGGCTAATAAGGTGTAGTTAGCGGCACTAATTAGCGAGAGATGCATTTTGGTACAAATTAGTACAAAAAATTTGAAGACTTTTGCATTTCCCTACATAAATACATATAATACTAGGAGAAATATGAGGTTGATGTACTGGTACTTTCTAAGAGCACTGAGTCGCAATGAGCAAAGGAGGGCGACTGTCTGCTCTGTGTGTGTGTGTGTGTGTGTGTGTGTGTGTGTGTCGTATTTGTCAGTTAAGTGCGAGCTTGCAGATTTTCTTACGTGTTTCACGCTTCGCCAGACACTTCCTGTGACTCTTGCTGATGTCTTCCCAGCACCACAGGGACGGACAGGAAACTCAAATAAGTGTACCGTATTTTGGGATCCAGGATAAAATGGTGCAATGGGGAAAGATGAGGTTGAAAGCCGTGTCTTTCTATAATTAAGTGGACCCTCATGGTGTATGCTGGAGACGATAGTTGTTTGCATAACACCTTGGTGACGGAGTTAAGCAACACTGTGTGAAGACGTCAGACGTCTTATCTCACTGACCTTGAGTGCACAGAGTTTGCGTGACCCAATTCCACATTCCATCCATTGTTAATATGCACCTTCAAGTAGACGCAGTGCTTCAGTGGCTTGTGATGAAAGTATTCATGGAGGTTCTGGCTGCAGTTCTTTTAAAAAATGTATTCACACACCACAGCTGGGTTTTCTGGTGGAATTATTTAACATTAGGTTGGGCATCGAGTCTAAAGTATTGATGGTGATCGGGACAGACATTCCAATTGGATTGTTCAAATGTTTTTACTGGATTGTGATTCAGAGTTTTGAGTGGACAATCGAAACAGACAACCTCCTGGTTTTTAGCCGACCTACTCTACACCTCCTGAGCCACTGCCCCCGATGCATATCAGATATCAGAATCAGGAAGTCAAACAATAAACGACATCTGCTGATGCCAACTCATGTGAAAGTTTGGTACCAATAAAAGAACGGGAGCTCGTTTAGGCAAGTTAATAATTTGCACAGTCCATTAGCACCAGTCAAGGGACCTTCTCAACTCACAACACACTTCCAACCTTCAAAATAAGAGTGTTTGTGTTAACAAAATAAGGGTGTCATAAAAATAGCTTACACCAACATTGAGGCAGCAAACAAAGTATACTACTTTAAAAAGTCCATCCATCCATTTTCTGTACCGCTTATCCTCACGAGTGTCGCGTGGGTGCTGGAGCCTATCCCAGCTGTCTTCGGCGAGAGGCGGAGTACACCCTGGACTGGTGGACAGCCAATCACAGGGCACATATAGACAAACAACCATTCACACTAACATTCATACCTATGGACAATTTGGAGTCGGACTACCCGGAGCAGGCACAAGGAGAACATGCTCCACACAGAAACGCCCGAGCAGGGAATCGGGTCTCCTAGCTGCGTGGCCTGTTCACTAACCGCCGTGCAGACTACATTGCATCATGACAATTTGGAGTCACCAATTAACCTAACATGTTTTTGGAATGTGGGAGGAAACCGGAGTCCCCGTGGATACACGGGGACAACATGCAAACTCCACACAGAGATGCCCGAGACTGGAATCGGGAATCGAACCTGAGTCTCCTAGCGGTGTGGCCTTCACACTAACCAGTCACACAAAGTCTACTCCTGTTAATAGAAACTTTATAATTGAATGGTTAGATATTTACAGTATAAACTGGCTGAAAGTAGCCCTGTAAGAAATTCATAGTAAAGTCATTAAAAAAAAATAATGGACGCAAAATGCATTCAAAACCTTTGTACCTCTTAAAAGTAACGGAATCGAGAATCCTTAGGAACCAAAATGGAAACAAGATATATATACCTGTATATATCTGAACCGGAATCGTTCAAATTCATTCATTCATTCATTTTCTTCCGCTTTTTCCTCACGAGAGTCGCGGGGGTGCTGGAGCCTATCCCAGCTGTCTTTGCGCGACAGGCGGGTTACTCCCTGGACTGGTGGCCAGTCAATCACAGGGCACATATAGACAAACAACCATTCACACTCACATTCATACCTGTGGACAATTTGGAGTGGCCAATTAACCTAGCATGTTTTTGGAATGTGGGAGGAAACCGGAGTACCCGGAGAAAGCCCACACATGCACAGGGAGAACATGCAAACTCCACATAGAGATGGCCGAGGTTGGAATTGAACCCTGGTCTCCTAGCTGTGAGGTCTGCGCGCTAACCACTCGGCCCCTCGTTCAAATTCAAACGATGGCCAACCTTATTCAAGATGCAATAACAATGCCCACTTTTCTAAAACAATCACAGCACAAAAAGTGTCCAAGTGATGAAGGTGTGACCTTACTTCTCCAGCAGCACAGGAGGTCTACTCATGAGCGTGATGCGCCTCCAGTACCAGATCATGATGATGAGGATGCTTGGGGTGAGGAAGGTCTTCATGGCAAACCACACCCGAGTGAAACCCCCATTTTGGTGGATTCCCTTGAAAAGGAAGAAAGACTAAAATGAAGTATAAGTGACAGATACTGGAAGGTGTTGCTAGAGCAATACAGTCCCTCTCTCGTGTTTTGTAGGATTCAAATTGTATATCGGCCACGATAACGTCTCTGTTTAGGTCGCAGTGTGCAATGACAAGTCAACTTACAACCAGACGAATGTCCTTTATTTCTCCAATGCCCACATTGACCTTCTTGCGCTCATTGACGGGCAGACGGATGTTGAGTAGATAGTACTTGTGGGCCACGCTGCCAACCTCCATGAAGGGCAGCAGGTCACACTCGTAGTAGCGGCCCTCGTTTTCAAGAGTCTGGGGAGCACAAACAGTAGAAGAATGGCTTTAGCCAGGATAGCAGTCTGCAAGCATTTATATCGCCCTGAAATGTGACAATGTGCTGCCAACCCACCTTGGCAGTGGTGAAATTGCAGCTGAGCTTCCGCTGTTCAAAAGAGTGAGCCATCTCCGTCCACTCGCTGACCGTATCGTCCCTGTAGGCCAGGCCCACGTCCACAGTGACCATCGCTCCATCCTCTGGACAAAAGAGAAAAAAAATGTGTATATAGTTCAAGTTCCTTAGCTAACTTGTCGACAGAACGTGCTACTATGAGAGCGATGAGGTGAGGATGTCAGACGACCGTGGCCATTTAACGTCCCCACCAGACTGCAAACATAATGTTCCTGTTCAGCTGACATAGAATGCAATGCTAATGTATTCAGAGTGGTGCAAGTAGTGAGGATGATGGTGCATATTTCACTTTATTAGCAAGCTGTGCATCTGTACATGATACGATCTTGGATTTTCCTAAGCCTTCTCAAGGTATCGTGAAAGCTTCTTAGAACCACAACACAATTCCTACTACACCAGCATCTGTAGATCATATTACCAAGCCAAGTGTCTCTCCTCCATCCCATACTGTAGGAGAGCCTCTTGTGCGGTTATGAAACAAGCTGGAATAAAGACAGAGCAACACAGTAACCGGCGCTATGAGAAAGGGGGATAACCATAGAGCAAGGGGAGAGGCAGTCAGATGAGAAGTGCAATGCCCTTCACGCTGCCATTCGTCTGTCAGGCAGCTTCAAATGTGAGCTCACTTCATGCAACATTCCAGTCTAATCCAGAGGCCATCGCCACGGGAACTAAACCTCCTCAACAGCTGTGTTATTGCTGGAGCCTAGCCAAGCGGCACTTCTGTGCTCGGGTGGACTAGGGCGGTTGGGTGGAGTACTGTGGAGTACTACAGATCCTGTGATCCACGTATGGTTGGTACAAGGGGGTGGGGCTGCTGACCAAAATCCACAATCCAAAACTTGCGTTCATGGTTTAGGATTATTACCAACATTTGCTCAATTCTCACTAAATAATGTCATCTTTGTCTTAATAGCTCTTTGTGGGGAGCCAATAAACTTTATGTTGATGTTTTCATGGGATACAATACAGATGTACATTATATAATAGGGGTGTCACAAGTGTTTGTGATATTGCAAGATTAAAACATAACATTTCTTGGCAGTGTCCTTGGGTTTTTAGAAAGTCACATAATTTAACAGTAGTATTAATATTTTTAAAAGCAAATCAGACTGAACTATCACAATGCTACTATGAATACTATGAATATACAGAATGATATGAAAGTGCCAGTGTGCGAGGCAGGATTGGAACTTCACCTTAAGTGCGTTAAACCTTGCGAATCTGGTGTTGTCAGCACCAGCAAGTGATGTGTGGCTGATCCCCCCCCATCAGTGTTGAACAACTGCAGTGACATGTTAATGTCCAAGCAGAAGCTGTAGTAATTCTACGTTTGATCAAAGTTACTTAAGATTTGTCAGAACAAAATAGAGATGTTCGGGCTTGTCTGCACCCTTGATTGACGTTACCATGAACCACCATCAATATTAACAATGGCACTGTGTTTTATAACACACCTCATATTTAGAAGAGATCCACGTTGACAATATTTAGCGAGTAGAGGTTACACAAAATTCTGAATCTTCACCTGGAATGGTGCCATCTCTTGACAAGCCAACCCTGCTTCATAAACTTGGGTTATTGTGGCACTTCCTGTGCCTCAGCTTCATCAAAAGGGAGTCTTCAGTGCATTACACAAATATCTGTCTATGGTCCAGGCAGAATCGCAGACTCATCCGTCTGGCAACCATGCAGTAAACAAGCCACAGTTCGCTTCCACACTTCCACTGAGACCAAGAATGTCAGCACATTAATTATGCTGAACAGCTGCCCATTACGGTGACGTCACTATTTAGACAAGGAAGGCCACAGAACCCAGCTCTTAAATAATTATGCTATGAGCATTTTTTTTCTAAACCTTGTGTTCTCCAAAATGTTACCTACTTCTACTTGGTTACATAACTATTCTCATTTATGATGCACTTGTTGTCTTGAATGGATGGGCTTAAGATTAGGTGAGATTCTGAGTAAAAAGGAATCAATGGAAACATCCATATCCAGAATAATAATGGCAGTCCTCCATAAAGCAGGAAGTAACCTGGCTTTATTATTCAGGAATAAATCTATGCCTTGGTTCGGCTCTCTTCCACAACACCAATGAAGTTTTATGGTCAAGAGAGGGTGTGTGTTAATATATGTGATTTGTAAAGCCTCTAAGCAGTTACATCACCAAGCGCAATGCAAAATGGCAGATGCAGTGGTGTAAAGCACGCCGCCGCTGGACCCCAGAGCAGTGGCGACGTGTTCTCTGGAGTGATGAATCACGTTTCTCTATCTGACAATCTGATGGACGAGTCGCCGTTTGGCGGTTGCCGGGGAAAACGATACTTGTCGGACTACATTGTGCCAAGTGTAAAGTTTGGTGGAGGGGGGGATTATGTGTGGGGTTTTATTTTCAGGAGCTGGAATTTGCCCCTTAGTTCCAGAGAAAGGAACTCTGAATAAACACATCTGCCAGATCTGTGTTGGTAATAGATAGCTCAGAGGAATTTCACTGCTTAGGAGGTTAAAGGCCATAAAACAGGTCCACATTACCTTACCTGTTTACCATCTTTATACCTGCCTCCCAAGCCCATGTACAAACCACACCTCCCCTGCCCAAAGGGTCTACGGCACTAGAGATAACAAACCACAGCACATCCATTACTGTTTGCTCCCTTTCGGTGTAAAAGGTATACAATCTCCTGAAAACACATTCATCAAGGTTCCTCCAGCACTCACCATGAGGGACTGAAGTGAGATTATACAGAGTGAGGCAAAATGATCTGACACATTTCTAGGTTAAATAAAAGGCTAATTAAGTCAAGAAACAAAAAAGTGTTGACATTTTGCTTTTTTTCTTTATAATGCCATTGTTTTTAGTTTCCTTTTCAGTTGCTGCCATGAATGGACTAGTGAGCATCGCGCTTTTATTGTGGAAATGTTTATCAAAACAAACAAATCTAACTGCAACACAACAAGCGTTCGTTTGCGCTTCAATCTTGGTAGACATGATCCCGTAGCAGCTCCGAACACCATCTTGTTATGGGTCACCAACTTCAGATCTACTGGATCTGCATTGAAACCAAAATCAACCAGCTGACCTCGCACCGCCAGAACTGATTTAATTTTTTAAACATAATGAAAAAGAATGGCATAATTGTATATGTTCATTCATCTTACTTAACTTATCCTCGCAAGGCTCACAGGGGTGCTGGAGCCTATCCCAGCTGTCTTCGGGCGTAAAGCGGGGTACACCCTGGACTGGTGGCCAGCCAATCACAGTAATGGTATATGTTCATTCATTTATTTTCTACCGCTTTTTCCTCACGAGGGTCGCGGGGGCTGCTGGAGCCTATCCCAGCTGTCTTCGGGCGAGAGGCGGGGTACACCCTGGACTGGTCGCCAGCCAATCACAGGGCACATATAGACAAACAACCATTCACACTCACATTCATACCCATGGACAATTTGGAGTGGCCAATTAACCTAGCATGTTTTTGGAATGTGGGAGGAAACCGGAGTACCCGGAGAAAACACACGCATGCACGGGGAGAACATGCAAACTCCACACAGAGATGGCCGAGGGTGGGAATGGTATATGTACTTTTGGAAAATAACTTTACTTTATTTGCCTTTTATTTAACTACATATGAGTCAGATCATTTTGCCTGAGCCTGTATATGGCATTTGGTTAATTCTAGCAGTTGTACGGCTTTGCTCTTCAACGTATAATGTGAAGGATTAGAAGTGACAAAGGATGTGAATTTTTCAGGGGCCAGCTCAGTCTCAGAGAGAAGGCGATGCCAAGAAAAGAGGATGGAGGCCAACACTGACACTCCAGAAAAAAATGAACGGATGATGAAATCCTTACAGTAGATCTCTCTTACCTATCTGGTTGTACATCTTGAATGCGATGTCAAACTGCAAGATGACCAGCATGAACTGAAACCAGGGGCTCATCTCCTTGTTAGGCAGAGGAATGTGGACAGCGAACACAATGTTGTTGGCCTCGATCCCTTTGGCCATGGCTTCATCGAAGGTTCGAATCTTGTCACACTGGTTGGGACCCCATGGCATGAACCACTTTGTTCCCTGGCGGTGCTTGACTGTGTCCACGCATTTGGTGGCCAGGTAGTGGACTGCTGTGGTGGGACTGGGAGCTGGTGAGACAAAAAAATGAGGAGAGTGTGAGATGGGTTGTTTTCATATCAAACTGAAAGGAAAACATACTTTGGACTGCCGATAGTCATAGCAACCATTAGGAGCAGTCAACAGGTTTTACTCCAGTCCAAACACTTCATTTCCCCTTCACACTGCCCTCTCTCTCACTTCCTGAAGGAATGGTATGGGAAACCTTCCTGATTACACCAATTACTCGACTTAGGCTTTGAGATTCATGAGCTTGAGGGTGGCGTCGTCGAACCTCACCACAGAAAAGCTGGTTTGTTATCATGACAACACAATAAGGATGCAGAAGAATGAAATGAGAGAGTGGCAGAGCCTCGCAAAAAGCTGTACATTGCATCACTTCCTCTAAGGTCACTTGTACACAAAGATGCTGTCAATCATGGGGAACTTTTGGGACATTTTGCCAGATGCTAACATGCAAACATTCCACAATAAAGGGGGAAAAAACATTGTGTTTGTTCTTATCTCTGCAGTGTGTAAAAAGTGGAAAAAAGCTACAAACAAACTGCATTGCATTATCCATTCATTTTCTGTACCGCTCACAAGGGATGCTGGAGCCTATCCCAGCAGTCTTTGGGTGAGAGGCGGGGTACACCTTGGACTGGTCACCAGCCAATCACAGGGCAAATAACAGATTCACACCTATGGACAATATGGAGTCGGACTACCCGGAGCACACACAGACAGAACATGCAAACTCCACACAAAGATGCCCGAGCAGGGACTCAAACCCAGGTCTCCTAGCTGCGTGGCCACACTACATTTCATCATGACAATAATTTTTCAGGCCGACTTACTTTAAGGACCTACTGAACTAGCCTCCAAGTCCTACTTTCGGCGGTCCTAGCATACATACTGTAGAGAAAAAGGAACACCAACTACTACCTGTTTGTTCTAAACCCCTAGTGATGTATCCAAGATGTCTACCAAAGGTGTAAATCACTGCCAAAAGGTGACTGTGAAAAGCACTGACTCATGAAGGTGATGCACATCAAAGCCCTGAGATTACAGGTTCATCTTATGAAAAAGCTTAGTGACACATCTAAGAAGTGGTAATCAAATGTGCTCCTAAGAAAGCAACTACTCAACATGGAAGACATCTTGTAGATCATGTGTCTGGAACTGAAAGCAAATATCACATTTAAAATCAACAATCAGCCTACAATCATCCTCTGTGAGTCAGGTCTCTAATCCAATCATAGAGCCAAAGTTCATCCAATAAAATATAAAATTGGACAATTCATTTCACGTGGTTTTGATCAATTTGTGGCGTGATTATAAACAACCAGCGGTTACAACGACACTTCACCTGCAAGTCCAGGCACAGTGAAGGGGAACTACCGCTGCAGTTGCGGAGTTGAATATGGGATCCAACGTGTTTCAAACTTGAAAGTGAACTTCATTACAATACACCATGGACATGCCTGCAAGGTGTTGTTGCGTTTTCTTCTTCTTCTTCTTGCTCTTGCGGGTGGAGGGTGGCGGGAGTCAAGTGGCAAGCAGCTTTTGAGGCGCACAGAGTGGCCCAAAGTTACCAAAGTTATATGGCAACCGGATCAGCCCTATCTGGTGGTGGAAGCCGATATTATCCCATCTACGAGCCTCCAAGGACCTTGCAGGCCGCACGTTTTAGACCATATTTAGTATCAAAGATTAGTGTGTCCCGCCAAGCCTGGGTGATACGGTATCTTGGAAACTATAGCCAATCTGCACTAATGACTTACTTTTTCTTTATTAGTGACCTAAACCAAGAAATATGACATATTTGTTCCGGAGGCATTTTGCTTGTAGACCAGTCACAAGCCGACGCTGACTCTGAGTGAGCTGTTCACAGTGAAATGAACAGGTGGGGGCAACGTTGTCAGCACAAAGATGACAGCACAACATGTAATAAGTAAGTAAACACAGTAACCACTACGAGGAATAATGCACAACAACTACGTTATGCAAACATGTACCTTTAGCAGGTTTCTACAGTAGTATGCATACAGGTTGTTTCACCAAACACTGTAACCACACGATGACACCAAACTGCATCAAATCCATTTATCTGAATCCTCTCTGCATTCAATTAGCGAGTGACCCTGAGCCCAGCGGCTGCTTCAGTGTCCACCACAGTGTGTCCAGAATAATGGCCGTCACTGCAGCCAGCCGACCCCATGCTATGCTCCCGGGTTTGTTGGGAAACAAGAGTAGGGGGGACGCTTTCTACTCAATTGGCCCCACTACCCCTGGGCCACCAGGCAAACACAAAGGAATTTGGCTTCATTAAAACCATCTTAGGGTGTGCTCACCCTCCACCGCCGGAGAGGAACCAAACGGGCTAATTTGTCAGCGAGGGGGACACCTGACCATTCCGCTGGTCCCCAATGAGTACCGATTTGCGCTACGGCTTTTCTTGTGCCATCACTTCTCTACTGCTGGATTTACAAAATTTCCTGATTATTTCGAGTCATTTTGATGGCATATATCATTAATTAGAAGAGGAGCAATCACATTAATTGAAACATCGTATGAACAAATGTACTCATGGGTGAACAAACATGCAGTGGGTTTTGACGCTTGGATTATTTGGTGTTTTTGTATTTTATTGCCTTTATGTATGCATGTATGTATGTATGCATGCATGCATGCATGTATGTATGTAGGTTACCATTAAGAACTTGTGTGGGGCGATCGCATTTCAGTCATTCTAAGACTCTGATATGTTGCAATCTCAATTCCTACGAACATGCCATGTAATTTCTGACCCCTAGCCACCCTCACCGGGCAGGGCGAGTTGGATCTACTGACCTGGCCATCAATCACCTTAAGGAGAAGTGATCACTTTACTTATTTTTACTTATTTTTATTACATACATTATTCTACCATGGATAGTTTCTATTTAAAAAGTCCCCTGTCAACTGTCTCTCCAGGACCTTACATCCAATTATAATAATAATAATCTTAATAATAATAATAATAAACAGTGTAATGTCTTTAACACCTAAGCACATGGCCCTGAAAATGTGAAAATTGTCCCAGAGAATCATGATTGCATGTTTTGCAGAATCATGCAGCCCCAAGTGTGCATGCCATCATGGTCCACCTACTCTAGTCCTACTGAAGCAGGGAGGAAGTGTACCAAATTTGATCGTGGATCAGAGCACCCACAGTGGCCAAATGTGGCAGGCTTTAGGTGGGAAGCAGGTCCAAGATGAGACCTGAGATTAAAGGCCTCAACCACATGTCCACATGTCCACATGTCCACATGTCCACATGTGTGTTATGCATGAGCATGGGTGGATTTGAGGACGTTTGACAGTGAATCCAGCACAGCCCCGAAGGGAGGCCCTAACATGGACATCTGTGTCCCTGTGTATCAGTGCAGCTAAAAGTAAAGGGGAAAGGGGAGGCGAGGAATGACAAATGCACTATCCGCAAGGCCAGGGGGGATTTGGGGAGAGTGGGATCCGCACAAGGGGAAGTGAAGGCAAGGTAGAGATGCTGCCTGGGGCCTCACACTGCAGACATTACATGTGGGAGGAGGGGTGAGGAGGATTAGGAGCTGGGAGGAGAACAGACTGAATTTTGGATTAAACAAGTGAAAAGTAGGCCGGGTGCAATGTTAGATACATTCATAGTGGGTAATATTTGAAGTTGAAGAAGACGTCGGACAAGAAGCACCTTGACACAAAGCAGTGATTGAGCTAAAGTGTGCATCGGTGCAGTCAAAGTCAACGTATAAGCCGGTCAAGCTCGGCTATGTGAAAATGTAGTCGGAAGAAAGAGCCTTCCTTCTTTGGCAAAAAGGACGAGACTTAGCGCCTAGGTGTGGAGGCATGTAGGGAAGTGGAAAAGTTTGACATGTTAGCGTTCGACATTCCAAACAAGAAGGCACACGGCTTTTTAAAGTAAGCAACGCTAGCTATAAACTAGTTGGAAAAGTCGGACATAAACGTGGAATAAACTCACCAATCAACCCGCCCACCATGAAGGCAAAGGCTTGGAACAAAAGCAGAATCACTCCCACAATCACCAACTTTTTGGTGCTCATGTTCTCAATAATAGCCCCCGCCATGGTGGTGATGGAAGTAGCTCCGAATGGAACGCGGACACAATGTGGATCACAAAAAACCAAGTGGCTTCATCTGAGAACGGTGTGGGATGAAGAAATCGTGCCCCCTCCTTCCCTCCTCCTCCTCCTCCTCCTCCTCCTTCTGCCTTTCAACTTCCAAGGAGGGAAAAAAAGCATGGATCACATGACCGAACAGCGCTCAGCTTTATCCCCAGAAGAAGCACAGCCGTGGGGAGGGACAGAGAGACTCAATCCAAATGTCGAGAGTATTGATACCAAAGGTGATGTTCGGATCACGGATATCTACTACTCTACATGTTTATTTTTCACAAATACGTGTTTTTTGTTGCTCATGGTGTGACATCATTGATATTACATTGGAATATATGTTAATATGCTTAGATTTTCTTATGCTGTTGTATTTGTTTTCTCCCACAAATGAGCGTGAGAGTAGGGGTGGGCGATACTGCAAATTTTGGTATCGATCCAAGTACTGTCAATACAGGAAGTATATTACCTATACTGGCATTTTCTTGAAATTGTCCAAGCTCATTGAATGATTTGGTGATTTTGCTTTTATGATTATGTTCAGTAACAAAAAAAGAGTTTAATCAACTAGTAAGTTATCTGTTGTTAAATTAACAATATTCATCATTTGTTTTTATCAAAATTATTACATTTTAACAAGGTATAAACACAACAATACAGGACGATGTAACCATACCAACATAATACTATTACTGAAATGTATCAGATATTATTTAAATCAAAATATAATCAAAAGTGCAAAATAAGACCTTTTGTGTCCAATGACTTATTCCCTGAGTTTAACAACAATGTATACCATGTCCATTAAACAGTGAAAATAAAAAGAAAAGGGCAGAAAAAGATCAACTACAATACTCTACTATCGATTCGATCCTGATACTATCCATGCTATCGACATGCGTATCACCCCTAGTGGCCATCCGCCGCATTGCAAGAGTGCGCTGGAGCAGGTTAGCATGTCACGGATGCCTTTCATATCGCCCCCGTTGTGTCGCTACTATTTAAAGAAGCTTTAGTTGTACTTTTTGACCCCCAACGCTTTGCGTTCACGCCCACTGCCAAGCAGCTTGTGTGTTTGCCTCTGCGTATTATTAACCATCCTTTCTTTAGTGTTCCAATGGGCTCGGAGGGTAGTGCCCCACAAGATGGCGCTGTTTTCTTTCCTTACTGTGTCCAATAGGCGTCACATGACGTCATGAACGTACAACGCGCTCTTTCGCGCCACCAAACTTGAGAAAAATTCATAATCTCCCCAATGTTTGATGGAAGAGGCTCCAATATTTGCTTTTGAAGTCCCTTTAAAAAAGTGGACAAACACAGCATTAGCATTAAAGCTACAGACGCAAAGTAAGGCTTTAAAATTGCAGCATCAAGGCGAGATTTTTGTGTGAACTTCTGAACCTTATTTAAAATAGTTGACAAATCCTACAATACAGGGACCTTTCAAATGTAAAGAAACTTGAAGAAGTTAAGAGTCACTCCTTGTACCACTTGTGTGCCACTTGTAGTTTACTACATATTCCACGTTAACGTTTACACAACACACATTTCAAACTCTTGAGTTTTATTTAAAAGTATTCCTTGAACACTGCTAAATGATGTGCATGCATATAACTTTCACAGCAGGATTAAAAAAACACACAAATGCTGCATGCAAGTTCTAGCAAGTACAGAAATCCAGTACTGAAAACAAAACTAAACTAACATAAAATGGCTGCATGGGAGAAGAGCATGACGATATATTTGTGGTGCATATACGGTTTCCTACTTTTAAACTGAGAGAATGAAGCTGACAAGTCTGAGGAGTAAAAGATAAAGAGGGGCAGCATC
The DNA here is from genome assembly GCF_037039965.1 of Doryrhamphus excisus. NCBI lineage: Eukaryota > Metazoa > Chordata > Actinopteri > Syngnathiformes > Syngnathidae > Doryrhamphus > Doryrhamphus excisus. Next base: position 21,646,013 of record NC_136362.1, read on the forward strand.
CTTTCCTAAACCACTGTACCCCCCTCTTGGTCCACCAGGGCATGGTATCAGTCTTCCAGTCTATTTGCAAGCTTGGTTTTTGGCACTTAGGGAATCAGAGGTAAGAAAATAACGGCAACAGGTGCTAAATAGGTGCAAAGTTAGCCAAAGATTCAGAGGAGTTTGGTGCTCAGAAACGGGCACGGATTCTCTCCAACGGATCTGTCTCCCACATCTTGGGGTCCCAAGCATGGAACCAGCCGGTAAAGGTTGGCGGCTCTGCTCCCTGTTTGATGGTGGTGATGGGCAGCCCCTTACGGCCGGCTGGGTCCAAATCCAGGTATTCTCTCGCTGCAGGGGGTAGACAGACAAATGAAATGTAAAATATAATAATACACATAAATGTCCACTAGAGGGGGCCAGAGGACCCGGAGCCCAAAGGGAGGCTGACGTCATTGCAGCGCCACAATGAAACCCTAAAATGTTGGATCTTTTCATTTTAAACTGGTATTGGTACACAGTATTATATTTCAGAGGTATAGATTTGTGGTGTTAAGTTGCCGTGTGATGAATTTAGTGTTTAGTCACAGTGAGTCAGACTGTTACGTTGTGATGAGCACATACACTAGTAGTTCTAAATTAAAGATGTCACAAGATGAATTAGCCGCTCCACTGCATAAGCGACAGGGTTCAAAGTTTAAGAAAAAAAAGTAATGGCTTATACACCAAAACGTACAGAAACCAAAATATTCAGTACAGCATATTGTGCCAGGGAAGTAGCATCCAGAGATGCATTGCTGACATCTTTAAGCTGGCGTTCATCTGAGATGCTCTAATTCAAAATACGCCCCTGGAGCTACAAAGTCAAAAGGCCATCTACTGGATCTGCATTGTTGCCGGTCAAAAGGCAAGCATGTGATAGTTTGGGTGCAGTGTTGCATGATGGCTAAGGTGCACGTCTCTTGAATGCACCATCAAGCTCCTTAGAGTCTGAAATAATAGTCATTGTTCATTTAAAAGTGTAGATTCATGTACTAATTACGATGCAAAGCCTTTTTTTTAAAGCTAAAAGCTATGTGGGGCAAATAATAGTTCTTACAGTCCATGTGCAACCAACCTATTTTGGGAGCTCCAGCCCTTTCCTGCGCATTCGCCTCGTTGCCAACCCAAAGAAAGAGCTGCAAGTAAACAAGGAAAATACGTTTTTCATGTGGAATTCTACAAGAGTACTGTGAATACTGGTGGACATCTTACTTGGCCCCAGGTATCCAGAATCATGACGTCATCAGTGGCCAGGTCAGATTGGGTAAAATCCCCGGGTACTTCTTCAACCTAACAGCAGCACAATATCAACATCATGCGGCAAATCATGAAGGAAAACACTAATATGATTTCACATACGATGAGTCTTCCAGTTTTGTTGGAGCAGCCAAAGAGACGTGGAGGTTTGATCACTTTCTGCAGAGCCTTGGAGGTCTGGTATTCCTTCTTACCACCCAGGGCGGACCAGAAAGCAGCTGAGATCAAGACAGTCATAAGGTGAGACTAGTTTGGACTGAACATAAAGTCAATCATGTGCTTTTTATGTCCTTATGCAAAAGTAAGTATTTGTCAGCGACAACACAAAATGACAATTTTTTTTTATTATTAAGGGAGAAAAAAAATCCAAAAGTGAAAAGTATTTGCCCCCTAACAACTGCAATCAAGCATTTGTAATAACTTGCAATGAGTCTCTTACAGCGCTGTGGAGGAATTTTGTCCCACTCATCTTTGCAGAATTGTTGTCATTCAGCCGCAATGGAAGCTTTTCCAGTACAAAGTACTTTTTTTAAGGTCATGCCACAGCATCTCAATAGGACTCAGGTCAGGACTTTGACTAGGCCACTCCAAAGTCTTCATTTGGCTTTTCTTCAGCCATTCAGAGGTGGACTTGCTGGTGTGTTTTGGATCATTGTCCTGCTGCAGAACCCAACTTGGTTTCATCTTGAGGTCACCAACAGATGGCCGGATATTCTCCTTCAGGATTTTTTGGTAGACCACAGAATTAACCACAGCAAAGCAGCCCCAGACCGTCACACTACCACCACCACATTTTACTGTTGGTATGATGTTCTTTGGCATTACTTTTCCACCAGTAATGGGGGGCACACCTTCCAAAAAGTTCAACTTTTATCTAGTCAGACCTGAGTATTTTCCCAAAGGTCTTGGGGATCATCAAGATGTTTTCAGGCCTTAATGGTCTTTTTGTTCAGCAGTGGTTTTGGTCTTTTTATAGAGCTCTTGGATGAGTCGTCGCTACGCTCTTCGGGTCATTTTGTTTGGCCGGCCACTGGGAAGGTTCAGCACTGTTTCATGTTTTCACCATTTGTGGATAATGGCTCTCACTGTGGTTTGCTGGAGTCCCAAAGCTATAGAAGTGGTGTTATAACCTTTTCCTGACTGATAGATCTCAACTAATCTCAGTTATGTCATGTTTGGGCAGTGTTTTGGGTTATGTTTGGAATTTTTTTCTTCCTTAATAATAATGTATTTTGTGTCCAGCTGTGCTGTCATTGATTAATATTTACATAATATAGTGATCATTCCTGAATATTAGCACTGATACTGATGATGTGAACGCCACCCTTCACGTGGCCCCAAGTTGTTCTTTAGTAGAAATCTAATCCAGAGAGAACACCCACCTGGCTCTTTTCCCTCTGAAACAGAGCTGGCGTTTCCCCCGAGGAAGCTCACCACATGCTTGGCGGCCTGCATTTCATCATCGCTGGCGCCCACACCTCGCCACACAAACAGCCCGCCGGGCGACTTCAGCACGAACACGTCATTGGTGTTCAGGTTGGTAGCAGACGCTTCAACCTGAGGATGAAAAATGACAAGAGTCACGACAGGTGGGTCAGCTTAAATTTGAATAAAAGCGTTCCACACCTCCACCGCGCGGGTGTTGTGGGAGGAGCTCTGCCGGATGTGGAAGAGGCGAGTAGCTCCGGTTTGAGTCTGTCCACCTTTACGTGACGTTCCCCCACTGTGGATGATCATAGGTTTGCCTTTGAACACGCTCATCAGGTGGGGGGGCTCCTGACCCTGAGTTACCCTCACCTGAAAGGGGAATCAAAGCTTGGTCACACAAAAGGCTCCACAATAACCACGTTCTGTTTTTATTGTGTTTTCTTAATTCTCTTCTTACATCTTTTTATGTGGATTGGATTTTGTGTATTTAAAAAATATCCAAACATATATTATATCCATCCATCCAAATGTTTTCTGCGCCGCCTATCCTCACGAGGGCTGTGGGGTTATCAATCTGTGCTGTGGGGTTATCAATCTATGACTGTACTGTTTATGCTTATGTTCTACTCAGAAATTGCAATTGCTTATTTATTCATTAGAACCGATATTTATTACCCCATTAAATGACATAATTCCTGAATGATATTTTTCTTCTGCTCCATACTGTAACCACAGTATGATGACTTACAGAAGGGCCACAATTACAATTGATGAAACAACACCCTCTGCTGGCCATCCATTGACATTGTATTTTTCATGACTGAAAAAGGTGAGAGGGGGAAGAGGTGAGGTTATACAGTGAAGAAAATAAGTATTTGAACACCCTGCTATTTTGCTATTTCTCCCACTTAGAAATCATGGAGGGGTCTGAAATTTTCATCGTAGGTGCATGTCCACTGTGAGAGAGATAAACTAAAAAGAAAAATCCAGAAATCACAATGCATGATTTTTTAACAATTTATTTGTGTGATACAGCTGCAAATAAGTATTTGAACACCTGTGTATCATCTAGAATTCTGACCCTGAAAGACCTGTTAGTCTGCCCATTAGAAGTCCACCTGCACTCCATGTATCATCCTGAATCAGATGCACCTGTTTGAGGTCGTTAGCTGCATAAAGACACCTGTCCACCCCATACAATCAGTAAGACTTTAACTTGTAACATGGCGAAGACCAAAGAGCTGTCCAAAGACACCAGAGACAAAATTGTACACCTCCACAAGGCTGGAAAGGGCTACGGAGCAATTACCAAGCAGCTTGGTGAAAAAAGGTCCACTGTTGGAGCTATCATTAGAAAATGGAAGAAGCTAAACATGACGGTCAATCTCAATCGGAGTGGAGCCCCATGCAAGATATCACCTCGTGGGGTCTCAATGATTCTAAGAAAGGTGAGGAATCAGCCCAGAACTACACGACAGGACTTGGTCAATGACCTGAAAAGAGCTGGGACCACCGTTTCCAAGGTTACTGTAGGTAATACACTAAGACGTCATGATGTGAAATCATGCATGGCACGAAAGGTCCCCCTGCTTAAACCAGCACATGTCAAGGCCCGTCTTAAGTTTGCATATGACCATTTGGATGATACAGAGGAGTCATGGGAGAAAGTTTTATGGTCAGATGAGACCAAAATAGAACTTTTTGGTCATAATTCCAATAAGCGTGTTTGGAGGAAGAAGAATGAAGAGTACAATCCGAAGAACACCATCCCTACTGTGAAGCATGGGGGTGGTAGCATCATGCTTTGGGGGTGTTTTTCTGCACATGGGACAGGACGAGTGCACTGCATTAAAGAGAGGATGACTGGGGCCGTGTATTGTGAGATTTTGGGGAACAACCTCCTTCCCTCTGTCAGAGCATTGAAGATGGGTCGTGGCTGGGTCTTCCAACACGACAACGACCCGAAGCACACAGCCAGGAAAACCAAGGAGTGGCTCCGTAAGAAGCATATCAAGGTTCTAGCATGGCCCAGCCAGTCTCCAGACCTGAACCCAATCGAAAATCTTTGGAGGGAGCTCAAACTCCGTGTTTCTCAGCGACAGCCCAGAAACCTGACTGATCTAGAGAAGATCTGTGTGGAGGAGTGGGCCAAGATCCCTCCTGCAGTGTGTGCAAACCTGGTGAAAAACTACAGGAAACGTTTGACCTCTGTAATAGCAAACAAAGGCTACTGTACCAAATATTAACATTCATTTTCTCAGGTGTTCAAATACTTATTTGCAGCTGTATCACACAAATAAATTGTTAAAAAATCATGCATTGTGATTTCTGGATTTTTCTTTTTAGTTTATCTCTCTCACAGTGGACATGCACCTACGATGAAAATTTCAGACCCCTCCATGATTTCTAAGTGGGAGAAATAGCAAAATAGCAGGGTGTTCAAATACTTATTTTCTTCACTGTAGAACCCGAGTGTTATTACGGGCCTCATTGCTTAACGTTCTAGCAAAAATAAGATATGCCTTTATTCGTCCCTCAGTGGGGAAATTTGTAATAATGTATATAACGTAAATAATGCATTTTTCAGTGATTATAACAAATGACCTTGGCTGCAACTGCTCATATCACACCAGGCTGTACGTCAACAAGCTCTAACCTGAACTGGGGATCCACCCATTGAGTCATCCAGCTTGACAGTGAGGAACGCTGAAGCGGCAAGTTCATCTTGTGTAGCCTTCAGCCCCTGCCTGACAAAGTCACACACACACATCGTCAGAATTGTTCTGTAAGAACAAGCTCCACGGTCGTCTTAGACCGGGTGTGGCACGCCACCGACAGCTCATACCACGACAGCTCATGGTACGCTTTCTGTGTCAGTGGTGGCTTGCGTGTAAGTTCACAATCAGGAGACACACCAAGTATAGATGATGTGTCCATTTTTGTAGCTGTAGAGGATGAGGTAACAGTCGCCGCCATAGAAGTGACCGTGACCTGAAGGATCCACGGGAACCTTTTCCCCATTCTCCACACGCCAGATCTAAAATGCATACCACACTTGTCAGTATCATGCATTGCAGTTGCACAACACTACAGTATAATAAACATATTGTGCCAAAAATACACTTATATTATGTGCTAATTTTTCCATGTGAATGTAATAACATTAGTTTCACTATGCACTAATATTTACACACATAATTATTTCTGCTAAGATGCACATTAAAGGAACACTGACTTGCCTCTTGTGTCCAAACTAAGTCCTCCACATGCCTATCACCTGATTCAAATAGCTTTGGGTGTCTAGGCATGTGAGTCTGTCCTTCATGATCTCTTTCTCACCCTTCCTCTTTGACATAATAATCATAATTGATTTGTTGTATTGATTTGTCTCCTTGTATGCATGTCATTATTCTCATAGAACTTTATTGCTTATCTATTTTCCCTTAACACTACTCCACCGTGTTACCTCCACTTTGCCGCTGCCGTCATCCACCATGTTGTGCTGAGCCGCCATGGCTTTATTGGCGTGCAGGCTGGCCGCGTCAAAAGGCACCTGTTCCACTCTCGCGATATGACCAATAGTGAAGGCCTTAGTCGGACCGGTGGTCTCGTCTTTGTCCTTCCAGTCAATGAAGAACTGCTTGAACAAGGTCGTCTCAGCTCCAGCAGGAAGTACTTGGATCTGAAAGGATCGTGCGAGCACAAATATTCATCATGTTTGTAAAGTTGCGTATATAAAGTGGAGCAATACCTTCGTCTTTTTGCTGTATCCTTTGTCCGTAATGAACTTCTGACCTGCAGACATGGCGGCTTTACGTTCTGATGGGTTGGCCTTTGGACCTGATTGGAGACAAGGTCATCATTCTAACCAGACACTTCATTACAAACACTCATCTACTAGCAAAATGCATTCTTTCTTTCTTGGAAACTACAAGTCAGATCATTATAAGCAGCTGGTGGTAAACATTGCAGCTATGGAGAAAATCAGGTGTGGAAGTGGAATCCACCTATGCTTGCTGACAACAATATTATTATGTAATTCATTGAATGCTTCCAGGCTTGTGGATACCTTTCCAAACAAAGATGTTACTGTCCACGCCATTGTCCAGAATGTAGCACTCATCCAGAGACAACATGGCCTGTTTGAAGGGACTGGATGGCGCCACGCTAGACAGCTTCATGGGACCACATGCGTCCGAAATCTGCACAGGAAAAGACAAATATGACTCATTTACAGTCAAACCTATTTTTTTTGCACATAATAACCTGGTCCATTTGCGCTGTAGTATATCCTTCCAACAAAGCACCCTACGCATTTATTGAGTGTGACTAACCCATGCTAAATAACCCATCATGGGGCCAAATACATTTCTAGAGAATAAAATACAGAATTGAGCCATTACCATTTCAGTCCGTGGTGGTGTCATGATACAGCTGCTGCTTTTTAATGTAGAGGATGCGAATTCAATCCTAGTCCTGAACAATTGTTGTCTTTTAGTCTGTTAATTCCAAAATATGTAGCTAACTAAACTGAGGCTGGGGGGGGGGGGAGTGGTGGGCAAAACCCTTCATTTCAGTTCACATCTGTTCATTTTGTTCATTTTGCCAGAACGAGGCGCGACAGGCAAGCACGCAGATAGTCCCGCCCTGCAAAAGGAACGGTGAACTGACTCTCCTGCCCATCAAAAAAAAGGATTTGCTACTGAACGGACTGAAGGGGCATTTTAGGGGCGGTGACCTTGTTCATTCCGTTTACATAAAAGAACTAGTTCTTTTGACCCGTTCGTTCATGGCCGACACACCACAACTGGGGGGGACCCAAAGTGATTTTCCTAGTGGTGCCCCTGTTTGCAATGGCGCTAAAATTCAGCTTGGGGCCCCAATTTCACCAGGAGCAGCCCTGGTCAGACGCCAATCAATGAGGCTTGTGGCCTAGTTTTTACGCCATTTATCCCAGTGATACCAGCTTGGAAGCATCACTGGACACTTCAAGGGTCTTGGTGTTGGGGCCCAACAACACTGTAAACAAAAGATGATATTTACCATGTAGAGGGCAGCCTTCTTCCGATTGGAGGAGTCCACTTTGTCATCGTCAGGAGTACTCGGTGCAATTGCCGTTTTGGGCCCCAGCACCTACAAGAAGCACAACCATTAACCACAGAGCTCGTCTTTATCCTTTAAACACAATACCTCCAGGGTGGACAGCTCAGCTTCCTTCAGGGGTGTCAGAACCTTTTCTACCAGGTTCACATAATGAAAAATAAAAGGATGCAAGCCATTCTGACTCGATTGAGGAATTTAGGTTTTTTAATGATAGCAGCTTTGGACAAAGGAAACGTATGGTATGGTGCTAATGCAACAAATAGCGTTAAGCTATCATTGCAATGAAATAACGTCTGTACTGGATGCTGCATTTAAAAACAAACCATGAGGTACGTGGAGTTCACCACCATGCTTCCCTTCAAGTGTTTACGAGGCTGGGACTTGGCACACATTTGGCCCGTGAGCAGCTCGTTACAAAGCTCAGCATTGTGGGGGCTTGTTCCCACGCTGACGATCTCACTGGACGTGACACGCATCATTAGAGCTCCTGGCTTCCACTCACAGGAGACCACCTTTGGGCTTCAACACCGAGTGGGATCCAACAGGGGAGGGTAGGACCATTGATTGTGTGTACCACCAATACCTCTATGATGGCTGCAGGCTCTTCGCCCTCCTCCACCATGTACAGCTTGGCGCGCCCGTTTCGCTCGTTGTCTCTGATGTCGATGGCCACCTGGGAGGCTTTCAGCCTCTCGAAGCGGTTACACTCGCTGCCGCACCATTGGTAGATGTCCTGGGGACACCAGAAGACAAGGAAAACAACATTTACATCCAGACAGTTAATTATCATCTCCATAGCTTAGTAGTGGAGCAGACACTCCACACTCGCGTTGGAATGGAAGGCCATTTGCCGCCCGGTTTCTGGCCTGTAGCACATTGAAGAAATACAATTAAACAGCATAAATTAGCACAATGGAAAGAGAAAAGGCTAACATTTTGATCTGAGCAGTATAGTAAACCTACACATGTAAAAACATTAGGGATATCCCATAATTATCGTGATATTGGTTGACATCGATATCAAATTTATTTCCTGAACGGAAAATAAATGTACAACACATATGCATACAACATCATTCCAATACAGGAGATACGTCATGTTATACATATCGGAATAGGAAATTCACAGTTGGACAATATCAACAAAAAAGCCAATATTATTTGACATTATTAGAGCCTTCTAGACATGAAATAACAACCCTAAAGTCACCTCTATAGACATAAGAACAGACAAAAATAAGACATAACATAGATTCACATTCCATATAATTGAATGTTTGTTAATTTAGCCATTTTTATGCTTGAAAATGCTAAATGTAGGCCAAGATGATGTAAAGGTTGGTTCTTTTGACTAGTAATCAGTCGTAGTCAAGCACGAAAATGCAGTAATTTATTCATTTATTTTGAAAAACCGTAATAGCGAGAACAGAGTGAAGCGACAAAGTGTCACCACCCTGCACTATGTCCCTGCTAACGAGCTAAATCCCACCTTTCCCAGGTCAACGATGAAGCAGTCTCCCTTGTTGAAGCTGGACCAGGACATGTCCACCTCCGTGGCTCTGATGGCCCTGCGACCTTTGATGTGAAGCAGTCGTTTCACATTCATGTCGTTGGTCACCACATGTTGGAAACCAGACGCCACGCCGCCTTTCTGTTAGCATATAATAAACACGTCGTTAGGTACCTGTTAGATTCCTTTGAAGGACAACGCAAGCGGGGAGCAAAAAGATCAACCGTGATGGGGCACCAAAAATATTCATACTGTGGATCATCAGGAACAATAGTGTCATTTCATCGCACAGAGATCAAATATTAAAGAAAAAAGTAAACTGACAAAATACATTTTTGATTTTTGAATAATTATGGGAATGAAGTGAAAATATTCTGGGAATTAAGTAATAGTAGTACCAGAAGAAAATTTTTCAAAGATTATTAAAATGACATATTGTGCCAAAGTCTGTTATTTGACAGGAAGTGATTATTAGCTATGAAAAAAACTCACAACAACATAGATGGCGGTGCAATGCTGCCTCTGTCTACCAGAGGTAGCCTGAGTAGCCCCTAGCCCAGAGGGAGGCTGACGTCATTGCAGTGCCCCCAATGAATGTGTTACTCTGATGCAATGCCTTATGGGAAAACTTTAAAACGTTCTCATTATCAGCTTGTATTGGTACATGTTTCTATATTTCTCAGGTATATTGTTTGGAGTGTTAAGTTGCTATGTGATGAATTTAGTCTTGTTCTCAGTAGGATGGCACCATGAGTCGGCTGTTATACACAGGGCTACCGATTCCTCACTGACTTGTGATTACGGAACACTTTTAAAACAATTAGTAATAGTTCTCAAGATGTTAGAACAGGGGTCTCAAACTCAATTTACCTGGGGGCCACTGGAGCTAGGGTGTGGGTGAAGTTGGGCCGCATCAGGTTAAAAAAAATAATATATATATATATATATATATATATATATATATATATATATATATATATAATAAAAATCTAATAAAAATATTAATAAATGTTAATTACATTAAATATTAATTATTAATAAATATATATAATATAATAGTCTTCAATGCTTCTGCTATACCCGCCACTTTTTCAGTGTTTTGGTTCTTTGGAAAAGCTTTGATAAAACATTAAATTATGATAAATTATGATAAATTATGATAAATTATGATAAATTATGATAAATTATGATAAATTATGATAAATTATGATAAATTATGATAAATTAATTTTTATTTATTATTAAATAAATGTTTAATGTTAATTTTTATTTTTTGACACAAAATAAGATAGAAAAATAAATAAGCAAATCAAAAAACAAATGAAACAAATTAACAAATTAAACTTTCATATCAACGCCGGGGCTTCAAACTAGCGTCCCGCGGGCCGTAAATAGGCAACAGAGTTCAAAGTTGAAGAAAAAAGTAGTGGCTTTTACAGCAAAATTTAGGGTATATTATATTCTCTGACGGGGGGGGGGTCTCTCTGTGTCAGGTTAATTATGTAATATATCATTTAGTTTATCCATTCAATAAATACAAATTCAGAGTAGGAATTTTGGGGGTTAATATGGGGTACTAGGGACTAGGTTGGGGGATTTCATGGATGGTGAGGATGAATTCAACGTGACACATTAATGTCAGAGCTGTCAGATAAGGACATCTGATGACTGCGTGTCAATCATCTCACAGGGTCGTGGAGAAAAGGGAGGGTCATACAACAATATTGTACCTGCGAGGCAGAAGTGTCTGGTAACATGGCGTCCTTTGAGAAGCCGTGAAGCAGAAGACGTGTTTACAAGTCATGCCAATGAACAACAGACACGCACACTCGTAAGAAGACGTCGCTACAGATACGGTTAAAAAAACAAGTTGAAGTTGTTGAGAAGAAAAACAAAGTTGTGCTTTGCCCACAGGGTCTCGGCGCCATGTGGAGGCGTGGCTTCCGAGGCTAAATGAAACCACATTCATGCTGCTCGCTGCTCTCAAAAGCCAGGCAGTAAAATTTTCCACGGCAACAATGTGGCCTGTGTTTATTCTGGTGGAAAAATAGTTTCCTCCACCAAATCTACGTGGAGGATGGAAGAACACTATTGCTCATCTCTAAACCGTATATTCTTCCTCCTATCGTCTTCTTCACGAGCCAAAGCAACATTTTTGTCTTTGTGTTCTCATCAACATTATGTGATGTGTTGGAGCTAATTATAGGCTGACCAAGTTAGGAGGAAGTTAGTGTTTTAGTCAACCAGAAACAGATGGGCATTCAGGAAGCGGCATTTCATTGCGCATGTTATCGGCCTCAGTCCTGAGCACACCCTGGATTGTATTAATATTCAACAGGGAAGGTTTGTGTGGCCTGTGAACTTCACACTCGTTAGCGTAACCATGTGACAAAGGGCACATGGAGCTGACAATCATTAAGCTCAATACATATTCCATAATCACAGATGGTCACTTCCATTTGAGCTATCCAATGAAACAAAGTAGACCCCCCCCCCACTGGTCATTTGACTTGGTGGCTGGCAGCACAGAGAGAGAAAGTGTCCTCACTTTCAAATTCTTTATCCTAGTTTTTATTATCTTTTATGGCTTGATGGCGGCCATGATGGTGTACACATGAGTACACACGGCAGTGGTGAGTAAGGCCAACATTAAAGCCTCTTTTAAGCAACAGTATGTAAGCAGACTGAACTGAAAAAACAGATTTACAATATTTGAATATTTTGGAGCGCCTGTGCTCACAGTACGAATGGGAGTTGTTTGCATTGCTTACACAAACGTTGTCACACACTAAAAGTATTAGTATTATAGTAGTTATCTATTAGTAGTACTGGTATGCATGTATGGACACCGTTGCACAATGCCTAGCTCTCTTAAGCACATATAATAAACCACTAAAACAACTGAAAATAATTCAACAAACAGTCGTAAGTCCCAAGGACATAAGGCATTAGTTATGTATAAATATATAGCAATCACTTATGTATAGAAAAAATACTGTGTTTATTTACTTAAAATGCAAATAATGTCAATTTAAAATGATTAAAATATTGAATTCAATTAATCACTGTTTTAAAACAAATTAATCATTATTAATCACCATTTGGAACTGAAATATCCCTATTTTATTGCATTAATGTATTCACTCCCAAAGACATATTTATACATTTTTTTATACAAGTTTTTTTGTGCTAGAGGCAAAAAGAGGTGATGACGCAGCTCCACGATAAAGAAGAGCACTTTTGGTGCAGTTTTAAGCTGAAAAAAAACACACAAAAGTGTCAGAAAGTGGCACATACGCATTAATTAAGAATAAATTTGTTAGCGCTGCTAGCATGTTATTACTGACAGCCCTAATTTTTACAAATGTATTTTCATTTGTTTGTTTCTTTAAGCTTTTTCCTGATTTCGGAGTCAGGAGTCGTATTTTGCAGGACACTACTATTTTCCCAATTAGAGCATAGGAAACTTGTTTATGATATTTAGAATACAAATTTCAACATTATTAGAGCCCTCTAGACATGAATTAACACTCCTATAGTCACCTTTGCCCTCCTACTATCCAGTATAGTAGACAAAATAACAGAAAATAAGGGATATTAGATATAAATAAGACATAACAGCCTCCCAGTTGACATTGGGAGAGTCCATTGTTTCCCTGCGGTAGCAACTGTCTGATGAAGGTGAGGTGCTTATTTGTTCAAGTGGATTATTTCGGACATGGAGTCTATTAGAGCGGAGGAAACTGAATGAGCAAACAGGTTCTATCTACTGTAAGCGTTATTGTTCGCTGTCTCGGAAGCTCACCTGGTACTTGATGCCGGACTTGAAGTAGCCCAGGAAAGTGTTGGACTCGGAACGCTGCAGCTCCCTGAACTGCACCGGTCCACCACCCAGGAAGTCGTCCAGCTGCGTGGCAAAGATGGCCGCCGTGCCGCTCTCGTCCTGCGAGCACTCATCACCTGGAAGAAGTGACGACCATCTTAAAGAACTCTTCACTTGAGTCGTGGGTCGACATGGCAGCTCCGAGTCAGGCTGTGAGACGCTGACTCACATCTGCCACAGCTGCTATGAATCACAACATGGATGCAACTTTTCCATAATTCCACATGACTGGATTAATACAGGGGGGATTCATTTTGGAATCTTGTATAATTGCGGTAGAGGCTCATCTGTCTGTTGGCAGGATACGGCACAAACATGTAAGGACTGGTTCCTGTCTCTTGTGGCTCATGAGGTTGTTCCTACTGGGATTTATGGACATTTAGAGAGCATGAGAAAATACATGGTTTGCATGTAATGTCTTTAAATTGAAATGCCTGTGCAGAGAACCGAGAGTGAGAGCACAAAGAGGGAAGTATGTCGGAAGGGCATTTTCACATACAGATGCAACTTTTATGGTAGGAGCGCCGCTCCTCCAAGCAAGCAAGCATTACTAACATGTGGCTGCTCAATCTGGTGAAATCAATGCATAGCAACCTCAAATAACGAGTGTCAGCATGTCCAGGTTTGATGAAAAAGTCATACCACAGAATGATTGACATTATAAATTAGTAGGACTTTGGAAGCAAAGTAACTTGAATATGGTTTCACTGCTTTGAAAATATGGCAAAATACTGGCATATAGTATATAGTATAGTTGTACTTACAAAACACCACATCTTGTCTAAGCATTTTCCTGCTGGAAAATGTTGAGTGGATTCACCTGTGAGACCTGCAGGACTGATAAGTGCAACACTCCTTTTCTCTTGTAGATAGCGCCATCAAAACACTTTTTCAAAATATTTGCCTAGGCATTTTCCTGCTGAAAAATGTTGAGTGGATTCACCTGTGAGACCTGCAGGACTGATAAGTGCAACACTCTTTGTCCCTTGCAGATAGCGCCATCAAACTGCTTTCTATTTTTATATTTACATTTAGAAAAAAACAAATTCATTAACATTCAAAGCCGGGGTGTTTTTGCCACTGACGGCCCCATAATGAAAAAGGAAAGGATGCAAGGTCCATTTTGATTTTCATAAACCAAAAAGTGACCTAATTGTTCAAAAATGCATTTATTTTGTTTTGTTTATGATACTATTACCACAAAAAATAAACACATTTTAGTGAAAATTCTACTTACTACATACTACTACATACTAATACTCTTTTTTCCCAGCCTTTAGCTTCCAAAAAATGTAGCTTTATTTTGTTTTGTTTAATAAAATAATAATAATAATAATAATATTACAAATAATGTTAGCATGCTAACTTTAGCAGGTTAACATTGTTAGCATGCTAACATGAGCGTACCAGCATTTTTTTTTCAATTTTCATTCGTATGAACTTAAGCAGTTGTAGTTAGCATGCTAACTAATATAATTTTTCAAGGAAGGCACTACAAACAATAGTTCTATTATGCTAGCTGCTATTTTTTATGTCATTCAAACCCTTTCATGGTATGTATTCTTGGTTAAGGAATCTTAATATGTAAGTATGTCCATCATTTTATAAACAAAGCAAAATAAAACGTAGAAAGATAAAGACAAGCCAATCTAAAAACAGTCAGTTTGGGCTGTTAAATGTTCCACCCCAGTCCTGTAGGTGGCAGAAATGTGCATTACGATAAGGATGTAAGTGCCAAAGACGCCATATCAACTGCCTTATGACGCCTTTAGCTTCCCACAGTGGAAAATATTAAGTAATAATAAATAATCGTGATTTTGGTTGGCCCATATATGCGTTAAGCCTCGTTGGCTTTATCCCAGCCTACAAACAAACCAGGAAGTGGCCCAAACCCTAGAGAAATGTCGAAGTGGACAAATTAAGTTTCCTGTTTTGAAAATATGCCATTTAGGTAAGATGAGCCACAAGATTTCATAGCGCAACAACAAGTTGAAGATGCAGTTTCTGTTTTGGATTCGTACCAAAAAACCAATTGAGCATTTGAGCGAAGTCAGGAAGTGCGTCTCACCCAGCCACATGTGGATGTTGTAGGAAGGGGCCGCAGTGGTGAAGAGCAGCAAGTATGCATCTCCCGTGTAGAAGTTGCCATGCAGGGCCTTGGGAATGGGCTTCAGGTCCATGTCCTCGATACGCCACACCTGCAAGCCCGGCTGTTTCCCTGCACCTACAAACTCCTTATGGGACACCATGATGGCTCTGAGGGGGACGGGACAGAGAATCATTTCAATGTTTTTTTGCATTGCAAATCTTTGCTACTGCAGCACACTTGTTAACGACGTTTAAGGACAAAGAGGCTATTGTGTCCAGTGGAGAGGCAGCACATTTTCATAAACATATCCGACATGAGGCTTCTTCACAACTTTGTCGTAATGCTCTACCTTTCACACGCATTTCTGGAATTAAACACATACTTTGAACTCATACTGCCTTAGGTTTGTTTATATTCATGCATTTGATGCTTCATATGACTACAAATAAACGTGAATGTAAATCTTGTACCACCAAAGATGCAAGATGACGCAGATTACAGCCTGATTACAAATTGTAGTGAGGCAGCAGGATTATTGCAGGAGGTCAGCATGGGATTTCCACATCACGCCATTTTCAGTCAGCCCTCGTTTATTGCGTGGTAAGTGAATTTCTGCTAAGTAGGATTTCTTCTTTATGATTGGAATACTTTCATAGTTGCTGCATACAAATCCTATTTACAACTGTCCAAATACAGTTTTTGACATTATTAGAGACCTCTAGATGTTAACTAACACCCCTA
The DNA here is from genome assembly GCF_037039965.1 of Doryrhamphus excisus. NCBI lineage: Eukaryota > Metazoa > Chordata > Actinopteri > Syngnathiformes > Syngnathidae > Doryrhamphus > Doryrhamphus excisus. The sequence goes on from NC_136362.1 coordinate 21,662,045, forward strand.
TAGTCACATGTACACTGGTATATAATCATACAACAATAATGACATTTATTGTGTTATTATTAAAATACAGAAAATTGACAAAAATATGCATTTGTTTTAGTTTGTTTTCAACCACAAAACAGCAAAACCGCAATCGAGTGAGGCTGCAAGATTCAAAGCGCTATGTGGTGAGGGACGACTGTACTCCTAACACAGCAAACAATACTAAAATGAACCACCTCTACTTTGTCTCTGCTGTGTGTTTGGTTATTGCACAGCTCAACAGCTCAGGTTTCCAACAGGAAAGGACTTAAAAGGTTTGCTGGAACCGACTGATCAATAATACGTTGATGCATTCGTCACACATTATGGACAATAATGGACTTTTTAATAAATACTAGTGAGTGTACCCAGTACACATGATTAGTTTTCTGGTCATCTCACTTGATTTGTATGAAACATCACATTTTAATACTCCAGCGTGTGACTTTGACTCCAAGACTGCTACTTTTTGTGGTGTTACGTAACAGCGCTCTTTGCTTTTATGCTCCTTTAATCCGTTTAAGCACCAAAACATCAGCAAATGCAATCACATAGAACTCTGCAACAGCCAGCAAAAGGACAACTTAGGAGAAGCCTTATTGGCATATGATATTTATAACGTTGTAATAACGTGACGACACTCACATTTGGAGAGATGAATGAGAAGAAACGTCTGTGGAGGCTGCAGATGTGGGAGTGATCCTCACGTCTTGGGTGTGTTGGCAGTGGGTGTGGAAAAGCAGGAAAAGGGGTGGGCGTGTCTGTCCAAATCAGACGCGCTGATTGGTCGAATCGTACAGATGCTCTATCTCATCCTTCATGCACTCGGTTTTTCTTTTAATAAACTTGTCAAGACATTGATGGCCCGCCTCTTCCGGTTCTTTCCAGGATACATAATGTGTTCAAACAGGGAGGGGCCAAAGTCCGACTGGTTCAGTTTAAACAGTATGTAAGGGTTCTTGTTTGGTCTAGGTTGTTTAAGAAGAAAAAATAGACTGATGGTGCAGTCACGTGACATGGCGGTGAGGTATACAGGGGCGGGCTCACCGAGCTGGGGGCGGGTCATAGGTGGCACGAGGAAGGAGGATTTCAGATTGGAGCGCCTCTTATCTTAAATGTGGAGCAAACAACAGAGGGGCAGGTGATTATTCTCACATTAATATTCATAAACACATCCGAGGGACACATTTTTACTGTTATATCATCACTAAAAACCTAATAATGTCTTAATAATGTCTGCTTTCCACAATGAAGTCATTTGTTTACATGTGGGCGGTGAGACCTGGCTGGTGCCAGAATGGGGGTCGTCTGACCTGTGTTATTGTTGAACAGGAAGTGACACGCACCGGGCCAGAGGCTGGCAAGAGAGAGCTGATGGTGCACATCCTCAGCAACAATGCCACGAGTCAGAATGGATTAGGCTGCTAGCATGTCAGGCCTAACCAAACAAAAGCTAAGGGGCACGAAGCAGTAGTGGAGCCTCCACAATCACGTGCGATTGGGTAGAAATAGAATTAGGAATAGAATTAGGAGAATACTTGCACCTTAAGTCTCTCTTCAAAGTTTGTCTTTGTCACCATACTTAAGCCAAACTGACCTTTTGAGGGTTTCTCATATTAACAAGTCACCACGGACTCACAGTCAAGTGTGTGTGGAGGTTGCATGTTTTTCTCGTGTTTTTCTACATAAATACGTCGACCATGTATATGACACGCATACTGATTTCATTTCTACTACTTCTGCACTCTGTGTTTATGCCACAGGCCCCGCCTCCACCCACCGAGACAACGACACCGACTTGACAAAAGGGCTGACTCCAATCATGCCAATCATGTTCCAACATGCTGTAAATTCAGGTGTATAAGCCACACCCACTGAATTGAAAAGAAAAAAACACACGTATAGTCACATGTCCACGTCATAAAATGGCAGCTCTTTATTTAAAATGAGCCAATTATGAGTGATGAACCTTGTCAATCTATTGGAAATTGCAGGAGGGCCATTACTAGGGATGTCCAATAATTGTTGTTACCGATATCAGCATAAAAATGTGATATCAGTCGATAGCGGTGTCAGATTCTTTTCCAATCATATAGTGATTCCACCACAGGAGATATGTAATGTTAAACACATCGGTATCCGCTGATATCGGTATCACAAATTGAAAGCTGGATGATATCGGTATATCGATTTTTGGCAAAAAAGCCGATATTGGACATCTCTATTCATGACTCAATATAACAGTCTGACTTAGTGTCATTCACGTTGATGTCACATGTCCAACCTCCATGTTTGACTTGCAAAGACACAGTTGGAGCATGTCAACAGTAATATTGGAGTTCCGGGCTGTGTGTTCTGAGATAAGGACTGCACAGCTGCTCGGCGACAGCTTGCCCCGCTGAATGTAATAATGGGCCTGTCAATAAGTAGTCATGGCACCAAAGGCAGATAATCAGTTGAAACCAGTCCTCCACCTAAAAACATCCCCTTCTGCAGGGAGAAACGCTATCGGCAAAAAGCAGGGCCTGACTGCAATGACTGTTGTTAAGCCACGCGTTTAATTATATCAACACTGTGACACAAGCCAGCTGGTTGAGTAGTGTGTGTGTGTGTGCAGCACAAATAATCCCAGCAGACGACTGTCTTTTTCAAACATGCATGCACCAGCACCATCCCACCTGTGACACTAGTCTGTCTAGTTTATCCAGTTGTGGAAGAAGGTGACCATTTGCAAATAAAACCTCTTACCTATGTTAGTTCAAGGTAATTACACAAACACGTCTCTTCTATAGGTACACTATACATGGCTTTGTTTATACAACACACAACTGAGGTGGTTTTCCTATATTATGTATTTGTACAAAATGCAGCTGTACATATGATCTAGATATATTTACTTTATTATCGATTCCGATCAATTGTAGCACAGTGCTTATTGTTTGGCAAACAAAATAATCCAAATTCATATACATAACGTGTATACATTTTTTTCAATTAATTTATTTATGAATGGTTGTGTGCCAGTTTTGATTTTAGTCACAAACAAATTTTTTTGTTTATTTTCTCTCTTATTTTATCGATTGTTTATTTTGTGGGTATTCGTATCTATACATATTGTTTGTGCAAAATAAAAATATATATTTTTGACAATGACAGTAATAGACTGTCATTTCACCATTGGATGAAATGAAATGTATCATTAAAAAACATACAACAAAAAAAAACTAAAGTTAAAAAGGACCTCGGGTTCTGTAATTAAAACATGCATTGAAATACTTTACTAAAATAAATAACATTGACCAAAAAACATGCACATTTTAAATAACATACAAAATACTGTATTATAATGGAACTTTAGTTATGGTGTGCTTGTAAAAAAATAAAAAAAAGTTATTGAAACAGTTTGACTCACTAAAACTAAGTGAAACCCGCCACTGTGTGTGCAAGCCGACTATGAAGATGGGAAGTTCTATTAAGGAACAAGAGTGCACGCAACAAACCACAGTCAACCACATCCTCTAAAAGGCGCTTTGCTTAACATAGATTTTTTTTTTCTTTTTACTTCAGACTGAAATGTGCACAACTAGCACTGAAGAGTGACGCTTGTCTCCTTGTTTCCAACGGCAACGCGACATCTTTATCAAACATCTACAAACAATGCTCACCACCTCCCGGCCAGTGCAAACAGAGCCACCCGCTAAAACGCATGCAGTAATAAATGCATGGCAACTTATTGAAAGTTAAATTGGTGGTGGGGGTGTAGAGAAAAGTTGGATGTACAAATTGCAAAAGTGGTTTAACTTGTGTTTTTCTTAGACGAGCCACAGCTGGATGCCAAATCCAAAGCAGTTCGAGTCAGTATCAACTTTCACTGTGACCTTCTTTGAGGACATGAGCCAAACATTCCTTTCTTGGATGGGCAAACCACAGTCGCTATGGTAACAGGATCCCCTCAGTCACCCCAGCAGCTCGGGAACTTCAGTGAGGATTATTGCCAACATGGAATTTCTCTGACTAGTAAACAATATGCATTTATTTCAAGTATTTCAAAGGGAAAAATATGTATAAATAAGAGACATTTTACAAGATACACCACATGTTCCATTTCAAATATCGTTCCAGATCACAGGCTGTAACATAGTGCTTGTTAAACTGGACAATAAAACACTTCTCAGTAACTTTATATTGAAGGGACTGAAAGAAATGTTGGAATGAGAACGTCTCCCCGGCACGTCATGCTTCCCTGGCGTCGCTCTGAGGACAAGAATGCACAGAAATGCATCACATGAGTGAATGGAGGCCTTTGACTGGGAGCCTCATACACCGCACCAATTTCATATCATGTAAATACTGACCCTTTTACACCAAAAAAGCTGCATTTTTACTGCTATGAGAGGTTGATGCTATTTTACTCGTTTCACATTTTATTATGTTCTTACATGATTTTCTGATCTAGTATATCTATTTTTGAGCCCCGTATTCTTAGCTCTGTTTTCCTGTACTCATTTTCAACACTTTGGTCAGTGGTTTTTTTTGTTTGTTTTTTTATCAATGTGTGATAAACCGTGTATAATCGTGTGTGCTATAACTTGCTATATATATATATATATATATATATATATATATATATATATATATATATATACACACACACACACTTTCCTCTCCGTCCTTCAGCTGCACAAATTGAACTACCGTGTACGTCAAAATAAACCGAAATTATAATCTAAATTCAATTGGCTACACAATTTAGCGGGGAACAATCCAACGGTGAATTCAATGTAAACGTTACCTGAGATTGAGTGTTACCTGGAGGCTGCATCCACTCTGCGAGGACGCCTCAGAACTCCACAAGGATGGATCTTCTTGATTGGCTAACGTCTGCTTGACAAACCTCAGCATTCCTGTCAAAGAGCTGGCGTCCACCTCTGGAGTGACATCGTGGCCTCCCTCCTGTATCATGGTGTGCTCTGTGCTCGTGTCAGCCACCATGTAGGTGAGAGGGTCGAAGGAGCGCTCGCAGCTTGACGCGGGCTCGGTGCTGCTGAGGCCGTGCCAGCTGTGGTCTATTGTGTCTGAGTAGGACCCCCCCCACGACTGCGCCTCCCTCAGTGTGGCCTTCAGGCTAGGTGGGAGATCCAAGGACGTGTCATTGCTACAGCTTTGCAGCAGCAGCTGAAGGCCGGCGTCGTCTGGGGGTGAGCTTGTGTTTTCGGTTTTGGGGGGAGTCCTGTGAGCATGTGAGGGTAAGTGGACAGTGGAGGAGTGCTGAGCAGGAGGGGAGTGAATGAATTTACTAGTCCCGTCGTACACAGCTGGATTCTGACATTCCGCTGCTCGCTCCTGACTGGAGACTCCAGCCTGGAGATGGATCACCTCAGGATCCTGCAGTGAGAAGAATACCGATGAGATTCCAGCACTGGAAATGAGTTAGAGAGTTAAAGAGCATTACCTTAATGAGCAGGGACTGGAGGTCTCCATGGAGGACTCAAGCTGACCCCATTGGACTCTGGCTTGATTAAACTGAGCACTGAGGTGCTCCAGCTGGACTTGAAGCTGAGTGTTCTGAGCTTTAACCTGCTTGTACAAAACCCTGCTTTCCTCCAGCTGGGTCTCAGTCTGAAGGAAACGGTGCTGGCTCTGTTCTAACTGGCTCTGCAGATGACTGGCGTGGGCCGCGGTGCGGTCCAGCTCAGTCTTAGTTTGCTCCAGCTGGGCTTGACACTGCTGGAGTTTAGAGGTGAGCTGTTCCTGGGAGGATTGCATGGCGGTGGACACCTTGAGGAGGTGACCTCGGTTCCGCTGGAGGGACTCCAGCTGACAAGGAAAAAAACGCAATGCTGATTAATTAACAATTAAATTGAATTGATGTAATTTATTACATTCAATTACATGAATTGTATTGTTATTTGTGCATTTGTATTTTACTTCCTGACCTGTATTTTTGTCCAAGTTTACTTACATGTTAACTCATCAATTGAAAATATCTTATATTCTTTGTTTTTTAATATATGCTATTCCTTTTCTTCTGCAACCATGTGATTTCCCTTGTGGATCCATCAAATCTAAATTTAAAGCAACTTATAGTTGCCAAAGTCTGTGAAAAAGACATGTTTGTGGCTGTGTGGGGAAGTTAGTGGTAATCGAAATGAAAAAAATTAAAGAACATGAATAAAATTTAGAGGTAATGAAAGCAGACAGAAATAAACAAGGATTGGTTCATATTGCATAGCAACAGGATGAATCAGGAACGTCATCACATTAACAGTGTTCAAACCAGCTTCAAACATTTCACTTCCATACAAACATACAGTTTAGATACTGTCAAGCGTTCAGTTCATATTGTGTTTATTATCATTGGTGTAAATATTATTCCTACATTTATCTCATCCACGTTTAGATTCCTGGACCACGAAAACAGACCATGGAAGGGTTTGAACCATTTAAAGAATGCTAACAGTGCTAACACACTAACGTTAGCAATGGTAAGTATCTGTCCATGTGCCTCCCATGCTAAAAATGCTAAAAATGTGATGTTATGTTATTTAAAATGTTTAAAACAAAACAATTCTTTAAAATAATGTTAGTATGCTAACATGCAACGTTAGCATGCTAACACCCAGCATGATCTCCTTAAGTTCATATCCATGAAAATCTAAACAAAAATGCTTGTATGCTCATGTTAGCATGTTAACACCTAGTATAATACAAAATAGAGTATAAAGAAAATGGTTTCAAAAAATGATACTAGCTAATGTTGACATGCTAACTCCTAGCATGATAGTGCCACGTGTTTAATAAGTGTTTGATTGATGAAAACAGCTAAAAATGCTACTATGCCAACATACTATTGGCCTGTTAGCAAAGCTAACATGCTAACGTTACCATGCTAATACCTAGCATAATAGTGTCTACCTATGAAAATGAATACAAACACTACTACGCTAATGTTAGCATGCTAACAATGCTTATGTTAACATTCTAACACGCATTGTGCTTGGCGGAGATAACAAAAATTGGATTAGTGTACCTCTCTATTGTGCTGGTCCTGCTCCAGTTCCAACTCTTGCTCTAAAGAAGTGACCATGTTCTGGAACTTGGCCTCCGACTGCTGCCAGCGCGCCTCCTTCAGAGCCAGCTCCTCCTCTGCATGACGCAGCCTCACATCCTACACAGGTACACACACACACATGAGGCACCAACATACGTATATGCTCCAGACGGCAGCTACAAAGCTATATAAGCGGATTATGTCGTTTGTACCATCTCCTTTTCTTGCAGCTTGAAGGCGTCCACTTCTGTGGTGAGAGCGTCACGCTGACACTGAGAATCATGTAGTAAAGTCTCAAGTTTCTGTTGACAAACAAAAGCATTTTATCAATGATAAACAGGACATTCAGTGCGAGTCGCTCCTACCCCTCCAAACCCTCCTGATGGCTTCATGTCGATGCTGTTTGATTTCAGGTCAACATTTGCAATATAATTTTTGGATTTAGTTTTCTTCTTTATCATACTTTTGATAAACAACAGCCGTGGGTCATAAAAGGCCCCTGGGCCACACTTTGGGCACCTCTATTATAGCTGTTTACTTGCATTTCACAGCAATTATGGTGCATTCAAGGGCTGCTGCTTAACAAAAAATCTCAATGCTTGTTCATCCATCTGTTTTCAAAACCGCTTATCCTCACAAGGGTCGCGCAGCCTATCCCAGCTGTCTTGGGGCGAGAGGCGGGGTACACCCGGGACTGGTGGCCAGCCAATCACAGGGCACATAGAGGCAAACAACCATTCACACTCACATTCATACCTATGGACAATTTGGAGTGGCCAATTAACCTAGCATGTTTTTGGAATGTGGGAGGAAACCGGAGTACCCGGAGAAAACCCACGCATGCACGGAAAGAACATGTAAACTTGTGCAAACATGGCTGATTGGGATATTGAACCCGGGTCTCCTAGCTGTGTGGCCTGCACTCGACCACTGTGCAGCCCAATGCTGATAATTCTGACTGCTAATGTATGTGTTATTACTAGGATTAGACAGCAGATGGCAGCACATCAGCCAATTGTAGTTGCATCCTGCCAACATGACACAATGGTGACATCCACCAAGTACAGTGGTCAGTGGTTTCTTATCAGTTGATTGCATCAAAAGTCACTACATTAGAGTTACATTGGCACAAATTGTGTTTGTGCCATGAGCCACAGGTGACATTTTTAGACATGGCAATAAAGCTTTATTCTGTCCAATGTTCTCTGTTTTAGAACAAACTATGGTCACGTGTTTTTTTTATTTAGTTGAGTCATTTTCCATTGGTGCTTTCAAATACAAACGGAAGGCCTGATTCTGTAATATTTCTGACACGCCTTAGTACTTATAATCACTGTTACTATTAAAAATAAGATTCACTCTTCAATGTACAGTACTGAATGTCTTAAACACATCTTGGGACATCTTGTTCTCAAGTGTTCTTATTCAACTTCTGACCTTTCTGTCCACGAGCTCTTGTCGCGCTTCTCTAAGTTCTTTCTCTTTGGCCTCCACACTCTGTTGCAGAGACTCCACCTTCCTCTCCATCTCCTGCTTGTGCTCCCGGATGACCACATCCAGCTGGGCCAGCTTAGGAGCAGACGCAGAGTTGAGTGTGTACAAATGAAACCTAAAGATATGTTAGTGTGGTACCAGATTTGCTCTTTGCTGGAGCTCCCCCTGTCTTTCCTTCAGTGCAGTGTCCAGGTCTAAAACCTCATGAGTTCTTTCCTCCAAATCCCTCTGGGTCTCACTGTGAACACACAAAGTTCATAGAAGCTACAGTCAAAATGTGTTTGTTTGAAATATTATAGCGTGAATTTGTGGATAGAATAAAAGGAACAAGGTTGTTTTCAAGCATATTTTTGTCTATTGGGACTTTGCTTATAATTTTATTATTCTAATATTTATTGAACCAGTACACATATTTTACATTAGAAAAACCACCAAGCTACTATTACTTATTTTGTTTTATGAATGGTGGCTAAACACACCTACTGCCATCTAGTGGAAGAACATTAATTGATAAATTATAATTTATTAATATTAGAGATGTCCAATATTGGCTTTTATGTTCAAAACCGGTATGCCAATATTGTCCAACTCTCAATTTCTGATACCGATATCAGCAGATATCGATATGTGTAACATGACATATCAGGTATGTGTTGGATACAGACTTTAATATCAGTTTTCAAAATCTGATACCACTTTTTTATGCTGATATTGGGCCAATATCTATCAACACCAATAATTATCAGACATCCCTAATTATGTGATTCATTATTATTGCATAATCATTTCCTATGGCACTGGGGGACAGTAACACTTGAGCAAACATCACAAGTGGGTAAAGACCAAAGAATTGAAGCCTTGTAGTCACACAGTAGACTCTTTATGCTGTTAGTGTGCAGTCTGTTCCCTCAAGTGCTTAGTGTACTGTGGCTGCAGGCAGTATGTTACACAACCGCTTTATCCATGTCCAAATGACATCACAACCAGAGTGTAAGATGAAAATTGACAGTTATCATCAGGAAATACAAGAACCTTTTCACTTCAAAATGGTAAAGATTACATAATATACAGATATGCATATGACACCATTAATATTACAATTGCCATTATGTTTAAAGTAAAAACATATTGCATTACAATGTTGGCATTGTTTGACAGAAGGCACAAATAAAGTCATGATCCACCACCCAAAAGAAGAGCTCACAAGGGGGTGTAGCCTCACCTAAGACGTATGCTCAGTTTTTCTACTTCCACTTGCCGCTCATCAGCCATAGTTTGTGTTCTCTGCAGGACATCTTTGAGCAAATGCAGCTGCGCTAGCGTCTCGGCCAACTCTCCGTGCACCGTCTGCAGCTGGCCCTCAAGGAGCTGGACCTTTTTGACACAGTTCTGCTTGTCGGCCTCGCAGCGATGGAGTTTCTCCTCCAGGTCAGCCACTAGGGCGGACAAAGAGAGGGACCCAAATTTGAGAGTAAACGTGTGAAGCAGCCCCAACTGTCTGTGTCAAACTGTCACTATTTTGCTTACCCAAGTCATTCTTGTTTTCAAGCTGGCTCCTTGTGTGCTGCAGGCTCTTGCCCATGTTGCTGATCTGAGACGTCTTGATGGCGACTTCGTTCTGCAGATGGTGCAGCTCAGACTCTTTAGACCTGAGCTCCGTTTGGAAGCTTCTCGTGTCTGATTTCACCTGGCTGCAGATGTGAAGGAAAAATGTGATTCTTATAAAAACCACAGATTCTACACAATATATTTAACACATGGTAATATTTTCCTCACCTTAACATGAGCACAGCTCCCATTGTTGACTTACAGAGAAAAAGAGAAGCTTCTGAAATAGTAAGACTCAACAAAAATGCCCTTTGGAGTATATAAAAAACCCACTAATGTCTTTTCTTCTTAGGTTTTGTTTAACTAGCCCCATCCAGCAGAAGGAAATAGCTCCAACACAGCTGTATGCTCATTTATATGTACTTGCTGATGGCTAAGGGGGGCGGACTAAGACAGGCGTGTCACGCCTACAGTGTGGTGTAATCATAAGACCTAGTGAAAGTGTTTGATTATCTTTGCTGAAAATCAAACTTAACAAGAACAGTGTCTGTCATACCAAAACGTCTTACATAAATGCTATTAAATAACCGCATTGTATGATGGAGAAGTAGAAAACAACTTGCAGAGATGATTTCATTTTAAGGTGGATGTGTGGGATGGGACTTACCTGAGAGTCTCAGACAGTTGAATGTTCTTCTGCTTGATGTCATCCAAGTACTTATCTCTCTCCTCGGTGTCTTCATGTCTGTTCCTCACCTCATCTTGTAGAGACACCCGAGCTCGCGCCAGCTGCTGCTCCAAAGTGGACACCTAGAGTATATTCAGAAATTATTAATATTGACAAAATAAAATGGTCACCCTCGCTTTTACAGAGTACATGATGTGACGTCAACGATGTGAGCAATGACAGCTCTCATCGCTCTCATCAAATATTTTAGCTTGTTAGCTTCCAGTTGCAAGCAAACTGTGGCAATTAACTCTTTCGATACCAATGATGTATGTATACCTTTGTAAAATCCTGAACATCCGATGCCAAAGACGTATTTCTATATCTTTGAGCAAAAAGAGATGATGACGCAACTGCACACTTACGGATGTCATGTTTAGAGCAGCGTATAAGCCATAAAAATGGCCACAAGGTGGCACTAGTACATTTGATAAGAGCTCTGTATGCGATGAGCTCAAAATGCAATTGAAATAACATTTTAAGCATCATTAAGAAACACTTTATTTTGCTGTTTACTACCACTGAGTGATCAATAAGCTAACAAGATGGTCATGAAGTAACAAACAAATCCCATCTGAACTTGTCTGTGTGATAACATCATGTGGTTATTGTTTTGGTATGCGTTCAATTTTGTACAAGACTTGCAGCACTGCTCACATAAGAGGATGGTGTAAAATAGGTCGCCCTGGGGAAACAAACGCATAGCCAGAAAGTGAGTGAGTCTCCACAATGTCGACTTTTCCTGTTGTTGTGAAGTTAAAGCAATGAAATTAATCTGATCTTGTTCAGATATTGTATTAAAATCCGTACTTGACATCAATTTGATTTGTTAGCCAGAGCAGAATGTTTGTGCTAAGTCCCCTGTTTAGCTCAGCTCACAGAATGCACCTCATTGTCTTCTTTAAAAAGGAACATCAAGTTTTACCACAAACTAAATGCTGCTGAGCTATTTTTGCCATCACAAGATCAAACTGCTTTTCCCCTGCCAGCAATCGCCATCGTGTCAGTTTGCTAGTGAGACCTCAAATAACTGGGCAAAACTGTTTTGGTTTTTTTTGGGGGGGGGGCATTTGTGCTTTTTATCTCCAAAATTTTTTGCAGAAAACCAGTGACAATTTACATGATATAAAGTGGACTTGAGGCTCCAAGATTGGGTGAACTTCTTCAGGCCTACACACACATGCAACCAAGGACACTCACATGCACATGCACGTACGCACACGCATCCCTTCTCTCATCCCACACCTTCACAGCCACACCCACAACTCACGCCAAAATATGGCTGCATTTGTTGCGGCTGTCTGCAGGCCTCAGCTGGACAAAGCTCCACTCCCATTTCCCCCTTTGTTTACTTCATTTGGATTGAGTTGGACAATTGAGCAAACAAGATAATTAGCAGTAAAACAGTCCATAAAATAGAAACATTGCATTTACCTGTTGTTGCAGCTGACTCTGGCTGTCCTCCAGTTCAGCGATACGGGCCGTGCTCTCGGTCAGCATCGTCTGCAGCTGCTGCAGAGAAAGTTGAAGCTGCAGGTTTTGATCACTGGAGCTGTCGGCCACCCGTGTGACTCCATTGAGTTTTTCCTGCAGTGAACACACCTGGAGGGGGATGGGAGGCAATGAGTAAATAAGTAAAGCAGAGGATCGCGGTGTCAGTAAACATCAACACTGCCTACTTTGTCTTTGGATCTCTGCAGATCATCCTCATAGCTCTTCTTTGTCTCCTCCATCTGCTGCAGATGCGACATCAGCTCTTCTCTGCAGGCTGATAGGGACGACTGGAGCTCACACACCTGAAAAAGGCAAAAAAAGTGAGTTAAAACTGTCAATTTCTCAATTTTGACAAAAATATGGCCTTTCCCATTTAGGAATGACATCCATTTTATGTACAGTGGTATCTGGGTTAGCTTGCATTAAGGCACACGTAATAAACTGTATTTGTGCTTGTCTCCTTTTTTTGAGTGCGACAAACTCTAAATAAGCCGCTATGACAGCAACATTCTACAAACTACGAATGAATTCACAAATAAGTCATTGCAAACTTCGAAGACCACGTCTGTGTTGCCGATCTTGCCAGGATGCAATCGAAGCCCTCATCAACGATAAGTATCATCCTGAAGAATAACAAAGTAATCATGTGAGCTGCTAGAAATGCAGCATGCTAGAAAGTCATTAACAGCCCTCTCTGCATGGATTTTGTTTGTGCCATGTGAGTTTGAATGGTTTTCTGCATGTTCAACAATAATGATCGTCTATTAAATGTGTTTTGTGTTATCTGGAAGGGATTCATTGGTTTTACATAGTGATGTTACAAGAGATGCCGAGTAATCGAGTGGGCACTTCCGCAAACCGTGTACTGAGGCTTGATTCATTGGAGTGAGGGGCTGGAATTGATGACGTCCGAAGCCTCGCTGCCCGGCTGTACCACGTGATGGATTAGGGAAAAGGTTCAGAATTTGCCGAGATGTTCACCTGTCACTCAACGATATAAACCAGTCAGGCTTAAACATGAAAATGTGGGCTTTTGTGGTGAGAGTCAATGTTTGTCAATGGTTTGGTTACTACGGTTACGTTAGTTTGGAGTTCTGAGAGAGAAGATATAGAGCCAGCTAAAAAGAGAAAAATTTCTCCTGTGCGGGAACATTTTGACTTGATCAGTCCGAATAAGTAAGCCAAATCCAACACTAAGATGGTATGTTTGCATTTCCAAACCTGTATTTTCACTATTTGTCATTGTCATTGAGAGGTGAAGTGCTTATGTGTTTCAAGGAGTTGGGGTACAATAATAACACCGCATCCATGTTCAGGCATTAACGTGCCTTTCATGAACATAAAGATGAAACTGGACCTTCACCCATCCATGGTAAGGTTAATAGTACTACATTATAGTATTAATAAATTACAGTTTTACTAACACAACTTATGTTCATTGTGCAAATGTTTCGTTTTTATCAGCCACAAAAAACTACAGAGGATGAGGCCCTTGCTGACATGGAGGTCAAAAGATACACAGCCCTAAAGCATAGTGGAGAAGTTGGATCAAAAAAGAGGAAACGCCTCAAACCAAAAATTGTTAAGAAAAAATTCATTCATTCATTCATTCATTCATTTTCTACCGCTTATCCTCATGAGGGTCATGGGGGTGCTTGGAGCCTATCCCAGCAGTCTGTGGGCGAGAGGCAGGGTACACCCTGGAATTAAATGAAATGGCTTCATCCAAGACCCCCGGTACTGGAGGACTGGCTTTGTGTGATGAATACAATACACGATATGGAAGTATTAACACATAGATTGAGGACTGAAGAAGACATATGTGGAGAAAAATGGGTGAGGTGGACACTGTTCACGGACAGAAACCAAGGAAATGACTCAAATTACACCATGACAAAGAATGTGAAATCCTAACTTGTAAACTGTGTATGTCCAGTACCCCCCCCTTTTTTTAGTTTGTTTGTATTAATGTTGACATTTTGTTTAAAAAAAAAAAGTAAAGTAAAAAAAAATAAAATCTATTAAATCCCCCATATTCTGTCCAAGTTACACAAGCATACATCTTCCTAGTTATACAAGCACTTTCCCTGAGCCCAAGGCAGTTAGGTGACATAAAACCATGATGAAGCTAGCCATATCACATGATACATGGCATTTATGGACAAGAAAACATTCAGTATTTTATATATACTGTATATTTTATGTTGCACTTTGTAGATTAATCATTTGGTTATTATTTTTTTTGTAGTACATAATCATTTCCAAGAGCCAAAACAGATCAGCATTCAATGCATCACATTGTAATTGTATCCAAGGCCAGCAGGTGGTTTCGTGTGCACATGAAGCTTCAAGAAATGAATCCATTCTCCAACCAGTTGACTGAAATGGTTCAAAGCCTCATTGGGGCTTCATCTCGCCATCACTAGTTTTACATTATTTTCTACTGGAAAACTTGCTTTGGTTAAAATTTTGGTTTGAGTCAGACTTTTTGGAACGGAGTATTGATGCTCACAAACGATCCATCCATCCATTTTCTATACCGCTTATCCTCACTAGGGTTATGGGGCTATGCTGGAGCCTATCCCATCTAACTTCCCAGGCAGGGTATACCCTGGACTGGTCGCCAGCCAATTGCAGCGCACATTCACACTCACATTCATACCTATGGAGTACCCATAGAAACCCCCCACACACACACACAGGGAGAACATGCAAACTCCACACAGAGATGCCCAAGCGGAGATTCGAACCCAGGTCCCCAATCTCCTGACTGTGTGGCCAACATCCACTCACCCACTGTCCAGCCTCTAACCAAGGTTCAGGAAATAAAGTTGAAGAAAATGTGAAGTTGTTCACCGTGTTTTGGCAATATTTGAAAGTTTATTATTGCTGCAGTTTTATTGCGATACTGACCTTGGTAGCAGAGTTGGCCGTCTGTTCTTTCAAACTCTGGAGCAACTCTTCATTGTGCCTCACTCCAATGTGCTTTTCCTGGAGCCAAATAAAACACATGCACCGTTCACCAATGCACTTACATAAATACACGTTTGCTTAAGAGGTACTTGTCCTTACTTGTGTCAGCTTCTCTATAGAGGTCTGAAGCTGAAAAGCAGTAGCTTGTGCCTCATCTCGCTCTCTCTGAAGAGAACGCAGTTCTTGCTCCATGTTCAATACCCGGGAATGAGCCTGGTCCACAGACAACTGCAACTGCAATCACGAGAAAACAATTACTTTACATTATTGTCTTTTGCTGCATATTCTTTAAGAAGGGATAGTCCAGGGGTGTCCAAACTTTTCCCACTAAAAAAATCAAAAGGGTCCAACTGCCACATTTACACATTCTAAACCAACCAATCTGAATATATAAATACTATATTACTATATATATAAATACTATCATATTAAAAAAAAGATGCTTTTTTGCTTGTTTTTCCTTAAGTTTAAAATGTTTTTACAAATATTTCAATATTCTTCTTGTGTTTTTTTCTTGTAATTGTGTTCTTTTCATATTCATAAATAATATTAATATTTTTTTCAATATTAGAAATGTTACCCAAGCTATATTTCCTAAATGTTGTTTGGTTTGCTTCTCATAATAAGACTTTTTTAAATCTATATTTTATATTATGTACAGTGAAGAAAATAAGTATTTGAACACCCTGCTATTTTGCTATTTCTCCCACTTAGAAATCATGGAGGGGTCTGAAATTTTCATCGTAGGTGCATGTCCACTGTGAGAGAGATAAACTAAAAAGAAAAATCCAGAAATCACAATGCATGATTTTTTAACAATTTATTTGTGTGATACTGCTGCTAATAAGTATTTGAACACCTGAGAAAATGAATGTTAATATTTGGTACAGTAGCCTTTGTTTGCTATTACAGAGGTCAAACGTTTCCTGTAGTTTTTCACCAGGTTTGCACACACTGCAGGAGGGATCTTGGCCCACTCCTCCACACAGATCTTCTCTAGATCAGTCAGGTTTCTGGGCTGTCGCTGAGAAACACGGAGTTTGAGCTCCCTCCAAAGATTTTCGATTGGGTTCAGGTCTGGAGACTGGCTGGGCCATGCTAGAACCTTGATATGCTTCTTACGGAGCCACTCCTTGGTTTTCCTGGCTGTGTGCTTCGGGTCGTTGTCGTGTTGGAAGACCCAGCCACGACCCATCTTCAATGCTCTGACACAGGGAAGGAGGTTGTTCCCCAAAATCTCACAATACACGGCCCCAGTCATCCTCTCTTTAATGCAGTGCACTCGTCCTGTCCCATGTGCAGAAAAACACCCCCAAAGCATGATGCTACCACCCCCATGCTTCACAGTAGGGATGGTGTTCTTCGGATTGTACTCTTCATTCTTCTTCCTCCAAACACGCTTATTGGAATTATGACCAAAAAGTTCTATTTTGGTCTCATCTGACCATAAAACTTTCTCCCATGACTCCTCTGTATCATCCAAATGGTCATATGCAAACTTAAGACGGGCCTTGACATGTGCTGGTTTAAGCAGGGGAACCTTTCGTGCCATGCATGATTTCACATCATGACGTCTTGGTGTATTACCTACAGTAACCTTGGAAACGGTGGTCCCAGCTCTTTTCAGGTCATTGACCAAGTCCTGTCGTGTAGTTCTGGGCTGATTCCTCACCTTTCTTAGAATCATTGAGACCCCACGAGGTGATATCTTGCATGGGGCTCCACTCCGATTGAGATTGACCGTCATGTTTAGCTTCTTCCATTTTCTAATGATAGCTCCAACAGTGGACCTTTTTTCACCAAGCTGCTTGGTAATTGCTCCGTAGCCCTTTCCAGCCTTGTGGAGGTGTACAATTTTGTCTCTGGTGTCTTTGGACAGCTCTTTGGTCTTCGCCATGTTACAAGTTAAAGTCTTACTGATTGTATGGGGTGGACAGGTGTCTTTATGCAGCTAACGACCTCAAACAGGTGCATCTGATTCAGGATGATACATGGAGTGCAGGTGGACTTCTAATGGGCAGACTAACAGGTCTTTCAGGGTCAGAATTCTAGATGATACACAGGTGTTCAAATACTTATTTGCAGCTGTATCACACAAATAAATTGTTAAAAAATCATGCATTGTGATTTCTGGATTTTTCTTTTTAGTTTATCTCTCTCACAGTGGACATGCACCTACGATGAAAATTTCAGACCCCTCCATGATTTCTAAGTGGGAGAAATAGCAAAATAGCAGGGTGTTCAAATACTTATTTTCTTCACTGTATATGTTATATTTTTATATTAATATTTCACCTTATGGTATTTTTCCTCTTAATATTATGACTTTATTCTCTCAACATTTTATCCTCATTGTCATGAAATTACTGCCCCTGAATCCGGAGTGTCTCAGTGCCCCCATTGCTTCAAAATTACCACATTACCAACTAAATTAAACAATTGAAACAACAATTACCATGTCTATTCTGTGCTGCTGCTCCGTGCATTGTTGAGTGTGTGATTGTTTAGCCTTCTCCAAAGATTGCTGGTACTCCCGTTGCTTTTTGCTCATCAGTGACTGGTAATGCTGAAGAGTGCTCGTCTTCTCCTGTATCAAATATAAGAAAAATGTGCATACAAAGTAGACAAAAACGTGCTAACGCTATCATGAAGCAAGAATTTACTTGTTAGACAACCAACGAGGCACCTTCTGAATATATAAGTGAATGTCTTTGGTACCTGTAGCTGCTTCTCCAGGTCAGTATTCTTCAGTGCAGCCTGACTGTATGATGACGTTTTTTCCTGCAACTGATTCTCCAGCGCAGCAATTCGGGCACCCTTTCTCTTTAACTGAGTTGACACAAAGAACAACGTGTTAAATTGTCACACTTTCTGCCCACCCAACAAAAGACAAGTGATGTTACTTCTTTTTCTGTGGCCAAGGCTTGGTTGGCTTTGTCCATCATCTCCGCCTGAAGGTTCTGGGAGTGGGAAGCTCTTTGAGCCTGCAGGGAGGAAATCTCCTCCTGAGCGCGGCTCACACGCTCTTTAAGTCGCTCCACCAGGCTGCTTTGTTTAGCGCGCTCAACCTCCTTCACCTGTAGGACCTGAAGTAGCTGCCTGTAACCTTCACCTGATAAGACAAATAAAATCAAATGACTAAAATGGTTGGGGTTTATGATTTTAAAAAGCTTCACTGTGTTACTGTGATGGTGAATGTAAGGCACAAGTGTCAAACTCAAAGCCGTGGGGTCATATTTAGTCTGCCATACCGTTTATTATTATTTATGATTAAATATTACATAGAAATAATAAAAACAAAATTCCAAAGACACACTTAAAACATTCAGTCCCAGCTACGTATGTATCACAAGACAACCCCTTCGCTACCGGCCATTTTAGACAGACAGTTTCGACACTATTGTGTTCTATGGCTATATAAAAGAAAGATCAGAATCCTGTACGTTTTTCCAGTCTTTAGTAATCAGCAGTAGAACATTGGCAAGTTTCAGGAAAATATTTGTTTCAGACTAAAAAACAACTTTGTGTGGAAAAAACACATTTCAAGCATAACTTTCACATTGACACAATTTTTTTTTGCTTTTGTGACCTATACCACAATGTAAAAAATACATAAAAACATAACAACAATATCATTACAAATATAACGCCTTCAACAATGTAGAACATTCACATGTGCATGTGTTAAAATATCCCTATAATATGTAACCTTATTGGGCTGCTCGGCCGCCGAGTGGATAAGTGATAGAAAATGAACAAATGAATGTAACCTTTTACACGCCACGTTCTTCCACTATGTTTTTTCCATAACAATGACAAAACTGGCAAACGCCATAACTAGTGAGAATATTATGGTATAGTTGTACTATTAATTAGAGCTGCGACTGATGATTCTTTTCTTATTTCTTTCTGTCAATTAATCTGAAGCTTGTTGTTTCAGTTATTTGAGTTATCAGTTAGGCCCTAGGTCAGAGGTAGGGAACCTATGGCTCGGGAGCCAGGTAGGGCTCTTTTGATGACTGTATCTGGCTCTCAAGCATTTCTTACCACAATAAAAATTTATTTTTGCTAACATTTTAAAGTAAACATCACAGAAATCAACAACTTTTTTATGCATTTTAATTCGTCCATCTATTTTCTACTGCAATACGGCCAACCATATCCATCTTTCCTGATATTTTCCAGGTCAAACACCAAAACTCGATTATTACTGGGTAATGCGGTAGTCTACCTCGGTCATTGAGATGTCAACATGTAAATATAAACGTTTCTCCTTTAGTCAAATAGTCACCTAGCTAAAGCTGCAGAACCAAGCCTTCTGGCAAAGATGGCCAAAAGAATGAAATATACTGAGTATGGTGCAAAACTATGCAGCAGCAGAAGTTGTATTAATGGCAACAAGTATTTGATTTATTATTAGACACTGCGCTGCTCACGAAAGTGTGCTGGCCACACCCCATTGGCGTGGGGTAGTGTGCCTGGTCTACGTAATTAGAGCCCATTATCTAAAACTGTTGGTCTTACATAAAAATGCACACATTTTATTGCATTCAATGTTTAAAAAAATGTATATGGCTCTCACAGATACACATTTTAAAATATCTGGCCTTCATGGCTCTCTTCGACAAAAAGGTTCCCGACCCCTGCCCTAGGTTAACCAAATCAATACCAACCAAACACAAAGAGTGAGTGGTTTGATCCGCAACATATCAGAAAACACAAATATATTGGGTAAATTATTGGGAAATTAAAACTATTCAAATATAAGAGGCTGAAACAAGAGGATTTTTGCAAAAATGATAAATCGAATACCAAAATACCTGCTGATTAATTGGATAATCAATTAAGCTTTAATGTTAATACACTAGCCTTTACTTATTTTTGTAATTAAATCTGCAAATTCAAACAAGTTCCCAGGGTCACCCGTACCTGGTTTAAGCTTCAGCATGTCTGTGCTTCTTGGATAGTCCACCGGGGGCAGCATGCACGGCCTGACACACAGTGGCCCCACACCATCCTAAAATGACATAATAAACATTATCTTGTGCTTCACAGAGACAAATGTGAAAATTCTGCAAACAAGTTATGAAACCCTGGAAAGGAAAAGGAAGGTCATGCGAGGTGACCCCCAGCTACCTCTTGTAGATGCAGAAGGGATATTATCGCCTCCAGGCTGACCGTCTCGGCTTGGCTTTGTTGAGCTGCTTTGTGGCTGAGGGCCAAACACTGCTCCTGGTTCTTTGTCAGCGTCCGCAAGTCTTCCAGTTCCTTGCGCAGAGAAACCAGCTCCTTGCACTCGGCGCTGCGCTCTATCAGCTGTCTCCGTAGGTCTGAGCTCCGTCGCCCGGCATCCTCCAGCTGGGCTTGGAGCGCCGAATGCTCGGCAGCCAATGTCTTTGTCTGCCTCACCTCCTCCTTCAGCTGGCTGTAAGACCCATGGGGAGGTAATGGGATGATGAGCTAGCAAGCAAGGATTAAAACACTCAAACAAAGCTAGAGATTTTTACAAACCTGATGGTTTCACAGTGCCCTGCTTTCTCTCTCTCCAGCACAGCGCACTTTATTTCAAGCTCTTCTTTTTCTCCATCACACTCAGTGAGACTTGTTTTTAATTTGTTTTCATTCTCCATCACCTTTAAAAAGCAAGTTAACACATAAGGATACCTACTATTGTACACCGCAAAGTCAGCTGCCTGTAGTCTGAGTGAGTACACATTTGTTCATATTGGAAGCCTTATTATTAACACAGATGAACTTATCTGTACACTTGTATGTTGCAGTGTTATTAAAATCACTGTCTGTGGAGTTTATAAAGATTTTTGATTTTTAGGTTTGCATCAGAATATTTCTATTCAACCACAGCATCTCAATAGGATTCAGGTCAGGATTTTGACTCGGCCACTCCAAAGTCTTCATTTGGTTTTTCTTCAGCCATTCAGGGGTGGACTTGCTGGTGTGTTTTGGATCACTGTCCGGCTGCAGAACCCAAGTTGGTTTCAGCTTGAGGTCACCAACAGATGGCCACACAATTTCCTTCAGGATTTTTTGGTAGACAGCAAAATTCATGGTTCCATTTATCACAGCAAGTCTTCCAGGTCCTGAAGCAGCAAAACAGCCCCAGACCATCACACTACCACCACCATATTTTACTGTTGGTATGATGTTCTCTTCTGAAATGTGGCGTTACTTTTACTCCAGATGTAATGGGACCCACACCCCAGGAGTCATCTGAGAGAGAACTCCAGGCTTTCTTTCTCCCCTCAATCTTTTTTCCTCCCAATAAAAGGTTTTACTTAAAAACTGCATTTTATGTTCAGTTGCGTTGTCATTGACTAACATTTAAATTAGTTTGATGATCTGAAACATTGAAGTGTGACAAACATGCAACAAAAATAAGAAATCAGGACGGGGCAAACACTTTGTCACACCACTGTATGATATGCGTGGTCGACATGATATGAGTTTTTCATCTGATTTCATATTACCTTTTGAAATGTAATGGCAATGGTGGCCTTATACTCGTTGAAAGCTTCTTTGAGTTTCTCTGCGTTTTCAAGTGCTTGGTTTCTTTGTTGTTCTGCCCTGTTAAGTATTATAAAAAACTATAAATACATTATTGATTGTATTGTAAATTAGATATGAATGCACTGGTAAGGATGCTTACCTTTTGCTCAGTGCAGTCTTGTTGGCCAGTTCCTCTCTGACACTGCCCAGTTTCTCAGTCAGATTGACAACCATGATGTCACTGTGAGCCGCTTCCTCCTGGCAACGCTCTGCCCTCAGCTCTGCTGCCCTGAGAGGCACAAGGGGAAAAAAACATTTCAGGGCATTGATGTTTAACGTTTCAAATATATGACAGGAGTAAGGCTGAAGGTTTCTAAACTATATGATATAAAGTCAGGGGTGTCCAAAGTGGGGCTATTTGCACCCCAAAGCACATTTGAAAAATAGAATTCATAAAGAATTTGAAGAATTTACAGGAATAAAAAGTCAATATAATATAAAGTCAAAATATTAAGAGAAGAAAATTGTGATCTCGCAATGATATAGTAATTTTAAAATATTTTTGGTACCCGCCATTACCCCGAAATTACAAGTGGCAACCTAAATTTATTACATTTTTCAACTAAAATTCCTTCATGTGGAGCACACAGAGAAGAGTCGCTACCACAAGGTTACCCAGCATGCCTTGAGGTGTGTTCATATGGGTCTGGTTTTCTGTGTAAGCGTTATTTTGATACCCGCACAGTCCCGTGTGGTGCAGTGGTTTTCAGTGTTCCATTTGTGTTGACTTGTGTTGGTTTGGTTCACACTGGGAGTTACATTTAGCAAGAGCGCCGTTACCACCTTTAGGACTATTAAGAGGCAACTATTGCACAAATACCCTACAGAATAAACTAAAGACTTGCAACACATTGAAAAGAAGTTTGTGGCCCACTTCTGGCTCACAGCCCACCAGCTGAGAATCACTGATGTAAACAACTATAGTATACTACAGTTTATGTAAAGAGGTCATGAAATTACTTGAGTTCTTTGGCTTTGGTCTCCACTTCTGCTTGAAGATGACAAATCTGCTCATTCAAGACTGCCTCCTTGTGAGCAGGCCCCACCCTGGAGCATCGCAGGCAGGCCTGCAGAAGACGACGCATTATTATACTCCTCAGTCTTTTTGGTGCTCAAGTCCACACTGTTCAGTGTTTCAGCACATTTTGAACAACTTGCTGTTCTTTATCAGGGACCTGAAGGCAACATTTACAATGGTGTGCAATCCATGAATGAGTACCCTTCATCATGCCATTCCCATTCTGACATCATGAGACCAAGACAACACTTCACAATTGCTGCCAGGCTTTCAACAGGATGTTCTCAGAGGGAAGTGGCCACTGAACTTAGAGCGTCATCAGCAGTACAACGTATTCATCCTAAGAGATAACTTTGCACTCAATATACAGTACATCTGGGGATGGGTGTGTACCTGAGAGTTGGAGGATAGGAGTTCATAGGGCGTAGCGTCAAGGTCACTGATGAGCTGAATATCCTGCATGGTCAGACTAGCATTTTCTTGCCGTACAGAGCCCATCTTCCTCATCTTTCTCCTTGCAGAAACAGACTCCATGTCATAGCTAGCATGAACTACAGCAGTCTGAAGAAAGACGGACACACATGTGGATCTGAGAAGTTTGTCTGCGGTTTGAGGAAGGTGGTGCTGTTTTTTAGGTGACCCAGTCATTTTAACTACAAGCGTGCATGGTGACCCAGAAGCCCAAAACTATTAGCTACTTAATATACGAAAATCGTGCCGTTCATTGATAAAACATTAGTGTTTTATTGGCATAAAACACTAACTCACCCCGTTGTTGTCTCTCACGTCAAAGCGAACTCATCAAAGTCTCCAGCTTGTTAAATCATTATTGCTGCACATCCAACTGGAACATGCAACCCAGCCAAGGAATCAACAACGAGCCAGTTGTGGTAAGCAATCCGTTCGTCCTTTGTTGAGTAGAGAAAAAATGTACCCATAGCGGTATTTGTTAAACACTGTAAGAATAAATGATACATGACTGTCAACGAGTAGGTAGCATGATAGCATGCTATATGTAAACAAAGATGGTCGCTAATCAACAGGTGGCTAGCCGGGAAAGTTAGCTAAAGCTAAAACATACCAAAAAAAACAACCGGACCATGTTGATAAGTTGTAGATACTAGATTTGTGTTAGTTTGTCCTGTGAAAATACACATTAAATGCGACTAAACACTATCAGTTCGCTCGATATCATTTAGCGTTAGCCAAAATAACTTAAAAGTAGTCGTCTCCGCCCATATTATATCTACCGGCTGCTGATTGGTTAGAAGAGAACAGCCTACATAATTATTGGTAGAAACGACTGTCAATAACGCAACCCGCGAACATTGGCGCGTGCTATGAAGTGGCCCAGTAGCCAATCAAAAGAGCCTCACGAGGCGGAAGCTGAGTCCTTATACGAATACAGATGACTGATTTGAGCAGTAATAAATCAGAGTTGTGCTAGAGCTGTTTTTTTTTTTTACCTAAAATCTGTCGAGATCCACACAGATACTGAAAGAAAGCAACAGAGAACCATTGTTCCGGTTGTATGACAAATGGCGCTTTTATTATTTTTTTCAGAAGTAACACTTCGATGTGTCATGACACATTAGGTATGTAATGGGATAATGATCATTTGTTGTCTTCAAACAGGTTAACCAATGTTCTTTGGCTGCAGCGGCTCATATAAGCCAGGCATCAACACATTTCAAATGAAAAGAACGTGAAAGAACGAGTCTGAATCATCACAATAACTCAAACATTTCAACTGCAGGGTCCAAATAAGTAAACTCCGGACTACAAACACACAGGATCAACTCAAACAAGCAAACCTGCTGTTAACTGCAGAATGGAAATTGAGTGTATGACAATCACAAAATGAAACACTTTTATTTTTTTTTCTGAACTATAAAACATAAAAAAATCAATAGGTCCTGAAGATTGAAATCACATCATTTTATAGTTGCATGTATTTAGTTATCAAAGCTCAGAAAAAGGTCAAACAGAAAAAAATGTTTATTTTCCACATTTGATTTTAGGACCAGCACAAAATAATTTTTACTCAATGATAAATGCTGCTCTAATTTTAACATTTAAGCTTATACTGTTACCGGGAGATTTAAAAAGAAAAAGCAAGACACACATGTGGGAAATTGTAAAAATAAATGTATATAATTTTTATATAAAATAATACAATTTTGCAGCAGCAGCTCTTAAGTGCCTTCATGACAGTACACAAATGAGCACACTTTCCAAAACTGAACTTAAAAATACATCTGCCAAATACAGTCAGAGGTACTAACAGCTGAGAACAGAGAGGAGGGAACGTTATGTCAAAGAGGGATGTTATAACTGCAAATATTGTACAACAGATACCCACGTGGACACAAAGGTTCACGGTATGACCTCAGTGGCAAAACAAAACCTCCCTCACTTCCTCACTGTTAACACATGCTACATTCTGTCAAAAAAAATTACTTTTATACTCAGCTGGTTTGCAATTGACAAGTGTATCACTGTATTTAAAATAAATCACTGAAAGCCTACAGGTGCAGTGCATTGATCGATGTATGCATAACTGAGGGTTTGTCAGTATTCAAAGCAACAGCAAAAGAATAGCAAAAGCGCAAAAAGATACAAATAGTTTAATGCCAGAGCCTCGTTTTTATCGATAAACTTTAAAAGGAAGGAGGAAAAATAAGTTTAAATGTACTATATTCACAGTGGACTGCACTGAACCAGTAGGCTTTGCAGAAAGCTTAATAACACTCCAGTCTAAACTAAACAAAAGGTACATAATTAATGCTCCGATTACATCCTGGGTGCACAGTAGGGCACCTCTAGGAGGCAGTGACACCCTCCCACTCCACCAGGTACTGCACCTTTCCGTCCAGGGTGACCCGTCGAGCCAGGACTTTGTACTTTTCCCCACAAGCCAGCCTTCCTGCCACTCCAAAGTAGGAGCTGATGGAGCTCTTGAGGTGGGACAGCTGACTGTTGGGGTCCATGCCGTGAACTATGTCTGTGGAGTGCAGCCCAGGAAGCGGACTCAGCACCTCTGTGGCCGAAGGGTTTGGGTCTGCTGGGCTGGGAGGGCGCATCCCTGTGTTGGTGGTGGGCCGCAAGACCCGCCGTGGCCGCCCACGTTTCCTTTTTAAGGGTGGAGGGGAAATGGGTATGGTGGAGGTTGTCGACCGGGTCTTGCTGGAGCTACAGAGGCTTAATGGGTGATTGATAGGAAACAGGAGGTTCTAATGTTATTTCTATGATTCTATAAAAAGGCCGCACAGTCAGCATACCTGGACTGCCTTGAAAGGCTAGTTGAGGTAGTTTCTGTGGTGCTCAGGGCTCCGATAGACTCCACATCTGAGGTTCGAGATGACAGTAACGACCTGTCATTCCTATTGTATGAGGTGAAAAGAGAAAATAAGCACAAAAACAAATCCTGAAACGCAGGAGGATTCATCATCATCACTATGCAGATGCTTTACGCAATAATTAAAAAAAACAAACAAAAGCGTATATACAATTAGAGTCAATTATCTTACTTGACAGAAGTAAAGCGATCCAATGAGTGAGATTCTAGTGGTGGAGGCTTTCTCAGCTCCTGTCATATAGAAAAAATAAAGTTGGGATTTCATATTTTCTCAGACACTGACAGCAGTGCAATCTAATCCCCACCAATGTCGAACTATGACAGACCTAGGAGAACCTAAATGGGTCAGTGTCCTGAAAGGAGTACCAGAGAGGGTGCTGTCTCTTTAAGGGGTGACTGCAGTACGTATAGACTACAGTGATTTACAGCAATGACCAAATAAAAATATACTGCAAAAACATGGGGACGCAGTGTTGAATACGTTTTGTCTGTTGTGTATAAGATGCAACATGATGTCAATTTTAGCCTGTTTGCGCATCACCATTTTGTGACATGCAAGTGTGTCACAAAGGTGATGAAATAAATGGATTTGTGATTTGATTGGATTTGATCAATGGGTTTGAGCTGCTGTGATTATCTAAAATGGAATTGGCTGGGTTTTTTTCCCCAGAAATCCAACATGTTGCGTTTCAATTGTGGTTATTGTTATGCAGGCCGATATAAACTTACATTTTTTTTCCAATGTCGACCTGATACCCAATATCAGATATCAGTATTTGATCGGGACACTCCTTGTGTTGGTGCTTTTGCTTGCCGTGTCATGCTTTTGGTAGCACTTGCAGGAGACTGACCAAACTCCAAATGTATACACTGCAAACAACCCAGTAGAACAAACATACAAATGAACAGTACAAACCCTGGACAAGAGTTCACAGGAGCGTCTGCGCTTGGCCTGCCTCTCAAGAGACCGTGTGGATTGCTTCCTCGACTTCTTTTTGGACTTCTTCTGTGCGCCGTTGGTTAAAGTACTGCAAGAAACAACATTTGAAATCTGACTTTTTTTCTCTCTTGACAGAATGAAGACAGAAAGGAAAGGACTCAATGCAATTTGTTCTTTAACGACTCCTGTAGAGATGAAAATACTGGTATTGTCAAGTCTTCAAAAAGGATCTTGCAGCTTACGTGAAAGATGGGGCTTTGTTTGAGTTGACGGCCAGCCCTCGTGAGGAGCGCTCCATCAGTCTGCTGTCTGGTTGCTCAGCACTGGGGGGGGCAGGGGGGAATCGAACCCTCAATCCAAACAAGTGCTTCTTCTTCTTTACCTCTTTTCCCGACATGAACCTGGCAGGGGCACAAAGAGAACAGATGAACTTTCAGGCCTTCATCAAAATTGAAAATACAATATATTCTTACACATACAGTGGTGTTAAAAGCGCTTGCCCTCTTCCTGATTTCAAAATGCAGTTAGTCATTAAAAATATTATAGTGGGAGAAAAAACTCCAAACCTACATGGCCCTGTGTTAAAAAGTGATTGCTCCCTACACCTAATAACTGCTTGGGACACCCTTAGCAGCAACAACTGCAATCAAGCATTTGTGATAACTTGCAATGAGTCTCTTACAGCGCTGTGGAAGAATTTTGGCCCACTCATCTTTGCAGAATTGTTGTCATTCAGCCACATTGGAGCATGAAGCACCTTTTTAAAAGGCATGACATCATCTCAATAGGATCCAGGTCAGGACTTTGACTAGGCTACTCCAAAGTCTTCATCTGGTTTTTCCAATGTTCCATTTATCACAGTAAGTCTTCCAGGTCCTGAAGCAGCAAAACAGCCCCAGACCATCACACTACCACCACCATATTTTTACTGTTTTTCTGAAATGTGGCGTTACTTGTGACCAATGTGGCGTTACATCTGATGTAATGGGACACACCTTCTAAAAAGTTACATTTTTGTCTAGTCAGAGTCTTGTCAAAGTATTTTCCCAAAGCTCTTATCAAGATGTTTTCCGGAAAATTTGAAACAAGCAGTAATGTTCTTTTTGTTCAACCATAATATTCGTCTTGGAACTCTGCCATGCAGGCCCTTTTGCCCAGCGTCTTTCTTATGGTGGAGTCATGAACACTGAGGCAAGTGTCAGGTCAGCAGTTCTTTGGTTGTTGTGGAGTCTTTTGTGACCTCTTAGATGAATAATCATTGCAGTCTATTCATCTCAGTAGTGTTTTTCCAAACAGGGCCGTGCGGATTTGTTTTTTTTTCTCCCTAATACATAGTTTCAATAAAAAAAGTGCATTTGGTCTTCAGTTAAACATTAAGTGTGACAAACTTGCAAAAAAAAAAAAAGATCAGGAAGGGGCAAACGTTTTCACACAAGTGTAGCTGTACTTTGTATATATCTGATGTTACACATTACAGAAACCTACTTGCTTGTGTTGTTGTTTAACGCCTCCAGTACAAACGCATATCGCAATGATCTTGGGGTGCTAGAAAGCTGTTGATGGAACACAAAAGACAGTCAAGATTTCAAAGGTGATGAAATGAAGCTGGTTGTTTTCATGCACACATGCAAATTCCAATTCCAAACATGAGATCGGTGGGCGCCAATCCAGATGATAGTCTGTTTACAATGTTCTGACATAGAGCAACATTGCTTTTTACCTTTTATTTTTTTACACATCCTTAAGCCTCCCAAGCAGCAGTGTGCCAATCAAAAGGACAGCCATCACCATGGAAGTGAAAACCAATGTTGTGAAAAGCTCAGCAAGGACACACTCTTGGGACACTCTTATGGTCTCAATTGCTGTCGCGACCATCATTAACAATTACAATTATTTATTGAATGCTAATGAATGCTCGCGGGGTCAAGGATTCTGTGCGCTGCTACAAGGAGGCCGAGGAGAGTGTTTTTAAAAACACCAATAAACTCTATACATATATATACTTAAACATCACATATGCATTTCAGTGGTAATTCCAAGATTTTATGATAGATTTCTAATATGCACATTTTTAATAAGTCATCATATTGTATCTCCTGTTACCTCCCCAAGCTGCAGTAGCTCCCAATTGCTGTTGATGTAAGCCATCAGGTCCATCTCAGAGTCAAAGTACTTCTTCTTGTGGATCATAGTCAGGTTGTACAGGCTCAAGTGTGTCACGTCCTCCCTGCAATGCTTTATATTACTTTTATTGCATTTCTTTATACACGTGATTAGTATACAAAATGCAGAGACAGGCAAGTGAGATCTTTGGTTGATGTATTTCATCAAAGCCAATGAAGGTCTGTTCTGTTCCACTACAGTCCTCTAGATGGCAATAATGTTCTGTGGAATCTCAGTTTCCACGTTGATGACTATTATTTTTGCAGATTTTTCTTAATGTTGAAAAACCATCATACCATCTGAGAGGCAGTCGGCTGAGATACTCGGGTCCACCGTTGCAAACAGAACAAACAAAAACATAAAACCTGAAGGTGGAGAAACACAAAATGCATAGTGTTGTTTTGTTTTTAAACATACAAAAATAATGTCAAATGCTGTGTTTGATCAAATGCATCCTAATATATTGAACCAAACTATGCTTGCTTTATATATTTTTTTCCACCGGAGATTACAATATGTGTAGGACTGGAAAATTCTGCAAAAAATGTAAATGACCATTTTCTTGCTTAGAGATGAGATGGCTATTCTGAGTGCTGCTGGAAATTCTTGTGGAAGATCAGAATTTCCCATATTTTCCCAAAACATTTCCCTCAGTAAACCTGCTAAGAAAAGAGTGGTTTATCACCTGTCTCCATAGAGCATTGGCATCTGCAAGCAGTGGAGGCAGGCTTCATGGAACCACTGCTCACATCTATTACACTGCAGCATCTTCAAGTACCAGCTGCATGGACACAAAGACAAAGACATCATCTCACGAGTCCTCTCAGGCGTCGTGATATAACAAATTACATAACTGTTTGTTGTTATGTTGTTTTATTTGAGTCACTCACTTTCCTGGCCCTCCGCAATAGCAGTAGCACTGTTGCATGTTGGTTGTGTGGTCTTCATCCCACACCAGTTCCTCCAGGGCGTACGGGAAGGAGAGCTCCATGTGTTGCGGGTCCTCCTGCTTTAAAAACAAAGAAATAAAATAAAAACACAGCACATTATCTGGCTTCCACTTGAAAAATCCAAGACAAGGGCACTACCTTTGGAAAAGCAGTGAGCACACATTCAGAGCAGAGCCACTTGTCGTCTGAGTCAATGACAGTAGCATCGATGATGGGGGAGTGGCACAGCTGATGATAGCCTGGGCAAAAAGTACATCATTTATACATCCTGGTCATTTAAGAAGTCAGCCAACCTTTTCATCAATGTCAGGTATACCTTGCCCACATTTGTCACAAATCACAATCTCATTGGGTTCTTCTGAAGTTTCATCCTGACAGATGGAGCAGACAATGTCATCGTCCTCATCGTCGTCCTCATCTTCATCCCCTAAAATGGACGTGTGTCACAACGTAGAGAGCCATGTAAGAATTCATCTGAAACAAATATAATGCAGTGTTGCTTCTGGTTTTCAGGCAGGTACTCTCATGTAAAGCACATAAAGTATCTATCCATCTTCTTCTGCTTAACCGGGTGGCAAAGGCAGCAGTCTCAGCAGGGAAGCCCAGACTTCCCTCTTTCGGTTCCACCGGGACGACACCCAGGCCTTCCCAAGCCAACGTATCCTACGTTGCCCTGAGGCCTCCTCCCAGCTGGGAAGCCCAGACTTCCCTCTTTCGGTTCGACTGGGACAACACCCAGGCCTTCCCGAGCCAACGTATCCTAGGTCTGCCCCGAGGCCTCCTCCCAGCTGGGAATGCCAGAAACACCTCACCAAAGAGGCGTCCGGAAGGTATCCAAACTAGATGCCCGAGCCACCTCAACTGGCTCCTCCAGACCTGGAGTAGCGGCTCTACTCTTGATGGCTGAGCTCCTCAACCTCTCTGTTAGGGTGAGTCCGGCCACCTTATGGAGGAAACTAATTTCAGCCGCAAAATGTTCTTTCGGTCGCGATCAAAAGCTCACGACCAGAGCGGAGGGTGGGAACATAATTCCACATTTTGGTTACTGCAATTCTACATCTTGTCACTGTATTGGTTATTGATTTTTACTGCAATTCTACATTTTGTTACTGTATAGGTTATTGTTTTTACTGCAATTCTACATTTTGTTCGTTGTATGCAATACAATGACAATAAAGGCGATTCAGATTCTGATAAATTGAGAGCTTTGCCTTCCGACTCAGCTCTCTCTTTACCACGGCAGTCCAGTACAGCGACCTCATTACTACAGAGGCTGCATCAAGAATCCGTCGTTTCTTGAGACATAAATTATCCAACATATTGAAAACCCTGTTGATGCAGCACAGGGAAAGTGTCCTTACTGTTGTGACCAGCGACTTCAATAACACCACGTGGGGGCAGTAACTGTGTGTGCAGGGAGGTACCACTTGTGTCAAGTTGGAATGTGTCTGACTAAAGGCTGTAATATGAAACTTTCCAGAGCAGGAATTTACACACATCACACCATACTGTTTGCTGCCATTTTTATATTCTGTTGACATATGGGGTAAGTGCACTTCACTCACCAACTATACTGCAAAATGGGCAATGAGCATGATACATAATATTAGCTATAAAGAACACACAAATCCTTTACTCCTGTCTACCAGTTGTACTGCAATTATTATTTTCTCTTTGACTATTTATTATTTGTATTATTTAATTAAGGTATTGTTAATCGTATATCCTGCACCTGTTTATTACTATGCAAATCTTTTAGTATTTATTACCGAATAAGCTATCTGCAAATGATCCAATTCTTCACATGTTTCTTTAGAAATTGTTAACCTGTTAAACATTAGTAATGTAATAGTACACGGTAAAACAGTGTCCTGTCCAGCCCGCCCTGCACAGGACAATCCATTTTTTTCATGACATTTTGCACTGTATATGCGCACGCACGCACGCCTGTCCAGTCCGATGAAAAGCCCTCCCAGTGACATAATGCTGTACATTCAGCGACACGGTATAACACATGCAGCACCGCCTGTCTGTGTCAGTGATGCGTGAAGTGAATGGACCCAGCAGATCTCCTCAGCTATGTGACTGCCGGCCCCCCGCCTCCTTTTTTTTGAACATTTCACCTCTGCAAAGGGATAAACCTGACCGCATAAGATGAATGCAGCGTGCTGCCATGGTTCCCGAGAGATGAGAATGGTTCTGCAAGTTGCACTTATTAACTGTACAAACTATTACAGTTGTACTTGGACTTTCACAAAGCAGGGGGGACAATCCCACGTACTTATCACCGGAAATCGCCGATTGAAGTATCCCTAGTGTGCGAGAAATAGCCAGTACTAAATAAATAAGTCCAGCAATATTAGCAGCTATTTATAAAGTTTAAATATTACAGACATTTATATACTACTGCCTACCCGTTTGAATGTCCTTCCACAGAACCCAAGACTTGGATCGATCCTCAAACACCACAAAGCATCGCTGCTTGTCCCGATCTATCTGTAAGGGCAAAGAAAAAACAAATAGTTTAAAAATATATAGCTACAACCTCTCATTTATTGCGCTTAACTGGTTCCAGACCCAATCATGATAAGTAAATTTCAGTGAGGTATGATTCATTAATTATAAGTCAAATATTTCATACTTACCACAAAAAACCTTCTAAATACAATTGTTAACATTAGACGTGAACTAACACCCCATAGTCTCCTTTACACTCATATGAACCAATATAGTAGACCTAAAAGTAAATAAATCATTTAATATAAATGCTGATGTATGTTAAATTTATATATGTATGCAGGCTCATGTATAAATGTGTGATGATGAAACTGTGATTGAGTGAAGCTGTAAAGTGGCAACTATTGCCACTGTCTTGCACATTCAACAAATCCACCCAACTGTCAAATGCGGGGGTATTATTGCTTGTACCTGCACCCCAGTTGGTACAGGCCTTTTAAATATATAATACAATCTATGTATCAGTCAATAAAGTCGCAGTAATGCAGCGTTATGAAGATATTATTTGCTACATGCTTCATATGATGTTCAAGACCCTTCAGTGAAAAAGCCCAAACCGAGTAAAGCTATTTAACAATACTCTTTCCTGTACGTTCTCACACACTAACCTTTGTGATTGTCCCCAGGTATATCAAACCATCTGACCAACGGGCCAAGACGTCCTGCCCCTCTGTGAACCTGTCCTGTTCACCATACTCCACCCTCGCTTGGCTTGTTGGGGACAAAGGAATAGCCTGCTGCTGCGGGGGGTGAGCTCTCTGATGAACGGACAGGTGACCCAAAACCCCTGAGTCTCTGCAATGACAAGGGATGGACTGGTAAAACTGGAAACATGTAACATCAAGCATAATTGTAAAGGATTTGCATAGGCACTGTACTAGTAAATAGGTGACAGTCGATGGAAGCTAATGTACTGTCACTCCAAGCACTTCCTGTCACTAAAATATCTCTCTTGTGACCCAAGCACACTTTAACGAAGTGTAACATAAGACGTAAACTTGTGGATTCAGTTCATGTGAATAACCACTGTTTCTATTTTAGGTTTCCTTTGAGGGCTGTCCCCTTTGTTCGAACGTTGAGTGGCTGTGGTCAACCCCACGCTTAGTAAAACATAACCATGTGCAGTGACATTAAAGTCTAAAATGATATATTTTGTCAGAATTATCGGCCAAAGTAAGACTAATCCCCGGGCAAAGCCTTTAGCCGTGCCAGGTTGCAGACCCAGACTAACCCACACCCCCAACAGAGGAAAACATGACAACAATACCTCATTCGGGCACCTCCGTTTCTACAGCTCCAAAAGTAACAAAATAAATATATGTGCGTTGCTGTGGTATTCTCGCTCCGTTTGCCTTTGAAATTCACACCAAACTCGAGCCGCTAAAACGTGTAGACCCCGTGTCCTTCTCAGAAAATAACAAACTGCTCATTTTCCCCGAGCACGTTCGCCATTTTGGTTTCCCGCTGATGGCCGGGGAGTGCATTGTGGGAAGCTTAAACGGCAGCTGCTGCTTCCTCGTCCTCGTCTGTTTAATCTCATTTCAAGCATCTTCAACTGCACGTGTCACATGTTTACCTGCGTCAACGTGTGGCTAATTACAGCATCTTTTAATCAACCATTGATGTCTTACGTAACGTTTTCACACATTATCAACAGTGCTCTCATTACATAGGCACAGATGTAAGGCTGTATGGCCACTCATGTTTTCAAAATTAAATGGTGTACATTTTGAATTTGACTTGTAGAATTATCAGTACCGGAAGTGATATGGTATGGGTCAACAAATGTATTTTGTTCGAGCCGGAAATGATATCGTCGTTAACAAAATTACATTAATTGTAACAAATTACAAATTTATATCAGTGTTATAAAGATGAACAGTTGTCTTATGGACGCTCATGTCTACACAATTAGGCCGCGTTGACGGAAAATTTGTTTTGCAGACTCTTCGTTACCGGAAGTGATTTGATATGAGTCAACAAATGTATTTTATTCTGGAAAACAAAGAATAAGGACTAGCATTAACCGGAAGTGATATCATCGTTAACAAAATTACATCTATTTTAACAAATTATACATTAACATCAGTGCCCTGAAAAATAAGCAATTATGTCACTCATGTCGACAAAATCAGACCGCTTTGACAGACAAATTGATTTGCGGAAACTTCCTACCGGAAGTGACGCATTGGGTCAATAAATGTGTTTCATTATGAAAACGAAAATAGATTAGTGTCAGTGGTACATATGACCGGAAATGATATCGCCATTGATACAATTTCCACATAACAGTGGTACTAAACGAAGCAGTCGTGAAAAATAAATGTCCTTTTACCGGAAGTCATTATAACATTCACCTAGCACTGTTTGTATTGTGAAAGATGAACAAAAGTTTATTAAAATACACAGCTTCGGGGTGTCACTTAGTGCAGAACTAGTTTCATTGAACGTTGTAATCAAGCTGGACTTCTTCAAACCGCGCCTGCGCATTGACCCAAGCCTGCGCTGTTTTGTGGCGGAGGCATGAAGAAGTTGCTTTGCTGGAAACACAGCCGCTGCAGCTGGAGCGAAGCGCAAATGTGCAGACGGAGCATAGCCCACTGGGACAAAATCAACAGAAATGATGTACGTGCATGAATGTACGTTTTGCAAGCGAGGCGAGACGCGTCCTGCTGCGGCTTTTGAATGACGGTCTCCTTCAGTCAAGCCCACGTATTGAGATGATCTATTTCTGTGATGGCGAAGGGACTGTTTCCACGGGCCTGGGTGAAGAAGTCCTTCTATTTCCAGGTAATGTAGCTTTGTGCCAGTGTGTTATAATGGGGTCTGTGCTGGTGCCACACCAGGGGGCCGGTTGGCAGTAAACATTTTCCACCTGCATGCTTTCAAATGACCTGAGGAATGTTGATGGACGGCTGAAGCTTCACTTACCAGAAGACATATCAGAGGCATGTACAGGGGACTAGAGTGCTTTTATAACACACTGAGCTTAACAATCTTCGAGAGGGGCCCACCACAAGTCTTAAAGTGCTGAAGATCTTGGAAAGTATTAGATTGACCCAGTTGGAGGCCTGCCTGCTCCCTCTGCAATGCAGTTCCCCAACATTGAAGACATGATAGAAAAAGTAATCTGTCAGTCAAAACCAATGAAGTTTTTAAAACAATGTTGAAACTGTTGTCGGTGAAAGTAAATGATTGTGATCACTGACTCTAAGCAACAGGTTGCCCGGCAATAAAAGAACATGATACTCTATGCTCATGAATGTACTAAAGAGTCAAGAGGATTAACAGGACCAGTTTCTAAACACAATTGCAAACATAACAGTTTGCAATGACACTTGTGTGTTTTTGGTTGTGAGATGGTTTGCATGCTTGCACCCATGTAGTGTCTTCACTATGCAACCATGCATTTTTCACAGTATTTCTCTAAGGTACCCAAAATAGGTCATGGAGGTCTTTTACATATTTAACATGTCAACATTATGTGTTTGCACATTTTATGTTCGCTACGGTCAATTGCAAATAATGTCCATTGTGTTGTCATATTGCCTGTACTGTATATCGAGTAGCTATTATTCACAGCATGTGATGTTCAATGTTTTTTCCCACTGTCCTCCCTGGAGGCCCACCATTCATCAGCTCCGTACAGGAGCCAGGTGTCTCAAGTTACCATTCAAACGTGCTCCTAAAGGAATATGGGTCAATGTGGAGGCAATGGTTTTCCCCACCTTGCAGTCCTCATGACATGTTTTGTCATTCCAAACCAGTTCCAAAGGTCATGTGTCTGTAATCTACAAAGAAGAGGATTAGCATGACCAAGGCATGATCGGTTCATACGGTGGAATAATAACAACACAGTTTACAAAAAAAACAAATGGTCCCTGCCTGTACGCTAGCTGCACCCCAAGGGTGAGGAGCAAAGCATAT
Source organism: Doryrhamphus excisus (assembly GCF_037039965.1). Lineage (NCBI taxonomy): Eukaryota > Metazoa > Chordata > Actinopteri > Syngnathiformes > Syngnathidae > Doryrhamphus > Doryrhamphus excisus. The sequence continues at coordinate 21,698,790 of NC_136362.1, forward strand.
AGTAGAAATTTGAAGGGAAAAAAAGATGATTGTTCAGCCAAATGACGCCTTTGTGTGGGAATATTAATAATGAGCAAGGTCAGCCCATCAACACCAACGAGCGAATATGCTGAATTTATTCAAAAGTGATAGCAACATAAACAAAACAAACTTGCCCATGCTGACAGTCAACAATCAGAATGTAGTTTAATACATCACCAAAGAAATGCTGCATTTTAATATAGTTAAAAGCCAGCATTTCAAGAAATGCTGCAAACATTAAAGAGTACGAATCGCCTTTAGGAAAATACATGTCAGTTAGTGGTTTATTTTGATCTCAAAAACTGTTGACAATAATATCGTTGAGTGTCAATTTGTGGGGCAGTAAAATGCACCTGTATTGTTTGTGACTTAGTTAAATGAAAATAATGAAATATTTGTTTGTCCTATTATTATATTTGTTCAAAGCATTTAAAAAAAAATAGCAAATGTTAAACAGTACGAATTGCTTGTCAGAAAATACATGTAGTTCATGTTTTTTGTGTTACATTTAATAAAAGTTTCAATTAGATACTTTGTTAATCTAAGAGAAATTCACAGATCCAGCATCTTACAGATTTGGAAAACACGGGGGTATGCAGGGTTCAAGAAAATAAGGGAATGGTACTATGTAAAATAGTATCATAAAATAAAATAGCAAATACAGTAAAGAGCAAAAATTTTAAAAATATAACAGCAAAGCAAGCAAAATATAATACAAAAACCTCCATCTCGTGCTGTTGTACAGCATATACATGTACATATTGATGTAGTGCAGTTAGAAGTACACACTTAGAGTCCATCATGTAGACGTGTGTGTGCGATGATAAAGTGTGTTTGTGTTCGAAGGTCCAGTTCTATATTTTTACCACTGTCACAATAACATGAGTAAGATGTGATGTGTGCGTCCCGTTACTAAAGCGCTAATATGAATATGATATGTGACAAGTAGCACGACACACCGTAACGATCAGGTCCATGAGATGGTTCAAATGCTGATTTGAACAGTCAGAGAGCCGACCAATGAATTGTTAACAAACCTAGCAGTGAGGCCTCCTGGGAAACAGCCTAGAACCTTTTCAGGATTCATGCCTTCATTTGTTCTTGTCCTTTGCAGGCTCGTATCTCCTTTGTAAGGGTGAAGTACTTGTTCCTCACTTGGTTGACCGTGCTGGTGGGGAGCTGGGTGCTCTACGTGCAATACTCGGCCTACACGGAGCTATGCAGAGGACACCAGTGCAAGATCGCCATTGTGAGTTATGGATTAGCTTGAGTTTGCGAGGTCCACATTGTGGGACTCGCATTGATTTTTGAAACGCGTATACCTTTGACGCCGTTAGATCTTGTCAATGCCTCTTAATTACCGATGGGTGGCTTTGTTCATGGGACTCTCAGGCTCTTTTGTGACTGATGCTCAGTCGATAACAATTAACGCTTCCATGGAACAGAGCCAACAATAGTCATTCCATTCCATCAGTCTCTGTTTCTCCCTAGTTGCAATCGCTTCAGTAGTGTCTTCACTTCTCTATGAAATAGTCTCTATACCATACAAACCAAAAATCATAAAGATTTGTTTTCAAAATGTCTAACAACAGGGCAATCCTGACTTGGTAAACTGTGCAGGAGAAAGTATCTTCTGTTATGATTGACATTGTATTCTTGACATCCTGAACAAGCGAGCTGCACTCAGTTGGAGGAGTTTGTAACAATGAGAGACAGGAGATCACTAGACAAACTGCTCTCCATCATGGACAACCCCGCCCACCCCATCGGACATAGAGGGGAAGCAGGGCTCATTCTAGAACAGACTCATGCAGTTCCGTTCACACAGTAAACGCTACAGGACTTCGCTTGTTCCACTTGCCATCCATCTTTACATTACCTCACCTGTCCATTCCACACATTCCATCCATCCATTTTCTATACCGCTTATCCTCACGAGGGTCGTGGGCCGGCTGGAGCCTATCCCAGCTGTCTTAGGGCGAGAGATGGGGTACACCCTGGACTGGTGGCCAGCCAATCACAGGGCACATATAGACAAACAACCATTCACACTCACATTCATACCTATGGAAAATTTGGAGTGGCCAATTAACCTAGCATGTTTTTGGAATGTGGGAGGAAACAGGTAGGAAAATCCAGTCTTGCTGGATTCGACTATAGTTTGATCTCAGGATGCAATCTAAGCTCTTTGGAGTGATTGCAAGCCGTTAGTTTAGGCGGCCATGTTCACTGTGCTTCTTGTCTTCCAAGTGTGACAAATACAGGAAGGGAATCATTGACGGTTCGGCCTGCAGCAGCCTGTGTGACAAAGAGACCTTCTACATGAGTAGATGTCTCTCAGCCCTCCCGAACAACCAGGTAGAAGCCCATGTGACTCTTCATCATCAGCCATGATCTCCCCATACAAATATCTCCATCATTTAGGTGTATACTGGAAGCTGGGGAGACCATGAAGGAATCGTTCACTGTAATTTGGGCAAAGTTATACGCTACGAGATGGGCGAGGAGCTGGAGCCACGGAGGGAGGCCCCTGTGTTCGACACTCCCACTCGAGGCACGTCAGTGGAGAAGTTCAGAGAGATGGTCTTTAATAATCTCAAGGTAAAAATTGGAATTCATCCAAAATAAATATGTTCTTCCATCCTGCATGTGTGCCACATTCTTGGTTTCTTTTTGTTTGTCACACTTAAATGTTTCAGATCATCAAACAAATGTAAATGTTAGTCAATCACAACACAACTGAACATATTATAATTAAGGGAGACAAAAATCCAAACCTACATGGCCCTGTGTGAGAAAAAACACAACTTAATCAGGCTATCAGGCTAGCTAACAGGCTGGAAAAAGTTAAAACAATTTCTCAAGCTTTGGGACTCCAGCAAACCGCAGTGAGAGCTATTATCCACAATTGGCAAGAACAGGAGTGGCCGGCCTACCAAAAATACCCCAAGAGTGCATTGATAACCCATCCAAGAGGTCACAAAAGACCCCACAACAACATATCCTCATGACTCCATAAGAAAAACACTTGGCAAAAACAGCCGAAGACAAAAACCATTGCTCAATAAAAATTGACAGAAAACATCTTGATGGTCTCCAAGACCTTTGGGAAAATACTCTGTGGTCTGACGGGACAAAAGTTGAACTTTTCAGAAGGTGTGTATCCCATTACATCTGGTGTAAATGTAACACCACATTTCAGAGAAACAGTAAAATATGGTGGTGGTAGTGTGATGGTCTGGGGCTGTTTTGCTGCTTCAGGACCTGGTCCAATTCTGCTGTCTACCAAATGATTCTAAAGAGAATATCCGGCCATCTGTTGGTGACTTGAGCTGAAACCAACTTGGGTTCTGCAGCAGGATAAGGATCCAAACCACAACAGCAAGTCCACTTATTCCACACACGGCCATGTAGGTTGGGATTTGTTTTCCCTTGAAAATCACAAAAAACTACATTGTGTTCAGTTGTGTTGTCATTGATTAATTACATTTGTTTAATAAAATTGCACGCAGACCTCACAGCTAGGAGACCAGGGTTCTATTCACCCCTCGGCCATCTCTGTGTGGAGTTTGCATGTTCTCCCTGTGCATGCGTGGGTTTTCTCCGGGTACTCCGGTTTCCTTCCACATTCCAAAAACATGCTAGGTTAATTGGCCATTGTGCCCTGTGATTGGCTGGCCGCCAGTCCAGGGTGCACCCCACCTCTCGCCCCAAGACAGCTGGGATAGGCTCCAGCACCACCACGACCCTCGTGAAAATAAGCGGTAGAAAATGAATGAATGTCATCTTTTACTTTGTATAGTTGTGGAATTACTGTTTGAGACATGTAATTTCCTAAAGGCAATTCATACTCTTTAATGTTTGCAGCATTTCTTGAAATGCTGGCTTTTAACTGTATTAAAGTGCAGCAAATAAATGAAACTAAACTGCTTGTAATTTTGTCAGACATTTGTGTCCCTCTGACCTCTTGTAGTCCAAGCTTGGAGATCAAGCTAATCTCGCCGGATTGGTCAGTGTCATCTTGTCTGTGGCGGATGGCAACAAAGATGGAAAGGTGTCCCTGCCCGAAGCTCGCTCGATGTGGGCCCTCCTGCAGATGGATGAGGTCAGAAGAAAACATGATCTGATCAAATAAGGTCCCACTACTGATGGCGTATCGATTCTGTGGTATTGATTACTCTCAAAGTATCCTATTACTAATAGTAATACTAATAGTAATAGTATACTAATTACTAAAAGTTGGTAACTTGTTACATACTATTATATGTATTATATTAGTATGTTACATACTCAATATTTCCATTTGGATATTTAAACAGGAACTGTGGTTTCCTCAGGTGCTTCTTGGCCTGCTGCTTCAGGAGCGTGGACACACTCCCCGTCTTCTGGGCTACTGCGGGGACCTCTACATGACGGAACGTGTGCCCCATGCCCCCTTGTATGGTTTGTCCGCACCCTGGCCGCTGGGGTCCTGGGTGCCCAGTGGCTTACAGCGCAAGATGGATCAGTGGTTCACCCCCTCGTGGCCTCGCAAAGCCAAGATCTCCATGGGCCTGCTGGAGCTGGTGGAGGACATCTTCCACGGCACGTACGGCAGCTTCCTCATCTGCGACCTGGCAGCGGTGCACTTGGGCTACACAGACGGCCATGAGCTGCGTCTCACCAACCCCCGCACCGTGGTACCCGAAAGCCAGTTTCGGCGCAGCATGCGGGCGCTCAGATGCGACACGGACGCCGACTGCGTGTACGGCGTAGACTGCTGGACATCATGTGACACGTCATATCAACGGTGCAGGGAGGAGCCGGTGCGGCCCAATTTGGCCAAAGCGTGCACCGTGTTGAAGGACTACCTCCTGCACGGGGCGCCGTCTGCGCTGAGGGAGGAGCTGGAGAGGCAGCTGTACGCCTGCATGGCCCTCAAGGGGGGCGCCGGCCAGATGAACATGGAGCACTCGCTTCTCCTCAACAACCTGAAGGCTCTGTTGTGGAGACAGATCTCCCACACCAAGGACTCGTGACCAGGAGGAGCTGAGATGCTAACAATCTGAACATGCAAGGAATTGAGACTATATGGGCAAAAGTATTGGGACATCACACTCACTGTAAGCATACAGAAAAATGATTTACTAAATATTTTGTGCTATTATGACACGCTCGTAATTTTTTTTGTTATAGTTCCACCCGTCTTAGAGGAATAGGGAGGCCTAGCTCATTGGTGTCCCAATACTTGTGCCCACTTGCATATTACTGCTGGATCACCCATACCTGGGAGGCTTATTGAAGACTATCCAATCAATTTCTATTGCTTTCACTTAGTATGAAGATATGAACAATCCAAGTCTATAATGGGAGGTTTTTTGCATGCTTACTTTTGACAAAGCTGGGAAGGAATCATCGCTAACCGGAGGGATGTTTTAGGCCACCAAATCTCTGGGAAGGAATCATCGCTAACCGGAGGGACGTTTTAGGCCACCAAATCTCTGGGAAGGAATCATCGCTAACCGGAGGGACGTTTTAGGCCACCAAATCTACTAAGAAGAAGCACAATAGTCTTTATGACAGCCATGTGTGTTCATTTGTGAATGTTGTACTGCATCACTTTGGGCTTGGACCCATCACAGTGCCATAGAAATCATGCTGAAATCCATCTGCTGAATGTTCCACAGATCTTTTTTATCAACCTTATTCTATTCTTAAGACGCCGCTGACAATGAAGTCACTTTTAAAATGTGCCATATCATCCAGGAAGTTGTGCGCTGCTGGATGGTCAAAAGATGTTAATGCATGACTTTTGCACAATGACACTATTTAGCTGTCTTTTCTATCACATCAGCTGCCCTCTCCTCTCCCCTTTTGAGTCACTGATTAAAGTATAGAACGTGTAATGGGACCAATGTGAAGAGTTAAAGTGTCGTCAGCATTCCTGTCATAGTATCAATGAAGACACACACAAAAAAGTTGAGTTTGTAATAAATTTAGTCGTGTTGCATATGGAGGTAGCGCTAACCGTCCTCTGCCTCCCGTTCTTGCGCTCGTAAGAAGCTGGCTTTTTTCTGGGCAACGCGGTCCTTCCTCTGAGCCAGAGACAACTTGGCACGATTCCATCTGGGCGGAAAGAGGAGCGAGAAGGGTCATTAGCATTCACAACACTTGGAGGTAGCTGGAGAAGCGGTCACTTTTTTGTCTATTGTGCAACATGTCACAAAGCCAAAGGGTTTCATGTGAGGCATGCAAGTTGTGTCACTTCATTTGAAGGAAAATAAACACAAAAATAACACCCACCTCTTCCTTTGGACTTCTCTTTTGGGTTTCTTTTCATGAACAGGGTTTGCTCTGATGGCGGCGTGTGCTTTCTTGTACATTTCCTCCACCTGAGAAGAATACAAGTTAATTCCAGGTTGGTGTGTGTCGCCACGAGCACATCATCACGATGCTTCCCTCAGCTTCCCTCAGCCTTGAAATGAAAGCCAACATCAGCCAATCTTTTGCTCCGAACCATTGGGATCACCACTGGGATCACCATGGAGAAGCAGTGACAGGATGTGGGAAAACTGGCGAGTTTCATTTGCAGCGGCTGTGCTTACGTTAACAGCTACTTTCATTGTGATACTTGTGTGTGTGTGTGGGGGGGGGGGGCTGCTTGTTTGGCGGTTTCGGCTGCTCAGAGCCACCTTGCTTTAAAAATACTGGTTCAACTTGACTGCGCACCCTGGTGGACAAAGTATGGAATAGCAACTCTCTCAAGCAGTATCCATATCAATAGGCACGTTTACATGGAGCCAAATATTCCAATTCCATTCGGGATATTTGCTGAAATGGGAAAGAATGTAACCTTTGTATACACCTCATTCCCAAAGAAAAGTGCCAATCCCAATGAATATAGAATGGGATTCCCAGGGGTGGAATATTCCTTTCCGCAATCCGATTGAGGTATCTTGTACCCGCTCAAACGGAAAGTTGTCAGACTGCGTTCTTCTTCCTCATGTTTTTCTTCTTCTGTTGTTTATTGGCGGTTGGCAAGTAGCTTTGGTGTGCATTAGCGCCATCTGTGGAACAGAATCTAAACCCTTCTATACGCCATTCACAAGTCCACTTTTATTAAAAATAAAATACATATCTATATAAAACATGTGGCCAGCTTAATTATAAAATATTATATTATAGCAAGATTGAACTTTATCTTTTCCTGTTCCCGGGTGCGTTCTTTCAGCGAATGCTGAGATATGACGTAACACGCAGCTCCAGACGTTCGTCCATTTAAAAAAATGGAGGCCAGCAATCGGCACTGGACTGCTAAGGAAAGTTTGTTTTTGATTCAAACTAAATTTCAAGACTCGATGAGGGAAAAACTGGCAATACGGAATTATTCAAATAAGTGGAAGAGAAAGCCGGTATCATGTGATGTTGGTGTTTACGCATTACTGGGCATGCCCCATTGACTATTCTGGTGGATTATAGAGGTGCATGTAAACACGCGATTGGAATATTCCTTTCCATGGATACCATTGCTTTCGGAAAGGTCATTCGGAAAGAGGGAAAAACTCATGTAAACGTGGCTACTGTTGCCTATCCATTCACAGTTTGATGGAGTCTAAAAGGACCTGATTTACTCATAGCCCCCAGGGGACCAGACTGGACCAAAGTGTGTAGAATAAAATACAGGGCTTGGTCTACTCCCAAAAAAGTCAGATTTTCTGTCTGCTTTACTCTTTAATAGTAGGAATTAAAAGACACTGATTTTTGAGGATTTAAAAATAGTTTCTTTTTTAAATTTTGTCAAGCTGCAACTCCACCCCAGGGAGGCTGGTCTTGCTTTGAACAACGTGGTTTCGCCAGCGACATGCAGCATCTTTTTTCCCTCTCACAATAGGCACAGTAATCCCTAAAACAAAAACAGCCCCCTTTATATAACACATGAGTCTTATTTATATTTAAAATGGCTTATTTACTATTATTTTGTGTGCTCTACTGGGTAATACGAGTATAAAGGTGACTGTAGGGGTGTTAGTTCAAGTCTAGATGTCTCTAATAATAACCATATTTGGAAGGTCAGTAAGAGGTTTTCTATGCTTTAACTATGGATAAAACATGTGTACACACTCTTATGTCCAGTTTGCCTACTGTAAAAATAAATTAGCGTCGCCTTGAACATACCGTGTCAGGTGCGACTCCGTTCTTGATGAAGCGAGAGAACTGCCTCTTATACGCCTCCTCGTCCTCCTCCATCAGGCAGGACATGTAGTCGGCCACGTTCATGCCCATGATGTGTTTCCGATGCACCTCAGCGTTAAACTCCTTGCTCTCTGTGTCGTAACCGGGAAAGCGTTTCAGGCTAGGAGCAAAATAGGAGAAAAATGTCACATGGTGATTCCGTGTTGTGCAGCAAAATAGGTTCAACGTTTCTAGATAAACCGTTGTTGCTTCTCTCAGCCCCGTCTTGAAATGACAGTAAACATCAGCCAATGCAAATGAAGGACCAACTACATTTGGCTCAGCTTGCTTTGGGTCATCATCAAGAAGCAGGTTGACGTTCATACCCAACTCTACTGTAGTATAGTTGGATATACACATACATATACAGGAAGATACAGGAAGTATTCCAGCTGACCTGTGAGGGATGGCCAGTCCTCCGTCCACTGCTCCCTTTAGCGCTCCAAACACTTTGTTTCCCGTAGTGGTTCTGGCCAGGCCCGCATCCAGGTAACAGGTGAAGGTGCCCGGCTGACCGTCCACGCTCTCCACGTTGAACTCGTCGCCCGTCACCTCCACCTGACCCTCGTACACCTGATCTATGCCAAACTTGTGCAACAGCTAGGAAAACAATGAAAACACTCCTTAGGAGGATGAACAACTGACATACCATCAATACATCCTAGTAGTCAGAAACACAAACCAACAGCTGTGGCTGTAGGAAACCTCCACAAAATGGCTGCATTTCGAGTATCACGAGTGGTCTGCTTGTGCTTTAAAATGTCTGTTGTGCTTCTCACCTGTCGGCCTGGAACTATGTATGTCTGTCTTAATAAATCAACACGTCTTTTGTACTTTAGCATGAAAAACTTGGGGAATCACGTCGGTATCACGTGATGTTGATGGTCACGCTTTACTGGGCATGCCCCATTGACTATTCTGGTTGATTATAGCGGCACATGGAGACTGGAGATTGGAATATTCCTTTCAATGTATACCATTGTTTTTGGAAAGGTCATTTGGCTATTGACAGGAAATAATCTATATACACATATAAACGTACATAATATCTAATACATAAAGTACATCCTGCAGTGGCTACTGGTCAATCCTTACCCTGCGAGCCAGCAGCAAGCCAGTGCAGTACGCTGCAGCGTAGTTAGTGAGACCCACAGGGATGCCATACTTGGGCAGCTCGTGGGAGTATGCGGCAGACACAATGCAGTCCCCTTCAATTTTTGCATAAGCAATCTGTCAAGAGAGAGACACAAAAAAATTAATGCAATTTGTGAGAGTATGATATTGATCAAGTTTTCCAACCACTGACCTGGCAGCAGATGTCCCTGTTGGACAGTCTAACAATCAGACGATACTTGGGGGTGTTGTACTTGTTCTTGTCTTGAACAACCAAGCGTTTGCGTGCGAAGAAGTCTGTTTTGCCCTCTACAACAAACACAAATATTAGTGATAGTGGATAAGCGATAGTTTTTTTGTGCATCAATGTACTCCACTTTTAAAGTAATGGGCACCATTCGTAGTTTGATCATTATTGAATGACATTAAACATTAATACCTCTCCTTCGTCGGTATTTGACTTGATATCTCTTGAAGTATGCCTTGTTCTTCACCACTTTGACGAAACCCTACAAACAAATCGATTAAATGATAAACTTTGCCTAAATAGTACACACTGTGTAGTGCATGTTGATGCATTCAATGGCACTTGGCTTCCATTTTTAACCAAACAGTAGCGCCACGCTAAAGCAACCCGCCGGTGTCCATCTCAAGCCATCCGACCATTAAAACGCTACAAACACTCGTCCAATGTCAACTTTTCACTCGTTCTCATACAAACAGACGGATACGATAATATATCATTCACGTTTTCTTACCATTTTAATGGGATTTTGCACACTTTCCTCTCCGACTCAATGGCACTCTTCCGTATTCTATAGCGGAACTTTACCCGTTGAGATGCTTCACCTCCAGGCCGCCTCAGAACGGAGCGCCCCCTGCTGCATTGGAGGCAACATGGCAGCTAAACCAACAGAGGGCAGTAACGACCAATACCGAGGGCTTTATCAGACTTCACATCTTTCTATAGAGAGAAAACAAGTCATGAGGAAACTTTTTAACAACTTTACAGTCGTAACGGTGTAATTACTATGATATGGGGATATATACAGCTCTAATAAATGCTTAATAACTATATAAGTAAATGTCAATAGTTTGTAGGACAAAAGTACTACAATGTTTAAAGGAAGTTCGATGCCACATTCAAATTCTATTTGTGGTCTCCGCTAGAACAAAAATACACTCCTGATCAAAATTATAAGACCAGTTGGAAAAATTGCAAGAATTGACGTTCCTCTTGGATCTTAAAGGGGAAGTCAACTACTGCAGCTATTACATCATCATCAGTGTACGTGTTATTTGAGGGTTTCATAGTCCAAATAGGTGTATCCCAATGACAGCATTGTAAGCTAGCTTATGTACATGTTCGTGTTTCACATAAGGATTGTTAATGATGGGCAAAAAAGTGCAGTTCCCCTTTAAGGAGCTTCTGAGTAGAGCATGAAAAATGCAAAAAGAAGAGAAGAAATGGGGAAGATGGAGGATGGACCAAAAGAGTGACGTATATCCTTTGTCTGTCAGGCACGGCGACCTGCAGCGTCGTTATCATACAAGCCTTTTAGTCACGAGGCACACTGCCCGCAACATCTCCACACAGCCAGCTGCCGTTTGACGCCCTGCACAACCTAAAGCTCCATTGTTCCATAGAAGGGAAAAAATACCTCAGATTATTTTTTTAATGAACTGTTAGCCATGAGCTGACAAAAAAGGAGAACTATAATCTTCTGCTTTACTGCCACAGAGATAAAATAGCTCAGTGTCACTCACTCATGTTCTCAGCATCTCAGCGATAAGAAAAGTCAAAGTCACTCTTGTGGGTGTTCCCCCCCCCGGATGTTCAAGCTTTGTTTCTGCAGAATTGTGATTTCACAATGAAGAGAAAGCAACTGTACAGCTACGTGTCTGAGGGCCCTGCTGTAGTCCAGTGGGTGTTTTTGTTCAGTCTAAATGGTCATTTTGGGGAGATGATTAGAAGATTAGGGATGTCCAATACCACTGTCAGTCGGTCATAAGTTCATTCATTCATTTTCTACCGCTTTTTCCTCACAAGGGTCACGGGGGTGCTGGAGCCTATCCCAGCTGTCTTCGGGGCGAGAGGCGGGGTACACCCTGGACGGGTGGCCAGCCAATCACAGGCACATATAGACAAACAACCATTCACACTCACATTCATACCTATGGACAATTTGGAATGTGGGAGGAAACCGGAGTACCCGGAGAAAACCCACAGAGATGGCCGAGGGTGGAATCGAACCCTGGTCTCCTAGCTGTGAGGTTGGCGCATTAACCACTAGATCGCTGTACCACCTCAGTCATAAGTTATTTTTTTTAAAAGTGTCACACTGTGCCTCCATTTTTCGTCATAACATAGAGGCATGGCTTGCCATATAGTATATGTTTTATTAATAGTGACAATGGGAGACAGGATGACTTACTGGATGACCAAAGTTGTCGAAGCCAGCGAAAGCAGAGAGCAAGATTTACAGATGAATAATTAGGCTCCATCATTCCTACATGTCTAATCATGAACACACATGCAGACTCTGACCTTCCAAACAGCCTGTTGCCCCAATAAAGACGTGCACGCAGACACACAATGAGCAGGAAGTGGTGAGCAGCTTTCTCCACATCCATCCTCCAACGTTCCATGGATGAGGTCCTTGGTGAAATTTACAACCAGAAACGGGCTGCTTGCAAACAAGGGGGGCTGCTGATCCTGATTTGTGGACTGTTTAAAGCATAAATCCAAGCATCCAGTTTAGTGTTGAGTGTTTCTTCCGCTGTTCACACTTTCAAGGCACTGACCTGAGTTGCAGCGTGTTTGTAACCCAAGAGTCTTGCTGGTCAATCTTTTGAATCGCATCAATAACAACAACCTTGGATTTAAAGTAAAGCCACAGCAAGCTAGATGGGATCCAGGAGGCCGCTCCTGAAAAAAAGGTCCTCAAATCAGAAGATGGCTGAGAAGCAAGGGGGGTGGGGGGGGGGGGGGGTGTCACTCTGCGGTTAGGCTGCTGGAGCCAAGGGAACGTGTGAGGGGATGAGATAGCACTTTGTGGTTTGCATGGAGGTGTAGGACAAACGGACTAAAGAGGGTGTGGACTAAACAAAGACGTCAACAAAGGAAAGTCAGTTTGCCAGTTTGGGCTTTTGCGGCATAAATCTATTGTGTTTTTATCAAAATCAGTTTCATGTCTCAGACCATTTGATGGACCAGCTTCCTGTCAGCATAACAGTGACTCGGGTTCTTTTGCTCTGGCAACAAAAACACACGGCAAAGGATCCAAGACCCCTTTTAACTACAACTTCAAATACTGTTTGTTAAAGTAGCCTACTTGCAAATTATTTATATTCTGGTTTTTCCTGTAATATTACAACTTTATTCTCACTAAATTAGGTCTTTCTTATAATATTACAACTTTAGTTACATAAAATTATGCCTTTTTACGTGTAGTATTGCAACTATATTCTCATAAAATGATGCCTTTTTGTAATACTACAACTACATTCTCATTAAATTTAGACCTTTTTTTGTAATGGGACAATTTTATTCTTATAAAACTATTCCTTTTTCTTGTAATATTAAAACCTTACTCTCATAAAATATTGACCTTTTTATTGCAATTGTACAACTTTATCCTGATAAAATTATGCCTTTTACATGTAGTATTGCAACTTTATTCTCATAAAATTATGCTTTTTGTAAAATAACAACTTTATTCTCATAAAATTATGCCTTTTTACGTGTAGTATTGCAACTTTATTCTCATAAAATTGTGACATTTTTTCTTGTAATAGTACAACTTTATTCTCATAAAATTGTGACATTTTTTCTTGTAATAGTACAACTTTATTCTCATAAGATTTTTACTTCATGTAATATTACAACTTTATTATAATACATTTTTGCCTTTTTCTTGTAATATTACGACTTTATTCTAATAATCTTTTGCCTTTTTCTTGGAACATTACAAGTTTATTCTAATAAAATTTTAACTTTTCTTAAAATATTACAACTTTATTCTCATAAAATTATGACCTTTTTTGTAATAGTACAACTTTATTCTCATAAGATTTTGACTTCATGTAACATTACAACTTTATTTTAAAAAAAATTTAGACTTTTTTTCTTGAAATATTACAACACAAAAAACCCCATTCATTTATTTTGTAGTATTAAAACATAATTCACACAAATGTATGACTTTTTACTTAAATTGCAACTTTACTCCCATAAAATTATGACTTTTTTTCTTGTAATATTGCATCTTTATTGTCAGAAAATAAGTAAGAAAAATGTATTTATTTATTATTATGGCTTTTTCTTGTAAAATTATATAATTATATATTATATATTATATATATAATATATATTATATAATAATTATGTATTATATATAATTATATAAATAAAATTAGTACTTTTTTCTTGTAATATTACACTTTAAGTGTCTTAAAACTTTTTTATTACTTCATTGACACAAAAGTATGACTTTTTACTTGTAAAGTGCAACTTTATTCCCCTAAAATTATGACTATTTCTTGCAAAACTATTTTTCTAAAATAAAATTAGAGCTTTTGTCTTTTTTTTCTTGTCACACTACAACTTTATTCTAAAAAAAAAAGTATATTATATTAAGTATAAAAGTATATTTAGCATATTTGGAACCCGAGGATACAATTTTTTTCTGGCTTTCCCCCCCTATACTCATTCAATTGTCATACTGTGTGCTACATCGGCTCAGTGTGTTGGTGTTGTGATACCCGTGATGGCAAAACTCAAAGCTTATGCGGCGTGCGCACCAACGTATCAAACACCCACCCTATAGGTGACATGTATCAGGCATGTTCAAACAGTGAGCCAAATCAATAGTTCCATTTCCCTGCAATGCTGCTGTCATTGTGCAGAGCTACAAGCTGCAACTTCTATTTCAATCACATATGTGCTGTCAGTTGTTAAGGTTGCCAAACAAGCGTGAAAAGCTGTGACAACACAGATAGCATCTCTGTTGTGACTCTCAACTGCGGGGTTTCCTGGTCTGAGTCCTAACTGAGACTTGAACATAGTCAAGAGAATTGGAAAGAAACAAAGCAAATGTCAGTGATCTGCATTGTAAAGCAGTTTATAGCTGTACTACTTGAATATTTGATTTATATTGGAGCTACAGAAGCTTCAAATTCAACTTTTCTTGGTTTTGATATTGTGCCACAATTAGGTCAGATTATAAAGCTTTTTGCTTCATTTTTACAAGCATTATGGAGCATAATGTTCATTATTTTATATGAAAAGTAGTTGGAGACCTGTGATTGGCTGCCGACCAGTCCAGGGTGTAACCCCGCCTCTCGCCCCAACACAGCTGGGATAGGCTCCAGCACCCGCCGCGACCCTCGTGAGGATAAGTGATAGAAAATGAATGAATGAAGTAGTTCATCTTATAAAATGACAGTATGTTACCAAAACCACATTTTGGCTTTAAAAAAACGAAACAGTTTCAACCTATAAAAACACAATAACTTCTTTATTAAGTCAAACCAGTTGAAAATGTCTTTAGCTCACATTGAAGGAGGTGAATCAGTGACTGTCATGAGCGCTAACATTTCTATCAGAACAGAGAGTGTGTGTGTCATTATGGCAAAGTGTGTCCACAGATCAGGGCTGCCGTGCGAGCGCTATCAGTGCACTGTGAGTATGAGCCATGTGTTCCAAACTACATGGCGGCTATCACGCTGCAGCTGCATCAAACAACCTCGCTTCTCACGCGGAACATAAACGGATACTGGAGCTCCACGGCCTAAATCGCTGATATGATTTGAAACCGACAGATTTCCTAAGGAGCAATCAATTTTTTCTTTCCGCTGGGTTCCCCCGCCCTCCCACCCACCACCCCCAATCCCCCCAATCCTTGACGGAGGGCGGTTTAATGGTGTAAAACAATAAGGCTGAAGTCAGTGGCGGTAAGGTGAAGCAGAGCAACTGTAAAGTTACACCATCAGCCTCCACCAGCAGGCTGTTGTTGTGCAGGCGGCCAATGCGGCTCATTAACAGGATCATTTTACCAGCAGCCTCAACAGAAAGGGCTCTGTCCGTCAACAGCCAGCAAGGGCCTGCATGCACGGCTCATCCCCAGACACAACCCCCCCCCACACACATTTATAACATTTAAAGTAGCATTAATGACATTCGCCTTTACAAGGCAATAATCCTTACTTTGATTGATACTGCATGGTATACAGAGATATTATACTGTAGTATTGTTGCTGCTGTACTTCTACTATGTGCACCATCTCAAGTCATCACAATATTATAGGCTTTTTGAAGTGCTTGTGTCATGCTCTATGTTTATAATATCATTTATTTACTGCAGTATTTTTTTTTTAGAGAGACACTTTATAAAAGCCCATCTATAAGTACAAGTACTGCAAAGTAGCTGACACAATAAGCACTATGCTTGATATTTTTTTTAGTTTGTCAATATCATTGTGTATCTGTCCCTATCACATAGACTCAAATCAAATTAAAGGAAGTCATATTCTAGTGGTTAGCGCACAGGCCACACAGCTAGGAGACCCAAGTTCGATTCCACCCTCGGCCATCTCTGTGTGGAGTTTGCATGTTCTCCCCATGCATGTGTGGGTTTTCTCCGGGTATTCCGGTTTCCTCCCACATTCCAAAAACATGCTACGTTAATTGGCCACTCCAAATTGTCCATAGGTATGAATGTGAGTGTGAATGGTTGTTTGTCTATATTTGCCCTGTGATTGGCTGGCCACCAGTCCAGGGTGTACCCCGCCTCTCTCCCGAAGACAGCTGGGATAGGCTCCAGCACCGCCACAACCCTTGTGAGGATAAGCGGTAGAAAATGAATGAATGAATATTCTAACTGCAAAATGGAAGTACATAAGAAAAATCTAAGAAACATACACTGCAAACCATAATAACAAAGGAATAGAATGAACTAAAAAGGAATTTTTGCTGTCCCAGCACTTTTTTGCCCAAGTTCAATAAAAAATGTAACATCTAACATGTAATTTTTGTCATAGAAAGCCAAATAATCGAGCTCTGACGGCCAAAATTATGAGCAGAAAATACACGTTATAAAGAAGAATGATGGTTTTCCAGGCAGAAAATAAGGTGAAATAATAATAAATGAATGGAACTTGATATTGATGCGGTTTTATATCCTGGCAAAATGGAATTTAATAGAGCTGCTCACCTTCTTGATCAAATTGCTGGCACTTGGAACTGTCTTTGGCCCCATGGCAGGTTATTTTGTTATTTTGTTGCACTCAATAAAAAATGCAGACAGTGAAACGGGTGTCTCACACATTGGGCACGCAATTTGGCGAATCAGTATGTATACTGAGCCAAGGGACTAGTTACAAAAACCCAGGCATGGTTTAATACGTTTTTAGACAAAAACCGAATCATACAAGAACTGGGGCGGATGTCTGACATTGTTTATGGTTCTGAGCGGAGCTTTGGATACCACCGTCTTATAGGCACGCAATTTGGCAGAGCAATTCACAAGGAAGCAGCATTTTGGCAAAAATGTTGGACAAAAACTGAATGACATGAAAACTTTGGCAAGTTTTGACTCCAAGCAAAGCAGAAAGTCCAGTAATGAACATATTGTTCACTTTATGTATCTCAAAGTGTAAGATGTACTTAAGTCAGCAGATCTCAGTCGATTCTGATTTGTCTAAACATCCTTGTTTCAATCTTGGAGGGGGGGGCAGCTTTGGCCACCTGCCACACAACACCTGGTAAGCAAGACTTTCTCTCTGCGCATGCGTAATAGTCCAGTAAAAAAACAAATCGCAACCCCTTGTCGCTCAGTCGGGTTGCAATCTGTGAGGAGATCAGCAAGAAGCAGAAGGTGCTGAGGGAGAGAGAGAGAGAGAGAAAGAGAGAGAGAGACCTGACTCACTGGATCCCAGCAAACAAACATGCCGAGGTCTTTCTTGGTGAAGAGTAAGCGGGCCCACAGCTACCACCAACCCCGACACCTGGACGATGACTACATCGGCCTGGATACACTTCTGGCCCACATAAGCGCAGGTTGGTCATTTGTGCGTAATTACGCAGTGAATTCACGGATAATGTAATCCATAGGTCATAAAATGAATGTCTCCGATGCTTACTTTAGAGGCAAAATGTCAAGTGGAGTGCAGCTTGGAGGCCGGGACCACTGATAGACTATCCCCGGGACCCCAGTGCCCGTCACCGGGTTCGCTGTCGTCCAGCTCCCGGCTGAGCTGCGGAACCAGTGACCGGGGTTCGGACTGTGATTTGTGGCGTCCTCCGTCCCCATCCTCCTCACCAGGTCTCGTTCAACGTCATGTCTCATAATTTATCCAAAATATTATTATGCCAGTGTAACTCATTTTTATTTTAGATTTTAGAAGGAATTTAAATGAAACTTGTAATCATTTTCCAAGTCAAATGACACCGTACTCACATTTGATGACGTCTCATCCAGATTCAGAGGAATGTTCCACACCAACAGCAGAGGACGGCCACCACCACTTCAACATGCCGGTCTTCCCAGCTTACTCCTGGGCCTCCTACACCGGTTCGGGACCGATGCATGCGGTCCAGAGTCCATACCGCCGACACCCGCGGGGCCACGGGCAGCCTCACTCGCAGCTGAAGGTCTGCGGAGGCCCGGGAACCGAGGCCTTACTTTACGCACAGAGGCCCGCTGCCGCAGTCGGATGCTACAAGGATTGTTCTGCTCCGGTCCAACAAATGTGCAGGACGCGGGACTCTGAGCAGATGTTTGTGGACCTAAAAGAGAGACAGCGTGGCTCTGAAATCAAGACTGAAGATGATTTCATGTGCATCAACTTGGACGCTGGCGGCTCCTATAAATGCATCAAGTGTTACAAGGTGAGAATGATGGCATCGAGCACAAGAGATGCATAACAAGTGTTGCTGTATATTGGAAGTGTTGCTATATTGCAGACAACAAATGAGATTTGAATGCACTGTGTTTTCGTCTAAGGTTTTCTCCACGCCCCACGGTCTGGAGGTCCACGTAAGGAGGTCACACAGCGGCACTCGTCCCTTCGAGTGCGGAATTTGCGGCAAAACCTTCGGCCACGCAGTGAGCCTAGACCAACACAGGGCGGTCCACTCACAGGTAGGCCAAGTTCCACTCGGGGCGCCTTTGATTCCGGATTGGGCTTGAAATCTCACGCTTTGGTGCACAGGAGAGGAGCTTCAGCTGCAAAATCTGCGGCAAAAGCTTTAAACGCTCGTCCACGCTGTCCACGCACCTGCTCATCCACTCCGACACGCGGCCTTATCCGTGTCAGTACTGCGGAAAGAGGTTCCACCAAAAGTCGGACATGAAAAAACACACCTTCATCCACACCGGTGAGAGATGATATTCCGTGGGCACTTTGGTTATAGCATCAAGACCGCTCAATTGCGTCATTTTGCAGGCGAGAAGCCGCACAAGTGCCAAGTGTGCGGGAAGGCCTTCAGCCAGAGCTCCAACCTGATCACACACAGCAGGAAACACACGGGATTCAAACCTTTCGGCTGTGACCTCTGTGGGAAGGGCTTCCAGAGGAAAGTGGACCTGAGGAGGCACAAGGAGACGCAGCATGGACTCAAATAATCATTTCCTGTTGACGTTTTTGCACTTTTCTTTAGCCGATTTGGTCATATTTGCTCAATGTAGTTTATTATTTACATGAATATTTATTGTTAAACTCGTTTATCCTTACTAAATTATCATTATTTCTTATTCTATTTGTGTGTATATTTAAATTATTTTTTCTGCATATTCTCTAAATAGTTCCACACAATAACATTTTGTTCATGTATTATTTTTGTATTGAATCATCATTATCAGAAAAAAATATGATTTTTGTTTAAAAGGAAAGATTTTGGAAATGTGTCTGTCAGTCAATGAAAATAAATAAAAACAAAAATGCCTTCACATTTTGATTGAGTTTCTATGATTTTTTTACCTTAATTTGACTGAAATGTGATAGTACTAACTACTTTAAAATTATCACTTAATGTGTCACAATAGTTAAAATTCATAGTGGACAATTGTTTAAATGTGAATGACTTATTTTTCAACTGATTGTGTGGTGTTTTAAAAAATGTGTTTAATGTCTTAAGCTATGCCAGCCGTCAATCACATCTCTAATCTCCCTGACAAAAAACGTTTTTGCTGTATGTACCACCTGTCAAAATCAAATATTTCCAGGCACATAGATTGTTTGCATAACAAATGCCATTAGGGCGCCATAAAGCTGCATGTGAAGAGAGTCCGTAGGAATAGCGTGACCTTTATATCTACCAGTAGAGTCAGCAGCGTGTCGCCATGTTGTTTCCTCTGGGAAATCCTGGGTGTGATTTTGTTTGGACACACATTCGACATCCAGAGCTCTGAAAGTTCAAGGATCTGATTTGGATATCTTCATATTGGAGCCTTAGCAAGAAACATGCCTGAGGTAGGAAAGAATCACAAACAGAAATGTAACCACAATAAAAACGTGAAAAAAAATATACCTTTATTTGCTTCGGGTACAGAACCAATTTCTAGTGACCGTTCCTTGTGGTTTTTGTGTGCATTACTGCCACAGATGTAATTTGGGGGTGGGGGTGACCCTTGGGTCCTCTGCACTTTTTCAAAAGGCAATTTTGGTCCCGTCGTTTTTACCATCCAAAAACATTCATTCATTTTCTACTGCTTATCCTCACGAGGGTCGCGGGGGTGCTGGAGCCTATCCCAGCTGTCTTGAGCCGAAAGGCAGGGTACACCCTGGACTGGTGGCCAGCCAATCACAGGGCACATATAGACAAACAACCATTCACACTCACATTCATACCTATGGACAATTTGGAGTGGCCAATTAACCTAGCATGTTTTTGGAATGTGGGAGGAAACCGGAGTACCCGGAGAAAAACCACGCATGCACAGGGAGAACATGCAAACTCCACACAAAGATGGCCGAGGGTGAAATTGAACTTAGGTCTCCTAGCTGTGAGGCCTGCGTGCTAACCACTCTCGTGCCGTGCAGCCCTGTCCAAAAACGATGTTCCATTAAAAGGAGACCTTTTCAAACACTGGGACCAGCATGAAAATGGCTGCTCAAGCTGAAGCCTGTGTCTCGTTAAACCGCTCACAAGGTCATGGATGAGCTCCTCAACTTGAACACGGGCGTTCTCGTTAGTTGGTCTGCGTCGTTAAGAAGGGTGTTTGTTCTCCTTGGGTCACGTCTGCTATGGCAGATTTTAATATCAGAGCTTTCATTTACAACATTTGCGTCTGTATGTTCAGTCCCCCTTGTCCCCCAAATTCAACCAATTTAGGCCAGTTGTGCCCCCCCCCCAACCCACACCACTGAAATCAAAATATTGTCCATGGTTACTGCACGGGGGTTTTAAACATGTCGAGTAGGTTGACGAGGTCTTGGTGCTGAAGGCCCAGCTCCTCCATCAGCGTGTTGAAATACTCCACTGATGACGGCATCTCCAAGGCCTCTCCAATTACTGGAGACACGCTGGCCAACCTGAAATGATAACACCCAAACAGACCCATCAACAACCTGGACCATGGCAGCTTTGTGGTTGATACAGACATGTCCCGTCCAACAACCCAAGGAGGATGAATGCCATGCTTTTTATACCATTCATGTCTTGTGATGTGGCTGTATTAAAAAGCTCTCCTGCCCCCCCCCCATCTCTATCCCATGCTACCTGTGTGCAGGTTGGTTTCTCCTCAGGTTCTAGTGTTGCAATAGGAGCATCCATTATTCAGCCGGCTCAACAAAAGCGGCCAGACGAGCTCCACAGCAGCTGTGCAGCAGATAGTTAATCGCACCACGCCAAATTATTCATGATGGAGAAATAGTAGCTTGAATTTGAATGAGAAGTGATGAAATCATACCGTACCGCTGGCAGTGGTTCCCAAATAAGCGTGTTATGTACAACTGGATTCAAGGAAAGCTCATTCAAATTGCAATCAAATCAAAGATGAAGCAAATCGGAATCGATCCGTCACGGATGCAGTTTGTAGGATTGCTGTGAAAAAGTGTTTACGTCCTTCCTGATTTCTTTTTTTTCATGTTGATCACACTTAAATGTTTCAGACGATAAAACTTCTTCTTCTTCTTTCTCTTTGGGCTTTTCCCTTCAGGGGTCGCCACAGCAAACCAATCTCCTCCATCCAACCCTGTCTTCTGCATCTGTCTCTCTCACACCAACTACCCTCATGTCCTCCTTCACTACATCCATAAACCTCCTCTTTGGTCTTCCTCTACGCCTCCTACCTGGCAGCATCCTTCTACCAATATATTCACTATCTCTCCAGTTCACATGTTCGAAACATCTCAGTCGTTCCTGATCCTATCCATCCTGGTCACTCCCAATGAGAACCTCTGCTACCTGCAGTTCTTCTTCCTGTGTTTTCCTCAGTGGCACTGTATTAAGATCAAACAACATCGCTGTTCTCACCACAGTTTTGACCAAACAAATATAAATATAAGTCAATGACAACACAAGTGAAAGCAAAATGCAAACAAATATTTTTATCAGTAAGGGAGAAACCTACATGGCCCTGTGTGAAAAAGTGCCCCCTAAACCTATTACAGCGCTGTGGAAGAATTTGTGCAGAATTGTTGTCATTCAGCCACATTGGAGGGTTTTCCAGCAGCATCTCAATAGGATTCAGGTCAGGACTTTGACTAGGCCACTCCAAAGTCTTCATTTGGTTTTTCTTCAGCCATTCAGAGGTGGACTTGCTGGTGTGTTTTGGATCATTGTGCTGCCTGCCATGCTGGTCATTTTGGCCCAGCGTCTTTCTTGTGGAGTCATGAACACTGACCTTAAACGGCCTGCAGTTCTTTAAAGGTGAACACGTTCAACACTACTATACTATACTATACTATACTATACTATACTATACTATACTATACTATACTATACTATACTATACTATACTATACTATACTATACTATACAAGCAGTAGCTTAACTTTGCACTTTGACTATTTGGACAAATTCTGACATAGTAAAAACAGTAAATCCGACTACTGGAGCAGGTTTACGGTAAAAGACAAAAGCTGTAGAGGGGTGGGACATCGACCAATGAATTTTGGTGACGATCTGGATAGAAGCAATGATACTTACAGTTATTACTATATCAGTCACTGCGGCATAACAATAACATTAAAAAAACACCTGAATCATAATGGGAGTCCCCGTGTTTGCCAGTCTCGATGAACCAGGAAGCCTTAATGGAGGATATTCTAGTTCTATGTACTCATTAAAGCATTTCTAAAAAAAAACATACCGGTATCTAACACCAGCCTAAGACTTTTGCACAGTACTGTGTATTTACCCTGTGACATTGTGGATGTTTGTGTATATTAAGGATGTTGATTGCAACTCATAAATCCGAGTCACTTGGAATTGGGTGAAAGCTTTCCCCAAGTCCTAGTTTAAGGTGTTTAGGGTTTAGGGTATGTGTGTTTAACTTGAGAACACTGCTGCGGGTGTTGGTGCTTTCTCTCCTTTATCACGGATCTCGAAAGGGACAATCTGGGAGAGATAAGAGCTCCTGTGTGTATTCATGATGGGAGGAGCACAGGAGTGTCCATGAACTGCCATCGTTGCCACGTGCACACTAGCGTGCACGTTCGCATACCATATGGTGTGGGTGACAACATCAAATGATGCCAAGGCACAACCAGAAGATTGATCTGGTTGGGTACTTGCTCGCTTTGTTGCTTTGGTTATTTAGTGAAAGGCTCTGCCCAGTCGCACACACAGTAGGCCTACATGTGAATAGATTATATCTCATTAATAATCCATTCATTTCACTTTTAGAATATACCACCAGCCAATAAAACTAATTATGTTTGGAGCAAAAACGGCCCAGGGCCGCACTTTGGACTGCAATAAATGCACATGCCGGATGTACAGTATACAATGTTGGCCAGCTTTTCCCAGGGGGGGCCACATTGTGAAAAATGATGAAGCGCCACTTTAGGATATTTTGCAAACTAGTAGTAGAAGTATATTTCAAGAAAAACACTGAATCTCAGTTTTGTGATATACTGAGAGAGAGAGAGAGAAAGAGTAGTAGTATTATTACAAAATTACTACTTAATAAATAATAATACATTTCTCTTTAATACTTAAACTCTGTGCTAATACAATGACTTTTCCTTATATGTTTTTTAAGTAACATTTTTTTCTTGTAAGAAAACAACTTTATTACAATTATAGCTGTTTTTTCAATACTGCTGTTTTTTTTTCATTTGCCAACTATTTCAGCTTTCTTCTTAGATATTTGTCTTGTAATTAGAACTTTATTTCCCATATTTAATATTTAGAATATTAACACTTCAAATAACATATTTGTCTTGAATAGTTTTACTTTATGCTACGAACATGTTATTTTTCCTCATATTGAAATGTTATTTTTGTAAAATTATTTTCTTGATAGATAACATAATTTTTAATTAATATCTTAATATTTTTTCATTTATTCTTGTAAATTTACTCCAGAATTTTCCATTATTGCTTTTCTTGTTAAATAATTATTTTTATCATCTGCTGTGCAGGCCGAAAATTGCCCCCGGAGCCAAACCCCGGAGCCCCCCCTGGCATATGGGCATCAACGGGAACAAGTGCAACCTTAACTGAGGATGTGCCTTGACTGACAATGGGAACATTTCAGAATAAATTATTATTATATTTCAAATAGATTATCAAGACAACTCCTAGTCATATGTATATATATATATATATATATATATATATATATATATATATATATATATATATATATATAGCATATATATATTTATAAAGATATAAATATAAATATATAAAGCATATATATATATATATATATTTATAAAGATATATATATATATATATATTACATATAATAATACATTAATTCTGAAATGTTCCCCTTGTCAGTCAAGGCATATCCTCACCTCGCAAGCTAAAGTGGTGATATATGCGTGTAGAAGCCACACTTACAGATGGAGAATCACAACAGCGATGAGGGTCCACTCGGGAGTTTTGTGGATGATGTTGGTGTTGGTGAACCTGTAGGGTTTTAATAATGTCAGTTAAAAAGGAGTTGGGAGTCATTCCCGACAAGTTTCAGCACATCTCTGTCTTAGCAGGTGCAAAAACCTGATGCTGAATGTGAGCATGAATAGAAAGTGTACATGGGTGAGAGCCACCAGCACAACCATGGCATGTTGTATATGGTGAAATGATGGATGTCTTTCTCTCAACACTTTAAGTGTGTCAACAGGGGCCTCTCGGCACAAAAAAAAGAATTCCTGGAAGCTTGTCTTGAATCACTGACACAGTGATTTAATAGCAAACCTGTTGAAAACATCTGAAGCAGCCAATGAGAACACAGGGTGCTTAAAGGCAGGGGGCATTTGTTTGTGTGTGTGAAATCACATTCACTACACTACTTTACTACACATGATTCTGAGGACACGTATGCCATGTTTAGATGTCTTAACATGTCTGTGACTTGCTTCTGTCAAATCACTCAAAATATTCCACTTTTCCTCCAGGCACGCCCACTCTGCTGTGGTTGGTCACACCTGCCGCTAGCTGCAAACGGTATAGTAGTTGATAATAAATGGCAATTTATCATTGTAAAATGTGGGCTTTGAACATACAGCCATATGTGTTGGATATCCGATCCGGAAGTAGAGACTGAACAGTCTGAAGTTTCTCAAGAAAAAAAGTTATTTCAAGACTTCTCTCAATGGTAAGTAGCTTTCGCATTTTAGAGGTTAGCAACCCTGCCCCCTGTATACGAGCGCTTTTGCTCCATGACTTACACAAAATAAACACAGCTAAGACACTGATTAATTGTTACTAACTACTTGCTCTTGTGACTCTTCCTCACGACCAAATAACGTTGGAAAGGCCAGTTTGTGGGCTAGTCCAGCTGCACAGTGGCCCATGTTCACAAGAAAGTCCAGTGTGAAAAACTGTTGACAGATTAAAATGGTGGCGTCGTTAGGAATTGTAAACAAATGTGGCTTTTCCTTTCCAGGCATTGCTAGCAAGTA
Source organism: Doryrhamphus excisus (assembly GCF_037039965.1). NCBI lineage: Eukaryota > Metazoa > Chordata > Actinopteri > Syngnathiformes > Syngnathidae > Doryrhamphus > Doryrhamphus excisus. The sequence goes on from NC_136362.1 coordinate 21,724,218, forward strand.
AACAGAGGAGCAGAGCTTGGGGGAGGGCGGAGAGTTTATCTGGCTTACAGCTATGCCCATATAAGGAAGTTTGCTCCTCTGTGACATCACAAAGGGGCAGTTTCACCATGGATTTTGAAACCGAGCATTTTTAGCCATCCCATACTTTTTCAGGGCTCACTTCCAAATGCACAAACCTAATTTTCTGAAACTTTGGCGTCGTTTGACACGAGAACACAACATTCTAACTCCATTGAGAGCTCCCCTTTAAGAAGACAATTGAAATATTTGGAAAATTAAAAGAAAAACTGTAAAAATGATGGGGGAAAAAGAGAAGAGTGAAGTTGTGATGCAGTTTTTTCTTGAAATACACTATATATAACTTCTTAGCATATCTACATGCGCTGCGTTACAAAATATTGAAGTGGAAAGTTGCATCCTTTCATTTTTCCATGTGTGGGCCTTGGTGGAAAAAAGGCATGAGATAATGAGTTGGCAACAGTGGCTGCAGTGAAACATGAACACATGAAATGTGTGTGCAGGAGAGGACAACAAGTGTGACGTATGCGCTGCACTGACCTGAATGTCCTGACAAGGTTGTTTAGGTCACTGGTGATGTCACTCAAGGTGAGACCAAGAGGGCCCACAATGTTTCTGAGACTGTAGATGGAGAAGGACAAAGAAACAACCTGAGCTACTTTCAATCTGTATCAAGTCCAAAGCCACCTTGACATATTTTGTCCCTGGAGTGGTTTGCAACTTCGGTGTCAAGTATGCATAACCTGTCCGGCACTCAGTGTCAATGTGCAAAGAACATTTGGAAATGTTCCAAATTGACATGGTAATCTATGCGTATTATTATTAGTGTGTCTCACTATCATGAATGGGTCAACTTTACCACCACCTCTTGGAACAATTTGGGGGGGAATTCTCAAGTAATTTCCACAGCACTGTGTGTATGCTAGCGGCCCCGCCTCCACCCACTGAGACAAAGAGACTGTACGACTGTCAATGCGTGCCAAGGTGCTGAACCCTTTTTCCTGCCTGTTTGGAAGCGGGAGACGAGGCCATCAGACACGCATCCATATAGCAATATATTGAAGCAGCAAAATGCTTCGATTAATTTTCATATATTGTGCAATTAATTAATTTATCATCATCGCAGGCCTAGTGGCCATGAGATTTGTCACGTTCAATCTCACAAGCAAAAACTGTCAGCAATTATCAATTGATATTCTCACATGGAGATAGTGAAAATGATAGCAGACACAAAAAGATTGAATTGAATATTGAACAATCAATGAATAAAATCTGGAAGGTTCGGCACACACACCACATGGCAAGCTTCTCCACCGTGATTCGCTTTTGGATGAGATGCTGAGCTTTGGAGTCAACGAGTGGCAGAAATGGGGTGTCACTTGGGCCCTGATCCACCTGGCGGGAGAACAAGAGCGACTGTTTAGGTCGACCTGCCACTCACTGAGCTATAGAACGACAATTTCTGATAAAGGTCTTCGAGGATGCTAAAGACATTTTGGTACTTGGGATCATATCAGATGGTGTAGGGGTGCTGTACTTTCCCAGATTAAAAGTTTTGATATAGTGCCCCTTTGTGGTCATCAACGGTGAGCACATACAGACGACTCACCTCATTTCCATTCAGCTCCTCTGCCTTCCCAGGAAGACCACATGTACCATTATAAAACTCTTTGACTTTAAAGCCCAGCTGCTGGGTTTCCTTCTTCAGCGTCTCAAAATCTGGAGCTGGCATGGTAGGTCTCTTCTGCTCCTCTGCGACAATCCCTCCTTGACCATCCGCCGTCACTTCCTCCTCAATGTCATCTTCATCCAGTTCCTCCACTGCTTCTTCCGTCATGTTGGTAGGGGGAGAGTCAAGCTGGTGGTCAGCACAGTGCAAGAGCTTCAGGGTTTCATCTGTCAGCCATTCCTTCAACGTCGCTCTTAGGGATTCAAGGTGATTCAGGCCAGTGCGTTTGGCTGTCAGGTGGGGGGGGTAGTTCTTCAGGAGAGCTCTTAGCCCTTGTGCCCCTCGCTTGGTCATCCCCACTTGGATGATGTTGAGGCTTGGCTGGTCGGGTGAAGCAACGACATCTGTTTTCATCTCCGCCAATACAGGCAATGTTGAGGCAGGAATAGAAGTAGGAGGACTTGCATGGCGCGTCTGTGTGGCCGCTTCAGTGTACACAATGCATGAATTCAAGCTTTCTGTCACCTCCTCCACACGGATTTCTTCTAGTAGTTGCTGTTCAGCTTCTTCACTTCTAAACACGGTTCTGTTAGCAAAAGACCCATGATGCCTTTGCGCTTCTCCATCTTCCTCTCTGTTCAATTTCTTTAACCTCACAGCCTTCCCTCGTCCTTCTTTCTTTTCTTCATTTGACTTCAAGTCACCCCAGTGCACCCTGGGTCTCTGCTGCTGGGAGACCACACTGGAAATGAAGTCCTGCTCCAGCTCGCCATCGCTGCTGTCGCTGTGGCAGGCCGCAAAGGAATGCTCGTGAGGGTCCTCACATTGACTATTCACCAGATGGTCCACATCCCCCTCCTGGAGGCGCCTCTGTGTCAGCAGCACCTCCTGACCAGAACTCCCACTGAACAAGAGTTGACATTTTCTTAACGTTATACGCTATTTACATTTACAATGTAAAGGAATGTTATCACCGTAGCAAATACGTACATATCCCCTTTCTTCATCAGCTTTATTTCTGGAGGACTGCAAGAAAATTCAGTTATTAATGGTTGTCATGTTGTTAGAATTTAATTAAAAGATTCAAACAGAAGAGAAAGAATAATTTTTTTTTTTTATTATTTATCACATTTTTATTCATTCTCTTCTATTGTTACTTTTTTTTATTACAGAGTGAGTTAAATGACAAGATGGCAACTTGAAGTCAGTAGTCCTTATTTTATTTATTATTTAATTTTATTTGAGTGTACATTTCTACTTGTAGTATTCTACATATAGATTTTTTTATTACATTATTTTCTGAAAATCGTTTCTTTATTCCTGTACCTGTACTCTAAGACTTAGAGTACAGTCATATTAATAATAATATGTAGTAATACAAAATATCACAATGCTACAAGTAAAAATGTACACTAAAATAAAATAAAATAATAAAGTGCAGAGAGTTATTTAAATGACAAGATGGCAACTTGACTTGAAGTCAGTAGTCCTTATTTTATTTATTATTTTATTTTATTTGAGTGTACATTTCTACTTGTAGTATTGTGATTTTTTAAATTACATTATTTTCTGGACATCTTTTCTTGTATTAATATGTCTTAGAGTACAGAGTACAGGAATAAAGAAAATATTTCTAAACTAAATAAACTAAACTAAAATAAACAGAGTAGACTTAGAGTATAATAATTTTAATACAGGAATAAAGAAAAGATTTCCAGAAAATAATGTAATAAAAAATATCACAATACTACAAGTAGAAATGTACAATAAATCTAGAAAACTTTTCTTTGTTCCTGTATGAATATAATATAATCTAAGTCTTAGAGTACAGAGTACAGGAATAAAGAAAAGATTTCCAGGAAATAATGAAATAAAAATATCACAATATTACAAGTAGAAATGTACACCAAAATAAAATAAAATAAAATAAGGACTACTGACTTCAAATCAAGTTGCCATCTTGTCATTTAACTCACTCTCTGCACTCTCAATTCATTGAGGTAGTGTTCCTCACTTATACTTTGCATTTTGTTTTGAGAATCAATATGTAATATTATGAGGAAAAATAATGTCATTTTGGAAGTATATTAGAAACACTAAAGAAAAAAGTTGTTTTAAAGTCGGAATATTGAGAGAACCAAACAATAAAAAATTTGGTTGGGGAAAACTGTTATAATATTATGGGAATAAAGTCAAAATATCATGTAAGTTAAAATTCATACTTTTTTGAGAATAAAGATACAATGTTTGGAAAACTTAAAAACACAGCAATAAAAATGTGCAAAAGCTGAGCTGCGTTTATTTTCTTGAAATATACTGCATGTATAACCTTTATCTACGTGTGTTGGTTTACAAAATATCAAAATACAAAATATAATATACAATATATAAAGGGGCTTTTGGATCCTTTCATTTTTTCACTGTGGCCCTGTGGAAAAACTGTGGACACCCCTGACATAAGGGACTTCACACTGTGAAGTACCAAAAAATGCATTTATAATAGGGTATTCAGACACTAAGTACCTAATACACATACTGTATAGAAGAGTTAAGTGTGGAAGACAGCCATACCTCTCATGCTGCCTGAGCCAAAGCGGTGTTGTTGATATCTGGACCTCAAATTCTTTGGAGGCTTTATAACAGAAGTTACTGCAAAAACACTGACGGGGGCGGGAGTACAAACAGTACATTAGGGTGCAATAATGTGTCCTGTTGAACCACATGTGGCAGCACTCACCTTGCGCTCTGTGATGTCATACACCTTATTGGGCTTTGTAGAAATTGTGTATCGTTGTTTTGGGATCTGTTACGTAAACAAAGTTAAGTACAAGGGAGAAAAACATCATGTAGCCACAAGTGTATGATGATTAAGGGATGCAGATACCTTTCCCAGTTTATTTGGACATACAGGATAACCACATAGTTTGGTGATGGATCTTTCCTCCACTGCATCTTTGTAATTCGCAGCCGTGATAAACTTGGCCTGTGAGGAAAATTAGTTTTTTTAATAATTCGTAACTTCAAATAAAAACTATCATATCTCAAGGTCCCAAAAAGTGAACTAAACTCACACAGTCAAGCAAGAAGTCCTCGGCCACACTGTCCTCAAGAAGACGCTCCACCACCTGCAGGGCTCTTTTCTCCAGTTCCAGTCTCTCTCGAAGCTTCTCTCTGACCACATCTCTCCTGCCCCACGGGAGTATTAACACATTTAAGTCACGGCTATATGCGACTTCATCAAACCCCAACACTACTTTGGTCTGAGTCTGCTACTAATTCATGTCACTACACACCTTCTGGCTTCTTCTTCTGCGCTTTGTACTTTGACGTGTTTTCCACCTGCCACGACAAAACCATGCGATAGAAATTGACAGGAACAAGGCGTTGACATACTTAGAGCGGTTTATTCGTTCAAAAATCCCACCAAATTACCCTTTCTGGGCGCTCGAGAGCCGGTTCTTCTCATCTCGGACTCCATGCTCTTCCTGTTTGTAACAATTTCAACTTTGACCCCTGACGTCATTAATCTACGGCAAGCCAGAGGAAGCAAACTTTCAACCCGGACGTCTCACAGTCTACCGTGGTCTTGTTTCGTTGCATTGTTTGCATTTTTTGGCCAGGTTAGGTATATTTGTAAGTATTTGAAATTTAAGTATTTCAAATTTACTATAAATTTGATATGTTTTAAAATTGTGTTCTTACCTGTCTAACGGATAAGCTAATTTAGACTTTACATCAGAGTCAGCAGACACTCGTTTGTTGACTGTGAAGTGTTGTTGACGTCATTATTGGCCTTCTCTTCAAAGTAAAATAATGTGCTTTCATGTAACTAATGTTTGTCATTACTTGTCAGGACTGCTGTGTGAAGACTGTGACAAACGGAATGGCTCTGGATCAGTTCAGTGATGTAGTCCAGAGATGTGTAAGTCCAGCATTTGAGTTCATTCAAAGCTCACGTCTCTATTGCATCACAATGGGGTTGATTACAATGACAATGAACTTGTGTTGTGTATCGTGTGCATGCAAAGAGAGGTGAACTGCTGCAATACAGTTCTTGGCATTTTGGATCACACACATTGCCATTAGAGGTTTCTAATTTACTAGTGTTGTGTCTGTCATCTAGCAAGCCCTATCTGCTGACAAGTACTCCACAGAGGACCATGATGTCTTCATGACTGCCGGCCATGCATGCATCAAGGCCGGAAATGGTGCTCAAGTGCTGAGTATCGTTCTGGATGACAAAAATCAGGTATATGGCACTTGTATTGACCGAACGTGTACATGTGACTCATCCATGTCTGCTATCCTGTAGGACATAGTGAGGTGTATGGGATGGAACCTTCTGCCTCCCCTGGTTCAAGTTCTTTTAAAGAAGGAAGATAAGAACCTCCATCAATGCCTGGCCATTTTCAATCACCTGCTTGAGGTCTTTTTGATCTGTTTTCTTCTTTCTGTATTTTTTCCATTCTAGCTAATTCATAGATGTTTGTGTTTCTCAGGTTGGGAGACCAAAAGAGTTGCTGATTGGCCTTCTGGAGCAGCTAGAGCAGGAGGAACCTGTCGCCATAGCAGAGAGCCTCAATCTACTGTTAAAGCCCCTACAAAAAGGTTTGGAATGTCACAAGCTCGATCTATCCTGGGTGTCCAAAGTGTCCACTTTGTGTTTTTGTTATTTTAAGAAACAAATCAAAGAAAGTGTCAATGTTGGGAAAATTAGGTTTGTAAAATGTTATAATAGTGTGAAAATAAAGTCATAATATTATTCATTCATTATTTTTCTACCGCTTTTCCTCCCGAGTGTCACTCACATTCATACCTATGGACAATTTGGAGTGGCCATAATATTATCAGAAAAACAATTATGGGATGAAAGACATTCAGTGCATCCGAAAAGTATTCACAGCGCTTCACTTCTTCTACATTTTGTCATGTTACAGCCTCATTCCAAACTGTATTAAATTCATCTCTTACCTCAAAATTCTACACAAAATACTCCATTATGACAATGTGAAAAAAGTTTTTTTTGACATGAAAGTAAAAAAAACAATTTGAAAAAAGGTTTTTTTGACATGAAAGTAAAAAAAAAACAATTTTTCACATTGTCATAATGGAGTATTTTGTGTAGAATTTTGAGGTAAGAGATTAATTTAATACAGTTTGGAATGAGGCTGTAACATGACAAAATGTAGAAAAAGTGAAGCGTTGTGAATACTTTCCGGATGCACTGTATATTTGAAGACAACAAAACAAAGAACATGATAGCAGCAAAAAGGTTCAAAGTACAAAGTATGTGTTGTCACCTTTTAATATGAAGCTGAACTGTTTTTATGTATATGCAATATATATAACTATGCATATACAATATATAAAGTATGTATATACAACTTGTTAGCATATTTGACATCATGTGAAATACAAGAGTGGCTCCTTTGGACACGCCTGGTCTAGAAGCATTGAGCTGTCAGAATCTGTTAGTCTAACTCGTGTGTGTCACGTCACGTCAGTGCTCTTGCGCCTGGGCAGCCGTAAGGCGTCATCTTTAGGCATGGCGTTGTCCTCTGCCCTGGACCAGGTAGCCAAACTGCCTGTTCCTCACACCAAGGAGCAAGAGGAAGATGACGTCTTCTCGCTTTGTCGCTGCTGCGCTGACCTAACCGTCTTTGTCAGACCCTTCGTCCAAGAGGCCAAAGAAAACAGCTTTCTCAGTAACGGTGAGCAAAATGAGAGCTTGAGCGGCAAAAAGACGTTGGCCGTACCCGACGGGGTGTTATTGGATCAAGAGGAGCTGAGGGTGGAGCTGCTGAAGTTGTAAGTGAGGTTTTAGGATTGACTCATTTATGTTGTTATCCCATTGTTTGAGTCCCTGTTTCTATTTTGCAGCTGTATGAGCACGCTGAGTCGCCCTCTTCTGGAGGTACAGCTCAGGGATTCCGACACGCTGGCTGTTTCCCCGCTCAGGAATTTTGCCAGAGAGATTGTGGTAAAGCAAACCCAAACATCACTTACAATCTAGTGGAATAGCAACGCCTGTCACGATACATTGCTGGCATTGAACAAAGATTTGTAGTAAATAAATGATCTTCGGACTGTTTAAATGTAATTGGATAATTTCCAGTGGCACACCTGATGATCTCTCACGACACCCAGTTGGGAATCACCGCCCTAGTTTCTGATATGATGGCATAACCACTTTCCTTGCTTTCCAGGATCTCCATTGCTCAATTAGATACTTATCTTTGGATGCATGATGCAACTTTACCGCTGTGTGTGTTCACGTGCTTCCTGCAGAACAACCTCAACGCCGTTGGAGAGTCTGTGCCGGGCCTGGTGTACCAGCCTCTATTCAAAAGGAAGAAGGTGGTGGGTTTTTTAGAGGAGGAAGTGCGTTATCCCAAAGAGTCACTCGCCAGCTTGGCTCACCTGGTGTTCGTCCATCACCTGGCTGCCGACACCTTCCCCTGTGTCTTTCAGTAAGGCCTCACACATTGCACACTCCAAAATGTTTCAACCTGTTGAAAAATTGCAAGGATTAGCATTTTGCACTTTAAGCAGAGCTTCATCACGCAAGAGGAAGATATGGGAGTGAGACAAAAATAATTTTGAGTGAACAATTAAAGTAAAATAAGCTGATCAAAGCCATTCAGTGTCATTTTCTGTCAGGTATTCACACTGCTGTGATCTTTGCATGGCAAAGGCAAAAAAGCTCTCTCTCTTTGAATGCGCTTGGATTGTTAAGCAATGCCTTTAAATACCATTAGGTATTTTTAAACTTCAAAGATTCAAAGATCCTGAGGGTTACGGAACAAAATGTGTCAGAAAACGGTTCATGTTAACCCGCGAAGCCTCGCTACATGATATTGACTTCATGCAAAGTACATCAAATTTTGGTGATATAAAGAATGTGCTTCACTTCTTGCAGTCCTGTGTTCTGTCTCCGTTGCAATATGGAACATGTCAGCCTCCTGCTGTCCAGGTGAACTTTCCATCTCTCTGCAAAGCACATCATATGCACATTTAGACATCACAGTTGTTCAAATCAAATGTTGATTATCTTGTTATTGTCCGGTAACATCATTGACGCACGGTACTGCCAGAACTGAAGAGTCCAGGATTCAGAAAGGACTGGTAAGTCAGACTCCTAATTTATGGCTTTTTATCTTTTTATTGTTATTAATAGAAACATAAGCTTTTGAATATGCACCACTACAATAACCCATACTGTGCAACAGGAGCTTTATGAAAAGAGTCTTGTGCGTGTGGAGGACGGAAGTCTGCCTGCAGACCTGCTGGAAATCAAAACCTTCCGCACGGTCCCTCAGGTAAACCTTCAAGCATTGTTCTTTGGTGTATCACATTTGTGGCTCATTTTGCTGCTTCTTTGGTTTCTAGAGCCTAACAAAAGTCATGACGCTGTGTCCGAGACATGATTTGGTAAGTCATCTTATTGATGATATTGATCATTTGTTCACTGTCCAGTCACACACTGATGGTAGTAACCTCCATCTGTATGCACAGCAGCCCTGGGGTACATTCATACAGATTCATCCATCTTAAAATGATATATGGTCATCCCTTGACAATTTTTTGCGGTTCAAATTCCACAGTTTGACTCTATCAAGGTTTTTCATTCATTTTCTACCGCTTATCCTCACGAGGGTCGTGTGGGGTGCTGGAGCCTATCCCAGCTGATTTCGGCGAGAGGCGGGGTACACCCTGGACTGGTGGCCAGCCAATCCCAGGGCACATACAGTGAAGAAAATAAGTATTTGAACACCCTGCTATTTTGCTATTTCTCCCACTTAGAAATCATGGAGGGGTCTGAAATTTTCATCGTAGGTGCATGTCCACTGTGAGAGAGATAAACTAAAAAGAAAAATCCAGAAATCACAATGCATGATTTTTTAACAATTTATTTGTGTGATACAGCTGCTAATAAGTATTTGAACACCTGAGAAAATGAATGTTAATATTTGGTACAGTAGCCTTTGTTTGCTATTACAGAGGTCAAACGTTTCCTGTAGTTTTTCACCAGGTTTGCACACACTGCAGGAGGGATCTTGGCCCACTCCTCCACACAGATCTTCTCTAGATCAGTCAGGTTTCTGGGCTGTCGCTGAGAAACACGGAGTTTGAGCTCCCTCCAAAGATTTTCGATTGGGTTCAGGTCTGGAGACTGGCTGGGCCATGCTAGAACCTTGATATGCTTCTTACGGAGCCACTCCTTGGTTTTCCTGGCTGTGTGCTTCGGGTCGTTGTCGTGTTGGAAGACCCAGCCACGACCCATCTTCAATGCTCTGACAGAGGGAAGGAGGTTGTTCCCCAAAATCTCACAATACACGGCCCCAGTCATCCTCTCTTTAATGCAGTGCACTCGTCCTGTCCCATGTGCAGAAAAACACCCCCAAAGCATGATGCTACCACCCCCATGCTTCACAGTAGGGATGGTGTTCTTCGGATTGTACTCTTCATTCTTCTTCCTCCAAACACGCTTATTGGAATTATGACCAAAAAGTTCTATTTTGGTCTCATCTGACCATAAAACTTTCTCCCATGACTCCTCTGTATCATCCAAATGGTCATATGCAAACTTAAGACGGGCCTTGACATGTGCTGGTTTAAGCAGGGGAACCTTTTGTGCCATGCATGATTTCACATCATGACGTCTTAGTGTATTACCTACAGTAACCTTGGAAACGGTGGTCCCAGCTCTTTTCAGGTCATTGACCAAGTCCTGTCGTGTAGTTCTGGGCTGATTCCTCACCTTTCTTAGAATCATTGAGACCCCACGAGGTGATATCTTGCATGGGGCTCCACTCCGATTGAGATTGACCGTCATGTTTAGCTTCTTCCATTTTCTAATGATAGCTCCAACAGTGGACCTTTTTTCACCAAGCTGCTTGGTAATTGCTCCGTAGCCCTTTCCAGCCTTGTGGAGGTGTACAATTTTGTCTCTGGTGTCTTTGGACAGCTCTTTGGTCTTCGCCATGTTACAAGTTAAAGTCTTACTGATTGTATGGGGTGGACAGGTGTCTTTATGCAGCTAACGACCTCAAACAGGTGCATCTGATTCAGGATGATACATGGAGTGCAGGTGGACTTCTAATGGGCAGACTAACAGGTCTTTCAGGGTCAGAATTCTAGATGATACACAGGTGTTCAAATACTTATTTGCAGCTGTATCACACAAATAAATTGTTAAAAAATCATGCATTGTGATTTCTGGATTTTTCTTTTTAGTTTATCTCTCTCACAGTGGACATGCACCTACGATGAAAATTTCAGACCCCTCCATGATTTCTAAGTGGGAGAAATAGCAAAATAGCAGGGTGTTCAAATACTTATTTTCTTCACTGTATAGACAAACAACCATTCACACTCACATTCATACCTATGGACAATTTGGAGTGGCCAATTAACCTAGCATGTTTTTGGAATGTGGGAGGAAACCGGAGTACCCGGAGAAAACCCACACATGCACGGGGAGAACATGCAAACTCCACACAGAGATGTCCGTGGGTGGAATTGAACTGGGGTCTCTTAGCTGTGAGGCCTGCGTGCAGCCCTCAAGGTTTTTTAAAATAAACAAATTCATATATTGGATGTTTTCTTGGCCTAAATGAACAATTTTCAAGCATAAAATGAGCTAAAATACAAATATAAGGGATTGTGAAGACGCACTCAAGACATGAGGTGTAGTATTCTGCACTGGTCACTAGGTGTCAGTCATGTCACATTGAGACAATAGGAAGTGCATTACTGTAAGACAGAATTATCATGATACATATTTACTGGATGTGATTAGAGTGATTAATTTGCATTAACATCACATTATCCCAGAGAACCAAAGGTCTGAAGGTGTTCCAGCTGAGCATCAATAAGTTTGATGTGGAGGCCAAGTACCATTTTTTCAAGTAGGTACCGCCTCAGCGTCTTAAACACTTTTCGTGTCACATGGTCTAACCCGGTGGGCGTGTTCCAGGTTCATGCTGAAGACCAGTAATCACTCAGGGGTGGAAGGTTACATCATCAAAAACATCAGGGATCAGATCGATGTGGCGCTCGGGGTGAGGCACCGCGGTAAAATGGCAGCGTGAGTGTCTGCTGTGGTTCATACTCATGTGTTTGTCTTCTGTAGCCTGGCAACGGTAACAGCTGGTTTGAGGGGATTCATCTCCTTCCTTTGCTGCGTTTGGTCTTCAGCCTCCCAGATGGCCCCGAGACTGACCTCCTGCAGTACCTAGATAGGTAAACAGCACCTGTCAATCAACTTCATGATGTAGAAATGATACATTGTACTGTTTGACTAAACCGGCCTGATTAGCAGTCAAATAAGGCAAAGTGTTGTTTAACTTTGTTGACTGCTTCTTAACAGAGTGATGGAGTCTCTGAACCTGCTGCGTTACCTTGTCATAAGAGACAAAGTGACAGAGAACAAGGTAAATTCCTTCCGTCATTCTTACACCACCATGTGATGCCACCCCATTACTGCTTAAAACACCCCCAAAATATTCAGAGGTGGACTTGCAGGTGTGTTTGGATTATTGTCCTGATTCAGAACCCAAGTTGCTTTCAGTTTGGGGTCAGATTTTGTGGTTGACAGCAGAATTCACCGTTCCATTTATCACAGCAGGTCTTCCTGGTCCATCAACAGACCATCACACTACCACCACCATATTTTACTGTCTCTATTAATAATAATAATACATTTTATTTCAAAGCGCCTTTCAGGACACCCAAGGTCGCTGTACAGAAGATATAAAAACACAAATATAAAATACAAGATAAAAGAGAACAAACAATGAATAAGAACATACAATAATGGGGGGGGCATGTGACGCAGTTAGAGGGGGTAAGCTAGTTTGAACAGATGAGTTGTGAGTTTGGATTTGAAGACGGGAAGGGTGGCAGAGTTACGGAGGTCGGGTGGTAATGAGTTCCAGAGTTGGGGAGCAGAGCGGCTGAAAGCTCTGCTCCCCATAGTGCTAAGACGTGCAGAGGGAACAGTGAGATGGAGGGAGGAGGAAGATCTGAGGGAACGGGAAGGATTGAGAATGTGGACGAGGTCAGAGAGGTAAGGGGGGGCAAGATTATGGATGGACTTGTAGTTGATTCTTTGAGTCACGGGGAGCCAGTGGAGTTGCTGCAGGATGGGGGTGATGTGGTGGGATGAGGGGGTTCTGGTGATGATCCGGGCAGCAGAGTTCTGAACCAGTTGTAGCTTATGGAGGGATTTTTGAGGGAGGCCGAAGAGGAGAGCGTTACAGTAGTCCAGGCGGGAAGTGACAAGGCTATGGACGAGGATGGCGGTGTTGTGGGGGGTGAGGGAGGGGCGTAGACCATTAATGTAGCGCAGATGGAAGTAGGCTGACCTGGTGACGTTATTAATGTGGGATTGAAAAGATAGTGTGCTGTCAAGGATGACACCCAGACTCTTGACCTGAGGGGAGGGGGAGACTAAGGAGCTGTCGATGGAGAGAGAGAAGGAGTCAACTTTAGATAAGGTGGATTTGGTGCCAATGAGTAAGAATTCACTTTTATTGCTACTAAGTTTCAGTTAGAGGTGAACCAGAGGTGGGAGTTTGCGAAGCAGTGGAAGTTCATGTTAAATTTACGGAAGATATGGCCGAGGGGGAGAAGGTAGGTTATGAAAAGAAGGGGCCCCAGGGCTCTGATGTTAAAACCCATATTTAGAACATCGTAAACAGGTTTCCTGTGCCATAACTATGAAAATATACCATTCATAAATCAGGAATCCAAAGATCATTTTCTCATCCTTGCAGACGGGGATCTGGACAGAGCTGTATAAAATAGAAGACGGATTCATGAAGCCCCTGCGTGTCGGGATTAACATGTCCAGAGCACACTACAAGAGGGAGCTTAGCAACACCACGGAGAAGAAGGCCAAAGGTCAGACCACCACACGTGAGTTCTCTCAACACGTCAGCTTTGTTTTGTTTTTGTTTTTATACTTTCCCCTCCACAGCGGCATCTGTCATTTCTGTTTCCGTCGGTGACGAGAAGCTGCCAAACATGAGCTCAGAATCTCAGATTCAGGTGAGTGGCTGTTGGGTTGCACCATAGATTTTAGTGATAACATGATTACACTGATTATGAATGTTCCCCCGTCAGGCTCTCCATTCCGCCCTGCACACCTTTGACATGATGGAGAGTGTGCTGGTACGAACGGAGGAGCTTACCCATGTGAAAGCTGAAATTTAGACCATCATTCCCGGGCTGGTCAAAAGCACTTCAGGAAAACTGCATTTTGGGGGGGAAGTTTGGCCATCATCCACAATCTTTAAGTGGAACATGAACACACGTCTTTACCTTTTCTGCGTATTCTAAAGAAAGAAGAACAGTTAGCAGGAAGCGTCGGAGCACACGGGCCGTGTCTTGATTTGGTGGTGTAAATGTGGAGCTTTTACACCACGCCATTTACCTTTAAATGCAGGTCAATTATGGAAATGGAGGTCGAAATAGGCGTGTCCTATTACGGGCATTGTTAACTCTTAACGTTTTTCTCTCTAGAACACACAGAAAAGGGAAAGACATGGTCATGTTGATGGGAAAAATGACACAATTTTCCTTTAAAACAAGTATTTGGAAAATATGAATAAAGCATCTCATGCCACCGTTGGTGCTTATTAGTGATGTTTGCTATAATTAAACTATGGACATCATAGTTTAATGCAGGGGCCACTTATGAATGTTTAAATTGCGCCTTTTTGCTGTATTTCCAATTATTAGTTTTTAATGTAATTTCTACATTGTGCCACTGGCCTTACTTTGGACACCCCTGCTGTACGTGTTATATCATAGTATAGTAGACCCTCACTAGGCTTATATAAATGACACAATATGTTAACTTGAGCAGAAAGTGTTTGATGGCACTATCTGCAGGGGAGAAAAACAGTACTGCAGTATTGAATCCAGCAGAGGGTGCTGTCCTGCAAGTCAACCTACTTGCATTTTCTCCAGAAAAGGCTTTGATATGATGGGATGTGGCACATTTTGCAATGTCTATCATTTTTCCATGCCACTTATCCTCACTAGGATTGAGGAGGTATGCTAGAGTTTGTCCCTGCTGACTTCAGGCGAGAGCTGGGGTACACCCTGGACTGGCACCAGCCAATCGCAGGGCAGTTGTGTACAGTATATTTTCTTAATGTATAAAAAATTTTATTTTAAATGTCTTAAAAAAAAACGACTGCAGCTATGATTCCAGCACAGGGCGCTGTCTCGCAAGGCAAGGCAGAAAGGATTTGACAAGATGTGATGTCAAACAGCACTTGTGTAAGTAAAATACTGTACTGTATGTACTTTAATGTGTAAAACTCAATTAAATATATGATTAATAACAGAGGCACATTATAGGATGTAGATCACAAATAGGCATTTTAAGACTATTTATGGGTGCATACATTAGGTGACACTTTTCTTAGAATGCAACCCAAATAGTGTGATGTACTATATGCCGTACATAAGATAATAAATGCCAGCTGGACAGTTCTGCATTTGACTTTTTATAGGGGTGTCTGAGGCACACTGGTTAGTGGTTTATTCATACAAATGACTCGTAGACAATGGTATCAGTCGCAGAAATAAACAGGTGGACACCAAGAGATCCAATCAAACTGTCCCCATGACTGCCATTAGAAGTCATGTATGGTTTAAAAGCAGAATTGTGAACCTATGTGCTTTTTTCCAAGTCTTTGAACAGCGGGTGCTGCAAGGCCTGAGCCGCTGTAATTCTGCTAGTGGGATTTAGATCTAACAGCCGGTCTAGCAGATCGTAGGCTTCGTCAGGGACCCCGTCCCATCCCCGCTCATCACCAGTACCTGTACAGTCCACCCCTGAAGAGGCTTTTTCTCCTGGTGTTTCAGCCTGGCTTTTTGGGAGGGGAGACGGAGTCTCACCCGCTCCAGCTTTGCCTCGTTCCTGAGCAGGCCGTGGTGTTTCCTCTAGAGATTTAGCACCAAGTGAGTGTCTGACCGGTGTGACTTCATCATCTGGCGATGGTCTCTGTCCCCTCAGCGTCTCACAGAGCTCCCTGAGGTCCAGGCGAGGAAGCTGCCGACTGCACAGCACCGCCTTGCCTGGATAGGATGTTACACCCACAATCACATTTCAACCAAGCTGGCATCCCGACTACTTGGCTTCCAGGGCTGAAGATGTTCATACTCACCAAATGCCTTAGCAGCGCGTACGGTTTCTCTGGAGCCTCGTATTGTCATAATCTGAGCAAGAGCGATCAAGTCGTCACTGGCTTTGAAGAAAGGGTAGCGTCCACTCAGCAGCGAGAGCAGGATGACTCCCGCTGACCACACGTCGATGGCTGAGTGCGGCACGAGACACATTAACCACATTATTTTTATTTCTGTAATTAAATGACTTGAAAGGCTTAAAAAATGCATTTTAACGCCACAAGTTTTTTTCCAGGACAGCTCCATCTGCTGGATCGGATGAGTCACTGCCCCACTTCCTCCCTTAATGACTTCACACAGCAAACCTTAATGGTAGTACCATTGTTTAACGGTACTGGTGTGTGACTAACTGAACCAAGTCATGGTGATCAAAACAATACCTCACATGGGATTTGCACTTGGTGTGCATTCATACTCGGTTTGGACTTTTTATTTCAAGCAATGGGGATTATTATTATTGGTCTTTTGTAAGGGTGACCCGTCCCCCAGCGTTAGAGGAAAAAGCACAACATCTGCCCCTAAATATGACATCTCTGAATTTTAAACACTTAAATACGTTTCTGGTCATTTTGCTAATGGAAAGCCATGATCGCTTTTTTCTTTTAAACATGTGATGTTTGTAGTTGTACTTTTCAGTGGTATAGAACGTAATTACATCACCTATTACCTCACCTATTTACCTGTTGCTGTAACAATATTTGCAGTTGTGAACCACTGGTGCAGGGTCTTTATAATTCCTATTCAATGCACTCACCTGTCCCCTGGTGTGGACACTTAGTGAGGACCTCCGGCGCTCGGAAGCCTGGAGTTCCAGCCCTGGGAGCCACCTGCTGCTTCCTTTTAAGCACAAGAAAAGTCAACGAGTGTCAAAACAGAAAGATGCCACCACAAAACAAACAACCAACAGGCTTACCTGGCCAGGCAGACATTGCAGACTCTGTCTGTATGAAAGCAAGTACAGGTGAGAGGCTGGTGGACGGTTTGCTGAGGTTTGGGAGTTCTGGCAGTAGCCGGGCCCCTTCTAGCTGAAGCCGACCTTCCATTTGAGAGGTCCGTCGGTTTCCCAGTATTTACAAGCTGAATACAAGAGGAAAGCCTGGTTTATGAAAACATTTATTGCTGTGGTTGTGAGTGAAGTAGAAAATTCACTTTACAACAGGCTTACTTCTGACGTATTTGCTAGCTTGGTGATAGACGGGGCTAAAGTGCAGTTGTTCAGGTTCCTCTCGCTGAACACGGGCCTTGGTGCTTTACGTATTCCCATTAAATCCTAAAACAAAAAGGAGCATGACAAGTTAGCTCATAGCAACAGTGCAGAAGATAGGACAAACACTGTGACATTATCCCAAATCACCAAGAAAGTGTGGACACCTTAGTGTGCCTTGCGCTGCGAGAAGTGGAGGCGCCCGCTGTAGTAGTGATGGAACGTGTTTTTTTAATCAGTCCTTCCCCAGCGGCTAAGGAGGTGGTGGGAGAGGGAGAGGAGGAGGGAGGGGGGTGAGCTGTGGATAGGTGTGAGGCTGTGGTTGTAGAGGGAGGTTTAGGTGGGGCTTTATCTCGTTTCTCTGTGGAACATCCAGCTTTAGGCTGAGACGGCTTCTGTCTGACCACCTTAAGCAGTTCCAGCTGAGTGTCGGCTGTTCCCTGAGCTAAGCCGAAGTCCACCAGGGCGAACCTGCATGTACAAATACAAAATATATGTCCATTTATTTAACTAAAGTGAAATTTTACCAATGAAAGTGGCTGCCACTCACGTCTTAGCTTTCCTGTTGTACAGGAAGTTGTTTGGTTTGATGTCCCGGTGAATGATACCGAACTGGTGAATGTGCCTCAGGGCTTTCAGCAGGTGGTAGATGTACAGACGGACCTCTTCAAAGCTTAATGAACTGATAATGTCCTAGGATGGATGGATGGATTTGTTTTGAACATGTTTTACAAGTTACACTGACGTACTTGCACAATTCAACATGTCCGATAAGGAGTTGTGTGGCTATTTCTTACTATGATTGCTTGATGCTCCATATATGGCATAACAATCACTACATGATCCTCCTTCCTAAAGCAGTACTCCACACCCATCACATTCTCCCTGCCCCTGCAACAACAAGAGTGGCAGTGATGTTTCAGCATATTTCAGGTTCAAGCTCATTTTGGGAGAAGTAAACAAGAACCCTAATAGTTAACGAACCCGACAACAGTGAGACACTGGAGCTCGGCGGCGATGCGAGTCGGGTGGCTGGTTGGGATGAGGTGCTTGAGGGCAAACACGTCTCTGCTGCCGTCTCGCATCCGAGCCTCACCGAGGTATACTGAGCTGAAGGTACCTGGTGAGCACACAAACGCACACCAACGACGGTGGAACCTCGGTTAGTGTCTTTTCCGTAAACGTCTGCAATATATGTCAACATTTTTGCCTCAGTTTGTGAAAATGTTCTAGTTAGCCTACAATATGGCATGTCGCCTGTCATTTCTTGAATTCAAATGTTTTAAAACTTCTGTAACTTTCTTTGGTTCCATTGTGGTTCATTTGCAGCCTTGAGCAAAGAAAAGCAGAGACTAGAGGTGAGAAACACTACTGAATTCAAGAAATAACGCATGGCAAAACACAAAGGTGGTGTAGAGAATCACATCTTCAATGAAGGTAAATGTAACTCATTTATCCCTTTCCTTCATCATTTATATGTAATTACATGTGCATTGAATTGTTTCTGCATGTTAAACTATAAAAACCAGAGGTCTGTTTTTTTGGTACATATTTGGCTTTCTGGAACAAATTCAATGGATTTCAGTTCAGTTCAGTTCAATTTACGTGATTTCTTACAGGGAAAATGGATTAACCTTTCGGTTAGTTGGACTTTCTGGAACAGAATATAAATGCTAACCAAGGATCCACTGTAGCATTGATTTGAATATAAGACAACTGAACAATTTGACTTGGATGGTCAAATGTTAAGTTAATGCATTTTCTGTCATGCCGTCCCGAGGGACTCTAAATGGTCATAGGTGTGAGTATGAGTGTGAATGATTGGCTGACAAACAGTCAAGGGTGAACCCCACCTCTCGCCAGTAGTCAGCTGGGATAGGTTCCAGCTTACCCGTGACCATGAGGGGGACCATAATAGTGGATGGATGTAATAAGGTCATTAAAAGCATTCATTTTTAAATATTATCAATCGTATACCTTCTCCAATTTTGTCTATGATGCGAAAAGTCTTGGCAAGCTGAGGAACAGCTCTGTAGAGAGATTCAATGTCCGATTCTACATCCCCTGGAGAAAAACAACACGCATGCTATGTTAACAAATGTATATATTGTCAATAACAACACATAGTAATACATAAAGAATATACGTGTGCAAAAAATGTGTTACAATAATAATGCACAAATATTATAGTAATATAGTCGACCCTACGGAGAAAATATTTATCAACTTTTCGAGAAAAAAACACGGAAAATAATGTAATTTTAGTAGCGCTGAGTTGACATATTAAAATTGGAGCTGTCCATTGATTAAAATATGTAATTGCAATCAATCACATTTTTGTCTATAATTAACTGATTTAATGACATACAACGAGCAACAAAACAAATGTGGTTCATAGCAGTGCTTATTTGCTGCTCGAAGGAATCATAGTAGTCAATAACCGATGGAAATGATTTCCGGGTCAACTTATAAGCGAGTCTTTTATTCCCCCTGGTTGGTTAAATCGCACACATTTCAACTCACTTGAGATTTTACTTTTCTTGTTGGCCGATTTGATACATCCGTCTACCCGGAAGGATTCGGTGCAGACGACGGAAGAATCCATCTTGACAAGAGAAAAACACGTTGACAAGAACACTGACAACTCTGTAAGCAGTGTGGACGACTAAAGACCTTGTGTCTCAAACGGAAAATTATAAAGGTCATTTGACCTGAAATTGTACGCTGGGTGTATGCTAACGTTAGTCCTAGCAGGGGATCCAATCAGCTTAGACAAAAAAAGACACTCACCGCATTCGTTTCACGTCGACCACGGCTGTACCAAAAGTACCTCTATATCATAAACTCAGTAAAGTTCCCAGCCGATGCCCAGTGGGGGGAAATGACGGTTAGTAAACACCGGACAGGCAAAACCTGACTGAAAGTTCACAAAAGAGTAGTTCACTTGTGGACTGACGCTTTTCCGCCAACAAACTACCCGCTAAAAATGACGTAGATAAAATCTCGCGAGAGGCAAGCAATACCACGAGAACAATGCACAGTCATTCATGCTTAGTCTGAAATATTTGATACAACCCTTATATTTTAAGTTCAAATTAAATGATATTAAATGATATTATGATATTGAAGATAAGCAGCATAGGAAATGGATGGATGCCTCATCTTTCAATGTTTTAATAAATATCATGCAAGTACTACTTGTGCTGTTCACTTCTTGAGGAGTAAACATTAACATTTCACCTTACATTCTCTATCCAACATCCTGTTTCAATGTAATACATATTGACACTGTACTGACACCTTTGAGATAGAAGAAACAAAGTTAACAATGAGACGAGGAACCCCAACCTGCAACGTGCATTTAAGAGCATTTATGTCAGCCAGTCATCCAGAAGTTCTAAAATATACCATCAAATATCCCTACAAAAGCTTCTTCTTCGTTGGTGCTGGTGCTGCAAATAAGGAGGCACAACAAGACAGAGTAAAATGAACACGAAGGGGGTTAATCGGTTGTGGTAGTCAGTCAAAATCTCAAGTCACGTCTCTACCTGTTGTCAATCATGGCGGTATCCAATGGCACGTTCATTGTTGAGAAGAAATCAAATCGCTGCAGAAGTGGAGCCACACAGGTTGAAGTTGGTCTCACTGGTGCCGTTAATGGCATCCCTTTACTCAACATGGTTGGATTCTGCACAAGAACACAATAATTAAAGTTGGATTAAGGGAAATTCCATTTGTCAGGGTTTTGTGACCCAGATTTTGTTTACCTTTAAAATACTCCATTAGGGTAACCAAGACAATACATTTCCTGTCTAACTGTCCTGTCTACTGCATCGCTACATGCACACACCTTTGTTTGGTTCTCGTGTCTGCCTGTGATGTGTGAGGGTTCGGGTTTGTTTAACACTCTCTGAGAAATGGACCTGTAAAAAAGCCACCATCAGTTAAAACATCTCTCAGCTACTTAGCAGTTTTGTTTGTTTTTTGTTTTTTTACCTGAGTGGGGGCCTGACATTGGTTATGCGTGGTGATGGAGCAACGTAACCTGCACATCCAAACATGAATTTCAGTCTTACGTTATTGTGCTACAGGAAATAGTGTGACTTACTTTAGTTACAGCGGTACCTCGCTTTTCGACAAAAATGTCTTGGCTATCGGACGGCTTAACTAGACTATTTGCCCTCATGTCAGTGGAATCAAGTGGCCATACAAAATATCCATATATTGGTCTCTGTGACGAATGGATAGTGGTTCATATATATAGATAGAGATGGGACTCTGTAGACAGATTCCAGCCAGGGAATCCTTTATTCATCTTTATTTTCTGTCTGTGGGTTGTGTACTGTATATCTTTCATAAAACACAGACAGTAAAATGAACAGCTCCCTCTACTCATTGCAGTGTTCACCAACAAGTCTACAATACAGATAAAAGTGATGTTAAATGTTTATTTATCAATTTCATTCGTAAGCTTTTTTGCATTGTTTTCTGCATGTAAAACTATAATTATTCTCTGTAAAATGTGTTTTGTGTTGATATTGTTGGGTGTGGATTGGATTAATTGGGTTTGCAGTGTTTCTTTTGGAAAAAATTGATTCGGTTTTTGTGTGTTTTGGACTTTTTGGAACAGATGAATGCCAAAAAAAACAGGGTTCCACTGTACTGCTAAGTGTATAAAAAACAGATCAATCTGCCCATTAATTTCAACCTGAGCTAACTGTGACTATAAATAGCAATGTATATTGGCTACCTGTTATGCTGCACTCAGCCGCGTCAGGGACACATAAGCTCTGTGATGTGTCGCTGGCATGAACCAGGTTCTCGTCATCAAAATCGCTCCAGTCGTCCCAATCATTTCCCAGGTCAAAGCTGACACTTGGTATTTGTGACAGTGTGTCATTGTTGACCTGTCGGGACACTTGCCAGGGTCTCTATGAGACAACACATGATGTACAGAGTTGGCTGTTTTCTTTGCGTTCACGAGCCGTTTAGGTTTCACTCACAGCATTCCTCCACCCACTGGAACCTGTAGAACAATTAAAACAAATGACTGACTGGATGTTTTGTACTTGGGCTAAAATAGTTAGGGTGTTTGTTAACCTTGATGCATATGATCTGCAGTGTCAGTGTGGACTGCCTCCATTGTTCTGTGCGTGTCTACAACAGCAGCGCCTAAAAACGATGCATAAAATGTGGTCACAGAACACGTAATTAACCACGCAATGACAAAATATTAGAGGAATTTTGAGGAGGAAACTATACCATCCTGATTAGAACTGTGTGAATATTGTGGACAATCTTCTCTAGTTTTTGTCTCAGTGGGAGCATCGTGATACACGTCGCTGCATAAAACATGATAGAAACAATGAAATGACACCCTCTGGCATTTTATTTCAAGAAGATTGCAGGAATCACCTGGATACAGCGTGCAGTTTCTTAGCTTTGCATGAAAACAGCTGCATGTTGACACCCATGGACTCCTCATTCATTTTCATCTAGTGAGAAAACAAACATGCCACTTCTTTGCCAGTCATCCCGCGCCAGCTCAAATCTAGCATGTTTTTTCAAAATATACTAATAAATCAGCACTGTTTTGTGAGTGACTACAACCTATTATTATTAATAATTGCCTACATAGGCTGCGGACGAATGGTTAGCGGGCAGGCCTCACAGCTAAGAGACCCAAGTTCAATTCCACTCTCAGCCATCTCTGTGTGGAGTTTGCATGTTCTCCCCGTGCATGCGTGGGTTTTCTCCGAGTACTCCGGTTTCCTCCCCCATTCCAAAAACATGCTAGGTTAATTGGCCACTCCAAATTGTCCATAGGTATGAATGTGAGTGTGAATGGTTGTTTGTCTATATGTGCCCTGTGATTGGCTGGCCACCAGTCCAGGGTGTACCCCGCCTCTCGCCCAAAGACAGCTGAGATAGGCTCCAGCACCCCCGCGACTCTTGTGAGGATAAGCGGTAGAAAATGAAAGAATCCTAATTCACTTATCATGGTCAGGTCTGGAACAAATGAACCACAATAAACGAGGGATTACCGTACAGTACATACTGTTCTTTCCTTGCGTCAACCCATTAGAGTGCTACATTTGCATTAAATCCCCATATGTCTTGTCATCGCCTCACCTTCAGTCGTTTGACAGGAGTGGGTGAAAGTGTGTCACACCGATTCTTCAGATCCCTCAAATACAAGGAAAACCCAGATTCTTGGTTGGTCATCCTCTTTCTTGCCACAGTCACACCTATTTTACCTTGGGGGCAGATGAAGGATTTACAGTCTGTGGGATACATTGATAGATGGCTGATTCCATCTGTGCATCTTACAGCAGTCATGGCCACACTGGTCTTTATTCTTGCAGAGGTGGTTACACTGTCTTTTATTACCACCATCTGAAGCTGCATTGAAACAATGAAAGATGTTGAAAGAAAATCTTCAGTTATATGAATATATAAATCATGTGTGGAGCACCTGGCTGTGTGGAAGATGTGGTGTTTCCCTTCAGAGGTGCAGCTTTGTCAACACACTGTGGATTTGCTGATGACTGCTGTAGCCTTTGTCCAGCAGAGTGATATGACATGTTGTACAGAAAATCCGTTTCAAACCTGCGGGCTCCAGAGTAATACACATTGAATTTCTGCTGGATGTCGATGCCAACTGGAAAAGAGCAGAAAGCGGAAAAGACAATCTGGTCCAATCATGAAGTCAGCAACTGCTGCATTGCTGCTCGTTATATTGGAATGTTTACCATATTCTGAGCTGATGAGATTAACACTGATCTCATCTCCTTTTAACGCCTTTGCCACCTCGATCCTCTTTGACCAGCAACTGCACTTCAACAGTGTCAGGTCACTGGAAAATAAAAAATACTGACGACTCCATTTGTCCTTATTGAATTTCATTCAATAATATTGCAAAGTCAGCATTACGATTTGTACCACAAATTTAATTTCATCCTCACGTGAATTTTTGCCAAAAGACACAATTGTTGTCAGAGTCTCCAATGATCAGGGACGCATAGTGGTGGTCCGGAGCTGTTCTCTTGGAGAGCAGTTCCGCTTGGTTTTTGAGATTCACCTTCACAATGATCTCAGCTATACTTGAGCTATATTTCGGCAGCTGTAAAAATACAATATTAACTTGAGAGAAATTTAAAAGAGTGCAACTACAGCTGAAGAAATCATGCACTGTGGTATCTTTTCACTTTTTGCAACACTTTTTACCTGCTCCAAGGTGACCTCGTACTTCGGTAGGTGCATGACAAATTCTTTGATTTGGTTTCCAAATGGTGGATGTCTGTTGAGAATCTGCAAAAAAACCCAAAACAATTGAGTGCACTTTATCCACCCACAAAATGTAGTATTTATCTAACTATGTTGTTGTATGAAAATGTCTTCCTGATTTCTTAATGTATTGCATGTTTGTCACACTTAAATGTTTCAGATCATCAAACCAATTTAAAATTTTACTCGACACCAACACAACTGAAAAAAATGCAGTTTTTAAATGAAACCTGATCAGTTTAGAAAAGGTTATGAAGCCATTTCCAAAGCTTTGGGACTCCGGCAAACCACAGTGAGAGTCATTATTCACAAATGGTGAAAACATGGAACTGTGGTGAACCAGCCAACCAAAATGACCTCAAGAGCTCAGTGACAACTCATCCAAGAGATCACAAAAGACACAACAACACCTTCAAAGAACTGCAGGCCTCGTTGGCCTCAGTTAAGGTCAGTGTTCATGACTCCACCATAAAAAAAGATGAAAGATGAAAACCACTGCTGAGCAAGAACATTAAGGTTCGTCTCAATCAGTTAAATAATGTGATTGCCCGGCTTGCAAATAATTGAAGAGAGCAGCAACCTTGGTTGCGTAGTGTGAGTATACATTGTCAGAATTGCCACAAGTAACATTAAAAAAAAAACTCTTAGCAGAGGATGGTTTCGATCCATCGACCTCTGGGTTATGGGCCCAGCACGCTTCCGCTGCGCCACTCTGCTTATGAATAAGCATGAACATGTCAGCTCATTGTGCAAGTGCAACCACTGCAACTGGGGGTATTGATATTGCGTTTCCTTGTGCCGACATCAGCGACATGGCTCCACTTTGACACTACCTCTTTTTATGGTGTTATCTAACAGAGATAAATTTGACATAATTTGTCATAAACTTAACAAATGACACTGAAATCATTTTTGTTCAATATAAAAACGAACATATTTTGATATGTTCTTGATTTACTCAAAAAAAACTGACATTTCGAGAATAAAATTGTAAATTTATGAGAAAGTTTAATTTAAGAGAAAAAAGTTGTAAATTGCACAGACAAAGTAGTTTTGGCAGTGTTTGAAATCAAAATGTGGCAAGATACTGCAATTATAACATGTTAGCATCAGTGTACGTGTTAATGCATGATCACAGCATGGATATCAAACCATGCAAGTTTTTTTTTTAAGAGGTCTTCATATTCAAAATACGTGTGTCCCAATGTTGTGCTAGTTAGCTCAGATTGTGTTAGTTAGCTCAGATGAACTTGTTTTATTGTGTGTTAATGCACAGAAAAGGGAAAGAAATACTGAATGTGTTCATGTTTCATATTAGGATTGTGAATGAAATTCCAAAAAAGTGCAGTTCCCCTTTAAGAGCCATGCTCTATTTTGTACGACACATAATAACACAACTTTTTTCTCTGTAAATTTTAGACTCTATTCTTGTAATATTGTGTCTTTTTTCTCAAAAAAAAATAGAATAACTGTATTCTAGATTTTTTTCCCAATGTGGCCCTCATACTCTATCATAAAAATCTGTATCACAGACCTTGCTGAATAAAAAAAAAAGTGAAAAACTGTAGAGGGATACATTTTGCGGGTCTTTTCAAAGATAGACAAGAGACTGACCAGCTCAATCTCTCTTGCATTGGTTTGTTCTATCTTGCTGAATGTGGTGAGTCCAGCATTGGCCATAGACATTGAAAGGGTCTGACCTGAAAAGCAGCATTAAAGTATTTCAATGTTCGCTACACAACAATTGCCATTGAGAGATGTTTAGCATGTTGACAGCATCCTCACCTATCTTGTCAAGCTGTTTAGAAACATAAGGTGAATTCTCCCACAGCTTGGCTCTGAAACATTTGGCCAGAATCAGAGAGTTGAGCAGAGCACTGAACCCAATCTTGGAATTCTGACTCAGGAATTCAAAAAGGCCTGGTTAGAGTCAAAACACGAACCAAGTTAGGGCGCGTTTGGAAAGGCCAAACTAATTTGTTGTTGCCTTTGGCCGACATACACTTGCTGATTCGCAACCCATTCCTGAAGATTTTTGCTGTGTCCTGTGTGAGGCTAAACTCCTGAATTGGGATGGAACCCAAATGAGCTTGAATCAAGCTACAAGCAAACAAAAGCACAGGGTATACTGAAATATACATTTAATAGAAGACACAGAGAACAAATACACCTACCAATTCACTTTCATATCACTGCTTTTGATTTTTCCTTCCATTGGAAACCTGGGAAATACATGTGGGTTTATGTCAACTTAATAATGAACACCTATTATATCCGGCAAAAGCCCCTATTGTGCCTGACCTGATGGTAATCCTGTTCTTGTCCCGGTTCAAGATATTCAAGGTTTTCTTCTCATTCATTCTCAACTGGATGTCAGTGAACTCTCTGCTCTTCGACACCACATCAATCTATACATATTGACATTCATCACCCAGGTGTAATAGTGGTCAACCTGCCCAGGTAACCTACCAGGTCAGACAGTTTCTCAGTGCCAGACACTTTTCTGAACTGCTGCATGGTGTCAAAGGCGACACAGTACCTCGCCATCAAACGGCCAGCCTCTGGGAAAACAGAACAAACAAGAACATTCTAAAACTAAAAGCACAGACCTTGTCCTTCTCACTTGTCATCTGCAAAATGATTATAGGGTAAAACTTGGAGTTAAACAATGGGGAAAAAGACATGAAGAGAAGCCAGACAGCTGCATACAAATATACACAGAAAGGGACAAGCACAGCAATGAAAGGAAAACCGTATTGGGAGTAGGATTTCTGTGCTGAGGTGTGTTTCTACCTGTCGGTCGAATGTTGACATCCTCATCCATATTGATCAATCCAATAGATGACAGAGAGTTGAGATTCTTCAGGCACAGTTCTACGAGAGGACAGCATCATTTGATTTTAAAGTCTAATTCCTCATCTTCAACAAGGTAAAAGCCCACCTTGAAGTTTTGCTTCAATTCCACATTTGTCCAAGTCGGCAGAGAAACCTGGAATAAGAACTACTTTAAGGTTTTCAATAACAGTGGGAGGCGTTGTGTTTTGAGAGCTGACCGTAATGTGTTGGGTTCTTCAGTGCTCGTATGTAGAGGAAGGTGGAGCGTATCCAGTCCAGAGCCCTGTTGACGTCATTGATGGTTTGCAGTACGATCTCAGCATTGAGGTGCTCCACGAGATGACTGTGCAAACTGTTACACATCACATTTAGTACGATTACTTGATGTACTAACGGCGCCTTTCCCGGTACTTTGACTAAGAGGTGATGCAATACCTGCTCTCGATCATTTCTACCCCATTCATCAGTTTCATGTACTTGTCTTTGGTTTGCACCTTGGTCATGATGACCGCTGTGGCGGATGTGTCAAACTAACACAACAGAAATGTGAAGTCATTGAAAAGCAGCGTTCTATCAAAACAGACACTGATCACAGATTTTAAGACACATACACAAAGTCTAGCATCAATACCTGTGGTCTTCCAGCCCGGCCAATCATCTGCAGCAGGTCAGCCTCACTGTACTCTTCACAGGAGCCTGCAGTATACTGTATGGTGGACTTGATCACCACCAGATGAGCTGGCAGGTTGACTCCCATGGCCAGAGTGCGGGTGGTAACTACAGGATTGGAATACAGTTAATGTCTAAACATATATCACAAAAATGGAAGCTGAAATCCAATGACAACCATAGTTAATTACACATTCTACGCAATACATTTGATTGAAAAAGCGATGCCATTCAGTTTCTGGGTTCATTACTCAAAAGCAACGTACATTCATTATTCGTTACATATGGTGACGCTGAAGTACAGAAGTGACATATTTTTTCCCAATCAGTCTTACAAAGGACAGGCAGGTCTCCCACAGCGAAGGCGTTTTCTATCATTTTTCTGTCTGACACGTCAACTCCAGCATGGTGGTAACCAACGCCGAGCATCACAAGATCTGGACACCAAATATATGACAAACAATGTTATAAACATGTGTATCTATCAACCAACATAACAAGGCAAATAATACTGTGGACACATAAAAAGTACTATGAAAATTGCAAAAAGAAATTTGTCATTGTCAAATTATTTTATTATTGTCCCAGGTCTAGATTTTTCTGAACGAGAAATCTTGTGACACGAGAGCTTCACATACTGTATATGTTGAACATGATCAAAAAATTCACCTCTCAATTTTGAATCTACAATGCCCTGTGCATATTTCATCAACCTGTAGGTCAAGAAGGTCAAGTAATGACTTTAACCTGAAAAAAACAAGTTGTTGTATGCATGAATCTGTACTTATGTACGAGTGTAGACCTTTGCTTGCGTTCAAACGGCATAATAAACCGTGTGTCCTTAGCCAGAACGGCAGCTGACTCCTGGGTTCCTTTCCTAGTGGAGCAAAACTACAAAAGAAGTTCAGAATATTGTCAACCACCTTTACCAACAATATTCACTCAAGACATACAGTGGTGTGAAAAAATGTTTGCCCCCTTCCTGATGTCTTATTTTTTGCATGTTTGTCACACTTAAATGTTTCTGATTATCAAACAAATGTAAATATTAGTCAAGGGCACCACAACTGAACACAAAATGTATTTTTTAAATGAAACATTTTATTAAGGGAGAAAAAAATCAAAACCTACATGCTGAAAAAGTGATTTCCACGTAAACCACGTCAACAATAATTGGTTGGGCCAGTCTTAGCAACAACAACTGCAGTCAGGGGTTTGCAATAACTTGCAGCGCTGTGGAGGAATTTTGGCCCATTAATCTTTGCAGAATTGTTGTAATTCAGCAACATTCGAGGGTTTTTCCAGCATGAAGCACCTTAAGGTCATGCCACAGCATCTCAATAGGATTCAGGCCAGGTTAAATTGTCGCAGATAAGCTGGAGCCTATCCCAGCTGAGTTCGGGTGAGAGGCGGGGGACTAGGCCACTCCAAATTCTTTTTTTTTCTCAACCATTCAGAGGTGGACTTGCTTGTGTGTTTTGGATCATTGTCCTGCTGCAGAACCCAAGTTGGTTTTCATGGTTAACTTAATTTATGACAGCAAGTCTTCCAGGTCCTGAAGCAGCACAACAGCCTTAGACCATCACACTACCACCATCATATTTACTGTTTCCATTTACTTTGTAAAGTAGTGTTGTCATTGACTAATATCTAAATTAGTTTGGTGATCCAAAATATTGAGGAGTTTAAATAAACCAGGAAGGAGCAGTTTTTCACAGCACTGTGTGTAACCAGACACACCACTAAAGCAGGCTTCTGGTCAGAATAAGTCTGTATGACACTGGCCATCTTGTAGTTGAGAGACCAATCAAACTTGAACTCTGTTTGGTTTGGGCTGCAGGGAAATCCTAGCACCACCTTCCTCAGCTTCACCGGGCGGTGGCTCTCATCTACCTCCAAATATGTAGCAGGGCCTTTCTCACTGGAGAGCCAGTCTGCTACCTAAACACCGTTGGCAATAATAAAAGAGGATTAGCCGCAAGTTATATACAGACAATAAAACTACAGACGATTGATATTGGTCTTACATCAGAAATATTGGGTATAGTGGCTGACGCAGCCACAAACCTCATAGAGAGGCCTGTGTCTCGGTTTTGGGCTGTCCTGTATGCATGCACAGCCTTCATTCTGCTAACTACCACTTCAAGAGTGGCACCGCGAGTTGCATCCTTTACTACATGAACCTACAAGAACACATTTGAAATTAAGGGATGCAAGCATTCAAATGCAGAAATTTAAATGTGTCTTAAAACAGGGGTACCCCCACACATAAGGACTCAATGTGTGAGCAACACACTGACCTCATCTATAAGGAAGAGCCTGACCAACTGCAGCAGACAGTTATCCCTCCACTTCCTTGTCATGCTGTCCCATTTTTCCTGTTGGACAAATACTTCCTTATATCATGTACTCACTTTCTTTCAGTAGCATTACTGTCACACACCGGGGTGGTGAGGATGATGTGGGAGTCCTGAATTTCGAAGAAGTCATTGATCTCTGTATCGCCTGTCAGCTCCTTGCAGTTGAGCCCCAGAGGACCAAACTTCTTTGTCCAGCTCTCCAAACACTGACTGCAGAGAGCTTTGATGGGAGCCACTGGCAATCACAAACAATCCTTAATAAGTTCAAATAAAATTAAAACTGCAAGCAGTGATGAGCGGGCTCGAGCACCCCGACGCGCTCGGGGGTACGCGCGGGTCGGGGGTACGCGCGGGTCGGGGTCGCGCGCGCGACCGGACGGGCGCGCGGACGCGCCGTACGAAAAACCGCGGCGAGCGGATAAGCGGTAAGGGAGTCACGGCACTTGCAATTTTCCGCCAGGAGGGGGCGACAGCGGCGGCGAGGCGGGTGCGCGGTCACGTCCCGTCCGACACCGCGAACCGCCATAAAAAAATTCACGACGATCGGACCACGCGGTAGGTCCTTGCGGCGGATATACGTTTCCGCCTGTGGGTGGCGCTATAGAGTGGTTGGCCCACACGGTAACGGACCGGAGGGTACCCCGAACCAACAGAAAAAATTAGGGGCCGATCCGACCGTGCGTAAGGAAGTTACGGCAGATATACATTTCCACCAGTTGGTGGCGCTATAGCGTATGTACACACACAGTCATAGACCAGAGGGTACCCCAGACCACCAGAAAAAATTTGGGCCTGATCCGACCATGTGGAAGGAAGTTACGGCTATATACATTTCCACCAGTTGGTGGCGCTATACAATCTATGTACACACACAGTCATAGACCAGAGGGTACCCCAAACCACCAGAAAAAATTTGGGCTTGATCCGACCATGTGGATGGAAGTTACGGCTATATACATTTCCACCAGTTGGTGGCGCTATACAGTGTATGTACACACACAGTCATAGACCAGAGGGTACCCCAGACCACCAGAAAAAATTTGGGCCTGATCCGACCATGTGGAAGGAAGTTACGGCTATATACATTTCCACCAGTTGGTGGCGCTATACAGTCTATGTACACACACAGTCATAGACCAGAGGGTACCCCAAACCACCAGAAAAAATTTGGGCTTGATCCGACCATGTGGAAGGAAGTTACGGCTATATACATTTCCACCAGTTGGTGGCGCTATAGAGTCTATGTACATACAGTATAACAGACCAGAGATTGACCCAACACACCAAAAAAATTTTCAAGACAATCTGACCATGAATCAGGAAGTTACGGCAGATATACATTTCCACCAGTTGGTGGCGCTGTGTTTAGAACATGGCTTCTGGAGCATTAGGTGCGTCCTGTCATGATAGACGTCTCCACCGAAAATCATAGTGATACGTGTAACGGGTGGCGAGGGATAATGAACTGAAACTTCTAGGTGGCGCTAGTGTGTCAATTTAGATTGGTGTCACATGGGAGCACCACCAGGGCGCTCAGGCCTGGATTAAGGCCTCACGTTTAAGATTTCAGCAGCCTGTGACCTTCTGCAGGCAAATGATGACCTTTTGATGGTCAATGGCGAAGGCTGACCATTCGCCGTGGCCACGCCCCCCACATGTGCTTTACACACATCATAGTCCATCAACTGACATCATCAGTCTGTCAGTCAAACTGTGTATTGACTTTGATGTACATTGCTTCAAGGCAAGGCCAGACACCAGGCAGGGCCAGATATGAAATGGTCAAAGTTTGGTGGCGTGCCACGCCCACATCCTATGGAGCGGCCCAAAATCCTTCGCAATTTAACGTGGGCCATCCGTCTAGTGTCCGTTGATGCAACAACGGACTCATTCGGTCAAACCCCCTAGGAGGAGTTCGTCAAGATACGACCCATACATCCGCCCCCAAATGGCCGCCGCCACCTAAAATGGCCGACTTCCTGTTGGTTTTAGAACATGGGTTATTGAGACTTTTTTGTGCGTCCTGTCACGAGTGATGTCTCCTCCGAAAATCATGCCGATACGTGCAACGGGAGGCGAGGGATAATTATTTTAAAACTTCTAGGTGGCGCTAGTGAGTCAATTTGGCTTGGTTTCATATGGGGGCCACACCAGGCCGCTCAGGCCTGGATTCTGACCCCCCCTATGAGTTTTCAAGCCCATGCGACCTTTTGCGGGCGAATGATGACCTTTTCTATGTAAATGGCGAGGCCTGAGCATTCGCCGCCAGGCCACGCCCACCACGTGCGCTTTTCCTGCATCATGGTCCATCAACAGGCTTCACCAGGCTGTCAGGCAGTGACCTTGTGACCCCGATGTTCATCTGATGAATCTCCTGGCAGAAAAGGCCTCATGTAGATGACACGCCTTTAGCCTGTCGCCAATAGGTGGCGCTGCGACGAAATCAGGAAGTGACCTACGGGGACCTTCGGGGCGGGGCCATGATCACATGTACCAAGTATGATGAAGATCTGACCACGTGGAGCCAAGTTATTCACGTCTACAGTTACGCTCAGCGTGCAAGGCCCGGACATATGAAAATGGGCAAAATTTGGGGGCGTGCCACGCCCACATCGTATGGAATATCCCAAAATCCTTCGCAATTTAACGTCGGCCATCCGTCTAGTGTCCGTTGATGCAACAACGGACTCATTTGGTCAAACCCCCTAGGAGGAGTTCGTCGAGATACGACCCCAACTTCTGGCACGAAAAAGGCCGCCGCCATCCAAAATGGCCGACTTCCTGTTCGTTTTCCAATATGGGTTCTTGAGACTTTTTGGTCCGTCCTGTCACGATAGACGTCTCCACCAAGTTTCGTGACGATAGGTGAAACTGGTGGCGGGGGCCAATTTTTTCAAAAATTAAAGGTGGCGCTAGAGAGTCAATTTTGGAACATTGTTTTCGGGACCCCCACCAGATCGAAATTTTCGCCAGACCTGACGCGCTTGCAAAATTTGGTGAGTTTTCGGGCATGTTAAGGCCCTCAAAATGGCCGTCCTTTCGTCAGAATAAAAAACGGAACGATTACAATAGGGCTTTCGCACTGGTCAGTGCTCGAGCCCTAAAAATAAAGAGTGCTGTCAAGTGGTTAGCGCGCAGACCTCACAGCTAGGAGACCCGAGTTCAATTCCACACTCGACCATCTCTGTGTGGAGTTTGCATGTTTGCATGTTCTCCCCGTGCATGCGTGGGTTTTCTCCGGGTACTCCGGTTTCCTCCCACATTCCAAAAACCTGCTAGGTTAATTGGCCACTCCAAATTGTCCATAGGTATGAATGTGAGTGGGAATGTTTTTATGTTTATGTTTTGACATACAATAAATGTACCTTTGAGCAATCGTTTAAAGTTTTCAAAACACCCAGCAACTGGATAATATGCGTGCTTTAGGTACATTTAAACAGCTCAAGACCTCAATGTATAAAAAACAAACACAAGTAGACATTGGTAATGTAAACGGTCCATCACTCGCATATCATTCTCCTCAACATTCTAAATAAAGGTTTGCAAAAACAAGCTTACTATATACAGCTTTGACATCCCTCCAGGGCTCTGAAGTCTCCATCAACAGGTGAATGATGGCAAGTTCAAACAGCACCGTTTTACCAGATCCAGTAGGTGCACATGCCACAAAATTCTTATCCGTATAAAGAACCTATAAAGTCAACCAAAATAGATGCTTATATTCTCAAAATGAAACGTCTCAATAAAAGTATTATTTTCATAAAGGTAATACTACGTACATCATCAAGAGCTTTGGATTGGACATAGTTGAAAAAGGGAAACTCATCGAAAACAGGTCTGAATTTAGCGGCTGTGTTAGAAGAGTTCAGGAAATCTTAGTACTTGTGAAATCCTAAAAGATATTTCAGAAGTTAACCTTCATTCTTTTTCATTTGCTTTTTTCTTAATTAAAAAAGGATACGGATTTCTGAGACTGGGCGTAAAATCTCACATCCTGAAGACCCTAAAATGCACACAATCCAAGTGTCTAAGTTCCAACTACTGTTTGCTGTTACTAGCAACTAGCAACTACTATTGCTGCTTTCTACCATCTAGTGGCCAGCGTCTTCCATTACAACTAGGAAGTCAATGAGGGGAGCTCACCTCAGTTCACCCCATCAACTGTAACATATTGTGGTAGCTGCAGTCATGACCGAACATTCACATGCTCATTAGCTGCATTATGTCATATCCAGTAACTGTGGTCATTAGGGCGCGTGTGTGTGTGTGTCATTGCAGCACAGCACCTTGAATGTGGAGTGGTTGAGGCGTCATGGGCGTTACCAAGGCTCTCTTTGTGCCCTTGTCCTGTATTTCTGTGTGTGCCGTCGGCTGGGGGGAGTTGACACACGATGCAGACGAGCCCAAAGCAAGGGGAAGAAAGGGTTTCTTCAAGGGGAAAGGAGGAGCGGCCTGACTAAATGTCACCCGTGGTGGTGGCTGATGAGGAGGAGGCGCTGTTGCCATGGTAACCACACCGGGAAAAGTTTGAGGTCTGGCTGCTGTCTGGCGACCACTGCTGTCGACGCTGCAGAGGTCATTTGTGTTGGACGAGTCACTTACACCGCTCGGTGCAGGAACCTTGAACAAGCTGCTGTGGGAGGAACAGAGAACAGAACTTGCATGAATGTTGTCACTTTGAGTTTAAAGGTTACTATAAAAAAGGCCTCTAGCAACAATAGCAACCGGGGAAATGTTGCCTCTGTCAAATACCACAATAAGATTATGTTCCTCCTTTAGGATAAACAGAGAATCTAAATTACAAATGTGTCCGGTGATTGACTGATGACCAGTCCAGGCCAAAGTCCCCCTTTCGGCCAAAGTACATTGAAAATGTAAAAACAAAAAACAAAACAGCACAATCCCTGAAGCATACATATGTGTATTGAAAAGGGGACATCGTTCCAACATGGAGACTAAATATGAACTGCTACTTGCCTTCTCTGCAGAGGTGGACCTTTACTCTCACCCACAGATAAATATTTCATGCTGATGGTTCCTTGATCAGCGTCCTGCAGACTTTCATCTTCGGCTATGGAGTCAAAGCCTTCACCTCCCCAAAGGGACTCGTATCTGCTGGTGCTGCAGCTGCCATCTTGGATCTCCTCGTTGTCTTTGTCCCACATATGGAATACATCTTAAAACACTATCTTTATGCAAGGCAAGTGAAAAGCTTTCAAGCCTATTCAAGCAATGTTGGTGTGTCACCCAGTTTAATTAAAAGTAGTTTATGCAAGTCAAGTGAAAAGGAATTCCCTCTAATCCAGAGCATAACATACTGTACTGGGAAGCTAGCAACTCTGCCTCTTCCTGCATGACCTGAGTAGTTGGAATCTGTGAAAGAGATGGAGGTGCTTCCAGCTGCCATGGACTGGTGTCCTGGTGCAGTGGCTTTCTGTTAATGACAACCCAAAATGTGAAGTACACTCAAACGGATGAGATCAACTTTCAGTGCCATCTCTTTGTACTTACAGTCTGCAGTCAATGGGTTTCTCATAAAATAGATTGTCCAGTGACAAGGTGCAGTCATCTGAGTTGGACAACCCATTCATTGTCAATTTAAGGAGTGTCACTACCAGGACACAACAAAATCACAATTACAGCAATATTGATGCACACATGGATTGTAGTATTTTGTCCTTTAAGACACACAGCCATTACAAATGGTCAATTCTCAGTTCTAAATCACACATTATTCAATGAGAAAAATTTTATTTCCTCTTTAAAGCAATATTTGAAGCAAAATGCATTTTATTTGCATTATATTTTACACTTATCATGATTCAATGAACTTTACACAATTAATGGCCATATATTTCTGCATTATGCATTTTTCTTAATTCAATGAAAACATCCTCTTAATAGTTAGCCTTACAACTTTCTTTAGCACAAATTATTGACATCTAAAATCAAATTTGTGAATAATAAATTTCAATGTCATACATGTTCACAGAAGCATTCCATGTAGTTTGTAGTTTTTTTTCATGATCTGAAGATCAAAGAAATTATAGAGCATCGCTAATTGCTAGCTAAAGAGCTAAGATAGCTACATAGTCTTATGAACGAATAGGAAGCATTTTTTGGGAGAAATACTACACCATAATACATTTTCAACCGCCTTTAGCCTTTTTAATGATCTTTTTCGGTGTACTCACCTGTGTTTAATGATTATTTTGTTCAAGAATGTTATACAATGACGCCATATATTAGCCATTAATCTGACCATTGGAAATTTTAGTAGTCGCCGTCATTGCCAGTGTGAATGTGACGCAACTTCAAATAAATATCAAACTCAATATTTGGCACATTACTAATTTTAATTTTAGGTATGGCACTTTTATTAAATATATTATCAAAATAATTGTGTGGAAAAATACTTTACTTTAAAAATACTTTAAAAGCAGTGGGGTGGAATCAGGCAAATCTAGGGCTTCCATACACATGCATGTAATTGTTTAATGCTGACCATGTTGAAAGTTTGTGTTGATAAGAGTGACATTTTTGGGTCATCCGATTAATTATGTGGTGTATATATATTTTTTTAATAAGCACTGTTACAACCCATTAATCCATCAGAGCAACAAAGAGCCATAGGATACTGCATAAGACAGCCATACCAAGACAGCCATGGGGACATTATGGTTAGATCTCACCAGTGTTTAACGTCAATGCCTGTCTGTCAGCTAACTTTCCTTACTCAACACATTGTGTTTTCATTTAAAAACCAAATAACACCAACAGCAGCTGTTAAGTGCATTTCAACGCCGATTAACCTAGTCTTAACAACGGTTATTCCCAATCGAGCTACCAAAATCTGCCACCTAAAGGGGATGGGCATTATCTTCGTTTTATGCGTCCTCTGTGGAACGTACCATTTTAGCACTGGCGGGGGTACACGCGCCGACTCCAAACATTACGTGGCTAAATTCAAAGCGACAGCAACACACGTAACTTTAAGTTGACACTTTAGCACAAACTGCTCACATTACAACCCCCTCAATGTCCATTTTGTTGATTTTGGTGCTGTGCGGGAAGACATGTGCACGGTTACCCGTTAAAAAAAATAAATGATCTGTGCCACACCAGACCACCACGGAAAATGGCGACTGTGAAGTAGATGGAAGACGAAAGTCAGAAATTGTCAAATGCTCCGTATTCCTTGGGTCCAGTCTCCATCCACACCGTTGGGAGGTAACGTGTGCTCGTTTTTAACATTTCATTGACATCCGTGTCGGACCTACCGAGTGGTATTTGTCATTAGCCCCAGTTTAGCTTCGGTAATGGGGTTTTTGGTATGGAACAGCCTTGTTGGAATGGTCTGCAGCTCATGCCAGCAGCATCCAACAACACAGGCTAATATTAATGGCAGAAATATTATGAAACAATGATCAACCAATACGTCCATAACTCCGGAAACAATGACATTGTTAGCCGGCATTATATCTGTAAACTACAGTGGCGAAAGTTTTACACAATTCACAGGCGATTGTCAAAAGCCGTTATTGTCATTTAACCCTCTGTTTTGTCTCTACTGTGGAAATGTTCTGCGCGTATTTTGTGATGGTGCACTCTCTTCTTGTGACACTTATTGCCCTGCACTTCTGAGAGCCCAGACTCTCTTCTGTCCTTCATAAATGGTTTCAATTAATCATTTCAGCAATGGCCATGTACGGTGCATTAGCAAGCTAACTAGCTTGTAAACACTGCTAATAATTTCGAACAGTAAGGATTGAATAATCTGATCCCAGCTCTGCATTTTAGGCGAGACACAAAAAAGTAGTGGTTGCACAGAATATTGTTGTTTTTGACATGTTAATTTGCAGTGATAGGCTGCAAAATGTGACTACTGTAAAGTCAGTAGCCTCTCGGCCTCAGTTCACGGATGTGTATTTTTGTTAGTAAGTAGTTGTATGAACAGAAAGAAAACAGGAGCAATTGCAGACTGCCAATCTGTTAGGATTTTCTGATATTTTGACGCAGACCGAAGGCTTTCAGAGTTACATCCCCATCTACTGGCGCGGCATGCATACGACACTGTTATTGGTGAGCTAGCTTATCATCAGAGGAGAGCTTTATTTTAAAGCTAATTATTCCTGTTGAGAACATGGCTATAAAAATTGTTTCACACTTGAACCCTGTCGGACATTAGTTTTTTCCCCTTGTTACGGTGTTGTTACACAGTAAATGCTTCCAATAAAACTACACTGCAGCTGACTTCAGCTTCTGACTTCTGGTCCAACAATATAACGCCTCTGTTGAGCGATATAGTGAGATATTAGATGTACATGACGTAAATAAGGTTTAAACATTTACATTAGATGTGTTGTGCATTGTAACTCTGTTTCGTAACACACCTCATACATACCTGGTCTGTCAGAAACACGTAGCAGGAGGGACCAATGTTGCCAACTGTTACATTTAGCAAGGATTCAGACGAGTCCTGCCGCCATTAGTCGATGTGATCAACCAACAGCAGGGTTTTTGTTGGTTTGTTTGGCATTGTTTCTCTGTTGACCACCGATTAATTTCACGCTGTAAGCCAAACAAATAAGTGCGTACTACACTTTAACAAACGTCCAGCTGGAGCAGTGTTACAGTGGAGAATAACCAGCTACAGTATGAACTAGGGATCGACCGATATGGGGTTTTTTTTGGCCGATGCCGATACCGTTTTTTTTTTTCCATCACTCTTAGCTGATGGCCGGTTTTGCTTGGGCCGATATTGCTTTTGCTCCCTCAATTTACATGAAAAAATAACAATAACAAATATTACAGGTCTCAAGTTTAAACAAACATTTATTGAAATGTAAACACTGAACACAGTGGATTCAGCTTTCTTAAACACACATTTAAACGGCATTATCAATTTAAAAGGAATAAATATTCAACCATGTGTAAAACATTTGTCGTAGTTTAACTTTTATCTAGCATCAACAGCTCCCTAATTCCAATGGTGAAAGTTTGACTGTTAGAGGCTAATTAAAAGTTGAAAACGTACCCTTGTTGTGATTCACCACTGTTGCGGTGTGGGAGGGGTCCCGTGACTGCGTGTGTTGCAGGGTGCGCCGGCAACACAAAGCTGCCCGGCGGATGCCTGTCTGTAAATCATGCGGCAGAAAAATACATCGGCGAACCCACGCACGTATCGGCCGATACCGTTTCAAGTAAAGAACGCAAATATCGGCCCGATATCGGTCGGCCGATGTATCGGTCGAACCTTAGTATGAACACGAAGTTATTGGAACCCTGCAGCTTAAACAAATATGTGGTTAATTTATGGCAAAAAGAACTACAGTTCAGATGAGGTTTAGAGACCACGGCGCAGATTCAGAAAGTAATTAATTGGACTGGTAAAGTGGATGCTAGTATTTGAAGTCTTATGCAGCAACACTGTTTTGATCAGACAAATCTTAAGTAAGTTTAATCAAGCTTAGAATTACTACAGCCTGGACTGCTAAGATTGTGGCAGCTGTTGTTGATGGGGTGGGGAGCACCTTGCGTCTATTGGAGCCAACGAGTGATGCTGGAAACACAGAGTGTAGGTAGAATTGCAAGGTTTATAGTGCGTCTAAATACAATATAATGGATTTTTCTTTTCAGGTTTTTTTGCTCACAACCAAAAAAGACATGACATGCGTCATTGCCAAATATGCAAATTAGACAATGATGTCATCTTCTGCAGTACATAGATTACGGTCCGGTGGGAAACACTGGGTTCACTTAGAGAGAATTGAACTATCCCAGCTGGTTTCAGGCGAGAGGATGGGTACACACTAACAACCCCACAGTCGACAGTAGTCATAATTAAAGGGATAGTTCAGATGTCTTGACATGAAGTTGTATGACATCTCTATTAGCAGTGTAATACATAACCCCCCCACCCCCAGACCTGTATTATGTTAACCGCATGAAATGTGCTGAACTCATCAGCAGAGTCATACAGGTTTTGTTGTTAGAAAAAAATGTTTTACTTCTTTTGCTGTCTTTTAGGTCATGGCAGCTGAAATGTCATGTCTGGCAGGTGTTGATGGAGATGACAAAGATGCAGATCCTGACATTAACGCCCTCTTCCTTCTTCAAGAATCTGTGAAAATGGCGGAAGAATCAACCTCTTGCAACGATTCTTTCGACAAACGGGCTCTAAATCAGTCCACTGTCCTAGATGTTCTGTCAAACACAGACATGTTGGCTCCAATCGGCTTGGGTAATGGACTTTCTCTACATGAGGCCACACAGGCTGATGGGTATGCTGAACTTAACAGCATACCCATAGACAAAGATGAAGAAAAAAGCATCACCCAGTTAAAAACTGTGCAAGAAATAGATACTGCTGGAATTTGGGGCTTTGATATGGAATCACCGGAGAACTTATCTGATGATTTCAGTAGCCCCAATGACTTCCAATGGGACCCTCATAAAGAGTTTATGCAGTTTCTGTGGGAGAATCACAATGATTCTTCAGGTCAGGAACCTAAAGAGGAAGTGCATCCTCTAAACAACCATAGCAAAAGAAAACGCAAAATGGACGTGGTTGTCATGGTAGATCCCTCAGTGGACATGTATTCAGATTTGAGTCACAAGTCACCTGAGGATTTCTCTCATACGGAGGACCAAGTGGACTCCATTCCTGTCAAAGATGTCAAAAAGGCAAGGACTTTCTCCAAGCTGCAGACATCCCAGACAGTCAACGTTCCAAGTTATCCTAATGGAACCATGAAAGCCATCAAGCAAGTTCTCTGCAATGTACCGGGAAGAAATTCGCATGAAGGTAACCCAAGCCGTGGCCTTTCATCATTGAATGGGAGGCTCACGGCGAATTCCCATTCAGAGGAGAAAGCATCTTGTTACCCCTGCTCAAAATGTAAGCTCATTTTCAAGAAGGCCCATCATTTGCAACGTCATATGAAAACTCACCAAGACCCACCAAATCATTTGCCAAAGACTTATATGTGCAGAGAATGTGGCGATTCTTTCAGGCAAAGCAGTCTCCTGATTGAGCACATGAGTGTACACCATGAGAAAAGACCAAGGCTCCCCGACAAGCTCAAAGGATGGGGGGACAAGGACAACCAGGATAACGATGCAAAGCTTTTCTGCCCGCAGTGTCCGTTTACAACGAACTGCCCCAACACATTTGTTCAACATGCAAAAACCCACGACAAGAGAACGTTGGGATGTGACAAATGTAGCTACAGGACCGAGAGCAGACATGATCTTATGAGACACGACATCGTCCAGCACACGGTAAAGGCGGTTAGAAAGCAAATCAGGGACGGCGACTGTAAAACCTTCTCTTGCAACATTTGCTCTTACAAAGCTTTTAGCAAAAATGTTTTTAAAAATCACTTGCTGCGCCGCCACCAACAAGAGTTTAAGGAATATGAATGTGCACAGTATGCCGAGAAACACATCCAACCATCCGAGGAAGAGCAGCACATTCCTTCTTGCACACTGGTAGAAGACGCAGAGTTAACCTCAGAAATTACCATTAAAAATCAGGTCCCCTCAAAAAGAGCTTGTTTGCCCGCTGAGTCGAGCGACATTTCAGATTTATTTCAAAGTAACAAGATCAAGCGAGGTCTAAAGTCTCAACTCACTGAATCCAAATTGGATAAATCCATTAATGTTCTACTATCCCGACAAAAACATGGAAGGAAGACCGCAGAGCAGAGGAAAGAAAACACATCTATAACTGATTTGAGTTGTAAAAATGAAGGTTCTCATCAGGTTCAGGAAAACGCGGCATTATCTCCAAATGGTCTCACAGGATCATCCCATGAGGTGGAAAGGGTTCCCAATTGCAACCTGGATCAATCGCCTATCAGGAAGTCCCCATCTAAGAGAAAGATGTCCACCCCTTACCGCAACACTTCTGACCAAGAGTCCTGTTTTATCTTGCCAAAACCTATGCCAAGTCCGAAGAGACCAAACCAAGGAGATGCTGATGACTATGATGGAAAAGACACTTTCCATCTAAAAGACACAGATGCCAACATGTTTGACAACGGTGTCAATCCAGAAAATCATAATTTAATTTATACCTATAGCAGAAGAATGTCGATACGTGGTGCTCTCCAGGCATCAAAGCAGCTTTTTGAGAAAACGAAGAACGAAGAGCAGGAGCAGAGTGACCCTCCAATAAAAGAAGAATACACGGAAACAGAAGTGTTTCAAGAAACCTTTGACTCTCATCCAATATCATTGCAAGAATCCATAGCAGGAGACATGTCAGAGCTGGAACTGGACCGCAAGTATCACTGCCCGTACTGTTCTGCAGTCTTTCAATCGGGAGTGGGCTTGTCCAACCACGTGAGAGGACATCTTCACAGGATTGGACTAACCTACAAAGCACGCCATGTCCTGACTCCTGACCAGGTGGTTTGTAAAGACCGGAAACCCAAAATCCCTCGGAAGATCACATCGTTCCAGAAACTGAAAAA
This sequence comes from Doryrhamphus excisus, assembly GCF_037039965.1. Classification (NCBI taxonomy): domain Eukaryota; kingdom Metazoa; phylum Chordata; class Actinopteri; order Syngnathiformes; family Syngnathidae; genus Doryrhamphus; species Doryrhamphus excisus. The sequence goes on from NC_136362.1 coordinate 21,766,944, forward strand.
AGGTACTGATAGTATTTTATTTTAGCTGCCGGCTAAAAACAAAGTTGGGCATTTGGCAATGTTCTTGTTCAACTCAGGGGAAAATAGGACGTAACTCATCTTTCCGTAGCTGATGCTATGTTGCTTAATACATTCGCTACCATCGACGTATTTTTACGTGGTTTTCAACCCGAACGCTCACTCCCAAAGAGCTCGGCATGCATCTCTCCCACGCTGCACAGAAACTAGGAAGTGAGTTGGTCAAAATCATCAAAAATGGCCGATACCCAGACGGACGACTTTTGAAAAACGGCTGGGATTGAATGAATTAATCGACAAGTTGTTATCAATGACTATATTATGAGACGACACAAGGCCTGTCTTTAAACACCTTTGACAAAATTACTTTTCTTTAAATTTTAAAAATCACGTTTTTCAATGTCATTGACAAGAAATGACATGCTTGATGTCATTGGTCATCATTTTAAAAGCGGCTTCATATATATATATATATATATATATATATATATATATATATATATATATATAGCTCCTTATGGGATAACTTGCCCTTATCTTTTGAGATACAGTTGTCCCTCGCAATAGTGCAGTTCGATTATTGCTCGCTCGCTAGAGCGCGAGGACATTCAGAAATTGTTTAATGATCATTTCATAGTAGACTATAGTCTATTAATTAGTCAACATACTGAAATGGAAGTGATATGTAGTATTCAGTAATTACAAAAACATTGAGACGTTACATGACCTGAACACTGCATGAAGTGCACTGCAACCATGGCATGTTCGACATTAGAGTGGGAAAAGGTTCTCTCATTCTGTGTGGAAGTGGTAAGTTTTTGCTTTATTAAGTTTAGAAGAAATTAAAATTGAGGCTGCCAGGTTAGATGGCTAGGTTATTAGTTTGCTAGCCAGCAGCCGTCTTGAGTCCACGGACCCTGGAGCACAAGAGTTGTGACGTAAACAACAGGAGTGTTATTTCATGTCTAAAGGGCTCTTAGAACTTATTTTGAAAGTCAAAGTTAAAAAGTCCCAAGTTTGTTTTAGCTGTTCTACTGGACGCCATTGTTTAATGCTTGCTCTTGTTTTTATTTTGCAGTGTTGCAGTTGCAGCCAGATTCCGAGGAGACGGGTATCCATTCCTGCCCATTATGTGGGGATTCATTTGACAATAGGAAAGGACAGTCCAACCACGTTCGGGGCCACCTCAAAAAGATTGGTAGAGCCTATTTATCAAAGAACAGATCCCCATTACTTGTACTCAAGGAGTTGATGCGGAACAAAAAGGAGTACCTCAGGGCAGTTGAGATCCTAGGAAAGAAACAGAATAATTCCCATTATGGTGCTGATCATTTCATGCCAACTTCCTTTGGAATCCACCAGAATGACTCGGATTCAAGCGTGTGCGCTGATGTCAAACCACTCAGGCCTGTATTTTCATTATTGGAAAGGGACGCTGACAAAAGGCAACTGCAGACCAAGTTGGATGAGCAGGATTCACTTTCCGACACGACTGCATTGATAGGAATTCTGAAGAAGAGAAAGTGCCAGGAAGACTCCAAACCCAAGGGGATTTTACAATTATCCAGGTACCCTGCACCAGTCTCCTGCAATGGTGAACATAGTTTGGGACCAAGAGTGGCGTCTTCACTGTCAATCGCTACATCGGGTAAGTAGCCTTATCAAAATAGAAATGTATCTGTTCTCCATTCGATACCACTAGGAATGGAAGAATACTGTAACCCGAGTCAGAAGCGTCACGTGACATCAATGCCTATGCACAATCAGCTGCATTTTTCATTTTTGGTATAAAAATTAAAAACATTAAACATTTTTTTTTGTAGAATTTTGCCCATCATCCGTAACGCTTATGTGATGCATGACTACATCTCGCTATTAACATTGTTAGGCCGATCAAACTACGTCACTAGCACATTGACACATAGCCAGAACTCACTGGCTAGCGACTAGCCTCACCACAGACTCCCCCGAGAGCTCTCAATGCCTTAGACACTACAGGGAAGGGACTGTGTAGGAACTGCTGCTGCTCAGGGTGGCCCAACCGGTTATTAGGTTTAGGGGGCAATCACTTTTTCAGTAGGTTTGGATTTATTTTCCTCCCTTAACTTAATATTTAAATTTGATGGTCTGAAACATTTGTGACAAAACACTTTCACAGCGTTGGATGTGTGACTATTATATTCCTTTTGCAGAGAAAGGCGAATTCAACAGGAAGGCGTGTGTCCACTGCAATGCAAGTTTTCACAGTGGCGTTAGCCTGTCCAATCATCTCCGTGCGTGTGTCAAGCGCAAAAGAAGTGCCTCACTAGAGGGAACCAGTAAGTGGCATTTCCCATGGTAGCCTCTGAAGTGCCGTAACTCCTCTCTCCAAAAGTACAATCTACAAAAACATTCAAATGACAGAAAATGGAAGTGAGCTTTGGTCGGTTTCCAATGCACCAGTAGAAAAAGACGTTTAAGCATGAACAATGCAGAAGACGCTACAGCTGTCGTGAATGTTTCATAATATTTGTTCTAAAAGTACACCAACAGTCAATAGCAACTTTGAGGCCATATTTCGTGACACCTACGGGACCGGTTTTGCCGTGCAGCACGAGAAACACCCGGCAGGAACAGCACTCAGATCAGCAGTTCCACTGCGGGAAGTCAACCTCAACTTCCATTTGTTTGAGAGGTTCCATTTTGCAGTTTAGGGCGTTCAATAAAAATGGTGAAAAATATGGACCCCATAGTTTATTGACTGCCTATTGACTATCATGAGAACACAGCTGAGATTCGAACAGAGAACCTCCTTTTAGTCCTAATATAAATTGTTTTTCAGCATTTGACTGCAAAGCGAGGCGGCAGCGTTTAAGGCAGGGCTCAAAGAAGAAGATGCTTCCGTTAACACAAACGCCAGAGGAAATGTACAGACTTACATGCAGGTAAACCTCGTCTTGCCCTTTTGCGTGTCAATGTGTGCCGTCAACGTCGGATGTCACGGATTATCACATTCTCCTTGCAGGTTCTGTGACCTCGTCTTCCAGGGTCCCCTATCGGTCCAGGAGGACTGGGTGAAGCATTTACAAAGACACATAATGAACACTGGTGTCCCCCACACTGGGCTTGGCATGGTTGAGGTCACGTCACCATCCACAGACTTGGCTTGCATCAAGACAGACCAAGAGGACACTCTCAATGCTGCACAAGCCACCTCGTGAAGCCAACGGGGACCTTTTTTTTTTTTTTTTTAGACTTCACTAGACTGTATGTGTATGTACATGGGATGGGGTTTTTCCTCCACTTTTTTTTTAGTCAAATACTGGCCAAAAGTACAGTATTCATCTTTAAGATTGCCGTATATGTCGAGACATTTGGCTGGTGACAGTTCTTTTGGATACTACCTGTTTTGTTTTGACAGGCTTTCATTCACCCTTTGGAAGTACAGTACCAAGTAGTCTTGTTTTCATGCAGTACGTGTCCACGGAAGACAACCTTTACCTCAGATGAACTATTGTTCGAAATTTGGGAGCACCTCTGCTGCGTAAATAAAAAAAAAAGCCAATTGTTTTCTTCTAGCCCATTATTATAAACCCATACACACTTTGTGGCAGATTCCAATGAAGTGATCAGTATCTGGGAAAAAAAACTGACAAGAATAAAATGTGCAACTCTATTATACATAGAAACATTTTACATTTTATTGTGTTTCCATTTAAAGTAGAGTGGAACCTCCCAAGTAGTAGACAAGCTCTTATATGATGCCGGTTGTCTAATTTCATGTAGTCAAAAAAAAAGTTTCCATTATATGTAATGTGCAAATCATTCAATGCTTAGTGAGCTGAAATCTTATGAGATTTGTTGTCTTACAGGACATCCTGCATTTTGATCTGTTGGAACGCCCATGTTTAGGTTGACTTTTGAGACATTTTGCCACCATTGTATGGCTGGCATGGTTGTTCGACTTTGGAGGTTCCACTGTATAATGGGTAAGAAAAACCACAAAAAAAGAGAAAAACTAACAACCATTGCTGTTCACGCCCTACATCCACATCTACGATATTTAACTATGGAAAATACGGTTTTTAAATAATTTAATTTTGAAATGTACTATATCACAAATACAATGTTTAAAACGTGTTTCTAAATAAATAAAAAAATTTGACTTTTCTGTCATGTTTTTTTTTCTAAAAAGAGGCAATAACGATGCTGCAGACTTGACTTTATTATCGCTTGTGTATACTAACAGTCAATATTAAACTAAAAGTATATATATTTGTACTTGTAATTTACCTCGTGGATTTATTGTTAACTCAGTGCTCGGGTAGTTGAGAATGAGTTATGTTGTTGCGGTTCATGACACATGGGTTGGTGCAAATACACATTCCGCAATACTCAGTGGCTGTGTGCATCATTTGAGGATTGGTTTGGAAGGCCTATATAAAAGGCCCCAAAAGGCCAGCATTGTTAGGCACGTCTATCACACGACCAACGTCCCCAGGTAGCGGGTATGGTGGAGGCCAGTTTGAGCTACAGTTAGAAAGCCAGCTGTTCCCAACCCACAATCAGAAACCTGTATGATCGCCACAACACGACAGTCTCTGTTGACGATAGACCACATTCAGGGTGACAACTCCAGACCAGGAGCACTACATTCGGTTGCAACACTGTAAAATGTACGATATTTAACTATGAAATGATATTATTTTTTTAAATCATTTAATTTTGGAATGTACTATATCATAAAAACAATGTTGAAAACATTTGTGTTTCCAAAACAAAAACAATTATTCACAAGTTGGCATGCCCCCCCCCCTCCCAAAAAAAGTAATACAAGAGGCAGATAAAGCTATGTGTACACCAGTGGCGTGCAGTCAGGGGAGCCTCACCTGCTGTGATGAGAAATACAAAAAAACAACCCAAAAAAAATCAAAATATGTCCATTGCACTGTATTAAGGGCTGCATGGCGAGTGAGTGGTTAGCGCGTAGGCCTCACAGCTAGGAGATCCGAGTTCAATTCCACCCTCAGCCATCTCTGTGTGGAGTTCTCCGGGTACTCCGGTTTCCTCCCACATTCCAAAAACATGCTAGGTTAATTGGCCACAGGTATGAATGTGAGTGTGAATGGTTGTTTGTCTATATGTGCCCTGTGATTGGCTGGCCACCAGTCCAGGGTGTACCCCGCCTCTTGCCCGAAGACAGCTGGGATAGGCTCCAGCACCCCCACGACCCTTGTGAGGATAAGCGGTAGAAAATGAATGAATGAATGTATTATAAGTGTACTTTCTGTACCAATCGGTTTTAACATACACATCCGGTCATTAAAAAAATTATTGGTTCTAAAAAGTATCTGAATATTTTTTTTTTACTAAAATGATTTATGTTTTTTGGGGGTTATTTTCTGAACGACCAACCTGTATTAACATAACCCGAAGGAATCAGTGCCTCACCAGCCATGATCCTCATCGCACGTTGTTGGTTTACACACACACACACAAAGCATCAAACTGTACTGGTTGTGATGGTGAAGTCCATTGTTAAGTCATGTCACACAGCACTTGGGCGTCTATGGCATCTTTGGGGTCGGGGTCTTGTCATTCAAACTGGCTGAAACCCTAATAAATACAACATATGTACATAAAGTTAGGCTCTTTGTCCGTGGTCAAGCACATACAATATCACAGTTTACCAAGTATATTTTAATAAATCATTCTGTTTCATGGTTGAGTAGGGCCTATTATTAGGAAGAAAAATATGCATATTAAACCAAATGTTACTTATTTTTACCTAAAATAAGAATTCTCAAATATAAACATTGCTGAATGGACTACAATACATATTATAAAAGGCATTCAGAAGACGCATTCAAAAGACACTGAGAATGTTACGTAGTATTCCCTCCAGGTCACTAGGTGTCAGTGACGTTACTGTTATGTTCGTTGACAGCGGCTTTTATTGCAGGTTTGAATTATTCTTACAACAGGCACAATAATCCCTGCTGAAACATGAGCTACTGTTACTACTGTAACGTACAGCAAGCTTAAACTCAACTCTGAACTGATGAATTTCTGCCATTTAGGATTGAATGTTAAGACAGGAATATTTTCATAGTTTGGAGCATAGAAAACTGACTGATATTATTAGAGCCCTGTAGACATGAAATAACACCCCCATATTCACAGGTACACTCTTATTACGCACCGTTTACACCACATTGTGCAACTGTTGTGCAGCAGGGAACTCAAGACTACCGCTAGCAGAAATATATATCTTCTAACCCCAAGGAGCCAAAACCTTACCACTTCCACACGGGATGGGAGGAGAACTTTTATTTTTTAACTCTATCATGTCAGACATGCCAAGGATGCCTTCATGACTTCATGCAAGTAATGTAATGTAAAGGTAATGTCTGCCACATTACCAGACCAGAATACTACATCAACACCAGTATATACTGTGTGTGCCACGGATAGACAGAATTACAATTTCCGACAATTTTGATGCAGTTTAACTCATAATTGTAAAAATTATCCACATGTATCATCATTTTGGTGTAATAAGAATAGATGTACTGTAAATGTTTAGCATGTCAGACATACCTTGAGGAAATTTTCAAACTGAGGCTGCAGCTCTTTCATGATGGTATCTGCTTTGTCAAGTGAAGCGTGTCTCCGCTGTGCTCCAAATTCCTCCATGAATTCAACAAAATTCCATGGTTAGGGAAGGAATTCCAAGTGTGACAGCACTGTACAGATCATTAGCGTGCAGCACAGGTGTTACCTTTGTTTTGGAGAGGTGTTCCGGCGAGGTGATGTGATTCTGCACAGATGATGCCGCCGTGGATACGAGGACTTGGCAAGCTGCGCAGTGGAACAACGCAACCTTTGTCATGTGGTCGTTCTCCTGCAGAGCTGACCAAAAAGAGGAACGCTGTTGCTGAGGGCGCCGTAGTTAGGTTTTTGTTATGGGGGGTTCATTACCACGAAGAGCGCTGTCATCTATGGCTCGGCTGCACTTGATGCTCTTATACAACATGACGTCCTACAATATCAAAACAAGGGGTATAATACAAAAACTGGATGAGTATTACCGCCTTTACAAATAAATATAATGCTCTGTTTTGATTGACATGCTATTCATTTCCAACGTGGGTCTGGAGCTGAAATGATGGGTTTAGGAAACCCTGCTGTCAGTAAATATGACTTGGGTCTTCCAAAGTGAGTCTTTTTACCTGCAGGAAGGCTATCGTCATGTCGTCATAATTATTCTGCTGTTGGATGTGCTCCATTACGTCCCAGTGAATTTTGCTGTCCAAGTGGTCCTCCAGCTCCTGCCCATTGCTCACTTCGATGTCGCACAGGTCACAGTTGATGGTTATCCTTCAAAAGGATAATCATGATGTGGTCCAAATCCTTTTTAACACTTAAACATGTTTACCCTCATCATTTACACAGGCAAGGCATCCTAATTCAATAATAAGTCAGTGGAGATGTGCGCTACTCACTGATCCATTAGAACAGATTTGGTCCTTTTGCTTTTTGTCGTACTCTCTTCCTCTTCTATGAAAAGGTGCACAAAAAACATTTGTGATTGGAGGTTTCCCATCATAATTTGATTGGAAGACCCATCGGATATCGCAGGTCATTACGCAATAGAGCAGTATGACTCACGGTGTCATCTTACAATGAACGCTAATATCATCACACAGCGACTTAACACTCAAAAAGTACATAAGAAATATACAAGTACCAATACAGGTTTGGATTATAAAGTTGGGAATATGCACAACTGCTACGCTACAGAACAGCAAGTTGTACGTTAAGTGCGTTAAGTATTGAACATGTGGATTACAAATTAGAGAAGCTCTAATTAAGTTTACCTGTAAAGGTTATACAGTAGTACATTTGAGATTCATCCTAAAATATGCCTAACTTCCTTTAAGGAGCTTATTTCTTACCTACCTTTGTGTGTTAAGTTGCTGTGTGATGATTTTGGCATACATTCCAAACTCTTATATTGAGCAATGACTTATATTGAGCATGCTTTTTTTTTTTCACCTGTTTCACCGGGCTCCTCCGTAATCTGATAGTCCTGCAGCTTGGGTGAAGACAACCTAACACGTGGGACCATCTGTGAAGAGGAAAAGGTAGAAATTGGTTTAGAGAGTCACAGTATGATCAGTACTTGAACAAACAAACAGAACTAGGGTATACCGTGCTGCTGTGCTCTGGCCTTGCCATGGCTTCCTCTCCATTGCTCCTCTCTGCGCCATAGGATGTCCTCATGGATGCATACACTGGTGGCTCCAGCAATTTCATGTTATAGTCACGGCGTCGGCTTAATTCCCAGGAGGACATGACATGACGGCTCCCGCCTGGAGACAAACATTGCTCAGGTGGGAAGTTGTCCTTTGTGGGCCGTAATCTGTCAATTGTCGAGTCAACCATGTCATTATCAAACGGGTCGTAAAGTTCAGTCCTGGAGGAGACAGATGGAGGATGACTGTTAGTGTGCTATTTTCAATCATAACATCAGAATTCATCAACGATGAAACACTGAGCGCTTAAACTAGTTAGTAAAACACTATATGCTACAAAGCAACTGGAGTCAGGAGATCCAGGGATCCAATCTCCATTTGGGCATCTGTGTGTGGATTTAGTATGTTCGCTCCGTGGATGAGATGATTTTTTATGGGCCCGCAGCACTAAAAATATATATATATATAACAAGAAAAAAAATTTAAAAAATCTTCAGTAATTTCATTAATACAAAATAAAAATATTAAGAGGAAAATAATTGTAACGAGAAATAAGGTCATAATTTAACAAGAATAAACTCCTAATATGGGGGGAAATTTAGTAGCATCGACTTGAAATATGCCATTTATTTAAAGTTATATTATAGGAATGCACACAAAATAAAGCTGAAATGTTTTTTAAAATATTTTGCGAGAATAAACTTCTTATATTAAGTCATAATGCTACAAAATGAACATTTACAAAGATTATTTAAGAAGAAAGTTTAAATATTTGTAAAATTTTAAAAAAGGCCCAAAAATACTACTAATAGGTTATTCTTAGCATATCTCTGTAAAAAAATTGGACAGCCCTGCTCTAATTTGTCCATATGTGTGAATGGTTGTTTGTCTACATGTGCCATGCAACCAGCCCGGTCCAAACTCAGCTGGGAGGGGGTCCAGCTTACACCTAATGAGGATAAGGGGTATAAAAAAATGAATGAATACTACAAAAGCAGTGGACAACCACAGTGGACCCCTTAAATGTAAATGTCTATAACGGTTTGCCGCTGCTACGTGTCTGCATAGAGGGCGCTAACTTTCAAACATGTAAGGTGCACCCCATAACAACTGGCTTCAGAGCATCATCTTACCCTTCAGGCCCAGCGCCTGAGACAAGACGAGACACGGGTGGGCGAGCAGCCTTTGCTAAGTGTTGGTGGTGCGAAGGTGTCGATGTCACAACATCCTTCTCGTATTTTTCATATCTAAAAGCAAGGAACAGGGAAAACATCAGTACAACATACACACTACAAACTAAGCTTCAACATCCATCATACCTTTGTACACTGCTTTGCTCCTGCGACTCATCTTCAGCATTTTTCTTGTCCACTGGTTGGAATGAAGACTTCCATTTACCAGCAGAGGCTTGTGCTAACAGGGAAATTAAGAAAAGAACACGTTATATTGATTGACGGGGTATAATTCTGTGTTCAATTTTTTTCATGCCACAACTACCATTTTAGGAAGGGATGTTGTGATGATAAAATAACATTTCTAAATGTATTTGATGTGGCTACAAGTACACATGGGACTGTGAGTTTCGTCAATGTGATAAAACGATGCCGTAAACTAGACCTTTGCTCGTTTAGATGTGTTGTGATAGTTTATCACCGCTAGGGGGCTCTATTGCACATTTCATTTTCATGAAAACTGAGCATATCCTGTCATCAGAAAAACTTTACATTGCTGCTCGTTTTACGTCCATTTTAAGCAACGCTACGCGTTCAGTGGTGGGTTGACACAACGTACGGGTCAAGACGGGATTCCTTTTGAACGCATGTGTATCTGCTCGATGTATTTAAACCGCTACCTGCACTAGAATACTCTGCCTTTCTCCCAGCAGCTGGAATGTGTACCTGGGTTTCTTTCAAGTCGCAATGTACTCTGTCAAAAAGGAGAACAGAAATAGCAATAAAGAAAACAAGCAAATGCCACAACAATCTATCAAGGGTTGTCCTTTCAGGAGAAACTCGTAACAACCGAGCAAGCTAGCGAAGCTATGTAGTGTTAGCCACGAAGCTACAAACACAAGAACTCCCGTGTTATTTGTTTCATAGTAGATCAAACAACGATAACACAAGTTGATCGGGAAAGGTGACACACTTCGAAACTATGCTCTAACGGGAGAAGTTAGCTTAACACTAGTTAGCGGCTACTAAATGTTCAGAGAGCACAATAGGCCAGCTACTACCTGCTAGATTGTTGCTCTTTGAATAATGCTCCCCCAACGGGCCCCGTGACTCCTCTTTTATTTATTTGCCGATTCATTCTTTTTTATCCTTAAAGTACGAATATCAACGGAGAAGATATATATTACAGCTCACTCGGGATCTGTGAGTGTAGTAAAGATGGTCGAGTCATGGAGGAGTCGTTCAAAACTCGCGAGTGTTTTTTTACTGAGTCGGGACTGATACTGACTCAGCCCTGCTATCCATCCAGTGGTGGAGCCAGAATTTTTAAATTGGGGTGGCCATGGTGAGACCATTACGCACATCGGGTGGCAATAAGTCGATACCTTAGTACCTTAGTAAGTTGTTCCAAAAGTTACCGCAATTAATATCTGAGCAGTTTGGCGAGGACATGTTTTCAATACACAGTTTCTGGATTCTGCTCACCATCATGGCGGCCAAACCCGCACACGGCATACTACAGAAGTTGATGGGCACACTTATTTTAACTAGACTCCTTGGTTTATGCCGCTACAGACAGCTTCCAATATTAAAAGATGTACTTCTGAATAGCACTTCATAATTTAAATTAAAGTCAATATCGTGAGGAAACTAAACTAGTAATGATGAAAAACTTACCCACAGTTTAAAGGTCATGCAACATGAAGTTTTAGCGGCAGTTATGCCACAAAATAGACAGCTCTGTTGCGCTCCAAAGGGAAGTTGTGTGCTGCAGTTAAATGCGTCCAAGCGGAAACGGCGGTGCGGCAGAACTAACGTTCTCTACCACCTTTCAGGCCACACCGTGCACAAAACATGCTAGTGACGTGCAAGGATACACAGAATCGGGCGGAAGCAGCAGGCAGGCCCATTAAACATTAACATTTTCTACTACTATATTAGTATTATCGTGTACAAAGGCGAGTATAAAGATCAAACTGATAAGTAGTTCAGTTAACAGTTTCATCAAGATACAATTTATAAGACGTGAATGATTAAACATGAAACTGAACACCCCAAAATATTACACAGATCACATTTCATAGAGAATAATTATAATGTTATGTTGTAATATCTGACTTTGTGTGTTTGGGCCTTTAATAGGGCGGGGCTTGGAAGGTGACGGTGCCACGTCACAAGTGAGAGAGTGAGGCTGTGGGTGTTGCGCTAGGTGAGTGAGAGATGGGAGAGAGCGCTATCCGGGTAGCGAAGGGTGTGCGTGTGTTGGCGTCGGTTGTGGCCTACAGTGAGTGAACAATTACAGTTTTTGTCGATTGTTTAAACATTTTCTAAAAGGATGCCTAATATTCTCAGAACTCTACACACAAATCAAAAAAATCACTCACACATTTCCGAAAACCCCTCAATTATCCTGCAAAATGAAACCTTACATCCAAAACAGTCTTCATTCTTCTCAAAATGGTGATTACACGAATCCAGATGCAAAGCCTAAGGAGAAAGCTGTACCTCAGTTCATTTATTCTGAGCCTGTGTCACTTAAGGAACCCAAACAACATTCAGTGAATCCCTGCGCTAATGGAAACACCCAAACTCAAAAAGGAAGATTTATGGAGTGCAGCAATTGAATCAAAACAATATGCTAGGAATTATGAGGAAGCAAAATGAAATAACTACGCTTTTGATACAACAGCAATGTCTCTCATCATTGCCAAAGAGAGAGATCCCAATTTTTGATGGTGATCCATTAAAGAAACAGCCAGAGTTACAGTGATAGACTCCATTTCCTGGAGCAATACGCTAGAGGTCACCCTAAGGAACTGGTTAGAAGCTGCCAGCATTTTAACCCAGAGAGGGGCGACCTCAAAGTCAAAGCTCTATTGAGGGAGCATTTTGGGAATGAGCAGAAAGTAGCCGCAGCATCTATGGAAAGGGCTCTTTCATGGCCTTCCATCAAAACGGAGGATGCAAAGGCTCTCCAGGACTACAGTCTTTTCCTCAGAGGCTGTTCTAATGCCATGGCAGGGGTTGGATATTTGCATGAGTTCCATCTGCCTGCCAATATGCTCTCCATTATAAAGGAAGTTGCCTTTCAAATTCAGAAACAAGTGGAGAAGCGTAGCCTGTGAGCTGCAGGAGAGGTGCAATCAGAGACCAACATTCAAGTGAAGATCTTGACTGATCCAGTGTTTGGAAATACACAGTCTCGTTCTGGAATGAAAGGAACCAGCTTTGCCACCACGGTAGCTCCTGTAGAAAACAACACTCATTCTCGAACCAAAGATTGGGTTAAAGAATACTTACCACAACTGCAGGAGGGTCAGAGATGGTCCAGAGTGAAGCTGACAAAAGCTAACCCTAACATTGTCCCTGGAGCGCTTATTGTGGACAACACAGCACCTTGAAATTCCTGGCTTATGGGAAAAGTTCTTCAAACCTTTCCAGATGGAAGAGGATTCGTGCGGCAGGTGCGGATCAAAACAAAGTGCAGTTGCCTGGATCGTCCAATAACAAAGATCTGCCGACTACAGGAGGCTGAAGGTGGATGAGGAGCAGCTGCTGAATATTGAGACACTTTGACCCCCAGCTTGACTTTGATTCAAGAAGAAAGAAGACAATATACGTATTATGGCCTTTAAATATTAAGCTTTTAATTGTTACATATCTCCTATTGATATGAATATGGATAATTATTATGTGTGATAACCTAATAATTAGGGGCTGGAATGTAGGAACCATGAATTAATTTAGATTCATTTTGTAGGTGTATGACAGTTTAAATTTGAATAGTGGTGTTTGTTATTATCGATGATATTATTTAGGTTTGTTGTGATCACGTGGATAAAGGAAGAAGGTCAAATGGATATGGGCGGTGATGGTTTATTAATATAGGCATCTGCTCACCTGGTGGCCAGAGAGACAAAGAGGGTGAGCAGGGTTGCCCTATTTTTTGTTGACCGCTAATTCCTTTCATCTCTGTGATTACTTTGATTATGAGTTTGTGCACGGTATCATAAGTTGGTCATTATTTTTCTTTAATAAAAGGTTAAAGTTATTTTTCGTATCTCAGCACGTCCTGCAAGCCCTCCAAAACACACGCCAGGTCGCCAACAGCCAACCCCACCGCTAATCAAAAAAATCACGGCTGCGGTCACACCATGATGCGTCGTTTTTCATGCCTACCTTTCAGAGCACATCACTGGAGCACCAACACAGCCTCGACAGGTGAACGGCAAGAAACAATGAGTGCCCCGCTGACGTCAAGACCCATAAGTCACACTGGCACAGCCTCGCAATCAAACCCGAACAGCTGATGCCAATTAAGGTGGAAACAACAGCACTCAACCTGCCACCCAAGCATCCTTTTCCCTCCTAACTTTAACTCTGTTACCTTGCATTGCTCCTCACAAGGCTCCGCTGTTTGGCCCATCGAGTTCATTTTCATTTTTTGGGATTCATTCATGTCATTATTATCGTGAGGCAGTTTTTATCTGAGCAAGAAATTTCGTCACATTTTGATATGTATATAATCATATTATAGCAATAGTGGTCTCAAAATAATGCTGATCATAATATTCTTCATTCATTTCCTACTGCTTATCCTCACGAGGGTCACGGGGGTGCTGGAGCCTATCCCAGCTGTCTTTGAGCGAGAGGCGGAGTACACCCTGGACTGGTGGCCAGCCAATCACAGGGCACATACGTATAGACAAACAACCATTCACACTCACATTCATACCTATGGACAATTTGGAGTGGCCAATTAACCTAGCATGTTTTTGGAATGTGGGAGGAAACCGGAGTACCCGGAGAAAACCCACACATGCACGGGGAGAACATGCAAACTCCACACAGAGATGCTGGAGGGGTGAATCAAACCCAGGTCTACTAAATGTGTGGCCTGTGTGCTAACCACTGGTCCGCCGTGCAGCTCATAATATTGTTGATCATCAATAATTTGGGGCCAATAAACATTTGAAAATGCACCTGCATTTTTTGTGACTATTATAAAATATTCATTTTATTTATGACAAAGGTAATGATAGAATCTGGTCTCGTATCGACTCGTCAACCCAATCTCATATACCGATGAAAACCGACATCTAACAAATGACATATGTCATGTTACACATACTGGTATCGGCTGATATCAGTATCTGAAATTGAGAGTTGGACAATGTCGGACACCCTTAGTTTTAAGACATTTCAAATCAGCGTCAAGCAAGAGGATTTGCTTTTGCAGTTCAGCAATCCTTCCATGTTCAAGGATCGCTCATCTGTTATCATGTTAGGGTGAAAATATGTACTGATGATATTGATGCAACGGTGTCATTAAAAATCTTTTATTGAGCCATAAAAGATATATCAGCTTGTGAGCATCGGACACTAAGGTGATACAGCAGCTCTGATGATGAATACATTGACCTACAACACGTAAAAATACATTGAAAAGATAGAAAGGCAGACAGGTTTAGTTCTTTCTTCTAACACAAAGGGTAATATCAAACACAGGTCTATCCTAGGTTTAGATTTTACAGCTTGACAAATGATGTCAATGTCCTGCCAGCCTCAAAGACAAATTTACAGGACATTTGCTGACATGCAAATAAATAATTTCTACAACTTTGCGTTTTTGATTATCAATGTGACACGGATGCCACCAAAATCTTGAAATCCCGAACCGTGACAAAAAAGGAGCAGTTAAACATTCTTGAAGTATTTGTGCAGAAGAAAATGAGAACTAATGTTTTTTGGGGACCCATTGTGGAACAACACGGCGTAGCATGTATACAAATATACCTGAGAGGCTTGACATTGAAGATGATACACAAACACCAGGTGCACATTCATTGACTTTCTACGTAGAGAGACCAACTAAGTAAGACAAGCCTTTGGAACTGCATTCACTTGTGTAGCCATCATAAAAATACAACAGTTGTGAAAGGATGACTTTGTTCTCCAATGCCTCCAAGCAGGCCAGCCCATTACGTTAGCGTTAGCGCTATAAGGCACTGCTACTGGCCATACTGTAGTCTCGGCTGATGCTCTCCTTCACCTCCACAGGCAGCATTTCGTAGAGGTGGTCCTCCACCAGCAGGTCGTTTCTGTGCAGCCGGCGGCAGTTGCCAAGCTGTGAAGGCAGCCTGTACAGACAGTTGTCTCGGAGCTCCAGGTGAGTGAGCTGAACCAGCTCGCCCACAGCTTCCGGCAGGTCGGTGAGGGCATTGTGGCCCAAGCATAACACTCTCAGCTTGGTGCACTTGAACATATGTTTGGGCAACACCTCCAGCTTGTTGGAAGTGATATCCAGGTGCTGCAGGTCCAGCAGGAGGCCCACATCTGGGGGGAGAACCGTGATGAAGTTGTGGGCCACATCTAAATGTCGGAGTTTGGGGAGCTTGAACAAAGCCGGAGGGAGGGACTCCAGTTTATTATGCGAGAGGTGGAGAGACTCCAGGGACTTGACCTGGCCGATGGAGGCCGGGATGGTGGTTATTTTGTTGTGCCACAGTTTCAGACACGTCAGCCTCTTGAGGTGCTGGAAGCTGACGATCTCCTCTATGGTCCGGATGTTGTTGGATTTCAGATCGAGCTCCTGGAGGTTGATCAGGCTGAAAATGGCGTGCGGTATCCTCTCAAGTTCACAGCTAAGCAGCTCCAGTTCAATGAGGTTGATCATCTTTTTCAGACTATTGAGCACCAGGAGTTTAGTGCCATCATTGTGCACCACTAACTTGATGAGGTGCTGCGACACATCTGTGATGTTTGTGGGCAATTTGGTGAGGTTGTTCTTCAGGTGTAATGTCTTCAAGTGCTTCAAGTCCCGCATGGACTCCAGACCAACCATCCTGTTACTTTCCAAGCTCAGGTTCCCGACGAGGTTAAATTCTCGCAGGTTCCTCAGCAAGTAGACCCACGTGGGGATCTCTGCGACGTCCGTGAAGCTGACATGCAGGCTGTAAAGATGATCCCGGAGGAACGCAAAACCGGTCTGCTCCACTTTGGCGGGACACTCATAGAGATGGAGCTCCCTCAGGCTGGTCATCTGAGAGACTTTGGCAGAGAATCTCACTTCAGGAATCTTCTCTAACTTTAGCACTTCTAAGTCTGTGAGGTCAAAGACCACATTTGGGAGACCAAAAAGATTCTTAAGGTGCAATTCCTGCTGGTCTTGTGCGTTGCGCGTCACACACTTTCTGGCTTTTTTGAAGTTCCACTCGTGATTGAGGCTAATCTCCCTCAGCTTGTTCTCGCTAACTTCAGACAGGAATACGCCGAAGCGTTTGGAGTAGAGCTGATCGTATTGGTCAACCATGTGTAGGAGGAATGCAAAGTCATTTTTGACATCAGGAATGTCACTAAAACTGCTCTCTTCCCTGACCTTCTCAAAGGAATACTCCTTCAGAGGTCCTCGGAAGATCCATAAGAGAGAGTAGAGACACACTATTCCATACATTATCATCAGAGCTATGTAGCAAATGAGCATCTTATCCAACATGAAAGCCATGTTATGCGTACAAAAAAAACGTCCGTACCCTACCAACGATTTGACGTCATTCTCACAGATGTGCACAAACTTTATTTGAACCAGAAAGCTTGACGTGTGGGAAAGCATGGTAATGAACGTGACAGTTTTGAAAATGGTCTGCGCTGCATAAAACCTGTAAATAAAATCGTCATCTTCCACGTGAGCTCGGAACTTCCTCACTTTCTCAAACAGGGCTTTGGCCTGCTCCCCGTCCTTTTTATCCAAGATGGGCATACTGATAGGAGCTTCTGCAATGGGCTTATCTGCAGAGACCACCCCTCCAAGCTTGGGGGAGCTCGGGGCGGCGTTTGAGCTGTCCTCTTTCCCCTCCAAAGAAGCCTTATTATGTGCAAAAGAGGTGCCACTCAACCTCTGTTTGTTCTCCTCAGAGTCTTCGCAGGCCGTTTCGGATACAGCCTTGGTGGTCCAAGGTGACTCAAAACATCGGCAAAGAATTGAGACAAAATGCTCAATTTTGGAGCTGGTCTTGGGAAATTTAAACCAGAAATTGCTGCTGATCATCAGGATGAGGGTGTTGATGAGGGTGAGGTAGGGGAAATATTTGGAATACCACGGCAAGGCAAGGTGATAACATATTTGGTTAATAAACATATACTGCTGAAAGTCCAAATTGGTCTTGATCCCTGTGCTTTGTTGATTGTCGTCTCCGGCGGCCTCCTGTGATTCGTCCATTAAAGGAAGGCAAGCTACCTGGTCCTTTGTGATCTGCATGGTCATGGCGAACAGGGCCAGCATCAGCATGACTAGGGTCAGGTAGTCCATGAAGACGTCCCACCATGGTTTCAGGATACGGTACGTCGGCTGCACTTCATTCAAGGATGCAAACTCTGTCACTGTGAACATTACTGCAACGGAAATAACGACAATCAATGAACTGAGCACTATCATCAGAACACTTTATGACGCATCGCTTGCTCGCTCTATCGCACTTTTTCAAAAATGCATTCATAAATGATTGCTGTTTTGTGGTATATTAGAATTCTGATCAGTAGGTGTCAGTGATATTACACTGATGGGACATGTCATACTATATTACTTCCACACTGCTTGGAGTCAGCCTTGGCATGTCCGAATGGTAAGACTGAAAAAAGTTCTCCTATTTCATATAGAAGTGGTAGGTTTTGGGCTTCTTTGTCCTTCTTCCCCACTCTCAGTTTAAAATAAGTCAATTGGAGAAGCTAACTAGTTAGCTCAGTAGCTGGCTATGCTAGCGATAGCCGTCTTTTGTCCCTGCAGTGATCCCATAGCCTGTGCAATGTGATGTAAACAAAGAATAATTGAGTGTAAAAGTGACTTCAGGGTGCTACGTCATGTCTACAGGGCTCTAATAATGTTAAAAACAACATTTAGAAGGCTCTAATAATGTTAAAAACAACATTTAGAAAGTTATAAACGGATTTTCTATGCTCTAACGAAGAAAACATTCTGTTATTGATAGACTCGGAGTTTGCGGAAATTCACATATCGCAGTCGGGTCTGGAACCAGGAAACCGCGATAAAGGAGGGATAAAGGACTATTCTACCATCTTTGTTTACATATTTTGCCTGGCTCCACTGTCTCTCCAGCTAGCTATAGCTGTCCACCTCGTCTCTAGTCTCTGGATGATTAGAGCTGTACACTTGCTCACTTCAACTGTATTGTACTGTACTGTATTGGTGATATAGGATGTTCTGCAACAGTGTTAATAAATAGAGTATTTTTTGTATTATATTTTTAACAACATTAGAGCCCTGTAGACATGAAATACACCCCAATAGACACATTTACACTTTTGTTACACTATTGTTCACTGTTTACACCACATTGCGCAACTCTTATGCTGTAGGGACTCAAGGTGGCTGCTAGCTGGTGAGCTAACAACGTAGCTTCAAATCTGACAAATATGATTAATGAGATAATGATATGTCTGTGTTCTGTCTCCCTCCTTAAAAGTGTACTCATTTTGTTTTGGCTTTTCGGTCAGTTGCAATCGTTTTCTTCTCAAAGACAATAAGCATTCAGACCACAAATGTGTTAATTTAACAATCATTATACATATAAATATGTAATGCTGCGTTCCAACTCAAAAATTAAGGGGAACAAGCACCCAGTGAATGCAACATTCAAGATGGCTACTGCTTGTGTCAACAGTGGGACATTAAGTGGTAAAATGTGTTTTAGCAGTGTTGTTGAATCAGTTGAATAAATGATCTATCAAGGTATTTCTACAAACGTGTAACTGCTGGGTGTCATAGTGATACGATGCAACTGGTGTTTGCTAACAACCACCAACCATTACAGGGGGGCCAAAGTTCAACAGCCCATTTGAACAGGCGCTATAAAGAAAAGCAACACAGCCCATTGTGCTCGCTAGGAGTCATCGGTCTCCATCGGTGAATACAAGGACACTTAAATGTCACAACACTTTCGTGTGTGACGTTCACGTGCACGAGTGTCAATTGGCCGAGATGCGGCTCGGTGTGTTTGTTGATCGTCAGTGGAACACTACATGTAACCACAGTTCGTATGTCACAAAAATCAAAAGACAGCCATTCCACGGTGCCGAGGAGAAAATAGAAGAACAATATGAAGTATGGCGAAAAAGAATCGTGCTTCATCTCTCTCTCCGAGGTCAAGTAAACGCCGCATTGAATGATGGCAGCATGTCAGTGCCTATGTACATTCAAACATAATAAAGTGATGTAGAGTAGTGGGAGAACAAGTTATGCTCCCTTATTTTGGATCGGGCAGACTTCGCCATCCATTTCAGGACAAAAATGACATTTCCTCACACTACGTCTTCCTGTGCTCTAAATGATGTCTTGGACACAAGTCGGCTGAC
Organism: Doryrhamphus excisus; assembly: GCF_037039965.1. Lineage (NCBI taxonomy): Eukaryota > Metazoa > Chordata > Actinopteri > Syngnathiformes > Syngnathidae > Doryrhamphus > Doryrhamphus excisus. The sequence goes on from NC_136362.1 coordinate 21,786,739, forward strand.
TTGTTGCTGTGAAACTACACACATTTAATGTCATTTTAGCCATTCATTAAATTAAGTTTTGCATTTACTCGGGACTGCAATCTTGTAGCGATGATAATGTATGCAGGAGTAAAGTACTTACTGCCACTGTGGCGGTTACAGTTATTTCTTCCACAGCCTACATGCCAGGGTTAAGTCAGCCAATTCCATTGTTGTTAAAACGGTCCGGTGTGAAGGCAGCATTTGGGTGTGGGAGTACGGCTACATCCTCCCGGGTAGAACCCCCTCGAGTATAGCCGTTAGCTTGAAGCCTTGGCCAAAGTGCGTAGACACGGAGCCCGAGTAGGTGAAGGAGAGCGGCTGATCAAACATGGAGCCCTAGTTGTGCTCTGCTCGCTTCTGATTGGACAATCAAGTGACGGCTACTTCCTGAAGACGCGACTTGCTGCCTTTATCCTATGCTGCGTTCGTGTTAAAACGGACAAAAAGACTACCTACTAGTATAACACGTACATTTATGAAGTTAATACCCTATTTGCAACCAAATCAATTGTTTAATTATTATTAGGATTTGTCCTCATAATAAATAAAACTGGTTTATCCTTGTTACCCCAGCTTCCTCCCACATCTCGAAGACTCACTTGTGACCTGAATAAGGACAAGTGGTAAGAAAATAGATGGATGAAAAATATGAATGCTGGTATCAAATAAGGCTCAATTTGCCTGATATTGAATGTATCCATTTTAGGATAAGCACATGTTTGAATAGCTGTGTTGTATGGGTTAGTCTCACACTTCAACTATGTATCTTTACAAAATACAAACATAATTCCTTGCTAATGTTGTTAAAGTTTTCTCTTGTTTCCTTCCATCTGCTTGCCTCTTTAACTCAACAGTCAGTAGGATCCAAAAATGTAACCGCATGGCATCATTTTCCAGCTTTTTCTGGATTTGGTTGATGATGCACCCGGCAGAGGGAGTGCCCACCAACCTGGACAGGTTTCAACCGGTCTTGGGCTGCTAGCTGCTGGCACTGACTGTACAAGTACTGTACCTTCAAGGCCACATGATTGTTGGGAATTTAGTTTTAATCTTTGAAATGTATAATATGTATTATTCATTCACTACACCCTACTTCTTCTTCTGGTTATTATGTAAATGGACTTCACACTTTTCTACCTTTTAAATGCACTAAATGCTCATTCACCAAAACACACAATAATTAATTATATATGGACCTGTGAAGCAATATGTATCATATTCATGGCAAGTGCAGAAATTTGTGTTGCTCCGATCAAGTGATTCTTTGTGACTCTTTGGTTTCCAGCAAACACAATCACAGACTGGTACAGCCAGACGGAGACTGACATCCATCACAGCTTATCAGTGATGAGTTTGGCAGCAGGTCATTTGTATTCTCATATTTGAAGGTGTTTCACTGGATTTTTTTCGTCCACAAAAATGTGCTTTATTAATTAGAAATTGGGTAAAGTAATTTAATGTCTTATGTCTATCTTGTAATCAAGTAGCTGTATCAAGTTCACCAAATGCCAAAAGTATTCCCATTGAGTGGCTCTGGAATATTTGTCATTGGACTGGTTTAAAACTATTAGGAAAAATAATAATAATGAAAATATTTTCTGGCATATTAAACATTGACATTTTCAAAGATAAGAAAGCTTTTAAATGTTGGCATTTTATTAATTTGAACCCTGATTGATGTGTTATTTGTTATGTTATTGTATTTTTAACTGTTTATTATATCCTTATTTGTTCCTTTATATGTGTGGCATTATTTACGTTGACATACACAAAATACCATACAGTCCCTATTTTTGTTTGCGTATTTAAATATAAATAATTAATAATAAGTAAATAATAATCAACAAATAACTAATTATTAAATAATAGCCTATTTATATAAATAACGCATTTGGAGTAATTTGGGTCTTCTGCGTTGCCGTACTGAAATGGCCACGTGATTAAAAATCTATAAATAAGGGCTGTCTGGCGTTTTGCATTGGGTTGTTTCGAGTCAGCGTAGGTTGTACAATGGCGTCGACAAGCCGGTGAGTACAGCCGTCTTCGTTCGTCACAACCAGATATAACGCCATTACTTTTTTTCTCCGTGACACATGAACGAGTGACCGAAGCTGAAATCACACACAACACGAAGTGGTCGTTTAATAGCCCGCGATTCTCCCCACCGTAGAAGTAGCATCTTGTTAGCATGGCAGCTCACCGGTTGCTCCCGTCCTTTATGTTGGCCGTCAGTATTTTATATAATTCATTCAAATCATATTTGTTGACACTGATGCTTAACGTGATATAACCTGCGATATTATTCCAGCTAGCTAGCGGTGTTTCTCTTTCCCGTTCGAGTTGACAGTCGTAGGTATTGCGCAGCGTCATCACATTTAAACATGTTGTGCTTCATTTATGAAGGCGTTAACGGAACTTGTATAGAAATATTAAAGACCGACCCGTTTTAATCCCGTTTTGTCCGTCAGTTTGTGTTTTATCATATGGTTCTGTAGTCTATAATCTATACACTATTATAATTATAGCTTCAGCCAACAGGAGAAAGGAAAGTGATACCGTGATATCGCCCATCCATTTCCAACGCCTCTTGTATTTAGGGTGAGCTGGAGCCTACCCCAGCGGACTTTGGCAAGTTCAAATCAAGCCAGAACCTCACAAAAAAGCTTTTACTCACCCCCCAAATCAATGTGGTTTCTTTCAAATCCCCTCAGTACAATAGTAGAACCACTTTCAAGTACACAATAACAATTCTAGCAACTACAAAAAACCAAAATGTTACCAGTGTCACGTGACGCTAGGTGCTAGTTGTCCGCTTTGCAGATCCCCACACAAAAGCCCTCTGATCAAAACATAAATGCTTTCAGATTCATTTCCAAACTTTCTGAAATATGGCCTGTTATTTCCACTTAACAACAGCAGGTAGTGCTGTTTCCCCTTCATCAAACTTTATTCAAATCCGCCAACTGACGGTAGAACAGTTTTTCCTATCTTTTTCTATTTTGATTGAGCCCTTTCATTCAGGTGCTTTTTTCGCCCCTTTTTTTTACATGTGTTGTGTTGTAGTGGAGATGGGTTGACTCTGCCCAGAGTTCAGTGTCCCAACCACCCTGATGCCATTTTGGTGGAGGACTACCGCGCAGGCGACATGATCTGCCCCGAGTGTGGCCTCGTAGTCGGTGAGTATACCTTACGAAAATCGTATTTGTTAATGTAGACTGTGACCTGACTGTAACGAAGGAAGTACTGTAAGTCGAAATTCCCTCAGCAGGTGGAGCAAACTTTTGGGAGAGAAACATTCAGAAGTACTCCTTCATGTTTGTAGGAGATTGAAAAGATTTGGGTTTGATGCCGAGAGATGAATATTTCAATGGGAAAATGCAGTGTTCTTCCAAAATACACGTCTGCCCCTTTGTGGTGTTTTCCGGCTAAGAACTGCACCAAACATGGGGCTCTTCGGTTGTAGAGTTGCATCATCACCTCTTTGTGCTTGTTGTGCAACAAAAACATTGAAGATGTTTAAATACGTCTTTGGTCATGAATGAGTTCATAAATGATGGCTGTTTCGTGGTTGAATGTGGCCCCCTCTTCCGTGTGGAAGTGGTAGGTTTTTGCCTAGGTTTAAGATAAATACATTGGAGGCTAATGAGTTAGCTTGGTCTACAGTGTTGATCTGTTTCTTGTGTCACTTGACTAGCAGTACTGTGGGAGTGTATGTCGATGTATGCCAGATGTGTGGCAGGCCTGCATAAATATATCAATCAAGGGTGGGTGGATAGGCCATTGATTATATTTTTTAAAGCCTGCGTGATCAACCCACATTACCGTTGCTAGCGTAGGCTAACTGTGTTATGGGAAGCTGAGTGAAAGTGTGCTAGTGTAGGCTAACTGTGTTATGGGAAGCTGAGTGAAAGTGTGCTAGCATAGGCTAACTGTGTTATGGAAGCCGAGTGAAGGTGTGCTAGCGTAGGCTAACTGTGTTATGGGAAGCCGAGTGAAGGTGTGCTAGCGTAGGCTAACTGTGTTGTGGGAAGCCGAGTGAAGGTGTGCTAGCGTAGGCTAACTGTGTTGTGGGTAGCCGAGTGAAGGTGTGCTAGCGTAGGCTAACTGTGTTGTGGGTAGCCGAGCGAAGGTGTGCTAGCGCAGGCTAACTGTGTTATGGGAAGCCGAGCGAAGGTGTGCTAGCGTAGGCTAACTGTGTTATGGGAAGCCGAGCGAAGGTGTGCTAGCGTAGGCCAACTGTGTTATGGGAAGCCGAGTGAAGGTGTGCTAGCGTAGGCTAACTGTGTTATGGGAAGCCGAGTGAAGGTGTGCTAGCGTAGGCTAACTGTGTTATGGGAAGCAGAGTGAAGGCGTGAACAGGAAGTAAGGGATGCTAATGCTAAGTTACCTTTGTTGACTATGAGCTTTAAAACTGCTCAGATTGACATTGAATAGGTGTTTTTTTTTTGACAAACGTGATGTTTCCGTTGTGCCCGTTCAGGTGATCGAGTAATTGATGTCGGCTCAGAATGGAGGACGTTTTCCAATGAGAAAGCCCTCAAAGATCCGTCCAGAGTGGGCGATGCCCAGAATACACTGCTGAATGGAGGAGACCTCACCACCATGATCAGCAAGGTATCCTCCGGACAATCTTCTCCACTCCTTCTGTATGGAGAAGACATCTACTCATACATGGTCTCCACCACAGGGAACAGGTGCCGCGAGTTTTGACGAGTTTGGCAACTCCAAGTACCAGAACCGTCGCACCATGAGCAGTTCTGACCGGGCCATGCTGAATGCCTTCAAAGAAATCACCACCATGGCAGATCGCATCAACCTGCCCAGGAACATCATCGTAAGCGTTCAGTCGACTGATCCAGTAACCTGCGGCACCGACGGAACCTCCAGCATCTTGACTCTGTGTTCATGTTGACTTCACAGGACAGAACCAACAACTTATTTAAGCAAGTTTATGAACAGAAGAGCCTGAAAGGGCGAGCAAATGACGCCATCGCATCGGCTTGTCTCTACATCGCCTGCAGACAGGAGGGTGTCCCCAGAACCTTTAAAGGTCAGCACCTCTTATACTACTGCTATACACTACTACTATACTACTATACACTACTACTATACTACTATAAACTACTACTGTACTACTATACACGTGGAAACAGCAGATTTGTGGTAAGTATTCCAAATGTTCCAGCCAGCTAACCATTCATTCATTTTCTACCGCTTACAGTGCATCCGGAAAGTATTCACAGCGCTTCACTTTTTCTACATTTTGTCATGTTACAGCCTCATTCCAAACTGTATTAAATTAATCTCTTACCTCAAAATTCTACACAAAATACTCCATTATGACAATGTGAAAAAAGGTTTTTTTGACATGTTTTGAATTTATTAAAAATAGAAAACAAAAAAATCACATTTACATAAGTATTCACAGCCTTTGCTTAATACTTTGTTGATCCACCTTTGGCAGCAATTACAGCCTCAAGTCTTTTCGAATATGATCCCACAAGTTTAGCACACCTATCTTTAGGCAGTTTTGCCCATTCTTCTTTGCAATAAGTCTCAAGCTCCATCAGGTTGGATGGGAGACGTCTGTGCACAGCCATTTTCAGATCTCTCCAGAGATGTTCGATCGGATTCAAGTCTGGACTCTGGCTGGGCCACTCCAGGACATTCACGGAGTGGTTCTGAAGCCAATCTTTTGAGATCTTGGCTGTGTGCTAATGCCTACTGTCTATATGGTCAAGGTACATGACCAGTCTACTGAGGTCAAGAGCGCTCTGGAGCAGGTTTTCATCCAGGATATCTCTATATATTGCTGCATTCATTTTCCTTCTATCCTGACTAGTCTGCCAGTTCCTGCTGCTGAAAAACATCCCCACAGCATGATGCTGCCACCACCATGCTTCACTGTAGGGATGGTATTGGCCTGGTGATGAGCAGTGCCTGGTTTCCTCCAAACATGGCGCCTGGCATTCACACCAAAGAGTTCAATCTTTGTCTCATCAGACCAGAGAATTTTGTTTCTCATGGTCTGAGAGTCATTCAGGTGCTTTTTGGCAAATTCCAGACGGGCTGCCATGTTTCTTTTACTAAGGAGTGGCTTTCGTCTGGCCACTCTACCATACAGGCCTGATTGATGGATTGCTGCAGAGATGGTTGTCCTTCTGGAAGGCTCTCCTCTCTCCACAGAGGAACGCTGGAGCTCTGACAGAGTGACCATCGGGGCCTTGGTCACCTCCCTGACTAAGGCCCTTCTTCCCCGATCGCTCAGTTTAGAAGGCCGGCCAGCTCTAGGAAGAGTCCTGGTGGTTCCAAACGTCTTCCATTTACGAATAATGGAGGCCACTGTGCTCATTGGGACCTTCAAAGCAGCAGAAATTTTTCTGTATCCTTCCCCAGATTTGTGCCTCAAGACAATCCTGTCTCACAGGTCTACAGACAGTTCTTTTGACTTCATGCTTGGTGTTTGTGCTCTGACATGCACAGTCAACTGTGGGACCTTATATAGACAGTTATTATATTTCCAAATCATGTCCAATCAACTGAATTTACTGCAGGTGGACTCCAATTAAGCTGTAGAAAGATCTCAACGATGATCAGTGGAAAAAAGATGCACCTGAGCTCAATTTTGAGCTTCATGGCAAAGGCTGTGAATACTTATGTAAATGTGATTTCTTAGTTTTCTATTTTTAATAAATTCAAAAAGTCAAAAAAAAAACTTTTTCACATTGTCATAATGGAGTATTTTGTGTAGAATTTTGAGGTAAGAGATTAAATTAATACAATTTGGAATGAGGCTGTAACATGACAAAATGTAGAAAAAGTGAAGCGCTTTGAATACTTTCCGGATGCACTGTATTCTCACGAGGGTCGCGGGGGTGCTGGAGCCTATCCCAGCTGTCTTAGGGCGAGAGGCGGGGTACACCCTGCACTGGTGGCCAGCCAATCACAGGGCACATATAGACAAACAACCATTCACACTCACATTCACACCTATGGACAATTTGGAGTGGCCAATTAACCTAGCATGTTTTTGGAATGTGGGAGGAAACTGGAGTACCCGGAGAAAACCCACGCATGCACGGGGGGAAGACATGGCCCAAGGGTACTCCGGTTTCCTCAGGATAACTCGGGACTTCTCCTCAGGACTCAGAACATGCAAACTCCACACAGAGGTGGCCGAGGGTGGGATTGAACTCGGGTCTCCTAGCTGTGAGGTCTGCACACTAACCACTTGTCCGCTGTGCAGCCCGCCAGCTAACCAGTTAGCCTGAAACTTTTCTAAACTTAAGAAGTCAAAAAGTTACCACTTCCACACGGAATGGGAGGATAACTTTTTGACACTGTAGTGTAAGGTAACATAATGTAACCTTAACATTCCTTTTTATTCTTGGAAAATTCAGACTTTTTCTTGTTAGATTCCAACGTTAGCCTTAAATTCCCTGCTCTGCAGAGATCTGTGCCGTGTCCCGCATCTCCAAGAAGGAGATAGGCAGGTGCTTCAAGCTGATCCTCAAGGCTCTGGAGACCAGCGTGGACCTCATCACCACCGGCGACTTCATGTCCCGCTTCTGCTCCAACCTGGGCTTGCCAAAGCAAGTCCAGATGGCCGCCACCTACATCGCCATGAAGGCCGTAGAGCTGGACCTGGTGCCCGGCCGGAGCCCCATCTCCGTGGCCGCTGCAGCCATCTACATGGCCTCGCAGGCCTCCGCAGAGAAGAAAACACAGAAAGGTGAGCGACAACCGGACCAAGTCTCTCTGTTCTATGGGCAGCCATGACTCCTTGTGCGCCTCCACAGAAATCGGTGACATCGCCGGCGTGGCTGACGTCACGATCCGACAGTCATATCGACTCATCTACCCTCGTGCCGCGGAGCTCTTCCCTCCAGACTTCAAATTTGACACGCCTGTCGACAAACTGCCCCAACTGTGAAAAGGCCTCTTCAACAGCGGCGTAGTTTTCTGCTGTACTTCTCACTTTGTCTTTTTGTTGGCTTTGGAAGGTTTTTGTTCCCTAAAGATTCAAGCCTTGGCCGAGGCGCCCTCACAGGAGAAGGTGGACACACATTCCAGTGATCATGACAGGACTGGCGCCCTAGTGGTGCAAATATACAGCACACGTTCACGTGGGGAAACTTAACTTGCTTGCAATTTTAGGCTGCTTTCATACATAAAACTTCTTTTGTAGAAAAATGATCTGTTCTATTTTGTTAGCTTGTTTGAACCGTGGAAGTAATTTAAAAATTAAAGTTTTTCATTGGAAGAATGAAAACGCTTGCTTTTCTTTTTCGTTGGCAGCGCCTCGTGTGTCACCAACCACAGTGGAGTGGGCGTGCCTGGAGGCAGGCCGTGGGTGGAATACATTAAAACAGACAATTTTAGCGAGAAGCACAAAAGCCAAAGAAATGCAGCTCAATAGATGCATATTCTGGAAGAAGTAGAAAGCTTTGTGTGCCGGTTATTGTATGTAGCTGCTCTATAGGAGTCCATAACTCAATACAAAGGGCCGAACAATGAGCATAATAGGTCCCCTTTAAGGTGTCAGGGAGTGAGGTTTACCTGCGTACTTTTGCACAGCCTCACCAGTTGGCATCTGGTACATACTTAAGTGTACTGATAGAAGTATTAGTACACTACAGCCTTTTCCACTGGTAATCTCAAGGCAAACTAATAACCAATAGCATAGGAAGTCAGTGGTACAATCGTTCCACTATTTTGTGTTTAATTGGTGCATTTATGATAGGCAACAAACAAATAACTGCAAAAATAACTTTTTTTGATACCAGGTTGAAGAGCTTCAGTCGTGACTTGGAATATTGATGTAGCATCTAGAAAGTGTCTCTTCTTGGTATCATGTACAAGCGATGCGTAAAAAAAACAACTTTGTACAATCTAATTCCATTAAGAAATGTAGATAATTATCTAAATCATAAAATTAGTGCTTTCGGCTTCATTGTGTACATACATTATGTATGTTTTTGTATCCCAAACACAGTGCAGCTGCATTAATGCTAATGCATTATGTATATATGTAAATATAATAGACCCTGCCCACTCCGTCCTGATTCATTTATCTGTTTCCATACATGAAGCACACAAATTGACAGAAATGTTTCCATGGTAGTCAGGGAGGCATTTAAAGAGGATTTTTGTCCAACACACTTGGCTTTATCACATTTGACTTCATTCACGAAGAGCCCGTCATTTGGTCGTGTAGCGTTTAGGAGTTACGTTCACCGAGGTAACAAGAACAAGGTCGTCACAAAGCTTCAAAAGAACGCAGCCCAACTCATCCGAGGCAAGGGTGTCCAAACGTACTCCAGCGAGGCCCACATGGGGCCATTGAGATGTTAGATATATATCAGCTTTGTGATATAGACAAATTATTAGGATCAAATTCAGTCTTTTTCCCTCCATTTTTGCAGCTTTTTTATTTTCTGAATATTTTTTTACAGCTTTATTCCTATATTATATTTCCCAGCTTTATTTTGTTTTTCATGCCCCCCCCCCCCCGAAAAAAAATTCTAAGATTTCAAATTTATTTTTTCCTTTTCTATTTTTCCATATTCATACATTCTTCTGGTCACATTAGCCCCCCCCCCCCCCAATTTCCATCTCATGATATGACTTTGTCTATGTTTTGCTACTAAAATAATTTTACAGCGTTACTCATGAAATTACGACTTTTTCCTGGAAATATTTACACTTAATTCTTAACTCACTTAACTCAATTAAATTTTAAGAAGGTGCACGTCGGACACCCGGGCCTAAGGGCTTTTTCATGATCAAATATTTTAATTCTGGAGTTTTTTTTCTACAGCATGTGTCATAACACTGGATGGAAAGCTGCTTTGAACTGTAGGCGAAGACACACACAAAAATGCAAAGTGGACCAAACAACAAAAAAAGTAGCCGTAGTAGTCAAGATGCGTGTGGTCATTGGCTTTTTTAGCGCTGTGAAATTGACTGGGAGGAAATGAGACATTTACAGTGAGATAAAAAGTGGGTGAGCTATGGCGGAGGCTTTACAGGAAGAAAAAACACTGCAATAAAATATAGGACTGAATAAACTGTACATAGAAAAAAAACCAAGAGACAGTGACGTTTAACATGAATGGGGTGTTGCCATCTTCCAGAGTTCATATGAAAAACATTCTTAGTGGTCAGACAGCGTGCAGGAGGCCCCAGCACCCCCCCCCCCCCCTCCTTCAGTTTCTCCAACAAGAGTTTCATTGGTTTTCTTGTTTAAAAAAAAAATTCTTCATTTTATTTTATTTTTTTAAGTGGGAGGCGCCTGGCGACAAAAGATGATCCGCCTCCTCTTTCAACATTGTGGAGAGATTTTGGAGAGTACGTCAGTTTCACTGTGTGTGCTAAGCTAACACCAGTCAGCGATGTAATCGAAGTCCGTGAACATGCTCTGTTCCTCGGAGTTCAGCACTCGGGGCTCCCTGGGTGGCGTCAAGATGGGCGCCTCCGAGGTAAATTCGTCATCAAAGTTGCTGACGTCGTTGGCGCCCTGGATGGTGGGCACAAATGGTGGCTTGACTTTCTTGGCCAGGAGTCCGTTCCAGTCCACGTTCTGCAGATAGAGGAACGGTCAGTGCTTGCGGCTTCTCCACCGCAATTAGTTAAGTGTCGCTCACCCTAAAGAATAGATGTTTCTTAACTTCCTCTGCATCTCGTTCTCCTGCTCCCAGCCGACGCTCGGGGCTTCTTCTTAAAAGCTGGGCACGGAGAGAAGCGGCAAGAAGTAGTCAGTGATGACGCATTTGTTTCCTGCTCAAAATCTGTCCACTTCTGCTTTCCAAAAATGTGTCAATTGGTGGCTGAAAGGCAATATTGGCGTTCCAGGCATCAAACAAAAAGATGACACAGAAAGGTATGTGATGATAACCATAGAGAAGCACAATGGAACTTGGTGCCTCCCTACAATTTATATAATAAAAACTAGGGCTGGGCGAGTAGATCTGTTCACCATCTAAATGACCTGGAGCCATTTACATATGTACCCAGAATGGGCGGAGCATAGACCAAAAGTGGGCGTGGTATAACCAGAAACAGCCAGGGCTTAAAGTGGTACCGTATTTTAAGTCTGAAATCAACATGGATTGATGAGAAGTTGCTGTATTTCTTGCTGCATTCATTCAGCTACGTGTATTGCGTATGAGTGGAAGGGATCAGGCCACACTTTGGACGTCCCTGGTTAACATATTTCACGGGGCGGGGCGGGGCCATTAACAAGCGAGTGTGTCCATGGTGTGTTTTTGTAGCACTATTACTAAATGAACCCCGCCACAAGCAAAAAACTGGATGCAGGCTACCACAGTGGTGCGCACACACGCCGGTTGGATGAGCTGCCTCTCATGAGCGGCTCGTGACAGGGCGGGGCAGTCGCTGTGTGTGACCAGGCTTTTGAAAAATGTGTTAAAAGGTGATATATGACTTGCAACAGCGCCAACTAGTGCATCCATGAAGCGAGTGCATGTCATTTCAATTGCTGGGCTAAACAACATACCCTCCTCATGATGGAGATGGCTTCCGTGGAGAGGAATCTCGGGTAGCGGACTTCATCATTAACGATGCTGTCAAAGACCTCCTCCTCATCGTCACCAGGGAAGGGGGACTGACAGAGTACAGAGATGAGGTCACGGTGGCAAGAGGAAGTCCCGTGACGCAATCTACATTCCACATAAAACATGTGCTCACCTCCCCCACCAGCATCTCAAAGATGAGGACGCCCAGCCCCCACCAGTCCACAGCACGGGTATACGACGTTTCAGTCAAAACCTCGGGCGCCAAAAACTCTGGTGTCCCGCAGAAAGTGCTGGTTCTGTCCCTGAAGCCCATTCCTAAAGGCGACACCCAGGAAAGTTGCACAATGGGACACGAAGGGGCGGAGCAAGTAAACATGCTGAGTCATGAAAGAGTGCAGGGCAGTGTGGCTGCATGCCATTCATCTTAATTCATCCACTCTTATGTACTCTTATGTACATATCTTATCTACATGCAAGTGTCCATCAGTAAAATGTCTCTTTTCACCTTCTTTACAAAGACCAAAGTCGGCAATCTTTACATAGCCCTCAGTGTCCAGGAGCAGGTTGTCCAACTTCAAGTCTCTGCAAAAACACAAGGAACATTTTTTTTTTAATATTTGCCAACACAAAGTTTATGAAGTACAAGTCCTCTGAAGGGCTCACCTATACACGATCTTGTGGTCGTGTAAGAATTGTAATCCCAACACGACACAAGCAGCGTAAAATCTGAGGTGTGGAAAAATAATAAGAAAATAAGCAGTGCAGAAAAAGTAAGAGACTTTTTTTTCTTGAAATACTCACACGGCCCGAGGTTCGGAGAACACGTCGGCATGGATGTGCATCATCAAGTCGCCTCCCGCCGCGTACTCCATGACGAAACACACATGCTCCTGTGTCTGGAAGCACGCAAAGAGGTTGACCAGAAATGGGTGGCGCACGCTGTTGACGGTTTCAAAGATCCTTTTCTCGCACATCAGGCTGGAAACGGGACACGAGGAAAGCTGGTCACATGACACGTCGGTGTTTGGTTAGACGGGAACTTCATGATAAGCCGTTACCTGTCCACCTCATCACGCGCCACAATGTCCCCTTTCTTCAGGGCTTTGATGGCAAACATCTCTCCCGTACTTTTATACTCGGCTAACAGCACCTGCAAGACACAGAATTAGCTTCAGGACAAACCATCTTTGGTTCTTGGGCAAGATTGCAAGGAACTGACCTTTCCAAAATGGCCTCGTCCGAGGACCGCAACACATTTAAAGTCTTTCAGACTAAATTGAAACTGCTCTTCTTCCCTGAAAATAAAACATCACACTTTATATCCTCTCAATTTCAGTTCCAACCACTTGAGGGTGCCATTTCTACGCCACTGTGATCTTTCAAAATTCCTAGACTATTAATAGAAGCTTTAAAGATGTTTTTATGTGGCTCTCAACTAATGCCCCAATGGGGGGCAGGTCTACCTTATCTCAGCATCTTTCTGGAAGGCTCTGAGCTCTAGGTCTGGATGTTGCAGATCTGTCTCAACCACCAAGTCCAGATCAGGTTTCACTGCAACGCTGTTCCTCTTGTTCAGGAAGTCAAACGAGGCGAGCGCGTCCTGGAGCGTCGGAATGCAAGACAGAGAATAAGGTGTTAATGTTACATTTATTGAAATCAACTGACAACTGGACTTACTGTATGTACAGGGGCAAAATATCAAATAGCATCATTTTCAAAGTTCATGTAACCAAAATGGCTCCTACAGTGGAACCTTCAATGTTAAATGGACAAATTTCAGTTCATATTGATTTAGTCCGTCAAGGGCAGGGGTGGGCAAATATTTTGACTTATGGGGCGCATTGAGTTAACAAAATCGTCCAGGGAGCCAGAACATATTTTTAACACACACACAATTTTAAGCTTATGATTTTGCTTGAATTATTTTATTAATCTAATTTCATCTGGGGCTGCATGGTAGCGAGTGGTTAGCACACAGACCTCACCAGCCATCTCTGTGTGGAGTTTGCATGTTCTCCCCGTGCATGCGTGGGTTTTTTCCGGGTATTCCGGTTTCCTCCCACATTCCAAAAACATGCTAGGTCAAATTGTCCATAGGTATGAATGTGAGTGTGAATGGTTGTTTGTCTATATGTGCCCTGTGATTGGCTGGCCACCAGTCCAGGGTGTACCCTGCCTCTCGCCCCAAGACAGCTGGGATAGGCTCCAGCACCCCTGGAACCCTCGTGAGGATAAGCAGTAGAAAATGAATGAATGATTTTATCTGTAAAAGTGTTATGCTATCAGCTGTATGTTCTCATGTCCCTTTTTCAGGAGCACTTTGAACATCAGACCATATCAAACTAGGTCATTTAATTTTACAGTTTTGTCTTCTTTTTTTTTTTAAGTAAATAAGACATGCGACTTGAAAGTCATGTTGCCAGTTTGTATGTTAAAAGTTGAAATACTTAGAAAGCAACTGGCGGGCTGGATTCAAACGCTTGGTGGGCTGCATTTGGCCCGCGGGCCTTAGTTTGCCCACCCCTGATCTAGGGCCTAACTAATTACAGTAATCCCCGACTACATTGTACTTGGAATTTTGTGGCTTAACTCTATCATGTTTTCCAAAACATATTCCTAAATAATATGTCTGTTCCCTGGTTGGGGCATATTAGTAGTCCAAAAAATGCATCATTATCCAAATGTTACATATTTGGCCCAAAAATACATAAGTGTTGTTTTAGCCTTGAGTTTCTAAACCAATGAATGAACCTCTGTGTTCCCATTCTATTGACTAGCCCCCCCCAGGTATTAACAATATGCAAGATTCAATACCTGCACTTCCTCCTTGTCAGGCAGCTTGTTGTGTTGCTCTGGGGGTTCCCGGATGCTGTCGGGTGCTGGGTAGAACTTTGGTCCTGTGGTGGCCTCTCTGTCAAAGTCCAGTTTTGTCACCAGTGGGTCACTGTGGACACAAAATGATTGGCGTTCAGACAGTAGTCAACCTGCAGGTTTGGAGGGTTTAACATGGGGCGGCGGGGGTGCCTTTGCTTGCCTGCTGGGTGTGGGTGAACCCGGGATGCTGCTGGACCCGGTCTCAGTTGTCTGTGGACTAAAGGAATTGGAGCTGACGGTTGGAATGGCTCTTCTCACCAGACGACCCCAGGTGGCGATGTTGATGTTCATCTGAGGGGCTCGCAGGAAAGTCTTACCTGGTGACCCGGAACGGGTAGAAAAACACCCAAGAAAGGAAGACGGACACAATCAAAGAGAAAGTGAATAGATGAGGGTTGCTGGAATGGTGAAACCAAGTCGGCTCACCTTGCTGCTTTGAGAAAATCTTCTTTTGTCTTTGCAGCTTTGGTCGTCTCTCAATCACAGGATTGAAAAATGTTACCTATACAATGAATGGTGGCAATAGGTTAGCCATGCATTTTGGGATTGTTTGCTAGTGAACACGCGTGTGCGTGCACAGACCTCGGCAAACAGCATCCCCTGTGGCTCCAAGTACAAGCACATGCCATGTCGCTGGTTGTCCAGGAAGTCCTCCAGGCGCAGGAACTTGACCGCACAGAGTGACCGCCAATCACGCCAGTACACTGATATTTCAAGCTCACGGGACTAGAAAAGGGCGGCAAGGGATGAAAAACCCTGTTGGACATTCAAGCCAATGGTGCGTGCGTTTGCATTACCCGATCCAGCTCCAATGTAAACTTCTGGTCCCAGGCCTGGTTACTGACCGGCTTCCAGCTGGTTTGACCTACGACTGTGTTGTCCAACTTCAAAACTGCACTGATCTCGTCTGAGGAAACACAGATTCCAATTTTCAAACCCCAACCATTGATTCACGTGATAAACTAATTACTTTTAGCAGTATTTATCATTGTGTCCTTTTTACAATGGACTTACTGGAGAGCTCCTCGCTTTTTGTCATGTTTCGTGCGCTCACGCTGCGGCTTCGGTTCGCTCTGCTAATGAACGATGAGCGTGTTTCACTCGGGCTCCAGCCAGGCAGCGGGACAGATGCCGCTTTGGAGCGTCCGGGAACATTTTCCAGAAGGTCTTGACAGCCCATGAGCCTGACGTCTAGCGTGCCTGGTAGTGGGGTGGGGAACCATCACACAAAGGTCTTAATTATGGAGTAAAATGCTTTAAAACAGTGCGGTACACTAGGATGGAGATAGTGTGTTTGAGTACTTCTACTGGTGTTTGCTTTGCTCTTAAAAGCATGAATAATTCTTCAATGGCTATCAAGGATGGACATGAATAAACTAAAGTAAGTCAAGTTTGGCCTGGAAGTATTTACAACTAGAATAAATCATGAAGATCATTGTACCTGTTATATGCAATACTGTACTGTGTACAGCAGCAGCACAGACTGGTAGAAAGCGAATGGCATCAAATTGGGACATAATTCTGGCACCCTATTGTGTTTTCAGCCAGTTCCCTACCTGTTTTTACATATTATGCTTATTTCTCCATAAAATAATTCATTGGTTGAAGTAAAGATTAAGCTTTCAGTGTCAGTGTACGGCGTCTATATAATTAACATTTTTATATAATATTTATTATAAGATTAATGAATTAATTAGGTAATTCTTCAAATGCCCTTGGCTCCTCAACAATATATTTCATATGACTGTCGTCCGGTACCTGTAAGTGCCGCGGGTTTGGTCACGGTGCTGTACTGGTTCTGCGTGGAGATGATGCTGGATCGTGGGCTGAGAACTGGCGCGGACAGAAGTGACAGCTCTTCCACAATGCTGTTGCTGCGGGCGTGGTTCTTAGGCAGCTCGCTGAGGCGCTGCTCCAAGGAATAGCGCAGGAGGTCCAGCTTTTGGCTGGACTCGTTAAACCGAGCCTGGGCCTGAATTAGACAAAGAGGGAGGGAATGCAGTTTTGTTAAAAGCAGCCAGAGATGATATGGTTTATGTTAACAAATGAACAGAGCAAAGACTGCTTTAGTAGAGATCCATGAGCAGTAAATATGATGCTATACCTCTAAATGCGCTCTCTTTTCTGTGACTTTCCCTGTGCCCAGGAGTTTCATGACGTTCTTGGCTCCCTCTGCTACAGCAGACTCTATTCTGGCATGGTGACACAGCTCTTCTACCCGCAAGTCCAATGGGCTGATGATGGCCTTGTCTGGAGGACAATGAAACACAGTAATCCCTCATTTATCGCCAGAAATCGGCTGCAGAATTGACAGTGATAAGTGAATTTACGCTCAGGAGGATTCAATATGACTAAACTAAATATTTTCCAGATAAGAGCATAGAAAATATGATTATGACTTTCTAAATATGATTATTAGAGCCAAACATGAAATAACACGCCTCCAGTCACCTTGACATAGTCATGATCAGAGAGGTAAGACTCATGTGTGCTTCAATAAATGCCTTCCGTTTATTTGAGGACTGGACAGGAAGTGACGTTTTGGATTCAGAGGTGAGTTTGAGCATTATGATGATGATGATGATGATGATGATGTTGACCGTATCAGCCGTCCCTCACTCCATCGCAGTTCGAACATCGCTCACTCACACTGTGGCATTTTTCAAAAATTAATGAATAAATCTCACCAATCACATCGTTGTTCTCGAAGCTCAGCTCATTGGCCTGGCTTGCCTTGAGTATCTGCATCCTGATGAACTCAATCTTCATCTTGCTGTCCTGGAGCAACTGCTGTGCTGTGGCCAGTAACTTGCGATCCTATGAGTGGGATCCATCCGGTTAAGAAAGCCAAAAGAGCACTAAATGACACAATACTTTTTAGGGGCTCATAAGATTGTACCAACAGCTCCACAAAGACCTCAGTTGTACCTCATCTGGACCCAATGAACCAATCTTTATTGTTTCTTGCCAAACAAAAAGGTGTTGTATTATCGTATAGTCAGCAGACTTCTTTTACATGCACACACACGCCAGCATTCCTCTGAACTTAACAGTCCAAGTTGTTGGTGGCAGTGCGTGCAGGAAAAGGTCTCTTTCCACCAGGAACTTCCTCTCTGACATCATGACAGCAGTATTTCCAAACGGACGGTGCCTCTGTCTGACAGGCTGATTACAAAACATTGTGACCTCACAGTGACTGTCGGGACACTTGGGTTTGTGCCACTGACTTTCACATCCACATCCTTCATCATTACAATTCTATGACAATCTCTGCAAGCTCTCCCAATATGTCAATACTAGCACAACTTTGGATGCATTTTGCTTCACCCAGAGGTCACGCCACCTTTTTCTTCTATTGTTTGCTGAACCGACACTCGTACACCTCTCTAATAACTGGCTTAGTCGGGACCAGGTGGCATGACCCGTCCCTTGTGACTGAACCACGCAGACACCAGCCAAATTATAGCTAGTCATACTTTGAGGCTGAGAGGAGCAACAGTGCCTGTAAAAGCTTTGTGAACAAACAGCAGTGCAGATGACACACCGTGTATCAGCATATTCTCACGTTTCGTCCTGCCGCAGCAAAGCTACAATGATAACATTGTGCCATCTGTGGAGTGGAAGTGGTGGTTTGGTTTTTAATCTGGGAAACTCCAGGTCTCATGGTATCACATTATTGCAGAGTCCACGTTTACTAGAAGAAATGAAATCACCAGTGCGGTATATTTTCTTTTGGTCTGTTCAACAGGCTTATGGCTTGGAGCCCTAAAATTACAAATAAATTCAGTGGCAATACAAGATTTTCATTCATTCATTGCCCCCTGTGTTTTATACATTGGAGCCTTATTTGGATATGAAAAACTAAAACAGCATAGGTTCTGCTGAAATCTTGGATTTGTTCGTTAAATATAAGAATTGGAACATGCACTGTAACATCTTCTAAATGCCACGTACAATTAGCTTATAGACGAATATGTTTTGACTAATACTAGCCTGTAAAACCGTGATGGAGTCTACCCCAGGTTACAAGAAACAAGGAAGCCAAACCCTACCTTTGATGGTCCATTGGAGTACATCTGAATCATGTTCTCTGCACCCTGTTTGACCTTGAGCTCAATGTCGTTCTGCCTTTTCAGGGCTGCTAGGCGGCTACTGCTTGTGCATATTCGGGTCTCACTGTTCGGGGTATCTGGGGTCAGAGGGCATTCTGCGGAGCAACACAGAGGAGGTGGAGTTAGTACTTTACCAAACTTTGGAAACAACCCTTGGTACAGGATATGCCGATCGCTGGAGTTTGTCACAAATAGACAAGGAACTGAACTCTGCATGTACACGCTATTTTTAGCCAGCAGCCTTGTAGCGGTTAGCTAAACAATCTTGCAGCACTGCACAATCACTCATTACTTTGCTTACAAAAACCTGTCAAGTAGCACCTTTAGAAAGGTCTGTGGAGTAAAATGTGTTCATGCTGGACTTCAAATCCAAAATTGCTGCAATAACATTAAGATTTGGAATGATGTTTCATAATGTCATAACCATATGTCAGAGGAACAAAAGTTTCTCATCATGCCAAAGGTTGTCCTATATAAATAATAAATAAATAAAATATATAAATAACTAATAATAATAAATAAAATAAATATACTGTACAGTTTCTCAAATACCATCATCGTTTTTAAACAAGAACATATCCAAAGGATGAGCGCATGTTTTCCTGTGTAGACTTGCAGGGGGCAGGGAAACCCTTCACCAGATTGATTTGATGACTCCCATCACACACACACACACACACACACACACACACACACACACACACACAAACAAATGCATGTACACACAGTTGGCAGGAAAACCTGTCTGACTTCTCCAGACATGATTTGCAAGTTCAGTTTCAGTGTCGGTGGTGTCATAGTGGGACTCCTCATAAAAAAGGTCTGCCAGGCTTTCTCAGTAAGATTATAAAAACATTTGGTGGGACATGAAACATTTAAGGATATCATCAATCAATAGTCAACCTAAAAATATTTTTTTTTTTCATGAATTTTTTAAATTCCAGACATGGATTATAATAAGCAGCCACCTGTAGAAGTGTTGAAAAAGTCATGTACAGTAGTTCCAGCTAGGGAGTTTCTCTCTTTGAGAACGGGGGAATGGAGGCAGGGGGGTTGGTTTTGGCCAAGGTTGCATGGAGTTGAGAACTCCCTCCTACTTCTAAAAGCGGTCCAGCCCACGCTGGGCTGGAGGACAAGACACTGAGCTGCTGAATAGCTGCCGCGATGATGTCATTGCTGGACAGCTGACAAGGGCAATCCTCCCCTCGGTTTTTGATGGGAACGCAAAGAGAAAGTGGGCAGGAATATTCTCTCAACAATGACATCACTGGGAAAAAACAAGTGAACTTGGGTGGTTCCCATAATCTGTCCAGGATCAATATAAACAGTGCGGAGAACATTATATGTACGTAGGTAAATGTTCAACTTTACACCAACATTGCATTGATATCTTTGTTAATCAAACATTTCTAATTTCTTTTTTTTTATTGCATGTTTGCCACACTAAAATGTTTCAGATTAGTGACAATACAACTGATCACAAAATCCACTTATTATTGAGGGAGAGAAAAATCCAAAGCTACATGGCCCTGTGTGAAAAAGTTATTGCCCCCTAAAGCTAATAACTGGTTGGGCCACCCTTAGCAGCAACAACTGCAATCAAGCATTTGTGATATCTTACATCTCTTCCAGCGCTGTGGAGGAATTTTGGCCCATTCATCTTTGCAGAATTGTTGTCATTCAGCCACATTGTAGGCTTTTCCAGGATGAAGCGCCTTTTTAAGGTCATGCCTCAGCATCTCAATAGACTTTGACAAGGCCACTTGTCTTCATTTGTTTTTTCCTCAACCATTCAAGAACAGATAGGCGGACATTATCCTTCAGGATTTTTTGGTAGGCAGTAGAATTCATGGTTCCATCACAGCAAGTATTCCAGGTCCTGAAGCAGCAAAACAGCCTCAGACCATCACACTACCACCACCATATTTTACTGTTGGTGTGATGTTCATTTTTTGAAATGCGGCGTTACTTTGACGGCAGATGTAATGGGATTGCAATCTGTGTCTTCAGACCACAGAGTATTATCCCAAAGGTCGTTCAGCAGTGGTTTTCATCTTGGAACTCTGCCTTGCAGGCCATTTGTGTCTTTAATTGGTGGAGTCATGAACACTGACCTTAACTGGGAAGTGAGGCCTGCAGTTCTTGTGGGGTCTTTTGTGACCTCTTGGATGATGGATTTTGCTTGGCCGAACACTCCTGGGAAGGTTCTCCACTGTTCCACGTTTTCACCATTTGTGGATAATGGCTCTCACTGTGGTCCCAAATCTTTAGAAATCTCCTTATGACCTTTTGCAGACTGATAGCTCTCAGTTAAGTTTTAACAGGAGGGTTACCCACACTGCGCGATGTAGGTTAGGATTTTTCTTCTCCCTTAATAATAAAAGGTTTCACTTAAAAACTACATTTTGTGTTCAGTTGTGTTGTCAACTGAATATTTAAATTAGTTTGATGATCTGAAACATTTGACAGGTTTGACAAACGTGAAAAAAATAGAATTTACCCCCAGTTCATGAGAATATGGGAAAAATAGGAAAATAATTTGTGTATCATTATAAAAAAATATATCATTATGCATGGGAACTTAAAATGTATTTAAATAAATGTTAAATATCACAATACTTCCAAAAATACTGGGGCATAACGTTGAGGACACTTCTCCCCGCATCTATTTTATAGCTATTAAATGACCAGATTAAAAAAACGTAGCTTGTGTGGCTTCCTGTGAGTGAATGAGTGACCTAGTGAGTCGATTTATGACTTAAACTGAGCCGTGGAGATAAGCAGACACAACCCACCCCAAGCCTGTCCAACAACAAAACCCATTCTGGCAGCTTGTACAGACACAGCAACTCTTTCTGACTAATTTGGGGAAACAAGCCCTGTTCAAGTCGACCATGTGTCAAGAAATTGTCCCATGTCCCATGTCCCATGACTCCATTCCCTGCTCTCCGTCATCTCACCATGCTCAGCGACATTCCGGTGCCGCTGCGTCACATAGAAAGAAGGACCTCGTTCATCAGACACAGGGTCACAGAAACAGGATAAATTTGCTCCCATTCAAGATAACCAACTGAACCGGCGGATTGTCACCGGCACCAGGCAGACAAACATCGGGCCTCAACTTCCGTTCATGTGACCCTCGCCTCCAGCAACTGCCTCATCAGGCCATCGGTTCAAAGCGTTGAACAAACGCCACTGCTTGACTCCTTCCAAGTTTCATTGTTGTTGACAAAAGGCACAGGAGCTAGCTTTCAACAGTCTCAGAGGGGAACAATCGACAGCTCGTTGTAACAGTCGGTGGAATGTGGAATGCAACAATGTCAGTCTCTCCAGAGTGAGTCACCTCCAAAGACTGACTGTGCTCTGACTGTGTTTGTGTTTGTTTGTGTGTGGTCTGATCTTATTACTGATGTTGTTGTGGCACAACACCCAAATGACTGACAATGTGATACTTGGGTTTTACAGCAACCAGTAATGGCTACAGCTTTGTTGCTGGTGAAATAAGAGATAGACTGTTGCGGTACTGGATGAATACTGTAGCAGCCACAAGAGTGGCCAGGGGCCAACCCTCAAACCACAACATTAGATTGCACGTTCAATTAGAAACATTTTATAACACAGAAACTCACCAAATAAATATAGCAACAATGTGTGCTTAAAATAACAGTTTCCTCTTGGGCAACTTTACTGTACAGTCTGTTCTTTTATACATAGTAAATGCTCGAAACAGACACGTGGACAGGCATCAGAGAAGGGTTTCATAATAATGAAAGAGCGCCCATGGCAGTTTGGGTTCAAACCCTTGCTCAGTGGCACTGTAGAGCAAAGTAAAACAACCTTCCAACAACACGGCATTTCCATATTTTGGTTTTTATTGGCCGAACCCGAGTCCTTGAGAGGTACTACTGCTGACATACGACATTAAGAGACCTCCAATCACAATTTGCATTCCCACATCGAACCCCTTATTATATTTGCGTAAAAGCGCCATACTCACCAATATACAATTTATACACATACATAAAATTGTTGGCTGCTAGTTACCTTGTAATTCTTCAGGGTCTTTAACCACAATGTGGGCATTGAGCTCCTGCAGCTCCTGGTGAAGCTCCTCAACCTTCTTGTTGGATTTTTTTAGCATATTGTCGACATAAGCCAGGCTTTTCTTGTCTGTGGTGACCTGAGGACAAGAAAAGAAATTGCCAAAGTGTGGACTGGGATAGAAGACTCGCAGCCATGAGTTGTGACATTAGTCTCACAGAAAGACACTCTTGGGTGTGCAACAAATGTTGACACGGTTGACTGGTGACAGTGACTGTACCTTGCGCAGGTTCTCTGCACCTTCCTTGATCTTCAGCTCCTTGCGGATCTCCCGGCGAATCTGTTCCTTGATCTCTTCCAGCTTCTGCTGGACCATGGTGTCCGACAGGTCCAGGTTGTTGCCTAGGCCAAGCCGCTCCGACACGAGCTGGCCCCGGGAATCCCCCTGGAAGAGGAGATGAACGGAATATTGACGCAGAAGAAGGTAAAAGGAAAAGCACTATAACTCTATACAATACAGCTTTGACAAAATATGACACATACTTCATCTGAGGACCAAAACACACAGTGTGAAACGTTGAAACTTGGCTGCTACACCAAAGCAACAAACGCTGGACTTTCAGAGGAAAGACAAATATCTAAAATTGAGCAAAAAAGGAAAGAGCGGATCACCGAAAAGCTTGGCAAATATATTGATTCAACAACTAGCCCATCTCTTTTGTGGATTGTGAGCTTTATTTTCTCTTCAAATGTATGGATCCACACTACAGTATGTGCTGCCATCACTATACTATATTGCTGACCTGCTGTACAAAAAAGTACAGGAAAACATACATTTATTTGATTTAAAGTTTAAAAGTTTCACCATAGATACATGGAGTTCCGACATTTGCCCCATGTCACTACTGTCAGTCCATTTTACAATACTATCTTTCTAAAATATTACAGTGAAGCTGACCTTTAATTCTCCCTAAGAATTTTATTTCATGGCATTTAAAACAGCTGGGCGCTACAAGTGGCTATATATTCATGGGATAAATCAATCATAACTCATCACTTAACAATGCTGATCTCTTGTTATTATAATACTTGTGGCTTGGCGTCAAAACACTCGCTGTTTGTCCAGGTTGTGCACCTGAAATACATAGTCTCCATTCAGTTTCATTCAGTTTTCAGGATTAGGCACATTTCTGTTCTCTGACAAAGCTGTTGGCATACGGTTGACATACCGGCCAGACAGCTCCACTATAGTATACTAGTTCAGCCAGATCTACGTTTTAACACATGGCCGCTTGCTCTAAACTCACACTTTGTTTATTTCTATTCAAAAGAGAAACCACTTCAATGAGGAGGAGTTGTGGCTGTCAAATATCGCATACACTGTATTAAACTTGAATTTCTTGAATTGTTTTCAAGGAGATATATCTTAGCTTAAAGCTGAGGATCAAATCACTGCAGTTTTCAGTCACTATCAACCTGCATTCTTAAAACCTTCACCTTAACCAAGGAGGGATTAGGAGCCACTTCCTGAATGACTTGAGACATCTTTGTGAAAAGATGGTGAGGTGCCAAGGCAGCAAATAAGGGTTATTTTCACTGTTGATTAATCTTACGCTTACATCCTCTATGGCTACTCTGTGTGTATATGTATAATCGGTGTGTATGAGATGCAAACTTACTTAGAAAACAACATTTGCTGCTATAACATCAACACGTATAAACCAATGATGATATTCATGTATTATAATAAACAACTCAAAAGGCTTGGTGTATACTGTATAACGTTATTTCTGCTCCAGTGCACTTTGACAATATTGTGTGCAAAAACTATACATGTTAATATCACATTAATAGAACATCTCACTGTCGTCTGAAACTTCAGCTGAACAAAGGTTTCAATGGGATCAGAACATACGACTGCCATTAAATCTCAACTGTAAACATCTTGCGGCTTCAATCTTGCATCCAGCGATGCATAAAGACATTCAGCGTAATCATTAATGGCTAAAATCACAAGTTCCTAATCTTACCATAGCATCTTCAGTTTCAGCCAAGTCCATTTCTAGATCTGACGACCAAACCAGCCCACGCACGTTACGCTGACATGCTAAATGGTCCTCACAAGTATCCCACTGAAGTTCAGCCATTTGGAAAGAGCAAAGTGGTCCTCTGTAAAGTTAGGCTGTTATTGCTGCGAGCAAAGGCTCCATTCAAAGCCGCTCTCACTCATTCACTCCAAGAGATTTTTTTCCTGCCATCTCATTTTGCTTTGTCTTCCTCACACGCGCCGGTGACATCAACTGAGGAAGATAAACCGTCTGAGTAGCGACGGCCAAATCCCTATTAGCTTCTCACTCTGTGAGGTCACAGCAGCCCAGAATGGGACCTAATCTCACTCCAGTGGCTAAAATTACCCCAAGTTAAAAACATAACACTGGACTTCTATCACAACCTCCCACACTTGCATGGTATGACAGAGGAACAAACAACTTAAACTGCAGCCAGACTAGAAGAATCCACCCTGCTGATAAGAGCCCTGCTTGTATATCAGTGCAGATGAAGGTGCTTGTTAAAAACACTTGGGACTATGGAGAACATTTGTGATCAGTTTATTATGAACTAATTCCAGTTTTAATACCAGTGTCATCATGAACAGAATAACGGACATACATAAGATGACACACTCACACATTAGCAGTTCCGCAGTTTCTTGACATTATACTCCCTACAGCTTTTAGGGAACTGTTGCTTTTTTGTGATTAAGTGATTAGGTTTATTCTTTATTATTATTACTATTATTATTATTATTATCACAATTGAATGTAAAACATACACCTTATTGCACCAGCATGAAGCTGTTCTTATAGAACCATCGTTTTGAAGTGTTTACTGTATATGCAAAGTAAGAATAAAAACAATTAATAAAAATAAATATTTCCAGTCATTTTCTTTTCTTTCCTTATTTTTTCTTTGGCATTAAACACTTGTCGAAGTGGGAAAATACTTTCATGATAAAGGTCTTTGCGAGAACAACGGCTTGTCGACTATTAAATTAGTTGTCGATTATATGGCCATTAGTCAACTATTTCTAGCAACCCTAGTTCTAACACAGCTAAAAGAGGCAGCTGTGAATGTACCAAATGGGACACAGCTATTCGGGCTATATAGCCTTCTGAAAAAACTTCCACAAAGCGCCAACAACACTCCTTTACAAAATGTGACCTGCATATTAACCAATAATTTATTTAGTCTAAAACACAAGAAGCCCAAAACCTACCACTTCCACACCGAATGAGAGGGTAACTTTTTCACCCCACTCTATCAGGTATATGGACTATATCGACCAGTCGGCCACAAAACAGCAATCATTAATTAATTAATTAATGAAAACTGACAATATAGCGAAGGAGCAAGAATCGAACCGCAATATTGAGAGGGACAAGTGTCGATGTCTCATCGAACGCCAAAACCTAGTGGGCAATGTAGAATACAGTACCACAGTCATGATTAGAATGCTTCTTCTGCCTCGTACTTGTATTTTAGTTCATTTAGCCATAAACCTAGTATCAAATACTTGATACTCCATTTCATTCAGTCTTTATTGTTTTGTGTGTGTTTTTTATTTCATATTTTTTTCTTCACAGAGGCCCTGAGAATACAATGATGCAAGGATGAAAGAGAATATGCCCTATATTTGTACTTTAGTTCACACATTTTTATGCTTGAAAATGTTTAACTTCGGCAAAAATTGTAACATTTGCCTAAATCTCCATATTTTTTGACTAATAATAGGACGTATTCAACCAAGAAATGGTTCATAATTAATAATATTTTTTAAAAACTGTGCGAGTGAATCCGCAAAATGTGGCGAAGGATGACTGTATAGTGCAGGGGTGCTCACACTTTTTCAGCATGTGAGCTACTTTTAAAATGACCGAGTCATCTACACACTACAAAAATGCAAAACATCTATTTATTTTCAAATGTATTGAGGATTATTTGTACGTACAATGTATGTTGATGTACCTTACATAACCAAATGAGCCAATATTGCAAAACACACATAATTAACTATTAACATTTTTTGTAATTACCGGAGTTTACTTTGATGACTTGCACTGAATTGAATCAGCCAGGGATGCATAGTCCGGACAGTAGCTGCTGATAGCCAGGTTAGCCAGGCAAACGCACTTCGAAAAAGTCCACCTCCCATTCCGTATGGAAGTGATATGTTTTTGCCTTTTTACTTGGTCCAGCTACTTCACTCATTTTAGTGACCATAAACTTTAGCGAGGGCTTAAAATCTGACGCAATTCGCCAACTAGCTTAGCACTTTGCATCGTTGTTTACGCATGAGCGGTGACCTAAAGGTCAAAATTCAGTTGTCATCTGACTGGTCAATCAAGTAACGGGGATGGATGATAGGCTGACATTGTAAGTTCTGCTGCACTTAGAGACGTTGTTTGATTTGATTGGTCACCCGAAGGGCAACATTCAGTTGTCATCTGAATGGCTGCCCTGTATATCAATCAAGTGACGGCATTGATGCTATGATGATATTTTTTTAATGTCACGCCGCGATCGACCAGCGATCGACCAGCGATCGACCAGTACCACCTCCGCGATCGACCGGTAGATCGCGATCGACTTGTTGAGCACCCCTGGTATAGTGTATTTTCAGGCTTTTTAAAATATTACATGCACATGCTTCACAGCCAATTTTGCAAAGTGGAGACAATGACGCCACCTTTCCCACCGCAATGACAACCAACCACCACAAATAGATTGTAGTCCTGTGAGAAACCTTATAAATGTGCCTTGTTATTGACTGCTGGACACAATGCTAAAACAGGATACGTGATAGAAAATGGTTGGATGGATGGATGGACAACAGGGCTGATCCCGGATGGAAGAATACCCTTAAACAAAGCTGCTTTCCTGCTTCTGATACTACCTCCAAAGCTGACAAATTTCAGGGTCGACTCCCCTGTCAATGTTTTTCACACTGACGAGCGACACAGGAAAAAGGTGCTAAATTCCTGGCTTTTTGGAAGGCGGTGCAAAAGAGGATATACTAGTTGAGGTGGGCCGGGTTGTGTGGCACGACAATGAAGACATAATGAAAAATTGAAAAAAAAAATTATTGCTTATTGCTTCAGTTGCACATTATCTAGAGTAAACCCTGTAATCACTGACTTTCCTTTTGATGGACATATACACCTAGATGTTTGAGGGCAGGAAAACAAGTTTGGTGGGGTGCAGGATTTCCATGCACTCATACTGCTGACGTGCCATTGAGAAAACATATCTATATAGGTCCACCTTAGAGGAAACAATAGTTTGTATATTTCCAGGTTGGAGAGGGTTCCCAATGATTCATAGGTGAAATGGAGGTCACCACTCCAGGAACTAAGCAAAAAAGGCAGCTCTTAAGCTCATAGTCGTGAGAAACGTATTTACAGTGCACTGTTGCTGTATTTGCCCAGCTTGAATGAGGACAGTGGGAGGACACCCAGAAGGGCCTATTTTACTGCAACTCGATGCATGGAAATCCATGAAAGGTCAATCAGATAAGGTGGAAATAAATCAGCTATTAAAACCTGCCTGCTTTAGTTAAATATCAAACAACAGAAACTACATTAGAGAACAAGAGACACGCAACCACACTAGCATGCTAAACCAAGCTAACACGGCTCGCTTCCATTCACTCTGAGGTTCCGCCAACCTTCGCTGGTGTGTATCACCATTTCAACCAGTTTAGTTCGGAGGGAGGCTGTTTAGTATTTAGAGTGAGAGTGGTCCACCGAGTAAATACATCCCCACATGAACGTTCCTTCGCCTCACGATGACAGCATTTCATTTATCTTATGTATCAGAGTCGGGCGCATCACCCAAATGGGCTTGTTTATGTTTATCATTTATACCAGTATGAGTAATTGTCTTATCATTGAAAGACTCTACACCAGTATACCGCCCCATACAGACGGTTATTCATGCAGAGGTGTCCATGTTTGTGTCGGCGCTCGACTGCCACCCATGATGCACTGCCAAATTAATCCATAAAGTCAAAACCCATGGCTTAATAGAAACACTGGACAACAGCCACCATCTTTAAACTCTTTTTCATGCATCCAACTAAAATCCCAGTAAAGTCCAAACAACAAATGCTTGTGTGAAAGTTCAGACTACAGACAGAATACACAGACCACACACAAGCACAGACACACGCGCACGCTGAAAACAATACCAACCACATGCTGCAGCAGCTGGTAAAAATATATAGCGATAAGTGACCTGCAGCCTGCCATCAAGGGTCTTTACTGAACGATACTATTCTTACAAAAGGTCAACAACTGTTACCTACACATGTCCAACTTGTCGGAGCTTTTAATGCGTACACGCGTGACGCGACTGGGGGAGGGTGCAAAGGCAAATATTAGGTCTCCGTCTCTAAGAGAAGTGAGATAAAGTTGTTCTTTAAAATCTGAAAAGCTAAAACAAGAGCTTCATTCAAACAATGGGACAATGGAAATGTAGAGCCCATTATCCTGCTCCTGCTTCCCTTCTGCATGATGCCTATCTCAGCCGCCTTCCATCCCACAACTGGCTCTCATGTGGCCACAGACACTGGCTCTCATTGGCTTCGAGTCAAACTACAGGTCTTGAACTCTATAATGGTTGTTTGTGTGTATTTGTCAGTGTAATGACAGCATGAATTGATCCACAGTAGCAGCTTGGTGCTCTACTTGAGGCAGCAGCTGCAGCCCCGTCCGGTGGGACTTTGGCTTCGCAACTGGAGCAATGAGCAAAATGCACGATAACCTTTAAAGCTGAACTTCATTTGACCTTCTCTAAGGTTTCAAATGCACATGTTCAACTGTTGTTTCAGTGCTTTTTGCACAAGCTGCTGTTCTCTCACAAGGAGCTGAACAGAAAAATTGACAACAGGTGTGTGATCCATGAATGTACCAATACATTTCCAGGTTCAGAAATGGTATTTAAACAGTACTATTTATAGGCCTGTCACGATAATACATCTTGATATTATCTGCATTTTTAGATCATTTTTTCATTAATTATATTGCATAACATAAGCCGGTGTGTCTGGCTTGCCGCTGTCCCCGCATCACTGTGATTGGTTTTATCCTTTGTTGTAAGCAACATTGACTCTCTGCTGGTATAGAATTACTTCAAATCCAGGACTTTGGGGGCCGCCTGTGCGAAACACGAGTACAGGGGACTTACAACAACAGTCCCATGACACATACGACAACAATACCCAACCATATTAACAGTACCTCAGATCTTTTCATGTCTGCGTGAGCAGTAAAATTTTAAAATTATGACCTTGGCTGGTGGACATAATAAATCTGGAAGTTCTTTTCATCATCCGCAAATGACTTTCAAAATCTGTGTCAGTGAAGCGGCTCATAAAGTTGGCTACTTTGTAGATTTCGCTTGTTGCAGGCTACTCTGGCAACCTATCCCCGGCAATAAATGAGGGGAACACTGTATTTCTTATGAGAATAATTCATGTGATTAGAGTATATAGACCTCCTGGAACAGAGTAATGATGCTACATGAGGGTCCACTATATCAGAAATTATTTTTACAAAAATAGGTCTTGAAAAAGAGGGCTCATCT
The DNA here is from genome assembly GCF_037039965.1 of Doryrhamphus excisus. Classification (NCBI taxonomy): domain Eukaryota; kingdom Metazoa; phylum Chordata; class Actinopteri; order Syngnathiformes; family Syngnathidae; genus Doryrhamphus; species Doryrhamphus excisus. The sequence continues at coordinate 21,816,968 of NC_136362.1, forward strand.
TATATTTTTTGTCGTCCTATATTCGGATCAGTACGGTATATGCAACCTGGACAATCTAAAAACATAATACTACATATTCACAAATGGTGAATACATGATAAAGCAAGTAAATACAGGTTGTAATTTAGAGCATCACTAATGCATCACCACCACCTGTTGTCTCCATTTCCATCCATAATAGCCTTGGAAAAGATGATATAGGAAACACATGAACCAATATTTGTCTCACTTTGTGGCTGCTCCCAAACAGAAAGTCCCTGTGAAGTCTTTCATCATTGATACGTAACAGTTGTGGAGTGATTAGATAGGTTTCTGTACATGTTTGCATGTTCACGTTTGCCAGAAATAGTCACCCCGGGCAGTGACGTCATTCAAGTGAAACCATATTCATACGTGACTCGTGTTTTTTTTCCCGAACTAAATAATAAAAGGGGGGCATAATTGTGAAACATATACGTTATGTTTTGTTTTTCTAAATGCAACAATTTTTAATGAGCCCATGTGGTTTACAACTGTTGCTGTCAGACGTTATAGTGACGTCCATGTGTTCTGTACGATCATTTGTGGCAAAGCTAACCGTGATCCTGCTATGGTGTACTTTCATCAATCATTATACAAAATATTGGGACTTTAAAACGCTAAACGCGACTCCTTTCCCCCTCCTTAACTTAACGCTAGGACTCACACTCCTGTAAGTTAACATTTGACCACTACTTAAGTGAAACTAGCGAGCTTTCGAGCTTTTCACAGCGAAATGAACACAAGACGCTCTGAACTCCGCTGGTTCGAAACTTGGGACATACTTCAGGATAAGTTAGTTTGGATAATTGTTTCCCAGGCCTCAATCCGAGGATGATTCCCAGACAGAACTGGAAGCAACTTTTCACCCGTCACTCCAACACAGATATATCGACGAGTGCCGAATAAAGCCCGAGGGGCTGAAAACTTTCCCCAGCTTTCTGTCAAAAGCCAGCAGGGAGTTAGCGCACTTTTCCCAACAGTTGTCAACTTTTCCTACCTGCACGGAGTCGGCGGCCATCTTGCTTTTCGCCTATGAATCAAATCCTACGGGGAGAGCGGAGGGGAGGTGGAACTCCGAAAACAAGCCTTGTTTTTACGTTTCCCTCGCAGAGGACACACAGGAAAGTTGGTTTTCACCCAAGCGTCGGTCATCTCGGGTACGCGATGCTTCCCATGTTGTCTTGGACGCGGTCCACACCGCAGCTCGGTGGGGTCCGGACGGGGCTGACGCCTGCTTAGTACAAAAGTGAAGAACAAGAGGCCGTCCCAGTGCAGTTGGAGAAAGAGGCGGTGGTTAGAGTGGAATTGCCCGCCCAGAGGAGCTCCCACACCACCATCACGCAGGAACCACCTTCGCCGCCGTGCGCTTGCGTGTGCGTGTGCGCGTGGACATCTGACCCGACAGGACACTTGCTTGAAGTTTTTTCACTCAAAACGACGTTAAAAATGTGGTATTTTACTTTTTTAGATAGTACAAACAATTTTCATGTGACTGTTTTCCATCAAATTTGGAGCAAATGGGACCATTTTTAAAAAATAAATTCATGAATGAATTATTGCCATTTTGTGGTTGACTTACTCCAAATAATACGCTAATTTACTTACATTTCACATATTCTTATAGACATGCAAATATACATAAGGCATTCAAAAGATGATTCAAAGACATGTAGTATTCTACATTGGTCACAAGGTGTCAGTAATGTTCCATTGATGAGCCAATAGCCACTGCCCAGTGGGACTTTTATTTATGTATGCATAATTCATCATTTAGGTGCACGGCGGACGAGTGCTTAGCGTGCAGGCCTCACAGCTCGGAGACCCGAGTTAGGTTCCAGGTGAACTTTGTGGGTTTTCTCCGGGTACTCCGGTTTCCTCCCACATTCCAAAAACATGCTCGGTTAATTGGCAACGATATTGGCGAGTCATCGACTTCAAATTGTCCATCGGTATAAATGTGAGTGTGAATGGTTGTTTGTCTATATGTGCCCTGTGATTTAACATTTCATCATTTAACATTTTATCTCCAAGCACACTTTTTTATTCTAAAATATATAAGAATTAAATACTACATGCATGGTGAATGATACCATGCTACAACATTTTCAAGGTCAGATGTTACAGATGTTTATTAGTCATAAAAGGTTAATTGGCGACTCCAAATTGTCCATAGGTATGAATGTGAGTGTGAATGGTTGTTTGTCTATATGTGCCCTGTGATTGGCTGGCGACCAGTCCAGGGTGTACCCCGCCTCTCGCCCGAAGACAGCTGGGATAGGCTCCAGCAACCCCCGCGACCCTCGTGAGGAAAAAGCGGTAGAAAATGAATGAATGAATGAATAAGTCATAAAATAAAATAACTGTAAATGCCATACAACTCTAGCAATAACTCTCGTAACATGACGTCAGAAAAACATTGCCATATGACGTGTATGGCAATAATTGTAATTATGATAATTATATTCAACACAGCCTTGTAAAAAGGCAATTATAAGCGAGAGCGAGAGCAGCGAAATAAAGTGCAGTTGTAACACAATATATTTAATATATCATTGAAATACTGCCTTTGGACAGACTTCCATCACCTTTAACTGTGACACCAGGAGGTTTATAACCAGACTTACAGTACTGAGGCAGTTCCGAGTGTCATGTACAGTAGAGGCTGTTAAACCTGCTCATAAACAGAGCAAACAAGAGCAAACTTTGGAGTGACCAAGCCAGCTGGACCAGGAGGAGATGCTGTGACAAAACCAAATGACAAGTACTAAAGTTGTGTCATGGTGTGGACAACGCTGGGTATGAATTGAACATTGTCCTCCTTAAGAAACTGCAATTTGTCTTGTGTGCCCATACAAGCTTGTGGTCTCTATGGTGACCATCCTCAGAGGCCGATGGAGGACAGGTGCTCCGGACAGGATGCAACATGATTCATGAATATGATGTGACAGCATCATTGCTACCCAATGACATTATAAAGTAAAAGAAGGCGTACATCTGAGAATGACTCACACCTTCTTTCTATGACCAAGCAGGGGTTGACTCATGTATTTATTTATTTTTCAAAGCATGAATTCTGCCATTTTATGCTCTTATTTTGCTGTGTGCTGTCAATCACTGTGGTAACGAGCATGGTGGTAGATTATGGCTCTCATGTGCTCTATGCCTATCATTTGCGTATTTGCAGCCCTTTTGAGAAGATAGCATGATGAGACAACAACCCCATGTGCCGAGTGCGAGCACTAGCCGCTATCCATGGCCTACAGAAGTTGCTCCAAAATGGTGGATCCACTAGCCATGCTGTATTCCTCGGACTGTTTCTGTCGACAAGAAATCATGTTAATCTCAGGCTGTTTGAATTGTTGTTGTTAAAATTAATTGCTGCTTATGAATAAGTATAGTATAATACAACAATTAGTTGGTTTAATTGGTTTGGCAGGGAACTGCTGTTACAAGTGGCTTCAGACGTAGTATTTTTTTTTTGTCTTCCTGTTGAAATTGTGGCATCCCTCGTTTTTGTGCAATTTCAACCATAAGTTGCCACTCCAAATGCCGCCAAATAGGTTTTGGGCAGGAGCAAATCCCCACAGTGGGTTTTCATACCGTATCCAAACTCATTATGCGCAATCAAAACATGGCTGAGGTTACAATTTCACACAATTTTTTAAGTAAAAAAGGTTACAATCTCACACAATTTGTGATGTAAAAATGTCTGTCATGATTATTGACCAAATATTTGACAGATGTGCTTTGTGAAATTTAATTTCAGCTTTGCAAAAACAAGAAAGAACCACCAGAAAATCACAATTCAAGATGAGGTTATGCCACAGCATCTCAATAGGATTCAGGTCAGGACTTTTTTTTTAGCCATTCAGAGGTGGACTTGCTGGTGTGTTTAGGATCATTGTCCTGCTGCAGAACCCAAGTTGGTTTCAGTTTGATGACTGGACATTCTCCTTCAGGATTTTTTGGTTGACAGCAGGATTCATGGTTCCATTTATCACAGCAAGTCTTCCAGGTCCTGAAGCAGCAACACAGCCCCAGACCATCACACTACCACCACCATGTTTTACTGTTGGTTGTTGTTTTAATTTTACGCCAGATGAAATGGGACACACACCTCCCAAAAAGTTCAACTTTTGTCCCGTCAGACCATTTTTGCCCATGCAGTGTCTTTCTTATGGTGGAGTTTTTGGAATGCTGTTGTACGGTCTTTTGTGTCCTCTTGGATGAGTTGTTCCTGTGCTGTGAATGAATGTGAATGTAAAATGAATTGATACTAAAGAGACTATAGAGATGCCATCATAGAGGGGGGAGGGGCAGTCCTCTTGCGGTATTTATGTGTGTCAGTGGGCCAAAACCAGAAAGCTCTTACTGGACTACGATATAAGATTAAGGGGGATGAGTCCCACTATTGATGACTGGCCAGGGATTATTTAAAGATGAGTTAAGTGACAACTTTCATTCACCTCTGCTACAGTATCTTCCATTGTTCTAACATCTTTAATGTGTAAAAGCATTATGTATAAACAATACTAAATCATACTATATACAAGCTTCACCACTGTATAGCTAAAGAAATAACACATTAGTCAGGTATTTTAGAAGTTTAATTTAAAAAAAAACCCAAATAGAATTAGTGGCTCTCTATCCCCCTCTGCAGGTCTCTAGGTCGAAAATAATCATTCATTTTCATTCATTCATTTCTAATAATACTAAAATAATGGCCAAGCTGGGCACAAAGAAGGCACACAAAAGATGACCTATTTTTCTCAGTGTATTCTAATTCTTCCATATCTTGGAATTGCGTCAACGTGCAGATTTCGTAGATTCGATTAATTGGATTTTCAAGAAACCCTTTTGCAGATAACTGGAATTATCCGCCAAGGTGGAACCCTGGTTAGAGTCATTAATTCGTTCCAGATGTCCGACGAAATGGACGTTATCCGAATAAAATTTCCCCATGAGAAATAATGTAAATCCAATTCAAGAAAGCAAAAACACCAAAAACAGTTTTATAGTTTTACACGCAGTGAACAATTCTAAATGCATACAAATAAACGCATAATAATAATAATAATAATACATATAAAAGAGTGAATGGAAATGAAAAATGGACATTTAAGGTTAGTTTTCCCTTTGTTGAGGTTTAGGTGAGGCTTGACGTGACTGAAAAAGGAAAATGGCGGTGGTGATCTCGCTGCCACATCGTGTCTTTGAACGTCTTTAAGCTAAAAAGACCCTAAATATTAATTTATCCAGTTCATTCGTCATTTATAACCATATTTGAATAGTTTTGTGCACGCAAAACTATAATTGTAAAAGTATAAAACATTATTTTGTGTTGACAACTGTTCAATAGTCAATCGTCAAGTGACGTTACTTCCGGTTCCCGTGTTGTTTGGCTAGGATGCTAACAAGGAAGGATGTTTTGTGATAAAATATATTACGGTCGAACTCATGCAGTGAGTTAAGAACACAAGACGCGCGCCATATTGTACACTAATTTTATACTTTACAAAAAAACCTTAACCGGGGGGGACGCTAACCAAGGTTCCACTGTACACAACAAGGGTTACTCTGCTTTTTTCAGTGACATCACAGAATAAAAGCCGACTGTTCCTAATTTTATGTGGGCAATATGTTAACCAAGCAAATTTCATAGAAGCAGCAATTTACCGAAAATGTCATTTATATTTACAGCAAGCAGCGTCATAAAAGCATGAGTAAACAAAGCTGCTCTATGCTATAAAGCTGCACACTTCATATCAGACGCTGTACAAAACATACACACCTACCAAATAGTCTAGCAACCTTTTTTTTATTTCATAAAAACCTCAAAAGTCTTTGTTGAAAGTGGAATACTACAGCTCAGGAATCGAACATTTGAAGTTAGTAAGAGTGAGGCCATGAGGATGTGGCGTCACGTGTTCACATACAAAAAGACAACAGTAGTTGAAACAGCCAAACACAACCAAACAGTACACAGCGAATGCAAATGTTTGATCTGCACAGCCAATCGGTACTTGGACGAGCAGCTGTCAGCCGGGACGTCTCCGGTGCTGTGCTGCCCTCGGTTGACCTTTGACATGGAAGTGAAAGGGCCCGGGAGCTGCCCACCTAGAAAGGGCGGGACGGACGGAACACTTCCTCCATAGGTGAACGACACCAACTGTCGGTACTCTTATGGTAGCGTCGGAAGAAAATGGTTCTCACGCTCCATCTCGGCCTCGTGTCCTCTTCATCCCACCTCATCCACCTCATCTCCTTCAGCACATGTTCCTTGTTATTTTTTGGGGTAGATCTTTTCATAGAAGAAGTTTTGCGCTAGCATGTAGAGCTCCCCGTCCTTTTCCCTCACGGCATGTGCCCTGACAAACTGGAACTGCTCCAGTGCAAACTCGTAGAACTCATTCTCCATCTTCCAGATGGCCGACTGCTGCAATTTGGCCGTCGACTCCCTGGTGGGTGGCTTCTTCTCGCTGGTCTTCCTCAGATGGGATTTTTTCCCTGAGTGATCAAGCGAAAATAGACAGAGGTGGGGAGTCAAGGCTGTCCGTGGTGGGTAATGCAGAAAATAAGACATTAGCATCATCACAGACAACACTCTCGTCATCCCCCCACCCAAGCTTTGAAAGGACACATTTGTACTTTGTGTCCTGAATGCGTTGAAGCTCAAACTATTCTGCTAAATTGGCTTTTTAATATTTAATATTGTAATAAATGTCCCTATGGCCAGTTTATGAGCACTAAATGTGAGAAAAAAAGACATGTTTTTGTATTTTTTGTATCAAAAAAGTATCAAACTGTGACAAAAACCGAACCGTGAATTTTGTTTATCGTTGCCCCCCTACTCTTTATGTATTTTTCTCTCCTTTTTAGCTTGCATACACCCCCCCCCCCTTCCCTGTGATATCCACAGTCTACTCAATAGAAATGAATCATCTGTGAAAAAGCAATCCACATCTTCAATAATTGATATCATTTCTCATCATGTTTTCCCCTCTGCCGGCTACACAGTTAAAGTCACTTGCATACAAGTTCTCCCATCTTTGCAGTTTGGATCATATGGATCCTAAAAATAGACAAGTAGCTGTATTATTGGGTCAGTAGCTTTTGATTAAATGAGCCATACCAAGTGAAGTCTTTAGGGGACACAGCAGGTACAGCGAGTGATTTGTAATTGCCAAGACCTTCTCCGACACTAATTAAACATTATTAAAGAAGGACTTTGGAATAAGGTCAACTTCACTCTTTATTGCTTTTCAAAGCTTTTGTGGGTAACAGTGGCTTCCAGCTCTCTCTTCAGCTGAAGTGTAAAACGTGGCAATGGCAGTGCGACCAGGAGGGGCGTGATCGAGGAACGGCATCACCGACGATGATGACCTTATTGGACATCTGTTTGTCCATAGCTAACACCATGTTCAAACATAATGTCTACAAATGCACTTGGCCCCATCATCAGACCTGAGCCCATACTCTGGACGCAGGTGGAGAAAGGGGCTGAGCTGTCAACTGATCAACGTGTAGTGAGGGTGTGCTGGGTGGTGTCCTTCCAGTCGACTTTGAAGAGGTGGTCGGGGACCGGGAAGTCCAGACTTCTCCACTGAGACTTCTCCTGCCATGACCCGGATAAGCGGAAGAAAATGGAATAGAATAGAACGGCAAATGATACTCGGGGCACCTGTTCTGTACAGCTCCGTAGCTCCTTTGAAGAAACGTGGCAGCGCCGCCTCTAGCATCATGACAAAATCCTCCAGCTCCTCTGTCACGCCCACCAGCATGTACTCGTTCACTAGGTTGTATTTAGCCTGCTCCAGAGCCCACTGGCTACCCACATTCCTGCAAAGACAATATGATTGCATTTTAATCCTGCATCCACGGGGATGTGGGACAATGCTCACAGGACAAAGCTGACAAGGAACGAACGGAGAAAGGATAGAGGATAATGGGAAGGAGACACAGAAGGGAAGAAAGACAAGGTGTGGGTGGGAGTTTTTGGCTACATTCAGTACTAATTTCACTCCACATGAAAAAGCGGTAGAAAATGAATGAATGAATGCAAATCTTCACTTAGCATCAGAGTATACACATAGAGTAATGCTAAGAGAATAACAATTTTTCAGACTAGTGGTTTTTAACTGGTGGGTCGGGACCATTCCGGGTGAGTCGTAGATAGCATGTCAAAAATTGATATTAAACTCTGTAATACACAACTGATGCCTGACTTGTTTTGAAGTAAATTTGAACAATATTTTTGTCATCTTCCCCCTTGGTATATGGTCATTGCACAGTTATAAGTGAAATATCTGATTTTGAGAGTCAGGACTAAACACGATGAGGCCGCGTTTCAGTTTTATGCTGCCAAAATCTGGAATAATCTTCCAAAAGATGTGTGACAAACCTCCACTATAGAAGCTCTATAAATTAACTTGCCTTGCCCATGAAAACGACTAAAAATGTAACCATGTTAATGTTAGCATGCTAGCAATGCTAACATGTTAGCATGGTAGCACCTAGCATAATAGTGCTAAATGTTTATATATGTGTCGGCCTATGAAACTTGCTAGCAATGCTAATATGCTAACATTAGCATGCTACAACCACAATAGTAAGTTTATAGTAAGTTTATATATGTCTAAACCTATGAATAAGGCGAAAAAGGCTGCTATGCTAATTTTATCAGGCTAGCAATGATAATATCCCAACATTAGCATTTAAACACCGAGCATAATGGTGTAAATGTTAAGTAAGTGTCTAGCTATGAAAATGGCTACAAATGTTACTATGCTAATGTTATCATGCTAGCAATGTTATCGTGCATTAGCATGCTAACACCTGGCATGATACTGCTTTAGTGTTTATGTAAGTGTCTACCAATGATAATGGATGAAAATGCTACTCTGCTACGTTTTAGTCATGAAAGAGCCCTGTTTAGCTAGTCACCGCCGCCTTGTTTTCATCAGGAAAAATAATTTTGCATTATCATCATCATGGACGAAAGCTACACTGCTTTGCCATCATTCACTCATCGCGGGTTGGAATTGGTTTCTACCCTGTAGTAGAGGTCGTGAGCACCTACCAGCATTCCGAGTAGTGACCACAGAAGAAGGGAATCTGAAGCCAGAGCTTCTCAGGAGCGCAGTCGGAGCCCCCGGCTGACACACATTCATCAAACGTCTGAAACATGGGAAAACGGTCTTAAACTTGTTGAAAAGTACAAAATTAAGTATTTAAGTAGTATTTGTGGTTTGAAACCTTCTTGTCCCCTTGTTTCCTCCGTCGCAAACCTGGTCGGTAGTCGTCTCCAAAACGCAAAAAGTAATAATATGATACCAGTCTTTCAATGGGGTCTCTGATCATGTTGATGTAGATGGGTTTCCTCTTCACGCCAAACCTGACAAGAAGTGACTTGCATTAAAAACGAAGCAGAGCTACACTACACGGACAAAAGTACTGAGATACTTCAGTTGTCCTTGAATCCCAATTAGTCTTGCTAGATGAGTAGACGCTGTTATACAGTAGTGTGGAAAAACTGTTTGCCGCCCTCCTGACTTCGTCTTTTAAATGTTCAAAATAGCCCATGAAAACACAAGTGAACACAGAATGCAGCTATTAAATTATGCTTTTTATGATTAAGGGACAAAAAAAAATCAAAACCGACATGGCCCTCTGTGAAAAAAGTGATTGCCCCCTAAACCCAAAAAGTAACAACTACAGTCTTTGCCATAACTTTGGAATTTTGACCCACTTGTCTTTGCTGAATTGTCGTAATTTAGACTCATTGGGGGCTTTTCCAGCATGATGCGCCTTTTTAAGGTCACGCCACAGCATCTCAATAGGATTCAGGTAAGGACTTTGACTAGGCCACTCCAAAGTCTTCAATGTTCTGCTGCAGAACCCAAGTTGGTTTCAGCTTGAGGTCACCAACAGATGGCTGGACATTCTCCTTCAGGATTATTTGGTAGACAGCAGAATTCATGGTTCCATTTATCACAGCAAGTCTTCCAGGTCCTGAAGCAGCAAAACAACCCCAGACCATCACACTACCACCACCATATTTTACTGTTATTATGAGGCACACGCTTTTGACTAATGAGTATTTTCCCAAAGGTCTTGGGGATCATCAAGATGTTTTCTGGCTAAATTGAGACAAGCCTTAATGTTCTTTATGTTCAGCAGTCCGTTTTTGCCCAGCGTCTTTTTTACGGTGGAGTCATGAACACTGACCTTAACTTGGATTTTCCTCCCTTAATGATAAAAAGTTTCATTTTAAAAACAGCATTTTATGTTCAGTTGTGTTGTCATTGACCAATATTTACATTTCTTTGAGGATCTGAAACATTTGAGTGTGACTAACATGCAAGAAATCAGGAAGGGGGAAACTGTACTGTACAATGTACTGGGCAAGTACAGCGCACTGGATGACCACAAGGGGGGGTCAACTGCATATCCTTACTTGGTGAAGTCCAGGAAGGAGACATGTCCATGGTAGAAGGCCGGCTTCATCTCCCTCCATTCAGTCACATTCTTCACAAACCGTACCTGAAGCAGCCCAATAAGTCATTAGTATGCAGCGCGGAGGCTAAACAAGCTATAACGAGTAATTCAATGTGACCTGGTCCTGGATGGACATGACGGGGTTGTTCTTGGTGGTGTTGATGTGCAGTACGTGGTAGAGGTTTCTCCCGCACAGGTCGTAGGCGATGTTGGTGAAGGAGGTGCTAGCAGTCTTGGGAACACGGTTATAGATGATGACCACGTCGTCGTCGCTCTCCGGTGCAGATGACGCCCATGATGTGTCTCGCTCCCGTAGGCCGTCCTGGGTGTGCCGCTGCTCGATCTCCCGTACCTCGTGTCTCGCAATGGCCCGCTCTGGAAGAATGACAGAAAGTCCAATGCCGTTAAATAGTAAACTAATATAATATATAGTCATTCAGTACGCAGCTGCACCTTTGCATTGTAGAACACTACCACATAGACAAATATAAACAAAAATATAAAATATATTCAAGAAAATATATTAGGTGCACTTAATCGCAGTGTACCTAATGTTGAGGCATAGTATAGCAAAAAATAAGCTGATGTGTTGTACAAAAACTGAAAAATGTGCCCTCCACCCACGTCCTATCTTTGTTTATTCTAGTCATGGAGGTGTAACATGTCTCACAAGCCTGTTCAGATCATACTCAGCCAACCTTCAGTAGAGGAAAAAGGTTTAAGAGTCAAGATCTTGTCACCTACATCAAAAAAACGAGATGCAGTTTATACATAACTTCTATACCTTAGCATGTGTACATGCTTTACAACATATGAAATCATTTTTGAGAGAGTGAACCCGCATATCTTCTCATTCAGCCTCTTTGTGGAGGCGGTTCTGCAAGTGAGTGGATGCAGAGTGGAAGCAGTTAGCCTCGTGAAGCAGCCCAAGCTAACATGAAGCCATGGTTTCTGAGGCAAATGCCACTGTGTGGGAATATCTTGGGAATATTTTGGGAATACCGGTGGAGGTGCCGTGGGCAGCGGAGCCTTCGTCCCGACAGCCAACATTTACACAATGTTTATTAGGCAAAGTGAATATAAACAAAATAATAATGTAAAATGGCTGCATGGCTCCGAGCGGTTAGCGTGCAGGCCTCACAGCTCGGAGACCGGAGTTCAATTCCACCCTTGGGCCATCTCTTCTCCCCGTGCATGCGTGGGTTTTCTCCGGGTACTCCTGTTTCCTCCCACATTCCAAAAACATGTTAGGTTAATTAGCGACTCCAAATTGTCCATAGGTATGAATGTGAGTGTGAATGGTTGTTTGTCTACATGTGCCCTGTGATTGGCTGGCCACCAGTCCAGGGTGTACCCCGCCTCTCGCCACAAGACAGCTGGGATAGGCTCCAGCACCCCCGCGACCCTCGTGAGGATAAGTGGTAGAAAATGAATGAATGAATAATGTCAAATGGTGCGTGCTCACAGACAGTGTTGCTCGCTACATTGCAAAACCATTCAATACGGTTTTATGGCATAAATAAATAAATTTAACATCTAACATGTAATGTCTCTCTGATGTACTTGTTCCTGATCCTATCCATCCTGGTCACTCCCAATGAGAACCTCAGCATCCTGTTATCCTGACAAGCCAAGTAATGGTAAATGGACTTTCACTTCAATTTCCTTGACACAGTTATCGCTTTCACCTCTTAGTACCCAAGAATGATGCTCAACTTTAAGTTTGGCTGTACGAGTCCGTTTTGGTGCATTTTGGTGCAGCCCTCCATCCCTTGTCCACTGATCAAATGCACATGAACCGTTCCATGATCTCTCCTCAGTAAAACTCCATGTGGTTTGGTCTTATTTGACATCAAACAAATGTGCCGCCACGTCGCTGGAGAAGACTTTGGGGTCTCCAGCGCTCATTAAACAAGCCTGCAATAGAATGTGACATGATTTAATCCCATCAGATTTACCTCCTTGAGAAAAGGTGAGACAGCCTGAGGTGACAGGCTGAGGGTTAGAGGTTGACGGTAAAGGTGACAGTTATTTGAAAGCTGGTGGACATCGAACAAGACGTCGATACACTACAAATGAGGAAGGTGTGTGTGTGTGTGTGTGTGTTGCTGCGGTGGTGTGAAAAGACTGCACACAAAAGATGTCTCTTGCCTCAGTTGCCTTCAGGTTCATGGCAGACTGACTGGTGTTGACAATGCTCAGGGAAGCTCGCAGGAAGGATGGAGCGAGACACTGGTGTGTGTGTGTGTTTGGGTGTGTGTGTGTGTTTGCGTGTGTATGCGTGCGGAGGAGAGGCAGCACACCACTAGAGCACCTAATATCCGTGGGAGCTCACAGATGGCGCACTGGCTGTCACATTCATCCATTCAAGATCTGCCATTCCTTCACCCTCTCCTCCAACGCCAACACACACGCTCCCACACACCCACAAAAATGCACCAGTGCCCCCCTTCTCTTTTACGCCCGCCCGTGCAGCCATAAATGCTGCCCTGATAAAAGTTGGATCTGGTTACAGATGGAGCCGCGCTGCTTCCGTGCACGCCATGGAGACGTGCCAGGTGGCTGCAAATGGTGTCTGGCTGTCAGCAACAACTGTAATGGAGACGTTCATTAACACGCGCCATCCAACAGTGGCCACAGCAGTTGCAATAGGTTCCAACTTTACTGCCTGGGCTCCTGTGTCATTTTTAGGATTGATTTTGTTTTACCAAGGAATATTCAATGGAGCCTGAGCTGCGACAATGCCGGTCATAAATACGAGGTGCCAGTCGAAGGCTTTAGGAGGTTTATTCTTGTCATCTCGTCAGAAATGTGAAGCTGGTGGTCTGCATTTGGCCAGCAGAGGGCAATGCTAATTGTTGTAGTGTGAAAGACTATTAGAAAAAGGACACAATTACCCTGCCATAAGCTCAAGGGCACTCAAGCTAGGCAAGGGTTGTCCAAAGTGTGGACATATTTCCACAGCAGTCCACTCAAAGCCGACGAAACGTCATCACAAACACTCGCCCGTCCCCTCACAAACTAAAATGAAAAATGAAAAAGCTTTAAAAGTCCTCTCTAATGGAGTGTAAATGCAAGCTTGGTTTAGCAGAGCATGCTAGTGTGACTCGGGCTGTATGAGTGTGTTTACAACGTGTTGTGTTTTACAATATGCAAACGTCTGAACAAATTTAGGAGCGATTATTGCTAACAATTATTTTCTTTGTCAATTAATCTAATACTTTTGTCAGGTTCTAGACCAGGGGTCAGCAACCTTTACTATCAAAAGAGGCATTTTCCCCGCTCACCCACGAAAGAAAAATCATCTAAAGCTAAAGCTAAAACAGATCTTAGGAAGTTTGTAAGAGGGCTGTGATGGTATCCTTTTGGTTCAACCTCACTACCGGATGCTTCACTACCTGATTGACGACGGATTAGACTCTCACGGTTTTGACTGGCTGTCAGATTTGGAGGGAATTTGTAGATATCAAAGTAGTTCAGAAGAGTACTTTTGCTAGTACTGGATCTTGCTGGTATTGGAAATAAACTTGCATAAATGTCTGGGTAATGAATGCCACTGCTTAACTGTAGTATTTTTTTTTTTTAGAAATGTGGAGTATCTGACACGGCAAGTATTATTTTTTGTGAATATATACAGTATACTGAGCAGCATCATTGGTTGTTCAATGAAACTCCTGCTGACTGGTTGATAGTTCCAGTATTTTGATGATTTAAAACACTATCTTTTCATGGTGCATTGATACACATTCCGGCAACAACAGCAGCGACGACGCCTACAATGTCCGCTCCAACCGGGATGGCTTCCAGCAAACAGGTGACCGTGCATATTAACACTAACCTTGGCTTTTAGAATGCTGCAGGGTGCAAAAATGGGCTGCCAGGCTTTCCAAAGAACAATAAGAAAAGCTCGGGGGCAACCATGTCCCTAACAACAAAGTCCTATAACTATGCTAAGAGGCCCAGAAAGCCCTCGCTGAAGACATTGTGTTTTGTGCCAAATTTCCAATGTGGCGCAGAGGACAAAGAGAGCTTCTTGGTCTTTGTAGCAGACGCCCCATTCATTACGAGAGCGAACGCACTTGGCACAAACCTCGATATCGGGGGCGCCATGCATACACACAAAACTAAGCTTAACGCTCCCATCTGAGGTCATTTAATTAGAGGACAAAAGCCTGAATTACTCTGGCCACACAGCGGGCCTCCTTTCATTGCGCATTTCTGCCACTTCCTCCCCTCAAGCCGTCTCTGTGCATTAAAAGCCAATTATGAAGCGTGAATCCAACACGGGTCTTAAACACTGTGACAACTACAAGCCTATTACCCCCAGTTTCATTCTTACCCAGCGACAGCAGGGAGACAGAGCGCTTGTAGTGGAACATATTTACTGAGGCAATTTCGCGGACGATTAGAGAGAACCATTCGGAGTCATCATTCATATTTGCCGCCGGATCTGCACAAAATGGGACGAGGCCATCATGTACTACCACCACCACGTCAGGTCTGATGGGATACTAAAAGTGAGGGAGGGAGGATGGTGCTTTGCCTAAGCAGATCATAAATTCACCATCGCTCAAAAGTGGCGGTCAGAGCACTATCTCTCCCAGAGGAGAGGGTGCGCCCCTTGGACCGAGGCCTTGGCTTAGGTGGGTAATAGAGATTGGCCATCAGCGGCTGACTGAGGAGCAAGGCCTCTATGGTTCTGCTTGGATGCCGCTGGATTGCAAAATCAATGACGGATGACAGAGAAGAGACCTGGCTTGCTGTTTTATAAATAATTGTGCTCATCGACTGCTGGTGCTGGTGCTGCTGGTGCTGCTGGTGCTGCTGCTGGTGCATGGACTGGTACACTACAATTTTTGGATAAAGTGTGCATTCTAAATCCGTCTCTGGATCCATTTAGGAGGGAGTGGATTAGCAGACGGAGCCGGAATGAGGTCTGATGACACTGGGGTGTTCAAACGGAGCAGAACAAGCACCGCTGTTGTTATTATCGGAGAGCTAAGAAGGAAGCACACGCCATCATGTTGCAGCACAGAACTACAAAATAGAACAAAATAGACAAAAGGTCCCTTTTAAGCTGCCATTGTGGGACTTTTTGGTTCCATAAAGAGGTTTCAAATGACTGTCTTACTGCTTGTGCAGCTCAGAGAGAACGCTTTTTGACATTTTGCCACGATTTGATCACTTTAATGCTTGTTTGCAATAAATTCTGTCCTCAAAAAGGCCGCACAAAGTCCCAGTGGTTAGCTTGTATGCCACACAGTCGTGAAGACCTGGGTTCGATTCTCCGCTTGGGCATCTGTGTGTGGAGTTTGCATGTTCTCCCCGTGCATGCGTGGGTTTTCTCCGGGTACTCCGGTTTCCTCCCACATTCCAAAAACATGCTAGGTTAATTCGTGACTCCAAATTGTCCATAGGTATGAATGTGAGTGTGAGGCAGAGTGTACCCCGCCTCTCGCCCGAAGACAGCTGGGATAGGCTCCAGCACCCCCGCGACCCTCGTGAGGATAAGCGGTAGAAAATGAATGAAATGAATGAAGGAATATTGTTTTTTTGTTTTTGAAATGATGACTTGCATTGACAAGTGCACTGCAGCCATGAAAGATGCACACTCCAAAAACTCTGGAATGACACTGCCTTGAAGCGCTAACGTCGGGGATGTCAAGAGTGCTTCCGGCGGTGCTGCCTTCAGGCTGTCAGCCTGCAGATCTCCTCAGTCACCTCCAAGCCTCCAGACATCACAGCACTCTGCTCACCCAAATGAAAATGTCTCTGAATAAGAAAGAGACGGAGTCAAATATTTATAGATGATTACAGATTGATATCTCCTTATTTTTATGGTAGGTGATATTTAGCAACTATCTGAGTGTCTCTTAAAAAGTAATCACACACTATGTTCATCATACTGATTGAGCCCAGTTTATAAATTCACTGTATTGGTCCCGAATGCCATACTACACAACAAGTGTCAAAACAATCAAGTGAGGATGGTGCTAAACTGATGCTCGAGCCCATTCAGGGGGACTTGGATGGTACCATTTTCATTCTAGGCTGGCAGTACGATGACATAATGACTCCCATCCCTCAAACAATGAAAATAAATGAGTGTAACCACTTTAATTACACCAAAATGTAATGTGTTCTTTATCAGCGTATGTGCAAACCCCTTAACAGAATTGATGTTAATCCTTAATCAGGGCTTTTCAAAGTTTGCTACAGTGAACATCCAAACGCTGGAGCCTGCTTGACTCTTCGAAAGACAATTTCATGGGCCTTCTGGCTGCACTAATTATCGACGTGGGATGCACGTGTGGCGCACGGCACACATAGTATTCCGCAAGTGTCATGTCCCCCCCAAAAAAGACATTTTGCCCGAATATGATACCAGCACAACATGTACAAAGTATGACCAACTGTAGAGTTTCACATGTGCTCCCCCTCCATGTGGTTCTTGTGTTTCTTAGGAGCCTGTATGACCAGTTGTGACCTACACTTTAGAAGTACAGTAATCCCTCATTTATTGCAGTGAATAGTGAATTTCCGTGAAGTAGGAGTCCTTATGTAGTATAAATCAAATATTTTCATCGTTACAGCATAGAAAATATGTTTATGATCCTCTAAATACGGTCTTTAACATTATTAGAGCGCTCTAGTCGTGAAATAACACCCCTACAGTCACCTTTGTCCCATCTGTCCATCCATCCATTTTCTATGCCACTTATGCTTGGCTTATATTAATCAATCAAAGGATGCAATGGCCACTTTGACAGTTTTTAAACCAAGCCATGTAGATATTTTTATATTTATATTTCGGTGACAAAGCATTATATCAATATGAACTGTTTCTCCTTTGCCTTTTTAATTTTTACAAATATTTCAAAGTTCTTTTTGTACATTTTTTTCAGAGTAACATTATGACTTTTTTTGTGTTTGTTTCACATTATGATTGTTTTTGCTTTCATTTTTCAACTATTTTCTTCTCTTGATAATATGCCCTTAATATTTAATCTTTATCCATTCCATTTCCTGTTGTTTTTTTTTTAGTTTTCTTGTTCCAAGGGCCAATAAAGCTGTGGGCCAAACAGTAAATATCCCCCAAGCTGCACTTTGGACACTCTGGCCTGCCCTTTAATTGATGATTCGATTAATCGCTGACAGGCTGCTGCTAGGCCTGTCATGACAATTGTGCTCCAAATTATCGTTGATAATCAATATCATCATTTTCTCATTGTCACGGGAAGTGTAATTCACATTTGAACCCCTAGATGGTAGTCACGTGTATGTATGTTTTTGCAATGTAAGCGAGCGACACCGTCTGTGAGCGTGCACCATTTTGCAAGGTAGTTTATGTTTACATTTGCCCACCAAAGCGTTGACTGTCAGGACGAAGCCTCCGCTACCCGAGGCACGTCCATTGTCGCTTTTGTGCTGTAATTCATGTTAGCGTATGCTAGCCTACGAAGCTAACTTGCTACTACACAAGGTAGCCTCGCTTCCTTATGAGGGGAGGAGACGACAGGAAGGTTGAAAACAAGAGTGTTTAGTCTGACGGAAAGCATTCCTGTTGACATTGGCGAGACGAGAGACAAAGCTAGCCTTGTCAGCGCTGACAGACAACACTGTTAAAGCGTTGAAGTCGCTGTACTCAGCTGAGGGTCATAAAGGACAAAGATGCTGCAGTAGGCGTTTTAATAATGGCGTTATTTTTAGTGAAAAGACTCCAAGGGGGGGTTCTTCAGCCAAGTTGCTCTGTAGAGTTCATTATTAAGGATGAAACACAAGCTGCTTCACTAACGGGCAGGCTAAGTCAGAGCCAACCACATGTGGGCAATCTATAAGACCGGCTTGTTGACTAATGATAACAATCCTCAGGAGATGGAGATGATAATCATGACGCTTCAGAGTGCCATTTTCTCCTCTCATATGTCTTGTGTACGATCGAAGCCGGTAGTGCTGTCTGACAGGTGAGCCAATAGCGTCGGGGGAAAACAGAAAAAGTGTGTGTTTGTGAGAGTGCGTGTGCGTGTGCGTTAAAGGTTCTTGCTCATCAGAAACAAGCAGTCAGATGAGATTATAGAGCAATTTACACAGATGGCAGATTCCATCTCTCCCCTGGCTTGCTAAGCAAAGGCGGGTCTGACAGGTTGTGCGGGGACGTTGGAGCTCCTTTTGGCAATGACCGTCCATGACTAAGCAGCGGGAATTAGCCAGCACTTTTGGGATTCATCTGCGCTTCAAAAGAAAGGAAAGTATCAGGCTAACTCCTGTTGAGTGACGAGCTCTTAAACCGAGGAGGAAGTGACACCTCAGGCAAACTGCACAAGCATGAAACACTGTTCAACCCTCGGGGGTCGGGGGGGCGGTCGTCCAAAGTGCGACCTGCAGCTGTTTTTTAATTAGTCTGTGACACATTCTAAAAAAAAAACCGCAAAAGTCAGCATTAATTTCATGGTAATAAAGTGAAAATATGAAGAGAAAAAAGTTGTAAAAGTGAAGTTAAAAGGTATAGGTGTCATTTGTAATTATAGTTGCATCATTTTCTGTCTGTAGAATTATAATTATCGTCTATAAAATGCGTTTTGTGTTAATATTTTAGAATTTGAATTGGAAAGTGAATTGGACTTTGATTATTTTGGCTTTGCTTAAGGTCCGTTTTGGTTTAAGTCAGACTTTCTTGAAGGGATTAATGACGCTAACCAAGGCACCACTATATAACTCCTTAGCATAGTTACAAAATATCACAGGAGCCCCTGCATAGTTTAATTTTTCAGTATGTGGCCCTTGATGGAGAAAGCTTGGTTACCCCGTCTTGTAGACTCACATGGACAACAATTTTCATTCAGTGTCTGCATCACAAAACGACAACCCAGATATCTTATCCTGCACCCGCCTTCCCTCGTTGCCTCTCAGCCCAGTAAGAGAAGATTAATAATGCATATACAGGAGTCAAGGGAAAACATGGCACTCTATTAGACTGAGCAGACAAGCGCTATTCATAGAGTTAATGATGAGTGGGAGGGATGGGTGATGCCGCAGAGAATCAGTCCCGCACTGGAACGCGCTGCACGATGAGAACATACAATACCACGTAAACTTGTTATCGCCACCTCATCTCTTCACGCCTCCCTGTGCATCTAACTCGCTACTTTTTCATCTTATCGGACTCAGCATCTCCAGGCTCGCTATCCACAAAGGACGGCAGAGAGAGCGTGTGCGTGTGCGGAGCTGTACTGTGATACCGGACTTATTTCTATGTGTCACTGATAGCGTAGCGCTGCATTTGGTTGACTTCAGAGCAGCGAGTGTGAACGGCTGTTGCTGAGCTGAGCCGAGACCTCAAAAATGCATCAGTCTCAGAATATTTTAGGCTCATCTCAGTATTTTGGGGGAAAATTCCAGCCTTACATTCCTGTTGTTTTTGCCAATGAGTGGTTTGCACCTTCTGGTGTAGCCATTGTACTTTGGTTGATAAACTTGTCTTGTATGAAGAGTACATAGTGATACCTTCACGCCTGCCCTCTTTAGAGCATTTCTTTACACCTCTCATGATGTTCTCATAAGCTGTCATCAACTTCTGAAGTTTTAATTTAATACGACATTTGAAGAACAGACGCTTGATGGAGTATGGGGAGTTTTCGAGGCTCACGGTGTGATCATCAGTCAAACGGCTGCTAATGCAGCCATGTGGACAACATTCGCCCGTATGTGCATGGCAGTCAGAAGGCTCAGCAAATAATCCAAAAAATAATTGAATTCATTGGACGTCCAGTTCTCTCATTTACCTGGAAGACATGCTATAGCTCCACCAATGTACTGTATGGCGGTGTGTCGGTCATGAACCAACGAGTCAAGAGAACTAGTTCTTTTTTGTGAACGGAATGAACGAGGTCACCGCCCCTAAAATACCCGTTCAGTTTGTTCAGCTGCAAATGCTGTTTTTTGATTGGCTGGAGAGTCAGTTCACCGCTCCTGTTGCAGAGCGGGAGATCTGCGTGCTTGCCTGTCTTAGCCTATCACCGCGCCTCGCTCTGTGGGAGGGGTTAGCTGACCGAAAGACACAGACCGAGAGTTTGTCGACCGGTCATTCTTTTTACATTCATATTGTTTATTTTAATATTTTAATATGCATTTGCACTGTCTGTTGACATTTTGTACTTCTCATGATTGTTTTTAATGCACCTCAAGATAGTAAAAACCATTAAAAACCTTATATTTTTTGTTATTGCTACTATAATTTCATATTAGAAGCAGTGCAGCGCGATTGCAGCGTTGGACGGCAGCTGCAGGAGGGCAGCCAAAAATTCTGAATCAGCACTTCCAAGTCCAAATCCATGGTACTCCAGGTCGGGGATGAGGTCCTGCCCCAAGTGGGGGAGTACCCCACTAGTATTTCGGAGTATTTCAGGGTATTGTTCATGAGGAATGGAACGCGAGATTGACAGGCAGATTAGTGCAGTGCTGTGATCCGGACTCTGCTTCGGTCTGTTGTGGTGAAGAGGGAGCTCTCAATTTACCAGTCGATCTACGTTCCTACCCTCACCTATGCTCACCTATTGCTTTCTCCCTTCGAGATAAGGGGAGTACTGACATCCAAAAGGAGCCAGATGAGGTGGCTCGGGAACCTGGTCAGGATGCATCCCTGACGCCTCGGGGCACGTCTGACTGGTAGGAAGGATGACCCAGGACTGGAGAGACTATGTCTCTCAACTGGCCCGAGAACGCCTCGGGATCCGCTAGGAGGAGCTGGACAAAGTAGCCGGGAAGAGGGAAGTCTGGGAAGCTTCCCTGCTTATAGGCTGTTGCCCCCGCAGCTCAACCTCGGAGAAGCATCTTTATTTTAGAATGCAAGGTTCACACGTCCACAACAACAAACATTAACCGTACAATCCAAACACATCGTGTCGTTTGTACACCGCATCACCTGCATTCAACCACAAAATGGCATGATTTATTAATTTTTTTTAATCGTGATGGTGTGAATCCGTGAAATTGGAACTGCGGAGTAGCGCGGGACGACTGTATATAAAAAGGGATGTTCAACTAGAACAGAAGATACAAATCAGGCTCTCTCAACTGAGTCTTAGAGGATTGGTCTAAGCACAGAGAATGAAATGGATCGTTGTGTCTCAATATTGATCCAGGCGTAAAGCCAGAAAATGGACACCAGTTTATGGGAAAAAAACACAACTCAATCACTCGGGCAGACGAGTGGCTTCACTGATGGAGCAAAAGTCAATGAAAGGTCGGAAAAGTAAACATAAGTGGGCATGAGGGGCACATATCAAGCAGCTGAGTATCTTCCAGGGGAGGGAACTATTCCCACTAAGGATGCAGAGGACAAGAAGTGTTAGAGGAAAACAGGCTTTCATATGAATATAATTCTTCGACCAACAGGGGTAAAATGGAATGTTGCGTCTTTTTAGCCTGAAATTGCTTGCGGAAAATGCTTTCTTTATTCCGTTTTCATGTGAGCGCCTGTCATTTTTCTCCACAGCCGCGGCCTGAAAATGCTGTTGTGCAGCAATGAAAATTACATTCATCTCTTTCATTTCCCCTCTCGATGCTCTGTTCTCCGCTTCCATTCATAGCACCTCATTTCTGCATCCAGGGACCAGGATGTTTTCCTTTCAGACACACATCTTTCAGGGTTAGGAAAACACAAGAGGGATGCAGATATTACAAAAGCAGATGTATGCAAATGGAGATGTTGTTTATAACTGCTGTTCCCAACGGAGCTGGATGAAAGCACCGTCATTATAACTTATTATCACGGTGGGGGTTTATCAAACGTGTTGAAGAAGAGCTGATTGGGGTGGAAGACGGGGGAGGTGTGTGTGTGAGGGAGAAACTAGCAAAGTCAACAGGGAGGTAGAGTGGAAACCGACACCCGCTGTCGTGTGTTTATAACCGTGAGCGCCATCATCTGTCAGAGACCCGTGGGCTTAGACGGCAAGGCGTGAGTCCTCTAGATTATGTCTCCATTAAAACAGAGTGTGGAGGGGATGTTTAATTGGCTACTTTTAGTAAAGATTGGAGTTTTTGAAGAGTTTCACATGCAGACACAAAATACGATTGAAAACGCTGTCAAGATCTGAAACTTTTTATACTACTCAAAAGGTCAATTTAAGTTCAAATATTGTTCAGATATGTAACAAAGGTGAGTGTCTATTGATTTTTCTCTTGTGTCTGAAGGTTTCACAGTTTGGCCACACCCACAGCCATGGCGTAGTGTTTGGGGACTCCTGGAGGACAAGAACAGCCAAAACAATACCAAATAGCCAAAACCCGGTGGCTGATACAGTGTTGTGACTAATTTATGGCTAAATTCATCACACAGCAACTTAATACTTAAAATGTGTATATACAGATATATGTTCCATGATGAGTTTAAAGTTTTCCCTTAAGGCATTCATTGGCGCACTGCAATGACGTCAGCTGCCCTCTGGGCTTTGGCCTTTGGGTCCTCTAGCTCCCTCTGGTGGACAGAAACAGCCCGGTAGTGAGATTTTCTGAGGTCAGTGTATATTTACCAGTATAACAACATAATGACTCATGGTGTCATCTTTCAAACACTTTACAGCACTAAAGCCACCACACAGCAACTTTATACTTAAAAACGGTGCATATACAAATATACAAACATGTTCCAATATAAGCTTCATATAAAATTGCATTTTAAGGTTTTCCCGTAAGGTATGAGCCTGAGCAACGCTTTCATTGGGGCCACTGCAATGATGTCAGCTTCCCTCCGGGCTTTGTGTCTCCGAATCCCTTTGGTGGACAGAAGCAACATTGCAGCATCATCCACATTTTTAAATGGTTTTCTTATTGATACATGTTTGTATATTTCTGAGGCATAGCGTTTGAGTGTTAAGTTGCTGTGCGATGAGTTTAATGTTGTTTGTAAGATGAAACCATAAGTCAGACTGTTATGTTGAGTAATGTTACAAATGTAACAGTTAGTGATTGTAAAAGTACCAGAAGGAGGGGTAGGATTTAATAAGCTTTGCTTCTTCCTACTCCTTTTGGACATGTGGAACTGGGAACTGATTATGGGATGCACTCAATTGGAATCTGATGCATGTTCAAAATAAAATAAATAAATAAAACCATTACCATTACCAACCTTTTACACTCCCAGCATCCCAGCTGACTACACACTGATTTTATCTTTGCCACTATCATCTGTCACTCAAGCTCCACGCCTTCATGCCGCATACACTCCAGAGAAGACGGCCAACAGTATTTTGGTGCAAGGTGAAGAGTAGCTGCATTCTCGTAGAGTAGAGCAAGTTGACACTTTTACCCGAGAGTGACACGAGAAAGATGGCGAAGGAACAAGGGAGACAGGGGTGGTGTGAGGAGGTGGGGAGATGCCAGCTAGGTGTAATGATGGGTGCTATTAGAGTGGGGTGCTGCAGGCAGCGGGGAGTGCAAGCCATCTGTAACACCCCGATTAGCCTGTCTGTCATCCTGCTGCAGAGGCCCTGAATCCAGCAGCGGTTGGACCACTTTGCACAGCACATTCCCAGCCAGGCAAAGTGCACACCGGCCACCATAAATCCTTGGCCCCAATCAAGCCTGCTTCTAACAATACTAGCACGCCATGCTGCCTCATGCCTGCAAATCTATCTTCGACACCTACGCCCATCCCCGCAGTGGGTTCCCCTCCATTAGCTGCACCACTGGTATGTTTCAAAAGAGTGACAGAGCTAATCTGGGCTCCTGGCTACTTAAAGTAGCAGATGCCAACACGCAGAGTGGAAGCAAATGACTCGTGCAGCTTTTACAGCCCTCAGGGAAGACGTGATGCGTCAGAGAGAGGTCAAAGAGAAGCTGAGTCCACAGAGAGGATAGGGAAATTATATCAATAATGTAAGGTGGGGAGTCGGGGTAGAGTTGAAAAATTGGACAAAAAAGCGCCCTGCTGAGATGATTTCCTTTTGCTCTTGCTGCCCTGTGCGGAGGCGCATGTGTGTAGGTGTGAGGAGGAATGCAGGTAAAGGATGCTAAAGTGTAAATTCAAGGGCTCGGCAGCAGCAGCAAAATCCAGGCGGCTTTGAGAAGGCAGAAAATCTTCTACAGTAATCATAGGGCTCACTTGAGGCAGCAATGTCTGACCAATTTTCTCTTACGACTCACACGCCAACAGCCAAGTCCAATTCCAACCCCGAGCCCCAGTGGCGCAAAATTAACGCTTTCCAGTGTTACGTCACCTTCTGCAGACCCATCATCGCTCTGAATTTGACAGAACTCATCACAGAACCGCCTGTGTCTGGAGCCACATATCTCCACTCAACAGATGGAAATTGGCTTTTCTGTAATGAGGCTGAAGAGCGGCCAGCAGATAAAAAAGCGACGACGCTGAAGTAGAAAGCCTCAAGTGTGTTTTGGACAAGAGTTCTCATCTAGCTTGCAAGGCAGAGGGGTGAAGGGATCACGAGCATCTTGTTACAAGGGTCATGGGTGGCCGCTTAATAAGCAATATTTCATTTTACACAACTCCTAAGACACCACATACACGAAGGGCAGAGGTTCTCAACTGGTCTCAACCTGGGACGCACATTTTCCTTTATTCGCGACCCACTGTTTTTAAAAGTTTTAAAATGTTTTTTTTTTACACTTTTATTTAAGTCTTTTTTATTGACATGCTTGTCAACCCAATGGAAATCGCAGGAGTCTGACTCACTGTGTCATCTTACAAATAAAAATCATCACAGAACAACTTGAATACCTAAGAGGTAGGGCTGGGCGATATATCGATATTTTTAAAAATATCGATATTTCTGTTAAGTACTATATCAAAAACAAGCATATCGTTCATATCGATATAGACTGTATTTGATGCGGAGGTCTGATGTTTCAATATGGCGCCGCCTGAGTGCAAGCTAGTTACGACAGTGTTTAATAGTGCTTGATTTATTACTTCCTCTTTGTTTTGTGTCATACCGACCCCTTAAGCAAGTGTGCAGCCATGGTTGTTCATGTTATTACGTTTGTAGCTTGCAGCTTGCGCCATTGTGTACACTCGGAAGCAGCTGTTAGCATCCCTTCAAGCCCTTAGGTCAAATGATCGGATATCCCCATAGAAATATTGAGGTGCAGAGGCTGCATAGCGGGACTGAACAGCAAAAAAGACGGTATGAGGCTATTTAATCGATTTATTTTTAGTTGTGTGACTCTCATCCATGGTAAGGAGGCCATTTTATTGAAGAGGACACTGAGGGCAGCCAGAAAAGGGTCCGATGCAGCAACGTGGAGCTGATGGAAGAGGGTAGGAACTCAAGCATTGCAACTCAAGTATACTCTGAGCGTCTCTGTTAAACCAAAATATTGTCTCCTGCATTGCAAAATTTACCGCCAGCACACTTGTGTGACGTTTTTCAAGGTGAGCTTCAAATAAGTGGCTCAACTGAATGGGTATGGAAGCAAACAAAGGACCAGAGAAAGTGGCCTTGGAACACTGTGTTGTGTCGCTGCAAAGTCAGTCCATGTTTGTGTCGAGCTAGCTGGCGGCCGCGCTGATAAGACGCAACTGAGAACTACTGTCAGAATAATGGATGACGCCCACAGCAGGAAGCACAGCTGCATGGCGGCATCATTGTAATGCAGGAGACCCCTTGGCGAAAAACCTCGGGAGCACGATTAGCTTGGAAGCAAATCACAGCTTGTCTGCCCTGCGGGAAGGCTTCTAATGGGGGGAAAATGGTGCAACCTGCGTGGCTGGCGACAGGGCGGCACGCTGTGAGGAATGGGCGCCGGGCCCTCTGAGTTTGTGTTAAATGAATGAGATGAAGTAAGGTGACACACACAAGTATTGCAATGTTTTCCTATTCCTAATTCTCACTTGGCATATTGGTAGCAAGGTGTTTTTCTCACAATATTTAATATCTATATAAGTTTGCCATATATTAAGCTTAGTAAGCATGATTAGCATTTTTTACTGGTCTTTGAGGTATTTAGGACCTGCCTGGCAACAAGTGGACAGTCGAAAATAAAGCATTTAAAAAATAATTTATGCATGGCAAATCCCCACAGAGGCACACCAAGTGGTAAGCTTTTCTTTCAACTTTATTCCTACCTTAACGCATCAACAGCAGGTCAATTCCAACACAATGTACAGTATGTATCTCCAAGTCACAAACATGTATCTGTTCTCTTAACACTCATTAACACTCGCAAGTTTGTGTGTAACAACACACTCATGCGAGGTGCATCCACGGACATTGGAACTCAGACTCTACACACAACAGCAGGCCATTCCAAGGAGACCGAGACGTCAGTGAGTAAAGTTTATTCAATCATATTACAAAGAACACTAAACTCATCCCACAGCAACTTAACACTCAAATGGTATAAGTAAGAAATATACAAGCGCACCCTGGTATAATAGTGTGTACGGGTGTTTTCCAGGTATGTAGCCTACCTAAGTGGTTGGTGCAACACTATGAATGCCACCTCTATACATTATACTCAATATGTTCATTGAGGTTCACATACAAGCTGTCCTTCTGGTCCTTTCCCCAGTGTTACCATACCAGAGGCGGTAATTGTTGGTCACATGACCGTTTAGCTCAGTCTGGCTGTCATCAGCATGCCTCAAAAAGCCCCCATCCGCCCACCATTTGGCTATGCGGCACATAATGGTGAGCCCCAGTATGCAGACGTGTGCGCTGTCCTGTCATCCATCAGGGTGCGTTTTCTTTTTTTGCAAAGTCAACAAATTCTCTTGATGGTGGTGATGGGGAGTCAGGGGGGAGGCCTCACCCACTCTGTGTGTGTGGTGTGTGTTTGTAGCCTGGAACAGGTTTAACAGCAGCAGTAAACCAAGCCAATATTTGGACTCCCCAGCTGCACAGCTAAGAGACTTAATTCAATTAAGAGGGCTGTTCATCATTCTGTTGGCAATCTAGACACAATGTTTAAAAAAAAATCCCAAATGTAGATTATCCTTGAAATATCTGTCTAATACAACACTTTGGAAAGTTGCTGAAAATACTATATGGTTTGTTACTGTACTTGAAAATTTTCCACAGTCACACTAACTTGCTGTGATATCTGTTCGAGACTAGAGGACTCATTTCTCCAAAACAAGTCCTCCACATGGATATAACCTGATTCAAATAACCTTGATTTTCGGGGCATGTAGTTAAGTCTGCCCTCCACCATCTCCGTCCATCACTGGAGATCACCCCTCCCTTGCACAGTCCCTTAGTCGATTAATCTGAAGCTTTTTGTATGATTAATTGAGTAGACGACCAAAATCGACATTACCCAACACAAACAGTTAGCGGTTTGGTCTGCAGCATATTAGAAAAGAGGCACTGTCAAATCAAAGCTGATGTGTGTGAATATCTTGTTTTGCATAAAATATTAAAATAATAGGTCTGTTTTCCTGGATGACTAAGGACATTTTTTAAATATTCATACTTAAGAGACTGAATCCGAGGATATTTACATTTTTAAATCAAAACATTATTAATCCAATGCCACAATAGCCTTCAATTAATTGGATCTTCGATTAATCTTCAATTCCCTCAATAATTGCTGCAGCTCCAGATATAAATATCACAGGAGATTAAAATTTTTAAATAAAATTATATATCAAATACAAAAATAGCTGTCCATCAAAGGGATAATTGAAAAATCATCAATTCCATTCATTAGTTTAGCAGCTCTAGCTATAAATATCATAGGATATTTATATTCTAAGTGTAAAAAATAATGAATTGAATACCAAAATAGCTGTCAATTAATTGGATAATCGATTAATCATCAATTCCATTAATAAATTGTTGCAGTTCTAGATATAAATATCAAAGGATGTTTCAAATAAAAAAACTATTGAATCGTATACCAAAATAGCTGTTGATTAATTGGATAATGGATTAATTAATAAATGTCGCTGATGAATTGTTGCAGTCTAGTTTCCTATATAAACTCCAATTTAAGCATGACTAGCCAGACATCTTCCAAAGCCATCTTTTCAGGTCATATAGATTTGTCACATTGCATGCAAGTTTGATAAAATTGTACCTCTCATTATTGTAAAAGAACTTGTCTCGTCTCTCCTCTACTTTGGAGCCAGCAGCAGATTTTCCTTTGAGAAAAATCTGACATGTTCGGATGCTTGCATGGATCATGTGATAATAAATGAAAACCCACAAAGGATGGGGAACTTAATGATCAGTTTTTGAAAGCGTTATTTTGGAATGGGATGCGAGAACGTCTCCTTGTATATTCGGAATTCCTGTTTCCATGCTAGTGTTTCATTGAATCAAAGGTGCCTCTGCTTTACCTACCTTCACAATCAGTCAGTGAAGGGATTATTACACCCATGTTCTATGTCAACATCTCAGGGTCTCCTGAAACGGTATCTCACAAAAGTGAGTACACCCTACATTGGAAAACTATCATGCAGCCCACCTCCCGTCCTCTACATGCTTATCACCTGATTCAAATAGCCTTGGGTGGTCTTGACATGTGAGCCTGCTCTTCAACATCTCGACCCTCACAGCAGGAGGAGGAGGAGGATAACACCCCCCTCCTTCTGATATTAACAACACTTTATCATAGAATAGTCAAACATCTTCTCGAGAAGTCATCTTTTCTGGTTGTCCCTAGACCATGACGCCACCATCACCATGCAAGACACACTTATCTTGCTACTCACTTGTAACAATTGTGTTGACTCATTTTCAGGGAACAGGTTGTACACTGACTACTCTAACATCTATCCAAATTTCCTTTTAATAGTATTGTCCATTCTGAAGATATACTAGAATAAAAATGGTCATCTGTCTATCAACTTTACCAGCACCAGAAGAGAAACAACATACTGCAGGACTGAGTGGATATGAACAGTAAGGCATACACTAACACACTAACAGTGGACTTGGCTGCCTTGTTTATCTAAATGATAACCACACACCTGCACTCCATTTCATTATCTACTATATGGAAACACAGAACAGCTTATCAATTCATGAAAAAGCTGGGAGAAGGACCCCTGAAGTAGTGGCTGAATCTTTGGGGTGTCCGCTGTTGTTTCTGAAAATCCCCACAGTGCAGATAATCCTGCCATGTCCCAGATCTTTATTGAGCCTGGACCCCTCATGGGCGATGGGAAGGAAAACTGAAGACTACCTTTCAAGGAATGGATGTATGTGAGATGATGATTATCCAAAACTCCCCATAGAAATACAGATTCTTTCCACTTTAAGATTCAGTGCGAACCAGCTATGTACAATGATCTACATCATCCCTAATTCTAATCAGATTAATAATGAGGATGGATTAATCTGTATTAACGCATCAACGTTAACAATATAAACATGATTTTAGTGATCTGTAGCAACTTACATATGTGACTGCAATGAAATTGAAAAAGTATCAGACATTAAGGAGGATTCTATAATTGAATTTGCTTCCAAATGCACAATCTGGATCAGATCCAAAAGAAACCTGGTTTGACACTGCAGCTTCTAACCCTGCATAATGCCAAGGATAAAACGATATATAGGAGCATGTATAACATTATCAATGTGTCTGAAAAACTTAATACCCATCATAATAAGATTGTTATGGATATCTGTAAAGTGTAAGCAAGAGGCTGTAAAGAAAGAAATGAAAACAAAACCCCATGCATTAAGATCCCCATGGAGGTGGCAATACTGAGCTTTTCAATAATAAGATACCAAACCAGCAAAGACAAGATCTCCTCCGTCAGCACTAACACCTGCAAGCCCACCTAATGAGCTCCAATACAATTGTCAGTAAAGCCACATTGATAGACATGGTTTCCACGTGTTTATTATGGTTTACTGTGTAAGTACATTGTGATCACACTGTGTTGCTTGTTTTTCTGTATATACAGTATTTCTGTATATGAAATACTGTTTTAGTGTGGTGCATTAAGGTGCGCATCCATCCCTTATGCAAAACACACAGTCTGCAACTATGAGGGGCACACACACAAGCAGCGTTTCCAGGGGGCTGCAGCACCTTTGGGTTTCGACTTACCGAGTTTTCCCCGGGACTCCTCCAGCTTTTGGATCTGGTTCTCCAAGAAGAACATGGCCACTGCGAACGCCAGCAGTGCCAACATCTGCATCTTAGGCGGCATCATGACTCTGAGCAGCCCCATCAAATCACCCAAGAAAGAGAGGGAGAGGGTCGGTCAGTCCATGCCCAAAGCAGGGGAGAAACCGAATACACACGCAGCGACGACCGGTGATCACAAAGCGGCTGAGCGTGTGTACATGGCCTCGCTCTCTGTCAGTGCGTGTGCGTATAATTCCCACTGTTCAAATCCACAGGCTACCTCACATGCAAATTGTCTATTCTTTGTTATTCAATCAAGCCGTTCCCACTCGCCAGGCGCTGTGCAGGTTTCTACAGAATGTATCTATGTCTATGTCGTCGGTGTTTCCCCATGCAGCGCTCCCTGTCTAATCCAGTCTTCTCTCGCGGCGTTGCGCGGACACACTGTCACCAGCGCTCAGGGCATTGGCTGTAATAAGAATCAACCACATAACAGTCTCTCTCTATTCGTCAGCCATTGCTGCCTGTTCACACCGGATTGGGCAAACGGGACGACCTGCCGCCAACGCGGACACAGAGAGGCGCTGTTCTTCTTGTCATAGCTTCTGTCACGTCTAAAGCATGAGGCGAAGAAGAAGCAATAAAGTAGTCCATTTTAATGCCCATATGACAATGTTTTAAAAATGAAATAATCAAATATATACAACTTTTTATTCTAATTAATATGTGAATTGCACTATAATTTCCTCCTTATTCGAGCAAACCTTACTAACGAAGGTTTTGTTTTAATCATTTATTTCCCATCAGGCACTCGTAGGGCCCCCTCTAAATTTAACTTAGGGGTCCATCACCGTAGTTTTTGCTAGCTCCAAGAGCTAAAATGTCGGGGGAAGTGTATCTCCTGTGGCTGCTCTCGCTTTTTAAAACGGTGAGTTTTACGCCATAACATTAGATATTGTTAAGTTTGTTGGTTTAAATTTTTATTGTCGTTTTTGGGTTGCTTGGTGCGTTTTGGCGTGATAAACATCCTGTACTTGCAAGGAGCTCCAATATGACGTGGCTTAGCCTCAAAATCTGTGAGCCTCTCTCGGCAATAAATAAAGCTTTCCCCGATAGTGTCTTAACTTGATGTGTTTTAATAACAACAAGCCATCATAATATGTGACGAGATTTGATTAGATTAGATTTACGTAAGTCTATGCGAATCTGTTTCCGGATGGACATCACAGCGTCGATGTAAAAAAATATATATATATATAAATATAATTAAATAACGGATCAATCACGTAAATATAACGATAAAAACCGGCGTTAACGAGCTGCATGGAAAAGGTAAGTTCACACACTAATTAAATTAAAGCAAATTTGTCGTTAGCTGTGTTGGCGACGCAATGCAACGATGTATTTTAATGTAGTTTGCAGTGGCTTTGCATCATATCGAGATCTTTTCCTACTCCTGTCAAGTAGCCAAATCAATCAATTAAAAATATTACAAGGACCTCTCAGTGTGATACAGTACACTTATGTTAAAAAATGAGCATTACTACTCTTGTCAATGTTGTACCAGTGGCCCGATAGTGCCCGACTTTGAATGTTAGAAGAAGAAAATAGATGTGCAGCTAAGGCAAATTCCATTTACCATTTTATTTTGAGAGGGTGGGCTGCAGAGAATCTTTTACTCTAGCTCCTTTATGTTCTCTTGAGGCAAGACTCGCCTCGAACCTGGAAAACCCACACTAAATATAATCCTTAAATGATTACTCAGTAGAGAAATATATGATGACATTGGGCTTTTCAGCTCCAGTCTCTTTTCATACCTTCTAAGAAATGAAGCCTAAAATTCCATTTCATCTCCTCCTTCCTCCCTCCAGATGTCGGCGTATGGCTCTGAGCTTTCGTCTGAGGCTTGCAGGGACCTGGGCTTTTCCAGCAACCTGCTGTGCAGTTCCTGTGACCTGCTCGGGGAGTTCAGCCTCACTAAGCTCCAGCCTGACTGCAGGCACTGCTGCCAGCAGGAAGCCCAATTGGAAGCACGCAAGGTAAAAAAAATAAAATACTGCAGCTGCCTCAACAAACAAACAAGAGGGTAATTGCCAATACTGTGGATTTGAGGTAACCTCCATGTTGTTTGAAGTCTATCCGTAACTGGGCATTTAAGGGAAGCATTACACACCTAGGATGTATGTCAGTCATTGTGGAAGATTCAGTGATCTTTAGCAACATTTTGGTTCAGAAAGAAACTCCTTGTGTTTTGTGAAGTTGTCACAAGCCCCCCGCATGCTTCCCACCCCCACAGCAGCAATTGTCCTGCTGTAACAATTCCAGAGGGACCATCAATACTGTGTCGTTAAAGCCTCTAGCAAATGGCTTTCCTCACAGTCCAGTCGAGTCCTCAAGCATGGAGGACATTTGGGTTACACAGCTTTTTAGGTGTGCTTCTTGGCACAGCACCTGCATGCACACACAGCAACACCTCAGTTCCCTTGGGGGCCACAATATGCCCTCTGTGGGACAGAGGTAGCATTGCAGCGCCGTCCATTGATGTTCTCTGTCAGTTGACAAACCACAGACCAAATCCATTATGGGAAAACATTAAAAGAATGGGCTGCAAGGTGGTCGAGTGGTTAGCGCGTAGACCTCACAGCTAGGAGACCCAGGTTCAATCCCACCCAGCCCATCTCTGTGTGGAGTTTGCATGTTCTCCCCGTGCATGCGTGGGTTTTCTCCGGGTACTCCGGTTTCCTCCCCACATTTCAAAAACATGCTCGGTATGTCCATAGGTATGAATGTGAGTGTGAACGAATGGTGAAATATACCATTTTGTGACATGGTCATGTGGACATTATATATGTAAAGGGTGTGGTTTATACACAGGTATTTACAGTAGTTGGTGTTACTCATTCACCAGCAGACTAGTGACTGATTAAACTATCACGCTGGTATGTTTATGTCCCTGCTTGTTATGTTTATAGCTACATAAAGGTAATACTTGGATGGCTTTAATAAGAAAGTAATATGTTTGACTGTTAAAGCCACTGTTGGCCCTGACGGTGTGTAATGAGTCTTCGGAAATGTGAATGCCCATATGAAGTGTGGATAGTGGCAGGAAATGCTTGAAAATGTGTTGCTTTTTTTTTTAACTCTAGGGAGTACAAGAGGACATCTTAAGCTTTGTAACATAACATTTGCTGTGCAGAAAACATAAACTCTCCCCTTTCCAAAAAGGGCAGCTGTGATTCTCCAGTTTCCTCACACTCACTTAACATTGACTCTGGAGGTTTGATTCCAAAGCCAACATGTGTTGATCCTGATACATGCGCACTGGCTCCACTTAATGACTGACAGACACCTGCAGGCCAGCCATCCTGCCCCCAGCAGGACCACCTCTTATCTCTGTGTGTGGGCACCAGTGTGTTTGTGTGTGTTTGTTTATCTCCTTTTGACAACCATGTCTGTTTCTCTTCCTCACAGCTCTACGCTGGAGCCATTCTTGAGGTGTGTGGATGAAAACTGGGGAGGTTCCCTCAAGTCCAAGGTGAGTTGTATTGAAAAAGCAGCATAGTAGAAGCTTCTACATCTAGTTTATAAAAAAAAAACTATGGTAAAAAAATTTTGGTTAATCGGTTCCAGATTTGACAGCGATAAATTAATTTCCCACAAATAGGATTCTTTACTCAAATCAATTATTTTGTAAAGCTGTTCATGACCTTTATTTATGGTTATTAGAGCCCTCTAGATGTATAATAACACCCCTACAGTCACCTTTACTCTCTTCTTACCCAATATGGTAGATTTAATCAAATAAAATTAGTCATAAATAAGACTCGTGCTTGTGTGTTTCAATTCAATTTTTCCAAACGTGGACAGGAAGTGATGTTGGGGATTCAGAGTTGAGTTTGAGCTGGAGTACGGCCACAACAGTACCCTGTGTTATTATTATAATGATGGTGGCTATTATTACTGTACCCATTCTGACATAATTCAAGCCTGAAATAATTGTTTCAACAGCAATCAAACAGCAATCAAGTGTGGTGCATATGTTACTAGTGACATCTAGTGGCCAATGTAGACTACAGTTCAGCGACTGTAAACAATACATTTGAATGAACTTCATCATTTTTATGGCTTCTATACACGTGCTGCATGAGTTTCTGGAAGAGGTTTTGTTTTCAGCACCTTGGTGTGTTTATTCCGTAAAACGATGCCAGAATGAGCCCTTTTGTATGTCCTTTAGCCTTGGTGTGTGGAGGCAGCGCCAGGGTCATGCACACAGAGTGCCGAATTGTGTAACGTAGTAAAAATGACTAGATTGTAATTGTTCTTCATTCAGTGTCGCGTTACGTTGATCATTAACTGCAGCTCTTCTCATGTCTTGGCCATATGGCCGCCATTTGTTTAGCCGTAGCCATCCGGCATGTGTGCTCGCTCGGTTGTCTCCTCAAGATGTAGTGTCCTCTGGAGGGTTTGCAGCTGTCACTGGTTTACAATCTTCAGTACCAAGATTGAACCCATGGACCCACTCCTCACCCAACATGCCTCACTGTTCCTCTGTTTTTTTAATGACCGCAGCTTTTGTCAGGGGTGACAAGCCGAAGATGTTCAAGGGTCTTCAGATCAAGGTGTGTGTTTTGAGGATTTCTGAGACGTGTATTTCCTGTTCTTGAGGGCTAGGCTCCGTCGCTAACACCTGTCCTCTTCCTCCCGTTCACTCTCAGTATGTGCGCGGCTCCGACCCTGTACTCAAGCTTTTGGACGATAACGGGAACATCGCAGAGGAACTCAGCATCCTCAAGTGGAACACAGACAGCGTGGAGGAGTTCTTGAGTGAAAAATTAGACCGGATATAAACACGGAAACCCATTTGTTTTCTGTTGTTAAAGGGACAGTTTAACATTTTATTTGTAGGTAACAACAAAAGTTCACAGGATCCCATTTGAAACTCTAGACAGGATGATAAAAAACATTTGTGGTGAAATGTGCCTTGTAGGTATTTTGCCATTTTTGTTATAGCTGCTAAAATCTCCGTTTTTATACCTGACAAAACGTGGCATTTCTCAACATACATTCAAAACAGCAAATCACGGCCAAGTTTGTTTTCTTATTTCTGATTTTCTTGTACACTTTATAAAAAATATATAATACTTAAAATAGTGTTCGGAATCGTAGAAAAAGTAGCTGTCCAAATGCAGACGTATTAGCTGTAGAACACTTTAGTGAAGACCTCACCTTAAACCATTGTTGGGAAGTGAGCTCTGATGTGTTGTGTTCCTCTGCTTCATCTGCTTTGGACAGAAACGAGATTTCTTATGGATTGTTGTCTTTAAACAGGATTTCACTTTGTTTGTTATTCAACAATAAACAAATGATTTTCTTGCCGTTATGCTTCTTTTGCTTGTGTGATGTTAGAAGTCAACAGTGACACCTGCTGGTGTAAATCTGCGTTACAGCTCAGTGACGTAAAACCGCGTGAGGCTATTGAATGTAAAGGTTTCAAACTATGGTGTGAATTTACGCAAAGCAGGGTGCAATATTAATAAACGGAATATTATCACGGATCATAGAAAATTGGATTTGTCTAAGTACCATTACCTCGACATGAAATAACACATTTAAATACATAAGCCAGACTTGTTTCTGTGTTCCAATTCATCGATAGAGTTCTAGTTTACGTGAAGTAGGATTTAGTATGAATGTGGTGGTGGTGGGGGGGGTGTTCTGTAATTAAGCTTTATGTCCTGGAGAGTGCTCTAAGTGTCTGCACAGTCATTAAATGTCATTAAAAAGTCAGTTTTTCTAAAAGGTCACTAATGTGTGCAGTGAGCTTTGTTGTCCTACACTGTAAAAAATGTTGGCAGCGTAATGCGGTAAAATCATGACATCATAAAGATGTAAACAGAAAAACAAAGAACCCCTGTTTGACAGCTATTTCTTGTAAAATACAGAACAAAACAAAACTGATATATTTAAAATAAAATTATGTGGGGAAAAAAACAACTTTCTTTGTAGAATTGACAGATTCCTATAACTTAGACACCGGAAACTTGTAATGCAATAAACAGTACAATGAGGTCACAATTAAAGCATTAAAGTGTTAAAGTAATGGAGAATTCATGTTGGGAACTTAATTTTTACAGGAATAAACTGTAAAATTTAAGAACATTTATTCATCTTATATACCTTGTTACACAAATTACAATATAGGCCAAAAGATTAAAACTATCACACGATTGAAAATTTGGCTGACGGTTAAAAGCAACCTCTTTGTGTTTTTTATAGCTTATACCTATAATACTGTTGTCACTGACTACAACAGGTACGACTAAACGCCTCTTGACTTATACCAAATACAAAAAAAAAATAAGAAATTAAGGCCATAGTGTGTGAGTCATCCAAATTGGTAGTAACAGTAGTAGTTACTACGAATTAGTAGTAGCTATAAAACTAACATTTATCATCTTCACTGCTTTTCTTTTCTCTCCAAAACCTAAACATTCTGTTTCTTGAGCTTTCGTTTGAACACATCATAGCATTTTTTGGAGGATATGCAGCCATCTCGTTCCTCATTTGACGGAGTTAACATTGAATGCATCATATGCAACGTCTCCTGGAGATTTCATCGCAGTTTACTCCACGTCCATCAGTCTGCCAGCGTTGGAAGCCGTTGGAACACTACACAAGCACTGGTAAGTTAAATAATGCTGCTTGAGATTAAACTGCTTGATCATTAACTCTTTTGTCCTAAAGATAAGATGCTAGCTTAACATTCGTCCTGTTGTCCTGTTGCCAACTTTCTGGTGTTGCTAATGTAACGGGGCGGCCAGCGAGGGCGGGGCTAAAAGCCCACTGGTCTGCCAGTCCCACAGAGGGTGGACCTATTCCATCGTACACAGGAACATCTGGCAAACGAATACAAAAGACCGGGGCAGTAGTTGGTGTGGATGACGACGACTCTCGCTACTACCATGTTGTTGCGTTGTTGAGCAGCTCGACGGCCGCTAAAGCAGTAAACGTCATCACCTCCATCACCTAGCGGAGGTACGACGGTCTCAAGTCGCACTTGCTGAAGACTTTCGAGCTCTCCCGGCGAGCGCGTGCTCGCCGGCTACTGGATGTTTCCGGGTTGGGAGACCGTAAGCCCTCGGAGCACATGGAGATGATGTTGAACCTGTTGGGCACGGAGGAACCAAATTTCCTCTTCATGGAGCTTTTCCTACGGCACATGCCCCCGCAGGTACAAACTGCTCTCGCCAATACGGCAGCCTCCGACCCGAGGACCCTGGTGGCCGAGGCGGACCTCTTCTTCTTGGCCGCCCAGCGCTCTACGCCCGGCTATCTGGCCCCCGTACAAACCCGCGCACCCCTGCGAACAACGTCGCCGGCCAGGAGGAGTCTCCAGTTGCCCCCCGAGCACAAGGATGGATGGTGTTTCTTCCACGCCAGGTTTGGTGCGAAGGCGAGGAGATGCCGTCCCCCGTGCACCTATAAAGTTACGGGAAACGGGGGGCCTGCGCTCAGTAGCGGCCCTGGGCGCAGGCACAGCGAACCGGCTGTTGTTCATCAGGGACTCACTCTCGGGAAGGAAGTTACTCTGCGACACCGGTGCTCAGAGGAGCGTAGTTCCCGCGACGGCCAACGACATCGCGGGGGGCGGGCAAGGGCGGGGTCTGGCTTCCGCCAACGATACCCCCACCTGGACCTATGGAACCCGTGCGGTGGAACTAGTACACTTTGGAACTACTCAGCGTAGATTTTTTCTGCGCGTATGGATTATTGGTGGACGTTAAGAATGGGCGGTTGGTGGATGCTTTAACGTTTTTGTCCCTTGCCTGTGTCCAGGACGGAGGGCGGTACGAGGGCCTGTGCTGCTCACAATCGGAGGGCGATTGTTCTCGCCAATACGGCAGCCTCCGACCCGAGGACCCTGGTGGCCGAGGCGGACCTCACCAGCCCCACCTTTTCCGCCCTCTCTGCCAAGCATGGCATGGAACCACATTGACACCACTGGCCCCCTCGTCCACGTCTGAGCCCGCCGCCTCGACCCCACGAAGTTGGCAGTGGCCAAGTCGGAGTTCACCAATATGGAGCACTTGGGCATTGTCCACCATTCTGACAGCCTGTGGGCGTCCCCCCTCCATATCGTGCCCAAGGCTGACGGCGGGTTCCGTCCATGTGGGGATTACCGCCGCCTCAATGATGCTACCACACCCGCCCGCTACTCTGTTCCCCATGTCCAAGACTTTTCGACGCACCTCGCGGGCTGCACCATCTTTTCGAAGGTTGATTTGGTGCAAGGCTACCACCAGGTGCCCGTACACCCCGCTGACGTCCCAAAGACGGCCGTCATTACGCCGTTTGGGCTGTTCAAATTTCTCCGGATGCTGTTTGGACTCAAGAACGGGGCTCAGTCCTTTCAGCGCCTCATGGACTCTGTGCTCTGAGACATGCCGTCCATTTTCGTGTATTTGAAC
This sequence comes from Doryrhamphus excisus, assembly GCF_037039965.1. Classification (NCBI taxonomy): domain Eukaryota; kingdom Metazoa; phylum Chordata; class Actinopteri; order Syngnathiformes; family Syngnathidae; genus Doryrhamphus; species Doryrhamphus excisus. Next base: position 21,855,997 of record NC_136362.1, read on the forward strand.
GACGTCCTGGTGGCCAGTCGGTTTAAGCAAGAGCACCTGCACCACCCCCACAAGCTGTTCTCGAGACTTGACAAGAATGGACTGATCATTAATCCAGCAAAGTGCATCTTCGGTGTCCCCTCTGTCAAGTTCTTGGGGCACCTCATCGGACGGTTCTACGCCACTGCCATCAAAAGTGGAGGCAGTCACCGCCTTTCCCCACCCACACACAGCCCGTGGCCTCCGAGAGTTTTTGGGCATGGTAGCCTATTATCACCGCTTCATCCGCATGCGGCGCATGTCATGCGGCCACTATATGAGGCGCTGCATAATCTGTCGCCCAACCAAGCTATTGTGTGGACAGAAAGAGGAAGGGCGCCTTCCAAGCCACCAAGTCCGCCCTAAGCCAAGCTGCCTTGTTGGCACACCCAAACCCCACGGCCCCGGTGGCCCTCACCACGGACGCTTCAGACGACACGGTGGGTGCGGTTTACGAACAGTGGGTGGATGACGCCTGGCAGCTGCTCGCTTTCTTCAGCCGTAATCTGATCCCATGGGAACAGAAGTACAGCGCCTTTGACCGGGAGCTCCTTGCGCCGTGGCTGGCGATTCGACACTTTCGTTTCCTGCTCGAAGGTCGCGAGTTCACAGCCTACGTCGACCACAAGCCACTCGTCTTTGCCATGTCCAAAGTGGCCAAGCCGTAGTCCGCGAGACAGCAGGGACAACTGTCCTTCATTCTGAGTATACCACGGACATACGCCACGTTTCAGGCAAGGCCAACGTGGTGGCGGACTGTCTGTCCAGAGCGGTTGTGAGCACCGTGCAACTAGACCTGGACCCTGAATGGTGGAGGAACAGGCTACCGATGAGGGGGTGCACGCTCTCAAACAACCGGATGTCGGCCTGCACCTGGCCGAGGTGCCAATTGGCACCTTTGGGGCCAGGTTGTGGTGCAACCTCTCCACCGGTCTGCCCCGCCCGTTGGTCTCGGCGGGTTGGCGACGTGCCGTCTTCGATGCTATACACAGACTCTCGCACCCTGGCAGGAAGGCTTCTGTGAGGTTGGTGGCATAAAAGTTCGTGTGGCGGGGCCTGAAGAAAGACGTGCTCGCTTGGGCCAGTTCGTGCATTCCATGTCAGCGCACCAAGATCCACCGCCACACAAAGGCACCACTGGAGCATTTCACCGTCCCAGAGAGAAGGTTCAACCATGTTAATGTCGACCTAGTGGGCCCCCTCCCCCTTTCCCACGGCTTCACACACCTGCTCACCATGGTAGACAGGACTACCCGCAGGCCAGAAGCAACCCCGCTTGCTTCCACTACGACTGCGGAAGTGGCCCATGCTTTCATCAGCACGTGGGTGGCGCGCTTCGGAACCCCATCGGACCTCGCATCCGACCGGGGTGTGCAGTTCACCTCGGAGCTTTGGAGTGCTGTTGCTGAGAATTTGGGGGTCAAGCTACACCGCACCTCTGTACCACCCCCAAGTGAACGGCCTCGTCGAGAGGTTTCACTGCTCGATGAAAGCAGCGCTGCGGGCAGGCCTGACAAATGGCGACTGGGTGGACAGGCTGCCGTCATGATTGGTCTGTGATCCGCCCCCAAGGAAGACCTGCAGGCATCGAGCTGGTGTACGGGCAGGTCTTGTGTTCCCGGGGACTTCATTCCGGACGCCACCGCTTCCTGGTCCGCCGCCCTACACAGGTCCACCCTGCAGGAGGCGATGGACACCTTTTAAACCTGTCCGTGCATCACACCACGGCACGGTGGCCCCACATGTTCTCACTACCCTGGGCACGGCGTGTTTTGTGTTTGTCTGCCATGACGCGCACCGTGGGCCTTTATGCCCGCCCTATGACGGACCATACAGAGTCTTGGAGCACGGCGACAAGTATTTTGTTTTGGACATGGGCGGCCAACAGGAGATGCCCCCTCGCCGGGGTAGGCCCCCGCTCTCCAGTAGTGCGTCACCTGCCGGGCCAGGCATGCCGACCCCCCAAAAACGGGCGACCCCGTCCCGTCTGCCACACCTTTTTCCCCTGCCGCAAGCAGTGCGCACATGGCGGGGCCGTGTGGTTGTCCCTGCACACATGGACGATTTTGACTATGGGTGAATTCTGGGGGGACTAGTGTAGTTTAGGTTACCGATACATAATTCACCCCGGAACGGTCGATAGGGGAGTGGTTGCCACCCAGAGGGGTGAGCACGAGGGAGAGGTTCTCTCTTCCTGTTGTGGTTGCGAAGCGTACGGTTTGCCTCATGTAGCGAGGAGTGCAAGTTAATGTTTGTGAGAAGAGTAAAGTTTTCTCCCAACTTTGACACCCCGCTTCAGACTCCAGTTCTTCGGTGCTTCACTAGACACATTAAGACACTAATTGGCCCTAATTGGGAGGGGGGGGGGGTGGAAATAAAAAAAAAACACAACAAAACACAGCAAACCAATACCAACAAAAGCAAAACCCCAACAACACAAAATAACCTTTAAATCAAATACTAACTCCCAATTGGACCAAGTAAAAGTGCATACGTGCGACGGTTGTTGGTCCTCCCCTAAAGTGCATACACTAAGCCCATTGAGACAACACAACCCCAGACCGGCATCACTGCCTAAATTAAGCCGAACACGCTAGGTCCACAGAAAAAGGTAGTAGTCGTGTGCGCAACAACCGCTTAATATCACGAGCAAAAGGAAGCATAACAAGACAGCAGTGGCTTACTGAAACACAAAATGATGAACAAGGTAACCACTGCAAACTGAATGTAACAAAAGAAAACAAAAACTACCTTCATCGTGATCTCCACCGCTAAACCAGGTCAGGAGCGATTCTCCGTTGCAGGGAGAAGGAAGTGAATGTGCCATTTAAATAGACCGCCTGGTTAGTGTAGCTGCGCACCATGGCTGCCCATGAGATGTTTGGGGGTGTGCTGGCCGTCGGATTTTTGGCCTTTCAACTGTAGCAGGAGCCGAGTCACCAAAATCACCCCATTACACAAAGATCGCTAGCGCTCCTCTATGCAGCACACGTTCCGTTTTTACATAATGGCTCTCCTGGGAAGCAGACATTCTGTCAGCTTGTAGTTTTTCGTGTGTAACTGCCAACATTTTATTTTTCTGTGTATTGGTCGTTCAGCTACAGCATTCGCCGATATACACGTGTACACGTCTTTTGCTCTCTTTTCAAATTTTGGCGCTCACAGGATGCATAGCTTCTGTTAGCTCGTTTTCGCCTGTAGCTGTGTGTAAATGCATCAGCAGTGTAATGGTCAAAGGTAAATACTTGGTTGGCGGTTTTATTTAATATAATTAGCTGCCGTTTTCATAATATAACTCTTGACTCGTGTTTTTTGTTGGTTTAAATGACTGTTGCTGTGTAAACACCGGTGTATGCTGCCCTTACCTTAATTGGTAAAAATGATTACCTGTGCTTTTTGCAGTAAAACACTTGAGACAACAAGGGCTTATGTGCTGCATTGTAGAGTTCATAGTTCATAGGAACGAACCACATTGAATTTTCAAATGTGTCAGCTATGACTGCAAGCAAACATTTTGTACTTATACAGCTTTTAAAGCTCATTTTTATCGTGTTCACAATGCTCCACATCCCTCTGTTATTGCTCGAGCAGCTCTTAGTGACCTAAAATGGCCATTTCCTTGTGTGAGCGCCAGTTTCACACAGTGAATGAACTTGTAGCCCACGTAAAGGACCATATTGTTGAGGGGCGACCTGTGACATGTCCCGTAGCTGGTTGTAAAAATATTTTCACTGTATGTATAGCTATATATTTTCACTATATATAGCTATATTTGCCCTATTGGAACATAACATTTTATGACTTAACTAACCTTTAAGGTTGAGAAGCAAATGTGAAAAAAGGTAATGATACACTTCCATTACCGCGCCACCCCCCCCACCCCACCTGTCACATGACCGACATGACATCATCACCGTGCGCCTGAGAGAGAGACAATAACAGCAGCAAGAACAATTCCCATAAGAACAAGAGTGACAAACAGGACTGCATGAGTTAAATGTCAATGATGGCTAAGGGTCACAATGGAGTCCAACTAACCAGTAGGAGAACCCTCCCGATGAGCCCTAAGGCCAAGACTGGGGACGGGCAAAGACAAGGAAAGCGATGCAGCAGAGCATAGGACCAGTGGCAGCAGACACCCAAACGCCCGGGAGAGCACTGTCCCCCCCAGCAGGCCCGACTCCGAGGCGCATGCCACCCACTCCCACATGCCACCCAGGCCCCCGTCCCCATGAGTGAGATCAGTGCCCATCCCAACACACAGCCTGGTCCCCGCAGCAGCCACCACAGCGCAACAATCCCAAGCCACCACTGCAGACTTCAGGCCACCAGCAGCATGGACCCCACTGCCCGGAGACCGCTGAACGCCCCCTCAAGGGCACGTTGGTGCCCGCGACCCAGGACAGACCAAGGGAGGTAGCGCCAACCAAAACATCCTGCAGCCCAGGGCACCCCAAGCGAGCCGCCAAGCCCCAGCAACCAGCGGGCCAATCATGGGGGGTAGGCAGAAGGCTCTCCGGTCCAGCCCGCCATGCCTGTGTGTGTAATGATGATATTGTGTAGATTGTGCAATTAAAAATAGTCCTGCCCCCATAGGGCTGACTGGTGTGTGGTGTATGTGCGTGTATGTATCATATGGAGTCATTAAAAATGGAGGGAAGCTGAGCAATGGTGGGTCCCATGCCTGCCCAGATCCCCCACAGAACTGAGTGTCCAAGGTGCGGTTAAAATTGAAGGGTGACCAAGCCAGAGGAATGCCGAGGACAAAGGGGGATCCGCAAGGAAACCCCTCACCCCCGGCACAACCAGTTGCAGATATCCCCGCCTTTCCGTGCTGTGCTTGCTGTTTGGGAGCGACTACTGGTTTAACATCCACTATCCATCCGCGCTGGCTTCAACCCTGGAGTTTATGCAGAGGTATGTCCTATTAATAGACTATGTCACGGTGCGGCATGTCGGTGTTGCGATGTGACCCCAGGATGCCGAGAGGACGAGAAGGTGTAGGTAAAAGCTTAGCTTTATTTCCGACAAAAGCGATTGTAGTACTGACATACAACACCACAAAAAACTCAATGCACCAACAAAAGGAATACTTTTACTAACAGTAGCGTGTAGGAGAGAAAGTAAGTGATAGAACACAGGAAATAATACAAAATAAGAGCGTGAAAGCAGGAACTAAGGCAGACAAAGTGAAACACAAAACTGTCACACAAGCAAAGCTGCAGATTGTGACATTTTATGCATCATTGTCATTTATTTGAGCTGACATACATCTGCCACTGTATGGGATTTATAGGACTTGTCATTTTTTACTGTTTTACAAGGCAATAGTCTTTAATAGCTAACTATTAGCTTTTAAACAGCTGTGCTTTGAAGTAAGCTTTTTTATTATTAATAAAGGTCCTGATTTTTTCATATTTACAGATGTTTTTCTCCATCAACCCAGAGAAGGGCACCAAAGTGGAGAAGACAACCACATCCCGCCTTAATGTGAACCCTAGCGTAATCACTTTGATTCGGGAACTTTCGGATCATGAGTGGTGTGATGTCTGAACTTGGAAACTGAGAAAGGCGACCCATGTGACCCAATGGTTGTTTTTGTGCTTTACTGTTGCCATGTTTGTTGACAGTTGTTACTAAATTCATTCATTCATTCATTTTCTACCGTTTATCATCACGAGGGTCGCGGGGGTGCTGGAGCCTATCCCAGCTGTCTTCAGGCGAGAAGCGGGGTACACCCTGGAATGGTGGCCAGCCAATCCCAGGGCACATATAGACAAACAACCATTCACACTCACATTCATACCTATGGACAATTTGGAGTGGCCAATTAACCTAGCATGTTTTTGGAATGTGGGAGGAAACCGGAGTACCCGGAGAAAACCCACGCATGCACGGGGAGAACATGCAAACTCCACTTTGTCCATTGTCCATAGGTATGAATGTGAGTGTGAATGGTTGTTTGTCTATACTATGTGCCCTCGTGACGATAAGCGGTAGAAAATGAATGAATGAATAAAATTAATACATTTCTGGAGAGACTAGAAATACATGTTTTTGTGTTTTCTGGCACTAATCTTTTAGCAAGATGACTCAAAAGGTGTAACTTACTTTGCTTTTCACTGCATATAATATTTATATTTTGGTTCTATATTTAGATATTCAATATCAATTAATATGATTTGAACATATGATTTAAAAAAGGTTTTGAATGTAATGTATGCAATAAATGGCGGTTTATATGGCGGTAAGTTTGTAAATACTGCATAATTTAGTACATAAATATTTTAGTTTAATTTGCAAAATATATCAGTAATATATATTCATATCATTTCAGTATTTTTAGTTTTTATTACAGAAAAACAATGTTTTTTGCTCAGTGTTTTTCCATAGTGTTTAATAGTGTTTGATGTAAAATTAACAATTTTCTGCAAATATTACATAAATAAAAAGTGAAATAACAAAATACTCATATCGATATAACAAAAAAAATTCAAATTTGACAAGATTCAAATGTATTCTTTCTGTAAATTGTAACAGTTTTAAACTGTGAAATGTACAGTTTAGCCTGTACTGTTTACATTTCTACTGCAATTTTTACAGGATTATTCTGGCAACCACAGCTGCCAGTTTTTTTTCGTAAAAACTACGGAAGTTTTTTTACAGTGTACTCTTCACTGATGTGGAGCTATTGAAGGTACATCTAACACAGGGGTCAGCAACCCACGGCTCCAGAGCCGCATGTGGCTCTTTAACCTCTTTGTTGTGGCTCCCTTCACAATGCTGAAGTATTTTTTTTAACACCCAAATGGGGAAAATACGCATCTTTGAAAAAAATCTGACCAAAATTCCCTCCAAATCTGGCAGTTAATTAAAATTTTGGGAGACTCGCAATTTGCTCTGAATGTGAGCACGTCACTGCTTTTTTTAAATTATGTTTTGTGGCTCCAGTCTATTTTTCTTTAGTGAGCCAGGGGATAAAATGGCTCTTTTGATAGTAAAGGTTGCCGACCCCTGATCTAACACAATTGAATGTATTCATGATTATTATAAATATTCCCCCAAATTATGATAAAGCACAATAATAAAAAAATAACCGGTCATCTAGCGACTTCTTGTACAACCTATAGCTACTTTTTTACTGAGGAGTGTGGCGACATTTAATTAATGCAATAAGGAGAAGAAGAAGAAGAAAACATTTGTAGACAGTCCCTTCGCCGCTGAGATTTTCAATTTCAGCCAGACGGCTCGTTTCGATCAGAGCTGGGTTGGAGCTGTTTGTCTGTTGCCACGGTTGGAAAAGGGTATGATTTGCTATGTAACAAACATTTGTTTCGAATCTGTGAATATTTTTCTAACTTTACCCAGTTGATCACAATTGCCTGTGACATTTCGTGAAATGATGAAGTTGCAGCAATATTATGAATACCTACACGGACTCAAAGCAATAATAACAATACAGTCTCACATTGAAATATATTGGACAATAATTTATATCAAAGGATGTAACTTGTCACACATTTGTGGGCACGTACTGTTCTTTTATTTGCAATATTCTGTCACACCTTGTCTCGAAATGCTTGAATTGATTGACATGTGTGAAACTGTCATTTGTGGTATTTGAAAACATGTTCATATTTCTGGCATTTCCACCTCAGATTGTGCGCGTCATGGCTTTACGCGCCGAGTGGCCAAGCCGTGCGCTCTTCGGGTGTGTCCACTACGCACTGGATCCCGGTGATGAGTACCCGTCCATGCCGCCTTTGCTCATCCCTCCCGGGAGGAGTATGTATGCCACTTGAGGCTGCAGACCGGCGGCAGACCAGGCTCCACAGTTACACGGCACCACGTAGGGGCTGCCGGGTGAAACTTGGGTGTGCTGTCCGAGGCAAGCCAGCCCCCCGAGCCCTCCGGTGTGGTATCCGAAGGCGTGTCGAGCTGCAGCGCTCAGAGGGTGCTGGAACTCCGTCATCCGCTGGACAGCTCCGGTGCTGATCTCCAGCAGCGACGTAGCGGTAGAAGGCGCCTGCAGGAAAGGTACGCTTTTATCCCCTTTCAGAAGGAAGGAGTCCGCGGAGAATCCCTTCAAGTGCTCCACTGGAGGCAGCGGGAAGACGAGGCGCTCCCTCTGGAGAAGAGTCTTGGGCTTGCGCCTGGGTCTGTACTTGTAGTCCGGGTGTTCCCTCATATGCTGGGCCCGCAGCCTCTTCGCCTCGTCGATGTAAGGACGCTTCTCCGCATCGGTGAGTAGCTTCCACTCGGCTCCGAGCCTCTTACTGATTTCCGAGTTGTGCATCTTTGGATTGTCCTCAGCCATCTTTCGTCTTTGGCCCCTGGACCAAACCATGAAGGCGTTCATGGGTCTCTTGATGTGCTCGAAAGATTTGGCCATTTGGAAATCCGGGAAGGCATTCATTAAGCAAAAATAATACAAGCCACTTTTACGGAAAAGTATATGCGGCAATAAATGTTTGCTGTTGTTTGGAATTGGGAAAAGAGAGCTTGGAAGATGCCAAGCATGTCAACCACTCATCTCCTCAGCACTGTCACAGTGGGCCAAGCGAAGAAGGGGAATAAGAGGAGCACTGTAATCCCTTCAACTCTAAAATGACTACAACATTTCTGTGACTCCCTCTCTCCTAACATTTAAGCCTTCCAATATTTCTCATGAGACATTAAGAGACCACTCCAAACTTTTTCCACCGAGGGTTGCATATTAAAAAAAAACCAAAGGATCGGGGACCCCCTTTTTAAACTTCAGGAGATCTGGAAGATCTGCAGGGTTCGTATCTCCATTTGGGCTTCTCTATGTTTTCCCCAGTGTGTGTTTTTTCTCCCGATATTCCGGCATCCACCCATATTCCAAGAAATATGCATGTTAGGTTAACTGGAGACTCTATTTGTCCATAGATATGAATGTGAGTGTGAATGGTTGTCTACAATATACCATAATTGATGTGCCATTGGCTGGCGTGGACACCGCCTCTTGGCTTACGTCAACTGGGATAGGCTCCATGAATCAATTTATTTTCAATATTTAGATTTAGCATTTATTTTTGACATCTAGATTTATTATGTATATTTTACATTTATATTTATATTTTAAATGTATATTTAATATTTATTTTTTATATTTATATTTAACATATTTTCCAAATATATTGATATTTAAATTTATATCTAACATTTATATTTACTAAATTAGATTCAGATTAAAATTGAATCTTAAATCTTAAACATGTCTATTTAGTAAATGATTAACTTTAAATATAAATCTGAAATATGAATATTAAATATAAATGTAAAGAAAAAATGTAGAATCTAAATGCTAAATATAAATGTTGACCTAAATCTAATTGTCAAATCTAAACGTTAAATTTAAATGTAAAATATTAATGCTAAGTATAAATACAAATGTTAAAAATAAATGTTCCATTTAAATGTTAAATTCATTCATTCATTTGGACAATTTGGAGTGGCCGATTAACCTAGCATGTTTTTGGAATGTGGGAGGAAACCGGAGTACCCGGAGAAAACCCGGGTAAAATGCACGGGGAGAACATGCAAATTCCACTTTGTCCATTGTCCATAGGTATGAATGTGAGTGTGAATGGTTGTTTGTCTATATGTGCCCTGTGATTGGCTGACCAACAGTCCAGGGTGTACCCCGCCTCTCGCCTGAAGACAGCTGGGATAGGCTCCAGCACCCCCCGCGACCCAAAAAAATGACCCAGAAAACCCACCCATGCACCGGGAGAACATGGAAACTCCACACAAGGACACACAAGTGGAGATTCAGACCCAGACCTTACCGATCTCCTGGCTGTGTGGCCAACATGTTTGAGTGTAACTGTCAGGAATTCAAAAATATAAATATATATAAAAGTGGATGCTGGATGTGTTTGTCTACCCACCTTAGGGGTGATGAACACGCAGGATGAGGTCTTTATTTCATTTGCTTCCTACAATCACAAGTAAATGTTTGTAGAAGCTCCAGTGGTGCAGCACACAGCAGCAGTATGCGATAAGACATTCATTGGCAGAAGGTCTGGAGGGATAAAGAGACAAGCGGTGGGGGTAACAGCAGATCCATGGCTTTATAGCTGTGTTGTTATCACATCCATACAATGACCACTTCCGTAAGCTTGATGACTACCGTCTAGAAGAAAAACTAATCTGCTTTGTTGTAACTTATTTCTCCCCATTCTTGTGGACACAAAAAGTATGCGTTTTTGTGTACTTGTCTGTGTTTGGTGTGACTTCTAAGAAAGGGCAGGAGGGGAGGGATGAAATGGGTGAAATGGGTAATAAGAAAAAGCGCCAGCAGCACAAAATGGCTGTGGTAATCCGGTTATCCCCGTGGCTCTACAGATACCGGCCTTCTCCTTGGGAAGTCTATCTTTACTTCTTATGTCAAAACTGTCCTCCATGCACTCAGGTGGATTAAGGAGTCACAGAGTGGAAAGACATGGACAGGTACACAAGCAAAAACTGAAAGATGACACAGAATGGCTGACTCTGGATGAGGAGAGTGTCAACTTTTGACAGGAACAGCATTACATTGATTCCGTTGCTGTTTGTTCACTGGTTGCCAACCACTTCGGGAGGCTACATACTGGGAAAAATACAGTACTCTCATTTGCTGGCTAGTATGTACTCCCCCATAGGCGCTGAGTTTGGAATTGTCATAGCTAAACCCCGAATATAAGACATCTTTCTCACATTTGTTCCTATCTGGGTCAATACAGATACAGTCTGGGGTGGAATTTAAAGTACATATTACTGTTTTAGTCTTAATTCACGTGCTTAAAACTATATCAAAATTGGTCATCTATCATTATTGTCTTGACTGGTTGTCACGGTAGCGCTTGACGTTGTTGTGGTGCGACCCCAGGATGCAGAGACGAAGCAAATGGTGCAGGAAAAAGCTTAGCTTTTATTCTTGAAATTCGACGAATGCAGCACTGGCATGCAAAGAACAAACAATGAACCAACAAAAAACAGACGCACCCGGCTGAACTAAATAAGACTATCAAATTAGCAACAGGTGCGCGTAGAAAGGGAAAGTAAAAGTGACGGGACAAAGAACAGACCAACACAGGAAATACTACAAAATAAAAGCATGAAAACCGGAACTAAGGCAAACAACGTGGAAACACAAAAACTGTCACACAGGAGGCGATGCAGATTGTGACACTGGTCCCCCCTCCCTCCCTCCCTCGCTTGTCATGCAATGGACTACTCTATTACTACTATTACTGCGTATGTCCAGATTGATTCAGGAAGATAGAAATACAATAGAAATACAAACTTGTTGGCGTGGATTGAAGTCACTTTTGTACTCCTATTATTCTTTGTTTACATTACATCGCGCAGGCTACGGTATCACTGCAGGCACTTAGCAGACGGTCGGCACAAACCTTTTTTTTCCTGCTCAATCTCAACCGTGGCATGCTGGATTCCATGCAACGTGCCAGACTCCATGCAACGTGAAAGCCAACGTAATCTCACTACCTAACTAATTTAATGACCAGAATACTACAAATAACTTTTCATTCATTCATTTTCTACCCGGAGAAAACCCACGCATGCACGGGGAGAGCATGCAAACTCCACACAGAGATGGCCGACCGGGGAATCGAACCCGGGCCTGTGTGGCCTGTGCGCTAACCACCGTGCAGGCAGCGCATCCACCCATCTATTTTCTCTCCCACTTGTCATGGATGCAAGGCATTATGGGAAATCTTGACTGAATGTTAAGCTGCTGTGTGATGAGTTTAGCGCAATGCCCAGGGTGGAATCGAACTTCGGCCTCCTAGCTGTGAGGCCTGCACGCTAACCACTTGGGTGCCGTGCGCCCTCAACCAACATTTTGATGCATAATAAATGAAGAAATCAACCTTCTTCACGATTCCTTCCACAGCCATTAGTAGAGTGGTGGTTCATATACAGTAGCTGACTTTTATGCGTCTGGTGTTCAATTGAAAACTATGCTGAACTCAATTTTCCTTGTACTTTAACGCCCCAACATTGACAGTGCTTTAACATTGTCATTATATGGAAAGTTCCTTCACTTTCACTTGATATTTTTCTTTTTTCAGATCCTAATATAATCAAATCCCAAAAAGTGCATTCTTGGCTAACAAGAGTTTTTGACACTTCTAAGTGGGTCCATCAGGGAATATTTCAAGGGGAAAATCCCAAAGATTTTCAGTGCTCTCGGGGAGGGATTTCACTAACCCTTGTACTTATGCTCATGATACATGGGAAAAGTAAAGCTCTTTTAATAGCTTTCCCTCTGACACTTTGACAGTGGAATATGCTTCGCTTGTGTAGCACATAGCTTCAACCCTGGAGGGGGTTGAAGCGTCTTTGCCCATCATAAGACCTCATCCTGGCCTCTGGCGTTGGGGGATAAACCCGAGGGCTACGTTTCTGTAGCCTATTTGTAATACAACCAAGTCAGCAGTCAGTACGATACATGTACAACCAGGCATTTGTGGGTGACTTTGTGCCACCACTGCAGGAGATTTAAAAATGAGTAAATGAAGCGGAAGTGAAAGGTACCGGCTAAGCACTTGGGGTGACAAAGTTGAAGGTTTGCTTGAAATTGTGACCTCGACATTTGAATGGGTTTGTATCTTCATTCTACTGTACATGGCAGTCAATATTTCTGCATTTGCACAGGCTGCACTCATGTCAGTTGTTTTGTGATTGGTTGCTGAATTAATCACCTTATTAAATAAAGCGGCCTTGCAGACGTAAGCCAGCAAATTTGTAGGGAAAAGCATGAGACAGTGAGGCAAATCCATGGAGGTCTACAAAGCAAAGCTTGAAGGAGTTGATCGTTGTTGTTTATAGCTTGTACAGACTCCATTTTCAGGTTTGGCATAGAAGTAAATATTAGGAGGGCTTTATGACAGGAGGGTGCAACTTTTTGTCCACACATCAGGAACACATTTATTGCAACACACATGAGCATGAGTCTTGTTTATGTCTACAATATTGGGTAATATGAGTTTAATGATGGCTATAGGGGTGTTAGTTCATATCTCAAGGGCTCTAATAATGTTAAATCGTCAAATCGTCAAATGAAAATATTTGATTCTGTTGACCAAAACCAATCCAATGGAGGTCAATACAAGCCAATTCGGTCAGTATATGTATGGATAATAAAGGTCTGTGTTAGAAGATACAAAGCAAATTGTTGTTCAAGCTGATGCAAGGTAACGCGCTTATCTCAACGCCCCTTCGGACTGGTGGTCTGACGTCGACAAAAGCGGTTGTTGACATAACTGAAACCGTTGCCTGCACTTTTAATTTGTGATTTATCACGGGAGAATGGCCTGTGATAAAAGATTTTGGGCAGTTTGTTGACATCGTTTTCCTCTATTTGTACATATTTTTATTTGGATTATTTTGTTTACATATGATTTTGTAGCAACAGGAGTACAGTGGAACCTCAATTTTTGTCATTAATTTGTTCCAAAAGGTCCATTCAAAACATGAATGTTTGAAAGCCTTGACAATTTTTCCCATAGGAAATAATGAAAATTCAATTAATCCGTTCCAGACACCCCAAAGTATTAACAATATACATTTTAGAGACAATAATTATAATTTTACATACATGCATGTGAAATCATTATAAATGACAAATGGATGAACCTTAATGTTGATGCGAAGTTTCCGTACATCCTGGTGAGATTGAATTCAATAGTGTTTCTCACCTTTATAAAAGTGCAAGCACTCGTAGCTTTCTTTGGCCCCTTGGTGGGTTATTTAGAAAGAAAAAAAAATCCACGGACAGTGAGTCACCAAGGCGTAGGGTGCTTCGTTTGGACACTCTGATTTAGCAAAATTATACAATACGGGGCAAAACTGGAAAAACAAGCCAAATTTTGTAAATTTTTGACGAAATACGAATCATCAAAGAACTGTGGCGTTTGACTGTATTGTGTATGATTCTGAGCTGAACTTTGGACAACGCTTTCTCATGGAGAAATGATTCATTACCACTGATCATTATTGATAGTTATGAGAAAAACACAGTCATGACTCATTATTCTCCAGCAGGAATCCCCAGCATCCATTAATTAAGAATAACACGTTATCAGCATCTTCACTAGATCTTTTAGGAATCCCTTTAGAGTACTAAAGACATTTGAAAAAAAATCTATTTCAAGCCACATCTGAAGTCATCATATGAAGCCACCCTACAAATGACAGACCCCTCACAGCATCCATAAGGAGCTTATGGAAATAATGTTTCCCCCCTTGTGCTGAAGATATGCTAGCTGCAAAGGAAATAGACCAGTATTTACTAGGTTATCTCATGGCTCTTATGAAGGCTGGAGGGAGAGGAACGCAGACCGACAGGCAGAAAGGCTTTAAGGGGACATACTGTATTTACCAGTCTACAGATGCTTGGCCTCCAGCGAGATTGTGCACAGAATCAAATGCTGGTTCTTTAATGAAAACTTGTAATGCTTTGCAGAACTCCAAACTGTACTTCAATGACATGTAACATCATATATAAATTAGAAATTTAGAAAAAAAAGTACAGTATTCACAGACAACCCCGAATACAAGACAATCCCTGTAAAAAAATGCATACTATATGTGCCTGACTTTAACCAATTAAGCCATATAAGTACAGTATATACAATATATGAGGCATTTTACAGTGGTTGTCATCTTATTTTTTTCATTTACAGGTCATTAAAATAACATTTCTTAATTAAAATGCTTTAACGCGGTATCGCAAATTACATTGTTGTCACATTTAGACTTTGTATTTCAGTGTTGGTCTGAAAAGATGGGCTCGTCCGGGATTTGAACCCGGGACCTCTCGCACCCAAAGCGAGAATCATACCCCTAGACCAACGAGCCGCCTTTAGCTGGCGAACAACATTTGTACTTCAAAGCTGAACGTTGCCATGTCTACTCAACATTTAGTTTCACGAAGTTACACGAAGTACAATAGCAACGTCCCTTCATTTGAATACCATGACTAGATTGTTTTATAATGTATGTGAAATGCTCGCCTTTATATTTAATTTTATGGTGATACTGATTTGATTTTAAAAAGGAGTAGACAATATAAAAGTGTACAGCTCTCCTTGTTTGAACCTATAGCATGACCTAAATTTAACCACTGAACCACCTTGACAAACATTATTAATGAGCTTGTAAATAGACATTATTTTGGAACTAATGTGGCCTATCCCGTAGAAACATTTCTGAGGCGCTAGTAAAAAACAGCCACGATAACAACACGAAATCAACTGTGCAAGATAAATAGCTTAATATAGAATAACCAATAACTTTATTTTGCTCAAAGAATTTGTAATAATAGTAAGGATGCTTGTTGATATGGAATGGCTGCATTGTCCTATATTGTGAACAAATAAGCTCGTTGATAAACATTATTTTTGTTTGCCAAGTCCGTCGCAATTT
The DNA here is from genome assembly GCF_037039965.1 of Doryrhamphus excisus. NCBI lineage: Eukaryota > Metazoa > Chordata > Actinopteri > Syngnathiformes > Syngnathidae > Doryrhamphus > Doryrhamphus excisus. The sequence continues at coordinate 21,871,474 of NC_136362.1, forward strand.
GGACACCCCTTCAATTGCGCGTCTTGCTCTCTTTCGCTCTCTCGCGGTGCATTGTGGTCTGTGTGCTGGAGGAAGCTGCTGCTGCTGCTGCTTCACGGGAATCTGAAGAATTCGAGGTGGCCGCCAAGTCAAATTACTTTTGTCTACCGCCGATTCCTCGACTTCTCGGCCTGTCCTCACACTCTCTACGGTAACGGTGAGTATTTTTACTAAGTCATATCACTTATAAGTAGCAGGCGCGTGTAGCGACTTTGCTAACATTAGCTGCGCGAGTTCACCAAGGGAAGCTCGTTAGTAGTTAATGCTGTGCTATGCTAACAGCGAGCAGGGCTTCTAGTTAGCTGCTTTGCTTTTTTGTACTGCTTTTCGTCCTTTTGAAGAGTAGTCTATCATTAAAAGCGACATGGTTTAATCACAGACGTCACCATCAGACCATTCCACACCCACTGGCGTGTTAACCGTTATAAAGGCAGCCCTTGCGTCGCTAATTCATTAGCGAAATTAACTGCTATCTTAACGGCTTCTTGGTGTTGTTCATGAACAACTTTATGGTCTGGCGACTGGGCTCCACTCGAAGGTTTGACGTAGAAAGTCAGCCTTAAAGTACTTCAACTTTGAGTAATACTAGTAGAAGTCACAGGATGCAGTTGGAGTGTCGTTCACAGGAAAGAAGCTTATCTGTTTTTTTTGTTTTTTTCCCCCACTTGAGCCCTTCTTTTACAAAAGCAAACCAGACTTCCTGTCTCTCACACTGCAAGGCTCACAATCAACCAGGCATGATGACGCAGTCCTACCATTGCACAAACTATTTATACAGATACGTTTTTTGTGTGTATTTCAAGTATTTTGACTTTTCTTCCAGGCTCAGCAAGGTATCAACAATCATGTCTCACGGCGACAAGATAAAAGTGAGTCTTTTATTTTTGCTTTTATGCACCATCACAATGGATTAGGAATAAATACCTCGGCACGTGATTGAAGTGTAGACTTTTAGCCTGAATTAAAGAGTTCTCACAGAGACAGTCAGTCAATTTTGAAAGAGCTTAAAACTAAGGATCGACCGATATGTTTTTTTTTTCGGGACGATACCAAGCTTTTTCCATCACCCTTATCCTATGGCTGATTTTGCTTGGGTCGATATTTGTGGCCGATACTGCTTTTGCGCCCTCAATTTACATGAAAAAATGACGAGGATAACAAATATTACAGGTCTCAAGGTTAAACAAATATTTATTTAAATGTAAACATTGAAGACAGTAGGATTCAGCTTTCTTAAACACACATTTAAACAGCATTATCAACTTTAAAAGGAATAAATATTCAACCATGTGCAAAACATTTCTGTTGTAGTTTAAGTTATATCTAGCATCGATGTGATGACTGCTCCTCCGCAGTGAGACCTAAAGACCTCTGATAACAGACACGGCTGCTCCAAATCGTGCTGTGTGTGTGCGTGCGTGCTTGGAGAGAGCGCGCACACATAACATGACACACATTTAACTTGAGCGTTGGCTGAATGAAAGTCCTCCAAACACCATGGGACTGAATTGCCAAGGTTGCCATTAAAGCGGTGTTGGTAACAGCTGTCCATATTAGCCTACTACAACTGCATCAACAGCTCCCTAATTCCAACGGCAGGCACTTTTAAAGATGAAGCATTCAGCAGCATTCCTGGTTTTCACACCCAAACTAAACTATATTTTCAAGCACGTATATTGCATGCACTTGGCGTTCATGTTTCCCATTTCAAAGCAGGTGGCAATTTTTCAACTAAGTTTAACTGTTAGAGGCAAATTAAAAGTTGAAAACGTACCTTTGTTGTGATTCACCACTCTTGCAGTCTGGGAGGGGTACCGGGACTACGTGTGTTGCAGGGTCCTTCGGCAACACAAAGCTGCCTGGCGGATGTCTGTCTGTAAATCATGCTGCGAAAAAATACATTGGCGAACCCACGCGCGTATTGGCCAATACCGATTCAAGTAGAGAACGCAAATATCGGCCCAATATATCGGCTGGCCGATGTATCGGCCGATCCTTACTTAAAACTATATTTTGAAGGGGACCTCGTATGCTTTTTCCACTTTTCTGACCTGTAAATGTAGTTAGAATGTTGTATTCTCGTGTTAAACGGTGCCAAAGTTTCAGATAATGAGGTTTGTGCATTTGGAAGTTAGCCCTGGATGAAGTTTGGGATGCCTCAAAACGCTCAGTTTCAGAGGGCGTTGCAAAACAGTTCCTTTGTGATGTCACAGAGGAGTGGTTCTCCTTATGGGTGTAGCTGTCAAAGGCATTTCCCACTGGATCTGTTTTTGTGAACATGAATGGGAAAAATATCCGCCAAACTGTTGTTGAAGCCAGAAGTGGTACGCTCTCGCTGGGAAATGTGCATTCATGCCAGACACGCTGTGCGTCCACGCGGTACCATCACATTCAGATTCTGAGCTCCACGGCACCAGCGATTCTGGTAATGACTTGATGAATACAGTTTTTAACTCGATAGACATGGAAGTAACAACCCATAGTCACCTTTAAACTCTGATTATTCATTGTTTAAAACACTTTGCGCAACTCTTATGCTGCAAGGACTCAAGACGGCCGCTATCTAGCGCGCTGGAGAGCAAAGCAGATGTCCTAGGAATTTATTTCAAAAATATTTAAAAAAATACCACTTCCACACGTAATGGGAGGAGAGCTTTTTTTTTTCCCCTCTACTCTTCGCGTCAGACACGCCACGGCTAATTTCATGGCATCATGAAGTGTTAGAGTAAAGTTATATAAGGTAATAGTGACCAGAATACTACCTATCACTTGTATTTCAATATATTGTGACAAATAATAGACCATAGTGGGTTGCACGGTGGCCCCACTCAGGTATCTCTGTGTGGAGTTTGCATGTTCTCCCTGTGCATGCGTGGGTTTTCTCCAGGTACTCCGGTTTCCTCGCACATTCCAAAAACATGCTAGGTTAATTGGCCACTCCAAATTGTCCATAGGTATGAATATGAGTGTGAATGGTTGTTTGTCTGTATGTGCCCTGTGATTGGCTGGCGAACAGACCAGTCCGCCTCTCCCCCAAAAACAGCTGGGATAGGTTCCAACATGCCCGCGACCCTTGTGAGGAACAAGCGGTATCGAAAATGGATGGATGGATAGACCATAGTTTACCATGAAGCAGTGTTAATTAACACTACAATATGATGAGGGAGTGGTAATTGTTAGTGACATGTGTTTTTTCTGGGGAACAAACGGCCTATTCTCAGAGAAAACGTTTTTTGACTAAAAATCCACAAATTGTCTGGTCAATAAATGCTGAAATGCCAACACGTGACATTCAATACCATGAAGAAGCTGTGTCCAAACTTTTGACTGGTAGTGTATGTAGTTTGAAAAGCTGTCCTTTTGTGTTCAGGTAGTTCTGCACGGCTTTAAGCCCCAGCGCAGTAAACACTGGAATGAGGGGTGGGAGGTCTTCTGCAAACAGATTGCAGAGGAGCCATCGTGTTGAACCTAAATGCCTCGGGATGTAGTGAGCGGCTGTCTCCTTGATCATAGTTTACAAATGTTTGTCATGTAACAGGAACTGAGGGGGGCTCACATTTAGTCTGTTTATTTTACTTATGTGTTTTTCTACTTTCTCTTCCTTGTTTCTGCAGCAAGGCCAGTTCACTAACCCTGAGACGCCAGGGTATGTTGGATTTGCCAACCTGCCAAATCAGGTTCACCGCAAGTCCGTTAAAAAGGGTTTTGAGTTCACTCTTATGGTTGTCGGTAAGTTTTCACGTTGTAGATTTGCACTAAACACTGACCCTGAATCCGTGTCCCTTGCCCTTTGGTATTCCATTTGTTTTTAATGCATAAGGAAGACATACTAAGTCTAGTTGCTCAGCTGGGGTCTTCAGCAGTGTAAACTCCTGTGACTGTGTGACTTTCCAGCCCTCACTTGGGAAAGGGGGAGGGGGTGGAAGCTCTGAGCAACATTGTTGCTCATCCCCCTTTTTTTGCTTTCAAATGAACCAGTGGAATGCAGTCAGTGGGCCTGCCGGGATTGGTTCATAGAGTGGACCAGGCCTGCTCGTCTCTTGACCTCACTGAGTTCTGTAGCTAATCATTTTTTCTGCACATGACAACCACTGTAATTCACATTCTCTTAATTATTACCCCAAATCTCTCACATAGTGTATTAAATGCTGACGTTGCTTTGGTGGGGAACCACAGGCATGAAATTCCCCTTGAAATGGTTGCTTGAGGCCGTGTTGATCATGAGACATCCTGACATTTAATGACGTTTGGTGTCTTGTATGATTTTTCGGTCCAAAAATACAAGTACAAAATAGAGGAACTTAGCTATGTAGTACTCGTCCCAGTTCTCACTGTCATGAGTTGGGCATGCTTTGTTTGTTAGTGTCTGATCAGTTCTTTAGTTTATAGCCTAGGGGAACACCAATGTCATGGGGGTACATGGATAAAAATAAAAAACTCACCAGTGCACCTGAACGCCTCATGATGCAGAAAGGAGACGGAACATAAAGTTCTTCATTGCTCTTTGTGCATTACATGAACAAATAAGTAAGCTTGATGATTTTGTGCAGTGAGAGTGTTGTTGAAAAAATATATATGGAGGCTGATTCATTATCAGTTTATCAGCGCTCTTGCAAATAAGTGCAGGAGTGCATGCTTTAGATCAAACGTCTGAAGGGGTACGCCACTGTAAAAACATTGGGAACCACTGGTTTGCAGTAAATTATACACACTCCGCTGTTTCCCCCATGGCTGCATTTAGGGTGTAGATGCATCTAATTTGCATCATTGGCCATGGTGCATGAGCATGGCATTTTAAAGTTTTTTTTATTGGCCCTCAGTGGAAATACTTTGTACACCTCTGGTATCTTTATGACCATAGAAATGCATTGGATTACATTATTTGATTTTAGGATGTACACGCTTAATGCAAAAGGCTTGATTTGCAGCGCCAACATCTTAGGCCACCATTTAGCACTGACCACATACAACTAGAATGTGACAAGGCTGAGGAGGTAATACGGTGTGCACATTAAAGTACAACATATTGAATAGTGGCCTTGTATTTAGCACCAGCATAATACAAATGTATGTACTATGTTCTCTGGTTAGTTTTTGCAGATCCTAAGACTGACGGATCACTATACACACTGACACGCCTTCCTTGTGTGCTGGGATCAGCCACATGATACCCCTGGGAAAGATGAAGCCACATTCAGTCTTGTCTGTCTTATGTTTTCCTGGTTCTTAGCCTCGTCCAGTGTGTTACACAGGCAAATGTCTTTTTCCCTGCATCAGAAAATGCTGCACACCACACAAGGAGAGATGATAAGCAAAGATTTAGTGATGTGCATTAATACTTTGATTATTCTTTGTGGCCAAAAGGGGAATCTGGACTTGGAAAATCCACCCTGATCAACAGCCTGTTCCTGACTGACCTCTACCCTGAGAGGATCATTCCTGGGGCAGCAGGTAGAACACATACCCGTAGACCAGTCCTTCTCAAATAGTGGGGCGGGCCATGTTTGCCATGTTAGTGAGCGTCATTGACTCGCGGTCCTTTTTGTTCATTCTCAAACAGAAAAGATCGAGAGGACGGTTCAGATCGAAGCATCCACAGTGGAAATTGAAGAGCGAGGGGTGAAGCTGCGACTCACTGTGGTTGACACCCCAGGATACGGAGATGCCATCAACAGCCAGGACTGGTGTGTAACGAAAGTGTTACATTGAACATGTTTCAACGGTTTCACGGTATTATACTAAAATGTGCATTATTATGAAATATCCTTAATGAAAAGAGAGGAAAAGTAAATCGTTATGGCAGGATGCACTGAGACATTAAGTGTTTTTTGCTTGTTATGAGTAGGGAGTAAGTTTATGCCCCACTCCTGTCTCCTAGTCAATCAAATCCCCACGGTGGTGACCCTCGATGTCGACCGCTCAAAGCGCCTTTGAACGCTAACGATGACTGTGCTATCTGTGTCAACACATTAAAGCAGAATTTTTGTGGGTTTGAAACCTTGTTTTTTTCATATGGAGATATACCTTGAAACCGGTAACCAGCCCATGCCTAAACATAAGATTTCAAGGAAAAAGCCGAAAGAAACAAACAGAAAGTACCTGCTGTCATTTCTGCAAAGCCACTGTATTTTACATTAGCTGTACATTCAGGGGTCAGTCATTGGTTTATTACTTCCACCAAGAACAAAAGCATATTGTTTTCACTGTTAGTGAGATTTTGCAAAGACTACACTGCTGAATTTCATTAAACTTGGTGCACTGCAGGAACACATTACATTTTATACCTAACAAAATTCAAATGCAAATACAGGGATTTCTATTCTGTCATCTCTCAGTGGGACCGTAAACCAGGAGTCCTGTTGATATCAGAAAGACCTTGTTGGTTGACACTTGGAGTGCTTTTTTTAAATGTTCTTGTTTCTTGTGTGTGCTATGGTTTTAATGAGCACATCTGCCATATTCTACCAGTTTCAGCACTATTATCAGCTACATCGATGACCAGTTTGAGCGTTACCTCCACGATGAGAGCGGCCTCAATCGTCGGCACATTGTCGACAACAGAGTTCACTGCTGCTTCTATTTCATTTCCCCGCTCGGACATGGGTGAGTCCGGAACCATTCCCTCTGCTTCACTTGGACAACAAAACTTAATGTGTGCCTGCTCTTCCTAGCCTGAAACCCCTGGATGTTCAATTCATGAAGGCCATCCACAACAAGGTCAATGTGGTCCCTGTCATTGCCAAAGCAGACACGCTCACCCTCAGAGAGCGAGAGCGGCTCAAGCGCAGGGTGAAGACACTGTTCACTGTTATTGCATGGTCCCAATTATTGTGTGCTCACTTAAAACATTTCATGATTATGACCTCTTCTTGCATATCACTCTGATGGCTCAGATTCTGGATGAAATTGATGAACATGGTATCAAGATTTACCACCTTCCCGATGCTGAATCTGATGAGGACGAGGACTTCAAAGAGCAGACCAGGATCCTCAAGGTAAACGTTTCATCTTGGACCTGTCAAAGCTGCTCGACCATTGATTGTTGACACTTATCAACCGGTGAATACAGACCCGCCAACGTGTGCATTTCTTTTACACTACACGCATTTTAACCCTTGATTTGGTTTTTGTTGCTGTCTGCATGCATTTTGTTGCATTTTTCTGGTTTCAGTCACCTTGGCCAGCCAGTTGGGGGCACCTTGAGTTTCTACGCGAATCGTGATATGCATTAGAGGTGTCCCAATCCAGATGTTTTGGCTTCTGATCTGAATTTTGACTGATTTTGCAAGGCATACAAAATATTGTGTTCTTGGACTATACAGATGTGGTTTATAGTGTTTATAGTGAGGTGAGTTTCATCAAAACACCACTTCTCAACAAAAAAGGGCTTTTTGTAAAAATATAAATTTCCACTTTGCCACAAATTTTGCCATATATACAGTGAAGAAAATAAGTATTTGAACACCCTGCTATTTTGCTATTTCTCCCACTTAGAAATCATGGAGGGGTCTGAAATTTTCATCGTAGGTGCATGTCCACTGTGAGAGAGATAAACTAAAAAGAAAAATCCAGAAATCACAATGCATGATTTTTTAACAATTTATTTGTGTGATACAGCTGCAAATAAGTATTTGAACACCTGTGTATCATCTAGAATTCTGACCCTGAAAGACCTGTTAGTCTGCCCATTAGAAGTCCACCTGCACTCCATGTATCATCCTGAATCAGATGCACCTGTTTGAGGTCGTTAGCTGCATAAAGACACCTGTCCACCCCATACAATCAGTAAGACTTTAACTTGTAACATGGCGAAGACCAAAGAGCTGTCCAAAGACACCAGAGACAAAATTGTACACCTCCACAAGGCTGGAAAGGGCTACGGAGCAATTACCAAGCAGCTTGGTGAAAAAAGGTCCACTGTTGGAGCTATCATTAGAAAATGGAAGAAGCTAAACATGACGGTCAATCTCAATCGGAGTGGAGCCCCATGCAAGATATCACCTCGTGGGGTCTCAATGATTCTAAGAAAGGTGAGGAATCAGCCCAGAACTACACGACAGGACTTGGTCAATGACCTGAAAAGAGCTGGGACCACCGTTTCCAAGGTTACTGTAGGTAATACACTAAGACGTCATGATGTGAAATCATGCATGGCATGAAAGGTTCCCCTGCTTAAACCAGCACATGTCAAGGCCCGTCTTAAGTTTGCATATGACCATTTGGATGATACAGAGGAGTCATGGGAGAAAGTTTTATGGTCAGATGAGACCAAAATAGAACTTTTTGGTCATAATTCCAATAAGCGTGTTTGGAGGAAGAAGAATGAAGAGTACAATCCGAAGAACACCATCCCTACTGTGAAGCATGGGGGTGGTAGCATCATGCTTTGGGGGTGTTTTTCTGCACATGGGACAGGACGAGTGCACTGCATTAAAGAGAGGATGACTGGGGCCGTGTATTGTGAGATTTTGGGGAACAACCTCCTTCCCTCTGTCAGAGCATTGAAGATGGGTCGTGGCTGGGTCTTCCAACACGACAACGACCCGAAGCACACAGCCAGGAAAACCAAGGAGTGGCTCCGTAAGAAGCATATCAAGGTTCTAGCATGGCCCAGCCAGTCTCCAGACCTGAACCCAATCGAAAATCTTTGGAGGGAGCTCAAACTCCGTGTTTCTCAGCGACAGCCCAGAAACCTGACTGATCTAGAGAAGATCTGTGTGGAGGAGTGGGCCAAGATCCCTCCTGCAGTGTGTGCAAACCTGGTGAAAAACTACAGGAAACGTTTGACCTCTGTAATAGCAAACAAAGGCTACTGTACCAAATATTAACATTCATTTTCTCAGGTGTTCAAATACTTATTTGCAGCTGTATCACACAAATAAATTGTTAAAAAATCATGCATTGTGATTTCTGGATTTTTCTTTTTAGTTTATCTCTCTCACAGTGGACATGCACCTACGATGAAAATTTCAGACCCCTCCATGATTTCTAAGTGGGAGAAATAGCAAAATAGCAGGGTGTTCAAATACTTATTTTCTTCACTGTATGTAGTATATATATTATGCCAAAATGTCTAAACAACAATGCCATAATTTTCACACTTGCAACAGAACTGTGTGTGTGTGCATTATGGGTGTGTGTCTAGATTCATTGCGATGCATTTGTGGGTATCGGTAAAATCCGATGCAAGCGCTGTTTTATTCATGTTCAACTTCACCCCATATGTTCCCCAGGTGCAATGAATGCACCATCATTTCATGTTTTGTATTGAATATGGACGGAAGCCGTGAGGCACATACAAGTAATAGTAAAACAGCACGGACGTTCGCACGCAAGCAGCAGCGAGAAATTTTCTATATTCATTTCGTTTAAATGGTATGTTTGGAAACACTATGGATTCTCAAAGAACGGCGGAAAGCTCGACAAAACGTCCGTCATTTGGAAAGAATGCAGCGTCAAGAAGCTGTCCAACGGCAGCATGACAAACCCCCTTGAAAAGGGGACACCACAACACGGACAAGTCTGCCGCCGCCTCCCCGTCTAGTTCTTCGTCAGACAGCGGGGAAAAGGGCTCAGAACAAGTGGATCTTCCGCTGCTTTCCAAATTGTCCAGGAGCTATTTGTCTGTCCCTGAACGAGTGTTCAGCACAGCAGAGCAGTTGGCTTCTTCCTGAATTTGGAGACAATTTTAAAAGGGTAGAAGTTGTTTTCCACTTTCTGCTCCCCACTACTGTATTAGCCTAGCTGCTAGTGCATTCATATTAGCAGTATGTCTTAAAGACAGGAATATAAACAAACATTGATTGCACTGTTGAAAGTGTCACTTAAACTTTGTTGTTGCTGTACTGTATTTTTTACAGTGGTAATTATTGTTATACTCCACCACTGAAGCACTGCTATTGGAATGGCATAGCCCATGTGAAAGTGGGAGGAAAGTTGTTGCGGTCTTAGATGGCAAAAAGAATGATGACGAAGTGGTGCATAGTAAAAATGACAAACAGCACTTTAGTTGAATTTACAGCCAAGTGCCTAAAAGGAATAAAGCCAAATACTTTTTGTAGGACCATACTGAATTCCAGTTTTCCCCTTTACTTATTTGCATCATGTTGAATTGCATCATATTGCAAGAAATTGCACCATATCATATCAGATTGACATTGATGTGAACTAAATGATTATCATATCGCCAGAAAATTCCATGTATGATATCGCTGGCAGTGCATGGAGATGTGCATTGAATCGTCCTCAGTGCTGAGATTCACACCCCTAGTGTGCATGCGTTAAAATGTCCCTTCAATGCATAACCTCCTTCGCGCAGCACGGCAAGATGCCTCTCCACTTCCTGGTTGCGGCATAGCATGTATTTCAATTGGGAAGATGCAGGCTGTGCTCTCATAAAATGCACTTCTGCCACCCTGTGGCCGTTTTTCCCTGCTTAACACTGCACCAAACCCAAGTTGTATCATCACCTAAGACTTAGCATCACATTGTTCACTGACGACTACCGCTGTTCTCCAGGCGAGCATCCCTTTTGCAGTCGTTGGATCCAACCAGCAGATCGAGGCCAAGGGGAAGAAGGTGCGGGGCCGCCTGTACCCATGGGGAGTGGTGGAGGTGGAGAACCCTGAACACAACGACTTCCTCAAGCTGCGTACCATGTTGATGTGAGCGAACACCTGCCCCTTACACCCACGGTTTGATTGACTGATTGATTAACTGCACCGCGACTCCACAGTACCCACATGCAGGACCTACAGGAAGTGACCCAGGACTTGCACTATGAGAACTTCCGCTCAGATCGCCTCAAGCGCAGTGGCAGGTTGTCCTCCCACGGTTACATTCTGCCTCTATCCCCTGCGTACGTACCTGTCTGTCCGCTTGCTGTTTTCTGCACCTCCCCCACCTCAAACCATTTGATTACATGATCCTTTTTGCAGTGAAAGTCTTAGTGACATGCTGAAATCTTATACAGGCTTGTTCAACACACACACACAACCTTCATTTGTAAACAAGGACAACTAGAGCTCACTATGTCCAAGCTAAGAACATTATTATGACGTCTTATGATGAAATAACCTTCCTTTCATGATATTCCTCCATTGTTTAATCCTGTTATGTAGTATCAGTTAGACTGTAGCGCTAGCTCATCATTTTGCATGGAAGCCACGTTAGCAAACACCAAGTTCAAGCCATGTGGAACCGAGTTGAATAGTGTAGTTGAATGGCATGTGTAGCTCATAGAGGACTTTTAACATATCATCATGAAAGTCTCAACATAGCTCAAACAGTTCTTATAGACTTTCCTCCAAAGCCGATCCAGGATAAAGGGACTGATTTTACCGGCCATCTAGCCTATGATGGCGATCTGGTCTTGATTTGTCCAATTCCATGAGCGGACTATTGGAGGTAATGTTTTTTTGTCTTCAAGTGGGGGGGGGGTATCTCTGTTCCCCCAACTTTCACACTTCTTCTGCTTCTATGGTAGAATTTCACCGCTTTCCTTTTTGTAGTTGGATGGCCACTTTCCTCTAGCATCCTATAGAAAACTCCAACACTAACCCACTCACCCTTTTCCACTTTCTCTATGTGGCTTTTGTCATGTTTGCCTAAAAATGTCCTTAACGGCACAAACATGCGCTCCTCACACAGTTACCTGACTGCCAGCACACATCAATGTACAATTGTCATCATACATTATAAATACACACGTACCTTTTAATAGTAGCAGCATAGTAACTGTCCCTTTTGTGACTGAAGCAGAAAGGGTCCGGAACCAGAGGAAATGGACAAGGATATGATCCTGCAGGAGAAGGAGGCTGAGGTGGGTGGTGCCACACATGATCACATACAATACAGTAGAATACACGCATAGAATCGCTCAGTTCCCAACCTTTTTCCTTCCAAAAATATGATTCTGTTGTATGAAGGCATACACAGGCTAATTATGTGCCCCTTTTTCATTGTTCTAGCTGTCACTATACGTCACTGGCGTACATAGTAGAGGTGCTCAGTGTACCAATATAGTCCGCCATTTCATTACTGGTACCCCACTGATATCAATATTGGCAGCGGCTCTCCCCTCAAACTAATGTTGTGGAATGAACAGATTGTCCTCCTTTTACTGTGATGCTTTTGGATGGCTTTCCTACACAAGACAAATACGGCTGAATGCAATGTTAGTCACATTATAAACAAATCAGGAACAATTATCAACTAAAATTAAGAATTCAATCAAATAATGCTGGCAATGATAGAGATGCTCACCACCGCAAGGAACTGCTCATTGCAGCCAAACCGGGGGAGGAAATAAAACTTTAGCTGCTGTTTGAGTGTCCCATAAATATTGGGACACAGTCAAGGTGTACTTTTACTGCACTTTCAGCTTTTGAAGGCATTTACATACATTTCCTGTAGCGTGTAGGTATATTGCAGCAGTTTGTGTATGTGCCTCTCACTAATTTTCTATATACTGTGTAGTCGTAGGCCACTAGTTCTGAAATCATCTTTTGAGTACCTACAAAAGTTGTGTATAAATATGATTTCTGATCTGTGTTTTACAGTTGAGACGAATGCAGGAGATGATCGCCAAGATGCAGGCTCAGATGCAGAAGCAGGGCGATGGAGAGGGAGACGTTTGAAAATGTGACGGTGAGAAGCATCCATTTGTACATTTTAAATAGCACTTCACGTAGTTGATCCTCAGAAAAATAGATTTCCTGTTTATCCCGTTGAAGGTGTTTCAGGCACCGCTTGAGCTTGATGGGAGACAGACGAAGGACAGCAGCGATCTGGTTATCGACTTGCCACTATCCTCATTCAATTCCATACGGGATCTGGATTGCTGATATATATATGGTAAAATATATTCAAACAGTGTTATGATACATTCTAGATAAATATATATATATATTTAAGAACTAAAACGGAATATATATATATATATATATATTCAGTTTTATTTCTTAAATCTTTTTAACCTTAGTCTCAGATCATTAAGCACTGGCCAAGGGATTTAAATGTTGTCGTATGAATATTACTTTTAATACAAAAACAAACATGACATGATCATTCTTGTTGCCATCCACAAGCACATACTTGCTCCATGACAGAGCTTCACTGTGAGAGTCAAAGAAACAACTTTGTCTAAATGGACTTTCTATGTGAGAGTATCCCCACCCTCGGTCTAGAAGAGGCCACGCCAGTGTGCCGTGATGTTACTGATGTCATTACCCACATGCATGCAACTCTAGAGACAAATCTTGAGTTCCAGTGAAGTGAAGGGTGTTCGTTGTGTTGGGGCCTTCCCGTTGTGCATCCCTCTTACCTGTGAAGTTGGACATTACTCAAAACTATTATGTACAAATGAAGGAAAGTCAGTTGAGATGTGGTTGACCACTGCATACTTGTTGAAGCATACATGTGAAGGTCTTTACTCTCTTCTGTCCCTCATGTCAAGTGTTTTCACTTGTACTATCGTGTCTAATTCAAGGCACCAATGAACGTATTCATGACAATTAATTCCCTCACCAGCCAAAACGTGAGCTCCTGACATTCCTCTTTGAGCTGTTTGTAATCCAATATTAAAGTACCAAATATAGTTCTTGATGCAAAATGTTGTAATAAAGGTTATTTGCCAATATGAACTGGGCTATGCATGTCTTTACCCTTCGTCCAGGACTCTAAAATGTAAAACACCTTACAACAAAAGCCTTATTACTTTATCACAAACTCAACGGTCAAATAAGTTCATGTCTGCTTATAGCAATGTCAGTGTCTACCAGCTCTCTCAGGTCACGAGTCACGCCTGGTAACAAAAGTGTCCCAATTTTACCTTTGTGGATAACTACTAAAATGCAGCTTGTGTAATTCAAAAAGACATAAGACTTTTTCCCATTAAATTTATTATACCCTTTTCAGGCTAACAGGTATACACAACGTGCTAACTTTCATGGCTTTTTTTGTCTTAAATACTCTCCGCTCTGAAAGAAAAAACTGTAAAAATATTTAACTACATAAAAGATCTGGGGGAGGTTTTAAAAGCAGAAGGGAGTCCTGGGGCTGCTGAGGTCCTTGTCTGATTTCTTGGACAGGTTTAGAAGACAAAAGGGGTGGGGTTTCATCGCGAAGATGGCGTGGTGTTACCGTTTAAAGAAAACCTGATGGAACACAAAACAGCATGTTAAGAGTAGAGGCGGGCTCATTCTGCTGAATCGTTCCAGCCAACAGTGGCCAAACTGTTTGCGAGGCTACCTGCACACTCTCTCCATCATGTGTGTGACAAGGCGGTCAGAGATGCCAGGACAGGATTCTTCTGCGAGGTTGAAGGCGTTCTCGAGTTCCTCAATGGCCCCAACTCCGCCGCCGCTCGCTCGCCGCTTCTCCTTCAACTGATGGCAAAAGGTGTGAGTGATTGGAAAGGGTGAAGGTCAAAAGATAAGGACGCTAACGGGACCTTTTATGCTAAAAATGTATTACAAACGCAGCTGGACTCACACGGTGAATTGACATGACCCGTGCTACATTTTAGGCTAACCAAGGTTCCGTTGCATGTACATCATCCCATCCTGCAAATACCCCAATACCCCAGATGACAACTTTGTAAGGCTTCGTTACACATCTTAAAATCCTGTAGCTATCAAAATCAGTGCTTCCTCAGAGTAAAGGCTAACATAGCATTGCTGTTAAAATGTGACTATTACCACCACTGTAGCTCACAAGCTGTTTGAGTCCTCCTGTCCCGCTCAATGTTACGTTGTGTGTGTGTGTGTGTGTGTGATACATGGCATTGATTACGTTCAACAAGTGTAGTTACAGAGATTGGTTATCTGAAGTCTATCCTAGGGATCGACCGATATGGGTTTTTTTCTCCGGCAGATACAGATTTTTTTCCATCACCCTTATCCTATGGCCGATTTTGCTTGGGTCGATATTTGTGGCCGATACTGCTTTTGCTCCCTCAATTTACATGAAAAAATGACGATAACAAATATTACAGGTCTCATGTTTAAACAAACATTTATTGAAATGTAAACACTGAACACAGTAGGATTCAGCTTTCTTAAACACACATTTAAACGGCATTATCAACTTTAAAAGGAATAAATATTCAACCATGTGCAAAACATTTCTGTCGTAGTTTAAGTTATATCTAGCATCGATGTGATGACTGCTCCTTTGCAGTGTGACGCGCACCCCACCCCCACACACAAACACATCACACTGACACAATTTAGTACGATATATAAAACATTTCTCATCATTAAAGTTGGTGTTGTGCACGCTAAAGACCTCTGATAGCAGACATGGCTGCTCCAATTCCTTCTGTGTGTGTGTGCACACACATAACACGACACGCATTTAACCTGAGCCCGGCGTTGCCTGAATGAAAGTCCTCCAAACACCATGGGACTGAATTGCCAAGGTTGCCATTAAAGCGGTGTTGGTAACAGCTGTCAGCTGTCAACAGCTCCCTAATTCCAACGGGAGGCACTTTTAAAGATGAAGCATTCAGCAGCATTCCTGGTTTTCACACCCACAAACTAACTGGGAGCACTTCCTGGTTCCCAGCGGGCTTTGCAGCAATAGTTTGCCAGTTTGTAGTTAAAGTTGCATAGTTGTTCATTCTTGTTCTGCTCAACTGGTGAGAGTGCTTTTATTCGTCTGTTGCGTTGGTATGTGATGTTTTGGGTATTTCTTGTTGTCACACTATGACTTAAACTGTTATGCCTAGCGGTCACCCAGTCAAATGTGAAAGGTTATGTATGGTGTAAAAAGCAAGCTGATTCTTTACTTGGCATTCAAGTTACCTATTTCAAAGCAGGTGGCAATATTTCAACTAAGCCTGACTGTTAGAGGCTGATTAAATGTTGAAAACGGACTCTTGTTACGATGTGGCGACGGGGTGCCGTGACTGCGCATGTTGTAGGGTCCTCCGGCAACACATAGCTGCCCGGCGGATGCTAGTCTGTAAATCATGCGGCGGAAAAATATATCGGCAAACCACGCGTGCATATGCTGATACCGATTCAAGTAAAGAACGCATAGCGGCCGGACGATGTATCGGTCGATCCTTAGTCAATACATTTGAGTATATGTGTCTGTGCCTTTGTAGAGTACACCAGTGGTTTGATCATTAGCAACAGTATCACAGAGATAAGACATACTTCTCTGAAGATGGGTGTGACCAAGGCGGACAGGCACTGTGACTTGGGTTGCCTTTTCACTGAATCCCCCGACTGTAAAGAAAAAGGATTCCAGGGGAAAAAAGGTTAGATTTTCAAATAAATTCCAAGTGTGTGTGTTTATGCTGTGTGTGTCTTGCCTCTGAGTCGGTGTGTGTGTAGCCCTTCTGTAACTTATTCATAGAGCTTGGTCTGACGGTGGGGAATGTCCACATGGGGCATGAATCCACATCACCATCGCCATCCCTGCACAGAGAAACACTGTGTCATTTAACGATTACTACTACAAAACACATGGAAGAAATGATAGAAGTAGACTAATGTAATTCGTACTGGGATGAATATCAATAAACAAATCACAGCATCCACCCAGCCACCCATTTTACTCTGCTTATCCGTGAGTCGCAGGTTGAGCAGTCAGACTTCCCGTTCCCCGGCCACCTCCTCCAGCTCCACGGGAGGACACCAAGGCGTTCCCAGGCCAGCTGTGAGACATAATCCCTCCAGTGTGTCCTAGGTCTGCCCCGGCACCTTTTCCTGGCTGGGCATGCCCGGATCACCTCACTAGGGAGGCATCCTGGAGGCAACCGGACTAGATGCCACCTCAACTGACTCCTCTCGATATGAAGGAGAAGCGGCTCTACTCTGAGACCCTCAGCCTATCTCTTAGATGAGTCCAGCTAGTCTACGGAGGAAACTAATTTCAGCTGCTTGTATCCGTGATCCTGTTCTTTCGGTCACGATCCAATGCTGGTGACCATAGGTGACCATAGGTGAGCATGGGAACATTGATAGACCAGTAAATTCACCAATCTGGTACAGTGAACGCATTACCGCAGATGCTGCACCGATCCGTCTGTCAACCTCATGCTCCCACCTTCCTTCAGTCATGAACAAGACCCCGAGATACTTAAACTCCTCCACCTGGGGCAGGACCTCATTCCCAACATGGAGGGAGCACTCCACCCTTTTCCGACTGAGAACCATGGCCTCTGATTTGGAGATGCCGATTCTCATCCCAGAATCAGCACCCATCCTCTGTGCACTGGTTTCAGCACCTAGGCGCCTTTGTTCCATAGAACAGTGGTATGAATGGAGTGAGCCCTTTTGTCAGTCGTACAGTCTTTGTCTCAGTGGGTGGGAACACACAGTACAGAAGAGCGTAGCCTTGTGAGGAGCAATGCACGGTAACATAGTCAAAATTCAATGACACTATCAATACCAAGTCATTATAAATGATAACGTACTTTACAGACCTTAATGGTTTAGAGTGCATTAGAAAGGACTCCATAGCTCACTATGACCACATGTTAACAAGTCGAACATTGTAAATTGGTTCCAAACACTGTCTTGAAGGACTTTAGGGCAGGTCCAAATGGGTCGGTAGTGTGTACAACCATGTTCCTCACAGACTCACATATCAGAGTCATCAGAACTAGACTCTTCCCCGTGACCCTCAGACTTCCAGCGGCGGTACCGGTCGATAAGCTCCGTCAGATAGGCCGTCTTCTTGGTGTAACGCGTGATGAACTTGTGCTTGAGCAGCTCTTTGGCTGTCGGCCTCTACGCAGACACATTGAGGAGACGAACAGTCAAAGACAGAACACACCCAAGTCCATGATGCATTATAAACAGACTTTACTCACAAAACGGGGGTCTTTATTTAGACATGCCTCCACAAACTCTTTGAAAGGCTTGCTGTAAGGTCCGTCCAACGTGGGTGGAGTGTTTTTGGGGATAAGGAAGAGGACCCTCATGGGGTGTAAGTCAGAGTTGGGAGGTTCGCCTTTCGCCAGCTCAATGGCTGTGATGCCGAGCGACCAAATATCAGCCTAATGGATGGAAAATGACACCAACATGTTTACTGTATTATGGTGGTTGCAGTTTGCAGTAATGTACGACTGCACTGCATCAAACTGAAAGGGCTTACGATCACTTACAGTATTTGTGGCGTTGTATCTCTTTCATAACACACTTCCTGGTCAGCCAGGGAATAATACAATGTAGCAGGAGAGCTCAGAGTTGCCTACTTAGCATCTGTGTCGTTATACTCGGCAATAATTCAGACAAAAAAAGCCACTATGGCCACAAATTTGGCAACTTTTCTGGTCTGTTTGGACATGGAAGCACATATCACTGTTGTCAGCGGGCAGACAGATATGAGCTCTGCCCATATCTATTGTTACAAAATTGTTATTTTGATGTAAAACATGATGTACATTTCTTGTGTTGTTTATGTTGTGGTATAGGTGTTTCGATATTTCAGCTGTCACAAAGTCTAAAAAAAAATGTCAAAGTGAAAGTTATTCTTGAAATGTATCTTTTCACAAAAAGCTGCTTTTCTTCCGCGTTTTCGTCGGGAACTGCTATTTTCCTGAAACTTACCTAAGTTCTACTCCTGATTTCTACAGAACGGAGATTGAAAGAGTTAAGCGTCCAATGAGGACACACTTTATTACCCCCCACACAAAGACTTTTAAGCTTTAAGCTTAATGTTTTACTTAAAGTGACAAGTCTCACCTTGAAGTCGTAGGCCGACTGTTTGATGACTTCCGGCGCCATCCAAAAGGGCGTGCCAACAAATGTGTTCCTCTTAATCTGAGTGTCTGTCAACTGTCCAGCCACCCCGAAATCTGCCAGCTTCACATCGCCCTGCTCTGACAAGAGCACGTTGGCAGCTGGACATAAAAAGTGAGCAAGAAGATACACAGTTGATCTTTAAATCATCATTAAAATACCTATTTGCGTTATGAGCAGCGCTGTCCTTATCACCTTTAATATCTCTGTGAATCTTCCTTTCAGAGTGCAAATACTCCAAGCCCTTAAGGATCTCCCGCAATATGGTGGCAATGTACGTCTCTTCAAGAGGCCCTGGACGCAGCTGGGGGTGAAAAGTAACACTTTTGCTTTTAGATTTTAGGATTTTTAACAACTTAAAGCTACAAGAAAATGAATCTTACCAGATCCAAAGCAGATCCTCCACCTAAATATTCCATGATAATCCAAAGTTTGGTCCCCTGGTAGACAAAATACAGACAATAAGATGTTTCAAGCCATCAAGTACACACAGTTGCTAGTACAACATTATGAGTGAAAATGAGTCAACACACAGACATTATCGTCTAAATGGCTAGCAACACTGAAATGTGTGGGGTGTATTCACCTGTGTGGATAACAGGTGCAAACAATTATCTCACCTTCAGGTATGAGCCATAATATTTGGTCACAAACGGACTGTCACACTGACTCAGCACTGTGATCTCCTGCTGAATGTCTTCGATCTCATCCTCCGCCTCCTCCAGGTCAATGATTTTAATAGCCACCACCTCTTTCGTGCGGTTGTTGATACCTTTGTAGACCTCTCCAAAGGATCCCTTCCCAATGCGCTCTTGCTTGGTGAAGTACTCTTCGGGATCCAGCCGGGTATTCTGGTCCAGTCATAGCAAATGAGATCAAATTTGACTGACTATTTAAACAGCTGATGAGGCAATGGATTTATAATGGCATTCGACTGTGCTGACAATTAATTCTACACATTGTTGGCGGGTGCACTGCATATGTATTCACTGTACTCTTCCTCAGTGTTTTGATGTGTAGAGTAATTGTCATGGCAACTGAGTCAAACTCATTATGGGCGTCTCCTGCTGAGAAATGCAAAGAGTATGTGCCAAAGGCAAACAAACATTATAATGGGTGTCAACTTTCTAAATATAGGAAAATGTTCAAATACACAGTTTAAAATATAAACAATGTTTTGTTCCTCCAAACAACTGGACATAGACTCGTAGAATTCCTGACTCATTAAATAATTATTTTTGGACAGTTGTCCTCCCATCTCCAGGATGGTTTTGGCCTAGGCTACTCAACTACATTGTTCTAGGTGAGGCTTGGACTTTGTTTTCACATCGGTAAATGACAATAGCATCAGTTAACTCTTAAGATCAAAGATCCTCTCAATGACAGGAGCACTGCCATTTTTAAAGGACCTGCTGCTGCAGCAAAAAAAAAGAACCCTTGTCATAGATCTCCCAGATGTCATCAACGCACCAGTGGTTTTAGAAATCTTGATATCAAAAAATGATATCGAACTTGCCGGCCTATGGGATGTCACTGCCCGGCAGGAATTGGCTCATGGGGCACCAGTTGGATATCCGTTGTCTAAGGTTTACTGTGTGCATTAACCTACCTTATTACTTACCCTATCTAATTACACAGTGAAGCTTGACTTGACATTCAAAAAAATGTTGCTTAATGCTTATGGATAACATGCTTCGTCACCGTCCCACTCATTATGAAAGTCTGTTGTCTTGTCCTGACAAGTGTGTGAAGAGCATATATGTACCTGGTTCTGCATGTCCCGTAGGTGTGCCATGTCTTCTTTCGCTTGGAATGCTTCAAGGAAGGACACTGTTGTCTCCTTCAGAGGTTAGCGATATGTCCGCTAAGTATTCTTCCTGCCCTCGTCGCTGTTTATGAAGCTAGCTAGCTAGGTGGCTAGCCAACAAGATAAACACCCAGGCTGCTGCTTCTTTTAACGGGGCTGTCACTCCGTCTTCGGCCTCCAAGTCCAGCGGAGGAGCCAACAGCCCTGCTACTACCGAGTTACTGACCGATACACTCCATTTGTGTCCGCGGTGGTGGACAAATAGAATAATATCCCTTCTGAGTTTGATATTTTTAATTCATTTCACGACGCGTCCTGCCCGTTCAGTCGCTTGAGGACAAAATAATGGCTCGAGAAAAGGACGCATGCGCACGTTTTTCCCTAATGGTGGGATTGTGGGACTTGTATGCCTTTCTACCTCTAGGGCCTCTGACAAACCTTGACTGAATTATTGTATTAGATTGGGCACGCCGTATTTAAAAATAACAGACTTTATTTTCATGACTGACGTGTCTAAAAACATTATTTCCACTGTCCACTGTAACCCTGGCATATCATCAGTTATCATTTTATAATGAAAATATATATATTTTTTTTACCAAAAATAAATACTTGTATATTTTTAAATTTGAAGACATCGGAAGACAGAATTTATTTGTTTATTTAAGCGACTGTCATTATGGTTTTCTGCGCTTGTTTTGTGACCTGGTCGGTGCCTTTGCGCAGGCTCTCAAATGTAATCCTCCACCTCCACTCCGTCGGGCAACCCCGTGAGTAAAACAGCAACCCTGTCACATGACCAGTTTAAGGTAGGCGGGGCATTTATTTCACTTGTCCTGCACTCTTCCGGTTAATGCTGTCAAGATCGTGGAACAAACCGCCGTTAATTTGACCCATGATTCTTTAATTTTTTGCTTCCAATACAGAGGTATGTAGTCTTCGGCTTAGGTAATATAAACCGTTTTTATAAAGCTGAAGTTGAGCTGGCCTGCCATCAACGTAGCTTTAATCTGTGACGTAGTGGTAAACATAACATATTTGCTGTGTAGAAATGACATGCTAACCACCTTCTCGCCTACATGCTTGACGGCGTCTGCTCTTTTTTCAGAAGACGTTGGGGTCACATGTGTCAACAGCTAGTCATTATAGCGTTATGTAATTATACGTAGAACAAAGTGAAATGGTCTTTCTATTGCATATATGTGATTAATTACTTTCCTCAAGGCGATAACACAAAGACACCTTAATTCATGGAATTAGCCTTCATGCTAATCAGCTGTACAGATGCGATCTAGGACTTATTACAAAAAATGACAAAGATTCCTTCTTCCATTGTAAATGCTGCATGTGCTGATCATACTCGTGGAATTGACCCTGGCTCCATGGCTTCCTGCCCGGGGCATGAGCGCTGCCGGTGTTTGGGAGCTGCGGTTCATTGAGGAAACATGATTAGGAACCCAAAGCACACCTCCAAGATGATAAGTGTCTTGCTGAGGAGGAAGATGATTTCAATATGGCTCAATTAAAAAAAAAAAGTGAGACATGGGTTGTCTATTTTAATGTGATTTCTAATAAGCTGTCTTTGAATCACCCAGAATGGACCCACTAATTAATAATCACTATCCTAGAGGCAGCTGAATGACTGGAACATTGGCAATAAGACAGAGGCGCTTCCTGTTTTTCCCCCTAAGAATTGAATTATCCCACAGGCTGGATGAGTGGTCCATCCTTCACCTCCCCCTCTGCAGAGGTGGCTGAGATGAACCGTATCCACTATGAGTTGGAATACACGGAAGGCATCAGCCAGCGCATGCGGATCCCCGAGACCCTTAAGGTGGCCGCGGAAAACCAGAGCTGTCCTCTGCCACCCCAGGAACCCCTGCACACTCATCCAACTCTGATGCAGGTGCCTGAAAGGATTGTTGTGGCAGGTAAGGCCTGACATGAAGACATGAATATAACTCGTGCATGAAACTGTGTACTTTCTGCACAACAGATGACGGGGATACACAGTTCTCTTGTCCCAGAGACTTGGACCTGATTCAGTCCATCCCTGCAATGGACCTCCTGGACATGAAGGCCCCACCACGTGTTCTTACCCTCACAGAAGAACCACTGGACTCCCTTGAAACTAACCAAACATCCAGTTCACAGAGCAACCCAAGCCATGCAGTAAGAGGGATATCCTTGTTTTGTTATCTCTCTTCATAAAAACCATATTGTAACCTGCAGTATCATTCACAGCCGCATTCTAGAACTCGAAGGGAACGCAGTGCCAGTGAGTACATATCCGGTCGCCACAGCGGTCAGATTAGCAGAGGAGAAGTAAGGTGAGGACATGTTTGCCCTTGAAAAATCTCCTGTCTTCACTTTTTCTCTCCACCTTTCTTGACAGTGTGACACCCTCACCGATCGCCCCTCCAGTCCGCTTGTGTCCCCCTCTCTGCTCCCCTGAGGATGCAAACATCAACCTGTTCACAACAGCCGGCTTCCTGTCGTACATCCAGTCCACCACTCGTCGGGCCTACCAGCAGGTCCTTGAAGTCCTGGATGACAGCCACCGCAGGTGACTTTTACATTATTATTCATCAGGAAGGGCATCCATAATATAAAGTGCTCAAGCCAAAATCAGTATGCGGATCAAAAAAGAGCCGCTGTGACGACTCCGTAACCAGGAAAAAGCCGAAAGAAAAGAACAATGTTTTGATTCCTTGATAGATGATATTTATAAATATTTATTTGGCCCGTTGTTTTACCATTACTTTAATGACCATATATAGATACTACACCTTATAGAGCACAGACCTCCACCAAGGTGTTCTTGTATTGTCAGATGCTTTGTTCAGATGCTCACCAAAATGTGGTGGATTTTTCTTTGTTCTGTATGCCACTCTTCTACAAAATTGATACATATTTTGTTTCATTTTTAATTCTGCTAACTGTATGTCAGGGGTGTCCAAAGGTGATCGTAGTGTGGCCAGCGGAACATTCCAACTAGAAAAGCACTCGGAGAGCGCAGACCTCCGGCAAGCGCCGTAGTTCCCCGTAAATATTAGTCCTACATTCCAGGGCGTAACTTTGAGTCTACCATGGGGTGGGGGGTACAATTTTGCCCATTTTTTTTAGAAAATAAGAATGCTAACATCCTAACTCCTAGCATATAATAATGCTACCTCTGAAAATGCTAAAAATGTTAGTATAATTATGTTAGCATGCTAACACCCAGCATGATGGTGCTAAGTGTCCGCTTAAGTGCATATTCATAAAAAATTGCAAAAATGCTGGTATGCTCATGTTAGCATGCTTGCAAAGCTAACATGTTAATTTTAGCATGCTAACACCTCGCATAATAGTGGTGTTTATATACGGGTAAGCATCTACTCATGAAAACGTCTAAAAATGCTACTATGCTAATATTTCAATGCTGGCAATGTTAACGTTAGCTTATTGACGGTGGCTGAATTGAGCTCTCTTGAGGTCCATTGAGTCTTGTACTTTAATATTTGGTTGAATATTTACTAATTATGTATCAACATGTATGTTTTTACCACCTCAGATGTCCTCATTTATGTCATTAGTTTTGTATTTGCGTATTTGCTATGACCGTGTTTACTCTTTTGACTGTTACTGTTTTTTATCATTATTTGGACTTGACAGAACACACCTGGATCTTGCCTTGGAAATGAACCCAGATGAGTCCGGATTAATGGATGCCTCTTCATTAAGACGACAAGTAATGACTCTCCAGAATATGTACAGTGCATCCGGAAAGTATTCACAGCACTTCACTTTTTCCACATTTTGTCATGGTACAGCCTCATTCCAAACTGAATTAAATTAATCTCTTACCTCAAAATTCTACACAAAATACTCCATTATGACAATGTGAAAAAAGGTTTTTTTGACTTTTTTTGAATTTATTAAAAATAGAAAACTAAGAAATCACATTTACATAAGTATTCACAGCCTTTGCCATGAAGCTCAAAATTGAGCTCAGGTGCATCTTTTTTCCACTGATCATCCTTGAGATCTTTCTACAGCTTAATTGGAGTCCACCTGCAGTAAATTCAGTTGATTGGACATGATTTGGAAATATAATAACTGTCTATATAAGGTCCCACAGTTGACTGTGCATGTCAGAGCACAAACACCAAGCATGAAGTCAAAAGAACTGTCTGTAGACCTGCGAGACAGGATTGTCTTGAGGCACAAATCTGGGGAAGGATGCTGCTTTGAAGGTCCCAATGAGCACAGTGGCCTCCATTATTCGTAAATGGAAGACGTTTGGAACCACCAGGACTCTTCCTAGAGCTGGCCGGCCTTCTAAACTGAGCGATCGGGGAAGAAGGGCCTTAGTCAGGGAGGTGACCAAGGCCCCGATGGTCACTCTGTCAGAGCTCCAGCGTTCCTCTGTGGAGAGAGGAGAGCCTTCCAGAAGGACAACCATCTCTGCAGCAATCCACCAATCAGGCCTGTGTGGTAGAGTGGCCAGACGAAAGCCACTCCTTAGTAAAAGGAACATGGCAGCCTGTCTGGAATTTGCCAAAAAGCACCTGAATGACTCTCAGACCATGAGAAACAAAATTCTCTGGTCTGATGAGACAAAGATTGAACTCTTTGGTGTGAATGCCAGGCGCCATGTTTGGAGGAAACCAGGCACTGCTCATCACCAGGCCAATACCATCCCTACAGTGAAGCATGGTGGTGGCAGCATCATGCTGTGGGGATGTTTTTCAGCAGCAGGAACTGGCAGACTAGTCAGGATAGAAGGAAAAATGAATGCAGCAATATATAGAGATATCCTGGATGAAAACCTGCTCCAGAGCGCTCTTGACCTCAGTAGACTGGTCATGTACCTTGACCATATAGACAGTAGACATTAGCACACAGCCAAGATCTCAAAAGATTGGCTTCAGAACCACTCCGTGAATGTCCTGGAGTGGCCCAGCCAGAGTCCAGACTTGAATTCGATCGAACATCTCTGGAGAGATCTGAAAATGGCTGTGCACAGACGTCTCCCATCCAACCTGATGGAGCTTGAGACTTATTGCAAAGAAGAATGGGCAAAACTGCCTAAAGATAGGTGTGCTAAACTTGTGGGATCATATTCAAAAAGACTTGAGGCTGTAATTGCTGCCAAAGGTGGATCAACAAAGTACTAAGCAAAGGCTGTGAATACTTATGTAAATGTGATTTTTTTGTTTTCTATTTTTAATAAATTCAAAACATGTCAAAAAAACCTTTTTCACATTGTCAGAATGGAGTGTTTTGTGTAGAATTTTGAGGTAAGAGATTAATTTAATACAGTTTGGAATGAAGCTGTAACATGACAAAATGTAGAAAAAGTGAAGCGCTGCGAGAGGCGGGGTACCCCTGGACTGGTCGCCAGCCAATCACAGGGCACATATAGACAAACAACCATTCACACTCGCATTCATGCCTATGGACAATTTGGAGTCACCAATTAACCTAACATGTTTTTGGAATGTGGGAGGAAACCGGAGTAGTCGAAAAAAAAACATGCATGCACGGGGAGAATATGCAAATTCCACACAGAGATGGCCGAGGGTGGAATTGAACTCGGGTCTCCTAGCTGTGAGGCCTGTGCGCTAACCACTCGCAGCCCACTAGATGGGGAACCACTGAGCTACACCAGCGCTATATACATACAGTGGTGTGAAAAAGTCTTTGTCCTCTTCCTGGTTTCTTATTTTTTGCATGTCTCTCACACTTAAATGTTTCAGTCCATTAAATGTAAAATTAAATTTTAAATATCAGTCAATGACAACACAACTGAACACAAATTGCAGTTTTTAAATGAAACCTTTTATTAAGGGAAAAAAATCCAAACCTACATGGCCCTGTGTGAAAAAGGGATTGCCCCCTAAATCTAATAACTGGTTGGGTCACTCTTCAATTCAGCGTTTGCCATAACTTAAGTCCAATGAGTCTCTTACAGCACTGTGGAGGAATTTTGGCCCACTCATCTTTGCAGAATTGTTGTCATTCAGCCACATTGGAGGCTTTTGGAGCGCCTTTTTAAGGTCATGCCACATCATCTCAACTCCACTCCAAAGTCTTTATTTTCTATTTTCTTCAGCCATTCAGAGGTGGACTTGCTGGTCTATTTTGGATCATTGTCCTGCTGCGGTCACCAACAGATGGCCGGATTCAGGATTTTTTGGTAGACAGCAGAATTCATAGCAAGTAGCAAAACAGCCCAAGACCGTCACACTACCACCACCGTATTTTACTGCCGGTATGGCGTTACTTGACGCTAGATGTAATGGGATCGTAATTTATCTCATCAGACCACAGTGTATTTTCCCAATGGTCTTGGGGGTCATTAAGATATTTTCTGGCAAAATATTTTTGTTCAGCAGTGGTTTTGGTCTTGGAACTCTGCCATGCATGCTGTTGTTGCTTTGTGTCTTATGTTAGAATCACGAACACTGACCTTAACTGGGACAAGTGAGGCCTGCAGTTATTTGGGTGTTATTGTGGGGTCCTTTGTGACCGCTTGGATCAGTCATCACTGTGCTCTTAGTGTAATTTTGGTTGGCCGGCCTCTCCTGGGAATGTACACCACTGTTCCATGTTTTCTCCCTTTGTTGAAGTTTTGCTGGAGTCCCAAAGCTTAACAAATGGCTTTGTAACCTTTTAAATAACAAATATTCCATTTAAAAGCATTTTGTATTCCGTTGTGTTGTCATTGACTAATATTTCAATTTGTAAGTATGGCAAATGTGCAAAAACATAAGAAATCAGGAAGGGGGCAAACACTTTTTCCACACCACTGAATATAACATACCTGCATGTTGTGCATAGATGGTCCCTAACATACAGTGTAATGGTCACTATGTTAATGTAATGTTGAGATGAATACAGTGCATTCTTCAGGTACATAACACTAAGTCAGCATATCTCCCATCATGTGGCTTTTCAGATAGTCAAGCTGAACCGCCGTCTGCAGCTGCTGGAGGAAGAAAACAAGGAGCGCTCCAAGCGGGAAGTGATCCTGTATTCTGCAACTGTTGCATTCTGGCTGATCAACACCTGGGTTTGGTTCCGCCGCTAAGACGCAAACACCCAAAACATTGAGAGCCAAAGCAATGTCTTGTTACAGACACATTTAGCTATAATGCTTAGCAATGTCTGTGGCCCTTGGTGGAAAGTAAAGGTAACATTAGATGGAAAACAAGATTTGACTTTGGGACCCAAGCCCTGGTGTAAAGCTAAAGTAAATAAATACTCTTAAGTGTCAAAAGTATGATCACCAAATCTAAAGATGCCATAACCTTTATGCTGAATGTTTGTCGTGTTCTGTGTGCAGTAGTGATAAAAGGTGCTGGTTAGGTGTTTTGTTTGTGTATTTCCACTTACTTTTTTTGAACTGTTACAGTGATGTAAATAATTCACTTCAATGACTTCAGGCAAGAAAACTTGAATTCCATCATTCTATTCATAGTTGGAAAGTGATTTCTAAACTTTGACCACACACAATGTCCCCAGCAGATAGATGGAAGCTACCTGTACTTTTCATTTCATTTCATACAGTATTCTACAGCTGTTGTTTCTCTGACAGGGTCTTCTGGAAAATATTGATGTCACTGTAGTTTAATGTTGTCAATTGACTTTGTATTTATTGTTCCAATATGCAACCACGTGGTTTATTTATTTCCTACTCATTTCGGTGTTTTCATTCATTGATAAAACCCTGTACATTTGTTGTGGGTCAGTTATTCATGCTTTCATAAATGGATGTCAATTAATTCGCTCAGATTTTTGTGCAACGCTGCCCCTATTGTTGTTTTTGTTATTACTGGTTGGATTGTGCAGAACTTTCTGGATATTTGTGCCGGACCAAAAAACGAAAAAGAAACAGAAAAGAAACAAAAAACTTTCATTTTCATTTACTCTGTGGAACAACGAGAGCGTTTTGTCACTACCAGAAGTGACATATCTGTGTAGAGTATACTCACATTCCGAGACAAAGATCATTTTTTTCACCGAACTGCGTAATGTTATGTTGAAAGTATGGCCCAGGAACCAATCATTTTCGTAGCCTTCGGAATAGTTTAAAAGAACAAAAATTGAAAAAGAGTCGCAGAAAAATGTTGACATCCACAATACTATGAATCCACATATTTGTGAAAATAAACAGAAGACGTGAAAATAATATCGTGTTGATTTAGCATAAGTTGATTAGTCATGCCTGGAGAATGGTCCGCAGGGTTAACGTCATGAAAAGACACTGTTGTGATCACCGTGGATCACGTGTTGTGTCAACACGCCCCCCCCTCCCCCAAAAAAGAGCACAAGTTTGTGGTTTTTGACAGGCAAAGAGCCACGCTAGACGTCCTAAACCTTGGACTACAACCCAGGAGCCAGACACAATCGATATGTGGATCGCCCGCCGTTGCGATGGGGATCACTAAACTGGCAGATTTGATTCGCTGGGAAGCTCCCGGTGCTATTTCTCACAAGCATGTCGGCGACTACACAGGTAGACTATCGTTCTCACGTTTATATCACTTTACATTGTTTCTTCTTTACCATGATTTTGATATTGTTAGCCACAAACTAATATTAGCTGTCCTTGTTGACAGCTGTCTAATATCGAACCATATTGTGTGATTGCAGGCATTTTACTGGACGTAATGACGTAATTTTCTGGATCATTGTCATCACATTGTTGATACAAGGATTCAGTTTTTCAGAAAGATGCAGCATAACAACAGGACAGCATATACCAGGGACTATAGAGTTCGGGTTTGGTCTCCATGATGTTGAGCAGAATCGAGTAACATTGTAAACATATCCTCGGCACACAGTTAAGCCACTTTGCTCTTATTCCAAGTTCCAAAAAGGACAGGTATGTCATTTTGTTCAGTAAATAGCATCCATCCATGTTATTAAAGTGTACGCACAGCGTACAACTTCAATGCTCACAGGTAGTGAACACATTGTACACCATTGTCCGCCTAGTCACGGCCACCTTTATTGCTTACCATCATGGCTGACTTTATCCTCCATAGAATACTACACTTTGTTCTGCAATCTTATTTTAACTGTAGCATCCTTGGCATATACTATCATGCAAACATGTGTGCTAGTATATATATAGTTTATTTTGAATGTGTAGTGTGCAGAAATATTATAAATATATATAAATATAAAAATTATACAACACGTGTATTACTGCATATTCTATTTCCCTCCACAGGAAAGGTAATAGCTGTGGATACATCGATTATGTTGAACCAGTTCCGCACAGTGACACCATCACTGAGGTATCTTGAAGACTCACTCAGTCGTACAAATACAGTAAAGTCTCGTTATATTGATATCGGTTATAACGAATTACTACTTATTACGATACTATTTTCATTTCCCGGCAAATTTGTAGTCTTTTATGATATAATTAGTTCCGTTAGTACGATACCCGGTTATTATGATAATCCGGTTACTACGATGTCCTTTTCATCTCCCGCCAGCCAATTTGGTCTGCTTATATCGATACAAATCAGCTTAAATCAATCTTTGCTTAAGGATTTCAATACCAAAAAAGAACACGGCGAACGGCTGCTTCCAGTCAACTTTATTTTTCACACTTCCACCACCACCGATTCCCGCACTTCCTGGTTCACAGGTCATGCTCAACCCGCCCCACATAGCTGACCAAACACATGCCTGCAACAAAAGAACCAACTGACATAGCATACGCACCTATTCCAACGAAGACACAAGCGTACAAATACATGTATTTAATTGTGTTGTATTCAGATATCTTTTTATTGCTTGCAATAATCACTGTTTTTCATATGTACATGCTGGCGTTCGTGGTTTCTCTCGTGTGTATAGATTCTATACAGGCATGTGTTTGGTCAGCTATGTGGGGCGGGTTGAGCATGACCTGTGAACCAGGAAGTGCGGGAATCGGTGTGTGTGCTGCGCTCTGGTGGTGGAAGTGTGAAAAATAAAGTTGACTGGAAGCAGCCGTTCGCCGTGTTCTTTTTTGGTATTGAAATCCTTAAGCAAAGATTGATTTAAGCTGCTCGACAATGTCGAGGGCATTATTGCCCACTTTTAATGCAGTTCGGCGCAGGATCGGATATATGGATAGTCCGGTTATATCGGTATTTTTTCCGACTCCCGAGAATATCGATTTAACGAGACTTTACTGTAATGAACACATTCTTGTTTCATTTCAGTGCATTATAATAATACCCTGTCATGATGCATATCTCTGCAGCCCGCTGACTGGTCTCTTCTTTCGCACGCTCACTCTCCTGGAACACGACATAAAACCTATTTTTGTGTTTGATGGCAAGCCTCCCAGAGAAAAGTTTGCTGCAGTAAGTTGCACCACCTCATGAAAATGAAGTTTAAAGATGAAATATCAAAATTCATCAAGCTTGAGAGGATGTAATGGATCAGTGCTGCGAGTCAGAAGACAAGTGTTCATGATTTTTCCCCCTGTAGCTTCGGAAACGAGCCGAAGCAGCAGGTTGGCACGCCCACAACCACTTGGGCACAGGTACTAAACACTGCTTTTCAGGTATACAAACAAGACCATGACCTAGATTATTTTCCCTTCTAGCATCACTCCAAACAAAAGACACATTGCACCTCCTGAAGCTTCTGGGTGTACCCATGCTACAAGTATGACCTTTTATAACAACTACATTTCATTTTTTTCCCACTCTGTCACTAATTTTTGCGGTCTCCCTCTTTTTGTATGTGTTCCAGGCTCCGGGAGATGCTGAAGCTTTTTGCGCTTGGCTGGTGAAACGGGGCACTGCTGAAGCTGTGTCATCAGAAGACATGGACACGCTGCCGTTTGGAGCACATGTTATGATTCGCCATTTAAATGCAAAGAGAGACAGGTAAGGATATTGTGATAACTGTGCACTCCTCAATGAGTTTTCACATGCTGTTATTATATGCTGCTAGTTCTGGGGACAGAGTTGGCATTGCAACACCAACCATCCATTATATTAGGGTCAATATGGTCATTTTACACAGCTCTAAGATATACAGTGCATCCGGAGTATTCACTGCGCTTCACTTTTTCTACATTTTGTCATGTTACAGCCTCATTCCAAACTGAATTAAATTAATCTCTTACCTCAAAATTCTACACAAAATACTCCATTATGACAATGTGAAAAAAATTTTTTTGACATGTTTTGAATTTATTAAAAATAGAAAACAAAAAAATCACATTTACATAAGTATTCACAGCCTTTGCCATGAAGCTCAAAATTGAGCTCAGGTGCATCTTTTTTCCACTGATCATCCTTGAGATCTTTCTACAGCTTAATTGGAGTCCACCTGCAGTAAATTCAGTTGATTGGACATGATTTGGAAATATAATAACTGTCTATATAAGGTCCCACAGTTGACTGTGCATGTCAGAGCACAAACACCAAGCATGAAGTCAAAAGAACTGTCTGTAGACCTGCGAGACAGGATTGTCTTGAGGCACAAATCTGGGGAAGGATACAGAAAAATTTCTGCTGCTTTGAAGGTCCCAATGAGCACAGTGACCTCCATTATTCGTAAATGGAAGACGTTTGGAACCACCAGGACTCTTCCTAGAGCTGGCTGGCCTTCTAAACTGAGCGATCGGGGAAGAAGGGCTTTAGTCAGCATTCCTCTGTGGAGAGAGGAGAGCCTTCCAGAAGGACAACCATCTCTGCAGCAACCCACCAATCAGGCCTGTATGGTAGAGTGGCCAGACGAAAGCCACTCCTTAGTAAAAGGAACATGGCAGCCCGTCTGGAATTTGCCAAAAAGCACCTGAATGACTCTCAGACCATGAGAAACAAAATTTTCTGGTCTGATGAGACAAAGATTGAACTCTTTGGTGTGAATGCCAGGCGCCATGTTTGGAGGAAACCAGGCACTGCTCATCACCAGGCCAATACCATCCCTACAGTGAAGCATGGTGGTGGCAGCATCATGCTGTGGGGATGTTTTTCAGCAGCAGGAACTGGCAGACTAGTCAGGATAGAAGGAAAATGAATGCAGCAATATATAGAGATATCCTGGATGAAAACCTGCTCCAGAGCGCTCTTGACCTCAGTAGACTGGTCATGTACCTTGACCATATAGACAGTAGACATTAGCACACAGCCAAGATCTCAAAAGATTGGCTTCAGAACCACTCCGTGAATGTCCTGGAGTGGCCCAGCCAGAGTCCAGACTTGAATCCGATCGAACATCTCTGGAGAGATCTGAAAATGGCTGTGCACAGACGTCTCCCATCCAACCTGATGGAGCTTGAGACTTATTGCAAAGAAGAATGGGCAAAACTGCCTAAAGATAGGTGTGCTAAACTTGTGGGATCATATTCAAAAAGACTTGAGGCTGTAATTGCTGCCAAAGGTGGATCAACAAAGTATTAAGCAAAGGCTGTGAATACTTATGTAAATGTGATATTTTAGTTTTCTATTTTTAATAAATTCAAAAAAGTCAAAAAAAAAACTTTTTCACATTGTCATAATGGAGTATTTTGTGTAGAATTTTGAGGTAAGAGATTCATTTAATACAGTTTGGAATGAGGCTGTAACATGACAAAATGTGGAAAAAGTGAAGCGGTGTGAATACTTTCCGGATGCACTGTATAGGGACAAGTTAAAGTCACAGAAAAAAGTGTCTTATCCGTTGATGTTTTTCCTCTATTTCCAGTGATGTTGTGGAATATTCCTTACCAAAACTGTTAGAGATACTCCAACTGACCCACATGGAAGTAAGATTAACACAGAACTGATATTTGCTTTTGTTATATTCATTCAATCATTTTCTACCGCTTTTCCTCACGGGTGTCGTGGGGTGCTGGAGCCTATCCCAGCTGTCTTTGGGAGAGAGGCGGGGTACACCCTGGACTGGTCGCCAGCCAATCACAGGGCACATATAGACAAACAACCATTCACACTCACATTCATACCTATGGACAATTTGGAGTGACCAATTAACCTAGCATGTTTTTGGAATGTGGGAGGAAACCGGAGTACCCGGAGAAAACCCACGCATGCACGGAGAGAGCATGCAAACTCCACACAGAGATGCTTTCGTTATACATATATTTGGTTTATTTAAATTTGATCCCTTTTTGCTTGCCCACCACCAGTTTGTTGACCTGTGCATCTTGCTGGGATGCGACTACTGTGACAAGATAACAGGTTTTGGTCCCAAGAGAGCGCTGACACTGATCCAGAAATACCGCACTATCGAAGATGTTGTTCTGCACATCAACAGAAAGGTACAATATCGTCAACCAGGCAATGCTTTGCTCCTGTGAGCTCTTTTTAAGACTTGATATCCGCGCCACAGACCCATCCAGTGCCAAATAACTGGAAATACAAGGAAGCGCGGAAGTTATTTTTAGACGCATCACAGACAGCATTGCCTGAACTGACGTGGACTGAGCCAGATGAAGATGCTTTGGTTGCGTTCCTCCGGCGCGCCACATATGTCAAGTACATGTGCTACCAATACTAATCAGTATAAGACGTTTGAAATGAAATAATTCAAAGACAATTAAGCCTGCGTTAATGTTTGTGTGTTTTTAGGGAGAATAGAATCCGTCATCGCATGGAGAAGTTCAGAGAGATGCGGGAGAGGAAGCGAAAAAAGATGGAAAAGGAGAGGGCAATTCCACAATACACCCAGACCCGTGTGGATGACTTTTTCAAAGTTCTCAGGAAGAGAGTGCAGGTAAACATTGGTGAAATTATAAACTATTGTGCCATCTAAGGACGTGACATCATCTGTGGGAAGCGGTGACCTCTACAATGACACATATCCTCTTGACAGAACATTCAGAGTGTTTCTTCTATCCCCTTTAAAAAAATAACAATTCATCAATCAATAATAAACATCCTTCTTTCAGTATCTTCAAAGTAAGTTACGCTACACAACTGTATAGGAAGCCCTGGGGTAAAACAAAGCCAATTGTTCTGTACTGCTACTTTAGATGGCTCTGCATGCTCGGTTTTACCGAGTTCTACTGACGTCAATGTCAGTAAACGTGGACCTACGTATCCTGACATCTTTGGGAGCGCTTTGGAGTGTGACCAATCACAGCGGAATGGGCGTGCCCGGAGGAGGGCCGTGGGTGTAATAAATTAAACAGACCAGACTTCGAAATCAGGAAAAGCCAAAAGAAACAAAATTTGGATGGGAAGTGAGAAATCCATGGAAACTGTCGGAAGAGGTACAGAATCTGGAAGATCTAGAAAGCTTTCTGAGTGGGTTAGCTGCTCTATAGGAGTCAACAAATCAATACAAAGAAGCATAATAGGTCCCCTTTAAAAAATGTTTGTTTTAACCTTTCTCTCCTTCCTTTAGCCAGTGGAAGCTGCTGACGGTGGAAGCAGCAAGAAAAAGAGAAAGACGAGATGAGGCTGCCATCAAGCATGTGGAAATTGAAGTACATCTTTCTTTGTCTACACCAGTCTCAAAATCATAAGCAAACTCATTTTAATCATGTTGAATGAAAAAAGTCACATTTCTCGACATACCTAAATGGTTAGTCACATTTTTTTTTGTTTTATGCTTAGTACATGGCAAGGTACTGCAGATATTTTATTTAAAAAAAATGTTTTTGATCCAGTTGCACAGCAGTGAATTCAGACTGCATGGGACTAATTTTACAATACTATTGCCTTGTCTCTTGTGGTAAAACTGCAAACACGGTAAACAAGCAAAGCTACCATAAAGGCAGATCAAATAGTGGCTAGCTATGAAAGAGGCCAGTGTGAGCACTGTCGGGGTAATTCTACCAAAGCCAAAAAGAGACAGGGGATGTCTCATCACCAGATATTCAACTAGCACCTGTTGTGTAATCTGTGCCAAGGCACAGACCAGAGACTTGAATTTTGTTATATCTGAAGAGTACAGTGAGATTTTCAAATGTGTGTGTTTTAAAGACTACATTGTTTTGTTCTGTTTAATTTCAATACTGTTAAACACATAAAATCATGTGTATCTTGACTTGTTTTGATGTTCTTTTTATATGTTACATTGAAGTACATCACATCCAAAAAGGGGTAGGTACCCCTTCCCCATATCTCGGTACTTATTGATAGTTTGTTAGTTCGTATATAGCTTACTCTGAAATACAAATTAAATCCACAATATTTTGCTGTAATTACTTGGCATAAAGGACGGGCGACATAATTCTAGCCAACAGGTGGCGCTGTGGGTTCTCAATGTGGTTTGTGTGTGTTTTGATGTCTGTAGAGGAAGTAGTTCGCCAGTCGCCCAGTCTCCCAGCCAGACCTCTCCGCAAGGTGCCTACCTGCCTGGCCGCTGCCGTCCAACGCGGCAACTTTGCCCCGAAGACACCCGCCCTTCTTCCGGGTCATTGACCAAACCTCCCTTCCGGGGATACCAGCCAGTTGAATTCGGCCATGGCGACCAGCGCGAAGAGAAAGCAAGAGGAGACACATCTGAAGATGCTCCGGGAAATGACTAGCCTTTCTGCGAATAGGAAATGCTTCGATTGTGACCAGCGCGGCCCGACTTATGTCAACATGACAGTGGGCTCCTTCGTGTGCACTACCTGCTCTGGCATCTTGTAAGTTATGTTGTTATGCTGTTCCTCCTTTGTCTGCCGGGTAAGGAAGAGATGTTCGCTTGGGAGCTGGCCGCTTCGACGCTGACTTGGCGGTTCCGTTAGCTAGTATGCTAGCGTTGATGTCAAGATAGGTTGCCGCTGCCGCTGGTTCAGCCCGAGGCCGATGGATGGGTTGTGGGTCTGTAGATAACTAATTAGGTTCACAGCAGTGGGATTTAAATAAACCCAATAGTCACATTCAGCGTGAAAATGACACAGTGGAACACGGTCTCATTCTGTTGGTGTGGTCACGTTTAGCCCTGTAATTGGTTGGTAGCCTGAAGACACATAGTTGGCCACCCTGTT
This sequence comes from Doryrhamphus excisus, assembly GCF_037039965.1. Classification (NCBI taxonomy): domain Eukaryota; kingdom Metazoa; phylum Chordata; class Actinopteri; order Syngnathiformes; family Syngnathidae; genus Doryrhamphus; species Doryrhamphus excisus. The sequence goes on from NC_136362.1 coordinate 21,908,012, forward strand.
AAGCGTCAAGAGTGTTGGGCGTACTGGGACCTACCTTTGACTTTAACTGGTTCTCATGAAGGCATCGACATTCATACTTAAACATGTGCATGAAAAGAGTGGGTTCAAGTCCCCGTTTTCTATCTGACCTGTATGGGTCAGTAGGTCGCAGCTGTCCCTTCAAGCCATCCATCCATCCATTTTCTCCACCGCTTGGCTTCATTAAGGTGAGCTGGAGTCTATCTCCGCTTGCTTCAGGTGAAAGGTCATTCACTCAAAGCAGTTAAGTGTTTCCAAATAGCCATCATTTTTGAGATGGGAATACTCAGAACTTTGTGATATTCCTGTGACACGAAGCGCTCGTCCACATTGCGACCGCTGCCACTTATAGTTTCCTCCAAAAGAAAACTATTGTGAAATCTTCGTCACCATTTTTTGTGGTATGAACTGGAGTTGAGCAACAATCTCCGCTCTGTGGACTGCTTCAGTTGGCTTGTGATGTTCTTGCAAAGCTGCGCAAAAATCGGACAACCTCTGCAGCCAGGGTGAGTTGGCTCTGCTGCCCTGACCAGTGCGGTGTGTTTGCTATCATTAGAGTAGGTCAGGTGACCAAATTGTCCATGGGTGTGAATGTGAATGGTTTGTCTATACAGTGAAGAAAATAAGTATTTGAACACCCTGCTATTTTGCTATTTCTCCCACTTAGAAATCATGGAGGGGTCTGAAATTTTCATCGTAGGTGCATGTCCACTGTGAGAGAGATAAACTAAAAAGAAAAATCCAGAAATCACAATGCATGATTTTTTAACAATTTATTTGTGTGATACAGCTGCAAATAAGTATTTGAACACCTGTGTATCATCTAGAATTCTGACCCTGAAAGACCTGTTAGTCTGCCCATTAGAAGTCCACCTGCACTCCATGTATCATCCTGAATCAGATGCACCTGTTTGAGGTCGTTAGCTGCATAAAGACACCTGTCCACCCCATACAATCAGTAAGACTTTAACTTGTAACATGGCGAAGACCAAAGAGCTGTCCAAAGACACCAGAGACAAAATTGTACACCTCCACAAGGCTGGAAAGGGCTACGGAGCAATTACCAAGCAGCTTGGTGAAAAAAGGTCCACTGTTGGAGCTATCATTAGAAAATGGAAGAAGCTAAACATGACGGTCAATCTCAATCGGAGTGGAGCCCCATGCAAGATATCACCTCGTGGGGTCTCAATGATTCTAAGAAAGGTGAGGAATCAGCCCAGAACTACACGACAGGACTTGGTCAATGACCTGAAAAGAGCTGGGACCACCGTTTCCAAGGTTACTGTAGGTAATACACTAAGACGTCATGATGTGAAATCATGCATGGCACGAAAGGTTCCCCTGCTTAAACCAGCACATGTCAAGGCCCGTCTTAAGTTTGCATATGACCATTTGGATGATACAGAGGAGTCATGGGAGAAAGTTTTATGGTCAGATGAGACCAAAATAGAACTTTTTGGTCATAATTCCAATAAGCGTGTTTGGAGGAAGAAGAATGAAGAGTACAATCCGAAGAACACCATCCCTACTGTGAAGCATGGGGGTGGTAGCATCATGCTTTGGGAGTGTTTTTCTGCACATGGGACAGGACGAGTGCACTGCATTAAAGAGAGGATGACTGGGGCCGTGTATTGTGAGATTTTGGGGAACAACCTCCTTCCCTCTGTCAGAGCATTGAAGATGGGTCGTGGCTGGGTCTTCCAACACGACAACGACCCGAAGCACACAGCCAGGAAAACCAAGGAGTGGCTCCGTAAGAAGCATATCAAGGTTCTAGCATGGCCCAGCCAGTCTCCAGACCTGAACCCAATCGAAAATCTTTGGAGGGAGCTCAAACTCCGTGTTTCTCAGCGACAGCCCAGAAACCTGACTGATCTAGAGAAGATCTGTGTGGAGGAGTGGGCCAAGATCCCTCCTGCAGTGTGTGCAAACCTGGTGAAAAACTACAGGAAACGTTTGACCTCTGTAATAGCAAACAAAGGCTACTGTACCAAATATTAACATTCATTTTCTCAGGTGTTCAAATACTTATTAGCAGCTGTATCACACAAATAAATTGTTAAAAAATCATGCATTGTGATTTCTGGATTTTTCTTTTTAGTTTATCTCTCTCACAGTGGACATGCACCTACGATGAAAATTTCAGACCCCTCCATGATTTCTAAGTGGGAGAAATAGCAAAATAGCAGGGTGTTCAAATACTTATTTTCTTCACTGTATGTGCCCTACGATTGCCTGGTAACCAGTCCAGGGAGTACTCCGCCTCTCGCCCGATGTCAGATGGGACAGGTCCCTGCATACCGCCTTGACCTATTGAGGATAAGCACCATAGAAAATGAATGGGTGGGTGGATATCAATATATTGATCTCAGCCATTTTCAAAAGACATGCAAGCGTGTGCATGCATTAAAATGCATACGCTTGCGCATAATAAATAACCTCAAATTTTCCCTCCTAATTATGAATTTATTCCATGGTATTATAAAAAAAATAGAGCTTTATTTTGTTTTTTCTCTCACAAATTATTACTTAAAAACAATACATCTTTCATCTTTATGCTAATAGGATGACATTTTTCTTCTTTCGAACACAATTTTTCTGTTATTTTGACTTTAGTATTCTTTGAAAATTACTGCTTTTTTATTAGGGACTTTATTTACATATTTTCACTTTATCCTCATCATATTCTTATATATCTTATATCTTTTTCAACAACTAAATTTTCCCAAAATTGCAATGTATCAGCTGTTTTGTTTTTCATAATATTACAACTTAAAAAAACATTCTCTCGTTCTTTTAATATTTTGACTTAATTCTTGTAAAATTACAACTTATTTGTCCATTTTTTTGTTGTTTCTTTTAGTTTTCTTGGTAAATGTCTTTTTTATGTGCTGGAACACCCTCTCGACTCATCAGCATGGCTGTGACGATGGAGCTGTGGTGAACCCTTGAAGGAAAATCTTTCCAAGAGTGCATGAAGGCTGAGAAATTTTGTTAGATTCCAGAGGAATTACTACTTTGGAGGGGATTGGATTTAAACAAATATCTTTTGTCACACCCGTCCTGGAAATTTTCTGAGGAAAACCTCATAATTGAATTGTCACAGTTAGAATGCCACCTCACTCAAACTGACTTTTCCCTCAATCTTTGGAAGGGCAACAGAACTGTCGTGTTGCATTCAATGGCACTTCTCATATCCTTCCACATTTTCTACACAGCATGGATTCTGACCTCATCGGTCCAGTATTTTACCACCAGTGTTGTTTTTACAGTAAACCCCTTCTTGCAGGCAGGTAGGCACATGTTTTCCACCAGGATCCCACCAGGATTTTTTTTTCTCTTACAACCCTCCTCCTGGGAACTTAGCAATGCAGAATATAGCGGTCTTATTATTATCTGATCATTAACTGATCATTTGTATATAGTCATTCATTTTCTACCGCTTACCCTCACGAGGGTCGCTTGGTGTGCTGGAGCCTATCCCAGCTATCTTCGGACGAGAGGCGGGGTACACCCTGGACTGCTGGCCAGCCAATCACAGAGCACATATAGACAAACAACCATTCACACTCACATTCATACCTATGGACAATTTGGAGTCACCAATTAACCTAGCATGTTTTTGGAATGTGGGAGGAAACCAGAGTACCTGGAGAAAACCAACACATGCACGGGGAGAACATGCAAACAGAGATGGCTGCCCTGCAACCCGGCATGGCAACATGTGCAAGTGTATTTGTTTTCCTTGTCTCTTGCATCCAAACAGGCAGGAAGAGGATTCACACTGTGCATTTGTTTCGGCAGAACAGAGTGAGCACTTTTGTCAGTCATAGAGTCTCGTTGTTGCGGTGGGTGGAGGCGGGACCACTAGCATACAGAGTGTAGCCTCGTAAGCAGCAATGCAAGATAACGTTAAATTAGTAGGATGTTTTTTTTAAGTCATCTCATCTCCTCTCGTATTCAAAGGCCCAATCTCTTATCCCGTGACACCCCTCGTAGCCCCCCCAAATTGGCATCGTCTAGGACGCTTCTATTGTCTCTCTCTTCACCCGAACCTGATCGTCCTCACTCAAGAATAACACCGCTCATCGCTCTGTATATCTGGAAGCTGCTATCTTATGCTCCGTCGATGGCAAACACAGCATTCCAAACTTGTCATCTTTAAGCTGTCAAAAAAATCCAGCTGACTTGACATTCCAGTTCTTTACATCCTGTCTTTGTTTGGTTTTAGTGAGCACATCAGTTGTGTCCCGTTTGCCGATTGAACTTTTTCCTTTTGTAAGCAATTTTATCGATTGTCACAGCAGCAGGTACACTTTTTTGGTTTGTTTGTTGGTTTTAATTCATGTTTAATGGATTGTTTGTAATATGAATTTAAACATTATGGTCATATATACAGTATGTATAATAAGTGGTGCTTTAGGGGAAGCACATTATAAATACGGGGCTTGAGATAAAAAATGGAAAACGCCATCATGGTCATGTCAATTGTTTTTGGGTCATCACTTGCAGCGTAGAATGAGAATGATGAGGAAAATATCATCATTCCCAAGTGATTCTCTTGTGTCCTTCCGCTTTTGGTGTTTCTATGTTTGAAGTTCAAGAATGCAGCGGTAGTAAATGCGCACCGCAATTGTTTGGCGTTTTATTTGGGAATTTGTCTTTGCTGCTGTCACACAGATGGCATTGGGTTGCATCCGGCCTCTCTTGGTTTTGAGCTAACAAAAACCTCCTCCGCTCCCATAGGCGTGGGCTGAACCCCCCACACAGAGTGAAGTCCATCTCCATGACCACGTTCACGCAGCAAGAAATTGAGTTCCTACAGAAACACAGCAATGAGGTATCGAACACGCACAGGATGGTGCAACATCTTTCAAAAGTCATGGATCTGTCTTTAATTCTGACGTCATCTTCTGGCATTTTGAGTCCTGCTTAGACAACTTTATTGGCATTCCTTTTTTCCTCCCCACCTCCCATTTCTCATTATCCCTTCCCCCCTCCCTGCTACTTTGTCTCACCTCACACCCGGCCGCCCCCCACTCCTTGCCTCCCACCCTCTTCATTCCTCTGACCCTGGTCCGCCCTTCCTCTACCCCCATAGGTCTGTAAACACATCTGGTTGGGCCTCTACGATGACAGGACATCAGTTGTTCCAGATTTCCGAGAGCCACAGAAAGTAAAAGAGTTCCTCCAGGAAAAATATGAAAAGAAAAGATGGTAACCATACCTTATTTTATTGTTTGCTTCTGTCTTTTCCTGTATATGCAGTGGAACCTCGGTTAGCGTGGTTTGCCTCAGTTTGCGTGCATTTAATGGCTTTTTAAAATCAGAAAACGTCCTTCCTTGTGAGCATCCTAATAGCTAGCGAATGTCATGTCAGAGGTTGACGCTCAAAAATGTTAACACAAAACATCTTTTTATAGTTTTACATGCATACAATCATAAATGACGAATGAAAGGGATAAATGATCCCTTCATTGAAGACCACACTATCTTCACATGTCATGAGTTATTTCCCACCTTCTTCATCAAAATACTGGCACAAGCACCATTTTTGCTCCCTGTTGGGTTACAATATGGAGGAGAGAAACACTATGGAATTCAAGAAACAACTCATGTCAAAACAGGAAGGTGGTGGTGATTGATCTTGTCACGTCTTCAGTGAAGGCTTTTCTATGCATCATAACGCTCCAAAATGAGTTAATATGAGCTAGCTAAGAATGCATGTAATTGGAACACATCTACTCTGACCCTCTAACAACATTTTATTGTTTGGTGTTGCACACTTTTGTAATTGAGATTTTTTTTTAATCTATTCAATTCTAAAATGTCAATTTCTCATGGATTACAAGGTATGTGCCTCCAGACCAGGCAAGGGCGGTTGCCAGTGTCCAGGCATCGGTGTCTGGCTCTTCAGCCAGCAGCACTGGTAGTACCCCAGAAGTACAGCCTCTAAAGACCTTGCAGCTCAATAAGACCCCACTTCGCCAGGTAAGCTAAAATGCATCAAAACCCACCTGTGACTTCTTGAGATATACAGTGTGGTTTGGACAACTTGGAAACACCCTCTTTTTCCTTTCCTCTGTGCCCTGGGTCCAGTCCCCTGGGTTAGGTCGCTCCCAGGCACACATCACAGCCCAAGAGAAGAAGTTCGACCTGCTGTCAGACCTGGGAGGTGACATCTTTGCTGCCCCACCTGCACAGGCCGCCAGCTCCACCAACTTTGCCAACTTTGCACATTTTCAAAACCAATCAGGTCGGCGACCTCGCTTCCTGTGTTCCAAAACGTGTTCCTTGGACTAGTGCTTCTTAGCTGGCCTGGCTGTGGGACTCGACATCAAATATTTTTTTGGAGCCTTTACAACATTCAACAGTGTTAGCTCAATGCTAATTTACATTGAAAATCCCATATGCTCGATGGTGGTTAGGATTATCAATTTTACATACCGATTTTGAACACCTGACACACATTCAACAACATAAAATACGTGCAAACAAGAGACATGCCTGGCACATTCTTCATGGCAGCAGACTACAAACAATCATTATTAATGGGTTTAAAATAGAATAGTACTACAAAGCATTGTCACCACTTATGAAGGTATTAATAGATAACAGCCCACTGCATAAAAAAAGACCAGTGGCCCAATGAAAGGGGTCCACGGCCCACCAGTTGAGAACCACTACCTTTAGACTCTTCATCGTGTTATCATTCCATTGCATTACCCTTTCATTCATAGTCCACCATTGCCTTCTTTGTGGCTGCAGCACCTCAGGGTCACACAGCCACCAACTTTGCCAACTTTGACGCATTTGGAAACACTGCAATTCCATCCCATCTGAGCACGTCACCCCCCTCAAAGTCCTTTTCTACAGGTACCATGCCCCCCCTCATCTCCACCAGCTTGCCTGCATACACTCACCTCATTGTGTTTCATTACATCCTCACCCATGGTGGACACCCCGCTCTGTGCTACAGCTTTATAGAACATGTGCTGATAATGAAACCCTGATGGAGGCACTTCAAATATATTTGTATCCCAGTGGGATACTTTAGATTTACAGTCTGTGTAGTTGCAGCTGAGCTACATCACGGTTGTCTGTCAATATGCATTTTATAGTTTTAAAAATGTTGAAGCACTTGCGTGCATCGGTTGAATCTGTTTTAAAAAGAAAAACTAATTAAAATATTTTAAACAGGAGGAGGTGTGCCAATCCCGTCTATGTCGAGTGCTGTCCCTACCCAGTCCCAAACCGGGAGCTGCTCCGAGGATCGCTACGCTGCGCTGGCTGAGTTGGACAACAAGCTAAGCTCCTCTGCAGGCAGCAATGTGCAAGGGTGAGAAACTGGGCACACACACACACACACACGCATTTGATCTCCTTAAAAAACGAAATTAAAAAGGCTTCCTGGAGTCGGGCTAATTACAAACAGTTGGTTGTGGGTTATAATGTATGTTCTTGCTGTTTAAATCAATGACGTTGAAATAGTGCTTACAGTACCTGAACACAACAGTGTTATCGCAGCAGACCGCTGCATCAAGTTCTCTTGTGTGGCTTTTAGATCATGTGATGTTGGTCTTTTGAGTGAGGTATGAGAACCAATTCCTAGTTGCATGTTCTTAATACAGTTCAACCGTAGTTATCATCAGAAGAAAGACAAGAAATAGTCTGGTGGCATGACTGTGTCAGTTTACAAAGAACTACAGAGTCAACTTCTGATGACATAATCAACGGGTCTTCCAGTTCTGGTCTCTGATTTTATTAGCAAGCTAAAAGGCTGTTCCCTGGGGCGTTTTCTGATAATACATTTGGTAAACTCATGCAGTGTATTAACGTGTATGCCAAAGCGAGGCAAGTTTGGCAAAACTTTTCGACGTAAACTGAAAAACATACCTACCAAGAAAATGATTATATCTGCTCTCAATGTTCACTTCACATGTTTTGGAATTTTCCATTCCACAATGCTAGTGTGAGACATAAACACACGCGTCTTACTCTTTTCTGTGCATTCAAAGAGATAAATTATCGGTACCATGCCGAAGCATAGTTAATCATTACATGTTGACTTTTACTAATTAGTATGCATACAATTAAATATTAACCCACACCCGGAGGCCCAGAATGTCTTCAACAGGAATGTTTGCAGTATTAATAACTCGGTTAGAAAGATGCTTTGTGATGCGGTGTGGTTGGATGAAATGCTTGTAGTAGAATAACGCAAGTTTGTCTTGACAGGAATATATTTGGTCCGGTTCTCAGCTCATCCCCAGCCCAGAATCCACCTGTTTTACCCAGCATGCAGCCTGGCTATGGAGGTGAGAGTTGTCATAGTGATGCTCTTTTAATTTCTTGTAAAGACTTAACATCTACCCTCCTATATAGGTGTCCCTTCCACAAATCCCTTTGTTGCTGCAGCTGTTGCCTCCGAGATGGCGACCAACCCTTTCCAAGCCAATGGCAGAGCTCCAGCTGCAGGTGGGGGGCACATTTTAGCATCAGTTTGACCTTTTTGTGGTATTTACATGTAGTGATACAGTCAAGTAAGTTTAGAGATTTGCCTCAGTTTTTAGAAATTTTACCTCCTTGTGTTTTTTTGTTTGTATGTATGTGTGTGTGCATTCAATGTACACGCATGGTGTGTGTGTGTGTGTGTGTTTTGTAGCCTCATTTGGTACTGGCTCTATGAGCATGCCCGCTGGCTTTGGGAATGCGTCTTCATACTGCCTTCCGACCAGTTTCAGTGGAAACTTCCAGCAGCAATTCCCTGGCCAGGCCCCCATCCCTTATTCTCAACCCGGGGCCTACCAACCTCAGTCCAATGGTTAGTGGCCTGCCACCTTCCTCTGTCCCTGTTGCCCCTTTTACCTGCGCAGCACCTGTTAGTGACTTCAATCACATGCACGACTTTCCTGGTGATGATCTGGATTGTTTTTGTTTGTTTTTTTTTCTAAATTGAAGCATGATGGCACCTTGCCTTGGAAAATACGGCAGCTACTGCGCAGTGATTTGAGGTTGCATTTGGGTTTGAGTTCATTGACCACTCTCTGGTTTATATGGTTCTGGAGCAAAAGCACAATCAACACAAATTTGGCGACACCTTTGAGTCTCAGTCAACCCCTGAATGCAATGTGACATGCTGGGGCTTGGTCCTCCTTCACTATCTCTTCTTTACACTCATAAAACTATGTCTTGTGGTTTTGCTCTACTATATTATATTATGCGTCCCTGTTCGTCTTTCTCCCCAAGGCCCTGCATTCCCAGTCTATGGTCCAAACAAGCCCTCCATGACGCCTTTTGGTCAGCCAATGGCTGCTCCTGGCATGTCCAATAACCCCTTCATGGTGAGCATGCATTGTCTTCTTTCTTGCCCCACATGACACAAAATAAGAGGTTACGCCATTGTTTGAGAATTCAACATGCATTTATCGCCATTGAGGAATGCCTCCTGTCATAACAACGACCCATTTTCATTTCAGGCGGGAGCCCCTTCCGGACCCTTCTCTTCAGGGGGTTCCTCCACCAACCCATTCCTGTAGCACAACTCCCAGTCCTCACCACCAGAGGGCAGCATGCAGCACATAGTCAACGCACCGTTCCGTCACGCTATTAGTGGCAGTACATTTCTTACAAAAAGTCTTTTTTCCACAAAAAAGTTTACACTATGAAGGAGTACAAAGGACTTTATTGAAGACTAAGGGACTGTTAGGGGGAAAATGTACTGTTTGGACTATATACAAGACATTATATGCTTTTTATTATTTGTTTATGACTGTAAGCTGTGTGCATATCATCATTTGTAATCACATTTACATATATGTTGTGTATAACAAGGAATTAACAAAGGTGAGTAGACACCTTGTGCGAAAACCACTACACACTATTGTAAGTAAGGGTTTACAGTTTATTTCTACAGGGTTCTCTATAAAACCATGAATCTGGGGGTTGGCCCAACCACCATTGAGATTCAGGTATTTCATTTCAAAAGGGATTGTTTTGTTTTGTTTTGTTCTTTTAGCATAAATGCTACTACTGGCACTTAGACCCATATTGTCCATGAATAGCCTTCACAACCAGAGTTAAAGTTACCTGTAACCCAAAAAATTCATGTTGTGCTAAATCAATATAACGTAATATGCAGTTTGGATGGCATGCTGTAATGCCACCATCTAACAATTGTGCAACCAAATGTCATCAGCTTAATTTTAGCTGGAAACCAAGGTCAGATATAGTAAATGCCACTGCGCATGGACGTGTGCTAGATATTCAGTCAAGTCACAAGATGATTTTGATGGAACTGTGCAGAATGATCCAAATAAGCTCCCTTGTTGAGGGTGTCAGATGAGCAGGTCTCAAATGTTCACAATGAACAGTGATAACAAGCTTCGGCGTTGCTTCCAGCACTGAATTTGCTCGATCGAATCAAGGCCTCTTCATTACTGGATGACTTTGACTCTGGACATGGATTAGGTCCCCATTTGTGCCGCTAGTGACTAACAATGAACATGTGTTTCTTGTCTTTGCAAGAATAGTTGCGTCAATGTGTACATATATAAATATATGTATAAATAAATTAAAAGATTTTTAAATACTGCCTTTGTTTGTGGAACTACGTCTTATTTCAGCAATAGGGGTGATCAAAGCGCAGTCTGAGGGCCACTTGGGGCCCACAACACTTATTTATTGGCTTTTGTCACACTCATTTAATGTGAGTAAACAAAAACAGCAAAAATGGAAAGAGCAGTAAAGAATAAAAACAATGTGAAGGAGAACACATGTATCAGAAGCAGAAGAAAAATGTATATAGACCTTACGAAAACAGGTCAAACTTAAGTGATGCATCTTATGTCGTGTCATAGCCTTCCGGCCATAAATATCGTTACTATGGAAACACAAAACTGTCATGGCGTCCCTTCTAACAGACCCGCTGTTTGAAATCTCCGGACGGGGTCCCTCAACTAACAAAAACTTCTATAACTTTGTGGTCACGAAGTCGAATGTGAGTAAATCCCCTTTACTCATCAATGTTATCAGCTTATTCCCATGTTTTATCTGCTTTCTGCCTACTTCCGTCATATTACCTACCCAAAGCTAACTACCACTAGCCGTTATTCTACCATTGTTTTGTCATTTTAAAAACACATAATGATGCCCGGGTTTTGATTGATATCGTCAAAGAGCGTGATTAATGTAACATGTTTATTATTGTGGCTGTAGTTGATGGTGGTGTACTGTATACTGAGAGACGGCTTTTCTGGCATTCTGCCCCTTTAATGTAGCAGTAGTAGTCTAGCAGACATCACTGCATATTATATCAGAATATATCAGCATTATTATGTATGTATTGCATGTGTGTAGATGTTGTGACCCTGAGTGTATAGCCCTTCTAATACCTGAACAGGTGATATGGAGGTGGTGGCTGATATCTCCCAGAGCTGTATACAGACTTTCAAAGCCTGGCCAGCTGATTCTGTCTTATGAGGACTTCCTGGATGACATCAAGCTACAAAGTAAAAACTTTGTTTACTAGGCAATATGCTCTGTCCTTGTTGGAAACGCCATAATGGGTCACTGATGATAGACTGCAGGGGTGTCCAAAATGCGACCCACAGCTGGTTTCTGATATTGTCATAGTAAACTTATTTCATTATTATTATTTGATATTAGACAGTCATGTTTGTCCCCACATAGAAATGGGTAGCTTGCAAGTTGTATCAGTGCTATTCTTAGTAGGCCATGTTATCATAGTTGTAGTGGTCATGGACTGCTGCAAAGAATACTTAGAAGACCTCTTCCATCATACCGACACGCCTTCCGATAAGGAAGTGAAATCAGTGTGAAAAAGTTTTACTTTCAGTACAACTCTGTATCTCAGTAAATTCAATAAGCTGCTTCTTCTTTCCAGGAGAGCTCAGCGTGATCTTTGGCACCGGTACCTTGCAGTACGCCAAGGCTTTATGCCAAGGCCAGTATGATTACCTGGAACGCCTGCCTGACTCTTTACTTTTGCGGATCATCAACTATCTAGAGCTAGAGGATGTGGGACAGCTTGGACGAACCTCACACAGGTTCAGGCAGGTGAGAGCTACAGATTCATGTTGATGAAAAAGTAAGAATGTGACTGCAAGACGACAGGAATGAATAAACTCTGACCCCATAAGAAATATTGTTCTATGCGCTTTAGCTATGTGGATCAGAAGAATTCTGGGAGCAGGCTGTGCGGCGTCGCTGCAAGACAGTTTCCGCTGAGGTCTCCTCCCTGGCACGAGAGGTGGGTTGGCGTAACATCTTCTTCACCAACAAGCTGCAGCTACAGAAGCTCATCAGCCGCCGGAGGCTGAGGGGCGACGAACAGAGGGCAGAGGGAACTCCTGGAAAAAGGTCAGAGACGTCTCATCCAGACCAAAAACCGACAGGTTCGAAACCCTCAGGGGAAGGAGGAAATCATTAAAACAGAAACAAAAGTGTGGTTTCACTTGTGTCTGAAAAGTTCTGATGGCCATGAGAGTTGTATTAAGGCTCCCATGAGCACATGTGACTAGAATTTCACTCAGGAGAGCACTGACCTCAGCCAAGGCCATGCTGTTAACAAAAATGTATGATTGTAAAATTTGTGTACAGTAGATCCCCACTTTTGGCGGGGCCACCATTCCTGGCCTACCAGTGAATGGTGAAAGTCCACCAGTAATTCATACGTAAATAAAAAATATTTATTGTGGACACATGGCTTGCTCATGTCCTTCCAACCTAGCTTGACGTTGCCGTTATAATCCGATTTCAGCTCCATAACCCTCTCTCTTCAATTGCCATTGTTTCACTAGCGACGGAGGCAAACCAGTTAAAAGCACAATCCAGGTTTAAGTCCTAAATACACCTCACAAACTCATTAAATGTATTTCCAAGTATAAAATGTACAGTTACTCATCATTAATGAATGATAATGACGTTCAACTGAACTGAAGAATTGGGAGTTACGGACTTGTGCAACAACTGCGTTCATGTCTTGTAGGGCTGCCTCCATCTTATTCTGAAGCATCTTTCGGTATTATGAGGCTTTCTTGCTATATGCAAGTTGCCGGGTCATCGACTTGCTTGCCTCTTTAACTGTTTTTTCAAAAATGTATTAAGAAATAATGGCTGTTTTGTGGTTGAGCGTGGCCCATCAACATTGAAAGACAAATGTTGTATTCTGGTCACCCAGCAGCAGTCATGACACAAAACATTTATGAGACCATAGCATGGAATTATATTACCTTAACACTGACATGGCATGAAAAAAAGTTCTCCCATTCTGTGTAGAAGTGGTAGGTCTTTGGCTTTTTAATTTGTCCTTCTTCCCCACTCCCACTGAAACCCTTTAAGTTTCGAAAAAAAGAATTGGATACTAACTAGATAGCTCACTAGCATGCTATGCTTAAAGTTGTGGCCTTCTCTTGTGTCCCTGCAGTGATCTTGTAGCCTGTGCAGTAGCAATCTGGTGCAAACAAAGAATAACAGGAGTGTAAAGGTGACTCTAGGGGTGTGATTTAATGTCTACAAGGCTCTACTGATTGTGAAAATATATTTCGAAAGTCACAACAGGTTCACAGGTTGAGAAAAAAAATCAATTTATTAATATTGGTGAGATGAAACAAGAAATTATATCCAACGCTACTGCTTATATATTGTGATGACCACATTGAGTTACATCAGGACATCACCAATTCCTAGAAGGCACCGCAGTCTGTTAGTGCTAATAGGATTATGATTAAATAGGATGAAATGATCCTCTAGAGGGCGCAGTGTTCTACACTGTGGAGAACTGCATCATCATCATCATCACACTCTCACTGAGAGAAATCATTGTCAGATAAAATTTGATGTTCAATAGTTTTGGACACCTGCATGCCAGGTGGAGAAAATTCACTTTCAAGTGACTGTGCCTGTGAAGTAATGCAGGCTGCGCCTCTCACAACAATGACACCGTGGGTTTGACTTGCATGACCCGCATTTGACTTGCATAATATGTATGTGCTTGGGTGGGCTTTCTGCAAGGTCCAGCTGGGATCCAGCATCCACGTACAGCACTAACCTCATTTCTAATCTCCTTTCCTCAGATTTTGTAAATGGGCTAAACTACAGCCAGTAGCTGACGGTACTTAAAAAAATGTATGCTTTGAGTGTCTCTTGAGCTCTTGAGGACTTCCAGACAGCTGCTGAACCCCACTTTTTAAGTTTGGTATCGATGTTGATAAAAAATGTTGCGGAAATGTGGTCATTACACGTTTTTGCGGGACTACACGTGTTTAGAATACTAGGGTTGGTTATATCTACTATCAGAAGAACTGTTGGTCTCCGGAATAGCCAGCAAACACAAGTTCTCGCCAGCAAATAGCCCCAATAACCCTGCGAGGAAGGCTACCCCCCACCCCGATGAACAGGCAGTCAAGTTTGATACTGCTGCTGTGTGGAGAGTCCTGAGGAAGGTCAACGTGCGGAAAGCTGCAGGCCCAGATGCCATTCCAGGTTGGGTGATCAAAGAATGTGCAGACCAGCTGGCCCACGTGCTCACAGACATCTTCAACACCTCACTGGCCCAAGCTGTAGTCCCCCCGTGTTTCAAGACCGCCACAATAATTCCAGTGCCCAAGAAACCATCTATTACATGTCTGAACGACTTTTGGCCCGTTGCACTCACATCAACCATTATGAAATGTTTCCAGAGGGTGGTTAAGGACCATATCACCTCCATACTCCCCCCATCACTCGACCCTTTCCAATTCGCGTACCAATTCGCTCCACTGAAGACGCCATCTTCACTGCTCTCCACCTGAGCCTGGAGCACCTGGAGAAGAACAACACCCATGTACGGATGCTGTTCCTAGACTTCAGCTCAGCATTCAACGCGATCATCCCCCAGGACCTGGTACGCAAGTTGGAGCCACTGGGCCTCAAGACCTCCCTGTGCAACTGGCTGCTTGACTTCCTCACAGATAGAACCCAGTATGTCAGAGTGGGCAACAATACATCCAGTGTCATCTCCATGAACACCGGCTCACCCCAGGGATGTGTTCTGAGCCCCCTGTTGTTTACCCTAATGACCCATGACTGTCGCCCCAAGTACAGCAGCAACCATATCCTGAAGTACGCGGACGACACAACAGTTGTGGGCCTCATTCAGGACAACAACGAACTGGCTTACTGGGAGGAAGTGCGACAATAATCTAATAATCTAATAATAATAATAATAATTATTATTATTATTATGTGCTTGTGTTCCTTTTTTCAGGAGCACTTTGTAAACAACAGACTATGTCAAAAAACTAAATTGATAAAACCATCAAAAGGTTGGCTCAGGCCATGATGCCAGGTTGTATGTTGAGTTTAAATGAAATACTTTGGAAAGATTGGGCGGGCCGTATTCAAACACTTGGCGGGCCGGATGTGGCCCCCGGGCCGTAGTTTGCCCACCCCTGCCCTAGACCAACAAGCCATGTTTGGAGCTGTATGTAATTATGTTTGTTCAATTGTAAACTGTCCTTGAGACTCCCAAAGTCATTTTACTGCCATTAGTATAAAAGACTCTGGGGTGCTTTGCTCCAGGTGAAAGTTATTGTGAGTGTGTCATATCTATTCAACTGTGCACCATTATCGTAAACTTGGGCTCATCCAGAATTTCAACCTGGACCTCTTGCATCTGAAGCGAGAATCATAGTCCTTGACCAATGAGCCACACACTCACAAAGCCTTTCACTTGGAACAAAATGCATTCTTTCTATTTGTTTGAATGACACTTCCAAACGAATTTCACCAGCATTAGCATAAATGAACAGGGTGTATTTTGTTCCAAGTGAAAGGTCTTGTCAGTGTGTTGTGTCTCTGTGGTAGGTAAGCACTTTCCTCTTCGCTACTTTCAAACAAATGCAACATATCAGTTTGTCTGTGTTCATGGGCTCACCTTGTTTAAAACCGAAATACCGTAGTCCCACACTGTGGCGATGGCATTGCCGTAGAAACCGTTGCTTTTACGCCTTCTTTCATGTTTGCGTATGCTTGCTCACAAGGCTAATTTCTTGGTAGCCAAACCTCCACGTACTCGGACAAAAAGTCTGAACGGCTGACAGGAGGATTCACTGTCTGCGTTCATTCCAGTGTAGCTCCAATGTGCGCAGACAGATGCAGAGTGAGCCCTCTTGTCATCCAGCCTGTGTGGTAATCGCTTTAATCCAAGTGGGTTTTCTCCGGGTACTCCGGTTTCCTCCCACATTCCAAAAACATGCTAGGTTAATTGGCCACTCCAAATTGTCCATCGGTATGAATGTGAGTGTGAATGGTTGTTTGTCTATATGTGCCCTGTGATTGGCTGGCCACCAGTCCAGGGTGGTACCCCCCTCTCGCCTGAAGACAGCTGGGATAGGCTCCAGCACCCCTCGTGAGGATAAGCAGTAGAAAATGAATCAATAAAAAACTATGGCTTTAATGATTATTGTGACAGGCATACTGTACACATTGTCATACTCATCTAAAACAGTGGAGAATATTTCATTCTAACAGTAAGAAGTGTATTGATTTAGCAGTATTGCACAAAGCAGTGACCAGCAAGCAAAGCAACCTCTCCAGTAGTTATGACCATTTGCCTTCATTCTTTTCCATCTGAAAAGGATCATCACAGACTAAACTACTGACCCCGAAACTTGGGCTCATCCAGGATTTGAACCCATCACCGTCTCTCACCAAAAACGAGAATCACACCTATAGACCAATGAGCCACACAATTGCATTTTTTATGCTCATCACATTAATACACTATGTACAAATGACATGTCATATTTGAGGTTAACATTTAAATATGTAAAGTGAATTGTGTCTCTTCCTCATTGGCGACCACTCCCACTTAGTCCACCAGCTCGCAGCAGACAGCTTGAGTCATTAAGAGGATGGAGTCAGACCATGTAAAGAGCACGTATAGTAGTGGGGGATAAGTTGAAGGTTCTGTCCATCTTAACCTTTACTTGCTTGTCAGGCCACACTAATCCCTCCAAGATTAAAGGAGCACACTTCTCATAGTTCAAACATCTGAAAGCGAGTGGAGAAAATAGCACCAGACACCTCTCCCTTGTTGTAGTCTGTGCTCAGCTCAATGTTTGTCAACATATATCCTTAACCAGTAATCCATTAATTCACAATGAAGGTTCAACGAGAGGCTCAGCAGAGATTCTCATTGTGTGCATATGAACTCATTGTGTGACTTGTGAGCTCGCAGCTTAAGCCTCTTGGTAAAAGGTGGAAGTGTAGACCCTTTTTCATCCACTCAGGAAGGTTAAACCCTAACTGGCTCCATGATCCATTTACAACATGACATATGGCGTATTTGATATTTATGGCATGTCTCTTTGACTGGCCACCCGCCCCTTTCGCCTCAAAAGCAGTTTAATGACCTGATTTAACAGTGATAGCATTTTGCTGTATTAAATATGCTCTTATACCCTTTATTGGAAACATGACACATTTAGTACTGATTCATACCTCTGGCCAATTGTGAAAAAGACTGTGGTGGAAAGCCTGTGACAATGTACAAAAGTGTTATTTGAGATTTATCAAACTGCATTAACCATCACTGGGGCTCACTGTCAGCAACAAGAACGAAAATATATCGGGTGTATGCAGAAGGTGGGGTACACCCTGGACTAGTCCCCAGCCATATATACATGTGGACAATTTAGATTCGCCAATTAACCAAACAGGCAACCAGAGAAAACCCATGCAAGCACACGAAGAACATGCAAACTCCACACAGAGATGCCCAAGCGGCGAGTCGAACCCATGTCTTCCCGATCTCTTGATTGTGTGGCCAACATGCTAACCACTCATGCACCGTAACTGGCAATGCAAACACCATTTAAATACCTCAACAAAAGAAATGTTACAATCACTGTTCTTGGGAAATCACATCTATTTTTTGTAACAGAGAATAAGTGCTCCTGGAAATAAATTGATGTTGAGGTTTTGGAGACCAGAGAGTCACGGTTTGAATCCCATTGTGGACCAAAAAAAATTGTCACTAATTTTTTCATGACATTTTGTGCTCCATTGTCTTATATGAGCTGCACATTCAACAGTGCAGAGGACCACTGTTAGTGACTGCGGTACATCATGAGCAAATATAGAGGGCCACAAAGCTTCTTAGGACAGAGCCCGCTTACGATTCCCTTTCCGTGCACAGCATCCTTGAATAGACCACACAAAGATACTTAAGATAAAATCCCTCCCTGGTATTTAATTCTGAATGAGTAATTACTGGGTGTGTCAGTGTGTCTTAGGTTTGCAGGTAGGTTGGGTGAAGGAGCTCATTTATTCACTGGCTTTAGGGAGTCCTGCACCCTGACACCCTTACATCCTCAGACACACTGCACCAGTTGCAAGAGGGCTTCCCCGGGGAGCCGCTGAAGAACCCAGTCACATAAGGAGGGGGTCCAACTACAAACAGCTGCCAAGATGTGTGACATTGGGGGACTCGATAACCTGGTAGCCAACACAGCCTACCTCAAAGCCCAGGGCGGTGACGACAAGGAGATGAAAAAGCGCCGTCGCAGCTTGTCTCTACCCAAGCAGGAGCAATGTGCTGAGGTGCGAGCCTCCCTGGACAAGGACTTTACATCAATCTGTGAAAAGCAGCCAATTGGCAAAAAGTTTTTTCGTCAATTCCTGGCAGATAACGCCGCGTATAAGCTCGCTGCCGATTTCTTGGATGAGCTGTACGACTGGGATCTGGAAGAAGGTGCAGCAAAAGACAAGTTGCGTCAGAACATCATCAACAAGTACTGCAAGGCTGACTCCAAGAACTTCTTGTCCTTTCTCACCGGGGAGGCCGCTGACAAATGCAAGGCTGTGACAGATGCCAACTTCAGCGAGGTGATGAAAGGCAAAGTCCAAGAGGGTGTGAGAGAATATCTCAAAGGAAAACCCTTCACAGATTACCAGACCAGTCAGTTCTTTGATAAATTTCTCCAGTGGAAAGAGTATGAGAAACAGCCCATCAACGACAAGTACTTCTATGAGTTCAGAACCCTGGGAAAGGGTGGCTTTGGGGAGGTAAGACTATGCTCCTTGCATAAAACAATCAACAGACTAAAAGAAAATTCTTGTAACTGCAATGATGATCTTATTTAGTACATAATGAGTTATACTTATAAAACATAGTTTGCAGAATAAATTATACAGGATCAAGACGTGAGCCTCGGAGAACTGCTTTACAGATTTAATGATTTTATTTTATGAATACAGATAAACGCAATTATACATCAGAAAATAGTAGATATTGAAGGCTGTGTGCCTTTGAAGAAGTTTCCCTGATTGAAATGATTGATTGTGACTATGTAACCAGGTCAAAATTGAACCCCCTGCAATAAAGATGCTCCAAAATGAAAACAAAATGAACAAGAACAGTGAAGCTCTTGGCAGTACACCAGAGTGTACTACTAAGAATAAAGCTGGGGTCAAAATACTGACCGATATAGAGAAAGGTGAGCGCTAAAAAGACTACACAGATCTCTCATAAGCAGTGAACATTGCTTTGACTCAATCCAGTCCCACCAGCTCACAGATTTTGTTGGAAAGATTTTTAGTTTTAGTGTAGCTGATAACGCCACATCCCTTGTGAGACCATTTGTCAAAAGGGGGCCCTTACATCTACGTTCATTTTCGTCTTTATATTTAATGATTTGTGCAGGTGTGGCAATCATGTCTTCACATCGAGTCTCATCCAGCATTGATTTTTTTTTTTTGCAGGTATGTGCCGTGCAGGTGAAAAACACAGGCCAGATGTACGCCTGTAAGAAATTGTGTAAAAAGCGACTGAAGAAGAAAGGTGGTGAGAAGATGGCCCTTTTGGAGAAAAAGATCTTGGAGAAGGTCAACAGTCTGTTTCTGGTCAACCTGGCCTACGCCTATGACAGCAAGACCCACCTGTGCCTTGTCATGACCCTGATGAATGGCGGAGACCTCAAGTACCACATCTACAACATGGGCTATGACGGCAAGGGCGTGGACAAGGGCATTGAGATGAAGCGCATCGTTCACTACACAGCCCAAATCACGACTGGTATTCTGCACCTGCATGAGATGAACATCATTTATCGAGACATGAAACCTGAGAATGTGCTGCTGGACAGCCAAGGGCAGTGTCGACTTTCAGATTTGGGTCTTGCCATAGAGCTTGCCCCAGGCAAGACCGTCACCCAGATGGTGAGTAGATCCACTCGTAACGTTGACACGGAACATCTGCTCTCGTTTGCTTATTGGGCTTGCACCCGTCCAGTCTTGAGACACCAAACTACTGGTTGCTGGTGACACAGCACCAGTGCTCAGATATCATCAGCTAAGGAAGGCGATCATCACCTAAACGCTACCCACATTTTGGGCAGGCTGTCAATCTTGGTGGGCTTTTCGCCTTAAATCTGGACAAGGATTACCAGGAATGCTTAAAGATCTGTGCTGTGAGTGTCTGTATATGATGTAACGCATTTGATCCTTTCGCAGTGAGATTACATATGGATGTTATCTTGAAGGTCCATTACCTTTTAAAATAACTTCAACAGCACGAGACATCTGAGCCACTTGTTGAAGCTATCTTTGACTTTGTCTTTTATTAATCTGTCATAGAAATATGACAGATCAAATCAACATTTCTCATGTTGGTGTCTCCTAACAGTTTTGTGTGACCTACAAAACTACTTGTGACCTGACATGATTGAAAAAGGAGAGGACTTTTGAAACAGGGTGTCTTAGGTCTTACTTGCTGTAGGAAGGAGTAAGCTCTCAGCTCTATGAACGTCTCAGTAATCTCATTATCCAGTACTGTGATGCTCCTCAGCCAGCTAAATTGACTGTACTAACCTCCTATGGCAAGGCTGGCTTTGGGCCCCTAATCCTCTTAACGGGCATTATACAAGTCTGTCCCTGATCAGATTGACAGAAAAATAATAGTAGAAATTTGCAAGCAATGTGGCTATGTGCTGAGACAGGGTAGCTTCCCTAATTGAATTGCCTAAAATGACTCTTGTTCCTTTATTACTTGCTTCTGTTGATTGTAGAGTTGCACTGACTATAAGCAGACTCACATCAGACACAAAAAAACCTTCTAGGATATGTTGATATTATTATGCTACGTTACACTATACATATATATGATGGGACACCGAGAACTGTGTTGTAGTGTTATATGTCCCTGCTCACAGTGGCAGTATCTTCTGTCAGTGTGTAGACACACATGACTCTTGACAGGTAGTAGGCTTAGCATTAGGATTAAGCTCCAGGTTGAAGACTGCAGGTCAGGTCATGCAGTGAGAAAGGAGGAGCGTACTGATAGAGTTGGCACAGGTGCTAGCAGAGAGTAACCAACACTGTTGCCATCTCCCCAGTAAGAAAAGTAGCTATTGGCTGACTTAGAAGTCGCTAGATGGTGTCATTTACTAATTTGCATATGATGCTGTAATAAGCAAATTTGAATATTTTATCTTGACCATCGCCTCTTGCAGTTATAAACACGCCACTCCATACTTCCCTTCCCCTCTATGCCCATTTGTCAGGATGGACATGCATTATTTTCCCCATGAACTAATCCGTGAACTTCAATTCAAGAAATGGCCAATTTTGCTATGAATATGGCCGGTCAAAGGGACATTTTTTATTTGTTTTGCGGATTTTGGGACCCTCAAAAGGGTGGAATATATTGTAGAACGAACAATCTTTCTGTGAACTTCAATTAGACTCAGGAAGAGGTCAACATGACCTGATGACTGTGTAAGAATCGCTTACGTAAGATGTTTTCCAAATTCTCCAATGTCCTGCCAAGTAAAGGAGAGAAGGACAAAGTTGTGGTAATCCAAGTCATGGTTATTGTTTAGAACCCTATTTAATCGTAGCTCAATAAACAACAGTGACATCTACTGGTTTTGCTTCTCCACATTCAATGACACAGTATTACGCCTCACGCACATCTAATTTATGGATGTGTTGACAGTTCTCTGACAGTTCTCCCGGAATGATGCCCTGGGCAGACTGTCACTGAGTGAAAAGCTTCAATATGCTCTAAGTGTGCTGTGGAAGCTGACTTGCGCACTCATGGCTGCTTTGGGGCGGGATGGACCTCTCAGCAGCACCCTCTGCTGCTCAATGCTTTCACTGTTAAGTCCCCAAATACCAGAAAACTCTCCAACGACGGCAGAAAAAGTTGCCAGATTTAGTGAACCAACCAAGTTGCCATTGATAACAAAGCAAAGGGTTTAAGTTGCAGAGATGTAGAAATGTACAAATCTCATATGTTCATTTTTGTGACTTGAAGACTTGATGACCAGTTCCTCATTCAATACCCTACCTCCCTTCCTCAGGCTGGCACTGGAGCATACATGGCTCCGGAGCTCCTGAACAAAACTCCTTATAGGACATCAGTGGACTGGTGGGCGCTGGGCTGCAGCATCTATGAGATGGTGGCTGGCTACACGCCTTTCAAAGGCCCCGATAGCAAGAAGGAGAAGGTGGAGAAGGAGGAGGTGCAGCGTCGTATTCTCAGCGAGGAACCCAAGTGGGAGCACAGGTGTTTCGATGCAAACACTAAGGACATCATCCAGCAGTTCCTCAAAAAGAAAATTGAGGAGCGTCTGGGCATGACGTAAGAAGTTCTTTCATTCTTCATTCGAGTCTAGTGAAATTGACAATAAACTTAATTGAATTTGTTTCTCAAGGAATAACTTGGAAGATCCCAGAAATCACCCATGGTTCAAGAGCATCAACTTCCCGCGTCTGGAGGCCGGGCTGGTGCCGCCTCCGTGGGTTCCAAAGCCCAATGTTGTCTACGCCAAGGACACGGGTGACATTGCAGAGTTCTCTGAAATCAAAGGCATTGAATTTGACAGCAAGGATGACATGTTCTTCAAGGAGTTTAGCACAGGTGCCGTGCCGATTCCTTGGCAGCAGGAGATGATGGAAACGGGACTGTTTGATGAGCTCAATGATCCCAACAGGAAAGAAGGAGGCGGGGATGGGGATGCCGAGGCAAAATCTGGCACGTGTATATTGCTGTGAGAGGACTCCTCATATAACTTTTTGTCAACCACATGCACACTTAGCAACGTTCTAAAAGATGGTGGACACTTTAAGGGTGAGCTCCTCTGGTCCCGAGACAAAGGAAGGAGGGTTAAATGCTGTTTGTGATGCATCAGTTTTATTGCTAATATTATGTATCGTGTCAACTTGCATGCACGTTGACCAGGAATGTCAGCTCTGCGTCTTTACATCATCAGCACTTTAGGGTTAGTCGAAGGCTTTTGTGCCACAAATACTAAATTATAGTTTGTGAAGGAAGTGTAAGGTGCATTGACTAGAGGTAAGATGTGGATCAATTCTCTAGCAGATTATATGATGCTTGCCATCATAAGGTAACACACCATGAAAAGTGCTTTTTCACTACATGTGGCACGTGTCGTATAGTTTATCCTAAAGCTCATTGTCGGACTGCAGGCTTACAACTTTCATTTCATGAGTGTAAATATTGTACATATAAAAAAAAATAACAGTACATCCATATATGTAGAGTTTAAAACCGCAGGTATAGTTGAAGAAGACCTCTTTGTTGAGCCCATCTAAGGTTGGTGCTATGAGGCATATCAACCAATAGTGATGTATGGACTCTTAATTCCCTAAAGATGGGAGTGTGAGTCATGAATTCCTATAGTGGAATGTTCAGTTTCTCCTGCCACACCATCCAAGCAGTACGTGACTAACCAAAACCAGATACGGAGGAGACATCTGCACACTGTGCTATTCAAAGAGTACTAAATACAATTTAATTGTACAAAAAGAACAAGGCACTAGACAAAGTACATAATAATAAGTGGCTTTGGACCGTATTATTTTAAAAAGGACAACCCATTACTTTTTGGATCAGATTCTACTAATTCTCTTGACAACACGCAGTTATGTTTCAGGGGAGTAGAATTGTACTAATGCTATGTTTTTCTCCGGATAATTATTTGCTAAAGTTTTGGACATTCCCAGATCTTTAGAGAGAGTTTTTACAGCTACTGTTAAGAAGATGACTTTAGTACTTTGTAAATACAACACAAGATAAGCTTTGCCATGCAACATAGAAGTATCTAAGTGTAAGGCTGGAATTTCATTGCATTCTTTGAATAAAGGGAAATATATCTGTCTTTTAAAATGTGTCTTTTCTGTCTGTCAGCAGAGACCAACTTGCTGTAGAGAACTGCAAGGTAAAAGATTATATCCAGTGAGGGATTGCTGACTACACCCAGGCTGTGCTCCAGGCCTGCACTAACTGGGAAGTTCAACTCTTAGCTGTTAAACGGATAACCAGTGTTATCCTTTCACCTTCTCTGCTTAAATCATCCTCAAATCCCTTAAGAGTCTGAAGCATCCTGATGCACCTGCCAGTACGCTGGTCAGTGCAGAGAGAATAACGTTGGACTGATGGATTGCAATGCTTATTAGTTTGTTACAGTGCCATCAAAATGAAAGTAACGGTTCCAAGGGTAAAACGAACCTTCTGAAAAAGTCTTTGTGCCTCTATAACCGCTTGATTGGACAGACTCAAAGATAGTTGGAGCTTAGGAGACACTTAAACCCTCAGAGATTATCCCTCGGTCACACAGAACTGCATGAGCAACAGTGAGAGATTGATGGCTGGCTGTAAAAAGAGGAAAGACGGTTGGGTTTTCTAAACATTTTGGTGTGAATAAGTTAAGCCATTTAGTACTGTAATGGACAGCATGGTGGAACATGTGCTTGTCTGCTGCTTCTGGAGGTCTGTGTGGAATTGTTCTATGCATGATTGGTAATTAGGACACTCAACAGTAAATTGTCCATCGGTGAATCCGCAAACGGTTGAACCAAGGCAACTGGTTGAAGACATTTCATCTTTAAACCAAAAGGCTTCTTCAGCTCAAGCTAAACTTTAGGTGGGAAGTGTTTGTATGTGTTTCTATTTTTATATCACCCCGGTGGATGTGATACCTGTGGGTGGTCTTCACCCAACAGGAAGAGTCCAGTTGCCTCCATTCAACCGTTTATGTATTACCATGTAATGGATGACTGAGAATCTACACGGGTGTGTGAATAGATGTTTGTCTGTGTATCCTGCCGTTTATCAAACATCTGCACACACACTTACAATGTACTCAAACACACACAGATTTTTGGCACATATGCGCCGATACACACAAACACAATTCACACACAGACACATTGATAATGGGTTAAAAAGCCGTGTACACACGCCGACAACAGGCACATACACGCAAATGAACACACACACACAGATATATAATATTCACACGGACCAACATTCACACAGGAGTAGTAGTTTTCTTGTCTGTTTAAACTTAGGTTATTGAGCGTGCGTTTGTGTGCGACAAAATAATTCGGTGCGCCCGGAAGTTCAGTGTAACCGGAAAACACGACACTACAGCTACTTCTGATTTTGCCGCTTCAAAATAATGTTCTTAATTTTATACATTTTTTATAGGCTTTGCTATAAAAACTTCGTACCTGAGAGACATCATTATCATCAAATCATTATTTTGCGTACATTTACAATCCATAACAACAAACCACCTCGCTTACTTGCTAAATTGAGTTTTAGCATGTTTAGCATGAGTGTATTTTATTCTGAAACTTACAACTCAGTTTCAGGTGTTTTCCGGTTACAATGAACCGGACGGACACACACGCACACACATACGCGCGCGCGCGCGCACACACAAGTTTAAACAGACAAATAAAACTACTACTCCTGTGTGAATATTATATCTGTGTGTGCGTGTTCATTTGCGTGTATGTGCCTGTTGTCGGTGTGTGTACACAGTTTTTTTACGTGCGTGTGTACCCATTATCAGTATGTGTGTGTGAATTGTGTTTGTGTGTACAGAGTTTTGATGTGTTTTGCCCTGTTTCGGGGCATATGTGCCAAAAATCATTGTGTTCAGTGTGTGCCTCCCATACTGCCATAGTATGCCTACCTCTCGCTCCAAATCAGTTTGAACGGATGGATGACTTCAACTCCCTCATGTGGTAGAAAAGGAGTAATGCACTGGCAGCACAGCAAACGTAGTATGTATGATTAAATGTCATGTCAGACAGTCACAATGTTTTTTCAGATGCGAGCGAACCCCACATGTGACAATAACTCCAAGGGATTGCGTAGAGCCATAGTGGTGGCAGAAGGACAGAGCAAGGACACCTCAAAATCAAAGTGGTGTCTCAGACCTGGTAAGGTATGCTCACATCTGTGGATGATCCTCAAGCAAGCTCAATAATCTGATCAGATTCGCCAATGACACATTTTCTCCGAAATCCATGCCAATGTTTAAGTGCAAGACAAGAGTTGTGCAGACAGAAGGCTGCCCCCCCCAATCCAACTTACTATCCTGTTTGCAAGAGCCGAGAGAACAGCAGTTCCCCCCGGGAACAAGTGGTCCATGTGGGTAGACCTGGGGAAGCCTATGGAGACTGTAGAAACCATTCCGGCCAGACCTGATCATGTGATCAGAGCAACGCAAGACTATCATGCTGATGGAAACATTCCCAAGTATGCAGAAAATAAAAAGAATAAGAGCTTGGCTAACTGTTAGCTTCACTGCTGACCAACTCTGTTGAGGTAAGGTTTGTATGACACATTAGTTCTCCACTGATAAAGAATAAAGACTGCAGTGTAGTGCTGTGTACTGTGTAGAGTCTGTCCAATTGCACAGCATGTAGTCAGTGTTGTGTTTGGGACAAACACACTGCAAGTTCATTGTTGGTTAAGACAAGCAGTCTCAGTAGGGAAATCCAAACTTCCGGGTCTCTAGTGGCCTCCGGTGTGTTCGAAGTCAGCCCCGGAGCCTACTCCTGGCTGGGCATGCCAGGACTCTCTTAGGGTGAGTCCAGCCACCCTATGGAGACATAGGGCTCATTTAAGCCTGTATCTGTATTGTATTGTATCTGTGGTCTCATTCTTTAGGTCACAACCCAAAGCTCATGACCAAAGGTCAGGGCGGGAACATATTTAGATATAGTAAAGTCTCGTTATATCGATATCGGTTAAAACAAATTACTACTTATTACGATACTATTTTCATTTCCCGGCAAATTTCTAGTCTTTTATGATATAATTAGTTCCGTTAGTACGATACCCGGTTATTATGATAATCCGGTTACTAGGATGCCCTTTTCATCTCCCGCCAGCCAATTTGGTCTGCTTATATCGATACAAAAGCAGCTTAAATCAATCTTTGCTTAAGGATTTCAATACCAAAAAAGAACACGGCGAACGGCTGCTTCCAGTCAACTATTTTTCACACTTCCACCACCAGAGCACAGCACACACAGCGGAAAACCCCCATCCCTCGCGCCTACCCCTCCGGGTGGCAACACCTTCCCTATCGATAGTTCCGGGGTGAATTATGTCCCGGTAACCGGTAATCACTACAGCGTAAGTTTATTTTTATTTACTGTAGTACAAAATTTATTGTAGTACAAAAGCATGCTAGATACGCAATCCATGAACTCAAGGAGAAAATTACATGCCATATCAAAGATCCGCCCACTTTTAATGCAGTTCGGCGCAGGATCGGATATATGGATAGTCCGGTTATATCGGTATTTTTTCCGACTCCCGAGAATATCGATATAACGAGACTTTACTGTAGTTTGGTAAATTGGCAACTTTGCTTTCTGGCTCAGCTCTCTCTTCACTGTGACGATCCGGTACAGGGTCCTTTTGACGCTGCAACCTTCCCTCACTTGTGAACAAAACCCCTCCACAAGACCTCAGGGCAAGGCCTCATTTGAAACCCGGATGGTACAATCCACCCTTTCCCTACTGAGAACCACAGCCTCAGATTTGGAGGTGCTGAGTCTCATCCCAGAATCTTCACACCCAGCTACAAAAATGTTTAATTTATAAATGAGTAATCCCACTTGGTGTTGCATCATTAGCTGGCAACAGCGTAGCCAGTGTGTGTGTTACGTTGGGCATAGCTGACTTACTGAAACCAGGAAGAAGCTGTGCAATAAAGTCGGTGTTCTGCAGGGGTTGGCCCATCGTGATTCAAACTAATACACTCCTGTTTTAGCCTCTTTTAGCCTCTTAGCTTCCAGATCTTCACCAAAATGTCACAGATTTTCGCTTGGTCCTTGTGCCAGGGTTAGTGTTAGGGTTGTGTCTCCTCCTATTGGTGGTAGCGTAAGACCTTTGAACAATATTCTACATGCTACTGTGGATAAAAAATAACTCGTAAAATGTCTGGAAAAACTATAGAATAAAAACAAGATTTTATTTCTTCAAAATCACTTTTATTCCACAATTTATTTCATCGGGTCTTAAGGCACCCTGAAGAGATGTTACAAGTTCTTTCAAATGTGGGTTCCTTAAAGACTGTGTAAACATAGCTTTGAATAAGATCATTTCCTGTAAATCTTCTGTTTAAATTATTTCTTTACAGTCCACAGATATTGTGTTTTTTGTGTGTGACAAAAATACAGTGTGAATTAAGTAAATATGATTGATTGTGTTTATATATATATACATTGAAGAGTAATAGATTGGCAGACAATCAGATTGACAGGCTGAAGAAGAGAGAAAACTAACAATCTTTTGAGACCCAGATAGATATACAGATCACATAGAGATATACAGTACATACTTACAGTGGATGTTTGCAATGCTTTTCCCCCCCCTCAGCGCCTCTCTGCCTTAGAAGCAATTTACAGTGTACTTTGTGTGTGTCTGTATGTGTGTGTCTCCTCAGCTTGCATCAATATGCCGCAGGGAGACAGCTCATCTAATCTTGGAGGGCTCACCCACATGTTGGCTATTGCAATGGAGAGGTGAGTACACAGGACAACGGGCAGACAGACAAAGACAGACAGACATGCAGACAGACAGACATCACGAGACTGAGTTGTGGCGACGTGGGCCACAACACAAAGATCTATCTATTATTCCCTAAATATGGTAAGGATCACTATGTATTTATATGTAGAAAGGGACTTTGTCATTGACGTTTCATATACATAGGGATACGGTGGCTATACTTGATTATCAGCATATGTTCCAATGAAGTCTTTGTGATGATCCTGATATGTGCTGGAAATGAGCTATTCTTCACTTATACAACATGATAAAATCTCTCTTTCTCGAGACCAGCGCTAATACTCTCGCTCATATGCCGTTTATTGAGGGATGGAAAAAGCGGCACGCTCTTCCCGGGGATGCAGGATGATCTAGACATGAAAAAGTTGGCAATAACACAACTGCTCCAATTGGCTTGCTTGCGATGGATATAAGTTAGCTAGTGGCATGGAAATGAAAGCGAAAATGTGGTGGGTTGGGTGTCGGGGTGGGGGTGGGGGCGGGGGCGGTTTACGGTATATGATTTGTGCAACAGGTGGAGGGCATGGATCAGGAGCAGAGCCTGCATGTGGCTTGTTCTCTCGGAAACTTAGCAGAGGTCAGCAAGGAATCTTGAAGGAAAGAAGGGTCATTAATGTCATCAAAGCAACATTCAGTGTGTAAACGGCTCTCCTACTACGGCCCAAAACTAATCTGCCTTATCCCGAATGCTGTCTTGAGAGGGATTTGACACTTCCTTCCTTGAGCGAAGATGGGCAGCCTCTGCTTTGGGGTTCCTTTTGACCGGCCTTTCCCTCTTTTACTCCACCACCTTGATCCTGAAGGTGACACGACCCAGGAACTTATCCCTCTCGTCGTTGTTGCGCAGGTCGGAGCCCTCTACCCTGCACTCCACTGTCAGCTCCTTGTTGTAGTCCTCCTTGGTGAGCAGCAGCTTAACGGCAACCAGGGGCTGCACGTAGTTCACCTGAATGCACCATGACACAAGTGTGTGATGATAATGGAGATCATCCAAACCAAGAGGGAAATACTCACATGGGCTTTCTTTCCGTAGTAAGGGAAATACATCTTGTCAATGCGTCCGTTTCTGGGGAAGTACTGCATCTGAACAGGGTTTTCTTTCTGCGGAGAAGACAATCTGTTGGTGGATGAATGCCTCGTAAAGAATAGAAATCAGCTAATTAATAAGCGATGACCCTCTGTTGTTAGTGTGGAGTATGACGTGGAAAAGCATGACGTGCTCTGCTGTAATTTGCTCTAGGACGACTGCGGCGCACATTATGCTGATTACATTAAAATGGCTGGAAAATGGCACAGGGGTGTCATTATAGCCTAGCTACACACACACGTATTGGCCTAATCCTGATGCTTGACATACCGTCTTACCCTAAAGTCGCCACTGACAGCATGCAGAAGAAAAGTCAACAAGAAACAAAAAACAGACAGACAGAAGGAGGGAAATGAAATCAAGATCAACAAAAACAAAGTGTTCACACTGTTGTGCTAGTCAGAGTTTTATGAGAGAATAAAATGAGAAGACAAAAAAGTAGACATACGAGCAACATGTCTACTAGTTTGGAGAGAATAAGTTTACTTTGACAGTGCAGTTGATGTAAGGATTCCCCTGAGGCTTCAGACCGATGATCTAGAAGGTGAGAGGAGACTTGAAATCAGCAAGGGAACGTATCAGAAGGCGGGACTCGGGCTTAAAGGCTGTTAGTTACCCTGTTTAGTTTTAGCAGCACGCATGGTTTCCCCTCAGAGTAACCAAAGTTGGTGTCAGACAGGCCGGAGCAGAGACTCAGGTAGTCCCTCTTGAAGCGGCACACTTTCTTTTCCATTTCCCCACTGTCATCCTGCAGGAAGTACTCGCCTTCAGGACAGTCGAGATTCTTCTCCTGCTCCGTGTCATTGTAATGCTCTATAAGGAGGAGGTAAACATAGTGATCAAACCGACTGACTGACGATCAATCCAGAGTGGAACTCATCATTCGCCCCAAGGTGCCGTTTACACGTTTTTAACAAAAACAGATCAAATGCGTATCTTTGTATACATGCGGTAAGGTGAGGGTGTTTTTTCGAGGGCAAAAACAAGTGTTTTAAAGGCAATATTGTTCCCTTCCAAATGCCAGCAATGCCTTTTCTGCTGGCTTAAACACTATCACCAGCCCTGACCTACCTACATTTACAACTTCAATTCTTGAATGTAGATTTCAGCTTCTATGTGTTGCCATGTCAATCTTTTCTACCCAGGGCCTTCAGAATCAGGAGTGCTGGCCCGTGCCACATGAACTCTAATAGCGCTGGAGCTGTTTCTTTAACCAATCCAATTTCAGATTTGCCTCACACTAGCTGGCTTACAAAAATATCAGCAGTTTTCTGTCCTCTGATTGGTAGATCAGTGCAAAACGGTTTGACAAGTTAAACCAACAATGGCCGACTGAGGTATTATATTTTCCCTATGATTGGTCGGCCACCAGTCGAGGGTGTACCACACCTCTCGCCTGACGACTGCTGGGATAGGCTCCAGCACACCTGCAACCATAATGAGGAACGGCAGGAGAGCAAGTCAGTTAAAATCCTCTAAAATGACCGATACTGGAGGGGATGTCTTTTGACAAATGGCTGGGATTGAATGAGTTTAACAATGGTAGCGACCTGACAGTTATGCATTATGCTGGAGTTTCATTTTTCATTCATTCATTCATTTTCTACTGCTTTTCCTCACGAGGGTCGTGACGAGGGTCGCGGGGGTGCTGGAGCCTATCCCAGCTGTCTTCGACGAGAGGCGGGGTACACCCCGGACTGGTCGCCAGCCAATCACAGGAGTTCATTTTTATTGTAATAAAAATACATAGAAAATAACTACATTAAATATACCTTTTTAAAAACTTACATTTACTAGAAAACTCACAAATCAAATACTTATTTCCCTCACTGTTTATGGGCAGGCTAAACATCGAGCGTAGTACCTAAACTGACCACTGGGAGGCAGCAATATGCCGGAAGGACTGCTGGGAAGTAACGAGAAGCCAAGCAAGAAAGTCATTGCTTCCTCCACTGTGATGGCATTTTGTTGTGGTAAGACTTGTTGGACACATTAAGTAATAACCTCATTTCTGAGGTCCAGCTCACTTTGGGAGCTAGTTGGTCACTATTATTTGCGTGCTTAGCTTCTTTTAGCTAGGAGTTGACTTTGTCATTTCCCTTAACTAATGTGTTTTACGATGACAAGACGTGTCAGCAGAAGGCAACGGGATTTTGGTGTGACGGGCCATTCATTACCATTCTTTATTGCACAAATGTTTAGTGTCTTCATAAAACCTATGGAGTGGCAATTTTATAATTTTCCGTGATTCCATTTGATTTTTACACTCCATTGGTGTTTCCAAGTCAACGGGCTCTGAGAGCCTATTTGTGACCTTGTGTTTTCCTTACTGATGAAGTTGAAATAACAATGTTTCTGTTCCATCCTTTCCGCTCTCCCTCTCCGCAAACTAAATAAGAAGCTTCTCCGACTAGTTGAACTGTCTCCTTGCAGGGAAGTTTTTAATTAAATTGTATCTCTCATTATTCTCAAAGTGCTTGTCTTGTCTGATGACCATCTTCTGCCTCTTTCTCATCACGACACACACGCTGCTGATTGCAGAAGTTGTGAATTAATTAGACCCCCGAACCACACAGTTCATCACATTTACTTTTCAGCATGTGGAATATGAATTGATGAGTGCTCTCACTTTGCAGGAAGGCCTCCAGGTTTTTCACATAGTCTGCATACTTCCCAGCATCGGTTCTGTTGAAAGCGATGTCCAGCGAGTTCGGAAGGATCACCAACCCTGCAAGAGGGCAGCGTGACGTAGGAAGGAGACATCGGACATTCCAAGTAGGTCGATACAAAAAGCACAACTACATTTACTGCATCGCGCTGACTTATCAAATATGAATAATGAATGGAGACACGCTGTTGCAGTTAGCTGAAAGCTTTCCAGTAGTGAGGATGAGAAGACACTAACCTGGATAAGGAACGCGGTCTCTGTACCTGGGTGCATGCTCATCCAGTGTGAGCAGCATCACCCACATCGTCAGGGCAAACATGCCCGCCAGGAAACAGTAGAAGACCAAATAGAACAACAAGATGAGGGCTGTGGGGACACGTAGAAATAGAAGGGAAAGAAGATGAGATGTATTTATTATTAGCTACCTCACACACACACACACACACACACACACACACAAGCTCGGATTGAGGTTTTTTTCTCCTTTGAGAGAAATGATTTAGGGGGCTGAAGCTGCAGCACATCATGTCTGCTTCGCCGTTCCTCCACTGAAGCCTCAAAATGGTTCACCAGCATCCACTTTGCACAGAGCCGATGCCCCCTGACTTGTCGCTGTGCATCCCCCCCTCTCATCCCCCCTTTCTGTCATCCCTCCCCAACAGTATCCCACAATGCCTAGTGCACCAAGAAGAGGGGAGGAAGAAAAAGAAGAGAGGGAATCCCATTTGACCTTGACAGGCATGCTAATGTGGGCGGCCATGCAACTGCAATGGAGCATCCCACTGTACAGCAGCACAGGGGGCCCGGGCTGCATGACTGCCCCACGCTATAGCCTATAGGAGCTGGCTACTGTGTTACGATACCTCTTACATAAAAAACATCAGCTATAGGTGCAACACAGGATGCTGAGGCCCACTCATCATATGGGATTAGATAACAGGCATCATTATCATCATCATCACAGGCTGGTTAATCTCCACATTCATGCAGATTATTTTAAAATCCTGATCTAGTTGTAATGACTCATAAGCAGCATCTCTTCATATGAACATCATGGTGGAGGCGTCTCCTTTACACCTTCATGTAGGCCTGATGACTCCTCACATCCCCCATAAGAGCACGTATAGGAGCTGACATTTATTAATGCATGTGTAAATGAGAGGGGGGGGTGCCTTACCCCAGCTGCTGGCCGTACGACCCAGCACCTCGCCGGTCCTCGGGTTGTAGAAGGAGTCCTTCCAGCTGGATGCATTCTCCTTGTTGGCTGGTTTATCCTCAGTGCTCGCCATGGTGGGCTTCTTTTAAATATCAGAATAGGGGTGTCCAAAAATGTTTAGGGTTTATCTCCAACGTTGGGGGGGGGGAAGCAGAAAAGCGCACGGGGTGATGTAATGAGGCGAAGAAGCCGGCGAGTGGTCGGATCAATGGTTGGGAAGGAGTGGGCGGTAGAAAGAGGGAAAGAGCAGGCAGAAGGACGGAGGGAGAGACGCTCTGGTGGTGGAAAAGAAAAAAAACCCACAAGGGTGGGGGGGAGGCTTGAAAAAAAAGGAGATGAAAAAAAAAACCCTGTGACGTCGACAAATGCCCCTCGGTGGCAGCTGATGCAGAGCAAGGATGCTTACTGGTTGATGGTGGAGGCACGCGCACCAATTAAAAATATAGGACACTCTATCTTTATTATCACTTATGCTCCAGCCGCCGCTCATGCTTATAAATTTGCTTCACCCCTGTCATGTCCTTTAAGGAAAGGGATGCGGCATCGTGTGTACTTATTTTGTTATGTCACTCTCGGCTCACACACATTCCAACACACACCCAAAATGCAGGTGTTTTTTAAAAGGACAAGTCAGCATATTTCTATTTGTGTCTGACTTGAGCATATAGTTAGATATTTGGGGCATTTGCCAACCCTTGTTGCTATGGCAATGGAGCATGATGCTGAAGCGAGTGTGTGTTAGAGGGAGAGAGGGCGAGAGAAAGAGGAGAAAAGGACATTTGTAAATTGATTGCATGTTAGTTCCTGGTGCTAATGCGTACATGGCATTGTATGACACGCCCTCGGGAGGTGGAGGTGTCATGCAGCTCAAGTAGAAGAGGAGAAGAGGACAAAAGCTTAACTTCCAGCCCTGTGTGACACTCGAACAATCAAGTGTGTCAGAGAGAGAGACAGAGAGAGAGAGAGAGAGAGAGAGGTGGTGGTGGGGTTTATATAATGAACCATGATGCAGGATTCAGCTCATATGGGGGAGGGGGACCGAGCTAGTGGTCGTGGTGCATCCAGTTCGTGCTGTCAGACTGAATTTGTTGCAAGGCAAGGTCCGCCACAACTCACACAATGCGGCAACACACACACACACACACACACACACACAGTCACACATTTGAGTAATGAGTGTGAGAGCAGGCAGTACTGATTCATGGGCTCGTTCTGTCGGACTCACTCACACTTTTTGCTCTCTGAAGGCATCATGCTGCACTGAGCGGGAAAGATTGACAGCAGGGAGGGTGTCGGTGGTGGTGGAGTGGAGTGGAGGTGTGTGGTGGGTGGGCTTGATGCAGCAAAGCTATACTGGATAAATCTGTGCAATGTACACCCAGCTCACCTCTCTCACAATCCTCCCATTGTTGAAGAACACTCCCCCGCCCCATCATCCCCTCCTCTATGTTTGCCAGTGCACTCAATTAGCGCCCCCTTCACCATACCAGCACCATGAGCAGGAACACACACCCCCATTTGTTCTCACTCTCTCCATCCGCAAGCTGCCATAGCAACCCTCCCAGTGCGCTCACATCAATAGGAAGCACTCCCTACACTCATCTACTGCCAGTGTGTCTTGTCTCCCCCCCCCCAGCCCCACCCGTCCTATCTCCATTCCTCCCTCCCTGGAATCACACAACGGAATCTCTTTGGAGGTGAAGCGTCAGAGTCAGCATGTGTTCACCTGTCCTAGTCAATACTGTCAAAACGACCACAAGCATCTGCTGACAAGATGATTCCCACACAGCTGACGCCGATGTTTCGTACACCACATAGCACGTCGGGACGTGAACTTTTCCTGCCCAAAAAGTGCACACCTCATGAATTAGTTTATCCTATGAAAAAAGTCTTAAACCACCATTTGATAGGTTGTTTTAGCACATACCGTGGTGTGAAAAAGTGTTTGCCCCCTTCCTGAGTTCTGATTTGTTTGCCACCCTGTTTCAGATCATCAAACATATTTAAATACTAGTTAATGATATCTCAACTGAAATGCAGTTTTTAAATGAAACTTCAATTATTAAGGGAGAAAAATCAAGAAAATCACTTAAATAGGCCCTAACTGACAAACGGAAGTGCACCAAAAGATCCTCAAAAACATATTCAGCAACTAACAACGTCATTGAGAGCTATCAGTCTGGAAGAGGTTCTATTGCCATTTCTAAAGCTTTGGGACACTAGCAAACCACAGTGAGAGCCGTTATCCACAAATGCCGAAAACATGGAACAGTGATGAATCTTCTCAGGACTGGCCGGCCAACCAAAATGACCCCAAAAGCCCAGTGATGACTCAGCCAAGAGGTCTCAAAAGACCCCATAACAACATCCAAAGAACTGCAGCTCTCACTTGCCTCAGTTAAGGTCAGTGTTCATGACTCCACCATAAGAAAGACACTGGGCAACAAAGGCCTGCATGGCAGAGTTCCAAGACCAAACCCACCGCTGAACAAAAAGAACATTTAGTCTTGTCTCAATTTTGCCAGAAAACATCTTGATGATCCCCATAGACCTTTGGGAAAATACTCTGCGGTCTGACCAGATGTCGTTTACATTTTACGCTGCATTTCAGAAAAAGAACATCACACCAACTGTAAAATATGGTGGTGGTAGCGTGATGGTCTGGGGCTGATTTGCTGCTTCAGGACCTGGAGACTTTCTGTGATAAATGGAACCATGAATTCTGCCAGCTACCAAAGAATCGTGAAGGAGAATGTCTGTTCCAAGACAAAGTGAATTACAATAAATCTGCAAAGATGAGTGGGCCAAAATTCTTCCACAGTGCTGTAATAGACTCATTGCAAGTTATCACAAATGCTCGATTGCAATTTTTGCTTTTAAGAGTGAAATCAGGAAGGTGGCAAACACTTTCCACACCACAGTTTAACTAGAATAGCATTTAGTACAGAAGCAAAACAAAAACAATCTTGGAGTGTGTTTGTTTGTAAGCAGGTTACTTCCTGGTTTGTACTTTCAGTGTAATCCTGCTATTGTGTCTGTCCCCTCTGTGGGGTCGAGTCACAATTTTGATGACTTTGGACTCGACTTGGACATCAATGAGTCTGATGACTTGAAAGTACTTCAAATTTTCAGTGAATGTAGAATGTATCCCCATTTTTCACAAAATCCATTGTGCCACAGTAAACACAACACAACACAACAAAGTGGCGCCGAAGGTGGGATTTTACCGTGCCCGATTGGAACAGTGAAGCCAATTCCATCATTTTTGCTGTGAACTGAAAACGTGGGTGTGACATCCACGGATGAATCCATTTCACTTTTTCTTCTTGTTTGAAACCATCCCATTTTTCATGTGAGCAAAAGTATTGGAACATAGGACCAATTTAGTGTGTTCTGTTGGGTACTTGCTGCACACGCCAGCAAGTACGCACAGGACTGAATGTCTGCGTACAGTTTCAGATAGGGAGAGGTTAAAACATGCAAACCAGAGAGCTTGAAAAACAAGCAAATGTGAATCTGACAGAAGATGGAAAGTCTATCGGCACCATTGCACAAACAATTTGGAATGACCTGAAGAAGGAAATTGCTGGTGTAACAGACATCCAACAGACCAGATAGAGTATTGGACTTTATTGGAAAAAAAACATTCATTCATTCATTTTCTATTGCTTATCCTTACGAGGGTCGCGGGGGTGCTGGAGCCTATCCCAGCTGTCTTCGAGCGAGAGGCGGGGTACACCCTGGACTGGTGGCCAGCCAATCACAGGGCACATATAGACAAACAACCATTCACACTCACATTCATACCTATGGACAATTTGGAGTGGCCAATTAACCTAGAATGTTTTTGGAAAGTGGGAGGAAACTGGAGTACCCGGAGAAAACCCACGCATGCACGGGGAGAACATGCAAACTCCACACAGAGATGGCGGAGGGTGGAATTGAACTTGGATCTCCTCGCTGTGAGGCCTGCGCGCAAACCACTCGTCCACATACAAAACAAGTGTAATCATTTATTGTGGTGTAAATGTACACACATTTTTATATTGTAGATGTCCTACACAAACCACCATCACCACAAGTGACGAGTGTGTATGTGAGGGCATGTCAAGTGAGTCTCATGACAGACACGCGCTGACGCCACTGGCTTCCAACAGTCCAAACTCTGTCAAAGCATGCTGATATTGCATCACATTCTGTTTTTAAATTATTTATTATTATTACTGTCATGACAATAACACACTAGAGATATATACGATAACATACTAGAGATATATGTAAATATGCATTTATGCAGGGAATTTTAAGTGAATTCAAAACAACAAGTTAATATCAGGTAATCCACAAGACTCACAGATAAAGGCACAGTAAATCACGGTAAGGCCCCCCATAGTTCCCCATATTCCAGTCAATTGTCATGGGCAAAAATCTGCTTCAAAAATAATATGTCAGACAATCAGCTTACTAGTCTAGCAACAGTGACTCAGGATACGTTTTTACATAACAAGTATGCTGTAGGTGCTATAATATGAGGACGGATCCAGTGAGTGTGTTCAGATTGTACAAAGCCTAGGTGAGCCAGGTGTGGAGGGATGTTACTTTCCCATCACCTGAAAGGGACTGGAATTTGTACTCTTTATTTATACTGTCTTATGTGGGATTTGGTTGAAAAGGGGGGCATTTATTCATGAAAACTGTTGCAAACGTTAGTACCCCCGTGTGGCAACATTTGTAAACATGTCCATTGCATATGAGAAAAATTAATCACATGATCCCCACGGTGACGTGTCAATATGGACCCTCTTTGGTTTCCAAGTACACATAAAACAAAGCACTATAAGTCTGGTAGAGGATCCGATGTCAAGGCTTCTTGTACCAGTACATGGAGCGCCGGAGGGCCCTTTCCCAGCTCTGGAGGATGGGCGTGTATGGGGAACTGGCACCGTCACCGCCGACTCCTTTGGGACAAAACACGTTGTCTGCGCTGTGAAGCTTCTTCACCTCTTCGCGGGTTTTCCAGTAGCCTGAATGGACAGCAGATGAAGATGAGTAGAGCTCCGGGTTGGCCCTTTGGATTGTCTTTCACACCACCGGTCATAAAGGGCAGCTCATGTTGACAAATTGACTTAAACCATAATTCATTCCGCCGTCCGCACCTTCCACAACACATCCATCATCTGTCTTGGATTGAATTACGGCGGTCTCACAATCAAATTACATCGTATGAATAATGAATAGGAAAGCAGTTTACAGACGCCGCTTCGTTCTGACTCGTCAGACTGTCTGCATGACTAAGAATATGACGTTTAAATCCATTAATGTTTAAAGTCATTACCCGGATCAGTATTTATAGAAAACAAAGTGACCATGAAGTGTTAGGACCGCTTGATTGAGCTCTCTCACCTTGTTGGAGATGCAGCACATTTACCAGTTTTTGTTGTGTATTAAATTCATTCATTCATTTTCTACCGCTTTTTCCTAACAAGGGTC
This sequence comes from Doryrhamphus excisus, assembly GCF_037039965.1. Lineage (NCBI taxonomy): Eukaryota > Metazoa > Chordata > Actinopteri > Syngnathiformes > Syngnathidae > Doryrhamphus > Doryrhamphus excisus. The sequence goes on from NC_136362.1 coordinate 21,947,400, forward strand.
GCGGAAGTGCTGGAGCCTATCCCAGCTGTCTTCGGGCGAGAGGCGGGGTACACCCTGGACTGGTGGCCAGCCAATCACAGGGCACATATAGACAAACAACCATTCACACTCACATTCATACCTATGGACAATTTGGAGTGGCCAATTAACCTAGCATGTTTTTGGAATGTGGGAGGAAACCGGAGTACCCGGAGAAAACCCACACGTGCACGGGGAGAACATGCAAACTCCACACAGAGATGCCCGAGGGTGGAATTGAACCCTGGTCTCCTAGCTGTGAGGTCTGCGCACTAACCACTAGACCGCCGTGCCGCCGTGTATTAAATTAAATTATTATTTTATTTATTTTATTAAAAAATCTTAATTATAACATTTTATATTTAATTATAATACTGGAATATGCCATAGGAAGTTTAGCTAGGGAAATGTTTTTTTAATTAAATGTTTAGGATTTTAAAAATGACATTTTTATGTTATTTTAATAGCCAAAAAAACAAGACTGTAGAATATAAAACATATTGTGTAAATTCATACCTGTACAACAGTTTCATCATTAAAAATTAATTTTGCATTGTTTTCTGCATGTAAAACTATAATTTTCAATGCTGACACACATGAATCGCTTGGGTAGTATGTGGGTGGAGTAACAGTGGTTAGCATTTCTGCCTCACAGCCAGGCGATGAGCTTGAATTGCACAAGTCCTCCCTGTGTATGGGTAACGATGGTACCTGGTACTCCGGTTTCCTTCCCCCAAAAAAGGATGTTAGACTAACTGGAGACTCTAAATTCTCCATAAATGTGCATGTGAGTTGTTAGATGGTCTGTATGTGTCCTACTTCCTCAACTACATGCAGTGCAAGTATTCCTGTTCAGTCCTTTAAATGACCATATACGTAGTCTGACGATTCTCATCTGTTCCCATGGGCAACCCAACTTACCCACGCCAAGCCCAGCTACGAAAGCAGCCCCCAGACAGGACATTTCACGGTGCCGGCATCTCTCTACCTTCCTACCAAACAGGTCTGCAGTGAGCTGCATGATGAAGTCATTTGAGGAAACCCCGCCGTCCACCCTGACATGCAAACAAGTAAAGTGCACTCAGCCACATTGTGGTTTACTGTGCTGTAATCAGAGAACACATACACATAATTCATGGCCAGTAAAAGCTAATCTATATTCACAGAGGCAGGCTGTATAGAGCTGTTACGCCCTGTTTCTTGGCACAAACCCAAGCTTGTTGATGGGATATCAGCTCCTGAGATCAAATACACCGCTAATGTACTCTACCTGATCTTGGTAATGGGAATGTTGGTTTCTCTTAGCATCGTATCATATAGTTGCTTGTTCCTGCAAGGAACACATATGAGAGACAATGCCACTTGCAGTAGAGGTGTTTCCGACTTTTCAACAAGTCAAAAAGACTCACCTGAAGGCAATAGATTCTAGAATGGCACGCACCAGATGACATTTGGTGGTCGAAAGTTTGAGGCCCATGAAGGAAGCGCAAGCTTTGGGGTCATTCAATGGAGCCTGGAATTTCAACAACACTAAATAAGTCATAATATAGCAACACAAATGTTCGCTTGTAATGTTTTCTTTATGTCGAAACACTACTTTGATTATTAATATTCATGATGAGCACTTACAAAGGCCACTTCACAAAGGGAGCAGAGAAAACAACGAGACCAAAAAATGTTAAGCATTGACAAACTTCCATATCAAGCTAGTAGTAGATTAATTAACATGTTTGCATAATACAGAAATAATTCACGTGCAAACATGTACCTGCAGGCCGCTGAAAGACGGGACGAAACACACGCCGTCTGAGTCACTGACGCTGTAAGCCATGGTGCTCGTGTCCTCCACGTCAGAGAAGAGATCTGCAAATTACGAGGAGGATGGTTGCTTAATTTTATGTGACAGACGACCCCTTCAATACTGGCCAATTGACTGATCTTTATTGTTAATATTGTGTTCTGTGACAATATAAACATGGAAACCACCAAAAGAAAGATTAGACCCCTGACAAAAAAAAGTTCATGTTCTCTGCCGAGCTCTTATCATATGCACTTCTGCCATCTGGTGGCTGTTTTTATGGCTTAAAAGTGCTCTGAAATGTTTGTCAATGCATTAATGGAGAGTTGCATCATCACCTCATTTGGCTTCTTGTGCAAAAAAGGACGTCTAAATACGTTGTTGGGATCGGGTGTTTGGGATTATAAAAAACACTTAAATACATCCTTAATGTTGAATGAGTTAATATTAAAAATAGTTTTGATAACTGATAATTACAAAAAAACATATTCCGATGAGGGGCAAATACCCATACTGTGGTGTCATAACTGGGCAATCAAGCATGCCTTTTCTGTGATGTGGTCGCCTCTCCTGAGCTCACTTGTAAACAATCATGGTGTTGAGCGTGTGGGGCGTCTTGACTGTTTACTGTGGAAGACCTTTTGCATGCTATTTGCACCAAATGTTCTGCAAACATTCTGCAAGGGGGGATGGGGGGTGGAATCGACCTTCAACACATGAGACCTTAACTGCCATCTGAAATGCCAGCATCGCTACGATGTTGTTTTGAAAGCCTACAAAGACGCCAGTGCGCCAATCAACGAGCCCCTGGTCTGTCTGGGGTGTTTTTTGTTCTCCGGATGAACAATTGTGAGGTTGGTCATCTGTTGGACCTTAGAGAGGACCTGCTGGTTCACAGTCTCTTCTAGATTGTCCCAAACGTGTTAAAGTATAGATTTTTAAGTGGTTCTGCACCAAATTCAACAAAGAATGGCAGGACCTCCAGAGATGCAAGCATTTGTGTATACAAGCATTTAAAGTCAGTTTTCTCTATGTCCCCTTTACTAACACGGGCCACAAAACAGTGTAACCTAATCCTGATATTATTATACTTTATTTATCACTGAAGAAAATGTATCATTTAGAATATTCTATGTCAGGCTGCACAGCGGACGAGTGGTTAGCATGCAGGCCTCACAGCTAGGAGACTTGAGTTCAATTCCACCCTCGGCTATCTCTGTGTGGAGTTTGCATGTTCTCCCCGTGAATGCGTGGGTTTTCTCCGGGGACTCCGGTTTCCTCCCACATTCCAAGATGGCCACTCCAAATTGTCAATAGGTATGAATGTGAGTGTGAATGGTTGTTTGTCTATATGTGCCCTGTGATTGGCTGGCCACCAGTCCATGGTGTACCCCACTTCTCGTCCAAAGACAGCTGGGATAGGCTCCAACACCCCCCGCGACTCTCGTGAGGATAAGTGGTAGAAAATGAATGAATGAATATTACTCGTCATCACTTACCCAGTTCCTGAGCCCATCTAATGGCAGTTCCAGTATCTGCTGCGTTGCCCTCAGCCAGATAGACCAACTCTGAGCCTATCTTCCACCCCACAACTGGATAAAGACCTACAGAAAAGAGGCTTAGTTACACACCATACATGAAAAGTACACTACAGTGTAGCATGTACAGTATTTGAATTTACCAGCCAAAGACGTGTGAGGCTTGCGGCCGGTGTTTACGTCCATGAAGGTTCCTGTTCCCATGGTGATCTTCACATCACCGACATTGTAACAGCACTCTCCAAACATGGCAGCCTGTTGGTCCGCCATCTACAGCAGTGGAGGATTTCAGAGTGACGTGTTACATCGTGTAACATTGTCAAAAAAGTATAATCGTATAGATAACAGAGGTCGCGATGCCAACTCACCACTGACATAATGGGAATGGATACTCCAAATATGGACGGGTCTGTGAAACCAAATTCATGGCTGGTATGCATCAGGAGGATGAAAGCAAACGTTATCTCACACTTTTTACTACAAATCAGAAATGTACTGTACTGTACTTGTTCCTTTTTACAGTCAGTAAAAAAAACAAACAAACATGTGGACAACCTCAGCAAATACATACTCACTCAATGTAATAATACATGCATTAATGCCACAATATCATTCATGTAACAAAATTAATACCTTTCTGACAGTATTATCTTTCTAAAGACAGAATTCTTGATGCAAGTGTACCAAATTGCAAAGTACATTAATCTACTCACTCTGTATTTTCTACTTTTGGGAAAATGGAGAGAGGCAGGGAGACCAGAGAACACAGAAACTGACTCCAACACATCTGTGAACAGAAAAGTAAACAAGGATCAAGAAATTCCCCACACAGGTAAAAAATAAATAATTGACACATCAGAGTAAACACATTGTAGTAAGCACTAGACCTGATAAGAGTCAAAAATCCCTGTTGCACTTGCATTTGAGTAGTCTGTGGCATGAGTCACTCCTAGGAGAGATTGGGTGACACAAAGATGATTTGATCATTTGACACATTTCCCAAGAATTTAGACAGGAGAAGCAACTTCTTCCCAGGCTATATTACGCACTCAGGGAACACTACAGAGAGGTGGTTTAATTGTCAAAATTGTCAACCTACCTTGAGTCAGTTTAAACAAGAGCCAGGTGTCAACTGTTCCAAAGCAGCAGTTCCCTTCTGCCACTGCTTGAGCAACCTGAGATTACAGAAACTCTAATTAAAAACATTGCTATGTACAGCCCTTTTTGTTTACCTTTCGGATTGGAACAGTTTACAATGACAGGGTTAGACGTGACCAGTTTCTAATATCACAAATTGTATTAGTGCAAGACTTTGCACTTTGCTTTGTTCTGATACTGATGTTTGTGCCACATACAAAATGTGCAACTTTCCAAACTGTACGTATAGTTATTGTTATTTAAATGGTTGATTCCTGTGATTTTATGACAAGTAAGACTAACCCGTCTTACTTGTTGATAGTAGGAGAACATGTTATATAACGACAATTTTAAATGACTTGATATTGATATTAGTTTGATTGGCGACTCCAAATTGTCCATAGGTATGAATGTGAGTGTGGTGTGAATGGTTGTTTGTCTAAATGTGCCCTGTGATGTGGCTGGCAACCAGTCCAGGGTGTACCCCGCCTCTCGGGATAGGCTCCAGCACCCCTGCGACGCTCGTGAGGATAAGCGGTACAGAAAATGAATGGATGAATAAATGTGGCACTCATTTGATTTATTTTGCGCAGTGTTTATTTGTGAAATGCGAATCCAGTATATTGAGCATCTTTAGCTGTATTGGATTGGCATGCAAACTCCACACAGAGATGGCCAAGGGTGGAATTGAACTCTGTGAGGCCTGTGTGCTAACCACTCGTCCGCCGTGCAGCGCCATCTTTTACAGTTTAAGTACATTTTTTTGATTGTGTAAAAATGAGTAACTTGTCAAAGAATGTAACTGTAGGTTTAGACTGGCACACACAGAGCAGGGCCTCCCATGCAGTCTATCATTGTTGTACCTCTCTCAGACGCTCACCTGTTTGTAGTATCTCAGGACCCAGACAAGGCGGAAGGTGATATGTTGAGTGGAGAAGATAATCAGACTTGCTGAAAGTAACCGCTTCTGCCTGGTCAGGAAGTACAGCATCTTTGTCACACCGTGGATCGCCTGAGGTTGGTGAGAAAAACCAAGCAGTTCGTTGTCTGTTCCACTAACTCTACTCACTTTTTGCTTGTGTCACTTCTTAATAAGAAGACATCACAGATGCAGAAGGAGACTCACTTTCATAGTGTAAGATCTGTTCCAGGATCTCACTAGGTCTGCTGCTCTCTGGTCCTGCCAGGTGATAAAATTATGAAACGGAACACCAGTTCTCCTAAGAATTAGAAAGGAAACGACGGGAGTGTGAAGCAGACAAGTAAATTAAGTGTGGCAAGATTTTTCAAGGTCACCTGTCCCATGTTGTGAAGGTGGCTCGCTGAGTAGAGATACCGAGAGCCTTCATCTGACGCATTTGGACTCCTGCATCTGTATTAAACACACACATGCAAGAACTTTTCTCATCAAGTTCAACTCCTCCCTCGCCGCTTAACGTTACAACCTAATTGTAGTAATGTAGTAGTAATGTTATTGTAGTCTTCAGTGTGCTACACAAGCACCAAATTTGATCACCAAAAACATTGCGGGTTTGAGGTAGTGTGATATGAGTGTGAAGGTCACTATAGGGGTGTTATTTAATGTCTGGGTGGCTCTAATAATGTAAAAAAACGTATTTAGGTCATAAAAAGCTGGAGAAAATATTTCATTTATAAATAAGGAATCCTATTTCATGGAAATTCACTTTGCTACACCTTACAGCTTCTTAAAAAGTACTAAGAACAGTAACAACGGCCATGTGATACACTGTGTACCTTTACAAAATACCTTTATTAACAAACTCATTTGAAAGTACAAGATACAATATAATATAAACAATATACAGTAGTATAAAGACAACAATATGGGAAAACGTTGAGACTACATTCGCCTTTGGTTTAGTTCTAACTAACATTTCTTTTTAATTCGGTGTGCTACACAAGCACCAAATTTGATCACCAAAAACATTGCGGGTTTGAGGCCTGAACCCACACCAAGATAAAACTTGGCTCTAAAACCCCGACATCACCTCCTGTCCTGCTGCCACTCTGCTCTCCGAGCACCGGAATACAGCGCACACATATTATTTATGTCTACAACGGCTTATTTTCTGTTGTTCTGTTATATTTTGTCTGTGACTATAGGGGTGTTATTTAATGCCTGGGAGGCTCTAATAATGTAAAAAATGGATTTAGGTCAGAAAAAGGTGCAGAAAATTTATTTTCACATTTAAAAATTATTTCATTTATAAACAAGGAATCACATTTCACGGAAATTCACTTTGCTATACCTTATAGCTTCTTAAAAAGAACAGTAACAACGACCATGTGTGGGTCTCTCATGTTTATTGACAATGTGCTTTGCCCTGCTGCTAAAATGGATTGCCAAAGCACTTATACAGTAATTAAAAAAACCAACAACATAAGATATGCTATCTACGTTACGCTATTTTGCAAACGGTGATGGTTTCACCCTGGAACAGATGATAACCATAATAATAGATCACTATGGGAACAATGCCATGGTGCTAAATTGAACGTACTAACCAGTTATAATTGTACATAACATAAAAGTGTACTGAAAGATACGCACAACTGTTTTTATATCCTCACAGCTTTTATATCCTGCATTAGTCACAGCAAAGTGCCCTATGACCATTCCCTGCATCAGAATCTTGATAGTTCTTGCAAGAGGACAATTGGGTCCAACAGTACCTTGCACAGCACACTTCACCACAGAGATGAAGCCTTTCCACAGGGCATCTGGATCAAGTTCCACATGCCCTGCCTTCGGGTACAGCGGAAGCACCTATATGCACAGTAAACAACACATGCGTATTACAGTGCGTTTATGTGTTCGGGTAGCATCGGGAAGGACTAAGGTAACACTGTACCTCTGTGGAGGAAGATCCACGAATTTTTGCCCGCTTGTCATACACGTGACATTTGATTGACGTCGTGCCCACATCCACAGACAAAATGAAACTTTCCTTCGTCGTGCCGTTCCTCGGAGTCCCCATTGTGGGAAAGTTCTTATCCGTCGTGGCTCCTCGCGTTGGTGTCGTGCACCGCAAGAATCGGTGCTGTGTGTGCAGCTAATCGCTCTTTGTGTTGTTCGGTTTCACTCAACCTTCGGACTCTGGTGCGCTTATCATTGCGGTTAACCCGTTTCAGTTCCCAGCTCCGAAAATGAACGACAGCCACATTGGAGTATCCGGATAAGTGTACAAACCAGTACATGACAACAGCCTCGCCCACTATGTCATTGTATCGCATCAGCGTCTCGGTGGAAAAGTAGCAATATCTTATAGCCCATTTCAACTAATTTGACAATAGAGAATGTAGTTCGCCAATAAAGCCCCACCATAAAATACACAGGCTGGTTTTGGCTATTGCATTTAAAAAAAGTCAAATGTCTTTGAATTCCTAAACTTCTACGGTCCCTCCCACAGTTTTGGACACGCGAAGCATCCGTAGTCTCTTTGCGCGCGTGCGCATTACGAAATATTCAGGAACTTCAAGCTCATTGAATGAGTCTGATTGTTTTTAATGTGTTGATTGCGATTATTATGGCAATAAAACACAGATGGGAGACAGATATTCCACGGACACAGACCAATAGTTTAGACAAACAAAAATACATTTATCAACAAACTCATTTGAAAGTATAAAATACAATATAATACAAACAATATACAGTAGTACAAAGACAACATCTAACTAACCATTGGAGAACCAACTAACGTTCCTTTTTAATGTGTTAGTTGGTAACAGTAGTGAAATCAATAGTGGTGTTAAGACCGTCGTGCTTCTGTGTCTTAACCTCTAGAGGGCGTAATTGTTTTTGTTTCTATTCATCCGCTCCACTCCGATTGATGATACAACTATTGTGTTTCCGCAATTTAAAAATAAAACTTGACAGTAAAATGCGACAGCATGGCCGTGTTGCAGTAAAGTTTCACCTCTTTGTAATGTAATGTAAAAACAAAGTTGTATAGTGAAAATCTCAAACCTCCAAGGTGATGTTATACCATTTATAATGTTAGTAAGGCAAACTTGGTGGAATGATTTTGTGTGTGTGACATGTTTGGTTTTGTGGCGTTTGAGAGTAAAGAAGCGTTTAAAACTGCCAGATGGAATAGAAAAGATGCCCCGAAGTGGGCAGACGTCTGGTAAAGGACAGGAGGGGCCGGCCCCCACACCATGTCTTCCAACTCTTCCGGAGTGAACTGTGCGCACTCCTCCTCCATTGCCTTGAAAACCTGCAAGGTCCAGAAGTCCATCTCCGCGAGGTCGTCGTTTGGTTGGTGCATACTGTCACGGTTCGTCATGCAGGTGTTGCGATGCGACCCCAGGATGCAGAGATGAAGCGAATGGTGCAGGAAAAAGCTTAGCTTTTATTCTTGAAATTCGACGAATGCAGCACTGGCATACGACATGTTGCAAATAACAAACAATGCACCAACAAAAGGCAGATGCACCTGGCTGAACTAAATACAAGAATCAAATCGGAAACAGGTGCGCGTAGAAGAGGGTGTAAAAGTGACGAAACGCAGGACAGACAAACACAGAAAGAACTACAAAATAAGAGCATGAAAGCAGGAACTAAGGCAAATAACGTGAAACACAAAACTGTCACACAGGAGGCGATGCAGATTGTGACAGACGTGACTGATTTTTGTTGTGTGTTTCCGTTTTACTGTAATTGTTCAAATACAAGAGTGTAATGTGTTTCTTTCATCAGTCCATCCAAATATTTCATTGTTAAGGCATGGGATCTGCTTCTTAGACATCCTAATCCTCTGTGATCCATTCAAGGAGCAATAGTGAACGGGAATTATACTTCTAAAGCAGTAAAAAATGGTCCCCATTAAAAAACATGTATTTTTGGACCAGTTATGCATGAATAATCAGTTCCAGAGTCAAACTGTTATCAGCATATATGACTTTTGAGACAAACTTAGATGAACATTCCTGGGGTCCAATGACCCGTTGGGCCCAAAGCAGTCATTCAACATAGTCCACTATTTCAAAACCCTTCTTTTTTCATTCAAAAGACAAGAAATTCTTTGACTATCTTTGAGATGCACAACTCATCTGACAAAGTACCATCAGCATGAATAGAGAAATGTTTTCTTTCCGTCCTTCTTCACTTTGTTCAAGTCCATAGACAAAGGAGTGATTTGATCAACCGAGTTTACAACATTGATCCCCATTTGTTCATTTTTGTTTCCCTTTAAAGAAAAAGTGCACCCATTCACTCTCTTAACCCATTTTTGGACCCCTCTTGAAAGAGACAGGATTGAGGTTTACGGTGGAGGCGAAGGAAAAGGAGATCATATTTGATCAAAAAAACAAAACATGTCCTGACTTGTCTGCGCCCCTACGCCTGTTGAAGGCCCCACCCTCTTTCGCCAATACTCAAAACACCCTCGGCTGTACATTCTATCGTCTTCAGGAACTTCACTGAGAGGAGGGGACTCTTCTTTCCGACCTCTTATCATGGTGCAACAGAATTCTTCAGGTAATTTTGTGTTTCGATAACCTTTATTCACCCATAATTTAACCAATATTTTACCGTATTCTCACCCCCTTTTGTAAACTTTGAGTTATATCTGTTTAAAAAAAGTGTTCATTAGGTATAGATATGTAATATAGATTTCGTTTTAATCGCTGAAATTTTAATTGAAATAGTCTCGATACGGCCGTGCAAGATGTGCAAGCTACTGGTAAATAACAGGTGCACGGTCCATAGCAAAGCATATTTTCTCTTCAATACATTAAATTTTATCATTTGTAATCGCATTTTCTTTATAATGGTACAGGAACCACCGGGAGTCCGAACAATAAGACTGCCGATAGCACCGACTCTACAAATCGGGATTATGCCGACAATGAACTGACCTACGCCCCCGTTTACCAACACGATGATGCAACTGCCTCTGAAGAGACAAGATTCACAACAGACATCATCAACCTCTTCCAAACTTTGCTGAAACAATGTCTGAATCAGACAGCGTGGGAAATAGCGCAATCTGAATGTAACGAATGCAACACGCAGCATCCCAGTCGACTGCAGCATTCATGTCTAACTGAACAAGAAAGCGTCATTTACACCAGCCACTACAGCAAGGTAGTTGAGAGCGTTTTCCGACCTTGATCCCTAGTTGTGTCATCAGTCTGTTCCATAGTTTCCCGAATTTCCTGGAATAATAATTTCCCTTTTGTTTCCACTTCAGAGTGAAGGTCGTTTTCATTGGATGGATGTTGTTCCGGGACAGACGAAGGAGGTAAGAGGAAAAAACTTACCTCACACAGATACATACAGATCTCCAGGTAGGTTTTCAAGATTAACAGGTGGTTGTCTAGCTTCATCCGACTGTTCTCTTCCAAAGTCTATTCTCCTTGGCATCTTGGGCATGTCCAAACTTCCAGGAAATCTTGTCTAAAATCTTGTCTAAATCTCAATTACTCTTTATTACCATGTGTCATTGTCATCATTGTCCTCTGAACTTTGATGACGATCATCCACCTGGACGGTGTCTGTCTTGTTATGGGCCTACGAGATGATTTTGGCCTTTCAATTTCTTCATCTGTTTCAATGAGAGAACCACAAGGTCATAGGAGATCATGATGTAATGTTTGTGTGGGACCGTCCTCTCCCTCAGGACTAACTGTATCGACTGTATAAGTCTACTGCTTTCTTCTGCACAAAATAAATTGTTGATTCCCATTGGTCAGTGAGTTTGGGCTTTTTACGCAGGCGGAGATTTTGCACAAGAACTCTCTCACTTGCATGTCAAACCTTTGTTCTTTTCAACCAACTTCTTTGCATTTTCAGTTGCAAGCTGATAGTTTTTATTCAGATGTGACTTCAGATTCTTCACGTATTGTGAATGTGACGTAGATGATTTGTTCTTGACAGGCAACCCAAATGCAATGTCAGTTGGCAATCTGGGTTGTCGGCCAAACATAAGCACATACGGTGCAAATCCAGTGGCATCGTTCCTCGTGCAGTTGTATGCATGAGTGGGGGGCTTAACATGCTTAACACGTGCCACTTGGTTTTCCTAGTTCTGTTCTTGGAGCATTCCTATAAGGGTGCAATTAAATCGCTCTACTGGGTTCCCTCCAGGGTGATAGGGACTTATTCTCACCTTGTGAATGCCAGAGAGTGCACAGAGTTCTTTAATTGTTTTAGATTTGAAATCACGGCCCTGATCACTACGGAGACGTTCAGGGAATCCTTAATGGCTGAGGAACTGCTCCCACAGACATTTGGCGACTGTGTGGGCTTTCTGGTCTTTTGTTGGAATGGCGACAGCATATCGGGTGAAATGATCTGTGATGACCAGGATATCCTTGGTGTTATGGCTATCTGGTTCCAGAGACAGAAAGTCCATACAAACCAGTTCCTAGGTCGGCTATCTCTCTGGCTGACTTTTCCTCCGAACACATCTTGCACATGTTTTAATCTTCGTCTCCACATCAGCTGCCATCCTTGGCTAGTAAATCCTTGATCGGACTAGGTCGAGGGTGTGTTCAATTCCCATGTGCCCATCTCATTGTGCAGGCTGGTGAGTACACATGGTCTTAATACTTGTGGCAGAACAAGCTGGTCAACAGGTGGATTGTTGTACTGTTGTCTTCTGTACAGCAGACCATCCTGCAGTTCCAGACGACTCATTTCTTTAAGCATCAGTTGGCATTCTGGCGACTCAGATTTCAGGCTGGCAGGTGTCGGCTGTCCTGACTGAATCAGTTTGAGGATGAATGAATGATATGCCTTTATTCGTCCCTCAGTGGGGAAATTTGCATGAAGTGGGGGGACAAGGGGGGGGGGGGGGGGCAACACTAGGAGAGGGGAGGGGAAAAAACAACAACTCCAAATTAGACTCTTAGATGAAGGAGTACAGTGTGGGACCGTTAAAAAAACCTCGGCATACAAATCGGCAGGTAAAAGACATCATTCACCCACATAGACACAAGACCAGCGCCACAAAGGGAAAATAGCCGATACGAGCAGCGGCCAGCCCGGCTACCTGCAGCCACTTACGGCGCAAGCCGTGGTCCGTCACACCCGCACCGGGGGAATTAGCGACGAAGGCTTTTGGTGGGGGCGGGGGGGGGGGGGGGTGGCATGTTACTGATGACGGGATCTGTTCTTTGGAGTTGAATTAATTAATCCTTACTGTATTTGGGAACAGTGAGAAGACCTTGAATTTCCTCTTCCTCCTCAAACACAGCAGGAATGGCTACAGGATGAACAGCGAGAGACTCCATGAGGCAAAAGGGGGTTGTATCTTCCTCTACCTGTTCAACGATGTGGCTCTGACAGGCTGCTTGGACTGCCTCTGTTGAACAGAAACTGCGGGTTCAGGTGATGAAAAGTAAATTCTTGAATTCTTTGACCTTTGCTTTGTGAATGGCTGTCATTGGTTAACTCACCTTGAGGCCTTTTTGCTAAACCTTCAGTGTCTTGATTCCGTTTACCAGCTCGGTAACTGCGTGACAAAAGCGATGACTCTGTTTTTTCCATCCTGCTCCTGATACAATGTCACTCCAAGTAAAACATATGGTGATTTGGGTTTGGCAAATTCTAACACTGCGGATGAGGTCAGTTTACCAATGATGTTCTCAAAACCTTGCTGACAGGAAGGGGTCCATCGCTCGTCAAATGGCTCCTTGGGATGGAAATATTTTCCATCGGTTTCACTTAACTTTTTTCCCTTTCGCATAGGTGGATAACCAGCAGTCAAGTTGGTCAAAGGCTGCACAGTCTTGGCATAATCTTGTACAAACCTACGGTAATACGTAATAATCATTGTTTCATTTCTCAATATCACAGGAATTCTGTGGGGATTCTTGGTTGGTGTGGTGATTAGACAACAGTCTGTGAAGATTGCACCAGGTAAGGATGAATTTGATGGTGGTTCAATCAGTGTCCACTTCTCATTGCCTACAGTCCTAGCCATTTTACTCTTGGCGAAACAGTGACAATCCAGAACCTAACCTCAAAGTACTGGTATTTTTGTTTTGGGCGAGTGGCGCAATGGAAAACGTGTCTGACAATGGACTAGAAGATTGTAGGTTCAACTCCTGGCGAGCTCAAGCAGCCTTTTCAATTGATCCGAGTCCAAAATTAAAGCTTTGCTCGCAGACAAATTTGAAGCAGCTGGAATGAGCAACTGCACCTCCGAGCCTGAGTTTGTGGTTCTTGCCCAGAAAATGACAGCCGTAATCGTAGTGGTTCATACTCTGCGTTGTGGCCAACAACAACTTCGGCCGAATCAGAGTCATGGCAGGTGTGTGTTGCTTTTGTAATTGTATTGTCTGAGAAGACTGATTGCCTGTCCACTTGTGATGTGATATAAAAATACACAAATTTTGACCACACCTGTATTATTAGGAAACATCATTATCATGCAATGAATCAAAGCATAAGGAATGATGTCGGAGATCAAGAATGCTTTTTTTTTGGCAGGAAAAAGCCATAACATACAATTTGGCGAATACGGGCATCGATACGGCTATCGCTTGCATACAAAGCAAGCACACTATCCTTTGATATTTGGTATATTAATACCATTTGGACAATGAAGGTGATTATTCATTATATTGTTTTAGTTTATTATACTCATCTCACAGTTTGGCTTGATACACCCACATGCCTGGATAGAGACAACACATCAGACTGATTACTTTATTATAACCCGTTTACTGGTTTAGTTGCACACAGACATGGAACAAAGAGTGTCTGTGCAAAGCAGACACACACCCCCATGAGTTACGGGATGGGGGCGATATCTCTTGCAGGTCAGGAGGTCACCAGCGGCATCCACCTATAAGACCCGCTTAAATGGTAGGCTGACAGGGACTGTGATAAGCCCGGAAGTCTGTATTAGGTTTGTGGTGTCAGGAATAAATTTTGGGCATATTCTATCTTGGTTTGTGTATTGAGCGCTCCCATCCTCCATTCGACACCCACCAGGAACTCGCCTCGAAGTGCAGGAAGGCTGTGAGTTTCCTTCACAATGCAGGCATCAATTCCGCTTCTTCTCACATGCGAAGCGAGAGCTCTACCATTTGAGGGGGGACCCTGCACCGTGTTTGAGCTGCCATGTACTAATCCTCACAGACCTTCAACACTCATCACACTGACGTGCAATTTCAGCAGTGGCTTTTGTCCGATTTCCTCCCAGATGACACAGCTTCTCATCCTATGTCTAAGAAAAAGTCGAGCCTCACGAAAAAACAAAGTCATTTGTCATGCTCATGACCAGAGGTGAGGGTAAAAATGTTGATCCACTGGTAAATTCAGAGGTCTGCCTTTGGGTTCAGCTCCCACATGACTGTAGGGTTTGTTTTTGTGTGGAATGGAATGTTTTCCGCATGTTGAACAATTTTCCACAGGCAAAACCTCCTGTCCATTTGGTGAACTCATCCTACGGTTACCACTGATTTGTATTTGAACACAAATGTACAATTAAATAAGTACACTGTGTGTCTGACACGGTTGTCTGCAGTACGGGGCCCCATTCCTTTTCGCCCTTCACACAGCAGACTTTTCATACAACACACCCACCTTCCACCTGCCGAATTGCACCACACAGAATATTGCGTGCTTTATACGCCCTATAACGACGAGTGAAACACTTTCTCTCATTTTAGCTCTAACACCATAGCAGGGCATGTCAGCCAGCTGAAACACGTTCACATAGAAGGGGATGCTAAAGCTGCGTCATGTGCACTTGAAATGGACATCCTGGCACCTTCCGCTGACTCACAGTGGCCGTAATGTGCTTTGCTTCACAATGCTTCTCGGAGCACAATGCTTGTGTGTGTGCCACGCAATTAAGCATACCACACGAACGGTGCCCCAAAACGCGCTTGAAACGCCTTCTCAGAGCGAGTGGAGTGCTTTTTGGCACACATGTGCCATATATGGAGAAAATTTTTACCACAAAGCCTATAGCTTGCTTGAAATACATTATCACAGCGAGAGAAACACTTTTTCTCATTTATGCTCTAACTCTACAGCAATGCTTCTCAGCCACCTGAAACTGTTGCAGATAGAAGGGGATGCGAAGCTGCGTCAGGCACACTGAATGAGCCTCCTGGCACCTTCCGCTGGCGCACAATGACCTGCCCTATCATCCTTTGCTCACAATGTGTTTGAGAGCGAATAAAGTGCATTTTCGACAATGGTTGTGTGTGCCAAGCAATAAAGCACATCTCACTAGATGTGTTCCATAGTGCCAAAACACTAACCCTAACCCTAACACACTAATAAATAGCTCCTATAGGAGCTATTTATTAGTGTGTTCCTAGGTTTCTGATATCTGTTGATTTATTTTTTGTTGTTGTTGTTTTGTTTGGATTACTGGATAATATTTTCTTGTTAGTTATTTATTTATTTGTTTATCTATCATATTTTGTTGGGGTTAATTAGTAGTTAATTTCTGGGTTTATTTCATTGGATAACACCCTGGGCACCTGCAATATATTTAGGTAGGCAGTGCTCACAGGACCAGCATGCACCAGGGTGGGCCTATGGTTTTTGTACCAGCGCAAGAAAGGCAACAGGAAAAGGCCCTTGTTCCTTTTTTGTTTGTTTGTTTGCTTGCTTGGTAATAAAAGGAAATAAGAAGAAACGGAACAAGATTGTATTGACAATGACTCTTTTGCCTGCGTAAAACAAAACCCATGGTGCATCAGTGGCCTTTTGATAGTGTAAGTTACGTTTTTTTTTTGAAGGACAAATAGCCACGACAGAAAGGACAAAACCCCGCCCTTGGATAAAGGAAAGAACCCATCAACAATGGACTCGTTGGACTCTTTTGGACCTTGGATGAACGAAGCTCACGGATTGTTTTATTCATCTCCCATGTGAAATCGTGTCAGCTTCAAACTACGCCTGGCCCACACCAGCGACACACTCAGCTTGGCCATCAGAAACTGGTATGTGTTGGAAAACGGTGATAACTCGGAGTAAAGTCGGCTATCAAGCGCTACTTTACGCAGGAGTGCTGGCGTATTCCATTCATAAAATCTACAACTCCAGTGCGCATCTGTGCTTGCAAGAGTGGCTGTGCTGCCGGTGAGGATTATATTTGGCCTTTTACCCCCTCGCCTTTTGAATTAAATGGAATGGTTGACGGACTATATGATTAAAGATGTCGGGTGTTAATACAGGGTCTCAGAACGATGTTGAAATACCAGCAACAAAAAGGAATATTAAATGGACATCAAAAGGATTGAGTTTTTACATAAAAACGTGTCAAGACAAAAGGAGTGTCAAATGTAGACAAGCCAAAGGGTATATGGAAAAAATCCGTGAGTTGATGGAATCAAACGAAAACGTGAAAACAGTTAATTCTGAACTTTGTAAGTTTATTGGTTGTTATCAAGACGCCCATGACGCGCATGAATCGTTCATGGATTTCCCTTTACCAGAAGATGAAGCTGCAAAGCAAACGGGTTATTTTCAAGCAAAAATGACAATGTACTGTGATTTTACCGACAAGGTAAAGGCATGGTTAATTGAAGCCGGAAATCCATATGTGCAGCCGAATAAAGAATGTCCTGATGATCGCGATGTTGCAGATTTGGAGGAAATAAATCCTGAAGACAGTGCTTCTAACATATCACGTGCAAAATCAAAGTCTTCCAAGCATTCACAGGTATCACGCATTTCTTCTACAACATCTGCACGCATAAAAGCTGAAGCGGATAAAGCGGCACTAATGGAGCGTGTTGCCGCGCTGAAAAGGAAACATCTAATTGAAGCTCAGGAGGAACAGTTAAGGAAGCAAAAGGAGCAGCTGGAACTCGAAACGGAATTGGCAGCAACAAGTGCAAAACTTCATGTATTGGAAATCAGCTCATCTCAATGTGGTTCAAATCGATCCGATGGCATGAACTCTTATTTTGAAAGGAACTGTCAAAGCAAACTCAACCCAGATGCCGACGCATTCCTGCCGAATAAAAAGGATGCAAAGGACAACGTTTTGATGCCTTATTCTATATCTCAACCACAGGTTGTTGGTTCCAAACAAAGGTCACATACCCAAATGAATGAAATGTTTGTTAATGCTGAGGTTCCAACTCAAGCTGCACAAAGAAGGAATGCAACTCAAACTCATCCAACTGACATAACCACCATAATGCAAAGACAAAATGACATCACTTCCCTCCTGGTGCAGCAGAATCTATCCTCTGCCCTTCCATCTAGAAATATCCCAGTGGAGGATGGAGACCCCTTCCAATACAGGTCTTTCATTAGAGCCTTTGAAAATGGAGTGGAGGAGAACGATCGTTTGCACTTCCTTGAACAATACACCAGGGGGCAGCCAGGAGACCTAGTGCAAAGTTGTCAGCACTTACCTGCGGAGCAAGGATATTGCAGAGCCAAAAATCTTCTTGCCGAACACTTTGGAAATGAGCATAGAATTGCCACTGCTTACAGTGCATCCGGAAAGTATTCACAGCGCTTCACTTTTTCCACATTTTGTCATGTTACAGCCTCATTCCAAATTGTATTAATTTAATCTCTTACCTCAAAATTCTACACAAAATACTCCATTATGACAATGTGAAAACTTTTTTTTTTACTTTTTTGAATTTATTAAAAATAGAAAACAAAAAAATCCCATTTACATAAGTATTCACAGCCTTTGCCATGAAGCTCAAAATTGAGCTCAGGTGCATCTTTTTTCCACTGATCATCCTTGAGATCTTTCTACAGCTTAATTGGAGTCCACCTGCAGTAAATTCAGTTGATTGGACATGATTTGGAAATATAATAACTGTCTATATAAGGTCCCACAGTTGACTGTGCATGTCAGAGCACAAACACAAACACAAGCATGAAGTCAAAAGAACTGTCTGTAGACCTGCGAGACAGGATTGTCTTGAGGCACAAATCTGGGGAAGGATACAGAAAAATTTCTGCTGCTTTGAAGGTCCCAATGAGCACAGTGGCCTCCATTATTCGACTAGTCAGGATAGAAGGAAAAATGAAAGCAGCAATATTTTCATCCAGGATATCTCTATATATTGCTGCATTAATTTTCCTTCTATCCTGACTAGTCTGCCAGTTCCTGCTGCTGAAAAACATCCCCACAGCATGATGCTGCCACCACCATGCTTCACTGTAGGGATGGTATTGGCCTGGTGATGAGCAGTGCCTGGTTTCCTCCAAACATGGCGCCTGGCATTCACACCAAAGAGTTCAATCTTTGTCTCATCAGACCAGAGAATTTTGTTTCTCATGGTCTGAGAGTCATTCAGGTGCTTTTTGGCAAATTCCAGACGGGCTGCCATGTTCCTTTTACTAAGGAGTGGCTTTCGTCTGGCCACTCTACCATACAGGCCTGATTGGTGGATTGCTGCAGAGATGGTTGTCCTTCTGGAAGGCTCTCCTCTCTCCACAGAGGAACGCTGGAGCTCTGACAGAGTGACCATCGGGGCCTTGGTCACCTCCCTGACTAAGGCCCTTCTTCCCCGATCGCTCAGTTTAGAAGGCCGGCCAGCTCTAGGAAGAGTCCTGGTGGTTCCAAACGTCTTCCATTTACGAATAATGGAGGCCACTGTGCTCATTGGGACCTTCAAAGCAGCAGAAATGTTTCTGTATCCTTCCCCAGATTTTGCCTCAAGACAATCCTGTCTCGCAGGTCTACAGACAGTTCTTTTGACTTCATGCTTGGTGTTTGTGCTCTGACATGCACAGTCAACTGTGGGACCTTATATAGACAGTTATTATATTTCCAAATCATGTCCAATCAACTGAATTTACTGCAGGTGGACTCCAATTAAGCTGTAGAAAGATCTCAAGGATGATCAGTGGAAAAAAGATGCACCTGAGCTCAATTTTGAGCTTCATGGCAAAGGCTGTGAATACTTATGTAAATGCGATTTTTTTTTTGTTTTCTATTTTTAATAAATTCAAAACATGTCCAAAAAAAACCTTTTTTCACATTGTCATAATGGAGTATTTTGTGTAGAATTTTGAGGTAAGAGATTAAATTAATACAATTTGGAATGAGGCTGTAACATGACAAAATGTGGAAAAAGTGAAGCGCTGTGAATACATTCCGGATGCACTGTATTTCAACCAACCATGTTCTTCATGTATGGCACTGGCTGGTTTAAGTGTTGCAGATGAACCAGATTTCTAAAAGCTAAATATTAAAAACTATATCAATGTAACAAAAATAAATAAATGGTTATCTTTATGAATTTATTTAAAAGGTGCTGGCAAGAAAAATTAAATTAGAAATTAAAACTGCAAGCAGTGATGAGCGGGCTCGAGCACCCCGACGCGCTCGGGGGTACGCGCGGCTCGGGGTCGCGCGCGCGACCGGACGGGCGCGCGGACGCGCCGTACGAAAAACCGCGGCGAGCGGATAAGCGGTAAGGGAGTCACGGCACTTGCAATTTTCCGCCAGGAGGGGGCGACAGCGGCGGGGAGGCGGGTGCGCGGTCACGTCCCGTCCGACACCGCGAACCGCCATAAAAAAATTCACGACGATCGGACCACGCGGTAGGTCCTTGCGGTGGATATACGTTTCCGCCTGTGGGTGGCGCTATAGAGTGGTTGGCCCACACGGTAACGGACCGGAGGGTACCCCGAACCAACAGAAAAAATTAGGGGCCGATCCGACCGTGCGTAAGGAAGTTACGGCAGATATACATTTCCACCAGTTGGTGGCGCTATAGCGTATGTACACACACAGTCATAGACCAGAGGGTACCCCAGACCACCAGAAAAAATTTGGGCCTGATCCGACCATGTGGAAGGAAGTTACAGCTATATACATTTCCACCAGTTGGTGGCGCTATACAGTCGATGTACACACACAGTCATAGACCAGAGGGTACCCCAGACCACCAGAAAAAATTTGGGCCTGATCCGACCATGTGGAAGGAAGTTACGGCTATATACATTTCCACCAGTTGGTGGCGCTATACAGTCTATGTACACACACAGTCATAGACCAGAGGGTACCCCAAACCACCAGAAAAAATTTGGGCTTGATCCGACCATGTAGATGGAAGTTACGGCTATATACATTTCCACCAGTTGGTGGCGCTATAGAGTCTATGTACATACAGTATAACAGACCAGAGATTGACCCAACACACCAAAAAAAATTTCAAGACAATCTGACCATGAATCAGGAAGTTACGGCAGATATACATGTCCACCAGTTGGTGGCGCTGTGTTTAGAACATGGCTTCTGGAGCATTAGGTGCGTCCTGTCATGATAGACGTCTCCACCGAAAATCATAGTGATACGTGTAACGGGTGGCGAGGGATAATGAATTGAAACTTCTAGGTGGCGCTAGTGTGTCAATTTAGATTGGTGTCACATGGGAGCACCACCAGGGCGCTCAGGCCTGGATTAAGGCCTCACGTTTAAGATTTCAGCAGCCTGTGACCTTCTGCAGGCAAATGATGACCTTTTGATGGTCAATGGCGAAGGCTGACCATTCGCCGTGGCCACGCCCCCCACATGTGCTTTACACACATCATAGTCCATCAACTGACATCATCAGTCTGTCAGTCAAACTGTGTATTGACTTTGATGTACATTGCTTCAAGGCAAGGCCAGACACCAGGCAGGGCCAGATATGAAATGGTCAAAGTTTGGTGGCGTGCCACGCCCACATCCTAAGGAGCAGCCCAAAATCCTTCGCAATTTAACGTGGGCCATCCGTCTAGTGTCCGTTGATGCAACAACGGACTCATTCGGTCAAACCCCCTAGGAGGAGTTCGTCAAGATACGACCCATACATCCGCCCCCAAATGGCCGCCGCCACCTAAAATGGCCGACTTCCTGTTGGTTTTAGAACATGGGTTATTGAGACTTTTTTGTGCGTCCTGTCACGAGTGATGTCTCCTCCGAAAATCATGCCGATACGTGCAACGGGAGGCGAGGGATAATTATTTTAAAACTTCTAGGTGGCGCTAGTGAGTCAATTTGGCTTGGTTTCATATGGGGGCCACACCAGGCCGCTCAGGCCTGGATTCTGACCCCCCCTATGAGTTTTCAAGCCCATGCGACCTTTTGCGGGCGAATGATGACCTTTTCTATGTAAATGGCGAGGTCTGAGCATTCGCCGCCAGGCCACGCCCACCACGTGCGCTTTTCCTGCATCATGGTCCATCAACAGGCTTCACCAGGCTGTCAGGCAGTGACCTTGTGACCCCGATGTTCATCTGATGAATCTCCTGGCAGAAAAGGCCTCATGTAGATGACACGCCTTTAGCCTGTCGCCAATAGGTGGCGCTGCGACAAAATCAGGAAGTGACCTACGGGGACCTTCGGGGCGGGGCCATGATCACATGTACCAAGTATGATGAAGATCTGACCACGTGGAGCCAAGTTATTCACGTCTACAGTTACGCTCAGCGTGCAAGGCCCGGACATATGAAAATGGGCAAAATTTGGGGGCGTGCCACGCCCACATCGTATGGAATATCCCAAAATCCTTCGCAATTTAACGTCGGCCATCCGTCTAGTGTCCGTTGATGCAACAACGGACTCATTTGGTCAAACCCCCTAGGAGGAGTTCGTCGAGATACGACCCCAACTTCTGGCACGAAAAAGGCCGCCGCCATCCAAAATGGCCGACTTCCTGTTCGTTTTCCAATATGGGTTCTTGAGACTTTTTGGTCCGTCCTGTCACGATAGACGTCTCCACCAAGTTTCGTGACGATAGGTGAAACTGGTGGCGGGGGCCAATTTTTTCAAAAATTAAAGGTGGCGCTAGAGAGTCAATTTTGGAACATTGTTTTCGGGACCCCCACCAGATCGAAATTTTCGCCAGACCTGACGCGCTTGCAAAATTTGGTGAGTTTTCGGGCATGTTAAGGCCCTCAAAATGGCCGTCCTTTCGTCAGAATAAAAAACGGAACGATTACAATAGGGCTTTCGCACTGGTCAGTGCTCGAGCCCTAATGAATTGGAGCCCTCAAAAGTCCGGTTAAACAGCAGCAATGAAATAAATCCCCAAATAATGATGACATAGGATATCAATGTTTAAAAAAAGTGCATCTTTTAATGTCGCTCTCAAGGGTAGAGGATGTGATTTTGATTACCTTAAGAAGTCTATTATTTGAATAAAACTTTGCTTCCGATGTCGTGTAGAGCCACCCAAGGTGCTTGGCACGGCGTTTAGATCTGGAACGAGCCGTACGAGTCCACCCTGCTCCTGATCCACTCCGCCAGCCTCTGGCCCGAGCCTTTCTCTCTGGTGAGGATGCCGGCCGCCTTCCTCAGTTTGTCCTCGTTCCTCTCCAGGTAGCGGATGCCGTGGGCCTGCAGAAGGCTCAGCTTCTCCTGCCGGTTGTCGTCGATGGAGATGTCTTCGCTCACATAGGGGTTGAAGCGGAAGTATGTGTCGGCGGGCAGGAAGCCGTCCAGCATGGCGTGGACTTCTGCAGCAGGAGGGGGGGGGGTATATTGCGTTCATTTGTTGAAATAGAGGGCTAGAGGGCGCTTATATTGTTAAAATGTCCATTTAGAAGTTGGTAAACAGGTTTTTTGTGTCTTATTCCTTCTTATTATGTCTACTACTATATAGAGTAATAGGAATGTAAAGGTGACTATAGGGGTGTTATGTCATGTCTAGAGGGCTCTAATCATGTTAAAAAGTCTATTTGGAAGGTGGTAAACAGGTTTTCTGTGTGTTGTTTTCTCTTATTATGTCTACTATATTGTGTAATAGGTGACTATAGGGGTGTTATGTCATTTCTTTGGGGCTTCATTCATTTTCTACCGCTTCCAATTATGTCTACTATATTGAGTAACAGGAGTGTAAATGTGACTATAGGGGTGTTATTTCATGTCTAGAGGGCTCTAATAATGTTTAAAGTCTATAAAGTGGTAAACCATTTTCTTTGTGTTTTATTTTCTCTTATGTCTATTATATTGTGTAATAGGTGTGTAAAGGTGACTATAGGGGTGTTATGTCATGTCTAGAGGGCTCTAATAATGCTTAAAAGTCTATTTAGAAGGTGGTAAACAGGTTTTGTATGTCTTAATTTCTCATTATGTTTACCATATTGAGGAATGTGAGTGTAAAGGTGACTATAGGGGTAAAATAATGTTAAGTCTATTTAGGAGGTGGTAAACATGTTCTTTGTGTCTTACTATGTCTACTACAGGGGTCGGGAACCAATGGCTAGCGAGCCAGCTGTGGCTCTTTTGATGATTGCATCTGGCTCGCAGATAAAACAAGATATTCTCACTTGTTTTAATCCATCCATCGATTTTTCACTGCTCATGTCTGTAAACAGGTAAACGCCCCCTTTTGAATCAGTCTGCTCGGTCATTAGCTCAAAGTTAACCCTTCGACAAAGAAGATGGCGAAAAGAAAAAAAGATGACGAGTATCGTACATTTCGGGACGAATGGACCGAAGAATTCGCCTTTGTGGAGAGAGCAGGTTTTGCTGTGTGTCTAATTTGCAATGACAAAATCGCATCGATGAACGGTCGAATGTAAAGCGGCACTTGGACACGCGCCATGCTACCTTTGCATCAAAATACCCTGCGGGAGACAGCAGAAAGAAAGCGTGCCAAGAGCTACTGAGCAGGGTGCAAGCTAGCCAGCAGCAACTCCGCGTATGGACCCGGCAAGGTGACTATAATTCCGCTAGCTTTGCTGGATCTTTAGCAATAGTGAGGAACGGAAAACCATTCACAGATGACGAGTATGCTAAAACGTTCATGCTGGATGTAGCCAATGAACTCTTTGATGATCTTCCGATTAAAGACAAGATAATCAAACGGATACAAGACATGCCTCTGTCGGCAAGAACTGTTCATGAGCGTACCATCATGATGGCAAACAAAGTGGAGGAAACGCAAGTGAAGGACATAAATGCAGCGCCGTTCTTTTCCCTGGCTTTGGATGAGTCAACAGACGTGAGCCATTTGTCGCAGTTCCGCGTGATTGCAAGATATGCTGTTGATGACACACTGCGCGAAGAAAGTCTTGCTGTTCTGCCAATAAAAGGGTCCACAAGAGGTGAGGATTTATTCAAGTCTTTCATGGAGTTTGCTCAAGAAAAAAATCTACCTATGGATAAACTTTTCTCAGTGTGTACTGATGGCGCTCCGTGTATGGTGGGGAAAAACAAAGGATTTGTGGCGCTTCTTCGTGAACATGAAAATAGACCCATCCTAAGTTTCCATTGCATTCTACACCAGGAGGCACTTTGTGCTCAGATGTGTGACGGGCAGTTTGGCGAAGTGATGTCGCTGGTCATTCGTGTGATCAACTTTATTGCTGCCCGAGCCTTAAATGATCGCCAGTTTAAAACACTGCTGGATGAAGTTGGAAATAACTATCCTGGTCTGCTTTTGCACAGCAATGTGCGTTGGTTGTCAAGAGGGAAGGTGCTTAGCCATTTTGCGGCTTGCCTGAACGAAATCCAGACTTTCCCTGAAATGAAAGGCATCGAGCATCCCGAGCTAGCCGAAACTGAGTGGCTCCTCAAGTTTTACTATCTCGTAGATATGACTGAACATCTGAACCAGCTCAACGTGAAAATGCAAGGCATTGGAAATACAGTGTTATCCCTTCAACGAGCTGTGTTTGCTTTTGAAAACAAGCTAGAGCTCTTCATTATGGATCTTGAAACAGGTCGTTTACTACATTTTGAAAAACTGAGCCACTTTAAAGATGCATGCACAGCAAGTGAGCCCATTCAAAACTTTGATCTCCACCAGCTAGCTGGCTTCACATCCAGTCTCCTACAGTCCTTCAAAGCACGCTTTGGAGAATTTCGTGAGCACGCTCCTCTTTTTAAGTTCATCACCCATCCAACCGAGTGTTCACTGAACACAGCCGACCTGAGTTACATTGCTGGTGTCTCCGTCAGAGATTTTGAAGCAGAAGTGGCTGACCTCAAGGCCTCAGACATGTGGGTGAACAAGTTCAAGTCACTGAATGAAGATTTGGAAAGAATCACACGACAGAAAGCGGAGTTGGCGAGCAAGCACATGTGGACAGAAATGAAAAAACTTCAACCCGAAGACCAGCTGATTCTCAAAACTTGGAACGCGCTTCCTGTCACATACCACACACTGCAGCGTGTGAGTATTGCTGTGTTGTCAAGTCCACATCAAGTCCAATCTACGATCACGTTTAACGGATGAAAGTCTCAACGCTTGCATGAAGCTTAACCTCACCAAGTACCAACCAGACTACAAAGACATCAGCAAATCCATGCAGCACCAGAAGTCGCATTAATGGTGAGTATTATAACAACATTATTTAAAAGAATAAATTCAGAGGCTTATTATACTGACATTTAGTTTTCATTTCACTTTTAAAATATTATATATATATATATATATATTATATGGCTCTCACTGAAATAAATTTCCAAATATTTTGCTTTCATGGCTCTCTTAGTCAAAACCCCTGGTCTACTATATCGGGTAATGGGAGTGTAAAGGTGACTATAGGGGTGCTATGTCATGTCTAGAGTGCTCTAATGTTAAAGGTGCATTTAGAGTGGTAAATAGTTTTTTATGCTTTAGCCACCACAATATTCAATGTCTCAATGATGATTCCTAAGGAGGGACACAGGTTGTGAATGAGAAGCCCCCCCCCCCGTGGTAGCAGTACCTTCCGTGTCAGTGGCGCTGCTGATGACGTTGTTGATTTTCGTCTTGAGGCTGGTGTAGGTGGAGCTGTTCTTACCCGCAGCTTCCAAGCGCCCCGTACCCAGTGAGACCACACACTCCAGGGGGGTGTTTGGCCACACACACTTGCACTCGTGGATGGCCAGCGCTGTGGGGTTGTTAATGAGCAGCCCCCCGTCCTGCACACAAGATGGTTTCATGGGCATGTGAAGGTTTTCAGAGTGGATAGGAGACATTTTAATGAGATCAATGTGGCGGCAGACTCGGTGAAATTGTTTTCTTCTGCTTCTTTCTGTCAGCGCCACTTTGATATCGAACAAGCGCCCAGGCGATGTGGGGGGGGGGGTTAATGAATAGGCATGAGCCTTGCGGGGCTGCAGAGATGGCAGCAGGATCAAACACACAGCCAGCATTTGCCGCACACAATTCCAGAGCGGCAGAAGACATGCTTGCATATTAATACCAACACTAATTGGGAATGTCTCATTTATTATCACTGTTATTATTATTATTAGGGGTACATGACCATTATTTGGGGCTGCGCGGCTGTTGAGTGGTTAGTGTGCAGACCTCACAGCTAGGAGACCCGAGTTCAATCCCACCTTCGGCCGTCTCTGTGTGGAGTTTGCATGTTCTCCTCGTGCATGCGTGGCTTTTCTCTAGCACTGACAAATTCTCACTAAGTGACTAAAAGGGTGGCGGCTACAGGACCATGCCCCCATTCCACTCCCATGGACCCCGGCACACCATATCAACAAGGCCCCTCCTCGTCGTTCCACGCATTGTCAAACGCCTGAAGTCAACCACGCCTTCGTCGTTCAGCAAAGGGATGATTGAGAGTGCTTTCATGTGGAACATGCGTACCCTTCCTCCCTCCATGCCCTTGTTCTACCTTAGTAGGACATAGTTAAAAAAACAAAGCTGTTGTGCTCTACTCTGGGTTCCATTTTCCGCTAGGGCATCTCTTTGTGGAGTTTGCATGTTCTCCTCATGCGTATGTGAGTGGGTTGACTCTGCAGTCTGCCAGAGACCTCCATGGCGACAAGGCATGGAGCGTGTGCCCAATACGGTGCACCTTGCTGGGCCACAGCAGCTGGCTCCCTCTGCTCTATACTTCTTACTTCCATATGTCCTCCTCATAGTAGTGATGTGCTAGTAGCAATGTCCTACTTCACGAGGACTCATCAATGCGTATACTTGGTCAAATCCATATTTCTTACAGTCATTCTTACCTCCAGGTGTAGGTCCTCAAAAACAGCACTTTCCTGTCATAGAGAAGATGTTTGACTTGTGTTTTTGGAGTAGGTCCTCAAAAACAGCACACCTTCCTGTCATATAGATAATCTTTGATTCGTGTTTTTGGAGTGGGTCGTCAAAAACAGCACACCTTCCTGTCATACAGAGGATCTTTGATTCGTGTTTTTGGAGTAGGTCCTCAAAAAACAGCACACAAATATTAATTTCTTGAAACATCCAGCCATTTTCCTCTGCTTATTCAGGTCCAGATTGCGGGGCAGCAGTCTCAGTAGCAAAGCCCAGACTTCCCGGTCCCCGGCCACCTCCTCCAGCTCCTCCAGGACGACACCAAGGCGTTCCCAGGCCAGCTGTGAGACGTAATTCCTCCAGCGTGTCCTAGGTCTGCCCCAGGGAGCGTCCGGGAGGCATCCGGACTAGATACCTGAGCCACCTCAACTGACTCCTCTCCAGGTGAAGAAGAAGCGGCTCTACTCTGAGCCCCTTCCGGATCCTGGAAGCTCTCTTTTCAACACGACGGTCCGGCACAGAGACCAAATTACTGCCGAGGCTGTGCCGATCCGTCTGTCGACCACACGCTCACACCTTCCCTCACTTGTGAACAAGACCCCGAGATACTAAAACTCCTCCACCTGGGGAAGGACCTCATTCCCAACCCGGAGGGAGCACTCCACCCTTTTCCGACTGAGAACCATGGCCTCTGATTTGGAGGTACTGAGTCTCATCCCAGACGCTTCACACTAAGATGCAAACCGTCCCAGTAAACACTGATGGTCGCAGCCCGAAGAATCCACCGAACCGGACTCCCTCAACACCTTGGCTGCACCTAGAAATTCTGTCCATGAAAATTGTGAACAGAATGGGTGACAAAGGGCAGCCTTGGCGGAGGCCAACGTTTACCAGAAACAGGCTGGACTTACTACCAGTAATGCGAACCAGACTCCTGCCCCGTTTGTACAATGACCGGATAGCACGTAGTAGCGGGCCACCAATCCCGTACTCCCAGAGCACGCCCCAAAGGATGCTTTTCCAGGTCCACAAAGCACATGGGGACCAGTTGGGCAAACTCCCATGCACGCTCAAGCACCCTCGTGAGGGTGTAGAGCTGGTCCAGTGTTCCACTACCAGGACGAAAACCGCATTGGACCTCTTGTAGTAAAGGTTCGACCAATGGTCGTACGGAATAAACTTTCCCAGGGAGGCTGAGGAGTGTGATCCCCCTATAGTTGGAACACACCCTCCGGTCACCCTTCTTAAAAAGGGGGACCACTACCCCGGTCTGCCAATCCAAAGATACTGTTCCCGACTTCCATGCAATGTTGAAGAGACATGCCAGCCAAGACAGTCCCTCAACATCCAGAACATTTGATAAATGACTTCATTGAAAGTCAAACCCAACACTGGCTCAAGAAACGGGCCAAAGCAATCCGAAGGATTATTATAATTTGATGGGGCTGAAAATAGCGCTTTAGACCGCTTCAGCACGATTGGTCTCTTCTCACCTACCTGATGGAGGTCACTCCCCAAGGGGAATTCCTGGAAATACCCTGGAGCCGCAGATGTGGCACGGATAGCCTGCCAGAGCCGGTGTTGGCAGCCCCCCAGGTAGTGGGAGCGTACCCCTGGCAGCAGGTTGTAGTTTCTGAACACGTAGGCCTTCAGTGGCGTGCCCCTGTTCACGACGGTGCTCACTGCTGCCACCTAGGGGCCAAAAAGATGATATCCTAGTGAGCATGCAAGGCCAATATGTAGAGCTTTATTATTGTGTACTCTGGATTCACTCACTTTGGGACATTCCGGGTTTCTAGAAGTCTCCACAAGGAGGTGTGAGCCCATTTTTTCTCTGTAACAGAAGAAAGACGTCACATTTGATACCGTTCTATGAGGACTAGGGCTGGGATGACGTGTTGACGCAATCGATGACATCGACACAAAAAATACGTCGACACAAGAACTGCATGTCGATGTGCCTTCACTCAGAATTAGCGGGGGGCAAAACCGTTCATGTCAGTGAACAGGATCATTCCGCCTCATTCAGTAAAAAGAGCTGTTCATTTTGATCAATTGGTCGTTAGCCTGTGATTCCCCCACCCCCGTGCATAGACCCAGACAGTCGTGTCGAGTCAGTCCGTTCACTCATGTTCACGTTGGTTCCGACTCAACAGATCACCAACTAGTGCTGTGTCGGTCATGAACAAAACGGCTGGCGGACTGAACGGGTATTTTATGGGTGGTTCATTTAAAAGAAGTAGTTCTTTTGACCCATTCATTCACGAACGCCACACCACTACTCAGAATCAAAACATGGCAGCGGCCACGGCAAAACTTGTTTACCACCTTCTAAATACACTTTGGAACATGAATAGAGCCCTCTAGACATGAAATAACACCCCTATAGTCACCTTCATACTCCTATTACCCAATATAGTAGATATAGTAAGGGAAAATGAGACATGCATTACCTGTTTACCACCTTTTAGAGCCCTCTAGACATAAAATAACACCCCTATAGTCACATTTACATTCGTATTACCCAATATAGTAGACATAATAAGAGAAAATAACACATAGAAACCACGTATACCACCTTCTAAATATGTTTTACCATTAAAGCCCTCTAGATATGAAATAACACCCCTATAGTCACCTTTACACCCCTATGAGTCAATGTAGCAGACATAAGGGAAAATGTTATTTATGTTTAGAGCAGGGGTGGGCAAACTACGGCCCGGGGGCCACATCCGGCCCGCCAAGTGTTTGAATACGGCCTGCCCAATCTTTCCAAAGTATTTCATTTAAACTCAACCTACAACCTGGCATCATGGCCTGAGCCAACCTTTTGATGGTTTTATCAATTTTGTTTTTTGACATGGTCTGTTGTTTACAAAGTGCTCCTGAAAAAAGGGACACAAGCACATAATAATAATAATAATAATAATAATTATTATTATTATTATTATTATTATTTGATTATTAGATTATTATAATTATTATTAGAACTATGATTATTATAATTATTATATTAATGCTAATTATTATATTAATTATATATAATATTGTTATATTTGCATATTTTACATAATAATAATAATAATAATAATATAATAATTATTTTAATTTTATTGTAATTATTATAATATTTTATTTTAAAATATTTAAATATAAATATAAAATAATAAATAATAATAGCAGATTGCATGACACTTTTACAGATACAATAATACCAGGTGGACTGTTACGTGTAAAATATATAGCCCCCCCGTAAATGTTGTCATATCAATGCGGCCCGCGAGTCAAAAAGTTTGCCCACCCCTGGTCTAGAGGGCTCTAATAATGTTGAAAACTGTATTCAAAAGGATGTCAACAAGTCTTCCATGTCTTATACGTATTTCCTTATCATGTCTACTATTATTGTGTTTATGGTTTATGTTTTCAGGGACTTATCAGGGACTTTCAGGGATTAATCAATGCATCGAAAAACTATTTTCTAGATCAGGGGTCAGCAACCTGCGGCTCCAGAGCCGCATGTGGCTCTTCAGCCTCTTTGTTGTGGCTCCCTTTGCAATGTTTGAATATTTTTTAACACCCGAGTGGGGAAAATGCATGTGTTTGTAATGAGTTTAAAAAAATCCAACTTTGTGTGAGACCATGAATGCATCCTGACTGAGTTCTGACAGCAGACAGGATGCTATTCAGTTCTCTCTCACACAAGTAAACATGAAGGAAAATAAGTAATACTTTACTATGGGCTGCACGGCGTTCGAGTGGTTAGCGCGCAGGCCTCACAACTAGAAGACCCGAGTTCAATTCCACCCTGTGTTTGCATGTTCTCCCCGTGCATGTGTGGGTTTTCTCCGGGTACTCCGGTTTCCTCCCACATTCCAAAAACATGCTAGGTTAATTAGCGACTCCAAATTGTCCATAGGTATGAATGTGAGTGTGAATGGTTGTTTGTCTATATGTGCCCTGTGATTGGCTGGGCACCACTGAATGGTGAAGTAATACTTTCCCAGAACTACTTGATAATTCCAAAAAATATATTAGAGCTCATTTTTAAAAAAAACTGGTGCATGGGAACTTGTTTGCCAGAGTAAACAAATCAGGTAAGTTTACTGTACTTTACACATATATTTAAGTAAGTTTATCTCCAATACTAGCAAGAGTACTCCAACTCGTCTTTTGTTATCTGAACTACTTTGATACCCCCTAATTGTTTTAAACATATGTTTTGTGGCTCCAGGTTATTTTTCTTTAGTGTGCAAGGGGGTAAAATGGCTCTTTTCATAGTAAAGGTTGCCGACCCCTGTTCTAGATTAATCGATTCAGGGCTCTACATTAAAAACCAAAATGACTTGCCCATAGGGAATCCTTAAGGTGAGAACTACTTGCCCGAACTTGCCCCATGTAAAATGAAAAGACTGCCATAATGATATCATGTAATTTTTTGTGGCATCACATGAGAATCTCAAATAAATAAAATAATAAAATAAATAATACAGTAGCGTTGCGTGTGTGTTGTATTCCGGGCTGTAGTTTCATGCATGGACGCTGGGGGGCAGTCATGTTCAGCTCGCGGTCTTGGAGCGGGCGTTTTGGGACCAAAGAAGAGGAACGAGAGGGGAAAAAGGAGAAGTTCGGTTGCCGTGCGCCCAGCTAGTTAGTCTGCAACAGGCCAGTAAGTTGTTTTTCATGCTGCCTTGGAAATAAAAACCATGCAACGATAGAGGTTCATCACTTTTTGCTGTTTCCTTCAGAATTAGACGATGTTGGCAGCGACGCCATGATGGATGTTTTCGTAGTCAAACGATCGCTGATTGGTTGATCGCGAACAACGGGTGTGGGTAAAACGCGGACTGTGGATTACGGACCGCGGTCTAAATAAACGATTCTGATTGGTCCATTGCAAGGATTGCTTTGCAAATTACCACCGGTATTACGCAGTCCGTGTTTTACCAACACCCAACAAGAACCGCTTTAAAAAAAACTCTTGGCAGTATGGCATGCCAAAGTGCACTTGCCCGACGGGAATATCACTGATTAGATTTACTTGCCCGAATTTTGTTTTAACTTGCCCCGGGCCATCAGTACATCGTTATTGTCAAGCCCTGCGATTACAGAAATAATCGTTTAACCCAGCCCTAATGAGGACATCACGACTAATGCAAACAGGCTCAGTGGATGGCTTCAAGTTCAAATTTGATATCACCCTGCAACAAGGCTATATTCGACTAAGTTGTTAGGGGGGGCCCAAGGACCGGGGGCTGCAACCGTCACTATTATTAGATAATAGAATAAGCCTCAGGTAGACTTAACCCAGGACTAGGCTGGTAAAAACACCACCCGAACATCCTTTATACGCCAAGTACATTCACAGGCTGTACTTGGCGTGTGGGCCACCAATTGACTAACCCCACTGTCCACCCTCAATATTAGGAGCAGCACTGACTTGAGGATGCTCTCCCAGGCTTCGCTGTCGTAGAACGCGTGGCTCCATCCCATCTTCACCGTGCCAACAATGACATTCTGCTTGAAAACATCCGAGCCCAGCTTGCGGTAAAGGTCGTCGCACTCGCTGGTCGGCATCTGGAACACGCCCAGCATGAACCCCAGGATAGCGCCTGCAATGTGGACGTGAAAAGAGAAATCTATCAGTCGCTGGTGTGCATCCCCACTGGGAGAACTGAACAAGCCTCCATAAATGGGCACATTGAGATCTGAGGGACCTGTGAAGAAAAAACAACAATATTGTGTTGGTGATGAAAGACCAATCTGGTGGATAGTCATTTGATAAGGTGGCGTCATGGCAACACAAAGCTGAACATGGACCACTCTGGTGGTCATTTTTATAGTGTCAAAACCTGCTCCTGAGGCCCTGTCCATACACGTAGGCAGGTATCTCATCAAACTAAGTTCTTTTTCCACGATTACACCACCCTTAAAATGAAAGTTTTCAAAACCTCCGTCCAAAAAGTGTGGATTTTAAGAAAAATACGATTCTGTGTTTGGGTACGGAGGCCCAAACCGGAGTTTTACGTTTCCCAGCGTCACTCCATGCGTCAACGTATGCTGTGATGTCACACACGCGACCTGTGTTTACATCAGAAACCACAGAATCGACATTTTCTTGCGTCTTGTTGACTTTGTACTCTAAAACAAAGTTTAGAAGTACAGGTTTGGAATGCTTACGACGTCACTACAGGCGACAACGTATGCTGTGGCGTCACACACGCGATTACATCTGAATCCACAGAACTATATTACATAGAAAACTCACGAGCCGAACGTTTTTGTCGCCGCGAGTCCGCCATCTTGTTAGTTTGCGACGCTTTCGACAACGTTTTTACTGATGGTTTCTGACATTCTGGACGCGATAAGGCATCAAAATGCCCTAATGTGCGGCTGTAAACTACCTATATATGCCTATACACTGCGCACGTTGAGCTGCCAAGTTGTGCTTACACGAGATAGCGGCGTGTGAGCTTTCTACATCTATTTCTATTATATTTAACAATATGGATGACCACAGACTGTGATGGTTGTACCTATTTTTCCTGCGCTTTTTGCTTGCTTGTATTTGAAAGCTCACTTATTGCTTCACTTTAAATAGTAGAAAAACACTTTGAAGTTGGTAGTCTTCGCTTAAATAACAATTTCACGTCCGGGGCTTCCTCCTTGTAGCAGGCTCGCTTTGGCAAGATTTACAATCGACATTTTCTTGTGTATTGTTGACTTTGTACTCTTAAAACAAAGTTTAGAAGTAATTCTGCCTCCTTGTCAGTCCACACGAACAAATCTGGCGCCGTGTTTTATGTTTGCGGAAGTGACGAGTCACCAGATGATAGAGGATAATTCTGATTGGATAGAATTTTAAGACCTACTGCCGCCTACAGGTTTGGAATGCTTACGACTGTGGTTCCCAATGCAGTTATAGCTTTACGTGTGGAGGTTGTGTGGACATCATTTTTTTTCCTGAACGGAGAGGGAAAATATGCGTTTCATGAGCAGTCCAAACATGGGGAAGATGTAAAAAGTAGCCGTGCCAGAACACACATGTATACACAACACCGTGGGACAGGACCACAGCTCACCTGTGCTGACACCACAAATATAATCAAAGAGTTTGTAAATGGGCTTGCCGCTCAGGGTTTCCAATTTGTGCAACGTCTGAAGGGCAAGAAGTCCCCTGAAAATACAAGAAAAGTCACAAGTTATACACATGTATTAATATAGATATGATGTGTTATACATATCACTATATTGACAGTTACTATGGTACCCATTATGTCACTGTATGGTCATATCACCTCGTACCGAACAAAAATAGAATAAAATTTAAAAAATTAAAAACAAAAAAAAAAAATAATCTACCCATTTAAATTGGCAATTCATTTCTAATGGGAACCTTTTCACAGAAAATATAACATTACACTAAATGTGGGAATATTTTGAAAAACCTGAATAGGTAGCACACCCGTCCTAAGTGAGCTGAACATTTTGATGTTGGTTTTGTTTGAATTGGTGAAGAAATGGAGGAGCAGTTAGCGACCAAAAAAATAGATTAAACTGGCCGACTACCATAACAGCAATTCAGCATTCACACAATAATAGTTATTGACACATAATAGTCATTGTCAGACTATAAGGCTGTTATTTCATATGTGGAGGGCTCTAATGTGTCAAAAATCCCATTTAAAAGGCCAGAAAGAGGGCCACACTTTGGACACCCCTGAGATTAATAACGTCTTAGAGAATTTGGGTTAAATATCCTGGTGTCCCATCTCCTGAAAGGAGGTGTTAGGATGCTGAATATTTACCGTAAACCTCCTCCATCTATGGACAGGATGCGTATGCCTCGGCCTTTAACTGGCTTATGGTAGCCCACCAGAGCAAGCGCTTCTCTCACTGCTTCCCTCAGCCCGGGGTCACTTGCTTGTTGGAGACGCAACAGGCAGGGGATTACTTTCTCCTGAGGAACACAGGAACACGTTCAGTTTGCTGTTTCCTTGTCAAACTGGAAAAACACACGGATTGAGTAAGACCCTCAAACGATGCACAACGATGAGCCAATTCAAGAAACAATACAAGCAGTTGATGTTTGCTAAATACAAGGATGAAGAGTCTTGAACCAGTCATGATGTGCTATATATATCACTATATTGACACTTACTATGGTACCCATTATGGCATTGGATGCTCATATCACCTACTTCCGTTATATTTCGGTGATATTGTGTGTAGCGTAACTATTGGTCATTTTTGGGGCTATTTATAAACACATTCTCTTTATGTTTATGTTTCAATGAAATGGTATATTATAAATGTAAATATAACAATATAACAATTAGGTTATGTCATTATATGGTCATATCACCTCGTACTTTGGTATGTGACAAAAAAATAAAATAAAATAACCGAAATTAAACTTAACTTAACTAAACTAAAACAAACTAAACTAAAACAAAACAACAAAACTTAAACTATATTAGGAAAACAGGAAGTGAACAAATGTAACAGTTAGGGATTGTAAAAGTACCAGATGGAGGGGTAGGATTTAATAAGCTTGTGTGGAACTGGGAACTGATTATGGGATGCACTCAATTGGAATCTGATGCATGTTCAAATTAAATTAAACCATTACCATTACATGCAAGTAGAAAAAAGTAGGGTTGCGAGTAGATCACTCACCTTGACAGCAACACCACAAGTCTCAGGAAACTCCAGGAGATGGTAGCTGAGGTCCTCCACTCTGCTGACGTAGACCCTCACGTCCGTGGCCCTGTGAAGCGCTTGCACCAGAGCCCGGGTTCGATTGTCCACGCTCACCCTGGCAATGATCTGGACAGTGGGAAATCATCAATAAGACAAATACAAAAGTAATACGTGAATAGCAGCCGGGTGATAAGGACATCCTGATAGGAACTGATATGAACTTGACTGGCCTGACCAGATAGAACACCTTTGGGATGAATTGGAGTGTAGACAAAGTGGTCAAAAATTCCTATAAACACTCGTCAACCTTGTG
Organism: Doryrhamphus excisus; assembly: GCF_037039965.1. Classification (NCBI taxonomy): domain Eukaryota; kingdom Metazoa; phylum Chordata; class Actinopteri; order Syngnathiformes; family Syngnathidae; genus Doryrhamphus; species Doryrhamphus excisus. The sequence goes on from NC_136362.1 coordinate 21,983,809, forward strand.
GACAGCCTTCCATGAAGAGTTGAAGCCATAATAGCTGCAAATGGTGGACCGACATCATATTGAACCCTATGGGTTAGGAATGGGATGCCACTAATGGTAATGTAATGGTAATGGTAATGTAATGGTAATGGTTTTATTTCATTTGAACATGCATCCCATAATCAGTTCCCAGTTCCACATGTCCAAAAGGAGTAGGAAGAAGCAAAGCTTATTAAATCCTACCCCTCTATCTGGTACTTTTACAATCACTAACTGTTACATTTGTTCACTTCCTGCTTTCCTAATATAGTTTAAGTTTATTTCAATTTTTGATTGTAATTGTAATTTTTTTTTGTTGTCCCGTACGGAAGTAGGAGGTGATATGAGCATCCAATGCCATAATGGGTACCATAGTAAGTGTCAATATAGTGATATATATAGCACATCATGACTGGTTCAAGACTCTTCATCCTTGTATTTAGCAAACATCAACTGCTTGTATTGTTTCTTGAATTGGCTCATCGTTGTGCATTGTTTGATTTCCTTACTCAATCCATTCCATAGTTTGATTCCACATACTGAAATGCTATGGCTAGCATAACGTAGTCCTAGCATAGAAGTGTTTCAAATGTACTTCTTCCCTGAGATCATATTTCTCCTCTCTTGTAGAGACCTATTGGATGACATTTTTAGCTAATTGCTTATTTTTAGCCTTATGCATTATTTTAGCTGTTTGAAGATGAACTATATCAGCAAGTTGAAGTATTTGTGATATTAGAAATAATTTTTCATCATTTTTTATATTTGCCCTAATAATTATTGCGCACCTCTAAATAAAGCAGTATTTCTATACAGCACATGTTCTGTTTTATTCCCACATTTTTGCTGACCTACCTTTTCCCGTTGGAGCAGAAGTTTCTTGGCCTTCTCCTCTGCCGCCTTGAGCTCTTTACTGACGCCGACCTCCACCTGCTTCACTGCCGCTTCATCCTCAAGCTTGTTGGCTTCATCTGTAGCACTTTTGGACTCCCCTGTCCTGAACTTTGGCACCAAGGGGGCAATGTAGCTGCCCACAAAAGCTTGCACGGTGGGAGAGGAGTATGACAGGTAGTGGCCCAAGCCTTTCTTGGGGGATGGGGGAGCAGCAGGAGGATGAGGAGGTGATTTATTACGTAAGAGGTCATTTGATTCTTGATGCGGGGATGCAGCGGATTCATCAACATGGTCCTGAGTTTTTGTACTGAAGTAGGAATTAATATGATGGGCTAAGTAGTTGTAGGTTTCATCCAGGTTGACTGAATAGTTGCTGGGGTGGAAAAGTGCTTTCTCATTGGATGACTGTCTCGGCTCCTCTGCTCTGACAGCAGGAGCGACATGCCTCAGGCTTTTCTCTTTCACTTCTGTGGCGTTTTGAGGCTGTGAAGAGGACGATGCCGGACTAGAAGGTGGACTAGCCACATGCTTGGGAGTAGCAGAAACAGCAGTGGGTGTTTTTTCCACACTTGGCCCAGCATTGTGGGGTTTGAGTCTGGCGATCTTGGAGAGCAGGTCGTTTTGCGTCACAACTCTAGAAACTGTGTCCAGCGTGTTCCTCACCCGTGACATGTGTTGGCTGAGGCCTGCAGACCAACGCGACGCTGAAGTGTTCAAAAACAAGCTGCTGGTGTGGAGCCCGGGTTTCTGTCTAAATTGGTAAGCCTTGCATAGCCGTGCCTTTCTAGCTCGGAACCCCCGTGAGTGGAAGATGTGTTTCTGGTTGAGGGAGACGGTCTTGCTGCAATGAGGGTGTTGCACGATGATTGAGCGGTGGAAGGTACCTGAGAAGATAAATGGGGAGCATTCCGATTTGCATGAATGAAACGTTCTGTTTAGTTTAACCCAGGTACACCATTTGTGACTCATCCTTTAAGGTGTCAGAGTCCTTTCCATCCAAGGAAACTATAGGCCTACACTCCTTTCCATGAAGCTGGAGATGATCAACAGCTAATGGAAAGTGGGAAAACAGATGAAAACTAATCACAAGTGATGACAATGGCAAGATGAAAATGGTGGCATTCTGCAGCCAGCTAACGGGCTAGCTACCCCACACAGGCTAAACGAAACAACATAAAACCATACCGCAGCTTCAAAACCGTCCCATCAAGATGAGAAGAAAGCTTTTAAATCATCTTCTCGACCCGCCATTCGACGATACAACTTAGTAAATGATGGCAACGTGGAACAACGCGTAGACCTCAAGTTGGTTTCCATATATCGCCCATACTGTCAATGACGTACGGCGAAGGAGAAAAACAACAATCACGTGACACAAACTGACTGCATTCTATTGGTTGTTTGCCATTTGACCCCGAAAATGGGACGTGTTGATTGGGTGAAAACACGGAAACAATAAGAAGCTACCTCAGTATTTAGGTCAAAGCGAATATATTTACAGTATCGAGGCTAATTTTCACCACATGGCCAAAGTTTTTATTTCGTGGTTATTGAATGAAAGCACCAACAAATACAAATAATATACGAAACAAAATGGCAGCATTGAACGGGAAAATGCATGACAAATACATGATTGTGTGTAAATATGCTTACATTTGAATGATGAAGTACAAAAACACTATAAAAAGATATGCAAAAATAGGAGAAAAATAGGAGAACAAAACGACGCAAGGAATCTTAAGGAGTTGTTTTTTTTAATTAAGCAAATCCGGGACTAAAATTAAGAGAAGATAAAAAAGATTACATTATTGAAATATGGCTGGATTAAATAAAATGTGTAATGCTTGATCAAATTGACTCATTCATTCCCTATATTGTAAAATTGTATATGTTTATATTATGAGAGATGTACATATTTTATGACAAATATAATGATGTATGATGTTATTAATTACTGAATTGTATTTTTTTTTTTATTGCGAATGTAAAACATTCACTTTAAAGTATTACCTTTAATGATCCCCAACTGCTCCATAGGGGTGGGATCATCTTGATTTAGGTGTAAAAGTGTAAAATAATTGTCAAAATAGCCAATTATGCCATCACGGACACCCGGTGTTATTATTGGGAAAGCGTAGCCTTGTAGTACCCACAGCTACCAAAGAGGGTAGTAATGTGTACACATGTCCGGTTGCCATGCTGTCCAGGTCGACAGTCAACGAAGAAGAAATGATTGCAACGATGGCGCCAGCTTCCATCGGTTTCTCTTCAAGCTAACATCGTTTGACTTCGGTTGTTAAATATATATTACACTCAAGCATCTCGGCTTGCATTTTTGATTAATTAAAGGTGAGTAAGACACGTTGAAGAGACGTGTGGATGGATGTTAGCTGTGTGTGTTGCTAGCCATGTTAATGGGGCGACTACTGTAGTTTTAGTATTGATAGACATGTTAAGTTGATCGGGCTGCGAGCTATAATTTTAACATTTAATATGGGAGCTGCATTGCTTTTGATTTGTGTGTCTTACATGTTTTGCATGTTTCTTGTGCATGACAGGTGAGCAATGGCCAATGCGCAGTCAGCGTTAAAGTTAGCCGTGTGCCTCCTCATGATTACAGAGCTGCTTCTAGCCAAAAAGGATTACTACGACATATTGGGAGTGTCTAAAGATGCCACTGATAGGCAAATCAAGAAAGCTTTTCACAGGCTTGCTATGAGGTATCACCCTGATAAGAACAACAGTCCGGATGCAGAAACCAAATTCAGGGAAATTGCAGAAGGTAAGGTTGAAATTTGAACACCCTTCATTTTAGTATTAATGTAAACATGGCCACTTTCTAGGGGTGTCATGAGGCAAGAGGAACAAAATGATCCAGTTCATTTTCTCTTATTCATGAATATGTGATAAAATAATTTATTACGGCAAGACATTTTTCTCTGAACCAGGAAGCTTGTCATGTTTTGATCTTGTGACACCCCTACTGGTTCCAATGCATCCCTCAGGTTAATGCGTCCTCCTGCAATGCAATTGCTCACGTTGCTTTCTTTCTTGCAGCTTATGAAGCATTATCAGATGCCACCAGAAGAAGGGAGTATGACCAGTTGTCATTTTTCACCGGAGCCACACAACAGGGTCAGAGACGGGCCGCCCAGCAGTCTTTCAGCTTCAAATTTGACGACATATTCAAGGACTTTGACATCTACAGCCACAACAGGCACGCTCGGCACAGACGACACTTTGACGAACACTCCCAAAGAGAACCCCACAGCCAACACAAGAGGCATTTTCAAGGGGCGGGTTTCTCTGACGACATGTTGGACGACGTAGAGAGAATGTTTACCTTGCACAGACACCCCAAACAGATGAAAAATGTGTTTCGCGGAACATCCAAGCAGCACTGTAGGACAGTGACGCAGCGCAGAGGAAATATGGTGACCACATACACGGACTGCACTGCATCCTAAGATGCAACATTTGTTATGCCTTACTGGCATACAGTATGTTTGTGATGATGAACTACAACGTGCCGGTGTGATATTGTTACAGGACACACTACATCCGTTTGGTTCCCGTTCTGGTTCTGAGACTAACGCATTAGAGCTACAGTAACCGCTTCAATATATTGGCTGATATATGGGATATAGTTTTTTCTCAGTCCCAAACATCGGCATCGGCCCCAGAAATCCCATATCGGGCGGGCTCTAGTGAAAATGTTGACTGACGCTGCTATTTTTAAATGTGGTTTGCATTGAGTTTAAAACACTTGTAAACATTGTGCCTCCAATGTAGAAACTCACTGTACAAAATGTACACATTAGATAACATACTATATATATGCTTTGTCATTCCTGACTCTGTTACGTCTGTAGTGTGCAATATTTATTATTTTTCCCTATTTGATGTAAACTATCAAATTGAAGCGCTTTCGTTTTGTACAAGATGGTGGCTGACATTTGCATTTGCTCTTTGACAATGTCTTTCGAGAAATAAAACGATCAAATTGCTGCTATTTATACGTGAGAACACTTGTTTTTTTTTTACTGGATACTTGGATTCATTCAAGCATTGTGTTTATGGAGTTAAATTGAAATAAATAAAATGAATAATTAAAACAGTGAAATATCTGAAATGAAAAGTTAATAGCCTGTTATTTCAATATAGCAACACCCATTTTGCCCATTCTATTTAGTCAAGAAGCACATGTTTACGTTTTTTAATTTTTTTCTGGCAAAATAGAATACAAATTTTGTTCAATGCCTTAATAGAAAGTATTACGTCTACTTATTTCTTAAATTATTGTTTTATTTACATGTTAAGCGTTCTTTTTTTAAATCGTTGCATACAATATAATTTTTTGCTTCTCTCCAAATATTTTGACCGTCTCCTTGGTTACTGTTGCGTAGGCGCTTTTTCTATTATTATTGTCACGTGCGACTCTTTATGCCGTCACTTACCAGAAATGTAGTTCAATTAAAAAGACTCTCAAAGAGAATCCCATCGGACGTCAGTTTCTCGCACTCCATCTCCCACAATGCAACACTGTACAATTGCTGTGCGCAGTTAGCCTTGTCAAAGAGATGTGAAGGCATTGCTCGAGCTAGCTAGCATTAACCGTGTGGGACATTGAATGACTTTGTGTCCGTGTTAGGCAGTCTAAGAAAAACTGTCCCATTTTGACAGGTCTGCACCGGCTTCGGAGCTCATGGAGGCCCTCATACCTGTCATAAACAAGCTGCAAGATGTTTTTAACACGGTGGGCGCGGACCTAATTCAGCTGCCGCAGATAGTTGTTGTGGGGACACAGGTGAGAGTCGTCACTTTGGCTAGCAAGTTAGTTAGCTGGCGCCAACGTATCATACAGCGCCAACTTCTTTCGGGTTCATTGGTTGTCATTATATTGACTGTGGGTCAGCGGAATTCACTTAAAATGAAATCAGTCCACTCAACTGTTAGTTGTTGCTCTTTGTTGCGGCAATCCGTCATACAGAGCGCTAGTATTTGACGTAACAAGAGTTTTCAAAGTCCGGCCCGGGGGCCATTTGAGGGTCGCAGCATGTACTTTAGTGGCCCACTCTATAATCTTAACAAAAAATTAACATTAGAGCAATCACAACCTATTATCTTGATCAGCTAGGCTGTTTAATTTATCGTAATGTATCGTTATTGTATGTATCGTTTTATGAAAATGTAGAAACATTTAGAGAAAAATAGCCACTGAAATAAAATAGTATATTCTTTTTAAAAAAATAAATATAGAAAAAGTAGAAAAAGGAATGAAGTTTCGGTGGTGTGTTGTATCATCAAAGTACAGCAAGATACTGCAACTATTACATGTTATCATCAGTGTACGTTTTAATGCACGATCACAGCATGGATATCAAACCATGCAAAGTTGTGAGAGGTTGTTTTTTTAGAGGACTTTCTTTATATTTCTTTCCCTTTTCTGAGCATTGTAACGAGAGAAAATGGGTCAATATGAGCTAGCTAGTCATGGGAAATACGTAACAATTGTTGACACCTGACGACTGGAGTTTTGTGCTGGAAGACACAGCAATCTCAAGGATAGCGGACATTGTATGTGTTGTGGCTGTATCTATGCTGCTGCTATTGACAGAAGTAGCGCAAGCTACTGAGCTATGATGTGGACTCAATGCGGCGAGGAAAGAAGTTTTGGTAAGATGTTTTCAGGAATTATAATGCAGAGAAAATTGAAAAAAACTATATGTTCACATTCACATCAGGATTGTGAATGATGGGCAAAATTTGAAAAAAAGGAAGGAAGATGTAGTATTCCAACTACATTTGGAAGATATTTTGCATGACGCGCTTGTTTTGTTGAGGCAGACATGGGGGCAAACAGCGTTCCATCTCCTCACGATGATAGCATTTCTTTTATCTTATTCAGTCGGTACATAAAAAATATCACCCAACCGTACTAAGAACTATCTCTAGCCAAAATAGCACACTACTATTGTCTGTTCGTCGAGTAGCTTTCACATTATGCAATTGGTTTAAGGTGGCAGGTTTGGTCTGATATGTTTACCTTCACTGGCGGGCTAATCGGCTGTGGCTGTCTCAGCTGTTTTGGCAAGCATCATCGGGACGAACCGAGCCACAGAAGGTTTTAACCTTTGCTAGCTTAAATCCTTAAGTCAAGCCAAGGTCGCCACCGGTCGTACGGGCTCCTACGGCCCGTCTACATGCAAAAAACCCAAGGAGGGCGCATGTGTGTCATGCTGTATTTGTCCTCTCTTTGCTATCTCTCTATTGTAATATACATTTATATTTGATTTGTCCTACAATGCATATTGTTATTTACATGGGTTTTTCCTTATAGAGCAGCGGCAAGAGTTCTGTTTTAGAGAGCCTTGTTGGCAGGGACGTACTTCCACGTGGCACGGGCATCGTGACCCGCCGGCCCCTGATCCTACAGCTGGTCCACATTGACCCTGAAGACCGCCGGAAGACCAGTGAAGAGAATGGTAACATGCTAACATTTTTACCTTTTTTATACTTCCATTGTAGGCTGCCGTTACTGCTTCACCGTTTGTAGTAATACGAATATTAGCATGAAATGTCCTTTGCGTCACACAAATCGGAATTCAACCAAAATTATCGGGGAAAAGTATGCCATTAAATGCCCTTCGAGACCTCAGTAAATCAAAGGATTAGCATTTAACATTATGCCTCATCTTTGCCGACAGTAATCCCTCGTTTACGGTGGTTAATTGTTTCCAGACCGGATCGTGATAAGTTAATTGCCGCAAAGTAGTAATCAATATTAATAGTTTTGGTATACATTTTACCATCATTAGCCCTGTAGACATCAAATAACACACCTATAGTCACCTTTAGATGCCTAGCGTAGCATGCTAGCAAGCTGTCTAGTTGGCCTCTCCAATTTACTTATTCTCAACTGAGTGTTTCAAGTGGAGTGGGGAAGGAGGACAAAGCAGCCAAAATTGTACCACTTCCACACATAATGAGAAGAGAACCTTTTATTTCCTCGATCATGTTGTTAGCCTTATGGTGTTTATACATTACATAACCTCCCCATGTATTCCGCCCCCTATCGGCACCATTCCACCCTTAGTTTTTGTGGCCTGCAACACCCCCCCCCCCACACACACACAATTTTTGCCCCCACTTCGAATTGTGTAAATAATCAAAATTTCACAAATGGGATTTGCATTTATGTTCCAAGAAATCATTCGGTGAATGTCCTGAAGTGGCAGCAAACCCCGAGATGATGGCACGTTACCTTTATTGCTCTGCGTCCTAAAACACGCCTTCCTTCTTCATGCTTCAGGATTTAATGTGCTTCCATCACAATTTCCACTGTGGAAAAAGTTATTTTGGAAAAAAAGACGAGTGATCTTTTGGTCACATGTTTGTGTAATGCAACTTTGTTGTTTGCAGGTGTCGATGGTGAGGAATGGGGCAAATTTTTGCACACCAAAAACAAGGTAAATTAGCTCTCAGTAACTTTAATTTTGGATTTATTATTTGGAACTATGATGGTATAAAGTCCTCACCACCGTGTGTTGCAGATGCTTACTCTTTTTTTTTCTGCTGTTTTTTTTAGATTTACACACATTTTGAGGAGATTCGTCAAGAAATTGAAGCAGAAACAGAAAGAATATCTGGTACTAACAAGGTATGCCCTTATCGTCATCATTTACTGCAGAATCTGCCATGACTGTCCTATGTCTACTCTATTCCAAAAGAGTTGGAAAAGTGCAAAAGGTTTGCCAGAGACCTCCGTGACATCACACCAGGTGCTCGGAGTATGTGTCCGCATACAGTGCACCTTACTGAGCCACGCTGTTTACCCTGAATCTCCTGATAGTAGTCATGTGGTAGAATTCATGTGATGATATTTTACTAGGACTAATCAACAAGTGGCTACACGGCGGTCGAGTGGTTAGCGCGCAGACCTCACAGCTAGGAGACCAGTATTCATTCATTTTCTACCGCTTATCCTCACGAGGGTCGCGGGGATGCTGGAGCCTATCCCAGCTGTCTTCGGGCGAGAGGCGCGGTCCACCCTGGACTGGTGGCCAGCCAATCCCAGGGCACATATAGACAAACAACCATTCACACTCACATTCATACCTATGGACAATTTGGAGTGGCTAATTAATCTAGCATGTTTTTTTGGAATGTGGGAGGAAACCAGAGTACCCGGAGAAAACCCACGCATGGACGGGGAGAACACCATCTAAATTATCTGTATCATACTCGGAGTGGGGCTGCACGGCGGTCGTGTGGTTAGCGTGCAGACCTCACAGCTAGGAGACCAGGGTTCAATTCCACCAGCGGCCATCTCTGTGTGGAGTTTGCATGTTCTCCCTGTGCATGCGTGGGTTTTCTCCAGGTACTCCGGTTTCCTCCCACATTCCAAAAAACATGCTAGGTTAATTAGCGACTCCAAATTGTCCATAGGTATGAATGTGAGTGTGAATGGTTGTTTGTCTATATGTGCCCTGTGATTGGCTGGCCACCAGTCCAGGGTATACCCTGCCTCTCGCCCCAAGACAGCTGGGATAGGCTCCAGCATCCCCGCGACCCTCATGAGGAAAAGCGGTAAAAAATGAATGAATGAATAATCAACAAGTACACTTGGTCAAATCCTCATTTGTCCTTCTTACCTCCAGGCGTGCACAAAGTACACTTACATCGTTCCATTCCATTCTATTTTCCATACCGCTATCCTCACTAGGGTCGCGGGGGTGCTGGAGCCTATCCCAGCTGTCTTGAGGTGAGAGGCGGGGTCCACCTTGGACTGGTGGCCAGCCAATCCCAGGGCACATATAGACAAACAACCATTCACACTCACATTCATACAATTTGGAGTCACCAATTAAATCAATTTTTTTTCAATTACAAAAAAGTAAAAAAAAAAAACGTTATCTGCACCATATCTGTCTTGAGAAGCAGAAAGTTATCTATATCGGTTTGAAAAAAAGGTGAAAAAAACATATTGTGCATCTCCATTATGTTGCAGCCTCAGACTTTTGCACAAAATGTAAGTAGCGTTCTTGTTCCAGGGTATCAGTGATGAACCCATTCACCTGAAGGTCTTCTCACCTCATGTTGTTAATCTCACACTGGTGGACCTGCCTGGTATCACAAAGGTGAGCGACACTAAACGCACGTCTCACAGAATGCCACAGTGTTCTTAGACGGTGTGTATGTTGGCGAAGGTGCCTGTGGGAGACCAACCCAAGGATATTGAGATCCTGATCCGGGAACTGATTGTAAAGTACATCTCCAATCCCAACTCCATCATCCTGGCTGTGACCGCTGCCAACACGGACATGGCTACGTCCGAGGCCCTGAAGGTGGCCCGGGAGGTTGACCCTGACGGTAATTTCCCCGCTTCTTTGTTTGCGTTTTGCTTTTTGAAGGATTAGCTTCACAGCAATGAAACTCACAGTCGGTATTATCTTGGAGGTGTATTTGGGAACCACCGGGATAGGCAAAAGTCATTGTTAAACCCATAAAATGATTTTTGACACTTGGCTCACTCCCACTAAACTTTATTTGGCCTACTTTATTGCGAGAGTTTGAAGATCCTCCCCGTTCGAGTGAATGCTACCCCCTCATTTGAAGTCCTTGTAGTCCAGTGAAAGGGACACACCATCCTAATGGACCTTTCTATCCTATTCCTTTTATCAATATATTCACTATCTCTCCTATGGACATGTCCCAACCATCTCAGTCTGGCCTTTCTGACTTTATCTCCATGTAATGTCCCTCTGATGTACTCCTTCCTGATCCTGTCCATCCTGGTCACGCCCAATGAGAACCTCGGCATCGTCATCTCTGCTACCCCCAGTTCTGCTTCCTGTCTTTTCCTCAGTGGCACTGTCTCTGGTCTCACCACAGTTTTGTATACCTTTCCTTTCATTTTGGGTCCCTCTCATTCCCACACATATACACCGTCTTGCTGCGGCTAATCTTCATTCCTCTTTTTTTCCACGACAAACCTCCACTCTTCCAGCATCTCCTCCACCTGATCCCTACTCTCACTACAAATCCCAATGTCATCTGCAAACATCATAGTCCATGGTGATTCTTGTCTAAGCTCATCTGTCAGCCTGCCCATCACCATCGCAAACAAGAAGGGGCTCAGAGCTGATCCCTGATGCAGTCCCACCTCCAACACATCTTACCCCTGTCTTCCAGTCCTCATCCATGTCCTGCACCACTTCAACATACTTCTCTGTCACTCTAGACTTCTTCATACAATACCACAGTTCCTCTCTAGGCACCCGTCATAGGCTTTTTCCACATCTACAAAGACACAATGCAGCTCCCTCTGACCTTCTCTGTACTTCTCTGTTAACATTCTTAAAGCAAATACAGCATCTGTCGTACTTCTCCTCCAAATAACCAACAACACTAGCCACGTTTACATGAGGAGTTTTTCTCTTTACGAATGGAATCTTTACGAAAGCAATGGTATACATGGAAAGGAATATTCCAATCAACCAGAATAGTCAATGGGGCATGCCCAGTAAAGCGTAAACATCAACATCACGTGATACCGACTTCCTTGAGTTTTTCTTTCACTTGTTGGAATAATTCCGTATTGCCAGTTTTTCCTTCGTCCAGCCTTGAAATTTAATTTGAATCAAAAACAAACTTTCTTTAGCAGTCCAGTGCCGATTGCTGGCCTCCATTTTTTTAAATGGACGAACGTCTCGAGCTGCGTGTTACGTTATATCTCAGCATTCGCTGAAAGAACGCACCCGGGAACAGGAAAAGATAAAGTTCAATCTTGCTAATATTTTATTAGCAAGATTTTTTTTAATATTAAGCTGGGCACATGTTTTATATAGATATGTATTTTCTTTTTGAATAAAAATTGACTTGTGAATGGCGTATAGAAGTGTTTAGATTCTGTTCCACAGATGGCGCTAATGCACACCAAAGCTGCTTGCCAACCGCCAATAAACAACAGAAGAAGAAAAACACCACGAAGAAGAACGCAGTCTGACAACTTTCCGTTTGAGCGGGGTACAAGATACCTCAATCGGATTGGGGAAAGGAATATTCCACCCCTGGGAATCCCATTATATATTCATTCGGATTGGCATTTTTCTTTGGGAATGAGGTGTATACAAAGGTTACATTCTTTCCGTTGCAAATAACAATGCAAATAACCCGAATGGAATATTTGGGTCCATGTATACATGGCTAATGTGAGCTTTAAACGTATAATTTATTCTCCATTTACAACAATAGTACAGCAAAGCACTCTGGGAAACTTTGAAAAGAAACAACCCAAAGTGCTGAGTGTAGTACATCAACGTCACAGCCCTGTTTTAGTTAGCGCCTTCCTACAAAAGAAATGTAAGGGCAGTTTCATCCCTCAGACGGCACGCTAAGCTTGATGAAGAAAACTGGGATGCAAATTATTATTTGCGTGCATGCAGAAAAACGTTGGAAGCAACCAGCTCGCAAGGTTAGGACAGGAGTGACATCATCGGCCGCCACGGCAGCGGGCGACATCCTCTTACGGCTGTTTTTCCCACCTCGGTGGACGGCTTCTCCCTGCCAAATAATTGGCTTTACATGGCTTTGCAACAATTTTAATCGAGAAAGATACATGTGATGTTACACCAGGACTGGGAGATATGGACCAAAACTCATATCCTGATATATTTAGGTAGAATATCAATATACGATATATATATCCAGATATTTTTTTCTCCACAAAGTGAGTCAGCAGCTGAAATAAAATAGTATATTATCTTTGTATAAATATAGAAAAAGTTAAATATAATGTTCAATCTTCAGTGCAATCATGCTGCAGTCACGGTAGTCTCTCTGCAGCCAGGTTAGCACCGTTAGCGTTTCTATGTCACGATCCCCGTGATGACGGACGGTAAACATGGTTGGTACCGTCTTTATACAGCGACCTTTATACTGTCTTTTTCGTTACTCACTCACGCTATGAGGCCTCTCCTCCTTTGTATCTCCGCTCTGCGTAGCAAAGGAGTGCTCAATGCTAGCAGCTAGTCCCGAGTGTAAACAATGGAGCAATACGCAAGCTGCAATTGTAACAAGATGAACGTCCATAGCTGCACACGTGCTTAAGGAGTCGGTAAGGCACAAACAAAAATAAGAAAGTACTAATAAAGTACCATTAAACACTAAAAACATTGAAGAAAATACGGAGTGGCGCGCCATCTTGAAACATGAGATCCTCCACAACAACTTCAGTGTATTCCGATATGAACAATAGTGCTAAATTGAAGGAGTGCTCAATTTAGCACATTGGGGGATGCTGAATCATGAGTATGCATGGCTACATTGTAATCACCGTGCCTCTTAAATTTTGTCCTTGTCGCTGGTACAGGCAGGAGGACACTAGCAGTGGTCACCAAGCTGGATTTGATGGACGCAGGAACAGACGCCATGGACATACTGATGGGCCGAGTCATTCCCGTGAAACTGGGCATTATTGGAGTCGTCAACAGGTCACTCTGCCGTGGCAGTACATCACCCCAGTGTGCGCTTGCGGTAACGCTGTGTTCATGACTCTTCACAGGAGCCAGCTGGATATCAATCAGAAGAAGTCTGTTACAGATGCCATACGTGATGAATACGCTTTTCTACAGAAGAAGTACCCCTCCCTTGCAAACAGAAGTGGAACCAAATATCTTGCCAGGACACTGAATAGGTAGAACGGAACTTTCCTGTTTGAAAATGTTGCTACCCAGTGAAGACCTAACGTATTGTCCCACATGTGGCTTGGTTTACGTACGTTGCTTTAGGTTGCTCATGCACCACATCCGAGACTGCCTCCCTGAGCTCAAAACCAGGATCAACGTGCTGGCAGCCCAATACCAGTCGCTCCTCAACAGCTATGGAGAGCCGGTGGAGGACAAAAGCGCCACGTTGCTGCAGCTCATCACCAAGTTCGCCGCAGAGTACTGCAACACCATCGAGGGCACGGCCAAGTACATAGAGACGGCTGAACTGTGAGTGTCATCACCAACGCTTTGGCGCCCGCTGCAAAGCATTTTAAACCAATCTTTCTCTCTCCAACCTCTTGAAGCTGTGGCGGCGCCAGGATCTGTTACATATTTCATGAGACGTTTGGCCGCACGTTGGAGTCCGTCGACCCCCTGGGGGGCCTGACGACCATCGATGTGCTTACTGCAATCAGAAATGCAACGGTGGGCTCTTCCAACATGTTTGATACGCAACCACCCAGAATAATTAATTCTAAGCTCAGCGGTGTGAATTTCCTTTTTCAGGGCCCTAGGCCTGCTTTGTTTGTGCCCGAAGTGTCCTTTGAGTTGCTGGTCAAGAGGCAAGTGAAGCGTTTGGAGGAGCCCAGTCTGCGCTGTGTGGAGCTGGTTCACGAGGAGATGCAGAGGATCATCCAGCACTGCAGCATCTACAGCACACAGGCGAGCACATTTATCAACAAATGCAACCTCTCCCAGGGATTTAGCTTCTTGGGAAAAATAAATCCGCAACCAGGTGAAATAAAAGCTTCATCCTGGATCCAAGACACCAAATCGCCACTAGAACTCACATTGTCATGGGCAGTCAGGTGAAGATCCCAAAATGCAGAGCCAGATACGGTTCAGGTCCAAAATATAGTCCTTAATGAAGTTGGACAGTTTGACGGATAGTTCAGCTCCGCCAAAACAGTCCCATATTTTTTACTTCACCTGGAATCTCCAACCACTTCTGGTCGCTTCTTTATGTAATTTAGCTATCTTCAAACCTGAACAACTATTTCCTGGAAGCCATTAGCGCTAGCTGCGTTCTAACATGATGAACTCAGACCAATGAAACAGTGCAGCAGAGCCAAGGGAGGGCAAGCCTTCAGCTTGTATTCAGGAACACCCATATAAGGAAGTCCGGTTCATTGTGATGTCACAGCGTTCAGAGCCATTCCAAACCTTTTTAAAGTCTCACTTCAAATGTTCAAACCTACAGTTTATCCGGAAAGTACACAAAATACTCCATTATGACAATGTGAAAAAGTTATTCTTTTGACTCTTTTTGAATTTACTAAAAATAGAAAACTTAGAAATCACATTTACATAAGTATTCACAGCCTTTGCCATGAAGCTCAAAATTGAGCTCAGGTGCATCTTTTTTTCTACTGATCATCCTTGTGATCTTTCTACAGCTTAATTGGAGTCCACCTGCAGTAAATTCAGTTGATTGGACATGATTTGGAAAGGCACACACCTGTCTATATAAGGTCCCACAGTTGACTGTGCATGTCAGAGCACAGACACCAAGCATGAAGTCAAAAGAACTGTCTGTAGACCTGCGAGACAGGATTGTCTTGAGGCACAAATCTGGGGAAGGATACAGAAAAAATTCTGCTGCTTTGAAGGTCCCAATGAGCACAGTGGCCTCCATTATTCGTAAATGGAAGACGTTTGGAACCACCAGGACTCTTCCTAGAGCTGGCCGGCCTTCTAAACTGAGCCATCGGGGAAGAAGGGCCTTAGTCAGGGAGGTGACCAAGGCCCCGATGGTCACTCTGTCAGAGCTCCAGCGTTCCTCTGTGGAGAGAGGAGAGCCTTCCAGAAGGACAACCATCTCTGCAGCAATCCACCAATCAGGCCTGTATGGTAGAGTGGCCAGACGAAAGCCACTCCTTAGTAAAAGGAACATGGAATTTGCCAAAAAGCACCTGAATGACTCTCAGACCATGAGAACAAAATTCTCTGGTCTGATGAGACAAAGATTGAACTCTTTGGTGTGAATGCCAGGCGCCATGTTTGGAGGAAACCAGGCACTGCTCATCACCAGGCCAATACCATCCCTACAGTGAAGCATGGTGGTGGCAGCATCATGCTGTGGGGATGTTTTTCAGCAGCAGGAACTGGCAGACTAGTCAGGATAGAAGGAAAAATGAATGCAGCAATATATAGAGATATCCTGGATGAAAACCTGCTCCAGAGCGCTCTTGACCTCAGGCTGGGGCGAAGGTTCATTTTTCAGCAGGACAACGACCCGAAGCACACAGCCAAGATCTCAAAAGATTGGCTTCAGAACCACTCCGTGAATGTCCTGGAGTGGCCCAGCCAGAGTCCAGACTTGAATCCGACCGAACATCTCTGGAGAGATCTGAAAATGGCTGTGCACAGACGTCTCCCATCCAACCTGATGGAGCTTGAGACTTATTGCAAAGAAGAATGGTCAAAACTGCCTAAAGATAGGTGTGCTAAACTTGTGGGATCATATTCAAAAAGACTTGAGGCTGTAATTGCTGCCAAAGGTGGATCAACAAAGTATTAAGCAAAGGCTGTAAATACTTATGTAAATGTGATTTTTTTGTTTTCTATTTTTAATAAATTCAAAACATGTCAAAAAAAACTTTTTTCACATTGTCATAATGGAGTATTTTGTGTAGAATTTTGAGGTAAGAGATTAAATTAATACAATTTGGAATGAGGCTGTAACATGACAAAATGTGGAAAAAGTGAAGCGCTGTGAATACTTTCCGGATGCACTGTAATTATCTGAAAGTTTGGCATCGTTTTACATGAAAGTACAACATTTTAGCTACATTTGGAAAGTGGAAAAAGTATGAAGATTAAAAATTGTTCGTTTTTGCAGGAGCTGCTGAGGTTTCCAAAGCTCCATGACGCCATCGTAGAAGTGGTCACCTCCCTGTTAAGGAAGAGACTGCCAGTCACCAATGAAATGGTACAAGCATATCCACTATTATTCAAAACCTCCACTGGCCCCCCTGCCCCCTAATGTATTCATATCAAAGTCCTTCAACACTCTCCACAATGTTGAACAATATTTCAATATTGAACAAAGCAACATTTGTTCTCAATCAGAAATTCACTCCACACTCTTTATTGCTCTTTGGTTCTACCATATCTTACTTATTGTGTGGAAATATGGGATAATAACTAGAAAAGCAATCTTCACTGGCTAAATGTGCTTCACAAAAGGTCAGTAAGGATAATTCATAATGCCGCCTACAGAGAACATACTAACTCCTTATTTGTAAAATCACAAATACTTCAACTTGCTGATATAGTTCATGTTCAAACAGCTAAAATAATGCATAAGGCTAAAAATAAGCAATTAGCTAAAAATGTCATCCAATACTTCTCTACAAGAGAGGAGAAATATGATCTCAGGGAAGAAGTACATTTGAAATACTTATATGCTAGGACTACGTTATGCTAGCCATAGCATTTCAGTATGTGGAATCAAACTATGGAATGGATTGAGTAAGGAAATCAAACAATGCACAACGATGAGCCAATTCAAGAAACAATACAAGCAGTTGATGTTTGCTAAATCCAAGGATGAAGAGTCTTGAACCAGTCATGATGTGCTATATATATCACTATATTGACACTTACTATGGTACCCATTATGGCATTGGATGCTCATATCACAGAGTACTTCCGTACGAGGTACATTATTAAAAAAAACAAACAAAAAAAACCCTTAAACTATATTAGGAAAGCAGGAAGTGAACAAATGTAAGAGTTAGTGATTGTAAAAGTACCAGATGGAGGGGTAGGATTTAATAAGCTTTGCTTCTTCCTACTCCTTTTGGACATGTGGAACTGGGAACTGATTATGGGATGCACTCAATTGGAATTTGATGCATGTTCAAATGAAATAAAACCATTACCATTACCAATGTGGCCCCTCCATACGTCAGAGACCTGCTCCATCCACACAATCCCCCGCGTCCCTTTTGCTCCTCAGACTCCAACATCCTGACACTTCCCTTTAGAACCAAGCTCTGAAACCTGGGGAGACAGAGCCTTCCGCCTCGCTGCCCCCACCCTCTTTGCCCTATTCATTCCATGCTTGCTCTGACCTTCAAAAAGCAACTCAAAAACATTTTTTACTTAATTGCTTTGCCTTGTTTTTAGCTCTGAATGTTGTATTTTGTATACTATTGTATTTTCTACAACTTTATTTTGTTAAAGTATCCTGAAATTCGCTATACAAATAAATGTATTGGTTTATTTCCTTTTGAAAGGTTCACAACCTGGTAGCGATTGAGCTGGCGTACATCAACACCAAGCACCCGGACTTTGCCGATGCCTGCGGCCTCATGAACCATAATATTGAGGTACGAACCTGTCACCTCTGCACTCATCAGCTGTTAATTGCATTGATCAGAGATATAAAACTGTCTTTACATGCGTTTAACAGGAGCAAAGACGCAACAGGATGAGAGACCTGCCCTCTGCTGTCCCCCGAGACAAGGCACAACAAACCGTACGCATTTGCTAAACATTTTATTAGCTACAGCAATTCTACTAAGATTCGATCCAAGAGCTGGTCCAAAATATTAAAGGCTTCTTTCTTGTCTCTCTTATGTCATCTGACCCGCAGGCAGCAGCCGTTGGCACTCAGGGCAGCTCTTCCAGCGAGCAGGTGGATGGTGGGACGGGGAACTGGAGGGGAATGCTGAAAAAGGGAGAGGATGGTTCGGGTGACAGGGTGGTGCCCCAGACCACCCCCCTTGTCAGCAGCCCACAGAAGGGCCACGCTGTTAATTTGCTCGACGTGGTAAGTCAGGACTTTACTTTGTTATACGTATATGTTACCTCAGGGGCTGCACGGAGGTCGAGTGGTTATCACGCAGACCTCACAGCTAGGAGACCCGAGTTCAATCCTACCCTCGGCCATCTCTGTGTGGAGTTTGCATGTTCTCCCCGTGCATGCGTGGGTTTTCTCCAGGTACTCCGGTTTCCTCCCATGCTGCACAATGATAATGCTGTTGAAATGTGTGTTTAAGAAAGCTGAATCCTACTGTGTTCAGTGTTTACATTTCAATAAATATTTGTTTCAACTTGAGACCTGGAATATTTATCGTAGTCATTTTTTCATATAAATTGAGGGAGCAAAAGCAGTATCGGCCCAAGCAAAATGGGCCATCGGCTAAGGGTGATGGAAAAAAATCGTCATCGGCCCGAAAAAAACCAAATCGGTCGATCCCTAGTTACGAGTGTGCGTCAACAAATGAAGTAGAAATGCTATTTTGGGATGTAAACATGAGACTATCTGGAAGTTATTGGTGATTAATTCACTTTTACACTTTATTATGTTTCCCATGTGACAGTGCGCCATAGAAAAGGAAAGCCATCACCACGATTCTTTTATCAAAGCTCAGAGTGTTGTCCTTAACCAGGTAACTCTGTCCAGCTGGGTCAATAATCAATATCTCAGTTTTGTCAGGGTTTAAGAGTCAAAAGTTCCAGGACATCCATTGTTTAAGATCAATTAGACACACCTCAAATTTAGAGCAGTCCCGTGGGTCATTACGTAACAAAGATATAGCAGTAGGGTTCCTGACCGGGTTGTCCAATAGCATCTTAGGTGGTGAGAAGATGCCTCAGGAATGGAGGGGAAGCGGGTGTTTGGCTGCCTGCTTTGGTTGGGATGTTTCAGGTCTTCCTGCAACGCGGTCAACCAACCATGAATAGTTCCTGTTTGCACTAAAACTCAATTTCCCATTTCACAGTTTTGGAACCAAGGACCGCCTGTAGGGAGACCGATACGGTGATGGATGAATAAAGCATTTGAGGGACAGCATTTTGATTATTAAAAATTATATTAGGTTACATCATCATACCTGTTCTCGTTGTCCTCCAGCCTGTTCCAGTATCCAGGAAGTTGTCCGCTCGGGAGCAGCGAGACTGTGAGGTCATTGAGAGACTCATCAAGTCCTATTTTCTTATCGTCCGGAAGAACATCCAGGACAGGTACCTGACGACCGCCGTCACATGGTCCATACTCCACTAAGCTCATCGTGTGTTCATCCTCCTGAGCTTCACCCTCCATGCAGAGAATTGTATTCCCACACCAACTACACCATGGATCACCGTGTTGTCTCTACTTCCTCCTCTTCCCCTCAGTGTGCCCAAGGCGGTGATGCACTTCCTGGTGAACCACGTCAAAGACTGCCTGCAGAGCGAGCTGGTGGGCCAGCTGTATAAGGCCGTGCTGTTGGATGACCTGCTGACCGAGTCAGAGGACATGGCGCAGCGACGCAACGAGGCGTCCGACATGCTCCAGGTAAACACTCGGCGGTACACTTTTTGTTTTTGTTTTTTTCATTAGGAAACCATTGGTGACCATATCTGGACGCTGAAATGCGCTAGCCCTCTTACTGCCATCTAACAGCAGTATCTAATTGCAAATGGGTTCTTTTGGTAATCCCTCGTTTATGGCAATCGATTGGCTCCAGACCCAACCATGATAAGTGGAATTGAATACTTTTATAGTTAAAGAAAATGAGTTTAACACCTTCTAAATGCACTTCTTAACATTATTTACCATTATTAGAGCCGTCTAGACATGAAATAGCACCCCTATAGTCACCTTTACACGCCTAATATCCAATAGTCAACCTATTTGACCTTCTATAGACACACTTGAAGATAATTAGAACCCTGCAGACATGGAATAGCACCCCCATAGTCACATTTACACTCCTAATATTGTCAACCTGTTTGACCTTCGATAGACACACTGTTAAAAAGTCTATTTAGAGGGTAGTAAACAGGTTTTGTATGTCTTAATTTCTCCTATTATGTCTACCATATTGAGGAACAGGAGTGTAAAGGTGACTATAGGGGTGTTATGTCATGTCTAGAGGGCTTTAATAACATTAAAAAGTCCATTTAGAAGGTGTTAAACAGGTTCTGTATTATGTCTACTATATTGACTAATAGAAGTGTAAAGGTGACTATAGGCCTGTTATTTGACATCTAGAGTGCTCTAATAATGTTAAAAAGTCTATTTAGGAGGTGGTAAACAGTTTTCTTAGTAACCTTATGTGCATGTTGACATAGCAACCAGCAAACACACACATAAATACTTTGGATTGGTGTATCCAGGCGCTGCAGAAAGCCAGCCAGGTGATAGCAGAGATCAGAGAAACACACTTATGGTGAGCCGCCCCACACGGACCCACCCACCACCACCCACCCAAGGGTCCTCCACAGCCCTCAGAGCCATCTGAGACCAAAAAGTACAGTCAGTATGAACCCCATCACCCCCCCCCCCCACCCAACTCAAAGTGGAATCTTCTATTTTTCTTACACAGTAAATGTGATAGGGATGATTTTATGTTTATCATCCGTGTGGAGCCTCGCTAAGGAATGTCTACTGTTTGTCTGGAATCCAATTAAAGATAGAAAAAAATAACAGCTTTGTCATGTCGTCATCATCAAGTGCCCAACGCGGGAATGGGAAGCGCACCCCCCCCCCCCCCCCACACACACATTCTCTTGTGAGTAGTATGTTCAGATTTATTTCCCATAGGAAATGCTACAAATGCTCAAAGAAAAACAAGCCTGTGAAGCTTATGGATCGGTTTATTCATATGAAATATGGATGCTTTGACTCGCGGTGTTTTGCTGTCACCTTCCTGGGGGAGGGGGGCAGTCCGCTTTACCTCAGCCGGGCCCCCATCTTGCCCTTGCCGCGACCTTTGGTACTAAAACAACACAGGAGAATGATGCAGAAAATCAGACACTTTTAATCACGAAATAGTGTTTCACATAGCTTTACCTCTGGTGATCCTGGACTCGAACCAGCAGCAGGTTGATCTGGAAGCACAACACAGACGCACTCGGTATCGACTTTCATGACAAAGTACAGTAGGGCCCCGCTTCTCATGGGGGTTACGATCCGGGACAATCGCTCCATGCCAGGAAAAACAATAAGTCATTCCATGGAATGACGTAGCATTGCATATTAAGTATTCACCTCAAGTTTTTGAGGCAGCATTGACTGCGGAAGACAGCACACTACGGTGCATTCAAGGGCCACGGAACAAAGTGCAAAATCTCAGTGCTTGAGGAAGAAACATTATCAATAAAGCAACAACATAAACGTAGAAAAGCGGTGGTCCTTTTTTAGAAGAAATTAAATTAGAAATTTGTTTGCGAAAAAGTGAGAGGGGGCAACTACAGCTGATGTCCAGTGGGATACATTCTTGTAGTCGTTGTAGTCGGAATGTTCAGTGGGAGGACTTACGTCTAGCTTTTGTTTTTTAAATTTTTCATTCAGGTCATACTTTTCCATCTCCAATTCCATCAGCCACTGCCACAGCTCGTTGGCTTTCTCCCTGCACACACACACACACACACACACACACACACACACACGTGATTAGCAGCAATCAACCAGTCTTCCGGTTTTGATGGAGAGATCCACGTTTGTCATACTTAAGTTTGTCATCACTCAGATGGTCGATGTTTAGCGCCTTCCTGCGCTCGGCCAGGATTTTCTTCTTCTTCTCTCTCTCCGTTTGCTTCTTGCCTCCTCTTCTGTTCTCACTCTGTTTGAGGAAAAAGAAATCCAATGTTATCTTTTTGTATCATTGTGGTTGTAATTAGTTGTGATGTGTTGCTGGAATTGGAGCATGATGTCCAAAATCATCAGGCTTAGAGCATTGAAACATTATTCTTTTTTGTCCATTGAAACTGACATTTTGTATTTAATTGTATTTTGTAAGAAAATTATGAATTCTGTCTATGAAAAAAAACGGGAAAATAACTCAAATTTTAAAATATGTTAGTTATTTTATGTCTATTTAGTTTTAAAAACTGAAAAATAACAAAAAAATTTTTTATCTAAGAATTGTATATATTTTTCCATTTATTTTTTCATATAATTTTTCAAATTATTTAAAAATTGTAGTTATTTTTCAGTTTAATTTTGTTCAAAAAATGGAAAAATAACTACAATTTTTTAATAAATAAATTGTAGTTATTTTTCCGTTTATTTACATTTGAAAACTGAAAAATAACTACAATTTTTAAATAATTTGAAAATTAAAAGATTTTTTTCATATACACTGACAGACATTAATTTAACTACTATTGAATGTCTGTCAGTTTATATGAAAAAAAACAAAAAAAATAATTTTACATTTTAATAATATAATTTTTTGTTATTTTTCAGTTTATTTATGTTTAAAAACGGAAAAATAACTAATGTTTTTAAATAATTGAAAATAATTTTATTTTTCCATTAATTTTTTTCACTTACACTGACAGACATTAAATTAAACATCTCTACTATTGAATGTCTGTCAATGTATATGGAAAAAAAACTGAAAAATAACTATAATTTTTAAATATGTTTTTTAAATGTTAGATATTTTTCTGTTTATTTACATTTAAAAATGTAAAAATAACAATAGTTTTTAAAAATCATTTAAAAAAATAGTAGTTATTTTTCCGTTTATTTTTTTCATATACACTGACAGACATTAAAATAAACATCCCTATTATTGATATAGTCTGTCAGTGTACATGAAAAAAAACAGAAAAATAACTAAAATTATTGAATAAAAAAGTTATTTTGCTGTTTATTTACGTTTAAAAATGGAAAAATAACTTTAAAAAAATGTCTCGTTTTTAAACGTAATTAAACGGGAAAAATATCCCCACCCCAAAATTTAAAACATTCAATTAAACATCCCTACTATTGAATGTCTGTCAGTGTATGAAAAAAACAGAAAAATAACTACAATTTTTAAATAATTTAAAAAACTTTTACTTATTTTTCAGTGTATTTACATTTCAAAACAGACAAATATCTAAAATTTTAATACTTTTAAAAATTGTAGTTATTTTTCCATTTCTTTTTTTTCATATACACTGACAGGCATTAAATTAACCATCTCTGCTATTGAATTTCTGTCAGTGTACATGAAAAAAAACCCAGAAAAAAATTGAATAATAAAAAAAGTTATTTTACTGTTTGTTTAAAAAACAGAAAAATAAACAAGTTATTATTAAAAAATTGTAGTTATTTTTCCATTTTTTTTTCATAATCACTGACAGACATGAAATGAAACATCCCTATGATTGAATGTGACGAAATGCTCAGCACCACTACTGAAATCAATCGGCGCGTACAATACGTGGGACGTTTGAAGCGTGGCGAAGGGCAAGCGCGGACACTGACGGCACAGTACGGCACACACACCATGTGACATGTAATGAAGTCATGACTAAAGGGCGGTGACCTTCTGTCCGGCGCCGTACTGCTGGGTCATGTTGGAGAGGACCTTCTTCTTCTTGGCGTCTTCATCCAGCTTCTTGCGCTGCTCCTCCAGCTCCCTGCGCTCCTTCTCCTCCTGGACCCACGCATGAATGCAGTCAGACGCTTGATTGACTACTTCCCAGGTCCACGGTGCGGGGACGCCACGTCACGTACGGCCAGCCGGGCCTGCCTCTCCTTCTCCCTCTCGGCTCGGATCCTTTGCTGCTCCGCTCTCTCGGCACGCCGCTTCTCCTGAAAAGCCAAGCAAAGGCGTTGCCGTGGCGACACTGACTCCACCCGACTCTTGTCACTCACTATTCTGTTGACCAGGGCGATCAGCTCCTCTTCCTCTTTCTTCCTCTGGATGAAGTGAGCCTCGATCAGAGACTGGAGCTCCGACAGATCTTTCTCTTGACGCTTCCTGTGGATGTCCTGCGGGAACGCAAACGCTGTTATTGATATTATGGAAGAATACTTTTATCTCCAACTTCACACTCACGTCAAAGTCTACTTTCTCGCCGCCGTCCGGGATCTTTGGGGCGCCGATGTTTGACATGAATCTGTGGAATAGGCGTTTGATTACACAGTGTTAAACAGTCCTCGGTGGAATGAGAGTCAAGGGAACTTACTTTGGCTTGGGTTTGGATTCATCTTCCGTTTTGGGGAGAAAAGATACAAAAAATATTACTCGGAATATCAACGCTGGAAGACAAAATCATACCAAATTATTTCACTTACGCAGTAAAACTACAGCTAGCGTAGTATTTCCTTAAATCAATAACCTCATCTGCAGCCGTGTGTGTATGATTATTTCAGTTGAAATATGTAAAAAACTTTTTTTTATGAGGGGGGGAAGTTATTACCAATATGCTTACTGTGGAGAAAAAGTCAATTTCTGTGAATAATATTGTAATATTATAAGGAAAAATAACATTTTAGCAGAATAAAGTCATCATATTTTAAGAAATAACTTTAATAATATTAGTAATACTTTTATTAATGTTATTTTTAATGTATTATACTTTTATTGAGATCATGTTTATTTACTACATTTATTTTGGTCATTTTTATTCATACTTTTTTAAAGTTATTATTTACTATACTTTTATTGATTTATTTTTAAATTATTATTTTTAATTTATTTTAAATTATTTTGAAATTATTTCTGTTTATTTATTACATATACATATACATTTACTTTTATTTTTGTATTCATTCAATATACTTTTCTTGAAGTTATTTTTAATGTATTAAAATACTTTTATTGAGATGTTTATTTTTATTCATTTAGTACATTTATTTGCATTTTGGTCATTTTATATTTATATGTTTTTAAAGTTTTTTATTATACTTTTATTGGAGTCATTTTTATTGAAATGATTTTTGTTTATTACATTCATTTACTTTTTATTTTTTTATTCATTGCCTTGCATATAGTTTTATTGAAATTATTTGTATTGATTACATTTATTTTTATTTTTTTACATTTATTTTTTTAATTACATGTATTGATTATCTGGTTGGACGCCCGTGATGTGATGTGACATGTGAGTTGAAGGTCATAGTTGGCGTCACGGGGTCTCCGGTCACAAACGTCGTCGGCCATGTTTGGAAAGATGGCGGCAAACTTTTCTTACCTGCTGACGAGTCAAATGTATCGGTCTATTTAACGTACGGAAGACGGGAATGCTCTTACCTTCTTCCTCCCTTCCAGGAAAAAGAGCCATCAGTTAATAACAGCATTTATGCATTTTTGTTTTTCATTACGAGCGGGGACATACTGGGTTTCCTCATCGACTACTTCTTCTGTGTCGGACATCTTCTAGCCGCGTTTGAGAAGTCTGAAACCGAAAACAACAACATCAGAATCACTGAACAGACTTAGAAAGCCCCCCCACCCCAAGGAGACCCAATGACACGTCTGGAACGTACCAAGTCACAGAAATAGGACTCTTTTTACTGAATCATTTTTCTGCGTTTTAGAAGTTGGGTGTTTATTGTTAGGAGCGTTTCCTGATGGATGTTTATTGTTAGGAGCGTTTCCTGATGGATGTTTATTGTTAGGAGCGTTTCCTTACCTGTGAGCTTCACCAACTTGCACCTCCTTGAGCTTGGCCAGTAGACTGAAGGATACATAAAGTCATCCTGTCCTTCCTTTGCAGTCATGTGACTGAAAGCACCCAATGACAGCTCTGCACCACTGAGACCACGCCTCTCTTTGGAGGACACGCGGACCCTTCAGTCAGTAGCCTTCAACAAAGGGCTTAGCAGACCACAAGGGGGCAGCTACTGCGTTTGCTTGACTAGCTGTTTAGCTCCCTTTGCTGTAGTCGTAGTGACCAATCCCAGTTTTGGCCCCGTACTGTTTTTTTTTTTTTTTTTTTTTTATGTTGTCCATTCTCATCTATACTTGCCAGTGCCATTCAAAAGCATATCAAGCTACCTGCTAATTCAGCAGCGCTACTAACAGGTGGTTTTGTCCTGTTTAATGGCCGTATTTTTAAAAGGGTCCTATCATAGAAGTTTATATTACAGCCGAACATGTTGCCGAAAGACATTGAGTTAAAATAACTGTTGGTTTAGTCGTTTTTACTATTTTACACTACTTTTATGTGACTTTTTTCAAATCCGCCCAATTGGCAATATAGTTTTGAAGTGGGTTTGTAACCCCATGAAGTTGAGATTGAATTGAAACATTTAATATTTATGAAATGATATCGGTACTTCAATTATGATCTTGCACCACATTCATGTCCATCAGATACGTTTATTTTTATATTCTTATTATTGAAATAAACTTATGAAAAAAAGGCATTTATTTTTGCTCACATTTTGCAACGACTCAACAACAGTACATATTAAGTACTACTTCCAAGTTTTTGTTTGAAAAAAACACCAAAAAGTGTGTGGAAAAAGTATGATTTTAATAGCAGTGTTCATGTGGACATGGCTCTTAATAATAATAATAACATGCACGCTAAACGTGTAAACATAAGGTTAGCTAAAGCATATGATGCATGTAAACACACTTCACTACCGCTACTGTCTTCAAGTTAGATCATGCTAGCGTCATGTCTTGTTGCACAAAATCTCTGTCATGTTGCACACGAACAAAACGAGCCTGTTAGCATCACTGTTAGCATTAGCATTGTTTGCACTTTAAAGCACAAAAAAATGAAGATGAAACTGCCAAAGATCCTGATGAAGCTTCGCCATTCAAGACGGAGTCTCACTGGTTTTTATTTTCGGGATGCAACAACCGATCCCGCTGAACGCACGTTCCGATTCTTCAAAGGCGCTCATACCGGTCATGTGACCATGCAAGTGTCACGCTTGAAGCAGGCGGGGAATATTTGCTGGGGGCGGGGCTGCGGTGTCTGTAGACGAGGCTCGAGAGCGACTAGAATGAGAGAAACAGGTCAGCGTCAAATGGGAGACACGTGTTGTTTTGGTCATGAAGTCGGCACCGACTGGTTACTTTCACTTTTATTCAACTTTGTTTTGGGGTTTGTTTTTAAACATTTATTCATTCTATTGATTCATTATACTTTTATTGAAGTTATTTTTATTGAAATTATTTTGGTGTTTATTTAGTACATATACATTTACCTTAATTTTTTTTATTCATTGCATATACTTTTATTAAAGTTATTTTTAAATGTATTATACTTTTATTGAGATGTTTGTTTTTATTTAGTACATTTATTTGTATTTTTGTATTTTTTTAAAGTTATTTATTATACTTTTATTGAAGGCATTTTTATTGAAATGTTTTTTTCATTACATTCATTCACTTTTAATTTTTTTTATTCATTGCGTATAGTTTTATTGAAATTATTTCCATTTATTACATATACATTTGCTTTTATTTTTCATTCATTAAATGTATTATACTTTTATTTAGATCATGCTTATTTTATTTACGTAGTACATTTATTTTTATTTTGTTCATTTTTATTTATACTTTTAAAAGTTATTATTTACTATACTTTTATTGAAGTCATTTTTATTGAAATTATTTTTATTTATTATATTCATTTACTTTTTATTTTTTTATTCATTGCATATAGTTTTATTGACGTCATTTTTAATGTATTATACTTTTATTTTGATCATGTTTATTTTTATTTATGTAGTATATTTATTCATACATATATTTTCTATTTGGGATCAGGACCGAGTGCCTGAGCCGGGAGCGAGTATTTGGCTCGTGCTGGAGCTCAGCGGTCAACATCTGAATACTATTATTATTATTATTATTATTATTATTATTATTACTATCACAGGGGCCTCGGTCATTGCAGCCCAACTCTGACTTCCAATTCTTCCTGCTTTATGAAATGAGGTGTCGCTCCGGTAACCCCCCGCCCCTCCCGCCCCCACGGAGTTGTCGGCCGTAATGTGAAAATGGGAGCAGCTGCTATGCATAGGAACGCCGCCCTCGTGCCCACACTTTGTCTTTGCACCAACGGGGTCAAGGTGGCAGCTTTGTCTTAAATATAGACGCACACCCAAAGACTAACTGACAACATGGAGTCCAAGACCTCCAAACCAGTCAAGGACAGAAAGGGAGTGGCCTGTAGAAAGGGGGGGGGGGCTGAAACTGCCCTGACTTCTTCTTTTTTTTTTTTACCAGAAAACAAAATCTGCAGCCATTTTACAACAACAACGTCAAAATATTACGAGAAAAAGTGGCAATTTTCTGAACATAAAGTCATAATGTTATGAGGTATCATTTTCACAGCATAAAGTTGAAATAATGGAAAAAAGATGAAAAAATAACCTGATTTTACCAGAATAAACTGGTAGTATTCCGAGGAAAAAAAATCCTGTCATTTTCAGAGCATATTGTTAAAATATTAAAGATGAAGTCGAAAAAGCCAGTAAGACGAGGGCCTTCAGTGCGCCGTTTGACGCCCCTGCACAGACCGAAGCTTCATTGTCCGTTGTGAGAATGGAACTTCCTTCCACCTTTCAATGTTTGTTTCAGCCTTTTGTGATAGTTGATGGACGATTGGACTTCCTGCTTTCTCATGCACCCCATCACATGATTGAAGTTTGATTGAAAGTTAGCTTAATTGTTAGCTTACTTTTAGTTGCCAAACTTGCTCTTCAGTCCAACCGACACCTGAAAAAGGACAAACAAAAATGGGCGGGTGTATTTTTAGGGTGGTTGCTAGCTTGAAACAACTGGTGTGTGCACGTCCGTGTGTGTGTGTGTGCGTGTGTGCGTGTGCGTGTGTGCGTTACCTTGGCTGATGCGGCGCTGTTCTTGCTTTCCCACAGGTTGCGTTTGTTGCCAACTTGTTTTTCTTTATTCACATCCTGTTAGTCCAAAAGTTGAAAGAGCCTTATTATGATGTAATATATGTTATATAATCATATATATTATAATAGTGCATGTGTTAGTTTTATATGATAGTGAGTATTTGTGTTAATATGTATGATAATAACATGTATGACATTTCAGAGGTCCTGAAACCAAGCAAACGGTGAGGAGAAGCAAACGGCTTTCTCGTGGACTAAAGATATCGTTGGTAAATTTGGGGCCACATGCCGCCCGCTGCACGTGGTCATGGCGAGGCCGTTTTCATGTCTAGAGGGCTCTAATCTCTAAGTTAAAAAGCATATTTAGAAGGTGGCAAACAGGTTTATTATGCCCAATATGTCTTATTTTCTCTTATTATGTCTACTATAGTGTAAAGGTGACTATAGGGGTGTTATTTTATGTCTAGAGGGCTCTATTGATGTTAAAAGGTCTATTTTGATAATATCATGTATGACATTTCAGAGGTCCTGAAAGTCAAGTCTTGGGGGAAACCAAGCAAACGGTGACTTTCTGGTAGGCTAAAGATATTGTTGGTAAATTTGGGGTCACATGCCGCCCGCCGCCCGGCCGCACGTGGTCACGGCGAGGCCACAGCCGTGGCAGCTGCACGCCGCTTGAAGACGACGCTTCCAAAATACGACGAGAGGTGCGAATGAGGCCGGAATGTCCAGATTATCACAGGATTACGGGATTGACACGAAGAGTGCGAAACACGGCGCTTACCGCAGACTTTGTTGTCGTCTCCGCCGCCGGTGCGGCTGGTGGTGGCGCTGTTGCTGCGCCAGGGGGCTTCTCCACCTGTGCGGGCTTCGCCGTCCGACTGTTGACGCGTTTCGTAGAAATCTCATCCTGGGGGCGGGAGAGAAGCACGTATCAGTAAGGAATCAGTCCGGAACGCACGGATCAGTCACCTTATTATTATTATCCCACACGTTGGCGCTCTCCCACATGTTCTTTATGCTTCGTGTGCCCCCTGAAGGGAGGTCGGCCATGACAGGCTTGGGGGATTTCACCTCCTTGTTCCCCTGTACAAACAAAACCAAAAGTACAGTTGGGATGAATGGATCCATACCAAAATATTTATACTGTGTTCATTCTCATAAAGTTGCAATTCAACCAGAAAAAAACATCAAATCAGGAGGAAAAATCATGTCTTTTTGCTCAAATTAAATCTAAAATCAATCAAAATGTAGTTTAATTGAATTCATTAAAATTAATTACATTGTTAGCTTACTTTTAGTTGCCAAACTAATTAAATTAAATAATTAAATTCAATTAAAGTGGCCCCATTATGCTCATTTTGGGCCCTTTATATCGAATCATGGACTCCTATAGAGCAGCTACACACAATAACTGCATGGAAAGTTTTCTAGATCTTCCAGAATCTGCACCTATTCATTTGTATTTCCTTGGATTTCTCAAGCGTTCTCTCTTTTAATCCATTCCACCCACAGCATGCCCACTCCGCTGTGATTGGTCCCACTCATCTTATTCACGGGCACGCCCATATAAGGGAGCCAGACTCATTGTGACATCACAGGGAGCCAGTGTTGGAAAAAACTTTCTGAAACTGAGCGTTTTTAGCTATAAAAAAAAAACTAATTTTCCCAAAAATACAACTTTTAAATTAAACAAACAAACAAAAAAAAATATATACATATATATATATATATATATTTTTTTTTTTACAAAAAATGATGTATTTTCTTCCCCACAACCCTGGTGAGGATAAGCGGTAGAAACTGACTGGATATGTATTTTCTTCTTCAAAGGGGACCTATTATGCTATTTTCACTTTTCCAATAACAAATCAAGTTTTTGGAAGACGAGAAACAAAAAGCAAAATAAAGTTGTGATTTTTGGCTAACAAGGTCGCTAGCAGAAGTAGCAATACATCAGAAAAGCGCCGGCCGGTACCTGGATGGCGGAGGCGTACTGCTCCAGTCTGCTGTTGAGTTTGGAGACCACGGGCGAGTGTGACGCTCTCACACTGGAAACAGGATGATGGAGGCTGATTATGCTTTATTGTTTTAGCATGCACGGCTAACAAATGACTCGCCTCTTCTGGGCACATTTGCTGAGGAATTCCGCCTTCTCCCCAATCTGCACAAATAAAAACCAAAGTTAGCTTGTCAAGCAGGCAGGAATCTGCTTCATCGGGTCGGGTCGGCATGTCCCGGGGCAGTCTGACCCGGGACATGCCGACCCTGTGGCATGCCTGTGGCCATGGATTTAGAAGGTGGCAAACTGGTTTATTATGCCCAATATGGCTTACTTTCTCTTATTATGTCTACTATATTGGCTGATAAGAGTGTCAAGGTGACTATAGGGGTGTTATTTCATGTCTACAGGGCTCTAATCATGTTAAAAAGCATATTTAGATGGTGGTAAACTGGTTTATTATGACCAATATGTCTTATTTTCTCTTATTATGTCTACTATATTGAGTAATAGAAGTGTAAAGGTGACTATAGGGGTGTTATTTCATGTCTAGAGGGCTCTAATAATGTTAAAAAGCATATTTAGAAGGAGGTAAACTGGTTTATTACGCTCACTATGTCTTATTTTTTTCTCTCATGTCTACTATATTGAGTAATCGGAGTGTAAAAGTGAATATAGGGGTGTTATTTCATGTCTACAGGGCTCTAATAATGGTAGGAGGTATATTTAGAAGGAGGTAAACTGGTTTATCATGACCAATATGTCTTATTTTCTCTTATTATCTCTATTATATTGAGTAATAGAAGTGTAAAGGTGACTATAATAATAGGGGTGTTATTTCATGTCTAGAGGGCTCTAATAATGTTAAAAAGCATGTTTAGAAGGAGGTAAACTGGTTTATTACGCTCAGTATGTCTTATTTTTTTCTCTCATGTCTACTATATTGAGTAATAGGAGTGTAAAAGTGAATATAGGGGTGTTATTTCATGTCTACAGGGCTCTAATAATGGTAGGAGGTATATTTAGAAGGAGGTAAACTGGTTTATCATGACCAATATGTCTTATTTTCTCTTATTATGTCTACTATATTGAGTAATAGAAGTGTAAAGGTGACTATAGGGGTATTATTTAATGTCTATAGGGCTCTAATAATGTTAAAAAGCATATTTAGAAGGAGCTGGTTTATTACGCTCACTATGTCTTGTTTTTTTCTCTCATGTCTGCTATATTGAGTAATAGGAGTGTAAAAGTGAATATAGGGGTGTTATTTCATGTCTACAGGGCTCTAATAATGGTAGAAGGTATATTTAGAAGGTGGTAAACAGGTTTATCATGACCAATATGTCTTATTTTCTCTTATTATGTCTATTATATTGAGTAATAGAAGTGTAAAGGTGACTATAATAATAGGTGACTATAATAATAGGGGTGTTATTTCATGTCTAGAGGGCTCTAATAATGTTAAAAAGCATATTTAGAAGGAAGTAAACTGGTTTATTATGCCCACTATGTCTTACTTTTTTCTCTTATGTCTACTATATTGCTAATAGGCGTGTCAAGGTGACTATAGGGGTGTTATTCCATGTCTAGAGGGCTCTAATGATGCTAAGGTATATTTAGATGGATCGGCATAAAAACTGCAGATCCAGGAGTTTTGTGATTGTTGTGCTACGTTGAAAGCATCGTCTCCATTCCAAAGCTCCTAAGCAACGACCTTAGAAGACCCTTTGGGGCTGATGGTGAAGGAGGGCTGGACAGGTTCTCGGTCCAGCTGCTTCTTCTTCTCCGCAGCCTCCGCCCTCCTCCTCTCAATCTCCTCCCTCATCTTCTTCCTCTCCTCCTGTGGAAAGAGAACCCGTTTAGAGGATCCCATCAAGCAGCCTCACGTTCCTCCTCACCTGTTCTTGAGCTTTCTTGTCCTCCAGCTCTTTCTTCCTCTGCTGCTCCTCCTGCTGCAGGACCTTCCTCCTCTCCTCCCGCTTCCTCTTCAGCTCCTCCAGCTCGGCCTCGGCGTCCTGCTGCTTCTGCTTCATCTTCTCCATCTCTTCGCCGTCTGCGTCGTTACGCCGCCGCTTGAGCTCCTGCAGCTTGCGCTCGGCCTCCTGGCGCTTCCACTCGTCCGAGGGAACGTCGTCCCTGCTGGCCAAAAGGCGCTACTACACATTACTGCTATTATTACCAACACGCAGAATAAACCAAAACACAAGAAGATGACCAAAGTACATGAAAGGTCAAAGTCATGTGACTTCATCATCACCTTGATAGCTTGACTGCTTTCTTTAGCAGGCCTCCGTTTAGCTTGGCTGCTTCATTCTGCTCAAACAGGACACAACCTTTTAAAACTAGCAAAGCTAAAACTGCTCGACAAATCACTTCGTGTCTGCCCCCCCCCCCAGGAAACACATTTACATCTTTATTTCTCTTCATACTATGTTGGCTAATAGGAGGGTAAAGATGACTATAGGGGTGTTAGTTCATGTCTAGAGGGCTCTAATAATGTTAAAAGGTCTATCTAGAAGGTGATAAGCAAGTTTATTACGACCAATATGTCTTATTTTCTCTTATTATGTCTACTATATTGGGTAATAGCAGGGTAACGGTGACTATAGGGGTGTTATTTTATGTCCAGAGGGCTCTATTGATGTTAGAAGGCCTATTTAGAAGGTGGTTAACAGGTTTATCATGACCATTATGTCTGCTATATTGGGTAATAGGAGTGTAAAGGTGACTATAGGGGTGTTATTTCATGTCCAGAGGGCTCTATTGATGCTAATGTATATTTAGAAGGTGGTTAACAGGTTTATCTTGACCATTATGTTTACTATATTGAGTAATATAGATATGCCTTTATTTGTCCCTCAGTGGGGAAATTTGTATAATATTGTGTAATATGAGTGTAAATGTGACTATAGGGGTGTTATTTCATGTCCAGAGGGCTCTATTGATGCTAGGGTATATTTAGAAGGTGGTTAACAGGTTTATCATGACCATTATGTTTACTATATTGTGTAATATAAGTGTAAAGGTGACTATAGGGGTGCTATTTCACGTCTACAGGGCTCTATTGATGTTAAAAGGTCTATTTAGAGGATGGTAAACAGGTTTATTACGACAAATATGTCTTATTTTCTCTTATTACTACTATATTGGGTAGTAGGAGTGTAAGGGCGACTATAGGGGTGTTATTTCATGTCCACAGGGCTCTATTGATGCTAAGGTATATTTAAAAGGTGGTAAACAAGTTTAGTATGACTAATATGTCTTATTTTCTCTTATGATGTGTACTCTATCAGGTAATAAGAGTGTAAAGGTGACTATAGGGGTGCTATTCCATGTCCAGAGGGCTCTATTGATGTTAAAAGGTGTATTTGAGGAAGCCCACACGAGTGCTTCAGCGTTTCTTGGAGATCCAAAGACAGCTCATAGCAACAAAGCCACGGGATCTTTAACCATTTTTACCTTTTCTTGAAGGGAAGATCTTTTCAGCTTGCTGTCCTTTGGAAGGAACGTAAACACAAAGAACATCATGAGAACATCATGACAACATCACACACTGAGGGAGCTCATGTCAATCATCAAACAGAAAACCTCATCTTTCTTCTTCTCCTCCGTCTCTCTCCTCTTCTTGTCTTTCTCCTCCTCCTCTTTCTTCCTCTTCTCCTCGGCTTCCCTTTTCCGTTTCTCCTCCTCTTCCTTCTTCTTCCTCTCTTCCAGATCTCTCTTCTTCTGCTTTTCCGCCGCCTCCTCCTTCCTTTTCTTCTCCATTTCTTTCCGACACTGTTCTTCCTCTTCTCTCCTCGTCTTCTCCTCCATCTCCTTTAGTTTTTGCTCTTCCTCTTCTCTCCTCGTCTTCTCCTCCATCTCCTTCCTTAGTTTTTCCTCTTCCTCCTCTCTCCTCTTCTTTTCCTCCATCTCCTTCTTTAGGTCTTCTTCTTCCTTCTCTTTCCTCTGTCGTTCCTCGAGCTCTCGCTTCAGTTCTTCTTCCTCTTCTATTCTCCTCCTCTCCTCCATGTCCCTTTCCTGCTTTGCTTCCTCCTCTTTCTTCAACCTTTGTTGTTCCTCCTCCTCTTTTAGCTTTTCTTCCATTTCTTGTCTGTGTTTCTCCTCCTCCTCATCCTCCATCCTCTGCTTTTCTTCCAGACGCTGCTCTTCTTCTACCTCTTTCTGTTCTTTCCTCTCCTTCTCATCCTTGGCAGCATCAGGACCAGCCTCCTCTTCCTTCTCCTCCTCCTCCTCATCTATGGGCGGGTCCTACGAAGAACAAAAACCCTCCAGCACAAAGAACCGTATGGAGCACCTGATCTCCTGATAGCAGTCATGTGATGATTGATAACATCATAGAAGTAATTTGGGATGATCATGATGATTGGCTGATGGAGTCACATGGTTCCATCTGCCAACTCTCACCTTCACCTCTTCCCTCTTTGGCTGGTCTTCCTCCTTCCTCCAAGATTTGGTATCCACCTCGTCCTCCCGGACCGGGTTCTCCTCCTCTCCCTCCTCCGTGTGTCCCTGCCCACCTCCGCCATGGATGCCGTTGGTGGTGCCGAAGCCGGAGTCCAACTCCTTCTGTCGTTCGATGGCCTCCTGCATCCTCTTTTGCCGGCGCTCCTCCCTCTTGGCCAAGCGCTCCAACAGGGCTTGGTCGTCGTCGGTGGCGGCGGCGGCCGGGATGCCGATGGCGGAGGTCTCGCTCTCCGTCTCCGTCACGCTGGAAACACGGCTTGTTTGTCAGATGTGGTGAAAAGCCTTGCACGGTAAGATGGCGGCGTTCCTACTTGTTGGCGTTGATCACGTCGACGCTTCCCGACTCTTCCAGTTCCCTCATCTTCTTCCTCTCCTCCCTCGCACGTCTCCTTTGCTCCCGAGCCGCCTCTTCATCGTCCTCATTCGTGTAGCCCATCCTGAGACATTAAACAAGAATAAAGCCAAAATATTACCAGACAAAATTACTGTCATATTTCACTATGCGATCGTCACAATCATGACATCCTCATAACTCAATTAGAAAGGTACGCAATAAGAGGATTAGTTCTAAAATGGGTCAAAAGCTACTTAGCTGACAGGAAGCAATACGTACAGCTAGGAGAATACACATCTGCAACTTTAAATATTACATGCGGAGTACCCCAGGGGTCAATACTGGGACCAAAACTGTTCAACTTGTACATCAATGATATCTCCAAAGTCACCAAAGACTTAAAGCTGCTATTTTTCACGGATGATACCACTGCTTTTGGTTCTGGATGAAATCATTAGAAAGGTCAGAGAAGAAATGGTCCCACTAAAAAGATGCTTATATGATAATAGATTGTCCTTGAACCTAGATAAAACTAAAATCATGCTGTTTGCTAACAGCAGAAAGGACACGCACCAGCAAATACAAATAGACTGTGTAGACATTGAAAGGGTGAAGGAAAATACATTTCTGGGGATCACAATAGATGAAAATATGAGCTGGAAACCTCATATTACAAATATACAACATAAGGTGGCCAGAAATATTTCAATATTGAACAAAGCTAAATTTGTTCTCAATCAGAAATCACTCCACACTCTTTATTGCTCTCTGGTTCTACCATATCTTACTTATTGTGTGGAAATATGGGATAAGAACTAGAAAAGCAATCTTCACTGGCTAAAAAGGTCAGTAAGGATAATTCATAATGCCATAATACAAGGATGAAGAGTCTTGAACCAGTCATGATGTGCTATATATATATCACTATATTGACACTTACTATGGTACCCATTATGGCATTGGATGCTCATATCACCCAGTACTTCCGTACAGGATAAAAATTAAAAAGAAAAAACTATATTAGGAAAGCAGGAAGTGTACAAATGTAAGAGTTAGTGATTGTAAAAGTACCAGATGGAGGGGTAGGATTTAATAAGCTTTGCTTCTTCCTACTCCTTTTGGACATGTGGAACTGGGAACTGATTATGGGATGCACTCAATTGGAATCTGATGCATGTTCAAATGAAATAAAACCATTACCATTACCATTACCATTACTTACTTCTCAGCATCCAGGCGCATCTGCTCTCTCCTCTGCCTCCGCAGTTCCATGCGGCGGTCAAAGTCGTCATCCATGATGCTCAAACGATTGTCTTTCTCTCTGGGAGAGAAAATGTCAACCGTCAAAAGCAGACTTTAGTAGACTTTCACTATGTTGCAGGATTTTGGTCATTCTATTCAAGGGGACCAATTGTGCTATTTGTATTGAGTTGTGGACTCCTGTAGAGCAGCTACACACAATAACCCACAGGGAACGCTTTCTAGATCTTCCAGCTTCTCCTACCACATTCCAAAACGGGCATGTTATGTTCATATATGTAATATGATATGGTGTCCAACTTCACTCTTTGGTCTTGCCCACGTTTTGCTTTTCTTTGTTTAATTTTCTTGAAAAATAAAATAAAATAAAAATTAATTTAATAACATTTTGACTTTATTCCTGCAATTTTTATAACTTTTTCTCCAACCTAATTCTTGGAAAAAATTATTTTGTATATTTTCTCCCCGTAATTCTGACATTTAATCCCAAAATATTATACATTCTCCCCACTTTTCAACTCTATGCTACTAAAGTGACATTATTTTTTTACTTTTTCACTTAATCTTTTTATTTAGTTCCTGTAAATTTACAACTACTTTTCCCATTTCTACTGTTGTTTTTATTACATTTTTTATTTCAACTTTCTTGATGTAAATTGTATGTCTTGGACTTGTGAATTTACTCTTATAATATTATGACTTTATTCCCATAATATTACAACGTTTCCCTCACCAAATTTCTAAGAATTACAATTCTCTCACATTACGACTATCAAAAATATTCTTTCTTTAATATTTCTGCTGCTAAAATGACTTTTTTTCTCATAATATTCTGACTTTATTCTGAAAATATTACAACTTCAAATACTTAATATTTTGACTTTATTCTTGTAAAATGTTTTTTCCCTAAATTATGTAAACTTTCTTGTAAATATATATGATATATATGATATATATACATATATATACATATATATTTATATATTATATAATATTCTATAACTTTTAACATCACCGAATTTTCCACAAATGACAACTTTGTTTTGTTTGTTTGCTTGTCATAAAATTACGACTTGAAAATAATGAATTTTTGTTATTTAATATTGAATTTTATTCTACTAAAATATATATATATAAATATATAAAATATATTACAACTTTATTCTCTGAAAATTATTACTTTTTCTAATTAGGTTACTGCTCTTTTTCTTTAATATTTTGACGATTTTTGCTGTTTTTTAGTGTTGATTTGAGATAAGCAGAGGAGGGCCACCCCTGAGGTGTGGAAATAGTTTTTAGGTGTGAATGTGAAGTCCGAACATGAAGCCAAATTCCTACAAGACGTGGATAAGATATGGAAAAGAAGGAAGGAAGGAAAAGCTATGAATTTGAGAAAAGGGTTAGCGTAACATTAGCTGGCTTGCTAGACGTCATCCAGAAGAATCTGCTTTCTATCTCAGTCCTTGTGAGGCACAAACAATTCCTGCTGCGCCTTTTAACAACCTCAACTACCACAAAAGGCAAAGCTGATCCTTCTCCCTCCTCCTCCTCCTCCTCCGACGACTCCTACTCCTCCTCCTACTACTCCTACTCCCCCATCTCCCAACTCTTACACTACATGTATGGTTCTTTACTCCTCCCAGACATCCACCCTGATATCAGTCCCAGCATGAGGAGACATTGATGAGTCGTTCATCACTTTAGACTCAATCGTGTCCTTCCCTGGAATCGAGTCTCCCATCCCTTCCCTGCCCGAGCTCGATCACGGGTGCCCGACGAACACTGGAGTTTCACCGACTCACGGGTACTCTAAAAGAAATTGCGTTTGACTGTTTGACTGACTCACGGCGCTCGGGAAAGCCTCAAGTTGAACTGAATTGTGGGTGATTGGCGACCACTCCAGTTTCTCACGGTTGACAAAGACTCAAGTTTGACTGACTCACGGCTGTTCCACAAAGACTCCAGTTTCAGTGACTCATGGGTGCTCGAGTTTCGCAGACTTTCAGGTGCTTGATAAAGATTCAGGTTTCACTGACTCACGGGTACTTGACAAAGACTCAAGTTTAAGTTTAACTGAGTCACAGTGCTTGACAAGGACTCGAGTATGACTGACTCACAAGTGTTCAACAAAGACTCCAGTTTCAGTGACTCCAGTTTCGCAGACTTTCAGATGCTTGATGAAGACTCAATTTGCACTGACTCACGGTTGTTCGACAAAGACTCAAGTTTAACTGAGTCACATTGCTTGACAAAGACTCAAGTTTGACTGATTCACGGGTGCTCGACAAAGACTCCAGATTCAGTGACTCACGGGTGCTCGAGTTTTCGCAGACTTTCAGGTGACTGATGAAGACTCAAGTTTGACAGACTCACAAGTGTTCGACAAAGACAGTGACTCAGTCACTCAAGTTTCGCGGACTTTCAGTTGCTTGATAAAGATTCAGCTTTCACTGACTCATGGGTGCTTGGCAAAGACTCAAGTTTCACTGAGTCACGGTGCTTGACAAAGACTTGAGTTTGACTGACTCACGGGTGCTCGACAAAGACTCGAGTTTCAGTGACTCACGGGTGCTCGAGTTTCGCAGACTTTCAGGTGCTTGATGAGGATTCAGGTTTCAATGACTCACGAGTGCTCGACAAAGACTCGCATTTGACTGACTCACAAGTGTTCGACAAAGACAAGCGACTCAGTGACTCTTGAGTCACGGTGCTTGACGAAGACTTGAGTTTGACTGACTCACGAGTACTCACCAAAGTTTTTTTTTCACTGTGTCTGTTCCACAAATGGATAGCGTTCTCACACAACAATAACAATAACATAGAAAGTGAAAGTGACAGAATGCTGCTTGTGTGGGGGGACATGATACAAGATCGTCGCAGACAGGAAGTGAGCGACCGTCAGGCCATCATCATCATCAAATCAGATGAAAAGTCTAGTGTACGCGTAGGTATCAGTAGCATTGGGTTCCCGGATGAAGTTATGAATGAGGAACGTTTACAATCCATCCAAAAGTCAAAGCGGCTTCCTCGGCATGACCAAAAAAAGGAAAAGCTCTCGAAGCAGGAGATAAAATCCAAACAGTTTACATGCCGCGACGTCCTGCCGCCATTCAAATGTTTGTGTACACTTTGGCTTTAGCAGTACTGGGCTGTACTTCCTCTTCACCTCTCCGTGCTTCACGTCCGCGTCGGAGAACAGCAAGCGTCCTGGTGAAAGAAGCCATCTTTCTTTTTCATCATCTGGTCTCCTTTTAAGGAAGCGAGCATGCAGCCTTGTGGTGAGCCGACGGTCTCCCGCTTTGGCAAAGGACCAGGATGAGCACGAAGAGCAGCGACGTCAACTCCCGCCGAGATCTGCCGCTGCGCGACCTCTAAAAATGACCTCTTTCCCTCCACATTCCAGACACATTCTTTTCTGCTACGACAGGAAGGGGCCGGAATTTGAATAATGATGCTAACAACACCTGCTAACCAGGAAGACATTTCACTAGCGCTTCATTGCTTCTCTTTAGAAACATTATTTACATTTGTTACAAATAATGCTGACGGCCAGGAGTGGAGAGGGCACGCCATTCTTGTATTTTTTTTTGGCCCCGTGACGGGTTATCGTACAGTCAATACAAAATGTATGGTCAGCGAGTCGGTACGATGCACGGCTTATAAAGTATACAGTATACAGTATACAGTATACAGTATACAGTATACAGTATACAGTATACAGTATACAGTATACAGTATACAGTACATATACACACAAAGATAGCAGGTCTAGTTTGGGAGACATTCACTCCCCCCGGTCATAAACACAGCATCCCGCTTCATTGACAGCCTCCTTGCCATCATTACCATAAAAGGAATGGAGGCGTGGCATGTCCGCCATTGGAGCACAACTCATCCACGGCCTCTTTGTTTTTATGTCCTACCTCCCTGCAGTACTGCATGTACTGCCATGTATATCACCAATCATTTCTTTTCAGGCAAATATTCATGAATAAACACCTTGGAATATTATTAGTCCTGAGTTCAAATGTCTTCATATGTCTTATGACTTATATGGTGCCGTCCATCAATACAAATTGAGAACAATTTTAAAAGAATCAAGTCAAAAAATTAAAGGGGAAAAGTAGTGATTTTTAGGAGAATACAAGAAAAATAACACCGTCTTAAAAAGGGAATAAAAACACGTTAAGATAAAGTGGCCATCCATCATTACAAATTGCGAAAAATTCAGTAAAATAACAGTAATTTTAAAAGAATCAAGTCAAAAAATGAAAGGGGAAAAGTAGTCATTTTTAGGAGAATACAGGAAAAATAACACCGTGAAGTGAATAATAATAAGTGAATAAAAAACACGTTACGATAAAGTGGCCATCTATTATCCACCATCATTAGGTGCAACATGAACACACGTGTCTTTCTCTTTTTGGTGCATTCTAAAGCTACAAAAACAGCTAAAAAGAGACATCTCAGTCATGGATGTAATGGGACGCACCTATTTTTGCCGCTATTAAAAATCCTGCTTTGAATTGGGATCTTAGTGGGATTGAAATAAAACGACTCTTGCACCACATCTCATTTGCTGACATGCAAAAATCCTTCCTGAGAAAAAAGACAAGGCTTACCCAACAAGCAGAAGTCGGCGCTTTGCAGCTCCAAGACAGGAGCAGAGAGCGAGCTGAAGTTTTTATGTCCGACGTGGAGCCCCGCCTTCCTCGTCCACGCTGCATCCTTTTCCACGGTCGCCTAAATCCTGCTGGACTCGTCTGAAACACGCATTAATATTATTATTATTATTCCACCCACGGCCGAGTGTGGCAAAGCTGCATGGAAGTTGGGAACAATCACGGCACAAGTTGGACTTTCTTATCCAATGTCTTTATTCCATGTAGTCCTAATGACTCCTACTTTTCACGGGAATTTGGGAGGATCTGAAACATTTAAAAAGTCAAGCGCTTTACTGGAGTACAAACATATGAAACTGTCAGCACATGTTGGGCTTCACTTTTTATACAATTTCCTGTTTGTTTTTTAATGCCATGCTCACCTGTATCCAGAATAGTTCAAAGCAAGCAACAGAAAATGACACCATGCAATTTTGCTACTTTCATATTTCGGAAAACAAACAAACAAAAATGCCAAAGCCTATAAAAGTAGCAACTTGACTCCCCCACCCGTTTTTTTTTCCATCCATCCATTTTCGATACCGCTTATCCTCACTAGGGTCGTATGCTGGAGCCTATCCCAGCTGTCTTGGGGCGAGAGGCAGGGTACACCCAGGACTGGTGGCTAGCTAATCACAGGGCACATATAGACAAACAACCATTCACACTCACATTCATACCTATGGACAATTTGGAGTGGCTAATTAACCTAGCATGCACATAAAAATGACAAATCAGAGCATGTTGGGGGGGGGGCTGACCTGTAATAACTCAAAAACAAAAAATTGTTTTAAAAAAATTATGAAATTACAACTTAAAGGGGACCCTTGTATTGAGCTGTGGACTCCTATAGAGCAGCTACACACAATTACCAGCACAGAAAGCTTTCTAGATCTTGCAGAATCTGCACCTATTCCAGATGGATTTCCTTGGATTTCAGAAAGGGTCTGTTTTAATTTTAAAAGCTACTGCTTTTTTATTTATGTTGGTATATTCTTTTTAGGGAAATCTAAACGGCAAGTATCCTGTCTTCTCATTGGTCAGTCAATGAAACTCCCACTGACTCGTGTTGACAACATTTTTTTCTTTTCTTTGACATTGTGCATAGTGTAACTAGTGGTTATTTTTGGGGCTATTTATAAACACATTCTCTTTATGTTTCAATGAAATGGTATATTATAAATGTAACTATAACAATTAAATAGCCAGTCAAATACTGACGAATGAATAAAGAGAAAACATTGAATAGCATTTCAACCAGATTACGTAGCGAGGTGTGTGCATCTTACCAGACTTTTTATCCTCAGCCGTCAGCCACAGCAGCACCCGGTGGTTGCTTCCACGCTGGGATTCCACTGGAAGTGACGCCGTCGTCACGCCGTCGTCACGCCGTTTAGACACATTTTACGTGTGGTTTTCAACTTGTTTTCCTTCTCTTTCATTGCCTCCTCACTTTCCTCCAGCCTCTTCAACCTCACCGCGTTTGGAACCCTGGAACTGCCTCTCAGTCACTGGATGCTCTCAGTTTTCAACTTCCTACCTAGGTGTATATACTATACTATACTATACTATACTATACTATACTATGCTAGATAGACAGACAGACAGCTAGACAGATAGAGTAATAGAGTGGATGAGGATGCTGAGGTTGTCATTGGGAGTGACCAGGATGGATAGGATCAGGAAAGAGTACACCAGAGGGACAATACATGTTAGAGGCCTTGGAGATAAAGTCAGTTATCGGCCAGACTGAGAGATAGAGAATACATTAGTACTTCAACATATGCTTGAAGTACCAAAGAACGTCTGAGGCGGAGTGTTCAACATGAAGTCACACAAAAAGTGAGTTGAGTTGAACTTTATTCTACCATTTAACAACAACAACAACAACAACACTCAGACAATACAATTCTAGCAGGTACCTTAGCCCAAGCTCCACT
Organism: Doryrhamphus excisus; assembly: GCF_037039965.1. Classification (NCBI taxonomy): domain Eukaryota; kingdom Metazoa; phylum Chordata; class Actinopteri; order Syngnathiformes; family Syngnathidae; genus Doryrhamphus; species Doryrhamphus excisus. Next base: position 22,027,699 of record NC_136362.1, read on the forward strand.
CGCCCGGCGATTTATCCACGTTCACCTCAATTTCACCATCAAACATGGCGGGTTCCGTCCAATCATTGTCGGAGTCTGTCGTCGTTAGATAATCCATTCAACTTGCGTAACTCTCCCAGCACTTCCTGTCGGTGTTCACATCAATTTCGCCATCAAACATGGCGGTTTCATGTCTGTTGTCGTTAGGTAGACCGTGGTCACCGGTGCAACATCACTTTGTGTTTTGTTAATCCTCCTAGCATGCTAGCAAGCGCTTGGCTTTCACAGGAGAGATAGGACAGGGCTTTTACTGTCGGCATAGTATTATGGTTTACACATTTTGGAACGCACCACATTAAAAGGCGCATCATTGATTTTGGAGAAAATTCAAGACTTTTAAGTGCGGAAAATACGGTATGACTTTTTCTTGTTGAAGTCCATTTTTTTCTCTTTATATTTTGACATTAAACATGTTAAATTACTGCTGCTTTTTCCACTTTTGCTGTTGTTTTTTTACTTCTCAAATTATATTTTATTATATATATAAATAAATATATATTTTTTACTTCTCTTCATTCATTTTCTACCGCTTTTCCTCACGAGAGTTGCGGAGGGTGCTAAAGCCTATCCCAGCTGTGATTGGCTGGCTACCAGTCCAGGGTGTACCCCGCCTCTCGCCCCAAGACAGCTGGGATAGGCTCCAGCATGGCCGTGCCCCTGGTGAGGATAAGCGGTATATAACATGGCTGGATGTATGGATAAAGTAGATGCAGGTGGACACAGTAGCAGGTCAGACTAACAGTAACAGTAACCTCACATTAGGATTCTCCAGTGACGACACTAAAGGACATTTTAAAGATCTTCCATGCATTTCAGGTGGTGGCTTTGGCTTTTCCCTGATCCTCCACCTTTTCAATGGCTACTCTGATCTTCTCCTGGTCTCCCAGCAGCTGGCCAGCCTTCACGGGCCGCAGCTCTTTGTCCAGTTCCAGCAGCAAGGGGATCCCTGTGGGCAACGTCACGCCAGCGATATCCTCATCCGATATTCCTGGTGTGATCGTATGAAGAGAAAAATACCGTATTAGTAAAATCGGTATTAAGAGCACAGGGATGCTTTTAGTTAGCTAAACACAGACAATTGCCGAGAGCACCTGGATTTAATCTTAATATGCATGCTTAAAACAACATAAAAATGAAGAAATGGTCCCACTAAAAAGATGCTTTGATGATAATAGATTGTCCTTGAACCTAAATAAAACTAAAATCATGCTGTTCTACCATATCTTACTTATTGTGTGGAAATATGGGATAATAACTATAAAAGCAATCTTACTGGCTAAAAAGGTCAGTAAGGATAATTCATAATGCCATAATACAAGGATGAAGAGTCTTGAACCAGTCATGGTGTGCTATATATATAGTGCATCCGGAAAGTATTCACAGCGCTTCACTTTTTCTACATTTTGTCATGTTACAGCCTCATTCCAAACTGAATTAAATTAATCTCTTACCTCAAAATTCTACACAAAATACTCCATTATGACAATGTAAAAAAAGGGTTTTTTTTACATGTTTTGAATTTATTAAAAATAGAAAACGAAAAAAATCATATTTACATAAGTATTCACAGCCTTTGCTTAATACTTTGTTGAGCCACCTTTGGCAGCAATTACAGCCTCAAGTCTTTTTGAATATGATCCCACAAGTTTAGCACACCTATCTTTAGGCAGTTTTGACCATTCTTCTTTGCAATAAGTCTCAAGCTCCATCAGGTTGGATGGGAGACGTCTGTGCACAGCCATTTTCAGATCTCTCCAGAGATGTTCGATCCGATTCAAGTCTGGACTCTGGCTGGGCCACTCCAGGACATTCACGGAGTGGTTCTGAAGCCAATCTTTTGAGATCTTGGCTGTGTGCTAATGTCTACTGTCTATATGGTCAAGGTACATGACCAGTCTACTGAGGTCAAGAGCGCTCTGGAGCAGGTTTTCATCCAGGATATCTCTATATATTGCTGCATTCATTTTCCTTCTATCCTGACTAGTCTGCCAGTTCCTGCTGCTGAAAAACATCCCCACAGCATGATGCTGCCACCACCATGCTTCACTGTAGGGATGGTATTGGCCTGGTGATGAGCAGTGCCTGGTTTCCTCCAAACATGGCGCCTGGCATTCACACCAAAGAGTTCAATCTTTGTCTCATGAGACCAGAGAATTTTGTTTCTCATGGTCTGAGAGTCATTCAGGTGCTTTTTGGCAAATTCCAGACGGGCTGCCATGTTCCTTTTACTAAGGAGTGGCTTTCGTCTGGCCACTCTACCACACAGGCCTGATTGGTGGATTGCTGCAGAGATGGTTGTCCTTCTGGAAGGCTCTCCTCTCTCCACAGAGGAACGCTGGAGCTCTGACAGAGTGACCATCGGGGCCTTGGTCACCTCCCTGACTAAGGCCCTTCTTCCCCGATCGCTCAGTTTAGAAGGCCGGCCAGCTCTAGGAAGAGTCCTGGTGGTTCCAAACGTCTTCCATTTACGAATAATGGAGGCCACTGTGCTCATTGGGACCTTCAAAGCAGCAGAAATTTTTCTGTATCCTTCCCCAGATTTGTGCCTCAAGACAATCCTGTCTCGCAGGTCTACAGACAGTTCTTTTGACTTCATGCTTGGTGTTTGTGCTCTGACATGCACAGTCAACTGTGGGACCTTATATAGACAGTTATTATATTTCCAAATCATGTCCAATCAACTGAATTTACTGCAGGTGGACTCCAATTAAGCTGTAGAAAGATCTCAACGATGATCAGTGGAAAAAAGATGCACCTGAGCTCAATTTTGAACTTCATGGCAAAGGCTGTGAATAATTATGTAAATGTGATTTTTTTGTTTTCTATTTTTAATAAATTAAAAAAAAAGTCAAAAAAAAACGTTTTCACATTGTCATAATGGAGTATTTTGTGTAGAATTTTGAGGTAAGAGATTAATTTAATTCAGTTTGGAATGAGGCTGTAACATGACAAAATGTAGAAAAAGTGAAGCGCTGTGAATACTTTCCGGATGCACTGTATCACTATATTGACACTTACTATGGTACCCATTATGGCATTGGATGCTCATATCACAGAGTATGTGACAAAAAAATTAAAAAAAAGTGTAAAAAAATAAAAATTAAAACAAAAAAAAATTAAACTATATTAGGAAAGCAGGAAGTGAACAAATGTAACAGTTAGTGATTGTAAAAGTACCAGATGGAGGGGTAGGATTTAATAAGCTTTGCTTCTTCCTACTCCTTTTGGACATGTGGAACTGGGAACTGATTATGGGATGCATCTGATGCATGTTCAAATGAAATTAAACCACTACCATTACCAATGTGTAAACTACTGCAGTAGTTCTGGGGATGAAGCTGAGAGTGACTACACTGTGGGTATTAAAGCGTTTTTTAAATACCTTAAATGTTGTTAAACTTGACAATAACGTACACAGAAATACAGCAGTTAGAGGAACTAATGAAGAACTAATGTTCTTGGTCAAACATAAAATTAGAGTAGTTATTGAGGCAGTCGCAAGGTGGTTGGCGCTAGTCCTGGCGGCAAGCCCTCAACCCCATGGTGGGACACCCGAGGTCGGGGCTGCCGTCAAGCTGAAGAAGGGAGGTCTATCGAGCATGGATGGCTTGTGGAACTCCTGAAACAGCTGACGGGTACCGGATGGACCTTAGCATAGATCACAATACGGCGACTATATAAAATTTTTATTCAGCTGAGTCACTTGTCTCACATTGTCAAGCACATGTATTTATTGGGGATGAAAAAAAAAAACATCGGTTAATTATTATTATTATATTGATTTTTTACTTAATTTATATTATAATAATATTTAGTATATTATATAACTATTTAATATATTATATTTATAATTTAGTTAATTTTTGTGCAAAAGTCTGAGGCTACAGCATAATAGAGATGCACAATATGTTTTTGTTTTTTTTCATACCGGTATCAAAAACTTTCTGCCTCTCAAGACAGATATGGTGCAGATAACTGATTTTTTACTTTTTTGTATTTCGTACTTAAGTTACATTTTGATTTAAGTGTCCTAAATCATGCATGCTAGGTTAATTGGCCACTCCAAATTGTCCATAGGTATGAATGTGAGTGTGAATGGTTGTTTGTCTATATGTGCCCTGTGATTGGCTGGCCACCAGTCCAGGGTGGACCCCGCCTCTTGCTCCAGCACCCCCTCTACAACCCCTTGTGAGGATAAGTGGTAGAAAATGAATGAATGTATTTATCGGTAACAATCTGGCAAATGTTTCTAATGGGATGTCAGCCTCTGCACAAATTCATTCATTCATTTTCTACCGCTTTTTCCTCACAAGGGTCGCATTGCTACTAAATCTTCAACAACAACAGCTTGCGATGAAGGAAGATGTAGTCACCCATGCAACACACTTTTGTTAACGCACACATGAGGCAAACGGCTAAGTATGGTCCGTGTGTGGAGAATGTTTATTTACGGCTAATACGAGCAATGTCCAAACCTTCCTTATATATTAAAACCGTGAAAGACAACATGGTAAAAATATACTATTAAGTCATTTTCTCATCATTAGAGGAATCTATACCAGCACATAAAATATATCACCTAACCCTAGTATGTATATATATAATATTAAATATATATATATATACAGTGAAGAAAATAAGTATTTGAACACCCTGCTATTTTGCTATTTCTCCCACTTAGAAATCATGGAGGGGTCTGAAATTTTCATCGTAGGTGCATGTCCACTGTGAGAGAGATAAACTAAAAAGAAAAATCCAGAAATCACAATGCATGATTTTTTAACAATTTATTTGTGTGATACAGCTGCAAATAAGTATTTGAACACCTGTGTATCATCTAGAATTCTGACCCTGAAAGACCTGTTAGTCTGCCCATTAGAAGTCCACCTGCACTCCATGTATCATCCTGAATCAGATGTACCTGTTTGAGGTTGTTAGCTGCATAAAGACACCTGTCCACCCCATACAATCAGTAAGACTTTAACTTGTAACATGGCGAAGACCAAAGAGCTGTCCAAAGACACCAGAGACAAAATTGTACACCTCCACAAGGCTGGAAAGGGCTACGGAGCAATTACCAAGCAGCTTGGTGAAAAAAGGTCCACTGTTGGAGCTATCATTAGAAAATGGAAGAAGCTAAACATGACGGTCAATCTCAATCGGAGTGGAGCCCCATGCAAGATATCACCTCGTGGGGTCTCAATGATTCTAAGAAAGGTGAGGAATCAGCCCAGAACTACACGACAGGACTTGGTCAATGACCTGAAAAGAGCTGGGACCACCGTTTCCAAGGTTACTGTAGGTAATACACTAAGACGTCATGATGTGAAATCATGCATGGCACGAAAGGTTCCCCTGCTTAAACCAGCACATGTCAAGGCCCGTCTTAAGTTTGCATATGACCATTTGGATGATACAGAGGAGTCATGGGAGAAAGTTTTATGGTCAGATGAGACCAAAATAGAACTTTTTGGTCATAATTCCAATAAGCGTGTTTGGAGGAAGAAGAATGAAGAGTACAATCCGAAGAACACCATCCCTACTGTGAAGCATGGGGGTGGTAGCATCATGCTTTGGGGGTGTTTTTCTGCACATGGGACAGGACGAGTGCACTGCATTAAAGAGAGGATGACTGGGGCCGTGTATTGTGAGATTTTGGGGAACAACCTCCTTCCCTCTGTCAGAGCATTGAAGATGGGTCGTGGCTGGGTCTTCCAACACGACAACGACCCGAAGCACACAGCCAGGAAAACCAAGGAGTGGCTCCGTAAGAAGCATATCAAGGTTCTAGCATGGCCCAGCCAGTCTCCAGACCTGAACCCAATCGAAAATCTTTGGAGGGAGCTCAAACTCCGTGTTTCTCAGCGACAGCCCAGAAACCTGACTGATCTAGAGAAGATCTGTGTGGAGGAGTGGGCCAAGATCCCTCCTGCAGTGTGTGCAAACCTGGTGAAAAACTACAGGAAACGTTTGACCTCTGTAATAGCAAACAAAGGCTACTGTACCAAATATTAACATTCATTTTCTCAGGTGTTCAAATACTTATTTGCAGCTGTATCACACAAATAAATTGTTAAAAAATCATGCATTGTGATTTCTGGATTTTTCTTTTTAGTTTATCTCTCTCACAGTGGACATGCACCTACGATGAAAATTTCAGACCCCTCCATGATTTCTAAGTGGGAGAAATAGCAAAATAGCAGGGTGTTCAAATACTTATTTTCTTCACTGTATATATATTATATATATATTTAATATTATTATTGATGTGAGTGTGAATGGTTGTTGTTGTCACCAGTCCAGGGTGGACCCCGCCCCTCGCCCCACGACAGCTGGGATAGGCTCCAGCACCCTCGTGAGGATAAGCGGAAGAAAATGAATGAATGAATACTACTACTAATAATAAAAAGATATTTTTTGCTTACTCATTGTCTGATGTCAAAAGGCACCAAAAAACCCCAGAAAAATCGCCAACAACACGGCTAATACAGCTAGAACTTCCTGTGCATGTAGAAGGAAAGTCATCGTGTGAACATCAAGGCCATATGGGGGCTTTGGAGGCAGGTCTTTTGCGTGTGTGCATGAATGAAGTGTAAAGCAAACCAGATCCAGTATGATGAAAGGTCAATGTGGGCACTGCCGCCACAGGCAAGTGTAACATAAACTAGCTGGCCTTTTTGGACAGGTTCAACCTGCCATTTCTGCTTCAGCCGCCATCATGGGACAGGCTGCTGTTGGCCGAATGGCACCAGAGCGAATCCTGAATGTTTAAACGTGTGCGGTGTACCTTCCAGGTGTTTGAGCAGGGCCCTGCAGCTGTTTCCATGGGCAGAAATGAGCACGGTCCTGCCTTTCTGGATCTCTGGCACCACCGCGCTGTACCAGTAAGGGAGCAGCCTGTCCAGAACCTCCTTCAAGCTCTCGGCACGGGGCAGCTTCTCCTTGTCCACGTCGCACGTGGTGTACCTGCGATCGTTGTAGATTTCGTGGAAGTACGGGTGCGTTTCTTCTATAAGCGGCGGAGTGATGTCATAGCTCCTTCTCCATAACTTCACTTTCTCCTCACCGTGCTGGAGGGCCATTTCCGCCCGGTTCAAGCCTATCAATGCGCCGTAGTGGCGCTCGTTGAGCCTCCATGACTTCACCACAGGCACCCACTCCTGGCCCATGGCCTCCAGAACCAGCCAGGCCGTCTGGATGGAGCGGCTGAGAATGGAGGTGAAGACCATGTCGAACTTGTAGCCCAGTTCTTTCAGGAGCCTGCCGCAGTCCCGGGCCTCCTTTACGCCATCCTCGCTCAGCTTCTGATCCACCCAGCTGCAAAAACGGTTTTCCCGGTTCCACGCCCCCTCGCCATGCCTCAGCAGGAACAGTTTGTGCACGGACATCTGCTGCACCACAAACCTACACATGAACAACAAAACCAAACCCGTTTACACGTGTATACAACTGGAGTTTGCATGTTCTCCCCGTGTTTGCGTGGGTTTTCTCTGGGCAGATACACAGAAAATAATGTAAATACACACGCACACACACAGGAGTGGGAAGAAGACAATCTTATTTACACGCACCCACCAAAAGCATGACAAATGTATCATGTGAAATGATAGAACATGCCATGTCTCCCTACTGTGTGAGATTGTGTGTGTGTGTGTGTGCGTGTGTGTCGAGTATGGAGGGTGGGAGCGAGGGGCTTTCTTTGTAATTGTTTTCTTTTTAAATGTGGTAATTGTTTTTAATTCTGTAAAGCACTTGCTGCATGTCCTTTCAGGAAAAGTGCTCTACAGATAAAGTTGATTTGATTTGAACATTGATAGACATTTTCTATGGGAATAGTGAGGACCCCTTGGGGGAGAGTTTAAGCTAAAGGTTGAAGGTTAGCTCAGGCGGTGAGGAAATGAACACCACAGTGTTGCTACAATTAGCATCGCGCGTTAGGAAATATGTTCTAACCTCATATCATCAGCTTGCATGGTCATTTTCTTCCGTTCCCATTGATTAACACCATCAACATAGCTGCTCTCGCTCGCCCCCACGACGTAAAGCGTTTAGTAAACATTAATGGACGCCAGAAGCTTTACAGCGAACATCAAAATGCTGCTTTAAGAGTGGATTGGAACTCACCTTGCGTGGGTTTTAAAGCCGGTCGGAATGTTACTGCAACGGTCGTTTGTAATGTTGACAATATTTGGCCGGCCATGAAGGCGTCTTTGAGATTGATGATGATTGACAGCTTTGGGCCGCCAATCGGAATGGACGTTCTTGCACATGGGCGGTGCCTATGCTGACGTCTGCCCATATATGGAGAAGAACTGGAAACCCGGGGCAAGTTCACCAACGGAGAAGATGAGAAAAGAGCGGGTACTGTGAATTGTCCGGTAAAAGTACATTTTTGGTGATTAGAGTTTTAGAGACTTAAGGTGTGTGTTGTTGGCTGCCACGGCAGCTTGGGACGTAAATATGATCAAATGGTAACAGTTTACCCTGTAATTAGTAAGATTATTTGGGGAGAGGGGCTGTGGGGAGTTTAAACATTTTTTAAAAAGCCGATGCTATAAAGTGTAAGTTTTTACTGACAAGTACTAGGATACTTTCCAAAACAGCAATATAGAATGTTTATCATTGGCTTTTTGGTAATAATTACGCATTGCCTGATGTTTATCATCGGGTTTGTGGTAGTAATAAGGTATTATAATGTCTACTATGTTAACTGTAGCCTTTCTTGAAGTAGAGTAGATACAAAATATACAAGGAATAAAGACTGACACAGACACTGATATTTACCTTTTTATATCATAGGCAGGACTTGTATATATTGTACTTAGTAGATGTGTGTTGCATGTGTAACTACTTGACTGGACATCTTATATTACAATATTCAAATGTTACCCTACTGTATTGTACCCTATGTAGCTATAGTGTGTCATAATGGATGCCTCCCATTGAAAATGGTTATACATGAATTTATCTGTTCTTTATCATTTTAACGATCGTCCTCTGACTCATCATGTCTATCTGCAAATGCATTGGCCGAGACGTTAAACCCAAGAGTCTACTGGCCGGCGTCAAACAGCTTCTTCCTGCCCTCCATACCCGACATGGCGTCCACGTTCTTACGCCAGTCAGTCACTTCCTCTTTCTGCAATGAGAGATCATTCAATCATATCGTTTGAATTTGACCGATGGCTTGTCTGAGGAGTCTGTCATTGAAAAACAAAACAACTTCCTGACCTTCTCCTCCTCCTTCTTCACAGTCTTCAGGTTGGCTTTGAAGTCCACGGACTCCTTTACCTTGGAGCCCAGCAGTGCACCCAGCATGGCGTCTGCAGACACCCTCACTCTCTTCAGGTTGGGCCTCTTCATCTTACCCTTCAGCTCATAGATCTTCTGAGACAGGTCGCGCACCTTTTATTCAGATGTAATAATTGTTGGTCAGAGAAGAAATGGTCACGCTAAAAAGATGCTTTGATGATAATAGATTGTCCTTGAACCTAAATAAAACTAAAATCATGCTGTTTGCTAACAGCAGAAAGGACACGCACCAGCAAATACAAATAGACTGTGTAGACATTGAAAGGGAGAAGGAAAATACATTTCTGGGGATCACAATAGATGAAAATATGAGCTGGAAACCTCATATTACAAATATACAACATAAGGTGGACAGAAATATTTCAATACTGAACAAAGCTAAATTTGTTCTCAATCAGAAATCACTCCACACTCTTTATTGTTCTCTGGTTCTACCATATCTTACTTATTGTGTGGAAATATGGGATAATAACTAGAAAAGCAATCTTCACTGGCCAAATGTACTGCAAAAAAGGTCAGTAAGGGTAATTCATAATGCCGCCTACAGAGAACATACTAACTCCTTATTTGTAAAATGACAAATACTTCAACTTGCTGATATAGTTCATGTTCAAACAGCTAAAATAATGCATAAGGCTAAAAATAAGCAATTAGCTAAAAATGTCATCCAATACGTCTCTACAAGAGAGGAGAAATATGATCTCAGGGAAGAACTACATTTGAAACACTTATATGCTAGGACTACGTTATGCTAGCCATAACATTTCAGAATGTGGAATCAAACTATGGAATGGATTGAGTAAGGAAGTCAAACAATGCACAACGATGAGCCAATTCAAGAAACAATACAAGAAGTTGATGTTTGCTAAATACAAGGATGAAGAGTCTTCAACCAGTCATGATGTGCTATATATATCACTATATTGACACTTACTATGGTACCCATTATGGCATTGGATGCTCATATCACCGAGTACTTCCGTACGGGACAAAAATAAATTAAATTAAATTAAAATAAAAAAAACCCAAAAAACAACTATATTAGGAAAGCAGGAAGTGAACAAATGTAACAGTTAGTGATTGTAAAAGTACCAGATGGAGGGGTAGGATTTAATAAGCTTTGCTTCTTCCTACTCCTTTTGGACATGTGGAACTGGGAACTGATTATGGGATGTACTCAATTGGAATCTGATGCATGTTCAAATGAAATAAAACCATTACCATTTAAGACTTGTCATGACATTGGCACGGAATATTCAAAAAGCATAAAGCTTTATTGATATAAATGTTTTCCCAGCAGCACACTTATATAGTCTCCAGGTTGAGCAATACAACTGAATTTTTAAAAAATGCAATACAACATACCTCAATGTCGCTTTTGGCCACCTTTAAAGCGATGTCATAACGTTCCTCGTCCACAACATCGATCTTCTGGTGTAGCTCTTTGCAAAGATTCTGTAGACGTAATAGTAATGCATCTTTTTGTTATGGCGGCCCGGCTGGTGTATACTAGTATATGGTCGCCCTACTGGTGTATACTAGTATCTGGTAGCCCTACTGGCAGCCCTGTTGGTGTAGACTAGCATCTAGTGGCCCTACTGGTGTATACTAGTATCTGGTAGACCTACTGGTGTATACTAGTATCTGGTGGCCCTACTGGTGTATACTAGTATCTGGTAGACCTACTGGTGTATACTAGTATCTGGTGGCCCTACTGGTGTATACTAGTATCTGGTAGCCCTACTGGCAGCCCTGTTGGTGTATACTAGCATCTGGTGGCCCTACTGGTGTATACTAGTATCTGGTGGCCCTACTGGTGTATACTAGTATCTGGTGGCACTACTGGTGTATACTAGTATCTAATTGTCAAGCAATTTAATCAAAGAGTTGAGAAACAAGATTGAATTCAAGAAAGAAGTCATTGCAAAGTACAAAGAAGGCTTCTACTCTATGCTGTCTTCACCAACGAGAGTATTCAGTAGAGGTAAACGTCATGTTAAATGTTCATTCATTTTATTCATTATTTATGTGTATTAGGCATTATTTTATGCAGGTAAAACAAATGATTCTCTAAAAAATTTATTTCTTGTTAATATTTTGAATGTCTGGAACTGAATAATTGGATTGACGTTATTCCTTATGGGAAAAGTTGCCTCAGATTTTGTGCGGAATTAATGAACAAAAACCAAAGACAACATCCTTGAAATCTTTAGTTATTGTGATATTGCAGTTTCTCAATAGATCATCATTCCAGTGGCATAAAGGTTTTTGGGGGGTGTATTGTTTTGGCCCAGCGAAACACGAGTGGAAATATTTTCAGTTCCTCATACCTGCAGATCTTGCGCTGACATGCCAGACATCTCCAATGCAGGGACTCTCTCAGACAGGGTTCTCTCTCGCTCATCCCTTCTTATTTGCTTGTCGTTCTCCAGCATCACCATGGCCTTCTTGATCATTTTGGTCTGATGGACAGATGTCATATTGGACGCAGATGTAATTGAAATGTAATTGTACTTTATGTAAATGTTTTTACCTTCAGAAACAGTCTGCGAGATGCAGAGATTTTTGGCCTCTGGGGAAGAACATGTATAGATGAATAGTCACGTCATCAATTTCTTGGAAGTTGCAAAACTTCACTTAGCAACCTTTGGATCAATTTAGTAGTAAGCATAATTCATAATGCCGCCTTCAGAGAACATACTAACTCCTTATTTGTAAAATCTCAAATACTTCAACTTGCTGCTATAGTTCATCTTCAAACAGCTAAAATAATGCATAAGGCTAAAAATAAGCAATTAGCTAAAAATGTCATCCAATACTTCTCTTTAAATTAAATTAAATGTAATTTTTTTTAAACTATATTAGGAAAGCAGGAAGTGAACAAATATAACAGTTAGTGATTGTAAAAGTACCAGATGGAGGGGTAGGATTTAATAAGCTTTGCTTCTTCCTACTCCTTTTGGACATGTGGAACTGGGAACTGATTATGGGATGCACTCAATTGGAATCTGATGCATGTTCAAATGAAATAAAACCATTACCATTAATTTGTAACACTAAGTTTTACTTTTGGCAGTAAAGGGTACTCACCGAAGACCTGAGTGTGGAACACGAAGGTGACATTGGGAGACAACAAGCATGTTTGTTACATTTCTGACATTTGAGCAGAGTTACAATGAAACATAATTAGACTCACGCGTCAGACATGCTTTCGGCTCTTTGACTTCTTCTGTGACGGGAGAAAGCACAAGAACATCTAAAAACATGGCCGACTTTGTCCGGAGGTCGAACACGCGCCGTAGTCACGGTTGACCCTCTGACAAAATGTATCTAAAAGAAGAACCATAAAACAAAGTATGGAAAAGAATCATTCATTTTTATCTTACCTTCCACAATACGCAACAAAATGCTGGCAGGCTCCTTTTTCACAAATGAGAGAGACACAACAAACAAGGGTGGATATATAGATTCCAGCCTCCCTGTGAGTGGCTCTCCAAAATAGACCCTCTGTTCTCGCCATTCTGGGCTGGACGTGTGAAAATGTCCACCTGTGATGCTTTCTTAAGAGCCGCCAGTCTCCTTCAAGAGTAATTGAATGGATGAAAGAAGCTTTAGTGCCACCTAGTGGCTAGGAATTGAAGTGCTCCATCATGAATGGGCATTCAGTCATTCATTTTGAATGTGAGGGTCCCTCTCATTCCCACACATATACTCCGTCGTGCTGCGGCTAATCTTCATTCCTCTCTTTTCCAGGGCAAACCTCCACTCTTCCAGCATCTCCTCCACCTGTTCCCTACTCTCACCACGAATCCCAATGTCATCTGCAAACATCATAATCCATGGAGATTCTTGTCTAAGCTCATCTGTCAGCCTGTCCATCACCATAGCAAACAAGAAGGGGCTCAGAGCTGATCCCTGATGCAGTCCCACCTCCACCTTGAACTCTTGAACCCCATCTTCCCCCTGTCTTCCAGTCCTCATCCATGTCCTGCACCACTTCAACATCTTCTCTGTCACTCCAGACTTCCTCATACAATACCACAGTTCAGAATCAGAATCATGGAATCCCAGCGTGGAAGCAACCACCGGGTGCTGCTGTGGCTGACGGCTGAGGATAAAAAGTCTGGTAAGATGCACACACCTCGCTACGTAATCTGGTTGAAATGCTATTCAATGTTTTTCTCTTTATTCATTCGTCAGTATTTGACTGGCTATTTAATTGTTATAGTTACATTTATAATATACCATTTCATTGAAACATAAAGAGAATGTGTTTATAAATAGCCCCAAAAATAACCACTAGTTACACTATGCACAATGTCAAAGAAAAGAAAAGAATTTTGTCCAGACGTGTCAGTTGGAGTTTCATTGACTGACCAATGAGAAGAAGGATACTTGCCATGTTAGATTTCCCGGAGTTATTTGACATTTCTGAAAAAGAATATATCAACGTAAATAAAAAAGCAGTAGCTTTTAAAATTAAAACAGACCCTTTCCGAAATCCAAGGAAATCCATCTGGAATAGGTGCAGATTCTGAAAGATCTAGAAAGCTTTCTGTGCTGGTAATTGTGTGTAGCTGCTCTATAGGAGTCCACAGCTCAATACAAAGGGTCCCCTTTAAGAGAAAAAAGTTGTAATTTCATGATTTTTTTTAAACAATTTTAAAACAATTTTTTGTTTTTGAGTTATTACAGGTCAGCCACCCCCCCCACCAGCATGCTCTGATTTGTCATTTTTATGTGCATGCTAGGTTAATTAGCCACTCCAAATTGTCCATAGGTATGAATGTGAGTGTGAATGGTTGTTTGTCTATATGTGCCCTGTGATTGGCTGGCCACCAGTCCAGGGTGGACCTGCTAACGGATATTGCTGTCGATTTTTAATAATGAACGGATGTTTTGCACCCATTTAAAAACTGTATTAAAGGGGACCTCTTATGCTAATTTTTCTGCCCTTTGTATTGAGTTGCGGACTCTTATAGAGCAGCTACACACAATAACCCGCATGGAAAGCTTTCTAGGTCTTCCAGAATCTGCACCTATTCCTGCTGTATTTCCTTGGATTTCCAAAATGGTCTGCTTTAATTTATTCCACCCACGTAGGGCAGAAAAGTAGGAAAAACCCAATAGGTCCCCTTTAAATAGGGGTGTCACAAGATCTCGTGCCACCATATCTCGCAAAATTAAAATGTGACACAATTTCTCATTGAGAGAAAAATGTCTCGTGGGCACTAGGCCTGGGAAAATAGGATATCGATATACAGTGCATCCGGAAAGTATTCACAGCGCTTCACTTTTTCTACATTTTGTCGTGTTACAGCCTCATTCCAAACTGTATTAAATTAATCTCTTACCTCAAAATTCTACACAAAATACTCCATTATGACAATGTGAAAAAAGTTTTTTGTAACATGTTTTGAATTTATTAAAAATAGAAAACAAAAAAATCACATTTACATAAGTATTCACAGCCTTTGCTTAATACTTTGTTGATCCACCTTTGGCAGCAATTACAGCCTCAAGTCTTTTTGAATATGATCCCACAAGTTTAGCACGCCTATCTTTAGGCAGTTTTGACCATTCTTCTTTGCAATAAGTCTCAAGCTCCATCAGGTTGGATGGGAGACGTCTGTGCACAGCCATTTTCAGATCTCTCCAGAGATGTTCGATCGGATTCAAGTCTGGACTCTGGCTGGGCCACTCCAGGACATTCACGGAGTGGTTCTGAAGCCAATCTTTTGAGATCTTGGCTGTGTGCTAATGTCTACTGTCTATATGGTCAAGGTACATGACCAGTCTACTGAGGTCAAGAGCGCTCTGGAGCAGGTTTTCATCCAGGATATCTCTATATATTGCTGCATTCATTTTCCTTCTATCCTGACTAGTCTGCCAGTTCCTGCTGCTGAAAAACATCCCCACAGCATGATGCTGCCACCACCATGCTTCACTGTAGGGATGGTATTGGCCTGGTGATGAGTAGTGCCTGGTTTCCTCCAAACATGGCGCCTGGCATTCACACCAAAGAGTTCAATCTTTGTCTCATCAGACCAGAGAATTTTGTTTCTCATGGTCTGAGAGTCATTCAGGTGCTTTTTGGCAAATTCCAGACGGGCTGCCATGTTCCTTTTACTAAGGAGTGGCTTTCGTCTGGCCACTCTACCATACAGGCCTGATTGATGGATTGCTGCAGAGATGGTTGTCCTTCTGGAAGGCTCTCCTCTCTCCACAGAGGAACGCTGGAGCTCTGACAGAGTGACCATCGGGGCCTTGGTCACCTCCCTGACTAAGGCCCTTCTTCCCCGATCGCTCAGTTTAGAAGGCCGGCCAGCTCTAGGAAGAGTCCTGGTGGTTCCAAACGTCTTCCATTTACGAATAATGGAGGCCACTGTGCTCATTGGGACCTTCAAAGCAGCAGAAATTTTTCTGTATCCTTCCCCAGATTTGTGCCTCAAGACAATCCTGTCTCGCAGGTCTACAGACAGTTCTTTTGACTTCATGCTTGGTGTTTGTGCTCTGACATGCACAGTCAACTGTGGGACCTTATATAGACAGTTATTATATTTCCAAATCATGTCCAATCAACTGAATTTACTGCAGGTGGACTCCAATTAAGCTGTAGAAAGATCTCAACGATGATCAGTGGAAAAAAGATGCACCTGAGCTCAATTTTGAACTTCATGGCAAAGGCTGTGAATAATTATGTAAATGTGATTTTTTTGTTTTCTATTTTTAATAAATTCAAAAAAAAGTCAAAAAAAACGTTTTCACATTGTCATAATGGAGTAATTTGTGTAGAATTTTGAGGTAAGAGATTAATTTAATTCAGTTTGGAATGAGGCTGTAACATGACAAAATGTAGAAAAAGTGAAGCGCTGTGAATACTTTCCGGATGCACTGTACATTTATGAATGAATCGGACAATCAATGAAAATGAAGTGGATCATGAAAAATTCAATTAATTCAAATAATGATAATAAATAGTAAATAAAGAAATAATGTAATATAATAAATAAAATAGTAATTAATGAGCTGGACCGCAGAGTGAAGGCAAAGGGGCCAACAAGTGCTAAGACTGTTGGAAAACCATTTCAGGCCCGAGTGGTTAGCGTGCAGACCTCACAGGTAGGAGACCAGGGTTCAATGCCACCCTCGGCCATCTCTGTGTGGAGTTTGCATGTTCTACCCGTGCATGTGTGGGTTTTCTCCGGGTACTCCGGTTTCCTCCCACATTCCAAAAACATGCTAGGTTAATTGGCCACTCCAAATTGTCCATAGGTATGAATGTGAGTGTGAATGGTTGTTTGTCTATATGTGCCCTAGGATTGGCTGGCCACCAGTCCAGGGTGGACCCCGCCTCTCGCCCAAGACAGCTGGGATAGGCTCCAAAATGAAAATGAATGAATTCCTTGTGGACTCTTTTTGCATTCAATCCAGTGGCCAGTGAGGGAAAGATATGCAATAGGGAAGGCTGATAATTAGAGGTTATCACATGGTTTGTCTGGTATCAGGCCAGGCATCATGCCCCCCAAGTGTCAGTATCAGATCTATCTGATTCTAGCACGCCATGATACTGGGCCTGATACCAGACAAACCATGTGATGATCTTATTATCACATACTATTTAATCATGAGCTTATTATCACGTACTTTGGTTTTTCCATCATGTAACGTGCCAGAGAGTTGAATTTTGATTTGAGAGAATTAGGCTCGTATTCATCCCCATTTTCTTTTCTGATTGATAAAATAATGTAGCGACCCTGACGTGTTCATGTTGACATGTTGTGCTCTTGAGTGTCTGACTGTTCCGCGTGACTGTGAATGCACCAGGGGTGGGGGCGTGTCGTGTTGAGCAAGCACTGTTGCGTTGCTGGCGGTGGTTGCAACGGCGTGGTTACGGCCAACAGTAGCCAATATTGTTGTGTAATAAAAGCTTGTTAACGATCACAGTCGTGTCCTTTCCATAGTGTCGGCAATGACGTTACAATAAACATAGACACGTATTTGTCTAACTCAGGCGGGGGAATACTTTATACCAGTCTTCGTTCGTTCTTGCAGTTGCAGTCGCCCTTGGTTTTCCGACTTGTATTTGCATTTTTAGTTTTTTCGATCATTTTAAGAGTGTCCTGGTGATGGTGATAAAACGTTCCATTACTAATACTCTGTTTGCTATTTTCCCTATTTGTCTTTCGCCGGGGTTGTCAACCGCTGACATGTTGACAGAGCACAGACGGCAGCAAAACAAACGCTCGTGCGCTGTTCTCTGATTGGTTGTTTCACGGGCACGATACCAGAGCAGCGCGCTCTGAGTGGACAGCTACGGGGGCTGATACTGACATTGTTAAACTCTATAGTTTATCAGTATCACTGCCCTGGGCTTTGACACAGTATCATTTCAGCCTTTTCCCGTATCATTCATGGGCACTTTCTAGGGTACAGGGCCAATTAACACTGTAGTATGTGATAATTATCAGTACCGGGAATTACCAGACCGATATCAGCCTAAAAATGGGATATCGGTCCACATCAGTATCAAGAGATTTTCACAATCATAAAATCTGATACAACATTCATTCATTTTCTACCGCTTATCCTCGCGAGGGGTGCTGGAGCCTATTCTAGCTGTCTTGGGGCGAGAGGCGGGGTATACCCTGGACTGGTGGCCAGCCAATCCCAGGGCACATATAGACAAACAACCATTCACACTCACATTCATACCTATGGACAATTTGGAGTGGCCAATTAACCTAGCATGTTTTTGGAATGTGGGAGGAAACCGGAGTACCCGGAGAAAACCCACACATGCATGGGGAGAACATGTAAATTTCCACACAGAGATGGCCGAGGGTGGAATTGAACCCTGGTCTCCTAGCTGGGAGGTCTGCGTGCTAACCACTCGGGCGCCGTGCAGCCCTTCTGATATGTCATTACACAAATCTATACCAGCTGACATCGGTAGAGCTGGACAATATCAACATGTCGGTTTTCTGCCAAAAAGCCAAGCTATACACTTTATGCTATTTCATTTGGAAATGCCCAAAGAACTGTATTAGCAAATGCTGTGAAACAGAGAGGGTTGTATCATATGATGCATCCCAATGCAACCTGTATGCATGTTCTTAAGAATACGAAACCATGACCAAATATGCTTAAAAAACATTTAATCCTTGTTCTGATCCTTCTTTGTCTGCAAATTGGCAAATTGGAATTGTGTTTGTAACTGTACTTGAAGTCTCAACCCGTGTAACTCGGTAACTCTTTTCTTATTGGCCGGCGTCAAACAGCTTCTTCCTGCCCTCCATTCCGGACATGGCCTCCACGTTCTTGCGCCAGTCAGTCACTTCTTCCCGCTGGAGAAGACAAAGAGGAGGTGAAATATGACACCATCACGACTTATCAATGAGGAAAGTTGACTTTGAACCAGCATTACTTTTTCTTCCTCCTTCTTGACGGTCTTCAGGTTAGCTTTGAAATCGGCTTTCATCAGTTTGGACGTGTCCGAGTAAGCACCCAGCATGTCATCTGTACTTTTCTTCACCCTTTTTAAGCTTGGGCGCTTGATCCCCTTCAGCTCCACGATCTTCTGTCGCAGCGATACGATCTGAATGGAACAACGCAACCGATCACTTTGTCGCTAGAACCGTGACGACCGGAGCTGGTCAAATGGGGAAGCCGCAATCTGTAAAATGTTAGCACGTTAGCAACGGGCCTTAAGCTCAACCGGAGATGATCGGCATCTCACTAAGTGGGTCACACAGTAGTAGCGCCAAAGTCCTCAAGAATACGCTCTTATTAAACCAGCAGGTTTGAACCCCATAACAAAAATGTCGTTTCTGACGTTTCTTACTCTACAAAACACCCATTGTAACTTCATGATGTTTAGCTGAATCGGCCCAAAATTTGGTCCACACCTTGAGGAGACTGATAAGCACCTGTGGACTAGGGGTGTGAATCTCAGCACTGAGGACCATTCCATACACATCTCCATGCACTGCCAGCGATACCATACTTTAACCACACATGGAATTTTCTGGCGATACGAATCACCCTCTGCACGATATCATACCATGCGATAATCATTTCATTCAAATCAATGCAATCTGATATGATATGGTGCAATTTCTTGCGATATGATGCAATTTAACATGATGCAAATAAGCAAAGGGAAAAAATTGCATTAAGTATGGTAATGGTAATGGTAATGTAATGGTAATGGTTTTATTTCATTTGAACATGCATCAGTTTCCAATTGAGTGCATCCCATAATCAGTTCCCAGTTCCACATGTCCAAAAGGAGTAGGAAGAAGCAAAGCTTATTAAATCCTACCCCTCCATCTGGTACTTTTACAATCACTAACTGTTACATTTGTACACTTCCTGCTTTCCAAAATACAGTTTAAGTTTGTTTTTTGTTTTTTTTTAATAATGCAGCTCGTACGGAAATACTCGGTGATATGAGTATCCAATGCCATAATGGGTACCATAGTAAGTGTCAATATAGTGATATATAAAGCACATCATGACCTTGTATCATGACCTTGATCCTTGTATTTAGCAAACATCAACTGCTTGTATTGTTTCTTGACCCTCGTGAGGAAAAAGCGGTAGAAAATGAATGAATGAATGAATGAATGAATGTGCCTCACGGCTTCCATCCGTATTCAATACAAAATGCTTGCATCGGATTTTACCGACACCCACAAACGCATCGCAATGAATCTAGATTTCACCCGTCAATTGCATCCATACCCTGTAAATGAGTCGATTCACTCGCATCGCTCGCATGCGCATGGATGTATCAATTAATATCGATTATTTTCCCCACCCTTACTGTGAACCATTTGAGCAAGGTTGGTTGAAAAACGTGTCCCCATCTTTTCAGGGCACGAACAGGAACCAGTTGTCCAGAAGTCATTGGCCATTCATCTAATGATGATAAAACTTTGAGTATACTAGCTTGTCTTTTTCAGCAAAGTTTTCCCAAATATGGTTCCAGACATGCTGGAGCAGAGGCAGGCAACCTTTTTGTCATATTCGAAAAATTGGAAAAATATTAGGTTGCAACACCAAGAACTGCCTCAAATGGACCTCCTGGTACTAAAGGTCGCTTATCCCTGCTTTGGGCCATGGAGTTTCACTCGACAGGGGTGCTGTTCTTTGACTTTTTTAAAGATGAGAGATTTCCTGTACCTCATTTTCACTCTTGGCCACCTTCATTTCCATATCGTATCGAGCTTCATCAGCCACATCAATCTTACGATGTATCTCTCGGCACAGTTCCTGCCAAAGTAGCAGAGCCCATTGGTACCAATGCCTTCAATCCACATGTGGACTTTGTGGTCTTGGTACCTTGAGGTCTTGAACTGACAGGTCTGAGATCTTCGGTGAAGGGAAACATTCACGGATGACTCTTTCTTTCTCCACTTTTTTTGCTTCGCCCTCATCCGTAAGCATTGAAGCTGCCTTTCTCAGCAACATGGACTTCAATGGAAGAAGACATTCACGTGCGGCATTATTTGGATAGAGAAAGTCATAAACAGGTTTTCCATGCCCCAACTACTACTACAACTTCCTACTTTGCCTAAATTCACGTATTTTGGGTGGGAAGTCTGTAGTCTGGAAACTTGGTAATGGTTTTATTTCATTTGAACATGCATCAGATTCCAATTGAGTGCATCCCATAATCAGTTCCCAGTTCCACATGTCCAAAAGGAGTAGGAAGAAGCAAAGCTTATTAAATCTTCCCCTCCATCTGGTACTTTTACAATCACTAACTCTTACATTTGTTCACTTCCTGCTTTCCTAATATAGTTTAAGGTTTTTTTTGTTTCATTTTTTAAATTTAATTTAATTATTTTTTATCACGTACGGAAGTAGTCGGTGATATGAGCATCCAATGCTATAATGGGTACCAAAGTAAGTGTCAATGTAGTGATATATATAGCACATCATGACTGGTTGGTGCTTGACTCACCTTCAAGTGCAGTCGCCGTGAAGCAGAATAATTGGCTTTTCTCTGTGAAACAGAAGACAATTGATGCGTCTTTGCCGACAGACAAGCATTATTAATGCCGGTACCAAAACGTTTTTGGATAGAGTCTACAAACCGTAACGGAGGCATGCAAACGAGAACTTGTCTAACTCACGGATGGTGCCAACCTGACAATATTGCACATAACAAACCGCCAGTTTTAGTATCGATTCGGATACCCACGAACACTTTTGTCATGGTTTTGCCCCGGTTATTGCACAATATTGCATTTGCATTCTAACTAAAGCGAGCCCTAACAAAGCCTTGCTAACTCATAAAGCGTGCATTTTTTCATTGAGTGCAAATGCTAAAGAAGCCGCCATGGGGCCACAGGAAGTTGCGAGTGCCTAATGGCTTACTACATCCAATCAGATAATTGTCATCACTACACTGCTCCCAGTCACCAAGGGACATTGTACATTCGCCAGGGATTGTTTTGAGTTAAAATCGTGTGTATTTTGCCCCGTTTCCAGTTCCAAAAAATGATAAATTAATACAAATTGTTGAATTATCACTTTAAAGGGGACCTATTATGGTGTTGTGAAATGCCATTGACAGCGAATAGCTGGCCGGGAATCAGAAACTCCAACCACTTCTGCCTGATGCTTGCCTCTTTAGGCAAGGTAGCGTTCCCTCACATGTCCTGCTCCATGCTCTGTGCTAACGGTCAAATCTTTCGACCAAAGCGAAGCAGAGCGGGTTTAGGCCTATCGAGCGAGTCCCCGGGCATACCCATATAAGGACGTCAGTGTAACCAGGTGTTACAAAATAAAGAAACCTAGCTTGCATACCCATGCCACCCCAGTAGGGGCAATTGGTTACGGCATCTCTTAGCATTCACACGCAGAAATTGCAACTTCACACTACATTCATGGAAGTATTGTCAGAGAGTTCTTTGTTGTACTCACCGGTCTTTGTGAAAATGTGACAGGAAAGAAGACAAAATCAATCATATTTTTTTTTACTGATCAAATTAAATGCACAAATCAAAGTAACAATACTTACCCTTCAGACATTTCTGTGGAAAACAAATGCACAAGTTACCATATCTTACTTATTGTGTGGCAATATGGGCTAATAACTATAAAAGCAATCTTCACTGGCTAAATGTACTGCAAAAAAGGTCAGTAAGGATAATTCATAATGCCGCCTACAGAGAACATACTACAGTAAAGTCTCGTTATATTGATATTCTCGGGAGTCGGAAAAAGTATCTATATAACCGGACTATCGATATATCCGATCCTGCGCCGAACTGCATTAAAAGTGGGCAATAATGCACTCGACATTGTTCTATACACATGAGAGAAACCACGAACGGCAGCATGTACATATGAAAAACAGCGATTATTGCAAGCGATAAAAAGATATCTGAATACAACACAATTAAATACATGTATTTGTACGCTTGTGTCTTCGTTGGAATGGGGCGGGTTGAGCATGACCTGTGAACCGGAAGGCCTTGCGTCTTCTGAACATTGAAGACCCAATCAATGCTGGTATTTACCCCTTGGAGCTTAGAAGAGATGTTCTCGCACACATCTTCACCAATCCTCTTACGTACCAAGGGCATGCTGTCTATGGAACTCGCTGCCAGCTCACACCTTTCCCACCTTACCAAATATGGATATATTCAAGAAAAATATTAATCAGCATTTAGTTGCTATTTTGACTTAAAATAATTAGTATTATTTCGGTCCTTAAATGGAAATTAACTTTAGCTTAGTGGACCGCTTTTCATCAATTCTCTGATGGCAACACCAGGTCCCATAGTTATTGTAAAAAAAAAAAAAAAAAAAAAAAACAGGAAGTGCGGGAATCGGTGTGTGTGCTGCGCTCTGGTGGTGGAAGTGTGAAAAATAAAGTTGACTGGAAGCAGCCGTTCGCCGTGTTATTTTTTGGTATTGAAATCCTTAAGCAAAGATTGATTTAAGCTGCTTTTGTATCGATATAAGCAGACCAAATTGGCTGGCGGGAGATGAAAAGGGCATCGTAGTAACCGGATTATCATAATAACCGGGTATCGTACTAATGGAACTAATTATATCATAAAAGACTAGAAATTTGCCGGGAAATGAAAATAGTATCATAATAAGTAGTAATTCGTTATTACCGATATCGATATAACAAGACTTTACTGTAGTATCGTAATAAGCAGTACTTCGATATAACCGATATCGATATAACGAGGCTTTACTGTAACTCATTTGTAAAATGACAAATACTTCAAATTGCTGATATAGTTCATCTTCAAACAGCTAAAATAATGCATAAGGCTACAAATAAGCAATTAGCTAAAAATGTCATCCAATACTTCTCTAGCCATAGCATTTCAGTATGTGGAATCAAACTATGGAATGGATTGAGTAAGGAAGTCAAACAATGCACAACGATGAGCCAATTCAAGAAACAATACAAGCAGTTGATGTTTGCTAAATACAAGGATGAAGAGTCTTGAACCAGTCATGATGTGCTATATATATCACTATATTGACACTTACTATGGTCCTCATTATGGCATTGGATGCTCATACCACCGAGTACTTCTGGACGGGGCAAAGAAATTAAAAAACATTTTTTTTAAATAAAAAAATTAAAAATGAAAAAAAACATCTTAAAAAATATATTTTTTTAATTACAAAAATTAACTTAAACTATATTATGAAAGCAGGAAGTGAACAAATGTAACAGTTAGTGATTGTAAAAGTACCAGATGGAGGGGTAGGATTTAATAAGATTTGCTTCTTCCTACTCCTTTTGGACATGTGGAACTGGGAACTGATTATGGGATGCACTCAATTGGAATCTGATGCATGTTCAAATGAAATAAAACCATTACCATTACCATTACCATACTTTCCTACACTACATGTTTTTCCTCCTATGTCCTTCCAGGATGAGATAATGCTCCCTATTGTTACAGAGGGGTGTGCTATATTTGAAAACATGGTGCCCTGCAGCCAGGCAGCTGCTGTGCGATGGCCGTGATGCTTTTAGAGAACGCCATCATCTAAAGCGGTATGAGATCACTCGATGCAAGATACAAGTCGACATGATCTTTTACTATAAAACATGTACATATAAAATCTAAGCGCTATGGTACTACACTAAGTAGTAGGGATGCTCCGATCGATCGGACACCGATCAGTATCAATATTTTGGTGATCGGCATATGCTGAAAAATGCCTTTGAAAGCCGTTGGCCAGTGGCTGGTTCTATTGCAGCCCAGAACCATCCATGCATGGACTGTAGTGTCTTCTTCTAATGCGGTGGTTCGCAATTCTTTTCTGTCATCGGGGACGCCCCCCCCGAACTAAAATACTATTGAGGCACTGAATACAAGAAAATGGAGAGCTATGAGGCAAGAGTCAACTTGCACGTTGAGTGTGATATTTTCATCCATGTTGCCAGGTGTGCACTAATATTGAAAGCCCTCCCTGCCTCCATTACTAGTCGACCGTGACCGTGTCCCTGTGTAGCATTATAGCACGTGCATACAGGGAGCGGGGTTGCTAGTAGCCTTTTCCCACCGCAATTAGCGTCTCTAACCTTATTAGTTTTTAAAGTGCTGGTAGTACCGCCAAAAAATGAAACATGCTACAATGCTAAAGCTACTTACCATTGAGAGGTGTCTTGAAGAAAACTATTTTCTGGAGAAACTTGGGACTGTCCAGTCTCTAATCCTGGATCGGATTCGGATTCCAACACATATAGCTGTATGTTGAAAGATAAATCGCTGTTTATTATGGACTCCTATAGAGTTGATCAACTCCTATAAAGTTGGGTTCGCAGCTAGCGACACAAACCACCAAATCCAAAGAAATCCAGCTGGAGTAGGTGCAGATTCTGTAATATCTAGAAAGATGTTATTGTGTGTAGCTGCTCTATAGGAGTCCATAACTCAATACAGCGGCCCTGGACAACATTGATGTATTTCAACATGAAACTGGGATTGAGCTTTCTGGTTGTGAGTTAATCCATGAAATCGGTATCGGTATTGGACCATTTCAGTCATGGATGGTCGGTATCAGAATCGGCAGCATAAAACCCTGATTGGAGCATCCCTGCTGAATACTAACGATTTGTATTTGTCATTTACAGTTTCAAAGTCTACAGGCCATCCAAGTAGTTTAATATTCAATAATTCACAATTCAACTCAACATGGCATTAAATAATGACGCATAACCTGAATATGATGTCAGCCAACATAGCTAGTGTACAAAATAGCGTCATTCCACAGTTCATGTATGATGTGATGTAGCTTACGTCCGTTAGCATTTACACATATGGAAGAAATGAAACTAATTGATTGTGTTAATGTGTAGGATAAATATCATCTACTTGACTTGAAATAACTTAATAAATATTAATAACTTACCCTGCAGCTCAAGCAGCGCAGTCAAACACAGACGTCATGGCTGTGGTACATTTAGGTCTTCCTGCAAATAGACCCCGCCCCCACCCCCACCCCCACCCCCACCTGATGACTGGTGCATCACAATGGAACCAATTTTGATTTGCCCCCAAAGCGTGTCACTGTACCGCAGCACAAGGGCGCACCTTATATGTTCCTCCAAAGCACTAAGTGGCGCCTCAGTCGTCACCTCTGACGGACGACCAGGTGCTCCCATCACGGGCGTTCCATGCGGGCGTTTGGCAGAACACGGCGTGACGCTCCACATGACCACAACAGCCGCTTTTGCAGAGCGGCTGTCAATCATGGCATCCCGTTACAAGATTCCCACTTTTAGGTTGACCTGGAGGAAAAGAGAAAGAGAAGGAAAAGACATTGTTATGCTATACTTACTGACTTGTCACAGACGCCATAGGGGCTAATATGCTAACAGCTAAGCTATGATGAATTCTTAACAGGCTTACAAGGACTTCTATTGGTCCCGAGATCTCACTTTGAAAAGCCCTCATCGATGGCTTTTTCCCAGAAATTTTTTGATGTGCACTGATGGAGTGGCGGGGGCCCTGTGAATTCTGTGCTTTGAGCCCCCAAGGACCCTTGCCCCACCACTGGGTGGAACTGGAGGCGGTGGCTGGAGACCAGGAAGTTTGAGCCTCGCTACTGAGACTGCTTCCCCCGTGACACGGACCACTCAAAAATCTCATCAAATAGTCTCATTAGCCATGTTTACATGAGGGGGTTTTCTCTTTCCGAATGACCTTTCCGAAAACAATGGTATACATGGAAAGGAATATTCCAATCAACCAGAATAGTCAACGGGGCATGCCCAGTAAAACGTAAACATCAACATCACGTGATACCGATTTTCTCGAGTTTTTCTTTCACTTGTTGGAATAATTCCGTATTGCCAGTTTTTCGTCTGTCCAGCCTTGAAATTTTGTTTGGATCAAAAAGAAACTTTCCTTAGCAGTCCAGTGCCGATTGCTCGCTTCAATTTTTTTTTATGGAAGAACGTCTGGAGCTGCGTGTTACGTCATATCTCAGCATTGGCTGAAAGAACGCACCCGGGAACAGGAAAAGTTCAATTTTCAAAGTTCAATCTTGCTAATATTTTATAATGAAGCTGGGCACATGTTTTATATAGATATGTATTTTCTTTTTGAATAAAAGTGGACTTGTGAACGGCGTATAGAAGGGTTTAGATTCTGTTCCACAGATGGCGCTAATGCACACCAAAGCTACTTGCCAACCGCCAATAAACAACAGAAGAAGAAGAACGCAGTCTGACAACATTCCGATTGAGCGGGTACAAGATACCTCAATCGGATTGGGGAAAGGAATATTCCACCCCTGGGAATCCCATTATATATTCATTGGGATTGGCACTTTTCTTTGGGAATGAGGTGTATACAAAGGTTACATTCTTTCCGTTTGAGCAAATAACCCCAATGGAATTGGAATATTTGGGTCCATGTAAACGTGAATATAGTCTCACAAAACAGCACAAACGTGGCACAAAAAAATGACACGACTTTGGTTCAATTGGGAGCATGTTGGGGGGCCGGTTATGTAATAGGTTGGTTGACCTGTGTAATAAACTATAATAACACTGTAGTAATTATGTAATACATCAAAAACAAACACAGAAAAAATGTTCATTGCAACTGCACAAAACAGCACAAACGTAGCACCAAAAAATGACACTACTTTGGTTCAATGTGGAGCATGTTGGGGGGGCTGGGTGACCTTTGGTTGACCTATGTAATTAACTGTAATAACTCTGTAATAACTATGTAATAAGTCAAAAAGTAATTAAGCACAAATGTCCATTATAACTGAAGAAAACAGCACAAACGGAGCACAAAAAATGACACTACTTTGGTTCAATTAATAGCATATTGGGGGGGCTGGGTGACCTTTGGTTGACCTATGTAATAAACTGTAATAACGCTGTAATAACTATGTAATAAGTCAAAAAGTAATTCAGCACAAATGTCCATTATAACTGAAGAAAACAGCACAAACGTAGCACAACAAAAGACAAAGTGGCTAATGTAGGAGCCGCTGTATGTACTGTATCTATGAAGGTAGTTTTTTTCTCAAACAGAAACGTGGAGTCAATATCGTAGAGCTCTTGAGCAACGTTTCCTGTCACTGCAGTGGAAAGTGATAAAAGCCTTCCGGTTAAGCGCGTGATAACATCATTAGCTCAGCGTGAAGAAAAGAGATGAGGACTCTCCGCACTACAAACATGGCAGCCATCTATGCCACTCTTGTGTGGTTCTTTTTCACAACGGGACTTGCACCTTCATCTTTTCTTGGCATCCTAAACCAAAGACCGGACTGCAACCAGGCGGTGAGGAAGAGACGCACGCTTTGTGATATTGTTGATATTGTTTGCTGGGGCCCTCAAACTTCCTTTCCCACGCTTTTTCCCAGGGGCTTGACAGCTGCCAAATGAGTGAGTGAACCTTGTAAAGCCTGCACAGTTATTCTCTGATTAATCTGATTAATCAACATGTATTTTTATATCCTGCATCAGATAACTGCTCAGTCCGACACGCGCTGGTACCCAGACAGCGTGCCCCCACCGGCCCTGAGTGGGGTTCAGAGTATTTGGGGGTGCGTCTGGTCAACCGTCGACCTGTTCCTGTTATGAACGTGACGTGGACCTTAAGGTCGGATGGTGAGTCACGACATCAGGCCCCCGTTTGGGGCGGGTCATTGGTTCCAGACCCGACCGCAATGACTCAATTCCCACAAAGTAGGATTCAGTATTCGGTTAGAGTTGGGGTTCCGAAACTTGACCAACTCAGGGCCCGCTTGAAAATTGAAAAAAAAATGTCCGCTGCCCACCTTAATAATAATAATAATTATTATTATTATAAGTGAAGTACTCTGAAATGTACTGTAATAATAATTATTATTATTTTTATTATTATTAGTCACGGTTCGGCATGCGGGTGTTGCGATGCGACCCCAGGATGCAGAGATGAAGCGAATGGTGCAGGTAAAAGCTTAGCTTTTATTTTTGAAAACAGGCAAATACAGCACTGGCATACGACACGTAGCAAAGAACAAACAATGCACCAACAAAAGGCAAACGCACCCGGCTGAACTAAATAAGACAATCAAATTAGAAACAGGTGCGCGTATAAGGGGAAAGTAAAAGTGACGTGACACAGAACAGACCAACACAGGAAATCCTACAAAATAAGAGCAGGAACTAAGGCTAAGAGGAAAACTAAGGGTGTGAACAAGGGGGTGAAGCCCAATCGTGACAATTATTATTATTATCAATTTTGTCCTGTAAACAGTACATTTCAAAGTACTTCACTTATAATAATAATAATTATGATGACGATGATGATGATGATTTTTGTCCTATAAACAGTACATTTTAGAGCACTTCACTTATAATAATCATAATAATTATTATGATTATTATAAGAATAATAATATTTATTTATTATAAACAGTATATTTCAGAGCACTTCATTTATAATAATAATAATTATTATTATTATAATAATAATTATTATTTATTTATTTACTTATTATAAACAGTACATTTCAGAGCACTTCACTTATAATATATATATATTTTTAAATAAGTGAAGTGCTCTGAAATGTACTGTTTATAGGACAAAGGTGGGCAGTGGACATTTTTTTGCTCTGATAATAATAATAATTATTATTATTATATTATTGGTATAATAATTATAATAATATTAAAAATTAGTATTATTATTATAGTATTGGTATAATAATTATAATAATAATCAAAATTATTATTATTGTAAAGATTCAGAAACTTTTAATCTGTGACACACAAGACAGAATTAATTCTCAACTTTTTTTTCTCAACTGAGCTCCATATTTCCCGCCACTACAGACTACATACGTGCTCCTCCGTTAATGACCCCCCTGGCATGATGACCAGAGACCTACGTTCCAATCCTAAACTGTATAAGGGTCCTAAAATATTGTGACAGGTCAATAACACTCAATAGGTTATTACTTGGGCCTATAAATATATATTTTTTAAATCGTGCAATAAATGTTTTACAATATTTTATAATATAATATAATCATTTTAAAAATAATATTTGCAAAAATTAATCATATTTTTAATGACTTCTCATGGCCCACCTGCAGTACCACCACGGCCCAGCAGGGGGATGCCGCCCACACTTTGGGAATATAGACATAGACTTTCTTTATTGTCATTGCACAATAAATACAATAAGATAAAATTAGACCACCTCCCAAATGTAGTTTTTAACATATTAGAGCCTTCTAGACATGAAATAACACCCCTATATTCACCTTTATACTTCTGTTAGTCAATATAGTAGACATAATAAGAGAAAGTTAGACATAAGACACAAATACAGCATGTTTACCACCTGCTAACTAGTTTTATAACATTATTAGAGCCTTCTAGACATGAAATAACACCCCTATAGTCACTTTTATACTTATATTAGTCAATATAGTAAACACAATAAGAGAAAGTTAGACATAAGACATCGAAAACATGTTTACCACCTTCTAAATATGCTTTTTAACCTTATTAGAGCCCTCTAGACATGAAATAACACCCCTATAGTCACCTTTACACTTCTGTTAGCCAATATAGTTGACACAATAAGAGAAAATTAGACACAAGACATAAAAAAACATGTTTGCCACTTCCTAAATGTAGTTTTTTACCATGATTAGAGCCCTCTATACATGAAATAACACCCCTATAGTCACCTTTACACTCCAATAACCCAATTTAGCGGACATAGTAAGATAAAATAAGACGTAAATAATCTAAAATAGACTGACACGTTGCCAGTAACGTTGCTGACACGTAGAGACCAGCGTAGACTGCGACTATACAAGCACGGACTCATGGTGCGCTTTGATGGCTTCAGTAACAAGCAGAGAACACAGGAAGTAAACACGCACCCAGGAGCTGCTGTCGACCGCGCTCTACTATGCTAACCTGCTGCTAGCAGTCGTCTACAGTCAGCTCTTGCTAGCCTGCCTTGATATTTATTCCTTCGTTCATTTGGGGAAAATGTCCATCTGGTGAGCGCAGCGTTAGCATCGGGATGACATGGCAAAGATTGCGGTCAGCTCTGGAATCCATGAACTGCCATTCAGGAGGGCAATTGTTCCATGAAGCATTAGCATTCCTAATATCTTTTCCCAGCAAGTATACTGACACTCCAGGGGTCGGAGTTGCGCATTGTGGATAAAAGTACAAAGCAAAGTCTGTGTGTGTACTTCACCTACAGCATCAGCCAGCAGCTCAGGTTCAACTCCAGCAAGGTAAAGATTCAAACCCCGTCACCTGAAGCGAGCCATCACAACCCTCCATTTGATTTTTTGCTTGCTGCCTAGTGGACATTTTCATTGGCCGGGGTAGTGGTGGAGGCGGGACATTCATACATGATGTCGGCTTTTAACTTGCCGGAACCCGACGTTGGGGATTACAGGATCACCAAGCAAGTCACCGTCCCGGGTGAGTTATTACCACTAAAGGGTGCACCCTCCGGTGGTGGTGCCCCCAAAGCATGCCATTCAAGCTTTGTTAGTATTTTTTGTCACTTGTCCATAAAAATAATATGCAGGTGCGTCATAGCCGTAGACAATGGCGTCCCAAAGCACCACCACAAGACTACGCACTGTGGGCCCTAATTTTATGGCGCCAATTTGGTAGACTGGGCTGCGCCTCGATGGCCCTGGAGGTGCACCAGCGTAGGCGTCCACATTTTCAGCTCGTCGCAGTGAAAATTTCGTGAAAACAAAACAACGCACCAAAGGTGCCCTGAAAGATGGCTGGCTGGGACCTGATGTATTCTTGGTGCAGGCGAAGCGCAGCTTGAAGCGCAGCTTGAAGCGCAGCTTGAAGCGCAGCTTGAAGCGCAGCTTGAAGCGCAGCTTGCCTAGTGGTAAATTGGCTGAGAGGCGCACAGTGCACACGTCACCAAAACCTCACAGTGTAAGGCACATTTCAATGCAACCAGCAACCGTGTGTCTGACACACGCAGAGTGGAGCTGTCATGTTTTCACTTCAAAATTTTTATTTGGGGGGGGGGGGGGCTTTGCTACTTATGCCGGTGGAAGGGACGGAGGCGTGGGTGCGCCGGACTGCGCCGCTCATGAAAATGGCCAAATCCACCAAGCACATCTCGTCGCCGTGCCTGCGCCTGGCAATTCCAGATGAATGATGAACTGAAAACATCTCACCTGTGATATTTGTTCTCATGGCCAGGATGCAACGACAAGAGAATCCGAAGCTCCCAGATGTGCTTGGAAAACGGTACTTTTTTCCTCCCCCAATCGCTTGAAGTCCCGTCAGACCACTTCCACATTCTTCCGTGTTTGCATTCTTTGTTCAGGTAGTCTTTGGCACCCTGAGGTGACTCCCGTGTTGTTGGTTGGGAAACATCACCTCTTGTCTGTTGTGGTGGGATTTCGAGCAGACGTGTATTCTGACCTGTACCAAGTCTCCATCGAGAACCGGGGCGTCCATTTATCCCAGAACGTTTCCAGGGTAGGTTAACCCTGAATGTTTTGAAAGGACGTAACGTTGCCACTTTGATATTTTGAAAAGCAACGCATGCGCAGCAGATATGCTAACAACTTCTATATTTATTATATATTTCATGTCATATAGCTGAAAAAAAGACGATAATATCAACTTCTTTGTTTTCCCATTTTATTTCCATAATATTATAACAGCTTCTCAAACTTTTTGGCCCCCCAAAAAGGAAAAAAGCAGCTTCATTTTGTTTACTTCTCATAATTCGATGGCTTTTTTTTTTAATATTTCAACTTTGCCAGACCTTTGCTAGACTAAAATGATATTTTTTCTCCCTCATAATATTATGAGTTCATTCTAGAAAAATTAAAGCTTTTTTTTCTATTTTCCAACTATTTCCACTTTCTTCTTGTAAGTTTTCTTTTTATAATTATGAATGTATTCTCATATTTAGATTTTGTTCCCTTAATATTATAATTTTTCCCAGAACTAATTTTCCAAAAATTACAACTTTATTAGATTCCCTCATAATTTTATGAGTTTATTTTGATACAATTTCGATACAAATTATTTCAACTTTCTTATAAAGCTTCTTTTTGTAAATATGAATTTATTCCCATAATATTTAGACTCTATTTCCATAATATTATACGTTTATTTGTTTTGTTTGTTTGTTTGTTTGATTTGATGTAAAATATTTTTTTTACATTTCAACTTTGTGCGACTAAAATGCATTATTTTCCCCATAATTTTAAATATTTATTCCTGTAAAATTACTTGTTAGATTCCAACTTTTTCCTCATAATATTTTGACTATTCTTGTAAAATTACTGCTGATTTTTTCCTTTTTTTAAATTCAAGTTTTCATGTTAAAGGTCGCATAATATGCTCATTTTTCCACCCTTTGCATTGAGTTGTGGACTCCTTTAGAGCAGCTACACACAATAACCAGCACACAAAGCTTTCCAGATCTTCCAGAATCTGCACCCATTCCGGCTGTATTTCCTTGGATGTTTTCATTGATTCCACTTTAGCATTTTAATGATGCCATTTCACGAGTAGGCCAACAGAACCTCTCTGAATGTCACGTTTGCCTTGGATGCATCACAGCTCGTTAGGTGCAACTTGACCATAAGGGTGAGTTTTCACCCCTCCCACTCCCCAAAACCACACAAATTTCCTATCTGAGATTCATGTTTTTATTTTTCCTTTTCCTAGATAAAACCATTTTTCATTAGATGCCGGAACCAGTCTTGCCACTCGGAGCAAAAGGATGTTGACTACTGCTTGTGTAAGTCCTGCATGGCTTCATGATGCCTTTGACTTGGGGCCCTTTTCCACTGGGACTGCTTTGGAGCTTTTTTATCGTAGACACAATAACAGGAAATTAGACATGACATTAAAAACATGTTTACCGCCTTCTAAATATAGTTTTTATAACATTATTAGAGCCCTCTAGACATGAAATAACACCCCTACAGTCACTTGTATACTTCCATTAGCCAATATAGTAAACACAGTAAGAGAAAATTAGACATAAGACATAAAAAACATGTGTACCACCTCCTAAATATGCTTTTTAACATTATTAGAGCCTTCTAGACATGAAATAACACCCATATTGTCACTTGTATACTTATATTAGCCAATATAGTAAACACAATAAGAGAAAGTTAGACATAAGACATAAAGAAAACATGTTTACCATCTGCTAAATATAGTTTATAACATTATTAGAGCCTTCTAGACATGGAATAACACCCCTATAGTCACTTGTAAACTTATATTAGCCAATATAGTAAACACAAGACATAGACATAGACTTTCTTTATTGTCATTGCACAATAACACAGCAGTGAAATTGCCAACGAAATGTGGTTGCCTGGCTCCTGTATAATAATAAATAATAAATAATAATGTAGAGAATAAATAGATGACATCAAATATGAACAGTACAACGTAAACAGTAATTTGTACAAATAATTTAAATAATTTAGAATAAATAACAATAATTGAAAGTTTTGGTTGTGTGTGTGGGCAGGTGGAGGGGCTTATTTGGCATTGAGCAGTCTGATGGCCGAGGGGGAAGTAGCTGTCTCTAAAACTGCTTGTTTTATAGAAATATGTAAATAAGAACAATAAGAGAAAGACATAAGACATAAAAAACATGTTTACCACCTTCTAAATATGCTTTTTAACATTATTAGAGCCCTCTAGACATGAAATAACACCCCTATAGTCACCTTTACACTCCCATTAGCCAATGTAGTAGACATAATAATAGAAAGTTAGACATAAGACATAAAAAACATGTTTACCACATTCTAAATATGCTTTTTAACATGATTAGAGCCCTCTAGACATGAAATAACACCCCTATAGTCACCTTTACACTTCCATTAGCCAATATAGTAGACATAATAATAGAAAGTTAGACATAAGACATAAAAAAACATGTTTACCACATTCTAAATATGCTTTTTAACATTATTAGAGCCCTTTAGACATGAAATAACATCCCTATAGTCACCTTTACACTCCCATTAGCCAATGTAGTAGACACAATAAGAGCAAATTAGACACAAAACATGTTGACACCTTCTAAAGTCGTTTTTTAAACATGATTAGAGCCTTGTAGAAATGACATAACACCCCTACAGTCACCTTTATAATGCTCCCTTGTGTTTGTAGATTATCCAGCACGGGCTGTGATGATGAAGGTGATAATGAAGGCCACGGTTGTGTTGGCGTTGGTTGGTGTTTGCTTTGCTCGGCTGCTGTGGCGAGCATCTTGCCAAACTCGTACGTATTTACCTCCGCCCTTGGCTTGAAGCTCCTCTCACACTAATAATAATAATAATCATAATAATAATAATCATAGTGACAATACGATGGTGATCGTGCGTTGTTCCCTCAGGTGGCATCTCCACCTCAGCATCCGCTGCAGAGGAGCATCCTGAATGCTTTCAGGTGGAAGGAAGAAGAAAGGTTGTCATCATCTACTCCCTGGACCACCCTTTGTACAGGAACATCATCCTCAAGCTGAGCGCCTTCCTCACGGCCAGATGCGGCACGGAGGTGGTCCTGGATCTGCTGGATTCCACCAGGCTGGGAATACTGGGCCGCGTTCAGTGGCTGGACTGGCAGAGGGAGGAAGTGGAAGGCTCCTCAGCCAAGATCCTCCTCCTGTGCTCAGCGGGAGTGCAGGCCAAGTGGAGAGCCATGTGTGGAGGGAAGACGCTTCTCCTGAAGGAGGACCAGCGCTCGCCGACGGGGGACACGCTCACTCCGGCTCTTAGCCTCCTCCTGCCCCATTTGGTTGGAAGTGCTTCTTTGGAGAAGTACATCGTGGCTTACTTTGGAGACGTCTGCTCTCCCGAGCACGTTCCCTGGCCTTTTCATGTCGTGGTTCGATACCAGCTCATGAAGCAGTTCGAGGAGCTCTTCTTCAGAATCCTGGACACGGAGAAGCACGGCCCGGGTCGAGTTCAGCACATCCGAGGTCTTGCAGAGGACAAGTACCACCGTTGCCCTTTTGGCAGAGCTTTGCAGGAGGCCATCCAAGCTTTCAGGGAATATCAGCTGGAGAACCCGCACTGGTTTCAAGAGGAATGTGTCAACCACTAAGGAGTATATAGTATATAGTATATATATCTACATCCATACTTGGATCAAGTACATATGCTGTATCATTTTATGGCATGATTACATAGGGGAAGGCCTGCACGGTGGACGAGTGGTTAGCGCGCAGACCTTGTAGCTAGGAGACCGGGGTTCAATCCCACCCTTGGCCCCAATTCCTTGCTAATAAATACAACATTTTAGCAGTTACAGCAAAAGAAACCTTTATTTTACCTGGTAAATATGATTTTTTTAAATTAGAGCCCTCTTCACATGAAATAGCACCCCTATATTCACCTTTACACTCATATTACCCAATATAGAAGACACAATAACAGTAAATTGGACATAAGACAGAGAAAATGTGTTTGCCAACTTCTAAATATAGTTTTGTCTATTAGAGCCCTCTCGATATGAAATAACACCCCTACAGTCTCCTTTACACTCATATTACTCAATATAGAGTACATTACATCAGATTAGATTAGATATATCTTTATTTGTCACTCAGTGTAGACACAATAAGAGAAAATTGGACGTAAGACATAGAAAACATGTTTACCGCCTTCTAAATATAGTTTTTCTGACATTGTTAGAGTCCTCGAGACATGAAATAACACCCCTATAGTCACCTCTACACTCCCATTAGCCAATATGGTAGACACAATAACAGCAAGTAAGACATATAAGACATGGAAAGCCTGTTTACCACCATCTAAATATGCTTTTTAACATGATTAGAGCCCTCTATATATGAAATAACACCCCTATAGTCACCTCTACATTCCTGTTAGCCAATATAGTAGACATAATAATAGCAAGTAAGACATATAAGACATGGAAAGCCTGTTTACCACCATCTAAATATGCTTTTCATCATGATTAGAGCCCTCTGGACATGAAATAACACCCCTATAGTCACCTTTAAGTTCCTATTAGCCAATATAGTAGACACAATAAGAGGAAATTAGACATGTTTTGTAACATGATTTATTATGTGCTATTGTAGAGTTGTTGTGATGTCCTATTTTGCGCTATTTTAGTGACAGAAGTAAAACTGGTGTAAATTGGTTTATTTGGCCCAAGCGAGTCCCTCCCGGTGTAGTTTAACAGCGGAGTGTCTGCAGTTGATGCTTGCTGGCCGTGTAAACAGTGCTGGGGGTCAAAGTTCAGCTTTCTGGCCAAAGTTTCCTGCATTTTTGTATCTGCAGCGGAGAAGGTAAGGCAAATTCTCCTTGTTGTCATTTTGAAGTTGCAGTACGTCAAATATGAAGATTTTTATGTTCCAGCAGATCATGCTGAGGCGAGCTTGCACCCTGGTGCTCACAAGAGGACTGTCGGCATTGAGCGGCGGTAAGTACCCCGATGATGCGGTACAATGTACACACATGCAGTGTTTTCTTTCTTTTTAGACCCCCTCTTCAGAGTTCATCCATTGGTGGCACAGGCGCTGGCAGAAGAGCGCCCAGTGGTGGCGCTAGAGAGCACCATCATCACGCATGGCATGCCCTACCCTCACAATGTCAGGTATGCAACCTGACGCCGTCTTTATGGACTTTTTTTGCCATAAAATGTCTTCATTGATTTTTTTATTGACCAAAAATGTCTTCATGGACTTTTTTATTGCCCAAAAATGTTTTTATGGACTTTTTTTATTTACCAAAAATGTCTTTATGTACATTTTTATTTGGATAAAATGTCTTCATGGACTTTTTTATTTACCAAAAATGTTTTTATCTACGTTTTTATTTCCCAAAAATGTCTTAATTGACCTTTTTTATTTACCAAAAATGTTTTTAATAACTTTTTATTCACCAAAAATGTTTTTGTGGACATTTTTTATTTACCAAAAATGTCTTAATTGACTTTTTATTTACCAAAAATGTTTTTATGGACTTTTTTATTTACCAAAAATGTCTTATTGACTTTTTATTTACAAAAAAAAAATTATGGTCTTTTTTATTTACCAAAAATGTCTTAATCACCTTTTTATTTACCAAAAATGTTTTTATGTACATTTTTATTTGGATAAAATGTCTTTATTGACTTTTTTATTGACCAAAAATGTTTTAATGACTTTTTATTGACCAAAAATGTTTTTAATGACTCTTTATTCACCAAAAATGTTTTTGTTGACATTTTTTATTTACCAAAAATGTCTTCATTGATTTTTTATTGACCAAAAATGTTTTTACTGACTTTTTTATTTACACAAAAAGTCTTCATGGACTTTTTTATTTACCAAAATGTTTATAATGACTTTTTTATTTTTTTAAATGTAATTTTATAATTTTATAATTTTATAATTTTATAATTTTATAATTTTATAATTTTATAATTTTATCATTTTATCATTTTATCATTTTATCATTTTATCATTTTATCATTTTATCATTTTATCATTTTATCATTTTATCATTTTATCATTTTATCATTTTATCATTTTATTGACTTTTTATTGACCAAAATGTTTTTATGGACTTTTTCATTAGCATAAAATGTATCCATCAAGTTTGATGTTGACGTTAGCCGCATCATCACAGGACAGCCAAAGAGGTGGAGGCCATCGTGTTGGCCGAAGGCGCCACCCCCGCTACTGTTGGAGTGATTGAGGGCAAAGTCCACGTTGGACTTTGTTCGGAGGAGCTGGACTTCCTGGCGGGCTGCAACGGCTCCATCAAGGTGTCCCGGCGTGACCTGCCATATGTAACCAGTCGAGTGAGCCCACAACACAACAACACAACAATACAACAACACAAGAGTACAACAATACAACAGTACAACAATACAACAACACAAGAGTACAACAATACAACAGTACAACAACACAAGAGTACAACAATACAACAATACAACAACACAAGAGTACAACAATACAACAGTACAACAACAACACAAAGCCTGCTGTCTTCCTGCTGCTTTCATGATGGCTGCGGTGTCCCACAGGGCCTCTCTGGGGGCACGACGGTGTCGGCCACCATGATAGCAGCCCACCGGGCCGGCATTGCTGTGTTTGTCACAGGCGGCATTGGCGGCGTCCACAGAGACGGACAGAACAGTAAGAAAATAAGAAGTGAAAAGGAAATCATGAAATGACCATAGAAATGACATTTTGTGGCGCAGGTCTGGATATCAGTGCTGACCTGACAGAGCTGGGCAGGACTCCCATCGCGGTGGTCTCTGCCGGCGTCAAGTCTATTCTGGACATCGGTCGTACCCTGGAGGTCCTGGTAAGTCCTGCTTTTAATGTTCTTCTCCTCCGTGTCTTCACGGCGGCGTTGTCATCAGGAGACGCAGGGCGTTTGTGTCGCCACGTACGGGCCGTCAAAGGACTTCCCCGCCTTCTTCTCCCCGTTGAGTGGCTTCACTTCCCCGCATCAAGTCTGCGACGCCGACCAAGCCGCGCGACTCATCGGTACATCAACTTGTTGCTCTTTGGAACAGCGCGGGAATGTGAGGAAAAGCCTTGACACGTCGCCATCATTTATGCCGTCAGAGAGCCTTCTTTTGCTGGGCGTCAACAGCGGCGTCCTCATTGCCGTGCCCCTCCCACCGCAGCACGCAGCAGCCGGCCAGCAGATGGAGCGGGCGATACAGGCGGCCGTGGCCGAGAGCAGGTTGGAAAACCGTCTTGAAAGGACAAATAAGACAACATCGGAAGTACAATGCTCATGTCCTGCCCCCACGCTTCACTTTGAACGCCACCCTAATCCCTCCTTTGTGGGTCTTAGGGTTAGGGTTGCCTACCCTGAGGAGGGCATTTACAACAAGCACCGTTCCTTGCTGAAAAATACAATATTGGAGCAGTCACGGCATCAAACATTTTTATTTGACCTTTCAAAATGAAATAACACCCCTATAGTCACACTCCTATTAGCCAACATAGCAGACACAATAAGAGGAAATAAGACATAGAAACCACGTTTACCACCTTCTAAATATAGATTTTAAACATTATTAGAGCCATCTAGACATGAAATAACACTCCTATAGTCACACTCCTATTAGCCAACATAGCAGACACAATAAGAGGAAATAAGACATAGAAACCATGTTTACCACCTTCTAAAGATATATTTTAAACATTATTAGAGCCCTCTATATATGAAATAACACCCCTATATTCAGCTTTACGCCCCTATTCCCCAATATTGAAGACCCAAGATAAAATTACACAAAGAAAACACGTTTACCACCGTCTAAATATATTTATTATTATTATTATTAGAGCCTTTTTGACATGAAATAACACCCCTGCCGTGTTCAGCAGATCAACTTGACTTGTGCGTCTTTCGATAAAATGACGCATAGAAAACTAGTTTACCACCTTCTAAATATCATTTTTTACCATTAAAGCCCTCTAGACATGAAATAACACCCCTATATTCGATTTTACACTCCAATTACCCGATATTGAAGACACAATAAGATAAAATTACAAATAGAAAACATGTTTACCACCGTCTAAATATATTTTATGAACATTATTAGAGCCCTCTAGGCATGAAATAACACCCCTATGTTCAACTTTACACTCCTGTTACCCGATATTGAAGACACAACAAGAGCATTTACACATAGAAAACATGTTTACTGCCATCTAAATATATTTTGTGAACATTATTAGAGCCCCCATAGACATAAATAACACCCCCTATATTCACCTTTATACCTCCATTAGCAAATTTGGTAGTAATAATAAGTGGAAATTACACATAGAAAACTAGTTTAGCACCTTCTAAATATATTTTATGAACATGATTAGAGCCTTCTAGACATGAAATAACACCCCTATATTCAGCTTTATTTGCCAATATTGAAGACACAATAAGAAAAGCTGTTTATCACCTTGTGAATATGTTTTATTAATATGAGCTTGTTTGTGTGTCTTAGCGCCAGAAGCATCACAGGTCGAGACGTGACGCCATACATTCTTCAGAGGGTGAATGATCTAACC
This sequence comes from Doryrhamphus excisus, assembly GCF_037039965.1. Classification (NCBI taxonomy): domain Eukaryota; kingdom Metazoa; phylum Chordata; class Actinopteri; order Syngnathiformes; family Syngnathidae; genus Doryrhamphus; species Doryrhamphus excisus. Next base: position 22,068,612 of record NC_136362.1, read on the forward strand.
GAGGGAAAGTCCCTGCAAGCCAGTATCCTTCTCCTCCAGTGACGTGCGTCTAAACGAGCCGTGAGAAAAAAAGACCCGTTGCGTTCCTTGAAGGAGCCACTCTTGCAGACATGGCTCTCATTAGCAACAACGCTAAGGTGGGCAGCCAGATCGCTTGTGCTCTAGCAAAGCTCGGCAAGAAGAGGAAGCCAGGAAGCGCAACTCAATCCCACTCCGGGATCGTGAGTGTTGGGAAGAGATATGCGGCTTATACTGACGTGTCGCCAGTGTGATGCTAGGCTTTCTGTTATAGGTTGTCATCGGAGGTATGAATGTGGATTTTATTGCAAAAGGAAAAAGAAAAGCTCTTGAAGTAAGTCTTAGAATGCCAATATTACATTTGGAGGGAGTCGTCTTACACCAGATTCTCTTTGCTCTGAGTTTGGACGGACCAACCCAGGAAGCGTCTGTCAGTCGTACGGAGGCGTAGGACGCAACATCGCCGGTAGGTTCCTGATGATGCCGTGTTCAGCAGATCAACTTGACTTGTGCGTCTTTCGATAAAATGACGCATAGAAAACTAGTTTACCACCTTCTAAATATCATTTTGTCAGGTTTAAACCCCAACACTTGTAAAAAACACTGCCTGTACAAAAGAAGACACAGAGAGATGAGTTTCTTTTTACTTGCAAGGAGAGTGATCAGGAACCGTTCAGTAACAATTCGCCACCTCACTCTGAAGCAGTTCCTGCCCTCTTGCCTTTTTATTGAAGGAAGGCCCTGGTTACAATCAGTTTTCTGAGGGAAGGGGGGTTTAATTATTCCAGTTGAAACCAGTTTCTTTGTACAACATGTTATCCATAATGTGTGAACAATCTTCATCCTTGACATGTGATTCTCTGGTGATACACACATACCCTTTGAGGTCATCTACTTCTGACCCGTGCCTATGTCCCACGAGGGTGTTAAAACTATCTGCTGAGGAATGTTCTGTCATGTTCTGTTTTCCCTTAATCATGATGTACACCACAAGTGCAGGCGTCACAGCATTAATCTTACATTGTTATGTGAGTGATATGAAGCACATGTACAGCGTTAATCTTACTTTGTTATGTGAGTGATACGAAATGTTTGTAGGTCATAAGAAAAATAGGTCATAAGAATATAGTAAAAATAGAATAACTTTATGTACAATTATTCCAACATTTCCCTCCTGTTTATTCATTTTGCAATATATTCTCCCATCCTCCGTTGACCTCTTCTTTTTAGATTTTCAGTCCTGGCAAGTCCGAAAAATGCCATGATGTTTCATCATTTATCTCTTCAGTTTCGGTGTCTTCATTGTCGCTGTCTTCTTGGGGCTCCCCTTTTGGAGTAAGGAGCGCATATATTTCTGACACCTCTTGCTTAATTGGTTGGATAGCAGTGGTGATTAGCCTGGTGCACAAAAACTCTAATGCAGGGAATGCAACAACATCCACATAAGGTGAGAATAGCTGCAAATACAGCGATTAACATTAAAACTGACATTATCAGTTGTTTATATTTGCCAAATACGTCTCCAAAACCATCCCACATTGACGTGTCAACTCCAGAATGGTCTTTCATCTTGCTGTTAAGAGACCTTAGACCTTCTAAGGCCTTGGTGAGACTCCCGTCCGCTTGCCGTGTTGTTCGGAATGAACGTACCGCACTGATCATCAAAGATGGCACATACTCCGCCCTTCTCCGCCAGGAGCATGTCAACAGCAATTCTGTTTTGGAAAGCCATGAGGGAGGTAGCTGACAGTTGTTCATGGATGGCGGAGAACCCTCTTTCAGTGTTGTTTCCTAATTTCTGCACGTTATAGTGGATGTAGTTGATTTGTCTACATTTTTGTTAATTGTGCACCACCAGCAAATTGATGATTCGAAACCTGCTGCTATCTGGTTGACTAATTTGTATTCATCAGGGACTCCTCTCGGAACTCCAATACTGTCTATGTAGGTGGGATCATTTTATCCCACCCTGACACTGATCTCTTTGATTCTGGGTTTGAATGTTATGTCTGCCATCTCTATTGATTGACACTCTGTATCATTCAATCTTCCTAATTTGATTCCAACACCTGTTCCGTTTATGCATGAGAAATTTCCTATAGCTACCTTTTTAGAAAATACTGTTTTTGTTTTTCAGTGGAAGTAAGAGGATAGACCTTATCCCATTGTGAACAATTTTTTTTTTTTGTTTTTCTTTCTTATGCAATGGTTTTATTCATTACTTCGATCAAACAATCTATTCCCATAGTTGAAGGCACTACTTGTAACAGTGGTCTGGCTCCTATACATACTACACAATCTCCTTGATTTGACATTTTTGCTGCCTGTTCCACTAGCAGCAGCCAGTTATTACTTTGTTGTGAAATGCCCGTAGTGGCATGAAACCAATCATCTGTATTTCGAATTACGGCTATTTTAACTCCAGCGTGATGTGTGTAGTTATTTGTGATTGGCAGTTCAACAGGGGTCATGGTTTGATTTTCACAAATAATTATAGGAAAGTAGGGATCTACCCCAGAAGAGTAGGCCCATAAAAGGAAACCCCAACACGGGGTATTTAAAGTAGTGCCCAATGGTCGGTCATATGGGTTGAGTTTAGCTGAGCTAAAAGCAAATGTCATACTTAATATGGCCCCATGTTTCTTTAACATAATTTTATTATGGAAATGCCTGGCTTCTAATGTGGTACCGGGTGCCCAGTAATCACCTTCCTGGGTGGTAATCAATGTGTCCCAACTTAAATCTAACACGTGTCCAGTAACATACCACCAATAACTAGCATATGTCTCCCCTGACACCTGACGTCTGTTTGTAAATCCTTTCAATGATGATATGGGTATTTGGAGTTCGGTAGTCGAATTTGGGGCTATGGTCATACATCTGGAGTTGTTGTATGCCCACCTAATTATCCAAGGTGTTTTTTCGATCTGCGTTTGTGATCGGTTAGGGTCCCCACACTTCTTTTCTGCATGTTAATATTTTTTTTATTTTTATTTTTTCCATAGTGGCAGTGACATCACTATTATTGCTCCGATCAGTCCTCCTACTGCTGCTAATTAATTATTTTTATTTTTTTTTTATTTATTTTTTATTTTTATGCGTCTGAGTGATCATCTTACCAGCAGGCTTGCAACCCCTCCTAATAACGCAACAGAGTTGTGGACAATCTTCACCGGTTTGAGACGACTGCAAACTAGAATTACAGCCCCCTTTGTAGCCGGACTTCCTCTGAAGGTTGTTGAGGAGCTACAAATCTACAGCAGATACCACAATGCTATTATCATGACGCAAATAGGTACAGTTAGGGTAAATACTAAGATGGAGATGGATAATTTAGTCATAGTTTATCACTGTAAATTTTTTCTGGAATACCATAGCGTGGAATTATGTCTTTGCATAGAGCTTTAGCTACTGTTAGTGCATCTGGATGTTTTGTAGGAAACAGTTCTATCCATTTTGAAAATGAGTCTATTATCACTAAACAGAATTTTTTCCCTTCACTGTTGTTGAGTTCAATGAAGTCCATGTGTATTTCTTGAAATAAGTATTGTGGTTCTTTGAAATTGGCCACGCCGAGGTCGCAAGCTGCCCTGGGCATTGTGTTTTGCACACGTTAAACACGCTCTACAAAAAGTTTTTTTTTTGAATAAGAATTCAATCCCTACGTAGTAAAGTGGGTGTTAATAGCACACTATTGTGCCACAGCACATATCCCTCCTGTTGAGACATGTGTGAAACCATGGCTCAAAATAGCGTCCCACTTATGCAATTTTTTGGCAAGATTGTTTTATTATCTATCGACATATTAACATTTTTGTCCAGGATTGCTTTATTCCTTAGCCAGTGGTCAATTTCTTGCTTTGGACTCTGTTGTTGCATGTCTGCCAGGATCTCAAAGTGTACTTGTAATTTTTCTGTGTTAAGAAGGTTCAGTTCCTTTAGTGTCGCTTGTTTTACCATTTTATCAGTGAACATATTTCCTAAAGATATTGAATCCGTATTATTAGTATGTGCCGTGCATTTACATACAGCAATTTGTTTTGGCAATTGCACTGCTTCTCGTAAAGTTGTTAATAATCATGCATGAGTTACTGGTTTTCCCGTTGATGTTATCATACCTCTGTTTTGCCAATATTGTGCAAAGATATGTACTGTTGAATATAATATTGGCTATCAGTATAAATTGTCACCTTTTGACCTTTCATTAATGTGCATGCTTCTGTAAGCGCTATGACTGCATAGCCTGTTATTGTTTTTCCCAAATATATATATATTTTTTTTTTTTCTTTGAGGAACCATCTATAAAATCACCCCTTTTTGTTAGTGTCTGATCTAATAAGTCTGGTCTACACTTTGCAGTTTGTGTTGTTAGCTCATAACAATCACGTGGTTGGCCTTCCTCAGGGAATGGTAGAAGGGTAGCTGGGTTGAGCGTGGTGCATCGCTCAAGTGTTAAATGTGGTTTAGCTTCATTTAAGATTGCTTGTTTTCTGTCTGTTAGAATGGTTCGCCCTTGTCCTGTCAACTGATGGCCTAAATACTTCACTGATTGCTTACAAAATTGTAGTTTGTCTTTACTCACTTTATGGCCTTCTTTCGCTAAATGGTGCAATAAGGTTATTGTGTCTTCTTCACATGACTTCCTATCTTGTGACGCTAGTAGGATGTCATCTACATATAATAATTTCTGGCTTCCATTTGGGGGTTCAAACGTGGACATACTGGCCATCATTGCTTGTGAATAAATTGTCGGGCTTTCACAATATTCTTGTGGTATATATATATATTATTTATTTATTTATTTATTTATTTATTTATTCCTCTTTTCTGCAAACGTAAATGCGAACCTGAACTTTTCTTTCTCTATTAGAATGGAGAAGAATGCCTGATGTCTACTACGGTGAACCATGTGACATCAGTTGGTAAAGAATTTAACAATGTGTGTGGGTCAGGCACACAAGGTGCTCTTGCCACCACAGCTTGATTTACAACTTGTCCTGTATCATTCTCCATCCCACAGAGAGTGGCACTTTCCTCACTGGGAAAATAGGGATATTACATGGTGGGTTATCGCATTCTACTAAGACTTTAGCTTTTAACAAATCTTCTATTGCTGGTTTTTATTCCTTCATATGTATTTAGTTTTATTTGGTGTACCTGTACTTATACTATTGGTTCATCATTTGGTTCTGGTTGTATTTGTTAAGACAAGCCTAGTCGTGCTGAATATAGCTTTTGGTTCCTTTTGTAATGGCCTTTGACACAATCACGGGTGAAGTGACCTTCTTCACCGCAATTCCAACATCCAACCTTGTTGGGATAGTTTTGTATATTCTGTCTACCTGTTCCTCTACCTCTTCCTCCAAATCTTCTCCGAGTTGGCATAACCCTTCTTTCGTTACCTTCCTTTTATGTATAAAATGTGTCTGAGTCTTTCTCCTTCATTACTTTTTCTTCATCTTTCTGATACTCATGAAGTAAAATTTCCCTTACTATCTTATAACTCTTCTTTTTTACAACCTTCACTTTCTGCTCCATCTGTTCTTTTTCTTTCTGCTGTCTCCTTCTCCTGCTTTTTCTTTTCTTCTCTTTCCTGCCTTGCCCTTCTTTCACCTTCCTCTCGCTGTCCTGCTATTTTCATCCAGACTTGTGTCTGCTCATAGCCTTCTTTTTTCATTTTCTTCTCGTTTTGCTTACATTTCTTTTTTATGTTTTGTTGTAACTCCCTAATACATGCCGTAGATAATTTTCCGTTGAATTTGTGCTGTTTTATCCAATAATATAGGGGTTCTACTGCTAGACTATCCTCTTTTTCAACTACCTTCCAGTCCTTGCACGGAAGTTCTTCAAGGACTTTTTGTTTTTCTTTACTTTGTCCCTTCCCCCTTTTGAACTAAATTTGGACCCAGTGGTTCTTAACACCTGTCGTGTTCTAACACTGGGGTTATCTTCAACAAGATGGTGATCAACAACCTTTTGTGGTAAAATTCTCTTCAACCTTTTCAGGTGGAATTTTCTTGCCTACAAGCATCCACAAAGGCTCACCATTTGCTTCTTGTTGGTTTGGTATAAAACACAGTTACCTAGTGGTAATTGTATTTTCATTCATACATTCACATTCACACTTTGCGCGCGTTATTTTCCAGCCCAGAGGACTCCGCATATCCTATGTAGAGTTTAACTAGTCTGTTTCAACTAGGGGCGTCTACTCCACCTACGGAATTTAACTGTCGGACCTGATAGAGCCTAGAATTGTCAGGGTTTGTTATTTTACTTTTTTTTCCACATTCACACTTCGCGCGTTTTTATTTTTCCAGCCCAGAGGACTCCGGCATCCTGTAGAGTTTAACTAGTCTGTTTCAACTAGGGGAGTCTACCCTCCACGGAATTTAACTGTCTGACCTGATAGAGTCTAGTATTGTCAGGGTTTGTACTTCGCGTTTTTATTTTTTCTCTTCTTCTTCTATTTTACTCTTCTTCTTCTTCTAACCTGCAGGGTTTGTCTTCTATTTTACTTTTCTTACATTCATTCCTTTTAAACAAAATTTGTACTCACAGTCTCTGCGTCTCTGGATTTCCTTCAACCTTCCGATCCCAACCCGCAAGAGAGGGACCAGTCCCGGAAAGGGTCTTGATGCTGTGGCCACAGTCTTGCCTGGATCTCGCTTGCCCGCTGGGATCGTCAGGTGTCTTGGAATCCGGCTCGAAGGACCAATAAAATGTCAGGTTTAAACCCCAACACTTGTAAAAAACACTGCCTGTACAAAAGAAGACACAGAGAGATGAGTTTCTTTTTACTTGCAAGGAGAGTGATCAGGAACCGTTCAGTAACAATTCGCCACCTCACTCTGAAGCAGTTCCTGCCCTCTTGCCTTTTTATTGAAGGAAGGCCCTGGTTACAATCAGTTTTCTGAGGGAAGGGGGGTTTAATTATTCCAGTTGAAACCAGTTTCTTTGTACAACATGTTATCCATAATGTGTGAACAATCTTCATCCTTGACATGTGATTCTCTGGTGATACACACATACCCTTTGAGGTCATCTACTTCTGACCCGTGCCTATGTCCCACGAGGGTGTTAAAACTATCTGCTGAGGAATGTTCTGTCATGTTCTGTTTTCCCTTAATCATGATGTACACCACAAGTGCAGGCGTCACAGCATTAATCTTACATTGTTATGTGAGTGATATGAAGCACATGTACAGCGTTAATCTTACTTTGTTATGTGAGTGATACGAAATGTTTGTAGGTCATAAGAAAAATAGGTCATAAGAATATAGTAAAAATAGAATAACTTTATGTACAATTATTCCAACACATTTTTTACCATTAAAGCCCTCTAGACATGAAATAACACCCCTATATTCGATTTTACACTCCAATTACCCGATATTGAAGACACAATAAGATAAAATTACAAATAGAAAACATGTTTACCACCGTCTAAATATATTTTATGAACATTATTAGAGCCCTCTAGGCATGAAATAACACCCCTATGTTCAACTTTACACTCCTTTTACCCGATATTGAAGACACAACAAGAGCATTTACACATAGAAAACATGTTTACTGCCGTCTAAATATATTTTGTGAACATTATTAGAGCCCCCATAGACATGAAATAACACCCCTATATTCACCTTTACGCTCCTATTACCCACAATTGAAGACACAATAAGATAAAATGACACATAGAAAACATGTTTACCACCTTCTAAATATATTTTATGAACATTATTTGAGCCCTCTAGACATGGAATAACACCCCTATATTCAGCTTTACGGCCTTATTACCAATATTGAAGACACAACAAGATACATTTACACATAGAAAACATGTTTACCGCCGTCTAAATATATTTTATGGACATTATTAGAGCCTTCTTGACATGAACTAACACCCCTATATTCACCTTTCTACCTCTATTAGCAAATATGGTAGCAATAATAAGAGGAAATTACACAAGGAATACTAGATGATGGCGTGTTCAGCGGATGAACTTGACTTGTGTTTTCCCTTTGAAGATTGCCTGAGTCGTTTGGGCCAGCAGCCGCTGTTCATCTCTGCAACTGGCGCTGATTCCCACGCCGATGCCATCCTCAACCACTGCAAACATATGGTACCTATGCTAGCAAACATTAGTAGCTCATTTATTCATTCTTTGCTGGAGCCTATCCCAGCTGTCTTGGGGCGAGAGGCGGGGTCCACCCTGAACTGGTGGCCAGTGAGCAAATGAATACAAAGAGTGCAAAACGGTCCGCTTTCACAGAAAGTCACAGCAATAAGAAATGCTGCTCTTTAACACAGTGAAAAGCCAGCATTTCAAGAAATGCTGCAAATGTTTGATGGACAGTAAGTACCAATTTCCACAAATTCTGCAACTTTCCACAATGAAAGATGACATATTGGAGGATATGTTGCATTATTACGACTGGGGGGGCTCCTATCGATCGGCCATTGATCAGTATCAGCTGTGAAAAAGCAAGGATGGATATATCTGCCGTGTGGGACTTCCTGTAGTTGTGGGAGTGAAACTTGCATCCATTCATTAGTTCATTTTCTACCGCTTATCCTAACAAGGGTCGCTGGGGATGCTGGAGCCTATCTCAGCTGTGTTGGGGTGCGAGGCGGGGTCCATCCTGGACTGGTGGGCAGCCAATCACAGAGCACATATAGACAAACAACCATTCACACTAACATTCATACCTATGGACAATTTGGAGTGGCCAATTAACCTAGCATGTTTTTGGAATGTGGGAGGAAACCACTCGACCACCGTGCAGCCCCACACTATTAGCTATCAACGGGAAAAATTACTTTAGTAAACCCAAAATTGGACTTGCTTGAAACTTCCAGGATCAGATGGAAGATTCTTTAAGGGGACTTTGGATGCGAGGTGGGGCTGCACGGCAGAGAAGTGGTTAGCGTGCAGACCTTACAGCGAGGAGACATGAGTTCAATTCCACCCTCGGCCATCTCTGTGTGTACCCCGCCTCTCGCCTGAAGGCAGCTGGGATAGGCTCCAGCACTCCTCCGACCCTCGTGAGGATAAGCGATAGAAAATGAACGAATGAACTGAGCAGAACTTATTTATGTCTGCTCAAGAAATTAGCAACACCTAGCATGATAGCTCTACATGTCTATTCATGCTAGTATTACATGGTAGCATTTTTAGCCGTTTTCATTGGTGTTATGTAGGTGTCAGCATGTTAGCATTACTAGCATGCTAACATTAGCATACTAGCATTGTTTGCTATTTTCTTGAGCCTACGTATATGAACACCACTATCATACTAGGCATTAGCATGTTAGCACTGCTAGCACGCTAACATGAGCATACTAGCATTTTTTGAGACTTTCATGAATATGAACTTAGTCAACACAAGCGCTATCATGCTAGGTGTTAGCATGCTAATGTTAGCATCCTAGCAGCATTGAAACATTAGCATACTAGCTTTTTTGCTATTTTCTTGGGCAGACATATTTAAACACCACTATCATACTAGGCATTCGCATGTTAGCATTGCTAGCATGCTAACATGATCATAGTAGTTAGTTGCTGTGATTGGCTGGCCACCAGTCCAGGGTGTACCCCGCCTCTCCGAAGACTTCTGGGATAGGCTCCAGCACCCCCGCGACCCTCGTTAGGATAAGCAGTAGAAAATGAACTAAAGAATGGATGCAAGTTTCACTCCCACAACCACAGGAAGTCCCACACGGCAGACATATCCATACTTGCTTTTTCACAGCTGATACTGATCAATGGCCGATCGATAGGAGCCCCCCCCAGTCGTAATAATGCAACATATCCTCCAATATGTCATCTTTCATTGTGGAAAGTTGCAGAATTTGTGGAAATTGGTACTTACTGTCCATCAAACATTTGCAGCATTTCTTGAAATGCTGGCTTTTCACTGTGTTAAAGAGCAGCATTTCTTATTGCCGTGACTTGGGGCAGGGTTAGGGTTAGGTTAGGTTAGGTTTTGCTCTGTTCTCTTTGGATTTATTTTGCCCGGCGAGTGATGACCGTCACAACCAATGGCTTGTGACTCAGTCAGGAGGCGGGGCATTCACATCAAGCCACCCATCACCATGGTAACGTGTAAAAAAAAAAAGCGGCCCAGAGGGAAGCCCATGGTCCGTTTACCCGGTGAGGAGGACCACCTTAAGAGACTGAAGACAGAACGGCATGAACGACAAGGCTCTAATGCGGCATGGTGCGCACCAATCTGACCCTGGTAATGGGGGACGTCAGTAAAAGTTAACCAAAACATGGGATTCCAACCATCTGCAATCTCAAGGAAATTGTGATGGCAAAAACTAAAAAAACAGTGAAGCGGTCTCATTCTGTTCTCCGTTGTTCTTTGAAGTATCTAGGCACCATTTAGTGATTATCGAGAGACCTTTTTTTCCCGTCATGTTTTAATGTTGCCCTGCATGTCATATGTCTCATGATTATTCATACTGGACGTTTGCTGTTTCCTGAAAGAACACCAGCGCTGTGACCAGGATGGAGGGTGAAAGCACGGCGACGTACTGTGCCGTTATCACGGAAAGCGGAGAACTCAGTCTGGGATTGGGCGACATGGACGTTCATCAGCAGATAACCGAGCAATATGTAAGTCTATTTATATAGTCTATATAGATTCTATTTATCTCCAAGGGAAATTTAATAGCAGGGTAAAGGTGACTATAGCGGTGTTATTCCATGTCAAGAGGGCTCTAATTATGTTAAAAATGCATTTAGATGTTGTAAACAGGTTTTCTATGTCTTATTTCCTCTTATTATGCACACTATATTGGGTAATAGGAGTATAAAGGTGACTATAGGGGTGTTATTCCATGCCTAGAGGGCTCTAATTATTTTAAAAAGTGTATTTAGATGTTGTAAACAGGTTTTTTATGTCTTATTTCCTCTTATTATATCTACTATATTGGGTAATAGGAGTGTAAAGGCGACTATAGGGGTGTTATTCCATATCTAGAGGGCTCTAAATATTTTTAAAAGTGTATTTAGATGTTGTAAAGAGGATTTATATGTCTATTTTGCTTATTATGTCTACTATATTGGGTAATAGCAGGGTAAAGGTGACTATAGGGGTGTTACTCCATGTCTAGGGGGGCTTTAATTATGTTCGAAGCATATTTAGAAGGTGGCAAACAGGTTTTCTATGCTCTAACCACCGATGAATTATCATGTATTTATAAGAGCATAAAGGAGGGATTGGTGTACAGTGAAGACAGCAATGTGGCATCTGACCCATCTGCAATTACCATCTTCCTGTAGGTGTCTCAGTTTGAGCAGCAGCTCGTATCGTCCATTCTGGTGTGCCTTGATGGAAACATCCCCATCTCCACCATCAGATACGTGTGCTCCTTGGCCAAGCAGCACAACATCAACGGTAGGTCTTCAAGAATGAAAGCCTGATGTTCCACTGCAGCTTTTCTCACGTTTGGACGTTGTATCCCAACTCAGTTTGGTACGAGCCAACCGATTCCGAAAAAGCCGGCAAGCCTTTCCTGTCAGATGCCTGGAAGTCCTTGTCCTATGCCTCTCCAAATTTGGTGGAGTTGTGCGCCATGAACAAAACACTCGGCCTCCAAACACCTGAAGGTAACAAACATCTGCATCTTGAATGCAAAGGTGAGGACTGAATGGCGATGATGCGTTCTGGTCGGTCTCCAGTGCTCCCGAACTCCCTGGACCAGGTCCTGAGTCTGGCCGTGGCGCTCTCACGCCCCCTTCTGGAACATCTCCACTGCCTGGTGGTGACCCTCGGGGCTGGCGGGGTGTTGGTGTGCGGGGAGCACCAAGCGGGCTCGGTCAACCTCAAGCCAAGGAAAGAGAAGAAGGTGAGAGACGGTTCATGAATGGAGAAGATAAGCGATAAATAACACGTTGTACGCCATTTGCAGAAGAGAAAGCTGTGCGCCGTCCACTACCCGGCGCTGAGTGTAGCGGCACGGGACACGATGAATGTCTCAGGAGCAGGAGATAGGTAGATAGCGCTTCCTGCGGTGCTTTTGACCAAGATAAAAACGGCATCTTCACGCCGTGTGCAGTCTTGCAGGCGCTGTGATGGCAGGGATCGTCCAGGGTGGAGACACTGACACTTGTGTTGGCATGGGTCTTCTGGCCGCACGATTGTCCCTCGCTTCACCGCACCCCATCGCCCCCCTGCTGACACCACACACTGTGGATCCCCACCGGGCTCAAGGACACGGCAGGTCCCAACCCAGATTCATGTGGATTGACTGAACGTGTTTGTGGATTACACACAGAAAAAAACAACAATCTTTGCTCGTATGTCTGCTTCCTTTTTCTTCTACTTATACAAAGGAAAGTAATGGTAATGCTTTTATTTCATTTGAACATGCATCAGATTCCAATTGAGTGCATCCCATAATCAGTTCCCAGTTCCACATGTCCAAAAGGAGTAGGAAGAAGCAAAGCTTATTAAATCCTACCCCTCCATCTGGTACTTTTACAATCACTAACTCTTACATTTGTTCACTTCCTGCTTTCCTAATATAGTTGTATTAATTTTTATTTTTATTTTTATTTTTATTTTATTTTTATTTTTATTTTTATTTTTATTTTTATTTTTATTTTTATTTTTATTTTTATTTTTATTTTTATTTTTATTTTTATTTTTATTTTTATTTTTATTTTTATTTTTATTTTTATTTTTATTTATTTTTATTTTTATTTTTATTTTTATTTTTATTTTTATTTTTATTTTTATTTTTATTTTTATTTTTATTTTTATTTTTATTTTTATTTTGACATACATTTATTATATATTTAATTATTTTTTATTAATTCTTTTTCTTTTTGAATATTTTTAATTTATTATTTTTTTTTTTATCACATACCAAAGTAGGAGGTGATATGACCATCCAATGACATAATGGGTACCATAGTAACCGTCAATATAGTGATATATTTTTGTGTTTTATAGTGATATTATTTTTAGCCTTATGCATTATTTTATAATATAATATTAACGATATCAGCAAGTTCAAGTATTTGTGATTTTACAAATAAGGAGTTAGTATGTTCTCTGTCGGCAGCATTATGAATTATCCTGACTGACCTTTTTGCAGTACATTTAGTGAGTGAAGATTGCTTTTATAGTTATTATCCCATATTTCCACACAATAAGTAAGATATGGTAGAACCAGAGAGTACATACTATATATCATCTCAAATATGGCCGATTTTATATGTACAGTTGTCTGCAGCAGCCAGGTTTGGTCATAAGTCACGTTTTTCAGTAGATTCATTTAATCATAACAGTTAGGGATGTCCGATATTGTCTTTTTTTCCGAAAACCGATACGCCCATTTCGTCCAATTCTTAATCAGCCGATTCCGATATGCGTAACATGACATGTCTCAGTGGTGGAATGAATACAGATATCGATGTAGACCAAGATCACAGTTTTATGCTGATATCGGGCCAATATCGGTATCGAAATAATTCAAACAAAATGATAAAAGCTACACCAAACTACCCTCAGTAATCACTTTACTCCCGTACGATAATTACATTTGTATATGGGTATCGGTACCGATAATTGCAGTACATTCATATCTAATGGATACAATAAAATATGTAAACAAATGTATCAACAAAATGTATAGATTTCTATAGAGCAGTGATGGTATGGTGAGATAATTAGTATTTATAAAATACAATAAAAATCATTTAGTATACTACAAATAATAAAAATAGCAAATGTACTGTAATAATAAATGGTTTAGTTTGTTTCAAATATACTTAATCATGTTTACACATGCCCAAAGTACTAATATACAATAACATAGTTATATATTGTAATTCTAAAATAATCATAAAACACAATTTGATATATAATATAATCATGAAGTTAAAATACTATAATAAAAACAAAAATACTATAATACATCAAAATATTTGTTAGCTAGTAATTTGGTGTCGTATGCTTTCTATGAACTCGCAAAAATGTGTATTTACCAGTTGAAGAAATGGAGAGTGTTTCGATTTAGGAAAAAAACTTTCAAAACCCAATTTCCCATAATGCATCACTCTCCCCGCGCAGACTCTGTGGCACGGGGTACTTGCTCCACTCCCTCCTCCCTCACTTTAATGCTAGCTAAGATGGTGGTTTCAGCGTAAATTATCTCCTCAACAGCCAAGAAAAGACAGGGGCAAAAACACCTTTATAGCCTTTTAATGACAACAGAGCAACACATCCACGGTTACACGGAGTGACCGCTTAGCGATATTTGGACATTTTCACATCTACATTGGCTCGCAGTCCCCGCCCAATTTCGGTGTGACTGTGTTGGAGTGGAATCCTAAGCTAAATAGGAACAGGGTAAGTCAAGCTAACGTAAGCCAACTTTGCTAACATCAGCTAGCATAGCCTCCAGCTTGCCTCCGCTCGCCAAAGGACAGTTGTCCCAAATATTCTCCCACCGACTGGCTGTCGAGCTCCCCCCAAACCAATACACTCCTCCGGAGTTGACAAGGCCGTTGTCAGACGTCTCAGTCGCGGTCAGATCGGTGTCCAGCTCCCCGTTAGCCCAGTAGGCCGCGTTAAGCTCGGCTCCGGCTGCTTTCATGTTAGCATGCTAGCCGCGCCGATGCTAGCGATCGCCAAGCTAAGCTGTCAGTATGTAACAGGGAAACGTCACGTAGTGTCATCCGTTTTTATAAAGTATTTACTGTCCCTGTCGTCTTAAAACTTCTATGCACATTCTGAATGCAAACCGCCACACATGAAGTGACTTGGGATTGAAAGGACAGCTTTTATTTGAATCGCGGCTAATGTTAGCTTGTGGTGGTCAAATAACATCTGTCATAAGGTAGGGCTCGTTAGGCTGCACACTTTTCTTAATACACCAGCTAAACGATGCCTTGGCAATTATGATATGGAATGTAAATGCGATGCGTGTTCTTTTGGTTGCGTTTTTACCCCCATCCTCACTGGGCTCTGTGTTGTCACACATTAAGTAGAGCAGGACTGCAAACAACACGTTATTTATACACAATCACTTCCAGTTGTGTAACACTGGAGCAGTCTTTGTAAATGCGGGGCTTCTGCACTTGTTCTTTGTTCTTTGCACCAAACATGAGAGGGAAGTTTAAAGCCAGGCTGTTCTGCTTAGGTTCTGTTCTACTGTACACCCCTGTTGTACCACATTGTCAACACTTTAACATGTCACATCCCTTCTGTCGCAATGGAGGTTGGCACAATTTTTACTCACAATTTTCCCCCCCTCACTTAGCTTTGTGCTCCGCGACCGCCCCCTCACGACCGCGCCCGCCGTAGGATGTCCCATAGCCCCGACATGAAGGACGACCCCATGGAGTGCCCCCTGTGCATGGAGCCGCTGGAGATCGACGATGTCAACTTCTTCCCCTGCACCTGCGGTTACCAGATCTGCCGCTTCTGTTGGCATCGCATACGCACGGACGAGAACGGCCTTTGCCCCGCATGCAGAAAGGTGAGGAGGGAAATTCACCTTTTGGGCCGTGGGACGCTTGGCGATCTCCGATTTCGTAGAATTGTATTGTATATTTCTCCAGTAGGGAATAACAGAAATAGTCTGTTCCAGAGTCAAACTGTTTCCATCATAAATCTTTATTCAATCTACGGTTAATGTTTTGACCCGCATCCTGGCACCTTACATCCTGTAGTTACCCATACCATGTACTGAGCAGCCAGGTCAGACACACGCCATTGCTACAACCGCCATCTTGTCTCCACTTCAGCTCTTCAGTCGTACTTCTTGTGGTCATAAAAAGTCCTTGTGCTTATCATTCTCACTGTCTGCTCTTTGGTGCAGCCATACCCGGAGGACCCGGCTGTGTACAAGCCACTGTCACAAGAGGAGATCCAGAGGATAAAGAACGAAAAGAAGCAGAAACAGAACGAAAAGAAGCAGAAGGTGACAGAGAACCGCAAGCACCTGGCCAGCGTCCGAGTGGTCCAGAGAAACCTGGTGTTTGTGGTCGGACTTTCGCAGCGGCTCGCCGACCCGGAGGTGAGCACACCGTCGCCGACAGTGTGACTTATGCACCACATGATGGTTTTGTGGGTCCGTGTCAAACTGAAGGATCGAGATCGGACGTACATTTTAGTCTTAAAGGTCCCATATTTTATTTATTTTATATATATATATATATTTTATATATTTATTATATAAATATATATATATAATGTATAATTGTATATATTTATTGTATAAATATACATAACATATATATTTGTGATTATTATTATTTATTATACATTATATAAATATTAGCTATAATGCTAATGCGCCGTGTTTGTCTCTCGCCAAGAAGCGTTACTGTGTACTTTTATACTAGAGCAGCAATGATTATTCGAATAATTCAAGTACCTCGATTACAAAAAATATGACATTAAAAAAAAAAACTATTTGGAAGAATGGCTCACGCCATCGTATCTAATGGTGGCTAAACTTGATGCTAACGAGTAGTCAATCATGCACTATGTATAATAGATCTGGTTGAAATGCTACTGAACCAATGAACAGAAATATGAATGAATCCTAGAATGATCTTTATTGCCATCTTGAGCCGAAGTGAGAATTATTCCAAACTTGTTTACCGGTTAACCTTTTGACAATATTAAATCTTGATGCATGTTTTCTGGCCTTTACAGACTTTTTTATTTTTTTAGCACCTTTTTTCAGCCCAAAAAAAAATTAATTCACACCAGTTAGACACACTCAAGAATTCTGTTCTGTGTGCAGTCAAATTGCAATGCATATAGTGTATATAGTGTATATATCCCTTAAAATAACCAGCAGTTACTATATGCACAATGTCCATTTAAGAAATAAAAGGCTTAATTATGTAAAAAATTAAACAAATTGATTGTTCATTATTTAGTGAAATGCTTTATTTTTTCCTGTAATTTATTATTATTATTTCATTTTTTTAATAATTTATTTTATTACTTTACTTTACTACTTTATTTATTTACTTAATTTATTTATAATGTATTATTATTTTATTTTAATTTTTATTACTTTACTTTAATTTTATTTTTTGCTCTTTAACCAAGCAAAAATATGCAAAAATAAATGACTAGAATATTGGATTGACTAAAATATCCGATAGCTAGCAGTGGTATCATGTATCAAGATGGTATCAAGAAATCCAGTGTGGGAGATTTTGATCACTTTTGGTGCTCCAGGGACACACCTTGCTGTTAGAATATTCTTAAAAAGTCACTTCCTTTTGTTTTTAATTGTAAAAAGATGTGTTTTTGTCTTAAACGCAGATCCTAAAACGACCAGAGTATTTTGGGAGGTTTGGGAAGATCCATAAAGTGGTCATCAACAATAGTACATCTTATGCAGGTTCACAGGTGAGTTCACAGAAGTTTGCTTTTCCAAGGCTTTTGAAACTCTGGAAGGCATAGTGTATTCATGATGCTTGCCATATAACAGTGTTTTTCAACCTTTTTTGAGCCATGTTTTTTTTTTACATTGGAAAACATCACTAAGTCTATAGGAGGAAGGAGCTAGGTGTTGCCACACGGACCGATATTACATTGCTCTGCCAGTCTTTACACCACAGACACTCGACAGTAGCCATGTTTACATGAGGAGTTTTTCTCTTTTCGAATGACTTTTCCGGAAACAATGGTATACATGGAAAGGAATATTCCAATCTCTTGTCTACATTGCTATAATCAACCAGAATAGTCAATGGGGCATGCCCAGTAAAACGTAAACACCAACATCACGTGATACCGACTTCCCCGAGTTGTTCTTTCACTAGTTGGAATAATTCCGTATTGCCAGTTTTTCGTTTGTCCAGTCTTGAAATTTAGTTTGGATCAAAAACAAACTTTCCGTATCAGTCCAGTGCTGATTGCTGGCCTCCATTTTTAAAACTGAAGAACGTCTGGAGCTGCGTGTTACATCATATCCATATCTGAGCATGCTATATGATACATTTAACCAGGACAGGATCAAATTCATTCATTCATTCATTCATTTTCTACCGCTTTTTTCCTCACGAGGGTCGCGGGGGGTGCTGGAGCCTCTCCCAGCTGTCTTCGGGCGAGAGGCGGGGTACACCCTGGACTGGTCGCCAGCCAATCACAGGGCACATATAGACAAACAACCATTCACACTCACATTTATACCTATGGACAATTTGGAGTGGCCAATTAACCTAGCATGTTTTTGGAATGTGGGAGGAAACCGGAGTACCCGGAGAAAACCCACGCATGCATGGGGAGAACATGCAAACTCCACACAGAGATGGCCGAGGGTGGGAATTGAACCCTGGTCTCCTAGCTGTGAGGTCTGCGCGCTAACCACTACACCGCAATCAATCTTCAATCTTGCTAATATTTTATAATTCAACTCGGTACATGTTTTATATAGATATATATTTTCTTTTGACTTATGAATGGCGTATAGAAGGGTTTAGATTGTGTTCCACAGATGGCGCTCATGCACACGAAAGCTGCTTGCCGACCGCCAGTAAACAACAGAAGAAGAAAAACGCACCGTTTGAGCGGGTACCTCACCCCTGGAATATTCCTTTCCCCAATCCAATTGAGGTACCCGCTCAAACGGTGCGTTTTTTTTCTTCTGTTGTTTACTGGCGGTTGGCAAGCAGCTTTCGTGTGCATGAATCCCATTATATATTCATTGGGATTGGCACTATTCCAGGGCTCGACAATAACGATGTACCGATGGCCCGGGGCAAGTTAAAACAAAATTCGGGCAAGTAAATCTAATCAGTGATATTCCCGTCGGGCAAGAGTTTTTTTTAAAGCGGTTCTTGTTGGGTGTTGGTAAAACACGGACTGCGTAATTCCGGTGGTAATTTGCAAAGCAATCCTTGCAATGGACCAATCAGAATCGTTTATTTAGACCGCGGTCCGAAATCCACAGTCCGCGTTTTACCCACACCCGTTGTTCGCGATCAACCAATCAGCGATCGTTTGACTACGAAAACATCCATCATGGCGTCGCTGCCAACATCGTCTAATTCTGAAGGAAACAGCAAAAAGTGATGAACCTCTATCGTTGCATGTTTTTTATTTCCAAGGCAGCATGAAAAACAACTTACTGGCCTGTTGCAGACTTAACTAACTAGCTGGGCGCACGGCAACCGAACTTCTCCTTTTTTCCCTCTCGTTCCTCTTCTTTGGTCCCAAAACACCCGCTCCAAGACCGCGAGCTGAACATGACTGCCCCCCAGCGTCCATGCATGAAACTACAGCCCAGAATACAACACACACGCAACGCTACAGTATTATTTATTTTATTATTTTATTTATTTGAGATTCTCATGTGATGCCACAAAAAATTACATGATATCATTATGGCAGTCTTTTCATTTTACATGGGGCAAGTTCGGGCAAGTAGTTCTCACCTTAAGGATTCCCCATGGGCAAGTCATTTTGGTTTTTAATGTAGAGCCCTGTATTCTTTCAAAGGTTACATTCTTTCCGTTTGAGTAAATAAACCCAAGGCAATTGGAATATTTGAGTCCACGTATACGTGGATATTGACATAATATTTGCAAATGATGATTAATGAATGTTAATTATAAAAAGTGATATTGGATAATTCCTCATGGCACACTAGTGTGCTGCGGCACAGTGGTTGAAAATCACTGCCGTAAAGGCTAAATGGGGACACGAGTATCGTTGCCGTGGAAACGTAGCCAACATGTCTTCAGTTTAGCACGTTTTCTTCAGACGCTATCTTCAATTGCTCTGGGCCATTTGCTGACGATAACATCCTATTTTGGTTCGTTTGGATTTTTATTAGAGCTTTATTTTTTTTATAGCTACTTTAAAATTGAATGCAAGTCGGCCTGTCACAATGACGGATGATGGTGGCAATATTTCAACTAAGTTTAACTGTTAGAAACTAATTAAAAGTTGAAAACGTACCCTTGTTATGATTCACCAGTGGGGGAGGGGTACTGCGACTGCGTGTGTTGCAGGGTCCTCCGGCAACACAAAGCTGCCCGGCGGATGCCCGTCTGTAAATCATGCGGCAGAAAAATACATCGGCCGATACCGATTCAAGTAAAGAACGCAAATATCGGCCCCATATATCGTCCGGCTGATGTATGGGTCCATCCTTAGTTAGAATGTAGTATTCTGGTGTTAAACCATGCCCAAGTGTCACATGATGAGGTTTGTGCATTAGGAAGTGAGAAGTTTGGGTTTAAAAAGGCATGGTAAGCAAAGGGGCGGACTTCCTTTATATATCAACTCTCATCCCTCCCTCAAGCACTGCTCCGCTCTTCACTTGCTAGCGATGCCTGGAAAAGGAACGCCACATTTGTTTCCCATTCCTAAAAATGCCACCATCAGGCACAAGTGGTTGGGGTTCCTGTTAACAAATGAGTGAGTCCATGCTGTGCAGGCTTTTGGTGCAGGCTTCCACAGCGTCCACACACGGCAGACCGCTCATGACCACGTGTTGATGAGTAAATGCATGACGAAAGAACCACTTCCTCGCTTTGTTTTTGAATGCGCGGCGTGTGGGAATTGGAGCAGAGTTACAATGCAAGCAAAGAAATGTATTTTTAGCGCATGAGTGGGACAGCACTTCCATACGTCACAGAGAGAAGTATTCTTTCCTGCATCGCCCCAGTATCCATATAACATACACCATATCAGTGATTTTCAACCACTAGTGTGCCTTAAGGAATTATCCAATATCACTTTTTATAATTAACATTTATTAATCATCATTTGCAAATATTATGTCAATATCCACGTATACGTGGACCCAAATATTCCAATTGCATTTGGTTTATTTGCTCAAGTGGAAAGAATTTAACCTTTGTATGTGCCTCATTACGAAAGAAGTGCCAATCCGAATGAATATATAATTGGATTAACGGGTGGAATATTCCTTTCCCCAATCCGAATGAGGTATCCTGTAGCCACTCAAACAGAAAGTTGTCAGGGTGCGTTTTTCTTCTTCTGTTGTTTATTGGCAAGGAGCTTTCGTGTGCATTAGCGCCATCTGTGCAACAGAATCTAAACCCTTCTATACGCCATTCATAAGTCCATAAGTCGAAAGAAAATATATATATATATATTAGGGCAGGGTTAAACGATGATTACTGTAATCGATTAATCTAGAAAATATTTTTTTGATGCATCCATGAATCCCTGAAAGTCCCTGATTAGTCCCTGAAAACATAAACACATGCACAGGTTAATAATAAAATATATTTCTAAATGATCTGCCCATATCAATAAAGTATAATAACATGAATAATACTAAAAACAATAATAATAATATAACTAAAACTAACTATAGCGTGTGCGGTTTGGATGAATGACGGAGTTAATCATTGCAAACAAGGAAGTAAAAGAAGTTGAAAACTTACGGCGTCTTCTCCTCACAAGCAGCTCCCGGGTGCGGGTGCATTGCCATCGCGCTTTTGTGATATTTTAATATTAATATTTTAATTAATTTTAATATAATTGTGCATAGGTCACAAACCATCGTATCATTACCTTTTGGCGTGAAGTATTCCCATACTTTGAATAATCTTTTCTTCTGGCCGGACTCACTGAAACTTGTTGAAAAGTTGTTGACCTATTGTCACCTTTACACTCCTGTTATGCAATATAGTAGACGTCATAAGGAAATACGTATAAGACATGGAAAACTTGTTGACATCCTTTTGAATACACTTTTCAACATTACAGCCCTCTAGACATAAATAACATATTCCCTTATGTCAGCTACATTGGCTAATGGGGCTGTAAAGGTGACTATAGGGGTGTTATTTCATATCTAGAGGGCTTTAATGGTAAACATTATATTTAGAAGGTGGTATACGTGGTTTCTATGTGTTATTTTCTCTTATGTCTACTATATTGGGTAATAGGAGAGTAACAGTGACTATAGGGGTGTTATTTCATATCTAGAGGGCTCTAATCATGGTAAAAAGTGGATCTAGAAGGTGGTAAACAGGTAATGCGTGTCTCATTTTCCCTTACTATGGCTACTATATTGGGTAATAGGAGTATAAAGGTGACTATAGGGGTGTTATTTCATGTCTAGAGGGCTCTATTCATGTTCCAGAGTGTATTTAGAAGGTGGTAAACAAGTTTTGCCGCGGCCGCCGCCATGTTTTGATTCTGAGTAGTGGTTCGTGAACGAACGAGTTAAAAGAACTAGTTATTTTTTGCGAAGGAAGGAACCACCCATAAAATACCCGTTCAGTCTGCTGGCCGTTTTGTTCATGACCGACACAGCAGTAGTTGGTGAGCTGTTGAGTCGGAACCAACGTGAACATGAGTGAACGGACTGACTCGACACGACTGACCGGGTCTATGCATGGGGGGGGGGGGAATCACAGGGTAACGACCAATTGACCGAAATGAACGGCTCTTTTTACTGAATGAAGCGGAATGATCCTGTTCACTGAAATTAACGTTTTTGCCCACCACTAATTCCGAGTGAAGGCGCATCGACATGCAGTTCTTGTGTCAATGTATTTTTTTGTGTCGATGACGTCGACACGTCGTCCAAGCCCTAATGTTTACGCTTTACTGCACATGCCTCATTAGCCACATTTACATGGACCCAAATATTCCATTAGCCACGTTTACATGGACCCAAATATTCCAATTCCATTCAGGTTATTTGCTCAAATGGAAAGAATGTAACCTTTGTATACACCTCATTCCCAAAGAAAAGTGCCAATCCGAATGAATATATAATGGGATTCCCAGGGGTGGTATATTCCTTTCCCCAATCCGATTGAGGTATCTTGTACCCGCTCAAACGGAAAGTTGTCAGACTGCGTTCTTCTTCGTGGTGTTTTTCTTCTTCTGTTGTTTATTGGCGGTTGGCAAGCAGCTTTGGTGTGCATTAGCGCCATCTGTGGAACAGAATCTAAACCCTTCTATACGCCATTCACAAGTCCACTTTTATTAAAAATAAAATACATATCTATATAAAACATGTGCCCAGCTTCATTATAAAATATTAGCAAGATTGAACTTTATCTTTTCCTGTTCCCGGGTGCGTTCTTTCAGCAAATGCTGAGATATGACGTAACACGCAGCTCCAGACGTTCTTCCATTTAAAAAAAATGGAGGCCAGCAATCGGCACTGGACTGCTAAGGAAATTTTTTTTTTTTGATCTAAACTGAATTTCAAGGCTGGACGGACGAAAACCTACGGAACCTACAATACGGAATTATTCCAACTCGTGAAAGAAAAACTCGAGGAAGTCAGTATCACGTGATGTTGGTGTTTACGCTTTACTGGGCATGCCCCATTGACTATTCTGGTTGATTATAGTGGTGCATGTAGACAAGAGATTGGAATATTCCTTTCCATGTATACCATTGTTTTCGGAAAGGTCATTCGGAAAAACTCCTCATGTAAACGTGGCTACTGTTGAGTGTCCGTGGTGTAAAGACTGGCAGAGCAATGTAAAATCGGTCCGTGTGGCAACACCTAGCTCCTTCCTCCTATAGACTTAGTGATGCACGTGTGAGGTCGTGGACATTTTTGGTTAGTAGTGTGCCACAAGATTTTTCCAATGTAAAAAAAACATACCGTGGCTCAAAAAAAGGTTGCAAAACACTGCTCAATATCCCAGCCCAGCAGTAGAACATGTTGGAAAATGCAGTCATGATGCAAGCATGTGAGGGTTGTCACTGCAAAGCAACACCGCTGCACTATTGTCTCAGCAGCTGATGACTTTATTCTTTATCCTTGTGATGGTTCAGGGGCCGAGCGCCAGCGCGTACGTCACCTATGTCCGCTCTGAAGACGCCCTCAGGGCGATACAGTGCGTGAACAACGTGGTGGTCGATGGCAGAACACTCAAGGTAAGGCCTCGCTCTTGGCCACGTGTCCATGCGCTGAAGTGTGTTGAATTTGCTGCTTTCCTTCTTTCGCCTTGCAGGCTTCCTTAGGCACAACAAAGTACTGCAGTTACTTCCTCAAAAGTATGCAGTGTCCGAAACCCGATTGTATGTATCTACATGAACTTGGCGACGAAGCAGCTAGCTTTACTAAAGAAGAAATGCAGGTAAAAGTCGTTTTATTACTCGTCCCTGTTTTACTTGCTCTCTACTTGCGTGACGTGTATTCATGGTATTTTGCGTCTGGTTTTCAGGCAGGGAAACATCAAGAGTATGAGCAAAAACTTCTCCAAGACCTTTATAAATTGAACCCTAGCTTTCTACAACCTCCAGCATGTGGAACAGAAAAGTCAAAGAGTAAATCAGGCTTAACACAGAGGTTGGTTGTTTTTGTATTTCTTTCAAACGGTCTTTCTTTCAAACGTTTGACTTCCATGTTTGTCTGGTGCCACAGAAGCAGCAATAGCAATGGTAAAGATGGCTGGCCAACGTTGTCGGGGCACAGCAAGCTGGCCAACGGCCTTTTAGAGGACCGCAAGTCCCCACCGCTGCTAGACTATCTAGACCAAGAGGGTCTGACCTCAGACGGTCTAGATACAGAGCTCGGCCCTGGCCAGTGCACCGCCCTATCGCCCTTCTCCTCAAGCTGTGACAACAGCAGGTACGTCAGCTTCAAAGTCTGTATAAACACAATTCTTCAATGCAATAGTAATGTATTGACGGTCCACGAAAATATTCAAATTTCTAAATGAGGATTTCTACTTGGCTGAAATTCTTTGATCACAGACACACCTAAATAAAACTAAAATGCTGTTTGCTAACAGCAGAAAGGACACGCACCAGCAAATACAAGTAGACGGTGTAGACATTGAAAGGGTGAAGGAAAATCTAGGGATCACAATAGATGGAAATATGAGCTGGAAACCTCATATTACAAATATACAGTGCATCCGGAAAGTATTCACAGCACTTCACTTTTTCTACATTTTGTCATGTTACAGCCTCATTCCAAACTGAATTAAATTAATCTCTTACCTCAAAATTCTACACAAAATACTCCATTATGACAATGTGAAAAAAGTTTTTTTTTGACATGTTTTGAATTTATTAAAAATAGAAAACAAAAAAATCACATTTACATAAGTATTCACAGCCTTTGCCATGAAGCTCAAAATTGAGCTCAGGTGCATCTTTTTTCCACTGATCATCCTTGAGATCTTTCTACAGCTTAATTGGAGTCGACCTGCAGTAAATTCAGTTGATTGGACATGATTTGGAAATATAATAACTGTCTATATAAGGTCCCACAGTTGACTGTGCATGTCAGAGCACAAACACCAAGCATGAAGTCAAAAGAACTGTCTGTAGACCTGCGAGACAGGATTGTCTTGAGGCACAAATCTGGGGAAGGATACAGAAAAATTTCTGCTGCTTTGAAGGTCCCAATGAGCACAGTGGCCTCCATTATTCGTAAATGGAAGACGTTTGGAACCACCAGGACTCTTCCTAGAGCTGGCCGGCCTTCTAAACTGAGCCATCGGGGAAGAAGGGCCTTAGTCAGGGAGGTGACCAAGGCCCCGATGGTCACTCTGTCAGAGCTCCAGCGTTCCTCTGTGGAGAGAGGAGAGCCTTCCAGAAGGACAACCATCTCTGCAGCAATCCACCAATCAGGCCTGTATGGTAGAGTGGCCAGACGAAAGCCACTCCTTAGTAAAAGGAACATGGCAGCCCGTCTGGAATTTGCCAAAAAGCACCTGAATGACTCTCAGACCATGAGAAACAAAATTCTCTGGTCTGATGGCTTTCGTCTGGCCACTCTACCATACAGGCCTGATTGGTGGATTGCTGCAGAGATGGTTGTCCTTCTGGAAGGCTCTCCTCTCTCCACAGAGGAACGCTGGCAGAGTGACCATCGGGGCCTTGGTCACCTCCCTGACTAAGGCCCTTCTTCCCCGATCGCTCAGTTTAGAAGGCCGGCCAGCTCTAGGAAGAGTTCTGGTGGTTCCAAACGTCTTCCATTTACGAATAATGGAGGCCACTGTGCTCATTGGGACCTTCAAAGCAGCAGACATTTTTCTGTACCCTTCCCCAGATTTGTGCCTCAAGACAATCCTGTCTCGCTGGTCTACAGACAGTTCTTTTGACTTCATGCTTGGTGTTTGTGCTCTGACATGCACAGTCAACTGTGGGACCTTATATAGACAGTTATTATATTTCCAAATCATGTCCAATCAACTGAATTTACTGCAGGTGGACTCCAATTAAGCTGTAGAAAGATCTCAAGGATGATCAGTGGAAAAAAGATGCACCTGAGCTCAATTTTGAGCTTCATGGCAAAGGCTGTGAATACTTATGTAAATGTGATTTTTTTGTTTTCTATTTTTAATAAATTCAAAACATGTCAAAAAAAACTTTTTTCACATTGTCATAATGGAGTATTTTGTGTAGAATTTTGAGGTAAGAGATTAATTTAATTCAGTTTGGAATGAGGCTGTAACATGAAAAAGTGAAGCACTGTCAATACTTTCCGGATGCACTGTACAACATAAGGTGGCCAGAAATATTTCAATATTGAACAAAGCAAAATTTGTTCTCAATCAGAAATCACTCCACACTCTTTATTGCTCTCTGGTTCTACCATATCTTACGTATTGTGTGGAAATATGGTATAATAACTATAAAAGCAATCTTCACTAGCTAAATGTACTGCAAAAAAGGTCAGTAAGGATAATTCATAATGCCGCCTACAGAAAACATACTAACTCCTTATTTGTAAAATCACATACTTCAACTTGCTGATATAGTTCATGTTCAAACAGCTAAAATAATGCATAAGGCTAAAAATAAGCAATTGGCTAAAAATGTCATCCAATACTTCTCTACAAGAGAGGAGAAATATGATCTCAGGGAAGAAGTACATTTGAAACACTTCTATGCTAGGACTACGTTATGCTAGCCATAGCATTTCAGTATGTGGAATCAAACAATGGAATGGATTGAGTAAGATAGATAGATAGATAGACTTCCTTTATTGTCATTGCACAATAACACAGCAGTGAAATTGCCAACGAAATGTGGTTGCCTGGCTCCCATATAAAAATAATAAATAAATAATAATGTGGAGAATAAATAGATGACATCAAATATGAACAATGTACAGCGTAAACGGTAATTTGTAGAAATAATTTAAATAATTTAGAATAAATAATAATTAAAAGTTTTGGTTGTGCGTGTGGGCAGGTGGAGGGGCTTATTTGGCATTCAAACTATGGAATGGATTGAGTAAGGAAGTCAAACAATGCACAATGATGAGCCAATTCAAGAAACAATACAAGCAGTTGATGTTTGCTAAATACAAGGATGAAGAGTCTTCAAGCAGTCATGATGTGCTATATATATCACTATATTGACACATTATTATTATTATTATTATTATTCTTTTGTGTCTGTTATTATATGGGAGCCAGGCAACGACATTTCGTTGGCAATTTCACTACTGTGTTTTTGTGCAATGACAATAAAGGGAGTCTATCTATCTATCTATCTTACTATGGTACCCATTATGGCATTGGATGCTCATATCACCGAGTACTTCCGTACGTGACAAAATAATAATAATAATAAAAACTTATATTAGGAAAGCAGGAAGTGAACAAATGTAACAGTTAGTGATTGTAAAAGTACCAGATGGAGGGGTAGGATTTAATAAGCTTTGCTTCTTCCTACTCCTTTTGGACATGTGGAACTGGGAACTGATTATGGGATGCACTCAATTGGAATCTGATGCATGTTCAAATGAAATAAAACCATTACCATGACCATCTGGAACCATTTCACCAAGATCAATGAGCGATGAATGTATTGAGTTTAAATTGTGTGATTAATACACTCATTGGAATATTCCTTGCAGTCCCAGTGACAAGCCTTCAGAGTCCATGGGTTTGGTGAATGGAGATACTTTACAACAGGTACTTCCAATTCCATTCATCAACATGAAGAAGAAACAGCCCTCAAGTGCAATCGCCGTCTTTGTTTCCCCGCCCCAGATACCCACAAGTGACTCCCCATCCCCTCCCCCGGGTTTAACCAAGCCCAGCCTGGTGGTGCCCATCAGTGTGTCAGACCTCACGGCCCGCTCGCCCTTTGAGGGGGCGGCGGCCGAGTCGCAGTCGCTCTTCTCGGACAACAGCAACTTCAGACATCCCAACCCCCTCCCCAGTGGTCTGCCCCCATTTCCTGGCAACCCCCGAAGCAATCCGGACTGGCCCATGACGCCTGAACCACAGAGCCTCTTTACGTCAGGTAAATATAAAATGTCCTAACAATACTCTTCAATACAAACTAATATCAGAAAACAGAAATACAACAGACATGATACTTAAAATATTTGTTTTGTTTTTTACTGTGAAGCCACTACAGATGTCCTGGGTCAATATGAGCAAAAAAAAAAGTATTGAATTATATTGGCCGAATTATATATTGTTCGGTACATGACAATAAAAAACTGAAACTATAAAATAAAATAAACTATATTAGGAAAGCAGGAAGTGAACAAATGTAAGAGTTAGTGATTGTAAAAGTACCAGATGGAGGGGTAGGATTTAATAAGCTTTGCTTCTTTTGGACATGTGGAACTGGGAACTGATTATGGGATGCACTCAATTGGAATCTGATGCATGTTCAAATGAAATAAAACCATTACTAATTTCTTGCAAAATGATGCAATTCAACATGATGCAAATAAGCAAAGGGAAAAAATGGAATTCAGTATGGTCCTACAAAAAGTATTTGGCTTTATTCCTTCTAGGCACCACTTCTTGATCATTCTTTTTGCCATCTTAAAACAGCAACAACTTTTCAAAAACAACTTTCCCCCCACTTTGACGTGGGCTATGCAATTCCAATAGCAGTGCTTCAGTGGTGAAGTAAAACAATTCGACAATAATTACAGCTGTAAAAAATACAGTACAGCAAAAACAAAGTTAAAGTGACACTTTCAACAGTGCAATCAATGTTTGTTTATATTCCTGTTTGCAAAACATACTGCTAATATGAATGCACTAGCAGCTAGGCTAATACAGTAGTGGGGAGCAGAAAGTGGAAAACAAATGACGGACGTTTTGTCGAGCTTTCCGCCGTTCTTTGAGAATCCGTAGTGTTTCCAAACATCCCATTTAAACGTTGCAGTGGGGGGGTAAAGATAGTACTATAGTACTATAACTTCCTCACTGCTGCTTGCTATGAACAGCCATGCTGTTTTACTAGTAGTTGTATGTGCCTCACGGCTTCCATCCGTATTCAATACAAAATGTGAACTCATGATGGTGCATTCAATGCACCTCGGGAACAGCATATGGGATGAAGTTGAACATTAATAAAACGACGCTTGAATACCGCTGCTTTGTGGGTATACCGATACCCACAAACGCATCGCGATGAATCTAGATTTCACCATAGATTGCATCCATACCCAGTGAATGAGCTGATGCACTCGCATCGTGTGCATCAATGTATTGATTAATTGCGATTATTTTCCACACCCTTAGTACATATGTATACTCAATTGAAACTTGGTCATGGTTTCATTTCATTTGAACATGCATCAGATTCCAATTGAGTGCATCCCATAATCAGTTCCCAGTTCCACATGTCCAAAAGGAGTAGGAAGAAGCAAAGCTTATTAAATCCTACCCCTCCATCTGGTACTTTTACAATCACTAACTGTTACATTTGTTCACTTCCTGCTTTCCTAATATAGTTTTAGTTTTAATTTTTTTTAATTGTATTTAATTTAAATTTTCAATTTAATTTATTCATTTTATTAATTTTTGTTTGTTTAAATGTTTTGTCACGTACCAAAATACATGACAAACCACAGCAACGGTGGTGGGAGTGGGGATGTAAAAAAAACAAAATGTAGCTGCATAATCAAGATCACATCTGTAGTGAAAAGCTGCATCAGGACACCCCTTAGATGCCCTTTTTTTTCCCTCAACAAAGTCGTCATTTCGAAACATTGTGACCAATAGTCAACTATTGGAACATGTTCTCTTACGGTCAGCAGCTCTTTTAGGTAATTGTGGCATATGTACTGTGATACTTTTGCTCACATGTTGATCATGCACTGTGAAATAAATAACATGACATCAAATGTAAACATTTAACAACAAAACACTTATGCTTATTTTGTGACTGTCAGTTATTTTATTTCTCTATACTTCAGTAGCACTTCCAGTAACGTCCATGTTTGATCTGGCGACAGACACGATGCCGGTGTCGTCCTCCACAGACTGGCAGGCAGCTTTTGGCTTCGGCTCGTCCAGCAAACAGCAGGATGACGACCTGGGCTTCGACCCCTTCGACGTCACCCGCAAGGCCCTGGCCGACCTGATAGAGAAGGAGCTGTCGGTTCAGGACCAGAGCCCCTCCTCCCCGGGGCCTCTCCCCCAGGGGAACAATCACGGGCCCGGCCTCCTGCCCCCCAACGGTAACGCCGGCGCACCTCACCACTTCCCCAGTGGGGTGCCGCGCCTCCCCCCGCAGCTCCACCACAGAGCCATCTACACCTCCTTCAGTTTCCCCGGCACTCAGAGCAGCCAGGCCGGTCAGCAGCAGCAGCAGCCATCCACCAGACACCCCTGGATGGGCGTCCCTTCGCGGAATAACCTCACACACTTGAACCACTCAGCCAGTGCTGCCTCACACAGTAATTTCCTGGACCTGAATCTGCCCGCTCAGCACAGCACAGGTCTGGGAGGGATCCCCATCTCAGGTACCTTTGTGGAATCTTAACCATGCCGTTGTCATTCCGTGGATAACCTGTGGTTCCTTAACCCCTCCCCCCCTTGCAGAAAACAGCGCCTCTATAGAAGGCCTAAATGTGAAAGAGTGGCAAGACGGCCTCAGAGCTCTCCTGCCCAACATCAATATCAACTTTGGGGGCCTTCCAAACTCCTCTTCCTCCTCGTCCTCCTCATCCTCCAACAGTGTTAACCACATCGGTGGGCCAGCAGGCATTTCACACAGCCTGAGCTGGGACAGTGCAGCCAGCTGGATGGACCCAGCCATCATCACAGGTACTTGGGGATCCAGCAGCTATACATTGTCTTTTTTTGCATTGTATTATAGTATAGGATGCTTTCAGGAGTGTGTCCCCCATCCCATAGTGATATCAGCAAATAGGTGGCTTGTGGCGTTAATAAGGTACTAACATCAGGAGGATGTATGGGTTAGGGTTAACCCTAACCCCAAGCATGATTGGACATAACCGATTTTGGCTTTGCAATCATCGTTTTTTCCCCCTCATAATTTCTACTACATTACCTCACATTGCTCCTCACCAGGCGTGAGGCGTGACTAGTGTGTATGCGAGCCGTCCCGTTTCGTCCCGTCCCGTTTCGTCCCGTCCCCCGCCACCACTTAGACAATGTGGTGGCAGATTGGTCTCCCTCAATTGCTCTGACGCACAGAGTGAGGCCTCTTCCTGCCCCTTTTGGTGACGAGACACCAGGAAAGCATCCTTGCATGCACATGGTAATATACAGAGACAGGCTAAATTATGGAGTAAATTTGCATTTATTGCGCAATTCAATTATTTATTTATTATATCATATAATTATATAGTTATTATAATTATATTATTATTATATTATTATTATTTAATATAAGATTTCTTTTTATTTATTTATTTTATTCATTTATTTTATTTTTTAGAAAAAAAAATTCTGACCAAGAAATCCTGTGAAATTGTAATCAGGTACTTTTTATGACACCCTTATTTTGCTTACCCCAGACTCACTAAACAGCACTCTTATTTTGAAGGCCGGAAGTGTGTTGCGAATGCGCCTTGACAGATAAGACGAGCTTGGTTGCAAGAGTAAACGTCTTTTTTTTCACTCAGAACTTGAACAAAGTCAGCGGGAATTGGAAAATGCTGTCTTACATTAAAGCGGTAAAACACCACGCCATGCTAGCATGCTCTGCTAAACTAAGGTAACCCCACTAGTATTCTATTCAACATAACTGCAACGCTCTTTCAAAAGTCTTTACAAAAATAGAAAATAAAACAAAAATGTCCAAAAATACTTCCATATTGGGGGAAAAAAAAGTCAGCCACAGAGTTGTACTTTGCTCTTTAGCGCCACTTCTGGGCGCTCTTCTGCCAGCGCCTGTGCCACTAATAGATGAACTCTGAAGAGGGGGTCGAAAAAGAAAGAAAAACACTGCATGTGTGTACTTTGTACTGCATCATCGGGGTACTTACCGCCGCTCAATGCCGACAGTCCTCTATTATTATGTCTACTATATTGGCTATAGGAATATAGGAATGTAGAGGTGACTATAGGGGTGTTATTTCATATATAGAGGCCTCTAATAATGTTGAAAAGCATATTTAGATGGTGGTAAACAGGCTTTCCATGTCTTATATGTCTTACTTGCTGTTATTATGTCTACTATATTGGCTAACATGAATGTAGAGGTGACTATAGGGGTGTTATTTCATACATAGAGGCCTCTAATAATGTTGAAAAGCATATTTAGATGGTGGTAAACAGGCTTTCCATGTCTTATGTCTTACTTGCTGTCTACTATATTGGCTAACATGAATGTAGAGGTGACTATAGGGGTGTTATTTCATACATAGAGGGCTCTAACAATGTCAGAAAAGCTTTGTGTTGCAATGTGATTAAGCGTACATTGTCATCGCCCCCTCCCACATACACAGGTATCCCGGCGTCGGCAGGCAACAGTTTAGACTGTCTCCAGGACGACAACCCGCCACACTGGCTCAAGTCCCTGCAGGCGCTCACAGAGATGGACGCTCCAGCCAGCTCGGCGGCGCCCACCACCCCCCAGCCCTTGCACAGCGGCATCCTCGAGGCCCACATCCCCCTCCACCACAGAGCAGCAGCAGCAGCCGCCGCCGGCTGGACCCCCTACCTGCCCCCCGCCACAGCCAACCCCACCAGCCAGTTCCACTCCCCACCGCCAGGCTTCCAGGCCGCCTTCAGACCCCCGGTACAGCCCGCAACAGAGCTGCTACAGAGTGCCGCCGTGGACCGCCACTGAATACAGACTCATCCATCTAGCCCACGACCACGTTACACCCACCCACCCCCCCAAAGCCAAACACGTCAATCTGCAGCGTATAAAAAATGATGAACATGCTTTATTTTTCTCCTTCCTTTTTGTCTCCCCCCCAAAGGCCTTTTTTGTTTTTTTGTTTGTGACACACCGTACCCCCCATCTGCTACCATCAGCACTCCTTAGACCTAGATGCAGCGGGCGGGGGTCTGTCGCCTAGCTTACCCGTAACAGAGCACACGTGACAGCATAGCATTGACCACCCGGCGGTGACCTTTAATTTGAAGAACTGTGGAGCGACCAAGCCGGAAATCAAGAGCCCTCAGTCTTGGAGAGATATTTGGGGAGGCAGACAAGGGGTTTGGGATTTGAGGGCTCTGCACGGGCTCCCTGTTAGACGGGGGGCAGAGGCCGGCTCCAGAGGCCTCGTGGCTCCCATTCCCTATGGTGCTGGGCTCCCACCGGCCCCCGTCCCGCCGGAGGGAACGCTTTTGCTGAACCTCTGTATCAGAGGGTAGAGCGAGTGCCCGGGCACAGCAGGGTGGGGGGAGCCGGTCCTCGTGGATATGATGGCGGCACTCAATCCCAAGCACGAGGATCCGACTTGTTACTCACAGTGCCACCGTGTGGTACTGCCGGTAGCGAGTCCGACCGTGGACCGCCACCACGTCGGAGGGGAAACTAGATGGCAGAGAAGGAAGTAACTCGCAAAGCGTGCTGACCCGCCAGGGTCTTCACTAAGGCCTTAAACACGGCGCAAGGATAGCGACAGGAAGAGGCGGGGTCTCATGTCAGTAATTGCTGCAAGCCATGCAATATCGTGTGCGACTTTGCCAAGTGTGTCAACACAAAGTACTGTAGGAGTGGCGCTTGCAACCTTTCTCTCCTTTCTTTGCTTTCCACTCTGACCTCGTCCCGCCACCCGCCGCCTCTTTTCAAGTCTTATTTTCCCATCCGTATGGTCGCCACCCGCCGCCCCAGCCCCTCCATCACTGTTCCCTCTTTAACAGTATTGACACAAAGATGATCAAATTCAGCCGGGAGAAAGCGGTCATGAAATGGGTTTTTAACGTAACGTCACAAGGAGGAGGAGGGAAAAATGAACAAGTTGAGGCGCTTAAAAGGAAGTGAAATATCCTCTGCAGGTCTGGAAAATGAACCTTAAATAAAACTGAAAAGTCAGACCGGGTCTGTTGTCTGCTCTTGTCATTAATAAATAACCCCCCCCCAGCACTTTCCATGTCATTCTCTTCCTTCACCTTCCCTATGTTTGGTTCTTGTCCACTAGGGGGCAACACAACACCAGTGTCTGCCTGCCAAGCGAGCCGTCACCAACGACCAGCAGGGGGCGACAGCAGCGGTGACATCCCATCCTCACCTTAACACTTGTCTTTGTTCCAGCATCTTGTAGCAATATAGCAATATGGTAAATATGGTAAATGTGCAAGTCAACACATGGACAGAAGATTTACTAGGTTCTAGTGTTCTAGCTGCCTGTCCCAATACTTTGGACCGTACAGTCTACTAAACTAGCATTTGGCTTTTCAGGTTCATGACTGTGCTGTAATTGGAGGGTGATATTTTGAGGACGTCAGGCCACAGTTGCACCCTCTTGGTCCCCCCCCCCCCCCGTACTGTTCTGAAGCGGCACCAGCAGAGGAATGATGCGGTCAGGACGGAAAATTCAGGGACAATGAGTCAGCAAGCAGCAGCACTACTGGAGGAGGAGGTGAGGAGGAGGTGGTCTGGCTTACCAGTGGAAAGCTTCATGATGATCATGCATACCTGTGTGTGTGTGTGTGTGTATATATATATATATATATATATATATACAGTGAAGAAAATAAGTATTTGAACACCCTGCTATTTTGCTATTTCTCCCACTTAGAAATCATGGAGGGGTCTGAAATTTTCATCGTAGGTGCATGTCCACTGTGAGAGAGATAAACTAAAAAGAAAAATCCAGAAATCACAATGCATGATTTTTTAACAATTTATTTGTGTGATACAGCTGCAAATAAGTATTTGAACACCTGTGTATCATCTAGAATTCTGACCCTGAAAGACCTGTTAGTCTGCCCATTAGAAGTCCACCTGCACTCCATGTATCATCCTGAATCAGATGTACCTGTTTGAGGTCGTTAGCTGCATAAAGACACCTGTCCACCCCATACAATCAGTAAGACTTTAACTTGTAACATGGCGAAGACCAAAGAGCTGTCCAAAGACACCAGAGACAAAATTGTACACCTCCACAAGGCTGGAAAGGGCTACGGAGCAATTACCAAGCAGCTTGGTGAAAAAAGGTCCACTGTTGGAGCTATCATTAGAAAATGGAAGAAGCTAAACATGACGGTCAATCTCAATCGGAGTGGAGCCCCATGCGAGATATCACCTCGTGGGGTCTCAATGATTCTAAGAAAGGTGAGGAATCAGCCCAGAACTACACGACAGGACTTGGTCAATGACCTGAAAAGAGCTGGGACCCCCGTTTCCAAGGTTACTGTAGGTAATACACTAAGACGTCATGATGTGAAATCATGCATGGCACGAAAGGTTCCCCTGCTTAAACCAGCACATGTCAAGGCCCGTCTTAAGTTTGCATATGACCATTTGGATGATACAGAGGAGTCATGGGAGAAAGTTTTATGGTCAGATGAGACCAAAATAGAACTTTTTGGTCATAATTCCAATAAGCGTGTTTGGAGGAAGAAGAATGAAGAGTACAATCCGAAGAACACCATCCCTACTGTGAAGCATGGGGGTGGTAGCATCATGCTTTGGGGGTGTTTTTCTGCACATGGGACAGGACGAGTGCACTGCATTAAAGAGAGGATGACTGGGGCCGTGTATTGTGAGATTTTGGGGAACAACCTCCTTCCCTCTGTCAGAGCATTGAAGATGGGTCGTGGCTGGGTCTTCCAACACGACAACGACCCGAAGCACACAGCCAGGAAAACCAAGGAGTGGCTCCGTAAGAAGCATATCAAGGTTCTAGCATGGCCCAGCCAGTCTCCAGACCTGAACCCAATCGAAAATCTTTGGAGGGAGCTCAAACTCCGTGTTTCTCAGCGACAGCCCAGAAACCTGACTGATCTAGAGAAGATCTGTGTGGAGGAGTGGGCCAAGATCCCTCCTGCAGTGTGTGCAAACCTGGTGAAAAACTACAGGAAACGTTTGACCTCTGTAATAGCAAACAAAGGCTACTGTACCAAATATTAACATTCATTTTCTCAGGTGTTCAAATACTTATTAGCAGCTGTATCACACATATAAATTGTTAAAAAATCATGCATTGTGATTTCTGGATTTTTCTTTTTAGTTTATCTCTCTCACAGTGGACATGCACCTACGATGAAAATTTCAGACCCCTCCATGATTTCTAAGTGGGAGAAATAGCAAAATAGCAGGGTGTTCAAATACTTATTTTCTTCACTGTATATATGTGTGTGTATATGCGCAGTATTTTCACACAGTCCAGAAATAGCCCCAGCATTGTGATTCAGTGTATGGAGTTCCAGGCTGGACCCTGTGAGCATCAGTGGTGTTGGGTAGACTTTATTGATTGATAAGTTTGCTGACACGGCATATCAGCACTAATTGTTGTCCAAGCTAATATGATAGGAAATAACGTCAAGCCAATTCACCTTTTTAAAAAAGCTTTATGAACGCCACTGGGAATGCTCTGAGGGAACGTTTTATCACGGCGCAGTCAATTCCATGCCAGGTGTGCACTGGGAAGCGAACAGGAAAGGTGTTTTGTTGTGCAATAGGCTCACCTGGTGGACTTTGGTTGTGACATTTGGTGTACAGTAATCAAGTGTGTTTTTCCGAAATATATTCTGTATTTTTTCATGGTTGAGTACAGCCTTCTAGTAGTCAAACAATAAGCACATTTAAGCAGGTTTTAGGCATTTTTGTTGAAATAAAAATCGCTAAATGAAGTAAAATACAAATATAAGGCATTCAGAAGATGCGTTCAAATACATAATAATGCTCTATACTATTCAACGCCGGTTACTAGTGTCAGTAATGTTACATTGACAGGAAGTTAAAGAACCCCCAATGCTAATGTCTAGTTATCAGTGTTGTGGTCCATGAAACCTTTTCTACCTAGGTCATCATTTTATGCACGCTAATTTAATTTATTAAAAATATTTAAAAATAATTCAAATAAAAAAGTTTTATTAAAAAATATGTAGCAGTACAATGAATAGCACTTGAAAGGGAGGCTGCAGCGTGATGAGTTCATGGACTTGAAGCAGGCTGCAGTGGGAATGAATATCCAGCTCACCAGGGTCGTGCAGTCCTTATGTAACACTGGAGTACACTCTTTGGGCCCTCAAGTCCGCTTCAGTCCCTCATCTTCCGCCGGCAGAGAGAAAAAGCCACCCCTTGTGTGTGTGTGTGTGTGTGTGTGTGTGTGTGTGTGTGCACGTGCACGTGCTGGATAGAAATAAATATAGCAACCATCATCTGGCCCTGGTCTGGCTGCCTGCATGGGAAACCTGCAGGGACTGCTCTCAGCACAAAGCACTCTCTCCATTTGTCAGCCTTTGACAGAGCTGCCTCCGCTGCAAAAAGTTCACCCTTAATTAGCCGCCGCCACCTCGTCCTCCTTCGGCAACCAAACATCTGCTAATTCATTCAAAACACTCAAAAGTCCAAACTTGTGCTTTTCAAATAGTGGTGGGGGGGAGGGGGGGGGATTAACCATGTTATTCTTCTTAATTATTCACTGACCATCACAATTATATAGCATAAAATGTACACCATACGTCCATATTGATGCGACACTGTCTTTGGTGCCGTTTCCTTTTATATTGTGTATTGTTGCATCATGTGATTATATGTGATATGTTACACCTATTACTGTCATGTTCTACTGTCATTACTGCACAAAAATCTTAAGATGGTGGCATAATTCTAAGAGAATAAAGTTGACATTTAGGAAAAAGTTTGAGTCTTAACATGAAGTTGACAGGAATAAAATATTACAGGATAATTATTGACAGTCATGTAAGTATTACAAGACAAAAGTCGTGCCAAGTAGAAAAAAAACACCGTACACTTATGCCAGTAAATAAATACAAAATAAATGTAGTATTTGTGATGACAAATGGAGTTGGAATATTACCAAAAAAATACTGCAAGTTCTCAGAAGGTCCTCTAAATAATTCTTATTATTATTATTATTATATTTTGAAGAGCTATATGAATAATCATAAACACGGTTCCTTGCTCGGCCCCTCCCATCTTGAGATAAGTGCACATGCTGTGAAGGACACTTCTTGCAGCGTGCACCAGTCTCAGCTGAGCCTTTACTGTAAATTCCACCAGCAGCTCACTTAATGTGTCCTGCCCAGGAAGGCTGACATGCACCCCCCCCCCCCCCCCCCCCCACACACACCGCCCACCATCAATGAGCAATATGGGGTGGGGGCTGGCCGTACACCACCCTCCCTAATAATGCCCCTTTTCCGTCATTCATCAATATGTCACCATTGATGCATCTCTGATAATGTTGATCATGTTGATAATGTTGGTAACTCCACTGTAAGATACCCAAGAGTCCATGATGATGGAATGCTTGTATAGGATTCCATGTCATGATTGTGATGGTGTGTACTGTACAGTACAAACCATATGGAGGCTTCTCTATGTTAGCAATGCCAACAAAAACTGCTGAGGCAGCACTATTGGATCTCCAGTAGCCCCCCACGGGCCTCGCAGCGACGCCAACCTCTCCCTTGACCCCAGCCCACCTTCCGATCCAATTCCCGTGGTCCTCTCTCTGACCCACTTCCTGTTTCCTGTTTCATAATGGAGGCGAAGGGCGTCATGTCCTCATCCTGATGAAAGCACGACTGATGCCACAACATCAGACCCACCTGTGTAGTCCCACACATCCCAACACAAGATGCTTAGCTAACTTCATCGAGACTCGATCCGACGTTAGCATGCATTCCGTGGGAATCGCTGCTTGGCTTTCCCGGCCAGGGCTACAAGCGGGAACAAACATTGAGTGGACATGGAGAAAGAAAAGAGTATTTCCTGCAGATTGTAACCCATTATGCTGCTATTTTCATTTGTATATTTCATAATCATCTTTCTGAATGTTCTTATATAGTAGGGATGATGAGCGAGTACACCGCCATCTGTATCTACACCCACCTAAATGATCTGTATCATAGCTCTTGGAGTGGGCGGGGCATAGATCGGAAGAGGGCTGGTTTAACTAGAACTAGGCATAGCCTAAATCTATGGTAATGGTAATGCTAATGATTTTATTTCATTTGAACATGCATCAGATTCCAATTGAGTGCATCCCATAATCAGTTCCCAGTTCCACATGTCCAAAAGGAGTAGGAAGAAGCAAAGCTTATTAAATCCTACCCCTCCATCTGGTACTTTTACAATCACTAACTCTTACATTTGTTCACTTCCTGCTTTCATAATATAGTTTTTTTTTTTTTAATTTTTATCCCGTACGAAAGTACTCGGTGATATGAGCATCCAATGCCATAATGGGTACCATAGTAAGTGTCAATATAGTGATATATATATAGCACATCATGACTGGTTGAAGACTCTTCATCCTTGTATTTAGCAAACATCAACTGCTTGTATTGTTTCTTGAATTGGCTCATCGTTGTGCATTGTTTGATTTCCTTACTCAATCCATTCCATAGTTTGATTCCACATACTGAAATGAAATTATCCTTACTGACCTTTTTTGCAGTACATTTAGCCAGTAAAGATTGCTTTTCTAGTTCTTATCCCATATTTCCACACAATAAGTAAGATATGGTAGAACCAGAGAGCAATAAAGAGTGTGGAGTGATTTCTGATTGAGAACAAATTTAGCTTTGTTCAATATTGAAATATTTCTGGCCACCTTATGTTGTATATTTGTAATATGAGGTTTCCAGCTCATATTTTCATCTATTGTGATCCCCAGAAATGTATTTTCCTTCACCCTTTCAATGTCTACGCCGTCTATTTGTATTTGCTGGTGCGTGTCCTTTCTGCTGTTAGCAAACAGCATGATTTTAGTTTTATTTAGGTTCAATCTATTACATCTATTATCATCAAAGCATCTTTTTAGTGGGACCTTTTCTAATGTTGTAATTATAGAAATGTTTCTAATGCTTAGTGCTGAGACATGGTGACATGGATATCCGTTATTAGACACCAGATTGTGTCTCACGTGTGATTTGATCCACTGGGGGGGGGGGGGGGTATTTTGGTATGAGGGGAATATGAGGCGTGTCTGTCCTCTAAAAACAAAAACGCTGTGTCATGATCTCATAATGTACCTGAGAATGGATACATTGGCACCCCTAATGTACCTGAGAATGGATACATTGGCACCCCTGCGAGACCGAATTACTGCAGATCCTGCTCTGATCCGCCGGTCTACGTCAGCCTCCGACCTTCCCTCACTCATGAAAAAGACCCCGATGTACTTGAACTCCTCCACCCGGGACAGGACCTCTCTCCCAAACTGGAAGTTGCAATCCACCTTTCCCGACCATGACCATGAGAACCATGACCTCGGATGTGGAAGTGCTGGGTCAGTTGCAAACCGCCCCAGTAAAACCCAAGCTGGACTTACTGCCGGGAATGTGGACCAGGCTCTGGTTGTACAAGGACCACCAAATGGCACGTTGTAGCGGACCACCAATCCTGTTCTTCAGGACGCCACCTGCAGGACGCCCCCCGCAGGACACCCCGAGGGACACGCTTCAATGCCTTTGCGTGGCTGTAGAGCTGGTCCAGCGTTCTGTGACCAGGACCAGGACCTGTCACCAATCGGTCTTGAAAAGGGGGACCAATCCAGGGGTGCCGTTCCCCACTTTCCCCAGCAAAGCATTTCAGGAAGTCCTTATTCCAATCTGAAGAAACTGGGCCTGGAAGGTCCAGCATGTGTTCTCCAAAGCAGCCAAGATGGTCCAACAGACAATCTGAGGAAGAAGTTCTGCCGAGGAAGAGGAGGTTACAACTTTGTGTTGAGGTTGTGTGGTGCGGAAAGCCAAAAGAGATGGTGGCCATCTGCTCTGCAAAATGTTCTCCGCTTTGGCAGCACCAGAGGGAATGAATCATCGCGCCACCTCAAAAGTGTGCCCACATACTCTTCCTCCCTGCCGTCATGCGGGACCGCTCTCCGGGTTGCCCCCCCCCCCCCCCCCCTCCGATGCGCTCATCTGAATCCGGATAGGCAAAACACGGAGTATCCGACACAGTGTTGATCTAAATGTCTGTTGATCAAATGCCAAATGTTTGGAATATTCCTTACTATACGCCGCTTGGAATAGCGCTGCCTCACGATAGCATGTTATTGTTCAACTTGCTGATATAGTTCATCTTCAAACAGCTAAAATAATGCATAAGGCTAAAAATAAGCAATTAGCTAAAAATGTCATCCAATACTTCTCTACAAGAGAGGAGAAATATGATCTCAGGGAAGAAGTACATTTGAAACACTTTTATGCTAGGACTACGTTATGCTAGCCATAGCATTTCAGTATGTGGAATCAAACTATGGAATGGATTGAGTAAGATGGATGGATGGATGGATGGATGGATGGATAGACTTCCTTTATTGTCATTGCACAATAACGCAACAGTGAAATTGCCAACGAAATGTGGTTGGGGTCAGAGTAGATCTGACGTGCTCTTGATACGCAGCGGCTGTTTGCTATCACCTCCTACTTCGGTACATGACAAAACATTAAAAAAACATAAGCTATATTAGGAAAGCAGGAAGTGAACAAATGTAACAGTTACTGATTGTAAAACTGCTATATATCACTATATTAACCGTTACTATGGTACCCATTATGTCATTGGATGCTCATATCACCTCCTACTTCTGTATGTGACAAAAAATAAAAAATATATATAGATTTTTTTAATTTACAAAAAAACAACAAATTAAACTATATTATGAAAGCAGGAAGTGAACAAATGTAACAGTTAGTGATTGTAAAAGTACCAGATGGAGGGGTAGGATTTAATAAGCTTTGCTTCTTCCTACTCCTTTTGGACATGTGGAACTGGGAACTGATTATGGGATGCACTCAATTGGAATCTGATGCATGTTCAAATGAAATTAAACCATTACCATTACCAACCATGCGATTCTATAGTTCCAAGTAGTATGGTAGTCAATAAGTCGTGCTATGAGATGACATTAACTTTCACTCTGCAAGGTCTATTGAGCTAGCATAGCCAAGCTGGCATGCTGTGGCTGAGATTGAATGGGAAAAAATCCTCTTATTTGGTCTGGAAGTAGTATTTATTTTAGGATTAGAATTACAATAAGTCAACTGGCGAGGCAGCTTGCTAAGCTAGCGCATTGTTATGTGTCCATTCTTATGGATGTGAAGACGCTTGCATCTTCTGCTGTGGAACACAAACGTAAAACAGATGACCACGGCGGAAGGAGATGCCAGCATCTTTGTCACAAGAACGGGCAGAGGCAGGGAGACCTTCCTTGGCTTCAGGAACAAGGAGACACCATCCCATCCTTGAAAATTTATTGAGTAAATAGAAGATGAAGTGACAAGTGAAGGAATTGAAGAAAGGAAAGGAATGAGTACCCTTGCATAGATCACAGACCATGCCGTTTTGTTGTCGCACGCTGTAGACGCTGTAGACGCTGTAGACGCTGTAGACGCTGTAGACGCTGTAGACGCTGTAGACGCTGTAGACGCTGTAGACGCTGTAGACGCTGTAGACGCTGTAGACGCTGTAGACGCTGTAGACGCTGTAGACGCTGTAGACGCTGTAGACGCTGTAGACGCTGTAGACGCTGTAGCATAATCCTAAAAGATGACGATGGCGCTCGGATACAATCGCTTTGCTGGAAAGATGAAGACAAGAGTTCCAAAGTCTTTTGTTTGTTTGTTTGTTAGTCTTTGTTTTTTTGCTCCAAAGTGGCCCAACTTCTGATGGACTCATGGAACTGAAGAACGAAGCAGGGCACGGCTTGCAGGGAGTTCAGTTTGAGAAACTAGCCCTTAAATGCCCATGCTCGTGTTCAAAACCCTGTGATGGCGTCACAACGCTAACATGGGGGCACAAGGGAGCACGGGATTTCTTTCCAAAAACTTCAAACCACAATCAAAAATCATGTCATGAATGGATGTACAGTCCCGAAAGGCAAAGCTCATGCAGTCTTCTGTGGACCATGCAGTGCGTTCCTCCGTACGGATACAGGATAGCAGCTTTAGCGGCTGGAAATATGCAGAAAATATAATATCCCGTTGCAAGGGTTGGGTGGAGGCAACTGGATTCTTCGTTTGTTGTCTTCAGTTCCCACATTTGACATGTGGAGTCTAGCTGTTTAAGTCCCTGGTTGGCGTGATTGCGAAAGAGCTAGATCCTTCAGTTGGTAGTGGTGTTAGATGACCCGTGTTTGCCCCTGTACTGGTCAACATCTGGCTACTGCACAAAGAACTTGGATGGGAACCTACTGTCAGAACTGTGAAAAATGGAGGCTACTTTGAGGCACGTAAATCAGAGACTCTGCAGGCAACGTCAAGAGCTGCTATGAAGATCTCTGTGTGAACGCGGTAAAAACAGAGGTACTCTGTCGGTGGAATTCGCCTATTGTCTCCCGACCCATCTTTAACGGCAACGGCAAACCTCTGGCATTAGTCCCACACAGTAATGTTGGTAAGATCTACCTCAGCCGCCCCCAAAGACCTTAGCATACACACCAAGGGGGCGGTCTACCATGAATCGCAGTCTCACATCGAGTTTCTCCAGCTCATCCTTGGTCTAACATGTCGAGATCGTGTCCCTCACGCGGAAATCCTGGATTGAACCGGAACCAAGAGCAAGGAGGCCACCTTTCTTGGGGACCAACTGCGATGAACCGACCGCACTATCAGAATACCAGATGACAGACGTCCACGACAACTGCTACACGGTCGACAACATCACGGCCGGCCATCTGCAGAACGTCAAAAGCGGAGATACGAGGACCAGCTGAGAAGGACCGCAATAAACCCTGCGACTCTCATCCATTTGACTTTTCCGTCACCTCAGAAGTCGTCATTGGAACTAAGCTAACAACCAGGAAGGCCAGGCCTCAACAACTGTCTCATTCCGCGGTTCAAGAACCCCCAACCGGGGACATAACGCCACCCTTGGAATGCAGAAGTGAAGAAGCCTTTTGGGTGAAAGTCCAGTCGCCTCCATTCAACCTTTGCGGACTTCCATGACCCGGATAAGCAACAGTGGCTCTTTTCCATTCCAACTGAAAAAGGTCATCAAAGCACATTTTTAGTATACTTTTAGTATATACTTTTTAGATATACTATATTTTAGATATAAGTATATCTGGTTAAGCCCATTTCCTTGTCTTATAGCATGGTTGTTATTGTTCAACTTGCTGATATGGTTCATCTTCAAACA
Source organism: Doryrhamphus excisus (assembly GCF_037039965.1). Lineage (NCBI taxonomy): Eukaryota > Metazoa > Chordata > Actinopteri > Syngnathiformes > Syngnathidae > Doryrhamphus > Doryrhamphus excisus. Next base: position 22,113,054 of record NC_136362.1, read on the forward strand.
GCTAAAATAATACATAAGGCTAAAAATAAGCAATTGGCTAAAAATGTCATCCAATACTTCTCTACGAGAGGAGAAATATGATCTCAGGGAAGAAGTACATTTGAAACACTTCTATGCTAGGACTACGTTATGCTAGCCATAGCATTTCAGTATGTGGAATCAAACTATGGAATGGATTGAGTAAGGAAATCAAACAATGCACAACGATGAGCCAATTCAAGAAACAATACAAGCAGTTGATGTTTGCTAAATACAAGGATGAAGAGTCTTCAACCAGTCATGATGTGCTATATATATATATCACTATAAAATTTTAATTATGTTAAATTTAAATAAAAAACTTAAACTATATTAGGAAGGCAGGAAGTGAACAAATGTAAGAGTTAGTGATTGTAAAAGTACCAGATGGAGGGGTAGGATTTAATAAGCTTTGCTTCTTCCTACGCCTTTTGGACATGTGGAACTGGGAACTGATTATGGGATGCACTCAATTGGAATCTGATGCATGTTCAAATGAAATAAAAGCATTACCGTTGTTGACTTGAATAAATAGGCCATGGTCGTGGCTACAAGCACACGGCGGGCTGTGATTCTCCAAGAAAGTGTACCACCAACGGAAAGTAGATCTTTTCAGGCAAAAAGAAAGTAGTGGTGTTGTCCTATTGCTGTTCGAGTCCATGACTGTTTTGGTGTGGAATGCATAGCACCGTTCAAAGTGCAGCAGCAGCAGCAGCAATGCTAAGTCAAGCCAGGGTCAGCTGACCTTTCCATGATAGGATCCCATCGCGGTCATGGAGTCCCGTCAGCGTACAGTACAGGAAGTTAGACAGGAAGCAACTAACCTTTGGATAAAACCCCAAAGAAGGAAGCTAACCGTAACAAAAGTCATCCTGCCCAAGGGCACGGGAAGGGCAGACACTGCGGCAAGACTCTGACATTCTCATGACGCTGCAGTCAAACTCCTGACTCCTTTAATGTCCAAGACTTTGGGGGGACAAGCAGGACTACGTTGCACAGAAATATCTGGGGGGGTTACGTGGCATTCCAGCCAATCTGTCCAGAACACTTATGATGATGATGAGCCAATCAAATATAAACACATCAAATTTGGTCAATTATATTAGCTGATATTTCTATAAATATATCATTCAAACATGAATCCATCCATGGGACGTTTTGGAGCCTGACTGCAGGCCAATCTGAAAAATGTCAAAATAAGATCAAATAGAAATGAAATGTATGAATGAATTCAATGGAAAGTAATATAATACACATAATACACAAATCAATGAATTAACATGAAAAGTCCAAATGAATATTCAATCGCCAACCAAAATACAATGACAATCTGAAACAAATACATAATTACAGAAATAAACGTTAGAATTAGTTGATATGTTTTGGATCAAACATCCATGAGCTTACCGACAACAATAACAAAAGCAAATGTAAAATAATAAAATAACACATTTATGAATAAATCTATTTTGGTAAAAATTGATTTCCAATGCCATGTGTTACACCTTTAAACAGTGACATTTATATTCATTTAAAAAATGATAAATTCATATTGAATACATTAAATAAAAACAATCATAATTTAATAAATATAATATAAATATAAATAATAATAAAAAATAAAATACTTTTTAAATAATAATTTTCATTGGTTAAATTGCAGCCCAGCTACAGTGACCTATCTGGAACAATTAAATAGTAAAAAACAGAAAATAAATCTGGAACAATTGAATAGTAAAAAAAAAAGTAAAAAAAAACTGAAAATAATTAAAACAATAATAAAAAACATGAATAAAAATGATTTAAAATATATAAGAGTAAAAGAAAAAGTAAAGATATAAAAATGAATAGTGCAATATGAAAATTCCAAACAATTCTTAGCACAAATAGCAAACACAATCATTGAAACCAAAGAATGGCTGTGCAAATTGTTTGGTCGTAATGCCCGACAGCTGCAGTGGATGATACCAAGCGTGTGCGTGTGTGCGTGCACGTGTGCGCGTGCATGTGGATGTGTGTGCGTGTGTTGTTAAAGAAAAGCTGCGCATATAAAAAGAGTCCCTCAGGAAGGAGAGTTCAAACAATCTTTGTAAAAATCAACATTCTGATTGTGCGTAGCTTCATCAACGGAACCCAAAAGAAATGGATGGAGCATGATGGTGATACACTTCTCTCTCTCTCTCTCTCTCTCTCCCTCCCTCTCTCGTTTAAGTGCTCGTGTAAAGGTGGTGATGCTTCGGGACGCTCACATTCAATATTGCAGCACTGCAGTTTTGGAGCGTTATGGCCGGGTTTAGCGCCACAGCGTTGGAAGGAAGCCCTGCATGGAAGCTTGCATGCGCCTCTGCAGCAACTTTGCAATGACCTCACTGAGGTAGAGACCCTGAAAAAGGATGGTAGAAAAAACAAGCCAGGCATGACTAAACGATGGCCCAAAAGTTGGAAATATTCCCTTTTTGATTTGGATTGGTTCAAGTGGAAAGTACATTACGTTGCTGCTGCTTCGTTAGGCGGCGAGGGCATGAAGACCAGCTTGTGCGTAGTAAGAGCAGGTTTGGGGGGGTTGGGGGGGGGCTTTATTTTTTTATTTTTTTCACCCACTCGTGGCTCATAATATGATTCATTCATTCACTAATTTTCTACCGCTTGTCCTCATGAGGGCCGCGGGGATGCTGGAGCCTATCCCAAACAACCATTCCCACTCACATTCATACAATTCATTCAATTTGGAGTCGCTAATTAACCTAGCATGTTTTTGGAATGTGGACCGGAATACCCGGAGAACATGCAAACTCCACACAGAGATGGCCGAGGGTGGGATTGAACTCGGGTCTCCTAGCTGTGAGGTCTACGTGCTAACCACTCGACCTGCGTGCAGCCGAGTTCTTCTTCTTCTTATTATTACTATTATTAATATTCTTGTATTACTAACATGTCAACCCGGTCTGCATGACTTCACAGATCCCTTTTTAGGACTTGAGAGGCACTTCCACTGGTCCTGGTGGTGAGTGGAATAAAGGCACTAGCAACTCATATCAGTCCCAATCATCCCAATAATTCCCGTTTGTGGAAATGGAAGCACAGCTAATTGTGTCATGCACTGCGCTATGTAGCTATCATAGCTTCCTTCTGATTAAATGCAGTCTTAGTGTTAATTAGTGTCGTTAAGTACTTGCTAAGTTCTGGTTTGGGGTACATGTGAATGCAATGCAAGGACTGGATTCCTAGTTTTCCCTGACCCAAGACCAAAGGACACGCAGAGTGCCTGAGTTGAACAAGCTTGCTTACTCATGTCATGCATGACTAAATATGGCAGGATATAAAAGGAAGTCATGTCCATAGAGTAAATATAAAAGTATGATGTCATAGATCATAATGCATACGTTGTTCATCATGCGATGATCTCCTTCATGACGTCAGTCCACATTCAAAGTTCTCCACGTGGCAAATCAAAGCCGTATTCATATGTGGCAAAATGTGGGCGGTCCAAAAGCGGCCCACCCCAGTGGGGAGGGGGGGGGGGGTACCGTACGTGTCGTTGTGTCGTTGCATGCGTCACGATGGGAAGTCAAGGCATCATGCGTGAAGCCTGTGGTTGCGGCCCCTGGGATCACGACTCCACTGCGGAAGTCGAGGAAGGGGGGAGGGGGGGTTGTTTACATCCAGATGGGTCTTCCTCCTATAAGGTGCTTTTTAGATCCTTCCGACAGGGGGGGTGGAGGAAGCGGGCGATTGGGTGGGTGGGAGTCGGGTGTTTTTCAAGCCGCATGGCTGCAGAAGCTTTGTTGTCCATGCATGATGTTGCCTGATAAGACAAGTGTGCTCTGCATCCTAACACCTAGCATACATGAGGTTATCAGTGTCTTTCTGGAAGGGGGCCAGGGCCGGGGCCGGGGGTGGGGGGCGGTACATAGATGCAGGATTAGAAGAATTCATTAGCCTATCTAACTACTCTTAACTTCTAAGGAGACATGAGGCCTCACCGAAGCCTGAGGTTGCGTTCACACTTGTGGTTCGATACTCTGGGGGTACGTCGGTGCTCCAACGGGGTACACGGGGTACACGGGGTACGGCCGGACCAAACATTTAAAAAGTCTGTCATTGCTATTTTTCTCACATGACCAAAGAAAATATAGGATAGAAATTAACGACTTCATTGGACTCAAATATTCATTCATTCATTTTCTACCGAGGGGGGGGGGTGCTGGAGCCTATCCCAGTTGTCTTCCGGCGTAAGGCGGGGTCCACCCCGGACTGGTGGCCAGCCAATCACAGGGCACATATAGACAAACAACCATTCCCACTCACATTCATACCTATGGACAATTTGGAGTGGCCAATTAACCTAGCATGTTTTTGGAATGTGGGAGGAAACCGGAGTACCCGGAGAAAACCCACGCATACACGGGGAGTACATGCAAACTCCACGCATGGCCAAGGGTGGCATTGAACCCTGGTCTCCAAGCTGTGAGGTCTGCGTGCTAACCACTGGACCGCTGTGCAGCCAAGCCAAATACTAGGAATTAGGAATGAATTGAGTATTAATGATCATATTCAGCGTGGATTCCATTTAACTGATGAAATCTACTTTTAGCAGCGCTGTTGTTGTTCAGACATTTGCGTTGTCACGCTCGCCATTTGGGCGTAGCGATCCGTTTGGCGTTGACGGAGAACGGAAGCACGCGTGTCGTCCCCTTGTTTGCTTCCGATGACGACCCGGTTCAAATCCAGAGTCAGCTTTAACCGAACCACGCATACGAAGTGTGAACGCAGCCGCGATCAAGCTAAGCGGCGGCGGTCTCCTTGGTCGCGGCGCCTAAACGTCGGTCAGCAACTTGCTCTTGTTCACACAGTTCTGATTGGCGATGGTGCAATTCCCAGTTCTCAGGTTGGCCTCGCGGAAGTTATCGATGCTGTTGTTGAGGTCGCCGTCGATCTCCATGTACTCGGACTTGCTGACGACAGACGAACTCCGGCGGCTGGAGTTGCTGTCGGACGGGATGTTGGGGTTGCTGACGTTGAGGAGCTGCGCCTGCTCCTCGCCTTCCGTTTCCCGGTGGTAGAAGTAGTTGAAGTTGGACACGATGACGGGCACCGGGAGGGCGATGGTCAGCACGCCGGCGATGGCGCACAGGGACCCCACGATCTTGCCCCCGATGGTGACCGGCACCATGTCACCGTAGCCTACCGTGGTCATGGACACCACCGCCCACCAGAAGGCATCCGGGATGCTGCCGAACTGGGAATCCTGCTCCTCTGCCTCGGCAAAGTACACAGCGCTGGAAAACAAGATGACCCCGATGAAGAGGAAGAAGATGAGGAGTCCCAGCTCTCGCATGCTGGCCTTAAGGGTCTGGCCCAAGATCTGCAGTCCTTTGGAGTGTCGGGACAGTTTGAAGATCCGGAAAACCCTGACCAGACGGATCACCCTGAGTATCGCCAGAGAGGTCGCCTGCTCGCCGACTCCTTCGGTGTCGGAGTCTTCGGCCAGCTCGGTTCCCAGCGTGATGAAGTATGGGATGATGGCCACGATGTCGATGGTGTTCATCATGTTCTTGAAGAACGCCGGTTTGCTGGGACATGCCAGGAAGCGAACGATCAACTCGAAGGAGAACCAGATGATGCAGAGGGTCTCGATGATGAAGAAAGGGTCTGTGAGGATGTTGGGCTTGTAGTAGATGGTGGTGTTCCCCACGGTCTCCATGTGCCCCATGGGGTCGTCCTTCAGCTGGGGCAGGGTCTCCAGGCAAAATATGACGATGGAGATCAGGATGACCATGACTGACACGATGGCGATCCCTCGGGCCGTTCCCGAGCTTTCCGGGTGCTCAAAGAGGAGCCAGATCTGACGCTGGAACTCCCTTTCGGGGAGGGGGCGCTCCTCCTCCCGAATGAAGCCCTCGTCTTCTCGGAACCTCTCCATGGCGTCCACTCCCAGCTCGTAGAACTTGATCTCCTCCGAGAACATATCCAAGGGGACATTGACCGGTCTGCGTAGCCGCCCCCCCGACTGGTAGTAGTACAGGATGGCGTCGAAGCTGGGCCTGTTCCTGTCAAAGAAGTACTCGTTCCTCAGGGGGTCGAAGTAGCGCATTCGCTTTTTGGGGTTCCCCAGCAGCGTCTCGGGAAACTGTGACAGGGTCTTCAACTGGGTTTCGAACCTGAGGCCGGCTATGTTGATGACCACCCTCTCGCAGCACTCGTGGTCGTTGTGATCCGGGGGCGGGTAGGCGTCCTGGGGGTGGCCGGGGACGGCCGAAGTCTCGTCCACGTTGTCTCCTGATGCCACCGTCATGTTGCGGCGGGGATTCAGGTCGGTCTGAGCTCCGGGGACGGACGATTGGGATCTCCTCGGCTTCCCGTGCCCCTTAAAGTGAACCCCCCCTCACCCCCGGGACACCAGGGGCTGCTTGGACGGATTTGCCTCAGTGCGGCGCCACTGCGGTTCTCGCTGACTTGACCATTGCTGCTCTCCAACGCCGCTGCCTCTGCCGCCCAGGGAGGGAGAGAGAGAGAGAGAGAGAGAGAGAGAGAGAGAGAGAGAGGGAAGGAAGGGGGGGCGGGGGTGGCGATGGGGGGGGGGGGGGGGGGGGATAATGGGATCAAACAGCGAACACAGAAAGATATTTGCCTGCTCAGCATTTTCTCCACTTGACTTCTTTATTTCACCTCAGCGGTGCTGCAATTAGCAAATGCTATGCTAGCAAGGTTGCTAAGCTAATGCATCAAACTGCAGTTGGCGCCCAAGCTTTTGACGCATCATCATCATCATCATCATCATAACAAGCCCTTCATATGCAGGCATGCACAGGCGTGGTGGCGTCTTACCTGGGGGTGATGAAGATGATGATGAAGATGCGGGGGTGGCGGCAGCGGGGGGTGTCACGGGCGGTGTTCCTGATCCAAGCATCCATGTGGAATTCCTCACATGGTCCCATCTTCTGACAGGAAAAACAATCACTTGCTCGGCGGCATCCGAGCAGCTTGGAGCTCCGGACGATGGACGACGTGCACACTGCGGGAAGGAGCGTGTGTGCGTGTGCGTGTGCGTGTGAGCGCGCGCACGTTTTAACGCTGCGATTCAAAAAGGGTGGGGGTGGGGTGGGGGGGCGGCAATAGAGGATGCTACATTAAAGGAGCCATAAGCCCTTGACGTTATCCAGACATCAGCAGAAACCAGCACGCCTTCAGGAGGAAGAGGAGGGGGGGCAACAGCTGATGATGATGATGATGATGAGAGTGTTGTTTCCTCTGCAAGGTTCAGATGTTGACTTTGCACGCATGCACGGCCCAGGATGGATGAGGAAGAGGAGGGAGGGAGGAAGAGGAGGGAGGAAGGGGGGGGGGGCTGTAGCTTTCGACGCAATGCAGAGCGGCTCCTGAAGGCACCACCAAGTTGTGGGTGCATGCGGAAATGCAACACACTGATACAAACCACTACTACCACTACTACCTTTAATACTACAAAAGTAGCCTAGCGTTGCATTGGAGGCGCTGACACTGATACATATATGAGATTTATTATTATTATTATATCACAAGAGCTACATGATGCTAATTAGAACTAAATCATTTCATACGCAGCTCTTGCCATGATGAGCTGGAGCCCCCCCCCAAAAAAAGCCTTCCTAGTTCCAATCTACCTTTTGTCATAATAATAATAATTATTAATAATATATGTCAAAATATTCCGATATGTTGGCTCATCATCAAAGCTCGCCTCTGGTCATGTGACCATTTGCAACATTCTGGTTTCTATTTTAGCATAGCCTTGGCCATGTTGTCATTTATGTACATAAATAGAGAATAAGATTGGACCTAAGATGGAACCTTGAGGCACACCTTTAAACGTGTTAAGGGGTTCAAACACGACACTTTTTGACACGGTTGTTGGAGTAGCTGGCAGGAGATGAATGTATGACTTCATACGTACTTCATCTCATAATTTCACATTTTTGTCTCATAATTATGACTTTTTAATGTCATCATTTTGACTTTTTATCTCATAATTTCCCGTCTTGTCTCATAATTATGATTTTAATGTCATAATTTCAACTTTTTATGTCATAATTTCAACTTTTATGTCATCATTTTGACTTCTTATCTCATGATTTTGACTTTTTGTCTCATTTTGACTTTTAGACTTAGACTTTCTTTATTTATCTCATAGTTATGTTTTATCTCCTAATCTTCATCTCATAATTTTGACTTTTTATCTCATAATTTCCCATTTCTGTCTCATAATTATGACTTTTTAATGTCATAATTTCAACATTTTATGTCATAATTTTGACTTTTTAACTCATAGTTATGATGTTTTATCTCATAATTGACTTTTCATCTCATAATTTGGACTTATCTCATAATTTCACATTTGTGTCTCATAATTATGACTTTAATGTCATAATTCTGACTTTTTATTTAATAATTTTGACTATCTCACAATTTTGACATTACATCTCATAATTTGGACTTTTTATCTCATAGTTATGTTTTATCTTATCATGATGACTTTCTCATAATTTCACATTTTTGTCTCATAATTATGACTTTTTAATGTTTCTATTTTAACATAGCCTTGGCCGTGTCATTTATGTACATAAATAGAGAATAAGATTGGACCTAAGATGGAACCTTGAGGCACACCTTTAAACGTGTTAAGGGGTTCAAACACGACACTTTCTGACACGGTTGTTGGGGTAGCTGGCAGGAGATGAATGGAGAAGCCAACCAACATCACTGGGTAGGTGGAGGAGGAGTCTTCTTGGGGTCAGCGCCCCATGGGGGGCTGGGTGGTCCCATGTGGAGAGAATTTCGGGGTATCAAAGTAGTTCAGAGGATGAAAAGAGCAGACTGTGTTGATTGAGTACTCTTGCTAGTATTGAAGACCATAAATGTTTGTGCAAACCTAAGCTAGGTATGTGTACTCTGGTCCCCACGTGTCCCCCCCCAAATGACCCCCACCGCTGGGGTACGGTTTTCATAAGCTTTCTTTACACTTTTCTGTCCCTAGATAATGGAGAACCACAGCTAGCTAGCATTTTACCAAGTTTGGAGGTCCATTAAAGGACACCCCAAAAAAAAACTACATTATGTTCTCGCTGTCTGGTTATTTATTAAAAAAATATGAAAGTTCAGGTACACATTTATAAAAATATATAGTATTTGAACATTTACATCGGGAGGTTTGATTGATTGTCAAAGTCTTTCTATTCAACTGCAATAAAACACAAAATGTCAGCTGCAAGGTCCAATGAGGGAAATGATGAGGAATATCATTTCACTTTCAGTCTCCTTTGCATTGGCCTTGGCATTGGCCTTGGCATTGGCCTTGGCATTGCATGTCCTTCCGCCTGGAAGCAAACAGGAAATAAAACCAAATTAACGTGGACGCGGAGAGAAAAGGAGCACTAAACTAAAAACTAAGAACTAAAACGGTGATTAGTGTAAATCAAGTGTGGCACTGCGGCGCTGCTAGCAAACATCCACTGGGTGGCGCCATTTCCTCACTAGTGAGTCACAGCAGCCTTCGGCTACCGTTCGTTTCATGGGAAGCCCGTTTCCCAAATTATGAGCTAAAAAGTCGAAATTATTAGATAAGAAAGTCAAAATTATTAGATAATAAAGTCAAAATTACGAGATCTAAAGTTGAACTTACCATTAGGATAACCTTTTTTTCAGTTGCGGAAACATGTTTATCTCATAATTATGACTTTATATCTCATAATTACGAATTTTTAATCTCATAATTATGACTTCTTACCTCATCATTTTGACTTTTTATCTCATAGTTATGATGTTTTATCTCATAAGTGACTTTTCATCTCATCATTTTGACTTTTTATCTCAGTTATGTTTTATCTCATCATTATGACTTTTTATCTCATAATTGAAAATTTTTGTCTCATAATTATGACTTTAATGTCATAATTTCACATTTTTGTCTCATAGTTATGACTTTTTAATGTCATAATTTTGACTTTTATGTCATTATTTTGACTTTTTAATCTCATCATTTTGACTTTTTATCTCAGTTATGTTTTATCTCATCGTGACTTTTTATCTTGTAATTTAAAAATTTTGACTTTAATGTCATAATTTCGACTTTTATCTCATAATTTTGACATTTCATCTCATAATTTTGACTTTTCATCTCATAGTTATGAGGTTTTATCTCATAGTTATGTTTTATTTTATCATTACGACTTTACCTCATAATTTCACATTTTGTCTCATAATTATGACTTTATAATGTCATAATTTCGACTTTTTATCTCACCATTTGGACTTTTTATGTCATAGTTGACTTTGTTTCTCATTGTTACAACTTTTCACCTCATAATTATGACTTTTGATCTCATAATTTTTCTTCCATACATTTATATCCAAGATTTGCATCACAAAACGATGCTGAGTTTTGATTGACAGTTCCAGAGTATGTTTATTATTGTAGCTGACCATGTTGTCTGATCCCCCTTTTCTGTAGCTCAGTAAAGGCGTAAACGTAAACAACTACCAGTGTGACGTAATACAAACTACAATGAGTGGCAGCGAGCTAAGCTAGCTGTTTTTTGTTTTGATATCTTTAAAAGGCCCAGAAAAGAGAAATATGTATCATCATATCTCATAAGGATGTGGATGGTCAGCAAAATTCCACCAAAAGTGCCCTTTGTATAGAAGGGGAGGGGCCTCCTGCTGTCACCCACAAAGGTGTACTGTATTCGGGCACACGCTCCGAGCAGCCAGTGTGACATCACAGAGATCTCCGGCTAACTATTTGGCACTTTTCAGATGTTTCAGGTGGCTTTTTGTGTGTGCTTCGTTTTTCTCATAATTGACTTTTCATCTCGTGAGTTTTTGTCTCATAATTACGATTTTTAATGTCATAATTTTGACTTTTTATTTAATAATTTTGACTTTTTATCTCAGTTATGTTTTATCTCATCATTATGACTTTTTATCTCATAATTTCACATTTTCCTCTCATAATTATGACTTTTTAATGTCATAATTTTGACGGCCATCTGAGACATTATCATTTCTATTTTAGCATAGCCTTGGCCGTGTCATTTATGTACGTAAATGGAGAATAAGATTGGACCTAAGATGGAACCTTGAGGCACACCTTTAAACGGGTTAAGGGGTTCAAACACGACACTTTCTGACACGGTTGTTGAGTATGACATGGTTGATGAATGTATGACTTTATCTCATAATTTCACATTTTTCTCTCACAATTATGACTTTTTAATGTCATAATTTTGACTTTTTATCTCATCATTTCAACTTTTTATGTCATAGTTATGACGTTTTATCTCATAATTGACTTTTCATTTCATAATTTTGACTTTTTATCTCATTTTGTTTTATCTCATTATTATGACTTTTTATCTCAATTTCACATTTTTGTCTCATAACCATGACTTTTTAATGTCATAATTTTGACTTTTTATTTAATAATTTTGACTATCACAATTTTGACATTTCATCTCATAATTTTGACTTCCTATCTCATAGTTATATTTTATCTTATCATGATGACTTTATCTCATAATTTCACATTTTTGCCTCATAATTCTGACTTTTTAATGTCATAATTTCGACTCTTTATCTCATCATTTTGACTTTTTATCTCATCATTTTGACTTTTTATCTCATCATTTTGACGGCCATATGCGACATTATGGTTTGTATTTTAGCATAGCCTTGGCTGTGTCATTATTGTACGTAAATGGAGAATAAGATTGGACCTAAGCTGGAACCTTGAGGCACACCTTGAAACGTGTTTAGGGGTTCAAACAACATCACAGGCGTGTTTGATTGCTCCTCCATCCAGTCGGCCTAATCTGGCCTCATTCGAGCACCTTTGATCTGTGCTATTTATAGTTCATAAATAGTAGCATATGAGGGCTAATATTTAGCATGGAAGCTACATCGGTCCACTTAACGCACCGTATGAGAATCCTCTCACACGTCCGTCAGCTTGCCAGCGTAGCTCTCAACGTGGGTCAGGCTCGGGTACGCCATGCTCGGGTACGCCAGACTCTCCAGGTCGTCCTCCTGATACGATTCGGTTTTGGACAGGGACGGCTCGCTGGGACTGGAAGCCAATTCCCCGGAAGACGTGGGCTGTTGTCCGCAGGTGACGTGGACGTACTGCATGTTCTCCTCGTCCTCGTTCTCTCGATGGTAGAAGTAGTTGAAGTTGGACACGATGACGGGCACGGGCAAGGCGATGGTGAGGACCCCGGCGATGGCGCACAAGGAACCGACGAATTTCCCTCCGATGGTGGAGGGGCACATGTCTCCGTATCCCACGGTTGTCATAGTGACCACCGCCCACCAGAATGCGTCGGGGATGCTGGAGAATCCCGACTCGGGGTCTTCCGCTTCTGCGAAATACACGGAACTGGAGAAGAGAACCACTCCGATGATGAGAAAAAATATCAAGAGTCCAAGTTCCCTGAGACTGGCGTGAAGGGTCTGCCCGAGGATCTGAAGACCCTTGGAGTGTCTGGAGAGCTTAAAAATCCGAAAGACCCGAACCAGGCGGATGACCCTGAGGATGGCCAGAGAGGCGGCTTGCTGGCTGCTGCCCTGGTGCTCGGCGAGGTCCAAACCCAAGGTGATGAAGTACGGTGCTATGGCCACCACGTCGATGATGTTCATGATGTTCTTGAAGAACGCCGCTTTGCTGGGACATGACAGGAACCTCATGGTGAACTCAAAGGAGAACCACACAATGCAGAGGGTCTCCACCATGAAGAACGGGTCTGTGAAGGGACTCTGCGCTCTCCCGTGGGCACTCCCGTTGTTGTGGGCGTCGGGCGCCGCCGGCGAGGGCGCCTCTCTGAACTCTGGCAACGTCTCCAAGCAAAATATGATGATGGATATCAATATCACCATCACGGACACAATGGCGATGATCCGCGCGGGTCCTGAGCTTTCCGGATACTCGAACAGAAGCCACAGTTGTCTCTGGAACTCGTTGCTCGGAAGCGGTCTGTCCTCCTCCCTTGTTAGACCCTCGTCTTCTCGAAAAAGCTCAACCGTCTCCTCGTCCAGTTCGTAGAACTTGATTTCCTCCAGGAAAATATCCACGGGGACGCTCACTGGTCTCCGAAGCCGACCCCCGGATTGGTAGTAGTACAGGATGGCGTCGAAACTGGGTCTGTTCCTGTCAAAGAAGTACTCGTTCCTCAGCGGGTCGAAGAATCGCATCCTTTTGCACGGATCCCCCAAGAGCGTGTTGGGGAACCGAGAAAGGGTCTTCAACTGGGTCTCGAAGCGCAAGCCGGAGATATTGATGACCACCCGTTCGGTGCGGTCCTGCTCCTCCGAGTCCACAACATCTTGAACCGACGGGGTAACGACAACGCTTTCCTCGCGGTTCTCCTGGGACACCACGGTCATCTTTCACCCCTCCTGAGGGTTGGCGCTCGCCTCCTTCTCACGCGGCCGCTTGACATTCATGTAAAAGTCTGCAAAAAAGTACCCCCCCCAAAAAAATGGATTGAATCAGTTGGTGGATTTAGACGCTCCTTTGGTCGGATTAGAGCCGTCGTCTCGGACGGATGTCCGCCTCGCATGAGCTGCACCGCCGGGCGGTGATGGCTATCATATTCACACCATTTTAAACTCCGCCGCCCCCCCCCCCAAGTCGCGAGACCAGATGACACTTGCCGCTGCCGCTCTCACTTGGTGGAGGAGAGCCAGGCTTTTCCCGGGAAACACGCAAACTTTGTATGGGAAGTGGAGAAAACAAACATGCTAACTTCCCTGTCAGATCCACGGATCCTCCTGGGAATTGTGCTGCCTTCCCGTGTCGGTCCCTCATTCATGAAATCACGGTGCTATTCTTGTCGTGAGGGGAACCTCCAGGACCCTGCCCGTGCCCCCCCCCCCGTCCAAGAACCAACATGACTGCCAAGATGAGCTTTATATAAAAATAACCTAAAAGCTGCGAGACGTGACCCCGCGGGGGCCTGGCAACGCTCGCCCGTGGAAAATGCTGGCTTGGCTGATACTCGAGACGCCGGGAGAGGCGGGAATCTTCTTCAGGAATTGACGGCCAAAATAACATTCGGTGTTGGTTGTGCTCAAGGGCTCGTTCGTACGACGTCAACATGACACGTCCTGCCATGGAGGATGACAAAACAAGCACGACAAAACAACTACCGTTTCTTCTATTCTATGCTTTCTAGTTTTACCTCCATTTTTACACCTTCATCGCCTTCCTGTGGTTATGGATCTTGGATCTTGGACTTTTTAATCTCATCATTTCCACCTTTTATCTCAAAATTGACTTTTTATCTCATAATTTCACATTTTTGTCTCATAATTCTGACTTTAAGGTCATAATTTTGACTTTTTATTTCATCATTTTGACTATCTCATAATTTTGACATTTCATCTCATAATTTTGGATTTTTATCTCATAGTTATGTTTTATCTTACCATGACTTTATCTCATAATTTCACATTTTTGTCTCATATTTATAACTTTTTAGTGTCATAATTTCGACTTTTTATCTCATCATTTACACTTTTTATCTCATTGTTATGATGTTTTATCTCATAATTGACTTTTGATCTCATAATTTCAAATTTTTGTCGCATAATTCTGACTTTAAGGTCAGAATTCAATCTTTTGAGTCATCATTTTGACTTTTTATCTCATCATTTTGACGGCCATCTGTGACATTATGGTTTGTATTTTAGCATAGCCTTGGCCGTATCATTTATGCACGTAAATGGAGAATAAGATTGGACCTAAGATCTAACCTTGAGGCACACCCTTAAACGTGTTAAGGGGTTCAAACATGGCACTTTCTGACACGGTTGATGAATGTAGAAGCCAACCAACCTCACTGGGCATCACTAGCATATGTCCTAGCATGGAAGGCTAACACTGAAAAACCAAAGAACTCTAATATCTTTCCATGAGATTTCTTTGCCTTCTATTTTAAGCTCTATTTTTCCACCTTGGTCTCCTTGATATGGTTATGGATCTCGATCAGCAGATGCAGGGATGCCACCAATAATAGCACCCGGACGGGCGTCATTCGGTGCTCCTAAAAGTGTTTATACTCTCATCTGGACTGTTTACATGTCATCACAATCCTCTATATTGTGGCGACCGTATTGTCCCCCCCCCCCCCCCCGGTAGAACAAAAGCGGTTTCCAGTTTCAGAGTCAAATGTCAGAGTCGGGACGCGGCGCCACCTGCCTGCTAATGTGCGAGGATATAAAGTTCAGCAAAGCAGCGTCTGGGTCAGGCATGGAGCGTCGCCACGGAAACAGACCATAACAAACACGGCGAGGAATGGACACGTGACCTTTTGTCCCACACGGGTGGTCGGGGACGGGGGTGTTATATTAGGGAACCACGCTCACACATTCATTGCGCTCTTTAGCTTTCGTCGGCTTGTCTTACTACACACTTTTATTGGAGGAGCGGCGAGAAAAATGCTATCCAATGAGAACGCTTTTTATTCACATTATTGTGGCTGTCGTTGGAATCATAGGATGAGATCTCCGTCAGAGCCACACCTCGTCATGGAGCTAAATAAACAACCAGCACCACCGGTACCACCAATACCACCAGACCACTAGTACCACCAGTACCACCAGCACCACCAGCACCACCAGTACCACCAGTACCACCAGCACCACCAGTACCACGCGCAAAGTCTGTGGCTACATTGGTACAGCTTTAAACGTGTTACAGCTAGTAACGTACAGCTAGTATTTAGCTAGCTAGCTAGCAGTTAGCCAGCTAGCTAGATACTAGCTCTTCCATCCGTCCATCTCTAGATACAGTAGCTAGCTAGTTAGCTACCTAGATAGATACTATCTTGTCCGTCCGTCTCTAGATACAGTAGCTAGCTAGCTAGCTAGATGCTAGCTTGGCCGTCCATCCATCTCTAGATACAGTAGCTAGCTAGTTAGCTAGCATGCTAGATACTAGCTCGTCAGTCTGTCCGTCTCTAGATACTGTAGCTAGCAAGTTACCTAGCTAGCTAAATACTAGCTGGTCCATCTCTAGATACAGTAGCTAGCTAGCTAGCTAGATACTAGCTCATCTGCCCATCCGTCTCTAGATACAGTAGCTAGCTAGTTACCTAGCTAGCTAAATACTAGCTGGTCCATCTCTAGATACAGTAGCTAGCTAGCTAGCTAGATACTAGCTCATCTGTCCATTGGTCTCTAGATACAGTAGCTAGCTAGTTACCTAGCTAGCTAAATACTAGCTGGTCCATCTGTAGCTACAGTAGCTAGCTAGCTAGATAGATACTAGCTCGTCTGTCTGTCCGTCTCTAGATACAGTAGCTAGCTAGTTATCTAGCTAGCTAAATACTAGCTGGTCCATCTCTAGCTACAGTAGCTAGCTAGCTAGCTAGCTAGATACTAGCTTGTCCGTCCGTCCATCTCTAGATACAGTAGCTTAGGTTCAAGGACAATCTATGATCATCAAAGCATATTTTTAGTGTAAAAAATAATGTACTAATATAAGCCACGCCCATTTCTGGTCAAACCACACCCTCCCACTCTGACTACGGATACAAATACTTGCTCATCCCGAGTTAAAAAGTTGTTCTTGCATATCAGGGCTGAGATGTTCTCCAGCGCTCTCTAGCTGTGGATGGATGGATGGATGGATGAATGGATGAATGGATAGATGGATGGATGGATGGATGGATGAATGGATGGATGGATGGATGGATGAATGGATGGATGGATGGATGGATAAATGGATGGATGGATGGATGGATGAATGGATGAATGGATGGATGGATGGATGGATGGACCATGTGACTTTCCAGAGGCGGCTGGTGTGAAAGACGAGGCGTTCGGATGACTCGGTAAAAACAAAACAAGAGAAGTGAACACCGAGCTTCTGAACAAGCAAAGCCTTGTGAGCTCCAGGATCAACACGGCGCCGCCACCCTCCCAAGGAAAATAAACTCAAAGCGGAAAAACGCCACTTCACTTCATTCCCGCCATTTTGGCACAGAACTCAGGTTGGATGATGGGCGGATTCCTGGACAGCTTGCCAGGCAGCGGGGCTGACGCACAAAAGGAGTACAAATACATCATATAATACGATACCAAAGGAGTACAAATACATCATATAATACAATACCAAAGGAGTACAAATACATCATATAATACGATACCAAAGGAGTACAAATACATCATATAATACAATACCAAAGGAGTACAAATACATCATATAATACAATACAAAAAGAGTACAAATACATCATATAATACGATACAAAAGGAGTACAAATACATCATATAATACGATACAAAAGGAGTACAAATACATCATATAATACGATACAAAAGGAGTACAAATACATCATATAATACGATACAAAAGGAGTACAAATACATCATATAATACGATACAAAAGGAGTACAAATACTTCATATAATACAATACAAATCAGCACGTGAAATAACAAACAGCCATTTGATGTTTCTAAAATAGAAATCAGAGATATAAGGCTTTCATTTCATGGCGCAGCGGAGGGTGGCGCAGTCCGCGCATTGGTATTTTGGTCCAGCGCACCTCTGTGCGCAGCCAATTTGGTAGACTGGACAGCGCCAAGATGGGAATAGCTAGCTACAGTAGCTAGCTACAGTAGCTAGCTACAGTAGCTAGCTACTGTATCTAGACAGACAGACAGACTGAGGTCAGTGTCTCCCTTTGCAGGGAAACACATTATTTTGGTCCAGCGCACCACTGTGCGCAACCAATTTGGTAGACTGGACTGCGCCGAGATGGGTGTGGTGGCGCACCAGGGAAGGGGGGCAACATTTTCAGCTTGGCACAATGACAATTTTGTGACAAAACAGTGTGCAAAAGGTGCGCTGAAAGCTCGCCAGCTCCAATGTGGTCTATTCTTGGCGCAGGTGTAGCGCACCCTGTGCAGTGGTAATTGTTTGATAGGCGCCCGGTGTATACATGTCACCAAAACCTCACAGGCTGCTTTTGGTGACGGCTAAAAAAAACCAAAACAGATACACATTTTACTTTTATTTTGTACATTTAATATCACAGGAATTTTTGGGTTAAAAGCTACAATTTCAATTACAAAAACTTTTTTTCCCACTAAAGTATAATTTTCTCGATAAATTTATACATTAATTTTTTCAATAAAAATATATGTGATGATACACATATCAGTATCGGCATCAGTTGATATTGGAATCAGAATTATTATCTCTCATTATGTCTACTATATTGGGCAATAAGAGTGTAAATGTGACTATAGGGGTGTTATTTTGTGTGTAGAGGGCTCTAATCATGTAAAATAAAAAAGTGCATTTAGAAGGTGGTATACAAGAAAATATGAAACTATTCCATAAATGAATAAGGAATCCCACTTAGTGGAAATTCCCAAATCAGGATTGTGATGTAGCTTGATGATGAATAAATAAGTTATCATAAAAAATGACAACATTTGGCCTTAAAGAAGAGGGTGGACCTTTGACCCCCCAGTTAGGATGGAATCAAGTATGGGGGCTTTTTCTGTCCACGTAAAAGCCAAAGTGTTTCCTCCTGGTTGGTATCAAGAATGACATCACAGACTAAGAAAAGCCAAAAGCTTCATGGAGGCCTGACACCATAATCCAGGTCTAGGCGTGGGCCAGGGATATGCAAAGGGAATTCCAAGGAACCCTGCCCCGTCTTGGACGGGACTTCTCCCGAGTTTCGTCTTTCGCAGGGCGCCTCGTTAGCTATCAAGCCCGACATCGACTTGATGACTGCGTGCTAAAAGTGGGGCCCATCGAAGGAGAGGAAGGACCTCGGAACCCGGGGGGGGGGTCCACTTTTCCATGAGGCTGAAACTTTGATGAAATGAAACACTTAAAGTGATAGTTGGATTTTTTTTACATGACAGTATGACATCACAAATTGAAGTGCAGTACATTAACGGTGACTTACCCCCGACTTCAACCAAGGTCTGGTCTGAGGATCATAGTTCTTAGTTCTTAGTTCTTAGTTCTTAGTTCTTAGTTCTTAGTTCTTAGTTCTTAGTTCTTAGTTCTTAGTTCTTAGTTCTTAGCAGATCTCCATTATTTGCTTTGAGTATCAAAGTGGCAAAGTTGCATCCTTTCATTTTTCACGATGTGACCTCACTGGAAAACATGTCCTTTTCATTCATATTTATGCTAATGCTAATGCTAATGGTTTAATTTCATTTGAACATGCATCAGATTCCAATTGAGTGCATCCCATAATCAGTTCCCAGTTCCACATGTCCAAAAGGAGTAGGAAGAAGCAAAGCTTATTAAATCCTACCCCTCCATCTGGTACTTTTACAATCACTAACTGTTACATTTGTTCACTTCCTGCTTTCATAATATAGTTAAATGTTTTTAAATTTTAAAATTACTTTTTAAATAAAAAAAAAATATATATATATTTTTTACATTTTTTAATTTTTTGTCACGCACGGAAGTACTGGGTGATATGAGCATCCAATGCCATAATGGGTACCATAGTAAGTGTCAATATAGTGATATATATATAGCACATCATGACTGGTTCAAGACTCTTCATCCTTGTATTATGGCATTATGAATTATCCTTACTGACCTTTTTTGCAGTACATTTAGCCAGTTAAGATTGCTTTTATATAATTATCCCATATTTCCACACAATAAGTAAGATATGGTAGAACCAGAGAGCAATAAAGAGTGTGGAGTGATTTCTGATTGAGAACAAATTTAGCTTTGTTCAATATTGAAATATTTCTGTCCACCTTATGTTGTATATTTGTAATATGAGGTTTCCAGCTCATATTTTCATCTATTGTGATCCCCAGAAATGTATTTTCCTTCACCCTTTCAATGTCTACACCGTCTATTTGTATTTGCTGGTGCGTGTCCTTTCTGCTGTTAGCAAACAGCATGATTTTAGTTTTATTTAGGTTCAAGGACAATCTATTATCATCAAAGCATCTTTTTAGTGGGACCATTTCTTCTCTGACCTTTCTAATGATTTTGTCTGTACTCCCTCCGGAACAAAAAGTGGTATCATTCGCAAATAATACCAATGCAAATTTTTTGGATTAGCATTTAATGGGGCTTTTTTCACAATAAGAAATAAACCTTTAATTGTGCCGACAAGACAAGCCGGTGCTTTTATTTGTGAGGTGTTTCATGCGGAAGTCAACCTATCTGCTCTTTCCAAAGCAAGGATTTGACCGCGCGTTGGACGCTTATATTTTCATCTCTCCACGCGGTGCTGTAACCCAAGCCAGACCACAAGCCAGCGACTTTGAGGGAGTCCTAAAAATAAAGCAGCTACACTTGGCGACACGGCCCCGGCGGAATGATTAGCTCATGCAGCACTCTGATCCCGGCCGCCGCAACTATTTGCTCCCACTCGCTTCCAGGACTGTGTCAAGAATGTGTGGTCTCGAAGGAATTCCCAAAGTTGACTTCATGTCATACGTAACGTACACTTTGCTCATGAAGGAGCTTTTGGTGGCACGCGGACGGTTTGACAGTGTTGACTTTCAATTACTTCCAATTTGGTGCATTCACTGACCTATTTGCTTTAGTCACTTACTGGAAATTCAGCTACAGGATTTGACATATAAAGGAAGGATTAAACATTCAAATAATCCCAGCTCTTACGTGTTGAGTCTGCTAACATAAACAACATAAACACAGTCAGCTGATTCATTTCGCTTGAAACAAACCATCCTTCCATTTGCTTTTATTTGTGGATGATACCACTTTTTGTTCCGGAGGGAGTACAGACGAAATCATTAGAAAGGTCAGAGAAGAAATGGTCCCACTAAAAAGATGCTTTGATGATAATAGATTGTCCTTGAACCTAAATAAAACTAAAATCATGCTGTTTGCTAACAGCAGAAAGGACACGCACCAGCAAATACAAATAGACGGTGTAGACATTGAAAGGGTGAAGGAAAATACATTTCTGGGGATCACAATAGATGAAAATATGAGCTGGAAACCTCATATTACAAATATACAACATAAGGTGGCCAGAAATATTTCAATATTGAACAAAGCTAAATTTGTTCTCAATCAGAAATCACTCCACACTCTTTATTGCTCTCTGGTTCTACCATATCTTACTTATTGTGTGGAAATATGGGATAAGAACTAGAAAAGCAATCTTCACTGGCTAGGCTATGGCTCCAGGTTGAGGCCCCGGTATCCCACATCCGGGGGAGGTGCGGTTCCTCCTTTTTGTGACTTTTCATCGCCATGGCCCGGACGTGGACCCATCAGTGGGGGTTTCATTGATGGACCAATCACTGGACAGAATGCTATTGGGTACCCTCACAGGTAAACTTGCTAAACTTGTTGATGCCATAGTAAACAACATATCCAGTAAGTTAGCATTTATTTATCATACAGTAGCTAGCCAGATACTAGCTCGTCTGTCTCCAGATGCAGTAGCTAGCTAGATACTAGCTCATCCGTCTCTAGATATAGTAGCTAGCTAGTTAGCTACCTAGATAGATACTAGCTCTTCCGTCCGTCCATCTCTAGGTATAGTAGCTAGTTAGTTAGCTAGCTAGCTAGACACTAGCTCGTCCTTCCGTCTCTAGATACAGTAGCTAACTAGCTAGATACTAGCTTGTTCGTTTGTCCGTCTCTTGATACAGTAGCTAGTTAGTTAGCTACCTCGGTAGATACTAGCTCGTCTATCTGTCCGTCTCTAGATACAGTAGCTAGCAAGTTAGCTAGCTTGTCTGTCTGTCTGTCCGTATCTAGATACAGTTGTTAGCGAGATAGCTAGCTAGCTAAATACTAGCTCGTCCATCTCTAGATGTAGTAGCTAGCTAGTTAGCTAGCTAGCGAGATACTAGCTAATCTGTCGGTCCGTTTCTAGATACAGTAGCTAACTAGTTAGCTAGCTAGTTACACGACTCGTCTATCCGTCTGTCCATATCTAGATACAGTAGCTAACTAGGTAGCTAGCTAGTTAGATGACTCGTCTATCCGTCTGTCCATATCTAGATACAGTAGCTAACTAGTTAGCTAGCTAGTTAGATGGCTCATGCGTCCATCTTTCTGTATCTAGATACATTTGCTCACAGATCTCCTCTGGAACAGCTAGCTAGCTAGCAGATTAAAGACACACAATGTTAGGAATAAGAGTGTTTGGTGCCCCTAGTGGCTGAAGGATTGCATTAGATAAATTGGACAAATAAACAAAATGTGTGTCCTCAGAGGAATTGAGGTCCAATTAGCATGTAGCGTCGTTTACAGGACATTAATAGGCCAGCAACGTGAAACATTGGTAAACATTTATGGCCCTTTTTAGTCAACTTTTCCACATTTGTCACGTGAATGTGGTTTGATGTTTCATATTTTGTCCACATCTCATATGTCATCCACGGAGTCGGAGGCAGGCTGGTTGGTAAAGAGAAGGTCAAAAGTCCCGTCATGTGTCTCCTGTTACCGTGTGACACATCTTAACCCCGCCTTGTTCCCTTTCACAATCTTCCTTTCTGGATGTGGTCTAAATGCACCTGCCCCCCGCGGTCCCCTGCTTCATGGTGCTCGTTTGGAAAGGCAACATTCATTCCCAATTGTTGTAAAAACAAAAAGTTTATAAAGTATTTGAAGAAATCCACCCTTGTGTGTATTATTCGATGTCTGTAGGACGTCCAGTAGACGGAATAGAAATTGTTGGATTAGTTTTGTTATTTGGAATCTTGTTGGTGTCGCCCCCTGCTGGACCTGAGCGACATTGCATAAATAATATCTTTCCTGCAATCCTGTTTGGCAAAAGCTTTTCAAAGTGGCCACTGTTTCATGAGTTAAAATCATATTAAAAACACACATATTAAAAACACACATAACCCCTCCCCCAAAGAAAGGTGTAATGTAAAGAGCAAAGGCTGAAATGGCTAAAACATGGTGATGAAGAACATGGACATGAAGATGATGGAGCTGGAAAACATGGAGACAGAGGACATGGAGAAGGAGGACATGGATGTGAAGAACACGGAGATTGAAGAACATGGAGATGGAGAACAAAGAGAAGGAGGACATGGAAAAGGAGGACATGGACATGAAGAACACGGAGATCGAAGAACATGGAGATGGAGAACATGGAGAAGGAGGACACGGAGATGGAGAACATGGAGATGGAGGACATGGAGATGGAGAACATGGAGATGGAGGACATGGAGATGGAGGACATGGAGATGGAGAACATGGAGAAGGAGAACATAGAGAAGGAGAACATGGACGTGAAGAAAATGGAGGAGGAGAACATGGAGAATGAGGACATAGAGATTGAAGAACGCGGAGAAAAAGAACATGGAGATGGAGAACATGGAGAAAGAGAACATGGACGTGAAGAACATGGAGAAGGAGAACATGGAGAAGGAGGACACAGTGATTGAAGAACATGGCGAAGGAGAACATGGAGATGGAGGACATGGAGCTGAAGAACATGGAGATGGAGAACATGGAGATGGAGGACATGGGGCTGAAGAACATGGAGATGGAGAACTTGGAGATGGAGGACATGGAGATGGAGAACATGGAGATGGAGAACATGGAGAAGAAGGACATGGAGATGGAGAACATGGAGAAGGAGGACATGGAGATGGAGAACACAAAGAAGGAGAACATGGAGAAGGAGGACATGGATGTGAAGAACACGGAGAAGGAGAACACGGAGGAGAAGGAGGACACTGAGCTTGAAGAACATCTGCACACATTGTATGAATTGAGTCTTGAATGTTGTCTTTTCCAGAGGGACTTTTGCACAGAGCCCCAGAAGCAACGAGCGGCGTCACGCCGTGCGAGCGCAACCATCAGAGGCGACGGCCACGACCCGCGGCGCCACTCTGTTGCGGCGGCAGGCGAAGAGCCAGGACGGCCCGGTGTGGCGGTGGCGCTTGGACAGCAGCACGTAGAGGACGGGGTTGAGGCACGGGTGGAGGTACTGGAGGAGCGTGCAAACGAAGTAGAACAGCTCCCACGCTCGGCCGTGGCGGTAGAAGCCCAGGTAGACGCACAGCTCCAGCACGTATCCGGGGAGCCAGCACGCCGAGAAGGTGGCGGCGGCCAGCAGGACGATGACGGAGGCCCGGCGAGTGTTCCTGGCGCTGGACACGGACATGACCGGACTCTTGTGGAGGAAGAGAGCCAGGCGGATGGAATTCCAGGCGATGACCAGCATGGGGACCAAGTAGAAGAGCACAAACTGACTCAGCACCACCTGGTAGTGATGCTCGTGGATGGTGGGAAGGCAGAAGGTGAAGTCCACCGGGCCGGCGTTCAGGCTCTCTTTGGTGGCAAACATTCTCAGAGGCAGGCTGGTGAGGAAGCTCAGGGCCCAGACCAGAACAAACATGAAGATCACCAGGTCCATCCCGGGAGGCTGGTAGGGGTTGGTGATGATCATGGCCCTGGCCACGGAGACGGCGCACAGCGAGTAGGTGCTGGCCGCCAAGCTGAAGGCCAACATGAACTGGTAGATCTTACAGGAGACGTCGCCCAGAGGCCAGGAGTTGCTGACGGCCGAGTGTAAGGTGAAGGGGATGAGCAGCAGGGTGAGGAAGTCGGCCAGGGACATGCTGAGCAGGAGGACGTCCAGGCGGTTCTTACGCAGCGTTTTGTACTTGGCGAACAAGGAGAAGACCAGCAGGTTGGCGCTCAGTCCCACGCCCAGGATCACGCCGCAGGTGCAGGCGAACACCAAGCCGTACGTGTTGGGAACCAACATGTTACCCGACACCTCAACGCACCTGAAACATGACACAGCACGCCTAGAAATGGACTTATATACGCTGCTTATATATGCATTGGTTCTCTAACGCATACCCTCACCTGGGTGCTGGAGCCTATCCCGGCTAGACAAACAACCATTCACACTCACATTCATACCTATGGACAATTTGGAGTGGCCAATTAAGCTAGCATGTTTTTGGAATGTGGGAGGAAACAGGAGATAATCTGTTTTCAAATGACCCTTGTTATGCGCTAAGGATTTTTTGGTCACAATATTTTTTTTAGTAGCATCGTAAAATGTACTTCATAAAACAAGCTCAGTCGAGTAGCTAGATCTAGTAGATAGATACATGAATACAAATTTGGAGTGGCCAATTAAGCTAGCATGTTTTTGGAATGTGGGAGGAAACCGGAGAAAACCCACTCATGCACGGGGAGACACGCAAACTCCACACATGGCCAAGGGTGGAATCGAACTCGGGTGTCCCAGCTGTGCAGCCTTTGAAATGAACATCTCTTTCATGTTGGGTATAATCTGTTTTCAGATGTCACAATATTTTTTTTAGTAGCATTGTAAAATGTACTTCATAAAACAAGCGCGGTCTAGTAGCTAGATCTAGTAGATAGATACATGAATACAAATTTGGAGTGGCCAATTAAGCTAGCATGTTTTTAGAATGTGGGAGGAAACTGGAGAAAACCCACTCATGCATGGGGAGAACTCCACACATGGCCGAGGGTGGAATCGAACTCGGGTCTCCTAGCTGTGTGGCCTGCTTTTGAAATGAACATCTCTTTTGTGTTGGGTATAATCTGTTTGCAAATATCACACTATTTTTTATTAGCATGGTAAAATGTACATAAGACAAGCAGGGCCTGCATATAGATACATGAATACATATGAATGAATGAATGAATCCAAATCACTCACCATCATCAGTCTTTCATTGAGCCAAAGGTCTGGAGTCGTCCTCCTCCGTCCTCACCTGAGCTGGCGTCCATCCCCGTCGAGGCGGCGGCGTCATCTGGGCCTGCCTGAGCGTGTGCTAAGTGTTAAACGGGAAGAGCAAACATCGCCGGGTGTCATCGGTTCCGGATGAGCGGCTCCTCTTCTTCCGTTGGGCTCTTTGGATTGATTTTCCTTCTTTATCAGCTCTTCTACGCCGTTTACGACGGCGTGGCAGCTAATGGCCCACGCCGCTGCTCTTAGCGCACCCTGGAGCTGGCCGTGATGCATTCAATGTCCCTCCAAGGGGACGCAAACTGCCTGCTGCTGAAAAGTCAACATGTAGGTAAAAGGGTCAAAATGCAGTATACTGTATTAGTACTGTAATACTGTATTACTGCAGTGTGGGAGCACTTAAAGGTGTGTTCAAGGACCATCAAACAGACTAGAACTATTCACTACTGGTATCGAACATGAAAATACTAGGGTGTTTCAAACAGAAGATCATTCTTTAAAGGGTTTGCCGTCTTTTCTGACCGACTGTATGGATGTGTAAGAATGTTCGATTCCGGTGTTAAACCATGCCAACGCATCAGATAATTAGCTTTGCCCTGAAACAAGTATGGGATGGCACCGAACGCTCCGTTTTACAGAGTTCTACTGTTTATGTTTTACAGAGTTCTACTGACGTTGATGCAATCCAGACTTTCTTATACGGGCTGCAGATTTCCTGCAGTCAGTGGACAGAGCCTTGAGGGACACCGGAAATGATTGGTGGGCATGAGGATTTGATCGAGTGAACGGTTGGACAAGTAGAAATAAAGCTATTGGAGGGCTGTGCCGGAAAGTGGGGTCCTCGGGAGCCCTTGAGAGCGTGACCAATCACAGCAGAGTAGCTCGGCTGGGGGTGGAGTAAATTTAACCGACCGTTTGCACGCAAGGCAAGATTAGACGCTGAGTCCAGAAGATCTAGAAAGCTTTGTGTGCTGCTTATGTTCAAATCCTCTACAACACATTTTGTAACAACATTTAGCAGTCAGCGTTTAAGCGAGCAACTTCCTAAACTAAAAATATAAATGATCTCTACTTTGTACTAACCTGTGGCACAAAATAAAGAAGACAATCCACCATGACTTGATGTATTTTCACCCTCAGGTTTATTCTTCCTCTGTGGTTTTGTCACCATCGCTACTAGCACCCCCTAGTGGACCTTGCGGTATTACACCCAAACACCAACAATGGAGATTTGCTTATTTTAGAAAACAAACATTATACAAAAAATAGTAGGGTGTCTTTTTTTCTTTTACGACTGAATTTGATATGTATGACATGAACTATTACTACTCTTAAATACTCTAAACATATTTATGCCTTTTAAAGCATGTTACCTTATCTTTTATGTACCTTATAAATGCACCTTTCCTTCATGAAATGTACAAATGAAAATTCCTAAAATAGGGCAAAATGTAAAAAATTTAAAAATGTAAAAATACATATAATATAAATTTAAAATACATAGAAATTAATCAATATATGACAGTAAATATTATTTGATTACAATACTCTAACTATTAATTCGAAATCTCATAGTTTTTGAATGTTTAATATGAGCTGCGATTTGTCCTACTTTTTTGACAGTCCTTGAATGCACCTTCTATGGGTCTCTGATGTATGGATATTGGGATGAATGGATCCAGGGTCAACATTTTTTTCTTTTTTATGCACAATTTATGCATTCCCAAATAGTATCAGCATTTGGGAGCAAATATGAGCTGAAAGAAAAAGGGGGAAAATACATCCATATAATATCTATATATATATCTATATATAAATTTGTCTGATACTCAGTTTGTCTTTCTTTCTCAAATGACCCTCTAAATATTTCTATTTTGTTGCAATTTTTCGTGACTGAAAAAGAATAATGAGCCCCCCCCTCCCGGCCAATCATCCATGAGAAGCGGGGGCATGACAAAGAAAAGCCCCACAAAGGTTCCTTATGACTACAATTTTAATGCGTGATGAATGAAGAATAATGAAGATGAATATACATCAATAAGCTTTCAGTGCACGTCAAGAACAGGAAATGACCGTGAGAGTCCCCGACTTGGACTACGTTCTATAAAAATATAAACTATATGCCGTGGTGGGGGTGGGTCGGATGGGTGGATGGGTTGGATGAGGCATCCAATAAATTACATGACATGGTGGGAGATCTTTGGCGGGCAAAGGCAAGCAGGACCATGGAGACCAAACGGCGACCACAAAAGAACCTCCATGTCCGTGGAAGGAAGTAAAGTGCATTATGGGATCGAGTCAGCAGCACCACAATACATTCACAAAATAAATATTGACTTTCAAACAGGAAATAAATTATGACGGCTTGTTCAAGGTCATGGTTGTGAAGGTCATCCAAATAAATACGGCGCTAAGAGGAGCTGGTGGCTTTTGGCGTTTGGCGTTTGCCCTCCAAAAAATGCAAACCAAATCTAAAACGTAAGCAAAAGGCCCAAAATGAGCCCCGGTTGGGGTCAGTGTCTTGGTGCGGTCTCAGACCGAGCGGGCCCGCCTCCGCTTCTTGTCCCCCTCCCGACGCCGACCCAGCCGGGCCTTTTTTTTCCTCTTGGTCGCGACCTTCAGCGGTTGGTCCTTGTAGGCCAGCGCCTTGTTGGTCTCCTGCGGGAGGTTTGGGCCCTCCTGGTCCGGCCGTAGACCGTCGGGGAGGTTCTTGGTGGCGTCCGGGGGTTTCTGGAGGTGGAAGTCGTTCCCGCTGAAGTTCGGGCTCCTGTTTTGCACGGGCGGCGCCCGCTCGTCGGCTGTGTGCACCTCATCCAGCAGCTCCTGCAGCCAGAGTCGGCGTTTGAACTCCTGCATGGTGCGACCTTTGTCGTGCATCAGCTGGGCGTGGCTTACTGACCGCCTCCTGTCATCAGAGAGTGACGGCGTCATGAAAAAGTCACATTTCAGCACTTAGTTAAGTTTGACTGTCTGGATGCATGTGAGGATGTCATTGCAGGTGCGGCCAGTAGGGGGCAGCATAAACAAGATCATTAAACTCAAGCCTACACTAAAAGTTCCTGCTCATGCATGGACCCTCTATTATTATTATGATTATTATTTCAATCTCATTTCTGGCAACTTTGACATATTCCTTCCTCAACAAGGTTAAGAAGGCAAAAGGACGCTTACATTCGGCTGGCGAGGGCATCAAGCGGACTCCCGTAAGGCGTCGCCGGGGAACACAGCAGGAACACAGCCAGACTCCACTGATGAAGCAAGACCACGGAGCACATCCTTCCAGCCTCAAACCTGCAAAACATTCTTATTAAAATTCCTTTTGGAGCAAAATCATCTCCCACGACTCCGACTGTCAATCACGAAGAAGAATGCCACTCACATGCTGACTTTCCACTCGCCAAAGATCCTTAAAAGTTGACCTTGATGCTGACACAGGAAACGTGTGGGAACAAGGTGGCCAGGTTAGAACTTGAGCGTGTATCCATTGGTCTGAAGGCGGCCCGGGGAAATCCCCCTCCAGTCTTTAGCATTCATTTGCCTCCCAACAGTGCGGGGGCTATTTATTCCCCCCCCCCCCCCGGCGTCCCAATAAAAAGCAAGACCAAGAGATAAAGATAGTCGAGTCGGCCAGCAGCAGGGATGCCAGTAAGACCAGTAGCAGGATCGTTGCAGCCCACCAGCTGCTCCACAGTCCGAGGTGGTCTCATGAAGAGCGGAGCATCTTCTGTGGTGGTCCGCAAAGCAAAGCAGCTTCTAAGAGGCTTTTTCACTCTGAGTCAGCCTGTGTCTGACGGGAGAGGGGAGGGCGGGAGCGAGCGGGATGGGATGGGGGACTCCAAACTTTAGGGTTTGAGGATGCAGGCACCACCTCGTCTCCTACGACCCACCCTCTCCATCCTCCAGCCCCCGCCTCCCTTCCCGTCCCTTCACCTTCACTGTGGTGGGAGTCTCCTAAGAAGTCTTGGAATTTAAGGTCCGGATCTCCTCATCTGCTAGCGTCACCTACAGTAGAAGACATGCTCCTCCATATTGAGAGGAGGCAGATGAAGTGGTCCTGGACCCCTTTCTGGGGAGGTTCCGGTGCGCATTGGACTGGTTGGGGGCCTTGGAGAAGACAGGAAAGTCTGGACATTCCTGCTTGGGATGCTTAGATTAGCTCACATTAGGATGTTGGGTATAATCTCTTTGCAAATACAGTAAAGTCTCGTTATATCGATATTGTTAGCAGTCGGAAAAAATATCGATATAACCGGACTGTCGATATATCCAATCCTGCGCCGAACTGCATTAAAAGTAGGCAATAATGCACTCGACATTGTTCTATACCATAGAACAATGTCGAGCAGCTTAAATCAATCTTTGCTTAAGGATTTCAATACCAAAAAAGAACACGGCGAACGGCTGCTTCCAGTCAACTTTATTTTTCACACTTCCACCACCAGAGCGCAGCACACACACCGATTCCCGCACTTCCTGGTTCACAGGTCATGCTCAACCCGCCCCACATAGCTGGCCAAACACATGCCTGCAACAGAAGAACCAACTGCGTTCGTGGTTTCTCTCGTGTGTATAGAATCTATACACCTGAGAGAAACCACGAACGCCAGCATGTACATATGAAAAACAGTGATTATTGCAAGCGAAGATATCTGAATACAACACAATTAAATACATGTACTTGTACGCTTGTGTCTTCGTTGGAATAGGTGTGTATGCTATGTCAGTTGGAACTAATTATATCATAAAAGACTAGAAATTTGCCGGGAAATGAAAATAGTATCGTAATAAGCAGTAATTCGTTATAACCGATATCGATATAACGAGACTTTACTGTATCACAATATATTTTTATTAGCATGGTAAAATGTACTTCATAAAACAAGCACGGTCCGTAGATAGATACATGAATACTAATTTGGAGTCGCCAATTAAGCTAGCATGTTTTTGGAATGTGGGAAGAAGCCGGAGATGATCTTTTCTCAAATGCACTAAGGATTTTTTGGTCACAATACTTTTTTTAGTAGCATGGTAAAATGTACTTCATAAAACAAGCACAGTCTGTAGATAGATACATGAATACTAATTTGTATTGGAGAATACAAATTTGGAGCCTTGGAGAAGACAAGGAAGTCTGGGCATTCCTGCTTGGGATGCTTAGATTAGCTCCGATTAGGATGGATGGATGAATGGAAGGGTCTGAATCCTGTGGCGACAACCAGGATGGAACCAGGATTGAACCAGGTTCAAACCAGGTTTGAACCAGGAATGAACCAGGCTTGAACCAGGTTTGAACCAGGTTTGAATCAGGTTTGAACCAGGCTTGAACCAGGCTTGAACCAGGTTTGAACCAGGTTTGCACCAGGAATGAACCAGGCTTGAACCAGGTTTGAACCAGGTTTGAATCAGGTTTCAACCAGGATTGAACCAGGAGCAACTCCACGCAGGGCGATGATCAGCTCTACTGTAATACTGTGGATCATGAATGACAGGTGTGTAACCACGAAGGTAACCATGTGTTACCGTATGGGGGGGGGGGGGGGGCGTGTTTAGTCCAAAGTACACAGCAAGGCCTCAACCACATTCCCAGGGTAGAAGGACCCCAACCTCAGAGAAAGCCCACCCACAGCCTCCCACTGGGCAGCATTCACTTTGAACATCTCCACCATCACCACCACCATCACCATCACCATCACCACCAACACCACCACCATCACCACCACCATCACCATCACCATCACCATCACCACCAACACCACCACCATCACCACCACCATCACCACCATCACCATCACCACCAACACCACCACCATCACCACCACCATCACCACCATCACCATACCATCGACTCCACACTACAACATTTCATAATTTTTAAATATTTGTTATTAAAATATATGATGCTCATTTAAAGGGGACCTATTATGCTTCTTCCACTTTTCTGACCAATAAATGTATACATTAAATACCAATAAGTTGAATTTGTTTGTAAAATTTGAGGAAAACGCTTGCCCTAAAAAATGTAAGTAATGAAATGATAATAGATAGATAGATAGACTCCCTTTATTGTCATTGCACAAAAACACAGTAGTGAAATTGCCAACGAAATGTCGTTGCCTGGCTCCCATATAATAACATAATAATAATTTATGCAAAAATTGCACAACCATTAAACTTAAAGTTCATTAGAATCAACATCAAGTTGATTTAACTTACAATTGTTTGTAAAGTCTGTTGTTTTGTATAATTATTTAACTTAATATCTTAAGTTCATTACAATAAATCTTAAGTTGATTTAAATTAAAATTGTTTGTAAAGTCCATTCTTTTGAATAATTATCTAATTTAATATCTTTGAATACAACAAAATATGCGCATTTTTATGTAAATCCAACAGTTTTAGGTCTAAAACTGTAATTTTGTAGACTCCGATAAAGTTAGCGGCACAAACCGGAAGTGTTTGGCAGGATTAGTATCGGCCAATTTCAGTCCTGGATGATCGGCATCGGAATCAGCAGCATCGGAGAATTCCCGATGTTTTAGCCCAGAATCGATTTATGGCCATCAATCCCTCCCACAGCGAAGAGAGCGAGAGCGCTGATGTTTGGGCGTCGACCATAAGACATGACAACGGAACATTCCCGTCATGTCAGCAGCATCATGACAGCTCCGGAAACTGGGCCCCCATCCTATCCAGTACCAGTCACCGCGTGGAACCTCAGCAGCCTTTCCTGAATGAATGAGTGTTTTTAGTGTTTGTTTGGTGTGTCATGGCGACCGCCACCTACTTCATGCTCCTTGGGATTAATATGACTAATATGCTTTTTCATAACTGTAGCGTGAAGCCAACCACTCTGCGGTCAGCTAATATCTACCACGGCGTTCCTGATCGCTACAATTAGAGCTCCTCTGCTTTTCAACGGGATTGGCCTTCGGATGAAAGGTGCCAATTCCAGGACCCGCTGGGAGCACTGGTACGGAAAGCCGGCCCCCTTTTTGTTGCTTTTTTGGAAACCACCTTTCAGCATCTTCACCAACACCTTGTTAGCGGGATATGGAATTGCACCATTTTCACTGTTTTCTCCCGACTTATTTAGAACCTTTTCATTCTCATCCATGCGGTCCGGTTTTGGGAACACCTGCACAAATGAAAGGAGATCCCGTCCATAAGTACATAACAAATACTAGCCTTCTCTTTTAAAGGTGACTTTACTCAGGGGCTTGCATTTTACACGGCTGGAAAACTGCAAGGATTATTTTAAGTGGACGTTGTTATGAATTATGTTATGGTGGGAGGAGTCAGTCATTCACAGGAAGTCAGTCATTCATTCATCTGCTGTAGTTTGGGCACACCGCTGCTTTTACCTATTAAACGTGTTGAAAAAAGGCTTCAAATATGCTAAATATTTGGATTGTGCACGGTGGCAGCTGTTATTAATAACCGGTGGGAGGAGTCATCATGCTAATAACGTGACATAAATAATGTCATGTTATTGTGTGTGTGCGTAAAAAAAGGTTTTGACTTGGTGGATTATTTCAAGTTGCTTGATTTTGGTGAAAGGTTGTCATTGATAACTGGCAGGCGGTGCCTTGGCATTAAGTCAATGATAAATCCTCTAAATGCATGTGATGCACTTCCCAATGCTGGCTTCAATCAATAATCAATTCATCCATTTTTCCTTCATTCACCATCCATCTAATCATCCATCCATTTATTGCTTCATGTATTCATTTAATCATTCACCCATTCACTCATTCATTTCTCCATCCATTCATTCATGTATTCATCCACTCATCCATCCATTCATCTTTCCATTCTTTTCTTCATCCATTCATCCATCTCCTCATTCAGCTATTCATCTAGTCATTCTTTCATCTATTCATCCACCCATCCACCCATTCATTCATTTATTCATACACTCGTCCTACCGTTCAGCCTTCCATTCATTCCTTCATCTATTCATCCATCCACTCATTCAGCCATCCATCCAGCCATCAATTTATTAATTCACATCATTCATTCCGTCTTCCATCCAATCATCCATCCACTAATTCATTCATTCATCCATTCATCCATTCACGAATCCATCCATCTATTTATTCATCCATCCATCCATGCCTTCATCCAGTCATTCACCCATCTATCTATTTATTCACTCATTCATTCATCTATCCATCCATTTATTCATCCATCCACTCATTCAGCCATCCATCCAATTTATTGATTCACATCATTCATTTCATCTTCCATCCAATCATCCATGCACTAATTCATTCATTCATCCATTCGTCCATCCACGAATCCATCCATCTATTTATTTATCCAGTCATCCATGCATCCATCCAGTCATTCATCCATCCATCTATTCATTCACTCATTCATTCATTCATCCATCCATTTATTCATCCATCCACTCATTCAGCCATCCATCCAATTTATTGATTCACATCATTCATTTCGTCTTCCATCCAATCATCCATCCACTAATTCATTCATTCATTCATCCATCCATTCATCCATCCACGAATCCATCCATCTATTTATTCATCCAGTCATTCACCCATCCATCTATTCATTCACTCATTCATTCATTCATTCAATGCTGGCTTGACCAAGGCCTCCTTCAGGGAGAAGAACATCCCATCCATCTTCCCATGATTGACATCCCATAGAGGACATTTGGGGATGGTTAGCAAGGGAAGTTGATCAAAACGGCCATCAGGTCCAGACAGTTGATGCCCTTGGTGAAGCCATCTTGGACCAACGTTCCCATTGGCCTCCTGGAAGAATGCCCAAAGCCCTTTGGGAAGTGATGAAGGAGAACGGTGGAGCTACTCGTTTATGACTAGGCAGTGGTTGCTATGAAGAACTGGCGAGGGAAGATCATGGTAGTAACAATGCGCCCGTGCATGGTGCTGGTCACCATTAAGACCATTAAGTCTGTGAACACACCAGTTCACCCAAACGGGACTTGAGGTGTCAAGTGTGTCCAAACATGGAAGAGGTTGTCCTTTCAGGTAAAAAAAAGTGATGAGTCAGCATATTTCCATCAAGTTGTCTGGTATGCCTCCAAGTAGTAATACTGCACTAATTGTCCATAAAAATACCACACACACTGAACAGGAAGTGACGAGTCGCCTGCTGGCTTGGGATCAAATCTTTGAAGGCTTCAAATGAATAAGCTGCATTGAAAGCTTAGCAGTAACGTGGTTACTCTTTCTCCAGGCCATATTTCATAACCTGCATCCATAAAACACATCAATTATGGACGCATGGGGGGACCATTGGGAGAATGGATGCAGACTCAGGACGAGGCTTTGGTTGGATGTGAATGGACAGACACCTTCAGAATGTGTATGCAAATGGACAGACACCTCCATGATGTGTATGTGAATGGACAGACACCTTTATAATATGTTTATG
The DNA here is from genome assembly GCF_037039965.1 of Doryrhamphus excisus. Lineage (NCBI taxonomy): Eukaryota > Metazoa > Chordata > Actinopteri > Syngnathiformes > Syngnathidae > Doryrhamphus > Doryrhamphus excisus. Next base: position 22,148,206 of record NC_136362.1, read on the forward strand.
TGAATGGACAGACACTTCCATAATGATGGGGGGTTGAGGGGGGGTTGAAAAATCGCATTTCCTGGCAGGTGATGGTGGATGAAAGGGAAGTCAGGAAAGCTGATTGGGATTCATGCTGGATTGGCCTCTTTCATCCTTGCAGCCATCATTCCTTCATTCTTTCACTCATCCGCTTATTCATTCATCCATTCATCTGTTCATCCATTCATTCATCAACTCATCCGTTTATTCATCCATGTATCCATTCATTCATTTATGTATTTATTCATTCTTTAATTCATTTATTCATTCCTCCACACATCCATTTAATCATTCAGCCATCCATTCATTTATTCATTCTTTAATTAACCTATTAATTCATTCTTTAATTCATCAACTCATCCATTCATTCATTCATCAATTTATTCATCTATTTTATTCATTCATTTTTTAATTCATCAATTCATCAACTCATCTATTTATTCATCCATTCATCAATTCATCCTTCCATTCTTTTCTTCATCTATTTATTTATTCATTCATTCATCAATTCAACAACTCATCCATTATTTATTTATCCATCCATCCATTCATTCATTTATTCATCCACTCGTCCATCCATTCCTTCTTCCATTCTTTTCTTCATCTATTTATTAATTCATTCATTCCTTCATCTATTCATCCATTACTCTTTCAGCCATCCATCAATTTATTGATTCACATCATTCATTCCATCTTCCATCCAATCATCCATCCATTTATTCATTCACTCATTCATTCATTTGTCCACCCATTTATTCATTCACTCATTCATCCATCCATCCCTCATCCAGTCGTTTGTACATCCATTTCTTCATTCATTCTTCCATCCATCCATTTATTCATTCACTCATTCATTCGTCCATCCAGCTATTCATTCCCTCATTCATTCATCCATCCATCCATTCAGTCATTTGTCCATCCATCTATTCATTCATTCTTCCATCCATCCATTTATTCATTCACTCATTCATCTATCATATCATTCATTATGTCTTCCATCCCATCATTCATTCATTCATTCATTCATTCATTTTCTACCGCTTTTTCCTCACGAGGCTCGCGGGGGGTGCTGGAGCCTATCCCAGCTGTCTTCGGGCGAGAGGCGGAGTACACCCTGGACTGGTGGCCAGCCAATCACAGGGCACATATAGACAAACAACCATTCACACTCACATTCATACCTATGGACAATTTGGAGTGGCCAATTAACCTAGCATGTTTTTGGAATGTGGAGGAAACCGGAGTACCCGGAGAAAACCCATACATGCACGGGGAGAACATGCAAACTCCACACAGAGATGGCCGAGGGTGGGAACCATCCAATCATCTATCCACTAATTCATTCATTCATCCATTTGTCTATCCACGAATCCATCCATCTATTTATTTATCCATCCACGCATTCAGTCATTTGTCCACCCATCTATTCATTCATTCTTGCATCCATCTATTTATTCATTCACTCATTCATCCATCATATCATTCATTACTTCTTCCATTCAATCATCTATCCACTAATTCATTCATTCATCCATTTGTGCATCCATTTATTCATCCATCCATCCATCCATGCATTCATCCAGTCATTCATCCATCCATCTATTCATTCACTCATTCATTCTTCCATCCATCCATTTATTCATTCACTCATTCATCCATCCATCCATGCATCCATTCACTCATCCATCCATCCATCCATCCGTCCATCCAAGTCATGCGTCATGTGGTTGCAGCATCTCAGAGAAGAAGTCCTATCTTGGAAGGCCAAGCATTAAAGTCTACGCGATACTCACTCGGACTCATTAGGACTCACTAGGACTCACTAGGACTCATTAGGACTCACTAGGACTCACTCGGAGTCACTAGGAGTCACTAGGACTCCTTAGGACTCCTTGGGACTCCTTAGGACTCCTTGGGACTCCTTGGGACTCCTTGGGACTCCTTAGGACTCCTTAGGACTCCTTAGGACTCCTTAGGACTCCTTGGGACTCCTTAGGACTGAGTGTCCTAAAAGCTGACCTTTGTTGTGGTGGTGAAGCTTGTATTTCTATCAATATGAAACGTGATGAATAAAGGATGAATAAAGGATGAATAAAGGATGAATAAAGGATGAATAAAGGATGAATAAAGGATGAATAAAGGATGAATAAAGGATGAATAAAGGATGAATAATCACACACTTTTGGTGTTCCTGCAGTGGAAAGTGGAAATTGTCTTCCACGTGTTAACATGCGTACATCCTGGCATCGCCTAACTGGTGTTTAGGGTTAGCCAAACACGGCCCCCACTGCCCCCACGCCCCCCCCCCCACCTCTTTGAATGGGAGCCGTGGCTGATATACGATCATCCTCCTCCTCCAACTTCCTTATTTACAACACAGCTTTTTCAGCCTTCACTATAAATGTCAGCCTGGTGGAGACGCCGAGTCGGGGAGGTCCTACCGGGACAAAAGCGTGTTGTCCAGACCGGGTCTGGGGTGCAGCTACATTAAATCATTATTTTGCAGACAGGAAATATCTGCCAATGCACATTTTGCCTGTGAAATATGTTGCTCAGATGAAATGATTCCAGCTGGGCAGAACTCCGCTCAACTCCGTTCAACTCCACTCCACTCAAATCCACTCAATTCCGCTCCGCTCCACTCACGTCTCAACGGGAGCTTTCAATCGGATTCAAGCCTCCTTTTTAGTTGGGTTTTCTTGGTCTTGGACACGGCCCCCCCTAGGTGATCCCCTTTTACACTCATCCACAACACAAAACATGCTGGCTCGCTCATTTCTATGTGAATGGACAGACACCTCCATAATGTGTAAGTGAATGGACAGACACCTCCATAATATGTAAGTGAATGGACAGACACCTCCATAATATGTTTATGTGAATGGACAGACACCTTCATAATGTGTATGTGAATGGACAGACACCTTCATAATATGTTTATGCGAATGGACAGACACCTTCATAATATGTTTATGTGAATGGACAGACACCTCCATAATGTTTATGTGAATGGATAGACACCTTCATAATATGTTTATGTGAAGGGATAGACACCTTCATAATATGTTTATGTGAATGGACAGACACCTTCATAATATGTTTATGTGAATGGACAGACACCTTTATAATATGCTTATGTGAATGGACAGACACCTCCATAATGTATGTGTGAATGGACAGACACCTCCATAATGTGTATGTGAATGGACAGACACCTTCATAATGTGTATGTGAATGGACAGACACCTTCATAATGTGTATGTGAATGGACAGACACCTTCATAATGTGTATGTGAATGGACAGACACCTTCATAATATGTTTATGCGAATGGACAGACACCTTCATAATATGTTTATATGAATGACAGACACCTTCATAATGTGTATGTGAATGGACAGACACCTTCATAATGTGTACATGAATGGACAGACACCTTCATAATATGTTTATGTGAATGACAGACATCTTCATAATGTGTATGTGAATGGACAGACACCTCCATAATGTGTATGCGAATGGACAGACACCTTTATAATATGTTTATGTGAATGGACAGACACCTCCATAATGATGGGGGTTTGACATTCATAATGTGGACGTGAATGGACAGACACCTTCAAAATGTGTATGTGAATGGACAGACACCTTCATAATTGGTTTACGTGAATGGACAGACATGTTTTTTAGTCTCTGTGCATGTGAATTTAATGATATATTTGTTTGAAAATGGAGAAACGGGCACCGACATGATGAATGTATGTAAATGGACAGACATGTGGATGACACGTGTGTACGTGAATGGACCGACAGACACAGACTAAGTCGGGGTTTGTAATCAGTAGACAGCGTGATGAATAAAAGCTAGATTCATAATGGTTCACAATGGTCCTCGCCAGCGTCTGGTGCCCCCCACCTCTTGTTTACCTGACCTCAAAGGCAGGACCCCTGCCAGCTGGATGTCTGGTGCAACCCCCCCGCCCCACACACACCCCTGTCCCCCTAACCCCCACACAGCCAACAGCGGTGCCCCCGACCCATCATCCAACACATTAGCATATACCTCAGCCAGGCTGCCAAGCTACACACGCTGCCCGCTCATGCAAAGACAGCTCTGTCTGGGGGAGGGGGGGCGGGGGCAATGGGGGGGTTGCTTGTGGATTATGATGGCATTTTACATGAGACATAAAAACCCACGCTGGTGTTTGTGGCCTTTGTGGCTTGCGGTGATGCGGTGGCATGGCCTGTGGAACACTTTGACTGCTGCCCCCACCCCCCGCCGTCAGCGTCAAGTGTTGAGAACACGCCACAAGGCAGCACGCGCCGTCTTTTACACGCTTGACAGGCGCTGAGGTTTTTCACACGCTCTCCATTTTTCCAAAAAAATTCGAAAGGGAAAAAAAAAGGCTGAGCAATCAATGGCAGCCTGATTGAGGAGGCCACACGCATGGCGCCGTGGCGCTAATGGCGGCAGCTAGCTATGCTAGCTATGCTCTGTTTGTTTACACGAGTTAAGAGCAGACTCAAATCATTAATGAGTGCTTTGCGTCCAGCGTGTAACCACAGCTAAGCCGGTGGGTCAACAAGGTTGGCCAGGCTAACCACCACCGCGTGTGTGTGTGTGTCTGTGTGTGTCTGCATGGAAAAATAAAGCATAAAGTTGAGTCATTATCATAATTTCTTTTGAATGTGCTCTTACATCATCCATAAACACTTTCTCTATTTAACTCTCTTTAACTCTATATGTAATCTATATGTACACATTGTATCTATATCTATATGCTCTAGATCTGTCCTTACACTGCAGATTATTTCCTACAGGCCAACATTCAAAATCATATTTTTAGACAGAATTGTACATCATTTGCCTGATAATATATATAATATAAAATGTATATGTGAATGGACAGACACCTTTATAATGTGTATGCAAATGGCCAGACACCTTCATAATATGTTTATGTGAATAGACAGACACCTTCATAATATGTACGTGAACGGACAGACACCTTCATAATGTGCATGTGAATGGACAGACACCTTCATAATGTGTATGCGAATGGACAGACACCCTCACAATATGTTTATGTGAATGGACAGACACCTTCATAATGTGTACATGAATGGAGAGACACCTTTATAATGTGAATGTGAATGGACAGACACCTTCATAATGTGTATGCAAATGGAAAGACACCCTCATAATATGTTTATGTGAATGGACACACACCTACATAATGGGTATGTGAATGGACAGACACCTCCATGATGTGTATGTGAATAAACAGAAACCTTTATAATGTGTATGTGAATGGACAGACACCTCCATGATGTGTATGTGAATGGACAGACACCTTCATAATGTGTATGTGAATGGACAGACACCTTCATAATATGTTTATGTGAATGGACAGACACCTTTATAATATGTTTATGTGAATGGACAGACACCTTCATAATGTGTATACAAATGGACAGACACCCTCATGATATGTTTATGTGAATGGACAGACACCTTCATAATGTGTATGTGAACGGACAGACACTTTCAAAATGTGTATGTGCAGGGTTGCTAATAGCCATTGGGAAACGTAATGCTAAAATGCTAAAGCTACTTATGAAAGAGACGTCCTTAAGAAAATCTTTTCTTGAGAAACTGATTTGGGATCCAACACAAATGTTAAAGCCGACATTTTAAGAAGATACATTGTGGTTTCTATGCAGTCGGCAGCGTGACCAACCACAGAGGAGTGGGTGTGTCTGGAGGCGGGCCCTGGAAGGAATACATTAAAACAGGCTGGTTTTGCGGGAACCACTAAATAAATAAAAAAATACCACAGAATAGGTGCAGATTCTGGAAGAACTATAAATGTTTGTGTGCTGGTTATTGTGTGTAGCTGCTCTATAGGAGTCCACAACTCAATACAAAGGGCTGGAAAATGAGCATAATAAGTCCCCTTTAAATAAAATCTAAAATAAACAAACTAGATATGGTGAAAAATACTTAAAACTAGTGAAATTATCTGTCTGCAAAATGAAAACGTACTATCCTCAAACTGACGGATGTGAAGTAAGTCCAAATTTATCTTCCAAGTAGGCCGACTATGGATACACGTAATAACTATAAAAGCAATCTTCACTGGCTAAATGTACTGCAAAAAAGGTCAGTAAGGATAATTCATAATGCCGCCTACAGAGAACATACTAACTCCTTATTTCTAAAATCACAAATACTTCAACTTGCTGATATAGTTTTTTTTAAAGGAAAGGAAGGCAGGAAGTGAACAAATGTAACAGTTACTGATTGTAAAAGTGCTATATATCACTATATTGACAGTTACTATGGTACCCATTATGTCATTCGGTATGTAACAAAAAAATTATACAATTTAAAAAATAAATAAATTAAACATTTTGAAGATAAATAAATAAATAAATAATAAAAAATAAATAAATACAAATTTAAAAATTTAAAAATTTAAAAATTTAAAAATTTAAAAATTTAAAAATTTAAAAATTTAAAAATTTAAAAATTTAAAAATTTAAAAATTTAAAAATTTAAAAATTTAAAAATTTAAAAATTTAAAAATTTAGGAAAACTTAGGAAAGCAGGAAGTGAACAAATGTAAGAGTTCTTCCTACTCCTTTTGGACATGTGGAACTGGGAACTGATTATGGGATGCACTCAATTGGAATCTGATGCATGTTCAAATGAAATAAAACCATTGCCATTACCATTACCATTACTATTACCATTACCATTACCATTACCATATGAAGGAATAATGACACACATAGTGTTTTGTTAGCACGGCAAAAAGGAAGAATATACCTGAGACATTTGAGTGACTATCTAAACAGTGGAGAAAAGCTTGAGTTGAACTTTCCAAATGTCTGTAATGTGTGCCCAGTGCCAAGAGCACTTCAGCGGCTCCGAGCTGATCCATTTACTTGAAATGAGCGTGTCTCTGCTGCTATCCTGCCAATTACAGTACAGCAACTTAGGCTTCTATTTATTTATCCATAGCTTATTTGAAATGGGCTGCAGGCTCGTCCTCCCCCGGTCGTCCCAGAAACATGCTGTCGGAGTTTGGCAGCGGGGACGCCCAAGCTGGATGCCGCTATAGATGTATTTGCGGGCCACCCGCTGCGGCGACTTCTGGAAACACTGAACACGTTCTAAAGTAGGAATAAAAAGTCATATCAAAGACTGCCAGCATGTAGAAAGAGTCGGAATACGCTAGTATCCATCCACCCATTGTCTGCTAGGGCTAGGTCGCGGGGCGGCAAGGAAGTCCAGACTTCCCGGTCCCTGACCACCAGGACACAAAGGCATTCCCAGACTTCACGCCTCTAGCATGTCCTAGGCCCCTTCCCTCCGAGGCATCCACACTAGCTAAGGGAAAAGGCCTCACCATCCTGCCACCACCACCGTGTTAACCATCCATCGGAGGAAGGGGCAAAACCTGCAAAGGGGATAGAAGGACAGTCTGCTCTGATTTAAGTAGGGTTGGTCGGGGACCTCGGGGGGCGACCACTGGGGCTGGGAGTTGGGGCAACATAGGATTTCGCACCAAGGTCATCAATGTGGCCGTTGCAGGAAAGACTCTATGTTCGACTCAATGTTACCATTATTTTGTCAACGGCTCAAAAAACCACATTATCACAAAGCTGGAACATCTCTTATGTAGCGCTAACATTTACGCGCCACAAGAACAGGGATCAAACCACGCCCCCAACCCGCCTGCCGACGGGTATAGCATTAAAAGTATGGTAATGGTAATGGTAATGGTAATGGTAATGGTAATGGTAATGGTAATGGTAATGGTAATGGTAATGGTAATGGTAATGGTAATGGTAATGGTAATGGTAATGGTAATGGTAATGTAATGGTCATGGTTATGGTAATGGTCATGGTAATGGTTTAATTTCATTTGAACATGCATCAGAATTTTAAATTTTAAATTTTAAATTTTAAATTTTAAATTTTAAATTTTAAATTTTAAATTTTAAATTTTAAATTTTAAATTTTAAATTTTAAATTTTAAATTTTAAATTTTAAATTTTTCAGTTTTCAGTTTTCAGTTTTCAGTTTTCAGTTTTCAGTTTTAATATTTCAGTTTTAATTTTTCAGTTTTTTCTTTTCAGGTCTAGTGGTTAGCACGCAGACCTCACGGCCATCTCTGTGTGGAGTTTGCATGTTCTCCTCGTGCATGCGTGGGTTTTCTCCGGGTACTCCGGTTTCCTCCCACATTCCAAAAACATGCTAGGTTAATTAGCGACTCCAAATTGTCCATAGGTATGAATGTGAGTGTGAATGGTTGTTTGTCTATATGTGCCCTGTGATTGGCTGGCCACCAGTCCAGGGTGGACCTCGCCTCTTGCCCCAAGACAGCTGGGATAGGCTCCAGCACCCCTGCGACCCTGTGGTAGAAAATGAATGGATAAATGAATTATATTATTTATTTTTATTTATTTTTATTTATTTTTATTTATTTTTATTTATTTTTTATTTATTTTTTTTTTATTTTTATTTATTTTTTCATTTTTATTTAGTATTTATTTATTTATTTATTTTTATTTCTTGTCACATACTGAAGTACGGTGATATATAGCAGTTTTACAATCAGTAACTGTTACATTTATTCACAGTTTTTTTTAATTATTTTTTTAATTAAATTTTTTGATTTAATTAATTTTTCTTAATGTTTTGTTTTTTAAATTTGCTAATAATTTAATATTACAATATCATGTGTTTCTGTAAAACAGATGCTGTGTTTTTATTGGACAAATATATAGTATTATATATTGACATGTTTGCGTCCCAGACATTGTCATGTGTAGGCCCATTTGTTTTGAAACGCGGGCCTGTCGCGGTCACTTTGCCGCGTTCTCACGTTGACCTCCGGGTTGCCGAAAGCGTTGCGGTAACACTATACTGTTTGTCAGTGAAAAATATCCCCACCCATATGAGCGCAGCTCTAAAATAAGCTTTTCTTGCGTGAATTGAAAACACATGGCGTGCTGGATGATGTCAACGTTGAAATGTGTTAATTCACTAATGAACAGTGAGTCCATTAGACGTTGGATTACACACTCCGGGCAGGAGATAAATCAACACTGAGTGTAAGTCAAACATGGGCTCGGGCCAGGCGGCTTGTTTTCTGTCCGCCTGCGGTTTTCCAACAGTCCGCATCCATGAAAGCCAATTTTCGCTCACAACAAACATCTCCAATCTGCATCCCGTCGCAAGCCGTCGCGAGCGAGGGAAGTGTTTGTTTTGTGTCGAGTGCGCCGTCTCACAGGCCGGGCTTTCATTGCCGAGCGCACGGAGAGAAGAGAAAAAAAAAGTTAAAAAAAAAGAGGGATTAGCCTTTAAAGTTGGTTTTGTGAGCGTTGTAAATAAAGCGCCTGTGATTCAGACGGCAGATCCCCTTTCTTGTGTGGGTGGCTTTTGGAAACACTGAGCCACGCTCACGCTGTTTATGTTACGCTGTCCCCAAGGAGAGGGGAGCCTTGTGGTTCCGATGGATTACTGGGGGGAGGGGGCCATGGGGCGGCTGCCGAGCTGTTGTGGCCCCTTTAAAGTTCAGTGTTAATGGTGGGAGCGAAGTGGCTGCGTAGGTGTGAGGCGTTCGCTTCAACCCGGCGCTGGGCTGGCATGACTGCCCCCCGTTCATGAAAGGGGAAAGGTTGGAAGGACCCCGGGGTGGCCAAGAATAATGTTGTCTTTTCGAGGCATCACTCATCACCTTTTCACATGCCTCACCTCATTGTTGACCTTGTGGAAGCCAGAGATCAGTCCTGGATGGACTTTACCATCCCTGTCCACGTGGGACAGCTTTGGTTCTGTTAGGACGGACCGCCGTGCCGTTATTCCGGGCTGGAAGCAGGATGACGACAAGGACCTCATTGTGGCACCAACGAAGGGAAGAAGATACGAGATGTCCGTTCAACACAGCGACTACCATTGGAAAAAATATTCAGTATACTGCAAACTATATTGCTATACTACACCATTGTACTCCATTCATGAATGAAGTTTGGACTGACAGGAAGCGATATGTTAAGCTAGGAGAATACACATCTTCAAGTTCATATATGACATGCGGAGTACCCCAGGGGTCAATACTGGGACCAAAACTGTTCAACTTGTACATCAATGATATCTCCAAAATCACCAAAGACTTAAAGCTGCTATTATTCACGAATGATACCACTAAAAAGATGCTTTGATGATAATAGATTGTCCTTGAACCTAAATAAAACTAAAATCATGCTGTTTGCTAACAGCAGAAAGGACACGCACCAGCAAATCCAAATAGACAGTGTAGACATTGAAAGGGTGAAGGAAAATACATTTCTGGGGATCACAATAGATGGAAATATGAGCTGGAAACCTCATATTACAAATATACAACATAAGGTGGACAGAAATATTTCAATATTGAACAAAGCTAAATTTGTTCTCAATAGATATCATTGATGTCCAAGTTGAACAGTTTTGGTCCCGGTATCGACCCCTGGGGAACTCCGCATGTCACATATGAACTTGCAGATGTGTATTGCTTCCTGTACTGTACATCCCCGCCCCCCATGAAATCTAACAGAGTGTAGAAATTGAACTTCCCCTCCTGGGGAGAAATTAAGTTTTGTGTTTCTGCTCCTTCTTCCTCTGTCAGCTCATCATTTCAGAAGGCCAGCGGCCAACTTAGCGTTCCCATGGAAAAGTCAACAACGGAGGTGACTGAAAGCGAAAGGTATGACAACGTGCAAAGAACGGAGCCACAGACACTCCATGAATTTCCCACATTACGTGACGTCAAAACTTTATTGCTTCTTTAAGTCAGCAATCTGATCCGCGTCGCCGTGGATGAGCACAAAAGATGGAGAAGAATTTATTGGAGCTCCACAGAGCTACGTATTAGTTCCCATTCAGAACTAACACTAAAGCAGACGTGTGTGTGTGTGTGTGTGTGTGTGGGCGAGCGAGCACGCCTGAGGTCTTCTCCGGCGCATGAAAAAGGACTTCCTTCCTCGCAGACAGAGTCCAACACCTGATGCCTACGCATAACAAGGCCCTGTGTGTTCTTTCGCTGCACATCAGTCAGGAGGTGGAAGAAAGCCGGACGTCCATTCTGCTTTTTTCCCGCCCAGCCTCTGCCTTCTGTGGCGTGTTTGCGTGAAAGGAGATACGTTGTGTGACGGGCGCATCCAGAAAGAAATACACGCGCCACTTTCAAAATTACAACTTTTCACTCCAACGGCAATAAAGTTTGGCTTCTTTCAAACACGCCAAGCCAAAATACACCAGAGGAAAGAGTGCATTTTTATGATGTGCATAACCTCTTATTTTCTTATACTTAAGTGTCTTTTTGGGGGGGGGGGTAATTGAGTTAGACTGGCTAGTCATAACTGGCTCACCGACTTCTCAGCCAACGAGGGCAAGATGGGCTCACGGTGGCGCAGGTGTTCGTTAGACGGGGGCCGCCATTGGATTATGAAAAAAATACTTTTTAATAACCTTCCCACAATAATATGTCAATAAAAATCATTTGTTTGCTCGGCAGCATCGCTTTCCAATCGCTTTTCTAATCTGTAAAGGATGTCATTTACTGTATATATAACCATTATTAATTATTAATATTATTATTATTATCATGATAATAACCCAAATCACTTCACTTCTTACATCCATAGCTACAGTATTCCATTCCAGTAATCCGGGTTACTGTGTTTGTTGTATTGTTCAGGTAACATACGTGTACTCATACGGGCTTGAAAAACAATGCTCTAATATACTATCTAGTTTACTATATGACTGTAGTATTTAGTCATGTCGTAGTAGTGGACTCTTCAGTACTTTGATGGAAAACACATTTTACTCACTTGAAAGAGGACAAAAGTACCACTTTAGTACTTTGAACTTAAGTTAAGCTCATTTCTTTTCCCCTTTTAGGGATACTTAAATATACGTAGTTAGGTATACATAGTTACAGGTACAGGTAGTTAGGTATAGGTAGTTAGGTATAAGTAGTTAGGTATAAGTAGTTTGGTATAGGTAGTTAGGTATAGACAGTTAGGTATTGGTAGTTTGGTGTTGGTAGTTTGCTATAGGTAGTTTGGTATAAGTAGTTAGGGATAAGTAGTTGGATATAAGTAGTTAGGTATAGGTAGTTTGGTATAGGTAGTTAGGTATAGGTAGTTAGGTATAGGTAGTTAGGTATAGGTAGTTTGGTATAGGTAGTTTGGTATAAGTAGTTAGGTATAGGTGGTGTGGTATAGGTAGTTAGGTATAGGTAGTTAGGTATAGGTAGTTAGGTATAGGTAGTTAGGTATAAGTAGTTTGGTATTGGTAATTAGGTATAAGTCGTTAGGTATAGGTAGTTAGGTATAAGTAGTTAGGTATTGGTAGTTTGGTATAAGTAGTTTGGTATTGGTAGTTTGGTATAAGTAGTTTGGTATTGGTAGTTTGGTATTGGTAGTTTGGTATTGGTAGTTTGGTATTGGTAGTTTGGTATTGGTAGTTTGGTATTAGTAGTTTGGTATTGGTAGTTTGGTATTGGTAGTTAGGTATAGGTAGTTAGGTATAAGTAGTTTGGTATTGGTAATTAGGTGTAAGTCGTTAGGTATAGGTAGTTAGGTATAAGTAGTTAGGTATTGGTAGTTTGGTATAAGTAGTTTGGTATTGGTAGTTTGGTATAGGTAGTTTGGTATAAGTAGTTTGGTATTGGTAGTTTGGTATTGGTAGTTAGGTATAGGTAGTTAGGTATAAGTATGTACGTACGTAAGTACATATTATGGAATATTGTGTACAGTGAAAGCCTATAAAAGCATATAGTTTAGTATAATTCCAGCATGGGTGCTAAGGACTTCCTTATTTCAAATAAAGTGGAATCATACGGGAGGTTTAAATCCCGATACTGTAAGCTAAGCTAAGCTAAGCTAAGCTAAGCTAAGATAAGATAAGCGGGCCGACTCTGCACCGGCGGCGTCCTCGTTCCTGTTGGGAGTCTTGACAGTTTAGTTTGGTTTAGCGCTTCAAAGGATAAACGTGAGTGTCGGGTGTCCTGTAATAAAATGGTCTGTTCCAATGTCAAACCAAGCGTGTTTAAATCACTTTTGCTTTGCTTTGCTTTGCCATCAACTGAAACGGCCTCCTTGATCCCGTTGGTGTGAATGTGAAACTGGATCAGCACCAAAGACCAAGCTTGGATGACAAGAAGAACCGCAGACTGTCTGCTCCTCTCCTCCTCAGAAGCTTCAACATCGGGATTTTAAAGGGGACTTTTGTGCAGCGTGGAGCCTCCGCCCGCCTGTCCGCCCTCCATTATCGTCTCATCCATGGCGTCACTTTGGGAGGCGGCAAAATGGCTCAGGAATTACCAGGAATTACCAGGAATAACCAGGAATTACCAGGCCCTCCTTCGCTATTAAAGAAGCCACGACAAATCTTTATCAATTGGGCATGTGTGTGTGTGTGTGTCTTTTCCACAGTGGGGTTATATCGGGGGGGTCCGCTGTGTTTTCTTTCCAAACTCTTAAAAACACACAAACACTCGGCTTAGAAATGACCTGTTCATCACACGGTGACAGCCGAGGGGATTCTGGACTCCTGGTGGGCCAGGTCCAGGTGCGCCGATTAGGACGGGCCGGCCCGTGCCAAGAGCCGTTGCCATGGCAACGCGGGCACTGTGGAAAGTTCTGGAATCTGTCGCCGCTGGCAAGCGGCGGGGCTCCCGAGCGGGACCGCTGTTGGCTTTGCCTCCAGCTGTTTCTTTACAGACGCCCCGCACGCCAGCGGTGGCGGTGGCGGCGGCGGCGGTTGGCGGCCAACATCAGCCTGGGCGAGTGTGGCCACACACGCGCCACTTACACACACACACACACACAGAGTTACACACACAGAGAGAGTTACACAAGCATGCAAACACAAATACAAGCATTTTCTGGAACCGCCTGAACGCTGCCAGGGTTACAAAATGCAACAGACCCAAAAATAAGTTGACACGTCTATTTTCCTCACACGTCCATATTTCTAATTATCCATCATGTAGAAGAAAATATATTTTATTTACTCTGGCTTTTATTTGTTATGGTTCACCTCTTTCCAACGTCAGCTTTGCTTTCGACGTATAAAAGCTACGTTTGTGCTCTTTAGTCGCGGGAAGCTAAGCTTCTCCGAAGCGCTGACTCAGCATTCAGGGCAGGCGGGGCACTGCCCCACCGCTTCCAGCAGATGGGGCTGCTTTTTCTTAGATGCTTTTTATATTTTAGGCTAACAATGGATGAGTGGTTAGCATGTAAGCCACACGAGACCTGGGTTCGAATCTCCATTTGGGGATGTGGTGGTGGGGTGTGGAGTTTCAATGTTTTTGTCCAGTTTCCTCCCACATTCCAAAAAAAACATGCTAGGTTAATTAGCAATGACAATTTGTCCATAGGAATGAATGGGAGCATAATTGGTTGTTTACCTTCTGTAAAGTCGGATTCCTTTGTAAATATATTTTGGCAGTTAGATGAAAAACATTATTAGAGCCCTCTTGACTTGAAGTAACACCCCCAAAGTCATCTTTACCCAATATAGTAGACATAATAACAAAATAAGACTGTTAGCCATCTTCTACGCTGCAGAAAATATAAGATAAAAATATTAGAGTAATATTTTAATGGTTAGCGTGCAGACCTCACAGCTAGGAGACCAGGGTTCAATTCCACCCTCTGTGTGGAGTTTGCATGCGTGGGTTTTCTCCAGGTACTCCGGTTTCCTCCCACATTCCAAAAACATGCTAGGTTAATTGGCCACTCCAAATTGTCCATAGGTATGAATGTGAGTGTGAATGGTTGTTTGTCTATATGTGCCTTGTGATTGGCTGGCCACCAGTCCAGGGTGGACCCCGCCTCTTGTGAGGAAAAGTGGTAGAAAATGAATGCATGATTATTAGAGTAATAATTAATAATGAAGTAATAATGAATACTATGTCACGCCCTGTGTGGGTTCCCTCGTGACAGTTTGTTTGGTTTCCTTTCTGGACTCTTATTTTGTATTTAACTTCCTGTTTTACCCTGTCTTCCTTGGTTGCCTCACTCATCCACACCTGTCCCTAATTTGTATTTGTCTATTTAGTTCAGGTGTGTGCGTCTCCCGGTGTGGGATTATTGTTGTTTGTCCGTCAGCAAGTTGAGTTGCCTTATCTTCTGCTGCTATTATAGCCAGAATAAATATTATTTTACCTGCATTTGGTCCTGCTCTCTGCATCCTGGGGTTGCACCGCAACATAGACATGCCGCACCGTGACATACTACTTCAAACTAGTGAAATGAATATTTCTATATCTAAAAATAAGCAGTACCTTTAAGTGGAAAAACTTATTTTAAGGATAAAAAGCAGATTTTTTTCACCTTTTTACAGCCGCTAAAAAGTACATACAGTATACTGTTTGGGGGGAGCGGGGGATTGAACCCCCAACCCGGTCTACCTCCTTTTCAACATCCGGGTGCTGTGGACCAATCAGCATCTGGTATGGCAACATGTCCGGCCAACGAGAGAGCACCCTGATAGTTCCGCCTTTATTAGCGTTTATTATTCATTCATTCATTTTACTGGCAGGGATGCTGGAGCCTATCCCAGCAAGACAAACAACCATTCACACTCACATTCATACCCATGGACAATTTGGAGTGGCTAATTAACCTAGCATGTTTTTGGAATGGGGGAGGAAACCAGAGTACCCGGAGATGCCCGAGGGTGGAATCAAACTCGGGTGCCCTAGCTGTGTGGCCAGCACGCTAACCACTTCAATATGCTATGACCATGATAATAAAGCCAGAAGCACCAAGCGCCTCTCATTGGCCAAATGTTGGAGCTGATTGGGTGAAGGTTGGATAAATAAATAAATAAATAAATAAATAAATAAATAAATAAATAAATAAATAAATAAATAAATAAATAAATAAATAAATAAATAAATAAATAAATAAATAAATAAATAAATAAATAAATGGTAGTGGGCGTGTCTCCAGGCGGCCTGTGGGTGGAATACGGTAAAACAGAACGTCTTTACGGTTGAATAGGTGAAATTCTGAAAGAACTAAAAAGCTTTGTGTGCCGGTTATTGTGTGTAGCTGCTCTATAGGAGTCTATAGGAGTCCACATCTCAATACAAAGGCCTTTAATACTGCGTTCTCACTGGATCCATGGCAACATCGTTATTTTGGTTTTTCATGACCAATACCCAACAAAGACTCAATGACA
Source organism: Doryrhamphus excisus (assembly GCF_037039965.1). Classification (NCBI taxonomy): domain Eukaryota; kingdom Metazoa; phylum Chordata; class Actinopteri; order Syngnathiformes; family Syngnathidae; genus Doryrhamphus; species Doryrhamphus excisus. The sequence goes on from NC_136362.1 coordinate 22,164,481, forward strand.
GATTTTATACTTGGTAGAAAAGTATTCTTGGTATTCTTGGTATTCTTGGTATTCTGTTTCCAGAAAATAAATATCGATGATGGGGCAAGTTGCGGGTTTGATCCTCCCGTGATCATGTGGAAGTCCAGTATCTTTGGGCAAGACAGTCATGCGAAATGGCAGTCAAATGAACTTTATAGGTTTTACAGAAAGTGGACAAGAATTATTTTAACAACTGTTCTAACTTTCTTTATTTTGGGTAAATCATACGGCAAAAGCGCTTGTCTGTGTAGCATTATAGAGTGTGCATACAGAGGGAGGGGTTGCTAACAGCTGTTTCCCACCACAATTAGGGGCCACATGAGATGTTACTGATGCTGTAGAAAAGTCAACGCTAAAATGCTAAAGCTACTTACCAATAAAAGACGTCTTGAAGCAACCTTGAAACACTTCTATGCTAGGACTACGTTAAAAAGCCTCTTAAAAGGGCTCTTAAAACTCAATTTACCTGGGGGCCCCTGGAGCGAGGGTCTGGGTGAGGCTGGGCCCCATCAGATTTTCAATAAACAGAAAAACAGGAAAAAAGTCAATATAAAAATGAATGCTAATGCTAATGCTAATGAATTAACATTAATGCTTGTGCTTCTGCTACCCGCCACTTTTTCAGTGCTTTGGTTCCGCTTTTACACAAGAAAAGTATTCCATTCCATTGTTCTCAAATATCTTCATTTTTATTTTTCTATTGAAAAAATTATTATTATTTAAAAAATATATATATTATTATTAAAAATTTATGATTAAAAATGATTATTTAAAAAAATATTATTAAAAATGAAAAAAATTACAAATCAGGAATAAAGAAAATCCATCAATTAATCAGTAATAAATAAATAAAATAATAAAAAACAGCAAATAATAAAAACCTAAGACACCACATACAGTTGTTGGGTAGACAATTTTTTTTCAGATTCAAATGAGAAAAAAAAAAGTATTGCAGGGCCTCAAACAGGTTTGAGACCCCTGCTTTAAATAAACTTGTCTTGACTACCCCCCCTTCCTCAACTAAACTGGTTGAAATGGCAATAAAAACGGCATAAATGGACGCTAGCTTGGTTTAGCATGCTAGTACGGTTGTGTGTGTGCCACTCAGTTCCCCTGCATTGTGTTTTCTGATGGAAAAATTCTAATGAATCAAAAAATCAATAAAAAAAAAATAAAATTCTAATGAATCAAATTTTGTGGATTGTTGAGTGGGCGTGCCCAGACGCGCCAATAGAAGGAATAGAGCTGGAGTAGGTGCAGATTCTGGAAGCTCTATAAAGCTTTGTGTGCGGGTTATTGAGTGTAGCTGCGTCCTGGGGGGTGACACGTGTGGGCTACACTTAATTCATTCCTGACAGCCAACGTTGATAAGAATCAAAGGTTCCTATTGGATTCCATACAAAATACAAGCGGGGCATTTTTCACCCACTTATGGAAGGTTGGGGTCGTAACACAAAAACTAACATTTCTTCAAATGTTTAAAAGGTAAGTTAAAAATGTGAATGGCATGATATTAAAAACATGTTTTTTTAGGAATACCAGGAATATGAAATGATGAAATTCTTTCCTTTCCAACCTGAGCGGGTCATTTTTGACCCACTTGTGCATTTAAGGGTTAAGTACTTTTAACTGATGCTGCGTTAGCTTTTTTCCGTAATTATCTGGCCCTTCCTGTGCGAGCAATTTGCAAGCCCGACTTTTGCGATGTGCGGCAGGAACAATGCAACATTCTGTTCATGTTTATTTGGACTTGCCATGCCGTATTTTCTTTGCGCTGCTTTGACGTCACATTTTCTCGCTTAATGGTCACGAAAAAATGGGAGCTGCAGTGGAACCAAGCGTTTGCTGCTCCAAGCATCTTATCTGCCGTCTTCCAATGCGGCTTTATGTCCCAATGGGACTTTTCTGCGGCGTTTGTCGGGCTGGTGGGCCTGCAAGATGGCAACAAATGGCGCTCTAACGTTGACACGAAACTTTGCAGGTGGTGTCAGTGAATGATCATCCGTTGAAACAGGCCAACCACAGGAAAATAAACTTGCCATCTTTTGTTTTGCTAGTGTGGTTGCGGGTAATTCATTGAGTTAAGAGGAGTGGAAGGGAATTCTTTGTTTGCTAATTCATTACGAGACTGGGGGGAAAAGTGGCTGCGGAAATTCAAATTTATTGAAATCTATTTCAGTGGTGAAGTTGGCCGTGTTTCTTGGAGCGTTCAAGCTCTTGTTTTTTTTTGGTCCCACAGTTGGAGGAATGTGTACGTTTGTGGCTTTTCACTGAAAAACGCTAAAACATCTTTTAAATGAAGACATTGTCAGACGTTATCAGCTCACATTTGCACATTTTTAGGTCCAAAAATGCCACTTTATCGATATTTGTTCCTACCGTCCACAATCCTTACGTGAGACATGAACACCTCTTTTTCTTTTCTGTGCAATTTATTAAGCGTAACATCTCCTATATTTAACGACTTTTACTATTCCTTGAAATAGAGTGTATTATATAGAGTGTAATATTTAACAGTGTAGTAATGGCTCTTTTTTATCTTTTTTAATATCTTTAAAACACAGAAAAGAGAAAGACATATACCGTATTTTCTGGACTATAAGTCGCTTCGGAGTATAAGTCGCACAAGGTCAAAAATGTATCATTAGGTAGTAAAAAAAACATACATAAGTCGCACTGGAGTATAAGTGGCATTTTTTGACCAAAACAGACATTACGTCATCATTACAGCCTCATTCCAAACTGAATTAAATTAATCTCTTACCTCAAAATTCTACACAAAATACTCCATTATGACAATGTGAAAAAAGGTTTTTTTGACATGTTTTGAATTTATTAAAAATAGAAAACAAAAAAATCACATTTACATAAGTATTCACAGCCTTTGCCATGAAGCTCAAAATTGAGCTCAGGTGCATCTTTTTTCCACTGATCATCGTTGAGATCTTTCTACAGCTTAATTGGAGTCCACCTGCAGTAAATTCAGTTGATTGGACATGATTTGGAAATATAATAACTGTCCCACAGTATAAGGTCCCACAGTTGACGGTGCATGTCAGAGCACAAACACCAAGCATGAAGTCAAAAGAACTGTCTGTAGACCTGCGAGACAGGATTGTCTTGAGGCACAAATCTGGGGAAGGATACAGAAAAATTTCTGCTGCTTTGAAGGTCCCAATGAGCACAGTGGCCTCCATTATTCATAAATGGAAGATGTTTGGAACCACCAGGACTCTTCCTAGAGCTGGCCGGCCTTCTAAACTGAGCGATCGGGGAAGAAGGGCCTTAGTCAGGGAGGTGACCAAGGCCCCGATGGTCACTCTGCCAGCGTTCCTCTGTGGAGAGAGGAGAGCCTTCCAGAAGGACAACCATCTCTGCAGCAATCCACCAATCAGGCCTGTATGGTAGAGTGGCCAGACGAAAGCCATCAGACCAGAGAATTTTGTTTCTCATGGTCTGAGAGTCATTCAGGTGCTTTTTGGCAAATTCCAGACGGGCTGCCATGTTCCTTTTACTAAGGAGTGGCTTTCGTCTGGCCACTCTACCATACAGGCCTGATTGGTGGATTGCTGCAGAGATGGTTGTCCTTCTGGAAGGCTCTCCTCTCTCCACAGAGGAACGCTGGAGCTCTGACAGAGTGACCATCGGGGCCTTGGTCACCTCCCTGACTAAGGCCCTTCTTCCCCGATCGCTCAGTTTAGAAGGCCGGCCAGCTCTAGGAAGAGTCCTGGTGGTTCCAAACGTCTTCCATTTACGAATAATGGAGGCCACTGTGCTCATTGGGACCTTCAAAGCAGCAGACATTTTTCTGTACCCTTCCCCAGATTTGTGCCTCAAGACAATCCTGTCTCGCAGGTCTACAGACAGTTCTTTTGACTTCATGCTTGGTGTTTGTGCTCTGACATGCACAGTCAACTGTGGGACCTTATATAGACAGTTATTATATTTCCAAATCATGTCCAATCAACTGAATTTACTGCAGGTGGACTCCAATTAAGCTGTAGAAAGATCTCAAGGATGATCAGTGGAAAAAAGATGCACCTGAGCTCAATTTTGAGCTTCATGGCAAAGGCTGTGAATACTTATGTAAATGTGATTTCTTAGTTTTCTATTTTTAATAAATTCAAAAAAAGTAAAAAAAAAAAAAACTTTTTTCACATTGTCATAATGGAGTATTTTGTGTAGAATTTTGAGGTAAGAGATGAATTTAATTCAGTTTGGAATGAGGCTGTAACATGACAAAATGTAGAAAAAGTGAATACTTTCCGGATGCACTGTAAACACTTTTTTCATTGATAAGTCGCTCTGGAGTATAAGTGGCAGGAACAGCCAACCTATGAAAAAAAGTGCCACTTTAGTCCGGAAAATACGGTATGTTCAGGATTGTGGATGATGGGCAAAATTTGAAAAAAAGTGCACTATTATTTATTATTTATTATTTATTATTTATTATTTATTATTTATTATTTATTATTTATTATTTATTATTTATTATTTATTATTTATTATTTATTATTTATTATTTATTATTTATTATTTATTATTTATTATTTATTATTTATTATTTATTATTTATTATTTATTATTTTACTGTGATATAGAAATGTTAAATGCTGTGAAATCCTGGTAATATTTAACAGTGTAGTAATGTCTCTTTTTAAATCTTTTTTAATATCTTTAAAAACAGAAAAGAGAGACATATATGTTCAAGATTGTGGATGATGGGCAAAATTTGAAAAAAAGTGCACTATTATTTATTATTTATTATTTATTATTTATTATTTATTATTTATTATTTATTATTTATTATTTATTATTTATTATTTATTATTTATTATTTATTATTTATCATTTATTATTTATTATTTATTATTTTACTGTGATATAGAAATGTTAAATGCTGTGAAATCCTGGTAATATTTAACAGTGTAGTAATGTCTCTTTTTAAATCTTTTTTAATATCTTTAAAAACAGAAAAGAGAGACATATATGTTCAAGATTGTGGATGATGGGCAAAATTCAAAAAAAAGTGCATTTTTTATTTATTATTTATTTTTTATGTATTTTACCAGGATATAGCAATGTTAAATGCTGTGAAATCCTGGTAATATTTAACAGTGTAGTAATGATCTGGCTCTTTTTTATATATTTTTTCATATCTCTAAAAGACAGAAAAGAGAAAAGACAAGCCATATAGTATGTTCAGGATTGTGGATGATGGGTAAACCCCCCCCCCCCCCCCCCAAGTATTCCTTAAACATTTTGATCAGGAATCTATAAGCCTCACAGAAGTTATGGTGCGTTCAAGGACTGCTGAATAAATTGTGCTCAGTGAAGCATGAAGACCTAAACATTGTGGTCTTGTACATTTCACCTGTTTTATGTATTCAGAAATGATTACCCGATTTTGGTGAATTTACCAAAACTCTGATTATTTCCACCGTAGTAAATCCTCAACACGTCTTGGGATGAATAACTTGGACATCACCAGTGTTGATCCCTGGAGTTGCTCTCCATGTACAACTTGTACTCCGGAGCCACTTATTGTACACAAAATACCGTATATGTCTTTCTCTTTTCTGTCTTTTAAAGATATTCAAAAAGTATTTTAAAAAAGAGCCATTACTACACTGTTAAATATTACCAGGATTTCAGCATTTAACATTCTGATATCACAGTATAATAAATAATAAATCATAAATCACAGTATAATAAATCATAAATCATTTTCTGTTTTAAAGATATTGAAAATATTTTTTAAAAGAGCCAGATCATTACTACACTGTTAAATATTACCAGGATTTCAAAGCATTTAACATTCCTATATCACTGTAAAATAAATACAGTGTTTTTAAACAAGACAGTGGGCACGATTGTGCATCAGTCACTGAATTTTATATATACATATATATATATATACATATATATATAAAGTCAGTTGGAAAACTGCTTGGAAATCTGGTTTATTTGTATGTATGTATGTATATGTAAAATACAGTGTTTTTAACAAGATAGCGGGCACGATCGTGCATCAGTCACTGAATTTCTTTTTATATATATAAAGTCATTTGGAAAACTGTTTGTATTACTGAACGTGGTGCTTTTGAGAAAATTAGTCAACTTCACACAGCTCATCAAAAATAAGGAATAAAGTGTCAAGGATCACTTGCACACAAACGCACATAGCTGAATAATAAACACTACATATAGCAACTTCTCACTAACTTCTGGTTAAACCACACCCACTTCTGGTTTATTTGTATGTATGTAAAATACATGTATACATGTACTTTATATGTAAAATACAGTGTTTTCAACAAGATAGCGGGCACAATCGTGCATCAGTCACTGAATTTATATATATATATATATATATAAAGTCAGTTGGAAAACTGCTTGTACTACAGAACACGGTGCTTTTGAGAAAATTACAGTCAACTTCACACAGCTCATCAAAAATAAAGAATAAAGTCTCCATGCCAATTTCAGATTTAAAATAACATACATATTTAAGTCCCACCAATTTCTGGTTAAACCACACCCACTTCTGGTTTATGCCCCGCCCACCCGAGCATACTATGCTGTAGTCGTTCATCCCAAGGAACCAAGGAACTACTCTGGATGATCTTTCAAGCTAATATTCCAACTAATGCAAATGAGTGCCACCTGCTGGCCCCCTCGGGAGGTGCATTCATCAGTACGATGATCAAGCAGGAGCTGACAGGCCGGAGAGGCATCCTCCATGTGCCCCCCCCCCTCCTCTTTGGGTGGATTATGGATATGGTTATGGTTAGCAGCAGTCATAACACACATTTTTCATCATGGGCCTCGTCCGATGACAAGCTGCAACACGTTCAATGCCATGTCTGTTCCCCACTCTTTCTCCACTCCGCTCCGTGTTTTTTTAGCACGCACACACACACACACGCACACACACACACACGCACACACACACACGCACGTACACACACACACAACTGGACGTGCACGGCTTCCTGGTGATTTTCCCAGGATTGACCCAAGTCATTATACTGTCACTTCAGTTTTGCTTTTAAATATGTTTTCATGTCCGCAGTTAGAGCCACTTAGGAGCGCCGCCACTTTAAGCAGGTGACTTAGCTTAGCATCCTGCACCGCGTGGCTGCCCGTAAAAAGAAGGTTGCGGCCGTGAGGAAGCCTGCAGTCCGCTTGGGCATGCCGCCCTGACGCTTCTTCATGGCATGTGGTGGCGTGGAAGGCGTGCCCAGCGAGACCCAACGCCAAAGACCTCATCGTTGCACCGTCATGGTTCCTCCCCTTCGCCCTAATATGACACTCGGGACTTCAAATGTCTCCAGGGTGGTGCTTGTTGGGTTTGGGTCCAAACATTCGGAAAATCTTTGCTTGGACTTTGCAGAGTTTTGGATCTCACAAAGTAGAGCCCAACAAAAACAAAAGGATTCAAGCTTCACTTTTGATATGAATATATATATATATATATATATATATATATATATATATATATATATATATATATATATATACATATATAAAACAGTCTAAGGTAAACACTTTGTTCCATCCATTCATTTTCTATGCCGCTTATCCTCACTGTGCTGGAGCCTACCCCAGCTGTCTTTGGACTGGTCTAAATCATTTTTTCACTGGTTAATTGCTTCCACACCGGACCGTGATAAGTCTTATTCTTATTTATTAATTGAATATTTTGTCAAATCCAGCATAGAAAATAATATGTAGCTTTTAAGGGGACCTATTATGCTTTTTCCACTTTTCTTTCTATGAACAATATACATGTTTTTTAACATTGAAGGATGACGTTATATTATAATGTCTTGAATAGGAATCAAATAAATACAAAGAATAAAGTATTTATCATCTTTCATATTCATACACCCTCAGTGTGAAACTTGGGCCTGTTTGGATGAATATTCAATAATATATTGAAAAATAATCAAATTGGCTGAGATCCTGGTGGGAATCGATGAAGGACATACTTTTATGTTCCTGTAATTCTGCTTATACTGTTTTGTAATTCAACTTTGGAATAAAATATATATATATTTTAAAAATTGCATTAAATTAAATAAAATTAAAAATAACAAAAATAATTTAAAAATCGATGAAAGACACACACAAAACTCTTCTTCCACAGCTCTCAATCTTTGTTTGTTTTTAGTTTTTTCTAAAAAGGTGACCTTACACGGGTATGTTGTGGAAAATGGGAGCAATGTCTAAAAATAGCTTTGTTGGCCAGCATGAAGAATTTTGGCTTTTTCTTTAGCCGCTTCGGGTTCGAGCATCTCATTTACGATGGCTTTGCAGGCGGGAAGTATTTATTGTTGTGACGCAGTCTGGGACGTTTTGGATTTAGCCACAAGTTGAGCGACGTGGTAGTTAGCCACGTTTACCTCTCTCGTTTACCTTTGCCTTGTTTCTAGGGAAAGTTGCTTGTTTCTCCGTGTTTTCACGCAGGCAAACAAAATACTCCACATTATACACATTATACACATTATACTTCACAATTGAAGAAACAATACAAGCAGTTGATGTTTGCTAAATACAAGGATGAAGAGTCTTGAACCAGTCATGATGTGCTATATATATCACTATATTGACACTTACTATGGTACCCATTATGGCATTGAATGCTCATATCACCGAGTACTTCACTACGTGACAAAAAAACTAAAAAATAATAAAAAATATTAAAAAATTAAACAAAAATTAAAAAAATAAAATTTAAAAAAATAATAAAAAAATAAATAAACTTCAACTATATTAGGAAAGCAGGAAGTGAACAAATGTAACAGTTAGTGATTGTAAAAGTACCAGATGGAGGGGTAAGATTTATTAAGCTTTGCTTCTTCCTACTCCTTTTGGACATGTGGAACTGGGAACTGATTATGGGATGCACTCAATTGGAATCTGATGCATGTTCAAATGAAATTAAACCATTAGCATTAGCATTAGCATAAATATGAATGAAAAGGACATGTTTTCCAGTGAGGTCACATCGTGAAAAATGAAAGGATGCAACTTTGCCACGTTGATACTCAAAGCAAATAATGGAGATCTGCTAAGAACTAAGAACTAAGAATGTTCAAATGAAATAAAACCATTACCATTACCATTACTATTACATTACCATTAGTGGCATCCCATTCCTAACCCATAGGGTTCAATATGATGTCGGTCCACCTTTTGCAGCTATTATGGCTTCAACTCTTCATGGAAGGCTGTCCACAAGGTTGACAGGAATCTGATGCATGTTCAAATGAAATCAAACCATTACCATTACCATTACCATGTAGGATTTCTTATTTATGAATTAAATATTTTGTCAAATCCAGCATAGAAAACAATATATATTATATATTATATAAGTGTTTACTTATATATTTTAAGGGGACCTATGATGCTTTTTCCACTTTCCTGACCTGTAAAGTAGTTCCAATGTCGTATTCTGGCGTTAAACGCTGCCAAAGTTTCGGATAATGAGGTTAGCGCATTTGGAAGTGAGCAATGAAAGAAGTTTGGGATGGCTCAAAACGCTTGGTTTCAGAAGGCGTGGTCAAGCTGCCCTTTTGTGATGTCACAGCAGGGTACACTTCCTCAACTTCCTTATCAAGTCATATAAAAGTCGCGGTACAAACTGGAAGTTTTTCTATGCACTTGTATGCTAATAGATGTTTCCCACCACAATTAGGGGCCACACTAGACGTTACTGATGCTGTAGAAAAGTCAACGCTAAAATGCTAAAGCTACTTACCAATAAAAGACGTCTTGAAGTAACCTCTTTTCTTGAGAAATGTCAGACTGTCCAGTCTCTATTCCCGGATTGGATTCCGAATCCAACACATACGTTGTATGTTAAAAGCTGACATTTTAAAAAGATACATGGTTGTTTATTATCGACTTCTATACCGTTTGCAGCTAGCGCCACAAACCGGAAGTCCTTTTAAGGAATCTCATGTGTGACCAATGTGGAAAACATAAAAACAAAACCAGCCCCACGAAATCCAAACAAGTACAGCTAAACAGGTACAGACTGTGGAAGACCTAGAAAGCATTGTGTGCTGGTTATTGTGCGGAGCTGCTCTACAGGAATCCACATTACGTTACAAAGGGATGGAAAATGAGCACAATAAAAAAAAAGTAGTGACGCTGGCCAACAGAAAAGCCAGCTGTGGGCCCCAAAAGGCCGCCAGGGCTGCACATTGGACACCCGTGTTGTAGGCGATTGTAAAAACACGACACTAATCCGTCTGAAAGACTGAAAAGATTAGTGAATTGATCCTTTATGCTTGTGGGAGGATGTCAAACACATTAGCCGTGATTTCCTACCATATGCTTTTATGGTTTCTCTGTGAGCTTCTTGGCGTTGGTGGAAACCAGAGGTGCTGCTAATGCAGTTGGGAAGGAAAATAACGAGGAAGGAAGGACGGAGATAACTTGCTTAGTGGACTTTAAATGGCAGTCAAGGCTCAATATCCTATGCTCTGACATTTTACCAACGCCAGGCTCGCACACCTGGGCGGAATTTGGGGGAAAAGCATATCCCGGCCCTACGGGGACCATCGCGTCCACGGTCAGTTCAATACCCAGCATGCACGTGCACGCCGGCGGCAAAGTGATATCCCCAGCAAGGCTGAGCCTTTTTTTCCTTTTCTTCCGGTGCCGCCACCCGTTCCTCGTCGGAACCTGCAGCGCTTTTGTGGACGCGGGCAGTCCTGGACTTGAGCTTCAGCGGGTTTGATGCTCGGCCAGGGACAATATCCAAACCGTGCCAGCAGACCGGGCTGTCTGAGAGTTACCGTAAATCCTGGGGAAGCCGCAGCCTTGCTTTTGGCCACCCCTGTGGTCCGCACAGGTAGCCCCCAAATTAGGATTTCAACATAAGAACGGAGCTCAGTGTTGGGCCTCCTTTCTTCGGTGGGTAACCACGGCGCCTGTCACTTTTCCTCAGTTGATTAATCTGGGATTTTATTGGATGTGATCCTGATGATTAATGCTATATTATACTACAAAAAGAAGCTGTCCCGCTGATAAAACATCCAGGTTGGAGATATTTCCTGGCTGAACATGATATTTTTGGCTCTTTGAATGTGATAAATGCATACTTGCTTATGCTTGATGAATCATTTCCACAGCCCATAAAGCCCACTTTTAAGCAGCCGGGATTATTACGCCGCAGTCCCGCCTTGTCGTTCACTGTAAACGACGCACAGACACACAAATACGCAGGCCAGTCAGGAAGGGTGTAAAAAAAAGTGAAAAAGGTCAACCAATTCATTTGTCAGTAAAAATGTCGGCACTGTTGTCGTAAATCCGTTACAGAAAGCAGAAAGGCTTGTGCAACATCACAGTCAATAGGAACTTCATGCATTAAAGATGCTCAAACGGGGGTTCAAACGGGGGTGGACAAACGTTTAGGAACAAATGAAAGGACGCAACTTTCACATTTTAGAAAGCAACAATATATTATTATCAACTTTTTACATTTTTCACCTTTGTACAACACCTGCAGCCGATAGCAGTCATCATAAATACTCTGGTGCCTTGGTTAGCATCATCAATCCATCAATCTGTCCAGACACACAAAAAAAGTTAACACAAGACACATTTTAAATCTTATAATGATACTTTTACATGCAGAAAATGGTAATGGTAATGGTCATGGTCATGGTCATGGTCATGGTCATGGTCATGGTCATGGTCATGGTCATGGTCATGGTCATGGTCATGGTCATGGTCATGGTCATGGTCATGGTCATGGTCATGGTCATGGTCATGGTCATGGTCATGGTCATGGTTTTATTTCATTTGAACATGCATCAGATTCCAATTGAGTATCCCATAATCAGTTCCCAGTTCCACATGACCAAAAGGAGTAGGAAGAAGCAAAGCTTATTAAATCCTACCCCTCCATCTGGTACTTTTACCATAATACAGTTTAAGGTTTTTTTCAATTAAATTAAATTAAATTAAATTAAATTAAATTAAATTAAATTAAATTAAATTAAATTAAATTAAATTAAATTAAATTAAATTAAATTAAATTTGTCAAGTATCGAAGTACTGGGTGATATGAGCATCCAATACCATAATGGGTACCATAGTAAGTGTCAATATAGTGATATATATAGCACATCATGACTGGTTCAAGACTCTTCATCCTTGTATTTAGCAAACATCAACTGCTTGTATTGTTTCTTGAATTGGCTCATCGTTGTGCATTGTTTGATTTCCTTACTCAATCCATTCCATAGTTTGATTCCACATACTGAAATGCTATGGCTAGCATAACGTAGTCCTAGCATAGAAGTATTTCAAATGTACTTCTTCCCTGAGATCATATTTCTCCTCTCTTGTAGAGAAGTATTGGATGACATTTTTAGCTAATTGCTTATTTTTAGCCTTATGCATTATTTTAGCTGTTTGATGATGAACTATATCAGCAAGTTGAAGTATTTGTCATGCTTTACCAGAATCTCCTCCCAGCCAACCAAAGTTTTGTTCCATGGCCTCACCAAGTTCCTCCCACCCTGAGGTGGATGGATGGATGGATGGATGGGTGGTTGGTGAGTGGGTGGATGAAAGGATCGAAGGGTGGATGGAAGGATGGATTGATGGATGGATAGAAGGGTGAATAGTGGATGGATGGATGGGTGGATGGAAGGAAGGGTGGATGAAAGGATCAAAGGGTGGATGGAAGGATGGATTGATGGATGGATGGAAGGGTGAATAGTGGATGGATGGATGGATGGATGGATGGATGGATGGATGGATGGATGGATGGATGGATGGATGGATAGATGGGTGGACGGGTGGATGGATGGGAGGGTGGATGGATGGATGGATGGATGGGTGGACGGATGGGTGGGTGGATGGGTGGATGGAAGGAAGGATGGACGAATGGATGGATGGTTGCTGAGTGGACGGATGGAGGGAAGGATGGATCCAATTTAGCCATAAAAACAGGAATTAGTCAGCAAAGTTAGCTGACCTTCATGAAGAAAAGCAATGGTATCAATAAATACTACTATACTATACTACTATACTATACTACTATACTATACTACTATACTATACTACTATACTATACTACTATACTACTATACTATACTACTATACTATAGTACTGTACTATACTAGTGTACTTTCTATTGGCTATAATTCCAGTGCAGGTCTTCCTGTCATCCCTTTGGTGGTCATAGTTTATTATTGTGACCCGGCCGACCTCTGACCTCTGACCTGTGTAATAAAATAAAGGCGTTCATGTTCCAAGGAATGAAAGATGAGGTCATGAAGTCCAGCGTGGCCCCACCAGGAGTTCCCAGCAGGGTTCCCAGATCACACACTGAGGTCTGTCGCTGGCCCTCCGTGCTTGCCCAGGCCTATGTGGCGGGGGGTTTGAGGGGCGGGGGCAGGGCGGGGGGGTGTAAGTGAGTGGGCCTGAGGAGACAACACACCATAGCTGTGTGCGAGCGCACAGTGGCCCCTTTCGCTGGTTGCCATCCTGGAGCAGACCGCAGGATTGCAGTGTTGACTTAAGAGCCGGTGCATAAGAGAAAGGCAGACCACCGGGAGGCGCCACCCGCCGGGGCCCGGCCGAGGACCCGGTGGCTCATCTCTGTTCAAAATGGCTTTGGGACCCCTTGGGCTATTTTTAGCAACGAGCCTCTTCATTCTGGATAGCATGTTGAGCTTTCCATTGAGAAGACGCGGGGGGGGGGCGTCAGAAGAGGGCGGGGTGCCAGCGGTGTGTCCCTTGAGGTCTGAGGGGTGCTTCGCTCTGGCCTGGACTCACCTGTGCTGCGTGTTTGTGTTCGGAACTTTCCGCAGCAACATCTGGTCTAGGGACAGCCAGGGGATCGGGGGGAGGACAAGACCAGGATTCCTGGGGGGGGGGCACACTGGCATGGACATTATGCTTGGGGGAGGTCTTACGTTTGATTATTGATGGGCCAATGATATGTTATGGAAACTAGCTCTAATTATAGATTACATTTAAATCTATTCAACAAGTTTTTTTTCCCGTCCTGTGGAACAAGGTTATTAAATAAAACATTTTTTTAGCAATATATCAGGATTAGTAGCGTACTGGCAACTCACTACTGGCAACGAGTGAGTTAGGACCTCGCTATTTTTAATATTTATACTGTTAAAACAATCATTTTTCCGGAGTATTGGCAAGTGGAAAATGGGAATTTCTTGGTTACACGATTGTTCCATGTCTCACCATAAATAATGCAAAGGGTCATTAGGCCTAAGAATAAAACAAAACATTATTTAAGGGGACTTAAGAACATTTTAGGGGGGCAGAAGTTCCTCCACAAAAAATCAATAAAAAATAGAAAATTATTTAGGGGGGCTTAAGAACATTTTAGGGGGGCAGAAGTCCCCCCAAAATAAAAAAATATATACAATTATTTAGGGGGCTTAAGAACATTTTGGGGGGCAGAAGTCCCCCTAAAAAAATCAATACAAAATCTAAAATTATTTAGGGGGGCTTAAGAACATTTTAGGGGGACAGAAGTTCCCCCCAAAAATCTATACAAAATATAAAATTATTTAGGGGGCTTAAGAACATTTTAGGGGGACAGAAGTCCCCCCCAAAAAATCTATAAAAAATATAAAATTATTTAGGGGGGCTTAAGAACATTTTAGGGGGGCAGGAGTCCCCCTAAAAAATCAATAAAAAAATCAATACAAAATATAAAATTATTTAGGGGGCTTAAGAACATTTTAGGGGGACAGAAGTCCCCCCCCAAAAATCTATAAAAAATATAAAATTATTTAGGGGGGCTTAAGAACATTTTAGGGGGGCAGGAGTCCCCCTAAAAAAATCAATAAAAAAATCAATACAAAATATAAAATTATTTAGGGGGGCTTAAGAACATTTTAGGGGGGCAGAAGTCCCCCTAAAAAAATCAATACAAAATATAAAATTATTTAGGGGGGGCTTAAGAACATTTTAGGGGGGCAGAAGTCCCCCTAAAAAATCAATAAAAAATCAATAAAAAATCAATAAAAATATCAAATTATTTAGGGCGGCTTAATAACATTTTAGGGGGACTTCTTTGTCAGAGATTTATTTTGTATTTAAGTTCTTAAGTTATTGAGTTAAACGTTCTTATTATTTAGGGGGGCTTAAGAACATTTTAGGGGGACTTCTGTGGCAACTGATTGCCTCACTTTCATGCTAACTTGTTGGTGTTCCCAGTGTATAAAATGGATGAATGTATTTCTATATGAATGTAATACGGCTTAAATCAAGTTATAGATGGTTATAAATGGTTCCCATTATTTGAATTCTCTGTCATAACATCGCCGACTATGAAAGATTTTTTTTCCTGTAAATTGACAACTTTCATTCTGGGAATCTCAGATGTTATTTCCAAAGTGGCCCTAAAATTGGGGCATACAAAGAAAAGGCATAAAGTGTGTTTTTGTGAAATATTACCATGTAAAATCATGTCCAGGCATGCCCCCCCCCCCCCCGGCATGCGGGGGTCCGGCATATCTGAAGGAAAAATCAAGAAACCCGCTCGCATGTTCCTGCCTTAATGACGTTCCGCTGACTCCACCTTTTTCCTTTCTTCCTGTTTCCCTCCGTGCCACTGAAGTCGGGAGGGGGGCAAAATCCAAGACAGGACATGCGTGTTACATGTTTTCATTTGCAGTCATGTACGCCCGAACGGCGAAACAATCCCCCTTTTCATGGGCGCCCTGTGATTCAGTGGGTGGCGGGAGCGCCGCCATGATTGGGGATGAGGGCGAGGTGAGCACCTCATGGGAGATGACTGCTCGCCGCCATTAGTTTAAGTGCAGGAGTGTCAGTTAACTCGACATTGGCACCGGCAAGACTTAATGCCAGATGGGGGCGGCCGTCCTTGAAGTCTTAACAAGCGAGGCGCACAGAAACAAACCTTTATTCACGGCCCGGGGGAACGTTGCAAGGTTACCGCAAAGTGCGTGTTCAATCCCTGCACGTATGGAAAGGAGATTGAATGGGCTGGGGAGGGGCCAAGACATCTTTTGGATGTTGCTGACGGCCATTTTTATTGCTGCCGGGGAATAGAAAACAAAGTGGTTGTTGTGGCGCCAAAAGGGTCCGGCTGCTCGCGAGGTGTCAGATTATTGGAGCTCAGCTGGATGCATCAGCGCCAGGAGCCAAAAGCAGCTGACTTTGGCACATTTGTCCTTAAAAGTGGCACGGCCCGTCTCGGGAAGCAGCAAAGCGTCCGTAGCCCCCTCCCCGCCCACGCCAGGAATACCGCTCCACACCGTGACAAGTGCTTTTTTCCCACATGCGGTGCCAGATCCAAGCATGGGATGCTGGACTTCTCTTATTCCGAATGCCGGCAGGCCACAAAAGTAATGAAGTGTTCTTGGGTGCGTAACCGTACGATAACATCAGCTGACGCTGGACTTTTCCAAGAATGTGTGCTGGTCTTCCATGTTCCTGAACACCGGCTGCACCTGCAACCACCGCCTAATTTCTATTATTATGTCAACTAATCCCTCATTTACGGCTGCTCATTGGTTCCAGACGCCGCCATGATGAGTCCATTTCCACAAAGTACCATTCCTTATTTTCAAATGGAATATTGGAAGCGTTTGAGCATAGAAAACCTGTTTATCACCTTATTAATACACTTTTCAACATGATTAGAACCCCATAACACCCCTATAGTCATCCATCTACCTTCCAATTACCCAATATTGCAGACATAATAATGAGACAGACAAAACCTGCTTTCCACCTTCTAATTACACTCTAACATTATTAGAGCCTTCTAGACATGACATAACACCCCTATAGTGACTTATCTACCCTCCTATTACCCAATATTGCAGACATAACAGTCTCAAGCTCCATCAGGTTGGATGGGAGACGTCTGTGCACAGACATTTTCAGATCTCTCCAGAGATGTTCGATCCGATTCAAGTCTGGACTCTGGCTGGGCCACTCCAGGACATTCACGGAGTGGTTCTGAAGCCAATCTTTTGAGATCTTGGCTGTGTGCTAATGTCTACTGTCTATATGGTCAAGGTACATGACCAGTCTACTGAGGTCAAGAGCGCTCTGGAGCAGGTTTTCATCCAGGATATCTCTATATATTGCTGCATTCATTTTCCTTCTATCCTGACTAGTCTGCCAGTTCCTGCTGTTGAAAAACATCCCCACAGCATGATGCTGCCACCACCATGCTTCACTGTAGGGATGGTATTGGCCTGGTGATGAGCAGTGCCTGGTTTCCTCCAAACATGGCGCCTGGCATTCACACCAAAGAGTTCAATCTTTGTCTCATCAGACCAGAGAATTTTGTTTCTCATGGTCTGAGAGTCATTCAGGTGCTTTTTGGCAAATTCCAGACGGGCTGCCATGTTCCTTTTACTAAGGAGTGGCTTTCGTCTGGCCACTCTACCACACAGGCCTGATTGGTGGGTTGCTGCAGAGATGGTTGTCCTTCTGGAAGGCTCTCCTCTCTCCACAGAGGAACGCTGGAGCTCTGACAGAGTGACCATCGGGGCCTTGGTCACCTCCCTGACTAAGGCCCTTCTTCCCCGATCGCTCAGTTTAGAAGGCCGTCCAGCTCTAGGAAGAGTCCTGGTGGTTCCAAACGTCTTCCATTTACGAATAATGGAGGCCACTGTGCTCATTGGGACCTTCAAAGCAGCAGAAATTTTTCTGTATCCTTCCCCAGATTTGTGCCTCAAGACAATCCTGTCTCGCAGGTCTACAGACAGTTCTTTTGACTTCATGCTTGGTGTTTGTGCTCTGACATGCAGTCAACTGTGGGACCTTATATAGACATTATTTTTATTTTAGTTATTATTTTTCCAAATCATGTCCAATCAACTGAATTTACTGCAGGTGGACTCCAATTAAGCTGTAGAAAGTGGAAAAAAGATGCACCTGAGCTCAATTTTGAGCTTCATGGCAAAGGCTGTGAATACTTATGTAAATGTGAAAAAAACATGTAAAAAAAAAACTTTTTTCACATTGTCATAATGGAGTATTTTTTGTAGAATTTTGAGGTAAGAGATTAATTTAATTCAGTTGGAATGAAGCTGTAACATGACAAAATGTAGAAAAAGTGAAGCGCTGTGAATACTTTCCGGATGCACTGTATGTATATATATATATATATATATATAAAAAACACGAACGAGCCAGCATCAAACATGAACCAGCCAGCGTCAAACATGAACAAGCCAGCATCAAACATGAACGAGTCAGCATCAAACGTGAATGAGTCAGCATAAAACACGAACGAGTCAGCATCAAACACGAACGAGCCAGCAGCAAACACGAACGAGCCAGTATCAGACATGAACAAGCCAGCATCAAACACGAACGAGTCAGCATCAAACATGAACGAGTCAGCATCAAACACGAACGAGTCAGCATCAAACAGAAACGAGTCAGCATCAAACATGAACGAGTCAGCATCAAACACAAACGAGTCAGCATCGAACATGAACGAGTTAGCATCAAACACGAACTAGTGAGCATCAAACATGAACAAGCCAGCACCAAACAGGAACGAGTCAGTATCAAACATGAACGAGTCAGCATCAAACATGAATGAGCCAGCATCAAACATGAACGAGTCAGCATCAAACATGAATGAGCCAGCATCAAACATGAACGAGTCAGCATCAAACATGAATGAGTCAGCATAAAACACGAATGAGTCAGCATCAAACACGAACGAACCAGCATCAAACACGAACAAGTCAGCATCAAACACGAACGAGCCAGCATCAAAGACGAACGAGTCAGCATCAAACATGAACGAGTCAGGATCAATCACGAACAAACCAGCATCAAACATGAACGAGTCAGCATAAAACACAAATGAGCCAGCAACAAACAAGAACGAGTCAGCATCAAACATGAACGAGTCAGCATCAAACAGGAACGAGTCATCATCAAACAGGAACGAGCCAGCATCAAACATGAACGATTCAGCATCAAACATGAACAAGTCAGCATCAAACAGGAACGAGTCAGCATCAAACATGAATGAGCCAGCATCAAACAGGAATGAGTCAGCATCAAACATGAACGAGCCAGCGTCAAACAGGAATGAGTCAGCATCAAACAGGAACCAGCCAGCATCAAACTGCCGACCTTCCTATTTCTGGACGACCTGCTGTTCTTCCCAAGTGTATATTTATATTTTATATTTAAGTGTATTTCTCAGTTGGTAAATAGGTTTGTTATGTCTTATTTTGTCTTCTTATTATACATATATTATGCTATATGGAGAGCCGCCATAAATGAGGCATGACCAAACGCGTGTCAGTACAAAACCTCCTGTATGAAGTCAATGTGGTTCTGGTTTAGGTAACAGCCCGGCTGGCCTGCCTCTCGTCAGCTAAACCCGAAGTCCGGCGATCAACAGCGCGGCGCGGGCGAGCGCCAGCTTCTTGAGTTAACAGGAAAGAAACATTTCCGTGCTTGGCTTGGCCAACGCGTTGGACAAGCAGACCCGCCTCTGCTTAGTTTTTCTGTCCACACGCTCCAAACGCCGGTAGCCGATGCGGACGGCGCTCAGCCCGCCAAAACGCTCCACATGAGGGCCCTGTGATGTGTTGGCGGTGACACCGCCGTGGCCCTTCCGCTCTTTCCTTTCTTTGGCGTGCGCCCGCACCGTGAGCTCATCGCCAGACGCCGTCCAAGAGCTTTTAGCGTAGCCGAGCCACCGGAAGCCGACAATACCAAGAGAGACTAAGCAGCGCTCCGAGGTGTCGCACTCGGGAAAATGTTCCCACAGCTCTCTGCATTCCACCTTGGACTATTCCATTTGGAGTAGGAACACACACTTAGCCGCCACTTCATTAGGTACGCCTGCACAATCTCACTGCAAAATGGCCGTTAGGAAAATTACCATCCTGGCTCACCTTTCCATACCATACCTCGTGTATTTGACTTTTATCTCAACACACAATTTCATATTGACAACTAAACGCACGGTACATGTGCATGTACACGGCATCTTTGGTACTGAACGAGTTAATAATATGACTTTACTCCTGTAATAATTTGACTTTATTCCCATAATATTCAAACTTTACCCAACTGTATTTTTGGTTTCTCATAATATTACAACTTGAAAAAATATATGTTTTTTTAAATATATATTTCCACTGCTACTAAATTGGACTCCATTTCTGCTGTTTTTTCCCAACTATTTCAACTTTCATCTTGTAAATTAGCTTCTTATAATTTTGACTTTATTTCCGGAATATATATTTTTATTATGATATATTTTATTATTATATTACAAATTTTTCCCCAACCTAATTTTGCAAAAATGACACTACAGAGTCAGGCAAAATGATGTGACACATTTGTAGGTTGAATAAAAGGCAAATAAAGTCAAGAAACAAAAAAGTGTTTTTATTTTTCAAAAAGTACATATTATTAAAGGTACATATCATTATCTTTTAAAAATGAAATGGGTTGTAACGGTGTGAGGTTGGCGGGTTGATTTTGGTTTCAAAGCAGATCCAGTAGCTCTGACATTAGTAACCCATAACAATATGGTGTTTGGAGCTGGTACGGGACCTACCGAGGTCTACGGAGATTGAAGTGCAAACGGAACGCTCGTTGGCATGATATGACAAAAATGGCATTACATGTACTTACAGTGAAGAAAATAAGTATTTGAACACCCTGCTATTTTGCTATTTCTCCCACTTAGAAATCATGGAGGGGTCTGAAATTTTCATCGTAGGTGCATGTCCACTGTGAGAGAGATAAACTAAAAAGAAAAATCCAGAAATCACAATGCATGATTTTTTAACAATTTATTTGTGTGATACAGCTGCTAATAAGTATTTGAACACCTGAGAAAATGAATGTTAATATTTGGTACAGTAGCCTTTGTTTGCTATTACAGAGGTCAAACGTTTCCTGTAGTTTTTCACCAGGTTTGCACACACTGCAGGAGGGATCTTGGCCCACTCCTCCACACAGATCTTCTCTAGATCAGTCAGGTTTCTGGGCTGTCGCTGAGAAACACGGAGTTTGAGCTCCCTCCAAAGATTTTCGATTGGGTTCAGGTCTGGAGACTGGCTGGGCCATGCTAGAACCTTGATATGCTTCTTACGGAGCCACTCCTTGGTTTTCCTGGCTGTGTGCTTCGGGTCGTTGTCGTGTTGGAAGACCCAGCCACGACCCATCTTCAATGCTCTGACAGAGGGAAGGAGGTTGTTCCCCAAAATCTCACAATACACGGCCCCAGTCATCCTCTCTTTAATGCAGTGCACTCGTCCTGTCCCATGTGCAGAAAAACACCCCCAAAGCATGATGCTACCACCCCCATGCTTCACAGTAGGGATGGTGTTCTTCGGATTGTACTCTTCATTCTTCTTCCTCCAAACACGCTTATTGGAATTATGACCAAAAAGTTCTATTTTGGTCTCATCTGACCATAAAACTTTCTCCCATGACTCCTCTGTATCATCCAAATGGTCATATGCAAACTTAAGACGGGCCTTGACATGTGCTGGTTTAAGCAGGGGAACCTTTCGTGCCATGCATGATTTCACATCATGACGTCTTAGTGTATTACCTACAGTAACCTTGGAAACGGTGGTCCCAGCTCTTTTCAGGTCATTGACCAAGTCCTGTCGTGTAGTTCTGGGCTGATTCCTCACCTTTCTTAGAATCATTGAGACCCCACGAGGTGATATCTTGCATGGGGCTCCACTCCGATTGAGATTGACCGTCATGTTTAGCTTCTTCCATTTTCTAATGATAGCTCCAACAGTGGACCTTTTTTCACCAAGCTGCTTGGTAATTGCTCCGTAGCCCTTTCCAGCCTTGTGGAGGTGTACAATTTTGTCTCTGGTGTCTTTGGACAGCTCTTTGGTCTTCGCCATGTTACAAGTTAAAGTCTTACTGATTGTATGGGGTGGACAGGTGTCTTTATGCAGCTAACGACCTCAAACAGGTGCATCTGATTCAGGATGATACATGGAGTGCAGGTGGACTTCTAATGGGCAGACTAACAGGTCTTTCAGGGTCAGAATTCTAGATGATACACAGGTGTTCAAATACTTATTTGCAGCTGTATCACACAAATAAATTGTTAAAAAATCATGCATTGTGATTTCTGGATTTTTCTTTTTAGTTTATCTCTCTCACAGTGGACATGCACCTACGATGAAAATTTCAGACCCCTCCATGATTTCTAAGTGGGAGAAATAGCAAAATAGCAGGGTGTTCAAATACTTATTTTCTTCACTGTACATGTACATTGATTTACTAAAAGTAAATCAATAAAAACACTATTTGTTTCTTTACTTAATTTTCATTTTATCTAATCTACAAATGTGTTTAAATGTAATTGATCTGTGTCCTACCTGTGTTCATTTAGTGGAGGTAAGCTGTTGACTGTGTAGCATTATAGAGTGTGCATACAGGGAGTGTCTTACCGGCATGCATGCAAATGACAAGTTCACCGATGTCTGCAGTTGCTAAGAGCCTTTCTACCACAATCAGTGAATCTAGCCGAGTTTTGTGAAACACGGGTAGTCCGGCAAAAAACGTGTTATCACCAAATTTACAATAGCGATGTTGTTGTGTGGAAAGAACACTGCCCGTGTGGCCAAATATTAAACCCGTGTGGCCAAATATTAAACCCGTGTGGCCAAATATTAAACCTGTGTGGCCAAATATTAAACCCGTGTGGCCAAATAGTAAACCCGTGTGGCCAAATATTAAACCCGTGTGGCCAAGGTGAAATATTAAACCCTTACAATATGTTGCGATATAAACCTTGTAATATTTTTCTATGTGGTGCCTTTCATAAGAAAGTTGGATTTGGCTCAGTTTTTTTATTTAGCTGTTGAAATAAAGTCACCTGCCTCAAGTACTGAACACCGTGGGGGGGGGGGGTGACAAAATACAGTAAACAAGGATGATTTGCCATCATTGCTTGTTTGCATGAATCACCAACTTCACACAGATAAAAAAAAACTATTAAGTCTTAGGGGGCTGCGGGCTGCACGGCGGATGAGTGGTTAGCGCACAGGCCACACAGCTAAGAGACCTGTGTTCGATTCCACCCTCGGCCATCTCTGTGTGGAGTTTGCATGTTCTCCCCGTGCATGTGTGGGTTTTCTCCGGGTACTCCGGTTTCTTCCCACATTCCAAAAACATGCTAGGTTAATTGGCGACTGTGATTGGCTGGCGACCAGTCCAGTGTGTACCTCGCTCGAAGAAAGCTGGGATAGGCTCCTACGACCCTCGTGAGGATAAGCGGTAGAAAATGAATGAATGAATATACAAAGGTATATTCACAATACAATACAATACAATACAAACGTACCAAACCGTGAATATTGTGTATCGTTGCACCCCTAATTACTGTATTATCATTAATAGTAGCCATGCCATATGTCACAGTCTGATCGGCTTCCGGCACCGCTGCTAACCAAGGTTCCGTTTTAGTTTGGAACGTGCATTGACGCCACTTACAGGACTGGAGTGGAACAGCAGGCCTACGCTTTGGTCCAACATGTTTTGATAATACAAATAGACGGTGTAGACATTGAAAGGGTGAAGGAAAATACATTTCTGGGGATCACAATAGATGAAAATATGAGCTGGAAACCTCATATTACAAATATACAACATAAGGTGGACAGAAATATTTCAATATTGAACAAAGCTAAATTTGTTCTCAATCAGAAATCACTCCACACTCTTTATTGCTCTCTGGTTCTACCATATCTTACTTATTGTGTGGAAATATGGGATAAGAACTAGAAAAGCAATCTTCACTGGCTAAAAAGGTCAGTAAGGATAATTCATAATGCCATAATACAAGGATGAAGAGTCTTCAACCAGTCATGATGGGCTATATATATCACTATATTGACACTTACAATGGTACCCATTATGGCATTGGATGCTCATATCACCGAGGACTTCCGTACGGGACAAAAAAAATTAAACAATTTAAAAAAAATTAAAAACCTTAAAAAATTTTAATTAAAAAAATTAAAAAAATTAAAACATTATTAAAAAAAACAAAAAAAACTTGAACTATATTATGAAAGTAGGAAGTGAACAAATGTAAAAGTTAGTGATTGTAAAAGTACCAGATGGAGGGGTAGGATTTAATAAACTTTGCTTCTTCCTACTCCTTTTGGACATGTGGAACTGGGAACTGATTATGGGATGCACTCAATTGGAATCTGATGCATGTTCAAATGAAATAAAACCATTACCATTACCATTACCATTACCATTACCATTACCATTACCATTACCATTACCATTACCAACCTTTTGTGCATGACCGTGTCCTGAATGACGGACATATTGGACACCATCTTGATGGTGGCGGCGAGGTTGCGGAAAAAGCTCATTCATTGTCTCCCAAGGTCAAATTTATGTTGACCTCAATACATTTGGACAAGATGGATGACGGACATAAAATTTCCCGTTTCCAAGATCCAACATGGCATCCCATCACAGCCGTACGAGACTTCATAGGAACGGAAAGCTGACACGGTGGTGTTTGCCCCAAGTTCAGCGAGGACATTAGAACGTGTGCGTGTGAATTCAAAGGCCAAATAAAACGGGAAGCGTCCAAATTCTAATGGTTTCCCAAACACATGGAGGAGCAGTTAGGATACATGCGGGTCTGGGTCCAAATGGGCACGGACAAGGGGCCAGGGAGAGAGGCTCATTTTTCGTCCGACAGACTTGTCTACAACTTGGAGTGTGAGTGTGTGTGTGAGTGTGTGTGTGTCTTTTAAGTCCAATTTGGATTGTCAACACATGAAAATATTTTGTGCAAGTTGTGCTTAACAGACGTTCCAAGGCCAGCACACACACACACACACACACACACACACACATGAAATCCCATGCAATAGACCTCCTTCTTCACATCCTAGCCTACATTGTCCACAGGAAATGACTGTGGGACTTTGTCTTCATTAGTTTGGCGATGATATGAAGCAGAATGATGAACGTTTGTTGTGACATACTTATGGAAGATCAACAATTAGCTGAAGTGCTGGACTCTCACAGACAGGAAATCATGCAAAAAACAAATCCTCCGTGACAGCAGGAGTGTCCAAAGGGCGGCCCGGGGCTGCTTTTGGTAATGGTAATGGTAATGGTAAAGGTAAAGGTAAAGGTAATGGTAATGGTAATGGTAATGGTAATGGTAATGGTAATGGTAATGGTAATGGTAATGGTTTAATTTCATTTGAACAGGCATCAGATTCCAATTGAGTGCATCCCATAATCAGTTCCCAGTTCCACATGTCCAAAAGGAGTAGAAAGAAGCAAAGCTTATTAAATCCTACCCCTCCATCTGGTATTTTTACAGTTACATTTGTTCACTTCCTGCTTTCATAATATATTTCAAATTTTTTTGTTTT
The DNA here is from genome assembly GCF_037039965.1 of Doryrhamphus excisus. NCBI lineage: Eukaryota > Metazoa > Chordata > Actinopteri > Syngnathiformes > Syngnathidae > Doryrhamphus > Doryrhamphus excisus. Next base: position 22,189,930 of record NC_136362.1, read on the forward strand.
TTTAATATTTCTTTAATTACAATTTTTTTCAATTAAAATGTTTTTTTTTATTTTTATTTTTATTTTTATTTTTATTTTTATTTTTATTTTTATTTTTATTTTTATTTTTATTTTTATTTTTATTTTTATTTTTATTTTTATTTTTAATGTACGGAAGTAGGAGGTGATATGAGCATCCAAGTTTGGGTAAAATTGACGTGATTAATGACGTATTTGGGTACCTGTGTCATCAGGAAAGATGGCTGCATGTAGCCGTGGCTGGCTGCTGTCACCCTTTGTCACACTGCATAGTATGTTGTCAATGTATGGAACTATTTCTCTGTTTTTACTACTATTTCTACTATCCCAGCTGTCTTGGGGCGAGAGGCAGGGTACACCCTGGACTGGTGGCCAGCCAATCCCAGGGCACATATAGACAGACAAACAACCATTCACACTCACATTCATATCTATGGACAATTTGGAGTGGCTAATTAACCTAGCATGTTTTTGGAATGTGGGAGGAAACCGGAGTACCCGGAGAAAACCCACACATGCACGGGGAGAACATGCAAACTCCACACAGAGATGGCCGAGGGTGGGATTGAACTCCGGTCTCCTAGCTGTGAGGTCTGCACGCTAACCACTCGACCGCCGTGCAGCCTGTAATTCAACATGAGTTATGGTGATGGAACACACCTCCAGTATTATGATGCATGATTACCACTTTTACCACTAATATTCATTTTGGCTCATTTTAATCATATTTCACTTTTATTGGAATGAAGTATTTTATTCTGAGTATATTTTTTTCAGCTGAAAGGTCCTGTTTATTTATTTATAGGTAGAGAAATCTTAATTTAGGACTTTTTTAATCAAGTTATATTAACGAGCTGCAAAAACAGATCATTTCACTAGTTTTATATATTTTTTCCTAATATTTAGCCTGTTTATCGAATTTATCGGATTTATGCTTCTTTCAAGGTTTGACAATAAGTTTTACAATAATAAATAATAATAATAATAATAATGAATTTAATTTATAATGCACTTTCCATTCTTCAGAATCACAAAGTGCTTCACAGGAAAAACAAATAAAAAAGAAAACTCAAGAGAAAAAAGTAAATTAAATATTAAATATTAGGGTGGCACGGCGGTGTAGTGGTTAGCGCACAGACCTCACAACTAGGAGGACCATGGTTCAATTCCCACCCTTGGCCATCTCTGTGTGGAGTTTGCATGTTCTCCTCGTGCATGCGTGGGTTTTCTCCGGGTACTCCGGGTTCCTCCCACACAACATGCTAGGTTAATTGGCCACTCCAAATTGTCCATAGGTATGAATGTGAGTGTGAATGGTTGTTTGTCTATAGTATGTGCCCTGTGATTGGCTGGTGACCAGTCCGCCTCTCGCCTGAAGACAGCTGGGATAGGCTCCAGCACCCCCCGCAACCCGCATGAGGAAAGTGGTAGAAAATGAATAAATATTAAATATTAAATATTAAATATTAATTCTTATACATTATACATTGATTATATATTGCTTCATCTAAAGTAGTAGTTTACATCAGTGAGGCTGTGTTGCCAGGTTTACATGAGGTATTTTGCTCTTTGTGAGATTTTACAAGGTAAAAATGTTTTTAAAGTATTTTCTTCTTGCTTATTTCCTGCTTATTTTTAGGTATAAAATCTTAATCTTAATTTAAGATTTCTTACCAAGTAATATGCACTTGCAACATATGCCAGATAATTTCACGAGTTTGAAGTAGCTTTTCCCCCCAAATGTATTCTTCTTTTCTTCTTATCTCATATTTGGCCATCCGTTTTGTGCAGTGACGTGATTGGTGCGAGCCGGGCTTGAACTGCCAACTTTCCACTTCATGGACAGGCTGACCTCACTGATGTAACGCAGCGTACTTTATGTGAATGAATGAACGTGTATCCCGAAATGAGCTGACAGACCTTTTCTGTCAAAATGACACACAAAGAAAGCTAAGAGGTGTTGCTCATGGGCTCCACGTTCTCAGCCTTTCGCTGCCATGGAAAAGCTGAACGATGCTAAGTGTTGTATTAAGTGTGCTTTTTCAGTTGAGGCGTTGGGGCGGGAGAGCAGGGGGATCAATTTCTGGCATCTTGCAGCCTGAGGGGGCCATTCGAAGGACAAACGCCGAGCAGCAGCGCCGACTCAAACTGCTGGGCGGGTTCAGGCGCACTCGGAATTGTGAGCGTTATGCACTACTCGTGTTTCATTTTTATTCATGTACCCTCTATGACAGGTGGTGTGCCGCTGAAGGGACGTGTACCCTTCTTTGGAGATTCAGCAACTGAGAATGGAACCATCAACCTTCAGGTTGGGAGACAACCATGCCATGACAGAGGTGTCCAAAGTGCGGCCCTCACTTTTTTTTTTAATTGAACCAGAAAAAAAACACAAAAAATGCAGCTTATTTTCCAAGAATGAAGTGAAAATATGAACAGAAAGACGTGTGTTAAAACATAACTCAGATAAGATATCCTTGTGGAAAATGTTATACAGTCATTTCTAAAGCTTTAGGACTCCAGAAAACCACAGCGAGAGCCAATATACAAATGGCCAAAACATGGAACAGCGGTGAACCTAACCAGGAGTGGCCGGCCAACCAAAATGACCACACGAGCGTAGCCACAACTCATCCGAGAGGGTCACAAAAGACCCCACAACAACATCCAAAGAAGTGCCAGTTAAAGGGGAACTGAACTTTTTGGGGGGGAATTTTATGTGAAATATGAACACATATTTCTTTATTTTTTCTGTGCATTATAATAGGAGAAAACATGTTAATTTCAGCTAGTTAACAATGCTATCATTGGGATACACTTGTTTCGGCCATGAAGCCCTCTTGTAAGTCTTGTCTTTTGACTTCCATACATTTTCTATGCCGCTTATCCTCACTGTGGCTGTGCTGGGGCCTACCCCAGCTGTCTGTACTGTCAGCCTTTGAATATTTGAGTAATATATGGAAAAAGGGACTTGAATTGGAATTAAATAACATGACCTACACCGCCCTCTTTTGTTCAAAAGGCAGACTGCACCTAAAAGCATAGCGGTTCATTGTGGCGTCTGAAGAAATCCTGTTGTGACCGTATGGTTATTCACGTCGTTATTTGATGTACTTGTTCATGTTTAGACCATTTGCTTTAATAAATGATTGAAACTTGGCTACGGCAGCCAGAGGCGACAACCGCCATTTGGCGCCCTGTGGTCCGTGAATGCCTCACGAACGGCCAATAGTTCAACTGGCATTTCGGTGTAAGTTTCCAAACAACTTTGTTTTATGTTCCCTGTGTGTTGAAATTGTGCCGTTGTCGTTATTGATTTAACTTAATCCGGCACGTCAAAGTGTATATTGCGTGCCTTTAACGCACCGAGTCTGCACTGTCTTTGTGGCAGAGGCCTGTGAGCGGTCCATTCGTAACGAGCCAAACAGAGTTCACCGTACTGTCTCTGTTCAGCCAATAGCGAAGCGGCTTGTATATTTGTCGCGCTTCGATCGCGGACAGACAGACACAAGTGGGCCGGTCGGAAGCTAAGCTAATATCCGTTAAATTGTAGAGGATAAACTTTGGTTTTTGCTGTGCTTTCTTACAATAGAGCGCCAGTGTATCCGAGTTGGGAAAATAAAAAAGACGGGAGAATATTGAGTTCGGGTGCTAAAAGGTAAAATCTGGTGTTTATTTGGCTCAATACGCTTCGCTCCTGCTAGCATACACGGCTAGCGGCTACGCGCCAGTCCCGTTTGACAACAAGGCTTTTGACCGTCACGTTCCGGGTGTTGTTGCTCGTTTCCGTTATCTGCTAGCGCCAAAAATTGTAATTGTTGTCGTTTTACCACGGCTAGAAACTAAAGCGGAAGCATGGCAGAATTTCTGGAAGATCCGTCGGTTCTCACGAAAGATAAGTTGAAGAACGAGCTGACGGCCAACAATGTGGCGCTGCCGAGCGGCGAGCATAAGAAAGAAGTGTACGTTCAGCTTTATCTGAAGAACTTGACGGTGCAGAACAGCAAGAAGAGCCCACCTGCAGACACCTTCTCCAGCGACGAGGAGCTGCCCACTCCGGTGGTTTCCAACAAAAGCCGATCGGGAAGAGTGAGTTTCATTTTAAGGATTGTTTCGTGTGTGGTGTTAATTTGTGACTTTTTAGTCTGCACTGATTGTAGGAATTTGAATAACAAATATAAGATTTCATGCAGAAGGCAACCAGAAAGACAGACAAGCCTCGCGTTGAGGTGGAGGTGACCGAACTCACTGACGAAGACCTAAAACTGCAACTAGCCAAGTATGGAGTGGACTCGGGACCTATTTTGGGTAAGTTCATTTAAGTAGGGCAGGGTTAAACGATTAGTTCTGTAATCGATTCATCTAGAAAATAGTTTTTCGATGCATCGATGAATCCCTGATTAGCCCCTGAAAACATAAATCACAAACACATGCACAGGTTAATAAAAATATATATGTCTAAATGATATGCCCATATCAATAAGGTATAATAACATGAATAATACTCATAACAATAATAGAAATAAAACTAACTCTAGCGTGTATTTGAGGAGGACAAGTTACGTGGTGCAGTTTGGATGAATGACGGGGTTAATCATTGCAAACAAGGAAATAAAAAAAAGTCGAAAACTTGCTGAGTCTTCTCCTCACAAGCAGCTCTGGGTGCTGGTGCATCGCCGTCGTGCTTTTGTGATATGCCATCTCAATTTTGCATAGGTCACAAACCACAAAACCACAAAAAAAACACAAAAGTTGTTGACCCATAGTCACCTTTACACCCCTGTTATGCAATATAGTAGACGTAATAAGGAAATACGTATAAGACATGGAAAACTTGTTGACATCCTTTTGAATACACTTTTCAACATTATTAGAGCCCTCTAGACATAAATAACATATTCCCTTATGTCTGCTACATTGGCTAATAGGGCTGTAAAGGTGACCATAGGGGTGTTATTTCATGTCTAGAGGGCTTTAATGGTAAAAAAATATATATATATTTAGAAGGTGGTATACGTAGTTTCTATGTGTTATTTTCTCTTATGTCTACTAATATATATATATATATATATATATATATACGTATATATATATATATATATATATATATACACATACATACATACACAGTGCATCCGGAAAGTATTCACAGCGCTTCACTTTTTCTACATTTTGTCATGTTACAGCCTCATTCCAAACTGAATTAAATTAATCTCTTACCTCAAAATTCTACACAAAATACTCCATTATGACAATGTGAAAAAAGGTTTTTTTGACATGTTTTGAATTTATTAAAAATAGAAAACAAAAAATCACATTTACATAAGTATTCACAGCCTTTGCCATGAAGCTCAAAATTGAGCTCAGGTGCATCTTTTTTCCACTGATCATCCTTGAGATCTTCCTACAGCTTAATTGGAGTCCACCTGCAGTAAATTCAGTTGATTGGACATGATTTGGAAATATAATAACTGTCTATATAAGGTCCCACAGTTGACTGTGCATGTCAGAGCACAAACACCAAGCATGAAGTCAAAAGAACTGTCTGTAGACCTGCGAGACAGGATTCGTCGAGCCAGACGAAAGCCACTCCTTAGTAAAAGGAACATGGCAGCCCGTCTGGAATTGGCCAAAAAGCACTTGAATGACTCTCAGACCATGAGAAACAAAATTCTCTGGTCTGATGAGACAAAGATTGAACTCTTTGGTGTGAATGCCAGGCGCCATGTTTGGAGGAAACCAGGCACTGCTCATCACCAGGCCAATACCATCCCTACAGTGAAGCATGGTGGTGGCAGCATCATGCTGTGGGGATGTTTTTCAGCAGCAGGAACTGGCAGACTAGTCAGGATAGAAGGAAAATGAATGCAGCAATATATAGAGATATCCTGGATGAAAACCTGCTCCAGAGCGCTCTTGACCTCAGTAGACTGGTCATGTACCTTGACCATATAGACAGTAGACATTAGCACACAGCCAAGATCTCAAAAGATTGGCTTCAGAACCACTCCGTGAATGTCCTGGAGTGGCCCAGCCAGAGTCCAGACTTGAATCCGATCGAACATCTCTGGAGAGATCTGAAAATGGCTGTGCACAGACGTCTCCCATCCAACCTGATGGAGCTTGAGACTTATTGCAAAGAAGAATGGGCAAAACTGCCTAAAGATAGGTGTGCTAAACTTGTGGGATCATATTCAAAAAGACTTGAGGCTGTAATTGCTGCCAAAGGTGGATCAACAAAGTATTAAGCAAAGGCTGTGAATACTTATGTAAATGTGATTTTTTTCTTTTCTATTTTTAATAAATTCAAAACATGTCAAAAAAACCTTTTTTCACCTTGTCATAATGGAGTAATTTGTGTAGAATTTTGAGGTAAGAGATTAATTTAATTCAGTTTGGAATGAGGCTGTGACATGACAAAATGTAGAAAAAGTGAAGCGCTGTGAATACTACTTTCCGGATGCACTGTGTATATATATATATATATATATATATATATATATATATATATATATATATACAGTGAAGAAAATAAGTATTTGAACACCCTGCTATTTTGCTATTTCTCCCACTTAGAAATCATGGAGGGGTCTGAAATTTTCATCGTAGGTGCATGTCCACTGTGAGAGAGATAAACTAAAAAGAAAAATCCAGAAATCACAATGCATGATTTTTTAACAATTTATTTGTGTGATACAGCTGCAAATAAGTATTTGAACACCTGTGTATCATCTAGAATTCTGACCCTGAAAGACCTGTTAGTCTGCCCATTAGAAGTCCACCTGCACTCCATGTATCATCCTGAATCAGATGCACCTGTTTGAGGTCGTTAGCTGCATAAAGACACCTGTCCACCCCATACAATCAGTAAGACTTTAACTTGTAACATGGCGAAGACCAAAGAGCTGTCCAAAGACACCAGAGACAAAATTGTACACCTCCACAAGGCTGGAAAGGGCTACGGAGCAATTACCAAGCAGCTTGGTGAAAAAAGGTCCACTGTTGGAGCTATCATTAGAAAATGGAAGAAGCTAAACATGACGGTCAATCTCAATCGGAGTGGAGCCCCATGCAAGATATCACCTCGTGGGGTCTCAATGATTCTAAGAAAGGTGAGGAATCAGCCCAGAACTACACGACAGGACTTGGTCAATGACCTGAAAAGAGCTGGGACCACCGTTTCCAAGGTTACTGTAGGTAATACACTAAGACGTCATGATGTGAAATCATGCATGGCACGAAAGGTTCCCCTGCTTAAACCAGCACATGTCAAGGCCCGTCTTAAGTTTGCATATGACCATTTGGATGATACAGAGGAGTCATGGGAGAAAGTTTTATGGTCAGATGAGACCAAAATAGAACTTTTTGGTCATAATTCCAATAAGCGTGTTTGGAGGAAGAAGAATGAAGAGTACAATCCGAAGAACACCATCCCTACTGTGAAGCATGGGGGTGGTAGCATCATGCTTTGGGGGTGTTTTTCTGCACATGGGACAGGACGAGTGCACTGCATTAAAGAGAGGATGACTGGGGCCGTGTATTGTGAGATTTTGGGGAACAACCTCCTTCCCTCTGTCAGAGCATTGAAGATGGGTCGTGGCTGGGTCTTCCAACACGACAACGACCCGAAGCACACAGCCAGGAAAACCAAGGAGTGGCTCCGTAAGAAGCATATCAAGGTTCTAGCATGGCCCAGCCAGTCTCCAGACCTGAACCCAATCGAAAATCTTTGGAGGGAGCTCAAACTCCGTGTTTCTCAGCGACAGCCCAGAAACCTGACTGACTGAGAAGATCTGTGTGGAGGAGTGGGCCAAGATCCCTCCTGCAGTGTGTGCAAACCTGGTGAAAAACTACAGGAAACGTTTGACCTCTGTAATAGCAAACAAAGGCTACTGTACCAAATATTAACATTCATTTTCTCAGGTGTTCAAATACTTATTAGCAGCTGTATCACACAAATAAATTGTTAAAAAATCATGCATTGTGATTTCTGGATTTTTCTTTTTAGTTTATCTCTCTCACAGTGGACATGCACCTACGATGAAAATTTCAGACCCCTCCATGATTTCTAAGTGGGAGAAATAGCAAAATAGCAGGGTGTTCAAATACTTATTTTCTTCACTGTATATATATATATATATATATATATATATATATATATAATATAAATAAAAAATAAGTACCAGATGGAGGGGCAGGATTTAATAAGCTTTGCTTCTTTCTACTTCTTTTGGACATGTGGAACTGGGAACTGATTATGGGATGCACTCAATTGGAATCTGATGCATGTTCAAATGAAATAAAAGCATTACCATTACATAGTATCAGCATTCGGGAACAATTATGAGGTGAAAGAAAAAGGAGGGGAAATACAGTCAAAAAGTAGGACAAATTGCAGCTGGCATTAAACATTGTGGTATTTCTAATGAAGTTACATTATGGTAATAAAAGAATATGTACTGACATATAATGCTGAATTTCTATGCATATGAATGTGTTTTAAAGGCGAAATTAATTTGAATTTGAAGATTGAATTTGCAATTTGGATATTTTATGACTTTCCCTTTTTTGTACATTTCATGAAGGAAAGGTGCATCTTTAATCCTTTCTGAATGTTCACGAATAGGCTTTTTTTACTCACAAACATTTAGAATTTAATTTCATTCTTAATTCTGAGTTCACTGTGGAAATATTAATCTTCATTGTGAATAATATGTCAATTTAGAAGGTGGTAAACATGTTTTCTTTGCTCAAACTACCCAAATATTTATTTTATGGAAATTCACTCATCACATTTGGGTCTGGAAGTAATTAACCGCCACAAACAAGGGATTACTGGAAACAAGCTTGAAAAAATCCATTGGAATTTTTGAAATTGCTTCATAATTAGCATCCCAAATCCAGTATTTACCCCCCAAATGTCTGTCTTGCTATTCTTTGATTCCTTTGAAATCTGTGTAGCGTCGACTCGGAAGCTGTACGAGAAGAAGCTGCAGAAGCTCCTGGACCAACCTGCGTCTGAACCCGAGGTTCCCGCTGACGTCACAACCATCCCCAAGGCTGACACCAACCAGAATGGCAACACAAACTCGGACCAGTACAGCGACAAAGAAGACGGTGTGTTGAGGATTCATCTGAAAACATGACGGCGGCTGCTGTTTGTGTTTGTGTCGTCATTTTAATGATTTGCTTCAATGTGTGTTCCAGAGGAAGTCACCACAACTGATCCAGAGCCAGTTCCTATTGTGGAGAAGCTTGTGCGGAGCAGGGGGAAGACTCCGGTGACTGTCAGGACCAGCAGCAGACGACACATCAAGGTGATGGTGGCATCAGTGACGAGCCCAGCAGCAGCATTAAAAATTCTTCTAATTGGTATCTAATTCACTGACAGGTGGTGGAGGAGGACGTGATCACTGAAGAGGCTCCCAAGAAGAGCAGCGAGAGTGTTGTGGAGGACATTCTGGCCAATGAAATCAACACACCAACAGGCATCAGGTAGAATGACACAATTACATTCAGCACAAGTCTGTGAAAAGGGTTTGAAATTCGGGAAAAAACTTTACATTTATTAATATCAATAAATCAATAAACTACTGCTGTTTTGTGGTTGACTATAGCCTTTTATTAGTCTACAAATATGCATATTTAGGCAGATTTTATATATTCTTTGCCCAAATGAACTAAATCACGACCGAACACGTACTTGTGTTTTTTTTTCCAACCCGACTGCTCGCTCCCAAAAACGTATTAATACTGTACATCGTTTACACTTTTCTGCACGGTGAGCGAGTGGTTGGCACGCAGGCCTCACAGCTAGGAGACCCAAGTTCAATTCCACCCTCGGCCATGTCTGTGTGGAGTTTGCATGTTCTCCCCGTGCATACACCCGTGGCTTTTCTCCGGGTACTCCTGTTTCCTCCCCCATTCCAAAAACATGTTAGCTTCATTGGCCACTCTAAATTGTCCGTAGGTATGAATTAGGGCAAGGTTAAACCATTATTTCTGTAATCCATTAATCTAGAAAATAGTTTTTCGATGCATCGATTAATTCCTTAAAGTCCCTGATTAGTCCCTGAAAACATAAACCATAAACAGGTTAATAAAAATATATATTTCTAAATGATCTGCCCATATCAATAAAGTATAATAACACGAATAATACTCATAACAACAATAATAATAGAAATAAAACTAACTATAGCGTGTATTTGAGGAGGACAAGTTACGCGGTGCGGTTTGGATGAATGACGGTAATCATTGCAAACAAGAAAATGAAAAAAGTTGAAAACTTACAGCGTCTTCTCCTCACAAGCAGCTCCCGGGTGCTGGTGCATCGCTGTTGTGCTTTTGTGATATGCCATCTCAATTTTGCATAGGTCACAAACCACCGTATCATTACTTTTTGGCGTGAAGTATTCCCATACTTTGGATAATCTTTTCTTCTGGCCGGACTCACTGAAACTTGTTGAAAAGTTGTTGACCTATTGTCACCTTTACACTCCTGTTATGCAATATAGTAGACATAATAAGGAAATACGTATAAGACATGGAAAACCTGTTGACATCCTTTTGAATACACTTTTCAACATTATTAGAGCCCTCTAGACATAAATAACATATTCCCTTATGTCTGCTACATTGGCTAATAGGGCTGTAAAGGTGACTATAGGGGTGTTATTTCATGTCTAGAGGGCTTTAATGGTAAAACATTATATTTAGAAGGTGGTATACGTGGTTTGTATGTGTTATTTTTTCTTATGTCTACTATATTGGGTAATAGAAGTGTAAAGGTGACTATAGGGGTGTTATTTCATGTCTAGAGGGCTCTATTCATGTTCCAAAGTGTATTTAGAAGGTGGTAAACAAGTTTTGCCGCGGCCGCCGCCATGTTTTGATTCTGAGTACGATGTGACGTTCGTGAACGAACGGCTCAAAAGAACTAGTTCTTTTTTGCGAAGGAATGAACCGCCCATAAAATACCCATTCAAAGAAATCGGTATCGGCCTGAAAAAACCCCATATCGGTGGATCCCTACTTTATCTAGTTGAGGAAATAGGAAAACGTTCTCAGATTTGTACTTGTTATAAGACGATAAACATTCCTCGCCTTCATCGCAGTGCCGCCTGGCGTTGGCGTGAGTGGCACTTTGCAGCTGATCAGGACCAAGGGATCCAAGCAGGGCTGTTGGTACATGAAGATTGTTTAAAGTGTGCTTTTGGTCTCCCAAACATAAACACCAAGCCGCAGAGGAAGTGTTCTAACGTTTCCCTTTTTCTTTCTTTTTCCGCTGCAGTGCGACCTGCAGGCGTCCGATCCGTGGCGCAGCCGGCCGACCCGTGAAGCCCAGCGACTACTGGCTGGACGAGTCCCGCGTGCAGCACACCGTCCACACAGAGAGCCGCTCCTACTCGGAGTCCGTCTCCCGGGGAGTCCTCTCTGCCTCCTCTCTGGGCAAAGCGACGACCCGACGAGGCTTCCTGCCCTTCCTGCTCAAGCTTCTGCTCCTGGTGGCGGTCGGCGGCTCGCTCTTCTTTGCCTACCAAAACCTGGATGAGGCTCACGTGAGCGCCCTCCAAGGCCTCGTCGACAGCATCCACGTCCTGCTTCAGGGCGGCGTGGAGAGTGCCGCCGCCTACCTGGGCCTGGGCGGCAAGTAAAGGCGGTCTCTCGCCATGGCCACGCCCACCTCCCTGCCACCACAACCACATGCAACAAACTCAGTTCACCTCCTACCTTTTACTTTCTCCCGTCTGGTCGGACAAAGAAGTCACACTCAATTGTGAACGTTGTTCCTGTGTGCAGATTCCAGCTTTTCCTCTTCGTGTGCAGCAGGCAGGTGCACCCAAACAGTCGACGTCTGTTTGGCGGGAGCCGCAAGAGACTGATTTTACATGTCCGTTTTTAACCTGTGAACCGTCGTCTTCGTGTATTGACCCCCTTTCCCAGTAGAAGAACGTGGAGAGGCCAGTTATCCCCGCATGGTTGTAGCTTTTCTTTGTGATGTCCGTGTCTGTGTTGCTACGCGGGCGGGCGCCAGGCGCTGATCTTGCCAGCGAAGCGCCAGAACGCCACCTTCCCAAGCACGACGCCGCGCCATCACCAGATTTGTCCTGAAGCATCTCAGTTTGTAGCTAGCTAGCGTGTCTACACGGTGCTCACCGTGGCGCATAGACGGGAGCCTGGGCACTGTCTCGGAGCGGCGCTCGTGTTTGATCACGCATCTTCGCCAAGAGCATCTTGATCGCAGTCTCATTCTCAGCTCCTTTTTCCGTTTACATTTGATTCTTTGGCTTGTTTCTTTGCTCTGGTTTCAATTAGATTTCCTTCAGTCCTCAGTGCAGGACACTTGGTTTTTGTTTTGTTTTTTAACAGACATGTGCCCACATAGCTCACCTCACTGCCAAACGCAATCCCTCACAGACTTAGACTCCACTTGAGACAGCCTCATCTGAACTCTACTTCTGCCTGAGCAAATTAACCCCACGCTTTCAACTCTCACCTGGAGCCAGGGTGTGTTCACTGGGCGTGGGAATATATAACAAGGCACCTCTTAGGATTTTCATATTTTTCTAGCGTTTGACTTTTTATAGCACTCCTAAAGATTAAATACAATATAAAAAAAAAAAGCAATATGTAATGTAACACAGGTGTTTAATTGGACTTTATCAAGTGATCCACATCCTGGCAGCTTCCCCGCAATGGACACACGTCAAACAGTTATGTGGGTGACAATTTTTTATCCGTTTATTTATGATCGTGTAGGCAGTGAATCATAAAATAAACAGCGTTGTTACCGGATGATCGTTATTCTTCTCGTCATTTGCCCCAGCCTGCTTGTAACATGTCACGGTGAGTGGATTGGCGGAGTAACGTCTGAGCCCACTTTGGGTGGACACTCACGGTTCATTTTGTCTCAGCAGGGAGGCGAGGGAGCGTCCCAAGTGAAATCTTTGTGGGAGGCGGGTGCAGAGGATTATGGGCAATTAATTCCAGCAGGCTGTCAGCAACAGCAGGAGCAGACACAAACGGAAGCAGCAGAGGACGGGAGACCCGTCGGCCATCTTTAAGGAAAGTTACACCTTTGGACACACTTGGACTGCTTTGTCTTTTTTTTTTTTTTTTTTTAACCAGGTGAGCTGAGACACCCCTGTGTTGATAATAATATTTATGAGGGGAAGACGGAATCGGATCGGATAATCTTTGGGTGTAAGCCGCAATTCACCATTTGATCAGCTTATTCCACGTAATGGCGTACAAATGAAGTTTACGTTGTACAGTTTGGAAATTTAACCTTCAAAGCATCAAATTAAAAAAATAATAAAATAAATGTTTTTAAATTACAGCGAAGTTCCCATTGTCACCACAGCATACTTTAGATAATGCCGTAATATAATAATAAAAGTCAACATTGATTGTATTTATGAACACGTACATTACTGTTGAATTGTGTATATCCAAAAATCTGAGAAATATAAACATTTCATATTGTAATCAACACATTCAGTAGGAAAATGAATACATAAAACATTTACTAAGGTTATTAGAATATTTGTATTTCCATTTTATTGATGATTTTAATACATTTATTTCAATGCAGATCCTGATTTGGGTAGTATTTAGAAAAAGCTGTGATAGTGGCGTGAAAGTGTTTATTTCTAATTATCGATGATGACGTGATTGTGGTGCCAAGGCTTGGCTGCAGCAGATGGAGGCCTCGTTAAGGGATTATTGGAACTCTTTTAGCAGTCTCGCTGTCAAGTTTGGTATCAGATGAATAGACAGCAGCCGAGGAGGGGGGTCACGTGTTGTCCGTGCCACAGCCGAGCAGGTACACGGTAAGTAGAAAGGGACACAAAGTGTCGTGGAGGCCATGCTGATCACATGGTGGTGTTTGTACATGACCACTCGGGGCATCGCTCACAAAAGCAAGTAGAGCAACGGGTTTTGTGAATTTTAGTGTGTGTGATGAATGTATGAATGTAGAGAATAAGAGACTGTGTTGTTTTCCTTTCTCTAGTGGTAAAAATGGCATCCACACTGCAGAAGCTTCTCACTCCCGTGTGTGGCGGTTTACCCGAACCCCCGAGGAATAAAGTGACAGTGGTGGGAGTTGGACAAGTGGGCATGGCTTGTGCTGTTAGCATCCTGCTCAGGGTAAGGCTTGCACCATCCCCTCAGAGGAAGTAGGAGTTATGGGATGGGATGGGATCATATATATGTGTGTGATGTGTGTGTGTGTGTGTGCGCTCATGCAGGAGCTAGCAGACGAGTTGGCCCTGGTGGACGTGATGGAGGATAAGCTCAAGGGTGAGATGATGGACCTTCAGCACGGAAGCCTCTTCCTCAAAACCCCCAAAATAATTGCAGATAAAGGTATTCAAAACACACGTGAAGGTTATTTTTAATTGTTTTATGCAGCGGATTTGTTGTGGAAAGAATTTTTATTTGGCGCATTTATTATATTTGGAAATAGGAGCATAAACAGGGACTTTAGGGGTGTTATTTCATGTCTGGAGGGCTCTAATCATTCATTAAAAATGGTATTTAGAAGGTGGTAAATGCGCTAACTATCAAAATATTATATTTATAAATAAGGAATCCCAGTTTGTGGAAATTCACTGAAAAGGAACCGAACAACTGTCATTGATCGGTGACTCTAATGCAGGGTAATAATGGTAATAATAATAATATTTGTGAAGAGTGTAAAAATAAGTTTCCCCTGGTCATTTGCATTTGTGTTGCAACTCTTTCTCTTTTCCCCCCTTCCTTAATTGTCGTAAACAATAAGTGTAAAAAAAAAAACAGTAGAAAGAGCTGCAAACTTATTGTCAAACCTTGAAAGAAGCATGAATCTGATAAATTTAATTAACAGACTAAATATTAGGAAAAAATACTTAAAACGATGATCTGTCTATGCAACTAGTTCATATACCTTGATTTAAAAAAAATCCTAAATTAAGATTTCTATATCTAGGAATAAACACCTTTCAGCTGAAAAAAATATATACTTGGAATAAAATACTTCATTCCAATAAAAAGTGAAATATGATTAAAATGAGCAAAAATGAATATTAGCGGTAAAAGTGCATGCATCATAATACTGGAGGTGTGTTTCATCACCATAACTCATGTTGAATTACAGGCTGCACGATGCTCGAGTGGTTAGCGAAGCAGATCTCACAGCTAGGAGACCCGAGTTCAATCCCACCCTCGGCCATCTCTGTGTGGAGTTTGCATGTTCTCCCCGTGCATGCGTGGGTTTTCTCCCACATTCCAAAAACATGCTAGGTTAATTGGCGACTCCAAATTGTCCATATGTATGAATGTGAGTGTGAATGGTTGTTTGTCTATATGTGCCCTGGGATTGGCTGGCCACCAGTCCAGGGTGGACCCCGTCTCTCGCCTCAAGACAGCTGGGATAGGCTCCAGCACCCCCCACAATAAGCAGTAGAAAATGAATGACAACCACATTTTGAGTGTTTTGTGTCCATGCGGAACGTGACCAGAGAGTCCACGGTCCGATCCTCTCCTGTGATGCGTCTCTGTCCCAGACTACTCGGTCACAGCCAACTCCCGCATCGTGGTGGTGACCGCAGGCGTCCGGCAGCAGGAGGGTGAGAGCAGGCTCAACCTGGTCCAGAGAAACGTCAACATCTTCAAGCACATCGTCCCGCAGATCGTCAGATACAGCCCGGATTGCATCATCATTGTGGTGTCCAACCCAGGTACTCACGGCCACCCTCGCCATCTCTGTGTGGCGTTTGCATGTTCTCCCCGGGCACCCGTGGGTTTCCTCCGGGTACTCTGGTTTCCTCCCACATTCCAAAAACATGCTAGGTTAATTGGCCACTCCAAATTGTCCATAGGTATGAATGTGAGTGTGAATGGTTGTTTGTCTATATATGCCCTGGGATTGGCTGGCCACCAGTCCAGGGTGTACCCCGCCTCTCGCCCCAAGGCAGCTGGGAGAGGCTAAATGTTATCAAAAGGTAAATTGAATAAAAAATAGGGGACATTTATTTGTTTTTTTAATGTAGTATAGTAGTGTCGAGACAGGACTTGGTATCAAAATGCTTTTATTTGTATTTTTATGTTTAAATTTCATTATATTTTGTTCTGTTCATTTTATTTGCTTTCTTCCATGAATGTAATAATCATTTTTGGTTTGTCTGGGGTTTTTTTAACATTAATTTTAGTTTTTTTCATTTGAGTGTGTCTGGTATTTTCTATACTGTTAAAAGTAGTATTGGCCATATTATATGGTACGCATATATGAGGTATATATTGTATGTGTGTTTTTCCAGTGTACCTTGAGGAGCAGTATTCCAAATGTGTGTTATGAAATAATCCTCCACAGTGGATGTGCTGACCTACGTGACCTGGCGGCTCAGCGGCCTCCCCAAGCACCGCATCATCGGCAGCGGCACCAACTTGGACTCGGCCCGATTCCGCTTCCTGATGGCCTCCCAGCTGGGCGTTCACGCCAGCAGCTTCAACGGTTGGATCCTCGGGGAGCACGGCGACACCAGCGGTGAGCTTTCAAAGGGACGGGTTCTGGTGCCAGGTGCGCGGAGTGGTGACCCGCTCATGTCGTTTTCAGTGCCTGTGTGGAGCGGAGCCAACGTGGCCGGTGTCAACCTGCAGGTGTTGAACCCGGACATTGGCACTGACGGCGATGAGGAGAACTGGAAGGAGACGCACAAGATGGTGGTGGACAGGTGACACAGACTCGCTCAGACCATTCCATCATCATCCATTGAAACAGTTCCTTTATAGTCTTTTCCACTTTAAATTCAATGTTAAAGGGGACATTATGCTCATTGGTCAGCCCTTTGTTATGAGTGATGAGCAGCGCGGACTAAGAGATTTTAGTGTTTGCCGAGGCTTGCCGCCCAATCGCACCTCAAGCTGGTGTTTGTGGGCCTTCTAAGCCACGGATGTCCAAAGTGTGGCCCATAATTTATGGGCCTGCGAAGGTCTCATTGTATTTGTCTCATGTCTTAATGGCGTTTGTGCCTGGCAGCGCCTATGAGGTGATCAGGCTGAAGGGTTACACCAACTGGGCCATCGGCCTGAGCGTGGCCGACCTGACGGAGAGCATCCTGAGGAACTTGAACAGGATCCATCCCGTCTCCACCATGGTGCAGGTGAACATCTCAGCCTCTCTTGTAAAAGTCCCTACCATAAAACGATGATACAGATGTGTCTGCTGGACATGTTCAGGGCATGTACGGCATCCATGAGCACGTCTACCTCAGCCTGCCATGCGTGTTGAACGCCGGGGGCGTGGCCAGCGTGGTCAATGTCACGCTGACGGACGACGAGGTTTCCCAGCTGCAGGCCAGCGGTGCCACGCTGTGGGACATCCAGAAGGACCTGCAAGACATCTGAGGGGCCAGCAGGGGGAGCCGCAGCTCCACGACACTGTTGTGTACGAGCAGGAACGCTCTCACAGTTCAGGCGCATGCGCATGCAGTCTAGCTCGTTTTAACGCTAAGTATTAGGGCTGTCAAAGTTAACTCGTTAATGGAAGTTCGATTCTTTGAACGTGGGCTCCTCCTGTTTGACCCTCGGCCCACACCGTAGTTTGGTTGAAGCACGGTAACTCTGTAGCCACAAGCTGGAACAAATATTGATGGCAAATGGAGAAAGAAAAGAGCATTTAGATTGGTAAAGTTAGCTTCAAAGCCCTGGCAGATGGCTCTTGTAGCAAGACCAAAGTTATTTGGATCTTCTGTCGCCGTGTTTGACTTATCCTGGATTCCATGGCCTGCCAGAGACTGGAGCAGTGCAGGTATTGTTTTTATTGTCATAAAAGTGGCCCAACTAACCAGCGCTTTTCTTATTTTGACATCTCTGATGATTTTTGCACTGAACCGCCAGTTAAATGGGACTTACTGTCTATATTGACAGGCCGTCAATGTGATGACCGTAGCTGAAGTCCAGTGTTGTGCTAGCGTTAGCCATTTAGCATGGCTAAATTAGCTAGAGTAAGATACATTATAGCCATGTGGTTGATCCTATTTATGATGTATAAAACTAGCAGGAACAACATCAAATGAGAAGCACTAAATGAAAACAAAGCCACCATCCCGCTTGGTGAACTTAGTTTTTCAGAGAGGTTATGTACCAACCAGAGAGGTTGTGTACCACAATGACGCACATTAGCACTCGGTCATCAAATGTGACCTTTTATGCATTCCCATATATTATCAGCATTTGGGAGCAAATATGAGGTGAAGGAAAAAGGGGGGTAAATGCATCCAAATACATCCGTTGGGGCATCGGAGAATGGTAGATGGTGCGTTCAATGACCATCATCCCGTGATTGATATGGTGGCTAAAGCCGTTAGCTAACAATTGTCTCACTGTGTAGTACTTGGTATAGTACTTGGTATATGTATGGGCGGATGAAAAGGAAATCTGTGGGACTAATAAATGCTTATATCATCATTACGTTGCATTAATTACTAATGTGGTGTACCATCGTCTGTTTTATTGGGTTTTCATTTTGTTAAAGGGATAGATGGGAGCTTTTTTGACATCCCCTGCAACATAACACATCATCAATGCAAGCATTAGAAGATGAGTAGGTCCAGCAAGATGGAGATCAAGTACCTTCCATGGATTATCCCCGCTTTGCTCAATCAGCTCCAGATACAAAGACGATGCTGAAGACCTCCATGACGCTGGCCTGCTGGTTGCTGGTGTTGCTGCAGAGGTGAAATGGATGACCAGATGCCAAGCCAACTCATCTGGATCCTCTCAATGCCCATCAGGTCTGGTGCTTGTGTGTTTGGATACATCCAAAGATGTATTTTAAAGTAGGGCGATAGTTATGACCCCTGATTAAATTGATATGCTTCTAGATATGGGTTACATGGGCGGCGCCGCCCAGGGGCAATTTGGTTGTGGGTGGAATAAATTAAAACAGGAATTACAGCTGAATAGGTGCAGATTCTGGAAGATCCACAACTCAATACAACAGACTTTTTCTTGTTAGACAAATGTTTTTGTCATAAATTTTTATAGTCTTTATTCTTCATTTTGGCAGTACCCTGGAAACCCCCTGCACTATATTGGCCAAGGTGGCATTGCCCAGGGAGCGCCACAGAGGGGGAAAGTTTTAAATAAGAGTGAACACAAAATTGTTTGTGTGCATGTTTTTGTTTTTTAAAAAGACCATTTATTTCAAGAATGTACTTACAAAAATGACAGAAGCTTGTTGATGACATGAATTCAACTTAACTTTTTACCACTTTCCAATGAAAAGCAACATGTTTTTGAACCAAAAATTAAAAAAAGTTTGGTTTTCATTGGCTAGTGTTGTCACGCAGATAATTCCATTGACACAAACAATGCTGCCTGTTTTGTGTCCAGGCACAGAACATGGACACATACAAAGTTCTGGACGTCTTGGTTCCATCAGTCCATTGGTCCCCAGTCCATCAATAGAAGACAGGAAGTCCACAGACAGGTAAAACATAAAAACAAAACCGTTTCCTCCTCATAGAAAAAAAATGCTGTTCCGGAGTGGCAATGACCATATATGGACAAACGAGATAAATAGGAAAATGAAAAAATGTTGAGGTTATACCATGTTGTTGCTTTCTCCGATTTTATCCACCAGCTGAAAGAAGAAAAGGGTCAATAAAGACTAGAAGGGAACAAAAGTGCATCCGTGTGTTCCTTTTTGTGGCTTTCACTGCTAAGATGGAGCCACGCTAGCACCAAGGTATGACGTTGCCACTATGTGTTGGCACGGAGCATGTGTTGGGCTGCTGCCATCTGGAAGGTGCTACAGGTGCGCTAAAGCAGTGCTTTTCTACTGGGGGGGTTGCACCCTGATGACGGGGTGGCGCGGGGCTCCGTTGAACCCTTTTCATGATAACTAGGGTTGGGTGATATATTTTACGTACCGGTGTACCAGTATTGATTCTTCCAATGATAAGAGAATGATAATTGCCTGGGTGACTACATCTTTCTAACAGTGGCTCACTGTGATGTCACAAGGAGCAGGACTTCCTTATTTAGCCGTGCATAGCCGGGCACTAGCTGTCCAAGCTGAGTGGGACCAATCACAGCTTAGTGGGCGCACCCGGAGGCGGGTCGTGGGTGGAATAAATGAAAACAAAGGAAATACAGCTGAATAGGTGCAGATTCTGGAAGATCCACAACTCAATACAATGGACTTTTTCTTGTTCTATACATTTTTTTTGTCATTATTAATATATTTTTATAGTCTTTATTCTTCATCTTCAACCCCCTGCACTATTTTTTAATGATTCTAAAACAAAGAAACATAACACTAGTCATCCATACTTACATTTCTGATCCCTGGTAGGCTAAGCAAGGAGCCCAGCACCGGTACCCGTCTGATGAAGCCCACCGCAACCGGGAAGAATCCCCTGTTTTGGGGGAGAACGTGACACTAGTTAACACAAAAGCAGATTGATTGATTTCTTGTTTCCCCCTGAGCTGACCTAAATAAGAGGAAGAAGCCGTAGATCTCAAGAACGACGCCAATGATGGGCCAGCCAATCAGAACGACAAACACTCCTCCCAGGAAGAAGCTGGTGGCTTTGGCTTTATGCCTCTGGAAGAAGAATCTGAATGTTCTCTCCAGGCCGATGACAAAGGACAAACCCGAGACAAACAGAATCTGCCAAAAAAGACACAAATGGGGGGTGGGGGGGATGGAGGATGAGGACCTTGCTTCACTCTCTGACACTGCGAGGTCAGCTCACATTTCCAATGGCCAGGAGAGCTTTGTCGAAGAAGAGCATCATCCCGAAGAAGAGGAAAAACACCCCGAAGCCAGTCAGCCCCATACCAATTTCTGCAAGAAGCAAGGAAAACAATATAAAAAAAAAAGAAAACCTGTGACAAAATGGTAATGAAATCTTGAATACTTGAAAAACATGCTAAACATGTATGTTGTCGTATGAACTAATTTTATTATTATTTAATAATATTTTATTATTATTTATTTAAGTACAACAGTAACAACGCGATATCCTGTCCGCTTCCGCTTTTTATGAGACGTCACAGCGCCTCTCAGCCAATAGCGTTTAAGCAGCTAGCCAAACAACAAATAGCTAAACCGGCTTTTCAGCACAAACACCAAAGAACCGCGTTCGGGGCGGTGGCTCTTACTTTGCGAGTCCGTGAGTGAAATCATGTTGGTGGCGACGCAGGAGTGTAGCTTACGATCCCGGTACCGATAATAACCCTGCAGCTATTTGACGATGGCGCCGGCTAAACTGTTGATTCTTCGGTGGCTGTGGGAGAGACGCTAAGCTAGCAAGCGGCGCTTTGAGTACGCCACGTCCTCCTCCTTGAGATCGTCTATTCTGGCATAAATCGGTGCACCCCACTCCGACGTAAGATCCTTAACTGGTGTTTAATATCTTTAAGATTTATGTCACCTGGTATGTTTAAATGTATGTTTATAATGTGTTATTAAAATATTACGTCGTTGCAGGGAGTGATTTGGATCATGCTCTGACAAAATACTGCACTAATGGCAAAGTGAGAGGGCTTCGCGGTAATGTGTGGCGCATGCGTAAAAGAGCAGCCAGCATACGGTAAGCCTTATTTGTGCTTTCTCTACGTATGCTACTTCAATATCAGCAGTAGTTTCGCTTCTTTGTAAAAGTGATATGTTTTATACATGCATTAAAAACACAGAAAACATGAAGTAATACTTGCATTGTTTTCCAAAAGAAACTCCAACTCCCGTCATCAACCGGAAAGGCGACACCTAAGGGACGTGTTTGCCGGAGTTGGTGTTGAAACAGGCAAGTGGATTGAAATAGCAGCTTGTTGGCCGGACACCATGCCATTTACCATCGAGGAAAGCAACATTTCCCAACACTAAATCGGTCCCTGAAGTGAGCAGCCATGAACACGGTATTCGCCGTTCTTCTTGTGTTTGTCGGCTGCTGCTCCAATGTGGTTTCCCTGGAGCTGCTGGTCAGGTGAGTGGCACGCATAAATTTTTATTCTTTGAAAATCACCAGTTTTGACATTTTTCAACTGGTCTTAACATTTTCATCTGGAGTAGAAGCGAGGGTGACCTTTGCAGAACGTTGTACTTGTTCCTCTGCATGAATGCCTTAGTAGAATTACAGTAGTGTTTAGGGTCATTGTGTTGTTGGAAGTATCCAGTGATTATTATTTTTTTTTTTTTTTAGTTTTCATAAAATTAAAAAATTGGGATTTTATTGACGGCAAAAATTGTGCAGCCCGAATCCCAAGCTGTTTTTCTATCAAATAATACTAATTTTTGAATGTGGTGGTTCTCCAGGGACTTCCCAGGATGTGGTAACATTGTGACGTTTGCGCAGTTTGTGTTCATCGCTTTGGAGGGATTCATTTTTGAAGCCCGCTGCGGCAGGAAGAAGCCGGTCATCCCCGTCAGGTAGGAGTTTTCCAAACACACTCGCTCCTCGAACACAACAGAGAAACACAACAGGGAATTTTTGGATATTTCCTCACAGTAACTACGCCATCATGGTGAGCATGTTCTTCACAGTCAGCGTCATCAACAACTACGCTCTCAACTTTAACATCGCCATGCCGCTGCACATGATCTTCAGATCCGTAAGAGACCAACACTCGTGATTGGCGACACCACTGCAGCGCTGGTTTTACCTGTTAACCTTCTTGCAGGGGTCCCTCATCGCCAACATGGTCCTGGGGGTCATCCTTCTGAAGAAAAGGTCTCGGCGCTCACAGTTTCTCCTTCCAGCTCTCTTTTCTCGCCATCCTCTTACCTCTCGTGTCGTCCTCCTGCAGATACTCACCCAGCAAATATTTATCCATCGCTCTAGTTTCATGCGGCATCTTCATCTGCACCATCATGTCAGCCAAGCAAGTGGTAAGTCGCTTTGTCAGCTTTAGCGCAGCCAATCATGTGCTTTTATTTCATCCGTTCCAGAGTCAACATGTAATGGTAATGGTTTAATTTCATTTGAACATGCATCAGATTCCAATTGAGTGCATCCCATAATCAGTTCCCAGTTCCACATGTCCAAAAGGAGTAGGAAGAAGCAAAGCTTATTAAATCCTACCCCTCCATCTGGTACTTTTACAATCACTAACTGTTACATTTGTTCACTTTCTGCTTTCCGAATATTGTTAAATTTTTTATTTAATTTTTTTTACTTTTTTTTTTTTTAATTAAAAAAAAATTTTTTTTAATATAGTAGGCGGTGATATGAGCATCCAATGCCATAATGGGTACCATAGTAAGTGTCAATATAGTGATATATATAGCACATCATGACTGGTTCAAGACTCTTCATCCTTGTATAATGGCATTATGAATTATCCTTACTGACCTTTTTAGCCAGTAAGATTGCTTTTATAGTTATTATCCCATATTTCCACACAATAAGTAAGATATGGTAGAACCAGAGAGCAATAAAGAGTGTGGAGTGATTTTCTGATTGAGAACAAACAAGCTTTGTTCAATATTGAAATATTTCTGTCCACCTTATGTTGTATATTTGTAATATGAGGTTTCCAGCTCATATTTTCATCTATTGTGATCCCCAGAAATGTATTTTCCTTCACCCTTTCAATGTCTACACCGTCTATTTGTATTTGCTGGTGCGTGTCCTTTCTGCTGTTAGCAAACAGCATGATTTTAGTTTTATTTAGGTTTTACTTGGGTTCAAGGACAACTTGTGGCCATCATAAACCCTTCATTAACCCATCTTAAAGGAAAAGGGCATTTTTTAAAAATAGCCCATCATCATTCATCATTTTATGAAAAAAGGGCTAAATAAGAGGCACCTACAAATGCACATGATGGGGACACCACACCTCCTAACACCACACCTTGTAAAAAAAAAAAAACCTTCAAAAAGCACCAACAAGGCTCAATTCCCTAATGTGTATACTAACCAAGCAGCAGCGACATAACTTGTTGCTGGATAAAAATATTATTATTATTATGGTGTATGAAGGCCAAAGAAAGTACTTGTGTAACTAGGAAGATGTATGATTATGTAACTTGGACAGAACATGGGAGATTTCATTTTATTCATTTTATTATTTTTTTTCTTAACAATTTTTTTGTTTGAGGCGATTCCTTTTTTTGATAAATGTCAACAAGGGCCTCATCCAACTCTTGTTTTCTTGTGATAAAATGTGTGATATTTCATTTGCACAATGAGGAACAGTGAAAATACAGGTTTTGAAATGCAAACATATCATCTCTTAATCGTGTTGATTTGGCTTACTGATCAAGTCTAAATGTTCCTCTTTCTAGCTGGCTCCATATCTTCTCTCTGAACTCCAAACTAATGTAACCGTAGTAACCAAACCCTGCAAAGCATCCACACTAAGACGACCCACACGCTCAACCGACTGACTCCCACCACAGAAGCCCACATTTTAATGTTTAAGCCTGAGGGGTTGATATCGCTGAGTGACAGGCAAACATTGCTGCAAATTCTGAACCAGTACCTGAATCCGTCACATGGTACAGCCTGGTAGCGAGGCTTCGGACGTCATCGATTCCAGCCCCTCCCTAATGAATCAAGCCTCGGTACACGGTTTGCAGACGCGCCCACTGGATTACTCGACACACGCTGTGAAGCCCCGACACCTCCTCTAACATCGCTAGTTCCAGACCCGACACTGTTAAATTAATGTTCATAACTGGAGTATTTTCATAATTCATAGCAGAGAAAACCTGTTTATGACTTTCTAAATACACTTTTTAACTTTATTAGAGCCCTGTAGACATGAAATAACACCCCTATAGTTACCTATTATTCTTTGTTTACGTCACATCGCCCAGGTTACGGGACAGCAGGGACATATCAGACGGGCCCTGCTAGCATAGCAAGCTAGTGAGCTAATTAGTTAACCTCTCCAATGTACTTATTCTAAACTTGAGAAAGTCTTTCAAACCGGGTGGGCAAGAAGGGCAATGGGAGGAGAAGATTTTTTCACTCTATCTCGGCCACAGTGTGTCCGTCTCGGCCTTGGCACGTCTGTCTCTGCCACAGTGTGTTTGTCTTGGCCTTGGCACATCCGTCTTGGCCACAGTGTCTGTCTCAGTCTTGGCACATCCGTCTTGGCCTTGGCATGTCCATCTTGGCCACAGTGTGTTCGTCTCGGCCTTGGCACGTCCATCTTGGACACAGTGTGTCCGTCTCTGCCTTGGCACGTCCGTCTTGGCCATGGCACGTCCGTTTTGGCCTTGGCCCATCTGTTTTGGCCTTGGCACGTCTGTCTCAGCCTTGGCATGTGGGCTGTGCTGACCAGTCTCCATGCAGTGAGAAGGCATCAGTAATGTTATTGACTGATGCCTGGTGACCACAATACTACAATACTACATAGAACTTGTCTTTGTGTATTTCTGCAATAATAACCGGCTGTAGTCAACCAACAAACGGCTATGGTTTATGAATTCTAATTCAAAAACGACATGATGTCAGGAAGCCATACAGCGAGGGATGACAGTATGAACGTAAAGTAGCTCCCCTTATTTTCATCATTGTTGATTTAAAATTCATCCATTCATCAGCTAGAAGGTGAGAATGGAAGTAAGAAGTATTTTTGCTTTCTCTCTGCCTGCAGAAGGTGGCCAGGGACGGGTTCGAGGAACAAGGCTTCTATCCTGTAATTCGCTGGCTGGTAGGTGAGTTGATGCTGTGGGCGTGCAAACATGAATTGGTGTCAACTACGATATTTCATACACCAGCAATAAAAATCATTCTCTTCTTTTTCAGGAATCGGCATGTTGACCTTCGCTTTGATCATGTCGGCCAGGATGGGAATTTTCCAGGAGACTCTGTACAAGAAGTATGGGAAGCATTCCAAGGAAGCTCTCTTTTATAATGTGAGTCAGTGGACCCCCACCCCCCCACTAACCAAAAGAGACTAAGACTAAGAAAGAATAATGGCTCCACCCATAAAAGCTCACACTGCATTCTACATTTATACTACATTTATACTTCATTCATACTACATTCATTCCACATTCATTCTACATTCATACTACATTTGAATTTTTCCAGCTATTTCAACATGATTGTATTTTTTTGTAATTTATTAAAATATAAGTATTAAAGAAAACAGATTTTATTTTATTTTTGAAGTGTTAATACTATGAGAAATAAACAAAACAACAAATAAAGTTGTTAAATTTTTTGGCCAAATTAGGTTGGGGGAAAAGTTTTAATGTTACGCAAATAAAATGATAATTTTATGGGAAGGTGAAGAAAGTTGAATTAGTTGGAAAGTTTTAAAAAAAAATTGGCACAAATTGGAGAATATTTTTACAAGAATGAAGTCAAATTATTGTACCCAAAAAGTCTCTTTCTAACAAGGAGAAAAGTGTTAATATTACGAAAATAAAGTTGTAATATCAGGAAATTGTATTGTATGAACCATTGAAGATACAACAGACAAATATTTAAGAACCATGAGAGCCCAAATGAAGGTAGAACAATAAGCCAATGACCCCACCCGTCACTCCATCACATGATAATAAATTAACTCTGCTCTGCCACAACATGCGGGCCACGCCCCCTGGAGGCCAGTCAATCAAACTGCTCTTCCTTGGCCCGCCTTTCCCACTCACACCCGTCTCCTTATTCTCCTTTCCAGCACTTCCTGCCTCTGCCGGGCTTCCTGCTGCTGTACTCGGACATCTACCAGCACTGCGCCCACTTCAGTCAAAGCCGTGAGTGGTTTCCTCTTCCTGTTCCTCACCCGAGGACGCCATGCGTCCTCATTCTGCTCCTCCACGCCACCATTGAATCCTGTTTTTTTTTTTCGTTTTATTATTATTATTATTTTTGTATTTTTATTATTTTTTTTTATTTATTTTATTTATTATTTTTATTTATTATATTTATTTATATCACGTACCGAACTACAAAGTACTTTTTAGTACCTTTTTCAAGTCAACTACTACCTCATACCCAAAAAAGTATTAAAAGTTGGGTTTGAAGTATTCAATCTTAATGTATTTCTAAAACTTCTTCTTAAAGGACATGTGTTGGATAATATAATTTCTTAATAACTGGAGTATTTTCATAATTCATAGCAGAGAAAACCTGTTTAGTACTTTCTAAGTATACTTTTTAACATTATTAAAGCCCTGTAGACATGAAATAACACCCCTACAATTATTTATTATTTTTTGTTTACATCACACTGCACAGGTTACGGGATCACTGCAGGGACCGATCAGACGCGCCCTGCTAGCATAGCAAGCTAGTTAGCTAATTAGTTAGCCTCTTCAATGTACTTATTCTAAACTTGAGAAAGTGTTTCAAACAGATTGGGCAAGAAGGACATTCGGAGGAGAAGCTTTTTTTAGTCTCTTGGCCTTGGTTTGTCTGTCTCCGGCCTTGGCGCGTCCGTCTCAGCCATGGCATGTGGGCTGGGTGCAAAAAGAAGCACGTACTTTTGTCCCTACTGGTTTGTTTTTCAGGCAGAGATTGAAACCAGTATTGTCTTTCCAGCTCCGGTTCTTCTTCCGCTTGTTGAGCTGAGGGTTCCAAGCATGTGGTTCTACCTGCTCATCAACGTCATCACGCAGTATCCTTTGTCACATGATCATTGCACGCCTTGCCCAGTCACTGTCCTCCATGTTTGACCTTAACGCTTCCCTTCAAGGTACGTGTGTATCCGCGGCGTCTTCATCCTGACCACCGAGTGCGCCTCGCTCACAGTCACCCTGGTGGTGACGCTGAGGAAGTTCCTCAGCCTCATCTTCTCCATCATTTATTTCCAGAACCCGTTCACCATGCTGCACTGGGCGGGCACCGCCTTGGTCTTCGTGGGCACGCTGCTCTACACCGAGGTGTGGAACCTGCGGGCGGCGCCGCCTCATCCCAACACCATGAAGAAGGCCCGGTGAGGACCGGGTCCTCGTGGACGCGTGGCGTCGACTTTTTAATGCACAACCTGAGCAAAGACGGGTCTTTTGAACGTAGGAATATTGTTGCTAATCTTCAATAAACATCACATTCGTGTTCTCAGGAAGGTTCTTGTGTTCTACTGCAGGGCTTCTCCAATGGTCTCAACCAGAGACCCACGTTTTCCAACCGTCACTTTTAAGGCAGACCAAGGAAACTGTATTTTGGAACAAGACATACTTCTAATTTATGTCTACAATGCATTTGAGTTTTATTCAAGAAATGACGGGTTAAAATAGTGACAAGGAAGCAAATACAGCATAAACAGGGCAGGCCCCAAAACAGAACCCTGGGGGACTCCTCTTTCCCAAAGGAAGCAAATACAGCATAAACTGGGCAGGCCCCAGGACAAAACCCTGGGGGACTCCTTCCCAAAGGAAGCAAATACAGCATATTCAAGAAATGACGGGTAAAAATAGTGACAAGGAAGCAAATACAGCATAAACAGGGAAGGCCCCAGAACAGAACCCTGGGGGACTCCTCTTTCCCAAAGGAAGCAAATACAGCATAAACCGGGCAGGCCCTAGTACAGAACCCTGGGGGACTCCACGCAGCTGTTTGCTGAGTCAGACTCTACTTGGTTCGCTGTGACGCTAAAACTTTCCGTGGAGTGAAACTTCCGGACACCAGGTTAAAAAACCTCATCGGTCAAGATAACAACCAGCTTTTCTAAGATCTTAGACAAGAACAGGAGCTTGGAAATCTGCTTGAACTTATTGGGGTCAGCCAGGGTATTGGGTAATAGGAGTGTAAAGGTGACCATAGGGGTGTTATTTCATGTCTAGAGAGCTCTATTAATGGTAAAACCCATATTTCTAAGGTGGTAAATAGGATTTATATGTCTTAGGTTTTCTCATGTCTACTAATAACTCCCAATAGGAGTTTGAAGGTGACTATAGGGGTGCTATTTGGCATTTAGAGAGCTCTAATAATGGTAAAACCCATATTTCTAAGGTGGTAAACAGGATTTCTATGTCTTAGGTTTTCTTATGTCAACTAATAACTCCCAATAGGAGTGTAAACTGTAAAGGTAACTATCGGGGTGTTATATGACATTTAGAGGGCTCCAATAATAGTAAAACCCATATTTCCAAGGTGGTAAACGGATTTGATATGATCTCATGACCGAAATATTCCCTTTATAAATGAAAAACAATAATAGTCCTAGTGGAAATTCATGTTACAGTCGGGTCTGGAATCAATTAACAGCAATTACTTCATTCTGAGCCATAAATCTACTTTTGTGTGCGTTTAGAAAATATAAAAAGCACATTATTGGAGCACATCAACATTTATACAGCAAGACCTATTTAAAAACATGAATACATTTTATGTACAAAATATATAATATTGAAACAGTTATTAAAGTAATAATATAATATATAAATTAATAATAATAATATAGAAACATAATTAATTGAAAATATTTTAAAATTGAATGTTTTTTATTTTATTTATTTATTATTATTATTTTTTGCGTTGGAATTCTACTCCTGAAGTGCTGTACACAGAAAGGGTGTCAGAGCTGTGCTGTCGTCTTTCTACAAATCCACCACATGGTGGCGCTGTTTGATTCTAATTTGTAAGTGCCGTTATATTTTTATATGCACTACTTGGTTTGGCCAGTAGATGATGCTAAGTACCCTGTTGGATTAGGAGCGAGATTTAGCAATCCACCGGTCCTTCGTCCTCTCCGCCCCACGCGGGCGCCGTCCTTCCCACGGCCAGCCACCCCAGGTGGGTGCAGGAGTAACATGCAATGCGTGGAAAAGGCCAAGAAAGTATGACTCGTATGCAAATATCTTTGGCTATCATGAGTAATATTCTACAGTAATATCGCCCCCCCACCACCACTTTTACAGAGTAACTAATCACTGGAGGTTAATAATAGTGGAATAATACAAAATGCCGTGTGTTTTGTGCCTTAAAAATGTAATAAAAGATTATTTCCATGATTTGCTCATTTTCATTCAGTGCTAATTCTATGACTGACAATGACGACAATCACGTTTGAGTTATTAAAAACTTCACGGTTATCCCTCGTTTCTCACTGTTGATTGGTTCCTGCAGAGCAAACTTTTCAAACCTATAGTTTCAAACAATGACAAAACTTACCACTTCCACATGGAATGAGAGCCGTTTTTTTTTTCAAATATATATTTATGAATAAGTCATGCTGTTC
This sequence comes from Doryrhamphus excisus, assembly GCF_037039965.1. NCBI lineage: Eukaryota > Metazoa > Chordata > Actinopteri > Syngnathiformes > Syngnathidae > Doryrhamphus > Doryrhamphus excisus. The sequence continues at coordinate 22,220,077 of NC_136362.1, forward strand.
TACAGTTACATATGCCTTGTTATTTGTCCAACAATATGCATATCAAAGCAAACTGTACCTATGTTTGCTTCAAGCATAAACATGGCTAAATGAAGTCAAATACAAATAGACGGCATTCTGTGTTCTACACTGGCCGCTAGGTGTCAGTAATGTTACATTGACCACACATAGCCAATTGCCAATAGTCCATATGTACACGGAGTCCATATTTGAGTCTATATTTTCTGTTTTGTCTACTATATTGGGTAATAGGAGTGTAAAGGTGACTATAGGGGTGTTATTTCATGTCTGAAGGGCTCTAATTATGTTAAAAATGCATTTATATGTTGTAAACAGAATTTCTCTGTCTTATTTCCCCTAATTATGTCTACTATATTGGGTAATAGCAGGGTAACGGTGACTATAGGGGTGTTATTTCATGTCCACAGGGCTCTATTGATGTTAGAAGGCCTATTTAGAAGGTGGTTAACAGGTTTATCATGACCATTATGTCTGCTATATTGGGTAATAGGAGTGTAAAGGTGACTATAGGGGTGTTATTTCATGTCCAGAGGGCTCTATTGATGCTAAGGTATATTTAGAAGGTGGTTAACAGGTTTATTATTTTTATTATTTAGAACAGTTTTTTGTGTCTTACTCTGTCTTATTATAACTACTACATTGGGTAATAGGAGTGTAAAGGTAACTATCGGGGTGTTATTTCATGTCTGGCGGTCTCTAATGTTAAAAAAACGGATTTAGAAGGTGGTAAACAGGTTTTCTGTGTCTTACTCTCTCTTATTATGTCTGCTGTATATATGGGTAAAGCAGTGTAAATGTGACTATAGGGGTGTTATTTTATGTCTGGAGAGCTCTACTGTTAAAAAACATATTTAGAAGGCAGTAAACAGGTTTTCTGTGTCTTATTTTCTCTTATTATGCCCACTATATTGGTTAACATATGCAGTAAAATGATAGTAGTGAACTATGTATTAGTGTTTAACATTAAACTGCCTTGTGCTCACTCGGCTGAAGGACCAGAGTCTGAAGGTACGGAAGTTAACCACAACAGGAAGTCAAATAAACACACAAAGCCAAAATCTATCTTTCGACTCCTGTGTAATAGCAAGAAAGCTAAACGGTGTCATCTGGTGGGTCACGTGGCCCCGGCCCCCAGACCAGGAAGTGCAGTAAACAAACGCTCTTAAAAATGTATGGCAAAGATCATATTTTACAGTTGATTCACTGCTCTGTATTGAATATAAAATAAAAAGCTAAGCCAAATGGGCCTTGTTATGGATACACCGTATTCACAAATGTTGATTATTATTGGTGAGAAATGAGAGTACAGAAACCCGTTGTTAGTTTGGTAAACCGGATGTAGTTTATTGTGAAGGGCACTGAACAGGATGTATTTTGTGTCCACCGTATTTTGTGTAAACCTAAAAACATTTACCTTTATGTTGATGCTGCGTTGCAGCGTTCGATGAAAATAGGACTATTTACTTTCACGAAAGTGTTTTTGCCAATACTTTGGTGGCAAAAAAACATAACCATCGCTGCTATTGACGTTTTTTAATAGCTTGAAATCCGCGACGAAGAACTGGAGTCTGAGGCTGGGTGTCGAACTTGGCAGAGAACTTTATTCTTCTTTCAAACATTAACTCACACTCCTCACTACGCGAGACATAACCGCACACCTTGCAACCATAACAGGAAGAGAAAACCCCTTTCCCTCGCGCCCATCCCTCCGGGTGGTAACCACTCCACTATCGATGGTTCCGGGGTCAATTATGTACCACTAACCTAGCACTACAACCTGCTTGATTGTTCCAAAGGAAAAAAACTGAAGCTAGCAGGACGGGTGGCTTGATCCTCCTCTTTCGTGGCGCTAGAGGTGGAGTTCTAGAGTGTTCTTGGACGCTTGACAAGTGGACCAAAGTGCATCCTACGTCGGCCGGGTGGGCAGTGAGTCACTTCCCGAGGTGTCCTCGCCAGGCCCCAAGAACAGGAAGAGAGGAGCAAGTCACCATGGCGGTCAGCTGACTCACCACACGGGAACGTAAAGCGGGAAGTGTGCGTGTGTGCACCACGCCCACCGTCCTTACCCTAAGTGTTTTTCATCATGACGGTCAACACAAAAAAATGCCGGGGTAGATTCCTGCTCCGTGAGTCGTGCCTTCTCACGTGGCATCCGCGAAGGCATACTACTTCCCTCGCGGAACTTCCCGCTCGTGTGGACGTCCCCCTACCAGCCACGCGCCTCGTACGTCAATCATACACGAGCAAGCACTAAGCGCGGGAAAAACTCCCTTTCGAGAAGGTTCATGCTCAATGACTACTGCTCCTCCGTCCTATAGATGATCTTTGGCTAGTGCTTTTTTTCTTGCAGAATATCTGTAAAAAAAAGCAGAGCACTCCTTTGTCATTTAGAGGATCTCTGACCAGTGTTTCTTTTAAGCATGTCCTAAAAACAACAGCAAGCTCCTGTCATACATAGAGGATCTTTGCCTAGCTTATAGGTTCTTAAAATAATGGTATCTTGGACTTTCTTTTATTTGCACTATGTCCTTAAAAACAGCAAAGAACTCCTCTAACAAATAGAGGATCTTTGACTCACATTTTGAGGGGTTTTTTTTCAGGACGTTTTTAAAAGCAGTCGAGCACTTCTATGTCACATAGAGGATCTTTGACCATATCCTGGAAAACTGTGGACAACTACTCTCTCAAATACAGAATCTTTGACTAGCTTTTTTTCCAGAATGTCCCTAAAAATAGCAGAATTGTTTGGGTTTTTTTGGCTGTTGTTTTTTTGCAGTAGGTCCTTAAAAACAGCAGAGCACTCCTCTGTCTATAGATGATCTTTGGCTAGTGCTTTTTTTTCTCGCAGTATATCTGTAAAAACAGCAGAGTGCTCCTGTCACGTAAACGATCTTTGACTAGCTCACATTTTGAGTTTTGTTTTTTTTTCCAGTAAGTTTTTAAAAGCAGCAGCGCACTTCTATGTCACATAGAGGATCTTTGACCATATCCTGAAAAACTGCGGACAACTACTCTGTCAAATACAGAATCTTTGACTAGCTTTTTTTTTCAGAATGTCCATAAAAATAGCAGAATTGTTTTTTTTTTGTTGTTGTTTTTTTGCAGTACGTCCTTAAAAACAGCGGTGTGCTCCTCTGTCCAAGAGATGATCTTTGGATAGTGGATAGATTTTTGGATTTTTTTTCGTCCAAAAATATTTGTTTATATTATTTTTTTCCACAAAAATGTGTGTCTACGTTCTCCTTCTTCATATTATTATTATTATTATTGTTATTATCAATTTAACAACACGGTAGATCCCCACAAATGTTTATGTCTTTCTTCTTCTTGTTTTGAAGTATCAGTCATAAATTGTAAGTCCAAAATATTATTATTAAGATTATTAACATCACAATACATAATCTCACACAATCATGATTCAGCATGTCTATAAATATAGCATATAGCATAGCATTTTTATGCTAACATGCGAGGACATAGAAGGAGAAGTTGGTGTGGAGCGAAAGGGAAAGTGGGTGTTGACTCACAGGCGAAGTGACAGATGTACACTCGCACCAGTGACGTAAAGATGAAGGAGAGAGGGAGGTAAAAGGGGGCGGTACCACGCCCCCCTGCTCTCCCCTCCCCTGCTCTCCCCTCCCCTCCCCTTGCCGTCCCGCACACAAGATGAGCATGAGGTGGCCTCTGCGTTCATTTGGACTTGCGATGTGGGACCTGACCTTCAGTTGGTGAGTGTTTGTCCGTTTCATCTCCAGTTCTGTCATGTTCATGTGGGCAGGGGTTCCACAGGGCATGGCGTTCGGACCCCTCCAAGACCACCAAGCCGACACGGGACAAACGGTATGTGGACCCGACAGACAAGGTGAATTAGACCCAGAAGTTCCATGAAGTGATGGTAGAGGCTACACAACGCAGGTTCACTCCTGTCATAGAGAGGATCTTTGATAAGCATTTTCTGTATACGTTATGCCCAAAAACAGCAAAGCACAGTCGTCATACTTTGGATCTTTGACGAGCGCTCTTGCTATAGGTTCTCAAAAATAGCACACTGCCGTACTATAGAGGATCTTTGACCAGCATTGTCGCAGTAGCTCAGTAAAACAGCAGAGCATCGCTGCCACACGTAGCATCTTTGACTAGCATTTTTGTTGTGTATTCCTAAAAACAACAAAAGATCTTGAACTTGCATATTTGCAGTTGCTCCCCAAAAATAACACATTCCTCCGTCTGTATTTGTGTCCTTCAAAATAACACAGCACTCCTCTGTCATAAAAATGTTGCATTTCCTTTTTTGCTGTATGTCACACCAGACCGTTCAGATATAGAGGATCTTTGACTCGCTTTTTTCAATCCACTAGATCCTCCTCCAGAGCACTTCTTTGTCATTTAGAGGATCTCTGACTAGTGTTTTTTTAAGCATGTCCTAAAAACAGCAAAGAACTCTTGTCACATAGAGGATCTTTGCCTAGCTTATAGGTTCTTACAGCACAAACAAAATATTGGTATCTTGGACTTTCTTTTATTTGCACTGTCCTTAAAAACAGCAAAGAACTCATCTGACAAATACAGGATCTTTGACTAGCTTTTTGATTTTTTGCAGGAAGTCTTTAAAAGCAGCAGATCACTTCTATGTCACATAGAGGATCTTTGGCCATATCTTGAAAAACTGCGGACAACTGCTCTGTCAAATACAGAAAAATGCAGAATGTCCCTAAAAATAGCAGAATTGTTTTTTTGGCTGTTGTTGTTTTTTTGCAGTGGGTCCTTAAAAACAGCGGAGTGCCCCTCTGTCCAATAGATGATCTTTGGCTAGTGCTTTTTTTTCTCGCAGTATATCTGTAAAAACAGCAGAGTGCTCCTGTCACATAAACAATCTTTGACTAGCTCACAGTTTGAGGTTTTTTTTCAGTAAGTCTTTAAAAGCAGCAGAGCACTTCTATGTCACATATAGAGGATCTTTGACCATATCCTGAAAAACTGCGGACAACTACTCTGTCAAATACAGAATCTTTGACTAGCTTTTTTTTCAGAATGTCCCTAAAAATAGCAGAATAGTTTTTTTTTGGCGGTTGTTGGTGTTGTTTTTTTTTTTGCAGTAGGTTCTTAAAAACAGCAGAGCACTTTTATGTCACATAAAGGATCTTTGACTATATCTTGAAAAACTGCGGACAACTGCTCTGTCAAACACAGAATCTTTGACTAGCTTTTTTTTGTTCAGAATGTCCCTAAAAATAGCAGAATTGTTTTATGGCTGTTGTTGTTTTTTGCAGTAGGTCCTTAAAAACAGTGGAGTGCTCCTCTGTCCTATAGATGATCTTTGGCTAGTGCTTTTTTTTCTCGCAGTATATCTGTAAAAACAGCAGAGCGCTCCTGTCACGTAAACAATCTTTGATTAGTTGCGCTTCCATTTTACATAGAGGATCTTTGACCATACCCTTAAAAACTGCGGACAACTACTCTGTCAAATACAGAATCTTTGACTAGCGTTTTTTTTTTTTTCAGAATGTCCCTAAAATAGCAGAATTGTTTTTTTGGCAAGTTGTTGTTTTTTTGCAGTAGGTCCTTAAAAACAGCAGAGCACTCCTCTGTCCTATAGATGATCTTTGGCTAGTGCGTTTTTTTTTTTCTTGCAGTATATCTGTAAAAACAGCAGAGCGCTCCTGTCACGTAAACAATCTTTGACTAGCTTTTTTTTGTAGAGGAATATAGAGGATCTTTGACTAGTTGTTTTTTTTCACAGTAGGGCCTTTAGAGGATCTTTAGAGGATCTAACCGGGTTTCATTCATTTTTTAAATTCATTTTAAATTCATTCATTTGTAAAAGTGCTCCCCTGGTGGTGACTTGGAGTAAAAGTAATGCATGAGTTTCATCATCACACAAAGACCACCAGGTCTTTTCCTCTCATGTGCCATCATCAAGCCAGGTCGGCGTGCAGATAAAAAGTTGAACAAAAGGCCTAAAAGGCTGGTCTTTCTCTCAGGACTTAAATCATCTGTGAGTGATTCTTCGAAAGGTTGCACTCATACCTAAGTTCTTCAAGCAGATCAAATTCTTTCATCTGCACTTCCAGGAAGGGAGATGTCAGATCTGCTTGAGGTTGAACTCCTCAAAGACTTGGAGATTATGACCTCTCTTTCTTTTTGGCCTGCTTGCTTGCACGTATTCACAGATTCAAACCTTCCTTCCTTTCAAGGACCATCACTCTGCTTGGTCCATGTGTCAGTCTCACTGGAGAACGGCCCAAGTATTTGTCATTTTACAAATAAGGAGTTAGTATGTTTTCTGTAGGCGGCATGATGAATTATCCTTACTGACCTTTTTTGCAGTACATTTAGCCAGTATTTTAGCAACTATATAACATTTGTTATTGTTCAGGTTGTGCAGGAATATGTAAAAGATTTCCTTCCGATTGTCCTCCTCTTCCAGGGCCACGTTGTTGTTGGCCGCCATGTTGTGTCGCGTGTCAACGACCCGCGGATGAAAGGTGAAGGTTATCATTTCCAACATGTCAGCAATAGCGTGATAACCTTTGGGGGCTCGTGCTTCCTTCACTTATGTGCCTGAGCTGAATGGAGGAATTGTCCTTGAAGGCTGATGACTGTAGTGGATATCTTCCACGCACTGTATGCACCTGAACGCATCATGTTTTACCTCACACCAGCATCAATCGTCTCACAAGGACAACGTGGTGGGAGTTTAAAGTTTGGAGTCACCAATTAACTTAACATGCATGTTTTTGCTAGCAGTCGGACCCCGAAGAGCTGAAGATAACTCATTACAGAAGAAAGAACGTACATTGACAGGACATAACATATTTTAACAAGGATACAAAAAAGCTACAGTACAGCCAAACGCACTTAAAGTGGACCTATTATACTTTTTTCACTTTCCTGACCTATAATTGTAGTTAGAATGTTGTATTCTGGTGTTAAACCAAGTCAAAGTTTCACATAATGAGGTTTTCGCATTTGGAAGTGAGCCCTGAAAGAAGTTTGGGATGATTCAAAACGCTCTGTTTCAAAAGGTGTGGTAAAACTGTCCCGTTGTGATGTCACAGAGGAGCGGACTTCCTTATATGGGCGCGAAAACGCTTGCATACAGGGAGAGGGGTTGCTAATAGCCGTTTCCCAACCACAATTAGTGGCCACATTAGACTGTAGAAAACCTAACGCTAAAATGCTAAAGCTACTTACCATTAAGAGACGTCTTGAAGTAACTTTGGACTGTTCAGTCTCTACTTCCGATCGGATTCGGAATCCGACAAATGTAGCTGGATGCTAAAAGCCGACATTTTTAAAAGATCCGATTATTATCAACTTACAAACTTACATAAATGTATGTGTAAACTACTGTAAACGTAAAAACAAGTTCCCATGCCGCTGTTTTTAAATTATCTCGAATTTATTTTTTAGATTTGTAGGTAAGTATTACCTGTTTTTCTTCATGTACTGAACTGGATAGCAGTCAGAACTCACTCAGGATGCATTCATGGTCTCAGACAAAGTTGGATTTTTTAAAACTCATTACAAAAGACGTGCATTTTCCCCACTCGGGTGTTAAAAATATTCAAGCATCGCAAAGGGAGCCACAATAAAGAGGCTGAAGAGCCACATGCGGCTCTGGAGCCGCAGGTTGCTGACCCCTGTTCTAAGCCAACCACAGTGGAGTGACACGTCCCTGGAGGCGGACCTTAGGTGGAATACATTAAAACAGACCATTTTTGCAGGAACATCGAAATGCAAAGAAATACAGCTGAATAGGTGCAAATTCTGGAAGAACTAGAAAGCTTTTTGTGCTGGTTATTGTGTGTAGCTGTTCTGTAGGAGTCCACAACTCAATACAAAGGCCCGAAAAATGAGCACAATGGTAACAAAAAGTTACTGTGCACCATTTAGCGATGGCCAGAACAAATGAAAATATAATTATTTTTATTACAGAGTTTTGCATATGCAATGATTGAGCAAATGCTAATTGATTAAGCACCAAAACTTACTGTATCAAAAACAAAATAAAAAATGACTGGCAAAGATGTTTTCCATACTAGACTGCACTCACAAGCTGATTTCATTTGGTGGCGTAGATGTTGTTCTCCAGTCTCTAGCACCACATGAAATCAGTGTTGTGGGATGTGGACTCTCTCGGACTGTCCATGAACACACCACACCCCAACATGACCAAGAAGATCTGGTTTTCCTTGTTTTGGGTTATTATTATTATTATTTTTTTTTATGTGTATTGTTCCCTCAGCGGGCCTGAAGTGATGCATTCAAGTGCTGTACGAGCCAACATGCAAGTGAAAAATAAAGAAGTCATCATCAGGGCTGTGAATGGGCCGTATCCCACCACAGGCACCAGATGGCGTTGTTTTACTTGATGTCTTCCTGTCCTTTTTCTGCCTAGCAACAGGACCCCAGGAAACAGTTGCATGTTTAAAATACGGGATGTTTGTGTTTGCGACTACACACCACACAAGCATGTCACATTCATCATGGAACTGACAGCCAACTCAGGTGATCATGAAGGAAGGACGCTGCTGAAGGATCATCATCATCAGATCGCTCTCTGAAGGTCAGTCAGGTCATCCGAGAGGGGAAGTGACAAAAGGCAATAACATCCATGCTGCTTTGTCAAAATATGAAGAAATATAAAACATGAGAAAGGCTGAGTGCGTGGGGTCTTTTTTACAGCTTTATTTAACATTATTAGAGCTCTTTAGACATGAAATAACACCCCTATAGTCACTTTTACATTCCTATTACTCAATATAGTAAACATCATGAAAGTAAGCAAGATATGGAAAACCTATTTACCACCTTCTAAATACACTCTTAACATAATTAGAGCCCTAAAGAAATGAAATAACACCCCTAGAGGCACATTACACTAATTACACTCATTTTTACTCAAACATAACAAAACACAAGAGAAAGTAAGACATAAAAAGCTTGTTTACCACCTTCTAAATACACATTTTTAACATTTTAGAGCTTTCTAGACATGAAATAACACCCCTATAGTCACCTTTACACTCATATTGCTCAATATAGTGAACATAATTTAAAAAAAAAAACAAAGATATGGACAACCCATTTACCACCTTCTAAATACACTTTTTAACATGATTAGAGCCCTAGAGACATGAAATAACACCCCTATAGTCACCTTTGCACTGCTATTACTCATAGTAAAAATAATAAAAGAATGCAAGATAGGGTAAACCTGTTTACCATCTTCTAAATACACTTTTTAACATGATTAGAGCCCTAGAGACATGAAATAACACCCCTATAGTCACCTTTGCACTACTATTACTCAATATAGTAGACATAAGAGAAAGTAAGACATAAAAAACTTGTTTACCACCTTCTAAATTCGCGTTTTGAACATTGTGAGAGCGCTCTAGACATGAAATAACACCCCTATAGTCACATTACACTAATTTTACTCAAACATAACTAAACACAAGAGAAAGTAAGAAATAAAAGTTTTTTTACCACCTTCTAAATACGCATTTTTAACATTTTAGAGCTCTCTAGACCTGAAATAACACCCCTATAGTCACCTTTACACTCATATTACTCAATATAGTGAACATAATAAAAAAATGAAAGATATGGAAAACCTATTTATCACCTTCTAAATACACTTTTTAACATAATTTGAGCCCTGAAGACATGAAATAACACCCCTATAGTCACCTTTACCCTCCTATTACTCATAGTAAACATAATAAAAACTTGTTTACCACCTTCTAAATACACGTTTTCAACATTGTCAGAGCTCTCTAGACATGAAATAACACCCCTATAGTCACATTACAGTAATTTTACTCATAACTAAAGATAACTAAACATAAGAAAAAGTAAGACATAAAAAGGTTTTTACCACCTGCATATTTTTAGACTAATTGTAGGCCATAATCGACAACAAAACAGCCCATATTGTAGTTTTTCAGAAAGTAATGAATAAAGGATGGCCGTTTGGTGGTAGACTATAGTCTATTATTAGCCCAAACATATGTAAATATAATGTAAATATAAATGGCCACTGGTTGGCAGTAATGACCCAAAACAGCGGGACATTACCTTATATGACATTACTTTAACACTGCACGAAGTTAATCAATTAAATAGAAATAAAACAGACCGATTAGCTCGCTAACTAGCTAGCTTGTGAGCTCGCTAGCTTGCGTTTGTCTCAACTTCCTGTGGCGTAAGAGTTGCAATGTGGTGTAAACAAAGAATAATAGGAGTCCAGAGGTAACTATAGGGGTGTCATTTCATGTATATATGTATCTAATAATATTTTTTAATGATTTAGAAAGTCATAAACGGGTTTTCTATGCTCTAACTATTCTATATTACGAGTCTGGAAACAAGTAAAGCACATCAATGACAACGGAAGGGGTTCCTTCTTGACCCCGCCCACATTCATTGTCTCCTAGCAGCGAGCCTCGAGCTATTTGCTGATTGGTCCATTTCCAACAATCCGCCATTTTCAAACTTCCGCAGTGGTGTGTTTGTGTGTGTGTGAATGTGCTCTGTTGTCATCGAGTGGATTTCTTTTACAATCATCATCGATTCCATAATTGGCCCCGCAAAACTGTCGTCGCAAGCGATTTTGAACTAAAGTCTGCCGGAAAAATGGAAGAAAACGATGAAGTAAACGGGGGAACGTTGGGAAAGAAAACCAAACTCCGTCGGACGTCATCGAGGTTGTCCACCATCAGTGTTATCAGTGCAGCGTCGTCGCCACAAAGTCTCCGGAGAAATAACTCCAAAAAGTACGTATGCACCTTTAAATTTAAATAAATAAATTAATTAATTAACGCGAAACATGTACCGGGTTATAGAGGCGAACAAATAATACTATTTAGGTATACTATTTAGGTAATGGCGGTTTTCACGTTTGCTGAATGGTAAACGATGCGTTCAAGTACGTCCGGAAACTACATAAAATTTGATCACATGCTAACTAACGCCTGGGTTTTGCTTCTTTTGAAGTACCTTTGTATACATTTTGCATACATGTACACATTGGAAAGTAGACTTTAAACAGACTACATTTAAACTGACTACGTTGTACCGTAACTCATAGTAATAACATTTTTTTTTTACTGTAGACCTCCATTGCAGAGAGGCAGCTCCTTCACCTTCCTCACTCCAGGGACTCCTTGGGACTTCAGTATGGTGAGCTCACGTAGAGGATGATAGTAATAAATAAATAATAATAAATAAATAATAATAAAATAACCCTCACTGACTAATTGTTGGGCAGAAGAGAAAACGCAAAGAGAAGGACGACGACACGGTCAGCTTGTCCAGTTTCGACCTGAAGGTAGGTGCTCAGACATCTCGTCTTTGCCCTTGACGGTGTCGACAAGTCAAATCCTTCCTCCCAAATTCTAGCCGCGTTATTCCAGTAATCCCACTCTCCCACTATCTCTCATGTTTACTGGCTAATACAAGTGTAAAGGTCACGCCTTTTTATGGCTGCTCATTGGTTTCATCGTGATAAGTGAATATTAAAGTAGGATTCTTTATTTATAAATACAATATTTTCATAGTTATAAAAAATAGAAAACCTGTTTACTACCGTTACACTCCTATTATTCAAAATAGTCGACATAATAGAAAGGAAGACCTAAAAACCTATTTACCACCTTCTAAATACACACATTTTTAACATTTTAGAGCCCTCTAGACATGGAATAGCACCCCTATAGTCACCTTTACACTCATATTACTCAATATAGTGAACATAATAAAAGAATGAAAGATATGGAAAACATATTTACCACCTTCTAAATACACTTTTTAACATGATTAGAGCCCTAGAGACATGAAATAACACCCCTATAGTCACCTTTACACTCCACACCTAATATTGTAGATATAATAAGACATAGAAAACCTGTTTACCACTTTCAAAATAGTTGTTTAAATTATTAGAGCCCTTTAGACATGAAATAGCACCCCTATAGTAGTAGTTACACTACTATTACCCAATATAATAGACACGGTAATTTTTTTGGGGGGGGGGCGGGGTTGATTTTGTCAGGAACCCACAACCAAGCGAGGAAGACCGCTAGCACGAGTGTCCTCTCTCGTCAACTTCATGTCTCCTTCCAAGAACGGGGCGGTGCGACGTTTCGGTCAGACCATCCAGGTAAGCCCCCCCCCCCCATCAGTTCGCCCAGAAGGAGCCTTGACAAGGACGTTTATTTGCAGTCCATGTCGCTGCGTGGCGACTCCAAGTCTCCCGGTGCGTCCCTCAAAGGCGGCGGCAGCAAGATGGCCGCCCCGACCCCCACCAAGCGGAGGAGCAGCACCTTGTGGTCCGAGACGCTGGACGTTCACCAGAAGAGGTCCTTCTCCTCCAAGGAGATCAAGAGACAGGAGGTAGCGTGTTTGCGTTGAGGTTAGCAGCTATGTCTGTGACGTCATACCCACCCCCAACCCCCCTTTCTTCTTCTCCAGGCTATTCATGAGCTCTTCAGAGGAGAGCAGGATCTCATCGAAGATCTGCAACTTGCACGAAAGGTTGTTTTTTTTCCCCGTGATGTGTTCAAAACCACCGTACACTGGCCTTTCCGTGGTGTTTGTGTTGACAAGCTTGGCCGCTTTGTTCAGGCGTACCACGACCCCATGCTCAAGCTCTCCATCATGACGGAGGAGGAACTGGCCCACATCTTTGGAGACCTGGATGCATACATCCCCTTGCATGAAGGTCAGGAACTGCGGGTGAAAAAGTGCAGGAAAATGTTCCATTCTCATGGAAGTCCTTGTCCCTTGTAGATCTTCTGAGGAAGCTAACAGAGGGGACGGGTTCTGACGGGACGGTGGCTGAGATAGGCCAGATGGTGATGGACTGGGTAAGCATGGAAAGCAGCACCTTCTCTCACGTGCCCCCCCACCCCCCATCACATGACGCCGTGTCCAGCTTCCAGGCCTGAACGCCTACAAGAACTACTGCAGCAACCAGCTGGCCGCCAAAGCCCTGCTGGACCAGAAGAAGCAGGACCGGCGGGTCCAGGACTTCCTGCAGCGCTGCCTGGAGTCGCCCTTCAGCAGGAAGTTGGACCTGTGGAGCTTCCTGGACGTCCCGCGCTCCCGTCTGGTCAAATACCCACTGCTGCTCAGAGAGATCCTCCGACACACTCCTGCTGACCACCCCGACTTCGCCACCCTGGGTCGAGCCGTACGAGCGGTCGCCTTCTCATCGCCTTCCTTCTCATCGCCTTCCTTCTCATCGCCTTCCTTCTCCTCGCCTTCCTTCTCCTCGCCTTCCTTCTCATCGCCTTCCTTCTCCTCGCCTTCCTTCTCATCGCCTTCCTTCTCATCGCCTTCCTTCTCATCGCCTTCCTTCTCATCGCCTTCCTTCTCCTCGCCTTCCTTCCCATCGCCTTCCTTCTCATCGCCTTCCTTCTCATCGCCTTCCTTCTCCTCGCCTTCCTTCTCATCGCCTTCCTTCTCCTCGCCTTCCTTCTCATCGCCTTCCTTCTCATCGCCTTCCTTCTCCTCGCCTTCCTTCTCATCGCCTTCCTTCTCCTCGCCTTCCTTCTCCTCGCCTTCCTTGTTCTCACCTTCTCCTCGCCTTCCTTCTCCTTGCCTTCTCCTTCTCTACGGGAAGACTTGAATGCCTTCTTATTCCATGGGGGGGGGGCAAACACATAGAAGCTAGTTGGCAACTTCCATAAAAAATATGCTGAATTCAGTATGTCCATTAAATATTATACTGTAATATTTTATTTTTTATCTCTATAGAATAGTATATTTAGTAATGTACATATATTGTAATATTTTAATTAAGTATTAGTGTACATTTGTTGGCGAATTATTTTTTTTAAACATTTGAATTATTATAAAAAATACTTTTTAAGATTCTAATATTACTTTAATTTATTTGAATGTATGTTATTATGTTGTTTATTTAAACATTTATTTATATAAGTTTAAATAAATAACAACATAAATAACATAACATAAATATATTCATTCATTCATTTTCTACCGCTTTTCCTCACGAGGGTCGCGGGGGGTGCTGGAGCCTATCCCAGCTGTCTTCGGGCGAGAGGCGGGGTACACCCTGGACTGGTCGCCAGCCAATCACAGGGCACATATAGACAAACAACCATCTATAAAATAATATATTTAGTAACATACATATATTGTAATATTTTAATTAAGTATATTTGTTGGCAAATTATTTTTTTAAACATTTGAATTATTTTTAAAAATACTTTTTAACATTCTAATATTAAATTTATTAATTTATTTGAATTTATTTTATTGTTATTTATTTAAACATTTATATATATATAATAAATAACATAATAAAATAAATTCAAATAAATTAATTTAATATTAGAATATATATACACATACGCATATATATATATATGTGTATATTATTTATACATACATACATGCACACACAAATTCAGTATGTCCATTAAATATTATACTGTAATATTTTAATTACTGTTTTTTTATCTCTATAGAATATATTTAGTAATATGTGTATATTGTAATATTTTAATTAAGTATTAGTGTTTATTTTTTTAAACATTTTATTTTATTTATTTAAACATTTATTTATATATATATATATATATATGTGTATATGTGTTGAATGTTCAAGTATTTTTGCTCCTCCAGATGATCATAATCCAGGAGGTTCTGTCGGACATCAACGTGAGGAAGGGCGAGTCAGAGTGCCGCTACTACATCGATAAGCTGGAGTACTTGGATGACAAGCAGCGAGACCCTTTGATCAACGACTGCAAGAACCTTCTGTGTCACGGGGAGCTGAGGACCAAGAGCGGCTCGGTAAGGACGGCCATCATTGGGTCGTGGTCGTCGTCATCATCATCACATGACGCATGGCGTTGCACCACAGAGGCTGCACGTGTTCCTGTTCTCCGAGCTGCTGATTCTGACTCGTCCAGTGACTCGGAACGACAGGAGCTGCTTCCAGGTCTACAGGCAGCCCATGCCGGTTCGGCACTTGGAGCTGGAAGACCTGCAGGACGGAGAGACTCGCATGGGGGGCTCCTTTCGGGGGGCTTTTACCAGTGGAGAGAAAGGTGGGCCTGTTGGCGCGTTTTTCAAAACTGTTTCCGTAAAAACAGATTAAAAAATCCAAGCAAATGTTGTTCCCTCCAGCTAAGAATATTTTCCGTGTGAGCTCCATGGATACATCCCACACCCTGCATGTCAATGACGTCTACCACAAGCAGCAGTGGCTCAACTGCCTGCGTGCCGCCATCGCTCACCACCGCTGCTCCGCACCCGGAGATGAAAACTGCCCGCCTGCACCCCTGGGACCGCAACTCAGGCCGCAGACGCTCTCCAAAAGGTCTGACGGAGTTCCCTAATCGGGAAGGAGTCTGGAGTGGAGCAATAAAAGTCCCCATCAAGCCATTCTTCTTTTTATACGTTTCCGTCCATGTATGTGGAATTAGCTTTTACTTTGTTTTATCAGTAACTTTTGTCCTTCTGCAAATGATTCTTTAAAAAACATTTCTGGGAAAAAAAGCAGTGATTTGATGTGAGATGAGGACCAACTCTGACAAAAATAAAACATGCATTTGTTCTTTCAAGAAAGAAACAGCAGTGTGATTGATTTGTAGCGCAGGCCTAGATGAGCATTGGAACCCGGGACTCGTGAACCGTGGCGAATGACAGTAGCATGCTAACACCTAGCACAATAGTGCTAAGTGTTTGTAAAATAGTCTATGAAAATGGCTGGAAATGCTGCTTTGCTAGTGTTAGCATGCTAACAGCTAGTATGATAGTGCTAAGTGTATATAAAATACTCTATGAAATGGCTAAAACTGCTACTGTGCTAATGTCAGCATGCTACCAATGCTAACATTAGCATTCTAACACCTAGCATGATAGTACTGTTCATAAAATAGTTTATGAAAATGGCTAAAAATGCTACTGTGCTATTGTCAGCATGCTACCAATGCTAATATTAGCATGCTCACACCTAGCACAATAGTGCCAAGTGTTGATATGTATGTCTCCTTGAAAATGACTAGAAATGCTGCTATGCTAGTGTTAACATGCTAACAGCTAGCATGATAGTGCTAAGTGTTTATAAAATAGTGTATAAAAATGGCTAAAAATGCTATTGTCAGCATGCTACCAATGCTAACATTGGCATGCTAACACCTAGCACAATAGTGCTAAGTGTTTATAAAATAGTCTATGAAAATGGCTAAAAATGCTATTATCAGCATGCTACCAATGCTAACATTGGCATGCTAACACCTAGCACAATAGTGCCAAGTGTTGATATGGACATATGTGTCTCTTATGAAAATGACCTGAAGGGCTGCTATGCTAATGTCAGGATGCTAACACCCAGCCTAATAGCACTCAGTGTTTGTATATAAGTGGAAGTGGACAGCGTAGTACGTAGCCTAGAGTACACCACACATGCCGATGTTTTGGTACTTTTCCAGAAATCCAAGGACGCTGCAGTAAAAATATACCAACAGGTCACATGGTTGAAGGGGGTGTGGTCACAGGGGTGACGGTGACCTCCATGTGTGCTTTGATGTTTGGCGTCAACGTGACTCCGCTCAGTCGTGGCGGCCTATCTTTAGCCGCTTCTATTTTAAAGGCGCTGAAAAACATGGAGTCTCCCGTCGGAGCGGAGCGACTCCTCTCCAGCTCCTGTCCAGGATTTAAGGAACGCTTTCAACCGCTGACAGGATTTCCGTCTGGAATCCAGTGGGAGCGTTTCAATGTCAGAGTCAGAAGACCACATCGGCGGCGTGGAGTCGAGGGAGAGTCGGCCATGTTGTCCCTCCGCCGCGCTCCCAGCCAGACTGACGGTGGTGGTGGAGGACACGCCCTTCTCCGAGGACAAGACGTTCCTGGTGCGGAGCTGCGACTATTTCCGTGCTCTGTACCGCTCCGGAATGAGGGAATGTCACCAGCAGGAGATCCACCTGAAGTGTCTGCACGCTCGAGGCTTCTTCATCGCGTTGGCGGTCTTACGAGGCGAGGCGCCGGGCTTGGACGCGGACGACATCGTTGAGGCCATCGAGTGCGCCGCCTTCCTGCAGGTGGCGCCGCTCACAAAGCATCTGGTCAACATCGTGGACTCGGACAACTGCTTGCTCATGTTGCACACGGCTGCGACCTTTGGCCTTTTGGATCTCTACCACGCCGCCGCGTTGTTCATACGAAATATGTACTCCGACCTGGAAGCGGAGGTCAGAAGAACCTTGGCGCCCGACTTGATCTCCTTCGTGGAGTCGCTGACCCCGAGCGCTTTCGTCGCCGTTGGCGCCCACGTGACCTGCAGCGAGAGCGGAAGCGTCCACGCGGCGTCCAGGACCGTGTGCTCCCTGGATGAAAGCGGGAACAGCTGGAAAACGCTGACGGATCTTCCCCTGGAGGCCAGCACCTCCATGGCGGGCGTGGCCGTCCTGGACAACAAACTCTACATCGTCGGCGGCGTCCACGGCGCCCACATGGATGTTGTCGATGCCAGTTTCTGCTACGACGTTTCCATGGACGGCTGGACCAAGCTGGCCGGTCCGCTGCAGCGGCGCTGCAACCTGAGTCTGGTGGGGCAAGATGGCTGCCTGTACGCCATCGGAGGCGAGTACGAGCGGGCGGTGATGTCATCGGTGGAAATATTAGAACTCAAGTCCGGCCGATGGCGCTTCGCTGCTCACCTGCCTCGGCCGGCGGCGGGGGCGGCGTGCACCAAAACCATGGGAAGAATCTTTGTGTGCTTGTGGAGGCCCATGGAGACCACGGAGATCTACGAGTACGTCCCACCTCGGGACGAGTGGCGTTTTGTCACCAGTCTGATCCGCCGCCAGAGCTACGGCCACTGCATGGTGGCCCACAGGGACGACCTCTACGTGATGAGGAACGGCCCGTCGGACGACTTCCTGAGGTGCGTGATGGACTGCTACAACCTGGGAACGGGCCAGTGGAGCGCTCTGCCGGGACACTTCGCCAACAGCAGGGGCTCGCTCTTCACCGCTGTCATCCGTGGAGACTCTGTCTTCACGCTCAACAGGAGCTCCACGCTGGAGTACGTCGTCGGCGGGAAGACGTGGAAACCCAGACGCCAGATGAAAGGATTCCCGCGAAGTGGATCGGTGTGGACGTTCCTGCTCCAGATACCGATCTGTCAAAATGAGAAATTCACAAACAAATCATAAAAGTTAACTGGACTCTTCTTGTTTGTTTGACGTTTCGCCTTTTGATTCATCATGCACGTGCTCGCTGCAAGCTTAGACACGCATGCGCCTGTCGCCGATGCCGTTGTTGGCCCTCGTTTCTCTGCTGCCCTCTAGTGTTCACGTGGCGCTAACGCATCCACGCACGGACGGAAACAGAATTTTTTTTTCGGCTCTCTAAAAAGAGCCGGCTCTTTCAAGTCCATAAATGGTCATATTACTTTTATTCCTTGAATTGATGAAATATTATTTATACGGGGTTATTTATATGGAGCCAAATGTATAAAAAATGACAAAACACAATCCAAAACAGTTCAATCTGATTGTGTGTATTATTTGTAAATTTCCTACTCTTTACAATGAATCAACAAAACATCCATCCATTTTCTATGCTGCTCATCCTCATTAAAAGAAGAAAACAGACGACAGATTCTTCACTCGAAGAGTCGGGTCTAAGAGCCTTCTCGTTCGCGAACGACCCATCGCCAGTCCAATGCAGAAGTAGAGCTAGCATAGCTACTTAGCACTGCAGCGACCAGCAAAGTGGACATTAAACCGCTCATGAAACAGTTTAAAGGGCAGGTCAGGTGACTTGTTACACAGTTCAGACTTCACTATGGAAGAATTACCGCTTCGAAATTAACTTTTATGTCTTTTATGCCCTCACGTGACTCGGCGTGTGTAAAAGTAAGCCGTGTTATGGAGTCACGTGACTGCATTCGCCTTTGTGCAAAGTGACCTTTGACACTTGCTTAATGTGTGACAAAACCGCCAGCGGACTTCACACAGAACTTCACCTGGATTCACCGGCCAGCAGGTAAGACCTGACTAACTTTGGGATAACATCTCTTATTTACAAAGCCTGTTATTGTTTTTCATTGGTAAGACAACATAATAAGACAACATAAGCCAAGACGCGGGCATGGACCTGAGGCATCATGCGGTCAAGTTGTCGGTCCATCCGTCCAGAGGACTGGTGGATGAGACGTTTGTGGTTGTGGTCCAGAATGGTCCTCCTGGAGTCCAACTCACCATCCAAGCCTCCCACCACTGCGAGGACGGACACAGCTGGGAGGCGTTCGCCCACTATGTGGCGGACGCCAGCGGCTCTGTTAACGGTACCCCCCCCATCCAAGAGACACACCTTGGACACTTTGTGGAAGCGTTTTGTTGTCTTTCCAGTGTCCCAGGATGCCAGCCTTGGGGGGACGTACTCTGGAGTGGAAGCAATGGGTCTCCTGTGGAGCCTCAGACCAGTTCCGGGCAGCAAACCTGGAATCAGGTAGACCAGCTGCACAGAACGCATCAGCGATGAGCATCAGGTCACATGCTTGCTCATCAGGATGAGGAAGATGAACGTGCAGACCCCCATGGTGTTCACCATCTCGGTGTATCGGGGTCACCGCACTGAGGGGTTCCTGGACCAGGTGGCGCTGGCCTCTCAGGTGGTGGAGCGCTGGTACATGGCGCCCGGCGTCCGCAGGATCCCCGTCACCCAGGACGACCTTTCGGCCACCCTGTTCCTGCCTTCAGGTAGTCCAGACCAGCCGTCATGGAGGGTTCACATGATCAATAATACAAAGTGTCGCCAGGACCCGGACCGTTCCCGGCCATCGTGGACCTGTGGGGGGGTTCGGGCCAACTCGTGGAGTATCGGGCTGCGCTCCTCGCCTCCAATGGCTTTGCCGCACTGGCTCTTGACTACCTGACCCCTAAAGTCACCCAGGAGACGGGCAAGATGGTGGACGACTCGTACATTGAGGTACTTTCAGGTTGTTTATCGGCGTTTGTTGTTTTCAAGCTAGCTAACTAACACATTGTGTGTGTGTGTTGGGGGGGGGGCAGAAGGCCGTTGGGTTCCTGCAGCAGCACCCTCAGGTGCTCGCCGGCCGCATCGCCATGTTGGGCCTCTCCTTCGGCTGCACCGTCACCCTCAGGATGGCGGCGTATTCGGATGTTGTGAAGGTAGCACATGAGCCGCTGACGGCCCGCCATCCGCATGTTGACTGACTGTGTGGGTGTGTCTCAGCTCACCTGTGCAGTGTGCATCAGTGGAAGTCACGTGCAGCCAATAGGAGCCAAGCAGGAGGACATCCTGGCTTTCTATGATCAGTAAGAGGATCCCAAACAGGAAGATTTATAGCGTCCCATCATGTTGATGTGGGCGTGTCTTCTGTGTGCCAATCAGGCACGCAGACAAGATTCAAATCAATGACAAGAACCAGGCTATCATGAAAATGATCTTGCTGCCAATCACCGGTGACCCCGCCCTCAAAGTGGACGTGAGTCTTGCTTCTGGTCCTCGGTTCTCTGGTGGCTTTCATGGCGTCCATGGCGGTGTCTCCATGCAGGTGGGACGTGTACGGTGTCCTCTGATGCTGGTGGTGGGCGAGGATGATCAGAACTGGCCCGCCCTTGAGTCGGCGCTGGACGTGAGTCGGCATCACGTCCTGTATTGGACGCCATGGCGTTGGCTTGATGGATGCATCATAACATAAAGTTCTCTCCTCCAGATGAAGGAGATGATGGAGCGGGCGGGGAACGACCACCTGCTGAACATCCTGTCTTACCCTGATGCCGGTCACCTGATTGAGCCGCCGTACTCGCCGCACACTCAAGTCAGCACCTTCCGTTCCGTCAACACCCGGCAGAAGAGTAAGTTGTCCATGACAAACGGTACCGACAGTTTGGGCTGATGAGCCAAAAAGAACAAGAGTCATTGGGTGGGGGCAGGCCAAGCGCTTTGCTGGTCTGGCAAACACTCAGACATGGGAGGGGTTCCAGGAAGCCATGGAGAACCACTTGGTCCTTGTGGTGTTCCTAGGCTCCCTCTGGTGGTGAACTTTGTGGTCATGACGTTTGTTTGCAGTCACAGCTTTGTGGGGAGGACAATGCGTGGCCCACGCGTACGCTCAGGAAGACTCCTGGAAGAAGATGCTGGCCTTCTTCCGCCACAATCTTTACACCAACCACTAGCCCCCCGCCGCCCTCAGGACCCCACTCACGGCACTTGGAGCAGCAGAAGGACAAGCATGGAATTCATGGATCAAGCAATAAGATTTTGGTGTAAAATAAATGGAAGTTAAGATGACTACACAGCAGGTCTCTCTGATCAGTAAACATCTAAACCTTCTTGTTGTTGAGTTTCTGACTGGTGGTGAAATGAAACCACTGACTGCATGTAGGCCTCAAAGCAAAGCTTATTAAATCCTACCCCTCCATCTGATACTTTTACAATCACTAACTGTTACGTTTGTTCACTTCCTGCTTTCATAATATATTTCAACTTTTTTTGTTTTAGTAATGTACCTGGTACGGAAGTACTGGGTGATATGAGCATCCAATGCCATAATGTGTACCATAGTGTCAATATAGTGATATATATAGCACATCATGACTGGTTCAAGACTCTTCATTCTTGTATTTAGCAATCCTACCCCTCCATCTGGTACTTTTACAATCAGTAACTGTTAGATTTGTTCACTTCCTGCTTTCCTAATATAGTTTTTTTTAATTTAGTTTAAAAAAAAAAAATTAATTTATTTTTA
The DNA here is from genome assembly GCF_037039965.1 of Doryrhamphus excisus. NCBI lineage: Eukaryota > Metazoa > Chordata > Actinopteri > Syngnathiformes > Syngnathidae > Doryrhamphus > Doryrhamphus excisus. The sequence continues at coordinate 22,241,864 of NC_136362.1, forward strand.
ACTTAATTTATTTTTTTGTCACGTACCGAAGTAGGTGGTGATATGAGCACCCAATGACATAATGTGTACCATAGTAAGTGTCAAAAGGAACAGCCGATTTTAGCAGGATACAGTCATGGAAATTTTTTTATTTTTTAAAAATTATTTGGTATTATTTTCAGTGAATCTATTTTAATGCCTGGTACAACTAAAGGTCGATTTGATTGGACAGATAAACCAGGACTTTAATGAAGCTTCAAATTGTAAACTTGCCAGATTTCCACAAAAAGATGCTAACCGTATGAATCCAGAAATCAGCGCCTCTTACTGGGATCTACTTCCTACTGTTCCCATCCAAACAGGCTAGAAGATGGAAGAGCGGATACTAGGAACTTAACTACCTTATGAAACAATATATAGATATAGATACTGTTATCATGAGTGTAGCGTTACTACACACTTGATGGATGGATATAAAACCATAAAAACGTACTATTGAAGATGATGTGTTCAGGGTACATCCAACCGGATGAACAGAATAGATTTAGCGTGAATGCTACAAAGATTCATATAAAAATGATTTATTTTCAAGGAAACCATTGAAGAACACTGAATACAACAGGATTGATCATTCAATAGTCCAGAAAACTTGAAACATCAGAAAAGATCTCACAAACGTGACGTGTCAGAAACCAGGAATCCAAAACACTTGCTGGTGCTACAAGGGCTTTTTTTCCTCGTACGTCCTCAAACTTGAGATGACAACGTAGAAAAGTGACAGGGAGGGTTTGACATCGTCTTCCAAAAGGGCAGGATGTCAATGTGCAAGATGCCTTCAGATGCCTGAAGCCCGCCCCTTCTTCATCTTACCATCATGGACCAGTACGCTTGGCTTTGTATTCATTTAGTCTATTCTAGCTTACATGACAGAACCTTAAAATATTGTTTTACAAAAAACCTTTGTTAACGGCACCTTATTACAGACAACTGCATGTAATGGAGTAAAGCATCACAGGAGTAAAGCAGGCATACTGCAAACAAAACACACTAACATATTCCTTTCTTTAAAAAAACTAAGAATTCATACTAAAATCCCCCAAAACAACATGACTTAAAAAGCTTAAAAAGGAAAAAAACAACCTGTACATACAGTATATTTACAAGAATAGTCACTAATAATAATAATAATAATAATCCAGGTTTGACTGGCTGTCGTGGAAATGTTCCATAGAACCCAACATTCAGTTTTGTCCACCCAAAGTGGTCGACAAAACACCTTCACAGAGGCCGTGTTCAATCACATCTGAGTGCTTCTGCACAAAACATCTCATTTTGCATTTTTTTTTTATATTAAAAAATGAAGAACGTCAATGTGAAATTTGTGTAGCAATCCACGGAATACACCCTTCTGGGAGACCCAGGGGTCTTGCGTTTTCCAACGTTGATCCATCGGCAAGCTCTGCACGCTCAGTCGGACGGCAAGAGGTCGTGCAAACGAAAGCGCTCTCTGATGTGTGGTCTGACGTCTTCATTCTGAGAGCCGGAAAAGACGGAGTTCAGCCAATTAGCATGTGGAAAATATAGTATATACTGATAAAAGCACTACAAGCGTCAGGTATGCTAACATTTGCACACTAACACTTAGCATGATAAGTGGCTAACTACAAAAACAGCTAAACATGCTACTATGCTAATATTAGCATGCTAGCAAATATAACATTAGCATTCTAACACTAACACATATATATACACATATATGCACACATATATATATTTTTTTTTTTGGGGGGGGGGCGTCTTATTATCTGAACTTAGTGGCATTGGCCTTGGCATGCCGTGATGAAATGGCTGGACTTTGTGCTTCGTCATTGGTGTGAACACCTACCAGCTCCACCAGCTTCTCCAGGAAAGGAACCAGCTTGAGAAGCTCGCTGTCATTCCGATCCACAAACCAACTCTCAATAGGGATCCCATTGGAGAGCTGGTTAGAAGAACAACAGAAAGATCCAAATTCAAACACCCGCCTATTAAAAAACACAAAAAGCTCATTAAACAGTCCTTCTTACCTGATAGGCGAAGGCTTGTGGCGAGTTGTCGATGATTATCGTCTTGGAAAGATCTCGTCCCAAAATGTTGAGGTCTTTGATGTAATTTCCTTGAATGCAGACACAGTGCTCACGAAAGAGACGATGTCTGAACAACACACAAGACGATGCAGATTAGAAAAGACGTGGATGGTAAGCATGACAACGTATGGAGTTGGTGGCAAACATCTATTATTTGGGGTGAGACGTCGCCCAGGCGTACGGCACAAAATCTAATCAACTTTATTTGTAGAGCACTTTTCCTGCAAGGACATGCAACACAAAGTGTGTTACAGAATTAAAAACAATTACATTAAAAAGAAAACAATTACAAAGTAAGCCCCTCCCTCCCACCCACCATCACACACAGTATGGAGACATGGCCTGGCACTGAGGATCAAGGAAACGCCACCTTTGGGGCCATCCACACTGGGAGGAGCCGCCGGCCGTGCCATGGGGGGACCAGCACCTGGGCCCCCCGATTCCGACAGACGGGCAGACCCCCACATCAAAGGGAGGAACCCCCAGCCGGCCGGGTCGAAGGGACCCAAGGACATCACCCCCCCCTTTAAAAGCTAAAGACTAAAAGCATAAAATAGGACTAAAAAGGTAAAAACGTAAGAAGAGTTGAAAATCTGAGTTAAAAGCCTGATTAAAAAGGTTTGTCTTTAATCTTCTTTTAAAATATCAACAGTCTCTGCAGTCCTGAGGCTTTCCGGCAGGCTGTTCCACAGGTGGGGGCCATAGTGGCTCTGGGTTCTGGTGTAGTTAAAAGGCCAGTGACATATAGTAGTGATGTATAACAGGTCCTCTTTAAATGAGACAATGCACACAAAGAACAGAAAAACTGGTGTCTTCTCAGTTAAAAATGAACAACAATACAGCAAAAAGAAGATGTTTGGTTTTGTGGTGGTGTCTTTGCTAAAACTGTCAGACACTCTACAAGTATTCCTTTCTACTGATGGTTGGACAGCTTCAATCCCCAGAAAATGATGGATGTTGCACCGGTCTTTAGCTCCCCTCGTTCACTTTCAATACACTGACGATGGTCCCCAACCTGTGGCTCTCAGTTTTGCAAGCCACACCTTGATGGCGTCATGGATGCATTGTCTTGAAAGGACAACAAAATAAATATTTGACTGACCTGACCAGCTGCTTTTTTGGATCCAAGATGTTGAGCAACTTGTCGGCATACACCTTCTTGGATGCCGTGAAGAGGATGATCTGTGGCATTAAAGAGGAAGAGAAGATATTAAGTATGACCCAGTGCGGCTTCAGATAAGCACAGGTCATATTGCAGTGAGTGAAGAAACTCACCTCGTACATTTGAGACATGCGCTCAAGAAACTCTCGAAAAAAGGGCCTCAAGCGCACATAGACCTGAGACAGGAAGAATAGGAATGTAAAGAGGAACGGGGAATATGGCTGCCAAAGCCACTACCTGGTATATTACGTCCTGGAAGAGCACAGGAAAGGTCAGTGCGGCATCTTCCAGCTCATTCAAACTGCAGTGGACCAGAGTTTCATCCTGAGAAGGTAGAAATCAGTGAAATACCAAACATCTACTCAACACCCAGCCGACAAATCCCTGGCTGCTTACCAAATCCAGGACAAGGGAAAACTCCGGCGTGCTGCGGGTTTTCAAAGGTAACGCTGGTTTGCGTGTCAGCTGCTCCTCTGTCAGAGGCGGCACGTGCTTAATGAAGAAGTACCTTCAAAGCACAAACACACAAACATGGCAACAATCAGTGTGGATTTACAGCGTAGATTACAGAGGCGAGTGTACCGGAGGGAGCAAGAGTTGTGCTCCCTCTCTAAAAAGGAAACGTGAGCTATATACTGGCAAATGACAAAGATTGCGACATGGAGAAGCTAATTGCTGATGCTGGTTAGCCAGGTCCTGTTAAGGAGATACCATAGGAGATGTTCCTCCTACTGCTATTGGGTGATTTCCAAATAATTTTATTATTTTACATTCCAGCTCATCACTCACCGAGGGGACAGTCAGGATTTGGGTCTACTTACGGGTCAAACACCTCCCAGTCTTCCTCGTATGACGGCTCTGTGGGGACCGAGGGTAAAGAGTTTGGATAGCTGCCATCTGGCAAACAACCAGGATCTGTTCATGGAAAATAATAACAATGATAATAATAATTGTCAATTGTGCAATAGTTCAAGTCTAGTGTATAAGAGAAGGTTGGAGTACATTGGGGCGGTGAGGGGGTGTTACCTGTTAATGAGGGCATGTCTGTTTCAGTGACAATCTCTGCATCTTCCACGATGGAGTCTGACGTCATCTGCAGCCTCTGTGGAAACACGGGGGCGCCGTGACAAACGGCGATGCCCTCGGAGTAGGTGAGCGTGCTGCTTGGCATCTCCTCTGCTTGCTCCATGTCCAGTTGCTTCATGATCTCCTCTGCCTCCATCGCTTGGCCGGGAGAGTCCGAACCAGGGGTGGCTGAAATGAAGAACACAACACCATAAGCAATTAATCCATTCATGTAAAGTTATATATATACACATCAACAATAGTCACATTTACATGACTTTTTTGTCTTTCCGAATGGAATCTTTGACTTTTCCGAAAAACAATGGTATACATGGAAAGGAATATTCCAATATGTGGTCTATGCGCCGCTGCAATCCAACAATAGTCAATGGGGCATGCACAGTAAAACGTAAACATCAACATCCCGTGATAGCGGCTTCCCTGAGTCCAGTGCTGATTGCATTTTTAAAACGGGCGAACGTCTCTAGCTGTCATGTCACGTCATATCTGAGCATACGCTGAAAGAATCCAGGATACATTTCAACAGGAAAACATTCAATTCAATGTTGCTAATATTTCACAATTAAACTCGGGACATGTTTTAAGAAAAAGTGGAATTATGAATGAATGATAGGAGGGTTTAGATTGTGTTCCACACTCCTGTTCAGAAGGTGGCTAATGCACACCAAAGCTGCTTGCCAACCGCCAATAATCAGAAGAAGAACGCACCCTGACAATTTCCATTTATATTCTCTTTTTTAGATAAATATAGAAAAAGTTGAATATACAGTGAAGAAAATAAGTATTTGAACACCCTGCTATTTTGCTATTTCTCCCACTTAGAAATCATGGAGGGGTCTGAAATTTTCATCGTAGGTGCATGTCCACTGTGAGAGAGATAAACTAAAAAGAAAAATCCAGAAATCACAATGCATGATTTTTTAACAATTTATTTGTGTGATACAGCTGCAAATAAGTATTTGAACACCTGTGTATCATCTAGAATTCTGACCCTGAAAGACCTGTTAGTCTGCCCATTAGAAGTCCACCTGCACTCCATGTATCATCCTGAATCAGATGCACCTGTTTGAGGTCGTTAGCTGCATAAAGACACCTGTCCACCCCATACAATCAGTAAGACTTTAACTTGTAACATGGCGAAGACCAAAGAGCTGTCCAAAGACACCAGAGACAAAATTGTACACCTCCACAAGGCTGGAAAGGGCTACGGAGCAATTACCAAGCAGCTTGGTGAAAAAAGGTCCACTGTTGGAGCTATCATTAGAAAATGGAAGAAGCTAAACATGACGGTCAATCTCAATCGGAGTGGAGCCCCATGCAAGATATCACCTCGTGGGGTCTCAATGATTCTAAGAAAGGTGAGGAATCAGCCCAGAACTACACGACAGGACTTGGTCAATGACCTGAAAAGAGCTGGGACCACCGTTTCCAAGGTTACTGTAGGTAATACACTAAGACGTCATGATGTGAAATCATGCATGGCACGAAAGGTTCCCCTGCTTAAACCAGCACATGTCAAGGCCCGTCTTAAGTTTGCATATGACCATTTGGATGATACAGAGGAGTCATGGGAGAAAGTTTTATGGTCAGATGAGACCAAAATAGAACTTTTTGGTCATAATTCCAATAAGCGTGTTTGGAGGAAGAAGAATGAAGAGTACAATCCGAAGAACACCATCCCTACTGTGAAGCATGGGGGTGGTAGCATCATGCTTTGGGGGTGTTTTTCTGCACATGGGACAGGACGAGTGCACTGCATTAAAGAGAGGATGACTGGGGCCGTGTATTGTGAGATTTTGGGGAACAACCTCCTTCCCTCTGTCAGAGCATTGAAGATGGGTCGTGGCTGGGTCTTCCAACACGACAACGACCCGAAGCACACAGCCAGGAAAACCAAGGAGTGGCTCCGTAAGAAGCATATCAAGGTTCTAGCATGGCCCAGCCAGTCTCCAGACCTGAACCCAATCGAAAATCTTTGGAGGGAGCTCAAACTCCGTGTTTCTCAGCAACAGCCCAGAAACCTGACTGATCTAGAGAAGATCTGTGTGGAGGAGTGGGCCAAGATCCCTCCTGCAGTGTGTGCAAACCTGGTGAAAAACTACAGGAAACGTTTGACCTCTGTAATAGCAAACAAAGGCTACTGTACCAAATATTAACATTCATTTTCTCAGGTGTTCAAATACTTATTAGCAGCTGTATCACACAAATAAATTGTTAAAAAATCATGCATTGTGATTTCTGGATTTTTCTTTTTAGTTTATCTCTCTCACAGTGGACATGCACCTACGATGAAAATTTCAGACCCCTCCATGATTTCTAAGTGGGAGAAATAGCAAAATAGCAGGGTGTTCAAATACTTATTTTCTTCACTGTACTGTTCAATCTTCAGTGCAATAGTCTCTGCAGACAAGTTAGCGCCATTAGTGCTTCCATCTCACGTTCCCCATGATGACAAACTGTAAACATGGTTGATCAAACATGATCTTCAAACATGAGACCTCCACATCAAATCTATATCAATATACATATGATGTGCTTGTTTTTGATATCGTGCTCAACAGAAATATCAATATTTTTTTTGAAATATCAATATATCGCCCAGCCCTAGTTTAATGTCCTCTACATTATTTTACCAGTTTTGGTTGCTGGTGCGAAGAAGTTGAAGACTGGAGAAAAGATGGTTCCCAGCAGGGTGGTGCGGGGCGGACTGCTCGCTGCCTCAACGGGAGCTTCTAGCTTGCCGTTTGGCTTTAAGGGTTTGGTGTTGCAAGTCATCGTATCTAAAGAGACAGACACAAACGGAAGATGGGAAAATCAGGGGACAGTGAAGTGCTGCTCCATGAGGTTTAAAAGTTCAAGGAAAATGTACCTTTGACTGGACTCTTTCTGCAAACTCGAGAGACTGACTTGCTGGCAAGGCCTCTTGTTTGTGGTGTTGAAGAGATGAGGTCGCTTTCAGAGCTGCAATCAACACGGCTCCTCTTGGCGGGAATATCTGGCTCCACCTGCCAAATCAAAACTATATCAAAACGGCCTTTTGCTGCCCTTGTAATGAGGGTTAAAACACCCCCCCAGGTGAAATTAAACACCCAAAGTTGTCCGCAGATGCAGTGATTCATTGTTGGTGTTTTACATTTAAGCGGCGAAGATGCTTATCCAGCCTGAGTTGCGCTAACTCAGCTAACCCCGCTAGCATCCACTCACACTCTGAGGTTGCCAACAGCCTTTGCCGGTGTTTATCGCCATTTCAAGGAGGCGGTTTAGTGTTTATCGTGAGAATATAAATACTACTACTAGTGAGAATAAATTCAACTAGAGAGGAACTGTGGTATTGTATGAGTAACATGTATACAGGACATGTATGAGGACTGGAAGTCGGGGTAAAATGAGGTTCAAGAGTTCAAGGTGGAGGTGGGACTGCATCAGGGATCAGCTCTGAGCCCCTTCTTGTTTGCTATGGTGATGGACAGGCTGACAGATGAGCTTAGACAAGAATCTCCATGGATTATGATGTTTGCAGATGACATTGGGATTCGTAGTGAGAGTAGGGAACAGGTGGAGGAGATGCTAGAAGAGTGGAGGTTTGCCCTGGAAAGGAGAGGAATGAAGATTAGCCGCAGCAAGATGGAGTATATGTGTGGGAATGAGAGGGACCCGAGCGGAAGAGTGAGGTTACAGGGAGAAGAGATACAAAGGTGGAGAATTTGAAGTACTTGGGGTCAACAGTTCAGAACAATGGAGATTGTGAAAAGGAGGTGAAGAAGCTTGTGCAGGCAGGATGGATGGGTGGAGAAAAGTGATAGAAGTGATAGAAGAGTTTCAGCTCAAATGAAAGGAAAGGTATACAAAAGTGTGGTGAGACCAGCCATGTTGGTCTAGTTTGGTCTAGAGACAGTGCCACTGAGGAAAAGATGAGGATGCTGAGGTTCACATTGGGAGTGACCAGGATGGATAGGATCAGGAAGGAATACATCAGAGGGACATCACATGTCAGAGAGGCCAGACTGAGATGATTGGACCATGTTCAGAGGAGATACTGAATAGATAGAAGGATGCTGCCAGGTAGGAGGTGTAGAGGAAGACCAAAGAGGAGGTTTATGAATGTAGTGAAAGAGAGAGAGAGAGAGACAGATGCAGAAGACAGGGTTGGATGGAGGATATTGATTTGCTGTGGCAAAGTCTGAAGGGAAAAGCCCAAAGAGGAAGAAGAATTCATTGACACCAGTTAGCCTCCCTCAGGGACTGTTTGTTCTGCGTGCTGTCAAATTGCATATCGTATGTACAGTATAGCCCTAAAAATGACCACCAGTTACACCATGTACAATGTCCTTTGAAGAAATGATTGATGATCTATAAATGAAACCATTATCTAGTTAAATGTTTGATTTTTTCTTTTGAATTTGGTTTGGAGGGGGCAGGTAGGCATTTTCAGGGGTAAAGCTGACCCAAGACTTGGAACCGCCAACCCACATCATGACGCCAACAATCATCTCATTGGGTAATTTCCTCAGACTTACCTTGAGAGAACTCCCTCGAATGAATTTCTTGATGGTGGAGACGAGACCCATTTCATTCTTCTGCATTTTGCCTCGACCTCTCAGTGGTGACACTTCCACTGCACAGTGCTTCCTTTTGGCCTGAGACGTGTGGACTTGGCGGCCTAAGGTTGGCTGCTGAGGAGCTTTACGGGCTCTCAGCCGCATCATGCTCTGGCATCACATAGAAGAATCTGAGGAGCAGACAACAGGTTCACACTTGGAATTGAACTGAATTGGAGTAAAGGTGTCTTAAACACAATGACAGACATTCAAGTCCATGCATAATACTGACACTTTGTTTTTATACTGTGCTTTCCTTCTTTATTTAAGGACATGACATGACATTTATACGCCTTTGCAATTTACAACCACAATAACAGACCTATTTATTCTCCACATTTCTGTCACATTTGTCATTACAAAGTCAAACCTCGGTTTTCCAACACCACAGTTTTTCAGAGGATTCAAACTGAATCAATGTTGCCCCAGTTTTCGTATCCTGTCTCAGTTATGATACAATATTGTATGTAGCAAGTCCGCTTGTACAGTTAGCATGCTGCTAAGGCCTGTCACAATAATCACTAAATCAATGAACTGCTAGGCCTGTCAGCATAAAAAAATTGTCTTTTGTGGTTTAAAAAAAATTGTGTGTTTTTTGGAGACAAATAACTAAATAAACAAATAACTATAAAAGCAATCTTAACTCGCTAAATGTACTGCAAAAAAGGTCAGTAAGGATAATTCATAATGCTGCTGACAGAGAACATACTAACTCCTTATTTCTATAGCTTTGCTTCTTCCTACTCCTTTTGGACATGTGGAACTGGGAACTGATTATGGGATGCACTCAATTGGAATCTGATGCATGTTCAAATGAAATAAAACCATTACCATTACAACATCAGACGTTGAGCCACATTAACCTGCAATAATTACTGTTGCGTCAGCAGGTACATTAGCGCTCACTGTCATTTTCTCTCTGAAAAAGAAGTCAGGTTACCATGGTAATAAACTGTCACACATTGGACAGTCGTCATAAAGAGAAAGTTAGCCCTCCACACGGATTAACCTTCATCTCACTGACTTGCGCTACGTTTAGCTTACCTAGTCGCGGATCTTCCGCGACATTTTGGAGGAGATGATACAACATCTACGATGTGCTGTTGTGGTATGCACTGTGAGGGCCGTCTTACAACAGGTATCCTGTTCAACTTGTTGTTTGCCACATTTTCTGTCTTTTTTTACATTGTTTTCCATATCTTTCGTTGGAATGGGGCATTCTCCCACACCTTCAAACCTCCGTTTCCGTCTTTGTCGTCTGCATGGGTGACGTAAGCGCTTTGGCGATTCCTCGAGGCAGAAAAAAAAAATCAGACCATATTTTGTAATTGAGGTACTCAAATTATGCGAGTAATCGTTACACTGTTTAGGACCCCTTTTGGCCCAATAACTGCTTTTATCCGGAGTGCCATGGACGGCATGCTACCAGTTTCTGGCATATCTGAGCATGCTTCCACTGTGACTTTTAACTCTTCCTTATTGTTTGGTTTCTTCGTCTACAGGTTTCTCTTGACAATGCCCCACTGATTTTTTTTACAGCGTTCAGGTCAGGTGAGTTTGAGGTGATTACTTGCCAGATTACAATTTGACAAAAATTAAGCTTTTCACAGTATTCTCATTTTCTTAGTTTGTGGATTTGTAGTTTAATAAGATGAAAATCCTAATTTTATCCCAAAGTTACAACAAGGAATTTGCATGTAATAGCTCAATGCAATTGGTAGGTTTCATCTGCCAAAATAAAACAACTTTTTCTTGATATTCTCATTTGTTTTTTTATGGTAGTACCTGTATATGGCTTAAGGTTTGTAGTTATTTATACAAACCTCTGCTGAAATTCAACTATATATTGTTTTATGTTTCATGATACATCTTAAAGATATTGTGATATTGCTAAGGTCCATATCGCCCAACAATAATACATATATATACATATACAGTGCATTCGGAAAGTATTCACAGCCTTGTACCAAAATTGATTACATTTTTCTCAAAAATTCTACACACCCCATAGCGGCGATTTTTTTTATTGTTGGAAATGTATTGGTAATAAAAAAATGAATAGTCACATTTAAATAAGTACTCACAGTTTTTGCCGTGAGGCTAAAAAAATGAGCTGGCCGCCATCTAAGCTGAGTGATCAGGGAAGGTGACCAATAACCCAGTGGTCACTGTCAGAGCTCCAGCGTTCTTCTGTGGGGAGAGGAGAACCTTCCAGAAGGACAACTATCTCTGCATCCATCCACCAATCAGGCCCGTTTGGTAGAGTGGCCACAAGGAAGCCACTCCTTAGTAAAAGGAACATGGTGGCCCGTCTGGAGTTTGCCAAAAGGCACCGGAAGAACTCTCAGACCATGAGAAACAAAGTTCTCTGGTCTGATGAAACCAACTCTTTGTTTGAGTGAATGCCAGGCGTTACATTTGGAGAAAACAGGGAACTGCTCATCACCAGGCCAACACCATCCCTAGTGAAGCCTAGTGGTTGGTTTTCAGCAGCAGGAACTGGGAGACTAGTCAGGATGGAGGGAAAGATGACTGCAGCAATGTACCGAGACATCCTGGATGAGAACCTGCTCTCGAGAGCTCTTGACCTCAGACCGGGGCAACGGTTCATTGTTCAGCAGGACAACGACCCTAAACACACAGCTAAAAATATCAAAGTGGCTTCAGAACAACTCTGTGAATGTCCAGACCTGAATCCAATTGAACATTGAACATCTGGAATTGGCTGCGCACCAACGCTTCCCATCCAACCTGATGGAGCTTGAGAGGTACTGCAAAGAGGAACGGGCAACACTGGCCAAAGATGGGTGTGCCAAGCTTGTGGCATCAGCTTCAAAACAACCCGAGGTTGTAATTGCAACCATAAGTGCATCAACAAAGTATTGCGCTAAGGCTGTAAATTTGTGTTCATGTCATTTTTCACTTTTTATTTTTAATCAATTGGCAACAATTTATTAAAAAATGACATTGACGTTACGGGGTAGAATTTTTGACAAAAAAAATTTAATCCATTTTGGAATACAATCACCCAGCCCTACAATAAAGTCAGAAATTTACTGAAATAAAGTCGGAATATTATGAGAATAAAGTCATAAATCAACAAGAATACATTTATGGTAATGGTTGTATTTCATTTGAACATGCATCAGATTCCAATTGAGTGCATCCCATAATAAGTTCCCAGTTCCACATGTCCAAAAGGAGTAGGAAGAAGCAAGGCTTATTAAATCCTACCCCTCCATCTGGTACTTTTACAATCACTAACTGTTACATTTGTTCACTTCCTGCTTTCATAATATAGTTTGTTTTTGTTAATTAAAAAATAATTCTTCATTTTTAAATTAAAAAAAGTTTTTAATTTTTAGTCCCGTACGCTCTGTGATATGAGCATCCAATGACGTAATGGGTACCATAGTAAGTGTCAATATAGTGATATATATAGCACATCATGACTGATTCAAGACTCTTCATCCTTGTATTTAGCAAACATCAACTGCTTGTATTGTTTCTTGAATTGGCTCATCGTTGTGCATTGTTTGATTTCCTTACTCAATCCATTCCATAGTTTGATTCCACATACTGATACTTAATTCTCACAAATTTACAAGAAAATATATTCTACAATTAAAGTCGTAAATTCATGAGACAAAAGTGGTATGATTGTGTATCATACATGTCGGAGGGAAAATGGAGCATAGTGGTTCAGGATAAAGAAGGGAAACTTTCCTCTTGCTTCAGGCAAGCTTTTATTTATATAACAGAACAGATGTTGACGCGATAGCTAGCCTTTTAGACAGGAAGTTCTTGTAAACATTAGCTGTATTTGCCTGCACAGCCACAGCGTTGAAGATTGTGTTTTTTGATTACAGTACATAATAAGTGAGTACAACCCGTATCTTTTTTCATGTTTATGATTAAATAGCATTTAATGACTCCATATTACTGTTTGCTCTTTGAGGATACAATGTTGACAGATATCGTCTAAAGCAGGGGTGCTCATTAAGTCGATCGCGATCTACCGGTCGATCGCGGCGTGACATTAAAAAAATATCATCCTAGCATCAATGCCGTCACTTGATTGATATACAGGGCAGCCATTCAGATGACAACTGAATGTTGCCCTTCGGGTGACCAATCAAATCAAACAACGTCTCTAAGTGCAGCAGAACTTACGATGTCAGCCTATCATCCATCCCCGTTACTTGATTGACATACAAGACAACCAGTCAGTTGACAACTGAATTTTGACCTTTAGGTCACCGCTCATGCGTAAACAACGATGCAAAGTGCTAAGCTAGTCGGCGAATTGCGTCAGATTTTAAGCCCTCGCTAAAGTTTATGGTCACTAAAATGAGTGAAGTAGCTGGACCAAGTAAAAAGGCAAAAACATATCACTTCCATACGGAATGGGAGGTGGACTTTTTTTTCACAATGTCTTTTTCGAGAGCGAAAAAGATCAAGCGAGCTTTTGCCCTTCTGCTCCACGGGAGGTTTCCGTCGTCCCCGAGCTCGCCTTAGGACACCTGCGTTACCGTTTGACAGGTGTACCACCCCAGTCAAACTCCCCACCTGCCACGGTCCCCGGGCCCCGGGCTTATTGCTAACATTATTCTCATTATTATTATTTGCTATTTTCCTTTCCCCTCCTGCATTTTTCATCAACATTTTGTGTTTTGCTTCGTCGGCCAAAAAACGACCACGCCCAAGAGCGGCTGAATGCTAGCTTTTGGTGTGCAAGGGTGATAAAACAGAATGTGCCATACTGTCAGCTGAGATATCAGCTCGGGTTAATTTTTGCCCAATATGTGAAGGTTCACGACAGTGTTCCATCAACCGGGTGTTTGATGGAACAAACACCCGGTGTTTGTTCTTTTTTTTCCACAGTGTCTTTTGCCTCATATGCCATTCTACCATCGCAGTACCAAAGAAGGGAAATGTGGAGCGGCATTTTCGGACTATTAATGGAAGTTACGACACCGACTTCCCGCCGAATAGCGAGCTGAGAAAGAGAAAGGTGAATGAACTAAAATCCCAGTAGACAGGACAGCAGTCATTTTTCACACAACATACTTGAAAAAGCGAAGGCGGCCACCGAAGCATCTTTCCGGGTGTGTCACGCCATTGTTAAAAACAAGAAGTCCTTCCAAGACGGAGAGATGGTAAAAGAGGCATTCGTTGAAGCAGCTGACTCATTGTTCCGGGACTTTAAAAATAAGGCAGAGATATTATCTTCAATCAAAGCTCTGCAGCTGTCAAGACATACAGCTACACGTCGCTGTGATGCCATGGCTGAGGATTTAACCCAGCAAATGTGGACGGACATCAGAAATTGTGAATTTTTCTCACTGCAGTTGGACGATTCTACGGATGTGAGTGACACAGCCCAGATTCGCATGGTGTTTAGTGATATCACTGCAAAAGAGGAGCTATTCACGGTACTTCCCATGAAAGAACAGACGCGAGGAGAGGACATATTTCAGACGTTTAAAAACTTTATCGAGAAAACTGAGCTCCCAATGTACAAATTGGTGTCTATCACTACAGATGGAACACCTGCAATGGTTGGGCGTGTGAATGGATTTATTGCCAAGTGCAGGCAGGATGATGTGTTCCCAGACTTCTTGAATTACCATTGCATTATCCACCAACAAGCGTTAAGCGCTAAAACGCTCAACATGAAAGAGATCATGGATGTGGCAACGAAGATCGCATGTTCTATTCGAGCCAGATCTCTTCAAAGACGGTTATTCCGTGCACATCTGGAGAAGGCTGACTGCGACCACTGAGAGTTGTTGCTACATACTGACATGAGATGGCTTAGTCGTGGGAAATGCCTCCAAAGATTTTGAGAGCTCTGTCCGGAGATGAAGGAGTTTTTCCGTGTATCTCGACATGCAGCATACAAGCAGCTAAATGACGGTCAGTGGCTGTTAGACTTGGCATTTTTAACCGATCTGACAAACTTGTTGAATGACCTTAATCTTAAGCTGCAAGGAAAAGACAGTGAAAAACAGTGACCAATATGATCAGCTCAGTTAACGCTTTCAAACGAAAGATGCAACATTTCTCCACAAAGCTGCAGCGCCATGATTTGGCACATTTCCAGAACCTGGCGTCAGAGTTGGAGACGCAAGGGAAGGCCTGTGAGCAACTTGACAGTGCACGCTACACGGAGCAGATCACCGATTGTCTGTCAGAATTTGACAAACGCCAGTCGCTACATTCATGTGCTATCCTTTTCAGGAAGATGTTGAGGTTGATTCACTCGCATCAAACATTGCATCACTGTTTCACATGAACTCTTCTGGAGTGGAAGATGAGATTTTGACTCTACAAACCGACATTGAGCTGAAGTCGAGAGCTCATGGACAGTTCTGGAACTTACTCACGGAGGAAAAGTACCCCAACATGAGGAAATGTGCTATCTCTTTGACTGCATTATTCGGCTCCACTTATTTATGTGAGTCAGCCTTTTCTTACATGAAGATCATTAAGTCCAAATACCGTTCCACCATGACTGATGAACATTTGGAAGTGTGCGTGAGGCTGGCTATCAGCAGCTACTGTCCGGACTATGCATCCCTGGCTGATTCAATACAGTGCAAGTCATCAAAGTAAACTCAGGTAATTACAAAAAATGTTAATAGTTAATTATGTGTGTTTTGCAATATTGGCTCATTTGGTTATGTAAGGTACATCAACATACATTGTACGTACAAATAATCCTCAATACATTTGAAAATAAATAGATGTTTTGCATTTCTGTAGTGGGTAGATCATTTTCTCTGTCATTTTAAAAGTAGCTCGCATGCTGAAAAAGTGTGAGCACCCCTGGTCTAAATCATCACAGTAACCATGAGGATGATGATATCAGAGTGCTCCTGCGTCTGGGGAGTCAACTCAACAAAATCAAAAGAAAATCTGTGAAATCTAAAAAAAATGCAGCCATTTCGGTCTGCATTTGTGCGTGTCATGCTGCAAGTGTTGTGCATTATGCCTGCAAAACAACAGTAATCACGTGGCACCATTGCCGTGTGTGGATTTGGATGCAAAGAAGGTGAGCAGCGGGATGACAACATTCCCTCATGTCGCTACGGTTCTCTTAGCCGGTGTGTCTCATGCTAACCGCACGCCACGCCACGCCACGCCAGTGTGTTGCTTTAAGTTGCGGCCGTGTGACTTAACATGTCCAAAATGTGTGTTCACAACACCTCTTCCCGTCAAACAGTCGGCCACCACAGACAGCGATTGTTGATGTTAGCCCGCTGCTGGCTAACTTGACTCAGACATGAACTACTGCTGAAACGGGACGCCGGCACCCGGCGGGACTGTGAGTGTGTCATTAAATAGCAGTCAGCGGCTTCTTTTGTCTGCTGTGGATTTAAAAAATTGACACGTGGGAATAAATACGATTCATTTCGTTGCTGACGTCGGTAGCTAGTTAGCATACAAGCTAACACAACGCGATCCATATAAAAAGAAAAAGTAATATTATCGGTAATATTATATTATCCAACGCTTTTATTGATCACAAGGGAGCCCCAAACACGCCAGTAACAATGTCATCCTTTTCTCCAGCCAAGATCTAGTGTTTTAATTCCCTCCATGACTATTTTCAGCCATTAGACTACGCCCCCTTCGTAGGCTAACCGCTAGCTAGCATGGAAGCTAAACGGAGGAGGGGTGAGACCAACGTTTCTTATTCACATGTCGTCCTTTTACTCACATAAAATGGAGGAAGGGCTTCCAAACGTCCGGTGGCCTTTTCAGCTAGCTGCCCGACCCGTGACGACCACCCGCTCCGACAGAGGTCGGGCCGTGCATGTAGCGGCAAGCTGCGGCGTCCGTCGCTGTCGACAGGCAGTCACAGATCCGCCATGTCTGAGGACGCCATTTCCCGCCTCCTCATCACAAACACACGCTAGTGCGCGCGAGAGTGCGACACGCGCGCGAATCAACGTGGCTTCGTCAACAGGAAAGCACCAGGCTGGACACGCAACTTCCTAGAATGCTCACATTGGAAAGAACACATATTTCATACATTTAGGAGTTTCACGATCAAACAGTTAGATTTATATCATATTATATAAGATTTATTACATTATATTATATTTGATTGTATTGTATTTTATATTATAATAATTACATTACATTATATTTGATTGTATTGTATTGACACACAAGCACCAGATTTGATGTGTTTAACAACAGACTTTTATTATGAATTATCTTGCAATCGGAGTGCAAAGCAATATATCATCTCAAAATATTGCAGTGGAATAATCATTTGTTGTGGATGTAAACACGTCGCTCACCCGTGTAGCGTTCACAGCTGCTCGTCCCGGCCGGTGTGCATGATTTACTACACGATGACGATGGGTTTCGCCAGTGCGGCTGCAGCCTCTCGCTCAGACGCGAGAGCTGCCTATGTGAACATGGAAAGGTTGTACGAGACATGTAGATTTATGTAGAGATGTGCAACAATTTGACTCTACTTCTGTTCACTTTGTGAGGACTTATTTCAGGAGATTCTGGAAGATCTAGAAAGGTTTCTGTGCTGATGGCTGCTCTATAGGAGCAATACGGCTTAATGCAAAGGGCCCAAAATGAGCAATGGTCAGAAGTCAGACCTCATGAATCGCACTGCTTCGAAATCATGCAAAAGCGACAAAGCGACTGGTGTCGTTTTTTACATATTGGCGGTCAGCAAGCAGCTCACACGGTTAGCTCGTTTGCTAGCCATGACCACAACAGATTATTGACAATGGGCTGGAGACCAGTCCAGGGTGTACCCCACCTCTCACCCGAAGACCAATGAATGAATGGTCTGCAGCCAATCAGGATGCAAGGTGAACCAGGATAGAGCGAGAGAACAGCGTACAGGATTACATTCAGAGTTCATTCATTCTTTAGCAACATGAAATCTACATCTTGCATGTCTTCTCGGTTTCCAAAGCAAAATGACCTTTCTGTCATTTCATTCCAAGATGCAGTAGTTTCCTGTAGGGTGCGGGCCCCCCCCACAAGCCCCTGCAGAGGACACAAAGGAAGGACAATCCAAAAGGTGACCACACTACAATATACAATATACAGAAGATATCCAAGTGTCCATACCTGACCAGTCCATGCCAGTAAAGGTGAGGCATCACGTCAGCTTTCATGTGATACATGAGTCTGCTCTCCTTGGCTTGGTTCATGGGGAACGTTTCCAGAGGTTGGCCGTTGTAGTCGAACTCCGCCAGAATGACCGTGTTGTAGCTGGTAACCAACGGACAGGAAGTGTAGCCGTCATACTAGAAATGAGATGGAGGTGATTAGGGACGCTGCCGTTTGAGGTGTGATGGAGGATGTTGTCTGCCAGACAGAAGCCAGAGGATATGCTTTCAAGAGTAATAATATAAATAAAATAATTTGCTTTGGAATGATCCTATCACACGAGAGCAACTGCTTCACCTTTTTATCAGGTTTCTCCTTTTTCAATATCCTTTTGATGCTTTGGTGTAGAACAGCAGACTGTGCAGCTGAAACAAGGAAACAAATGTCATATTATTGTTATTGTAAAGAAAATTATGCTACAAATAATAACATATCTTCATGTTCACGGGACAATTATTTGTTATCACAGACATGAGCGACTGGCCGCTCGCCAGTCAGATACACCCCTTGTCTATAATTAATCATGACCTCTGATTAATTTTTACTTTCAAAAGTAATGGTAATGGTAATGTTTTTATTTCATTTGAACATGCATCAGATTACAATTGAGTGCATCCCATAATCAGTTCCCAGTTCCACATGTCCAAAAGGAGTAGGAAGAAGCAAAGCTCATTAAATCCTAACCCTCCATCTGGTACTGTTACATTTGTTCACTTCCTGCTTTCATAATATAGTTTGTTTATTTTTTTTATTAAAAAATTTCAAATATTTTTTTCATTAAAATTTTTTTTTAATTAAAAAAAAAATTTAATAAATTTTTTTTATTTTATTGTCCCGTACGGAAGTACTGGGTGATATGAGCATCCAATGCCATAATGGGTACCATAGTAAGTGTCAATATAGTGATATATATAGTATATCATGACTGCTTGAAGACTCTTCATCCTTGTATTTAGCAAACATCAACTGCTTGTATTGTTTCTTGAATTGGCTCATCATTGTGCATTGTTTGACTTCCTTACTCAATCCATTCCATGGTTTGATTCCACATACTGAAATGCTATGGCTAGCATAACGTAGTCCTAGCATAGAAGTAGTCATAAAAAAGAAAGACTTACCAACAGCAGCAGCGGTTTTGGCAGTGGGCAGGTTAGTACAGTCCCCGATGCCAAAGATGTTGGGGTACCTCTTATGTTGGAGGTTGTCTTTGTCCACATCCAACCAGCCGGCCTCGTCCGCTAGCGGGCTGCCTTTAATCACCGGGTTGGGTCCCATTGGTGGGGTGACATGAAGCATGTCGTACTAAAGAGCAGAAGGTGAACAGTTACTCGGGGTGGCTGGTTCCACTCTAATGGCGTTACCTGGAAAGAGTTTGGTTGAAAGTTTACTCAAGGATGCATTTGGAAGGTAACGTCCGTGTTTTAGGGTTGCTCCACCCAGAGTGCATACGGTCAGTGAAGTTGCGTAATGCCAGAATCGGAGCCAGAATCCTCATCCAGAATCAGCAACGCTGCTTACGTTATTATTAAACTGTTATTACCAAATGCCCGCAAGGCATGCTGGGTAGCTGCAAAGTGAAATTCGAAGATTAACACATTGGATATGAAGACTGTTAGCTTGTTTACTTCTCTTCAATGTATTTTGCAATCTGGCAAAAAAAGCAACAAACACAGGAAAATGTTGGAGAAAGAGTCCCAGCATGCCTTGCGGCAGGTAAATACGGGTGTTTTTTTGGCATGGGTATTGCATGTCGATGTTTGTTTGTATGCCCACATCAACCGGCCGCCTTTCCTCCTCTGAACAACTTTGATGCCCCCAAATTCCCTCCACATCTGACAGCCAATGAAAGGCTTGGAGACCCTGATGTGGCCCACCGCTGCTATGGGTGCCTTAATTGCTGACTTCTAATTGGATTTATATTACTCAAGTATGTCAATCAATATGCTGTCCAGCTCGTTTCGGTAAGAATAAAACGTTTTTGGACCGTTGGGGTATCGTTTAAGCACCATCACTGTACCAAATTGGCACCAGTATCGGCTAACCATCGGTCAACCGTACCCGACCCTGCGTGCCCGTTACCTCCAACACTGTGGTCTCCTCCGGTTTATCAAGATTTTCAAACACTGCTTCCTGTTTGTCCGCTCGCACTTCAATCAGGTTCTGCCTCAGGTTGACTTTTAGGTCACGTTCCTTCACGACGTCCCACAGTGAGTCAGCATATTTCTTGATGCCAAACAGCACCGGCAGAGATGTGTTGTAAATGATGTTGGCCTTTGACCTCTTCCCTGTCTGGAGATAAAACAATAAGCATTCAATCATTCACAGCTAGAATCATCCTTAAATCCAGCACCAGTTAAAACATGCTGGCACTGCCCAAACCAACAAAGGTCTACATCAGGGGTCTCAAACTCGTGGCCCGCGGGCCCCCGTCTTGATGTGAAAGTTTAATGTTAGTTCCATATGGATGCTGTATGGTATCATGTACCCACAAATGACAGCTTAAAGCTGTTGATTGGGCAAGCTACCACGCTGCTCCCAGATGGAACGATGCTAACTTGCTAATTGGGTAAAATTCCATTAAGGTTAAATAACTGTTAATACTGTTCATTTCAATCTAGCCACCAACTATATGTGGTTTTTATAGTTTTTCTTATTTGCTGTTTTATCGTTATAATTACCAATGAGCTAAAAATGTCATCCAATACTTCTCTACAAGAGAGGAGAAATATGATCTCAGGGAAGAAGTACATTTGAAACACTTCTATGCTAGGACTACGTTATGCTAGCCATAGCATTTCAGTATGTGGAATCAAACTATGGAATGGATTGAGTAAGGAAATCAAACAATGCACAACGATGAGCCAATTCAAGAAACAATACAAGCAGTTGATGTTTGCTAAATACAAGGATGAAGAGTCTTCAACCAGTCATCATGTGCTATATATATCACTATAAAAATGAAATTATATTAAATTTAAATACAAAACTTAAACTATATTAGGAAAGCAGGAAGTGAACAAATGTAAGAGTTAGTGATTGTAAAAGTACCAGATAGAGGGGTAGGATTTAATAAGCTTTGCTTCTTCCTACTCCTTTTGGACATGTGGAACTGGGAACTGATTATGGGATGCACTCAATTGGAATCTGATGCATGTTCAAATGAAATAAAACCATTTCCATTATTTTATTTATTTATTACTGATTGATTTTTTTCTTTATTTTTATTGATTGATTTTTTTTCATCTTATTTTGTGTAGTCAATAAAAGTGAAGATATTTGAGAACAGTGGAATGTTTTATCAGAGCACTGAAAAAGTATCAAAGAGGGTATAGCAGAAGCAACTACATTGATGACAGTTTTTATATTGATTTTTTTTCTGTTTTTAATAAATGCATTTTTTTTTTTGGAAAACCTGATGCGGCCCAACCTCACCCAGACCCTAGCTCCAGTGGCCCCCAGGTAAAGTGAGTTTGGGCCCCCTGCTGTAAGGTGACAAATCAGTCCAAAATTTTGCCATGGATTGTGGAAACCCACCCCGGGTATCAGGACAGAAGCACATCCTTGTCTTGGAAACATGCGAGACCATCAGGTTGGAAGGATTTCCACGCATGACTGAAGACTAGAATGGCAGCCATCAACATATCAGTTTCAACTTAACGAGCGGCAGACATGATGGGAAGACACTGAATTTCCTGCATCAAAGCCAGCCTGTCAATCAGATATCACGACAATCACGACGAGAACCGGAGCACAGAGTGGGAGGAGCCACGTGCGATGTCTTCCTCGGAAGGTGAATATTTGTTCACAAGCGAGCTCAGGGCATCCAAGATCCGAGAAGCTTCCAGGAAAGCCACATACCTTTCTAAGGAACGCGTCTGTGAGGTACATTATCTTCTGCGGAGCTCCAGCACATTTAACTGGAGTGTTTGGGAATGAGAAGACAGCGTTGCCCTTTTCAAAGTTCTGCAGTGCCATCCATGTTTTCTCCACCGTTTGGACAGAGTAGTTGGATCCAATCTTTGGATGTTCAAATCCCTCAGGCAGCCCTTTGATCTTTTCAATAAGAATACAAAAAACCTTCAGTGAGATGTTTCTGAAAAGAGCGTAGATGTTCTACCAACACGGCACGTCCTCACCTTTTCAAAGTGGAGCTGCAAGCCCAGGGCCACAATCAGATACTCATAGGAGATCTGTGATGGGATCATTGAAGACATTTTAGGGCCATAAAACACACGCAGGATCGGCCGCAGTAAAGCAAACATACTTTGGTCCCGTCTTCGGTGTGTACGGTCTTTGTCTCCGGGTTGATTTCCTCAACTTTGGATTTCACCCATTTCACACCCGATGGCATCATACTTGATGTGGGCCTTCCTGATGAAGCTACGGTTTTCGCACCGGCACCCACCAGAGTCCAAAGAGGCTGATAGTAGTGCATCTAAAAAGGAGAAGAGTTAGTTTGATGCATCACGATCTATGATAATCATGGACGTGTGTTCCGTGTGTGTGGAGAATGTGTATTCATGGCCAAAAATAAACGTGCTTGTCATACGTGGTGAAAAATGACACGCAACCACACGAACGTGCTAAACTAATGACTAATTACTTGACCGGAAGTCTTGAACTACTGAAATTCTGCCAGTGGTTTCGGAAGCGAGGGTCTCTGTATTTTATAGTGATATACAAGTCATTGTGGTAACCATGGTGACCACATCACTGCAGCTCCAGAAACTTAGTCCAAGTTTCATTAATGTGACATTTCACTTATGAATTGATGATTCATCTAATTAATCAACAATTATTTTGGGATTTGAGTCATCATTTTATCCTTATTACTTTCAGCAAATGTGAATATTAGATTTTCCTGAAAGCAGACCTACTAGCTCCGTGTTTAGGCAAAACCCGTTTTAAAGGGGACCTGTTATGCTTTTTCCACTTTTCTGAACTATAAAGATTGTTGAAACATAGTATTTTGGGGTTAAACCAAAGCCAAAGTTTCACAGAATGAAGTTTGTGAATTAGGAAGTGAGCCCTGAAACAAGTTTGGGATGGCCCAAACGCTCGCTTTCAGAGGGTGTTGGAAAACTGTTCTTTTGTGATGTCACAAAGGAGCGTCCTAAAATGTGCGTGGCTGTAGGCGAGATACGCTTTCTGCCCTCCCCCAAGCTTTGCTTCTCTGTTTACGAGGCAAGCTCGGGCAGTTGCTTAGAAGATGCTGACTACCTGTCAACATCATTTCCCACGGGACTGTTTTGGTGAACATGAACGTGAAATATCCGCCAAATTCGATTTCTCTTGTTGGTAAAGGTGTATTAATGTCGGACACATTGCTCTGGAACATCGTAGTCGAACAAAAGACGTGCAATAACCACATTTCCACTACCGATGTCGCACCCTCACATCTGGCTCCTGAGCTCCACGACACCAGCAGTGCATGACAAAGTGTGTCCGAACGAGTGCTCCTTCTCGGGGTAGGGAGGTTGGAGGCAGCGCTCCACCACTCCACCGCTCTTTGACTTCATACACGGTCCATCAGGGGTCTTCAGCCTTTTGAATGAGCTCTCCAAAGGCTTTATTCATGTATTATAAACTCCTATACCCACTAAATTAGAAAGTGGGATTCACAGTAGTCAGGAAGTAGTTTGGGAGTGTGACCAATCACAGCAGAGTGGGCCTGCCCAGAGGTGGAATAGGTGCAGATTCTGGAAGATCTAGGAAGTTTTCTGTGCGGGTTATTGTGTATAGCTGCTCTATAGGAGTCCACTGAGAGTGATAGAAGTTTTATTAGCCACAAATCACTTTCTTGGCTGCATGGCGGTAGAGTGCTTAGCGCACAGGCCACACAGCTAGGAGACCAGCGTTCAATTCCACCCTCGGCCACCTCTGTGTGGAGTTTGCATGTTCTCCACGTGCATGCGTGGTTTTTCTCCAGGTACTCCGGTTTCCTCCCACATTCCAAAAACATGCTAGGTTAATTGGCCACTCCAAATGTGCCCTGGGATTGGCTGGCCACCAGTCCAGGGTGGACCCCGCCTCTCGCCCGAAGACAGCTGGGATAGGCTCCAGCACCCCCCGCGACCCTCATGAGGATAAGCGGTAGAAAATGAATGAATGATTCCAAATTCATTCAATCCCAGGGCACATATAGACAAACAACCATTCACACTCACATTCATACCTATGGACAATAGGTAGCTAATTAACCTAGCATGTTTTTTTGGAATGTGGGAGGAAACCGGAAAACCCGGAGAACATGCAAACTCCACACAGAGATGGCCGAGGGTGGAATTGAACCCTGGTCTCCTCGCTGTGAGGTCTGCATGCTAACCACTCGCCTGCCGTGCAGCCCCACTTTGGAATCAGTGTTTATAAAATGTGCTATATAAATAAACTGGATTGGATGATGGAATACTGTAAATGAATCTTTTCCGCCATTCGCTGACGGTCCTGGTTCATAACCCCGCTAATAGCCAGGATCTTTTGTGGTTTGATGCCAGTTGCAACTGCGACCATGAAGTTGAGTGTCATCATTGGTGGACTTACCTCACTGGGCTCCACAATAGCCACATTCTCAGCACCTAGCATCCTTTTCATGCGTGCACCCATTGCCATCCCCCCGCTTCCTCCTCCGAGCACCAGCATTTTGTAATGTTGTGTGGCAGCGGCACGGCTACTTGTGTGGAGACGACAGGCGCCGGAGCCTGCATAGCGACAGAGGGCAGCCATGCTGTGTGCCAGGGAAACAAACAGGGACAAATCATACTTTCAAATTACTGACAACATTTTGGTCTTTAAACACAAATCTTCTGCTGTATGCTGTTGCTGACTTTGTTTATGTGTGTGGCTAGTGGTGGACAAACCGTTCGTTTCGTTCATTTCTGTCAATAGGTCGTAAGTCTGAGATTCTGACTCGGTCAGCCATGTCGAGTCAGTCCGTTCACTCATGTTCAGGTTCGTTCGACTCAACAGCTCAACAACACGTGATGACTAGTTGTGTGTAGGTCATGAACGAACGGGTCAAACGAATTAATTCTTTTTCGTGAACGGAACGAACGAGGTCAACGACAGTGTCGGCCAATCTCTCGGTCTCGGTCTTTCGGTCATCTAACCCCACCCACCCACACAGCGAGGCGCGACGATAGGATAAGGTCAACGGACTTTCCAGCCAATCAAAACAAAAACAAAAAAGCAATTGAAACTGGACAGACCGAACGGGTATTTTAGGGGCAGTGACTTCGTTCATTCAGTTCACAAAAAAGAACTAGTTATTTTGACTCGTTCGTTCATGACCGACTCTGTGTGGCTAATTTGATGGACTGCACTTTCTTCGGCTCCAAAATAAACCAAACCTACAAGACGTACATTTTAACCTTATCTGTTTGCTAGTTCTTCATATGAAACGCCACTCGGAGCTATAACATAATGACATAACTGTACGCATTATTATGTACGCTTTGACACTGTCAAGTCCACTAAACATGTTTAGAGTACTCTTACCTCGATCGGAAAAACAGGTACTACGGTGTTGCAGGACAAATAAGCACTTCCTAAACAACGGTGATGAAGATGAAGTTACCCAATATGAACTTGAACGAAGATCTACTAAGGCCAGACGTTCGGCGGCGCCAGCCAGCCTTGTGAAATCAGACGGCCGAATCACTTCCTGGTTGCGTCACGTGGTCTTGAGTTTACCCCAGAAGTACCTGCCTTGAATGGCGAGAGTTAAGCAACAAAGTTATTCGTTTTTTTAATGAGGGTTTACAGGAGAGAGAAGAAATGTTATTCTTCTACAGATCTATCCTCAGCTCATAATATATTAAACAGTAGTAATATTCATTCAATATTCATCCTTAATACATTTTCATTACAAAAATGTTTCCTAAAAAATCAGACCTTAAAAATCATTTTATTCATCGATTATCGCAACAGGGCTATTAATTGTAATGACTGCAACGGTAAAAAGGCACAACCTTGTACAACAGACAAAAACACGAGAAAAAACACTTTAATTAAAATGGCTGTTGAGAACTTTATAAAAAATACGCAAATATCAGATGATGCTGTTTATTCTACGGCACAAGTTAACTGCGTGTGGTTGGTGAATAGCACACCCTTCTGGTGAATATGTGTAATAGCAACTGGTTTAACAATTACCTAAGCATTTACCCCAACAATTGAAAGATAATCCACTTCATTGTACTAATAAAGAGTAGCAAGACGGAGCAAAAAGTGCTCCTGTAAATGAATTATGAAGTTAATATTGGTCCATAAACATGAGACTGGCTGGAGTGCTAGTGCTATAAGGGGTCATGGATTCTGTGCTCTGTTACAAGGACATCTGGGAGAAGAAGACAAGCCTTCATTCATGTATTCTTTTTATACGCATCTTTTTATGAGCGTGAATGAATGTTTAATGTCCTTGGACCACCCGTCTCCAACACAGATCAATACAGATCCTTCTTAAAGATAAATTGCAGCTCCGCCTCCAGGCTTCGATACAAACAAACTGTGTTTCTCCATGGCTGCTCGACATGAATCCGGCAGGTAGTAGGCTTCCCTCACTGCTCGCTGGAAAGACTGGACTTTGTCACTTGGAACCATGGAGACAGCACAGCCCCCCCAGCCTGCTCCCGTCAGCCGAGAGCCCACGGCTCCGGACTTCCTGTCAGTGGAATAAAGTGTTGAATATATTGCAAGGTCTTCATAATACATCATAATACATCATGATCATGTGTCAGTAGTGATGTGCATTGCGCTTTTGGAAGTGAGCCCTGAAAGAAGTTTGGGATGGCTCAAAAGGCGTGGTAAAACTGCCCTTTGTGACATCACAGAGGGACGGACTTCCCAGAGGAGTGGGCATGCCGTGGGTGGAATACATTTAAACAACCCTTTTGGCAGGAAGCACAAATCAAAGGAAATGCAGCTGAATAGGTGCAGATTCTGGAAGATCTAATGCACACACCCTTCACAATCGCCACTCGTATTTGAAGCCGCTATGTTATGTTATGACTTGTTTGGTTCTGCTGTTCGTGCTATAATGGACTTGTGACTTCATTTATTATTGCATGACTGAGTGACTAGTGATGTCATTGGCTTCATTTTTTGTTGTGTTACCTTCATTTCGGCTATGTTATTTTCATGATTTCTATTTGAACATGCATCAGATTCCAATTGAGTGCATCCCATAATCAGTTCCCAGTTCCACATGTCCAAAAGGAGTAGGAAAAAGCAAAGCTTATTAAATCCTACCCCTCCATCTGGTACTTTTACTATCAGTAACTGTTACATTTGTTCACTTCCTGCTTTCATATTATAGTTGAAGTTTTTTTTATTAATGTATTTTATTTTATTATTTATTTGTTTATTTATCTTTGTCATGTACGGAAGTAGTAGGTGATATGAGCATCCAATGCCATATGGGTACCATAGTACGTGACAATATAGTGATATATATAGCACACCATGACTGGTTGAAGACAGTTAAAAGCTGTGGTTTTGTGTGTGTATATATATATATATATATATAGTATACACACACACACACATATATATACATATATACACACACACACACAGTATATACACACATACATATATACACATATATATATACATATACACACACACACATATATATATATATATACACACACACACATATAGTATGTATATACATACATACATATACATATATACATACATATACATATACATATATACATATATACGTATATATATATACAGTGAAGAAAATAAGTATTTGAACACCCTGCTATTTTGCTATTTCTCCCACTTAGAAATCATGGAGGGGTCTGAAATTTTCATCGTAGGTGCATGTCCACTGTGAGAGAGATAAACTAAAAAGAAAAATCCAGAAATCACAATGCATGATTTTTCAACAATTTATATGTGTGATACAGCTGCTAATAAGTATTTGAACACCTGAGAAAATGAATGTTAATATTTGGTACAGTAGCCTTTGTTTGCTATTACAGAGGTCAAACGTTTCCTGTAGTTTTTCACCAGGTTTGCACACACTGCAGGAGGGATCTTGGCCCACTCCTCCACACAGATCTTCTCTAGATCAGTCAGGTTTCTGGGCTGTCGCTGAGAAACACGGAGTTTGAGCTCCCTCCAAAGATTTTCGATTGGGTTCAGGTCTGGAGACTGGCTGGGCCATGCTAGAACCTTGATATGCTTCTTACGGAGCCACTCCTTGGTTTTCCTGGCTGTGTGCTTCGGGTCGTTGTCGTGTTGGAAGACCCAGCCACGACCCATCTTCAATGCTCTGACAGAGGGAAGGAGGTTGTTCCCCAAAATCTCACAATACACGGCCCCAGTCATCCTCTCTTTAATGCAGTGCACTCGTCCTGTCCCATGTGCAGAAAAACACCCCCAAAGCATGATGCTACCACCCCCATGCTTCACAGTAGGGATGGTGTTCTTCGGATACTCTTCATTCTTCTTCCTCCAAACACGCTTATTGGAATTATGACCAAAAAGTTCTATTTTGGTCTCATCTGACCATAAAACTTTCTCCCATGACTCCTCTGTATCATCCAAATGGTCATATGCAAACTTAAGACGGGCCTTGACATGTGCTGGTTTAAGCAGGGGAACCTTTCGTGCCATGCATGATTTCACATCATGACGTCTTAGTGTATTACCTACAGTAACCTTGGAAACGGGGGTCCCAGCTCTTTTCAGGTCATTGACCAAGTCCTGTCGTGTAGTTCTGGGCTGATTCCTCACCTTTCTTAGAATCATTGAGACCCCACGAGGTGATATCTTGCATGGGGCTCCACTCCGATTGAGATTGACCGTCATGTTTAGCTTCTTCCATTTTCTAATGATAGCTCCAACAGTGGACCTTTTTTCACCAAGCTGCTTGGTAATTGCTCCGTAGCCCTTTCCAGCCTTGTGGAGGTGTACAATTTTGTCTCTGGTGTCTTTGGACAGCTCTTTGGTCTTCGCCATGTTACAAGTTAAAGTCTTACTGATTGTATGGGGTGGACAGGTGTCTTTATGCAGCTAACGACCTCAAACAGGTGCATCTGATTCAGGATGATACATGGAGTGCAGGTGGACTTCTAATGGGCAGACTAACAGGTCTTTCAGGGTCAGAATTCTAGATGATACACAGGTGTTCAAATACTTATTTGCAGCTGTATCACACAAATAAATTGTTAAAAAATCATACATTGTGATTTCTGGATTTTTCTTTTTAGTTTATCTCTCTCACAGTGGACATGCACCTACGATGAAAATTTCAGACCCCTCCATGATTTCTAAGTGGGAGAAATAGCAAAATAGCAGGGTGTTCAAATACTTATTTTCTTCACTGTATATATATATACATACACACACACACACACACATATATACATACATATACATATATACACATATTATTATTATTTCTTAAATGGACATAGTACATAGTGTGGGTGGTGGTTATGTATGTAGTATATATATATACACACACACATATATACACATACATACATATATATATATACATACATACATACATACATATATATATATATATATATATATACATACATACATACATATATATATATATATACTATATATATAACCACCACCCACATTATGTACTATGTCCATTTAAGAAATAACACACTCCACCATCTCAATCATTCCACCAATTGGTCCTTCATTAACCAAATTTTTGATTTTTTTCTTGAGAATTTATTATTTCTCTAAACAAGCAAAAATCAGTTTTATCCGATTACCCATTTAATCGACAAACATTTCTGTAGAATACTGGATTACTAAAATATTCGATCGTTGCACCCCGACTTCTTCCAATTGCTCATCATGTTTATTTTATTAGGTATTACAAGTACAAAGGTGACTATAGGGGTGTTATTTCATGTCTATAGGGCTCTAATGATTAGAAGGTCGTAAACTGGTTTTCTAGGCTCTACCTATAACGATATTCAATTGATTCTGGTAGTTATCACGTTTGGGGCTGGAACCAATTGCGTTAAAGGAGGGACATCAGGATGTATTGTACAACATTGTGTTCCATGGGGAGCTAGAATGAGATGTTCTACTCACAGGCAGATTTCCACCAGTTGGTCCAGTTCAGGGCAGCTGCACTCATACAGGTCTCTGCAGCTAGCATGGCTCTGGTTCATCAGGTCTCCCAGGAGCTGGATGGACTCAGCGGGTCCAGAATCACACACTCCCTTGAAGCGCAGAACACGTGCTGCTTCACCGTAAACGTGCTTAGCTCTCTGGTGCAGCTTGAAATGTTTCACTGCGACGAAGAACA
The DNA here is from genome assembly GCF_037039965.1 of Doryrhamphus excisus. Taxonomy (NCBI): domain Eukaryota; kingdom Metazoa; phylum Chordata; class Actinopteri; order Syngnathiformes; family Syngnathidae; genus Doryrhamphus; species Doryrhamphus excisus. The sequence goes on from NC_136362.1 coordinate 22,272,272, forward strand.
TGAAGAAGTTGCTTTTTTATTGCACCGCTCCCCGATGCGTTTCGATTTTTGTTTTTGTGCTCACCATCTTGAGTGTTGGCACTCAGCAGCTCGCTGGAAAACTGCTCGGAGGTGATGGCCAAAACCTTGCAGATCTCCTCACGGCTGTACGGCTCAGGATGCAGAACCTCATCCACCAGAGACACCATGTCCTCCAGAGATGCTCGGAGCTCCGTCTGCACCTGCGCCAGCTTCAACAAGCCATTGGATCTCAACCCCCGCGCATGGGCCAGCATCTGAATGCACACCATGACAGACAAGCCAATGGAACGCTCCGTTGATGCCTTTCATTTTACATAGGACACCATAGGACACCATAGGTCACCATAGGTCACCATAGTAGGTCACCATAGGACACCATAGGTCACCATAGGTCACCATAGGACGCCATAGGACGCCATAGGACACCATAGGTCACCATAGGACACCATAGGACGCCATAGGACGCCATAGGTCACCATAGGACACCATAGGACACCATAGGTCACCATAGGACGCCATAGGACGCCATAGGATGCCATAGGACACCATAGGTCACCATAGGACACCATAGGACACCATAGGATGTCATAGGACGCCATAGGACACCATAGGTCGCCATAGGACGCCATAGGACGCCATAGGTCGCCATAGGACGCCATAGGTCGCCATAGGTCGCCATAGGACACCATAGGTCACCATAGGACACCATAGGTCACCATAGGACACCACAGGTCACCACAGGACACCACAGGACACCACAGGTCACCACAGGACACCAGGACACCATAGGACGCCATAGGTCACCATAGGACGCCATAGGACGCCATATGACGCCATAGGACACCATAGGACACCATAGGTCGCCATAGGACGCCATAGGACGCCATAGGTCACCATAGGACGCCATAGGACGCCATAGGTCGCCATAGAACACCATAGGTCACCATAGGACGCCATAGGACGCCATAGGTCACCATAGGACACCATAGGTCACCATAGGTCACCATAGGACACCATAGGTCACCATAGGACACCATAGGTCACCATAGGTCACCATAGGTCACCATAGGACACCATAGGACACCATAGGACACCATAGGTCACCACAGGAGAACTGTGCCCCTCCTTGCAGTTTGTACCTTAGTCGCTATCCGACACTCGACCACACGGATGTTGTAATGAGAAGAGGCTGCTTTATTCATCTGGACACAGCAGTTGGAAATGACAAACACAGCACCGTCCGGGAGTTGGACATCAGTGGCTCTCAAAGGCTCAAACTCAATCAGCTTTGCCTGTTGAGGACAGAAGACAAATTCACTAGCGATGGCGTTTCCCACAGGTCTCCAATCCAGCCGTCTCATTTGCATAAATGTCCATGATGCATGCACATTGTTTCAAATAACAATGCACGCCATTTTTAATGGGATGGGGGGGGCTAACAGGTTGTGTTGATGATGGAATTATTGCCATATAAATGGTGAATAAATCATATGTTTAAAGCTCACGTAGTTCTTGCTTGTTTTGCATTCATTTTTAGTCACATCTTGTGTGTCGTTATTATGGATCAACCAATATGTTTTTTTTTTCAGGCCGATGCCGATACCGATTCTTTTCAATCACCCTTAGCCGATGGCCGATATTGCTTGGGATGATATTTGTGGCCGATACTGCTTTTGCTCACTCGATTTACATGAAAAAATGACGATGATAACAAATATTCCAGGTCTCAAGTTGAAACAAATATTTATTGAAATGAAACACTAGGGATCGACCGATATGGTTTTTTTCCAGCCGATACCGATTTTTTACCATCACCCTTAGCCGATGGTCAATTTTGCTTGGGGCGATATTTGTGGCCGATACTGCTTTTGCTCCCTCAATTTACATTAAAAAATGACAATGATAAATATTCCAGGTTTCAAGTTGAAACAAATAATTATTGAAATGTAAACACTGAACACAGTAGGATTCAGCTTTCTTAAACACACATTTCAACGCCATTATCAACTTTAAAAGGAATAAATATTCAACATGTGCAAAACATTTCTGTCGTAGTTTAGGTTTTATCTAGCATCCATGTGATGACTGCTTCCATGCAGTGAGCCCCCCCGCCTCCACACTCATAACACGACACGCATTCATGACTGAATGAAACTTGGCGTTCATGTTTCCTATTTGAAAGCAGGTGGAAATATTTCAACTAAGTGGATAATTCAAGGTTGAAAACGTACCCTTGTTGGGATTCACCACTGTTGCAGTGGGGGAGGGGTACCGCGACTGTGTGTGTTGCAAGGTCCTCCGACAACACAAAGCTGCCCGGTGGATGCCTGTCTGTAAATCATGCGGCGGAAAAATACATCGGCGAACCCACGTGCTTATCGGCCGATACCGATTCAAGTAAAGAACGCAAATATTGGCCCGAAATATCGGCCGATGTATCAGTCAATCCTTAGTTGTTATGTACATATTACAAGGATATTAGTAAGGATTGTAGGTGGAATATGAACCCGCCCGTGCAGAGTTTATTATGAGCTCTGACTTTGTAGGGTTTAATAACATTTTGAGCAATGCAATGTTAATGCTAATGATCTACAACGGTTCTCATAAAGGGAAAATACCGGGTAATATCGTGTGGATAATATTGTAATAATAGCTCTCACATCAAACTCTAAAAATGGGACTATTTGAGTCTAAATAAGGAACTAGAATAAATGAATTATTTGACCACATACACTTCCTTTTTCTGCCAGGAATGATATGGACTGGTCCATTCCTCCTCCCTCTGTTCCGACATAGCGCTCACTTTTGGCACATATCTCTGCAAGAGCCACCTAAAACAGGAGAGGAACTTGAGAAGTATTTTTTTTTGAGGGGGGGGGGGGGGGGGTGATTGACCAGACATTTTACTTTGGAGAGGGACTTCTTATTTGCCTCCATCGTTGCCAGCCCAGCACAACACACTAAGGCACTCGAACTGGACAGGCCGGAGCTTGGTGGAACGTTTCCGTCCACAACACATGACATTCCCGCTAAATGTGGAATGCCAAACTTCTCCTGTATGGAGAACAAAAGAAGGGTAATTCCATAATTCCATAAATGATAGCAATGTGATTTGAATATAAAATATGGAGACGTGTGTATCCGCCATTGTACCCAAGTCCTACCTGAATGCCTTTAACGCCACAGAGGAAATAATAAAACCACTTTGGGTTAGCTCTATCAATGGCTATATCCCCCGAGCACGACACTGTGGCGTCCCTGCAGGAATAAAAACAGCCATCATCTGCGTACACGTGACTAGTACAGCTGGGATAGGCTCCAGCACCCGTGCCATAGAAAGTGAATGAATGACCTTGTATCTGCATTACTGACACAATTTCTGAAAGACCTGGACCTACTCATTTTTGGCCCTTTGTATTGAGTTTTTGACTCCTATAGAGCAGCTACACACAATAGTCTAGATCTTCCAGAATCTGCACCTATTCAGCTGGGTTTCTTTGGATTTCATGGTTCCCGCAAAAATGGTCTGTTTGAATGCATTCCACCCACGGCCCGCCTCCAGACACGCCCACTCTGCTGTGGTTGGTCACGCTGCCGAGTGCATAGAAACACTGTACACGGTGTGGGTGTTGATCATAAACGGTGCCGAGTGCATATAAAGACTTCCAGTTTTGTGCCACCAACTTTAAAGGAGTTGAGTTGACAAAAAAAAAAACCGCAATTTATTTTTTTTAAATGTCGGCTTTTAACATCCAGCCATATGTGATGGATCCCGAATCCGATCCGGAAGTAGAGACTGGACAGTTCAAAGTTTCTCAAGAAAAGAGGTTACTTCAATATATGTCAATGGTAAGTAGCTTCTAATGTCTAATGTGTTTTGAAGGACTGCAGGATTGCAGAGCCGCTAAATGTGGTGGGAAAAGGCTATTAGCAACCCGCTTCCTCTATGCCAGGGGTTTGAACCGCTGAGGCCCGATTTTTTCACTGCAAGGTGGCATCAAATCCACTCCCAGTTTAACAAGCTAAAACCTGAATAAAGTTGAATGATTAATAACATGAAATAAAGTGATAATCACAAAGATTTTTATTAAACCTATCCTAAATTTTGGTAATAATTCATGGAATAAATCAAGCAAGAAAACAATTTAAAGGCTTAAGGCAGGCTTATTAGCTTATTAATAAAAAAAAAGACCAATATTTAGATTTTACTTTTAACAAAAAGGGGAGTCAGAATAAAAATAAATAAAATCTATCAATCAATAAAAAAGGTAGTGATAAAAGAAATACATTTAAAGCAATATTTTTAAATTAAATAAACTGCGAATAAAATGTAAATAATGTGCAAATAACACAATAGCCTTATAATAAGCAAATGAATTTAACAATTGCTTCAGCAGTCTTTTGATGCTTTTGCATGTCAGAACCAGATGTTGCTCTTCCTCCATTTACAAAGCCGTAATTGAGGAGTCAGGATTGTGCTTTTAGCGTACAATTTAATCTTTTGAGGGTGATTGTGGTGCAGCCGGGAACCTCGTAGGTTCTCAATAAATGGTGAGGCCATCTCCGAATGAGTTACTTGAGGTACTTGAATTATTGGAATAATCGTTGCTGCCCTATTAATTACAATATACAAAAATGTAATGCAATGAATTAAATAAATACGTTACTGCTATTAACGTGCCATTTTGACAGTCCTGCTTATTATCAATACTTTGTTTACGTTACATTGCTCAACACTGATGCTCAGGCTACGGCATCCCTGTAGGGACATAAGACACGGCTGCTGCTCAAAGCATATGACAAGCAACCGAGCTAACTGGATAGCCTCCAATGTATTTATTCTAAACTAAAGACACATAGTGGGAAAACGTACCACTTCCACACTAAATGGGAGAACTTTTTTCCCCATTCATGTTGAAGATGTCATGGCCATCATTTATTAAGTCGTTTGTTTTTGACAACCCGCGATAGAGCAAGGGAGCGATGGTCAAACTGGGATGTAGCGAGGGATGACTGTATGTGGAAAGAGGAGATGAAGTACAATAGCACTTTTTAAGCCACATCCCTATGCAAACGCAGCTCATTTGCATTAAAGTTACAGGCACACAAAACTGTGTGTTCCTAGTACGGCTGAGTAAAGTGATTACATTCCAGCATCCTGGTAATTTTGACCTAACAACTTCAAATACACAAGTGTGGCTTCCTCTGAGACATATTTAAAATGACTGAAAAAATAGCATGGGACTTGTGTAAAGATTTCGGGTCTTACTCGTATGCTGTATTTGTGTTGGTCAGCTGGATTGTCTCTGACTTGTTCATTGAGATGGCCACAAGGATATTCTGTTCAATAGCCATTGGAAGAACAGAGTAGCCGCAGTAATCAATATGCTCGCCTTTAAGATGGGAGAAAGACAAAAAACTAAATCAAATGCAGAGACATGTTCACTGCTCAAGCCAGAGTTGCCGCAGAAAAGCAAAATGAGTTTGTTTTTTTTTTTAATCGCACTGGCGGTATTCATTTATGAGAATGACAGTCCAACACAACCAACCAATGTATCTCTTGTGTCATATAATACGTTACAAATAAAGTTACCTATGAGATTGACTCTTCCTGGTGCACATGCGTAGAAGAGAGGCAGTCCTCCATACTTGAGTTCGAACGTTTCTTTCACGATTTGGAGCCTATAAAGAAGGAATAAGACAATACATTTCTTCATCCCTCAGCATCTCCGTGGTTGTAAATATACTCACCGTTTACTATTAATGACCGCAGCTTGTAATTTGGGAGGGTTAGAGGGCATTTTTAAATGTTTAAATAAATTTTAAAACTCTGAAAGCACTAGTTTCCTCAAGTTATGAGCTCAGAGTTATGAGGACATCCGGGCCGCGAATCACCTGACAGTCACATGATCCCGGATGCTGATTCCTGAATCGGAATCAGCTCTTAACCAGGAATTTAGGATAAATGTGTGTACATTGACATCCGATAAACTGACTCTGGAACAGTGGAAAAGATGATCCCAGCACACACGGAAGCGCGATGAGGAGTTGGAGGCGGGACTGACCAATCACAAGGAGAAACGTAATACGATTAAATCACGAGGTCACACAGGACTACAACAATGGTGGTGGACTACACTACCCGACTCGTTGCCATGGGGATGTGGTTTATTTCTCTTCAGCGGCTGAGGACGAAATAAAACATACGGTAACTACAAATATCCTGATTAATATTTGTTTTTTTGTCTAGTGTAGAACCAGAGTAGGATAATAATGACATTTATGAATGACGTTAACGCACTAGTCACTCAAACAGCATTTGGCGCTGTCAATGCGCGCGACTTTTCAAAGTGGGCGAGTCTTCAAAGGATACAAGAAGTCGGTTAGCTCGTGTCATGCTACCATGCTACCTTGTACCGGGACGTAAATCGCTACTCCAAGTGACAACAACAGCTGAGTTCAACTAACAACAGGTCAGTGAATATTCATAATCCACCCAGCCAGATATGCGAAGGTTTTACTACATTTTAAAACAAGCCTAGTACTTAACATTTTTTAAAGGCGTGTCTTTGTTAATGCTAGTTAGCCAGCCTCACTAGCTACCCTGGAAACAACAATGTGGCTAGCACTTAACAAACGTTAGCAAATAGTCTAGACAGAACTGTGAGAAAAGGTTAGTAATTTGTTTGCAACCACAGTGAAGTGCAGCACTGTTCATAGCGAGAACTCGCTTTGTTTGTGTTTATCCGATCGCTTTAGGCCGCTTCATCGCCGTCATACATTTGCCGCATACATCATAAATATGAATATGATTATGGTATTCTGCTGTCATTCCCAGCGCTCCCTACACCGTCATGTCTATTGATTTTGACAGTGCTGCTCTTCAAACGCAGCACGATGATGAAGATTACGATGAAGAGGACTATGCAAGAGAGCAAGAGGTAAAACACATCATGCACAAACCACCAGGTTGTCTGACTTGATGGGTTTTCAAATCAATGTCCAATCAAAATCAAATCTATATCAAATGTGACATCCAAGATTCCGCCTAGGATGTTTTCTCTCTGTCACTTGACTCCAATGTACTGCAAAAATAATGCAAATAATTGCATTATGCAGTTTGCACTTGAGGAAATGCCATGTTCACAGTTCAGCAGGTACACATAGTTAGGACTCATCCCAGCAACTTTGTGTAGCCGGTCTGGACTGACACTGCCTGAAATTGAACTCTGCGTTGTGTTCTTTTGGTAAATAGACGAGGTGGGAGGCTGCAATTTCTTCGCCAACTGGAAGAGGGGGGTTATTTCTGTGCACAACAAACAAAATGTACAGCAGCTTTATCACACTTGCACAAGTTTCCTACAGAAAAGAAAAGTACATTAAAAAACAAATTCATTAAAACTAACATACAGCATACAGCATACGCTAACTTTTACAAGGTGCCTTTACATGCCGTATTTAATACAAGCACATACTGGGGGAGTGAAACGTGTAACATATTAATATTTTATATACGCATGTGTTACATCTGCACTGTAAGATTGTGTTGCTTGTTATTGGTCTTCTTTGTGGTTGGTCAGGTTGAAACCATGTGCCATGGCATTGGCCTACTTTCACACTATGAATGCGGTTATTTAGTGCACCATGCCACTATACTATACAGAAAGCTGAAGAAAAACAACAGGACTGTTTTAATGTTATTGATTGCTGACTGCTGTTTTCCTTCTCTGATGGATCCTGTGCATCGCAGTCTCATCAAATGGAAAATGTGGAATGTTTCTGCTCCATTTAGCTTTGCTATATGATTTGTCCCAACAATGCTTTTCTTTTTGGAGCAAAATGCACAACTTCTGAGTGGAGCCGACGACATTCCAGACACTCTTTGGTTGTTTTGCACAGTCTCTTCCTCTGAAATGGACTAGGATGTTCCCAATTGGATTTCCTGTTGAAGCAGACATTTCCTTGCTCAATGTGTCAATGGTTGAGGATACAGTGCAAGATTTTGAGAGCATTCAGCAGTCCTTGTGGGAAGTAAGTCCAGATGGTTTTATTTGTCCAGTCACTTGAGCAAAGTCATGTAAGTCTGTTACATAGAAAGAAGTTTTGATAGTGTTTTAAATCAGCAAAATACGGCAAGATAATGCAACTATTGTTATCATCAGTATATGTTATCATCAGTGTACATGTTAATGCATGACCACAGAATGTTTATCAAATCATGCAACGTTGTTTATTGTTTTTAGAGGCCTTCATAGTCAAAATAGGTGTATCCCAATGACGAGGGTTTCAATTTGAGTGATTTTAATTCTGATTCTTTTCAGAGGGAGGGTCATAAAAAGGTTGCTTGGTTGACCAAAGTTCTTGGATGAAATGTCTGTCATGTTTTTTTTAATCATATGACCTTTTTATGAATGACTTATTAATTAGCATGAATTTCTCCAAGGACTATTAATAACAATTATAAAAGTATCAAACCATTGAACATGAACATAAATATTTAAAAGATTCTATGTAGGTGTACACGCTCACCAATAATGAGTATTTTTAAACAGCTTATGAAAAACCAATGGCACATATGTTGTTGTTTATGTGTTGGAGAATAGACAAAGTTAACTTAACTTAATGTTAGTTCCTACTAAAGTGTGTTTGAGGAAGTCAGTGCTGTGATTTAGAATATATTGCTTTTTAATGCAATAGTCATTACAGCGCTATCACTGTTGCTAGGGAGCCATATGTCCCAACTGCCAACTGGAATCAACAGTGACAGAGATGAATATGGGAATACCTGGAACACTAACTTCACCATGGTAAACAAGTAAAGTGAATAGAGTAACGTGCGGTCTGGTCAACTTCCTGGCTAAAGTTAGCATTAACATCAGGTAAAATACACAGCATTAGTTAGGTGGATATTTGAATTAGCCACCTATTCACAGTATAACGTATCATTTGTTTGCTGCTTCAATACTGGCATAGGATCCACCTCATTTATTGTTTTGCATACCTGATTGGTTGAACGAAGTCCTGCATAGCCTGTCAAAAATCAAGTGCGGTTGCACGCTGTCAATGGTTGAAATTGATGAACACAAACATTCACTCACCGGCTCTTTTGGTTTGTTATGCCGCTGGCCAATCACCGATCGTAGGCACCAGAAGTTAAAAACTTGAACGGGAGAATCGGAATGTCAGAACCGGTTCCAAATGTTGCTCGATGCCCAACCCTACCAATGACAGCATTGTAAGCTAGCTGAAATGAACTGTTTTTCTCATGTTACAATGCACAGAGAAGGGAATAAATATGTGTTCATGTTTCACATTAGGATTGACAATGATGGGCAAAATTCCCAAACAAGTGCAGTTCCCCTTTAAGGTTTGTCGATTTTTATACAGGACTCTGCTGAATTAAAATTTTACATTGTTTTATATTGCCATATCGTGATACATCCTGTTGAAATTTGACCACCTGTTCTTAGGTCAGTGATTCCTGTGGGTGTCGTGTTGGAGGCAAGAGATGACAACGAACTTGTCAGTTATATGGTTTACTCTCAGACCAGTCAGATTACACGGAGCTCCGGGCCCATAAGTCTTCCCCTAACACCTGCAGAGACGTAGGCTTTACTTACAGGTCAGAACAAATGAGTACAGCTAACTGTCCCTGCCCGGCTTTTATTATGCTAAGAAATGTCGGTAGATCTCTGGCGCATCACAGGTGGCCCCCCTCCTCTCCTCGGCCGACGTCTTCTCGCCAACCCAAGGCGGGCGGGGTGGAGCGGTGGAGCCAGCTGTTATCGACTGGCCATGGCTGCCGACGTCCTGCTCCCCCGTTATCTGTTGTTAGTCAAAATTGTGGATGTGTCGGAGAGCTCCGGAACTGTATGTGCCTGAGAGCGATTATGTGTCCTTTGATTTGCCCAAGGCTGCTTGGTTCTACTTGATTAAATGTAGTGCATAGTTACTATATGAGTGAGACACAAGAAATAGGAGACAAACATACATGAGACACAAAAAATAGGAGACAAACATATATGAAATCCTTCAATCCCCCTCATGGCCTCAACAGAGGCCACAAGGTGAAATACCGGATCAGAGTTAGGGAAGAAGCACCCGGTCACCCTGTGGGGGCGGTGGATGCAGGCGGGCCAACTGATATTGACCTCGCCCATCGGCCGCCATCACCCTGCACAGGATGAGCTGGAAAAGGCACTTGGAACACGGGAGACAACAGCAAACTGACAACGAACAAACGAAAAGAACAGCCAAAACAAGAAACATTAAAACTGTAATAATAATGCCGGAGGCCAACTCTTTCCCCTTACCAAAGTAGCTCATCAACGAGTCCCACGGGCTGGTGTCCACACCGACATGTGTTTTCATGCGTTTATTCAAAGCTGTGAGACCTTCAATTGCACAAGACAAACGACCACCCGGTGCCGTAATGTTTGGGATGAAAGTGGAAAGTACATTCCGTACCAATCATTGCACACACACCATGTGTTTTTCTGCCAATAACATATCGAGAGCGATACGATTTTGAAAGGACATCAAAGACGTGGCCCGCAACTGTTCACTTACCGCCTTGAAGCCTTCTTCGGTCTGATTGGAGAGGCGCTGTAGATTGTAATGCACATGATTGATGCGATCAACACTTTTTATTAACGGTGATCCAAGGGATAATTGACTCAAAACCTGCCGCAATCTGACTGACTAATTTATATTGGTCTGGAACTCTCTCTTGTAACGTTTAGAAGCACTGGTGGACACCATTCCGTCTGGGACCGCCATGGCAGTTATTGGGCCTCTGACCACACCTACAGACGAAAAAAACACAGAGTGAGATAAAGAAGTATAGCTAATGACAAAAATGTCAAAACAAAGCCAGGAAGCTTATCCTAACTGGCATGTAATATAGTTTGCCGCTTGCATGTATGTTGTGCAGTATCAGTGTAATCAGGTGCTGAACTATCAGTGTGTGTGTGTGCGTGCGTTAGTTAATCCAGAAATCGCCTCAGTTGTTGGTTGGGGAGGAGGAGCCCCCAGGGCTCGGGATATCGCCAAGGGCAGCGACATCTTCACCACCTCCTCCCCTCTCACGGGCTGCATCCAATGCAGGCCGAGGCGACCTAAGAGATGAGACATCCTCCGGGGCAGGCCGGTCTTTTGGATGAGAGTCGCGACCCCCGCGGTGTAACGAGTACACAACGGTTGTCTGCGCAGCCAAAGCAGAGGCCAGCGACTGAACTAGGGTCACGAAGGCTAGTGAAGTCCCCGAGTCCCAGTCCAGCCTGGCGTTGGCATGCTTAGAGCCCTTGGCACGCACTAACGCGCGCAAGGGTGCAGTGCGTTCCGCGTAGCAGGGGATGTACTGTCGACTGTAACCACACAGTCCCAAAAAGGACAGCATTTCACCCACCGTGGAAGGCTTAGGATGCCTGAGGATGGACGCACGATGGGCGTCCGACATGGCGTAGCCAGCAGCTGAGAGAACACGACCCAGAAAGGTGACAGTTTTCCTCCAGCATTGTAGCTTTTTGCGTGAGACTTTGAAGCCCAATTCGTACAGGCACAGCAGCACGGCTTCTGTGGCCTGCAAACAACAATCAGCAGAGTCAGTGGCGAGGAGGAGATCGTCCATCCATCTGGAAGCTGCAAAACTGACAACACCTGGCGCAAATGATGATTGTACAAACCAGGGTTGTTGTTGGAACCGTTGGCCATGATAGGTGAAAGCACAAAAACCTACGTCAAATGGACCGTTGGACCACACCCCCTCCGGGATGGTGTCCAACATGGGTCCGGAGAGTTCGTGATCTGTCAGTGTTTTTAGCTTGTACCTGTCAATCAAACGATGTTGAACAACGGACACGTCTGTGCATTGGCACACCACACGATACGCCGACTCCGAGGGAGAGTGTTGTACCTGCGGTACCTCAGGGAGCGGCGTCCAGTCTTTAGCTGCCAACAACCGTTTCACCATGGGACCCAAGGACCGTTGTTCATGTCCTGGGGCCACAGCCAAAGAGATGTGTGGCGCCGAATCAGGGGTGCCTTTGTACCAGGCCTGTTCCAACTTAACAAAATAGACGCTGGCCGCCACCCCCTCAGGACCTGCGAAAAGACGAGAAGAATTTAACCACTACTCCATACCTTCCTGATATGTCATATCCTGTTGTGTGTCGTAAAACAATGTGCAATGTAACGGGGTGGTGGGAGGCATATACGTGGCCTTGGACAGGATCCATGGTTTCCACGTCTCATAGACTGACACCACACTGCTCGGTGACGAAGTCCGAGTCAGAAGGCACCAATAAATGTCGGCTGTTGTGGTTGCCGGCAGTTCTTTGAGCAGGTATTGTCCTCCTGTACTTTGGTTGTTGCAGTCCACTGTCGTGCCATCTGGCAACGTCAGGGTTAAACCAGAGTCTGTGCACAAAATAGTAGCATTAGAAGCAGTCAATATGTCACGACCAAGCAAGTTCAAACCAGTTGGCACCGCCGTGCTGGTCTTGGTGGTATTGACCAGCAGGGGAGGTTGAGAAGCCGCTTGCTGTTGCTGAGGTCGGTGGAATGGGCCGACCCGCCCATGTGAGCCTCCTTGTGACTGCATGCCTTGTGGTTGATGAGCCCATGGTTGCTGCTGCTGTTGTTGTGGGAGCGACTGCGGTGGTCCTGATGGTGGCCACTGTCCAGTGCAGGTGAGGCAATCTCGTGCCCAGTGGTCAAGAGCTCCGCACACGAAACAGCCAGTGTAGCCCTGAGACGGTCCACCCCTTCTCCCACCTCGGTTAGATATGCCACCACGCCCCTGCCACATAATGTTTTTCTCTTTTTGTCTGAGGTGAATTCTCGTTCTTTAGCCGATTATAATTTCAATAGTTGTGCTGCTGAATCCTTTTGTGTTTTATCTTTTTCGTCCTCCTCCTCACGGTGCCTGCGCATGTGGTGTAACAAGATCGCTTTGTATGATTTTTCTATTTCAACTGACAGATTAGGAACATCTTTTAATTTATTAGCCACTGATGAGGGCATTCAAGCTGGCACTGCCTGAAACACTGTGGTCACAGACAGCGGACGTCTCCCCAGGCCAAACCGAGGCCAGCTGTGAGGCGCAATACCTCGTTGATCCATGGGTCTGCTCCACGGGCTAGTGGAGGCCACTTACGACACATGCCGTCAATGTCTGTTATGGTAAAAGGTGTGTATTCTGTGTGCTGGCCCGCCACGTCAACTTTTAAAGGCATAACTGTTTTAGATCGAGCCCCTGTGTTGTCCCGTCTCACAGGGGCTGGTGAAGACGGCGTTAGGGATATGTCATCTTCCGATTGGGTATCCCGTTCTGCCGTAGGTGTCGCTGGCTGGCGCCTGCCATAATCTGTCTCAGCAGTGTATCGGCGCCTGGTACTGCCTTCTGGCAACACATTAGACATGTCAATTTGTTTTAAAATCTTAAATATGCTTTTACTGTGTCTGGCCGAATCTATAAGGGACATGTTTTGCGCCGCACCCGTGCAGGAAGTCGCACCACCAGTCTCCACTGACGGGTCGCCAACCTGTGGCACGGGGTCTGCCTATGTATGTTGGGGGATGGCGCCTTGCTTGTTGTAGGGTCGGAACGTGTCTATTTAACACCTCACCATTAATGTCGACTTCTCCCTGGAATCTTAGAGTAGGATAGACTCCACTGGGAGGGTTTGAATTGGGCGGGGGTGCCGATGGCGTGACCACTAGGGCCCTTCTCGCCTTCGACTGATTTTCCCGCGCCATGTACGGGGCGGCCAAAGCCAAGCTTGCCATTCCCATCGAATGAATCATTCGCCTGGAATCTTCCAATTTTTTCAGCGTCTTCTTAAGTTCTGACTTCTGCCAGAATGACGCCTGCTCAATTTTCTCCTCCACCTGTCTTATTTATTTCATAATCTTTTCCTCCTCCTGTCTGAACTTACTCTGAACCTTCACAATATTATCCCAACTCTGTCCATCACACACTTCCCATGTTTTACGTACCATCTGTCTATCTTTATTCTTATCCTGACTTACCAAGCCACTCATAACCTGACCTTCCACAAGACCAAACAACTCACTTTCTGACACCCTCGGGGGACCCCCACACATTTCCCACTCCTCACATTCTCAGTTCAACTCACCTTCCATTCTATTCCCACAACAATTAAAACAAAAAAAACAAATACAAAACTGATAGTTGCAAGAATGTTGAGCAATAATGAAAGTTATCAAATAGACCCTGTCTATTTAAGCATCCATGTGAAGCGTTCCCCTCACCGCCTGCTGGTGTACTGCCCTTCACAGGACCTGGAATGGAGCGTTACATTTACGGCCCTCCACCCAGTAAAATTAGCGCAATAGACCCTGTCTATTGTTAAGCATCCAAGTGAAGCGTTCCCCTCACCGCGCTTGGTGTACTGCCCTTCACTGGACCCGAATGGAGCGTTACATTTACGGCCCTCCACCCAGTTGGGTACGCCGACCCTTAGTGGTCCCGGACCACGCAGTATACTGGAACACACACCGGTTTTCTCAAAACTTCACAATAATGTCACAAAACACACACTATGTCAACACACCTGCTCGCGTAATAATATTCTCAGACACACAGACACAATGCTACCAGGTTTCCACCAAATTTGTTATTGACCAATAGCAGAATTTGAATAAACAGGTTTCTGCTTACCTTTTTATTTGTAGAGGCGCGCCTGTAGTGGAAGCCCAGAGCATCGAACTGCAGCCTAAAGTAAGACCAAACCACACAACACAACTCCCCCTCCAACCACGTTGGGCGCCATTTGTTGGAATTTGACCACCTGTTCTTAGGTCAGTGATTCCTGTGGGTGTCGTGTTGGAGGCAAGAGATGACAACGAACTTGTCAGTTATATGGTTTACTCTCAGACCAGTCAGATTACACGGAGCTCCGGGCCCATAAGTCTTCCTCTAACACCTGCAGAGACGTAGGCTTTACATACAGGTCAGAACAAATGAGTACAGCTAACTGTCCCTGCCCGGCTTTTATTATGCTAAGAAATGTCGGTAGATCTCTGGCGCATCACAGGTGGCCCCCCTCCTCTCCTCGGCCGACGTCTTCTCGCCAACCCAAGGCGGGCGGGGTGGAGCGGTGGAGCCAGCTGTTATCGACTGGCCATGGCTGCCGACGTCCTGCTCCCCCGTTATCTGTTGTTAGTCAAAATTGTGGATGTGTCGGAGAGCTCCGGAACTGTATGTGCCTGAGAGCGATTATGTGTCCTTTGATTTGCCCAAGGCTGCTTGGTTCTACTTGATTAAATGTAGTGCATAGTTATATGAGTGAGACACAAGAAATAGGAGACAAACATACATGAGACACAAAAAATAGGAGACAAACATATATGAAAACCTTCAATCCTAAAAATATCCATATGGGTTCGTACCGCTAAGCCCTAATTTTTAATGTTTGCTAAACTCGGTGCTAACCTGTAGTAGGACAATCACTGTGGATAATGCTACGTAATCTGGTTGAAACACAAGTAAATCAATGAATAGAAATATGAATTAATTGTGTAATGATCTGTCTTGTCTTATCCTCCTGACTACTAGTAGTTCAAATCATTCACTCTCTGCGACTGGCTCCAGGACTTTGTGACTGGCAGACCAGTCTGTCAGGATTGGTAACGGGACATCAGCCAGCATCACCACCAACATAGCAACTCCACGGGAAAGTGTTCTTGATAAGGAAGATGTAGTCACCCATGCAATATACTACTGCATATATATATATATATATATATATATATATATATTATATATATTATATATATTATATTATATATATTTTGTACAGTAAACCTCGGATATATCGGACTCGGATATATCGGAAATTTGCTCACAACGGACAGATAAAAAAGAACCAATTTTTCTGTAATGCATTTCCAATAAAAATTCATTGCATATATCAGATTTTTTATAACGGATTTCACCTATTTCGGACAAAATGTCCAGTCCCGTTCCAATTTCCCTCGCATATATCGGATGGCCGCATCGTGGCCTTTGATCCATCTTTGATCCATGTTCACAGTCAAAGCTGAAGATTATAACATCTTTGTATGAATTACAGACATGTACATGAGCATGTACAACGAAAAAAAAAAATCTCAAATCTGTAGAAATGCCTTCTTGTTGCTATTAGAGAGGTTTAGAAACCAAACGATAAACGTAAACGCAAACGATAATGACGTCACATGCTATTGAAATGTATGGGAACTTGCCGACTTGTCAATAGCCTGTACATGTCTGTAATTCATACAAAGATGTTATAATCTTCAGCTTTGGCTGTGAACATGGATCAAAGAAAGTTCCCCCATGGCATTGCGCGTCCGTGTAATGAATGTGGCGGACATTTTCCGGTATACGCATATAACGGATTTCGCTTATATCGGACAAAACCAGTGGGAACAATTGAATCCGATATATCCGAGGTTTACTGTATTTTTCTTTCAAGAAAATACAAATGTATTACAAATTTGGTCTTTTTGTATTGTTCTTTCTATCAAATGATACACGTAGAAAAGTCCTGATGCAACAACTGTTTTCCACAGGATTTTTTAAACAAGGGAATACTTCTTGTATACACACATGATTACTCAAGGAGCAGAAGAGTTGCCCCTGGTTTCCAAAAGCCTGAGGAGATAAAATCTTCTTCGAAATGATGGACACAACCCTTGAACTCAACTCTATGCGAAGTATGCAATAAAGATGCCACAACTGTTTTGAAAAGGCTGAACAATCACACCTATAGTCTAGTCAGTGTATCACAGGAAGTGAAAATCACATTGATTGTTACTGCACTGTCCACAAAGTCAAATTCACCACCACAGAGTCATTCAGAAAATGGCAATCACAGCCAGGTCCATGCCCAAATATAGAAAATAAACACAGAGCTGGCGAATAGATTCAGGATGGTCGGTTTAGTTTTGATCTTCTCCATTTTCGCAACGGCACTTCGATTCCTTCCATTTGGAACCTTTCCAAGCCGCCTGGCTAGCCGCAACAGCGTCCTTCCGCTTTCTTTGCGAACGCACAAAGCAGTAAACATTGATGTATTGTTCGTATGCATTGCTCGGTGAGATGAATGGTAGTAATTCTCGAAAAAACGAAAATAGGTAATCGAAATCACCGGGGTCGGCCATTGTCTGATTGTTGTGTTGGAATGCGAAGCACGCAGAGCTACGTGGAGTATCGCGTGGACTGGTATGCTCTCGCGCTAGCATACAACGACAGGGGACCAGTCTATTCGCGCTAAAATTTGACTGCGTCCCGCGGTTCGAACATACAGACATCGACATTTTCTGGTTTTCAAAAAAGCGTACGTTGATGTCTTAACCCCCTCCCCCCCTCGTACGGTTTGTGTGCTTGTGAAAATGTTGAAAATTATGGATGGCCCCTAAAGTATTCTAGGGTGTCATATTGGATTACGATCCAAGATGGCGCCGCGGACGGCTGCCTCGTTGTGTTGGTGCGCATTGTTTTGCTTTGTTTTATGTTATAAAACTGTTTTTTGCGCCGGTACCGGGAGCTCTTTCACCAGGGAAGAGCTAATGAACATCAGGGGAGCAACACCAGAGGATTTATTTCCGAAATTTCTGCTTCCAACAGCGGAAATTTTGGATATATTGGTCAAAGGTGCGCTCACCCTTGCACACGCAGCGAAACGCCGGAGGAGAGGAAAACGGGCCGGCGCGCTCGTGCGCCTTCGTCAGCGGGGATTATGCACGTTGCTACCCGGGATATTTCTCTCTAACGTGCGTTCACTTCCCAACAAACTAGATGAACTACAACTGCTGTTGGGAAAAAACAGGGACTTCTCTTCATCTGCGGTTTTGTGCTCTATTGAGACGTGGCTCTGTGGATTAATACCGGACTCTGCGCTGCAGCTGGCTGGCTTCCAACTCCATCGCGCGGACAGAGACACAGAACTTTCCGGCAAAACTAAAGGTGGAGGAATCTGTTTCTATATCAACAGTGGTTGGTGCAACGATGTGACAGTGATCCAGCAGCACTGTACTCCTGACCTGGAATCTTTCACCATTAACTGCAAGCCTTTTTATTCACCCCGTGAGTTCGCTTCATTCATTCTGGTTGGCGTCTACATCCCGCCGCAGGCCAACGTGCAGGACGCACAGCGCATGCTCGCCGACCAGATACTGTGTGTGGAGCGGACCTACCCGGACTCCTTAGTTATTGTCCTTGGTGACTTTAACAAAGGCAACCTCACCCACGAACTTCCTAAATACAAACCGTTCATCAAATGCCCGACCAGAGAGGAGAATATTCTGGATCACTGCTACACTACAGTCAGGGATGCTTATCACGCCGTCCCCCGTGCTGCTCTGGGACTCTCTGACCACATCATGGTCCACCTGATTCCCGCGTACAGGCAGAAACTAAAGCTCTGCAAACCTGTAGTGAGGACATCAAGGAAGTGGACCAGTGAGGCTGTGGAGGATCTCCAGGTGTGTTTGGACTCCACTGACTGGGATGTGTTCAGGACTGCTACCAACAGTCTGGATGAGTACACAGAGGCTGTGACGTCCTACATCAGCTTCTGTGAGGACTGCTGCGTTCCATCACGCACCAGGGTGAGTTACAACAACGACAAACCCTGGTTCACAGCCAAACTCAGACATTTAAGGTTGGCGAAGGAGGAGGCCTTCAGGAGTGGCGACAAAAACAAATATAAAGAGTCGAAGTACAAGTTTAGCAAGGCGGTGAAAGAGGCCAAACGACTGTACTCTGAGAAGCTCCAACACCAATTCTCAGCTAACGACTCTGCGTCTGTCTGGAAAGGGCTCAGGCAGATCACCAACTACAAGCCTAAAGCCCCCCACTCCATCAACGAGCGACGCCTAGCCAACGACCTGAACGAGTTCTACTACCTGTAGAACCGCTTTGAAAGACAAAAGGACAGTCCAGCAACCACCCCCCTCGACACCGTCCAACAGCTCCAGCTCCAGCCATCTGGAGAGTTGGGAACTGACTTTCTGCAGAAAATGTTTCTAATAAGAGACTACCATTTTTGGACCTGCCTTAATGGCCCTCCCCTCCCCCTCCTCACCCACCTCAGTGACGACTCTTTCCATCCATGAGAGAGACGTAAACAAACTCTTCAGGAGACAGAACCCCCGGAAAGCAGCTGGACCGGACTCTGTGTTTCCGTCCGCCTTGAAGCACTGCGCTGATCAGCTGTCTCCAGTGTTCACAGAGATTTTCAACACCTCACTGGAGACATGCCACGTGCCCGCCTGCTTCAAGACTGCAACTATCATCCCTGTTCCCAAAAAGTCAAGGACCACAGGACTTAATGACTTCAGACCCGTCGCCCTGACCTCCGTGGTCATGAAGTCCTTTGAGCGCCTTGTGCTCTCTCACCTAAAAGCCATCACCGACCCTCTCCTAGACCCCCTGCAGTTTGCCTACAGAGCCAACAGGTCTGTAGACGATGCAGTCAACTTGGCCCTCCACTACATCCTCCAGCACCTGGACTCCGCAGGAACCTACGCTAGGATCCTGTTCGTGGACTTCAGCTCTGCATTCAACACCATCCTTCCATCTCTGCTCCAGGAGAAGCTCTCCCAGCTGAGCGTGCCTGACTCCACCTGCAGGTGGATTACAGACTTCCTGTCTGACAGGAAGCAGTGTGTGAAGCTGGGGAAACACTTCTCCGATACAAGAACCATCAGCACCGGATCCCCCCAGGGCTGCGTTCTTTCTCCTCTGCTCTTCTCCCTGTACACGAACAGTTGTACCTCCAGTCACCAGTCTGTCAAGCTCCTGAAGTTTGCGGACGACACCACCCTCATCGGACTCATCTCTGACGGTGACGAGTCCGCCTACAGGTGGGAGGTTGACCATCTGGCGACTTGGTGCAACCTGAACAACCTGGAGCTCAACGCCCTAAAAACAGTGGAGATGGTTGTGGACAACAGGAAGAACTCAGCCTCTCCTGTCCCCATCACCCTCTGTGACTCTACAATTGACATTGTGGAGTCCTCCCGCTTCCTGGGTACCATCATCTCCCAGGACCTCAAGTGGGAGCCGAACATCAGCTCCCTCATCAAGAAGGCTCAGCAGAGGATGTACTTCCTACGGCAGCTGAAGAAATTCAGCCTGCCAAAGACAATGATGGTGCACTTCTACACCTCCATCATTGAGTCCATCCTCACCTCCTCCATCACCATCTGGTACGCTGCTGCCACTGCTAAGGACAAAGGCAGGTTGCAGCGTGTCATTCGGTCTGCAGAGAAGGTGATTGGCTGCAATCTCCCGTCCCTCCAGGATCTGTACGCCTCCAGGACCCTGAGGCGTGCAGAAAGGATTGTGGCCGATCCCTCTCACCCCGGACATAGACTCTTCGAGACGCTCCCCTCTGGCAGGAGGCTGCGGTCCATCAGGACCAAAACCTCACGCCACAAGAACAGTTTCTTCCCGTCTGCTGTCAGCCTCATCAACAAGGCCCGGAACCCCACCTGACACTCCTCACACCCCACCTCTGCCTCATCCTGCCACTTTGACACTTTCATTATATGCGTTACATTAACGCTCAGTTTGGACTCTTAGGAAAAACAATCAGACTGCACTTCCGGAATAACAAACAAAAACAGACTGTGTACATATATTTATACTGTTATTCTCTATATTTTGTATTTTCATATTTTGTATTTCATATTTTGTATTTTTCATTCTTTTTTAATAGATGTGTATGCACCTACTATACCAAAACAAATTCCTAGTATGCGTTTGATCATACATGGCAAACCATTTCTGATTCTGATTCTGATTATTCATTCATTTTCTACCGCTTCTTCCTCACAAGAGTCGCGGGGGTGCTGGAGCCCATCCCAGCTGTCCTCGGGCGAGAGGCGGGGTACACCCTGGACTGGTCGCCAGCCAATCACAGGGCACACATAGACAAACAACCATTCACACTCACATTCATACCTATGGACAATTTGGAGTCTCCAATTAACCTAGCGTGTTTTTGGAATGTGGGAGGAAACCGGAGTACCCAGAGAAAACCCACGCATGCACGGGGAGAACATGCAAACTCCACACAGAGATGGCCGAGGGTGGGAATTGAACCCTGGTCTCCTAGCTGTGAGGTCTGCGCGCTAACCACTAGACCCGCCGTGCCGCCCGGGTGTCATATTAGAGCTGTGTAAAATAAAGTCTAAAGTCTGTGCACAGACACATGCAGAGTGGACCCTCTTGTCATCCAGAAGGACCAGACGGGCCTATACTTTCATGTCAATTTATCCAGGGCTCATAATTACTGACCTGTATGTTTTTTTTTAAAATCGTTTTATTGATCCATTCATCCATTGTGACAGGTCTACGTGCTGCTTGTATTTTTTTTCTTACATTTTTTTTCTTTACATTTACAGCCGTAAAACACAATCGTGCTGAACTAAGCTAACCCCCTTCTCACGATGGCAGCATTTTATTTAGGGGGTTGAATATCGATATACGATGTGTATATATCCCGGTATTTTTTCCCCACTAAGTGAGTTTAGACGAAATCGAACCCAAATGTGCGTGTCAAATTCAATCCATCCATCTGTTTTCTATGCCGCTTATCATGACTAGAGTTGCTTGAGCCTATCCCAGCTGTCTTTGGGTGGACTGCTGAGTGTACAGCCTGAGAAGCCGTGGCCACACAGGGTACATTAATGTTGGATACAATATGCTGCTTGGTGTCCACAGAGGTGGGGAGAACCACAATGTTGGCCCGGCCGCTGTGGTGCATGTGGTGCATGTGGTGCAAAGGGGCATTAATGTTGGATACGGTATGCTGCCATGTGTCCATGGAGGTGGGGGGAACAACTGTTGGCTGGGAGAAGCTGCCGCTGTGGCAAGGAAAGGTGGTGTTCGCCCTCGAACCAGAGTGTACAGCAGGAGAAGCCTGTCACTGTGGCCGGGCAAGGTGCATTAACGTCTGATGTACTATGCCACCGTGCATCCTCGGAGATGGGGAGAACCAGAGTGTACAGTGGGAGGAGCCACTGCCGTGGCCGGCCAATGTACTCAATGTACTTTTAAACTAGTGACACACGACCTGGCTGCTTGCAAGGTTTTCCTGCATGCATGCAAAATAATTAGCATCCCAATTTTCTTCCTAAGGACTTTGCAGTCTGTCTGCAGGTTTGAACATTTGTGTAAGCCACGTGCGTGACTCTGGCGATCACCCAATTCTAATAGTTGGAGAGAAAAATAGATTTGCGCACTCACTAGTGTGTAGTGGCGTCTTACAAAGAACACAAAAGTCATCACACAGCAACTTAACACTCAGAATTGTACCTCAGAAATAGACAATCCAGTATGAGTTTAGGATGGGGGGAGACACATCATTTTCAAGTTTTCCCATGATGCATTTCATTTGAGAAAAACATTTCATAGAAAGCATAGAACATGGTGGATGGTGCCTCTGACCACCAGAGGGAGCTTGAGGGCCCAGAGGGAGGCAGACATCATTGCAGCGCCCCAATTAATGCATTGCTCAGACACGCAATGCATTATGGGAAAACTTAAAATGTTTGTTTGACTTTTCATTTGAAATTCTTATTGGTATATGTTTGTATGTTTATCAGGCATACATTTTGATTAAGTTGCTGTGTGATGAGTTTAGTGTTCTTTGTAAGATGACACCGTGGAGTCAGAATGTTGACTGTTGACAAGCTCATTGTGTGTGCACTGATAGTTTTTGAAATAACTCAGAGGCACAGTAATGAAACAAATGGTGGTAGTTCTGAAGTAAAGGAGATGTCATGAGATTAGAATTTGGCCATAGATTTGCCACGCCGCTGTCTAAGCTGCAGGGTTCAAACTTAAAAAAAAGTTAGTGGATTATACACCTTCATGTATGATTTATATTTTGATGACCAAAAGTCAGCGCGAAAATGTGCAAGGCTACACCGTACCACCATTTTTTTTGTAAAATTGACTTTATTAGCCTGTTGCTGCACAACCATGATGACTCATTGCCATGTGTTATTTTCATAAGCTCCATAAACTGCTCACCGAGCTGCCAGATGACATGCTTGAGGATAGCAGAGACTCCTCCTCTCCAGAGATGGAGACCTCCATCTGCAGCAACAAAAACATGACAAACAGGTAACACACACAAAGCGATGCCATGTTTTTCTGAAAAGGCGGGAAGGGCAAGAGTTGGGGGGGAGCACGTTGAAAGTATAAGGACCCATGTCGCATTAACACGACTGGCTTTGCCTAATGGAATGTTCTATTTCTACATTGTCTACACAGCCCACCGCCCAAATGGACCCAGCAGTGGTCAGACCATCCCATACCCACCTCTCATCAGCAGGCACGGTGTTTTTTTTTTTACTCTTACATTTTTTGGGGGGGAAGAATAACAACTACTGTTTATTTTGTGTATTTAAAGGCTTATGATCAAAGCAGTCGTGGGTTTCCTTATGACAATAAAGACGTTCGGATCAATGGTCATCCGCATCACGCTCAAAATCAACCTCTGGCTCTCATGTGGAACAAGCAATTACAAGATCCAGACTTCACCCAGGAAGACTACACAGAAACCGGCACAGTAGCGGTCGAATGCACAGATCTAACCTACGAGTCGACGATGCACCCTGGAGGTGCTAACAATCGTGTGAAATATAACGGTGATGGAGGAGGCGGTGATAATGACTACGGTGACCGCCACAATCCCAGAGTGCATTTTCAAGTAAGTACAATTCTTTGTTTGACTTGCGTACAGATCAGCAACAGCAGCCTCACAACCGAGGTCCTTAAAGGGGAAGTGCGCCTTTTTTTGGAATTTTGCCCATCATTCACAATCCTTATTTGGAAAAAACAACCAACATTTCTTTCCTTTTTCTGTGCATTATAATGTGAGAAAACAAGTTAGTATGAGCTAGCTAAGAATGCACGCCATTGGGACACACCTATTTCAACTATGAAGCCCTCAAAAAAAATCAACAACGTTGCATCATTTGATATACATGCTGTGTTCGTGTATTAAAGGGGACCTATTATGCTTATTTTTTGGCCCTTTGTATCAAGTCGTGGACTAACACTATAGAGCAGCTACACACAATAACAAGTACACAAAGCATTCTAGTTCTTCCACAATCTGCACCTACAGTGCATCCGGAAAGTATTCACAGCGCTTCACTTTTTCTACATTTTGTCATGTTACAGCCTCATTCCAAACGGTATTAAATTAATCTCTTACCTCAAAATTCTACACAAAATACTCCACTATGACCATGTGAAAAAAGGTTTTTTTGACATGTTTTGAATTTATTAAAAATAGAAAACAAAAAAATCACATTTACATAAGTATTCACAGCCTTTGCTTAGTACTTTGTTGATCCACCTTTGGCAGCAATTACAGCCTCAAGTCTTTTTGAATATGATCCCACAAGTTTAGCACACCTATCTTTAGGCAGTTTTGCCCATTCTTCTTTGCAATAAGTCTCAAGCTCCATCAGGTTGGATGGGAGACGTCTGTGCACAGCCATTTTCAGATCTCTCCAGAGATGTTCGATTGGATTCGAGTCTGGACTCTGGCTGGGCCACTCCAGGACATTCACGGAGTGGTTCTGAAGCCAATCTTTTGAGATCTTTGCTGTGTGCTAATGTCTACTGTCTATATGGTCAAGGTACATGACCAGTCTACTGAGGTCAAGAGCGCTCTGGAGCAGGTTTTCATCCAGGATATCTCTATATATTGCTGCATTCATTTTTCCTTCTATCCTGACTAGTCTGCCAGTTCCTGCTGCTGAAAAACATCCCCACAGCATGATGCTGCCACCACCATGCTTCACTGTAGGGATGGTATTGGCCTGGTGATGAGCAGTGCCTGGTTTCCTCCAAACATGGCGCCTGGCATTCACACCAAAGAGTTCAATCTTTGTCTCATCAGACCAGAGAATTTTGTTTCTCATGGTCTGAGAGTCATTCAGGTGCTTTTTGGCAAATTCCAGACGGGCTGCCATGTTCCTTTTACTAAGGAGTGGCTTTCGTCTGGCCACTCTACCATACAGGCCTGATTGGTGGATTGCTGCAGAGATGGTTGTCCTTCTGGAAGGCACACCCCTCTCCACAGAGGAACGCTGGAGCTCTGACAGAGTGACCATCGGGGCCTTGGTCACCTCCCTGACTAAGGCCCTTCTTCCCCGATCGCTCAGTTTAGAAGGCCGGCCAGCTCTAGGAAGAGTCCTGGTGGTTCCAAACGTCTTCCATTTACGAATAATGGAGGCCACTGTGCTCATTGGGACCTTCAAAGCAGCAGAAATTTTTCCGTATCCTTCCCCAGATTTGTGCCTCAAGACAATCCTGTCTCGCAGGTCTACAGACAGTTCTTTTGACTTCATGCTTGGTGTTTGTGCTCTGACATGCACAGTCAACTGTGGGACCTTATATAGACAGTTATTATATTTCCAAATCATGTCCAATCAACTGAATTTACTGCAGGTGGACTCCAATTAAGCTGTAGAAAGATCTCAAGGATGATCAGTGGAAAAAAGATGCACCTGAGCTCAATTTTGAGCTTCATGGCAAAGGCTGTGAATACTTATGTAAATGTGATTTTTTTGTTTTCTATTTTTAATAAATTCAAAACATGTCAAAAAAACCTTTTTTCACATTGTCATAATGGAGTATTTTATGTAGAATTTAGAGGTAAGAGATTAATTTAATTCAGTTTGGAATGAGGCTGTAACATGACAAAATGTAGAAAAAGTGAAGCGCTGTGATACTTTCCGGATGCACTGTATACAGCTGCATTTTGGGGTTACCGCGAAAATGGTCTGTTTTAATGTATTGAGTGTATTCCGCTCACGGCCTGCCTTCAGGCGCCCACTCTGCTGGTCCCAAACATGTAAGGGCACCTATGATGCTTTTTTCACTTTCCTGACCTATAAATGTAGTTAGAATGTAGTATTCTGGTGTTAAACCATGCCAAAGTTTCAGATAATGCGGTTTGCGCATTTGGAAGTGAGCCCTGAAAGAAGTTTGGGATGGCTCAAAATGCTCCGTTTTAAAAGGCGTGGTTAAACCGTTTCTTTGTGACATCACAGAGGGGCGGACTTCCTTATATATATATATATAAACTCTCTGCCCTCCTCCAAGCGCTGCTCCACTGTTTACTTGCTAGCAATGCCTCGAAAGGGAAAGCCACCATTTGTTTCTAAATCCTAAAGACGCCACCATCAGGCACAAGTGCTTGGAGTTCCTGATTCAGCTCTTTCAATCACAGTAAAATTAATTACATAGGGATAATTACATAAGGATCCATACAGGAGAATCTCCAGGTAACTTAACCTACATGTTGCATTAAATGGGCCCGAGAGCCAAAGTTGGCCAAAGCAGCATATTAAAATAGATGTGAATCAAGTACAATTGTGCAAAAAGAACATTTCACATACCCCAAAATAGTTCTATCACTTATCCCAGCTTTGTTTTATAAAGCAAAAGGCACTCGCTACTGCTAATCAACATGTGCTTTATGCTAATGTACAGTAAACCTCGGATATATCGGATTCAATTGTTGCCACTGGTTTTGTCCGACATAAGCGAAATCCGTTATATGCGTATACCGGAAAATGTCCGTTTTATGCATATATCGGATTTATATCCGGTATATGCGTAAATCGGATTTTATCCGTTATAAAAAGGCACTTCCTTGACTATGTTTCCAATGTACCTGGACTGGGCAATGAAAAGAGACGTAAGGTAATGAGAATTTAACTTTATTGGACTCTGAGCATAACAAATTGTTAATTAAGCTAGGCCCTGTTACGCCCGTCAGGCCTACGTTATTTCCAATAGTGAGGTTAAGATCTGTGCTAGTATTATTGACGTCACTCACTTTTATATTTGTCCTAAATCTGGAGCCAGGAGAAAGACACAATGCGGCCATCCGATATATGCGAGGGAAATTGGAACGGGACTGGACATTTTGTCCGAAATAGGCGAAATCCGAAAAAAAATCTGACATATGCAATGAATTTTTATTGGAAATGCATTACAGAAAAATTGGTTCTTTTTTATCTGTCTGTTGTGAGCGAATTTCCGAAATATCAGAGGTTTACTGTACTAACATTTGGACAGCTCAGCAAAAAGAACTGGCCAGGATAGATTGTCTGTCTGTATTACTAGGTGGTTCAGCTCCCTGAAACTTTCCAGCACAAAATTCAATGATTATCTGACTCTTCAAGGGATAGTTCACATTTTTTGGACGTGAAGTTGTATGACACCTTCATAAACAGCAACTTACTCCCTGCTTCGTGTCCTGAGCCGAGTTCTGGTCAGATCCAGCTTGTTGCTGGGGGCAGTTAAGTAAAAAGTTTGGCTTCTCACCACGATATACGTTCAAAAGCATAATACATTTGCATCACTAAAATGTGTGAATTTGGATGAAACAAACTTTTTCTAACTTTCTTGCCTCAAACATTATGAAGCAACTGTAGGCTCCAACATTGCCCCCCAGTAACAACAAGCGACATAGTAAATAGATGGATGAGCAGATGTGTACAGTGTAGTCAATAAATACAGATACTGTACTTTCTTAATCTCAGCGTTCCCGTATTTGTTTAGAATCCACAGGCTGGAGTGCAAAGTGTGGACAAGTACACAGCCAGTTCCAGTCCTCCCCATCAGATGTTCAGCTCAACGGCCACGCACCAAGGTCATGCGTTGGACCATCTACAGAGGGAACTGCTTGACTCAACACAACGTAAGTCTCACAACCATGTTACCATGTTACCATGCCCCCCCAGTGGAGCACCCCTAGTGAACACATATTTCTTTCCCATTTCTGTGCATTATAACACCAGAAAACAAGTTAATATGAGCTAGATAACAATGCACCTCATTGGGACACACCTATTTCGACTATGAAAAAACCTCTTACAGTCTTTTATGGTTTGATATACATGCTGTGGTCATGCAAGAAAAACTACATTGATGATAACGTGTCATATTTACAGTGTCTTGCTGTATTTTGATGATTTAAAACATTACCCAAACTTCTTTCCCAGGCGCATTGATTTCACCTCGAGCATTTAGCTTCCACTTTTCCCGTCAGTAACAGCAGCATAGATACAGCAACAACACTTACAATGTCCACTCTCCTTGGGATGGCTGTATCTTCCAGCAGAAGACCTGTGCTCCCGTCCTCGGGTAAAAACCACTGACAGCAAACGAGCATCTTGTTGAGCCTTTGTGTAAATATCGTTTTCTGTGTTAGCTGCTACAATGACAATAGTGCTGTACAATTGTGAATGATGAAATTCCGAAAAAAGAGCACTACTCCTTTAAGGCGCACCAGCTGAATTTAGTGAGGAAATCAGATTTGTACGTATAGTTGTGTGTGAAAGTCACACACCCCCCCTCGTTAAAAACAGCATATATTTATTGCTGATTTATTTATTTATTTTTTTAAATAACATTTATAAAAATATATTTAAAATTATATATTAAAAAAAATCATATTTATCGTGCAGACCTACCAACATGTAGAAATTTATAGTACTCAACAGACAATTTGTTATATTTTCCAGGTTTCAGTTTCAACTTCAGTCTGTACAGTACGGCTAAATGAATACATATTATTAATATTAGGTTCTCTAGTATTTCATATCGAGGGGGGTGGACCTGGAAAAAAAAATTCTGTGCCATGGCGGGAGGGGGCGCATGACAGGAAATAATTGAGCAGAACTGATGTAATGTGAAAACAGTGTATTCCACACACATTTGGATTTGCAAACGAGCTACCGTTTGCATTGACACACAATCAATATTCACACAGTAATGAAAGTGACACTGATTCACCATCAGAAATATGGGATTTTTAATTTGTTAATTATTTTTATTTAATTTAATTGTGTTATTTTTGGTCTCAAACTAATAAAATAATATTATCAGCAATAATTTTTAGGACAATTATCACCCAGCAGAATGTGTTATTGTGACAAACCTAGTTATGGTTAGTCATGTGTAAGTCATGGAACAAAAGCGCTTGTCCGTGTACACACTGGTAGTCCTGCAAAAAACATTACACGTTACAGATGCTGTAGAAAAACGCTAAACTGCTAAAGCTACTTACCATTGTCTTTTCTTTAGAAAGTTGGGACTGTACAGTCTCCACTTCCGGATTGGATTCGGGATCCAACACAAACACTGTTTGTTAAAAGCGGACATTTTGAAAAGATAAATGGCCATTTACTGTATTTTCCGGACTATAAGTCGAACTTTTTTTCATAGGTTGGCTGTTCCTGTGACTTATACTCCAGAGCGACTTATAAATGAAAAAAGTGTTTATGTTCCATAAACACTGGACACCTTTTGTGTTCATGTGTATTATTGTGTAGCTGAATAAGCATTGTGTTAGCATATCTTACACCTATTCAGCCTGTTCTCTATTCTTTTATTGTTACAACTTGCCTTCCAAGATGGCGTAATGTCTGTTTTGGTCAAGTAGTTTGGAAAATAAATTACCCTAAAAAACCCCACTTATACTCCAGTGCGACTTAGGCATGTTTTTTTATTACCTAATTATGCATTTTTGGCCTTGTGCGACTTATAGTCCAGAAAATATGGTATTATCCTGTTAGCTGCACCAACTAGAAGTGTTTCTATGCACTCAGCAGTGTGACCAACCACAGCAGTGTGGGTGTGCCTGGAGGCGAACCATGGGAGGAATACATTAAAACAGACCGTTTTGGCGGGAAGCACGAAATCCAAAGAAATACATCTGAATAGGTGCAGATTCTGGAAGAACTAGAACGCTTTCTGTGTTGGTTATTGTGTGTAGCTGCTCTGTGGGAGTCCACAACTCAATACAAAGGACCGAAAAATGACCAAAAAGGTCGCCTTTAAAGGAGTCCATGACTGAAGTCTTTTTCTGAAGTTCTGACGTTTTTTTTTTTGTTGCAATTTTAGAAACTGCTGACAAGGAGCAACTTGCCCAACTGCAGATTTTAAACAAGGCTCAACATCGGCAAATTGAGGGCATGGAGCAGAAACTTGAGGACTCAAAGCGCCATGTGAGATCCCTTGAGCATCAGTTAGTTATTCTAAAAGGTATTTTTTCTTTTCAGTACTTGAATTTTGTACTGTATATTCATATTGTTCATATAGTGTGTAGCAATCTTGGGCTTGGTTTTAAATGGGAAGACAACACTTTGATGGATTCTGCAGATGTAATGGGGCACTACCCTATGCTGAAGTCCTAGCTCATTTCTGTTTAGATGAAAAGGGTGGCTTTGCAGTGAGCCTTCAGGAGTCAAATCGACTGCTGGGTGAGGCCAACGATCGAGAGGCTGAAATGCAAAGCAAACTGAAGCTGATGGAGCAGCAAATACAGACCTTGAATGAAAGAGACCAGGAGGTAAGATGTGCAGTAGAAGTTACAGTAAAGCAGTTTTTGCACTTTACACTTGCACACATTTGCACACGTCTTAAAAGCGTGAAGACTACTTTGGGCACTGATTGTGTTCTGTTTATGCATAAATTACACACTTGGCATGCAATTTGTGACTGAAAATGCTGTGCATTGGACCAAAATCACCAACTTATTTTCGCCTAAATAAAACTAAAATCATGCTGTTTGCTAACAGCAGAAAGGACACGCACCAGCAAATACAAATAGACGGTGTAGACATTGAAAGGGTGAAGGAAAATACATTTCTGGGGATCACAATAGATGAAAATATGAGCTGGAAACCTCATACTACAAATATACAACATAAGGTGGACAGAAATATTTCAATATTGAACAAAGCTAAATTTGTTCTCAATCAGAAATCACTCCACACTCTTTATTGCTCAGGTCAGTAAGGATAATTCATAATGCCGCCTACGTGACAAAAAATAAAAAATTAAACTAATAAAATAATTTTTTTAATTAAAAAAAAACAACTAAACTATGTTAGGAAAGCATGAAGTGAACAAATGTAACAGTTAGTGATTGTAAAAGTACCAGATGGAGGGGTAGGATTTAATAAGCTTTGCTTCTTCCTACTCCTTTTGGACATGTGGAACTGGGAACTGATTATGGGATACACTCAATTGGAATCTGATGCATGTTCAAATGAAATAAAACCATTACCAATGTGGAGTGTTGTTTACGTCTAGTGCGTGACAATTGTTCCTGTTGGCCATCATTGGGTCACGCTGAGCCATATCAGCATATCAAATTTAATTTAATTTAATTTAATGTTTGTCCCGTACCAAAGTACTCTGTGATATGAGCATCCAATGCCATAATGGGTACCATAGTAAGTGTCAATATAGTGATATATATATAGCACATCATGACTGGTTGAAGACTCTTCATCCTTGTATTTAGCAAACATCAACTGCTTGTATTGTTTCTTGAATTGGCTCATCGTTGTGCATTGTTTGATTTCTTTACTCAATCCATTCCATAGTTTGATTCCACATACTGAAATGCTATGGCTTTTTATAAATAGAAATAAATCTAGAAAGAGTTCAATATAATGTTCAATCATGCAAGCATGCTGCAGTCACGGTCGTGTCTCTGCAGCCGGGTTAGCACCGTTAGCGCTTCTGTCTTGCGTTCTCCATGATAACCGATGGTAAATACTGTATAGACCAATGTGGTCCGCAAGTAAAAAAAATGCTGGGTTGGATTCATTTTCGGTACAAAAAATGGCTTAAAATGGTATCAGAACTTTTTTTAATCAATAAAAGTGACCTATTTGGGTGATATTTCTAAAAGAGTTTTTTTAAATGATGCTATTTGTCACACCTGCAAACTACTAGCCTTCCTTCCCCTCACCCCCTCAGCCAGTAGGGTCCGACACTCACACTGGACAAAATGGTGCACCACTGCGGGCTAAAACGTGTGTATACATAAGTATAAACAAGGCTTAAGTTTCTCTTAGCTGTGCTGCGTTGCAGTCATCATACAGCGTCCACAGACAGGACTTGGACATGATGTGATGATGTCATTCCAGAACACCAAGAAGCAGAGGGTGGCTGAGGCTGCTGTAGACAGCATGAAGCAGCAGATGTTGGAACTGTGTCGCTCTGACACTCTGTCCAAAACACGGGAGCAGCATGACCGAGACGTGGCGGCCATCAAGGAAAAGCACGAGGCTGCGGTCTTGGCCTTACAACACAAGCTTGATTCCATGTCTCAGGCTCTGAGTGAACAGGTTGGTCATGTTATTGAGTTATTAATGTCGCAGTCATGTATTTGGGAGATGAGGTGAGGAGTACTCTTCCCCAAATGTCCTCTGGTTGAGCTCAGACGGTCTGAAAACCCTTAGAGTGGCTCCTGGTCGACTGGGGTGTGTTTTCCCACTCACAACAACAAAAACCGTTTGGTTCATCCTTTGCTCTGCTTTTTTTAGGACAGAGTTGTTTGTTGTAAAAGTTCTATTGTAAACATCCCAGGTGTCAAAGTCGTAAACATCCCAGGTGTCAAAGTCGTAAACAACACAGGTGTCAATGAATGATCAATATAATAGATGTGGACAATTGGCATTATTAAATAAGCTCTGCTTCTTCCAACCCCTTTTTGGACATGTTGAATTGTGCAAATGTAACCACGGAATGTTACGGGTGATATAGCAATATTTAAAAAATCTCAGTACACTTTAATGGGCACCTATTATGCTCGTTTGTGCCCCTTTGTATTGAGTTTTGGACTCCTATAGAGCAGCTACACACAATAACCCACACATTAAGCTTTCGAAATCTTCCAGAATCTGCACCTTTTCCAGCGACATTTCCTTGGATTTCCAAAACAAAATGCTTCAGGATACCAAAAAAGTACTCCTGGTCTTCCCGGCCAACACGCTAACTCATCCACCATCATACCATGTTTTGGTAATTTATTCATGCATTTGTGTGTATTGTTAGCTCAAGTAGAATGGTACTGCATCTGTGCAGTTGATGAAGAATACATTCCCAATCATCATACCCTAAGATTGACTAGTGACCAATGTAGGGTGTACCTCATGTTTAACACCATCCATGTTTAACCTTCCTGTTATATCAAGATCCATGAAAACTAGTTTTTTTTCAGGATGAAACGTCTTCTACTTGCCTTAATTAGTGTCATCAACATATAAAATGGAAATGGTTTGTCTCCCATATTTGCAACAACCCCCTGCATCTTACGTATATCACATAGTATCATATCATATCAACATAGTTAGGTTCAATTTCACTGAGCAGCCAAACTGACACGTAAAAGCGTGTCAGAATATTTCTTTCTTTGCAACTGTAAGACCATTCCATATCCACACACAAAAACCCGGGTACAGGCGTTATGACTTTGGGATTCGGGCGCTGATTGGCATCTAATTAAAAATGCACATCATTGCTGTTCCTGACAAGTGAACATAACAGGCTTAATTTGTACTTCTTCCTCTTTTCATGCTATACTTTCAGGTGGATATGGGTCATAGGTTACGTGAGCAGGTGAAGCATTTGGAGCGGCAAAGAGAAGAAGAGCAACTGGAGAGAGCACGAGTGGTCAATGCGCTCACTCGCCAACTGGAGGAGAGTCAGCAGCAGTGTGCCAAGCTGCTGCAGACGGGTCAGCCAAACATCCTATAACCACACGCAGTAATATTCAATGTTGCAATATCTTCCCATTCATTTTTTCCGCTGTTGTGTTTGTGTATTCTCCAGGTTGTGTACAGGAAATGGGTCAAATCCAGATCAAATTACAGCAGGCTCATGCGGCCAAGGCTCTCAGTGAAGACATGAACCGAGTCCTGCAGGTTTGCTTTTTTGTTCCAAGATGGAATGCAGACCTGCCAACATGTACACATTTTCACTGCTCTCTGGGGGCCTTATTTATAAAAATATACGTTTATTCCATTGTAACCAGGGGGGTTGTGAAACACTGTTCACAGGATGAGACCATACACAAGATTGGGTCTATGAGAATGAGACAAGACGTCACTTAAAAAATTAATGACAAATATATTGCAATCTAGTAATATCATTTCTTGTACGTTACACTCTTCTGCACTCTGACTGTGAAAAATGGCATGGCTGCTATGAATGATAATAGCGTCATATGGAAGAGGCAAAGTGCAAGGCATTATATGGAAGCGTATGTTGAGTGCTTTAGGCACACTTTGCTCCATGTTTGCTCCCCAATGCTGATACTATGCGGGAACGCATAACAGTAAGATTGGATGGCTTTAAGTGCTAATGTGCATCATTGTGGTAGTGCCATGCTAAATGGCTAATGCTAGCATAATGCTGGACTTCAGCCACGGTCATCACATTGACAGCCCGTCAATAGCAGCTGGAAGTCCAATTTAGCCAAAATCATCAGAGATGTCAAAATGTGAAAAGCACTGATTAGTTGGGCCACTCGTATGGAATGGCTGATCCCAACAACCTGACATTTACAAAGGAACATCTTGAAACATCTTGCGGAGTACTCGTAGAATTCCTTCAAGGTTGGCAGGTCTGGGAATGCATGTCTACCACTGACAAATAAATAAGCACTTCAACATGTTTTAATCATGCTTTGTTTTTTATCTTGAAGGAGGATCTGGCCGAGTTAAAGGAGCAGATTAATCTGTATGAATCTGCATTAAAACTTGGGGCTATTGCATTTGATGTGACGGGTGACGGGGAGAACCAACTGTCTGAATCCTGTTTGGATTTAGGATTTAAGAAAACCAACCGGAAAAATGTCAGGTACTTGACAGGTACTTCCTCTTAACCCCGGGCTCACGCTGAATCCATCACGGGTCCATTTGAAACACTGCTGATTGAAATCCCTGTTGGAGGCTCACACTAGCGCCGTGCCGTGCAGCTCTGGCTTCGGCGGCCGTACGGCACAACGGAATCAATCTGTTTGGACCGCCGCCGCAAATGATTCAGTGTGAGCCCAGGGAGAAGGAAACATCATCCACAATCCTTATATGTGAAACGTGAGTAGGGGTGTGTATTGGCAAGAATCTGGCCATACGATACGTATCACGATACTAGGCTCATGATACCATATATCACCATACTGTTAACAAGGCCATATTTTTTTTTGGTTTTCTTGTAGTTAAAACTGAATGACACCAGCAATATGCACTTACTAAACATATTTTTATTCCATTAGAATAGTATGTTATGCTGTAT
The DNA here is from genome assembly GCF_037039965.1 of Doryrhamphus excisus. Taxonomy (NCBI): domain Eukaryota; kingdom Metazoa; phylum Chordata; class Actinopteri; order Syngnathiformes; family Syngnathidae; genus Doryrhamphus; species Doryrhamphus excisus. The sequence goes on from NC_136362.1 coordinate 22,307,442, forward strand.
CACTAACTTTCACAAGTGTAGCATTTGGATGAATAAAGCTTTAACATCCAGCTTTAAATGGACTAAAAAACTAATAAATGAAATGATGTCTCAAGATCCTGCTCAAATGTTCACATTCTATTAGCTGTGAAAAAAATGCAGAGTATCCAGTCCCTGACTTATCCACCATCAGAACAGTATTTGTGTGGAACAAAGTAACTAACATCAGTAAAAATCCTTTTAGGATGCTTGAAATAAGCATTATTTAACTAAATAGTCATATCAATTTGAAAAACAAAATACCTGCAATATCACAGTACTACTTTTGTAGTATACAAAAGACCTTGGCATTGCTTGCTAGCGGCAGGTCCTCATGGTGTCTTGCTAAGGGGACTGGCAGATTTGTCGTGTTTATCGGATACTTTATTCAGGCACGACACATTTTCCAAACGGCATGGCTTTTGTCCATTTGTGCATGCCCTACTTTGTGTAGAAATCCAACATGTGTCCACACTTCAGCCTTGTACGCCGCAGGGGCCGCTGTTACGTGCTGGCATTCTGCCATGTTGAACTGGACCTTTCACTCGTCAATCTTCAATGTCCTTGCCTGATTGGCTACGGAAGTGCTGCCACCTAACCATCCCAGGTTTACATTGAAATCACAAATCAACCTTTGAATAAATACCATATACAGTCTATGATAAATGCCTAAAAATATCCATATCATACTTTTTAATATCGATGCAGTATCGTGGAACAAAGTATCGTGATATTTCGCCAAAACGATATATTCTTACACCCCATGTGGGCTAATACTACTCCTACTCCTTGTTTTGGACACACCTCATGACGCCAGGCATCCATCTTAGCTTCTACAATGACAATATAGCTTGCTTTATATACTGGTCTGTCTGTAAATACAACTTTTGTTCACTTCCTGCTTTCCTAATATAGTTAAAAAAATTTAATATTTAATTGTAATTTTTATATTTTAATTTTATTTAATTTTAATTGTTTTTAATTTAATTACATTTTTTGTCACATACTGAACTATATCAGCAAGTTGAAGATTTGTCATTTTACAAATAAGGAGTAAGCCATTTTTTTTGCCATTTTTTTCGACCTGTTGTCATGTTTCACATAAGGCTTGTGGATTCCAAAATAAGTGCACTTTTCCTTTCAAGTCTCTCTTTAAAATGAATATCCTCTCCAATTGTCTTCTTCTGCATGACCAGCACGGCCATTGCCAACATCCAGACAGACTCCAAGCTCCCAAAGGATGAAGCTCTGCGACTGCTGCGAGTGGAGATGCAGCGCTGCTTAAGGATGTTGAAGGTGAAACGTGCGAAAATCACTCAACTGCAGGACGAAGTGCAGCAGTGTCGGGTCCGAGAGAACGAGCTGCAGATCCAATTAGATGACGCCAAGCTCAGCTCATCGGTGAGGCCTGTGACTAGAACCTTCAATGTGGTCCTGAGATGAAGTCGTTCCAGTTTTAATTCAAGCATTGATGTCCACAGGTTAGAGAGTGCAGCCAGATCAAACCTCTAAACTTGACTGGAGGGGAACAGAATGACTTAGTTCAACTCCAGGAAGACAAACGACGCTTGCTGGACCAAGTGGAGGTTGGTTATCCACCATTTTAAATGGCTCCTCTTGTGTTTTACAAAGGGGAATTGTCAGGGGCGCCCAAACTTTTTCATACCACCATACTTAGCTGACAGGAAGCAATATGTAAAGCTAGGAGAACACACATCTGCAAGTTTAAATATTACTTGTGGAGTACCCCAGGGGTCAACCTTGGGGGTACTACCAATTAATGACCTCTGGGGTACTACTGGGACCAGAACTGTTCAACTCCATCAATGACATCTGCAAAGTTAAAAAAGACTTAAAGCTGGTATTGTTTTGTTCTGGAGGGAGCACAGAATACATCTTTAAATAGGTCAGAGATGAAATGCTCATATTAAAATGATGCTTTGATAATAATAGATTGTACTGGATAGACACCTACCAGCACATACAAATAGATGGGGTAGAAACTCACAGAGTGAGGGAAAATACTAAATATTAATACCAATATTATAAATATACAACATAAGGTGGCCAGAAATATTTCAATATTGAACAAAGCTAAATTTGTTCTCAATCAGAAATCACTCCACACTCTTTATTGCTCTTTGGTTCTACCATATCTTACTTATTGTGTGGAAATATGGGATAATAACTATAAAGACAATCTTCACTAGCTAAATGTACTGCAAACAGGTCAGTAAGGATAATTCATAATGCCGCCTACAGAGAACATTACTAACTCCTTATTTGTAAAATGACAAATACTTCACCCTGCTGATATAGTTCATGTTCAAACAGCTAAAATAATGCATAAGGCTACAAATAAGCAATTAGCTAAAAATGTCATCCAGTACTTCTCTACAAGAGAGGAGAAATATGATCTCAGGGAAGAAGTACATTTGAAACACTTCTATGCTAGGACTACGTTATGCTAGCCATAGCATTTCAGTATGTGGAATCAAACTATGGAATGGATTGAGTAAGGAAGTCGATGAGCCAGTTCAAGAAACAATACAAGGGCAGCAGCTATGGAACATTTTAGTAATCAAATATTCTACCAAAATTTGGTAGAGGGTGGGGGCAGCGATGGAGAAGGCTCTGTCTCTCCAGGTTGGGAGCTTGGTCTTACAGGGGAGTGCCAGGAGGTTTGAGTCTGAGGAGCGAAGGGGACGCGGGGGATTATGTGGATAGGAGGTCTGTGAGATATGGGGGGGTCAGATCGTGGAGGGCTTTGTAGGTGATGAGAAGAATTTTGAAGTGAATGCGTTGGGGGACGGGAAGCCAGTGGAGGTTTTGGAGGACAGGGGTAATGTGTTGACGGGAGTGGGTGGAGGTGAGGAGGCGGGCAGCGGAGTTCTGAATATATTGTAGTTTGTTGAGGGTTTTGGATGGTGTACCGTAGAGAATGCTGTTGCAGTAGTCGATTCTGGAGGTGGTGAATGCATGGATCAGGGATTCAGCGGCAGAGAATGTAAGTGATGGACGGAGTCGGGCTATGCTCTTAAGATGGAAGAATGCAGTCCGGGTTAACTGTTTGATGTGGGGTTCAAATGAAAGGGTGGGGTCTAGGAGGATACCAAGGTTGCGGATGAGCGGGGATGGAGTGAGGGTGGCGCTGTCAAATTGAAGATGGAAATTATGGGTGGGCGCTGTGGTGTTTTTGGGACCGATGATGATAATATCTGTTTTGTCACTATTAAGTTTGAGAAAATTTTGTTCCATCCAAGTTTTGATATCAGCTAAGCAGTTGGTGAGGGTGGAGTAGATGTTGGAGGTGATGGAGGTGGTAGAAATGTATAGTTGAATATCATCGGCGTAGCTGTGGAAATTGAGGCCATGTCGACGGATGATATTGCCAAGTGGAAGGATGTAGAGGATGAAGAGAAGAGGACCAAGCACCGAACCTTGGGGAACACCTTGAGGTCAAGGGGCTATGGAGGAGGAGCAGCTATTTATGTGCACAAACTGTTGACGATTGGTGGGGTATGATTGGAGCCAGGACAGAGCAGAATCGGTGATATTGAGGCTGGTTTTGAGGCGGGACAGGAGCATAGAGAGGCTAATGGTGTCAAAGGCTGCGGTGAGGTCTTGGAGGATGAGGATGGTAAGATGGCCGGACTCGGAGGAGAGAAGAAGATCATTGGTGATTTTAAGAAGAGCTGTTTCAGTACTGTGTTTGGGACGGAAACCGGACTGGAAGGATTCAAACAGGCTGTTGGAGTTGAGGTGAGATTGAAGTTGAGCAGCTATGACACGTTCAAGGATTTTGGACAGAAAGGGGAGGTTGGATATGGGACGGAAATTGGAGAGGTTATTGGGATCGAGACCAGACTTTTTGAGTGTGGGGGTGATTGCCGCCAGCTTGAGAGACTGTGGGACGGATCCAGTGATAAGGGAGGAGTTAATGATACTTGTGATCAGCGGGGAGATGATGTGGAGGCAGGGTTTCATGAATGAAGAAGGGATAGGATCCAGGGAGCATGTTGGAGTCTTTATACCGGTTAGTATTTCAGTGAGTTGCACGGGTGAGATAAGTGTGAATTTGGAGAGTCGTTGGGTGGAGCCAGATAGCGGAGGGTCAGGGGGAAGCGAGTGAGCCGAGGGGGGGTTTAGGGACCTGTATATTTTGGTAATTTTGGACTGTAAGTAGGTTAAGAAGTTGTTGCATTTGGTGGTGGTGAAGGATGAGGAGTTGTCATTTGGCTTTAGCAGTGTGTTGATTGTTGAAAAGAGGGATTTAGGATTGTTGAAACCAGATGTAATCAGATTGGAGTAGTATCGTGAGCGGGCAGTGTTTAAGGCATCTTTATATTGCTGTAGAAAATCTGTGTAAGCTTGAAGATGAACAGTTAGGCCAGATTTCTTGTACAGTCTCTCAAGCTGGCGTTTACGGGTCTTCATATTATGGAGCTGAGGGGTGTACCAGGGGGCAGTCTGGGAGAATGAGACCAATTTGGTTTTTTTAGGGGCCAGTTCGTCAAGACAGGAGGAAAGGGTATTGTTGTAGTAGGAGACAAGTTCAGAGGGGTCCTCGGACAGCGGGGGAGGGGAGATAGCAAATTTTGCGGTTAGAAGTGAGGTAAGGGCATGAGGGTTGGTGGATTTAAGATTCCTGAAGGTTATTTCACGTTTGATTTTTGAGACACTAAGAGATGTGTGTAAATCAAATGAGATGGCCAGATGGTCTGATATGTGCAGGTTATGGCTAGTGAGGTTGTAAATATTGATACCAGTAGAGCAGACAAGATCCAGGATGTGTCCTCTGGTGTGGGTGGGGAAGTTAACTTGTTGAGTGATGGAGAAACAGCTGAGAAGATCAAGGAATTCTGTCGCAGGTTTGGAGTTGGAATTGTCAATATGAAGGTTGAAATCACCGAGCAGAAGGATGGATGATGAGATGGCATTTAATTGGGTGATGAGGTCCGTAAAATCTGATAGGAAAGAAGAATTTGGTTTTAGGTGGCGATAGATGACAGCAGTGACAAGGGGGGATGGACCGGACAGTTTGAAGGCAGTGAGTTCAAAGGAGTGAACATTTTGGAGGGAGATTGGAGTGACTTTGATGTCCTTTTTATATATAACTGCTGTGCCACCGTTTTCAAGGTAAGTAAATCCAGGAGGTGTTGCTTAGTTTAGGGAGAAATAGTCCAAAGGTTTGTGCCAGGTTTCAGTCAAACAGAGGAAGTCCAGTTTATTTTCAGTGATTCATTTAGGATGAGAGCCTTGTTGTTGAGAGAGCGGACATTTAGGAGGGATAATTTGAGATTCTAAGTGTTCATCATTTGATCTTGGCTGCGGGAGAGTGGGCGGAGATTTATCAAATTTGCATGTTTATTGTTGTAATAGCGGAGTCCAGTCGGGCGGTATGACCAGTGGGATGGGGTCTTGTTTGTAGGTGAAAGAACAGGCTGAAAAGTAGAGCAAGCAGTAGCAGGGTGCAGTGAACGCTGTGGCCTGCAGGAGGAGCTGTGGGTAGAATTGTAGCCGGATAAGGAAGAAGAGAAAGGGGGGAGTGTCTGACTAAATGTAAATAGTCACGCACTGTGAGCAGCGTGTTGTAAGTGTACTGTTAAAATCCGACTGCCAAGTTTGCTAAGATGGAGGCCGTCACGATTAAAAAAGGATTTCCGGCCCCAAAAAAGATCGAAGTTGATTGCCTTGGAGGTGGAAAAGCACAGTTGGACTCTTTGCCATGATTTCTTATTTAAAGTTTATTGTTTTGTCCCAAATCTAGGTGATGGAGAAGGAAATGATGGAGCTAAAGCAGAGTGAGGAGAAAGTCCGCTCTGACAACTTGGAACTCTGCACTAAAATGAGGGAGATGATCCAGGAGTTGGACCAAGAGAAGCAGGAGGCTGCTGAGCGGTACAATACACCTTTCTAGTAACCACTGTTGGGGGTGGGTAACATCCGTGCATCCATTTTGGGCGAGTTGCAGACAGCTAGCCAAAAATGACCCAAATACGTGTATATAATAAAAACAAACAAAAGTCTAATTAAAATCATTTTAAAAAAACAAGTACATAGATTATATGAAGTACAATAAATTTTTTTAGAGGTAAAATGAAGCAATATTTGGTATTTCATACATGAATGTATCTTCTATGCTTTATGTACATTGTGCACATTGCAATTTTGAAATGTAAGTTTGCACTATTTGGCTATAAGGCAATATAGGCCAATGCTAAGGGCGTGGCCATGGCCTCCAAAGAAGAAAATATCACATTCAATATAATATATAATAAAATGTACTTAAAACATGACAAGATTGGGCTCAAAGCCTGTGACAATAATAAATAAGTTAATAAAGCACACAACAAATGAAGTAAATAAATTAGCCAACCTTAATATGTATGTGCATGCATATGTTTGTGTTTTCCTCATCTCATCTCCCGCCGCCAAACACCAGCTAGTGCAGAAGAGTGTAACGTCGTACAAATGATAATATATTTCTATGGATTTTTTTTCCCATTGTACTTTTCTTATTCTCTAAGTCGTCCCGTTCTCATAGGCCCCATCTCTGGTATAAAAGTTAAATAAATAGTATAGTACAATAAATAAATAGTTTCATAAAAGTTGACAGACGATTTTTAAAAAACAAATACATTTGCTTTTTTTTTTACTTAAATAAACGAAATGATTGTTGAAATTCATGTAATGAATGACTATTTGAAATGGTACAACGCTATTACCGTTACTGACAGTGAAATGCGGAGCGTTTGTATGCAATGATATCGATATCAACAGTATGCATGCATTGTTTACTACTACTGCTACTACCACCACCACACAGGAAGCTAAATAGCTAGTTAAGAAAAGCACACGTAACTACAAAGCTGAATCCTAATTGTTGTTTTTAATTTTTTATTTAGCTTTTTGGGGAAACTAACTATAAGTCATTGCTTTAAAAAATTAATTGTAGTAACGCTGTCTGTTTCTTGATTGAGATCTGAGCGGATTTATCAGCAGCATCGAGAGGACCTGGTGAAGCGAGTTTGGACGGAGCTCGTGCTGGAACAAAAGACTCAGGTTGAACAGCTGACGGCACAACATGAGCAGCACATCCAGCACCTAAAGTAGGCGCATGTTGTCTTGATTGTAGAGTTTGACCATTGTGGAACCTGAAACTCAGCTTTACTTCTTATCCAGCACTCGGCTGTCTGAGACCAATGACAAGATTTTGGCTGTGCAGGAGTGTTACATCTCTGTGTGCAAGGAGAAGGACAAGCTGGAGGAAAGTGTCAGAAACCGAGAGCAACAAGAGGTACAATAATAATCTATAACTGCAAAATTGAATCGGATGCAATACCTGTATACTAATTGCTATATTTAATATAAATATACATGCCAGTGTACTGTCTCAATTACCGAGACAGATATTTTGTGTAAAACGGAATCCTACAAATGACTACTGTCTTCCATCAATGGCTTAGTTGTAAGATTTGACTTGTTTCATCGTTTAGCATAACCAAAGAGAAGCAAGCCGTACAAATGTGGAGAAAGTGAGAGCTGAGCTTGAAGCTCAACACCAGGAATCTATCAACCAGCTGAAGTCCCTGTGGTCCAAAGAGAAGGAGGCTGAGATCCAGCGAGTGGTGGTCTCCCACGTAGCCTCGGCCAAGGCTGCTTGGGAAGAAGATCGCCAGCGGGTATTGTCTCCACAAATGATTATTGTCTGCTTTTAAAGTGATAACAGTAAATACATACCAGCATCTTCTGATCCCGTGTAGATGGAGAGGAAGTGGACTCTGAAGCTTGAGGAGGCTCGATGTGAAAAGCGCCCTGTGACATCTGACGGGACCTGTCAGACGGATGGGTTTGAAGCAGACCACTTGATGATCACCGTTGAAGAGTTGAACTCCAAGCTCAGTGCCCAAAGATTGCAGTTGCAGTTGGAAGCTGACAAAGTCCAACGCCAAGCTGTGGATGACGCCAGGAAACAAGTCCAGAGGGACATGCAGGACAAACATCTGGAGGATCTGACCAGTAAGGTAATGGTCATGGTTTCATTTCATTTCCAACATGCATGGTTACACTGGAATACATCACGTTACAGTTCACAGTTCCACATGTCCAAAAAGGAGTAGGGAGAAGCAAAGCTCATTTTGTCTTACCCCCTTTTCCGTTTCACATGAATTGCTAATACCGTCATTTCCGGGGTAAAAGTCATATTCTAATCACCTGACATTGCCTATACTTCAGAACAAGGGATCGACCGATGTGGTTTTTTTTGAGCCAATGCCGATACCGATTTTTTTCCATCACCCTTAGCCGATGGCCAATTTTGCTTCGGAAGATACTGTTTTTGCTCCCTGGATTTACATGAAAAAATGACAATAGCCACGTTTACATGAGGAGATTTTCCTCTTTCCGAATGGAATCTTTCCAAATGACGGACCAGAAAACAGTGTATACATGGAAAGGAATATTCCAATTTCCTGTCTACATGCACCGCTATAATCAAATGGAATAGTCAATGGGGCATGTGCAGTAAAACGTAAACATCATCACGTGATTCATCGAAGATGGCGGACGAGAGTGTGATTACCACCGTTGTTGGGACAGTTGCTACGCTTTTTTTAAAGCATGCTTGAAATAAGCATTATTTAACTAAATAGTCATATCAATTTGAAAAACAAAATACCTGCAATATCACAGTACTACTTTTGTAGTATACAAAAGGACCTTGGCATTGCTTGCTAGCGGCAGGTCCTCATGGTGTCTCGCTAAGTGGACTCGCAAATTTGTGGTGTTCCCAAATACTTTATTCGGGCACGACACATTTTCCAAACGGCATGGCTTTTGTCCATTTGTGCACACCCTACTTTGTGTAGAAATCCAAAATGTTTCCACACTTCAGCCTTGTACGCCGCAGGGGCCGCTGTTATGTGCTGGCATTCTGCCATGTTGAACTGGACCTTTCACTCGTCAATCTCCTTCAACGTCCTTGCCTAATTGGCTACGGAAGTGCTGCCACCTAACCATCCCAGGTTTACATTCAAATCACAAATCAACCTTTGACTGTATACCATATACAGTCTATGATAAATGCCTAAAAATATCCATATCATACTTTTTAATATCGATGCAGTATCGTGGAACAAAGTATCGTGATATTTCGCCAAAACGATATATTCTTCCACCCTTAATGAACAAGGAGGTAAATGTTAATATGTGAATTTGTCACAGGTTGAAGGTGCTGTGGCAAAGGCTTATAACCACTGGATTGAGGATTTGACCTCATTACCGGAATACCAAGCCTCACTTCAAAGAGAGAAGAAGAAATGGGAAGAGCAGCAGAAATGGCACATCGATCAGCAGGTACAGCAAGTTTTTCATCTCAAACAAACAAACAAGCAAGCATGTATGTTTTATCCATGCATGTATGACAAATTTTAGGCAACTATAAGCTAGCTTTTCTAGACGGGGAAAAGCTTTGTAATGGGTCATTTTAAAATGCCAAAATACTGTTGTCCATCAGTTGGGGTGCATGGATCATTCTGGTTCGTTCAGTAAAAAGAGCCGTTCATTTCGGTCAATAGGTCGGTAGCCTGTACATAGACCCGGTCAGCCGTGTCGAGTCAGTCCGTTCACTCGTGTTCACGTTGGTTCCGACTCAACAGCACAACAGCACGTGATGACGTACCTTGAAATCTGAAGTACTATTATTGTTTTTTTCATTATATTTATGGACTGGCTCAGTAGCCAGCCCATAGACTGCTACTTGCAGTCTATGGACTGCTACTTGCAGTAGCAGTCTATGGGCTAGCTACTGAGCCAGCCCATATTGTTATTCCTTGTGGTGTTTAGTTATTTTTATGGACTGGCTCAGTAGCCAGCCCATAGACTGCTACTTGCAGTAGCTCGTTTTTTAGATAAACTTCTGCACTCTCTTTGTGGCGAAATGCTAATTGCTAGCATGTTAGCATGTTAGCATTTAAGCTAATTTACTCACATCTAAAGGCAAATACACACATGGCATGATGTAGGGAGGTTATAGGACACCCTTGGCACTTTCCAAACTTGAGGCCCTCTTGCTAGGTGCTAGCATGATGACTGTTAGCATGTTAGCATTTAAGCTAATTTGCTTATGTTTAAAGGCAAATACACACATGGCATGATGCAGGGACGTTATAGGACAACCTTGGCAGTTTCTAAACTTGAGGCTGTCTCGCTAGGTGCTAGCATGTTAGCCGTTAGCATGTTAGCATTTAAGCTAATTTACTCACGTTTAAAGGCAAATACACAAATGACATGATGTAGGGGGGTTATAGGACAACCTTGGCCCTTTCTAAACGTGGGACTCTCTTGCTAGGATCTAGCATGATGACCGTTAGCATGTTAGCATTTAAGCTAATTTGCTCATGTTTAAAGGCAAATACACACATGCATGATGCAGGGACGTTATAGGACATCCTTGGCAGTTTCTAAACTTGAGGCTGTCTTGCTAGGTGCTAGCATGTTAGCCGTTAGCATGTTAGCATTCAAGCTAATTTACTCATGTCCAAAGGCAAATACACACATGGCATGATGTAGGGAGGTTATAGGACAACCTTGGCACTTTCTAAACTTGAGGCTCTCTTGCTAAGTGCTAGCATGGTAGCCGTTAACATGTTAGGATTTAAGTTCATTTACTCATGTCTAAAGGCAAATACACACATGGCATGATGTAGGGAGGTTATAGGACAACCTTGGCACTTTCTAAACTTGAGGCTCTCTTGCTAGGTGCTAGCATGATAACTGTTAGCATTTAAGTTAATTTACTCACGTTTAAAGGCAAATACACACATGGCATGATATAGGGAGGTTATAGGACATACTTGGCAGTTTCTAAACTTGAGGCTGTCTCGCTAGGTGCTAGCATGTTAGCCGTTAGCATGTTAGCATTTAAGCTAATTCATTCATGTCTAAAGGCAAATACACACATGGCATGATGTAGGGAGGTTATAGGACAACCTTGGCCCTTTCTAAACTTGGGACTCTCTTGCTAGGTGCTAGCATGATGACTGTTAGCATGTTAGCATTTAAGCTAATTTGCTCATGTTTAAAGGCAAATACACACATGCATGATGCAGGGACGTTATAGGACAACCTTGGCACTTTCTAAACTTGAGGCTCTTTGCTAGGTGCTAGCATGTTAGCCGTTAGCATGTTAGCATTCAAGCTAATTTACTCATGTCCAAAGGCAAATACACACATGGCATGATGTAGGGATGTTATAGGACAACCTTGGCACTTTCTAAACTTGAGGCTCTCTTGCTAAGTCCTAGCATGGTAGCCGTTAGCATGTTAGCATTTAAGTTCATTTACTCATGTCTAAAGGCAAATACACACATGGCATGATGTAGGGAGGTTATAGGACAACCTTGGCACTTTCTAAACTTGAGGCTCTCTTGCTAGGTGCTAGCATGATAACTGTTAGCATTTAAGTTAATTTACTCACGTTTAAAGGCAAATACACACATGGCATGATATAGGGAGGTTATAGGACTTACTTGGCAGTTTCTAAACTTGAGGCTGTCTTGCTAGGTGCTAGCATGTTAGCCGTTAGCATGTTAGCATTTAAGCTAATTCATTCATGTCTAAAGGCAAATACACACATGGCATGATGTAGGGAGGTTATAGGACAACCTTGGCCCTTTCTAAACTTGGGACTCTCTTGCTAGGTGCTAGCATGATGACTGTTAGCATGTTAGCATTTAAGCTAATTTGCTCATGTTTAAAGGCAAATACACACATGCATGATGCAGGGACGTTATAGGACAACCTTGGCACTTTCTAAACTTGAGGCTCTTTGCTAGGTGCTACATGGTAGCCGTTAGCATGTTAGCATTTAAGCTAATTTACTCATGTCTAAAGGCAAATACACACATGGCATGATGTAGGGAGGTTATAGGAGAACCTTGGCACTTTCTCAACTTGATGCTGTCTTGCTAGGTGCTAGAATGATGACTGTTAGCATGTGATTATTTAAGCTCATTTACTCAATTCTAAAGGCAAATACACACTTGGCATGATGTAGGGAGGTTATAGGACAACCTTGGCACTTTCTAAACTTGGGACTCTCTTGCTAGGTGCTAGCATGACAACTGTTAGCATGTTAGCATTTAAGCTAATTTGCTCATGTTTAAAGGCAAATACACACATGGCATGATGTAGGGAGGTTATAGGACAACCTTGGCACTTTCCAAACTTGAGGCTCTCTTGCTAGGTGTTAGCATGACGACTGTGGGCATGTTAGCATTTAAGCTAATTTACTCACATTTAAAGGCAAATACACACATGGCATGATGTAGGGAGGTTATCGGACAACCTTGGCAGTTTCTAAACTTGAGGCCCTCTTGCTAGGTGCTAGCATGGTAGCTGTTAGCATGTTAGCATTTAAGCTAATTTACTCATGTCTAAAGGCAAATACACACATGGCATGATGTAGGGAGGTTATAGGACAACCTTGGCACTTTCTAAACTTGGGACTCTCTTGCTAGGTGCTAGCATGATGACTGTTAGCATGTTAGCATTTAAGCTAATTTGCTCATGTTTAAAGGCAAATACACACATGCATGATGCAGGGACGTTATAGGACATCCTTGGCAGTTTCTAAACTTGAGTCTGTCTTTCTAGGTGCTAGCACGTTAGCTGTTAGCATGTTAGCATTTAAGCTAATTTACTCATGTCTTAAGGCAATACACACATGGCATGATGCAGGGAGGTTATAGGACAACCTTGGCACTTTCTAAACTTGAGGCTCTCTTGCTAGGTGCTAGCCGTTAGCATGTTAGCATTTAAGGTAATTTACTCATGTCTACAGGCAAATAGACACATGGCATGATGTAGGGAGGTTATAGGACAACCTCGGCACTTTCTAAACTTGAGGCCCTCATGCTAGGTGATAGCATGGTAGCCGTTAGCATGTTAGCATTTAAGCTAATTTACTCATTTCTAAAGGCAAATACACACATGGCATGATGTAGGGCGGTTATAGGACAACCTTGGCAGTTTCTAAACTTGAGGCTCTCTTGCTAGGTGCTAGCATGATTACTGTTAGCATGTTAGCATTTAAGCTAATTTGCTCATGTTTAAAGGCAAATACACACATGGCATGATGTAGGGAGGTTATAGGACAACCTTGGCACTTTCCAAACTTGAGGCTCTCTTGCTAGGTGTTAGCATGACGACTGTGGGCATGTTAGCATTTAAGCTAATTTACTCACATTTAAAGGCAAATACACACATGGCATGATGTAGGGAGGTTATCGGACAACCTTGGCAGTTTCTAAACTTGAGGCCCTCTTGCTAGGTGCTAGCATGGTAGCTGTTAGCATGTTAGCATTTAAGCTAATTTACTCATGTCTAAAGGCAAATACACACATGGCATGATGTAGGGAGGTTATAGGACAACCTTGGCACTTTCTAAACTTGGGACTCTCTTGCTAGGTGCTAGCATGATGACTGTTAGCATGTTAGCATTTAAGCTAATTTGCTCATGTTTAAAGGCAAATACACACATGCATGATGCAGGGACGTTATAGGACATCCTTGGCAGTTTCTAAACTTGAGTCTGTCTTTCTAGGTGCTAGCATGTTAGCCGTTAGCATGTTAGCATTTAAGCTAATTTACTCATGTCTACAGGCAAATAGACACATGGCATGATGTAGGGAGGTTATAGGACAACCTCGGCACTTTCTAAACTTGAGGCCCTCATGCTAGGTGCTAGCATGGTAGCCGTTAGCATGTTAGCATTTAAGCTAATTTACTCATTTCTAAAGGCAAATACACACATGGCATGATGTAGGGCGGTTATAGGACAACCTTGGCAGTTTCTAAACTTGAGGCTCTCTTGCTAGGTGCTAGCATGATTACTGTTAGCATGTTAGCATTTAAGCTAATTTACTAACGTTTAAAGGCAAATACACACATGGCATGATGTAGGGAGGTTATAGGACAACCTTGTTAGTTTCTGAACTTGAGGCTCTCTTGCTAGGTGCTAGCATGGTAGCCGTTAGCATGTTAGCATTTAAGCTAATTTACTCACGTTTAAAGGCAAATACACACATGGCATGATGCAGGGAGGTTGTAGGACAACCTTGGCACTTTCTAAACTTGAAACCCTCTTGCTAGGTGCTAGCATGATGACTGTTAGCATGTTAGCATTTAAGCTAATTTACTCAATTCTAAAGGCAAATACACACATGGCATGATGTAGGGAGGTTATAGGACAACCTTGGCACTTTCTAAACTTGAGGCCCTCATGCTAGGTGCTAGCATGGTAGCCGTTAGCATGTTAGCATTTAAGCTAATTTACTCAATTCTAAAGGCAAATACACACATGGCATGATGTAGGGAGGTTATAGGACATCCTTGGCAGTTTCTAAACTTGAGGCTCTCTTGCTAGGTGCTAGCATGGTAGCCGTTAGCATGTTAGAATTTAAGCTAATTTACTCATGTATAAAGGCAAATACGCACATGGCATGATGTAGGGAGGTTATAGGACAACCTTGGCACTTTCTAAACTTGAGGCTCTCTTGCTAGGTGCTAGCATGGTAGCCGTTAGCATGTTAGCATTTAAGCTAATTTACTCATGTTTAAAGGCAAATACACCCATGGCATGATGCAGGGAGGTTATAGGACAACCTTGGCACGTTCTAAAGTTGAGGCTCTCTTGCTAGGTGCTAGCATGATGACTGTTAGCATGTTAGCATTTAAGCTAATTTACTCACATTTAAAGGCAAATACAAACATGGCATGATGTAGGGAGGTTATAGGACAACTATGGCAGTTTCTAAACATGAGGCCCTCTTGCTAGGTGCTAGCATAATGATTGTTAGCATGTTAGCATTTTACCTAATTTGCTTATGTTTAAAGGCAAATACACACATGCATGATGCAGGGACGTTATAGGACAACTTTGGCAGTTTCTAAACTTGAAGCTGTCTTGCTAGGTGCTAGCATGTTAGCCGTTAGCATGTTAGCATTTAAGCTAATTTACTCATTTCTAAAGGCAAATACACACATGGCATGATGTAGGGCGGTTATAGGACAACCTTGGCAGTTTCTAAACTTGAGGCTCTCTTGCTAGGTGCTAGCATGATTACTGTTAGCATGTTAGCATTTAAGCTAATTTACTAACGTTTAAAGGCAAATACACACATGGCATGATGTAGGGAGGTTATAGGACAACCTTGTTAGTTTCTGAACTTGAGGCTCTCTTTCTAGGTGCTAGCATGGTAGCCGTTAGCATGTTAGCATTTAAGCTAATTTACTCACGTTTAAAGGCAAATACACACATGGCATGATGCAGGGAGGTTGTAGGACAACCTTGGCACTTTCTAAACTTGAAACCCTCTTGCTAGGTGCTAGCATGATGACTGTTAGCATGTTAGCATTTAAGCTAATTTACTCAATTCTAAAGGCAAATACACACATGGCATGATGTAGGGAGGTTATAGGACAACCTTGGCACTTTCTAAACTTGAGGCTCTCTAGCTAGGTGCTAGCATGGTAGCCGTTAGCATGTTAGAATTTAAGCTAATGTACTCATGTATAAAGGCAAATACGCACATGGCATGATGTAGGGAGGTTATAGGACAACCTTGGCACTTTCTAAACTTGAGGCTCTCTTGCTAGGTGCTAGCATGGTAGCCGTTAGCATGTTAGCATTTAAGCTAATTTACTCATGTTTAAAGGCAAATACACCCATGGCATGATGCAGGGAGGTTATAGGACAACCTTGGCACGTTCTAAAGTTGAGGCTCTCTTGCTAGGTGCTAGCATGATGACTGTTAGCATGTTAGCATTTAAGCTAATTTACTCACATTTAAAGGCAAATACAAACATGGCATGATGTAGGGAGGTTATAGGACAACTATGGCAGTTTCTAAACATGAGGCCCTCTTGCTAGGTGCTAGCATGATGACTGTTAGCATGTTAGCATTTTACCTAATTCATTCAAGTTTAAAGGCAAACACACACTTGGCATGATGTGGGGACACTATGGGACTGCATCAACCTTTTCCGTACTTGAGGCTTTCTTGCTAGGTGCTACCGCGGTAGCCGTTGGCACACTGGGCCCGAGGTTCACAGCACAGGTGGCCAGTCCATCAAAATTTCCGCGGGAATTTTCTAGTTATTATATCTTAATCTTCCGCTTTTTGCGCGCGTAATGCGGCCAAAACCGCAAGAAGGACCCCCACACATGTTACACCGCCGGAATCGTGACGCTCGGGACTACAGCGGTATTTATTTTTTGGAACGTTTCGTGTAACCATGGCGACGCTATTTTTTTTTTTTTTTTTTTTTTTTTCCCGCTTTATTTGGGCAAATATATGAATCATAACAGTGCATTTCTTACATCAATCAAAATATAACTTTCCATTATTTACATTTGTATTGGAGTATCTGGTCACAAGCCCAAAAGGAGTAGGCTGAAGCAAAAGCTTATAAATGCCTACCCCTTTTTGCAAGATATAATTATGTTCATGCCACTGTCTTGTTTCCCCTGTTATTATTATCATTGTATTATTATTATTATTACTATTATTATTATTATCATTATCCTTATTGTTATAATCTTTATCATTATTACCATCATTATAATCATCACTAATATTATTATTTTCATCATTGTAGTTGAAGATTTTGTGATTTTTTATTTTTAATTATTTAATTTTACAGACTTCATTGCTTCTTGTACAGTGTAGAAATTTCTTCTGTTTTATTTTCAGAAATCTCCAGTCTTTGTGTGTCAATTTATTAGCCCACTTTTTTGTGACATTTACTTATTTTCTGGATTGCATGTGTCTAATCTTGTGCATTAAAAAACAAGAACTTGAGACTGTGTCTGGACAGGTGACCAACCCAAACATCAGTTTCTTCTTGTTAAGCCCTACCTGAGGTTTTTAGACGTGTTTATTAGTTTGTGTGTGTCTTGTCTTGTGCATTAGGAAGCAGATTTTAGGTCTGTGCTCAAACCAATTTTTTAAGCAGTGATGTCTTGCTGTCCATTATTACTATTTATTGTAAAGTAATAATTAATAATAATTAATGATGATAATAATAATGATAATCACTACCTCTATATTTATGCAAGTTAGCCTAGGTACCTCTAACAATTTATAGTTACAAAGGTATTAAGGTAATATTCTTACATTTCTCATATCAGTCAATCAGAGATTCCAGCAGAGATGACAAGACAGTAGAATGATCATTATTAAAATACTATTCCCACTTATATTTATAAACAGACACTTAGCTTATACTGTGTCACATTTCATCGAATTTACAACTAAATTAAATTCAGTAGTGCCACCAATGTAGACACTTTTTTTTCTTTTTTTTTTTTTTCCTCCCCCCAAAATTAACATTTTTTTTTTTTTTTTTTTTTTCTGTGGCTACCGACAACCAAGCAAACAAAATAATGAGTAACATTTAAAGAGGAGAAAGGGGAGAAAAATATATGCATTTATATATACGTACACATACACACATATATATACATACACATATACATATATATATATATATATATATATATATATACATATATACATATACACATACACATACACATATACACATGCATATGCATATACACATCTACAGATAAATGCATACATACATATGCACATGTACAAAAATAAAATATTGAGGATAAACATAACTGCAATATAACTTTATATACACGTTTCCAAACTAATATGACCTGCATCAAGTAGTCAGATTTTTTAGTGTCGTTTTACTGATGGTGAAATTGGGTTAACTTATAATGTCGGTATTATAATTTGATAAAATCCAATCTTTATATTTTCGTTTAAATTGTGGTATGCTTTTACTCTCCTTAATTTCCGACGGCAAACTCTCCCATTGCTTTATTCCACAATTGGAAACACAAAAACCTTTTCTTGCGGTCCGGTAACTTTCAGATTTAAAATGGTTTGGATTTCTGAATTGATAGGATATTTCTTTTTCCTTGAACAGACTTTGAATGTTTCCTGGTAGGAGTTTATGTTTAGCTTTGTAAATGATCTGTAAGGTTTTCAAGGATATTATATCTGCAAATTTGAGCATTTTGGATTCGAGGAATAATGGATTAGTATGCTCTATGACACCTACCTTATGTATATGCCGAATTGCTCTTTTTTGCAGGAGGACCAGAGGTTGCAGATTGGTTCTGAAGTTGTTTCCCCATATCTCTGAACAATAAGTCAGATATGGCGTTACAAGTGTGGAATATAGGATGTGAAGAGATTTATTGGTTAAAACATGTCTTGCTTTACTGAGAATTGCAACATTTTTTGCCATTTTTTTTGCTGTGTAGTTAATATGTGATTTCCAATTTAATTGGCTATCGAGAATTACACCTAAAAATCGGATTTCATTAACTTGTGTGATTGTTGTTCCACCAATTG
The DNA here is from genome assembly GCF_037039965.1 of Doryrhamphus excisus. Classification (NCBI taxonomy): domain Eukaryota; kingdom Metazoa; phylum Chordata; class Actinopteri; order Syngnathiformes; family Syngnathidae; genus Doryrhamphus; species Doryrhamphus excisus. Next base: position 22,325,900 of record NC_136362.1, read on the forward strand.
AAATTTTAATCTCTTTGTTTTTTAATTGCTTTCCAAAATATACACATTTTGTCTTGTTCATGTTCAGTGATAATTTGTTTGAATCGAACCATAATTTAATCTTGAAAAATTCCGATGTTATTTTGTGGATCAATTCATCAAGATTTTTTCCTGAGGAAAACAAACTAGTGTCATTGGCAAAAAGAACTGGTTTTAAAAAGTCTGACACATGACACAGATCATTAATATATAATGAGAAAAATTTGGGTCCTAGCACAGAGCCCTGGGGGACCCCACAGGTTACTTGTAAATGTTCCGAGTTATAATTTTCCATACTAACATACTGTACTCTTCGGTCTAGGTAACTTCGAATCCATTTTAATGGTAATCCTCTTATTCCATATCTGTCCAGTTTCCTCAGTAGAATGTCATGATCAATGGTATCAAAAGCTTTGCTCAAGTCCACAAATATTCCAATGGAGTGATTTTTTTCTTCAAGAGCAGATGATATTGTTTCTACAGTGTCCATGAGTGCTAAGGCTGTTGAATGCTTGGATCTGAACCCATATTGTGCATCGGACAGTAGTGAGTGTTTGTTCATAAATTTTTCCAATTGATTATTGAATAATTTTTCGAGAATTTTTGAGAACTGCGGTAATAATGAAATAGGTCTAAAGTTATTAAAGTCCTGTTTGTCACCTGATTTGTATACTGGTATAATTTTGGCTATTTTCATTTTGCTGGGGAATACACCTGAACTGAAAGACAAATTACATATGTGTGTCAGTGGCAGAGCTATATGTTTAATTGTGGATTTAATTGTTGACATGTCGAGATCATTGTAGTCTGTTGATTTCTTACTGATGAATTTGTTAACTGTTTGTATAATTTCATTTGGTTCGACTGGGGATATAAACATGGATGAGGTATTACGTTCTGTTAAATTTCCTTTCCAGCCTAAGGGGAGTACTGGATCTGGTATTTCCCTGGCCAGTGTTGGTCCCACTTTTACAAAATATTCATTTATTTTATTTACCACAGTATTTTTATCGAAACATTCTTTGCCTGCAATGCGGAAAAAATTGGGGTAATTATTAGATTTTTTTCCTTTGTTTATCACAGTTTTTAGAATACTCCAAAAAGCCTTCATATTATTTCTGCTTTTTCCTAACTCGGTACTGTAATAATCTTGTTTGCTTTTCCTTAAAATGGAAGTTAATTTGTTTTTATATGATTTATACCTACTTTCAGCGTCCTGTGTTCTTTGTTTGATGAAGTTTTTATAAAGTGCATTTTTTTTCTTACAAGCATTCTGGAGACCTTTTGTCATCCATGGACATGGATTATTATTTTTTTTTATACAATGTTTTTTGATTGGACAGCACTCATTATATATATTATTGAAAACACTCAGAAATCTATTGTATGCACTGTCCACATCATTATCTGATAATACCAAATCCCAGTTCACTGCTTTCAATTCATTTTCCAATTTGTTAAGTGAGTTATGATCTTTGATTCTTCTGTAATATATTTTAGATGTGCTGCAATATTTTGTTCTATAATTAGTGTCGTATAATAAAAAGATTGGTAAGTGGTCGCTGATGTCGCTCAAGAAGATCCCACTTTCCAGGCTATTGGTAAAATTGTTTATGAAAATGTTATCTAATAGTGTTGCACTGTGAGTTGTAACTCGAGTTGGTCTGGTTATGGATGGGTACAAATGCATACTGTATACTGTGTTTACGAAATTGTCTATTGTCTTGTCATGACCGGTTTTTAGAATATCAATATTAAAATCTCCACATATGAATAAATTCTTATGATCTTTCGGTGAGTATGTTTGTTCCATCCATTCCTTAAATTGTTCAATATTTGCTGACGGTGGTCTATATACACAACTCACAAGTGCACGCTTGTCTTTTTCATTAAATATTTCAATTGTTAAACTTTCTACTAAATTATCTATGGTTAGTGACATGTTATTTATGACTTTATAATTTAGATCCCTGTTCACATACAAGCCAACTCCTCCTCCTCCTTTATTTTTCCTATCTTGATGAATGAATTCGTATCCTTCTATGTCAAATTGATTTTCTATGTCTGGTCTTAACCACGTCTCAGTTATTGCTATAATATTGAACGGCTGTGTAAATTCACTTATGAAGTTTTTGATACTCAGAAAATTGGAAAGCAAACTGCGTGCATTAAAATGAACTATACTGAATTTGCCTTCATTATCTAATTGATTATATTGTTCAGCAGTGAAGTATTTACTATTTATGTTTATATTATTGAAAAGATTATTGTCAGGGTCTATATTTGTTTCATTTTCTAAATCACTATACTCTTGGCTCTCAAAGGGGTTAAGCTCAATATTTTGATATTTTCTAATTAATGATTGTAGTTGCTTACTTGATGACGATTGTCCATATGTATCTGTCATTATGGTATGATGTGTTGATTATGTTTCCTAATACTTGTCCAGATCATGGATTTGCCTCACCACCATCACTCTTGCCTCTTCTGGTGCCCCATTTTGTTTTATGAAGACCTTGCAATTCCGGACCCATGTTTGCTGAATTTTCCCTTGTTTCTTTAGTTGGCGTGCTTTTCTTGCGATGTCTGCGTTCCGTTTTGTCAAGTGTTCGTTAATGTAGATATCAGTACCTTTAAGTTTGCGTCCTTGTTTTAGCAGTTCAGTTTTTTCCTTTCTGTTGGTGAATCTAATTATTACTGCGGGTGGTCTTCCGTGTGTAGGCAGGGGGTGACAAGCTTCGATATGTTCCGTTTCCAGTTTAATTCCCAAGTTGTGCAGTTGGGTCATCACCTGCTGCTCAACTGAGCTCAATTCAGAATCGCTCGGTTCGCCGGTCCCTCTCTCCTCAGGTACAAGAGCCCGAGCATACGAGCGCGGACGAATCTTGATACCTGTGATTACGACGTCATTTGATCTTGTATATTGCTCCAGATCGTCCACTCGTTGTTCAAGCTCCAAGATCCTTTGCTCCCTTTCGGCGTCTCTAGCACTCAGTCTTTTCATCTCTTCCTCCATAGCTCCGAACCGCCGTAGTAGCTGCTCCTGCTGTGTTAGCACCCTGCTAACATTGGCACCCAGGGAGTCCAGTGCGCTCCTGATCTCCTCAAACTCCTCCGGAGCAGGTCCCTTTTTCGGTGGCATTTTCCCTCTCTTTTGTTTTTACTTATTTGTAGAAAAAAATATGTTCAAAGTCAAAGTCAAAGCTGCCAAATCCAAATCTATTAGGCTCGTGGCTCGTGACACGGGAATGACAGCAGGAAGTGACACGATGAACTGAAACGTTCCAAAAAATAAATACCGCTGTAGTCCCGAGCGTCACGATTCCGGCGGTGTAACATGTGTGGGGGTCCTTCTTGCGGTTTTGGCCGCATTACGCGCGCAAAAAGCGGAAGATTAAGATATAATAACTAGAAAATTCCCGCGGAAATTTTGATGGACTGGCCACCTGTGCTGTGAACCTCGGGCCCAGTGTGCCAACGGCTACCGCGGTAGCACCTAGCAAGAAAGCCTCAAGTACGGAAAAGGTTGATGCAGTCCCATAGTGTCCCCACATCATGCCAAGTGTGTGTTTGCCTTTAAACTTGAATGAATTAGGTAAAATGCTAACATGCTAACAGTCATCATGCTAGCACCTAGCAAGAGGGCCTCATGTTTAGAAACTGCCATAGTTGTCCTATAACCTCCCTACATCATGCCATGTTTGTATTTGCCTTTAAATGTGAGTAAATTAGCTTAAATGCTAACATGCTAACAGTCATCATGCTAGCACCTAGCAAGAGAGCCTCAACTTTAGAACGTGCCAAGGTTGTCCTATAACCTCCCTGCATCATGCCATGGGTGTATTTGCCTTTAAACATGAGTAAATTAGCTTAAATGCTAACATGCTAACGGCTACCATGCTAGCACCTAGCAAGAGAGCCTCAAGTTTAGAAAGTGCCAAGGTTGTCCTATAACCTCCCTACATCATGCTTTGGAACTGAAACGTTCAAAAATGGGCCAGTAGATTAGGTACAGAATTCTATTTTTAGAACAGCCGCATTCCAGAGAAAACGAGAATTTACAGACTTTTTTCAGCCTTGTAGCTCAGCCATACGGCCACGTAGAAACGTGATTGATGGCTCGTTTTTTAGATAAACTTCTGAACTCTCTCTGTGGCGAAATGCTAATTGCTAGCATGTTAGCATGTTAGCATTTAAGCTAATTTACTCACATCTAAAGGCAAATACACACATGGCATGATGTAGGGAGGTTATAGGACACCCTTGGCAGTTTCTAAACTTGAGGCCCTCTTGCTAGGTGCTAGCATAATGATTGTTAGCATGTTAGCATTTAAGCTAATTTGCTTATGTTTAAAGGCAAATACACACATGCATGATGCAGGGACGTTATAGGACAACTTTGGCAGTTTCTAAACTTGAAGCTGTCTTGCTAGGTGCTAGCATGTTAGCCGTTAGCATGTTAGCATTTAAGCTAATTTACTCATGTCTAAAGGCAAATACACACATGGCATGATTTAGGGAGGTTATAGGACAACCTTGGCACTTTCTAAACTTGGGACTCTCTTGTTAGGTGCTAGCATGATGACTGTTAGCATGTTAGCATTTAAGCTACTTTGCTTATGTTTAAAGGCAAATACACACATGCATGATGCAGGGACGTTATAGGACAACCTTGGCAGTGTCTAAACTTGAGGCTGTCTTGCTAGGTGCTAGCATGTTAGCCGTTAGCATGTTAGCATTTAAGCTAATTTGCTCATGTCTAAAGGCAAATACACACATGGCATGATGTAGGGCGGTTATAGGACAACCTTGGCACTTTCTAAACTTGGGACTCTCTTGTTAGGTGCTAGCATGATGACTGTTAGCATGTTACAATTTAAGCTAATTTACTCACGTTTAAAGGCAAATACACATATGGCATGATGTAGGGAGGTTATAGGACAACCTTGGCAGTTTCTAAACTTGAAACCCTCTTGGTAGGTGCTAGCATGGTAGCCGTTAGCATGTTAGCATTTAAGCTAATTTACTCATGTCAAAAGCCAAATCCACACATTGTATGATGTAGGGAGGTTATAGGACAACCATGGTACGTTCTAAACTTGAGGGCCTCTTGCTAGGTGCTAGCATGATGACTGTTAGCATGTTAGCATTTAAGCTAATTCACTCATGTTTAGAGACAAATACACACATGGCATGATGCAGGGAGGTTATAGGACAACCTTGGCACTTTCTAAAGTTGAAGCTCTCCTGCTAGGTTCTAGCATGATGATTGTTAGCATGTTAGCATTTACGCTAATTTACTCACATTTAAAGGCAAATACACACATGTCATGATGTAGGGAGGTTATAGGACAACCTTGGCACTTTCTAAACTTGAGGCTCTCTTGCTAGGTGCTAGCAAAATGATTGTTAGCATGTTAGCATTTCAGCTAATTTACTCACATTTAAAGGCAAATACACACATGACATGATGTAGGGAGGTTATAGGACAACCTTGGCACTTTCTAAACTTGAGGCTGAATTGCTAGGTGCTAGCACGATGACTGTTAGCATGTTAGCATTTAAGCTAATTTACTCATGTGTAAAGGCAAATACACACATGGCATGATGCAGGAAGGTTATAGGACAACCATGGCAGTTTCTGAACTTGAGGGCCTCTTGGTAGGTGCTAGCATGGTAGCCGTTAGCATGTTAGCATTTAAGCTAATTTACTTATGTCTAAAGGCAAGTACACACATGGCATGATGTAGGGAGGTTATAGGACAACCTTGGTACTTTGTAAACTTGAGGCCCTCTTGCTAGGTGCGAGCATGCTAATTGCTAGCATGTTAGCATTCATGCTATTTACTCATGTTTAAAGGCAAATACACACATGGCATAATGCAGGGAGGTTATAGGACAACCTTGGCACTTTCTAAACTTGAGGCTCTCTTGCTAGGTGCTAGCATGGTAGCCGTTAGCATGTTAGCATTTAAGCTAATTTACTCATGTCTAAAGGCAAATACACACATGGCATGATGTAGGGAGGTTATAGGACAACCTTGGCACTTTCTAAACTTGGGACTCTCTTGCTAGGTGCTAGCATGGGACCCGTTAGCATGATAGCATTTAAGCTAATTTACTCATGTCTAAAGGCAAATACACACATGGCATGATGTAGGGAGGTTATAGGACAACCTTGGCACTTTTTCAACTTGATGCTCTCTTGCTAGGTGCTAGCATGATGACTGTTAGCATGTTAGCATTTAAGCTAATTTACTCACGTTTAAAGGCAAATACACATATGGCATGATGTAGGGAGGTTATAGGACAACCTTGGCAGTTTCTAAACTTGACGCTCTCTTGCTAGGTGCTAGCATGGTACCCGTTAGCATGTTAGCATTTTACCTAATTTACTTAAGTTTAAAGGCAAATACACACTTGGCATGATGCGGTGACACTATGGGACTGCATCAACCTTTTCCGTACTTGAGGCTTTCTTGCTAGGTGCTACCGCGGTAGCCGTTGGCACACCGGGCCCGAGGTTCACAGCACAGGTGGCCAGTCCATCAAAATTTCCGCGGGAATTTTCTAGTTATGGACTGGCTCAGTAGCCAGCCCATAGACTGCTACTTGCAGTAGCAGTCTATGGGCTGGCTACTGAGCCAGCCCATATTGTTATTCTATGTGCGTTTAGTTATGGACTGGCCCAGTAGCCAGCCCATAGACTGCTACTTGCAGTAGCAGTCTATGGGCTGGCTACTGAGCCAGCCCATATTGTTATTGCTGTTTAGTTATTATTATTCCGTATATCTTAATCTTCCCTTTTTTGCGCGCGTAATGCGGCCAAAACCGCAAGAAGGACCCCCACACATGTTACACCGCCGGAATCGTGGCGCTCGGGACTACAGCGGTATTTAGTTTTTGGAACATTTTGTGTAACCATGGCGACGCTATTAACCGAAACGTTAAAAAATGGGCCACTAGATTAGGTATACCCTTTCTATTTTTAGAACAGCACATGGCAGAGAAAAACTGAGAATTTACAGACATTTCACAGCCTTGTAGCTCAGCCATACGGCCGCGCAGAAACGTGATTGATGGCTAATTTTTTAGATAAACTTCTGAACTCTCTGTGTGGCTAAATGCTAATTGCTAGCATGTTAGCATGTTAACAATTAAGCTAATTTACTCATGTCTAAAGGCAAATACACACATGACATGATGTGGGGAGGTTATAGGACAACCTTGGCACTTTCTAAACTTGAGGCTCTCTTGCTAGGTGCTAGCATGATGACTGTTAGCATGTTAGCATTTAAGCTAATTTACTCATGTCTAAAGGCAAATACACACATGGCATGATGTTGGGAGGTTATAGGACAACCTTGGCACTTTCTAAACTAGAGGCTTTCTTGCTAGGTGCTAGTATAATGACTGTTAGCATGTTAGCGTTTAAGCTAATTTAGTCATGTCTAAAGGCAAATACACACATGGCATGATGCAGGAAGGTTATAGGACAACCTCGGCAGTTTCTGAACTTGAAGCCCTCTTGCTAGGTGCTAGCATGGTAGCCGTTAGCATGTTAGCATTTAAGCTAATTTACTCATGTCTAAAGGATAATACACACATGGCATGGTGTAGGGAGGTTATAGGACAACCTTGGCACTTTCTAACCTCGAGGCTCTCTTGCTAGGAGCTAGCATGACTGTTAGCATGTTAGCATTTAAGCTAATTTACTCATGTCTAAAGCCAAATGCACACATTGTATGATGTAGGGAGGTTATAGGACAACCATGGTACGTTCTAAACTTGAGGCCCTCTTGCTAGGTGCTAGCATGATGACTGTTAGCATGTTAGCATTTAAGCTAAATTACTCATGTTTAAAGGCAAATACACCCATGGCATGATGCAGGGAGGTTATAGGACAACCATGGCACTTTCTAAACTTGGGAATTTCTTGCTAGGTGCTAGCATGTTAGCCGTTAGCATGTCAGCATTTTAGCTAATTTACTCATGTCTAAAGGCAAATACACACATGGCATGATGTAGGGAGGTTATAGGACAACCTTGGCACTTTCCAAACTTGAGGCCCTCTTGCTAGGTGCTAGCATGATGACTGTTAGCATGTTAGCATTTAAGCTAATTTACTCATGTTTAAAGGCAAATACACCCATGGCATGATGCAGGGAGGTTATAGGACAACCTTGGCACTTTCTAAAGTTGAGGCTCTCTTGCTAGGTGCTAGCATGGTAGCCGTTAGCATGTTAGCATTTAAGCTAATTTACTCATGTCTAAAGGCATATACACACATGGCATGATGTAGGGAGGTTATAGGACAACCTTGGCACTTTCTAAAGTTGAGGCTCTCTTGCTAGGTGCTAGCATGATGACTGTTCCCATGTTAGCATTTAAGCTAATTTACTCACGTTTAAAGGCAAATACACACATGGCATGATGTAGGGAGGTTATAGGACAACCTTGGCACTTTCTAAACTTGAGGCTCTCTTGCTAGGTGCTAGCATGGTAGCCGTTAGCATGTTAACATTTAAGCTAATTTACTCATGTATAAAAGGCAAATACACACATGGCATGATGTAGGGAGGTTATAGGACAACCTTGGCACTTTCCAAACTTGAGGCTCTCTTGCTAGGTGCTAGCATGACGACTGTTAGCATGTTAGCATTTAAGCTAATTTACTCACATTTAAAGGCAAATACACACATGGCATGATGTAGGGAGGTTATAGGACAACCTTGGCAGTTTCTAAACTTGAGGCCCTCTTGCTAGGTGCTAGCATGATGACTGTTAGCATGTTAACATTTAAGCTTATTTACTCATGTCTAAAGGCAAATACACCCATGGCATGATGCAGGGAGGTTATAGGACAACCTTGGCACTTTCTAATGTTGAGGCTCTCTTGCTAGGTGCTAGCATGGTACCTGTTAGCATGTTAGCATTTAAGCTAATTTACTCATGTCTAAAGGCAAATACACACATGGCATGATGTCGGGAGGTTATAGGACAACCTTGGCACTTTCTAAACTTGAGGCTCTCTTGCTAGGTGCTAGCATGATAACTGTTAGCATGTTAGCATTTAAGCTAATTTACTCACATTTAAAGGCAAATACACACATGGCATGATATAGGGAGGTTATAGGACAACCTTTGTAGTTTCTAAACTTGAGGCCATCTTGCTAGGTGCTAGCAGTGTAGCCGTTAGCATGTTAGCATTTAAGCTATTTTACTCATGTCGAAAGGCAAATACACACATGGCATGATGTCGGGAGGTTATAGGACATCCTTGGCACTTTCCAAACTTGAGGCTCTCTTGCTAGGTGCTAGCCGTTAGCATGTTAGCATTTAAGCTAATTTACTCATGTCTAAAGGCAAATACAAACATGGCATGATGCAGGGAGGTTATAGGACAACCATGGGACTTTCTAAACTTGAGGCTCTCTTGCTAGGTGCTAGCATGGTAGCCGTTAGCATGTTAGCATTTAAGCTAATTTACTCATGTCTAAAGGCAAATACACACATGGCATGATGTAGGGAGGTTATAGGACAACCTTGGCACTTTCCAAACTTGAGGCTCCCTTGCTAGGTGCTAGCATGATGACTATTAGCATGTTAGCATTTAAGCTAATTTACTCACATTTAAAGGCAAATACACACATGGCATGATGTAGGGAGGTTATAGGACATCCTTGGCACTTTCTAAACTTGAGGCCCTCTTGCTAGGTGCTAGCATGGTAGCCGTTAGCATGTTAGCATTTAAGCTAATTTACTCATGTCTAAAGGCAAATACACACATGGCATGATGTAGGGAGGTTATAGGACATCCTTGGCACTTTCCAAACTTGAGGCTCTCTTGCTAGGTGCTAGCATAACCACTGTTAGCATGTTAGCATTTAAGCTAATTCACTCACGTTTAAAGGCAAATACACCCATGGCATGATGCAGGGAGGTTATAGGACAACCTTGGCACTTTCTAAAGTTGAGGCTCTCTTGCTAGGTGCTAGCATGGAACCCGTTAGCATGTTAGCATTTAAGCTAATTTACTCATGTCTAAAGGATAATACACACATGGCATGTTGCGGGGAGGTTATAGGACAGCCTTGGCACTTTCTAAAGTTGAGGCACTCTTGCTAGGTGCTAGCATGGTACCCGTTAGCATGTTAGCATTTAAGCTAATTTACTCATGTCTAAAGGATAATACACACATGGCATGTTGTGGGGAGGTTATAGGACAACCTTGGTACTTTCTAAACTTAAGGCCCTCTTGCTAGGTGCTAGCATGATGACTGTTAGCATTTTACCTAATTTACTCATGTCTAAACGAAAATACACACATGGCATGATGTGGGGACACTGTAGGACTGCCCCAAACTTTTCAGGACCTGAGGCTGTTTTGCTACGTGTTAGCACGGTAGCCGTTATCATGTTAGCATTTTAGCATTTTAGCATTTTAGCTAATTTACTCAAGTTTAAAGGCAAATACACACTTGGCATGATGTGGGGACACTATGGGACTGCATCAACCTTTTCCGTACTTGAGGCTTTCTTGCTAGGTGCTACGGCGGGCCCGAGGTTCACAGCACAGGTGGCCAGTCCATCAAAATTTCTGCGGGAATTTTCTAGTTATGGACTGGCCCAGTAGCCAGCCCATAGACTGCTACTTGCAGTAGCAGTCTATGGGCTGGCTACTGAGCCAGCCCATATTGTTATTGCTGTTTAGTTATTATTATTCCGTATATCTTAATCTTCCCTTTTTTGCGCGCGTAATGCGGCCAAAACCGCAAGAAGGACCCCCACACATGTTACACCGCCGGAATCGTGGCGCTCGGGACTACAGCGGTATTTAGTTTTTGGAACATTTTGTGTAACCATGGCGACGCTATTAACCGAAACGTTAAAAAATGGGCCACTAGATTAGGTATACCCTTTCTATTTTTAGAACAGCACAAGGCAGAGAAAAAAACGAGAATCTACACATTTTTCACAGCCTTGTAGCTCAGCCATACTGCCACGTAGAAACGTGATTAACGGCTCATTTTTGAGATAAACTTCTCTACTCTCTCTGTGGCTAATTAGTTTTATCGTAGGATGTTTAGTTTTCGCTCTATCTTCGTCAGAAGGAGGTGTGCGCTTCGCCAGCGTCTCCCACTCTGACTCCACTGTGGCAGGGGAGACGAAAAGAAAACTTTTTGGCTTTGCAAACAACTCCTCTTCCTGGCCACACCGTTTTAGCCAGCTCGATTTAATTTGGTGAAAACGTAGGAAATCTTGTCCCCTTTCCAAAAATGTCACTCTTATGTCTGAGAGATGTACGGATTGCCTTCTGGGCCCTCAGAAGCGAGAAGAGCGCCGGCATGTCTCCCATTCACTCCCATGTTAAAGACGCCGTCTTTTCTTTCTCCAAATCTTTAATTTTCTGTGTTTTCAACTCGTCATCCTGCGGTCATTTCTCAACCGATATGCAAAACGAGCAGATCTATGCAAAGCCCCGACCCTCGGGCCGCTCACGGTCGTCTCGTGGTGTCCATATCTCGAATCGTTTGGCCGTAAGAAGCTTCTGTTCGACATGAGCGATTCAGCCCTCTGTGCTCATTCACTGCCATGGCCACCACCTCCTCCTCCTCCTCACAGCCCCTCCCTTCAAAACCCCCTTCTCTTGACATGTGGATTACAATGATTCCCTTCCCAGCTGATACCATACAGCTCATTTATTATGTAGATTTTAAAAGTTAGATTTTTCTAATTAAGCACAGTGACTCCAGGCACCTCAAAGACCAAAGTATCAAAATATCAACATTTTTATAGAATCCATGATACAGCAATGAGCTGTGTTATCATCATGTCAGGAATCGATAGTTCAGTATCGACCCGCATGTCAGGCACTCTCTGCTCTTTAGTCCTCCATGGCAATGCAAGTGCTGCTTTCAATTGGAAAACATCACATGACATGTACAGACACCACAGCAGTGCCTGGCAACTTTCAAGACTTGATGCTATGTTGCTCGGCCCTCTTGCTAGGTGCTAGCATGGTAGCCGTTAGCATGTTAGCATTTAAGCTAATTTACTCATGTCTAAAGGCAAATACACACATGGCATGATGTAGGGAGGTTATAGGACAACCTTGGCACTTTCTAAACTTGAGGCTCTCTTGCTAGGTGCTAGCATGACGACTGTTAGCATGTTAGCATTTAAGCTAATTTACTCAGATTTCAAGGCAAATACACACATGGCATGATGTAGGGAGGTTATAGGACATCCTTGGCACTTTCTAAACTTGAGGCCCTCTTGCTAGGTGCTAGCATGGTAGCCGTTAGCATGTTAGCATTTAAGCTAATTTACTCATGTCTAAAGGCAAATACACACATGGCATGATGTAGGGAGGTTATAGGACATCCTTGGCACTTTCCAAACTTGAGGCTCTCTTGCTAGGTGCTAGCCGTTAGCATGTTAGCATTTAAGCTAATTTACTCATGTCTAAAGGCAAATACAAACATGGCATGATGCAGGGAGGTTATAGGACAACCATGGGACTTTCTAAACTTGAGGCTCTCTTGCTAGGTGCTAGCATGGTAGCCGTTAGCATGTTAGCATTTTAGCTAATTTACTCATGTCTAAAGGCAAATACACACATGGCATGATGTAGGGAGGTTATAGGACAACCTTGGCACTTTCCAAACTTGAGGCTCCCTTGCTAGGTGCTAGCATGACGACTATTAGCATGTTAGCATTTAAGCTAATTTACTCACATTTAAAGGCAAATACACACATGGCATGATGTAGGGAGGTTATAGGACATCCTTGGCACTTTCTAAACTTGAGGCCCTCTTGCTAGGTGCTAGCATGGTAGCCGTTAGCATGTTAGCATTTAAGCTAATTTACTCATGTCTAAAGGCAAATACACACATGGCATGATGTAGGGAGGTTATAGGACATCCTTGGCACTTTCCAAACTTGAGGCTCTCTTGCTAGGTGCTAGCATAACCACTGTTAGCATGTTAGCATTTAAGCTAATTTACTCACGTTTAAAGGCAAATACACCCATGGCATGATGCAGGGAGGTTATAGGACAACCTTGGCACTTTCTAAAGTTGAGGCTCTCTTGCTAGGTGCTAGCATGGAACCCGTTAGCATGTTAGCATTTAAGCTAATTTACTCATGTCTAAAGGATAATACACACTTGGCCTGTTGCGGGGAGGTTATAGGACAGCCTTGGCACTTTCTAAAGTTGAGGCACTCTTGCTAGGTGCTAGCATGGTACCCGTTAGCATGCTAGCATTTAAGCTAATTTACTCATGTCTAAAGGATAATACACACATGGCATGTTGTGGGGAGGTTATAGGACAACCTTGGTACTTTCTAAACTTAAGGCCCTCTTGCTAGGTGCTAGCATGATGACTGTTAGCATTTTACCTAATTTACTCATGTCTAAACGAAAATACACACATGGCATGATGTGGGGACACTGTAGGACTGCCCCAAACTTTTCAGGACCTGAGGCTGTTTTGCTACGTGTTAGCACGGTAGCCGTTATCATGTTAGCATTTTAGCATTTTAGCTAATTTACTCAAGTTTAAAGGCAAATACACACTTGGCATGATGTGGGGACACTATGGGACTGCATCAACCTTTTCCGTACTTGAGGCTTTCTTGCTAGGTGCTACGGCGGGCCCGAGGTTCACAGCACAGGTGGCCAGTCCATCAAAATTTCTGCGGGAATTTTCTAGTTATGGACTGGCCCAGTAGCCAGCCCATAGACTGCTACTTGCAGTAGCAGTCTATGGGCTGGCTACTGAGCCAGCCCATATTGTTATTGCTGTTTAGTTATTATTATGGACTGGCCCAGTAGCCAGCCCATAGACTGCTACTTGCAGTAGCAGTCTATGGGCTGGCTACTGAGCCAGCCCATATTGTTATTGCTGTTTAGTTATTATTATTCCGTATATCTTAATCTTCCCATTTTTGCGCGCGTAATGCGGCCAAAACCGCAAGAAGGACCCCCACACATGTTACACCGCCGGAATCGTGGCGCTCGGGACTACAGCGGTATTTAGTTTTTGGAACATTTTGTGTAACCATGGCGACGCTATTAACCGAAACGTTAAAAAATGGGCCACTAGATTAGGTATACCCTTTCTATTTTTAGAACAGCACAAGGCAGAGAAAAAAACGAGAATCTACACATTTTTCACAGCCTTGTAGCTCAGCCATACTGCCACGTAGAAACGTGATTAACGGCTCATTTTTGAGATAAACTTCTCTACTCTCTCTGTGGCTAATTAGTTTTATCGTAGGATGTTTAGTTTTCGCTCTATCTTCGTCAGAAGGAGGTGTGCGCTTCGCCAGCGTCTCCCACTCTGACTCCACTGTGGCAGGGGAGACGAAAAGAAAACTTTTTGGCTTTGCAAACAACTCCTCTTCCTGGCCACACCGTTTTAGCCAGCTCGATTTAATTTGGTGAAAACGTAGGAAATCTTGTCCCCTTTCCAAAAATGTCACTCTTATGTCTGAGAGATGTACGGATTGCCTTCTGGGCCCTCAGAAGCGAGAAGAGCGCCGGCATGTCTCCCATTCACTCCCATGTTAAAGACGCCGTCTTTTCTTTCTCCAAATCTTTAATTTTCTGTGTTTTCAACTCGTCATCCTGCGGTCATTTCTCAACCGATATGCAAAACGAGCAGATCTATGCAAAGCCCCGACCCTCGGGCCGCTCACGGTCGTCTCGTGGTGTCCATATCTCGAATCGTTTGGCCGTAAGAAGCTTCTGTTCGACATGAGCGATTCAGCCCTCTGTGCTCATTCACTGCCATGGCCACCACCTCCTCCTCCTCCTCACAGCCCCTCCCTTCAAAAACCCCCTTCTCTTGACATGTGGATTACAATGATTCCCTTCCCAGCTGATACCATACAGCTCATTTATTATGTAGATTTTAAAAGTTAGATTTTTCTAATTAAGCACAGTGACTCCAGGCACCTCAAAGACCAAAGTATCAAAATATCAACATTTTTATAGAATCCATGATACAGCAATGAGCTGTGTTATCATCATGTCAGGAATCGATAGTTCAGTATCGACCCGCATGTCAGGCACTCTCTGCTCTTTAGTCCTCCATGGCAATGCAAGTGCTGCTTTCAATTGGAAAACATCACATGACATGTACAGACACCACAGCAGTGCCTGGCAACTTTCAAGACTTGATGCTATGTTGCTCGGCCCTCTTGCTAGGTGCTAGCATGGTAGCCGTTAGCATGTTAGCATTTAAGCTAATTTACTCATGTCTAAAGGCAAATACACACATGGCATGATGTAGGGAGGTTATAGGACATCCTTGGCACTTTCCAAACTTGAGGCTCTCTTGCTAGGTGCTAGCCGTTAGCATGTTAGCATTTAAGCTAATTTACTCATGTCTAAAGGCAAATACAAACATGGCATGATGCAGGGAGGTTATAGGACAACCATGGGACTTTCTAAACTTGAGGCTCCCTTGCTAGGTGCTAGCATGGTAGCCGTTAGCATGTTAGCATTTAAGCTAATTTACTCATGTCTAAAGGCAAATACACACATGGCATGATGTAGGGAGGTTATAGGACAACCTTGGCACTTTCCAAACTTGAGGCTCCCTTGCTAGGTGCTAGCATGACGACTATTAGCATGTTAGCATTTAAGCTAATTTACTCACATTTAAAGGCAAATACACACATGGCATGATGTAGGGAGGTTATAGGACATCCTTGGCACTTTCTAAACTTGAGGCCCTCTTGCTAGGTGCTAGCATGGTAGCCGTTAGCATGTTAGCATTTAAGCTAATTTACTCATGTCTAAAGGCAAATACACACATGGCATGATGTAGGGAGGTTATAGGACATCCTTGGCACTTTCCAAACTTGAGGCTCTCTTGCTAGGTGCTAGCATAACCACTGTTAGCATGTTAGCATTTAAGCTAATTTACTCACGTTTAAAGGCAAATACACCCATGGCATGATGCAGGGAGGTTATAGGACAACCATGGCACTTTCTAAAGTTGAGGCTCTCTTGCTATGTGCTAGCATGGAACCCGTTAGCATGTTAGCATTTAAGCTAATTTACTCATGTCTAAAGGATAATACACACATGGCATGTTGTGGGGAGGTTATAGGACAACCTTGGTACTTTCTAAACTTAAGGCCCTCTTGCTAGGTGCTAGCATGATGACTGTTAGCATTTTACCTAATTTACTCATGTCTAAACGAAAATACACAAATGGCATGATGTGGGGACACTGTAGGACTGCCCCAAACTTTTCAGGACCTGAGGCTGTTTTGCTACGTGTTAGCACGGTAGCCGTTATCATGTTAGCATTTTAGCATTTTAGCTAATTTACTCAAGTTTAAAGGCAAATACACACTTGGCATGATGTGGGGACACTATGGGACTGCATCAACCTTTTCCGTACTTGAGGCTTTCTTGCTAGGTGCTACGGCGGGCCCGAGGTTCACAGCACAGGTGGCCAGTCCATCAAAATTTCTGCGGGAATTTTCTAGTTATTCCGTATATCTTAATCTTCCCTTTTTTGCGCGCGTAATGCGGCCAAAACCGCAAGAAGGACCCCCACACATGTTACACCGCCGGAATCGTGGCGCTCGGGACTACAGCGGTATTTAGTTTTTGGAACATTTTGTGTAACCATGGCGACGCTATTAACCGAAACGTTAAAAAATGGGCCACTAGATTAGGTATACCCTTTCTATTTTTAGAACAGCACAAGGCAGAGAAAAAAACGAGAATCTACACATTTTTCACAGCCTTGTAGCTCAGCCATACGGCCACGTAGAAACGTGATTAACGGCTCATTTTTGAGATAAACTTCTCTACTCTCTCTGTGGCTAATTAGTTTTATCGTAGGATGTTTAGTTTTCGCTCTATCTTCGTCAGAAGGAGGTGTGCGCTTCGCCAGCGTCTCCCACTCTGACTCCACTGTGGCAGGGGAGACGAAAAGAAAACTTTTTGGCTTTGCAAACAACTCCTCTTCCTGGCCACACCGTTTTAGCCAGCTCGATTTAATTTGGTGAAAATGTAGGAAATCTTGTCCCCTTTCCAAAAATGTCACTCTTATGTCTGAGAGATGTACGGATTGCCTTCTGGGCCCTCAGAAGCGAGAAGAGCGCCGGCATGTCTCCCATTCACTCCCATGTTAAAGACGCCGTCTTTTCTTTCTCCAAATCTTTAATTTTCTGTGTTTTCAACTCGTCATCCTGCGGTCATTTCTCAACCGATATGCAAAACGAGCAGATCTATGCAAAGCCCCGACCCTCGGGCCGCTCACGGTCGTCTCGTGGTGTCCATATCTCGAATCGTTTGGCCGTAAGAAGCTTCTGTTCGACATGAGCGATTCAGCCCTCTGTGCTCATTCACTGCCATGGCCACCACCTCCTCCTCCTCCTCACAGCCCCTCCCTTCAAAAACCCCCTTCTCTTGACATGTGGATTACAATGATTCCCTTCCCAGCTGATACCATACAGCTCATTTATTATGTAGATATTAAAAGTTAGATTTTTCTAATTAAGCACAGTGACTCCAGGCACCTCAAAGACCAAAGTATCAAAATATCAACATTTTTATAGAATCCATGATACAGCAATGAGCTGTGTTATCATCATGTCAGGAATCGATAGTTCAGTATCGACCCGCATGTCAGGCACTCTCTGCTCTTTAGTCCTCCATGGCAATGCAAGTGCTGCTTTCAATTGGAAAACATCACATGACATGTACAGACACCACAGCAGTGCCTGGCAACTTTCAAGACTTGATGCTATGTTGCTCGGCCCTCTTGCTAGGTGCTAGCATGGTAGCCGTTAGCATGTTAGCATTTAAGCTAATTTACTCATGTCTAAAGGCAAATACACACATGGCATGATGTAGGGAGGTTATAGGACAACCTTGGCACTTTCTAAACTTGAGGCTCTCTTGCTAGGTGCTAGCATGATGACTGTTAGCATGTTAGCATTTAAGCTAATTTACTCAGATTTCAAGGCAAATACACACATGGCATGATGTAGGGAGGTTATAGGACATCCTTGGCACTTTCTAAACTTGAGGCCCTCTTGCTAGGTGCTAGCATGGTAGCCGTTAGCATGTTAGCATTTAAGCTAATTTACTCATGTCTAAAGGCAAATACACACATGGCATGATGTAGGGAGGTTATAGGACATCCTTGGCACTTTCCAAACTTGAGGCTCTCTTGCTAGGTGCTAGCCGTTAGCATGTTATCATTTAAGCTAATTTACTCATGTCTAAAGGCAAATACAAACATGGCATGATGCAGGGAGGTTATAGGACAACCATGGGACTTTCTAAACTTGAGGCTCTCTTGCTAGGTGCTAGCATGGTAGCCGTTAGCATGTTAGCATTTAAGCTAATTTACTCATGTCTAAAGGCAAATACACACATGGCATGATGTAGGGAGGTTATAGGACAACCTTGGCACTTTCCAAACTTGAGGCTCCCTTGCTAGGTGCTAGCACGACGACTATTAGCATGTTAGCATTTAAGCTAATTTACTCACATTTAAAGGCAAATACACACATGGCATGATGTAGGGAGGTTATAGGACATCCTTGGCACTTTCTAAACTTGAGGCCCTCTTGCTAGGTGCTAGCATGGTAGCCGTTAGCATGTTAGCATTTAAGCTAATTTACTCATGTCCAAAGGCAAATACACACATGCATGATGTAGGGAGGTTATAGGACAACCTTGGCACTTTCTAAAGTTGAGGCTCTCTTGCTAGGTGCTAGCATGATGACTGTTAGCATGTGAGCATTTAAGCTAATTTAGTCATGTCTAAAGGCAAATACACACATGGCATGATGTAGGGAGGTTATAGGACAACTTTGGCACTTTCCAAACTTGAGGCTCTCTTGCTAGGTGCTAGCATGACGACTGTTAGCATGTTAGCATTTAAGCTAATTTACTCATGTTTAAAGGCAAATACACCCATGGCATGATGCAGGGAGGTTATAGGACAACCTTGGCACTTTCTAAAGTTGAGGCTCTCTTGCTAGGTGCTAGCATGGTAGCCGTTAGCATGTTAGCATTTAAGCTAATTTACTCATGTCTAAAGGCATATACACACATGGCATGATGTAGGGAGGTTATAGGACAACCTTGGCACTTTCTAAACTTGGGACTCTCTTGCTAGGTGCTAGCATGGTACCCGTTAGCATGATAGCATTTAAGCTAATTTACTCATGTCTAAAGGCAAATACACACATGGCATGATGTAGGGAGGTTATAGGACAACCTTGGCACTTTTTCAACTTGATGCTCTCTTGCTAGGTGCTAGCATGATGGCTGTTAGCATGTTAGCATTTAAGCTAATTTACTCACGTTTAAAGGCAAATACACATATGGCATGATGTAGGGAGGTTATAGGACAACCTTGGCAGTTTCTAAACTTGAGGCCCTCTTGCTAGGTGCTAGCATGGTAGCCGTTAGCATGTTAGCATTTAAGCTAATTTACTCATGTATAAAGGCAAATACACACATGGCATGATGTAGGGAGGTTATAGGACAACCATGGCAGTTTCTGAACTTGGGGCCCTCTTGCTAGGTGCTAGCATGATGACTGTTAGCATGTTAGCATTTAAGCTAGTTTACTCATGTTTAAAGGCAAATACACCCATGGCATGATGCAGGGAGGTTATAGGACAACCTTGGCACTTTCTAAAGTTGACGCTCTCTTGCTAGGTGCTAGCATGGTACCCGTTAGCATGTTAGCATTTTACCTAATTTACTTAAGTTTAAAGGCAAATACACACTTGGCATGATGCGGTGACACTATGGGACTGCATCAACCTTTTCCGTACTTGAGGCTTTCTTGCTAGGTGCTACCGCGGTAGCCGTTGGCACACCGGGCCCGAGGTTCACAGCACAGGTGGCCAGTCCATCAAAATTTCCGCGGGAATTTTCTAGTTATTCCGTATATCTTAATCTTCCACTTTTTGCGCGCGTAATGCGGCCAAAACCGCAAGAAGGACCCCCACACATGTTACACCGCCGGAATCGTGGCGCTCGGGACTACAGCGGTATTTAGTTTTTGGAACATTTTGTGTAACCATGGCGACGCTATTAACCAAAACGTTCAAAAATGGGCCACTAGATTAGGTTTTCACCTGTTCTATTTTTAGAACAGCACAAGGCAGAGAAAAAAACGAGAATCTACACATTTTTCACAGCCTTGTAGCTCAGCCATACGGCCACGTAGAAACGTGATTAACGGCTCATTTTTGAGATAAACTTCTCTACTCTCTCTGTGGCTAATTAGTTTTATCGTAGGATGTTTAGTTTTCGCTCTATCTTCGTCAGAAGGAGGTGTGCGCTTCGCCAGCGTCTCCCACTCTGACTCCACTGTGGCAGGGGAGACGAAAAGAAAACTTTTTGGCTTTGCAAACAACTCCTCTTCCTGGCCACACCGTTTTAGCCAGCTCGATTTAATTTGGTGAAAACGTAGGAAATCTTGTCCCCTTTCCAAAAATGTCACTCTTATGTCTGAGAGATGTACGGATTGCCTTCTGGGCCCTCAGAAGCGAGAAGAGCGCCGGCATGTCTCCCATTCACTCCCATGTTAAAGACGCCGTCTTTTCTTTCTCCAAATCTTTAATTTTCTGTGTTTTCAACTCGTCATCCTGCGGTCATTTCTCAACCGATATGCAAAACGAGCAGATCTATGCAAAGCCCCGACCCTCGGGCCGCTCACGGTCGTCTCGTGGTGTCCATATCTCGAATCGTTTGGCCGTAAGAAGCTTCTGTTCGACATGAGCGATTCAGCCCTCTGTGCTCATTCACTGCCATGGCCACCACCTCCTCCTCCTCCTCACAGCCCCTCCCTTCAAAAACCCCCTTCTCTTGACATGTGGATTACAATGATTCCCTTCCCAGCTGATACCATACAGCTCATTTATTATGTAGATATTAAAAGTTAGATTTTTCTAATTAAGCACAGTGACTCCAGGCACCTCAAAGACCAAAGTATCAAAATATCAACATTTTTATAGAATCCATGATACAGCAATGAGCTGTGTTATCATCATGTCAGGAATCGATAGTTCAGTATCGACCCGCATGTCAGGCACTCTCTGCTCTTTAGTCCTCCATGGCAATGCAAGTGCTGCTTTCAATTGGAAAACATCACATGACATGTACAGACACCACAGCAGTGCCTGGCAACTTTCAAGACTTGATGCTATGTTGCTCGGCCCTCTTGCTAGGTGCTAGCATGGTAGCCGTTAGCATGTTAGCATTTAAGCTAATTTACTCATGTCTAAAGGCAAATACACACATGGCATGATGTAGGGAGGTTATAGGACAACCTTGGCACTTTCTAAACTTGAGGCTCTCTTGCTAGGTGCTAGCATGATGACTGTTAGCATGTTAGCATTTAAGCTAATTTACTCAGATTTCAAGGCAAATACACACATGGCATGATGTAGGGAGGTTATAGGACATCCTTGGCACTTTCTAAACTTGAGGCCCTCTTGCTAGGTGCTAGCATGGTAGCCGTTAGCATGTTAGCATTTAAGCTAATTTACTCATGTCTAAAGGCAAATACACACATGGCATGATGTAGGGAGGTTATAGGACATCCTTGGCACTTTCCAAACTTGAGGCTCTCTTGCTAGGTGCTAGCCGTTAGCATGTTATCATTTAAGCTAATTTACTCATGTCTAAAGGCAAATACAAACATGGCATGATGCAGGGAGGTTATAGGACAACCATGGGACTTTCTAAACTTGAGGCTCTCTTGCTAGGTGCTAGCATGGTAGCCGTTAGCATGTTAGCATTTAAGCTAATTTACTCATGTCTAAAGGCAAATACACACATGGCATGATGTAGGGAGGTTATAGGACAACCTTGGCACTTTCCAAACTTGAGGCTCCCTTGCTAGGTGCTAGCACGACGACTATTAGCATGTTAGCATTTAAGCTAATTTACTCACATTTAAAGGCAAATACACACATGGCATGATGTAGGGAGGTTATAGGACATCCTTGGCACTTTCTAAACTTGAGGCCCTCTTGCTAGGTGCTAGCATGGTAGCCGTTAGCATGTTAGCATTTAAGCTAATTTACTCATGTCCAAAGGCAAATACACACATGCATGATGTAGGGAGGTTATAGGACAACCTTGGCACTTTCTAAAGTTGAGGCTCTCTTGCTAGGTGCTAGCATGATGACTGTTAGCATGTGAGCATTTAAGCTAATTTAGTCATGTCTAAAGGCAAATACACACATGGCATGATGTAGGGAGGTTATAGGACAACTTTGGCACTTTCCAAACTTGAGGCTCTCTTGCTAGGTGCTAGCATGACGACTGTTAGCATGTTAGCATTTAAGCTAATTTACTCATGTTTAAAGGCAAATACACCCATGGCATGATGCAGGGAGGTTATAGGACAACCTTGGCACTTTCTAAAGTTGAGGCTCTCTTGCTAGGTGCTAGCATGGTAGCCGTTAGCATGTTAGCATTTAAGCTAATTTACTCATGTCTAAAGGCATATACACACATGGCATGATGTAGGGAGGTTATAGGACAACCTTGGCACTTTTTCAACTTGATGCTCTCTTGCTAGGTGCTAGCATGATGGCTGTTAGCATGTTAGCATTTAAGCTAATTTACTCACGTTTAAAGGCAAATACACATATGGCATGATGTAGGGAGGTTATAGGACAACCTTGGCAGTTTCTAAACTTGAGGCCCTCTTGCTAGGTGCTAGCATGGTAGCCGTTAGCATGTTAGCATTTAAGCTAATTTACTCATGTATAAAGGCAAATACACACATGGCATGATGTAGGGAGGTTATAGGACAACCATGGCAGTTTCTGAACTTGGGGCCCTCTTGCTAGGTGCTAGCATGATGACTGTTAGCATGTTAGCATTTAAGCTAGTTTACTCATGTTTAAAGGCAAATACACCCATGGCATGATGCAGGGAGGTTATAGGACAACCTTGGCACTTTCTAAAGTTGACGCTCTCTTGCTAGGTGCTAGCATGGTACCCGTTAGCATGTTAGCATTTTACCTAATTTACTTAAGTTTAAAGGCAAATACACACTTGGCATGATGCGGTGACACTATGGGACTGCATCAACCTTTTCCGTACTTGAGGCTTTCTTGCTAGGTGCTACCGCGGTAGCCGTTGGCACACCGGGCCCGAGGTTCACAGCACAGGTGGCCAGTCCATCAAAATTTCCGCGGGAATTTTCTAGTTATTCCGTATATCTTAATCTTCCACTTTTTGCGCGCGTAATGCGGCCAAAACCGCAAGAAGGACCCCCACACATGTTACACCGCCGGAATCGTGGCGCTCGGGACAACAGCGGTATTTAGTTTTTGGAACATTTTGTGTAACCATGGCGACGCTATTAACCAAAACGTTCAAAAATGGGCCACTAGATTAGGTTTTCACCTGTTCTATTTTTAGAACAGCACAAGGCAGAGAAAAAAACGAGAATCTACACATTTTTCACAGCCTTGTAGCTCAGCCATACGGCCACGTGGAAACGTGATTAACGGCTCATTTTTGAGATAAACTTCTCTACTCTCTCTGTGGCTAATTAGTTTTATCGTAGGATGTTTAGTTTAGTTTTCGCTCTATCTTCGTCAGAAGGAGGTGTGCGCTTCGCCAGTGTCTCCCACTCTGACTCCACTGTGGCAGGGGAGACGAAAAGAAAACTTTTTGGCTTTGCAAACAACTCCTCTTCCTGGCCACACCGTTTTAGCCAGCTCGATTTAATTTGGTGAAAACGTAGGAAATCTTGTCCCCTTTCCAAAAATGTCACTCTTATGTCTGAGAGATGTACGGATTGCCTTCTGGGCCCTCAGAAGCGAGAAGAGCGCCGGCATGTCTCCCATTCACTCCCATGTTAAAGACGCCGTCTTTTCTTTCTCCAAATCTTTAATTTTCTGTGTTTTCAACTCGTCATCCTGCGGTCATTTCTCAACCGATATGCAAAACGAGCAGATCTATGCAAAGCCCCGACCCTCGGGCCGCTCAAGGTCGTCTCGTGGCGTCCATATCTCGAATCGTTTGGCCGTAAGAAGCTTCTGTTCGACATGAGCGATTCAGCCCTCTGTGCTCATTCACTGCCATGGCCACCACCTCCTCCTCCTCACAGCCCC
Source organism: Doryrhamphus excisus (assembly GCF_037039965.1). NCBI lineage: Eukaryota > Metazoa > Chordata > Actinopteri > Syngnathiformes > Syngnathidae > Doryrhamphus > Doryrhamphus excisus. The sequence continues at coordinate 22,350,062 of NC_136362.1, forward strand.
TCCCTTCAAAAACCCCCTTCTCTTGACATGTGGATTACAATGATTCCCTTCCCAGCTGATACCATACAGCTCATTTATTATGTAGATTTTAAAAGTTAGATTTTTCTAATTAAGCACAGTGACTCCAGGCACCTCAAAGACCAAAGTATCAAAATATCAACATTTTTATAGAATCCATGATACAGCAATGAGCTGTGTTATCATCATGTCAGGAATCGATAGTTCAGTATCGACCCGCATGTCAGGCACTCTCTGCTCTTTAGTCCTCCATGGCAATGCAAGTGCTGCTTTCAATTGGAAAACAACACATGACATGTACAGACACCACAGCAGTGCCTGGCAACTTTCAAGACTTGATGCTATGTTGCTAGGCCCTCTTGCTAGGTGCTAGCACGGTAGCCGTTAGCATGTTAGCATTTAAGCTAATTTACTCATGTCTAAAGGCAAATACACACATGGCATGATGCAGGGAGGTTATAGGACAACCATGGGACTTTCTAAACCTGAGGCTCTCTTGCTAGGTGCTAGCATGGTAGCCGTTAGCATGTTAGCATTTAAGCTAATTTACTCATGTCTAAAGGCAAATACACACATGGCATGATGTAGGGAGGTTATAGGACAACCTTGGCACTTTCTAAACTTGAGGCTCTCTTGCTAGGTGCTAGCATGACGACTGTTAGCATGTTAGCATTTAAGCTAATTTACTCAGATTTCAAGGCAAATACACACATGGCATGATGTAGGGAGGTTATAGGACATCCTTGGTACTTTCTAAACTTGAGGCCCTCTTGCTAGGTGCTAGCATGGTAGCCGTTAGCATGTTAGCATTTAAGCTAATTTACTCATGTCTAAAGGCAAATACACACATGGCATGATGTAGGGAGGTTATAGGACATCCTTGGCACTTTCCAAACTTGAGGCTCTCTTGCTAGGTGCTAGCATGACGCCTGTTAGCATGTTAGCATTTAAGCTAATTTACTCACGTTTAAAGGCAAATACACCCATGGCATGATGCAGGGAGGTTATAGGACAACCTTGGCACTTTCTAAAGTTGAGGCTCTCTTGCTAGGTGCTAGCATGGAACCCGTTAGCATGTTAGCATTTAAGCTAATTTACTCATGTCTAAAGGATAATACACACATGGCATGTTGCGGGGAGGTTATAGGACAACCTTGGCACTTTCTAAAGTTGAGGCACTCTTGCTAGGTGCTAGCATGGTACCCGTTAGCATGTTAGCATTTAAGCTAATTTACTCATGTCTAAAGGATAATACACACATGGCATGTTGTGGGGAGGTTATAGGACAACCTTGGTACTTTCTAAATTTAAGGCCCTCTTGCTAGGTGCTAGCATGATGACTGTTAGCATTTTACCTAATTTACTCATGTCTAAAGGAAAATACACACATGGCATGATGTGGGGACACTGTAGGACTGCCCCAAACTTTTCAGGACCTGAGGCTGTTTTGCTACGTGTTAGCACGGTAGCCGTTATCATGTTAGCATTTTAGCATTTTAGCTAATTTACTCAAGTTTAAAGGCAAATACACACTTGGCATGATGTGGGGACACTATGGGACTGCATCAACCTTTTCCATACTTGAGGCTTTCTTGCTAGGTGCTACGGCGGGCCCGAGGTTCACAGCACAGGTGGCCAGTCCATCAAAATTTCCGCGGGAATTTTCTAGTTATTCCGTATATCTTAATCTTCCCTTTTTTGCGCGCGTAATGCGGCCAAAACCGCAAGAAGGACCCCCACACATGTTACACCGCCGGAATCGTGGCGCTCGGGACTACAGCGGTATTTAGTTTTTGGAACGTTTTGTGTAACCATGGCGACGCTATTAACCGAAACGTTAAAAAATGGGCCACTAGATTAGGTATACCCTTTCTATTTTTAGAACAGCACATGGCAGAGAAAAACTGAGAATTTACAGACATTTCACAGCCTTGTAGCTCAGCCATACGGCCGCGCAGAAACGTGATTGATGGCTAATTTTTGAGATAAACTTCTGAACTCTCTGTGTGGCTAAATGCTAATTGCTAGCATGTTAGCATGTTAGCAATTAAGCTAATTTACTCATGTCTAAAGGCAAATACACACATGACATGATGTGGGGAGGTTATAGGACAACCTTGGCACTTTCTAAACTTGAGGCTCTCTTGCTAGGTGCTAGCATGATGACTGTTAGCATGTTAGCATTTAAGCTAATTTACTCATGTCTAAAGGCAAATACAAACATGGCATGATGTAGGGAGGTTATAGGACAACCTTGGCACTTTCTAAACTAGAGGCTTTCTTGCTAGGTGCTAGCATAATGACTGTTAGCATGTTAGCGTTTAAGCTAATTTACTCATGTCTAAAGGCAAATACACACATGGCATGATGCAGGAAGGTTATAGGACAACCTCGGCAGTTTCTGAACTTGAGGCCCTCTTGCTAGGTGCTAGCATGGTAGCCGTTAGCATGTTAGCATTTAAGCTAATTTACTCATGTCTAAAGGATAATACACACATGGCATGGTGTAGGGAGGTTATAGGACAACCTTGGCACTTTCTAACCTCGAGGCTCTCTTGCTAGGAGCTAGCATGACTGTTAGCATGTTAGCATTTAAGCTAATTTACTCATGTCTAAAGCCAAATGCACACATTGTATAATGTAGGGAGGTTATAGGACAACCATGGTACGTTCTAAACTTGAGGCCCTCTTGCTAGGTGCTAGCATGATGACTGTTAGCATGTTAGCATTTAAGCTAAATTACTCATGTTTAAAGGCAAATACACCCATGGCATGATGCAGGGAGGTTATAGGACAACCATGGCACTTTCTAAACTTGGGAATTTCTTGCTAGGTGCTAGCATGGTACCCGTTAGCATGTTAGCATTTAAGCTAATTTACTCATGTCTAAAGGCAAATACACACATGGCATGATGTAGGGAGGTTATAGGACAACCTTGGCACTTTCTAAAGTTGAGACTCTCTTGCTAGGTGCTAGCATGACGACTGTTAGCATGTTAGCATTTAAGCTAATTTACTCACGTTTAAAGGCAAATACACACATGGCATGATGTCGGGAGGTTATAGGACAACCTTGGCACTTTCTAAACTTGAGGCTCTCTTGCTAGGTGCTAGCATGGTAGCCGTTAGCATGTTAGCATTTAAGTTAATTTACTCATGTCTAAAGGCAAATACACACATGGCATGATGTCGGGAGGTTATAGGACAACCTTGGCACTTTCTAAACTTGAGGCTCTCTTACTAGGTGCTAGCATGATAACTGTTAGCATGTTAGCATTTAAGCTAATTTACTCACATTTAAAGGCAAATACACACATGGCATGATATAGGGAGGTTATAGGACAACCTTTGTAGTTTCTAAACTTGAAGCCATCTTGCTAGGTGCTAGCAGTGTAGCCGTTAGCATGTTAGCATTTAAGCTAATTTACTCATGTCTAAAGGATAATACACACATGGCATGATTTAGGGAGGTTACAGGACAACCCAGGCACTTTTTTAATGTAAGGCTCTCTTGCTAAGTGCTAGCATGATGACTGTTAGCATGTTAGCATTTAAGCTAATTTGCTCATGTTTAAAGGCAAATACACACATGCATGATGCAGGGACGTTATAGGACATCCTTGGCAGTTTCTAAACTTGAGGCTGTCTTGCTAGTTGCTAGCATGTTAGCCGTTAGCATGTTAGCATTTAAGCTAATGTACTCATGTCTAAAGGCAAATACACACATGGCATTATGTAGGGAGTTTATAGGACAACCTTGGCACTTTCTAAACTTGGGACTCTCTTGCTAGGTGCTAGCATGGTACACGTTAGCGTGTTAGCATTTAAGCTAATTTACTCATGTCTAAAGGCAAATACACACATGGCATGATGTAGGGAGGTTATACTTGGCACTTTCTAAACTTGAGGCTCTCTTGCTAGGTGCTAGCATGGTAGCCGTTAGCATGTTAGCATTTAAGCTAATTTACTCATGTATAAAGGCAAATACACACATGGCATGATGTAGGGAGGTTATAGGACAACCTTGGCACTTTCCAAACTTGAGGCTCTTTTGCTAGGTGCTAGCATGACGACTGTTAGCATATTAGCATTTAAGCTAATTTACTCACATTTAAAGGCAAATACACACATGGCATGATGCAGGGAGGTTATAGGACAACCTTGGCACTTTCTAAACTTGGGACTCTCTTGCTAGGTGCTAGCATGGTACCCGTTAGCATGTTAGCATTTAAGCTAATTTACTCATGCCTAAAGGCTACTAAGCACATGTCATGATGTGGGGAGGTTATAGGACAACCTTGGTACTTTCTAAACTTGAGGCCCTCTTGCTAGGTGCTAGCATGATGACTGTTAGCATGTTAGCATTTTACCTAATTTACTCATGTCTAAAAGAAAATACACACATGGCATGATGTGGGGACACTGTAGGACTGCCCCAAACTTTTCAGGACTTGAGGCTGTTTTGCTACGTGTTAGCACGGTAGCCGTTAGCATGTTAGCATTTTAGCTAATTTACTCAAGTTTAAAGGCAAATACACACTTGGCATGACGTGGGGACACTATGGGACTGCAACAACCTTTTCCGTACTTGAGGCTTTCTTGCTAGGTGCTAGCGCGGTAGCCGTTGGCACACCGGGCCCGAGGTTCACAGCACAGGTGGCCAGTCCATCAAAATTTCCGCGGGAATTTTCTAGTTCTTCTTATTATATCTTAATCTTCCCATTTTTGCGCGCGTAATGCGGCCAAAACCGCAAGAAGGACCCCCACACATGTTACACCGTCGGAATCGTGACGCTTGGGACTACAGCGGTATTTCTTTTTTGGAACGTTTTGTGTAACCATGGCGACGGTATAACCGAAACATTCAAAAATGGGCCAGTAGATTAGGTACACCCCTTCTATTTTTAGAACAGCCGCATTCCAGAGTAAAGGAGAATTTACAGACTTTTCACAGCCTTGTAGCTCAGCCATACGGCCACGTAGAAACGTGATTGATGGCTCATTTTTTAGATAAACTTCTGAACTCTCTCTGTGGCTAAATGCTAATTGCTAGCATGTTAGCATTTAAGCTTATTTACTCATGTCTCAAGGCAAATACACACATGGCATGATGTAGGGAGGTTATAGGACAACCTTGGCACTTTCTAAACTTGAAACCCTCTTGCTAGGTAATAGCATGGTAGCCGTTAGCATGTTAGCATTTAAGCTAATTTACTAATGTCTAAAGCCAAATACACACATTGTATGATGTAGGGAGGTTATAGGACAACCATGGTATGTTCTAAACTTGAGGGCCTCTTGCTAGGTGCTAGCATGATGACTGTTAGCATGTTAGCATTTAAGTTAATTCACTCATGTTTAGAGACAAATACACACATGGCATGATGCAGGGAGGTTATAGGACAAACTTGGCACTTTCTAAAGTTGAAGATTTCTTGCTAGGTGCTAGCATGATGACTGTTAGCATGTTAGCATTTAAGCTAATTTACTCACATTTAAAGGCAAATACACACGTGGCATGATGTAGGGAGGTTATAGGACAACCTTGGCACTTTCTAAACTTGAGGCTCTCTTGCTAGGTGCTAGCATAATGATTGTTAGCATGTTAGCATTTCATCTATTTACTCACGTTTAAAGGCAAATACACACATGGCATGATGTAGGGAGGTTATAGGACAACCATGGCACTTTCTAAACTTGAGGCTCTCTTGCTAGGTGCTAGCATGATAACTGTTAGCATGTTAGCATTTAAGCTAATTCACTCATGTTTAGAGACAAATATGCACATGGCATGATGCAGGGAGGTTATAGGACAACGTTGGCAGTTTCTAAACTTGAGGCCCTCTTGCTAGGTGCTAGCATTGTAGCCGTTAGCATGTTAGCATTTAAGCTAATTTACTCATGTCTAAAGGCTAATACACACATGGCATGATATAGGGAGGTTATAGGACAACCTTGGCACTTTCTAAACTTGAAACCCTCTTGCTAGGTGCTAGCATGCTAGCTGTTAGCATGTTAGCAATTAAGCTAATTTACTCATGTCTGAAGGCAAATACACACATGGCATGATGTAGGGAGGTTATAGGACAACCTTGGCACTTTCTAAAGTTGAGGCTCTCTTGCTAGGTGCTAGCATGGTAGCCGTTAGCACGAGCATTTCAGCTAATTTACTCATGTCTAAAGGCAAAAACACACATGGCATGATGTCGGGATGTTATAGGACAACCTTGGCACTTTCTAAACTTGAGGCTCTCTTGCTAGGTGCTAGCATGATAACTGTTAGCAAGTTAGCATTTAAGCTAATTTACTCATGTCTAAAGGCAAATACACACATGGCATGATGCAGGGAGGTTATAGGACAACCTTGGCAGTTTCTAAACTTGAGGCCCTCTTGTTAGGTGCTAGCATGGTAGCCGTTAGCATGTTAGCATTTAAGCTAATTTACTTATGTCTTCAGGCAAATATGCACATGGCATGATGTAGGGAGGTTATAGGACAACCTTGGCACTTTCTAAACTTGGGACTCTCTTGCTAGGGGCTAGCATGATGACTGTTAGCATGTTAGCATTTAAGCTAATTTGCTCATGTTTAAAGGCAAATACACACATGCATGATGCAGGGATGTTATAGGACATCCTTGGCAGTTTCTAAACTTGAGGCTGTCTTGCTAGGTGCTAGCATGTTAGCCGTTAGCATGTTAGCATTTAAGCTAATTTACTCATGTCTAAAGGCAAATACACACATGGCATAATGTAGGGAGTTTATAGGACAACCTTGGCACTTTCTAAACTTGGGACTCTCTTACTAGGTGCTAGCATGGTACCCGTTAGCATGTTAGCATTTAAGCTAATTTACTCATGTCTAAAGGCAAATACACACATGGCATGATGTAGGGAGGTTACAGGACAACCCAGGCACTTTTTTAATATAAGGCTCTCTTGCTAAGTGCTAGCATGATGACTGTTAGCATGTTAGCATTTAAGCTAATTTACTCATGCCTAAAGGCTACTAAGCACATGTCATGATGTGGGGAGGTTATAGGACAACCTTGGTACTTTCTAAACTTGAGGCCCTCTTGCTAGGTGCTAGCATGATGACTGTTAGCATGTTAGCATTTTAACTAATTTACCCATGTCTAAAGGAAAATACACACATGGCATGATGTGGGGACACTGTAGGACTGCCCCAAACTTTTCAGGACCTGAGGCTGTTTTGCTACGCGTTAGCACGGTAGCCATTATCATGTTAGCATTTTAGCATTTTAGCTAATTTACTCAAGTTTAAAGGCAAATACAAACTTGGCATGATGTGGGGACACTATGGGACTGCATCAACCTTTTCCGTACTTGAGGCTTTCTTGCTAGGTGCTACCGCGGTAGCCGTTGGCACACCGGGCCCGAGGTTCACAGCACAGGTGGCCAGTCCATCAAAATTTCCGCGGGAATTTTCTAGTTTATTGTTATTATTATTGACAGCCCTCCGGACCCGAGCGTCTTAGCTCTCAGGTACGGTGTTACGAACCCCCACCCTTTTCCGATGCTGTGACCACTGCACCCCCCCCCCTCCCTCACCCATCCAATGCTGCAATCGTGCTGCACTCCTTGTAATCTAAAATTATGGTTAGAATAACAAAAAAAAAAGGTTTTACTGTTTTTTACTATCTTGAGATGTGTTAAAAACAATAATAAAAAGAACAAAATGTCAACAGACAGTGCAAATGCGGATTACACATACAAAAAATATTAAAATAAACATTATAAATGTAAAAAGAATGAACGGCCGACGAGCCTCAGTCAATCTCACAAGCTCTTTGCAGTCAGCTAACCCCACCCACCCACAGAGTGAGGTGCGACAGTGGCTATTTCATTTTTTTTTACTGGGGTACTGCAAATCCATACTGGGGTCGTGCCCCAGTGAACTCTGTCTGGTGACGCTGCTGGCACGAGCTATGCCACCAGCTATGCCACCAGCTATGCCACCAGCCATGCCACCAGCCATGCCACCAGCCATGCCACCAGCCATGCCACCAGCCATGCCACAAATGTACAAGGAAATGGCTGTAAGTCTGATGCAGTTTACATGTTGGCATTCCCGGCACAATAACAATAAGGACTACAAATGTTGACCTCCAAACACTACTGTTTAGTATTTCTGAGTGATGTTCTGATGTGCTGATGTTAAAATGTCCTCTTAAAACAGGTTCTTTTGTTATTGGCCGAGGATTTGAGCATAGCTAAAGGCAGTGTTGCCAACTTTTAAGTAAGAAAAGTAGCTATTGGCTGTCCGAGTAGCCGGCAAAGGTCGGCATAGTCAAATTTTCATATCATTTGCATACGTTATTTCAAAAGTTGTAGTGAAAAAAATGAGTAAAAATTACCCTTTGAATGACTGATTACTGGTTTGTTCATTTAAAATTGGCCTAAAAAATAAAAATATATAAATATATAAAAATAAATTTTAATTTATTAGGAAAGCAGGAAGTGAACAAATGTAACAGTTAGTGTGCACAAGAAACTAGAGCTGGCTTTGCTGCAGGCCAGAGAGGAGGCTGACCACCAAAGGAAGGAGCTGCTGTTCCAGATGGAAGCCAAGCTCCAGCAGACCCTGAGAGCCAAAGAGCATGAGTGGGCATCTCAGCGGGCCGAGAAGGAACACGCTCAGAGACTCCAGATGAGGGAGGATTTCCTCGCAGAACTTCAGACCTGCCTGGCCCAAGTCCACACCCAGCAGAGCAATGAGGAGAACAGGAGAGGTGGTCTATCAGAAAACAAGATATCACACATGATCCACACTTCCTGCAAAGACATTGTTGACAGAGCTGTGTCCCAGGCCAAGAAGGACTGGAAGAAAGTATGTTTGCTATAACATTGATGTTTCTCTTTTGGGACGCTGCTGCTTTCCTTCATGTTGATTTTCTCCACCGCACAGATTAGTGAGGCGCAGTTGAGCTGCATATTACAAGAAACACAACAGCAGCATGAAAGAGAACTCGACGAGATGCAAAGTATGTAACGCCTCCATCGCGTTTCAGTCGATGGACGAGTGAAATGACAAAGTTTCTACGCTACACTTTTTACTCCACCCTTTTGTAGGCTCTTTGACCCAGATGAGACAGCAGCCTTGCAGCATGAAGGAGTGTGCAGATGCTACCAGTAAGCTGCATAAAAAGAATCAGGAGCTCCAGAAGCACCTGGAGAAAGCCTGCCGTCAGTTCCAGCATAGGGTCCGAGAACACAAAACCACCATGCAGAAACTCAAAGGTAAGGTTTGTTTTGGTTTTGCTATTTTTTTTCTCAGGTAAAGTTTGGCTCTGTGACATCCGAATATGCTTTTAATCCTTTGCTAATCATCTGTGGTTCTTGCAGACGAGCATGAAAGCAGATTGCAAAAGACACGGGAGGAGCATTTGTTGCAACTGGACCAAGTGACAAAAAGCAAGGAAGCTGCTGGGTTTGTGATGTTTTCAAGCTTCTTCAAGCACTTCTCTTTATTGTTGTCGGAAAATGACATACTTGGAACTGAACTGAACTGGTTTTGGAAATCTGCCCCCCCATCATCCACCATCCTTATGTGACACATGAACATGGGCTTTGTACAGCCTATTTTGTCTGCAAAGCCTAAAAACCGATGTTCCGTAAAAACATCGGTAAAGCAGCAACTAGGCTCCATTTCCATCATGTGAGCTGCATATTAATAAAGCCACGGCAACATTGTTATTATTATTGTTGTTAGAGGGGACTTCTTATGCTCATTTTTCATCCATTTGTATTGCGTTGTGAACTCCTGTAGAGCAGCTACCCATGATAACCTGCACACAAAGGTCTCTAGATTTTCCAGAATCTGGACCTATTCAGCTGCCATACCGCACCCACGTGTTCCACCCTTCCCTAACCCGTGTTAAAAAAAAAAACTTAAGTAGACCCACTGATTGTGGTGGGAAAAGGCTCGTAGCACAGTGAAGCAGAGCTGGGGCATGCCCATATAAGGAAGTCAGGCTCACACTGTTGTCAAAGTTCCTTGTTGGAAAAAACTCTCTGAAAGCCGGCGATCAGAGCCGTCCAAACTTCAAGTTCAAATGCGCAAACCTCATTATCTAAAAGTTTGCATCGTTTTTTTGGCACTGTTTAACACGAGAATACAACATTCTAACAACACTCTTTATTGTTCTCTGGTTCTACCATATCTTATTGTGTGGAAATATGGGATACTAACTATAAAAGCAATCTTCACTAAATGTCACTCGCTAAATGTACCTTGTACTTCGGTACGTGACAAAAAAATAAATAAAATAAAAAATTAAAGCTAAAAAAATGAACTATATTATGAAAGCAGGAAGTGAACAAATGTAAGAGTTAGTGATTGTAAAAGTACCAGATGGAGGGGTAGGATTTAATAAGCTTTGCTTCTTCCTGCTCCTTTTGGACATGTGGAACTGGGAACTGATTATGGGATGCACTCGATTGGAATCTGATGCATGTTCAAATGAAATAAAACCATTACCATTACCATTACCATTACATTTAGATGTCAGAAACGTGGAAAGAGCATATTAGGCCCCCTTGAACTACGGTAGTGACTCCACGCCACGCCATACTGGCTTGCTCAGTGGTGGCCCGCCCAGCATTTAATGTCAACTTTTAACACGACTTGCAGGTCGTCAAAGTCACTCTGAGCCGATGTTTTTGATGGACGCTGATGATTATTAATCAATTCATAAATGTCAATAATCGATGCTGACGGAACAAAAAAATGGAAAGCCAAAGTGATTCGCGGGCAGTTTATGGTTTAAGATGCTACCAAAATGGCTGACCATGACCTACAGCTGGGCTGTGAATAAACTTCAATGGTTTGTATTGGTTCCAAGGGAATTAAAGGGTATTTTTGTCATTTTTAGGGCCTGTGATTGCAAGCAAAATCTTCAAGAAGGTCTGGAGGAGATGAAGCAGCAATACTTGACGACTGTTAAAAAGATCCGAGGTTAGTCGACTTGTATGTTTCTCTGTGATGCGGCTGTGGACCAGTAGACCAGAAACCGACAATACAGTGGTATGAAAACGTTTGGGCACCCCTGATTTAAAAAAAAAAAAACAAAAAAAATTAAAAAAAAGGCATCAATGTTAAGTAGATCTGCCCTTTGCAGAATTGGATTCTGGGCTCTGGTTGAAGGTATTTTTGGACATTCTTCTTTCCAAAACATCTCCAGTTTGATGGACAGCCTGCTTTAAATCACACCACAGATTGGCAATAATATTTAGGTCTGGGGACTAGGGCTGGGACCACGCGTCAACGTTATCGACAAAAAATAAGTTGACGCAAGAACCGCATGTCGATGGGCCTTCACCTCGTTGAAACCGTTTTCAGTGAACAGGATCGTTCCGGCTCATTCAGTAAAAAAAGCCGTTCATTTCGGTCAATAGGTTGTTAGCCTGTGATCCCCCTTCCCCCCTGTGCATAGACCCGGTCAGTCGTGTGGAGTCAGTCCGTTCACTCATGTTCACGTTGGTTCCGACTCAACAGCTCACCAACTAGTGCTGTGTCAGTCATGAACAAAACGGCTGGCAGACTGAACGGGTATTTTAGGGGGTGGTTCATTTGTTCGCCAAAAAACTAGTTTTTTGACCTGTTCGTTCGTTCACGAACGCCACACTACTACTCTACTAAAGTAAGTCCGGCCAGAAGAAAAGATGGTGCAACAGATTGTCCAAAGTCCTACTTAGCTAGCAAACTCCTACTTGGCTGGACATATTGTCAACAAAAAAAGGGGCAAGCCTGACAGCCCAATACTTGAATTGATTGCTTATTTGTCACAGATTGAAATGATTAGTCCAAGTTGCTGCTGTCACACATTCTGCTGTTTTGAAAATTGCAGCTGTCACTGCTGCTGTTATTTGTTATTTATTTAATGTTGATAACATGTTGGTTCAGATTATGGTTTTTGCAGTTTTATTGATAGATTTCAAGGATTCAATTGTGCACTTTATTGTTCAATACAATTCAGTTTTGAAATTTGTGTTTAATCAAAAACAAAATGGTAATGGTCATGGTTTAATTTCATTTGAACATGCATCAGGTTCCAATTGAGTGCATCCCATAATCAGTTCCCAGTTCCACATGTCCAAAAGGAGTAGGAAGAAGCAAAGCTTATTAAATCCTATCCCTCCACCTGATACTTTTACAATAACTAACTGTTGCATTTGTTCACTTCCTGCTTTCCAAATATAGTTTTTAATAAATACATTTAATAATAATAATAAATAAATTAATAATAAATTTAATTATTAGTTTGAATTCATTAATTAATAATATACCATTATTAATTAATAAGATCAATAAATATTAATCAAAAAACTATTTTCTAGACTAATGGATTACAGAAATAATGGTTTAACCCAGCCCTACTGGGGACTGAGATGGCCATTCCGGAATGTTGTGCTTGTTCCTCTGCATAAATGCCTTAGTAGAATCGGAGCAGTGTTTAGGGTCTCCAGGCCTGGACTGGCCCCACAGCATGATGGAACCACCACCAAATGTTACTGCGGGTAGCAAGTGTTTGCATGTCCAAACAACTCCATTTTAGTTCCATCCGTCCACAGAACCTTCATCCTAAATGAAGCTGGCTTGTCCAAAAGTGTTTGTATGCATGACTTTCCCGTGCAGCATCCCCTAATAGTTGAAGGATGCACAGTGAGACCATCTGCACCAAGATCAGGTTGTAGGTCTTTGGAGCTGGTCTATGGGTTGACTTTGACACTTCTCACCATCCTTTGCCTCTGCTTATCTGAGATTTTTCCAGGCTTTAACTAGAACTGTCCCTGTGGTCCTCCAGTTCTTCACTATGGTCCTCAGAGTGGAACCAGACAGCTGAAATCTCTGAGCTAGCTTTTGTATCCTTCCCCTAGACCAGGGGTGCTCACACTTTTTCAGCATGCGAGCTACTTTTAAAATGACCGAGTCAAAATGATCTACCCACTACAAAAATGAAAAAACATTTATTTATTTTCAAATGTATTGAGGATTATTTGTACGTACAATGTATGTTGATGTACCTTACATAACCAAATGAGCCAATATTGCAAAACACACATAATTAACTATTAACATTTTTTGTAATTACCTGAGTTTACTTTGATGACTTGCACTGAATTGAATCAGCCAGGGATGCATAGTCCGGACAGTAGCTGCTGATAGCCAGGTTAGCCAGGCAAACGCACTTTGAAAAAGTCCACCTCCCATTCCGTATGGAAGTGATATGTTTTTGCCTTTTTACTTGGTTCAGCTACTTCACTCATTTTAGTGACCATAAACTTTAGCGAGGGCTTAAAATCTGACGCAATTCGCCGACTAGTTTAGCACTTTGCATCGTTGTTTACACATGAGCGGTGACCTAAAGGTCAAAATTCAGTTGTCATCTGACTGGTTGTCCTGTATGTCAATCAAGTAACGGGGATGGATGATAGGCTGACATCGTAAGTTCTGCTGCACTTAGAGACGTTGTTTGATTTGATTGGTCACCCGAAGGGCAACATTCAGTTGTCATCTGAATGGCTGCCCTGTATATCAATCAAGTGACGGCATTGATGCTAGGATGATATTTTTTTAATGTCACGCCGCGATCGACCAGCGATCGACCAGCGATCGATCAGTACCACCTCCGCAATCGACCGGTAGATCGCGATCGACTTAATGAGCACCCCTGCCCTAGACATGATGTCGAACAATCTTTGCTTTCAGGTGGTTTGCCAGTTGTTTTGAGGCTAGCACGGTGCTACTCTTCAGAGAAGATGCAACTGGAAATACCCTTTCTCATGATCGGCTTCAAATGCGTATGTAGGTCAAGGGTCAGTGAGATTACCAAAATCATTTTGTGTTCCAATAATTCATGTTGAAGGTATTCAAATCAATAAAACAACAAGGGTGCCCAAATTGTGGTTAAATAATAATTGTACACTTTCTGTAAATGCATCCATCCATCCAATCATTCATTTTCTATACTGCTTATCCTCCCAAGGGACGAGGGTACACTGGAGCCTATCCCAGCTGTCTTGGTCCACAGCCAATCACAGGGCTTCTGTCTTATCTATGGCTGTGTGTCTGCTATATGATTTGGTTACCTGAAATTGCTGATTCCAACAACCAGCGATTCATAAAGGAAAATGTAGAAAGTGACCAGGGGTGCCCAAACTTCATAGCGCTGTCGTCAGGCCGGGTTTTGGTCCTGATCTCTGCTGATCCAAAGCGTGTCCCTTGTTGCATACGGTATGTATCTGACGTCAAAGCGAGGCTATTGGCATGTTTGTCTGGCAGGAGACGTGCTGCTTTACCTCGAGGAGAGTCGCCAGCGAGCAGCAGAGATGATCCGGATGGCGGTGCAGAGGGAGAGGGAGGACATGGCACGCAAGATGCGCCGCTACCACCGGACATGTCTGCAGGAGTTACTGGAGGACGGCGGGAATACCGCAGGGTAATTCCTTCAATGGTGTTTTGGTGTTGGATCATTGTCCCTGTCGGGTTCAAACTCCTGTGACACTTAAAAAAACACTTAAATACAGAAATACAGAAGAGACAGACAACAATATTCAAAGTTTCTCGCAGCGAGGAGCATGAAACCACATACCCAGTGACATGCCGCTCCACTCTGAATATGCAGTTCACACTCCTCTCTTTTCATTCTCTTTCGGGGGTCCCTACTACATGGTCGTGCAACTCTAGGGGGAGGGGGGGGTGAAGAAGGTAGTTGCACGAGCTGTATTTGTTTGTCTATGTGTCTGTGTGTATGTGAGAGCAACTACTTTTATTGTTTTATGAGTTCTTATCTTGACACATTCTTGCAGGATTAACATGAGCATCTGCAGGGTCGCTGTTGGCTCTTGTTGTGATAACTAATAAAATAATAATTGTATCTACATTCTATTCTAACATTTCCCTCCTGTTTATCACGCTTTTGTCTGTTTGCTGTTGCTCCTTGGGTCTCCTCTCGGTTTTTCACCTAGCAGGTCATCTTTGTCAGAAAATGTGCTTACATTTAAACGGAAGTGTTCTCGTCATCTGAGTCAAAGAACAAGTCAGGAGCATATCTATAATGGCTGTCCTAGTCATCATCACTGTCATCGCTGCCACCTGCCACCAGTAGGGGGTACATTTCATTTACCTTGTTGTCATTGGTGCCATGGCTGAATCCACAGTCCATGTGATTCTAACCTTCAAGATAGGGATACAACATCCACATAAGGTACACAAAAGAAGGGCAACAGCGAGTGCAATAAGCACGGACATCACATAAGGGGACCATTGTCTCCAAAATGCTCTCCACAAGTCACCAAAAACACCTCAGTGTCAACACCAGTGCTCTTCATCTGGGTGTTTAGCGCCTCTAAACCAGAGATCGCACGCATCAGCATTCCTGTGGAATCTGTATTGTTGGGGATGGACATGCAACATTGGTCGCCAAACATGGCGCACACTCCTTGCTGATGTGCCAGCAGTCCATCCAAGGCGATACGATTCTGGAAGGCCATGAGTGACGTGGCATGGAGTTGTTCTCCAATTGCTGTGAGGCCTCTGTGTAGTTCCCAAGCTTCTGTATGTCATAGTGGAGGTAGTTCATCCTATCCACATTCTTGTTAAATTATCCATGGGATAATACTTTCCTCCAAACCTGCTGCAATCTGATTTACTAGTTTGTATTCTGGTGGTACCCCTCGTGGCACGCTAATGGCATCCATGTAAGTGGGATTGTCTTGCATCATCCAGTCGCTGTCAGGAACCTCACTTTTGGTTTGGAAGTAGTTTGGGAGGTGATGTTCATCTGCTTCAAAGATAGCATTTAGTAACATGTCAACACTCATAGGGTAAATGGATAATGGAATCAGTAATGTCACTACTGCACATGTTCCGCTCATGTTATATACAATGTCATAGTTGTATTTGTCTCTGCACCACCACCACATTTTAATTCTACTACTAGTTTATCATTTGGTTCTGGTTGTATTTTTTAAGACAAGCCTAGTCATGCTGAATATTGCTTTTGGTTCCTTTTGAACTGGCCTTTGTCACAATCACGGGAGAAGTGACCTTCCTCACCGCAATTCCAACATCCAGTAGTGTTGGGATAGCTATTTACATCCTGTCTACCTGTTCCTCTTCCTCTACCTTTTCCTCTGAATCTTCCTTGACTTTGAAAGAGGATTTCTCCGTTATCTGTAACAAAGGTGTCTATTTTTTGCATCTTATTTTTGTTACTGAACACCTTTTCTGCATGCTGCGCGTATGTGATATAGTCTGCCATAGTTGCTGTGGGCATTCCCACTTGATCAACCCACCCTTTTATGCCAGGATTTGAATTAGCATGTATCACGACTACATTAGGGTTTGGTACCATCATTGGAAACGCATCGGTTTCCGGTGAAACCCTAGGTGGTGATTTAGGAGAAAATACTTCTCCCATCTGTTTTTACCACTCAACAGAAAAAGGTTTAGC
Source organism: Doryrhamphus excisus (assembly GCF_037039965.1). Classification (NCBI taxonomy): domain Eukaryota; kingdom Metazoa; phylum Chordata; class Actinopteri; order Syngnathiformes; family Syngnathidae; genus Doryrhamphus; species Doryrhamphus excisus. Next base: position 22,366,557 of record NC_136362.1, read on the forward strand.
TCTTGTTTGTGGTGGGTATGGCGCTGATGGTCTGACATTGTGGTTGTCATAATGTGGGGGTTCAGGGAAATGTGGATACAATCGTGATTGTCCACTTAATACAGTAAAGTCTCGTTATATTGATATCGGTTGTAACGAATTACTACTTATTACGATACTATTTTCATTTCCCGGCAAATTTCTAGTCTTTTATGATATAATTAGTTCTGTTAGTACGATACCCGGTTATTATGATAATCCGGTTACTACGATGCCCTTTTCATCTCCCGCCAGCCAATTTGGTCTGCTTATATCGATACAAAAGCAGCTTAAATCAATCCTTGCTTAAGGATTTCAATACCAAAAAAGAACACGGCGAACGGCTGCTTCCAGTCAACTTTATTTTTCACACTTCCACCACCAGAGCGCAGCACACACACCGATTCCCGCACTTCCTGGTTCACAGGTCATGCTCAACCCGCCCCACATAGCTGGCCAAACACATGCCTGCAACAGAAGAACCAACTGACATAGCATACACACCTATTCCAACGAAGACACAAGCGTTGCAAAGTGTTATGGAATTACGAGGTTACTTAGAGTCGAGAGAAAATGCATCAGATTGTTTAGAAATGTTAAACAATATTGAATCGCTTGTGTTAAAAGGTGAAAAGAGGAAGCAGAAGAAGATGGAAGATTTTTTTAAAGTACGTATTGCAGAATAAGTACAATAATAGTAATGTAAATGTTGCAGTTTTGTTTTCCATACATGTACTCATACATGTACTGAGTTGCAAGAGTGTGTTGTGAAAATAATAAATGTTGAAAAAAAAGTGACCCATCTGACTTTAACCGAATTGTGTTATGTATATGAATGCAATCATTTTTTGCAACAATGTTTATGGTTTTGTCTGCTGAAGCGTGAGGATTTTGCATTGGTTGAATTTTAGAAAAGAAATAGTCATTAAAAAAGTGTAAAGACGTTTTTATTTAATGCATTGAAGCGCCGAAGAACTGGAGTCTGAGGAAGAGTGTCGAATTTGGGAGAAAACCTAATTTTTCTTGCCAACATTAACTTGCACTCTCTTGCTACATAAAGGCATGAAAGACATGAAAGCCACAACAGGAAGCGGAAAACCCCCGTCCCTCGCGCCTACCCCTCCGGGTGGCAACACCTTCCCTATCGATAGTTCCGGGGTGAATTATGTCCCGGTAACCTATCACTACAGCATAAGTTTATTTTTATTTACTGTAGTACAAAATGTATTGTAGTACAAAAGCATGCTAGATACGCAATCCATGAACTCAAGGAGAAAATTACATGCCATATCAAAGATCCGCCCACTTTTAATGCAGTTCGGCGCAGGATCGGATATATGGATAGTCCGGTTATATCGATATTTTTTCCGACTCCCGAGAATATCGATATAACGAGACTTTACTGTACACCATCATTTTGACTACTATTGCTCACTCCTTTAGTTGGCATGTATAAAATGTGTCTGAGTCTTTCTCCTCACTTACCTTTCCTTCGTCTTTCTGATACTCATGAAGTAAAACTTCCTTACTATCTGATATAACTCTTCCTTTTTACAACCTTCACTTTCTGCTCTATCTCTCGCTTTTCTTCCTTCCTTCCTTCACGCCTTTTTGCCTTCTCTCTGCCAACTCCTTCCAATATGACAGGTCATCATACCCTTCCTTTTGCATTTTATTGGTTTTATTCTTGTTCCTTTTTGCAATATCCTGTTGCAATTGTATTAATTTAGGGATCGATAATTGTCCGTCAAAACCATACTTGTTAATCCATATTTCTAGATGTTTTACTTTGGTTGGTTGGCACTGAAACGCGTAACACCAATCCTTGCACTTTAGGTCTTCCTTTTTTACTTGTGGTTTTCCACTTTTATTTCCCATCTTGGGAATAATTTGGTCCCTGTTGTGATGAGCTTCCTAGGGAAAACTAACAACAGGGTTGTTTGTCAGTGAGAGAGTAATGAACTTTTCTTTGAGGTAATTCTCAAGCTTCTACCCCGGTGAGGGCGGAGAATTCTTGCCTCTGCTTCCTCAAAGACTTACTGTTTTTCTCACCCTTTAATATGAAGACCTGTCTAGTGACAAAATCTCCCATTCACACACTCATTTGTACTTTGAAAACGTTTTCACATTCAAACCCCGAAAAGGCCTTTCACCGCGGAGGCTCTCCTTTCCTAGCCTAACACGACCACCAACTCCGTCTTTGTATGAAAAACTGCCAACTCTGTCTTATTGTGAAAGACCGCCAACTCCTTCTTATTACAAAAAACTACCAACTCCGTCTGATCACACAAGACAACTCCTTTCTACAGTCGGAACACTGCTGGGTCCGTCTTATTCCACAAGACAACTCCTTTCTACAGTCGGAACACTGCTGGGTCCGTCTTATTCCACAAGACAACTCCTTTCTACAGTCGGAACACTGTGAGTCTGTCTTATTGCAAAAAGACTGCAAGTCCGTCTTACTGAAAAGACTGCCAAGTCCGCCTTATCACAAAAGACTGCCAGCTCGTCTTCCTACAGAAGACTGTCAGGTCCGTCTCTTTGCTTGCCAGCGACTAGTATACACAAGGCTTTTACCACCGGGTGACAAACCTTATTGACTCCTGGGCCACACTCAGTTCTAGGGGTCAAGAACCCTTCTGGCCTCCCTGCATTGGTTGCCTGTTCGCTTTAGGATTCATTCTGAGATTTTATTTGTTTTTAAGGGCTTGTTTTATTGGGCTGGCCCCCAAATACATCTTGGACCTCATCCAAATTTACTCTCCAGCACGGTCACTGAGGTCCGAGGGCCAGCTCCAACTTGTGGTGCCCAAGACGAGACTTAAGACCAGGGGAGACCGAGTCTTTTCTGTGGTTGGCCCCAAGCTATGAAACTCTCTCCCCTCCCAAGTAAAAAAAGGCCCCCAACATCGAAAGCTTTAAGTCTCGTCTTAAAAGCCACCTTTTTTTCTCTATTCCACCTTTTAGTTTTGGATTAAATTCAATTTGTACCTTCATTTATTCTATTTTATTTTGACTTTTTATTTTACTAGTCTGTGCAGCACTTTACAAACTTTTTATAAAATGTGCTATATCAATAAAGTGGATTGGATTCATGGGCTGCATGCGGCCCCCAGGTCTCAGTTTGCCCACCCCTGCTTTACTTTTAGCACCGGGTGACAAACCTTATTGACTCAAGGGCCGCACTCAGTTATTGGATTAGTGGACTGCATGCGGCCCACAGGTCTCAGTTTGCCCGCCCCTGCTTTAACACAAAGGGACGGCGCCCTTTTACTCTACACTCTGATCAAAAGTGTCTTACTGTTTGTTGTCTTCTCCTCCGTCGGTATCCCGTCAACCTTCTGCTTCCTGTTGTTGAGCTGAGAAGCCCATCGAAGGGTTTTGTCTGCCGTGGCCACGGTCTTTCTGTCTCGTCCGCTCCACAACTGGACTCCTCAGGTATCTTGGGATCCAGCTCAAAGGACCAAGTAAATGTCAGGTTCAAACTCCTGTGACACTTGTAAAAACACTTCAATCCAGAAATCCAGAAGAGACAGACAACAATATTCAAAGTTACTGGCAGCGAGGAGAGTGAAACCACATACCCAGTGACATGCCGCTCCACTCTCAATATGCAGTTCACACTCCTCTCCTTTTATTCTCTTTTGGGGGTCCCTACTACATGGTCGTGCAACTCTAAGGGGGGGTGGAGAAGGCAGTTGCACAAACTGTATTTGTTTGTCTATGTGTGTGTGTGTGTGTATGTGAGAGCAATTACTTTTATTGTTTTATGAGTTCTTATCTTGACACATTCTTGCAGGATTAACATGAGCATCTGCAGGGTCGCTGTTGGGGCATCCAGGCACCTCCAGAACCTGGGGGTCGCTGGGGGGTCTCTGATTAGGGTCACGGGAACCTTCCCTCTTCAGCACATTCAAACACTTTCTATTGTCTAAGGAAATGGATCTAAGGGTGATAACTACTAAAATAATAATTGTGTCTACATTTGATTCTAACAGTCCCCATCTTTCTATCATCTGCAGGGCTGAAAAGAAAATAATCAATGCTGCTAGCAAACTGGCGGCCATGGCTAAAGTGCTGGAGACGCCCATTAAAAGGAAATCTGGAAAGAACCACAGTTTAGCAGCGAGTAAGCAGGATGTTGCATCAGCAGACACCCATCCCTACCCTCAAAAAGCTCCACAGGTGACGTCTTCGGCCTTTGCCTCCTGGAGAAGCAAGCGCAAAGAGGTTTACCTGCAGACCGGAGAACCCGGCATCCACATCCAGTTGGATCTGCATAGCACACCCTGCCTTGCCCAGGAAGTTCCAGTCAGAGACCAGACACGGAACAACTGCAGCGACTCGGACAGCCTCCACATTCCGCATCTGGGCCACTCCGTAAGGAAAGTCGCTGCTGACTTGGGAGACTTTGGCGCTTTGATCCCGGACGCCTCGGACTTGACGGTTTATGATGAGATGGCTCAGAAGGCTCGTGAGACCCAAAGCGTTCCCAACAAAGCCAAAATGAGAGAACCCACCCCAGGCTCGGAGGCTGGGGTGGGGGAGACGCTGGGGGCGTGTCACGGGCCTCTCTTCTCTGAGTTGAGACCGCATCAGGACAGCGGCTTTGACAGCCCCTTTTACTGACCTAAATGATACCTCACCAGGTGGCCTTCTACTGTTCCACTTGGCAGCACCAAGTCCACAACTCCATTGTGTGCTGGTTCTATTGCATCCTGGGATATGTATGCTGTGCATATGTTAGACAGGTTTTATATTTCACTTTAATAAAGGCTTCTTTTACCGCACGCTTTTTAAGGAGCTGAGTGGCCGTTTAACTCGCCGCTTAGGTCTGGACGCCTGTCGATATTTGCGTTCTTTACTTGAATCAGTATTGGACGATACGCGCGTGAGTTCGCCGATGTATTTTTCCGCCGCATGATTTACAGACAGGCATCCGCCGGGCAGCTTTGTGTTGCCGGAGGACCCTGCAACACACGCAGTCACGGTACCCCTCCCCCACTGCAACAGGGGGAATCCCAACAAGGGTACGTTTTCAACCTTGAATTATCCTCCAACAGTTCAACTTAGTTGAAATATTCCACCTGCTTTGGAATAGGAAACATGAACGCCAAGTGTATGTAATATACACGCTTGAAAGTATCGTTTAGTTTATGGGTCTGAAAAGCAGGAATGTGTTAAAACATTTCAATAAATATTAGTTTAACCTTGGAATATGGACCTGGAATATTTGTTATCATGGTCATTTTTTCATGCAAGTTGAGGGAGCAAAAGCAGTATCCACCCAAGCAAAATCGGCCATCGGCTAAGGTTGATGGGAAAAAAAATCGGTATCGACATCGGCCCGAAAAAACCAATCAGTTGATCCCTAGTCTGGACTCTTGTTCCGGAGGTCCTAAACTCAAGCCCAATGTGGGACTGGCTGACCGGGTGTGTTCCATACGGACTTTTGGTTGTCTTTAATAACAATACAGGTAGGTGGTGGTCCAGGTAGGTGGTCCTCTGCTTACAAAGGATTCCATTCCCAGACTGTGGTGTACCATTGTGCTAAAAATAATAGGATGCTTAAAAATGGGAGTAAAGTTTATATTCCTTATTCTTAATCCTAATTTTCTGAATCAGGGTCGCACGGTGGGAGTGGTTAGCATGTTGACCTGGGTTCGAATCTTCGCTAGGAGTTTGGAGTCTGCGTGTTTGCATGTGAGCGTCCGATGGGCAGGACAAATCCCAACATTCATCCAATGACCGTCCACTTTCATGTCCAGTGACCCCGCTCTACGGGGCCTCGGATTGGCTCTAACCTAGACACAGTAGTGGCTTCAAGTGACCCATCAGGGAAAAGGGGGCGTTGCTGGGCCTTCCAAATTGCAAGTGAATGTACACACAGAAGTACTTATTTCACCACTTAAAAATATGTTTTAGGGTCTTACAGCAAATAATGCGATAATAACAATATCAAAATAAACAAATACAAATAAACATGAGCTGAAAATACTTATTTTCAGAATAAAATACCAATGGTAATGGTAATGGTTTTATTTCATTTGAACATGCATCAGATTCCAATTGAGTGCATCCCATAATGAGTTCCCAGTTCCACATGTCCAAAAGGAGTAGGAAGAAGCAAAGCTTACTAAAGCCTACCCCTCCATCTGGTACTTTGTTTGAGGGTCTTACTCCATCCATTCCATAGTATGATTCCACATACTGAAATGCTATGGCTAGCATAACGTAGTCCTAGCATAGAAGTGTTTCAAATGTACTTCTTCCCTGATATCATATTTCTCCTCTCTTGTAGAGAAGTATTGGATGACATTTTTAGCTAATTGCTTATTTTTAGCCTTATGCATTATTTTAGCTGTTTGAAGATGAACTATATCAGCAAGTTGAAGTATTTGTCATTTTACAAATAAGGAGTTAGTATGTTCTCTGTAGGCGGCATTATGAATTATCCTTACTGACCTTTTTTGCAGTACATTTAGCCAGTGAAGATTGCTTTTATAGTTATTATTTCCACACAATAAAAAGTGACGCTGACTGATCTTGAAAAGCACAAATGAATCTTCCAGGTAGGCCAAAAAGTCTTTCAATTCTAGTGCTTCCAGGAATATCTTAACCAGGGGTCTCAAACTCAATTTACCTGGGGGCCACTGGAGCTAGGGTCTGGGCGAGGCTGGGCCGCATCAGGTTTTCCAAAAAAAAAAAAAAAAACGCATTTATTAAAAACAGAAAAATGAATTAACTTTGCTTTGGTTCCGATTTTCTACAAGAAAAGCTCTGATAAAACATTCCACTGTTCTCAAATATCTTACTTTTTATTTTTCTACACAAAATAAGATCAATAACCCGGGGATGTAAATACAATAAATACGATGTATTTATTGTTTTAAATACTTAGATAAATAATGATTAGTTTTATTATAATTATATATATACAGTGAAGAAAATAAGTATTTGAACACCCTGCTATTTTGCTATTTCTCCCACTTAGAAATCATGGCGGGGTCTGAAATTTTCATCGTAGGTGCATGTCCACTGTGAGAGAGATAAACTAAAAAGAAAAATCCAGAAATCACAATGCATGATTTTTTAACAATTTATTTGTGTGATACAGCTGCAAATAAGTATTTGAACACCTGTGTATCATCTAGAATTCTGACCCTGAAAGACCTGTTAGTCTGCCCATTAGAAGTCCACCTGCACTCCATGTATCATCCTGAATCAGATGCACCTGTTTGAGGTCGTTAGCTGCATAAAGACACCTGTCCACCCCATACAATCAGTAAGACTTTAACTTGTAACATGGCGAAGACCAAAGAGCTGTCCAAAGGCACCAGAGACAAAATTGTACACCTCCACAAGGCTGGAAAGGGCTACGGAGCAATTACCAACCAGCTTGGTGAAAAAAGGTCCACTGTTGGAGCTATCATTAGAAAATGGAAGAAGCTAAACATGACGGTCAATCTCAATCGGAGTGGAGCCCCATGCAAGATATCACCTCGTGGGGTCTCAATGATTCTAAGAAAGGTGAGGAATCAGCCCAGAACTACACGACAGGACTTGGTCAATGACCTGAAAAGAGCTGGGACCACCGTTTCCAAGGTTACTGTAGGTAATACACTAAGACGTCATGATGTGAAATCATGCATGGCACGAAAGGTTCCCCTGCTTAAACCAGCACATGTCAAGGCCCGTCTTAAGTTTGCATATGACCATTTGGATGATACAGAGGAGTCATGGGAGAAAGTTTTATGGTCAGATGAGACCAAAATAGAACTTTTTGGTCATAATTCCAATAAGCGTGTTTGGAGGAAGAAGAATGAAGAGTACAATCCGAAGAACACCATCCCTACTGTGAAGCATGGGGGTGGTAGCATCATGCTTTGGGGGTGTTTTTCTGCACATGGGACAGGACGAGTGCACTGCATTAAAGAGAGGATGACTGGGGCCGTGTATTGTGAGATTTTGGGGAACAACCTCCTTCCCTCTGTCAGAGCATTGAAGATGGGTCGTGGCTGGGTCTTCCAACACGACAACGACCCGAAGCACACAGCCAGGAAAACCAAGGAGTGGCTCCGTAAGAAGCATATCAAGGTTCTAGCATGGCCCAGCCAGTCTCCAGACCTGAACCCAATCGAAAATCTTTGGAGGGAGCTCAAACTCCGTGTTTCTCAGCGACAGCCCAGAAACCTGACTGATCTAGAGAAGATCTGTGTGGAGGAGTGGGCCAAGATCCCTCCTGCAGTGTGTGCAAACCTGGTGAAAAACTACAGGAAACGTTTGACCTCTGTAATAGCAAACAAAGGCTACTGTACCAAATATTAACATTCATTTTCTCAGGTGTTCAAATACTTATTTGCAGCTGTATCACACAAATAAATTGTTAAAAAATCATGCATTGTGATTTCTGGATTTTTCTTTTTAGTTTATCTCTCTCACAGTGGACATGCACCTACGATGAAAATTTCAGACCCCTCCATGATTTCTAAGTGGGAGAAATAGCAAAATAGCAGGGTGTTCAAATACTTATTTTCTTCACTGTATATATATATATATGTGTGTGTGGGTGTGTATGTGGGTATATGGCCATATAGATAAACGGGGGGGGGGGGGGGGGGGGGGGCTCTGCGGGGGTCTGACGTAGGGCGTTCCATCTCTACCGCCCGGTCCTCCGTGGGGCAGTGTGCCCGGGCCTCTTCTGTCCTGGCCGGGGCGGTCCTATGTCGGTGGTCAGGCCTGGGGTTGCCTGGGGCGGGCCTGGTTCTGCTTCCTGGGGGTGTGTGGGGGGCGGGAGGCGGTGCCTCCGGCCGTGGACGGGCTCCCTTCCGGCCGGCGGGGGCGCCCCTGTGCCCACGGGTGTGTGGCCTTCGATGCCCTTCTGCCCTCATGGGGTATGGTCTCCCGCTGGTCTCGGGGGTGCGGCTCTCCTCCGGCCTGCTGGCGCCCTGTTGCCGGTTGGGATTGCTCCTCCATGGCCTCTTGCTGGTCTCTTCGGGGAGTTGCTTCGGGGGTGGGTCTTGGGGAGTCGGCCCTGGCTTTGCCCACACCCACGGGGCCGGAGGATCTCTGGCAGTGGGGGCTTGACCTGGCTGCGCGGGGCGGGGTTTGCTGGGTGGTAGAAGGCAGTCTCTCTCCTTTTGTCATTCTCAGTGACAATTACACATTCACACACTCGCATTCACATACACAACACACCTCCATATGGGCACTCACAGCACATGGGTGCTTCTCTATACAATCTACTATCTTATCCCTGATGTTTATATAGTATTTGTATGCTATTATTACAGTAATAATGATGTCAAGCAGTGAGATTTTAATTACTGTAACCGTATGGTTGCAATTGTGTTTACTATCATGGGTCATGTCTTCATCGTTACTATTGCTACTGGTAAGTTGGACTGTTTCATTTCACTGATATCATCTCCAGTGTGACCCTTAGCCATCATTGACATTTAACTGTTCTGTTTGTCACTGTTGTTGTTTTGGGAATTCTTGTTGCTGCTGTTTTTGTCTCTCCCTCTACTTCCCCCCCCCCCCCCCCCCCCCCGACCCCACCTTTCTCTTCTCTCCTCTTCTTTTCTGTTGTTCTTGCTCCGGTCCAGTCGCAGCGCTTTTTTTTAATATTCACAGCGCTTCACTTTTTCTACATTTTGTCATGTTACAGCCTCATTCCAAACTGTAATAAATTAATCTCTTACCTCAAAATTCTACACAAAATACTCCATTATGACAATGTGAAAAAAGGTTTTTTTGACATGTTTTGAATTTATTAAAAATAGAAAACAAAAAATCACATTTACATAAGTATTCACAGCCTTTGCTTAATACTTTGTTGATCCACCTTTGGCAGCAATTACAGCCTCAAGTCTTTTTGAATATGATCCCACAAGTTTAGCACACCTATCTTTAGGCAGTTTTGCCCATTCTTCTTTGCAATAAGTCTCAAGCTCCATCAGGTTGGATGGGAGACGTCTGTGCACAGCCATTTTCAGATCTCTCCAGAGATGTTCGATTGGATTCGAGTCTGGACTCTGGCTGGGCCACTCCAGGACATTCACGGAGTGGTTCTGAAGCCAATCTTTTGAGATCTTTGCTGTGTGCTAATGTCTACTGTCTATATGGTCAAGGTACATGACCAGTCTACTGAGGTCAAGAGCGCTCTGGAGCAGGTTTTCATCCAGGATATCTCTATATGTTGCTGCATTCATTTTTCCTTCTATCCTGACTAGTCTGCCAGTTCCTGCTGCTGAAAAACATCCCCACAGCATGATGCTGCCACCACCATGCTTCACTGTAGGGATGGTATTGGCCTGGTGATGAGCAGTGCCTGGTTTCCTCCAAACATGGTGCCTGGCATTCACACCAAAGAGTTCAATCTTTGTCTCATCAGACCAGAGAATTTTGTTTCTCATTGTCTGAGAGTCATTCAGGTGCTTTTTGGCAAATTCCAGACGGGCTGCCATGTTCCTTTTACTAAGGAGTGGCTTTCGTCTGGCCACTCTATCATACAGGCCTGATTGGTGGATTGCTGCAGAGATGGTTGTCCTTCTGGAAGGCTCTCCTCTCTCCACAGAGGAACGCTGGATCGCTCAGTTTAGAAGGCCGGCCAGCTCTAGGAAGAGTCCTGGTGATTCCAAACGTCTTCCATTTACGAATAATGGAGGCCACTGTGCTCATTGGGACCTTCAAGCAGCAGACATTTTTCTGTATCCTCCCCCAGATTTGTGCCTCAAGACAATCCTGTCTCGCAGGTCTACAGACCGTCTACAGTTCTTTTGACTTCATGCTTGGTGTTTGTGCTCTGACATGCACAGTCAACTGTGGGACCTTATATAGACAGTTATTATATTTCCAAATCATGTCCAATCAACTGAATTTACTGCAGGTGGACTCCAATTAAGCTGTAGAAAGATCTCAAGGATGATCAGTGGAAAAAAGATGCACCTGAGCTCAATTTTGAGCTTCATGGCAAAGGCTGTGAAAACTTATGTAAATGTGATTTCTTAGTTTTCTATTTTTAATAAATTCAAAAAAAGTAAAAAAAAAAAATGTTTTCACATTATCATAATGGAGTATTTTGTGTAGAATTTTGAGGTAAGAGATTAAATTAATACAATTTGGAATGAGGCTGTAACATGACAAAATGTGGAAAAAGTGAAGTGCTGTGAATACTTTCCGGATGCACTGTATAGTCACATTTATACTCTTTTTATTTACAACATATTGTGCAACTGCAGGGTCTTGAGACACATGCTAACTCGCAAACTAGAGAGCTAGCGACCTAAACGGTAGCCTTCAAGTTATTTCCTTTAACCTTAAATAGCCAAAAACTTACCACTTCCACACAGATAGGGAGGATAACTATTAACAGTTATTTAACCTTTAACATGAACATGAATCAAACGAAATAATTTTTTCTGGGTACATGATACCATACAGCATCCATATCAAACTTGCGTGGGCCGCACTGACATTAAACTTTCATATCAAGGCGGGGGCCTCAAACTAGTGTCCTGCGGGCCACATTTGGCCCGCGGGCCGTGTGTTTGAGACCCCTGATCTTTCCTCATGCTGTTAAAATCCCACAAAGAAGTGCTCATTTGCTAAGACGGTAAACGGTCTTTGACGTGGTGCTTTTCCACCTCCAACGCACCCAAAGCGCTTTGACACCGTTAGCACCTTTACCTACTAATGACGTAGCATCAGGACCGACTGGGGCTTCACAATCTTGCCCAAAGACACTGATCACCGGAGGATCAAACCCGCAACTTTCAGATTGGGCTTGAAATAAGTTATGAAAAAAAACATTACAAAAATGAGTAGCTTTTAGCAATTTTCATTTTGTAAAAGTAGCTCTTGTTCACGGCCGAGACCAGACTTACCGTACTGTAAATAATTGACTGGTAGTTCTACTCCCCCTGCACCCCCCCTCCAGACTGTCCAGATCATGTTGCAATGTTTGGATGAGGTGAGTTGAAAGTTCACACTTCATTCACTTCCAGCTGGCTTTGCCTTCCAGCAACATGTTCTTCTTGTTGATCTGTGCCGCCTTTGCGCTTAGCCTTTTATTGGGCTTCTTTTACCTCTACCAGGACATCAAACATATCTTAACAAAAGTGAAAATAGGTCGCAGGGTCTTCCAGTACATGCAGAGGAACTACACACTTCTGGACCACTTTTTGGAGATGGCCAAGACTCAGCCACACAAGCCGCTGATTCTCTTCAAAGATGACATCTTCACCTACCAGGACGTGGATCAGCTCAGCAGTCAGGCCGCCGGAGTCTTGCTGCACAGCGGCGTCGTGCGACCAGGCGACACGGTGGCTTTGTTCATGGGGAACGAGCCCACGTTTGTGTGGACCTGGTTGGCTCTCTTCAAGCTGGGATGTTCAGTCGCTTTGCTTAACTCCAACATCAGGTCCAAGTCTCTGCTGCACTGCTTCGAGTGCAGCGGGGCTAAAGTCCTGCTGGTGGCTCAAGGTACTGGAGATATCAAACATTGTTTCCCTTTCAAAATGAGGCCACAGAGCGCAATGATTCCATGTGAGCGAAGAATTCCTACATTCTGTCATTCAGTAACTTGGAAATGGAGCACGGTCACCTTTTCTATTCTCCCATTTATGGAAGCTGTTTTTATGAACTGTAGTTTCATGTCGTGTGGCTTCACAGGACAGACACGACTAATCTTAGTCCCTCCTTGCTAGTTTACAGCTTTTTCACAACAGATGGATGGATTTTATTATTATAAGTCATAGAAGACTGAAATCATAATCCTAGCAGAACATGGTGCAAACCATGCAGTGGTAATTTGGCCCAGCACGCCACTGCTTAGTGACTTTGGTACTTTGGTAGACTGGGCTATGCCAAAATGGGCGTTTCGTGACAAAACAGCTCATCAAAGGAAAGCTTAAAAGCTCGCCAGCTCCGACCAGTTGTATTCTTGGCGCGGGCGAAGCGCACCCTGTGCAGTGGTAAATTAGCTGAGAGGCGCACAGTGCAGAAACGTCAACAAAACCTCACAGGCAGGTTTTTCAGAGTGTAAGGCACATTTCAATGCAATAAACAATCACAGCAACCACGATTTAATGTAAGCGTCCAAACCCTTTTGTCAGTCATACAGTCACAATGCTGTACCTACCGGTGGTCCTGTTGTGTCTCCGTTCCCCAGACTTGCAGAGTGCAGTGGAGGAGGTGCAGCCAGAGCTCCGGGAGCAGCAGGTGTCCGTATTGATTATGGGGGACGCATGTACAACTGAAGGTGGGCTCAGCTTCACAGACAAGATGAGGCAGATGTCCTCTGAGCCTCTGGACAAAGACCTAAGATCACATGTAACGCTGCAGGATCCTGCAGTGTACGTGTACACATCAGGGACTACAGGTGGGCTCCACGAGGGAGGGAACAATCTTCATCACCTCCCGCACCTTCTTCTTCTGCATCTTGTGTTTAACAGGTCTCCCCAAAGCAGCCCTGCTCACTCATTCCAAACTGTGGGGCATGACGATGATCCTCCGATCCACCGGGTTGAGCCCCAATAATGTGATTTATATCAGCCTTCCTCTCTATCACACGTCTGGGCTGGTTGGATTCGCAGCAGCCATTGAGATGGGTCAGTGCTATTTTACACAATATTACACAAAACAAAAATATATAATCACATTTTTAAACAATTCATATTCAGAAGGAGAGATATTCTATATGTCTATGTACTAATTTGATATGTCAAAGTGTGTCCATATGTTTTCTACACAGAGTAAATGCAAAAAAGGTCAGTAAGGATAATTCATAATGCCGCCTACAGAGAACATACTAACTCCTTATTTGTAGAATGACAAATACTTCACCCTGCTGATATAGTTCATCTTCAAACAGCTAAAATAATGCATAAGGCTAAAAATAAGCAATTAGCTAAAAATGTCATCCAATACTTCTCTACAAGAGAGGAGAAATATGATCTCAGGGAAGAAGTACATTTGAAACACTTTTGCTAGGACTACGTTATGCTAGCCATAGCATTTCAGTATGTGGAATCAAACTATGGAATGGATTGAGTAAGGAAGTCAAACAATGCACAACGATGAGCCAATTCAAGAAACAATACAAGCACAATAGTTGTGTGTACCAAGCAATAAAGCACATCTCACTAAATGTGTTCCATAAGTGCCAAAACCCTAACTCTAACCCTAACCCTAACCCTTCTTCTCTGAGCGAGTGGAGTGCTTTTTTGGACGTGGCACACATGTGCCATATATGGAGAAAATTTTTACCACAAAGCCTATAGGTTGCTTGAAATACATTATCACAGCGAGTGAAACACATTTTCTCATTTTCGCTCTAACTCCACAGCAGTGCTTCTCAGCCACATGAAACTGTTGCAGATAGAACGGGATGCGAAGCTGCGTCAGTTGACGTTTGTTAAATACAAGGATGAAGAGTCTTGAACCAGTCATGATGTGCTATATATATATCACTATATTGATACTTACTATGGTACCCATTATGGCATTGGATGCTCATATCACCCAGTACTTCCGGACGGGACAAAAAAAAAAAAATAATAATAATTACAATTTTTTCAATTAAAAAAAATAAACTTTATTAGGAAAGCAGGAAGTGAACAAATGTTACAGTTACTGATTGTAAAACTGCTGTATATCACTATATTGACAGTTACTGTGGTACCCATTATCTATTATGTAGTATGTGACAAAAAAAAATTTACTAAAACACATTTTTTTAAAAACTATATTAGGAAAGCAGGAAGTGAACAAATGTAAGAGTTAGTGATTGTAAAAGTACCAGATGGAGGGGTAGGATTTAATAAGCTTTGCTTCTTCCTACTCCTTTTGGACATGTGGAACTGGGAACTGATTATGGGATGCACTATATTGGAATCTGATGCATGTTCAAATGAAATAAAACCATTACCATTACCATTTCCATTCCAATGGATGTACTGTATCTATAGTAGGGGTTGCCTGGATTTGAACAATTTGTGCAATGAGTTTTCTGAAGTTTTATTGTCTTTTGTCGTCATTTCCAGGTATCACAGTCGCCCTGAGGAATAGATTTTCTGCATCTCAGTTCTGGGACGACTGCAGAAGATACAACGTGACCGTCATCCAGTACATCGGTGAAATTATGCGTTACGTCTGCAATACGCCAAAGGTTGATCTCCTCATTCCATCATCAATATTAACAAACAAACACAAACATGGCATATCCTTTTTCACTTGTCACAGAAACCCAATGAGCAAAACCACAAAGTGAAACTGGCAATTGGAAATGGAATCAGAGCAAATGTTTGGAGAGATTTCCAAAAGCGCTTTGGGAACATTCGGATTGTGGAGCTTTACGGAGCAACAGAAGGGAACTTCTTTTTGATGAATTACAGCGGAAAGATGGGAGCAGTCGGACGGGCGAGCTTCCTGTACAAGGTAGGACTCAACTTCAACTCCACAATTCTTCATTGAACATCTACTTCCTGTTTGGCACAGTGGTGTTTTCCCTTCGCTCTGATCAAGTATGACGTCGACAAGGGAGAACCTGTGAGGGATTCTTCTGGTCTCTGCATCCAGGTTCCCAAAGGTGAGTGTCAGCATTGTCACGGATCAAAACTGTAGAAGCTTGGTTACCGTCATGAATCCCTTCCGGAAGGTCGGTTTCAAAGTGAAACGTACTCCTACTAGGGATGCTCTGATCCATCGGCCACAGATTATCATCGGACGGACGGTATCGACATTGGCCGATACTTGCTTAAAAAGGCAGATCCCCTCCACTGATCCCCTCCACGGATCAGGTCCGCCTCCCGCTGCAACAATCAGAACAAGCATGTTTGCCGTTTGTGGGACTTTCAGTCTTTGTGAGAGTTAAACGTTTCTACTCGGGTAGCAGCTCTAATGTCAGAAGGTACGGCGTTCCACAAAGTTGGAACCCCAATAGAAAAGACTCTAGAACCCGTATACTTCTTTCTGGCTCTCAGGATTGTCAAAAGACCGGACCTTAATAATAATAATAATAATAATACATTTTATTTGTATAGCGCTTTTCAAGATACTCAAAGACACTTTACAAAAGAATGAAGTTGAATAAAACAAGTAAACAGAATAAAAGACACACCAAAATACAACATTCATTGGTTAATACATGAGTAAAAACATGAGTACAGTTAAAACATGAGTAAAAGCGGGGCGGGGCACAGCAGTCAGATATAAAAGGTTAGACATTAAAAACAGATTTAAAGAGGCGGGTTTTGAGTTGTTTTTTAAAGGTGGGAAGGTCAGGGCAAGCACGGAGTGAATGGGGCAAAGAGTTCCAGAGGGTGGGGGCAGCGATGGAGAAGGCTCTGTCTCCCCAGGTTCGGAGCTTGGTCTTACAGGGGAGTGCCAGGAGGTTTGAGTCTGAGGAGCGAAGGGGACGCGGGGGATTATGTGGATTGAGGAGGTCTGTGAGATATGGGGGGGTCAGATCATGGAGGGCTTTGTAGGTGATGAGAAGAATTTTGAAGTGAATGCGTTGGGGGACGGGAAGCCAGTGGAGGTTTTGGAGGACAGGGGTAATGTGTTCTCGGGAGCGGGTGGAGGTGAGGAGGCGGGCAGCGGAGTTCTGAATATATTGTAGTTTGTTGAGGGTTTTGGATGGTGTACCGTAGAGAATGCTGTTGCAGTAGTCAATTCTGGAGGTGATGAATGCATGGATTAGGGATTCAGCGGCAGAGAATGTAAGTGATGGACGGAATCGGGCTATGTTCTTAAGATGGAAGAATGCAGTCCGGGTTAACTGTTTAATGTGGGGTTCAAAGGGTGGGGTCTAGGAGGATACCAAGGTTGCGGATGAGCGGGGATGGAGTGAGGGTGGCGCTGTCAAATTGAAGATGGAAATTATGGGTGGGCGCTGTGGTGTTTTTGGGACCGATGATGATAATATCTGTTTTGTCACTATTAAGTTTGAGAAAATTTTGTTCCATCCAAGTTTTTATATCAGCTAAGCAGTTGGTGAGGGTGGAGTAGATGTTGGAGGTGATGGAGGTGGTAGAAATGTATAGTTGAATATCATCGGCGTAGCTGTGGAAATTGAGGCCATGTCGATGGATGATATTGCCAAGTGGAAGGATGTAGAGGATGAAGAGAAGAGGACCAAGCACCGAACCTTGGGGAACACCTTGAGGTCAAGGGGCTATGGAGGAGGAGCAGCTATTTATGTGCACAAACTGTTGACGATTGGTGGGGTATGATTGGAGCCAGGACAGAGCAGAATCGGTGATATTGAGGCTGGTTTTGAGGCGGGACAGGAGCATAGAGTGGCTAATGGTGTCAAAGGCTGCGGTGAGGTCTTGGAGGATGAGGATGGTAAGATGGCCGGACTCGGAGGAGAGAAGAAGATCATTGGTGATTTCAAGAAGAGCTGTTTCAGTACTGTGTTTGGGACGGAAACCGGACTGGAAGGATTCAAACAGGCTGTTGGAGTTGAGGTGAGATTGAAGTTGAGCAGCTATGACACGTTCAAGGATTTTGGACAGAAAGGGGAGGTTGGATATGGGACGGAAATTGGAGAGGTTATTGGGATCGAGACCAGACTTTTTGAGTGTGGGGGTGATTGCCGCCAGCTTGAGAGACTGTGGGACGGATCCAGTGATAAGGGAGGAGTTAATGATACTTGTGATCAGCGGGGAGATGATGTGGAGGCAGGGTTTCATGAATGAAGAAGGGATAGGATCCAGGGAGCATGTTGGAGTCTTTATACCGGTTAGTATTTCAGTGAGTTGCACGGGTGAGATAAGTGTGAATTTGGAGAGTCGTTGGGTGGAGCCAGATAGCGGAGGGTCAGGGGGAAGCGAGTGAGCCGAGGGGGGGTTTAGGGACCTGTATATTTTGGTA
This sequence comes from Doryrhamphus excisus, assembly GCF_037039965.1. Classification (NCBI taxonomy): domain Eukaryota; kingdom Metazoa; phylum Chordata; class Actinopteri; order Syngnathiformes; family Syngnathidae; genus Doryrhamphus; species Doryrhamphus excisus. The sequence continues at coordinate 22,384,455 of NC_136362.1, forward strand.
ATTTTGGACTGTAAGTAGGTTAAGAAGTTGTTGCATTTGGTGGTGGTGAAGGATGAGGAGGAGTTGTCATTTGGCTTTAGCAGTGTGTTGATTGTTGAAAAGAGGGATTTAGGATTGTTGGAACTAGATGTAATCAGATTGGAGTAGTATTGTGAGCGGGCAGTGTTTAAGGCATCTTTATATTGCTGTAGAAAATCTATGTAAGCTTGGAGATGAACAGTTAGGCCAGATTTCTTGTACAGTCTCTCAAGCTGGCGTTTACGGGTCTTCATATTATGGAGCTGAGGGGTGTACCAGGGGGCAGTGTGGGAGAAGGAGACCAATTTGGTTTTTTTAGGGGCCAGTTCATCAAGACAGGAGGAAAGGGTAGTAGGAGACAAGTTCAGAGGGGTCCTCGGACAGCGGGGGAGGGGAGATAGCAAATTTTGCAGTTACAAGTGAGGTAAGGGCATGAGGGTTGATGGATTTGAGATTCCTGAAGGTTATTTCACGTTTGATTTTTGAGACACTAAGAGATGTGTGTAAATCAAATGAGATGGCCAGATATGTGCAGGTTATGGCTAGTGAGGTTGTAAATATTGATACCAGTAGAGCAGACAAGATCCAGGATGTGTCCTCTGGTGTGGGTGGGGAAGTTAACTTGTTGAGTGATGGAGAAACAGCTGAGAAGATCAAGGAATTCTGTCGCAGGTTTGGAGTTGGAATTGTCAATATGAAGGTTGAAATCACCGAGCAGAAGGATGGATGATGAGATGGCATTTAATTGGGTGATGAGGTCCGTAAAATCTGATAGGAAAGAAGAATTTGGTTTTGGGGGGCGATAGATGACAGCAGTGACAAGGGGGGATGGACCGGACAGTTTGAAGGCAGTGAATTCGAAGGAGTGAACATTTTGGAGGGAGATTGGAGTGACTTTGATATCCTTTTTATATATAACTGCTGTGCCACCGCCACGTCCGTCAGGACGGGCGTTTTCAAGGTAAGTAAATCCAGGAGGTGTTGCTTAGTTTAGGGAGAAATAGTCCAAAGGTTTGTGCCAGGTTTCAGTCAAACAGAGGAAGTCCAGGTTATTTTCAGTGATGTATTCATTTAGGATGAGAGCCTTGTTGTTGAGAGAGCGGACATTTAGGAGGGATAATTTGAGGTTATGAGAGTTCATCATTTGATCTTGGCTGCGGGAGAGTGGGCGGAGATTTATCAGATTAGCATATTTATTGTTGTAATAGCGGAGTCCAGTCGGGCGGTATGACCAGTGGGATGGGGTCTTGTTTGTAGGTGAAAGAACAGGCTGAAAAGTAGAGCAAGCAGTAGCAGGGTGCAGTGAACGCTGTGGCCTGCAGGAGGAGCTGTGGGTAGAATTGTAGCCGGATAAGGAAGAAGAGAAAGGGGGGAGTGTCTGACTAAATGTAAATAGTCACGCACTGTGAACAGCGTGTTGTAAGTGTACTGTTAAAATCCGACTGCCAAGTTTGCTAGGATGGAGGCCGTCAGGATTAAAAAAGGATTTCCGGCCCCAAAAAAGATCGAAGTTGTCGATATAGTTAAGAGAGAGGGAGTTTGTAGCAGACTGGAGCCAGGTGTGGAGGGAGAAAATGCGACTGAATATATCATACCCGCGGTTGTGAGGTGAGAGAGGGCCACTAATGAAGATAGTCTTGCCAGTTTTGCAAAGGAACTGAAAAAGATTATTGAACTGCACTTTGGTGATTTCAGACTGACGGCGGAAAGCATCAACGCAGCCAACGTGTACAATTATTCTACGGACAGAAGGGGGGAGAGATCGCTCAACAATGTCAACAAGCTTTGAGTGGATGAGGGGGACAGTGGCTCCGGGGAAACAGTACGTTATGGCGTTGAAGAAGCGAATGTTCCTTGTGATGGAGTCCCCAATGATGATGGTGGTTGGGGGGAAAAGGGGACGGGGCGGTGCCGAAGAAGCATGGACAGGTGGCAGCGGCGGTGTCACATGGGGTGGCGAGGTCACATGGGGTGGGGGCGACTCCGCAGCTGGAATGGTAGAAGTTAAAGAGGCAAGATGGCGCCGTGGTGCAGGGGTGAAGTTCACAACAGAGACGCGACGAGAGCTTTTTGGCCTGGGTGACAGTTTAGCTGGGGTGGAGGTCGCCAAGGACTTGGGTTTATCCCCGGGCAAGACGTCTGCGGCGTTGGGAGCTTCCGGGGGGACAGCGAGGGAAACATCCGGTGAATCGTGGAGGACATCATGCAACAGGAGAGGTGGACTATCCGTTGTGGCAGCGAGGGAGGCTTGATGTGTGGTAGATTCGGACCGTGGAGATGGGAGACGGAAGGTGATGGTGTCCATTAGGAGTTCAGCCTCACGGACCCTGTGCATGGTAGTAATGCGCTCCTCCAACTCGTGGATTTTTCCCAGGAGGATCGAGCAGTCAGGGCAGCCGGAAGTGGAAGTAAGTGGGGCCATGGTGGGTAAGGTTGCTGAAAAACAGCAGGCAGACGGCCAGAGCAAGGCTGAAAGTGCACGATTCTGCTTATGGCAGGCAGCAGTGGAGTAGAAGAGTGCTGGTTAGCGGAGACAGAGACTTACACGCAAGGGCTCCCTCTGTGTAGAAACGGCGTCGTGTTCGCAACTGAGAAGTAGCAACAGTGCAGGATATGAAAGAGCGAGACTTACAGACAAGGGCCCAGAAAAGGGCCCAACTGTAGAGAATACACTTCTGACTTTCGTGGAAACTCAGAGCAGCAGGTAGAATGAAGATTTTCAGGAGATCCACGTTAGCCAGTTAGCCGGGTCGCATCTAAAGTCGCATCTCGAATGAACTGGAAGACGGTTCAGGTTGGCTAGAACTGGAGAACTGGAGAAATGTGCAGAAACCAGCACAGTAATTAAGGCCAGACCTGACAAAAGAATGGACCAGGGCCTCTGGGTCAGTAGTGGATCGACTAGGTGGTACCTTGGCCATGTTGCCATTATGGAAAAGGTTGTTTTGGTAGTTCAGTCTCTCGCAAGACCACCTGGCCTTCAGTCACCATGATCCGGTTTTCAGTTGCTTTCAAGACGTAAATGCCAACAGTGGATGTTTGTTTTGATCTTCAGCTTTAGAAACACACCATGACAAAGATTAGGTTCCGGATAGCCCAGATAGAAATATTAGTCAAATCAATCTAGTCATCATTGGTATCACGTACAGAACTACAATGACTACAATGAGCCACGTATACATGGACCCAAATAATCCAATTCCATTGGGGTTATTTGCTCAAACGGAAAGAATGTAACCTTTGTATACACCTCATTCCCAAAGAAAAGTGCCAATCCCAATGAATATATAATGGGATTCCCAGGGGTGGAATATTCCTTTCCCCAATCCGATTGAGGTATCTTGTACCCGCTCAAACGGGAAGTTGTCAGGGTGCGTTCTTCTTCTTTTGTTGTTTATTGGCGGTTGGCAAGCAGCTTTGGTGTGCATTAGCGCCATCTGTGGAACAGAATCTAAACCCTTCTATACGCCATTCACAAGTCCACTTTTATTCAAAAAGAAAATACATATCTCTATAAAACATGTGCCCAGCTTAATTATGAAATATTAGCAAGATTGAACTTTATCTTTTCCTGTTCCCGGGTGCGTTCTTTCAGCGAATGCTGAGATATGACGTAACACGCAGCTCCAGACGTTCTTCCATTTAAAAAAAATGGAGGCCAGCAATCGGCACTGGACTGCTAAGGAAAGTTTTTTTTTTTTTATCTAAACTGAATTTCAAGGCTGGACGAAGGAAAAACTGGCAATACGGAGTTATTCCAACTAGTGAAAGAAAAACAACGTGATGTTGGTGTTTAGGTTTTACTGGGCATGCCCCATTGACTATTCTGGTTGATTATAGCGACGCATGTAGACAAGAGATTGGAATATTCCTTTCCATGCATACCATTGTTTTCGGAAAGGTCATTCGGAAAGAGAAAAACTCCTCATGTAAACATGGCTAATGATGCATTGACACAAGGTAAGGTTTCTTAAAAGTACGCCAAATGCCATAATTTGCAAATATATGAATTTGGAACAAGGAAAGCGGATTTCAGTTTGAGTCGCTGTTTGACATAACAATAATTATATAAACGCTAATGACCGATTAGCTCGTTGTATCACAGCTAGCTAGCTAGCTGGCTAAAAATATTCAAATACAAAAATATTTAATTACACAGAACCAGCCACACGCAGAAAAAAGATGAAGTTTCATTCTCTCCAATATAAGTTTAGAAAAATTGAGAGAGGGCTGCACGGAGGTCAAGTGGTTAGCGCGCAGACCTCACAACTCGGAGACCAGAGTTCAATTCCGCCCTCGGCCATCTTTGTGTGGAGTTTGCATGTTCTCCCCGTGCATCCGTGGCTTTTCTCCGGGTACTCCGGTTTCCTCCCACATTCCAAAAACATGCTAGGTTAATTGGCCACTCCAAATTGTCCATAGGTATGAATGTGAGTGTGAATGGTTGTTTGTCTATATGTGCCCTGGGATTGGCTGGCCACCAGTATTGAGGGATGCTTACCCTTTTACAGTAACCTACGTTACCATAAAAAACCTGGGAGAGTATTTGTCCTCTCCCAGATATGATGAATATGATTATATATTTTTATTATATATTACGCTATTACAGTCTCGTTATATCGATATCGGTTAAAACGAATTACTACTTATTACGATACTATTTTCATTTCCCGGCAAATTTCTAGTCTTTTATGATATAATTAGCTCGGTTAGTACGATACACGGTTATTATGATAATCCGGTTACTAGGATGCCCTTTTCATCTCCCGCCAGCCAATTTGGTCTGCTTATATCGATACAAAAGCAGCTCAAATCAATCTTTGCTTAAGGATTTCAATACCAAAAAAGAACACGGCGAACGGCTGCTTCCAGTCAACTTTTTTTTTCACACTTCCACCACCAGAGTGCAGCACACACAGCGGAAAACACCCGTCCCTCGCGCCTACCCCTCCGGGTGGCAACACCTTCCCTATTGATAGTTCCGGGGTGAATTATGTCCCGGTAACCGGTAATCACTACAGCGTAAGTTTATTTTTGTTTACTGTAGTACAAAATTTATTGTAGTACAAAAGCATGCTAGATACGCAATCCATGAACTCAAGGAGAAAATTACATGCCATATCAAAGATCCGCCCACTTTTAATGCAGTTCGGCACAGGATCGGATATATGGATAGTCCAGTTATATCGGTATTTTTTCCAACTCCCGAGAATATCGATATAACGAGACTTTACTGTATATCCCACTATTATATTTGCCTGCAAGCTAAGTCATGACAACAATTGCCTTAGGCGAGCCGGGACTCCTGGTGTCGGAAATCTCTGCGAGAGCTCCATTTCTCGGCTATGCCAGAGACCTGCAGCAGACTGAGAAGAAGAAGCTTCACCACGTCTTAAAGAAAGGAGACGTGTTCTTCAACACGGGCGACCTGATGCTCATCGACCGAGATGGCTTCATTTACTTCCACGATCGAGTGGGTGACACCTTCAGGTGACTTCAAGTCAACTCAGATGTTTAGAACTTCAATAAATTGCCAAAACTAATTGCCAAACTTCCTTGTCAACAGATGGAAGGGAGAGAATGTTTCGACCAATGAGGTGGCGGATGTCCTCACCCGGGCTGACTGCATCGCTGAGGCCAACGTCTACGGTGTGGGAGTTCCAGGTAGCGTGGATCACCGCACATTCGCCATCGGGTGTTCCCAGTGTAGAACATCAGATGCAACCAGTGATGGGAATAACACCGTTACTTTTTTCAGTGACCGGTAACCTAACTAATTATTCTAATTCTACATCAGGCAAGATCCCGAGTGTGCCAATTATTTGTCCAAATACAAACCGTTTCCTATTTGGTTCAGACGAATTCGGCCAAACTTAAGCTAGCCGAAGTGAGCGATGCACTTCTGGTTATTTTCACAAAATAAAACACTCCCTTACTTTTCTCATCCAATAAAACCATAGTGATAAATCACTGCTTTTACTTTGAAAACAAAAAATGAACCAACTAATATATCCTGCTTGACACCAGAGTTTGGTTCATCCTGCTGCTCCGTGTTCAAGCCAACGGGTTTTTGTTTTCGTCGCCTTGCATTCTGGGTAATTGGAGTGTGAGTAGTAAGTAAATGTAGTAGTAGTAAGTAAATGGCATACTGTCAGTGTAGACACACTGCATACTCAAAGAGTTAGTATGAGTAGTAGTTAAGTATGTGGTTTTGCCAAATGGAAGTACAGTCACTACTTTAACCTCGTTGAGGTCAAAATGTAAAAATGTACACATCGAATGTACATTATGTCCCCGAAAAAAAACTTTGTCCATATGATAATACTACTACTACTAATAATAATAATAATAAATAATAATAAATTCAAACCTCTGTAATTGTACCCGTCTTTGCTGTGGAGATGGGCGGGGGGTGCAGCAGGGGTATGTAATGCAATCATTACTTTTACTGGTAACTAATTACCTTTTATAGTGGAGTAACTCAATACGTTTTTGGAGGAGCAACTATAACTATTGACTTTTTAAAGTAACATGTAGTACAACTATGTAAGTACAGTTCTACTAGAGGAACGTAGTTGCTGTGGTATCGCTTCAAAAAAGTTGTTTTTGTCCCTTTTCTAGTTGGGAACCGATATTTTCCTGAAACCTCCTGAAATCTATATTGTATTGCTGATTACTAAAGAATGAAGAAAGGTAGAAACATTCTTTATTTAAATTTTTTTAATAAAGAATACAATCATCTGTGTACCTTGAAAAATGAGTCTAAATTGTCCGTTCACTCATGTTCACATTTGTTCCGACTCAACGGTGCAACAACACGTGATGACGTACCTTGAAATCTGAAGTATGATGACAGCCGTCCGAGTGCCTCAGAACCACCCCTGTCCGATTCTGTGACTGCTGCAACCCCCCCCCCCACACTTGGTCCGACGCTGCAACTGTGCTGCACGCAGATAGTCCCGCCCTGCACAAGGAACGCTGAACTGACTCTCCAGCCAATCAAAAAAAAAAGCATTTGCAACTGAACACACTGAACGGCTATTTTAGTAGCGGTGACCTCGTTCATTCTGTTCACAAAAAAGAACGAGTTCTTTTGACACGTTCGTTCACGACCGACACACCACTAATCGGAAAAGGGTGGATTGCTCACTCCGGGTTGGGAATGAGGACCCCGGGGTCTTGATCACCAGTGAAGGAAGGTTGGAGCGAGAGGTGGACAGGTGCATCGGTGCAACGTCGGCAGTAAATATTAAACAACACAGCGCAAAATGGTTCAGTGTTGCGTGCCACATTGCAAGAAATGTAACCTTTCAATAAAAACAATACAATGTTTCTCCCGTTAAGGAAAATATTAGCCTACTGTATTGCTACGTTCTTAGTTGCTATGACATAAACCCATCAGAAGGGTGCGCTACTCACCATGAATTTAGTTGATCTTCACCTATTTCTTTGCTATCCGCAGGCAACGAGGGCAAAGTAGGAATGGCGGCAGTCGCTCTCAAAAACGGACAAACATTTGATTGTGTCGGCTTGTTCAAGCACCTGGAAAGCTTCTTGCCGGCCTATGCCAGGCCACGTTTCATCAGGATTCAGGTACTCGTTGGGAAATGAAGCTTTCATTTTCAGAAGAATACTATTAACTATGAATATGTGAATATGACTTTGGCTGCAGAGCTCCTTGGATGTCACCGTCACATTCAAGACGGTGAAGACCAAACTGGTCAAGGAAGGCTTCGACCCCACGACCATTAAAGACCCGCTCTATTTTCTGAATGATAAGGAGAAGAAATACATCCCATTTACAATTGATTTATTCCATGCACTGATGTCAGGCAACATGAGAATATAATCCATACTTTTATTGCCTCCGTGGGAACAACACCATAAACGTTGTTACTAAACATGTAGGATCAATCAAAACAAAATAAACATCTTTCATTATTAAAAGGAATGGTTGCAATGCGATGGTTCACACATAAATAACCTATCAGTAACCTTCACACCAGTAAGTAACACACCAGTAAGAAACACACCAGTAAGTAACACACCAGTAAGTAACACACCAGTAAGTAACACTGATTCGGCTGATACGGTACACTTGGTCAAATCATAATTTACCATTTTCATCAGGGGTCTACTCAAAAGACTTATCTCACTCATGTGATATTCTGTACAATACATATGTAGTACATATAGTGTATACTATGGATGTTCCAATGGACATTTTTTTGTTTTCCAATCTAACTAAGAAAATATTTTGTTACAAACCTGGTATGATTTTAAGGTGATGTAACCATATTTAAGACAATGGTAACCATGGCAACCATGATAACCAACCAGTGATATATAATAACAATAAAGACATCATGACTGGTTGAAGACTCTTCATCCTTGTATTTAGCAAACATCAACTGCTTGTATTGTTTCTTGAATTGGCTCATCGTTGTGCATTGTTTGATTTCCTTACTCAATCCATTCCATAGTTTGATTCCACATATGAAATGCTATGGCTAGCATAACGTAGTCCTAGCATAGAAGAGTTTCAAATGTACTTCTTCCCTGAGATCATATTTCTCCTCTCTTGTAGAGAAGTATTGGATGACATTTTTAGCTAATTGCTTATTTTTAGCCTTATGCATTATTTTAGCTGTTTGAAGATGAACTATATCAGCAAGTTGGAGTATTTGTCATTCTACAAATAAGGAGTTAGTATGTTCTCTGTAGGCGGCATTATGAATTATCCTTACTGACCTTTTTTGCAGTACGTTTAGCCAGTGAATCTCGCATCTTGCTCTGAAGCTTCGGGTTCACCAAGTATGGGTCTCAGGTGACGACGGTTCCTGCCAAGTACACCTGTGTCTGTCTGAGCCATGTATGACCTTGGCGAGTTTTCAAGGGCGGAAGCTTTCTTTGTCCATCCACGTTCGTCATCCAACTTTCCTGCAATCGCAGGTTGAAGTTCTGGAAGAGGTCTGGCGTCATGTCTGTAGCCATCCATCCACCTCTGGGTTAGGGGCCCGGCATGCGTCCTCTGCACTGCTCTGCTGACACCAGTGCAGGTACCCTCCTTTGTGCGGCTCCTTTTCAGTGTCCTCCATTGTCAGCGAACCTCACAAAGTCACAGTTTTTTCCCGAGTGGTCTAAAGCGCCAGATTAAGGCTCCTTTTGCTCAGGAGGCACTGGTTGAAATCCCACAGCTGGCATTTTCCTGGTCAGGTCCATTATCCACGACTGGAATGATTTGGCAGCAAAGAACTGTCAGATTGTACAACACAGCTGAGCACTTGGAGAAGAAGATGAATAGAGGTCTTGTTCTCGTGAGAAGGGTTTGTTTTACCTGACTGGTTGTTGCAACCGCAACCCTGCTCAAGGTTCAACGTGAAATACAAAACATGAACTCCCCATCCGGGAATCAAACCCCGGCCTTCCACATGTCAGGCGGAGATACTGGCCACTATACTAACAAGGACTGCTGCTGAGTTGATGTGGTGTCCATTGGCCAAAGCGGAATTCAGAACAGGCTTGTGGCCCATGATACCATAGTGTAGTGGTTATCACGTTTGCCACACACGCAAAAGGCCCCCTGTTCGAAAAAGAGTAGAAACATGGCCTTTCAATTCCCTCCTTCACAAAATAACCAAGGTGACAAATGGGAACAAGGATATGGGCTTGAACTCTGAAGGTCTAAACATGAGCATCTGATGATTTATTGGAATGGCATACTGTACGCGGGTGAAGAAACCCAGGTTCAAATCCGGGTCATGGCAAGCGTATGCTGCTTTTGTTGTTGTCTTGTCAAAAAGGACTTCTCTCTCTGGACCCCATTTTACTCTTGGTGAAACAGTGACAACCCAGAACTTAGCCCTAAACTGCAGGTGCTTCTGTTGGAGGGCTAGTGGGGCAATTTATAACACTTTTGAGTACGGATCAGAAGATTCCAGGTTCAACTCCTGTGGCCCTAAGGTGGTCGGCGCCTGTCGTGGCGGTAATCCTAGAACCCGTTGGTGGAGACCATTGGTGAGGGATGCCGTCAAGCTGAAGGAGTTCTATTGAGCCTTTTTGGCTCATGGGACTTCAGCTGACAGAAACCGACAGGCCAAGCGGTCCGCGGCTTTGGCATTCGCTGAGGCAAAAACTCTGACATGGGAGGAGTTTGGAGTAGCCATAGAGAATAACTTCCGGACAGCTTCGAAGAGATTCCGGACCACCATCCGGTGTCTCAGGAAAGGAAAGCAGAGCACGGTGAAGTTCTATCAACTCTAATGTGTACTTCAGGACCCTACCCCACTTGCAGGTTCCATGGTGTAATGGTTAGCACTCTGGACTCTGAATCCAGTGATCCAAGTTCAAGTCTTGGTGGAACCGACTTCCCCTGCAGCAATCGAGTGTTTGGACTGTGTCTTCCTTTAACAGTAAAAGTATGATGACTTATTGACTTACTCTACAAATCAGTGGTAACCGTGGATCAGGATGAGGTCCCCAAACGACGCCAATGTCTGACACAGCTGGGCCCCGTTTCACGAAGCAGGTTCAACCAACTCTGAGTCTAACCCTGAATTCTGAGTTGATCTACTCTGAGTTACGGGTTTCAGAACAGGTGATTTCATTTGGTTCAATCAACACAGAGTTTGTTCACTCTGAGTTAAGCACGTGCACCACGACTTTAAAAAGCCCTCATCAATGGAGCCCCATTCCCTCGATTCACCATGGCAACGAGTGATAAGAAAAGATCGTCATATTTCAGTCCTCTGGAAGTGGATATATTAATGCGGTCAAACGGCAAATTTGAAAGCGTTTTTAAAAAGAAAAGCAACACGGCTGCAGCAGCGAAAGAACGCGAGTCGGCGTGGGAGAAGATTACTGCTCGGGTCAATGTGTAAGTTTAAATTTATTATATACATTTATGCAATCACAATAATATTAGGCTACAGATGCAAACAAGTAGAATGGTGTTACAGCTACAATTTATGTCACTTAGATGTAATCCCACCGGCGAAAAAAGAACGTGGAAGCAGCTGAAGATGAAATATAAAAACATTGTTCAAACAGGTAAGCCCTCAGCATAACAGTCAGGGTGCCTCTTTTTTAATCATGTTTACCACTAAATATCATTCAGCGGCTGTTTCAGTGTGCATTATCTCCAACATAATATTGTTTTCACACACATAAATGCCCTCGCCTGTATACAGTTACAGTGCATGCGGAAAGTATTCACAGCGCTTCACTTTTTCTACATTTTGTCATGTTACAGCCTCATTCCAAACTGAATTAAATTAATCTCCTACCTCAAAATTCTACACAAAATACTCCATTATGACAATGTGAAAAACGTTTTTTTTTTTTTTTTACATGTTTTGAATTTATTAAAAATAGAAAACAAAAAAAATCACATTTACATAAGTATTCACAGCCTTTGCCATGAAGCTCAAAATTGAGCTCAGGTGCATCTTTTTTCCTCTGATCATCCTTGAGATCTTTCTACAGCTTAATTGGAGTCCACCTGCAGTAAATTCAGTTGATTGGACATGATTTGGAAATATAATAACTGTCTATATAAGGTCCCACAGTTGACTGTGCATGTCAGAGCACAAACACCAAGCATGAAGTCAAAAGAACTGTCTGTAGACCTGCGAGACAGGATTGTCTTGAGGCACAAATCTGGGGAAGGATACAGAAAAATGTCTGCTGCTTTGAAGGTCCCAATGAGCACAGTGGCCTCCATTATTCGTAAATGGAAGACGTTTGGAACCACCAGGACTCTTCCTAGAGCTGGCCGGCCTTCTAAACTGAGCGATCGGGGAAGAAGGGCCTTAGTCAGGGAGGTGACCAAGGCCCCGATGGTCACTCTGTCAGAGCTCCAGCGTTCCTCTGTGGAGAGAGGAGAGCCTTCCAGAAGGACAACAATCTCTGCAGCAATCCACCAATCAGGCCTGTATGGTAAAGTGGCCAGACGAAAGCCACTCCTTAGTAAAAGGAACATGGCAGCCCGTCTGAAATTTGCCAAAAAGCACCTGAATGACTCTCAGACTATGAGAAACAAAATTCTCTGGTCTGATGGCTTTCACTGTGCTCATTGGGACCTTCAAGCAGCAGAAATTTTTCTCTATCCTTCCCCAGATTTGTGCCTCAAGACAATCCTGTCCCGCAGGTCTACAGACAGTTCTTTTGACTTCATGCTTGGTGTTTGTGCTCTGACATGCACAGTCAACTGTGGGACCTTATATAGACAGTTATTATATTTCCAAATCATGTCCAATCAACTGAATTTACTGCAGGTGGACTCCAATTAAGCTGTAGAAAGATCTCAAAGATGATCAGTGGAAAAAAGATGCACCTGAGCTCAATTTTGAGCTTCATGGCAAAGGCTGTGAATACTTATGTAAATGTGATTTTTTTGTTTTCTATTTTTAATAAATTCAAAACATGTCAAAAAAACCTTTTTTCACATTGTCATAATGGAGTATTTTGTGTAGAATTTTGAGGTAAGAGATTAATTTAATACAGTTTGGAATGAGGCTGTAACATGACAAAATGTAGAAAAAGTGAAGCGCTGTGAATACTTAACGGATGCACTGTAAATCAGACATATGAAAAGCAACATCTAACTTCTACTCAGCCAACAGAAAGCGGGCAGATGCCCGCAAAACTGGCAAAGGACCACCCCCACCACGTCTGACCGAGGCAGAGGAGCTGGCCATGAGTCAGACTGTCGGGAGGCCAGTCGCAGAGGGGATCCCTGGAGGAACCTCATCCTCGGACATGATTACACAGGAGCCACCAGCCTTGATAAGATGTAATAGGCCTAGGCCTCAAACTTCTTTTGGGCCTATAGTTCAATGTTAATTTCATTTTCATGTGTTTTTCTTTTGTCTCAACAGATTCTGAAGGCGTACTTGGTCTAGTGGATCCATGTGCCACTTTAACTGTAAGTAGCCAATAGTCCAGAGATTATGTGTAGCGTCCCCTCGTAGTCATGTGACTGAGGAGAGGGCTTTTGGGTTCTTTTAAATCAATTAATCTAATTCTGATCAACTCAGTTTTAACTATTTTGAATTTCTTTTAACTGTTTAAGTATGCAGATCCTTAGTGCTAAACGAAATAGACAGGTAAGTAAATGAATTCACACAACACCACTTTTCGAAAAATAATTATCAATTATTTAGTAATTAATTCAAAAGTTGTGCAATATATCAAATGTCAAAAAAGAACATAGTTTTTACCAAAATATAACATAACATGTCATCCTTAGTTACAACCTGGAATAACACCGGTCTTACAGTTACTTGAGCTAATAGACACCTATACTAATTTGTGGGCCCACAACACACCACTCACACACTCACACTCAGACACTGTCCCCCAAAGCCGGCAAAGCTAAACACCTTGTTAACCCCACACTTTACGTTGCAGGCCTGGTCGTTGCTAGTGTTCGTTGTGGCCCAAAACCAATACGGCCCCTTCACTCCTTGGAAAGCAAATCAAAAGAAACGTGTCTCTGTATATTCCGATATCAGTCACTCACGTGCCGGAACACAGCAGATCCACAGATGTTTATGTCCAGCCACAGTCTTGCATCCCTCGTTGTCAGAAAGCTACGGTAGCCGGGAAGCCTTGGTCGTTAGCTCTATCTGGGTTGTCCTCTTTGTGTCTTCTGGATGAAAACGAACAGACTACCCCACTCAAGGTCTAACTGGAGAAGTTAAACTAGTCTAGCACACTCGCCTCACTTGTTGCGAACAGCCTCTAGACTACGCCTGCAGAGCTGTTAGCATGCGCTAACTTGTTGCACAATAAACGATACCGAAACGCCTTGTGGAGGTTCCTTTCTTCCGTTAACGTGCCGATGGTCTTCTTCTACTGACTGTCGTGGAAACAATCATTAAAAAAACCCCAAACACACAAGTTTTGAAAAGCTGCTTATCCAGAAAATACAGACTGCCCCTGTCCCTTTTCGTTCGCACACCTCACGTTAGCCACACCCCACCTCGCTCACCCCTTCCTCCCTCCTTTTTCTCCGGGCTCGTGTTCCACTCAACTATGTCCCCACTGGGTTAACCCCTTAAATGCTGTCACAGAATACACAGAGAAAACACTGCTTTTTAACACAAAACAACACAAATAAAACTCCTCAAACTAATGATGAAATACAGATTATGTTTTATACAAATACACCTTTTAAAGGCTTTTAACACTTTTAAACAAACCTCTTTCATTGTTGTTTTGTTTGTTTTTTTTTTATACTAATTAACATAAACAATAGCTTTGGCTGGGTTACACCCTCCCCCTTCTAAACGTTTTGATGCCCTCATCAACAAACAAACACAACCTAAGTTATGATCAGAAAGGGTGCAGTAAATACTGAACTTAACATTTACCTATTTTTATGATCACACCTCTATGAACTATGGTGAGAGGCTGATCTCTTGCTTTACCAGGTTCATCATACGTTAACCTAATGACTGGCTTCACGCTTCTCTTAGGGCGAGTTTCAAGTTTGTTAGTGAAATTAGACCTGGCAGGTGTCTGGGTGTCGTGGCAAGGGTTTGACTCAGGATCACTTCCTGCCTCAGGTTCACTTTCTTCCTCGGGAACGGAATCTTGAGCTGTATCCACTTCGCCAACGCTTTGGTTCTCCTCTTCTGAACTCTCATCCTCCGACATGTCCTCTTCAACAGGATTTTCATCTGACTGTTGAGAGTCACTGTGGTCTCGGCCGGGGGCTTCAGGTCTGGCAGTATCTTTTTCTGTTTGCAGGATTTCTTTCAGGTAGGTACTGTAGGGTTTCTGAGGTAGGTAATGTTCTTCGTCTGAAGACGAGTCTGTAAGGTCTTGTAACTCTGGCAGAGTCTTTCGTATCTCAGGTAAGACTTTCTTTACCTTCCTGATTGTCTCGGACCTTGTTCTTGGCTTAACATGTGAGGTTTCCTCCTTGCTCACAGTTGGCATTCTCACTGACTCTCCAATCGGTAAGAGATGATCGCGATGAAGAGTTTTGACTCCTCCGCCTCCATCTTCAGGTTTGACTTTATACACAGGAAGATTGGGCATCTTTCCCAATACAACAAAAGGGATAGAGCTCCACCTACTCTCCAGCTTGTGTTTTCCTTTCAATCCCAAGTTCCGCCGATATCCAGTGTCTGGAATCCGACTCTCTTATCGTAGGACCTCTTGTTCCTCTGATGTGTCTTGTCAGCAGCTTCAGAGGCAAGCTGGTAAGCTCTCTGCAAGTCCTCTTTCAACTTGGCTACATAGCGTGAGTGACAAGCTTCATCTTTTCCGTCAGGAGAAGTTCCAAAACACACGTCCATAGGAAGCCTCGCTTCTCTGCTGAACATTAAGAAATAGGGTGAGTACCCTGTAGCATGAGGATCGGACGCATCGTGTCGTCTGTGATGATATGACTTCAGAGTTCTGTGATGTCACTTGTGGAGTTCCACAAGGTTCAGTGCTCGGCCCTCTTTTGTTTAACATTTACATGTTGCCGCTTGGCGACATCATTCGCAAACATAAGATTAGCTTTCACTCTTATGCTGATGACACTCAGCTTTATGTCCCACTAAAGTTAACTGACCCGCACGACTGCTCTAACTTGGAGGCTTGCCTCATTGATATTAAACATTGGATGTCCTGTAACTTTTTACTCCTGAACTCTGATAAAACTGAGATGGTGATTATCGGCCCTGCTAAACAGAGCCGCCTGTTTAAGGACACCACTCTGAGTTTTGATAATAGTATAATTTCCCAAAGTGACTCTGTAAAAAATCTGGGTGTGATATTGGACCCGACTTTATCCTTTCATAAACACATTAAGAATGTTACTAAAACAGCATTTTTTCATCTTCGCAATATTGCAAAGATACGACCTATTCTATCAACTTCTGATGCAGAGACCCTAGTCCATGCATTTGTCACGTCTCGCCTTGACTACTGTAATGTACTGCTTTCTGGTCTTCCAATGGCGAGTCTCAAAAGCTTACAGTTAGTACAAAATGCTGCAGCGCGACTTCTTACAAGGACACGTAAGTGTGACCATATTTCACCAATACTAGCCAACCTGCACTGGCTCCCAGTTCACTTAAGATGTGACTTTAAGGTACTGCTTCTGGTTTACAAAATATTACACGGGTTGGCACCTTTTTATCTGGTGGACCTAATTGTACCCTATGCTCCGTCTAGAAACCTACGCTCACAACACGCCGGTCTTTTGACTATCCCGAGAGCCAGAAAGAAGTATGCAGGCTCTAGAGCCTTTTCCATTCGGGCCCCAACGTTGTGGAATGATCTACCTGTTAATATTAGAGCTGCTACCTCAGTAGAAATGTTCAAGTCCCGACTTAAGACTCATTTCTATACTTTAGCGTTTTGTTAAAAATATTCCCTGCCTGCTTTGACTGCCGCTCCTTCTCTCTCCCATACCGCCGCTCCGGCTGAGGGGGCGGGTCCAGGAGAGGCTGTTTTGGAAGTTTGCCTTGACGAAATTGGACATCGGACGTGGCCTACCTTGGAGGCGCTGCAGCAGAGGGATAGTGATCATCTCAAGACCCACGGCTGCCCAACTGTCCTAATGGCATCACATCTTGGACCTGGACTATTATACTCTATGTTTTTATTTAACTGTCACATGTAAACCTCTCCACATCCATTGCAGCCTGGTCATCCTAGAAGGGGGATTCCCCCATCTGCGGTCCCTTCTCAAGGTTTCTTTTTCCCTAATGGGTTTTTGAGTTTTTCCTTGCCCTGATGGGGGTTCAGATCAGGGGATGTCGTCTGTCGTCTATTGTCTGTCTTCTACTGTTGCCTGCTTGTTAAGCCCTTTGAGGCTCTTTTGTGATTAAGGGCTATATAAATAAACTTGACTTGACTTGGTACTGTTGTAGGCGTGCACCAAGTAACCAACGTGTTTGCTCCACTGCCGTTTCTTCTCACAGCCAAGAGTTCCCAGCATGGAAAGTAAAGTTCGGTTGAACCTTTCGGGCTGTGGGTCCCCTTGAGGATGATACGGAGTGGTCCGTGACTTTCTGATTCCCAGCATCTTCAGGAGCTCTTTTATTAGCTGGCACTCAAAATCTCTCCCCTGATCTGAGTGGATCCGAGCTGGCAGAGAATAATGTAGAAAGTACTTGTCCACCAGGACCTTTGCCACTGTCTGTGCTTTCTGGTTTCTGGTGGGGAAAGCCTGGGCTTAACGTGTAAAGTGATCAGTCACGACTAACACGTTACTGATGCCCGAAGAATCGGGTTCCATTGACAGGAAATCGATGCAGACTAGGTCCATCGGTCCACTGCTCACAATCTGACATAAGGGAGCTGCTCTCTGGCTAGGAGTCTTTCGCGTAATACACTCTCCGCAGTTCTTGATGTACTGCTCCACATCACATGCCAATTTAGGCCAGAAAAATCGGCTCCTCAACAGGTCGGTAGTTCTCTCTACACCAAGGTGTCCCAAGTCATCATGTGAGGCCCTCAACACAACTTCTCTGAACTCTCTTGGTAAGACGAGTTGAATGACGTCTTCTCCAGAAGATCTCTTGCTTAAGCAATGTAGCAGTCCATCTTTCATCATCAGCCTTCCCATCTCCTTCTTCAAACGAGCCTGTTCTGGGCTGGACACATTCCCTTCAGGCCATTTTCCTTGCTTAACAGCTTGAAGAGCAGAGCTGATTTCTGCATCCTCTTCTTGGGCTTTAATCAGGTCCTGAGTTGACATTTGTCCTAATGACTTCAGCTCCAAGTGTGTCGGGAACGCATAGATGTCAGGCACGCAGTCAGGAGAGGCTCCTAACTGGTCCACATATCTTGGTGGGTTGACCAAGGATCCAGGAATGCATACTTTCTTGCAGATGGATCTCACTCCAGTCTGTGGTATGGTCTCCCATTCCTCTTGACCCTCATCCGGCATCATTCTGGACAACAGGTCGGCATCAATGTTGTGTCTGCCGGGTCTGTACTGTACATCAAAGTCATAGGTGGACAATGCAGACAGCCATCTGTGCCCAACAGCACTAAGCTTGGCGGTTGAGAGCACATACGTCAGCGGGTTGTTATCTGTACGCACAGTGAATCTGGCGCCATAGAGATAATCATGGAATTTATCCACTATGGCCCACTTCAGAGACAGAAACTCCAGCTGGTGTATTGCGTAATTTCTCTCTGGTGGTTTCAACTTCCTGCTGGCGAATGCCACAGGCCTCAGTCCCTCACTATGCTGCTGATAGAGGACCGAGCCAAGTCCCTTCAAACTGGCGTCTACGTGTAGGATGTATGGCTTGTTTGGATCTGCGAAAGCCAGGACAGGTGCGTGAGTGAGACAATGAATAATCTGACGGAACGCTTCAGTGCAGGACTTGTCCCATCTCTTACCGAAGGGCTCAGACTCTTTAAGGTAAGCCTTTGTGCTGTCTTTCTCGAGCTTCATACTCTTCTGCCTTGGGGCATAGCCTTTAGTGAGTTCTGACAACGGCCTGACGATCGCTGAATAGTTGGCTATGAAACGCCTATAGTATCCACAGAACCCAAGGAATGACTGAAGAGCTTTCAGGTGAGTAGGCTGTGGCCAGTTTGTGACTACCTCGACCTTGGCTGGGTCAGGAGAGACACCATCAGCGGACACAATGTGTCCCAGGTATTGCACTTTGGGCAGGCAAAACTGACACTTGTCAACTGAGATCTTCAGGCCGACCTCTGCAAGACGATCTAGAACTTTGAGCAGTCGCTCTTCATGCTCTTCCAGGGTTCTGCCAAACACAATCAGGTCATCGAGGTATACTAGGACCTCCAGCAGGTTCATGTCACCCACCGCCTTCTCCATTAACCTTTGGAAGGTGGCTGGGGCTCCAGTAATTCCTTGTGGCATCCTTTCAAACTGGAAGAGCCCCAGTGGGCAGATGAATGCCGTCTTTTCTTTATCTTCCTCGGCCATGGCAATTTGGTAATAGCCACTCCGCAGGTCAAGCACGGAAAACCACTTGCTTCCCGTCATGGAATCCAGAACATCATCGATGCATGGGGTTGTATACTGATCTGGGATTGTTCGGCTGTTCAACAATCTGTAGTCAATACACATTCTCACGGCCCCATTCTTCTTTCTAACAATCACGATTGGGGATGCGTATGGGCTACGCGACTCCTTGATGATCCCCGCACGCAACAGGTCTTGGAGGTGTTTTCTCACGTCTTCCACATCGGCTGGTGCCAGACGTCGAGAGCGCTCCCTGAACGGCCGTGGATCTGACATACGGATTGTGTGCTTTACGTCTTTGGCCAATCCGACATCCCATTCATGGAGGGAGAATACTGAAGACCTGGTGGATAGTTTTTTACGGAGTCTTCTTTTCACTCCTCTGTGACAGGTGAGTCTCCAAAGTCGATCAGATTAGCATCAAACTCTTGTGCTGCTGTCTTGGAAGGAGTGATTGTAGTGACTGCATCAGTCAGGTACATATGTCCGATGACAGTTCCAACGGGTATGATGGTCTCTGTCAGCGACTCGTTCTGGACAAAGATTCTGAAGTGGTTGACCTTAACTTCTTCACTGGACACTACCATAGGCTGTAGTAGCACACCAGCTGGGAGTGGAGCTGAGGGAGATGAGTCAACCATCAGAACTTCCTTGTTGACTTTGTGTTTGAAGTCAACTTTGCACACAGGACTGCAATCACCACCAGGAGGTATAGTCAGTGGGCCTGGGCCTTGCCATGTCACATAGCCAATATCATCCTCCACTTCGGTGGCTGTAGCCGTGCCACATGCTGCCAAATCTTCATCTCTGCAACAGCCTTGTATACCCAGTGTCTGGGTGATGTCAATGCCCTCCTCCTTACATTGCTGCACAAGACGTCGGACATGACTGGCATTAGTTCCCACAATGACAGGAGTTTGGTCCGCAGTACGGGGGCTGGGGCAGATAAGAGCAAGGACTGTCACAATCTTGTCGGCACCTGCTACTCTTGCTGGATATTCCATGTCAACCACCACATAACCACGGTAGGGGTAGCTGAGGTCAGACTCACTTAGGCCCCAGAGTGCTAGACCAGACACTGGACGTATTTGTACATCAGAAAGGTAGGTCTGATACCAAGACTCAAATATAATGGTCACTTGAGAGCCACTGTCAAACAAAGCATCACAAGCGTGTCCATTCACCTTCAGGGGTACAATGCTGGGTGGGCCAATCAAGCCTTCAGGGATGCCAACAGGCTCTATTGTAGTAACAGCACCTTGTTTGGCATGACAGTTCACTTCACTGGTTGCCGCATCACCAGACCGTTGTCTAGTGACTTTCAATGCCTGTATTAGCTTCTTTATGACCTTGGCTTGATTCTCAGTGTTCCCACACTTTGTAGCAAAATGTCCATTTTCGCCACATCGGTAGCAGAAATTCTCACCTTTGGGTACTCTTTTGGGAGAGTTGTGAACCTGTTTGGTAGCCTCCATGGTCGAAACCGAAACTGCAGCGTCTGGCTCAGTCACTTTATTCTTGACTTTCTGTTTCATTCGTTTCAGTTCTTTTTTCAAAGCAGCCAGTTCCGGGTCCTGCCGGTTCTCTGGGCTAGGTGGCATACTTGAGTGCGTTAACTCTGAGTGGTCATCCTTGGAGCGAGATTGTTTAGTTACAACTGATGCAACCATTGACTTTAGCTCCTTTAGTTCAGCTTTTAAGTTCTGGATCTCCGCTTGTTTCCCATCCACTTCAGGGTCGGCGTATACTTGGCGTACTGAGGCACTGAGCTTCTTCCTAGACGCTTCATATCCCTCTTCAGTACGAATCTCACTCAAGAGCTGTAAAAAGTTGGGCGGTGCGCTCTTCCTTTCACGCAAGCGTAGCTGGATCAGCATCAGGTCTGAGACAGTAGCACCCCTCAGCAGTTGCTCCAGTCTGACTCTATCCATGCTGCTAGCAGGCAGGCCACCTCTCTGTATCACCTTCGCCAGAGACCGTTCTAGGCGTCTGAGGAAATCAGATAGTTTCTCCCCTGGTTGCTGTTGCATCAGACGGAATGCAAAATAGAGGTCATCACCGGACTCTGCACTTCCAAAAGCACTTTCGAGAGCGTCCAAGCACTCTTTTGGGGTGGCGTCAGGGCTGGCATGTCGCACTGCTTTCACTATTCCAAGGGCCGGCCCTTTCAAGCTTGCCATTAGTCTTCTTCTTTTCTCTTTGTCTGAACAGTCAGTTTCCTCTACCATAATACATGCTTGTTCTAACCAATGGTCGAAGGGTTCTTCACCTGTTGGAGTAGGTAAGGCTCCTGAGAACATGCGCAGACGAACGTGGTGTCCACCATCAGAGGGGTTTGTGGTCTTGTCCAACAAATCACCTACGGCACGTAGTATTGATTCAGTGGAGCTTGTGGATGGTTCTGTGCGGTGAAACAGTGACTTAAGGTCCTCCATAGTCTTTCCTTCTGCCACTAACAGCCCTTGCAGTTTGTCATTAAACTCTTCAGCAGCTGCCTGTACTTCCCCTACGATGATTATAGGCCACGCCTCTCCACCATCAATAGGCACAACTTCAGGAGGGACACTCGGATCCTTGACTGTCTCCCTGGTCTCACACAAGACCATACGGCTATCCAGCCTTGCACTGAAATTCTTTCCTCTGACCCTCACTCGTCCCAGACACTTGATTGTTTCCAGGGTTTCTTCAACTTTGCTCATCTCCACTTCTTCTGGGACAATGGTCATCAGGGCATGAGTCACGCTTAAACCCTCACCACGACACCAGCGCTTTAGCTCTGACACTAGTTCTGGTAATAACAAATCCATATTAACACTGCTTGGTGTTTAACTTAATACTTAAACTGTTATTTTATCTCGATGTTTTTTCTAAGTACGTTTTATTTTGAAATCCAAAACAATCCCAGCGGTGCCTCCATTTTATGTAGCGTCCCCTCGTAGTCATGTGACTGAGGAGAGGGCTTTTGGGTTCTTTTAAATCAATTAATGTAATTCTGATCAACTCAGTTTTAACTATTTTGAATTTCTTTTAACTGTTTAAGTATGCAGATCCTTAGTGCTAAACGAAATAGACAGGTAAGTAAATGAATTCACACAACACCACTTTTCGAAAAATAATTATCAATTATTTAGTAATTAATTCAAAAGTTGTGCAATATATCAAATGTCAAAAAAGAACATAGTTTTTACCAAAATATAACATAACATGTCATCCTTAGTTACAACCTGGAATAACACCGGTCTTACAGTTACTTGAGCTAATAGACACCTATACTAATTTGTGGGCCCACAACACACCACTCACACACTCACACTCAGACACTGTCCCCCAAAGCCGGCAAAGCTAAACACCTTGTTAACCCCACACTTTACGTTGCAGGCCTGGTCGTTGCTAGTGTTCGTTGTGGCCCAAAACCAATACGGCCCCTTCACTCATTGGAAAGCAAATCAAAAGAAACGTGTCTCTGTATATTCCGATATCAGTCACTCACGTGCCGGAACACAGCAGATCCACAGATGTTTATGTCCAGCCACAGTCTTGCATCCCTCGTTGTCAGAAAGCTACGGTAGCCGGGAAGCCTTGGTCGTTAGCTCTATCTGGGTTGTCCTCTTTGTGTCTTCTGGATGAAAACGAACAGACTACCCCACTCAAGGTCTAACTGGAGAAGTTAAACTAGTCTAGCACACTCGCCTCACTTGTTGCGAACAGCCTCTAGACTACGCCTGCAGAGCTGTTAGCATGCGCTAACTTGTTGCACAATAAACGATACCGAAACGCCTTGTGGAGGTTCCTTTCTTCCGTTAACGTGCCGATGGTCTTCTTCTACTGACTGTCGTGGAAACAATCATTAAAAAAACCCCAAACACACAAGTTTTGAAAAGCTGCTTATCCAGAAAATACAGACTGCCCCTGTCCCTTTTCGTTCGCACACCTCACGTTAGCCACACCCCACATCGCTCACCCCTTCCTCCCTCCTTTTTCTCCGGGCTCGTGTTCCACTCAACTATGTCCCCACTGGGTTAACCCCTTAAATGCTGTCACAGAATACACAGAGAAAACACTGCTTTTTAACACAAAACAACACAAATAAAACTCCTCAAACTAATGATGAAATACAGATTATGTTTTATACAAATACACCTTTTAAAGGCTTTTAACACTTTTAAACAAACCTCTTTCATTGTTGTTTTGTTTGTTTTTTTTTTATACTAATTAACATAAACAATAGCTTTGGCTGGGTTACATATGCCATATTTAAAGTAACGCATAGTGAAACACAACACTCTAAACAGGATGATGAAGATGATGGGACCACAATGTCTGCTGCCTTCTCTGTGGTGTCTGAGAGGGAGCCTGAGAGGCCTACAGAGGTAAAATCTTGATGTTACTGATTTCCTCTCCATTCACATGTCTTTACATGCTTTTGTGGATTATAGTGACTTTTAGCCTACACTGAAGTATTAACGGATTCTTATCCATTTTAACAGAGCATGGCTGGGCAGCAGGAAGAGGGTCCCTCAACCTCCACAGCACAGATTGACACAGTGAGATATTCAGTAAATTCCAGAGGTTAATTCAGTGGAATTCATGTGCAACTGTATAATGTCATCCTTATGTGTTCCCAGCTACCACTAAAAGAAATCTACAAAGTGGATTTATTAAAAACAGTACAAAAAACAGAAAAAGAAATGGTGCTGCTGGACCGCCAGATAACTAAAACGGATCTGGAAATTGAATTATTAAAACACAAGTTAGAGGTGGGTGCATGGTCATAGGTGAATTGTGTTGATGATTGTAACAATTAAAAAGTAAGAAACCATTTTTTTTCTTATTTGTAGGAAATAAAGAAGACCAAATAAAAAAAAATTGTCTTTCTGTTTATTTTACTGCTGTTGGTGATGGCGATTATGATTTTAAACGGTGAAATGATTATTGCATATGATGTCTCTGACTGTTCTTCCGTCCTGCATCTCTGCGGGGTGGATGGGGTTGTCATCATGCTCCTCCATTTGTAGGGCAGGGTGTTGCTCTCCTCTAACAGTGGCAATATTATGGAGAACAACACATGCCACAATTATATCACAGGCCCTCTCAGGGGTCACCCTGAGGTAACGCAGGCACTGGAAACGGGCTTTCAGCAGGCCTATGGTCATCTCCACCCTGGCTCTCGTCCTGCAATGAGCCAGGTTGAAGTTCTGTTGAGGGCCTGGGTCAGGGTAAGGGGTCATCAGTGTTGGCTGACAGGGGTAACCCCTGTCACCCAGCAGACAGCCATCAAATCCTCCTGTAATGAATAGTGGATATATGTGAGTGCATTAAAGGAGGAAGACAAGTGATTGTGCAAAACTTTAGGCTGCTCACCATGTTCCAATATGTTACTGATATTGGACTCACGATACATCCGTGAGTTGTGCACTGAACCGGGCCACTTGGCCCCCACATTTGTAATTATGTTGGCTGCATCACATATGATCTTGACAGTGCAGAGAATGACAGATGTTAGTTGGTCTACATTTCTCATCAAATGTCTTTACACTTAAGACACCACATAAAAAGTAACTGGTTTTCAGACAATTTTCACTTGTTTCACGCACATTTTCAATTGAAATCAATAGAAATAACAAACTTGCTCAACTGACAGATTTTTCAAATTATTTTTTTAAGTGAAATGTGATTGAAACACGTGAACATTGTCTAAAAACAATTCACTTTTAGGTGTGATTCGTTTTGATCAGAAATTAGAAAGTTTGACGAGAAATAAGACAAATATTGTTGGTATGATTTTGAGTTTTTGCAGTTTGATGCAGTCTGACATTCAATCAACCTGCACATTGATGCTGTGAATGGATTTTCTGTTCACATAGTCTCCTTCATTTTCTGAAGGAGCAACGATGGGAATGTGCGTCCCATCGATGCACCCTATCACACCAGGGAATCCTAAAATAAATTAAAAAGACAAATCTCAGTGTGAGGTTGCAGCACCATGTCATTAACTGAATATGATTTATAATCATACATTTGAACTGATTTCTACATTCACCTGCAATTCTGTGGAATTCCTCCTTGATGACCCCCACGGGTTTATGTCCCGGGAACACAATGAAAGAGTTGATTCGTCTTTTTAGTGCTAGGGACACTTTTCTCACAGCTCTGCAGACGGTGGCCTTGCTAATGTTTTCTGCATCACCTATATTATATAAAAAACTTCCGTTGGCAAAAAAACGAAGAGCAACACACAGAATCTGGGTGGATGACAGTGGAATATCCTGACGGATGAGAATATGGATGTAAGTGATGGATGGTGAAGTGAAGCGGTACCGTTCGAAAAGAAAATTATCTGGAAATGATAGCGTGTCCAATCTCGGCCTGTGGATAACGAATGCGGAGCTCTCTTCTGAGTAGCAGTGCCTCTTCGTCTACAGGGTCTTCTACAAACGGACATGCCATGGTTCAAAAAACAATGCGACACACAGCACACCTTGAAGAAAAACGACCAAACAGGCTTTAAACACACGCGACAATGAATGAATCACACCGTGTGTAGCCTTAGAGGGCAGAGACAGAAAGAAACTCGAGGTTCATTGAAGAAAACCCGGTCCCGACCAGGCTATGTTCACAGAGTCTGTTGCCATAGTAACTGACACCATGGTTAAGTTACCTCTCTCTGTGAAACAGGCTGGAGTTACTCCTCTGTCTCTGGTTTGAAGAAGATGAATACAGGTCTTGTTCTCCCGGACTGGTTGTTGCAACCGCAACCCTGCTCAAGGTTCAACGTGACATACAAAACAGGAACTCCCCGTCTGGGAATCGAACCGCGCAATCTTCCATGTGACAGGCGGAGATACTGGCCACTATACTAACAAGGACTGCTGCTGAGTTGATGTAGTGTCGATTGGCCAAAGCGGAATTCAGAACAGGCTTGTGGCCCATGACCGTTTTTATGGTAGCTGGAGACTTCAACCAGTGAAATCCTTCCCATTTTCCGTAGCTCTTATCCTCATTAACGGACTGTATTCCCCACCCGTTACCAGCATGGGGACATTCCAACCCAAGATGAGAACACACTGGACCAGATACACAGCAACATACGTGGCACAGACACCACCTCAGAAGCTGAAATACTCACTTAGGAGAAAGTTAGACTGAAGTTCTAAAGGTCCCTGGTTCAAGCCCGGTTTTCAGAACAATCCCTGTTTATGTTGCGACTTGGCAAATAGTTTGAAAAGGCTTATTGGCTGGCTGAAAGGACCTTAACTTCATTCTTCAAAAGGCCAGACATCCAGCCATCCAGACAAGGTTAGAGGAGGTTACAAGCCTATTTACAAACCATTGACTCCAAGGGCACAAGTTGAGTCCACCAAGATATCAAAGTGACCCCGAGGGTGGCTAAGGTGTTTCTTTCAAGCCGCAATTATGATGTCTTGTTTTGTTAAAGAAAAGCCCATAATTTCTGGAACAATTTTCCCTACAAAGGAGACATCTTTGTCTATTTGGACAATTGTCAATCTGCCCCCACTTTGGACACATCGTCATGTTTTATTGTTTGGCAACTGCTTTGTGACTTCACAAGTCCCCTTAAAAGCCCCTTCCTACAGGTTTCCATAGTGTAGGGGTTATCAAGTTTGCCTAACGCACCAAAGGTCCCCAGTTCAAAACTGGGTGGAAACATGGCCTTTGAAGTCCTTCTTTTAAAAAAAAAAGTCAAGGTGACAAATAGGAACAAGGACATGTGCTTGATCTCTGAAGGGACTTGAGCACTCAGATTTAAAGTCTGATGCCCTACGAAGTGAGCCCCCAGGCCTTTGGTCAAAAGACTTGTTTTTATGTATTTGGAATGAAATGTTTTCTGCATGTTGAACAGTTTTCAACAGGAAAGATATCTTTCCGATGTATCAATAAAACTGCTGAATCGCCCAACAAGGGGCTCGAAACCATGACCATGAGATTAAGAGTCTCATGCTCGACCGACTGAGCTAATGGGGCCTTTTGCTGCTCTAGATATCAGTTTTTATTGATGTGGCCATCCTGATGTTTGATCAATTCCACAGCTGACCTAGTTTCTCATGGAACAGAAGGAGTGAGACCTGGAGGGTCAGGATGGCCGAGCGGTCGAAGGCGCTGCATGCAGGTTGCAGTCTCTAATGAGGTGTGGGTTCAAATCCCATTTCTGACAGTGCAGGGCCACAAGTCTTTCTAGTTCCGGTTAAAAGCCAGTCTCCTCATGTAGTTTCCATAGAGTACCAAGGGATTGTCCTGTTGCCCTCGTAGTTTGAGGGCAAAAAGGAGGCGTTTGCAAGTGGACCTCAGACCTGGTCACCTGAGCAGGGACTTGAATCCCGTTTCATGTTCAGGTGACTGGCTCAACCTTTGTCTTGTCTGACGACAAACTCTTTTTGTCCAGAAGATATTTGGATTGTCCATGTGGGTAGTTTAAGACCTCAGTCCATCTTGGGGGTGGACATTTCGGGACCGGGGCCTCTTCATCTCTGCAAGGACAAGTACAGTATGCCAGAAGATTTTGTCTTCATGAGTTGTCCTTATTCATCAAGGGCCTGGATAGCTCAGTTGGTAGAGCATCAGACTTTTAATCTGAGGGTCCAGGTTTCAAGTCCCTGTTCAGGCGGTGAGGACAAGTGTTAAATGTGAAACCAATCTCTTTTATCCTCCTCCTGTGGTCAAGTCCAAAATGCTAGAAGACTTCTGCTTCCTCATCCTCAACACCGAGAAGGCCAAAGAGAAGCGACACAGTCTCTGCCTTTCTGAGTGCAGACCAAAAGCAGTCCCTGGTGGTCTAGTGGCTAGGATTCTGTGCTCTCACCGCTGTGGTCCGGGTTCGATTTCCGTTCAGGGAATTGACATTTGGATAGGTTTTGACTGGAGGTAGGATTTGTCTTCGGCCTCGGTGGAATGGTTGGGGTCACCTTGATGCGCTACTTGAGAACAATAAATCACGTACTGGGTTTCTTCACTATTCCATGATAAGAGAACGCGGCCAGGATTAGGTTTGGGGTATTTGTCTGACGCTGAGGGATAGATACTGGACTCATTTCCGATCCCACATCTCTTTTACAAAATACAAAGGATTCCTTGGAGAATGCGGGTATCGACTCTGCTACTTCTCGCATGTTAAGCAAGCACTTTACCATTTGAGGTAATTCCCCTGGTTTGGGGTATTTGTCGGATGCTAAGGGGTGATCCAATCCCAACATCTCTTCTACAAAAGGCAAAGAACTCCTTGGAGACTGTGGGCATTGATCCCACAACAAGACAAGACAAGGTGCTAGAGGGGAGAATGCAGTTAGGACTGGGTTTAGGTTAGGACTGGGTTTAGGGTGATACCTATGGCTGTATTTGGCCTAGATATCGGGATTGGGGCCCGGATTAGTATTCGCTACTTGGGAACATTTCATCAAAAAAACAAAGGAGTTTATGGACAATGTGGGCATTGATCAAATGACAAATGACAAAGGACAAATGACAAATGAACATAACGGGAGGGTTAAGATGACTACACTTCCAAAGTTCTCAGCTATGACTGAACCTCTCGCTCCTTTGTTCCCGGTTAGCTCAGTCGGGAGAGCATGAGACTCTTAATCTCAGGGTTGTGGGTTCAAGCCCCACATTGGGCGGTTCAGCTCTTTTGTTGATACATCTTAAAGATTTCTTTCCTGTGGAAAATTCTGCAACATGCGGAAAACATTTCATTTGAAGTACACAAAAACAAATCCCATTCTTGTATGACCACAAATGGTAGAGAGCTCACTTCGCATGTGAGATGAAGTGGAATCGATGCCTGCATTCTCCAAATGGTATATTATGCCTTTTTCTTGCCAAAAAAGCATTCTCAATCTCCCACATCGTACCGGATACTTGGATTAATTGCATTCTAATGATGTTTCCTAAAAACACAGGTGGTGTCAAAACTGGTGCATTAGTATAGTCCGACGAGGATGGGATTCGAACCCATGCGTGCAGAACACAATGGATTAGCAGTCCATCACCTTAACCTCTCGGTCACCTCATCTCCTTTGCGGGCATGGTCTTGTGGACTTAAAATGACACATCTTAATTAGTGTTTTGGTGTTGCAGAAATTGTGGCAGCCTTCTTGGGCAGCGGGGGGATTTAACTCAAAGGCTTGAGTTTTTGCTCTACATGCAAGAAATAGCGGGTTTGATACCCGTATTGTCCAAATGATATGTGATGGCTTTTTTTCCCCAACAAAAGCGTTCTTGATCTCCGACATCGTAGCTTATACTTTGATTCATTGCATGCTAATAATGTTTACTAAAAATACAGGTGTGGTCAAAACTAGTGTATTTTTACATCACCACACTTCAAGTGGACAGACAATCTTGTCTTTTCAGACAATACAATTACAAAAGCAACACACACCTGCCATGACCCTGAATCGGCCGGGGTTGCTCCATCCATCCATCGATTTTTCACTGCTCATGTCTGTAAACAGGTAAACGCCCCCTTTTGAATCAGTCTGCTCGGTCATTAGCTCAAAGTTAACCCTTTTCTCAGTGTGTACTGATGGCGCTCCGTGTATGGTGGGGAAAAACAAAGGATTTGTGGCGCTTCTTTGTGAACATGAAAATAGACCCATCCTAAGTTTCCATTGCATTCTACACCAGGAGGCACTTTGTGCTCAGATGTGTGACGGGCAGTTTGGCGAAGTGATGTTGCTGGTCATTCGTGTGATCAACTTTATTGCTGCCCGAGCCTTAAATGATCGCCAGTTTAAAACACTGCTGGATGAAGTTGGAAATAACTATCCTGGTCTGCTTTTGCACAGCAATGTGCGTTGGTTGTCAAGAGGGAAGGTGCTTAGCCGTTTTGGAAATCCAGACTTTCCTTGAAATGAAAGGCATCGAGCATCCCGAGCTAGCCGAAACTGAGTGGCTCCTCAAGTTTTACTATCTCGTAGATATGACTGAACATCTGAACCAGCTCAACGTGAAAATGCAAGGCATTGGAAATACAGTGTTATCCCTTCAACGAGCTGTGTTTGCTTTTGAAAACAAGCTAGAGCTCTTCATTATGGATCTTGAAACAGGTCGTTTACTACATTTTGAAAAACTGAGCCAGTTTAAAGATGCATGCACAGCAAGTGAGCCCATTCAAAACTTTGATCTCCACCAGCTAGCTGGCTTCACATCCAGTCTCCTACAGTCCTTCAAAGCACGCTTTGGAGAATTTCGTGAGCACGCTCCTCTTTTTAAGTTCATCACTCATCCAACCGAGTGTTCACTGAACACAGCCGACCTGAGTTACATTGCTGGTGTCTCCGTCAGAGATTTTGAAGCAGAAGTGGCTGACCTCAAGGCCTCAGACATGTGGGTGAACAAGTTCAAGTCACTGAATGAAGATTTGGAAAGAATCACACGACAGAAAGCGGAGTTGGCGAGCAAGCACATGTGGACAGAAATGAAAAAACTTCAACCCGAAGACCAGCTGATTCTCAAAACTTGGAACGCGCTTCCTGTCACATACCACACACTGCAGCGTGTGAGTATTGCTGTGTTGACCATGTTTGGATCTAAGTATGCATGTGAGCAGTCATTCTCACATCTTAAAAACATCAAGTCCAATCTACGATCACGTTTAACGGATGAAAGTCTCAACGCTTGCATGAAGCTTAACCTCACCAAGTACCAACCAGACTACAAAGACATCAGCAAATCCATGCAGCACCAGAAGTCGCATTAATGGTGAGTATTATAACAACATTATTTAAAAGAATAAATTCAGAGGCTTATTATACTGACATTTAGTTGAATTCACTTTTAAAATATATTATATGGCTCTCACTGAATTCCCAAATATTTTGCTTTCATGGCTCTCTTAGTCAAAAAGGTTCCCGACCCCTACAATATACGATTACGGCTGTGAGCTATGCTTTTCTGGGCAAGAACCATAAACTCAGACTTGGAGGTGCAGATTGCTCATTCCAGCTGGTTCTTTTTCGTCTGCGAGCAAAGCTTGAATTTCATGTGGGTGTTGGCCTGGCGGGAGAAACATTTTAGCTTGTGTGGGCATGGCTACCGTGACAAAAGCTCATTTTCCTCTCCAGTAAATGTGCATCAGCTGAACACTTTGCAGACCTAATGCTGTGAACATTTGCGCGAACTCAAGGTCGGGTCCTACATCCTGTTTGTGTCTGAATGTAACATGATATGCATCAGGATTCTGTATGTCACCTCCAAACTGCACTTGTCTGGTCTTAATATGTAATTGGCTGTGTTGTCGTGATCGATGTTGATGAAATCAAGAGAACAAAGTCACCCCTTTACAAACTATTTGCCAACTCACGATGTAAACAGCAATTGTGCTGAAAACTGGGATTGAACCAGGGACCTTTAGAGATTCAATCCAACGCGCTCCCAACTGAGCAATTTCAGCTGCAAAGGGGTTTCTCTGCTTTTTCAGTCTGGGCTAAAAGTGGGGCTAGGGTGAAGCTGTGTCTGTGCCACGTACTATGTTGCAGTGTACCTGGTCCAGTGTGTTCTCATCTTGGGTTGGAATGTCCCCATGCTGGTAAAGGGTGGGGAATACAGTCCGTTGATGAGGATAAGCGGTACAGTGGAGTTCACGGGTTGAAGTCGCCAGGTACCATAAAAATAGTAATGGGCCCCGAGGGTGTTCTGAATTCCCCTTTGGCCAAATTGGCTAAATGGCCGTACAAAAAGCACCATACTTGGAGCCTGTGGTCAATGTCAACAGTTGGGCTAATTCAGTTCCGTTGAGACGGTGATTATGTACCAAGTCAGTTATGTCAGTCGGGATTTGGTCAAGGTTGTTGTGTGGTTTGGCATAGATAAGGCTATGTATCTAAATTTAGGAGTCCATGGTCTGTAAACATACTGAGGTACTCCCCCTGCTGTTGCGGAACTTGCGGGACCTTGCAAATTTCCCCACTGAGGGACGAATAAAGGCATATCTTATCTTCTACCATAGGGTAGGCTTTTGGCAAGAAGTAGGATTCTTAATTCTACTTCTTGTCATTCTTCATGCTTTCCCAAGTTCCAACATTTCCTTGGGAGCGAGTTTGATAACCTCGGGGTGGGGACATGATGTGCCAACGGGGTTGGGAGGATTCCAACTATGGTCTTTTGGTTTGAGTGTGTCATTTAATTGAGTCGAGTCAAATGTTCCCCGAGAGAGGGTGGACATGGGTGTCTGTTCAGAGGCAGTTGCAGAGTGATCATAAATTGGAAATGTCGGGTACAAAGATGTGGCCTGAGTCGGAGTTTGTAGAACTACTTATGACTGAAAGTCTCGCTCCTTCTGTTCCCTGAGAAACAAGGTTGTCTGTGGAATTGATCAAACATCAAGGTGGCCACATTGATAAAAAAAGAAAAACAAAAAATTATATCTACAGCAGAAAAAGGCCCGTTTTGCTCAGTCGGTAGCGCATGAGACTCTTACTCTCAGGGTCCTGGGTTCGAGCCCCACATTGGGCGGTTCAACTCTTTTGTTGATACATCTGAAAGATGTCTTTCCTGTGGAAAATTGTTCAAAATGCAGAAAACAGAAAACAAACCCCCTTCTTGTATGACCACAATTCCTAACTTAGTCGGCTGTGAAATTAACTAGGGACCTTTTGCGTGTTCGGCAAACGTGACAACCACGACACTATGGAAACCTGAAGGAAGGGGCTCTTAAGGGGACAGGTGAAGTCACAAAGCAGTTGCCGAACAATGAATCACGACAATGTGTCCAAAGTGGGGGCAGATTGACAATTGTCCAAATTGGCAAATATTTCTCAATTTTTATCAATAAAGTAAATTTGATTAGAGATCACATGATAGATGTTGATGGTAGACTGTCAGATTCTATTATAAAGAACAAGACAATGTAGGACAAACTGCCTAGTTTTCAATTTAAGAGGAAGTGTAGATGAGGTAGTAAAACTGTTGCATTCCATTAAAAGCGATGAGCCATGTGGTATTTATAATTTGGTTGGGAGGTTACTGAGGACGGCAGCAAAGTTGATTCAGGAGCCGATTATTGAGAATGGTGTTTACCCACAGTCCTGGAAGATCGCAAATGTGCTAGGTCGAAAAGGTTTACTTAAACAAGTTATTCCTTGTGTGCACGGTCATCTCCTTGGCCTTCTTGGTGTTGAGGATGAAGGAGCAGAAATCTTCTGGCATACTGTACTTGACCACAGAAGGAGGTAGGTTTAACATTTCAGAGAAGGGGCCAACCTTCACCGCCTGAACAGGGACTTGAACCCTGGACCCTCAGATTAAAAGTCTGATGCTCTACCAACTGAGCTATCCAGGCCTTTGCTGAATGAGGACAACTCACAAGGTAAAATCTTCTGGCATACTGTACTTGACCTTGCAGAGATGAGAGCTTCTTCTCTGGCTCTCAACAAAGGCGGTCGCATCTTTCCCCTCTCCTCCCTATCCCTTATCTTCCCTGCTTTGTTGTCCCCTGTCCATCCTGTCGATGGAGTTTGACTTGATTCTTTGTCACGCAGTCTGAAATTGGCAAACTGAGAAATTCTGATTGAGTGACCAATGCAGTCTGTCCATTTTAATAAATTTCGTCTCAACTCATGTTGAAAAAGGATAGAGCCATTTCCGTGAGAGCACAAGACCCCTGGATTGTACCCAAAAATACTTTGCGTTCATCAAAGAGTAAAGCTGGTGTCCTGGTTTGCAATGCCTCGATTGTTACGCCAGAAGGTGCGAGTCACATCCAAAACAAAGGGCATGCTGGAAGCATAGCATGCTTCAACTGAACAGAAGTTGGCAAGGTGTGAGTCTCTGTGGTGCAATTGGTCAGCGTGTTCGGCTGTTAACCGGAGGCTGGTGGTTCGAGCCCACCCAGGGACGTTCTCTGGATGCATCAGTGTCACTGTTCATTCCACTCTTGCACAGCACTTGTGTGGTTCCCAATTGGCAAACTGTGTGTCAATGACTTTTCAAAAGCACATTACAGCTTCCATTTGATCAGAAGTTAGGTTGATCAAGTCACAGATTTCAGTTTGTTTCTGCACAGGTCTGGTGAAACACAGAAGCTCTGCTTGAAAATATTAGCTGTTGCAAAAGCGCCAGCCAGGATTAAGAGATGACGGAATGCTTTTATGTTAAAAGGAATCAAGTCAAACCCCATCAACTGATAAGCAGGGGCCCTAAAGAGAAGACACTGTACACTGTTGTGATTTTTTGACAGACATGTCTAGTAAACAGGAGATCCTGGGTTCAAATCCCAGCAGTGCCTTCTCTGTGTTTCAGCAGCTCCTATGCTGTTATTTAAAAGAAATGTTGTTCTTGTTCTGTTGAATAAATACCCATCATTTCTGATGTCATATGTAGTATACCTATCACATGTACTGCAATGCTCTCTACAAAGACAATACCCTTGTGTATTTGGACATTTGCAGGTTTAAGAAAACAGACCACATCAGCCAAATATCTTCTGGACAAAAGAGTGGTCAGACAAGACAAAGTTTGAGCCAGTCACCTGAACATTAGACTTTTGATCTGCGTGTCCGGGATTCAAGTCCCTGTTCAGGTGACCAGTGATAGGGTCTGAGGTCCACTTGCAAACGCCTCCTTTTTGCCCACAAAATACAAGGGCAACAGGACAATCCCTTGGTACTTTATGGAAACGATGTGAGGTGCCTGGCTTTTAACTAGAAGTGGAAAGATTTGTGTAGCCCCTCACACAAACCATGTGTCTTCCTCACATGCACATGTTGACAGCTGATCCTTGACATCAGCAAAATTTTGGTTCTAGGACAATGGGGTCACCTGTCTGTGACGCTTTGGTTGGGCATTTGTTGCCGCCATGCTGTTTACCTTGTGGTGGAGTACTGTTGGGTCCGCATTCTCTACACTGGTGGTCTGGATTTTGGGTAGAGGATAATGGTGTCCACTGTCCCCATTGATCTGTTTCTTGCAGTCTCGGTGGCCGAGAGGTTTGTTGCCACTCTGCTTTGACATGCTGTTTTCTGTACCTCTCCCCGGTCTTTCAGCGGCCTTGTTGAGGGTGTTTCACAGGTGGGTGGTGTGATGTTGGATATGGGGGCCAGTGGGTTGTCACCGTTTTGTTGTTCCTGGAGCACATAAAGAAGAGTGGCCAGTACGGGGGGTTTAACCCATGACCTTGGCGTTATTAGCACCACACGCTGACCAACTGAGCTAACCGGGATAGCGGCAGAGAGCTGCTGGAATGACAAGGCGCTACGAAACGCGTATCGGGCGGAGCCTCTCCGACCCACACGTCGGCTCCAAATCCCACCTCCTGGGGCTCTTCCGGCACCACTCCTCTCTCCCTGCTCCAGCAGCGGAGCGCCGTCTGACGACATCGGGAGTGTCATCCCCATGCAACTGGGAGCCAGTCGCCTTTTGCCAGCAGAGAGGAGTCACCGTCTACGCCTGTGGCTGTGCCTGTACTGTGGGAGTCCTACACACAATTTCCCGCTGTCCAGTTCGCCCAGCACGCCAACGCTCTTCCTCCGCCAGGGATATTCCCCAGCTGCTGGCACTGCCCGCTCCAACCACACCGGCTGCGTCATCCGCTTTGGTGGGCCGACTTCAGGTGGAAGGTACGATATCCTGGGCGGGGGAAGCTTCTCCTACCACAGCATTAATTGACTCTGGGGCGGACGAGAACTTCATTGATAGCGGACTGGTCAGTTCTCTTAACATTGGTACTGTTGAGCTTGTCCCCCACAAGAATGTCTGCTCGCTAGATGAACATCACCTGGCATGCATTACGCATCAGACGTGCACCATATCCTTGGTGCTGTCGGGAAACCACCACAAGGTCACAATTTTTTTTCTTATGCCCTCTCACTCAGCTCTGTTAGTACTCGGCCTCCCCTGGCATCCCTTGCGTGTGTTGTGATGTTTTGTCATTCAGCGCCACTTTGCAGAGGCACATCCACTCGACAATTTAATTTGTTCTCCGACAGTGTTTCCCAATGTGGCATTGGTGGTTCAGTGGTAGAATTCTCGCTTGCCAAGCGGGAGGCCCGGTTCCGATTCCCGGCCAATGCAGTATATCTCAGCTTATACCTTTCTTTAGAGCTCATGTTGAAAAAGTACAAAGGCTCTTTTCCTTCAAAAGTGCAGTATTCAGAATGACACCTGAAACGTAACAGACCGGACCACCCGAGAGTTAAGGTGGACAGCACTTAGCTTAGTGAAACGTGACTGCAGTCATGCTGTTGTAGTCTCTGTCGCGCAATTGCTCAGCACGTTTGGCTGTTAACTGAGAGTTTGGTGGTTCGGTCCCACCTGGGGACTCTCAATTCACACATGTGTTGGACTTTGGACTCCCTCCCTTGTATGAACATTTTTCCCCATTGGCGAACTGTTTTTGTGTTGGTGCCAGATGCACTGCTGGCACTGTGACTAAGCTGGTCAAAGTGCCTGTCTAGTAAACAGGAGATCCTGGGTTCAAATCCCAGCAGTGCTTGGTCAGTGAAACTTTGGCAGCTGATTTCTGAACCATGTACTTCTTTTTGTCACTTGCCCTTCAAGAACGAATTGACGTTGCATCCACAGCTGACGTGATTGTTGTGGATCCCATTACGCCAGAAGGTGCTTGAATCCAAAGAGTATGACATTGTGATGTGTTGTCATTCAGCGCCACTTTGCAGAGGGTCATCCACTTGACAGTTGAATTTTTTTCTCTTACAGTGTGTCCCCACGTGGCATTGGTGGTTCGGTGGTAGAATTCTCACTTGCCAAGCGGGGGCCGCGCGCGTGTTGTTGACATTTGCTGCCAGCCAATCAGGATGCGACACAGACGTCAGACAAGCAAAGAGACTCGCTTGCCACACGGGCATGATTACCATTACCATTACCATCTATCAGGGATGGCAACTGAATGCCAGAAACCTGCCACAGGATTTCAGATAATGTTTTGATGCAGACTGGTCATGATGCCCCTGATTAATTAAATTAATTAATCAATTAAAATTAATTAAACCATTACCTGTGAGAGGTGAGTTACACCATTGCACTAAACATTGATAGAATAGTTAGTAATGGAGTTAGTAGTGAATAACTAACAATGCTTGTGGGGATTTTTTTTGGTTTTGGACATCTTTCAGATAAATAAGCATGCAAACTGACCCGGGAACATCATGGCTGTTCCTGACAAATGAACATAACGGGAGGGTTAAGATGACTACACTTCCAAAGTTCTCAGCTATGACTGAACCTCTGGCTCCTTTTTTCCCAGAGAAACTAGGTTGGCTGTGGAATTGATCAAACATCAAGAAGTCCACATCAATTAAAAAAAAAATTAAAAAGTGATATCTTGGCCGAAAAAAGCCTGGTTAGCTCAGTCGGGAGAGCATGGGACTCTTAATCTCAGGGTCGTGGGTTCGAGCCCCACATTGGGCGGTTCAGCTCTTTTGGTAATACAGACCTGGTAGACCCAAATGAGTAGTGAGGGTGTGCTGGGAACGTCTGGCAGAGTCTCCCGTTCGTCGAGTCTTCAACTCTCACCTCTGGCAGAGCTTCACCTGCATCCCGGGGGAGGACCGGGATATTGAGTCCGAATGGGCCATATTCCGTGCCTCCATTGCTGAGGCGGCTGACTGGAGCTGCGGCCGCAAGGCCGTCGGTGCCAGTCGTGGCGGCAGGCCCCGAACCCGATGGTGGACACCAGAAGTCAGGGCCGCCGTCAAGCTGAAGAAGGAGTCCTATCCAGCATTGATGGCTTGTGGGACTCCGGAAGCAGCTGACAGGTACTGTCAGGCCAAACGGTTCGCGGCTTCGGCGGTTGTCCAGGCAAAAACTCGGGTGTGGGAGGAATTCGGTGAGGCCATGGAGCACGACTTTCGGTCGGCCTCGAAGGGGTTCTGGCAAACCGTCCGGCGCCTCCGAAAAGGGAAGCAGAGCCCAGTCCACACTGTTCAAAGTGGAGACGGGGCCTGCTGACCTCGACTAGGGATTTGTTTTGGTGAAGTAGGTGCAGACACATCTATTAAAAAATGAAAATACAAAATATACAGAATGCAGTATAAATATATGTACGCAGTCTGTTTTTTGTTTGTTATTCAGGAAGTGCAGTCTGATTGTTTTTCCTAAGAGTCCAAGCTGAGCGTTAATTTAACGCAGAGGTAGGGAACCTATGGCTCGGGAGCCAGGTAGGGCTCTTTTGATGACTGTATCTGGCTCTCAAGCATTTCTTACCACAATAAAAATGTATTTTTGCTAACATTTTAAAGTAAACATCACAGAAATGACTGTTAAAAATAATATTAAAAATCAACAACTTTTTTATGCATTTTAATTCGTCCATCTATTTTCTACTGCAATACGGCCGACCATATCCATCTTTCCTGATATTTTTCAGGTCAAACACCAAAACTCGATTATTACTGGGTAATGCGGTAGTCTACCTCGGTCATTAAGATGTCAACATGTAAATATAAACTTTTCTCCTTTAGTCAAATAGTCACCTAGCTAAAGCTGCAGAACCAAGCCTTCTGGCAAAGACGGCCAAAAGAATGAAATACGTCTACAGAGTACGGTGCAAAACTATGCAGCAGCAGAAGTTGTATTAATGGCAAGTATTTGATTTATTATTAGACACTGTGCTGCTCACGAAAGTGTGCTGGCCACACCCCATTGGCGTGGGGTAGTGTGCCTGGTCTACGTAATTAGAGCCCATTATATCTAAAACTGTTGGTCTTACATAAAAATGCACACATTTTATTGCATTCAATGTTTAAAAAAATGTATATGGCTCTCACAGATACACATTTTAAAATATCTGGCCTTCATGGCTCTCTTCGCCAAAAAGGTTCCCGACCCCTGATTTAACACATATAGAGTGTCAAAGTGGCAGGGTGAGGCAGAGGTGGGGTGTGAACAGGGTCAGGAGGGGTTCCGGGCCTTGTTGATGAGGCTGACAGCAGACAGGAAGAAACTGTTCTTGTGGCGTGAGGTTTTGGTCCTGATGGACCGCAGCCTCCTCTCAAAAAGACTGTGTCCGGGGTAAAACAAAAAAAAAACTAGCAAGACAGCCTCAAGGTCCAAAAGTGTTAAGGCAGTCCCATAGTGTCCCCACATCATGCCATGTGTCTATTTGCCTTGAGACATGAGTAAATTAGCTTAAATGCTAACATGCTAATGGTCATCATGTTAGCACCAAGCAAGAGAGTCCTTTTTCAGTCGGGTCTAAAAGTGGGGGCAATGTGAAGCTGTGTCTGTGCCACCTACTATGTTGCTGTGTCCCTGGTCCAGTGTGTTCCCATCTTGGGTTGGAATGTCCCCATGCTGGTAACGGGTGGGGAATACAGTCCGTCGATGAGGATAAGCGGGATGGATTTCAGTGGTTAAAGTCTCCAGCTACCATGAAAACGGTCATGGGCCACGAGCCTGTTCTGAATTACCCTTTGGCCAATCGACACCACATCAGCTCAGCAGCAGTCGTCGTTAGTATAGTGGACAGTATCTCCGCCCGTCACTTGGAAGACTGGGGTTTGATTCCCCGACGGGGAGTTCCTCTTTTGTATGTCACAATGTCACGTTGAACCTTGAGTCGGGTTGCGGTTGCAACAACCAGTCCGGTTAAACAAACTCTTTTCATTAGAACAAAACCTCTCTTAATCTTCTTCTCAAGGTGTTCAGGTGTCTTGTACAATCTGACAGTCTTTTGCTGCCAAATCATTCCAGGCGTGGATAATGGACCTGACCAGGAAAATGCCAGCTGTGGGATTTCAACCAGAGCCTCCTGAGCAAAAGGAACCTTAATCTGGCGCCTTCGATCACTCATCCACCCAACCTAAAACGGTGCCCTGATCAGGAAAAAAAAGGTTCACTGACAACAGAGGACACTCAAAAGGAGCCGCACAAAGCAGGGTACTTGTACAGATGTAGTCAGCGGAGTGGCGCAGCGGTAGTGTCCTGGGCCCATAACCCAGAGGTCGATGGATCGAAACCATCCTCTGCTATGGCTGTGCGCTTTACGTGTCCTTTGAAGAGCTTGCAGATGTATTGTCTTTGTTACTTAGCTGACCTGGTCCAGTAAAGAGTTCACGCTTCCATTACTGCTGTTCTCGATGCATTTATTGCTCTTGAGTGCATTCACACGCCATTGCGGGACATTGAGGCATCGTGAAACACCTCAACTGTCCTCACTCCTCCATTGTCACTCTTATGGACTTGAAGAATCCCAGCCAGTTTCCGTTCGTTTCGAGGAACCTCCTCCTCTTTGACGATCACCACATCTCCAACTTGCATGTTTCTTCTTGGCATATGCCATCTTTGTCTCAGAGCAATGTTGGTCTGAGACAAAGATGTTGGAGGTGCTGAGTCTCATCCCAGACGCTTCACACTCAGATGCAAACCGTCCCAGTAAGCGCTGAAGGTGACAGCCCATAGAGGCCATAAGAACCACATTATCTGCAAATAGCAGAGATGAGATTCTAAGGCCCCTGAAACAGATTCCCTCAACACCTTGGCTGCGCCTAGAAATTCTGTCCATGAAAATTGTGAACAGAATCGGTGACAAAGGGCAGCCTTAGCGGAGGCCAACGTTTACCGGAAACAGGCTCGACTTACTACTGACAATGCGAACCAGACTCCTGCCCCGTTTGTACAAGGACCAGATAGCACGTAGTAGCGCGCCACCAATCCCCCCAAAGTACGCCACAAGGGACGGTCGAATGCCTTTTCCAGATCCGCAAAGTACATGTAGACTAATGTAGACCAAGATGGTGGCGCGTGAACAACGCGAGGCTCAGCGTCTCTCCAGATTTTGCAAATCCGCTGTGTTTTATCTGCTCCTCGCTGTTTTTTTTCATCCAGTACAGTGCTGCTTTAACATCCTATAGCAGACAGGAGCTCCTAGACATAAAGTTCTCCAACTCGGACCGTTTTATCGCCGATCTCAGACTCATCCCGGAGATCTCCAGGACACCGGAGGCTGCCCACTCCACCCGGCCGGGCAGAAGTGCTCGCAGATCGTCGAGATCGTAAACAAAGGCGGGGTAAGCGCGGAGGGCTACGAGCTAGGCTAAAGCTAACACCGCACCGGCTCCCTTTACCCAGCATTTTCCTTGCTAATGTCCGATCTCTGATCAACAAAATGGACAAACTACGACTCTGTATCACCAACAACAAACGGATTATGGACTCAAACGTCATGATTTTCACAGAGACTTGGCTTAACAGCAGTATCCCGAACAATGCTATCGAGTTAGCAGCTCCATCCTTAGGGCAGACAGGACTGCGGACTCTGGTAAAACCAAAGGTGGAGGTTTGTGCATTTATATAAACAATGCTTGGTGCACAAACTGTTATCACAGAGAGTCACTGCTCACCTAATGTGGAGTTTCTCATGGTAAAATGTAGACCTTACTACCTCCCAAGAGAACTCACATCGGTCATTGTCACTGCTGTCTACATGCCACCGGATGCTAACGCTAAGATTGCAATGAAGGAACTGCATGTAGCCATTAGCAAACAGCAAACAAGACACCCGGAGGCTGCTTTTATTGTTGCGGGTGACTTTAATCACTCCAACCTGAAGACAGTCCTCCCCAGGTTTCATCAGCATGTTTTGTGTCACACCAGAGGAGACAAGACACTAGACCATGCTTATTCAAACATACCTGGAGCCTACAAGACGACACCCCTCCCCCACATAGGACAGTCTGATCACCTATCTCTTTTTCTTTCCCCCAAGTACTTGCCACTCATCCAACGTGTGAAGCCCACAGTGAAGACAATAAAAGTGTGGCCTATGGGAACAGACTATGTGCTACAGGACCAGTTCAAGCACACAGACTGGAGTATGTTTGCAACCTCAGCAACCACTCACTCCCATACTGACATCGAGCGCTACACTTCCTCTGTAATGGACCATATCTCTGCCACCATTGACGGCGTCACCACAGAGAAACGGATCACCATGTACCCTAATCAGCGGCCCTGGATGAACAAGGATGTCCGTCTACTGCTGAAGGCCCGCAACATTGCCTTCAGATCTGGAGACGCACAAGCCTACAGTACAGCAAGGGCTAATCTGAAACGGGGCATCAAGCAGGCAAAGCACTGCTACAAGCTAAGGGTTGAGGAGCATTTCTCCAACTCCAACCCCCGACGCCTGTGGCAAGGCATCCGAGTCATCACAGACCATAAACCCACCAACCCCTCCCCCCCTCCCTCTGACACATCCTTCCTAGATGAGCTCAACAACTTCTACGCTCGCTTTGAGAAGGACAACCACACTTCTGCAATAAAGGCAAAATGGACAACTGATCACCAACCACTAACACTCTCCACTACTGACGTTGAAGCAGTGTTGCGCAAGATCAACAGACACAAAGCTGCAGGACCTGATGGCATCCCTAGTCGTGTTCTCAGAGCATGCGCTGGTGAGCTGGCGGGGGTCCTGACGGACTTATTCAACCTTTCCTTGGCCCAGGCCACTGTCCCAACCTGCTTTAAAACCACTACCATCGTGCCAATACCAAAACACTCCGCCC
Source organism: Doryrhamphus excisus (assembly GCF_037039965.1). Lineage (NCBI taxonomy): Eukaryota > Metazoa > Chordata > Actinopteri > Syngnathiformes > Syngnathidae > Doryrhamphus > Doryrhamphus excisus. The sequence goes on from NC_136362.1 coordinate 22,426,908, forward strand.
CAACGTGCCTAAATGACTACCGTCCAGTGGCGCTCACCCCCATCATTTCCAAGTGCTTGGAGCAGCTAGTCCTGGCACATCTCAAATCCTGCCTTCCCCCCACCCTGGACCCCCATCAATTTGCCTACCGTAAGAACAGGAGTACAGAGAAGGCCGTCTCCACAGCACTGCACTCTGTCCTCTCACACTTGGACAATAAGGACACATATACCAGAATGCTCTTCATAGACTTCAGTTCAGTATTCAATACAGTCATCCCCTCCAAGCTAGTAGCCAAACTCACAGACCTGGGCATCACAGCTCCTGTCTGCAACTGGTTACTGGACTTTCTAACCAACAGGCCGCAACATGTCCAGCTGGACCACCACTGCTCCTCCACCCTCACCATAAACACCAGAGTACCACAAGACTGTGTGCTAAGTCCATTCCTCTACTCTCTCTTCACCCACGACTGCAAACCCAAACATGGCTCCAATACCATCATTAAGTTTGCAGACGACACTACAGTGATTGGCCTCATCAACAACAATGATGAGTCTGCCTATAGGGAGGAGGTGGACTACCTGGCTGCGTGGTGCGAGGACAACAACTTACGACTCAACACAACAAAAACAAAATAACTCATTGTGGACTTCAGGAAGAATGCTGCCATGCATCTACCAATCTACATCAACGGTGAGACAGTGGAGCGTGTGGCCAGCTTCAAATTCTTGGGGATCCACATCTCACAGGACCTCTCCTGGACTACCAACTGCTCCAGCCTGGTCAAGAAGGCTCACCAGCGCCTCTTCTTCCTGAGGACCCTGAAGAAGAACCACTTCTCTTCAGACATCCTGGTGAACTTCTACAGATGCACAATCGAGAGCATCCTAACCAGTTGCATCACAGCCTGGTATGGGAACTGCTCTGTCGCGGACCGGAAGGCATTGCAAAGAGTAGTGAAATCTGCCCAACGCATTGCCGGAGCCCCACTTCCTGCCATCGGGGACATCTACAGGAAGCGTTGTCTCAGGAGGGCATCACAAATTGCCAAAGACTCACACCACCCAGCGCACAGACTGTTTGCCCTCCTACCCTCAGGGAGGCGCTATAGGAGTTTACAGACACGAACCACCAGGTTCAGGAACAGCTTTTTCCCAACTCTGCCCCCCACTGACCACCCCTTCCACTACTTACATCCCCCCGCTGATCTATGCCCTCCCCCATCACTTCATTGCACTACTTCATTGCACTATTGTACATATTACTGCAATATCTTTTGCATTCATACATCATACTGTTTATAATGTATATAATCTGAAATAGCCATACTCTAATCACTCCATTGCAATACTGTATATATTACTGTTATTATATATTGTCACATCCATACTGTTTATAATCTGTATAATCTACAATAGCCATATTATAGTCATTTATATCCCTGTACATATCCTCACTGTATTATAGTCATAGCCTGTCATAGTTTCTTTTTTACATACTAGATCTGTCCATATCTTTTTTCTACATTTACTTAATACCAAGGTACTTATATAGTTACACTTCTGGTTGGATGCTAACTGCATTTTGTTGCCCTGTACCAGTGACATGAGCAATAACAATAAAGTTGAATCTAATCTAATCTAACCAATGCCGTCTTGTCTGAAGGACCTCCGCTTCCCTGTCGATGGAGTTGGACTTGAGTCTTTGTCACGCAGTCTGAAATTGGCAAACGGAGAAATTCTGATTGAGTGATCAATGCAGTTTGTCTATTTGAATACATTTCATCTCAACTCCTGTTGGAAAAGAACAGCCATTTCCGTGAGAGCACAAGACCCCTGGATTGTACCCCAAAATACTTTGCGCTCATCAAAGAGTAAAGTTGGTGTCCTGGTTTGCAAAGCCTCCATTGTTACGCCAGAAGGTGCCAGTCACATCTAAAACAAAGGGTTCCATGGTGTAATGGTTAGCACTCTGGACTCTGAATCCAGTGATCCAAGTTCAAGTCTTGGTGGAATCTACTTGCCCTGCAGCAATCGAGTGTTTGGACTGTGTCTTCCTTTAACAGTAAGAGTATGATGACTTACTGACTTACTCTACAAATCAGTGGTAACCGTGGATCAGGATGAGGTCCCCAAACGACGCCAATGTCTGTGACAGCTGATGTCAAGGATCAGCTGATCAGAAGGTACTTGGTTTGTGTGCGGGGCCACAAGTCTTTCCAGTTCTAGTTAAAAGCCAGGCTCCTCATGTAGTTTCCATAGAGTACCAAGGGATTGTCCTGTTGCCCTCGTATATTGAGGGCAAAAAGGAGGCATTTGCAAGTGGACCTCAGACCTGGTCACCTGAACAGGGACTTGAATCCCGGACACTCAGATCAAAAGTTTCATGTTCGGGTGACCGGCTCAACCTTTGTCGTGTCTAACCATGAGCTCTTTTCGTCCAGAAGATATTTGGCTTGTCCATGTGGGTAGTTTAAGACCTCAGTCCATCTTGGAGGTGGACATTTCGGGACCAGGGCAAGATGCAAGATGGCGCCTGTGCTCGGCCAGGCCACTGCTCGGCTCCTATGTCGTTTGTTACTTTTTGTTTTCACAATGTATGTGGTCATACCATCCCATATATCTCAGGGCTATGCATCTACAATTCAGAGCTACGATCGCGGCTCTCTTTTTCGCATAAAAGAATCTATGGAAGCCCTTTTCATGGACTGGGATAAATACAAACAAACATTTCCTCCTCCCCTTGTTTGCACACCCGACTCACCTGAGTACCTGTTGCTATCACATACTCCGAGGAAAAAGAGGAGACCGAGGAAACGAGGATCTCGGGCAGGCGTCCAAGTAAAGCGCAGACTTTATTCACGCATAGCAGGGATCACCTCCGTGGATTACCGGGCCAGGTGTTTTCGTACGATCCCTCTCCTCGATGCCTGCAGTGACGACGGAGCGTCCTCCCCCGTGTCTTCCTATGGCTTTTTGGCCAGTCATTTGGAGCCTGTCCGTTACTTGAACTGTGATCATTGGGATATACAGCCATCGCGTTATCCTGTGTTTACACCGAACATCCAGCATGCGAGTTCCCAAGTCAGCTGGAGGTCTCGTGATCGCCTTTCATGTCTCCGACCGAACGGCGACTGTGACGTCATCGTTGTTTCGGCTTGGTCTATTGAACGCACGTTCTATTGCAAACAAGTCTTTTGCCTTGAGCGATCTTTTTACCAGTCAAAATATGGACTTCATGTTTTTTTACTGAGACATGGCAAAGAGAAGGGGAGTTCGTTCATTTAAATGAACTCTGTCCTGATGGTTGCTCCGTTCTTGGGAGGCCCCGCCCCTCCCGTCGAGGAGGAGGTGTTGCTGTGGTTTTCAGAGACAGCTTCACCTGTAAAGTGATGGATACTCAAATCTACTCATCCTTTGAGTCTCAGATGTTGAAAATTGGCTCCTCAAACTCATTCTATTGTGTGCTGGTTTATCGTCCTCCTGGTCTGGCCTCTGTCTTTTTAAATGATTTTAGTGACTTTTTATCTTCAATAATTAAGTTGGAAAATGTTTTACTCCTGGGAGATTTTAACTTGCATGTTGATGACAGCACATCTAGCCAAGCAATGGAACTATTAACAATGACTGAAACTTTTAATTTTGAGCAACATGTCTCCGTCGCTACACATCAAAAAGGTCATGTTCTCGACTTAGTGTTTTCACTTGGCCTTAATGTTGCCAACCTTTGTGTGGAAGATGTCCATTTGAGCGATCATAGTTGTGTCTTATTTGATCTGCTCCCTACACTTGAGCCTGTGCTTCCTGTGGTTAGATCGCAGAGACGCATCATCTCTGAGAATACTGCAGGTAGTTTCTCTGTCCTGTTTGATCCACATCTGTTCTTGGAATGTGACAATGTTGATAATTTTATGAATTGTTTTAACGACCACTGTGAATCAATTTTAGATTTGGTTGCACCTGTTAAATCCAATCTGGTGTCTCAAAAATCTGTATGTCCCTGGATAAATGACTGTATTCGGAATTTGAAGCGACTTTGTCGGAAAACTGAGCGTCTGTGGAAGGCTACTAAACTTGAGGTCCACCGATTGCACCTTCGGGAACTTGTGTCATCTTTAAATGAAATGATAAAAACTGCTAGATCTGACTACTTTAAGCAGTTGATTATCTCAAATAAGAAGAAACCTCAAGTGCTCTTTGACACCATCAATTCTATTGTCTCTCCTGCTGCTCCTGTTATTCCTGTTTTTTGCTGATAGCAATAATTTTCTCAAAGTGTTTCTCAGCAAAATTCAGGACATTAAGAACAGTCTTCTAGTGTTCTGTGGGTGTAACCCTGTTGTTCAGGAGCCTGCACCCCATGAGTGGTCCTCTTTTAAACCTGTGACTGAGGTTGAGATTTCAGCTCTGGTAACAAAAATGAAGCCATCTTCCAGTTCATCTGATGTGCTGCCCTCTAAACTCTTTTTGAAAGTGTTCGATGTCATTGCCCCCTGGGTTACTAAAGTGATCAATCTGTCACTCGCTACTGGTGTTTTTCCCAGTGCTTTTAAACATGCTATTGTGGAGCCACCTCTTAAAAAATCAAATCTGGATGTCGCAGATCCCAAAAATTACAGACCTATATCAAAGCTTCCTTTCATCTCTAAAATCTTAGAGAAGGTGGTCTCCAAACAGCTGCTACATTTCTTGCAAAATTATGATATTTTTGACACTTTCCAGTCTGGTTTTCGCAAGCTTCACTCAACAGAAACTGCCCTGTTAAAAGTGTCTAGTGACATCAGGATGTCTGCAGATTCTGGAAAATGCACGGTCCTTGTTCTGCTAGATCTCTCCTCGGCATTTGACACTGTCGATCATCAGATTTTGCAAACAAGACTACATGACTTAGTCGGACTGTCAGGCTCTGTCCTAGCATGGTTCTCTTCTTATTTATCAGACAGGAGTTTTAGTGTCTCAGTTAACCAGATCCGATCTGACTCTGCTGATCTGTTGTTTGGAGTACCTCAGGGCTCTGTTTTGGGTCCGATTTTGTTTTTGTTATATGTTCTCCCTCTAGGAAAGATTATCCAGGATTTTGATGATGTCTCCTACCATCTGTTTGCTGACGACATTCAGCTGTACGTTCTTTTAAGGCTTCGGAGATACAAAAATTGAACTCTTTAATGAATTGTTTAGTGCAAATAAAACAATGGCTCGGCGCTAATTCCCTTCAACTTAATTCAGATAAAACTGAGGTGCTGGTGATTGCCCCTGATGAAGTTATTCCAGGGATCAAACAGTATTTGAGTGTTCACAGCCTGTCTTGTAAGTCAAGCCTCAGAAATCTTGGAGTAATTTTTGACAAGGAAATGTCATTACAGCACCAGTCAAAGCAGCTCACTCGGAATTGTTTCTTTCAGCTAAGAAAAATCTCGAAACTTCGAACAATGGTATCTAAAGGTGAGCTCGAGATGATAGTCCATGCCTTTGTGTCTTCTCGTTTAGACTACTGTAATAGTTTGTTTTCTTGTCTAAACAAAAAAGAGTTGTCTCTTCTGCAACAGGTTCAAAATTCTGCTGCGCGGTTATTGACTCGATGCAACAGAAGGGCTCACATCAGGCCGATTGTGAAAGCGCTCCATTGGCTCCCTGTCTCATTCCGTGTGAATTTTAAAATCCTGGTGCTCACTTTTAGAGCCTTGCACGGCCAGGCCCCTGTCTACATACGAGACTTGTTGCGTCCCTATATCCCCTCTCGGAGGCTGACATCGTTAGATCAAAATTTACTCATGGTCCCTCGTAGTCGTTTTAGGACCCGAGGAGACCTATCTTTTCAAGTTGTTGCGCCGAGGCTCTGGAATGACCTTCCACCCTCCCTACGTAACCTTAAAACTCACTTGTTTTTGCAGGCTCAGTAGATTTAGGGTATTATGACCATCTTATATTTATGTCTATTTTATTGTATACTGTTTTTATGTACTATTTTGTGTCTATTTTTATTGTACATTGTTTTATTGTATTTTTTATGTGTATTTTAACTCTGTGTTTTGCCTTTTGTGAAGCACTTTGTGACTTCTGTCTGAGAAAGGTGCTATATAAATAAAACTTACTTGCTTGAATGGCCATGTTTCCACCCAGTTTCGAACTGGGGACCTTTTGCGTGTTAGGCAAATGTGATAACCACTACACTATGGAAACCTGAAGGCTGAGGCTTTTAAGGGGACTGAGCTCAATTTTATTCCACACATTAAAAATGTTACAAAAACAGGATTTTATTTTTCATTTAAAGAATATAGCCAGAGTCCGCCTGTTCCTTTCTCGGGCAAATAGAGAGATGCTGATGCATGCTTTTATTTCCAGTCGTATTGACTATTGCAATGCCCTGCTTTCTGGTCTTCCTAAAAGAAACATCACAAGTCTACAACTTTTACAGAACAACTTTTGCTGCATGTGTGCTGACGAGGACCAGAAGGCAGGCGCATATTACACCGCTTCTAAAATCACTGCATTGGCTCCCTGTATGTTTCAGGATCCATTTGAGGGTTCGCTTAATGGTTTTTAAATGTCTTAGGGGTTGTGGGCCTTCTTATTTTTCTGAGTCCCAGCCACTAGACAACCAGGGACTGCATCATGGCTGCACTCTGAAAGGCAGAGACTGTGTCACTTTGATGTACTCCAGCAAAGGAAAATGCAGCCAACGCTGCATCAGCAGGGGAATTAGCTCAAATGGTAGAGCGCTCACTTAGCATGTGAGAGGTAGCGGGATCAATGCCCGTCTTCTCTATAAACTACTTTGTTTTTTTGATGAAATGTTCCCAAGTAGCGAATACTAATCCGTGCCCCAATCCCAATATCTAGGCCAAATACAGCCATAGGTATCACCCTAAACCCAGTCCTAACCTAAACCCAGTCCTAACTGCATTCTCCCCTCTAGCACCTTGTCTTGTCTTGTTGTGGGATCAATGGCCACAGTCTCCAAGGTGTTCTTTGCCTTTTGTAGAAGAGATGTTGGGATTGGATCTAGCCCTTAGCATCTGACAAATACCCCAAACCAGGGGAATTACCTCAAATGGTAAAGTGCTTGCTTAGCATGCGATAAGTAGCAGAGTCGATAGCCGCATTCTCCAAGGAATCCTTTGTATTTTGTAAAAGAGATGTGGGATCGGAAATGAGTCCAGGATCTATCCCTCAGCGTCAGACAAATACCCAAACCTAATCCTGACCATGTTCTCGAGATTAGTCTCTTATCATGGAATAGTGAAGAAACCCAGTACGTGATATATTGTTCTCAAGTAGCGCATCAAGGTGCCCCCAACCATTCCACTGAGGCCGAAGACAAATCCTACCTCCAGTCAAAACCTATCCAAATGTCAATTCCCTGAACGGAAATCGAACCCGGACCACAGCAGTGAGAGCACTGAATCCTAGCCACTAGACCACCAGGGACTGCTTTTGGTCTGCACTCAGAAAGGCAGAGACTGTGTCGTTTCTCTTTGGCCTTCTCGGTGTTGAGGATGAGGGAGCAGAAGTTTTCTGGCATTTTGGACTTGACCACAGGAGGAGGATAAAAGAGATTGGTTTCACATTTAATACTTCTCCTCACCGCCTGAACAGGGACTTCAACTCTGGACCCTCAGATTAAAAGTCTGATGCTCTACCAACTGAGCTATCCAGGCCCTTGATAAATAAGGACAACTCAATCAATCTGCCCCCATTTTGGACACATCGTCGTGTTCCATTGTTTGGCAACTGAATTGTTTGGCATATGAGTGAGGCGCCACTCTGGTGGCAGCCTGCTCCAGCAGTTCTCGCTCTTCGTTGAGTTCTTTTCTTCTTTATTCTGTCTTTTTCATTCTTTTTCTAGGTTTTTCTTAAAGGAACTGCTTCGTAAATGCTCAGTTCAACTGTCCACCATAGTGATAGTGTTGAGCTGGCATTTCTCATATAATTTTTCGACAATGTTTTCGACTGCACGCCGAAACTCTATTGTTTACAGTAGGGACCAGCTGTTGGCGCTCTGCAACACAGCGGCGCTGCCCCACAAGAGGGTCGAGGTTCCCCGGGAGGTAAAGAGGAGAAGACGGGGAAGCCGTGCCGGAGCCCAATGCCGCGACAAGAGGAGGAGATACAGACCAGTTCTCCCGTCCATCATCATGGGGAACGTAAGATCTCTCCCCCATAAGATGGACGAGCTAGCGGCGCTGACCCGGCATCAGAGGCAGTTCCGGGAGTGTAGCGTCATGTTGTTTACGGAAACGTGGCTGGATACACGGACCCCAGACACGATCGCTACACTACACGGATTCACACTACTGCGGGCGGACAGGACAAATGAGAGCGGTAAGAGGAAAGGAGGCGGGCTGGCAGTGTTTGTGAATGATAGATGGTGTAACTCTGGGCACATCACTATTAAAGAGCAACTCTGCTGCAAAGACATTGAACTATTAGCCGTTAGCATGAGACCGTACGATCTGCCGCGGGAATTCTCGCACGTTATCGCGATAGCGGCATACATTCCCCCCTCTGCTAACGCCGACGCGGCCTGTGACGTCATCCACTCTGCCGTGGGCCGGCTACAGACACAACATCCGCAGGCTCTCCTTCTTCTCTCAGGTGATTTCAACCACATTTCTCCATCCTCCACCCTGCCCACCTTCACCCAGTATGTCACCTGCTGCACCAGAGACAATAAAACACTGGACTTGTGTTATGCCAACACCAAGGAGGCATACACTTCAACAGCACTTCCTCCCCTGGGAAGATCAGACCACAACCTGGTTCATCTCCAGCCTGTGTACAAACCTCTGGTACGCGGGCTGCCAGCTGTGTCCCGCACAGTGAAGAGATGGTCTGATGAAGCCGACGAGGCTCTGAAGGACTGTTTCAATACAACAGTGTGGGAGGAACTCTGCCATCCTCATGGGGACGATATAGACAGTCTCACTGACTGCATCACAGACTACATAAACTTCTGTGTGGAAAACACTGTACCCACCAGGACTGTACGGTGTTTTTCCAACAACAAACCGTGGATTAATCCGGACATAAAGGCTCTCCTAAAGGAGAAGAAGAGGGTCTTTAAGTCAGGAAATAGGGAAGAGCTGAAGGCTGTGCAGAAGGAGCTGAGGAGGAAAATCAGGGAGGGGAAGGACTGCTACAGGAAAAAGATGGAGGAACAGCTGCAGCAGAACAACGTCAGAGGAGTCTGGAGAGGCCTGAAAACTATCTCTGGCCACAAGGGGCCCGACTCCCAGGCTGCTGGGGACCAGGCGTGGGCTAACGATCTGACTCTCACAACATCCCAGGTGAGAAACCAGTTCCAGAAAACCAAGGCGAGGAAGGCGGCGGGACCAGACGGCATCAGCTCCAGGCTCCTGAAGTCCTGCGCGGACGAGCTGTGCGGGATTGTTGAGCACATCTTCAACCTGAGCCTGAAGCTGGGGAGGGTGCCACAGCTGTGGAAGACATCCTGCGTGGTTCCTGTCCCCAAGACGCCGCACCCCAAGGACCTCAGCAGCTACAGGCCGGTGGCACTTACATCACACCTGATGAAGACCCCGGAGCGGCTGATCCTTGACCATCTCCGCCCCCTGGTGGGTCCTTCGATGGATCCGCTCCAGTTCGCCCATCAACCTGGCACTGGGGTGGACGACGCCGTCATCTTCCTCCAGGACAGAGCGCTCTCTAACCTGGAGAAACCTGGGAGCACGGTGAGAATCATGTTCTTAGATTTTTCCAGTGCGTTCAACACCATCCAGCCAGCACTTCTGAGGGACAAGCTGGAGCACACGGGGTGGACCTGCACCTCACATCGTGGATACTGGACAACCTCACCAACCGTCCACAGTATGTGAGGACACGGGACTGTGTGTCTGACACGGTTGTCTGCAGTACGGGGGGCTTTCACCCTCTACACGGCAGACTCATACAACACACCAACCTGCCACCTGCAGAAGTTCTCTGACGACTCTGCAATTGTTGGCCTCATCACAGATGGGGACGACTTGGAGTACAGAGGACTGACACAGGACTTTGTGGATTGGTGCCAGCGGAACTGCCTCCAGATCAACACGGGGAAAACCAGAGAGCTGGTGGTGGATTTCCGCAGGCGCATCCACTTTATCTGCTCAAGAGACTGAGGTCTTTTGGAGTGCAAGGGGCACTCCTCAAGACGTTCTATGACTCTGTTGTGGCTTCAGCCATTTTCCAGGGAGTGGGCTGCTGGGGCAGCAGCATTTCGGCTGCGGATAGGAAGAGACTGGATAAGATCATCAGGAAGGCCAGCTCTGTACTGGGTTGCCCTCTTGACCCGTTGGAGGTGGTGGGAGAGAGGAGGATGTTGGCTAAGCTATCATCCATGTTGGAGAACGACTCCCACCCCCTGCAGGACACTTTGACAGCACTTGAGAGCTCCTTCAGCGATAGACTGCTTCACCCCAAGTGTCTGAAGGAGCGATATCGCAGGTCTTTTCTTCCTGCAGCTGTCAGGCTGTACAACCAGCACCGCTCCCAATAGACTTCTACACTGCTATGTACATCTGTGTAATACTTGCTTTTATAGTCAGTATAGTTACTCCAGACCCCATTCACTGTGCAATATCTGATCAACCTCCATGTGCAATATTAAGGGCTCTAAATGCAATATACGTACTAAGTTCTATGGGAAGTATTTCCATAATGCCTCATATTAACTCTCTAACAAGATCTCAGTGTATAGACTGGTCATATATCTCATCTCGTCTCATATTATCTACATACTGTATTGTATATAACTCTGGGCAAAACTGTTGATTTTTGTTAATACTTGGGTTGTTTATATTGTTTATTTTTCTATATTGTGTATCTTGTACTGCTTAACTGACTCTGTACTCTTGCTGCTGTGCAATACAAATTTCCCCACTGAGGGACGAATAAAAGCATATCTTAATCTTAATCTTAACTGCTTTGTGACTTTGCCAGTCCCCTTAAAAGACCCGCCCTTCTGGTTTCCATAGTGTAGTGGTTATCATGTTTGCCTCACACGCAAAAGGTCCCCAGTTTGAAACTGGGTGGAAACATGGTCTTTGAAGTCCTGCTTTTACAAAAAAATCAAGGTGACAAATCGGCACAAGGATATGTGTTTGATGTCTGAAGGTGTGTACACAATGCATCCATCCCCAATTTGGACACACAATCCATATTTCCCGGATGACTGATGGGCTGGGAATACATAACAGGCCGGTGTTGGAGGACCTGAGGAACCGCGATGGTTCATAACGTAAAAGAAATTCAGAAAGATAAGGCCCACAAGCCCTAAGAATTTAAAAACCTTTAAGAGATAAGAAAGAAAGATATATACCATTAAGAAAAATAAGAAGGCCCACAACCCCTAAGACATATAAAAACCATTAAGAGAACCTTCAAATGGATGCTGAAACATACAGGGAGCCAATGCAGTGATTTTAGAAGCGGTGTAATATGCGCCTGCCTTCTGTTCCTCGTCAGCACACGTGCAGCAAAAGTTGTTCTGTAAAAGTTGTAGACTTGTGATGTTTCTTTTAGGAAGACCAAAAAGCAGGGCATTGCAATAGTCCATACGACTGGAAATAAAAGCATGCATCAGCATCTCTCTATTTGCCCGTTCCTGTTTTTGTAACATTTTTAAGATGTGGAATAAAAATTGAGCTCAGTCCCCTCAAAAGCCCCATCCTTCAGGTTTCCATAGTGTAGTGGTTATCACGTTTGCCTTACACGCAAAAGGTCCCCAGTTCGAAACTGGGTGGAAACATGGCCTTTCAAGTCTGCCTTTTACAAAAAAATCAAGGTGACAAATAGGAACAAGGACATGTGCTTGATCTTTGAAGGGACTTGAACTCTTGACCCTCAGATTAAAAGTCTGATGCCCTACAAACTGAACCCCCAGGCCTTTGGTCAGAAGACTTGTTTTTGTGTATTTGGAATGAAATGTTTTCGGCATGTTGAACAATTTTCAACAGGAAAGATATCTTCCAGATGTATCAATAAAAGTGATGAATCACCAAATGTGGGGCTCGAACCCACAATCATGAGCTTATGAGTCTCATGCGCTACCGACTGAGCTAATCGGGCCTTTTTCTGTGGTAGAAAATTGATGTGGCCATCCTGATGTTTGATCAATTCCACAGCTGACCGAGTTTCTCAGGAAACAGAAGGAGCGAGACGTTCAGTCATCGCTGAGAACTTCGTGTTCGAGTCTGCAACCTCAATGAGACGTCGTCGAACGCCCGGCTGTACTCACTCGCCCCAAAACAACAAGACCTTCGATAGCTCAGTTGGAAGAGCGGAGGACTCTAGTGGTTCTAGCTGGCATCCTTAGGTCGCTGATTCAAGTCCATCTCGAAAGACAAGCCATTTGCTTAGGTTATGTCTGCCAGGAAAGAATGGCAATACTGTCTTTTCTGAAGGACCTCACCTTCCCTGTCGATGGAGTTGGACTTGAGTCTTTGTCACGCAGTCTGAAATTGGCAAACGGAGAAATTCTGAATGAGTGGCCAATGCAGTTTGTCTATTTGAATACACTTCATCTCAACTCCTTGGAAAAGGACAGCCATTTCCATGAGAGCACAAGACCCTTGGATTGTACCCCAAAATACTTTGCGCTCATCAAAGAGTAAAGTTGGTGTCCTGGTTTGCAATGCCTCCATTGTTATGCCAGAAGGTGCCAGTCATCCAAAACACAGGGTTCCATGGTGTAATGGTGTAATTCGGCCTTGGAGGTGGACATTTCGGGACTACAGTATGCCAGAAGATTTTGTCTTCATTGAGTTGTCCTCGTTGATTACGTATCTGGGTAGCTCAGTTCGTAGAGCATCAGTCTTTTAATCTGTGGGTCCAGGGTTCAAGTCCTTGTTCAGGCGGTGAGGAGAAGTATTAAATGTGAAACCAATCTCTTTTATCCTCCTCCTGTGGTCAAGTCCAGAATGCCAGAAGACTTCTGCTCCCTCAACACCGAGAAGGCCAAAGAGAAGCGACACACTCTCTGCCTTTCTGAGTGCAGACCAAAAGCAGTCCCTGGTGGTCTAGCGGCTGGGATTCGGTGCTCTCACCGCTGCGGCTGGATTGGTTTTTCCTGGAGATAGGATTTGTCTTCGGCCTCGTTGGAATGGTTGGGGTCACCTTGAAGCGCTACTTGAGAACAATAAATCACGGACTGGGATTCTTCACTATTACATGACAAGAGACTGGTCTCAGAACACGGCCAGGATTAGGTTTGGGGTATTTGTCTGACGCTGAGGGATTGATCCTGGACTCATTTCCAATCCCAACATCTCTTTTACAAAATACAAAGGATTCCTTGGAGAATGCGGGTATCGATTCTGCTACTTCTCGCATGCTAAGCAAGCACTTTACCATTTGAGGCAATTCCCCGGGTTTGGAGTATTTGTCGAATGCTAAGGGGTAGATCCAATCCCAACATCTATTCTACAAAAGGCAAATAACTCCTAGGAGACAACAAGACAAGACAAGGTGCTAGACAGGAGAATGCAGTTAGGACTGGGTTTAGGTTATGATTGGGTTTAGGGTGATACCTATGGCTGTATTTGGCCTAGATATCGGGATTGGGGCCCAGATTAGTGTTCGGTACTTGGAACATTTAATCACAAAAAACAGAAGAGACTATGGAGAATGCAGGCATTGATCCCGCTACCTCTCACATGCTAAGCAAGCGCTCTACCATTTGAGCTAACTCCCTGCTGTTGCAGTGTTGGCAGAGAAGGTCCAGTCTTATAACTATTTTGGTTCCTTTGCTGGAGTACGTCAAAGCAACACAGTCTCTGCCTTTCAGAGTGCCACCAGAACGCAGTCCCTCCTGGTCTAGTGGCTAGGACTTGGTGCGCTCACCACCGCGGCCCGGGTGTGATTCCCGGTCATGGAATTGACATTAAAATAGGTTTTGACTGGAGATAGGATTTGTCTTGGTCCTTGGTCGAATGGTTAGGGTCAAATTTCAGCGCTATCTGTGAACTGCTCTCATCCTGAATCAACTGACGACAGAAATACGAATAAAACATCAATAAATGATGGACTTGAGATTAATTATCACAGTCTCTGTCGGCCAACCTTTTTAAGCGAGTCTTGGACCAGCTTATCTGAAAAAAGCCCCTTCTCTTCCTGCCAGGTTGTTTTGACATATTTCAGATTGTGCAGATGCGGCATCGGCCGGCCAATCAGAAGTTGCCACCGCCCTGGTCTGTGGCAGATGTTGTCCAGTTGGAGACCGACCACCAAATCCTCCTGTAGGTGGATGCCACTGGTGACCTTCTGACCTGAAAGCAAACTGCAAGAGATGTCTCCCCCATCCCGGAACTCATGGGGGTGCGTATCTCTTTGTTCCATATCTGTGTGTAACTAAGCCAGTAAACGGGTTATGATAAAGTAATCAATCTGATGTGTTCCACCAAGTGTTGTCTCTATGCGGACATGTGGGTGTATCAAGCCAAACTGTGAGATGAGTATAATAAACTAAAACAATATAATGAATAATCACCTTCAAAATGTATCAATAAAAGCCCCAATGTGGGGCTTGAACAAACGACACTGAGATTAAGAGTCTAATGCTCTACTGACTGAGCTAATCAGGCCTTTTTCTGCCCTAAACATAATTTCTTGTTTTGTTTTGATTGATGTTGCCTTCCTGGGCAACTCTGAGTCTAACCCTGAACTCTGAGTTGATCTACTCTGAGACAGGAAACTCTGAGTTACGGGTTTCAGAACAGGTGATTTCATTTGGTTCAATCAACACAGAGTTTGTTCACTCTGAGTTAAGCGCGTGCACCACGACTTTAAAAAGCCCTCATCAATGGAGTCCCGCTCCCTCGATTCACCATGGCAACGAGTGATAAGTGATAAATATGACGAAAAGATCGTCATATTTCAGTCCTCTGGAACTGGATATATTAATGCGGTCATACGGCGAATTTGAAAGCGTTTTTAAAAAGAAAAGCAATACGGCTGCAGCAGCGAAAGAACGCAAGTCGGCGTGGGAGAAGATTACTGCTCGAGTCAATGCGTAAGTTTAAATTTATTATATACATTTATGCAATCACAATAATATTAGGCTACAGATGCAAACAAGTAGAATGGTGTTACAGCTACAATTTATGTCACTTAGATGTAATCCCACCGGCGAAAAAAGAACGTGGAAGCAGCTGAAGATGAAATATAAAAACATTGTTCAAACAGGTAAGCCCTCAGCATAACAGTCAGGGTGCCTCTTTTTAATCATGTTTACCACTAAATATCATTCAGTGGCTGTTTCAGTGTGCATTATCTCCAACATAATATTGCTTTCACACACATAAATGTCCTCGCCTGTATACAGTTAAATCAGACATATGAAAAGCAACATCTAACTTCTACTCAGCCAACAGAAAGCGGGCAGATGCCCGCAAAACTGGCGGAGGACCACCCCCACCACGTTTGACCGAGGCAGAGGAGCTGGCCATGAGTCAGACTGTCGGGAGGCCAGTCACAGAGGGGATCCCTGGAGGAGCCTCGGACATGATTACACAGAAGCCACCAGCCTTGATAAGATGTAATAGGCCTAGGCCTCAAACTTCTTTCGGGCCTATAGTTCAATGTTAATTTCCCTTTCATGTGTTTTTCTTTTGTCTCAACAGATTCTGAAGGCGTACTTGGTCTAGTGGATCCATGTGCCACTTTAACTGTAAGTAACTGAACGTAAATCGAACCCGGACCACAGCGGTGAGAGCACCGAATCCTAGCCACTAGACCACCAGGGACCGCTGTTGGTCTGCACTCAGAAAGGCAGAGACTGTGTCGCTTCTCTTTGGCCTTCTCGGTGTCATTAGACATCTAATGAAACATCATTAGAATGCAATTATTGAGAATTATTGAGGAGATTGAGAATGCTTTTTTGGCAAGAAAAAGGCACAATATACCATTTGGAGAATGCAGGCATCGATTCCACTTCATCTCACATGCGAAGTGAGCTCTCTATCATTTGTGGTCATACAAGAATGGGATTTGTTTTTGTGTACTTCAAATGAAATGTTTTCCGCATGTTGCAGAATTTTCCACAGGAAAGAAATCTTTAAGATGTATCATCAAAAGAGCTGAACCGCCCAATGTGGGGCTCGAACCCACAACCCTGAGATTAAGAGTCTCATGCTCTCCCGACTGAGCTAACCGGGCCTTTTTCGGCCAAGATATCACTTTTTAATTTTTTTTAAATTGATGTGGACTTCTTGATGTTTGATCAATTCCACAGCCAACCTAGTTTCTCAGGGAACAAAGGAGCGAGAGGTTCAGTCATAGCTGAGAACTTTGGAAGTGTAGTCATCTTAACCCTCCCGTTATGTTCATTTGTCATTTGTCATTTGATCAATGCCCACATTGTCCATAAACTCCTTTGTTTTTTTGATGAAATGTTCCCAAGTAGCGAATACTAATCCGGGCCCCAATCCCGATATCTAGGCCAAATACAGCCATAGGTATCACACTAAACCCAGTCCTAACCTAAACCCAGTCCTAACTGCATTCTCCCCTCTAGCACCTTGTCTTGTCTTGTTGTGGGATCAATGCCCACAGTCTCCAAGGAGTTCTTTGCCTTTTGTAGAAGAGATGTTGGGATTGGATCACCCCTTAGCATCCGACAAATACCCCAAACCAGGGGAATTACCTCAAATGGTAAAGTGCTTGCTTAGCATGCGAGAAGTAGCAGAGTCGATAGCCGCATTCTCCAAGGAATCCTTTGTATTTTGTT
Source organism: Doryrhamphus excisus (assembly GCF_037039965.1). Classification (NCBI taxonomy): domain Eukaryota; kingdom Metazoa; phylum Chordata; class Actinopteri; order Syngnathiformes; family Syngnathidae; genus Doryrhamphus; species Doryrhamphus excisus. Next base: position 22,443,615 of record NC_136362.1, read on the forward strand.
AAAGAGATGTGGGATCGGAAATGAGTCCAGGATCTATCCCTCAGCGTCAGACAAATACCCCAAACCTAATCCTGGCCGCGTTCTCTAGATTAGTCTCTTATCATGGAATAGTGAAGAAACCCAGTACGTGATTTATTGTTCTCAAGTAGCGCATCAAGGTGACCCCAACCATTCCACCGAGGCCGAAGACAAATCCTACCTCCAGTCAAAACCTATCCAAATGTCAATTCCCTGAACGGAAATCGAACCCGGACCACAGCGGTGAGCGCACAGAATCCTAGCCACTAGACCACCAGGGACTGCTTTTGGTCTGCACTCAGAAAGGCAGAGACTGTGTCGCTTCTCTTTGGCCTTCTCGGTGTTGAGGATGAGGAAGCAGAAGTCTTCTAGCATTTTGGACTTGACCACAGGAGGTGGATAAAAGAGATTGGTTTCACATTTAATACTTATCTTCACCGCCTGAACAGGGACTTGAACCATGGACTCTCAGATTAAAAGTCTGATGCTCTACCAACTGAGCTATCCAGGCCCTTGATAATTAAGGACAACTCAATGAAGACAAAATCTTCTGGCATACTGTACTTGTCCTTGCAGGGATGAAGAGGCCCCGGTCCCGAAATGTCCACCCCCAAGATGGACTGAGGTCTTAAACTACCCACATGGACAATCCAAATATCTTCTGGACAAAAAGAGTTTGTTGTCAGACAAGAGAAAGGTTGAGCCAGTCACCTGAACATGAAACTTTCGATCTGAGTGTCCGGGATTCAAGTCCCTGTTCAGGTGACCAGGTCTGAGGTCCACTTGCAAACACCTCCTTTTTGCCCTCAAACTACGAGGGCAACAGGACAATCCCTTGGTACTCTATGGAAACTACATGAGGAGACTGGCTTTTAACTGGAACTGGAAAGACTTGTGGCCCCGCACACAAACCAAGTATCTTCTGATCAGCTGATCCTTGACATCAGCTGTCACAGACATTGGCGTCGTTTGGGGACCTCATCCTGATCCACGGTTACCACTGATTTGTAGAGTAAGTCAATAAGTCATCATACTCTTATAGGAAGACTCGGTCCAAACATTCAATTGCTGCAGGGCAAGTAGGTTCCACCAAGACTTGAACTTAGACCACTGGATTCAGAGTCCAGAGTGCTAACCATTACACCATGGAACCCTTTGTTTTGGTTGTGACTGGCACCTTCCTTCTCCATGGCTTCTCCAAACTCCTCCCATGTCAGAGTTTTTGCCTCAGCGAATGCCAAAGCCGTGGACCGCTTGACCTGTCGTTTCCTGTCAGCTGAAGTCCTATGAGCCAAAAAGGCCCAATAGAACTCCTTCAGCTTGATGACATCCCTCACCAATGGTATCCACCAATGGGTTCTAGGATTATTGCCACGACAGGCCCGGACCACCTTTGGGCCACAGCCGCCTCGACAATGGAGGCACAGAACATCCCTGCCTCCCTCTGGATCTTGCAGGTCCCTGGGAAGATATTCGGCTCAAAGGACCATTTGGTCCTGAACATGAAATTTTGATTTGAGTGTCCCGGATTCAAGTCCCTGTTCAGGTGACCAGGTCTGAGGTCCACTTGCAAAGGCCTCCTTTAGCCCTCAAAATACAAGGACAACGCTTTGGTACTTTATGGAAGCTACATGAGGAGCCAGGATTTTAACTGGAACTGGAAAGACTTGCGGCCCCGCACTGTCAATAGGAGGATTTGAACCCACCCCTCAGTACAGACTGCAACCTGAATGCAGCGCCTTCGACCGCTCGGCCATCCTGACCCTTCAGGATCCGTTTGAAGGTTCTCTTAATGGTTTTTAAATGTCTTAGGGGTTGTGGGCCTTCTTATTTTTCTTTTATGTTATGAACCCTCGCGGTCCATCAGGTCCTCCAACACCGACCTGTTATGTATTCCCAGCCCATCAGTCATCCGGGAAATATGGATTGTGTGTCCAAACTGGGGATGGATGCTCGTGTACACACCTTCAGACATCAAGAACATATCCTTGTTCCTATTTGTCATCTTGATTTTTTTTGTAAAAGGAGGTCTTGAAAGGCCATGTTTCCACCCAGTTTCAAACTGGGGACCTTTTGTGTGTGAGGCAAATGTGATAACCACTACACTATGGAAACCTGAAGAAAGGGGCTTTTAAGGGGACTGGTGAAGTCACAAAGCAGTTGCCAAACAATGAAACACGACGATGTGTCCAAAGTGGGGGCAGATTGACAATTGTCCAAATGGACAAAGGTTTCTCCTTTGTAGGGAAAATTGTTCCAGAAATAGAGGGCTTTTCTTCAACAAAACAAGACATCATAATTGCAGCTTGAAAGAAACACCTTAGCCACCCTCGGGGTCACTTTGATATCTCGGTGGACTCAACTTGTGCCCTTGGAGTCAATGGTTTGTAAATAGGCTTGTAACCTCCTCTAACCTTGTCTGGATGGCTGGATGTCTGGCCTTTTGAATCAGAATCAGAAAAGGTTTATTGCCATGTATGATCAAACACATACTAGGAATTTGTTTTGGTATAGTAGGTGCATACACATCTATTAAAAAAGAATGAAAAATACAAAATATGAAATACAAAATATACAGAATAACAGTATAAATCTGTTTTTGTTTGTTATTCTGGAAGTGCAGTCTGATTGTTTTTCCCAAGAGTCCAAACTGAGCGTTAATGTAACGCATATAATGAAAGTGTCAAAGTGGCAGGATGAGGCAGAGGTGGGGTGTGAAGAGTGTCAGGTGGGGTTCCGGGCCTTTTTGATGAGGCTGACAGCAGACGGGAAGAAACTGTTCTTGTGGCGTGAGGTTTTGGTCCTGATGGACCGCAGCCTCCTGCCAGAGGGGAGCGTCTCGAAGAGTCTATGTCCGGGGTGAGAGGGATTGGCCACAATCCTTTCTGTTCGCCTCAGGGTCCTGGAGGCGTACAGATCCTGGAGGGACGGGAGATTGCAGCCAATCACCTTCTCTGCAGACCGAATGACACGCTGCAGCCTGCCTTTGTCCTTAGCAGTGGCAGCAGCGTACCAGATGGTGATGGAGGAGGTGAGGATGGACTCAATGATGGAGGTGTAGAAGTGCACCATCATTGTCTTTGGCAGGCTGAATTTCTTCAGCTGCCATAGGAAGTACAACCTCTGCTGAGCCTTCTTGATGAGGGAGCTGATGTTCGGCTCCCACTTGAGGTCCTGGGAGATGATGGTACCCAGGAAGCGGGAGGACTCCACAATGTCAATTGTAGAGTCACAGAGGGTGATGGGGACAGGAGAGGCTAATTTCTTCCAGTTGTCCACAACCATCTCCACTGTTTTTAGGGCGTTGAGCTCCAGGTTGTTCAGGTTGCACCAAGTCGCCAGATGGTCAACCTCCCACCTGTAGGCGGACTCGTCACCGTCAGAGATGAGTCCGATGAGGGTGGTGTAGTCCGCAAACTTCAGGAGCTTGACAGACTGGTGACTGGAGGTACAACTGTTCGTGTACAGGGAGAAGAGCAGAGGAGAAAGAACGCAGCCCTGGGGGGATCCGGTGCTGATGGTTCTTGTATCGGAGAAGTGTTTCCCCAGCTTCACACACTGTTTCCTGTCAGACAGGAAGTCTGTAATCCACCTGCAGGTGCAGTCAGGCACGCTCAGCTGGGAGAGCTTCTCCTGGAGCAGAGATGGGAGGATGGTGTTGAATGCAGAGCTGAAGTCCACGAACAAGATCCTAGCGTAGGTTCCTGCGGAGTCCAGGTGCTGAAGGGTGTAGTGGAGGGCCAAGTTGACTGCATCGTCTACAGACCTGTTGGCTCTGTAGGCAAACTGCAGGGGGTCTAGGAGAGGGTCGGTGATGACTTTGAGGTGAGAGAGCACAAGGCGCTCAAAGGACTTCATGACCACGGAGGTCGGGTCATGAAGTCCAGAATGAAGTTAAGGTCCTTTCAGCCAGCCAATAAGCCTTTTCAAACTATTTGCCAAGTCACAACATAAACAGGGATTGTTCTGAAAACCGGGCTTGAACCAGGGACCTTTAGAACTTCAGTCTAACGTTCTCCTAAGTGAGTATTTCAGCTTCTAAGGTGGTGTTCTGCTTTTTCAGTCGTGGGTAAAAGTGGGGGCAAGGTGAAGCTGTGCCTGTGTCATGTCCAGTGTGTTGTCATCTTGGGTTGGAATGTCCCCATGCCGGTAACGGGTGGGGAATACAGTCCGTTAATGAGGATAAGAGCTACAGAAAATGGGAAGGATTTCACTGGTTGAAGTCTCCAGCTACCATAAAAACGGTCATGGGCCACAAGCCTGTTCTGAATTCCGCTTTGGCCAATCGACACTACATCAACTCAGCAGCAGTCCTTGTTAGTATAGTGGCCAGTATCTCCGCCTGTCACATGGAAGATTACGCGGTTCTATTCCCAGACGGGGAGTTCCTGTTTTGTATGTCACGTTGAACCTTGAGCAGGGTTGCGGTTGCAACAACCAGTCCGGGAGAACAAGACCTCTTATTCATCTTCTTCTCCAAGTGCTCAGCTGTGTTGTACAATCTGACAGTCCTTTGCTACCAAATCATTCCAGTCGTGGATAATGGACCTGACCAGGAAAATGACAGCTGTGGGATTTCAACCAGTGGCTCCTGAGCGAAAGAAGCCTTAATCTGGTGCTTTAGATCACTTATCCACACAACCCAAAACGGTGCCCTGATCAGGAAAAAACTGTGACCTTGTGAGGTTCGCTGACAACGGAGGACACTGAAATGGAGCCGCACAAAGGAGGGTACCTGCACTGTTTACGCGTCCGTTGACCAGGTAGACCGGGATTCAATTGGCGGACTTGGAATTGTTTTTATGTGCAGTGACAGCAGTTCACAGACAGCGCTTAAAGATGACCCAAACTGTTCGACCGAGGACTAAAACAAATCCTAACCAAATGTCAGTTCCCTGACCGGGAATCGAACAACATCCGCGGTGGTGAGAGCACCAAGTCCCAGCCACTAGACAACCAGGGACTGCATCATGGCTGCACTCTGAAAGGCAGAGACTGTGTCGCTTTGACGTACTCCAGCAAAGGAAAATAGTTGTGAGACTGGACCTTCTCTGCCAATACTGCATCAGCAGGGTAATTAGCTCAAATGATAGAGGGCTCGCTTAGCATGTGAGAGGTAGTGGGATCAATGCCCGCACTCTCTATAAACTCCGTTGTTTTTTTGATGAAATGTTCCCAAGTGGCGAATACTAATCCGGGCCCCAATCCCGATATCTAGGCCAAATACAGCCATAGGTATCACCCTAAACTGGATTCAGAGTCCAGAGTGCTAACCATTACACCATGGAACCCTTTGTTTTGGATGTGACTGGCACCTTCTGGCATAACAATGGAGGCTTTGCAAACCAGGACAACAACTTTACTCTTTACGGCGTCTCATTGCGGTTGTGGCTGAGAATGCCACTATGCCTTTCTGAGTGCAGACCTAAAGCAGTCCCTGGTGGTCTAGTGGCTAGGATTCGCCGCTTTCACAGCTGCGGCCTGGGTTCGATGTTCGGTCAGGGAATTGACATTTGGATAGGTTTTGACTGGAGATAGAGTCGCCAGATGGTCAACCTCCCACCTGTAGGCGAACTCGTCGTCCACAGTACCGAGGCCATGTCGGCAAAGACGGCAGTACATGGCACAGATACAGCTTCACCCTTCCCCCACTTTAGGCCCTGACTGAAAAAGCAGAACCCACCATCGCAGCTAAAATAGGCCACTTGGGAGAGCGTTGGACTGAAGTTCTAAAGGTCCTCACAATAAACCTCACTCCTCCTGATGGTCGTTATGTCTTTCAATAATGGGGCGTTAAAATGTGGATTTTCAAAAGGACAAAGACAATCCATCTGCAACCTGGTCAACGGACACGTAAACAGTGCAGATACCCTGCTTTGTGCGGCTCCTTTTCAGTGTCCTCCATTGTCAGCGAACATCACAAGGTCACTGTTTTTTCCTGATCAGGGCACCGTTTTAGGTTGTGTGGATGAGTGGTCTAAAGCACCAGATTAAGGCTCCTTTTGCTCAGGGGCCACTGGTTGTTGCACAATTTTCCACAGGAAAGAAATCTTGATCTGATCTGATGCACTCCTTTGGTTTAAGAATAGTCTAAGAGTACATGAATGCATGGCTCATAATAGCAAATAGGTGTAATATAACTCGAGATTGTTTCCCTTTTTGCATGGCTCCTTTCTACATTCTTCACACTGACATGAAATTTCTGCAGTGGCTTTTGTCCAATTTCCTCGCGGGTGACACAGCCCCCCCCCCATGTCTAACAGAAAGTCCAGCCGCACCACAAAACAAAGCAAAACAAAGTAATTTCAGCTGCTTTTACCCACAATCTTATCCTTTCCGTGGTGACTCAAAGCTCAGGACCATCGGACCAGAGCTCTGCCTTTGGGTTCAGCTCCCACATCACTGTGGCGGACCAGTGGAGCATCCAACGTAGATCAACTGGTAAACTGTCATGTTAGATGCCAAGAACAAGACGCCAAGGTACCTTGAACTCCTCCAGTGGGGGTCGGATCTCTTCCCCAACACATAGACAATTTCATTGAAATGTCAAGACAACCTCTTTTGTCCTGCTAATGTGGTCTGTTTTGTTAGCCCAAATGTCCAAAATCACAAGGGTTTTGCCTTTGTAGGGAGCATTGTAGTACATGTCACATGTGTACTACACATGACATTAGAAAGGATGGGAATTTCTTCAACACAACAAGACTTCTGATTCAAAAACATTTTGTTGAAGAAAAGCCCATTATTTCTGGAACATCTCATGTGAACTACAATTCTCCCTACAAAGGAGAGATCTTGGTCCATTTGGACAATTGTCAATCTGCCCCCACTTTGGACACATCATCATGTTTCATTGTTTGGCCACTGCTTTCTGAGTTTCGCCAGTACTCTTATAACCCCCCTCCTCCACTCCGGGTTTCCATAGATTAGTGGTTATCCCGTTTGTCTCACACGCATAAGGCCCCCTGTTTAAAACTGGGTGGAAACATGGGCTTTCTATTCCCCCTTTTACAAAATAACTGGTGGTCTAGTGGCTAGATTTCGGTGCTCTCACTGCCGCGGCCTGGTTTCGCTTCCCGGTCAGGGAATTGACATTTGGATAGTTTTTACTAGAGAGAGGATTTGTCTTCGGCCTCGGTGGAATGGTTGGGGTCATCTTGAAGCGCTATTTGGGAACAATAATTTACAGACTCGGTTTCTTCACTATTACATGACAAGACACTGGTCGAGAGAACGCGTCCAGGATTAGGTTTGGGGTATTTGTCTGACGCTGATGGATAGATCCTGGACTCATTTGCAATCCCACATCTCTTTTACAACATACAAAGGATTCCTTGGGGAATGCGGGTATCGATTCTGCTGCATCTCGTATGCTAAGCAAGCACTTTACCATTTGAGGTAATTCCCCTGGTTTGGGGTATTTGTCGATGTCAGGTTCAAACTCCTGTGACACTTGTAAAAACACTTAAATACAGAAATACAGAAGAGACAGACAACAATATTCAAAGTTTCTCGCAGTGAGGAGAGTGAAACCACATACCCAGTGTCATGCCGCTCCACTCTGAATATGCAGTTCACACTCCTCTCCTTTTATTCTCTTTCGGGGGTCCCTACTACATGGTCGTGCAACTCTAAGGGGAGGGGGAGAAGACAGTTGCACGAGCTGTATTTGTTTGTCTATGTGTGTGTGTGTATGTGAGAGCAATTACTTGTAATGTTTTATGAGTTCTTATCTTGACACATTCTTGCGGGATTAACATGAGCATCTGCAGAGTCACTATTGGTGCATCCAGGCACTTCCAGGACCTGGGGGTCACTGGGGGGTCTCTGATCAGGGTCATGGGAACATTCCTTCTTCAGCACATTCAAACACTCTCTCTATTATCTAAGCAAATGGATATAAGGGTGATAACAAACAAAATAATACCTGTATCTACATTTTATTCTAACATTTCCCTCCTGTTTATCACGCTTTTATCTGTTTGCAGTCGCTCCTTGGGTCTCCTCTCGGTTTTTCCTCGCAGGTCATCTTTGTCAGAAAATGTGCTTACATTTAAACGGAAGTGTTCTCGTCATCAGAGTCAAAGTACAAGTCAGAAACAAGTCAGGAGCATATCTATAATGGCTGTCCAAGTCATCATCACTGTCATCGCTGCCACCTGCCACCAGTCGGGGGTACATTTCATTTACCTTGTTGTCATTGGTGCCATAGCTAAATTCACAGTCCGGGTGATTTTAACCTTCAAGATAGGGATACAACATCCACATAAGGCACACAAAAGAAGGGCAACAGCGAGTGCAATAAGCACGGACATCACGTAAGGGGACCATTGTCCCCAAAATGCTCTCCACCAGTCACCAAACACCTCAGTGTCAACACCTGTGTTCTTCATCTTGGTGTTTAGCGCCTTTAAACCAGAGATCGCACGCATCAGCATTCCTGTGGAATCTGTATTGTTGGGGATGGACATGCAACATTGGTCGCCGAACATGGCGCACACTCCTTGCTGATGTGCCAGCAGTCCATCCATGGCGATGCGATTCTGGAAGGCCATGAGTGACGTGGCATGGAGTTTTTCTCCAATTGCTGTGAGTCCGGCCTCTGTGTAGTTCCCAAGCTTTTGTATGTTATAGTGGAGGTAGTTAATCATATCCACATTTTCGTTAACTTATCCATGGAATAATACTTTTCTCCAAACCCGCTGCAATCTGATTTTTCTAGTTTGTATTTGTAAGTGGGATTGTCTTTCGTCATCCAGTCGGTGTCTGGAACCTCCCTTTTCGTTTGGAAGTAGTTTGGGAGGTGATGTTCATCTGCTTCAAAGATAGCATTTAGTAACATGTCAACACTCATAGGGTAAATGGATACTGGATACTGGAATCAGTAATGTCACTACTGCACATGTTCCGCTCATGTTATATACAATGTCATAGTGGTATTTGTCTCTACATCAACACCACACGTCTGCTCTCGAGTACTGTTTGTGTGTGTGCATGTGTGTGTTCGTGTGTGCGTTACTGTCTACTTCATTGTCATCCTTGGCATCAGATGTGTCAGAGTAGGCATGATCCCATCACACCCCACCTCCTTGCTTCTTTCCACCTTGCTTGTTAAGAAAGTCCTTCATCAAGTCTTTGGTCCAAAGTCTCCTTTGCTGCACATGCCAGGGTCATATTGCTGTTCCAGTCTCTTCTCTGGATGTCCTCCTTGCAGGTGGCCATTTGTTGCCACTTCTAGATTCTGGTGCTTGGCTTGTCCTTGCATCAAAGGTGTGATCCTGTCCAGTTCTGAGTCGGCCACATTCCACTTTAGTGGCTGGTGATGTCATTGTCGTCACCATAAACACCATGTCAGCAAACATCTTCTGAACTCTTCAGTCTGGAAGTAATTGTTTGCCGTCAGAGCACAGTTCATGTGATGGATCTTCTTCAGATCTTGGTGAAGATAAAACTGGACACTATGGCATGGCTGATGAGATGAGAGGACTCATGAATGCTGTTGTATCAGGATGTTGTTGTTGGCAAGGCAAGGGTGGAGGTGTGCTATCAAGATCATGGTCCACTCCGAGACATTGAGGCACTGTATGGGAAAGAAGAAGACACTGCAACTTGTCAGGAACACCAATCCTCTTGTTGCAATGGTGATCTTAGAACTAGGATGCATTGTTCGGTTTTCTGGCCAAGGGTATGTGCTATAATCTTCACTGCTCAGCACGATGCCTCAGAGTCTAGGACTCTGAAGTCCCCTGCATCACAGACTGGTCTTTACCTTCCTTGTCAGACTCCCGAACAATGACTACTTTACAATGGGTTTGATGTATCCAAGTGTTTCTTTCTACAATTCTTAATGCTGTTGGTGTCGTTAACAGTACTTGATAAGGCCCTTCCCACTTGGGAGGGTACCAGTGTTTTGTTGTTCCACTTTTACTCAACACTCAGTCTCCTGGGCCCCGTTTCACGAAGCAGGTTCAACCAACTCTGGAGTCTAACCCTGAACTCTGAGTTGATCTACTCTGAGACAGGAAACTCTGACTTACGGGTTTCAGAACAGGTGATTTCAATTGGTTCAATCAACACAGAGTTTGTTCACTCTGAGTTAAGCGCGTGCACCACGACTTTAAAAAGCCCTCATCAATGGAGCCCCGTTCCCTCGATTCACCATGGGTGACCATGTAGTTGGTCTACATTTCTCATCAAATGTCTTTACACTTAAGACACCACATAAAAAGTAACCGGTTTTCAGGCAATATTCACTTGTTTCACTCACATTTTCAATTGAAATAAGTAGAAACTTGCTCCACTGACAGATTTTTCAAATTATTTTTTTAAGTGAAATGTGATTAAACCACGTGAACATTGTCTAAAAACAATTTACTTTTAGGTGTGATTTGTTTTGATCAGAAATTAGACATTTTGACGAGAAATAAGACAAATATTGTTGGTTTGATTTTGAGTTTTTGCAGTTTGATGCAGTCTGACTTTCAATCTATTTGCACATTGATGCTGTGAATGGATTTTCTGTTCACATAGTCTCCTTCATTTTCTGAAGGAGCAACGATGGGAATGTGCGTCCCATCGATGCACCCTATCACACCAGGGAATCCTAAAAGAAATTAAAATGACAAATCCCAGTGTGAGGTTGCAGCACCATGTCATTAACTGAATATGATTTATAATCATACATTTTAACTGATTTCTACATTCACCTGCAATTCTGTGGAATTCCTCCTTGATGACCCCCACGGGTTTATGTCCCGGGAACACAACGAAGGAGTTGATTCGTCTTTTTAGTGGTAGGGACACTTTTCTCACAGCTCTGCAGACGGTGGCCTTGCTAATGTTTTCTGCATCACCTATATTATATAAAAAACTTCCGTTGGCAAAAAACCGAAGAGCAACACACAGAATCTGGGTGGATGACAGTGGACGTCCACGGTTGGTGATGTTTTGAATGTCCTGACGGATGAGATTATGGATGTAAGTGATGGATGGTGAAGTGAAGCGATACCGTTCGAAAAGAAAATTATCTGGAAATGATAGCGTGTCCAATCTCGGCCTGTGGATAACTTCCCTACGAATGCGGAGCTCTCTTCTGAGTAGTAGTGCCTCTTCGTCTACAGCAGGGGTCGGGAACCTTTTTGGCGAAGAGAGCCATGAAGGCCAGATATTTTAAAATGTGTATCTGTGAGAGCCATATACATTTTTTAAACATTGAATACAATAAAATGTGTGCATTTTTATGTAAGACCAACAGTTTTAGATAATGGGCTCTAATTACGTAGACCAGGCACACTACCCCACGCCAATGGGGTGTGGCCAGCACACTTTCGTGAGCAGCGCAGTGTCTAATAATAAATCAAATACTTGTTGCCATTAAAACAACTTCTGCTGCTGCATAGTTTTGCACCGTACTCCGTAGACGTATTTCATTCTTTTGGCCATCTTCGTCAGACGGCTTGGTTCTGCAGCTTTAGCTATTTGACTAAAGGAGGAAAGTTTACATTTACATGTTTTTTTGACATCTCAATGACCGAGGTAGACTACAGCATTACCCAGTAATAATCGAGTTTTGGTGTTTGACCTGGAAAATATCACCAGGAAAGATGGATATGGTTGGCCGTATTGCAGCAGAATATAGATGGACGAATTAAAATGCATAAGAAAGTAGTTGATTTTGAATATTATTTTAACCGTCATTTCTGTGATGGTTTACTTTAAAATGTTAGCAAAAATAAATTTTTATTGTGGTAAGAAATGCTTGAGAGCCAGATACAGTCATCAAAAGAGCCCTACCTGGCTCCCGAGCCATAGGTTCCCTACCTCTGGTCTACAGGGTCTTCTACAAACGGACATGCCATGGTTCAAAAAACAATGCGACACACAGCACACCTTGAAGAAAAACGACCAAACTGGCTTTAAACACGCACAACAATGAATGAATCACACCGTGTGTAGCGTAAGAGGGTGGAGACAGAAAGAAACTCGAGGTTCATTGAAGAAAACCTGGTCCCGACCAGGTTATGTTCACAGAGTCTGTTGCCATAGTAACTGACACCGAGGTTAAGTTACCTCTCTCTGTGAAACAGGCTGGAGTTACTCCTCTGTCTCTGGTTTGACTTACCTCCCTTTTTGAAACGGAAAACTCAGAGTTTCCCTCATTTCAGGGTTAACATACTCAGAGTTTTCACTAAACTTGCTCCGTGAAACGCCCTGGTGTCAGTCTCAAGTCTTCTATCAAAGTGGAATCGTCATCAGTTTCCTACACATTTCTGAACTGTGTCAACCTATAAGGTTTAACAAACAACGTTTCATATGGACTCAAACCATTTGTGCCCTTATGTTTATGTGTAATTTAACAAGATCTAAACATTGTGTCCTTGGACGCTTTGTTTCTTCCATGCATTTTCTATTCTACCAGTCCTCCACTTTGGGGATGGCACGTGCTATGGTTCTTCAAGTCCATGTGGAACGTTGTTCCTGTTTTCTTTCCTTTTTTTTTCTTTTCTTTTACAAGTTAATTTACAAAGAGACTGCTGTAGTCTAATTCTGTTTCATTGAAAAGATATTCCATGCAGATTAGATGAATACCATGTTAAACTGTGATCAGTACCTGTCAACCTCTAGTAGAAGGTCAGGACACAGCATCCTGTGCTGCGTCTCGTGTTATCTTTTCAGAGATCATTGTGGGAGAACCAAAAAGCCAGGATGGTCTCAGGCATTTATGGTCATTCACTCATTGGAAAACTAAACTCAGGAGGTAATAAAGATAATGGGGTGAAGGAGCAAGTGTCTGGTCCAGGAACAGGATCCTGGTCCATCTCATACACATAATCCCTACTCCATCCCATCTGAAGCCAATCTACAACAGCTCTGGGATGCAAGAATCAGGGCTGACTTTCCTTCACTTTTATTTAGCTCAATAAAGTCCATGTGTATTACTTGAAATTAATATTGTGGTTTTGGAAATTGGCCACGCCTCGGTCACAAGTTGTCCTGGACGTTGTGTTTTGCATACGTTCAAAACGCTCTACAAAATTTTTTGAATAAGATTTTTTAATTACGAATTAAAGTGGGTGTTAATAGTGTGACACATCCATCCTGTTGAGACATGTGTAACACCATGGCTCAAAATATCAGCCCACTTTTACACTTTTTTTTGCCAAGATTGATTTCACATCTGTCGACATATAAACATTTTTGTCCAGGGTTGCTTTATTCCTAAGCCAGTGGTCAATTTCCTGTTTTGGACTTTGTTGTTGCATATCTGCCAACATTTCAAAGTCTACTTGTACTTTTTCTGTGTTAAGATGGTTCAGTTCCTTTAGTGCCGCTTGTTTTACCATTTTATAAGTGAACCATTTCCTTAGGGTATTAGTATTATTTGTATGTGTCGTGCATTTACATACATCAATTCGTTTTGGTGATGGCACTGCTTCTAGTAATGCTGCTAATAATCATGCATGAGTTACTGGTTTTCCCGTTGATGTTATCATACCTCTGTTTTTCCAGTATTGTGCAAAGGTATGTACTGTTGAATATACATATTGGCTATCGGTATAATTTGTCACCTTTTGACCTTTCATTAATTTGCATGCTTCTGTAAGCGCTATGACTGCATAGCCTGTTATTGTTTTTCCCCAAATTATTTTTCTTTGAGGAACCATCTACAAAAATCTCCTCTTTATGTTAGTGCCTGATCTAATATGTCTGGTCTACACTTTGCAGTTTTTGTTGTTAGTTCGCTTTCCTAAGGGAGTGGTAGAAGGGTAGCTGGGTTGAGCGTGGTGAATCGCTCAAGTGTTAAGTGTGGTTGGGACAAAAGTGTCGCCATACAAGACAGATGTATAGCAGGAGACAAAAATGTCATGTTAGTCTGTAATAGCAGAGTGGAAACCGCATTAGGTACTTTCAGTACGAGTGGATGGAACAATACAATAGTTGCACTTGTTTCCACAGCCATAGATGCTGCTATTACAGCCCGCACACAATGTAAGATGCATGCTACTGCATCTAGCTTAGAAGAGAAGTGCGCTATTGGTCGTTTCTTTGCACCATACTCTTGTAGTAAGACTGAGTACATGACCTCAGTCTCACTTCACACCTTTACAATCTACTGTTTGTTTAAATGTTTTGCTGTAATCAGGCAGTGCTAGAATAGTACTTCCTACCAGTACTCTTTTTCACAGAATGCTTTTTCTGCCTCCTCATTCCACTGTAAGAGTGACGTCATTTGTATACATTAAGTTTGTTAATGGTGACACTATTGGTTTTATTGGTTTGATTCTTGTTCTTTTTCGCAATATCCTGTTGCAATTTAATTAATTTAGGGATCAATAATTGTCCGTCAAAATCATACTCGTTAATCCATATTTATAGATGTTTTATTTTGGTTGGTTGGTGCTGAAACACGTAACACCAATCCTTGCACTTTAGTTCCTCCCTTTTGACTTGTGGATTTCCACATTTATTTCCCATCTTGGGAATAATTTGGTCCCTGTTGTGATGAGCTTCCTAGGGAAAACTAACAACAGGGTTGTTTGTTAGTGAGAGAGTAATGAACTTTTCTTTGAGGTAATTCTCAAGCTTCTACCCCGGTGAGGGCGGAGAATTCTTGCCTCTGCTTCCTCAAAGACTTACTCTTTTTCTCACCCTTTAATATGAAGACCTGTCTAGTGACAAAATCTCCCATTCACACACTCATTCGTACTTTGAAAACGTTTTCCCATTCAAACCCCAAAAAGGCCTTTCACCGCGGAAGCACTCCTTTTCTAGCCTAACATGACCGCCAACTCCGTCTTTGTACCAATGTTAGAATAAAATGTAGATACAAGTATTAATTTGCTAGTTATCACCCTTATATCCATTTGCTTAGACAATAGAAAGTGTTTGAATGTGCTGAAGAAGGAATGTACCCGTGACCCTGGTCAGAGACCCCCCCAGTGACCCCCAGGTCCTGGAGGTGCCTGGATGCACCAACAGTGACTCTGCAGATGCTCATGTTAATCCTGCAAGAATGTGTCAAGATAAGAACTCATAAAACATTAAAAGTAGTTGCTCTCACATACACACACACATAGACAAACAAATACAGCTCGTGCAACTGCCTTCTCCCCCCCTCCTTAGAGTTGCACGACCATGTAGTAGGGACCCCCGAAAGAGAATAAAAGGAGAGGAGTGTGAACTGCATATTCAGAGTGGAGCGGCATGTCACTGGGTATGTGGTTTCACTCTCCTCGCTGCGAGTATCTTTGAATATTGTTGTCTGTCTCTTCTGTATTTCTGTATTTAAGTGTTTTTACAAGTGTCACAGGAGTTTGAACCTGACATTTACTTGGTCCTTCGAGCCGGATCCCAAGATACCTGAGGAGTCCAGTTGTGGAGCGGACAAGACAGAAAGACCGTGGCCACGGCAGACAAAACCCTTTGATGGGCTGTCTTCTCAGCTCAACAACTGGAAGCTGAAGGTTGACGGGATACCGACGGAAGAGAAGACAACAAACAGTAAGACACTTTTGATCAGAGTGTGAGTCCCTTTGTTTTAAAGCAGGGGTGGGCAAACTGACACCTGGGGTCCGCATGCAGCCCACTAAGTGTTTTTGACCCTTAGAGCTGAGTGCGGCCCGCAGGTCAATAAGGTTTGTCACCCAGTGCTAAAAGCCTTGTGTATACTAGTCGCTGGCAAGCAAAAGATACGGGCTCGACAGTCTTCTGTAGGAAGACGAGCTGGCAGTCTTTTGTGATGAGGCGGACTTGGCAGTCTTTGCAGTAAGACGGACTTGCAGTCTTTTTGCAATAAGACGGACCCGGCAGTGTTCTGACTGTAGAAAGGAGTTGTCTTGTGTAATAAGACGGACCCACAGTGTTCCTGCCATAGAAAGGAGTTGTCTTGTGTGATCAGACAGAGTTGGCAGTTTTTTGTATTAAGACGGAGTTGGCAGTCTTTCACAATAAGACAGAGTTGGCAGTTTTTGTACAAAGACGGAGTTGACGGTCATGTCGGTGAAAGGCCTTTTCAAGGTTTGAATGTGAAAACGTTTTCAAAGTACGAATGAGTGTGTGAATGGGAGATTTTGTCACTAGACAGGTCTTCATATTAAAGGGTGAGAAAAAGTCTTTGAGGAAGCAGAGGCAAGAATTCTCCGCCCTCACCGGGGTAGAAGCTTGAGAATTACCTCAAAGAAAAGTTCATTACTCTCTCACTGACAAACAACCCTGTTGTTAGTTTTCCCTAGGAAGCTCATCACAACAGGGACCAAAATATTCCCAAGATGGGAAATAAAAGTGGGAAACCACAAGTCAAAAGGGAGGAACTGAATTGCAAGGATTGGTGTTACGTGTTTCAACACCAACCAACCAAAATAAAACATCTAGAAATATGGATTAACAAGTATGGTTTTGACGGACAATTATCGATCCCTAAATTAATTAAATTGCAACAGGATATTGCGAAAAAGAACAAGAATCAAACCAATAAAATGCAAAAGGAAGGGTATGATGACTTATCATATTGGAAGGAGTTGGCAGAAAAAAGACAGAAAGGCCAGGCTAAAATGAAGAATGAAAGGAAGGCGAGAGAAAGAGCAGAAAGCGAATGTTGTAAAAAGGAAGAGTTACAAAATACAGTAAGGGAAGTTTTACTTCAGGAGTATCAAAAAGATGAAGGAAAAGTAAGACAGTAAGACTCAGACACATTTTTTACACGAAAGGAAGGTAACGAAAGTAGGGTTATGCCAACTAAAGGAGTGAGCAATAGTAGTCAAAAGGATGGTGTAGTAAGTAGAAAATCACGATTGTATCCACAGTTCGCTGAACCCCCACATTATGACAACCATGATGTCAGACCATCAGCGCCATACCCACCACAAACAAGAGCTAAACCTTTTTCTGTTGAGTGGTCAAAACAGATGGGAGAAGTATTTTCTCCTAAATCACCACCTAGGGTTTCACCGGAAACCGATGCGTTTCCAATGATAGAAGTACCGAATCCTAATGTAGCCAATGATGAACGTCCCACAATCCTTGTGTATCGTACATGGACACAGGATGATGTAAAGAAGGCCTTAGATAGTGTCACACCTGTAAAAGAGGACGCTGTAAGATTTATTACAGACATGAACAACTTGAGAATGTCATACCACCTGAACGGAATAGAAGTACAACAAGTGTGGATGACAGCCTTAGGGCCAGAGTGGTGTCTGTGTAAAGGAAATTGGAGCCCCACATATGGCAATGGCCAACCTGTGGCCCATGATGACCCCACATTGGAGCAAAGAATCAATCAGTTGGAAAAGAGAGTCCTAGCAAAGTTCAGGAAAAGAGCTAATTACACAACAATAGGACAATGCAAACAAAAGCATGACGAATCATTTGATGAGTATAGAGTGCGTATGATTACGGTATTTAAACAAAATAGCGGCCTTGTTGAAGATGATGAACCTACAGGCCCATACCAACAACAGTTAAAGAACGCAATACATGCTAATTCAAATCCTGGCATAAAAGGGTGGGTTGATAAACATTTCATCGGAATGCCCTCAGCAACTATGGCAGACTATATCACGTACGCGCAGCATGCAGAAAAGGTGTTAAATAACAAAAATAAGATGCAAAAAACAGACACCTTTGTTATAGATGACGGAGAAATCCTCTTCCAAAGTCAAGGGAGAGTCAGAGGAAAAGGTAGAGGAAGAGGTAGAGGTAGAGGAACAGGTAGACAGAATGTGCGAAGCTACCCCAACACTACTGGATGTTGGAATTGCGGTGAAGAAGGTCACTTCTCCCGTGATTGTGACAAAGGCCAGTTCAAAAGGAACCAAAAGCCATATTCAGCATGACTAGACGTGTCTAAACAAATACAACCAGAACGAAATGATGAACCAGTAGTAGAATTAAATCTACAAGAGATATTTGCCTTTGAACATCCCTGACCGGAAGTCACATTGGAAGTGAATGGTAATCCAATCAGATTCCTTTGTGACTCGGGAGCATGTAGAACAACTTGCAGGGCAGAATTTCCACATTTCAGATCTGCAGGCAATACATGGCTCAGGACAGCAGGAGGAGATTTGACAATAGCAATCAACTCCCTACCAGCAACTATTAGAGACCCGCAAGGGGGGACATGTAAACTATCCATCCTCCTAGCCCCACAATGTCCAGCAAATTTACTAGGAAGAGACGCAATGGGAGCATTGGGTCTTGCCCTAGTTCCCACAGACAAGGGCCAACTGGTAGTGAGGCGAAAACACGAATTACAAAGTAGCTTCGTGTTGCAAGGGAAAGGGGAACCAAGGTATATCTATTCCCTGGACATCCCAAACAAGCCTCCCTCGAGCATAGGCACTAGCCTCCTTCAGGAAGCGTTACCATTGCTTCAAATAGTACAGGATCAAATGCCACCAGATGAACTGCATGTAACCATTAATTTAAGACAAGACAGCGGACCCGACCTAAACTATGAGAAGAGATTAGAAAAAGCTACACCTGCAAAAATACTCCTTACACATTTGTATACTGATGGAGTAAGTACTGCAGCAGTGGCCGTGACATTAAAAGAACTTGACCCATTGTATTATGGGTGGACGAAGCCACATGTATCACTCTACAAAGAGTCGGATGACAAATGGGAAGACACAGGGCAGATAATACAAATTGGGATGAATGCCAAAGACTGGACTGTAGACACACAGGGGTATGAAGTCAGTGAATCCACAGGACTATTGAGAAAACCATTGTTCTGGACAATTCAGGTTAATTTTGGCACTGTGGCACTTAATTTTGACACATAATAGATTCAGCTTGATGAACTTATGTTTTGACCGAAGAGGAAGAAAACAAATTAAAAAACATACCAACAATATTGTGGTCTCTAGATACATCAGACGTAGGACTAACTAAAAGAGCCCAACCTGTACAAATTAAAGCTAAAAATGATTACAGGTCATGTGTTAGGCAATACCCAATAAAACCAGATACATATGAAGGAATAAAACCAGTGACAGAAGATTGTTAAAAGCTAAAGCCTTGGTAGAATGTAACAACTTAAAATGGAACATCTTTATTTTTTCAGTGGGAAAAATCACCACTCTCTGTGGGATGGAGAATGATACAGGACAAGTTGTAAATCAAGCTGTGGTGGCAAGAGCACCTTGTGTGCCTGACCCACACACATTGTTAAATTCTTTACCAACAGATGTCACATAGTTCACCATAGTAGACATCAGTAATGCATTCTTCTACATTCCAATAGAGAAAGAAGGTTTATGTTTGCAGGAAAAATATACATACACACGCTTACCACAAGGATATTGTGAAAGCCCGACGATTTATTCACAAGCAATGATAGCCATTATGTCTATGTTTAACCCCCAAATGAAAGCCAGATATTACTATATGTAGATGACATCCTACTAGCGTCACCAGATAGGAGGTCATGTGAGGAAGACACAATAGCCTTGTTGCATCAATTAGCAAAAGAAGGCCATAAAAGTGGGTAAAACAAATGATGTCCTTTTAGGACTCACTAATTAGATGTAGATGTTGGATTCAGCATTACTAGAAGCAGTGCAATTACCAAAACAAATTGCTGTATGTAAATGCACAGCACATACAAATAATACTAATACTGATACCCTTAGGAAATGCATTCGCTGATAAAATGGTAAAACAAGCGGCACTAAAGGAACTGAACCATCTTGAAACTGAAAAATTACAAGTAGACTTTGAGATATTGGCTGATATGCAACAACAAAGTCCAAAACAGGAAATTGACCACTGGCTTAGGAATAAAGCAACCCTGGACAAAAAAAGTTTATATGTCGACAGATAAGAAACCAATCTTGCCAAAAAAGTGTAAAAGTGGGCTGATATTTTGAGCCATGGTGTAACACATGTCTCAACAGGAGGGATGTGTCACACTATTAACACCCACTTTAATTCGTATTTAAAAAATCGTATTCAAAAAATTTTTGTAGAGCGTTTTTAATGTGTGCAAAACGTTAAAAACTTGTGACCGAGGCATGGCCAATTTCCAAAACCACAATATTAAGTTCAAGTAATACACATGGACTTTATTGCGCTAAATAAAAGTGAAGGAAAATAAGCCCTGATTCTTGCATCCCAGAGCTGTTGTAGATTGGCTTCAGATGGGATGGAGTAGGGGGTATGTGTGTAAGATGGACAAGGATCCTGTTCCTGGACCAGATACTTGCTCCTTCGCCCCATTATCTTTATTACCTCCTGAGTTTAGTTCTCCAATGAGTGAATGGCCATAAATGCCTGAGACCATCCTGGCTTTTTGGTTCTCCCACAATGATCTCTGCAAAGATAACACGAGACGCAGCAGCACAGGATGCTGTGTCCTGACCTTCTACTAACTTTACTTGTGGTTGACAGGTACTGATCTTAGTTTAACATGGTATTCATCTAATCTGCATGGAATATATTTTCAATGAAACAGAATTAGACTACAGCAGTCACTTTGTAAATTAACTTGTAAAAAGAAAAGAAAAAAAGGAAAGGAAAACAGGAACAATGTTCCACATGGACTTAAAGAACCATAGCACGTGCCATCCCCAAAGTGGAGGACTAGTAGAACAAAGAATGCATGGAAGAAACAAAGCGTCCAAGGACACAATGTTTAGATCTTGTTAAATTACACATAAACATGATGGCACAAATGGTTTGAGTCCATATGAAACATTGTTTGTTACACCTCATAGGTTGACACAGTCCGAAAATGTGTAGGAAACTGATGACGATTCCACTTTGATAGAAGACATGAGTCTGACACCAGGAGACCAAGTTTTGAGTAAAAGTGGAGAAAGAAAACGCTAGCGCTCTCCCAAGTGGGAAGGGCCTTATCAAGTACTGTTAACGACACCAACAGCATTAAGAATTGCAGAAAGAAGTACTTGGGTACATCAAACGCATTGTAAAGTAGTCATTGTTCAGGAGTCTGACGAGGAAGGTAAAGACCAGTCTGTGATGCAGGGGACTTCAGAGTCCTAGACTCTGAGGCATCGTGCTGAGCAGTGAAGATTACAGCACATACCCTTGGCCAGAAAACCGAACAATGCATCCTAGTTCTAAGATCACTATTGTAACAGGATTGGTATTCCTAACAAGTTGCAGTGTCTTCGTCTTTCCCATACAGTGCCTCAATGTCTCAGAGTGGACCATGATCTTGATCGCACACCTCCACCCTTGCTCTGCCAACATACTGACAACAACATCCTGATTCAACAACATGCATGCATGAGTCCTCTCATCTCATCAGCCATGCCATAGTGTCCAGTTTTATCTTCACCATGACCTGAAGAAGATCCATCACATGAACTGTGGTCTGACAGCAAACAATCACCTCCAGACATGCATTGTGACTCACTTTCCAAGACTACTGAAGAGTTCAGAAGACATTTGCTGACATGGTATTTATGGTGACGACAATCACATCACCAGCCACTAAAGTGGAATGTGGCCGATTTAGAACTGGACAGGATCACACCTGTGATGCAAGGACAAGCCAAGCACCAGAATCTAGAAGTGGCAACAAATGGCCACCTTTGGACCAAAGACTTGATGGAGGACTTTCTTAACAAGCAAGGTGGAAGGAAGCAAGGAGGTGGTGTGTGATGGGATCATGCCTACTCTGACTCATCTGATGCTAAGGATGACAATGAGGTTGACAGAAACGCACACACACACACACACACACACGAACACACACATGCACACACACAAACAGTACGAGAGAGCAGACGTGT
Source organism: Doryrhamphus excisus (assembly GCF_037039965.1). Classification (NCBI taxonomy): domain Eukaryota; kingdom Metazoa; phylum Chordata; class Actinopteri; order Syngnathiformes; family Syngnathidae; genus Doryrhamphus; species Doryrhamphus excisus. The sequence goes on from NC_136362.1 coordinate 22,465,397, forward strand.
GGTGTTGATGTAGAGACAAATACCACTATGACATTGTATATAACATGAGCGGAACATGTGCAGTAGTGACATTACTGATTCCAGTATCCATTTACCCTATGAGTGTTGACATGTTACTAAATGCTATCTTTGAAGCAGATGAACATCACCTCCCAAACTACTTCCAAACAAAAAGGGAGGTTCCAGACACCGACTAGATGACGCAAGACAATCCCACTTACATCGATGCCATCAGCGTGCCACGAGGGGTACGACCAGAAAAAGACTAGTAAATCAGATTGCATCAGGTTTGGAGGAAAGTATTATCCCATGGATAAGTTGACAAAAATGTGGATAGGATTAACTACCTCCACTATGACATACAAAAGCTTGGGAACTACACCGAGGCCGGACTCACAGCAATTCGAGAACAACTCCATGCCACGTCACTCATGGACTTCCAGAATCGCATCGCCTTGGATGGACTGCTGGCACATCAGCAAGGAGTGTGCGCCATGTTTGGCGACCAATGTTGCATGTCCATCCCCAACAATACAGATTCCACAGGAATACTGATGCGTGCGATCTCTGGCTTAGAGGCGCTAAACACCAAGATGAAGGAACACTGGTGTTAACACTGAGGTGTTTGGTGACTGGTGGAGAGCATTTTGGAGACAATGGTCTCCTTACGTGATGTCCGTGCTTATTGCACTCGCTGTTGCCCTTCTTTTGTGTGCCTTATGTGGATGTTGCATCCTATCTTGAAGGTTACAATCACATGGACTGTGAATTTAACCATGGCACTAGTACAACAAGGTAAATGAAATGTACCCCCTACTGGTGGCAGGTGGCAGCGATGACAGTGATGATGACTAGGACAGCCATTATAGATATGCTCCTGACGTGTTTCTGACTTGTACTTTGACTCAGATGATGAGAACACTTCCGTTTAAATGTAAGCACATTTTCTGACAAAGATGACCTGCGAGGAAAAAACCGAGAGGAGACCCAAGGAACAACAGCAAACAGATAAAGGTGTGATAAACAGGAGGGAAATGTTAGAATAAAATGTAGATACAAGTATTAATTTGCTAGTTATCACCCTTATATCCATTTGCTTAGACAATAGAAAGTGTTTGAATGTGCTGAAGAACGAATGTACCCGTGACCCTGATCAGAGACCCCCCAGTGACCCCCAGGTCCTGGAGGTGCCTGGATGCACCAACAGCGACTCTGCAGATGCTCATGTTAATCCTGCAAGAATGTGTCAAGATAAGAACTCATAAAACATTAAAAGTAGTTGCTCTCACATACACACACACATAGACAAACAAATACAGCTCGTGCAACTGCCTTCTCCCCCCCTCCTTAGAGTTGCACGACCATGTAGTAGGGACCCCCGAAAGAGAATAAAAGGAGAGGAGTGTGAACTGCATATTCAGAGTGGAGCGGCATGTCACTGGGTATGTGGTTTCACTCTCCTCGCTGCGAGTATCTTTGAATATTGTTGTCTGTCTCTTCTGTATTTCTGTATTTAAGTGTTTTTACAAGTGTCACAGGAGTTTGAACCTGACAACCAAAAACTGCCAACTCTTATTGTGAAAGACCGCCAACTCCGTAACACTGTGGGTCCATCTTATTACACAAGACTGCCAGCTCGTCTTCCTACAGAAGACTGTCGAGTCCGTCTCTTTGCTTGCCAGCAACTAGTATACACAAGGCTTTTAGCACCGGGTGACAACCTTATTGACTCGCGGGCCGCACTCAGCTCTCGGGGTCAAAAACCCTTCGGGCTGCATGTGGACCCCAGGTCTCAGTTTGCCCACCCCTGCTTTAACACAAAGGGATGACACCCTTTCACTCACACTCACACTCTGATCAAAAGTGTCTTACTGTTTGTTGTCTTCTCTTCCGTCGGTATTCCGTCAACCTTCAGCTTCCAGTTGTTGAGCTGAGAAGACAGCCCATCAAAGGGTTTTGTCTGCCGTGGCCACGGTCTTTCTGTCTTGTCCGCTCCACAACTGGACTCCTCAGGTATCTTGGGATCCGGCTCGAAGGACCAAGTAAATGTCAGGTTCAAACTCCTGTGACACTTGTAAAAACACTTAAATACAGAAATACAGAAGAGACAGACAACAATATTCAAAGTTTCTCGCAGCGAGGAGAGTGAAACCACATACCCAGTGTCATGCCGCTCCACTCTGAATATGCAGTTCACACTCCTCTCCTTTTATTCTCTTTCGGGGGTCCCTACTACATGGTCGTGCAACTCTAAGGGGAGGGGGAGAAGACAGTTGCACGAGCTGTCTTTGTTTGTCTATGTGTGTGTGTGTATGTGAGAGAAAATACTTGTAATGTTTTATGAGTTCTTATCTTGACACATTCTTGCGGGATTAACATGAGCATCTGCAGAGTCGCTGTTGGTGCATCCAGGCACTTCCAGGACCTGAGGGTCACTGGGGGGGTCTCTGATCAGGGTCACGGGAACATTCCTTCTTCAGCACATTCAAACACTCTCTCTATTATCTAAGCAAATGGATATAAGGGTGATAACAAACAAAATAATACCTCTATCTACATTTTATTCTAACAGTCGGATGCTAAGGGGTAGATTCAATCCCAACATCTCTTCTACAAAAGGTGAAGAACTCCTTGGAGACTGTGGGCATTGATCCCAAACAAGACAATACAAGGTGCTAGACAGGAGAATGCAGTTAGGACTGGGTTTAGGGTGATACCTATGGCTGTATTTGGCCTAGATATTGAGATTGGGGCCCGGATTAGTGTTTGGTACTTGGGAACATTTAATCACAAAAAACAAAAGAGGTTTTGGCGAATGCGGGCATTGATCCCACTACCTCTCACATGCAAAGCAATCGCTCCACCATTTGAGCTAATTCCCCTGCTGCTGCAGCATTGGCAGATAAATCTTCTGGCATACTGTACTTGTCCTTGCAGCGATGAAGCGGCCCTGGTCCCGAAATGTCCACCTCCAAGATGGACTGAGGTCTTAAACTACCCACATGGACAAGCCAAATATCTTCTGGACAAAAAGAGTTCATGGTCAGACACGACAAAGGTTGAGCCGGTCACCCGAACATGAAAGTTTTGATCTGAGTGTCCGGGATTCAAGTCCCTGTTCAGGTGACCAGGTCTGAGGTCCACTTGCAAACGCCTCCTTTTTCCCTCAATATACGAGGGCAACAGGACAATCCCTTGGTACTCTATGGAAACTACATGAGGAGCCTGGCTTTTAACTGGAACTGGAAAGACTTGTGGCCCCGCACACAAACCAAGTATCTACTGATCAGCTGATCCTTGACATCAGCTGTCACAGACATTGGCGTCGTTTGGGGACCTCATCCTGATCCACGGTTACCACTGATTTGTAGAGTAAGTCAATAAGTCATCATACTCTTACTGTTAAAGGAAGACACAGTCCAAACACTCGATTGCTGCAGGGCAAGTAGGTTCCACCAAGACTTGAACTTAGATCACTGTATTCAGAGTCCAGAGTGCTAACCATTACACCATGGAACCCTTTGTCTTGGATGTGACTGGGACCTTCTGGCATAACAATGGAGGCTTTGCAAACCAGGACACCAATTTTACTCTTTGATGAGCGCAAAGTATTTTGGGGTACAATCCAGGGGTCTTGTGCTCTCACGGAAATGGCTGTCCTTTTCCAACAGGAGTTGAGATGAAATGTATTCAAATAGACAAACTGCATTGATAACTCAATCAGAATTTCTCCGTTTGCCAATTTCAGACTGCGTGACAAAGTCTCAAGTCCAACTCCATCGACAGGGAAGCAGAGGTCATTCAGACAAGACGGTATTGCCATTCTTTCCTGGCAGACATAACATAAGCAAAGGGCTGGTCCTTCGAGCAGGACTAGAACCAGCGACCTAAGGATGCCAGCTTGAACCACTACAGTCCTCCGCTCTTCCAACTGAGCTATCGAAGGTCTTGCTGCTTTGAGGCTAGTGAGTACGGCCGAGCGTTCAACGGCGTCTCATTGCGGTTGTGGCTGAGAATGCCACTATCAAGTCTATCTCAAGTCTTGTGGTGGAGAGTCTCAGGTGGAGAGGTGTGACGTTTCTGATCGAATTCAGAGGTCATCAGTTGGTCCTGAAAACGGTCTTGGCACTTCTTTTCACGATTTCCAATCCCACATCTCTTTTACAAAATACAAAGGATTCCTTGGAGAATGTGAGTATCGATTCTGCCACTTCTCGCATGCTAAGCAAGCACTTTACCATTTGAGGTAATTCCCCTAGTTTGGGGTAATTAGTTGGATGTTAAGGGATAGATCCAATCCCAACATCTCTTCTACAAAAGGCAAAGAACTCCTAGGAGACTGCGGGCATTGATCCCACAACATGACAAGACAAGGTGCTAGACAGGAGAATGCAGTTAGGACTGGGTTTAGGTTAGGACTGAGTTTAGGGTGATACCTATGGCTGTATTTGGCCTAGATATCGGGATTGGGGCCTGGATTAGTGTTTGCTACTTGGGAACATTTAATGACAAAAAAACAAAAGAGCTTTTGGAATGCGGGCATTGATCCCGCTACCTCTCACATGCTAACAGATAGAACCCAGTATGTCAGAGTGGGCAACAACACATCCAGTGTCATCTCCCTGAACACCGGCTCACCCCAGGGATGTGTTCTGAGCCCCCTGTTGTTTACCCTAATGACCCATGACTGTCGCCCCAAGTACAGCAGCAACCATATCCTGAAGTACGCGGACAACACAACAGTTGTGGGCCTCATTCAGGACGACAACGAACTGGCTTACAGGGAGGAAGTGCGACACCTTGTGGATTGGTGCAAGGCGAACAACCTGATCCTGAATGTTGACAAAACAAAGGAGATCATCGTCGACTTCAGGAGATCCAGACCCAGCCACACTCCACTCAGCATCAACGACACAGCCGTAGAAGTTGTGAACACAACCAAGTACTTGGGGGTGCATATCACGGACAACCTCGGCTGGTCACTCCACACCTCCGCTCTGGCGAAGAAGGCACAGCAGCGACTGCACTTCCTGCGGCAGATGAGAAGAGCCTCCCTCTCCCCTCCTATCCTTACCACCTTCTACAGAGGGACCATCGAGAGCCTGCTGACCAACTGCATCTCCGTCTGGTCTGGGAGCTGCAAGGCCTCGGACTGGACTTTACTGCAGAGAGTGGTGAGGACAGCGGAGAAGATCATCGGGACCCAGCTCCCCCCCATTAAGGACATAGCAAACAGCCGGTGTGTATCTAGAGCCCATCGGATCTGCTCTGACCCCACACGCCCCCAGCATGGACTGTTCTCTCGCCTGGCATCGGGGAGAAGGCTCTGCAGCATCCGCTGTAGGACGACCAGGTTCAGAGAGAGCTACTTCCCCCTGGCCATCAGACTGCTGAATGCCAAATAAGCCCCCTTACTTACATTATTATTATTTATTTAAATTATTTAAATTATTTGGGCAATTTACTGTTCACGCTGCACTTTACATTATGTTGTTCATATTTGGTGTCTATTCTATCGATTTATTTTCCACATTATTATTATTATTATTATTTATTATTACTTATCTTCTTTTGTGTCTGTTATTATATGGGAGCCAGGCAACGACATTTTGTTGGCAATTTCACTACTGTGTTTTTGTGCAATGACAATAAAGGGAGTCTATCTATCTATCTATCTAAGCAAGTGCTCTACCATTTGAGCTAATTCCCCTGCTGATGCAGTGTTGGCAGAGAAGGTCCAGTCTCATAACTATTTTGGTTCCTTTGCTGGAGTACGTCAAAGCGACACAGTCTCTGCCTTTTTGAGTGCAACAATGATGCAGTCTCTGGAGGTCTAGTGGCTGGGACTTGGTGCTCGCCGAGGACCGGATACGATTCCCAGTCACGGAATTGACATTAAAACTTTTTGATGGTTTGACTCCAGTCAAAAAAATTTTGACTGGAGATAGGATTTTTTTTTACCTCGGTGGAATGGTTGGGGTCGCTATCTGTGAACTGCTGTCATCCTGAAGCGACTGACGACAGAAATCCAAATAAAACATCAATAAATGATAGAAAGCATCGTCTGCTATGGCTGCACTGTTTACGTGTCCTTTGACAAGGTTGTAGATTTATTGTCTTTGTTCCTTTTGAAAATCCAAATTCTAACGGAACCGACTTGCCCTGCAGCAATCAAGTTGTGAACAGTTCCCTCACAAATGAGGTTGGCTGTAGAAATTCTTAACCATCTATCAGGGATGGCAACTGAATGAAGTTGGGTTGTGGTGGATGTGGGGCGGGCGGGTGGGGGGGCTGGCTGTGGGTGCGTGGGTAGCGGGGCGGATAGCGGTGGGGGTGGTGCTCTGCACGGCGCAGGCCTGGATTAGCGGGGGGCTTGCTTGGGGGGCGGGGTGGTGGGCTCTGGGTCGTGGGGGGGCCTCGACCAAGGGTTGGGGGGTGGGGCTGGCCGGTGGCTCACGGGCGGCCCCTGCTATTTGCCGGTCTCTGGTTGGCCCCTTCTGTCTCCGGTCTGGTGGCGGTCTTCCCGCCTCCGGGGTGTCCTACTCGGCGGGTCCGTGGGTGGATGGGAGATGTGGTGGAGGTGGGTCGGCGCTGTGGTGGAGGGTGGGACTGGGGGGGCATTCACTTTTTGCGGCTGTTGGGGTGTCGTCTACCTGGTGGGCTCTGCTGCCTGGTGTGTGTGTCTCTGTCCCGCCCTGGCACTCTTGGCTCACGTGCCCGGGGGGCGGGGTTGGACTCTTCCCCATGCGGGTCCCGGTTCTCCTGCGGTCTCTGTGGTGTCACTCCCTGGGCTGCCATGGTGACGGATGTGTTGCCGGGGCGCGGTCCCTGCTGTTCTAGTGGTTGTAGGAGCTGCCTCGGGGCGTGTGGTTTGTCCGCGGCTCCTGGTGGTCCGAGGGTGGCGTAGCTGGCACAATCTCTGGTGGGGCCCTCCGGGGGGGAGCTGGCGGGCCGGACTGGCCGCCACGATGGGCTGGATGGGGCTCGTGGTTGGTCCTGTGGCCCGGGCCTTGCTCCGGGCGGCTGGCTTGCCCGGCTCGGTTGGCCGGTAGTGCGGGGTGGGCGTGTGTGGGGCCCCGATCCTCCCTGCTGCACTCCACCACCTCAGATACATGTAGGACTTTGGGGGGTGGCCTGCAACTGGTTTTGCCGGGGGCGAAGGGTTTCCTTGCGGATGCCCTTTTGTCCTCGGCATTCCTCTGGCTTGGTCACCCTTCAATTTTAACCGCACCTTAGACACTCAGTTCTGGGGGGGATCTGGGCAGGCATGGGACCCACCATTGCTCAGCTTCCCTCCACACACACACACACACACATACACCACACACATAGGTCAGCCATACGGGGCAGGCCTATTTTTAATTGCACAATCTACACAATACCATCTTCACACACACAGGTGTAGCGGGCTGGACCGGAGAGCCTACTGCCTACCCCCGCGATTGGCCCACTGGCTGCTGGGGCTTGGCGGCTCGCTCGGGGTGCCCTGGGCTGCAGGATATTTTGGTCTGGTCTGCCTGGCCTTCCTGGGGGTCCCGCTGGAACCAGCTGACGCCGGGGCTTGCCCTGGTGTCATGGTTGGCGCTACCTCCCTGGGTCTGTCCTGGGTCGTGGGCGCCAACGTGCCCTTGGGGGGGCGTTCACCTGCCTCCAGGCGGAGGGGTCCGCGCTGCTGGTAGCCGGAAGTCTACGGTGGTGGCTTGGGGTTGTTGCGCTGTGGTGGCTGCTGCGGGGACCGGGCTGTGTGTTGGGAGGGGGCCTGATCCTGCTCATGGGGACGGGGGCCTGGGTGGCGTGTGGGGATGGGGAGCATGCTCCTCGGGGTGGGGCCTGCTGGGGGGGCGGTGCTCTTCCGGGCGTTTGGGTGTCTGCTGCCACTGGTACGTGGGTGGAGCGCTGCTGGTTCTGGGGGCGGGGGGGGTGCTGGCCCTCCCGGTGGATGGTGGGGTCCGTCGGTGGCCTTGCGCTGGTCTTAACTCCTCGGCTCTGGTGCTTGGCCTCCCCGTGACTTGGAGCTATGGCTCTCCCTCACGGGGGTGAGCTGCCCGGCGGGTGTCGGCCGGCCCAGTGGAGCGCCTCACCACTCGCCTGCTCGCCCCCTCCGCTTGCTCATATGCGGGCCTCCCCCCCTCGCCCGCTCCTTTGTCTGCCACACTGCCGTAGCCCGGATGCCATGGTCGAGGGGAGTCTGGGGGTGCTATGCCTTGGCGGTCCGTACCTCCCTGGGCTCGGGGCCTGGTTGTGGGTCTGGGACCCCTGGGTCCCCCGCCCTGTGATGCCCCGGACGCCCCACCCGGGGACGTCCACAGCATGTGCTTGCATGTGTGTGTATTGAGTGGATGGGGTGTGCATGTGTTTGAGTTTATTTTATGTATTTATTGTTTTAAATACTTAGATAAATAATGATTAGTTTTATTATAATTATATATATATATATATATGTATATGTGTGTGTGGGTGCGTATGTGGGTATATGGCCATATAGATATACGGGGGGGGGCTCTGCGGGGGTCTGGCGTAGGGCGTTCCATCTCTACCGCCCGGTCCTCCATGGGGCAGTGTGCCCGGGCCTCTTCTGTCCTGGCCTGGGCGGTCCTATGTCGGTGGTCAGGCCTGGGGTTGCCTGGGGCGGGCCTGGTTCTGCTTCCTGGGGGTGTGTGGGGGGCGGGAGGCGGTGCCTCCGGCCGTGGACGGGCTCCCTTCCGGCCGGCGGGGGCGCCCCTGTGCCCACGGGTGTGTGGCCTTTGATGCCCTTCTGCCCTAGTGGGGTATGGTCTCCCGCTGGTCTCGGGGGTGCGGCTCTCCTCCGGCCTGCTGGCGCCCTGTTGCCGGTTGGGATTGCTCCTCCATGGCCTCTTGCTGGTCTCTTCGGGGAGTTGCTTTGGTGGTGGGTCTTGGGGAGTCGGCCCTGGCTTTGCCCGCACCCACGGGGCCGGGGATCTCTGGCGGTGGGGGCTTGACCTGGCTGCGCGGGGCGGGGTTTGCTGGGTGGTAGAAGGCAGTCTCTCTCCTTTTGTCATTCTCAGTGACAATTACACATTCACACACTCGCATTCACATACACAACACACCTCCATATGGGCACTCACAGCACATGGGTGCTTCTCTATACAATCTACTATCTTATCCCTGATGTTTATATAGTATTTGTATGCTATTATTACAGTAATAATGATGTCAAGCAGTGAGATTTTAATGACTGTAACCGTATGGTTCCAATTGTGTTTACTATCATGGGTCATGTCTTCACCGTTACTATTGCTACTGGTAAGTTGGACTGTTTCATTTCACTGATATCATCTCCAGTGTGACCCTTAGCCATCATTGACATTTAACTGTTCTGTTTGTCACTGTTGTTGTTTTGGGAATTCTTGTTGCTGCTGTTTTTGTCTCTCCCTCTACTGCCCCCCCCCCCCGACCCCACCTTTCTCTTCTCTCCTCTTCTTTTCTGTTCTTCTTCTTGCTCCGGTCCAGTCACCCAAATGGCATAACAAAAACATCAAATAACGGCAAATAAAATTTCATGGTACAGGGAAGTTGTAGCCAACACCTTTCCTGACACAGAGCAAATCTGTCTAGCACAGGGGTCAGCAACCCGTGGCTCCAGAGCCGCATGTGGCTCTTCAGCCTCTTTGTTGTGGCTCCCTTTGCATTCATTCATTCATTAATTTTCTACCGCATATCCTCACAAGGGGTGCTGGAGCCTATCCCAGCTGTCTTCGGGCGAGAGGCGGGGTACACCCTGGACTGGTCACCAGCCAATCACAGGGCAGATATAGACAAACAACCATTCACACTCACATTCATACCTATGGACAATTTGGAGTTGCCAATTAAGCTAGCATGTTTTTGGAATGTGGGAGGAAACCGGAATACCCGGAGAAAACCCACGCATGCACGGGGAGAACATGCAAACTCCACACAGAGATGGCCGAGGGTGGGATTGAACTCAGGTCTCCTAGCTGTGAGGTCTGCGCACTAAACACTCGCCTGCCGTGCAGCCGCTCCCTTTGCAATGCTTGAAATTTTTTAAACACCCGAGTGGGTAAAATGCATGTCTTTGTAATCCAACTTTGTGTGAGACCATGAATGCATCCTGACTGAGTTCTGACTGGTGATTGGATGAGCAGACAGGATGCTATTCAGTTCTCTCTCACACAGGTAAACATGAAGGAAAATAAGTAATACTTTCCCAGAGCTATTTGACAATTCTAAAAAATACATTTGAGATAACTTAAAAAAACTGCTGCATGGGAACTTGTTTGCGATGTAAACAAATCAAGTAAGTTTACACGTACATTTATGTAAGTTTATCGTCAATACTAGCAAGAGTACTACAACTTGTCTTCTTATCTGAACTACTTTGATACCCCCAAATTCCCTCCAATGTTGTTTTAAACATACTATGTTTTGCGGCTCCAGGCTATTTTTCTTTAGTGGGCAAGGGGGTAAAATGGCCCTTTTCATAGTAAAGGTTGCCGACCCCTGGTCTAGCATGTAAGGGCATTTAGATCAACAATACTATCTGCCCCAATGGCTGGACGGGACAAAAAAAAAAAAAAAAAAAAAAGAATGAAGAATCAATGCCAGAAACCAGCCTATGATGTCAGACAATGCTTTGATGCAGACTGGTCATGATGCCTCTGAAGTTCACCAAAGCAGACCTGACTTAAGGTGACTCCACTTCCAAAGTTCTCAGCGATGACTGAACGTCTTGCTCCTTCTGTTCCCTGAGAAACTCGGTCAGCTGTAAAATTGATCAAACATCAGGAAGGCAACATCAATAAAAAGCAAAACAAAAAATGATGTTCAGGGCATAAAAAGGCCCGATTAGCTCAGCCGGTAGCGAATGAGACTTTTAATCTCAGGGTCGTTTGTTTGAGCCCCACATTGGGTGATTCAGCCCTTTTATTGATACATCTTGAAGGTGATTATTCATTATATTGTTTTAGTTTATTATACTCATCTCACAGTTTGGCTAGCTACACCCACATGCCCAGATAGAGGCAACACTTAGTGGAACACATCAGACACATCAGATTACTTTATTATAACCCGTTTACTGGCTTCGTTAAACACAGATATGGAACAAAGAGATACGCACCCCCATGAGTTCCGGGATGGGGGAGACATCTCTTATAGTTTGCTTGCAGGTCAGGAGGTCACCAGTGGCATCCACCTATAGGAGGATTTGGTAGTCCTTCTCCAACTAGACAACATCTGGCACAATCCAGGGCGGTGGCAACTTCTGATTGGCCGGCCGATGCCGCATCTGCACAATCTGAAATATGTCAAAACAACCGGGCAGGAAGAGAAGGAGCTTTTTGCAGCTGCACTGTTCTAAGACCCACTTAAAATGGTAGGCCGACAGGGAGTGTGATAATTAATCTTAAGTCTATCATTTATTGATGTTTTATTCATATTTCTGTCGTCAGTCGCTTCAGGATGACAGCAGTTCACAGATAGCGCTTAAAGATGACCGTAACCATTCCACCAAGGACCAAGACAAATCCTATCTCCACTCAAAACCTATCCAAATGTCAGTTCCCTGACAGGGAATCGAACCAGAGAGCACCAAGTCCCAGCCACTAGACCACCAGGGACTGCATCAGGTCTGCACTCTGAAAGGCAGAGACTGTGTCGCTTTGACGTACTCCAGCAAAGGAACCAAAATAGTTCTGTGACTGGACCTTCTCTGCCAACGCTGCACCAGCAGGGGAATTAGCTCAAATGGTAGCGCACTCGCTTAGCGTGTGAGAGGTAGCGGGATCAATGCCTGTATTCTCCATAAACTCCTTTGTTTTTTGTGATGAAATGTTCCCAAGTAGCGAATACTAATCCGGGCCCCAATCCCGATATCTAGGCCAAATATTCTGAATTCTGCTTTGGCCAATGGACACCACATCAACTCACAGCAGACCTCTATTCATCTTCTTCTCATTTACATTTACATTACATGTACATTTGAAACACTTCTGTGCTGGGACTACGTTATGCTAGCCATAGCATTTCGATACTTGACAAATTTAATTTAATTTAATTTAATTTAATTTAATTTAATTTAATTTAATTTAATTTAATTTAATTTAATTTAATTTAATTTAATTTAATTTAATTTAATTTAATTTAATTTAATTTAATTTAATTTAATTTAATTTAAAATTAAACTATATGAGGAAAGCAGGAAGTGAACAAATGTTAGTGATTGAAGTACCAGATGGAGGGGTAGGATTTAATAAGCTTTGCTTCTTCCTACTCCTTTTGGACATGTGGAACTGGGAACTGGTTATGGGATGCACTCAATTGTAATCTGATGCATGTTCAAATGAAATTAAACCATTACCATTACCATATAACTGTACCTACTGTAAACAAACAGTGTGGAATACTATGTTCTTTTTGTCTGTTGTGAATATACAGTACCACCATCCAATGTCATTGTCAGACGGGTGGCAATTAGTGACATGCTATATGACACAATAGTGTATTATACTAAATCATACTAAATCATAATGTGTGCTTGTCTTTGACAGGAGAGGATGCACTCATGGAATACCTCAAGACCAAAGCAGTGACTGTGGAATATTGACAATATTGATATTTCACACCACAACTTGATCAAAAGGAATATTCTGCAGCATTATTGTTGTTCCATCCAAACAATGCAAGTCCAAGCCTACTGATTTAGTATTTCATCAAAACACAATCAACTGCTATTCCACTGATATACAGTCTTCTGCCCCTGCGGGGCTGCACACAACACTTGCACCCCTACTGGTGGGGCTCTTATTAACTCATTTGGTACAGACGTTAGTCATGGAGATGACATGAGCAGCCTTTTCCAACCGTGGAAGACATCGGCTTGGCCAACGTCTCCTCCAAGAAGGCGTCTCATCCTCTGTAAGTTTCAGAGTGATACATATTGTCGAAATGATTTTATGCTTCCTCTTTTTATATCTCATAGCCAGTAGCAGGGGTGCAGGCTTTTACTAATTACTCATTTGATTAGTAAGTACCTATTTTTAGACCCCCTGGCAGTCAAGGACCTTGGAATTGTCCTGACTTTTCCCTTATCCGGCACCCCTGATCGGAGCATCCCTGGTTTCAGCCTCTCATCCGCAGAGTTCTGGGAAATGGCTTCCGGAGTGGTAACATTTCTGAATGTCGTTTTTCTAAACGCTGTTTTGTCTGAAATGGTGATGTCACTGTCACCTGACCAGAAGTGAGCTTTGACCACAAGCCAACATAATATTTGAATGATATTTTGTTGTCTTATTCTCCAAAATGACTTGTGGAAGTCATTTGACGTGTCACACGGTTCCGTCTGTGTGTCTTTCCACAGCGCCACACGCAGGTGTACCTTGTGTACTACATCCTTTCCACCCGGTCATCTGTTCCCGTCTGGATGCAACTATTTACTATTTACCATGTGTGGGAAATATAAGTCACTAACCATTTCTCCACACATGTCAACATTTGAAAATACGGGAAATTTTCTGGTAAATTCATGAAAAAGTTTATTTTGACGGCGTGACATTAGCAGCTACTGGATACATTAGGTCAAGTGGACCAGAAACTGGTTTTCCAGAAAGGGATTTTTTAATTATTATTATTATTATTATTATTTAGACATGCAAACCTATAAAAACCAATAGGGCGCCAGGAAAACAGGAGGGTTGACTTTTGAAGAATATCTGCATCATCACACTTCTTCTTGGCTCGGTGTTTACACGCGGTTCGTTATCTGATTGATATGTTTTAATAAGGAAGCCCAGTCTTCCCTGTCTCCACCCCTGTCAGGTTTAAACCCCAACACTTGTAAAAAACACTGCCTGTACAAAAGAAGACACAGAGAGATGAGTTTCTTTTACTTGCAAGGAGAGTGATCAGGAACCGTTCAGTAACAATTCGCCACCTCACTCTGAAGCAGTTCCTGCCCTCTTGCCTTTTTATTGAAGGAAGGCCCTGGTTACAATCAGTTTTCTGAGGGAAGGGGGGTTTAATTATTCCAGTTGAAACCAGTTTATTTGTACAACATGTTATCCATAATGTGTGGACACCTCATCCTTGACATGTGATTCTCTGGTGATACATATACACACACACATACACCTTGAGGTCATATCTACTTCTGACCCGTGCCTATGTCCCACGAGGGTGTTAAAACTATCTGCTGAGGAATGTTCTGTCATGTTCTGTTTTCCCTTAATCATGATGTACACCACAAGTGCAGGCGTCACAGCATTAATCTTACATTGTTATGTGAGTGATATGAAGCACATGTACAGCGTTAATCTTACTTTGTTATGTGAGTGATACGAAATGTTTGTAGGTCATAAAGAAAAATAGGTCATAAGAATATAGTAAAAATAGGTCATAAGAATATAGTAAAAATAGAATAACTTTATGTACAATTATTCCAACATTTCCCTCCTGTTTATTCATTTTGCAATATATTCTCCCATCCTCCGTTGACCTCTTCTTTTTAGATTTTCAGTCCTGGCAAGTCCGAAAAATGCCATGATGTTTCATCATTTATCTCTTCAGTTTCGGTGTCTTCATTGTCGCTGTCTTCTTGGGGCTCCCCTTTTGGAGTAAGGAGCGCATATATTTCTGACACCTCTTGCTTAATTGGTTGGATAGCAGTAGTGATTAGCCTGGTGCACAAAACCCTAATGCAGGGAATGCAACAACATCCACATAAGGTGAGAATAGCTGCAAATACAGCGATCAACATTAAAACTGACATTATCAGTTGTTTATATTTGCCAAATACGTCTCCAAAACCATCCCACATTGACGTGTCAACTCCAGAATGGTCTTTCATCTTGCTGTTAAGGGACCTTAGACCTTCTAAGGCCTTGGTGAGACTCCCGTCCGCTGCCGTGTTGTTCAGAATGAACGTGCAGCACTGATCACCAAAGATGGCACATACTCCGCCCTTCTCCGCCAGGAGCATGTCAACAGCAATTCTGTTTTGGAAAGCCATGAGGGAGGTAGCTGACAGTTGTTCATGGATGGCGGAGAACCCTCTTTCAGTGTTGTTTCCTAATTTCTGCACGTTATAGTGGATGTAGTTGATTTGTCTACATTTTTGTTAATTGTGCACCACCAGCAAACCGATGATTCAAAACCTGCTGCTATCTGGTTGACTAATTTGTATTTATCAGGGACTCCTCTCGGAACTCCAATACTGTCTATGTAGGTGGGATCATTTTATCCCACCCTGACACTGATCTCTTTGATTCTGGGTTTGAATGTTATGTCTACCATCTCTATTGATTGACACTGAATATCCTTCAATCTTCCTAATTTGATTCCAACACCTGTTCTGTTTATGCATGAGAAGTTTCCTATAGCTACCTTTTTAGAAAATACTGGTTTTTGTTTTTCAGTTGAAGTAAGAGGATAGACCTTATCCCATTGTGAAAAAAATTATTTATTTTTTTTTCTTTCTTATGCAATGGTTTTATTCATTACTTCGATCAGACAATCTATTCCCATAGTTGAAGGCACTACTTGTAACAGTGGTCTGGCTCCCATACATACTACATAATCTCCTTGATTTGACATATTTGCTGCCTGTTCCACTAGCAGCAGCCAGTTATTACTTTGTTGTGAAATGCCCGTAGTGGCATGAAACCAATCATCTGTATTTCGAATTACAGCTATTTTGACTCCAGCGTGATGTGTGTAGTTATTTGTGATTGGTAGTTAAACAGGGGTCATAGTTTGATTTTTGCAAATAATTATAGGAAAGTAGGGATCTACCCCAGAAGAGTAGGCCCATAAAAGGAAACCCCAACACGGGGTATTTAAAGTAGTGCCCAATGGTCGGTCATATGGGTTGAGTTTAGCTGAGCTAAAAGCAAATGTCATACTTAATATGGCCCCATGTTTCTTTAACATAATTTTATTATGGAAATGCCTGGCTTCTAATGTGGTACCAGGTGCCCAGTAATCACCTTCCTGGGTGGTAATCAATGTGTCCCAACTTAAATTTAACACGTGTCCAGTAACATACCACCAATAACTAGCATATGTCTCCCCTGACACCTGACGTCTGTTTGTAAATCCTTTCAATGATGATATGGGTATTTGGAGTTCGGTAGTCGAATTTGGGGCTATGGTCATACATCTGGAGTTGTTGTATGCCCACCTAATTATCCAAGGTGTTTGTTCGATCTGCGTTTGTGATCGGTTAGGGTCCCCACCCTTCTTTTCTGCATGTTAAGATTTTTTTTTTATTTTTATTTTTTCCATAGTGGCAGTGACATCACTATTATTGCTCCGATCAGTCCTCCTGCTGCTGCTAATTAATTATTTTTATTTTTTTATTTATTTTTTATTTTTATGCGTCTGAGTGATCATCTTACCAGCAGGCTTGCAACCCCTCCTAATAACGCAACAGAGTTGTGGACAATCTTCACCGGTTTGAGACGACTGCAAACTAGAATTACAGCCCCCTTTGTAGCCGGACTTCCTCTGAAGGTTGTTGAGGAGCTACAAATCTACAGCAGATACCACAATGCTATTATCATGACGCAAATAGGTACAGTTAGGGTAAATACTAAGATGGAGATGGATAATTTAGTCATAGTTTATCACTGTAAATTTTTTCTGGAATACCATAGCGTGGAATTATGTCTTTGCATAGAGCTTTAGCTACTGTTAGTGCATCTGGATGTTTTGTAGGAAACAGTTCTATCCATTTTGAAAATGAGTCTATTATCACTAAACAGAATTTTTTCCCTTCACTGTTGTTGAGTTCAATGAAGTCCATGTGTATTTCTTGAAATAAGTATTGTGGTTCTTTGAAATTGGCCACGCCGAGGTCGCAAGCTGCCCTGGGCATTGTGTTTTGCACACGTTAAACACGCTCTACAAAAAGTTTTTTGAATAAGAATTCAATCCCTACGTAGTAAAGTGGGTGTTAATAGCCCACTATTGTGCCACAGCACATCCCTCCTGTTGAGACATGTGTAAAACCATGGCTCAAAATAGTGTCCCACTTATGCAATTTTTTGGCAAGATTGTTTTATTATCTGTCGACATATTAACATTTTTGTCCAGGGTTGCTTTATTCCTTAGCCAGTGGTCAATTTCTTGCTTTGGACTCTGTGTTGCATGTCTGCCAGGATCTCAAAGTGTACTTGTAATTTTTTCTGTGTTAAGAAGGTTCAGTTCCTTTAGTGTCGCTTGTTTTACCATTTTATCAGCGAACATATTTCCTAAAAATATTGGATCTGAATTATTAGTATGCGCCGTGCCTTTACATACAGCAATCATGCATGAGTTACTGGTTTTCCCGTTTATGTTATCATACCTCTGTTTTGCCAATATTGTGCAAAGATATGTACTGTTCAATATTCATATTGGCTATCAGTATAAATTGTCACCTTTTGACCTTTCATTAATTTGCATGCTTCTGTAAGCGCTATGACTGCATAGCCTGTTATTGTTTTTCCCAAATAATTTTTTCTTTGAGGAACCATCTACGAAATCACAAAATCACCCCTTTACTTTGTTAGTGTCTGATCTAATAAGTCTGGTCTACACTTTGCAGTTTGTGTTGTTAGCTCATAACAATCACGTGGTTGGCCTTCCTCAGGGAATGGTAGAAGGGTAGCTGGGTTGAGCGTGGTGCATCGCTCAAGTGTTAAATGTGGTTTAGCTTCATTTAAGATTGCTTGTTTTCTGTCTGTTAGAATGGTTCGCCCTTGTCCTGTCAACTGATGGCCTAAATACTTAATTGATTGCTTACAAAATTGTAGTTTGTCTTTACTCACTTTATGGACTTCTTTCGCTAAATGGTGCAATAAGGCTATTGTGTCTTCTTCACATGACTTCCTATCTTGTGATGCTAGTAGGATGTCATCTACATATAATAATTTCTGGCTTCCATTTGGGGGTTCAAACGTGGACCTACTGGCCATCATTGCTTGTGAATAAATTGTCGGGCTTTCACAATATTCTTGTGGTAAGCGTGTATACGTATATATATATTATTTATTCATGTATTTATTTATATTTTCTCTTTTCTGCAACCGTAAATGCGAACCTGAACTGTCTTTCTCTATTAGAATGGAGAAGAATGCCTGATGTCTACTACGGTGAACCATGTGACATCTGTTGGTAAAGAATTTAACAATGTGTGTGGGTCAGGCACACAAGGTGCTCTCGCCACCACAGCTTGATTTACAACTTGTCCTGTATCATTCTCCATCCCACAGAGAGTGGCACTTTTCTCACTGGGAAAATAGGGATATTACATGGTGGGTTATCGCATTCTACTAAGACTTAAGTTTTTAACAAATCTTCTATTGCTGGTTTTATTCCTTCATTACTTTTTCTTCATCTTTCTGATACTCATGAAGTAAAACTTCTCTTACTATCTTACGTATATATCTCTCGCTTTTCTTATCCTGTCTTACCAAGCCAGTCATAACCTGACCTTCCACAAGACCAAACAACTCACTTTCTTTTTCATTCTCTTCTCGTTTTGTTTACATTTCTTTTTTATGTTTTGTTGTAACTCCCTAGTACATGCTGTGGATAATTTTCCGTTGAATTTGTGCTATTTTATCCAATAATATAGGGGGTCTACTGCTAGACTATCCTCTTTTTCAACTACCTTCCAGTCCTTGCAGGAGAGTTCTTCAAGGACTTTTTGTTTTTCTTTACTTTGTCCCTTCCCCATTTTGAACTAAATTTGGACCCAGTGGTTCTTAACACCTGTCGTGTTCTAACACTGGGGTTATTTTCAACAAGATGGTGATCAACAACCTTTTGTGGTAAAATTCTCTTCAACCTTTTCAGGTGGAATTTTCTTGCCTACAAGCATCCACAAAGGCTCACCATTTGCTTCTTGTTGGTTTGGTATAAAACACAGTTACCTAGTGGTAATTGTATTTTCATTCATACATTCACATTCACACTTCGCGCGTCTTTATTTTCCCAGAGGACTCCGCATATCCTATGTAGAATTTAACTAGTCTGTTTCAACTAGGGGGGTCTACGCCGCCAACGGAACTTAACTGACCTGATAGAGTCTAGAATTGTCAGGGTTTGTAACACTTTTGCTTTAGGACTCCGCTTATCCTATGTAGAATTTAACTAGTCTGTTTCAACTAGGGGGGTCTACTCCGCCAACGGATTTTAACTGTCTGACCTGCAGGGTTTGTCTTCTATTTTACTTTTTCTCTTTTTCTTCTATTTTACTCTTCTTTCATTCATTTCTTTTAAACAAAATTTGTACTCACAGTCTCTGCGTCTCTGGATTTCCTTCAACCTTCGGATCCCAGCCCGCAAGTGAGGGACCAGTCCCGGAAAGGGTCTGAATGCTGTGGCCACAGTCTTGCCTGGATCTCGCTTGCCCGCTGGGATCGTCAGGTGTCTTGGAATCCGGCTCGAAGGACCAATAAAATGTCAGGTTTAAACCCCAACACTTGTAAAAAACACTGCCTGTACAAAAGAAGACACAGAGAGATGAGTTTCTTTTACTTGCAAGGAGAGTGATCAGGAACCGTTCAGTAACAATTCGCCACCTCACTCTGAAGCAGTTCCTGCCCTCTTGCCTTTTTATTGAAGGAAGGCCCTGGTTACAATCAGTTTTCTGAGGGAAGGGGGGTTTAATTATTCCAGTTGAAACCAGTTTATTTGTACAACATGTTATCCATAATGTGTGGACACCTCATCCTTGACATGTGATTCTCTGGTGATACATATACACACACACATACACCTTGAGGTCATATCTACTTCTGACCCGTGCCTATGTCCCACGAGGGTGTTAAAACTATCTGCTGAGGAATGTTCTGTCATGTTCTGTTTTCCCTTAATCATGATGTACACCACAAGTGCAGGCGTCACAGCATTAATCTTACATTGTTATGTGAGTGATATGAAGCACATGTACAGCGTTAATCTTACTTTGTTATGTGAGTGATACGAAATGTTTGTAGGTCATAAAGAAAAATAGGTCATAAGAATATAGTAAAAATAGGTCATAAGAATATAGTAAAAATAGAATAACTTTATGTACAATTATTCCAACAACCCCCCATCTCCACTGGAGCAAAAATACAGAAACAAGCATCATAACATTTTGATTTTCCCATGTAATAAAGAACATGCATCATTTGTTGCATTAAATTTTTAATAGAAATATGTATGTATGTTAGTTGTTTTTGTTTACCACTTTTAATGCCTGTAGGTACTTTTCACCCACCCCGTATTAAAACAGGAGAGCACCAGGAAAGAAAGGGAAAATAAAGTGAAAATGAAAAGGGGATTGAAGTGCACAACACCTGACACTGGAAGGTCATGTGTCCTTTAATCAAAGCACCAGTTGAGGAGGTCGTTAATGAAGTAATGATGAAGTTGGA
This sequence comes from Doryrhamphus excisus, assembly GCF_037039965.1. NCBI lineage: Eukaryota > Metazoa > Chordata > Actinopteri > Syngnathiformes > Syngnathidae > Doryrhamphus > Doryrhamphus excisus. The sequence continues at coordinate 22,485,784 of NC_136362.1, forward strand.
CGACACACAATGGAGCAGCTTCAGGAAAGAGACCCACCCACCTGTATCCATAAATGGCCAAAACACGGAACAGCGGTGAACCTTCCCAACCAAAATGACCCCAAGAGCACAGCGAGGACTCATCCAAGAGGTCACTCTGAAAGGCAGAGACTGTGTCGCTTTGACGTACTCCAGCAAAGGAACCAAAATAGTTATGAGACTGGACCTTCTCTGCCAATGCTGCATCAGCAGGGGAATTAGCTCAAATGGTAGAGCGCTCGCTTAGCATGTGAGAGGTAGCGGGATCAATGCCTGCATTCTCCATAAACTCCTTTATTTTTTTGATGAAATGTTCCCAAGTAGCGAATACTAATCCGGGCCCCAATCCCGATATCTAGGCCAAATACAGCCATAGGTATCACCCCAAACCAAGTCCTAACCTAAACCCAGTCCTAACTGCATTCTCCCCCCTAGCACCTTGTCTTGTCTTGTTGTGGGATCAATGCCCACAGTCTCCAAGGAGTTCTTTGCCTTTTGTAGAAGAGATGTTGGGATTGGATCTACCCCTTAGCATCCGACAAATACCCCAAACCATGGGAATTACCTCAAATGGTAAAGTGCTTGCTTAGCATGCGAGAAGTGGCAGAGTCGATAGCATCATTCTCCAAGGAATCCTTTGTATTTTGTAAAAGAGATGTGGGATCGGAAATGAGTCCAGGATCTATCCCTCAGCGTCAGACAAATACCCCAAACCTAATCCTGGCCGCATTCTCTAGATTAGTCTCTTATCATGGAATAGTGAAGAAACCCAGTACGTGATTTATTGTTCTCCAGTAGCGCATCAAGGTGACCCCAACCATTCCACCAAGGCCGAAGAAAAAATCCTACCTCCAGTCAAAACCTATCCAAATGTCAATTCCCTGACAGCGGAGAGAGTACCGAATCCTAGCCACTAGACCACCAGGGACTGCTTTTGGTCTGCATTCAGAAAGGCAGAGACTGTGTCACTTCTCTTTGGCCGTCTCGGTGTTGAGGATGAGGGAGCAGAAGTCTTCTGGCATTTCGGACTTGACCACATTCACATTTAATACTTCTCTTCACCACCTGAACAGGGACTTGAAGCCAGGACCCTCAGATTAAAAGTCTGATGCTCTACCAACTGAGCTATCCAGGCCCTTGGTAAATAAGGACAACTCAATGAAGACAAAATCTTCTGGCATACTGTACTTGTCCTTGCAGAGATGAAGAGGCCCCGGTCCCAAAATGTCCACCCCCAAGATGGACTGAGGTCTTAAACTACCCACATGGACAATCCAAATATCTTCTCGACAAAAAGAGTTTGTCGTCAGACAAGACAAAGGTTGAGCCAGTCACCTGAACATGAAACTTTTGATCTGAGTGTCCGGGATTCAAGTCCCTGTTCAGGTGACTAGATCTGAGGTCCACTTGCAAATGCCTCCTTTTTGCCCTCAAACTACGAGGGCAACAGGACAATCCCTTGGTACTCTATGGAAACTACATGAGGAGACTGGCTTTTAACTGGAACTGGAAAGACTTGTGGCCCCGCACACAAACCAAGTATCTTCTGACATCAGCTGTCACAGACATTGGCGTCGTTTGGGGGGAGTATCAGGTATGATGTTGGAGATGGAGAATGCTTTTTTAGCAGGAAAAGACACAATATACCATTTGGAAAATGCAGGCATCGATTCCACTTCATCAATGAAATGTTTTCCGCATGTTGCACAATTTTCCACAGGAAAGAAATCTTGACGATGTATCACCAAAAGTGCTGAACCGCCCAATGTGGGGCTGAAACTAGCGCACAAGGAATAACTTGTTGAAGTAAACCTTTTGGACCTCGATGACCCATCAAGAAGTCAACCTTTGTTGGTTCAATTCTCCCAGTCACCATGAGGATGTGTGCTGGTTTAGTGCATATGCAGACCTTAGTTCCCATCGTGTAACCATGTTTGGTGAGTTGGAGGGGGTATAGCTCTGTGGTAGAGCATTTGACTGCAGATCAAGAGGTCTCTGGTTCAAATCTGGATGCCCCCGGATGCACTCCTTTGGTTTAAGAATAGTCTAAGAGTGCATGAATGCATGGCTCATAATAGCAACAACTTCGGTGTAATATAACTCGAGATTGTTACCCTTTTTGCATGGCTCCTTTCTACATTCTTCACACTGACATGAAATTTCTGCAGTGGCTTTTGTCCAATTTCCTCGCGGGTGACACAGCCCCCCCCCCCCCCATGTCTAACAGAAAGTCCAGCCGCACCACAAAACAAAGTCATTTCAGCTGCTTTTACCCACGATCTTATCCTTTCCGTGCTGACTCAAAGCTCAGGACCATCGGACCAGAGCTCTGCCTTTGGGTTCAGCTCCCAGATCACTGTGGCGAACCAGTGGAGTATCCAACGTAGATCAACTGGTAAACTGTCATGTTAGATGCCAAGAACAAGACGCCAAGGTACCTTGAACTCCTCCAGTGGGGGTCGGATCTCTTCCACAACACATAGACAATTTCATTGAAATGTCAAGACAACCTCTTTTGTCCTGCTAATGTGGTCTGTTTTGTTAGCCCAAATGTCCAAAATCACAAGGGGTTTGCCTTTGTAGGGAGCATTGTAGTACATGTCACATGTGTACTACACATGACATTAGAAAGGAAGGGAATTTCTTCAACACAACAAGACTTCTGATTCAAAAACATTTTGTTGAAGAAAAGCCCATTATTTCTGGAACATCTCATGTGAACTACAATTCTCCCTACAAAGGAGAGAGAGGGAGAATGCAGTTAGGACTGGGTTTAGGGTGATACCTATGGCTGTATTTGGCCTAGATATTGGGATTGGGGCCCGGATTTGTGTTTGGTACTTGGGAACATTTAATCACAAAAAACAAAAGAGGTTTTGGAGAACGCAGGCATTGATCGCACTACCTCTCACATGCGAAGCGAGCGCTCTACCATTTGAGCTAATTCCCCTGAATTCCCCTGCTGTTGCAGCGTTGGCAGAGAAATCTTCTGGCAGGCTGTACTTGTCCTTGCAGAGATGAAGAGGCCCTGGTCCCGAAATGTCCACCTCCAAGATGGACTGAGGTCTTAAACTACCCACATGGACAAGCCAAATATCTTCTGGACAAAAAGAGTTCATGGTCAGACACGACAAAGGTTGAGCCGGTCACCCGAACATGAAACTTTTGATCTGAGTGTCCGGGATTCATGTCCCTGTTCAGGTGACCAGGTCTGAGGTCCACTTGCAAATGCCTCCTTTTTGCCCTCAAACTACGAGGGCAACAGGACAATCCCTTGGTACTCTATGGAAACTACATGAGGAGACTGGCTTTTAACTGGAACTGGAAAGACTTGTGGCCCCGCACACAAACCAAGTATCTTCTGATCAGCTGATCCTTGACATCAGCTGTCACAGACATTGGCGTTGTTTGGGGACCTCATCCTGATCCACGGTTACCACTGATTTGTAGAGTAAGTCAATAAGTCATCATACTCATCATACTAAGTCATTCCTTTTACTAAGGAGTGGCTTTCGTCTGGCCACTCTACCATACAGGCCTGATTGGTGGATTGCTGCAGAGATGGTTGTCCTTCTGGAATAATGGAGTATTTGTGTAGAATTTTGAGGTAAGAGATTAATTTAATTCAGTTTGGAATGAGGCTGTAACATGACAAAATGTAGAAAAAGTGAAGCGCTGTGAATACTTTCCGGATGCACTGTACCTTTCATCGTGAAAAAAAGTGCCAAGACCTTTTTCAGGACCAACTGATGACCTCTGAATTCGATCAGAAACGTCACACCTCTCCACCTGAGACTCTACATCTCAGACTCTCCACCACAAGACTTGATCATCTAATCCAAATTCAGTCAATAGTGGCATTCTCAGCCACAACCGCAATGAGACGCCGTAAAGAGTAAAGTTTTTTTGTCCTGGTTTGCAAAGCCTCCATTGTTACGCCAGAAGGTGCCAGTCACATCCAAAACAAAGGGTTCCATGGTGTAATGGTTAGCACTCTGGACTCTGAATCCAGTTTAGGGTGATACCTATGGCTGTATTTGGCCTAAATATCGGGATTGGGGCCCGGATTAGTATTCGCTACTTGGGAACATTTCATCAAAAAAACAAAGGAGCTTATGGAGAACGCAGGCATTGATCCCGCTACCTCTCACATGCTAAGCGAGCGCTCTACCATTTGAGCTAATTCCCCTGCTGATGCAGTGTTGGCAGAGAAGGTCCAGTCTCAGAACTATTTTCCTTCGCTGGAGTACGTCAAAGCGACACAGTCTCTGCCTTTCAGAGTGCAGCCATGACGCAGTCCCTGGTTGTCTAGTGGCTGGGACTTGGTGCTCTCACCACTGCGGCTGTTGTTCGATTCCCGGTCAGGGAACTGACATTTGGTTAGGTTTTCACTGGAGATAGGAGTTGTCTTGGTCCTCGGTCGAACGGTTCGGGTCATCTTTAAGCGTCTGTGAACTGCTGTCACTGCACATAAAAACAATTCCAACTCCACCAATTGAATCCCGGTTTACCTGGTCAACGGACACGTAAACAGTGCAGGTACCCTCCTTTGTGCGGCTCCATTTCAGTGTCCTCCGTTGTCAGCGAACCTCACAAGGTCACAGTTTTTTCCTGATCAGGGCACCGTTTTGGGTTGTGTGGATGAGCACCTAAAGCACCTAAAGTACCAGATTAAGGCTCCTTTCGCTCAGGAGCCACTGGTTGAAATCCCACAGCCGTCATTTTCCTGGTCAGGTCCATTATCCACGACTGGAATGATTTGGTAGCAAAGGACTGTCAGATTGTACAACACAGCTGTGCTGTGCAGCTTGTGCAACCCTGCTCAAGGTTCAACGTGACATACAAAACAGGAACTCCCCGTCTGGGAATCGAACCGTGTAATCTTCCATGTGACAGGCGGAGATACTGGCCACTATACTAACAAGGACTGCTGCTGAGTTGATGTAGTGTCGATTGGCCAAAGCGGAATTCAGAACAGGCCCAAACGGATTATGGACTCAAACGTCATGATTTTCACAGAGACTTGTCTTAACAGCAGTATCCCGAATAATGCTATCGAGTTAGCAGGACGCTCCATCCTTAGGGCAGACAGGACTGCGGACTCTGGTAAAACCAAAGGTGGAGGTTTGTGCGTTTATATAAACAATGCTTGGTGCACAAACTCTGTTATCACAGAGAGTCACTGCTCACCTAATGTGGAGTTTCTCATGGTAAAATGTAGACCTTATTACCTCCCAAGAGAACTCACATCGGTCATTGTCACTGCTGTCTACATGCCACCGGATGCTAACGCTAAGATTTGAAGGATTTCATATATGTTTGTCTCCTATTCTTTGTGTCTCATATATGTTTGTTTCCTATTCTTTGTGTCTCATGTATGTTTGTCTCCTATTTCTTGTGTCTCACTCATATAACTATGCACTACTGTTGGAATTTGACCACCTGTTCTGAGGTCAGTGATTCCTGTGGGTGTCGTGTTGGAGGCAAGAGATGACAACGAACTTGTCAGTTATATGGTTTACTCTCAGACCAGTCAGATTACACGGCGCTCCGGGCCCATAGGTCTTCCCCTAACACCTGCAGAGACGTAGGCTTTACTTACAGGTCAGAACAAATGAGTACAGCTAACTGTCCCTGCCCGGCTTTTATTGTGCTAAGAAATGTCGGTAGATCTCTGGCGCATCACAGGTGGCCCCCCTCCTCTCCTTGGCCGACGTCTTCTCGCCAACGCAGGGCGGGCGGGGTGGAGCGGTGGAGCCAGCTGGAGCGGTGGAGCCAGCTGTTATCGACAGGCCATGGCTGCCGACGTCATGCTCCCCCCATTATCTGTTGTTAGTCAAAATTGTGGATGTGTAGGAGAGCTCTGGAACTGTATGTGCCTGAAAGCGATTATGTGTCCTTTGATTTGCGCAAGGCTGCTTCTACTTGATTAAATGTAGTGCATAGTTATATGAGTGAGACACAAGAAATAGGAGACAAACGTACATGAGACACAAAAAAATAGGAGACCAACATATATGAAATCCTTCAATCCCCCTCATGGCCTCAACAGAGGCCACAAGGTGAAATACCGGATCAGAGTTAGGGAAGAAGCACCCGGTCACCCTGTGGGGGCGGTGGATGCAGGCGGGCCAACTGATATTGACCTCGCCCATCGGCCGCCATCACCCTGGACAGGATGAGCTGGAAAAGGCACTTGGAACACACAACGAACAAACGAAAAGAACAGCCAAAACAAGAAACACTAAAACTGTAATAATAATGCCGGAGGCCAACTCTTTCCCCTTACCAAAGTAGCTCATCAACGAGTCCCACGGGCTGGTGTCCACACCGACATATGATTTCATGCGTTTATTCAAAGCTGTGAGACCTTCAATTGCACGAGACAAACGACCACCCGGTGCCGTAATGTTTGGGATGAAAGTGGAAAGTACATTCCCTACCAATCATTGCACACACACCATGTTTTTCTGCCAATAACATATCGAGAGCGATACGATTTTGAAAGGACATCAAAGACGTGGCCCGCAACTGTTCACTTACCGCCTTGAAGCCTTCTTCGGTCTGATTGGAGAGGCGCTGTAGATTGTAATGCACATGATAGATGCGATCAACACTTTTTATTAACGGTGATCCAAGGGATAATTGACTCAAAACCTGCCGCAATCTAATTTATATTCGTCTGGAACTCTCTCTTGTAACGTTTAGAAGCACTGGTGGACACCATTCCGTCTGGGACCGCCGTGGCAGTTATTCGGCCTCTGACCACACCTACAGACGAAAAAGAACACAGAGTGAGATAAAAAATGAGCTAATGACAGAAATGTCAAAACAAAGCCAGGAAGCTTATCCTAAGTGGCATGTAATATAGTTTGCCGCTTGCATGTATGTTGTGCAGTATCAGTGTAATCAGGTGCTGAACTATCAGTGTGTGTGTGTGTGTGTGTGCGTGTGTGTGTGCGTTAGTTAATCCAGAAATCGCCTCAGTTGTTGGTTTGGGAGGAGGAGCCCCCAGGGCTCGGGATATCGCCAAGGGCAGCGACATCTTCACCACCTCCCTCCTCACGGTCTGCATCCAATGCAGACCGAGGCGACCTAAGAGATGAGACATCCTCCGGGGCAGGCCGGTCTTTTGGATGAGAGTCGCGACCCCTGCGGTGTAACGAGTACATAACGGTTGTCTGCGCAGCCAAAGCAGAGGCCAACGACTGAACTAGGGTCACGAAGGCTAGTGAAGTCCCCGAGACCCAGTCCAGCCTGGCGTTGGCATGCTTAGAGCCCTTGGCACTCACTAACGCGCGCAAGGGTGCAGTGCGTTCCGCGTAGCAGGGGATGTACTGTCGACTGTAACCACACAGTCCCAAAAAGGACAGCATTTCACCCACCGTGGAAGGCTTGGGATGCCTGAGGATGGACGCGCGATGGGCGTCCGACATGCCGTAGCCAGCAGCTGAGAGAACACAACCCAGAAAGGTGACAGTTTTCCTCCAGCATTGTAGCTTTTTGCGTGAGACTTTGAAGCCCAATTCGTACAGGCACAGCAGCACGGCTTCTGTGGCCTGCAAACAACAATCAGCAGAGTCAGTGGCGAGGAGGAGATTGTCCATCCATCTGGAAGCTGCAAAACTGACAACACCTGGCGCAAATGATGATTGAACAAACCAGGGCTGTTCTTGAAACCTTGGGGCATGGGGGTGTACTGGAACCGTTGGCCATGATAGGTCAAAGCACAAAAACCTACGTCAAATGGACCGTTGGACCACACCCCCTCCGGGATGGTGTCCAACATGGGTCCGGAGAGTTCGTGATCTGTCAGTGTTTTTAGCTCGTACCTGTCAATCAAACGATGTTGAACAACGGACACGTCTGTGCATTGGCACACCACACAATACGCCGACTCCAAGGGAGAGTGTTGTACCTGCGGTACCTCAGGGAGCGGCGTCCAGTCTTTAGCTGCCAACAACCGTTTCACCATGGGACCCAAGGACCGTTGTTCATGTCCTGGGGCCACAGCCAAAGAGATGTGTGGCGCCGAATCAGGGGTGCCTTTGTACCAGGCCTGTTCCAACTTAACAAAATAGACGCTGGCCGCCACCCCCTCAGGACCTGCGAAAAGACGAGAAGAATTTAACCACTACTCCATACCTTCCTGATATGTCATATCCTGTTGTGTGTCGTAAAACAATGTGCAATGTAACGGGGTGGTGGGAGGCATATACGTACGTGGCCTTGGACAGGATCCATGGTTTCCACGTCTCATAGACTGACACCACACTGCTCGGTGACGAAGTCCGAGTCAGAAGGCACCAATAAATGTCGGCTGTTGTGGTTGCCGGCAGTTCTTTGAGCAGGTATTGTCCTCCTGTACTTTGGTTGTTGCAGTCCACTGTCGTGCCATCTGGCAACGTCAGGGTTAAACCAGAGTCAGCAGGGGAGGTTGAGAAGCCACTTGCTGTTGCTGAGGTCGGTGGGATGGGCCGACCCGCCCATGTGAGCCTCCTTGTGACTGCATGCCTTGTGGTTGATGAGCCCATGGTTGCTGCTGCTGTTGTTGTGGGACCGACTGCGGTGGTCCTGATGGTGGCCACTGTCCAGTGCAGGTGAGGCAATCTCGTGCCCAGTGGTCAAGAGCTCCGCACACGAAACAGCCAGTGTAGCCCTGAGACGGTCGACCCCTTCTCCCACCTCGGTTAGATATGCCACCACACCCCTGCCACATTATGTTTTTCTCTTTTTATCTGAGGTGAATTCTCGTTCTTTAGCCGATTATAATTTCAATAGTTGTGCTGCTGAATCCTTTTGTGTTTTATCTTTTTCGTCCTCCTCCTCACAGTGCCTGCGCATGTGGTGTAACAAGATTGCTTTGTATGATTTTCGACTGACAGATTAGGAACATCTTTTAATTTCAAGCTAGCACTGCTGCTCGAAACAGTGTGGTCACAGATAGCGGACGTCTCCCCAGGCCAAACCGAGGACAGCTGTGAGGCGCAATACCTCGTTGATCCATGGGTCTGCTCCACGGGCTAGTGGAGGCCACTTACGACACATGCCGTCAATGTCTGTTATGGTAAAAGATGTGTATTCTGTGTGCTGGCCCACCACGTCAACTTTTAAAGGCATAACTGTTTTAGATCGAGCCCCTGTGTTGTCCCGTCTCACAGGGGCTGGTGAAGACGGCGTTAGGGATATGTCATCTTCCGATTGGGTATCCCGTTCTGCCGTAGGTGTCGCCGGCTGGCGCCTGCCGTAATCTGTCTCAGCAGTGTATCGGCGCCTGGTACTGCCTTCTGGCAACACATTAGACATGTCAATTTGTTTTAAAATCTTAAATATGCTTTTACTGTGTCTGGCCGAATCTATAAGGGACATGTTTTGCGCCGCACCCGTGCAGGAAGTCGCACCACCAGTCTCCACTGACGGGTCGCCAGCCTGTGGCACAGGGTCTGCCTATGTCTATTGGGGGATGGCGCCTTGCTTGTTGTAGGGTCGGAACGTGTCTATTTAACTCCTTGCCATTAATGTCGACTTCTCCCTGGAATCTTAGAGTAGGATAGACTCCACTAGGAGGGTTTGAATTGGGCGGGGGTGCCAATGGCGTGACCACTAGGGCCCTTCTCGCCTTCGACTGATTTTCCCGCGTCATGTACGGGGCGGCCAAAGCCAAGCTTGCCATCCCCATCGAATGAATCTTTCGCCTGGAATCTTCTAATTTTTTCAGCGTCTTCTTAAGTTCTGACTTCTGCCAGAATGACGCCTGCTCAATTTTCTCCTCCACCTGTCTTATTTATTTCATAATATTTTCCTCCTCCTGTCTTAACTTACTCTGAACCTTCACAATATTATCCCAACTCTGTCCATCACACACTTCCCATGTTTTACGTACCATCTGTCTATCTTTATTCTTATCCTGACTTACCAAGCCACTCATAACCTGACCTTCCACAAGACCAAACAACTCACTTTCTGACACCCTCGGGGGACCCCCACACATTTCCCACTCCTCACATTCTCGGTCCAACTCACCTTCCATTCTATTCACACAACAATTAAAACAAAAAAACAAATACAAAACTGATAGTTGCAAGGATGTTGAGCAATAATGAAAGTTTTCAAATAGACCCTGTCTATTTAAGCATCCATGTGAAGCGTTCCCCTCACCGCCTGCTGGTGTACTGCCCTTCACAGGACCTGGAATGGAGCGTTACATTTACGGCCCTCCACCCAGTTGGGTACGCCGACCCTTAGTGGTCCCGGACCACGCAGTATACTGGAACACACACCGGTTTTCTCACAACTTCACAATAATGTCACAAAACACACACTATGTCAACACACCTGCTAGCGTAATAATATTCTCAGACACACAGACACAATGCTACCAGGTTTCCACCAAATTTGTTATTGACCAATAGCAGAATTTGAATAAACAGGTTTCTGCTTACCTTTTTATTTGTAGAGGCGCGCCTGTAGTGGAACCCCAGAGCATCGAACTGCAGCCTAAAGTAGGACCAAACCACACAACACCACTCCCCCTCCAACCACGTTGGGCGCCAATTGTTGGAATTTGACCACCTGTTCTTAGGTCAGTGATTCCTGTGGGTGTCGTGTTGGAGGCAAGAGATGACAACGAACTTGTCAGTTATATGGTTTACTCTCAGACCAGTCAGATTACACGGAGTTCCGGGCCCATAAGTCTTCCCCTAACACCTGCAGAGACGTAGGCTTTACTTACAGGTCAGAGAGGAGAGCTCCGGAACTGTATGTGCCTGAAAGCGATTATGTGTCCTTTGATTTGCGCAAGGCTGCTTGGTTCTACTTGATTACATGTAGTGCATAGTTATATGAGTGAGACACAAGAAATAGGAGACAAACATACATGAGACACAAAAAAATAGGAGACCAACATATATGAAATCCTTCACTACATTTAATCAAGTAGAACCAAGCAGCCTTGGCCAAATCACAGGACACATAATCGCTTTCAGGCACATACAGTTCCGGAGCTCTCCGACACATCCACAATTTTGACTAACAACAGATAACGGGGGAGCATGACGTCGCCTGCGTTGGTGAGAAGACATAGGCCGAGGAAAGGAGGGGGGCCACCTGTGATGCGCCAGAGATCTACCGACATTTCTTAGCATAATAAGTAAAGCCTACGTCTCTGCAGGTGTTAGAGGAAGACTTATGGGCCCGGAGCTCTGTGTAATCTGACTGGTCTGAGAGTAAACCATATAACTGACAAGTTCGTTGTCATCTCTTGCCTCCAACACGACACCCACAAGAATCACTGACCTAAGAACAGGTGGTCAAATGAATGGAACGAATGAAGGAACTGCATGTAGCCATTAGCAAACAGCAAACAAGACACCTGGAGGCTGCTTTTATTGTTGCGGGTGACTTTAATCACTCCAACCTGAAGACAGTCCTCCCCAGGTTTCATCAGCATATTTTGTCTCACACCAGAGGAGACAAGACACTAGACCATGCTTATTCAAACATACCTGGAGCCTACAAGACGACACCCCTCCCCCACATAGGACAGTCTGATCACCTATCCCTTTTTCTTTCCCCCCAAGTACTTGCCACTCATCCAACGTGTGAAGCCCACAGTGAAGACAATAAAACTGTGGCCTATGGGAACAGACTATGTGCTATGTGCCATACTGACATAGAGCGCTACGCTTCCTCTGTAATGGACCATATCTCTGCCACCATTGACGGTGTCACCACAGAGAAACGGATCACCATGTACCCTAATCAGCGGCCCTGGATGAACAAGGATGTCCGTCTACTGCTGAAGGCCCGCAACATCGCCTTCAGATCTGGAGACGCACAAGCCTACAGCACAGCAAGGGCTAACCTGAAACGGGGCATCAAGCAGGCGAAGCACTGCTACAAGCTAAGGGTTGAGGAGCACTTCTCCAACTCCAACCCCCGACGCCTGTGGCAAGGTATCCGAGTCATCACAGACCATAAACCCACCAACCCCCCCCTCCCTCTGACACATCCTTCCTAGATGAGCTCAACAACTTCTACGCTCGCTTTGAGAAGGACAACCACACATCTGCAATAAAGGCAAAATGGACAACTGATCACCAACCACTAACACTCTCCACTACTGACGTTGAAGCAGTGTTGCGCAAGATCAACGGACACAAAGCTGCAGGACCTGATGGCATCCCTAGTCGTGTTCTCAGAGCATGCGCTGGTGAGCTGGCGGGGGTCCTGACGGACTTATTCAACCTTTCCTTGGCCCAGGCCACTGTCCCAACCTGCTTTAAAACCACTACCATCGTGCCAATACCAAAACACTCCGCCCCAACGTGCCTAAATGACTACCGTCCAGTGGCGCTCACCCCCATCATCTCCAAGTGCTTGGAGCAGCTAGTCCTGGCACATCTCAAAACCTGTCTTCCCCCCACCCTGGACCCCCATCAATTTGCCTACCGTAAGAACAGGAGTACAGAGGAGGCCGTCTCCACAGCACTGCACTCTGTCCTCTCACACTTGGACAATAAGGACACATATACCAGAATGCTCTTCATAGACTTCAGTTCAGTATTCAATACAGTCATCCCCTCCAAGCTAGTAGCCAAACTCACAGACCTGGGCATCACAGCTCCTGTCTGCAACTGGGTACTGGACTTTCTCACCAACAGGCCGCAACATGTTCGGCTGGACCACCACTGCTCCTCCACCCTCACCATAAACACAGGAGTACCACAAGGCTGTGTGTTAAGTCCATTCCTCTACTCTCTCTTCACCCACGACTGCAAACCCAAACATGGCTCCAATACCATCATTAAGTTTGCAGACGACACTACAGTGATTGGCCTCATCAACAACAACGATGAGTCTGCCTATAGGGAGGAGGTGGACTACCTGGCTGCGTGGTGCGAGGGCAACAACTTACGACTCAACACAACAAAAACAAAAGAACTCATTGTGGACTTCAGGAAGAATGCTGCCATGCATCCACCAATCTACATCAACGGTGAGACAGTGGAGCGTGTGGCCAGCTTCAAATTCTTGGGGATCCACATCTCACAGGACCTCTCCTGGACTACCAACTGCTCCAGCCTGGTCAAGAAGGCTCACTGGCGCCTCTTCTTCCTGAGAACCCTGAAGAAGAACCACTTCTCTTCAGACATCCTGGTGAACTTCTACAGATGCACCATCAAGAGCATCCTAACCAGTTGCATCACAGCCTGGTATGGGAACTGCTCTGTCGCGGACCGGAAGGCATTGCAGAGAGTAGTGAAATCTGCCCAACGCATTGCCGGAGCCCCACTTCCTGCCATCGGGGACATCTACAGGAAGCGTTGTCTCAGGAGGGCATCACAAATTGCCAAAGACTCATACCACCCAGCGCACAGACTGTTTGCCCTCCTACCCTCAGGGAGGCGCTATAGGAGTTTACGGACATGAACCACCAGGTTCAGGAACAGCTTTTTCCCAACAGCTGTCTCCCTGTTGAACTCTGCCCCCCACTGACCACCCCTTCCACTACTTACATCCCCCCGCTGATCTATTGTCAGGTTCAAACTCCTGTGACACTTGTAAAAACACTTAAATACAGAAGAGACAGACAACAATATTCAAAGTTTCTCGCAGCGAGGAGAGTGAAACAACATACCCAGTGACATGCCGCTCCACTCTGAGTATGCCATTCATGCACCTCTCTTTTTATGGTTGTGCAACTCTAAGGGGAGGGGGAAGCAAGCAGTTGCACAAGCTGTACTTGTTGTCTATGTGTGTGTATGTGAGAATAATTACTTTTTGTGTATGTGTTCTTATCTCGGCACATTTTGCATGATGAAACTTCTTCAAGGTTGCTGCTGGCATTTCCAGGAACCTACAAGATTAGTGGTGTTGGGAGTAGCTGGTCAGCGCCTGGGAATGCTGCTTCAAAACACTCAAGGCTATTGTCTATTGTCTAAGCAAACGGATATAAGGGTGATAACTTAACACTATAATGATTGACTTTACATTTTATTCTAACATTTCCCTCCTGTTTATCACACATTTATCTGTTTGCACTCCTCTCGGTTTTCACCTAGCAGGTCATCTATGTCAGAAAATGTGCTTACACCTGAGTGGGAGTGTTCTCGTCGTCTGAGTCAAAATACTTGTCTTGGTCAGGAAAGAAGTCAGGGACATGTCCATGGTGGCTATCTGAGTCGTCACTGTCATCGCTGCCACCTGCCACCAGTAGGGGGTACATTTCATTTACCTTTGTTGTCGTTGGTGCCATGGCTGAATCCACAGTCCATGTGATTCTAACCTTCAAGATAGGGATACAACATCCACATAAGGCACACAAAAGAAGGGCAACAGCGAGTGCAATAAGCACGGACATCACGTAAGGGGACCATTGTCCCCAAAATGCTCTCCACCAGTCACCAAACATCTCAGTGTCAACACCAGAGTGCTCCTTCATCTTGGTGTTTAGCGCCTTTAAACCAGAAATCGCACACGACAGCATTCCTGTGGAATCTGTATTGTTGGGGATGAACGTGCAACATTGGTCGCCAAACATGGCGCACACTCCCTGCTGATGTGCCAGCAGTCCATCCAAGGCGATACGATTCTGGAAGGCCATGAGTGACGTGGCATGGAGTTGTTCTCGAATTGCTGTGAGTCCGGCCTCGGTGTAGTTCCCAAGCTTTTGTATGTTACAGTGGAGGTAGTTAATCCTATCCACATTTTTGTTAATTGTTATCCATGGGATAATACTTTCAAAACCTGCTGCAACCTGATTTACTAGTTTGTATTCGTCTGGTACCCCTCGTGGCACACTGATGGCATCGATGTAGGTGGGATTGTCTTGCATCATCCAGTCGAGGGCTGGAACTTCCCTTTTTGTTTGGAAGTATATTGGGATGTGATGTTTATCTGCTTCAATGATAGCATTTAATAACATGTCAACATTCATAGGGTAAATAGATACTAGAATCAGTAATGTCACTACTGCACATGTTCCGGTCATGTTATAAACGATGTCATCAAGGTAGTCGTCCTCGCACCACCACCACACGTCTGCTCTAAAGTACTAAGTTGATGGGGGTGTGTTTCCTCCTCCTGCTGTGTTGTAGGTATCTTCATCTATTACATGTCTACAATATTTGAACTCAACGTGACCTACATTTTTTGCGGTACCTTTTAGCTGTACACAGGTGAAATTTGCTCGGGCTACTTTAGTAGAGAATGGTGGGGGCCTTTTTGTCTCATTGACTACTGGGAATATAGTGTTTACATAATACAACCATTCTCTACAAAAAACATTCTAATATTCTGAACATGATGGTGACAGTGTGGACATTTTTGGCATTACTTCAGGGACTCAAGTAGCATTGATCAGTGTTGGTACAATCTGGAGAAGTGGGGTCATGGTCATACATGCAACACAACTGATATTTTTAACATAGTTTGCTGCACTTTTTGCTGCTTGTTCAATGTTTAACAACCAGTTAAAAGTTCCCGAAAAAAACCTGCAGCTACTAACATTTTAAAATCTACTGATGCATCTTTTATTTCATGATGGTGATGCTTTCCATTTTTACTGTTGGATTCGTTACAATAGTCACATTGACATAAACATTTACCAGGTATTAATTATTATATTATTTATAGCTTAATCCGACTACTATAGTTATTGGTAAGCCGGGGGGCATTTTGGTTACTGTTACATTTTTGTGCCATTCTGCTATAGTACCCTTAAAACCAGGATGCATTGTTCGGTTTTCTGGCCAAGGGTATGTGCTATAATCTTCACTGCTCAGCACGATGCCCCAGAGTCTAGGACTCTGAAGTCCCCTGCGTCACAGACGGGTCTTTACCTTCCTCGTCAGACTCCCGAACAATGACTAGTTTACAATGCGATTGATGTACCCAAGTACTTCTTTCTGCAATGTCGTCGATGTCGTTAACAATACTTGATAAGGTCCGTCCCACTTGGAAGAGTGTCAGAGTTTTCTTTTTACACTTATAAAACAATAAAGTCCATGTGTATTACTTGAAATAAATATTGTGGTTTTTTGAAATTGGCCACACCGAGGTCGTAAGCTTTGTGTTTTGCACACGTTAAACATGCTCTACAAAAATTTTTTTGAATAAGACTTAAATCCATACGTAGTAAAGTGGATGTTAATAGTGTGGCACATCCCTCCTGTTGAGACATGTGTAAAACCATGGCTCAAAATAGCGTCCCATTTATGGAAATTTTTTGGCAAGATTGTTTTATTATCTGTCGACATATTAACATTTTTGTCCAGGGTTGCTTTATTCCTTAGCCAGTGGTCAATTTCTTGCTTTGGACTCTGTTGTTGCATGTCTGCCAGGATTTCAAAGTCTACTTGTAATTTTTTTTTTGTGTGTGTTAAAATGGTTCAGGTCCTTTAGTGCCGCTTGTTTTACCATTTTATCAGCGAGCATATTTCCTAAAGATATTGGATCTGAATTATTAGTATGTGCCGTGCATTTACATACAGCAATTTGTTTTGGCAATTGCACTGCTTCTTGTAAAGTTGTTAATAATCCTGCATGAGTTACTGGTTTTCCCGTTGATGTTATCATACCTCTGTTTTGCCAATATTGTGCAAAGGTATGTATTGTTGAATATACATATTGGCTATCAGTATAAATTGTCACCTTTTGACCTTTCATTAATTTGCATGCTTCTGTAAGCGCTACTAATTCTGCTGCTTGTACATAATAAGAGGATGGTAAATGTTCTGCTTTCAACACCATATCCTGTGTAACAACTGCATAGCCTGTTATTGTTTGTCCAAAATTATTTTTCTTCAAGGAACCATCTACAAAAATCTCCTCTTTTTGTTAGTGCCTGATCTAATAAGTCTGGTCTACACTTTGCAGTTTGTGTTGTTAGTTCATAACAATCATGTGTTTCGCCTTCCTCAGGGAGTGGTAGAAGGGTAGCTGGGTTGAGCGTGGTGCATCGCTCAAGTGTTAAATGTGGTTGGGACAAAAGTGTTGTCATGCAAGACAGATGTCCAACATGAGACAAAAATGTCATGCTAGCCTGTAATAGTAGGGTGGAAACCGCATGAGGCACTTTTAGTACAAGTGGATGGAATAATACAATGGTTGCACTTGTTTCCACGGCCATAGATGCTGCTGTTACAGCCCGCACACAATGTGGCATGGCGCATGCTACTGCATCGAGCTTAGAAGAGTAGTATGCTATTGGTCGTTTCTTTGCACCATACTCTTGTAGTAAGACTGAGGTCATGTAATGACCTCTACAATCCACTGTTTGTATGAATGTTTTGCTGTAATCAGGAAGTGCTAGGATTGTACTTCCTACCAGTACTCTTTTAATTTCACAGAATGCTTTTTCTGCTTTCTCATTCCAGTGTAAGGGTGATGTCATTTTTAAGTCTGTTTTGTACATTAAGTCTGTTAATGGTGACACTATTTGTGCATAGTTTGGAATCCAACATCTACAATAATTAGTGAGTCCTAAAAAGGACATCATTTGTTTTTTTGTTTGTGGTTTAGGTGCATTTAAGATTGCTTGTTTTCTGTCAATTAGAATGGTTCGCCCTTGTCCTGTCAGCTGATGGCCTAAATACTTCACTGATTGCTTACAAAATTGTAGTTTGTCTTTACTCACTTTATGGCCTTCTTTCACCAAATGGTGTAATAAGGCTATTGTGTCTTCTTCACATGACTTCCTATCTGGTGACGCGAGTAGGATGTCATCTACATATAATAATATCTGGCTTCCATTTGAGGGTTCAAACGTGGACATACTGGCCATCATTGCTTGTGAATAAATTGTCGGGCTTTCACAATATCCTTGTGGTAGGCGTGTGTACGTATATCTTTTTCCTGCAAATGTAAATGCGAACCAGAACTGACTTTCTTTTTCTATTGGAATGGAGAAGAATGCCTGATGTCTACTACGGTGAACCATGTGACATCTGTTCCTAAGGAATTTAACAATGTGTGTGGGTCAGGCACACAAGGTGCTCTCGCCACCACAGCTTGATTTACAGCTTGTAAATCCTGTATCATTCTCCATCCCACAGAGGGTGGTGCCTTTTTTAATGGAAAAATAGGGGTGTTACATGGTGAGTCATTACATTCTACAAAGACTTGAGCTTTTAACAAATCTCTTATAACTGGTTTTATTCCTTTGTATGCGTCTGGTTTTATTGGGTATTGTCTAACGCATGGCCTGTAATCATTTTTAGCTTTAATTTGTACAGGTTGGGCACTTTTAATTAGTCCTACGTCTGATGGACCTAGGGACCACAATATTGTTGGTATGTTTTTTTAATTTGTTTTCTTCCTC
The DNA here is from genome assembly GCF_037039965.1 of Doryrhamphus excisus. NCBI lineage: Eukaryota > Metazoa > Chordata > Actinopteri > Syngnathiformes > Syngnathidae > Doryrhamphus > Doryrhamphus excisus. The sequence goes on from NC_136362.1 coordinate 22,504,124, forward strand.
TTCTGTTAGCACATAAGTTGATCAAGCTGAATCTATGTATTATGTGTCTGCCATAATTAACCTGAGTTGTCCAGAACAATGGTTTTCTCATTAGTCCTGTGGATTCACTGACTTCACACCCCTGTGGGTCTACAGTCCAGTCCTTGGCATTCATCCCAGTTTGTATTATCTGCACTGTATGTTTCCATTTGTCATCTCACTCTTTGTAGAGTGATACATGTGGCTTCGTCCACCCATAATACAATGGGTCAAGGTCTTTTAAGGTCACAGCCACTGCTGCAGTACTTCTTCCATCAGTGTACAAATGTGTAAGGAGTATTTTTGCAGGTGTTGCTTTTTCTAGTCTCTTCTCATAATTTGGGTTAGGTCCACTGTGGATACGATTATGGTTGTCCTCCTACTACACCTTCATTTTGACTACTATTGCTCACTCTTTTGGTTGGCATAACTCTACTCTCGTTATCTTATCAAAAGTTTCTGAGTCTTTCTCCTCACTTACTTTTCTGTCTTTTTCCTGCCAACTTCTTCCAATATTATCATATCTCTCCTTTAGTTTCCTATCCTATTAATATAATAATTATTATTATTATCCTATTGTTATCATTATATTATTATTATGACTCTTACTATATTATTGTTGTCGTTTTTTGCAATATATTGTAATTTTATTAATTTAGAGATCGATAATTGTCCATTAAAACCATACTTGCTAATCCATATTTCTAGATGGTTTTCTTTGGTTGGTTGGCACTAAAACACGTAACACCAATCCTTGCATTTTAGTACTTCCTTTTTGACTTGTGGTTTTCCACTTTTATTTCCCATCTTGGGAATAATTTGGCCCCTGTTGTGATGAGCTTCCTAGGGAAAACTAACAACAGGGTTGTTTGTCAGTGAGAGAGTAATTAACTTTTCTTTGAGGTAATTCTCAAGCTTCTACCCCGGTGAGGGCGGAGAATTCTTGCCTCTGCTTCCTCAAAGACTCCCTTTAATATGAAGACCTGTCCAGTGACAAAATCTCCCATTCACACACTTATTCGTACTTTGAAAACGTTTTCACATTCAACCCCTGACTTATTGTGGAAGACCGCCAACTCCGTCATATTACAAAGGACCGCCAACTCCGTCTTTTACAAAGGAAAACCCGTCAAAAGGGCTACTTCCTCTTGCACAAGACTGCCAAGTCCGCCCTATTGCAAAAGACTGCCAAGTCCGTCGTAACACAAAAGACTGCCAAGTCCGTCTCATTGCGTACAACTGCCAACCCCGTCTTCCTACAGAAGACTGCCGAGTCAGTCTTCTCTTTTTTTTTTTTTTTTTTTTTTTGTCCCGTCCAGCCATTGGGGCAGATAGTATTGTTGATCTAAATGCCCTTACATGCTAGACAGATTTGCTCTGTGTCAGGAAAGGTGTTGGCTACAACTTCCCTGTACCATGAAATTTTATTTGCCGTTATTTGATGTTTTTGCCGAGTCAGTCTTATCACAGAAGACTGCCGAGTCCGTCTCTTTGCTTGCCAGCGACTAGTATACACAAGGCTTTTAGCACCGGGTGACAAACCTTATTGACCTGCAGGACGCACTCAGTTTCAGGGGTCAAGAACCCTTAGCGGCTGCATGCGGCCCCCAGGTCTCAGTCTGCCCACCCCTGCTTTAACACAAAGGCACAACGCCCTTTCACTCACACTCTGATCAAAAGTGTCTTACTGTTTGTTGTCTTCTCTTCCGTCTGTATCCCGTCAACCTTTAGCTTCCAGTTGTTGAGCTGAGAAGACAGCCCATCAAAGGGTTTTGTCTGCCGTGGCCACGGTCTTTCTGTCTTGTCCGCTCTCCAACTGGACTCCTCAGGTGTCTTGGGATCCGGCTCGAAGGACCAAGTAAATGTCAGATTCAAACTCCTGTGACACTTGTAAAAACACTTAAATACAGAAGAGACAGACAACAATATTCAAAGTTTCTCACAGCGAGGAGAGTGAAACAACATACCCAGTGACATGCCGCTCCACTGAGTATGCCATTCATGCACCTCTCTTTTTATTTTCTTTAGGAGGTCCCTAATACATATTTGTGCAACTCTAAGGGGAGGGGGAAGCAAGCAGTTGCACAAGCTGTACTTGTTGTCTATGTGTGTGTGTGTATGTGAGAATAATTACTTTTTGTGCATGTGTTCTTATCTCGGCACATTTTGCATGATGAAACTTCTTCAAGGTTGCTGCTGGCATTTCCAGGCACCTACAAGATTAGTGGTGTTGGGAGTAGCTGGTCAGCGCCTGGGAATGCTGCTTCAAAACACTCAAGGCTATTGTCTATTGTCTAAGCAAACGGATATAAGGGTGATAACTTAACACTATAATGATTGACTTTACATTTTATTCTAACATCTATGCCCTCCCCCATCACTTCATTGCACTACTTCATTGCACTATTGTACAGATTGCACTATTGTACATATTATTGTAATATCTTTTGCATTCATACATCATACTGTTTATAATTTATATAATCTGAAATAGCCATACTCTAGTCACTCCATTGCAATACTGTATATATTACTGTTATTATATATTGTCACATCCATACTGTTTATAATCTGTATAATCTACAATAGCCATATTATAGTCATTTATATCCCTGTACATATCCTCACTGTATTATAGTCATAGCCTGTCATAGTTTTTTTTTACATACTAGACCAGTGACATGAGCAATAACAATAGAGTTGAATCTAATCTAATCTAACCAGGTACACAGCAACATACGTGGCACAGGCACAGCTTCACCCTGCCCCCACTTTTACCCACGACTGAAAAAGCAGAACACCACCTTAGAAGCTGAAATGCTCACTTAGGAGAACGTTAGACTGAAGTTCAAAAAGGCCCCTGGTTCAAGCCCGGTTTTCAGAACAATCCCTATTTATGTTGTGACTTGGCAAATAGTTTGAAAAGGCTTATTGGCTGGCTGAAAGGACCTTAACTTCATTCTTCAAAAGGCCAGACATCCAGCCATCCAGACAAGGTTAGAGGAGGTTACAAGCCTATTTACAAACCATTAACTCCAAGGGCACAAGTTGAGTCCACCGAGATATTAAAGTGACCCCGAGGGTAGCTAAGGTGTTTCTTTCAAGCCGCGATTGTGATGTCTTATTTTGTTGAAGAAAAGCCCATTATTTCTGGAACAATTTTCCCTACAAAGGAGAAATCTTTGTCCATTTGGACGATTGTCAATCTGCCCCCCACTTTGGACACATGGTGTTTCATTGTTTGGCAACTGCTTTGTGACTTCACCAGTCCCCTTAAAAGCCCATCCTTCAGGTTTCCACAGTGTAGTGGTTATCACGTTTGCCTAACACGCAGAAGGTCCCCAGTTCCAAACTGGGTGGAAACATGGCCATTCAAGTCCTTTTTTTTACAAAAAAAAAGCCAAGATGACAAATAGGAACAAGGACATGTGCTTGATTTCGGAAGGGACTTGAACTCTTGACACTCAGATTTAAAGTCTGATGCCCTACGAAGTGAGCCCCCAGGCTTTTGGTCAAAAGACTTGTTTTTGTGTATTTGGAATGAAATGTTTTCTGCATGTTGAACAGTTTTCAACAGGAAAGATATCTTTCAGATGTATCAATAAAACTGCTGAATCGCCCAATATGGGACTCGAACTCACGAACATCAGAATAAGAGTCTCATGCTCTACCAACTGAGCTAATCAGGCCTTTTGCTGCTCTAGATATCATTTTTTGTTCTGTTTTTATTGATGTGACCGTCCTGATGTTTGATCAATTCCACAGCTGACCTAGTTTCTCAGGGAACAGAAGGAGCGAGGCCTGGAGGGTCAGGATGGCCGAGCGGTCGAAGGCGCTGCATTCAGGTTGCAGTCTCTAATGAGGCGTGGGTTCGAATCCCACTTCTGACACTGTGGGGCAGTAAGTCTTTCCAGTTCCATTTAACTGGGAGAATTGAACCAACAACGGTCTAAAAGGTTTACTTAAACAAGTTATTCCTTGTGTGTTATTTTTAGCCCCACATTTGGCGGTTCAGCACTTTTGGTGATGGTGATGGAAAATTGTGCAACATGCAGAAAACATTTCAACAGTTGCACGACCATGTAGTAGGGACCCCTGAAAGAGAATAAAAGGAGAGGAGTGTGAACTGCATATTCAGAGTGGAGCGGTATGTCACTGGGTATGTGGTTTCACTCTCCTCGCTGCGAGAAACTTTGAATATTGTTGTCTGTCTCTTCTGTATTTCTGTATTTAAGTGTTTTTACAAGTGTCACAGGAGTTTGAATCTGACATTTACTTGGTCCTTCGAGCCGGATCCCAAGATACCTGAGGAGTCCAGTTGTGGAGCAGACAAGACAGAAAGACCATGGCCACAGCAGACAAAACCCTTTGATGGGCTGTCTTCTCAGCTCAACAACTGGAAGCTGAAGGTTGACGGGATACCGACGGAAGAGAAGACAACAGTAAGACACTTTTGATCAGAGTATGAGTAAAAGGGCGCCGTCCCTTTGTGTTAAAGCAGGGGTGGAAAAACTGAGAACTGGGGGCCGCATGCAGCCCATTAATCCAATCCACTTTATTGATATAGCACATTTTATCCAAAGTGCTACACAGACTAGTCCAGAGAATAAAAGTGGGTTTTAAGACGAGACTTAAAGCTTTCGATGTTTACTTGGAAGGGGAGAGAGTTCCATAGCTTGGAGAAGACTTGGTCTCCCCTGGTCTTAAGTCTCGTCTTGGGCACCACAAGTTGGAGCTGGCCCTCGGACCTCAGTGACCATGCTGGAGAGTAAATTTGGATGAGGTCTGAGGTGTATTTGGGGGCCAGCCCAATGAACGCCTTAAAAGCAAACAATAAAATCTCAGAATGAATCCTAAAGCGAACAGGCAACCAATGCAGGGAGGCCAGAAGGGTTCTTGACCCCTAGAACGGCCCGCGGGTCAATAAGGTTTGTCACCCGGTGCTAAAAGCCTTGTGTATACTAGTCGCTGGCAAGCAAAGAGACGGACTTGACAGTCTTCTGTAGGAAGATGAGCTGGCAGTCTTTTGTGATAAGGCGGACTTGGCAGTCTTTGCAGTAAGACGGACTTGCAGTCTTTTTGCAATAAGACGGACCCGGCAGTGTTCTGACTGTAGAAAGGAGTTGTCTTGTGTAATAAGACGGACCCACAGTGTTCCTGCCATAGAAAGGAGTTGTCTTGTGTGATCAGACGGAGTTGGCAGTTTTTTGTATTAAGACGGAGTTGGCGGTCTTTCACAATAGGACAGAGTTGGCAGTTTTTTGTACAAAGATGGAGTTGACGGTCATGTTGCGGTGAAAGGCCTTTTCGGGGGTTGAATGTGAAAACGTTTTCAAAGTACGAATGAGTGTGCGAATGGGAGATTTTGTCACTAGACAGGTCTTCATATTAAAGGGTGAGAAAAAGAGTCTTTGAGGAAGCAGAGGCAAGAATTCTCCGCCCTCACCGGGGTAGAAGCTTGAGAATTACCTCAAAGAAAAGTTAATTACTCTCTCACTGACAAACAACCCTGTTGTTAGTTTTCCCTAGGAAGCTCATCACAACAGGGACCAAATTATTCCCAAGATGGGAAATAAAAGTGGAAAACCACAAGTAAAAAAGGAAGTACTAAAGTGCAAGCATTGGTGTTGCGTGTTTCACCGGCAACCAACCAAAATAAAATATCTAGAAATATGGATTAACAAGTATGGTTTTGACGGACAATTATCGATCCCTAAATTAATTAAATTGCAACAGGATATTGCGAAAAGGAACAAGAATCAAACCAATAAAATGCAAAAGGAAAGGTATGATGACCTGTCATATTGGAAGGAGTTGGCAGAGAAAAGGCAAAAAGGCGAGGTGAAGATGGAAGAAAGGAAGGCGAGAGATAGAGCAGAAAGTGAAGGTTGTAAAAAGGAAGAGTTATACAAGATAGTAAGGGAAGTTTTACTTCAGGAGTATCAAAAAGATGAAGGAAAAGTAAGTGAGGAGAAAGACACAGACACATTTTTTACACGAAAGGAAGATAACAAAAGTAGGGTTATGCCAACTAAAGTAGTGAGCAATAGTAGTCAAAATGATGGTGTAGTAGGTGGACAATCACGATTGTATCCACAGTTCCCTGAACCCCCACATTATGACAACCATGATGTCAGACCATCAGTGCCATACCCACCACAAACAAGAGCTAAACCTTTTTCTGTTGAGTGGTCAAAACAGATGGGAGAAGTATTTTCTCCTAAATCACCACCTAGGGTTTCACCGGAAACTGATGCGTTTCCAATGATGGAAGTACCGAACCCTAATGTAGCCAATGATGAACGTCCCACTATCTTAGTGTATTGTACATGGACACAGGAAGATGTAAAGAAGGCCTTAGATGGTGTCACGCCTGTAAAAGAGGACGCCGTAAGATTTATTACAGACATGAACAACTTGAGAATGTCATACCACCTGAACGGAATAGAAGTATAACAAGTGTGGATGAGAGCCTTAGGGCCAGAGTGGTGTCTGTGTAAAGGAAATTGGAGCCCCACATATGGCAATGGCCAGCCTGTGGCCCATGATGACCCCACATTGGAGCAAAGAATCAATCAGTTGGAAGAGAGAGTCCTAGCAAAGTTCAGGAAAAGAGCTAATTACTCAACAATAGGACAATGCAAACAAAAGAATGACGAATCATTTGATGAGTATAGAGTGCGTATGATTACGGTATTCAAACAAAATAGCGGCCTTGCTGAAGATGATGAACTCACGGGCCCATACCAACAACAGTTAAAGAACACGATACATGCTAATTCAAATCCTGGCATAAAAGGGTGGGTTGATAAACATTTCATCGGAATGCCCACAGCAACTATGGCAGACTATATCACATACGTGCAGCATGCAGAAAAGGTGTTAAATAACAAAAATAAGATGCAAAAAATAGACACCTTTGTTACAGATAACGGAGAAATCCTCTTCCAAAGTCAAGAAAGATTCAGAGGAAAAGGAAGAGGTAGAGGTAGAGGAACAGGTAGACAGAATGAACGAAGCTATCCCAACAATACTGGATGTTGGAATTGCGGTGAGAAAGGTCACTTCTCCCGTGATTGTGACAAAGGCCAGTTCAAAAGGAACCAAAAGCCGTATTCAGCATGACTAGGCTTGTCTTAACAAATACAACCAGAACCAAATGATGAATAAGTAGTACAATTAAATCCACAAGAGATATTTGCCTTTGAACATCCCCACCGGAAGTCACATTGGAAGTGAATGGTAAGACAATCAGATTCCTTTGTGACTCGGGAGCATGTAGAACAACTTGCAGAGATGAATTTCTACATTTCAGATCTGCAGGCAATACATGGCTCAGGACAGCAGGAGGAAAATTTGACAATAATGGTCAACTCCCTACCAATAACGTTGTGGTCTCTAGGTCCATCAGATGTGGGACTAATTAAAAGAGCCCAACCTGTACAAATTAAAGCTAAAAATGATTACAGGACATGTGTTAGGCAGTACCCAATAAAACCAGATGCATATGAAGGAATAAAACCAGTGATAGAAGAATTGTTAAAAGCTAAAGCCTTAGTAGAATGTAACAACTCAAAATGGAACATCCTTAATTTTCCAGTGGGAAAAAAGTGCCACCCTCTGTGGGATAGAGAATGATACAGGACAAGTTGTAAATCAAGCTGTGGTGGCAAGAGCACCTTGTGTGCCTGACCCAAACCCATTGTTAAATTCTTTACGAACAAATGTCACATAGTTCACCATAGTAGACATCAGTAATGCATTCTTCTCCATTCCAATAGAGAAAGAAGGTTTAGGTTTGCATTTACGTTTGCGGAAAAAATATACATACACACGCCTACCGCAAGGATATTGTGAAAGCCCGATAATTTATTCACAAGCAATGATAGCCATTATGTCTATGTTTAACCCCCAAATGAAAGCCAGATATTACTATATGTAGATGACATCCTACTAGCGTCACCAGATAGGAAGTCATGTGAGGAAGACACAATAGCCTTTAGCCACCATTTAGCGAAAAAAGGCCATAAAGTGAGTTAAGACAAGCTACAATTTTGTAGGCAATCAGTGAAGTATTTAGGCCATCAGTTGACAGGGCAAGGATGAACTATTCTAGCGGATAGGAAACAAGCAATTTTAAATGCACCTAAACCACAAACAAAAAAGCAAATGATGTCCTTCTTAGGACTCACTAATTAGATGTAGATGTTGGATTCCAAACTATGCACAAATAGTGTCACCATTAACAAACTTAATGTATAAAAATGATGTCACTCTTACAGCGGAATGAGGAGGCAGAAAAGCATTCTGTGAAAAAAAAAGAAAAAGAAAAAGAATACTGGTAGGAGGTACGATTCTAGCACTGCATGATTACAGCAAAACATTTAAACAAACAGTAGATTATAAAGGTGTGAAGTGAGACTGAGGTCATGTACTCAGTCTTACCAGGAGTATGGTGCAAAGAAATGACCAATAGCGTACTACTCTTCTAAGCTAGATGCAGTAGCATGCGCCATCTTACATTGTGTGCGGGCTGTAATAGCAGCACCTAGTATAGCCGTGGAAACAAGTGCATGCGGTTTCCACCCTGCTATTACAGACTAACATGACATTTTTGTCTCCTGCTATACATCTGTCTTGTATGGCGACACTTTTGTCCCAACCACACTTAATACTTGAGCGATGCACCACGCTCAACCCAGCTACCCTTCTACCACTCCCTGAGGAAAGCGAAACACAATGATTGTGATGAACTAACAACACAAACTGCAAAGTGTAGACCAGACTTATTAGCTCAGGCACTAACAAAAAGAGGAGATTTTTGTAGATGTTTCCTCAAAGAAAAATGATTTGTGGAAAAAATAATAACAGGCTATGCAGTCATAGCGCTTACAGAAGCATGCAAATTAATGAAAGGTCAAAAGGTGACAAATTATATCGATAGCCAATATGTATATTCAACAGTACATACCTTTGCACAATATGGGCAAAACAGAGGTATGATAACATAAACGGGAAAACCAGTAACTCATGCATGATTATTAGCAGCATTACTAGAAGCAGTGCAATTACCAAAACGAATTGCATTGCATGTAAATACATGGAACATACAAATAATACTAATACCCTAAGGAAATGCGTTCGCTGACAAAATGGTAAAACAAGTGGCACTAAAGGAACTGAACCATCTTAAGACTGAAAAAATTACAAGTAGACTTTGAAATATTGGCTGATATGCAACAACAAAGTCCAAAACAGGAAATTGACCACTGGCTTAGGAATAAAGCAACCCTGGACAAAAATGTTTATATGTCGACAGATAAGAAACCAATCTTGCCAAAAAGGTGTAAAAGTGGGCTGATATTTTGAGCCATGGTGTTACACATGTCTCAACAGGAGGGATGTGTCACACTATTAACACCCACTTTAATTCGTAATTAAAAAATCAGACTTCGTATTCAAAAAAATTTTGTAGAGCATTTTGAACGTGTGCAAAACACAATGTCCAGGACAACATGTGACCAAGGCGTGGCCAATTTCCAAAACCACAATATTAATTTCAAGTAATACACATGGACCTTATTGAGCTAAATAAAAGTGAAGGAAGGTAGCCCTGATTCTTGCATCCCACAGCTGTTGTAGATTGGCTTCAGATGGGATGGAGTAGGGATAATGTGTATGAGATGGACCAGGATCCTGTTCCCGGACCAGATACTTGCTCCTTCACCCCATTATCTTTATTACCTCCTGAGTTTAGTTTTCCAATGAGTGAATGACCATAAATGCCTGAGACCATCCTGGCTTTTTGGTTCTCCCACAATGATCTCTGAAAAGATAACACGAGACGCAGCACAGGATGCTGTGTCCTGACCTTCTACTAGAGGTTGACGCAATAAATGCATCAAGAACAGCAGTAAAGGAAGCGTGAACTCTTTACTGGACCAGGTCAGCTAAGTCACAAAGACAATACATCTGCAAGCTCTTCAAAGGACACGTAAAGAGCACAGCCATAGCAGAGGATAGTTTCGATCCATCGACCTCTGGGTTATGGGCCCAGCACGCTACCGCTGCGCCACTCTGCTGCCGACATCTGTACAAGTACCCTGCTTTGTGCGGCTCCTTTTGAGTGTCCTCTGTTGTCAGTGAACCTCACAAGGTCACAGTTTTTTTTCCTGATCAGGGCACCGTTTTAGGTTGGGTGGATGAGTGATTGAAGGCGCCAGATTAAGGTTCCTTACGCTCAGGAGGCTCTGGTTGAAATCCCACAGCTGGCATTTTCCTGGTCAGGTCCATTATCCACGCCTGGAATGATTTGGCAGCAAAAGACTGTCAGATTGTACAAGACACCTGAACACATTGAGAAGAAGATTAAGAGAGGTTTTGTTCTAATGAGAAGGGTTTGTTTAACCGGACTGGTTGTTGCAACCGCAACCCGACTCAAGGTTCAACGTTACATTGTGACATACAAAAGAGGAACTCCCCGTCGGGGAATCGAATCCTATTCTTCCATGTGACAGGCGGAGATACTGTCCACTATACTAACGAGGACTGCTGCTAAGTTGGTGTGGTGTCGATTGGCCAAAGGGGAATTCAGAACAGGCTCGTGGCCCATGACCGTTTTCATGGTAGCTGGGGACTTTAACCACTGAAATCCATCCCGCTTATCCTCATCAACGGACTGTATTCCCCACCCGTTACCAGCATGGGGACATTCCAACCCAAGATGGGAACACACTGGACCAGGGACACAGCAACATAGTAGGTGGCACAGACACAGCTTCACATTGCCCCCACTTTTAGACCCGACTGAAAAAGGACTCTCTTGCTTGGTGCTAACATGATGACCATTAACATGTTAGCATTTAAGCTAATTTACTCATGTCTCAAGGCAAATAGACACATGGCATGATGTGGGGACACTATGGGACTGCCTTAACACTTTTGGACCTTGAGGCTGTCTTGCTAGTTTTTTTTTTTTTTTTTACCCCGGACACAGTCTCTTTGAGAGGAGGCTGCGGTCCATCAGGACCAAAACCTCACGCCACAAGAACAGTTTCTTCCTGTCTGCTGTCAGCCTCATCAACAAGGCCCGGAACCCCCCCTGACACTGTTCACACCCCACCTCTGCCTCACCCTGCCACTTTGACACTCTAGATGCATTAAATTAACGCTCAGTTTGGACTCTTAGGAAAAACAATCAGACTGCACTTCCGGAATAACAAACAAAAAACAGACTGCGTACATATATTTATACTGCATTCTGTATATTTTGTATTTTCATTTTTTAATAGATGTGTCTGCACCTACTTCACCAAAACAAATCCCCAGTCGAGGTCAGCAGGCCCCGTCTCCACTGTAAACAGTGTGGACTGGGCTCTGCTTCCCTTTTCGGAGGCGCCGGACGGTTTGCTCGAACCCCTTCGAGACCGACCGAAAGTCGTGCTCCATGGCCTCACCGAATTCCTCCCACACCCGAGTTTTTGCCTGGACAACCGCCGAAGTCGTGAACCGTTTGGCCTGACAGTACCTGTCAGCTGCTTCCGGAGTCCCACAAGCCATCAATGCTGGATAGGACTCCTTCTTCAGCTTGACGGCGGCCCTGACTTCTGGTGTCCACCATCGTGTTCGGGGCCTGCCGCCACGACTGGCACCGACGGCCTTGCGGCCGCAGCTCCGCTCAGCCGCCTCAGCAATGGAGGCACGGAATATGGCCCATTCGGACTCAATATCCCGGTCCTCCCCCGGGATGCAGGTGAAGCTCTGCCAGAGGTGAGAATTGAAGACTCGACGAACGGGACGTTCCCAGCACACTCTCACTACTCATTTGGGTCTACCAGGTCTGTATCACCAAAAGAGCTGAACCGCCCAATGTGGGGCTCAAACCCACGACCCTGAGACCCTAAGAGTCTCATGCTCTCCCGACTGGGCTAACCGGGCCTTTTTCGGCCAAGATATCACTTTTTAATTTTTTTTTTAATTGATGTGGACTTCTTGATGTTTGATCAATTCCACAGCCAACCTAGTTTCTCAGGGAACAAAGGAGCGAGAGGTTCAGTCATAGCTGAGAACTTTGGAAGTGTAGTCATCTTAACCCTCCCGTTATGTTCATTTGTCAGGAACAGCCATGATGTTCCCGGGTCAGTTTGCATGCTTATTTATCTAAAAGATGTCCAAAACAAACAAAAAAATCCCCACAAGCATTGTTAATTATTCACTACTAACTCCATTACTAACTCTTCTATCAATGTTTAGTGCAATGGTGTACCTTACTTCTCACAGGTAATGGTTTAATTAATTTTAATTGATTAATTAATTTAATTAATCAGAGGCATCATGACCAGTCTGCATCAAAACATTATCTGAAATCCTGTGGCAGGTTTCTGGCATTGATTCCTAATTCAGTTGCCATCCCTGATAGATGGTAATGGTAACACATCACAATGTCATACTCTTTGGATTCAAGCACCTTCTGGCGTAATGGGATCCACAACAATCACGTCAGCTGTGGATGCAACGTCAATTCGTTCTTGAAGGGCAAGTGACAAAAAGAAGTACATGGTTCAGAAATCAGCTGCCAAAGTTTCACTGACCAAGCACCCAGGCACTGCTGGGATTTGAACCCAGGATCTCCTGTTTACTAGACAGGCACTTTGACCAGCTTAGCCACAGTGCAAGCAGTTCATCTGGCACCAACACAAAAACAGTTAGCCAATGGGGAAAAATGTTCATACAAGGGAGGGAGTCCAAAGTCCAACACGTGTGAATTGAGAGTCCCTGGGTGGGCTCGAACCACCAAACTCTCAGTTAACAGCCAAACGTGCTGAGCAATTGCGCGACAGAGACTACAACAGCATGACTGCAGTCAGGTTTCACTAAGTGCTGTCCACCTTAACTCTCGGGTGGTCCGGTCTGTTACGTTTCAGGTGTCATTCTGAATACTGCCCTTTCGCAGGAAAAGAGCTCTAGAAAGGTATAAGCTGAGATATACTGCATTGGCCGGGAATCAGACCCGAGCCTCCCGCTTGGCAAGCGAGAATTCTACCACTGAACCACCAATGCCACATTGGGAAACACTGTCGGAGAACAAATTAAATAGTCGAGTGGATGTGCCTCTGCAAAGTGGCGCTGAATGACAAAACATCACAACACACGCATGGGATGCCAGGGGAGGCCGAGTACGAACAGAGCTGAGCGAGAGGGCATAAGAAAAAAATTTGTGACCTTGTGGTGGTTTCCCGGCAGCACCAAGGATATGGTGCACGTCTGATGCGTAATGCATGCCAGGTGATGTTCATCTAGCGAGCAGACATTCTTGTGGGGGACAAGCTCAACAGTAGGAATGTTAAGAGAACTGACCAGTCCGCTATCAATGAAGTTCTCGTCCGCCCCAGAGTCAATTAATGCTGTGGTAGGAGAAGTTCCCCCCCCCCCCCAGGATATCGTACCTTCCACCTGAAGTCGGCCCACCAAAGCGGATGACGCAGCCGGTGTGGTTGGAGCGGGCAGTGCCAGCAGCTGGGGAATATCCCTGGCGGAGGAAGAGTGTTGGCGTGCTGGGCGAACTGGACAGCAGGAAATTGTGTGTAGGACTCCCACAGTGCTGGCACAGCCACACGCGTAGACGGTGACTCCTCTCCGCTGGCGAAAGGTGACTGGCTCCCAGTTGCATGGGGACGACACTCCCGATGTCGTCAGACGGCGCTCCGCTGCTGGAGCAGGGAGAGAGGAGTGGTGCCGGAAGAGCCCCAGGAGGTGGGATTTGGAGCCGACGTGTGGGTCGGAGAGGCTCCGCCCGATACGCGTTTCGTAGCGCCTTGTCATTCCAGCAGCTCTCTGCAACTATCTCGGTTAGCTCAGTTGGTCAGCGTGTGGTGCTAATAACGCCAAGGTCCCCCCATACTGGCCACTCTTCTTTATGTGCTCCAGAAACAACAAAACGGCGACAACCCACTGGCCCCCATATCCAACATCACACCACCCACCCACCTGTGAAACACCCTCGACAAGGCCGCTGAAAGACCGGGGAGAGGTACAGAAAACAGCATGTCAAAGCAGAGTGGCAACAAACCTCTCGGCCACCGAGACTGCAAGAAGCAGATCAATGGTGGGACAGTGGACCCCATTATCCTCTACCCAAAATCTAGACCACCAGTGTAGAGAATGCGGACTGCGAAAGGACAACACCCCGGCCCTCATAACCAACAGTACTCCACCACAAGGTAAACAGCATGGCGGCAACAAATACCCAACCAAAGCATCACAGACAGGATTCGAACCTGTGCGGTGAAACCCCATTGGATTTCAAGTCCAACGCCTTAACCTCTCGGCCACCGTGACCGCTTGGAAAAGACCAATGGGATGAGGCGTAATGCTGTAATCTTGCGAGAGGGTACGTGACACGCGCAAGTCAGACAAGCGGAATACAGCGCTCCCAAACAATCTTAACTATTTAAACATCTGCAAAGTATCTTTAGATATAAACCAACATATTTAACTGCTGGAAAAGTTACAGTTCACAAAAAACAAACCTGGAAGATCTGGAGGAGTACATCGACGGGTGCGTCGATAGTATCGTCATGGGCAAGTCACCCAAGACGCCGAACTCCAAGCGTAGCCGTCCTGAGGACTCCCCTGGGGCGACGTCGCCACCAGGCACAGATATCAAGGACATCCTCGATTCCATCGACAAGAGGCTGATTTGCTTGGACGGCCGCCTGGCTCTTGTCGAGGTTCTCCATAAAGAATTTCAGGCCATCCGTGAGTCTCTGGACTTCAGCCAAAAACAAATAATCTCCTTGGTGACGGAGAACGCAACCCTCCGTGAATTGGTGAAGTCCCTCACCGACGGAGTTTCACAACTCCGCCAGGAAAACAAGTCCATGAAGGAAACGATCTTGGACCTTCAGGCTCGAAGCATGAGGGACAACCTCGTCTTTGCAGGAATTCCGGAGAAATCTGAGGAAGACCCGGAAGAATCCGTAAGGGCCTTCATGGCGCAACGGCTCAAGCTCCCAGCTGACGTCATCGGGGACATCACCTTCCATCGTGTCCACCGCCTGGGAACCAAGAAGCCAGAAAATAGAAGGCCGAGACCCATCGTGGCAAAATTTGAACACTTCAAGCAGAAGGAGCAGGTGAAAGGCCGAGGCCGAGAGCTGAAGGGGACGGACTTCAGCGTGAACGACCAGATCCCAAGGGAGATCCTCGACAGACGCCGTCGCCTGTTCCCTATCCGAAAAAAGTTCATCAACGAGGGGTGCCGAGCTGTCATCACAGTGGACAAACTCTTTGTTAATGGACAGCTATACCGCGATCGTGAAATTACACCGTGGCTGTATTAATCATTCTAACATGGTAACTGAATATGCTTGGTAAGGTAAGGTAATCCTACTATCCTACTTTTTTCATAGCAACATGCCTGCACTCACTGTCTTTCCCCTCTTTCACTCACTTATATTCCTGTTTGTCACTTGTCTGTTTTCTGCACCAGCATGTCTATACAGTTCACACACACTCACATAATCACAAACCCGCAAATACAAACATTGTACATAAAGACACACATCCATGTACACAGGTGGCTCATACTGTACATCTGACACATAAACCTACAACACTGCCACTTACACACACGCATATCTCACACATGCATACACCAACATTACACCTTCACTAGTCCGATCAGGAGGACTACATTATAATATGCCCATGTGCACTTTAAGCATATACTTAATGTATATGCTTACATTACCTACAGGCACATATACTTCACACTTACACATGTACTATACACACACATGTCATCATAAGCTAGTCTAGGATGTCCTCACTGCAATTTGTCACTTGGAATGTCAGGGGAGTCGGGTCTCGAGAAAAAAGACAAAAAATGTTTAACCATCTAAAGAATATCCAAGCAGACATTGTCTTATTGCAAGAGACTCACATCTCCAATGCAGCTGCCCATACATTTCACTCACCACAGTTTCCACACATATACTTAGCAAACTACAACTCCAAACAGAGGGGCGTAGCCATTTTAATTAGCCGGAGGGTCAATTTTACACTGCTCAACAATACTATAGACAAAGAAGGTAGATATATAATAATTAACATATCTGTGGACAATGTTCAGGGATGGGAATTTTCCGCGGATCCGGGTAGGTGTAGGTACAGTCTCGGTATATCGTGTCCGATCGGGCGGAACACGGTGAAAGAGAGAACATGAGAAAGAGAGTAGAGCTGAGCAGAAGAAAAAAAACGAGAAGGCAGCGAAAGTTGCAAGACTGGCACATCAAAAAGCAGAAAAGAGGAAGGTTGCGACTGATCGTTTGCATGCACTGATTGCAAAAAGAAAACGACTATGTTAAGTTACCTGGTGTTGACTTCAACGTACGTGTTTAAAAGGAAATTGTGAGTCACATATTCAAACCTATGGAAATCTATTAATTTTACTTTGAATGCAGTTTGTTCCATGTTTTTTATTCATTTATTTTTGTTGTTTGAGGTCTTAATATTTCTTTCATTGTATGCCAGTTTTAGTGCCCTCAAAAGCTGAAATGTTGGGAGCTTGGACCTGGCTGGGGGCCGGTGGCCCCCAGACCCCCGACTTATTTTCAGCTGATTTTCAGCAAAGCCATTCCCATCCCTGAATGTTAAATTTTGCATTGCCAACATATATGGTCCTAATGTTGATGACCCCTCTTTCTTTCACACCTTTTTTTCTTCTCTCTCTGCACACCTGGATTCAAGCTTGATCTTGGGAGGGGACTTCAACTTGGTATTTAATCCAGACATAGATAGGTCAAGCCCAGCTGGGGGACATCGTGAGTCTCAATCAACAACAACACTGAAAAAATATATGACTGATTTTGGTCTTTGTGATGCTTGGCGCTCTTATCACCCTACTCACAGAGAATATACGTATTTCTCACCAGTGCACCACACGTACTCCCGAATTGACTACTTCTTAACAAGTAGCTCAATCTTATTTGACATATCAAATATTCACATACACCCTATCATTATTAGTGATCACGCACCAGTCTCTCTCTTTCTTACTAACCAAACCACAAGTACACCTACTAAATGCTGGAGATTTAATACATCATTGCTTAAAGACCCAGACTTTTTAAAGGACTTTGAGAGAGAGTGGACAATGTTTTTAGATTTTAATGACCAACCGGAAACCTCGGCTTGTGTTCTCTGGGAGACAGCAAAAGTAGTAATGCGCGGGAAAATTATCTCCTACTCATCATATAAGAAAAAGAAAGAAAGATTATTGGAATTGGAATTGGAGGAAAAAATCAAACTCCTTGAAACCGCTTATGCAAATTCACAGGATGAGAATACTCTGAATAATCTTAGAAAATTTAAATTAGATTTAAAAGAAATTACTGATAAGAAAATTCTGTTCCAATTACAAAGACTACGTTTGGAGAAGTTTGAACATGCCAATAAATCTGGTAAATACTAAAACCAACCAACTAAAACTTAATAAAGAAAAAAACTCTATCTCCTCCATTAGAAACTCAGAAGGTAACATCACTCACCTTCCGGAGGAAATTAATTCAGTCTTTAGGGACTTTTATAAAAGACTATACACACCTCAGATTAACCCTTCTGTTCCAGACATTGAAACATTTCTTAGCACCATAGAATTACCAAAATTGGGAAAAAATCAGGTGACAACCCTGGACTTACCCATTTCTCTAACAGATCTTTATGATGCGCTACAGCAAATGCCAAATAACGAGGCACCAGGACTGGACGGGTTTCCTGCTCTATAAAACATTCTGGTCATTGCTAGCCCCAGTATTTTTTAAAATGGTTCAGGAAATAAAAGAAAATGCACGCCTACCCCCATATATGAACTCTGCTACAATCAGTCTTTTGCTAAAATCAGAAAAGGACCCAACATTACCTTCCAGTTATTGTCCAATTTCACTTATTAATGCGGACCTTAAAATAATATGCAAAGTATTAGCTAGAAGACTGGAAAAAGTTACCCCTCATATAATACATCCCGATCAATCAGGATTTATCAAGGGGAGACACTCAGTTAGCAATGTACGCCGCTTAACCAATCTGATTGATCACTCTATCATCCATAATTTGGAAACCACAATTGTCTCACTAGACGCTGAAAAAGCATTCGACAGAGTTAACTGGAAATTTCTCTTTGCAACCCTACAGAAATTTGGCTTTGGAGAGTCATTTAGAACGTGGATCCAAATATTATATAGCACCCCAAAGGCCTCCGTTCGAACTAATAATCTGATCTCTCCAGAATTCACTTTACAAAGAGGTACTAGGCAAGGTTGTCCACTCTCCCCCTCATTGTTTGCTATCTTCATTGAACCTCTTGCAGCTGCAATTCGACAACATGTAAATATTAAAGGGATCTACACAACGAATGTTCATCATAAGATAAGCCTTTATGCTGATGATGTGTTACTCTTCCTAAAAAACTCACACTCCTCACTTCACCAAGCTATCACACTCATCAATAACTTTAGCACCGTCTCGGACTACTCTATTAACTGGTCTAAATCCATAGTATTGCCCATTAATTTCGTTTTCCAGAGCACCCCCTCTATACCACTGCGTTCAGGGAATATCAGGTATTTGGGCATCAACATTTCCTCCAAGCTGTCAGACCTGATCAACTTGAATTATACCCCACTGTTGAAATCGATTGAGGATGATCTTGAACGTTGGAGAACTTTGCCGATCTCTCTTGTGGGCAGAGTATCCACTGTGAAAATGATGATATTACCAAGGATCAATTATCTGTTCTCTATGATCCCAACCAAGCCATCTATAACTTGGTTTAAGTCATTAGATTCATATATAAATACATTTCTTTGGAAAAATAAGCCAGCACGAATAAGCCTAAAAACATTACACAAATCTAAAGAATGTGGGGGCTTAGAACTGCCAAATTTCTCCAATTACTTCCTGGCAAATAGGCTACAGTATATCTTAAAATGGATAAAACCTAACCCCTTGGATCAGTTATGGCTAGACATTGAACAATCATTTAGCCAAGAAATCCCCATCTTTAACTTACCTTTCATAAGTCAAATCCTTAGGAAACACGATTGTTTTAAAAGCATAAATATTAAAACCAGCTTGGTGGGAATTTTTAAAAATAACTAGGTCCTCGCTCACTCCTTGCCAGTACACTCCGATCTGGAATAACCCTGATATATTGCTTAAAAAACCTTGGATTTTACAACATGGCATGACAAAGGAATAAGTTGCTTGGAAAATATCATAAGGGGGGGAAAGTTTGTGTCATTCACTTACCTTGTTACACAGTATGGGTTAAGCCAGAATACATTTCTTGAATACTCACAAGTTAAATCCATAATTAGAGCTAGGTTTCGTAACACATCTTGGGAAAGCTACCCTACCATTGACCAATTCTTAAACGTATCCGCTCCCCAAACATTATCCAAGTTGTACATTCTTTTGTCAAAGTGTGACAACACCGTTGGGGTTCCAGTCTCCAAATGGAACCTAGATTTATCTACAAGCTGTGACCCTGAGTTCTGGAAGCAAATATGCCTTAATTCGTCCTGTTTAATAAAAAATCCAAACCTACAGTTGGTTCAGTTCAAAACCATTCATAGAGTACACTACACAGGGCAGAGAATGTTTAAAATGGGTCTAACCGACTCTAACATCTGTGTACACTGCCCAGATCATGTAGTAGAGGATTATTTACACTCCATGTGGGCATGTGCCCCCATTAGTAATTTCTGGCAAGCAGTGTGCAAAGACCTTTCTTTGGCACTTGGGACCTCTATTCCTTCCTCACCTGTATTATGCTTGTTGGGTGATCTTTCTACAGTCAACGTAGAAACAAATCACACACAACTCCTCATCACAGCGTTAAGCATTGCCAAAAAATCCATTCTTATCAATTGGAAATCCAAAAAAAAAACTGAACATAGCCTTTTACAAAAATCTTCTGTTAGATCATATAGCAATTGAGAGAATGTCTGCTGAATCCAAAGAACAACTGTCAGAATTTCAATCTATATGGGCTCCAATAATTAATCTCTTAAACTAATCTCTTAATCTAATCTCTTAATCTAATTCTTGAAGGGCTCCCTTAGGTATGTATATGGCTATATATGTGTGTGTGTAGGTATGCATGTATATATATTATTATCATATCTAAAATAGCTAAAAGATCTAAATTATTAGAAAATATATTATATATAAATTATTATATATTAAGTATCAATAGTAGTATCATTATTATACATACATAACTATTATCAATAAATATTATTATTATTATTACTATTATTATTACCATTATTATTATTACTATTATTGTTATTATTATTACTATTATTATTATGATTACTATTATTATTATTATCAAATACTTTACTTTATTTTTATTCTCAATTTTTATTTTTGTGTATGGTAGGCATGTGTGAGTTATGGGGACTGTGTGCTATCGTCCCTCTGGCTGTGGCTGTTTCCCGGGTGGGGCGCCTGGTAAGCTCATACGGGAGGGGGGGGTCTCGTTTGTGCAGCTTGGGCTCTGGGTGGGGAGGTGCGGTGCTGGGGTGGGGCATTACCTGCTTCTCTCCCTTCGGTAAGGGGGTGGCTGGGTTGTGGTGGATGTGGGGCGGGCAGGTGGGGGGCTGGCTGTGGGTGCGTGGGTAGTGGGGCGGATAGCGGTTGGGGTGGTGCCCTGCGCGGCGCGGGCCGGGATTAGCGGGGGGCTTGCTTGGGGGCCGGGGTGGTGGGCTCTGGGTTGTGGGGGGGCCTCGACCAAGGGTTGGGGGGTGGGACTGGCCGGTGGCTCATGGGCGGCCCCTGCTATTTGCCGGTGTCTGGTTGGCCCCTTCTGTCTCCGGTCTGGTGGCGGTCTTCCCGCCTCCGGGGTGTCCTACTCGGCGGGTCCGTGGGTGGATGGGAGATGTGGTGGAGACGGGTCGGCGCTGTGGCGGAGGGTGGGACTGGGGGGGGCATTCACTTTTTGCGGCTGTTGGGGTGTCATTTACCTGGTGGGCTCTGCTGCCTGGTGTGTGTGTCTCTGTCCCGCCCTGGCACTCTTGGCTCACGTGCCTGGGGGGCGGGGTTGGGCTCTTCCCCATGCGGGTCCCGGTTCTCCTGCGGTCTCTGTGGTGTCACTCCCTGGGATGCCACGGTGACGGATGTGTTGCCGGGGCGCGGTCCCTGCTGTTCTGGTGGTTGTAGGAGCTGCCTCGGGGCGTGTGGTTTGTCCGCAGCTCCTGGTGGTCCAGGGGTGGCGTAGCTGGCACAATCTCTGGTGGGGCCCTCCGGGGGGGAGCTGGCGGGCCGGACTGGCTGCCACGATGGGCTGGGTGGGGCTCGTGGTTGGTCCTGTGGCCCAGGGCTTGCTCCAGGCGGCTGGCTTGCCCGGCTCGGTTGGTCGGTAGTGCGGGGTGGGCGTGTGTGGGGCCCCGGTCCTCCCTGCTGCACTGCACCACCTCACATACATGTAGGACTTTGGGGGGTGGCCTACAACTGGTTATGCCGGGGGCGAAGGGTTTCCTTGCGGATGCCCTTTTGTCCTCGCATTCCTCTGGCTTGGTCACCCTTCAATTTTAACCACACCTTAGACACTCAGTTCTGGGGGGGATCTGGGCAGGCATGGGACCCACCATTGCTCAGCTTCCCTCCACACACACACATACACATACACCACACACATAGGTCAGCCATATGGGGCAGGCCTATTTTTAATTGCATCTACACAATACCATCATCACACACACAGGTGTAGCGGGCTGGACCGGAGAGCCTTCTGCCTACACCCGCGATTGGCCCGCTGGCTGCTGGGGCTTGGTGGCTCGCTCGGGGTGCCCTGGGCTGCAGGATATTTTGGTCTGGCCTTCCCGGGGGTCCCGCTGGAACCAGCTGACGCCGGGGCTTGCCCTAGGGTCATGGTTGGCGCTACCTCCCTGGGTCTGTAGTGGGTCGCGGGCACAAACGTGCCCTTGGGGGGGCGTTCGCCGGCCTCCATGCGGTGGGGTCCGCGCTGCTGGTGGCCTGAAGTCTACGGTGGTGGCCTGGGATTGTTGCGCTGTGGTGGCTGCTGCGGGGACTGGGCTGTGTGTTGGGATGGGGCCTGATCCTGCTCATGGGGACGGGGGCCTGGGTGGCGTGTGAGGATGGGGAGCATGCTCCTCGGAGTGGGGCCTGCTGGGGGGGTGGTGCTTTTCCGGGCGTTTGGGTGTCTGCTGCCACTGGTCCTATGCTCTGCTGCATCGCTCTCCCTGTCTTTGCCCATCCCCAGTCTTGCCTTAGGGCTGGTCGGGGATGGTTCTCCGGTACGTGGGTGGAGCGCTGCTGGTTCTGGGGGCGGGGGGGCGGTTGGCCCTCCCGGTGGATGGTGGGGTCCATCGGTGGCCTTGCACTGGTCTTAACTCCTCGGCTCCTGGCCTCCCCATGACTTGGAGCTATGGCTCTCCCTCACGGGGGTGAGCTGCCCGGCGGGTGTTGGCCGGCGCGGTGGAGCGCCTCACCACTCGCCTGCTCGCCCCCTCCGCTTGCTCATGTGCGGGCCTTCTCCCCTCGCCCGCTCCTTTGTCTGCCACACTGCCGTAGCCCTGATGCCGTGGTCGAGGGGAGTCTGGGGGTGCTATGCCTTTGCGGTCCGTACTTCCCTGGGCTCGGGGCCTGGTTGTGGGTCTGGGACCCCTGGGTCCCCCGCCCTGTGATGCCCCGGACGCCCCACCCGGGGACGTCCACAGTGTGTGCTTGCGTGTGTGTGTATTGAGTGGATGGGGTGTGCGCGTGTGTATTATTATTATTTTATGTATTTATTCTTTTAAATACTTAGATAAATAATGATTAGTTTTATTATAATTATATATATATATATATATATATATGTGTGGGTGTGTGTGCGTGTATATGGCCATATGGATATACGGGGGGGGGGCTCTGCGGGGGTCTGGCGCAGGGCATTCCATCTATACCGCCGGTCCTCCATGGGGCAGTGTGCCCGGGCCTCTCCTGTCCTGGCCGGGGCGGTCCTATGTCGGTGGTCAGGCCTGGGGTTACCTGGGGCGGGCCGGGTTCTGCTTCCTGGGGGTGTGTTGGGGGCTGGGGGCGGTGCCTCCGGCCGTGGACGGGCTCCCTTCCGGCTGGCGGGGGCGCCCCTGTGCCCACGGGTGTGTGGCCTTCGATGCCCTTCTGCCCTAGTGGGGTATGGTCTCCCGCTGGTCTCGGGGGTGCGGCTCTCCTCCGGCCTGCTGGCGCCCTGTTGCCGGTTGGGATTGCTCCTCCATGGCCTCTTGCTGGTCTCTTCGGGGAGTTGCTTTGGGGGCGGGTCTTGGGGAGTCGGCCCTGGCTTTGCCCACACCCACGGGGCCGGAGGATCTCTGGCGGTGGGGGCTTGGCCTGGCTGCGCGGGGCGGGGCTTGCTGGGTGGTAGAAGGCAGTCGCTCCATTTGTCATTCTCAGTGACAATTACCAATTCACACACTCGCATTCACATACACAACACAACTCCATATGGACACTCACAGCACATGGGTGCTTCTCTATACAATCGACCATTTTATCCCTGATGTTTATATGCTATTGGTATGTTATTATTACAGTAATAATGATGTCAAGCAGTGAGATTTTAATTACTGTAATCGTATGGCTGTAATTGTGTTTACTATCATGGTTCATGTCTTTATTGTTACTATTGCTACTGGTAAGTTGAACTGTTTCATTTCACTGATATCATCTCCATTATGACCCTTAGCCATCATTGACATTTAACTGTTCTGTTTGTCTCTGTTGTTGTTATGGGAATTCTTGTTGCTGCTGTTTTTGTCTCTCCCTCTACTGCCCCCCTCCCACCCCACCTTTCTCTTCTTCTTTTCTGTTCTTCTTCTTGCTCCGGTCCAGTCGCTCCAAATGGCATAACAAAAACATCAAATAACGGCAAATAAAATTTCATGGTACAGGGAAGTTGTAGCCAACACCTTTCCTGACACAGAGCAAATCTGTCTAGCATGTAAGGGCATTTAGATCAACAATACTATCTGCCCCAATGGCTGGACGGGACAAAAAAAAAAAAAAGGAAAAGACCAATGGGAGCAGGTGACCCCATTGTCCTAGAACCAAAATTTTGCTGATGTCAAGGATCAGCTGGCAACATGTGCATGGGAGGAAGACACATAGTTTGTGTGAGGGGCTACACAAGTCTTTCCACTTCTAGTTAAAAGCCAGGCACCTCACATCGTTTCCATAAAGTACCAAGGGATTGTCCTGTTGCCCTTGTATTTTGTGGGCAAAAAGGAGGCGTTTGCAACCTCAGACCCCATCACTGGTCACCTGAACAGGGACTTGAATCCCGGACACTCAGATCAAAAGTCTAATGTTCAGGTGACTGGCTCAAACTTTGTCTTGTCTGACCACTCTTTTGTCCAGAAGATATTTGGCTGATGTGGTCTGTTTTCTTAAACCTGCAAATGTCCAAATACGCAAGGGTATTGTCTTTGTAGGGAGCATTGCAGTACATGTGACAGGTATACTACATATGACATCAGAAATTATGGGTATTTATTCAACAGAACAAGAACAACATTTCTTTTAAATAACAGCATAGGAGCTGCTGAAACACAGAGAAGGCACTGCTGGGATTTGAACCCAGGATCTCCTGTTTACTAGACATGTCTGTCAAAAAATCACAACAGTGTACAGTGTCTTCTCTTAAGGGCCCCTGCTTACCAGTTGATGGGGTTTGACTTGATTCCGTCATCTCTTAATCTATAATCCTGGCTGGCGCTTTTGCAAAAGCTCGTATTTTCAAGCAGAGCTTCTGTGTTTCACCAGACCTGTGCAGAAACAAACTGAAATCTGTGACTTGATCAACCTAACTTCTGATCAAATGTGTTAGACCATGGAAGCTGTAATTGGGAACCACACAAGTGCTGTGCAAGAGTGGAGCGCAAACACGAATGAACAGTGACACAGATGCATCCAGAGAACGTCCCTGGGTGGGCTCGAACCACCAGCCTCCCGGTTAATAGCCGAGCGCGCTGACCGATTGCGCCACAGAGACTCACACCCTGCCAACTTCTGTTCAGTTGAAGCCATACTAACACATGCTATGCTTCCAGCATGCCCTTTGTTTTGGATGTGACTCGCACCTTCTGGCGTAACAATCGAGGCATTGCAAACCAGGACACCAGCTTTACTCTTTGATGAACGCAAAGTATTTTTGGGTACAATCCAGGGGTCTTGTGCTCTCACGCAAATGGCTCTATCCTTTTTCAACATGAGTTGAGACGAAATGTATTAAAATGGACAGACTGCATTGGTCACTCAATCAGAATTTCTCAGTTTGCCAATTTCAGACTGCGTGAGAAAGAATCAAGTCAAACTCCATCAACAGGATGGACAGGGGACAACAAAGCAGGGAAGATAAGGGATAGGGAGGAGAGGGGAAAGATGCGACCGCCTTTGTTGAGAGCCAGAGAAAAGCTCTCATCTCTGCAAGGTCAAGTACAGTATGCCAGAAGATTGTGATTGTGAGTTGTCCTCACTCAACAAAGGCCTGGATAGCTCAGTTGGAAGAGCATCAGACTTTTAATCTGAGGGTCCAGGGTTCAAGTCCCTGTTCAGGCGGTGAAGGTAGGCCCCTTCCCTGAAATGTTAAACCTACTTCCTTTATCCTCCTTCTGTGGTCAAGTACAGTATTTTTCTGCTCCTTCATCCTCAACACGGAGAGGCCAAGGAGATGACCATGCACACAAGGTTTAACTAAACCTTTTCGACCAAGCACCTTTGCGATCTTCCACGACTGTGGGTAAACACCATTCTCAATAATCGGCTCCTGAATCAACTTTGCTGCCGCCCTCAGTAACCTACCAACCAAATTATAAATACCACATGGCTCATCGCTTTTAATGGAATGCAACAGTTTTACTACCTCATCTACACTTACCCTCTTAAATTGAAAACTAGGCAGTTTATCCTACATTGTCTTGTTCTTTATAATATAATCTGACAGTCTACCATCAACATCTATCATCTGATCTCTAATCAAATTTACTTTACTAAAAAATTGAGAAATATTTGCCAATTTGGACAATTGTCAATCTGCCCCCACTTTGGACACATCGTCGTGATTCATTGTTTGGCAACTGCTTTGTGACTTCGCCTGTCCCCTTAAAAGCCCCTTCCTTCAGGTTTCCATAGTGTCGTGGTTGTCACGTTTGCCGAACACGCAAAAGGTCCCTAGTTAATTTCACAGCCGACCAAGTTAGGAATCGTGGTCATACAAGAAAGGGGTTTGTTTTTTTGTATTTGGAATACAATGTTTTCTGCATTTTGAACAATTTTCCACAGGAAAGACATCTTTCAGATGTATCAACAAAAGAGTTGAACTGCCCAATGTGGGACTCGAACCCAGGACCCTGAGAGTAAGAGTCTCATGCGCTACCGACTGAGCAAAACAGGCCTTTTTCTGCTGTAGATATAATTTTTTGTTTTTCTTTTTTATCGATGTGGCCACCTTGATGTTTGATCAATTCCACAGACAACCTTGTTTCTCAGGGAACAGAAGGAGCGAGACTTTCAGTCATAAGTAGTTCTACAAACTCCGACTCAGGCCACATCTTTGTACCCGACATTTCCAATTTATGATCACTCTGCAACTGCCTCTTAACAGACACCCATGTCCACCCTCTCTTGGGGAACATTTGACTCGACTCAATTAAATGACACACTCAAACCAAAAGACCATAGTTGGAATCCTCCCAACCCCATTGGCACATCATGTCCCCACCCCGAGGTTATCAAACTCGCTCCCAAGGAAATGTTGGAACTTGGGAAAGCATGAAGAATGGCAAGAAGTAGGATTAAGAATCCTACTTCTTGCCAAAAGCCTACCCTATGGTAGAAGAGAAGATATGCCTTTATTCGTCCCTCAGTGGGGAAATTTGCAAGGTCCCACAAGTTCCGCAACAGCAGGGGGAGTACCTCAGTATGTTTACAGACCATGGACTCCTAAATTTAGATACATAGCCTTATCCATGCCAAAACCACACAACAACCTTGACCAAATCCTGACTGACATAACTGACTTGGTACATAATCACCGTCTCAACGGAACTGAATTAGCCCAACTGTTGACATTGACCACAGGCTCCAAGTATGGTGTTTTTTGTACGGCCATTTAGCCAATTTGGCCAAAGGGGAATTCAGAACACCCTCGTGGCCCATTACCATTTTTATGGTACCTGGCGACTTCAACCCGTGAACTCCACTGTACCGCTTATCCTCATCAATGGACTGTATTCCCCACCCTTTACCAGCATGGGGACATTCCAACCTAAGATGAGAACACACTGGACCAGGTACACAGCAACATAGTACGTGGCACAGACACAGCTTCACCCTACCCCCACTTTTAGCCCAGACTGAAAAAGCAGAGAAACCCCTTTGCAGCTGAAATTGCTCAGTTGGGAGCGCGTTGGATTGAATCTCTAAAGGTCCCTGGTTCAATCCCAGTTTTCAGCACAATTGCTGTTTACATCGTGAGTTGGCAAATAGTTTGTAAAGGGGTGACTTTGTTCTCTTGATTTCATCAACATCGATCACGACAACACAGCCAATTACATATTAAGACCAGACAAGTGCAGTTTGGAGGTGACATACAGAATCCTGATGCATATCATGTTACAATCAGACACAAACAGGATGTAGGACCCGACCTTGAGTTCGCGCAAATGTTCACAGCATTAGGTCTGCAAAGTGTTCAGCTGATGCACATTTACTGGAGAGGAAAATGGGCTTTTGTCACGGTAGCCCTGCCCACACAAGCTAAAATGTTTCTCCCACCAGGACAACACCCACATGAAATTCAAGCTTTGCTCGCAGACGAAAAAGAACCAGCTGGAATGAGCAATCTGCACCTCCAAGTCTGAGTTTATGGTTCTTGCCCAGAAAAGCATAGCTCACAGCCGTAATCGTATAGTGGTTGCCGATTCAGGGTCATGGCAGGTGTGTGTTGCTTTTGTAATTGTATTGTCTGAAAAGACAAGATTGCCTGTCCACTTGAAATGTGGTGATGTAAAAATACACTAGTTTTGACTACACCTGTATTTTTAGTAAACATTATTCGCATGCAATGAATCAAAGTATAAGCTACAATGTCGGAGATCAAGAACGCTTTTGTTGGGGGAAAAAAGCCATAACATATCATTTCGACAATACGGGTATCAAACCCTTTATTTCTTGCATGTAGAGCAAGAACTCTAGCCTTTGAGTTAAATCCCCCCGCTGCACAAGAAGGCTGCCACAATTTCTGCAAAACCAAAACACTAATTAAGATGTGTCATTTTGAGTCCACAAGACCATGCCCACAAAGGAGATGAGGTAACCGAGAGGTTAAGGTGATGGACTGCTAATCCATTGTGTTCTGCACGCATGGGTTTGAATCCCATCCTCATCGGACTATACTAAGGCACCAGTTTTGACACCACCTGCGTTTTTAGGAAACATCATTAGAATGCAATTAATCCAAGTATCCGGTACGATGTGGGAGATTGAGAATGCTTTTTTGGCAAGAAAAATGAATAATATACCATTTGGAGAATGCAGGCATCGATTCCACTTCATCTCACATGCGAAGTGAGCGCTCTACCATTTGTGGTCATACAAGAATGGGATTTGTGTTTGTGTACTTCGAATGAAATGTTTTCCGCATGTTGCAGAATTTTCCACAGGAAAGAAATCTTTAAGATGTATCACCAAAAGAGCTGAACCGCCCAATGTGGGGCTCGAACCCACGACCCTGAGATTAAGAGTCTCATGCACTCCCGACTGAGCTAACTGGGCCTTTTTTGACCAAGGTATCACTTTCTAATTTTTTTTTAATTGATGTGGACTTGATGTTTGATCAATTCCAACCTAGTTTCTCAGGGAACAAAGGAGCGAGAGGTTCAGTCATGGCTGAGAACTTTGGAAGTGTAGTCATCTTAACCCTCCCGTTATGTTCATTTGTCATTTGTCATTTGTCATTTGTCATTTGTCATTTGTCATTTGTCATTTGATCAATGCCCGCATTCTCCATAAACTCCTTTGTTTTTTTGATGAAATGTTCCCAAGTAGCGAATACTAATCCGGGCCCCAATCCCGATATCTAGGCCAAATACAGCCATAGGTATCACCCTAAACCCAGTCCTAACCTAAACCTAGTCCTAACTGCATTCTCCCCTCTAGCACCTTGTCTTGTCTTGTTGTGGGATCAATGCCCACAGTCTCCAAGGAGTTCTTTGCCTTTTGTAGAAGAGATGTTGGGATTGCATCACCCCTTAGCATGCGACAAATACCCCAAACCAGGGGAATTACCTCAAAGTGCTTGCTTAGCATGCGAGAAGTAGCAGAGTCGATACCCGCATTCCCCAAGGAATCTTTTGTATTTTGTAAAAGAGATGTGGGATCGGAAATGAGTCCAGGATCTATCCCTCAGCGTCAGACAAATACCCCAAACCTAATCCTGGCCGCGTTCTCTAGATTAGTCTCTTATCATGGAATAGTGAAGAAACCCAGTACATGATTGTTCTCAAGTAGCGCATCAAGGTGACCCCAACCATTCCACCGAGGCCGAAGACAAATCCTACCTCCAGTCAAAACCTATACAAATGTCAATTCCCTGAACGGAAATCGAACCCGGACCACAGCGGTGAGAGCACCGAATCCTAGCCACGAGACCACGAGGGACTGCTTTTGGTCTGCACTCAGAAAGGCAGAGACTGTGTCGCTTCTCTTTGGCATTCTCGGTGTTGAGGATGAGGCAGCAGAAGTCTTCTGGCATTTTGGGCTTGACCACAGAAGGAGGATAAAAGAGATTGTTTTCACATTTAATACTCCTCACCGCCTGAACAGGGACTTGAACCATGGACCCTCAGATTAAAAGTCTGAAACTCTACCAACTGAGCTATCCAGGCCCTTGATAAATAAGGACAACTCAATCAATCTGCCCCCAATTTAGACACATCATCGTGTTTCATTGTTTGGCAACTGAATTGTTTGGCATATGAGTGAGGCGCCGCTCTGGTGGCAGCCTGCTCCAGCAGCTCTCGCTCTTCGTTGAGTTCTTTTCTTCTTTATTCTGTCTTTTTCATTCTTTTTCTAGGTTATTCTTAAAGGAACTGCTTCGTAAATGCTCAGTTCAACTGTCCACCATAGTGATAGTGTTGAGCTGGCATTTCTCATATAATTTTTCGACGATGTTTTCTACCGCACGCCGAAACTCTATTGTTTACAGTAGGGACCAGCTGTTGGCGCTCCGCAACACAGCGGCGCTGCCCCACAAGAGGCTCGAGGTTCCCCGGGAGGTAAAGAGGAGAAGACGGGGAAGCCGTGCCGGAGCCCAATGCCGCGACAAGAGGAGGAGATACAGACCAGTTCTCCCGTCTATCATCATGGGGAACGTAAGCTCTCTCCCCAATAAGATGGACGAGCTAGCGGCGCTGACCCGGCATCAGAGGCAGTTCCGGGAGTGTAGCGTCATGTTGTTTACGGAAACGTGGCTGGATACACGGACCCCAGACATGATCGCTACACTACACGGGTTCACACTACTGCGGGCGGACAGGACAAAGGAGAGCGGTAAGAGGAAAGGAGGTGGGCTGGCAGTGTTTGTGAATGATAGATGGTGTAACTCTGGGCACATCACTATTAAAGAGGAACTCTGCTGCAAAGACATTGAACTGTTAGCCGTTAGCATGAGACCGTACTATCTGCCGCTGGAATTCTCACACGTTATCGCGATAGCGGCGTACATTCCCCCCTCTGCTAACGCCGACGCGGCCTGTGACGTCATCCACTCTGCCGTGGGCCGGCTACAGACACAACATCCGCAGGCTCTCCTTCTTCTCTCAGGTGATTTCCACCACATCCTGGTTCATCTCCAGCCTGTGTACAAACCTCTGGTACGCAGGCTGCCAGCTGTGTCCCGCACAGTGAAGAGATGGTCTGATGAAGCCGATGAGGCTCTAAAGGACTGTTTCAACACAACAGTGTAGGAGGAACTCTGCCATCCTCATGGGGACGATATAGACAGTCTCACTGACTGCGTCACAGACTACATAAACTTCTGTGTGGAAAACACTGTACCCACTAGGACTGTACGGTGTTTTTCCAACAACAAACCGTGGATTAATCCGGACATAAAGGCTCTCCTAAAGGAGAAGAAGAGGGTCTTTAAGTCAGGAAATAGGGAAGAGCTGAAGACTGTGCAGAAGGAGCTGAGGAGGAAAATCAGGGAGGGGAAAGACTGCTACAGGAAAAAGATGGAGGAACAGCTGCAGCAGAACAACGTCAGAGGAGTCTGGAGAGGCCTGAAAACTATCTCTGGCCACTAGGGGCCCGACTCCTAGGCTGCTGGGGACCAGGCGTGGGCTAACGATCTGAATCTATTTTTCAACAGGTTCAATCAACCATCTGCCCATCCCCCGGCCCAGCACCTCCTGCTGAAACTCCCCCCATCGACACCTCGAGTGGACAGCCCTACCCCCACCGCCCCCTCCTGCACACAGCCATTCCCCACCACTTCTCACCTAATCAGCTCAACCTCCTCACCAACCTCCCCCCGCACACAGCCCCCCTGCTCCAACCTGACCCTCACAACATCCCAGGTGAGAAACCAGCTCCAGAAAACCAGGGCGAGGAAGGCGGCGGGACCAGACGGCATCAGCTCCAGGCTCCTGAGGTCCTGCGCGGACGAGCTGTGGGGGATTATTGAGCACATCTTCAACCTGAGCCTGAAGCTGGGGAGGGTGCCACAGCTGTGGAAGACATCCTGCGTGGTTCCTGTCCCCAAGACGCCGCACCCCAAGGACCTCAGCAGCTACAGGCCGGTGGCACTTACATCACACCTGATGAAGACCCTGGAGCGGCTGATCCTTGACCGTCTCCGCCCCCTGGTGGGTCGTTCGATGGACCCGATCCAGTTCGCCTATCAACCTGGCACTGGGGTGGACGACGCCGTCATCTTCCTCCAGCACAGAGCGCTCTCTCACCTGGAGAAACCTGGGAGCACGGTGAGAATCACGTTCTTTGATTTTTCCACTGCGTTCAACACCATCCAGCCAGCACTTCTGAGGGACAAGCTGGAGCACACAGGGGTGGACCTGCACCTCACATCGTGGATACTGGACAACCTCACCAACCGTCCACAGTATGTGAGGACACAGGACTGTGTGTCCGACACGGTTGTCTGCAGTACGGGGGCTCCACAGGGAACGGTCCTGGCTCCGTTCCTTTTCACCCTCTACACGGCAGACTTCTCATACAACACACCAACCTGCCATCTGCGGACGTTCTCTGACGACTCTGCAATTGTTGGCCTCATCACAGATGGGGACGACTTGGAGTACAGAGGACTGACACAGGACTTTGTGGATTGGTGCCAGCAGAACTGCCTTCAGATCAACACAGGGAAAACCAGAGAGCTGGTGGTGGATTTCCGCAGGCGCATCCACTCTCCTCCAACACCAGTGAACATTCAGGGAATGGACATTGAGATGGTGACATCTTACAAGTACCTGGGTGTTCATTCAACAATAGACTGGACTGGACTCATCACACGGAATGGGATGCATGAGCAGACTCTATCTGCTCAAGAGACTGAGGTCTTTTGGAGTGCAAGGGGCACTCCTCAAGACGTTCTATGACTCTGTTGTGGCTTCAGCCATTTTCCAGGGAGTCTGTTCCTGGCTGGAGGTGGAGCTGCTGAACGCACCTGAGGCCAATTACTCCACTTGCACTTAAGCTAACTGCAGACAGCTGGGGAACGCCGCATTATTGCATTGCAAACGCTACGCTACACATGCCGCTGCTCTGCCTCCTTGTACCTTTTGTAGGCCTCTAGCCAACTCCCTTTGTGTTTTTCCATGGTGCTACCTTCCGACGCCATCGCTTTTTGTTGCTACCTTTTGGGCCTAATAAAGCCATAAAAACTCACTCTCCTGTCTCCAGTCTCCGTGTCCGGGACCCAGACCCTCGCTGTGATAATGTAATGTAAGCAACCTATAGGCTTTGTGGTAAAAATTTTCTCCATATATGGCACATGTGTGCCACTTCCAAAAAAGCACTCCACTCGCTCAGAGAAGGCCTCCGAAGCGCGTTTTGGCACTTATGAAACACATTTAGTGTGAAGTGCTTTATTGCTTGGCACAAACAACCATTGTTCGAAAATGCACTTTATTCCCTCTCAAACACATTGTGAGCAGGGTTAGGGTTAGGGTTAGGGTTAAGGGTTAAGGGTTAAGGGTTAGGGTTTTGGCACTTATGGAACACATTTAGTGTATGTAATGTATTTCAAGCAACCTATAGGCTTTGTGGTAAAAATTTTATCCATATATGGCACATGTGTGCCCCGTCCAAAAAAGCACTCCACTCGCTCAGAGAAGGCGTCCGAAGCACGTTTTGGCACTTATGGAACACATTTAGTGTGATGTGCTTTATTGATTGGCACACACAACCATTGTTTGAAAATGCAGTTTATTCGCTCTCAAACACATTGTGAGCAAAGCATGAAACGGCGTGTCATTGTGCGCCAGCAAAAGGTGCCAGGAGGCTCATTCCAGTTTCAGGTGGCTGAAAAGCACTGCTGTGGAGTTACAGCTAAAATGAGAAAATGTGTTTCTCTCGCTGTGATAATGTATTTCAAGCAACCTATAGGCTTTGTGGTAAAATTTTTTTCCATATATGGAACATGTGTGCCACGTCCAAAAAAGCACTCCACTCGCTCAGAGAAGGCCTCCGAAGCGTGTTTTGGCACTTATGGAACACATTTAGTGTGATGTGCTTTATTGCTTGGCACACACAACCATTGTTTGAAAATGCACTTTATTCGCTCTCAAACACATTGTGAGCAGAGTTAGGGTTAGGGTTAGGCTTAGGGTTAGGGTTAGGGTTAGGGTTAGGGTTAGGGTTCGGGTTCGGGTTAGGGTTAGGACTAGGACTAGGACTAGGACTAGGACTAGGACTAGGACTAGGACTAGGGTTAGGGTTAAGGGTTAAGGGTTAAGGGTTAGGGTTTCTGCACAAATGGAACACATTTAGTGTATGTAATGTATTTCAAGCAACCTATAGGCTTTGTGGTAAAAATTTTCTCCATATATGGCACATGTGTGCCCCGTCCAAAAAAGCACTCCACTCGCTCAGAGAAGGCGTCCGAAGCACGTTTTGGCACTTATGGAACACATTTAGTGTGATGTGCTTTATTGATTGGCACACACAACCATTGTTTGAAAATGCAGTTTATTCGCTCTCAAACACATTGTGAGCAAAGCATGAAACGGCGTGTCATTGTGCGCCAGCAAAAGGTGCCAGGAGGCTCATTCCAAGTGTGCCTGACGCAGCTTCGCATCCCATTCTATCTGCAACAGTTTCAGGTGGCTGAGAAGCACTGCTGTGGAGTTACAGCTAAAATGAGAAAATGTGTTTCTCTCGCTGTGATAATGTAATTTAAGCAACCTATAGGCTTTGTGGTTAAAATTTTCTCCATATATGGCACATGTGTGCCACTTCCAAAAAAGCACTCCACTCGCTCAGAGAAGGCCTCCGACGCGCGTTTTGGCACTTGTGAAACACATTTAGTGTGAAGTGCTTTATTGCTTGGCACACACAACCATTGTTCGAAAATGCACTTTATTCCCTCTCAAACACATTGTGAGCAGGGTTAGGGTTAAGGTTAGAGTTAGGACTAGGACTAGGACTAGGACTAGGACTAGGACTAGGACTAGGACTAGGACTAGGACTAGGACTAGGACTAGGACTAGGACTAGGGTTAGGGTTAAGGGTTAGGGTTTCTGCACGAATGGAACACATTTAGTGTATGTAATGTATTTCAAGCAACCTATAGGCTTTGTGGTAAAAATTTTATCCATATATGGCACATGTGTGCCACGTCCAAAAAAGCACTCCACTCGCGCAGAGAAGGCCTCCGAAGCGCGTTTTGGCACTTATGGAACACATTTAGTGTGAAGTGCTTTATTACTTGGCACACACAACCATTGTTCGAAAATGCAATTTATTCCCTCTCAAACACATTGTGAGCAGGGTTAGGGTTAGGGTTAGGGTTAGGACTAGGACTAGGACTAGGACTAGGACTAGGACTAGGACTAGGACTAGGACTAGGACTAGGACTAGGGTTAGGGTTAAGGGTTAGGGTTTCTGCACGAATGGAACACATTTACTAGTGTATGTAATGTATTTCAAGCAACCTATAGGCTTTGTGGTAAAAATTTTCTCCATATATGGCACATGTGTGCCACGTCCAAAAAAGTACTCCACTCGCTCAGAGAAGGCCTCCGACACGTGTTTTGGCACTTATGGAACACATTTAGTGTGAAGTGCTTTATTGCTTGGCACACACAACCATTGTTCGAAAATGCACTTTATTCCCTCTCAAACACATTGTGAGCAGGGTTAGGGTTAAGGTTAAGGTTAGGGTTAGTGTTAGGGTTAGGGTTAGGGTTAGGGTTAGGGTTAGGGTTAGGGTTAGGGTTAGGGTTAGATTTAGGGTTAGGGTTAAGGGTTAAGGGTTAAGGTTAAGGGTTAGGGTTTTGGCACTTATGGAACACATTTAGTGTATGTAATGTATTTCAAGCAACCTATAGGCTTTGTGGTAAAAATTTTATCCATATATGGCACATGTGTGCCACGTCCAAAAAAGCACTCCACTCGCTCAGAGAAGGCCTCCGAAGCGCGTTTTGGCACTTATGGAACACATTTAGTGTGAAGTGCTTTATTACTTGGCACACACAACCATTGTTCGAAAATGCACTTTATTCCCTCTCAAACACATTGTGAGCAGGGTTAGGGTTAGGGTTAGGGTTAGGGTTAGGATTTGGGTTAGTGTTAGGGTTAGGACTAGGACTAGCACTAGGGTTAGGGTTAGGGTAGGGTTAGGACTAGGACTAGGACTAGGACTAGGACTAGGACTAGGACTAGGACTAGGACTAGGACTAGGACTAGGACTAGGACTAGGACTAGGACTAGAACTAGGACTAGGACTAGGGTTAGGGTTAAGGGTTAAGGGTTAGGGTTTCTGCACGAATGGAACACATTTACTAGTGTATGTAATGTATTTCAAGCAACCTATAGGCTTTGTAGTAAAAATGTTCTCCATATATGGCACATGTGTGCCACGTCCAAAAAAGTACTCCACTCGCTCAGAGAAGGCCTCCGACGCGTGTTTTGGCACTTATGGAACACATTTAGTGTGAAGTGCTTTATTGCTTGGCACACACAACCATTGTTCTAAAATGCACTTTATTTCATCTCAAACACATTGTGAGCAGGGTTAGGGTTAGGGTTAGGGTTAGGGTTAGGGTTAGGGTTAGGGTTAGGGTTAGGGTTAGGGTTAGGGTTAGGGTTAGGGTTAGTGTTAGGGTTAGAATTAGGGTTAGGGTTAGGGTTAGGGTTAGGGTTAGGGTTAAGGGTTAAGGGTTAAGGGTTAGGGTTTTGGCAATTATGGACCACATTTAGTGTATGTAATGTATTTCAAGCAACCTATAGGTTTTGTGGTAAAAATTTTATCCATATATGGCACATGTGTGCCACGTCCAAAAAAGCACTCCACTCGCTCAGAGAAGGCCTCCGAAGCGCGTTTTGGCACTTATGGAACACATTTAGTGTGATGTGCTTCATTGCTTGGCACACACAACCATTGTTCGAAAATGCACTTTATTTGCTCTCAAACACATTGTGAGCAAAGCATGATACGGCGTGTCATTGTGCGCCAGCGGAAGGTGCCAGGAGGCTCATTCCAAGTGTTCCTTACGCAGCTTCGCATCCCGTTCTATCTGCAACATTTTCAGGTAGCTGAGAAGCACTGCTGTGGAGTTACAGCTAAAATAAGAAAATGTGTTTCTCTCGCTGTGATAATGTAATTCAAGCAACCTACAGGCTTTGTGGTAAAAATTTTCTCCATATATGGCACATGTGTGCCACGTCCAAAAAAGCACTCCACTCGCTCAGAGAAGGCCTCCGAAGCGCGTTTTGGCACTTATGGAACACATTTAGTGTGATGTGCTTTATTGCTTGGCACACACAACCATTGTTCGAAAATGCACTTTATTTGCTCTCAAACACATTGTGAGCAAAGCATGATACGGCGTGTCATTGTGCGCCAGCGGAAGGTGCCAGGAGGCTCATTCCAAGTGTTCCTTACGCAGCTTCGCATCCCGTTCTATCTGCAACATTTTCAGGTGGCTGAGAAGCACTGCTGTGGAGTTACAGCTAAAATAAGAAAATGTGTTTCTCTCGCTGTGATAATGTAATTCAAGTAAACTACAGGCTTTGTGGTAAAATTTTTCTCCATATATGGCACATGTGTGCCCCGTCCAAAAAAGCACTCCGATCGCTCAGAGAAGGCCTCCGAAGCGCGTTTTGGCACTTATGGAACACATTTAGTGTGATGTGCTTTATTGATTGGCACACACAACCATTGTTTGAAAATGCAGTTTATTCGCTCTCAAACACATTGTGAGCAAAGCATGACACGGCGTGTCATTGTGTGCCAGCAGAAGGTGCCAGGAGGCTCATTCCAAGTGTGCCTGACGCAGCTTCGCATCCCGTTCTATCTGCAACAGTTTAAGGTGGCTGAGAAGCACTGCTGTGGAGTTACAGCTAAAATGAGAAAATGTGTTTCTCTCGCTGTGATAATGTATTTCAAGCAACCTATAGGCTTTGTGGTTAAAATTTTCTCCATATATGGCACATGTGTGCCCCGTCCAAAAAAGCACTCCACTCGCTCAGAGAAGGCCTCCGACGCGCATTTTGACACTTATGGAACACATTTAGTGTGAAGTGCTTTATTGCTTGGCACACACAACCATTGTTCGAAAATGCACTTTATTCCCTCTCAAACACATTGTGAGCAGGGTTAGGGTTAGGGTTAGGGTTAGGGTTAGGGTTAGGGTTAGGGTTAGGGTTAGGGTTAGGGTTAGGGTTAGGGTTAGGGTTAGGGTTAGGGTTAGGGTTAGGGCTAGGGTTAGAATTAGGGTTAGGGTTAGGGTTAGGGTTAGGGTTAGGGTTAGGGTTAGGGTTAGGGTTAGGGTTAGGGTTAGGGTTAGGGTTAGAATTAGGGTTAGGGTTAGGGTTAGTGTTAGGGTTAGGGTTAGGTTTAGGGTTAAGGGTTTTGGCACTTATGGACCACATTAGGGTTAGGGTTAGGGTTAGGGTTAAAATTAGGGTTAGGGGTTAAGGGTTAAGGGTTAGGGTTTTGGCACTTATGGACCACATTAGGGTTAGGGTTAGGGTTAGGGTTAAAATTAGGGTTAGGGGTTAGGGGTTAAGGGTTAGGGTTTTGGCACTTATGGAACACATTTAGTGTATGTAATGTATTTCAAGCAACCTATAGGATTTGTGGTAAAAATTTTCTCCATATATGGCACATGTGTGCCACGTCCAAAAAAGCACTCCACTCGCTCAGAGAAGGCCTCCGACGCGCGTTTTTGCACTCATGGAAAACATTTAGTGTGAAGTGCTTTATTGCTTGGCACATACAACCATTGTTTTGGCACTTATGGAACACATTTAGTGTGATGTGCTTTATTGCTTGGCACACACAACCATTGTTCAAAAATGCACTTTATTCCCTCTCAAACACATTGTGAGCAGGGTTAGGGTTAGGGTTAGGGTTAGGGTTAGGGTTAGGGTTAGGGTTAGGGTTAGGGTTAGGGTTAGGGTTAGGGTTAGGGTTAGGGTTAGAATTAGGGTTAGGGTTAGGGTTAGGGTTAGGGTTAGGGTTAGGGTTAAGGGTTAAGGCTTAGGGTTTTGGCACTTATGGACCACATTAGGGTTAGGGTTAGGGTTAGGGTTAAAATTAGGGTTAGGGTTAGGGGTTAAGGGTTAAGGGTTAAGGGTTAGGGTTTTGGCACTTATGGAACACATTTAGTGTATGTAATGTATTTCAAGCAACCTATAGGATTTGTGGTAAACATTTTCTCCATATATGGCACATGTGTGCCACGTCCAAAAAAGCACTCCACTCGCTCAGAGAAGAGCGTTTTGGCACTTATGGAACACATTTAGTGTGATGTGCATTATTGCTTGGCACACACAACCCTTGTTCGAAAATGCACTTTATTCGCTCTCAAACACATTTTGAGCAAAGGATGATAGGGCAGGTCATTGTGAGCCAGCGGAAGGTGCCAGGAGGCTCATTGCAAGTGTGCCTGACGCAGCTTCGCATCCCCTTCTATCTGCAACAGTTTCATGTGTCTGAGAAGCATTGCTGTAGAGTTAGAGCATAAATGAGAAAAAGTTTTTCTCTCGCTGTGATAATGCATTTCAAGCAAGCTATAGGCTTTGTGGTAAAAATTTTCTCCATATATGGCACATGTGTGTCACGTCCAAAAAAGCACTCCACTCGCTCAGAGAAGAGCGTTTTGGCACTTATGGAACACATTTAGTGTGATGTGCATTACTGCTTGGCACACACAACCATTGTCGAAAATGCACTTTATTCGCTCTCAAACACATTTTGAGCAAAGGATGATAGGGCAGGTCATTGTGAGCCAGCGGAAGGTGCCAGGAGGCTCATTCCAAGTGTGCCTGACGCAGCTTCGCATCCCGTTGTATCTGCAACAGTTTCATGTGGCTGAGAAGCATTGCTGTAGTGTTAGAGCATAAATGAGAAAAAGTGTTTCTCTCGCTGTGATAATGCATTTCAAGCAAGCTATAGGCTTTGTGGTTAAAATTTTCTCCATATATGGCACATGTGTGTCACGTCCAAAAAAGCACTCCACTCGCTCAGAGAAGAGCATTTTGGCACTTATGGAACACATTTAGTGTGATGTGCATTATTGCTTGGCACACACAACCATTGTCGAAAATGCACTTTATTCGCTCTCAAACATGTTTTGAGCAAAGGATGATAGGGCAGGTCATTGTGAGCCAGCGGAAGGTGCCAGGAGGCTCATTGCAAGTGTGCCTGACGCAGATTCGCATCCCCTTCTATCTGCAACAGTTTCATGTGGCTGAGAAGCATTGCTGTAGAGTTAGAGCATAAATGAGAAAAAGTGTTTCTCTCGCTGTGATAATTCATTTCAAGCAAGCTATAGGCTTTGTGGTAAAAATGCTCTCCATATATGGCACATGTGTGCCACGTCCAAAAAAGCACTCCACTCGCTCAGAGAAGAGCGTTTTGGCACCTATGGAACACATTTAGTGTGATGTGCATTATTGCTTGGCACACACAACCCTTGTTCGAAAATGCACTTTATTCGCTCTCAAACACATTTTGAGCAAAGGATGATAGGGCAGGTCATTGTGAGCCAGCGGAAGGTGCCAGGAGGCTCATTCTAAGTGTGCCTGACGCAGCTTCGCATCCCCTTCGATCTGCAACAGTTTCATGTGGCTGAGAAGCACTGCTGTAGAGTTAGAGCGAAAATGAGAAAAAGTGTTTCTTTCGCTGTGATAATGCATTTCAAGCAAGCTATAGGCTTTGTGGTTAAAATTTTCTCCATATATGGCACATGTGTGTCACGTCCAAAAAAGCACTCCACTCGCTCAGAGAAGAGCGTTTTGGGACTTATGGAACACATTTAGTGTGATGTGCATTATTGCTTGGCACACACAACCCTTGTTCGAAAATGCACTTTATTCGCTCTCAAACACATTTTGAGCAAAGGATGATAGGGCAGGTCATTGTGAGCCAGCGGAAGGTGCCAGGAGGCTCATTGCAAGTGTGCCTGACGCAGCTTCGCATCCCCTTCTATCTGCAACAGTTTCATGTGGCTGAGAAGCATTGCTGTAGAGTTAGAGCATAAATGAGAAAAAGTGTTTCTCTCGCTGTGATAACGCATTTCAAGCAAGCTATAGGCTTTGTGGTAAAAATTTTCTCCATATATGGCACATGTGTGCCACGTCCAAAAAAGCACTCCACTCGCTCAGAGAAGAGCGTTTTGGCACCTATGGAACACATTTAGTGTGATGTGCATTATTGCTTGGCACACACAACCATTGTCGAAAATGCACTTTATTCGCTCTCAAACATGTTTTGAGCAAAGGTTGATAGGGCAGGTCATTGTGAGCCAGCGGAAGGTGCCAGGAGGCTCATTCCAAGTGTGCCTGACGCAGCTTCGCATCCCGTTCTATCTGCAACAGTTTCATGTGGCTGAGAAGCATTGCTGTAGCGTTAGAGCATAAATAAGAAAAAGTGTTTCTCTCGCTGTGATAATGCATTTCAAGCAAGCTATAGGCTTTGTGGTTAAAATTTTCTCCATATATGGCACATGTGTGTCACGTCCAAAAAAGCACTCCACTCGCTCAGAGAAGAGCGTTTTGGCACTTATGGAACACATTTAGTGTGATGTGCATTACTGCTTGGCACACACAACCATTGTCGAAAATGCACTTTATTCGCTCTCAAACATGTTTTGAGCAAAGGATGATAGGGCAGGTCATTGTGAGCCAGCGGAAGCTGCCAGGAGGCTCATTGCAAGTGTGCCTGACGCAGCTTCGCATCCCGTTCTATCTGCAACAGTTTCATGTGGCTGAGAAGCATTGCTGTAGCGTTAGAGCATAAATAAGAAAAAGTGTTTCTCTCGCTGTGATAATGCATTTCAAGCAAGCTATAGGCTTTGTGGTTAAAATTTTCTCCATATATGGCACATGTGTGTCACGTCCAAAAAAGCACTCCACTCGCTCAGAGAAGAGCGTTTTGGCACTTATGGAACACATTTAGTGTGATGTGCATTACTGCTTGGCACACACAACCATTGTCGAAAATGCACTTTATTCGCTCTCAAACATGTTTTGAGCAAAGGATGATAGGGCAGGTCATTGTGAGCCAGCGGAAGCTGCCAGGAGGCTCATTGCAAGTGTGCCTGACGCAGCTTCGCATCCCGTTCTATCTGCAACAGTTTCATGTGGCTGAGAAGCATTGCTGTAGAGTTAGAGCATAAATGAGAAAAAGTGTTTCTCTCGCTGTGATAATGCATTTAGAGCAAGCTATAGGCTTTGTGGTAAATTTTTTTTCCATATATGGCACATGTGTGCCACGTCCAAAAAAGCACTCCACTCGCTCAGAGAAGAGCGTTTTGGCACCTATGGAACACATTTAGTGTGATGTGCATTACTGCTTGGCACACACAACCATTGTCGAAAATGCACTTTATTCGCTCTCAAACACATTTTGAGCAAAGGATGATAGGGCAGGTCATTATGAGCCAGCGGAAGGTGCCAGGAGGCTCATTGCAAGTGTGCCTGACGCAGCTTCGCATCCCTTTCTATCTGCAACAGTTTCATGTGGCTGAGAAGCATTGCTGTAGAGTTAGAGCATAAATGAGAAAAAGTGTTTCTCTCGCTGTGATAATGCATTTCAAGCAAGCTATAGGCTTTGTGGTAAAAATGCTCTCCATATATGGCACATGTGTGCCACGTCCAAAAAAGCACTCCACTCGCTCAGAGAAGAGCGTTTTGGCACCTATGGAACACATTTAGTGTGATGTGCATTATTGCTTGGCACACACAACCATTGTCGAAAATGCACTTTATTCGCTCTCAAACATGTTTTGAGCAAAGGATGATAGGGCAGGTCATTGTGAGCCAGCGGAAGGTGCCAGGAGGCTCATTGCAAGTGTGCCTGACGCAGCTTCGCATCCCTTTCTATCTGCAACAGTTTCATGTGGCTGAGAAGCATTGCTGTAGAGTTAGAGCATAAATGAGAAAAAGTGTTTCTCTCGCTGTGATAATGCATTTCAAGCAAGCTATAGGCTTTGTGGTAAAAATTTTCTCCATATATGGCACATGTGTGCCACGTCCAAAAAAGCACTCCACTCGCTCAGAGAAGAGCGTTTTGGCACTTATGGAACACATTTAGTGTGATGTGCATTATTGCTTGGCACACACAACCCTTGTTCGAAAATGCACTTTATTCGCTCTCAAACACATTTTGAGCAAAGGATGATAGGGCAGGTCATTGTGAGCCAGCGGAAGGTGCCAGGAGGCTCATTCCAAGTGTGCCTGACGCAGCTTCGCATCCCGTTGTATCTGCAACAGTTTCATGTGGCTGAGAAGCATTGCTGTAGCGTTAGAGCATAAATGAGAAAAAGTGTTTCTCTCGCTGTGATAATGCATTTCAAGCAAGCTATAGGCTTTGTGGTAAAAATGCTCTCCATATATGGCACATGTGTGCCACGTCCAAAAAAGCACTCCACTCGCTCAGAGAAGAGCGTTTTGGCACCTATGGAACACATTTAGTGTGATGTGCATTATTGCTTGGCACACACAACCATTGTCGAAAATGCACTTTATTCGCTCTCAAACATGTTTTGAGCAAAGGATGATAGGGCAGGTCATTGTGAGCCAGCGGAAGGTGCCAGGAGGCTCATTGCAAGTGTGCCTGACGCAGCTTCGCATCCCCTTCGATCTGCAACAGTTTCATGTGGCTGAGAAGCATTGCTGTAGAGTTAAAGCATAAATGAGAAAAAGTGTTTCTCTCGCTGTGATAATGCATTTCAAGCAAGCTATAGGCTTTGTGGTAAAAATTTTCTCCATATATGGCACATGTGTGCCACGTCCAAAGAAGCACTCCACTCGCTCAGAGAAGAGCGTTTTGGCACTTATGGAACACATTTAGTGTGATGTGCATTATTGCTTGGCACACACAACCCTTGTTCGAAAATGCACTTTATTCGCTCTCAAACACATTTTGAGCAAAGGATGATAGGGCAGGTCATTGTGAGCCAGCGGAAGGTGCCAGGAGGCTCATTGCAAGTGTGCCTGACGCAGCTTCGCATCCCCTTCTATCTGCAACAGTTTCATGTGGCTGAGAAGCATTGCTGTAGAGTTAGAGCATAAATGAGAAAAAGTGTTTCTCTCGCTGTGATAATGCATTTCAAGCAAGCTATAGGCTTTGTGGTAAAAATTTTCTCCATATATGGCACATGTGTGCCACGTCCAAAAAAGCACTCCACTCGCTCAGAGAAGAGCGTTTTGGCACTTATGGAACACATTTAGTGTGATGTGCATTATTGCTTGGCACACACAACCATTGTCGAAAATGCACTTTATTCGCTCTCAAACACATTTTGAGCAAAGGATGATAGGGCAGGTCATTGTGAGCCAGCGGAAGGTGCCAGGAGGCTCATTCCAAGTGTGCCTGACGCAGCTTCGCATCCCGTTGTATCTGCAACAGTTTCATGTGGCTGAGAAGCATTGCTGTAGCGTTAGAGTATAAATGAGAAAAAGTGTTTCTCTCGCTGTGATGATGCATTTCAAGCAAGCTATAGGCTTTGTGGTAAAAATGCTCTCCATATATGGCACATGTGTGCCACGTCCAAAAAAGCACTCCACTCGCTCAGAGAAGAGCGTTTTGGCACTTATGGAACACATTTAGTGTGATGTGCATTATTGCTTGGCACACACAACCATTGTCGAAAATGCACTTTATTCGCTCTCAAACACATTTTGAGCAAAGGATGATAGGGCAGGTCATTGTGAGCCAGCGAAGGTGCCAGGAGGCTCATTCTAAGTGTGTCTGACGCAGCTTCGCATCCCCTTCTATCTGCAACAGTTTCATGTGGCTGAGAAGCATTGCTGTAGAATTAGAGCATAAATGAGAAAAAGTGTTTCTCTCGCTGTGATAATGCATTTCAAGCAAACTATAGGCTTTGTGGTTAAAATTTTCTCCATATATGGCACATGTGTGTCACGTCCAAAAAAGCACTCCACTCGCTCAGAGAAGAGCGTTTTGGCACCTATGGAACACATTTAGTGTGATGTGCATTATTGCTTGGCACACACAACCAT
Source organism: Doryrhamphus excisus (assembly GCF_037039965.1). Lineage (NCBI taxonomy): Eukaryota > Metazoa > Chordata > Actinopteri > Syngnathiformes > Syngnathidae > Doryrhamphus > Doryrhamphus excisus. The sequence goes on from NC_136362.1 coordinate 22,548,920, forward strand.
TGTCGAAAATGCACTTTATTCGCTCTCAAACATGTTTTGAGCAAAGGATGATAGGGCAGGTCATTGTGAGCCAGCGGAAGGTGCCAGGAGGCTCATTCTAAGTGTGCCTGACGCAGCTTCGCATCCCCTTCTATCTGCAACAGTTTCATGTGGCTGAGAAGCATTGCTGTAGCGTTAGAGCATAAATGAGAAAAAGTGTTTCTTACGCAGTGATAATGCATTTCAAGCAAGCTATAGGCTTTGTGGTAAAAATGCTCTCCATATATGGCACATGTGTGTCACGTCCAAAAAAGCACTCCACTCGCTCAGAGAAGAGCGTTTTGGCACTTATGGAACACATTTAGTGTGATGTGCATTATTGCTTGGCACACACAACCATTGTCGAAAATGCACTTTATTCGCTCTCAAACACATTTTGAGCAAAGGATGATAGGGCAGGTCATTGTGAGCCAGCGGAAGGTGCCAGGAGGCTCATTCTAAGTGTGCCTGACGCAGCTTCGCATCCCCTTCGATCTGCAACAGTTTCATGTGGCTGAGAAGCACTGCTGTAGAGTTAGAGCGAAAATGAGAAAAAGTGTTTCTCTCGCTGTGATAATGCATTTCAAGCAAGCTATAGGCTTTGTGGTAAAAATTTTCTCCATATATGGCACATGTGTGTCACGTCCAAAAAAGCACTCCACTCGCTCAGAGAAGAGCGTTTTGGCACTTATGGAACACATTTAGTGTGATGTGCATTATTGCTTGGCACACACAACCATTGTCGAAAATGCACTTTATTCGCTCTCAAACACATTTTGAGCAAAGGATGATAGGGCAGGTCATTGTGAGCCAGCGGAAGGTGCCAGGAGGCTCATTCCAAGTGTGCCTGACGCAGCTTCGCATCCCGTTGTATCTGCAACAGTTTCATGTGGCTGAGAAGCATTGCTGTAGTGTTAGAGCATAAATGAGAAAAAGTGTTTCTCTCGCTGTGATAATGCATTTCAAGCAAGCTATAGGCTTTGTGGTAAAAATGCTCTCCATATATGGCACATGTGTGCCACGTCCAAAAAAGCACTCCACTCGCTCAGAGAAGAGCGTTTTGGCACCTATGGAACACATTTAGTGTGATGTGCATTATTGCTTGGCACACACAACCATTGTCGAAAATGCACTTTATTCGCTCTCAAACATGTTTTGAGCAAAGGATGATAGGGCAGGTCATTGTGAGCCAGCGGAAGGTGCCAGGAGGCTCATTGCAAGTGTGCCTGACGCAGCTTCGCATCCCCTTCTATCTGCAACAGTTTCATGTGGCTGAGAAGCATTGCTGTAGAGTTAGAGCATAAATGAGAAAAAGTGTTTCTCTCGCTGTGATAATGCATTTCAAGCAAGCTATAGGCTTTGTGGTTAAAATTTTCTCCATATATGGCACATGTGTGTCACGTCCAAAAAAGCACTCCACTCGCTCAGAGAAGAGCGTTTTGGGACTTATGGAACACATTTAGTGTGATGTGCATTATTGCTTGGCACACACAACCCTTGTTCGAAAATGCACTTTATTCGCTCTCAAACACATTTTGAGCAAAGGATGATAGGGCAGGTCATTGTGAGCCAGCGGAAGGTGCCAGGAGGCTCATTCCAAGTGTGCCTGACGCAGCTTCGCATCCCGTTGTATCTGCAACAGTTTCATGTGGCTGAGAAGCATTGCTGTAGCGTTAGAGTATAAATGAGAAAAAGTGTTTCTCTCGCTGTGATAGTGCATTTCAAGCAAGCTATAGGCTTTGTGGTAAAAATTTTCTCCATATATGGCACATGTGTGCCACGTCCAAAAAAGCACTCCACTCGCTCAGAGAAGAGCGTTTTGGCACTTATGGAACACATTTAGTGTGATGTGCATTATTGCTTGGCACACACAACCATTGTCGAAAATGCACTTTATTCGCTCTCAAACACATTTTGAGCAAAGGATGATAGGGCAGGTCATTGTGAGCCAGCGGAAGGTGCCAGGAGGCTCATTCTAAGTGTGCCTGACGCAGCTTTGCATCCCCTTCTATCTGCAACAGTTTCATGTGGCTGAGAAGCATTGCTGTAGAGTTAGAGCATAAATGAGAAAAAGTGTTTCTCTCGCTGTGATAAAGCATTTCAAGCAAGCTATAGGCTTTGTGGTAAATTTTTTTTCCATATATGGCACATGTGTGCCACGTCCAAAAAAGCACTCCACTCGCTCAGAGAAGAGCGTTTTGGCACCTATGGAACACATTTAGTGTGATGTGCATTATTGCTTGGCACACACAACCATTGTTCGAAAATGCACTTTATTCGCTCTCAAACACATTTTGAGCAAAGGATGATAGGGCAGGTCATTGTGAGCCAGCGGAAGGTGCCAGGAGGCTCATTGCAAGTGTGCCTGACGCAGCTTCGCATCCCCTTCTATCTGCAACAGTTTCATGTGGCTGAGAAGCATTGCTGTAGAGTTAGAGCATAAATGAGAAAAAGTGTTTCTCTCGCTGTGATAATGCATTTCAAGCAAGCTATAGGCTTTGTGGTAAAAATTTTCTCCATATATGGCACATGTGTGCCACGTCCAAAAAAGCACTCCACTCGCTCAGAGAAGAGCGTTTTGGCACTTATGGAACACATTTAGTGTGATGTGCATTATTGCTTGGCACACACAACCATTGTCGAAAATGCACTTTATTCGCTCCCAAACATGTTTTGAGCAAAGGATGATAGGGCAGGTCATTGTGAGCCAGCGGAAGGTGCCAGGAGGCTCATTCTAAGTGTGCCTGACGCAGCTTCGCATCCCCTTCTATCTGCAACAGTTTCATGTGGCTGAGAAGCATTGCTGTAGAGTTAGAGCATAAATGAGAAAAAGTGTTTCTCTCGCTGTGATAATGCATTTCAAGCAAGCTATAGGCTTTGTGGTAAAAAATTTCTCCATATATGGCACATGTGTGTCACGTCCAAAAAAGCACTCCACTCGCTCAGAGAAGAGCGTTTTGGCACTTATGGAACACATTTAGTGTGATGTGCATTACTGCTTGGCACACACAACCATTGTCGAAAATGCACTTTATTCGCTCTCAAACATGTTTTGAGCAAAGGATGATAGGGCAGGTCATTGTGAGCCAGCGGAAGCTGCCAGGAGGCTCATTGCAAGTGTGCCTGACGCAGCTTCGCATCCCGTTCTATCTGCAACAGTTTCATGTGGCTGAGAAGCATTGCTGTAGCGTTAGAGCATAAATGAGAAAAAGTGTTTCTCTCGCTGTGATAATGCATTTCAAGCAAGCTATAGGCTTTGAGGTAAAAATTTTCTCCATATATGGCACATGTGTGCCACGTCCAAAAAAGCACTCCACTCGCTCAGAGAAGAGCGTTTTGGCACTTATGGAACACATTTAGTGTGATGTGCATTACTGCTTGGCACACACAACCATTGTCGAAAATGCACTTTATTCGCTCTCAAACACATTTTGAGCAAAGGATGATAGGGCAGGTCATTGTGAGCCAGCGGAAGGTGCCAGGAGGCTCATTGCAAGTGTGCCTGACGCAGCTTCGCATCCCCTTCGATCTGCAACAGTTTCATGTGGCTGAGAAGCATTGCTGTAAAGTTAAAGCATAAATGAGAAAAAGTGTTTCTCTCGCTGTGATAATGCATTTCAAGCAAGTTATAGGCTTTGTGGTAAAAATTTTCTCCATATATGGCACATGTGTGCCACGTCCAAAAAAGCACTCCACTCGCTCAGAGAAGAGCGTTTTGGCACTTATGGAAAACATTTAGTGTGATGTGCATTATTGCTTGGCACACACAACCCTTGTTCGAAAATGCACTTTATTCGCTCTCAAACACATTTTGAGCAAAGGATGATAGGGCAGGTCATTGTGAGCCAGCGGAAGGTGCCAGGACGCTCATTCTAAGTGTGCCTGACGCAGCTTCGCATCCCCTTCTATCTGCAACAGTTTCCTGTGGCAGAGAAGCATTGCTGTAGAGTTAGAGCATAAATGAGAAAAAGTGTTTCTCTCGCTGTGATAATGCATTTCAAGCAAGCTATAGGCTTTGTGGTAAAAATTTTCTCCATATATGGCACATGTGTGCCACGTCCAAAAAAGCACTCCACTCGCTCAGAGAAGAGCGTTTTGGCACTTATGGAACACATTTAGTGTGATGTGCATTATTGCTTGGCACACACAACCCTTGTTCGAAAATGCACTTTATTCGCTCTCAAACATGTTTTGAGCAAAGGATGACAGGGCAGGTCATTGTGAGCCAGCGGAAGGTGCCAGGAGGCTCATTGCAAGTGTGCCTGACGCAGCTTCGCATCCCCTTCTATCTGCAACAGTTTCATGTGGCTGAGAAGCATTGCTGTAGAGTTAGAGCATAAATGAGAAAAAGTGTTTCTCTCGCTGTGATAATGCATTTCAAGCAAGATATAGGCTTTGTGGTTAAAATTTTCTCCATATATGGCACATGTGTGTCACGTCCAAAAAAGCACTCCACTCGCTCAGAGAAGAGCGTTTTGGCACTTATGGAACACATTTAGTGTGATGTGCATTATTGCTTGGCACACACAACCCTTGTTCGAAAATGCACTTTATTCGCTCTCAAACACATTTTGAGCAAAGGATGATAGGGCAGGTCATTGTGAGCCAGCGGAAGGTGCCAGGAGGCTCATTCCAAGTGTGCCTGACGCAGCTTCGCATCCCGTTGTATCTGCAACAGTTTCATGTGGCTGAGAAGCATTGCTGTAAAGTTAAAGCATAAATGAGAAAAAGTGTTTCTCTCGCTGTGATAATGCATTTCAAGCAAGCTATAGGCTTTGTGGTAAAAATTTTCTCCATATATGGCACATGTGTGCCACGTCCAAAAAAGCACTCCACTCGCTCAGAGAAGAGCGTTTTGGCACTTATGGAACACATTTAGTGTGATGTGCATTATTGCTTGGCACACACAACCCTTGTTCGAAAATGCACTTTATTCGCTCTCAAACACATTTTGAGTAAAGGATAATAGGGCAGGTCATTGTGAGCCAGCGGAAGGTGCCAAGAGGCTCATTCCAAGTGTGCCTGACGCAGCTTCGCATCCCGTTGTATCTGCAACAGTTTCATGTGGTTGAGAAGCATTGCTGTAGCGTTAGAGCATAAATGAGAAAAAGTGTTTCTCTCGCTGTGATAATTCATTTCAAGCAAGCTATAGGCTTTGTGGTAAAAATGCTCTCCATATATGGCACATGTGTGCCACGTCCAAAAAAGCACTCCACTCGCTCAGAGAAGAGCGTTTTGGCACCTATGGAACACATTTAGTGTGATGTGCATTATTGCTTGGCACACACAACCATTGTCGAAAATGCACTTTATTCGCACTCAAACATGTTTTGAGCAAAGGATGACAGGGCAGGTCATTGTGAGCCAGCGGAAGGTGCCAGGAGGCTCATTGCAAGTGTGCCTGACGCAGCTTCGCATCCCCTTCTATCTGCAACAGTTTCATGTGGCTGAGAAGCATTGCTGTAGAGTTAGAGCATAAATGAGAAAAAGTGTTTCTCTCGCTGTGATAATGCATTTCAAGCAAGCTATAGGCTTTGTGGTTAAAATTTTCTCCTTATATGGCACATGTGTGTCACGTCCAAAAAAGCACTCCACTCGCTCAGAGAAGAGCGTTTTGGGACTTATGGAACACATTTAGTGTGATGTGCATTATTGCTTGGCACACACAACCCTTGTTCGAAAATGCACTTTATTCGCTCTCAAACACATTTTGAGCAAAGGATGATAGGGCAGGTCATTGTGAGCCAGCGGAAGGTGCCAGGAGGCTCATTCCAAGTGTGCCTGACGCAGCTTCGCATCCCGTTGTATCTGCAACAGTTTCATGTGGCTGAGAAGCATTGCTGTAGCGTTAGAGTATAAATGAGAAAAAGTGTTTCTCTCGCTGTGATAATGCATTTCAAGCAAGCTATAGGCTTTGTGGTAAAAATGCTCTCCATATATGGCACATGTGTGCCACGTCCAAAAAAGCACTCCACTCGCTCAGAGAAGAGCGTTTTGGCACTTATGGAACACATTTAGTGTGATGTGCATTACTGCTTGGCACACAGAACCATTGTCGAAAATGCACTTTATTCGCTCTCAAACATGTTTTGAGCAAAGGATGATAGGGCAGGTCATTGTGAGCCAGCGGAAGGTGCCAGGAGGCTCATTGCAAGTGTGCCTGACGCAGCTTCGCACCCCCTTCTATCTGCAACAGTTTAATGTGGCTGAGAAGCATTGCTGTAGAGTTAGAGCATAAATGAGAAAAAGTGTTTCTCTCGCTGTGATAATGCATTTCAAGCAAGCTATAGGCTTTGTGGTAAAAATTTTCTCCATATATGGCACATGTGTGCCACGTCCAAAAAAGCACTCCACTCGCTCAGAGAAGAGCGTTTTGGCACTTATGGAACACATTTAGTGTGATGTGCATTACTGCTTGGCACACACAACCATTGTCGAAAATGCACTTTATTCGCTCTCAAACACATTTTGAGCAAAGGATGATAGGGCAGGTCATTGTGAGCCAGCGGAAGGTGCCAGGAGGCTCATTCTAAGTGTGCCTGACGCAGCTTTGCATCCCCTTCTATCTGCAACAGTTTCATGTGGCTGAGAAGCATTGCTGTAGAGTTAGAGCATAAATGAGAAAAAGTGTTTCTCTCGCTGTGATAATGCATTTCAAGCAAGCTATAGGCTTTGTGGTTAAAATTTTCTCCATATATGGCACATGTGTGTCACGTCCAAAAAAGCACTCCACTCGCTCAGAGAAGAGCGTTTTGGCACTTATGGAACACATTTAGTGTGATGTGCATTACTGCTTGGCACACACAACCATTGTCGAAAATGCACTTTATTCGCTCTCAAACATGTTTTGAGCAAAGGATGATAGGGCAGGTCATTGTGAGCCAGCGGAAGCTGCCAGGAGGCTCATTGCAAGTGTGCCTGACGCAGCTTCGCATCCCGTTCTATCTGCAACAGTTTCATGTGGCTGAGAAGCATTGCTGTAGAGTTAGAGCATAAATGAGAAAAAGTGTTTCTCTCGCTGTGATAATGCATTTAGACCAAGCTATAGGCTTTGTGGTAAATTTTTTTTCCATATATGGCACATGTGTGCCACGTCCAAAAAAGCACTCCACTCGCTCAGAGAAGAGCGTTTTGGCACCTATGGAACACATTTAGTGTGATGTGCATTATTGCTTGGCACACACAACCCTTGTTCGAAAATGCACTTTATTCGCTCTCAAACACATTTTGAGCAAAGGATGATAGGGCAGGTCATTGTGAGCCAGCGGAAGGTGCCAGGAGGCTCATTGCAAGTGTGCCTGACGCAGCTTCGCATCCCCTTCGATCTGCAACAGTTTCATGTGGCTGAGAAGCATTGCTGTAGAGTTAAAGCATAAATGAGAAAAAGTGTTTCTCTCGCTGTGATAATGCATTTCAAGCAAGCTATAGGCTTTGTGGTTAAAATTTTCTCCATATATGGCACATGTGTGTCACGTCCAAAAAAGCACTCCACTCGCTCAGAGAAGAGCGTTTTGGCACTTATGGAACACATTTAGTGTGATGTGCATTATTACTTGGCACACACAACCATTGTCGAAAATGCACTTTATTCGCTCTCAAACATGTTTTGAGCAAAGGATGATAGGGCAGGTCATTGTGAGCCAGCGGAAGGTGCCAGGAGGCTCATTGCAAGTGTGCCTGACGCAGCTTCGCATCCCCTTCTATCTGCAACAGTTTCATGTGGCTGAGAAGCATTGCTGTAGAGTTAGAGCATAAATGAGAAAAAGTGTTTCTCTCGCTGTGATAATGCATTTCAAGCAAGCTATAGGCTTTGTGGTAAAAAATTTCTCCATATATGGCACATGTGTGTCACGTCCAAAAAAGCACTCCACTCGCTCAGAGAAGAGCGTTTTGGCACTTATGGAACACATTTAGTGTGATGTGCATTACTGCTTGGCACACACAACCATTGTCGAAAATGCACTTTATTCGCTCTCAAACATGTTTTGAGCAAAGGATGATAGGGCAGGTCATTGTGAGCCAGCGGAAGCTGCCAGGAGGCTCATTGCAAGTGTGCCTGACGCAGCTTCGCATCCCGTTCTATCTGCAACAGTTTCATGTGGCTGAGAAGCATTGCTGTAGAGTTAGAGCATAAATGAGAAAAAGTGTTTCTCTCGCTGTGATAATACATTTAGAGCAAGCTATAGGCTTTGTGGTAAATTTTTTTTCCATATATGGCACATGTGTGCCACGTCCAAAAAAGCACTCCACTCGCTCAGAGAAGAGCGTTTTGGCACCTATGGAACACATTTAGTGTGATGTGCATTATTGCTTGGCACACACAACCATTGTCGAAAATGCACTTTATTCGCTCTCAAACATGTTTTGAGCAAAGGATGACAGGGCAGGTCATTGTGAGCCAGCGGAAGGTGCCAGGAGGCTCATTGCAAGTGTGCCTGACGCAGCTTCGCATCCCCTTCTATCTGCAACAGTTTCATGTGGCTGAGAAGCATTGCTGTAGAGTTAGAGCATAAATGAGAAAAAGTGTTTCTCTCGCTGTGATAATGCATTTCAAGCAAGATATAGGCTTTGTGGTTAAAATTTTCTCCATATATGGCACATGTGTGTCACGTCCAAAAAAGCACTCCACTCGCTCAGAGAAGAGCATTTTGGGTCTTATGGAACACATTTAGTGTGATGTGCATTACTGCTTGGCACACACAACCATTGTCGAAAATGCACTTTATTCGCTCTCAAACACATTTTGAGCAAAGGATGATAGGGCAGGTCATTGTGAGCCAGCGGAAGGTGCCAGGAGGCTCATTCCAAGTGTGCCTGACGCAGCTTCGCATCCCGTTCTATCTGCAACAGTTTCATGTGGCTGAGAAGCATTGCTGTAGCGTTAGAGCATAAATAAGAAAAAGTGTTTCTCTCGCTGTGATAATGCATTTCAAGCAAGCTATAGGCTTTGTGGTTAAAATTTTCTCCATATATGGCACATGTGTGTCACGTCCAAAAAAGCACTCCACTCGCTCAGAGAAGAGCGTTTTGGCACTTATGGAACACATTTAGTGTGATGTGCATTATTGCTTGGCACACACAACCATTGTCGAAAATGCACTTTATTCGCTCTCAAACACATTTTGAGCAAAGGATGATAGGGCAGGTCATTGTGAGCCAGCGGAAGGTGCCAGGAGGCTCATTCTAAGTGTGCCTGACGCAGCTTCGCATCCCCTTCGATCTGCAACAGTTTCATGTGGCTGAGAAGCACTGCTGTAGAGTTAGAGCGAAAATGAGAAAAAGTGTTTCTCTCGCTGTGATAATGCATTTCAAGCAAGCTATAGGCTTTGTGGTAAAAATTTTCTCCATATATGGCACATGTGTGTCACGTCCAAAAAAGCACTCCACTCGCTCAGAGAAGAGCGTTTTGGCACTTATGGAACACATTTAGTGTGATGTGCATTACTGCTTGGCACACACAACCATTGTCGAAAATGCACTTTATTCGCTCTCAAACACATTTTGAGCAAAGGATGATAGGGCAGGTCATTGTGAGCCAGCGGAAGGTGCCAGGAGGCTCATTCCAAGTGTGCCTGACGCAGCTTCGCATCCCGTTGTATCTGCAACAGTTTCATGTGGCTGAGAAGCATTGCTGTAGTGTTAGAGCATAAATGAGAAAAAGTGTTTCTCTCGCTGTGATAATGCATTTCAAGCAAGCTATAGGCTTTGTGGTTAAAATTTTCTCCATATATGGCACATGTGTGTCACGTCCAAAAAAGCACTCCACTCGCTCAGAGAAGAGCGTTTTGGCACTTATGGAACACATTTAGTGTGATGTGCATTATTGCTTGGCACACACAACCATTGTCGAAAATGCACTTTATTCGCTCTCAAACATGTTTTGAGCAAAGGATGATAGGGCAGGTCATTGTGAGCCAGCGGAAGGTGCCAGGAGGCTCATTGCAAGTGTGCCTGACGCAGCTTCGCATCCCGTTCTATCTGCAACAGTTTCATGTGGTTGAGAAGCATTGCTGTAGCGTTAGAGCATAAATGAGAAAAAGTGTTTCTCTCGCTGTGATAATTCATTTCAAGCAAGCTATAGGCTTTGTGGTAAAAATGCTCTCCATATATGGCACATGTGTGCCACGTCCAAAAAAGCACTCCACTCGCTCAGAGAAGAGCGTTTTGGCACCTATGGAACACATTTAGTGTGATGTGCATTATTGCTTGGCACACACAACCATTGTCGAAAATGCACTTTATTCGCTCTCAAACATGTTTTGAGCAAAGGATGATAGGGCAGGTCATTGTGAGCCAGCGAAGGTGCCAGGAGGCTCATTCTAAGTGTGTCTGACGCAGCTTCGCATCCCCTTCTATCTGCAACAGTTTCATGTGGCTGAGAAGCATTGCTGTAGCGTTAGAGCATAAATGAGAAAAAGTGTTTCTCTCGCTGTGATAATGCATTTCAAGCAAGCTATAGGCTTTGTGGTAAAAATGCTCTCCATATATGGCACATGTGTGCCACGTCCAAAAAAGCACTCCACTCGCTCAGAGAAGAGCGTTTTGGCACTTATGGAACACATTTAGTGTGATGTGCATTACTGCTTGGCACACACAACCATTGTCGAAAATGCACTTTATTCGCTCTCAAACATGTTTTGAGCAAAGGATGATAGGGCAGGTCATTGTGAGCCAGCGGAAGGTGCCAGGAGGCTCATTGCAAGTGTGCCTGACGCAGCTTCGCATCCCCTTCTATCTGCAACAGTTTCATGTGGCTGAGAAGCATTGCTGTAGAGTTAGAGCATAAATGAGAAAAAGTGTTTCTCTCGCTGTGATAATGCATTTCAAGCAAGCTATAGGCGTTGTGGTAAAAATTTTCTCCATATATGGCACATGTGTGCCACGTCCAAAAAAGCACTCCACTCGCTCAGAGAAGAGCGTTTTGGCACTTATGGAACACATTTAGTGTGATGTGCATTACTGCTTGGCACACACAACCATTGTCGAAAATGCACTTTATTCGCTCTCAAACACATTTTGAGCAAAGGATGATAGGGCAGGTCATTGTGAGCCAGCGGAAGGTGCCAGGAGGCTCATTCTAAGTGTGCCTGACGCAGCTTCGCATCCCCTTCTATCTGCAACAGTTTCATGTGGCTGAGAAGCATTGCTGTAGAGTTAGAGCATAAATGAGAAAAAGTGTTTCTCTCGCTGTGATAAAGCATTTCAAGCAAGCTATAGGCTTTGTGGTAAAAATGCTCTCCATATATGGCACATGTGTGCCACGTCCAAAAAAGCACTCCACTCGCTCAGAGAAGAGCGTTTTGGCACCTATGGAACACATTTAGTGTGATGTGCATTATTGCTTGGCACACACAACCCTTGTTCGAAAATGCACTTTATTCGCTCTCAAACACATTTTGAGCAAAGGATGATAGGGCAGGTCATTGTGAGCCAGCGGAAGGTGCCAGGAGGCTCATTGCAAGTGTGCCTGACGCAGCTTCGCATCCCCTTCGATCTGCAACAGTTTCATGTGGCTGAGAAGCATTGCTGTAGAGTTAAAGCATAAATGAGAAAAAGTGTTTCTCTCGCTGTGATAATGCATTTCAAGCAAGCTATAGGCTTTGTGGTTAAAATTTTCTCCATATATGGCACATGTGTGTCACGTCCAAAAAAGCACTCCACTCGCTCAGAGAAGAGCGTTTTGGCACTTATGGAACACATTTAGTGTGATGTGCATTATTGCTTGGCACACACAACCATTGTCGAAAATGCACTTTATTCGCTCTCAAACATGTTTTGAGCAAAGGATGATAGGGCAGGTCATTGTGAGCCAGCGGAAGGTGCCAGGAGGCTCATTGCAAGTGTGCCTGACGCAGCTTCGCATCCCCTTCTATCTGCAACAGTTTCATGTGGCTGAGAAGCATTGCTGTAGAGTTAGAGCATAAATGAGAAAAAGTGTTTCTCTCGCTGTGATAATGCATTTCAAGCAAGCTATAGGCTTTGTGGTAAAAATTTTCTCCATATATGGCACATGTGTGCCACGTCCAAAAAAGCACTCCACTCGCTCAGAGAAGAGCGTTTTGGGTCTTATGGAACACATTTAGTGTGATGTGCATTACTGCTTGGCACACACAACCATTGTCGAAAATGCACTTTATTCGCTCTCAAACACATTTTGAGCAAAGGATGATAGGGCAGGTCATTGTGAGCCAGCGGAAGGTGCCAGGAGGCTCATTCCAAGTGTGCCTGACGCAGCTTCGCATCCCGTTCTATCTGCAACAGTTTCATGTGGCTGAGAAGCATTGCTGTAGCGTTAGAGCATAAATAAGAAAAAGTGTTTCTCTCGCTGTGATAATGCATTTCAAGCAAGCTATAGGCTTTGTGGTTAAAATTTTCTCCATATATGGCACATGTGTGTCACGTCCAAAAAAGCACTCCACTCGCTCAGAGAAGAGCGTTTTGGCACTTATGGAACACATTTAGTGTGATGTGCAATATTGCTTGGCACACACAACCATTGTCGAAAATGCACTTTATTCGCTCTCAAACATGTTTTGAGCAAAGGATGATAGGGCAGGTCATTGTGAGCCAGCGGAAGCTGCCAGGAGGCTCATTGCAAGTGTGCCTGACGCAGCTTCGCATCCCGTTCTATCTGCAACAGTTTCATGTGGCTGAGAAGCATTGCTGTAGAGTTAGAGCATAAATGAGAAAAAGTGTTTCTCTCGCTGTGATAATGCATTTAGAGCAAGCTATAGGCTTTGTGGTAAATTTTTTTTCCATATATGGCACATGTGTGCCACGTCCAAAAAAGCACTCCACTCGCTCAGAGAAGAGCGTTTTGGCACCTATGGAACACATTTAGTGTGATGTGCATTATTGCTTGGCACACACAACCCTTGTTCGAAAATGCACTTTATTCGCTCTCAAACACATTTTGAGCAAAGGATGATAGGGCAGGTCATTGTGAGCCAGCGGAAGCTGCCAGGAGGCTCATTGCAAGTGTGCCTGACGCAGCTTCGCATCCCGTTCTATCTGCAACAGTTTCATGTGGCTGAGAAGCATTGCTGTAGCGTTAGAGCATAAATGAGAAAAAGTGTTTCTCTCGCTGTGATAATGCATTTCAAGCAAGCTATAGGCTTTGTGGTTAAAATTTTCTCCATATATGGCACATGTGTGCCACGTCCAAAAAAGCACTCCACTCGCTCAGAGAAGAGCGTTTTGGCACCTATGGAACACATTTAGTGTGATGTGCATTATTGCTTGGCACACACAACCATTGTCGAAAATGCACTTTATTCGCTCTCAAACATGTTTTGAGCAAAGGATGATAGGGCAGGTCATTGTGAGCCAGCGGAAGGTGCCAGGAGGCTCATTGCAAGTGTGCTTGACGCAGCTTCGCATCCTCTTCGATCTGCAACAGTTTCATGTGGCTGAGAAGCATTGCTGTAGAGTTAGAGCATAAATGAGAAAAAGTGTTTCTCTCGCTGTGATAATGCATTTCAAGCAAGCTATAGGCTTTGTGGTAAAAATGCTCTCCATATATGGCACATGTGTGCCACGTCCAAAAAAGCACTCCACTCGCTCAGAGAAGAGCGTTTTGGCACTTATGGAACACATTTAGTTTGATGTGCATTACTGCTTGGCACACACAACCATTGTCGAAAATGCACTTTATTCGCTCTCAAACACATTTTGAGCAAAGGATGATAGGGCAGGTCATTGTGAGCCAGCGGAAGGTGCCAGGAGGCTCATTCTAAGTGTGCCTGACGCAGCTTCGCCTCCCCTTTTATCTGCAACAGTTTCATGTGGCTGAGAAGCATTGCTGTAGAGTTAGAGCATAAATGAGAAAAAATGTTTCTCTCGCTGTGATAAAGCATTTCAAGCAAGCTATAGGCTTTGTGGTAAAAATGCTCTCCATATATGGCACATGTGTGCCACGTCCAAAAAAGCACTCCACTCGCTCAGAGAAGAGCGTTTTGGCACCTATGGAACACATTTAGTGTGATGTGCATTATTGCTTGGCACACACAACCCTTGTTCGAAAATGCACTTTATTCGCTCTCAAACACATTTTGAGCAAAGGATGATAGGGCAGGTCATTGTGAGCCAGCGGAAGGTGCCAGGAGGCTCATTGCAAGTGTGCCTGACGCAGCTTCGCATCCCCTTCGATCTGCAACAGTTTCATGTGGCTGAGAAGCATTGCTGTAGAGTTAAAGCATAAATGAGAAAAAGTGTTTCTCTCGCTGTGATAATGCATTTCAAGCAAGCTATAGGCTTTGTGGTTAAAATTTTCTCCATATATGGCACATGTGTGTCACGTCCAAAAAAGCACTCCACTCGCTCAGAGAAGAGCGTTTTGGCACTTATGGAACACATTTAGTGTGATGTGCATTATTGCTTGGCACACACAACCATTGTCGAAAATGCACTTTATTCGCTCTCAAACATGTTTTGAGCAAAGGATGATAGGGCAGGTCATTGTGAGCCAGCGGAAGGTGCCAGGAGGCTCATTGCAAGTGTGCCTGACGCAGCTTCGCATCCCGTTCTATCTGCAACAGTTTCATGTGGCTGAGAAGCATTGCTGTAGAGTTAGAGCATAAATGAGGAAAAGTGTTTCTCTCGCTGTGATAATGCATTTCAAGCAAGCTATAGGCTTTGTGGTAAAAATGCTCTCCATATATGGCACATGTGTGCCACGTCCAAAAAAGCACTCCACTCGCTCAGAGAAGAGCGTTTTGGCACTTATGGAACACATTTAGTGTGATGTGCATTACTGCTTGGCACACACAACCATTGTCGAAAATGCACTTTATTCGCTCTCAAACACATTTTGAGCAAAGGATGATAGGGCAGGTCATTGTGAGCCAGCGGAAGATGCCAGGAGGCTCATTCCAAGTGTGCCTGACGCAGCTTCGCATCCCGTTGTATCTGCAACAGTTTCATGTGGCTGAGAAGCATTGCTGTAGCGTTAGAGCATAAATGAGAAAAAGTGTTTCTCTCGCTGTGATAATGCATTTCAAGCAAGCTATAGGCTTTGTGGTTAAAATTTTCTCCATATATGGCACATGTGTGTCACGTCCAAAAAAGCACTCCACTCGCTCAGAGAAGAGCGTTTTGGCACTTATGGAACACATTTAGTGTGATGTGCATTATTGCTTGGCACACACAACCATTGTCGAAAATGCACTTTATTCGCTCTCAAACATGTTTTGAGCAAAGGATGATAGGGCAGGTCATTGTGAGCCAGCGGAAGGTGCCAGGAGGCTCATTGCAAGTGTGCCTGACGCAGCTTCGCATCCCCTTCTATCTGCAACAGTTTCATGTGGCTGAGAAGCATTGCTGTAGAGTTAGAGCATAAATGAGAAAAAGTGTTTCTCTCGCTGTGATAATGCATTTCAAGCAAGTTATAGGCTTTGTGGTAAAAATTTTCTCCATATATGGCACATGTGTGCCACGTCCAAAAAAGCACTCCACTCGCTCAGAGAAGAGCGTTTTGGCACTTATGGAACACATTTAGTGTGATGTGCATTATTGCTTGGCACACACAACCATTGTCGAAAATGCACTTTATTCGCTCTCAAACATGTTTTGAGCAAAGGATGATAGGGCAGGTCATTGTGAGCCAGCGGAAGATGCCAGGAGGCTCATTGCAAGTGTGCCTGACGCAGCTTCGCATCCCGTTGTATCTGCAACAGTTTCATGTGGCTGAGAAGCATTGCTGTAGCGTTAGAGCATAAATGAGAAAAAGTGTTTCTCTCGCTGTGATAATGCATTTCAAGCAAGCTATAGCCTTTGTGGTTAAAATTTTCTCCATATATGGCACATGGGTGTCACGTCCAAAAAAGCACTCCACTCGCTCAGAGAAGAGCGTTTTGGCACTTATGGAACACATTTAGTGTGATGTGCATTATTCCTTGGCACACACAACCCTTGTTCGAAAATGCACTTTATTCGCTCTCAAACACATTTTGAGCAAAGGATGATAGGGCAGGTCATTGTGAGCCAGCGGAAGGTGCCAGGAGGCTCATTCCAAGTGTGCCTGACGCAGCTTCGCATCCCGTTCTATCTGCAACAGTTTCATGTGGCTGAGAAGCATTGCTGTAGAGTTAGAGCATAAATGAGGAAAAGTGTTTCTCTCGCTGTGATAATGCATTTCAAGCAAGCTATAGGCTTTGTGGTAAAAATGCTCTCCATATATGGCACATGTGTGCCACGTCCAAAAAAAGCACTCCACTCGCTCAGAGAAGAGCGTTTTGGCACTTATGGAACACATTTAGTGTGATGTGCATTATTGCTTGGCACACACAACCATTGTCGAAAATGCACTTTATTCGCTCTCAAACATGTTTTGAGCAAAGGATGATAGGGCAGGTCATTGTGAGCCAGCGGAAGGTGCCAGGAGGCTCATTGCAAGTGTGCCTGACGCAGCTTCGCATCCCCTTCTATCTGCAACAGTTTCATGTGGCTGAGAAGCATTGCTGTAGAGTTAGAGCATAAATGAGAAAAAGTGTTTCTCTCGCTGTGATAATGCATTTCAAGCAAGCTATAGGCTTTGTGGTAAAAATTTTCTCCATATATGGCACATGTGTGCCACGTCCAAAAAAGCACTCCACTCGCTCAGAGAAGAGCGTTTTGGCATTTATGGAACACATTTAGTGTGATGTGCATTACTGCTTGGCACACACAACCATTGTCGAAAATGCACTTTATTCGCTCTCAAACACATTTTGAGCAAAGGATGATAGGGCAGGTCATTGTGAGCCAGCGGAAGGTGCCAGGAGGCTCATTTTAAGTGTGCCTGACGCAGCTTCGCATCCCCTTCTATCTGCAACAGTTTCATGTGGCTGAGAAGCATTGCTGTAGAGTTAGAGCATAAATGAGAAAAAGTGTTTCTCTCGCTGTGATAAAGCATTTCAAGCAAGCTATAGGCTTTGTGGTAAAAATGCTCTCCATATATGGCACATGTGTGCCACGTCCAAAAAAGCACTCCACTCGCTCAGAGAAGAGCGTTTTGGCACCTATGGAACACATTTAGTGTGATGTGCATTATTGCTTGGCACACACAACCATTGTCGAAAATGCACTTTATTCGCTCTCAAACATGTTTTGAGCAAAGGTTGATAGGGCAGGTCATTGTGAGCCAGCGGAAGGTGCCAGGAGGCTCATTCCAAGTGTGCCTGACGCAGCTTCGCATCCCGTTCTATCTGCAACAGTTTCATGTGGCTGAGAAGCATTGCTGTAGCGTTAGAGCATAAATAAGAAAAAGTGTTTCTCTCGCTGTGATAATGCATTTAGAGCAAGCTATAGGCTTTGTGGTAAATTTTTTTTCCATATATGGCACATGTGTGCCACGTCCAAAAAAGCACTCCACTCGCTCAGAGAAGAGCGTTTTGGCACCTATGGAACACATTTAGTGTGATGTGCATTATTGCTTGGCACACACAACCCTTGTTCGAAAATGCACTTTATTCGCTCTCAAACACATTTTGAGCAAAGGATGATAGGGCAGGTCATTGTGAGCCAGCGGAAGGTGCCAGGAGGCTCATTGCAAGTGTGCCTGACGCAGCTTCGCATCCCCTTCTATCTGCAACAGTTTCATGTGGCTGAGAAGCATTGCTGTAGAGTTAGAGCATAAATGAGAAAAAGTGTTTCTCTCGCTGTGATAATGCATTTCAAGCAAGCTATAGGCTTTGTGGTAAAAATTTTCTCCATATATGGCACATGTGTGCCACGTCCAAAAAAGCACTCCACTCGCTCAGAGAAGAGCGTTTTGGCACTTATGGAACACATTTAGTGTGATGTGCATTATTGCTTGGCACACACAACCATTGTCGAAAATGCACTTTATTCGCTCTCAAACATGTTTTGAGCAAAGGATGATAGGGCAGGTCATTGTGAGCCAGCGGAAGGTGCCAGGAGGCTCATTCCAAGTGTGCCTGACGCAGCTTCGCATCCCGTTCTATCTGCAACAGTTTCATGTGGCTGAGAAGCATTGCTGTAGAGTTAGAGCATAAATGAGGAAAAGTGTTTCTCTCGCTGTGATAATGCATTTCAAGCAAGCTATAGGCTTTGTGGTAAAAATGCTCTCCATATATGGCACATGTGTGCCACGTCCAAAAAAGCACTCCACTCGCTCAGAGAAGAGCGTTTTGGCACCTATGGAACACATTTAGTGTGATGTGCATTATTGCTTGGCACACACAACCCTTGTTCGAAAATGCACTTTATTCGCTCTCAAACACATTTTGAGCAAAGGATGATAGGGCAGGTCATTGTGAGCCAGCGGAAGGTGCCAGGAGGCTCATTGCAAGTGTGCCTGACGCAGCTTCGCATCCCCTTCTATCTGCAACAGTTTCATGTGGCTGAGAAGCATTGCTGTAGAGTTAGAGCATAAATGAGAAAAAGTGTTTCTCTCGCTGTGATAATGCATTTCAAGCAAGCTATAGGCTTTGTGGTTAAAATTTTCTCCATATATGGCACATGTGTGTCACGTCCAAAAAAGCACTCCACTCGCTCAGAGAAGAGCGTTTTGGCACTTATGGAACACATTTAGTGTGATGTGCATTACTGCTTGGCACACACAACCATTGTCGAAAATGCACTTTATTCGCTCTCAAACACATTTTGAGCAAAGGATGATAGGGCAGGTCATTGTGAGCCAGCGGAAGGTGCCAGGAGGCTCATTCTAAGTGTGCCTGACGCAGCTTCGCATCCCCTTCTATCTGCAACAGTTTCATGTGGCTGAGAAGCATTGCTGTAGAGTTAGAGCATAAATGAGAAAAAGTGTTTCTCTCGCTGTGATAAAGCATTTCAAGCAAGCTATAGGCTTTGTGGTAAAAATGCTCTCCATATATGGCACATGTGTGCCACGTCCAAAAAAGCACTCCACTCGCTCAGAGAAGAGCGTTTTGGCACCTATGGAACACATTTAGTGTGATGTGCATTATTGCTTGGCACACACAACCATTGTCGAAAATGCACTTTATTCGCTCTCAAACATGTTTTGAGCAAAGGTTGATAGGGCAGGTCATTGTGAGCCAGCGGAAGGTGCCAGGAGGCTCATTCCAAGTGTGCCTGACGCAGCTTCGCATCCCGTTCTATCTGCAACAGTTTCATGTGGCTGAGAAGCATTGCTGTAGCGTTAGAGCATAAATAAGAAAAAGTGTTTCTCTCGCTGTGATAATGCATTTAGAGCAAGCTATAGGCTTTGTGGTAAATTTTTTTTCCATATATGGCACATGTGTGCCACGTCCAAAAAAGCACTCCACTCGCTCAGAGAAGAGCGTTTTGGCACCTATGGAACACATTTAGTGTGATGTGCATTATTGCTTGGCACACACAACCCTTGTTCGAAAATGCACTTTATTCGCTCTCAAACACATTTTGAGCAAAGGATGATAGGGCAGGTCATTGTGAGCCAGCGGAAGGTGCCAGGAGGCTCATTGCAAGTGTGCCTGACGCAGCTTCGCATCCCCTTCGATCTGCAACAGTTTCATGTGGCTGAGAAGCATTGCTGTAGAGTTAAAGCATAAATGAGAAAAAGTGTTTCTCTCGCTGTGATAATGCATTTCAAGCAAGCTATAGGCTTTGTGGTTAAAATTTTCTCCATATATGGCACATGTGTGTCACGTCCAAAAAAGCACTCCACTCGCTCAGAGAAGAGCGTTTTGGCACTTATGGAACACATTTAGTGTGATGTGCATTACTGCTTGGCACACACAACCATTGTCGAAAATGCACTTTATTCGCTCTCAAACACATTTTGAGCAAAGGATGATAGGGCAGGTCATTGTGAGCCAGCGGAAGGTGCCAGGAGGCTCATTCTAAGTGTGCCTGACGCAGCTTCGCATCCCCTTCTATCTGCAACAGTTTCATGTGGCTGAGAAGCATTGCTGTAGAGTTAGAGCATAAATGAGAAAAAATGTTTCTCTCGCTGTGATAAAGCATTTCAAGCAAGCTATAGGCTTTGTGGTAAAAATGCTCTCCATATATGGCACATGTGTGCCACGTCCAAAAAAGCACTCCACTCGCTCAGAGAAGAGCGTTTTGGCACCTATGGAACACATTTAGTGTGATGTGCATTATTGCTTGGCACACACAACCCTTGTTCGAAAATGCACTTTATTCGCTCTCAAACACATTTTGAGCAAAGGATGATAGGGCAGGTCATTGTGAGCCAGCGGAAGGTGCCAGGAGGCTCATTGCAAGTGTGCCTGACGCAGCTTCGCATCCCCTTCTATCTGCAACAGTTTCATGTGGCTGAGAAGCATTGCTGTAGAGTTAGAGCATAAATGAGAAAAAGTGTTGCTCTCGCTGTGATAATGCATTTCAAGCAAGCTATAGGCTTTGTGGTAAAAATTTTCTCCATATATGGCACATGTGTGCCACGTCCAAAAAAGCACTCCACTCGCTCAGAGAAGAGCGTTTTGGCACTTATGGAACACATTTAGTGTGATGTGCATTACTGCTTGGCACACACAACCATTGTCGAAAATGCACTTTATTCGCTCTCAAACACATTTTGAGCAAAGGATGATAGGGCAGGTCATTGTGAGCCAGCGGAAGGTGCCAGGAGGCTCATTCTAAGTGTGCCTGACGCAGCTTCGCATCCCCTTCTATCTGCAACAGTTTCATGTGGCTGAGAAGCATTGCTGTAGAGTTAGAGCATAAATGAGAAAAAGTGTTTCTCTCGCTGTGATAAAGCATTTCAAGCAAGCTATAGGCTTTGTGGTAAAAATGCTCTCCATATATGGCACATGTGTGCCACGTCCAAAAAAGCACTCCACTCGCTCAGAGAAGAGCGTTTTGGCACCTATGGAACACATTTAGTGTGATGTGCATTATTGCTTGGCACACACAACCATTGTCGAAAATGCACTTTATTCGCTCTCAAACATGTTTTGAGCAAAGGTTGATAGGGCAGGTCATTGTGAGCCAGCGGAAGGTGCCAGGAGGCTCATTCCAAGTGTGCCTGACGCAGCTTCGCATCCCGTTCTATCTGCAACAGTTTCATGTGGCTGAGAAGCATTGCTGTAGCGTTAGAGCATAAATAAGAAAAAGTGTTTCTCTCGCTGTGATAATGCATTTAGAGCAAGCTATAGGCTTTGTGGTAAATTTTTTTTCCATATATGGCACATGTGTGCCACGTCCAAAAAAGCACTCCACTCGCTCAGAGAAGAGCGTTTTGGCACCTATGGAACACATTTAGTGTGATGTGCATTATTGCTTGGCACACACAACCCTTGTTCGAAAATGCACTTTATTCGCTCTCAAACACATTTTGAGCAAAGGATGATAGGGCAGGTCATTGTGAGCCAGCGGAAGGTGCCAGGAGGCTCATTGCAAGTGTGCCTGACGCAGCTTCGCATCCCCTTCGATCTGCAACAGTTTCATGTGGCTGAGAAGCATTGCTGTAGAGTTAAAGCATAAATGAGAAAAAGTGTTTCTCTCGCTGTGATAATGCATTTCAAGCAAGCTATAGGCTTTGTGGTTAAAATTTTCTCCATATATGGCACATGTGTGTCACGTCCAAAAAAGCACTCCACTCGCTCAGAGAAGAGCGTTTTGGCACTTATGGAACACATTTAGTGTGATGTGCATTACTGCTTGGCACACACAACCATTGTCGAAAATGCACTTTATTCGCTCTCAAACACATTTTGAGCAAAGGATGATAGGGCAGGTCATTGTGAGCCAGCGGAAGCTGCCAGGAGACTCATTGCAAGTGTGCCTGACGCAGCTTCGCATCCCGTTCTATCTGCAACAGTTTCATGTGGCTGAGAAGCATTGCTGTAGCGTTAGAGCATAAATGAGAAAAAGTGTTTCTCTCGCTGTGATAATGCATTTCAAGCAAGCTATAGGCTTTGTGGTTAAAATTTTCTCCATATATGGCACATGTGTGCCACGTCCAAAAAAGCACTCCACTCGCTCAGAGAAGAGCGTTTTGGCACCTATGGAACACATTTAGTGTGATGTGCATTATTGCTTGGCACACACAACCATTGTCGAAAATGCACTTTATTCGCTCTCAAACATGTTTTGAGCAAAGGATGATAGGGCAGGTCATTGTGAGCCAGCGGAAGGTGCCAGGAGGCTCATTGCAAGTGTGCTTGACGCAGCTTCGCATCCTCTTCGATCTGCAACAGTTTCATGTGGCTGAGAAGCATTGCTGTAGAGTTAGAGCATAAATGAGAAAAAGTGTTTCTCTCGCTGTGATAATGCATTTCAAGCAAGCTATAGGCTTTGTGGTAAAAATGCTCTCCATATATGGCACATGTGTGCCACGTCCAAAAAAGCACTCCACTCGCTCAGAAAAGAGCGTTTTGGCACCGATGGAACACATTTAGTGTGATGTGCATTATTGCTTGGCACACACAACCCTTGTTCGAAAATGCACTTTATTCGCTCTCAAACACATTTTGAGTAAAGGATGATAGGGCAAGTCATTGTGAGCCAGCGGAAGGTGCCAGGAGGCTCATTCTAAGTGTGCCTGACGCAGCTTCGCATCCCCTTCTATCTGCAACAGTTTCATGTGGCTGAGAAGCATTGCTGTAGAGTTAGAGCATAAATGAGAAAAAATGTTTCTCTCGCTGTGATAAAGCATTTCAAGCAAGCTATAGGCTTTGTGGTAAAAATGCTCTCCATATATGGCACATGTGTGCCACGTCCAAAAAAGCACTCCACTCGCTCAGAGAAGAGCGTTTTGGCACCTATGGAACACATTTAGTGTGATGTGCATTATTGCTTGGCACACACAACCCTTGTTCGAAAATGCACTTTATTCGCTCTCAAACACATTTTGAGCAAAGGATGATAGGGCAGGTCATTGTGAGCCAGCGGAAGGTGCCAGGAGGCTCATTGCAAGTGTGCCTGACGCAGCTTCGCATCCCCTTCTATCTGCAACAGTTTCATGTGGCTGAGAAGCATTGCTGTAGAGTTAGAGCATAAATGAGAAAAAGTGTTTCTCTCGCTGTGATAATGCATTTCAAGCAAGCTATAGGCTTTGTGGTTAAAATTTTCTCCATATATGGCACATGTGTGTCACGTCCAAAAAAGCACTCCACTCGCTCAGAGAAGAGCGTTTTGGCACTTATGGAACACATTTAGTGTGATGTGCATTATTGCTTGGCACACACAACCATTGTCGAAAATGCACTTTATTCGCTCTCAAACATGTTTTGAGCAAAGGATGATAGGGCAGGTCATTGTGAGCCAGCGGAAGGTGCCAGGAGGCTCATTGCAAGTGTGCCTGACGCAGCTTCGCATCCCCTTCTATCTGCAACAGTTTCATGTGGCTGAGAAGCATTGCTGTAGAGTTAGAGCATAAATGAGAAAAAGTGTTTCTCTCGCTGTGATAATGCATTTCAAGCAAGCTATAGGCTTTGTGGTAAAAATTTTCTCCATATATGGCACATGTGTGCCACGTCCAAAAAAGCACTCCACTCGCTCAGAGAAGAGCGTTTTGGCACTTATGGAACACATTTAGTTTGATGTGCATTACTGCTTGGCACACACAACCATTGTCGAAAATGCACTTTATTCGCTCTCAAACACATTTTGAGCAAAGGATGATAGGGCAGGTCATTGTGAGCCAGCGGAAGGTGCCAGGAGGCTCATTCTAAGTGTGCCTGACGCAGCTTCGCATCCCCTTCTATCTGCAACAGTTTCATGTGGCTGAGAAGCATTGCTGTAGAGTTAGAGCATAAATGAGAAAACGTGTTTCTCTCGCTGTGATAATGCATTTCAAGCAAGCTATAGGCTTTGTGGTAAAAATTTTCTCCATATATGGCACATGTGTGTCACGTCCAAA
Organism: Doryrhamphus excisus; assembly: GCF_037039965.1. NCBI lineage: Eukaryota > Metazoa > Chordata > Actinopteri > Syngnathiformes > Syngnathidae > Doryrhamphus > Doryrhamphus excisus. The sequence goes on from NC_136362.1 coordinate 22,572,726, forward strand.
AAAGCACTCCACTCGTTCAGAGAAGAGCGTTTTGGCACTTATGGAACACATTTAGTGTGATGTGCATTACTGCTTGGCACACACAACCATTGTCGAAAATGCACTTTATTCGCTCTCAAACACATTTTGAGCAAAGGATGATAGGGCAGGTCATTGTGAGCCAGCGGAAGGTGCCAGGAGGCTCATTCCAAGTGTGCCTGACGCAGCTTCGCATCCCGTTGTATCTGCAACAGTTTCATGTGGCTGAGAAGCATTGCTGTAGCGTTAGAGCATAAATGAGAAAAAGTGTTTCTCTCGCTGTGATAATGCATTTCAAGCAAGCTATAGGCTTTGTGGTTAAAATTTTCTCCATATATGGCACATGTGTGCCACGTCCAAAAAAGCACTCCACTCGCTCAGAGAAGAGCGTTTTGGCACCTATGGAACACATTTAGTGTGATGTGCATTATTGCTTGGCACACACAACCATTGTCGAAAATGCACTTTATTCGCTCTCAAACATGTTTTGAGCAAAGGATGATAGGGCAGGTCATTGTGAGCCAGCGGAAGGTGCCAGGAGGCTCATTCCAAGTGTGCCTGACGCAGCTTCGCATCCCCTTCGATCTGCAACAGTTACATGTGGCTGAGAAGCACTGTTGTAGAGTTAGAGCGAAAATGAGAAAAAGTGTTTCTCTCGCTGTGATAATGCATTTCAAGCAAGCTATAGGCTTTGTGGTAAACATTTTCTCCATATATGGCACATGTGTGTCACGTCCAAAAAAGCACTCCACTCGCTCAGAGAAGAGCGTTTTGGCACTTATGGAACACATTTAGTGTGATGTGCATTACTGCTTGGCACACACAACCATTGTCGAAAATGCACTTTATTCGCTCTCAAACACATTTTGAGCAAAGGATGATAGGGCAGGTCATTGTGAGCCAGCGGAAGATGCCAGGAGGCTCATTCCAAGTGTGCCTGACGCAGCTTCGCATCCCGTTGTATCTGCAACAGTTTCATGTGGCTGAGAAGCATTGCTGTAGCGTTAGAGCATAAATGAGAAAAAGTGTTTCTCTCGCTGTGATAATGCATTTCAAGCAAGCTATAGGCTTTGTGGTTAAAATTTTCTCCATATATGGCACATGTGTGTCACGTCCAAAAAAGCACTCCACTCGCTCAGAGAAGAGCGTTTTGGCACTTATGGAACACATTTAGTGTGATGTGCATTATTGCTTGGCACACACAACCCTTGTTCGAAAATGCACTTTATTCGCTCTCAAACACATTTTGAGCAAAGGATGATAGGGCAGGTCATTGTGAGCCAGCGGAAGGTGCCAGGAGGCTCATTGCAAGTGTGCCTGACGCAGCTTCGCATCCCCTTCTATCTGCAACAGTTTCATGTGGCTGAGAAGCATTGCTGTAGAGTTAGAGCATAAATGAGAAAAAGTGTTTCTCTCGCTGTGATAATGCATTTCAAGCAAGCTATAGGCTTTGTGGTAAAAATTTTCTCCATATATGGCACATGTGTGCCACGTCCAAAAAAGCACTCCACTCGCTCAGAGAAGAGCGTTTTGGCACTTATGGAACACATTTAGTGTGATGCGCATTATTGCTTGGCACACACAACCATTGTTCGAAAATGCACTTTATTCGCTCTCAAACACATTTTGAGCAAAGGATGATAGGGCAGGTCATTGTGAGCCAGCGGAAGGTGCCAGGAGGCTCATTCCAAGAGTGCCTGACGCAGCTTCGCATCCCGTTCTATCTGCAACAGTTCCATGTGGCTGAGAAGCATTGCTGTAGAGTTAGAGCATAAATGAGGAAAAGTGTTTCTCTCGCTGTGATAATGCATTTCAAGCAAGCTATAGGCTTTGTGGTAAAAATGCTCTCCATATATGGCACATGTGTGCCACGTCCAAAAAAGCACTCCACTCGCTCAGAGAAGAGCGTTTTGGCACCTATGGAACACATTTAGTGTGATGTGCATTATTGCTTGGCACACACAACCATTGTCGAAAATGCACTTTATTTGCTCTCAAACATGTTTTGAGCAAAGGATGATAGGGCAGGTCATTGTGAGCCAGCGGAAGGTGCCAGGAGGCTCATTGCAAGTGTGCCTGACGCAGCTTCGCATCCCCTTCTATCTGCAACAGTTTCATGTGGCTGAGAAGCATTGCTGTAGAGTTAGAGCATAAATGAGAAAAAGTGTTTCTCTCGCTGTGATAATGCATTTCAAGCAAGCTATAGGCTTTGTGGTAAAAATTTTCTCCATATATGGCACATGTGTGCCACGTCCAAAAAAGCACTCCACTCGCTCAGAGAAGAGCGTTTTGGCACTTATGGAACACATTTAGTGTGATGTGCATTATTGCTTGGCACACACAACCCTTGTTCGAAAATGCACTTTATTCGCTCTCAAACACATTTTGAGCAAAGGATGATAGGGCAGGTCATTGTGAGCCAGCGGAAGGTGCCAGGAGGCTCATTCCAAGTGTGCCTGACGCAGCTTCGCATCCCGTTCTATCTGCAACAGTTTCATGTGGCTGAGAAGCATTGCTGTAGAGTTAGAGCATAAATGAGGAAAAGTGTTTCTCTCGCTGTGATAATGCATTTCAAGCAAGCTATAGGCTTTGTGGTAAAAATGCTCTCCATATATGGCACATGTGTGCCACGTCCAAAAAAAGCACTCCACTCGCTCAGAGAAGAGCGTTTTGGCACTTATGGAACACATTCAGTGTGATGTGCATTATTGCTTGGCACACACAACCATTGTCGAAAATGCACTTTATTCGCTCTCAAACATGTTTTGAGCAAAGGATGATAGGGCAGGTCATTGTGAGCCAGCGGAAGGTGCCAGGAGGCTCATTGCAAGTGTGCCTGACGCAGCTTCGCATCCCCTTCTATCTGCAACAGTTTCATGTGGCTGAGAAGCATTGCTGTAGAGTTAGAGCATAAATGAGAAAAAGTGTTTCTCTCGCTGTGATAATGCATTTCAAGCAAGCTATAGGCTTTGTGGTAAAAATTTTCTCCATATATGGCACATGTGTGTCACGTCCAAAAAAGCACTCCACTCGCTCAGAGAAGAGCGTTTTGGCACTTATGGAACACATTTAGTGTGATGTGCATTACTGCTTGGCACACACAACCATTGTCGAAAATGCACTTTATTCGCTCTCAAACATGTTTTGAGCAAAGGATGATAGGGCAGGTCATTGTGAGCCAGCGGAAGGTGCCAGGAGGCTCATTCCAAGTGTGCCTGACGCAGCTTCGCATCCCCTTCGATCTGCAACAGTTTCATGTGGCTGAGAAGCATTGCTGTAGCGTTAGAGCATAAATGAGAAAAAGTGTTTCTCTCGCTGTGATAATGCATTTCAAGCAAGCTATAGGCTTTGTGGTTAAAATTTTCTCCATATATGGCACATGTGTGTCACGTCCAAAAAAGCACTCCACTCGCTCAGAGAAGAGCGTTTTGGCACTTATGGAACACATTTAGTGTGATGTGCATTATTGCTTGGCACACACAACCATTGTCGAAAATGCACTTTATTCGCTCTCAAACATGTTTTGAGCAAAGTATGATAGGGCAGGTCATTGTGAGCCAGCGGAAGGTGCCAGGAGGCTCATTGCAAGTGTGCCTGACGCAGCTTCGCATCCCCTTCTATCTGCAACAGTTTCATGTGGCTGAGAAGCATTGCTGTAGAGTTAGAGCATAAATGAGAAAAAGTGTTTCTCTCGCTATGATAATGCATTTCAAGCAAGCTATAGGCTTTGTGGTAAAAATTTTCTCCATATATGGCACATGTGTGCCACGTCCAAAAAAGCACTCCACTCGCTCAGAGAAGAGCGTTTTGGCACTTATGGAACACATTTAGTTTGATGTGCATTACTGCTTGGCACACACAACCATTGTCGAAAATGCACTTTATTCGCTCTCAAACACATTTTGAGCAAAGGATGATAGGGCAGGTCATTGTGAGCCAGCGGAAGGTGCCAGGAGGCTCATTCCAAGTGTGCCTGACGCAGCTTCGCATCCCCTTCTATCTGCATCAGTTTCATGTGGCTGAGAAGCATTGCTGTAGAGTTAGAGCATAAATGAGAAAACGTGTTTCTCTCGCTGTGATAATGCATTTCAAGCAAGCTATAGGCTTTGTGGTAAAAATTTTCTCCATATATGGCACATGTGTGTCACGTCCAAAAAAGCACTCCACTCGTTCAGAGAAGAGCGTTTTGGCACTTATGGAACACATTTAGTGTGATGTGCATTACTGCTTGGCACACACAACCATTGTCGAAAATGCACTTTATTCGCTCTCAAACACATTTTGAGCAAAGGATGATAGGGCAGGTCATTGTGAGCCAGCGGAAGGTGCCAGGAGGCTCATTCCAAGTGTGCCTGACGCAGCTTCGCATCCCGTTGTATCTGCAACAGTTTCATGTGGCTGAGAAGCATTGCTGTAGCGTTAGAGCATAAATGAGAAAAAGTGTTTCTCTCGCTGTGATAATGCATTTCAAGCAAGCTATAGGCTTTGTGGTTAAAATTTTCTCCATATATGGCACATGTGTGCCACGTCCAAAAAAGCACTCCACTCGCTCAGAGAAGAGCGTTTTGGCACTTATGGAACACATTTAGTGTGATGTGCATTATTGCTTGGCACACACAACCATTGTCGAAAATGCACTTTATTCGCTCTCAAACATGTTTTGAGCAAAGGATGATAGGGCAGGTCATTGTGAGCCAGCGGAAGGTGCCAGGAGGCTCATTGCAAGTGTGCCTGACGCAGCTTCGCATCCCCTTCTATCTGCAACAGTTTCATGTGGCTGAGAAGCATTGCTGTAGAGTTAGAGCATAAATGAGAAAAAGTGTTTCTCTCGCTGTGATAATGCATTTCAAGCAAGCTATAGGCTTTGTGGTAAAAATTTTCTCCATATATGGCACATGTGTGCCACGTCCAAAAAAGCACTCCACTCGCTCAGAGAAGAGCGTTTTGGCACTTATGGAACACATTTAGTGTGATGTGCATTATTGCTTGGCACACACAACCATTGTTCGAAAATGCACTTTATTCGCTCTCAAACACATTTTGAGCAAAGGATGATAGGGCAGGTCATTGTGAGCCAGCGGAAGGTGCCAGGAGGCTCATTCCAAGTGTGCCTGACGCAGCTTCGCATCCCGTTGTATCTGCAACAGTTTCATGTGGCTGAGAAGCATTGCTGTAGCGTTAGAGCATAAATGAGAAAAAGTGTTTCTCTCGCTGTGATAATGCATTTCAAGCAAGCTATAGGCTTTGTGGTTAAAATTTTCTCCATATATGGCACATGTGTGTCACGTCCAAAAAAGCACTCCACTCGCTCAGAGAAGAGCGTTTTGGCACTTATGGAACACATTTAGTGTGATGTGCATTATTGCTTGGCACACACAACCATTGTCGAAAATGCACTTTATTCGCTCTCAAACATGTTTTGAGCAAAGGATGATAGGGCAGGTCATTGTGAGCCAGCGGAAGGTGCCAGGAGGCTCATTGCAAGTGTGCCTGACGCAGCTTCGCATCCCCTTCTATCTGCAACAGTTTCATGTGGCTGAGAAGCATTGCTGTAGAGTTAGAGCATAAATGAGAAAAAGTGTTTCTCTCGCTGTGATAATGCATTTCAAGTAAGTTATAGGCTTTGTGGTAAAATTTTTCTCCATATATGGCACATGTGTGCCACGTCCAAAAAAGCACTCCACTCGCTCAGAGAAGAGCGTTTTGGCACTTATGGAACACATTTAGTGTGATGTGCATTATTGCTTGGCACACACAACCCTTGTTCGAAAATGCACTTTATTCGCTCTCAAACACATTTTGAGCAAAGGATGATAGGGCAGGTCATTGTGAGCCAGCGGAAGGTGCCAGGAGGCTCATTCCAAGTGTGCCTGACGCAGCTTCGCATCCCGTTGTATCTGCAACAGTTTCATGTGGCTGAGAAGCATTGCTGTAGCGTTAGAGCATAAATGAGAACAAGTGTTTCTCTCGCTGTGATAATGCATTTCAAGCAAGCTATAGGCTTTGTGGTAAAAATGCTCTCCATATATGGCACATGTGTGCCACGTCCAAAAAAGCACTCCACTCGCTCAGAGAAGAGCGTTTTGGCACCTATGGAACACATTTAGTGTGATGTGCATTATTGCTTGGCACACACAACCATTGTCGAAAATGCACTTTATTCGCTCTCAAACATATTTTGAGCAAAGGATGATAGGGCAGGTCATTGTGAGCCAGCGGAAGGTGCCAGGAGGCTTATTCCAAGTGTGCCTGACGCAGCTTCGCATCCCCTTAGATCTGCAACAGTTTCATGTGGCTGAGAAGCATTGCTGTAGCGTTAGAGCATAAATGAGAAAAAGTGTTTCTCTCGCTGTGATAATGCATTTCAAGCAAGCTATAGGCTTTGTGGTTAAAATTTTCTCCATATATGGCACATGTGTGTCACGTCCAAAAAAGCACTCCACTCGCTCAGAGAAGAGCGTTTTGGCACTTATGGAACACATTTAGTGTGATGTGCATTATTGCTTGGCACACACAACCATTGTCGAAAATGCACTTTATTCGCTCTCAAACATGTTTTGAGCAAAGGATGATAGGGCAGGTCATTGTGAGCCAGCGGAAGGTGCCAGGAGGCTCATTGCAAGTGTGCCTGACGCAGCTTCGCATCCCCTTCTATCTGCAACAGTTTCATGTGGCTGAGAAGCATTGCTGTAGAGTTAGAGCATAAATGAGAAAAAGTGTTTCTCTCGCTGTGATAATGCATTTCAAGCAAGCTATAGGCTTTGTGGTAAAATTTTTCTCCATATATGGCACATGTGTGCCACGTCCAAAAAAGCACTCCACTCGCTCAGAGAAGAGCGTTTTGGCACTTATGGAACACATTTAGTGTGATGTGCATTACTGCTTGGCACACACAACCATTGTCGAAAATGCACTTTATTCGCTCTCAAACACATTTTGAGCAAAGGATGATAGGGCAGGTCATTGTGAGCCAGCGGAAGATGCCAGGAGGCTCATTCCAAGTGTGCCTGACGCAGCTTCGCATCCCGTTGTATCTGCAACAGTTTCATGTGGCTGAGAAGCATTGCTGTAGCGTTAGAGCATAAATGAGAAAAAGTGTTTCTCTCGCTGTGATAATGCATTTCAAGCAAGCTATAGCCTTTGTGGTTAAAATTTTCTCCATATATGGCACATGTGTGTCACGTCCAAAAAAGCACTCCACTCGCTCAGAGAAGAGCGTTTTGGCACTTATGGAACACATTTAGTGTGATGTGCATTATTGCTTGGCACACACAACCCTTGTTCGAAAATGCACTTTATTCGCTCTCAAACACATTTTGAGCAAAGGATGATAGGGCAGGTCATTGTGAGCCAGCGGAAGGTGCCAGGAGGCTCATTCCAAGTGTGCCTGACGCAGCTTCGCATCCCGTTCTATCTGCAACAGTTTCATGTGGCTGAGAAGCACTGCTGTAGAGTTAGAGCGAAAATGAGAAAACGTGTTTCTCTCGCTGTGATAATGCATTTCAAGCAAGCTATAGGCTTTGTGGTAAAAATTTTCTCCATATATGGCACATGTGTGTCACGTCCAAAAAAGCACTCCACTCGCTCAGAGAAGAGCGTTTTGGCACTTATGGAACACATTTAGTGTGATGTGCATTACTGCTTGGCACACACAACCATTGTCGAAAATGCACTTTATTCGCTCTCAAACACATTTTGAGCAAAGGATGATAGGGCAGGTCATTGTGAGCCAGCGGAAGGTGCCAGGAGGCTCATTCCAAGTGTGCCTGACGCAGCTTCGCATCCCGTTGTATCTGCAACAGTTTCATGTGGCTGAGAAGCATTGCTGTAGCGTTAGAGCATAAATGAGAAAAAGTGTTTCTCTCGCTGTGATAATGCATTTCAAGCAAGCTATAGGCTTTGTGGTTAAAATTTTCTCCATATATGGCACATGTGTGCCACGTCCAAAAAAGCACTCCACTCGCTCAGAGAAGAGCGTTTTGGCACGTATGGAACACATTTAGTTTGATGTGCATTACTGCTTGGCACACACAACCATTGTCGAAAATGCACTTTATTCGCTCTCAAACATGTTTTGAGCAAAGGATGATAGGGCAGGTCATTGTGAGCCAGCGGAAGGTGCCAGGAGGCTCATTCCAAGTGTGCCTGACGCAGCTTCGCATCCCCTTCGATCTGCAACAGTTTCATGTGGCTGAGAAGCATTGCTGTAGCGTTAGAGCATAAATGAGAAAAAGTGTTTCTCTCGCTGTGATAATGCATTTCAAGCAAGCTATAGGCTTTGTGGTTAAAATTTTCTCCATATATGGCACATGTGTGTCACGTCCAAAAAAGCACTCCACTCGCTCAGAGAAGAGCGTTTTGGCACTTATGGAACACATTTAGTGTGATGTGCATTATTGCTTGGCACACACAACCATTGTCGAAAATGCACTTTATTCGCTCTCAAACATGTTTTGAGCAAAGTATGATAGGGCAGGTCATTGTGAGCCAGCGGAAGGTGCCAGGAGGCTCATTGCAAGTGTGCCTGACGCAGCTTTGCATCCCCTTCTATCTGCAACAGTTTCACGTGGCTGAGAAGCATTGCTGTAGAGTTAGAGCATAAATGAGAAAAAGTGTTTCTCTCGCTGTGATAAAGCATTTCAAGCAAGCTATAGGCTTTGTGGTAAAAATTTTCTCCATATATGGCACATGTGTGCCACGTCCAAAAAAGCACTCCACTCGCTCAGAGAAGAGCGTTTTGGCACTTATGGAACACATTTAGTGTGATGTGCATTATTGCTTGGCACACACAACCCTTGTTCGAAAATGCACTTTATTCGCTCTCAAACACATTTTGAGCAAAGGATGATAGGGCAGGTCATTGTGAGCCAGCGGAAGGTGCCAGGAGGCTCATTCCAAGTGTGCCTGACGCAGCTTCGCATCCCGTTGTATCTGCAACAGTTTCATGTGGCTGAGAAGCATTGCTGTAGCGTTAGAGCATAAATGAGAAAAAGTGTTTCTCTCGCTGTGATAATGCATTTCAAGCAAGCTATAGGCTTTGTGGTAAAAATGCTCTCCATATATGGCACATGTGTGCCACGTCCAAAAAAGCACTCCACTCGCTCAGAGAAGAGCGTTTTGGCACCTATGGAACACATTTAGTGTGATGTGCATTATTGCTTGGCACACACAACCATTGTCGAAAATGCACTTTATTCGCTCTCAAACATATTTTGAGCAAAGGATGATAGGGCAGGTCATTGTGAGCCAGCGGAAGGTGCCAGGAGGCTCATTCCAAGTGTGCCTGACGCAGCTTCGCATCCCCTTCGATCTGCAACAGTTTCATGTGGCTGAGAAGCATTGCTGTAGCGTTAGAGCATAAATGAGAAAAAGTGTTTCTCTCGCTGTGATAATGCATTTCAAGCAAGCTATAGGCTTTGTGGTTAAAATTTTCTCCATATATGGCACATGTGTGTCACGTCCAAAAAAGCACTCCACTCGCTCAGAGAAGAGCGTTTTGGCACTTATGGAACACATTTAGTGTGATGTGCATTATTGCTTGGCACACACAACCCTTGTTCGAAAATGCACTTTATTCGCTCTCAAACACATTTTGAGCAAAGGATGATAGGGCAGGTCATTGTGAGCCAGCGGAAGGTGCCAGGAGGCTCATTCCAAGTGTGCCTGACGCAGCTTCGCATCCCGTTGTATCTGCAACAGTTTCATGTGGCTGAGAAGCATTGCTGTAGCGTTAGAGCATAAATGAGAAAAAGTGTTTCTCTCGCTGTGATAATGCATTTCAAGCACGCTATAGGCTTTGTGGTTAAAATTTTCTCCATATATGGCACATGTGTGTCACGTCCAAAAAAGCACTCCACTCGCTCAGAGAAGAGCGTTTTGGCACTTATGGAACACATTTAGTGTGATGTGCATTATTGCTTGGCACACACAACCATTGTCGAAAATGCACTTTATTCGCTCTCAAACATGTTTTGAGCAAAGTATGATAGGGCAGGTCATTGTGAGCCAGCGGAAGGTGCCAGGAGGCTCATTGCAAGTGTGCCTGACGCAGCTTCGCATCCCCTTCTATCTGCAACAGTTTCATGTGGCTGAGAAACATTGCTGTAGAGTTAGAGCATAAATGAGAAAAAGTGTTTCTCTCGCTGTGATAATGCATTTCAAGCAAGCTATAGGCTTTGTGGTAAAAATTTTCTCCATATATGGCACATGTGTGCCACGTCCAAAAAAGCACTCCACTCGCTCAGAGAAGAGCGTTTTGGCACTTATGGAACACATTTAGTGTGATGTGCATTATTGCTTGGCACACACAACCATTGTCGAAAATGCACTTTATTCGCTCTCAAACATGTTTTGAGCAAAGGATGATAGGGCAGGTCATTGTGAGCCAGCGGAAGGTGCCAGGAGGCTCATTGCAAGTGTGCCTGACGCAGCTTCGCATCCCCTTCTATCTGCAACAGTTTCATGTGGCTGAGAAGCATTGCTGTAGAGTTAGAGCATAAATGAGAAAAAGTGTTTCTCTCGCTGTGATAATGCATTTCAAGCAAGCTATAGGCTTTGTGGTAAAATTTTTCTCCATATATGGCACATGTGTGCCACGTCCAAAAAAGCACTCCACTCGCTCAGAGAAGAGCGTTTTGGCACTTATGGAACACATTTAGTGTGATGTGCATTATTGCTTGGCACACACAACCATTGTTCGAAAATGCACTTTATTCGCTCTCAAACACATTTTGAGCAAAGGATGATAGGGCAGGTCATTGTGAGCCAGCGGAAGGTGCCAGGAGGCTCATTCCAAGAGTGCCTGACGCAGCTTCGCATCCCCTTCGATCTGCAACAGTTTCATGTGGCTGAGAAGCACTGCTGTAGAGTTAGAGCGAAAATGAGAAAACGTGTTTCTCTCGCTGTGATAATGCATTTCAAGCAAGCTATAGGCTTTGTGGTAAAAATTTTCTCCATATATGGCACATGTGTGTCACGTCCAAAAAAGCACTCCACTCGCTCAGAGAAGAGCGTTTTGGCACTTATGGAACACATTTAGTGTGATGTGCATTACTGCTTGGCACACACAACCATTGTCAAAAATGCACTTTATTCGCTCTCAAACACATTTTGAGCAAAGGATGATAGGGCAGGTCATTGTGAGCCAGCGGAAGGTGCCAGGAGGCTCATTCCAAGTGTGCCTGACGCAGCTTCGCATCCCGTTGTATCTGCAACAGTTTCATGTGGCTGAGAAGCATTGCTGTAGCGTTAGAGCATAAATGAGAAAAAGTGTTTCTCTCGCTGTGATAATGCATTTCAAGCAAGCTATAGGCTTTGTGGTAAAAATTTTCTCCATATATGGCACATGTGTGCCACGTCCAAAAAAGCACTCCACTCGCTCAGAGAAGAGCGTTTTGGCACTTATGGAACACATTTAGTGTGATGTGCATTATTGCTTGGCACACACAACCATTGTCGAAAATGCACTTTATTCGCTCTCAAACATGTTTTGAGCAAAGGATGATAGGGCAGGTCATTGTGAGCCAGCGGAAGGTGCCAGGAGGCTCATTGCAAGTGTGCCTGACGCAGCTTCGCATCCCCTTCTATCTGCAACAGTTTCATGTGGCTGAGAAGCATTGCTGTAGAGTTAGAGCATAAATGAGGAAAAGTGTTTCTCTCGCTGTGATAATGCATTTCAAGCAAGCTATAGGCTTTGTGGTAAAAATTTTCTCCATATATGGCACATGTGTGTCACGTCCAAAAAAGCACTCCACTCGCTCAGAGAAGAGCGTTTTGGCACTTATGGAACACATTTAGTGTGATGTGCATTACTGCTTGGCACACACAACCATTGTCGAAAATGCACTTTATTCGCTCTCAAACACATTTTGAGCAAAGGATGATAGGGCAGGTCATTGTGAGCCAGCGGAAGGTGCCAGGAGGCTCATTCCAAGCGTGCCTGACGCAGCTTCGCATCCCGTTGTATCTGCAACAGTTTCATGTGGCTGAGAAGCATTGCTGTAGCGTTAGAGCATAAATGAGAACAAGTGTTTCTCTCGCTGTGATAATGCATTTCAAGCAAGCTATAGGCTTTGTGGTAAAAATGCTCTCCATATATGGCACATGTGTGCCACGTCCAAAAAAGCACTCCACTCGCTCAGAGAAGAGCGTTTTGGCACCTATGGAACACATTTAGTGTGATGTGCATTATTGCTTGGCACACACAACCATTGTCGAAAATGCACTTTATTCGCTCTCAAACATATTTTGAGCAAAGGATGATAGGGCAGGTCATTGTGAGCCAGCGGAAGGTGCCAGGAGGCTCATTCCAAGTGTGCCTGACGCAGCTTCGCATCCCCTTCGATCTGCAACAGTTTCATGTGGCTGAGAAGCATTGCTGTAGCGTTAGAGCATAAATGAGAAAAAGTGTTTCTCTCGCTGTGATAATGCATTTCAAGCAAGCTATAGGCTTTGTGGTAAAAATTTTCTCCATATATGGCACATGTGTGCCACGTCCAAAAAAGCACTCCACTCGCTCAGAGAAGAGCGTTTTGGCACTTATGGAACACATTTAGTGTGATGTGCATTATTGCTTGGCACACACAACCATTGTCGAAAATGCACTTTATTCGCTCTCAAACATGTTTTGAGCAAAGGATGATAGGGCAGGTCATTGTGAGCCAGCGGAAGGTGCCAGGAGGCTCATTGCAAGTGTGCCTGACGCAGCTTCGCATCCCCTTCGATCTGCAACAGTTTCATGTGGCTGAGAAGCACTGCTGTAGAGTTAGAGCGAAAATGAGAAAACGTGTTTCTCTCGCTGTGATAATGCATTTCAAGCAAGCTATAGCCTTTGTGGTTAAAATTTTCTCCATATATGGCACATGTGTGTCACGTCCAAAAAAGCACTCCACTCGCTCAGAGAAGAGCGTTTTGGCACTTATGGAACACATTTAGTGTGATGTGCATTATTGCTTGGCACACACAACCATTGTCGAAAATGCACTTTATTCGCTCTCAAACATGTTTTGAGCAAAGGATGATAGGGCAGGTCATTGTGAGCCAGCGGAAGGTGCCAGGAGGCTCATTGCAAGTGTGCCTGACGCAGCTTCGCATCCCCTTCTATCTGCAACAGTTTCATGTGGCTGAGAAGCATTGCTGTAGAGTTAGAGCATAAATGAGAAAAAGTGTTTCTCTCGCTGTGATAATGCATTTCAAGCAAGCTATAGGCTTTGTGGTAAAAATTTTCTCCATATATGGCACATGTGTGCCACGTCCAAAAAAGCACTCCACTCGCTCAGAGAAGAGCGTTTTGGCACTTATGGAACACATTTAGTGTGATGTGCATTATTGCTTGGCACACACAACCCTTGTTCGAAAATGCACTTTATTCGCTCTCAAACACATTTTGAGCAAAGGATGATAGGGCAGGTCATTGTGAGCCAGCGGAAGGTGCCAGGAGGCTCATTCCAAGTGTGCCTGACGCAGCTTCGCATCCCGTTCTATCTGCAACAGTTTCATGTGGCTGAGAAGCATTGCTGTAGAGTTAGAGCATAAATGAGGAAAAGTGTTTCTCTCGCTGTGATAATGCATTTCAAGCAAGCTATAGGCTTTGTGGTAAAAATGCTCTCCATATATGGCACATGTGTGCCACGTCCAAAAAAAGCACTCCACTCGCTCAGAGAAGAGCGTTTTGGCACTTATGGAACACATTTAGTGTGATGTGCATTATTGCTTGGCACACACAACCATTGTTCGAAAATGCACTTTATTCGCTCTCAAACACATTTTGAGCAAAGGATGATAGGGCAGGTCATTGTGAGCCAGCGGAAGGTGCCAGGAGGCTCATTCCAAGAGTGCCTGACGCAGCTTCGCATCCCGTTGTATCTGCAACAGTTTCATGTGGCTGAGAAGCATTGCTGTAGCGTTAGAGCATAAATGAGAAAAAGTGTTTCTCTCACTGTGATAATGCATTTCAAGCAAGCTATAGGCTTTGTGGTTAAAATTTTCTCCATATATGGCACATGTGTGCCACGTCCAAAAAAGCACTCCACTCGCTCAGAGAAGAGCGTTTTGGCACTTATGGAACACATTTAGTTTGATGTGCATTACTGCTTGGCACACACAACCATTGTCGAAAATGAACTTTATTCGCTCTCAAACAAATTTTGAGCAAAGGATGATAGGGCAGGTCATTGTGAGCCAGCGGAAGGTGCCAGGAGGCTCATTCCAAGTGTGCCTGACGCAGCTTCGCATCCCGTTGTATCTGCAACAGTTTCATGTGGCTGAGAAGCATTGCTGTAGCGTTAGAGCATAAATGAGAACAAGTGTTTCTCTCGCTGTGATAATGCATTTCAAGCAAGCTATAGGCTTTGTGGTAAAAATGCTCTCCATATATGGCACATGTGTGCCACGTCCAAAAAAGCACTCCACTCGCTCAGAGAAGAGCGTTTTGGCACCTATGGAACACATTTAGTGTGATGTGCATTATTGCTTGGCACACACAACCATTGTCGAAAATGCACTTTATTCGCTCTCAAACATGTTTTGAGCAAAGGATGATAGGGCAGGTCATTGTGAGCCAGCGGAAGGTGCCAGGAGGCTCATTCCAAGTGTGCCTGACGCAGCTTCGCATCCCCTTCGATCTGCAACAGTTTCATGTGGCTGAGAAGCATTGCTGTAGCGTTAGAGCATAAATGAGAAAAAGTGTTTCTCTCGCTGTGATAATGCATTTCAAGCAAGCTATAGGCTTTGTGGTTAAAATTTTCTCCATATATGGCACATGTGTGTCACGTCCAAAAAAGCACTCCACTCGCTCAGAGAAGAGCGTTTTGGCACTTATGGAACACATTTAGTGTGATGTGCATTATTGCTTGGCACACACAACCATTGTCGAAAATGCACTTTATTCGCTCTCAAACACATTTTGAGCAAAGGATGATAGGGCAGGTCATTGTGAGCCAGCGGAAGGTGCCAGGAGGCTCATTCTAAGTGTGCCTGACGCAGCTTCGCATCCCCTTCTATCTGCAACAGTTTCATGTGGCTGAGAAGCATTGCTGTAGAGTTAGAGCATAAATGAGAAAACGTGTTTCTCTCGCTGTGATCATGCATTTCAAGCAAGCTATAGGCTTTGTGGTAAAAATTTTCTCCATATATGGCACATGTGTGTCACGTCCAAAAAAGCACTCCACTCGTTCAGAGAAGAGCGTTTTGGCACTTATGGAACACATTTAGTGTGATGTGCATTACTGCTTGGCACACACAACCATTGTCGAAAATGCACTTTATTCGCTCTCAAACACATTTTGAGCAAAGGATGATAGGGCAGGTCATTGTGAGCCAGCGGAAGGTG
This sequence comes from Doryrhamphus excisus, assembly GCF_037039965.1. NCBI lineage: Eukaryota > Metazoa > Chordata > Actinopteri > Syngnathiformes > Syngnathidae > Doryrhamphus > Doryrhamphus excisus. Next base: position 22,588,072 of record NC_136362.1, read on the forward strand.
CCAGGAGGCTCATTCCAAGTGTGCCTGACGCAGCTTCGCATCCCGTTGTATCTGCAACAGTTTCATGTGGCTGAGAAGCATTGCTGTAGCGTTAGAGCATAAATGAGAAAAAGTGTTTCTCTCGCTGTGATAATGCATTTCAAGCAAGCTATAGGCTTTGTGGTAAAATTTTTCTCCATATATGGCACATGTGTGCCACGTCCAAAAAAGCACTCCACTCGCTCAGAGAAGAGCGTTTTGGCACTTATGGAACACATTTAGTGTGATGTGCATTACTGCTTGGCACACACAACCATTGTCGAAAATGCACTTTATTCGCTCTCAAACACATTTTGAGCAAAGGATGATAGGGCAGGTCATTGTGAGCCAGCGGAAGGTGCCAGGAGGCTCATTCCAAGAGTGCCTGACGCAGCTTCGCATCCCCTTCGATCTGCAACAGTTTCATGTGGCTGAGAAGCACTGCTGTAGAGTTAGAGCGAAAATGAGAAAACGTGTTTCTCTCGCTGTGATAATGCATTTCAAGCAAGCTATAGGCTTTGTGGTAAAAATTTTCTCCATATATGGCACATGTGTGTCACGTCCAAAAAAGCACTCCACTCGCTCAGAGAAGAGCGTTTTGGCACTTATGGAACACATTTAGTGTGATGTGCATTACTGCTTGGCACACACAACCATTGTCAAAAATGCACTTTATTCGCTCTCAAACACATTTTGAGCAAAGGATGATAGGGCAGGTCATTGTGAGCCAGCGGAAGGTGCCAGGAGGCTCATTCCAAGTGTGCCTGACGCAGCTTCGCATCCCGTTGTATCTGCAACAGTTTCATGTGGCTGAGAAGCATTGCTGTAGCGTTAGAGCATAAATGAGAAAACGTGTTTCTCTCGCTGTGATAATGCATTTCAAGCAAGCTATAGCCTTTGTGGTTAAAATTTTCTCCATATATGGCACATGTGTGTCACGTCCAAAAAAGCACTCCACTCGCTCAGAGAAGAGCGTTTTGGCACTTATGGAACACATTTAGTGTGATGTGCATTATTGCTTGGCACACACAACCATTGTCGAAAATGCACTTTATTCGCTCTCAAACATGTTTTGAGCAAAGGATGATAGGGCAGGTCATTGTGAGCCAGCGGAAGGTGCCAGGAGGCTCATTGCAAGTGTGCCTGACGCAGCTTCGCATCCCCTTCTATCTGCAACAGTTTCATGTGGCTGAGAAGCATTGCTGTAGAGTTAGAGCATAAATGAGGAAAAGTGTTTCTCTCGCTGTGATAATGCATTTCAAGCAAGCTATAGGCTTTGTGGTAAAAATTTTTTCCATATATGGTACATGTGTGTCACGTCCAAAAAAGCACTCCACTCGCTCAGAGAAGAGCGTTTTGGCACTTATGGAACACATTTAGTGTGATGTGCATTACTGCTTGGCACACACAACAATTGTCGAAAATGCACTTTATTCGCTCTCAAACACATTTTGAGCAAAGGATGATAGGGCAGGTCATTGTGAGCCAGCGGAAGGTGCCAGGAGGCTCATTCCAAGCGTGCCTGACGCAGCTTCGCATCCCGTTGTATCTGCAACAGTTTCATGTGGCTGAGAAGCATTGCTGTAGCGTTAGAGCATAAATGAGAACAAGTGTTTCTCTCGCTGTGATAATGCATTTCAAGCAAGCTATAGGCTTTGTGGTAAAAATGCTCTCCATATATGGCACATGTGTGCCACGTCCAAAAAAGCACTCCACTCGCTCAGAGAAGAGCGTTTTGGCACCTATGGAACACATTTAGTGTGATGTGCATTATTGCTTGGCACACACAACCATTGTCGAAAATGCACTTTATTCGCTCTCAAACATATTTTGAGCAAAGGATGATAGGGCAGGTCATTGTGAGCCAGCGGAAGGTGCCAGGAGGCTCATTCCAAGTGTGCCTGACGCAGCTTCGCATCCCCTTCGATCTGCAACAGTTTCATGTGGCTGAGAAGCATTGCTGTAGCGTTAGAGCATAAATGAGAAAAAGTGTTTCTCTCGCTGTGATAATGCATTTCAAGCAAGCTATAGGCTTTGTGGTAAAAATTTTCTCCATATATGGCACATGTGTGCCACGTCCAAAAAAGCACTCCACTCGCTCAGAGAAGAGCGTTTTGGCACTTATGGAACACATTTAGTGTGATGTGCATTACTGCTTGGCACACACAACCATTGTCGAAAATGCACTTTATTCGCTCTCAAACACATTTTGAGCAAAGGATGATAGGGCAGGTCATTGTGAGCCAGCGGAAGGTGCCAGGAGGCTCATTCCAAGTGTGCCTGACGCAGCTTCGCATCCCGTTGTATCTGCAACAGTTTCATGTGGCTGAGAAGCATTGCTGTAGCGTTAGAGCATAAATGAGAAAAAGTGTTTCTCTCGCTGTGATAATGCATTTCAAGCAAGCTATAGGCTTTGTGGTTAAAAATTTCTCCATATATGGCACATGTGTGTCACGTCCAAAAAAGCACTCCACTCGCTCAGAGAAGAGGGTTTTGGCACTTATGGAACACATTTAGTGTGATGTGCATTATTGCTTGGCACACACAACCATTGTCGAAAATGCACTTTATTCGCTCTCAAACATGTTTTGAGCAAAGGATGATAGGGCAGGTCATTGTGAGCCAGCGGAAGGTGCCAGGAGGCTCATTGCAAGTGTGCCTGACGCAGCTTCGCATCCCCTTCTATCTGCAACAGTTTCATGTGGCTGAGAAGCATTGCTGTAGAGTTAGAGCATAAATGAGAAAAAGTGTTTCTCTCGCTGTGATAATGCATTTCAAGCAAGCTATAGGCTTTGTGGTAAAATTTTTCTCCATATATGGCACATGTGTGCCACGTCCAAAAAAGCACTCCACTCGCTCAGAGAAGAGCGTTTTGGCACTTATGGAACACATTTAGTGTGATGTGCATTATTGCTTGGCACACACAACCATTGTTCGAAAATGCACTTTATTCGCTCTCAAACACATTTTGAGCAAAGGATGATAGGGCAGGTCATTGTGAGCCAGCGGAAGGTGCCAGGAGGCTCATTCCAAGAGTGCCTGACGCAGCTTCGCATCCCCTTCGATCTGCAACAGTTTCATGTGGCTGAGAAGCACTGCTGTAGAGTTAGAGCGAAAATGAGAAAACGTGTTTCTCTCGCTGTGATAATGCATTTCAAGCAAGCTATAGGCTTTGTGGTAAAAATTTTCTCCATATATGGCACATGTGTGTCACGTCCAAAAAAGCACTCCACTCGCTCAGAGAAGAGCGTTTTGGCACTTATGGAACACATTTAGTGTGATGTGCATTACTGCTTGGCACACACAACCATTGTCAAAAATGCACTTTATTCGCTCTCAAACACATTTTGAGCAAAGGATGATAGGGCAGGTCATTGTGAGCCAGCGGAAGGTGCCAGGAGGCTCATTCCAAGTGTGCCTGACGCAGCTTCGCATCCCGTTGTATCTGCAACAGTTTCATGTGGCTGAGAAGCATTGCTGTAGCGTTAGAGCATAAATGAGAAAAGTGTTTCTCTCGCTGTGATAATGCATTTCAAGCAAGCTATAGCCTTTGTGGTAAAAATTTTCTCCATATATGGCACATGTGTGTCACGTCCAAAAAAGCACTCCACTCGCTCAGAGAAGAGCGTTTTGGCACTTATGGAACACATTTAGTGTGATGTGCATTACTGCTTGGCACACACAACCATTGTCGAAAATGCACTTTATTCGCTCTCAAACACATTTTGAGCAAAGGATGATAGGGCAGGTCATTGTGAGCCAGCGGAAGGTGCCAGGAGGCTCATTCCAAGCGTGCCTGACGCAGCTTCGCATCCCGTTGTATCTGCAACAGTTTCATGTGGCTGAGAAGCATTGCTGTAGCGTTAGAGCATAAATGAGAACAAGTGTTTCTCTCGCTGTGATAATGCATTTCAAGCAAGCTATAGGCTTTGTGGTAAAAATGCTCTCCATATATGGCACATGTGTGCCACGTCCAAAAAAGCACTCCACTCGCTCAGAGAAGAGCGTTTTGGCACCTATGGAACACATTTAGTGTGATGTGCATTATTGCTTGGCACACACAACCATTGTCGAAAATGCACTTTATTCGCTCTCAAACATATTTTGAGCAAAGGATGATAGGGCAGGTCATTGTGAGCCAGCGGAAGGTGCCAGGAGGCTCATTCCAAGTGTGCCTGACGCAGCTTCGCATCCCCTTCGATCTGCAACAGTTTCATGTGGCTGAGAAGCATTGCTGTAGCGTTAGAGCATAAATGAGAAAAAGTGTTTCTCTCGCTGTGATAATGCATTTCAAGCAAGCTATAGGCTTTGTGGTAAAAATTTTCTCCATATATGGCACATGTGTGTCACGTCCAAAAAAGCACTCCACTCGCTCAGAGAAGAGCGTTTTGGCACTTATGGAACACATTTAGTGTGATGTGCATTATTGCTTGGCACACACAACCATTGTCGAAAATGCACTTTATTCGCTCTCAAACATGTTTTGAGCAAAGGATGATAGGGCAGGTCATTGTGAGCCAGCGGAAGGTGCCAGGAGGCTCATTGCAAGTGTGCCTGACGCAGCTTCGCATCCCCTTCTATCTGCAACAGTTTCATGTGGCTGAGAAGCATTGCTGTAGAGTTAGAGCATAAATGAGGAAAAGTGTTTCTCTCGCTGTGATAATGCATTTCAAGCAAGCTATAGGCTTTGTGGTAAAAATTTTCTCCATATATGGCACATGTGTGTCACGTCCAAAAAAGCACTCCACTCGCTCAGAGAAGAGCGTTTTGGCACTTATGGAACACATTTAGTGTGATGTGCATTACTGCTTGGCACACACAACCATTGTCGAAAATGCACTTTATTCGCTCTCAAACACATTTTGAGCAAAGGATGATAGGGCAGGTCATTGTGAGCCAGCGGAAGGTGCCAGGAGGCTCATTCCAAGCGTGCCTGACGCAGCTTCGCATCCCGTTGTATCTGCAACAGTTTCATGTGGCTGAGAAGCATTGCTGTAGCGTTAGAGCATAAATGAGAACAAGTGTTTTTCTCGCTGTGATAATGCATTTCAAGCAAGCTATAGGCTTTGTGGTAAAAATGCTCTCCATATATGGCACATGTGTGCCACGTCCAAAAAAGCACTCCACTCGCTCAGAGAAGAGCGTTTTGGCACCTATGGAACACATTTAGTGTGATGTGCATTATTGCTTGGCACACACAACCATTGTCGAAAATGCACTTTATTCGCTCTCAAACATATTTTGAGCAAAGGATGATAGGGCAGGTCATTGTGAGCCAGCGGAAGGTGCCAGGAGGCTCATTCCAAGTGTGCCTGACGCAGCTTCGCATCCCCTTCGATCTGCAACAGTTTCATGTGGCTGAGAAGCATTGCTGTAGCGTTAGAGCATAAATGAGAAAAAGTGTTTCTCTCGCTGTGATAATGCATTTCAAGCAAGCTATAGGCTTTGTGGTAAAAATTTTCTCCATATATGGCACATGTGTGCCACGTCCAAAAAAGCACTCCACTCGCTCAGAGAAGAGCGTTTTGGCACTTATGGAACACATTTAGTGTGATGTGCATTATTGCTTGGCACACACAACCATTGTCGAAAATGCACTTTATTCGCTCTCAAACATGTTTTGAGCAAAGGATGATAGGGCAGGTCATTGTGAGCCAGCGGAAGGTGCCAGGAGGCTCATTGCAAGTGTGCCTGACGCAGCTTCGCATCCCCTTCTATCTGCAACAGTTTCATGTGGCTGAGAAGCATTGCTGTAGAGTTAGAGCATAAATGAGGAAAAGTGTTTCTCTCGCTGTGATAATGCATTTCAAGCAAGCTATAGGCTTTGTGGTAAAAATTTTCTCCATATATGGCACATGTGTGTCACGTCCAAAAAAGCACTCCACTCGCTCAGAGAAGAGCGTTTTGGCACTTATGGAACACATTTAGTGTGATGTGCATTACTGCTTGGCACACACAACCATTGTCGAAAATGCACTTTATTCGCTCTCAAACACATTTTGAGCAAAGGATGATAGGGCAGGTCATTGTGAGCCAGCGGAAGGTGCCAGGAGGCTCATTCCAAGCGTGCCTGACGCAGCTTCGCATCCCGTTGTATCTGCAACAGTTTCATGTGGCTGAGAAGCATTGCTGTAGCGTTAGAGCATAAATGAGAACAAGTGTTTCTCTCGCTGTGATAATGCATTTCAAGCAAGCTATAGGCTTTGTGGTAAAAATGCTCTCCATATATGGCACATGTGTGCCACGTCCAAAAAAGCACTCCACTCGCTCAGAGAAGAGCGTTTTGGCACCTATGGAACACATTTAGTGTGATGTGCATTATTGCTTGGCACACACAACCATTGTCGAAAATGCACTTTATTCGCTCTCAAACATATTTTGAGCAAAGGATGATAGGGCAGGTCATTGTGAGCCAGCGGAAGGTGCCAGGAGGCTCATTCCAAGTGTGCCTGACGCAGCTTCGCATCCCCTTCGATCTGCAACAGTTTCATGTGGCTGAGAAGCATTGCTGTAGCGTTAGAGCATAAATGAGAAAAAGTGTTTCTCTCGCTGTGATAATGCATTTCAAGCAAGCTATAGGCTTTGTGGTAAAAATTTTCTCCATATATGGCACATGTGTGCCACGTCCAAAAAAGCACTCTACTCGCTCAGAGAAGAGCGTTTTGGCACTTATGGAACACATTTAGTGTGATGTGCATTATTGCTTGGCACACACAACCATTGTCGAAAATGCACTTTATTCGCTGTCAAACATTTTTTGAGCAAAGGATGATAGGGCAGGTCATTGTGAGCCAGCGGAAGGTGCCAGGAGGCTCATTGCAAGTGTGCCTGACGCAGCTTCGCATCCCCTTCTATCTGCAACAGTTTCATGTGGCTGAGAAGCATTGCTGTAGAGTTAGAGCATAAATGAGGAAAAGTGTTTCTCTCGCTGTGATAATGCATTTCAAGCAAGCTATAGGCTTTGTGGTAAAAATTTTCTCCATATATGGCACATGTGTGTCACGTCCAAAAAAGCACTCCACTCGCTCAGAGAAGAGCGTTTTGGCACTTATGGAACACATTTAGTGTGATGTGCATTACTGCTTGGCACACACAACCATTGTCGAAAATGCACTTTATTCGCTCTCAAACACATTTTGAGCAAAGGATGATAGGGCAGGTCATTGTGAGCCAGCGGAAGGTGCCAGGAGGCTCATTCCAAGCGTGCCTGACGCAGCTTCGCATCCCGTTGTATCTGCAACAGTTTCATGTGGCTGAGAAGCATTGCTGTAGCGTTAGAGCATAAATGAGAACAAGTGTTTCTCTCGCTGTGATAATGCATTTCAAGCAAGCTATAGGCTTTGTGGTAAAAATGCTCTCCATATATGGCACATGTGTGCCACGTCCAAAAAAGCACTCCACTCGCTCAGAGAAGAGCGTTTTGGCACCTATGGAACACATTTAGTGTGATGTGCATTATTGCTTGGCACACACAACCATTGTCGAAAATGCACTTTATTCGCTCTCAAACATATTTTGAGCAAAGGATGATAGGGCAGGTCATTGTGAGCCAGCGGAAGGTGCCAGGAGGCTCATTCCAAGTGTGCCTGACGCAGCTTCGCATCCCCTTCGATCTGCAACAGTTTCATGTGGCTGAGAAGCATTGCTGTAGCGTTAGAGCATAAATGAGAAAAAGTGTTTCTCTCGCTGTGATAATGCATTTCAAGCAAGCTATAGGCTTTGTGGTAAAAATTTTCTCCATATATGGCACATGTGTGCCACGTCCAAAAAAGCACTCCACTCGCTCAGAGAAGAGCGTTTTGGCACTTATGGAACACATTTAGTGTGATGTGCATTATTGCTTGGCACACACAACCATTGTCGAAAATGCACTTTATTCGCTCTCAAACATGTTTTGAGCAAAGGATGATAGGGCAGGTCATTGTGAGCCAGCGGAAGGTGCCAGGAGGCTCATTGCAAGTGTGCCTGACGCAGCTTCGCATCCCCTTCTATCTGCAACAGTTTCATGTGGCTGAGAAGCATTGCTGTAGAGTTAGAGCATAAATGAGAAAAAGTGTTTCTCTCGCTGTGATAATGCATTTCAAGCAAGCTATAGGCTTTGTGGTAAAAATTTTCTCCATATATGGCACATGTGTGCCACGTCCAAAAAAGCACTCCACTCGCTCAGAGAAGAGCGTTTTGGCACTTATGGAACACATTTAGTGTGATGTGCATTATTGCTTGGCACACACAACCCTTGTTCGAAAATGCACTTTATTCGCTCTCAAACACATTTTGAGCAAAGGATGATAGGGCAGGTCATTGTGAGCCAGCGGAAGGTGCCAGGAGGCTCATTCCAAGTGTGCCTGACGCAGCTTCGCATCCCGTTCTATCTGCAACAGTTTCATGTGGCTGAGAAGCATTGCTGTAGAGTTAGAGCATAAATGAGGAAAAGTGTTTCTCTCGCTGTGATAATGCATTTCAAGCAAGCTATAGGCTTTGTGGTAAAAATGCTCTCCATATATGGCACATGTGTGCCACGTCCAAAAAAAGCACTCCACTCGCTCAGAGAAGAGCGTTTTGGCACTTATGGAACACATTTAGTGTGATGTGCATTATTGCTTGGCACACACAACCATTGTTCGAAAATGCACTTTATTCGCTCTCAAACACATTTTGAGCAAAGGATGATAGGGCAGGTCATTGTGAGCCAGCGGAAGGTGCCAGGAGGCTCATTCCAAGAGTGCCTGACGCAGCTTCGCATCCCCTTCGATCTGCAACAGTTTCATGTGGCTGAGAAGCACTGCTGTAGAGTTAGAGCGAAAATGAGAAAACGTGTTTCTCTCGCTGTGATAATGCATTTCAAGCAAGCTATAGGCTTTGTGGTAAAAATTTTCTCCATATATGGCACATGTGTGTCACGTCCAAAAAAGCACTCCACTCGCTCAGAGAAGAGCGTTTTGGCACTTATGGAACACATTTAGTGTGATGTGCATTACTGCTTGGCACACACAACCATTGTCGAAAATGCACTTTATTCGCTCTCAAACACATTTTGAGCAAAGGATGATAGGGCAGGTCATTGTGAGCCAGCGGAAGGTGCCAGGAGGCTCATTCCAAGTGTGCCTGACGCAGCTTCGCATCCCGTTGTATCTGCAACAGTTTCATGTGGCTGAGAAGCATTGCTGTAGCGTTAGAGCATAAATGAGAAAAAGTGTTTCTCTCGCTGTGATAATGCATTTCAAGCAAGCTATAGGCTTTGTGGTTAAAATTTTCTCCATATATGGCACATGTGTGCCACGTCCAAAAAAGCACTCCACTCGCTCAGAGAAGAGCGTTTTGGCACTTATGGAACACATTTAGTTTGATGTGCATTACTGCTTGGCACACACAACCATTGTCGAAAATAAACTTTATTCGCTCTCAAACAAATTTTGAGCAAAGGATGATAGGGCAGGTCATTGTGAGCCAGCGGAAGGTGCCAGGAGGCTCATTCCAAGTGTGCCTGACGCAGCTTCGCATCCCGTTGTATCTGCAACAGTTTCATGTGGCTGAGAAGCATTGCTGTAGCGTTAGAGCATAAATGAGAACAAGTGTTTCTCTCGCTGTGATAATGCATTTCAAGCAAGCTATAGGCTTTGTGGTAAAAATGCTCTCCATATATGGCACATGTGTGCCACGTCCAAAAAAGCACTCCACTCGCTCAGAGAAGAGCGTTTTGGCACCTATGGAACACATTTAGTGTGATGTGCATTATTGCTTGGCACACACAACCATTGTCGAAAATGCACTTTATTCGCTCTCAAACATGTTTTGAGCAAAGGATGATAGGGCAGGTCATTGTGAGCCAGCGGAAGGTGCCAGGAGGCTCATTCCAAGTGTGCCTGACGCAGCTTCGCATCCCCTTCGATCTGCAACAGTTTCATGTGGCTGAGAAGCATTGCTGTAGCGTTAGAGCATAAATGAGAAAAAGTGTTTCTCTCGCTGTGATAATGCATTTCAAGCAAGCTATAGGCTTTGTGGTTAAAATTTTCTCCATATATGGCACATGTGTGTCACGTCCAAAAAAGCACTCCACTCGCTCAGAGAAGAGCGTTTTGGCACTTATGGAACACATTTAGTGTGATGTGCATTATTGCTTGGCACACACAACCATTGTCGAAAATGCACTTTATTCGCTCTCAAACACATTTTGAGCAAAGGATGATAGGGCAGGTCATTGTGAGCCAGCGGAAGGTGCCAGGAGGCTCATTCTAAGTGTGCCTGACGCAGCTTCGCATCCCCTTCTATCTGCAACAGTTTCATGTGGCTGAGAAGCATTGCTGTAGAGTTAGAGCATAAATGAGAAAACGTGTTTCTCTCGCTGTGATCATGCATTTCAAGCAAGCTATAGGCTTTGTGGTAAAAATTTTCTCCATATATGGCACATGTGTGTCACGTCCAAAAAAGCACTCCACTCGTTCAGAGAAGAGCGTTTTGGCACTTATGGAACACATTTAGTGTGATGTGCATTACTGCTTGGCACACACAACCATTGTCAAAAATGCACTTTATTCGCTCTCAAACACATTTTGAGCAAAGGATGATAGGGCAGGTCATTGTGAGCCAGCGGAAGGTGCCAGGAGGCTCATTCCAAGTGTGCCTGACGCAGCTTCGCATCCCGTTGTATCTGCAACAGTTTCATGTGGCTGAGAAGCATTGCTGTAGCGTTAGAGCATAAATGAGAAAAAGTGTTTCTCTCGCTGTGATAATGCATTTCAAGCAAGCTATAGGCTTTGTGGTTAAAATTTTCTCCATATATGGCACATGTGTGTCACGTCCAAAAAAGCACTCCACTCGCTCAGAGGAGAGCGTTTTGGCACTTATGGAACACATTTAGTGTGATGTGCATTATTGCTTGGCACACACAACCATTGTCGAAAATGCACTTTATTCGCTCTCAAACATGTTTTGAGCAAAGGATGATAGGGCAGGTCATTGTGAGCCAGCGGAAGGTGCCAGGAGGCTCATTGCAAGTGTGCCTGACGCAGCTTCGCATCCCCTTCTATCTGCAACAGTTTCATGTGGCTGAGAAGCATTGCTGTAGAGTTAGAGCATAAATGAGAAAAAGTGTTTCTCTCGCTGTGATAATGCATTTCAAGTAAGTTATAGGCTTTGTGGTAAAAATTTTCTCCATATATGGCACATGTGTGCCACGTCCAAAAAAGCACTCCACTCGCTCAGAGAAGAGCGTTTTGGCACTTATGGAACACATTTAGTGTGATGTGCATTATTGCTTGGCACACACAACCCTTGTTCGAAAATGCACTTTATTCGCTCTCAAACACATTTTGAGCAAAGGATGATAGGGCAGGTCATTGTGAGCCAGCGGAAGGTGCCAGGAGGCTCATTCCAAGTGTGCCTGACGCAGCTTCGCATCCCGTTGTATCTGCAACAGTTTCATGTGGCTGAGAAGCATTGCTGTAGCGTTAGAGCATAAATGAGAACAAGTGTTTCTCTCGCTGTGATAATGCATTTCAAGCAAGCTATAGGCTTTGTGGTAAAAATGCTCTCCATATATGGCACATGTGTGCCACGTCCAAAAAAGCACTCCACTCGCTCAGAGAAGAGCGTTTTGGCACCTATGGAACACATTTAGTGTGATGTGCATTATTGCTTGGCACACACAACCATTGTCGAAAATGCACTTTATTCGCTCTCAAACATGTTTTGAGCAAAGGATGATAGGGCAGGTCATTGTGAGCCAGCGGAAGGTGCCAGGAGGCTCATTCCAAGTGTGCCTGACGCAGCTTCGCATCCCCTTCGATCTGCAACAGTTACATGTGGCTGAGAAGCACTGTTGTAGAGTTAGAGCGAAAATGAGAAAAAGTGTTTCTCTCGCTGTGATAATGCATTTCAAGCAAGCTATAGGCTTTGTGGTAAACATTTTCTCCATATATGGCACATGTGTGTCACGTCCAAAAAAGCACTCCACTCGCTCAGAGAAGAGCGTTTTGGCACTTATGGAACACATTTAGTGTGATGTGCATTACTGCTTGGCACACACAACCATTGTCGAAAATGCACTTTATTCGCTCTCAAACACATTTTGAGCAAAGGATGATAGGGCAGGTCATTGTGAGCCAGCGGAAGATGCCAGGAGGCTCATTCCAAGTGTGCCTGACGCAGCTTCGCATCCCGTTGTATCTGCAACAGTTTCATGTGGCTGAGAAGCATTGCTGTAGCGTTAGAGCATAAATGAGAAAAAGTGTTTCTCTCGCTGTGATAATGCATTTCAAGCAAGCTATAGGCTTTGTGGTTAAAATTTTCTCCATATATGGCACATGTGTGTCACGTCCAAAAAAGCACTCCACTCGCTCAGAGAAGAGCGTTTTGGCACTTATGGAACACATTTAGTGTGATGTGCATTATTGCTTGGCACACACAACCATTGTCGAAAATGCACTTTATTCGCTCTCAAACATGTTTTGAGCAAAGGATGATAGGGCAGGTCATTGTGAGCCAGCGGAAGGTGCCAGGAGGCTCATTGCAAGTGTGCCTGACGCAGCTTCGCATCCCCTTCTATCTGCAACATTTTCATGTGGCTGAGAAGCATTGCTGTAGAGTTAGAGCATAAATGAGAAAAAGTGTTTCTCTCGCTGTGATAATGCATTTCAAGCAAGCTATAGGCTTTGTGGTAAAAATTTTCTCCATATATGGCACATGTGTGCCACGTCCAAAAAAGCACTCCACTCGCTCAGAGAAGAGCGTTTTGGCACTTATGGAACACATTTAGTGTGATGTGCATTATTGCTTGGCACACACAACCATTGTCGAAAATGCACTTTATTCGCTCTCAAACATGTTTTGAGCAAAGGATGATAGGGCAGGTCATTGTGAGCCAGCGGAAGGTGCCAGGAGGCTCATTGCAAGTGTGCCTGACGCAGCTTCGCATCCCCTTCTATCTGCAACAGTTTCATGTGGCTGAGAAGCATTGCTGTAGAGTTAGAACATAAATGAGAAAAAGTGTTTCTCTCGCTGTGATAATGCATTTCAAGCAAGCTATAGGCTTTGTGGTAAAAATTTTCTCCATATATGGCACATGTGTGCCACGTCCAAAAAAGCACTCCACTCGCTCAGAGAAGAGCGTTTTGGCACTTATGGAACACATTTAGTGTGATGTGCATTATTGCTTGGCACACACAACCATTGTTCGAAAATGCACTTTATTCGCTCTCAAACACATTTTGAGCAAAGGATGATAGGGCAGGTCATTGTGAGCCAGCGGAAGGTGCCAGGAGGCTCATTCCAAGAGTGCCTGACGCAGCTTCGCATCCCCTTCGATCTGCAACAGTTTCATGTGGCTGAGAAGCATTGCTGTAGCGTTAGAGCATAAATGAGAAAAAGTGTTTCTCTCGCTGTGATAATGCATTTCAAGCAAGCTATAGGCTTTGTGGTAAAAATGCTCTCCATATATGGCACATGTGTGCCACGTCCAAAAAAGCACTCCACTCGCTCAGAGAAGAGCGTTTTGGCACCTATGGAACACATTTAGTGTGATGTGCATTATTGCTTGGCACACACAACCATTGTCGAAAATGCACTTTATTCGCTCTCAAACATGTTTTGAGCAAAGGATGATAGGGCAGGTCATTGTGAGCCAGCGGAAGGTGCCAGGAGGCTCATTCCAAGTGTGCCTGACGCAGCTTCGCATCCCCTTCGATCTGCAACAGTTTCATGTGGCTGAGAAGCATTGCTGTAGCGTTAGAGCATAAATGAGAAAAAGTGTTTCTCTCGCTGTGATAATGCATTTCAAGCAAGCTATAGGCTTTGTGGTTAAAATTTTCTCCATATATGGCACATGTGTGTCACGTCCAAAAAAGCACTCCACTCGCTCAGAGAAGAGCGTTTTGGCACTTATGGAACACATTTAGTGTGATGTGCATTATTGCTTGGCACACACAACCATTGTCGAAAATGCACTTTATTCGCTCTCAAACACATTTTGAGCAAAGGATGATAGGGCAGGTCATTGTGAGCCAGCGGAAGGTGCCAGGAGGCTCATTCTAAGTGTGCCTGACGCAGCTTCGCATCCCCTTCTATCTGCAACAGTTTCATGTGGCTGAGAAGCATTGCTGTAGAGTTAGAGCATAAATGAGAAAACGTGTTTCTCTCGCTGTGATAATGCATTTCAAGCAAGCTATAGGCTTTGTGGTAAAAATTTTCTCCATATATGGCACATGTGTGTCACGTCCAAAAAAGCACTCCACTCGTTCAGAGAAGAGCGTTTTGGCACTTATGGAACACATTTAGTGTGATGTGCATTACTGCTTGGCACACACAACCATTGTCGAAAATGCACTTTATTCGCTCTCAAACACATTTTGAGCAAAGGATGATAGGGCAGGTCATTGTGAGCCAGCGGAAGGTGCCAGGAGGCTCATTCCAAGTGTGCCTGACGCAGCTTCGCATCCCGTTGTATCTGCAACAGTTTCATGTGGCTGAGAAGCATTGCTGTAGCGTTAGAGCATAAATGAGAAAAAGTGTTTCTCTCGCTGTGATAATGCATTTCAAGCAAGCTATAGGCTTTGTGGTTAAAATTTTCTCCATATATGGCACATGTGTGTCACGTCCAAAAAAGCACTCCACTCGCTCAGAGGAGAGCGTTTTGGCACTTATGGAACACATTTAGTGTGATGTGCATTATTGCTTGGCACACACAACCATTGTCGAAAATGCACTTTATTCGCTCTCAAACATGTTTTGAGCAAAGGATGATAGGGCAGGTCATTGTGAGCCAGCGGAAGGTGCCAGGAGGCTCATTGCAAGTGTGCCTGACGCAGCTTCGCATCCCCTTCTATCTGCAACAGTTTCATGTGGCTGAGAAGCATTGCTGTAGAGTTAGAGCATAAATGAGAAAAAGTGTTTCTCTCGCTGTGATAATGCATTTCAAGTAAGTTATAGGCTTTGTGGTAAAAATTTTCTCCATATATGGCACATGTGTGCCACGTCCAAAAAAGCACTCCACTCGCTCAGAGAAGAGCGTTTTGGCACCTATGGAACACATTTAGTGTGATGTGCATTATTGCTTGGCACACACAACCATTGTCGAAAATGCACTTTATTCGCTCTCAAACATGTTTTGAGCAAAGGATGATAGGGCAGGTCATTGTGAGCCAGCGGAAGGTGCCAGGAGGCTCATTCCAAGTGTGCCTGACGCAGCTTCGCATCCCCTTCGATCTGCAACAGTTACATGTGGCTGAGAAGCACTGTTGTAGAGTTAGAGCGAAAATGAGAAAAAGTGTTTCTCTCGCTGTGATAATGCATTTCAAGCAAGCTATAGGCTTTGTGGTAAACATTTTCTCCATATATGGCACATGTGTGTCACGTCCAAAAAAGCACTCCACTCGCTCAGAGAAGAGCGTTTTGGCACTTATGGAACACATTTAGTGTGATGTGCATTACTGCTTGGCACACACAACCATTGTCGAAAATGCACTTTATTCGCTCTCAAACACATTTTGAGCAAAGGATGATAGGGCAGGTCATTGTGAGCCAGCGGAAGATGCCAGGAGGCTCATTCCAAGTGTGCCTGACGCAGCTTCGCATCCCGTTGTATCTGCAACAGTTTCATGTGGCTGAGAAGCATTGCTGTAGCGTTAGAGCATAAATGAGAAAAAGTGTTTCTCTCGCTGTGATAATGCATTTCAAGCAAGCTATAGGCTTTGTGGTTAAAATTTTCTCCATATATGGCACATGTGTGTCACGTCCAAAAAAGCACTCCACTCGCTCAGAGAAGAGCGTTTTGGCACTTATGGAACACATTTAGTGTGATGTGCATTATTGCTTGGCACACACAACCATTGTCGAAAATGCACTTTATTCGCTCTCAAACATGTTTTGAGCAAAGGATGATAGGGCAGGTCATTGTGAGCCAGCGGAAGGTGCCAGGAGGCTCATTCCAAGAGTGCCTGACGCAGCTTCGCATCCCCTTCGATCTGCAACAGTTTCATGTGGCTGAGAAGCATTGCTGTAGCGTTAGAGCATAAATGAGAAAAAGTGTTTCTCTCGCTGTGATAATGCATTTCAAGCAAGCTATAGGCTTTGTGGTTAAAATTTTCTCCATATATGGCACATGTGTGTCACGTCCAAAAAAGCACTCCACTCGCTCAGAGAAGAGCGTTTTGGCACTTATGGAACACATTTAGTGTGATGTGCATTATTGCTTGGCACACACAACCATTGTCGAAAATGCACTTTATTCGCTCTCAAACATGTTTTGAGCAAAGTATGATAGGGCAGGTCATTGTGAGCCAGCGGAAGGTGCCAGGAGGCTCATTGCAAGTGTGCCTGACGCAGCTTCGCATCCCCTTCTATCTGCAACAGTTTCATGTGGCTGAGAAGCATTGCTGTAGAGTTAGAGCATAAATGAGGAAAAGTGTTTCTCTCGCTGTGATAATGCATTTCAAGCAAGCTATAGGCTTTGTGGTAAAAATGCTCTCCATATATGGCACATGTGTGCCACGTCCAAAAAAGCACTCCACTCGCTCAGAGAAGAGCGTTTTGGCACCTATGGAACACATTTAGTGTGATGTGCATTATTGCTTGGCACACACAACCATTGTCGAAAATGCACTTTATTCGCTCTCAAACATGTTTTGAGCAAAGGATGATAGGGCAGGTCATTGTGAGCCAGCGGAAGGTGCCAGGAGGCTCATTCCAAGTGTGCCTGACGCAGCTTCGCATCCCCTTCGATCTGCAACAGTTTCATGTGGCTGAGAAGCATTGCTGTAGCGTTAGAGCATAAATGAGAAAAAG
Source organism: Doryrhamphus excisus (assembly GCF_037039965.1). NCBI lineage: Eukaryota > Metazoa > Chordata > Actinopteri > Syngnathiformes > Syngnathidae > Doryrhamphus > Doryrhamphus excisus. The sequence continues at coordinate 22,604,866 of NC_136362.1, forward strand.
TGTTTCTCTCGCTGTGATAATGCATTTCAAGCAAGCTATAGGCTTTGTGGTAAACATTTTCTCCATATATGGCACATGTGTGTCACGTCCAAAAAAGCACTCCACTCGCTCAGAGAAGAGCGTTTTGGCACTTATGGAACACATTTAGTGTGATGTGCATTACTGCTTGGCACACACAACCATTGTCGAAAATGCACTTTATTCGCTCTCAAACACATTTTGAGCAAAGGATGATAGGGCAGGTCATTGTGAGCCAGCGGAAGATGCCAGGAGGCTCATTCCAAGTGTGCCTGACGCAGCTTCGCATCCCGTTGTATCTGCAACAGTTTCATGTGGCTGAGAAGCATTGCTGTAGCGTTAGAGCATAAATGAGAAAAAGTGTTTCTCTCGCTGTGATAATGCATTTCAAGCAAGCTATAGGCTTTGTGGTTAAAATTTTCTCCATATATGGCACATGTGTGTCACGTCCAAAAAAGCACTCCACTCGCTCAGAGAAGAGCGTTTTGGCACTTATGGAACACATTTAGTGTGATGTGCATTATTGCTTGGCACACACAACCATTGTCGAAAATGCACTTTATTCGCTCTCAAACATGTTTTGAGCAAAGGATGATAGGGCAGGTCATTGTGAGCCAGCGGAAGGTGCCAGGAGGCTCATTGCAAGTGTGCCTGACGCAGCTTCGCATCCCCTTTGTTTTGTGAAATAGGTTGTTACAGGTCCGGAGAGATCGCAGCAGAGAAATGATCACAAACAACGACTGTATGTACATTAATGATATTTAATGGTAAAACACACAGCAGTTCACAACATTTCCCATCATGAGTTATTATGCTAGACACAAGCTGTCACCCCCATGCCCCCACATAACACTCCAATCAACACAGTTCGAATCCAGAATAGCGTACCTTACCGTTGACAGAGGGCGGAGAGCCAAAAACCCCGGTAGAGTAATCTGGAAACCGAAAGCTGGACACTCGTGCACAGTTCACAGCAGATTCTCACCGGGATTGAGAAAACAAATGCTTTATATGCTCGCTTGTGCGAAAACAGGTGGCCAGCCTGTCTCCGCAGGAGGGGAGTCATCGCCTCCATCCTCTGTCTCAGGCACCTCAAGGTAACATTTTTCTCACAACCTTCTAGTTCGTTTCTCACAACATTCACAACATTCTATATGGGCATAATATTTATCCCGTTGCCGGGACCAGTGAATATTTAAGTGTGTGAAGTCAAAACAAGTCAAAAAGTGTGCAAAGCAAGTTACATAGCTGTAATAGCTGTAATAGCATAGCTGCAAAAGTACAAAGTTATATAGCTGCGAAGCAAGTTACATTCAAAAGTACAAAACAAGTGGTATAACCATTGGTATATAACCATGTGGTGGGTCAGCACAGGACAACACACCTAAAAATCTCTTCCTTCACTCCACCCTGTGGCCTGAGCTGAAACCACCACTTAATTGATAAACCGTTCAGGTCGATCGTCTTCATTTTCAAACATCCAATTAACATAGGCATAACCATGTGGTGGGTCAGCTCAGGACAACACACGTCCTTCACTCCACCCTGTGGCCTGAGCTGAAACCACCACTTAATTGATAAACCGTTCAGGTAGATCATCTTCATTTTCAAACATCCAATTAACATAGGCATCCCCCTGGAGCAACAACACCATGATGTCATGATTCCCGTGTAACATGTGCCCAATAACAAACTGATACATAGAAATACGATCAGGAAACGTAAAATGCAGGGGGTCCGAACGCCTTGGCCACCAGGATGCATGATGACCCGAAGGGTCAGCTTTCACAAACATCTTTGTTATTTCCCTCCCAAACGGCCCCAAATCATCGTATAGTTCTATTTTCATAATTCAAGAAACTGCGTTATAAATGCGTCGCGACAACATAGCTCGGGTGCGTCTAATATACCAAAACATGCAGAAGTTAACCAACGTTAGTAAAGCTAAGCATATGATAAGAACCAATAATGGAGGGACTAAGTGTCGTCGTGCTGTTATCGACATTCCTGTAAATATATCCCACCAGTGATGAGCCGAAGATTGCTCAATTGTCCTGGTGGCATGTACCACCTCATTCCGGGCGATCATGGTGGACACCTGCAACCTGGACACATCTGTCAAATGAGTTTTAACAAGATGCTTAAGTGTCTCCGAACGGTTCAGTGCGCTGCTGAAGCGTGTCAGATCCACCTGCCAAGGCAGCGATAGGGCTTGCCATTGCACAGTAGACAGTCGGTTTGTCCAACTGAAATCTGTCAATCGAAACGATTGATTGTGCCAGGTAAACAGATGCACGTCCCATAAACATCCGGAAAACGGTGTCGTTGGCAACTGGGGATGTGGATTCACTGTTGCTACACAAATAGAGTGGGGCCCTACCTGATATAGCAAGTCCTCAGGCTTCTCCACATTCCAATCACACAGTGCCGTGTCATTCGTAAAACATGGGTCTCGATATATTTGCATTTGTAAGCATACAGTCCCCTTGTCCATTACGTCACAACCTTCCAGATCATAAGTCAGATTAGTCTGTGGACTAAACCAGTCCCCATGCGTTTTCAAGAAATAATAATGGTTTCCCACTATTAATGGCAAAATCCGATATCTGCATATGGTCATGGGTCGGGTTACGTTTACTTCCAACCACATCCCTTGACAGTGTGTTTCATTGCACTGAGTCAGGCTAGGTTGAACTTGTAACCATACGCGGTCCGATATGTTCCATAAGTGTCTCCACGGCTGCACTGCTGAGGAGGTCAATGTTCTCAACAGACGTTCTTGCTGAACTTTAGCACTAAGCATTTGCAAGGTACATTTGGTACTATTCAACGTTGCAACCTTGTGTAAAACTTCTGATGTTGCATCCCACATATCAACGTTCCAACCCAGAAATGTGTCTACTACATGAGCTCCCCCTTTCTGTATTTCTACAGTGGTAGGCATCCATTGTGCCACCCTGCGGAACCCATGAGCTGTCGCCTGACCTGTAGATGATAACATAGATCGTGTCACTTCCCCATCAATGGTGTTGAATATTCCTAACAAAGTTCCTGTTCCCCCTAACAGTGTATCATACCACGCTCGTTTGTTCCTTCGTGGCTTGCAGGTTGGTATCGATGGTAACCTTATCTCCCAATGAATCTCATTATGTGTCGCCTGGTAAGCCATGTGTGTGCATGATGTCACTATTGGCACTAACGTAGGGTGTGTCACCTGCTGATGTGGTGGTACTACCAAGATGACCCAGATTGTTGACCTGCGTCCCGTGATCTCAGTTGAGTTTGAAATCCAGATGTCAGTGTCGCCTGATGTTACCGTCCATTGAGTCCCCTTGGTCGATGAGCATGATACGTCCTCACGAAGTGTGAAGGGATGTTCCGTCAGGAAGGGATTTCCTGTTAATCGACAGAGGCTTACTTCAGCTTCAATGGTAACGTTGCATCCCGTTCTCAGGATCATGGACCACGCATGTGGTCCTGGGTAGGGGTCGCAGTCCATGGTGATGTTTGCAGTCTGGCAGACGGACCACGCAGGGCAGCGGAAGTTATCCTGCGTGCGATTATTGGTGCTGTTCTTCCATCCCACTCGAACCACGCGAGGCAAGCGAGGAGCTCCTTCCACTGGTGTCCCCCAAGAGTGGGCGTTCCTCGGGCCGCATGCAAGCAGGACAGCCAGGAGAGTGCCCCAACAACCGACATGGCCATCTCCTGGGTGGGACCCCATGGTACGATGATCCTCGGGCCCCTTCTGCCAGACGTCCCACCAGCAGCCTCAACATCCACACTCCAACGCTCGCCACCAGGCTGTGACTGAAAAACAAAACACATGCTCCTCCCAGTCCAATCATGGATATTTTCGGTCCCTTGAATTTAGCAGGATTGCCTGAAATTATCGTGGGCTCCGCCCTTGTATCAACTAAAGCTCTTACTTCCTGATCTGAGCTTTTCCAATGAATAATCATATTTACATGAGGCCTAGGGTCTTCTTGCGACCAGCGGGGTACAAATTTGGCCGCTGCCTCCGGGGCTTGACCCCCATCCTATTCAAACTTGGCTAAGGAGGGGTAAAGACCACCGCCTTCCGAAAAGGGGTTCTTATTCTGCCTCCCCTTCCGATTCTGTTTTTTGGCCTTACTCTTTTCTTTTCTTTCTTTGCGTGCTCGCTTTAATGCAGCTATTTGATGCTTTTCCCGTTCGCCTTCTGATGTAGTTGAGTCTGAATCGGAATCATCAGAGCTTCTAACAGGCACACCAACCTCCTCCTCCCTTGGTGGCGGATTGGCACGCATCCATTTACACAGTGCATCATACAACTGCTGACCTTGAGCATCGGTCACCCTTTCCTCAGCAGGGGGCATCGCTCTTTGTACGCGTCGCCGACGCTGTACAGGTCTAGCTACACGAAGCTCACCATCACCCTCCCCCTGCTCTGGGTCAGGATACAGATCAGGGAAAAACTTCTCCCAATCCTCCTCTCGATCCCAGGCATCGGGATTATCCTCCCCACTTATCACAAAAGCTCGTATTTTCACCTCATCACCCCTGAGATTTTTCCTCTGCTTGCGAGTAACATGCCTCGTGCTAGCAACAGCCTTCTCACACATCCGCTGTAAATTAGCTTTTTTGCACTCCAGCAATGTTATTTTGGTTTGTAACATCTGATTCTCTATTTTTACTCTATCAACTTGTTCTCTTAGTTTCAACGTTTCATGCTCCGGGCTAGTATATTTTTCTGGCTGAATTTTCCATGCCTGCGCGCATGCCCACATGCACTTAACAGCTCCTCCAAGCGGAGCTTTGGGTTTCACCACAACCCTAGGAACACCAGCGGTATTTTCTGTCCATGCTTCCGGACCAGAACTTCCCGCTTGCAACAACTTATCAGCTACCGTCTTAACAGCTCCTCCAAGCGGAGCTTTGGGTTTCACCACAACCCTAGGAACACCAGCGATATTTTCTGTCCATGCTTCCGGACCAGAACTTCCCGCTTGCAACAACTTATCAGCTACCGTCTTCCACGGCACTGCCCCCCACCCCGGAACAACTCTGCTCTCCGCGGCGGGACTATTTTCCTTTTTCCTAAACATTTCTCTCACTGAGTCTCTCCTTTTCAAAAAGTTCCAGGTTCGTGACGCCAAATGTTTTGTGAAATAGGTTGTTACAGGTCCGGAGAGATCGCAGCAGAGAAATGATCACAAACAACGACTGTATGTACATTAATGATATTTAATGGTAAAACACACAGCAGTTCACAACATTTCCCATCATGAGTTATTATGCTAGACACAAGCTGTCACCCCCATGCCCCCACATAACACTCCAATCAACACAGTTCGAATCCAGAATAGCGTACCTTACCGTTGACAGAGGGCGGAGAGCCAAAAACCCCGGTAGAGTAATCTGGAAACCGAAAGCTGGACACTCGTGCACAGTTCACAGCAGACTCTCACCGGGATTGAGAAAACAAATGCTTTATATGCTCGCTTGTGCGAAAACAGGTGGCCAGCCTGTCTCCGCAGGAGGGGAGTCATCGCCTCCATCCTCTGTCTCAGGCACCTCAAGGTAACATTTTTCTCACAACCTTCTAGTTCGTTTCTCACAACATTCACAACATTCTATATGGGCATAATATTTATCCCGTTGCCGGGACCAGTGAATATTTAAGTGTGTGAAGTCAAAACAAGTCAAAAAGTGTGCAAAGCAAGTTACATAGCTGTAATAGCTGTAATAGCATAGCTGCAAAAGTACAAAGTTATATAGCTGCGAAGCAAGTTACATTCAAAAGTACAAAACAAGTGGTATAACCATTGGTATATAACCATGTGGTGGGTCAGCACAGGACAACACACCTAAAAATCTCTTCCTTCACCCTTCTATCTGCAACATTTTCATGTGGCTGAGAAGCATTGCTGTAGAGTTAGAGCATAAATGAGAAAAAGTGTTTCTCTCGCTGTGATAATGCATTTCAAGCAAGCTATAGGCTTTGTGGTAAAAATTTTCTCCATATATGGCACATGTGTGCCACGTCCAAAAAAGCACTCCACTCGCTCAGAGAAGAGCGTTTTGGCACTTATGGAACACATTTAGTGTGATGTGCATTATTGCTTGGCACACACAACCATTGTCGAAAATGCACTTTATTCGCTCTCAAACATGTTTTGAGCAAAGGATGATAGGGCAGGTCATTGTGAGCCAGCGGAAGGTGCCAGGAGGCTCATTGCAAGTGTGCCTGACGCAGCTTCGCATCCCCTTCTATCTGCAACAGTTTCATGTGGCTGAGAAGCATTGCTGTAGAGTTAGAGCATAAATGAGAAAAAGTGTTTCTCTCGCTGTGATAATGCATTTCAAGCAAGCTATAGGCTTTGTGGTAAAAATTTTCTCCATATATGGCACATGTGTGCCACGTCCAAAAAAGCACTCCACTCGCTCAGAGAAGAGCGTTTTGGCACTTATGGAACACATTTAGTGTGATGTGCATTATTGCTTGGCACACACAACCATTGTCGAAAATGCACTTTATTCGCTCTCAAACATGTTTTGAGCAAAGTATGATAGGGCAGGTCATTGTGAGCCAGCGGAAGGTGCCAGGAGGCTCATTGCAAGTGTGCCTGACGCAGCTTCGCATCCCCTTCTATCTGCAACAGTTTCATGTGGCTGAGAAGCATTGCTGTAGAGTTAGAGCATAAATGAGGAAAAGTGTTTCTCTCGCTGTGATAATGCATTTCAAGCAAGCTATAGGCTTTGTGGTAAAAATGCTCTCCATATATGGCACATGTGTGTCACGTCCAAAAAAGCACTCCACTCGCTCAGAGAAGAGCGTTTTGGCACCTATGGAACACATTTAGTGTGATGTGCATTATTGCTTGGCACACACAACCATTGTCGAAAATGCACTTTATTCGCTCTCAAACATGTTTTGAGCAAAGGATGATAGGGCAGGTCATTGTGAGCCAGCGGAAGGTGCCAGGAGGCTCATTCCAAGTGTGCCTGACGCAGCTTCGCATCCCCTTCGATCTGCAACAGTTTCATGTGGCTGAGAAGCATTGCTGTAGCGTTAGAGCATAAATGAGAAAAAGTGTTTCTCTCGCTGTGATAATGCATTTCAAGCAAGCTATAGGCTTTGTGGTTAAAATTTTCTCCATATATGGCACATGTGTGTCACGTCCAAAAAAGCACTCCACTCGCTCAGAGAAGAGCGTTTTGGCACTTATGGAACACATTTAGTGTGATGTGCATTATTGCTTGGCACACACAACCATTGTCGAAAATGCACTTTATTCGCTCTCAAACACATTTTGAGCAAAGGATGATAGGGCAGGTCATTGTGAGCCAGCGGAAGGTGCCAGGAGGCTCATTCTAAGTGTGCCTGACGCAGCTTCGCATCCCCTTCTATCTGCAACAGTTTCATGTGGCTGAGAAGCATTGCTGTAGAGTTAGAGCATAAATGAGAAAACGTGTTTCTCTCGCTGTGATAATGCATTTCAAGCAAGCTATAGGCTTTGTGGTAAAAATTTTCTCCATATATGGCACATGTGTGTCACGTCCAAAAAAGCACTCCACTCGTTCAGAGAAGAGCGTTTTGGCACTTATGGAACACATTTAGTGTGATGTGCATTACTGCTTGGCACACACAACCATTGTCGAAAATGCACTTTATTCGCTCTCAAACACATTTTGAGCAAAGGATGATAGGGCAGGTCATTGTGAGCCAGCGGAAGGTGCCAGGAGGCTCATTCCAAGTGTGCCTGACGCAGCTTCGCATCCCGTTGTATCTGCAACAGTTTCATGTGGCTGAGAAGCATTGCTGTAGCGTTAGAGCATAAATGAGAAAAAGTGTTTCTCTCGCTGTGATAATGCATTTCAAGCAAGCTATAGGCTTTGTGGTTAAAATTTTCTCCATATATGGCACATGTGTGTCACGTCCAAAAAAGCACTCCACTCGCTCAGAGGAGAGCGTTTTGGCACTTATGGAACACATTTAGTGTGATGTGCATTATTGCTTGGCACACACAACCATTGTCGAAAATGCACTTTATTCGCTCTCAAACATGTTTTGAGCAAAGGATGATAGGGCAGGTCATTGTGAGCCAGCGGAAGGTGCCAGGAGGCTCATTGCAAGTGTGCCTGACGCAGCTTCGCATCCCCTTCTATCTGCAACAGTTTCATGTGGCTGAGAAGCATTGCTGTAGAGTTAGAGCATAAATGAGAAAAAGTGTTTCTCTCGCTGTGATAATGCATTTCAAGTAAGTTATAGGCTTTGTGGTAAAAATTTTCTCCATATATGGCACATGTGTGCCACGTCCAAAAAAGCACTCCACTCGCTCAGAGAAGAGCGTTTTGGCACTTATGGAACACATTTAGTGTGATGTGCATTATTGCTTGGCACACACAACCCTTGTTCGAAAATGCACTTTATTCGCTCTCAAACACATTTTGAGCAAAGGATGATAGGGCAGGTCATTGTGAGCCAGCGGAAGGTGCCAGGAGGCTCATTCCAAGTGTGCCTGACGCAGCTTCGCATCCCGTTGTATCTGCAACAGTTTCATGTGGCTGAGAAGCATTGCTGTAGCGTTAGAGCATAAATGAGAACAAGTGTTTCTCTCGCTGTGATAATGCATTTCAAGCAAGCTATAGGCTTTGTGGTAAAAATGCTCTCCATATATGGCACATGTGTGCCACGTCCAAAAAAGCACTCCACTCGCTCAGAGAAGAGCGTTTTGGCACCTATGGAACACATTTAGTGTGATGTGCATTATTGCTTGGCACACACAACCATTGTCGAAAATGCACTTTATTCGCTCTCAAACATGTTTTGAGCAAAGGATGATAGGGCAGGTCATTGTGAGCCAGCGGAAGGTGCCAGGAGGCTCATTCCAAGTGTGCCTGACGCAGCTTCGCATCCCCTTCGATCTGCAACAGTTACATGTGGCTGAGAAGCACTGTTGTAGAGTTAGAGCGAAAATGAGAAAAAGTGTTTCTCTCGCTGTGATAATGCATTTCAAGCAAGCTATAGGCTTTGTGGTAAACATTTTCTCCATATATGGCACATGTGTGTCACGTCCAAAAAAGCACTCCACTCGCTCAGAGAAGAGCGTTTTGGCACTTATGGAACACATTTAGTGTGATGTGCATTACTGCTTGGCACACACAACCATTGTCGAAAATGCACTTTATTCGCTCTCAAACACATTTTGAGTAAAGGATGATAGGGCAGGTCATTGTGAGCCAGCGGAAGATGCCAGGAGGCTCATTCCAAGTGTGCCTGACGCAGCTTCGCATCCCCTTCGATCTGCAACAGTTTCATGTGGCTGAGAAGCACTGCTGTAGAGTTAGAGCGAAAATGAGAAAACGTGTTTCTCTCGCTGTGATAATGCATTTCAAGCAAGCTATAGGCTTTGTGGTAAAAATTTTCTCCATATATGGCACATGTGTGTCACGTCCAAAAAAGCACTCCACTCGCTCAGAGAAGAGCGTTTTGGCACTTATGGAACACATTTAGTGTGATGTGCATTATTGCTTGGCACACACAACCATTGTCGAAAATGCACTTTATTCGCTCTCAAACATGTTTTGAGCAAAGGATGATAGGGCAGGTCATTGTGAGCCAGCGGAAGGTGCCAGGAGGCTCATTGCAAGTGTGCCTGACGCAGCTTCGCATCCCCTTCTATCTGCAACAGTTTCATGTGGCTGAGAAGCATTGCTGTAGAGTTAGAGCATAAATGAGAAAAAGTGTTTCTCTCGCTGTGATAATGCATTTCAAGCAAGCTATAGGCTTTGTGGTAAAAATTTTCTCCATATATGGCACATGTGTGCCACGTCCAAAAAAGCACTCCACTCGCTCAGAGAAGAGCGTTTTGGCACTTATGGAACACATTTAGTGTGATGTGCATTATTGCTTGGCACACACAACCATTGTTCGAAAATGCACTTTATTCGCTCTCAAACACATTTTGAGCAAAGGATGATAGGGCAGGTCATTGTGAGCCAGCGGAAGGTGCCAGGAGGCTCATTCCAAGAGTGCCTGACGCAGCTTCGCATCCCCTTCGATCTGCAACAGTTTCATGTGGCTGAGAAGCACTGCTGTAGAGTTAGAGCGAAAATGAGAAAACGTGTTTCTCTCGCTGTGATAATGCATTTCAAGCAAGCTATAGGCTTTGTGGTAAAAATTTTCTCCATATATGGCACATGTGTGTCACGTCCAAAAAAGCACTCCACTCGCTCAGAGAAGAGCGTTTTGGCACTTATGGAACACATTTAGTTTGATGTGCATTACTGCTTGGCACACACAACCATTGTCGAAAATAAACTTTATTCGCTCTCAAACACATTTTGAGCAAAGGATGATAGGGCAGGTCATTGTGAGCCAGCGGAAGGTGCCAGGAGGCTCATTCCAAGTGTGCCTGACGCAGCTTCGCATCCCGTTGTATCTGCAACAGTTTCATGTGGCTGAGAAGCATTGCTGTAGCGTTAGAGCATAAATGAGAACAAGTGTTTCTCTCGCTGTGATAATGCATTTCAAGCAAGCTATAGGCTTTGTGGTTAAAATTTTCTCCATATATGGCACATGTGTGTCACGTCCAAAAAAGCACTCCACTCGCTCAGAGAAGAGCGTTTTGGCACTTATGGAACACATTTAGTGTGATGTGCATTATTGCTTGGCACACACAACCATTGTCGAAAATGCACTTTATTCGCTCTCAAACATGTTTTGAGCAAAGGATGATAGGGCAGGTCATTGTGAGCCAGCGGAAGGTGCCAGGAGGCTCATTGCAAGTGTGCCTGACGCAGCTTCGCATCCCCTTCTATCTGCAACAGTTTCATGTGGCTGAGAAGCATTGCTGTAGAGTTAGAGCATAAATGAGAAAAAGTGTTTCTCTCGCTGTGATAATGCATTTCAAGCAAGCTATAGGCTTTGTGGTAAAAATTTTCTCCATATATGGCACATGTGTGCCACGTCCAAAAAAGCACTCCACTCGCTCAGAGAAGAGCGTTGGCACTTATGGAACACATTTAGTGTGATGTGCATTATTGCTTGGCACACACAACCCTTGTTCGAAAATGCACTTTATTCGCTCTCAAACACATTTTGAGCAAAGGATGATAGGGCAGGTCATTGTGAGCCAGCGGAAGGTGCCAGGAGGCTCATTCCAAGTGTGCCTGACGCAGCTTCGCATCCCGTTCTATCTGCAACAGTTTCATGTGGCTGAGAAGCATTGCTGTAGAGTTAGAGCATAAATGAGGAAAAGTGTTTCTCTCGCTGTGATAATGCATTTCAAGCAAGCTATAGGCTTTGTGGTAAAAATGCTCTCCATATATGGCACATGTGTGCCACGTCCAAAAAAAGCACTCCACTCGCTCAGAGAAGAGCGTTTTGGCACTTATGGAACACATTTAGTGTGATGTGCATTATTGCTTGGCACACACAACCATTGTCGAAAATGCACTTTATTCGCTCTCAAACATGTTTTGAGCAAAGGATGATAGGGCAGGTCATTGTGAGCCAGCGGAAGGTGCCAGGAGGCTCATTGCAAGTGTGCCTGACGCAGCTTCGCATCCCCTTCTATCTGCAACAGTTTCATGTGGCTGAGAAGCATTGCTGTAGAGTTAGAGCATAAATGAGAAAAAGTGTTTCTCTCGCTGTGATAATGCATTTCAAGCAAGCTATAGGCTTTGTGGTAAAAATTTTCTCCATATATGGCACATGTGTGCCACGTCCAAAAAAGCACTCCACTCGCTCAGAGAAGAGCGTTTTGGCACTTATGGAACACATTTAGTGTGATGTGCATTATTGCTTGGCACACACAACCCTTGTTCGAAAATGCACTTTATTCGCTCTCAAACACATTTTGAGCAAAGGATGATAGGGCAGGTCATTGTGAGCCAGCGGAAGGTGCCAGGAGGCTCATTCCAAGTGTGCCTGACGCAGCTTCGCATCCCGTTGTATCTGCAACAGTTTCATGTGGCTGAGAAGCATTGCTGTAGCGTTAGAGCATAAATGAGAACAAGTGTTTCTCTCGCTGTGATAATGCATTTCAAGCAAGCTATAGGCTTTGTGGTAAAAATGCTCTCCATATATGGCACATGTGTGCCACGTCCAAAAAAGCACTCCACTCGCTCAGAGAAGAGCGTTTTGGCACCTATGGAACACATTTAGTGTGATGTGCATTATTGCTTGGCACACACAACCATTGTCGAAAATGCACTTTATTCGCTCTCAAACATGTTTTGAGCAAAGGATGATAGGGCAGGTCATTGTGAGCCAGCGGAAGGTGCCAGGAGGCTCATTGCAAGTGTGCCTGACGCAGCTTCGCATCCCCTTCTATCTGCAACAGTTTCATGTGGCTGAGAAGCATTGCTGTAGAGTTAGAGCATAAATGAGAAAAAGTGTTTCTCTCGCTGTGATAATGCATTTCAAGTAAGTTATAGGCTTTGTGGTAAAAATGTTCTCCATATATGGCACATGTGTGCCACGTCCAAAAAAGCACTCCACTCGCTCAGAGAAGAGCGTTTTGGCACTTATGGAACACATTTAGTGTGATGTGCATTATTGCTTGGCACACACAACCCTTGTTCGAAAATGCACTTTATTCGCTCTCAAACACATTTTGAGCAAAGGATGATAGGGCAGGTCATTGTGAGCCAGCGGAAGGTGCCAGGAGGCTCATTCCAAGTGTGCCTGACGCAGCTTCGCATCCCGTTCTATCTGCAACAGTTTCATGTGGCTGAGAAGCATTGCTGTAGAGTTAGAGCATAAATGAGGAAAAGTGTTTCTCTCGCTGTGATAATGCATTTCAAGCAAGCTATAGGCTTTGTGGTAAAAATGCTCTCCATATATGGCACATGTGTGCCACGTCCAAAAAAAGCACTCCACTCGCTCAGAGAAGAGCGTTTTGGCACTTATGGAACACATTTAGTGTGATGTGCATTATTGCTTGGCACACACAACCATTGTTCGAAAATGCACTTTATTCGCTCTCAAACACATTTTGAGCAAAGGATGATAGGGCAGGTCATTGTGAGCCAGCGGAAGGTGCCAGGAGGCTCATTCCAAGAGTGCCTGACGCAGCTTCGCATCCCCTTCGATCTGCAACAGTTTCATGTGGCTGAGAAGCATTGCTGTAGAGTTAGAGCATAAATGAGAAAAAGTGTTTCTCTCGCTGTGATAATGCATTTCAAGCAAGCTATAGGCTTTGTGGTAAAAATTTTCTCCATATATGGCACATGTGTGCCACGTCCAAAAAAGCACTCCACTCGCTCAGAGAAGAGCGTTTTGGCACTTATGGAACACATTTAGTGTGATGTGCATTATTGCTTGGCACACACAACCATTGTTCGAAAATGCACTTTATTCGCTCTCAAACACATTTTGAGCAAAGGATGATAGGGCAGGTCATTGTGAGCCAGCGGAAGGTGCCAGGAGGCTCATTCCAAGAGTGCCTGACGCAGCTTCGCATCCCCTTCGATCTGCAACAGTTTCATGTGGCTGAGAAGCACTGCTGTAGAGTTACAGCGAAAATGAGAAAACGTGTTTCTCTCGCTGTGATAATGCATTTCAAGCAAGCTATAGGCTTTGTGGTAAAAATTTTCTCCATATATGGCACATGTGTGTCACGTCCAAAAAAGCACTCCACTCGCTCAGAGAAGAGCGTTTTGGCACTTATGGAACACATTTAGTGTGATGTGCATTACTGCTTGGCACACACAACCATTGTCGAAAATGCACTTTATTCGCTCTCAAACACATTTTGAGCAAAGGATGATAGGGCAGGTCATTGTGAGCCAGCGGAAGGTGCCAGGAGGCTCATTCCAAGTGTGCCTGACGCAGCTTCGCATCCCGTTGTATCTGCAACAGTTTCATGTGGCTGAGAAGCATTGCTGTAGCGTTAGAGCATAAATGAGAAAAAGTGTTTCTCTCGCTGTGATAATGCATTTCAAGCAAGCTATAGGCTTTGTGGTTAAAATTTTCTCCATATATGGCACATGTGTGCCACGTCCAAAAAAGCACTCCACTCGCTCAGAGAAGAGCGTTTTGGCACTTATGGAACACATTTAGTTTGATGTGCATTACTGCTTGGCACACACAACCATTGTCGAAAATAAACTTTATTCGCTCTCAAACACATTTTGAGCAAAGGATGATAGGGCAGGTCATTGTGAGCCAGCGGAAGGTGCCAGGAGGCTCATTCCAAGTGTGCCTGACGCAGCTTCGCATCCCGTTGTATCTGCAACAGTTTCATGTGGCTGAGAAGCATTGCTGTAGCGTTAGAGCATAAATGAGAACAAGTGTTTCTCTCGCTGTGATAATGCATTTCAAGCAAGCTATAGGCTTTGTGGTAAAAATGCTCTCCATATATGGCACATGTGTGCCACGTCCAAAAAAGCACTCCACTCGCTCAGAGAAGAGCGTTTTGGCACCTATGGAACACATTTAGTGTGATGTGCATTATTGCTTGGCACACACAACCATTGTCGAAAATGCACTTTATTCGCTCTCAAACATGTTTTGAGCAAAGGATGATAGGGCAGGTCATTGTGAGCCAGCGGAAGGTGCCAGGAGGCTCATTGCAAGTGTGCCTGACGCAGCTTCGCATCCCCTTCTATCTGCAACAGTTTCATGTGGCTGAGAAGCATTGCTGTAGAGTTAGAGCATAAATGAGAAAAAGTGTTTCTCTCGCTGTGATAATGCATTTCAAGTAAGTTATAGGCTTTGTGGTAAAAATGTTCTCCATATATGGCACATGTGTGCCACGTCCAAAAAAGCACTCCACTCGCTCAGAGAAGAGCGTTTTGGCACTTATGGAACACATTTAGTGTGATGTGCATTATTGCTTGGCACACACAACCCTTGTTCGAAAATGCACTTTATTCGCTCTCAAACACATTTTGAGCAAAGGATGATAGGGCAGGTCATTGTGAGCCAGCGGAAGGTGCCAGGAGGCTCATTCCAAGTGTGCCTGACGCAGCTTCGCATCCCGTTCTATCTGCAACAGTTTCATGTGGCTGAGAAGCATTGCTGTAGAGTTAGAGCATAAATGAGGAAAAGTGTTTCTCTCGCTGTGATAATGCATTTCAAGCAAGCTATAGGCTTTGTGGTAAAAATGCTCTCCATATATGGCACATGTGTGCCACGTCCAAAAAAAGCACTCCACTCGCTCAGAGAAGAGCGTTTTGGCACTTATGGAACACATTTAGTGTGATGTGCATTATTGCTTGGCACACACAACCATTGTTCGAAAATGCACTTTATTCGCTCTCAAACACATTTTGAGCAAAGGATGATAGGGCAGGTCATTGTGAGCCAGCGGAAGGTGCCAGGAGGCTCATTCCAAGAGTGCCTGACGCAGCTTCGCATCCCCTTCGATCTGCAACAGTTTCATGTGGCTGAGAAGCATTGCTGTAGAGTTAGAGCATAAATGAGAAAAAGTGTTTCTCTCGCTGTGATAATGCATTTCAAGCAAGCTATAGGCTTTGTGGTAAAAATTTTCTCCATATATGGCACATGTGTGCCACGTCCAAAAAAGCACTCCACTCGCTCAGAGAAGAGCGTTTTGGCACTTATGGAACACATTTAGTGTGATGTGCATTATTGCTTGGCACACACAACCATTGTTCGAAAATGCACTTTATTCGCTCTCAAACACATTTTGAGCAAAGGATGATAGGGCAGGTCATTGTGAGCCAGCGGAAGGTGCCAGGAGGCTCATTCCAAGAGTGCCTGACGCAGCTTCGCATCCCCTTCGATCTGCAACAGTTTCATGTGGCTGAGAAGCACTGCTGTAGAGTTAGAGCGAAAATGAGAAAACGTGTTTCTCTCGCTGTGATAATGCATTTCAAGCAAGCTATAGGCTTTGTGGTAAAAATTTTCTCCATATATGGCACATGTGTGTCACGTCCAAAAAAGCACTCCACTCGCTCAGAGAAGAGCGTTTTGGCACTTATGGAACACATTTAGTGTGATGTGCATTATTGCTTGGCACACACAACCCTTGTTCGAAAATGCACTTTATTCGCTCTCAAACACATTTTGAGCAAAGGATGATAGGGCAGGTCATTGTGAGCCAGCGGAAGGTGCCAGGAGGCTCATTCCAAGTGTGCCTGACGCAGCTTCGCATCCCGTTCTATCTGCAACAGTTTCATGTGGCTGAGAAGCATTGCTGTAGAGTTAGAGCATAAATGAGGAAAAGTGTTTCTCTCGCTGTGATAATGCATTTCAAGCAAGCTATAGGCTTTGTGGTAAAAATGCTCTCCATATATGGCACATGTGTGCCACGTCCAAAAAAAGCACTCCACTCGCTCAGAGAAGAGCGTTTTGGCACTTATGGAACACATTTAGTGTGATGTGCATTATTGCTTGGCACACACAACCATTGTTCGAAAATGCACTTTATTCGCTCTCAAACACATTTTGAGCAAAGGATGATAGGGCAGGTCATTGTGAGCCAGCGGAAGGTGCCAGGAGGCTCATTCCAAGAGTGCCTGACGCAGCTTCGCATCCCCTTCGATCTGCAACAGTTTCATGTGGCTGAGAAGCATTGCTGTAGAGTTAGAGCATAAATGAGAAAAAGTGTTTCTCTCGCTGTGATAATGCATTTCAAGCAAGCTATAGGCTTTGTGGTAAAAATTTTCTCCATATATGGCACATGTGTGCCACGTCCAAAAAAGCACTCCACTCGCTCAGAGAAGAGCGTTTTGGCACTTATGGAACACATTTAGTGTGATGTGCATTATTGCTTGGCACACACAACCATTGTTCGAAAATGCACTTTATTCGCTCTCAAACACATTTTGAGCAAAGGATGATAGGGCAGGTCATTGTGAGCCAGCGGAAGGTGCCAGGAGGCTCATTCCAAGAGTGCCTGACGCAGCTTCGCATCCCCTTCGATCTGCAACAGTTTCATGTGGCTGAGAAGCACTGCTGTAGAGTTACAGCGAAAATGAGAAAACGTGTTTCTCTCGCTGTGATAATGCATTTCAAGCAAGCTATAGGCTTTGTGGTAAAAATTTTCTCCATATATGGCACATGTGTGTCACGTCCAAAAAAGCACTCCACTCGCTCAGAGAAGAGCGTTTTGGCACTTATGGAACACATTTAGTGTGATGTGCATTACTGCTTGGCACACACAACCATTGTCGAAAATGCACTTTATTCGCTCTCAAACACATTTTGAGCAAAGGATGATAGGGCAGGTCATTGTGAGCCAGCGGAAGGTGCCAGGAGGCTCATTCCAAGTGTGCCTGACGCAGCTTCGCATCCCGTTGTATCTGCAACAGTTTCATGTGGCTGAGAAGCATTGCTGTAGCGTTAGAGCATAAATGAGAAAAAGTGTTTCTCTCGCTGTGATAATGCATTTCAAGCAAGCTATAGGCTTTGTGGTTAAAATTTTCTCCATATATGGCACATGTGTGCCACGTCCAAAAAAGCACTCCACTCGCTCAGAGAAGAGCGTTTTGGCACTTATGGAACACATTTAGTTTGATGTGCATTACTGCTTGGCACACACAACCATTGTCGAAAATAAACTTTATTCGCTCTCAAACACATTTTGAGCAAAGGATGATAGGGCAGGTCATTGTGAGCCAGCGGAAGGTGCCAGGAGGCTCATTCCAAGTGTGCCTGACGCAGCTTCGCATCCCGTTGTATCTGCAACAGTTTCATGTGGCTGAGAAGCATTGCTGTAGCGTTAGAGCATAAATGAGAACAAGTGTTTCTCTCGCTGTGATAATGCATTTCAAGCAAGCTATAGGCTTTGTGGTAAAAATGCTCTCCATATATGGCACATGTGTGCCACGTCCAAAAAAGCACTCCACTCGCTCAGAGAAGAGCGTTTTGGCACCTATGGAACACATTTAGTGTGATGTGCATTATTGCTTGGCACACACAACCATTGTCGAAAATGCACTTTATTCGCTCTCAAACATGTTTTGAGCAAAGGATGATAGGGCAGGTCATTGTGAGCCAGCGGAAGGTGCCAGGAGGCTCATTGCAAGTGTGCCTGACGCAGCTTCGCATCCCCTTCTATCTGCAACAGTTTCATGTGGCTGAGAAGCATTGCTGTAGAGTTAGAGCATAAATGAGAAAAAGTGTTTCTCTCGCTGTGATAATGCATTTCAAGTAAGTTATAGGCTTTGTGGTAAAAATGTTCTCCATATATGGCACATGTGTGCCACGTCCAAAAAAGCACTCCACTCGCTCAGAGAAGAGCGTTTTGGCACTTATGGAACACATTTAGTGTGATGTGCATTATTGCTTGGCACACACAACCCTTGTTCGAAAATGCACTTTATTCGCTCTCAAACACATTTTGAGCAAAGGATGATAGGGCAGGTCATTGTGAGCCAGCGGAAGGTGCCAGGAGGCTCATTCCAAGTGTGCCTGACGCAGCTTCGCATCCCGTTCTATCTGCAACAGTTTCATGTGGCTGAGAAGCATTGCTGTAGAGTTAGAGCATAAATGAGGAAAAGTGTTTCTCTCGCTGTGATAATGCATTTCAAGCAAGCTATAGGCTTTGTGGTAAAAATGCTCTCCATATATGGCACATGTGTGCCACGTCCAAAAAAAGCACTCCACTCGCTCAGAGAAGAGCGTTTTGGCACTTATGGAACACATTTAGTGTGATGTGCATTATTGCTTGGCACACACAACCATTGTTCGAAAATGCACTTTATTCGCTCTCAAACACATTTTGAGCAAAGGATGATAGGGCAGGTCATTGTGAGCCAGCGGAAGGTGCCAGGAGGCTCATTCCAAGAGTGCCTGACGCAGCTTCGCATCCCCTTCGATCTGCAACAGTTTCATGTGGCTGAGAAGCATTGCTGTAGAGTTAGAGCATAAATGAGAAAAAGTGTTTCTCTCGCTGTGATAATGCATTTCAAGCAAGCTATAGGCTTTGTGGTAAAAATTTTCTCCATATATGGCACATGTGTGCCACGTCCAAAAAAGCACTCCACTCGCTCAGAGAAGAGCGTTTTGGCACTTATGGAACACATTTAGTGTGATGTGCATTATTGCTTGGCACACACAACCATTGTTCGAAAATGCACTTTATTCGCTCTCAAACACATTTTGAGCAAAGGATGATAGGGCAGGTCATTGTGAGCCAGCGGAAGGTGCCAGGAGGCTCATTCCAAGAGTGCCTGACGCAGCTTCGCATCCCCTTCGATCTGCAACAGTTTCATGTGGCTGAGAAGCACTGCTGTAGAGTTAGAGCGAAAATGAGAAAACGTGTTTCTCTCGCTGTGATAATGCATTTCAAGCAAGCTATAGGCTTTGTGGTAAAAATTTTCTCCATATATGGCACATGTGTGTCACGTCCAAAAAAGCACTCCACTCGCTCAGAGAAGAGCGTTTTGGCACTTATGGAACACATTTAGTGTGATGTGCATTACTGCTTGGCACACACAACCATTGTCGAAAATGCACTTTATTCGCTCTCAAACACATTTTGAGCAAAGGATGATAGGGCAGGTCATTGTGAGCCAGCGGAAGGTGCCAGGAGGCTCATTCCAAGTGTGCCTGACGCAGCTTCGCATCCCGTTGTATCTGCAACAGTTTCATGTGGCTGAGAAGCATTGCTGTAGCGTTAGAGCATAAATGAGAAAAAGTGTTTCTCTCGCTGTGATAATGCATTTCAAGCAAGCTATAGGCTTTGTGGTTAAAATTTTCTCCATATATGGCACATGTGTGCCACGTCCAAAAAAGCACTCCACTCGCTCAGAGAAGAGCGTTTTGGCACTTATGGAACACATTTAGTTTGATGTGCATTACTGCTTGGCACACACAACCATTGTCGAAAATAAACTTTATTCGCTCTCAAACACATTTTGAGCAAAGGATGATAGGGCAGGTCATTGTGAGCCAGCGGAAGGTGCCAGGAGGCTCATTCCAAGTGTGCCTGACGCAGCTTCGCATCCCGTTGTATCTGCAACAGTTTCATGTGGCTGAGAAGCATTGCTGTAGCGTTAGAGCATAAATGAGAACAAGTGTTTCTCTCGCTGTGATAATGCATTTCAAGCAAGCTATAGGCTTTGTGGTAAAAATGCTCTCCATATATGGCACATGTGTGCCACGTCCAAAAAAGCACTCCACTCGCTCAGAGAAGAGCGTTTTGGCACCTATGGAACACATTTAGTGTGATGTGCATTATTGCTTGGCACACACAACCATTGTCGAAAATGCACTTTATTCGCTCTCAAACATGTTTTGAGCAAAGGATGATAGGGCAGGTCATTGTGAGCCAGCGGAAGGTGCCAGGAGGCTCATTCCAAGTGTGCCTGACGCAGCTTCGCATCCCCTTCGATCTGCAACAGTTTCATATGGCTGAGAAGCATTGCTGTAGCGTTAGAGCATAAATGAGAAAAAGTGTTTCTCTCGCTGTGATAATGCATTTCAAGCAAGCTATAGGCTTTGTGGTTAAAATTTTCTCCATATATGGCACATGTGTGTCACGTCCAAAAAAGCACTCCACTCGCTCAGAGAAGAGCGTTTTGGCACTTATGGAACACATTTAGTGTGATGTGCATTATTGCTTGGCACACACAACCATTGTCCAAAATGCACTTTATTCGCTCTCAAACATGTTTTGAGCAAAGTATGATAGGGCAGGTCAATTGTGAGCCAGCGGAAGGTGCCAGGAGGCTCATTGCAAGTGTGCCTGACGCAGCTTCGCATCCCCTTCTATCTGCAACAGTTTCATGTGGCTGAGAAGCATTGCTGTAGAGTTAGAGCATAAATGAGAAAACGTGTTTCTCTCGCTGTGATAATGCATTTCAAGCAAGCTATAGGCTTTGTGGTAAAAATTTTCTCCATATATGGCACATGTGTGTCACGTCCAAAAAAGCACTCCACTCGCTCAGAGAAGAGCGTTTTGGCACTTATGGAACACATTTAGTGTGATGTGCATTACTGCTTGGCACACACAACCATTGTCGAAAATGCACTTTATTCGCTCTCAAACACATTTTGAGCAAAGGATGATAGGGCAGGTCATTGTGAGCCAGCGGAAGGTGCCAGGAGGCTCATTCCAAGTGTGCCTGACGCAGCTTCGCATCCCGTTGTATCTGCAACAGTTTCATGTGGCTGAGAAGCATTGCTGTAGCGTTAGAGCATAAATGAGAACAAGTGTTTCTCTCGCTGTGATAATGCATTTCAAGCAAGCTATAGGCTTTGTGGTAAAAATGCTCTCCATATATGGCACATGTGTGCCACGTCCAAAAAAGCACTCCACTCGCTCAGAGAAGAGCGTTTTGGCACCTATGGAACACATTTAGTGTGATGTGCATTATTGCTTGGCACACACAACCATTGTCGAAAATGCACTTTATTCGCTCTCAAACATGTTTTGAGCAAAGGATGATAGGGCAGGTCATTGTGAGCCAGCGGAAGGTGCCAGGAGGCTCATTGCAAGTGTGCCTGACACAGCTTCGCATCCCCTTCTATCTGCAACAGTTTCATGTGGCTGAGAAGCATTGCTGTAGAGTTAGAGCATAAATGAGAAAAAGTGTTTCTCTCGCTGTGATAATGCATTTCAAGTAAGTTATAGGCTTTGTGGTAAAAATTTTCTCCATATATGGCACATGTGTGCCACGTCCAAAAAAGCACTCCACTCGCTCAGAGAAGAGCGTTTTGGCACTTATGGAACACATTTAGTGTGATGTGCATTATTGCTTGGCACACACAACCATTGTCGAAAATGCACTTTATTCGCTCTCAAACATGTTTTGAGCAAAGGATGATAGGGCAGGTCATTGTGAGCCAGCGGAAGGTGCCAGGAGGCTCATTCCAAGTGTGCCTGACGCAGCTTCGCATCCCCTTCGATCTGCAACAGTTTCATGTGGCTGAGAAGCATTGCTGTAGCGTTAGAGCATAAATGAGAAAAAGTGTTTCTCTCGCTGTGATAATGCATTTCAAGCAAGCTATAGGCTTTGTGGTTAAAAATTTCTCCATATATGGCACATGTGTGTCACGTCCAAAAAAGCACTCCACTCGCTCAGAGAAGAGCGTTTTGGCACTTATGGAACACATTTAGTGTGATGTGCATTATTGCTTGGCACACACAACCATTGTTCGAAAATGCACTTTATTCGCTCTCAAACACATTTTGAGCAAAGGATGATAGGGCAGGTCATTGTGAGCCAGCGGAAGGTGCCAGGAGGCTCATTCCAAGAGTGCCTGACGCAGCTTCGCATCCCCTTCGATCTGCAACAGTTTCATGTGGCTGAGAAGCACTGCTGTAGAGTTAGAGCGAAAATGAGAAAACGTGTTTCTCTCGCTGTGATAATGCATTTCAAGCAAGCTATAGGCTTTGTGGTAAAAATTTTCTCCATATATGGCACATGTGTGTCACGTCCAAAAAAGCACTCCACTCGCTCAGAAAAGAGCGTTTTGGCACTTATGGAACACATTTAGTGTGATGTGCATTACTGCTTGGCACACACAACCATTGTCGAAAATGCACTTTATTCGCTCTCAAACACATTTTGAGCAAAGGATGATAGGGCAGGTCATTGTGAGCCAGCGGAAGGTGCCAGGAGGCTCATTCCAAGTGTGCCTGACGCAGCTTCGCATCCCGTTGTATCTGCAACAGTTTCATGTGGCTGAGAAGCATTGCTGTAGCGTTAGAGCATAAATGAGAAAAAGTGTTTCTCTCGCTGTGATAATGCATTTCAAGCAAGCTATAGGCTTTGTGGTAAAAATTTTCTCCATATATGGCACATGTGTGCCACGTCCAAAAAAGCACTCCACTCGCTCAGAGAAGAGCGTTTTGGCACTTATGGAACACATTTAGTTTGATGTGCATTACTGCTTGGCACACACAACCATTGTCGAAAATGCACTTTATTCGCTCTCAAACACATTTTGAGCAAAGGATGATAGGGCAGGTCATTGTGAGCCAGCGGAAGGTGCCAGGAGGCTCATTCCAAGTGTGCCTGACGCAGCTTCGCATCCCGTTGTATCTGCAACAGTTTCATGTGGCTGAGAAGCATTGCTGTAGCGTTAGAGCATAAATGAGAAAAAGTGTTTCTCTCGCTGTGATAATGCATTTCAAGCAAGCTATAGGCTTTGTGGTTAAAAATTTCTCCATATATGGCACATGTGTGTCACGTCCAAAAAAGCACTCCACTCGCTCAGAGAAGAGGGTTTTGGCACTTATGGAACACATTTAGTGTGATGTGCATTATTGCTTGGCACACACAACCATTGTCGAAAATGCACTTTATTCGCTCTCAAACATGTTTTGAGCAAAGGATGATAGGGCAGGTCATTGTGAGCCAGCGGAAGGTGCCAGGAGGCTCATTGCAAGTGTGCCTGACGCAGCTTCGCATCCCCTTCTATCTGCAACAGTTTCATGTGGCTGAGAAGCATTGCTGTAGAGTTAGAGCATAAATGAGAAAAAGTGTTTCTCTCGCTGTGATAATGCATTTCAAGTAAGTTATAGGCTTTGTGGTAAAAATTTTCTCCATATATGGCACATGTGTGCCACGTCCAAAAAAGCACTCAACTCGCTCAGAGAAGAGCGTTTTGGCACTTATGGAACACATTTAGTGTGATGTGCATTATTGCTTGGCACACAAAACCCTTGTTCGAAAATGCACTTTATTCGCTCTCAAACACATTTTGAGCAAAGGATGATAGGGCAGGTCATTGTGAGCCAGCGGAAGGTGCCAGGAGGCTCATTCCAAGTGTGCCTGACGCAGCTTCGCATCCCGTTCTATCTGCAACAGTTTCATGTGGCTGAGAAGCATTGCTGTAGAGTTAGAGCATAAATGAGGAAAAGTGTTTCTCTCGCTGTGATAATGCATTTCAAGCAAGCTATAGGCTTTGTGGTAAAAATGCTCTCCATATATGGCACATGTGTGCCACGTCCAAAAAAGCACTCAACTCGCTCAGAGAAGAGCGTTTTGGCACTTATGGAACACATTTAGTGTGATGTGCATTATTGCTTGGCACACACAACCCTTGTTCGAAAATGCACTTTATTCGCTCTCAAACACATTTTGAGCAAAGGATGATAGGGCAGGTCATTGTGAGCCAGCGGAAGGTGCCAGGAGGCTCATTCCAAGTGTGCCTGACGCAGCTTCGCATCCCCTTCGATCTGCAACAGTTTCATGTGGCTGAAAAGCACTGCTGTAGAGTTAGAGCGAAAATGAGAAAACGTGTTTCTCTCGCTGTGATAATGCATTTCAAGCAAGCTATAGGCTTTGTGGTAAAAAATTTCTCCATATATGGCACATGTGTGTCACGTCCAAAAAAGCACTCCACTCGCTCAGAGAAGAGCGTTTTGGCACTTATGGAACACATTTAGTGTGATGTGCATTACTGCTTGGCACACACAACCATTGTCGAAAATGCACTTTATTCGCTCTCAAACACATTTTGAGCAAAGGATGATAGGGCAGGTCATTGTGAGCCAGCGGAAGGTGCCAGGAGGCTCATTCCAAGTGTGTCTGACGCAGCTTCGCATCCCGTTGTATCTGCAACAGTTTCATGTGGCTGAGAAGCATTGCTGTAGCGTTAGAGCATAAATGAGAAAAAGTGTTTCTCTCGCTGTGATAATGCATTTCAAGCAAGCTATAGGCTTTGTGGTTAAAATTTTCTCCATATATGGCACATGTGTGCCACGTCCAAAAAAGCACTCCACTCGTTCAGAGAAGAGCGTTTTGGCACTTATGGAACACATTTAGTTTGATGTGCATTACTGCTTGGCACACACAACCATTGTCGAAAATAAACTTTATTCGCTCTCAAACACATTTTGAGCAAAGGATGATAGGGCAGGTCATTGTGAGCCAGCGGAAGGTGCCAGGAGGCTCATTCCAAGTGTGCCTGACGCAGCTTCGCATCCCGTTGTATCTGCAACAGTTTCATGTGGCTGAGAAGCATTGCTGTAGCGTTAGAGCATAAATGAGAACAAGTGTTTCTCTCGCTGTGATAATGCATTTCAAGCAAGCTATAGGCTTTGTGGTAAAAATGCTCTCCATATATGGCACATGTGTGCCACGTCCAAAAAAGCACTCCACTCGCTCAGAGAAGAGCGTTTTGGCACCTAGGGAACACATTTAGTGTGATGTGCATTATTGCTTGGCACACACAACCGTTGTCGAAAATGCACTTTATTCGCTCTCAAACATGTTTTGAGCAAAGGATGATAGGGCAGGTCATTGTGAGCCAGCGGAAGGTGCCAGGAGGCTCATTCCAAGTGTGCCTGACGCAGCTTCGCATCCCGTTGTATCTGCAACAGTTTCATGTGGCTGAGAAGCATTGCTGTAGCGTTAGAGCATAAATGAGAAAAAGTGTTTCTCTCGCTGTGATAATGCATTTCAAGCAAGCTATAGGCTTTGTGGTTAAAATTTTCTCCATATATGGCACATGTGTGCCACGTCCAAAAAAGCACTCCACTCGCTCAGAGAAGAGCGTTTTGGCACTTATGGAACACATTTAGTTTGATGTGCATTACTGCTTGGCACACACAACCATTGTCGAAAATAAACTTTATTCGCTCTCAAACACATTTTGAGCAAAGGATGATAGGGCAGGTCATTGTGAGCCAGCGGAAGGTGCCAGGAGGCTCATTCCAAGTGTGCCTGACGCAGCTTCGCATCCCGTTGTATCTGCAACAGTTTCATGTGGCTGAGAAGCATTGCTGTAGCGTTAGAGCATAAATGAGAACAAGTGTTTCTCTCGCTGTGATAATGCATTTCAAGCAAGCTATAGGCTTTGTGGTAAAAATGCTCTCCATATATGGCACATGTGTGCCACGTCCAAAAAAAGCACTCCACTCGCTCAGAGAAGAGCGTTTTGGCACTTATGGAACACATTTAGTGTGATGTGCATTATTGCTTGGCACACACAACCATTGTCGAAAATGCACTTTATTCGCTCTCAAACATGTTTTGAGCAAAGGATGATAGGGCAGGTCATTGTGAGCCAGCGGAAGGTGCCAGGAGGCTCATTCCAAGTGTGCCTGACGCAGCTTCGCATCCCCTTCGATCTGCAACAGTTTCATGTGGCTGAGAAGCATTGCTGTAGCGTTAGAGCATAAATGAGAAAAAGTGTTTCTCTCGCTGTGATAATGCATTTCAAGCAAGCTATAGGCTTTGTGGTTAAAATTTTCTCCATATATGGCACATGTGTGTCACGTCCAAAAAAGCACTCCACTCGCTCAGAGAAGAGCGTTTTGGCACTTATGGAACACATTTAGTGTGATGTGCATTATTGCTTGGCACACACAACCATTGTCGAAAATGCACTTTATTCGCTCTCAAACATGTTTTGAGCAAAGGATGATAGGGCAGGTCATTGTGAGCCAGCGGAAGGTGCCAGGAGGCTCATTGCAAGTGTGCCTGACGCAGCTTCGCATCCCCTTCTATCTGCAACAGTTTCATGTGGCTGAGAAGCATTGCTGTAGAGTTAGAGCATAAATGAGAAAAAGTGTTTCTCTCGCTGTGATAATGCATTTCAAGCAAGCTATAGGCTTTGTGGTAAAAATTTTCTCCATATATGGCACATGTGTGCCACGTCCAAAAAAGCACTCCACTCGCTCAGAGAAGAGCGTTTTGGCACTTATGGAACACATTTAGTGTGATGTGCATTATTGCTTGGCACACACAACCCTTGTTCGAAAATGCACTTTATTCGCTCTCAAACACATTTTGAGCAAAGGATGATAGGGCAGGTCATTGTGAGCCAGCGGAAGGTGCCAGGAGGCTCATTCCAAGTGTGCCTGACGCAGCTTCGCATCCCGTTCTATCTGCAACAGTTTCATGTGGCTGAGAAGCATTGCTGTAGAGTTAGAGCATAAATGAGGAAAAGTGTTTCTCTCGCTGTGATAATGCATTTCAAGCAAGCTATAGGCTTTGTGGTAAAAATGCTCTCCATATATGGCACATGTGTGCCACGTCCAAAAAAAGCACTCCACTCGCTCAGAGAAGAGCGTTTTGGCACTTATGGAACACATTTAGTGTGATGTGCATTATTGCTTGGCACACACAACCATTGTTCGAAAATGCACTTTATTCGCTCTCAAACACATTTTGAGCAAAGGATGATAGGGCAGGTCATTGTGAGCCAGCGGAAGGTGCCAGGAGGCTCATTCCAAGAGTGCCTGACGCAGCTTCGCATCCCCTTCGATCTGCAACAGTTTCATGTGGCTGAGAAGCACTGCTGTAGAGTTAGAGCGAAAATGAGAAAACGTGTTTCTCTCGCTGTGATAATGCATTTCAAGCAAGCTATAGGCTTTGTGGTAAAAATTTTCTCCATATATGGCACATGTGTGTCACGTCCAAAAAAGCACTCCACTCGCTCAGAGAAGAGCGTTTTGGCACTTATGGAACACATTTAGTGTGATGTGCATTACTGCTTGGCACACACAACCATTGTCGAAAATGCACTTTATTCGCTCTCAAACACATTTTGAGCAAAGGATGATAGGGCAGGTCATTGTGAGCCAGCGGAAGGTGCCAGGAGGCTCATTCCAAGTGTGCCTGACGCAGCTTCGCATCCCGTTGTATCTGCAACAGTTTCATGTGGCTGAGAAGCATTGCTGTAGCGTTAGAGCATAAATGAGAAAAAGTGTTTCTCTCGCTGTGATAATGCATTTCAAGCAAGCTATAGGCTTTGTGGTTAAAATTTTCTCCATATATGGCACATGTGTGCCACGTCCAAAAAAGCACTCCACTCGCTCAGAGAAGAGCGTTTTGGCACTTATGGAACACATTTAGTTTGATGTGCATTACTGCTTGGCACACACAACCATTGTCGAAAATAAACTTTATTCGCTCTCAAACACATTTTGAGCAAAGGATGATAGGGCAGGTCATTGTGAGCCAGCGGAAGGTGCCAGGAGGCTCATTCCAAGTGTGCCTGACGCAGCTTCGCATCCCGTTGTATCTGCAACAGTTTCATGTGGCTGAGAAGCATTGCTGTAGCGTTAGAGCATAAATGAGAACAAGTGTTTCTCTCGCTGTGATAATGCATTTCAAGCAAGCTATAGGCTTTGTGGTAAAAATGCTCTCCATATATGGCACATGTGTGCCACGTCCAAAAAAGCACTCCACTCGCTCAGAGAAGAGCGTTTTGGCACCTATGGAACACATTTAGTGTGATGTGCATTATTGCTTGGCACACACAACCATTGTCGAAAATGCACTTTATTCGCTCTCAAACATGTTTTGAGCAAAGGATGATAGGGCAGGTCATTGTGAGCCAGCGGAAGGTGCCAGGAGGCTCATTGCAAGTGTGCCTGACGCAGCTTCGCATCCCCTTCTATCTGCAACAGTTTCATGTGGCTGAGAAGCATTGCTGTAGAGTTAGAGCATAAATGAGAAAAAGTGTTTCTCTCGCTGTGATAATGCATTTCAAGTAAGTTATAGGCTTTGTGGTAAAAATGTTCTCCATATATGGCACATGTGTGCCACGTCCAAAAAAGCACTCCACTCGCTCAGAGAAGAGCGTTTTGGCACTTATGGAACACATTTAGTGTGATGTGCATTATTGCTTGGCACACACAACCCTTGTTCGAAAATGCACTTTATTCGCTCTCAAACACATTTTGAGCAAAGGATGATAGGGCAGGTCATTGTGAGCCAGCGGAAGGTGCCAGGAGGCTCATTCCAAGTGTGCCTGACGCAGCTTCGCATCCCGTTCTATCTGCAACAGTTTCATGTGGCTGAGAAGCATTGCTGTAGAGTTAGAGCATAAATGAGGAAAAGTGTTTCTCTCGCTGTGATAATGCATTTCAAGCAAGCTATAGGCTTTGTGGTAAAAATGCTCTCCATATATGGCACATGTGTGCCACGTCCAAAAAAAGCACTCCACTCGCTCAGAGAAGAGCGTTTTGGCACTTATGGAACACATTTAGTGTGATGTGCATTATTGCTTGGCACACACAACCATTGTTCGAAAATGCACTTTATTCGCTCTCAAACACATTTTGAGCAAAGGATGATAGGGCAGGTCATTGTGAGCCAGCGGAAGGTGCCAGGAGGCTCATTCCAAGAGTGCCTGACGCAGCTTCGCATCCCCTTCGATCTGCAACAGTTTCATGTGGCTGAGAAGCATTGCTGTAGAGTTAGAGCATAAATGAGAAAAAGTGTTTCTCTCGCTGTGATAATGCATTTCAAGCAAGCTATAGGCTTTGTGGTAAAAATTTTCTCCATATATGGCACATGTGTGCCACGTCCAAAAAAGCACTCCACTCGCTCAGAGAAGAGCGTTTTGGCACTTATGGAACACATTTAGTGTGATGTGCATTATTGCTTGGCACACACAACCATTGTTCGAAAATGCACTTTATTCGCTCTCAAACACATTTTGAGCAAAGGATGATAGGGCAGGTCATTGTGAGCCAGCGGAAGGTGCCAGGAGGCTCATTCCAAGAGTGCCTGACGCAGCTTCGCATCCCCTTCGATCTGCAACAGTTTCATGTGGCTGAGAAGCACTGCTGTAGAGTTACAGCGAAAATGAGAAAACGTGTTTCTCTCGCTGTGATAATGCATTTCAAGCAAGCTATAGGCTTTGTGGTAAAAATTTTCTCCATATATGGCACATGTGTGTCACGTCCAAAAAAGCACTCCACTCGCTCAGAGAAGAGCGTTTTGGCACTTATGGAACACATTTAGTGTGATGTGCATTACTGCTTGGCACACACAACCATTGTCGAAAATGCACTTTATTCGCTCTCAAACACATTTTGAGCAAAGGATGATAGGGCAGGTCATTGTGAGCCAGCGGAAGGTGCCAGGAGGCTCATTCCAAGTGTGCCTGACGCAGCTTCGCATCCCGTTGTATCTGCAACAGTTTCATGTGGCTGAGAAGCATTGCTGTAGCGTTAGAGCATAAATGAGAAAAAGTGTTTCTCTCGCTGTGATAATGCATTTCAAGCAAGCTATAGGCTTTGTGGTTAAAATTTTCTCCATATATGGCACATGTGTGCCACGTCCAAAAAAGCACTCCACTCGCTCAGAGAAGAGCGTTTTGGCACTTATGGAACACATTTAGTTTGATGTGCATTACTGCTTGGCACACACAACCATTGTCGAAAATAAACTTTATTCGCTCTCAAACACATTTTGAGCAAAGGATGATAGGGCAGGTCATTGTGAGCCAGCGGAAGGTGCCAGGAGGCTCATTCCAAGTGTGCCTGACGCAGCTTCGCATCCCGTTGTATCTGCAACAGTTTCATGTGGCTGAGAAGCATTGCTGTAGCGTTAGAGCATAAATGAGAACAAGTGTTTCTCTCGCTGTGATAATGCATTTCAAGCAAGCTATAGGCTTTGTGGTAAAAATGCTCTCCATATATGGCACATGTGTGCCACGTCCAAAAAAGCACTCCACTCGCTCAGAGAAGAGCGTTTTGGCACCTATGGAACACATTTAGTGTGATGTGCATTATTGCTTGGCACACACAACCATTGTCGAAAATGCACTTTATTCGCTCTCAAACATGTTTTGAGCAAAGGATGATAGGGCAGGTCATTGTGAGCCAGCGGAAGGTGCCAGGAGGCTCATTGCAAGTGTGCCTGACGCAGCTTCGCATCCCCTTCTATCTGCAACAGTTTCATGTGGCTGAGAAGCATTGCTGTAGAGTTAGAGCATAAATGAGAAAAAGTGTTTCTCTCGCTGTGATAATGCATTTCAAGTAAGTTATAGGCTTTGTGGTAAAAATGTTCTCCATATATGGCACATGTGTGCCACGTCCAAAAAAGCACTCCACTCGCTCAGAGAAGAGCGTTTTGGCACTTATGGAACACATTTAGTGTGATGTGCATTATTGCTTGGCACACACAACCCTTGTTCGAAAATGCACTTTATTCGCTCTCAAACACATTTTGAGCAAAGGATGATAGGGCAGGTCATTGTGAGCCAGCGGAAGGTGCCAGGAGGCTCATTCCAAGTGTGCCTGACGCAGCTTCGCATCCCGTTCTATCTGCAACAGTTTCATGTGGCTGAGAAGCATTGCTGTAGAGTTAGAGCATAAATGAGGAAAAGTGTTTCTCTCGCTGTGATAATGCATTTCAAGCAAGCTATAGGCTTTGTGGTAAAAATGCTCTCCATATATGGCACATGTGTGCCACGTCCAAAAAAAGCACTCCACTCGCTCAGAGAAGAGCGTTTTGGCACTTATGGAACACATTTAGTGTGATGTGCATTATTGCTTGGCACACACAACCATTGTTCGAAAATGCACTTTATTCGCTCTCAAACACATTTTGAGCAAAGGATGATAGGGCAGGTCATTGTGAGCCAGCGGAAGGTGCCAGGAGGCTCATTCCAAGAGTGCCTGACGCAGCTTCGCATCCCCTTCGATCTGCAACAGTTTCATGTGGCTGAGAAGCATTGCTGTAGAGTTAGAGCATAAATGAGAAAAAGTGTTTCTCTCGCTGTGATAATGCATTTCAAGCAAGCTATAGGCTTTGTGGTAAAAATTTTCTCCATATATGGCACATGTGTGCCACGTCCAAAAAAGCACTCCACTCGCTCAGAGAAGAGCGTTTTGGCACTTATGGAACACATTTAGTGTGATGTGCATTATTGCTTGGCACACACAACCATTGTTCGAAAATGCACTTTATTCGCTCTCAAACACATTTTGAGCAAAGGATGATAGGGCAGGTCATTGTGAGCCAGCGGAAGGTGCCAGGAGGCTCATTCCAAGAGTGCCTGACGCAGCTTCGCATCCCCTTCGATCTGCAACAGTTTCATGTGGCTGAGAAGCACTGCTGTAGAGTTAGAGCGAAAATGAGAAAACGTGTTTCTCTCGCTGTGATAATGCATTTCAAGCAAGCTATAGGCTTTGTGGTAAAAATTTTCTCCATATATGGCACATGTGTGTCACGTCCAAAAAAGCACTCCACTCGCTCAGAGAAGAGCGTTTTGGCACTTATGGAACACATTTAGTGTGATGTGCATTACTGCTTGGCACACACAACCATTGTCGAAAATGCACTTTATTCGCTCTCAAACACATTTTGAGCAAAGGATGATAGGGCAGGTCATTGTGAGCCAGCGGAAGGTGCCAGGAGGCTCATTCCAAGTGTGCCTGACGCAGCTTCGCATCCCGTTGTATCTGCAACAGTTTCATGTGGCTGAGAAGCATTGCTGTAGCGTTAGAGCATAAATGAGAAAAAGTGTTTCTCTCGCTGTGATAATGCATTTCAAGCAAGCTATAGGCTTTGTGGTTAAAATTTTCTCCATATATGGCACATGTGTGCCACGTCCAAAAAAGCACTCCACTCGCTCAGAGAAGAGCGTTTTGGCACTTATGGAACACATTTAGTTTGATGTGCATTACTGCTTGGCACACACAACCATTGTCGAAAATAAACTTTATTCGCTCTCAAACACATTTTGAGCAAAGGATGATAGGGCAGGTCATTGTGAGCCAGCGGAAGGTGCCAGGAGGCTCATTCCAAGTGTGCCTGACGCAGCTTCGCATCCCGTTGTATCTGCAACAGTTTCATGTGGCTGAGAAGCATTGCTGTAGCGTTAGAGCATAAATGAGAACAAGTGTTTCTCTCGCTGTGATAATGCATTTCAAGCAAGCTATAGGCTTTGTGGTAAAAATGCTCTCCATATATGGCACATGTGTGCCACGTCCAAAAAAGCACTCCACTCGCTCAGAGAAGAGCGTTTTGGCACCTATGGAACACATTTAGTGTGATGTGCATTATTGCTTGGCACACACAACCATTGTCGAAAATGCACTTTATTCGCTCTCAAACATGTTTTGAGCAAAGGATGATAGGGCAGGTCATTGTGAGCCAGCGGAAGGTGCCAGGAGGCTCATTCCAAGTGTGCCTGACGCAGCTTCGCATCCCCTTCGATCTGCAACAGTTTCATATGGCTGAGAAGCATTGCTGTAGCGTTAGAGCATAAATGAGAAAAAGTGTTTCTCTCGCTGTGATAATGCATTTCAAGCAAGCTATAGGCTTTGTGGTTAAAATTTTCTCCATATATGGCACATGTGTGTCACGTCCAAAAAAGCACTCCACTCGCTCAGAGAAGAGCGTTTTGGCACTTATGGAACACATTTAGTGTGATGTGCATTATTGCTTGGCACACACAACCATTGTCCAAAATGCACTTTATTCGCTCTCAAACATGTTTTGAGCAAAGTATGATAGGGCAGGTCAATTGTGAGCCAGCGGAAGGTGCCAGGAGGCTCATTGCAAGTGTGCCTGACGCAGCTTCGCATCCCCTTCTATCTGCAACAGTTTCATGTGGCTGAGAAGCATTGCTGTAGAGTTAGAGCATAAATGAGAAAACGTGTTTCTCTCGCTGTGATAATGCATTTCAAGCAAGCTATAGGCTTTGTGGTAAAAATTTTCTCCATATATGGCACATGTGTGTCACGTCCAAAAAAGCACTCCACTCGCTCAGAGAAGAGCGTTTTGGCACTTATGGAACACATTTAGTGTGATGTGCATTACTGCTTGGCACACACAACCATTGTCGAAAATGCACTTTATTCGCTCTCAAACACATTTTGAGCAAAGGATGATAGGGCAGGTCATTGTGAGCCAGCGGAAGGTGCCAGGAGGCTCATTCCAAGTGTGCCTGACGCAGCTTCGCATCCCGTTGTATCTGCAACAGTTTCATGTGGCTGAGAAGCATTGCTGTAGCGTTAGAGCATAAATGAGAACAAGTGTTTCTCTCGCTGTGATAATGCATTTCAAGCAAGCTATAGGCTTTGTGGTAAAAATGCTCTCCATATATGGCACATGTGTGCCACGTCCAAAAAAGCACTCCACTCGCTCAGAGAAGAGCGTTTTGGCACCTATGGAACACATTTAGTGTGATGTGCATTATTGCTTGGCACACACAACCATTGTCGAAAATGCACTTTATTCGCTCTCAAACATGTTTTGAGCAAAGGATGATAGGGCAGGTCATTGTGAGCCAGCGGAAGGTGCCAGGAGGCTCATTGCAAGTGTGCCTGACGCAGCTTCGCATCCCCTTCTATCTGCAACAGTTTCATGTGGCTGAGAAGCATTGCTGTAGAGTTAGAGCATAAATGAGAAAAAGTGTTTCTCTCGCTGTGATAATGCATTTCAAGTAAGTTATAGGCTTTGTGGTAAAAATTTTCTCCATATATGGCACATGTGTGCCACGTCCAAAAAAGCACTCCACTCGCTCAGAGAAGAGCGTTTTGGCACTTATGGAACACATTTAGTGTGATGTGCATTATTGCTTGGCACACACAACCATTGTCGAAAATGCACTTTATTCGCTCTCAAACATGTTTTGAGCAAAGGATGATAGGGCAGGTCATTGTGAGCCAGCGGAAGGTGCCAGGAGGCTCATTCCAAGTGTGCCTGACGCAGCTTCGCATCCCCTTCGATCTGCAACAGTTTCATGTGGCTGAGAAGCATTGCTGTAGCGTTAGAGCATAAATGAGAAAAAGTGTTTCTCTCGCTGTGATAATGCATTTCAAGCAAGCTATAGGCTTTGTGGTTAAAAATTTCTCCATATATGGCACATGTGTGTCACGTCCAAAAAAGCACTCCACTCGCTCAGAGAAGAGCGTTTTGGCACTTATGGAACACATTTAGTGTGATGTGCATTATTGCTTGGCACACACAACCATTGTTCGAAAATGCACTTTATTCGCTCTCAAACACATTTTGAGCAAAGGATGATAGGGCAGGTCATTGTGAGCCAGCGGAAGGTGCCAGGAGGCTCATTCCAAGAGTGCCTGACGCAGCTTCGCATCCCCTTCGATCTGCAACAGTTTCATGTGGCTGAGAAGCACTGCTGTAGAGTTAGAGCGAAAATGAGAAAACGTGTTTCTCTCGCTGTGATAATGCATTTCAAGCAAGCTATAGGCTTTGTGGTAAAAATTTTCTCCATATATGGCACATGTGTGTCACGTCCAAAAAAGCACTCCACTCGCTCAGAAAAGAGCGTTTTGGCACTTATGGAACACATTTAGTGTGATGTGCATTACTGCTTGGCACACACAACCATTGTCGAAAATGCACTTTATTCGCTCTCAAACACATTTTGAGCAAAGGATGATAGGGCAGGTCATTGTGAGCCAGCGGAAGGTGCCAGGAGGCTCATTCCAAGTGTGCCTGACGCAGCTTCGCATCCCGTTGTATCTGCAACAGTTTCATGTGGCTGAGAAGCATTGCTGTAGCGTTAGAGCATAAATGAGAAAAAGTGTTTCTCTCGCTGTGATAATGCATTTCAAGCAAGCTATAGGCTTTGTGGTAAAAATTTTCTCCATATATGGCACATGTGTGCCACGTCCAAAAAAGCACTCCACTCGCTCAGAGAAGAGCGTTTTGGCACTTATGGAACACATTTAGTTTGATGTGCATTACTGCTTGGCACACACAACCATTGTCGAAAATGCACTTTATTCGCTCTCAAACACATTTTGAGCAAAGGATGATAGGGCAGGTCATTGTGAGCCAGCGGAAGGTGCCAGGAGGCTCATTCCAAGTGTGCCTGACGCAGCTTCGCATCCCGTTGTATCTGCAACAGTTTCATGTGGCTGAGAAGCATTGCTGTAGCGTTAGAGCATAAATGAGAAAAAGTGTTTCTCTCGCTGTGATAATGCATTTCAAGCAAGCTATAGGCTTTGTGGTTAAAAATTTCTCCATATATGGCACATGTGTGTCACGTCCAAAAAAGCACTCCACTCGCTCAGAGAAGAGGGTTTTGGCACTTATGGAACACATTTAGTGTGATGTGCATTATTGCTTGGCACACACAACCATTGTCGAAAATGCACTTTATTCGCTCTCAAACATGTTTTGAGCAAAGGATGATAGGGCAGGTCATTGTGAGCCAGCGGAAGGTGCCAGGAGGCTCATTGCAAGTGTGCCTGACGCAGCTTCGCATCCCCTTCTATCTGCAACAGTTTCATGTGGCTGAGAAGCATTGCTGTAGAGTTAGAGCATAAATGAGAAAAAGTGTTTCTCTCGCTGTGATAATGCATTTCAAGTAAGTTATAGGCTTTGTGGTAAAAATTTTCTCCATATATGGCACATGTGTGCCACGTCCAAAAAAGCACTCAACTCGCTCAGAGAAGAGCGTTTTGGCACTTATGGAACACATTTAGTGTGATGTGCATTATTGCTTGGCACACAAAACCCTTGTTCGAAAATGCACTTTATTCGCTCTCAAACACATTTTGAGCAAAGGATGATAGGGCAGGTCATTGTGAGCCAGCGGAAGGTGCCAGGAGGCTCATTCCAAGTGTGCCTGACGCAGCTTCGCATCCCGTTCTATCTGCAACAGTTTCATGTGGCTGAGAAGCATTGCTGTAGAGTTAGAGCATAAATGAGGAAAAGTGTTTCTCTCGCTGTGATAATGCATTTCAAGCAAGCTATAGGCTTTGTGGTAAAAATGCTCTCCATATATGGCACATGTGTGCCACGTCCAAAAAAGCACTCAACTCGCTCAGAGAAGAGCGTTTTGGCACTTATGGAACACATTTAGTGTGATGTGCATTATTGCTTGGCACACACAACCCTTGTTCGAAAATGCACTTTATTCGCTCTCAAACACATTTTGAGCAAAGGATGATAGGGCAGGTCATTGTGAGCCAGCGGAAGGTGCCAGGAGGCTCATTCCAAGTGTGCCTGACGCAGCTTCGCATCCCGTTCTATCTGCAACAGTTTCATGTGGCTGAGAAGCATTGCTGTAGAGTTAGAGCATAAATGAGGAAAAGTGTTTCTCTCGCTGTGATAATGCATTTCAAGCAAGCTATAGGCTTTGTGGTAAAAATGCTCTCCATATATGGCACATGTGTGCCACGTCCAAAAAAAGCACTCCACTCGCTCAGAGAAGAGCGTTTTGGCACTTATGGAACACATTTAGTGTGATGTGCATTATTGCTTGGCACACACAACCATTGTTCGAAAATGCACTTTATTCGCTCTCAAACACATTTTGAGCAAAGGATGATAGGGCAGGTCATTGTGAGCCAGCGGAAGGTGCCAGGAGGCTCATTCCAAGAGTGCCTGACGCAGCTTCGCATCCCCTTCGATCTGCAACAGTTTCATGTGGCTGAAAAGCACTGCTGTAGAGTTAGAGCGAAAATGAGAAAACGTGTTTCTCTCGCTGTGATAATGCATTTCAAGCAAGCTATAGGCTTTGTGGTAAAAAATTTCTCCATATATGGCACATGTGTGTCACGTCCAAAAAAGCACTCCACTCGCTCAGAGAAGAGCGTTTTGGCACTTATGGAACACATTTAGTGTGATGTGCATTACTGCTTGGCACACACAACCATTGTCGAAAATGCACTTTATTCGCTCTCAAACACATTTTGAGCAAAGGATGATAGGGCAGGTCATTGTGAGCCAGCGGAAGGTGCCAGGAGGCTCATTCCAAGTGTGTCTGACGCAGCTTCGCATCCCGTTGTATCTGCAACAGTTTCATGTGGCTGAGAAGCATTGCTGTAGCGTTAGAGCATAAATGAGAAAAAGTGTTTCTCTCGCTGTGATAATGCATTTCAAGCAAGCTATAGGCTTTGTGGTTAAAATTTTCTCCATATATGGCACATGTGTGCCACGTCCAAAAAAGCACTCCACTCGTTCAGAGAAGAGCGTTTTGGCACTTATGGAACACATTTAGTTTGATGTGCATTACTGCTTGGCACACACAACCATTGTCGAAAATAAACTTTATTCGCTCTCAAACACATTTTGAGCAAAGGATGATAGGGCAGGTCATTGTGAGCCAGCGGAAGGTGCCAGGAGGCTCATTCCAAGTGTGCCTGACGCAGCTTCGCATCCCGTTGTATCTGCAACAGTTTCATGTGGCTGAGAAGCATTGCTGTAGCGTTAGAGCATAAATGAGAACAAGTGTTTCTCTCGCTGTGATAATGCATTTCAAGCAAGCTATAGGCTTTGTGGTAAAAATGCTCTCCATATATGGCACATGTGTGCCACGTCCAAAAAAGCACTCCACTCGCTCAGAGAAGAGCGTTTTGGCACCTAGGGAACACATTTAGTGTGATGTGCATTATTGCTTGGCACACACAACCGTTGTCGAAAATGCACTTTATTCGCTCTCAAACATGTTTTGAGCAAAGGATGATAGGGCAGGTCATTGTGAGCCAGCGGAAGGTGCCAGGAGGCTCATTCCAAGTGTGCCTGACGCAGCTTCGCATCCCCTTCGATCTGCAACAGTTTCATGTGGCTGAGAAGCATTGCTGTAGCGTTAGAGCATAAATGAGAAAAAGTGTTTCTCTCGCTGTGATAATGCATTTCAAGCAAGCTATAGGCTTTGTGGTTAAAATTTTCTCCATATATGGCACATGTGTGTCACGTCCAAAAAAGCACTCCACTCGCTCAGAGAAGAGCGTTTTGGCACTTATGGAACACATTTAGTGTGATGTGCATTATTGCTTGGCACACACAACCATTGTCGAAAATGCACTTTATTCGCTCTCAAACACATTTTGAGCAAAGGATGATAGGGCAGGTCATTGTGAGCCAGCGGAAGGTGCCAGGAGGCTCATTCTAAGTGTGCCTGACGCAGCTTCGCATCCCCTTCTATCTGCAACAGTTTCATGTGGCTGAGAAGCATTGCTGTAGAGTTAGAGCATAAATGAGAAAACGTGTTTCTCTCGCTGTGATCATGCATTTCAAGCAAGCTATAGGCTTTGTGGTAAAAATTTTCTCCATATATGGCACATGTGTGTCACGTCCAAAAAAGCACTCCACTCGTTCAGAGAAGAGCGTTTTGGCACTTATGGAACACATTTAGTGTGATGTGCATTACTGCTTGGCACACACAACCATTGTCGAAAATGCACTTTATTCGCTCTCAAACACATTTTGAGCAAAGGATGATAGGGCAGGTCATTGTGAGCCAGCGGAAGGTGCCAGGAGGCTCATTCCAAGTGTGCCTGACGCAGCTTCGCATCCCGTTGTATCTGCAACAGTTTCATGTGGCTGAGAAGCATTGCTGTAGCGTTAGAGCATAAATGAGAAAAAGTGTTTCTCTCGCTGTGATAATGCATTTCAAGCAAGCTATAGGCTTTGTGGTTAAAATTTTCTCCATATATGGCACATGTGTGTCACGTCCAAAAAAGCACTCCACTCGCTCAGAGGAGAGCGTTTTGGCACTTATGGAACACATTTAGTGTGATGTGCATTATTGCTTGGCACACACAACCATTGTCGAAAATGCACTTTATTCGCTCTCAAACATGTTTTGAGCAAAGGATGATAGGGCAGGTCATTGTGAGCCAGCGGAAGGTGCCAGGAGGCTCATTGCAAGTGTGCCTGACGCAGCTTCGCATCCCCTTCTATCTGCAACAGTTTCATGTGGCTGAGAAGCATTGCTGTAGAGTTAGAGCATAAATGAGAAAAAGTGTTTCTCTCGCTGTGATAATGCATTTCAAGTAAGTTATAGGCTTTGTGGTAAAAATTTTCTCCATATATGGCACATGTGTGCCACGTCCAAAAAAGCACTCCACTCGCTCAGAGAAGAGCGTTTTGGCACTTATGGAACACATTTAGTGTGATGTGCATTATTGCTTGGCACACACAACCCTTGTTCGAAAATGCACTTTATTCGCTCTCAAACACATTTTGAGCAAAGGATGATAGGGCAGGTCATTGTGAGCCAGCGGAAGGTGCCAGGAGGCTCATTCCAAGTGTGCCTGACACAGCTTCGCATCCCGTTGTATCTGCAACAGTTTCATGTGGCTGAGAAGCATTGCTGTAGCGTTAGAGCATAAATGAGAACAAGTGTTTCTCTCGCTGTGATAATGCATTTCAAGCAAGCTATAGGCTTTGTGGTAAAAATGCTCTCCATATATGGCACATGTGTGCCACGTCCAAAAAAGCACTCCACTCGCTCAGAGAAGAGCGTTTTGGCACCTATGGAACACATTTAGTGTGATGTGCATTATTGCTTGGCACACACAACCATTGTCGAAAATGCACTTTATTCGCTCTCAAACATGTTTTGAGCAAAGGATGATAGGGCAGGTCATTGTGAGCCAGCGGAAGGTGCCAGGAGGCTCATTCCAAGTGTGCCTGACGCAGCTTCGCATCCCCTTCGATCTGCAACAGTTACATGTGGCTGAGAAGCACTGTTGTAGAGTTAGAGCGAAAATGAGAAAAAGTGTTTCTCTCGCTGTGATAATGCATTTCAAGCAAGCTATAGGCTTTGTGGTAAACATTTTCTCCATATATGGCACATGTGTGTCACGTCCAAAAAAGCACTCCACTCGCTCAGAGAAGAGCGTTTTGGCACTTATGGAACACATTTAGTGTGATGTGCATTACTGCTTGGCACACACAACCATTGTCGAAAATGCACTTTATTCGCTCTCAAACACATTTTGAGCAAAGGATGATAGGGCAGGTCATTGTGAGCCAGCGGAAGATGCCAGGAGGCTCATTCCAAGTGTGCCTGACGCAGCTTCGCATCCCGTTGTATCTGCAACAGTTTCATGTGGCTGAGAAGCATTGCTGTAGCGTTAGAGCATAAATGAGAAAAAGTGTTTCTCTCGCTGTGATAATGCATTTCAAGCAAGCTATAGGCTTTGTGGTTAAAATTTTCTCCATATATGGCACATGTGTGTCACGTCCAAAAAAGCACTCCACTCGCTCAGAGAAGAGCGTTTTGGCACTTATGGAACACATTTAGTGTGATGTGCATTATTGCTTGGCACACACAACCATTGTTCGAAAATGCACTTTATTCGCTCTCAAACACATTTTGAGCAAAGGATGATAGGGCAGGTCATTGTGAGCCAGCGGAAGGTGCCAGGAGGCTCATTCCAAGAGTGCCTGACGCAGCTTCGCATCCCCTTCGATCTGCAACAGTTTCATGTGGCTGAGAAGCATTGCTGTAGCGTTAGAGCATAAATGAGAAAAAGTGTTTCTCTC
The DNA here is from genome assembly GCF_037039965.1 of Doryrhamphus excisus. Taxonomy (NCBI): domain Eukaryota; kingdom Metazoa; phylum Chordata; class Actinopteri; order Syngnathiformes; family Syngnathidae; genus Doryrhamphus; species Doryrhamphus excisus. The sequence continues at coordinate 22,645,744 of NC_136362.1, forward strand.
GCTGTGATAATGCATTTCAAGCAAGCTATAGGCTTTGTGGTTAAAATTTTCTCCATATATGGCACATGTGTGTCACGTCCAAAAAAGCACTCCACTCGCTCAGAGAAGAGCGTTTTGGCACTTATGGAACACATTTAGTGTGATGTGCATTATTGCTTGGCACACACAACCATTGTCGAAAATGCACTTTATTCGCTCTCAAACATGTTTTGAGCAAAGTATGATAGGGCAGGTCATTGTGAGCCAGCGGAAGGTGCCAGGAGGCTCATTGCAAGTGTGCCTGACGCAGCTTCGCATCCCCTTCTATCTGCAACAGTTTCATGTGGCTGAGAAGCATTGCTGTAGAGTTAGAGCATAAATGAGGAAAAGTGTTTCTCTCGCTGTGATAATGCATTTCAAGCAAGCTATAGGCTTTGTGGTAAAAATGCTCTCCATATATGGCACATGTGTGCCACGTCCAAAAAAGCACTCCACTCGCTCAGAGAAGAGCGTTTTGGCACCTATGGAACACATTTAGTGTGATGTGCATTATTGCTTGGCACACACAACCATTGTCGAAAATGCACTTTATTCGCTCTCAAACATGTTTTGAGCAAAGGATGATAGGGCAGGTCATTGTGAGCCAGCGGAAGGTGCCAGGAGGCTCATTCCAAGTGTGCCTGACGCAGCTTCGCATCCCCTTCGATCTGCAACAGTTTCATGTGGCTGAGAAGCATTGCTGTAGCGTTAGAGCATAAATGAGAAAAAGTGTTTCTCTCGCTGTGATAATGCATTTCAAGCAAGCTATAGGCTTTGTGGTTAAAATTTTCTCCATATATGGCACATGTGTGTCACGTCCAAAAAAGCACTCCACTCGCTCAGAGAAGAGCGTTTTGGCACTTATGGAACACATTTAGTGTGATGTGCATTATTGCTTGGCACACACAACCATTGTCGAAAATGCACTTTATTCGCTCTCAAACACATTTTGAGCAAAGGATGATAGGGCAGGTCATTGTGAGCCAGCGGAAGGTGCCAGGAGGCTCATTCTAAGTGTGCCTGACGCAGCTTCGCATCCCCTTCTATCTGCAACAGTTTCATGTGGCTGAGAAGCATTGCTGTAGAGTTAGAGCATAAATGAGAAAACGTGTTTCTCTCGCTGTGATAATGCATTTCAAGCAAGCTATAGGCTTTGTGGTAAAAATTTTCTCCATATATGGCACATGTGTGTCACGTCCAAAAAAGCACTCCACTCGTTCAGAGAAGAGCGTTTTGGCACTTATGGAACACATTTAGTGTGATGTGCATTACTGCTTGGCACACACAACCATTGTCGAAAATGCACTTTATTCGCTCTCAAACACATTTTGAGCAAAGGATGATAGGGCAGGTCATTGTGAGCCAGCGGAAGGTGCCAGGAGGCTCATTCCAAGTGTGCCTGACGCAGCTTCGCATCCCGTTGTATCTGCAACAGTTTCATGTGGCTGAGAAGCATTGCTGTAGCGTTAGAGCATAAATGAGAAAAAGTGTTTCTCTCGCTGTGATAATGCATTTCAAGCAAGCTATAGGCTTTGTGGTTAAAATTTTCTCCATATATGGCACATGTGTGTCACGTCCAAAAAAGCACTCCACTCGCTCAGAGGAGAGCGTTTTGGCACTTATGGAACACATTTAGTGTGATGTGCATTATTGCTTGGCACACACAACCATTGTCGAAAATGCACTTTATTCGCTCTCAAACATGTTTTGAGCAAAGGATGATAGGGCAGGTCATTGTGAGCCAGCGGAAGGTGCCAGGAGGCTCATTGCAAGTGTGCCTGACGCAGCTTCGCATCCCCTTCTATCTGCAACAGTTCCATGTGGCTGAGAAGCATTGCTGTAGAGTTAGAGCATAAATGAGAAAAAGTGTTTCTCTCGCTGTGATAATGCATTTCAAGTAAGTTATAGGCTTTGTGGTAAAAATTTTCTCCATATATGGCACATGTGTGCCACGTCCAAAAAAGCACTCCACTCGCTCAGAGAAGAGCGTTTTGGCACCTATGGAACACATTTAGTGTGATGTGCATTATTGCTTGGCACACACAACCATTGTCGAAAATGCACTTTATTCGCTCTCAAACATGTTTTGAGCAAAGGATGATAGGGCAGGTCATTGTGAGCCAGCGGAAGGTGCCAGGAGGCTCATTCCAAGTGTGCCTGACGCAGCTTCGCATCCCCTTCGATCTGCAACAGTTACATGTGGCTGAGAAGCACTGTTGTAGAGTTAGAGCGAAAATGAGAAAAAGTGTTTCTCTCGCTGTGATAATGCATTTCAAGCAAGCTATAGGCTTTGTGGTAAACATTTTCTCCATATATGGCACATGTGTGTCACGTCCAAAAAAGCACTCCACTCGCTCAGAGAAGAGCGTTTTGGCACTTATGGAACACATTTAGTGTGATGTGCATTACTGCTTGGCACACACAACCATTGTCGAAAATGCACTTTATTCGCTCTCAAACACATTTTGAGCAAAGGATGATAGGGCAGGTCATTGTGAGCCAGCGGAAGATGCCAGGAGGCTCATTCCAAGTGTGCCTGACGCAGCTTCGCATCCCGTTGTATCTGCAACAGTTTCATGTGGCTGAGAAGCATTGCTGTAGCGTTAGAGCATAAATGAGAAAAAGTGTTTCTCTCGCTGTGATAATGCATTTCAAGCAAGCTATAGGCTTTGTGGTTAAAATTTTCTCCATATATGGCACATGTGTGTCACGTCCAAAAAAGCACTCCACTCGCTCAGAGAAGAGCGTTTTGGCACTTATGGAACACATTTAGTGTGATGTGCATTATTGCTTGGCACACACAACCATTGTCGAAAATGCACTTTATTCGCTCTCAAACATGTTTTGAGCAAAGGATGATAGGGCAGGTCATTGTGAGCCAGCGGAAGGTGCCAGGAGGCTCATTCCAAGAGTGCCTGACGCAGCTTCGCATCCCCTTCGATCTGCAACAGTTTCATGTGGCTGAGAAGCATTGCTGTAGCGTTAGAGCATAAATGAGAAAAAGTGTTTCTCTCGCTGTGATAATGCATTTCAAGCAAGCTATAGGCTTTGTGGTTAAAATTTTCTCCATATATGGCACATGTGTGTCACGTCCAAAAAAGCACTCCACTCGCTCAGAGAAGAGCGTTTTGGCACTTATGGAACACATTTAGTGTGATGTGCATTATTGCTTGGCACACACAACCATTGTCGAAAATGCACTTTATTCGCTCTCAAACATGTTTTGAGCAAAGTATGATAGGGCAGGTCATTGTGAGCCAGCGGAAGGTGCCAGGAGGCTCATTGCAAGTGTGCCTGACGCAGCTTCGCATCCCCTTCTATCTGCAACAGTTTCATGTGGCTGAGAAGCATTGCTGTAGAGTTAGAGCATAAATGAGGAAAAGTGTTTCTCTCGCTGTGATAATGCATTTCAAGCAAGCTATAGGCTTTGTGGTAAAAATGCTCTCCATATATGGCACATGTGTGCCACGTCCAAAAAAGCACTCCACTCGCTCAGAGAAGAGCGTTTTGGCACCTATGGAACACATTTAGTGTGATGTGCATTATTGCTTGGCACACACAACCATTGTCGAAAATGCACTTTATTCGCTCTCAAACATGTTTTGAGCAAAGGATGATAGGGCAGGTCATTGTGAGCCAGCGGAAGGTGCCAGGAGGCTCATTCCAAGTGTGCCTGACGCAGCTTCGCATCCCCTTCGATCTGCAACAGTTTCATGTGGCTGAGAAGCATTGCTGTAGCGTTAGAGCATAAATGAGAAAAAGTGTTTCTCTCGCTGTGATAATGCATTTCAAGCAAGCTATAGGCTTTGTGGTAAACATTTTCTCCATATATGGCACATGTGTGTCACGTCCAAAAAAGCACTCCACTCGCTCAGAGAAGAGCGTTTTGGCACTTATGGAACACATTTAGTGTGATGTGCATTACTGCTTGGCACACACAACCATTGTCGAAAATGCACTTTATTCGCTCTCAAACACATTTTGAGCAAAGGATGATAGGGCAGGTCATTGTGAGCCAGCGGAAGATGCCAGGAGGCTCATTCCAAGTGTGCCTGACGCAGCTTCGCATCCCGTTGTATCTGCAACAGTTTCATGTGGCTGAGAAGCATTGCTGTAGCGTTAGAGCATAAATGAGAAAAAGTGTTTCTCTCGCTGTGATAATGCATTTCAAGCAAGCTATAGGCTTTGTGGTTAAAATTTTCTCCATATATGGCACATGTGTGTCACGTCCAAAAAAGCACTCCACTCGCTCAGAGAAGAGCGTTTTGGCACTTATGGAACACATTTAGTGTGATGTGCATTATTGCTTGGCACACACAACCATTGTCGAAAATGCACTTTATTCGCTCTCAAACATGTTTTGAGCAAAGGATGATAGGGCAGGTCATTGTGAGCCAGCGGAAGGTGCCAGGAGGCTCATTGCAAGTGTGCCTGACGCAGCTTCGCATCCCCTTTGTTTTGTGAAATAGGTTGTTACAGGTCCGGAGAGATCGCAGCAGAGAAATGATCACAAACAACGACTGTATGTACATTAATGATATTTAATGGTAAAACACACAGCAGTTCACAACATTTCCCATCATGAGTTATTATGCTAGACACAAGCTGTCACCCCCATGCCCCCACATAACACTCCAATCAACACAGTTCGAATCCAGAATAGCGTACCTTACCGTTGACAGAGGGCGGAGAGCCAAAAACCCCGGTAGAGTAATCTGGAAACCGAAAGCTGGACACTCGTGCACAGTTCACAGCAGACTCTCACCGGGATTGAGAAAACAAATGCTTTATATGCTCGCTTGTGCGAAAACAGGTGGCCAGCCTGTCTCCGCAGGAGGGGAGTCATCGCCTCCATCCTCTGTCTCAGGCACCTCAAGGTAACATTTTTCTCACAACCTTCTAGTTCGTTTCTCACAACATTCACAACATTCTATATGGGCATAATATTTATCCCGTTGCCGGGACCAGTGAATATTTAAGTGTGTGAAGTCAAAACAAGTCAAAAAGTGTGCAAAGCAAGTTACATAGCTGTAATAGCTGTAATAGCATAGCTGCAAAAGTACAAAGTTATATAGCTGCGAAGCAAGTTACATTCAAAAGTACAAAACAAGTGGTATAACCATTGGTATATAACCATGTGGTGGGTCAGCACAGGACAACACACCTAAAAATCTCTTCCTTCACTCCACCCTGTGGCCTGAGCTGAAACCACCACTTAATTGATAAACCGTTCAGGTCGATCGTCTTCATTTTCAAACATCCAATTAACATAGGCATAACCATGTGGTGGGTCAGCTCAGGACAACACACGTCCTTCACTCCACCCTGTGGCCTGAGCTGAAACCACCACTTAATTGATAAACCGTTCAGGTAGATCATCTTCATTTTCAAACATCCAATTAACATAGGCATCCCCCTGGAGCAACAACACCATGATGTCATGATTCCCGTGTAACATGTGCCCAATAACAAACTGATACATAGAAATACGATCAGGAAACGTAAAATGCAGGGGGTCCGAACGCCTTGGCCACCAGGATGCATGATGACCCGAAGGGTCAGCTTTCACAAACATCTTTGTTATTTCCCTCCCAAACGGCCCCAAATCATCGTATAGTTCTATTTTCATAATTCAAGAAACTGCGTTATAAATGCGTCGCGACAACATAGCTCGGGTGCGTCTAATATACCAAAACATGCAGAAGTTAACCAACGTTAGTAAAGCTAAGCATATGATAAGAACCAATAATGGAGGGACTAAGTGTCGTCGTGCTGTTATCGACATTCCTGTAAATATATCCCACCAGTGATGAGCCGAAGATTGCTCAATTGTCCTGGTGGCATGTACCACCTCATTCCGGGCGATCATGGTGGACACCTGCAACCTGGACACATCTGTCAAATGAGTTTTAACAAGATGCTTAAGTGTCTCCGAACGGTTCAGTGCGCTGCTGAAGCGTGTCAGATCCACCTGCCAAGGCAGCGATAGGGCTTGCCATTGCACAGTAGACAGTCGGTTTGTCCAACTGAAATCTGTCAATCGAAACGATTGATTGTGCCAGGTAAACAGATGCACGTCCCATAAACATCCGGAAAACGGTGTCGTTGGCAACTGGGGATGTGGATTCACTGTTGCTACACAAATAGAGTGGGGCCCTACCTGATATAGCAAGTCCTCAGGCTTCTCCACATTCCAATCACACAGTGCCGTGTCATTCGTAAAACATGGGTCTCGATATATTTGCATTTGTAAGCATACAGTCCCCTTGTCCATTACGTCACAACCTTCCAGATCATAAGTCAGATTAGTCTGTGGACTAAACCAGTCCCCATGCGTTTTCAAGAAATAATAATGGTTTCCCACTATTAATGGCAAAATCCGATATCTGCATATGGTCATGGGTCGGGTTACGTTTACTTCCAACCACATCCCTTGACAGTGTGTTTCATTGCACTGAGTCAGGCTAGGTTGAACTTGTAACCATACGCGGTCCGATATGTTCCATAAGTGTCTCCACGGCTGCACTGCTGAGGAGGTCAATGTTCTCAACAGACGTTCTTGCTGAACTTTAGCACTAAGCATTTGCAAGGTACATTTGGTACTATTCAACGTTGCAACCTTGTGTAAAACTTCTGATGTTGCATCCCACATATCAACGTTCCAACCCAGAAATGTGTCTACTACATGAGCTCCCCCTTTCTGTATTTCTACAGTGGTAGGCATCCATTGTGCCACCCTGCGGAACCCATGAGCTGTCGCCTGACCTGTAGATGATAACATAGATCGTGTCACTTCCCCATCAATGGTGTTGAATATTCCTAACAAAGTTCCTGTTCCCCCTAACAGTGTATCATACCACGCTCGTTTGTTCCTTCGTGGCTTGCAGGTTGGTATCGATGGTAACCTTATCTCCCAATGAATCTCATTATGTGTCGCCTGGTAAGCCATGTGTGTGCATGATGTCACTATTGGCACTAACGTAGGGTGTGTCACCTGCTGATGTGGTGGTACTACCAAGATGACCCAGATTGTTGACCTGCGTCCCGTGATCTCAGTTGAGTTTGAAATCCAGATGTCAGTGTCGCCTGATGTTACCGTCCATTGAGTCCCCTTGGTCGATGAGCATGATACGTCCTCACGAAGTGTGAAGGGATGTTCCGTCAGGAAGGGATTTCCTGTTAATCGACAGAGGCTTACTTCAGCTTCAATGGTAACGTTGCATCCCGTTCTCAGGATCATGGACCACGCATGTGGTCCTGGGTAGGGGTCGCAGTCCATGGTGATGTTTGCAGTCTGGCAGACGGACCACGCAGGGCAGCGGAAGTTATCCTGCGTGCGATTATTGGTGCTGTTCTTCCATCCCACTCGAACCACGCGAGGCAAGCGAGGAGCTCCTTCCACTGGTGTCCCCCAAGAGTGGGCGTTCCTCGGGCCGCATGCAAGCAGGACAGCCAGGAGAGTGCCCCAACAACCGACATGGCCATCTCCTGGGTGGGACCCCATGGTACGATGATCCTCGGGCCCCTTCTGCCAGACGTCCCACCAGCAGCCTCAACATCCACACTCCAACGCTCGCCACCAGGCTGTGACTGAAAAACAAAACACATGCTCCTCCCAGTCCAATCATGGATATTTTCGGTCCCTTGAATTTAGCAGGATTGCCTGAAATTATCGTGGGCTCCGCCCTTGTATCAACTAAAGCTCTTACTTCCTGATCTGAGCTTTTCCAATGAATAATCATATTTACATGAGGCCTAGGGTCTTCTTGCGACCAGCGGGGTACAAATTTGGCCGCTGCCTCCGGGGCTTGACCCCCATCCTATTCAAACTTGGCTAAGGAGGGGTAAAGACCACCGCCTTCCGAAAAGGGGTTCTTATTCTGCCTCCCCTTCCGATTCTGTTTTTTGGCCTTACTCTTTTCTTTTCTTTCTTTGCGTGCTCGCTTTAATGCAGCTATTTGATGCTTTTCCCGTTCGCCTTCTGATGTAGTTGAGTCTGAATCGGAATCATCAGAGCTTCTAACAGGCACACCAACCTCCTCCTCCCTTGGTGGCGGATTGGCACGCATCCATTTACACAGTGCATCATACAACTGCTGACCTTGAGCATCGGTCACCCTTTCCTCAGCAGGGGGCATCGCTCTTTGTACGCGTCGCCGACGCTGTACAGGTCTAGCTACACGAAGCTCACCATCACCCTCCCCCTGCTCTGGGTCAGGATACAGATCAGGGAAAAACTTCTCCCAATCCTCCTCTCGATCCCAGGCATCGGGATTATCCTCCCCACTTATCACAAAAGCTCGTATTTTCACCTCATCACCCCTGAGATTTTTCCTCTGCTTGCGAGTAACATGCCTCGTGCTAGCAACAGCCTTCTCACACATCCGCTGTAAATTAGCTTTTTTGCACTCCAGCAATGTTATTTTGGTTTGTAACATCTGATTCTCTATTTTTACTCTATCAACTTGTTCTCTTAGTTTCAACGTTTCATGCTCCGGGCTAGTATATTTTTCTGGCTGAATTTTCCATGCCTGCGCGCATGCCCACATGCACTTAACAGCTCCTCCAAGCGGAGCTTTGGGTTTCACCACAACCCTAGGAACACCAGCGGTATTTTCTGTCCATGCTTCCGGACCAGAACTTCCCGCTTGCAACAACTTATCAGCTACCGTCTTAACAGCTCCTCCAAGCGGAGCTTTGGGTTTCACCACAACCCTAGGAACACCAGCGATATTTTCTGTCCATGCTTCCGGACCAGAACTTCCCGCTTGCAACAACTTATCAGCTACCGTCTTCCACGGCACTGCCCCCCACCCCGGAACAACTCTGCTTTCCGCGGCGGGACTATTTTCCTTTTTCCTAAACATTTCTCTCACTGAGTCTCTCCTTTTCAAAAAGTTCCAGGTTCGTGACGCCAAATGTTTTGTGAAATAGGTTGTTACAGGTCCGGAGAGATCGCAGCAGAGAAATGATCACAAACAACGACTGTATGTACATTAATGATATTTAATGGTAAAACACACAGCAGTTCACAACATTTCCCATCATGAGTTATTATGCTAGACACAAGCTGTCACCCCCATGCCCCCACATAACACTCCAATCAACACAGTTCGAATCCAGAATAGCGTACCTTACCGTTGACAGAGGGCGGAGAGCCAAAAACCCCGGTAGAGTAATCTGGAAACCGAAAGCTGGACACTCGTGCACAGTTCACAGCAGACTCTCACCGGGATTGAGAAAACAAATGCTTTATATGCTCGCTTGTGCGAAAACAGGTGGCCAGCCTGTCTCCGCAGGAGGGGAGTCATCGCCTCCATCCTCTGTCTCAGGCACCTCAAGGTAACATTTTTCTCACAACCTTCTAGTTCGTTTCTCACAACATTCACAACATTCTATATGGGCATAATATTTATCCCGTTGCCGGGACCAGTGAATATTTAAGTGTGTGAAGTCAAAACAAGTCAAAAAGTGTGCAAAGCAAGTTACATAGCTGTAATAGCTGTAATAGCATAGCTGCAAAAGTACAAAGTTATATAGCTGCGAAGCAAGTTACATTCAAAAGTACAAAACAAGTGGTATAACCATTGGTATATAACCATGTGGTGGGTCAGCACAGGACAACACACCTAAAAATCTCTTCCTTCACCCTTCTATCTGCAACATTTTCATGTGGCTGAGAAGCATTGCTGTAGAGTTAGAGCATAAATGAGAAAAAGTGTTTCTCTCGCTGTGATAATGCATTTCAAGCAAGCTATAGGCTTTGTGGTAAAAATTTTCTCCATATATGGCACATGTGTGCCACGTCCAAAAAAGCACTCCACTCGCTCAGAGAAGAGCGTTTTGGCACTTATGGAACACATTTAGTGTGATGTGCATTATTGCTTGGCACACACAACCATTGTCGAAAATGCACTTTATTCGCTCTCAAACATGTTTTGAGCAAAGGATGATAGGGCAGGTCATTGTGAGCCAGCGGAAGGTGCCAGGAGGCTCATTGCAAGTGTGCCTGACGCAGCTTCGCATCCCCTTCTATCTGCAACAGTTTCATGTGGCTGAGAAGCATTGCTGTAGAGTTAGAGCATAAATGAGAAAAAGTGTTTCTCTCGCTGTGATAATGCATTTCAAGCAAGCTATAGGCTTTGTGGTAAAAATTTTCTCCATATATGGCACATGTGTGCCACGTCCAAAAAAGCACTCCACTCGCTCAGAGAAGAGCGTTTTGGCACTTATGGAACACATTTAGTGTGATGTGCATTATTGCTTGGCACACACAACCATTGTCGAAAATGCACTTTATTCGCTCTCAAACATGTTTTGAGCAAAGTATGATAGGGCAGGTCATTGTGAGCCAGCGGAAGGTGCCAGGAGGCTCATTGCAAGTGTGCCTGACGCAGCTTCGCATCCCCTTCTATCTGCAACAGTTTCATGTGGCTGAGAAGCATTGCTGTAGAGTTAGAGCATAAATGAGGAAAAGTGTTTCTCTCGCTGTGATAATGCATTTCAAGCAAGCTATAGGCTTTGTGGTAAAAATGCTCTCCATATATGGCACATGTGTGCCACGTCCAAAAAAGCACTCCACTCGCTCAGAGAAGAGCGTTTTGGCACCTATGGAACACATTTAGTGTGATGTGCATTATTGCTTGGCACACACAACCATTGTCGAAAATGCACTTTATTCGCTCTCAAACATGTTTTGAGCAAAGGATGATAGGGCAGGTCATTGTGAGCCAGCGGAAGGTGCCAGGAGGCTCATTCCAAGTGTGCCTGACGCAGCTTCGCATCCCCTTCGATCTGCAACAGTTTCATGTGGCTGAGAAGCATTGCTGTAGCGTTAGAGCATAAATGAGAAAAAGTGTTTCTCTCGCTGTGATAATGCATTTCAAGCAAGCTATAGGCTTTGTGGTTAAAATTTTCTCCATATATGGCACATGTGTGTCACGTCCAAAAAAGCACTCCACTCGCTCAGAGAAGAGCGTTTTGGCACTTATGGAACACATTTAGTGTGATGTGCATTATTGCTTGGCACACACAACCATTGTCGAAAATGCACTTTATTCGCTCTCAAACACATTTTGAGCAAAGGATGATAGGGCAGGTCATTGTGAGCCAGCGGAAGGTGCCAGGAGGCTCATTCTAAGTGTGCCTGACGCAGCTTCGCATCCCCTTCTATCTGCAACAGTTTCATGTGGCTGAGAAGCATTGCTGTAGAGTTAGAGCATAAATGAGAAAACGTGTTTCTCTCGCTGTGATAATGCATTTCAAGCAAGCTATAGGCTTTGTGGTAAAAATTTTCTCCATATATGGCACATGTGTGTCACGTCCAAAAAAGCACTCCACTCGTTCAGAGAAGAGCGTTTTGGCACTTATGGAACACATTTAGTGTGATGTGCATTACTGCTTGGCACACACAACCATTGTCGAAAATGCACTTTATTCGCTCTCAAACACATTTTGAGCAAAGGATGATAGGGCAGGTCATTGTGAGCCAGCGGAAGGTGCCAGGAGGCTCATTCCAAGTGTGCCTGACGCAGCTTCGCATCCCGTTGTATCTGCAACAGTTTCATGTGGCTGAGAAGCATTGCTGTAGCGTTAGAGCATAAATGAGAAAAAGTGTTTCTCTCGCTGTGATAATGCATTTCAAGCAAGCTATAGGCTTTGTGGTTAAAATTTTCTCCATATATGGCACATGTGTGTCACGTCCAAAAAAGCACTCCACTCGCTCAGAGGAGAGCGTTTTGGCACTTATGGAACACATTTAGTGTGATGTGCATTATTGCTTGGCACACACAACCATTGTCGAAAATGCACTTTATTCGCTCTCAAACATGTTTTGAGCAAAGGATGATAGGGCAGGTCATTGTGAGCCAGCGGAAGGTGCCAGGAGGCTCATTGCAAGTGTGCCTGACGCAGCTTCGCATCCCCTTCTATCTGCAACAGTTTCATGTGGCTGAGAAGCATTGCTGTAGAGTTAGAGCATAAATGAGAAAAAGTGTTTCTCTCGCTGTGATAATGCATTTCAAGTAAGTTATAGGCTTTGTGGTAAAAATTTTCTCCATATATGGCACATGTGTGCCACGTCCAAAAAAGCACTCCACTCGCTCAGAGAAGAGCGTTTTGGCACTTATGGAACACATTTAGTGTGATGTGCATTATTGCTTGGCACACACAACCCTTGTTCGAAAATGCACTTTATTCGCTCTCAAACACATTTTGAGCAAAGGATGATAGGGCAGGTCATTGTGAGCCAGCGGAAGGTGCCAGGAGGCTCATTCCAAGTGTGCCTGACGCAGCTTCGCATCCCGTTGTATCTGCAACAGTTTCATGTGGCTGAGAAGCATTGCTGTAGCGTTAGAGCATAAATGAGAACAAGTGTTTCTCTCGCTGTGATAATGCATTTCAAGCAAGCTATAGGCTTTGTGGTAAAAATGCTCTCCATATATGGCACATGTGTGCCACGTCCAAAAAAGCACTCCACTCGCTCAGAGAAGAGCGTTTTGGCACCTATGGAACACATTTAGTGTGATGTGCATTATTGCTTGGCACACACAACCATTGTCGAAAATGCACTTTATTCGCTCTCAAACATGTTTTGAGCAAAGGATGATAGGGCAGGTCATTGTGAGCCAGCGGAAGGTGCCAGGAGGCTCATTCCAAGTGTGCCTGACGCAGCTTCGCATCCCCTTCGATCTGCAACAGTTACATGTGGCTGAGAAGCACTGTTGTAGAGTTAGAGCGAAAATGAGAAAAAGTGTTTCTCTCGCTGTGATAATGCATTTCAAGCAAGCTATAGGCTTTGTGGTAAACATTTTCTCCATATATGGCACATGTGTGTCACGTCCAAAAAAGCACTCCACTCGCTCAGAGAAGAGCGTTTTGGCACTTATGGAACACATTTAGTGTGATGTGCATTACTGCTTGGCACACACAACCATTGTCGAAAATGCACTTTATTCGCTCTCAAACACATTTTGAGTAAAGGATGATAGGGCAGGTCATTGTGAGCCAGCGGAAGATGCCAGGAGGCTCATTCCAAGTGTGCCTGACGCAGCTTCGCATCCCCTTCGATCTGCAACAGTTTCATGTGGCTGAGAAGCACTGCTGTAGAGTTAGAGCGAAAATGAGAAAACGTGTTTCTCTCGCTGTGATAATGCATTTCAAGCAAGCTATAGGCTTTGTGGTAAAAATTTTCTCCATATATGGCACATGTGTGTCACGTCCAAAAAAGCACTCCACTCGCTCAGAGAAGAGCGTTTTGGCACTTATGGAACACATTTAGTGTGATGTGCATTATTGCTTGGCACACACAACCATTGTCGAAAATGCACTTTATTCGCTCTCAAACATGTTTTGAGCAAAGGATGATAGGGCAGGTCATTGTGAGCCAGCGGAAGGTGCCAGGAGGCTCATTGCAAGTGTGCCTGACGCAGCTTCGCATCCCCTTCTATCTGCAACAGTTTCATGTGGCTGAGAAGCATTGCTGTAGAGTTAGAGCATAAATGAGAAAAAGTGTTTCTCTCGCTGTGATAATGCATTTCAAGCAAGCTATAGGCTTTGTGGTAAAAATTTTCTCCATATATGGCACATGTGTGCCACGTCCAAAAAAGCACTCCACTCGCTCAGAGAAGAGCGTTTTGGCACTTATGGAACACATTTAGTGTGATGTGCATTATTGCTTGGCACACACAACCATTGTTCGAAAATGCACTTTATTCGCTCTCAAACACATTTTGAGCAAAGGATGATAGGGCAGGTCATTGTGAGCCAGCGGAAGGTGCCAGGAGGCTCATTCCAAGAGTGCCTGACGCAGCTTCGCATCCCCTTCGATCTGCAACAGTTTCATGTGGCTGAGAAGCACTGCTGTAGAGTTAGAGCGAAAATGAGAAAACGTGTTTCTCTCGCTGTGATAATGCATTTCAAGCAAGCTATAGGCTTTGTGGTAAAAATTTTCTCCATATATGGCACATGTGTGTCACGTCCAAAAAAGCACTCCACTCGCTCAGAGAAGAGCGTTTTGGCACTTATGGAACACATTTAGTTTGATGTGCATTACTGCTTGGCACACACAACCATTGTCGAAAATAAACTTTATTCGCTCTCAAACACATTTTGAGCAAAGGATGATAGGGCAGGTCATTGTGAGCCAGCGGAAGGTGCCAGGAGGCTCATTCCAAGTGTGCCTGACGCAGCTTCGCATCCCGTTGTATCTGCAACAGTTTCATGTGGCTGAGAAGCATTGCTGTAGCGTTAGAGCATAAATGAGAACAAGTGTTTCTCTCGCTGTGATAATGCATTTCAAGCAAGCTATAGGCTTTGTGGTAAAAATGCTCTCCATATATGGCACATGTGTGCCACGTCCAAAAAAAGCACTCCACTCGCTCAGAGAAGAGCGTTTTGGCACTTATGGAACACATTTAGTGTGATGTGCATTATTGCTTGGCACACACAACCATTGTCGAAAATGCACTTTATTCGCTCTCAAACATGTTTTGAGCAAAGGATGATAGGGCAGGTCATTGTGAGCCAGCGGAAGGTGCCAGGAGGCTCATTCCAAGTGTGCCTGACGCAGCTTCGCATCCCCTTCGATCTGCAACAGTTTCATGTGGCTGAGAAGCATTGCTGTAGCGTTAGAGCATAAATGAGAAAAAGTGTTTCTCTCGCTGTGATAATGCATTTCAAGCAAGCTATAGGCTTTGTGGTTAAAATTTTCTCCATATATGGCACATGTGTGTCACGTCCAAAAAAGCACTCCACTCGCTCAGAGAAGAGCGTTTTGGCACTTATGGAACACATTTAGTGTGATGTGCATTATTGCTTGGCACACACAACCATTGTCGAAAATGCACTTTATTCGCTCTCAAACATGTTTTGAGCAAAGGATGATAGGGCAGGTCATTGTGAGCCAGCGGAAGGTGCCAGGAGGCTCATTGCAAGTGTGCCTGACGCAGCTTCGCATCCCCTTCTATCTGCAACAGTTTCATGTGGCTGAGAAGCATTGCTGTAGAGTTAGAGCATAAATGAGAAAAAGTGTTTCTCTCGCTGTGATAATGCATTTCAAGCAAGCTATAGGCTTTGTGGTAAAAATTTTCTCCATATATGGCACATGTGTGCCACGTCCAAAAAAGCACTCCACTCGCTCAGAGAAGAGCGTTTTGGCACTTATGGAACACATTTAGTGTGATGTGCATTATTGCTTGGCACACACAACCCTTGTTCGAAAATGCACTTTATTCGCTCTCAAACACATTTTGAGCAAAGGATGATAGGGCAGGTCATTGTGAGCCAGCGGAAGGTGCCAGGAGGCTCATTCCAAGTGTGCCTGACGCAGCTTCGCATCCCGTTCTATCTGCAACAGTTTCATGTGGCTGAGAAGCATTGCTGTAGAGTTAGAGCATAAATGAGGAAAAGTGTTTCTCTCGCTGTGATAATGCATTTCAAGCAAGCTATAGGCTTTGTGGTAAAAATGCTCTCCATATATGGCACATGTGTGCCACGTCCAAAAAAAGCACTCCACTCGCTCAGAGAAGAGCGTTTTGGCACTTATGGAACACATTTAGTGTGATGTGCATTATTGCTTGGCACACACAACCATTGTTCGAAAATGCACTTTATTCGCTCTCAAACACATTTTGAGCAAAGGATGATAGGGCAGGTCATTGTGAGCCAGCGGAAGGTGCCAGGAGGCTCATTCCAAGTGTGCCTGACGCAGCTTCGCATCCCGTTGTATCTGCAACAGTTTCATGTGGCTGAGAAGCATTGCTGTAGCGTTAGAGCATAAATGAGAACAAGTGTTTCTCTCGCTGTGATAATGCATTTCAAGCAAGCTATAGGCTTTGTGGTAAAAATGCTCTCCATATATGGCACATGTGTGCCACGTCCAAAAAAGCACTCCACTCGCTCAGAGAAGAGCGTTTTGGCACCTATGGAACACATTTAGTGTGATGTGCATTATTGCTTGGCACACACAACCATTGTCGAAAATGCACTTTATTCGCTCTCAAACATGTTTTGAGCAAAGGATGATAGGGCAGGTCATTGTGAGCCAGCGGAAGGTGCCAGGAGGCTCATTGCAAGTGTGCCTGACGCAGCTTCGCATCCCCTTCTATCTGCAACAGTTTCATGTGGCTGAGAAGCATTGCTGTAGAGTTAGAGCATAAATGAGAAAAAGTGTTTCTCTCGCTGTGATAATGCATTTCAAGTAAGTTATAGGCTTTGTGGTAAAAATGTTCTCCATATATGGCACATGTGTGCCACGTCCAAAAAAGCACTCCACTCGCTCAGAGAAGAGCGTTTTGGCACTTATGGAACACATTTAGTGTGATGTGCATTATTGCTTGGCACACACAACCCTTGTTCGAAAATGCACTTTATTCGCTCTCAAACACATTTTGAGCAAAGGATGATAGGGCAGGTCATTGTGAGCCAGCGGAAGGTGCCAGGAGGCTCATTCCAAGTGTGCCTGACGCAGCTTCGCATCCCGTTCTATCTGCAACAGTTTCATGTGGCTGAGAAGCATTGCTGTAGAGTTAGAGCATAAATGAGGAAAAGTGTTTCTCTCGCTGTGATAATGCATTTCAAGCAAGCTATAGGCTTTGTGGTAAAAATGCTCTCCATATATGGCACATGTGTGCCACGTCCAAAAAAAGCACTCCACTCGCTCAGAGAAGAGCGTTTTGGCACTTATGGAACACATTTAGTGTGATGTGCATTATTGCTTGGCACACACAACCATTGTTCGAAAATGCACTTTATTCGCTCTCAAACACATTTTGAGCAAAGGATGATAGGGCAGGTCATTGTGAGCCAGCGGAAGGTGCCAGGAGGCTCATTCCAAGAGTGCCTGACGCAGCTTCGCATCCCCTTCGATCTGCAACAGTTTCATGTGGCTGAGAAGCATTGCTGTAGAGTTAGAGCATAAATGAGAAAAAGTGTTTCTCTCGCTGTGATAATGCATTTCAAGCAAGCTATAGGCTTTGTGGTAAAAATTTTCTCCATATATGGCACATGTGTGCCACGTCCAAAAAAGCACTCCACTCGCTCAGAGAAGAGCGTTTTGGCACTTATGGAACACATTTAGTGTGATGTGCATTATTGCTTGGCACACACAACCATTGTTCGAAAATGCACTTTATTCGCTCTCAAACACATTTTGAGCAAAGGATGATAGGGCAGGTCATTGTGAGCCAGCGGAAGGTGCCAGGAGGCTCATTCCAAGAGTGCCTGACGCAGCTTCGCATCCCCTTCGATCTGCAACAGTTTCATGTGGCTGAGAAGCACTGCTGTAGAGTTACAGCGAAAATGAGAAAACGTGTTTCTCTCGCTGTGATAATGCATTTCAAGCAAGCTATAGGCTTTGTGGTAAAAATTTTCTCCATATATGGCACATGTGTGTCACGTCCAAAAAAGCACTCCACTCGCTCAGAGAAGAGCGTTTTGGCACTTATGGAACACATTTAGTGTGATGTGCATTACTGCTTGGCACACACAACCATTGTCGAAAATGCACTTTATTCGCTCTCAAACACATTTTGAGCAAAGGATGATAGGGCAGGTCATTGTGAGCCAGCGGAAGGTGCCAGGAGGCTCATTCCAAGTGTGCCTGACGCAGCTTCGCATCCCGTTGTATCTGCAACAGTTTCATGTGGCTGAGAAGCATTGCTGTAGCGTTAGAGCATAAATGAGAAAAAGTGTTTCTCTCGCTGTGATAATGCATTTCAAGCAAGCTATAGGCTTTGTGGTTAAAATTTTCTCCATATATGGCACATGTGTGCCACGTCCAAAAAAGCACTCCACTCGCTCAGAGAAGAGCGTTTTGGCACTTATGGAACACATTTAGTTTGATGTGCATTACTGCTTGGCACACACAACCATTGTCGAAAATAAACTTTATTCGCTCTCAAACACATTTTGAGCAAAGGATGATAGGGCAGGTCATTGTGAGCCAGCGGAAGGTGCCAGGAGGCTCATTCCAAGTGTGCCTGACGCAGCTTCGCATCCCGTTGTATCTGCAACAGTTTCATGTGGCTGAGAAGCATTGCTGTAGAGTTAGAGCATAAATGAGAAAAAGTGTTTCTCTCGCTGTGATAATGCATTTCAAGTAAGTTATAGGCTTTGTGGTAAAAATGTTCTCCATATATGGCACATGTGTGCCACGTCCAAAAAAGCACTCCACTCGCTCAGAGAAGAGCGTTTTGGCACTTATGGAACACATTTAGTGTGATGTGCATTATTGCTTGGCACACACAACCCTTGTTCGAAAATGCACTTTATTCGCTCTCAAACACATTTTGAGCAAAGGATGATAGGGCAGGTCATTGTGAGCCAGCGGAAGGTGCCAGGAGGCTCATTCCAAGTGTGCCTGACGCAGCTTCGCATCCCGTTCTATCTGCAACAGTTTCATGTGGCTGAGAAGCATTGCTGTAGAGTTAGAGCATAAATGAGGAAAAGTGTTTCTCTCGCTGTGATAATGCATTTCAAGCAAGCTATAGGCTTTGTGGTAAAAATGCTCTCCATATATGGCACATGTGTGCCACGTCCAAAAAAAGCACTCCACTCGCTCAGAGAAGAGCGTTTTGGCACTTATGGAACACATTTAGTGTGATGTGCATTATTGCTTGGCACACACAACCATTGTTCGAAAATGCACTTTATTCGCTCTCAAACACATTTTGAGCAAAGGATGATAGGGCAGGTCATTGTGAGCCAGCGGAAGGTGCCAGGAGGCTCATTCCAAGAGTGCCTGACGCAGCTTCGCATCCCCTTCGATCTGCAACAGTTTCATGTGGCTGAGAAGCATTGCTGTAGAGTTAGAGCATAAATGAGAAAAAGTGTTTCTCTCGCTGTGATAATGCATTTCAAGCAAGCTATAGGCTTTGTGGTAAAAATTTTCTCCATATATGGCACATGTGTGCCACGTCCAAAAAAGCACTCCACTCGCTCAGAGAAGAGCGTTTTGGCACTTATGGAACACATTTAGTGTGATGTGCATTATTGCTTGGCACACACAACCATTGTTCGAAAATGCACTTTATTCGCTCTCAAACACATTTTGAGCAAAGGATGATAGGGCAGGTCATTGTGAGCCAGCGGAAGGTGCCAGGAGGCTCATTCCAAGAGTGCCTGACGCAGCTTCGCATCCCCTTCGATCTGCAACAGTTTCATGTGGCTGAGAAGCACTGCTGTAGAGTTACAGCGAAAATGAGAAAACGTGTTTCTCTCGCTGTGATAATGCATTTCAAGCAAGCTATAGGCTTTGTGGTAAAAATTTTCTCCATATATGGCACATGTGTGTCACGTCCAAAAAAGCACTCCACTCGCTCAGAGAAGAGCGTTTTGGCACTTATGGAACACATTTAGTGTGATGTGCATTACTGCTTGGCACACACAACCATTGTCGAAAATGCACTTTATTCGCTCTCAAACACATTTTGAGCAAAGGATGATAGGGCAGGTCATTGTGAGCCAGCGGAAGGTGCCAGGAGGCTCATTCCAAGTGTGCCTGACGCAGCTTCGCATCCCGTTGTATCTGCAACAGTTTCATGTGGCTGAGAAGCATTGCTGTAGCGTTAGAGCATAAATGAGAAAAAGTGTTTCTCTCGCTGTGATAATGCATTTCAAGCAAGCTATAGGCTTTGTGGTTAAAATTTTCTCCATATATGGCACATGTGTGCCACGTCCAAAAAAGCACTCCACTCGCTCAGAGAAGAGCGTTTTGGCACTTATGGAACACATTTAGTTTGATGTGCATTACTGCTTGGCACACACAACCATTGTCGAAAATAAACTTTATTCGCTCTCAAACACATTTTGAGCAAAGGATGATAGGGCAGGTCATTGTGAGCCAGCGGAAGGTGCCAGGAGGCTCATTCCAAGTGTGCCTGACGCAGCTTCGCATCCCGTTGTATCTGCAACAGTTTCATGTGGCTGAGAAGCATTGCTGTAGCGTTAGAGCATAAATGAGAACAAGTGTTTCTCTCGCTGTGATAATGCATTTCAAGCAAGCTATAGGCTTTGTGGTAAAAATGCTCTCCATATATGGCACATGTGTGCCACGTCCAAAAAAGCACTCCACTCGCTCAGAGAAGAGCGTTTTGGCACCTATGGAACACATTTAGTGTGATGTGCATTATTGCTTGGCACACACAACCATTGTCGAAAATGCACTTTATTCGCTCTCAAACATGTTTTGAGCAAAGGATGATAGGGCAGGTCATTGTGAGCCAGCGGAAGGTGCCAGGAGGCTCATTGCAAGTGTGCCTGACGCAGCTTCGCATCCCCTTCTATCTGCAACAGTTTCATGTGGCTGAGAAGCATTGCTGTAGAGTTAGAGCATAAATGAGAAAAAGTGTTTCTCTCGCTGTGATAATGCATTTCAAGTAAGTTATAGGCTTTGTGGTAAAAATGTTCTCCATATATGGCACATGTGTGCCACGTCCAAAAAAGCACTCCACTCGCTCAGAGAAGAGCGTTTTGGCACTTATGGAACACATTTAGTGTGATGTGCATTATTGCTTGGCACACACAACCCTTGTTCGAAAATGCACTTTATTCGCTCTCAAACACATTTTGAGCAAAGGATGATAGGGCAGGTCATTGTGAGCCAGCGGAAGGTGCCAGGAGGCTCATTCCAAGTGTGCCTGACGCAGCTTCGCATCCCGTTCTATCTGCAACAGTTTCATGTGGCTGAGAAGCATTGCTGTAGAGTTAGAGCATAAATGAGGAAAAGTGTTTCTCTCGCTGTGATAATGCATTTCAAGCAAGCTATAGGCTTTGTGGTAAAAATGCTCTCCATATATGGCACATGTGTGCCACGTCCAAAAAAAGCACTCCACTCGCTCAGAGAAGAGCGTTTTGGCACTTATGGAACACATTTAGTGTGATGTGCATTATTGCTTGGCACACACAACCATTGTTCGAAAATGCACTTTATTCGCTCTCAAACACATTTTGAGCAAAGGATGATAGGGCAGGTCATTGTGAGCCAGCGGAAGGTGCCAGGAGGCTCATTCCAAGAGTGCCTGACGCAGCTTCGCATCCCCTTCGATCTGCAACAGTTTCATGTGGCTGAGAAGCATTGCTGTAGAGTTAGAGCATAAATGAGAAAAAGTGTTTCTCTCGCTGTGATAATGCATTTCAAGCAAGCTATAGGCTTTGTGGTAAAAATTTTCTCCATATATGGCACATGTGTGCCACGTCCAAAAAAGCACTCCACTCGCTCAGAGAAGAGCGTTTTGGCACTTATGGAACACATTTAGTGTGATGTGCATTATTGCTTGGCACACACAACCATTGTTCGAAAATGCACTTTATTCGCTCTCAAACACATTTTGAGCAAAGGATGATAGGGCAGGTCATTGTGAGCCAGCGGAAGGTGCCAGGAGGCTCATTCCAAGAGTGCCTGACGCAGCTTCGCATCCCCTTCGATCTGCAACAGTTTCATGTGGCTGAGAAGCACTGCTGTAGAGTTACAGCGAAAATGAGAAAACGTGTTTCTCTCGCTGTGATAATGCATTTCAAGCAAGCTATAGGCTTTGTGGTAAAAATTTTCTCCATATATGGCACATGTGTGTCACGTCCAAAAAAGCACTCCACTCGCTCAGAGAAGAGCGTTTTGGCACTTATGGAACACATTTAGTGTGATGTGCATTACTGCTTGGCACACACAACCATTGTCGAAAATGCACTTTATTCGCTCTCAAACACATTTTGAGCAAAGGATGATAGGGCAGGTCATTGTGAGCCAGCGGAAGGTGCCAGGAGGCTCATTCCAAGTGTGCCTGACGCAGCTTCGCATCCCGTTGTATCTGCAACAGTTTCATGTGGCTGAGAAGCATTGCTGTAGCGTTAGAGCATAAATGAGAAAAAGTGTTTCTCTCGCTGTGATAATGCATTTCAAGCAAGCTATAGGCTTTGTGGTTAAAATTTTCTCCATATATGGCACATGTGTGCCACGTCCAAAAAAGCACTCCACTCGCTCAGAGAAGAGCGTTTTGGCACTTATGGAACACATTTAGTTTGATGTGCATTACTGCTTGGCACACACAACCATTGTCGAAAATAAACTTTATTCGCTCTCAAACACATTTTGAGCAAAGGATGATAGGGCAGGTCATTGTGAGCCAGCGGAAGGTGCCAGGAGGCTCATTCCAAGTGTGCCTGACGCAGCTTCGCATCCCGTTGTATCTGCAACAGTTTCATGTGGCTGAGAAGCATTGCTGTAGCGTTAGAGCATAAATGAGAACAAGTGTTTCTCTCGCTGTGATAATGCATTTCAAGCAAGCTATAGGCTTTGTGGTAAAAATGCTCTCCATATATGGCACATGTGTGCCACGTCCAAAAAAGCACTCCACTCGCTCAGAGAAGAGCGTTTTGGCACCTATGGAACACATTTAGTGTGATGTGCATTATTGCTTGGCACACACAACCATTGTCGAAAATGCACTTTATTCGCTCTCAAACATGTTTTGAGCAAAGGATGATAGGGCAGGTCATTGTGAGCCAGCGGAAGGTGCCAGGAGGCTCATTGCAAGTGTGCCTGACGCAGCTTCGCATCCCCTTCTATCTGCAACAGTTTCATGTGGCTGAGAAGCATTGCTGTAGAGTTAGAGCATAAATGAGAAAAAGTGTTTCTCTCGCTGTGATAATGCATTTCAAGTAAGTTATAGGCTTTGTGGTAAAAATGTTCTCCATATATGGCACATGTGTGCCACGTCCAAAAAAGCACTCCACTCGCTCAGAGAAGAGCGTTTTGGCACTTATGGAACACATTTAGTGTGATGTGCATTATTGCTTGGCACACACAACCCTTGTTCGAAAATGCACTTTATTCGCTCTCAAACACATTTTGAGCAAAGGATGATAGGGCAGGTCATTGTGAGCCAGCGGAAGGTGCCAGGAGGCTCATTCCAAGTGTGCCTGACGCAGCTTCGCATCCCGTTCTATCTGCAACAGTTTCATGTGGCTGAGAAGCATTGCTGTAGAGTTAGAGCATAAATGAGGAAAAGTGTTTCTCTCGCTGTGATAATGCATTTCAAGCAAGCTATAGGCTTTGTGGTAAAAATGCTCTCCATATATGGCACATGTGTGCCACGTCCAAAAAAAGCACTCCACTCGCTCAGAGAAGAGCGTTTTGGCACTTATGGAACACATTTAGTGTGATGTGCATTATTGCTTGGCACACACAACCATTGTTCGAAAATGCACTTTATTCGCTCTCAAACACATTTTGAGCAAAGGATGATAGGGCAGGTCATTGTGAGCCAGCGGAAGGTGCCAGGAGGCTCATTCCAAGAGTGCCTGACGCAGCTTCGCATCCCCTTCGATCTGCAACAGTTTCATGTGGCTGAGAAGCATTGCTGTAGAGTTAGAGCATAAATGAGAAAAAGTGTTTCTCTCGCTGTGATAATGCATTTCAAGCAAGCTATAGGCTTTGTGGTAAAAATTTTCTCCATATATGGCACATGTGTGCCACGTCCAAAAAAGCACTCCACTCGCTCAGAGAAGAGCGTTTTGGCACTTATGGAACACATTTAGTGTGATGTGCATTATTGCTTGGCACACACAACCATTGTTCGAAAATGCACTTTATTCGCTCTCAAACACATTTTGAGCAAAGGATGATAGGGCAGGTCATTGTGAGCCAGCGGAAGGTGCCAGGAGGCTCATTCCAAGAGTGCCTGACGCAGCTTCGCATCCCCTTCGATCTGCAACAGTTTCATGTGGCTGAGAAGCACTGCTGTAGAGTTAGAGCGAAAATGAGAAAACGTGTTTCTCTCGCTGTGATAATGCATTTCAAGCAAGCTATAGGCTTTGTGGTAAAAATTTTCTCCATATATGGCACATGTGTGTCACGTCCAAAAAAGCACTCCACTCGCTCAGAGAAGAGCGTTTTGGCACTTATGGAACACATTTAGTGTGATGTGCATTACTGCTTGGCACACACAACCATTGTCGAAAATGCACTTTATTCGCTCTCAAACACATTTTGAGCAAAGGATGATAGGGCAGGTCATTGTGAGCCAGCGGAAGGTGCCAGGAGGCTCATTCCAAGTGTGCCTGACGCAGCTTCGCATCCCGTTGTATCTGCAACAGTTTCATGTGGCTGAGAAGCATTGCTGTAGCGTTAGAGCATAAATGAGAAAAAGTGTTTCTCTCGCTGTGATAATGCATTTCAAGCAAGCTATAGGCTTTGTGGTTAAAATTTTCTCCATATATGGCACATGTGTGCCACGTCCAAAAAAGCACTCCACTCGCTCAGAGAAGAGCGTTTTGGCACTTATGGAACACATTTAGTTTGATGTGCATTACTGCTTGGCACACACAACCATTGTCGAAAATAAACTTTATTCGCTCTCAAACACATTTTGAGCAAAGGATGATAGGGCAGGTCATTGTGAGCCAGCGGAAGGTGCCAGGAGGCTCATTCCAAGTGTGCCTGACGCAGCTTCGCATCCCGTTGTATCTGCAACAGTTTCATGTGGCTGAGAAGCATTGCTGTAGCGTTAGAGCATAAATGAGAACAAGTGTTTCTCTCGCTGTGATAATGCATTTCAAGCAAGCTATAGGCTTTGTGGTAAAAATGCTCTCCATATATGGCACATGTGTGCCACGTCCAAAAAAGCACTCCACTCGCTCAGAGAAGAGCGTTTTGGCACCTATGGAACACATTTAGTGTGATGTGCATTATTGCTTGGCACACACAACCATTGTCGAAAATGCACTTTATTCGCTCTCAAACATGTTTTGAGCAAAGGATGATAGGGCAGGTCATTGTGAGCCAGCGGAAGGTGCCAGGAGGCTCATTCCAAGTGTGCCTGACGCAGCTTCGCATCCCCTTCGATCTGCAACAGTTTCATATGGCTGAGAAGCATTGCTGTAGCGTTAGAGCATAAATGAGAAAAAGTGTTTCTCTCGCTGTGATAATGCATTTCAAGCAAGCTATAGGCTTTGTGGTTAAAATTTTCTCCATATATGGCACATGTGTGTCACGTCCAAAAAAGCACTCCACTCGCTCAGAGAAGAGCGTTTTGGCACTTATGGAACACATTTAGTGTGATGTGCATTATTGCTTGGCACACACAACCATTGTCCAAAATGCACTTTATTCGCTCTCAAACATGTTTTGAGCAAAGTATGATAGGGCAGGTCAATTGTGAGCCAGCGGAAGGTGCCAGGAGGCTCATTGCAAGTGTGCCTGACGCAGCTTCGCATCCCCTTCTATCTGCAACAGTTTCATGTGGCTGAGAAGCATTGCTGTAGAGTTAGAGCATAAATGAGAAAACGTGTTTCTCTCGCTGTGATAATGCATTTCAAGCAAGCTATAGGCTTTGTGGTAAAAATTTTCTCCATATATGGCACATGTGTGTCACGTCCAAAAAAGCACTCCACTCGCTCAGAGAAGAGCGTTTTGGCACTTATGGAACACATTTAGTGTGATGTGCATTACTGCTTGGCACACACAACCATTGTCGAAAATGCACTTTATTCGCTCTCAAACACATTTTGAGCAAAGGATGATAGGGCAGGTCATTGTGAGCCAGCGGAAGGTGCCAGGAGGCTCATTCCAAGTGTGCCTGACGCAGCTTCGCATCCCGTTGTATCTGCAACAGTTTCATGTGGCTGAGAAGCATTGCTGTAGCGTTAGAGCATAAATGAGAACAAGTGTTTCTCTCGCTGTGATAATGCATTTCAAGCAAGCTATAGGCTTTGTGGTAAAAATGCTCTCCATATATGGCACATGTGTGCCACGTCCAAAAAAGCACTCCACTCGCTCAGAGAAGAGCGTTTTGGCACCTATGGAACACATTTAGTGTGATGTGCATTATTGCTTGGCACACACAACCATTGTCGAAAATGCACTTTATTCGCTCTCAAACATGTTTTGAGCAAAGGATGATAGGGCAGGTCATTGTGAGCCAGCGGAAGGTGCCAGGAGGCTCATTGCAAGTGTGCCTGACGCAGCTTCGCATCCCCTTCTATCTGCAACAGTTTCATGTGGCTGAGAAGCATTGCTGTAGAGTTAGAGCATAAATGAGAAAAAGTGTTTCTCTCGCTGTGATAATGCATTTCAAGTAAGTTATAGGCTTTGTGGTAAAAATTTTCTCCATATATGGCACATGTGTGCCACGTCCAAAAAAGCACTCCACTCGCTCAGAGAAGAGCGTTTTGGCACTTATGGAACACATTTAGTGTGATGTGCATTATTGCTTGGCACACACAACCATTGTCGAAAATGCACTTTATTCGCTCTCAAACATGTTTTGAGCAAAGGATGATAGGGCAGGTCATTGTGAGCCAGCGGAAGGTGCCAGGAGGCTCATTCCAAGTGTGCCTGACGCAGCTTCGCATCCCCTTCGATCTGCAACAGTTTCATGTGGCTGAGAAGCATTGCTGTAGCGTTAGAGCATAAATGAGAAAAAGTGTTTCTCTCGCTGTGATAATGCATTTCAAGCAAGCTATAGGCTTTGTGGTTAAAAATTTCTCCATATATGGCACATGTGTGTCACGTCCAAAAAAGCACTCCACTCGCTCAGAGAAGAGCGTTTTGGCACTTATGGAACACATTTAGTGTGATGTGCATTATTGCTTGGCACACACAACCATTGTTCGAAAATGCACTTTATTCGCTCTCAAACACATTTTGAGCAAAGGATGATAGGGCAGGTCATTGTGAGCCAGCGGAAGGTGCCAGGAGGCTCATTCCAAGAGTGCCTGACGCAGCTTCGCATCCCCTTCGATCTGCAACAGTTTCATGTGGCTGAGAAGCACTGCTGTAGAGTTAGAGCGAAAATGAGAAAACGTGTTTCTCTCGCTGTGATAATGCATTTCAAGCAAGCTATAGGCTTTGTGGTAAAAATTTTCTCCATATATGGCACATGTGTGTCACGTCCAAAAAAGCACTCCACTCGCTCAGAAAAGAGCGTTTTGGCACTTATGGAACACATTTAGTGTGATGTGCATTACTGCTTGGCACACACAACCATTGTCGAAAATGCACTTTATTCGCTCTCAAACACATTTTGAGCAAAGGATGATAGGGCAGGTCATTGTGAGCCAGCGGAAGGTGCCAGGAGGCTCATTCCAAGTGTGCCTGACGCAGCTTCGCATCCCGTTGTATCTGCAACAGTTTCATGTGGCTGAGAAGCATTGCTGTAGCGTTAGAGCATAAATGAGAAAAAGTGTTTCTCTCGCTGTGATAATGCATTTCAAGCAAGCTATAGGCTTTGTGGTAAAAATTTTCTCCATATATGGCACATGTGTGCCACGTCCAAAAAAGCACTCCACTCGCTCAGAGAAGAGCGTTTTGGCACTTATGGAACACATTTAGTTTGATGTGCATTACTGCTTGGCACACACAACCATTGTCGAAAATGCACTTTATTCGCTCTCAAACACATTTTGAGCAAAGGATGATAGGGCAGGTCATTGTGAGCCAGCGGAAGGTGCCAGGAGGCTCATTCCAAGTGTGCCTGACGCAGCTTCGCATCCCGTTGTATCTGCAACAGTTTCATGTGGCTGAGAAGCATTGCTGTAGCGTTAGAGCATAAATGAGAAAAAGTGTTTCTCTCGCTGTGATAATGCATTTCAAGCAAGCTATAGGCTTTGTGGTTAAAAATTTCTCCATATATGGCACATGTGTGTCACGTCCAAAAAAGCACTCCACTCGCTCAGAGAAGAGGGTTTTGGCACTTATGGAACACATTTAGTGTGATGTGCATTATTGCTTGGCACACACAACCATTGTCGAAAATGCACTTTATTCGCTCTCAAACATGTTTTGAGCAAAGGATGATAGGGCAGGTCATTGTGAGCCAGCGGAAGGTGCCAGGAGGCTCATTGCAAGTGTGCCTGACGCAGCTTCGCATCCCCTTCTATCTGCAACAGTTTCATGTGGCTGAGAAGCATTGCTGTAGAGTTAGAGCATAAATGAGAAAAAGTGTTTCTCTCGCTGTGATAATGCATTTCAAGTAAGTTATAGGCTTTGTGGTAAAAATTTTCTCCATATATGGCACATGTGTGCCACGTCCAAAAAAGCACTCAACTCGCTCAGAGAAGAGCGTTTTGGCACTTATGGAACACATTTAGTGTGATGTGCATTATTGCTTGGCACACAAAACCCTTGTTCGAAAATGCACTTTATTCGCTCTCAAACACATTTTGAGCAAAGGATGATAGGGCAGGTCATTGTGAGCCAGCGGAAGGTGCCAGGAGGCTCATTCCAAGTGTGCCTGACGCAGCTTCGCATCCCGTTCTATCTGCAACAGTTTCATGTGGCTGAGAAGCATTGCTGTAGAGTTAGAGCATAAATGAGGAAAAGTGTTTCTCTCGCTGTGATAATGCATTTCAAGCAAGCTATAGGCTTTGTGGTAAAAATGCTCTCCATATATGGCACATGTGTGCCACGTCCAAAAAAGCACTCAACTCGCTCAGAGAAGAGCGTTTTGGCACTTATGGAACACATTTAGTGTGATGTGCATTATTGCTTGGCACACACAACCCTTGTTCGAAAATGCACTTTATTCGCTCTCAAACACATTTTGAGCAAAGGATGATAGGGCAGGTCATTGTGAGCCAGCGGAAGGTGCCAGGAGGCTCATTCCAAGTGTGCCTGACGCAGCTTCGCATCCCCTTCGATCTGCAACAGTTTCATGTGGCTGAAAAGCACTGCTGTAGAGTTAGAGCGAAAATGAGAAAACGTGTTTCTCTCGCTGTGATAATGCATTTCAAGCAAGCTATAGGCTTTGTGGTAAAAAATTTCTCCATATATGGCACATGTGTGTCACGTCCAAAAAAGCACTCCACTCGCTCAGAGAAGAGCGTTTTGGCACTTATGGAACACATTTAGTGTGATGTGCATTACTGCTTGGCACACACAACCATTGTCGAAAATGCACTTTATTCGCTCTCAAACACATTTTGAGCAAAGGATGATAGGGCAGGTCATTGTGAGCCAGCGGAAGGTGCCAGGAGGCTCATTCCAAGTGTGTCTGACGCAGCTTCGCATCCCGTTGTATCTGCAACAGTTTCATGTGGCTGAGAAGCATTGCTGTAGCGTTAGAGCATAAATGAGAAAAAGTGTTTCTCTCGCTGTGATAATGCATTTCAAGCAAGCTATAGGCTTTGTGGTTAAAATTTTCTCCATATATGGCACATGTGTGCCACGTCCAAAAAAGCACTCCACTCGTTCAGAGAAGAGCGTTTTGGCACTTATGGAACACATTTAGTTTGATGTGCATTACTGCTTGGCACACACAACCATTGTCGAAAATAAACTTTATTCGCTCTCAAACACATTTTGAGCAAAGGATGATAGGGCAGGTCATTGTGAGCCAGCGGAAGGTGCCAGGAGGCTCATTCCAAGTGTGCCTGACGCAGCTTCGCATCCCGTTGTATCTGCAACAGTTTCATGTGGCTGAGAAGCATTGCTGTAGCGTTAGAGCATAAATGAGAACAAGTGTTTCTCTCGCTGTGATAATGCATTTCAAGCAAGCTATAGGCTTTGTGGTAAAAATGCTCTCCATATATGGCACATGTGTGCCACGTCCAAAAAAGCACTCCACTCGCTCAGAGAAGAGCGTTTTGGCACCTAGGGAACACATTTAGTGTGATGTGCATTATTGCTTGGCACACACAACCGTTGTCGAAAATGCACTTTATTCGCTCTCAAACATGTTTTGAGCAAAGGATGATAGGGCAGGTCATTGTGAGCCAGCGGAAGGTGCCAGGAGGCTCATTCCAAGTGTGCCTGACGCAGCTTCGCATCCCGTTGTATCTGCAACAGTTTCATGTGGCTGAGAAGCATTGCTGTAGCGTTAGAGCATAAATGAGAAAAAGTGTTTCTCTCGCTGTGATAATGCATTTCAAGCAAGCTATAGGCTTTGTGGTTAAAATTTTCTCCATATATGGCACATGTGTGCCACGTCCAAAAAAGCACTCCACTCGCTCAGAGAAGAGCGTTTTGGCACTTATGGAACACATTTAGTTTGATGTGCATTACTGCTTGGCACACACAACCATTGTCGAAAATAAACTTTATTCGCTCTCAAACACATTTTGAGCAAAGGATGATAGGGCAGGTCATTGTGAGCCAGCGGAAGGTGCCAGGAGGCTCATTCCAAGTGTGCCTGACGCAGCTTCGCATCCCGTTGTATCTGCAACAGTTTCATGTGGCTGAGAAGCATTGCTGTAGCGTTAGAGCATAAATGAGAACAAGTGTTTCTCTCGCTGTGATAATGCATTTCAAGCAAGCTATAGGCTTTGTGGTAAAAATGCTCTCCATATATGGCACATGTGTGCCACGTCCAAAAAAGCACTCCACTCGCTCAGAGAAGAGCGTTTTGGCACCTATGGAACACATTTAGTGTGATGTGCATTATTGCTTGGCACACACAACCGTTGTCGAAAATGCACTTTATTCGCTCTCAAACATGTTTTGAGCAAAGGATGATAGGGCAGGTCATTGTGAGCCAGCGGAAGGTGCCAGGAGGCTCATTCCAAGTGTGCCTGACGCAGCTTCGCATCCCCTTCGATCTGCAACAGTTTCATGTGGCTGAGAAGCATTGCTGTAGCGTTAGAGCATAAATGAGAAAAAGTGTTTCTCTCGCTGTGATAATGCATTTCAAGCAAGCTATAGGCTTTGTGGTTAAAATTTTCTCCATATATGGCACATGTGTGTCACGTCCAAAAAAGCACTCCACTCGCTCAGAGAAGAGGGTTTTGGCACTTATGGAACACATTTAGTGTGATGTGCATTATTGCTTGGCACACACAACCATTGTCGAAAATGCACTTTATTCGCTCTCAAACATGTTTTGAGCAAAGGATGATAGGGCAGGTCATTGTGAGCCAGCGGAAGGTGCCAGGAGGCTCATTGCAAGTGTGCCTGACGCAGCTTCGCATCCCCTTCTATCTGCAACAGTTTCATGTGGCTGAGAAGCATTGCTGTAGAGTTAGAGCATAAATGAGAAAAAGTGTTTCTCTCGCTGTGATAATGCATTTCAAGTAAGTTATAGGCTTTGTGGTAAAAATTTTCTCCATATATGGCACATGTGTGCCACGTCCAAAAAAGCACTCAACTCGCTCAGAGAAGAGCGTTTTGGCACTTATGGAACACATTTAGTGTGATGTGCATTATTGCTTGGCACACAAAACCCTTGTTCGAAAATGCACTTTATTCGCTCTCAAACACATTTTGAGCAAAGGATGATAGGGCAGGTCATTGTGAGCCAGCGGAAGGTGCCAGGAGGCTCATTCCAAGTGTGCCTGACGCAGCTTCGCATCCCGTTCTATCTGCAACAGTTTCATGTGGCTGAGAAGCATTGCTGTAGAGTTAGAGCATAAATGAGGAAAAGTGTTTCTCTCGCTGTGATAATGCATTTCAAGCAAGCTATAGGCTTTGTGGTAAAAATGCTCTCCATATATGGCACATGTGTGCCACGTCCAAAAAAGCACTCAACTCGCTCAGAGAAGAGCGTTTTGGCACTTATGGAACACATTTAGTGTGATGTGCATTATTGCTTGGCACACACAACCCTTGTTCGAAAATGCACTTTATTCGCTCTCAAACACATTTTGAGCAAAGGATGATAGGGCAGGTCATTGTGAGCCAGCGGAAGGTGCCAGGAGGCTCATTCCAAGTGTGCCTGACGCAGCTTCGCATCCCCTTCGATCTGCAACAGTTTCATGTGGCTGAAAAGCACTGCTGTAGAGTTAGAGCGAAAATGAGAAAACGTGTTTCTCTCGCTGTGATAATGCATTTCAAGCAAGCTATAGGCTTTGTGGTAAAAAATTTCTCCATATATGGCACATGTGTGTCACGTCCAAAAAAGCACTCCACTCGCTCAGAGAAGAGCGTTTTGGCACTTATGGAACACATTTAGTGTGATGTGCATTACTGCTTGGCACACACAACCATTGTCGAAAATGCACTTTATTCGCTCTCAAACACATTTTGAGCAAAGGATGATAGGGCAGGTCATTGTGAGCCAGCGGAAGGTGCCAGGAGGCTCATTCCAAGTGTGTCTGACGCAGCTTCGCATCCCGTTGTATCTGCAACAGTTTCATGTGGCTGAGAAGCATTGCTGTAGCGTTAGAGCATAAATGAGAAAAAGTGTTTCTCTCGCTGTGATAATGCATTTCAAGCAAGCTATAGGCTTTGTGGTTAAAATTTTCTCCATATATGGCACATGTGTGCCACGTCCAAAAAAGCACTCCACTCGTTCAGAGAAGAGCGTTTTGGCACTTATGGAACACATTTAGTTTGATGTGCATTACTGCTTGGCACACACAACCATTGTCGAAAATAAACTTTATTCGCTCTCAAACAC
This sequence comes from Doryrhamphus excisus, assembly GCF_037039965.1. Taxonomy (NCBI): domain Eukaryota; kingdom Metazoa; phylum Chordata; class Actinopteri; order Syngnathiformes; family Syngnathidae; genus Doryrhamphus; species Doryrhamphus excisus. The sequence continues at coordinate 22,678,086 of NC_136362.1, forward strand.
ATTTTGAGCAAAGGATGATAGGGCAGGTCATTGTGAGCCAGCGGAAGGTGCCAGGAGGCTCATTCCAAGTGTGCCTGACGCAGCTTCGCATCCCGTTGTATCTGCAACAGTTTCATGTGGCTGAGAAGCATTGCTGTAGCGTTAGAGCATAAATGAGAACAAGTGTTTCTCTCGCTGTGATAATGCATTTCAAGCAAGCTATAGGCTTTGTGGTAAAAATGCTCTCCATATATGGCACATGTGTGCCACGTCCAAAAAAGCACTCCACTCGCTCAGAGAAGAGCGTTTTGGCACCTAGGGAACACATTTAGTGTGATGTGCATTATTGCTTGGCACACACAACCGTTGTCGAAAATGCACTTTATTCGCTCTCAAACATGTTTTGAGCAAAGGATGATAGGGCAGGTCATTGTGAGCCAGCGGAAGGTGCCAGGAGGCTCATTCCAAGTGTGCCTGACGCAGCTTCGCATCCCGTTGTATCTGCAACAGTTTCATGTGGCTGAGAAGCATTGCTGTAGCGTTAGAGCATAAATGAGAAAAAGTGTTTCTCTCGCTGTGATAATGCATTTCAAGCAAGCTATAGGCTTTGTGGTTAAAATTTTCTCCATATATGGCACATGTGTGCCACGTCCAAAAAAGCACTCCACTCGCTCAGAGAAGAGCGTTTTGGCACTTATGGAACACATTTAGTTTGATGTGCATTACTGCTTGGCACACACAACCATTGTCGAAAATAAACTTTATTCGCTCTCAAACACATTTTGAGCAAAGGATGATAGGGCAGGTCATTGTGAGCCAGCGGAAGGTGCCAGGAGGCTCATTCCAAGTGTGCCTGACGCAGCTTCGCATCCCCTTCGATCTGCAACAGTTTCATGTGGCTGAGAAGCATTGCTGTAGCGTTAGAGCATAAATGAGAAAAAGTGTTTCTCTCGCTGTGATAATGCATTTCAAGCAAGCTATAGGCTTTGTGGTTAAAATTTTCTCCATATATGGCACATGTGTGTCACGTCCAAAAAAGCACTCCACTCGCTCAGAGAAGAGCGTTTTGGCACTTATGGAACACATTTAGTGTGATGTGCATTATTGCTTGGCACACACAACCATTGTCGAAAATGCACTTTATTCGCTCTCAAACATGTTTTGAGCAAAGTATGATAGGGCAGGTCAATTGTGAGCCAGCGGAAGGTGCCAGGAGGCTCATTGCAAGTGTGCCTGACGCAGCTTCGCATCCCCTTCTATCTGCAACAGTTTCATGTGGCTGAGAAGCATTGCTGTAGAGTTAGAGCATAAATGAGAAAACGTGTTTCTCTCGCTGTGATAATGCATTTCAAGCAAGCTATAGGCTTTGTGGTAAAAATTTTCTCCATATATGGCACATGTGTGTCACGTCCAAAAAAGCACTCCACTCGCTCAGAGAAGAGCGTTTTGGCACTTATGGAACACATTTAGTGTGATGTGCATTACTGCTTGGCACACACAACCATTGTCGAAAATGCACTTTATTCGCTCTCAAACACATTTTGAGCAAAGGATGATAGGGCAGGTCATTGTGAGCCAGCGGAAGGTGCCAGGAGGCTTATTCCAAGTGTGCCTGACGCAGCTTCGCATCCCGTTGTATCTGCAACAGTTTCATGTGGCTGAGAAGCATTGCTGTAGCGTTAGAGCATAAATGAGAACAAGTGTTTCTCTCGCTGTGATAATGCATTTCAAGCAAGCTATAGGCTTTGTGGTAAAAATGCTCTCCATATATGGCACATGTGTGCCACGTCCAAAAAAGCACTCCACTCGCTCAGAGAAGAGCGTTTTGGCACCTATGGAACACATTTAGTGTGATGTGCATTATTGCTTGGCACACACAACCATTGTCGAAAATGCACTTTATTCGCTCTCAAACATGTTTTGAGCAAAGGATGATAGGGCAGGTCATTGTGAGCCAGCGGAAGGTGCCAGGAGGCTCATTCCAAGTGTGCCTGACGCAGCTTCGCATCCCCTTCGATCTGCAACAGTTTCATGTGGCTGAGAAGCATTGCTGTAGCGTTAGAGCATAAATGAGAAAAAGTGTTTCTCTCGCTGTGATAATGCATTTCAAGCAAGCTATAGGCTTTGTGGTTAAAATTTTCTCCATATATGGCACATGTGTGTCACGTCCAAAAAAGCACTCCACTCGCTCAGAGAAGAGCGTTTTGGCACTTATGGAACACATTTAGTGTGATGTGCATTATTGCTTGGCACACACAACCATTGTCGAAAATGCACTTTATTCGCTCTCAAACACATTTTGAGCAAAGGATGATAGGGCAGGTCATTGTGAGCCAGCGGAAGGTGCCAGGAGGCTCATTCCAAGTGTGCCTGACGCAGCTTCGCATCCCGTTCTATCTGCAACAGTTTCATGTGGCTGAGAAGCATTGCTGTAGAGTTAGAGCATAAATGAGGAAAAGTGTTTCTCTCGCTGTGATAATGCATTTCAAGCAAGCTATAGGCTTTGTGGTAAAAATGCTCTCCATATATGGCACATGTGTGCCACGTCCAAAAAAGCACTCAACTCGCTCAGAGAAGAGCGTTTTGGCACTTATGGAACACATTTAGTGTGATGTGCATTATTGCTTGGCACACACAACCATTGTTCGAAAATGCACTTTATTCGCTCTCAAACACATTTTGAGCAAAGGATGATAGGGCAGGTCATTGTGAGCCAGCGGAAGGTGCCAGGAGGCTCATTCCAAGAGTGCCTGACGCAGCTTCGCATCCCCTTCGATCTGCAACAGTTTCATGTGGCTGAAAAGCACTGCTGTAGAGTTAGAGCGAAAATGAGAAAACGTGTTTCTCTCGCTGTGATAATGCATTTCAAGCAAGCTATAGGCTTTGTGGTAAAAAATTTCTCCATATATGGCACATGTGTGTCACGTCCAAAAAAGCACTCCACTCGCTCAGAGAAGAGCGTTTTGGCACTTATGGAACACATTTAGTGTGATGTGCATTACTGCTTGGCACACACAACCATTGTCGAAAATGCACTTTATTCGCTCTCAAACACATTTTGAGCAAAGGATGATAGGGCAGGTCATTGTGAGCCAGCGGAAGGTGCCAGGAGGCTCATTCCAAGTGTGCCTGACGCAGCTTCGCATCCCGTTGTATCTGCAACAGTTTCATGTGGCTGAGAAGCATTGCTGTAGCGTTAGAGCATAAATGAGAAAAAGTGTTTCTCTCGCTGTGATAATGCATTTCAAGCAAGCTATAGGCTTTGTGGTTAAAATTTTCTCCATATATGGCACATGTGTGCCACGTCCAAAAAAGCACTCCACTCGCTCAGAGAAGAGCGTTTTGGCACTTATGGAACACATTTAGTTTGATGTGCATTACTGCTTGGCACACACAACCATTGTCGAAAATAAACTTTATTCGCTCTCAAACACATTTTGAGCAAAGGATGATAGGGCAGGTCATTGTGAGCCAGCGGAAGGTGCCAGGAGGCTCATTCCAAGTGTGCCTGACGCAGCTTCGCATCCCGTTGTATCTGCAACAGTTTCATGTGGCTGAGAAGCATTGCTGTAGCGTTAGAGCATAAATGAGAACAAGTGTTTCTCTCGCTGTGATAATGCATTTCAAGCAAGCTATAGGCTTTGTGGTAAAAATGCTCTCCATATATGGCACATGTGTGCCACGTCCAAAAAAGCACTCCACTCGCTCAGAGAAGAGCGTTTTGGCACCTATGGAACACATTTAGTGTGATGTGCATTATTGCTTGGCACACACAACCGTTGTCGAAAATGCACTTTATTCGCTCTCAAACATGTTTTGAGCAAAGGATGATAGGGCAGGTCATTGTGAGCCAGCGGAAGGTGCCAGGAGGCTCATTCCAAGTGTGCCTGACGCAGCTTCGCATCCCGTTGTATCTGCAACAGTTTCATGTGGCTGAGAAGCATTGCTGTAGCGTTAGAGCATAAATGAGAAAAAGTGTTTCTCTCGCTGTGATAATGCATTTCAAGCAAGCTATAGGCTTTGTGGTTAAAATTTTCTCCATATATGGCACATGTGTGCCACGTCCAAAAAAGCACTCCACTCGCTCAGAGAAGAGCGTTTTGGCACCTAGGGAACACATTTAGTGTGATGTGCATTATTGCTTGGCACACACAACCGTTGTCGAAAATGCACTTTATTCGCTCTCAAACATGTTTTGAGCAAAGGATGATAGGGCAGGTCATTGTGAGCCAGCGGAAGGTGCCAGGAGGCTCATTCCAAGTGTGCCTGACGCAGCTTCGCATCCCGTTGTATCTGCAACAGTTTCATGTGGCTGAGAAGCATTGCTGTAGCGTTAGAGCATAAATGAGAAAAAGTGTTTCTCTCGCTGTGATAATGCATTTCAAGCAAGCTATAGGCTTTGTGGTTAAAATTTTCTCCATATATGGCACATGTGTGCCACGTCCAAAAAAGCACTCCACTCGCTCAGAGAAGAGCGTTTTGGCACTTATGGAACACATTTAGTTTGATGTGCATTACTGCTTGGCACACACAACCATTGTCGAAAATAAACTTTATTCGCTCTCAAACACATTTTGAGCAAAGGATGATAGGGCAGGTCATTGTGAGCCAGCGGAAGGTGCCAGGAGGCTCATTCCAAGTGTGCCTGACGCAGCTTCGCATCCCGTTGTATCTGCAACAGTTTCATGTGGCTGAGAAGCATTGCTGTAGCGTTAGAGCATAAATGAGAACAAGTGTTTCTCTCGCTGTGATAATGCATTTCAAGCAAGCTATAGGCTTTGTGGTAAAAATGCTCTCCATATATGGCACATGTGTGCCACGTCCAAAAAAGCACTCCACTCGCTCAGAGAAGAGCGTTTTGGCACCTATGGAACACATTTAGTGTGATGTGCATTATTGCTTGGCACACACAACCGTTGTCGAAAATGCACTTTATTCGCTCTCAAACATGTTTTGAGCAAAGGATGATAGGGCAGGTCATTGTGAGCCAGCGGAAGGTGCCAGGAGGCTCATTCCAAGTGTGCCTGACGCAGCTTCGCATCCCCTTCGATCTGCAACAGTTTCATGTGGCTGAGAAGCATTGCTGTAGCGTTAGAGCATAAATGAGAAAAAGTGTTTCTCTCGCTGTGATAATGCATTTCAAGCAAGCTATAGGCTTTGTGGTTAAAATTTTCTCCATATATGGCACATGTGTGTCACGTCCAAAAAAAGCACTCCACTCGCTCAGAGAAGAGCGTTTTGGCACTTATGGAACACATTTAGTGTGATGTGCATTACTGCTTGGCACACACAACCATTGTCGAAAATGCACTTTATTCGCTCTCAAACACATTTTGAGCAAAGGATGATAGGGCAGGTCATTGTGAGCCAGCGGAAGGTGCCAGGAGGCTTATTCCAAGTGTGCCTGACGCAGCTTCGCATCCCGTTGTATCTGCAACAGTTTCATGTGGCTGAGAAGCATTGCTGTAGCGTTAGAGCATAAATGAGAACAAGTGTTTCTCTCGCTGTGATAATGCATTTCAAGCAAGCTATAGGCTTTGTGGTAAAAATGCTCTCCATATATGGCACATGTGTGCCACGTCCAAAAAAGCACTCCACTCGCTCAGAGAAGAGCGTTTTGGCACCTATGGAACACATTTAGTGTGATGTGCATTATTGCTTGGCACACACAACCATTGTCGAAAATGCACTTTATTCGCTCTCAAACATGTTTTGAGCAAAGGATGATAGGGCAGGTCATTGTGAGCCAGCGGAAGGTGCCAGGAGGCTCATTCCAAGTGTGCCTGACGCAGCTTCGCATCCCCTTCGATCTGCAACAGTTTCATGTGGCTGAGAAGCATTGCTGTAGCGTTAGAGCATAAATGAGAAAAAGTGTTTCTCTCGCTGTGATAATGCATTTCAAGCAAGCTATAGGCTTTGTGGTTAAAATTTTCTCCATATATGGCACATGTGTGTCACGTCCAAAAAAGCACTCCACTCGCTCAGAGAAGAGCGTTTTGGCACTTATGGAACACATTTAGTGTGATGTGCATTATTGCTTGGCACACACAACCATTGTCGAAAATGCACTTTATTCGCTCTCAAACACATTTTGAGCAAAGGATGATAGGGCAGGTCATTGTGAGCCAGCGGAAGGTGCCAGGAGGCTCATTCCAAGTGTGCCTGACGCAGCTTCGCATCCCGTTCTATCTGCAACAGTTTCATGTGGCTGAGAAGCATTGCTGTAGAGTTAGAGCATAAATGAGGAAAAGTGTTTCTCTCGCTGTGATAATGCATTTCAAGCAAGCTATAGGCTTTGTGGTAAAAATGCTCTCCATATATGGCACATGTGTGCCACGTCCAAAAAAGCACTCAACTCGCTCAGAGAAGAGCGTTTTGGCACTTATGGAACACATTTAGTGTGATGTGCATTATTGCTTGGCACACACAACCCTTGTTCGAAAATGCACTTTATTCGCTCTCAAACACATTTTGAGCAAAGGATGATAGGGCAGGTCATTGTGAGCCAGCGGAAGGTGCCAGGAGGCTCATTCCAAGTGTGCCTGACGCAGCTTCGCATCCCGTTCTATCTGCAACAGTTTCATGTGGCTGAGAAGCATTGCTGTAGAGTTAGAGCATAAATGAGGAAAAGTGTTTCTCTCGCTGTGATAATGCATTTCAAGCAAGCTATAGGCTTTGTGGTAAAAATGCTCTCCATATATGGCACATGTGTGCCACGTCCAAAAAAAGCACTCCACTCGCTCAGAGAAGAGCGTTTTGGCACTTATGGAACACATTTAGTGTGATGTGCATTATTGCTTGGCACACACAACCATTGTTCGAAAATGCACTTTATTCGCTCTCAAACACATTTTGAGCAAAGGATGATAGGGCAGGTCATTGTGAGCCAGCGGAAGGTGCCAGGAGGCTCATTCCAAGAGTGCCTGACGCAGCTTCGCATCCCCTTCGATCTGCAACAGTTTCATGTGGCTGAAAAGCACTGCTGTAGAGTTAGAGCGAAAATGAGAAAACGTGTTTCTCTCGCTGTGATAATGCATTTCAAGCAAGCTATAGGCTTTGTGGTAAAAAATTTCTCCATATATGGCACATGTGTGTCACGTCCAAAAAAGCACTCCACTCGCTCAGAGAAGAGCGTTTTGGCACTTATGGAACACATTTAGTGTGATGTGCATTACTGCTTGGCACACACAACCATTGTCGAAAATGCACTTTATTCGCTCTCAAACACATTTTGAGCAAAGGATGATAGGGCAGGTCATTGTGAGCCAGCGGAAGGTGCCAGGAGGCTCATTCCAAGTGTGCCTGACGCAGCTTCGCATCCCGTTGTATCTGCAACAGTTTCATGTGGCTGAGAAGCATTGCTGTAGCGTTAGAGCATAAATGAGAAAAAGTGTTTCTCTCGCTGTGATAATGCATTTCAAGCAAGCTATAGGCTTTGTGGTTAAAATTTTCTCCATATATGGCACATGTGTGCCACGTCCAAAAAAGCACTCCACTCGCTCAGAGAAGAGCGTTTTGGCACTTATGGAACACATTTAGTTTGATGTGCATTACTGCTTGGCACACACAACCATTGTCGAAAATAAACTTTATTCGCTCTCAAACACATTTTGAGCAAAGGATGATAGGGCAGGTCATTGTGAGCCAGCGGAAGGTGCCAGGAGGCTCATTCCAAGTGTGCCTGACGCAGCTTCGCATCCCGTTGTATCTGCAACAGTTTCATGTGGCTGAGAAGCATTGCTGTAGCGTTAGAGCATAAATGAGAACAAGTGTTTCTCTCGCTGTGATAATGCATTTCAAGCAAGCTATAGGCTTTGTGGTAAAAATGCTCTCCATATATGGCACATGTGTGCCACGTCCAAAAAAGCACTCCACTCGCTCAGAGAAGAGCGTTTTGGCACCTATGGAACACATTTAGTGTGATGTGCATTATTGCTTGGCACACACAACCGTTGTCGAAAATGCACTTTATTCGCTCTCAAACATGTTTTGAGCAAAGGATGATAGGGCAGGTCATTGTGAGCCAGCGGAAGGTGCCAGGAGGCTCATTCCAAGTGTGCCTGACGCAGCTTCGCATCCCGTTGTATCTGCAACAGTTTCATGTGGCTGAGAAGCATTGCTGTAGCGTTAGAGCATAAATGAGAAAAAGTGTTTCTCTCGCTGTGATAATGCATTTCAAGCAAGCTATAGGCTTTGTGGTTAAAATTTTCTCCATATATGGCACATGTGTGCCACGTCCAAAAAAGCACTCCACTCGCTCAGAGAAGAGCGTTTTGGCACTTATGGAACACATTTAGTTTGATTTGCATTACTGCTTGGCACACACAACCATTGTCGAAAATAAACTTTATTCGCTCTCAAACACATTTTGAGCAAAGGATGATAGGGCAGGTCATTGTGAGCCAGCGGAAGGTGCCAGGAGGCTCATTCCAAGTGTGCCTGACGCAGCTTGGCATCCCGTTGTATCTGCAACAGTTTCATGTGGCTGAGAAGCATTGCTGTAGCGTTAGAGCATAAATGAGAACAAGTGTTTCTTTCGCTGTGATAATGCATTTCAAGCAAGCTATAGGCTTTGTGGTAAAAATGCTCTCCATATATGGCACATGTGTGCCACGTCCAAAAAAGCACTCCACTCGCTCAGAGAAGAGCGTTTTGGCACTTATGGAACACATTTAGTTTGATGTGCATTACTGCTTGGCACACACAACCATTGTTCGAAAATGCACTTTATTCGCTCTCAAACACATTTTGAGCAAAGGATGATAGGGCAGGTCATTGTGAGCCAGCGGAAGGTGCCAGGAGGCTCATTCCAAGAGTGCCTGACGCAGCTTCGCATCCCCTTCGATCTGCAACAGTTTCATGTGGCTGAGAAGCACTGCTGTAGAGTTAGAGCGAAAATGAGAAAACGTGTTTCTCTCGCTGTGATAATGCATTTCAAGCAAGCTATAGGCTTTGTGGTAAAAATTTTCTCCATATATGGCACATGTGTGTCACGTCCAAAAAAGCACTCCACTCGCTCAGAAAAGAGCGTTTTGGCACTTATGGAACACATTTAGTGTGATGTGCATTACTGCTTGGCACACACAACCATTGTCGAAAATGCACTTTATTCGCTCTCAAACACATTTTGAGCAAAGGATGATAGGGCAGGTCATTGTGAGCCAGCGGAAGGTGCCAGGAGGCTCATTGCAAGTGTGCCTGACGCAGCTTCGCATCCCCTTCTATCTGCAACAGTTTCATGTGGCTGAGAAGCATTGCTGTAGCGTTAGAGCATAAATGAGAACAAGTGTTTCTCTCGCTGTGATAATGCATTTCAAGCAAGCTACAGGCTTTGTGGTAAAAATGCTCTCCATATATGGCACATGTGTGCCACGTCCAAAAAAGCACTCCACTCGCTCAGAGAAGAGCGTTTTGGCACCTATGGAACACATTTAGTGTGATGTGCATTATTGCTTGGCACACACAACCATTGTCGAAAATGCACTTTATTCGCTCTCAAACATGTTTTGAGCAAAGGATGATAGGGCAGGTCATTGTGAGCCAGCGGAAGGTGCCAGGAGGCTCATTCCAAGTGTGCCTGACGCAGCTTCGCATCCCCTTCGATCTGCAACAGTTTCATGTGGCTGAGAAGCATTGCTGTAGCGTTAGAGCATAAATGAGAAAAAGTGTTTCTCTCGCTGTGATAATGCATTTCAAGCAAGCTATAGGCTTTGTGGTTAAAATTTTCTCCATATATGGCACATGTGTGTCACGTCCAAAAAAGCACTCCACTCGCTCAGAGAAGAGCGTTTTGGCACTTATGGAACACATTTAGTGTGATGTGCATTATTGCTTGGCACACACAACCATTGTCGAAAATGCACTTTATTCGCTCTCAAACATGTTTTGAGCAAAGTATGATAGGGCAGGTCATTGTGAGCCAGCGGAAGGTGCCAGGAGGCTCATTGCAAGTGTGCCTGACGCAGCTTCGCATCCCCTTCTATCTGCAACAGTTTCATGTGGCTGAGAAGCATTGCTGTAGAGTTAGAGCATAAATGAGAAAAAGTGTTTCTCTCGCTGTGATAATGCATTTCAAGCAAGCTATAGGCTTTGTGGTAAAAATTTTCTCCATATATGGCACATGTGTGCCACGTCCAAAAAAGCACTCCACTCGCTCAGAGAAGAGCGTTTTGGCACTTATGGAACACATTTAGTTTGATGTGCATTACTGCTTGGCACACACAACCATTGTCGAAAATGCACTTTATTCGCTCTCAAACACATTTTGAGCAAAGGATGATAGGGCAGGTCATTGTGAGCCAGCGGAAGGTGCCAGGAGGCTCATTCTAAGTGTGCCTGACGCAGCTTCGCATCCCCTTCTATCTGCAACAGTTTCATGTGGCTGAGAAGCATTGCTGTAGAGTTAGAGCATAAATGAGAAAACGTGTTTCTCTCGCTGTGATAATGCATTTCAAGCAAGCTATAGGCTTTGTGGTAAAAATTTTCTCCATATATGGCACATGTGTGTCACGTCCAAAAAAGCACTCCACTCGTTCAGAGAAGAGCGTTTTGGCACTTATGGAACACATTTAGTGTGATGTGCATTACTGCTTGGCACACACAACCATTGTCGAAAATGCACTTTATTCGCTCTCAAACACATTTTGAGCAAAGGATGATAGGGCAGGTCATTGTGAGCCAGCGGAAGGTGCCAGGAGGCTCATTCCAAGTGTGCCTGACGCAGCTTCGCATCCCGTTGTATCTGCAACAGTTTCATGTGGCTGAGAAGCATTGCTGTAGCGTTAGAGCATAAATGAGAACAAGTGTTTCTCTCGCTGTGATAATGCATTTCAAGCAAGCTATAGGCTTTGTGGTAAAAATGCTCTCCATATATGGCACATGTGTGCCACGTCCAAAAAAGCACTCCACTCGCTCAGAGAAGAGCGTTTTGGCACCTATGGAACACATTTAGTGTGATGTGCATTATTGCTTGGCACACACAACCATTGTCGAAAATGCACTTTATTCGCTCTCAAACATGTTTTGAGCAAAGGATGATAGGGCAGGTCATTGTGAGCCAGCGGAAGGTGCCAGGAGGCTCATTCCAAGTGTGCCTGACGCAGCTTCGCATCCCCTTCGATCTGCAACAGTTACATGTGGCTGAGAAGCACTGTTGTAGAGTTAGAGCGAAAATGAGAAAAAGTGTTTCTCTCGCTGTGATAATGCATTTCAAGCAAGCTATAGGCTTTGTGGTTAAAATTTTCTCCATATATGGCACATGTGTGTCACGTCCAAAAAAGCACTCCACTCGCTCAGAGAAGAGCGTTTTGGCACTTATGGAACACATTTAGTGTGATGTGCATTATTGCTTGGCACACACAACCATTGTCGAAAATGCACTTTATTCGCTCTCAAACATGTTTTGAGCAAAGTATGATAGGGCAGGTCATTGTGAGCCAGCGGAAGGTGCCAGGAGGCTCATTGCAAGTGTGCCTGACGCAGCTTCGCATCCCCTTCTATCTGCAACAGTTTCATGTGGCTGAGAAGCATTGCTGTAGAGTTAGAGCATAAATGAGGAAAAGTGTTTCTCTCGCTGTGATAATGCATTTCAAGCAAGCTATAGGCTTTGTGGTAAAAATGCTCTCCATATATGGCACATGTGTGCCACGTCCAAAAAAGCACTCCACTCGCTCAGAGAAGAGCGTTTTGGCACCTATGGAACACATTTAGTGTGATGTGCATTATTGCTTGGCACACACAACCATTGTCGAAAATGCACTTTATTCGCTCTCAAACATGTTTTGAGCAAAGGATGATAGGGCAGGTCATTGTGAGCCAGCGGAAGGTGCCAGGAGGCTCATTCCAAGTGTGCCTGACGCAGCTTCGCATCCCCTTCGATCTGCAACAGTTACATGTGGCTGAGAAGCACTGTTGTAGAGTTAGAGCGAAAATGAGAAAAAGTGTTTCTCTCGCTGTGATAATGCATTTCAAGCAAGCTATAGGCTTTGTGGTAAACATTTTCTCCATATATGGCACATGTGTGTCACGTCCAAAAAAGCACTCCACTCGCTCAGAGAAGAGCGTTTTGGCACTTATGGAACACATTTAGTGTGATGTGCATTACTGCTTGGCACACACAACCATTGTCGAAAATGCACTTTATTCGCTCTCAAACACATTTTGAGCAAAGGATGATAGGGCAGGTCATTGTGAGCCAGCGGAAGATGCCAGGAGGCTCATTCCAAGTGTGCCTGACGCAGCTTCGCATCCCGTTGTATCTGCAACAGTTTCATGTGGCTGAGAAGCATTGCTGTAGCGTTAGAGCATAAATGAGAAAAAGTGTTTCTCTCGCTGTGATAATGCATTTCAAGCAAGCTATAGGCTTTGTGGTAAAAATTTTCTCCATATATGGCACATGTGTGCCACGTCCAAAAAAGCACTCCACTCGCTCAGAGAAGAGCGTTTTGGCACTTATGGAACACATTTAGTGTGATGTGCATTATTGCTTGGCACACACAACCATTGTCGAAAATGCACTTTATTCGCTCTCAAACATGTTTTGAGCAAAGGATGATAGGGCAGGTCATTGTGAGCCAGCGGAAGGTGCCAGGAGGCTCATTGCAAGTGTGCCTGACGCAGCTTCGCATCCCCTTCTATCTGCAACAGTTTCATGTGGCTGAGAAGCATTGCTGTAGAGTTAGAGCATAAATGAGAAAAAGTGTTTCTCTCGCTGTGATAATGCATTTCAAGCAAGCTATAGGCTTTGTGGTAAAAATTTTCTCCATATATGGCACATGTGTGCCACGTCCAAAAAAGCACTCCACTCGCTCAGAGAAGAGCGTTTTGGCACTTATGGAACACATTTAGTGTGATGTGCATTATTGCTTGGCACACACAACCATTGTTCGAAAATGCACTTTATTCGCTCTCAAACACATTTTGAGCAAAGGATGATAGGGCAGGTCATTGTGAGCCAGCGGAAGGTGCCAGGAGGCTCATTCCAAGAGTGCCTGACGCAGCTTCGCATCCCCTTCGATCTGCAACAGTTTCATGTGGCTGAGAAGCATTGCTGTAGCGTTAGAGCATAAATGAGAAAAAGTGTTTCTCTCGCTGTGATAATGCATTTCAAGCAAGCTATAGGCTTTGTGGTTAAAATTTTCTCCATATATGGCACATGTGTGTCACGTCCAAAAAAGCACTCCACTCGCTCAGAGAAGAGCGTTTTGGCACTTATGGAACACATTTAGTGTGATGTGCATTATTGCTTGGCACACACAACCATTGTCGAAAATGCACTTTATTCGCTCTCAAACATGTTTTGAGCAAAGTATGATAGGGCAGGTCATTGTGAGCCAGCGGAAGGTGCCAGGAGGCTCATTGCAAGTGTGCCTGACGCAGCTTCGCATCCCCTTCTATCTGCAACAGTTTCATGTGGCTGAGAAGCATTGCTGTAGAGTTAGAGCATAAATGAGGAAAAGTGTTTCTCTCGCTGTGATAATGCATTTCAAGCAAGCTATAGGCTTTGTGGTAAAAATGCTCTCCATATATGGCACATGTGTGCCACGTCCAAAAAAGCACTCCACTCGCTCAGAGAAGAGCGTTTTGGCACCTATGGAACACATTTAGTGTGATGTGCATTATTGCTTGGCACACACAACCATTGTCGAAAATGCACTTTATTCGCTCTCAAACATGTTTTGAGCAAAGGATGATAGGGCAGGTCATTGTGAGCCAGCGGAAGGTGCCAGGAGGCTCATTCCAAGTGTGCCTGACGCAGCTTCGCATCCCCTTCGATCTGCAACAGTTTCATGTGGCTGAGAAGCATTGCTGTAGCGTTAGAGCATAAATGAGAAAAAGTGTTTCTCTCGCTGTGATAATGCATTTCAAGCAAGCTATAGGCTTTGTGGTTAAAATTTTCTCCATATATGGCACATGTGTGTCACGTCCAAAAAAGCACTCCACTCGCTCAGAGAAGAGCGTTTTGGCACTTATGGAACACATTTAGTGTGATGTGCATTATTGCTTGGCACACACAACCATTGTCGAAAATGCACTTTATTCGCTCTCAAACATGTTTTGAGCAAAGGATGATAGGGCAGGTCATTGTGAGCCAGCGGAAGGTGCCAGGAGGCTCATTGCAAGTGTGCCTGACGCAGCTTCGCATCCCCTTCTATCTGCAACATTTTCATGTGGCTGAGAAGCATTGCTGTAGAGTTAGAGCATAAATGAGAAAAAGTGTTTCTCTCGCTGTGATAATGCATTTCAAGCAAGCTATAGGCTTTGTGGTAAAAATTTTCTCCATATATGGCACATGTGTGCCACGTCCAAAAAAGCACTCCACTCGCTCAGAGAAGAGCGTTTTGGCACTTATGGAACACATTTAGTGTGATGTGCATTATTGCTTGGCACACACAACCATTGTCGAAAATGCACTTTATTCGCTCTCAAACATGTTTTGAGCAAAGGATGATAGGGCAGGTCATTGTGAGCCAGCGGAAGGTGCCAGGAGGCTCATTGCAAGTGTGCCTGACGCAGCTTCGCATCCCCTTCTATCTGCAACAGTTTCATGTGGCTGAGAAGCATTGCTGTAGAGTTAGAGCATAAATGAGGAAAAGTGTTTCTCTCGCTGTGATAATGCATTTCAAGCAAGCTATAGGCTTTGTGGTAAAAATGCTCTCCATATATGGCACATGTGTGCCACGTCCAAAAAAGCACTCCACTCGCTCAGAGAAGAGCGTTTTGGCACCTATGGAACACATTTAGTGTGATGTGCATTATTGCTTGGCACACACAACCATTGTCGAAAATGCACTTTATTCGCTCTCAAACATGTTTTGAGCAAAGGATGATAGGGCAGGTCATTGTGAGCCAGCGGAAGGTGCCAGGAGGCTCATTCCAAGTGTGCCTGACGCAGCTTCGCATCCCCTTCGATCTGCAACAGTTTCATGTGGCTGAGAAGCATTGCTGTAGCGTTAGAGCATAAATGAGAAAAAGTGTTTCTCTCGCTGTGATAATGCATTTCAAGCAAGCTATAGGCTTTGTGGTTAAAATTTTCTCCATATATGGCACATGTGTGTCACGTCCAAAAAAGCACTCCACTCGCTCAGAGAAGAGCGTTTTGGCACTTATGGAACACATTTAGTGTGATGTGCATTATTGCTTGGCACACACAACCATTGTCGAAAATGCACTTTATTCGCTCTCAAACACATTTTGAGCAAAGGATGATAGGGCAGGTCATTGTGAGCCAGCGGAAGGTGCCAGGAGGCTCATTCTAAGTGTGCCTGACGCAGCTTCGCATCCCCTTCTATCTGCAACAGTTTCATGTGGCTGAGAAGCATTGCTGTAGAGTTAGAGCATAAATGAGAAAACGTGTTTCTCTCGCTGTGATAATGCATTTCAAGCAAGCTATAGGCTTTGTGGTAAAAATTTTCTCCATATATGGCACATGTGTGTCACGTCCAAAAAAGCACTCCACTCGTTCAGAGAAGAGCGTTTTGGCACTTATGGAACACATTTAGTGTGATGTGCATTACTGCTTGGCACACACAACCATTGTCGAAAATGCACTTTATTCGCTCTCAAACACATTTTGAGCAAAGGATGATAGGGCAGGTCATTGTGAGCCAGCGGAAGGTGCCAGGAGGCTCATTCCAAGTGTGCCTGACGCAGCTTCGCATCCCGTTGTATCTGCAACAGTTTCATGTGGCTGAGAAGCATTGCTGTAGCGTTAGAGCATAAATGAGAAAAAGTGTTTCTCTCGCTGTGATAATGCATTTCAAGCAAGCTATAGGCTTTGTGGTTAAAATTTTCTCCATATATGGCACATGTGTGTCACGTCCAAAAAAGCACTCCACTCGCTCAGAGGAGAGCGTTTTGGCACTTATGGAACACATTTAGTGTGATGTGCATTATTGCTTGGCACACACAACCATTGTCGAAAATGCACTTTATTCGCTCTCAAACATGTTTTGAGCAAAGGATGATAGGGCAGGTCATTGTGAGCCAGCGGAAGGTGCCAGGAGGCTCATTGCAAGTGTGCCTGACGCAGCTTCGCATCCCCTTCTATCTGCAACAGTTTCATGTGGCTGAGAAGCATTGCTGTAGAGTTAGAGCATAAATGAGAAAAAGTGTTTCTCTCGCTGTGATAATGCATTTCAAGTAAGTTATAGGCTTTGTGGTAAAAATTTTCTCCATATATGGCACATGTGTGCCACGTCCAAAAAAGCACTCCACTCGCTCAGAGAAGAGCGTTTTGGCACTTATGGAACACATTTAGTGTGATGTGCATTATTGCTTGGCACACACAACCCTTGTTCGAAAATGCACTTTATTCGCTCTCAAACACATTTTGAGCAAAGGATGATAGGGCAGGTCATTGTGAGCCAGCGGAAGGTGCCAGGAGGCTCATTCCAAGTGTGCCTGACGCAGCTTCGCATCCCGTTGTATCTGCAACAGTTTCATGTGGCTGAGAAGCATTGCTGTAGCGTTAGAGCATAAATGAGAACAAGTGTTTCTCTCGCTGTGATAATGCATTTCAAGCAAGCTATAGGCTTTGTGGTAAAAATGCTCTCCATATATGGCACATGTGTGCCACGTCCAAAAAAGCACTCCACTCGCTCAGAGAAGAGCGTTTTGGCACCTATGGAACACATTTAGTGTGATGTGCATTATTGCTTGGCACACACAACCATTGTCGAAAATGCACTTTATTCGCTCTCAAACATGTTTTGAGCAAAGGATGATAGGGCAGGTCATTGTGAGCCAGCGGAAGGTGCCAGGAGGCTCATTCCAAGTGTGCCTGACGCAGCTTCGCATCCCCTTCGATCTGCAACAGTTACATGTGGCTGAGAAGCACTGTTGTAGAGTTAGAGCGAAAATGAGAAAAAGTGTTTCTCTCGCTGTGATAATGCATTTCAAGCAAGCTATAGGCTTTGTGGTTAAAATTTTCTCCATATATGGCACATGTGTGTCACGTCCAAAAAAGCACTCCACTCGCTCAGAGAAGAGCGTTTTGGCACTTATGGAACACATTTAGTGTGATGTGCATTATTGCTTGGCACACACAACCATTGTCGAAAATGCACTTTATTCGCTCTCAAACATGTTTTGAGCAAAGTATGATAGGGCAGGTCATTGTGAGCCAGCGGAAGGTGCCAGGAGGCTCATTGCAAGTGTGCCTGACGCAGCTTCGCATCCCCTTCTATCTGCAACAGTTTCATGTGGCTGAGAAGCATTGCTGTAGAGTTAGAGCATAAATGAGGAAAAGTGTTTCTCTCGCTGTGATAATGCATTTCAAGCAAGCTATAGGCTTTGTGGTAAAAATGCTCTCCATATATGGCACATGTGTGCCACGTCCAAAAAAGCACTCCACTCGCTCAGAGAAGAGCGTTTTGGCACCTATGGAACACATTTAGTGTGATGTGCATTATTGCTTGGCACACACAACCATTGTCGAAAATGCACTTTATTCGCTCTCAAACATGTTTTGAGCAAAGGATGATAGGGCAGGTCATTGTGAGCCAGCGGAAGGTGCCAGGAGGCTCATTCCAAGTGTGCCTGACGCAGCTTCGCATCCCCTTCGATCTGCAACAGTTACATGTGGCTGAGAAGCACTGTTGTAGAGTTAGAGCGAAAATGAGAAAAAGTGTTTCTCTCGCTGTGATAATGCATTTCAAGCAAGCTATAGGCTTTGTGGTAAACATTTTCTCCATATATGGCACATGTGTGTCACGTCCAAAAAAGCACTCCACTCGCTCAGAGAAGAGCGTTTTGGCACTTATGGAACACATTTAGTGTGATGTGCATTACTGCTTGGCACACACAACCATTGTCGAAAATGCACTTTATTCGCTCTCAAACACATTTTGAGCAAAGGATGATAGGGCAGGTCATTGTGAGCCAGCGGAAGATGCCAGGAGGCTCATTCCAAGTGTGCCTGACGCAGCTTCGCATCCCGTTGTATCTGCAACAGTTTCATGTGGCTGAGAAGCATTGCTGTAGCGTTAGAGCATAAATGAGAAAAAGTGTTTCTCTCGCTGTGATAATGCATTTCAAGCAAGCTATAGGCTTTGTGGTTAAAATTTTCTCCATATATGGCACATGTGTGTCACGTCCAAAAAAGCACTCCACTCGCTCAGAGAAGAGCGTTTTGGCACTTATGGAACACATTTAGTGTGATGTGCATTATTGCTTGGCACACACAACCATTGTCGAAAATGCACTTTATTCGCTCTCAAACATGTTTTGAGCAAAGGATGATAGGGCAGGTCATTGTGAGCCAGCGGAAGGTGCCAGGAGGCTCATTGCAAGTGTGCCTGACGCAGCTTCGCATCCCCTTCTATCTGCAACATTTTCATGTGGCTGAGAAGCATTGCTGTAGAGTTAGAGCATAAATGAGAAAAAGTGTTTCTCTCGCTGTGATAATGCATTTCAAGCAAGCTATAGGCTTTGTGGTAAAAATTTTCTCCATATATGGCACATGTGTGCCACGTCCAAAAAAGCACTCCACTCGCTCAGAGAAGAGCGTTTTGGCACTTATGGAACACATTTAGTGTGATGTGCATTATTGCTTGGCACACACAACCATTGTCGAAAATGCACTTTATTCGCTCTCAAACATGTTTTGAGCAAAGGATGATAGGGCAGGTCATTGTGAGCCAGCGGAAGGTGCCAGGAGGCTCATTGCAAGTGTGCCTGACGCAGCTTCGCATCCCCTTCTATCTGCAACAGTTTCATGTGGCTGAGAAGCATTGCTGTAGAGTTAGAGCATAAATGAGAAAAAGTGTTTCTCTCGCTGTGATAATGCATTTCAAGCAAGCTATAGGCTTTGTGGTAAAAATTTTCTCCATATATGGCACATGTGTGCCACGTCCAAAAAAGCACTCCACTCGCTCAGAGAAGAGCGTTTTGGCACTTATGGAACACATTTAGTGTGATGTGCATTATTGCTTGGCACACACAACCATTGTTCGAAAATGCACTTTATTCGCTCTCAAACACATTTTGAGCAAAGGATGATAGGGCAGGTCATTGTGAGCCAGCGGAAGGTGCCAGGAGGCTCATTCCAAGAGTGCCTGACGCAGCTTCGCATCCCCTTCGATCTGCAACAGTTTCATGTGGCTGAGAAGCATTGCTGTAGCGTTAGAGCATAAATGAGAAAAAGTGTTTCTCTCGCTGTGATAATGCATTTCAAGCAAGCTATAGGCTTTGTGGTTAAAATTTTCTCCATATATGGCACATGTGTGTCACGTCCAAAAAAGCACTCCACTCGCTCAGAGAAGAGCGTTTTGGCACTTATGGAACACATTTAGTGTGATGTGCATTATTGCTTGGCACACACAACCATTGTCGAAAATGCACTTTATTCGCTCTCAAACATGTTTTGAGCAAAGTATGATAGGGCAGGTCATTGTGAGCCAGCGGAAGGTGCCAGGAGGCTCATTGCAAGTGTGCCTGACGCAGCTTCGCATCCCCTTCTATCTGCAACAGTTTCATGTGGCTGAGAAGCATTGCTGTAGAGTTAGAGCATAAATGAGGAAAAGTGTTTCTCTCGCTGTGATAATGCATTTCAAGCAAGCTATAGGCTTTGTGGTAAAAATGCTCTCCATATATGGCACATGTGTGCCACGTCCAAAAAAGCACTCCACTCGCTCAGAGAAGAGCGTTTTGGCACCTATGGAACACATTTAGTGTGATGTGCATTATTGCTTGGCACACACAACCATTGTCGAAAATGCACTTTATTCGCTCTCAAACATGTTTTGAGCAAAGGATGATAGGGCAGGTCATTGTGAGCCAGCGGAAGGTGCCAGGAGGCTCATTCCAAGTGTGCCTGACGCAGCTTCGCATCCCCTTCGATCTGCAACAGTTTCATGTGGCTGAGAAGCATTGCTGTAGCGTTAGAGCATAAATGAGAAAAAGTGTTTCTCTCGCTGTGATAATGCATTTCAAGCAAGCTATAGGCTTTGTGGTTAAAATTTTCTCCATATATGGCACATGTGTGTCACGTCCAAAAAAGCACTCCACTCGCTCAGAGAAGAGCGTTTTGGCACTTATGGAACACATTTAGTGTGATGTGCATTATTGCTTGGCACACACAACCATTGTCGAAAATGCACTTTATTCGCTCTCAAACATGTTTTGAGCAAAGGATGATAGGGCAGGTCATTGTGAGCCAGCGGAAGGTGCCAGGAGGCTCATTGCAAGTGTGCCTGACGCAGCTTCGCATCCCCTTCTATCTGCAACATTTTCATGTGGCTGAGAAGCATTGCTGTAGAGTTAGAGCATAAATGAGAAAAAGTGTTTCTCTCGCTGTGATAATGCATTTCAAGCAAGCTATAGGCTTTGTGGTAAAAATTTTCTCCATATATGGCACATGTGTGCCACGTCCAAAAAAGCACTCCACTCGCTCAGAGAAGAGCGTTTTGGCACTTATGGAACACATTTAGTGTGATGTGCATTATTGCTTGGCACACACAACCATTGTCGAAAATGCACTTTATTCGCTCTCAAACATGTTTTGAGCAAAGGATGATAGGGCAGGTCATTGTGAGCCAGCGGAAGGTGCCAGGAGGCTCATTGCAAGTGTGCCTGACGCAGCTTCGCATCCCCTTCTATCTGCAACAGTTTCATGTGGCTGAGAAGCATTGCTGTAGAGTTAGAGCATAAATGAGGAAAAGTGTTTCTCTCGCTGTGATAATGCATTTCAAGCAAGCTATAGGCTTTGTGGTAAAAATGCTCTCCATATATGGCACATGTGTGCCACGTCCAAAAAAGCACTCCACTCGCTCAGAGAAGAGCGTTTTGGCACCTATGGAACACATTTAGTGTGATGTGCATTATTGCTTGGCACACACAACCATTGTCGAAAATGCACTTTATTCGCTCTCAAACATGTTTTGAGCAAAGGATGATAGGGCAGGTCATTGTGAGCCAGCGGAAGGTGCCAGGAGGCTCATTCCAAGTGTGCCTGACGCAGCTTCGCATCCCCTTCGATCTGCAACAGTTTCATGTGGCTGAGAAGCATTGCTGTAGCGTTAGAGCATAAATGAGAAAAAGTGTTTCTCTCGCTGTGATAATGCATTTCAAGCAAGCTATAGGCTTTGTGGTTAAAATTTTCTCCATATATGGCACATGTGTGTCACGTCCAAAAAAGCACTCCACTCGCTCAGAGAAGAGCGTTTTGGCACTTATGGAACACATTTAGTGTGATGTGCATTATTGCTTGGCACACACAACCATTGTCGAAATGCACTTTATTCGCTCTCAAACACATTTTGAGCAAAGGATGATAGGGCAGGTCATTGTGAGCCAGCGGAAGGTGCCAGGAGGCTCATTCTAAGTGTGCCTGACGCAGCTTCGCATCCCCTTCTATCTGCAACAGTTTCATGTGGCTGAGAAGCATTGCTGTAGAGTTAGAGCATAAATGAGAAAACGTGTTTCTCTCGCTGTGATAATGCATTTCAAGCAAGCTATAGGCTTTGTGGTAAAAATTTTCTCCATATATGGCACATGTGTGTCACGTCCAAAAAAGCACTCCACTCGTTCAGAGAAGAGCGTTTTGGCACTTATGGAACACATTTAGTGTGATGTGCATTACTGCTTGGCACACACAACCATTGTCGAAAATGCACTTTATTCGCTCTCAAACACATTTTGAGCAAAGGATGATAGGGCAGGTCATTGTGAGCCAGCGGAAGGTGCCAGGAGGCTCATTCCAAGTGTGCCTGACGCAGCTTCGCATCCCGTTGTATCTGCAACAGTTTCATGTGGCTGAGAAGCATTGCTGTAGCGTTAGAGCATAAATGAGAAAAAGTGTTTCTCTCGCTGTGATAATGCATTTCAAGCAAGCTATAGGCTTTGTGGTTAAAATTTTCTCCATATATGGCACATGTGTGTCACGTCCAAAAAAGCACTCCACTCGCTCAGAGGAGAGCGTTTTGGCACTTATGGAACACATTTAGTGTGATGTGCATTATTGCTTGGCACACACAACCATTGTCGAAAATGCACTTTATTCGCTCTCAAACATGTTTTGAGCAAAGGATGATAGGGCAGGTCATTGTGAGCCAGCGGAAGGTGCCAGGAGGCTCATTGCAAGTGTGCCTGACGCAGCTTCGCATCCCCTTCTATCTGCAACAGTTTCATGTGGCTGAGAAGCATTGCTGTAGAGTTAGAGCATAAATGAGAAAAAGTGTTTCTCTCGCTGTGATAATGCATTTCAAGTAAGTTATAGGCTTTGTGGTAAAAATTTTCTCCATATATGGCACATGTGTGCCACGTCCAAAAAAGCACTCCACTCGCTCAGAGAAGAGCGTTTTGGCACTTATGGAACACATTTAGTGTGATGTGCATTATTGCTTGGCACACACAACCCTTGTTCGAAAATGCACTTTATTCGCTCTCAAACACATTTTGAGCAAAGGATGATAGGGCAGGTCATTGTGAGCCAGCGGAAGGTGCCAGGAGGCTCATTCCAAGTGTGCCTGACGCAGCTTCGCATCCCGTTGTATCTGCAACAGTTTCATGTGGCTGAGAAGCATTGCTGTAGCGTTAGAGCATAAATGAGAACAAGTGTTTCTCTCGCTGTGATAATGCATTTCAAGCAAGCTATAGGCTTTGTGGTAAAAATGCTCTCCATATATGGCACATGTGTGCCACGTCCAAAAAAGCACTCCACTCGCTCAGAGAAGAGCGTTTTGGCACCTATGGAACACATTTAGTGTGATGTGCATTATTGCTTGGCACACACAACCATTGTCGAAAATGCACTTTATTCGCTCTCAAACATGTTTTGAGCAAAGGATGATAGGGCAGGTCATTGTGAGCCAGCGGAAGGTGCCAGGAGGCTCATTCCAAGTGTGCCTGACGCAGCTTCGCATCCCCTTCGATCTGCAACAGTTACATGTGGCTGAGAAGCACTGTTGTAGAGTTAGAGCGAAAATGAGAAAAAGTGTTTCTCTCGCTGTGATAATGCATTTCAAGCAAGCTATAGGCTTTGTGGTAAACATTTTCTCCATATATGGCACATGTGTGTCACGTCCAAAAAAGCACTCCACTCGCTCAGAGAAGAGCGTTTTGGCACTTATGGAACACATTTAGTGTGATGTGCATTACTGCTTGGCACACACAACCATTGTCGAAAATGCACTTTATTCGCTCTCAAACACATTTTGAGCAAAGGATGATAGGGCAGGTCATTGTGAGCCAGCGGAAGATGCCAGGAGGCTCATTCCAAGTGTGCCTGACGCAGCTTCGCATCCCGTTGTATCTGCAACAGTTTCATGTGGCTGAGAAGCATTGCTGTAGCGTTAGAGCATAAATGAGAAAAAGTGTTTCTCTCGCTGTGATAATGCATTTCAAGCAAGCTATAGGCTTTGTGGTTAAAATTTTCTCCATATATGGCACATGTGTGTCACGTCCAAAAAAGCACTCCACTCGCTCAGAGAAGAGCGTTTTGGCACTTATGGAACACATTTAGTGTGATGTGCATTACTGCTTGGCACACACAACCATTGTCGAAAATGCACTTTATTCGCTCTCAAACACATTTTGAGCAAAGGATGATAGGGCAGGTCATTGTGAGCCAGCGGAAGGTGCCAGGAGGCTCATTCCAAGTGTGCCTGACGCAGCTTCGCATCCCGTTGTATCTGCAACAGTTTCATGTGGCTGAGAAGCATTGCTGTAGCGTTAGAGCATAAATGAGAACAAGTGTTTCTCTCGCTGTGATAATGCATTTCAAGCAAGCTATAGGCTTTGTGGTAAAAATGCTCTCCATATATGGCACATGTGTGCCACGTCCAAAAAAGCACTCCACTCGCTCAGAGAAGAGCGTTTTGGCACCTATGGAACACATTTAGTGTGATGTGCATTATTGCTTGGCACACACAACCATTGTCGAAAATGCACTTTATTCGCTCTCAAACATGTTTTGAGCAAAGGATGATAGGGCAGGTCATTGTGAGCCAGCGGAAGGTGCCAGGAGGCTCATTCCAAGTGTGCCTGACGCAGCTTTGCATCCCCTTCGATCTGCAACAGTTTCATGTGGCTGAGAAGCATTGCTGTAGCGTTAGAGCATAAATGAGAAAAAGTGTTTCTCTCGCTGTGATAATGCATTTCAAGCAAGCTATAGGCTTTGTGGTTAAAATTTTCTCCATATATGGCACATGTGTGTCACGTCCAAAAAAGCACTCCACTCGCTCAGAGAAGAGCGTTTTGGCACTTATGGAACACATTTAGTGTGATGTGCATTATTGCTTGGCACACACAACCATTGTCGAAAATGCACTTCATTCGCTCTCAAACATGTTTTGAGCAAAGTATGATAGGGCAGGTCATTGTGAGCCAGCGGAAGGTGCCAGGAGGCTCATTGCAAGTGTGCCTGACGCAGCTTCGCATCCCCTTCTATCTGCAACAGTTTCATGTGGCTGAGAAGCATTGCTGTAGAGTTAGAGCATAAATGAGGAAAAGTGTTTCTCTCGCTGTGATAATGCATTTCAAGCAAGCTATAGGCTTTGTGGTAAAAATGCTCTCCATATATGGCACATGTGTGCCACGTCCAAAAAAGCACTCCACTCGCTCAGAGAAGAGCGTTTTGGCACCTATGGAACACATTTAGTGTGATGTGCATTATTGCTTGGCACACACAACCATTGTCGAAAATGCACTTTATTCGCTCTCAAACATGTTTTGAGCAAAGGATGATAGGGCAGGTCATTGTGAGCCAGCGGAAGGTGCCAGGAGGCTCATTCCAAGTGTGCCTGACGCAGCTTCGCATCCCCTTCGATCTGCAACAGTTTCATGTGGCTGAGAAGCATTGCTGTAGCGTTAGAGCATAAATGAGAAAAAGTGTTTCTCTCGCTGTGATAATGCATTTCAAGCAAGCTATAGGCTTTGTGGTTAAAATTTTCTCCATATATGGCACATGTGTGTCACGTCCAAAAAAGCACTCCACTCGCTCAGAGAAGAGCGTTTTGGCACTTATGGAACACATTTAGTGTGATGTGCATTATTGCTTGGCACACACAACCATTGTCGAAAATGCACTTTATTCGCTCTCAAACACATTTTGAGCAAAGGATGATAGGGCAGGTCATTGTGAGCCAGCGGAAGGTGCCAGGAGGCTCATTCTAAGTGTGCCTGACGCAGCTTCGCATCCCCTTCTATCTGCAACAGTTTCATGTGGCTGAGAAGCATTGCTGTAGAGTTAGAGCATAAATGAGAAAACGTGTTTCTCTCGCTGTGATAATGCATTTCAAGCAAGCTATAGGCTTTGTGGTAAAAATTTTCTCCATATATGGCACGTGTGTCACGTCCAAAAAAGCACTCCACTCGTTCAGAGAAGAGCGTTTTGGCACTTATGGAACACATTTAGTGTGATGTGCATTACTGCTTGGCACACACAACCATTGTCGAAAATGCACTTTATTCGCTCTCAAACACATTTTGAGCAAAGGATGATAGGGCAGGTCATTGTGAGCCAGCGGAAGGTGCCAGGAGGCTCATTCCAAGTGTGCCTGACGCAGCTTCGCATCCCGTTGTATCTGCAACAGTTTCATGTGGCTGAGAAGCATTGCTGTAGCGTTAGAGCATAAATGAGAAAAAGTGTTTCTCTCGCTGTGATAATGCATTTCAAGCAAGCTATAGGCTTTGTGGTTAAAATTTTCTCCATATATGGCACATGTGTGTCACGTCCAAAAAAGCACTCCACTCGCTCAGAGGAGAGCGTTTTGGCACTTATGGAACACATTTAGTGTGATGTGCATTATTGCTTGGCACACACAACCATTGTCGAAAATGCACTTTATTCGCTCTCAAACATGTTTTGAGCAAAGGATGATAGGGCAGGTCATTGTGAGCCAGCGGAAGGTGCCAGGAGGCTCATTGCAAGTGTGCCTGACGCAGCTTCGCATCCCCTTCTATCTGCAACAGTTTCATGTGGCTGAGAAGCATTGCTGTAGAGTTAGAGCATAAATGAGAACAAGTGTTTCTCTCGCTGTGATAATGCATTTCAAGCAAGCTATAGGCTTTGTGGTAAAAATGCTCTCCATATATGGCACATGTGTGCCACGTCCAAAAAAGCACTCCACTCGCTCAGAGAAGAGCGTTTTGGCACCTATGGAACACATTTAGTGTGATGTGCATTATTGCTTGGCACACACAACCATTGTCGAAAATGCACTTTATTCGCTCTCAAACATGTTTTGAGCAAAGGATGATAGGGCAGGTCATTGTGAGCCAGCGGAAGGTGCCAGGAGGCTCATTCCAAGTGTGCCTGACGCAGCTTCGCATCCCCTTCGATCTGCAACAGTTACATGTGGCTGAGAAGCACTGTTGTAGAGTTAGAGCGAAAATGAGAAAAAGTGTTTCTCTCGCTGTGATAATGCATTTCAAGCAAGCTATAGGCTTTGTGGTAAACATTTTCTCCATATATGGCACATGTGTGTCACGTCCAAAAAAGCACTCCACTCGCTCAGAGAAGAGCGTTTTGGCACTTATGGAACACATTTAGTGTGATGTGCATTACTGCTTGGCACACACAACCATTGTCGAAAATGCACTTTATTCGCTCTCAAACACATTTTGAGCAAAGGATGATAGGGCAGGTCATTGTGAGCCAGCGGAAGATGCCAGGAGGCTCATTCCAAGTGTGCCTGACGCAGCTTCGCATCCCGTTGTATCTGCAACAGTTTCATGTGGCTGAGAAGCATTGCTGTAGCGTTAGAGCATAAATGAGAAAAAGTGTTTCTCTCGCTGTGATAATGCATTTCAAGCAAGCTATAGGCTTTGTGGTTAAAATTTTCTCCATATATGGCACATGTGTGTCACGTCCAAAAAAGCACTCCACTCGCTCAGAGAAGAGCGTTTTGGCACTTATGGAACACATTTAGTGTGATGTGCATTATTGCTTGGCACACACAACCATTGTCGAAAATGCACTTTATTCGCTCTCAAACATGTTTTGAGCAAAGGATGATAGGGCAGGTCATTGTGAGCCAGCGGAAGGTGCCAGGAGGCTCATTGCAAGTGTGCCTGACGCAGCTTCGCATCCCCTTCTATCTGCAACATTTTCATGTGGCTGAGAAGCATTGCTGTAGAGTTAGAGCATAAATGAGAAAAAGTGTTTCTCTCGCTGTGATAATGCATTTCAAGCAAGCTATAGGCTTTGTGGTAAAAATTTTCTCCATATATGGCACATGTGTGCCACGTCCAAAAAAGCACTCCACTCGCTCAGAGAAGAGCGTTTTGGCACTTATGGAACACATTTAGTGTGATGTGCATTATTGCTTGGCACACACAACCATTGTCGAAAATGCACTTTATTCGCTCTCAAACACGTTTTGAGCAAAGGATGATAGGGCAGGTCATTGTGAGCCAGCGGAAGGTGCCAGGAGGCTCATTGCAAGTGTGCCTGACGCAGCTTCGCATCCCCTTCTATCTGCAACAGTTTCATGTGGCTGAGAAGCATTGCTGTAGAGTTAGAACATAAATGAGAAAAAGTGTTTCTCTCGCTGTGATAATGCATTTCAAGCAAGCTATAGGCTTTGTGGTAAAAATTTTCTCCATATATGGCACATGTGTGCCACGTCCAAAAAAGCACTCCACTCGCTCAGAGAAGAGCGTTTTGGCACTTATGGAACACATTTAGTGTGATGTGCATTATTGCTTGGCACACACAACCATTGTTCGAAAATGCACTTTATTCGCTCTCAAACACATTTTGAGCAAAGGATGATAGGGCAGGTCATTGTGAGCCAGCGGAAGGTGCCAGGAGGCTCATTCCAAGAGTGCCTGACGCAGCTTCGCATCCCCTTCTATCTGCAACAGTTTCATGTGGCTGAGAAGCATTGCTGTAGAGTTAGAGCATAAATGAGAAAACGTGTTTCTCTCGCTGTGATAATGCATTTCAAGCAAGCTATAGGCTTTGTGGTAAAAATTTTCTCCATATATGGCACGTGTGTCACGTCCAAAAAAGCACTCCACTCGTTCAGAGAAGAGCGTTTTGGCACTTATGGAACACATTTAGTGTGATGTGCATTACTGCTTGGCACACACAACCATTGTCGAAAATGCACTTTATTCGCTCTCAAACACATTTTGAGCAAAGGATGATAGGGCAGGTCATTGTGAGCCAGCGGAAGGTGCCAGGAGGCTCATTCCAAGTGTGCCTGACGCAGCTTCGCATCCCGTTGTATCTGCAACAGTTTCATGTGGCTGAGAAGCATTGCTGTAGCGTTAGAGCATAAATGAGAAAAAGTGTTTCTCTCGCTGTGATAATGCATTTCAAGCAAGCTATAGGCTTTGTGGTTAAAATTTTCTCCATATATGGCACATGTGTGTCACGTCCAAAAAAGCACTCCACTCGCTCAGAGGAGAGCGTTTTGGCACTTATGGAACACATTTAGTGTGATGTGCATTATTGCTTGGCACACACAACCATTGTCGAAAATGCACTTTATTCGCTCTCAAACATGTTTTGAGCAAAGGATGATAGGGCAGGTCATTGTGAGCCAGCGGAAGGTGCCAGGAGGCTCATTGCAAGTGTGCCTGACGCAGCTTCGCATCCCCTTCTATCTGCAACAGTTTCATGTGGCTGAGAAGCATTGCTGTAGAGTTAGAGCATAAATGAGAAAAAGTGTTTCTCTCGCTGTGATAATGCATTTCAAGTAAGTTATAGGCTTTGTGGTAAAAATTTTCTCCATATATGGCACATGTGTGCCACGTCCAAAAAAGCACTCCACTCGCTCAGAGAAGAGCGTTTTGGCACTTATGGAACACATTTAGTGTGATGTGCATTATTGCTTGGCACACACAACCCTTGTTCGAAAATGCACTTTATTCGCTCTCAAACACATTTTGAGCAAAGGATGATAGGGCAGGTCATTGTGAGCCAGCGGAAGGTGCCAGGAGGCTCATTCCAAGTGTGCCTGACGCAGCTTCGCATCCCGTTGTATCTGCAACAGTTTCATGTGGCTGAGAAGCATTGCTGTAGCGTTAGAGCATAAATGAGAACAAGTGTTTCTCTCGCTGTGATAATGCATTTCAAGCAAGCTATAGGCTTTGTGGTAAAAATGCTCTCCATATATGGCACATGTGTGCCACGTCCAAAAAAGCACTCCACTCGCTCAGAGAAGAGCGTTTTGGCACCTATGGAACACATTTAGTGTGATGTGCATTATTGCTTGGCACACACAACCATTGTCGAAAATGCACTTTATTCGCTCTCAAACATGTTTTGAGCAAAGGATGATAGGGCAGGTCATTGTGAGCCAGCGGAAGGTGCCAGGAGGCTCATTCCAAGTGTGCCTGACGCAGCTTCGCATCCCCTTCGATCTGCAACAGTTACATGTGGCTGAGAAGCACTGTTGTAGAGTTAGAGCGAAAATGAGAAAAAGTGTTTCTCTCGCTGTGATAATGCATTTCAAGCAAGCTATAGGCTTTGTGGTAAACATTTTCTCCATATATGGCACATGTGTGTCACGTCCAAAAAAG
Organism: Doryrhamphus excisus; assembly: GCF_037039965.1. Taxonomy (NCBI): domain Eukaryota; kingdom Metazoa; phylum Chordata; class Actinopteri; order Syngnathiformes; family Syngnathidae; genus Doryrhamphus; species Doryrhamphus excisus. Next base: position 22,707,537 of record NC_136362.1, read on the forward strand.
CACTCCACTCGCTCAGAGAAGAGCGTTTTGGCACTTATGGAACACATTTAGTGTGATGTGCATTACTGCTTGGCACACACAACCATTGTCGAAAATGCACTTTATTCGCTCTCAAACACATTTTGAGCAAAGGATGATAGGGCAGGTCATTGTGAGCCAGCGGAAGATGCCAGGAGGCTCATTCCAAGTGTGCCTGACGCAGCTTCGCATCCCGTTGTATCTGCAACAGTTTCATGTGGCTGAGAAGCATTGCTGTAGCGTTAGAGCATAAATGAGAAAAAGTGTTTCTCTCGCTGTGATAATGCATTTCAAGCAAGCTATAGGCTTTGTGGTTAAAATTTTCTCCATATATGGCACATGTGTGTCACGTCCAAAAAAGCACTCCACTCGCTCAGAGAAGAGCGTTTTGGCACTTATGGAACACATTTAGTGTGATGTGCATTATTGCTTGGCACACACAACCATTGTCGAAAATGCACTTTATTCGCTCTCAAACATGTTTTGAGCAAAGGATGATAGGGCAGGTCATTGTGAGCCAGCGGAAGGTGCCAGGAGGCTCATTGCAAGTGTGCCTGACGCAGCTTCGCATCCCCTTCTATCTGCAACATTTTCATGTGGCTGAGAAGCATTGCTGTAGAGTTAGAGCATAAATGAGAAAAAGTGTTTCTCTCGCTGTGATAATGCATTTCAAGCAAGCTATAGGCTTTGTGGTAAAAATTTTCTCCATATATGGCACATGTGTGCCACGTCCAAAAAAGCACTCCACTCGCTCAGAGAAGAGCGTTTTGGCACTTATGGAACACATTTAGTGTGATGTGCATTATTGCTTGGCACACACAACCATTGTCGAAAATGCACTTTATTCGCTCTCAAACACGTTTTGAGCAAAGGATGATAGGGCAGGTCATTGTGAGCCAGCGGAAGGTGCCAGGAGGCTCATTGCAAGTGTGCCTGACGCAGCTTCGCATCCCCTTCTATCTGCAACAGTTTCATGTGGCTGAGAAGCATTGCTGTAGAGTTAGAACATAAATGAGAAAAAGTGTTTCTCTCGCTGTGATAATGCATTTCAAGCAAGCTATAGGCTTTGTGGTAAAAATTTTCTCCATATATGGCACATGTGTGCCACGTCCAAAAAAGCACTCCACTCGCTCAGAGAAGAGCGTTTTGGCACTTATGGAACACATTTAGTGTGATGTGCATTATTGCTTGGCACACACAACCATTGTTCGAAAATGCACTTTATTCGCTCTCAAACACATTTTGAGCAAAGGATGATAGGGCAGGTCATTGTGAGCCAGCGGAAGGTGCCAGGAGGCTCATTCCAAGAGTGCCTGACGCAGCTTCGCATCCCCTTCGATCTGCAACAGTTTCATGTGGCTGAGAAGCATTGCTGTAGCGTTAGAGCATAAATGAGAAAAAGTGTTTCTCTCGCTGTGATAATGCATTTCAAGCAAGCTATAGGCTTTGTGGTTAAAATTTTCTCCATATATGGCACATGTGTGTCACGTCCAAAAAAGCACTCCACTCGCTCAGAGAAGAGCGTTTTGGCACTTATGGAACACATTTAGTGTGATGTGCATTATTGCTTGGCACACACAACCATTGTCGAAAATGCACTTTATTCGCTCTCAAACATGTTTTGAGCAAAGTATGATAGGGCAGGTCATTGTGAGCCAGCGGAAGGTGCCAGGAGGCTCATTGCAAGTGTGCCTGACGCAGCTTCGCATCCCCTTCTATCTGCAACAGTTTCATGTGGCTGAGAAGCATTGCTGTAGAGTTAGAGCATAAATGAGGAAAAGTGTTTCTCTCGCTGTGATAATGCATTTCAAGCAAGCTATAGGCTTTGTGGTAAAAATGCTCTCCATATATGGCACATGTGTGCCACGTCCAAAAAAGCACTCCACTCGCTCAGAGAAGAGCGTTTTGGCACCTATGGAACACATTTAGTGTGATGTGCATTATTGCTTGGCACACACAACCATTGTCGAAAATGCACTTTATTCGCTCTCAAACATGTTTTGAGCAAAGGATGATAGGGCAGGTCATTGTGAGCCAGCGGAAGGTGCCAGGAGGCTCATTCCAAGTGTGCCTGACGCAGCTTCGCATCCCCTTCGATCTGCAACAGTTTCATGTGGCTGAGAAGCATTGCTGTAGCGTTAGAGCATAAATGAGAAAAAGTGTTTCTCTCGCTGTGATAATGCATTTCAAGCAAGCTATAGGCTTTGTGGTTAAAATTTTCTCCATATATGGCACATGTGTGTCACGTCCAAAAAAGCACTCCACTCGCTCAGAGAAGAGCGTTTTGGCACTTATGGAACACATTTAGTGTGATGTGCATTATTGCTTGGCACACACAACCATTGTCGAAAATGCACTTTATTCGCTCTCAAACACATTTTGAGCAAAGGATGATAGGGCAGGTCATTGTGAGCCAGCGGAAGGTGCCAGGAGGCTCATTCTAAGTGTGCCTGACGCAGCTTCGCATCCCCTTCTATCTGCAACAGTTTCATGTGGCTGAGAAGCATTGCTGTAGAGTTAGAGCATAAATGAGAAAACGTGTTTCTCTCGCTGTGATAATGCATTTCAAGCAAGCTATAGGCTTTGTGGTAAAAATTTTCTCCATATATGGCACATGTGTGTCACGTCCAAAAAAGCACTCCACTCGTTCAGAGAAGAGCGTTTTGGCACTTATGGAACACATTTAGTGTGATGTGCATTACTGCTTGGCACACACAACCATTGTCGAAAATGCACTTTATTCGCTCTCAAACACATTTTGAGCAAAGGATGATAGGGCAGGTCATTGTGAGCCAGCGGAAGGTGCCAGGAGGCTCATTCCAAGTGTGCCTGACGCAGCTTCGCATCCCGTTGTATCTGCAACAGTTTCATGTGGCTGAGAAGCATTGCTGTAGCGTTAGAGCATAAATGAGAAAAAGTGTTTCTCTCGCTGTGATAATGCATTTCAAGCAAGCTATAGGCTTTGTGGTTAAAATTTTCTCCATATATGGCACATGTGTGTCACGTCCAAAAAAGCACTCCACTCGCTCAGAGGAGAGCGTTTTGGCACTTATGGAACACATTTAGTGTGATGTGCATTATTGCTTGGCACACACAACCATTGTCGAAAATGCACTTTATTCGCTCTCAAACATGTTTTGAGCAAAGGATGATAGGGCAGGTCATTGTGAGCCAGCGGAAGGTGCCAGGAGGCTCATTGCAAGTGTGCCTGACGCAGCTTCGCATCCCCTTCTATCTGCAACAGTTTCATGTGGCTGAGAAGCATTGCTGTAGAGTTAGAGCATAAATGAGAAAAAGTGTTTCTCTCGCTGTGATAATGCATTTCAAGTAAGTTATAGGCTTTGTGGTAAAAATTTTCTCCATATATGGCACATGTGTGCCACGTCCAAAAAAGCACTCCACTCGCTCAGAGAAGAGCGTTTTGGCACCTATGGAACACATTTAGTGTGATGTGCATTATTGCTTGGCACACACAACCATTGTCGAAAATGCACTTTATTCGCTCTCAAACATGTTTTGAGCAAAGGATGATAGGGCAGGTCATTGTGAGCCAGCGGAAGGTGCCAGGAGGCTCATTCCAAGTGTGCCTGACGCAGCTTCGCATCCCCTTCGATCTGCAACAGTTACATGTGGCTGAGAAGCACTGTTGTAGAGTTAGAGCGAAAATGAGAAAAAGTGTTTCTCTCGCTGTGATAATGCATTTCAAGCAAGCTATAGGCTTTGTGGTAAACATTTTCTCCATATATGGCACATGTGTGTCACGTCCAAAAAAGCACTCCACTCGCTCAGAGAAGAGCGTTTTGGCACTTATGGAACACATTTAGTGTGATGTGCATTACTGCTTGGCACACACAACCATTGTCGAAAATGCACTTTATTCGCTCTCAAACACATTTTGAGCAAAGGATGATAGGGCAGGTCATTGTGAGCCAGCGGAAGATGCCAGGAGGCTCATTCCAAGTGTGCCTGACGCAGCTTCGCATCCCGTTGTATCTGCAACAGTTTCATGTGGCTGAGAAGCATTGCTGTAGCGTTAGAGCATAAATGAGAAAAAGTGTTTCTCTCGCTGTGATAATGCATTTCAAGCAAGCTATAGGCTTTGTGGTTAAAATTTTCTCCATATATGGCACATGTGTGTCACGTCCAAAAAAGCACTCCACTCGCTCAGAGAAGAGCGTTTTGGCACTTATGGAACACATTTAGTGTGATGTGCATTATTGCTTGGCACACACAACCATTGTCGAAAATGCACTTTATTCGCTCTCAAACATGTTTTGAGCAAAGGATGATAGGGCAGGTCATTGTGAGCCAGCGGAAGGTGCCAGGAGGCTCATTCCAAGAGTGCCTGACGCAGCTTCGCATCCCCTTCGATCTGCAACAGTTTCATGTGGCTGAGAAGCATTGCTGTAGCGTTAGAGCATAAATGAGAAAAAGTGTTTCTCTCGCTGTGATAATGCATTTCAAGCAAGCTATAGGCTTTGTGGTTAAAATTTTCTCCATATATGGCACATGTGTGTCACGTCCAAAAAAGCACTCCACTCGCCCAGAGAAGAGCGTTTTGGCACGTATGGAACACATTTAGTGTGATGTGCATTATTGCTTGGCACACACAACCATTGTCGAAAATGCACTTTATTCGCTCTCAAACATGTTTTGAGCAAAGTATGATAGGGCAGGTCATTGTGAGCCAGCGGAAGGTGCCAGGAGGCTCATTGCAAGTGTGCCTGACGCAGCTTCGCATCCCGTTGTATCTGCAACAGTTTCATGTGGCTGAGAAGCATTGCTGTAGAGTTAGAGCATAAATGAGGAAAAGTGTTTCTCTCGCTGTGATAATGCATTTCAAGCAAGCTATAGGCTTTGTGGTAAAAATGCTCTCCATATATGGCACATGTGTGCCACGTCCAAAAAAGCACTCCACTCGCTCAGAGAAGAGCGTTTTGGCACCTATGGAACACATTTAGTGTGATGTGCATTATTGCTTGGCACACACAACCATTGTCGAAAATGCACTTTATTCGCTCTCAAACATGTTTTGAGCAAAGGATGATAGGGCAGGTCATTGTGAGCCAGCGGAAGGTGCCAGGAGGCTCATTCCAAGTGTGCCTGACGCAGCTTCGCATCCCCTTCGATCTGCAACAGTTTCATGTGGCTGAGAAGCATTGCTGTAGCGTTAGAGCATAAATGAGAAAAAGTGTTTCTCTCGCTGTGATAATGCATTTCAAGCAAGCTATAGGCTTTGTGGTAAACATTTTCTCCATATATGGCACATGTGTGTCACGTCCAAAAAAGCACTCCACTCGCTCAGAGAAGAGCGTTTTGGCACTTATGGAACACATTTAGTGTGATGTGCATTACTGCTTGGCACACACAACCATTGTCGAAAATGCACTTTATTCGCTCTCAAACACATTTTGAGCAAAGGATGATAGGGCAGGTCATTGTGAGCCAGCGGAAGATGCCAGGAGGCTCATTCCAAGTGTGCCTGACGCAGCTTCGCATCCCGTTGTATCTGCAACAGTTTCATGTGGCTGAGAAGCATTGCTGTAGCGTTAGAGCATAAATGAGAAAAAGTGTTTCTCTCGCTGTGATAATGCATTTCAAGCAAGCTATAGGCTTTGTGGTTAAAATTTTCTCCATATATGGCACATGTGTGTCACGTCCAAAAAAGCACTCCACTCGCTCAGAGAAGAGCGTTTTGGCACTTATGGAACACATTTAGTGTGATGTGCATTATTGCTTGGCACACACAACCATTGTCGAAAATGCACTTTATTCGCTCTCAAACATGTTTTGAGCAAAGGATGATAGGGCAGGTCATTGTGAGCCAGCGGAAGGTGCCAGGAGGCTCATTGCAAGTGTGCCTGACGCAGCTTCGCATCCCCTTCTATCTGCAACATTTTCATGTGGCTGAGAAGCATTGCTGTAGAGTTAGAGCATAAATGAGAAAAAGTGTTTCTCTCGCTGTGATAATGCATTTCAAGCAAGCTATAGGCTTTGTGGTAAAAATTTTCTCCATATATGGCACATGTGTGCCACGTCCAAAAAAGCACTCCACTCGCTCAGAGAAGAGCGTTTTGGCACTTATGGAACACATTTAGTGTGATGTGCATTATTGCTTGGCACACACAACCATTGTCGAAAATGCACTTTATTCGCTCTCAAACATGTTTTGAGCAAAGGATGATAGGGCAGGTCATTGTGAGCCAGCGGAAGGTGCCAGGAGGCTCATTGCAAGTGTGCCTGACGCAGCTTCGCATCCCCTTCTATCTGCAACAGTTTCATGTGGCTGAGAAGCATTGCTGTAGAGTTAGAGCATAAATGAGAAAAAGTGTTTCTCTCGCTGTGATAATGCATTTCAAGCAAGCTATAGGCTTTGTGGTAAAAATTTTCTCCATATATGGCACATGTGTGCCACGTCCAAAAAAGCACTCCACTCGCTCAGAGAAGAGCGTTTTGGCACTTATGGAACACATTTAGTGTGATGTGCATTATTGCTTGGCACACACAACCATTGTCGAAAATGCACTTTATTCGCTCTCAAACATGTTTTGAGCAAAGTATGATAGGGCAGGTCATTGTGAGCCAGCGGAAGGTGCCAGGAGGCTCATTGCAAGTGTGCCTGACGCAGCTTCGCATCCCCTTCTATCTGCAACAGTTTCATGTGGCTGAGAAGCATTGCTGTAGAGTTAGAGCATAAATGAGGAAAAGTGTTTCTCTCGCTGTGATAATGCATTTCAAGCAAGCTATAGGCTTTGTGGTAAAAATGCTCTCCATATATGGCACATGTGTGCCACGTCCAAAAAAGCACTCCACTCGCTCAGAGAAGAGCGTTTTGGCACCTATGGAACACATTTAGTGTGATGTGCATTATTGCTTGGCACACACAACCATTGTCGAAAATGCACTTTATTCGCTCTCAAACATGTTTTGAGCAAAGGATGATAGGGCAGGTCATTGTGAGCCAGCGGAAGGTGCCAGGAGGCTCATTCTAAGTGTGCCTGACGCAGCTTCGCATCCCCTTCTATCTGCAACAGTTTCATGTGGCTGAGAAGCATTGCTGTAGAGTTAGAGCATAAATGAGAAAACGTGTTTCTCTCGCTGTGATAATGCATTTCAAGCAAGCTATAGGCTTTGTGGTAAAAATTTTCTCCATATATGGCACATGTGTGTCACGTCCAAAAAAGCACTCCACTCGTTCAGAGAAGAGCGTTTTGGCACTTATGGAACACATTTAGTGTGATGTGCATTACTGCTTGGCACACACAACCATTGTCGAAAATGCACTTTATTCGCTCTCAAACACATTTTGAGCAAAGGATGATAGGGCAGGTCATTGTGAGCCAGCGGAAGGTGCCAGGAGGCTCATTCCAAGTGTGCCTGACGCAGCTTCGCATCCCGTTGTATCTGCAACAGTTTCATGTGGCTGAGAAGCATTGCTGTAGCGTTAGAGCATAAATGAGAAAAAGTGTTTCTCTCGCTGTGATAATGCATTTCAAGCAAGCTATAGGCTTTGTGGTTAAAATTTTCTCCATATATGGCACATGTGTGTCACGTCCAAAAAAGCACTCCACTCGCTCAGAGGAGAGCGTTTTGGCACTTATGGAACACATTTAGTGTGATGTGCATTATTGCTTGGCACACACAACCATTGTCGAAAATGCACTTTATTCGCTCTCAAACATGTTTTGAGCAAAGGATGATAGGGCAGGTCATTGTGAGCCAGCGGAAGGTGCCAGGAGGCTCATTGCAAGTGTGCCTGACGCAGCTTCGCATCCCCTTCTATCTGCAACAGTTTCATGTGGCTGAGAAGCATTGCTGTAGAGTTAGAGCATAAATGAGAAAAAGTGTTTCTCTCGCTGTGATAATGCATTTCAAGTAAGTTATAGGCTTTGTGGTAAAAATTTTCTCCATATATGGCACATGTGTGCCACGTCCAAAAAAGCACTCCACTCGCTCAGAGAAGAGCGTTTTGGCACTTATGGAACACATTTAGTGTGATGTGCATTATTGCTTGGCACACACAACCCTTGTTCGAAAATGCACTTTATTCGCTCTCAAACACATTTTGAGCAAAGGATGATAGGGCAGGTCATTGTGAGCCAGCGGAAGGTGCCAGGAGGCTCATTCCAAGTGTGCCTGACGCAGCTTCGCATCCCGTTGTATCTGCAACAGTTTCATGTGGCTGAGAAGCATTGCTGTAGCGTTAGAGCATAAATGAGAACAAGTGTTTCTCTCGCTGTGATAATGCATTTCAAGCAAGCTATAGGCTTTGTGGTAAAAATGCTCTCCATATATGGCACATGTGTGCCACGTCCAAAAAAGCACTCCACTCGCTCAGAGAAGAGCGTTTTGGCACCTATGGAACACATTTAGTGTGATGTGCATTATTGCTTGGCACACACAACCATTGTCGAAAATGCACTTTATTCGCTCTCAAACATGTTTTGAGCAAAGGATGATAGGGCAGGTCATTGTGAGCCAGCGGAAGGTGCCAGGAGGCTCATTCCAAGTGTGCCTGACGCAGCTTCGCATCCCCTTCGATCTGCAACAGTTACATGTGGCTGAGAAGCACTGTTGTAGAGTTAGAGCGAAAATGAGAAAAAGTGTTTCTCTCGCTGTGATAATGCATTTCAAGCAAGCTATAGGCTTTGTGGTAAACATTTTCTCCATATATGGCACATGTGTGTCACGTCCAAAAAAGCACTCCACTCGCTCAGAGAAGAGCGTTTTGGCACTTATGGAACACATTTAGTGTGATGTGCATTACTGCTTGGCACACACAACCATTGTCGAAAATGCACTTTATTCGCTCTCAAACACATTTTGAGTAAAGGATGATAGGGCAGGTCATTGTGAGCCAGCGGAAGATGCCAGGAGGCTCATTCCAAGTGTGCCTGACGCAGCTTCGCATCCCGTTGTATCTGCAACAGTTTCATGTGGCTGAGAAGCATTGCTGTAGCGTTAGAGCATAAATGAGAAAAAGTGTTTCTCTCGCTGTGATAATGCATTTCAAGCAAGCTATAGGCTTTGTGGTTAAAATTTTCTCCATATATGGCACATGTGTGTCACGTCCAAAAAAGCACTCCACTCGCTCAGAGAAGAGCGTTTTGGCACTTATGGAACACATTTAGTGTGATGTGCATTACTGCTTGGCACACACAACCATTGTCGAAAATGCACTTTATTCGCTCTCAAACACATTTTGAGCAAAGGATGATAGGGCAGGTCATTGTGAGCCAGCGGAAGGTGCCAGGAGGCTCATTCCAAGTGTGCCTGACGCAGCTTCGCATCCCGTTGTATCTGCAACAGTTTCATGTGGCTGAGAAGCATTGCTGTAGCGTTAGAGCATAAATGAGAAAAAGTGTTTCTCTCGCTGTGATAATGCATTTCAAGCAAGCTATAGGCTTTGTGGTTAAAATTTTCTCCATATATGGCACATGTGTGTCACGTCCAAAAAAGCACTCCACTCGCTCAGAGAAGAGCGTTTTGGCACTTATGGAACACATTTAGTGTGATGTGCATTATTGCTTGGCACACACAACCATTGTCGAAAATGCACTTTATTCGCTCTCAAACATGTTTTGAGCAAAGTATGATAGGGCAGGTCATTGTGAGCCAGCGGAAGGTGCCAGGAGGCTCATTGCAAGTGTGCCTGACGCAGCTTCGCATCCCCTTCTATCTGCAACAGTTTCATGTGGCTGAGAAGCATTGCTGTAGAGTTAGAGCATAAATGAGAAAAAGTGTTTCTCTCGCTGTGATAATGCATTTCAAGCAAGCTATAGGCTTTGTGGTAAAAATTTTCTCCATATATGGCACATGTGTGCCACGTCCAAAAAAGCACTCCACTCGCTCAGAGAAGAGCGTTTTGGCACTTATGGAACACATTTAGTGTGATGTGCATTATTGCTTGGCACACACAACCATTGTTCGAAAATGCACTTTATTCGCTCTCAAACATGTTTTGAGCAAAGGATGATAGGGCAGGTCATTGTGAGCCAGCGGAAGGTGCCAGGAGGCTCATTCCAAGTGTGCCTGACGCAGCTTCGCATCCCCTTCGATCTGCAACAGTTTCATGTGGCTGAGAAGCATTGCTGTAGCGTTAGAGCATAAATGAGAAAAAGTGTTTCTCTCGCTGTGATAATGCATTTCAAGCAAGCTATAGGCTTTGTGGTTAAAATTTTCTCCATATATGGCACATGTGTGTCACGTCCAAAAAAGCACTCCACTCGCTCAGAGAAGAGCGTTTTGGCACTTATGGAACACATTTAGTGTGATGTGCATTATTGCTTGGCACACACAACCATTGTCGAAAATGCACTTTATTCGCTCTCAAACACATTTTGAGCAAAGGATGATAGGGCAGGTCATTGTGAGCCAGCGGAAGGTGCCAGGAGGCTCATTCTAAGTGTGCCTGACGCAGCTTCGCATCCCCTTCTATCTGCAACAGTTTCATGTGGCTGAGAAGCATTGCTGTAGAGTTAGAGCATAAATGAGAAAACGTGTTTCTCTCGCTGTGATAATGCATTTCAAGCAAGCTATAGGCTTTGTGGTAAAAATTTTCTCCATATATGGCACATGTGTGTCACGTCCAAAAAAGCACTCCACTCGTTCAGAGAAGAGCGTTTTGGCACTTATGGAACACATTTAGTGTGATGTGCATTACTGCTTGGCACACACAACCATTGTCGAAAATGCACTTTATTCGCTCTCAAACACATTTTGAGCAAAGGATGATAGGGCAGGTCATTGTGAGCCAGCGGAAGGTGCCAGGAGGCTCATTCCAAGTGTGCCTGACGCAGCTTCGCATCCCGTTGTATCTGCAACAGTTTCATGTGGCTGAGAAGCATTGCTGTAGCGTTAGAGCATAAATGAGAACAAGTGTTTCTCTCGCTGTGATAATGCATTTCAAGCAAGCTATAGGCTTTGTGGTAAAAATGCTCTCCATATATGGCACATGTGTGCCACGTCCAAAAAAGCACTCCACTCGCTCAGAGAAGAGCGTTTTGGCACCTATGGAACACATTTAGTGTGATGTGCATTATTGCTTGGCACACACAACCATTGTCGAAAATGCACTTTATTCGCTCTCAAACATGTTTTGAGCAAAGGATGATAGGGCAGGTCATTGTGAGCCAGCGGAAGGTGCCAGGAGGCTCATTCCAAGTGTGCCTGACGCAGCTTCGCATCCCCTTCGATCTGCAACAGTTACATGTGGCTGAGAAGCACTGTTGTAGAGTTAGAGCGAAAATGAGAAAAAGTGTTTCTCTCGCTGTGATAATGCATTTCAAGCAAGCTATAGGCTTTGTGGTAAACATTTTCTCCATATATGGCACATGTGTGTCACGTCCAAAAAAGCACTCCACTCGCTCAGAGAAGAGCGTTTTGGCACTTATGGAACACATTTAGTGTGATGTGCATTACTGCTTGGCACACACAACCATTGTCGAAAATGCACTTTATTCGCTCTCAAACACATTTTGAGTAAAGGATGATAGGGCAGGTCATTGTGAGCCAGCGGAAGATGCCAGGAGGCTCATTCCAAGTGTGCCTGACGCAGCTTCGCATCCCGTTGTATCTGCAACAGTTTCATGTGGCTGAGAAGCATTGCTGTAGCGTTAGAGCATAAATGAGAAAAAGTGTTTCTCTCGCTGTGATAATGCATTTCAAGCAAGCTATAGGCTTTGTGGTTAAAATTTTCTCCATATATGGCACATGTGTGTCACGTCCAAAAAAGCACTCCACTCGCTCAGAGAAGAGCGTTTTGGCACTTATGGAACACATTTAGTGTGATGTGCATTACTGCTTGGCACACACAACCATTGTCGAAAATGCACTTTATTCGCTCTCAAACACATTTTGAGCAAAGGATGATAGGGCAGGTCATTGTGAGCCAGCGGAAGGTGCCAGGAGGCTCATTCCAAGTGTGCCTGACGCAGCTTCGCATCCCGTTGTATCTGCAACAGTTTCATGTGGCTGAGAAGCATTGCTGTAGCGTTAGAGCATAAATGAGAAAAAGTGTTTCTCTCGCTGTGATAATGCATTTCAAGCAAGCTATAGGCTTTGTGGTTAAAATTTTCTCCATATATGGCACATGTGTGTCACGTCCAAAAAAGCACTCCACTCGCTCAGAGGAGAGCGTTTTGGCACTTATGGAACACATTTAGTGTGATGTGCATTATTGCTTGGCACACACAACCATTGTCGAAAATGCACTTTATTCGCTCTCAAACATGTTTTGAGCAAAGGATGATAGGGCAGGTCATTGTGAGCCAGCGGAAGGTGCCAGGAGGCTCATTGCAAGTGTGCCTGACGCAGCTTCGCATCCCCTTCTATCTGCAACAGTTTCATGTGGCTGAGAAGCATTGCTGTAGAGTTAGAGCATAAATGAGAAAAAGTGTTTCTCTCGCTGTGATAATGCATTTCAAGTAAGTTATAGGCTTTGTGGTAAAAATTTTCTCCATATATGGCACATGTGTGCCACGTCCAAAAAAGCACTCCACTCGCTCAGAGAAGAGCGTTTTGGCACTTATGGAACACATTTAGTGTGATGTGCATTATTGCTTGGCACACACAACCCTTGTTCGAAAATGCACTTTATTCGCTCTCAAACACATTTTGAGCAAAGGATGATAGGGCAGGTCATTGTGAGCCAGCGGAAGGTGCCAGGAGGCTCATTCCAAGTGTGCCTGACGCAGCTTCGCATCCCCTTCGATCTGCAACAGTTACATGTGGCTGAGAAGCACTGTTGTAGAGTTAGAGCGAAAATGAGAAAAAGTGTTTCTCTCGCTGTGATAATGCATTTCAAGCAAGCTATAGGCTTTGTGGTAAACATTTTCTCCATATATGGCACATGTGTGTCACGTCCAAAAAAGCACTCCACTCGCTCAGAGAAGAGCGTTTTGGCACTTATGGAACACATTTAGTGTGATGTGCATTACTGCTTGGCACACACAACCATTGTCGAAAATGCACTTTATTCGCTCTCAAACACATTTTGAGCAAAGGATGATAGGGCAGGTCATTGTGAGCCAGCGGAAGATGCCAGGAGGCTCATTCCAAGTGTGCCTGACGCAGCTTCGCATCCCGTTGTATCTGCAACAGTTTCATGTGGCTGAGAAGCATTGCTGTAGCGTTAGAGCATAAATGACAAAAAGTGTTTCTCTCGCTGTGATAATGCATTTCAAGCAAGCTATAGGCTTTGTGGTTAAAATTTTCTCCATATATGGCACATGTGTGTCACGTCCAAAAAAGCACTCCACTCGCTCAGAGAAGAGCGTTTTGGCACTTATGGAACACATTTAGTGTGATGTGCATTATTGCTTGGCACACACAACCATTGTCGAAAATGCACTTTATTCGCTCTCAAACATGTTTTGAGCAAAGGATGATAGGGCAGGTCATTGTGAGCCAGCGGAAGGTGCCAGGAGGCTCATTCCAAGTGTGCCTGACGCAGCTTCGCATCCCGTTGTATCTGCAACAGTTTCATGTGGCTGAGAAGCATTGCTGTAGCGTTAGAGCATAAATGAGAACAAGTGTTTCTCTCGCTGTGATAATGCATTTCAAGCAAGCTATAGGCTTTGTGGTAAAAATGCTCTCCATATATGGCACATGTGTGCCACGTCCAAAAAAGCACTCCACTCGCTCAGAGAAGAGCGTTTTGGCACCTATGGAACACATTTAGTGTGATGTGCATTATTGCTTGGCACACACAACCATTGTCGAAAATGCACTTTATTCGCTCTCAAACATGTTTTGAGCAAAGGATGATAGGGCAGGTCATTGTGAGCCAGCGGAAGGTGCCAGGAGGCTCATTCCAAGTGTGCCTGACGCAGCTTCGCATCCCCTTCGATCTGCAACAGTTACATGTGGCTGAGAAGCACTGTTGTAGAGTTAGAGCGAAAATGAGAAAAAGTGTTTCTCTCGCTGTGATAATGCATTTCAAGCAAGCTATAGGCTTTGTGGTAAACATTTTCTCCATATATGGCACATGTGTGTCACGTCCAAAAAAGCACTCCACTCGCTCAGAGAAGAGCGTTTTGGCACTTATGGAACACATTTAGTGTGATGTGCATTACTGCTTGGCACACACAACCATTGTCGAAAATGCACTTTATGCGCTCTCAAACACATTTTGAGTAAAGGATGATAGGGCAGGTCATTGTGAGCCAGCGGAAGATGCCAGGAGGCTCATTCCAAGTGTGCCTGACGCAGCTTCGCATCCCGTTGTATCTGCAACAGTTTCATGTGGCTGAGAAGCATTGCTGTAGCGTTAGAGCATAAATGAGAAAAAGTGTTTCTCTCGCTGTGATAATGCATTTCAAGCAAGCTATAGGCTTTGTGGTTAAAATTTTCTCCATATATGGCACATGTGTGTCACGTCCAAAAAAGCACTCCACTCGCTCAGAGAAGAGCGTTTTGGCACTTATGGAACACATTTAGTGTGATGTGCATTACTGCTTGGCACACACAACCATTGTCGAAAATGCACTTTATTCGCTCTCAAACACATTTTGAGCAAAGGATGATAGGGCAGGTCATTGTGAGCCAGCGGAAGGTGCCAGGAGGCTCATTCCAAGTGTGCCTGACGCAGCTTCGCATCCCGTTGTATCTGCAACAGTTTCATGTGGCTGAGAAGCATTGCTGTAGCGTTAGAGCATAAATGAGAAAAAGTGTTTCTCTCGCTGTGATAATGCATTTCAAGCAAGCTATAGGCTTTGTGGTTAAAATTTTCTCCATATATGGCACATGTGTGTCACGTCCAAAAAAGCACTCCACTCGCTCAGAGGAGAGCGTTTTGGCACTTATGGAACACATTTAGTGTGATGTGCATTATTGCTTGGCACACACAACCATTGTCGAAAATGCACTTTATTCGCTCTCAAACATGTTTTGAGCAAAGGATGATAGGGCAGGTCATTGTGAGCCAGCGGAAGGTGCCAGGAGGCTCATTGCAAGTGTGCCTGACGCAGCTTCGCATCCCCTTCTATCTGCAACAGTTTCATGTGGCTGAGAAGCATTGCTGTAGAGTTAGAGCATAAATGAGAAAAAGTGTTTCTCTCGCTGTGATAATGCATTTCAAGTAAGTTATAGGCTTTGTGGTAAAAATTTTCTCCATATATGGCACATGTGTGCCACGTCCAAAAAAGCACTCCACTCGCTCAGAGAAGAGCGTTTTGGCACTTATGGAACACATTTAGTGTGATGTGCATTATTGCTTGGCACACACAACCCTTGTTCGAAAATGCACTTTATTCGCTCTCAAACACATTTTGAGCAAAGGATGATAGGGCAGGTCATTGTGAGCCAGCGGAAGGTGCCAGGAGGCTCATTCCAAGTGTGCCTGACGCAGCTTCGCATCCCCTTCGATCTGCAACAGTTACATGTGGCTGAGAAGCACTGTTGTAGAGTTAGAGCGAAAATGAGAAAAAGTGTTTCTCTCGCTGTGATAATGCATTTCAAGCAAGCTATAGGCTTTGTGGTAAACATTTTCTCCATATATGGCACATGTGTGTCACGTCCAAAAAAGCACTCCACTCGCTCAGAGAAGAGCGTTTTGGCACTTATGGAACACATTTAGTGTGATGTGCATTACTGCTTGGCACACACAACCATTGTCGAAAATGCACTTTATTCGCTCTCAAACACATTTTGAGCAAAGGATGATAGGGCAGGTCATTGTGAGCCAGCGGAAGATGCCAGGAGGCTCATTCCAAGTGTGCCTGACGCAGCTTCGCATCCCGTTGTATCTGCAACAGTTTCATGTGGCTGAGAAGCATTGCTGTAGCGTTAGAGCATAAATGACAAAAAGTGTTTCTCTCGCTGTGATAATGCATTTCAAGCAAGCTATAGGCTTTGTGGTTAAAATTTTCTCCATATATGGCACATGTGTGTCACGTCCAAAAAAGCACTCCACTCGCTCAGAGAAGAGCGTTTTGGCACTTATGGAACACATTTAGTGTGATGTGCATTATTGCTTGGCACACACAACCATTGTCGAAAATGCACTTTATTCGCTCTCAAACATGTTTTGAGCAAAGGATGATAGGGCAGGTCATTGTGAGCCAGCGGAAGGTGCCAGGAGGCTCATTCCAAGTGTGCCTGACGCAGCTTCGCATCCCCTTCGATCTGCAACAGTTTCATGTGGCTGAGAAGCATTGCTGTAGCGTTAGAGCATAAATGAGAAAAAGTGTTTCTCTCGCTGTGATAATGCATTTCAAGCAAGCTATAGGCTTTGTGGTTAAAATTTTCTCCATATATGGCACATGTGTGTCACGTCCAAAAAAGCACTCCACTCGCTCAGAGAAGAGCGTTTTGGCACTTATGGAACACATTTAGTGTGATGTGCATTATTGCTTGGCACACACAACCATTGTCGAAAATGCACTTTATTCGCTCTCAAACACATTTTGAGCAAAGGATGATAGGGCAGGTCATTGTGAGCCAGCGGAAGGTGCCAGGAGGCTCATTCTAAGTGTGCCTGACGCAGCTTCGCATCCCCTTCTATCTGCAACAGTTTCATGTGGCTGAGAAGCATTGCTGTAGAGTTAGAGCATAAATGAGAAAACGTGTTTCTCTCGCTGTGATAATGCATTTCAAGCAAGCTATAGGCTTTGTGGTAAAAACTTTCTCCATATATGGCACATGTGTGTCACGTCCAAAAAAGCACTCCACTCGTTCAGAGAAGAGCGTTTTGGCACTTATGGAACACATTTAGTGTGATGTGCATTACTGCTTGGCACACACAACCATTGTCGAAAATGCACTTTATTCGCTCTCAAACACATTTTGAGCAAAGGATGATAGGGCAGGTCATTGTGAGCCAGCGGAAGGTGCCAGGAGGCTCATTCCAAGTGTGCCTGACGCAGCTTCGCATCCCGTTGTATCTGCAACAGTTTCATGTGGCTGAGAAGCATTGCTGTAGCGTTAGAGCATAAATGAGAAAAAGTGTTTCTCTCGCTGTGATAATGCATTTCAAGCAAGCTATAGGCTTTGTGGTTAAAATTTTCTCCATATATGGCACATGTGTGTCACGTCCAAAAAAGCACTCCACTCGCTCAGAGGAGAGCGTTTTGGCACTTATGGAACACATTTAGTGTGATGTGCATTATTGCTTGGCACACACAACCATTGTCGAAAATGCACTTTATTCGCTCTCAAACATGTTTTGAGCAAAGGATGATAGGGCAGGTCATTGTGAGCCAGCGGAAGGTGCCAGGAGGCTCATTGCAAGTGTGCCTGACGCAGCTTCGCATCCCCTTCTATCTGCAACAGTTTCATGTGGCTGAGAAGCATTGCTGTAGAGTTAGAGCATAAATGAGAAAAAGTGTTTCTCTCGCTGTGATAATGCATTTCAAGTAAGTTATAGGCTTTGTGGTAAAAATTTTCTCCATATATGGCACATGTGTGCCACGTCCAAAAAAGCACTCCACTCGCTCAGAGAAGAGCGTTTTGGCACTTATGGAACACATTTAGTGTGATGTGCATTATTGCTTGGCACACACAACCCTTGTTCGAAAATGCACTTTATTCGCTCTCAAACACATTTTGAGCAAAGGATGATAGGGCAGGTCATTGTGAGCCAGCGGAAGGTGCCAGGAGGCTCATTCCAAGTGTGCCTGACGCAGCTTCGCATCCCCTTCGATCTGCAACAGTTACATGTGGCTGAGAAGCACTGTTGTAGAGTTAGAGCGAAAATGAGAAAAAGTGTTTCTCTCGCTGTGATAATGCATTTCAAGCAAGCTATAGGCTTTGTGGTAAACATTTTCTCCATATATGGCACATGTGTGTCACGTCCAAAAAAGCACTCCACTCGCTCAGAGAAGAGCGTTTTGGCACTTATGGAACACATTTAGTGTGATGTGCATTACTGCTTGGCACACACAACCATTGTCGAAAATGCACTTTATTCGCTCTCAAACACATTTTGAGCAAAGGATGATAGGGCAGGTCATTGTGAGCCAGCGGAAGATGCCAGGAGGCTCATTCCAAGTGTGCCTGACGCAGCTTCGCATCCCGTTGTATCTGCAACAGTTTCATGTGGCTGAGAAGCATTGCTGTAGCGTTAGAGCATAAATGAGAAAAAGTGTTTCTCTCGCTGTGATAATGCATTTCAAGCAAGCTATAGGCTTTGTGGTTAAAATTTTCTCCATATATGGCACATGTGTGTCACGTCCAAAAAAGCACTCCACTCGCTCAGAGAAGAGCGTTTTGGCACTTATGGAACACATTTAGTGTGATGTGCATTATTGCTTGGCACACACAACCATTGTCGAAAATGCACTTTATTCGCTCTCAAACATGTTTTGAGCAAAGGATGATAGGGCAGGTCATTGTGAGCCAGCGGAAGGTGCCAGGAGGCTCATTGCAAGTGTGCCTGACGCAGCTTCGCATCCCCTTCTATCTGCAACATTTTCATGTGGCTGAGAAGCATTGCTGTAGAGTTAGAGCATAAATGAGAAAAAGTGTTTCTCTCGCTGTGATAATGCATTTCAAGCAAGCTATAGGCTTTGTGGTAAAAATTTTCTCCATATATGGCACATGTGTGCCACGTCCAAAAAAGCACTCCACTCGCTCAGAGAAGAGCGTTTTGGCACTTATGGAACACATTTAGTGTGATGTGCATTATTGCTTGGCACACACAACCATTGTCGAAAATGCACTTTATTCGCTCTCAAACATGTTTTGAGCAAAGGATGATAGGGCAGGTCATTGTGAGCCAGCGGAAGGTGCCAGGAGGCTCATTGCAAGTGTGCCTGACGCAGCTTCGCATCCCCTTCTATCTGCAACAGTTTCATGTGGCTGAGAAGCATTGCTGTAGAGTTAGAGCATAAATGAGAAAAAGTGTTTCTCTCGCTGTGATAATGCATTTCAAGTAAGTTATAGGCTTTGTGGTAAAAATTTTCTCCATATATGGCACATGTGTGCCACGTCCAAAAAAGCACTCCACTCGCTCAGAGAAGAGCGTTTTGGCACTTATGGAACACATTTAGTGTGATGTGCATTATTGCTTGGCACACACAACCCTTGTTCGAAAATGCACTTTATTCGCTCTCAAACACATTTTGAGCAAAGGATGATAGGGCAGGTCATTGTGAGCCAGCGGAAGGTG
The DNA here is from genome assembly GCF_037039965.1 of Doryrhamphus excisus. Classification (NCBI taxonomy): domain Eukaryota; kingdom Metazoa; phylum Chordata; class Actinopteri; order Syngnathiformes; family Syngnathidae; genus Doryrhamphus; species Doryrhamphus excisus. The sequence goes on from NC_136362.1 coordinate 22,726,663, forward strand.
CCAGGAGGCTCATTCCAAGTGTGCCTGACGCAGCTTCGCATCCCCTTCGATCTGCAACAGTTACATGTGGCTGAGAAGCACTGTTGTAGAGTTAGAGCGAAAATGAGAAAAAGTGTTTCTCTCGCTGTGATAATGCATTTCAAGCAAGCTATAGGCTTTGTGGTAAACATTTTCTCCATATATGGCACATGTGTGTCACGTCCAAAAAAGCACTCCACTCGCTCAGAGAAGAGCGTTTTGGCACTTATGGAACACATTTAGTGTGATGTGCATTACTGCTTGGCACACACAACCATTGTCGAAAATGCACTTTATTCGCTCTCAAACACATTTTGAGCAAAGGATGATAGGGCAGGTCATTGTGAGCCAGCGGAAGATGCCAGGAGGCTCATTCCAAGTGTGCCTGACGCAGCTTCGCATCCCGTTGTATCTGCAACAGTTTCATGTGGCTGAGAAGCATTGCTGTAGCGTTAGAGCATAAATGAGAAAAAGTGTTTCTCTCGCTGTGATAATGCATTTCAAGCAAGCTATAGGCTTTGTGGTTAAAATTTTCTCCATATATGGCACATGTGTGTCACGTCCAAAAAAGCACTCCACTCGCTCAGAGAAGAGCGTTTTGGCACTTATGGAACACATTTAGTGTGATGTGCATTATTGCTTGGCACACACAACCATTGTCGAAAATGCACTTTATTCGCTCTCAAACATGTTTTGAGCAAAGGATGATAGGGCAGGTCATTGTGAGCCAGCGGAAGGTGCCAGGAGGCTCATTGCAAGTGTGCCTGACGCAGCTTCGCATCCCCTTCTATCTGCAACATTTTCATGTGGCTGAGAAGCATTGCTGTAGAGTTAGAGCATAAATGAGAAAAAGTGTTTCTCTCGCTGTGATAATGCATTTCAAGCAAGCTATAGGCTTTGTGGTAAAAATTTTCTCCATATATGGCACATGTGTGCCACGTCCAAAAAAGCACTCCACTCGCTCAGAGAAGAGCGTTTTGGCACTTATGGAACACATTTAGTGTGATGTGCATTATTGCTTGGCACACACAACCATTGTCGAAAATGCACTTTATTCGCTCTCAAACATGTTTTGAGCAAAGGATGATAGGGCAGGTCATTGTGAGCCAGCGGAAGGTGCCAGGAGGCTCATTGCAAGTGTGCCTGACGCAGCTTCGCATCCCCTTCTATCTGCAACAGTTTCATGTGGCTGAGAAGCATTGCTGTAGAGTTAGAGCATAAATGAGAAAAAGTGTTTCTCTCGCTGTGATAATGCATTTCAAGCAAGCTATAGGCTTTGTGGTAAAAATTTTCTCCATATATGGCACATGTGTGCCACGTCCAAAAAAGCACTCCACTCGCTCAGAGAAGAGCGTTTTGGCACTTATGGAACACATTTAGTGTGATGTGCATTATTGCTTGGCACACACAACCATTGTTCGAAAATGCACTTTATTCGCTCTCAAACACATTTTGAGCAAAGGATGATAGGGCAGGTCATTGTGAGCCAGCGGAAGGTGCCAGGAGGCTCATTCCAAGAGTGCCTGACGCAGCTTCGCATCCCCTTCGATCTGCAACAGTTTCATGTGGCTGAGAAGCATTGCTGTAGCGTTAGAGCATAAATGAGAAAAAGTGTTTCTCTCGCTGTGATAATGCATTTCAAGCAAGCTATAGGCTTTGTGGTTAAAATTTTCTCCATATATGGCACATGTGTGTCACGTCCAAAAAAGCACTCCACTCGCTCAGAGAAGAGCGTTTTGGCACTTATGGAACACATTTAGTGTGATGTGCATTATTGCTTGGCACACACAACCATTGTCGAAAATGCACTTTATTCGCTCTCAAACATGTTTTGAGCAAAGTATGATAGGGCAGGTCATTGTGAGCCAGCGGAAGGTGCCAGGAGGCTCATTGCAAGTGTGCCTGACGCAGCTTCGCATCCCCTTCTATCTGCAACAGTTTCATGTGGCTGAGAAGCATTGCTGTAGAGTTAGAGCATAAATGAGGAAAAGTGTTTCTCTCGCTGTGATAATGCATTTCAAGCAAGCTATAGGCTTTGTGGTAAAAATGCTCTCCATATATGGCACATGTGTGCCACGTCCAAAAAAGCACTCCACTCGCTCAGAGAAGAGCGTTTTGGCACCTATGGAACACATTTAGTGTGATGTGCATTATTGCTTGGCACACACAACCATTGTCGAAAATGCACTTTATTCGCTCTCAAACATGTTTTGAGCAAAGGATGATAGGGCAGGTCATTGTGAGCCAGCGGAAGGTGCCAGGAGGCTCATTCCAAGTGTGCCTGACGCAGCTTCGCATCCCCTTCGATCTGCAACAGTTTCATGTGGCTGAGAAGCATTGCTGTAGCGTTAGAGCATAAATGAGAAAAAGTGTTTCTCTCGCTGTGATAATGCATTTCAAGCAAGCTATAGGCTTTGTGGTTAAAATTTTCTCCATATATGGCACATGTGTGTCACGTCCAAAAAAGCACTCCACTCGCTCAGAGAAGAGCGTTTTGGCACTTATGGAACACATTTAGTGTGATGTGCATTATTGCTTGGCACACACAACCATTGTCGAAAATGCACTTTATTCGCTCTCAAACACATTTTGAGCAAAGGATGATAGGGCAGGTCATTGTGAGCCAGCGGAAGGTGCCAGGAGGCTCATTCTAAGTGTGCCTGACGCAGCTTCGCATCCCCTTCTATCTGCAACAGTTTCATGTGGCTGAGAAGCATTGCTGTAGAGTTAGAGCATAAATGAGAAAACGTGTTTCTCTCGCTGTGATAATGCATTTCAAGCAAGCTATAGGCTTTGTGGTAAAAATTTTCTCCATATATGGCACATGTGTGTCACGTCCAAAAAAGCACTCCACTCGTTCAGAGAAGAGCGTTTTGGCACTTATGGAACACATTTAGTGTGATGTGCATTACTGCTTGGCACACACAACCATTGTCGAAAATGCACTTTATTCGCTCTCAAACACATTTTGAGCAAAGGATGATAGGGCAGGTCATTGTGAGCCAGCGGAAGGTGCCAGGAGGCTCATTCCAAGTGTGCCTGACGCAGCTTCGCATCCCGTTGTATCTGCAACAGTTTCATGTGGCTGAGAAGCATTGCTGTAGCGTTAGAGCATAAATGAGAAAAAGTGTTTCTCTCGCTGTGATAATGCATTTCAAGCAAGCTATAGGCTTTGTGGTTAAAATTTTCTCCATATATGGCACATGTGTGTCACGTCCAAAAAAGCACTCCACTCGCTCAGAGGAGAGCGTTTTGGCACTTATGGAACACATTTAGTGTGATGTGCATTATTGCTTGGCACACACAACCATTGTCGAAAATGCACTTTATTCGCTCTCAAACATGTTTTGAGCAAAGGATGATAGGGCAGGTCATTGTGAGCCAGCGGAAGGTGCCAGGAGGCTCATTGCAAGTGTGCCTGACGCAGCTTCGCATCCCCTTCTATCTGCAACAGTTTCATGTGGCTGAGAAGCATTGCTGTAGAGTTAGAGCATAAATGAGAAAAAGTGTTTCTCTCGCTGTGATAATGCATTTCAAGTAAGTTATAGGCTTTGTGGTAAAAATTTTCTCCATATATGGCACATGTGTGCCACGTCCAAAAAAGCACTCCACTCGCTCAGAGAAGAGCGTTTTGGCACTTATGGAACACATTTAGTGTGATGTGCATTATTGCTTGGCACACACAACCCTTGTTCGAAAATGCACTTTATTCGCTCTCAAACACATTTTGAGCAAAGGATGATAGGGCAGGTCATTGTGAGCCAACGGAAGGTGCCAGGAGGCTCATTCCAAGTGTGCCTGACGCAGCTTCGCATCCCCTTCGATCTGCAACAGTTACATGTGGCTGAGAAGCACTGTTGTAGAGTTAGAGCGAAAATGAGAAAAAGTGTTTCTCTCGCTGTGATAATGCATTTCAAGCAAGCTATAGGCTTTGTGGTAAACATTTTCTCCATATATGGCACATGTGTGTCACGTCCAAAAAAGCACTCCACTCGCTCAGAGAAGAGCGTTTTGGCACTTATGGAACACATTTAGTGTGATGTGCATTACTGCTTGGCACACACAACCATTGTCGAAAATGCACTTTATTCGCTCTCAAACACATTTTGAGCAAAGGATGATAGGGCAGGTCATTGTGAGCCAGCGGAAGATGCCAGGAGGCTCATTCCAAGTGTGCCTGACGCAGCTTCGCATCCCGTTGTATCTGCAACAGTTTCATGTGGCTGAGAAGCATTGCTGTAGCGTTAGAGCATAAATGAGAAAAAGTGTTTCTCTCGCTGTGATAATGCATTTCAAGCAAGCTATAGGCTTTGTGGTTAAAATTTTCTCCATATATGGCACATGTGTGTCACGTCCAAAAAAGCACTCCACTCGCTCAGAGAAGAGCGTTTTGGCACTTATGGAACACATTTAGTGTGATGTGCATTACTGCTTGGCACACACAACCATTGTCGAAAATGCACTTTATTCGCTCTCAAACACATTTTGAGCAAAGGATGATAGGGCAGGTCATTGTGAGCCAGCGGAAGGTGCCAGGAGGCTCATTCCAAGTGTGCCTGACGCAGCTTCGCATCCCGTTGTATCTGCAACAGTTTCATGTGGCTGAGAAGCATTGCTGTAGCGTTAGAGCATAAATGAGAAAAAGTGTTTCTCTCGCTGTGATAATGCATTTCAAGCAAGCTATAGGCTTTGTGGTTAAAATTTTCTCCATATATGGCACATGTGTGTCACGTCCAAAAAAGCACTCCACTCGCTCAGAGAAGAGCGTTTTGGCACTTATGGAACACATTTAGTGTGATGTGCATTATTGCTTGGCACACACAACCATTGTCGAAAATGCACTTTATTCGCTCTCAAACATGTTTTGAGCAAAGTATGATAGGGCAGGTCATTGTGAGCCAGCGGAAGGTGCCAGGAGGCTCATTGCAAGTGTGCCTGACGCAGCTTCGCATCCCCTTCTATCTGCAACAGTTTCATGTGGCTGAGAAGCATTGCTGTAGAGTTAGAGCATAAATGAGAAAAAGTGTTTCTCTCGCTGTGATAATGCATTTCAAGCAAGCTATAGGCTTTGTGGTAAAAATTTTCTCCATATATGGCACATGTGTGCCACGTCCAAAAAAGCACTCCACTCGCTCAGAGAAGAGCGTTTTGGCACTTATGGAACACATTTAGTGTGATGTGCATTATTGCTTGGCACACACAACCATTGTTCGAAAATGCACTTTATTCGCTCTCAAACACATTTTGAGCAAAGGATGATAGGGCAGGTCATTGTGAGCCAGCGGAAGGTGCCAGGAGGCTCATTCCAAGTGTGCCTGACGCAGCTTCGCATCCCGTTGTATCTGCAACAGTTTCATGTGGCTGAGAAGCATTGCTGTAGCGTTAGAGCATAAATGAGAAAAAGTGTTTCTCTCGCTGTGATAATGCATTTCAAGCAAGCTATAGGCTTTGTGGTTAAAATTTTCTCCATATATGGCACATGTGTGTCACGTCCAAAAAAGCACTCCACTCGCTCAGAGAAGAGCGTTTTGGCACTTATGGAACACATTTAGTGTGATGTGCATTATTGCTTGGCACACACAACCATTGTTCGAAAATGCACTTTATTCGCTCTCAAACACATTTTGAGCAAAGGATGATAGGGCAGGTCATTGTGAGCCAGCGGAAGGTGCCAGGAGGCTCATTCCAAGAGTGCCTGACGCAGCTTCGCATCCCCTTCGATCTGCAACAGTTTCATGTGGCTGAGAAGCACTGCTGTAGAGTTAGAGCGAAAATGAGAAAACTTGTTTCTCTCGCTGTGATAATGCATTTCAAGCAAGCTATAGGCTTTGTGGTAAAAATTTTCTCCATATATGGCACATGTGTGTCACGTCCAAAAAAGCACTCCACTCGCTCAGAGAAGAGCGTTTTGGCACTTATGGAACACATTTAGTGTGATGTGCATTACTGCTTGGCACACACAACCATTGTCGAAAATGCACTTTATTCGCTCTCAAACACATTTTGAGCAAAGGATGATAGGGCAGGTCATTGTGAGCCAGCGGAAGATGCCAGGAGGCTCATTCCAAGTGTGCCTGACGCAGCTTCGCATCCCGTTGTATCTGCAACAGTTTCATGTGGCTGAGAAGCATTGCTGTAGCGTTAGAGCATAAATGAGAAAAAGTGTTTCTCTCGCTGTGATAATGCATTTCAAGCAAGCTATAGGCTTTGTGGTTAAAATTTTCTCCATATATGGCACATGTGTGTCACGTCCAAAAAAGCACTCCACTCGCTCAGAGGAGAGCGTTTTGGCACTTATGGAACACATTTAGTGTGATGTGCATTATTGCTTGGCACACACAACCATTGTCGAAAATGCACTTTATTCGCTCTCAAACATGTTTTGAGCAAAGGATGATAGGGCAGGTCATTGTGAGCCAGCGGAAGGTGCCAGGAGGCTCATTGCAAGTGTGCCTGACGCAGCTTCGCATCCCCTTCTATCTGCAACAGTTTCATGTGGCTGAGAAGCATTGCTGTAGAGTTAGAGCATAAATGAGGAAAAGTGTTTCTCTCGCTGTGATAATGCATTTCAAGCAAGCTATAGGCTTTGTGGTAAAAATGCTCTCCATATATGGCACATGTGTGCCACGTCCAAAAAAGCACTCCACTCGCTCAGAGAAGAGCGTTTTGGCACCTATGGAACACATTTAGTGTGATGTGCATTATTGCTTGGCACACACAACCATTGTCGAAAATGCACTTTATTCGCTCTCAAACATGTTTTGAGCAAAGGATGATAGGGCAGGTCATTGTGAGCCAGCGGAAGGTGCCAGGAGGCTCATTCCAAGTGTGCCTGACGCAGCTTCGCATCCCCTTCGATCTGCAACAGTTTCATGTGGCTGAGAAGCATTGCTGTAGCGTTAGAGCATAAATGAGAAAAAGTGTTTCTCTCGCTGTGATAATGCATTTCAAGCAAGCTATAGGCTTTGTGGTTAAAATTTTCTCCATATATGGCACATGTGTGTCACGTCCAAAAAAGCACTCCACTCGCTCAGAGAAGAGCGTTTTGGCACTTATGGAACACATTTAGTGTGATGTGCATTATTGCTTGGCACACACAACCATTGTCGAAAATGCACTTTATTCGCTCTCAAACACATTTTGAGCAAAGGATGATAGGGCAGGTCATTGTGAGCCAGCGGAAGGTGCCAGGAGGCTCATTCTAAGTGTGCCTGACGCAGCTTCGCATCCCCTTCTATCTGCAACAGTTTCATGTGGCTGAGAAGCATTGCTGTAGAGTTAGAGCATAAATGAGAAAACGTGTTTCTCTCGCTGTGATAATGCATTTCAAGCAAGCTATAGGCTTTGTGGTAAAAATTTTCTCCATATATGGCACATGTGTGTCACGTCCAAAAAAGCACTCCACTCGTTCAGAGAAGAGCGTTTTGGCACTTATGGAACACATTTAGTGTGATGTGCATTACTGCTTGGCACACACAACCATTGTCGAAAATGCACTTTATTCGCTCTCAAACACATTTTGAGCAAAGGATGATAGGGCAGGTCATTGTGAGCCAGCGGAAGGTGCCAGGAGGCTCATTCCAAGTGTGCCTGACGCAGCTTCGCATCCCGTTGTATCTGCAACAGTTTCATGTGGCTGAGAAGCATTGCTGTAGCGTTAGAGCATAAATGAGAAAAAGTGTTTCTCTCGCTGTGATAATGCATTTCAAGCAAGCTATAGGCTTTGTGGTTAAAATTTTCTCCATATATGGCACATGTGTGTCACGTCCAAAAAAGCACTCCACTCGCTCAGAGGAGAGCGTTTTGGCACTTATGGAACACATTTAGTGTGATGTGCATTATTGCTTGGCACACACAACCATTGTCGAAAATGCACTTTATTCGCTCTCAAACATGTTTTGAGCAAAGGATGATAGGGCAGGTCATTGTGAGCCAGCGGAAGGTGCCAGGAGGCTCATTGCAAGTGTGCCTGACGCAGCTTCGCATCCCCTTCTATCTGCAACAGTTTCATGTGGCTGAGAAGCATTGCTGTAGAGTTAGAGCATAAATGAGAAAAAGTGTTTCTCTCGCTGTGATAATGTATTTCAAGTAAGTTATAGGCTTTGTGGTAAAAATTTTCTCCATATATGGCACATGTGTGCCACGTCCAAAAAAGCACTCCACTCGCTCAGAGAAGAGCGTTTTGGCACTTATGGAACACATTTAGTGTGATGTGCATTATTGCTCTGCACACACAACCCTTGTTCGAAAATGCACTTTATTCGCTCTCAAACACATTTTGAGCAAAGGATGATAGGGCAGGTCATTGTGAGCCAACGGAAGGTGCCAGGAGGCTCATTCCAAGTGTGCCTGACGCAGCTTCGCATCCCCTTCGATCTGCAACAGTTACATGTGGCTGAGAAGCACTGTTGTAGAGTTAGAGCGAAAATGAGAAAAAGTGTTTCTCTCGCTGTGATAATGCATTTCAAGCAAGCTATAGGCTTTGTGGTAAACATTTTCTCCATATATGGCACATGTGTGTCACGTCCAAAAAAGCACTCCACTCGCTCAGAGAAGAGCGTTTTGGCACTTATGGAACACATTTAGTGTGATGTGCATTATTGCTTGGCACACACAACCATTGTTCGAAAATGCACTTTATTCGCTCTCAAACACATTTTGAGCAAAGGATGATAGGGCAGGTCATTGTGAGCCAGCGGAAGGTGCCAGGAGGCTCATTCCAAGAGTGCCTGACGCAGCTTCGCATCCCCTTCGATCTGCAACAGTTTCATGTGGCTGAGAAGCACTGCTGTAGAGTTAGAGCGAAAATGAGAAAACTTGTTTCTCTCGCTGTGATAATGCATTTCAAGCAAGCTATAGGCTTTGTGGTAAAAATTTTCTCCATATATGGCACATGTGTGTCACGTCCAAAAAAGCACTCCACTCGCTCAGAGAAGAGCGTTTTGGCACTTATGGAACACATTTAGTGTGATGTGCATTACTGCTTGGCACACACAACCATTGTCGAAAATGCACTTTATTCGCTCTCAAACACATTTTGAGCAAAGGATGATAGGGCAGGTCATTGTGAGCCAGCGGAAGATGCCAGGAGGCTCATTCCAAGTGTGCCTGACGCAGCTTCGCATCCCGTTGTATCTGCAACAGTTTCATGTGGCTGAGAAGCATTGCTGTAGCGTTAGAGCATAAATGAGAAAAAGTGTTTCTCTCGCTGTGATAATGCATTTCAAGCAAGCTATAGGCTTTGTGGTTAAAATTTTCTCCATATATGGCACATGTGTGTCACGTCCAAAAAAGCACTCCACTCGCTCAGAGAAGAGCGTTTTGGCACTTATGGAACACATTTAGTGTGATGTGCATTATTGCTTGGCACACACAACCATTGTCGAAAATGCACTTTATTCGCTCTCAAACATGTTTTGAGCAAAGGATGATAGGGCAGGTCATTGTGAGCCAGCGGAAGGTGCCAGGAGGCTCATTGCAAGTGTGCCTGACGCAGCTTCGCATCCCCTTCTATCTGCAACATTTTCATGTGGCTGAGAAGCATTGCTGTAGAGTTAGAGCATAAATGAGAAAAAGTGTTTCTCTCGCTGTGATAATGCATTTCAAGCAAGCTATAGGCTTTGTGGTAAAAATTTTCTCCATATATGGCACATGTGTGCCACGTCCAAAAAAGCACTCCACTCGCTCAGAGAAGAGCGTTTTGGCACTTATGGAACACATTTAGTGTGATGTGCATTATTGCTTGGCACACACAACCATTGTCGAAAATGCACTTTATTCGCTCTCAAACATGTTTTGAGCAAAGGATGATAGGGCAGGTCATTGTGAGCCAGCGGAAGGTGCCAGGAGGCTCATTGCAAGTGTGCCTGACGCAGCTTCGCATCCCCTTCTATCTGCAACAGTTTCATGTGGCTGAGAAGCATTGCTGTAGACTTAGAGCATAAATGAGAAAAAGTGTTTCTCTCGCTGTGATAATGCATTTCAAGCAAGCTATAGGCTTTGTGGTAAAAATTTTCTCCATATATGGCACATGTGTGCCACGTCCAAAAAAGCACTCCACTCGCTCAGAGAAGAGCGTTTTGGCACTTATGGAACACATTTAGTGTGATGTGCATTATTGCTTGGCACACACAACCATTGTTCGAAAATGCACTTTATTCGCTCTCAAACACATTTTGAGCAAAGGATGATAGGGCAGGTCATTGTGAGCCAGCGGAAGGTGCCAGGAGGCTCATTCCAAGAGTGCCTGACGCAGCTTCGCATCCCCTTCGATCTGCAACAGTTTCATGTGGCTGAGAAGCATTGCTGTAGCGTTAGAGCATAAATGAGAAAAAGTGTTTCTCTCGCTGTGATAATGCATTTCAAGCAAGCTATAGGCTTTGTGGTTAAAATTTTCTCCATATATGGCACATGTGTGTCACGTCCAAAAAAGCACTCCACTCGCTCAGAGAAGAGCGTTTTGGCACTTATGGAACACATTTAGTGTGATGTGCATTATTGCTTGGCACACACAACCATTGTCGAAAATGCACTTTATTCGCTCTCAAACATGTTTTGAGCAAAGTATGATAGGGCAGGTCATTGTGAGCCAGCGGAAGGTGCCAGGAGGCTCATTGCAAGTGTGCCTGACGCAGCTTCGCATCCCCTTCTATCTGCAACAGTTTCATGTGGCTGAGAAGCATTGCTGTAGAGTTAGAGCATAAATGAGGAAAAGTGTTTCTCTCGCTGTGATAATGCATTTCAAGCAAGCTATAGGCTTTGTGGTAAAAATGCTCTCCATATATGGCACATGTGTGCCACGTCCAAAAAAGCACTCCACTCGCTCAGAGAAGAGCGTTTTGGCACCTATGGAACACATTTAGTGTGATGTGCATTATTGCTTGGCACACACAACCATTGTCGAAAATGCACTTTATTCGCTCTCAAACATGTTTTGAGCAAAGGATGATAGGGCAGGTCATTGTGAGCCAGCGGAAGGTGCCAGGAGGCTCATTCCAAGTGTGCCTGACGCAGCTTCGCATCCCCTTCGATCTGCAACAGTTTCATGTGGCTGAGAAGCATTGCTGTAGCGTTAGAGCATAAATGAGAAAAAGTGTTTCTCTCGCTGTGATAATGCATTTCAAGCAAGCTATAGGCTTTGTGGTAAAAATTTTCTCCATATATGGCACATGTGTGCCACGTCCAAAAAAGCACTCCACTCGCTCAGAGAAGAGCGTTTTGGCACTTATGGAACACATTTAGTGTGATGTGCATTATTGCTTGGCACACACAACCATTGTTCGAAAATGCACTTTATTCGCTCTCAAACACATTTTGAGCAAAGGATGATAGGGCAGGTCATTGTGAGCCAGCGGAAGGTGCCAGGAGGCTCATTCCAAGAGTGCCTGACGCAGCTTCGCATCCCCTTCGATCTGCAACAGTTTCATGTGGCTGAGAAGCATTGCTGTAGCGTTAGAGCATAAATGAGAAAAAGTGTTTCTCTCGCTGTGATAATGCATTTCAAGCAAGCTATAGGCTTTGTGGTTAAAATTTTCTCCATATATGGCACATGTGTGTCACGTCCAAAAAAGCACTCCACTCGCTCAGAGAAGAGCGTTTTGGCACTTATGGAACACATTTAGTGTGATGTGCATTATTGCTTGGCACACACAACCATTGTCGAAAATGCACTTTATTCGCTCTCAAACATGTTTTGAGCAAAGTATGATAGGGCAGGTCATTGTGAGCCAGCGGAAGGTGCCAGGAGGCTCATTGCAAGTGTGCCTGACGCAGCTTCGCATCCCCTTCTATCTGCAACAGTTTCATGTGGCTGAGAAGCATTGCTGTAGAGTTAGAGCATAAATGAGGAAAAGTGTTTCTCTCGCTGTGATAATGCATTTCAAGCAAGCTATAGGCTTTGTGGTAAAAATGCTCTCCATATATGGCACATGTGTGCCACGTCCAAAAAAGCACTCCACTCGCTCAGAGAAGAGCGTTTTGGCACCTATGGAACACATTTAGTGTGATGTGCATTATTGCTTGGCACACACAACCATTGTCGAAAATGCACTTTATTCGCTCTCAAACATGTTTTGAGCAAAGGATGATAGGGCAGGTCATTGTGAGCCAGCGGAAGGTGCCAGGAGGCTCATTCCAAGTGTGCCTGACGCAGCTTCGCATCCCCTTCGATCTGCAACAGTTTCATGTGGCTGAGAAGCATTGCTGTAGCGTTAGAGCATAAATGAGAAAAAGTGTTTCTCTCGCTGTGATAATGCATTTCAAGCAAGCTATAGGCTTTGTGGTTAAAATTTTCTCCATATATGGCACATGTGTGTCACGTCCAAAAAAGCACTCCACTCGCTCAGAGAAGAGCGTTTTGGCACTTATGGAACACATTTAGTGTGATGTGCATTATTGCTTGGCACACACAACCATTGTTCGAAAATGCACTTTATTCGCTCTCAAACACATTTTGAGCAAAGGATGATAGGGCAGGTCATTGTGAGCCAGCGGAAGGTGCCAGGAGGCTCATTCCAAGAGTGCCTGACGCAGCTTCGCATCCCCTTCGATCTGCAACAGTTTCATGTGGCTGAGAAGCACTGCTGTAGAGTTAGAGCGAAAATGAGAAAACTTGTTTCTCTCGCTGTGATAATGCATTTCAAGCAAGCTATAGGCTTTGTGGTAAAAATTTTCTCCATATATGGCACATGTGTGTCACGTCCAAAAAAGCACTCCACTCGCTCAGAGAAGAGCGTTTTGGCACTTATGGAACACATTTAGTGTGATGTGCATTACTGCTTGGCACACACAACCATTGTCGAAAATGCACTTTATTCGCTCTCAAACACATTTTGAGCAAAGGATGATAGGGCAGGTCATTGTGAGCCAGCGGAAGATGCCAGGAGGCTCATTCCAAGTGTGCCTGACGCAGCTTCGCATCCCGTTGTATCTGCAACAGTTTCATGTGGCTGAGAAGCATTGCTGTAGCGTTAGAGCATAAATGAGAAAAAGTGTTTCTCTCGCTGTGATAATGCATTTCAAGCAAGCTATAGGCTTTGTGGTTAAAATTTTCTCCATATATGGCACATGTGTGTCACGTCCAAAAAAGCACTCCACTCGCTCAGAGAAGAGCGTTTTGGCACTTATGGAACACATTTAGTGTGATGTGCATTATTGCTTGGCACACACAACCATTGTCGAAAATGCACTTTATTCGCTCTCAAACATGTTTTGAGCAAAGGATGATAGGGCAGGTCATTGTGAGCCAGCGGAAGGTGCCAGGAGGCTCATTGCAAGTGTGCCTGACGCAGCTTCGCATCCCCTTCTATCTGCAACATTTTCATGTGGCTGAGAAGCATTGCTGTAGAGTTAGAGCATAAATGAGAAAAAGTGTTTCTCTCGCTGTGATAATGCATTTCAAGCAAGCTATAGGCTTTGTGGTAAAAATTTTCTCCATATATGGCACATGTGTGCCACGTCCAAAAAAGCACTCCACTCGCTCAGAGAAGAGCGTTTTGGCACTTATGGAACACATTTAGTGTGATGTGCATTATTGCTTGGCACACACAACCATTGTCGAAAATGCACTTTATTCGCTCTCAAACATGTTTTGAGCAAAGGATGATAGGGCAGGTCATTGTGAGCCAGCGGAAGGTGCCAGGAGGCTCATTGCAAGTGTGCCTGACGCAGCTTCGCATCCCCTTCTATCTGCAACAGTTTCATGTGGCTGAGAAGCATTGCTGTAGAGTTAGAGCATAAATGAGAAAAAGTGTTTCTCTCGCTGTGATAATGCATTTCAAGCAAGCTATAGGCTTTGTGGTAAAAATTTTCTCCATATATGGCACATGTGTGCCACGTCCAAAAAAGCACTCCACTCGCTCAGAGAAGAGCGTTTTGGCACTTATGGAACACATTTAGTGTGATGTGCATTATTGCTTGGCACACACAACCATTGTTCGAAAATGCACTTTATTCGCTCTCAAACACATTTTGAGCAAAGGATGATAGGGCAGGTCATTGTGAGCCAGCGGAAGGTGCCAGGAGGCTCATTCCAAGAGTGCCTGACGCAGCTTCGCATCCCCTTCGATCTGCAACAGTTTCATGTGGCTGAGAAGCATTGCTGTAGCGTTAGAGCATAAATGAGAAAAAGTGTTTCTCTCGCTGTGATAATGCATTTCAAGCAAGCTATAGGCTTTGTGGTTAAAATTTTCTCCATATATGGCACATGTGTGTCACGTCCAAAAAAGCACTCCACTCGCTCAGAGAAGAGCGTTTTGGCACTTATGGAACACATTTAGTGTGATGTGCATTATTGCTTGGCACACACAACCATTGTCGAAAATGCACTTTATTCGCTCTCAAACATGTTTTGAGCAAAGTATGATAGGGCAGGTCATTGTGAGCCAGCGGAAGGTGCCAGGAGGCTCATTGCAAGTGTGCCTGACGCAGCTTCGCATCCCCTTCTATCTGCAACAGTTTCATGTGGCTGAGAAGCATTGCTGTAGAGTTAGAGCATAAATGAGGAAAAGTGTTTCTCTCGCTGTGATAATGCATTTCAAGCAAGCTATAGGCTTTGTGGTAAAAATGCTCTCCATATATGGCACATGTGTGCCACGTCCAAAAAAGCACTCCACTCGCTCAGAGAAGAGCGTTTTGGCACCTATGGAACACATTTAGTGTGATGTGCATTATTGCTTGGCACACACAACCATTGTCGAAAATGCACTTTATTCGCTCTCAAACATGTTTTGAGCAAAGGATGATAGGGCAGGTCATTGTGAGCCAGCGGAAGGTGCCAGGAGGCTCATTCCAAGTGTGCCTGACGCAGCTTCGCATCCCCTTCGATCTGCAACAGTTTCATGTGGCTGAGAAGCATTGCTGTAGCGTTAGAGCATAAATGAGAAAAAGTGTTTCTCTCGCTGTGATAATGCATTTCAAGCAAGCTATAGGCTTTGTGGTTAAAATTTTCTCCATATATGGCACATGTGTGTCACGTCCAAAAAAGCACTCCACTCGCTCAGAGAAGAGCGTTTTGGCACTTATGGAACACATTTAGTGTGATGTGCATTATTGCTTGGCACACACAACCATTGTCGAAAATGCACTTTATTCGCTCTCAAACACATTTTGAGCAAAGGATGATAGGGCAGGTCATTGTGAGCCAGCGGAAGGTGCCAGGAGGCTCATTCTAAGTGTGCCTGACGCAGCTTCGCATCCCCTTCTATCTGCAACAGTTTCATGTGGCTGAGAAGCATTGCTGTAGAGTTAGAGCATAAATGAGAAAACGTGTTTCTCTCGCTGTGATAATGCATTTCAAGCAAGCTATAGGCTTTGTGGTAAAAATTTTCTCCATATATGGCACATGTGTGTCACGTCCAAAAAAGCACTCCACTCGTTCAGAGAAGAGCGTTTTGGCACTTATGGAACACATTTAGTGTGATGTGCATTACTGCTTGGCACACACAACCATTGTCGAAAATGCACTTTATTCGCTCTCAAACACATTTTGAGCAAAGGATGATAGGGCAGGTCATTGTGAGCCAGCGGAAGGTGCCAGGAGGCTCATTCCAAGTGTGCCTGACGCAGCTTCGCATCCCCTTCGATCTGCAACAGTTACATGTGGCTGAGAAGCACTGTTGTAGAGTTAGAGCGAAAATGAGAAAAAGTGTTTCTCTCGCTGTGATAATGCATTTCAAGCAAGCTATAGGCTTTGTGGTAAACATTTTCTCCATATATGGCACATGTGTGTCACGTCCAAAAAAGCACTCCACTCGCTCAGAGAAGAGCGTTTTGGCACTTATGGAACACATTTAGTGTGATGTGCATTACTGCTTGGCACACACAACCATTGTCGAAAATGCACTTTATTCGCTCTCAAACACATTTTGAGCAAAGGATGATAGGGCAGGTCATTGTGAGCCAGCGGAAGATGCCAGGAGGCTCATTCCAAGTGTGCCTGACGCAGCTTCGCATCCCGTTGTATCTGCAACAGTTTCATGTGGCTGAGAAGCATTGCTGTAGCGTTAGAGCATAAATGAGAAAAAGTGTTTCTCTCGCTGTGATAATGCATTTCAAGCAAGCTATAGGCTTTGTGGTTAAAATTTTCTCCATATATGGCACATGTGTGTCACGTCCAAAAAAGCACTCCACTCGTTCAGAGAAGAGCGTTTTGGCACTTATGGAACACATTTAGTGTGATGTGCATTATTGCTTGGCACACACAACCATTGTCGAAAATGCACTTTATTCGCTCTCAAACATGTTTTGAGCAAAGTATGATAGGGCAGGTCATTGTGAGCCAGCGGAAGGTGCCAGGAGGCTCATTGCAAGTGTGCCTGACGCAGCTTCGCATCCCCTTCTATCTGCAACAGTTTCATGTGGCTGAGAAGCATTGCTGTAGAGTTAGAGCATAAATGAGAAAAAGTGTTTCTCTCGCTGTGATAATGCATTTCAAGCAAGCTATAGGCTTTGTGGTAAAAATTTTCTCCATATATGGCACATGTGTGCCACGTCCAAAAAAGCACTCCACTCGCTCAGAGAAGAGCGTTTTGGCACTTATGGAACACATTTAGTGTGATGTGCATTACTGCTTGGCACACACAACCATTGTCGAAAATGCACTTTATTCGCTCTCAAACACATTTTGAGCAAAGGATGATAGGGCAGGTCATTGTGAGCCAGCGGAAGATGCCAGGAGGCTCATTCCAAGTGTGCCTGACGCAGCTTCGCATCCCGTTGTATCTGCAACAGTTTCATGTGGCTGAGAAGCATTGCTGTAGCGTTAGAGCATAAATGAGAAAAAGTGTTTCTCTCGCTGTGATAATGCATTTCAAGCAAGCTATAGGCTTTGTGGTTAAAATTTTCTCCATATATGGCACATGTGTGTCACGTCCAAAAAAGCACTCCACTCGCTCAGAGAAGAGCGTTTTGGCACTTATGGAACACATTTAGTGTGATGTGCATTACTGCTTGGCACACACAACCATTGTCGAAAATGCACTTTATTCGCTCTCAAACACATTTTGAGCAAAGGATGATAGGGCAGGTCATTGTGAGCCAGCGGAAGGTGCCAGGAGGCTCATTCCAAGTGTGCCTGACGCAGCTTCGCATCCCGTTGTATCTGCAACAGTTTCATGTGGCTGAGAAGCATTGCTGTAGCGTTAGAGCATAAATGAGAAAAAGTGTTTCTCTCGCTGTGATAATGCATTTCAAGCAAGCTATAGGCTTTGTGGTTAAAATTTTCTCCATATATGGCACATGTGTGTCACGTCCAAAAAAGCACTCCACTCGCTCAGAGAAGAGCGTTTTGGCACTTATGGAACACATTTAGTGTGATGTGCATTATTGCTTGGCACACACAACCATTGTCGAAAATGCACTTTATTCGCTCTCAAACATGTTTTGAGCAAAGTATGATAGGGCAGGTCATTGTGAGCCAGCGGAAGGTGCCAGGAGGCTCATTGCAAGTGTGCCTGACGCAGCTTCGCATCCCCTTCTATCTGCAACAGTTTCATGTGGCTGAGAAGCATTGCTGTAGAGTTAGAGCATAAATGAGAAAAAGTGTTTCTCTCGCTGTGATAATGCATTTCAAGCAAGCTATAGGCTTTGTGGTAAAAATTTTCTCCATATATGGCACATGTGTGCCACGTCCAAAAAAGCACTCCACTCGCTCAGAGAAGAGCGTTTTGGCACTTATGGAACACATTTAGTGTGATGTGCATTATTGCTTGGCACACACAACCATTGTTCGAAAATGCACTTTATTCGCTCTCAAACACATTTTGAGCAAAGGATGATAGGGCAGGTCATTGTGAGCCAGCGGAAGGTGCCAGGAGGCTCATTCCAAGAGTGCCTGACGCAGCTTCGCATCCCCTTCGATCTGCAACAGTTTCATGTGGCTGAGAAGCATTGCTGTAGCGTTAGAGCATAAATGAGAAAAAGTGTTTCTCTCGCTGTGATAATGCATTTCAAGCAAGCTATAGGCTTTGTGGTTAAAATTTTCTCCATATATGGCACATGTGTGTCACGTCCAAAAAAGCACTCCACTCGCTCAGAGAAGAGCGTTTTGGCACTTATGGAACACATTTAGTGTGATGTGCATTATTGCTTGGCACACACAACCATTGTCGAAAATGCACTTTATTCGCTCTCAAACATGTTTTGAGCAAAGTATGATAGGGCAGGTCATTGTGAGCCAGCGGAAGGTGCCAGGAGGCTCATTGCAAGTGTGCCTGACGCAGCTTCGCATCCCCTTCTATCTGCAACAGTTTCATGTGGCTGAGAAGCATTGCTGTAGAGTTAGAGCATAAATGAGGAAAAGTGTTTCTCTCGCTGTGATAATGCATTTCAAGCAAGCTATAGGCTTTGTGGTAAAAATGCTCTCCATATATGGCACATGTGTGCCACGTCCAAAAAAGCACTCCACTCGCTCAGAGAAGAGCGTTTTGGCACCTATGGAACACATTTAGTGTGATGTGCATTATTGCTTGGCACACACAACCATTGTCGAAAATGCACTTTATTCGCTCTCAAACATGTTTTGAGCAAAGGATGATAGGGCAGGTCATTGTGAGCCAGCGGAAGGTGCCAGGAGGCTCATTCCAAGTGTGCCTGACGCAGCTTCGCATCCCCTTCGATCTGCAACAGTTTCATGTGGCTGAGAAGCATTGCTGTAGCGTTAGAGCATAAAGTGTTTCTCTCGCTGTGATAATGCATTTCAAGCAAGCTATAGGCTTTGTGGTTAAAATTTTCTCCATATATGGCACATGTGTGTCACGTCCAAAAAAGCACTCCACTCGCTCAGAGAAGAGCGTTTTGGCACTTATGGAACACATTTAGTGTGATGTGCATTATTGCTTGGCACACACAACCATTGTCGAAAATGCACTTTATTCGCTCTCAAACATGTTTTGAGCAAAGTATGATAGGGCAGGTCATTGTGAGCCAGCGGAAGGTGCCAGGAGGCTCATTGCAAGTGTGCCTGACGCAGCTTCGCATCCCCTTCTATCTGCAACAGTTTCATGTGGCTGAGAAGCATTGCTGTAGAGTTAGAGCATAAATGAGGAAAAGTGTTTCTCTCGCTGTGATAATGCATTTCAAGCAAGCTATAGGCTTTGTGGTAAAAATGCTCTCCATATATGGCACATGTGTGCCACGTCCAAAAAAGCACTCCACTCGCTCAGAGAAGAGCGTTTTGGCACCTATGGAACACATTTAGTGTGATGTGCATTATTGCTTGGCACACACAACCATTGTCGAAAATGCACTTTATTCGCTCTCAAACATGTTTTGAGCAAAGGATGATAGGGCAGGTCATTGTGAGCCAGCGGAAGGTGCCAGGAGGCTCATTCCAAGTGTGCCTGACGCAGCTTCGCATCCCCTTCGATCTGCAACAGTTTCATGTGGCTGAGAAGCATTGCTGTAGCGTTAGAGCATAAAGTGTTTCTCTCGCTGTGATAATGCATTTCAAGCAAGCTATAGGCTTTGTGGTTAAAATTTTCTCCATATATGGCACATGTGTGTCACGTCCAAAAAAGCACTCCACTCGCTCAGAGAAGAGCGTTTTGGCACTTATGGAACACATTTAGTGTGATGTGCATTATTGCTTGGCACACACAACCATTGTCGAAAATGCACTTTATTCGCTCTCAAACACATTTTGAGCAAAGGATGATAGGGCAGGTCATTGTGAGCCAGCGGAAGGTGCCAGGAGGCTCATTCTAAGTGTGCCTGACGCAGCTTCGCATCCCCTTCTATCTGCAACAGTTTCATGTGGCTGAGAAGCATTGCTGTAGAGTTAGAGCATAAATGAGAAAACGTGTTTCTCTCGCTGTGATAATGCATTTCAAGCAAGCTATAGGCTTTGTGGTAAAAATTTTCTCCATATATGGCACATGTGTGTCACGTCCAAAAAAGCACTCCACTCGTTCAGAGAAGAGCGTTTTGGCACTTATGGAACACATTTAGTGTGATGTGCATTACTGCTTGGCACACACAACCATTGTCGAAAATGCACTTTATTCGCTCTCAAACACATTTTGAGCAAAGGATGATAGGGCAGGTCATTGTGAGCCAGCGGAAGGTGCCAGGAGGCTCATTCCAAGTGTGCCTGACGCAGCTTCGCATCCCGTTGTATCTGCAACAGTTTCATGTGGCTGAGAAGCATTGCTGTAGCGTTAGAGCATAAATGAGAAAAAGTGTTTCTCTCGCTGTGATAATGCATTTCAAGCAAGCTATAGGCTTTGTGGTTAAAATTTTCTCCATATATGGCACATGTGTGTCACGTCCAAAAAAGCACTCCACTCGCTCAGAGGAGAGCGTTTTGGCACTTATGGAACACATTTAGTGTGATGTGCATTATTGCTTGGCACACACAACCATTGTCGAAAATGCACTTTATTCGCTCTCAAACATGTTTTGAGCAAAGGATGATAGGGCAGGTCATTGTGAGCCAGCGGAAGGTGCCAGGAGGCTCATTGCAAGTGTGCCTGACGCAGCTTCGCATCCCCTTCTATCTGCAACAGTTTCATGTGGCTGAGAAGCATTGCTGTAGAGTTAGAGCATAAATGAGAAAAAGTGTTTCTCTCGCTGTGATAATGCATTTCAAGTAAGTTATAGGCTTTGTGGTAAAAATTTTCTCCATATATGGCACATGTGTGCCACGTCCAAAAAAGCACTCCACTCGCTCAGAGAAGAGCGTTTTGGCACTTATGGAACACATTTAGTGTGATGTGCATTATTGCTTGGCACACACAACCCTTGTTCGAAAATGCACTTTATTCGCTCTCAAACACATTTTGAGCAAAGGATGATAGGGCAGGTCATTGTGAGCCAGCGGAAGGTGCCAGGAGGCTCATTCCAAGTGTGCCTGACGCAGCTTCGCATCCCCTTCGATCTGCAACAGTTACATGTGGCTGAGAAGCACTGTTGTAGAGTTAGAGCGAAAATGAGAAAAAGTGTTTCTCTCGCTGTGATAATGCATTTCAAGCAAGCTATAGGCTTTGTGGTAAACATTTTCTCCATATATGGCACATGTGTGTCACGTCCAAAAAAGCACTCCACTCGCTCAGAGAAGAGCGTTTTGGCACTTATGGAACACATTTAGTGTGATGTGCATTACTGCTTGGCACACACAACCATTGTCGAAAATGCACTTTATTCGCTCTCAAACACATTTTGAGCAAAGGATGATAGGGCAGGTCATTGTGAGCCAGCGGAAGATGCCAGGAGGCTCATTCCAAGTGTGCCTGACGCAGCTTCGCATCCCGTTGTATCTGCAACAGTTTCATGTGGCTGAGAAGCATTGCTGTAGCGTTAGAGCATAAATGAGAAAAAGTGTTTCTCTCGCTGTGATAATGCATTTCAAGCAAGCTATAGGCTTTGTGGTTAAAATTTTCTCCATATATGGCACATGTGTGTCACGTCCAAAAAAGCACTCCACTCGCTCAGAGAAGAGCGTTTTGGCACTTATGGAACACATTTAGTGTGATGTGCATTATTGCTTGGCACACACAACCATTGTCGAAAATGCACTTTATTCGCTCTCAAACATGTTTTGAGCAAAGGATGATAGGGCAGGTCATTGTGAGCCAGCAGAAGGTGCCAGGAGGCTCATTGCAAGTGTGCCTGACGCAGCTTCGCATCCCCTTCTATCTGCAACATTTTCATGTGGCTGAGAAGCATTGCTGTAGAGTTAGAGCATAAATGAGAAAAAGTGTTTCTCTCGCTGTGATAATGCATTTCAAGCAAGCTATAGGCTTTGTGGTAAAAATTTTCTCCATATATGGCACATGTGTGCCACGTCCAAAAAAGCACTCCACTCGCTCAGAGAAGAGCGTTTTGGCACTTATGGAACACATTTAGTGTGATGTGCATTATTGCTTGGCACACACAACCATTGTCGAAAATGCACTTTATTCGCTCTCAAACATGTTTTGAGCAAAGGATGATAGGGCAGGTCATTGTGAGCCAGCGGAAGGTGCCAGGAGGCTCATTGCAAGTGTGCCTGACGCAGCTTCGCATCCCCTTCTATCTGCAACAGTTTCATGTGGCTGAGAAGCATTGCTGTAGAGTTAGAGCATAAATGAGAAAAAGTGTTTCTCTCGCTGTGATAATGCATTTCAAGCAAGCTATAGGCTTTGTGGTAAAAATTTTCTCCATATATGGCACATGTGTGCCACGTCCAAAAAAGCACTCCACTCGCTCAGAGAAGAGCGTTTTGGCACTTATGGAACACATTTAGTGTGATGTGCATTATTGCTTGGCACACACAACCATTGTTCGAAAATGCACTTTATTCGCTCTCAAACACATTTTGAGCAAAGGATGATAGGGCAGGTCATTGTGAGCCAGCGGAAGGTGCCAGGAGGCTCATTCCAAGAGTGCCTGACGCAGCTTCGCATCCCCTTCGATCTGCAACAGTTTCATGTGGCTGAGAAGCATTGCTGTAGCGTTAGAGCATAAATGAGAAAAAGTGTTTCTCTCGCTGTGATAATGCATTTCAAGCAAGCTATAGGCTTTGTGGTTAAAATTTTCTCCATATATGGCACATGTGTGTCACGTCCAAAAAAGCACTCCACTCGCTCAGAGAAGAGCGTTTTGGCACTTATGGAACACATTTAGTGTGATGTGCATTATTGCTTGGCACACACAACCATTGTCGAAAATGCACTTTATTCGCTCTCAAACACATTTTGAGCAAAGGATGATAGGGCAGGTCATTGTGAGCCAGCGGAAGGTGCCAGGAGGCTCATTCTAAGTGTGCCTGACGCAGCTTCGCATCCCCTTCTATCTGCAACAGTTTCATGTGGCTGAGAAGCATTGCTGTAGAGTTAGAGCATAAATGAGAAAACGTGTTTCTCTCGCTGTGATAATGCATTTCAAGCAAGCTATAGGCTTTGTGGTAAAAATTTTCTCCATATATGGCACATGTGTGTCACGTCCAAAAAAGCACTCCACTCGTTCAGAGAAGAGCGTTTTGGCACTTATGGAACACATTTAGTGTGATGTGCATTACTGCTTGGCACACACAACCATTGTCGAAAATGCACTTTATTCGCTCTCAAACACATTTTGAGCAAAGGATGATAGGGCAGGTCATTGTGAGCCAGCGGAAGGTGCCAGGAGGCTCATTCCAAGTGTGCCTGACGCAGCTTCGCATCCCGTTGTATCTGCAACAGTTTCATGTGGCTGAGAAGCATTGCTGTAGCGTTAGAGCATAAATGAGAAAAAGTGTTTCTCTCGCTGTGATAATGCATTTCAAGCAAGCTATAGGCTTTGTGGTTAAAATTTTCTCCATATATGGCACATGTGTGTCACGTCCAAAAAAGCACTCCACTCGCTCAGAGGAGAGCGTTTTGGCACTTATGGAACACATTTAGTGTGATGTGCATTATTGCTTGGCACACACAACCATTGTCGAAAATGCACTTTATTCGCTCTCAAACATGTTTTGAGCAAAGGATGATAGGGCAGGTCATTGTGAGCCAGCGGAAGGTGCCAGGAGGCTCATTGCAAGTGTGCCTGACGCAGCTTCGCATCCCCTTCTATCTGCAACAGTTTCATGTGGCTGAGAAGCATTGCTGTAGAGTTAGAGCATAAATGAGAAAAAGTGTTTCTCTCGCTGTGATAATGCATTTCAAGTAAGTTATAGGCTTTGTGGTAAAAATTTTCTCCATATATGGCACATGTGTGCCACGTCCAAAAAAGCACTCCACTCGCTCAGAGAAGAGCGTTTTGGCACTTATGGAACACATTTAGTGTGATGTGCATTATTGCTTGGCACACACAACCCTTGTTCGAAAATGCACTTTATTCGCTCTCAAACACATTTTGAGCAAAGGATGATAGGGCAGGTCATTGTGAGCCAGCGGAAGGTGCCAGGAGGCTCATTCCAAGTGTGCCTGACGCAGCTTCGCATCCCCTTCGATCTGCAACAGTTACATGTGGCTGAGAAGCACTGTTGTAGAGTTAGAGCGAAAATGAGAAAAAGTGTTTCTCTCGCTGTGATAATGCATTTCAAGCAAGCTATAGGCTTTGTGGTAAACATTTTCTCCATATATGGCACATGTGTGTCACGTCCAAAAAAGCACTCCACTCGCTCAGAGAAGAGCGTTTTGGCACTTATGGAACACATTTAGTGTGATGTGCATTACTGCTTGGCACACACAACCATTGTCGAAAATGCACTTTATTCGCTCTCAAACACATTTTGAGCAAAGGATGATAGGGCAGGTCATTGTGAGCCAGCGGAAGATGCCAGGAGGCTCATTCCAAGTGTGCCTGACGCAGCTTCGCATCCCGTTGTATCTGCAACAGTTTCATGTGGCTGAGAAGCATTGCTGTAGCGTTAGAGCATAAATGAGAAAAAGTGTTTCTCTCGCTGTGATAATGCATTTCAAGCAAGCTATAGGCTTTGTGGTTAAAATTTTCTCCATATATGGCACATGTGTGTCACGTCCAAAAAAGCACTCCACTCGCTCAGAGAAGAGCGTTTTGGCACTTATGGAACACATTTAGTGTGATGTGCATTATTGCTTGGCACACACAACCATTGTCGAAAATGCACTTTATTCGCTCTCAAACATGTTTTGAGCAAAGGATGATAGGGCAGGTCATTGTGAGCCAGCGGAAGGTGCCAGGAGGCTCATTGCAAGTGTGCCTGACGCAGCTTCGCATCCCCTTCTATCTGCAACATTTTCATGTGGCTGAGAAGCATTGCTGTAGAGTTAGAGCATAAATGAGAAAAAGTGTTTCTCTCGCTGTGATAATGCATTTCAAGCAAGCTATAGGCTTTGTGGTAAAAATTTTCTCCATATATGGCACATGTGTGCCACGTCCAAAAAAGCACTCCACTCGCTCAGAGAAGAGCGTTTTGGCACTTATGGAACACATTTAGTGTGATGTGCATTATTGCTTGGCACACACAACCATTGTCGAAAATGCACTTTATTCGCTCTCAAACATGTTTTGAGCAAAGGATGATAGGGCAGGTCATTGTGAGCCAGCGGAAGGTGCCAGGAGGCTCATTGCAAGTGTGCCTGACGCAGCTTCGCATCCCCTTCTATCTGCAACAGTTTCATGTGGCTGAGAAGCATTGCTGTAGAGTTAGAGCATAAATGAGAAAAAGTGTTTCTCTCGCTGTGATAATGCATTTCAAGCAAGCTATAGGCTTTGTGGTAAAAATTTTCTCCATATATGGCACATGTGTGCCACGTCCAAAAAAGCACTCCACTCGCTCAGAGAAGAGCGTTTTGGCACTTATGGAACACATTTAGTGTGATGTGCATTATTGCTTGGCACACACAACCATTGTTCGAAAATGCACTTTATTCGCTCTCAAACACATTTTGAGCAAAGGATGATAGGGCAGGTCATTGTGAGCCAGCGGAAGGTGCCAGGAGGCTCATTCCAAGAGTGCCTGACGCAGCTTCGCATCCCCTTCGATCTGCAACAGTTTCATGTGGCTGAGAAGCATTGCTGTAGCGTTAGAGCATAAATGAGAAAAAGTGTTTCTCTCGCTGTGATAATGCATTTCAAGCAAGCTATAGGCTTTGTGGTTAAAATTTTCTCCATATATGGCACATGTGTGTCACGTCCAAAAAAGCACTCCACTCGCTCAGAGAAGAGCGTTTTGGCACTTATGGAACACATTTAGTGTGATGTGCATTATTGCTTGGCACACACAACCATTGTCGAAAATGCACTTTATTCGCTCTCAAACACATTTTGAGCAAAGGATGATAGGGCAGGTCATTGTGAGCCAGCGGAAGGTGCCAGGAGGCTCATTCTAAGTGTGCCTGACGCAGCTTCGCATCCCCTTCTATCTGCAACAGTTTCATGTGGCTGAGAAGCATTGCTGTAGAGTTAGAGCATAAATGAGAAAACGTGTTTCTCTCGCTGTGATAATGCATTTCAAGCAAGCTATAGGCTTTGTGGTAAAAATTTTCTCCATATATGGCACATGTGTGTCACGTCCAAAAAAGCACTCCACTCGTTCAGAGAAGAGCGTTTTGGCACTTATGGAACACATTTAGTGTGATGTGCATTACTGCTTGGCACACACAACCATTGTCGAAAATGCACTTTATTCGCTCTCAAACACATTTTGAGCAAAGGATGATAGGGCAGGTCATTGTGAGCCAGCGGAAGGTGCCAGGAGGCTCATTCCAAGTGTGCCTGACGCAGCTTCGCATCCCGTTGTATCTGCAACAGTTTCATGTGGCTGAGAAGCATTGCTGTAGCGTTAGAGCATAAATGAGAAAAAGTGTTTCTCTCGCTGTGATAATGCATTTCAAGCAAGCTATAGGCTTTGTGGTTAAAATTTTCTCCATATATGGCACATGTGTGTCACGTCCAAAAAAGCACTCCACTCGCTCAGAGGAGAGCGTTTTGGCACTTATGGAACACATTTAGTGTGATGTGCATTATTGCTTGGCACACACAACCATTGTCGAAAATGCACTTTATTCGCTCTCAAACATGTTTTGAGCAAAGGATGATAGGGCAGGTCATTGTGAGCCAGCGGAAGGTGCCAGGAGGCTCATTGCAAGTGTGCCTGACGCAGCTTCGCATCCCCTTCTATCTGCAACAGTTTCATGTGGCTGAGAAGCATTGCTGTAGAGTTAGAGCATAAATGAGAAAAAGTGTTTCTCTCGCTGTGATAATGCATTTCAAGTAAGTTATAGGCTTTGTGGTAAAAATTTTCTCCATATATGGCACATGTGTGCCACGTCCAAAAAAGCACTCCACTCGCTCAGAGAAGAGCGTTTTGGCACTTATGGAACACATTTAGTGTGATGTGCATTATTGCTTGGCACACACAACCCTTGTTCGAAAATGCACTTTATTCGCTCTCAAACACATTTTGAGCAAAGGATGATAGGGCAGGTCATTGTGAGCCAGCGGAAGGTGCCAGGAGGCTCATTCCAAGTGTGCCTGACGCAGCTTCGCATCCCCTTCGATCTGCAACAGTTACATGTGGCTGAGAAGCACTGTTGTAGAGTTAGAGCGAAAATGAGAAAAAGTGTTTCTCTCGCTGTGATAATGCATTTCAAGCAAGCTATAGGCTTTGTGGTAAACATTTTCTCCATATATGGCACATGTGTGTCACGTCCAAAAAAGCACTCCACTCGCTCAGAGAAGAGCGTTTTGGCACTTATGGAACACATTTAGTGTGATGTGCATTACTGCTTGGCACACACAACCATTGTCGAAAATGCACTTTATTCGCTCTCAAACACATTTTGAGCAAAGGATGATAGGGCAGGTCATTGTGAGCCAGCGGAAGATGCCAGGAGGCTCATTCCAAGTGTGCCTGACGCAGCTTCGCATCCCGTTGTATCTGCAACAGTTTCATGTGGCTGAGAAGCATTGCTGTAGCGTTAGAGCATAAATGAGAAAAAGTGTTTCTCTCGCTGTGATAATGCATTTCAAGCAAGCTATAGGCTTTGTGGTTAAAATTTTCTCCATATATGGCACATGTGTGTCACGTCCAAAAAAGCACTCCACTCGCTCAGAGAAGAGCGTTTTGGCACTTATGGAACACATTTAGTGTGATGTGCATTATTGCTTGGCACACACAACCATTGTCGAAAATGCACTTTATTCGCTCTCAAACATGTTTTGAGCAAAGGATGATAGGGCAGGTCATTGTGAGCCAGCGGAAGGTGCCAGGAGGCTCATTGCAAGTGTGCCTGACGCAGCTTCGCATCCCCTTCTATCTGCAACATTTTCATGTGGCTGAGAAGCATTGCTGTAGAGTTAGAGCATAAATGAGAAAAAGTGTTTCTCTCGCTGTGATAATGCATTTCAAGCAAGCTATAGGCTTTGTGGTAAAAATTTTCTCCATATATGGCACATGTGTGCCACGTCCAAAAAAGCACTCCACTCGCTCAGAGAAGAGCGTTTTGGCACTTATGGAACACATTTAGTGTGATGTGCATTATTGCTTGGCACACACAACCATTGTCGAAAATGCACTTTATTCGCTCTCAAACATGTTTTGAGCAAAGGATGATAGGGCAGGTCATTGTGAGCCAGCGGAAGGTGCCAGGAGGCTCATTGCAAGTGTGCCTGACGCAGCTTCGCATCCCCTTCTATCTGCAACAGTTTCATGTGGCTGAGAAGCATTGCTGTAGAGTTAGAGCATAAATGAGAAAAAGTGTTTCTCTCGCTGTGATAATGCATTTCAAGCAAGCTATAGGCTTTGTGGTAAAAATTTTCTCCATATATGGCACATGTGTGCCACGTCCAAAAAAGCACTCCACTCGCTCAGAGAAGAGCGTTTTGGCACTTATGGAACACATTTAGTGTGATGTGCATTATTGCTTGGCACACACAACCATTGTTCGAAAATGCACTTTATTCGCTCTCAAACACATTTTGAGCAAAGGATGATAGGGCAGGTCATTGTGAGCCAGCGGAAGGTGCCAGGAGGCTCATTCCAAGAGTGCCTGACGCAGCTTCGCATCCCGTTGTATCTGCAACAGTTTCATGTGGCTGAGAAGCATTGCTGTAGCGTTAGAACATAAATGAGAAAAAGTGTTTCTCTCGCTGTGATAATGCATTTCAAGCAAGCTATAGGCTTTGTGGTTAAAATTTTCTCCATATATGGCACATGTGTGTCACGTCCAAAAAAGCACTCCACTCGCTCAGAGGAGAGCGTTTTGGCACTTATGGAACACATTTAGTGTGATGTGCATTATTGCTTGGCACACACAACCATTGTCGAAAATGCACTTTATTCGCTCTCAAACATGTTTTGAGCAAAGGATGATAGGGCAGGTCATTGTGAGCCAGCGGAAGGTGCCAGGAGGCTCATTGCAAGTGTGCCTGACGCAGCTTCGCATCCCCTTCTATCTGCAACAGTTTCATGTGGCTGAGAAGCATTGCTGTAGAGTTAGAGCATAAATGAGAAAAAGTGTTTCTCTCGCTGTGATAATGCATTTCAAGCAAGCTATAGGCTTTGTGGTAAAAATTTTCTCCATATATGGCACATGTGTGCCACGTCCAAAAAAGCACTCCACTCGCTCAGAGAAGAGCGTTTTGGCACTTATGGAACACATTTAGTGTGATGTGCATTATTGCTTGGCACACACAACCATTGTTCGAAAATGCACTTTATTCGCTCTCAAACACATTTTGAGCAAAGGATGATAGGGCAGGTCATTGTGAGCCAGCGGAAGGTGCCAGGAGGCTCATTCCAAGTGTGCCTGACGCAGCTTCGCATCCCGTTGTATCTGCAACAGTTTCATGTGGCTGAGAAGCATTGCTGTAGCGTTAGAGCATAAATGAGAAAAAGTGTTTCTCTCGCTGTGATAATGCATTTCAAGCAAGCTATAGGCTTTGTGGTTAAAATTTTCTCCATATATGGCACATGTGTGTCACGTCCAAAAAAGCACTCCACTCGCTCAGAGAAGAGCGTTTTGGCACTTATGGAACACATTTAGTGTGATGTGCATTATTGCTTGGCACACACAACCATTGTTCGAAAATGCACTTTATTCGCTCTCAAACACATTTTGAGCAAAGGATGATAGGGCAGGTCATTGTGAGCCAGCGGAAGGTGCCAGGAGGCTCATTCCAAGAGTGCCTGACGCAGCTTCGCATCCCCTTCGATCTGCAACAGTTTCATGTGGCTGAGAAGCACTGCTGTAGAGTTAGAGCGAAAATGAGAAAACTTGTTTCTCTCGCTGTGATAATGCATTTCAAGCAAGCTATAGGCTTTGTGGTAAAAATTTTCTCCATATATGGCACATGTGTGTCACGTCCAAAAAAGCACTCCACTCGCTCAGAGAAGAGCGTTTTGGCACTTATGGAACACATTTAGTGTGATGTGCATTACTGCTTGGCACACACAACCATTGTCGAAAATGCACTTTATTCGCTCTCAAACACATTTTGAGCAAAGGATGATAGGGCAGGTCATTGTGAGCCAGCGGAAGATGCCAGGAGGCTCATTCCAAGTGTGCCTGACGCAGCTTCGCATCCCGTTGTATCTGCAACAGTTTCATGTGGCTGAGAAGCATTGCTGTAGCGTTAGAGCATAAATGAGAAAAAGTGTTTCTCTCGCTGTGATAATGCATTTCAAGCAAGCTATAGGCTTTGTGGTTAAAATTTTCTCCATATATGGCACATGTGTGTCACGTCCAAAAAAGCACTCCACTCGCTCAGAGAAGAGCGTTTTGGCACTTATGGAACACATTTAGTGTGATGTGCATTATTGCTTGGCACACACAACCATTGTCGAAAATGCACTTTATTCGCTCTCAAACATGTTTTGAGCAAAGGATGATAGGGCAGGTCATTGTGAGCCAGCGGAAGGTGCCAGGAGGCTCATTGCAAGTGTGCCTGACGCAGCTTCGCATCCCCTTCTATCTGCAACATTTTCATGTGGCTGAGAAGCATTGCTGTAGAGTTAGAGCATAAATGAGAAAAAGTGTTTCTCTCGCTGTGATAATGCATTTCAAGCAAGCTATAGGCTTTGTGGTAAAAATTTTCTCCATATATGGCACATGTGTGCCACGTCCAAAAAAGCACTCCACTCGCTCAGAGAAGAGCGTTTTGGCACTTATGGAACACATTTAGTGTGATGTGCATTATTGCTTGGCACACACAACCATTGTCGAAAATGCACTTTATTCGCTCTCAAACATGTTTTGAGCAAAGGATGATAGGGCAGGTCATTGTGAGCCAGCGGAAGGTGCCAGGAGGCTCATTGCAAGTGTGCCTGACGCAGCTTCGCATCCCCTTCTATCTGCAACAGTTTCATGTGGCTGAGAAGCATTGCTGTAGAGTTAGAGCATAAATGAGAAAAAGTGTTTCTCTCGCTGTGATAATGCATTTCAAGCAAGCTATAGGCTTTGTGGTAAAAATTTTCTCCATATATGGCACATGTGTGCCACGTCCAAAAAAGCACTCCACTCGCTCAGAGAAGAGCGTTTTGGCACTTATGGAACACATTTAGTGTGATGTGCATTATTGCTTGGCACACACAACCATTGTTCGAAAATGCACTTTATTCGCTCTCAAACACATTTTGAGCAAAGGATGATAGGGCAGGTCATTGTGAGCCAGCGGAAGGTGCCAGGAGGCTCATTCCAAGAGTGCCTGACGCAGCTTCGCATCCCCTTCGATCTGCAACAGTTTCATGTGGCTGAGAAGCATTGCTGTAGCGTTAGAGCATAAATGAGAAAAAGTGTTTCTCTCGCTGTGATAATGCATTTCAAGCAAGCTATAGGCTTTGTGGTTAAAATTTTCTCCATATATGGCACATGTGTGTCACGTCCAAAAAAGCACTCCACTCGCTCAGAGAAGAGCGTTTTGGCACTTATGGAACACATTTAGTGTGATGTGCATTATTGCTTGGCACACACAACCATTGTCGAAAATGCACTTTATTCGCTCTCAAACATGTTTTGAGCAAAGTATGATAGGGCAGGTCATTGTGAGCCAGCGGAAGGTGCCAGGAGGCTCATTGCAAGTGTGCCTGACGCAGCTTCGCATCCCCTTCTATCTGCAACAGTTTCATGTGGCTGAGAAGCATTGCTGTAGAGTTAGAGCATAAATGAGGAAAAGTGTTTCTCTCGCTGTGATAATGCATTTCAAGCAAGCTATAGGCTTTGTGGTAAAAATGCTCTCCATATATGGCACATGTGTGCCACGTCCAAAAAAGCACTCCACTCGCTCAGAGAAGAGCGTTTTGGCACCTATGGAACACATTTAGTGTGATGTGCATTATTGCTTGGCACACACAACCATTGTCGAAAATGCACTTTATTCGCTCTCAAACATGTTTTGAGCAAAGGATGATAGGGCAGGTCATTGTGAGCCAGCGGAAGGTGCCAGGAGGCTCATTCCAAGTGTGCCTGACGCAGCTTCGCATCCCCTTCGATCTGCAACAGTTTCATGTGGCTGAGAAGCATTGCTGTAGCGTTAGAGCATAAATGAGAAAAAGTGTTTCTCTCGCTGTGATAATGCATTTCAAGCAAGCTATAGGCTTTGTGGTTAAAATTTTCTCCATATATGGCACATGTGTGTCACGTCCAAAAAAGCACTCCACTCGCTCAGAGAAGAGCGTTTTGGCACTTATGGAACACATTTAGTGTGATGTGCATTACTGCTTGGCACACACAACCATTGTCGAAAATGCACTTTATTCGCTCTCAAACACATTTTGAGCAAAGGATGATAGGGCAGGTCATTGTGAGCCAGCGGAAGATGCCAGGAGGCTCATTCCAAGTGTGCCTGACGCAGCTTCGCATCCCGTTGTATCTGCAACAGTTTCATGTGGCTGAGAAGCATTGCTGTAGCGTTAGAGCATAAATGAGAAAAAGTGTTTCTCTCGCTGTGATAATGCATTTCAAGCAAGCTATAGGCTTTGTGGTTAAAATTTTCTCCATATATGGCACATGTGTGTCACGTCCAAAAAAGCACTCCACTCGCTCAGAGAAGAGCGTTTTGGCACTTATGGAACACATTTAGTGTGATGTGCATTACTGCTTGGCACACACAACCATTGTCGAAAATGCACTTTATTCGCTCTCAAACACATTTTGAGCAAAGGATGATAGGGCAGGTCATTGTGAGCCAGCGGAAGGTGCCAGGAGGCTCATTCCAAGTGTGCCTGACGCAGCTTCGCATCCCGTTGTATCTGCAACAGTTTCATGTGGCTGAGAAGCATTGCTGTAGCGTTAGAGCATAAATGAGAAAAAGTGTTTCTCTCGCTGTGATAATGCATTTCAAGCAAGCTATAGGCTTTGTGGTTAAAATTTTCTCCATATATGGCACATGTGTGTCACGTCCAAAAAAGCACTCCACTCGTTCAGAGAAGAGCGTTTTGGCACTTATGGAACACATTTAGTGTGATGTGCATTACTGCTTGGCACACACAACCATTGTCGAAAATGCACTTTATTCGCTCTCAAACACATTTTGAGCAAAGGATGATAGGGCAGGTCATTGTGAGCCAGCGGAAGGTGCCAGGAGGCTCATTCCAAGTGTGCCTGACGCAGCTTCGCATCCCGTTGTATCTGCAACAGTTTCATGTGGCTGAGAAGCATTGCTGTAGCGTTAGAGCATAAATGAGAAAAAGTGTTTCTCTCGCTGTGATAATGCATTTCAAGCAAGCTATAGGCTTTGTGGTAAAAATTTTCTCCATATATGGCACATGTGTGCCACGTCCAAAAAAGCACTCCACTCGCTCAGAGAAGAGCGTTTTGGCACTTATGGAACACATTTAGTGTGATGTGCATTATTGCTTGGCACACACAACCATTGTCGAAAATGCACTTTATTCGCTCTCAAACATGTTTTGAGCAAAGTATGATAGGGCAGGTCATTGTGAGCCAGCGGAAGGTGCCAGGAGGCTCATTGCAAGTGTGCCTGACGCAGCTTCGCATCCCCTTCTATCTGCAACAGTTTCATGTGGCTGAGAAGCATTGCTGTAGAGTTAGAGCATAAATGAGAAAAAGTGTTTCTCTCGCTGTGATAATGCATTTCAAGCAAGCTATAGGCTTTGTGGTAAAAATTTTCTCCATATATGGCACATGTGTGCCACGTCCAAAAAAGCACTCCACTCGCTCAGAGAAGAGCGTTTTGGCACTTATGGAACACATTTAGTGTGATGTGCATTACTGCTTGGCACACACAACCATTGTCGAAAATGCACTTTATTCGCTCTCAAACACATTTTGAGCAAAGGATGATAGGGCAGGTCATTGTGAGCCAGCGGAAGATGCCAGGAGGCTCATTCCAAGTGTGCCTGACGCAGCTTCGCATCCCGTTGTATCTGCAACAGTTTCATGTGGCTGAGAAGCATTGCTGTAGCGTTAGAGCATAAATGAGAAAAAGTGTTTCTCTCGCTGTGATAATGCATTTCAAGCAAGCTATAGGCTTTGTGGTAAAAATTTTCTCCATATATGGCACATGTGTGCCACGTCCAAAAAAGCACTCCACTCGCTCAGAGAAGAGCGTTTTGGCACTTATGGAACACATTTAGTGTGATGTGCATTATTGCTTGGCACACACAACCATTGTTCAAAAATGCACTTTATTTGCTCTCAAACACATTTTGAGCAAAGGATGATAGGGCAGGTCATTGTGAGCCAGCGGAAGGTGCCAGGAGGCTCATTCCAAGAGTGCCTGACGCAGCTTCGCATCCCCTTCGATCTGCAACAGTTTCATGTGGCTGAGAAGCACTGCTGTAGAGTTAGAGCGAAAATGAGAAAACGTGTTTCTCTCGCTGTGATAATGCATTTCAAGCAAGCTATAGGCTTTGTGGTAAAAATTTTCTCCATATATGGCACATGTGTGTCACGTCCAAAAAAGCACTCCACTCGCTCAGAGAAGAGCGTTTTGGCACTTATGGAACACATTTAGTGTGATGTGCATTACTGCTTGGCACACACAACCATTGTCGAAAATGCACTTTATTCGCTCTCAAACACATTTTGAGCAAAGGATGATAGGGCAGGTCATTGTGAGCCAGCGGAAGGTGCCAGGAGGCTCATTCTAAGTGTGCCTGACGCAGCTTCGCATCCCCTTCCATCTGCAACAGTTTCATGTGGCTGAGAAGCATTGCTGTAGAGTTAGAGCATAAATGAGAAAACGTGTTTCTCTCGCTGTGATAATGCATTTCAAGCAAGCTATAGGCTTTGTGGTAAAAATTTTCTCCATATATGGCACATGTGTGTCACGTCCAAAAAAGCACTCCACTCGTTCAGAGAAGAGCGTTTTGGCACTTATGGAACACATTTAGTGTGATGTGCATTATTGCTTGGCACACACAACCATTGTCGAAAATGCACTTTATTCGCTCTCAAACATGTTTTGAGCAAAGTATGATAGGGCAGGTCATTGTGAGCCAGCGGAAGGTGCCAGGAGGCTCATTGCAAGTGTGCCTGACGCAGCTTCGCATCCCCTTCTATCTGCAACAGTTTCATGTGGCTGAGAAGCATTGCTGTAGAGTTAGAGCATAAATGAGAAAAAGTGTTTCTCTCGCTGTGATAATGCATTTCAAGCAAGCTATAGGCTTTGTGGTAAAAATTTTCTCCATATATGGCACATGTGTGCCACGTCCAAAAAAGCACTCCACTCGCTCAGAGAAGAGCGTTTTGGCACTTATGGAACACATTTAGTGTGATGTGCATTATTGCTTGGCACACACAACCATTGTTCGAAAATGCACTTTATTCGCTCTCAAACACATTTTGAGCAAAGGATGATAGGGCAGGTCATTGTGAGCCAGCGGAAGGTGCCAGGAGGCTCATTCCAAGTGTGCCTGACGCAGCTTCGCATCCCGTTGTATCTGCAACAGTTTCATGTGGCTGAGAAGCATTGCTGTAGCGTTAGAGCATAAATGAGAAAAAGTGTTTCTCTCGCTGTGATAATGCATTTCAAGCAAGCTATAGGCTTTGTGGTTAAAATTTTCTCCATATATGGCACATGTGTGTCACGTCCAAAAAAGCACTCCACTCGCTCAGAGAAGAGCGTTTTGGCACTTATGGAACACATTTAGTGTGATGTGCATTACTGCTTGGCACACACAACCATTGTCGAAAATGCACTTTATTCGCTCTCAAACACATTTTGAGCAAAGGATGATAGGGCAGGTCATTGTGAGCCAGCGGAAGATGCCAGGAGGCTCATTCCAAGTGTGCCTGACGCAGCTTCGCATCCCGTTGTATCTGCAACAGTTTCATGTGGCTGAGAAGCATTGCTGTAGCGTTAGAGCATAAATGAGAAAAAGTGTTTCTCTCGCTGTGATAATGCATTTCAAGCAAGCTATAGCCTTTGTGGTTAAAATTTTCTCCATATATGGCACATGTGTGTCACGTCCAAAAAAGCACTCCACTCGCTCAGAGAAGAGCGTTTTGGCACTTATGGAACACATTTAGTGTGATGTGCATTATTGCTTGGCACACACAACCCTTGTTCGAAAATGCACTTTATTCGCTCTCAAACACATTTTGAGCAAAGGATGATAGGGCAGGTCATTGTGAGCCAGCGGAAGGTGCCAGGAGGCTCATTCCAAGTGTGCCTGACGCAGCTTCGCATCCCGTTCTATCTGCAACAGTTTCATGTGGCTGAGAAGCATTGCTGTAGAGTTAGAGCATAAATGAGGAAAAGTGTTTCTCTCGCTGTGATAATGCATTTCAAGCAAGCTATAGGCTTTGTGGTAAAAATGCTCTCCATATATGGCACATGTGTGCCACGTCCAAAAAAAGCACTCCACTCGCTCAGAGAAGAGCGTTTTGGCACTTATGGAACACATTTAGTGTGATGTGCATTATTGCTTGGCACACACAACCATTGTCGAAAATGCACTTTATTCGCTCTCAAACATGTTTTGAGCAAAGGATGATAGGGCAGGTCATTGTGAGCCAGCGGAAGGTGCCAGGAGGCTCATTGCAAGTGTGCCTGACGCAGCTTCGCATCCCCTTCTATCTGCAACAGTTTCATGTGGCCGAGAAGCATTGCTGTAGAGTTAGAGCATAAATGAGAAAAAGTGTTTCTCTCGCTGTGATAATGCATTTCAAGCAAGCTATAGGCTTTGTGGTAAAAATTTTCTCCATATATGGCACATGTGTGCCACGTCCAAAAAAGCACTCCACTCGCTCAGAGAAGAGCGTTTTGGCACTTATGGAACACATTTAGTGTGATGTGCATTATTGCTTGGCACACACAACCATTGTTCGAAAATGCACTTTATTCGCTCTCAAACACATTTTGAGCAAAGGATGATAGGGCAGGTCATTGTGAGCCAGCGGAAGGTGCCAGGAGGCTCATTCCAAGAGTGCCTGACGCAGCTTCGCATCCCCTTCGATCTGCAACAGTTTCATGTGGCTGAGAAGCACTGCTGTAGAGTTAGAGCGAAAATGAGAAAACGTGTTTCTCTCGCTGTGATAATGCATTTCAAGCAAGCTATAGGCTTTGTGGTAAAAATTTTCTCCATATATGGCACATGTGTGTCACGTCCAAAAAAGCACTCCACTCGCTCAGAGAAGAGCGTTTTGGCACTTATGGAACACATTTAGTGTGATGTGCATTACTGCTTGGCACACACAACCATTGTCGAAAATGCACTTTATTCGCTCTCAAACACATTTTGAGCAAAGGATGATAGGGCAGGTCATTGTGAGCCAGCGGAAGGTGCCAGGAGGCTCATTCTAAGTGTGCCTGACGCAGCTTCGCATCCCCTTCTATCTGCAACAGTTTCATGTGGCTGAGAAGCATTGCTGTAGAGTTAGAGCATAAATGAGAAAACGTGTTTCTCTCGCTGTGATAATGCATTTCAAGCAAGCTATAGGCTTTGTGGTAAAAATTTTCTCCATATATGGCACATGTGTGTCACGTCCAAAAAAGCACTCCACTCGTTCAGAGAAGAGCGTTTTGGCACTTATGGAACACATTTAGTGTGATGTGCATTACTGCTTGGCACACACAACCATTGTCGAAAATGCACTTTATTCGCTCTCAAACACATTTTGAGCAAAGGATGATAGGGCAGGTCATTGTGAGCCAGCGGAAGGTGCCAGGAGGCTCATTCCAAGTGTGCCTGACGCAGCTTCGCATCCCGTTGTATCTGCAACAGTTTCATGTGGCTGAGAAGCATTGCTGTAGCGTTAGAGCATAAATGAGAAAAAGTGTTTCTCTCGCTGTGATAATGCATTTCAAGCAAGCTATAGGCTTTGTGGTTAAAATTTTCTCCATATATGGCACATGTGTGTCACGTCCAAAAAAGCACTCCACTCGCTCAGAGAAGAGCGTTTTGGCACTTATGGAACACATTTAGTGTGATGTGCATTATTGCTTGGCACACACAACCATTGTCGAAAATGCACTTTATTCGCTCTCAAACATGTTTTGAGCAAAGTATGATAGGGCAGGTCATTGTGAGCCAGCGGAAGGTGCCAGGAGGCTCATTGCAAGTGTGCCTGACGCAGCTTCGCATCCCCTTCTATCTGCAACAGTTTCATGTGGCTGAGAAGCATTGCTGTAGAGTTAGAGCATAAATGAGAAAAAGTGTTTCTCTCGCTGTGATAATGCATTTCAAGCAAGCTATAGGCTTTGTGGTAAAAATTTTCTCCATATATGGCACATGTGTGCCACGTCCAAAAAAGCACTCCACTCGCTCAGAGAAGAGCGTTTTGGCACTTATGGAACACATTTAGTGTGATGTGCATTACTGCTTGGCACACACAACCATTGTCGAAAATGCACTTTATTCGCTCTCAAACACATTTTGAGCAAAGGATGATAGGGCAGGTCATTGTGAGCCAGCGGAAGATGCCAGGAGGCTCATTCCAAGTGTGCCTGACGCAGCTTCGCATCCCGTTGTATCTGCAACAGTTTCATGTGGCTGAGAAGCATTGCTGTAGCGTTAGAGCATAAATGAGAAAAAGTGTTTCTCTCGCTGTGATAATGCATTTCAAGCAAGCTATAGCCTTTGTGGTTAAAATTTTCTCCATATATGGCACATGTGTGTCACGTCCAAAAAAGCACTCCACTCGCTCAGAGAAGAGCGTTTTGGCACTTATGGAACACATTTAGTGTGATGTGCATTATTGCTTGGCACACACAACCCTTGTTCGAAAATGCACTTTATTCGCTCTCAAACACATTTTGAGCAAAGGATGATAGGGCAGGTCATTGTGAGCCAGCGGAAGGTGCCAGGAGGCTCATTCCAAGTGTGCCTGACGCAGCTTCGCATCCCGTTCTATCTGCAACAGTTTCATGTGGCTGAGAAGCATTGCTGTAGAGTTAGAGCATAAATGAGGAAAAGTGTTTCTCTCGCTGTGATAATGCATTTCAAGCAAGCTATAGGCTTTGTGGTAAAAATGCTCTCCATATATGGCACATGTGTGCCACGTCCAAAAAAAGCACTCCACTCGCTCAGAGAAGAGCGTTTTGGCACTTATGGAACACATTTAGTGTGATGTGCATTATTGCTTGGCACACACAACCATTGTCGAAAATGCACTTTATTCGCTTTCAAACCTGTTTTGAGCAAAGGATGATAGGGCAGGTCATTGTGAGCCAGCGGAAGGTGCCAGGAGGCTCATTGCAAGTGTGCCTGACGCAGCTTCGCATCCCCTTCTATCTGCAACAGTTTCATGTGGCTGAGAAGCATTGCTGTAGAGTTAGAGCATAAATGAGAAAACGTGTTTCTCTCGCTGTGATAATGCATTTCAAGCAAGCTATAGGCTTTGTGGTAAAAATTTTCTCCATATATGGCACATGTGTGTCACGTCCAAAAAAGCACTCCACTCGTTCAGAGAAGAGCGTTTTGGCACTTATGGAACACATTTAGTGTGATGTGCATTACTGCTTGGCACACACAACCATTGTCGAAAATGCACTTTATTCGCTCTCAAACACATTTTGAGCAAAGGATGATAGGGCAGGTCATTGTGAGCCAGCGGAAGGTGCCAGGAGGCTCATTCCAAGTGTGCCTGACGCAGCTTCGCATCCCGTTGTATCTGCAACAGTTTCATGTGGCTGAGAAGCATTGCTGTAGCGTTAGAGCATAAATGAGAAAAAGTGTTTCTCTCGCTGTGATAATGCATTTCAAGCAAGCTATAGGCTTTGTGGTTAAAATTTTCTCCATATATGGCACATGTGTGTCACGTCCAAAAAAGCACTCCACTCGCTCAGAGAAGAGCGTTTTGGCACTTATGGAACACATTTAGTGTGATGTGCATTATTGCTTGGCACACACAACCATTGTCGAAAATGCACTTTATTCGCTCTCAAACATGTTTTGAGCAAAGGATAATAGGGCAGGTCATTGTGAGCCAGCGGAAGGTGCCAGGAGGCTCATTGCAAGTGTGCCTGACGCAGCTTCGCATCCCCTTCTATCTGCAACAGTTTCATGTGGCTGAGAAGCATTGCTGTAGAGTTAGAGCATAAATGAGAAAAAGTGTTTATGGAACACATTTAGTGTGATGTGCATTATTGCTTGGCACACACAACCATTGTCGAAAATGCACTTTATTCGCTCTCAAACATGTTTTGAGCAAAGTATGATAGGGCAGGTCATTGTGAGCCAGCGGAAGGTGCCAGGAGGTTCATTGCAAGTGTGCCTGACGCAGCTTCGCATCCCCTTCTATCTGCAACAGTTTCATGTGGCTGAGAAGCATTGCTGTAGAGTTAGAGCATAAATGAGAAAAAGTGTTTCTCTCGCTGTGATAATGCATTTCAAGCAAGCTATAGGCTTTGTGGTAAAAATTTTCTCCATATATGGCACATGTGTGCCACGTCCAAAAAAGCACTCCACTCGCTCAGAGAAGAGCGTTTTGGCACTTATGGAACACATTTAGTTTGATGTGCATTACTGCTTGGCACACACAACCATTGTCGAAAATGCACTTTATTCGCTCTCAAACACATTTTGAGCAAAGGATGATAGGGCAGGTCATTGTGAGCCAGCGGAAGGTGCCAGGAGGCTCATTCCAAGTGTGCCTGACGCAGCTTCGCATCCCGTTGTATCTGCAACAGTTTCATGTGGCTGAGAAGCATTGCTGTAGCGTTAGAGCATAAATGAGAAAAAGTGTTTCTCTCGCTGTGATAATGCATTTCAAGCAAGCTATAGGCTTTGTGGTTAAAATTTTCTCCATATATGGCACATGTGTGTCACGTCCAAAAAAGCACTCCACTCGCTCAGAGAAGAGCGTTTTGGCACTTATGGAACACATTTAGTGTGATGTGCATTATTGCTTGGCACACACAACCATTGTTCGAAAATGCACTTTATTCGCTCTCAAACACATTTTGAGCAAAGGATGATAGGGCAGGTCATTGTGAGCCAGCGGAAGGTGCCAGGAGGCTCATTCCAAGTGTGCCTGACGCAGCTTCGCATCCCGTTGTATCTGCAACAGTTTCATGTGGCTGAGAAGCATTGCTGTAGCGTTAGAGCATAAATGAGAAAAAGTGTTTCTCTCGCTGTGATAATGCATTTCAAGCAAGCTATAGGCTTTGTGGTTAAAATTTTCTCCATATATGGCACATGTGTGTCACGTCCAAAAAAGCACTCCACTCGCTCAGAGAAGAGCGTTTTGGCACTTATGGAACACATTTAGTGTGATGTGCATTATTGCTTGGCACACACAACCATTGTCGAAAATGCACTTTATTCGCTCTCAAACATGTTTTGAGCAAAGGATGATAGGGCAGGTCATTGTGAGCCAGCGGAAGGTGCCAGGAGGCTCATTGCAAGTGTGCCTGACGCAGCTTCGCATCCCCTTCTATCTGCAACAGTTTCATGTGGCTGAGAAGCATTGCTGTAGAGTTAGAGCATAAATGAGAAAAAGTGTTTCTCTCGCTGTGATAATGCATTTCAAGCAAGCTATAGGCTTTGTGGTAAAATTTTTCTCCATATATGGCACATGTGTGCCACGTCCAAAAAAGCACTCCACTCGCTCAGAGAAGAGCGTTTTGGCACTTATGGAACACATTTAGTGTGATGTGCATTATTGCTTGGCACACACAACCATTGTTCGAAAATGCACTTTATTCGCTCTCAAACACATTTTGAGCAAAGGATGATAGGGCAGGTCATTGTGAGCCAGCGGAAGGTGCCAGGAGGCTCATTCCAAGAGTGCCTGACGCAGCTTCGCATCCCCTTCGATCTGCAACAGTTTCATGTGGCTGAGAAGCACTGCTGTAGAGTTAGAGCGAAAATGAGAAAACGTGTTTCTCTCGCTGTGATAATGCATTTCAAGCAAGCTATAGGCTTTGTGGTAAAAATTTTCTCCATATATGGCACATGTGTGTCACGTCCAAAAAAGCACTCCACTCGCTCAGAGAAGAGCGTTTTGGCACTTATGGAACACATTTAGTGTGATGTGCATTACTGCTTGGCACACACAACCATTGTCGAAAATGCACTTTATTCGCTCTCAAACACATTTTGAGCAAAGGATGATAGGGCAGGTCATTGTGAGCCAGCGGAAGGTGCCAGGAGGCTCATTCCAAGTGTGCCTGACGCAGCTTTGCATCCCGTTGTATCTGCAACAGTTTCATGTGGCTGAGAAGCATTGCTGTAGCGTTAGAGCATAAATGAGAAAAAGTGTTTCTCTCGCTGTGATAATGCATTTCAAGCAAGCTATAGGCTTTGTGGTTAAAATTTTCTCCATATATGGCACATGTGTGCCACGTCCAAAAAAGCACTCCACTCGCTCAGAGAAGAGCGTTTTGGCACTTATGGAACACATTTAGTTTGATGTGCATTACTGCTTGGCACACACAACCATTGTCGAAAATAAACTTTATTCGCTCTCAAACACATTTTGAGCAAAGGATGATAGGGCAGGTCATTGTGAGCCAGCGGAAGGTGCCAGGAGGCTCATTCCAAGTGTGCCTGACGCAGCTTCGCATCCCGTTGTATCTGCAACAGTTTCATGTGGCTGAGAAGCATTGCTGTAGCGTTAGAGCATAAATGAGAACAAGTGTTTCTCTCGCTGTGATAATGCATTTCAAGCAAGCTATAGGCTTTGTGGTAAAAATGCTCTCCATATATGGCACATGTGTGCCACGTCCAAAAAGGCACTCCACTCGCTCAGAGAAGAGCGTTTTGGCACCTATGAAACACATTTAGTGTGATGTGCATTATTGCTTGGCACACACAACCATTGTCGAAAATGCACTTTATTCGCTCTCAAACATGTTTTGAGCAAAGGATGATAGGGCAGGTC
Source organism: Doryrhamphus excisus (assembly GCF_037039965.1). Classification (NCBI taxonomy): domain Eukaryota; kingdom Metazoa; phylum Chordata; class Actinopteri; order Syngnathiformes; family Syngnathidae; genus Doryrhamphus; species Doryrhamphus excisus. The sequence continues at coordinate 22,769,352 of NC_136362.1, forward strand.
ATTGTGAGCCAGCGGAAGGTGCCAGGAGGCTCATTCCAAGTGTGCCTGACGCAGCTTCGCATCCCCTTCGATCTGCAACAGTTTCATGTGGCTGAGAAGCATTGCTGTAGCGTTAGAGCATAAATGAGAAAAAGTGTTTCTCTCGCTGTGATAATGCATTTCAAGCAAGCTATAGGCTTTGTGGTTAAAATTTTCTCCATATATGGCACATGTGTGTCACGTCCAAAAAAGCACTCCACTCGCTCAGAGAAGAGCGTTTTGGCACTTATGGAACACATTTAGTGTGATGTGCATTATTGCTTGGCACACACAACCATTGTCGAAAATGCACTTTATTCGCTCTCAAACATGTTTTGAGCAAAGTATGATAGGGCAGGTCATTGTGAGCCAGCGGAAGGTGCCAGGAGGCTCATTGCAAGTGTGCCTGACGCAGCTTCGCATCCCCTTCTATCTGCAACAGTTTCATGTGGCTGAGAAGCATTGCTGTAGAGTTAGAGCATAAATGAGAAAAAGTGTTTCTCTCGCTGTGATAATGCATTTCAAGCAAGCTATAGGCTTTGTGGTAAAAATTTTCTCCATATATGGCACATGTGTGCCACGTCCAAAAAAGCACTCCACTCGCTCAGAGAAGAGCGTTTTGGCACTTATGGAACACATTTAGTGTGATGTGCATTATTGCTTGGCACACACAACCATTGTCGAAAATGCACTTTATTCGCTCTCAAACATGTTTTGAGCAAAGGATGATAGGGCAGGTCATTGTGAGCCAGCGGAAGGTGCCAGGAGGCTCATTGCAAGTGTGCCTGACGCAGCTTCGCATCCCCTTCTATCTGCAACAGTTTCATGTGGCTGAGAAGCATTGCTGTAGAGTTAGAGCATAAATGAGAAAAAGTGTTTCTCTCGCTGGGATAATGCATTTCAAGCAAGCTATAGGCTTTGTGGTAAAATTTTTCTCCATATATGGCACATGTGTGCCACGTCCAAAAAAGCACTCCACTCGCTCAGAGAAGAGCGTTTTGGCACTTATGGAACACATTTAGTGTGATGTGCATTATTGCTTGGCACACACAACCATTGTTCGAAAATGCACTTTATTCGCTCTCAAACACATTTTGAGCAAAGGATGATAGGGCAGGTCATTGTGAGCCAGCGGAAGGTGCCAGGAGGCTCATTCCAAGTGTGCCTGACGCAGCTTCGCATCCCGTTGTATCTGCAACAGTTTCATGTGGCTGAGAAGCATTGCTGTAGCGTTAGAGCATAAATGAGAAAAAGTGTTTCTCTCGCTGTGATAATGCATTTCAAGCAAGCTATAGGCTTTGTGGTTAAAATTTTCTCCATATATGGCACATGTGTGTCACGTCCAAAAAAGCACTCCACTCGCTCAGAGAAGAGCGTTTTGGCACTTATGGAACACATTTAGTGTGATGTGCATTATTGCTTGGCACACACAACCATTGTCGAAAATGCACTTTATTCGCTCTCAAACATGTTTTGAGCAAAGGATGATAGGGCAGGTCATTGTGAGCCAGCGGAAGGTGCCAGGAGGCTCATTGCATGTGTGCCTGACGCAGCTTCGCATCCCCTTCTATCTGCAACAGTTTCATGTGGCTGAGAAGCATTGCTGTAGAGTTAGAGCATAAATGAGAAAAAGTGTTTCTCTCGCTGTGATAATGCATTTCAAGCAAGCTATAGGCTTTGTGGTAAAAATTTTCTCCATATATGGCACATGTGTGCCACGTCCAAAAAAGCACTCCACTCGCTCAGAGAAGAGCGTTTTGGCACTTATGGAACACATTTAGTGTGATGTGCATTATTGCTTGGCACACACAACCATTGTCGAAAATGCACTTTATTCGCTCTCAAACATGTTTTGAGCAAAGGATGATAGGGCAGGTCATTGTGAGCCAGCGGAAGGTGCCAGGAGGCTCATTGCAAGTGTGCCTGACGCAGCTTCGCATCCCCTTCTATCTGCAACAGTTTCATGTGGCTGAGAAGCATTGCTGTAGAGTTAGAGCATAAATGAGAAAAAGTGTTTCTCTCGCTGGGATAATGCATTTCAAGCAAGCTATAGGCTTTGTGGTAAAAATTTTCTCCATATATGGCACATGTGTGCCACGTCCAAAAAAGCACTCCACTCGCTCAGAGAAGAGCGTTTTGGCACTTATGGAACACATTTAGTGTGATGTGCATTATTGCTTGGCACACACAACCATTGTCGAAAATGCACTTTATTCGCTCTCAAACATGTTTTGAGCAAAGGATGATAGGGCAGGTCATTGTGAGCCAGCGGAAGGTGCCAGGAGGCTCATTGCAAGTGTGCCTGACGCAGCTTCGCATCCCCTTCTATCTGCAACAGTTTCATGTGGCTGAGAAGCATTGCTGTAGCGTTAGAGCATAAATGAGAACAAGTGTTTCTCTCGCTGTGATAATGCATTTCAAGCAAGCTATAGGCTTTGTGGTAAAAATGCTCTCCATATATGGCACATGTGTGCCACGTCCAAAAAGGCACTCCACTCGCTCAGAGAAGAGCGTTTTGGCACCTATGAAACACATTTAGTGTGATGTGCATTATTGCTTGGCACACACAACCATTGTCGAAAATGCACTTTATTCGCTCTCAAACATGTTTTGAGCAAAGGATGATAGGGCAGGTCATTGTGAGCCAGCGGAAGGTGCCAGGAGGCTCATTGCAAGTGTGCCTGACGCAGCTTCGCATCCCCTTCTATCTGCAACAGTTTCATGTGGCTGAGAAGCATTGCTGTAGAGTTAGAGCATAAATGAGAAAAAGTGTTTCTCTCGCTGGGATAATGCATTTCAAGCAAGCTATAGGCTTTGTGGTAAAATTTTTCTCCATATATGGCACATGTGTGCCACGTCCAAAAAAGCACTCCACTCGCTCAGAGAAGAGCGTTTTGGCACTTATGGAACACATTTAGTGTGATGTGCATTATTGCTTGGCACACACAACCATTGTTCGAAAATGCACTTTATTCGCTCTCAAACACATTTTGAGCAAAGGATGATAGGGCAGGTCATTGTGAGCCAGCGGAAGGTGCCAGGAGGCTCATTCCAAGTGTGCCTGACGCAGCTTCGCATCCCGTTGTATCTGCAACAGTTTCATGTGGCTGAGAAGCATTGCTGTAGCGTTAGAGCATAAATGAGAAAAAGTGTTTCTCTCGCTGTGATAATGCATTTCAAGCAAGCTATAGGCTTTGTGGTTAAAATTTTCTCCATATATGGCACATGTGTGTCACGTCCAAAAAAGCACTCCACTCGCTCAGAGAAGAGCGTTTTGGCACTTATGGAACACATTTAGTGTGATGTGCATTATTGCTTGGCACACACAACCATTGTCGAAAATGCACTTTATTCGCTCTCAAACATGTTTTGAGCAAAGGATGATAGGGCAGGTCATTGTGAGCCAGCGGAAGGTGCCAGGAGGCTCATTGCATGTGTGCCTGACGCAGCTTCGCATCCCCTTCTATCTGCAACAGTTTCATGTGGCTGAGAAGCATTGCTGTAGAGTTAGAGCATAAATGAGAAAAAGTGTTTCTCTCGCTGTGATAATGCATTTCAAGCAAGCTATAGGCTTTGTGGTAAAAATTTTCTCCATATATGGCACATGTGTGTCACGTCCAAAAAAGCACTCCACTCGCTCAGAGAAGAGCGTTTTGGCACTTATGGAACACATTTAGTGTGATGTGCATTATTGCTTGGCACACACAACCATTGTCGAAAATGCACTTTATTCGCTCTCAAACATGTTTTGAGCAAAGGATGATAGGGCAGGTCATTGTGAGCCAGCGGAAGGTGCCAGGAGGCTCATTGCAAGTGTGCCTGACGCAGCTTCGCATCCCCTTCTATCTGCAACAGTTTCATGTGGCTGAGAAGCATTGCTGTAGAGTTAGAGCATAAATGAGAAAAAGTGTTTCTCTCGCTGGGATAATGCATTTCAAGCAAGCTATAGGCTTTGTGGTAAAAATTTTCTCCATATATGGCACATGTGTGCCACGTCCAAAAAAGCACTCCACTCGCTCAGAGAAGAGCGTTTTGGCACTTATGGAACACATTTAGTGTGATGTGCATTATTGCTTGGCACACACAACCATTGTCGAAAATGCACTTTATTCGCTCTCAAACATGTTTTGAGCAAAGGATGATAGGGCAGGTCATTGTGAGCCAGCGGAAGGTGCCAGGAGGCTCATTGCAAGTGTGCCTGACGCAGCTTCGCATCCCCTTCTATCTGCAACAGTTTCATGTGGCTGAGAAGCATTGCTGTAGCGTTAGAGCATAAATGAGAACAAGTGTTTCTCTCGCTGTGATAATGCATTTCAAGCAAGCTATAGGCTTTGTGGTAAAAATGCTCTCCATATATGGCACATGTGTGCCACGTCCAAAAAGGCACTCCACTCGCTCAGAGAAGAGCGTTTTGGCACCTATGAAACACATTTAGTGTGATGTGCATTATTGCTTGGCACACACAACCATTGTCGAAAATGCACTTTATTCGCTCTCAAACATGTTTTGAGCAAAGGATGATAGGGCAGGTCATTGTGAGCCAGCGGAAGGTGCCAGGAGGCTCATTGCAAGTGTGCCTGACGCAGCTTCGCATCCCCTTCTATCTGCAACAGTTTCATGTGGCTGAGAAGCATTGCTGTAGAGTTAGAGCATAAATGAGAAAAAGTGTTTCTCTCGCTGGGATAATGCATTTCAAGCAAGCTATAGGCTTTGTGGTAAAATTTTTCTCCATATATGGCACATGTGTGCCACGTCCAAAAAAGCACTCCACTCGCTCAGAGAAGAGCGTTTTGGCACTTATGGAACACATTTAGTGTGATGTGCATTATTGCTTGGCACACACAACCATTGTTCGAAAATGCACTTTATTCGCTCTCAAACACATTTTGAGCAAAGGATGATAGGGCAGGTCATTGTGAGCCAGCGGAAGGTGCCAGGAGGCTCATTCCAAGTGTGCCTGACGCAGCTTCGCATCCCGTTGTATCTGCAACAGTTTCATGTGGCTGAGAAGCATTGCTGTAGCGTTAGAGCATAAATGAGAAAAAGTGTTTCTCTCGCTGTGATAATGCATTTCAAGCAAGCTATAGGCTTTGTGGTTAAAATTTTCTCCATATATGGCACATGTGTGTCACGTCCAAAAAAGCACTCCACTCGCTCAGAGAAGAGCGTTTTGGCACTTATGGAACACATTTAGTGTGATGTGCATTATTGCTTGGCACACACAACCATTGTCGAAAATGCACTTTATTCGCTCTCAAACATGTTTTGAGCAAAGGATGATAGGGCAGGTCATTGTGAGCCAGCGGAAGGTGCCAGGAGGCTCATTGCATGTGTGCCTGACGCAGCTTCGCATCCCCTTCTATCTGCAACAGTTTCATGTGGCTGAGAAGCATTGCTGTAGAGTTAGAGCATAAATGAGAAAAAGTGTTTCTCTCGCTGGGATAATGCATTTCAAGCAAGCTATAGGCTTTGTGGTAAAAATTTTCTCCATATATGGCACATGTGTGCCACGTCCAAAAAAGCACTCCACTCGCTCAGAGAAGAGCGTTTTGGCACTTATGGAACACATTTAGTGTGATGTGCATTATTGCTTGGCACACACAACCATTGTCGAAAATGCACTTTATTCGCTCTCAAACATGTTTTGAGCAAAGGATGATAGGGCAGGTCATTGTGAGCCAGCGGAAGGTGCCAGGAGGCTCATTGCAAGTGTGCCTGACGCAGCTTCGCATCCCCTTCTATCTGCAACAGTTTCATGTGGCTGAGAAGCATTGCTGTAGAGTTAGAGCATAAATGAGAAAAAGTGTTTCTCTCGCTGGGATAATGCATTTCAAGCAAGCTATAGGCTTTGTGGTAAAATTTTTCTCCATATATGGCACATGTGTGCCACGTCCAAAAAAGCACTCCACTCGCTCAGAGAAGAGCGTTTTGGCACTTATGGAACACATTTAGTGTGATGTGCATTATTGCTTGGCACACACAACCATTGTTCGAAAATGCACTTTATTCGCTCTCAAACACATTTTGAGCAAAGGATGATAGGGCAGGTCATTGTGAGCCAGCGGAAGGTGCCAGGAGGCTCATTGCAAGTGTGCCTGACGCAGCTTCGCATCCCCTTCTATCTGCAACAGTTTCATGTGGCTGAGAAGCATTGCTGTAGCGTTAGAGCATAAATGAGAACAAGTGTTTCTCTCGCTGTGATAATGCATTTCAAGCAAGCTATAGGCTTTGTGGTAAAAATGCTCTCCATATATGGCACATGTGTGCCACGTCCAAAAAGGCACTCCACTCGCTCAGAGAAGAGCGTTTTGGCACCTATGAAACACATTTAGTGTGATGTGCATTATTGCTTGGCACACACAACCATTGTCGAAAATGCACTTTATTCGCTCTCAAACATGTTTTGAGCAAAGGATGATAGGGCAGGTCATTGTGAGCCAGCGGAAGGTGCCAGGAGGCTCATTGCAAGTGTGCCTGACGCAGCTTCGCATCCCCTTCTATCTGCAACAGTTTCATGTGGCTGAGAAGCATTGCTGTAGAGTTAGAGCATAAATGAGAAAAAGTGTTTCTCTCGCTGGGATAATGCATTTCAAGCAAGCTATAGGCTTTGTGGTAAAATTTTTCTCCATATATGGCACATGTGTGCCACGTCCAAAAAAGCACTCCACTCGCTCAGAGAAGAGCGTTTTGGCACTTATGGAACACATTTAGTGTGATGTGCATTATTGCTTGGCACACACAACCATTGTTCGAAAATGCACTTTATTCGCTCTCAAACACATTTTGAGCAAAGGATGATAGGGCAGGTCATTGTGAGCCAGCGGAAGGTGCCAGGAGGCTCATTCCAAGTGTGCCTGACGCAGCTTCGCATCCCGTTGTATCTGCAACAGTTTCATGTGGCTGAGAAGCATTGCTGTAGCGTTAGAGCATAAATGAGAAAAAGTGTTTCTCTCGCTGTGATAATGCATTTCAAGCAAGCTATAGGCTTTGTGGTTAAAATTTTCTCCATATATGGCACATGTGTGTCACGTCCAAAAAAGCACTCCACTCGCTCAGAGAAGAGCGTTTTGGCACTTATGGAACACATTTAGTGTGATGTGCATTATTGCTTGGCACACACAACCATTGTCGAAAATGCACTTTATTCGCTCTCAAACATGTTTTGAGCAAAGGATGATAGGGCAGGTCATTGTGAGCCAGCGGAAGGTGCCAGGAGGCTCATTGCATGTGTGCCTGACGCAGCTTCGCATCCCCTTCTATCTGCAACAGTTTCATGTGGCTGAGAAGCATTGCTGTAGAGTTAGAGCATAAATGAGAAAAAGTGTTTCTCTCGCTGTGATAATGCATTTCAAGCAAGCTATAGGCTTTGTGGTAAAAATTTTCTCCATATATGGCACATGTGTGCCACGTCCAAAAAAGCACTCCACTCGCTCAGAGAAGAGCGTTTTGGCACTTATGGAACACATTTAGTGTGATGTGCATTATTGCTTGGCACACACAACCATTGTCGAAAATGCACTTTATTCGCTCTCAAACATGTTTTGAGCAAAGGATGATAGGGCAGGTCATTGTGAGCCAGCGGAAGGTGCCAGGAGGCTCATTGCAAGTGTGCCTGACGCAGCTTCGCATCCCCTTCTATCTGCAACAGTTTCATGTGGCTGAGAAGCATTGCTGTAGAGTTAGAGCATAAATGAGAAAAAGTGTTTCTCTCGCTGGGATAATGCATTTCAAGCAAGCTATAGGCTTTGTGGTAAAAATTTTCTCCATATATGGCACATGTGTGCCACGTCCAAAAAAGCACTCCACTCGCTCAGAGAAGAGCGTTTTGGCACTTATGGAACACATTTAGTGTGATGTGCATTATTGCTTGGCACACACAACCATTGTCGAAAATGCACTTTATTCGCTCTCAAACATGTTTTGAGCAAAGGATGATAGGGCAGGTCATTGTGAGCCAGCGGAAGGTGCCAGGAGGCTCATTGCAAGTGTGCCTGACGCAGCTTCGCATCCCCTTCTATCTGCAACAGTTTCATGTGGCTGAGAAGCATTGCTGTAGCGTTAGAGCATAAATGAGAACAAGTGTTTCTCTCGCTGTGATAATGCATTTCAAGCAAGCTATAGGCTTTGTGGTAAAAATGCTCTCCATATATGGCACATGTGTGCCACGTCCAAAAAGGCACTCCACTCGCTCAGAGAAGAGCGTTTTGGCACCTATGAAACACATTTAGTGTGATGTGCATTATTGCTTGGCACACACAACCATTGTCGAAAATGCACTTTATTCGCTCTCAAACATGTTTTGAGCAAAGGATGATAGGGCAGGTCATTGTGAGCCAGCGGAAGGTGCCAGGAGGCTCATTGCAAGTGTGCCTGACGCAGCTTCGCATCCCCTTCTATCTGCAACAGTTTCATGTGGCTGAGAAGCATTGCTGTAGAGTTAGAGCATAAATGAGAAAAAGTGTTTCTCTCGCTGGGATAATGCATTTCAAGCAAGCTATAGGCTTTGTGGTAAAATTTTTCTCCATATATGGCACATGTGTGCCACGTCCAAAAAAGCACTCCACTCGCTCAGAGAAGAGCGTTTTGGCACTTATGGAACACATTTAGTGTGATGTGCATTATTGCTTGGCACACACAACCATTGTTCGAAAATGCACTTTATTCGCTCTCAAACACATTTTGAGCAAAGGATGATAGGGCAGGTCATTGTGAGCCAGCGGAAGGTGCCAGGAGGCTCATTCCAAGTGTGCCTGACGCAGCTTCGCATCCCGTTGTATCTGCAACAGTTTCATGTGGCTGAGAAGCATTGCTGTAGCGTTAGAGCATAAATGAGAAAAAGTGTTTCTCTCGCTGTGATAATGCATTTCAAGCAAGCTATAGGCTTTGTGGTTAAAATTTTCTCCATATATGGCACATGTGTGTCACGTCCAAAAAAGCACTCCACTCGCTCAGAGAAGAGCGTTTTGGCACTTATGGAACACATTTAGTGTGATGTGCATTATTGCTTGGCACACACAACCATTGTCGAAAATGCACTTTATTCGCTCTCAAACATGTTTTGAGCAAAGGATGATAGGGCAGGTCATTGTGAGCCAGCGGAAGGTGCCAGGAGGCTCATTGCATGTGTGCCTGACGCAGCTTCGCATCCCCTTCTATCTGCAACAGTTTCATGTGGCTGAGAAGCATTGCTGTAGAGTTAGAGCATAAATGAGAAAAAGTGTTTCTCTCGCTGTGATAATGCATTTCAAGCAAGCTATAGGCTTTGTGGTAAAAATTTTCTCCATATATGGCACATGTGTGCCACGTCCAAAAAAGCACTCCACTCGCTCAGAGAAGAGCGTTTTGGCACTTATGGAACACATTTAGTGTGATGTGCATTATTGCTTGGCACACACAACCATTGTCGAAAATGCACTTTATTCGCTCTCAAACATGTTTTGAGCAAAGGATGATAGGGCAGGTCATTGTGAGCCAGCGGAAGGTGCCAGGAGGCTCATTGCAAGTGTGCCTGACGCAGCTTCGCATCCCCTTCTATCTGCAACAGTTTCATGTGGCTGAGAAGCATTGCTGTAGAGTTAGAGCATAAATGAGAAAAAGTGTTTCTCTCGCTGGGATAATGCATTTCAAGCAAGCTATAGGCTTTGTGGTAAAATTTTTCTCCATATATGGCACATGTGTGCCACGTCCAAAAAAGCACTCCACTCGCTCAGAGAAGAGCGTTTTGGCACTTATGGAACACATTTAGTGTGATGTGCATTATTGCTTGGCACACACAACCATTGTTCGAAAATGCACTTTATTCGCTCTCAAACACATTTTGAGCAAAGGATGATAGGGCAGGTCATTGTGAGCCAGCGGAAGGTGCCAGGAGGCTCATTCCAAGTGTGCCTGACGCAGCTTCGCATCCCGTTGTATCTGCAACAGTTTCATGTGGCTGAGAAGCATTGCTGTAGCGTTAGAGCATAAATGAGAAAAAGTGTTTCTCTCGCTGTGATAATGCATTTCAAGCAAGCTATAGGCTTTGTGGTTAAAATTTTCTCCATATATGGCACATGTGTGTCACGTCCAAAAAAGCACTCCACTCGCTCAGAGAAGAGCGTTTTGGCACTTATGGAACACATTTAGTGTGATGTGCATTATTGCTTGGCACACACAACCATTGTCGAAAATGCACTTTATTCGCTCTCAAACATGTTTTGAGCAAAGGATGATAGGGCAGGTCATTGTGAGCCAGCGGAAGGTGCCAGGAGGCTCATTGCATGTGTGCCTGACGCAGCTTCGCATCCCCTTCTATCTGCAACAGTTTCATGTGGCTGAGAAGCATTGCTGTAGAGTTAGAGCATAAATGAGAAAAAGTGTTTCTCTCGCTGTGATAATGCATTTCAAGCAAGCTATAGGCTTTGTGGTAAAAATTTTCTCCATATATGGCACATGTGTGCCACGTCCAAAAAAGCACTCCACTCGCTCAGAGAAGAGCGTTTTGGCACTTATGGAACACATTTAGTGTGATGTGCATTATTGCTTGGCACACACAACCATTTTTCGAAAATGCACTTTATTCGCTCTCAAACACATTTTGAGCAAAGGATGATAGGGCAGGTCATTGTGAGCCAGCGGAAGGTGCCAGGAGGCTCATTCCAAGAGTGCCTGACGCAGCTTCGCATCCCCTTCGATCTGCAACAGTTTCATGTGGCTGAGAAGCACTGCTGTAGAGTTAGAGCGAAAATGAGAAAACGTGTTTCTCTCGCTGTGATAATGCATTTCAAGCAAGCTATAGGCTTTGTGGTAAAAATTTTCTCCATATATGGCACATGTGTGTCACGTCCAAAAAAGCACTCCACTCGCTCAGAGAAGAGCGTTTTGGCACTTATGGAACACATTTAGTGTGATGTGCATTACTGCTTGGCACACACAACCATTGTCGAAAATGCACTTTATTCGCTCTCAAACACATTTTGAGCAAAGGATGATAGGGCAGGTCATTGTGAGCCAGCGGAAGGTGCCAGGAGGCTCATTCTAAGTGTGCCTGACGCAGCTTCGCATCCCCTTCTATCTGCAACAGTTTCATGTGGCTGAGAAGCATTGCTGTAGAGTTAGAGCATAAATGAGAAAACGTGTTTCTCTCGCTGTGATAATGCATTTCAAGCAAGCTATAGGCTTTGTGGTAAAAATTTTCTCCATATATGGCACATGTGTGTCACGTCCAAAAAAGCACTCCACTCGTTCAGAGAAGAGCGTTTTGGCACTTATGGAACACATTTAGTGTGATGTGCATTACTGCTTGGCACACACAACCATTGTCGAAAATGCACTTTATTCGCTCTCAAACACATTTTGAGCAAAGGATGATAGGGCAGGTCATTGTGAGCCAGCGGAAGGTGCCAGGAGGCTCATTCCAAGTGTGCCTGACGCAGCTTCGCATCCCGTTGTATCTGCAACAGTTTCATGTGGCTGAGAAGCATTGCTGTAGCGTTAGAGCATAAATGAGAAAAAGTGTTTCTCTCGCTGTGATAATGCATTTCAAGCAAGCTATAGGCTTTGTGGTTAAAAATTTCTCCATATATGGCACATGTGTGTCACGTCCAAAAAAGCACTCCACTCGCTCAGAGAAGAGCGTTTTGGCACTTATGGAACACATTTAGTGTGATGTGCATTATTGCTTGGCACACACAACCATTGTCGAAAATGCACTTTATTCGCTCTCAAACATGTTTTGAGCAAAGGATGATAGGGCAGGTCATTGTGAGCCAGCGGAAGGTGCCAGGAGGCTAATTCCAAGTGTGCCTGACGCAGCTTCGCATCCCCTTCGATCTGCAACAGTTTCATGTGGCTGAGAAGCATTGCTGTAGCGTTAGAGCATAAATGAGAAAAAGTGTTTCTCTCGCTGTGATAATGCATTTCAAGCAAGCTATAGGCTTTGTGGTTAAAATTTTCTCCATATATGGCACATGTGTGTCACGTCCAAAAAAGCACTCCACTCGCTCAGAAGAGCGTTTTGGCACTTATGGAACACATTTAGTGTGATGTGCATTATTGCTTGGCACACACAACCATTGTTCGAAAATGCACTTTATTCGCTCTCAAACACATTTTGAGCAAAGGATGATAGGGCAGGTCATTGTGAGCCAGCGGAAGGTGCCAGGAGGCTCATTCCAAGAGTGCCTGACGCAGCTTCGCATCCCCTTCGATCTGCAACAGTTTCATGTGGCTGAGAAGCACTGCTGTAGAGTTAGAGCGAAAATGAGAAAACGTGTTTCTCTCGCTGTGATAATGCATTTCAAGCAAGCTATAGGCTTTGTGGTAAAAATTTTCTCCATATATGGCACATGTGTGTCACGTCCAAAAAAGCACTCCACTCGCTCAGAGAAGAGCGTTTTGGCACTTATGGAACACATTTAGTGTGATGTGCATTACTGCTTGGCACACACAACCATTGTCGAAAATAAACTTTATTCGCTCTCAAACACATTTTGAGCAAAGGATGATAGGGCAGGTCATTGTGAGCCAGCGGAAGGTGCCAGGAGGCTCATTCCAAGTGTGCCTGACGCAGCTTCGCATCCCGTTGTATCTGCAACAGTTTCATGTGGCTGAGAAGCATTGCTGTAGCGTTAGAGCATAAATGAGAAAAAGTGTTTCTCTCGCTGTGATAATGCATTTCAAGCAAGCTATAGGCTTTGTGGTTAAAATTTTCTCCATATATGGCACATGTGTGTCACGTCCAAAAAAGCACTCCACTCGCTCAGAAGAGCGTTTTGGCACTTATGGAACACATTTAGTGTGATGTGCATTATTGCTTGGCACACACAACCATTGTTCGAAAATGCACTTTATTCGCTCTCAAACACATTTTGAGCAAAGGATGATAGGGCAGGTCATTGTGAGCCAGCGGAAGGTGCCAGGAGGCTCATTCCAAGTGTGCCTGACGCAGCTTCGCATCCCCTTCGATCTGCAACAGTTTCATGTGGCTGAGAAGCATTGCTGTAGCGTTAGAGCATAAATGAGAAAAAGTGTTTCTCTCGCTGTGATAATGCATTTCAAGCAAGCTATAGGCTTTGTGGTTAAAATTTTCTCCATATATGGCACATGTGTGTCACGTCCAAAAAAGCACTCCACTCGCTCAGAGAAGAGCGTTTTGGCACTTATGGAACACATTTAGTGTGATGTGCATTATTGCTTGGCACACACAACCATTGTCGAAAATGCACTTTATTCGCTCTCAAACATGTTTTGAGCAAAGGATGATAGGGCAGGTCATTGTGAGCCAGCGGAAGGTGCCAGGAGGCTCATTGCAAGTGTGCCTGACGCAGCTTCGCATCCCCTTCTATCTGCAACAGTTTCATGTGGCTGAGAAGCATTGCTGTAGAGTTAGAGCATAAATGAGAAAAAGTGTTTCTCTCGCTGTGATAATGCATTTCAAGCAAGCTATAGGCTTTGTGGTAAAAATTTTCTCCATATATGGCACATGTGTGCCACGTCCAAAAAAGCACTCCACTCGCTCAGAGAAGAGCGTTTTGGCACTTATGGAACACATTTAGTGTGATGTGCATTATTGCTTGGCACACACAACCATTGTCGAAAATGCACTTTATTCGCTCTCAAACATGTTTTGAGCAAAGGATGATAGGGCAGGTCATTGTGAGCCAGCGGAAGGTGCCAGGAGGCTCATTGCAAGTGTGCCTGACGCAGCTTCGCATCCCCTTCTATCTGCAACAGTTTCATGTGGCTGAGAAGCATTGCTGTAGAGTTAGAGCATAAATGAGAAAAAGTGTTTCTCTCGCTGGGATAATGCATTTCAAGCAAGCTATAGGCTTTGTGGTAAAAATTTTCTCCATATATGGCACATGTGTGCCACGTCCAAAAAAGCACTCCACTCGCTCAGAGAAGAGCGTTTTGGCACTTATGGAACACATTTAGTGTGATGTGCATTATTGCTTGGCACACACAACCATTGTCGAAAATGCACTTTATTCGCTCTCAAACATGTTTTGAGCAAAGGATGATAGGGCAGGTCATTGTGAGCCAGCGGAAGGTGCCAGGAGGCTCATTGCAAGTGTGCCTGACGCAGCTTCGCATCCCCTTCTATCTGCAACAGTTTCATGTGGCTGAGAAGCATTGCTGTAGCGTTAGAGCATAAATGAGAACAAGTGTTTCTCTCGCTGTGATAATGCATTTCAAGCAAGCTATAGGCTTTGTGGTAAAAATGCTCTCCATATATGGCACATGTGTGCCACGTCCAAAAAGGCACTCCACTCGCTCAGAGAAGAGCGTTTTGGCACCTATGAAACACATTTAGTGTGATGTGCATTATTGCTTGGCACACACAACCATTGTCGAAAATGCACTTTATTCGCTCTCAAACATGTTTTGAGCAAAGGATGATAGGGCAGGTCATTGTGAGCCAGCGGAAGGTGCCAGGAGGCTCATTGCAAGTGTGCCTGACGCAGCTTCGCATCCCCTTCTATCTGCAACAGTTTCATGTGGCTGAGAAGCATTGCTGTAGAGTTAGAGCATAAATGAGAAAAAGTGTTTCTCTCGCTGGGATAATGCATTTCAAGCAAGCTATAGGCTTTGTGGTAAAATTTTTCTCCATATATGGCACATGTGTGCCACGTCCAAAAAAGCACTCCACTCGCTCAGAGAAGAGCGTTTTGGCACTTATGGAACACATTTAGTGTGATGTGCATTATTGCTTGGCACACACAACCATTGTTCGAAAATGCACTTTATTCGCTCTCAAACACATTTTGAGCAAAGGATGATAGGGCAGGTCATTGTGAGCCAGCGGAAGGTGCCAGGAGGCTCATTCCAAGTGTGCCTGACGCAGCTTCGCATCCCGTTGTATCTGCAACAGTTTCATGTGGCTGAGAAGCATTGCTGTAGCGTTAGAGCATAAATGAGAAAAAGTGTTTCTCTCGCTGTGATAATGCATTTCAAGCAAGCTATAGGCTTTGTGGTTAAAATTTTCTCCATATATGGCACATGTGTGTCACGTCCAAAAAAGCACTCCACTCGCTCAGAGAAGAGCGTTTTGGCACTTATGGAACACATTTAGTGTGATGTGCATTATTGCTTGGCACACACAACCATTGTCGAAAATGCACTTTATTCGCTCTCAAACATGTTTTGAGCAAAGGATGATAGGGCAGGTCATTGTGAGCCAGCGGAAGGTGCCAGGAGGCTCATTGCATGTGTGCCTGACGCAGCTTCGCATCCCCTTCTATCTGCAACAGTTTCATGTGGCTGAGAAGCATTGCTGTAGAGTTAGAGCATAAATGAGAAAAAGTGTTTCTCTCGCTGTGATAATGCATTTCAAGCAAGCTATAGGCTTTGTGGTAAAAATTTTCTCCATATATGGCACATGTGTGCCACGTCCAAAAAAGCACTCCACTCGCTCAGAGAAGAGCGTTTTGGCACTTATGGAACACATTTAGTGTGATGTGCATTATTGCTTGGCACACACAACCATTGTCGAAAATGCACTTTATTCGCTCTCAAACATGTTTTGAGCAAAGGATGATAGGGCAGGTCATTGTGAGCCAGCGGAAGGTGCCAGGAGGCTCATTGCAAGTGTGCCTGACGCAGCTTCGCATCCCCTTCTATCTGCAACAGTTTCATGTGGCTGAGAAGCATTGCTGTAGAGTTAGAGCATAAATGAGAAAAAGTGTTTCTCTCGCTGGGATAATGCATTTCAAGCAAGCTATAGGCTTTGTGGTAAAATTTTTCTCCATATATGGCACATGTGTGCCACGTCCAAAAAAGCACTCCACTCGCTCAGAGAAGAGCGTTTTGGCACTTATGGAACACATTTAGTGTGATGTGCATTATTGCTTGGCACACACAACCATTGTTCGAAAATGCACTTTATTCGCTCTCAAACACATTTTGAGCAAAGGATGATAGGGCAGGTCATTGTGAGCCAGCGGAAGGTGCCAGGAGGCTCATTCCAAGTGTGCCTGACGCAGCTTCGCATCCCGTTGTATCTGCAACAGTTTCATGTGGCTGAGAAGCATTGCTGTAGCGTTAGAGCATAAATGAGAAAAAGTGTTTCTCTCGCTGTGATAATGCATTTCAAGCAAGCTATAGGCTTTGTGGTTAAAATTTTCTCCATATATGGCACATGTGTGTCACGTCCAAAAAAGCACTCCACTCGCTCAGAGAAGAGCGTTTTGGCACTTATGGAACACATTTAGTGTGATGTGCATTATTGCTTGGCACACACAACCATTGTCGAAAATGCACTTTATTCGCTCTCAAACATGTTTTGAGCAAAGGATGATAGGGCAGGTCATTGTGAGCCAGCGGAAGGTGCCAGGAGGCTCATTGCATGTGTGCCTGACGCAGCTTCGCATCCCCTTCTATCTGCAACAGTTTCATGTGGCTGAGAAGCATTGCTGTAGAGTTAGAGCATAAATGAGAAAAAGTGTTTCTCTCGCTGTGATAATGCATTTCAAGCAAGCTATAGGCTTTGTGGTAAAAATTTTCTCCATATATGGCACATGTGTGCCACGTCCAAAAAAGCACTCCACTCGCTCAGAGAAGAGCGTTTTGGCACTTATGGAACACATTTAGTGTGATGTGCATTATTGCTTGGCACACACAACCATTTTTCGAAAATGCACTTTATTCGCTCTCAAACACATTTTGAGCAAAGGATGATAGGGCAGGTCATTGTGAGCCAGCGGAAGGTGCCAGGAGGCTCATTCCAAGAGTGCCTGACGCAGCTTCGCATCCCCTTCGATCTGCAACAGTTTCATGTGGCTGAGAAGCACTGCTGTAGAGTTAGAGCGAAAATGAGAAAACGTGTTTCTCTCGCTGTGATAATGCATTTCAAGCAAGCTATAGGCTTTGTGGTAAAAATTTTCTCCATATATGGCACATGTGTGTCACGTCCAAAAAAGCACTCCACTCGCTCAGAGAAGAGCGTTTTGGCACTTATGGAACACATTTAGTGTGATGTGCATTACTGCTTGGCACACACAACCATTGTCGAAAATGCACTTTATTCGCTCTCAAACACATTTTGAGCAAAGGATGATAGGGCAGGTCATTGTGAGCCAGCGGAAGGTGCCAGGAGGCTCATTCTAAGTGTGCCTGACGCAGCTTCGCATCCCCTTCTATCTGCAACAGTTTCATGTGGCTGAGAAGCATTGCTGTAGAGTTAGAGCATAAATGAGAAAACGTGTTTCTCTCGCTGTGATAATGCATTTCAAGCAAGCTATAGGCTTTGTGGTAAAAATTTTCTCCATATATGGCACATGTGTGTCACGTCCAAAAAAGCACTCCACTCGTTCAGAGAAGAGCGTTTTGGCACTTATGGAACACATTTAGTGTGATGTGCATTACTGCTTGGCACACACAACCATTGTCGAAAATGCACTTTATTCGCTCTCAAACACATTTTGAGCAAAGGATGATAGGGCAGGTCATTGTGAGCCAGCGGAAGGTGCCAGGAGGCTCATTCCAAGTGTGCCTGACGCAGCTTCGCATCCCGTTGTATCTGCAACAGTTTCATGTGGCTGAGAAGCATTGCTGTAGCGTTAGAGCATAAATGAGAAAAAGTGTTTCTCTCGCTGTGATAATGCATTTCAAGCAAGCTATAGGCTTTGTGGTTAAAAATTTCTCCATATATGGCACATGTGTGTCACGTCCAAAAAAGCACTCCACTCGCTCAGAGAAGAGCGTTTTGGCACTTATGGAACACATTTAGTGTGATGTGCATTATTGCTTGGCACACACAACCATTGTCGAAAATGCACTTTATTCGCTCTCAAACATGTTTTGAGCAAAGGATGATAGGGCAGGTCATTGTGAGCCAGCGGAAGGTGCCAGGAGGCTAATTCCAAGTGTGCCTGACGCAGCTTCGCATCCCCTTCGATCTGCAACAGTTTCATGTGGCTGAGAAGCATTGCTGTAGCGTTAGAGCATAAATGAGAAAAAGTGTTTCTCTCGCTGTGATAATGCATTTCAAGCAAGCTATAGGCTTTGTGGTTAAAATTTTCTCCATATATGGCACATGTGTGTCACGTCCAAAAAAGCACTCCACTCGCTCAGAAGAGCGTTTTGGCACTTATGGAACACATTTAGTGTGATGTGCATTATTGCTTGGCACACACAACCATTGTTCGAAAATGCACTTTATTCGCTCTCAAACACATTTTGAGCAAAGGATGATAGGGCAGGTCATTGTGAGCCAGCGGAAGGTGCCAGGAGGCTCATTCCAAGAGTGCCTGACGCAGCTTCGCATCCCCTTCGATCTGCAACAGTTTCATGTGGCTGAGAAGCACTGCTGTAGAGTTAGAGCGAAAATGAGAAAACGTGTTTCTCTCGCTGTGATAATGCATTTCAAGCAAGCTATAGGCTTTGTGGTAAAAATTTTCTCCATATATGGCACATGTGTGTCACGTCCAAAAAAGCACTCCACTCGCTCAGAGAAGAGCGTTTTGGCACTTATGGAACACATTTAGTGTGATGTGCATTACTGCTTGGCACACACAACCATTGTCGAAAATAAACTTTATTCGCTCTCAAACACATTTTGAGCAAAGGATGATAGGGCAGGTCATTGTGAGCCAGCGGAAGGTGCCAGGAGGCTCATTCCAAGTGTGCCTGACGCAGCTTCGCATCCCGTTGTATCTGCAACAGTTTCATGTGGCTGAGAAGCATTGCTGTAGCGTTAGAGCATAAATGAGAAAAAGTGTTTCTCTCGCTGTGATAATGCATTTCAAGCAAGCTATAGGCTTTGTGGTTAAAATTTTCTCCATATATGGCACATGTGTGTCACGTCCAAAAAAGCACTCCACTCGCTCAGAAGAGCGTTTTGGCACTTATGGAACACATTTAGTGTGATGTGCATTATTGCTTGGCACACACAACCATTGTTCGAAAATGCACTTTATTCGCTCTCAAACACATTTTGAGCAAAGGATGATAGGGCAGGTCATTGTGAGCCAGCGGAAGGTGCCAGGAGGCTCATTCCAAGTGTGCCTGACGCAGCTTCGCATCCCCTTCGATCTGCAACAGTTTCATGTGGCTGAGAAGCATTGCTGTAGCGTTAGAGCATAAATGAGAAAAAGTGTTTCTCTCGCTGTGATAATGCATTTCAAGCAAGCTATAGGCTTTGTGGTTAAAATTTTCTCCATATATGGCACATGTGTGTCACGTCCAAAAAAGCACTCCACTCGCTCAGAGAAGAGCGTTTTGGCACTTATGGAACACATTTAGTGTGATGTGCATTATTGCTTGGCACACACAACCATTGTCGAAAATGCACTTTATTCGCTCTCAAACATGTTTTGAGCAAAGGATGATAGGGCAGGTCATTGTGAGCCAGCGGAAGGTGCCAGGAGGCTCATTGCAAGTGTGCCTGACGCAGCTTCGCATCCCCTTCTATCTGCAACAGTTTCATGTGGCTGAGAAGCATTGCTGTAGAGTTAGAGCATAAATGAGAAAAAGTGTTTCTCTCGCTGTGATAATGCATTTCAAGCAAACTATAGGCTTTGTGGTAAAATTTTTCTCCATATATGGCACATGTGTGCCACGTCCAAAAAAGCACTCCACTCGCTCAGAGAAGAGCGTTTTGGCACTTATGGAACACATTTAGTGTGATGTGCATTATTGCTTGGCACACACAACCATTTTTCGAAAATGCACTTTATTCGCTCTCAAACACATTTTGAGCAAAGGATGATAGGGCAGGTCATTGTGAGCCAGCGGAAGGTGCCAGGAGGCTCATTCCAAGAGTGCCTGACGCAGCTTCGCATCCCCTTCGATCTGCAACAGTTTCATGTGGCTGAGAAGCACTGCTGTAGAGTTAGAGCGAAAATGAGAAAACGTGTTTCTCTCGCTGTGATAATGCATTTCAAGCAAGCTATAGGCTTTGTGGTAAAAATTTTCTCCATATATGGCACATGTGTGTCACGTCCAAAAAAGCACTCCACTCGCTCAGAGAAGAGCGTTTTGGCACTTATGGAACACATTTAGTGTGATGTGCATTACTGCTTGGCACACACAACCATTGTCGAAAATGCACTTTATTCGCTCTCAAACACATTTTGAGCAAAGGATGATAGGGCAGGTCATTGTGAGCCAGCGGAAGGTGCCAGGAGGCTCATTCCAAGTGTGCCTGACGCAGCTTCGCATCCCGTTCTATCTGCAACAGTTTCATGTGGCTGAGAAGCATTGCTGTAGAGTTAGAGCATAAGTGAGGAAAAGTGTTTCTCTCGCTGTGATAATGCATTTCAAGCAAGCTATAGGCTTTGTGGTAAAAATTTTCTCCATATATGGCACATGTGTGTCACGTCCAAAAAAGCACTCCACTCGTTCAGAGAAGAGCGTTTTGGCACTTATGGAACACATTTAGTGTGATGTGCATTATTGCTTGGCACACACAACCATTGTCGAAAATGCACTTTATTCGCTCTCAAACACATTTTGAGCAAAGGATGATAGGGCAGGTCATTGTGAGCCAGCGGAAGGTGCCAGGAGGCTCATTCCAAGTGTGCCTGACGCAGCTTCGCATCCCGTTGTATCTGCAACAGTTTCATGTGGCTGAGAAGCATTGCTGTAGCGTTAGAGCATAAATGAGAAAAAGTGTTTCTCTCGCTGTGATAATGCATTTCAAGCAAGCTATAGGCTTTGTGGTTAAAAATTTCTCCATATATGGCACATGTGTGTCACGTCCAAAAAAGCACTCCACTCGCTCAGAGAAGAGCGTTTTGGCACTTATGGAACACATTTAGTGTGATGTGCATTATTGCTTGGCACACACAACCATTGTCGAAAATGCACTTTATTCGCTCTCAAACATGTTTTGAGCAAAGGATGATAGGGCAGGTCATTGTGAGCCAGCGGAAGGTGCCAGGAGGCTAATTCCAAGTGTGCCTGACGCAGCTTCGCATCCCCTTCGATCTGCAACAGTTTCATGTGGCTGAGAAGCATTGCTGTAGCGTTAGAGCATAAATGAGAAAAAGTGTTTCTCTCGCTGTGATAATGCATTTCAAGCAAGCTATAGGCTTTGTGGTTAAAATTTTCTCCATATATGGCACATGTGTGTCACGTCCAAAAAAGCACTCCACTCGCTCAGAAGAGCGTTTTGGCACTTATGGAACACATTTAGTGTGATGTGCATTATTGCTTGGCACACACAACCATTGTTCGAAAATGCACTTTATTCGCTCTCAAACACATTTTGAGCAAAGGATGATAGGGCAGGTCATTGTGAGCCAGCGGAAGATGCCAGGAGGCTCATTCCAAGAGTGCCTGACGCAGCTTCGCATCCCCTTCGATCTGCAACAGTTTCATGTGGCTGAGAAGCACTGCTGTAGAGTTAGAGCGAAAATGAGAAAACGTGTTTCTCTCGCTGTGATAATGCATTTCAAGCAAGCTATAGGCTTTGTGGTAAAAATTTTCTCCATATATGGCACATGTGTGTCACGTCCAAAAAAGCACTCCACTCGCTCAGAGAAGAGCGTTTTGGCACTTATGGAACACATTTAGTGTGATGTGCATTACTGCTTGGCACACACAACCATTGTCGAAAATAAACTTTATTCGCTCTCAAACACATTTTGAGCAAAGGATGATAGGGCAGGTCATTGTGAGCCAGCGGAAGGTGCCAGGAGGCTCATTCCAAGTGTGCCTGACGCAGCTTCGCATCCCGTTGTATCTGCAACAGTTTCATGTGGCTGAGAAGCATTGCTGTAGCGTTAGAGCATAAATGAGAAAAAGTGTTTCTCTCGCTGTGATAATGCATTTCAAGCAAGCTATAGGCTTTGTGGTTAAAATTTTCTCCATATATGGCACATGTGTGTCACGTCCAAAAAAGCACTCCACTCGCTCAGAAGAGCGTTTTGGCACTTATGGAACACATTTAGTGTGATGTGCATTATTGCTTGGCACACACAACCATTGTTCGAAAATGCACTTTATTCGCTCTCAAACACATTTTGAGCAAAGGATGATAGGGCAGGTCATTGTGAGCCAGCGGAAGGTGCCAGGAGGCTCATTCCAAGTGTGCCTGACGCAGCTTCGCATCCCCTTCGATCTGCAACAGTTTCATGTGGCTGAGAAGCATTGCTGTAGCGTTAGAGCATAAATGAGAAAAAGTGTTTCTCTCGCTGTGATAATGCATTTCAAGCAAGCTATAGGCTTTGTGGTTAAAATTTTCTCCATATATGGCACATGTGTGTCACGTCCAAAAAAGCACTCCACTCGCTCAGAGAAGAGCGTTTTGGCACTTATGGAACACATTTAGTGTGATGTGCATTATTGCTTGGCACACACAACCATTGTCGAAAATGCACTTTATTCGCTCTCAAACATGTTTTGAGCAAAGGATGATAGGGCAGGTCATTGTGAGCCAGCGGAAGGTGCCAGGAGGCTCATTGCAAGTGTGCCTGACGCAGCTTCGCATCCCCTTCTATCTGCAACAGTTTCATGTGGCTGAGAAGCATTGCTGTAGAGTTAGAGCATAAATGAGAAAAAGTGTTTCTCTCGCTGTGATAATGCATTTCAAGCAAGCTATAGGCTTTGTGGTAAAATTTTTCTCCATATATGGCACATGTGTGCCACGTCCAAAAAAGCACTCCACTCGCTCAGAGAAGAGCGTTTTGGCACTTATGGAACACATTTAGTGTGATGTGCATTATTGCTTGGCACACACAACCATTTTTCGAAAATGCACTTTATTCGCTCTCAAACACATTTTGAGCAAAGGATGATAGGGCAGGTCATTGTGAGCCAGCGGAAGGTGCCAGGAGGCTCATTCCAAGAGTGCCTGACGCAGCTTCGCATCCCCTTCGATCTGCAACAGTTTCATGTGGCTGAGAAGCACTGCTGTAGAGTTAGAGCGAAAATGAGAAAACGTGTTTCTCTCGCTGTGATAATGCATTTCAAGCAAGCTATAGGCTTTGTGGTAAAAATTTTCTCCATATATGGCACATGTGTGTCACGTCCAAAAAAGCACTCCACTCGCTCAGAGAAGAGCGTTTTGGCACTTATGGAACACATTTAGTGTGATGTGCATTACTGCTTGGCACACACAACCATTGTCGAAAATGCACTTTATTCGCTCTCAAACACATTTTGAGCAAAGGATGATAGGGCAGGTCATTGTGAGCCAGCGGAAGGTGCCAGGAGGCTCATTCCAAGTGTGCCTGACGCAGCTTCGCATCCCGTTCTATCTGCAACAGTTTCATGTGGCTGAGAAGCATTGCTGTAGAGTTAGAGCATAAATGAGGAAAAGTGTTTCTCTCGCTGTGATAATGCATTTCAAGCAAGCTATAGGCTTTGTGGTAAAAATGCTCTCCATATATGGCACATGTGTGCCACGTCCAAAAAAAGCACTCCACTCGCTCAGAGAAGAGCGTTTTGGCACTTATGGAACACATTTAGTGTGATGTGCATTATTGCTTGGCACACACAACCATTGTCGAAAATGCACTTTATTCGCTCTCAAACATGTTTTGAGCAAAGGATGATAGGGCAGGTCATTGTGAGCCAGCGGAAGGTGCCAGGAGGCTCATTGCAAGTGTGCCTGACGCAGCTTCGCATCCCCTTCTATCTGCAACAGTTTCATGTGGCTGAGAAGCATTGCTGTAGAGTTAGAGCATAAATGAGAAAAAGTGTTTCTCTCGCTGTGATAATGCATTTCAAGCAAGCTATAGGCTTTGTGGTAAAAATTTTCTCCATATATGGCACATGTGTGCCACGTCCAAAAAAGCACTCCACTCGCTCAGAGAAGAGCGTTTTGGCACTTATGGAACACATTTAGTGTGATGTGCATTATTGCTTGGCACACACAACCATTGTCGAAAATGCACTTTATTCGCTCTCAAACATGTTTTGAGCAAAGGATGATAGGGCAGGTCATTGTGAGCCAGCGGAAGGTGCCAGGAGGCTCATTCCAAGTGTGCCTGACGCAGCTTCGCATCCCGTTGTATCTGCAACAGTTTCATGTGGCTGAGAAGCATTGCTGTAGCGTTAGAGCATAAATGAGAACAAGTGTTTCTCTCGCTGTGATAATGCATTTCAAGCAAGCTATAGGCTTTGTGGTAAAAATGCTCTCCATATATGGCACATGTGTGCCACGTCCAAAAAAGCACTCCACTCGCTCAGAGAAGTGCGTTTTGGCACCTATGGAACACATTTAGTGTGATGTGCATTATTGCTTGGCACACACAACCATTGTCGAAAATGCACTTTATTCGCTCTCAAACATGTTTTGAGCAAAGGATGATAGGGCAGGTCATTGTGAGCCAGCGGAAGGTGCCAGGAGGCTCATTCCAAGTGTGCCTGACGCAGCTTCGCATCCCCTTCGATCTGCAACAGTTTCATGTGGCTGAGAAGCACTGCTGTAGCGTTAGAGCATAAATGAGAAAAAGTGTTTCTCTCGCTGTGATAATGCATTTCAAGCAAGCTATAGGCTTTGTGGTTAAAATTTTCTCCATATATGGCACATGTGTGTCACGTCCAAAAAAGCACTCCACTCGCTCAGAGAAGAGCGTTTTGGCACTTATGGAACACATTTAGTGTGATGTGCATTATTGCTTGGCACACACAACCATTGTCGAAAATGCACTTTATTCGCTCTCAAACACATTTTGAGCAAAGGATGATAGGGCAGGTCATTGTGAGCCAGCGGAAGGTGCCAGGAGGCTCATTCCAAGTGTGCCTGACGCAGCTTCGCATCCCGTTCTATCTGCAACAGTTTCATGTGGCTGAGAAGCATTGCTGTAGAGTTAGAGCATAAATGAGGAAAAGTGTTTCTCTCGCTGTGATAATGCATTTCAAGCAAGCTATAGGCTTTGTGGTAAAAATGCTCTCCATATATGGCACATGTGTGCCACGTCCAAAAAAAGCACTCCACTCGCTCAGAGAAGAGCGTTTTGGCACTTATGGAACACATTTAGTGTGATGTGCATTATTGCTTGGCACACACAACCATTGTTCGAAAATTCACTTTATTCGCTCTCAAACACATTTTGAGCAAAGGATGATAGGGCAGGTCATTGTGAGCCAGCGGAAGGTGCCAGGAGGCTCATTCCAAGAGTGCCTGACGCAGCTTCGCATCCCCTTCGATCTGCAACAGTTTCATGTGGCTGAGAAGCACTGCTGTAGAGTTAGAGCGAAAATGAGAAAACGTGTTTCTCTCGCTGTGATAATGCATTTCAAGCAAGCTATAGGCTTTGTGGTAAAAATTTTCTCCATATATGGCACATGTGTGTCACGTCCAAAAAAGCACTCCACTCGCTCAGAGAAGAGCGTTTTGGCACTTATGGAACACATTTAGTGTGATGTGCATTACTGCTTGGCACACACAACCATTGTCGAAAATAAACTTTATTCGCTCTCAAACACATTTTGAGCAAAGGATGATAGGGCAGGTCATTGTGAGCCAGCGGAAGGTGCCAGGAGGCTCATTCCAAGTGTGCCTGACGCAGCTTCGCATCCCGTTGTATCTGCAACAGTTTCATGTGACTGAGAAGCATTGCTGTAGCGTTAGAGCATAAATGAGAACAAGTGTTTCTCTCGCTGTGATAATGCATTTCAAGCAAGCTATAGGCTTTGTGGTAAAAATGCTCTCCATATATGGCACATGTGTGCCACGTCCAAAAAAGCACTCCACTCGCTCAGAGAAGAGCGTTTTGGCACCTATGGAACACATTTAGTGTGATGTGCATTATTGCTTGGCACACACAACCATTGTCGAAAATGCACTTTATTCGCTCTCAAACATGTTTTGAGCAAAGGATGATAGGGCAGGTCATTGTGAGCCAGCGGAAGGTGCCAGGAGGCTCATTCCAAGTGTGCCTGACGCAGCTTCGCATCCCCTTCGATCTGCAACAGTTTCATGTGGCTGAGAAGCATTGCTGTAGCGTTAGAGCATAAATGAGAAAAAGTGTTTCTCTCGCTGTGATAATGCATTTCAAGCAAGCTATAGGCTTTGTGGTTAAAATTTTCTCCATATATGGCACATGTGTGTCACGTCCAAAAAAGCACTCCACTCGCTCAGAGAAGAGCGTTTTGGCACTTATGGAACACATTTAGTGTGATGTGCATTATTGCTTGGCACACACAACCATTGTCGAAAATGCACTTTATTCGCTCTCAAACACATTTTGAGCAAAGGATGATAGGGCAGGTCATTGTGAGCCAGCGGAAGGTGCCAGGAGGCTCATTCTAAGTGTGCCTGACGCAGCTTCGCATCCCCTTCTATCTGCAACAGTTTCATGTGGCTGAGAAGCATTGCTGTAGAGTTAGAGCATAAATGAGAAAACGTGTTTCTCTCGCTGTGATAATGCATTTCAAGCAAGCTATAGGCTTTGTGGTAAAAATTTTCTCCATATATGGCACATGTGTGTCACGTCCAAAAAAGCACTCCACTCGTTCAGAGAAGAGCGTTTTGGCACTTATGGAACACATTTAGTGTGATGTGCATTACTGCTTGGCACACACAACCATTGTCGAAAATGCACTTTATTCGCTCTCAAACACATTTTGAGCAAAGGATGATAGGGCAGGTCATTGTGAGCCAGCGGAAGGTGCCAGGAGGCTCATTCCAAGTGTGCCTGACGCAGCTTCGCATCCCGTTGTATCTGCAACAGTTTCATGTGGCTGAGAAGCATTGCTGTAGCGTTAGAGCATAAATGAGAAAAAGTGTTTCTCTCGCTGTGATAATGCATTTCAAGCAAGCTATAGGCTTTGTGGTTAAAAATTTCTCCATATATGGCACATGTGTGTCACGTCCAAAAAAGCACTCCACTCGCTCAGAGAAGAGCGTTTTGGCACTTATGGAACACATTTAGTGTGATGTGCATTATTGCTTGGCACACACAACCATTGTCGAAAATGCACTTTATTCGCTCTCAAACATGTTTTGAGCAAAGGATGATAGGGCAGGTCATTGTGAGCCAGCGGAAGGTGCCAGGAGGCTAATTCCAAGTGTGCCTGACGCAGCTTCGCATCCCCTTCGATCTGCAACAGTTTCATGTGGCTGAGAAGCATTGCTGTAGCGTTAGAGCATAAATGAGAAAAAGTGTTTCTCTCGCTGTGATAATGCATTTCAAGCAAGCTATAGGCTTTGTGGTTAAAATTTTCTCCATATATGGCACATGTGTGTCACGTCCAAAAAAGCACTCCACTCGCTCAGAAGAGCGTTTTGGCACTTATGGAACACATTTAGTGTGATGTGCATTATTGCTTGGCACACACAACCATTGTTCGAAAATGCACTTTATTCGCTCTCAAACACATTTTGAGCAAAGGATGATAGGGCAGGTCATTGTGAGCCAGCGGAAGGTGCCAGGAGGCTCATTCCAAGTGTGCCTGACGCAGCTTCGCATCCCCTTCGATCTGCAACAGTTTCATGTGGCTGAGAAGCATTGCTGTAGCGTTAGAGCATAAATGAGAAAAAGTGTTTCTCTCGCTGTGATAATGCATTTCAAGCAAGCTATAGGCTTTGTGGTTAAAATTTTCTCCATATATGGCACATGTGTGTCACGTCCAAAAAAGCACTCCACTCGCTCAGAGAAGAGCGTTTTGGCACTTATGGAACACATTTAGTGTGATGTGCATTATTGCTTGGCACACACAACCATTGTCGAAAATGCACTTTATTCGCTCTCAAACATGTTTTGAGCAAAGTATGATAGGGCAGGTCATTGTGAGCCAGCGGAAGGTGCCAGGAGGCTCATTGCAAGTGTGCCTGACGCAGCTTCGCATCCCCTTCTATCTGCAACAGTTTCATGTGGCTGAGAAGCATTGCTGTAGAGTTAGAGCATAAATGAGAAAAAGTGTTTCTCTCGCTGTGATAATGCATTTCAAGCAAGCTATAGGCTTTGTGGTAAAAATTTTCTCCATATATGGCACATGTGTGCCACGTCCAAAAAAGCACTCCACTCGCTCAGAGAAGAGCGTTTTGGCACTTATGGAACACATTTAGTTTGATGTGCATTACTGCTTGGCACACACAACCATTGTCGAAAATGCACTTTATTCGCTCTCAAACATGTTTTGAGCAAAGGATGATAGGGCAGGTCATTGTGAGCCAGCGGAAGGTGCCAGGAGGCTCATTGCAAGTGTGCCTGACGCAGCTTCGCATCCCCTTCTATCTGCAACAGTTTCATGTGGCTGAGAAGCATTGCTGTAGAGTTAGAGCATAAATGAGAAAAAGTGTTTCTCTCGCTGTGATAATGCATTTCAAGCAAGCTATAGGCTTTGTGGTAAAAATTTTCTCCATATATGGCACATGTGTGCCACGTCCAAAAAAGCACTCCACTCGCTCAGAGAAGAGCGTTTTGGCACTTATGGAACACATTTAGTGTGATGTGCATTATTGCTTGGCACACACAACCATTGTCGAAAATGCACTTTATTCGCTCTCAAACATGTTTTGAGCAAAGGATGATAGGGCAGGTCATTGTGAGCCAGCGGAAGGTGCCAGGAGGCTCATTCCAAGTGTGCCTGACGCAGCTTCGCATCCCGTTGTATCTGCAACAGTTTCATGTGGCTGAGAAGCATTGCTGTAGCGTTAGAGCATAAATGAGAACAAGTGTTTCTCTCGCTGTGATAATGCATTTCAAGCAAGCTATAGGCTTTGTGGTAAAAATGCTCTCCATATATGGCACATGTGTGCCACGTCCAAAAAAGCACTCCACTCGCTCAGAGAAGTGCGTTTTGGCACCTATGGAACACATTTAGTGTGATGTGCATTATTGCTTGGCACACACAACCATTGTCGAAAATGCACTTTATTCGCTCTCAAACATGTTTTGAGCAAAGGATGATAGGGCAGGTCATTGTGAGCCAGCGGAAGGTGCCAGGAGGCTCATTCCAAGTGTGCCTGACGCAGCTTCGCATCCCCTTCGATCTGCAACAGTTTCATGTGGCTGAGAAGCACTGCTGTAGCGTTAGAGCATAAATGAGAAAAAGTGTTTCTCTCGCTGTGATAATGCATTTCAAGCAAGCTATAGGCTTTGTGGTTAAAATTTTCTCCATATATGGCACATGTGTGTCACGTCCAAAAAAGCACTCCACTCGCTCAGAGAAGAGCGTTTTGGCACTTATGGAACACATTTAGTGTGATGTGCATTATTGCTTGGCACACACAACCATTGTCGAAAATGCACTTTATTCGCTCTCAAACACATTTTGAGCAAAGGATGATAGGGCAGGTCATTGTGAGCCAGCGGAAGGTGCCAGGAGGCTCATTCCAAGTGTGCCTGACGCAGCTTCGCATCCCGTTCTATCTGCAACAGTTTCATGTGGCTGAGAAGCATTGCTGTAGAGTTAGAGCATAAATGAGGAAAAGTGTTTCTCTCGCTGTGATAATGCATTTCAAGCAAGCTATAGGCTTTGTGGTAAAAATGCTCTCCATATATGGCACATGTGTGCCACGTCCAAAAAAAGCACTCCACTCGCTCAGAGAAGAGCGTTTTGGCACTTATGGAACACATTTAGTGTGATGTGCATTATTGCTTGGCACACACAACCATTGTTCGAAAATGCACTTTATTCGCTCTCAAACACATTTTGAGCAAAGGATGATAGGGCAGGTCATTGTGAGCCAGCGGAAGGTGCCAGGAGGCTCATTCCAAGAGTGCCTGACGCAGCTTCGCATCCCCTTCGATCTGCAACAGTTTCATGTGGCTGAGAAGCACTGCTGTAGAGTTAGAGCGAAAATGAGAAAACGTGTTTCTCTCGCTGTGATAATGCATTTCAAGCAAGCTATAGGCTTTGTGGTAAAAATTTTCTCCATATATGGCACATGTGTGTCACGTCCAAAAAAGCACTCCACTCGCTCAGAGAAGAGCGTTTTGGCACTTATGGAACACATTTAGTGTGATGTGCATTACTGCTTGGCACACACAACCATTGTCGAAAATAAACTTTATTCGCTCTCAAACACATTTTGAGCAAAGGATGATAGGGCAGGTCATTGTGAGCCAGCGGAAGGTGCCAGGAGGCTCATTCCAAGTGTGCCTGACGCAGCTTCGCATCCCGTTGTATCTGCAACAGTTTCATGTGACTGAGAAGCATTGCTGTAGCGTTAGAGCATAAATGAGAACAAGTGTTTCTCTCGCTGTGATAATGCATTTCAAGCAAGCTATAGGCTTTGTGGTAAAAATGCTCTCCATATATGGCACATGTGTGCCACGTCCAAAAAAGCACTCCACTCGCTCAGAGAAGAGCGTTTTGGCACCTATGGAACACATTTAGTGTGATGTGCATTATTGCTTGGCACACACAACCATTGTCGAAAATGCACTTTATTCGCTCTCAAACATGTTTTGAGCAAAGGATGATAGGGCAGGTCATTGTGAGCCAGCGGAAGGTGCCAGGAGGCTCATTCCAAGTGTGCCTGACGCAGCTTCGCATCCCCTTCGATCTGCAACAGTTTCATGTGGCTGAGAAGCATTGCTGTAGCGTTAGAGCATAAATGAGAAAAAGTGTTTCTCTCGCTGTGATAATGCATTTCAAGCAAGCTATAGGCTTTGTGGTTAAAATTTTCTCCATATATGGCACATGTGTGTCACGTCCAAAAAAGCACTCCACTCGCTCAGAGAAGAGCGTTTTGGCACTTATGGAACACATTTAGTGTGATGTGCATTATTGCTTGGCACACACAACCATTGTCGAAAATGCACTTTATTCGCTCTCAAACACATTTTGAGCAAAGGATGATAGGGCAGGTCATTGTGAGCCAGCGGAAGGTGCCAGGAGGCTCATTCTAAGTGTGCCTGACGCAGCTTCGCATCCCCTTCTATCTGCAACAGTTTCATGTGGCTGAGAAGCATTGCTGTAGAGTTAGAGCATAAATGAGAAAACGTGTTTCTCTCGCTGTGATAATGCATTTCAAGCAAGCTATAGGCTTTGTGGTAAAAATTTTCTCCATATATGGCACATGTGTGTCACGTCCAAAAAAGCACTCCACTCGTTCAGAGAAGAGCGTTTTGGCACTTATGGAACACATTTAGTGTGATGTGCATTACTGCTTGGCACACACAACCATTGTCGAAAATGCACTTTATTCGCTCTCAAACACATTTTGAGCAAAGGATGATAGGGCAGGTCATTGTGAGCCAGCGGAAGGTGCCAGGAGGCTCATTCCAAGTGTGCCTGACGCAGCTTCGCATCCCGTTGTATCTGCAACAGTTTCATGTGGCTGAGAAGCATTGCTGTAGCGTTAGAGCATAAATGAGAAAAAGTGTTTCTCTCGCTGTGATAATGCATTTCAAGCAAGCTATAGGCTTTGTGGTTAAAATTTTCTCCATATATGGCACATGTGTGTCACGTCCAAAAAAGCACTCCACTCGCTCAGAAGAGCGTTTTGGCACTTATGGAACACATTTAGTGTGATGTGCATTATTGCTTGGCACACACAACCATTGTTCGAAAATGCACTTTATTCGCTCTCAAACACATTTTGAGCAAAGGATGATAGGGCAGGTCATTGTGAGCCAGCGGAAGGTGCCAGGAGGCTCATTCCAAGTGTGCCTGACGCAGCTTCGCATCCCCTTCGATCTGCAACAGTTTCATGTGGCTGAGAAGCATTGCTGTAGCGTTAGAGCATAAATGAGAAAAAGTGTTTCTCTCGCTGTGATAATGCATTTCAAGCAAGCTATAGGCTTTGTGGTTAAAATTTTCTCCATATATGGCACATGTGTGTCACGTCCAAAAAAGCACTCCACTCGCTCAGAGAAGAGCGTTTTGGTACTTATGGAACACATTTAGTGTGATGTGCATTATTGCTTGGCACACACAACCATTGTCGAAAATGCACTTTATTCGCTCTCAAACATGTTTTGAGCAAAGTATGATAGGGCAGGTCATTGTGAGCCAGCGGAAGGTGCCAGGAGGCTCATTGCAAGTGTGCCTGACGCAGCTTCGCATCCCCTTCTATCTGCAACAGTTTCATGTGGCTGAGAAGCATTGCTGTAGAGTTAGAGCATAAATGAGAAAAAGTGTTTCTCTCGCTGTGATAATGCATTTCAATTAAGCTATAGGCTTTGTGGTAAAAATTTTCTCCATATATGGCACATGTGTGCCACGTCCAAAAAAGCACTCCACTCGCTCAGAGAAGAGCGTTTTGGCACTTATGGAACACATTTAGTTTGATGTGCATTACTGCTTGGCACACACAACCATTGTCGAAAATGCACTTTATTCGCTCTCAAACACATTTTGAGCAAAGGATGATAGGGCAGGTCATTGTGAGCCAGCGGAAGGTGCCAGGAGGCTCATTCTAAGTGTGCCTGACGCAGCTTCGCATCCCCTTCTATCTGCAACAGTTTCATGTGGCCTAGAAGCATTGCTGTAGAGTTAGAGCATAAATGAGAAAACGTGTTTCTCTCGCTGTGATAATGCATTTCAAGCAAGCTATAGGCTTTGTGGTAAAAATTTTCTCCATATATGGCACATGTGTGTCACGTCCAAAAAAGCACTCCACTCGTTCAGAGAAGAGCGTTTTGGCACTTATGGAACACATTTAGTGTGATGTGCATTACTGCTTGGCACACACAACCATTGTCGAAAATGCACTTTATTCGCTCTCAAACACATTTTGAGCAAAGGATGATAGGGCAGGTCATTGTGAGCCAGCGGAAGGTGCCAGGAGGCTCATTCCAAGTGTGCCTGACGCAGCTTCGCATCCCGTTGTATCTGCAACAGTTTCATGTGGCTGAGAAGCATTGCTGTAGCGTTAGAGCATAAATGAGAAAAAGTGTTTCTCTCGCTGTGATAATGCATTTCAAGCAAGCTATAGGCTTTGTGGTTAAAATTTTCTCCATATATGGCACATGTGTGCCACGTCCAAAAAAGCACTCCACTCGCTCAGAGAAGAGCGTTTTGGCACTTATGGAACACATTTAGTGTGATGTGCATTATTGCTTGGCACACACAACCATTGTCGAAAATGCACTTTATTCGCTCTCAAACACGTTTTGAGCAAAGGATGATAGGGCAGGTCATTGTGAGCCAGCAGAAGGTGCCAGGAGGCTCATTCCAAGTGTGCCTGACGCAGCTTCGCATCCCCTTCGATCTGCAACAGTTTCATGTGGCTGAGAAGCATTGCTGTAGCGTTAGAGCATAAATGAGAAAAAGTGTTTCTCTCGCTGTGATAATGCATTTCAAGCAAGCTATAGGCTTTGTGGTTAAAAATTTCTCCATATATGGCACATGTGTGTCACGTCCAAAAAAGCACTCCACTCGCTCAGAGAAGAGGGTTTTGGCACTTATGGAACACATTTAGTGTGATGTGCATTATTGCTTGGCACACACAACCATTGTCGAAAATGCACTTTATTCGCTCTCAAACATGTTTTGAGCAAAGGATGATAGGGCAGGTCATTGTGAGCCAGCGGAAGGTGCCAGGAGGCTCATTCCAAGAGTGCCTGACGCAGCTTCGCATCCCCTTCGATCTGCAACAGTTTCATGTGGCTGAGAAGCACTGCTGTAGAGTTAGAGCGAAAATGAGAAAACGTGTTTCTCTCGCTGTGATAATGCATTTCAAGCAAGCTATAGGCTTTGTGGTAAAAATTTTCTCCATATATGGCACATGTGTGTCACGTCCAAAAAAGCACTCCACTCGCTCAGAGAAGAGCGTTTTGGCACTTATGGAACACATTTAGTGTGATGTGCATTACTGCTTGGCACACACAACCATTGTCGAAAATGCACTTTATTCGCTCTCAAACACATTTTGAGCAAAGGATGATAGGGCAGGTCATTGTGAGCCAGCGGAAGGTGCCAGGAGGCTCATTCCAAGTGTGCCTGACGCAGCTTCGCATCCCGTTGTATCTGCAACAGTTTCATGTGGCTGAGAAGCATTGCTGTAGCGTTAGAGCATAAATGAGAACAAGTGTTTCTCTCGCTGTGATAATGCATTTCAAGCAAGCTATAGGCTTTGTGGTAAAAATGCTCTCCATATATGGCACATGTGTGCCACGTCCAAAAAAGCACTCCACTCGCTCAGAGAAGAGCGTTTTGGCACCTATGGAACACATTTAGTGTGATGTGCATTATTGCTTGGCACACACAACCATTGTCGAAAATGCACTTTATTCGCTCTCAAACATGTTTTGAGCAAAGGATGATAGGGCAGGTCATTGTGAGCCAGCGGAAGGTGCCAGGAGGCTCATTCCAAGTGTGCCTGACGCAGCTTCGCATCCCCTTCGATCTGCAACAGTTTCATGTGGCTGAGAAGCATTGCTGTAGCGTTAGAGCATAAATGAGAAAAAGTGTTTCTCTCGCTGTGATAATGCATTTCAAGCAAGCTATAGGCTTTGTGGTTAAAATTTTCTCCATATATGGCACATGTGTGTCACGTCCAAAAAAGCACTCCACTCGCTCAGAGAAGAGCGTTTTGGCACTTATGGAACACATTTAGTGTGATGTGCATTATTGCTTGGCACACACAACCATTGTCGAAAATGCACTTTATTCGCTCTCAAACACATTTTGAGCAAAGGATGATAGGGCAGGTCATTGTGAGCCAGCGGAAGGTGCCAGGAGGCTCATTCTAAGTGTGCCTGACGCAGCTTCGCATCCCCTTCTATCTGCAACAGTTTCATGTGGCTGAGAAGCATTGCTGTAGAGTTAGAGCATAAATGAGAAAACGTGTTTCTCTCGCTGTGATAATGCATTTCAAGCAAGCTATAGGCTTTGTGGTAAAAATTTTCTCCATATATGGCACATGTGTGTCACGTCCAAAAAAGCACTCCACTCGTTCAGAGAAGAGCGTTTTGGCACTTATGGAACACATTTAGTTTGATGTGCATTACTGCTTGGCACACACAACCATTGTCGAAAATAAACTTTATTCGCTCTCAAACACATTTTGAGCAAAGGATGATAGGGCAGGTCATTGTGAGCCAGCGGAAGGTGCCAGGAGGCTCATTCCAAGTGTGCCTGACGCAGCTTCGCATCCCCTTCGATCTGCAACAGTTTCATGTGGCTGAGAAGCATTGCTGTAGCGTTAGAGCATAAATGAGAAAAAGTGTTTCTCTCGCTGTGATAATGCATTTCAAGCAAGCTATAGGCTTTGTGGTTAAAATTTTCTCCATATATGGCACATGTGTGTCACGTCCAAAAAAGCACTCCACTCGCTCAGAGAAGAGCGTTTTGGCACTTATGGAACACATTTAGTGTGATGTGCATTATTGCTTGGCACACACAACCATTGTCGAAAATGCACTTTATTCGCTCTCAAACATGTTTTGAGCAAAGGATGATAGGGCAGGTCATTGTGAGCCAGCGGAAGGTGCCAGGAGGCTCATTGCATGTGTGCCTGACGCAGCTTCGCATCCCCTTCTATCTGCAACAGTTTCATGTGGCTGAGAAGCATTGCTGTAGAGTTAGAGCATAAATGAGAAAAAGTGTTTCTCTCGCTGTGATAATGCATTTCAAGCAAGCTATAGGCTTTGTGGTAAAAATTTTCTCCATATATGGCACATGTGTGCCACGTCCAAAAAAGCACTCCACTCGCTCAGAGAAGAGCGTTTTGGCACTTATGGAACACATTTAGTGTGATGTGCATTATTGCTTGGCACACACAACCATTGTCGAAAATGCACTTTATTCGCTCTCAAACATGTTTTGAGCAAAGGATGATAGGGCAGGTCATTGTGAGCCAGCGGAAGGTGCCAGGAGGCTCATTGCAAGTGTGCCTGACGCAGCTTCGCATCCCCTTCTATCTGCAACAGTTTCATGTGGCTGAGAAGCATTGCTGTAGAGTTAGAGCATAAATGAGAAAAAGGGTTTCTCTCGCTGTGATAATGCATTTCAAGCAAGCTATAGGCTTTGTGGTAAAAATTTTCTCCATATATGGCACATGTGTGCCACGTCCAAAAAAGCACTCCACTCGCTCAGAGAAGAGCGTTTTGGCACTTATGGAACACATTTAGTGTGATGTGCATTATTGCTTGGCACACACAACCATTTTTCGAAAATGCACTTTATTCGCTCTCAAACACATTTTGAGCAAAGGATGATAGGGCAGGTCATTGTGAGCCAGCGGAAGGTGCCAGGAGGCTCATTCCAAGAGTGCCTGACGCAGCTTCGCATCCCCTTCGATCTGCAACAGTTTCATGTGGCTGAGAAGCACTGCTGTAGAGTTAGAGCGAAAATGAGAAAACGTGTTTCTCTCGCTGTGATAATGCATTTCAAGCAAGCTATAGGCTTTGTGGTAAAAATTTTCTCCATATATGGCACATGTGTGTCACGTCCAAAAAAGCACTCCACTCGCTCAGAGAAGAGCGTTTTGGCACTCATGGAACACATTTAGTGTGATGTGCATTACTGCTTGGCACACACAACCATTGTCGAAAATGCACTTTATTCGCTCTCAAACACATTTTGAGCAAAGGATGATAGGGCAGGTCATTGTGAGCCAGCGGAAGATGCCAGAAGGCTCATTCCAAGTGTGCCTGACGCAGCTTCGAATCCCGTTGTATCTGCAACAGTTTCATGTGGCTGAGAAGCATTGCTGTAGAGTTAGAGCATAAATGAGAAAAAGTGTTTCTCTCGCTGGGATAATGCATTTCAAGCAAGCTATAGGCTTTGTGGTAAAATTTTTCTCCATATATGGCACATGTGTGCCACGTCCAAAAAAGCACTCCACTCGCTCAGAGAAGAGCGTTTTGGCACTTATGGAACACATTTAGTGTGATGTGCATTATTGCTTGGCACACACAACCATTGTTCGAAAATGCACTTTATTCGCTCTCAAACACATTTTGAGCAAAGGATGATAGGGCAGGTCATTGTGAGCCAGCGGAAGGTGCCAGGAGGCTCATTCCAAGTGTGCCTGACGCAGCTTCGCATCCCGTTGTATCTGCAACAGTTTCATGTGGCTGAGAAGCATTGCTGTAGCGTTAGAGCATAAATGAGAAAAAGTGTTTCTCTCGCTGTGATAATGCATTTCAAGCAAGCTATAGGCTTTGTGGTTAAAATTTTCTCCATATATGGCACATGTGTGTCACGTCCAAAAAAGCACTCCACTCGCTCAGAGAAGAGCGTTTTGGCACTTATGGAACACATTTAGTGTGATGTGCATTATTGCTTGGCACACACAACCATTGTCGAAAATGCACTTTATTCGCTCTCAAACATGTTTTGAGCAAAGGATGATAGGGCAGGTCATTGTGAGCCAGCGGAAGGTGCCAGGAGGCTCATTGCATGTGTGCCTGACGCAGCTTCGCATCCCCTTCTATCTGCAACAGTTTCATGTGGCTGAGAAGCATTGCTGTAGAGTTAGAGCATAAATGAGAAAAAGTGTTTCTCTCGCTGTGATAATGCATTTCAAGCAAGCTATAGGCTTTGTGGTAAAAATTTTCTCCATATATGGCACATGTGTGCCACGTCCAAAAAAGCACTCCACTCGCTCAGAGAAGAGCGTTTTGGCACTTATGGAACACATTTAGTGTGATGTGCATTATTGCTTGGCACACACAACCATTGTCGAAAATGCACTTTATTCGCTCTCAAACATGTTTTGAGCAAAGGATGATAGGGCAGGTCATTGTGAGCCAGCGGAAGGTGCCAGGAGGCTCATTGCAAGTGTGCCTGACGCAGCTTCGCATCCCCTTCTATCTGCAACAGTTTCATGTGGCTGAGAAGCATTGCTGTAGAGTTAGAGCATAAATGAGAAAAAGTGTTTCTCTCGCTGTGATAATGCATTTCAAGCAAGCTATAGGCTTTGTGGTAAAATTTTTCTCCATATATGGCACATGTGTGCCACGTCCAAAAAAGCACTCCACTCGCTCAGAGAAGAGCGTTTTGGCACTTATGGAACACATTTAGTGTGATGTGCATTATTGC
Source organism: Doryrhamphus excisus (assembly GCF_037039965.1). NCBI lineage: Eukaryota > Metazoa > Chordata > Actinopteri > Syngnathiformes > Syngnathidae > Doryrhamphus > Doryrhamphus excisus. The sequence goes on from NC_136362.1 coordinate 22,807,185, forward strand.
TTGGCACACACAACCATTTTTCGAAAATGCACTTTATTCGCTCTCAAACACATTTTGAGCAAAGGATGATAGGGCAGGTCATTGTGAGCCAGCGGAAGGTGCCAGGAGGCTCATTCCAAGAGTGCCTGACGCAGCTTCGCATCCCCTTCGATCTGCAACAGTTTCATGTGGCTGAGAAGCACTGCTGTAGAGTTAGAGCGAAAATGAGAAAACGTGTTTCTCTCGCTGTGATAATGCATTTCAAGCAAGCTATAGGCTTTGTGGTAAAAATTTTCTCCATATATGGCACATGTGTGTCACGTCCAAAAAAGCACTCCACTCGCTCAGAGAAGAGCGTTTTGGCACTTATGGAACACATTTAGTGTGATGTGCATTACTGCTTGGCACACACAACCATTGTCGAAAATGCACTTTATTCGCTCTCAAACACATTTTGAGCAAAGGATGATAGGGCAGGTCATTGTGAGCCAGCGGAAGGTGCCAGGAGGCTCATTCCAAGTGTGCCTGACGCAGCTTCGCATCCCCTTCGATCTGCAACAGTTTCATGTGGCTGAGAAGCATTGCTGTAGCGTTAGAGCATAAATGAGAAAAAGTGTTTCTCTCGCTGTGATAATGCATTTCAAGCAAGCTATAGGCTTTGTGGTTAAAATTTTCTCCATATATGGCACATGTGTGTCACGTCCAAAAAAGCACTCCACTCGCTCAGAGAAGAGCGTTTTGGCACTTATGGAACACATTTAGTGTGATGTGCATTATTGCTTGGCACACACAACCATTGTCGAAAATGCACTTTATTCGCTCTCAAACACATTTTGAGCAAAGGATGATAGGGCAGGTCATTGTGAGCCAGCGGAAGGTGCCAGGAGGCTCATTCTAAGTGTGCCTGACGCAGCTTCGCATCCCCTTCTATCTGCAACAGTTTCATGTGGCTGAGAAGCATTGCTGTAGAGTTAGAGCATAAATGAGAAAACGTGTTTCTCTCGCTGTGATAATGCATTTCAAGCAAGCTATAGGCTTTGTGGTAAAAATTTTCTCCATATATGGCACATGTGTGTCACGTCCAAAAAAGCACTCCACTCGTTCAGAGAAGAGCGTTTTGGCACTTATGGAACACATTTAGTGTGATGTGCATTACTGCTTGGCACACACAACCATTGTCGAAAATGCACTTTATTCGCTCTCAAACACATTTTGAGCAAAGGATGATAGGGCAGGTCATTGTGAGCCAGCGGAAGGTGCCAGGAGGCTCATTCCAAGTGTGCCTGACGCAGCTTCGCATCCCGTTGTATCTGCAACAGTTTCATGTGGCTGAGAAGCATTGCTGTAGCGTTAGAGCATAAATGAGAAAAAGTGTTTCTCTCGCTGTGATAATGCATTTCAAGCAAGCTATAGGCTTTGTGGTTAAAAATTTCTCCATATATGGCACATGTGTGTCACGTCCAAAAAAGCACTCCACTCGCTCAGAGAAGAGCGTTTTGGCACTTATGGAACACATTTAGTGTGATGTGCATTATTGCTTGGCACACACAACCATTGTCGAAAATGCACTTTATTCGCTCTCAAACATGTTTTGAGCAAAGTATGATAGGGCAGGTCATTGTGAGCCAGCGGAAGGTGCCAGGAGGCTAATTCCAAGTGTGCCTGACGCAGCTTCGCATCCCCTTCGATCTGCAACAGTTTCATGTGGCTGAGAAGCATTGCTGTAGCGTTAGAGCATAAATGAGAAAAAGTGTTTCTCTCGCTGTGATAATGCATTTCAAGCAAGCTATAGGCTTTGTGGTTAAAATTTTCTCCATATATGGCACATGTGTGTCACGTCCAAAAAAGCACTCCACTCGCTCAGAAGAGCGTTTTGGCACTTATGGAACACATTTAGTGTGATGTGCATTATTGCTTGGCACACACAACCATTGTTCGAAAATGCACTTTATTCGCTCTCAAACACATTTTGAGCAAAGGATGATAGGGCAGGTCATTGTGAGCCAGCGGAAGGTGCCAGGAGGCTCATTCCAAGAGTGCCTGACGCAGCTTCGCATCCCCTTCGATCTGCAACAGTTTCATGTGGCTGAGAAGCACTGCTGTAGAGTTAGAGCGAAAATGAGAAAACGTGTTTCTCTCGCTGTGATAATGCATTTCAAGCAAGCTATAGGCTTTGTGGTAAAAATTTTCTCCATATATGGCACATGTGTGTCACGTCCAAAAAAGCACTCCACTCGCTCAGAGAAGAGCGTTTTGGCACTTATGGAACACATTTAGTGTGATGTGCATTACTGCTTGGCACACACAACCATTGTCGAAAATAAACTTTATTCGCTCTCAAACACATTTTGAGCAAAGGATGATAGGGCAGGTCATTGTGAGCCAGCGGAAGGTGCCAGGAGGCTCATTCCAAGTGTGCCTGACGCAGCTTCGCATCCCGTTGTATCTGCAACAGTTTCATGTGGCTGAGAAGCATTGCTGTAGCGTTAGAGCATAAATGAGAAAAAGTGTTTCTCTCGCTGTGATAATGCATTTCAAGCAAGCTATAGGCTTTGTGGTTAAAATTTTCTCCATATATGGCACATGTGTGTCACGTCCAAAAAAGCACTCCACTCGCTCAGAAGAGCGTTTTGGCACTTATGGAACACATTTAGTGTGATGTGCATTATTGCTTGGCACACACAACCATTGTTCGAAAATGCACTTTATTCGCTCTCAAACACATTTTGAGCAAAGGATGATAGGGCAGGTCATTGTGAGCCAGCGGAAGGTGCCAGGAGGCTCATTCCAAGTGTGCCTGACGCAGCTTCGCATCCCCTTCGATCTGCAACAGTTTCATGTGGCTGAGAAGCATTGCTGTAGCGTTAGAGCATAAATGAGAAAAAGTGTTTCTCTCGCTGTGATAATGCATTTCAAGCAAGCTATAGGCTTTGTGGTTAAAATTTTCTCCATATATGGCACATGTGTGTCACGTCCAAAAAAGCACTCCACTCGCTCAGAGAAGAGCGTTTTGGCACTTATGGAACACATTTAGTGTGATGTGCATTATTGCTTGGCACACACAACCATTTTTCGAAAATGCACTTTATTCGCTCTCAAACACATTTTGAGCAAAGGATGATAGGGCAGGTCATTGTGAGCCAGCGGAAGGTGCCAGGAGGCTCATTCCAAGAGTGCCTGACGCAGCTTCGCATCCCCTTCGATCTGCAACAGTTTCATGTGGCTGAGAAGCACTGCTGTAGAGTTAGAGCGAAAATGAGAAAACGTGTTTCTCTCGCTGTGATAATGCATTTCAAGCAAGCTATAGGCTTTGTGGTAAAAATTTTCTCCATATATGGCACATGTGTGTCACGTCCAAAAAAGCACTCCACTCGCTCAGAGAAGAGCGTTTTGGCACTTATGGAACACATTTAGTGTGATGTGCATTACTGCTTGGCACACACAACCATTGTCGAAAATGCACTTTATTCGCTCTCAAACACATTTTGAGCAAAGGATGATAGGGCAGGTCATTGTGAGCCAGCGGAAGGTGCCAGGAGGCTCATTCCAAGTGTGCCTGACGCAGCTTCGCATCCCGTTCTATCTGCAACAGTTTCATGTGGCTGAGAAGCATTGCTGTAGAGTTAGAGCATAAATGAGGAAAAGTGTTTCTCTCGCTGTGATAATGCATTTCAAGCAAGCTATAGGCTTTGTGGTAAAAATGCTCTCCATATATGGCACATGTGTGCCACGTCCAAAAAAAGCACTCCACTCGCTCAGAGAAGAGCGTTTTGGCACTTATGGAACACATTTAGTGTGATGTGCATTATTGCTTGGCACACACAACCATTGTCGAAAATGCACTTTATTCGCTCTCAAACATGTTTTGAGCAAAGGATGATAGGGCAGGTCATTGTGAGCCAGCGGAAGGTGCCAGGAGGCTCATTGCAAGTGTGCCTGACGCAGCTTCGCATCCCCTTCGATCTGCAACAGTTTCATGTGGCTGAGAAGCATTGCTGTAGAGTTAGAGCATAAATGAGAAAAAGTGTTTCTCTCGCTGTGATAATGCATTTCAAGCAAGCTATAGGCTTTGTGGTAAAAATTTTCTCCATATATGGCACATGTGTGCCACGTCCAAAAAAGCACTCCACTCGCTCAGAGAAGAGCGTTTTGGCACTTATGGAACACATTTAGTGTGATGTGCATTATTGCTTGGCACACACAACCATTGTCGAAAATGCACTTTATTCGCTCTCAAACACATTTTGAGCAAAGGATGATAGGGCAGGTCATTGTGAGCCAGCGGAAGGTGCCAGGAGGCTCATTCCAAGTGTGCCTGACGCAGCTTCGCATCCCGTTGTATCTGCAACAGTTTCATGTGACTGAGAAGCATTGCTGTAGCGTTAGAGCATAAATGAGAACAAGTGTTTCTCTCGCTGTGATAATGCATTTCAAGCAAGCTATAGGCTTTGTGGCAAAAATGCTCTCCATATATGGCACATGTGTGCCACGTCCAAAAAAGCACTCCACTCGCTCAGAGAAGAGCGTTTTGGCACCTATGGAACACATTTAGTGTGATGTGCATTATTGCTTGGCACACACAACCATTGTCGAAAATGCACTTTATTCGCTCTCAAACATGTTTTGAGCAAAGGATGATAGGGCAGGTCATTGTGAGCCAGCGGAAGGTGCCAGGAGGCTCATTCCAAGTGTGCCTGACGCAGCTTCGCATCCCCTTCGATCTGCAACAGTTTCATGTGGCTGAGAAGCATTGCTGTAGCGTTAGAGCATAAATGAGAAAAAGTGTTTCTCTCGCTGTGATAATGCATTTCAAGCAAGCTATAGGCTTTGTGGTTAAAATTTTCTCCATATATGGCACATGTGTGTCACGTCCAAAAAAGCACTCCACTCGCTCAGAGAAGAGCGTTTTGGCACTTATGGAACACATTTAGTGTGATGTGCATTATTGCTTGGCACACACAACCATTGTCGAAAATGCACTTTATTCGCTCTCAAACACATTTTGAGCAAAGGATGATAGGGCAGGTCATTGTGAGCCAGCGGAAGGTGCCAGGAGGCTCATTCTAAGTGTGCCTGACGCAGCTTCGCATCCCCTTCTATCTGCAACAGTTTCATGTGGCTGAGAAGCATTGCTGTAGAGTTAGAGCATAAATGAGAAAACGTGTTTCTCTCGCTGTGATAATGCATTTCAAGCAAGCTATAGGCTTTGTGGTAAAAATTTTCTCCATATATGGCACATGTGTGTCACGTCCAAAAAAGCACTCCACTCGTTCAGAGAAGAGCGTTTTGGCACTTATGGAACACATTTAGTGTGATGTGCATTACTGCTTGGCACACACAACCATTGTCGAAAATGCACTTTATTCGCTCTCAAACACATTTTGAGCAAAGGATGATAGGGCAGGTCATTGTGAGCCAGCGGAAGGTGCCAGGAGGCTCATTCCAAGTGTGCCTGACGCAGCTTCGCATCCCGTTGTATCTGCAACAGTTTCATGTGGCTGAGAAGCATTGCTGTAGCGTTAGAGCATAAATGAGAAAAAGTGTTTCTCTCGCTGTGATAATGCATTTCAAGCAAGCTATAGGCTTTGTGGTTAAAAATTTCTCCATATATGGCACATGTGTGTCACGTCCAAAAAAGCACTCCACTCGCTCAGAGAAGAGCGTTTTGGCACTTATGGAACACATTTAGTGTGATGTGCATTATTGCTTGGCACACACAACCATTGTCGAAAATGCACTTTATTCGCTCTCAAACATGTTTTGAGCAAAGGATGATAGGGCAGGTCATTGTGAGCCAGCGGAAGGTGCCAGGAGGCTAATTCCAAGTGTGCCTGACGCAGCTTCGCATCCCCTTCGATCTGCAACAGTTTCATGTGGCTGAGAAGCATTGCTGTAGCGTTAGAGCATAAATGAGAAAAAGTGTTTCTCTCGCTGTGATAATGCATTTCAAGCAAGCTATAGGCTTTGTGGTTAAAATTTTCTCCATATATGGCACATGTGTGTCACGTCCAAAAAAGCACTCCACTCGCTCAGAAGAGCGTTTTGGCACTTATGGAACACATTTAGTGTGATGTGCATTATTGCTTGGCACACACAACCATTGTTCGAAAATGCACTTTATTCGCTCTCAAACACATTTTGAGCAAAGGATGATAGGGCAGGTCATTGTGAGCCAGCGGAAGGTGCCAGGAGGCTCATTCCAAGTGTGCCTGACGCAGCTTCGCATCCCCTTCGATCTGCAACAGTTTCATGTGGCTGAGAAGCATTGCTGTAGCGTTAGAGCATAAATGAGAAAAAGTGTTTCTCTCGCTGTGATAATGCATTTCAAGCAAGCTATAGGCTTTGTGGTTAAAATTTTCTCCATATATGGCACATGTGTGTCACGTCCAAAAAAGCACTCCACTCGCTCAGAGAAGAGCGTTTTGGCACTTATGGAACACATTTAGTGTGATGTGCATTATTGCTTGGCACACACAACCATTGTCGAAAATGCACTTTATTCGCTCTCAAACATGTTTTGAGCAAAGTATGATAGGGCAGGTCATTGTGAGCCAGCGGAAGGTGCCAGGAGGCTCATTGCAAGTGTGCCTGACGCAGCTTCGCATCCCCTTCTATCTGCAACAGTTTCATGTGGCTGAGAAGCATTGCTGTAGAGTTAGAGCATAAATGAGAAAAAGTGTTTCTCTCGCTGTGATAATGCATTTCAAGCAAGCTATAGGCTTTGTGGTAAAAATTTTCTCCATATATGGCACATGTGTGCCACGTCCAAAAAAGCACTCCACTCGCTCAGAGAAGAGCGTTTTGGCACTTATGGAACACATTTAGTGTGATGTGCATTACTGCTTGGCACACACAACCATTGTCGAAAATGCACTTTATTCGCTCTCAAACACATTTTGAGCAAAGGATGATAGGGCAGGTCATTGTGAGCCAGCGGAAGGTGCCAGGAGGCTCATTCTAAGTGTGCCTGACGCAGCTTCGCATCCCCTTCTATCTGCAACAGTTTCATGTGGCTGAGAAGCATTGCTGTAGAGTTAGAGCATAAATGAGAAAACGTGTTTCTCTCGCTGTGATAATGCATTTCAAGCAAGCTATAGGCTTTGTGGTAAAAATTTTCTCCATATATGGCACATGTGTGTCACGTCCAAAAAAGCACTCCACTCGTTCAGAGAAGAGCGTTTTGGCACTTATGGAACACATTTAGTGTGATGTGCATTACTGCTTGGCACACACAACCATTGTCGAAAATGCACTTTATTCGCTCTCAAACACATTTTGAGCAAAGGATGATAGGGCAGGTCATTGTGAGCCAGCGGAAGGTGCCAGGAGGCTCATTCCAAGTGTGCCTGACGCAGCTTCGCATCCCGTTGTATCTGCAACAGTTTCATGTGGCTGAGAAGCATTGCTGTAGCGTTAGAGCATAAATGAGAAAAAGTGTTTCTCTCGCTGTGATAATGCATTTCAAGCAAGCTATAGGCTTTGTGGTTAAAATTTTCTCCATATATGGCACATGTGTGCCACGTCCAAAAAAGCACTCCACTCGCTCAGAGAAGAGCGTTTTGGCACTTATGGAACACATTTAGTGTGATGTGCATTATTGCTTGGCACACACAACCATTGTCGAAAATGCACTTTATTCGCTCTCAAACACGTTTTGAGCAAAGGATGATAGGGCAGGTCATTGTGAGCCAGCGGAAGGTGCCAGGAGGCTCATTCCAAGTGTGCCTGACGCAGCTTCGCATCCCCTTCGATCTGCAACAGTTTCATGTGGCTGAGAAGCATTGCTGTAGCGTTAGAGCATAAATGAGAAAAAGTGTTTCTCTCGCTGTGATAATGCATTTCAAGCAAGCTATAGGCTTTGTGGTTAAAAATTTCTCCATATATGGCACATGTGTGTCACGTCCAAAAAAGCACTCCACTCGCTCAGAGAAGAGGGTTTTGGCACTTATGGAACACATTTAGTGTGATGTGCATTATTGCTTGGCACACACAACCATTGTCGAAAATGCACTTTATTCGCTCTCAAACATGTTTTGAGCAAAGGATGATAGGGCAGGTCATTGTGAGCCAGCGGAAGGTGCCAGGAGGCTCATTGCAAGTGTGCCTGACGCAGCTTCGCATCCCCTTCTATCTGCAACAGTTTCATGTGGCTGAGAAGCATTGCTGTAGAGTTAGAGCATAAATGAGAAAAAGTGTTTCTCTCGCTGTGATAATGCATTTCAAGCAAGCTATAGGCTTTGTGGTAAAAATTTTCTCCATATATGGCACATGTGTGCCACGTCCAAAAAAGCACTCCACTCGCTCAGAGAAGAGCGTTTTGGCACTTATGGAACACATTTAGTGTGATGTGCATTACTGCTTGGCACACACAACCATTGTCGAAAATGCACTTTATTCGCTCTCAAACACATTTTGAGCAAAGGATGATAGGGCAGGTCATTGTGAGCCAGCGGAAGGTGCCAGGAGGCTCATTCCAAGTGTGCCTGACGCAGCTTCGCATCCCGTTGTATCTGCAACAGTTTCATGTGGCTGAGAAGCATTGCTGTAGCGTTAGAGCATAAATGAGAAAAAGTGTTTCTCTCGCTGTGATAATGCATTTCAAGCAAGCTATAGGCTTTGTGGTTAAAATTTTCTCCATATATGGCACATGTGTGCCACGTCCAAAAAAGCACTCCACTCGCTCAGAGAAGAGCGTTTTGGCACTTATGGAACACATTTAGTGTGATGTGCATTATTGCTTGGCACACACAACCATTGTCGAAAATGCACTTTATTCGCTCTCAAACACGTTTTGAGCAAAGGATGATAGGGCAGGTCATTGTGAGCCAGCGGAAGGTGCCAGGAGGCTCATTCCAAGTGTGCCTGACGCAGCTTCGCATCCCCTTCGATCTGCAACAGTTTCATGTGGCTGAGAAGCATTGCTGTAGCGTTAGAGCATAAATGAGAAAAAGTGTTTCTCTCGCTGTGATAATGCATTTCAAGCAAGCTATAGGCTTTGTGGTTAAAAATTTCTCCATATATGGCACATGTGTGTCACGTCCAAAAAAGCACTCCACTCGCTCAGAGAAGAGGGTTTTGGCACTTATGGAACACATTTAGTGTGATGTGCATTATTGCTTGGCACACACAACCATTGTCGAAAATGCACTTTATTCGCTCTCAAACATGTTTTGAGCAAAGGATGATAGGGCAGGTCATTGTGAGCCAGCGGAAGGTGCCAGGAGGCTCATTGCAAGTGTGCCTGACGCAGCTTCGCATCCCCTTCTATCTGCAACAGTTTCATGTGGCTGAGAAGCATTGCTGTAGAGTTAGAGCATAAATGAGAAAAAGTGTTTCTCTCGCTGTGATAATGCATTTCAAGCAAGCTATAGGCTTTGTGGTAAAAATTTTCTCCATATATGGCACATGTGTGCCACGTCCAAAAAAGCACTCCACTCGCTCAGAGAAGAGCGTTTTGGCACTTATGGAACACATTTAGTGTGATGTGCATTATTGCTTGGCACACACAACCATTGTTCGAAAATGCACTTTATTCGCTCTCAAACACATTTTGAGCAAAGGATGATAGGGCAGGTCATTGTGAGCCAGCGGAAGGTGCCAGGAGGCTCATTCCAAGAGTGCCTGACGCAGCTTCGCATCCCCTTCGATCTGCAACAGTTTCATGTGGCTGAGAAGCACTGCTGTAGAGTTAGAGCGAAAATGAGAAAACGTGTTTCTCTCGCTGTGATAATGCATTTCAAGCAAGCTATAGGCTTTGTGGTAAAAATTTTCTCCATATATGGCACATGTGTGTCACGTCCAAAAAAGCACTCCACTCGTTCAGAGAAGAGCGTTTTGGCACTTATGGAACACATTTAGTTTGATGTGCATTACTGCTTGGCACACACAACCATTGTCGAAAATAAACTTTATTCGCTCTCAAACACATTTTGAGCAAAGGATGATAGGGCAGGTCATTGTGAGCCAGCGGAAGGTGCCAGGAGGCTCATTCTAAGTGTGCCTGACGCAGCTTCGCATCCCCTTCGATCTGCAACAGTTTCATGTGGCTGAGAAGCATTGCTGTAGCGTTAGAGCATAAATGAGAAAAAGTGTTTCTCTCGCTGTGATAATGCATTTCAAGCAAGCTATAGGCTTTGTGGTAAAAATTTTCTCCATATATGGCACATGTGTGTCACGTCCAAAAAAGCACTCCACTCGCTCAGAGAAGAGCGTTTTGGCACTCATGGAACACATTTAGTGTGATGTGCATTATTGCTTGGCACACACAACCATTGTCGAAAATGCACTTTATTCGCTCTCAAACATGTTTTGAGCAAAGGATGATAGGGCAGGTCATTGTGAGCCAGCGGAAGGTGCCAGGAGGCTCATTCCAAGTGTGCCTGACGCAGCTTCGCATCCCCTTCGATCTGCAACAGTTTCATGTGGCTGAGAAGCATTGCTGTAGCGTTAGAGCATAAATGAGAAAAAGTGTTTCTCTCGCTGTGATAATGCATTTCAAGCAAGCTATAGGCTTTGTGGTTAAAATTTTCTCCATATATGGCACATGTGTGTCACGTCCAAAAAAGCACTCCACTCGCTCAGAGAAGAGCGTTTTGGCACTTATGGAACACATTTAGTGTGATGTGCATTATTGCTTGGCACACACAACCATTGTCGAAAATGCACTTTATTCGCTCTCAAACACATTTTGAGCAAAGGATGATAGGGCAGGTCATTGTGAGCCAGCGGAAGGTGCCAGGAGGCTCATTCTAAGTGTGCCTGACGCAGCTTCGCATCCCCTTCTATCTGCAACAGTTTCATGTGGCTGAGAAGCATTGCTGTAGAGTTAGAGCATAAATGAGAAAACGTGTTTCTCTCGCTGTGATAATGCATTTCAAGCAAGCTATAGGCTTTGTGGTAAAAATTTTCTCCATATATGGCACATGTGTGTCACGTCCAAAAAAGCACTCCACTCGTTCAGAGAAGAGCGTTTTGGCACTTATGGAACACATTTAGTGTGATGTGCATTACTGCTTGGCACACACAACCATTGTCGAAAATGCACTTTATTCGCTCTCAAACACATTTTGAGCAAAGGATGATAGGGCAGGTCATTGTGAGCCAGCGGAAGGTGCCAGGAGGCTCATTGCAAGTGTGCCTGACGCAGCTTCGCATCCCGTTGTATCTGCAACAGTTTCATGTGGCTGAGAAGCATTGCTGTAGCGTTAGAGCATAAATGAGAAAAAGTGTTTCTCTCGCTGTGATAATGCATTTCAAGCAAGCTATAGGCTTTGTGGTTAAAAATTTCTCCATATATGGCACATGTGTGTCACGTCCAAAAAAGCACTCCACTCGCTCAGAGAAGAGGGTTTTGGCACTTATGGAACACATTTAGTGTGATGTGCATTATTGCTTGGCACACACAACCATTGTCGAAAATGCACTTTATTCGCTCTCAAACATGTTTTGAGCAAAGGATGATAGGGCAGGTCATTGTGAGCCAGCGGAAGGTGCCAGGAGGCTCATTCCAAGTGTGCCTGACGCAGCTTCGCATCCCCTTCGATCTGCAACAGTTTCATGTGGCTGAGAAGCACTGCTGTAGCGTTAGAGCATAAATGAGAAAAAGTGTTTCTCTCGCTGTGATAATGCATTTCAAGCAAGCTATAGGCTTTGTGGTTAAAATTTTCTCCATATATGGCACATGTGTGTCACGTCCAAAAAAGCACTCCACTCGCTCAGAGAAGAGCGTTTTGGCACTTATGGAACACATTTAGTGTGATGTGCATTATTGCTTGGCACACACAACCATTGTCGAAAATGCACTTTATTCGCTCTCAAACACATTTTGAGCAAAGGATGATAGGGCAGGTCATTGTGAGCCAGCGGAAGGTGCCAGGAGGCTCATTCCAAGTGTGCCTGACGCAGCTTCGCATCCCGTTGTATCTGCAACAGTTTCATGTGACTGAGAAGCATTGCTGTAGCGTTAGAGCATAAATGAGAACAAGTGTTTCTCTCGCTGTGATAATGCATTTCAAGCAAGCTATAGGCTTTGTGGCAAAAATGCTCTCCATATATGGCACATGTGTGCCACGTCCAAAAAAGCACTCCACTCGCTCAGAGAAGAGCGTTTTGGCACCTATGGAACACATTTAGTGTGATGTGCATTATTGCTTGGCACACACAACCATTGTCGAAAATGCACTTTATTCGCTCTCAAACATGTTTTGAGCAAAGGATGATAGGGCAGGTCATTGTGAGCCAGCGGAAGGTGCCAGGAGGCTCATTCCAAGTGTGCCTGACGCAGCTTCGCATCCCCTTCGATCTGCAACAGTTTCATGTGGCTGAGAAGCATTGCTGTAGCGTTAGAGCATAAATGAGAAAAAGTGTTTCTCTCGCTGTGATAATGCATTTCAAGCAAGCTATAGGCTTTGTGGTTAAAATTTTCTCCATATATGGCACATGTGTGTCACGTCCAAAAAAGCACTCCACTCGCTCAGAGAAGAGCGTTTTGGCACTTATGGAACACATTTAGTGTGATGTGCATTATTGCTTGGCACACACAACCATTGTCGAAAATGCACTTTATTCGCTCTCAAACACATTTTGAGCAAAGGATGATAGGGCAGGTCATTGTGAGCCAGCGGAAGGTGCCAGGAGGCTCATTCTAAGTGTGCCTGACGCAGCTTCGCATCCCCTTCTATCTGCAACAGTTTCATGTGGCTGAGAAGCATTGCTGTAGAGTTAGAGCATAAATGAGAAAACGTGTTTCTCTCGCTGTGATAATGCATTTCAAGCAAGCTATAGGCTTTGTGGTAAAAATTTTCTCCATATATGGCACATGTGTGTCACGTCCAAAAAAGCACTCCACTCGTTCAGAGAAGAGCGTTTTGGCACTTATGGAACACATTTAGTGTGATGTGCATTACTGCTTGGCACACACAACCATTGTCGAAAATGCACTTTATTCGCTCTCAAACACATTTTGAGCAAAGGATGATAGGGCAGGTCATTGTGAGCCAGCGGAAGGTGCCAGGAGGCTCATTCCAAGTGTGCCTGACGCAGCTTCGCATCCCGTTGTATCTGCAACAGTTTCATGTGGCTGAGAAGCATTGCTGTAGCGTTAGAGCATAAATGAGAAAAAGTGTTTCTCTCGCTGTGATAATGCATTTCAAGCAAGCTATAGGCTTTGTGGTTAAAAATTTCTCCATATATGGCACATGTGTGTCACGTCCAAAAAAGCACTCCACTCGCTCAGAGAAGAGCGTTTTGGCACTTATGGAACACATTTAGTGTGATGTGCATTATTGCTTGGCACACACAACCATTGTCGAAAATGCACTTTATTCGCTCTCAAACATGTTTTGAGCAAAGGATGATAGGGCAGGTCATTGTGAGCCAGCGGAAGGTGCCAGGAGGCTAATTCCAAGTGTGCCTGACGCAGCTTCGCATCCCCTTCGATCTGCAACAGTTTCATGTGGCTGAGAAGCATTGCTGTAGCGTTAGAGCATAAATGAGAAAAAGTGTTTCTCTCGCTGTGATAATGCATTTCAAGCAAGCTATAGGCTTTGTGGTTAAAATTTTCTCCATATATGGCACATGTGTGTCACGTCCAAAAAAGCACTCCACTCGCTCAGAAGAGCGTTTTGGCACTTATGGAACACATTTAGTGTGATGTGCATTATTGCTTGGCACACACAACCATTGTTCGAAAATGCACTTTATTCGCTCTCAAACACATTTTGAGCAAAGGATGATAGGGCAGGTCATTGTGAGCCAGCGGAAGGTGCCAGGAGGCTCATTCCAAGTGTGCCTGACGCAGCTTCGCATCCCCTTCGATCTGCAACAGTTTCATGTGGCTGAGAAGCATTGCTGTAGCGTTAGAGCATAAATGAGAAAAAGTGTTTCTCTCGCTGTGATAATGCATTTCAAGCAAGCTATAGGCTTTGTGGTTAAAATTTTCTCCATATATGGCACATGTGTGTCACGTCCAAAAAAGCACTCCACTCGCTCAGAGAAGAGCGTTTTGGCACTTATGGAACACATTTAGTGTGATGTGCATTATTGCTTGGCACACACAACCATTGTCGAAAATGCACTTTATTCGCTCTCAAACATGTTTTGAGCAAAGGATGATAGGGCAGGTCATTGTGAGCCAGCGGAAGGTGCCAGGAGGCTCATTGCAAGTGTGCCTGACGCAGCTTCGCATCCCCTTCTATCTGCAACAGTTTCATGTGGCTGAGAAGCATTGCTGTAGAGTTAGAGCATAAATGAGAAAAAGTGTTTCTCTCGCTGTGATAATGCATTTCAAGCAAGCTATAGGCTTTGTGGTAAAATTTTTCTCCATATATGGCACATGTGTGCCACGTCCAAAAAAGCACTCCACTCGCTCAGAGAAGAGCGTTTTGGCACTTATGGAACACATTTAGTGTGATGTGCATTATTGCTTGGCACACACAACCATTGTCGAAAATGCACTTTATTCGCTCTCAAACACATTTTGAGCAAAGGATGATAGGGCAGGTCATTGTGAGCCAGCGGAAGATGCCAGGAGGCTCATTCCAAGTGTGCCTGACGCAGCTTCGCATCCCGTTGTATCTGCAACAGTTTCATGTGGCTGAGAAGCATTGCTGTAGCGTTAGAGCATAAATGAGAAAAAGTGTTTCTCTCGCTGTGATAATGCATTTCAAGCAAGCTATAGCCTTTGTGGTTAAAATTTTCTCCATATATGGCACATGTGTGTCACGTCCAAAAAAGCACTCCACTCGCTCAGAGAAGAGCGTTTTGGCACTTATGGAACACATTTAGTGTGATGTGCATTATTGCTTGGCACACACAACCCTTGTTCGAAAATGCACTTTATTCGCTCTCAAACACATTTTGAGCAAAGGATGATAGGGCAGGTCATTGTGAGCCAGCGGAAGGTGCCAGGAGGCTCATTCCAAGTGTGCCTGACGCAGCTTCGCATCCCGTTGTATCTGCAACAGTTTCATGTGGCTGAGAAGCATTGCTGTAGCGTTAGAGCATAAATGAGAAAAAGTGTTTCTCTCGCTGTGATAATGCATTTCAAGCAAGCTATAGGCTTTGTGGTTAAAATTTTCTCCATATATGGCACATGTGTGCCACGTCCAAAAAAGCACTCCACTCGCTCAGAGAAGAGCGTTTTGGCACTTATGGAACACATTTAGTTTGATGTGCATTACTGCTTGGCACACACAACCATTGTCGAAAATAAACTTTATTCGCTCTCAAACACATTTTGAGCAAAGGATGATAGGGCAGGTCATTGTGAGCCAGCGGAAGGTGCCAGGAGGCTCATTCCAAGTGTGCCTGACGCAGCTTCGCATCCCCTTCGATCTGCAACAGTTTCATGTGGCTGAGAAGCATTGCTGTAGCGTTAGAGCATAAATGAGAAAAAGTGTTTCTCTCGCTGTGATAATGCATTTCAAGCAAGCTATAGGCTTTGTGGTTAAAATTTTCTCCATATATGGCACATGTGTGTCACGTCCAAAAAAGCACTCCACTCGCTCAGAGAAGAGCGTTTTGGCACTTATGGAACACATTTAGTGTGATGTGCATTATTGCTTGGCACACACAACTATTGTCGAAAATGCACTTTATTCGCTCTCAAACACGTTTTGAGCAAAGTATGATAGGGCAGGTCATTGTGAGCCAGCGGAAGGTGCCAGGAGGCTCATTGCAAGTGTGCCTGACGCAGCTTCGCATCCCCTTCTCTCTGCAACAGTTTCATGTGGCTGAGAAGCATTGCTGTAGAGTTAGAGCATAAATGAGAACAAGTGTTTCTCTCGCTGTGATAATGCATTTCAAGCAGCTATAGGCTTTGTGGTAAAAATTTTCTCCATATATGGCACATGTGTGTCACGTCCAAAAAAGCACTCCACTCGCTCAGAGAAGAGCGTTTTGGCACCTATGGAACACATTTAGTGTGATGTGCATTATTGCTTGGCACACACATCCATTGTCGAAAATGCACTTTATTCGCTCTCAAACATGTTTTGAGCAAAGGATGATAGGGCAGGTCATTGTGAGCCAGCGGAAGGTGCCAGGAGGCTCATTCCAAGTGTGCCTGACGCAGCTTCGCATCCCGTTGTATCTGCAACAGTTTCATGTGGCTGAGAAGCATTGCTGTAGCGTTAGAGCATAAATGAGAAAAAGTGTTTCTCTCGCTGTGATAATGCATTTCAAGCAAGCTATAGGCTTTGTGGTAAAAATGCTCTCCATATATGGCACATGTGTACCACGTCCAAAAAAGCACTCCACTCGCTCAGAGAAGAGCGTTTTGGCACCTATGGAACACATTTAGTGTGATGTGCATTATTGCTTGGCACACACAACCATTGTCAAAAATGCACTTTATTCGCTCTCAAACATGTTTTGAGCAAAGGATGATAAGGGCAGGTCATTGTGAGCCAGCGGAAGGTGCCAGGAGGCTCATTGCAAGTGGGCCTGACGCAGCTTCGCATCCCCTTCTATCTGCAACAGTTTCATGTGGCTGAGAAGCATTGCTGTAGAGTTAGAGCATAAATGAGAAAAAGTGTTTCTCTCGCTGTGATAATGCATTTCAAGCAAGCTATAGGCTTTGTGGTAAAAATTTTCTCCATATATGGCACATGTGTGCCACGTCCAAAAAAGCACTCCACTCGCTCAGAGAAGAGCGTTTTGGCACTTATGGAACACATTTAGTGTGATGTGCATTACTGCTTGGCACACACAACCATTGTCGAAAATGCACTTTATTCGCTCTCAAACACATTTTGAGCAAAGGATGATAGGGCAGGTCATTGTGAGCCAGCGGAAGGTGCCAGGAGGCTCATTCCAAGTGTGCCTGACGCAGCTTCGCATCCCGTTGTATCTGCAACAGTTTCATGTGGCTGAGAAGCATTGCTGTAGCGTTAGAGCATAAATGAGAAAAAGTGTTTCTCTCGCTGTGATAATGCATTTCAAGCAAGCTATAGGCTTTGTGGTTAAAAATTTCTCCATATATGGCACATGTGTGTCACGTCCAAAAAAGCACTCCACTCGCTCAGAGAAGAGCGTTTTGGCACTTATGGAACACATTTAGTGTGATGTGCATTATTACTTGGCACACACAACCATTGTCGAAAATGCACTTTATTCGCTCTCAAACATGTTTTGAGCAAAGGATGATAGGGCAGGTCATTGTGAGCCAGCGGAAGGTGCCAGGAGGCTAATTCCAAGTGTGCCTGACGCAGCTTCGCATCCCCTTCGATCTGCAACAGTTTCATGTGGCTGAGAAGCATTGCTGTAGCGTTAGAGCATAAATGAGAAAAAGTGTTTCTCTCGCTGTGATAATGCATTTCAAGCAAGCTATAGGCTTTGTGGTTAAAATTTTCTCCATATATGGCACATGTGTGTCACGTCCAAAAAAGCACTCCACTCGCTCAGAAGAGCGTTTTGGCACTTATGGAACACATTTAGTGTGATGTGCATTATTGCTTGGCACACACAACCATTGTTCGAAAATGCACTTTATTCGCTCTCAAACACATTTTGAGCAAAGGATGATAGGGCAGGTCATTGTGAGCCAGCGGAAGGTGCCAGGAGGCTCATTCCAAGTGTGCCTGACGCAGCTTCGCATCCCCTTCGATCTGCAACAGTTTCATGTGGCTGAGAAGCATTGCTGTAGCGTTAGAGCATAAATGAGAAAAAGTGTTTCTCTCGCTGTGATAATGCATTTCAAGCAAGCTATAGGCTTTGTGGTTAAAATTTTCTCCATATATGGCACATGTGTGTCACGTCCAAAAAAGCACTCCACTCGCTCAGAGAAGAGCGTTTTGGCACTTATGGAACACATTTAGTGTGATGTGCATTATTGCTTGGCACACACAACCATTGTCGAAAATGCACTTTATTCGCTCTCAAACATGTTTTGAGCAAAGTATGATAGGGCAGGTCATTGTGAGCCAGCGGAAGGTGCCAGGAGGCTCATTGCAAGTGTGCCTGACGCAGCTTCGCATCCCCTTCTATCTGCAACAGTTTCATGTGGCTGAGAAGCATTGCTGTAGAGTTAGAGCATAAATGAGAAAAAGTGTTTCTCTCGCTGTGATAATGCATTTCAAGCAAGCTATAGGCTTTGTGGTAAAAATTTTCTCCATATATGGCACATGTGTGCCACGTCCAAAAAAGCACTCCACTCGCTCAGAGAAGAGCGTTTTGGCACTTATGGAACACATTTAGTGTGATGTGCATTACTGCTTGGCACACACAACCATTGTCGAAAATGCACTTTATTCGCTCTCAAACACATTTTGAGCAAAGGATGATAGGGCAGGTCATTGTGAGCCAGCGGAAGGTGCCAGGAGGCTCATTCTAAGTGTGCCTGACGCAGCTTCGCATCCCCTTCTATCTGCAACAGTTTCATGTGGCTGAGAAGCATTGCTGTAGAGTTAGAGCATAAATGAGAAAACGTGTTTCTCTCGCTGTGATAATGCATTTCAAGCAAGCTATAGGCTTTGTGGTAAAAATTTTCTCCATATATGGCACATGTGTGTCACGTCCAAAAAAGCACTCCACTCGTTCAGAGAAGAGCGTTTTGGCACTTATGGAACACATTTAGTGTGATGTGCATTACTGCTTGGCACACACAACCATTGTCGAAAATGCACTTTATTCGCTCTCAAACACATTTTGAGCAAAGGATGATAGGGCAGGTCATTGTGAGCCAGCGGAAGGTGCCAGGAGGCTCATTCCAAGTGTGCCTGACGCAGCTTCGCATCCCGTTGTATCTGCAACAGTTTCATGTGGCTGAGAAGCATTGCTGTAGCGTTAGAGCATAAATGAGAAAAAGTGTTTCTCTCGCTGTGATAATGCATTTCAAGCAAGCTATAGGCTTTGTGGTTAAAATTTTCTCCATATATGGCACATGTGTGCCACGTCCAAAAAAGCACTCCACTCGCTCAGAGAAGAGCGTTTTGGCACTTATGGAACACATTTAGTGTGATGTGCATTATTGCTTGGCACACACAACCATTGTCGAAAATGCACTTTATTCGCTCTCAAACACGTTTTGAGCAAAGGATGATAGGGCAGGTCATTGTGAGCCAGCGGAAGGTGCCAGGAGGCTCATTCCAAGTGTGCCTGACGCAGCTTCGCATCCCCTTCGATCTGCAACAGTTTCATGTGGCTGAGAAGCATTGCTGTAGCGTTAGAGCATAAATGAGAAAAAGTGTTTCTCTCGCTGTGATAATGCATTTCAAGCAAGCTATAGGCTTTGTGGTAAAAATTTTCTCCATATATGGCACATGTGTGCCACGTCCAAAAAAGCACTCCACTCGCTCAGAGAAGAGCGTTTTGGCACTTATGGAACACATTTAGTGTGATGTGCATTATTGCTTGGCACACACAACCATTGTTCGAAAATGCACTTTATTCGCTCTCAAACACATTTTGAGCAAAGGATGATAGGGCAGGTCATTGTGAGCCAGCGGAAGGTGCCAGGAGGCTCATTCCAAGAGTGCCTGACGCAGCTTCGCATCCCCTTCGATCTGCAACAGTTTCATGTGGCTGAGAAGCACTGCTGTAGAGTTAGAGCGAAAATGAGAAAACGTGTTTCTCTCGCTGTGATAATGCATTTCAAGCAAGCTATAGGCTTTGTGGTAAAAATTTTCTCCATATATGGCACATGTGTGTCACGTCCAAAAAAGCACTCCACTCGTTCAGAGAAGAGCGTTTTGGCACTTATGGAACACATTTAGTTTGATGTGCATTACTGCTTGGCACACACAACCATTGTCGAAAATAAACTTTATTCGCTCTCAAACACATTTTGAGCAAAGGATGATAGGGCAGGTCATTGTGAGCCAGCGGAAGGTGCCAGGAGGCTCATTCTAAGTGTGCCTGACGCAGCTTCGCATCCCCTTCGATCTGCAACAGTTTCATGTGGCTGAGAAGCATTGCTGTAGCGTTAGAGCATAAATGAGAAAAAGTGTTTCTCTCGCTGTGATAATGCATTTCAAGCAAGCTATAGGCTTTGTGGTTAAAAATTTCTCCATATATGGCACATGTGTGTCACGTCCAAAAAAGCACTCCACTCGCTCAGAGAAGAGGGTTTTGGCACTTATGGAACACATTTAGTGTGATGTGCATTATTGCTTGGCACACACAACCATTGTCGAAAATGCACTTTATTCGCTCTCAAACATGTTTTGAGCAAAGGATGATAGGGCAGGTCATTGTGAGCCAGCGGAAGGTGCCAGGAGGCTCATTGCAAGTGTGCCTGACGCAGCTTCGCATCCCCTTCTATCTGCAACAGTTTCATGTGGCTGAGAAGCATTGCTGTAGAGTTAGAGCATAAATGAGAAAAAGTGTTTCTCTCGCTGTGATAATGCATTTCAAGCAAGCTATAGGCTTTGTGGTAAAAATTTTCTCCATATATGGCACATGTGTGCCACGTCCAAAAAAGCAC
This sequence comes from Doryrhamphus excisus, assembly GCF_037039965.1. Lineage (NCBI taxonomy): Eukaryota > Metazoa > Chordata > Actinopteri > Syngnathiformes > Syngnathidae > Doryrhamphus > Doryrhamphus excisus. Next base: position 22,827,586 of record NC_136362.1, read on the forward strand.
TCCACTCGCTCAGAGAAGAGCGTTTTGGCACTTATGGAACACATTTAGTGTGATGTGCATTATTGCTTGGCACACACAACCATTGTTCGAAAATGCACTTTATTCGCTCTCAAACACATTTTGAGCAAAGGATGATAGGGCAGGTCATTGTGAGCCAGCGGAAGGTGCCAGGAGGCTCATTCCAAGAGTGCCTGACGCAGCTTCGCATCCCCTTCGATCTGCAACAGTTTCATGTGGCTGAGAAGCACTGCTGTAGAGTTAGAGCGAAAATGAGAAAACGTGTTTCTCTCGCTGTGATAATGCATTTCAAGCAAGCTATAGGCTTTGTGGTAAAAATTTTCTCCATATATGGCACATGTGTGTCACGTCCAAAAAAGCACTCCACTCGCTCAGAGAAGAGCGTTTTGGCACTCATGGAACACATTTAGTGTGATGTGCATTATTGCTTGGCACACACAACCATTGTCGAAAATGCACTTTATTCGCTCTCAAACATGTTTTGAGCAAAGGATGATAGGGCAGGTCATTGTGAGCCAGCGGAAGGTGCCAGGAGGCTCATTCTAAGTGTGCCTGACGCAGCTTCGCATCCCCTTCTATCTGCAACAGTTTCATGTGGCTGAGAAGCATTGCTGTAGAGTTAGAGCATAAATGAGAAAACGTGTTTCTCTCGCTGTGATAATGCATTTCAAGCAAGCTATAGGCTTTGTGGTAAAAATTTTCTCCATATATGGCACATGTGTGTCACGTCCAAAAAAGCACTCCACTCGTTCAGAGAAGAGCGTTTTGGCACTTATGGAACACATTTAGTGTGATGTGCATTACTGCTTGGCACACACAACCATTGTCGAAAATGCACTTTATTCGCTCTCAAACACATTTTGAGCAAAGGATGATAGGGCAGGTCATTGTGAGCCAGCGGAAGGTGCCAGGAGGCTCATTGCAAGTGTGCCTGACGCAGCTTCGCATCCCGTTGTATCTGCAACAGTTTCATGTGGCTGAGAAGCATTGCTGTAGCGTTAGAGCATAAATGAGAAAAAGTGTTTCTCTCGCTGTGATAATGCATTTCAAGCAAGCTATAGGCTTTGTGGTTAAAAATTTCTCCATATATGGCACATGTGTGTCACGTCCAAAAAAGCACTCCACTCGCTCAGAGAAGAGGGTTTTGGCACTTATGGAACACATTTAGTGTGATGTGCATTACTGCTTGGCACACACAACCATTGTCGAAAATGCACTTTATTCGCTCTCAAACATGTTTTGAGCAAAGGATGATAGGGCAGGTCATTGTGAGCCAGCGGAAGGTGCCAGGAGGCTCATTGCAAGTGTGCCTGACGCAGCTTCGCATCCCCTTCTATCTGCAACAGTTTCATGTGGCTGAGAAGCATTGCTGTAGAGTTAGAGCATAAATGAGAAAAAGTGTTTCTCTCGCTGTGATAATGCATTTCAAGCAAGCTATAGGCTTTGTGGTAAAATTTTTCTCCATATATGGCACATGTGTGCCACGTCCAAAAAAGCACTCCACTCGCTCAGAGAAGAGCGTTTTGGCACTTATGGAACACATTTAGTGTGATGTGCATTATTGCTTGGCACACACAACCATTGTCGAAAATGCACTTTATTCGCTCTCAAACACATTTTGAGCAAAGGATGATAGGGCAGGTCATTGTGAGCCAGCGGAAGATGCCAGGAGGCTCATTCCAAGTGTGCCTGACGCAGCTTCGCATCCCGTTGTATCTGCAACAGTTTCATGTGGCTGAGAAGCATTGCTGTAGCGTTAGAGCATAAATGAGAAAAAGTGTTTCTCTCGCTGTGATAATGCATTTCAAGCAAGCTATAGCCTTTGTGGTTAAAATTTTCTCCATATATGGCACATGTGTGTCACGTCCAAAAAAGCACTCCACTCGCTCAGAGAAGAGCGTTTTGGCACTTATGGAACACATTTAGTGTGATGTGCATTATTGCTTGGCACACACAACCCTTGTTCGAAAATGCACTTTATTCGCTCTCAAACACATTTTGAGCAAAGGATGATAGGGCAGGTCATTGTGAGCCAGCGGAAGGTGCCAGGAGGCTCATTCCAAGTGTGCCTGACGCAGCTTCGCATCCCGTTGTATCTGCAACAGTTTCATGTGGCTGAGAAGCATTGCTGTAGCGTTAGAGCATAAATGAGAAAAAGTGTTTCTCTCGCTGTGATAATGCATTTCAAGCAAGCTATAGGCTTTGTGGTTAAAATTTTCTCCATATATGGCACATGTGTGCCACGTCCAAAAAAGCACTCCACTCGCTCAGAGAAGAGCGTTTTGGCACTTATGGAACACATTTAGTTTGATGTGCATTACTGCTTGGCACACACAACCATTGTCGAAAATAAACTTTATTCGCTCTCAAACACATTTTGAGCAAAGGATGATAGGGCAGGTCATTGTGAGCCAGCGGAAGGTGCCAGGAGGCTCATTCCAAGTGTGCCTGACGCAGCTTCGCATCCCCTTCGATCTGCAACAGTTTCATGTGGCTGAGAAGCATTGCTGTAGCGTTAGAGCATAAATGAGAAAAAGTGTTTCTCTCGCTGTGATAATGCATTTCAAGCAAGCTATAGGCTTTGTGGTTAAAATTTTCTCCATATATGGCACATGTGTGTCACGTCCAAAAAAGCACTCCACTCGCTCAGAGAAGAGCGTTTTGGCACTTATGGAACACATTTAGTGTGATGTGCATTATTGCTTGGCACACACAACTATTGTCGAAAATGCACTTTATTCGCTCTCAAACACGTTTTGAGCAAAGTATGATAGGGCAGGTCATTGTGAGCCAGCGGAAGGTGCCAGGAGGCTCATTGCAAGTGTGCCTGACGCAGCTTCGCATCCCCTTCTCTCTGCAACAGTTTCATGTGGCTGAGAAGCATTGCTGTAGAGTTAGAGCATAAATGAGAACAAGTGTTTCTCTCGCTGTGATAATGCATTTCAAGCAGCTATAGGCTTTGTGGTAAAAATTTTCTCCATATATGGCACATGTGTGTCACGTCCAAAAAAGCACTCCACTCGCTCAGAGAAGAGCGTTTTGGCACCTATGGAACACATTTAGTGTGATGTGCATTATTGCTTGGCACACACATCCATTGTCGAAAATGCACTTTATTCGCTCTCAAACATGTTTTGAGCAAAGGATGATAGGGCAGGTCATTGTGAGCCAGCGGAAGGTGCCAGGAGGCTCATTCCAAGTGTGCCTGACGCAGCTTCGCATCCCGTTGTATCTGCAACAGTTTCATGTGGCTGAGAAGCATTGCTGTAGCGTTAGAGCATAAATGAGAAAAAGTGTTTCTCTCGCTGTGATAATGCATTTCAAGCAAGCTATAGGCTTTGTGGTAAAAATGCTCTCCATATATGGCACATGTGTACCACGTCCAAAAAAGCACTCCACTCGCTCAGAGAAGAGCGTTTTGGCACCTATGGAACACATTTAGTGTGATGTGCATTATTGCTTGGCACACACAACCATTGTCAAAAATGCACTTTATTCGCTCTCAAACATGTTTTGAGCAAAGGATGATAGGGCAGGTCATTGTGAGCCAGCGGAAGGTGCCAGGAGGCTCATTGCAAGTGTGCCTGACGCAGCTTCGCATCCCCTTCTATCTGCAACAGTTTCATGTGGCTGAGAAGCATTGCTGTAGAGTTAGAGCATAAATGAGAAAAAGTGTTTCTCTCGCTGTGATAATGCATTTCAAGCAAGCTATAGGCTTTGTGGTAAAATTTTTCTCCATATATGGCACATGTGTGCCACGTCCAAAAAAGCACTCCACTCGCTCAGAGAAGAGCGTTTTGGCACTTATGGAACACATTTAGTGTGATGTGCATTATTGCTTGGCACACACAACCATTGTCGAAAATGCACTTTATTCGCTCTCAAACACATTTTGAGCAAAGGATGATAGGGCAGGTCATTGTGAGCCAGCGGAAGATGCCAGGAGGCTCATTCCAAGTGTGCCTGACGCAGCTTCGCATCCCGTTGTATCTGCAACAGTTTCATGTGGCTGAGAAGCATTGCTGTAGCGTTAGAGCATAAATGAGAAAAAGTGTTTCTCTCGCTGTGATAATGCATTTCAAGCAAGCTATAGCCTTTGTGGTTAAAATTTTCTCCATATATGGCACATGTGTGTCACGTCCAAAAAAGCACTCCACTCGCTCAGAGAAGAGCGTTTTGGCACTTATGGAACACATTTAGTGTGATGTGCATTATTGCTTGGCACACACAACCCTTGTTCGAAAATGCACTTTATTCGCTCTCAAACACATTTTGAGCAAAGGATGATAGGGCAGGTCATTGTGAGCCAGCGGAAGGTGCCAGGAGGCTCATTCCAAGTGTGCCTGACGCAGCTTCGCATCCCGTTGTATCTGCAACAGTTTCATGTGGCTGAGAAGCATTGCTGTAGCGTTAGAGCATAAATGAGAAAAAGTGTTTCTCTCGCTGTGATAATGCATTTCAAGCAAGCTATAGGCTTTGTGGTTAAAATTTTCTCCATATATGGCACATGTGTGTCACGTCCAAAAAAGCACTCCACTCGCTCAGAGAAGAGCGTTTTGGCACTTATGGAACACATTTAGTGTGATGTGCATTATTGCTTGGCACACACAACTATTGTCGAAAATGCACTTTATTCGCTCTCAAACACGTTTTGAGCAAAGTATGATAGGGCAGGTCATTGTGAGCCAGCGGAAGGTGCCAGGAGGCTCATTGCAAGTGTGCCTGACGCAGCTTCGCATCCCCTTCTATCTGCAACAGTTTCATGTGGCTGAGAAGCATTGCTGTAGAGTTAGAGCATAAATGAGAACAAGTGTTTCTCTCGCTGTGATAATGCATTTCAAGCAGCTATAGGCTTTGTGGTAAAAATTTTCTCCATATATGGCACATGTGTGTCACGTCCAAAAAAGCACTCCACTCGCTCAGAGAAGAGCGTTTTGGCACCTATGGAACACATTTAGTGTGATGTGCATTATTGCTTGGCACACACATCCATTGTCGAAAATGCACTTTATTCGCTCTCAAACATGTTTTGAGCAAAGGATGATAGGGCAGGTCATTGTGAGCCAGCGGAAGGTGCCAGGAGGCTCATTCCAAGTGTGCCTGACGCAGCTTCGCATCCCGTTGTATCTGCAACAGTTTCATGTGGCTGAGAAGCATTGCTGTAGCGTTAGAGCATAAATGAGAAAAAGTGTTTCTCTCGCTGTGATAATGCATTTCAAGCAAGCTATAGGCTTTGTGGTAAAAATTTTCTCCATATATGGCACATGTGTGCCACGTCCAAAAAAGCACTCCACTCGCTCAGAGAAGAGCGTTTTGGCACTTATGGAACACATTTAGTTTGATGTGCATTACTGCTTGGCACACACAACCATTGTCGAAAATAAACTTTATTCGCTCTCAAACACATTTTGAGCAAAGGATGATAGGGCAGGTCATTGTGAGCCAGCGGAAGGTGCCAGGAGGCTCATTCTAAGTGTGCCTGACGCAGCTTCGCATCCCCTTCTATCTGCAACATTTTCATGTGGCTGAGAAGCATTGCTGTAGAGTTAGAGCATAAATGAGAAAAAGTGTTTCTCTCGCTGTGATAATGCATTTCAAGCAAGTTATAGGCTTTGTGGTAAAAATTTTCTCCATATATGGCACATGTGTGCCACGTCCAAAAAAGCACTCCACTCGCTCAGAGAAGAGCGTTTTGGCACTTATGGAACACATTTAGTGTGATGTGCATTATTGCTTGGCACACACAACCATTGTCGAAAATGCACTTTATTCGCTCTCAAACATGTTTTGAGCAAAGGATGATAGGGCAGGTCATTGTGAGCCAGCGGAAGGTGCCAGGAGGCTCATTCCAAGTGTGCCTGACGCAGCTTCGCATCCCCTTCGATCTGCAACAGTTTCATGTGGCTGAGAAGCATTGCTGTAGCGTTAGAGCATAAATGAGAAAAAGTGTTTCTCTCGCTGTGATAATGCATTTCAAGCAAGCTATAGGCTTTGTGGTTAAAATTTTCTCCATATATGGCACATGTGTGTCACGTCCAAAAAAGCACTCCACTCGCTCAGAGAAGAGCGTTTTGGCACTTATGGAACACATTTAGTGTGATGTGCATTATTGCTTGGCACACACAACCATTGTCGAAAATGCACTTTATTCGCTCTCAAACATGTTTTGAGCAAAGGATGATAGGGCAGGTCATTGTGAGCCAGCGGAAGGTGCCAGGAGGCTCATTGCAAGTGTGCCTGACGCAGCTTCGCATCCCCTTCTATCTGCAACAGTTTCATGTGGCTGAGAAGCATTGCTGTAGAGTTAGAGCATAAATGAGAAAAAGTGTTTCTCTCGCTGTGATAATGCATTTCAAGCAAGCTATAGGCTTTGTGGTAAAAATTTTCTCCATATGGCACATGTGTGCCACGTCCAAAAAAGCACTCCACTCGCTCAGAGAAGAGCGTTTTGGCACTTATGGAACACATTTAGTTTGATGTGCATTACTGCTTGGCACACACAACCATTGTCGAAAATGCACTTTATTCGCTCTCAAACACATTTTGAGCAAAGGATGATAGGGCAGGTCATTGTGAGCCAGCGGAAGGTGCCAGGAGGCTCATTCTAAGTGTGCCTGACGTAGCTTCGCATCCCGTTCTATCTGCAACAGTTTCATGTGGCTGAGAAGCATTGCTGTAGCGTTAGAGCATAAATGAGAAAAAGTGTTTCTCTCGCTGTGATAATGCATTTCAAGCAAGCTATAGGCTTTGTGGTAAAAATGCTCTCCATATATGGCACATGTGTGCCACGTCCAAAAAAGCACTCCACTCGCTCAGAGAAGAGCGTTTTGGCACCTATGGAACACATTTAGTGTGATGTGCATTATTGCTTGGCACACACAACCATTGTCAAAAATGCACTTTATTCGCTCTCAAACATGTTTTGAGCAAAGGATGATAGGGCAGGTCATTGTGAGCCAGCGGAAGGTGCCAGGAGGCTCATTGCAAGTGGGCCTGACGCAGCTTCGCATCCCCTTCTATCTGCAACAGTTTCATGTGGCTGAGAAGCATTGCTGTAGAGTTAGAGCATAAATGAGAAAAAGTGTTTCTCTCGCTGTGATAATGCATTTCAAGCAAGCTATAGGCTTTGTGGTAAAAATTTTCTCCATATATGGCACATGTGTGCCACGTCCAAAAAAGCACTCCACTCGCTCAGAGAAGAGCGTTTTGGCACTTATGGAACACATTTAGTTTGATGTGCATTACTGCTTGGCACACACAACCATTGTCGAAAATAAACTTTATTCGCTCTCAAACACATTTTGAGCAAAGGATGATAGGGCAGGTCATTGTGAGCCAGCGGAAGGTGCCAGGAGGCTCATTCTAAGTGTGCCTGACGCAGCTTCGCATCCCCTTCTATCTGCAACATTTTCATGTGGCTGAGAAGCATTGCTGTAGAGTTAGAGCATAAATGAGAAAAAGTGTTTCTCTCGCTGTGATAATGCATTTCAAGCAAGTTATAGGCTTTGTGGTAAAAATTTTCTCCATATATGGCACATGTGTGCCACGTCCAAAAAAGCACTCCACTCGCTCAGAGAAGAGCGTTTTGGCACTTATGGAACACATTTAGTGTGATGTGCATTATTGCTTGGCACACACAACCATTGTCGAAAATGCACTTTATTCGCTCTCAAACATGTTTTGAGCAAAGGATGATAGGGCAGGTCATTGTGAGCCAGCGGAAGGTGCCAGGAGGCTCATTCCAAGTGTGCCTGACGCAGCTTCGCATCCCCTTCGATCTGCAACAGTTTCATGTGGCTGAGAAGCATTGCTGTAGCGTTAGAGCATAAATGAGAAAAAGTGTTTCTCTCGCTGTGATAATGCATTTCAAGCAAGCTATAGGCTTTGTGGTTAAAATTTTCTCCATATATGGCACATGTGTGTCACGTCCAAAAAAGCACTCCACTCGCTCAGAGAAGAGCGTTTTGGCACTTATGGAACACATTTAGTGTGATGTGCATTATTGCTTGGCACACACAACCATTGTCGAAAATGCACTTTATTCGCTCTCAAACATGTTTTGAGCAAAGGATGATAGGGCAGGTCATTGTGAGCCAGCGGAAGGTGCCAGGAGGCTCATTGCAAGTGTGCCTGACGCAGCTTCGCATCCCCTTCTATCTGCAACAGTTTCATGTGGCTGAGAAGCATTGCTGTAGAGTTAGAGCATAAATGAGAAAAAGTGTTTCTCTCGCTGTGATAATGCATTTCAAGCAAGCTATAGGCTTTGTGGTAAAAATTTTCTCCATATGGCACATGTGTGCCACGTCCAAAAAAGCACTCCACTCGCTCAGAGAAGAGCGTTTTGGCACTTATGGAACACATTTAGTGTGATGTGCATTACTGCTTGGCACACACAACCATTGTCGAAAATGCACTTTATTCGCTCTCAAACACATTTTGAGCAAAGGATGATAGGGCAGGTCATTGTGAGCCAGCGGAAGGTGCCAGGAGGCTCATTCCAAGTGTGCCTGACGCAGCTTCGCATCCCGTTGTATCTGCAACAGTTTCATGTGGCTGAGAAGCATTGCTGTAGCGTTAGAGCATAAATGAGAAAAAGTGTTTCTCTCGCTGTGATAATGCATTTCAAGCAAGCTATAGGCTTTGTGGTTAAAAATTTCTCCATATATGGCACATGTGTGTCACGTCCAAAAAAGCACTCCACTCGCTCAGAGAAGAGCGTTTTGGCACTTATGGAACACATTTAGTGTGATGTGCATTATTGCTTGGCACACACAACCATTGTCGAAAATGCACTTTATTCGCTCTCAAACATGTTTTGAGCAAAGGATGATAGGGCAGGTCATTGTGAGCCAGCGGAAGGTGCCAGGAGGCTAATTCCAAGTGTGCCTGACGCAGCTTCGCATCCCCTTCGATCTGCAACAGTTTCATGTGGCTGAGAAGCATTGCTGTAGCGTTAGAGCATAAATGAGAAAAAGTGTTTCTCTCGCTGTGATAATGCATTTCAAGCAAGCTATAGGCTTTGTGGTTAAAATTTTCTCCATATATGGCACATGTGTGTCACGTCCAAAAAAGCACTCCACTCGCTCAGAAGAGCGTTTTGGCACTTATGGAACACATTTAGTGTGATGTGCATTATTGCTTGGCACACACAACCATTGTTCGAAAATGCACTTTATTCGCTCTCAAACACATTTTGAGCAAAGGATGATAGGGCAGGTCATTGTGAGCCAGCGGAAGGTGCCAGGAGGCTCATTCCAAGTGTGCCTGACGCAGCTTCGCATCCCCTTCGATCTGCAACAGTTTCATGTGGCTGAGAAGCATTGCTGTAGCGTTAGAGCATAAATGAGAAAAAGTGTTTCTCTCGCTGTGATAATGCATTTCAAGCAAGCTATAGGCTTTGTGGTTAAAATTTTCTCCATATATGGCACATGTGTGTCACGTCCAAAAAAGCACTCCACTCGCTCAGAGAAGAGCGTTTTGGCACTTATGGAACACATTTAGTGTGATGTGCATTATTGCTTGGCACACACAACCATTGTCGAAAATGCACTTTATTCGCTCTCAAACATGTTTTGAGCAAAGGATGATAGGGCAGGTCATTGTGAGCCAGCGGAAGGTGCCAGGAGGCTCATTGCAAGTGTGCCTGACGCAGCTTCGCATCCCCTTCTATCTGCAACAGTTTCATGTGGCTGAGAAGCATTGCTGTAGAGTTAGAGCATAAATGAGAAAAAGTGTTTCTCTCGCTGTGATAATGCATTTCAAGCAAGCTATAGGCTTTGTGGTAAAATTTTTCTCCATATATGGCACATGTGTGCCACGTCCAAAAAAGCACTCCACTCGCTCAGAGAAGAGCGTTTTGGCACTTATGGAACACATTTAGTGTGATGTGCATTATTGCTTGGCACACACAACCATTGTCGAAAATGCACTTTATTCGCTCTCAAACACATTTTGAGCAAAGGATGATAGGGCAGGTCATTGTGAGCCAGCGGAAGATGCCAGGAGGCTCATTCCAAGTGTGCCTGACGCAGCTTCGCATCCCGTTGTATCTGCAACAGTTTCATGTGGCTGAGAAGCATTGCTGTAGCGTTAGAGCATAAATGAGAAAAAGTGTTTCTCTCGCTGTGATAATGCATTTCAAGCAAGCTATAGCCTTTGTGGTTAAAATTTTCTCCATATATGGCACATGTGTGTCACGTCCAAAAAAGCACTCCACTCGCTCAGAGAAGAGCGTTTTGGCACCTATGGAACACATTTAGTGTGATGTGCATTATTGCTTGGCACACACAACCATTGTCAAAAATGCACTTTATTCGCTCTCAAACATGTTTTGAGCAAAGGATGATAGGGCAGGTCATTGTGAGCCAGCGGAAGGTGCCAGGAGGCTCATTGCAAGTGGGCCTGACGCAGCTTCGCATCCCCTTCTATCTGCAACAGTTTCATGTGGCTGAGAAGCATTGCTGTAGAGTTAGAGCATAAATGAGAAAAAGTGTTTCTCTCGCTGTGATAATGCATTTCAAGCAAGCTATAGGCTTTGTGGTAAAAATTTTCTCCATATATGGCACATGTGTGCCACGTCCAAAAAAGCACTCCACTCGCTCAGAGAAGAGCGTTTTGGCACTTATGGAACACATTTAGTTTGATGTGCATTACTGCTTGGCACACACAACCATTGTCGAAAATAAACTTTATTCGCTCTCAAACACATTTTGAGCAAAGGATGATAGGGCAGGTCATTGTGAGCCAGCGGAAGGTGCCAGGAGGCTCATTCTAAGTGTGCCTGACGCAGCTTCGCATCCCCTTCTATCTGCAACATTTTCATGTGGCTGAGAAGCATTGCTGTAGAGTTAGAGCATAAATGAGAAAAAGTGTTTCTCTCGCTGTGATAATGCATTTCAAGCAAGTTATAGGCTTTGTGGTAAAAATTTTCTCCATATATGGCACATGTGTGCCACGTCCAAAAAAGCACTCCACTCGCTCAGAGAAGAGCGTTTTGGCACTTATGGAACACATTTAGTGTGATGTGCATTATTGCTTGGCACACACAACCATTGTCGAAAATGCACTTTATTCGCTCTCAAACATGTTTTGAGCAAAGGATGATAGGGCAGGTCATTGTGAGCCAGCGGAAGGTGCCAGGAGGCTCATTCCAAGTGTGCCTGACGCAGCTTCGCATCCCCTTCGATCTGCAACAGTTTCATGTGGCTGAGAAGCATTGCTGTAGCGTTAGAGCATAAATGAGAAAAAGTGTTTCTCTCGCTGTGATAATGCATTTCAAGCAAGCTATAGGCTTTGTGGTTAAAATTTTCTCCATATATGGCACATGTGTGTCACGTCCAAAAAAGCACTCCACTCGCTCAGAGAAGAGCGTTTTGGCACTTATGGAACACATTTAGTGTGATGTGCATTATTGCTTGGCACACACAACCATTGTCGAAAATGCACTTTATTCGCTCTCAAACATGTTTTGAGCAAAGGATGATAGGGCAGGTCATTGTGAGCCAGCGGAAGGTGCCAGGAGGCTCATTGCAAGTGTGCCTGACGCAGCTTCGCATCCCCTTCTATCTGCAACAGTTTCATGTGGCTGAGAAGCATTGCTGTAGAGTTAGAGCATAAATGAGAAAAAGTGTTTCTCTCGCTGTGATAATGCATTTCAAGCAAGCTATAGGCTTTGTGGTAAAAATTTTCTCCATATGGCACATGTGTGCCACGTCCAAAAAAGCACTCCACTCGCTCAGAGAAGAGCGTTTTGGCACTTATGGAACACATTTAGTGTGATGTGCATTACTGCTTGGCACACACAACCATTGTCGAAAATGCACTTTATTCGCTCTCAAACACATTTTGAGCAAAGGATGATAGGGCAGGTCATTGTGAGCCAGCGGAAGGTGCCAGGAGGCTCATTCTAAGTGTGCCTGACGTAGCTTCGCATCCCGTTCTATCTGCAACAGTTTCATGTGGCTGAGAAGCATTGCTGTAGAGTTAGAGCATAAATGAGAAATAGTGTTTCTCTCGCTGTGATAATGCATTTCAAGCAAGCTATAGGCTTTGTGGTTAAAATTTTCTCCATATATGGCACATGTGTGCCACGTCCAAAAAAGCACTCCACTCGCTCAGAGAAGAGCGTTTTGGCACTTATGGAACACATTTAGTGTGATGTGCATTACTGCTTGGCACACACAACCATTGTCGAAAATAAACTTTATTCGCTCTCAAACACATTTTGAGCAAAGGATGATAGGGCAGGTCATTGTGAGCCAGCGGAAGGTGCCAGGAGGCTCATTCTAAGTGTGCCTGACGCAGCTTCGCATCCCGTTGTATCTGCAACAGTTTCATGTGGCTGAGAAGCATTGCTGTAGCGTTAGAGCATAAATGAGAAAAAGTGTTTCTCTCGCTGTGATAATGCATTTCAAGCAAGCTATAGGCTTTGTGGTAAAAATGCTCTCCATATATGGCACATGTGTGCCACGTCCAAAAAAGCACTCCACTCGCTCAGAGAAGAGCGTTTTGGCAGTTATGGAACACATTTAGTGTGATGTGCATTATTGCTTGGCACACACAACCATTGTCGAAAATGCACTTTATTCGCTCTCAAACATGTTTTGAGCAAAGGATGATAGGGCAGGTCATTGTGAGCCAGCGGAAGGTGCCAGGAGGCTCATTGCAAGTGTGCCTGACGCAGCTTCGCATCCCGTTCTATCTGCAACAGTTTCATGTGGCTGAGAAGCATTGCTGTAGAGTTAGAGCATAAATGAGAAAAAGTGTTTCTCTCGCTGTGATAATGTATTACAAGCAAGCTATAGGCTTTGTGGTAAAAATTTTCTGCGTATATGGCACATGTGTGTCACGTCCAAAAAAGCACTCCACTCGCTCAGAGAAGAGCGTTTTGGCACTTATGGAACACATTTAGTGTGATGTGCATTATTGCTTGGCACACACAACCATTGTTCGAAAATGCACTTTATTCGCTCTCAAACACATTTTGAGCAAAGGATGATAGGGCAGGTCATTGTGAGCCAGCGGAAGGTGCCAGGAGGCTCATTCCAAGTGTGCTTCGCATCCCTTTCTATCTGCAACAGTTTGATGTGGCTGAGAAGCACTGCTTTGGAGTTAGAGCGAAAATGAGAAAAAGTGTTTCACTCGCTGTGGCTGGACTCACACAACGTGTTAACAAGACTTGGCCGTAATTTACAAAATACATGTAACTTACTTATTATTTATTTTCTTAAAGTTGGGAAACCCCTGGCGACAAGTCGTTTAAAGTCAGCTGGGATAGACTGAAGACAAGCGACACAGGAAATGGATGGATCGAGGGAACACAACCCGGAAGCTGCAGCGGAAGTTCAGTGACGTCACCATGCCAATTCACTATAAAGCTGGAAACAGAGCATCTTTGCTCGCTAAACTTGCCGGACAGTGAGCGGACGCATTGAAGAAAACTTCCATCTTTGTGTGGTTTAAGCTGGCAACCTTACCCAAATTTCCCACTCGTCACCTGGCGATTATTGAGACGGACATGGAGAAGAGCGGAGTTACGGGCACTTTAATGTTGCGTTCAGGTGCAGTTGGAGAAAGCGCCGTGCCGGTTGTCTCGACTGGAGCCGTTAACCGCAGCATCCCGCCGAAACAGCGACCTGTTGGGCTGAAAGTGATGCTACAGGGCGACTCACCCCATGGAAGTCATCGCCCTGACAGCGGTGATGCATCCCGAATCCTGTTGTGTCCTCCGGAGCTCCAGACCCCCGGGGTGGACGGCGTCCTGGAAGGAGACACAAGGCGCCTCATCGGCCGTTGTCTCACTGACTTTACCGGGCTGTCCACGGCTGAGTGGATGCAAAGTAAAGCTCAGTCCACAATGCAGAAGGTTGTGGTGGAGTTGGTGGACAAGCACATGTTTAAATTCAATGGTAAGTTCGTGTTTTATGTTCATAACTTATCGTTTAAACGTTATTTGATCCGTTAGCGACCGTTATGATGAGCGTCCTGTATATTTATGAATACTAAGTAATTAAATATTATAGTTTATGAACTGTTAATCCGTTCTTTTGAATGCACATATGTTTATGTTACTACAAACAGAAGAATATAGTAGAATTTTTTGATCCTTTGAAGGCATCATCAACCAACTGTCATTGGACCAAAAAGGGGACAACATGGCCTTCATTCAGGACGTGGCCCAGAGTCTGTTTGCTGATGGAACCACCAACTGGGGCCGCGTTGCCACCCTGGTGGCCTTTGGCGCCATAGTGTCTCGGTACCTGAAGAACAACGGGCGAGCCTGCTGCGTGGAGAAGGTGGCCCGGGAGATCTCCAACTATCTGCTGTCACACCATCGCACGTGGCTGGTGGTGCACAACTCTTGGGTAAGTCATGGCTGCTAAGTCATGTGACTTTACGCTGAGGAAAAATCCCCAACGTATCAACTGTATCTTTATGGTGTCTTCAGGATGGTTTTGTGGAGTTCTTTGAGAAAACTGACCCACAGACCACAGCTCTTGGCCTTGGTTGGACTGTCCAGTGTCATGGCCGGGATCGCCTTTTTATTCAGATAAATTCCATGGGCACTTTTATTATACTTTGGAAAAGTTATTTTTTTTGTGTGTTAAAGAAACAGCCTTTTTGACGGCACTAAATATTTAATAACTATTTTTGACTATGCAACATTGCACAAAGTATTGTTAAAAGATTGTTCTGTAAATATGTTCATAAACACTTTCAAATCTTGTTTTTGTCTTTCCTTTTACAGAAAATAGGGTCAGGCTCATCCTCACGAGATTTATTTTATTTTATTTAATTTTCTACCGCTCATCCTCACGAGTATTTTTATTTTATTAATATATATAAAGCAGTATTTAGATTGGCTGCATGTAATACCAACAATCACCACATGAGTGCAGTACAGTACTGCATATGTTCTTTGGAAACTATATTTTATATTATTTTATTCATTTTCTACCGCGCATCCTCACAAGTATTTTATTTTATTGTATTTTATTAATTTTCTACTGCTCATCCTCACGAGTATTTTCTTTGATTAATTTTTCATTATTTTATTATTATAAGTATTTTTGTCACTTCCTTTTGACAAGGACAGACATGGGTGGCGTGAGCTCTGGCTGTTACAAATATGACGGCACTAAATATTTAAACTATTTTTGACTATGCAAAATGGCACAAAGTAATTTGGCCGTATGTAATACCAACAATCACCACATGAGTGCAGTAAAGTACTGCATATATTCTCTTTAGAAACTATACTTCTGGAGTCCATAAACATTAAAGTTCAATTTAAAAATCAATATACTCCTAAATTAGCTGGTAATATATAATATGTATGTATATATTTATTTAAGTAGAGCTACAATATGCAAGAGCTAAGGCTTCTAAGTGGTGATAATGGCTTCCCCAAGGGCATCAACAGCCTGGAACCGAGAGCCATTTTTAGAAACTTCCATGCCATCCATCCCCAAATGTTCTTATGGGATTGAAACATGCGGGAAGATACGGCATAGCCCACAAGAAAGATGGTATTCTCTATCCCCTCCCTAAAAATCATGACAATGTATTTTAATAAATGAGTACGAGCGCATGTGTTGCTGTATGTGTTCCATCAACAAAGATGTCTTGTTTCTGTCACTGGGATATCATGTGGACTGGTGCATGTCTCCACTGTTGTCATTATCCATCTGTTGGGTATGCATGGATGATCTAACCACTAACCATTTTCAAAGAAAATACTCTTTCTCAATGATATCGATACAAAAGACCGCCACTATAATCCTTGTACATAACACAAATACAGTATAATACTGTCAGGATGTCAGTGTAAACATGAGACCATGTGACACAACCAGGAAGTTTGAGGTCCAACGCAGCCCATGTTGTGGCAAGCTAACAGATGCTAACATTAAAAACCCATTAAGAACAAGCTAACAGATGCTAACATTAAAAAACACTAAGAACATGGCTGTACTCACACAGCGTGTTAACAAGACTTGACCGGAATTTACAAAAAACACGTAACTTACTTATTATTTATTTCCTTAAAGTTGGGAAACCCCTGGCGACAAGTCGTTTAAAGTCAGCTGGGATAGACTGAAGACAAGCGACACAGGAAATAGATGGATGGAGGGAACGCAACTCGGAAGCTGCAGCGGAAGTTCAGTGACGTCACCATGCCAAGTCACTATAAAGCTGGAAACACATCATTTTTAATCGTTAAACTTGCCGGCCAGTGAGCGGACGCGTTGAAGAAAACTTCCATCTTTCTGTGGTTTAAGCCAGCAACCTTACCCGAGTTTCCCACTCGTCATCTGGCGATTATTGCGACGGACATGGAGAAGAGAGGAGTTACGGGCACTTTAATGTTGCGTTCAGGTGCAGTTGGAGAAAGCGCCGTGCCGGTTGTTGCGGCTGGAGCCGTTAACCGCAGCATCCCGCCGAAACAGCGACCTGTCGGGCTGAAGGTGATGCTCCAGGGCGACTCACCCCATGGAAGTCATCGCCCTGACAGCGGTGATGCATCCCGAATCCTGTTGTGTCCTCCGGAGCTCCAGACCCCCGGGATGGACGACGTCCTGGAAGAAGACACAAGGCGCCTCATCGGCCGTTGTCTCACTGACTTTACCGGGCTGTCCACGGCTGAGTGGATGCAAAGTAAAGCTCAGTCTACAATGCAGAAGGTTGTGGTGGAGTTGGTGGACAAGCACATGTTTAAATTCAATGGTAAGTTCGTGTTTTATGTTCATAACTTATCGTTTAAAAGTTATTTGAGACGTTAGCGACGGTTATGATGATATATGTATATTTATGAATACTAAGTCATTAAATATTATAGTTTATGAACTGTTAATCTGTTCTTTTGAATGCACATATGTTTATGTTAGCACAAACAGAAAGTTATAGTAGAATTTTTTGATCCTTTGAAGGCATCATCAACCAACTGTCATTGGACCAAAAAGGGGACGACATGGCCTTCATTCAGGACGTGGCCCAGAGTCTGTTTGCTGATGGAACCACCAACTGGGGCCGCGTTGCCACCCTGGTGGCCTTTGGCGCCGTGGTGTCTCGGTACCTGAAGAACAACGGGCGAGCCTGCTGCGTGGAGAAGGTGGCCCGGGAGATCTTCAACTATCTGCTGTCACACCATCGCACGTGGCTGGTGGTGCACAACTCTTGGGTAAGTCATGGCTGCTAAGTCATGTGAAAATCCCCCAACGTATCAACTGTATCTTTATGGTGTCTTCAGGATGGTTTTGTGGAGTTCTTTGAGAAAACTGACCCACAGACCACAGCTCTTGGCCTTGGTTGGACTGTCCAGTGTCATGGCCGTGATGAGCGTCCTGTATATTTATGAATACTAAGTAATTAAATATTATAGTTTATGAACTGTTAATCCGTTCTTTTGAATGCACATATGTTTATGTTACTACAAACAGAAGGTTATAGTAGAATTTTTTGATCCTTTGAAGGCATCATCAACCAACTGTCATTGGACCAAAAAGTGGACGACATGGCCTTCATCCGGGACGTGGCCCAGAGTCTGTTTGCTGATGGAACCACCAACTGGGGTCGCGTTACCACACTGGTGGCCTTTGGCGCCGTGGTCTCTCGGCACCTAAAGAACAAAGGGCGAGCCTGCTGCGTGGAGAAGGTGGCCCGGGAGATCTCCAACTATCTGCTGTCACACCATCGCACATGGCTGGTGGTGCACAACTCTTGGGTAAGTCATGGCTGCTAAGTCATGTGAAAATCCCCCAACGTATCAACTGTATCTTTATGGTGTCTTCAGGATGGTTTTGTGGAGTTCTTTGAGAAAACTGACCCACAGACCACAGCGAAGAACGCCCTCTTGGCCTTGGTTGGACTGTCCAGTGTCATGGCCGGGATCGCCTTTTTATTCAGATAAATTCCATGGGCACTTTTATGATACACTGCAAAAGTTATTTTTTTGTGTGTTAAAGAAACAGCCTTTTTGACGGCGCTAAATATTTAATAACTATTTTTGACTATGCAAAATTTGACAAAGTATTGTTAAAAGATTGTTCTGTAAATATGTTCATAAACAGTTTAAAATCTTGTTTTTGGCTTTCCTTTAACAGAAAATAGGTTCAGGCTCATCCTTACGAGTATTATTTTATTTCGTTTTATTTTATTTTATTTTATTCATTTTCTACCGCTCATCCTCACAAGTATTTTATTTTATTTTCATTTCATTCATTCAATTTCTACCGCTCATCCTCACGAGTATTTTATTTTCTTTTATTAATATATATAAAGCAGTATTTAGATTGGCTGTATGTAATACCAACAATCACCACATGAGTGCAGTGTAGTACTGTATATGTTCTTTAAAAACTATATTTTATTTTATTTTCATTCACTCATTTTCTACCGCTCATCCTCACGAGTATTTTATTTTATATTATTAATTTTTCATTATTTATTATTATTATTATTATTATAAGTATTTTTTGTCACTTCCTCTTGACAAGGACGGACACGGGCGACATGAGCTCTGGCTGTTACAAATATGACGGCACTAAATATTTAATAACTATTTTTGACTATGCAAAATGGCACAAAGTAGTTTGGCCGTATGCAATACCAACAATCACCACATGAGTCCATAAACCATAAAGTTCAATTTAAAAATCAAAATACTCCTAGATTAGCTGGTAATATTTAATATGTATGTACAGTAAACCTCGGATATATCGGAAATTTGCTCACAACGGACAGATAAAAAAGAACCAATTTTTCTGTAATGCATTGCCAATAAAAATTCATTGCATATATCGGATTTTTTATGACGGATTTCGCCTATTTCGGACAAAATCTCCAGTCCCGTTCCAATTTCCCTCGCATATATCGGATGGCCGCATCGTGGCCTTTAATCCATCTTTGATCCATGTTCACAGCCAAAGCTGAAGATTATAACATCTATGTATGAATTACAGACATGTACATGAGCATGTACAACGAAATGAAAATAAAAATTCTCAAATCTGTAGAAATGCCTTCTTGTTGCTATTAGCAAGGTTTAGAAACCAAACGATAAACGTAAGTGCAAACAATAATGACGTCACAGGCTATTGAAATGTATGGGAACTTGCTGACTTGTCAATAGCCTGTGACGTCATTATTGTTTGCGTTTACGTTTACCGTTTGGTTTCTAAACCTCCCTAATAGCAACAAGAAGGCATTTCTACAGATTTTTGAATTTTTTTTTATTTCGTTGTACATGCTCATGTACATGTCTGTAATTCATACAAAGATGTTATAATCTTCAGATTTGGCTGTGAACATGGATCAAAGAAAGTTCCCCCATGGCATTGCGCGTCCGTGTAATGAATGTGGCGGACATTTTCTGGTATACGCATATCACTCTTAAAAATGCTGGGTTAAAAACAACCCAATATGGGTTTTCCCAACCCAGCGCTGGTTAAATATTGGACCAACCTAGCGTTGAGTTACCTTAACCCAACAAGTTGGGTTGGTTATCTTAACCCAACAATTGGGTTGTTCATATGACCCAACGCTGGGTTCATATTTACTACACTGCTGGGTTATTTCAACCCAGCAAATTGGGCTGCCAATATGCCATATATTTATATTTATATTTATATTTATATTTATATTTATATTTATATTTATATTTATATTTATATTTATATTTATATTTATATTTATATTTATATTTATATTTATATTTATATTTATATTTTTACATAGTGGAAATCCCAACCCAGCAGAATACCTCAGAATACCCAATTAAATGACCCAACAGGGTCAACCCAGCGGTTGGGTCAAAAAACCAACCCAGCATTTTTAAGAGTGTAACGGATTTCGTTTATATCGGACAAAACCAGTGGGAACAATTGAATCCGATATATCTGAGGTTTACTGTATATATTTTTTAAGTAGAGCTGCAATATGCAAAAGCAAAGGCTTCTAAGTGGTGACAATGGCTTCCCCAAGGGCATCAACAGCCTGGAACCGAGAGCCGTTTTTAGAAACTTCCATGCCATCCATCCCCAAATGTTCTTATGGGATTGAAACATGCGGGAAGATACGGCATAGCCTACAAGAAAGATGCTATTCTCTATCCCCGCCCTAAAAATCATGACAATGTATTTTAATAAATGAGTACGAGCGCATGGTGTTGCTGTATTTGTTCCATCAACAAAGATGTCTGGTTTCTGTCACCGGGATATCATGTGGACTGGTGCATTTCTCCAGTCGTCATTATCCATCTGTTGGGTATGCATGGATGATCTAACCACTAACCATTTTCAAAGAAAATACTCTTTCTCAATGATATCGATACAAAAGACCTCCACTATAAACCTTGTACATAACACAAATACAGTATAATACTGTCAGGATATATCGGATAGCCGCACCATACCCCCAGACCCCCGGGGTGGACAGCGTCCTGGAAGGAGACACAAGGCGCCTCATCGGCCATTGTCTCACTGACTTTACCGGGCTGTCCACGGCTGAGTGGATGCAAAGTAAAGCTCAGTCTACAATGCAGAAGGTTGTGGTGGAGTTGGTGGACAAGCACATGTTTAAATTCAATGGTAAGTTTGTGTTTTATGTTCATAACTTATCGTTTAAAAGTTATTTGAGACGTTAGCGACGGTTATGATGAGCGTCCTGTATATTTATGAATACTAAGTCATTAAATATTATAGTTTATGAACTGTTAATCTGTTCTTTTGAATGCACATATGTTTATGTTAGCACAAACAGAAAGTTATAGTAGAATTTTTTGATCCTTTGAAGGCATCATCAACCAACTGTCATTGGACCAAAAAGGGGACGACATGGCCTTCATTCAGGACGTGGCCCAGAGTCTGTTTGCTGATGGAACCACCAACTGGGGTCGCGTTGCCACCCTGGTGGCCTTTGGCGCCGTGGTGTCTCGGTACCTGAAGAACAACGGGCGAGCCTGCTGCGTGGAGAAGGTGGCCCGGGAGATCTTCAACTATCTGCTGTCACACCATCGCACGTGGCTGGTGGTGCACAACTCTTGGGTAAGTCATGGCTGCTAAGTCATGTGACTTTGCGCTGAGGAAATCCCCAACGTATCAACTGTATCTTTATGGTGTCTTCAGGATGGTTTTGTGGAGTTCTTTGAGAAAACTGACCCACAGACCACAGCTCTTGGCCTTGGTTGGACTGTCCAGTGTCATGGCCGGGATTGCCTTTTTATTCAGATAAATTCCATGGGCACTTTTATTATACTTTGGAAAAGTTATTTTTTTTGTGTGTTAAAGAAACAGCCTTTTTGACGGCACTAAATATTTAATAACTATTTTTGACTATGCAACATTGCACAAAGTATTGTTAAAAGATTGTTCTGTAAATATGTTCATAAACACTTTAAAATCTTGTTTTTGTCTTTCCTTTTACAGAAAATAGGGTCAGGCTCATCCTCACGAGATTTATTTTATTTTATTTAATTTTCTACCGCTCATCCTCACGAGTATTTTTATTTTATTAATATATATAAAGCAGTATTTAGATTGGCTGCATGTAATACCAACAATCACCACATGAGTGCAGTACAGTACTGCATATGTTCTTTGGAAACTATATTTTATATTATTTTATTCATTTTCTACCGCTCATCCTCACGAGTATTTTATTTTATTTTATTCATTTTCCACTGCTCATCCTCACGAGTATTTTATTTTATTAATTTTTCATTATTTTATTATTATAAGTATTTTTGTCACTTCCTTTTGACAAGGACAGACATGGGTGGCTTGAGCTCTGGCTGTTACAAATATGACGGCACTAAATATTTAAACTAATTTTGACTATGCAAAATGGCACAAAGTAGTTTGGCCGTATGTAATACCAACAATCACCACATGAGTGCAGTAAAGTACTGCATATATTCTCTTTAGAAACTATACTTCTGGAGTCCATAAACATTAAAGTTCAATTTAAAAATCAATATACTCCTAAATTAGCTGGTAATATATAATATGTATGTATATATTTATTTAAGTAGAGCTACAATATGCAAGAGCTAAGGCTTCTAAGTGGTGATAATTTGCTTCCCCAAGGGCATCAACAGCCTGGAACCGAGAGCCATTTTTAGAAACTTCCATGCCATCCATCCCCAAATGTTCTTATGGGATTGAAACATGCGGGAAGATACAGCATAGCCCACAAGAAAGATGCTATTCTCTATCCCCTCCCTAAAAATCATGACAATGTATTTTAATAAACGAGTACGAGCGCATGTGTTGCTGTATGTGTTCCATCAACAAAGATGTCTTGTTTCTGTCACTGGGATATCATGTGGACTGGTGCATGTCTCCACTGTTGTCATTATCCATCTGTTGGGTATGCATGGATGATCTAACCACTAACCATTTTCAAAGAAAATACTCTTTCTCAATGATATCGATACAAAAGACCGCCACTATAATCCTTGTACATAACACAAATACAGTATAATACTGTCAGGATGTCAGTGTAAACATGAGACCATGTGACACAACCAGGAAGTTTGAGGTCCAACACAGCCCATGTTGTGGCAAGCTAACAGATGCTAACATTAAAAACCCATTAAGAACAAGCTAACAGATGCTAACATTAAAAAAACACTAAGAACATGGCTGTACTCACACAGCGTGTTAACAAGACTTGACCGGAATTTACAAAAAACACGTAACTTACTTATTATTTATTTCCTTAAAGTTGGGACACCCCTGGCGACAAGTCGTTTAAAGTCAGCTGGGATAGACTGAAGACAAGCGACACAGGACATGGATGGATGGAGGGAACGCAACCCGGAAGCTGCAGCGGAAGTTCAGTGACGTCACCATGCCAAGTCACTATAAAGCTGGAAACACATCATTTTTAATCGTTAAACTTGCCGGCCAGTGAGCGGACGCGTTGAAGAAAACTTCCATCTTTCTGTGGTTTAAGCTAGCAACCTTACCCGAGTTTCCCACTCGTCACCTGGCGATTATTGAGACGGACATGGAGAAGAGCGGAGTTACGGGCACTTTAATGTTGCGTTCAGGTGCAGTTGGAGAAAGCGCCGTGCCGGTTGTTGCGGCTGGAGCCGTTAACCGCAGCATCCCGCCGAAACAGCGACCTGTCGGGCTGAAGGTGATGCTCCAGGGCGACTCACCCCATGGAAGTCATCGCCCTGACAGCGGTGATGCATCCCGAATCCTGTTGTGTTCTCCGGACCTCCAGACCCCCGGGATGGACGACGTCCTGGAAGGAGACACAAGGCGCCTCATCGGCCGTTGTCTCACTGACTTTACCGGGCTGTCCACGGCTGAGTGGATGCAAAGTAAAGCTCAGTCTACAATGCAGAAGGTTGTGGTGGAGTTGGTGGACAAGCACATGTTTAAATTCAATGGTAAGTTTGTGTTTTATGTTCATAACTTATCGTTTAAACGTTATTTGATCCGTTAGCGACCGTTATGATGAGCGTCCTGTATATTTATGAATACTAAGTAATTAAATATTATAGTTTATGAACTGTTAATCCGTTCTTTTGAATGCATAGTATATGTTTATGTTACTACAAACAGAAGGTTATAGTAGAATTTTTTGATCCTTTGAAGGCATCATCAACCAACTGTCATTGGACCAAAAAGTGGACGACATGGCCTTCATCCGGGACGTGGCCCAGAGTCTGTTTGCTGACGGAACCACCAACTGGGGTCGCGTTGCCACACTGGTGGCCTTTGGCGCCGTGGTGTCTCAGTACCTGAAGAACAACGGGCGAGCCTGCTGCGTGGAGAAGGTGGCCCGGGAGATCTCCAACTATCTGCTGTCACACCATCGCACGTGGCTGGTGGTGCACAACTCTTGGGTAAGTCATGGCTGCTAAGTCATGTGAAAATCCCCCAACGTATCAACTGTATCTTTATGGTGTCTTCAGGATGGCTTTGTAGAGTTTTTTGAGAAAACTGACCCACAGACCACAGCGAGAAACGCCCTCTTGGCCTTGGTTGGACTGTCCAGTGTCATGGCCGGGATCGCCTTTTTATTCAGATAAATTCCATGGGCACTTTTATGATACACTGCAAAAGTTATTTTTTTGTGTGTTAAAGAAACAGCCTTTTTGACGGCGCTAAATATTTAATAACTATTTTTGACTATGCAAAATTTCACAAAGTATTGTTAAAAGATTGTTCTGTAAATATGTTCATAAACAGTTTAAAATCTTGTTTTTGGCTTTCCTTTAACAGAAAATAGGTTCAGGCTCATCCTTACGAGTATTATTTTATTTCGTTTTATTTTATTTTATTCATTTTCTACCGCTCATCCTCACAAGTATTTTATTTTCATTTCATTTCATTCATTCAATTTCTACCGCTCATCCTCACGAGTATTTTATTTTATATTATTAATTTTTCATTATTTTATTATTATTATTATTATAAGTATTTTTTGTCACTTCCTCTTGACAAGGACGGACACGGGCGGCATGAGCTCTGGCTGTTACAAATATGACGGCACTAAATATTTAATAACTATTTTTGACTATGCAAAATGGCACAAAGTAGTTTGGCCGTATGTAATACCAACAATCACCACATGAGTCGATAAACCATAAAGTTCAATTTAAAAATCAAAATACTCCTAGATTAGCTGGTAATATATAATATGTATGTACAGTAAACCTCGGATATATCGGAAATTCGCTCACAACGGACAGATAAAAAAGAACCAATTTTTCTGTAATGCATTGCCAATAAAAATTCATTGCATATATCGGATTTTTTATGACGGATTTCGCCTATTTCGGACAAAATCTCCAGTCCCGTTCCAATTTCCCTCACATATATCGGATGGCCGCATCGTGGCCTTTGATCCATCTTTGATCCATGTTCACAGCCAAAGCTGAAGATTATAACATCTTTGTATGAATTACAGACATGTACATGAGCATGTACAACGAAATAAAAAAAAATTCTCAAATCTGTAGAAATGCCTTCTTGTTGCTATTAGCGAGGTTTAGAAACCAAACGATAAACGTAAGTGCAAACGATAATGATGTCACATGCTATTGAAATGTATGGGAACTAGCTGACTTGTCAATAGCCTGTGACGTCATTATCGTTTGCGTTTACGTTTACCGTTTGGTTTCTAAACCTCCCTAATAGCAACAAGAAGGCATTTCTACAGATTTTAGAACTTTTTTTTTTATTCCGTTGTACATGCTCATGTACATGTCTGTAATTCATACAAAGATGTTATAATCTTCAGATTTGGCTGTGAACATGGATCAAAGAAAGTTCCCCATGGCATTGCGCGTCCGTGTAATGAATGTGGCGGACATTTTCCGGTATACGCATATAACGGATTTCGCTTATATCGGACAAAACCAGTGGGAACAATTGAATCCGATATATCTGAGGTTTACTGTATATATTTTTTAAGTAGAGCTACAATATGCAAAAGCAAAGGCTTCTAAGTGGTGATAATGGCTTCCCCAAGGGCATCAACAGCCTGGAACCGAGAGCCGTTTTTAGAAACTTCCATGCCATCCATCCCCAAATGTTCTTATGGGATTGAAACATGCGGGAAGATACAGCATAGCCTACAAGAAAGATGCTATTCTCTATCCCCGCCCTAAAAATCATGACAATGTATTTTAATAAACGAGTACGAGCGCATGGTGTTGCTGTATTTGTTCCATCAACAAAGATGTCTTGTTTCTGTCACCGGGATATCATGTGGACTGGTGCATTTCTCCAGTCGTCATTATCCATCTGTTGGGTATGCATGGATGATCTAACCACTAACCATTTTCAAAGAAAATACTCTTTCTCAATGATATCGATACAAAAGACCGCCACTATAAACCTTGTACATAACACAAATACAGTATAATACTGTCAGGATGTCAGGGTAAACATGAGACCACGTGACAAAACCAGCAAGTGTGAGGTCCAACACAGCCCAATGTTGTGGCGAGCTAACAGATGCTAACATTAAAAACCCATTGAGAACAAGCTAACAGATGCTAACATTAAAAACCCATTAAGAACAAGCTAACAGATGCTAACATTAAAAAAACACTAAGAACATGGCTGGACTCACATAGCGTGTTAACAAGACTTGACCGTAATTTACAAAAAACATGTAACTTACTTATTATTTATTTCCTTAAAGTTGGGAAACCCCTGGAGACAAGTCGTTTAAAGTCAGCTGGGATAGACTGAAGACAAGCGACACAGGAAATGAATGGATCGAGGGAACACAACCCGAAAGCTGCAGCGGAAGTTCAGTGACGTCACCATGCCAATTCACTATAAAGCGGGAAACAGAGCATCTTTGCTCGTTAAACTTGCCGGACAGTGAGCGGACGCGTTGAAGAAAACTTCCATCTTTGTGTGGTTTAAGCTAGCAACCTTACCCAAATTTCCCACTCGTCACCTGGCGATTATTGAGACGGACATGGAGAAGAGCGGAGTTACGGGCACTTTAATGTTGCGTTCAGGTGCAGTTGGAGAAAGCGCCGTGCCGGTTGTCGCGACTGGAGCCGTTAACCGCAGCATCCCGCCGAAACAGCGACCTGTTGGGCTGAAAGTGATGCTCCAGGGCGACTCACCCCATGGAAGTTATCGCCCTGACAGCGGTGATGCATCCCGAATCCTGTTGTGTCCTCCGGAGCTCCAGACCCCCGGGGTGGACGGCGTCCTGGAAGGAGACACAAGGCGCCTCATCGGCCGTTGTCTCACTGACTTTACCGGGCTGTCCACGGCTGAGTGGATGCAAAGTAAAGCTCAGTCTACAATGCAGAAGGTCGTGGTGGAGTTGGTGGACAAGCACATGTTTAAATTCAATGGTAAGTTTGTGTTCTATGTTCATAACTTATCATTTAAAAGTTATTTGAGATGTTAGCGACGGTTATGATGAGCGTCCTGTATATTTATGAATACTAAGTCATTAAATATTATAGTTTATGAAGTGTTAATCTGTTCTTTTGAATGCACATATGTTTATGTTAGCACAAACAGAACGTTATAGTAGAATTTTTTTATCCTTTGAAGGCATCATCAACCAACTGTCATTGGACCAAAAAGGGGACGACATGGCCTTCATTCAGGACGTGGCCCAGAGTCTGTTTGCTGATGGAACCACCAACTGGGGTCGCGTTGCCACACTGGTGGCCTTTGGCGCCGTGGTGTCTCAGTACCTGAAGAACAACGGGCGAGCCTGCTGCGTGGAGAAGGTGGCCCGGGAGATCTCCAACTATCTGCTGTCACACCATCGCACGTGGCTGGTGGTGCACAACTCTTGGGTAAGTCATGGCTGCTAAGTCATGTGAAAATCCCCCAACGTATCAACTGTATCTTTATGGTGTCTTCAGGATGGTTTTGCGGAGTTCTTTGAGAAAACTGACCCACAGACCACAGCGAGGAACGCCCTCTTGGCCTTGGTTGGACTGTCCAGTGTCATGGCCGGGATCGCCTTGTTATTCAGATAAATTCCATGGACACTTTTATTATACACTGGAAAAGTTATTTTTTGTGTGTGTTAAAGAAACAGCCTTTTTGACGGCGCTAAGTATTTAATAACTATTTTTGAAAAAAAGTATTGTGAAAAGATTGTTCTGCAAATATGTTCATAAACAGTTTAAAATCTTGTTTTTGGCTTTCCTTTAACAGAAAATAGGTTCAGGCTCATCCTTACGAGTTTTATTTTCATTTTATTTTATTCATTTTCTATCGCTCATCCTCACGCGTATTTTATTGGACGAATAAAGGCATATCTCATTTTATTATTATA
This sequence comes from Doryrhamphus excisus, assembly GCF_037039965.1. Lineage (NCBI taxonomy): Eukaryota > Metazoa > Chordata > Actinopteri > Syngnathiformes > Syngnathidae > Doryrhamphus > Doryrhamphus excisus. The sequence continues at coordinate 22,855,390 of NC_136362.1, forward strand.
TACTATAAAGCAGTATTTAGATTGGCTGTATGTAAGACCAATAATCACCACATGAGTGCAGTATAGTACTGCATATGTTCTTTAGAAACTATTTTATTTTATTGTCATTCATTTTCTACCGCTCATCCTCACAGGTATTTTATTCTATTTTATTAATTTTTCATTATTTTGTTATTATATGTATTTTTTGTCACAATATGTACTGTATACACCAGCAGGGAGTATTTTTATATATATAAAGCAGTATTTAGATTGGCCGTATGTAATACCAACAATCACCAATTGAGTGCAGTATAGTACTGCATATGTTCTCTTGAGAAACTATCTTTTATTTTATTTTCATTCATTCATTTTCTACCGTTCATCCTCACGAGTATTTTTAATTTTATTTTCTACCGCTCATTTTCATATTTCATTTCAGTATTTCATTTATTTTCTTCATTATTTTGTTATTATTATTATTTTATGTATTTTTGTAATTTTTTGTCACTTCCTCTTGACAAGGACGGACATGGGTGGCATGAGCTCTGGCTGTTACAAAACAATATGTACCGTATACTATGGAGGACCAAAACTGCCAAAATAATAAATAAATAAATAAATAAAAGTGGAAATAAAAACAAAAATGAAAAATAAATCAAAAAATTAAAATTAAATACAAAAAAATTAATATAAATGGAAATAAAAACAAATATATATATATATACATAAATAAATAAATAAATAAAAGCAAAAATAAATACAAAAATAAAAAACAAGATTCAAAAATTAAAAATAAATACAAAAATAAATGTAGAAATAAATACAAAAATAAATATATGAATAGAATTACATATCAATGAATAAATAAAAGCACTCTGCTCTCATATGTATTTATTTCATGCAGCAGACAATGTCAGCTTGAAATGCAGAAGGAAATGCCTTCAGCACCTGGTCATGGCGCCACGTGTATCTCCCCTCTCCCAGGGCTTTCGGGCAGCAGCTCAGGATTGCTCCAGGGAACCCCGTGCCGAGCACAGTGGGCATGCTGGGGTTTCTGCAAGCCCCCAGCAATGAAGGTTTGATGGACTTGGGAGCACATCATACACTGCCTGAATCAGGAACTTGAGTCTGGCTGGTTCCGACTTCCAAAGTTCTGACCAGGTGATCTTCCGTGCCGATGCCTGGTCCCAATTAGTCCATGCTCCTTGTTGGCGCATGGCCACTGTCCTGGTCTGCACGGATCTCTCCCTGCACCATCTGACGTCTCTCTCGTCCCTGGGCCTTGTCGTAGCGTGGTCTGGTGTCGGCTGAGTCCCTGTACAGCAGCACCTTTCTGGCTCTGGTGACTTTGAACTCCTCGGTCAGGCCAGTAAAGGGGAATTGCAGCTTGTTGGTATTCCCATACAGGGCGATGCTGCTTAGACTCTTTGGCAAGCCTTGCCACCTGCACAGGTACTGGCTGATGTTGCGTTCGAAGCCCTCCACAATGGATACTGGGACTTCATAGATCAGTAGTGGCCACAGGAGTCTCCTCAGGATACCATGCTGGTATATCCATGCTTTGAACTTCCCCGGGAGGCCCGACTTGTCCACTACTGATAGCCAGGTCTTCAACTCTGCGTTGGCTGACTGCACCGCTGCCTTGTCTTTCAGAGTGCTGTCGAAGATCTTCCCCAGGCTCTTCACAGGCTTCTCCGACACTGATGGAATGAGGACTCCATTCAAGTTGAAGCGGTGTTTATCCTCAACTTTCCCCTTCCTCAGGACCAGGGACCTGGACGTGGCTGGTTTGAACATCATCCTCGCCCAAGTGATGCTCCTTTCCAGTCCATGGAGAAGCCACCTGCACCCTGTCACTGATGTTGCTGTGACCGTCAGATCGTCCATGAAGGCTCGGATCGGAGGTTGGCGAATGCCAGATTTGGACAGGGGGCCCCTACACTCCACTTCTGCTGCCTTGACAAGCATATTCATCGCCAGTGCAAAGAGCGTCACTGATATGGTGCAACCAGTGATGATGCCCTTCTCAAGGCGGTGCCATGCCGACGTTGCTGTCCCAGAGGTGAACCTGTGATAATGTATTTCAAGCAACCTATAGGCTGTGTGGTAAAAATTTTCTCCATATATGGCACATGTGTGCCACGTCCAAAAAAGCACTCCACTCGCTCAGAGAAGGCCTCTGAAGAGCGTTTTGGCACTTATGGAACACATTTAGTGTGATGTGCTTTATTGCTTGGCACACACAACCATTGTTCGAAAATGCACTTTATTAACTCTGAAAGACATTGCGAGTAAAGGGTGTTACGGCCGCTCATTGTGAGCCAGCGGAAGGTGCCAGGAGGCTCATTCCAAATGTGCCTGGCGCAGCTTCGCACCCCATACTATATGCAACAATTCCACGTGGCTGAGAAGCACTGCTGTGGAGTTAGAGCAAAAATGAGACAAAGTGTTTCACTCGCTGTGATAATGTATTTCAAGCAACCTATAGGCTGTGTGGTAAAAATTTTCTCCATATATGGCACATGTGTGCCACGTCCACAAAAGCACTCCACTCGCTCAGAGAAGGCATCCGAAGAGCGTTTTGGTATTTATGGAACACATTTAGTGTGATGTGCTTTATTGCTTGGCACACACAACCATTGTTCGAAAATGCACTTTATTAACTCTGAAAGACATTGCAAGTAAAGGGTGTTACGGCCGCTCATTGTGAGCCAGCGGAAGGTGCCAGGAGGCTCATTCCAAATGTGCCTGGCGCAGCTTCGCACCCCATACTATATGCAACAGTTCCACGTGGCTGAGGAGCACTGCTGTGGAGTTAGAGCGAAAATGAGACAAAGTGTTTCACTCGCTGTGATAATGTATTTCAAGCAAGCTATAGGCTTTGTGGTAAAAAAAATTCTACATTTATGGCACATGTGTGTCACGTCCAAAAAAGCACTCCACTAGCTCAGAGAAGGCATCCGAAGAGCGTTTTGGCACTTATGGAACACATTGAGTGTGATGTGCTTTATTGCTTGGCACACACAACCATTGTTCAAAAATGCACTTTATTCGCTTGAAAACACATTGTGAGCAAAGGATGATAGGGCAGGTCATTGTGAGCCAGCGGAAGGTGCCAGGAGGCTCATTCCAAGTGTGCCTGACACAACTTTGCATCCCGTTCTATCTGCAACAGTTTCATGTGGCTGAGAAGCACTGCTGTGGAGTTAGAGCAAAAATGAGACAAAGTGTTTCACTCGCTGTGATAATGTATTTCAAGCAAGCTATAGGCTTTGTGGTAAAAATTTGCTCCATATATGGCTAATGTGTGCCACGTCCAAAAAAGCACTCCACTCGCTCAGAGAAGGCATCCGAAGAGCTTTTTGGCACTTATGGAACACATTTAGTGTGATGTGCTTTATTGCTTGGCACACGCAACCATTGTTCGAAAATGCACTTTATTAATTCTGAAAGACATTGCAAGCAAAGGATGGTATGGCCGCTCATTGTGAGCCGTAACATTGTGTGCTCTGCCCCATGCGGGTCCATTGGGGGGTGATCTGCAACTGGTTGTACCGGGAGTGAGGGGTTTCCTTGCAGATGCCCCTTTGCCCTCGGCATTCCTCTGGCTTGGTCACCCTTCAATTTTAACCACACCTTAGACACTCAGTTCTGGGATGGATCTGGGCAGGCATGGGACCCACCATTGCTCAGCTTCCCTCCATTTTTTTTAAAAGTACTCCATATGATACATACACACACATACACCACACACATAGGTCAGCCCCTTGAGGGGGCATTCAGCGCCCTCTGGGAAGTGGGGTCCACGCTGCTGGTGGCCTGAGGTCTACGGTGGTGGCTTGGGGTTGCTGCGCTGTGGTGACTGCTGCGGGGACCGGGCTGTGTGTTGGGATGGGGCCTGATCTCGCTCATGGGGACGGGGGCCTGGGTGGCATGTGGGGATGGGGGGCATGCGCCTCGGAGTGGGGCCTGCTGGGGGGACAGTGCTCTCCCGGACATTTGGGTATCTGCTGCCACTGGTCCTATGCTCTGCTGCACCGCTTTTCCTGTCTTTGCCCATCCCCAGTCTTGCCTTAGTGCTCGTCTGGATGGTTCTCCGGTACGTGGGTGGTGCGCTGCTGGTTCTGGGGGCGGGGGGGGCGGGGTGTCGGCCTCCCGGTGGATGATGAGGTCCGTCGGTGGCCTTGCGCTGGTCTTGACTCCTCGGCTCTGGTGCTTGGCCTCCCCGTGGCTTGGAGCTATGGCTCTTCCTCTACGGGGTTGAGCTGCCCGACGGGTGTCGGCCGGCGCGGTGGGACGCCTTACTGCTCGTGTGCATGCCCCCTCCGCTTGCTCATATGTGGGCCTCCTCCCCTTGCCCGCTTTTTTGTCTGCCACACTGCCGTAGCCCCGACGTCGTGGTCAAGGGGGGTCTGGGGGAGCTATCCCTTGGCGGTCCGTATCTCCCTGGGCTCGGGGCCTGGTTGTGGGTCTGGGACCCATGGGTCTCCCGCCCTATGGCGCCTCGGACGCCCCACCAAGGAACGTCCACGTGCTTGCGTGTGTGCATATTGAGTGGATGGGGTGTGCGCGTGTGCCTGAGCTGATTTTATGTATTTATTGTTTTAAATACTTAAATAAATAATTATTAGTATTATTATAATTGTATATATAATTGTATATATATATATATATACATATATACATATATATATATATACAGTGAAAGTATTCACAGCGCTTCACTTTTTCTACATTTTGTCATGTTATAGCCTCATTCCAAACTGAATTAAATTAATCTCTTACCTCAAAATTCTACACAAAATACTCCATTATGACAATGTGAAAAAAGTTTTTTTTTACATGTTTTGAATTTATTAAAAATAGAAAACAAAAAAATCACATTTACATAAGTATTCACAGCCTTTGCCATGAAGCTCAAAATTGAGCTCAGGTGCATCTTTTTTTCCACTGATCATCCTTGAGATCTTTCTACAGCTTAATTGGAGTCCACCTGCAGTAAATTCAGTTGATTGGACATGATTTGGAAATATAATAACTGTCTATATAAGGTCCCACAGTTGACTGTGCATGTCAGAGCACAAACACCAAGCATGAAGTCAAAAGAACTGTCTGTAGACCTGCGAGACAGGAGTGGCCTCCATTATTCGTAAATGGAAGACGTTTGGAACCACCAGGACTCTTCCTAGAGCTGGCCGGCCTTCTAAACTGAGCGATCGGGGAAGAAGGGCCTTAGTCAAGGAGGTGACCAAGGCCCCGATGGTCACTCTGTCAGAGCTCCAGTGTTCCTCTGTGGAGAGAGGAGAGCCTTCCAGAAGGACAACCATCTCTGCAGCAATCCACCAATCAGGCCTGTATGGTAGAGTGGCCAGACGAAAGCCACTCCTTAGTAAAAGGAACATGGCAGCCCGTCTGGAATTTGCCAAAAAGCACCTGAATGACTCTCAGACCATGAGAAACAAAATTCTTTGGTCTGATGAGACAAAGATTTAACTCTTTGGTGTGAATGCCAGGCGCCATGTTTGGAGGAAACCAGGCACTGCTCATCACCAGGCCAATACCATCCCTACAGTGAAGCATGGTGGTGGCAGCATCATGCTGTGGGGATGTTTTTCAGCAGCAGGAACTGGCAGACTAGTCAGGATAGAAGGAAAATGAATGCAGCAATATATAGAGATATCCTGGATGAAAACCTGCTCCAGAGGTCAGTAGACTGGTCATGTACCTTGACCATATAGACAGTAGACATTAGCACACAGCCAAGATCTCAAAAGATTGGCTTCAGAACCACTCCGTGAATGTCCTGGAGTGGCCCAGCCAGAGTCCAGACTTGAATCCGATCGAACATCTCTGGAGAGATCTGAAAATGGCTGTGCACAGACGTCTTCCATCCAACCTGATGGAGCTTGAGACTTATTGCAAAGAAGAATGGGCAAAACTGCCTAAAGATAGGTGTGCTAAACTTGTGGGATCATATTCAAAAAGACTTGAGGCTGTAATTGCTGCCAAAGGTGGATCAACAAAGTATTAAGCAAAGGCTGTGAATACTTATGTAAATGTGATTTTTTTGTTTTCTATTTTTAATAAATTCAAAACATGTCAAAAAAACCTTTTTTCACATTGTCATAATGGAGTATTTTGTGTAGAATTTTGAGGTAAGAGATTAATTTAATTCAGTTTGGAATGAGGCTGTAACATGACAAAATGTAGAAAAAGTGAAGCGCTGTGAATACTTTCCGGATGCACTGTATGTGTGTGTGTGTGTGTGTGTATGACTAGTGCCCTAGTGGGCTATGGTCTCCCGCCGGTCTCGGGGGTGCGGCTCTCCTCTGGCCTGCTGGCGCCCTGTTGCCGGTTGGGATTGCTCCTCCATAGCCTCTTGCTGGTCTCTTCATTCACACCTCCATATGGGCACTCACAGCACATGGGTGCTTCTCTACACATCTACCATCTTATCCCTGATGTCTATATGCTATTGGTATGCAATTATTACAGTAATAACGATGTCAAGCAGTGATATTTTAATTACTGCAACTGTATGGCTGTAAGTCTGTTTACTATCACGGTTCATGTCTTCATTGTTACTATTGCCACTGGTACTAGTGCCACTGTTTCATTTCAGTGATATCATCTCCATTGTGACTCTTAGCCATTATTGACATTTAACTGATGCAGTCCTGTTTGTCACTGTTGTTGTTATGGGAATTGTTGTTGCTGCTGTTTTTGTCTCTCTCTCTACTGAAATGTCATCCAATACTTCTCTACAAGAGAGGAGAAATATGATCTCAGGGAAGAAGTACATTTGAAACACTTATATGCTAGGAAAAGCCATAGCATTTCACTATTTGGAATCAAACTATGGAATGGATTGAGTAAGGACCTCAAACAATGCACAACGATGAGCGAATTCAAGAAACAATACAAACAGTTGATGTTTGCTAAATACAAGGATGAAGAGTCTTCAACCAGTCATGATGTGCTATATATATCGCTATATTGACAGTTAGTATGGTACCCATTATGTCATTGTATGGTCATCACCTTGTACTTCGGTACAAGGTACATTATTAAAAAAAACACCAGCAGAAAAAACCCTTAAACTGTATTCTGGAAAGCAGGAAGTGAACAAATGTAACAGTTACTGATTGTAAAAGTACCAGATGGAGGGGTACGAATTAATAAGCTTAAAAATGTGCATGACGCAGTTTCGCATCCCCTCATATGTCAACGTGTTTAAGGTGGCAGATGCACTGCTGTGGCGTTGGAGCGAAAATGAGACAAAGTGTTTCACTCGCTGTGACACAGCGTTTGAAGCACGGCTGTGTTCGCCTGAAAAAAATTGTGAAGCAAAGAAAGTTAGGAGGAAAGAAAGGGCCACTGTGAGCCAACGCAAGGTGCCAGGAGTTCCATTAAGTGTGCATGACACAGCTTCGCATCCCCTCATATGGCAACGTGTTTCAGGTGGCTGAGAGACACTGCTGTGGAGTTAGTGCTTGATTCTTGGATGGCATTGTGTCGGACAAATGTTTTTTGTCGAGTCTCCAAACCATCTACCAACCTCTAAGCAGTAGCCGTCCTTTCTTGTGTTGACAGGTTGTTCGCATGTTGACGGCCGACGTTGTACTCCTTTACAAGTGCAACAGTTTCTTTGAGCGGTCTTCGGTGAAAAAGTATTTAGTTGTTTATCCTTATTAAACACTCGTGTCACTCACTGTCAACTTTTCTTTTCTTGTGCCCACTCATTGTTGCAGATGGGGCCGAACTATAGCAAAGTAATAACAGAGTGACTAGCAAATATCAAGTCAGTGTATCACTGTGTTCAATGTGCCACCTGGCATTACAGGAAAATTAATGATATTGCAATTTTAGTTCATTTCGGCAATTCTTTACCAATCTTTGGTGGGCCGGATGAAACAGACCATGTGGCCCGCAGGCCGTAGTTTGCCCACCACTGGGCCTTGCAAAACCCCCTCCACACCTGGGATGTGAACTGAGGACCTCTGTCTAAAACAATTTTTTAGACAGTCCTTGCCCTAAAAAAACGTGTTTTACTAAAACCCACTGCAGCAAAAGGCGTACAGGCAAAAACTAGCAATATGGGTCAGCGGGCAAAAAAACAGGCAGCAGAACAAAAAACACAGTGACATAAACCGATGGGCAAGTACTCACAAATACACAGACAAAAGCCAGAAAGCAAGGGAACAAGAGGTGCATGCACGTGGCAGAAGACGAGCAGCTGACAAGGACTGTGGAAGCTTGAGGGACAATCTGGTGAGTCGCGGTGAGCAGGACAAGTACAGTAAACCTCGGATATATTGGATTCAATTGTTCCCACTGGTTTTGTCCGATATAAGCGAAATCCGTTGTATGCGTATACCGGAAAATGTCCGTTTTACGCACATATCGGATTTATATCCGGTATATGCGTAAATCGGATTTTATCCGTTATAAAAAGGCACTTCCTTGATTATGTTTCCAATGTACCTGGACTGGGCAATGAAAAGAGACGTAAGGTAATGAGAATTTAACTTTATTGGACTCTGAGCATAAGAAATTGTTAATTAAGCTAGGCCCTGTTACGCCCGTCAGGCCTACGTTATTTCCAATAGTGAGGTTAAGATCTCATTCACTGCTGTGCTAGTATTATTGACGTCACTCACTTTTATATTTGTCCTAAATCTGGAGCCAGGAGAAAGACACAATGCGGCCATCCGATATATGCGAGGGAAATTGGAACGGGACTGGAGATTTTGTCCGAAATAGGCGAAATCCGTTATAAAAAATCCGATATATGCAATGAATTTTTATTGGAAATGCATTACAGAAAAATCGGTTCTTTTTTATCTGTCCATTGTGAGCGAATTTCCGATATATCCGAGTCCGATATATCTGAGGGATGATTGAAAAGGTGAGTTCAGGAGTGGCCCCCTTGCTGCTGGTCAGGATGCGCTGCAAGGAGAAAGCAGTAGGTAGCAGCAGAGCAACAACACACAATCATGACAACTCCTCAACTAATATTTGCCTCTAATCTTGTGAAATTGACATTAAATTGTTGTATCTGTTGAATCTTTTCCACTGCAATTACAGGCCAACTATTACAAATCACGATCTGGGTTTAATTTAATATATATATATACGGCATAAAGAAGTGAGAAGAAGGCAATAAGATTAAAGATTTCGTTTATACACTGAATCTCAAGCACCAACAGTGCAATGCAATTGATTCCAATGCAACTTTATTTTGCACTAACATGTGCTAGTGCCCAATGAGCTGATGAGCAACAATAGTACTCATATGATTTTCAGATAATTATGAGACAATAACATTAGATAATAATAATAATTAGATTGATGCCAACACAATGGACACAACACCGCATTAAAATCATTCAGCTGTTGGTTGATAAACGTTAGTTGGTTGCATAGCACTGTACTCTCAAAATGTACTATTGAAGAAGTATATGCATGGTGAAGTAAAAAAAAATAAATCAACAATCTTATCTTCACAGTGGCCACAGTCAGGAGATCAGGAATACCTGGGTTCGAATCTTCACATGGGCATCTCTGTATGGAGTTTGCATGTTCTCCCCGTCTGTGCATGGGTTTTCTCTGTGAACTTGGGTTTTCCTCCCACATTCAAAAAACATGCATGTTAGGTTCATTGGTGATGACAAATTGCCAATAGGGATGAATGTGAGTGTGAATGGTTGTTTGTCTAGATATGCCCTGCGACTGGCTGACCTGTCCAGGGTGTGACTTCAGGCCTCTTGCCTGAAGTCAGCTAGGACTCCAGCATACCCTAGTGAGGATAAGCAGCATAGAAAATAGATGGATGGAGAGATAGAAGGAAGATCTGTTATTATTTCAAGATTGCATTGCATTGCACTTGTTCTGTACCTGTATGTGTACTCGATGAAAGGCGCGTTGTGCCTGACATCAGCAGTGGTCCCAAGCTTCCGGTATTTTGTCTCCTCTCCAGGATACCAAGGGCACAAAAGAGGGGGACGGCTGCACCTGTGGTTCAAGGCAATGAATGAGGCAGGAGGGACACAGCGGAGGCTGGCAAACCTGCTTTTCATTCATTTCAATTAATAATGTGAGAAGACTAAAAATAGATGCATTGTGAAATACAAAACATGATTTGTGGATAACAACATGTTGTTCTGATAAAACAATCATATTCACTTTGTGTGGCTTTAAATAAGCTATAAAAATAAATTAAAATAAAATAAAAAATTAGTCGCTCTTGGACATTTTCATTTTGTAAAAGTAGCTCTCACAAGAAAAAAAACCACCTAAATATAGCCAGTAGGTACATCTACACTTCATCTATGTGATTGGTATTGGTATCGGCATTGGCCGATTTCCCTCATGGATTATCTAAATCGGTATTGGTACCCGGCAGCATAAAACATCCCCAGTCATAAACACATGTGCAGTGTAATTCAATTTATTTACTTAAGAACTTTATTTATCCATTAGGAACTTCATTTGTGCAGAGCATCAAAGTGTGTGCAGTTCATGTACCCAACAATATGACAACACATACACATACACACATACAGTCAACAAATACAAACAATCAACCATCAATTTGCAGAAGAAAGCCTGCCTGCACAATACCACAAGATAAAACCAGTGATAAAGAAATGATTTGCTAAAAATATGCATAAATAAATAATACCTGATAAAGTTTAAAAGTGTCAATCAGCATTAGTGAGCCATGTACATATCTGTACCCACATACTTACTTAACATGCACACACATAAATCAAGGATTCATAAGCCGGGTGGATGTCGGTAAAAAACTTGACATGGCTCTCTTTGTCCTAAATGCAAGTGATCTGTATCTGTTGACCTGAGGGTAGCAGGCAGTAGTGGCTGCACAATGTGTGAGTAGTATCCAAAGCTATGCTTATACCTTTCAGCTTAACCCTTCTGTTGCTGATGAGTGATTCCTGCTGTAGTCCAATTATTTTGCTGCTCAATTTTATGATTTTATTTAGTGGGTTACAATAAATGTTTGATAGTGAACCGTACCAAGCTGAACTGTCAAAGGTAATTACAGATTCAATGAAGCATCTGTAAAAAGAGGTCAGTATTGACTGATGGACCCGGAGTGGAGTCTATGAAGCTTCCTCATGAAGAACAGACATTGCTGACACTTATGTAGAATGAGAATAGAATGAATAGAATAGAATGAGAATATGTTCAATTGAAAGGTGAGCCTGTGATCAATTATTGTCAGCTGTTCAACAGCTGTTTGTTGACTGACAAAGTGGGAATGAAGGTGGGTTTCTTGTGAAAGTCGACAACCACTTCCTTCGTTTTTGAAGGGTTGAGATCAAGGCAGTTCTACCTGCACCACACTTCAAAAATGTCCATCTCAGACTGTAGTTGTCCTGATGTGTTTGTAGTGTCGATGATCACAGTGTCGTCAGAATATTTTATGTATGTTATAGCTGGATTGGTACTTCTGCAATCATCAGTGTACAGAGTATACAAGACAGGTTCCCTGTGAAACAACTCTGACGCGTTATTGTCTGTCAGTCAGGGAATAGAAGGTCCAGAGGATCAGGTACGACTTGACATCTATCTGGAGCGTTCTTTTTATTGCCATAACAGAGGTTGTTTTGTCAACATGTGATGACCTGTTGGTAAGTGGGGAATGTTTTATTTAGCCTGCAGTTATTAAAATATTCTAGAATGAAAATAGGGGAGTCTGGAAGATGCATTTCCAATTTGGTTGACACAAGCAGCGTATGACGTTGCCAGAGGAAGGAATGTAAACAAGAACTGCAGCCAGCTGATCAAACTCCTGGGGAAGATACTTGACTCTGAATGACACAGCCTGCATCTCCAAATTAGGTGTACAACAGGAGTTTTTCACAGCAGCATTTATACCCCAGTTTTCTACCCCAGTGTTCAAATACACACACATCCCGCCCCGTGCTTTTTCCAGCAACTCACCACGTCCCTGTCCAATCTGATCGGAGTGCCAAATCCATCCAGCCAGAGCTCGGAGTCCGCAATCGTGCTATCCAGCGAGGTTTCAGTGAGGCGCATGCCAAGTCATGGACTGCACCCAAACACAATGCACCAGACCCTTATCCTTGTACACCCACTGGCATGATATATTTGCCTGTAGTTCATCCAATTTGTTGTGTAGTGAGCGCATATTAGCGAGCATAATTGAGGGGAACAGTGTTTTTTTTCGGGTGCCTCTTCAGCCTCTGCCGCACTCCTCCCTTTCTTTCACGCTTCTTTGTCAGAGCTCTCCGCCGGTGATCGCAACCTGGTTCACGTTAGATAATCTCACCACAGTTGTCCATGATTGGTGCAGGGTAGTCCAAGTTCCACAGAAGAAGCAATCACAGGATTTCGCCACCATGTCTTCCAAACACCGCCACACAAACTTTGCAAAACAGCAGCAGCAGCAACAGCATGCATTTCTTCTGTAAAAAGTGTACTTTACAGCCTTGATTTCACTATATGTGTCTAACAAAACAAACATTAATGACAAGCGTGATATCATTCATTCATTGATTGGATACGGACAGGAGCACACTGCACAACAGACAAAACGCTCTCCACCTGTCCGCCATTACAGTGCCAACCCTTTTCCTTTATTTAAACTTTATTTAACAAAAAAACACAAGTGATTACGAGTAGTGGCGGCTTGAAAAAAAACCCCACATAATGTTGTTTACAGGGCTTCATATAAGCGAGTGTTGAGCATCCAAGAATGTGTTCACAAAACTTGGTGAGACGTACATCCAGCCATCTTTTTTCGCTTACCCGAGCTCGGGTTGCAGAAGCAGCACCCTAAGCAGGGAAGCCCAGACTTCTCTCTCCCTGGAGTATCCTGAGGCGTTCTCAGGCCAGTTGAGCGACACAGGCCATGTTCACACAAATGCGTTATTTTGAAAAACGCACATGCCCCTCACTGATGTAAAAAAAAAAATATATATATATACAGCCACCATTTTAAACCTATTTCTATTCACACCATGCGCATGCCAAGTCATGGACTGCACCCAAACACAATGCACCAGACCCTTATACTTGCCCCCGCAGGTGGTAGGTCTACGAGGGGTACTAGTAGTAATGAAAACATTAACCATGATAGTAAACAGAATGACACACGCATTGCTGACATAATAATAATAACACCAAATTTTATGTAAAGGGATATCAATTTGGGAACTTTGGGGCATTATTTTAAAACATACAGTCAGCATATTTTTGTCTTACTATTTGTCTTTATTATTAGCATATATTATGCCTAAAGGAGGATCACAGCACGAGCCTCAAACTCACCACACCCTGACAAGTGTTCTGCCCCAAATGCCACATCAATCTCAAGCTTTTCAGAGTGCCACCACGGTGAGACATTTTTGAGGCACGTTTTGCAGTGTGCAAAACTTATATCACTCTCGCAAAGACAGGAAGTCCCACACACAGCAGACATGCTTGTTCTGGCTGCTGCAGCAGGGGCGGGGCTGATTGCCGTTTTAAAGCTAGTATTGGCCGATATCAATAACTTCCTTGTTCACTGATATCGGACGATACCGATCTGGGGCTGATCAATCAGAGCAGCCCTAGTTTATACATATTTATTGGAGGAGATTTTACTCAGTTGTCTGGTGGGTTTTGCTAAACATTTCCTGATTTTTGTTGCATTTGTGACACCATATTGACATCCACACATTCCTCCCTCTGCACTCCAGTCCACTTGCAAGCTGACCAAGATTGAACACCTGTTTGGTCTGAACAAACATACTAGTGGAGCAAGCAGACTAGAATTATTTTAACCCAAAAAAGTTTTAGAGTCTCAGGGACATCTGTGTTATGGCAGTAACATTGTCATCCTCATCAGTGTTGGCCATGCATCTGTTTATATCTGATTCCATATCACTGCCTTGAAGACCAGGACACTCTGTAGAATATTCAATGTCTTCAGCACACGGAGGCTCGTCATCTTCAAAACAGCTGGATGAGAGAAGACAAGATATAAGTATTTTACATTCAGTCATCTGCATATTTGGGCTGTATTTCATATCCTAAGCAAAAAGCATTTGGTAACAAGCACTCTATGGCAAAAAGCACCCTGTGCAATTGCCACTGGTAATCACCAATTACCACTGGCGATTGCTCTAAGACTGCAACGGAAGCTCAGCTTCCCCTTAAATGCTTAAAATTATATTTCTGGACATGTTAGATAATTTGCTTAGTTTTAAGGCCTTTACTTATTGACTCTATCCTTAGTTTTAGAATGAGGAATGACTTTTTGTATAGTTTAGATCAAATAACTCTTAAAATAAGTTATTTTGATTTTCCCAACAAATAAAATCTTGTTTAAAGACTCTTCATTTAAGAAGTAAATGATTTTTGATGAGTAAACGATTTTTGAACATTGACTTTATTCAAGAGAATACAAGTGAATGACCATTTACATCTTCTCAAACGAACACTTCTGCTTGAAGCGGATAGTCTCCAGTCCCTTCTGCAATGTTTTGGAAAGTGTCAGGGCAGGACGTGGGAAGGAGGACCCAAAGGCAGAATTGGCAGGCACGACACGAGGTAAGGTTCAACACGAGGGTGAGGGTCGGTACACAGGAAGTCAGTCCAATGAGGCAAAGGTATCCAAGAGCGGCAGGCAGAAGGAGAGGTCGAAAAGCAAGCAAGGGTCGAAAACCAGGCGAGACGATCACAAGGAATGCTAGGACGAGACATGGGAGTACAACGAACTTGCACCAGACAGGAGGGATCAGAGGCAATATATAGCCAGCAGGAAATCAGGTGATGAGGGACACCTGAGCACAATCAGGCAGGAGGCGGGGTCTCCAAGGAGAAGGCGGGGTAGGCAATGGCAGGCATGACAGAACCCCTCCCTCAATGGCCGGCTCCTGACGGCCCAGGAACCTCAGGGTGAGCTTCATGAAAGTCTTTGATGAGGGAGGGATCCAAAATGAACCGGGAGGGTACCCATTGGCGTTCCTCAGGTCCGTACCCCTCCCAGTCGACGAGATACTGCCAACCTCGACCCCGCCGTCGAGCAGCCAGCAGTTTCCTGACTGTGTAAACCGGACCTCCCTCCATGATTCGGGCGGGCGGTGGGTGGCTGGCTGGTGGGACCAGGGTGCTGGTTTTCGCAGGCTTGATCTGGCTCATATGAAAGGATGGGTGGGTTTGCATGGACCTAGGTAGCTTCAGACGGACTGAGACAGGATTAATGACTTTGGAGATTGGAAATGGGCCAACGAACCTGGGGGCAAGCTTCTTAGACTCCACTCTCAGGGGAAGGGTCTTGGAGGATAACCAAACTCTTTGACCCACGGTATAGGCAGGAGCAGGAATTCTTTTCCGGTCCGCCGCCCCCTTGTAGATCTCGGACTGCCTTTGAAGGTTCTTGCGAGCCCTCTGCCAAACTCTCTTGATTCGCCCCACCAAGGCCAAGGCGGAGGGCACAACGGAATCCTTGACGAGCGAGGGGAACAGGGAGGGTTGGTGACCAAATACCACGTGATGCGGAGACATACCGGTGGATGCACTAGGCAAGGTGTTGTGGGCCAACTCCACCCACAAGAGCTGTTTAGCCCAAGAAGAGGGATTTTGTGATGCGAGGCATCGCAACTTTGTCTCCAGCACCTGGTTGATCCTCTCTGCCTGTCCATTAGACTGGGGGTGAAATCCAGATGAGAGACTAACTGTGGATCCCAGCAAGCCACAAAATTCCTTCCAAAACAAGGAGACAAATTGAGGACCACGATCGGACAATATGTCCTGCGGGAAACCAAAAATGCAGAATATGTTGTTCAGCAGTGCCTCGGCCGTTTCTTTGGCCGAGGGAATTTTACCAAAAGGAATGAACTTTGACATCTTGGAGAATCTGTCCACGACTGTGAGTACCACCGTCTTCTCCTCTGACGGGGGCAGTCCACAAACGAAATCCAACGAGATATGGGACCAGGGCCGGTGGGGAATAGACAAGGGTCTGAGTTCTCCCATGGGTTTCTGTGGTGAAGATTTGTTTGCCGCACAGACAGGACAGGCAGAGACATATTCAGACACATCCTTTGCCATGTTGGGCCACCAAAAGCGTTGCTGGGTTACAAACATGGTCTTTTTCACCCCCGGGTGACATGAGGTCTTATTGGTATGAGCCCAATGAATGACCGGACCCCTCATGGCTTCCACAACATATAATTTATCTGGAGGGCAGTTTGGGGGCCGAGGCACTTCAAGTCCTGCCTCCCTGACCTTATCTTCTATCGCCCATTGCAAGGCAGAGACAAAGCATGAATTAGGTAAGATGGTTGCGATCTCAGGTTCCTTTTCCGATGGGAAAAAAACTCGGGACAAAGCATCAGGCTTGGTGTTCTTGGAACCAGGACGGTAAGACAAGGTAAAATTGAAACGGCTGAAGAACAGTGACCACCTAGCCTGTCGAGAATTTAATCTCTTGGCGGATTTGAGGTACTCCAGATTCTTGTGGTCAGTCCATACCTGGAATGGCAGCGTAGACCCCTCCAGCCAGTGTCTCCATTCTTCGAGAGCCGTCTTGACTGCCAATAATTCACGATCCCCGATGTCGTAATTGCACTCTGCTGAAGACAATTGTTTTGACAGAAAGGCACATGGATGCAGTTTACCGTCCTTAGCACCGATCTGGGACAGGACGGCTCCGACTCCAATATCTGATGCATCCACTTCGACCACGAACTGCAGATGGGGATCAGGGATGGCAAGCACCGGGGCTGTGGTGAACCTATCCTTCAGTTTCACAAAAGCTTCCTCACACTCAGAAGTCCAGTGGAATGGTTTGTAAGGAGACGTGAGAGCATGGAGAGGAGAGGCTACCGAGCTAAAGTTTCTGATATACGATAAAAATTTGCAAATCCCAGAAATCTTTGAACATCCTTACGAGACGAAGGAGTGGGCCACTCTGCAACAGCAGAGACTTTTCCTGGATCCATCCTCACCTTCCCCTCGGACAGAATAAACCCTAAAAATGATACCGAAGACTGGTGAAAGTCACATTTTTCGGCCTTAACAAATAGGTGGTTGTCCAGGAGTCTTTACAGCACCTTCCTGACATGCTGCACATGAGTAGATTCATCGCGAGAAAAAATCAGAATGTCATCGAGATAAACAAACACAAAAATATTTAACATGTCCCTCAAAACGTCATTGACAAGGCCCTGAAACACTGCTGGGGCATTGGTCAGTCCAAAGGGCATCACCAAGTACTCATAATGTCCTGTTGGGGTGTTGAAGGCTGTTTTCCATTCGTCCCCCTCTCGTATCCTGACAAGATGATAAGCATTACGCAAATCGAGCTTGGTAAAGATCTTAGCTCCTTCCAGGAGCTCAGTGGCGGTGGCAATGAGGGGCAGGGGGTACCGGTTCTTGATGGAGATGTCGTTAAGTCCTCTGTAGTCTATGCATGGCCGAAGGGTTTTGTCTTTCTTCTCTACGAAGAAGAAACCAGCCCCCGCAGGAGATGAGGAAGGCCTGATAATCCCTGCTGCAAGTGACTCCTGAATGTATTCCTCCATCGCACGGCGTTCAGGAGGGGACAAGGAAAAGAGTCTTCCCCGTGGGGGTGTGGTTCCTGGCAACAGGTCAATAGCACAGTCGTGGACCCGGTGCGGGGGCAGTGACTTGGCCTTGACTTTACTGAAGACAGCTGCTAAATCATGGTAACACTCTGGAACAGAGGATAAATTGACCTCCCCTTGTTGTTCCATCACTGTTTTGGCGCTCACCAAACAGTTGTCCTGACAGCCAGACCCCCAAGAGACGATCTGGCCAGAAGCCCAATCGAAGTGGGGGTTATGCTGCTTTAACCAAGGGTGCCCTAATATAACTTCATGATCAGAGCTAGAGAATACATGGAGACTTAGTCTTTCTGTATGATTGTATGAAAAGAAATCTTGACCGGATGAGTTCTGTGACTAATTTTGCCCAGAGAACTTCCGTCCACCGCCTTCACCGTTAGGGGGTGTCGTAGAGGGCACAGGCGAAGCTTTAGTTTCCTGGCGAGAGAAGTACTAATGAGATTGGCATCTGACCCAGAGTCTACAAATGCTGGCACCATGATGGATGTATGTTGAGAGCAAAATTGTACCAAAGGTTTGTAGAGAGCAGGATTGCTGATAATGACATTAAGACTCACCGAGCCATGTCCCAGGTTGCTTGTTTTGCCCATTTTGACCCCACAATTAGCCACTAGATGTCCCCCTTGACCACAATAAAAGCACCTGCCCTCACTTCGGCGGCGGGTCCTTTCTTCTGGAGACAGGCGGGTTAGTCCCAGTTGCATGGGTTCGTCAGCAGAGGGCGCAGCAGAGGGCGCAGCAAGTGGCACGGCGATAGGGGTGGGCCGGACATTGTTGACGTGCCCTAGGTTGCCACCCCAGTGTGTGGTGGAATCTCGCCCGCGCGACCTGCTCTCCTCTTTGTGATCATGAAGGCGCTTCTCAATCATGACGGCCAAGGCGATGAGTTCATCAATTGTTCCTGGCAGTTTCAAAGGGATCATTTGTTTACGGATGTGGGGGGACAGTCCAAGAAAAAATGCGTCTAACAACGCGGGGGCGTTCCAGTCGCTGTTTGCCGCGAGAGCGCGAAATTCGACAGCGTAGTCGGTGACACGCTGA
Organism: Doryrhamphus excisus; assembly: GCF_037039965.1. Lineage (NCBI taxonomy): Eukaryota > Metazoa > Chordata > Actinopteri > Syngnathiformes > Syngnathidae > Doryrhamphus > Doryrhamphus excisus. Next base: position 22,874,037 of record NC_136362.1, read on the forward strand.
CGCCCCTGACGTAGCTGGAGAAGGGAGCGAGCTGCTTCTTTGCCGGACGGCTGCCGTTGGAACACTTGCTCCAGTGCCTTGGAGAATGCTGCGTAGGACGCGCACACAGCGGACCGACGGCTCCATTCCGTGGTGGCCCACGCTCCTGCTCTGCCCGTGAGGTGGGAGATCACAAAAGCCACCCGGGCACGTTCTGACGTGAATGCGGGGGCTTGAAGTTCGAAATGGAGTTCACACTTGGTCAAAAAAGGGCGTACGTCGCCCGACTCGCCAGAGAACCACTCCAGCCGTGACAACTGTGGACACGTGGCGGCCGGCAAGGCGGAAGTCAGGACCGGAGGAGGGAGCGAAGCCGCTGCTGGATCCACTGGAGCCGCGGGTTGAGCGGCGGGTTGAAGAGCCAATAGCAGGGAGTTAAGCTGGGAGCCTAGATTCCCAGCCATGGCGTCCTGTCGCTCCGACAGAGATTGCAACGCTGTGCCTAGAGCGGCAAGCTGTTCCTCTTGCTGGCTCTGGCGCTGTCCTTGTGTCCGGAGTGCCTGTCGAACAGACTCCAACTCCGCTGGGTCCATGATGGCAAGTTCGTTCTGTCAGGGCAGGACGTGGGAAGGAGGACCCAAAGGCAGAATTGGCAGGCACGACACGAGGTAAGGTTCTACACGAGGGTGAGGGTCGGTACACAGGAAGTCAGTCCAATGAGGCAAAGGTATCCAAGAGCGGCAGGCAAAAGGAGAGGTCGAAAAGCAAGCAAGGGTCGAAAACCAGGCGAGACGATCACAAGGAATGCTAGGACGAGACATGGGAGTACAACGAACTTGCACCAGACAGGAGGGATCAGAGGCAATATATAGCCAGCAGGAAATCAGGTGATGAGGGACACCTGAGCACAATCAGGCAGGAGGCGGGGTCTCCAAGGAGAAGGCGGGGTAGGCAATGGCAGGGATGACAGAAAGAAACCAATGAGCCATGGAAGGAGATCTCTACTGAGTACTAATACTGAAGATCACGCAAGCTACGACAAAGCTTCCCACTGACCCAACTGGCAATAAACATGATGCACTGGTTCCAGAGAGGTTGCCATTGTGAAAAATGCACTACCTATGCCTGTGAGAAATCCAAAGTATCACTGCACATGGAACGCTTCAAGCTGTACCATGCAATTCACAAACACTATGGTTTGGTGGTTGCATACAGCTACAACAGTACTTTGGCATCTAGTAAGAAAATGCATCCATCCATTTTACTCTGCTTATCCGGGTTTGGGTCGCGGGGGCAGCAGTCTCAGTAGGGAAGCCAAGACTTCCCGGTGCCCGGCCACCTCCTCCAGCTCCACCGGGAGGACACCAAGTCGTTCCCAGGCCAGCTGTGAGACATAATCCCTCCAGCGTGTCCTAGGTCTGCTGCCCCCCGGGGCCTTTTCCCGGCTGGGCATGCCCGGAACACCTCACCAGGGAGGACTCCCTGGACTCCTCTCGATGTGAAGGAGAAGCGGCTCTACCTCCCGGATGGCTGAGCTCCTCACCCTATCTCTTAGGGTGAGTCCAGCTACCCTACGGAGGAAACTCATTTTAGCCGCCTGTATCCGTGATCTCATTCTTTCGGTCATCACCCAAAGCTCATGACCATAGGTGAGGGTGGGAACATAGATCGACCGGTAAATTGAGAGCTTTGCCCTCCGGCTCAGCTCTCTTTTCACCATGATGGTCCGGTACAGCGACCGCATTACTGCCGAGGCTGTGCCGATCCGTCTGTCGACCTCACGCTCCCACCTTCCCTCACTCGTGAACAAGACCCCGAGATACTTAAACTCCTCCACCTGGGGCAGGATCTCATTCCCAACCCGGAAGGAGCACTCCACCCTTTTCCGATTGAGAACCATGGCGTCTGATTTGGAGGTACTGAGTCTCATCCCAGACGCTTCACACTCAGATGCAAACCGTCCCAGTAAACGCTGAAGGTCACAGCCCGAAAAGGCCATAAGAACCACATCATATGCAAATAGCAGAGATGAGATTCTGAGGCCCCCGAACTGGACTCCCTCAACACCTTGGCTGCGAAATTCTGTGAAAATTGTGAACAGAATCGGTGACAAAGGGCAGCCTTGGCAGAGGCCGTTTACCGGAAACAGGCACGACTTACTACTGGCAATGCGAACCAGACTCCTGCCCCGTTTGTACAAGGACCGGATAGCACGTAGTAGCGCGCCACCAATCCAGTACTCCCGGAGCACCCCCCACCAAGCACATGTAGACTGGTTGGGCAAACTCCATGCACCCTCGAGCACTCTCGTGAGGGTGTAGAGCTCGTCCAGTGTTCCACGACCAGGACGAAAACCGCATTGAACCTCTTGTAACAAAGGTTCAACCAGAGGTCGTACCCTTCTCTCCAGCACCCTGGAATAGACTTTCCCAGGGAGGCTGAGGAGTGTGATCCCCCTATAGTTGGAAGACACCCTCCGGTCACCCTTCTTGAACAGGTAAAAAGTGACAGTTCACATAGTCACCTGTGTCGCCTACACAGACCGCTATTAAAACATGTCCAAAAACCTCCAACAAGGTTTTATGGTTTTATTTGCATGCTGGAAGCATGGTACAGGTACTGTCGAGTGACCTGGAAAAACACCTCCTTCCAAGGGCCAGAATTAGAGAAAATACTTAAATGTGTATGTTCTATGATTTGTACACCAGAGGTAGACAGAGGGGAAAAAGGCTGTATCACAGTAGTCTCAGATTAGAGTTGTAATGATCAGGAAACAGAAAACAGTCTAGCATGCTCAGTAAATCATAGACATACATATGTAAATCATAGTAAACATACAACACATAAGTTTGTTAGTATACATGTGCATTTATAGGGAACAACACACACACACACACCCTTGCACTACACCACAATAGGGACTCTTGCATAAACTATTGCAACGCTACACTTGTGTTCAATAATGTATTAATCAGTATTATTCAGTAACTTGATTTTTAAAGCAGAATGTCCTATGGTCAAGTTGATATCTGAATGTAACAACTGTTCGATGTCTAAAATGGTTATATGTGTAAAAGATGACAATGTTTAAGATTACAATGTTCAAATGTGTTATGAAACCTGCCAAAATGAGCTCCAAAGTAATGACTAAGCCAAAAGGAAGAAGTAAAAGTCACAACAGCACAGGGCGCAGTGACCGGAAAGTACCGGAAAATCCAAGTGGAAAGTACCACATGAGACAGAGCATGCGCAAGTGGAAAGTACCGGACTAAACAGCATGCGCAAGTGGAAAGTACCGGACTAAACAGAGCATGTGCGAGTGGAAAGTACCGGACTGAAAAGGTTGACACCTTCTGGGAGGGCTCAAGAAGAGAAGGCGAGAAAGGGGCAGAGCATAAAGGGAGAAGACACTCAATGTTCTTGACTGGTTCCAGGCTGCCTAGCAAGAAGGCAGCTCTACAAGAAGCTCCAAGGACCAAGCACCAAGCACCAAGAAGACTCGGGGGACTGCTACACCGATTGGCCACCCGCATGATCTCATCAGCAGAAGCTGAGGGAGAGAAGCTCCCTCCAGTCTGATGAACGCTGCACACCGATTCCGACTAAAAATACTTACTGATGTGCTCTCGAGACACGAGTCGAACCAGTGGGAGCCAGGAGCCAGCCACCGTAGCAGCTGTCCCCAACCCTGCCGTTCTCGAGTGCAACCTTGAGCCACCAGTAATCCAAGGGAAGGACGTCGATCTGATCACCCGGCTTCCAACCAGCTTAAATCATCCCCCAGCAGTGACTTTTGTCTTACGGGACTTTTCATCTTCACCTGCGGCTTCCTTATCAGGGTAGGATTGAGGTGCTGGCCTGCTGCTTTACGCTTCTTCTTATCTAGGTATGTGAGTGGAGCTCATTGCGGCTAGTCCAGTAAGATTCTCCTTTTCTTTACTTAGAGTTGTCTCCCAGTACCTCCTTCTGTGACTTAAAAGAGTAAAGCAGTGTGTTGCCATTAAATTCCTTTGAGGTTGTTCCAGTAACCTTGTGCGACAGGTCCCTCTGATCGCTAGCAGATGAGTAAATAACCCCAGGTCCTTACCAAGAGCTGCAATCCGAATCAGAGAGAGAGCAGCCTTAAAAGCAGAGGGTCCGGTGTCACGCACGACCACCCAGAGGTTACTCTGAACGTGCGTAGGCTCGGATCCAGCGGGGCCACCTCTGCAACACCGCGGCAGTTAACACCTGGGTGAGTCTCTCTCGCCCCTGACTAAGAGGCCTCCCTACCCTCTTGTCCCGTCCAGCCATTGGGGCAGATAGTATTGTTGATCTAAATGCCTTTACATGCTAAACAGATTTGCTCTGTGTCAGGAAAGGTGTAAGCTACAACTTCCCTGTATCATGAAATTATATTTGCCTTTATTTGATGTTTTTGTTATGCGCATTTGGAGCGACCGGACCGGAGCAAGAAGAAACACAGAAAAGAAGAAGAGAAACTGGGGTGGAGGGAGACAGTAGAAAGAGAGACAAAAACAGCAGCAACAACAATTCCCATAACAACAACAGTGACAAACAGGACTGCATCAGTTAAATGTCAATGATGGCTAAGGGTCCCAATGGAGATGATATCACTGAAATGAAACAGTCAAACTTACCAGTGGCAATCATAACAATGAAGACATGAACCTGATAGTAAACAGAATTACAGCCATACAGTTGCAGTAATTAAAATATCCCTGCTTGACAACATTATTACTGTAATAATAGCATACCAGTAGCATAGAGACATCAGGGATAAGATGGTAGATTGTGTAGAGAAGCACCCATGTGCTGTGAGTGCCCATATGGAGGTGTGTACTTCTGTGTATATATTCACAAGTGTGCTCGTGTGTGTGAATGTGTAATTGTCACTGAGAATGACAAAAGGAGAGAGACTGCCTTCTACTACCCAGTAAACCCCGACCTGCGCAGCCAGGTCAAGCCCCCACTGCCTGTGGGGGCAGGCAAAGGGGGGCAGGCAAAGCCAGGGCCGACTCCCCAGGACCCACCCCCGAAGCCTCCCCCCAAAGAGACCAGCAAGAGGCCATGGAGGAGCAATCCCAACCGGCAACAGGCCGGAGGAGAGCCACGCCCCCGAGACCGGCGGGAGACAATATCCCACTAGGGCAGAAGGGCATCAGGTGCTACACACCTGCGGGTACAAGGGTGTCCCCGCTAACCGGAAAGGAGCCCGTCCACGGCCGGAGGCGCCCCCCCCACACACCCAGGAAGCAGAACCCGGCCCGCCCCAGGTAACCCCAGGCCCGACCACCGACACAGGACCGCCCCGGCCAGGACAGAAGAGGCCCGGACCCACTTCCCCATTGAGGACCGGGCGGCAGAGATGGAACGCCCTGTGCCAGACCCCCGCAGAGCCCACCCCCACGGCGTCTGGGCTACAGCAGTGAGGCAGACAAAGGAGCGGGTGAGGGGGAGGCCCGCACATGAGCAAGCGGAGGGGGCATGCAGGCGAGCAGTAAGGCGCCCCACCGCGCTGGCCGACACCCGCCAGGCATCTCACCCCTGGAAAGGAAGAGCCATAGCTCCAAGCCACGGGGAGGTCAATCACCAGAGCCGAGGAGTCAAGACCAGCGCTAGGCCACCAACGGACCCCACCATCCACCGGGAGGTCCAACCTCCCCCCCCACCCCCAGAACCAGCAGCACACCACCCACATACCGGAGAACCATTCCTGTCAAGCCCTAAGGCAAAGACTGGGGATGGACAAAGACAAGGAAAGCGATGCAGCAGAGCATAGGACCAGTGGCAACAGACACCCAAACGTCCGGGAGAGCACCGTCCCCCTAGCAGGCCCGACTCCGAGGCACATGTCCCCCATCCACACACGCCACCCAGGCCCCCGTCCCCACGAGCGAGATCATGCCCCATCCCAACACACAGCCGTAACCCTTTGAATGGAGTAGTCAGGCAGGGAGGTGCGCCTGCTCCTTTAACACGAGGGGAGCTAGGGTCTTGCATCCCCTGGGTAACTAGGGATTAAACAGTACATTAATTATAACATGGAATACTTTTGTGTGTTTTGGCCATTTAAACATTACCTGAACTTCCTTGCTTGGTCCATTAATTTCTCATAGCAACGGCGTAAAAGCTACACCAAGCGTTAATTAAACACAGCAGCAGTGATGGCATCTCGACAATGTAGCCTTACATTTAATGTACTTTTTCAGATTACTTTATAGGAGGCATAAGTATGTCCCATACGTGCAGTAATGATCGGTCATTTTTATCTATTTTTAAATATTTAAAACACACAGAAAAGAGAAAGACTTATGTCTCACATAAGGATTGTGGATGATGGGTAAAATAAAAAAAGCTGTGCAAATTCACCTAATGTGTTTGGTAATTTAAAAAAATGTATGTGATCGGTATTGGAATCGGTATAGGCTGATTTCACTCATGGATTATTGGATTATCAGCAACATAAAATCCTCATCGGAACATCACTAGTCATTACTAATTGCAGCCAGTTGAACACACAGTGGTGTATGGGCCGGTATGTACAAAGCTTCTCAGAGTCTTCTCAGAAAGCTCCTAACTTAGCCAAAAAATTTCTTGCAAGAAATCTTGTGATTAAGGAACTTTCTAAAACAACTTTTAAGAGCAAGGAGAGGACCTGTTGCTTGGTATCACACAGCTTTCTTAGGAATATGATTTGTTGTTACAAAAAAGAGACAGAAAGGCAGTTGGATCAAGATGGGTGTTCAAAGTCAAGCATCATAGTGATGGAAGAGTGGAACGATACAAGTGCATGCTCGTGGCCAAGCAAGAAACAGGCAACCGTTGCACTTTCAACTGCAGAAGCAGAGTACATCCCACTCAGTCAAGCGGCTCAAGAAGGAACCTGGCTAAGACGACTACTGTGTTCTCGGAGTGGAGTCTATGTCCACAGTGATCATGGAAGACAACCAAGGAGCCATCTCGATTGCAAAGAATCCAGTGAATTACTCCAGGACTAAACACATAGACATCCGCTACCATTATATTTGTGAATGTGTGCAGAATGGACAGATCAAGCTGCAGTATTGCCCAATAACTGACATGAAAGCAGATCCGTACTAAGCCACTGGCGAGACAGAGATGTGAATATCTCAGGGGAGAGATCGGGCTTTTCAATATTTAAAAATGCTTGACAGGTGTATGAAGAACGAATGTCCTCTGAACCCTGGTTAAATTACTCTACCAGAACCCGCAGACAGCGCTGCAGACAGACAGGCAAGCGGCGCTGGAAGAAGGATTATTTACATGTTTCACTTGAACTAATGAGGGACAGTCTCGCTAAGTATCAGCCCGGCCAAGTCCCTGTCGAATATCATTTCCACAAATCGGGCTTGTGTGTTGTTTCGTACTATAAACTCTGTTGTGAACCCCCACACCTCTCCTCTGAGTGACACCACTGTTTCTACTTGCGAGGACTTCTTACACTTTTTTGCTGACAAAGAGAAGTCTGTGAGAGCACTGAGCATCTGCAGTATCAGCCCGGACCAGCCTTCACACTCTGCTGTGTTCAACCATTTTGAACCTGTTTCTCTTTCGTCCCTCACAGATATTGTTATTTATATGAGAACTACAAGCTGTCCTCTGGACATTTTTTCAACCAAGTTGTTGAAAGAGGTGCTTTCCACTGTTCAGCCAGGATGTGTTCCTAAATCTTTTAAACATGTCATAGTGACACCAGTTCTTAAAAAAGCACATCTTGATGGTAATGTTCTGTCCAAATTTAGACCTGTCTCAAATTGCCTTTCCTTGAGAGAATTGTTTTTACACACAGATTTTCCCTATAATGAAAAAATGATAAACAAAATAATATAATAAATATGTCTCATCACAGTATTGTTTTAATGATCAAGGTATGGTATTTTCCTCTGTCAGGCACAGTTTACAGTGCATCCGGAAAGTATTCACAGCGCTTCACTTTTTCTACATTTTGTCATGTTACAGCCTCATTCCAAACTGAATTAAATTAATCTCTTACCTCAAAATTCTACACAAAATACTCCATTATGGCAATGTGAAAAAAGGTTTTTTTTGACATGTTTTGAATTTATTAAAAATAGAAAACAAAAAAATCACATTTACATAAGTATTCACAGCCTTTGCTTAATACTTTGTTGATCCACGTTTGGCAGCAATTACAGCCTCAAGTCTTTTTGAATATGATCCCACAAGTTTAGCACACCTATCGTTAGGCAGTTTTGCCCATTCTTCTTTGCAATAAGTCTCAAGCTCCATCAGGTTGGATGGGAGACGTCTGTGCACAGCCATTTTCAGATCTCTCCAGAGATGTTCGATCGGATTCATGTCTGGACTCTGGCTGGGCCACTCCAGGACATTCACGGAGTGATTCTGAAGCCAATCTTTTGAGATCTTGGCTGTGTGCTAATGTCTACTGTCTATATGGTCAAGGTACATGACCAGTCTACTGAGGTCAAGAGCGCTCTGGAGCAGGTTTTCATCCAGGATATCTCTATATATTGCTGCATTCATTTTTCCTTCTATCCTGACTAGTCTGCCAGTTCCTGCTGCTGAAAAACATCCCCACAGCATGATGCTGCCACCACCATGCTTCACTGTAGGGATGGTATTGGCCTGGTGATGAGCAGTGCCTGGTTTCCTCCAAACATGGCGCCTGGCATTCACACCAAAGAGTTCAATCATGAGAATTTTGTTTCTCATGGTCTGAGAGTCATTCAGGTGCTTTTTGGCAAATTCCAGACGGGCTGCCATGTTCCTTTTACTAAGGAGTGGCTTTCGTCTGGCCACTCTACCATACAGGCCTGATTGGTGGATTGCTGCAGAGATGGTTGTCCTTCTGGAAGGCTCTCCTCTCTCCACAGAGGAACGCTGGAGCTCTGACAGAGTGACCATCGGGGCCTTGGTCACCTCCCTGACTAAGGCCCTTCTTCCCCGATCGCTCAGTTTAGAAGGCCGGCCAGCTCTAGGAAGAGTCCTGGTGGTTCCAAACGTCTTCCATTTACGAATAATGGAGGCCACTGTGCTCATTGGGACCTTCAAAGCAGCAGACATTTTTCTGTATCCTTCCCCAGATTTGTGCCTCAAGACAATCCTGTCTCGCAGGTCTACAGACAGTTCTTTTGACTTCATGCTTGGTGTTTGTGCTCTGACATGCACAGTCAACTGTGGGACCTTATATAGACAGTTATTATATTTACAAATCATGTCCAATCAACTGAATTTACAGCAGGTGGACTCCAATTAAGCTGTAGAAAGATCTCAAGGATGATCAGTGGAAAAAAGATGCACCTGAGCTCAATTTTGAGCTTCATGGCAAAGGCTGTGAATACCTATGTAAATGTGATTTTTTTGTTTTCTATTTTTAATAATTTCAAAACATGTCAGAAAAACCTTTTTTCACATTGTCATAATGGAGTATTTTGTGTAGAATGTTGAGGTAAGAGATTAATTTAATACAGTTTGGAATGAGGCTGTAACATGACAAAATGTAGAAAAAGTGCAGCGCTGTGAATACTTTCCGGATGCACTGTATGTCCTATGTCAGTATCTGTCAATAAACAGGTAGTGGGCGAATGCTTGCCGACCTTAGAATAAACTGTATATTGAAATATTTAATTTGTTTACGAAATGCACAGGTTATGAACATTGGTAGACATTATTTCATTGGCGAGCACGAATGGACTGCACACACATTGCAAATAAAATAGTTAATGCAAAGGCGAAACATTGCTCTGTGGAGCAAGGTATTATCAGATATCCCGGCCCAAGCTATTTATCTCTTGAATGGCTTCAAAATTGTCAGGAAAACATCTTACTTGTGTGACTTATGGTCGAGGATGTTGGGGTCCAGGTTGACGTGGTTGATAAGTTTTCTACCATAAAGGACCCTCGTATCTTTAGTCAACGACAGAAGACTGTGGCAAAACTTCAGTCCCATTTCTTCCAGCTCCCCGACTCCTGTCTGAAGACCCTATTAGCATAGAAAAAGAGTGTTGGAGGAAAACAGAGAGAAAGTAAAATTAATTTGGCATAGATGATATACACAGCAAAAAATACTGTTGAAGGCTTTTTTCCGCCAAAATAGTAGCCTGTGCACAACATTTTATTTAGGGATGCTCTGATCAAGGTTTTATGCTGATCATTTCTCAGATGATGGTTCATACTTCCTTTGCAGCACGTTTCTTTGAAGTAAAGAAATAATTAAACATGCTCCAATAAACAAATAAGGTTGTCTTTTCTAGTCTTTTACTGGCACCATTTGTATTTCCATTTTCGATACCGCTTATCCTCACGCATGCTGGACACCCTGGACTGGTCGGCAGCCAATTACAGGGCACATGTAGGCCACAAACAACCATTCTTACACTCACATTCAATTTGGAGTCACCAATTAACGTGTACGCATGTTTTTGGAATGTGGGAGAAAAACGGAGTGCCTAGAAAACCCACGCACACATGGGGAGAGAGTGTGCAAACTCCACAAAGCCATTTGTATTTCTTTCTCTGTAAAACTGTATGGAAATATAAACACAGCACCAAAATATACATTGTTTACAGAGAACCGTCACTTCCTGTTGACAAGGACGGACATGGGCAGCATGAGCTCTGGCTTTGCTGCCGGAGTTTTAAAGTTTTTGTTGGGAACATTCCCGACCATTACTTGTGTCAGCACCTCGAATTACTCTGCTGTGGCAACTCTGTCTTAATTCAGAGTGAGGTCTGAACTCACCACATCAACAAACTGTAAGGAGTCTACAGCCGTTACAAGGCTAGCAAGCTGGTGGCTAGCTAGCTGGTGGCTAGCTAGCTGGTGGCTGCTTTTAGCCTCCATAACATCTCTGAACCTTTGTGGGGACATTCCGGCCTGTAGCATCGAGTGGTGAGAGACTATATTCGCTATAACAACGAACACTAAATATCAAAGACAGTCGTAGGGTCGGTGTTGACCATTGTTAAATGTCTGCTGCTGTGTTGAAGGTGTTGCCTAGCAACCGCAACTATGCGGAGATCCAAGGGGAAGTGTTCACTCCACGGACAAAATAGTGAACCTCCCAGCCCAAGTACCTCGAATCGAAGTCTACCTGGGAGCTCATGTAGCTCAGGCCGAAGCATTCCAGACACAATTATAGACACGGAGAAGTCTTCAAAGGTCCGCCGCTGATTCTCTCTGGAAGCAATCTCCCCCTGATGCCGCAGCCGCTAACGGAGAGCAGCATACTAGAGATGCTCTCGAAGCTGCTAAATAAGGTGGATTACTTAACCCGGATCACATGGATAAGAATTTACGAAAAAATGGCGATGAACTGCAAAAGGTGACTCTTAAGTTGGAAAAATCGGAACAGAAGATGGATGAGCATGTTCAAACCCTAATGAAGGATATGACAGATTTGAAAGATGCATATAAAGAATTACAAGAGAGTCATACCATCATCAAAAAAGATAATGAGGAGAAAGACAAAATAATTCGGGAGCTGAAAAATACAATCGACGCCATGGATCAGAATACAAGGATGAACGACATAATAGTGATGGGGCTGAAGATCAAACCCAGGTCTTATACCAGGGCAGTCAGGAACATCGAGGAAGTACACGAAATGGACGTCGCCTCAACAGAGCAAAAAGTAGTGGATTTCTTAACATCTAAAGAGGTAGATGTTGACATCGAAGCCATCGACACTTACATCCCACTCACACTCAGGTGTGTGTGTGCGAAACTGAAGCACAAGTTACATGGTGCGGTTTGGACTAATGGTTAGTCAATGGTTAATGGTTAATCATTGCAAACAAAGAAAGAAAAAAAGTTGAAAAAGTACGGTGTTTTCTCCTCCACACGAGCAGCACCTGAGTGCTGGTGCATTGCGTAGTGCTTTTATGGTACGCCATCTTCATTTCGCACAGGTCACAGACCACCGAATCGTTACCTTCAAGTGTAAAGTACTCCCCTACTTTTGACATCGTATTGTGAGATATTGTCTATTTCCTTGGCTACTCGATGCCGCAGCGGCCGCCGGCATTTTTTTATTCTGAGTGACGACAGTGCAGTTCTTCTTCTTTTGGTTTAATGGCGGGTTGCAACCATGACTTTAAAAAAGGTGCATACTGCCACCTGTTGTACCAGAGTATGTATCAATGGACAATTTACTTATATTGTATTCAGATGAGTAGGACAGAAATCAAATAATAGTACTAATACTAATAATGGTAATAAATATTCTAATATTCTATAATCATAATAATGGTAATAATTATTTTAATAATCTATATTCTTTTATACAGTCCTGTGTCTTTAAATACATTATCACCACCCTCTGTAGTATATCACTAACACCCTCACCAACTGTTCCTAGTATAATCTCCATGCTCCACTCCTTTCCTCTTTTAGTAATCCTCTCCCTTATCTTAATTCGCTCTTCCCTATAGTTTCTACAATGTAACAGTATATGTTGCACATTCTCTATAGCCTTACATTCTATACATGTTTCACATGTGCTTTTACCTACTTTGTTTTACTTAACCCAGTATGATCGAACCATAGCCTCGTTAAAATAGTTTCTGTCACGCTGCGCAGTGACATGTGTTATTACCTTGTGTGTCGGTTTGGGGGTACGCCTGGTTCATGTTGTTATTTGGACTCTTACTGCTCTCTGTGTGCATCTGCAGATGTGGACCTCCTTTGAGTTGGGCGGAGCTACCGGACGGGCGCAGCTGCTGACAATCAAGCAAATTTCCGGTTCCCTTCTTAAGGCACTGAGCTGAGGCAGGAGGGTGCTGGATTGTTCCTTTGTGGACGTAACAGACTAGCTCTTAGCTGCGGCCCTGCTCTTGTGCTCCTCCAGCGTTACTCACGCCTCGGCCACGCACCCTCCTACCCGTCCGGTGTTGTGCCGAGTTTTGCATGCCTGCCGGATTTTGCATCCACCTCGGGAGCGCGCACGCTCAGTTAAAACCGAAAATATGTGACGCTGCGGTGTTTTTTCGCCACAGGACTTCACGATAATGAAGATATTATACTTTGTGTCTCCTTTATCAGTTACTATGAGATACCTAAAGCACACAGTATATGAAAACTTCGATTTATTGGCTTGGTATTTGTTTGGTATGTCAAGCATTTGACGCATGCGTATCCAGGAATACGGTGAGTGGAGCGGGTTAGACATTTACAATGTAATTGTGGCGCTTTGTAACACATTTCTTCCGCCAATAATATATTTCTGCATAACTAATGACAAATATGAAATGTGGAAGTATTTACCTATTCATTTTGTGGCCAGGAGCTGACGTAATTTCTATGAGGCAGTCGATCTCACCCGTTTGACATACTTTGGACTGTAAAATGACAAATAAAAGTGTTGAACTTGGGGGCTCCACTCATTCATTCATTATGTGGCAACACCATGGTTATTTGGTGAATTTTAAATTCCCCATCAGCAAATATGGGTGCATGCATTTTATGGCAGGGCTGATTTTTGACCTGCCGAGATTTGCATGCACCCCTATTTGGACTAAGATGAGTTCTACATGTCTATCATTTGAACAAAAAAGTTCCCCAATAGCAAATATGGGGTGCATGCATTCTACAGCGGGTGGATTTTGACCTGCCGAGATTTGCATGCACCCTCCACTTGGACCAGTATAACTTCTACATATCCATAGTTCACATGATTTACTTTAAAGACATCCACCTCTCATGTGGATGTCATCATTTGAAAAAAAAAAGTTTCCATATTGGAAATATTCTATGGCAGGGCAGATTTTTGTCCTGCCGAGATTTGCATGCACCCCCTATTTGGACTAAGATAACTTCTACATGCCTATAGTTCACATGATTTACTTTAAAGACACCCACCTGTCATGTGGACTTCATCTTTGGACCAAAAAAGTTCCCATATTAGAAATATGGGGTGCATGCATTTTACGGCAGGGCGGATTTTGACCTGCCGAGATTTGCATGCACCCCCTACTTGGACAAAGATAACTTCTACATGTCTATTATTTGAACAAATAAGTTCCCCAATAGCAAATATGGGGTGCATGCATTCTACAGCGGGTGGATTTTGACCTGCCAAGATTTGCATGCACCCCCTATTTGGACTAAGATAACTTCTACATGTCTATAGTTCACATGATTTACTTTAAAGACATCCATCTCTCATGTGGACTTCATCTTTGGACCAAAAAAGTTCCCATATTAGAAATATGGGGTGCATGCATTTTACGGCAGGGCAGATTTTTGACCTGCCGAGATTTGCATGCACCCCCTATTTGGACCAGCGTAACTTCTACATGTCTATAGTTCACATGGTTTACTTTGAAGACATCCATCTCTCGTGTGGACTTCATCTTTTGACCAAAAAAGTTCCCTAACAGCAAATAGGGGGTGCATGCAAATCTCGGCAGGTCAAAATCCGCCCTGCCGTAAAATGCATGCACCCCATATTTCCTATATGGGAACTTTTTTGCTGAAAAGATGAAGTCCACATGAGAGATGGATGTCTTTAAAGTAAATCATGTGAACTATAGACATGTAGAAGTTATGCTGGTCCAAATAGGGGGTGCATGCAAATCTCGGCAGGCACAAAATCCGCCCTGCCGTAAAATGCATGCACCCCACATTTGCTGTTAGGGAACTTTTTTGGTCCAAAGATGAAGTCCACATGACAGGTGGATGTCTTTAAAGTAAACCATGTGAACTATAGACATGTAGCAGTTATCCTGTTCCAAGTAGGGGGTGCATGCAAATCTTGGCAGGTCAAACATATGACCTGCCGTAAAATGCATGCACCCCATATTTCCAATATGGGAACTTTTTTGGTCCAAAGATGAAGTCCACATGAGAGATGGATGTCCTTAAAGTAAATCCTGTGAACTATAGACATGTAGAAGTTATCTCAGCCCAAATAGGGGGTGCATGCAAATCTCGGCAGGTCAAATATCCGCCCTGCCGTAAAATGCATGCACCCCATATTTCTAATATGGGAACTTTTTTGGTCCAAAGATGAAGTCCACATGACAGGTGGGTGTCTTTAAAGTAAATCATGTGAACTATAGACATGTAGAAGTTATCTTAGTCCAAATAGGGGGTGCATGCAAATCTCGGCAGGCACAAAATCCGCCCTGCCCTAAAATGCATGCACCCCATATTTGCTGTTAGGGAACTTTTTTGTTCAAATGATGAAGTCCACATGACAGGTGGGTGTCTTTAAAGTAAACCATGTGAACTATAGACATGTAGAAATTACGCTGGTCCAAATAGGGGTGGATGCAAATCTCGGCAGGTCAAAAATCTGCCCTGCCGTAAAATGCATGCACCCCATATTTCCAATATGGGAACTTTTTTGTTCAAATGATGACATCCACATGAGAGGTGGATGTCTTTAAAGTAAATCATGTGAACTATAGACATGTAGCAGTTATCCTGGTCCAAATAGGGGGTGCATGCAAATCTCGGCAGGTCAAAATCCACCCGCTGTGGAATGCATGCACCCTATATTTCCAATTGGGGAACTTTTTTGTTCAAATTATAGACATGTAGAAGTTATCTTAGTCCAAATAGGGGGTGCATGCAAATCTCGGCAGGCACAAAATCCGCCCTGCCGTAAAATGCATGCACCCCATATTTCCTGTATGGGAACTTTTTTGTTCAAATGATGAAGTCCACATGAAAGGTGGGTGTCTTCAAAGTAAATCATGTGAACTATAGACATGTAGAAGTTATCTCAGTCCAAATAGGGGTGGATGCAAATCTCGGCAGGTCATAAATCTGACCTGCCGTAAAATGCATGCACCCCATATTTCCAATATGGGAACTTTTGTGGTCCAAAGATGAAGTCCACATGAGAGATGGATGTCTTTAAAGTAAATCCTGTGAACTATAGACATGTAGAAGTTATCTCAGCCCAAATAGGGGGTGCATGCAAATCTCGGCAGGTCAAAATCTGCCCTGCCGTAAAATGCATGCACCCCATATTTCCAATATGGGAACTTTTTTTTTCAAATGATGACATCCACATGAGAGATGGATGTCTTTAAAGTAAATCACGTGAACTATAGACATGTAGCAGTTATCCTGGTCCAAGTAGGGGTGGATGCAAATCTCGGCAGGTCAAAATCCACCCGCTGTGGAATGCATGCACCCCATATTTCCAATTGGGGAACTTTTTTGTTCAAATGATAGACATGTAGAAGTTATCTTAGTCCAAATAGGGGGTGCATGCAAATCTCGGCAGGTCAAAATCCGCCCTGCCGTAAAATGCATGCACCCATATTTCCTATATGGGAACTTTTATGTTCAAGTGATGACATCCACATGAGAGATGGATGTCTTTAAAGTAAATCATGTGAACTATAGACATGTAGAAGTTATCTCAGTCCAAATAGGGGTGGATGCAAATCTCGGCAGGTCAAAAATCAGCCCTGCCATAAAATGCATGCACCCATATTTGCTGATGGGGAATTTAAATTTCACCAAATAACCATGGTGTTGCCACATAATGAATGAATGAGTGGAGCCCCCAAGTTCAACACTTTTATTTGTCATTTTACAGTCCAAAGTATGTCAAACGGGTGAGATCGACTGCCTCATAGAAATTACGTCAGCTCCTGGCCACAAAATGAATAGGTAAATACTTCCACATTTCATATTTGTCATTAGTTATGCAGAAATATATTATTGGCGGAAGAAATGTGTTACAAAGCGCCACAATTACATTGTAAATGTCTAACCCGCTCCACTCACCGTATTCCTGGATACGCATGCGTCAAATGCTTGACATACCAAACAAATACCAAGCCAATAAATCGAAGTTTTCATATACTGTGTGCTTTAGGTATCTCATAGTAACTGATAAAGGAGACACAAAGTATAATATCTTCATTATCGTGAAGTCCTGTGGCGAAAAAACACCGCAGCGTCACATATTTTCGGTTTTAACTGAGCGTGCGCTGCGCGCTCCCGAGGTGGATGCAAAATCAGGTGTTGTGCCGAGTTTTGCATGCCTGCCGGATTTTTGACCTGCCGAGATTTGCATGCACCCCTATTTGGACTAAGATAACTTCTACATGTCTGTAGTTCACATGATTTACTTTAAAGACATCCATCTCTCATGTGGACTTCATCTTTTGACCAAAAAAGTTCCCTAACAGCAAATATGGGGTGCATGCATTTTACGGCAGGGCGGATTTTGACCTGCCGAGATTTGCATGCACCCCCTATTTGGACCAGCGTAACTTCTACATGTCTATCGTTCACAGGATTTACTTTAAAGACATCCACCTGTCCACCTGACATGCAAATCTCGGCAGGCACAAAATCCGCCCTGCCCTAAAATGCATGCACCCCATATTTGCTGTTAGGGAACTTTTTTGGTCCAAAGATGAAGTCCACATGAGAGATGGATGTCCTTAAAGTAAATCCTGTGAACTATAGACATGTAGAAGTTATCTCAGCCCAAATAGGGGGTGCATGCAAATCTCGGCAGGTCAAATATCCGCCCTGCCGTAAAATGCATGCACCCCATATTTCTAATATGGGAACTTTTTTGGTCCAAAGATGAAGTCCACATGACAGGTGGGTGTCTTTAAAGTAAATCATGTGAACTATAGGCATGTAGAAGTTATCTTAGTCCAAATAGGGGGTGCATGCAAATCTCGGCAGGCACAAAATCCGCCCTGCCCTAAAATGCATGCACCCCATATTTGCTGTTAGGGAACTTTTTTGTTCAAATGATGAAGTCCACATGACAGGTGGGTGTCTTTAAAGTAAATCATGTGAACTATAGACATGTAGCAGTTATCCTGGTCCAAATAGGGGGTGCATGCAAATCTCGGCAGGTCAAAATCCACCCGCTGTGGAATGCATGCACCCTATATTTCCAATTGGGGAACTTTTTTGTTCAAATTATAGACATGTAGAAGTTATCTTAGTCCAAATAGGGGGTGCATGCAAATCTCGGCAGGCACAAAATCCGCCCTGCCCTAAAATGCATGCACCCCATATTTCTAATATGGGAACTTTTTTGGTCCAAAGATGAAGTCCACATGAGAGATGGATGTCTTAAAAGTAAATAATGTGAACTATAGACATGTAGCAGTTATCCTGGTCCAAATAGGGGGTGCATGCAAATCTCGGCAGGTCAAAATCCACCCGCTGTGGAATGCATGCACCCTATATTTCCAATTGGGGAACTTTTTTGTTCAAATTATAGACATGTAGAAGTTATCTTAGTCCAAATAGGGGGTGCATGCAAATCTCGGCAGGCACAAAATCCGCCCTGCCGTAAAATGCATGCACCCCATATTTCCTGTATGGGAACTTTTTTGTTCAAATGATGAAGTCCACATGAAAGGTGGGTGTCTTCAAAGTAAATCATGTGAACTATAGACATGTAGAAGTTATCTCATTCCAAATAGGGGTGGATGCAAATCTCGGCAGGTCAAAAATCTGACCTGCCGTAAAATGCATGCACCCCATATTTCCAATATGGGAACTTTTGTGGTCCAAAGATGAAGTCCACATGAGAGATGGATGTCTTTAAAGTAAATCCTGTGAACTATAGACATGTAGAAGTTATCTCAGCCCAAATAGGGGGTGCATGCAAATCTCGGCAGGTCAAAATCTGCCCTGCCGTAAAATGCATGCACCCCATATTTCCAATATGGGAACTTTTTTTTTTCAAATGATGACATCCACATGAGAGATGGATGTCTTTAAAGTAAATCACGTGAACTATAGACATGTAGCAGTTATCCTGGTCCAAGTAGGGGTGGATGCAAATCTCGGCAGGTCAAAATCCACCCGCTGTGGAATGCATGCACCCCATATTTCCAATTGGGGAACTTTTTTGTTCAAATGATAGACATGTAGAAGTTATCTTAGTCCAAATAGGGGGTGCATGCAAATCTCGGCAGGTCAAAATCCGCCCTGCCGTAAAATGCATGCACCCATATTTCCTATATGGGAACTTTTATGTTCAAGTGATGACATCCACATGAGAGATGGATGTCTTTAAAGTAAATCATGTGAACTATAGACATGTAGAAGTTATCTTAGTCCAACTAGGGGGTGCATGCAAATCTCGGCAGGTCAAAAATCTGCCCTGCCGTAAAATGCATGCACCCCATATTTTCTATATGGGAATTTTTTTGGTCCTTTTGGCCTTACGTTTTTTTGCATCCCGCTCACTTGAACGATTAAAGCGGCTAAACCTTACCTAAGCTTGCTGTGTCCTGCATCTTGGGATCCACCCTCTCCGCCACACGGTCAGGTCGTGATAGAATGTACCTCATGTACCTCATTCTAGTCCCCTCTTTTAGCAGGACTTGCAGGATCTCCTCCCTCATTCCCCTCCAATAGTAAATCCTCTCTATTTCATTTCTTATTTTTAATACTGTATAAGGCTGACAGAGAGTCAGAGTCTTTCCTCTATCCATTGTAATATGATAATGATTGCCATAATTTCTGCTGTAGAAACTAGAGCTATGGTATTCTTTTTGCAATACTATAATTAATTGATGGTATACAAACTCCAATCCCCACCTTCCCTTGCCGCCATCTACATGTGTGTGTGTATATATGTATATATATATATATTTAAGTAACTATAATATTTGTTTCTTATATATTGTCTTGTTTTAGCACCCCCCCCATCATCCCACTTACTTATATCTATATCTACTTCTGGTTGTGGGAAAAGCCAGATAGGAACATTACTAATGAGTGTTGGATTATTAATTACTTAATTGATATTCCTCTGCCATGTCTTTAATTATCCATCCAAAGTTATTGCTTTTAGTTGAATTGTACACCCAGCAGTCCTGGATCAGACTCTTGGCCAAGTTTCCATGTCTGTATCCTTTTAGTCTACAGCATACAGTTAGGTCCATATATATTTGGACACTGACACAAGTTTTGGTTTGCTTTTACCCTTTTACTGAAACATACTCCAAAGATAGTGATATAATGAACATAAAGTGCAGACTCTCAGCTTTCAGTTGAGGGTATCCACATTCAAATTGGATGAAGGCTTTAGGAGTTTCAGATCTTTAGCATCGGCCACCCTCTTTTTAAAGGGATCAAAAGTAATTGGAGAATTGACCAAAAGGCTATTTCATGGGCAGGTTTGGGCAATTCATTCATTATATCACTATAAATTAAGCAGATATAAGGAATTGATCTAAGGTTGTGGTGTTTGCATTCAGAAAATATTGCTGTGAAGACAACATGCGGTCAAAGGAGCTCTCCATGCAGGTGAACCAAGCCATCCTTAGGCTGTGAGAACAGAAAAAAACCATCAGAGAAATGGCTACAATATTAGAAGTGGCAAAATCTACAGTTTGGTACATCCTGAGAAAGAAAGCAGACACTGGTCAACTCAGCAACGCAAAAAGACCTGGATGTCCAAGGAAGACAATGGTGGTAGATGATGGCAGAATCATTTCCATGGGGAAGAGAAACCCTTTCACAACAGCCATTGACGTGAATACCCAAGTACCCAAGTCTACCAAAAAGAGAAGACTGCACTAAAGTAAATACAGAGGGTTCACTGCAAGGTACAGGTCACTCATATGTATGAAGAATAGAAAGGGTAGATTGGACTTTGCTGAGAAAGATCTAAAAAAGCCAGAATGTTTCTGGAAGAATATTCTTTGGACGGATGAAACCAAGATCAACCTCTATCAGAATGATGGCAAGAAAAAAGTATGGTGAACGCTTGGAATATATTACATTATCTACTCCAACCTTTACTTTAAATTTTCCGCCAGATAGAAAGTCAAGAACCCAATTTTAGAGCCTGCCTTTTACAGTGCATCCGGAAAGTATTCACAGCGCTTCACTTTTTCTACATTTTGTCATGTTACAGCCTCATTCCAAACTATTAAATTAATCTTTTATCTCAAAATTCTACACAAAATACTCCATTATGACAATGTGAAAAAAGTTTTTTTTGACATGTTTTGAATTTATTAAAAATAGAAAACAAAAAAATCACATTTACATAAGTATTCACAGCCTTTGCCATGAAGCTCAAAATTGAGCTCAGGTGCATCTTTTTTCCACTGATCATCCTCGAGATCTTTCTATAGCTTAATTGGAGTCCACCTGCAGTAAATTCAGTTGATTGGACATGATTTGTAAATATAATAACTGTCTATATAAGGTCCCACAGTTGACTGTGCATGTCAGAGCACAAACACCAAGCATGAAGTCAAAAGAACTGTCTGTAGACCTGCGAGACAGGATTGTCTTGAGGCACAAATCTGGGGAAGGATACAGAAAAATGTCTGCTGCTTTGAAGGTCCCAATGAGCACAGTGGCCTCCATTATTCGTAAATGGAAGACGTTTGGAACCACCAGGACTCTTCCTAGAGCTGGCCGGCCTTCTAAACTGAGCGATCGGGGAAGAAGGGCCTTAGTCAGGGAGGTGACCAAGGCCCCGATGGTCACTCTGTCAGAGCTCCAGCGTTCCTCTGTGGAGAGAGGAGAGCCTTCCAGAAGGACAACCATCTCTGCAGCAATCCACCAATCAGGCCTGTATGGTAGAGTGGCCAGACGAAAGCCACTCCTTAGTAAAAGGAACATGGCAGCCCGTCTGGAATTTTCCAAAAAGCACCTGAATGACTCTCAGACCATGAGAAACAAAATTCTCTGGTCTGATGAGACAAAGATTTAACTCTTTAGTGTGAATGCCAGGCGCCATGTTTGGAGGAAACCAGGCACTGCTCATCACCAGGCCAATACCATCCCTACAGTGAAGCATGGTGGTGGCAGCATCATGCTGTGGGGATGTTTTTCAGCAGCAGGAACTGGCAGACTAGTCAGGATAGAAGGAAAAATGAATGCAGCAATACATAGAGATATCCTGGATGAAAAACCTGCTCCAGAGCGCTCTTGACCTCAGTAGACTGGTCATGTACCTTGACCATATAGACAGTAGACATTAGCACACAGCCAAGATCTCAAAAGATTGGCTTCAGAACCACTCCGTGAATGTCCTGGAGTGGCCCAGCCAGAGTCCAGACTTGAATCCGATCGAACTTCTCTGGAGAGATCTGAAAATGGCTGTGCACAGACGTCTCCCATCCAACCTGATGGAGCTTGAGACTTATTGCAAAGAAGAATGGGCAAAACTGCCTAAAGATAGGTGTGCTAAACTTGTGGGATCATATTCAAAAAGACTTGAGGCTGTAATTGCTGCCAAAGGTGCATCAACAAAGTATAAACAAAGGCTGTGAATACTTATGTAAATGTGATTTTTTTGTTTTCTATTTTTAATAAATTCAAAACATGTCAAAAAAAACGTTTTTCACATTGTCATAATGGAGTATTTTGTGTAGAATTTTGAGGTAAGAGATTAATTTAATACAGTTTGGAATGAGGCTGTAACATGACAAAATGTAGAAAAAGTGAAGCGCTGTGAATACTTTCCGGATGCACTGTATTCCCATCTTTTTCATCTTAATCAAGAGTCCTTCTCGCCACATAGTCATACGCTTTTTCGATGTAAAAAAAATATAATATTCATCAGCTGTTTCATTTTGAAAGTCTTCTTATATTAACATACTTTCACTACAGCATTCATTGTTGACCGTCCTTTTCTAAAGACACACTGGTATGGTACATAAAGCTCTGGACTTTCCAGGAAGTACTGGAGTCTCTTGACTAATATATTCTCCATCCACTTGCATAGATGTGAGGTTAGAGCAATGGGTCTTTAGTTTTGGGGATGCTTTGTGTCACGCTTTGGCATGTCTTTGTTGCGGTGCGACCCCAGGATGCAAAGAGCAGGACCAATTGCAGGTAAATTATATTTATTTTGAGCAATAATTGCAGCAAAAGGAAAAAGCAACTCAACTGGCTGACGGACAAATGATACAATGATCCCACACCGGGAGAAGCGCACACCTGAACTAAATAAGAGGACAAATTAGGGACAGGTGTGAATGATTAAGGAAACAAAGGCAGAGGCGGCAAAACAGGAAGTCAAGTACAAAATAAGAGTGTTGAAAGGAAACCAAACAAACTGTCACGAGGGAACCCACACAGGGCGTGACAGTACACCCCCCTCAGGGACGGATCCCAGACGTCCAAAACAGTTCTCAGTCAAGGAGGGGTGGGTGGTGGGGGCACCGGAGGTGGGTCGCCGACGGGACCCTTCTGGGGGCCGGCCGGGGCGGCAGGCCCGGCGGAGCCAGCACGACCCCTCCAAGTGATGGAGGGAATGGATGGGTCGGCGGAGGTGGCAAGCACTCTCCGGGGGGCGCCCTCGACTATGCGCGGGATAGGCCTCCTCAGGGGGGCGCCCTGGGTGTAGAACCTGGGCTCCGGCAGGAAGTCTAGAAGCAACAGGCGTCCGGCCCTGACGCGGAGACGGCGAAGAAGCAGGCATCCGGCCCTGATGCGGCGATGGCGTCCATGCCAGAGCCTCTCCATATGCTCCAGAGCCCTGCTCCTCGTCTTGCAGGTGGAGTGGGCTGTGCCTCCTCACTCCCCCAGCAGGTGGTGCCATCCTCCCTTTCCAATGGCGGGCTGGGCTGTGCTTCCAGCATAGCCCAGCAGGTGGTACTAGCCCCCCCTCTCGAAGGCAGATCCCAGACGCCGTCATCAGAGGGAGCCGAAACCAGGGAAGGGAGGAGGGAGGCTTGGAGGGAGGTCACTGGCTCCTCCAGGTCAGCAGTCCCGGCTGCAGCCACTTGTTTGGGCTTGAAGCTTGGCATGGGAGCCGGGTCTTGAGAACACCTGGGGCTGCGCGGCTTGGGCACAGGCGGAATCCGGGACGCCACGCAGCTTGGCACGGGAGCCGGGGGTTGGGAACCCCAGGGGCTGCGCGGCTTGGGCACAGGCGGAATCCGAGATGCCACGCAGCTTAGCACGGGAGCCGGGTCTTGGGAACCCCAGGGGCTGCGCGGCTTGGGAACTGGAGGAATCTGAGAGGCCACGCAGCTTGGCATGGGAGCCAGGTCTTGGAAACCCCAGGGGCTGCGTAGCTTGGGAACTGGAGGAATCTGAGAGGCCACGCAACTTGGCACGGGAGCCGGGTCTTGGAAACCCCTGGGGCTGCGTGGCTTGGGAACTGGAGGAATCTGTGACGCCACGCAGCTTGGCACGGGAGCCGGGTCTTGGAAACACCTGGGGCTGTGTGGCTTGGGCACTGGAAGAAACTGAGACGCCATGCAGCTTGGCACGGGAGCCGGGTCTTGGAAACCCCTGGGGCTGTGTGGCTTGGGCACTGGAGGAATCTGAGAGACCACGCAGCTTGGCACGGGAGCCGGGTCTTGGAAACACCTGGGGCTGCGTGGCTTGGGCACTGGAGGAATCAGAGAGGCCACGCAGCTTGGCACGGGAGCCGGGTCTTGGAAACACCTGGGGCTGCGTGGCTTGGGCACTGGAGGAATCCGGGGCGCCTCGCCACCTGGCACGGGAGCCGTCGGGGAATGCACGACGGTTCTGCGACTCGGCAACAGCGAGAGGGTTGAGCTGTGCCGTGGCGTGACATGGGGAGGCGGAAGAGGGCGGCCACACCTCTTGGCGACGTGCCGTGCGTCGGCGACGTGCCGTGCGTCGGCGACGCCGCCGCGTCGGCGACGCGTCGGAGGGTGTGCAGCGGGTACCGGGAACATCGTAGCCATGGGCACTAGGGTGCCGTCCGGCCCCCACACCATGGTCTCCAGTTCCTGCGGCGTGTACCTTGCACATTCCTGCTCCATCGCCTTGAAGAACTGCCGGGTCCATTCGTCAAGCTCCGCGAGATCGTCGTCAGGTTCGTCGAAGCCGGCAGGGCATGAGGGCGGGTGCACCTCGACTTGGCGTGGAGGGGAAGACGAGCTAGGCGTCGCTCTGTGGCGCCGCGGCTTGCATCGGCGCCGCGAAGGGTTTGGAGCGTCGTCGGTGGGTCCGGGATACAGCCACGCCGTAGCGACGAACGTGTCGTCCGGACCGCGCACCAAGTCCTCCATCTCCCATGGCGGCATCGCCATCTCCTCGTCCTCCATGGCCTTAAGGAGCTGCCAGGTCCAAAAATCGCTCTCCGCGAGGTCGTCGTCACTTGGTGGGATCATTCTGTCATGCTTCGGCATGTCTTTGTTGCGGTGCGACCCCAAGATGCAAAGAGCAGGACCAATTGCAGGTAAATTATATTTATTTTGAGCAATAATTGCAGCAAAAGGAAAAAGCAACTCAACTGGCTGACGGACAAATGATACAATGATCCCACACCGGGAGAAGCGCACACCTGAACTAAATAAGAGGACAAATTAGGGACAGGTGTGAATGATTAAGGAAACAAAGGCAGAGGCGGCAAAACAGGAAGTCAAGTACAAAATAAGAGTGTTGAAAGGAAACCAAACAAACACGAGGGAACTCACACAGGGCGTGACAGCTTTGGATCCTTACCAGGTTTATTAAATGGTAATATTAGTGCACTTTTTCAATATTCTGGTTCTTTTCCTTTTTCCCATATCTTATTAAATAGGTATAGTATTCTTTCCAGCATATTTTGCGGCAATTTCTGAAACATAGCATAACTCAGCTGGTCTTCTCTTGGAGCAGTATTTTTACTTCCATTTAATACAATTAGCAATTCATTCATATGATGCTAACTTGCTAATTGCGTAAAATTATTAAGTTTCATTAATGTTCATGTTAAAGGTTATATAACTGTTAATACTGTTAATTTGAATCTGAAAAAAATAATTTCTCTACCCACCAACTATATGTGGTTTCTTAAGTTTTTCTTATTTGTTGTTTTATTATAATTTTATTTATTTATTACTGATTGATTTATTTTCTTTATTCTTGATTTGTGTATTCATTATTTCATCTTATTTTGTGTAGAAATATAGAAATTAAGATATTTGAGAACAGTGGAATGTTTTATCAGAGCTTATCTTGGGGAAACCGGAACCAAAGCACTTAAAAAGTGTAGGGTATAGTCTAAGTGTGGTCTGAGCCATGTTTCTTGCACACATAAAATATAATTTTTTCCCCCCGTTTCTGTTATATATTTCTCGAGTTCTTGTCCATTTGCTATCAGGCTTCTTGCATTCCATTGTAAGATGTGGAGGACTATTATGATTTTAGTGAACTTGTTGAGAACCTGCATCATTCTGCATACTAGTTAGTATGCTATGTATTTCCTCTGCTTTCAAGTCCTTGATGTTTAAAAATTGTTCTGCAGCTTCCACAACCGTTTTGTCACTTTTCCTTTTTTGCTTAATGGACACATTGACAACATTGCTGATGAATGCTACAAAATGTTTATTTCTTCACAACTAAGGTGTCTTCTTCTATTGTACACTTATGTTTACATTTCTGTTGGGGAGCAGGCCATTCTATCAGAGATTTTCTGGGGCCTGATCTCTGGGGCAGCCCTACTGCGTGTCCTGTATACTCAATACTTGTTTCCGACGTGTCCATTGTTTTATTTTGCTTCATTTCACACACACCTATGTTCTTCACTGCTTCAGCCTACGATACCTTGTTCTCTATTTTATAACTTCTTCTTTGGCATGCCTTTGGACTTCACATCCAGCATATGCAACACTATGTTCTCCTCCACAGTTGCAGCACTTTAGCTTAGCGTCACTAGCACACTTCCCATAATCATGTTCTCCGCCACATTTTGCACATCTTTGCCTCCACTGACATTGCTGTGCTGTGAGTGTCATCCTCTGATATTTAAAGCATCACAGTGGAAGACAACTAGTACAGATCGACTGTCACTTTTTATTCCTCCTCTGCTAGTTTGAAGTGTTTTGACCAAGTTTTCCTCCTCTGATTTCTCTCCTGACTTCTTGTAATCAGCATTTCCAAAAGTACATTTGATATAAGTCCTCTGACTTTTGCTGCGATTCCTGGTATATGTACTTTTATCTCTCCACCATCAAGATATTTCAGTTTCATTATATTTTCTTGCTGTTTTTTATTTGTTGCGGATATAAGTATTCTTTTATTATTTAGCATTTTGGCATACTCGACTTTCCCAAATTCTTTTTCTATTGCTTTGGTCAGATAATGGTCAGATGGTGCTGTCCATCATATTGTAACAATTACCTTCCATTTGTCACTACGGCCTTCTTTATTGCTTACTTTTGTGCGCATTTTTTCTTAGTTTGTCTTCCATCATTATCTATTCCACTGCTTGCCTCTGACCATGATTGTTTTCGAATTACGCAGTCCGTGTTTTACCAACACCCAACAAGAACCGCTTTAAAAAAAACTCTTGGCAGGATGGCATGCTAAAGTGCACTTGCCCGACGGGAATATCACTGATTAGATTTACTTGCCTGAATTTTGTTTTAACTTGCCCTGGGCCATCGGTACATCATTATTGTCGAGCCCTGCATTTCATTAATCCCTTCATCACCATCATTGTCTGAGTTACAGCCCATTGTTACACTCACAGTACAGCTTAGCTGCATCCACCCTTCGTTTTTCTTGGCACTGCCAGTTGTTTGTTTGACTTTTAGCTAATTGTGGTTTGCGGTACACATGTCTCAGCCAGGGGCGTCACTAGACCTGATACTGTACTGGGGCACACCTGGGGCACAAAGAATTCATGAGAGTGTGCAAAGTGTGCAAGAGAATTCAACACTTATTTATCATCGAAGAACATAAATAGATCTTTAAACTATTAAATCATATCAGACTATGTTGTTATATAGATCTTTGATTAACCACCTGAAATGTACTGCGGTAATGCATTTGGCCAACTTGTGCATTTTACTCTAGACTTCCAAACCATTACAAAAACACAAAAACTGTTGTGTGTCTCTTCAGGGAATCAATTTTTGGGAAGTAAACTGTAACGTCTTGTTTTCATTTTTGCAAAGTGGTCAATCACGTGGCTGTGGCTTCACTTGGAAAGTTCCTCACTCTCCACTGACATGATGGCAAGATGGTGAAGCCTATCCTGCCCCATTGTGCTTCTCAGCTAAGTGTGGAGACGTTTTTTGTGAAATAAACTTGAATGGTTTAAAAATGTGGCTCACGACTTGATCTTAGGGGAAAATGTTTTTCTTTCTGAAGATAGACCATTTGAGAACCACTGCACCGCCCATATATCTGTAAACTAACACAAGCTTACTCAAAATCATCATTGATGCAGAGTTCAGGACGCTGGTTCCTGAGCAGAACCAGCAGACCATAACCAACATTATATTTCACGCTGATGAAACTCACTGGAAGTTCCCCCGACAGCTCGTACAGCAAATTAATGTAGTTGTCTTGACACAACGAATAACGTTAGCTAACTTAGCATTAACTTAAGACAGACTTCTGTTGCCTGCCTCACTAGGACTTCAGTTACTTCTCTCATTCCTTGCTGCTTTGTCCCTGCTGCGGGCGAATAACCTTCCGATATCCATCTAGGAGTTACATTCATTCATTCATTTTCTACCGCTTTTCCTCACGAGGGTTGCGGGGGGTGCTCGAGCCTATCCCAGCCAATCACAGGGCACATATAGACAAACAACCATTCACACTCACATTCATACCTATGGACAATTTGGAGTGGCCAATTAACCTAGCATGTTTTTGGAATGAGGGAGGAAACCGGAGTACCTGGAGAAAACCAACGCATGCACGAGGAGAACATGCAAACGCCACACAAAGATGGCCGAGGGTGGAATTGAACCCTAGTTTCCCTGCTGTGAGGTCTGCACGCTACCCACTCGACCGCCGTGACGCCCTCTAGGAGTTCCAGTTAGAGTCAAATCAAAATCAAAATAGTTTTTTTTAACAAGTAGTTGTCGGCTAACATTAACCACCTCACGGAGTGATTCTCATCGCCTGCCTCTCCCTCTCTCCCTTTCTATTTTTTTAGGTCAAGGTGATCAATGACGTCGACGCCTTGTCCCAGCCAATGCATACACAGTTAAGAGAGCCCAAAAATAAAACAACAGTGGATATATCAGCCCAATCAGAAAGCCTTACAGAATAAAAACGATTTAAGTTGGGTTTTAAAAACATCAACATGGTCTAATGAACGCAGAGAGAGAGGAAGATCATTCCAAAGTCTAGGAGCAACAGCCTGGAAAGATCGGTCCCCTCTGGTCCGGAAACGGGTACGT
Source organism: Doryrhamphus excisus (assembly GCF_037039965.1). Classification (NCBI taxonomy): domain Eukaryota; kingdom Metazoa; phylum Chordata; class Actinopteri; order Syngnathiformes; family Syngnathidae; genus Doryrhamphus; species Doryrhamphus excisus. The sequence continues at coordinate 22,903,098 of NC_136362.1, forward strand.
GGAATTTTCTGTAGATTCTGGTCCAGAGACCTGACTGATCGAGCAGGGTTGTAGGGCAGGATCAGGTCACTAATGTAACAAGGAGCCTGACCATGCAGTGCTCTAAAAGTGAGGACTAAAATTTTTAAATCTTTCCAATAAGACACTGGCAGCCAATGAAGAGTTTTTGAAATAGGCGATATACGTGTCCTCCTATTTGTGCGAGTCAATTTGCACCAATTGTAGGCGAGACATCTCTTTCTTACCTAGGCAAGAGAAAAGGCTATTGCAATAGTCTAATCGTGAAGACACAAAGGCATGAATGATTAGCTCCAAATCATCGTATGACACCATATTTCTGACTTTGGACATATTTCTTAGTTGAATGAAACAACCCCGTTCCACAGGGAGAATTAAATAATGCATAAAATTGTCCACATCAAAGCATTCCATGAAAGGCACGGGGTCAGTTGTTTGCAATGCTGCTCTCGTGACATGTCCTTGACATGTCCTTGTCAAAGATAACACCCAAATTTCTGAGGGATGTCTTGGATGACTGATCCAAGTCACCCAAGTACTGCTTAATTCTTGGGTCATCATTGGCAAGAATGAGAGTCTGTGTTTTATTTATGTTTAGCTGCAGGGAGTTATCACTAAGCAGCTTTTTGGGGAGTCTAACTTGTAAAATTAGATAGCTTGAAGGAGTAGTAAAGCTGGATGTCATCGGCATATAAATGATAAGAAGCATCACGGAACCTTTGAATGATTGTTCCCAAAGGAAGCAAGTACAGCATAAACAGGGCAGGCCCCAGAACAGAACCCTGGGGGACTCCACACAGCAGTTTTGCTGAGTCAGACTCCACTTGGTTCACTGTGACGCTAAACCTTCGACCAGATGGATATGAAGCAAACCAATCAAGGACTGACCCTGACAGACCTACTTGATGTCCCAACCTTCCCAACAGAATATGATGGTCAACTATGTCAAAAGCTGACAAATCCAGAAGGACCAAAACAGTACATTTCCCAGAATCGAGATTTTATCCGTAGTCGTCTTGATTTTGTCAATAAAAAAATCTTAGGAAGGCATTACAATCAGTTATACAAGAAGCAGGGGTAAGTGCAGCTGGGGATACAAGAGAGTGGATTGTATCAAACAACACTTTAGGATTTTTTCTTGTTCAATGTAACCAGTTGATGTACATAGTTGGATCTAGCCTTCTCCACCACTTCATTATATGAGGACACAAGATCCCTAAGATAAAGTCTGTACACTTCAAGTTTAGTGTTTTTCCATAAGCGCTCCATCTTTCGGCATAGTCTCTTAAGACTTAGGGTATCCTCATTTATCCAAGGGCACATTTTTCTTTGTGCTGACGTCATGATTTTAACCAGAGTAATCTGGTCCAGTATTGTTCCACAGTGAGAATTAAATAATGCATAAAATTGTCCACATCAAAGCATTCCATGAAAGGCACGGGGTCAAACAGAGAAGAAAATTTGTATCTGTGTTTGCAGTATACAGCTTAGGCTCAGGACTAAAATGCAAATTAAATGAAACAAGACTATGATCACTCATATGGACATCATTTACAGACACATGGGACATGTCGAGACCAAGTGAAAAAACTAAGTCCAGAATGTGACCTTTTGGGTGAGTAGGCTCAGACATGTCCAAAATTAAAAGTTTCAGTCAAGGTCAAAAGCTCCATTGCAGAGCAAGATGAGCTGTCATCAACATGAAGGTTAAAATCACCACGGATTAAAACAGATTCTAGTTTTATTATAGAAGATAAAAGTCATTAAAATCCTTTAAAAAGAGAGAAGCTGAGCCAGGAGGATGATAAATCAGCACACAGTAGAAGGGATGAGAAAAACCCACCTTAACTGTCAGAGATTCAAATGAAGACAATTCCTGAGACTGAATCACCTTCCAGGTGTAATTGTCCTTAAACACAAAAGCCACTCCACCACCTCGGCAAGAGGGGCGGGGCTTTCTGACAGCAGAACAGCCAGCTGGACAGAGGTCATTTAAATGAATAAATTTCCCCTCTCTTTGCCATGTCTCTGAAAGGCACATTATATCCAAACCACGACCCGTGAAAAGGTCGTTCAAGGAAAAAAGCCTGCCATAATTCTTTGAAGCGTGATGACTGAGTTCCGTGTTTTGGTGCACGGATGGCAATCACAGAAGACCTTGGTAAGACAAGACCAATGAAAGAAGCTGTTGTTTTGAGGTTGCCGTCGAAACGCCCACAATGACCAGAACACTGCCAGGGCACTGAATCAGTGTCCTTTAATTACTGCAACAATTAGCTAGTCAGATAGCTAATCTCTCCAAGTGCTACCTGAGGCTCACGCTGCCTGGAGGCGAGGCTAGCTACACTCGCCATGCCAGCACTGGACTCTGACTCGCTTGGAGAGGTGGAACTATTATTACAAAAGGCAAACAAAAGGATTGCTGACCTTCTCGAGGACATTGAAAGAATATCGGGGGAGCTGCAGAGGAAAGATTCCCTGCTGACCACCATCAGGTCTCGTCTCCCAACGCTATCCAGCTGGCTTAGAGTCCTCAGTAACCGGTGAGCCCGCACCACAGAACACCAATTTGGCACTCAGGCACACAGTTGTCTGGGACCTGTCTTCGTCCTTTCAGTCACCCGCCTGCTCCACTCCAAACAAGGGGAGCCCCTGGACCGAAGTGGTCGTCCGCAGGCAGACAAAGCCCCGAGCGGGACCCATGGCAGGGCTCCTTCTTCCCCGAGCCTGTCGCTCTCGAATAAGTATGCAGCTTTGTATGTGAGCGAGAAGCCAGCAGCCTGGGACCCGTACAGAGGGATGGGCAGCTTCTGCAGCCTGCTTAGTCTCAACACTTGGCTCTCCTCTGCCTGTAACACTCATCATGTCGGTTTTATAGACAACTTTGATGTTTTCTGGGAGAGACGGCATCTGTTTGGGCCAGACGGGCTTCACCTGAACCGATCAGGTGCCCGCATGCTATCCGCCAACCTGACATACAGTGTACATCACGCCAATCTCCCCAAACCTGCGATAACTCATCTGTCCGTCATTGACTGATGTCCCCCAGGTCCGTGCTCCTACGCATCATGTTCCACCACTAACCATCTGACACACAACACAAACATTTCACCCATTCCCGTTATCATAACACTATGTCAACACACCAGACACCACCATGTTCACGCTGTGAACTACAATAAACTAAGACCTCTGCCGAAACACCAGCAATCCGCCTCTTTACACAATCAGCCACCTGTCACCATCAACATGGCTCTTTTTTTTTTTGTCCCGTCCAGCCATTGGGGCAGATAGTATTGTTGATCTAAATGCCCTTACATGTACTTCTGTGTATATATTCATATATGTATGCGTAAGCGTGCTTGTGTATGTGAATGCGAGTGTGTGAATGTGTAATTGTCACTGAGAATGACAAAAGGAGAGAGACTGCCTTCTACCACCCAGCAAACCCCGCCCCGTGCAGCCAGGTCAAGCCCCCACCGCCAGAGATCCTCCAGCCAGGTGTGGGCAAAGCCAGGGCCGACTCCCCAAGACCCGCCCCCGAAGCATCTCCCCGAAGAGACCAGCAAGAGGCCATGGAGGAGCAATCCTAACCGGCAACAGGGCGCCAGTAGGCCGGAGGAGAGCCGCACCCCCGAGACCAGTGGGAGACCATACCCCACTAGGGCAAAAGGGCATCGAGGGCCACACACCTGTGGGCACAGGGGCGCCCCCGCCAACCGGAAGGGAGCCCGTCCACGGCCGGAGGCGCCGCCCCCCACCCCCCACACACCCCCAGGAAGCAGAACCCAGCCCGCCCCAGGTAACCCCAGGCCTGACCACCGACATAGGACCGCCCCAGCCAGGACAGAAGAGGCCCGGGCGGTAGAGATGGAACGCCCTGCGCCAGACCCCCGCAGAGCCCCCCCCCCGTATATCTATATAGCCATACATACACACACACACCCACATATATATATATATATATATATATATATATAATTATAATATAACAAATCATTATTTATCTAAGGGGCCATCCATAATTTTCAACATTTTCACAAGAGTAGAAAGAGTACTCTTTTGAGCAACCCCCCCCCCCCCCAAAAAGAGTACAATCCCAAATGAAAAATGTTGATAGGTCCATGACCAACTGACCCAATACAGCCAGGAAATTCGAACATGTCCAACAGTGTTCTCTGGCTGTATTTTGGGACTCTGGTCAATCAGTCACTGCCCATCAACATTGTATTGAACACGAACAAGATAAAAAATTATATCAAATGCCTCTTTTTTGTATTTTTCTTTCAAGAAAATACAAATGTATTACAAATTTGGTCTTTTTGTATTGTTCTTTCTATCAAATGATACATGTAGAAAGGTCCTGATGCAACAACCGTTTTCCACAGGATTTTTTAAACAAGGGAATACTTATTTTATACACACATGATTACTCAAGGAGCAGAAGAGTTGCCCCTGGTTTCCAAAAGCCTGAGGAGATAAAATCTTCTTTGAAATGATGGACACAACCCTTGAACTCAACTCTATGTGAAGTATGCAATAAAGATGCCACAACTGTTTTGAAAAGGCTTAACAATCACACCGATAGTCTAGTCAGTGTATCACAGGAAGTGAAAATCACATTGATTGTTACTGCAATGTCCACAAAGTCAAATTCACCACCACAGTCATTCAGAAAATGGCAATCACAGCCAGGTCCATTCCCAAATATAGAAAATAAACACAGAGCTGGCGAATAGATTCAGGATGGTCAGTTTAGTTTTGATCTTCTCCATTTTCGCAACGGCACTTCGGAACAAATCCGCCCTGCTCGATTCCTTCGATTTGGAACCTTTCCAAGCCGCCTGGCCAGCCGCGACAGCGTCCTTCCGCTTTCTTTCCGAACGCACAAAGCAGTAAACATTGATGTATTGTTCGTATGCATTGCTCGGTGAGATGAATGGCAGTAATTCTCGAAAAAACAAAAATAGGTCATCGAAATCACCGGGGTCGGCCATTGTCTGATTGTTGTGTTGGAATGCGAAGCACGCAGAGCTACGTGGAGTATCGCGTGGACTGGTACGCTCTCGCGCTAGCATACGACGACAGGGGACCAGTCTATTCGCGCTAAAATTTGACTGCGTCCCGCGGTTCGAACATACAGACATCGACATTTTCTGGTTTTCAAAAAAGCGTACGTTGATGTCTTAACCCCTCCCCCCCCTCGTATGGTTTGTACGCTCGTGAAAATGTTGAAAATTATGGATGGCCCCTAAGTATTTAAAACAATAAATACATAAAATCATCTCAGACACATGCACACACCCCATCCACTCAATACGCACACACGCAAGCACACACTGTGGACGGCCCGGGGTGGGGCGTCCGGGGCATCACAGGGCGGGGGACCCAGGGGTCCCAGACCCACAACCGCCCCGAGCCCAGGGAGGTACGGACCGCCAAGGGATAGCACCCCCAGACCCCCCTCGACCACGGCATCGGGGCTACGGCAGTGTGGCAAACAAAGGAGAGGGCAAGGGGAGGAGGCCCGCACATGAGCAAGCGAAGGGGGCGTGCAGGCGAGTCGTAAGGCGCTCCACCGCGCCGGCCGACACCCGCCGGGCAGCTCACCCCCCTGAGGGAGAGCCATAGCTCCAAGTCATAGGGAGGCCAAGCACCAGAGCCGAGGAGTTAAGACCAGGCCCCACTCCGAGGAGCATGCCCCCAATCTCCACACGCCACCCAGGCCCCCGTCCCCATGAGCAGGATCAGCCCCCCCCCCCCCCCCCAACACACAGCCCGGTCCCCGCAGCAGCCACCACAGCGCAGCAACCCCAAGCCACCACCGTAGACTTCACCACCGGCCTAACCAGTTGCAGGACACCCCCCAAAGTCCTACATTTATGTGAGGTGGTGCAGTGCAGAAGGGAAGACCGGGGCCCCACACACGCCCACCCCGCACTACCGACCAACCGAGCGGGGCAAGCCAGCCGCCCGGAGCAAGCCGTGGGCCACAGGACCAACCACGAGCCCCACCCAGCCCATCGTGGCAGCCAGTCCGGCCTGCCAACTCCCCCCCGGAGGGCCCCACCAGAGATTGTGCCAGCTACGCCACCCCCGGACCACCAGGAGCCGCGGACAAACCACACGCCCCGAGGCAACACATCCGTCACCATGGCAGCCCAGGGAGTGACACCACAGAGAACCGGGACCCGCATGGGGAAGAGCCCAACCACGCCCCCAGGGCATGTGAGCCAAGAGTGCCAGGGCGGGACAGAGACACACACACCAGGCAGCAGAGCCCACCAGATAAACGACACCCCAACAGCTGTAAAAAGTGAATGCCCCCCCATTCCCCCCAATACCCTCCGCCACAGCGCCGACCCGTCTCCACCACATCTCCCATCCACCCACGGACCCGCCGAGTAGGACACCCCCGGAGGCGGAACACGGCTCTTTTTAATAGTTGCTTAAAAAGAAAAGTTTTTAGACAATAAAATCGATTGTTTATTTTAAACTGAAACATGGCTGGTACAGACGCGCCAGTTGTTCTCACTGAGGCCTCCCCACCAAATTTTAACTTCACATTCTCTGTGGCAGGAAGGGTGGTGGTACTGCAGCAATAATCAATGATTCACTTAGACCAATAAACATTTTATTTGATCAGTACACATCTTTGAGCACCATGCGTTTGTTTTTAGCAGCCCCTCCATTCTCTGCATCACAATCTACAGACCACCAAAATATGATGCTGCTTTTATCAGTGATTTCTCAGAATTTTTATCAGTAATCCATGCCACTTACAATTTTATCATTATATACAGTGATTTTAATTTACACAAAGACAATCCATCAGATCACATGTCCAAAGAGTTTTTAAACCTCCCCAGCTGCATAGATTTTACTCAACACGTCACACGGCCAACTCACAGCAGGGGACACACCCTGGATCTGGTCATTAGTCATGGCCTCTCAGCTGATGTGTCCTCTGTTGTTGACTTGGCTGAGTCTGACCATTACTGCATGTTTTTTAATATTACCGGGAGTGAGAGACAGTTTTAACAGTAAATTAAAGACAGCCATCGACATTGTTGTGATGCATACCGTGAGCAATTAAAAATATATAATCAAGCTCTGACAGACGCAATACGATACGATTCACCCTCTTCACGATGCGATACGATGTGATACGATACGATGCGATACGATACGATACGATGCGATACGATGCGATACGATGCGTTAATCATTTAGTTCACATCAATGCAATCTGATATGATATGGTGCAATTTCTTGCGATATGATGCAATTCAACATGATGCAAATAAGCAAAGGGAAAAAATTGAATTCAGTATGGTCCCACAAAAAGGATTTGGCTTTATTCCTTCTCGGCAGTTGGCAGTAAATTCAACTGAAGTGCTGTATGTCTTTTTTACTATGCACCACTTCTTGATCATTCTTTTTGCCATCTTAAAACAGTAACAACTTTTCAAAAACAACTTTCCTCACGCTTTCACATCGGCTATGCAATTACAATAGCAGTGGTTCAGTGGTGGAGTAAAACAATTCAACAATAATTACTGCTGTATCAAATACAGTACGCAGCAACAGCAAAATTAAAGTGACACTTTCAACAGTGCAATCAATGTTTGTTTATATTCCTGTCTTTAAAACATACTGCTAATGTGATTGCACTAGCAGCTAAGCTAATACAGTAGTGAGGAGCAGAAAGTGGAAAACAACTTATACCCTTTTAAAATTGTTTCAAAATTCAGGAAGAAGCCAACTGCTCTGCTGTTCTAATGTCACCTGCTGTGCTGAACGTGCTGCTGTGCTCGTTCAGAGGGGGGGCACTTGTTGGGGACGGACAAATAGCTCCTGCACTGAACAAATTTTAGTGTTAAATTACAGTACACTACTGGCAGCTAGAATCGCCAGTGTCAAGAATCCTGTGGAACAGAGTTTGTTGTTTGGCTGTTATGCAAGGACTTGGTCCTGGGCATGACCGAAAAAAGCATCCAGCAATGTCCTGAGCAAGACTGAAAAAGGAAACCAGCCACGTCCTGAGCAGGACTGTAAAAAGCATCCAGTGTGGTCCTGGGCATGACCGTAAAAGGCATCCGGTGATGAAGTCAGGGAAGAGACTTGAGGAGAGTGACGCTACCTCTTAATCATCACAATGCGTCCAGGTACATTCTGGCCCGGAATGTTAGCACCTGTCTAGGGTCCCCGCCAGGGCTAAGTGGCTGTAAAGGGGATGGGAAGGTAACCATTTGCTATTGTATACACCATGCATACCCTTGGAAGATGTTGCCATAAAACCACAGCCAGTAAAGTAAAGGTCTGTAAGGTTAAATTAGTAGACATTGGAGGGATATATGGCCTAAAGGAGGGACACTTTTAAATACAATTGTGCTTATGGCTATGCAATTAATATTTTTAAGTCAACCTCGCCTTATAAAAGGAGGGTATGAAGCTGTACATACAAGTTAGTTGAGCCTTCACCATGTGTGATGTATATCAATACATGTGAAGGGCCGCACTTACATAAACATGCACGCACGCACGCGCACACACACACGCACACACACACACAAAGTGAGAGGAGGAGGCTTGCTCAGAAAGATGTATTTTTTATCACTGCTGGTTGAAAACGACCTCATCTAATAAACATCTTGAATTCCAGGAAGAGTAGTGTTCCAGGAAGAGTTGTCCGAAGATGGTAAGAAATGTTGAAACTGTGACGCTGAAAGGTGAAGAGGTATAAGAACCTCACCCAAAGCAGTTTGGGGCTTTTTCCTCCTTGTTAGTCCCCAGTATATGCGCAGCGCATCTATAGATTGGAACTGTGACTTTGTTCTGCAAGCGAATAGAGCAACTTGTTCTCTCGTCAGAAGAAACACAGACTGTAACCTGATAGCTAAACTAGTCTTAGGTTGTTGACTTCTTTCTATATAATGTACATACGTATGCATGCATTCACAATTATGAACAATATAGCCAATGTTCAAAAAGTTCCATCACTCAAATTTACAAACCTTGTATATTCCCTGGTCGAAGCCATTGAAAGTGCTTTCCATCGTGTAACTTCTCAGCACTCCCATTTCCCTCCAAACAACAACTCTGGCAGTCGATGAACGTGACTTTTCCACCTAAGAAAATTAAAAGTATGAAGTATTTTAGAAATTCACTTATTCTGTGGCATATGCACCACCTTTTTTCCAGCACAAAAAAAGTCTGTGTTCTTGTTAATTATGGGCATGCACTGCAATGCAGGCCCCCACTGACAGCTGCCAATCAGCAGTCAATTGGGGCTCTATATAGCAAAGTAGCCCATCTTAATATTCCTCAAAATGTTTAGTTATTACAATTCTTATTTTGGGCATGCACTGCAATGCAGGCCCTCACTGACAGCTGCCAAGCAGCAGTCAATGGGGGCTCTGCAGTGCAGAGCAGCCCATCTTATTATTCCTCCCAGAGAATGTTTAGCTATTAATATTGTTATATCTTAATCCTCCCACTTTTTTCGCACTTAATGCGGCCAAAACCGCAAGAAGGACCCCCACACATTGTTACACCACCGGAATCGTGATGCTCGGGACTAGGTCGCTATTTATTCTTTGGAAAGATTAGATTAACGATGGCAACACTATTAACAAAAATGTTAAAAAATGGGCCTCTAGATTAGGTACACACAAATCTATTTTTAGAACACCGCATGCCAGATAAAAATGAGAATTTGCAGCCTTGTAGCTCAACCATTCGGTCGTTTCTGAGAAACTTTATTTACTTTCTGTGGCTAATTAGTTTTGCCTTATGTGGAGCCTAGAAGTGACAAAAGCCTAAAAATTCTCCCATTGACTCTCATGTTAAAGACGCCATCTATTTTTTTCTCCTACTCTTCAATTTCCTATGTTTTTGACTTGTCCGCTTGCGGTCCTTTCTGTACCGATTTGCAAAACGAACATATGTATGCAAAGCCCAAACCCTTGGGCCTCACGGTCGTCTAGTGGCGTCAATATTGTTAATTTAGAAATTAATAATAATAATTAATAAATCATTTGGCCGTAAGAAGCTTCTGTTTGACATGAGGGATTCAGAACTTTCAGTGATTTGTGCTCATTCATTGTCAATATGGCCGCCACCTGCTGCAGTAAAATGGAGTTTACACCTTTTCTCCTTCCTCCCAGCCCCTCATTTTTAAAATGTGAGTGTGTAGTAATGTGCAATTACAATGATTCCCTTCCCAGCTGATACCATACATCTCATGTAACTGGTAGATTTTAAAAGTTGTATCTTTCTAATTAAGCACAGTGACTGCAGTCACCTCAAATTAATGCAGTATTAAAATATCAACATTTTCATAGAATCCATGATACAGCTGCAAGCTGTGTTATCATGATGTCAGGAATCGATAGTTTGGTATGGACTTCACTACCTCTTTGCCCTTAAATACTGCATGACAATGCAAGTGTTGCATGCAATTGTAAAACAACACATGACATCATGTGCAGACACCACAGGCGTGCCTGGCCACTTTCTATGCTATCTTTCACTTGCTATGTTGCTAGGTGCTTGCATGCTAATTGCTAGCATGTTAGCATTTAATCTAATTTACTCATGTCTAAAGGCAAATACACACATGGCATGACGTAGGGACACTATGGGACTGCCTTAACACTTTTGGGACTTGGTGCTTTCTTTTTAGATGCTACCATGCTAACTGTTTCAGTTAATTTACTCATGTCTAAAGGAAAATATGCACATGGCATTATGCAGGGAAGTTATAGAAAAGTCTTGGCACTCTCAGTTCTCTTGCCAGTGCCAGCATGGTGACGGTTAGCATGTTAGTGAATTTACTTATATGTAAAGGCAAATACACACATAGCATGATGTAGGGACATTATAGGACTGCCGTAACACTTGGGACTAGGTGCTTTCTTGCCAGATGCTACCATGCTAACTGTTATCATTTTGAGTTTTTATACACATCTTAATGAAAATACACACTTAGCATGATGTATGGACACTATAGAACTGCTTTGGCACTTTCACCACTTAGTGCTATCTTGCTAGGTGTCATCATGCAACTTGTTTGCTTGTTAGAATTTTGGCTATTTTACTCCTGTTTAAAGGCCTAGTATATACATGGCATGATGTAGGAACTGTTAGCATGTTAACATTTTAGCTGTATTCCTCACGTCTAAGGGCTATTACATATGGCATGATGCAAGGATATTGTAGGACTGCCTTGACGCTTTTGCTATCGAGTGTCATCTCGTGAGATGCTAGTGTGCTAACACGTAGCATGTTAGCTTTTTTACTAAATTCCTCATGTAATGTACGCACATCATTGCTTGGCGGCGTGGTACAGCAGACACTGGGCCCGAGTTTCACAGCACAGGTTACATGCCCATCAAAATTTCTGCGGGAATTTTGTAGTTCCCTATTATTATTATATTTATAGTGCTAAGGTAAAAACATTGTTTATTGTTGTGATAAAAGGCTAGTTTATGTATTGATGTTAGAGGGGAGGATGGCATTTATTCTCCACTGAACAGCAAACAACGACCACTTACCACCAGTTACTAACAACAATCATATGACACGTAAAGACTAGTTTGTGGAACAGTGCAACTTGCCACTATGAAACAATAAAGTAACACTGCAAGTTAATATATATCAAATTATGTATATACCATATTTTCTGGACAGTATAAGTCAAGTCACAAGTCAAGAAGTCAAGTCATGAAGAGAAAAGGTGTCCAGTGTTTATGTAACAGTTTTTTCATTTACAAGTTGCTCAGGAGTATAAGTTGCAGGAACAGCCAACGTATGAAAAGAAGTGCGACTTATAGTCCGGAAAATATAGTTTAATAAATATACTGTATATTCATGTTGTAATCTTCTTCAGCCACTTGATAGCATTTTGCTTTGTTTTATTCTTTTTCCACTAAGAAAATATTTAGTTGTAGCTTCAGAGCCCAATATCCAACGTCCAACACTAAACTAACTTCCCCACGGTACAACATGGACATGTCTGCATGGTGGTGTTGCTTGTTCTTGTTCTTGTGGATAGCGGGAGTCAAGTGACAACCTTCTGTGGGGTGCATTACTGCACCTGGCATGTTACAGTGTGGCCCAGAGTTAACATTATACGGCAACTAGATCGACCCAATCTCATGAGGGACGCTTATTTTATCCTGTGTTCAAAGCGGAACAGCAGCTGATCCAGATCCTGAGGGTTGGATTGGGATATCCCCAGTAATGACAAAACTGTGAAACCCTCAGATTGTAATATTTTTGCCCAAAGTTATACAGTCAGAATCTCAGACCGGCCCAAGCCTAACTATGTCTGTGAAAACATTTCTGATGTATTTAATTTATTTATCACCATGACCCAGTCCTAGACCAGTTCAGCTGGGAGCAGAGGAGCAGAGCAACACGGGCAAACTGTATTGGAAAGCTCAGAGCTTTCAACATCTGCAGGAAGCTCCTGTGGATGTCGTCGCCAGCGCTCCTTCTTATGCTGTGGTGTCCTGGGGAGGGAGCACAACAAAAGCAGACCTCTCTAGGCTGGAGTAGTTGATCAAGCGGGCCAGCCCAGTAGTTGGGATGAAGCTAGACCCTCTGGCAACAGTGGCAGAGAAGAGGACTCTGAAACTGCTGGTCAAACTCTGGACAATGCCAGCCACTCTATGCACACTGTCACCAGCAGCCAGGGAAGCCTGTTCAGAGAGAGGCTGCTTCTCCCCAAGTGCAGGACCAACAGACCGAAGAACTCCTTTGTCCCCCGTGCCATCAAACTGTTCAACTCCTCATTGGAGGGGAGGAGGGCGAACAACAACAAAAAAATAGAGGGACTATACAATGTGCAATAAACTGGACTTCTAACTCAAGTGTAATAGAACATTCATGACGCCTATGATGTCTATTTTTTATATTTTAAATTCCATTTTATATTCTATTTGAGATTTTATTCTATATTTTGAAACAGTGTTCCACGTGGAACGATGGAGATGTCAATTTCCCTGAGGGAATCCTAAAGGGATTAATAAAGTCTGTCTGTCATGCTTTCAGGGTGCTTATAACTTGGGATTATACTCTATACTGGAGAGGAGGTGGTTAATGTTAATTGCATTGATCTGACATATGATGAAACCTGGAATGATCAAATCAGTTGTTAGTATTACCATATAGTTGCAGCTGTTGAAAGAAAAGGCTGGAGCAATACGATCTAAGGCCTTTGCAATAGTCTATGGAAACAGAGAGAAAGCGATCATGAAAAAACAAAATGGCACAATCTTCTTTTTACTTCCATTTACTTAACTGCAATAGTGGCATTTTCAACACTCAATTTCAAAAGCAGGAGAGCATTTCATTTTAAAACCATGTCATCATAGCAGGCTTTGCAAGAAAGCAAACATTGCTTACCCGATATCCTGGGTCCTCTTTCAGTCCTGCCGTGTCAACAGCAGAACCCGACTGCCAGAGAGTTTCCTTTACACTGCAGCCATACAAAAACACATTCTTTTTGCGAGAGTGGCCATGATAATCACAGAAGACCTGACAGGGAGGACATGGAGAGAATCTTTATCAACCACAAATGTACACTGTTAGAAACCATTAGCATTTTAGAACTGACGATACATTCATGCAGAGATTCATACATATATACTGTACATACGCTCTCAACAAAAAAAGGCAACACTTTGGTTTTTGTGATCATCTTTCATGAGCTGAACTCAATGTATAAAAACCTTTTCTTTTTCTAAGGTGTATTTTGTTCAGATATTGTTGACAAATCTGTCTAGATCTGTGTAAGTGAGCACTTTATGAAGGTGAGCTGGATAGTCATATCCGTATCTGGAAGGGAAATCCTCACTGGATTTATATACTGTTCTGTACTTGTTATGAATAAATAAAGTATATAAAATAATAAAGTTTATTAAAAAAACCAATTGAGTAATGTAGTCATCATGGAGATTATCCAATAAGACTTGATTTATAACACTGGTTGTTGTCAATAAACATAACATTTGGCGAGACTTGAAGTGTATATTGTATGGGACTCCCACACAATATATCTTTAAGCTAATTTGATGATGATTTAGACCAAGGGGTGGGCAAACTATGGCCCGGGGGCCGCATCTGGCACGCCAAGTGCTTGAATACGGCCCACCCGTTCTTTCCAAAGTATTTAATTATGGGCTTGCACTGCATTGCAGGCCCCCAAAGACAGCTGCAAAGCAGCAGTCATTGTGGACTCTGCACAGCAGAGCAGCCATCTTATTTTTCCTGTTTAGCTATTATTATATCTTAATCTTCCCATTTTTGTGTGCGTAATGCGGCCAAAACCGCGAGAAGGACCCCCACACATGTTACACCGCCGAAAACGTGGCGCTCAGGACTACAGCATCATTTATTTTTTGGGATGTTTTGTGTAACCATGACGACGCCATTCACGGAGAAAAAATATGGGACACTAGATGCACCTAAAATAGGTGCACCTATTTCTATTTTTAGAACAGTACATGCCAGACATGAGAATGTACAGACTTTTGCGGGCACAAGGGAGCCCGTCCACGGCCGGAGGCGCCGCCCCTCCCGCCCCCCACACACCTCCAGGAAGCGGAACCCGGCCCGCCCCACGTAACCCCAGGCCTGACCACTGACATAGGACTGCCCCGGCCAGGACATAAGAGGCCCGGGCCCACTGCCCCATGGAGGACCGGGCGGCAGAGATGGAACGCCCTACACCAGACCCCCGCAGAGCCCACCCCCCGAATATCTATATAGCCACACACACACGCACACACACATATATATATATACATAGAATTATAATAAAACTAATAATTATTTATTTAAGTTTTTAAAACAATAAATACATAAAATCAGCTCAGACACACGCGCACACCCCATCCACTCAATATGCACACACGCAAACACACACCGTGGACGTCCCCGGGTGGGATAGCACCCCCAGACCCCCCTTGACCACGGTGTCGGGGCTACGGCAGTGCGGCAGACAAAGCAGCGGGCGAAGGGAGGAGGCTCGCACATGAGCAAGCGGAGGGGGCATGCAGGCTAGTAGTAAGGAGCCCCACCACGCCGGCCGACACCTGCCGGGCAGCTCACCCCCGTGAGGAAGGGCCATAGCTCAAAGCCATGGGTCAAGACCAGCGCAAGGCCACTGACGGACCACACCATACACTGGGAGGCCCGACCTCCCCCCCGCCCCCAGAACCACCCATGTATCGGAGAACCATCCCCAAAGGCAAGATTGGGGATGGGCAAAGGCAGGGACAGCGATGCAGCAGAGCATAGGACCAGTGGCAGCAGACACCCAAACGCTCGGGAGAGCACCGTCCCCCCAGCAGGCCCCACTCCGAGGTGCATGACCCCAATCCCACACGCCACCCAGGCCCCCGTCCCCATGAGCGAGATCAGGCCCCATCCCAACACACAGCCCAGTCCCTGCAGCAGCCACCACAGCGCAGCAACCCCAAGCCACCACCGTAGACTTCAGGCCACCAGCAGCGTGGACCCCACTGCCCTGAGGTCGCCGAATGCCCCCTCAAGGGCACGTTGGTGCCCGCAACCCAGGACAGACCGAGGGAGGGCCACCAACCGTGTCCCAAGGGCAAGCCCTGGCATCAGCTGGTTCCAGCGGGACCCCTAGGAAGGCTAGGCAGACCAGACCAAAATATCCTGCAGCCCAGGGCACCCCGAGCGAGCCGCCAAGCCCCAGCAGCCAGCGGGCCAATCGCGGGGGTAGGCAGAAGGCTCTCCGGTCCAGCCCGCTACGCCTGTGTGCCATAGCCATATACATACCTAAGGGAGAAGGCTCTGCAAGGGCAGCGTGGTACAACCACCCGTGCCCATACCAAGGGCAGGGTCAAAGCCTACCATGCCCACACCCCACGGTCCCACACAGTAGCCAAGCTAGAGCACCCAGGGCAAACCCGGCCCACCCCCCAGAGATGAGGGAGGCCGCGGAGGAACCAGCGCCACCGGGCACATACATCCCCCCCCCAGCAGCAGTAGGCACCCACCACCCACCGGATGTGGCTCCCCGTCTACCCACCACCCCGAGGGACGGGATGACCACCACCACCCCACCCACGCCCCATCTCCAGATCCGGACAGCCCCCCACCAACCCCCACCAGAACCTCCAGTGGGTCAGCCCAGCAAGAAGGGACAGAGATACACGGCACCCACCCGCCCACCCCCCAGACGCCAGGGCAACCCAGCGACCAAGACCATGCCCCAAGCCAGAGGAACGAGACTGCCAGCGGCAGAGACAGGCACACTCAGCCCTTCGAGAATTAGATTAAGAGATTAATTATTGGAGCCCATATAGATTGAAATTCTGACAGTTGTTCTTTGGATTCAGCAGACATTCTCTCAATTGCTATGTGATCTAATAGAAGACTTTTGTAAAGGGCTATGTTCAGTTTTTTTGGGATTTCCAATTGATGAGAATGGTTTTCCTGGTGATGCTTAATGCTGTGATGAGGAGTTGTGTGTGATTTGTTTCTACGTTGACTATAGAAAGATCACCCAACAAGCATAATACAGGTGAGGAAGGAACAGAGGTCCCAAATGCCAAAGATAGGTCTTCACACACTGCTATTAAATGCCATTAATTCTGCGTTAACTATGGACAAAACAGGATTAATCGTGATCTTATACTTTAACCGATAGACAGCCCATGGAAAAAACCCCAATATGCCAGTAATATATTTAAACATTATTGATATTGGTATTGGAAGATTTCAGATAAGATAAGATAAGCCTTAATTAGTCCCTCAGAGCTTGTTCCATAAATTATTTTACTCTTTTTTTCACCACTGAAAAGATACACCCAAAAGCATGTTGCTCAGAAGACATGTTTGAATGGACTGTATTTCTCTGTTTAGAGAAAAAATATGGCAGATGAATCCAGTAGCATTAGCTTGGTAACGTTAAGGCTGTTGACAGTGTAACGTTTACATTCGCTTTGGACGGTTGCCAACTGGAAAAAAAGCATTAGCCATTAGAAGGTGAGGAATGTGCTTAAGTGTGTCTTGTGTTATCTTTGCAGAGATCAAAAAGCCAGGAAGGTCTTAGGCATTTACGGTTATTTACTCAGGAGGCAATAAGGATAATGAGGTGAAGGGGTAAGTATCTGGTCCGGGAACAGGATCCTGGTCCTTCTCACATACAGACCCCCAACTCCACCCCATCGAAGCCAATCTACAAAAAGCTCTGGGATGCAAGAATTGGGGCTGACTTTCCTTCTTCTCGTCTGGAGGCTGCAGGCGGACATTGGAAGAGAAACTCAGCCCAGGATTCTGTGTTTGTGATTTTATTCTGTCTATGTTAACAAATACGCTCAGGGAGATGAAATGTACTAAAACAAGTGGACCTGCATGCCTAAATTAGTTTGCAGAGAATTTAATCTCCAACAGAACTGTAGAATATATGCACTTCTGGGTGGTATTTGGTACTTTTAACTTAGTGTGGGGTTAAGTGTGGTGGGGTTCATGTTCACAATTATATTGTAATGGCAGCTGAATAACTACACGTCAGGATGGCTGTATTCAGTTGGCCATTTATTTGTAATAGCAGCACTTACTGACTTGCTCGCTGACTCACGTCATGGCATGAACACTCCCCAACACTTCCCAAATCTCTTATTCTACCCTTGTTCTAACCAGCATGCTGAACCTGCCCTCTACAGCTGCCATGACTGCCCCCTATAGCTTACACATGAAACAGCAGCTTGGAACAACTCAATATACCCAACGTTACAATATTCTATTAGGTTTTGGTTCAGCCATTGATGAGGTTATAGCTGTTATTGTTATTTTTTCCTTACAGGTTCATTGGTGGATTTATGAAAAAAAAACATTGGTCAATTTATTTATTCATAATTCATTCATTCATTCATTTTCTACCGCTTTTCCTCACGAGGGTGGCGGGGGTTGCTGGAGCCTATCCCAGCTGTCTTCAGGCGAGAGGCGGGGTACACCCTGGACTGGTCGCCAGCCAATCACAGGGCACATATAGACAAACAACCATTCACACTCACATTCATACCTATGGACAATTTGGAGTGGCCAATTAACCTAGCATGTTTTTGGAATGTGGGAGGAAACCGGAGTACCCGGAGAAAACCCACGCATGCACAGGGAGAACATGCAAACTCTACACAGAGATGGCCGCGGGTGGAATTGAACCCTGGTCTCCTAGCTGTGAGGTCTGCGCGCTAACCACTAGACCGCCGTGCCACCTTTATTCATAAATCATACTCATTATTGTATTATTGAAATCATTCCATAAAGTCCACTGACATTACCAAAGGGGAGTGGTCAGAAAGAACTATGCTTTGATATTCACACAACTGATCTGGGGGACGATCCTGTCATTTGCAAAAAAGTGGTCGATCCAAGTGTCGGTAGACGTGGGAGGAAAAAGGAATATCATTGGGATGAGGAAGGCACGATCAAGTATTGAATCAAACCAGCAGTAAGTCATCCCCCAGGATTAGGAACTTAAGTTCAGCTCGGGGACCCTAGAAATATCCATTCAAAAAAGGAAACATCATCCACATTCGGAGCATAGATGTTAGCAAAGATGAACTTTGTATGAAAGAATTTCCCCATCACAATTACAAACCTACCATTGCTGTCAGATATGGTTTGGTTTGGTTAGAATTATAAGTTTTTAGATAAAAGAATGGCCACTCCCCTTGCCCTCCTTTGGAAGGTAGAACAAAACCAATCAGAGGTGTTTAGAGTGCTCGGAAGATTGCAAATGTGTTCCCTGTAGGAAAACAAAATCTGCCTTTAACTGTTGAAGATGCATGAATACCTTTGTTAGAAAGCCCATCATTTACATTACATTGTGTCTTTGATAATGCTCAGCTATGAGTGTCGTTTGTTCTACTGTGTTCAGCAGTCAGTAAACGCACCACAGTGCGACCGTTTTGTCAGTTGACGGATTCATACATCTCTGAGCCTTCTTGAGCCTCATACACCATTTCACAAGGTTGATGCTGTGCGTGAATGCATATAGGTGAGGTTTTTGGCTCTATTGTGGGAGCTGTGGAGTTGTTGTGGAGTTGTTTGGGCACCCTTTTCACGAAGTTAGGCTCCCTCGTTCATCGGTGCTAATATCAGTAAGCTAACTATGACTAACTGTTGTTCTAGTGAGCGTAATGTTTGCTTGGAGAAACCAAATCAACAAAGAAATTGTTGATATCTGTGTGTAGCGTGCCTTTGGCTCATCATTATGTTTGTGTAATATGAGTTATGTCTTATTAGTCCTAATAAAGTAATTATTACATACTTGTTAATGTTAATAATGCTGCTCTGCAGCTACTTGATCTAAAGTGGGAACAGTGCATTATTAGGATTAATAAAGTCATTATTACATGCTTATTAATGTTAACAATGCTGCCCTGCAGCAACTGGAACTAAAGTGGGAACAGTGCCTTATTAGGATTAATAAAGTCATTATTACACACTTATTAACCATTAACAATGCTGCCCTGCAGCTACTAGATCTGAAGTGAGAACAGTGCTTTATTAGAATCAATAAAGAAAAGATTTTTCTATGTGGACCCTTTTTCATCCTATAACAAGTATAATATAACTAGCTAACAAGCTCAGGGTGATACAGGGTAGATACATTGTCTACATTGCAACACAGTATTTGCTGTAACTGTGTGAACTCACGACATCATTAAGTATGAAAAACAGTCAAAACTCCAGGTTTTGGGCAAAAAAACAGAGATCAGGGCCACAAGATAATAAAAAAATAAAAATAAAAACAATATTGTACACCTCTGACTAAAACGAACTACCAGCCATTCAAAACCAAAGCTACCAGTCCCGTTTGCCAAGAGGCAGCAGTTCCCTTGATCTCTTCAGGGCCTGGACCTTGTCCTCAACTTCTGTACTCTTGTGAATGGCATCCAGACACTAAGCAGCAAAATGGCCAAGTTTGGACTGTGCAGTATGTAGCTCCCTCAATTCGGCATACCTCCCTGGGGCAGCGATGGCAAGCCAAGGTGCATTTAAGGAAATAGTATTCCGGACTACTGCGACCTTTCTGCATGTAGCCATGATTGACTTCTTCTTCTTGTAGATCTGTTGTATCTGGACCACGGGCTAAGATAAAAAGAGGTGACGTTGGCATTAACCTCAGTGATATATATACATATATACGATGTATATACAATTTTATCACTTTAAAACTTTACACACATCAATTTGGAGACACAGAGGTCTCAGACATTTTTGACCTAATGACCTAAGACCTAAACCAACCTAATGCTCTTGTCTTCCTTTTCCGGCCAGTTGCAGCTCTTGCTTTTGCTGGAACCTGAGTTTGGTAGTGGGAGCCATTTGGATGCCACCTGGGGTTGGAAAAGCAATAACACTGAAAAATATTATCAATCTACGTGATGGCTTGACAGGCTTCAACAGGTTGATGGTCATCTCAATTGTTAATGCTATCATTATAGCATTAAAGTAGTCAACTGGTAAAATGTAATGTGTCCTTTTCCATCAAACATGACCTACAATTTCATTAAAGGAAATACATGATGGCGAACAAACTTACTAATATTGCGCTTATAATATATTTTCTAGCCTTAGTAACACGCTTATCCTTTCATTAGGCTAAAACATGAGTGTCAAACAACACCGACACATACACGACATGCACGCTCAGCTCTCCCAGCAGCGGCTTGAGCCCAGCCACAATGCATTATGGGATTTGAAGTTTGTTTGCGTTGTCGCTACTCAATGCCAGACTTTTACAATAAAGATGTTAAAACTATGTCGCGGGCCACATTCAGCGCGTGGGGAGTGAGTTTGACATATGTGGTCTAGATGAATCATGTAATGAATTCTTTGACCACTTTCACATGACTTTGTCTTAGAGGCTCACAGGTGATCGATAATTGTGCCAGAACGTCAACTTGAAATTTCTTCCTTAATTCCAGACACGCTAAGGACCATGCAACATGCAGCTACTTTATATTCTTAATGATGTGAAATGGCATAAAGGAAGTTGTATATTTTAACGTGATTCCCCAAATTAAAAGGTAGCAAAGGTAGCTAGCTAGGTCAGGCTGATTATCGTTTGCAATATTATTTCTTTACTTACCGAAAGAGCCATCCTGCATCTGACATTCCCTCCACTTGTAACCTGGACCCGACTGGCACAATGACTTTGTTGTCCAGACAGTGTTGGCGTTGTCCGCATCTTCCATGTCCATTCTCGTTAGTCTCGAAGCAATAAGACTCACATGCACAGCGAAGGGATGTTTTAGACAAATTCCTCTTCGCCTTCAAAATAAAAGCCGTTAATCAAAATCGAATATATAGCGCATTATAAACCATACTTTCAAAAACAGGAAGTTTGAGAGGATGGAGGGGAAAAGGGTCTTTTGAATCGATCTCCCACCCGAATTCAAATCGCGAAACAAATTTACAACACTTATTTTTGAAGGGAGATCAGTGATTAAATACAGAAAAAAACTTCTAGTGAGAAAAGCAGTGTGCAGCAAATGTCACCAAAAGATGAAAGTGAGCAGCATCCCTGGCCCAAGGCATAAGCGAACTAAGCACCTGCTTTGGGCCCATGAATGTTAGTAAGCGCATAATAACAACTTTATTAAACCTGTTCCCACTTTAGATCCAGAAGCTACAAAGCAGCATTGCATATAATAATAAGTGCATAATACAAGGATTTATAAAGTGTTAAAAAGGCTATTGGCCACACATTATTAATGTCAATAACAATGTCATTCTGTCATCTAGATTAGTAATTAATCCCATAATAAACATTTATTAAGGGCTTATTAAAATATAGTTACTGCTTATATAGCCCTATAAATGCTAAAAAGCATTTAATAGTAAGTCATATTCATAAAGTAAGAGTCTTATTAATTTTAATTAGATTAGTAATTAATCCTGTAATAAACCTCATTAAAGGCTTATTCAAATATAATTACTGCTTATATAGCCATATAAATGCTAATAAGCATTTAATAATAAATCTTATTAATATAATAAGACTCTTATTAATTTTAATTACTACTTATTAAGGCTTATGACAAGCACCTTAATATTATAAGCGTTACCGTGAATGGATGTGAAATTGATGTGACATGATTTACTAAGCTTAAAAATATGGCCAGCCTACATGCCCACCTTGTCTAAAACTGAAATAAAGTACAGCTTGGAGAAAGTGTGACACAAGGTGTCAAGTAACTGCTTGTTTAGACAAATTCACAATTGCTTTAACAGGGGTTGCCAACCTGTTGATTGCGGTCAGCTAGTCTTAACCAGTTGATAGCTGTTGTGAATGGCACCTTGCAGAGTAGCAGGGTCCATTTGAGGACCAATGGCACATTAAAGCCATCTGGGCGTCTGCTGTTGACATGTGGGTACGGTATATGTTTATGTTCGTCTTTGTTTATCATAAAAGATATCAGACATTATATCAATGTCAAATCAGTCAGCTGGATGAAAACCTGAACTGTGTATTAATAAAGTCCATCTAACATTTGGTGTGGATAAGGTACTCCAATGAATTTACATAAATCACATTTATACATACTAAATCTTGCCAATCTTCACACACTAAGAAAACGTTAATCTTACTAGGGGAGTTCGTCCAATACTGTTGAGGTAGTAAAGCAAGCCTTTGGTATGGTAGATAGTTGGGCAGAGAACAGGGTCTGGTTTACACCACTGACGATTCAGGTCTTCTTTGTTCAGATCACAACGATTCCTGCAATGAAACAAATATCGCCAAATTAATTTGTCAACTTCTCAGTCTGCCCACCTGTCAATTGTTCTAGCCTTTTTGAAAAGACTGGATGCACTTTTCCCCTGTACTATTTAGTTGTGGACACCTTGGACGTCTGGTTTTAATTTATTTCACCCAAGGCCCATCTTCAGGTACGCCCAGTCTGATGTAATTTGTCACACTACCCCAAACGCTCCTGGGGACTTCCGGACTACTGCCGAACCCCACTTTCTAATTTTGTCGGTATAGGAGTTGATAATAACTGAATAAACTCTTTGGAAAGTGACTTGAAAAGTGGTTAGGAGCTACTGTTAGCTCACCCCTGACTTACCATATATGGACTCAAAGATTGGTCACCTGGGTCCGCGTTTATTGAGTGCAGACAATCTTGACACAACATCGGTAATGTAAATATGGTCATTAAATGTTTTTTGCGGGACTATCCATGTTTAAAAAAACACCAATTGTGGTGGAAAAGGCTAATAGCAACTCCAGACATCAGTGCATGAGCTTGTGATTTGCATGCATGCAGGTAAGATGCGCCCTGTATGCACACTCTATAATGCTACACAGGTAACTCACACAAAATAAACACAGTTAGGACACTGATAAATTAATTTGTTACTTAAAGCTTGCGCTTCTAACTCTTCAACATGACCATTGGAAAGGCATCAACAGTTTGGCAGAAAAAAGCACTTTGAAACCGACTGTTGAGAGCCACCCCAAACTTCTTCCAAGGCACACTTCCAAATGCGCAAACCTCACTATCTGAAACTTTGGCATAGCTTAACAAGATAATACAACATTCTAACAACATTTATGGGTAAAAAAAAGTAGTGTAAAAAGCAAAGAAAGTCCCATTTACATAAAATTAGGGCTGAATAAAAATCGTAATGAAATGAATCATGGTTTCTAATTAATTAATCTTGGTTAAATCCCCATTTGCCACGATAAGTGAAATGTGCCAATTTCTGCTGGATTTTATCAACAGAAAGATAATACAATGATATACACTTTTTGTATTAACAAAAAATTTAAAACAAGATCAAGTATACCACACACGTCAGTATTCTCATTAATAGTAGCATTTGAAGCACACTAACTGCATCATTGAGTCATGAGGGGTTGTATTCAAAGACACTATATAACTTTACTATTTGAGAAGCACTGATTTAGAACAAACATACACAAAAAAAGAAGTTGTTGTGATTTGTGATAATGAGGAAATATCTTTCCCAGGACAATCGGACTACAGGTGTGTTTGTGAGTTGGACATAGATATTTGGTGTTGGAATTGCACTGCTGTTGATGTGTTCAGGTCAGAATAAAGTTATTAAAAGAGCAGCAGACTGTTGGGACCCTATTGTGGCTCTGTCTGCAGAGAGATGTGGCTTGACATTATGTGCATGCATTAATGATGCAAAAAAACTCAAATTAACATACTTAATTAGATCAATTAGATACCACTGTTAACGTTTCTGTTTCTTTATCTATTGCTATTATCAACCAGGTTATTCCCAGCCAGACAAGGTCATGATCCCTGAAGATTTTAGTATTTACTTTCATCATATTTCTTTGTTGAATAGTTTTACGAGGCAAGATTATTTTATTCCGACCGTTCTGTCAAGAGTGCATTCCTTTCCTTTGGAAAAGGACATAGATTCAGACACAATTGTTTTTTTCACACACGAGTGGTTATGATACAGAAAAGCAATACAATAACAATTTAGTTAACATACATTTAACATTTAGTTTATACATTTAGCAGTCAGGATAAGGGAAGTCAAACAATAAATAACGTCTGTGCCATGCCTGAAGAAATCTAACAGGAAGTCGGCCATTTTGGTCATTGTTGAGGACGGATATGGTCGGCATGAACTCTGTCTTTGCTGCTGGAGTTTTTAAGTTTTTTAAAGTTTTTTTTGGTTACATTCCCAAATTTACATTTGGGAAGTTACATTACAACTGGTCTTACGATTTTGATCCGGTCTGTATGTATCCATGTTAGGGTAATTGCAATAAAGTAATAAAATGTACATCTATTTTGTTGTATTTTTTCCACCAATACAATCATCGTTGTTCTGTTTTCTTCATCAAGCCACATAAACCCACTTTTCAGCTCACAAGTCACAGCATGTCAGACTGATTTATCTACTATTTACTGTATTTGTCAAGTTAAGGTCAAGTTAACACAGTCTTAGTGCAACAGTCTTTCTACTCACATTCCATTAATGACTCCATCTGGGTTTAATATGGGGATGATCTTGAAGATAAAGGACTCTCTCAGTGCTGTGGCTACTGGATCACTACTGCATAAAAACTCTAGGGTGCCCTTCATTACCCAGCTAGCATTGGACTCGCCAGGATGGACACGACTTGTCAGCACAATACAGGGCCGATTACCTGGAGAGAGAAAAATCATTGTCATAGTTTTTGTTGAAATAATATATATATATATATATATATATATATATATATATATATATATATATATATACATATATACCATGGTGAGATGTGACTTTAAAACAAATAACACAACGCTTGAGAGAGAGTATTAAGGCATTTAACGCCACGTAAGTTGAATCTCTGTGAAATAAAAAAAGATTGATGCAGCTGTTAATTCACAAATCCACCATTATCTAAATATTGTTACAGTGTTTTAACGCTGTGTTAAGTTACATTTATGTGTTTTTTTTTTGTCCCGTCCAGCCATTGGGGCAGATAGTATTGTTGATCTAAATGCCCTTACATGCTAAACAGATTTGCTCTGTGTCAGGAAAAGTGTTTGCCGTTATTTGATGTTTTTGTTATGCGCACTTGGAGCGACCGGACCGGAGCAAGAAGAAGAACAGAAAAGAAGAAGAGAAAGGTGGGGTGGGGTGGGGGAGCAGTAAAGAGAGAGACAAAAACAGCAGCAACAAGAATTCCCAGAACAACAACAGTGACAAACAGAACAGTTAAATGTCAATGATGGCTAAGGGTCACAATGGAGATGATATCAGTGAAATGAAACAGTCCAACTTAATAATAATAGCAATAGTAACAATGAAGACATGAACCATGATAGTAAACACAATTACAGCCATACAGTTACAGTAATTAAAATCTCACTGCTTGACATCATTATTACTGTAATAATAGCATACCAATAGCATATAGACATCAGGGATAAGATGGTAGATGTGTAGAGAAGCACCTATGTGCTGTGAGTGTCCATATGGAGGTGTGTACTTCTGTGTATATATTCATATATGTGTGCGTAAGCGTGCTTGTGTGTGTGAATGTGTAATTGTCACTGAGAATGACAAAAGGAGAGAGACTGCCTTCTACCACCCAGCAAACCCCGCCCCGCGCAGCCAGGTCAAGCCCCCACCGCCAGAGATCCTCAGGCCCCGTGGGTGTGGGCAAAGCCAGGGCCGTCTCCCCAAGACCCGCCCCCGAAGCAACTCCACGAGGAGACCAGCAAGAGGCCATGGAGGAGCAATCCCAACCGGCAACAGGGCGCCAGCAGGCCGGAGGAGAGCTGCACCCCCGAGACCAGCGGGAGACCATACCCCACTAAGGCAGAAGGGCATCGAAGGCCACACACCTGTGGGCACAGGGGCGCCCCCGCCAACCAGAAGGGCGCCCGTCCATGGCCGGAGGCGCCGCCCCGTCTGGGGCATCACAGGGCGGGGGACCCAGGGGTCCCAGACCCACAACCAGGCCCCGAGCCCAGGGAGGTACGGACCGCCAAGGGATAGCACCCCCAGACTCCCCTCGACCACAGCAACAGAAGACAAAGGAGCGGGCGAGGGGAGGAGGCCCGCACATGAGCAAGTGGAGGGGGCGAGCAGGCGAGTGGTGAGGCCCTCCACCGCGCCGGCCGACACCCGCTGGGCAGCTCACCCCCGTGAGGGAGAGCCATAGCTCCAAGTCATGGGGAGGCCAAGCACCAGAGCCGAGGAGTTAAGACCAGCGCAAGGCCACCGACGGACCCCACTATCCACCGGGAGGGCCGTCCTCCCCCCCACCCCCAGAATCAGCAGCGCTCCACCCACATACCGGAGAACCATCCCCGACGAGCCCTAAGACAAGACTGGGGATGGGCAAAGACAGGGACAGCGATGCAGCAGAGCATAGGACCAGTGGCAGCAGACACCCTAACGCCCGGAAGAGCACCATCCCCCCAGCAGGCCCCACTCCGAGGAGCATGCCCCCCATCCCCACACGCCACCCAGGCCCCCGTCCCCATGAGCAGGATCAGGCCCCCTCCCAACACACAGCCCGGTCCCCGCAGCAGCCACCACAGTGCAGCAACCCCAAGCCACCACCGTAGACTTTAGGCCACCAGCAGCACGGACCCCATCGCCTGGAGGCCGACGAACTCACCCCCGGAGGGCCCCACCAGAGATTGTGCCAGCTACGCCACCCCCAGACCACCAGGAGCCGCGGACAAACCACACGCCCCGAGGCAGCTCCTACAACCACCAGAACAGCAGGGACCGTGCCCCGGCAACACATCCGTCACCATGGCAGCCCAGGGAGTGACACCACAGAGACCGCAGGAGAACCGGGACCCGCATGGGGAAGAGCCCAACCACGCCCCCAGGGCATGTGAGCCAAGAGTGCCAGGGCGGGACAGAGACACACACACCAGGCAGCAGAGCCCACCAGATAAACGACACCTCAACAGCCGTAAAAAGTGAATGCCCCCCTAGTCTCACCCTCCGCCACAGCGCCGACCCGTCTCCACCACATCTCCCATCCACCCACGGACCCGCCGAGTAGGACACCCCGGAGGCGGGGAGACCGCCACCAGACCGGAGACAGAAGGGGCCAGCCAGAGACCGGCAAATAGCAGGGGCCGCCCGTGAGTCACCGGCCAGCCCCGCCCCCCAACCCTTGGTCTAGGCCCCCCCACGACCCAGAGCCCACCACCCCGCCAAGCAAGCCCCCCGCCAATCCCGGCCCGCGCCGCGCAGAGCACCACCCCAACTGCTACCCGTCCCGGTACCCACGCACTCACACCCAGCTCCCACACCCGCCCGCCCCACATCCACCACAACCCAGCCACCCCCCTACCGAAGGGAGAGAAGCAGGTAATGCCCCACCCCAGCACCGCACCTCCCCACCCAGAGCCCAAGCTGCACAAACGAGACCCCCCCTCCCGTATGAGCTTACCAGGTGCCCCACCCGGGAAACAGCCACAGCCAGAGTGGGACGATAGCACACGGTCCCCATAACTCACACATGCTTACCATACACAAAAATAAAAATTGAGAATAAAAATAATAAATAAAAATAAAGTAAAGTAATTGATAATAATAACAATAGTAATAATAATAATAATAATAGTAATAATGATAATAATAATAGTAATAATAATAGTGATAATAATAATAATAATAGTAATAATAATATGTATTGATAATAGTTATGTATGTCTAATAATGATACTACTATTGATACTTAATATGTAATAATAATTTATATATAATATATTTTCTAATAATTTAGATCTTTTAGCTATTTTAGATATGATAAGTATATACATGCATACCTACACACACACACACATATATAGCCATATACATACCTAAGGGGGAAGGCTCTGCAGGGGCAGCGGGGTATAACCACCCGTGCCCACACCAAGGGCAGGGCACACAGTAGCCAAGCCAGAGCACCCAGGGCAAACCCGGCCCACCCCCAGGTGCGAGGAAGGCCGCGGAGGAACCAGCGCCACCGGCCGCACACAGGCCCCCCCCCAGCAGCAGCAGGCGCCCACCACCCACAGGATGCGACTCCCCGTCTACCCATCACCCCGAGGGACGGCCTGCACCACCCCCGGGACGACCACCACCACCCCACCCACGCCCCATCCCCAGATCCGGACAGCCCCCCACCAACCCCCACCAGAACCTCCAGGGGGTAAGCCCAGCAAGAAGGGACAGAGATACACGGCACCCACCCGCTCACCCCCCAGACGCCAGGGCAACCCGGCGACCAAGACCATGCCCCAAGCCAGAGGAAGGGGACCGCCAGGGGCAGAGACAGGCACACTCAGCCCTTCGAGAATTAGATTAAGAGATTAGTTTAAGAGATTAATTCTTGGAGCCCATATAGATTGAAATTCTGACAGTTGTTCTTTGGATTCAGCAGACATTCTCTCAATTGCTATGTGATCTAACAGAAGATTTTTGTAAAAGGCTATGTTCAGTTTTTTTTTGGATTTCCAATTGATAAGAATGGTTTTCTTGGCAATGCTTAACGCTGTGATGAGGAGTTGTGTGTGATTTGTTTCTACGTTGACTGTAGAAAGATCACCCAACAAGCATAATACAGGTGAGGAAGGAATAGAGGTCCCAAGTGCCAAAGAAAGGTCTTCGCACACTGCTTGCCAGAAATTACTAATGGGGGCACATGCCCACATGGAGTGTAAATAATCATCTACTATATGATCTGGGCAGTGTACACAGATGTTAGAGTCGGTTAGACCCATTTTAAACATTCTCTGTCCTGTGTAGTGTACTCTATGAATGGTTTTGAACTGAACCAACTGTAGGTTGGGATTTTTTATTAAACGGGACGAATTAAGGCATATTTGCTTCCAGAACTCAGGGTCACAGCTTGTAGATAAATCTAGATTCCATTTGGAGACTGGAACCCCAACGGTGTTGTCACACTTTGACAAAAGAATGTACAACTTGGATAATGTTTGGGGAGCAGATACATTTAAGAATTGGTCAATGGTGGGATAACTTTCCCAAGATATGTTACGAAACCTAGCTCTAATTATGGATTTAGTTTGTGAGTATTCAAGAAATGTATTCTGGCTTAACCCATACTGTGTAACAAGGTAAGTGAATGACACAAACTTTCCCCCCCTTATGATATTTTCCAAGCAACTTATTCCTTTGTCATGCCATGTTGTAAAATCCAAGGTTTTTTTTTTTAAGCAGTATATCAGGGTTATTCCAGATCGGAGTGTACTGGCAAGGATTGAGCGAGGACCTAGTTATTTTTAAAAATTCCCACCAAGCTGTCAGAGTGGTTTTAATATTTATACTTTTAAAACAATCGTGTTTCCTAAGGATTTGACTTATGAAAGGTAAGTTAAAGATGGGGATTTCTTGGCTAAATGATTGTTCAATGTCTAGCCATAACTGATCCAAGGGGTTAGGTTTTATCCATTTTAAGATATACTGTAGCCTATTTGCCAGGAAGTAATTGGAGAAATTTGGCAGTTCTAAGCCTCCACATTCTTTAGATTTTTGTAATGTTTTTAGGCTTATTCGTGCTGGCTTATTTTTCCAAAGAAATTTATTTATATATGAATCCAATGACTTAAACCAAGTTATAGATGGTTTGGTTGGGATCATAGAGAACAGATAATTGATCCTTGGTAATATCATCATTTTCACAGTGGATACTCTGCTCATAAAGTTCTCCAACGTTCAAGATCATCCTCAATCGATTTCAACAGTGGGGTATAATTCAAGCTGATCAGGTCTGACAGATTGGAGGAAATGTTGATGCCCAAATACCTGATATTCCCTGAACGCAGTGGTATAGAGGGGGTGCTCTGGAAAACGAAATTAATGGGAAATACTATGGATTTAGACCAGTTAATAGAGTAGTCCGGAAAGGTGCTAAAGTTATTGATGAGTGTGATAGCTTGATGAAGTGAGAAGTGTGAGTTTTTTAGGAAGAGTAACACATCATCAGCATAAAGGCTTATCTTATGATGAACATTCGTTGTGTAGATCCCTTTAATATTTACATGTTGTCGAATTGCAGCTGCAAGAGGTTCAATGAAGATAGCAAACAATGAGGGGGAGAGTGGACAACCTTGCCTAGTACCTCTTTGTAAAGTGAATTCTGGAGAGATCAGATTATTGGTTCGAACGGAGGCCTTTGGGGTGCTATATAATATTTGGATCCACGTTCTAAATGACTCTCCAAAGCCAAATTTCTGTAGGGTTGCAAAGAGAAATTTCCAGTTAACTCTGTCGAATGGTTTTTCAGCGTCTCGTGAAACGATTGTGGTTTCTAAATTATGGATGATTGTGATCAATCAGATTGGTTAAGCGGCATACATTGCTAACTGAGTGTCTCCCCTTGATAAATCCTGATTGATCGGGATGTATTATATGAGGGGTAACTTTTTCCAGTCTTCTAGCTAATACTTTGCCTATTATTTTAAGATCCGCATTAATATGTGAAATTGGACTATAACTGGAAGGTAATGTTGGGTCCTTTTCTGATTTTAGCAAGAGACTGATTGTAGCAGAGTTCATATATGGGGGTAGGCGTGCATTTTCTTTTATTTCCTGAACCATTTTACAAAATACTGGGGCTAGCAATGACCAGAATGTTTTATAAAATTCGGCAGGGAACCCGTCCGGTCCTGGTGCCTTGTTATTTGGCATTTGCTGTCGAGCATCATAAAGATCTGTTAGTGAAATGGGTAAGTCCAGGGTTGTCACCTGATTTTTTTCCAATTTTGGTAATTCTATTTTGGTAATATCCCGAATAGGTAGCCGTTTGAATTGGTTAACAAAATGGAGGAGTAGTTAGCAAAATAAAAAAAATAGGCAAAATAAGAAGATAATGTGTGAATGCTTTCAGTGTTCACACAATAAAATGCATTCAGGAGCTAACTTTAGGATAAGTACTCACGTAGCTGGTGAATATCTTTATAGCTCTTGCTGGGAGGACAGGCAGTAATGGTGACGATTGGACAGGCGTTTCCAGCGAGAGTCGCAGCGAGAATCTGCTGCCGGAAAAACACCTTGGCAGGATCAATTGATCGATGCAGCAAGTTCAGATGAGTCTGACAAACATGAAACATTCTTATTAGATACACACTATGTTATGGTAAATACAAATCTGTACTTTTGCCATTTGATATCAATTGACAATCAATCAATTTTCACAATTGTCAAATTACAATAAAACAATAAGACATGCGATACCCCGGATTTTGTGTTCATTCTGATACTGAGTAAAATCCAGGCTGGTATTGGCTATACCAATCCGATATCGATTCTTTGTTTTAAATTCACCTGTCTCAGCATTGTGAGCTCATCACACCCTCATCTGCACTTCTATTTGTTCGATTCTCTTCTTAAAGTTTATAAGACATTGTTTTAAATGTAAGTCTTGTGGCTCTAGGCTATTTTTCTTTAGTGGGCAAGAGGGTAAAATGGCTCTTTTCATAGTAAGGTTGCCGACCCCTGTCCCCATCATCTCATGAATCTCATTCAAAGAGAAAAAAAGTTTTTAATACTTTTTTTTTCTAGAGTTTTCCTTTTTATTTGTTTTTCCTGTGTCACATTTTGTGATTCTGAAGAATGGAAAGTGCATTATAAATTGAATCCATTATTATTATTTTTAAAATTATTATTTTAAAATAATTGAGTAGACAGCTACACCCTCACTTCCCCCTCCTGCACACAGCCACCTCCCACTGCTCAGCTAATCAGCTCAACTTCCTCACCAACATCCCCAAGCACACAGCCCCCCTGCTCCAACCGGACCCTCACAACATCCCAGGTGAGAAACCAGCTCCAGAACACCAAGGCGAGGAAGGTGGCAGGACCAGACGGCATCAGCTCCAGGCTCCTGAAGTCCTGCGCAGACGAGCTGTGTGGAATTGTCGAGCATATCCTCAACGTGAGCCTGAAGCTGGGGAGGGTGCCACAGCTGTGGAAGACATCCTGTGTGGTTCCTGTCCCCAAGACACCGCACCCCAAGGACCTCAGCAGCTACAGGTCGTGGCATTAACATCCCACCTGATGAAGACCTTGGAGCAGCTGTTCCTTGCCAGCTGCTCCTGCCTCCTGGTGGGTCGGTGGACCCGCTTCAGTTCGCCTATCAACCTGGCACCGGGGTGCCTCCATCTTCCTCCAACACAGAGCGCACGCTCACCTGGAGAAACCTGGGAACACTGTGAGAATCATCATCTCCAGTGCGTTCAACACCATCCAGCCAGCACCTCTGAGACAAACTGGAGCACACAGGAGTGGACCTGCACCTCACATTGTGGACACTGGACTACCTCACCAAACATCCACAGTATGTGATGACACGGGACCGACACGGTTTTCTAAAGTACGGGGGGCCTGCAGGGAACGGTCCTGACTCCGTTCCTTTTCACCCTCTACACTGCTGACTTTTAATATAACACACCAACCTGCCACCTGCAGAAGTTCTCTGACACCTCTGCAATCATCGCCTCATCACTTTGTGATGACTTTGTGGACTGATGCCAGCGGAACTGACTCCAGATCAACACAGGGAAAAACAGAGAACTGGTGTTGGATTTCCACAGGCACATCCACTCGCATTCAGAATTCAGGGAATGGACATTGAGATGGTGACATCTTATAAGTCCCTGGGTGTTCACCTCAACAATAGACTGGACTGGACTCGCTGTATACGCTGTATACGAGAAAGGGCTGAGCAGACACTATCTGCTCAGGAGACTGAGGTCTTTTGGAGTGCAAGGGGCACTCCTGAAGATGTTCTATGACTCTGTTGTGGCGTCAGCCATTTTCCAAGGAGTTGTCTGCTGGGGTAGCAGCATTTCGGCTGCATACAGGAAGACACTGGATAAGATCATCAAGAAGGCCAGATCTGCCCTGGGTTGCCCCCTTGACCCAGTGGAGGTGGTGGGAGAGAGGAGGATGATGGCTAAGCTGTCATCCATGTTGAAGAATGACTCCAACCCCCTTCAGGAAACTTTGACGGCACTGGAGAGCTCCTTTAGCGATAGACTGCCTCACCCGAAGAGTGTGTAGCTGTCAGACTGTACAACCAGCACTGCTCCCAATAGACTTTACACCGCTACGTACATCTGTGCAATACTTTTCATATTCAGTATATTTATTCCAGACTCCATTCACTGTGCAATATCTGATCAAGTTCCACGTGCAATATCAATCTCTAAGTGCGATAGATTACGTTCTAAATGCAATATTCATAATGCCTCATATTCCATATTCAATTCACTTGCAAGATCTCATAGTGTATATACTGGTCATATATTTCTTTTCATATTTCGTATTATCTTGTAAACTGTATAATCCTGGGTAAAATTGTTAATTTGTTAATACTTTTAGGTTGTTTATATTTTTTATTTTTAGATTTATCTTATCTTATCTTATACCTCATGATCTGAAACTTTGGCATCGTTTAAAACAAGAATATAACATTCTAACTACATTCATGGGTCAGAAAAGTGGAAAAAGCATACTGGGTACCTTTAAAAAATTCACAACGAAGATTCCAGTTAAATAATGTTTCCCCCTAGCATTGTAGTGCATCAAGAGTGACTTTTCCCACACTTCATCCCGTGAGCCAAGTGCTGGTTGGTTTTCACTTTGTATGGAAGTTGTGAGACCTCCATGATCCCCGTAAATCCTGGCACTGGGAAATCGCCAGTGTCAAGCATCTCGGGCTTTGGACATCATTGCTGGAGAGGCTTTAGAACACATCGCTCTGCTTCAACCCTCCATGTCTGCTTCGATGCATTCTTCATCTACCCAAAGCAGGGAGAACTTGTGTGCCAACTTGTGTTAAAACAACCCAGCAATGTAAATAATTTGACCCAGCATTGGTAGAATATACGTATAACCAATATATAGTGTTAAACAAACCTAGCATTTTAAATAATTTGACCCAGGATTTGAGTACAGTATATGACTAACATGTGCAGTTAAAATAACCCAGCCTTGGAATTATTTTGACCAAGCATTTGGGTGGAATATTTGAATTCATATGCTGGGTTAAAATGGAACAATCCAACATCCTGGGACGTTGGGCTGGTGTTAAAGTAACCCTTTGCCTGGGTTAGTGTGTATTTTACTAGGTGAACTTCACACTCAGAAATGATAATAATAATATGTGGACAGCGAAATTATGTGACACTGACTTACCCTTAGAGTAGAGTAAGTGTAGGGGTAATGGTAGGCCAGGTAACACACATCCTCATTGTTTTTGAAGGTGATGGTGAACGTCAGCGTATAAAATGTTGTTTTCCGGCTGCCACGAACTGGACAGAAATGGTTTCTGCGGGATAAAATTAACAATGTGAGTGAAACCCTATCTTCATTGACTTCATCTTCTCCTCACAGAAGCTCCAGCAACAGAGAAGCCATTCAAACGGGAGCTACTACTGCTGCTACTCTTTGTGGACTTCTACTCTGCATTTAACGGAGACCCATTATGCTCATTTTTGGCCCTTTGTATTTAGTTGTGTACAGCAGCTACACATGATAACCTGCACAGAAAGCTTTCTAGATTTTCCAGAATCTGCACCTAATCCAGCTGTATTTCATTTGCTTTCCAAAATGGTTTGTTTTAACTTATTCCACCCAGAGCCTACCTCCAGACACGCCCACTCTGCTGTGATTGGTCCCACTCAGTTTGTCCAGCTAACAGCTTGTACAGCTTGACACAAGGAAGCTATCACAGTGAGGCGGTGTTAAAAAAAAAACTCTCTGAAACCCAGCGTTCAGAACCATTTCAACCTCATTATCTGAAACTTTGGCATTGTTTAACACGAGAATACAGCATTGTGACAACATATAAAGGTCAAAAAAGTGGAAAAAGCACAATAGGTCCCCTTTAATATTGACCTTTGAATGCCCTGGAGCCTCCACATGTGTCTGGGTAATTCATTCTTACCTGAAATAACAAATTTCAGTCCCAGACCTGAGCCAGTGGGGTTGACCATTCAGTGCATCCCGTACAGAGTAGAGCACTGGCTGCATTCCTGTGATACATAAACACACAAAGAAATATTTCAGGAAATGAAATAATAAATTAAAAAAACTTTAATTTCAGCTTGTAAAGTCAAAATTATTTATCATACTCACTCAATTTAAATTGAGATTAAACACATCTTCAGACACATAAAAGGGCAGTTGTTTAGCATGAAAATTAACGTGTATGGTAGATTTGACTTCTGAGCCTGAAGAAGTGTTGTTTTCGTCAATGATGACAAAACGATGACAAACCTTTTTTCATGCCAAAAACGAGGCAAGCTAAACGTGAGTTGTGAGTGAGTTTTAGTTGAGGAGGTGATGCTGGTTGAAATTGTTAGCATCTAGCCAGACGTTTAAAATGTATTACATTTCTGCCTTTTGTGTGTGTACTCTTTAAGTCAAAAGCTAAAACACAGAAATGCATCCCAGCTTAGCATGGGTTGCCCTTCTTGCTCAACACACCATGGTGATGGGGCCAACAGGAGCACTTTTGGTCGGAACAACGCACTGATTGTCAAAATACTTTAAATACAGTATAATCCATCCGAAAGAAAAACTGGCTCATCACACAGATATTCTTTCCAAAGTACGTTACAACAAAGTTGTGTTAAGATATTGTAACATTCTGCACTCAGCCAAACACCATACCAGATAGGCGGAACAACTATGACGATTACCTCTGTGATCACTTCTATGTGTGACGATCGCCTCCCCTCGTTCTTGCTTTGAGCCTCGCTTGTTTAACACCAGTGAGTATTAAAGAACTTTTCACCACTCAAACCTGCATCTGCACTCTGTGGTCCAACGCGGGAATGTAACAAAAAGAACCAGCCAAACTATGAACCATGCTGAGCAGGACCCCGCCAAGAAGGCCCTACGCTCCCAAGCGCAACGCCTTGGAAAACAGGAGAAGCAACTTACCGCTATGGGAACTTGCCTCCAGGAACTGTCGGCGCGTCAAGACGCCATGATGAAAAGTCTGGACGCCGGCCTCAACACGCTGCTCGCGGCGCTCCCTCCTGATGACAACACGACGGTCAGCGCAATCGGCCCGCCAGCCCACGCCAACCCACCCGCCTGCCCACAGCTGTCCAGACCCAAGCGCTTCACTGGAGACTCCGGAAATGTACGACCCGTCCACACACAGAGGACTCACACGGAGGCCTTCCCCTCCGAGCGAGGCGAGCCAGCTCACGGGGTGGGCCATGGCGGAGTGGAGTTGCCGCGCCCCCTCATGCGTCACATATGCGGCTTTCACCAAGGCTCTGGAACAAGTCTTTCAACGCAACCCGCCGGGAAGAGAGGCCTCCCAGGGCCCTGTTCACGTTGCGCCAGGGGCGGCGCCAAGTCTCTGATCACACGATCAAATTCCGCACCTTGGCCTCCCAGAGCAATTGGAACACTACAGCCCACCTGGACGCTTTCTTCCTCGGGCTGGCAAGCCACATCAGGGCTCACAAGATCCTGCTTGGACTTCCGGCCAATTTGGATGACCTCAACAAGCAGCTGAGCGACCACGAAGAGGCGAGCCTCCAGCGACATGGACGCACCACGCCCTCACAAGGAACGAGCAGCCCCGGGCCTCGTGTCTACGTCTACACCCCCGCCCTGCCTCCTGTGATCGACACCGCCTCGGCTTGGATACTGGATAAACCCATGCAGCTAGCAGGAAAACGGCTCACTGTCGAGGAGAGGGAGCGAAGACGACATCTGCACCTCTGCATCTACTGCGGTGAGGCTGACCATCCTATCTCCGCTGTCCCACTCCGCCCTCCCAGGCTCCTCGTCGCTCCAGCCAGCCATCGCCTGCTGGCTCTCCCGCTAGGGGGCAGTCTCCTGCTGCCGCCAGAATGCAGCTTCAAGGTACGCTGTCATGGATTGACATTCAAGCGCTTGTTGACTCCGGCGCCGATGACAGTTTCCTGGACAAGACTTTTGTAAAGCGCTCTGCTATACCCATGGTCAGGCTCCCTGAGCCCAAAAAGGTTCACTCCCTTGACGGGCTTGCATTAATTACCAGACCAAACTGCTCAGCCTCTGACAATCTGGCAACCACTGCGATTTGTTGAGCTTTTTTATAATCCCCTCTCGCTCTCCACCCATTGTTAAACCTATGTATTGACTGGCCGTGCTCCATTGCCCTAAACTGGAGCGTGTTCTGCCACATCCATTGCCCCTGCTCTGCCGCCAGCCACCCCTCACCCTCACTGCCCCCCCAACCTGAAATTATTGATCTTTCGGGGCTCCCGTCTGTCTACCATGACCTGAGAGTGGTCTACAGCAAGGACAAAGACTTGCCCTCCTCCCCTCCACCACCCCTTCCCTTATGACTGTAGCATCGACCTCCTCTTGGAGGCCACCTTACCCTCTTCCCACCTATACAACCTATCCAAGCCTGAGATGAAAGCCCTTGAGGAATACATCTCCTCTTCTCTGTCTGCCAGTTTCATCCGACCCTCTTCTTCCCCCCTCACCGCAGGTTTTTTTTGTTGTCGAAAAGAAAGACAAGTCACTATGTCCTTGTCAAGTCAAACTTGAGATTTAGACACGTCAACAAAAATGGGAGGAGGAACCTTCGTGACATCAATCGCGGCCGGACCGGAATATGTGGCGCACACCAGCACAGGTGAAGCAATTAAGCAAACAGCGGCACCAGGCAGAGACTGTTTAACTATCGTTTGTAAGTCGCCCATACAAATCAGAGCATCTACAAACACCAGAGAGGCAGCCGGTAAGACGCCAAACTGTTTCAATGTAAAGAATCTGTGCTAACGATAGTCTAGCTTGTTCACTGTTTAATGCTCACGTGCACTGATTGTTGTGTTAAACGCTTGTTGGTATTGTGGTTAACTTGATTTAATGTGGTTGAAATTGTGACGGGTGTAAATAGTTAGCTTATATTGTTGCGTATGTATTAAGTACGTTTATTTCACTTTGGTTTGGAAATGTGATTTGAAAGCTAACTGAATTTTATTTAATGCTATGGGCAATTAGCATTAGAAAGCATGGCTGAGTTATAATATTGTGCAAATTTTCCTTGTGTATAATCGCAGTTAAAATTAAGAATTAATTCATGTGTATTAGGTTAAAAAATGCATGTGTCTTGTTAAAACAGTCAGTAAGTAATTCATGGTAAATACAAATCATGTTAAATACATTTAAGGTTAACAACTATGATAAATATCACAGTAAATTCTGAATGAATTAATTAATAAATTACAATGTGTTATTTATTATTATAATTAGTAATAATTTAAGAACACATTAAAATATATATATATATATAATAATATAATATAATATATAAATAAAAACAGCAATAAATATATGGGAAGTGGTGGAATTCATACCTGATTCATGCTTACCTGGTATTATATTAAAGCTTAATTTGCTTATTCTCTATTGCAGTAATTTGTGAGGCATGGGATTTGTGGCTTTGCACAGAATTTAAATGTGTTTCTTTTTTTTTTTTATTGAAAGGTTTTTCACCTAATTTCAAGTGGCAAACTGCACCCTAAATTGCAACTGAAAATAAAAGATGCAAAACAGGACAAGCCGCTTATTTATTGAGTGAATACGCTTCCTACACCTCTGGGTAGATGGCTCATCCCCCTCAAGTGGGGATTGTATGAAAACCAAAGGGAACTTGACAGTCCTTGCATTGATTGTCATGCCCTCAATCAAATTACCATAAAAAATAAGTATCCCTTACCCCACTGGACTCGGCCTTCACATCACTTCACATTGCCAGGTTTTTTACTAAGCTTGACCCTTGCAATGCCTATCAACTTGTCATCTGTGACGGTGGCAAATGGAAGACGGCATTTAACACACATCGGCCACTTTGAGTACCTCACTAACGCCCCCACCGTATTCCAAAACCTAGTCAACGACATCCTTTGCGAAATTCTCGGCTGCTTTCTCTTCGTATACCTTGATGACATCCTTATTTTTCCCCCCTCTCTTGAGGCATAAGTCCAACAAGTCCGCCTGGTTCTCCAATGACTCCAAGGGAATAGACTATTTGTTAAGGCAGAGAAATGCTGCTTCCACATGTCATCCACCCCGTTTCTGGGGTTTGTCGTGGAGAAGGGCCAGCTCCACAAAATCCAGGCTGTAGCCAACTGGCCTGTTCCTATCTCTCGGAAGCACTTATAAAAGTTTCTGGGATTTGCCAACTTTTACCGCCGCTTCATCCACAATTTCTGCCACGTTGCAGAACCCCTTACCAGACTCACCTACATCAAGATCCTGTTTCTTAGGACCCCAGGAGCAGACTCTGCTTTAAATACACATGCTCTTTTCACTTCTGTGCCTGTCCTGGTGCACCCTAACCCATCTCTCCCTTTCTGTGTCGAGGTTGTGGGGTGTGGGGGCCGTCCTCTCCCAGCGCTCAACCATCGACCAGAGACTGCACCCCTGCGCCTTCTTCTCCTGACGCCTGACCCCAACAGTCTGTAATTACGACATTGGCAACAAGGAACTCCTAGCCGTCGCACTGGCCCTCCAATAGTGGAGGCACTGGTTGGAGGGGGCGGAGCTTCCATTTAGCGTCCTCATGGATCACAAGAACCTGGCTCATCTATGCTCCGCCCAGAGACTCAACCCCCGTAAAGGCAGGTGGGCCCAGTTCTTCACTGACTTTAACTTCCTTATCACCTTCCGCCCAGGGTCCCAGAACATTAAGTCGAATGCCCTGTCCAGCATTTATGCCGCTTCCACTGAGCAGACCACCCAGGAACCCATCCTCGCATCCTTGGGGGCCTCCAGTGGGACATTGAGAGGCAGGTCACAGAACCCCTCCAGACGGTCCAGTCCCCCAAGGCGTGCCCACCTCAATGCCTGTTCGTCACCCCAAGATCAACCGCACCATCTTCCTCCTTTGCCAGTGCTCTTGGTGGCCCACCCTCCGAGCGTACGCAAAGAGGTTTGTGGCCGCCTGTTCGGTCTGCGCCCGGAACAAGGCCTCCCACCAGGCCCCTGCAGGGCTCCTCCACCCCCTGCTCATCCCGTCCCAGCCGTGGTCCCTCATTGCTGTGGATTTTGTTACTACCCCCCCTCCAGTGGCAAGACCACCACCTTCACCATCGTGGACAGATTCACCACTTCGTCGCCCTCCCCAAGCTCCCCTCAACCCTGGAGGCCGCTCAGCTCATGGTCCGCCACGTTTTTCGCCTTCACGGCATCCTTTGGAGGTAGTTTCTGACAGAGGGACCCAGTTTTCATCCGCAGTGTGGGGGGCCTTCTGCAAGTCCCTGAGGGCGACCCCCTGCCTTATTTCCGACTACCACCCACAGAGCAATGATCAGATCGAACGGACCAACCAGGACCTGGAGGCAGCCATCCGGTGCGTGTGCCACCAACAGCCCACCACACAGGCCACCGACCTCCCGTGGATCAAGTACGCTCACAATTCTCAGATCAGTTCTGCCACAGGCCTGTCCCCGTTCCATGCCGCCTATAGTTTCCAGCCACCAGCATTCCCCACACTAAAGTCAGACTCCACAGTCCTGTCAGTGGCCGCCCATCTTGACCAGGCACGCTCGGCCTGGCGCAACACCAGGTCCGCTCTCGCCAGAACATCCGAACGGAACCAACAGGTAGCCAACCGCCACCGGACACCTGCACCGCACTACCAGGTGGGGCAAAAAGTATGGTTGTCCTCCTGTGACCTGCTCTCACTGTATGCATTCCCTATATGCACATCAGGCTGGTCGACGGTCATCCTGCATTCACGGGCAAGGCAATATTAGACGTGAGAAGAAGGGTCAGGGGTTTCCAGTATCTGGTCGACTGGTAAGGGTATGGCCCAGAGAAGCGGTCGTGGTTCTCGAGGTCCCTCACCCTCGACCCACGCCTCCTCACTGATTTTTACCGCCGGTTTCCCGAGAAGCTAGGTAAGCAACCAGGAGGCGCTTATTATCTTGTCTCACCCTAGTCTTAGCCCTGGTGTGCAGCCTGCTGCTGCCACCAGCGCCCTTCGTTCGCCCTCCTTCTTGCCTTGAGCCTTATTTGTTTACCACCAGTGAGTTATTAAAGAACTTTTAACCACTCAAACCTGCATCTGCATGTTGTGGTCCACTGCGGGAACGTAACAACAACAGCCTGCTTTTATTGAGGTCCAAGAAGCCACAATTCCTACAAGGGCGACTGTCACTGCCTTAACCCACAACTAACTCCAACATGGGGTCTTGTCCTCCCTCACTTCCTGCCCGTTACTTCCTATCCTTCTCCAACCCCTGAACATGCGTATCTCTCCATGGCAACACATGCACAAA
The DNA here is from genome assembly GCF_037039965.1 of Doryrhamphus excisus. Lineage (NCBI taxonomy): Eukaryota > Metazoa > Chordata > Actinopteri > Syngnathiformes > Syngnathidae > Doryrhamphus > Doryrhamphus excisus. The sequence goes on from NC_136362.1 coordinate 22,944,944, forward strand.
CACACACACTATCATACCTACAATCTTACTCCACAATTGGTTTGTGATCAATTTTATAGTAAGCTTAAAGGTTTCCATGTAAAGATTTACAGTGGGTGGCAAAAGTACTCATATCCATGAGCAACACTCAATTCAGTACAGAACCAAGGAAATGTGTTTCTCTCCTTTTTGTATTAAAAGAAATAGCCCAAACATGACAATGTATCACTGCTTTCGTTCAGAAGCACTCTTTACAATAGATAGATTGCAAAAGTCTGAATTTCATTGTTGAAAAAGAATTCACACCAAGGCATGAAGTCATAGTCAGCACTTGGTTGGAGCTCCTTTGGCAGCAATACCAGCTTCCAATCGCTTTGGATAACCAGCAATGAGTTTTGCTCAATGTTGTTCGGACAGTTTTTCAGACAGGTTCCTTGGTGATCTTCGGTGGCGGCAATCTTCACATCCTGCCACAAGTTCTCTTTTTGGGTTGAGATCCAGGCTCTGACTTGGCCCGTCTAGAAGCTTCACTTTGTTCTTCCTGAGCCATTCTTGTGTCACTCCAACTGTATGTTTTGGATCATTATCCTGCTGAAAGATAAACCTAATTTCAAGGTTCAGGGTTTTTGCAGACGTTTTATACGTTTCTGTTTTTTTTTTACAATCTTTCCTTAAAAACAGCCAAGCGCTCACGTTCAATAGAAAATCTTTGGCAGTAGCTTCCTAACAACAGCAGAGCCTTTCCACCAAAATATCGTACTATTAGGGATGCTCACTCTCAAACAGGAAGTCCCTTCTCCAGGATGTGAATGTATTTTGCACTATTCATCATACCTTGTACATGGACAAGCTCACCAGGACCAGAGGAAGACAAACAGCTCCATAGCATTATGTTCCCACCTCCTTGTTTCAGGGTAGGGATGGTATGAGTCGGATCATCAGCTGTGTTGGCTTTGCACCAAACATACCTCTTGGTCTGTGTTTGCCAAAAACACATTTTTTTAGCATTTTCAATTTTTCAAGTTCAATTTTGGATTGACCGGATCATTCTGTCCCACATTGCTGCAAACAAGCCTTGAGATGTTGTTCTTCAGGTGTGGCTTTTTCTTTGCAAAATGCCCATAGAGACCTTCTTTGTATAAAGTGTGGGATGTATAAACTTGTGTACATTAGTCCCAGCAATCTGGAGAGACTGCTTCAGGCCTTCAAGAGTTGCAGAGAGGTTTTCTCTTGCTTCCCTGAGCAGTTTCTCTTGCATTTTACTGTTTTCTTGGAGGGATGCCCTGTTCTTCTTCTGTACAAGTTATGCAACACTAGTTTTTGGCACATTGATGGCACCTGTGATGTGCTGCTTAGCTTTGGCCATCTCTATGCTTCTCTGGAACTTTCTTTGTGAGGTCTTCTGACAGCTCCTTTGACTTTATGACTGTTGTTTGCTGACAAGCATGGAGTGACTATGGATATGGACAGGTGATTACTGGGCACAATTAGAATAGAGAGTAATGGAGCCTATAAGAGTCACAGGTCTGTAAATGCAGGCTTGTGAGACTATGATGCAAGAGTTTTCGGTTTGCGAATAAAAATGACAACTTTGGTGCAATGGTGTGAATACTTTTGCAACAATGAAATACAGACTTAATTAATTTAACTTTTTCTAACTTAATTTAACTTTTTTGCATATTTCACTTTTTGGAGCCATTTTGGGAAACTATGCGTCTGTGATAAATGAGGGAACACTGTGCCCTTGTAAATATTTTCCTCATCCAAAGAAATCTGTCTAAAGCTAGACAAACATTTGTAGTTTTTGTCGACTAAAACTGGACTATAACGATCACATACAGATAGGACTAACACCTAAACAGTAAATAGACATTACCACCATATCATTCTCACTGCTGCTGGTTGTCAAGATAGCTTAGCAAGTTAGCAAGTTAATGCCAACTGACACAAGGACATGAAATTGTGACTTCTCAGATCATGTCACAATTTTTTATTGAAATGATCCAAACTTGATGCAACAAAGCAAACCGGTCTCACCATAGTTGAATTGGCTGTTACTTTTCTCACAGTTGATGACATTAAAACGATAGGGAACGCCAGGCACCATGTTACTGACTTCAAAGTAAAACCACTGAGTGTGCTGGCAACAGTTGGCATCTGCATTCAAAATGAGGTCGTATTCATATCTGTAGAGGAAAAGAAATTACATCATCAAAATTGACTAGAGGAGGCAATTTCTGAGGAAATTGCATGTTAATGAGATGATAGATGAAGTCATGAAAATGCGAAGTTGAAGGACAAGTGGCAAATTTTGGAATGTAAAACATAGCCAGAAAGTTTTAACGTTCGAAGATTTTAATCAGGGATGCTCCACTGTCGGCCGATTTCTCAAAAACACGTGATCCATATGTGCCAATAAATGTCTTCGGACTCCAAGTGTGACTTTTTATGACAGTGATATTTTGTTTTTAAAACAAGCAATGTGGTTAGTTTGGAGCTTGTTTTTTTTCCCACAGGGAAGTGGGTATTACATCCATCGGCTAACACTATTTGAAACTGTTGAATGGTGGGGCCGATCAATAGCACTCATCATAAATAGATGTACAGTTAATGCATGTGATTGGTATATGTATCAATTTCACTCTGAATGATCGGTATCGGAAGCATACAACCCTGTTCAGAGCATCCCTGGTTTTAATGGGTTGAGAAAGCTTTTCAATACGAATTCAATACAAATCACTGTGTGGAGTTTGTATGTTCTCCCCTTCCGTGTGGGTCTCCAGGTACTCCAATTCCTCCCACATTACAAAAACATGCATGTTAGATTAACTAGCGACTCCAAATTGTCCATGGGTATGAATGAATGAAGGTGAGTGAATGATTGTTTGTCTATATTTGCCCTGCAACTGGCTAGCGACCAGTCCAGGGTGTACCTCGTCCCTCACCCAAAGACAGCTGGGATAGCCTCCAGCATATCCGTGACCTTAGCGAGGATAAGCCACACAAAAATGGAGGGATGGATGCATGGACAAATTTTACTGAAATTATGTGAAATTTGTGGAAAAGCGTAAAATTTATAATTTCAGTCATAAAGCAAATAGTTTGCATTGTTCTAACTAGCTGAATTTGTGTTTGGAATGTTGCCTCAATGTACCCACAAGCCATTGCCTAGTTGTGCCACTTCCAAGCCTGGATAACCAGACAGGGTTGTGTCAGGATGGGCATCCAGCGTAAAAATTTTGGCAACCCAAATATGCAACTCAAACACGCTACTTCCATATTGGATCGGTCGAGGCCCGGATTAACAACAACTGCCATCGTTGCTGTTGACCTACAGGGTGCCGGTGGAAATTGAGTTACTGTTGGTCAAAGAAGGAGAGGAGATAGGTCCGTAAGAAGAGAGAGAAGAGGAGCGGCAAGAACCTAGAACTGAGAGTAGTGACTTTGAATGTTGGAACTAACAGGAAAAGAGAGAAAGTTGGTTGACATGATGCAGAGGAGGAAGGTACACATACTATGTGTCCAGGAGACCAGGTGGAAAGGTAGCAAGGCTAGAAGGTTAGGAGCAGGGTTCAAGTTGTTCTATCATGGTGTAGATAGGAAGATAAATGGAGTGGGAGTTATTCTGAAGGAGTGGGGTAAGAATGTCCCAGAGAGAAAAGGGTGTTGAGTCTGAATCTAAAAATTGAAGGTGTGTTGTTCAATGTTGTTCGTAGGTATGCGCCACAAAGTAGGATGTGAAGCAAAAGAGAAATTCAAGCTGGACCTTGATGAGGTGATTAAGGATCAACCGATATATCGGGCCGATATTTGCGTTCTTTACTTGAATCGGTATCGGCCGATGCGCGCGTGGGTTCGCCAATGTATTTTTCCGCCGCATGATTTACAGACAGGCATCCGCCGGGCAGCTCTGTGTTGCCGGAAGTGCTCCCTGCGACACTACAATATAGTTTAGTTTGTGGGTCTTAAAAGTGCCTACCGTTGGAATTAGGGAGCTGTTGATGTAGTTGGAGGCTAATATGTACAGCTGTTACCAACACCGCTTTAATGGCAACCTTGGCAATTCAGTCCCATGGTGTTTGGAGGAGTTTCATTCAGCCAACGCCGGGCTAAGGTTAAATGCGTTTCGTGTTATGTGTGTGCACTCTCTCCGAGCATGCACGCGCGCACACACACACAGAACGAATTGGAGCAGCCGTGTCTGCTATCAGAGGTCTTGAGCGTGCACAACACAAACTTTAATGATGAGAGAAATGTTTCATATATCGTACTTAATTGTGTCAGTGTGATGTGTTTGTGTGTGTGGAGGCGGGGAGGGTGGGGTGCGTCTCACATCGATGCCAGATAAAACTTGAGAAAGCTGAATCCTTCTGTGTTCAGTGTTTACATTTCAATAAATATTTGTTTAAACTTGATACCTGGAATATTTGTTATCATTGTCATTTTTTCATGTAAATTGAGGGAGCAAAAGCAGTATCGGCCACAAATATCGGCCTAATCAAAATCGGCCATCGGCTAAAGTGATGGAAAAAAATCAGTATCGGCCCGAAAAAACATATCGGTCGATCCCTAGAGGTGATGCAGAGCATGTGTGGACATGTACGTATGTTGGTGCAGGAAATAGGGATGATGAAGAGGGGACGCATACGTAGGTTTTGTATTCAGGAGAGGAACACAGAAGGACAAATGGAGGTTGACTTTGCAAAAAGAATGGAAATGGCTGGAGTGAATACTTTCTTCCAAAAGAGAGAGGAACTTAGGGTGACCTATAAAAGTGGAGGTAGCAGTACACAGGGAGACTACATCTTGTGTAGTAATCTGTGCTGTAATCTGAAGATCAGTGACTGCAAAGTAGTGGTAGGTCAGACAGCATAGGACGGTGGTGTATAGAATGACGTGGTTCAAGATGACGAGGGCAAAGGACAGAGGACAAAATGGTGGAAGCTGAAACAAGAAGAGTGTTGTAGGATTTTTAGGCAGGAGTTGAGACGGGCGCTGGATGGTCAGGAGGTGCTTCCAGATGAATGGACAACCACAGCAAATGTGATCAGGGAGACAGGTAGGAGAGTACTTGGAAAAGAAAGAAAGCAGACTAAAAGACTTGGTGGTGGAATGAGGAGGTGTAGGAATGTTTACAGCAAAAAAGGTTAGCTAAGAAGAAGTGGGACATTGAGAGCACTCAAGAGAGTAGACAGGAGTACAGAGAGATGACGCGTAAGGTGAAAGTAGAGGTGGCCAATGCCAAACAAGACGTCAATAACGACTTGTACACTGGTAGCAGCATAGTTCCTGACTGGATCTTGAGTTCCTAATAGAATCTTTGGTGGTGAGAAGATGCCTCAGGAATGGAGGAGAAGTGTGTTGGTGCCCATTTTAATAGTGATGTGCAGAGCTGTGGAAACTGTGGTATTGTATGAGGAAATGACAAAGAGTGACAGAGAAGTATGTCCAAGTGGTGCAGGACATGGATGAGGACTGGAATGCTAAGATGTGCTGTAGGTGTGACAGAAGAGTTCAAGGTGGAGGTGGGACTGCATCAGGGATCTGATCTGAGGCCCTTCTTGTTTGCTATGGTGATGGACAGGCTGACAAATGAGGTGAGACAAGACTATGATGTTTGCAGATGACATTGTGATTTGTAGCGAGAGTAGGGAACAGGTGGAGGAGGTCCTGGAAAAGTGGAGGTTTGCCCTGGAAAGGAGAGGAATGAAGATCAGCCACAGCAAGACAAGCGTATATGTGTGGGACCCAAGTGGAAGAGTGAGGTTACAGGGAGAAGAGATACAGAAGGTGGAGAATTTGAAGAACTTTGGGTCAACAGTTCAGAACAATGGAGATTGTGAAAAGGAGGTGAAGAAGCAGGCAGGATGGAACAGGTGGAGAGAAGTGTCAGGTGTGATGTGTGATAGAAGAGTTTCAGCTAAAATGAAAGAAAGGCACACAAAACTGTGGTGAGACCAGCCATGTTGTTTGGCCTGAAGACAGTGCCACTGAGGAAAAGACAGGAAGCACAACTCGAGGTAGCAGAGATGCGGATGCTGAGTTTCACATTGGGAGTGACCAGGATGGTTAGGATCAGGAATGAGTACATCAGGGGGACATCATTTGTTAGACGCCTTGGAGATGAAGTCAGAGAGGCCAGAATAAGATGGTTCGGACATGTCCAGAGGAGAGATAGTGAACATATTAGTAGAAGGATGCAGCATTTAGAGCTGCCAGGTTGGAGGGGTAGAGGAAAACATGAAGAGCAGGTTCATGGATGTTGTGAAGCAGGACATGAGGGTTGTTGGTGCCAGAGAGACAGATGCAGAAGACAGGGTTGGATGGAGGCCATTGATTTGCTGTGGTGACCCCTAAAGGGGAAAGAAGAAGAAGCTGAATTTGTGTTTGGAAAATGTGGAATTTCTGCAAAAGAAGGGATTTTGGGGATGTGGAGAATTAATATCTTATTCTGCTCTGCCTTTGCTCTCTTCAGCTTCCTCACCCTACAACACCACCATCCTATGCTGTCTGTCTACACATTGACCTACTCCTACTTTACAGTCACTGATCTCCTTCAGATTACACTGTACTCCTGTACACACTATACCTCCACTCTTATAGGTCATCCTATGTTCCTCTCTCTTCAGGAAGAAAGTATTCACTACAGCCATTTCCACCGTTTTGGCAAAGTCAACCACCATCACCTTGTCTGACACTATTTTTACCTTCAGGACATTCTTAACAAACTCAGATGAATTCTATATTTCTCTTCCTAGCTACACTATGATAGAACAACAACAACTCTACTCCTAAACTTCGGGCCTTGCCATCTTTCTACCTGGTCCTGTCACGCTTCGGTGTGACATGTACTTTTCCTTACTGTTGGGGTTGTGTGTTTTCTTGCTATGCTCTTACTGCTTTTTGTGTATTTGCAGATGTGGACCTCCCTTGAGTCAGCGCTACAATGCGTCTTTTTGGCCACTCTTAGTCCCCGTCTGCAGGATGAGTTGGCAGTTGTGCTTACCACCTTATTCATATCTGTAAAGGGGACGAGTGGAAGAGGATGCCACTCAAGGCAGTCTTAGGGCATTTTGAATACTGCATCATGCCCTTTGGTCTCACTAATGCTGCTGCAGTCTTCCAATGTTTTACCAATGACGTCCTACACGTCATGATCGGCCGTTTTGTTTTATTTATTTAGATGACACCATTATTTATTCTTTGTCCACCAAACAACACCTGCAGAACGTTCATGTTGTCCTCCACAAACTTTTGGAGAATCAGTTGTTCATTACACCTCAAAAGTTCACCTTTCACTTGCCTTTGGTGTCCTTTCTTGGGTTTATTGTGGAGAAGGGCAAATTTTAGACCCGACCCTGCCAAGATCTTATTCAACCTAGTCGCGCTCTCATGGTTTTTGTTGAGGTTGATGCGTCCGATACTGGGGTAGGGGCTGTGCTCCCTCAGGGCCCCAGCTCTGACCAGAGGCTTCACCCCTGCACCTTTTTCTCTAGACGTCTCTCACCCACTGGATGCAACTATGATGTTGGCATAGTTCCATGTTGCTCCCGGTGTTGGAGCTGTTGGTGGTGGTCCTCGCTCTGCAGGAGTGGAAACACTGGTTGGAGGGAGCGACGCACCGGTTTGTCATCTAGACAGATTTTAGAATCCTGTCATACATCCACTCTGCTCAACGCCTCAACCTCCGCCAAGCCCAGTGGGCTCCCGTTCACACTCGCTTTGACTTCACTCTGACTTATTGCCCAAGTTCCCTCAATGGCAAACCAAATGCACTCTCCCGAATGGACTCACAAGTAGAGGACCCATCACCTGAGACCATCCTTCTTCAGTCCTGCATAGTGCGCGGCCTCCAGTGGGAGATGAGAAGCCAGTGACTGAAGCCAGCTGGGACACCCCTCACCCAGCAGGCTGTCCTCCAGACCGTTTCCCGGGCCCTGCGTTTGGAGGTCCTGACCTGGGGCCACGGCACTAAGATTGCCAGCCATCGGGTCTAGCGGGACACACTAGCGGGACCACAAAATGTAATCGGAAACTGGTGGATTGTCATCGCAAGTCGGTACCCAACTATTAGCCCGGGCAGAGTGTCTCCCCTTGCTGTGGAGTCCAAGAATCTGGCCCCAAGGTTCGTGGGACCATACAAGCTGGTGCGTATGGTCAATCCCGTTTACGTCAGACTCAAGCTGCCCACTTCTCTCAAGACTTACCCAGTGTCCCACGTGTCCCGTTTGAAGCCGATCGCCTTCGGTGATGTCAACCATCTCCTGGACGCACAGTATGTCTACCTTCCTCCTCTGCATCATGTCAACCAACTCTCTACCTTTTCCTGTTAGTTCCAACATTCAAAGTCCCTACTCTCAGTTCCAGGTTCTTGGGGCTCCACTTCACTCTCTTCTCATGGGCACATCTTCCTCCTCTCCTTCTTTGACCAACAGTAACCCAATTTCCACCGGCACCCTGTAGGTCAACAGCAACAATGTTAACTCGGGCCTCGACCTATCCGGAGTAGAAGTTGTGTGTTTCATTTGCATAATTGATTTGGCAAAATGTTTATGTCTGATGCCCTTCCTGACACAACCCTATGTATTTATACAGGCTTGAGACTAGCACAACAAGACACTGGTTTGTAGGCTACATTAAACCGAGTACAATCATATTATTTATGTTTTGCTATCAACAGAAGAGATTGTAACAGAAACTGAAATACTACTATACTCCCAATACGCCATGTGTCAAACCCGTGACACAGAAGGCCAAAACAATGTAGGTGTTCTCTCCAACCAGTTTGTGCAGCAGGTAATTTAATTGATGCACTCCTTCCCTCAAATGAAAGGAGGCATTGATCATTAAAATCACCTCCTTCAGTGACTGGCTGGAAAGAAAACTTGGCCAACTGTGGTACGAGTTTGATACTTCTTCAATAGACCAACAGAATTAGCATGCTGTGGTTTTTTGTGGTTACTTATACATTTCAATATGAATAATATTTTGAAATGAAAAATAAACAATTTACTATTGAAAACGTGGGCATACCTGCGAACCTGAACAGCCTTTCTCAGGTTTCCACATTCAAACCTGGAAAAAAATCTCAAAGAATCTGGCCTGTCAGGTGAGCTAACAAAGAAAAACAGTGCTTATTACTATTAATTATTATGGTATTGTTATTAATTATGGCTCATAAAATAAACTCTCATGGTTGTACTTTAAGACAAACAAAATGTATGCCTCATGTACCATTCAAGACATAAAAAGTGCTATTTTAGCATGTACTGTTGAGCTACCTGTCATCCTCCAGGTCAAAGACAGTTTGGTTGACCATGTCATCAGTATTCAAGAAACGTTGGATATCTTCAAACACTTTCTGCCTGACAAAACAAGTATTGAAGGGCAGGACAATTAATTTTGGTAGGATTAAATAACTTTTCATTTTGTGACAAATACAATAAAACAAATAATCCAAAACATTGCAAATTATTTTTCAGCGATTCCCTCAGTATAACACATTGTTGTGTATAACGCCACATTCTGCTGCACCCAAAGCATGTACTTTTGCCAAACTTCCACAAAACATTGCACCTCATTAAACGTAAACACACTACTAAAAGTCAATTAAGGAAATGTATATGCAAATGAGCATTGACACACAATGTGAACTCAGAGACTGTGGGTCCATTTTATTTTCACTGGGGCTTTTTGTCCTTTTTGTTTGTATAATTTATTATGTTGGTTGTTTCCTTATTTTATTTAAAGGTTTATCACTGCAATTACTACAGTGTCCCCAAGGGGACAGGGAGGGAAAAAAATAATGCACAAAAAAAAGAAAAAAAAGAAGACGTTTTAAATTCTGTGATGGTTATTCTGCTTATCTTTTGAAAATAAAATGATCCATTTTATGGCCAGACTTGTGTTGTTGGAAACATATCTTTGAGTACTGATATTGGAAAAAAATACATTGACTAGATATACATGGGGTTCATTTGCTTGTGTGCACTGCTTGTCCGATAAGTACGTACTCAACCAATATGCTGCTCTTAATTTCAAGTTTCACTCAAAAACATCCACTCTGAACACAGAAGTAGCGGTATGCCCTTAATGTAAACAGTTTTGCATCTTTTTTTAACCAATTATTTTTTCCTCATTGATAAATATCAAAGTTTAGTACTTTTGGTAAGGTGTACTTGCATTATTATGCCATCTATAATCATTACATTCATGTAAAATTGGTCTCAAAATAATGCTGACAATATTGTGTGTCAGAATTAATTTGCAGGACAATTCTGGCCCAGGATTTTTTTTAAAGTTCCCATGAAACTTCTTATTTAATGACATGGCCCAAGATAAGAAAAACGACAATGTGCGTTAGATTTGGATGCAATTATTTAGATGTGTAATGGGGTACCTCTGAACACTGGGCTTGCGTGGGGCCATGGGTTCATTTCCTGGTGGTGGGACGTGACCCCAAAAATCAGGGAAAGCCAGGATGTTGAATCCTGGAATAGATTTAGTTTTGATGGCTGCAGCACGGTACATGATGGGTTTGTGGTAAGGGATGAAAACACCATGTCTGTCAATTAACTTGTCTATCATAGCACAATTGTAAGAACTGCTCCTTCCCTCTTGGTTATCCTGGTCATCATTTGTCGGACACAACTTGACTTCTCCCCTGGAACAGAAAACAGGCTTCTGAGTTTCCCAATGTTTTTTTGTTGAATGTCAAAAAGTACATACATACAAATCTGTTACTGTCACAACAAAGGAGAAAAAAAGAAGGTAGATATTGGTATTGGTAATTGGCTGATATACAACATTGCGGTATAAGTATTGGAAATGAAAAGGTGGTATGGAGTCACTATTCCTATTACAAGCCTGTCTGAAGTTAGCCAGTTTCCACTTGAATGGGATATGGTCATCATTTGATCAAAATTTAGCTCTGGCATCCACTCTCTATACTGAATATGACTCCAATGCCACTATATACGTATACTGTAGGTCTATGTACACAAACACAGTTTTCATACAGTATGGAAAAAGACACCAACTTCCTTTTTCTCGCTATGTGAAACTAATCAGGCGAAATTGTTCCTGTTTTAAGTCAGTTAGGATTCCCAAAATTATTCCTATTTGCTGAAAGCTGCAATTATGAGACATATAATATTTTCGAGTTATTTTTTATTTCTTTCTTCATCAAAGGTTTACATACATTTCCATAATATTTAATAGCACTGCCTTGTAAAGTGTATGACTTGGTTGAGGTGTTTTGTGTATCATTCCACAAGCTTCTCACAATAGTTTGGAGGCCATGTTTCTTGCTCGTGCCTTTACAATTTTCTATGGCATTTACGTCAGGGCTTTGTGATGACCACCCTAAAACATGGGACCTCAAACACATTCCTTTGTTAGGAACAAATTTGTTCTTAAGTCCTGCTTATGAAGTTCTTACAAAAATTGTGGCATTGATGAATATTTTAAATGTTTATTTATATATAATCTAGGATTTGTTCTTAGGTGGGAAAAGGTTAAAACACAATACAGTGATAAGTCATATTTGTTCATTTTTTTTCCATTTTATGTTTTGACCTATTTGTCAATGAAGTTGCATTATTAAAATTTGAAACTAACAATCTGAATTCTTACACTAAGTGTATCACTTCAACAATGAGCATAGTATACATCTTTGATAAAAAAAAATATTAAAAAAAGATTTAAAAATATATATTTTTCTGTGGCAGATTTTCTGTAACCATCCCTCACCTTCTTACCGAAAATCTAAGAAGATTCTTTGGGAAATGGTGGTGAATGAGACCCATTGACTGTGTTGTCCTTAAGTCACTTTTTGTGAATATTTTGTTAATATTTTTTGATAATATTTTGATTGTTGGTATGTATAGGGTCATTGTCCATTTGAATGATGCATTTGCGACCAAGCTTCACCTTCCTGCCTGATGACTTGAGATTTTGTTTCAATACTTCCACATGTTCTTTCTTCGGATACCATTGATGTTATGTAGTGCACTAATTCCTCCTGCAGCAAAACAGCCCCACATAAACATACTTCACAGTTAAGATGTTTTTTTCAGGTATACAGGCACATTATGGGCTCTAATTTCGTAGAGCAGGCACACCCACACCTCCATCCCTCACGCCGGCGCAAGTGGCAAAGAGGGAGGAGAGAAGGCGACCAATCAAATGAACCCCAAATCTGTTTTTACTCCAAATTTTGGAATTTAATGTGCCTCCAACCAACTCAAATGTCAGTTAACCTAGCAAAGCAAAGCCATGTCATCATCATGTGGGCTACCCCACATTTTTCAAAACGATGTCACTGTGTATGTAAACTTTGGACTTTGAAGAAAGTAACAAAAACACATAATAAAATATTGTTATTGTCATAATTGCACATACAAATAACTTTTGTAATCCTAATTGACATAAAACAGGAAAACAAGTACACACACCCCAGTGTACACGATTTACAACTTACCTCATCTCTCTCTTTCCTCCAACTTCAGAGCTGGTGTTCAGGATGCCATTACGACTGTCAAAATCTTTGGCCTTTAATATGGCAGCAGCTGTATAGCAACAATACAGGATGTGGTCAGCAGTACATTTTGAAATTACTTTAAATATCTTTTTTTCTGGATAGGCAGTTGAACATTATTATTATTATTATTATTAAAACATGCACATTTAGTTTGTTTGAATAAGATGAATACGCTATAAAAGTAAATGTTATAACCTGATGAGCTTTTGTCCATTTTCATTTTTAACAGTACCTCTCAGAAGAAAGGGCTAGGCCAGGGGTCGGCAACCTTTACGATCAAAAGAGCCATTTCCCCCCTTGCTCACGAAAGAAAAATAGGCTGGAGCCGCAAAACATAATTTAAAAACAATAGCTAATAATCTTTGAATCTGAATCTAAAAGTTTGAATCTGTCTTTATTTTAACTAGTTTTAACAGGAGAATACAGCAAATAGAAGCGCAGTGTACATGTGTAATGGAAGCCAACTCATACAGTATCATCTTGGTTAAACCTCAATACCTGATGCCTGAAGAACTGTGTAGCAACATTCTCACATCCACAGCAAATTGCGAGTCTCCCAAGATTTTGATTGACTGCCAGATTCGGAGGGAATTTTGGGGTATCAAAGTAGTTCAGAGGAGAAAAAGCGGAGTTGATCAAGTACTCTTCCTAGTATACGGTCTCACAGAAAGTCCGATTTTTTTCAACACTCAGTACAAAGATTGAAGATTGTTAAATAAAAAACTTGAGCATTGCGAAGGGAGCCACAACAAAGACGCTGAAGAGCCACATGCGGCTCTGGAGCCGTGGGTTGCTGACCTCTGGGCTAGGCTGACAAACCTGCTCTAGAAGGTAGATGTTATGCACAATATATTGCATTGTAAATATAACTTTACCTGATTTGGCTTGAGCTGGTGTGCCTTTTTCTGTCTTTGAGAGAACTTCAGTACTCCACCGTTTTTTTTGTAAAGCTACATTGTTGTAAAGCCCAGTGTCGTCGTTGGATGAAGACGATGATGACGGTGAACTTCTCTCTGAACTTGAATCCAGCTCCTGGGTGAGACAAACAGATTTGTGCAGATTATTTGCCGCATTTTTAAAAAAAGTTACAAAAATATTTAGTACCATTTGAATCTAGTCACAATGTCTCTCACAAAGTAAGCTGCTGCTGCATGATTACCTTAGAAACACACAAAGCGGCATTGCCAAATGTAATGTCCTATTTGTAGGATGGATGTCCCCTTTTAAGAAGGGTGACTGCAGGGTGTGTTACAACTATACAGGGATCACACCCCTCAGCTTCCCTGGGAAAGTGTATTGCAGGGTGCTAGAGAGAAGGGTAGGACAGGAGCTGCAATGTGGTATTTCGGAAGGAATGTAGAAGTAGTGCTTGTCCAAAATTACTGGGTCACATGGATCCCGAGACTGAAAGAGCTCACCACATACCTACCCCAAGACGGGCAGGAAACAACACCCAACCCTTCTTTGATTCTAAACAATTATTTTTTACAGACCAAAGTTTTCCATACCTGTCGGTGTCAACTGCCCACTTGCCCTGCCCACTCTGAGGAAGACTGCAAGTGGACAGTTGAAACAGATCAGATCTGTGACCTGTAAAAAGAAACTGTACTAACACCTACTCGTGTGTAATTATGGGCCACTTCCTTCATTATCAAGTGAAAGAGCTCATCATACAACAACCATAGAAACAAACCCTACAAAGGAGGTGTACTTCAATCAAGACAACACTTGTGTATGTTTAAAAAGAAGGAAATGTGTACGGGATGTAATTAGTAGGAATGTCCAATATATGTCGATATTGTCCAACTCTCAATTACGATGCTGATATCAACCGATACTGATATGTGTAAGATCACGAATCTCGTGTCCTGGAATTAAGACCAAGAGCTCTATTTTCGTAGACCGAGCACACTACGCGCCTATGCCGCACCGACGGGGTGTGGTCAGCACACTTTGCAGTTTTCACAACACGTTGCACCCACGCCTCCATCCATCCCACTGACATATGGGCAACCACAGGTAAATCCTTAAGACACCGACTGACTTACATTTATTCAACGAGTGTCTCCCTTGTTTTCCTATTCTCTCTCTTTTGTCTTGGAATGAGATTCATGAGATGAGTTAAGCCAATGAGAGTACATACTTTGTATCGCATGCCATGGCTGTTTGTGGTTGGCTGAAAAATGTGAACTCATTAGTTGGCATCGTACTTTCAGCTGCCGTCAGGTGGCTGTCAAATCTGCCTGACACTCTGAAAAACCTGCCCTTGTCGCGCTGTTTTGTCACTCCGCCAAGCTGAAAATGTGGACACCTCAGCTGGTGCGCCGCCATGCTTATGGCAGCACAGCCCAGTCTACCAAATTGGCTACGTACAGTGGTGCATTCAAACCATCCTTTGTGGCCCTTCATATCCCAACATTATTAGCGCGCTTCCGTCAAGCCCTTAATAAAGTCAACATTTCAGTGCAAAGCTTTAGAGCAGGGGTGTTCATTAAGTCGATCGCGATCTACCAGTTGATTGCGGAGGTGGTACTGGTCGATCGCTGGTCGATCGCTGGTCGATCGCTGGTCGATCGCTGGTCGATCGCTGGTCGATCGCGGCGTGACATTAAAAAAATATCATCCTAGCATCAATGCCGTCACTTGATTGATATACGGGGCAGCCATTCAGATGACAACTGAATGTTGCCCTTCGGGTGACCAATCAAATCAAACAACGTCTCTAAGTGCAGCAGAACTTACGATGTCAGCTAGTGCTAAGCTAGTCGGCGAATTGCGTCAGATTTTAAGCCCTCGCTAAAGTTTATGGTCACTAAAATGAGTGAAGTAGCTGGACCAAGTAAAAAGGCAAAAACATATCACTTCCATACGGAATGGGAGGTGGACTTTTTTTTCACAATGTCTTTTTCGAAGTGCGTTTGCCTGGCTAACCTGGCTATCAGCAGCTACTGTCCGGACTTTGCATCCCTGGCTGATTCAATTCAGTGCAAGTCATCAAAGTAAACTCAGGTAATTACAAAAAATGTTAATAGTTAATTATATGTGTTTTGCAATATTGGCTCATTTGGTTATGTAAGGTACATCAACATACATTGTACGTACAAATAATCCTCAATACATTTGAAAATAAATGGATGTCTTGCATTTTTGTAGTGGGTAGATCATTTTGACTCGGTCATTTTAAAAGTAGCTCGCATGCTGAAAAAGTGTGAGCCCCCCTGCTTTAGGGAATCAATTTGTATGTTTTGATTAATTAAGTATTCATTTGTTTGTAAATCATAGGTATTGAGTTATTGATATATTTGTGTAAGCAGACATTTTGGAGTGTTGCATTTTTCTACATTGTAGAAGGATTTAGTGTATAGTACAATCATTTATAACAGGCTTAGCAAATTTTAGACATGACTGAAAATACAGTAGCTATATCAAACATATATTTCAAATAAATGCATATTAGTGCATGGTGTTGCTGTATATGTTCCACCGACAAAGATGTCTTGTGTCTGTTACTGGGACATCATGTGGACTGGTGCATGTCTCTGCTATCCATAGATCCATAGATGTTTGCGGCTTGAGGAGGAGCCTCTGAGCGTCTGGCCTTATTTGTCGACGGGGTAGGCTGTTGGCCAAGTCGGCTGCAGACCCTTAAATTATACACACTTGCTAAATGTGCTGCAAAAAAGGTCAGTGTGCCGCCACTCGATTGATCCATAGACTCCAGTTCCTTTTACAAATGTTTATTTCCTTTCGTCATGGAACTATAGAACTAACGTACAAAAAATAACATGACAAATCACACAGCAGTTAAAAAATCAGCTGCACTGTTGCTTCAAGGATAATAACAAATATAAATAGCACTCACCACTTTAGCCTGCTTCTCAATCGATGGCGGGGTCACAACTCCACAAAACGCTGCCCATCACAGTGTCTAGAGTCCTTTTACAGTGCCATTTACACCTCTTGAGCAGTTGTCCTACCTACGCCTTTCTCGAAATGCACAAACGCCACCTAACAGCCGTAACTGTCCTTAACTTAAGGAAGTGATGAAGGTTGTGTGCTATAATTCAAAATAAACGTATACATTTCTAATTAACAGCGTTACAGCTGCAGTCACAAAGGATTCAGTGGCACAATGGTCTGTTATTCTACTTGGTCTGGTGATTTTGGGAAACAAACTTAAGCTGTACATTGTATCTATAAAATCGTCAATTACCTTCTTCTTGTGTGGATTCAGCAGATCGATATCGAAGTCTCCACATATGAAAATTGTTTTTTGACTGTTATCGGAAAAGGTTGTTTTGATTCAATCTGAAAAAACATTTCTATCCTTGAGTGTGGCGTTCTGTATAAACAACTTATGTACACGTTTTTGCTTTGTTCTTTACAGATTTCAGTTGTTATGCATTCTAGGATATTGTCAATAGCAACTGACATATTCTTTACTTTAATGTAGTTGTTTGTCCACATACAGGGCGACTCCTCCTCCCCTCGTGTTGTTCTTGTTGATGCAGGTCATCTCATAACCTTTCAATTCAAAGTCTGTGCCTTTATCCTCGTTCAGCCAGGTTCATCCAAGAAGATATATTGACATTTCCATGTAGATGGGGAATGGTGTTTCCCGATGTTTTGAATGCCTATGAGTTGATGCTCCTTCCTTGTACCTTGTGTAACAGTTGTACTGAAGGAGCTGGGCAATTGCAACGTCTGATTTGGAGGCACCAAATCTTGAATATGATTTGATGTCAGCCCAACCAATCAATCATGCCCACAAATTGAAGAAGGCTGGGTGGAATGGCCTCTTCAATACACCCTTGATGGAATGTTCCATCAAGGGAAAAGTTATGGTCTAGCATGTGTCTTCTCAAGATCTTGGCTGCTTTGGCAAGAGTCATAGCAACACTGTAGTCAGAGGCTTGTGATAGAGCAAAGCCTACATCTTTTTGGAAAGCCAGCAGGACATCTCTTCCCTTCTTGTGACCTTTCAGCTCGGGTATTTCAGCCAACAGCTTGTCCTTCAGTCTGGTGGCGTTAACTTCTGGTGTGTTCATCCCCAGCTGTTCTAGACGCTGTGTGTACAAGTTGACCAGATCTTCAAGCCTGAATATTGCAGGTCCCTCAAAACTTGATTTTGTCTCCACTATGTATGTTACTAGTTCAGAAAATGCTATTGGGTAGACATCCAGCTTCTGGCTCTGCTTACTCTTTTCAGCATTTCTCAGGTAGGCTCTCTCTCTGTTGTACAGGGCTGTCGAATATGCAGCATGATACTTGAGCTGCTGAGCAATTACATCTCCACTACTCAGTACTTTGAGAAGTCTTCCATCATATAGAGTTTTAGCACAGTAATTGAGTCTTTTGTTAAGGTTCATGGTCATGGCATGTCTCAGTTCTGATGCTGGCTCCTTTTGTTCACAAAGAAAGCACTTGGACACCAGACTCCATGACAGTTCTTTGAAGTTTGTTTTGCCCTTCTTCTGATTGAGTACTTTGATGCCCAAGCCTTCTCTTTCTAGCCCTGTCCAGTTTGGTGTTGAATAGATATAGAATAGAAATTTTCTATGTTGATCTATGTTGAATAGATCCTCAGTGCTCTTCTATTCCACCACCCTCATCCAGTCTGGTTGGATCCAGAATAATGGGCATTTCATTGAGGGCATGAAATTGGGGAATATTGGTTGCAATCATGATGTAGCCATCTTGTTCAGATGAATAACGTTTAGGTGGGGATTTTAGATCCTCATTATGTTTATCCTCTTGGCCCAATCAGTTTTCCATTTAGATGATCCTGGAGCTGAACTTGCCATTTTTTTGCTAACTACTAGATAACTGTTGTGAGGCTTGAATTAAATAGCATTTGGGACACTATAAACTACACTGCTACCACTAAATACATTACTAGTGAATTATAGTTATAACTACTGCATGGTGTATACTGTGAGTGCTACCTTGATATACAATGCGTTAAAGGCTGACATGCTCAATCACACACAGGGACCACACATAGGATCTAGTTTATCTTGTGAGCCAATATAGTGGGTTATTTTTATTTAATCCCAGAATAAGACAAAAAAAGTTAGCTTCTGAAAGATAGAGTCCTAGTTTTGGATTCTACATGTTAAAAAAATGCATAGATTGATGTCAGAATCATCCATATTGGCCAAGTTTTTGCATACTTATTGCAGAGCATACAATTTTGGTACCGCATATGGTGGCCATCTTGAAAATGGGTGGCCATCTTGAATTTCAAGTGGCCCGCATACTTTTTGAAAAGATTAAGGTCTAAGGAGTATCTGTGCCAATTTTGGTGCTTGTATCACACTTTGAAAGATTCCTCTGAAATTGAATGTTGTCTGCTCCACCATAACTACAATTACATACACAAGGGGCTACAACCATATAAAACAACAATCTCATGGTCCGGAAATTGTACACTTGTGGGTGGGTGACTACTGTCTAAAACAACATTGTGGGTCACCGCAATGTGTTAATTCCATTACTGGAGATAGGTGTATCAGTATTGGCATTGGTTGATATCGGAAATTGAGAGATGGACAGTTATTGGAAGAAAAGGCAGTATCGGATATCCTTCAGTGTTAGTTGGTGAAACATAAAAGCGCCAGAAACAACAGACTATAATTACAGGCTTGAATCATCTCACAACTGGCACAATAATAGCAATATGCAATATTCCCCATCATCAAGTTTTTTGTCATTTCCTTCAAGCACAAATGTCTCTGACTTATGGGTTAAAACCTGCAAAACTAACTTCAGATATGTTCCTGTAAAGACAACATAAATATAAAAAAATAACATAGATATTTTTAGCTCTATGGTAATAGATGAGGGAGAGCCAAGTCATTTTATGTTGTCTGATGCTGGTGCCAAGCTATTGTTACTTAGATTATAATGGATTTAATGTTACCAAAAATATGCTTGTAATCTCATGCACTTTGTATTACAGTAAGAAGCTATAATTACAGTAATTACTTTTGTAATTAATTGCTTGGAACATCAGTCACACACGACTGTCAGACACCAAGGATACTGTACTGACAGATGACACTGACACTTTCAAAAACTGTACCTGGAAGTCATGCAAGACTTCGGGACATAGACGGCTGTACTGTGGCAGTAGCTCTTTGGGTCTGTCAGGTTCAGGGCAAAGACAAAGTTTGTTCAGGTCCGTCTCCAAGTCCTCATCCTGGAACAAGAAATTAGGGATGAGCGAGTACACCACTATCTGTATCTGTATCCGTTCACCCATCTAAATTATCAGTATCCGTATACTCTGAGTGGGCGGGGTATACAACGGAAGTGGGTGTGGTTTAACCAGAAATGGGCGGGGTTTAAAGCTGTGCCTAAAGCTATACATTATTTTAAGTCCGAAATTGATTTGGATTGATCAGAAGTTGCTATATGTATTGTTTATCATTCAGTTATATGTTTTTTTTGTGTAAGTGACCCTTGAGACTTTATTCTTTAATTATTTGTATGTATAATTATTTCATGGGCAGCACGGTGTATGAGTGGTTAGCATGTAGGCCACACAGTCGGGAGATCGGGAAGACTTGGGTTTGAATCTCCTCTGGGCATCTCTGTGTGGAGTTTGCAGGTTCTCCCCTTTCGTGCTAAGGTTTCCTCCCACATTCCAAAGCATGTTGTCAGGGCAACATGTGTCAGCCTTGCTGACTGTATTTTTCTCAACAGCACCGCGTTCAGTATTACAAGTAGACAAAAGAAAAATGTTTGTGCCCGCTGACTTAAAAAGATGCACCGTGTATGAAAACAAGATGTTATGAAACAAGTTTACTGCATACTGCAACATATTGAGAGGGGAGTAATATTTTATGTATGGATCATGTGAGACATACACGCTCTCGTGCTCCTGTGCAAGTGTACCTAATGTTGTGGCCAGTCAATGCCGGTTATACATGTATGTATGTATTGAGTGCCTGCGCAGCGCTGTGCTTCGTGCAATCGCACATGTTACGTAACAAGTTTACCAAGTAACTTACGTATACAAAACAAAATAGAGGTGAGCTGAAGAAAACCTAACTAAGAGGCATTGTGACAAACAGCGAGACGTTTTCGACTTCCCAATTGCAAGGTGTGAAGTCGCTGAACCACTGCCACCGCCGCCGTCTTGGGAGAGGCGATCGCTGTGTGTGACTGGCCAATCACAGAGCGTGAAGAGTGAATACATAATGAGCATTTTATCTGAACACGAATACAGATAATGATGAAATGTAATTGTTTCATACTCTGGCAAAAATTTATTATCCGTAACAGATACTCCGGCACATCCCTACAAGAAATAGTTTGTGATCCATAACAAGCAACAAACCTCTCCATTGCTTCTATTGCCATCCTTTGGAAAATGTACTGAATTGTGCCTAAATACAGTATATGCTATACAGTAATTTAGTTGAGTCTTCCAACAGATGTACCGTAGTCAATTGACTACAATTGTAGTCAAATTTTGCAGCTCAGTTTTTCAAAAATGTATAAATCACACTGTTCCATGGTATATTTTGCCTTAGTTAAGCATAAACATTGCTAACTGAACTAAAATATAATATAAATAATAAGGCACTCAAGATGCATTCAGAAGATGCATTCAAGTTGTGGTACATAGTACTCCACAATGGTCACTAGTTGTCATGTATTAGGTGAGAATATTAGGCGAGACACCCATGCCATGCCACACCAGACTACAGGTGCCATATTCAACAACGAAACAGCATGATTAGGCCTGTCACAATAATCAATAAATTAATTAATTGAAATATTAAAAAAAACAAAGTCGATAACTTTGCCAGTCTTGCTAAACTGACATTTGCATGCATACAAGGAAAACAAACATGTTTTCCTTGTCTCGGTTTACCACACAGGCTGGATGACAAGAGGGTTCACTTTGCATCTGTCTGCACGTGTTGGTGCTACAGTGGAATGAAGGGAGAGAGTGAACCCTCCTCTAAGCCATTGAGCCTCTTTGTCCAAGTACGTGGAGGTGGGGGCTTCAAGTAAGTGCTGGCTAGCTAGCCGTTCAGAAGCTGAAGCTCGACTGAAGTACTGTGAAAATATGCAAAAACGTCCAGTGAAAGTAATTTGGTAGATTCAACTCAAATCAGGAATTGAACCAACTATATGGGTCAGGAGCCAAGCACTCTTCCAGGTGAGCTATACAACTTTTACTTTTACTTTTACTTTTACTTTTACTTACCAGAACTGGGGGAGCAGTTGGGTATGCCAAATAAGTTTAGTGCAATCTCCCATCATGCTTTGTGGCACTGCTCTTTAAATCGCTGTAAATGTTGTGTGTTTAATGTTATGAATGTAGGTTTTTGTCATTTCCTGTACATCAAATACAATGTTTATATGACACTATAACTGTAGTTTGTGTTCTTTGCAGTTATGATCTCTTGCCTCCCTTGTGCTTGACATGTGCCCAGCAAACATTTGAGTACTCCATCCATTTTGTATACTGCATGTTAGCACGAGGTATGAAGGAGCATTGTGGACTGGTAATGACAACATTCTGTCATTTTAAGGAAGTGCTGGTTTACATTGCAATCCAAAATAATTCATTCATTCATTTTCTACCGCTTATCCTCACGAGGTTCGCGGGGGTGCTGGAGACTCAGACTCTGGGTAGTAATAAGCTATGTATTTGTATTGCCAATTCCCATAATACATTGTTGCACTGCTGTTTAAACAGTTAATGTTATGTGTTTAATGTTATATAATTAGCTTTTTTTATTCCATGGAGATGGTAGATGTCCTATGTGTAATTCCTTCCTGTAATTATTTGCTGAACGTTAATTATATCTTTTGTTCAGCTGACACCATGACTTTGTTATGCCCAAGCATTTATAAATGGGAAAATCTTCGCTGAAAATATGAAATTACAGTGACTGTGGAAATATTTTGAAATGTCTGAATTGGTGGCACTCTTATAGTTTCATTTTGATCAAGTGGAAAAACAACCTATTTCAGTTCATCAAAAGTTTAAGCCCACAGGTTATAAACGCCAAAATCTGCTCAAAATTCATTCAGGCATTTATTTTTTCTGTTCTGGTTTGGAGAGTTTTTGTCATTTTTTGAGCCATGGTCTTAAATCCCTGATCAGCTGATAAACAGCCTTTTCAGTTTAATTGGTGTTTTCAATAAATGTCTTTTTTGTCATACTGTGGCTCTACTGAAAACCTCCTTAAGATCCAAATGTGCAAAATGTAAATTCTAATAAGCTGTGTGAATTCATGCAAATATGGCAAAAAGGGAAATCATTTTGTCAGACTTGTTGACTGTATTTTTCTCAAAAGCACCATCTTCAGCACTATAAGCAGTTTTCCAAACGACTTTATCTCACCAGCAAGCAAGCATATGTTTTGAAAAAAAGCACCATCAGTGACTGATACACGATGTGAAAAACTGTATTTTAGGAAGCACGTTTAAGATTGCAAGGTGCATATTGCAAAGTGTTGAGAGGGATGTAATATTTTAGCACAGTTATGTCAGCCATACATGCAGGATGCTTGATGTCGTCCTTGTGCGACAAGTGTACCTAATGTTGTGCCCAATCAATGCAGGTCTGTTCACAGCGCATGTTACCAAGTTTACCGAGTAACTTTAGATATTGACCAAAATAGAGGCGATCTGAAGAAAACCTAATAAAGTGGAGGCATTGTGACATATGGGGAGCCGTTTTCAACTTCCCGATTGCACGGCTGGGCTCCTCTATTGTGGCTGTCGCTTTTGAAGTCGGTCTTGGGCGTATCAAAGAGCATAAAGATTGAATCCATCAAAAATGCATTGTCCGTAACGGATAGTTGTTTAGAACGGGTATTCGGCTCATCCCTATAAAATGCTCTTGAGAAGTAGTATTTACTTGAGCTGCTACAGTCAAATTCTGTTTGTGCAGAGCATTGTTGACCTATTGTCATTTTTAAAGCGTGACAATAAAAATGTATAAGCTGCAGTACTGACGGTTAAAATAACTCAACCCCCACAATTTACATTGCTGAGAATCCAAACATTGGTGGATACAAGAAAAGCCATATTTGTCACTGAACTAATAATACAGCATAAAATGAATTGTGCTTTCTTGTTTTGCAACATTCATACCAGATACAGTCTGATGAACGTACATAGTCTATGCTGGCAGCCTCTTGGCAACCTTCCTCCTCTTCCTCCTCCTCCACAATCTCTGCATTGCTGCCATCTTAAAACACAAAATTAAAAAGAAGAAATTGGAATACTGTATCTACCTAGTGTATCTACTAGGGCTGTCAAAGTTAACGCGTCAAAGAGAAAAGAAACGGTGCTGCGTTAACGGAATGTGCGCACCTCCTGTTTGACCCCCGGCCCCCACCGTAGTTTAGTTGAAGCACGATAACTCTGTAGCCACAAGCTGGAACAAATATTGATGGGAAATGGAGAAAGAAAAGAATATTTAGATTGGTAAAGTTAGCTTCAAAGCCCTGGCAGATGGCTCTTGTAGCAGAACCAAAGTTATTTGTATCTACTGTCGGTGTATTTGACTTATCACGGATCACATGGCCTGCCAGAGACTGGAGCAGTGCAGATATATTTTTTATTGTCATATACGGTGGTGTCAAAACTGTGGGATTTCATATTCAATAGTTTAACTGTTAAAGTATTGTAATAAAAATAATATTTACTGCAACATAATTATTGATTTATATTTATTCTACGTGTTCTGTTTTAGAAGATAAATGAAATTATATTGAGTATGCAATTTTGATGAAATGTTTTATGACTATTGCCCTGTGTTTTAGGGATTTTCATTTGTACATTTCCTACTAAGCATCATTGGTATTCGTCAGGAAGGGCATCTGGAATCTAAAGTGCTCAAGCCCAAATCAGTATGCGGATCACAAGATCCGCTGTGGCAACTCCGTAATCAGGAAAAACAAACAAGCCAACAAAAATGATAGATAAAAACATCTGCGATTAATCACAATCAAATCTCTTAATAGTCCGACAGCCCTAGAATCTACATATACAGTACTGCACTGCCAAACATCACTAAAATAATACACAATGCAAAAAAACAGCTGTTGCTGGGACACAGGAGATCATACATATGTACATTATAAGCACACTAGAAACCTATCAGTGTAATAGTGTAATACTTACCTTCAACTGCACTGTACAATACTTTGTTTGGTAACTGTTACTTCATAAACTGAGATAGTATATTCCCAATTTTAGCTTGGATGGTCAAGGCTTTACCTGATACCGCAGCTTCACCGCAAACGGTATATTGTCTTCCGGGCAGGGGGAAGCTATATGCTGAATGATCTGATGTCAGTGGTAGAGGGGTCTTTGGCAGGCACTTTCTCATCAGCTGAACAGAGGGCTCCACCAGTGACTCCACACATTTGTTCAGCAAACATGTCTGCAAAAGCCACAAATATGACAGCCCAAAGTAAAAAGTCACAAAGATGTGATCGTTCACCAGTTTGCTATTGTAATCTAGTCATCATTTTCAATAAACAAATCACATCACCGTGGCTGGCATGCTGGCACGTTATACGATATATAACTTTTTTTTTTTTTTTAACTGTGCTGCGATTCATTCATCCTTCAAAGTGCGTCTCTCTGTGCTGCCCGGCTCCTGCCCTTTCAGCACTCTTGCTCTCTCTGCCACAGTCTCTCACTCATTCCATTTAGGAGGAGACGAAATGCTGGGAAAATGTTTTTATTTTGTTGACGCCATGCAAAGTGGTGACTTCATAAAACAACTACAATACACTACAATATAGTGCCATGCTGAAAAGGAGAACATCCACGTTTTAGAGAGCATATTACAGTGCTTTAAAGTTGCATCTCTGTGAGATAAAATACATGCAACTCTAAATTGACATGTCCACCATTACAGGTATATAAGACTATTATACCACATTTTAAAGTAAAATAAAGATACAGTGGTATGAAAAGGTTTGGGCACCAAGATTTTCCTTTATGAATCAGTAGTTGTTGGGATCAGCAATTTCAGTTAAAAAAAGAACTGTTCTGGAATTTTGGAATTTTCATTCAAAATCCCTATGTGAAACATAAACGCATATTTCTTTTCTTTTTCTGTGCCTTATAACACAAGAAAACAAGTTAATTTGAGCTAGCTTACAATGCTGTCATTGGGATATACCTATACAACCTGTAACCTATACCTATACCTAACTATGAAGAACATATTTTTGCTTGTTTGAAGAGAAATAATAAATTCACAAGAAAAAATAAAACATTTGACTAAATAATGAAGGACCAGTTGTTTGAATTATTTAGATCAGTGTTTTTCTACCTTTTTTGAGCCACGGCATGTTTTTTGTTTTACTTTGGAAAAATCTTTCGGCACACCACTAACCACTAGGGCTTGGTTAAACGATTATTTTTGTAATCGGCTAATCTAGAAAATCTAGAAAAAAAAATTTGATGCATGGATTAATCTAACAATTCGTTTTTAAATCCAATTTTATTTGATTTCGATTCGATTACCTCCCCATAATTTGACCTACGTATATAGCAATTAATGCTAATTTATCTTTATGCATAAAACACAAATTTCTTCTTTCTAATATACAGTGAAGAAAATAAGTATTTGAACACCCTGCTATTTTGCTATTTCTCCCACTTAGAAATCATGGAGGGGTCTGAAATTTTCATCGTAGGTGCATGTCCACTGTGAGAGAGATAAACTAAAAAGAAAAATCCAGAAATCACAATGCATGATTTTTTAACAATTTATTTGTGTGATACAGCTGCAAATAAGTATTTGAACACCTGTGTATCATCTAGAATTCTGACCCTGAAAGACCTGTTAGTCTGCCCATTAGAAGTCCACCTGCACTCCATGTATCATCCTGAATCAGATGCACCTGTTTGAGGTCGTTAGCTGCATAAAGACACCTGTCCACCCCATACAATCAGTAAGACTTTAACTTGTAACATGGCGAAGACCAAAGAGCTGTCCAAAGACACCAGAGACAAAATTGTACACCTCCACAAGGCTGGAAAGGGCTACGGAGCAATTACCAAGCAGCTTGGTGAAAAAAGGTCCACTGTTGGAGCTATCATTAGAAAATGGAAGAAGCTAAACATGACGGTCAATCTCAATCGGAGTGGAGCCCCATGCAAGATATCACCTCGTGGGGTCTCAATGATTCTAAGAAAGGTGAGGAATCAGCCCAGAACTACACGACAGGACTTGGTCAATGACCTGAAAAGAGCTGGGACCACCGTTTCCAAGGTTACTGTAGGTAATACACTAAGACGTCATGATGTGAAATCATGCATGGCACGAAAGGTTCCCCTGCTTAAACCAGCACATGTCAAGGCCCGTCTTAAGTTTGCATATGACCATTTGGATGATACAGAGGAGTCATGGGAGAAAGTTTTATGGTCAGATGAGACCAAAATAGAACTTTTTGGTCATAATTCCAATAAGCGTGTTTGGAGGAAGAAGAATGAAGAGTACAATCCGAAGAACACCATCCCTACTGTGAAGCATGGGGGTGGTAGCATCATGCTTTGGGGGTGTTTTTCTGCACATGGGACAGGACGAGTGCACTGCATTAAAGAGAGGATGACTGGGGCCGTGTATTGTGAGATTTTGGGGAACAACCTCCTTCCCTCTGTCAGAGCATTGAAGATGGGTCGTGGCTGGGTCTTCCAACACGACAACGACCCGAAGCACACAGCCAGGAAAACCAAGGAGTGGCTCCGTAAGAAGCATATCAAGGTTCTAGCATGGCCCAGCCAGTCTCCAGACCTGAACCCAATCGAAAATCTTTGGAGGGAGCTCAAACTCCGTGTTTCTCAGCGACAGCCCAGAAACCTGACTGATCTAGAGAAGATCTGTGTGGAGGAGTGGGCCAAGATCCCTCCTGCAGTGTGTGCAAACCTGGTGAAAAACTACAGGAAATGTTTGACCTCTGTAATAGCAAACAAAGGCTACTGTACCAAATATTAACATTCATTTTCTCAGGTGTTCAAATACTTATTAGCAGCTGTATCACTTTGTTAAAAAATCATGCATTGTGATTTTTGGATTTTTCTTTTTAGTTTATCTCTCTCACAGTGGACATGCACCTACGATGAAAATTTCAGACCCCTCCATGATTTCTAAGTGGGAGAAATAGCAAAATAGCAGGGTGTTCAAATACTTATTTTCTTCACTGTATTTTTAAGTTAAAAAATGAACAATACAACAATAAAGTGCACAATGGAATCCTATACAAAATATAAAAAAATATACAAAATGACTAAAATAATAAATTAAACTTTTCTTTCAATAAATAAAACTCTCTAAACTATAAATAATCTAATCTATAAATAATAATCACAATCTGAAACAAAATATAAACATGAACTAAATACAAAATAACAGCACCTGTGTATGTGTGTGTTCCCGTAAGAGCACTTTTTCTTTCCCTCTTGCTTTCCACCACCGCTCACTCTGTGTGAGCGTTTGCTCAGGTGTGTGTGTGTGTGTGTGTGTTTGAGTGGGCACATGGTCTGTGTGTGCAAGGCTGGAGCACAAGTTACGTGGTGTGGTTTGGATGAATTCAAGGTTAATCATTGCAAACAAGGAAAGAAAAAAAAATGAAAACGTACAATGTCTTCTCCTCCACACAAGCAGCTCCCGGGTGCTGGTGCATTGCGATAGTGCTTTAATGGTACACTATATCCATTTTGCACAGATCACAGACCACTGAGTTGTTACATTTAAGTGTGAAATACTCCCATACTTTTTACGTCCTATTGAGAGATCTTTTCTTCTTTTTCTTTGTTGAATAAACATTTTTTGTTTTTTTAAGTGTGTCTCTGTGCTTGGGTTCCAGACTGGCTCTCGCCACCCCCTTGTGTTTGTCCACATACAGGGCAACTCCATCTTCCCTCGCCTCATTCCTATTGATGCAGGTTATCTCGTAACCTTCCAACTCAAAGTTCATGCCTTTAATGCCAACAACCAGGGATTTATACAGGAAAATCTTGAAAATTATCAGAGGTGCCCAAACATTTTCATACCATATATACCGTATATGCAGCTTTACACAGCCTACCACTTCATTTCCTCCTTGCATGCAGAATTTCCAGGAGTTTTACAATTCACATTCACAAGTTCATGTATTCATGCAAATTATTTTGAAAATGTCATGTAAATAGCCCTTTGATATATTGCATGTTTTGAAAGAAGCTATATTGTAAATGGGTTTTAGTCCCTTGTATGAAATCTTTTAATATGATGCATGTATTGATTATTGCTTATATTGTTTGTAGTCAACACTTAATGTTGAATTTGTTTTTCAGCTGTTTGCAAATAATCAGTGGCTGCAAACAAACAAAGAAACACTGGTAAAGTGTTCTTGGTGTTACACTTGATCTGGTCTTTCCTTAAACCAGTGCTTCTCAAATAGTGGGGCGGGTCCCCGTGGGGGGAATGGAAAGGGATCTGTACAGTAAAAATAAATTAATAAATATGGTCAGTTTTTCTAGTATTTCAAATTAGGGGGACCCGGAAGAATTGTGTCCGTTAGGTGGTGCATGACAGAAAATCATTTAGAAGCACTGCTTTAAACACAAATTAAACACAAGTTAAAATGGTCTTGCTGATTAAGTTGTTTGGCTCTGGATTCTAGAAAATCAAACAGAATGAATAAAACAAGAAGCACTCTACCTGTGTTGTATGATAAAGAAGTCTGAGGCCTCCTTGTGACACAAAAGTACGTCTGCCAAGAGCACTGTGTGTCATTTTATGAAGGCAACGCAACAATGCATGGCGGATCTCAATGGCGGAGTGTTCAGTATCCTTGCTGTGCCAGTCCTCATACAGCTGCAAGAGTCTGACCATGTAACCTTTGGCTACTGCTGAGCAGATGTTTGCATCTGTTGATGACAAAACCAGAGAAACAAGACAAATGCAGAGGATGTCAATTTTCCAACTAAACACCAGAAGGATTTTTATTTTCACATTGGCGGTTTGTGTGTGTCATCTATTGTCCCGAGGACACTAACTGTTGGTATAAACACCAAAAGTGCTTCTTCGAATATCAGTCCAGCTTGATTTGAACAGACGTCCTGAAGCCTGGTGTCCAATCAATTGCTATCCTAGCAGGTGTAACAGTGTCTATGGATAATATTGGATAATTATGTGTAGCCTGCAGGCCCAAAGTATCCGAAGTGTTCCCCTCTAAAAATAAAATTTAACAAGAAATTGTAATGTTTTAATTTTATTTGAACATGCATCAGGTTACAATGGAATACATCACATAAATCAATTCACAGTTCCACATGTCCAAAAGGAGTAGGAAGAAGCAAAGCTGATTAAATCCTACCCCCCACTCCCACCCCCAACTGTTACTTTTACAGTGTGTTACTGTAACATTTCCTGTATTCCGGATATGCCATTTTTTACACATACAGAAGTGTAAGGTAATGTAACCCTATAGTGACATAATGGTGATTTTTTTTACTATATATTATGGATATGACCAACAATTACACTGTACCCGAGATCATATTTCTCCTCTCTTGTAGATAAGTATTGTATAACATATTAAAGGGGACCTATTATGCAAATGTGTCGACCCTTTGTATTGAATTGTGGACTCCCATAGATCAGCTACACACAGCAGAGCACAGAAAACCTTTTCGATATCGCAGAATTCCAGGTGTAATTCCTTGGATTTGTGCTTCCCGCCAAAACGGTCTGTTTTAATTTATTCCACCCACAGCCCGCCTTCGGGCACACCCACTTTGCTGTGATTGGTCACACGCCCAAAGGGCTTCCTAACTACGAACAAACCCCACTTTCCTACAACATTTATAGGTCGGAAAAGTGGGAAAAGCACAATAGGTCCCCTTTAAGTACAGACATAACGTATGAGATTAATTCAATTTTAGTAACATTTGAGGCGATCCTACTTTTATCTTCTTTATTAATTGCTCATTGATTGTGTATTTGTTAGGATGTACAATTTTGGAATTGTCAGTTGTTGCTTAATGAACTGCAAGATTTTTATTTCATTCATTTTCTACCGCTTATCCTCACGCAGGTCGTGGGGGTGCTGGAGCCTATCCCAGCTGTCTTCGGGCGAGAGGCGGGGAACATCCTGGACTGGTGGCCAGCCAATCACAGGGCACATATAGACAAACAACCATTCACACTCACATTCATACCTATGGACAATTTGGAGTGGCCAATTAACCTAGCATGTTTTTGGAATGTGGGAGGAAACCGGAGTATCCGGAGAAAACCCTCGCATGCACGGGGAGAACATGCAAACTCCACACAGAAGGTGGGATTGAACTCAGGTCTCCTAGGTGTGAGGTCCGCGTGCTAACCACTCGTCCCCCGTGCAGCCCATGATTTTTATTTGTTCTTTATAATTGTATTATTACGTCAGTACTATCTGTCACAATATATGTCATAAAATCTGTCATGATTATAATTGTATTTGTCATAATTTTGCGTGTACCCCAGGAAGGAGAGCAGCAGCTTCTGCTATAGCTAATGGGGAGCCCAATAAATAAACTGATAACCCAATAACATCACACATACTGTATTTACTTTTGGGGAATAGGTTATGAAATTACAGTATATGGTAAACTGATGATTACTGATTGTTGTTTAATGATGACCATGTGTAAATGAATTTGAATGCAAACCATTATCTGGAAAATAAACTTACTTGAGCAAAGCAGAGCAGCGAATGCATTAACGGACGCCCTGCAAAACACAAGAAGATTTAAGCAACCTCAAACACTGTCTCACACATCAGGCATACAGTTTTAGGTGATGGTGGTACAGTACTTCACAGTGCAGTGACTGGAGGCACAAAGGGGCTTTTGGGGACTCCAAACACTTAGCAGGGCAGTTTTTCCCAACTTTTATTGAGCCAGAGCACATACTATTACAGACTATTTGTAAATATGCAAATATTCTTTTATATCCTTTATTTTATTTTTTTTTTTTTTAGTAATTCAAAATGCATTGCATTTTATTTAATAGTGTGTCTTTCTTTTCTTCTGCAGTTAACCAAGCAATTTTCCTTGTGGATCAATAAAGTATGTCTAAGTCTCGGTCTCAGGCCTTGTCCACACGTAGCAGTGGATTTTTAAAACTGCATATTTTCCCCTCTGCACTCACCCTGTGGTTGTCACTTATTAGACCAAAAATATTGCAAGACAAGTTATATGTAGTATTCTGGTCAATGGGTATCAGTAATCTTATAAGACATGCAGTGCCACAGGTAATGCATCATAATTTGCATCCCAGTTTTATTCCTGGGGCTTTGCATGCTGTGCGGGATTAAACTCCCCCTTAAATTTCTTAGTAGAAACACGCTTAATGAAAACAGGACAGCACATCTGCGGCAACGTTGACATACTACGCCCAGCGCTTGATACGGGATCTCTTAATGTGCTGTGCTAAGCTGTACTGTTTTAAATTGTGAATAAATTCCATTATTTGTTGGTAGAGTGTTGTCTGTTACTATCTGTAGTACATTGTTGTGTGATGTTTTAGCAAGTTCTTTAGGACACAGAGTTGTGTTGCTCGCCTTAATAGCCTTCACAGGGAACATTTGAGCAACACAGTGTCAACTGCATTTAGCTGCAATCTCTGCAAATGGCGATACCGATACCAACACCAACCTAAAAATCTGATATCGGTTAATACCGGGTGGGTGGAATAGCAAATAAAACAACTGTACTCATGTAAGAGTATTGTTACTTTACAATAATTTTATTCAAGAAAAATATCTGTGATGTTACACATATCAGTATCGGTTGATATGAGATTCGGAAATTCAGAGTTGGACAATATTGGTTATCTGCAAAAAGCCAATATCAGACATCAGTTAAATCAGTTAGTGTGAATGCGTTGAATGGCTTGGCAATACATACTTGATGGTTTGCAGATTCTTGGTGGTATAACGAGGCATAAGTTTGTAAATGACATCCTGGCCTTGGTTTGACCCAATAAGATTTGCCGTGGAAACTGTAACAAAGAAAGATAAATGCATATACAGGGTCAGGCAAAATGATCTGACATTTGTAGGTTAAATAAAAGGCAAATAAAGTAAAGAAAAAAGTGTTATTGTAGCTTGTCGTAATGTGGTGTCCGAAAGCTGCAAAAAGTCAGGAGGCAGACTTGCAGTTCACCTAGGCTAGGCACATTTATTTAACATGGAAGATAACTTGGGGAAAAAACCCCAAATAAAAAAAAATGAATTGGAAAAAAAGAATAATTTTACTTCCCAAAAAGAGCAAGAAGAAAACACCACCACACTCTACTCTACTCTACTCTACCTATAAAACACAGAGACTCATGGCAGCTCCCAGGTGACTCCCTTGGTAAGTATCCACAGGTAAGATGATCGCTGTACACCTGTTCCTAATGAATCCCAATTCAGCTTGAATTAATACAGCACTATTATCAATGACATAAATCAACAAATCATGAATACAATAAACAAGGGACAAGTGATGAGTTCTAACTCATTCACTTTGTCACATAGATATAATGCCAATCTCTTTCATCATGTTTTAAAAATTAAATCAGTCAAATGGGATCCATTATTGTCCACACACTGTCGAGGGCGTTCACGAACGGGGTTTGAACCGCCGTCGGGTATCTCTGTGTGGAGTTTGTTCTCCCCATGTGGGTTTTCTCCGGCTACACCGTTTTCCTCCCACATTTCAAAAACATGCATGTTAGGTTAATTGGTGACTCCAAATTGCCCGTAGCGATGAATGTGAGTGTGAATGATTGTCTATATGTGCCCTGCAATTGGCTGGTGACCATTCCAGGGTGTACCCCACCTCTCGCCTGAAGTCAG
Source organism: Doryrhamphus excisus (assembly GCF_037039965.1). Classification (NCBI taxonomy): domain Eukaryota; kingdom Metazoa; phylum Chordata; class Actinopteri; order Syngnathiformes; family Syngnathidae; genus Doryrhamphus; species Doryrhamphus excisus. Next base: position 22,978,328 of record NC_136362.1, read on the forward strand.
CTGGGGTAGGCTCCAGCATACCCCTGCGACCCCATTGATTGCTAGCTCATGAACTTATTTTCTCCATTGTGAAAAGGATTGTGAATGATGGGCAAAATTCCGAATAAAGTGCAGTTCCCCTTTATATATATCATACAGCAGATGAACACAGTGATAGCTGAGAAGTTTCTAGGATTTGCAGAATGTGTGCATTCATTTGCACACCCCAACAGACAATTACATCAACATATAGTCAGTTCTGCTTTTGCAGAAATAAATGTCATGATCTGTGTGTTGTCGCCCTGCTGCCGTCTGCTGCTCTTTCTTTGCAGCGCATCCTGATCAACAGCAGGTGGGCCACTCCTGCACACACCTGAGTTCAATTATCCATCTACTACTTAAGCCCTGGTCACAGCTGCACTCATCGCCAGAGTGTCCCTCAAGCTTCCACAGTCTTTGTCTCCCGCCACGTGCATGCTCTCATTGGTCCTCTGCTTTCTGCCTTTTAAGTATATGGTTGTGAGTACCTGCCCGTCGGGTTTTGCCACTGTGTTTTCTGTTACTTCCTATTTGCTCGCTGACCTTTTGTCAGCTGTGTTTTCGTTCCTGTACTTGTGTTTTTTTGTCTTGAAGGTATTTGCTCATATTTTGGCTAGCTAACAATAAAGTTAAAATCAAGCACATAGTTTATGAAGATGTTTTAAATACGTGATGCAGCGTATAGCTGAAACACAATGCAATTAAGCCCGGATGTCTGTATTAGATATTGTTTGTATCAGGAATAAATACTCTGGTTTTCATATACTGGTTTGGTTATTTAGTCTTCCCATATCCTCAATTCGACACCCACATAGGAATCTTAAAGGGAGATTTCCTTCAGTCTGTATGCCTTTTGCTGCAGTGTTTTTTGTTCCCCTGTTCGGGCTAGTGGTGTTTTTGCCTCACAACCTCTGTTTATTTGTACTTTTACCCTATGTGGACTCTTTTTGTTAAACACTTTTGTTATATTCCTACCTACGCATCTTGGATTCCAGACCAGTTTGTAGTTTTTGACAAAATGCTTCCTATTGCTTCCAATGAGGTTCTTGTAGGTATTTTTGACCATTCTTTTCCATCAAAACATCCATCTCGATCAGTCAGGTTTGATGGTTTCTAAGCATGGACAGCCAGCCCGCTTTAAATCGTGACTCTTCCAGAATAGCTGAATAGTTTAACGATGCACAGTGACACCATCTGCCGAACAATCATGTCGTAGGTCTTTGGAGGTGGTCTGTGGGTTCAATTTGATTGATTGTTCTCACCCTTCTTGGCCTTTGCTTATCTGAGATTTTTCTTGGCCTGCCACTCTGCCTTAACTAGGACTGTGTCTGTGGTTTTCCATTTCCTCACTATGTGAAGGCATTGGATGAGGAAGGGGGGTGTGAGTGCAATGCATGTGTGTCTTTGGATGCATGAGTGCGTGGACTGCGACGTTTCCGCTGTTGGCTGGGCACTGCTCATGTGGTGACCGCTGGCACAGACGAGCAGCTGTCCTCTTGTACATGTCCCTTAATGTGTTTTTTAACTTCCCTTTTTAGCAGTGTCAGGACAACATACGTTTTGTTGCTTTTATGTTCGGTTCTTTTTTTTTTTAACGAACGCTAGAAGTTGTCATATGCTTGCGTGATCACCATACCGTGGAAACTAGTGAGGCTAGTGCTAGCTAGCACTTGCCCCGAATACACCGGTCAATGGATTACACTAGGATCCTGTGGATTGCTGTGTTTCTGCTGCACTTTATGGACTATTTTTTTCTGCAAAACAAATGGACATAGTCTTTCAGACACCCCACGGACTACATATTCCAGGGATTCTCTTCTGCAGCTGCGGTTTCAAGCCGATCGAGTCGTTCTCACAGAGGAGATACTCCGTAAACACACGACTGGCCAGTATGCCACACACCAAAAAAGAAGGCAACCAGGAGGGGGAAGAAAAAGTGAGGTGTTAGAGCCAGACTAAAGCAGCGGAATGTAAAACACCGAACCTTTCAGTTATTCTGGCTAACGTTCGGTCACTCCACAAGACTGAACTACAAGCTAACATCAACCATATGTATGAATATCGGACAGCATCGATTTTAGCCTTTACAGAGACATGGCTAAATAAAGGAGAAAGCAATGACGCCCTGCGCATAAATGGGTTTGGCTCTCCTGTAAGGCTTGATCGAGACTCCACCCTGGGATTCCTACTGTTACCTTCAGCAAGGAAGAGGTTGTGAGAGCACTGAAGAAGACAAAGCTCAACACTGCCAGTGGACCTGACAACATCAGCGCACAGACCATCAAGCACTGTGCTGCGCAGCTGGGAGAGGTGTTCCAGACTTCCATGAACTGCAGCACTGTGACCCAGAAGTGGAAACACTCAACAATCATCCCCATTCCCAAGAAGGGTTCCGTTAAGGTGCTGAATGACCTGAGGCCTGTAGCCTTGACGTCCCTGGTGATGAAAGCTATGGAGAGAGTCATTAAAAACTCCATCACAAAGTCTGTTGCCAGTCTTATGGACCCACTGCAGTTTGCATACAGGGCCAGCAGGGGAGTGGACGATGCCAAATTGTTCATATTGGAGGCCATCCATGTACATCTGGAGACCCCATTGCTCGGCTTCTGTTCGGACTCATCAGCATTCAATACCGTGCAGCCACACCTCCTTGCTCAAAAGTTAGTTACCCGCTTCAAACTGGATCATCAGCTCACCCCGTGGATTATGGATTTTTTAACTGACCGTTCACAAAGGGTGCTTGTTAATGGTTTATAGTCCGACACCCTTCATACCTTCACCGGCTCCCCCCAGGGCTGTGTTTTATCACCACTCCTCTTCATCCTCTATACTGACGACTGTAGGTCTAGCCAGCCTCATTGCCACCTTGTAAAGTTTGCTGATGACACAGTTCTAGTTTCTCTGCTTTCTGCACCAAATCTACACCATAGCACCGTTCTTCGGGACTTAGTCACCTGGTGTGACGACGTTTGCCTGCAACTCAACCCAACCAAGACCAAAGAGGTGATTGACACATACAGCAGCAAGCAGAGACAACTTGCAGAGGCCATCACTACCACCATTGGGGGGGGACCGGTGGAGGTGGTTGAGGAGTATAGATATCTGGGCACTATATTTGATGGCCTTCTGAGGTTTTCATCCAACACAGAGGAGATCCTCAAGAAGTGCCATCAGAGGCAGTACATGTTGAGGAAGCTGAGTTCCTTTGGAGTAAACAAAAAATTTGCTGACCCTCTACTATGCTTTTATTGAGAATATTTTGATCTTTTCATTCATTTCACGGTTTTATTCACTGCATCTACAGGACAAGACTCGCTTATTCAGTATTTCAAGATTTTGCGCCAAAATCATTGGCCATCCTGTGAGAGCTCTTTCTCTACACTGCGATCAGCAAATAACCCGGACTGCACATAGGATCTTACAGGACCCCTCCCACGCGCTACATTTTCATTCATTCATTTTCTACCGCTTTTTTCCTCACGAGGGTCGCGGGGGTGCTGGAGCCTATCCCAGCTGTCTTCGGGCGAGAGGCGGGGTACACCCTGGACTGGTCGCCAGCCAATCACAGAGCACATATAGACAAACAACCATTCACACTCACTTTCATACCTATGGACAATTTGGAGTCACCAATTAACCTAGCATGTTTTTGGAATGTGGGAGGAAACCGGAGTACCCGGAGAAAACCCACGCATGCACGGGGAGAACATGCAAAGTCCACACAGAGATGGCCGAGGGTGGGAATTGAACCCTGGTCTCCTAGCTGTGAGGTCTGACGTGCTACATTTTATTAATTTTATTCCATATGCTGCTCTCTGTGTCCTTTACATTTCCCCTCGAGGATAAATAAAGTGTTTTTGAACTGTCAGGTGCCCAATCTTGGAGCTCAGTTCGCAGGGTGTGATTGCGATAGACAGCAGTTGCCATGGAGACGTCCATGGTGGGCCCAGAGAAGAAAAACAACAGGTGTCCGTGAAGAAATAATGGAGCGTCAGAGCATCCCACTGCAGCAATCTCTTGGGAGAAGTGGTGGGGACATCAAAATCCAGCCACATTCCCTAGTGTCCATTCTGGTCCCCCAATCTGCCTATGCAAAGCCAAAATCTTCTCCAAGACGGCAACCTTGTTGTGAATGGCAGTCACAGTCAGTGTGAACGGCTTTGCCCGTCAGATCATTCACGACGGGCAGATGTGGGCCAACTCGATCTGTTGCCTTCATCATACGAATTCTGCAATACACCAGGAAAGTGCCCAATCCAATCAGCAACAGACCTGTTATCATGGTTTCCGAATTGCCAGACCTTCCACTTCCCCCAACTGTCCATCACATACCCGGCGCTGAACGTACCGCCAGGGCAGACAGGTTTCCCCGGACCTGAGCTTCTCATAGAGATTGTGTCAATTGAGTGGAGGGACCAGTTGATCAATTCCATGATTTAGGTTTTTGGAGAACAGTGCAGAGAGAGGCTCTTGGGAAAGTATAAGACGGGACTAAATGAGACATAAGAAGCAAGCAAAGCAGGGAAGATAAGGAAGGAGAGGGGAAAGATGTGACCGCCTTTTGTTGAGAGCCAAAGCAAAATGTCTCAAGGCAAATTCACACATGGCATCATGTGTAGACACTATAGACTGCCTTGTCACTTTCAGTACTTGAGGCTATCTGGCTAGGTGCTAACATGGTAATTGTTCACATTTCAGCCAATATACTTAAATCTAAATGCACATACACACATGGCATGATGTATGGACAGTATGGAACTGCCTTGGCACTTTCGCCACTTCGTGTTGTCTTGCTAGGTGACATCATGCTAACTGTTAACATTTAGGAATTTTTGCTTTTTTACTCCTGTTTAAAGGCCTATATGTACATGGCATGATGTAGGAATGCTTTTTCTGAACTTTTGGTGCTAGCATGCTAACTGTTAGCATGTTAACATTTTAGCTGTATTCCTCATGCCTGAAGGCTAATAAAGACATGGCATGGTGCAGGGATATTGTAGGACTGCCTTGACGCTATGGAGTGCCATCTCACTAGCTGCTAGTGTGCTAACAGTTAGTATGTTAGCCTTTTTGCATAATTCCTCATGTAATGTACGCACGGCATTCCGTGGGAATTTTCTAGTTATTTATTACAATTATTTCATATATATGAGCTGTGTGAAGTTGGTGATTCATGCAAACATGACAATAACCAACAATAAGGTGTCAGCCTTGCTGACTGTATTTTTCTCAAAAGCACCATGTTCATTAATACAAGCAGTTTTAAAATTACTGGAAACAAGGACAAACAAAAAAACACCATCAGTGAATGATGCACGACCATGCCCGCTGTCTTTTTAAAAACATGTATTTTATGAAACAAGTTTAAGATTGCAAGTTGCATACTGTATTGTGTCTTGAGAGGGGTGTAATATTTTTGCCATATTTTAGTTATATTTTAGCCATACATGCAAAATGCCTGATGCCGCCTTTGTGTGACATCAAGCCTACCTAATGAGTGAATTTTTCTTGAAACACACCTTCAAAACATGAATACGGACGATGACGAAATGTAACGTAATGTAATTCATACTTGGATCTATTATCGTTACGCATTATCGGATTAACGGATACTCTGGCTCATCCCTTTATATTAGTGCTCCAATTGTGTTTATTTTGTGTAAGTAAGCGGTTGTTATCGAGTGTACATACAGAGCCTCTTACCGGCATTCATGAAAATTACAAGCTCACTGATGTCTGGAGTTACTAATGCCACTTACCCAAGGCATTTGGCAGTAAATACCACTAAAGTGCTGTTTGTCTTTTTTTACTATGCACCACTTCTTGATCATTCTTTTTGCCATCTTAAAACAGCAACAACTTTTCAAAAACAACTTTCCTCACACTTTCACATCGGCTATGCAATTTACAATAGTAGTAGTTCAGTGGTGGAGTAAAACAATTAGACAATAATTACTGCTGTAAAAAATACAGTACAGCAACAACAGTAGTAAAATAAAAGTGACACTTTCAACAGTGCAATCAATGTTTGTTTATATTCCTGTCTGCTAAACATACTGCTAATATGAATGCACTAGCAGCTAAGCTAATACAGTAGTGAGGAGCAGAAAGTGGAAAACAACTTACACCCTTTTAAAATTGTTTCCAAATTCAGGAGGAAGCCAACTCTGCTGTTCTAATGTCACCTGCTGTGCTGAACACTTGTTCGGGGGGGGGCACTTGTTGGGGATGGACAAATAGCTCCTGGACAATTTGGGAAGCAGCGGAAGATCCACTTGTTCTGACCAGATTTGCTTGGTTTTTCCCCAGTGTCCGACGAGGAACTAGACGGGGGAGGCGGCGGTAGACTAGTCCGTGTTGTGGTGTCCCCTTTTGGGGGGATTTGTCGTGCTGCCGTAGTACGGCTTCTTAACGCTGCATTCTTTCAAATGACAGACGTTTTGTCGAGCTTTCCGCCATTCTTTGAGAATCCGTAGTGTTTCAAAACATACCATTTAAACGTTGCGGGGGGGGGTTAAATATAGAAACTTCCTCGCTGCTGCTTGCGTGCGAACGTCCATGCTGTTTTACTCGTAGTTGTACGTATGTAGTCGTACGTAGTCTCACGGCTTCCGTCCGTATTCAATACAAAAGGCCAAATAATGATGGTGCATTCATTGCACCTAGGGAACAGTATGTGGGGTGAAGTTGAACATTAATAAAACGGCGCTTGAATTGGATTTTACCGATACCCACAAATGCATCACAATGAATCTAGATTTCACCCGTCAAAGGCAACCGTATCCAGTGAATGAGCCGATGCACTCGCATCATGCACATCGATGATTTTCCACACCCTTAAAGCATATGTGTATTATCCTGCAAGACTACATCTGTATGTTATATACGTCATACAGGCATATCCTCCCACTGTTTTATTTGAATTTAGTCATAGAGAGCCCAAATGGTAAAGAATGCAAGTCTCCCTTAGTTCAGCCATTCATAAGAGAGTGCTAATTGAAAGAGAAGGCGTCACAGTGATACAACTGCGTGAGAAGACTCAGAGGACACTTTCCCACGAAAAAGCAGACAAATGGAGATGAAGACAGGATGAACTCCCAAGATAAATCTGACCAAATGGATCCGAGTCAGGATGTTTTATCAAGAGAAGCAAGCCAGTAGTGGAGGTTCAAAGGCGACCCCTGTGTGCAGACGGCGCCTCTGGCCCTGGGCGGACTCCTTTCTGGCTGGTGGGGGCGCCTCTAGGCTAGATGGTGTGTGGTCCTCTGTGCCCTTCTGCCCTTGTGGGGTGTGGTCTCTTGCCGGTCTCAGGGTTTGGCTCTTGTCCGGCCTGCCAGCACCCTATTTCTGGTCAGGATTACCTCTCTGCAGCCCCTCGCTGTTCTACCCAGGGGGGCTTGAGGGGCTGGGTCTTTGGGAGTTGGCCTTGGTTTGCTGATGTAGTCTTGTTTGTTTTTGTTGTCGCTGTTGTTCTTCTCGGTCTTTGTATTGTCCCCCTCTAGTCCCCACACTCCCCCCTCTGTTTTGTTTTTTCTTCCTTTCTATCTCCCTCTGTCCCGGTCTGGCTGCTCCAAATTTGCACAACAATGAAACATCAAATAAAGCCAAATAGTACTCAATATATAGGCAAGGTGTGGTCACGTTTCCCTGGCAGAGCAAATCTGTTTAGCATGTAAGGGCATTTAGATCTGTAATACTATCTGCCAAATGGCTGGACAGAAAAAAACTAATAAAGTAATCCCATAATGACCATTTTAAATAGTATTCTTAAAAGTGCTCAAAGTTCTTAAAATAAAATAAATTAAACCTCTTGCGGTACAGAATAAATTAAAACAGTACACATCAATATGTTGACTTTTAATGATGAACAGAATCTAAAAATGAACAATGCCGCCAATCAGAGAACTTGGGGATGTAGGGGGTAAAAAACACACAAACTGGCCCGTCAACATGACATGGTCGAGCTCAGACAGTGCTGCCCCATGTGTCAGTGCGCGTATCACTGGGGCGCCAAGCTGTGTTATAAAGGCAACAATGTGAGGGTGCAGCAAGAGCAGAAAAGTGTTGAACAGTTGGAATCTGTTGAGAAACTTGTATGATTTGATGCTTGAATGGTGTGAATTGGTTGAAAAATGAAGGAATACTGTAATACTCACTGGGAATACTGCAAATGACATCAAGAGGAATTGGAACGTCACCAGATTTAGCGACAAAATCACCAAGTTGGTAACACTACCACCAATTGATGGAGGTTTCGCCTTTAACATGGAAGAAGTCTACGAAAAACTAGTCAAGCCCACTCTTTTGAAAAATCCGAACTGTAATTCATGGTGCATGCAACAAGGGGCAATAATGCTTGTTTAAAGCCAATATGCGAGTGAAGAAGAAGACCAGCAATGTTGTATTGGTCTAGACACAGTGCCACTGAGCAAAAGACAGGAAGCATGCTTGAATCGTCTGAATCAGATGAAATAGGAAGGAGTACAACGGTACCAAAAAACTGGCAGAATAATTCTATAGGAGAATAATTCTAAGTAGATGATGTCATTGGTGAAAAGTTGATGCGAAACTGAAACACTTTAAAAAGGTGCAAAAATTGAAATTTAGAATGAAAGAGAGGAGCTGTTCGAAAGCCAACGATGGACCGATGCTGTTGAAATACGCTAAAAGGTAGAACGTAGAATGAAAGTACAAGGAAATTGGCAGTTAGAGCTCAAATCGTGAATTGAACCAGCCATCTGTGGGTGTGGATCCAAGCATTATTCCAACTGCGCAATACAACTTTTACTACTTTTGCAACAAGCAGGCTAGCAGTAGGGTGAGCCAAATAAGTGTGATGCTTTACAGAACTGATATGTGTCTAATGTGGTGTGTTGAGTTTTTTGTCATTCTTTGTAGATAAGGAAGTAATAAGTACTTATGTGTTCTTTTCTATTTATCTGACACCATGACTATAGTTTGTGTTCTGTGCAGTTTGCGTCCCATTATCCTCTTCTGGTTGACGTGTGATTAGCACACACTTCATTATGCTGTCCACTTTCTGTACTGTCTGTTAGTACCAGGGATGAAGGAGCCTACTCCAGAAGACTTTGCGCAAAAGGCTAGATACACTGTGGAAAACGTTCTGTCAGTGTTAAGGTAGTGGTATGCCTGTGCAAGCCAAAATCAAAGTTTTTACTGTTCAACCATTGATCTGAATTAGTGACTTCCATCTGATGTAATGCAATTTTTTTACAAAAGAAAATAAGATTACAAACCGAGCATTGTACAAGCTGAGCTACAGTGCATCCGGAAAGTATTCACAGCGCTTCACTTTTTCTACATTTTGTCATGTTACAGCCTCATTCCAAACTGAATTAAATTAATCTCTTACCTCAAAATACTCCATTATGACAATGTGAAAAAGTTTTTTTTTTTGACTTTTTTTGAATTTATTAAAAATAGAAAACTAAGAAATCACATTTACATAAGTATTCACAGCCTTTGCCATGAAGCTCAAAATTGAGCTCAGGTGCATCTTTTTTCCACTGATCATCCTTGAGATCTTTCTACAGCTTAATTGGAGTCCACCTGCAGTAAATTCAGTTGATTGGACATGATTTGGAAATATAATAACTGTCTATATAAGGTCCCACAGTTGACTGTGCATGTCAGAGCACAAACACCAAGCATGAAGTCAAAAGAACTGTCTGTAGACCTGCGAGACAGGATTGTCTTGAGGCACAATTCTGGGGAAGGATACAGAAAAAATTCTGCTGCTTTGAAGGTCCCAATGAGCACAGTGGCCTCCATTATTCGACTAGTCAGGATAGAAGGAAAAATGAATGCAGCAATACGTATATAGAGATATCCTGGATGAAAATATTGCTGCATTCATTTTCCTTCTATCCTGACTAGTCTGCCAGTTCCTGCTGCTGAAAAACATCCCCACAGCATGATGCTGCCACCACCATGCTTCACTGTAGGGATGGTATTGGCCTGGTGATGAGCAGTGCCTGGTTTCCTCCAAACATGGCGCCTGGCATTCACACCAAAGAGTTCAATCTTTGTCTCATTAGACCAGAGAATTTTGTTTCTCATGGTCTGAGAGTCATTCAGGTGCTTTTTGGCAAATTCCAGACGGGCTGCCATGTTCCTTTTACTAAGGAGTGGCTTTCGTCTGGCCACTCTACCATACAGGCCTGAGTGGTGGATTGCTGCAGAGATGGTTGTCCTTCTGGAAGGCTCTCCTCTCTCCACAGAGGAACGCTGGAGCTCTGACAGAGTGACCATCGGGGCCTTGGTCACCTCCCTGACTAAGGCCCTTCTTCCCCGATCGCTCAGTTTAGAAGGCCGGCCAGCTCTAGGAAGAGTCCTGGTGGTTCCAAACGTCTTCCATTTACGAATAATGGAGGCCACTGTGCTCATTGGGACCTTCATAGCAGCAGAAATGTTTCTGTATCCTTCCCCAGATTTGTGCCTCAAGACAATCCTGTCTCGCAGGTCTACAGACAGTTCTTTTGACTTCATGCTTGGTGTTTGTGCTCTGACATGCACAGTCAACTGTGGGACCTTATATAGACAGTTATTATATTTCCAAATCATGTCCAATCAACTGAATTTACTGCAGGTGGACTCCAATTAAGCTGTAGAAAGGTCTCAAGGATGATCAGTGGAAAAAAGATGCACCTGAGCTCAATTTTGAGCTTCATGGCAAAGGCTGTGAATACTTATGTAAATGTGATTTTTTAGTTTTCTATTTTTAATAAATTCAAAAAAAGTCAAAAGAAAAAACTTTTTCACATTGTCATAATGGAGTATTTTGTGTAGAATTTTGAGGTAAAAGATTAATTTAATTCAGTTTGGAATGAGGCTGTAACATGACAAAATGTAGAAAAAGTGAAGCGCTGTGAATACTTTCCGGATGCACTGTATACAGCTTTTAAAAGACCAAGTAAAATTTTCACAGAAATGATGAAATTACACTAAATGTGGGAATATTTCTAAACGTCTGAATGGGTAACATACTTGTTTCGAGTGAGATGAGATGTATGAAGTGAATGTAGAAGTGTAGAAAAATGTAGAATTGTCTCAGGTATCTTTGGGTTGGGAAACACGTACTTTATCAACGTTTGTTCATTTTATTTTTTTTCAGTTTTTAATAAATGCATTTTTTTGGGGGGGGGGGAAACCTGATGAGGCCCAACCTCACCCAGACCCTAGCTCCAGTGGCCCCCAGGTAAATTCTGGTCAAATAATTTGTTAGTGCTGTGCTTGTGTTGTTTATTTGCAATTAAAATGAACGTTTGTGCTGCTTTCGTTTGTTGAGTTATTACAGTTCATTTTAAAAACCGAAGTTCATCCAGCCCCCAACATGCTCCAAATGAAAACAAAATAATCTAATTTTTTTAGTGCTGGTTTGTGTTGGTTTGCTTTTTGAGATAGCAATGATTAAGATTTTTTAGGTATTATATTTTATTTCATAGGTCAATTTCATCCAGTCCCCAATATGCTCGGAATGAGGAACTTCAAGAAGGTACTTCAAACTGGAAAAACTGGAAAATTTGGTCCATCAGAAATGTAACCTGAAGATTCTGTGTCATAACTAGTTTCAGGATCACTTCTTAAATGTTACATATGTTACTGTCCCCAGCAACTAGCTGGAACTAGCGACTAGCTACTTTCCTCAGTACCGAAATCTGACCAGAACTCAGCTCAGGACAGACTTCACTGCTTATGGCGGTGTCATACAACTTCATGTCGAAAAATCACCACTGTCCCTTTAAGACAGGGGTCCCCAAACTATGGCCCGCGGGCCGGATGCGGCCCGCCTCCACCTTTGGTCCGGCCCCCTGAGCAACACCAGATAAATACCCCTCCCCCCTCCCAGAAAAAAAATCCTTGACTCACCCCGTCAAATAGAGCGGAACAATGGCGAAAAGATTCGGTAAGAGAAAAATTGATTCAGAATGCAGGGTATTTAACCTGCAGTGGACAAACGATTATTTTTTTGTTCAATGCAAAGAAAAAGCGGTTTGTCTCATCTGTCAAGAGACGGTGGTCGTATTTAAAGAAACAATCTGCGCCGACACTATGAATCCCGTCACAAAGACAGGTATGATAGCTTGCAAGGCCAAATGAGAGCAGACAAACTCTCAAAGCTAAAAAGTGGACTCTTTGGACTCAGCTGAATCAGTCATCCGTTCGAGCCAGCTTTCGGGTTGCTCAATTGATAGCGAGCAGCGGTAAACCTTTCACTGAGGGAGAGTTTGTAAAGAAATGTTTGAATGCTGTCGCGGAGGAGGTGTGTCCAGAGAGGAAAGATGTTTTTAATGCCGTGAGTCTGTCGGCGAGTACAATCACCAGACGCATTGAAGAACTTGGGTATGTATGTTGCCCAGCTGCAGCAAAAGACAAAAGAGTTTGACTTTTTTTCATTAGCACTGGATGAGAGCATGGACGTGCAGGACACGGCGCAGCTACTCATTTTTATTCGTGGAGTTAGCGCAAACTTTGAGATGTGCGAGGAGTTGGCAGCCCTCCAAAGTCTCAAAGGGACTACAACGAGGGAGGATATTTTCGGTAAGTATGCCAAACCATGGAAGAGTTGGACTTGGACTGGTCAAAGCTTGTCAGCATCACAACTGACGGGGCTCCTAGTATGGTGGGCGCGTCTCGGGGTCTAATAGGACGCATGAACCGGGAGATGGAAGAACGGGGTCTCACTGCCCCGCTACAAGTCCACTGCCTAATTCACCAGCAAGCGCTGTGCTGCAAAGTGTTGAAGTGGGATTCTGTCCTACTGGAACCTACACAAAAGGATTATAAAAGGCACACAAGAACTTTGAGAGACTGTACATATGACTCATTTAAATAAGAGATTCTGCTCTGACAACGAAGCTGAACTTTTACCTGTTAAGATTGTGCATGGCACAACAGAAAATTTATGTTCCATGGCCTTTTTTTCTGTGAAGACCCCAGAGAGGGTTATTTGGTTATTATTTATTTCATAATTGTGTTGTTATATATTTCCTGACTTTGTTTTTTCTTTGAAGTCCCCAGAGAGAGTATTTGGTTATTATTTATTTCATAATTGTGTTGTTAAATATTTCCTGACTTAGTTTTTTCTTTGAAGTCTCCAGAGAGAGTATTTGGTTATTATTTATTTCATAATTGTGTTGTTAAATATTTCCTGACTTTGTTTTTTCTTTGAAGTCCCCAGAGAGAGTATTTGGTTGTTATTTATTTCACAAATAGTATTATTTATTTTATTAATGGTGTTATTTATTTCAGACTTATTTTTTCCGTGAAGATCCCGGAACACAATAAATGTTTATGTTTAGACACCCATGCAATCGTTACATTTTCTGCTACAAACTGACCCCGGCCCCCCATCAGAGCAGGGAAAAGTTATGTGGCCCTCACAGGAAAAGGTTTGGGGACCCCTGCTTTAAGATCAGGTAGAACCATTGTGAGTTTAAATACGCCGTCTTGCTTGCTTTGGAGTTTTGTGACTGGATGATGTCATCACCAGAGAAATCTTTTAAACCACAAATTAAAACAGTCCAGGATGTACCCTGCCACTCGCCCGTAGTCAGTTGGGATAGACTCCAGCATACCCCTGCAACCCAGTACTGGGCAGCCAGGGATTGTAGAGGTAATTAACTCAAGTTTGATGATTATAACAAGATCCACATTTCCACTTCCTTTCTCTTATTCTTGGAAAAATGGAACCGCTAGGCACACCTGCAGGCCGTAAGTACCATGGTCTTACAAAGTTCATCGACTGTAGCACATAGCTCATCTCTCATTAAAGTGGATTAGACAGATGATTAGTGATTCACGATCAGTTTTTTTATTTGGATGTTTGTGGTATAGCCCTCATCATTTCCTTTAAGCACAATTGTGTCTGCGTTCTTGTATGTTAACTGAGTATGTTGAATTTTTACCTGATGTTGCAAAAACTTGGATGACTAAGAGGCATGCTGCAGCTCTCTTGGCATGTTGAATGTTGTTTTTGAGCAGATTTAGAATCAGCAGGACAGCTCCAGCCTCCTCAGCCTTTTTACCTATGCGGCAGTCTGGAAAACACACATTGCATCATGCAGTAGCTTAGGTGTGCTTGAAAACCTGTCTACCATTGGTCAAATATTTCTAATCTCAATCCAATCCACTTTAGCACAAGTTTCAGATAATGAGGTTTGCATATTTGCAAGTGAGTCCTAAAAGAAGTTTACATGATGGGGGAGAGAGTTCCATAGCTTGGTGCACACTACAGAAAACGTATTGATTTTACGAGTGGAAAACACTTAGGTCTCCATAATGTTTTGCACTCTGAGATGTCTTTGTGAAATGTTCAGCTTTATCACCCATACAGTGTGTTGTTACCTTTGTGTCCAACTTTGGCCAGTAGGTATAGGATTGGCAACAGAATCCTGTAGTTGGGACTGAGTCCACAGCCATTGTTGACCAGTGCATTCAGCAAAGCCTCGCTCCCACCTTTTCTGATCATGTAGTCAATACGATTATCAGTACCTGAAACAAGAGATTGTGGTTAATTGGACTCTGCTACTTCCGTTGCAGGAAATGATTATAAAAAATGAAAAGCAGCTACACTACTGTTAAAGTCAGGAATGCATTTACTATTTTGGCTGTCTCAGATATAAGACATACCCTGTAAATGATTGTCAACCAGTCTAGGGTGTGACGATCATTTGACGCAGCAAAGAGATGCCAACAGCTGCTAACAGCTATTCCCGAGTGTCAGTGGCGCAAGCCGCAAGCTACAAATGTAATAAGATGAACATCCGTAGCTGCACACTTGCTTAAGGGGTCAGTATGGCACAAAACAATAAGGATGTAATAAATAAATAACTATTAAACTCTAAAAATGAACTACGAGAGCTTTATAAATGGCTTTGAAACTTCGACGTTATGTTGGTAGAATCACTTTTTCCACACTGGACCACATACAGTGCATCCGGAAAGTATTCACAGCGCTTCACTTTTTCTACATTTTGTCATGTTACAGCCTCATTCCAAACTGTATTAAATTAATCTCTTACCTCAAAATTCTACACAAAATACTCCATTATGACAATGTGAAAAAAGTTTTATTTGACATGTTTTGAATTTATTAAAAATAGAAAACAAAAAAATCACATTTACATAAGTATTCACAGCCTTTGCTTAATACTTTGTTGATCCACCTTTGGCAGCAATTACAGCCTCAAGTCTTTTTGAATATGATCCCACAAGTTTAGCACACCTATCTTTAGGCAGTTTTGCCCATTCTTCTTTGCAATAAGTCTCAAGCTCCATCAGGTTGGATGGGAGACGTCTGTGCACAGCCATTTCAGATCTCTCCCGAGATGTTCGATCGGATTCAAGTCTGGACTCTGGCTGGGCCACTCCAGGACATTCACGGAGTGGTTCTGAAGCCAATCTTTTGAGATCTTGGCTGTGTGCTAATGTCTACTGTCTATATGGTCAAGGTACATGACCAGTCTACTGACCTCTGGAGCAGGATTTCATCCAGGATATCTCTATATATTGCTGCATTCATTTTCATTCTATCCTGACTAGTCTGCCAGTTCCTGCTGCTGAAAAACATCCCCACAGCATGATGCTGCCACCACCATGCTTCACTGTAGGGATGGTATTGGCCTGGTGATGAGCAGTGCCTGGTTTCCTCCAAACATGGCGCCTGGCATTCACACCAAAGAGTTCAATCATGAGAATTTTGTTTCTCATGGTCTGAGAGTCATTCAGGTGCTTTTTGGCAAATTCCAGACGGGCTGCCATGTTCCTTTTACTAAGGAGTGGCTTTCGTCTGGCCACTCTACCATACAGGCCTGATTGGTGGATTGCTGCAGAGATGGTTGTCCTTCTGGAAGGCTCTCCTCTCTCCACAGAGGAACGCTGGAGCTCTGACAGAGTGACCATCGGGGCCTTGGTCACCTCCCTGACTAAGGCCCTTCTTCCCCGATCGCTCAGTTTAGAAGGCCGGCCAGCTCTAGGAAGAGTCCTGGTGGTTCCAAACGTCTTCCATTTACGAATAATGGAGGCCACTGTGCTCATTGGGACCTTCAAAGCAGCAGAAATTTTTCTGTATCCTTCCCCAGATTTGTGCCTCAAGACAATCCTGTCTCACGGGTCTACAGACAGTTCTTTTGACTTCATGCTTGCTTATATAGACAGTTATTATATTTCCAAATCATGTCCAATCAACTGAATTTACTGCAGGTGGACTCCAATTAAGCTGTAGAAAGATCTCAAGGATGATCAGTAGAAAAAAGATGCACCTGAGCTCAATTCTGAGCTTCATGGCAAAGGCTGTGAATACGTATGTAAATGTGATTTCTTAGTTTTCTATTTTTAATAAATTCAAGTAAAAAAAAAAAGTATTTTGTGTAGAATTTTGAGGTAAGAGATTAATTTAATACAGTTTGGAATGAGGCTGTAACATGACAAGATGTAGAAAAAGTGAAGCGCTGTGAATACTTTCCGGATGCACTGTAGGTCTGGACTTTTTTACTCTCTTAATAATAAAATGTAAAAGCTGTATTTTGTGTCCAGTTTTGTCATTGACTAGTATTTAAAGTTATTTGATGATCTGATATATTTAAGTGTGACAAACATGCAAAAAAAATGAGAACTCAGGATGAGGGCAAAGACTGTATACAATGTGTTTATTGTAGGGCTGTCAATCGATTTTCGAATCCGATACTGCAAAAGACATTGCTTTTAGGCATACCATATTGACAAGGCTGGTCTAACGATAAACAATAGTGTGGTCACGGCCACCCCTGGCCACCACGTAGCTCCGCCGCTGCAGCAGCATGCTGTATTGGTTTATACATCATACTATGTACTAGGGCTGGGCGATATGGATCAAACTCATATCCGATATATTTAGGTGGAATATCAATATTATGATATAGTATATCGATATTTTTGCCATAAACTGAATTTAGACACTGTGATTGACTGCCGACCAGTCCATGGTGTACCGCTCGCGCAAAGACAGCTGGGATAGGCTCCAGCACACCCGCGACCATCGTGAGAATAAGCGGTAGAGAGTGAATGAATGAATTTAGACAAAAGTCGAAGAAAAATATGTGTGCAAAGTTTGATTGAAATGTAACCAATATTAGAGGAGAAATAGCCACTGAAATAAAATATATACATATAAGTATATTCTTTTTTATATAAATATAGAAAAAGTTAAATATACTGTCTCTTCAGTGCAATAGTGGTGCATTCACGGTAGTCTCTGCAGTCGGGGTAGTCCCATTAGTGCTTCCTTCTCACGTTCTCTATGATGACAGACGGTAAAAATGGTTGATGCCATCTTTGAAGACCTTTATACTGTCATTTCACTGTTATGCAGCTGCTATGCAGCCCCTCCTCCTTCATATTTCCGCTGGGATATCCGATCATTTGACGCAGCAAAGAGATGCCAACGGCTGCTAACAGCTATTCCCGAGTGTCAGTGGCGCAAGCCGCAAGCTACAAACGTAATAAGATGAAAATAGATGATCATAGCTGCACACTTGCTTAAGGGGTCAGTATGGCACAAAACAATAAGGAAGTAATAAATAAATAACTATTAAACACTAAAAATGCTGCAGGAGCCACAGAGCTGTCGTAACTAGCTTGTACTCGGACAGCGCCATCTTGAGACATGAGAGCTCCACATGAAATCCAGTCTTTATAGATATGAACGATATTTTTTTAATATCGTGCTTAACAGAAATATGGATATTTAAAAAAATATCCTTATATTGCCCAGCACTACTATGTACACAGTCCTTCCGGGTTAGATTTTAATCAGATTTTAATGATTACTGTCTTGCGCGCTGATTATCGGCATGGCATGAACACTCCCCAACACTTCCTCAATCTCTTATTCTACCCTGTTTCCTCGCTTGATCTCACCAGCAATCTGAACCTCACTGCCCCAAGCTTGCACATGAAACTGCAGCTTGGAGCAACACAATATACCCAACGCTACAATATTTTATAGCTTTTGGTTCAGCCATCGATGAGGTTATGACCGTTATTATTATTTTTCCCTTACAGGTTCATTGGTGGATTTATGAAAAAAATACATTGGTAAATGTATTCCTAATTATTATTATTATTATTGTAATTATTATTATTATTTGTATTTTTAAATATAGAATATAGAAAGCCTATGACAGGGTGCTTAGAGAGGAACTGTGGTATTGTAAGAGGAAATCTGGAGTGACAGAGAAGTATGTTCAAGTGGTGCAGGACATGGATGAGGACTGTAAGACCGTGCTAAGATGTGCTTGAGGTGTGACAGAAGAGTTCAAGGTGGACGTGGGACTCCATCAGGGATCAGATCTTCTGAGCCCTTTCTTGTTTGCTGTGGGTGTCACCCTCTCGTGACAGCTCCTTTAGTTTCCTTCCTTGCCTCTGTTCATTCCCTTATTTTGATACTACTTCCTTTCTTGTTCCCTTCTGCTTTCTCTGACTCAGTTCACACACCTGTTTCTAATTTCCACTCTCCCTATTTAGTTCAGGTGTGTGCTCTTTCGTTTGTGGCGTCATTGTCTTTGTTTTTGGTTTGCCTGTAGTTGCTATCTACATTGCTTAATTTGCTATTACATTGCTATTACATTGCTATTGCTATTACAAATTTCCCCACTGAGGGACGAATAAAGGCATATCTTAAACACCATTAAATCCCTTGTACCTACATTTTTGGTCCTGCTCTCTGCATCCTGGGGTCGCATCGCTAAGCTCGCAAGCCAGCTCGTGACAGAATGACGCCACCACAAGACGACCTCGCGGAGAGCGATTTCGATTTTCATTGGCAGATCTTCAAGGCCTTGGAGAAGGAATCAGCCATGTTTACCCCGGAGGAGCTGGAGGATATGGTTTGGGGGCCGGACGGCACGCTCATCCCCATGGCGTGGGTGTATTCGGGAAACGCAATGGACAAGCCGATCCGACGCACGTCTCGGCCGACCTCTGCAAAGGGTTTGCGTGGCTGTAAGGTGAGGGCACCCCCTTCCTCCACGCCATGCCACGTCAAGGCGGAATTAACCCCCCCACGCTGTCGCTGAGTGCCGACCCATCCCACCACTAGTGATGGTGCCAACGTTACGACAGCCCGCTGAGCCCCAGCCGCCTACCTTTTCAGATTCCCTGTTGCCCCCCATGCAACACGAAGAGGAGTACGGCACACTTTCCCCTCCTGTGCCCGAACCACGCAGCCTCAAGGGTTCCCAAACCCCGGCTCCCGTGCCAAGCTGCGTGACGGCCCAGATTCCTCCTGTCCCCAAACCACGCAGCCCCAAGGGTTTCCAAACCCCGGCTCCTGTGCCAAGCTGCGTGGCTCCACAGATTCCTCCAGTGCCCAAGCCACGCAGCTCCAAGGTTTCCCAAGACCCAGCTCCCGTGCCATGCTGCGTGACGCCCCGGATTCCTCGTGTGCCCAAGCCGCGCAGTCTCAAGGGTTCCCAAACCCCGGCTCCCGTGCCAAGCTGCGTGACTCCCCGGATTCCTCCTGTGCCCAAGCCACGCAGCCCCAAGCCGCAGCATCCCCTGGCTCTCCTGTCCAGCGGCTTGATGCTCCAGACCCCTCCCGAGCCCAAACCCCGCCTGAGGTCCCTTGTAGACCTGGTCCGGGCAGCAGAGCGGGCTGAACTCAAGACCCTCCTCCAGGTCCCCCTCCTCCCGTCCCTGGTTCCACATCCAGCAGCATACGGCGTCTGGAGTCCGCCTTCGGAAGGGGGGGCAAGTATGACCAGCTGTGCGTTGGAGGACGCACATCACACCCTGTCCGAGGGGTGTGGGGATGATGCCCTCAGCTGGTCGCCTGATGAGGAACAGCCCGCCGGACCGCCAGCGCAACCGGTTCTTCCAGCTGGCCGGGATGTGCTGTCCGGTAGGTTACCTCTCGGCCAAGACTCACTGTGCTGTTCCTCTGCTCCACAGTCCAGCCAAGACCGAGAGTCCGTTCCTCGTGTTCCGGCGGCACCTCTTCCACGGCGGGACGCCACGCCTCCGGCGCCACCTCTTCCACGGCGGGACTCCACGCCGCCGCCGCAGCCGCCTCCTCCGGCGCCACCTCTTCCACGGCGGGACGCCACGTCGTCGCCGCATCCGCCTCCTCCGGCGCCACCTCTTCCACGGCGGGACGCCACGCCGTCGCCGCAGCCGCCTCCTCCGGCGCCACCTCTTCCACGGCGGGACGCCACGCCGTCGCCGCAGCCGCCTCCTCCGGCGCCTCCTCCTCCACGGCGGGACGCCACGCCGTCGCCGCAGCCGCCTCCTCCGGCGCCACCTCTTCCACAGCGGGCGGGCCTCCCCTGCCAGGCCCACCACCCTGGCCGGCCCCCAGAGGGGTCCACCCATGGCTTCTGCTGGGCCTGCCGTCATGGCTGTCCTCCAGAGGAGCCCGGTTCCCTTCGGGCTGCTCACCCTGCGGGCCGCCCTCTTGCGTGGCCTTGCCACCCTGGCCGACCTCCGGAGAGGTCCGGCCAGCAACCCACCTCCGGTCCCCCCGCCTCCCATCCCTCTTTGTCTGTGGACTTTTTGGACGTCTGGGATCCGTCCTTGAGGGGGGGGTACTGTCACGATGTGGGCGTCACCCTCTCGTGACAGCTCCTTTAGTTTCCTTCCTTGCCTCTGTTCATGCCCTTATTTTGATACTACTTCCTTTCTTGTTCCCTTCTGCTTTCTCTGACTCAGTTCACACACCTGTCTCTAATTTCCACTCTCCCTATTTAGTTCAGGTGTGTGCTCTTTCGTTTGTGGCGTCATTGTCTTTGTTTTTGGTTTGCCTGTAGTTGCTATCTACATTGCTTAAACACCATTAAATCCCTTGTACCTACATTTTTGGTCCTGCTCTCTGCATCCTGGGGTCGCATCGCTAAGCTCGCAAGCCAGCTCGTGACAATGGTGATGGATAGACTGACAGATGAGGTTAGAGAAGAATTCCCATGGACTATGATTGCAGATGACATTGTGATTTGTAGTGAGAGTAAGGAACAGGTGGAGGAGATGGTAGAATAGTGGAGGTTTGCCCTGGAAAGGAGAGGAATGAAGATTAGCAGCAGCAAGACGGACTATATGTGTGTGAATGAGAGGGACCCAAGTGGAAGAGCGAGGTTACACAAAGAAAAGATACAGAAGGTGGAGAAGTACTTGGGGTCAACAATTCAGAACAACAGAGATTGTGAAAAGGAGGTGAAGAAGCTTGTGCAGGCAGAATGGACAGGTGGAGAAAAGTGTCAGGCGTGATGAGTGATAGAAGAGTTTCAGCTCAAATGAAAGGAAAGGTATACAAAACTGTGGTGAGACCAGCCATGTTGTTTGGTCTAGAGACAGTGCCACTGAGGAAAAGACAGGAGGCAGAACTGGAGGTAGCAGAGATGCGGATGCTGAGTTTCACATTGGGAGTGACCAGGATGGATAGGATCAGGAACGAATCCATCAGAGGGATAAAGTCAGAGAGGCCAGACTGAGATAGTTCGGACATGTCCAGAGGAGAGATAGTGAATATATTGGTAGAAGCTCTACATTTGGAGCTTCTGGGTAGGAGGCATTAGAGGAAGGCCTAAGAGGAGTTTTATGGATGTAGTGAAGGAGAACATGAGGGTAGTTGGTGTGAGAGAGACAGATGCGGAAGACAGGGTTGGATGGAGGCGGTTGATTTGCTGTGGCAACCCTTGAAGGGAAAAGCCCAAAGAGAAAGAAGAAAAAGGCAGGTGCATACATTTGGGCACCATTGTTGTTTTATTGATTTGAATACTTTTTACAGGATGTGGTAACTCCATGATAACTGAAACACAGTGACAGTACATACAAATAACTTTGGTCTTGTTGCAAGAGCCATCTGCCAGGGCTCTGAAGCTACGGTTACCAATCAAAATACTCTTGTCTTTCTCCATTTCTGCTCAATATTTGTTCCCTCTTGTGGCTACTAGCTACTTCAAACAAACTACGGTGTGGACCAAGTGTCAAACAGAACGTGCACACCTTAATTGCGCGTCAAAAGAAATAGCGCTGGAATGGAAACTTCCATTCATGTGTCATTAATCTGTTAATTTTGACAGCCATAGTTTATTGATACAGGCGTTGCACGGCTGTTACCATAGCAATGATCTGGTCCCTGTACTTGGGTCTCTGGCTGTTTTAAAAGGTTACAAGGTTGACAGACATTTTTTCTATTCTATTCTGAACATACCTGCTGACAAAAGCTCATCCAAGATATTGAGGACATTCAAGGTGCTCTCAGCATCTGCTGCATTCTGCAGAAAATAAGAAACGGTTGCAGTCATCAAAAATCCTTTTTTACTGCTAAATGTGATTGATTGATGTGCTTCATGCAAACATGGCAATAAACATACAAGCAGTATTCCATCTGACTTTATGTCTGTGTACCTAATGTTGTGGCCAGTCAATGCAGGTTGTACACTCAACAAAAATATAAACACAACACTTTTGTTTTTGCTCCCATTTTTCATGAGATGGACTTAAAGACCTAAAATTCATTCCAGATACACAATATTACCATTTCTCTTAAACATTGTTCACAAATCTGTCTAAATGTGTGCTAGTGAGCACTTCTTCTTTGCTGAGATAATCCATCCCACCTCACTGGTGTGCCACATCAAGATGCTCACCAGAGACCATAATTAGTGCACACATGTGCCTTAGACTGTCCACAATAAAAGTCCACTCTGAAATGTGAAGTTTTGTCTCACAGCAAAATGCCAAAAGCAAAAGAGCAAAAGACCACCCAGAAATGTGTAATTTTTTGCTTTATTTGGGGTCTGGGATCAGTCAGTATCTGGTGTGACCACCATTTGCCTCATGCAGTGCAACACATCTTCGCATTGAGTTGTCAAAGATCAGATTGTCAATTGTGGCCTGTGGAATGTTGGTCCACTCCTCTTTCATGGCTATGCAAAGTTGCTGGATATCAGTGGAAACTGGTACAGGCTGTCATATACGCCGGTCAAGCACTTCCAAACATGGGTGACATGTCCGGTGACAAGAACTGTGTACAGATCCTTGCAACATGGGGCCGTGCATGACCTTGCTGAAACATGAGGTGATGTTCATGGATGTATGGCACAACGATGGGCCTCAGGATCTCATCAAGGCATCTCTGTGCATTCAAAATGCTGTGCAAGGTTGCTGGATATGAGTGGAAACTGGTACAAGCTGTCAAACGCTCCCAAACATGCTCAATGTGTTACATGTCCGGTGAGTATGCTGGCCGGACATACCATCAATAAAATGCACAATAGAATGATATTCGTCCATAATGGATGCATGCCCATACCATAACCCCACCACCACCATGGGGACACCACAACATTGACATCAGCTAAACTCTCACCCACACGACGTCACACACGCTGTCTGCCATCTGCCCTGAACAATGTAACCCGAGATTCATCCGTGAAGAGATCACCTCTCCAACGTGCCGGACGCCATTTAATGTGAGCATTTGCCCACTCAAGTCTGTTAGACTTAGTGGCGATGATCTGGAGTCAGGTTAAGACACCGATGAGGACGACGAGCATGCACTTGAGCTTCCCTGAGACAGTTTCTGACAGTTTGTGCAGAAATTCTTTGGTTATGCAAACCAATTGTTTCAGCAGCTCTCTGAGTGGCTGGTCTCAGACGATCTTGGAGGTGAACCTGCTGGATGTGGAGGTCCTGGCCTGGTGTGGTTACACGTGGTCTGCGGTTGTGATGTCGGTTGGATGTAATCCGATATTCTCTAAAATGCCTTTGGAGACGGCTTATTGTGGAGAAATTAACATCCAAAACATGAGCAACAGATCAGGTTGACATTCCTGCTGTCTGCATGCCAAATGCATGCTCCCTCAATGCTTGCAAAATCTATGGCATTTTGCTGTGAGACAAAACTTCACATTTCAGAGTGGACTTTTATTGTGGGCAGTATAAGGCACACCTGTACACTAATCATGATGTCGGATGAGCATCTTGATGTGGCACACCTGTGAGGTGGGAGGGATTTTCTCAGCAAAGCAGAAGTGCTCACGATCAAATATTTAGACAGATTTGTGAACAACATTTGAAAGAAATGGTAATATTGTGTATCTGGAATGAATGTTAGATCTTTGAGTCCATCTCATGGAAAATGGGAGCAAAAACAAACATGTTGCGTTTATTAAAAAAATAAATAAATTGTTTCAGAAAGGCAGGAAGTGAACAAATGTAACAGCGACTGACTGTGAAAGTACCAGATGGAGGGGTAGGATTTAATGCGCTTTGCTTCTTCCTACTTCTTCCAACTTCCTTCTTCCTACATGTGGAACTGGGAACTGATTATGTGATGCACTCAATTGTAACCTGATGCAACCTATTGACCCTAATGAAATGAAACCATTACCACTGCCATATATCTTTGTTGAGTATATGTACTGAGTTGTTGAGTGTCTTCCCAGCACAATCGTGCATGTTACGGAATTAGTTTACCAAGTAGCCTTATAAACCAAAATGGTGGCAAGCTGAAGAAAACCTAATAAAGTGGAGGCATTGTGACAAACGCCAAGCCATTTTCAACTTCCCAATTGCACCGTGTGAAGCACCGCTGAGTTCCTCTGTGGCTGCAGCCGTCTCGGGAGACAGCCAATCGCACATCGTAAAGAGTGAATACATAATGAGATTTTTTACGAATACAAATGTACAAATTTCATGCTCGTATCTGGCAAAAATGCATTATCATGAAATGTACATTATTTTTCACGTATGGGTAACCTCGCCTCTTTTTAACCTCGCACAATTTACCATTGTACTATTTCAAGCTGTTCATTTGACTTGAACCACTTGAATTTCAAGAAATAACTGGAAGCTGTTCATTTGACTTGAACCACTTGAATTTCAAGAAATAACTGGAAAATATAGTCTGTTCTAAAACTTTTGACCAATAGTGTATGTGTGAATGGTCATAATCCACAGTTGCATGGTGAATCCCTACCTGGAGAGTTGAAAAAAGGACTTCAAAACCACTGAAGGAAGTTGGGGAGGCTGCCATTCTTGGCTGAGACCGCTCTGTGTCAGTTGTGCAGACAAAAATGGAAGCAGACGGGTGATAGAAAAATGTTAAAAATTAAGATATCAAAAAGGCATCAACAAAGACATGGTGTTCCCCCAAAGCACGGATGGAGAGGAAGTCAAATTATCATGTGTCTTCACTGTCACACACAACACCACAACACATGCATCTGCCTCCCTGTTTTTGGAAGAGAGCGAGAGCAAGCAAGAGCGCAAGAGAGAGAGCGAGAGAGAGAGAAAGAGAGAATGATGAAGGCAGGCAGACAGTGACAGCGCCTACTCCGAACTTTACTGGGAATCATCAGGTGACTACATTTATTCATGAGCTTTGAGTAGTGCAAGCCAACGCACCCTTTTTGTTTTTTTTTTAGATATATCCAATTGTTGAGCTATTCATAATATACTGTATATACCCAGTTATGCTTTTGCACAGTTGGTTGAATGTGCATTGTGTGTGTGTGTGTGTGTGTGTGTGTCTACTGTAACTTTATCCCTCCAGGATAAAGAGCTCTAGAAAGCATTTGCGCCATGGTGTTGAGAAGTCTGCCACTAAAAAAAGGTTTTGACAAGGCTGGCTGGGCAGCTGCAGAGGAAACTATATTCAGTGGTATAGGATTCATTCAGAGAGGATTAATGGCTAAGTACTCATGTTTGGCGATGGCAACCCACACACACTCACACCCACTTGTGAATGACAGAAACGAAGCATATGTATAGATTGTCTCTATTACATTTACGACATTTGTTTAATGATTTAGCTAAGAACTGTAGTGGTAAATAGTGTAAATAGTCCTACAGCCACTTGCAATGTATGCAAAATGAAAATTTCAAAAGAGCTACTTTCAATACCACATACTTGATGCATTAACTGAGGACCAGACATAAAACAGGGTATGAAGTGGTTAGTCAGGCCACCAATGAAAAGGCTGCTACATCAAAGTAACAAACCCTGGACTTTCGGAGGAAGCGCAAATATCCAAAGGGAGCAAAAAGGCAAACCGGATCATTGAAAATGTAGTCAAATGTATTGCTTCAGACAAGCAGACCATCTCTGTTGTGGATTTGGGGTATTGCTGTTTTATTTAGGTTCTGCTATCACACTACATTGTGTCAGGGCCTTACTGCAGTTGTAAAAAAAAAAAAAGTACACTTCATGTCAACAAAAGAAGACAGCTGTAAGTCTCACCAGGGATTTTGGAGCTCTGACTTCTGCCTCATGTCATTACTCTCATTACAGTTTACAATACTGCACCAAGTCCATGTGTTGGTATTGTTGTAAAATATATATAACTTGAAGCTGTTTTCAGTTGTATGGCATGTAATTCTCTGTATGAGTTTTATTTCATGGGATTTAGATTGTCAGATTGTTTGAATCAGACTTGAACTGTTTAATTATGAACAATGAGGACTTGCGTTCAAAAACACCACGTCATTTAAGATGAATTCACATGTTTTGAGTGAATTTGAAGGGATTTCCCAGCATCATTAAATGCAGTAAAATGGACTGAGCATTGAGGGTTACAAAGTGAGTGAAAAGAATATCCAACTATTGTTTCTATTTGCATTTCTGTTTTAGACCAGGGTCACCAACCTTTTTGAAACCGAGAGTTACTTCTTGGTGAATGCGAAGGGCTACCAGTTTGATACACACTTCTCAAATAGCCAATTTGCATTTAACTATATGTTATTGTGAATAATTAATGATATTCATCTACCCTACCGCAATGCTTATAAAGCTAGCAGTTAGCAACATAAACAAATACACGCCAACATAACATCTCAGCTATAAGCAGTACACTAAACACACTGAAATAGCATGTTAACGATATCAATTGGTAACGATGGCAAACTTAGCTCAGCAGTTAGCGACCAGCTCGGCGGCTGAATCCCAAAACACTCCAATATGACGACGCAAACAGCGTCTAGCAATGAAGGAATGAGAAATAACAGGGTTACTCACGTTTATAAGTGCACATTGTTAGTTGAACCTCAAATGTTACGACAAGTCTGAAACCTGCGTGGCTGCCTTGGTGCATTCAAGTGCCCATCTAGTATCGTAAATGGGAGCTGCGTTTAATCATGTTCACTTAAAGCAGCAGAGATTGGACACTAGCAAAACAGTCTTTTGTAAAAATGTTTACAGGATTTTGAAATATATTCTCATTTCCAGTTTACATGTAATGGTGCTTTAAACAAGACTAACAATAGAAATGAGATGCAGCTCGCAGGTAGTTTTGTTCAGGGTGTCCATGAAAGCAAAACATCTCTCCAGTGAGAGACTCATAGTGTCTGTTTTCGAATTGAGATACATAAATGGTGTTTGAATTACACTGCTAATGATGTGTTCAGCTCAGAATAAAGTTATGAAGAGACGACAGACTCTGTGTGACTGTGGGGAGCTACACTGTGCCGTCTTCTGTCGTGATAACAGAGCTGTGGCTTGCTATGATGGGCATGCGTTAATTACGCTACAAAATTAACGTAAATAATGAAATATATTTGTTACGCCATTATTCTTTTTTATGTG
This sequence comes from Doryrhamphus excisus, assembly GCF_037039965.1. Lineage (NCBI taxonomy): Eukaryota > Metazoa > Chordata > Actinopteri > Syngnathiformes > Syngnathidae > Doryrhamphus > Doryrhamphus excisus. The sequence continues at coordinate 23,005,926 of NC_136362.1, forward strand.
GACACGCAAATGAAAATATTTTTCCAACACATGAATAACTAATAAATAAATAAAAATAATTGGTCCTTCTGTTTCACCCTTGTTCCCCACCGTAGTTTGATTGAATGTAACTCTGTAGCCACAAGCTGGAACAAATATTGCTGGGAAATGGAGAAAGAAAAGAGTATTTTGATTGGTAAAGTTAGCTTCAAAGCCCTGGTAGATGGCTCTTGTAGCAAGACCAAAGTTATTTGTGTCTACTGTCGCTGTGTTTGACTTATCCTGGATTCCATGGCCTACCAGAGACTGGAGCAGTGCAGGTATTGTTTTTATTGTCATATACAGTGCTGCCTTTGCATAAGAGTGGCCCAACTAACCAGTGCTTTTCACATTTCTACATCTCTCTGATGATTTTTGCATTAAACTGCCAGCTAAAATTGGAGTTCCAGCTGCTATTGACGGTCTGTCAATGTGATGACACCCATGGTCAAACTAGCTTGAGGAAGATTTTCAACATCTCGGTAAAAACATAAGTACATTATAGCAATGTGAGTGATCCTAATTATGATGAGGTAGATGGTGACTGTCATACAAAGTACGACAAATAGCAGCTCGCATTAAATATTCAAAAACTTTGGGATTTCTAATGAATAGTTACAGCATTGTAGTAAAATAATATTTACTGTAATTATTATTAATTATTTGTTTTATGTATTTAAAGTGTTTTAAAAGATAAATGAAATTAAGTTGAATTTGTAATTTGGATGAAATGTTGTATGACTATTGCCCTATGTTTTAGGTATTTGTATTTGTACATTTCATGAAGGAAAGGTGCAAACAACCTGAAAAACATGTTTGTCAGTGTGAGAGGTCTCACTTGCTCAAATTTGTTGAATGTTTCTGGGCGAATTTAAGAGCTATTATTCTAATACTAAATAAAAATGACTGACTGTGTTGTTTCAAATAATGGCTCATAGTTCCGAAATTCTCTTTACATAAAATTTGATCATTGTAATTATATTATCCTGCAATTATTGTCAAATTGTTCACCGCAAACAGATTACCCCTAGTTAGTATAGATTATAGATTATAGATCTGTGATTAAATGTGATTAATTCTGAATTAACTATGGACAAAAAAGTCTGATTAATCGCAATCAAATCATTTTATAGATTGACACCCCTAATCATTATATCTTCATCTATCATGATACCCAGAAATTTTATTTTGTTCACCCTTTATTGTCAACTCTGATTTGTATTTGCTTGTATGTGTCCTTTCTGCTATTCTGCTGTCAGTGAACGCACTGCAGTGACGAGCTGTTGTGTCGGTTGGGTGTTCTGTTTATGGCTTCTCTGACGCTGTGCGGGCAGATGTGAATTTCGTCTCCTTTCTTGAGCCTCATGATTGTTTTCCCCGGCTTGATTCTTTTTGTTGCATTGGTTGATCTGTGTGACTTGTTGGTACACGTTTTGCTCAGTGAGGCTGTAACACCTCATTGCTCACAATAACACAATTTTAAGTGTGATTCAAATGTTCTGCTACTATAAAAGAGACTGAAATCAAACACATATCATTTTAGACTCGTGTGGTATCTTTTTGATTGACATATTCAGGTCATTTGGAGTGGTTAATGCATACAACTATACACTGCTCAAAAAATAAAGGGAACACTTAAACCCACAATGTAACTCCAAGTCCAAACTGTTACACCTGTTTTGCTTGTGAAAGCTTGATCACATCACATTGCAACTGCCACTTCCCTGTCCTTCAGAGATGAAATGTGAACTGTAACTTAGGGGACACCCAGAGAAAATAAAAAGGGAGGCAATGGAGAGTGTACTCAGAGCGGTTGGAAATTGTATGCTGAGTACATCTCTTCCGTTCTCCTCGCGAGTAAAAGTAATAACTGTTCTTCTGTCTCATTGTTTGAAAAGGTTGAAGGTGCTTTGACCTGACACCCACCTCAAAAAACTTCAACTTTTTCCAACTACTGAAAGGTACACAAGCTCAATCTCCCCTTAAATTGCATTTATACATTTAAATAATGAAAACTCATTGAAGAAACGAAATGAACAGTAGTTCATCTACAGCACCGAGTAACGTTATCTTATTTGATCATATGGTGGTATGGTACACCATAGTGTAGTGTACCATACCACTACAATGTAAAGTGACGCTATAGTGCCATACCTTTATCTTTAGCCCGTTTCTCCTCTCTTTCCAAATTCTGCACCTGATGACTCTGTATTTCCATGTTTTGTTGACACATGTTGACAGCACTAGACTCATTATCTCCTCCCCTCAACTCGCAGCCAAGGCTAACCCAACTCATATCCATCCACAATTACCTCCGTTTTCATTTTATATTTTCAAAGAGAATGAGCATGTTTGTGCCTCTTGGTCTGCAATATAATTAATATGATATAATATTAACAATAAATACGTTTCATTTAGGGCTGCATGGTGTCCTAGTGGTTAGCGTGCAGGCCACAAAGATAGGAGACCCGAGTTTGATCCACCCTGGGCCATCTCTGTGTGGAGTTTGCATGTTCTTCCCGTGCATGCGTTGGTTTTCTCCGGGTACTCCGGTTTCCTCCCACATTCCAAAAACATGCTAGGTTAATATGCGACTCCAGATTGTCCATAGGTATGAATGTGAGTGTGAATGGTTGTTTGTCTATATGTGCCCTGTGATTGGCTGGCCACCAGCCCAGGGTGTACCTCTCCTCTTGCCCAAAGACAGCTGGGATAGGCTCCAGCACCCCCCCAACACTCGTGATGATAAGCGGTAGTGTGACGGTGTGTCGAGGGTTGGACCCCAGATGCAGAGGCGGGCAACAAGAGGTGCAGTTTAAGGTCTTTAATAAAAAGTCAAAGCAAAATCCAAAAGGGCAACAGAAAGAGAAAACCTGTTGAGTGCAGTCTGGAGAGGGAATAAGGTTTGCTGTTTTGGCGGAACATCAGGGTGAAATTGAACCGAGTAAGGAAGAGTGGCCACCGTGCCTGTCAGGGGTTGAGCCTCTGGGCCAAACGGAGGAAGGCTAGGTTCTTGTGGTCCGTGTGCATGATGAAAGGTAGTTCCACGGGATGGCGATGCTTGAGAGCGTGGGCGATCGGGGGTGACCGGGCAGCGAGAGATGGAGTGGCCCGCCTCGCCACAGTAGATACAGAGCCGCAACTTCCGATGATGGGTCCTCTCGGCCGGGGTGAGGCGGCTTCCACCCAGTTGCATGGGTTCGTCGTACCTGGGAGCCGATGGTGGCAGCAGCCGGGAAGGGTGCATCCATGCTGGAGGAGGCTGTCCTCCTTGTGGTCGTTGCTGCGCCTCTCGATCCCAATGGCCAAGGCGATGAGGTCGTTGAGGTTGGCTGGAGTCTGCAGGGGGATCATCTGTTCACGAATGTTGTCTGACAGGCCCAAGAAAAAGGCGTCCAAAAGGAATGGTTCCAGTCACTCTTGGCTGCCAGTATCCCCAACTCGATGGCATAGTGGGCCGCGGTGGCGTAGCCGGAGGAGCGCACAGGAAGCTTCGGGGCATGGAGGAGTTCGCTGGAACATCTGCTGCTCCATAGACTGGGAGAAGGCAGCTTAAGACTAGCAGACAGGGGATCGGCGGCTACACTCAGCGGTGGCCCAAGCTCCAGCCCTTCCTGTCAGGTGGGAAGTGATGAAGGCCACCCGCGCTCGCTCCAAGTGAAAGGCTGCCGCCTGCAGTTTGCACAGTGTGAGGAAAGGCCGGACATCCCCCGAATCACCAGAAAACCTCTCCAGCTTGGAGAGCAGAGCGCCAAGAGCAGGTAGGGAATCGTCAGATGTCGGCAGGCTGCTCGGGGAGCGCAGGGGGGGCGGCAACGGGGGTGTACCGCTGCAAGGCAGACACCAATTGAACTTCAAGTGCCTTCATGCACGCGTCTTGTTGGTCGGCCAGGCTCTTAACACAGGAGCTTAGGGCGTTGAGCTGCTCCTCCTGCTAGCCCAGGCGTTGTGACTGGTGGCATAGATTCAACTTAATCGGCTTCAGCTCCGCGGGGTCCATACTTTGGCTGGTTCCTTCTATGACGGTGTGTCGAGGGTTGGACCCCAGATGCAGAGGCAAGCAACAAGAAGTGCAGTTTAAAGTCTAATAAAAAGTCAAGAGGAAAATCCAAAAGGGCAACACAAGGTGGTGGCGATGAAAAAAAGAAAAGAACAGAAAATCTCACCAAGAGACACAGCTAAGGAAAACAATGAGCGTTTGGCTGAAGGCTGGCTGGATGGCTCGGAAGAGCTGGGCTGACCGAGCAGGAGGCACACAAACGTACGCTCAAAAAAAACGTTAAGGAGGATGCTGGGGAGACCAAACGCCAGAGGGCTAGCAAGTATCTGAAACGAGGAACCAGCGACTCCGGCTGCAAGCGGCGGCTTTAAGTAGGGTGAAGTGCGATGAGCTTCAGGTGTGCCCAGTCCTCCCGCCTCCAGCCCACTTAAGGACATCTGGAAAACACGGAGAAACGCAAGCCAGGAGAAGGCAGGGACTCGCGACAAGGAGGCAGCAGTAGAACTGTGACAGGTAGGTCTGTTTTGATTTGTTTCACCCACGGCCTGCCTCCAGGCACGCCCACTCCGCTGTGATTGGTCACACTCCTGAGTGCTGTACTTTTTTTAGGGCTCACTTCCAAATGAAAACAATTAAAACTTTACAGTTGTTTGTCCATGTTTGGTTGTCCTTGTTTGACAAGGGTTGCGTGATGTGGACCTTATATATAATAAATATATATATATTGGACAATATTTTGGGGAAGTATCATGATATGACACTATAAAACACGATAAAATTTTAATTCAGCAGAGTTTTATAAAAAACCTACAAACACACTTGTCTCAAATTGCAAAGCACATTTATTGGTAACAAACAAACTAACTTTTCTAATGACAAGTCAGCCCCCGCACACATTGCTACTGCATCTTCAACCAACTGTAATGCCTGTGCTTGTGATTACGGAAGATGTAGTCACCCATGCAACTCCAACTGCATCTCGAAGACACTCTTGTTTTGTCGCAGACATAGAGCAAACAGAAGGACGATCATGGAAGTGTGTTCTGTGTGTGGAGAATGTCTATTTACATCTAGAACGCTTCATACAAGAATTAAAACACAACGTGGTGGAAATATGCTCATTTAACCCAAGTCACAGATGCACACACACAACTACTTAGCATCCTAAAGCTAACCCCTGGTTGCTTCTATTCACGCTCACAAGAAATGTTCGAGTAGAACATGCAAAATCCACACCAAGATACCCCAGCGGAGAATCAAACCCAAGTCTCCCCAATTTCCTTTGTTAGATGCTCATTGAGGTAAGCGTTTGTTCCATTCAACTTTTATTGGATAATATTGTTTGGTAGATGAGCAAATACATATTTATTTCAAGTGGTTTGTGTGAACACCGAAGTTAAACTTGTGATGGAATATGTAGAATTTACAGATATAACTTAGTCACGTGCTATTTGAGCCTGTGTACTGTCTGTCTACTGTCTGTTACATTTCAATACAGGGCGTCTCTTCATACAAATACGTTAACCAGGATACCATTAATTAGTTAGGCCATCTCAGAGATTCTCCCCAGTAAGTACCAGTAAGGGGTCCTGAAAACATCTATTGACACCAAAGCGTTCCCTTCTGATACCATGGACAGAGGGGCATTGGGGAAGGGATTATTTTGCTTAACAATGGGAATCATTTACATGCTCTCATTTTAAAGGGGGTGCAATCGGGAAGTCTCCCTTCAATGTAAGTTCTAACCTGTAGACGGAGTGGCACCTAGGATGTGTCCTTTCTTTTGTAAAGTAATTCATTTGCACGGTATGGAGTATAAAAGTTCCCGCCAAGAGGCCACTCTTGGTCAGACACCTCCAGACCGCCATGCATACTGTGTGTTATCTGACCCCTTTGTTTTGCAAAGGTAATAAAAACTGCCAGAATTCTGTATTTATTTCAGACATTCTCTATCCTACTTTTTTCCACAACAAAGTGCATTCACCTAGTTGGTCAACTGAAAACCTGAGTCAGTGGAAGGTTAGGAATGTGCTTAATTTGCAGTCACTCACTCAATGGAAACTGAGAAGGCAATAAAGATATAGGGGAGAAAGAGGAAGTATCTAGTCCAGGAACAGGATCCTGGTCCAGCTCAAGCACTTACTCCCAACCCCTCCTCATCTAAAGCGATCTACAAAAAGCTCTGAGATGCTGATTTTCCTTCTTCTGGTTGGGAAGCTGCAGGTGGACATTACGTAGAATAGAAACTCAACCCAGGATCTTGTGTTTGCGATTTTATTCTGTTTGACCTATTTTACCTATGAACCTTTTCTCGTGTGTGAGTTTTATTTCTTCTCACGAGTGGAGATGAATGAATATGCTGGGGGAGTTGAAATTTACTTTATTGTAACCGAGTGGTCCTTGAGGCCTTAATTAGGTTGTGGAGAATTTAATCTCCAACAGCTTGTTTTAGTATTTCTGTTTTTTGTTTTCTATTTACAAAGCATATTATAATACCAGGTTCTGTGTTCTTATTTTTTGTGGGCAAGAGTTGGCATGGCTCTATTCCTTGGGTGTCCAATGTTCCCCTTGCTGCCTAGAAAGTCCACCACTTGTTTTTTTTGGATTCTAGTGAGTACACAGCATTAGTTAGCTGGATATTTGAATTGGCCACCATATTCACAGTATAAAGTATCATATATATTTGTTTGCTCCTTCAACGTTGGTATAAGGTCAACTTCATTTATTGTTTTTTTTACCTGATTGGCTGCAAGAAGTCCGGCATAGCCTGTAAAAAACGGGGTGAAAAGTCTGGTGTAGCACATCATAAATGGGGCAGCGAACTGTGAATCCGGGGTGTTTAGTCCTGTGAGTGGTGCATCCTTCTTTGCGTAATCCTCAATTTTTGCATAATTCAGACAAAATAGCAAGTGCTGTCATCCTGTGGTGTCAATACAACGAATCGTTTGGCAGTTAGAAGCTTTTTTTGACATGAAGTTTTCAGACTTTTCAGTGATTTCATTGTAAAAATTTCCGCCACCTGGTAGATTTGAATGTGGCTCACTCCTTTTTTCCCTCCCTCCCCTCCTCATAGCCCCTCCCTTTTAAAACGACTGTGTGTAGGCGTGTGCGATTACAATGATTCCCTTCCCAGCTGATACCATACATCTCATGTATCTGCATCTTTCAAATGAAACACAGTGACTGCAGTCACCTGAAATGACCGCAGTATCAAATATCAACATTATCAACACATATCATATCAACACCTGTCATTACTGCATAGATTCTAATTCAGTCATGTATAAATGCATATAAACACATGGCATGATGCAGGCATGTTTTAGGACAGCCTTGGCACTACTGGTGCAGAGTGCTATGTTGCTAGGTGCTAGCATGATAACTGTTACCATGTTAGCATTTTAGCTCATTTATTAATGTCTAAAGGCAAAGCACCTAGTCATAGTACCTAGGTAGCACCTAGTCTAAATATTAAAAGCAGGAAGAAATGTTAGTGCCCTTTCGGCAGCTTTAATTTATAATTTATAAAATAGAATTTATAAAATAGCAATGCTGTTTTCAGTAATATTTGTTTGTGTTCACAACTTATTAATGCAAATCCATGTTTTCCCCATGGGTGGACAGCTCGTATTTGTGGAATGCCAGAATGCACGGGCAGCGTGCACACTCGCATTCTGGACATAAGCGACACACAGCAACGACAGCAGTGCAACTTGACTAGCATTGCAGACATTCACCCTGGTCTGCCATTACATATTAAAACAAATGCATTTCCGTCCTTTCTTTCATTTCTTTAGTTGTCCAAAAGAAAAGACAGTTGACCGAGACAAATTCATACGTTCCTTCAACGTGCATGTGCATTGTCACCTCAATCACACAGTGATTAAAGACAGTGGCATGTGTTGCTATTGAAGGAAAATAAACAGCTCATTCACAATGACGATACAGTATCAGTAGCAACTGGATGCTAAATATAATGCTCAGTGCTATCATTTAACAAGACTACACAGCTCAAACCTACATATTTCTATTTGTGAGTTAGTCACTCAACTAAGCGCAAAACTTCAAAGTTACAGTACATTGTCACAAACCTCAAAAGAAGACTAAAAAACCAACTGTGCAGCACAAGTCCTGAATTTTTGTAACATCACAACAGGCCTACCTGTGCAAAGCGTAATGTTCCTCCCTTGCAGAGTTCCATTCCAAGTAAAATGGTTATGGCCGTAAGGAAACATGATATTTCTTTTCTGTCGATTATCTGCCAATTGTCATGATGATCCAGAAAGGTTACAATTCAATCTTTAAATAGCCAATACAAAAATACCTCCCCTCACTTTCTTGTCTTGCTCTTTCCTCGGGAGGAAGCATTATGGAAACCCAGGGTGGTGTGTATGACTGGAGGGAGATCAAGTGTGTGAGAAGCACTTAAAAGCACCTGTCTGAGTTTAAAATGTTCTTGTGTCTTTGCCCATTGGTTAGAAACCCAAATGTCAAACAACACTGAAGACTGTGTATACTTCTGACTGGGTGCTTTCAATTAATAGTGCAGACTAAATGTGAGTTGAACTGTGAGCTACAGGATACCTGCAAGCATATCACCTATTATTTTATTAACCCATACAGTATCAAGTCAAATGTCCTAAAATGAGCCTTAAACAACTTTACGACGTGATATATTAGTTGAACACATAATATTATCACCATTATAAAATACATTTCCATATGCTGCATTGTGTTTTTTATGCATCTGTTAGTGCGGATACTATACTACTCTATATATAATTTCCACAAATGGTTTTCAGTCAACAACAGCATGATGTTTTCATGCAGTGGATAGTTCTTTACTTGCTTCCAAGGCATGTGATATGATTTCATTTCCCTACCTCAAATGTGTGGTGTGCACATTCTCATGTCACATTGGGTTTTTATAGATCACATACTTTGCATGAAAAATGGCATACGCAACCTTTGGGCCCTGTTTATTTGCATACTCAAGCTTTATAGATGACGCTCCTGGTCCTTATCTCACATCAACTATCCATCCACTTCCTGTTCCTGTACCACCTGCTCGCTAACCCCAAGCACTAAGTGAGCAAACCACTTGCATAATGAGGTGAGGTTCCTATAAAAATGCTGCAATTTACCTCTACCTTTTACTGCATTGCAACTCTAACAATGGAAAACGCTATGAAAACAGATACCAGAGGAATCCTGCTGTCTCTTGTCCATTTGGACATTCAAATGAGTGCCAAAGAAATTTGAATTTGCCAATACTGGAATGCATCAAGAGGCGAGATGATTGGTTGTTTTTTTGTCTTTCCAAGAAATGAATCAGAAACTTCAGCAATTAAAGAAGGACTACAGAGACGATAGGAAACACATTGGCTAGGCATTAATTTTGAGGATCTCAAAATACTTGCATCCATCTACTTTCTATGCCACTTATCCTCACATTTTTATGTTTCTTTTGATCTCTGTGCTTCCGTGTTATAGCTCAGCCGTCCCCTTCGTTTCAAGGGTAGTGCTTGCACACACTTGGAATCACAGGGTGCACTCGTGATGGAAATCCTTTACACTTGCACATACTCAACTCAATGAAGCTGCCGCAGAGCGCAAACTTGACGCTAAAGTTTCCGCACATGCGCTCTGTGGCAGCAGTGAGTCGAGTATGTCCGAGTGTAACAGATGCCAGCCAGTCGAGCTGTGCAAGTGAAGGTTGGCAACCCTCACTCCCTCAGCCTTAAGAGCTGTGCTGAACGCTGAGTTGACGAGCTGGGCTTTTAGCTCAGCCATTAGCCCTCTCGACTCTGCGGCTTAGACAGGTTTCACAGGCATCCACTGTGTGACAACTGACTTGAGGGAATCAGGTGCCCAATTCACTCGAGTAAGTGACTCATAAAGACTGAAGTCAGTAAAAGGAATTCACTAGGTCGACTGGTCTAGTGTGACCATGCCTTAAGTGTCTTGTTTGTCACTATAGGTTCTAATAAAGCAGCAGACCCTGACAGGAAAGAGTAGTTGGACAGAATTACCTGTGGGACTACATGTTTTACATTCAATCATGCATGTCAGCTTTTCATGATTAATTGAGCAAGATTATTTGGAGGTCTGAAACACAATGTCACACATTGCATTTCAGTGTTCTCCTTATCCCTCTCGTTTGCAGAGTTCCTTGCCAGCAGGATAAAGTTGCTGTTGCTCAAAATAGACTTTGGTGTAACTCGGTCCTGATTGAAAATACTCCTACTTCATCACTTAAACTTAAATTGGATTGTATTCAACTGGATTAGAATAAATGGCACGCTAGTCAGCTTCGGACCCATCCAGTACAGTGTGACTAAAGAAGTGTATTTATGGTCAGAACACGCAGACAGGAATATGAGCAGTGTTACTAAACGGATGAAAATACACCGGGTACAATGTGTGTTAGTGGTCAACAGTGGCAAAGGGAAGTCTGTTGCCCTGCTCTAACCGCCAATTGGTGACTTCCAAGTCCACCCCTTCGCCCTTCCGCTTCGTCTTACCCTACCCCTGAAAACCAAGGGCCAATACGGCTCACAGGTCAAAAAGTTTGCCCACCTCTGCCTTCACGTAAGTCGAAAATCACTCATAAAATTAATATAATACATTGACATTTCATGGATGGGGCAATAAATATTGGTGGATGACATTGTACATTGACCATGTTTATTCAGAAAAGGTTGTGTTAACCGGGACGCGCTGAACAGCAGTACAGCAGTACAGCAGTACAGCGAGTGTTGCTAAAGTTGGCGTGTTCTGTAATTGTGTGTGTTATGTGACTGCAATTAACCAATATGTCACTGAATACTATTCAGAGGGGAGAGGTGATGTGTTGCTTGCCAAGTGTCTATCGTTCAACTATGCAGCTGTCCAGCTATTGTTCAACATACTGGAAGAAGTAAGTTAATCTGCCTCTGCCTGCTTTAAATGTACAATATTACACTGATTTGAAAATGTAACTGTTCAATTGTGACTGTGTAACATCTGAAAGTATGTGGTGAGGGAAGTATAATTTGATTTTTTTTTGTATTTGTTTTTTAGCAAGCCACTACTGTTGTCTATTGTGTTTAACAATCCTTTCTATGTGTTCTGGAAGTGCAGTTTTTGGTTGTTGGTGCAAGTCAGGATAACTGGCACCTAGTAGGACCAATATCCAGTGCTAGGGACAGAAGAGAGCAAATAGCAGTATTCACCTTCACTTGTAAATCTCAGTTTTATTGACATTAATGCTGAACATGCCATGTCCAGTCAGGAATAAAGACCCACATAAAATTTTGTGCTTGGTCCAGTTCTTCCATCGACCCTGCCACACATTTTGGTGTCAGGAGTGGGATAACCCTACATATTCTGAGATTGTACTGATAGGGTGAGTTTAAATGAATTGATAAAATAGACAACAGTAGTCGCGAGAAGTGGTCCTGTCCTGGTGCGATGACAAAAGAAGGATGTCTTCGTGTGCATCCTACGGTTGACATCGCTGGGTGGGAGACGTGTCGACATCAGCGTGGTAGTGAGCATGAGTGGCATGGTAGCATGAGTGCTGGAGACGAGAATGTCGTTGAGGCTGCTTGACGGAGAAACTTATTCACAGCTTGTGACTTTTCTACTTCTCCAATAAATCCACAAACCGAGAATGTCACATGCAGGAGTAGCGGCTTCTACTCTAGGAACAAGCCATGAAGACGACACCAGGTCTCTGTCTTCTGAAGGAGGGAGGGAGACGGGGGGCGAGACTTACAGTTACAAATTAGGGGACTAAGGCAAAACCATGATGCAGTTAATGTCCAGCCTTGCTAATTTGGGTGATGTTCAAACAAGCTCCATTGTTTATACTCCAAGAGAAGAACACATTGTACCATTTGGTGGTGAAAATGGAAGAGGTTCACACTGTTTGACGAGTTCATAGAGGAAGTTGAACAAGCAATAAGAGCAAGGAAAGGGCTTTCAGGGGAAGATCAAACAGACTTACTTCTTTTACTGTTGAAGGGTTCAGCTTTGGAGGAGGTCAAGCTTCACACAGGATGGCAACCAAGACAGGCCAGTGATCTGTTTTTGTACTTTAGGGAAGCGTTCAGAGAAAAACTCCTGCCTGCTTTTTATGCTCGTAGACATATAGACGGGGAAGATTTGTATGATTTTTTGCATGCTCTTTCACAGCTGTTAAACACGGTGCTGCAACAGTCCCCTAACGGAGTTGCTGACACTCAGGTAGCTCTGAGGGATCCGTTTATCAAGACTCCACCCTTGGGCGTGAACTGCATAGGCTGATTCAAGATAAACCAGACAGTACTGAGGCCATAACGTGGGCTCTTGAAGACCGAGCACTTTGTGCCAGTATAACAAGAAGCAGGAACCTAGTTGGTGACCACAAAGATGGGGGTTCAGAGCCGAGAGGACTGACCAATAATGTACAGACTGACTTGACTGTCTGTCAGTAACTGAGTAGTTAAAACCATTTCACAACAGGGAAAGCTATCAGTGAGCTAACAAATGCAGTCCATGGGCTCACCATGCAGAATACTTTAGGGGTGTGGATGGGGCTTTAGGGGTGGTAGACCAAAAGTCTAACCCAGGTACACCAGTGATGGCCAGCCAATCTGTCTGCGGTGTGAAGGGGTGGGACACATGGCCAGACAGTGTCCTGCGATCGGGGAAACAGGAGCCCTCCATTGCTGTGAGCCGGGCAATGAGGGGTACGTGTGATGGCGCAGAGGATATTACTAGGTGGCGTTAAATTGAGATGCATACTTGACTCCGGAAGCAATGTAAGCACCCTGACAGAAAGTTTTTTTCAGAAATCATCTCAATGGAGATGAGGACTTGCACTTGGACATCTTAGTGGCTTAGCAGCCAACAAATTGCCTCTGCCTTATTTAGGATACGAGAAGTTGGATGTGGAAGTCCAAGGTATGGCTGTTCCTGAGCGTGGATTCTTGATCCTCCAGGATAACACTGACGAGACTGTCCCAACCCTACCGCCATTATTGGAATGAACATTATCAAGAGGTGCAGACAGTTAGCATTAGCACAGTTTGACACTCTTCTGGGAGGTGAGTTGGATGTGGCATGGAGAGAGGCCTTCCAACAAGTGCTAGAGGCAGAGCTGGTGGAGAAGGTTTCAATTGCCCGTGTAACAGGCAGAAAAAAAGGCACGGGTGCCTTCTTTATCAGTCTTTATCATACAAGTGTATGCGAGGGCCCTTAATAGGCCGCCCAACAGCAAGACCAGCATGGTGCTGACACTTTTCAGTGACTAATGCAGGCTACCATGAACGATTTGGTGTTCCAAATAGTAGTGATCTATTTAGATGATTTGCTCATCTTTTCACCAACCTTCCAGAACCACCTCACGAGGCTAGAGATAGTCTTCCAGATACAGGGCTTAAGGTGAGAGTGGAGAAGTGTCATTTCTCCAAACTGATGTGAAGTTCCTGGGTCACCAAGTGTCCGCTCAAGGTGTAAGCGACGATCCTGACAAGATAAGCGCAGTGAAACAGTGACCCATCCCCCAGACTGTGAAGGAACTCAGATCATTATTGGGGTTTTGTAGCTACTACAGGAGGTTTGTTGAGGACTTTTCCCAAATTGCAGGACCTCTCCATGATGCCGTTAGTACCTGCATCAAAGAGAGCGGCCAGGCCAAGGTTAATCAGCTGTCCAGGTCAGCTTGAACACCTCATTGCCAACAAGCCTTTGAGTGTTGAAAGTAGTGCTCCCCACTCTCGGCTATGCAGACTTTGCTTTACCTTTTCTACTTGAGACCGATGCGAGTAATTTAGGCTTGGATGCAGTCTTGTATCAAGAGCAAGTGGGTCGCAAAAAGGTGATAGCATATGCAAGTTGGAGACTCAGGGGGGCTGAGAAAAATGATCAGAATTATAGCAGCATGAAGCTGGAGCTTCTAGCACTAAAATTGGAAGTTACTGAAAGGTTTAGAAGTTACTTGCTGGTTTCTAAGTTCACTATCATCACAGATAATAACCCCCTGACTGCCGATTTGGGGGCAATTCAACAGCGGTGGATGGCGCAACTAATGTTGTGTACCAGCCTGGCAGATGTAATACTGCGGTTGATGCCCTCTCATGTCGACCAGCGGCCGGTGAGTCGGAGCCAACACGTGAGGATGCGGAATATGATGGGTGTGTAGCAATATGCAGCTCACAGAGGGCAGGGACAGTTTTAAGGCCAAGACTTAGTTGCCGCAGGTATTGAGCTGTGTAGGGTCAGGCAGTTGAGGCAAGTGAGGCAACAAATGACGAGGCCATTCGAGACAACACGCCCACATTGCCTGGTTATTCTAAAGTCCTTCCTGAGTTTCAAGCCGTGGATCCTAATCTCAACATATTAAGAAGCTTTTGGAAAATCAGTGCACTCACTTTTAAAACAGTGGCATGACTCAAAGAGAGAGACGGGCTCTTGTATCGAGTATTTGAGCATGTGCCCCTTGGAGAATGCTATCTGCTACTGTTACCTGCCTGCCTCAAGGAACAAGTGCTGAAAAGTGTGCATGACCAGATGGGCCATCAGGGCATAGAACAAACACTAGGCCTAGTGAGGGAGTGATGCTTCTGGGGAGGCATGCACAAAGATGTAGAGCAGTGGGTAAAGACATGTCAAAGGTGTGTTCTGACAACTCAAATTTTGGCCACTAGACCGCTTGAGTTGGTTGCTGTAGATTTTCCTACACCGGACCATGCCACAAATGGACCTGAAAATGTTCTTGTGATAACAGATATATTCACAAAATTCACTCAGGCTTTGCCATTCGAGACCAGAAAGCAGATACCACAACAAAAGTCATTCTCAGAGAGTGGTTTCTCAAGTATGGTGTGCCGGAACGCCTGCATTCCGACCAAGGGCGGAATTTTGAAAGTGCAGTGGTCACTGAATTGTGCCGGTTGTACGAAGTTGTAAGAAGACTCGGACCACGCCCCACAACTCCCAAGGCAACCTGCAGTGCGAAAGATTTAACAGAATATTACACGACCTGTTGAGAACACTCCCCCCCCCCACCCCCCCCCCCCCACCCCCCAGAAGAAGCGGCGTTCGCATTTGTATGTTCGCATTCGTATATTCGCGTTCGTATGCCTCCAATGTTACGCCCTACTCAACTACAGCTACAACTGTGAAACCCCTTGCGGCTGCCCTGGTGCATTTAGGTGCCCATCTATTTGTTATTTCACAGAGGTTTTGGTGGCCAGCCATGGCATCGGATTCCAAGAAGTATGTCGCAACCTGCTCTGTCTGTGCTAGGAACAAGTTCTGTCATCGCCCGCCGGCGGGCCTGCTTCAGCCACTACCAGTCACTCCACCCATGGTCCCATATCGCTCTGGACATTGTCACCAGTCTTCCTCTCTTCAGGGGCAACTCGGTCATCCACTGTAGACCAGTTCTCCAAGATGGCTCACTTTGTGGCACTTCCCAAGCTCCCTTCAGCCCTGGAGACTTGACGATTCTTGGTGAAGAACGTGTTTCGGCTGCATGGCATACCTACGGACATTGTCTCAGATAGAGGTCCCTAGTTCACCTCCCAAGGCACTGGGGGCATCGGTGAGCCTGATCCGGGTATCACCCCAGACCAACGGGCAGACAGAGCGGGCCAACCGGGACCTGCAGCATTACGTTGCATCTGCCACCGTCTGCCCTGGAAAGCAACCCTGCTGTTCCTCGCACAGGAGAAGGAGGTGGCAGTTCACCAGGCACGCATGTATGGAGGGAGACTATGGCCGCCCTCGCAAAGACTGCCGCATGCAACCAGCAGATGTATCGCATCCTGGCAGCCGAGTACCAGGCTGGACAGAAGATGTGGCTGTCGTCCCACGATGCAACCACTATATGTAACAAGCAGGAAGCTGGCACCTCGTTTTGTTGGTCCATATGTCATTGACTCAGTCATCAGTCGGACCTCGCTCAAGATCCCTCCTTTGCTCAAGGTACACCCGGTCTTCCATGTCTCATGTGTCAAGCCTGTCTCCTGAAGCTCATTGTGACCCCCAGCTGAGCCTCCGTTGCGGCTGATCGATGGTAATTTTGGACATCTGAAGACGGGGTAGAGGGGTGCAGTACCTGGTTGTCTGGGAGGGATATGGACCATAGGAGCGCTCTTGGCTGCCCCACTCCTGTATCCTCAATCTGACCTAGATTAGCCACTTCCACTGTCTTCACCCTGATAAACCAGGTAAGCCGTCAGGTGTCTCCTTACAAGAGGGCGGGGGGGGGGGGATACTGTCAGGATCTGTGTTGTCACTCTGCTGCCACCTTCTACCCTTTTTTTGCAGTGCACCTCTGTCATTTATAGTTACACTACCAACAGCTGATAAAACTAAGTCATTTCCATACTTAAACTGTACATTTCCAGTATCTGTTGGTTAACATATACAGTGTTACCTACAAAAGTTACTTCAAATGAAAAGACAGGAAAATGTTTACATACTTTACTAAATGTAAAGTCAATCATAATCATATGCTACTAATGTCTCTGAAAGACTGTGTGAGTCAGTCCACTGCCAAAGTGCCAAAACATATGTCTCATGGTTCAACAATTTCCAGAGGCTTAAGAGATTTCAGCGGTCAGCTACAAGATTTAAAGCCCTCATTTATGGAAAGAAGACACTGGCTTCTTTTAGGTAGGCACTGTTGGGTTTGTGTGTCTGTTGCTCAAAATAAACAACATAACCTTCTTTTAATCCACTGTGCCTGTACTGATATGCTCAGCGAATCTATCTCAGGGTTTAAGAATAGACCACTGTACATCCACTTAATCACTCATCAAATGGAGAGTCTCCTGTCATGAACGGATCCTCCATGATAAAAAGATCTGAAATGACAACATGTTAAATTGCAAAAAAATATCCTTGGAATTTTAAGCAATCTATTCTTCAAGGAGTTGCTTTAGGTCAATTACTTTACAAAACAAATTATAGTTACTACTTTCCCCCCCAAAGTAATTGGATTACTAACAAGATTATTCATTCATTCATTCATTTTCTATACTGCTTAACTGCCTAACCCTAACCCTAACCCTAACCCATGGGTATGCTGGAGCCTATCCCAGCTGTCTACGGGCAAGAGGGTACACCCTGGACTGGTTGCCAACCAATCACAGGGCACGTATAGACAAGCATTCACACCACACTCACGTTCATACCTATGAACAATTTGGAGTCGCCAATTAACCTAGCATGTTATTGGAATGTGACCCACACACACGGGGAGAACATGCAAACTCCACACAGAGATGCCCGAGCAGGGATTTGAACCCAGGTCTCCTAGCTGTGTGGCCTGCGCGCTAACCACTCGCACATCGTGCAGCCTGATGTTTAAAGTGCTCCTGAAAAAATAGACACAAGCTCATACAGGTATGCTGTAGCAGGTTGTATACTGTACACTGTATACTGTACACTGTACACTGTACACTACAACGTGCTATATGTGAACTACAGACACTCCAGATGAAATAAGACAAATCATTTCAGGTGGACTGTACACGTAAATGCATATATCATATACATCGTCTGGCCCCACGGCCAATTTGGTTAACTCAATGTAATGCCTGAGTGTAATGCCTGAGCTTATGATTAAGGAAGATGTAGTCACCCATGCAATTCCAACACTATAAGTAAGACATTTTTTTATGACACGCTTCTTTTTTTCATGCAGACCTGGGGCAAACAGTGCTCTTATTTTGAAGGACGGTCACAGATGTGTCTTCTGTGTGGGTGGAGAATGTATTTATGGATGAGAGAACTGCATTCAAAAGTTGTCATATTTTTTCACTCAGAGACTACACGTTGTCTATGGACAATTTGGAGTGGCCAATTAACACACTGCTATTTGGAGAAAGCCAATCCTGGAATAGTCAAATGACAACAATGCAAAAATGTTTCGTATGCATACAACCTATGTATTAATAATGGATAAAAATCTGTATAGGGTCCATTGTTAGAATATTAAAGTGTTGGTGCTTCAGCATGGCTTCCTGTAGGTTAATTGTGACTTCAGTGAGTGGCATGTGACGTGTTTAGTATAGTATGTTGATTGTGCATCATTATGGAGGACCAAAACTGCCAAAATAATAAATAAATCAAAGTGGAAATAAAAGCAAAAATGAACAAAAAGAAAAAATTAAATACAAAAAAATAAATACAAATGGAAATAAAAACAAAATAATTTTTTTTTAATTTTTGAATCTTGTTTTTTATTTTTGTATTTATTTTTGCTTTTATTTATTTATTTATTCATGTATATATTTTTTTTATTTTTGTATTTATTTCCATTTATATTTATTTTTTGTATTTCATTTTTGATTTTTTTTCATTTTTGTTTTTATTTTCACTTTTATTTATTTATTTATTTATTATTTTGGCAGTTTTGGTCCTCAGAAATGCAGAAGGAAAAACTATTCAAATGAGGGGGCGGTCCTAAGTGTGTCTTGGGTTGAACTGTTCGCCTATTGGTTGGTCGACATGTGAGTGCGAAAATCGACTAGGTATGCCTGCAAACAGCCACAGCAAGAGGAAGTCACCACACCACTCTCGTCCGATTCGTCCGAAGTTGAAGCTTGTGAAAGCAGAAAGTAAAGAATGAGTCAACACACCTGAACTGGAATTAAGTAAAAGCGTAACACATCAGCTGTTTCATACTTACCACGTTCCAAATCATCCAAACGATTGGCAGCGTCCCTGAGAAGCTCGGACACCGACTTCCTGGTGGACCCCGCCATTATTGTTCCGGTAAATGTATACTTTTCTCCCTGTATACGTCCTCTTGCTGTGGCCGTTTGCAGGCATACCTAGTCGATTTTCCCACTCACATGTCGATCAACCAATAGGCGAACAGTTCAACCCAAGACACACTTAGGACCGCCCCCTCATTTGAATAGTTCTTCCTTCTGCATTTCTATGAGGACCAAAACTGCCAAAATAATAAATAAATAAATAAATAAAAGTGAAAATAAAAAAATTAAATACAAAAAATAAATATAAATGGAAATAAAAACAAAAATAAAAAATATATACATAAATAAATAAATAAATAAAGGCAAAAATAAATACAAAAATAAAAAACAAGATTCAAAAATTAAAAAAAATTATTTTTGTTTTTATTTCCATTTATATTTATTTTTTGTATTTAATTTTTTTTTTTTTCATTTTTGTTTTTATTTCCACTTTTATTTATTTATTTATTATTTTGGCAGTTTTGGTCCTCCATACATCATCAGCCTGGTTAACATACTAGTCCTTTTCCAAAAACAAACAAACAAACAAACAGAGAAACAGACAGACAGACAGACAGACAGACAGACATCAAATATGAACAATGTACAGCATAAACAGTAATTTGTACAAATAATTTAAATAATTTTGAATAAATAATAATATTGAATATTGTGCTAATACATGCATTAATACTGATCACTTTTACTTGATCAGGTAAACATTCTAAACAATATTTTCAACAGCAAACGTGACCAATTTAAAGAAACAATATAGCTATAACAAAAGAAAACATCAGTAGATGTTTTCACCTGAGAGGAAGAACCTCATCTAAGAGCAGTGAGGGGATACAGCCACAAGGTGGAGCCCTCATCAATTTACACTGTACTTAAACCCAGCCTGGGTTAGGTTATCCCAGGTTATCCTAGCTGATCAATAACACACTGAAACAGCCTTAATCCCTTTTTTTGTTTTGTTTTTTGCTATAAACATCCCAGGACGGAGCAAGCAAAAATCTTTATTTTGAGCAACCATATTTTGTAAAGTTTATAAAAGTCTTGACTTACATACTTACATACTCTATAGTGTAAGGATACAAAACATGTATAGTCCATCTTTTCTTGAAAGGCATTTTGGTTTTCGTGTTTGGTGTGCTTCTTTGAAAGCACCACAGCCATTCTCTAATGGTCTCCTGCTGATGTGGTGTATCCCTCCAGTTAGACCCGATAGAGTCTCGCTAGACTTCTTCACACTAGTCCAGTGGAGTAAACCTGCTTCTCCACCTCCTACAGATGCTTCACGGTTGTCATTGCAGGTGCCAGCGTGAAGATACACTTGCATCTTTGTAGATGGTTTTTGAAAATTAATATGTCTTTTTTTTTTCTTGGTTGGCCGGGCACTCCTGGGAAGGTTCACCACTGCTCCATGTTTTCAGCACACATAATGTCAAAATTAATGTGAATGTTGGTTTACAAATTAGATCTGTGAGAGTTAACAAAACATTAACGTCATTGGTGGGAGAGAAAGGAGCGTTTGATTTGCTCACTCACACTGTATGGGTAATCTTGCCTTATTGGTGAGCTTTTTTCAAATGGTCACCTATCAGAGCTATTTTCAATGTAGTCTGATTTATCTATATGTCATAATTACCTCCCACTATATTAGCTTGATAATTATCAGTCCAATGATTATCGTGCACCCCTAATTTAGACAACAATTTACACACATAATAAAGAGGTTGTTGTGATTTTCAGGTTGCCTGTGAATGCATCTTGCGGTCGTCTAGTGACAATGAGTACGTGTCATTTCCAGGACGAGCAGAAGGACAGTTGGCGATACATACTATATATTGTTTTGGAATTCCACTGCTGTTGGTGTCGTCAGGTCAGAATAAAGTTATGATACAGCAGCAGACTCTGTATGACTCTTGTTACATGCTGTTGCTGTTGCCCCGTGTGATGTTTGCTGACCTCTGCTGTCGCCATAGACACATCTCTCCCTGGTCCTGCAGAATCCATGAGACGCAACTCTGCCTCTGCTACTTGTGCTTGCCAGTTAGTCCTCTGTTTCCAGTCGAGTCAGATCTTCCCAGTTTTGCCTGCCTGCAAGCAGATTCTTTCCGTTGGAGACCCTCGTAAGTCCACTAGCACTGCACACATCTCGTTTTGTCTCATGGCTTCGCCTGGCACCCAGCAGCCCCCTTACTGCCTTTTTGACCTCTGACCTCTGAGTTGCCTTCTGAGTTTTTGTGTTCAATAAAGCCACTCAAGAAAGAAACCTCGTCCTCCTCTCTGCGACTGGGTCCAACCTGTAACCCCCCCTGACTATTTCATTTTCACTGTTTCATTCACGTTTTTGTTTAAATATATTTGGAGAACAATTCCCAAAATAAAGCAAACCAAAAGGCTGCTGTTGGATGTGACGTCACGGCGGCAGAATAAAACCTCGCTCCTCAGCAGAACTTCCATCGATTGCCGCAGTCGTTACACAACACGAAGGTGGTCATTGGCTCGTCTGCGCTGCATTTCGGGTGTGGGTGTCATTTCGGGTTCTGGTCTGTCCACTGGTTCCTGACAGTATTGTGGCCGTCATAACAGATAGATGTGGCTTGACATGGTGCACACATAATTATGGTAAAATCCTAAATGTAATACAGTAAATAATTCAGTTAGTGCCATTTATGTGCTATTTTTGACAGCACTAATTAAAGGTTTTATAATGGCGACAGTTTGTAATTCAGCTTGTAATTTCCATGATTTCCTTAGGGATTGTGACAGAGAAAACTTGATGCAATATACAACACAAATCAGCACTCCAAAACTGATGATGATGGTGTTGATACCTTCATGTTAGTTTGGAGACAGATGTGACGTTGGTCTCTGCAAGCTGCTACAGGTTCTGGGTCATTGTAATGAGCTACTCTCAACAAGCACACAGAATTGAATGAGTCTTCAGGTGTTCAAGTGGGGGGTCAAATTCCCCAGCATCCCCCACCCAGACACACATTCATCCTTTGTTCTTGCAGGTGAGATTACAGAGGTTTTTCTTCAGTCGTGGAATGTGGGGGGTTGTAATGTTAACCCAAAAAAGCCCCAAACCAGTGTGTGCTTAAAGGGAAATAGTGGGGGATATACCACATATTGTGATGCTTTTTACTAAGTAATGTCAAAGCTATGTGATGTTGCGAATTGGGTATTACAAATTACATTTATTTTTTAATATATTTTTTTTATTTAATTTTTTTATTTTATTTATTATGTAATGTTACATTTATTTAACAAAAAAAATAAACTTTGGGAAATAGCGACCTTACCCGTCATTTTATTGAAGCCACAGCCTACGATGGTCAAATGACACATGACCACTCCAAACTGTTTTTTATGTCACGTAGGGACTGAAAGTTAAACACAAAGCTGTATAGAGTCTATTATATTATTATATCTATAGGACATTTAATTTAAGTTAACATTGACGTTAACAGGTAATTTAGCGGGCTTGTGTAATACTGTAATATACATTTTTAGTATATCAGTAGGGCGGCACGGTGGTTGTGGTTAGCGCGCAGACCTCACAGCTAGGAGACCAGGGTTCAATTCCCACCCTCGGCCATCTCTGTGTGGAGTTTGCATGTTCTCCCCGTGCACGTGTGGGTTTTCTCCGGGTACTCCTGTTTCCTCCCACATTCCAAAAACATGCTAGGTTAATTGGTGACTCCAAATTGTCCATAGGTATGAATGTGAGTGTGAATGGTTGTTTGTCTATATGTGCCCTGTGATTGGCTGGCGACCACTCCAGGGTGTACCCCGCCTCTCGCCCGAAGACAGCTGGGATAGGCTCCAGCACCCCCCGCGACCCTCGTGAGGAAAAAGCGGTAGAAAATGAATGAATGAATGAGTATATCAGTATATTAATCATACAGGAAGTCGCAGTGCTACTTGAATAAAGGTGTGGATGGAATCAATAGCAGTATAACCGATATGTGCAAATACCAGAATGGAGTTTTGTTTTATTATTGCTGTTTTTAAAGCTTGTTCAACAATGAAATATTAAATGGTTTAAAATTTCCAACGTAATGTGTAATGCATAACGTTTTACACAAGCTACATGGTTATAATTACGACGAAAATTTAAAGTTGAATGACCAACAATAGCTAATGCAACTAATAAAACGTTTCTCTATGACTCCGCGTGCATATAAACTCCCCTAAATAGCAAACTTGCAATTAAAATTTCAAAGACCAAGCGCAAAACCAGTGATTTATTTTGACAAGTTTGCCGGATGCTGTTTGTCGGAACGCACTCTTGCTTGCTTTATTGAAGAAGGCGAAGAAGGTGTGTGGGCGTCTTCAGATCTGCAAAAGTTTAGATTGCGGCGGTTTTGTGTGAAGGCGAAGATGCGGTGCGTTCAGCTGGGACTGCTTCTGGGTAAGAAACTAAGATAATGTCTATATTACAAAAATACAAACAAGTAAATCCACTCGATTTAATTCATGCATTTAATGAAGTTGTTTATGGACTTTTGTTGTTGCCTGGCTAATGCTGCAGGCGCACATTTATATCATTTTATAAATGAACATGAATCGCTGTTAAAATAATAAACTGTGAATGACTTCACAGAAGGGCTGTCCGTATTTCGGCCTGGTGGTCACTTGGGGGCCACAGCTATGTATTTTCTTTGCTTTTTCGTGGGCCGGTCCCAGAGCCAGCCCTATTCCAATGTGGCGCTCTAGGAGAGATTTCATTATAGAGAAATCATAATTGGGGGTTCCTTTACATTTGAATCAATGTGAGCTTTTCTATTTTGAGACTTAAGAGTAACTACTTGTTTTAATATAATTATAATAAAGGTGAAGTTTTACAACCCCCTGGAGGCCATAGCACCCATAGCATTTACCAACCTTGCCTAATGGGTCAGGCTGCTCTGCCCGGGACAGAGTGTAAAAATGCAATTAAACAAGAACTGTCAAAAGAATAAAGCAGGATAATGTTGAATGTTGAAAATGTTGAAATGATAACCACGTTGTCACCGCAAGCAGCTTTTTGGGGGATTATTTTTTCACTTCTGAGCCTGGGTTGGTAAATTTCAAACATCAAAATAGGCACAGAATTCTTCAATTTTTTTGTACTACAGTTTGAACAGTCCTGCTTCACACAAAACAAAACCACAGATCATAGTTTTCTTTTATTATTGTAACAAATCGAAAATGAAGGACAATGACTTTGATGAATTAGTAATTCATACAATAGTTGATTCTGAATTGTACGCTACTCCAAGTTTACACATTGCACTCAGTTCAGTAGCTTAATGTCGAAATAAGATATTAAAGCAGCAAATCTTTCTCATGGTCTTTATTGATCTTCTTTTCTTAGGTTTACTGGGGTCCACCTTGTCCCAGCAGGATGAGGTCAGTCTTGCAGGGCTCAGTGATGGCTGCACCGAGGGTAGCTGTTACCCAGCCACAGGAGATCTTCTTATTGGTCGTGGCCACCAGTTGTCGTCCACCTCCACCTGTGGACTGAATCGTCCCGAACCCTTCTGCATTGTCAGCCACCTGCAGGTAATAAAGCCACGAGATTTGTGAGTTGCAGATATGTCACCACCAAATGTTAATATTTCAACATGTTTACAATTTTGAATTTTATTTGGACATACTACATATGTTACTACATATGTTACATATGTTGTATGTTACTACATACTTTGGTATACTGTACACCACATACCACACTTCACAATTTCACTTGTCCAAAAGGAGTAGGAAGAAGCAGAGCTTATTCAACCTTACCCCCTCTTCATTTCACATCAATCATTACATTATTACATAAAATGACATTTGTTCACTTATTACTCCACATGTGCTCTTTGCCAGTTCTGAAACAACATCAGAAAATGAAGAAGGAATATAGCAGTTTAACAATGTGTTAAATCAATATAAATAAATTGTATATATAATAATAAACAATGAAGAAGTTAATAGTTGACACACTACAATTACATCTGGGATGCACAGAGGCAAAATTGTATCTCTTTCTAACTGCTAAGCATTTTCCCCACACAGATGTTTGGAAAAATCTCTATTCACACCAGTTGACTTCAAATCAAAATCTCTCCACGTATAATCATATTCACCTAATGTTAGCTGCCAATCAGAATCGTCAGATCCCTGTCTCCATGAGCTCATTAAAATGTCCGATCCACTTGTCATCCTCTTCCTTGTCTGTCATGCAAACGCAGGCCAGCATTTACAGCGGGATGTTGAACCCCACTGCTGCTTTGTACACTACTAAAAGTGTATTTTCTGGAGTCAATTCTCCCTCTGCTGTGGCTACTTCCACGTTTTTTTAAAAAAAAAACTACCCCCATCAATACATTGGAATCTCAGCTAGCTTATGTCCCGGTTAGCAGATTTTTTGGTGTACTTCAAATAAAATGCTTAGTTTGCGTAGATTTCTCAGTTAATGCCCAATATGGCACAAGTCTTGTCGTGTTAATTAATTCATTGTGTTAGTTAGTTAATCATAAGAAATTGGTATTAGTATGAGCATAAAACAGTCTGGAAACCAAAATTAATAGTACCTCAGCCCTGTCGACCATCAACTATGTCATCAGTGATTGACTCTGTAGTTTAATACAGTTACACCGCAAGTTGTTAGCTTTCTGATGAGTGAGACATGCAACGTCCAGGCAGTCCAAGCGGAAGCTGTTGGGATTCTTACATTTGATCAAACTTACTTAAGATTTGTCCGATCAAAACACGATCGCCGCATTATACTTGTAAACACGATGTGAGCATCCGCTTTACCATCAGAATTTACTACTTCCTGACTCTGTACTCATAACATCATGGGAACTGTAGTTCTTTTAGTCATACATTTTCCACATTACAATTCAAGCTGCTGAGTTCAAAGCCTATGAAACAGTGTCAGCTTATAGTAAGTCATTCACAGTATATTTTCTAATTATGATTGTAAAGGCACAATTTGTGAGTGGTCATAAAACCACCTTCAGATGTGCAAAAATGTTGTCCTGCACTGGTACGCAAGTTTGCGTGCAAATGAGTACATTTACTGTAAACAGATGTGAAGTGTGTGTAAACTGTAAGGGCTGCATGGATGTGGCAAATTTTCTAAACTTCTGGCTCGCATAATCATAATTCCACTTGCATGAACTAGTCGGGAACGCGATGCAACCAATTCGCAAACAGTGTGGGCTGTGCATCACACATTTTATGATAGTAGTCTGATAGTAGGAGGATCCAGCTTTGTGGCTTCTTCATAGAAACATATGTACCCTTGTATGAATGACATGGGCCAAAGCAGGACAAAATAATAGCACTAGCGCTGCACAGATGCGGGAAGTGGTGGTGACAATGTACGTATGCGGAAGGCAAACTGCGCAAACTAGTCTTCACACTTTTCAGGCTTACCATCTAAATGACATGTTTGACACTGCAGGACAATGCCGTGTGATTAGTATTATATTTTCTTGGGCAAGGCGGTCATAAAGTTTGGCCAGTGTCAGCGTACATGTAAAAAGACAGCAAATCAGTTTAGCAGAACCGCTATGATAGTCCACATGTTTTTCAGACAGTATCATAAACAATGGGAGGATGCCCAGTGGGATACATTATGGTCATTGTGACCATGCATGTCTTGTTACTTTATTTGTCAGTTGGTCTTTCTCAAGCTTTATTTTTTTCCATGTTTTGTAAGCTTATTGATGTTTCTACCACATGCTTTTTAACATCAGAGACAGACTATTTCTTGATTACATTGTTTACATAGTTTTCATACAGAAAGCATTATTTGTTAATTCAGTCTGCAATGTGTTTTAGATCCTACATGCTCTCACCGTATTGTATGGGGTAGTGAAGTACGACATACACTACATCTAAATAGTGTTTTTGGTTCTCGCATTACATAGTTAACTTCAAGATGACACGTTTTGTTAGACTGGTCCCTGTCTTCTAATGGAATGGAATGTTCAACAAAATAAACAAAGTTGTGTGACTTTGTCTGTGACTTGAAGGGGGGAGTGGAGTTGGGGGTTACAGTCTGCAGCACTTCCTGTGCTGACTACCCATCTCAATCCATTTACCGCCCCCCCTCCGTGACACACACACACACACATACACACAAACTACACAACCCCCATAAGGAGGTGCTGATATAACAGGAGGCAGATGTTTGTCCAGCTGCTAAAGAATACTGTGGAGTTCTTTCACTTGGAGTAATCCTTTTGCCTCAGACAATAGTTGGACATGAAACAGAGTCATCTGTCGAAATTAGCATGTCAAATGACGTTAGCATGTCACTGCTGCCTTTTCCTTGCAGCACATTTTGCAACTTTGGCACTTAAGTTTGGGTCAAGTTGCTTTGTGATGTTTTAGTCTTCTTTGTAAGATGAGTGATGGCCTACGATTTCCGGTGGCTTGACAACCTCGTAGTGAGTTCATTAAGAGCTCATGATTGGCTCCTGCTAAAAAAGAGCTACATTTCCCTCACTTGTGAGTTTATTCATTCATTTATTTTCTACCACTTATCCTCACGAGGGTCGCGGGGGTGCTGGAGCCTATCCCAGCTGTCTTCGGGCGAGAGGTGGGGTACACCCTGGACTGGTGGCCAGCCAATCACAGGGCACATATAGACAAACAACCATTCACACTCACATTCATACCTATGGACAATTTGGAGTCGCCAATTAACCTAGCATGTTTTAGTTTAAACAATTAGTATTAGTTCTAAAATAAAAGTGATGTCACAAGATCAGAACACAGCCATAAATTAGCCGCAGTGCTGTGTAAGCCGCAGGTTTTAAAATGTTCCGAAAAAAGTAGCGGCCTACACACCGGAAATGTCGGTATTTCATTAAGTATTGCAGCCCCAGACATGACCAAGTAAGTCCAGAGTAAGAGTACTTTGTATTGTTCTGTTGATGGAGAAGTTAATAACTTTGATTTCACTCTGTCTGAAGTAAAACAGTATTTTTTTTTTCATAATTTTGAATTGATGGTAACAGGAAAACCTTAAACATTCACAGCATCAATCAAATCAATCACAGTTTTCAAATTAATTAATCATAATTAATCACCATGTCTGAAATATGCCCATTTTACCGTATTTGTATTGAAAGAAAGACAAATTATAGGGCAGGATTATGTATATTTGTATATACAGTAAAGTCTCGTTATATCGATATTGTCGGGAGTCGGAAAAAATATTGATATAACCGGACTGTCGATATATCTGATCCTGCGCCGAACTGCATTAACTGCTCAACCCGCCCCACATAGCTGGCCAAACACATGCCTGCAACAGAAGAACCAACTGCGTTCGTGGTTTCTCTCGTGTGTATAGATTCTATACAGAAACCACGAACGCCAGCATGTACATATGAAAATCAGTGATTATTGCAAGCGATAAAAAGATATCTGAATACAACACAATTAAATACATCTGTTTGTACGCTTGTGTCTTCGTTGGAATAGGTGTGTATGCTATGTCAGTTGGTTCTTCTGTTGCAGGCATGTGTTTGGCCAGCTATGTGCGGCGGGTTGAGCATGACCTGTGAACCAGGAAGTGCGGGAATCGGTGTGTGTGCTGCGCTCTGGTGGTAGAAGTGTGAAAAATAAAGTTGACTGGAAGCAGCCGTTCGCCGTGTTCTTTTTTGGTATTGAAATCCTTAAGCAAAGATTGATTTAAGCTGCTTTTGTATCGATATAAGCAGACCAAATTGGCTGGCGGGAGATGAAAAGGGCATCGTAGTAACCGGATTATCATAATAACCGGGTAGCGTACTAACGGAACTAATTATATCATAAAAGACAAGAAATTTGCCGGGAAATGAAAATAGTATCGTAATAAGTAGTAATTCGTTATAACCGATATCGATATAACGAGACTTTACCGTAGTTACTAATTAGTAACTAGTTAGTATCAGAACACAGCTATAAATTAGCCGCAGTGCTGTGTAAGCCGCAGGTTTTAAAACTTAACTTAAGTATTGCAGTAAGTCTGTAAGTACTTTGTATTGTTCTGTTGATAGAGAAGTTAATAACTTTGATTTCACTCTGTCTGAAGTAAAACAGTATTTTTTTTACAATTTTGAATTGATGGTAACAGGAAAACCTTAGACATTCACAGCATCAATCAAATCAATCACAGTTTTCAAATTAATTAATCATGATTAATCACCATGTCTGAAATATGCCCATTTACTGTATTTGTATTGAAAGAAAGACAAATTATACGGCAGGATTATGCATATTTGTATATATTAACAGCGCACATATTTAAATCTAATTAAAATATGGCAAAAATATGTTTCATTTATTTAATACTCACCTGAAGTCAGCTGGGATAGGCTCCAGCATACTCTGGGGACAATACGTGGCACAGAGGATGGATGGTTCCTTTAATAGCAGATTTATTGAATCAGACTTGAACTGTTTAATTCTGAGCAATGAGGACTTGCGTTCAAAAACACCACGTCATTTAAGATGAATTCACATGTTTTGAGTGAATTTGAAGGGATTTCCCAGCATCATTAAATGCAGTAAAATGGACTGAGCATTAAAGATTACAAAGTGAGTGACAAGAATATTCACTGATTGTTTCTATTTGCATTTCTGTTTTCTGTTGAAACCGAGAGTTACTTCTTGGTGAATGCGAAGGCCTACCAGTTTGATACACACTTCTCAAATAGCCAATTTGCATTTAACTATATGTTATTGTGAATAATTCATGATATTCATCTACCCTACCGCAATGCATATAAAGCTAGCAGTTAGCAACATAAACAAATACACGCCAACATAACATCTCAGCTATAAGCAGTACACTAAACACACTGAAATAGCATGTTAACGATATCAATTGGTAGCAATGGCTAACTTAGCTCAGCAATTATCACCCAGCTCGGCAGCTGAATCCCAACACACTCCAATATTAAGGTAGAAACAACATCTAGCATTGACGAAATGATAAATAACAGGGTGACTCACGTGTATGGTAATGGTAATGGTTTTATTTCATTTGAACATGCATCAGATTCCAATTGAGTGCATCCCATAATCAGTTCCCAGTTCCACATGTCCAAAAGGAGTAGGAAGAAGCAAAGCTTATTAAATCCTACCCCTCCATCTGGTACTTTTACAATCAGTAACTGTTACATTTGTTCACTTCCTGCTTCCCCAATATAGTTGAAGTTTTTTTTATTTTTTGTCACATACCAAAGTACTGGGTGATATGAGCATCCAAAGCCATAATGGGTACCATAGTAAGTGTCAATATAGTGATATATATAGCACATCATGACTGGTTCAAGACTCTTCATCCTTGTATTTAGCAAACATCAACTGCTTGTATTGTTTCTTGAATTGGCTCATCGTTGTGCATTGTTTGATTTCCTTACTCAATCCATTCCATAGTTTGATTCCACATACTGAAATGCTATGGCTAGCATAATGTAGTCCCAGCATAGTCTGAAGTCTTCCCTGAGATCATATTTCTAGAAAAGTACTGTATTACATTTTTAGCTAATTGGTTATTATTTTTAGCCTTATGCATTATTTTAGCTGTTTGAAGATGAACTATATCAGCAAGTTGAAGTATTTGTGATTTTAGTAATAAGGAGTTAGTATGTTCTCTGTAGGCGGCATTATGAATTGTCCTTACTGGCCTTTTTTGCAGTACATTTAGCGTGTGAAGATTGCTTTTATAGTTATTATCCTATATTTCCACACAATAAGTAAGATATGGTAGAACCAGAGAGCAATGAAGAGTGTGGAGTGATTTCTGATTGAGAACAAATTTTGCTTTGTTCAATATTGAAATATTTCTGTCCACTTTATGTTGCATTTTTGTAATATGAGGTTTCCAGCTCATATTTTCATCTATTGTGATTATAAGCGCACACTGTCAGTTTAACATCGAATGTTACGACAAATCTGAAACTGCGTGGCTGCCCCGGTGCATTCAGGTGCAAATATAGGATCGTAAATGGGAGCTGAGTTTAATCATGTTCACTGAAAGGAGCAAAAGAGAATGTACAATTTTTTAAAGTACTTTAAAATATATTGCGATCGAAGTGTTACGATGATGAATGGATTCGATACGAATTTGTTTTAGAGTTGAATTAGAATTACACTGCTATTGATGTGTTCAGCTCAGAATAAAGTTATGAAGAGGCAGACATACTGGGTGTGACTGTGGGGAGCTACACTGTGCCGTCTTCTGTGGTCATAACAGAGCGATGGATTGCCATGATGGGCATGCGTTAGTTACGCATTTAACGTAAATAATGAACTCCATTAGTTACCGCCGTTACACGTTATTTTTGACAGCCCTACTACCGACATGTTTGATGTGTGTAAAGTTTTGAAGGATTAATTCTATTTCTCTGAAGTCATACAGACCAACAGCAGGAACACGGGAATCTGAGGAATTCCCCCTTTCATTAACTCCCCTTTTTTGCTTTTCTGCCCCACTCTTCCTCTCTTCCATGCCAGGAGGAAAAAAAGTGTTTTGTGTGTGACTCAGCGGTCCCCTACAGCGAACCAACCAATCAGACCAACAACCATCGTATTGAGAATGTTGTAACTACATTTGCCCCGAACAGACTGAAGACCTGGTGGCAGTCTGAGAACGGTGAGAACCAAACAGCCGTCCAAGGTCAACATCAGTCACACCTGTAACCTCTTGAGCCAGATATCTTAGCTGACTAAAGGCCTCAGTACTCTAACAGTTACCAAACAGTATTATGACTTTCATAATTGTGTGTGCAAGTAGAAAGAGATTCACGCTAAACTCCATTTCTTTGGAAACTATTACTTACCATTACTTTGAAACTATTCCAACATCAACATGTTTTGGCTCATTGAGGACACATTCCAGTAAGAACACACAGTTTGTAATTCTGCATTTTCCATAAGAACATTCATTCATTCATTTTCTACCGCTTATCCTCACGATGGTCGTGGGGGGTGCCTATCGCAGAGGCGGGGTACACCCTGTACTGGTCGCCAGCCAATCACAGGGCACATATAGACAAACAACCATTCACACTCACGTTCATACCTATGGACAATTTGGAGTGGCCAATTAACCTAGCATGTTTTTGGAATGGGGGAGGAACCTGGAGTCCTCGGAGAAAATCCATGCATGCAGGGGGAGAACATGAGAGAGATGGCCGAGGGTGGAATTGAACTCGGGTCTCCTAGCTGTGAGGCCTGCATGCAAACCACTTTCTACCGTGCAGCCTCCAGAATAACATTTCCATTGGAAATAAATGAACAGTACAGTTTTTACAAGTTAAATTTACCCCTCCCTTTATTTTTTACTCCAGACTTCTCCAGACGTACCATTTGACCCTTACTTACCTCAATTCGCTTTTGGCTCAACATGATTCTTGTTCACACAGTGTCTCGGCTAGCAACAGTCAAGGGATCTTCTCAACTCACACAACATACTTCCGGTCTTCAAAATAAAAGAGCTTTAGGCTACATTCTGCATACTTATTGTAATGAAATAAGGGTGTCATCAAAGATGTAGCTTTCACCGACAATGAGGCGACAAACAAAGTAAACATATTGTGCAAAAGTGCAGTCATGTAAAAAGAAACTTCATTATATTTAGATTCAAATTGGCTGCTTTGATATTTATACACTGGTTGAAAATAAGTTAGTAAAGTAAAGTTCAGGTTTATATCATTACACAATTCATGGAGAAGTTCAGACATGTCATCCAAAAACAACTCTGGTTACCCTCATTTGCAAACTTTTATGACCCTGCCTCTTGAAAGAATCGGAATCGAGAATTGTTAGGAACCAAAATCGACGCTCATAAAAGCAAGCAATTTCTTGTTAATTCTTTAGGATGCTTATTCTGTACAAAAATGGTTTTGCCATCAAAAACTTTGCTCTTGCAGAACTTGAAATTTGTGCTGAAATCTTCAAATTTGGAATGCATCATTGGGGCATTGACATATTTTGGAATGTTTATATTATTGATTTTCTGTCTGCAGGCCTGGAAAATGTCACAATCCAGCTGAACTTGGAGGCAGAGTTTCACTTTACTCACCTCATCATGACCTTCAAAGTGAGTTGCTGCCCTTGAAATTGGGTTGGGATATTGGGAATTTATTTTATTTTATCGGGATATTGCAATGGTCGATTTTAAAAAGTGCATAATTGTAATAGACTTTCAAACTCTTGGAAGTCAGGAACATTTAGTGTGAATCTTTCCCTTGCATATTAATTATTATCTCTCCGTTAGAGGTGTGCACGCAGCCCGTATTTGTATTTCTTCTGGTGGGAGAAGCATTTGTATTTCGTCTCGAGAGCTGAGTGTATCATGACACCCCTATCATGAGTGTTTCTGTGTTCCCTTTCAACCGTCATCTCTGAAGACATTCCGACCTGCTGCCATGGTGATTGAGCGCTCAGCTGATTTTGGGAAAACCTGGAATGTGTATCGTTACTTTGCCTACGACTGTGAAACGTCCTTCCCTGATGTTTCACCCGGTCCCATGAAGAAGGTTGATGATGTCATCTGTGACTCACGCTATTCTGACATTGAACCGTCTACTGAAGGCGAGGTACTGGTATCAATGACTCTCTTAGTGGTTGCATGCGGTTTGAAGAGTCAGTAATCTGGTGTGTTTTTTCACTAAGGTCATTTTCCGAGTTTTGGACCCAGCGTTCCGGATCAATGACCCCTACAGCCCCCGAATCCAAAGTATGCACAGACTTGCACTAACATTGTTTGATGTGTTGTTTGACTAGTTTAATATTGTTTAACTCATTCAATCCAAGACCTTTTTCAAAAGTCAACCCCTTCGGTACGAGCTATTTCAGACGATTTTGACAGATTTTTTTCATTGTGGTCTATGGCTATATAAATATGGAATATGGACTCCTGTCTTTCATCAGTTTGGTCCGTTTTTAGTCTAATCAGCAATAGAACATACATAGATACGTTTCAGGAAAATATCACTTCACAACAATAAGATAGAATAACAGCTTTTTGTTAAAAATGCATTTCAAGCATAACTTTCACTTTCGCAATTTTTTTTCTTTACGCCACAAACGTTCAGATTTGGAATTAAACTATGTGTGCGTGTGTGTGTGTGTGCATGTGCATGCATCAAGGTTTCCTTCCAACTGTACATGGACACTGTACATGTAAAAGGCCTGCTGAGCTCTCATCAAATGTACTTCTGCCACCTTGTGGCCGTTTTTATGGCTTAAAAGTGCAGTGTCAGCAATCTTTTTTTAGTCAGTTACCTCTCGCACAAAAAATGTAAAAGAGAGTGGTGAGAGCATTAAAAAATAGTATAAATATGTCTTTGGTATTGAATTAGTTCATGTTGAATTTACTGGTTTTTGTTTAGTCACCAATTATTATTCTGACAGATATGCTGAAGATCACCAATCTAAGAGTGAAGTTCACCAAACTTCACACACTCGGGGACAACCTGCTTGACTCTCGTATGGAGATTAAAGAAAAGTATTACTATGCTGTCTTTGACATGGTGGTTCGAGGAAACTGCTTCTGCTATGGCCATGCATCAGAGTGTGCCCCCATCCAGCACACCGGTTATACCAGGGAAGGCATGGTAAGTTGCCACGGGAAACGTCTATGCATCTGTGGTGGATGGGAATGTTGCTCTGCTGTGGCATCTGACCTAACCATGACTTGACGAGGAAAGTGTGGACAAATCAATGATTATATTTGGCTTTATAATGGTGTTGTGCTGACATGTTCCAGGTTCATGGTCACTGCATGTGTAATCATAACACCAAAGGACTGAACTGTGAAAAGTGTCAAGATTTCTATCATGACCTCCCATGGAGACCTGCTGAGGGACGGAACACCAATGCTTGCAAGAGTGAGTTGGCACTCTTTTTCTTTGTCTTTTCGATTTATTTTAGAGGCTTTGCCAACAAAGCAGACAGAAGGTCGCAAGACATGACACGGTTATTTTTCTTCCCCGTCACAACTTTGAATGTATAGTAACATCAAGTTAAAAAGCTCTATGGAATAACAAGATTGCGAGAGTGTCATTTAAATATTAAAATGTCACAACACAGCACAGGTTAGCCTCACAGCCTTATGATTAAAAAACTGTAAATATCCATTTGTAGTTAATTGTTTTTTTGATTATGTGTTTCTGTGGTGTCCTCAGAGTGTAACTGCAACCAGCATGCGGACTCATGTCACTTTGACATGGCCGTGTATATGGCTTCAGGAAATGTAAGTGGCGGTGTCTGTGATGACTGTCAGCACAATACTGTTGGATACAACTGTGAGCAGTGCAAGCCTTTCTACTTCCAACACCCGGAGAAAGACGTGAGAGATCCAAATATCTGCCAGCGTGAGTATTGAGTATTTTGGTTTTTATGCTTCTGTCATTCACAAACATGTTGTTCCATTTTTTACAATTCATATGAAAACAATCAATTCTCAATAACAGGAATGACCACTAGGTATGTTCGGATCAGGGATTTACGCTGTCGATTACAATCATCCATTATTGATATATGACGATACTGATCACATGGATTAACTGTACATTTTCACTTCATTTATTATGAGTGCTATTGGTCAGGGCTGCCGTGAGACAATTCCAAGGTAATATTACTATAACGTGCAAATAGGTAATTATTAAAAAATAAACATGCATGCAGGCTTGCATTGCTTGCATGATTTACCTTGAACAGAACAACTACACATTAACACTCAACAAGGTCATCAAATTTTACTATGAGGAAAAGAAAAAGGCTAAAAATCCAGAATAGTTGTTAATCTGCGCGGTGTGGGTGAGTGTGTGCACACGCACAATAGTGTGTCCAAGGACCACCAAACAAGGTGGGACACGTGCAAACAACAAAAACATGTAAACACTGTCGGAAATAAATTAAATTACCGTATTTTCTGGACTGTAAGTCACACCTTTTTTCATAGGTTGGCGTTTCTTGCGACTTGATGAATGAAAACAAAATGAAAATTAAAACTGCAAGCAGTGATGAGCGGGCTCGAGCACCCCAACGCGCTCGGGGGTACGCGCGGGTCGGGGGTACGCGCGGGTCGGGGTCGCGCGCGCGACCGGACGGGCGCGCGGACGCGCCGTACGAAAAACCGCGGCGAGCGGATAAGCGGTAAGGGAGTCACGGCACTTGCAATTTTCCGCCAGGAGGGGGCGACAGCGGCGGCGAGGCGGGTGCGCGGTCACGTCCCGTCCGACACCGCGAACCGCCATAAAAAAATTCACGACGATCGGACCACGCGGTAGGTCCTTGCGGCGGATATACGTTTCCGCCTGTGGGTGGCGCTATAGAGTGGTTGGCCCACACGGTAACGGACCGGAGGGTACCCCGAACCAACAGAAAAAATTAGGGGCCGATCCGACCGTGCGTAAGGAAGTTACGGCTATATACATTTCCACCAGTTGGTGGCGCTATAGCGTATGTACACACACAGTCATAGACCAGAGGGTACCCCAAACCACCAGAAAAAATTTGGGCTTGATCCGACCATGTGGAAGGAAGTTACGGCTATATACATTTCCACCAGTTGGTGGCGCTATACAGTCTATGTACACACACAGTCATAGACCAGAGGGTACCCCAAACCACCAGAAAAAATTTGGGCTTGATCCGACCATGTGGAAGGAAGATACGGCTATATACATTTCCACCAGTTGGTGGCGCTATAGAGTCTATGTACACACAGTATAACAGACCAGAGATTGACCCAACACACCAAAAAAAATTTCAAGACAATCTGACCATGAATCAGGAAGTTACGGCAGATATACATTCCCACCAGTTGGTGGCGCTGTGTTTAGAACATGGCTTCTGGAGCATTAGGTGCGTCCTGTCATGATAGACGTCTCCACCGAAAATCATAGTGATACGTGTAACGGGTGGCGAGGGATAATGAATTGAAACTTCTAGGTGGCGCTAGTGTGTCAATTTAGATTGGTGTCACATGGGAGCACCACCAGGGCGCTCAGGCCTGGATTAAGGCCTCACGTTTAAGATTTCAGCAGCCTGTGACCTTCTGCAGGCAAATGATGACCTTTTGATGGTCAATGGCGAAGGCTGACCATTCGCCGTGGCCACGCCCCCCACATGTGCTTTACACACATCATAGTCCATCAACTGACTTCATCAGTCTGTCAGTCAAACTGTGTATTGACTTTGATGTACATTGCTTCAAGGCAAGGCCAGACACCAGGCAGGGCCAGATATGAAATGGTCAAAGTTTGGTGGCGTGCCACGCCCACATCCTATGGAGCGGCCCAAAATCCTTCGCAATTTAACGTGGGCCATCCGTCTAGTGTCCGTTGATGCAACAACGGACTCATTCGGTCAAACCCCCTAGGAGGAGTTCGTCGAGATACGACCCATACATCCGCCCCCAAATGGCCGCCGCCACCTAAAATGGCCGACTTCCTGTTGGTTTTAGAACATGGGTTATTGAGACTTTTTTGTGCGTCCTGTCACGAGTGATGTCTCCTCCGAAAATCATGCCGATACGTGCAACGGGAGGCGAGGGATAATTATTTTAAAACTTCTAGGTGGCGCTAGTGAGTCAATTTGGCTTGGTTTCATATGGGGGCCACACCAGGCCGCTCAGGCCTGGATTCTGACCCCCCCTATGAGTTTTCAAGCCCATGCGACCTTTTGCGGGCGAATGATGACCTTTTCTATGTAAATGGCGAGGCCTGAGCATTCGCCGCCAGGCCACACCCACCACGTGCGCTTTTCCTGCATCATGGTCCATCAACAGGCTTCACCAGGCTGTCAGGCAGTGACCTTGTGACCCCGATGTTCATCTGATGAATCTCCTGGCAGAAAAGGCCTCATGTAGATGACACGCCTTTAGCCTGTCGCCAATAGGTGGCGCTGCGACAAAATCAGGAAGTGACCTACGGGGACCTTCGGGGCGGGGCCATGATCACATGTACCAAGTATGATGAAGATCTGACCACGTGGAGCCAAGTTATTCACGTCTACAGTTACGCTCAGCGTGCAAGGCCCGGACATATGAAAATGGGCAAAATTTGGGGGCGTGCCACGCCCACATCGTATGGAATATCCCAAAATCCTTCGCAATTTAACGTGGGCCATCCGTCTAGTGTCCGTTGATGCAACAACGGACTCATTTGGTCAAACCCCCTAGGAGGAGTTCGTCGAGATACGACCCCAACTTCTGGCACGAAAAAGGCCGCCGCCATCCAAAATGGCCGACTTCCTGTTCGTTTTCCAATATGGGTTCTTGAGACTTTTTGGTCCGTCCTGTCACGATAGACGTCTCCACCAAGTTTCGTGACGATAGGTGAAACTGGTGGCGGGGGCCAATTTTTTCAAAAATTAAAGGTGGCGCTAGAGAGTCAATTTTGGAACATTGTTTTCGGGACCCCCACCAGATCGAAATTTTCGCCAGACCTGACGCGCTTGCAAAATTTGGTGAGTTTTCGGGCATGTTAAGGCCCTCAAAATGGCCGTCCTTTCGTCAGAATAAAAAACGGAACGATTACAATAGGGCTTTCGCACTGGTCAGTGCTCGAGCCCTAACAAATATATATATCATTTCACAGCCACAAGAGGGCACTCTAGACTTTCACACCGATATCTCCTACTCCTTAACAATTCAATATTTAAACAGTAAAGGTTAGCTTACAAAGACAACTGAGAACGACACAACACAAATGCCCCCCCAAATCATATTCTGCAGACTACAAACTCCAAGTCGTGAAATTTGCAGCTGAAAACAGTAATCGAGCAGCAGAGAGAAAGTTTGGAGTAAGTGAGAAACTTGTTAGGCTACTCTTACTGCCATGAAGAAAACAAAACAGTTACTGTACTTATAACAGTTTGTTATGTTACATAAATACTGGGTTCATGTTTATTTGTGGTGTAGCTCACTAACCATTGTGTTAGCATATCTTGTTCTCTATTCCTTTATTAATGTTAGAACTTGCCTTCCAAGATGACATAATGTCTGTTTTGGTCAGTTAGTAAAATAGATTACTCCCAAAAATGCCACTTGTACTCCAGCGCTACTTATGGATGTTTTTTTTCTACCTAATTATGCATTTTTGGCCTTATGCGACTTAGCGAGTTATAGTCCAGAAAATACAGTAAATTAAATAATGGCCCATACTTCCAATCTTGATATGCATTTACATACAATTTGATGTATGTATTCTTGTATTTTTAATGTGCTTTAGTTTTTTTTTGGCGTCCTGAAAGTTTTCCGCGGCCTGGTTCGGTCCCACCCACAGACTGGAACCGGGCCACAGCCCAGGGTTTAGAGAGCACTGATTGAAGGCATAAATAAAACCCATGCTCGTGTGTTGCAATACATTGTTGTATTACAGAAACTGTATGTACAGAAACTGACATTGGGGGTTCAGAGTTGAGGTTTTTAAATTTAAGTTTTATTTTTTATTATGATGATAATGTTATTATTTTGTCTGTTGTGAGTAATTCAAACCGGCAATAAAACCCTTTTGTTCTGGTTATCAAGTCTGACACTTATGTTCACCTACTGATACTTACTGGTAAGTGTAGAATACTGCATATCACAATTTGAACTAGAAAAGCACTTGGAGAGCGCAGACCTCTGCCAAGTGCCATAGTTCCTCCCATATTGTGATTCACACCACATAAATATTAGTCTTACATTCATTTTATGTACATATTTACATTGCTAATGTCAGCATATATTCTAACACGTAGCATAGTGGCGCAAAGTGTTTATATCTGTGTCTACTTATGAAAATGGCTAAAAATGGTACTATGCTAATGTTAGTATGCTAGCAATGCTAAAGTGCTAATGTTTGCATGCCAAAGTCTTTATATAAGTGTCTACTTAGGAAAATGGCTAAAAATGCTACCATGCTAAAATTAGCATGCTAAATGTTGATTCTGTAGAATCCACTATCAAATATGCACATGATCTTTATTGGATCTAGCAGGTTCAACAAAATCTTTAATTAATCCATTAAGGGTGAGTTATGTGAGTATATGTGTTATGTGAGTCATGTGTTTAACTTTGTGCTTCAACAAACCAAATATTGTCCTCTTTTTTCTTGGTAGCCTGCAGTTGTGACCCCCTGGGCTCCCAGTATGGAGGACTCTGTGATGGGAGGACAGACATTCGAGTCGGACTCATTGCTGGTCAGTGCCGCTGCAAAGCCAATGTGGAAGGTGAACGCTGCGACCGCTGCAAACAAGCGTACTACGGACTCAGTGATGACACCGAAGGCTGCAAGGGTAGGAATCTGGGAGGAATCTGACTGGATGGACGGCATCCACACACAAACACCCTACTTTGGTCATAATATCAGACCTGCCAACTCTGCATGAATTTTGACCCTTGAATATGCTTGTATGCTTTCTTGCTGCTCTCCAGGTAGGATGCTAACATTGTTTTATTTATCTCACCAACTGATACTTAGCATCTTACGGAGGCAGCGTTGGGTAATACTGCTGAACCCATAGCTACGGTACCTAGTCGCTTGTGCCACTCCATGTCGTGCCTCTTCAGAAATGCTCTGGCATCCTCCCAGGAGGGGTGCCCCCCTGAATTAAATAAAAAATTAAAACAAAGTATAATTGAGAAGAACAGAAGTAGTTTTAAAAGTAGTTTTGTAATGAATATGACAGAGAGAAGGTTCATCAATACTAATGCAGTGTGTGCATGACTTGGAAGTGAAGAAAGTATAGAACATATTGTCATGGTGTTTCAGCCTGTACCTGCAGCCTGCTTGGAACAGTTCCAGGAGGGAATCCTTGTGACAGTGAGACAGGAAAGTGCTTCTGTAAACGACTGGTGACAGGTCGAGACTGTGAACAGTGTGTGGTGAGTTAGACGACTGAAACACCAAAAAATGCGACAGGACATTGACAATGCATGAGAAACTGTGAGAGTCAATTTTATGTGCTGTTAAGTGTGATGAGCTTGAATGAAACAAGGTGGGATGTCATAAATGCTAACATCTGTTCTGTGTGTGTGTGTGTGTGTTCAGTCTGAACACTGGGGTCTTAGTAATGACATGGATGGCTGCAGACCATGTGACTGTGACCTGGGCGGAGCAATTAATAACCAGTGAGTTCATACACAGTAAATACATCATCTAACAATCCTTTTATTAACTGCTAACATGTAATTAGCATGAACTGCTGGATACAGGTAAGACATTCATATTGTCATTGATCATACAAATTGGCTGATTCACTATGCAATTTGTAGGCGCAGATGTAAATAGACCGCATGACACTGGTTTGAACGCAACATCGTTGGCATGTTTGGTAGGTGCGATCAGCTGAGTGGTCAGTGCATCTGCAGAGATCACATGTTCGGCCGCCGTTGTGACCAAGTTGAGTCAGGATTCTACTTCATTGCTCTCGACCACTACACCTACGAGGCAGAAGATGCCAACTTTGGACCCGTGAGTCACTGTTGCCATGATGTCTCAGTAGATGTGCCTAATTATCTGTCTAATTATACTTTCTTCATATTAAACCTGGGCTTGAAAGGCTTGCTAGAAATAACAATAAATAACATTCTTGTGCATATCGACAGGGAGACTTTGATGGTTAAAATATACTGTATGTGAAACTATACTTTGCTACTGCATAAGAGTAAATAAAAATACTAATAAATAATAAAGACGCATCTCATCCACCTGTCCCCGACCGTTTCACCGGGAAAGTGGATGTGAATTGGAAAGGCACATGTGCTACACAAGTACTATACAGTATGTACTGTGTGTGCTGCGTGATTTAAATTTGAAATCCCTTTCAATGTGATTTCTTTTTGTCTGGTGCATTTCTGCACTCACTTGCTATCATACTTGGCTTTTCATCCCTCATCCTTTTTTTCCACACCCGATACCCTGCGCACGTTTATCTCAAAATACACAGGTGAAACTGGTCTTGCAAAACTAACGATAAAAGATATTTGAGTTTTATCCATAGCAAATGTTTTAATACAGCAGTATTTCTTGACTGAAAGGTGGTTTTGATGCTTGCCTAATGAGTTTGGTTTCTTAGGGTGTGGTGATGGTTTCGAGGCCCCACCCTCATGAC
The DNA here is from genome assembly GCF_037039965.1 of Doryrhamphus excisus. Lineage (NCBI taxonomy): Eukaryota > Metazoa > Chordata > Actinopteri > Syngnathiformes > Syngnathidae > Doryrhamphus > Doryrhamphus excisus. The sequence goes on from NC_136362.1 coordinate 23,047,785, forward strand.
CACAGCCCCACCTGGACAGGTATTGGCCTGGTTAACGTCCCCGAGGGAGCCTTCCTGGAATTCACGATTGATAACATTCCTCACTCGATGGAGTACGACATTCTCATCCGTTATGAGCCTCAGGTAGGAACAGTCTGAAAGGTGAAACTCCTGTCTTGGCTAATGACTAATGGCCCATTTGATTGAACTTTTATAGCAAATTGAATACAGCGTTCCGTCCTTCATCACTCATTTAACTGCAGCAAGTCAGATTTTTTTCAGCAACCTATTTGGTATAGCTGAAAATGTCACTAATTAGTGTAATTTTTCTGCAAACCGACTGGAATTTTGAAATGTCAAAGTCATAGGAACCCAGCACACGTTTGCTACCTGTTATTACCTTTGCCAAGCACAGTGAAAAGCACCATCGTTTGTCTGTTTGTGTTCAAAATTCTCCATGGATTTGGATGACATTTTCAGGTATTGTCTGAAATGGGATATGGAAAAACTGATTACATTTTGGGGATGAGCTAAAATTCTAATGTTTTCCAAAATTCACCCTTTTCCCCACAACTCGTTATTATTAATTTGCGGTTAATTGGCGACTCCAAATTGTCCGTATGTATGAATGTGAGTGTGAATGGTTGTTTGTCTATATGTGCCCTGTGATTGGCTGGCCACCAGTCCATGTACCCCGTCTCTCGCCCGAAGTCAGCTAGGATAGGCTCCAGCATACCCCCACGACCCGAGTCAGGATAAGCGGCACAGAAAATGGATGACTGGATGCATAATATATTTCAGCATCAAAACAACACCTACAAGGTTTTCTTCAGTCATATTCATGCATATGTGTTCCTTCAGCTGCCTGACCAATGGGAGGAGGTTTTGATGACAGTGATGAGGCCAGGACCAATCAGAGCAGATAGTCGTTGTATAAATACTGTGCCAGATGATGACCACCAGATGACTTCACTTCACCCTGGATCACGGTAATCTTTGTTACCTTTGTTACCTCCGGCATGTGCAAGTTGCAAGCGCGGCGAGATGTTCGGTTTGTCTGTGTTCAAAAAAACTTGAAAAGTTTTAAATGGATTCTGATGACATTTTCAGGAATTGTCGCAATCGCAATGGAATGTGGAAGAACTCATTTCATTTTGGGGTTGATCCAAAATTCTAAATTTGACCAAAATTCCTTCTTGTCCCTAAAACGAATCACCTGCTACTACTTCCACATTCCTCAATCGATTCAGCTCATTCCAACATCAACTCAAGCTACTTCCACATTTCTCAACCCATTCAGACAGTTAACTAAGGAGAGTCAGCATCATGAGCGGCCAAAGCTAGAATTAGAATCACAAGATGCAGAGAGGCAAAGCTCATGTCACATATATATTACAATATTATGCAATACAAAACCACAAAAATCCATAACAAAAACAAAATACAACTGAAGTTGCTTGGCCTAGTCACAGAAAAAAAACGAAACTAAAATTATTGCTAGACACGAGGATACAACAAACAAACAACAAAACGTTGCTGAGAACCCAGCAGGAAAAAATACACAAAAATACTAAGGTCAGGGAAAGTACATAATGCTGGGAGAAGCATGTAGCAGGCATGGATGCAGGAAGACAATCTGGCACAAATAAGTGACAGAGCAGGGCGTAAGTAGTCCAAGCATAATTGGCAACAGGGGTGTGTAATGAGCGCCTCCCAGACAAGCATTAGTGTACTGCAACAAATGACCAGCAGAGGGCAGCAAAGCAGCACCACCGCTCATGACATTCATGCCATTTTCCACATACCAGGAATTCCCACTTTTCTTGACATTCACGTTTTTGGAATGCAAAATGCCTTTGATGCCTTCTGGGTTATTGTTATTATTGTTATGTTATTTACTTTTTTTCCGGGGGAGGGTCTATTTTAAATTTTACTCAAATACAAATACGGGCTGCATTGCACACCCCTAAAATATAAAAATATATAAAATATTGTAAATTGTTTTCAAACTAATTGTAGTCAATATGTGCATAAATAATAAGCTATATAGCATATGCAGTATATACATTTATATTACTGTGCCATGTAATGCAGAAAATACGGTTCCTCCTCTACAACAACACTCGACCAGAACTAGGCTCATGGGACTAAGGTGGGGGGTTAAGTCACAGTTGATGCACTACACTGCTGATAGGGATGTCGTACAAATTTTTGTCAAAAAAATCCCAATTATCCTTTTAATTAACTTTTAACTTTTAATAAAAATTTGTATTAACTAATTGTAACACTTTATAAAAGCAGAAAAAAATCAATGTTTTGACAGAATGCGACTAGTTTGTGGAAATGCGACAATTAATTATCAATAGTTATGTCTTGCCTCAGTTTGAATTGTTCATGTAGCTTGATCTTCTTTCTTCCCAAATGCTAATTTGAATGAATTCTGACTTTTATTTTGGCTCTTGATTGATTGCCATATCTTGCATTGTTATCATGTCCATTTGTTCTTTGTTCTCAGACATGTGGCCCTTCCCAGACCAGTGTGTTTTGAATCTGGTCTGAACTACACCATCCGCCTTAGTCTGCCTTTGTACTCCGCCCTCAGTGATGTTCAATCTCCGTACACGCTCGTTGATTCGGTGAGAAAACCTTAACCTTTGGGATCAGATTTTAATACTAGAAGACCATAACGGACACTGCTATTATAGATTATTTTTGTTATAGATTCTTTTTTTATTGTCAGATGAGACCTTAAAGGGTCAATGGCATGATTTGATCAACTTTGTTTAAATATGTTATATGTTGTTTGTAATTGGGTTCTACATTCTTCATTTTTTGAAAGTGAACGGTAAATTAGCAAAAATTACATTTTTATACAACAATGACAAATTTGTGGTTGCAGTAAAATGTTATTTCCGGAAGTGACATAAGTGACACCTCTCACCCACACGTACGAGGCAAACGATGTTTATAGTGAAGGTTTGAGAAATATGTCAATAGCTTTTCGAGGAGAAACATTTGGAAATTAAATAGAGAACATGGACTTAAGTCCCGAGTCATGGAGATGAAGATTGGTTGCCTTTAAAACACAGAATTATTCTGGCGTGCTTATCCTTAGCCCTCGCACCCCACCATCAACCTATTTTTGTGAAAAGATGTTCATATAACGTATAATGCTTTGAAGCCTTGTTGCTACGGTGGAATAGTGTTAGTGAATAGTGAATAGTGAATAGTGAACACAAGTTTTGGCAGGATTACTATTTTGAGAAAAAATATTTCCAACAAAGTTGGCAAGCTACTTTGAGAAGTGTTTGTTTAGCCTGCTTTCGCCGAGAGGTGTTACTCCGCTGATGTCCAGTTGGCCATGCCTACCATCGTGAAGGATAAGTCCTAACCTCTTTAAAAAAAAACAAGCAACGTGGAACATAGTTCTAAACAATGCATAATATGTTTAAGCAAACTGTAGCCATCATGTCAGGGATCCTTTAATTATGAGTAAAACTGGTCTCACTTTGTTGTGACCACAAAGGTTGAGACAAAACTCCTTCAGGTTTGAGAACCGACACATCTTCTTCTTGTCAGATTGTGCTGATGCCTCACTGTAAGAACCTGGACCTGTTTACTGCCTCAGAAGGAGGCGAAGCTGGCGAAAATCGTGGATGGGAAACATTTCAGCGTTATCGTTGTTTGGAGAACAGCCAGAGCGTGATCAAGACACAGACGACCGAAATTTGCAGAAACTTTATCTTTAGCATTTCTGCAATGCTACACCAGGGAGCTAAAGGTACGAGTATGACAGGAGACTGATGATGTTGAGTAAAATTCACAATCAAAAGATCAGAATGTAGACTTATCTGAATTTTTCAGAATGCCAGTGTGACCCACAAGGATCTCTAAGCACAGTGTGCGACCCAAATGGAGGCCAATGTCAGTGTCGCCGTCACGTCATCGGCAGAGAGTGCAACAGATGTGCTCCAGCCACATTCCAGTTTGGACCAAGTGGCTGCAAAGGTATATGTACATATGTGTATATACCCACGTATGTATATACCCACGTATGTATATACCCACAGCATATGTCACAGCTGTGTTTGTAAATGCCGAAATAATTATCTTGTCACACAGAAGGGGGCCAAAAGTCAAAACCTACTTTAGGTTTTGGGCTGAACTGGACATTACCTCTTGTGTATTCAATCATTTTGACTTTTGGTCTCAATTTTACACCCTTATAAAGAATGGTTGTGCATTTTGTCATGTATATGTACAATATTGTTTCCACTTTCAAAATTAAAATGCCACAGGAGTCATTTATACCGGTAAAGTGGCTTAATCATGCAAATCCCTTTAAGCACTTTGTTTGATAAGATCTGTAATGTTGGCCAACTCAATGCTATTTTACGGTTGGGCTGGAGTGTGGCACATGTGGTTTAGTATAGCGTTTAGCGGGTGTCCAAAGTGTGGCTTAGGGGCCATCTGTGTGATGTGGCTCATTGCAGGAATAAAATAAGATAATAGTCAGTATCAATTGCCTTGAAGAAAATACATGTCACACAGGACAATTCCGCCATTTTACAGAGTGAAAATATGAAAATATGAAAATGAAATGTGAAAAATTTATAATGGTTATTATCATATGTCATCATAACAATAGTTTATTTGGTCTCAAAAATGTAAACAATAATATCCTTTAGCACCAATTTACAATCCTTTAGTGACTCGGCTAACTCAATTCATTCAGTCATATTTTTTACTGTACTTTTCTATTATGGTTTTTCCACTGTTTCCATTGTGACCTACATATCTCCTGAAAGTATGATGCCAACTGGAGCCGGCTCATTGCTCATCTCCGTGGCTGGGTGCATACACGCCTTTCCCGCCTCTCCCCTCATCCAACCGTAAAGAACCAATCACTGCATTATGCAAATGAGCCAACACACAACGTGGACTTTGTGGAAACAGAGAAAGTGACCCATTAGACAACTAAAGATTCATATAACATTCGTTGTTAAAATCTGGCTGTAGGATATACATTAATTATTTTCATAGACCTGTGTTTAATGTGACAGAGGTGGTCTACATGGTGAGCCTCATAAGTCAGACTGTTACTGTATGTTCTACTGTATTATGACCTGATTTCCAGTGGCTTGACAAGCTTGTTGCGAGTGCTCTGACAGCTCGTGATTGATTCCGGCCAGAGAAAGTGTGGCACAGTATCGTTAGCACAGTCTAATTAGGTATCATCTCTGAAAAAAACATTTCCGTCGATCTCTCGCGTGTATCTGAAAAAAACCACGCTATAAGTGAGAAGGTATATCCAGAATCTGAACTGATGTTCTGTCTTTGTGTTTGCAGTATGTGACTGCGACCCTCAAGGCTCACAGACCCCGGTTTGCGATCACGTCACGGGTCAATGTGCTTGTGTTTCGGGAGCGTATGGACGTCAGTGTAATCGCTGTCTGCCAGGCCACTGGGGCTTCCCGACTTGCCGCCCATGCTCCTGTAATGGGCACACAGAAGACTGTGATGATCTCACTGGAGAGTGCCTCAGTTGCAGACATTATAGCACAGGACACAACTGTGACAGGTGAGTTCCAGTACATAAGATGTTCCGAGGGAAATATACATGACTCTAGTTTACTCAATGAAAACCGATATAGCCCTTTAAGCGCCAAAGTCACAAACAAGCAACATTCATGCCGAGATAAAGGGGCTCCACTGTGTACACATGATAACTCCAACCACTAACCCATCTTCTCCAGAGTGACACCAGCTATCGACTTCAAACTCCTTTTCTATGTACTTGCCCAGTAGAGTTGGTTCTGATTCTGACACGGATTCTGATCTGTTAATAAAGGACAGTCTCCACTCAAGAGAATCTCACGATCATTCTTTCCTGTTAAGGTGTTTGGATGGGTACTATGGCAATCCCATGCTGGGTGCAGCTGACCACTGCCGCCCCTGCATGTGTCCTGACGGCCCTAGTAGTCTGCGGCAGTTTGCAAGAAGTTGTTTCCGTACCGATGATTCTCAACAAGCCTTCTGCGTCTGTGACACTGGATACAAAGGTACTTCAACATTGTATGGGAGACATCAATTGGTTTTACGTGTATACATTTTATTAGCACAGATGTACAAATAGATATATGTTTCATTTAAAAATGATGGTAACCACCACAAACAGGAAAGGTGAAAAAAGCATAATTGTGTAAATATTAGGAATATCAAAGTTAACATGTTAATCACGCATTAACGGAAGTTCCCTTTCAAATTTTTTGATGCGCGATTAATGTGAGCTCCTGTTTGTCCTGTTTGAGTTTGACCCTCGGTCCCCACCGTAGTTTGGTTGAAGAACGGTAACTCTGTAGCCACAAGCTGGAACAAATATTGATGGGAAATGGAGAAAGAAAAGAGTATTTAGATTGGTAAAGTTAGCTTCAAAGCCCTGGTAGATGGCTCTTGTAGCAAGACCAAAGTTATTTGTATCTACTGTCGCTGTGTTTGACTTATCCTGGATTCCATGGCCTACCAGAGACTGGAGCAGTGCAGGTATTGTTTTTATTGTCATATCCAGTGCTACCTTGGCATAAGAGTGGCCCAACTAACCAGTGCTTTTCACACTTTTACATCTCTCTGATGATTTTGGCATTAAACTGCCAGCTAAATTGGAGTTCCAGCTGCTATGATGGGCTGTCAATGTGATGCCCGTGGCTGAAGTCCAATGTTCTGCTAGCATGGAACTACCACAATGATGCACATTAGCACTCAAAGTCATCAAATCTTATCTTTATGCATTCGGGAGCAAATATGAGGTGAAAGAAAAAGGGGGGAAATATACCCATACAGCCCTCTTTGCATCGGAGAATGGTGCGTCGGTGCATTCAATGACCGTTGAAAAAATAGGACAAATCGCAAATTGCATTAAACATTCAAAAACTGTGGAAATAGTTACAGCATTTTAATACAATAATATTTACTGTAATATAGTGATTACTGTCTATTTATTTTAATGTGTTTTAAAAGAGAAATCAAATAATTATTGAGTTTGCAATTTGGATGAAATGTTTTATGACTATTTTTTGTTTGGTTTTAGGTATTTTCATTTGTACATTTCATGAAGGAAAGGTGCATTGAGGCAATTCTTTAATAACAATCCTTTCTGAATGTTCCTAAATAGTCTTTTACTCACAAACAGAATCATCATATCAATATAAATATCATCATATAAAAAATCATAAATATGCTAATATTATTTTGAGCTGACACAAATAAACAAAAATATGTTAGTGTGAGAGGTTTCACTTGCTCATTTTTAAGCTCACTGTCACATCACCATTAAATACAATATCGTGGAAAAATGAATGAATTTCAGAAAAATTGAGAAATAGAACTATAAGATTTGCCATAGAAATTTAGGTAAAGGAATTTTTCTTTTTCAGGTGCTCGATGTGATGAGTGCTCCCCTGGTTACTATGGAAACCCTGATGTGGGCGGAGGGTCGTGCCAGCCCTGCCAGTGCAACAACAACATTGATATGCTGGACCCACAATCCTGTGACGTCCGAACTGGCGAGTGCCTTCGCTGCCTGTACCACAGTGAGGGGGATTCCTGTGAATATTGCATGCTGGGATACTATGGCAATGCCCTACTGCAGGACTGCAAGAGTAAGTTGATTTCACTGCATGTGGAATTTTTTGAGAATTTCAATTTTGTGGTACTACTCTCTTCTTGACAGAGTGGAACACTGGAATGACACACGCTTACCAGCCTTAGCCATCATCTTCACAAGGTCTTTAGCTTTGGTTCTAGGGTTGATTGGCACATTTCAGACGTGTGGATCTCTGGGACAAAGACATCCTGCCCTTCCTTGTGGGTGTGATGGCTGGACATTCCCGTGTTTCTGTTTATGATTGTGGATAATTGGAACAGAACGCGGGCCTTCAAGCATCTGGAAATTGCACCTGAGGGTGAACCAGACTTTTGGAACTCTTGTGGAGCTTTCTTTTGATTTTCCAATAATGTCAAACAAGAAAGCTGCAAACATGTGCAGGCGTACCTCCAACTAACTCGTATCTTGTCAGTTATGAGAATCTTCCAAAGCCATGTCATTCTCCTGTGGGCTTCTCTGCATTGACAGCCCTAATTCTGATTGACAGCCCTAATTCTGACATATTGTATGTTTTGAAAGCAGCTCCATTGTTGGTTTTTTGCACTTCCGGTTCTTGTTTCCACATAGACGCTAACAAGGACGTTTGGAGAGCGAGAGAGAGAGTTGCAGTTACTGATGATTACTTTGCTGTATTCCACAGAGTGCATTTGTCATCCACTGGGCAGTGATTCCACCAGCTGTCAATCATCAGGTGACTGTCACTGTGACCGCGCTAGTGGTCAGTGCCAGTGTCTCCCCAATGTGATTGGCCTGCACTGTGACCGTTGCGCGCCTGACACGTGGAACATGGCAAGCGGTAGCGGCTGCCAGGCTTGTGACTGTGACACTAAGCATTCATACGAGACGTCGTGCAATGAGGTAAGCGGTGCTGCTATCAAAATCGGTTGTTGCAGCTAAACATGATGTCAGAACATAGAACTTATTTCCACAGATCAGCGGTCAGTGTTCATGTATGCCAGGTTTTGGAGGCAGGACATGCAGAGAGTGTAGAGAGCTGTTCTGGGGAGACCCGGAGGTCCAATGTCATGGTAGGTGAACATGTCATTTTCATTATGGTATTACGGTAATTCTCTGACACTTAGACTCTGACATAGAGTGGGGAAAATAAGTATTTGCTGATTTTATAGGTATACCTCCTTAATAATGCCTGACTGTAGTATGTAGCTGCATATAAAATAATGTTTCATGTGCTTTTGCCTTTAAGAAATATAGACATGTTAATTATTAATAACACAGTAATATAACAGTAAAACAGAACAGTAAACAGTAAAACAGAACACATTCCTCTCACCAGAATGCACAGTTGTTTTAGTTCAGGCAAAGGTGCCCGTCACATTTTGTACACTTGATGCCAGGATGACTCGTGCAGCGTTGCAACTGTCATTTGTGGCCAGGGACCCCCAGCATCAGCACCCCTCTTGTGTGGGAATAGCCGTTAGCCTTGGCTAGCCCCGCGCTGCTTCAACTCTCGCTCCACGGCCCCCGCTTTTTGGTCGACAGTTCATTGGATGGATTAAAACGCATAAGAATTTCCAACACCGTATGTAGAAAATGGATGTATCGATGATTTCTGTAAAGCTTTACTTTAAAATGTCCACAGAAAAATGTCTGACTTTATTCCTACAATATTTTAATTTCATTAAATAATATAACTTTTCCCCAACCTAATATTGCAACTTTACTTAGTTTTGTTGTTTCTTACATTTTTAAAACACTGTTTTTCAAATCTAAGTTATTAAAATGAAATTATTTTTCCATATTAAATTATTATTATTATTATTATTATTTTATTATTATTATTATTATGTTATAGTAATAATAGTTATTATAATTATAATTATTATAAATATTATATTTTTCATAATATTAAAAGTTTATTCTCATAAAATTGCAACTTTTTTCGCTCAAAGTGGACTTATTATGCAAATTCCCGGCTTTTGTATTGAGTTGTGGGCTCCTATAGAGCAGCTATACACAATAACCTGCACAGAAAGCTTTCTAGATCTTCCAGAATCTGCACATATTTCAGTTGCTGTGATTGGGCTTACTCAGCTTGTACAGCGAGCAGCTTGTACAGCTTGTGCCCGGCACGCCCATATAAGGAAGTCCGGGTCACTGTGATATCACAGTGTTAGAAAAAAAACTATCTGAAACCAAGCATTCAGACCCATCACTAAATTCTTTAAACTTATTTCAGGACTCACTTCCAAATGCACTTTGCCATAGTTGAACACAAGAATACAACATTTTAACAACATTTATAGGTCAGAAAAGTGGAAAAAAAACATAATATTTTGATTTCAACTCGTAAAATTGCAGCATTCTTTTCCAGTTTCTGTGATTGTTTCATTGAAAGTTTCTTGTAAAATCTCTTTTTGTCATTTTGACTTTATTCACGTTATATTACGATGTTATTCTCTCCCCAGAAACTACATTTAAATATATAAGTTTTATTGTATTAAGAAAGGTTCCCATTCTAAAGCCATGTGTGGTTCTTTCATCAGCATGTGACTGTGATCCTCGTGGTATCGCTCAGCAGCAATGCAACAGAAACAACGGTCACTGTGCATGTGAAGAAGGCGTGTCCGGACCACGCTGTGACACATGCGCCCGTGGGTTCTCTGGTACCTTCCCTAACTGCAAGCGGTGCCACCAGTGCTTCTCGGAATGGGATGCTGTCGTTGGGCAGCTCACAAATCAGACACACCGCCTTGCAAACAAGGTAAATGCTATCAAAGCTAGCGGAGTCGCTGGACCCTACAGAAAACCGATTGATATCATGGAGAGGAGCGCCTCCGACATCTACGCCATCCTGAACCAGAATCCCGCCTCTCAACCACTAAGCGAGATCCAGCAGCTCCTACAAGAGGCTAGGTGAGAATGGATTTGTCTGAACTGACTGGCTTTAATATGTCAAAGCTAACCAATGACATCTGTCCGTCAGTGACTTGATGGAGGCTCTTAGCCAGTCACTGAATGACACTGAAAGGACGCTGCTCGACGTGCAGGAAGATGACAACATCATGGAGAATGAACTGAAATTGCTGACGGCGCATGCTCAGAAACTGGAGCAGACAGTTCAGGACATTTTGGATCAGGTTGAGTTCATTAAGAACTCCGACATCAGAGGTGAGAACAGACACATTCTGTACAGCAGGGATTTGAGTATTTGATCCCCACAATTTAGGAACGCCACAGTATTAACTGCATGATGCTGCAATTTCAGCCAAATTACAATTTTGTGCTTTTCATCAGCTTTCATTAAAGGGAGATTGCGATACAGAGACCATATTTTTATGTCAATATTAGGCCCATAATTCATTATTAGGTGTTTATTCTTCTTCTTCTTATTAGTGATTATTTCAATGTGTATTTCTGTGTTGACAGGCGCTGCAAACAGTGTTAGTAAGTACTTCCTGCAGTCTCAGGTGGCTGAAGGTCAAGCAAATGCCTCAACTATTGACCCTGGCAGTCCTGTGGAGAACTCTGCTAAACTACGGGAACTCACTGGGGACAAGATGAACCAAACCAGGGATGAGTTCCTCAGGAGACACACTGAGCATGCTCAGAGACTGGATGAACTGGCTGGACAAATACAGACTTTGGACCTGACAGAGCTCAGCCACAAGGTACAGATGCCGGCGAGGGCTGCCTTCAAGTCTTAATCATCAAAATGATGAGTTGGACGAGATGGCAGGAAACATCTGGGAGTGCATGGCACAGTCTGGGCAGCATCTGGTTGGTGTGGGAGGGGAAATATGTGATTATTCGGCTAAGCACATTTTTGTATGTTTTGTCATACAATCATTTATTCAGCCAAAAATCCCCACCACCACCAACTAGGAGTTAATTAAATTGTATGCGATCTATCACGCAACAAGGAAATCAGATGTTCCAGCTGCAGAAAGACACAAAAAGCACACTAAAACCAAATACCTGTACATGTAAGATAGCAAGAAAAGCCAATATAAACATATTAACAAGACAAAAAAACGAGTTATACTTACTGCGTTATTCAAGTGTTGACTTACCAAAGAGATGATGCGTTAACCGTTCACTAATGGATGTCATTTGTAGTGCAGTGAAAACAGCCAGACGTTTGCAGAAGTGCATTTAATAAAAGCTCAGCATATGAATTTGAATGGAAAATAAAAACATACTGTATATGACAGCAAGGAGGAAGCAGAACATTGGATTGTAGCACGCAGATGCTTTTAATAGTTTAATTCCAAATGTGAAATTGTTTTGATTAAAAACAACCAATTTTTGTGCTGTTTACATTTGCAAAGGGAAAAGTTACGCTTGAAATGTATCTCATCACAAAAAGCTGGTTTTGTCCCTTTTTTAATCAGGAATTTTATTTTCCTGATACTTATTTATGTGCTCACTGCTGATTACAAAAAACAAAGAAAGGTAGAAACAAAACACAAAACAAAAGGTAGAAACACTTTTTTGCTGAAGAAAGACAGGAGTTGAATCTTTCATTTGGTAGGTTCCATGTTTATATAGCCATAGAACCCGATATTCTGTGTTCTTTAAAGATCAGTCAAAATCATCTAAAACGATACTGGAGGGGTTGTCTTTTGAAAAAAGACTGTATTGAATGAGACATGTCCCATATCAACAAATATGATTGATAGACGAAGCTTTAAGACGATACGAAGTGGCATCCCTGTTCTAACTGTCACGGGGCCCAGACAAGGTGATGGAGTCTGAATGGATAAAGCCAACCATTCACGGAGGCTGCTCTCTGTGTGTAAATGTTAATTTGATCTTTTATGGCTCTCCAGACATGCGGGAATCCAACAAGTCAGAAATCATGTTGGTTGTCCGCCTGCGGGGGTCTCGGCTGTGTGAATGCAGAAGGTGGTCCTCAGTGTGGAGGGGAAGAATGTGATGGTGTGTTGACAAAAGTCCATTCCAGCTGGCAGAAGGCTGGTGACACTGAACAGGACATATTACATGCCATGGGGAAGGTGGACAAACTTGCAAAGATGGTGAGACCCCAGTCCATGATATTAAAATGTCAGATACTTTTTATGATTGTGCTCCTTCCGGACTATATATGTTATATAACATCCTCAGGTGTCAGCACTCAAACAACAGGCAGATGATGCAAAAATGAGTGCTCACGACATCCTTATGAAGACCAACAAGACCAAACACAAAGTTGACCGGAGCAACAAGGACTTGAGGACCCTCATCAGACAGATTAGAGACTTTCTTACACGTACGTCTTGGATTTCTTTGTTTCTCTGTTTTTGTTACCTGTGTCATCGTGTATTTAAAAAAATGATTTATAGATTTTTTCATGTTATCCCATTTTAAGAATACAAAAAACACCTTCACAAACAAGGTAGACTCAGTGGGGGAAATATGTATTTGACCCCAGGTTTGTCTACTACAGTTCAACATTGTATAATTTTAATGAAATATAAGAATATGGATATGAATATGGAAAGAATATGGAATAATGCATTGTAGGGCCGGGCGATATATCCATATTCACTTTCAGCAAGATATCAAAACCAACCATCAAGGCCAGCTGTTAAACATAATCCTGCTAGTGTTTCCTAGTCTCATACCAGCTTGGCGTGCCTTGAACACATCACTAGGAAGGCATCAAGGAGGCCACCTTATGTGAATGACCTGCGTCTCCCCTCTGAGGCCCTCCTGGGTGGAGGAGGGTGATGATACTTGGACTGTCTCCCGGTCAACAGATATTGATCTGATCAGATGCTCTAATCACCTTCTTGTCTACTAGCACCGTGCCCTCTTCTCTCAAAACCGCCTCGGTCACTCCAGTACTCAAAAAAACCTGGTCTTGAGCCCCATGTTCTAAATAACTACTGACCAATATCTAAGCTTCCATTTATTTCCAAGTTACTAAAGCCGCTCAACTCCAGGACCTTCTACTAACTAACCAGTTCTTCCAGTACTTTCAGTCAGGTTTTCAGTCCTGAACCAGCTCTCGTTCTTATCTCCAATGACCCCCCCCCCTTGCAGCAGACTCTGGCCTTCTCTCCATTCTCGTCCCGCTGGACCTTAGCCCAGCTTTTGATAGCATTTTTTGTTATTTTGGCATCCACTTTCATTGCTATGCTGATGACACCCAGATCGATATCTCAACTGAGCCCTCCTTCTTCAAGCCATCACTAACTGGATGTCCATCAATAAGCTCAAACTAAACGGTAATAAAAGTCAAGTTCTACTTGTAGGCTCTAAGTCATGACTCTCCACCCCCGTACTACTCTAATTCATGGATTCCCAGGTCCTAGCGTTTCCCAAGTTAAGAGCCTTGGAGTCACCCTTGACAGTACATTCTCCTTCTAATCTCCCGACTCCGACCCTCTCCCTCCCAACACTCCTTAATAAATCCTCATTAATGCATTGGTCACGCCTCGCCTCGATTACTGCAATGCCCTTCAGACAGAAACTCATCCATTGACTTCAGCTGATTCAAAACTGGACTGCCAGAATATTCTGATCACATTGGACCTGGACCACCTGGACCGCCTCGCCTCCATTGGTGTCTCTGGCACAGCCATCCAATGGTTTTATTCCCACACAAGGTCAAAAGGTCAAATCCTCATGCTCACTAATAACTCACGATGTCCCTCAAGGTTCTGTCCTCCGTCCGCTACTTTTTATTATTTACCTTCTTCCCCTTCCCCAACATTTTTAGTTGCCTGTCTCAACTTTCAGCAGAAATTCTTATGAATGCGTTGGTCACTTTCATCTGTAACTGACTGACCCTTGGGACTGGTCTTCCACAGAACCTCATCCATACTTCAGCTGATTCAAAGCACTCCATAACCTTCTTGACGTGATCTCCCCACAATCCCATCCCGCTCACGCTTGTTTATCTTCTGCTGCCCTGCTCCTCGCTTTAAATTGGCAACTTCAGCTGCTCAGCCCCTCGACTCGCCACTCTACCACTACACATCCGTTTACTGCACTCTGCACATTTTGAAATCTCAACTCAAAACTCACCTGTTCAAAACTGCTTTCTCCTACTGACCTTAGTTTTGTCTGGCTTTTCCTTTTGTATTACCGTTTTTACTTGTTTTATTATTTATTTGTATTGTATTTTTTATTGTGTTTATTTTTGCACGTGTCAGGAAGGACATCCGGAATATAAAGGGCTCAGCCAAAAATCAGTATGTGGATCAAAAAGATAAGCTGTTGTGACTCCGTAAGGAAAAAGTCGAAAGAAACAAATTGTGTTTATTTTTGCATGTGACCTTGGTGACCTTGGGTGTTTTGAAAGGCGGCAACAAATAAAATGTAATATTATTATTTTTAAAGTGTTTGTAAATAGAGTACGTTTCTATTTCAGAGGATGGAGCAGACCTTGAGAGTATTGAAAAAGTGGCTAACGAGGTGCTAGCCATGCAGATGCCCACCACATCAGAGCAGCTTCAGAACCTGACAGATGAAATTCAACAGAAGGTGGGGGAACTGGGCAATCTGGAGACCATGCTGCAGCAGAGCGCTGACGACATTCAGAAAGCTGAACGCCTGCTTGAATTAGCACGTCAAGCTAGGTGAGGTCACATTTCGGTTTTATTGCTATTCTATCATATTCGGTGGTGAAGTGCATCACTGCCATGTCAAGAGACCATTACCGATACACACTTGATTAGCTTATGCTTTTCTAGCATAGATGTATCTACGTACACAAACACACTATACCACAGGTCTCCAACCAGTAGCTCGGGAACTGCCAGTCAACCCAGCAGATTTTGAGTAGCTCACCAAAGGATAAAAAAATATTTGCTTCAGCTCTTCTATTTTAGATGTGTTGCATTTATACATGAGGCCAGATTAGTTTGGGTCGCAATCTATGAAAATTCATTTGACAAAAATAAGTAGCTCTGGGCCATTTTCATTTTGTTGGCGACTCCTGCACGATCCCAGCATACTCGAGTATGTTCAAATATACCTCTGCAAAAATATATCTCCCATAGAAAACATCTCATTCATGTAGCGTTAGCTTTTGTACTGAGGAAATAATGAGGCATGTTAGTTAGTGTGTGGTGAAGCTAGTAGCTAGCCGCAGTGGAGTGGCCAGGGGTCACTACTGGAGGAACATAGTTCTTGGGTGTAACAATGTTAACAATAATAGTAACAATGTCGCTGTTTGTGTTTTCATATTTGTAGAACGCACAGTAGAGAATATTTCCATATTTTTAGACTAATAATGGGCCATCGTCAGCCACGAAACATAGTACATCATTTGCAGTGTAGCGCAACACGACTCTATTCAGTTTGCAGTATTAAGAACAAACCATTGAGGGTTTTTGTATTCCTCACTTAAACCATGTCAGGATTGCAATAATAAAAGTGTACCTGACAGTCAGGAGGCAGCCGACGTGAAGGACTCTGCTGAGACGGTGAAGCAAGCTCTGGAGGAGGCTCAGCGAGCTCAGACGGCTGCCAGCAGTGCGATCCAGCAAGCCACCACCGATATCAACAGCACCAAAAAGCTGCTACTCTCAGTCAGTTGTCTGTGTAGAAATATTTCACAAGTCTTAGTCAAAATAACTTCATCATGTTATATTTTACTGGCTCAGGTCAAGTCAGAGACGACGAATGCTGAGTTCAAACTGGCCAACGCCACTCTCCGACTGCAGCGCCTTGATGATAACATGTCGCTGCTGAGAGACAAAACTCTGAATGCCACTCTGAGCAGTGAACGCACCATTCAGGATGCAACCAGGATAAGACAAATAGCCAGTGAAGTCAAAAAGGTCAGTTGAAAGGTCAAATGACTCAGCAAGTCCCGTACTTTGTTTTTGTCCTTTTGTCTTAGTTTGCATTGTCATTTGTAGGACATGGAAGCCGAAATAACGGAGAAGTTCTCCATTGTCGAGCAGCTAATTGATGCAAAAGGAGGAGGTGTGGCTGATGCCAAGAAGAGGGCGGAGTCATTGCAGCGAGAAGCCAAGGAGCTGCTGTTGCAAGCCAGTAACCAGCTGAGGCTTTTAAAAGGTGAAATGACTTTTCACTGGTTGAATGTTCCGCTCTGACGGACTGGACAGGGGATCCGTACCAGAACACTGCAGGTTTTCTTTCCAAGCAGTTTCTCCAGCAGGTGATTTCATTGACGAGCTCCTTCCCTCAAACTGAAGGAGGGTTAATCATTAAAATCACCTGCTTTAGTGACCGGCTGGAAAGAAAACCTGTAGTGTCTCGGTCCTCCATGGCCAATCAGAGCGTGAGTGAAATACATAATGATATCTGACAAAAATGCATTATTGTGGTACTATACCCTCGTTAACGTCAGTTTTACAGTTTTATCGATGATCATTTGTCGCACAATTATCAAGCAGAAACATTTGTGATTGTGACAAGCCTATATTTTGGCAATCAAATCAACATTTTCAAGAAAACATTACAATAGAAATGGGACTCAACACTCGGCTGCCAATATGTCTAAACAGATGGTTCCACAAGTGAGTACACCTCAGTGAAGGTCCAGCAGGTGGCAATGTTGAGTCTGGGCACCATTGTTGTCTAGAACTGCCTTAATATGGGATTTTGGGGGTCCATGCCGATGACGATACATCAGCCAATATACTGTATGTAAAAGTAGCATTGATATACATTGTATACTGTACATGAAGATAACTTCTTATAATACCCAAAATATGATTCAATGCAAAGAAGCAGAAGACTACAGAATGAAAATAAGGAAGTTAAATTAGCAAGATAATACTAGACAAGGTACCACAAAGTGATCATACACAGGTGTTTTCAAGGAATACATGATGTGTATATAAACGGCTTCGCACATAGAAAATGGATGGATGGATGGATATTCAGTAAACATCTTACCAATATCAATGAGTCATATTTACAAGCTATTGAAAAAGGAACAAAATGCTTAAGCAAACATTAAAAAGCGAAAAAAGTTGACTCCAAGTAAGCGAATAAAACAAATCATATATAAAACAATCTAACTAATGGGGTATAAAACTACATTTTATGTTACTATTTAGCTGCTTTCAAAACATACAAAATGCTAAATATATTACTTGAAAGATTTTCTGAATGTAAATAAAGACATTCCATGTCCGGAATGGAAGTATGAAGTGAAGTGGTAGGTTGTGTATAGCTGCGTATATCTCCCCTTTGCCTGACTTCACGCTGTATAATAGTCTTAGATAATGGTAGACATGTGAATTGGCAGTTTGTCATTATTTTTGCATATTTTTCTGCGTATAAACCTATAATTATTGTCTATAAAACCATTTTGGGTGTGTGGAAGGGATTCATTGGATTGACATGATTTCCTTTGCGGAGACTTACTTTGGTTCGGGTCGATTTTTGTTTGTATCTGACCTTGTAGAACCAATTAATGACGTTAACCAAAGCACCACTGTGTTACTCATTATGTTTGTTTACCTTTCCAGAGCTTGAGAAGTCGTATGAGGACAATCAGCGTGCCCTGGAGGTGAAGTCGGAGCAGCTGGTGGAGCTGGAGGCTTCCGTCAAGGAGCTGCTGCAGCAGATCAGCCACAAAGTGACAGTATACAGCACCTGTCTATTCTAAGCAAAATGGCACTGCTCACGAGGTTAGGATTGCTTTGTGAAATTGCATTTTGTTTGAGTAAACCAAAAGACTGTACTTGGAACTATTGAATACTTCTTACCTTATAATAATAATAAATTTGTTTGGAATTGTTCCACTGTAAGTTGTGGTCTCTCCTTTGTGTTTTCAAAGTAGCAAAGCTGAATAAGAATGGAATGATATAGTATTATATCAGTCACCATTTATTTCACTACAAGTTTGAATGTTAACTCCTTAGGGTCCAGGAATTGTTTTTGCACCCAAAATAACAAAGCTGTCCTTGAACCATTTGGAGTTAAAGTTGTTTTTTTTACTCCACAACATTCCGAATACACCTTAAAAGGGAAAGTGCACTTTTTCTGAATTTTTCCCCATCATTCACAATCCTTATGTGAAACATAACATGAGAAAACGAGTTAATTTGAGCTAGCTTACAATGCCGTCATTGGGATACACCTATGAAGCCCTGTAAAAAAAAAAGAACCTCTAACAAAGTTGAATGGTCTGATATACACGCTATGGTCATGTATTAACATGTACAGTGATAACATCGGCCACTACCGTTTGACGTTGAATCTATGGTTCCATTGAAGGATCATGCTGGCACCACCTTCGCTGTGCCATGTGGACAACATCTCAGGTGGGATCTTGTCATGACGGCAACATTGGATCTGTTACGTCTTGTTAGACACATTGCTGACATGCTGATGTGAGTAATGCCATCTCTGGATAGTTTGACAGATAATTACCGGGTGGTCATTTTTCCCACCCAAATGGAAGAAGTCTGTTTCGACTTTCTCCAGGCTGGTTGCCGTCTTGTTTAATTGAATTTTAGAATGTGGTGCAGGCCAAAAAAACTGCAAGGGACAAAAGGCCACACACCTTCTCAGAATGACAGCGCTTTAAGCAATCTGCAGCAAAAATATACTGCATTTGTGGGCCAAGTCTAACATCACATGTAGGACAGATTTGGCTAGCAGGCCGTCAGTTGATTATTAATGGACAGCAACATCACCACCAAAAATAGACTAGAAATCAGAATCCATCTGCTTTTTAAAATGCATTTATAACAACACGTAACGGGTGACACGTCCTCCTCGCTGCTCCCGTAAGCGCTGGCAGTGTCGCAACATGTTAAATATTCCCTGAAGCCGCTTGTCCACCTTCATCTGGGTGAATTCACGTAAGTCCTCTTCCACCACAAAGTACTGACCTGAAACACAACAACATATCAATCACTTCTTAACACCAGCCTAGTTCCATCCATCCAATTGATCTGCTGCTTATCCTCACTAGGGTTGCGGGTATGCTGGAGCCTATCCCAGCTGACTTTGGACGAGAGGCAGGGTACACCCTGGACTGGTTGCCAGGGCACATATAGACAACTATTCACACTCCCAATCATACCTATGGACAATTTGGAGTGGCCAGTTAACATAGTAGTGTGTTTCTGGAATGTGGGAGGAAACCGGAGTACCCGGAGAAAACCGAGGTATGCACGGGGAGAACATGCAAACTCTACACAGAGATGAGTCGCATCTTTGGTCAACAAAATTTTTTGACACACTTTTTTGTCACATCATCAAAAAATGGAAATATTACTCAATGACAACACAACTGAACACAAAATGCAGTTTTTAAATGAAACTTCATGACTGACCGCGGGATCACGCTCTATCCGTCCTCCCTTGTGGCTGGCGGAAGTATTCTGTAAGATTGAATTGCCTGTTGTAGGCTCACACCAGCTAAGTGCACTGCCGCCCGACAACGTTGGCCGTATGGCAAGACGGGAAGCATCAGTTGAGGATCTAACTTTTTTTTGGGGTGCAGTAGACGTCACAGATGGAGTGGTTTTCTAAAGTATTCATACCCATGAGCAACACTCGGTTTCTCGGCACAGAACAAAAAGTGTGTTTCTCCGGTTTGCATGAAATGAAATAGCACAAACATGACAAACCATAGTTTGTGTTTTTGTTCATAAATAATCTTTACTATAGACAGATTGTATACATCTGTATTTCATTGTTGCAAAAGTATTGATATCATTGCACCAACGTTGTCGTTATTAGTCAAAAACTCTTGCAAGTCGGCCAAAAGCCTGAACCTTGAAAGGAGGTTTATCTTTCAGCAGGATAATGATAAAAAAAAATACAGTTGGAGTGACACAAGAATGGCTCAGGAAGAACAAAGTGAAGCTTCTAGACTGGCCAAGTCAGAGCCTGGATCTCAACCCAAATAGAGAACCTGTGGCAGGATGTGGAGATTGCCGTCCACCGAAGATCACCAAGGAACCTGACTCAGCTGGAGCGCTATTGCAAAGAGGAGTGGGCAAAACTGTCCGAACAACACTAGCAAAACTCATTGCTGGTTATCCAAAGCGATTGGAAGCTGGTATTGCTGCCAAAGGAGCTCCAACCAAGTGCTATGACTTGATGCCTTGGTGTGAATTCTTTTGCAACAATGAAATACAGATTTATGCAATCTATCTATAGTAAAGAGTGCTTCTGAACGAAATCAGTGATACATTGTCATGTTTGTGCTATTTCCTTTCATGTAAACAGGAGAAACACACCTCGCCTTTGTTCTGTGCCAAAAAATCGATTGTTGCTCATGGGTATGAATACTTTTGCAACTGACAAAACTAAGTGGACGTTTGAGCTCACTGGGTCTCTTTAGTCATCACCGACAATCACGTGCACAAATACAGCCATATGCGTCAACTCTGAACTTCGGGCCGCCACTTTTTAGATGTTGGTGTTAAACCCAAACAACAATTACAATTCGTACTTCCAAAGAGTTCAACTTTTGTCTCGTCAGACCACAGAGTATTTTCCCAAAGGTCTTGGAGATCATGAAGATGTTTTCTGGCAAAACTGTGACAAACCTTAATGTTCTTTTTGTTCAGCAGAGGTTTTGGTCTTGGAGCTCTGCCATGCAGGCCGTTTTGCTCAGCGTCTTTCATATGGTGGAGTCATGAACACTGACCTTTACTGAGGCAAGTGAGCCCTGAGGAATGCACCTTTGTTGTGGGGTCTTTTGTTGCTGCGCTCTTGGGGTCATTGTGGTTGGCTGTCCACTCCTGGGACGTTTCACCACTGTTCCATGTTTTCACCATTTGGGGACAATGGTGCTCACTGTGGTTTGCTGGAGTCCCAAAGCTTAATAAATGGCTTTAGAACCTTTTCCACACCGCTAGATAGAAAGAAGGGGCATTGTTTTTTTTTTCCACAGAGGGCCTTGCCGGTTTGGATTTTTTTTTAAATAAAAAGTTTCATTGAAAAACTGCATTTCGTGTTCAGTTGTGTTTTCAGTGACTAACATTTTAATTTGCTTGATGATCTGAAAAATTGTGTGCAAAGAAAAAAAGAAACCCGAAAGGGGGCAAACATTTTTTCACACCACCACTGTGCCTTAGCTTGTAGACGCCAGCAAAAGGAGGATATCATCATGGTGGTGAAGAAGAAACAGGACACATCATACATAAAGATTGATGGAATAAAAGCTGTGGTGGCATGCATTTCACTTTTCTGTACCTTTGGTTTCTTTAGTTTCCTGATCCTTGAAGCGCTGGAGCAGCTTGCGTGCATGGTTTTTCAGTGTTTTCACAGGCTGGTGGATGATTTTATACTTTGCTGCAATGGCTGTATTAATGCTCTGCACTGCTGCATTGATTTGACTGTATGACACTCGTCCTTTCATGTACCTGAGTGAAGAAGTTTAGAATGTTAGACAGCTTTTAGCAGGGATATTACCAATTAATTCATTTAGGTCACGTGTCGATCTGCGCTGTTTGCCGTTTTCCTTCATTTTGGAGGATTGGCAGATCCCTACATATGAAGCAAATCTTGTCTCCCTACGCAAAGGTCTGAAAGCCAACCATATACTCTTTTGTTCTGGCAGACAGACAGCTAGCAATCAAGCCAAGGCTAAAGCTAAAGCTAGTGGGAGGAAATAGACAGGCAGTGGCCCGTCTCCATCATATCTGTAAAAAGGCAAAAATGTTGATGTTTTTTCCACAAAGTCAAATCTGGTATGCAAGGTTTGTACTGATTTGACAATTCAAGATTCCATAATTTTGCCAGACTCAGTAAGTAGTAGGGATGAGCCGGATACTCATTACAACAAAACAAGTACATTTCGTCATTATCCGTATTTAAAGAAAATGCTCATTATGTATTCATGCTTCCCGCTCTGTGATTGGCCAGTCACACACAGCAACAGCACTTGCAATTGGCAAGTTAAAAACGTTGGTCACGGTGCCTCAACATTATTATGTTTTCTTCAGGCCATCCGTATTTCGGTTTGTATCTAAGTTACTTGATTAACTTGTCTCGTAACATACGTTGTGCAGGGTTGTGTTAGTCAGTCACTTACGCATCAGGGGTAGCGTGACCACTTTTTTCCTTGAAATGTATTTTTGCCTTACTCCATGAAGTCATAACTTTCAGTTGGCAGTACACAGACAGTAACAGTAACTGATTGACTGCTGCACTGACACGCCACAATATAAGGTACACATTCACAGTCGCTGCATTAAACACTCTGCCTGTATGGATGTGGCGAAATGTTACATCCCTCTCAATATGCTGCAGTATGCACATTGCAATCTTAAACGGAACGCTGTGTTTTTTGAGAAAAATACAGTGAACATGGCTGACAGGCTCTAATAATAAAAAAAAAGTAGGGAGAAACAGAGTGTATTTAATCGCAGCGGTATGCTGGAGCCTATCCCAGCAGACTTCAGACTTCAAATGTACAGAAACCTACCCTATAATTTGTCTTCTTTTGAGACATGGTGATTAATCATGATGATTTAATAACAGTGATTAATCTGATTAAAAACTGTAATCATTTAATTTAATTTTAATGGAATTTAAAAGCATGGAAAGCCTGAAAGGTCAAACTCTAATAGTGTCCATGTGTTGGTGACTCATGTCTCTGTGTAAAATGGATAGTGGTTCTTAGTGGGGCTAAGAGCAAAAGTAGCCTAAAATTGTTGATTTAGCAACCCAAAAAAGTCAAATGTGCTTAAATAATGTGCTTTTTTTTATTAATAACAAAGGCTGTATTCAAGAGCCCTGTCAAGCTTTGTACCCACATCCCCCTTGCTCATGAAATCCTGACTTATTTGTGTCCATGTTCAGTATGTGTATCCTGTGTATCCTGGATTCCATGGCCTGCCAGAGACTGGAGCAGTGCAGGTATTGTTTTTATTGTCATATCCAGTGCTACCTTGGCATAAGAGTGGCCCAACTAACCAGTGCTTTTCACACTTTTACATCTCTCTGATGATTTTGGCATTGAACACACAGCTAAATTGGAGTTCCAGCTGCTATTGAGGGGCTGTCAATGTGATGATCGTGGCTGAAGTCCAGTGTTTTGATAGCGTTAGCCATTTAGCATGGAACTACCACAATGATGCACATTAGCACTCAAAGTCATCAAATCTTACATTTATGCATTCCCACATAGTATCAGCATTCAGGAGCAAGTATGAGGTGAAAGAAAAAGGGGGGAAATACATCCATCCATACATTCCTCTTTGCATCGGAGAACGTTCATGGTGCGTTCAATGACCATCAAAAAAGTAGGACAAATCACATTAAATATTCAAAAATTTTGTAATAGTTACAGTATTGTAATAAAATAATATTTACCGTAATATAATGATTACTGTATGTATTTTAATGTGTTTTAAAAGAGAAATCAAATAATTATCGAGTTTGCAATTTTGATGAAATGTTTTATGACTATTGCCCTATGTTTTAGGTATTTTCATTTCATGAAGGAAAGATGCATTGAGGCAATTCTTGAGCAAATATGAGGTGAAAGAAAGGAAAGGTGAAAGGGGGAAAATATGTATATCGAAATACATCCATACATCCCTCTTTGCATCAGAGAACGGTGCGTGGGTGTGCTCAATGACCGTCAAAAAAGTAGGACATCTCGCAAATCGCATTAAAACATTCACAAACTGTGGAAATAGAGTATTGTCGTAAAATAATATTTACTGTAATATAATAATTAATTTCTATGTATTTCAATGTGTTTTAAAAGAGAAATGAAATGCCATAGGTTTGCAATTTGGATGAAATATTTTATGACGATTGCCCTATGTTTTAGGTATTTTCATTTGTACATTTCATGAAGGAAAGGTGCATGGAGGCAATTATTTAATGATAATCCTTTCTGAATGTTCCTAAATAGGCTTTTTACTAATAAACATATAGAATTTAAAACCAGTATCATAAACAAATGTTATTTTGAGCTGACACAAATAAACAAAAATATGTTAGTGTGAGAGGTCTCACTCCCATACATTTTGTATTTGCTGAACATCTGTGGGCGAGTTTAAGAGGTAATACGCTAATAATAAAGAAAAATAGTAATACAAATGTTGGAAGAATTGTACATAAAGTTATTCTATTTTTACTATATTCTTATGACCTATTTTTACTATATTCTTATGACCTATTCTCTTGTTACCCACATGTGTTTCATATCACTCACATGGCAAAGTAAGATTAATGTTGTGATGCCTGCACATTTGGTGTATATCATGATTAGAGAAAACAGAACGTGACAGAACATTCTCTCACCAGATAGTTCTATCATACCCTCGTGGACAGGAAATAGCTACATGTGACCCAGAATGTATATGTGTGTGTGTGAGAGTGTCTCCGGAAGATCACATGCCAAAGAGGAGATACCCACACACTATGGATAACATGTGCAAAAAGGACCGGTTTCAACTGGAATAGTTAGACCCCCCTTCCCTTAGCCGGTGAAACCACGTGTACCTAGGGCATTCCTGATTCAATAAATAGCAGGAGAATGGAGACTGTTTCAGAGTTGGTAGGAGGATTGTAACTGTGCAGTCTCCATCATCTCTCCTTGCAAGTAAAAAGAAACTCATCTCTCTGTGTCTTCCTTTGTACAGGCAGTGTTTTTTTTACAAGTGTTGGGGTTTAAACCTGACAACAAACATATGCTTGCTGACTGTATTTTTTTTAATAATGGCCCATAGTTCCCAAATTGATATACCCTTACATAAAATTGTATGTAATTATTGTTGTAGTTGCACATTAAATCATTTACCCTACTTATTATAGATAAAAACTTTATAGATGCGATTAAATGTGATTCATTGTGAGTTAACTATGGACAAAAAAAATGTGATTAATCACGATCAAATATTTTAATCTATTGACAGCCCTGATATATTTTTTTTTTTAGGAAATTGTTTTATGCATTTTTAATTTGTAATGCATTTATTGTGCTGGCCGGCTTTCTTCTTCTCTTCTGAGGGAATTCCAAAGGGATAAATAAAGTATTCTGTCTGTCTGTCCAATGTTGTCTGTTAATTGATGGTTAATTATTGATAGTTGCTGATTGCATGTGGTGTATTATGTTGTATTGTTGGTTACATGAATTGTACACGCATTTATGCTCTGCACAAATGAAGTTCCTAATGGATAAATTAAGGTATTTCCACACTCAACAGCAAGGAGGACGTGGACGGCCGTGGAGGAGTGTAGCGTGCAGTAGCCAGTGTTGTATGACCACATAGTCATACAACACAATATTCTGGAGGGGATGCCTTTTGAAAAATGGGTGAGATTGAATGAGTTAATGACAAAAACCACAGTACTACTGTATCTAGATTAGCTGGACTCACAGTCAGCAACTTGGAGTTTTTGTACTTACAGTCTAAAACAAGATTCCACCCCAGACACTATGTGAAGTGTGACATATGTGCTAATCATAGTTGATTGAGGATTGAAATACACTTACTGCGGGATGCTTTCAAACTCAGCCGTAGTGATAAACTCCATCTCTCTGACATAACACTTGATGTTTTTGGCAATGTTGTGATGGATGGGTTCCACATTTGGTACCTGATCCTGGTTGGGAGAAGGCTCTTTCTCTCTAAAAAGAGATGAAGATATACGTAGATACAGTTAAAATATGACATGATCCAAATCATGGAAATAGACACACAATATCATTTTGCAGAGGTACTGTAAATATCAATAACAAGGGATGTCAGATATTGGCTTTTTGCCAATACTGTCCAACTCTCAATTTTCGATACCGAAACCAATATGTGTAACCTCACATAACACCTGCCATGGAACACATTTCAGTGTCAGTGTCAGTGTTGCTCGCCCTCGCAGTGCAGCAGCACTGCATTGGTTTCTCTGCCACACTATAAACTGCATGGATACTGTAATTCCAGGGCAAAATGTACATATTTAACATATTAAAAATTTTCACATTAAATTTTAACAAAATTTCATCTGCAGATAGTGATAATATGTGCATTTATATCCTACTTACCTTATTTTAATTCTGCACGGAGAGATGCTTTTGTCTTCTCTGCCAACAATGCTGGCTTATAATTATACTTAATAAGTCTCTAGAAAGGCTGCAAGGCGACCGAGTGGTTAGTGTCTGTGCCCTGTGATTGGCTCGCAACCAGTCCAGGGTGTACCCCGCCTCTTGCCCAAAGACAGCTGGGATAGGCTCCAGCATCCCCCCGCGACCCTCATAAAGATAAGCGGGAGAAAATTCCTGTATAAGTGGGACCTACTGAGCAACAGCGTTATCATTGCTGCTAGTGAGCCATAGTACAGTGCATCCAGAAAGTATTCACAGCGCTTCACTTTTTCTACATTTTGTCATGTTACAGCCTCATTCCAAACTGAATTAAATTAATCTTTTACCTCAAAATTCTACACAAAATACTCCATTATGACAATGTGAAAAAAGGTTTTTTTGACAATAGAAAACAAAAAAAAACACATTTACATAAGTATTCACAGCCTTTGCCATGAAGCTCAAAATTGAGCTCAGGTGCATCTTTTTTCCACTGATCATCCTTGAGATCTTTCTACAGCTTAATTGGAGTCCACCTGCAGTAAATTCAGTTGATTGGACATGATTTGGAAATATAATAACTGTCTATATAAGGTCCCACAGTTGACTGTGCATGTCAGAGCACAAACACCAAGCATGAAGTCAAAAGAACTGTCTGTAGACCTGCGAGGAGCTGGCCAGCCTTCTAAACTGAGCGATCGGGGAAGAAGGGCCTTAGTCAGGGAGGTGACCAAGGCCCCGATGGTCACTCTGTCAGAGCTCCAGCGTTCCTCTGTGGAGAGAGGAGAGCCTTCCAGAAGGACAACCATCTCTGGTCCACCAATCAGGCCTGTATGGTAGAGTGGCCAGACGAAAGCCACTCCTTAGTAAAAGGAACATGGCAGCCCGTCTGGAATTTGCCAAAAAGCACCTGAATGACTCTCAGACCATGAGAAACAAAATTCCCATGATTGAACTCTTTGGTGTGAATGCCAGGCGCCATGTTTGGAGGAAACCAGGCACTGCTCATCACCAGGCCAATACCATCCCTACAGTGAAGCATGGTGGTGGCAGCATCATGCTGTGGGGATGTTTTTCAGCAGCAGGAACTGGCAGACTAGTCAGGATAGAAGGAAAATGAATGCAGCAATATATAGAGATATCCTGGATGAAATCCTGCTCCAGAGGTCAGTAGACTGGTCATGTACCTTGACCATATAGACAGTAGACATTAGCACACAGCCAAGATCTCAAAAGGTTGGCTTCAGAACCACTCCGTGAATGTCCTGGAGTGGCCCAGCCAGAGTCCAGACTTGAATCCGATCGAACATCTCTGGAGAGATCTGAAAATGGCTGTGCACAGACGTCTCCCATCCAACCTGATGGAGCTTGAGACTTATTGCAAAGAAGAATGGGCAAAACTGCCTAAAGATAGGTGTGCTAAACTTGTGGGATCATATTCAAAAAGACTTGAGGCTGTAATTGCTGCCAAAGGTGGATCAGCAAAGTATTAAGCAAAGGCTGTGAATACTTATGTAAATGTGATTTTTTTGTTTTCTATTTTTAATAAATTCAAAACATGTCAAAAAAACCTTTTTTCACATTGTCATAATGGAGTATTTTGTGTAGAATTTTGAGGTAAGAGATTAATTTAATTCAGTTTGGAATGAGGCTGTAACATGACAAAATGTAGAAAAAGTGAAGCGCTGTGAATACTTTCCAGATGCACTGTATATCCAACTGTCAACTTGAAAGTCACAGCAACGAAGATGAATATCCAACGTGAAAAACTAACTGGTAAACAAGTAAAGTGAATAGGGTAACATGCGGTCTGGTCAACTTCCTGGCTAAAGCTAGCATTTACGTCTGGTACTAAAGTACACAGCATTATTTATTTGCATATTAGTTATTTGAATATTATTGAATAGTTATTTTGATATTTCAATTGGCTGCCATATTTACAGTATAAATTGCTGCTTCAATGCTGGCGTAGGATCCACCTCATTTATTGTTTTGCTTACCTGACTGGTTGAAAGCAGTCCACCCGTAGCCTGTCAAAAATGGGGTGAAAAGTCCGGTGTTGCGTGTCATAAACGGGGCAGTAAACCGTGAATCCGGGGGTGTTTAATCCTGTGAGTGGAGCGTTCTTCTTTGCGCAATCCTCATTTTTTGCTAGCCAAACTTGCCAAACTAGCAAGTGCTGTCCCTCTGTCTGTGGTTGGAATGGATCAACACAAATGCTCACAGCGGCTTTCGTTTGATATTGTTGTCATTTGATTTGTCATGCCGCTGGCCAATCACCGAACGTAGGCACCGGATGTTAAAAAGATGAACTGTATTCCGGGAGAATCGGAATGTGAGAACCGGTGTTGTGCCGAGTTTTGCATGCCTGCCGGATTTTGCATCCACCTCGCGGGAGCGCGCACGCTCAGTTAAAACCGAAAATATGTGACGCTGCGGGGTTTTTTCGCCACAGGACTTCACGATAATGAAGATATTATACTTTGTGTCTCCTTTATCAGTTACTATGAGATACCTAAAGCACACAGTATATGAAAACTTCGATTTATTGGCTTGGTATTTGTTTGGTATGTCAAGCATTTGACGCATGCGTATCCAGGAATACGGTGAGTGGAGCGGGTTAGACATTTACAATGTAATTGTGGCGCTTTGTAACACATTTCTTCCGCCAATAATATATTTCTGCATAACTAATGACAAATATGAAATGTGGAAGTATTTACCTATTCATTTTGTGGCCAGGAGCTGACGTAATTTCTATGAGGCAGTCGATCTCACCCGTTTGACATACTTTGGACTGTAAAATGACAAATAAAAGTGTTGAACTTGGGGGCTCCACTCATTCATTCATTATGTGGCAACACCATGGTTATTTGGTGAATTTTAAATTCCCCATCAGCAAATATGGGTGCATGCATTTTATGGCAGGGCTGATTTTTGACCTGCCGAGATTTGCATCCACCCCTATTTGGACTGAGATAACTTCTACATGTCTATAGTTCACATGATTTACTTTAAAGACATCCATCTCTCATGTGGATGTCATCACTTGAACATAAAAGTTCCCATATAGGAAATATGGGTGCATGCATTTTACGGCAGGGCGGATTTTGACCTGCCGAGATTTGCATGCACCCCCTATTTGGACTAAGATAACTTCTACATGTCTATCATTTGAACAAAAAAGTTCCCCAATTGGAAATATGGGGTGCATGCATTCCACAGCGGGTGGATTTTGACCTGCCGAGATTTGCATCCACCCCTACTTGGACCAGGATAACTGCTACATGTCTATAGTTCACGTGATTTACTTTAAAGACATCCATCTCTCATGTGGATGTCATCATTTGAAAAAAAAAGTTCCCATATTGGAAATATGGGGTGCATGCATTTTACGGCAGGGCAGATTTTGACCTGCCGAGATTTGCATGCACCCCCTATTTGGGCTGAGATAACTGCTACATGTCTATAGTTCACAGGATTTACTTTAAAGACATCCATCTCTCATGTGGACTTCATCTTTGGACCACAAAAGTTCCCATATTGGAAATATGGGGTGCATGCATTTTACGGCAGGTCAGATTTTTGACCTGCCGAGATTTGCATCCACCCCTATTTGGACTGAGATAACTTCTACATGTCTATAGTTCACATGATTTACTTTGAAGACACCCACCTTTCATGTGGACTTCATCATTTGAACAAAAAAGTTCCCATACAGGAAATATGGGGTGCATGCATTTTACGGCAGGGCGGATTTTGTGCCTGCCGAGATTTGCATGCACCCCCTATTTGGACTAAGATAACTTCTACATGTCTATAATTTGAACAAAAAAGTTCCCCAATTGGAAATATAGGGTGCATGCATTCCACAGCGGGTGGATTTTGACCTGCCGAGATTTGCATGCACCCCCTATTTGGACCAGGATAACTGCTACATGTCTATAGTTCACATTATTTACTTTAAAGACATCCATCTCTCATGTGGATGTCATCATTTGAACAAAAAAGTTCCCATATTGGAAATATGGGGTGCATGCATTTTACGGCAGGGCAGATTTTTGACCTGCCGAGATTTGCATCCACCCCTATTTGGACCAGCGTAATTTCTACATGTCTGTAGTTCACATGATTTACTTTAAAGACATCCATCTGTCATGTGGACTTCATCATTTGAACAAAAAAGTTCCCCAATTGGAAATATGGGGTGCATGCATTTTACGGCAGGGCGGATTTTTGACCTGCCGAGATTTGCATGCACCCCCTACTTGGACTAAGATAACTTCTACATGTCTATAGTTCACATTATTTACTTTAAAGACACCCATCTCTCATGTGGACTTCATCTTTGGACCAAAAAAGTTCCCATATTAGAAATATGGGGTGCATGCATTTTACGGCAGGGCAGATTTTTGACCTGCCGAGATTTGCATCCACCCCTATTTGGACTGAGATAACTTCTACATGTCTATAGTTCACATGATTTACTTTAAAGACACCCACCTGTCATGTGGACTTCATCATTTGAACAAAAAAGTTCCCTAACAGCAAATATGGGGTGCATGCATTTTAGGGCAGGGCGGATTTTGTGCCTGCCGAGATTTGCATGCACCCCCTATTTGGACTAAGATAACTTCTACATGCCTATAGTTCACATGATTTACTTTAAAGACATCCATCTCTCATGTGGACTTCATCTTTGGACCAAAAAAGTTCCAATATAGGAAATATGGGGTGCATGCATTTTACGGCAGGGCGGATTTTGGCCTGCTGAAATTTGCATGCACCCCCTGTTGTGTACTTGGTAATGATCTACACCATCCATTGTTTAGACATGTAGAAGTTACGCTGGTCCAAATAGGGGGTGCATGCAAATCTCGGCAGGCACAAAATCCGCCCTGCCGTAAAATGCATGCACCCCATATTTGCTGTTAGGGAACTTTTTTGGTCCAAAGATGAAGTCCACATGAGAGATGGATGTCTTTAAAGTAAATCATGTGAACTATAGGCATGTAGAAGTTATCTTAGTCCAAATAGGGGGTGCATGCAAATCTCGGCAGGTCAAAATCCGCCCTGCCGTAAAATGCATGCACCCCATATTTCCAATATGGGAACTTTTTTGGTCCAAAGATGAAGTCCACATGAGAGATGGATGTCTTTAAAGTAAACCATGTGAACTATAGACATGTAGAAGTTATCTTAGTCCAACTAGGGGGTGCATGCAAATCTCGGCAGGTCAAAAATCTGCCCTGCCGTAAAATTCATGCACCCCATATTTTCTATATGGGAATTTTTTTGGTCCAAAGATGAAGTCCACATGAGAGATGGGTGTCTTTAAAGTAAATCATGTGAACTATAGACATGTAGAAGTTATCTTAGTCCAACTAGGGGGTGCATGCAAATCTCGGCAGGACAAAAATCTGCCCTGCCATAGAATATTTCCAATATGGAAACTTTTTTTTTCAAATGATGACATCCACATGAGAGGTGGATGTCTTTAAAGTAAATCATGTGAACTATAGATATGTAGAAGTTATACTGGTCCAAGTGGAGGGTGCATGCAAATCTCGGCAGGTCAAAATCCACCCGCTGTAGAATGCATGCACCCCATATTTGCTATTGGGGAACTTTTTTGTTCAAATGATAGACATGTAGAACTCATCTTAGTCCAAATAGGGGTGCATGCAAATCTCGGCAGGTCAAAAATCAGCCCTGCCATAAAATGCATGCACCCATATTTGCTGATGGGGAATTTAAAATTCACCAAATAACCATGGTGTTGCCACATAATGAATGAATGAGTGGAGCCCCCAAGTTCAACACTTTTATTTGTCATTTTACAGTCCAAAGTATGTCAAACGGGTGAGATCGACTGCCTCATAGAAATTACGTCAGCTCCTGGCCACAAAATGAATAGGTAAATACTTCCACATTTCATATTTGTCATTAGTTATGCAGAAATATATTATTGGCGGAAGAAATGTGTTACAAAGCGCCACAATTACATTGTAAATGTCTAACCCGCTCCACTCACCGTATTCCTGGATACGCATGCGTCAAATGCTTGACATACCAAACAAATACCAAGCCAATAAATCGAAGTTTTCATATACTGTGTGCTTTAGGTATCTCATAGTAACTGATAAAGGAGACACAAAGTATAATATCTTCATTATCGTGAAGTCCTGTGGCGAAAAAACCCCGCAGCGTCACATATTTTCGGTTTTAACTGAGCGTGCGCGCTCCCGCGAGGTGGATGCAAAATCCGGCAGGCATGCAAAACTCGGCACAACACCGGCTCTAATCAATGCTCGATGCCCAACCCTAGGGAGGAGTGTCCAACTTGAGTTGGACACCTTTGACGCACAGTGTTTTGTTGAAAAACAACAAGTAGAAAATAGTTTCCTTACATTTCAGGACCTTTTTCCTTGGACATATGAGCTGGTACATTGTCCTTGAGGTGCTGGAGAATCTCGACATGATTGTGGAATAATTCTTCCAGTTCCTGAAACAGTCAAAATGTACCATTTAAACACATCAACAGTGCTATTGATGCCATCTACCTATTTTGAGGGTTGGACGCAGAGAAGTGCACAATTTACACCTTTTTGAGTCATTCTCGTTTTTGTGTAAAATTAATAAAAAATAAACGGAGCTAGGCCTGTTATGATAATCAATAAATAAATTAACATGATAGCATGATAAATAAAAACAAATTTGATAATTTTGCCCGCCTCAATATATTAACATGCAAGTTTGGTTTCCTCCTCTCTCGCTCTACCTAACAAGTCATTAGATAGATATGAGCAAAATAAAATAAAGTACAGGACTGCTGAACACAGTGACAATAGCCAAACAAACAGTTTACCTTCAATTGATTCAACTGGTCTTTCTGACAGCCAACAGTTGTTTCAAACTCTTCCAGAAGAATCTCGAGCGAAAGAATTTTTTGTCCAAGTGTTTTCATTTTATCTTGAGGCACATCTAGATTTGGAGAGGAAAAAGAGTTAGTACTTCAAAAAAACCACACACATATACATATTATAATAATAATTTAATAATCATTAAAAAGTCAGAGATGAAATGGTCATATTAAAATGATGGTTTGATAATAACAGATTGTCCTTGAAGCTAAATAAAACTAAAATCATGCTGTTTGGTACCACTAGAAAAGACACAAGCAAATACAAATAGATGGTGCAGACATTGAAAGGGTGAGGCACAATACATTTCTGGGGATCAT
Source organism: Doryrhamphus excisus (assembly GCF_037039965.1). NCBI lineage: Eukaryota > Metazoa > Chordata > Actinopteri > Syngnathiformes > Syngnathidae > Doryrhamphus > Doryrhamphus excisus. The sequence continues at coordinate 23,081,625 of NC_136362.1, forward strand.
AATTGATTAAAAATGAGCTGGAAACCTCATATTACAAATATACAACATAATATTTCAATATTGAACGATTCGTTGTGAATCAAAAATCACTCCACACTCTTTATTGTTCTCTGGTTCTACCATATCTAACTTATTGTGTGGAGATATGGGGTAATAACTCCTTCTAAATAAAGAGAATCCATAATGCCGCCTAGAGAGAACATTCAAATTCTTTATTTCTAAAATTACAAATACTAAAATTTGCTGACATAGGTAATTTTCAAACAGCTAAAAAATGCATAAAGCCAACGATAAGCTATTAACTAAAAATATCATCCAAGAGAGGAGAAATATGAATTACCATTTTGTTTTACGGCTTTGATGTAAGGACCGTTTCACAGTGGCCATTGACGACTGCACGTCGTCAATGGCCGTTGTCTATTTTTTAATGTGCAGCTTTAAAATAGAAATCCTCATGTTAGGTATTTATTTTAATAAAACACCTTCACACTCACATTTGGTTTTAATTTTGTCTAAACTCTGTGGAAAAAATATCGGTATATATAATTTTTTGGTCCATATCGCCCAGCCCTACCAAAAGCACCAAAGTAAAGTGGGCCATTCTCTTTTTAAACTAAATATAGAAAAGTGAAATATAATCTTTTTATAACAAACCTTTAGCTATGCTCAAATACTCAGCTAATAAAAAAAAGAATAAAACATGAAAGAGTGCCTGGTTTAAGAAGATATTTTCAGCAACTCAAAAATAATTTATTTTATTCTCTGTATTAAATAGTAGTATTTTTTAGGTAAACATTTTTAGAAGGCACAAACATTTTTCCTTATTTTGTGCCAGGATGTCAACGTGTCACCTGTATCAGGTTTAGCAGCTGTCTGACTTCCTTCTACATTTGTGGTAGAGTTTGTCCCGCTAAATAATTTGACTTGAAAGCTTCTTTGAACATGGTGAGTCCATCATTTTCAGCAGGTTTTTAAGGCTGTTGTTTTCCAGTGTGGTAACAGGGACCGTATATTAGCAATGTGGAAAGGTCTTTTCTCCTTTCATGAGGAAGGCAACAGGAGCACGACAGACATCGCACACATTCCTCATATTGGAGTTTGTGCCAAGTTTCAAGGTGGTGAAAATGATTTTTTCCCTGCTCTGGATTCAAAGTATTATCTGGATTCCGTATAACCAAGTTACTGCTTATTCCTTGCCAACTTCTTCCACCACAGACACGGTAGCCTGTTTGCTTCAACTGAGCCTCCACCCTGCCTTCTTCCTCCTGCATGCAGGCATGAGGGCGATACAGCGCAAATCCAGTCTATATGGATATTAACGATATGGCTGATTTTTATCTTGCTAAAAGTAAATATCAATATATTGCCCAGCCGTAGTATCGGATTGAAAACAAAATCAGTGGTATCACACATCAGGAGTTCACGCACTAAAGACATGAAAGACACAAACAGCAAAAACTTTGAACTATGATATATATGTAATTGTCCAGTCACAGCTGGTGATATATGGTAGCCAGTGGTGTACATTTTACACTGCTAAATGCTACAATCTTACCTGACAAATCCAACAAGCGTTGAATGGATGAAATCTTGTCATAAATGTGGTGGCTGATACACTCCAGGTCACTCATTTTTCTAAGAAAATAAAAATATATACAGGTATTAGCAATACTATTAACTGATCTCTGTGAAGTGTCAGTCGAGGGCTGAGTGGGTTTTCCACTGCTGCAGTATGTCAACGTCGCCGCTATATTGGATGTTTTGGCTGCGCTGTAAATAAATAAATGTACTTACTTTCATAAAGCGCCTTTCGACAATATGGCGGCGACAGTTGATGTCCGGCTCGGCACTCGAGTCTGCATCTATGTACAGACCTGATCAAATTCTGAGTTAAAAAATAGCAAGAATTCACCTTTTACACATTCAAATCTGAATGAGGTTTTAAGTTGAGCGACAATATGCGGCAAGAAGGGGGAGTGTGACAAAAAGCACTTTGAAAAAGTCACTTATTGAAAACACCAATTAAAGTGAAATACCCAGCTGTTACCACACAGACGAGGGCCCTCAGTCAACATCAGCACCTAACCATCCACCATTTGACGACCCTGCTCCACCTGAAGCTCCAGTGTTACAAATTTCCCCACTGAGGGACGAATAAAGGCATATCTTCCACTGAATGAGAAAGCCCCCCAGATCATAATGACCCCCCGCCCACCTCCACGGTGCTGGGTAGACAACATCTCAGGTGGGATCTCCTTGCCATGCCAGTAACATTGAAAGCCGTCTGGACCGTCAAGTTTACATTTTTTCTCATCAGAAAACAAAACGTTTTCCACCTTTCAATGTCCCATGTCTGATGGTCCCTGACAAGGACTAAACAGGCTGTTTTGTGGCATTAAGAGACAAGGTCTTTTAATTTACTTTTTGTTTTTGAAGCCCTTTTCCCATAGATGCAAATGTCTGATGGTTATTGCGCTGCAGTCTGCACCAGTAAGGGCCATTTGGGTCGATGACCACGCTGTGTCTTGACAAACACATCAGATCCTCTGGCTCAGCACAGGTGTATGGTCTACCACTTGACTGAAGATTGTAGAATGACTGTCTTACTGCGTGCAATGGCAAGCTACAAAAGGCCTTGCTTATGCAGCTCGATGATACGACCACATTAAGAAGAGAAACTTTCTTACCTTTAACCACCTGGAGGGCATGACCGTGTGCCCGTGTGAGAATTTTGAGCAGATTTTGCCTCTTATAGCCTGTGATCTTAAACTTTTGATCAGGTGGAAAACCTTTCAGTTTATTTATTTTTTTAAATTACAAGTTCAAAATGTTTTGGTTTCACTCCCCCTTCTTGCTTTTGCATATTGTAGCTATACTGAAAACCTCATTACGGTACAAATGTGCAAAATGCATAATCTAGCAATTTTACTCAGGTGTTAAGATTTTGAACAGGTCTGTATATTTGTCTAAGGCAGACACTGGAGGTTTTCTCTCCAAGCAGTTTCTCCAGCAGGTGATTTAATTGATGAGCTCCTTGGCTCAAGTTAAAGGTCATCCTTCGCTCAAGTTAAAGGTTATAAAAACAACACCGGATGGAAAGACAACGCAGTGTATTGGCCCTTCATGGCACGATCGAGTTTGACACCTGAGATCGATGTTGATCACCTCAATCGCAGATGTAATACATTCACAATCATGGGTATTTCTATCGATCACAATTTTAGCACTTCAGTTTAATGATACAGGTCGTTTAGAGACCAAGTTTTTAAGTATCATATAGTGGCGAAATAGCTGCATATTGCTAGGATTCAGTTCTTGTCCTCGTTCACAAAACGTTTCTGACATGAAACGTCGGAAGGTTTTGGTCCAGTAGAAAGTTACACATTATTCAATAGTTTATGATTTAAGACAACAGCCTTACTTCGAGTTTTGTTTTTCCGCTGCAATATTCAAATGTTGTATTCCCGGTCAAGTTCTTCTTCTTCTGCGTCTTCTTCTTCTTCATAGTTGTTTCTTTGGCGGTTGGCAAACCAGCTATTTAGTGCTTTACCGCCACCTGCTGGATTGCTGAAATCACGTCCTCCTCGTCTTTGTTTTTATTGGCGGTTGACAAGCAACTTCTGGTGTGCATTGCCGTTACCTTCTGGGAAGGACTATAAAAGTTTTAAAACAAAAACATGAAATAATATAAAAATAACATTAATACTAATAATGGCAAAAAGCAATATTTTTATCTAAACCTTAAGAACTTCAGTATTTCACGTTTGGATTCTAGCACCAGAAAACTCTGGATCAAATACTTTTTTTTATTTTTTTTCTCTTTAATAACTATATTTACTACAATTAATGAATACATGCGCTACATTTTCTATTTTAAAACAATATTCACACGGACCTGTCCTGCGTATTCCGATTAGTTTTACGGAGCTAGATGTATGTCCAAACCTCATTCTAGTACAGGGGTGGGCAAACTTTTTGACTCGCGGGCCGCTTTGATATGACAAAATTTCCGGGGGGGGCAGACTATATATTTTACACGTAACAGTCCACCTGGTATTATTGTATCTGTAAAATTGTCATGCAATCTGCTATTATTATTTATTATTTTATATTTATATTTAAATATTAATATTTATATTATAATTAATAATTACAATAAAATTAAAATAATAATTATTATATTATTATTATGTAAAATATGCAAATATAACAATAATATTATATATAATTAATATGATAATTGGCATTAATATCATAATTATAATAATCATAATAGTTCTAATAATTATTATAATAATCTAATAATCTAATAATAATAATTAGTATTATTATTATGTGCTTGTGTCCCTTTTTTCAGGAGCACTTTGTAAACAACAGACCATGTCAAAAAACGAAATTGATAAAACCATTGTTACGGGTCCCAGGATGTGGCACCACAGTAACAAGATACAGTAATCTTCAATGAACCTGCCTGTGAGACAAGGCTGAGGGCCATCTATACCCAAAATGACCGCCATACGGTAATAACTGTCGTCTAAACTGCGTCTGGTCGGACGTTACTAATAAGCTTTCTCTATTTAAAAAAAGCTGAACAATATCATATGAGCTATCAAATATGCTTGGATTACTTCCCTTCAACGAAATGGGAATTTACAGAGATTGAATTCGTTCCTCTTTACAACAACTAACCTGTAAGGACAAATATGGGTGGACAGCAGTGAGGACACGGAGCAGCAACATCTTCGTCCAGATTGCGTCTGAGGCAAAGACAAAGGTTCCACCTGAGTACTGCCCCCACTGTGTAATATTATTTGTTTTACATTTTTTTCACCTAATAAAGTCATTAAAAAAATAGATGTGTATACTTGCTTTTCTTTTTTTGGTGTATGACACACTCCCCCACAAACAAAAGTGGCTCCTGACACTCGACAATACTATACCCATTTTGCCCACACAAATTTTACCTACAATTGGAACATTTCTATAAGGTCAAACATCTCAACATACGTACATGGAATTGTCTTCAAAGGTTACATGCTACGGTAAGTATTTTACATGTAAATAATAGCTAACAGGCTGTGTGGCAGGGACGTGTAAATATGGAATTGTGACTGGATGTTGGAATGTATAGGGATAAGTTGGAATGGAATGCATATGCGTGTACTGCAGCGGGTGGATCTTAACTGCGCTGACGGCGGGACGCAACTCATAAGCTGGTTGTCCAAGAGATGGGTACGTGAACACATAGCCTGGTCTACGTTCTCGAGTAGATTGTCTCAGCGGTCTAGGGCTGTCCCTTAATGTGTCCCCTTCCCGGCCCTGGTGACCATCTTGAACATTGACTTGCTCAGCTTCTGGTTCTTGCCCCGGTACAGTCCCATTAAACCCTCCTTGTCCCTCGACAGAGTTTCTGCTCCTGTTGTCACAGTCATAACTCAGTCATTGCCTGTCCAGGCCTATTCTGTGTCCCTTGTGCCACAACCTGACCTTGGAAGTCTCTCCTCTTGTTCTTGTCTGCCGCGGGGACCCGAAGCCAATAGTGACATGGGTTGCTGTCCTCTTCATCATCATTGTCATCATTAGAGTCGTTGTCCGACCTTTGTGCTTGCCCATTGTTCGGTACACTGTTTGGGATCTTTTTCACTTTCTTTAGTGACTGGGTGCATTGGCGGGGGTACTCTGAGGAGTCTCAATAGGCAAGTCATTAACTTGTAACAACAAGTTTCTGTGCAGCGTGCGGGTGCAGCGGCCTCCAGATTCTGGGCTTACCTTGTAAACAGGGTTGCTGCCTACCTGTTCCCTTACGACATAAGCACTTGGCTCCCAGTAAGGTCTCAGCTTGCCAGGCCCGCCTCTCTCGCTCAGATTGCGCACAAGGACTCTGTCTCCGACTTGAAGAGTCACTCCTCTGCATTTCTTATCGTAATGCACCTTGCCTTTAGCACCTGACTGTTGACTGTTGAAATTGGCAATGCGGTACGCCTCACTCATGTTTCTCGCCCATTTCTCAGCGTAACTTCTTGGACTGTTAGCTTCTTCATCTGTCATGAGCCCAAAGAGAAGGTCAACAGGGAGACGAGGGTGTCTGCCATACAACAAATAATAGGGGGAAAAGCCGGTAGCCTCATGCTTTGTGCAATTGTATGCATGGATGACATGGGGTAAATGGTCCTTCCAGTGTTCCTTCTCCTTGTCTCCTAAGGTACGTAACATCTGCAACAGTGTGCGATTCAGTCTCTCAGCTGGGTTGCACTGGGGGTGATAGGGGGAAGTTGTTGAGTGCCCAATTCCTGACAGCTGTCTGAGTCTTCTGAACATCTCATTTTCAAACTCACGGCCCTGATCATGGTGGAGTTTGGCAGTCATTAAACAGACGATCCGCTGCCGTTTTGCCTGCTTTGTTGCGGGTAGCATAGGCCTGTGCAAAACGAGTAAAATGGTCTATAACAACCAAGATGTATTCAAATCCTCCACGGCTGGCTTCTAAGTGTAGGAAATCAATGCAGACAAGCTCAAGAGGTGAGTTGGATGTAATATGATTCATGGGTGCTCTTTCATGCAATGTGGGCATTTTCTGTTTGATACATGGGCACTTTCTGGTTACATACTCCTCAACTTCCCTTTTCATGAAAGGCCAGTAGAACCTGGACCTTGCCAAATTTAACACCTTTTCGACACCTATATGACCCATGTGGTTGTGGAGTTGGGCTAGAACTGTCTGCTTATAGGTGCCAGGGAGTACGAGTTGTTTTCTTTCCGCAGTCTTTCTATAAAGGAGGCCATCCTCTACGTGCAGTCTACTCCATTCCCTTAATAGTCTCCTGGTGTTTATGTCTGTTTTAAGTTTGTCCAGCTGTGAGAGTGGCATGTCCTTTTCTTTAAATCCGATCACTTGTCTGATTGCTGGATCTTTTCTCTGCTCTTCAACCAACTCATCAGGACTTATCTGTTGCAGTGGCTCCATTTGTGGCTGACCTCCAGATGTTAAGTTGAGGGCCGCAACCCAGGCCACATCACCTTCCTGGGTTCTCCGGCTCCCCTCCCATATTGCACCAACGGTCTCTTGGGAAAGTTCCTCAGAACACTCCTTTATTAGGGATCCAATATCTAACGGACAACGAGACAAAGTGTCTGCGTCAATGTTTGCTCGGCCAGGTCTGTATTTTATATCAAAACTGAAATCTGCAAGCTGACCCACCCAGCGATAGCCCACAGCATTGAGCTTGGCAGTGCTTAGCACATATGTCAAGGGGTTATTGTCGGTATATACAGTGAAGTGGGGTGCATAAAACAGATAATCCCTAAATTTGTCACACATCGCCCACTTGAGAGCCAAAAACTCAAGCTTCCCACTATGGAGGTGGTAATTCTGCTCAGCTGGGGTCAGTGTGCGTGATCCATATCCAATGACCCTCATCTTCCCATTTTGGTTCTGATAAAGGACTGCCCCCACACCCTTCTGGGAAGCATCTGTGTGCAGAACGAATGGGCTTTCAAAATCAGGGTATGCAAGTACGGGGGGTTTAGTCATCAGGTCAATCAAGCATTCCAGAACCCTTTGATGATCCTCACACCAGTTCACTGGGGTCCGAGATGACTGCTGGGCGACATTTTTCCTCACACGTGACACATTGGGCCGTGCGTTGAGAGTCCTCACCTGGAGCAGGTCATACAAAGGTTTTGCTATTCTAGAGAAATCTTGCACGTATGTTCGATAATAACCCAAAAATCCCAGCAGCTGTCTGACATCGCCGACTGTCTGTGGTGTCTTGTTTTTCAATGCTTGAACAGCTTCGAGGTCTTTGGGATCGATCTTCACACCCTCTGCTGAAACTAATCGACCCACATACCGGACCTCCTGGCGAAATAACTCACACTTCTCTGGTTTTAACTTGACTCCATGTCGTTGTAGGGCTTGCAGGACTTTGCGCAGCATAAAACATCGTTTTGTCAATGTGCTGTATTGTGCCCAAGATGGTTCTTTTTGGTATGGTGATCTCATGTTTTGTATAGTTGGCAACGGGTATTTTCACATGAGGCCGTTGGGTGTTGTTGACCGCCAAGATTCCCTCTGCTACACTCCATTGTCTTAAGGCTCTGTCATCATCCATGGGTTCATACAGGACAAGGGGGTCTGAGGTACAAAAATTTGGCGGTATCCTGCACCAAACATTCACAGTTCTTCCAGCTGGAATACTGATGTTTTCTTTTCCAACCCTCACTGTAACTGGGTCGCAGGGCGTTTCTTGGGGAAGCTGGAGAAAGTTGACCATAGCTTTGATGTCATCTGCTTCCATCTGGAATGCACGACAGAGAAGGCCGGTAACTGTGGCCACAGCATCCCCGGATTGTTCTTGCCTCTTGATGATTGCCTGAAGCACATTCGCTCCTACTAGTGGCTGCGATAGGGGCAACTGGCTGACTAAGAAAGGCACTTGTATAGTGAGGTTGGGATCATCGTTGCCTGACAGGTTGACAGTGAGTTCAACCCATCCATCATAGGGGATTGCTTGTCCGTTTACAGCATACACATCAAGGTTCTCCTCAATCAGTTCCTTTAGTGGCCTTATTGCATAGTTGGGGATGTGGGTGTCAGCCCAATCACGATCAATTATGCTCACCTGTGAACCAGAATCAAATAGGGCGTTCACTGGGTATCCCCCTATTAGGCATCTCAACAGGCTCCTATTACCTACCAAAGGTGCTCTGGAGATGAGGGTATCATGGTCTGAAAGTACCTCAGCCTGTTGGTTGATGTTTATGGTCCTTTTGGCCCCGCGTTTAGAGGTTGGCCTTATTGATGGGAACTGGGGTCATGCATTGGCCTCTGGCTGTCCCTTGTCAGAGCCCCCCCCCCCGTTTAACTGAAACTTAGTCCGCTTCAAGCATCCCACCGCTCGATGCCCCGCTTGTCCACAGGTAAAGCAGTGGTCACACTCAGGCATATTCTGTTGAGTGCACTTAGGGCAGAGAGCTGTCCTTGCTTTTGTTTGATTTGGACTCGGGGTTAGTGGCTTCTGAATAACAGGCTTGGATGGCATGGAGGGACAGGTCCCATAAACATTGGCTGCTTGTTGTTCCATCAGTGGTGCCACTAGTTGTGTCAGGTTCACCACCTGGTTACTAAGTTGTTCCAGTGTTGATGGGTTTGTGTCTTTTCCAGCTCCATTTTTGCCTTGTTCATACATCTGCCGGCCCTCTGTCTCTACTCTGGCACTGTTAGCATGCGTTGTTCTCTGGCGGGATGTTTGGCCGAGTCTACGTAGGTGTTCATTTTCATCATTTAGAATTTTCGTGACATTGCTGAGAATTTCTTCATCCCTCACTTGATGGTTTGAAATGAGAGGTCTCAGTCTCTGTCAAAGCTCGGCGTGTTTTGTTCCTAACCCTTGGTAGACGGTATGGAGGAAGACTTCCTGAATGGTCTTTGGGTCGTAGGAAATGTCGGTACTGACCTGCTTTGACTGAAATAACAGTTTTTGTTTCAGCCCGATCATGCGGTACAGGAACTGCTGGGGTGACTCCTGCTCAGCTTGTCTCGAACACATTAGCTCCTGGAGCATCTCTGTGGTTGCCTTTTCGCCGAGGTGAGACCTAAGAAAGCCCTTGAGTTCCAGGACACTGATTTCATCTTTGTTTGCCAGCATATCCCTAAAGGTGCCGGGTTTGACAATCTTTAACACACCCCTGACTACTTCTGTCCCTGTAAAGCCGTCTCTAACACCCTCATCAATTTGTTTGCTAATGTTGTTATAGGTAATGTCTGAAGTATTGTCTGCAATTTGGCCCCCATGTACTTTAAACTCACGGTGTTGAAGGTATGGTAAGTCTTTTAGGGAGACCATTCCCTCAGTAACTGGCTGTGGTCTGGACATGCCAAACGTAGTGGCTTGGCAACTACCTTCAGCCTCATACCTTCTTATCCTTTCACCTAACTCATCATACACCCGCCTTAGTTCTCCTACTGACTGTGCGGTTGTCTCATGTTGAGTGATGTTAGTAGTGTTGCTGAGGTTATCTAGCTGTGTAGCAGTGTGGTATGAATGTGGGTGTGATGGTGGTGGGGTGTGTTCTGCAGTTACAGTTGATAAGGTGGAGCGAGACAAGGCATGCGTAATATCAACATCTACGTTAGCAGGTAAACCAGTAGCAGCACCGGATACCATCTTGCATACTATATCATTCAGTGTTAACAGCTGACCCATACCTTCATCTTCAAGTTCAAGTAAGGTGTGGGACTGCAGATGAGTGGTGATATAGTTCATGGAGTTCTCATCATCACTTTCGCTTAGCGTGACAAGTGTCTTGTCCATCAGCTGCAATTCTCCTTGCTACTTGGTAGAGGTCAGCGCTTGAAAGTCTGAACAACTTCTTCTTAATGCTTCACACCAGTTCGTTACGCATGACTGACATGGTTAGGGGTTGGCAGTGCTATGTGGATCTGTTGAATCAGATACACTCTTGTGTACCTGTGTACGTGGAGCCTCCGATCAAGCATCAAGTTCCCTTTGTGACGCCCAAATCCTGCTCACTGGGGACCCCTGCTGGCTTGCTTCTTGGCTACAGTCACACCTTGTCACGCTGGTGCCGTGGTTCTAGTACAGGGGTGGGCAAACTTTTTGACTCGCGGGCCGCATTGATATGACAAAATTTACTATATATCTTACTATATGTCTTACTATATGTCTTCTATATATCTTACTATCTTACTACAAGGATATATTACACGTTCTGTTAGCAATAACTTATTTCACATCATGCAATTAAAAAACAAAGTCAAAGGAGGAGAAACAAAAGCATAAGATTGACCCTAAGATATCTTACTATATATTTTACACGTAACAGTCCACCTGGTATTATTGTATCTGTAAAATTGTCATGCAATCTGCTATTATTATTTATTATTTTATATTTCTATTTAAATATTTAAAAAATAATAAAATTTTATAATAATTACAATAAAATTACAATAATAATTATTATATTATTATTATGTAAAATATGCAAATATAACAATAATATTATAACAAATTAATACAATAATTAGCATTAATATAATAATTATAACAATCATAATAGTTCTAATTATAATAATCTAATAATCTAATAATCTAATAATCTAATAATAATAATAATAATAATAATAATAATAATAATAATTATTATTATTATTATTATTATTATTATTATTATTATTATTATTATTATTATTATTATTATTATTATTATTATTATTATTATTATGTGCTTGTGTCCCTTTTTTCAGGAGCACTTTGTAAACAACAGACCATGTCAAAAAACGAAATTGATAAAACCATCAAAAGGTTGGCTCAGGCAATGATGCCAGGTTGTATGTTGAGTTTAAATGAAATACTTTGGAAAGATTGGGCGGGCCGTATTCAAACACTTGGCGGGCCGGATGTGGCCCCGGGCCGTAGTTTGCCCACCCCTGATCTTATCCATCTATCTGATCTATGTCTTGTAAATGGCAGTCTTTTGGTAAATGAGATTCCCAGATATTTAAATGACTGGACCACTGCCAACTGCTCATCATGAAGTTTTACGTTAATCTGACCTTGTTTAATCATTTTTTGTAAACACTACAACTTCTGTCTTTCCCACTGAAATAATTAATTGCCTCCTGTATCTTTCCTGCCACAAACTCAACATTTCTCTCTCTTCCAAATCACTCCATCATCTGCAAGCAAGGAGACTCCAAATGAGCCATCAGCCCGACTAAAAATGTCATTGATCATAACTGAAAACAGGACAGGACTAACTACATATACTCTCTTGAGGTGTACCATTTTCCACCAGGAACGAAGAACTATGTTCCCTCCCAACTCTCACTGATTTCTTTCTCTCTGTTAGGAGGTTCCTGAACCACTGACCCATTCTTCCTCTTATCCCCAGCCTCCAAAGTTTGATCAACAACCCCTCCTTCCACATCATATATCATGTGCTTCAAAAAATATAGCTATAAGACTTCCCCTGTTAACTTGTGCTTTCCTTATCTCATCCTCTAAATATAATGCTGGATCTATGGTGCTCCTTCCCTTTCCGAATCCACCTTGATATGGTTTTAACAGCTCCTTTCTTTCTAAAAAAAAATTCAGCTTCTCAATAATCATTTTCTCCATTGTTTTACCCGCATGGGATGTTTGGGTCCTTGCCAGTTTTACAAACAGGCACTATAGTTGACTCCTAAAGAAGTCGGACAGCAGATGGCGCCCTGCCCTGGCTTTAGGAGGATGTCTGTTTAAATCAGATGACAAGACACGTCACAGGAACATCACTGACTACTCTGAAGAGGACGGCAAGTAAGCAGTTGGTTGAAACTAGGGACGAGTAATTTTAATTTTAATTTTAATTTTAATTTTAATTTTAATTTTAATTTTAATTTTAATTTTAATTTTAATTTTAATTTTAATTTTAATTTTAATTTTAATTTTAATTTTAATTTTAATTTTAATTTTAATTTTTTTAGACTCACAGTAGCAGTAAAGACAAAGGAGTGATTTTTGATCAAGAACAAATGTTACTTTTCCAGCTCATTTTTTTCATCCATTATTATTCCCAGAAATTTCATTGACCTTTTCAATGTCCATTCCGTCTGTTGTTTTTGCTTGTGTCCTTTCTATTACCTTGCTATTATTACTTAGGTTCAGGGATCATCTATTTTTATCAAACCATCTTTTTAATTTAGCCATTTCATCTTCGACTTTTTTAATTTAGTCCAAGAACAAAGGCAGTTGTATATTCCAAATAATAACATTTTTACATTGGAACACAAAAACCTAGGGCTGTCAAAAATAACACGTCAACGGCGGTAACTCATTTATTTATTTAATTAATTACATTACTTTTTTTGCTTAATTAACGCATGTGCACCAGAGCCTCGGGTCCATGGTTTTGGAGCGTCCTCAGTCACTCAGAGGCTGACACTGTTTTAGAACTTCATTCTGACCTGAACACACACTGCAGTACAATTAGATATACACTATATACTGTGTGTATATCCATCTACTTCCTTCTTAACTTTGGGTCCAACTGATGATTTTCTTTCATTTACAGTATGCCTTCATCTCTAACCATTTTCAACATACAACCATTTCAAATGCGATTATCAAACTGTATATTGTGGGATTCAAACTAGTATTGTGATGATCACCTGTCTGTGCTTTGTGGTGCGCTCCCTTTCTCTCTCTCTCTCTCTCTCTCTCGCTCTCTCTCTCTCTCTCTCTCTTCTTCTCGCTCTCTCTCTCTCTCTCTCTCTCTCTCTCTCTCTCCCTCCCCTCAGTGTATCGCCCGGCTGGAGCCGGGACAGCTGGACACACCTATTCCCTATCAGACGGCGCAGCTACTTGGGCTGATTGGAGGCAACTGGGAGCCGCCACTCTCCCCTTACCTGAAGCCTTCGTGCTTCAGGTCGACTGCGCTACCAGCTCCCTCATCTTGTCCGGCCGTCCCTGCCTCCCCAGTCAGAGGACTCTCTACGTTTTGCTACTGGTAGTTTGCCCTCTCTCTTGCCTTGAGTTATGCTTGTTCACCACCAGTAAGGCTATTAAAGGACTTTTCATTGCTCGAGCCTGCATCTGCATTCTGTGGTCCACCGCGGGCGGACGCGTAATAAGTATCAGACCAATGGATTCTTAGACTTGGCTTCTAACTTGATTGGCATAGTCGGGTTATTTGGAGCTCTTAATACATTCATCAAACACAGTAAATTGGGCATATTTCAGATATAGTTGTTCATGATTAATCTTGATTAAGTTAATTCATTTAAAATCTGTGATTAATCTGATTTTTAAAATGTATCATTTGAAAGTCCTCCAAAACGTTATTTTGTCACTTTAGAGAGCTCATTAGACAAAGCACACATGGAGATGTACATGGAGATTTCAATATTGATCTTCTGAACTCAAAAAAGAATAGACCTCATAGATTCCATGCACAGCTTAAAGTGGAACTTCACTTTTTGGGAATTTTGCCCATCATTCACAATCCTTATGTGAATCATGAACACATATTTTTCCCCCATTTCTGGGCATTATATAACACAAGTTAATTTCAGCTAGCTAACAATGCTGTCATTGGGAAACACCTATTTCAACTATGAAGCCCTCTAAAAATAACATCATTAACTAACAACATTGCATGGCTTGATATAAATGCTGTGATCATGCATTAACATGCACGTACACCGATGATAACATGTAATAGTTGCAGTATCTTGCTGTACTTTGATCATTTAAATACTACCGAAACTTCTTTCCTTGGGGCATTGATACTTGCTAACACGACGCCTCGCTAATCGCTAGTCTCAGCGTCATTCACAGACGAAAGATTGAATACCTGGCTCTTGATTTCACTACAAAGACTTAACAAGATGCTTGTTTGTTCAGCATTTTTTACCTGAAGACTGGAGCACACATCTTGTGCTGGAAGACGCAGCCATCCCAAGGAGAGTGGAGTTGTTGACAGAGCTAGCATAACTATGTGTATCAATCCCGCGAGAAAATTCGATTCAGACAGTGTGTCTTTTCTGTAAACTACTTTGAATTACCATGTGTATGAGTTGTGCTCTATAAATAAACTTGATTTTAAAATTGTAAAACTATGATTTCTATTTAGTACAACTACGACTGAATATCAGTCGAATACATTGTTAGGGTTTAAATATGATTTACATATTAACATTTCTGTGAACAACCCAGATTGTCCGGACTGTGTCAAGGTTCTACGTTAGTTAGAAGATGCCATCTGCACACTTTTACCAACAACTTGGCTGTCAGGGAAGATTGCAGTGGTTCTGCTTGTATCAGGTGAGAACAGGTACCAGGAAGCTTTCTACATGCTTCCTGAAGACTTTAACAATTGGATACTAATATTTTGGACACCCTTGTGGTTTTTGTCTACAAATTTCCATAGATACACAAATCTCACACGCAAAAACAATCCTACTACCCCACTGGTATCCACATTAAATTCAAATCTCAAAAGGTGGAGGCTGTAGGCAAGTCCAGATGAGATTATTGCTGAGGAGTTGAACATTTATGTGCTCTTATTATGTTTTCACGTGTACAAATTGTGGCACCAAAGGAAGCCCCAAGATTTCGTTTGCTGTCAGAATTTTTTTGCTTCTACATTTTTGATGCTTATAAAGCAAAGATGAAGAAAGGCGTTTCAAATGAAACTGTTCTGGAGGGTCTCACCAGAAGCACACGCCTATTGGTTGTTTGCATCCACGTGTCTAATGTGGTCATACTGGGCATGTGCGTGTCGGTATAACAAGAAGTACTTCATATCTTACTTCATTTTCTTCAGGAGAGAGGCGGGGTACACCCTGGACTGGTCGCCAGCCAATCACAGGGCACATATAGACAAACAACCATTCACACTCACATTCACATGAACCTAATTGGCGACTTTTTGGAATGTGGGAGGAAACCGGAGTATCTGGAGAAAACCCATGCACGGGGAGAACATGCAAACTCCACACAGAGATGCCAGAGAGTGGAATCAAATTCGGGTCTCGTAGCTATATGGCCTGTGCGCGAATCACTTCTCCACCGGGCAGCCTGAATTTAAAGTTATTGTAGTAAAACAAATCAGGGTGATCATATTTTGATTAAGCTACGTTCACACCGACGCCGAATGTCGCGCTTTGAATTGGCGACGAATTCTGCGTCATTTTTCAAAATATCTCACAATCTCCTCAGATATGTTTAAGCTCTGTTAAGCTCTGTTACGCAATGGAAAATTTCGAGATCCCGACTGCATCCCGCCTCTGATCCAGAGCATATTGTAGCGACCCTGACGTATTCATGTTGACGTTGTGCTCTTGGGTGTCCGACTGTTCCGGGTGACTGTGAATGCACCAGGGGGTGGGGGAGTGTCTGGTGGAGGAAGTCCTGTTGTGTGGCTGGCGGTGGTTGCAACGGCGTGGTTACGGCCGACAGGAGCCAGTATTGTTGTTGTGCAATAAAAAGCTTGTCAGCGATCGCAGTCGTGTAATTTCCATAGTGTCGGCAACGACGCTACAATATATAAAGATGCAGCAGATCCATTGATCCTTTGAACCAAGCTCTGTTAAGCTTTCCTACGCTTTGAGCAAAACTTTGATAAGCTTTGTGACGCTTTGATAAGCTTTAATACGCTCTCCCCGCTTTACGCAATTTGTGACAGATTGCCTCAAATTTTTAAACAGTTTAAAAAATGTTGGCGCTCTTGCCGAATGTCTTACGCTGTATTATGTCTTTACGCTTTCATTAAGCTTTGTTACGCTTTGCCGCCGCTTTGCTCGCCGATTTAATTCGCCATCGATTCGGCGTCGGTGTGAACGTAGCTTTACCAAAAACCACAACTCTCTGCTCTGCAATGAGTAAACAATGAAGTTTACTCCAAAGTGCCTTGCAATACATTTAATGTATGCCTCCTCTGTATGGACAAAACATTGATATATTACAAATTTTTATGGATAACCAAATACACACATTCAGATTCAGGCCTCTCTGGGTTACACAGCATTTGATGCGCAATTAATATGCATGCCTCCTGTTTGACCCTTGGCCCCCACCGTAGTTTGGTTGAAGCACGGTAACTCTGTAGCCACAAGCTGGAACAAATATTGATGGGAAATGGAGAAAGAAAAGAGTATTTAGATTGGTAAAGTTAGATTCAAAGCCCTGGTAGATGGCTCTTGTAGCAAGACCAAAGTTATTTCAATCTACTGTCGCTGTGTTTGACTTATCCTGGATTACGTGGTCTGCCTAGTATCAGCATTCGGGAGTATGGGGTGAAAGAAAAAAGAGGGAAATGCATCCAAATACATCTATAATAAGGGTGTGGAAAATAATCGATATTAATCGATGCATTGATTCGCATGCGTGCAATGCGAGTGCATCGCCTCATTCACTGGGTATGGATACAATTGATGGGTGAAATCTAGATTCATCTCGATGCGTTTGTCGGTATTGCGAAAATCTGATGCAAGCGCCGTTTTATTAATGTTCAACTTCACCCCACATACTGTTCCCCAGGTGCAATGAATGCACCATCATTATTTGGCGTTTTGTATTGAATATGGACGGAAGCCGTGAGGCCCATACGTACAACTACTAGTAAAACAGCATGGACATTCACACGCAAGCAGCAGCGAGGAAGTTTCTTTATTTAACCCCCCCGCAACGTTTAAATAGTATGTTTGGAAACACTACAGATTCACAAAGAACGGTGGAAAGCTTGACAGTGTGGCCCTAATATCTAATCTTTTTTAGTGTTACTGTGTGTTACTGTGGGCCGCACTTCGAACACCACTGTGCAATTGTGAAGACAAAATACTAAAAGATAAAATAAAATGTCCAAAATGCGAAAATGTCCAACTACTTCTAAACTGAACTGTTTCAAAAAGTCTCCTTCAACTCCTTGGAGTAACTCTGTAAACACAGCAATATGCTTGCTCAATATTGATTTCCTTGGGATTATTTGAATGTAATTTACAACATTAAGTGACTTGGCATCAGATTCTTAACAGTACTGTAGCTTTTATACACTCATTTATGGCTGGCCAGCCAACAGAGGCACTAAATTTTCACTAATGACTTTCCAATGGTCTTTAATTCTCCATTTAGGAGGAGAAGAAATGTCAGGGCCGATGGAAAGGTTAATGTGACTTTCACCCACTAATAAACATGGTTTGATCAGGGAACAATGCAATTAAAAGCTTTATTTTATTTGCTGGTCTCACACACACACACACATACACACACATACACACACGCGCGGATGACACAGCGACTCACCAATTACATTCGAATTTTCAATTAAATCAATGAAGTTAACAAACGGAATGGGTGCTACACTCGAAGAAAGAGAATATTTTTTTGGTCCAGAAATAACATCATTGAAAAGTTCAACCCATTAAAAGCTGGTAATAAATCTTGCGATGTCATGGTCTGCATCAGAATAACGGCCTTCATTTAGTCAGTACTTGTCATCTGGCATCCCGTCTTCTATGCTCTGTTTGCAGGCAACTTGATCTGGTGATGATGCACAATTTATATATCTTCATATATTCTGGCCACCGGTCAGCATTTCCCCTTGTTGACCTGAGCTCGCATGACTTTTTTCTATTTTAGTTCGCAAATTTCAGCAAATAACTCTCAAAATAAGTTAGAGTGTATTTTGGTTTTCCCAACAACCTCCACAGGATGCTTCATTTAAGACGTGCTAAAGGACGGTGTTTTTATATTCACTTTATTCAACAGAATACTGTGAATGACATACTGTAAACTATTTTTGATGACCAATACCGACCAATGACTAAATGACTGCTGCCACAAAATACATTTTCATGATGGGGTGGGATGGTTCATTCAGTACACTGCAAATTATTTGATTTAAAATGATATTCCTTGGCATGTTAGATCATTTGCCTGGTTTGAAGGTCTATTTACAGTACTTGTTGACTTTCTAGTATAGCCTTCATTTTAAAATGAGGTATTACTTTTTGTCTAGTTTAGTTCAGAAATGTAAAAATTGAGCAAATAATTTGAAAAATAAATTATTTGGGATAAAATCCACAGGATGATCCATTTAAGAAGTACTTAAAAAAAGAAGGGCAATGTTTGAACATTCAGTTCATCAACAGAATACTGTGAATGACATCCCCTAAACCATTTTTGATGACCAATACCCTAATGGCTAAATGAATGAAAAATTATTTTAGGTAAATGCTAACAGTGTCAAAGTGCTTTGAGCGCCCAGGAGGTGGAAAATCAAAATACAGGTGATGGTGAAAGATCATTTACTGAAATGAGCACTTCTGCTTGGATTTTAATAGCATGAGTTGAGATATACCTGGATATTCCTGGAACCAGTAGACTCTTTGGCTTACTTTGAAGATGAATATGGGTGAGTGGGTCAGTTTCACGATACCGCATATTCATTTTCCACTAATATGTAATTTCCTTATTGCTTTTTTGCTTTTGATTTTTCATCAAGTAAAATGAACCAGCTGCATAGACGGATCAGTTCACTAGTTGTAAGTATTTTTTCATAATATCTGGTCTGTTTATTTCATTTGGCAAACCATTCTTTCATTTAAAATGCATTCATTATAGTATAGTATGCTGTTTTTCATGGTGCAGAAGTGGAAGAAGTGGAAGGTTGGCGGTTTAACACCCGCTCTCCCCACCCTGTCTTTGTATTTCACTTTTTATCAGTTCTTACAAGGTATATATATATATATATATATATATATATATATACATATATTCCTAAAACAAGTACTATATGCAGCATGAAGGTTCTGCTTATTTTTAGGTGTAAAAATTTAAGGGACAGAATATTTTTTCAAATACTGCAGAAATTGATAACATGTATTTATTTATCTGTACTCTACAGACTGAATTTGAAACTGAAACCAGGAAAGGGATCAAGGGGTTAAAAAGGTGTGTTTAAAGCATTTGTAAAGTAATTAGATCAACACATTGCATTTAATAATAATTAAGGCCATTTACACAATCACGATGGAGCAAAAATTTGTGTAGCAGATGTTTCATTTCTGATGGTTCACACGGTTCAGAAAGGACAAATACCTGAGAGGTACAAAATAAAATTACCGACTTAAATTGCTGCTGAGCTATTTCACTTCAGCTGAAGTGTGAACACCACCCGTCACCACAACCTCCCCCAATCTCTCTCTCTCTCTCTCTCTCTCTCTCTCTCTCGCTCTCTCTCGCACACACACACACATGTATAATGTGTGTGTGAATTGCTGACTTTATAAAGCCAAGCCAAGCTCCACTCATCCCTAATTTAATTGCTAGAGAAAAGGTTAGTGCTACAAAGCAATTACCAAATGTGATTTCTTAGCAGCTATTAATTGTGGGTGGAAATGTGTGTGTGAAGTCCAAGAGGGGGAAGGGAACTTGTGAAAGCATTTGTACTTGTCTGTGTTTTGGCAACATATTGTCACCTAAATACGGGAAAATACAGAAATGCAAGCAAAACAAGTCATACAAACATTAAAATGACAATTATTTTTCTCATGCTGGCTTGCTAGGAAAGATAAATATATTTTTCTATCCATCTACAAGGCCTTAGCTTACAATTTTCTGATGTATTTCAACCAGAAAGGAGAATAAGCTTTACTTCTTCCTACTTCTTTTGGCCATGTGGAACTGTGAATGGTACTATGTGATGTATTCCAGTCTAACTTGCATGAATGCTCAAATAAATTAAACCATACCCAAGGTCTGCATCGGAGCTGGGCAAACTATGGCTCAGGGGCCACATCTGGCCTGCCAAGCATTTGAACCTGGCCCGCCAATTGCTTCCAAAGTATTTCATTTCAATTTTGAACATACAAGCTGGCAAAATGACTTGCAAGTAACCACAGTATATCTGAGACAACCTTTTGATGCTTTAAGTAACTTTTCACATGCAGCGATTCAGACAACTTTCTCACCCATGTTGCCCAACAAGTCAAGTCAAGTCAAGTCAAATATGTATCCACTGCCCTATCTGGGAAGTAAACAAGATGCAATGGAACTGACTTCTGGATTTTATCTGATAACATTGGCATCGCTATATTGACTGATAAACTCTGTGTCCTGCGTGACACTGTGTTTATCTTCCCTTTTAATTTACTTTCTCCTTGGATGCTCTTATTTTTGTATTCACTCCCTGTCTTGCCCTGTTTCCGTTTTCCGTACCTGTTTCTAATTTCACTCCCATCTATTTAGTTCAGGTGTGTGCTCCTTCCTTCGTTGCTTCATTCATTCATTTTCTACCGCTTATCCTCACGAGGGTCGTGGGGGTGCTGGAGCCTATCCCAGCTGTCTTCAGGCGAGAGGCGGGGTACACCCTAACCCTAACCCTATAAACAAACAACCATTCACACTCACATTCATACCTATGGACAATTTGGAGTGGCCAATTAACCTAGCATGTTTTTGGAATGTGGGAGGAAACCGGAGTACCCGGAGAAAACCCACGCATGCACGCGGAGAACATGCAAACTCCACACAGAGATGGCCGAGGATGGAATTGAACTGGGGTCGCCCAGCTGTGAGGTCTGTGCGCTAACCACTCGTCCGCCGTGCAGCCCTGGAGTGTGTTTTGATCCGACAATTCTTACATAACTTTGATTGACTCTGCTCAGACATTAACACTGCAGCAGTTGTTCAACCCCTGTGGAAAAAAAACACATGTCACGAACAAGCGACTCTGGGAAGAGAGGTACTAGGTTGGATGGCAAGGTTTATAGTGTGCGCTTCCAATCCTTTGACTTTGACGTTTGTGATACTCACTCTGTTGTGCAGGCTCCATTGAAAACAAATGGACAAGAGGCAATGTCACCTCCCATGTGTGGAGACCATTAGAGTCCAAACAAGAAGAAAAAAGCAGACCAACAAAGCGAGTAAAAACAACCAACTACAAGTAAACCTGATTCTTGGTTTGTTGATTTAAAATTGTCCATTTCAAATCAATTAATGTTACAAACTGAACAAATTGAACAGCTGTGTTTATGGTATGGCTCACATCAACATGGGTCAGTGTGGTTCGTGAGTAGCACACTCTTCTGGTGAACCCATGTATAGAAACTGGTTTATCGTTTCATCGCTTAAAGGGGACCATTTTTTGCCCCTTTGTATTGAGTTGTGGTCTTCTATAGAGCAGCTACACACAACAACCTGCACAGAAAACATTTTCGATTTTGCAGAATCTGCACCTGCATTCCAGCTGGATTTCCTTTGATTTGTGCTTCTTGACAAAGTGGGCATGCCAACTCCACTGTGATTGGTCACACGCCCAAAGTGCCTCCTAACTATGAACCATAAAAGGAAGTCCACCTCATCACAAAGGGTCAGGTTTACTACGCCTTTTAAAACCCAGCGTTTTCAGCCATCCCAAACTTCTTTCAGTGCTCACTTCCCGAACAAACCTCATTATCTGAACCGCTGGCATTGTTTAACACAATAATTCTAACATTCTAAGTACATTTATAGGTCAGAAAAGTGGAAAAAGCATAATGAAGTGAAATGAAGTTTATAGGATTACAGAAAGTGTGCACTAATTATTTCAACAAAAGTAGACCTGTGCCTAAATTTGGGCACGTTTGTTGTTTCATTGATTTGAATACTTCTAGGTTAATTGGCCACTCCAAATTGTCCATAGGTATGAATGTGAGTGTGAATGGTTGTTTGTCTATATGTGCCCTGTGATTGGCTGGTGCCTCTTGCCCGAAGACAACTGGGATAGGCTCCAGCATGCCTGCGACCCTCGTGAGGATATGAGAAAATGAATGAATGATATTGGAACACAAAATTAGTTTGGTAAGATACACGCATACACAAGTGAAGGCAATCATAGAAAGGGTATCTAAGGTGGCCAATTGCAAGTTGCAGCTTCTCTGAGGAATAGCAACATGGCCTCTAAACAACTGTCACATGATCTGAGAGCAAAGATTGTTCAACATCATGGTTTAGGGGAAGGATACATAAGCTAGGTCAGAGATTTTGAGGTTCCACTGTGAGGAACATAGTGAGGAAATGGAAGACCACAGGCACAGTCCTAGTTAAGGCCCGGTGAGAAGAGTCAAAGCCAACCCAGAGACCAGCTCCAAAGACCTCCAACCTGATCTTGGTGCAGATGGTGTCATTGTGCATCGTTCAACTATTCAGCTATTCTGGGAGAGTCATGCGGAAGAAGCGTTTTCTGCGTCCATACCACAAACGGAGTGGCTTGAGGTACACTGAAGCACTTTTGGACAAGACAGCTTTCATTTTTGGAATATGATGCTGTGGATTGATGGAACTAAAATGGAGTTGTTTGGACATAACAGAGATCAAATATGTTTTTGTCTAAATTATGTGTCACGTTCCAGCTTAGTTTACGGTTCGACCCCAGGATGCAGAGATGAGGACCCAATTGCAGGTAAAAAAGTATTTATTGGTGCTGTGCAGCAGAGCAACGCACGAGCATGACCAACTCAAAAATGACAATGAGCCGACAAAGAAGGGAGCGCACATCTGAACTAAATAGGGAACACTAATGGGAACCAGGTGAAAACAGGTGCGGGGATAATGAAAGCAACAGAAAACGGAACAGAGCAACACAGGAAGTGAATACAAAATAAGGGCAACCAGGAACTCAGGAAAAAGGGAAAACTAAGAGCTGTCACAAGGGGGTGAAGCCCAATCGTGACATTATGGTGATTTTGGGGTTCCTTTATTCATTTCATATATATAATTAATATATAACATAATTAATTAATTAATGACTACTTTTATTAAGAATGGCCTATTTTCTATGACCTATTTTGGGTTGAATAAGCCATGAAAATAAAGGAGTAGTTTTCATTTCATTCTCATTTTGAAAAAGTGGCTCTCACAAGAATAAACGTTGGTGAACCATGGGGTCCCAGGGATGTTTGGGAATGGTTAGGGCAGGGATGGCAAAATTGTTTTAATTTGGCGGAGGGGTGGTCCATATATGGGTGGTCCATATATGTGGCATCAAACAGAATGACATACTTGCTCCTCGTGCATGAAAAACACGAAAAACATCCATAGCAGGTTAATGCATCACAGGAATCAAACAACTAAGCCTAAATACAATACATAGCTCAAAGCTGTTATTTCCAAATGGCCACAAAGCATGCTGGGTAGTCCAATGTGAACTATGAAGAATAAAACATTGGATATCAACAGCATGTTAACTCCTTGTTAATGGAATGTAAATGTAAATGTTGGGAGAAAGAGTATAACAAGCTACCCAGCATGTCTTGTGGCAGGAATACATTAGTGTTTTTTTTGCATGGGTATTGCAGGTAGATATTTATTCAATATGTAAGGTTAAAAAAAGGCCCGATGGGCTAGATTAAGACCTTTGGCGGGACTAATGTGGCCCACCGACTGCAGTTTGCCAACCCCTGGTTAAGGGCACGCAAAGTGACCAACATGTAGAAGCTATAGATGGTTAGAGCATCCACTTTGCCTGTTTCTGTAGTGTTTCTGTAGCCAAATACTCAGCTGGTCCAGTTGCAGGATTAGGACGAAAACCACATTGCAGAGATCTGCACAAGCCTGGCCTACAAATGTAGTTTGTATACTATCTCACCATACTATGGTTTGTATTGTGTTTGGTACTACTATTGTGGTTTATACACTAGCTCTATAGCCCTCCTCCTGTTCCCTCCTATTCCACCTCCTGTCTCCTCCCCCCGAGGACTAGCTCTGTCTCTCTCTGCACTTGTCTCTTCAGTCAAGGAGAAACTAATTGGAGGAAAGAATAGAAGAAAGGAGCTGTTGGAAAACTAAACCAAGCATAAGTTTACTTCTTACAGAATGCCACAAAAAGGTAGGCCTGCTTTACTTTGTCATCTCCCTTCAGCTTCCACCTCTTGGAATTTGCTCTTGTAAGGTTGGAAGTCATTTTAATGCAAACACACAAAATTACTCTCCAAAAGGAACAGATTCAGATTAGAACCGAGTTTGACTTGATTTCAATGGATTACTCTTTACTTACTGGACTGTTTTAGTGGTTTAAGAAGCTTATTTTTAAATGTAAAACCTATTGGCCCTCAATAATAAATATGTAACAAAAAAGCAAGAAACTAATTTTGAAAACGACATTTTGGCAGTCAATCATAAACTAAAATGTTCTTACATTGCTTACTTTGCAAAATAAGCAATGTAATATATATATATATTATATATATATATATATTTTAAAAGTTGTTCTAATAGTATCCAACACATCTGATATTTGTTTTTTTTTTTTACGTTATTGGAATACTGAAATTGGATTTGGGCACCCCTGCATCGATCCGATGTTATTCATAAACTTCACTGATCAGAAAGTATCCTGTAAATAAGATATCATGTCTCTGTCACAATCACTGCCTACCTAACAACACGAGTTGGACTTAATTGATTGTCCAATTAAGTTGGCGTTCATGAGGTCATAATCAAGCAAATTAACCGCGCGATTAATCAGGGCGGAATGAATTCAGCCCACATGTGAACATGTGAATTTGAATCATCTGGAGCGGAGGAAATGTGCGCCAATGAAGCCGCTGTGCGCACAAACACCTGAGACCCCCCCCCCCCAATTAAGAATATAGGAGTATAATAGATGTATAATAAATTGCAACATGCGCAAAAGTGAGCCTAAGACGCCAATTAAAAGCTCAGAAAGTTTTTGTAGTTGATTTGCTGATGATGGCCGATAGAATATTGAACTTTATGGCAGTTTTTCGCATTCATTTTATGAGATCATGAATTTGGGGGTGTTATTAGCTGAAAGTAGGATTAAGGAAAAAAACCTTTCGCTGTGGAGAATCACTTTTTTTCTTCAATTGAACCACGGACATGAATATAAATATCATTAGGTTAGGAACTCTTTCTTTTCCAACCATTACATTCAAATTTAAATTCAAATGATTCAAGGATATCACCGCTTGAATCTTTATTTTATTGAATATTTCAATAATTCCAAATAGCCGGTGGAAGAACTTGGGCCTACTGCTTTTTCTAGAAAACATGAGAAAAATGTCCTTGAGAGTCAATATTAGTAAGATAAATCTTTTGCATTGTACAGGATACTTTTATAAAGTCTATATATATTTAAGTGTTATATTAATTAAATGTTAACTTTTTAAAATGATGATATTATTCAATAAATGAAGGGAGCGGGAGCCATAAGGTCATTCAGATTTGTATATGTATATTGTAATAATTAGCCTTGGACTTCAACTAGAAATCATCTTTGAATAGCGGCGGTATTTCAACTATTATTCATGTTAAATTAATTGTTAGTGATGATTGTTTAGGTCATCATCACGCCGGCATGGAGCGCGTCTCGTCTGCGTTTCTTCCCGCTGACAGCCGCTCTATGAAACTTTGATATTTATCATTCGTCCTTCGGCTTCCCTGGCGAGGTTTTGTGCTGCGGTTTTTTTCAAGCCGCAACTAACGAGGCAAATAAGTACACCGAAATCCCGCAGACACACAAAGAAAGGCCAGCGGGGAGCTGCGATCTTTGTCTTCTTTCACAGGCTGGAAGGTGCGGAGCTGCAGCGGGGACGAGGTGCCTCATAGCCGGCCCGGGTCCTTGTATAGACCTCCTTCATCGTCATTATGCTCGGCGTAAAAGAGAAGGAAACTAGAAGCTTTCCAGTCCTTTAAAGTTCCTCTTTAGCCAAGGAGAAAGGTTCGCAGGACTATTTGGAATTCGTGCCAAACGTTCCCCAATAACAATTCAAGGAATACTGAAGTTGATGTATTCATTCACCCAAAGAAGTACTACTTCAATACAAACACAACTTGGGGATATTTATATCTTTGTGGCGAGAACACATTTTTTCTTTGCGCATACACATTTTCAATTATGCCAAAAATGTGATTTTATACTAAAACAGTATTTTAACTTAATCAACTTTCTATTTTTGACTTTTATTTTATTGATTCTTATTGACATTTTCATTATTTTTCATTTCTTTTTAATATTCTTTTCCTTCATCAGCAATATTTTTATTCTTACTTCAATTGTCTTTAGACACCTCATTTATTTATTCTTATTTCATTCTGCTCTTACAGGTTTTTATTTGATTTGTCTTGTCTGAACTATTTCATTTTTCTTTATCACCACATGAGTTATCTAGCATTAGCAGGGGGTCTTCATACGGCCCACCAGGCATTTCCAAATTCCTTTTTTCAAACTTTAAATAAATATCTAAATATCTTGGCCCAATACCAATGCAAAATATATATAAAAAAAAATAAAGATGCAACATTTTAGAAGTATAAGTGTGAAATAATGAAAATATTTTGGGATAAAGTCATCATTATGAGAAAAAAAATAAATATACTTGAAATGTTTATAATTAATAAATAAATGGGAAAAAAGTGCAATATAGAAAAATATTTTCAACTCATACCAATACCAAAGACATAGTTATACGTTTTGATAAACCCAACAACATATTGAAACATTTTTTTACGTTTTGTGGGCGAGAGGTTAAAGGAGGTGATGACGCAACTCCTCACCAATGAATTAGGCCTGGGAGCAATTTTAATGGCCCAAAAAGGCCCACTAGAAGGCAAAAGTGCATCATAAGAGGATGGAGAAACACACGTGACAGGAAGAGGAAACCCTTGCATTCAGGCAGCTCATATTGCCGACCACATAAAAACAGGACTGCAAATTCAACTCCCCACACAGTTAGAAAAACAGCTTTTTAAGAAGAGATATATTTCGAGCATAACTTAGCCATATATTTTTTGCCAAATGTCATAAAAAACAAATATGCCATAACGTAAACAATATCAAAAATGGTCTATTCCCAGTTTTCACACACCTCTCCACATTTTCCTTAACACAAATTCCCTTTCATCTTCATAAATCATACAACTTCCACATTTCATGTATTCCATGCATGAGCCTCCATTCAACCAGAATGCCTGGTATTCCGAGCCGGAGCGTTCCCATTCTGCTGTATGTTACCATCTTCCACTCCACTTATCCAGTATTTCATGGTCTAGAGCGGGGGGGTCCAAACCTTTTCCACCGTGGGCCTTACACGGAAAAAAGGAAGAACGCCGGGGCCACTTTCATGCATTTTGTCAATCAAAGATGCTAAACCAACCGGATGCCATGCTCTTCGTTTGACATTGTTTACAATCTGCAAAGTCCATGTGGGGGTTGCATGCGTTCATGTGCCCCCCCGCACCATAATCAAAGATGATTTCTCTGTTTGCATAGATTACAGAACTCAAACGAGCTGGGAGAGCGGCGTCGTCTCCATGATGCAAAACAGTGAGTTGACTGATGTTTGATTCTTGCTGACGTTTGACTCTTTATTCAAGCCGTGTCTTTTCAATTCTGAATTCAAAGTTGAAAAGAATGATGGGAATCATTTGGTGGGAACTGCATTTTGTATGTGTGACTCTCTTTATGTACACCACTATCATTGAAATGTTAGTACACCAAAAGTACACCAAATTATAGTCATTGATGAGGAAGGAACTACCAAATCCTAACCACTACTCATTAGTTCTTCAGTAACTACACTCAATTTATGTGATTGGCATTACTTCATCATAAGTCCTTCAGTAACTGCTATATTTTTGTGTACTTTAGTGTATAAAGTGAGACCCTATACATTTACAAAAAACAATTTCATTCATTAATATAGATAGCTATCTGCCCAGCACAACATGAAGCCCCATTGTGCCACTAAAGGAAAAATCAGCCCAGATCATGATTGGCGGGCAATCTAGTCCGGATGCCTCCCTGGTCAGGTGTTCCTTGAGACTACTACCCAATGACCCGGACCTGGACAAAATGGAATGGATGGATGGGTTGGGTTCATAAAGCCGACTCCACAGAATGGAGGGGTCTTAAAGGGGACCAATTATGCTTTTTCTACTTTTCTGACCTATAAATGGTAATGGTAATGGTAATGGTAATGGTAATGGTAATGGTAATGGTAATGGTAATGGTTTTATTTCATTTGAACATGCATCAGATTCCAATTGAGTGCATCCCATAATCAGTTCCCAGTTCCACATGTCCAAAAGGAGTAGGAAGAAGCAAAGCTTATTAAATCCTACCCCTCCATCTGGTACTTTTACAATCACAAACTGTTACATTTGTTCACTTCCTGCTTTCCTAATATAGTTTTAAGTTTTAAGTTTTTTTTTGTTTGTTATTTTTAAATTTTTTAATTTTAATAAATTTTTTGTCACGTACCAAAACTGGAGGTGATATGAGCATCCAATGCCATAATGGGTACCATAGTAAGTGTCAATATAGTGATATATATAGCACATCATGAGTTCTTGAATTGGCTCATCGTTGTGCATTGTTTGATTTCCTTACTCAATCCATTCCATAGTTTGATTCCACATACTGAAATGCTATGGCTAGCATAACGTAGTCCTAGCATAGAAGTGTTTCAAATGTACTTCTTCCGTGAGATCATATTTCTCCTCTCTTGTAGAGAAGTATTGGATTACATTTTTAGGTAATTTAGGTAATTTTTAGCCTGATGCATTATTTTAGCTGTTTGAAGATGAACTATATCAGCAAGTTGAAGTATTTGTGATTTTAGAAATAAGGAGTTAGTATGTTCTCTATAGGCGGCATTATGAATTATCCTTACTGACCTTTTTTTGCAGTACATTTAGCCAGTGAAGATTGCTTTTATAGTTATTAGCCCATATTTCCACACAATAAGTAAGATATGGTAGAACCAGAGAGCAATAAAGAACAAATTTTGCTTTGTTCAATATTAAAATATTTCTGTCCACCTTATGTTGTATATTTGTAATATGAGGTTTCCAGCTCATATTTTCATCTATTGTGATCCCCAGAAATTTATTTTCCTTCACCCTTTCAATGTCTACACAAATGTAGTTAGAATGATGTATTCTTTTCTGAGGTTTTGCATTGCATTGCAAAACTGTTCCTTTGTGATGTCACAGAGGAGCAGGCTTCCTTATGGGCGTGGCTTTAGGCCCTTTGCAAGTTCTGCTTCTGTGTTTACATTGCCAGCAATGGCTGTAAAAAGTGTTTCCGTGTGTGTGAGGGAAAGCCACATTTGTTCCAATTCCTAAAGACTCCACCATCAGGCACGAGTGGTTGGAGTTCCTGATTCCCTACCAGCAAAAAAAACAATTTTAATCTGTCAATGGGATTTCACACTGGACTGTTGTTGTTGTGAACATGGGCCACTATGCAGCTGGACTAGCCCACAAGTGCTGCTTAAGCATGACGCCTTTCCAACATTACCTGGTCATGTGGAAGAGTAGGAGAAGCAAGCAAAAAAAAGAAGAGCAAGAGCAGTCTCTACCTCCATATTGAATCCGGGATCCAACTCACATGGCTGTTTGCTAAAAGTAGTTACTAAACGGATTTATGATCAAATCCTATGTCTTATCAACTCCTATAAAGTTGGGCTCGCAGCTAGCGGCACAACACCGGAAGTCCTTCTCAGCACTCGGGAGTGGGACCAACCACAGTGGTGTGGGCGTGCCTGGAGGCGAGTTGCGGGTGGAATAAATGAAAACAGATCGTTTTCGTAGGAAGCACAAAATCCAAAGAAATACAGCTGGAATAGGTGCAGATTCTGTAATATCTAGAAAGCTTTCTGTGCTGGTTATTGTGTGTAGCTGCTCTATAGGAGTCCACAACTCAAAACAAAGGGTTGAAAAATGAGCATAATAGGCCCCCTTTAACATTTTCATCAGGCGTGTGCACATACAATATATAGGGGCTGATAAATATTGGGATGATGATCAATACACCATCATAAACATGCACAGCACAGCATAGCTGACACTATTGCCAATGGTCCTCCACAATTACACTTCACAAACTTTTCTAAAAGAGAGCAATACATGGAATTCCAAAATAGTCCACTAAGTCAAGTCAACATCAAGATGAGTAATCCATGTGATACTGAGAGCCAAAGAGAAATTAAAAACACATCATAAATAATACGGTGTTTTTGAATACAATATGAAAACGATCCTTAAATGACTTGTGTTGTGATCAGGGACTTAATCAAAACTGCAATTCATTTGACCTTTCCTACTTATCAGTTGAACAAAATAGAAATGTATGAAATGGGTTGAAACCCGCTGAGCTGCTCCCAGGAGCAGGGCCTCATTTATTGTGTTGCATGCATTGCATGTGTGTCGTTATGGGTGGGTGTGCTTTGGGGTTGGGGAGCGAGGTGGAAAGTGACTCTCCATATGTCTCTATTAATTGTGTGTTAGCAAAGGGAAGTCAGGGTGTTTTCCTGTGGGAAATGGTGCTGTGATTAACTAAAACCGAGCATGGTGATGGTGCGAGGCAAGGGGAGACAGACAAACATGGGTACATCTTTTGCTCATTCAGTCAGTGAGGTCATAATAAGTTCTATGTTGTATTTTCTACCGCTTATCCTCACGAGGGTCGCGGGGGTGCTGGAGCCTATCCCAGCTGTCTTTGGGCGAGAGGCGGGGTACACCCTGGACTGGTCGCCAGCCAATCACAGGGCACATATAGACAAACAACCATTCACACTCACATTCATACCTATGGACAATTTGGAGTGGCCAATTAACCTAGCATGTTTTTGGAATGTGGGAGGAAACCGGAGTACCCGGAGAAAACCCACGCATGCACGGGGAGAACATGCAAACTCCACACAGAGATGGCAGAGGGTGGAATTGAACCCGGGCAATTCCAATACAGTAAAGTAAATAGAGAATGTATCCGTGTGGGATTATATGAGTGCAGTATAAAAAGGTCATTTCTGTGAAATTGTGTGTGGAAAACTGACATGGTTTCTGGAAAATGTGTCCACGAGAAAAGTCCACAGATCTGCAAAATGTGGGTTCCAATCTCCGTTTGGACATCTCCTGGTGCATGTATGGCTTTTCTCCGGATATCCGGATTCCACCCATTTTCCAAAAGTCCAGAACACCCTGGACTGGTCTAATGTCAGCTGTGCTCCAGCGAACCATGTGAATTGGTTGCGTGGCAATAATAAAAATTCTCAAGATCAAGGGGAATTTGTACTTTAAAGTGGAATTTTGGGAAAAGTGGACATTTTTTTAGATGTGGAAAATGTTTTGATGCTGTAATAGTTTGAATTAGGCATGTCCAATATTGGCTTTTTTTCCAGAGAAACAATATGCCGATATTGTCCAAAGCTCAATTGCCGATTCTGATATCCACCACCGATACCAATGAAATTAAACAGTGTGGTGACACCAATATTGTTTTAGACATTTCTCTTGGAGATGAATAAAGTACGTGTCGGTCCGTCTGTCTGGTTGTAGCCACTTTAGCTTCCCTTTCGCTATTGCTAAAGTTGCTTGTTGTTGAGTCGAGAGTAAACTGCGAGGACGTTACTAAGTATTTCCTTTTATTGGTGCCTCTGGATGCCTTAATGATGAATGGGAAATTATACTCTATTTAACAGACCTAACCACGTATATGCTGACAGATGTCATTGTTGGAACAACTTTGATATTTGTAACGACTGGTCAGGAATATAATAACAACTGTTCCACTTGACTTGAGTGCGTATGTTTGGATCGTATGATATGTTCATGCCCTTTAGAGAGCTCACTAAATCTACAATATGCTTTCCCCGACTGAGCCATTAAAAGACAATAGACAATTAATTTATTGCACAGTAAATCCCTTCTTAACCTGCCCTGTGTCACATTGGAGCAGCGCAGCACTGAAACCATTTGACGACCTCCTTTAAACCATCTCAATAGGCTACTCTCCTCACCCAGGACGACATTAGTGCACTAGTCGCTGGGCTGCTGGGGGGACATTCAGGTGTCCAAAGCAATTTGTTTTTTGTTGGTCCCCATCATATTTAAAAAGAATAATAATAATTGAAACAGCCTGTATCAGAGCATGATTAAGGCCACACTGAAGGAAAAAAGTTTCCTATGTCAAAGAAAAGTATTAGCCTCAATTGGGATATTTGAGAATAAGTTAAATAAAATTGCCTTAGCTGGCTTTATAATTATCTGTAGTTTTATGACATGTAAATGTGTATGTATCACAAAATATCAAAAGCGGCCATTTTTATTTTGCATTATGTGCTACCCCTTTGACCGGTCTCCAGTCAAACTGCTGTAGATATTTATGCCATTATTCAATAACAATTACATTTTGTAAATCCTTTGAGGGGAAATTAAATTGTTTAATCCACACACACACACACACACACTTGCAGTTCATCCCAACTGTACAGTATGTGATGGGTTTGAGGTCAGGGCTTCTTGTTCCAAACTTGTCCTTAAAAGCTGTGTCACAAGACATTTCCAAATATAGTATATCATCAATGTAATTATACAGATGTGATATATATTATTTCCCAAAAGAGGTTTAATTTCATTAGCATAAAAGGAATACCAAATTAGGCTCCATGGATGGATGGATGAATACAAAAATAAAATCAATGATTATTTGAAAAATCATTGTGATTGATTACTAAGAGTGTCACAAGACAATACCCAAAAAGTTTGGGTTTTCAAGAACAAGTCAGGATAAGATTTTCATATGACTTCTGTGAAAGGTAATGAAAAATATGTATTTAAAAATCTGATGATATATTGCAATCTACTGATTATAATTTAATTCCTGTGATGTTATACTTTGTATGCTAGCGAACCCGCCTCCACCCACCGAGACAAAGAGACTGTATGATTGACAAAAGGGCTCGCTCCGAACGTTCTACGGTGTTAAAACCGTTGCACAGGATCCTCTTTGGGTCTTTTGGAGGAAAAACAGACAAGCAATAAGACATGGCAACATCATGAGGCCAGCAAAATTTCTTAAAATTCTTATTATTCTTATTAAGGCTGTCAAGAGATTAAAATATTTAACTGTGATTAATCACATTTAGTCCATGGTTAAATCATAATTAATTGCAGATAGAAATAGTTTTTGTTATTGGTTTTGTTAGCGGAGATGTTTCTGTTCGTTTAAACCACACGTATAGACGGCGTTGTGATGTTCTGAGTATGCCAATGTCCCTCGCTGTCGTCTAATGACGATGACGAATCATGGTTGCCGTGTTTGTGACTTGGAGATACGTACATTAATATATATTAATATATTGTATATTAATCCAGTTGGAATTGTACTGCTGACCATGTGTTCAGGTCACAATAAAGTTCTAAAAGAACACTCGACAAACATTACATAATTACTAAAAATGTTCACGTAATTCATGAAATAAATTAATATACACAGTATATCTCTTCCAGTAGCTAGGATATCATGTCAGCAGGGTTTATGGTTACTGGCAGGAAATAGGTGTTAATTACCTGGATCATGTCCATGCCATTCAGAATATGCTTCACCATCTGTAGCTATTTGGCTGGGGCTGCCCTTCCACAGCCTCGTTGAGCAGCATCCACGGTCTCGAACTGGTGTCCATTTTCGTAAGCGTCCCTCGCCATTCATCTGCAGATGTGCTCAAATAGATTTATATTTGGGGAACATGCAGGATGGGCCACAAGAGTGGGCTTATTCTGTGGAATAAGAGAGTCGTCAACATGCTTGTTTACCAGAAAATCACAGTGCATGTATTCATCCTTCTTCTCACATTATTATTTGAAAACCTGACGCAGTCCCGCACACAATCAAAGTCCTCTGCATGCTCCCAAATCCGTACTAATGTGGTACTCATCCCCAAATTTTGCCCACACTCGTACAGCGGGTTGGGACTGGGGCGTTGCAGCCGCTGCCCCTCCAAGTGTTCGGCCCCAAATGTTGCACCAATCTAAGCTTTTCAAAGTTCCAACCCGGTGAGACATTCATGAGGCACATTTTGCAGGGTGCAAAACTGCTGGTTCTGGATGCCGATCAGTGGAGGGGATCAGATGTCAATAGTTTTTCACTGATATCGACCGTTCTGTGGCCGATATCGCATTTGAATCTTGTTGATACAGTTCCTTTCCAAAGACTGTTTGTTCTTGTTTTGTGCATGTAGGTCACAGTGGGATAAACCAGCTTGGAGGCGTGTTTGTGAATGGGAGACCTTTGCCTGATTCCACTAGACAGAAGATAGTGGAACTGGCCCACAGTGGGGCTCGACCATGCGACATATCCAGAATTCTACAGGTACAGTGGTAAAAGTATGTGTGTTATTACGTAACCATTTTATTTGGGGTCACAGATTGCAACGTAATTGCTTTGATGTCCACCTTTATTAGCTAGCAAGCGATAACGAGACGCTTTAACATACTTTAACATTTCATACTTGAGTCATGCACTTAACTTTTTATATGTGGCATTTCTGTTTTTTCAGGTGTCTAATGGCTGCGTGAGTAAGATCTTAGGCCGGTATTACGAGACAGGTTCGATCCGTCCTCGGGCAATCGGAGGAAGTAAACCCAGGGTGGCCACTCCAGAAGTCGTGGGCAAAATCGCTCTGTATAAACGAGAGTGTCCATCGATCTTTGCATGGGAGATCAGAGACAGGCTGTTGGCAGAGGGAGCCTGCACCAATGACAACATACCAAGCGTAAGATTTCACTTTTGCATGTCAGCAAGTCAAACGAGTGTCACTATTCACCATGGTAACAAGGATGAAACACTAACTTCATATTTGACTATTTCTATATATTACACCAGCGTTGTAGCAAAGAACATATGTCGAGATGAACCTCTGATGACTCGTGCATTTCAGGGCTGTCATATGATGAAACATTTTAATCAAATTAATCCCAGATCTCAAATGAATTAACCAGGACTAACTCATTCAATCCCAGCCAGTTTCCAAAATTCAACCTGCTTCTATGGCTACATAAACATGCAACGTACCAAAACAAAGAAGGTTTGTTTCCACTTTTCTTTAATAATCAGCCATAGCGCATAGACATAATAATAATAAATATAATAAAGGTAAAAAGAGTGCCCCGAGTGCTTACTGTAAGTGGGGAAGGACAAAATAAGAAGCCAAAAATGTACCGCTTGCATGCTTTGTTCACTGTGTCATGTTGGCCTCCATGGCTGACTCCATGCAGTGCAACATCAGGTAATATAATGAAGGTACTGCGTCATCAGTGTAACATTACCACAATACTACATATGATTTACCATTCAATATTTTTCAACCACAAAACAGACATCCTTTATTAATTCATTCATTTTTGAAAAACCGCCATAGAGTGAGGGAGTGATGTTCAAACCGTGTTTCTCTCTCATCAGGTTTCTTCGATAAACCGAGTGCTCAGGAACCTGGCCAGTGACAAGCAGCAAATAGGCACCGAAGGAAGTGAGGCCATGTTTGAAAAGCTCAAAATCCTTCATGGTCAAGCCTCCTGGACGGGGCGCAATGGCTGGTACGCTGGTTCTACACTCGGTGCCACTGGTAAGAACCTACATTTCTCACTATAGTCACCTTTTTTGGAACTAGAGTTTGGGATTAGAGTTACTGTACATTTTAGGGAAGGGAGGGTGTAAGATTTTGAGTTGAAAAAACAATGGCCTCTTACTAGCCTGGGATAGCCAGGTAGTTGAAAGGTACACCAGACCAGGGCTTGAGAGCTTTCCGAGTTTATTTTACAGGACAGTGCAGCAGCATTTCCCCCAGCACACACAACAGGCCTCTCTCAAACAATTTCACCCAGCCCCTTTTATCTGTGAAGGGCCAACCACAGTTCCCAATGAGCGGGTGAAGCAAGTCCAAAAGGTACCCGATTTACATTCCCAACACTCTTCATATTAAATCCAAGTCCTTCAGGAGTCCCCCACTGAAGGGTCACTTCCTGTAAATAAATATCTATAAACACTCACGTACACCTAACAACTTGATTCCCAACTACCACCCAGTCAATCCCCCCCTCCTCCAGGTGGCACTTGGGAGAGTCCAATTGAGGTGATCAGCCTCTGGCCTGCACTCCCATGGGCGCGCCTCCATGTTTGGGCCACAACCAATCACCTCAAACAAAAGGAGAAACTGATGAGAAATTAGGAACAACACAAATGACTTCTGAATGAAAAACTAACTAACTAAAGTGGCACTTCAACGACAAACAAATATAATTAAAGCACTAACCAAAATATATGTAAATAACTAAAGCCAACTATATACACAGAGAAACATGACAGTGTAGGCGGGGTGTACCCCTGGTCAGTGAGGGAGGATTGGCAGCTCCCTCACAGAGGGCACGTTTGAAAAGCTCAAAATTCCAGCCAACCAAACCCCCGAACTCTGATCTTAAAGGGCACCGACTCTACTGTTTTGGGGCAGATGTTGCAGAATTCAGTTCAAGTTAAGGGAAATCTGCCCTTTTTTTCAGAATCATCCACAAAACCAATGTGAGACATAAACAAATGTTTTTCTCTTTCCTGTGAGTTCCATATAGGTAAAACTTGTTAGCAATTCAGGTCATGGGATTCACCTATCAAGCCCTCTATTAAGACACCTCCAAAAACCTCCAACAGGGAGTCAACCTTGGTTTTGTATAAATCAACATATACAATAGATGTAAATGTTTGTAACCATAAACATCGACACTGCTGTGCATGGACGAGTTCAAAACAACACGCACATTTTTCCAAGAATGTGAACTGAATGCAACGTATTTGTAAATAAAGAACTTAGAATAAAGAACGTGAACTCGTTCAGATTCATGCGACACCTGAAGTACTGGCGTAACAATACCGAAATTCTTAAGGGGACCCATTATGCTCATTTTTGGCCCTTTGTATTGAGTTGTGTGCTACTATAGAGCAGCGACACACAATAACCTGCATAAGCTTTCAAGACCTTCCTGATTCTGAACCTCTTTCTGCGGTATTTCCATTGACTTCCTGCTTCCGACCCAAATGGTCTGTTTAATTTACTCCAGCCTCAGTCCTCCTCTAAGTACGCCCATTCAGGTGTAATCCAACACACTCCCAAGCGCTCCCGAGGACTTTACATGAAACAACACTATCATTTGTTGTGGCTTTTGTTTTCAGGGTGCAAATAAATAAACATGCAAGGGTAAAAAACATGAAAAACACTTCATATTTAATATTGTTCTATAAAGTCGCCAGGACAAAACACAACTGTAAACAGTGAACAGTTTTAGGTGGTGATGGATGTTATAATGGTAATGGTAATGGTAATGGTAATGGTAATGGTAATGGTAATGGTAATGGTAATGGTAATGATAATGGTAATGGTAATGGTAATGGTAATGGAAAAGCTTATTAAATCCTACTACTCATCTGGTACTTTTACAATCACTAACTGTTACATTTGTTCACTTCCTGCTTTCCATAATACAGTTTAAGGTTGTTTTTTTTGTTTTTTTAATAATGCACCTCGTACCAAAGTACTCTGTGATATGAGCATCCAATGCCATAATGGGTACCATAGTAAGTGTCAATATAGTGATATATATAGCACATCATGACTGGTTCAAGACTCGTCATCTTTGTATTTAGCAAACAAGAAAACTATTTATAAATATATTTATTCAAAACAATCTTTTATTTTCACTTTTTACCAAACACATTTAGAATGAACCAAGCTTTGAACTAGTTCAAAAGGAAAAGTGAACGTGATCTATTTCTGTTTATTCTTTATGAACTGAACTTTGAAGTCGTCGATTAGAAGTAGGCACAACACAGAATACTGATATGTGCTTGTTTCCTCCATCCTTGAGGTAGAATGTCCACAGACAGAAGGAACGGAAAACACAATATCAGCAAGCTCCAACAGTGACGATCCAGAGGAGACTCAAATCAGGCTTCAACTGAAGAGGAAACTGCAAAGAAACCGGACCTCGTTCACACA
This sequence comes from Doryrhamphus excisus, assembly GCF_037039965.1. Lineage (NCBI taxonomy): Eukaryota > Metazoa > Chordata > Actinopteri > Syngnathiformes > Syngnathidae > Doryrhamphus > Doryrhamphus excisus. The sequence goes on from NC_136362.1 coordinate 23,119,951, forward strand.
GGACCAGATAGAAGCACTTGAGAAAGGTGTGCATCTAGGTGTTGTGTAACAGCTCTCAAAATATGGCCGTCTAGCGGCACAGATGAGATGTGTGTGTGTGTGTGTGTGTGTGTACTGTAGATGCAGACTAATACAAATGTCTTTTTCCAGTAAAATGGCTCATAGTTTGTCATGAAAGGTAATAGAAAAGTAGGGAAAGGAAGGTTTTACTCCTAAGTGAATATACGGTGGTGTGAAAAAGTGTTTGTCCCCCCATTTCCTAATTTCTTAATTTTTTTGCTTGTCACACTTAAATATTTGAGACCATCCAACAAATGGAAATATTAGTCACTTTGTCAATATTAGTCATTACAACACAAATGCAGTTTAGAAATGAACCTTTTTATGACTAAGGGAGATAAAGATCCAAAACTCCATGGTTGTGTGTGACAAAGTGATTGCGCCCTAAAGCTAATAACCGGTTGGCCCACCCTTAGCAGCAACAACTGCAATCAAGCGTTTGTGATAACTGTGATGCAGCGCTAATGTTGGCCCACTCATCTTTGCACAATTGTTGTTATTCAACCACATTGGAGGCTTTTCCAGCATTAGGAGCCTTTTGAAGGTCATGCCACAGCATCTCATTCAGATCAGGACTTTGACTAGGCCACTCCGAAGTCTTCATTTGGTTTTTCTTTCTGGTGGGTTTGGGATCATTGTCTTTCTGCAGAACCCAAGTTGGTTTCAGCTGATGGCCTGACATTGTCTACAAGGAGTTTTTGACTAGATAGCAGAATTCATGCTTCCATTTTTCACAGCAAGTCTTCCAGGTCCCGAAACAGCAAAACAGCCTCAGACCATCTCACTACCACCGCCACATTTTACTGTTGCTATGATGTGGCGTTACTTTTACTCCAGATGTAATGGGACACACACCTTCAAAAACATTCAACGTCGCAGCTTATTTCCCCAAAGGTCATGGAGATGTTTTCTGCCAAAATTGAGACAAGCCTTAATGTTCTTCAACATTGGTTTTGGTCTTGAAATGCTGCCTTGCAGGCCCTTTTTGCCCAGTCTTTCTTATGGTGGTCTAAGAGTCCTGCAGTTATTTTGATCTTTTTGTGGGGTCTTTTGTGACCTTTTGGATGAGTTGTCACTCCACCCTTGGGGTCATTTTGTTTGGCCGGTTCCATTTTGGATAATGGCTCTCCCTGTGGTTTGCTGGAGTCCAAAAACTTGATAACCTTTTCCACACTGTTGGATCTCAATTAAGGTCCATTATGTCTCCCTTAATAATAAAAAACTTCATTAAAAATGATTTTTTTGTTCAGTTGTATTGTTGTTGTCTAATATTTACATCTGTTTCATGATCTAAAACATTTAAGTGTCACAAACTTGTGTGACAAAAAAAAAAGAAATCAGGAAGGGACTAAACACTTTTTCCACACCATTCTGTCGTACAGTACTCGTACTTTTACTCTTACTCAATACAGTTTACCTCCCAATCACTCCTAAACTGAATGACACATGTAGTCTTTTATTTTCAGAATTTGAAAGGACTCATTACCCAGATGTGTTTGCACGAGAGCGTCTTGCCAACAAAATAGACCTACCAGAGGCACGGATACAGGTATGCTTTTTCTTTACATTCCTTCCACCTGCTGGGGGAACGTTTGCGTACGAGTACGAGCATGCCATAGTCGTTTTTGCTTAGCGCATCATTGGTGCATTATCGCTAAAACTAAAGATCATCCACAAAGACCTTGTGTTCTTTATTATGGATATGTCTTTTTTCTAGCAAAGTTCTCAAGCGCAGGGTTTACAAGGTTAACAGTTCAGCCTCGGCAGAACTTCTTAACATTGGACTAAGGTTTTTCTCTATTTTGTAACATTCATAGGTTTGGTTTTCCAACAGAAGAGCAAAGTGGAGACGAGAGGAGAAGTTGAGAAATCAACGGCGTCAAGCGTCCAACCCCTCCAGCCAAATTCCCATCAGCAGTAGTTTTAATGCCGGTGTTTACCAACCTCTACCCCAAACTACAACACCAGGTACTGATGACAACGAGTACTGTGTGGACAGTCAATTAGTTTATGTGATTTGCAATACCAGAGATCATACATGCATATTCATGGATGACTTTATACTTTATACAGCTTGGATTAATGGGTGAATATTGTTGGTTGACAAACAAGTTTGGAATCGGAAAATTGCTAAATATTGTTTACACAATATTATTGTTTTTTTATGATTGTTTTTAAAATGCTTATGCATAAGGTTCTGATTGATCCCCTTGTTTAAAATGTATTTCCAGTGTCCTTCTCCTCTGGGTCTATGTTGGGGAGGTCTGACTCCGCTCTGTCCAGCAGCTACAGCCTACAGCCCATGCCAAATTTTAGCATGGCAGCCAGCCTACCCATGCAAGTAAGACTGTTTTACCAACAATTCATTACATAAGTACTCATCCTTTCCAACATCAAATCCCAAACAAACATTGTACTAAATCTCACACAAACACGGAACAGTGTACTTGTGTCCGAGCTCACATGACGGGCAGCGTACTTGATGGTTTCATGGCTTTTATTCATCTGTATTTTCAGGCATCTAGTCACACATCTTACTCATGCATGCTGCCCACCAGCTCAGGTGCCAATGGAAGAAGTTATGAGACCTACACTCCTCCACACATGCAACCACACATGAACAACCAGTCCCTGACCTCGTCTACATCATCAACAGGTACTTTGCGTTCCTTTTACTCACCCTCCTTGGTCAGGTATTAAAGATGAACTGTCGAGTAAATAAAAGATTACTTTGAAAATGTACCTCATTGTGTGGCTTTTTCAAAATTGTAAACACAGACCGACCTATTTTTACTCTTTCATCAGGTCTGATCTCTCCTGGAGTCTCAGTTCCAGTCCAAGTTCCAGGAAGTGAAACAGACATGTCACAGTACTGGCCACGTCTGCAGTAATGTCTTGTAGAAACACTCGTATTCTCGCTTCACAAGTCAAATTTCAGAAGGAAAATTTCATGGCGAGTTTGGGAATGGTTCAGATTGAAGGACATCCACAGTACTTAAAGGGGACCTATTATGCTTCTTCCACTTTTCTGACCTCTGAATGAAATTAGAATGTAGTATTTTTGTGTTAAACAATGCCAAAGTTTCAAATAATGAGGTTCGTGCATTTTTGGATGAGCCCTGAAAGAAGTTTGGAATGGCTCAAAACGCCCGATTCCAGAGGGTGTTGCAAAACTGTTCCTTTGTGATGTCACAGGAGAGCGGGCGTCCTTATTGGGCGTGACTCTCTGCCCTCCCCCAAGCTCTGCTTCTCTGTTGATGTTGCTCACAATGGCTTGTAATGTAAAAATCCACATTTGTTTCCAATTCCTAAAGATGCCACCATCCGGCACAAGCGGTTGGACTTCCTGATTCCCTACTAACAAAAGAAATTGGGCATTTTAATCTGTCAACGGCATTTCACACTGGACTGCTTAGTGAACATGGGCCACTATGCAGCTGGACTAGCCCACAAACTTGCTGAAACCTGGGCGCCTTTCCAATATAACTTGGTCGTGTAGAAGAGTCAGAAGAGTAAGCAGTTGGTAAAAAGTCATGCAGCAAAAGCGCTTGTCTTGGTAGCAGTATAGAGTGTGCAAATTCCAAGTTTTTTCAAACACTGGTAGTCCTGCAAAAAACGTGTATGACCATGAGACACTACTGATGTTGTAGAAAACCTAATGCTAAATGCTAAAGCTACTTCCCATTGAGAGACTTCTTGAAGTAGCCTCTTTTGTCGAGAAACTATCCGGTCTCTACTTCCAGATCGCAATTCCGAAATAGTTGTGTTCACAGCTAGTGGCACAACAAGTCCTTCTAAGCACTCGGTGGTGCGACCATCCACAGCGGAGTGGGCGTGCCTGGAGGCGGGCTGAGGGTGGAATACAACAAAACAGACCGTTTTCGCTGGAAACATAAAATCCAAAGAAATACAGCTGAATGGGTGCAGATTCTGGAATGACTAGAAAGCTTTCTGTGCTGGTTATTGTGGGTAGCTGCTCTATGGGAGTCCACAACTCATTACAAAGGGCCAAAAAATGAGCATAATAGGTCCTCTTTAATGGTCACTATCAACCATGGTAACTAACAACTTTCTCACTCCGTCAAGGGAAGAGTGAACCATTCTTTGGCAACAAAGACACAAACTGCCCAAAGGCCATTTTACCACCAAAAATAATCCAATCCGAAGATGTGAACAGAACAAATGTCTGCTGTGAATGTGTTTCATTGGCAGGTTTCAAAAGCCAGCAATGTGTACAGAATTTCATAATCTAGTGACGTGTTTGCTATTGTAAAAACCGTGACAGGCACCGCTGACCCCCCCCCCCCCACCTCCCCCGACTGTGGCTTCTCAGTTCTAATTCCAATACTCTGATCTCCAAATCAATAAACCAAATTCATCACAACCGAAACTAAGCCATCATACACAGCATGAACAGCAAATTGTGTTTTGGCATGAAACAGTTTTCTTTCCCATGTGTTAAGTATTTGTCTTTTCCAGTGACTGGGATCGGTTTCGATAATAAACTTGTTTCTGCTACAAAAGTATTTGGATGTTTTTGATGCACTTTTATAGTTCCATATCACCATCAAGTCCTGTTGTAAATATACTATACCATGTGCGGATACACACCTCCATGTTTATCTGTTTGTTTGTGTTCAAAATGAGTTCTAAATGGATTTGGATTTGGATCCATCCATCCATGTATCTTCTACTGCTTATTCAAGGCCGGGTTGCGGGGGCAGGAGCTTAATCAGGGAAGTCAAGACTTCCATCTCCCTGGCCCCTTCGTTCAGCTCCTCCTGGCAGATCTCCAGGCATTCCCAGGCCAGTTGAGAGACATAAGCTGTGTCAGGGTCTGCATCCTTCAAAAGACCCAGTCAATCCTTATGAGAAATGGGACGGTCAAACCTTCAGAACCTTTTGCTTTTTGCTTGCAAGAAGCTGGAGAGACCTAAATAATAGTACCAAGTTGTTTTATAAATTTATTTTGGGATTATGTGTTGCTGGAAAGAGAAGAGCAGCCGCCCAGAAACCTGAATTTGTAATATTTTTGATCAACTATTTATAAAAGACGATCCTTCCCTCAATCGTGAATTTGAAGTTTAAGTAAAGTTTGTAAGGTACCCGTAAAGTTTAAGTACCTCCCTGAGGTACACTTGGGGCGGGATGTTCTCCCCGACTGGGAGATGGCACCCCACCCTTTTTTGGCCAAGAACCATGGACGTGGAGGTGCTGATTCTGCAGATTTAGATGGAATTTTTTGGGATGACACTCCATAAAAAATGTCAGAGCACAAAAATACAGGACAAGTTTTCAGCAGGTTCCATAAAATATAAGAAGACTGACCCAAAGGGGGACAACGGTGCCTGCCGGAGGTCTGTGCTTTCCGAGCGCTTCACTAGTTTTCTGTATCAGAGCCAAAACCGAGCCAGAAAGTCAAAGGCAAGTTAAAAAGAATATTAATGCACTTTCTCCCATCGATCTATCTTCTACCGCTTGGGGTCGCGGGGCCACGTCCCCGCCCACTTCATCCAGCTCCTCCAAGCGGCATAGTCTCTCAAACATGTCCCGAGCCTTCTCTCAGCCCTCCTTCCAAGACGTTCCCTGAACACCTCCTCAGGGAGGCGTCAGTCTGGGAAGAATCCAGCATCGCTTTTGCAAAAAAAAAAGAAAACTGTCATTTTTGTACAAATTGCATGAAAACCTAAACTTCAACTGTGTTTTGTATTTCAGATTGCTTTTCTTTGTCGTGTATCTCACGTTATTAACTAAAAACCAGACTTGAGGTCTTGAGGACCTGGTGTCCGAGGGCACCACATTGATGACTCCTGGTCTACATGAATGTCTCGACTTTGTGTTACAGTCGGTGTTGCGGTGGTACTCAACATGTGAGGCAATAAGTCCAAACCAAAATCCCGTATACGAGAGTAAGAACAAAATAAACATAGCAAAAGGCTAAAAAAATGGTCCAAAAAGGTAGCACGAGGATACAAAGCACAACAAAAGTAGTAGCTAGAAGCTAAATAAATAACAAGCAAAGTAGACTTCAAAAAGTACGGCAAACGGGTAGATAGCAGTAGGACAGTGTGCAATAATAGACGGATATCTGCGAGAAGGCCTAAGTGGTTGCCAAGACAGGGACGCCTTCTTACCATGTGATGAGAAACAAACCTGCACTGACAGCCAGTCTCAGCTGGCATAAGTAAGCCTAATTGCAAATCTGCCCTCAAAGGTAGTCTGGCAGTCTGGAAACAAAAAAAGGAAACAAAGAAGCATTGTCCAAAATAGATGGAGGCCGGTACAAAACAAAATGACCTCGCAAAACGAGGATAGACAAAAGAAACCCTGGACAAAATATTCATATTTTTGCTACTGAGTCAGAGAAAAGGAAACTGCTTGTTTTGGGATTAAGCGGTTGAGGAATTATTCTATACTGGTGGCAGTGTTGTGCAAGTTCATAGTTCCCATGAACCAGCTCAACGTTCCGGTCACACAGTATAAATTTGAATAGTTCACATTTCTTTCATGTTTGATGTAGTTCAAAGTTCGGTTCATTTCAGTTTTTTTAGATGAAAAGTGAGAGTGGAAGATTGACCGTGTTTTCAAAAGAAAACTGACAGTGGTTTTCCCTATTTATGTTTTTTTCCTATACAAAAATTGATTTATTCACATCCTGCAAACAAACGCCACAACAAATTATAGCATGGTTTCATCTAAGGAAATCAATCTGGAAAGATCCAGAAAGCTTTCTGTGCTGGTTATTGTATGGAGCGGCTCTACAGGAGTCCACAACTCAGCACAAAGCGCTGAAAATAAGCAGAACCCTTTAAGAATTGCTGGTTTGGGCCGTGACCGTAACACGCTGTTGCAGCAAGAGTGCAAATATCTGGTATCTGGCATAAAGTAATAACTGGAGCTAAACAGTGAGGCTGATTCTGTAATCTGAAATTGCTTTCTAAAATGATTCATCATATGCGCCGATCTCGGCCTGCTGGTGTATTTGCCCATTTGAGCACTTTTGAACTGTCTTGTTTTTCTAAACATTGTTTGCTTGAGCTTTTAGCTGACATTGTTGTGGTTAAGTGGATGCATAGCACGTTTACCGTATATTCTTACAAATGACACGAAGCAGTTACCATAGCAACACATATACAACCATGCTGACCCCTGTACCGGGGTAAGACGGTTATATGTACATACAGAGTGTGTTCCCAACAGTATGCAGGCAAAGGAGTAAGTACTCCAGAACTTGGAATTAGTTGCAAAAAACGCCAAAGTTTGATCAAGCTCCATTTCTGCATAAAAGCTTGAAATGTTGACCCATTTTGTGGTCCCTGAAACGGGTCTTTTTGTGTCACATTTCACATTCTTTTTCAGGTTTGGGTAACCTTACCTTTTTTTAACTTACTGGTGAAGTGGTACTTGCACCATTGGCTTCTCAAAACAATATGCGTTCAAAAGAGTAATACATTTGCATCACAAAAACGCCTCCTCAAAAAAACCCCAGACCTCTGTGTTATATTGTATCTGTCTCCCGCTGCCATCTTGTTTATGTATGTGTTCCACATGCGAAGGTCTTTCACTTGTGTAGTACTTTTCACCTCCAAAGCGCCGTTAGTGACACCTTAGCTACATTTACCTACGGATGACGCAGCATCAGGAGCAACTGGGGGTTCAGTATCTTGCCCAAGGATAAAGATCGACATGATCACAGGAGGACGGAGAATCTAACCCGCAACCTTCAGGTTGCGAGATGACCACTCTACCACCTGAGCCACATTCCAATTAAAAATGATCATGATGTTGACAATCGACATCCTAATGAAATACATTTATATGTTAATCATGGAAAGATGGATTTGAGACATCTTGGCCGTCCGCAGACCAACAAAGAGAAGGAAAGCCAGAGGAAGACTGACATGAAACCAAACAGAGCAGATGGGAATCAGATGAGGGTTTTATTCCCATTGACATCTCTCCATTTCACCTCAGAGGGAGCTTTTCCCTCCCGACATCTGCGCATACAAGCCTTAATAAAAGGGTATTGTGCGTGTCCTGCATCCTTTGATAATAAATAAACGATCCGGACATTGCGGCTACATCAGAAGCTTTTCAACCGTCAATCAACCGATCAGCATTAACGACATGACATTCGCAAGAGAAAACGATGAATGAGAACGATGATGGGGAAAGGGGGGCATGTTCACGCCAACCAGGGGATGAATCAATGCTACAGAAGCTCAAATAAGTAGCGGGTATGACGTGTATGCTAGTGGCGCATGTGCAAGCGGATGAAAAGTGGAGTAACATCCATGTTGGTGTGTGTATCTGTACTGTACAGATACTGTGCAGGTACTGTACTGTACTGTGTATAAGCCACTACTTCTATTCTACTTCACTTGATTTGTTCAATCTGTTCTTCTTATGCAGTCCAGGTCATCATTAATGGCTCCAATGAAACAGGGCTTAGCTTTTTCACTAGGACCACAAGTGGACTCCTAAAGAGCAGCTACACACAATAACCCGTACAGAAAGCTTTCCAGATCTTCCAGAATCTGCACCTATTCCAGCTGTATTTCCTTGGAGTTCCAAAACGATCTGTTTTCATTTATTCCACCCAGCATTCCATGACGCAGCTCTAAATAAAAGAGAGCATGTTAGTTATAAGCTGGAAGAACGGCCACAAGGTGGCAGAAACATCTTTTATCAGAACTCTCCCTGCAAGTTTCCCATAGAAAGCAACCAGGAAGTGAAAAGGGGTCTTGTAGCAGTGAAGAGAAGACGCATGCGTGCAGACACACAGTTCAGTTCCAAATGTGAACATTGTAAATAGTTCATGGTGGAATGCTTGGAAATAAATGCTTATTTTCATGTCAAACAACCATTTTTCTTAAACTGTATTATGGAAAGCAGGAAGTGAACAAATGTAAAATGTAAAAGTACCAGATGGAGGAGTAGGATTTATAAGCTTTGCTTCTTCCTACTCCTTTTTGACATGTGGAACTGGGAACTGATTATGTATACCCATACATATACATATACCTTATACCTTATACCTTATACCTTATACCTTATACCTTATACCTTATACCTTATACCTTATACCTTATACCATACCCCTTATACCTTATACCTTATACCTTATACCTTATACCTTATACCTTATACCATACCCCTTATACCATACCCCTTATACCTTATACCTTATACCTTATACCTTATACCTTATACCTTATACCATACCCCTTATACCTTATACCTTATACCTTATACCTTATACCTTATACCTTATACCTTATACCTTATACCTTATACCTTATACCTTATACCTTATACCTTATACCTTATACCATACCCCTTATACCTTATACCTTATACCTTATACCTTATACCTTATACCTTATACCTTATACCTTATACCTTATACCTTATACCTTATACCTTATACCATACCCCTTATACCTTATACCTTATACCTTATACCTTATACCTTATACCTTATACCTTATACCATACACCTTATACCTTATACATATACCTTATACCTTATACCTTATACCATATACCATACACCTTATACATATACCTTATACCTTATATATATATATATACCTTATACATATACCTTATACCTTATACCTTATACCTTATACCTTATACCTTATACCTTATACCATATACCATATACCATATACCATACACCTTATACATATACCTTATACCTTATATATATACCTTATACATATACCTTATACATATACATATACCTTATACATATACCTTATACATATACATATACCTTATACCTAATACATATACCTTATACCTGATACATATACCTTATACATATACATATACATATACATATACCTTATACCTAATACATATACCTTATACCTTATACCCTATACCTTATACATATACCGTATACATATACCTTATACATATACCTTATACCTTATACATATACCTTATACCATATACCTTATACATATACCTGAGCTATATAGCCCTAGAATACAACATTCTGCGTGCCTTCAAAAATCTGTCCAAATCTTGTGGAGGACTTCTGCCGGCGCTGTGACGAGTGTGCAGCGTACAACAAGAATGTTCTGTGTGCAATGGAATACTTCACAAAATGGCCGGAAGCTTATGTGCTGCCAGACCAGGATTCCACTTTTGCAGGAGGGCTTGGTCAAGTTTTGAACACTGTAACACTTATCCATCCATCAATTTTCATAAATTTTTTTTGCATGCAGGGCTTGTTGGTCTAGGCGTATGATTCTAGCTTCGGGTGCGAGAGGTCCCGGGTTCAAATCCCGGACGAGCCCTTCAACTGAAATCGTGTGGCTCAGTTGGTCTCGCATGTTTGGACAAAAACCTTTTTAACAAACAAGGAAAGTCCCGTTGCCTGAACTCAACCTTTGTGGTTTACCCTGACCTGGAAGACAGACAATCTACAGACACTGTCGACCTCATTGAATTAAAGTCTTGTGGCTCAGTGAACTTCATCATTTCTGACTGAGTAGTTTGGATAAGAATCCTACCACCAATTCACGAGCACCTGAGTCCTTTGTGGTTTACCCTGAACTGGAAGACAGACAATCTACAGGTACTGTGGGTACTCATTGAACAATGCAGACTTTTAGCAAGTCAAGGGTCTCTGCTGGCCATGCTCAATGACTGGAAGACTTTTGCAGGAGGGCTCGGTCAAGTTTTGAACGCTGTAACACTTATCCATCCATCAATTTTCATAACTTCTCCACATGCAGGGCTCGTTGGTCTAGAAGTATGATTCTCGCTTTGGGTGCGAGAGGTCCCGGGTTCAAATCCCGGACGAGCCCTTCAACTGAAATCGTGTGTCTCAGTTGGTCTAGAACGTTTGTACGAAAACCTTTTTAACAAACAAGGAAAGTCCCGTTGCCTGAACTCAACCTTTGTGGTTTACCCTGACCTGGAAGACAGTGGCAGATGTTTGGCACTGCAAACATTCTCCACAGTAATCAGGGCAGGATTTGGAGTCCAGAGTGTTTGCTATCCTGTGTGAGCATCTGGCCATGGAGAAGACCCGCAAATTGATGGCCTAGTGGAACGGTTTCATCGCACCCTGCAGCAGCAGCTGGCCATCCTCATGCCTAACCATCAGCGTGACTGGGACCGGAACATTCCGCTGGTGCTGATGGCCTAGCGCTCAGCTGTCCAGCGTTCCACAAGTTGATGTTGGGCCGGGACATCCGGACACCGGCGGAGTTGATGTTTGGTTGCAGGCCCAGCTGAAGGCGACACATTCTTTCGCTTGGGATCAGCTGGAGAAGGCTGGTATGAGGCATATGAGGTACCATGACAAGCGCAGCAAGGGATGTGACTTCCTGCCAGGTGAGCCAGTTTGGGTTTACACGCCCAAGCGGAAAAGAGGATGTTGCCAAAACTGGACAGTCATTGGGATGGACCATGCAGGGTGCTTGAGCGGGTAGGGGAAGTAGTTCTTAGAGTTGCAGTTCTCCCTGGAGCCAGAAGAGTTGTCCTGCACCGGGACAGGTTGGCACCGTACAGGGGCCGGGACCATCCTGCACCGAGACAAGTTGGCACCATACAGGGACCGGGACCATCCTGCACCGGGACAGGTTGGCACCGTACAGGGGCCGGGAGGATCCCCAGTTTGAGGCGGGGCCTGCTTCAGCCCTCGGGGCTTATTAAAGGGAAGGACAGTGTAATATCTGTGACTTTGTGTATCTGGGCCTTTACAGTGCATCCGGAAAGTATTCACAGCGCTTCACTTTTTCTACATTTTGTCATGTTACAGCCTCATTCCAAACTGAATTAAATTAATCTCTTACCTCAAAATTCTACACAAAATACTCCATTATGACAATGTGAAAAAAGTGTGCATCTTTTTTCCACTGATCATCCTTGAGATCTTTCTACAGCTTAATTGGAGTCCACCTGCAGTAAATTCAGTTGATTGGACATGATTTGTAAATATAATAACTGTCTATATAAGGTCCCACAGTTGACTGTGCATGTCAGAGCACAAACACCAAGCATGAAGTCAAAAGAACTGTCTGTAGACCTGCGAGACAGGATTGTCTTGAGGCACAAATCTGGGGAAGGATACAGAAACATTTCTGCTGCTTTGAAGGTCCCAATGAGCACAGTGGCCTCCATTATTCGTAAATGGAAGACGTTTGGAACCACCAGGACTCTTCCTAGAGCTGGCCGGCCTTCTAAACTGAGCGATCGGGGAAGAAGGGCCTTAGTCAGCGTTCCTCTGTGGAGAGAGGAGAGCCTTCCAGAAGGACAACCATCTCTGCAGCAATCCACCAATCAGGCCTGTATGGTAGAGTGGCCAGACGAAAGCCACTCCTTAGTAAAAGGAACATGGCAGCCCGTCTGGAATTTGCCAAAAAGCACCTGAATGACTCTCAGACCATGAGAAACAAAATTCTCTGGTCTAATGAGACAAAGATTGAACTCTTTGGTGTGAATGCCAGGCGCCATGTTTGGAGGAAACCAGGCACTGCTCATCACCAGGCCAATACCATCCCTACAGTGAAGCATGGTGGTGGCAGCATCATGCTGTGGGGATGTTTTTCAGCAGCAGGAACTGGCAGACTAGTCAGGATAGAAGGAAAAATGAATGCAGCAATATAGAGAGATATCCTGGATGAAAACCTGCTCCAGAGCGCTCTTGACCTCAGTAGACTGGTCATGTACCTTGACCATATAGACAGTAGACATTAGCACACAGCCAAGATCTCAAAAGATTGGCTTCAGAACCACTCCGTGAATGTCCTGGAGTGGCCCAGCCAGAGTCCAGACTTGAATCCGATCGAACTTCTCTGGAGAGATCTGAAAATGGCTGTGCACAGACGTCTCCCATCCAACCTGATGGAGCTTGAGACTTATTGCAAAGAAGAATGGGCAAAACTGCCTAAAGATAGGTGTGCTAAACTTGTGGGATCATATTCAAAAAGACTTGAGGCTGTAATTGCTGCCAAAGGTGGATCAACAAAGTATTAAGCAAAGGCTGTGAATACTTATGTAAATGTGATTTTTTTGTTTTCTATTTTTAATAAATTCAAAACATGTCAAAAAAAACTTTTTTCACATTGTCATAATGGAGTATTTTGTGTAGAATTTTGAGGTAAGAGATTAATTTAATACAGTTTGGAATGAGGCTGTAACATGACAAAATGTAGAAAAGGTGAAGCGCTGTGAATACTTTCCGGATGCACTGTATTTGTTGACATGACACAGAGCAAGGAACAACTGTCGCTACGTCTCCTTCCTGCTGTTCAGGTGCACTCGTGATTAGGCATGGATTGTTTTTCATTTTTATTGATGTACTCTCTATCGCAACCACCTTTTGGGAACCACTGATCTATAGCTATAGTTAGTGATGTCCTCCGTCATTTTAATCAGCGGTATGGAGGTAGAAATGTTAGCTCTGTATCCTTACAGACTATCTGCCAGGAATTCATTCGTATGAATAAATCTGGAAAAACCTTCTGCAAAGCGTAGCCTCTGAGCCTTTGAGCTTAGTCTTTGGATAGTCTTTGTCTAAATTGGGAACAGTGGAAGATGATCACTGATGTCATTAATTGGCAGGCCCCTAGTCGTATTGTTATCAAAGTCATTGATGAATTTATTGTCGGTTAAGGTGGTCTGTTATTCTACTTGGTCTGGGCTCCCTTTTTTACTCTCACGGTCTTATTTTGATGCGCATTTGCCTTGTGAAAAAAATGAATGTAGTTTAACAGCTTTGGGCGATACACAACTTGTGTTAAACCGGGATCAGTACCCAATGAAATAGCCGAAGAGTTATGATCATTCTCTGTTTCTTTGTCACAATGACAAAGGCAATGAACAAAGACAAAGGAGCTGTCTCAAGACCTCAGAAGTGCTCTTATTAGCAATATATAAGATAAGGCCATCTCCAAGGGCCTTGGTGTCCCTGTTTCGACAGTGTGTAATGTTATTAGGAAGTTTTCAAAGCATGGTGTCAAGAACCTCCGTGGGTGTGGGGGAAGAGGAACATTGATGGGAGGAGTGTTTAAAATTTGGTGCAAACTGTAGAAAAACATCACGTAAAACATCCAAAGACTGAAGCTGACCAGGAACGAACGATCTAACAGGCTAATGGTTTCGACTCGCATGATACGCCACACACAAAACAAGGCATGACTCTATGAGCGGAGGCCAAGGAAGTCCACATTGCTGAAAAAAGGAAAATACTACTTTTTGGCAAAGCACAACAACGATGTGTTGACAGGCGGTGAAATGAAGCTTACAGGAAAAAGAAGACCCTCCCAATAATTGAGCACGGTGGAGGATCCGCAACGTTTTGGGATACTTTAGAGCAGGGGTCTCAAACTCAATTTACCTGGGGGCCACTGGAGCTAGGGTCTGGGCAAGGCTGGGCCGCATCAGGTTTTCCACAAAAAAAAAAACATTTTTTAAAAACAGAAAAATATACAAACTTTTTCAGTGCGTTGGTTCCGATTTTCTACAATAAAAGCTCTGATAAAACATTCCACTGTTCTCAAATATCTTAATTTTTATTTTTCTATACAAAATAAGATGAAAAATAAATAACCAAATCAAGAATGAAGAAAATCAATCAATCAGTAATAAATAAATATAATAATAATAATAAAACGGCAAATAATAAAAACGTAAGAAACCACATATAGTTGGTGGGTAGGTAACTATTAACAGTTATTTAACCTTTAACATGAACATTAATCAAACGTAATAATTTTTTCTGGGTACATGATACCATACAGCATCCATATCAAACTTGCGCGGGCCGCACTAACATTAAACTTTCATATCAAGGCGGGGGCTTCAAACTAGTGTCCTGCGGGCCATGTGTTTGAGACCCCTGCTTTAGAGTTTAGCAAGGGATCTTAGAACTAAATATGTTACAGAGTATAAAAACGCTAGGTTTGCGTTGAGGATCACATGTTCTCCAGCAAGATAAAAAATGGCCTGCGATGAGAACGGGTTTTAATCCCAAATCCAAATCCAAATGTGTGGGTGTGAACTGAAATCAATTCTTGGAATTTATTAGCGAAGATATTGTACAGGTTGCGCAAAAAACAAGGGAGGCAATGATGACGATCCAACGAGATGCTCCACCTCCAAACAGAGAGACAACCAAGTGACCAATCAAGCCAAGTTTTGTTGTCGAGCAGAGCATTGTGAAGGTCCATGCTCTTAGCTTTAGAGGCTTTTTGCCAGACAATAGAGGGTCGGCCCGCTCGGCACTTCAGATGCGGAGGTCAGACTGGTCCACGTATCAAACACACAAGTGGGACGAGGCCACACAACACACAAAAGGCCGGACGGGCCACACACTCAACTCAGGCTGGCCCTCCTATTTGCCGCGACACAGACAACACACGGCCGGGCGGACTTACATCACCTCTGGCAGCTCAGGTGCTCCTTCTCTTCACGGCTTTTCTCCTTTTCTTCCTTTCTACTGTGGCCAATCTTCTTACACCACAATAGAATGGAGGATCCCTTTTGGCCACAATGCTGTTCTGCAACAGCGTGGCCAATCCGCTCTCGCTACAAAGCACGACATTCTCTGCGGCTCAGCTTCAATTAGCTGTGCTCTGATACATCTCAATACAGCTTCGGTACCATTTAAATATGACTCAAAACATCTCAATTCAAGCTCAGTGCTCCTCAATGCCGCTTCGACACTCAGTCCTAACATTTTAATACGGCTCACTTCATCTCAATGCAGCCGTGGCAGATCTAAATGCTGCCTCGGAACGGCCTCTGAGGGCATTCAGAACATCCAATCCGCTACCTGTAGCCCCCAGCGTGCTGACACTTTGCTACCACTGGGAATAAATGGCTGACAAAATGGGAAAAATTCTAATTGGGATGCCGAGTCAAGAGTTCAGCTTGACTCATAACGATGGGGGTTAATACTGGCTTAACAAACTCAATGGCTGTCAGCGCAAAATAAGTCAACCGTGCTGGCTTGGATGTGGACACCACGGCCTTCCATATGCAGGCCGTGTTTACTGTCCTCTCAGGGTCCTGAATAGAAGACAACAACCCGCAAAGAAACACTTTCAATGTCGAAAAATGGGCCTTACACAAGTTTGTGCTTGACTTTAAGTCATGAAGTCCTAAGACGAGGATATGCTACGTGAAGGCGCTTTCATGGTTGCATGGTTGCGCCACGCTTGTACTTATAAATAAATGCTATATTTTTGGGTGACCAAACTTCCTGTTTTCCCAGAACATGACCTGGCACTTTCAACCATAGAACTTTTTCGGCTAAAAGAGCCATGAAAGCCACATTTTAAAACGTTTAAATATTTTTTGACATTGAATACAAATAAATTCATGACAAATTCTTTGGCAAATTCGCCATCTGGGAATGGCTTTCCGTTCCTTGCTAATGCTAGTACTAGCAAAGCTAGCTGAATTCCACTCAGCTTGTCGGCTGGCGTGTGTCAAAGTGTTCCATTATATTTGACGGGTTGATGGTTGACATTTTATGGCTGCATATCGGACACACCACCAAACCCGATTTCTCTATCCGTTCATGTTGACGTCTACCATCTTTCTTTCCGTCTTTTTGCCATATTCTTCGGCTAAAGTGTTTGCGCTAGCTAGGCGTGACGTTCACCTCTCGACCACTCAATGACCCAGTAGGCTATGGCGTTAGCCAATTGTAATCTTGTATTGGCGTCGGGACAGTTTTCCGACAGCCCACTACACCGACAACCCAAATGTCTGAAGGCCCACTGGTCCGTTATTTTATGGTGGATGAACGATGGCTTCTCCGCATGTTTTCTTCAACTCCTTTTTGCCCCCATGATGGATCTTTGCAATAATAGCATTTTTTGAATTACGTATTTAAACAATTTATAGTAGTTGTGAAGTATCGGAGAATAGCGCGTTAGACCACATGGAGCGTCACACTAATTGGCTTCATTTATCCAGAAGTATCTGTTAGCATGGATGTCTATGAGAGCTTTAAAGGCCGCTGAGAAACCTACTGAGGCTAATCCTATGCATGAGCTACTTGGCCTCACAGGCTCCACGGCAGCACAAGAGGCTTGGCCTTTTCTCGCCATGCATGGAACCCCAACAATGCTCAACTGTATGAAGCGTGGTGCAGCCGAGTAGAAATCATTGTGGTGAATCTTAACTGGCTTTAGTGAGGAGGGATGTCCAGCAAGAGGCTTTCACTCAATTCAAGATGCCAGCACAATAGCCAAGTAGACATAGATAGCTGATGAAGACGTCCAGCCCACCCTGAATACTTAAAAGACTGACCTCCGACAAAAGGCTGGAGCGGAGCCACGACTGATCAGGGGTCTCCGGTGGAATGGCTCATATTATCATCATCATCATCCTCATTGGTGCTTTTGGCTCGGATTCTGATTCCCCTTCTGCAATCCTAGTTTTACTAAAACTAAAAAAAGGTCTTTCTGGAGCGGCTTGTTTGTTTTTTCTTTGCAGATGAAACCAATTGAATTGAATGACGGCAGCCAGACAGAAATCCACTCTTCCAAAGCTTAAATGCAATATGCCAATACCAATTGATTCGTGATGCGTTTGATTCCACTGCTTCACGTTGTCAGCAGTGTCTGCTTGTGGTTTGATTTATTTGAACACGCTTTTCACTGCATAAAACATCCCAAAACACAGCTTATTCATCCAACCAATCAAATGACGAATACTTATCACATCTCCCATTCAACATGTTCCCTTCGCCAGTTTTCAAGAACAAGGCAATATTAAGGGCACATATAGACAACAACCATCCCCACTCACATTCATACCTGTGGACAATTTGTAGTCCACCATTAAACTAACATAAATATTATTGGAGGATGTGGGAGGAAGCCAGAATGCTAAAATCAGAACATAAATATAAGATAGCAAGTTAAACCAGCTTCTAATCTAAAATATTGAAATATTTAACTGGATATGATCCAGGTTCCAATCTAACATTCATTCATTCATTTTCTACCGCTTTTTCCTCACGAGGGTCGCGGG
Organism: Doryrhamphus excisus; assembly: GCF_037039965.1. Lineage (NCBI taxonomy): Eukaryota > Metazoa > Chordata > Actinopteri > Syngnathiformes > Syngnathidae > Doryrhamphus > Doryrhamphus excisus. The sequence goes on from NC_136362.1 coordinate 23,138,026, forward strand.
GGGTGCTGGAGCCTATCCCAGCTGTCTTCGGGTGAGAGGCGGGGTACGCCAGCCAATCCCAGGGCACATATAGACAAACAACCATTCACACTCACATTCATACCTATGGACAATTTGGAGTGGCCAATTAACCTAGCATGTTTTTGGAATGTGGGAGGAAACCGGAGTACCCGGAGAAAACCCACGTGTGCACGGGGAGAACATGCAAACTCCACATAGAGATGCCCGAGGGTGGAATTGAACCTTGGTCTCCTAGCTGTGAGGTCTGCGCACTAACCATTAGACCGCCGTGCCGCCCAATCTAACATTAAATATAAATATATGAATATATAATAAATATATTCATATATGATGCATATTTAATATGATCTCAGGGAAGAAGTACATTGGAAACACTTCTATGCTAGGACTACGTTAAGCTAGCCATAGCATTTCAGTATGTGGAATCAAACTATGGAATGGATTGAGTAAGGAAATCAAACAATGCACAACGATGAGCCAATTCAAGAAACAATACAAGCAGTTGATGTTTGCTAAATACAAGGATGAAGAGTCTTGAACCAGTCATGATGTGCTACAGTGAAGAAAATAAGTATTTGAACACCCTGCTATTTTGCTATTTCTCCCACTTAGAAATCATGGAGGGGTCTGAAATTTTCATCGTAGGTGCATGTCCACTGTGAGAGAGATAAACTAAAAAGAAAAATCCAGAAATCACAATGCATGATTTTTTAACAATTTATTTGTGTGATACAGCTGCTAATAAGTATTTGAACACCTGAGAAAATGAATGTTAATATTTGGTACAGTAGCCTTTGTTTGCTATTACAGAGGTCAAACGTTTCCTGTAGTTTTTCACCAGGTTTGCACACACTGCAGGAGGGATCTTGGCCCACTCCTCCACACAGATCTTCTCTAGATCAGTCAGGTTTCTGGGCTGTCGCTGAGAAACACGGAGTTTGAGCTCCCTCCAAAGATTTTCGATTGGGTTCAGGTCTGGAGACTGGCTGGGCCATGCTAGAACCTTGATATGCTTCTTACGGAGCCACTCCTTGGTTTTCCTGGCTGTGTGCTTCGGGTCGTTGTCGTGTTGGAAGACCCAGCCACGACCCATCTTCAATGCTCTGACAGAGGGAAGGAGGTTGTTCCCCAAAATCTCACAATACACGGCCCCAGTCATCCTCTCTTTAATGCAGTGCACTCGTCCTGTCCCATGTGCAGAAAAACACCCCCAAAGCATGATGCTACCACCCCCATGCTTCACAGTAGGGATGGTGTTCTTCGGATTGTACTCTTCATTCTTCTTCCTCCAAACACGCTTATTGGAATTATGACCAAAAAGTTCTATTTTGGTCTCATCTGACCATAAAACTTTCTCCCATGACTCCTCTGTATCATCCAAATGGTCATATGCAAACTTAAGACGGGCCTTGACATGTGCTGGTTTAAGCAGGGGAACCTTTCGTGCCATGCATGATTTCACATCATGACGTCTTAGTGTATTACCTACAGTAACCTTGGAAACGGTGGTCCCAGCTCTTTTCAGGTCATTGACCAAGTCCTGTCGTGTAGTTCTGGGCTGATTCCTCACCTTTCTTAGAATCATTGAGACCCCACGAGGTGATATCTTGCATGGGGCTCCACTCCGATTGAGATTGACCGTCATGTTTAGCTTCTTCCATTTTCTAATGATAGCTCCAACAGTGGACCTTTTTTCACCAAGCTGCTTGGTAATTGCTCCGTAGCCCTTTCCAGCCTTGTGGAGGTGTACAATTTTGTCTCTGGTGTCTTTGGACAGCTCTTTGGTCTTCGCCATGTTACAAGTTAAAGTCTTACTGATTGTATGGGGTGGACAGGTGTCTTTATGCAGCTAACGACCTCAAACAGGTGCATCTGATTCAGGATGATACATGGAGTGCAGGTGGACTTCTAATGGGCAGACTAACAGGTCTTTCAGGGTCAGAATTCTAGATGATACACAGGTGTTCAAATACTTATTTGCAGCTGTATCACACAAATAAATTGTTAAAAAATCATGCATTGTGATTTCTGGATTTTTCTTTTTAGTTTATCTCTCTCACAGTGGACATGCACCTACGATGAAAATTTCAGACCCCTCCATGATTTCTAAGTGGGAGAAATAGCAAAATAGCAGGGTGTTCAAATACTTATTTTCTTCACTGTATATATATCACTATATTGACACTTACTATGGTACCCATTATGGCATTGGATGCTCATATCACCAAGTACTTTGGTACATGACAAATTTAATTTATTTAATTTTATTTTATTTTATTTTATTTTATTTTATTTTATTTTATTTTATTTTATTTTATTTTATTTTATTTTATTTTATTTTATTTTAATGAAAAAAAATTAAACTATATGAGGAAAGCAGGAAGTGAACAAATCTAAGAGTTAGTGATTGTAAAAGTAGCAGATGGAGGGGTAGGATTTAATAAGCTTTGCTTCTTCCTACTCCTTTTGGACATGTGGAACTGGGAACTGATTATGGGATGCACTCAATTGGAATCTGATGCATGTTCAAATGAATTAAAACCATTACCATTACCATTACCATATATCCAGACAGACAGAAAGATAAACGTACAACCACACACATATGATCAGACGTTTATCGTTTAGCTTGTGAGTACAGTTGTTTTCCTGTTGGTCTTTTGGGACAAATTCCACATACACAAAAACAGCCCAAGAGGTTTCACCATGTTTCAGCCTGCCATACACACACACACACACACACACACACATTTTCAAGTAAACAACATTGTAAATGCATATGTTCCCTTCAGGGGGTTGAAATGCTTCCTGTCAGACACTACTACCATGCGTTTCTATAGCAACATGTGTCACACCACTGGTGTGCAGTCAGGGCCAGTAAGGCCTTCACTGCTGGCCTATACCAGAAGAGCTGACCTACGTTTCCAAATTCAATTCTAGTGCTTGGTCCATGAAACCGTATTAATTTATTCCAACAGTCCAACAAAAAATGTCTGCGATGCTTCCAGTATTTGTACAGGCGTCCCTGGTTGGTTCCAGACCTGATCGTGATCACATTTAAACTCCTAGTAGTCATTTTTTACAACACTTGTGCTGCAGGGATTCAAGATGGCTGCTAGTTAACAAGCCTTTACTTTATTATTTCGACATAAGAAGAAAAGACTTACCACTTCCACATGGAATAGGAGAAGTGTTTTTACATGCCATGGCTGACTTCATGCAGTGTTAAGATAACGCCATGGCCAAATCCCACCCTAACGAGGTAGACCAAACACAGTGATAGTGGCTAAGTGGTGCACTGGTTGTTTTCCTGGTCAAGCTGAAAGGATTGAAGAAAAAACCTGTTAACCTAATAACAAGCTAACAAGATGCAAATGACTTGACAAAGTCTGAGGCTCTCTGGAGTCCTCAGCCAATTAGTTAGCACCCAACGAGGTATCATTCTTACTAACAAACTGGCTTTAATCCCAGTTGTGTCACGCCCTGTGTTGGTTCCTGCGTGACGACGTGTGTATGTTCCCTTTTTAGGTTACTTTCTCCTTGGATGCTCTTATTTTTATATTCACTTCCTGTCTTGCCTTGTTTCAGTTTTCCTGCTATTCCTATCTCCCACATCTGTTTCTAATTTGCGTCTATTTAGTTCAGGTGTGTGCTCCTTCCTTTGTTGGTTCATTATCATTTGCTTGATTTGGCCAGTTGCTGTTATTCCGCTGCTGCAAAGCAAATTATTGATCAAGACAATTTTGGTCCTGCTTTCTGCATCCTGGAGTTGCAACAAGTTGGTCACATGGAGTCACTAGAAAGCATTATAATTCTACCACATTGGAATGTGTTCATATACTGTATGCACTATTTAAGTACTGTGTACTTCATATCATTCATCACAGTCACAGAAATATACTGTAGTACAGAGTAAAAAGTAGCGTCAAACTGGCGACTCCAAATTGTCCATAGGTATGAATGTGAGTGTGAATGGTTGTTTGTCTATATGTGCCCTGGCATTGGCTGGCCACCAGTCCAGGGTGTACCTCACCTCTCGCCAGCTGGGATAGGCTCCAGCATACCCGTGAGGATAAGTGGCATAGAAAATTGATGGAAAATGCTCATTACGGCTTTTGTTGCGTTGTCATGTACGAGGTGCATTTGCCAAGACAGTATTTTTGACTTATTCCACAAAGTCATCAGAAAACAGGCCAGCCACTTATGATATAAAAATTTAGTTAATTTTCATTTGGCAGTACACAGATAGTGGTACCACTAACCAACTGACCCTGACTTTTACTAAATGTGTGTATATTTTATTCTGACATTGTTTTATTATTAAAATGTCTAAAGACAGCATTATAACTGCGAAAGAACATAGCAGTCAAATTGACTACAAGCTTTTCACAGAGAAATTCCAGAGAGTGATGTCTCTTGGTGTTTGGAAGAAGCTTCATCTCGCTCTGAGAGTGATTCAGAAATCCTTTCGGAGATGCCTTCTCGCAAAAAAAAACAACAACTGGAAATGTGGAATTCCACACTCGCTGAAATTGCATCGACAAATTTAAGCATCTACTAATTTTGTCGATATGAGAAGAAGTCTTTATCTGTCAGGATCCTTCCTAGATCCCCCCTCTGCCTTTCCCCTCCTACCTTTCATTCCTTTATGGCAGCGTTGCATCATCATTGATGGTGTGGAATCAGCGTTGCATCATCCTGCATGGCGGAGCTCCAAGACCAAAACCACATTAAGGCCTGTCCCAAGTTTGCCAGAAAACATGTGATGATCCCCAAGACCTTTTGGGGAAATACTCAAAAACAAAAGTTGAACTTTTTGGAAGGTGTGTGTCCCATTACATCTGCTGCCTATAAAGAAAAGACATCATAGCAAGAGTAAAATCTGGTGGTGGTAGTGTGATAGTCTGGGTCTGTTGTGCTGATTCGGTGCCTGGAGGAATGAATTCTGTTGTCAAGCAAAAAAAGTCGAATGGGACATGAAGTTTTGCATTTTTTCATCTCTTAATAATACAAAGTTTTATTTAAGAACTGCATTTTGTGTTCCAAAATTGCATCATTAATTATGAATAAGATACGGTATATAAACATCTGGCAAATGTTTGGAAGTTCTGTGACTGTGCTGAATTGATTTTGTGTGTGTGTGTGTGTGTGTGTGTGTGTCTGACAAACGGTTGAAAAGTGATCTAAGGTGTTCTAATTGCGGGCGGTACGTTAGTGAAAGTGATTTAGTTCCTGTCTCTGTCTCTGTCTGTCACATCAATATTCCACCAACCCCTCATTTAAACATCAGCTGTCACATTCCCCTCCCCCAGCCAGGATAATCTCCGCTGACCACTTTTGCTGATTGTGATGAAGGGGGGGGGGGGGTAATGAAATCATTCAGACAATGCCTCACCACCCCACACCCCACTTCTGTCAAAGTTTTAACTTTCTTTGCTGTTTCTCTTTGAGCTCCGTGAAGAGAGCAGCGTGGCCACACGGACGAGTCGGGATAAAAGATGAGAGATGATCATCATGCAGTCTCTTGTCAGCTGTGACCTTTGCAGGTTGACTGACCAGAGAGAGCAGAGTCATTACCAGTCTTTATCCTTTTGTGTGTCTGTCTCAATCCCGCTGAGAGGAGAATGGCGCTGTCATTTAGGGCACCGCTTCTCAATTTAGGCTTTGGGACCCCCGTGGGGTCATGAGATAATTTTGCCGGGTCATAGAATACATTTGTATTGCGACCATTTATATTTTGACTTTACATTTGGGAATAATTCATCGTAAATCGCGATCGGCACGAATACTGTACAAATATGGAAGTCATTGTGTACGTGTTACTCTGAATCTAAATTGTTCTGTTTGTTGTTCATATTATTACAACATTTTATCACTACCATAACAGATTCACACCATTCCAAAATCGAACTTTTTAGATCATTCCAGACGGAGAGGATAGCTGGAACGCTACGATTTCTGTGACAACATTCCCGTTGAAAATAAAAGGCTCATCTTCAGTTCCACAATTGTCACCTGATTCAAACCATTCAAAAGGTACCTTCTTAAACGGCTGACCTCCGCCATGCGCTGGAGTTCCACCCATATTATCCTTTACACCAGGGGTGGGCAAACTACGGCCCGGGGGCCACATCCGGCCCGCCAAGTGTTTGAATACGGCCCGCCCAATCTTTCCAAAGTATTTCATTTAAACTCAACATACAACCTGGCATCATGGCCTGAGCCAACCTTTTGATGGTTTTATTAATTTCGTTTTTTGACATGGTCTGTTGTTTACAAAGTGCTCCTGAAAAAAGGGACACAAGCACATAATAATAATAATAATTATTATTATTATTATTAGACTATTATAATTATTATTAGAACTATTATGATTATTATAATTATTATATCAATGCAAATTATTATATTAATTATATATAATATTATTATATAAAATTATATATAATATTATTATTACGTAATAATAATATAATAATTATTATTTTAAGTTTATTGTAATTATTATAATATTTTATTATTTTTAAAATATTTAAATATAAATATAAAATAATAAATAATAATAGCAGATTGCATGACAATTTTACAGATACAACAATACCAGGTGGACGTGTAAAATATATAGTCTGCCCCCCCCCCCGTAAATTTTGTCATATCAATGCGGCCCGCGAGTCAAAAAGTTTGCCCACCCCTGCTTTACACCATCAATATTAGTCCTACATTTATTTGATCTACATATTTAGATTGCTAATGTTAACATGCTGCCAGTGGTAACATGGTAACACCTAACATAATAGTGATATATATATATATATATATATATATATATATATATATGTCTAGCTATGGAAATGAATTAAAATGCTACTATGCTAATGTTAGCATGCTAGCAATGGTAATAATTAAGTGTTTATATATTTGTCTACCCATGAAAATAGCTAAAAATGCTTGTATGATAACATTAGCATGCTATCAATGGTAACATGTTAACATCCCCGCTGAAAAAAACCCAGCATGGAAATGATGCTGGTCTTTGCTGGTTTAGCTGGTGGACCAACATAGACCAGGGGTCAGCAACATTTACTATGAAAAGAGCCATTTTACTCCCTTGCCCGCTAAAGAGAAATAGCCTGGTGCCGCAGAACGCACATTTAAAACAAGACATCTTCCAAAGTCTAAGAAGAGTATTCTCTTCAACAAATTAGGAGGGAATTTGGGGTATCAAAGTGGTTCAGAAAAGACGAGTTGATCGAGTACGCTTGCTAGTATTGGAGATAAACTTACATAAATGTACGTGTAAATTACTGTAAACTTGATTTACTCTGGCGCAAACAAGTTCCCATGCTGCTGTTTTTTTAAATTATCTCTAAGATCATTTATCTTTAAAAGATACAGTATATTGTGTGGAAGTACCATACAATATACAATTGAACTCTTATTTACAACAACCGAATATTTGACTTGCGTAATTAAAGGCTAAGCTGTGTGCCGAGGACATGTTTTCTGGGTTCTGCACCCTAAAATGGCAGCCAACTTCACAGAGAAGTCCTAGTCATTCATTCTAAAATAGTGGCAGATTGATTAGAAATTGTCTGCTGACTAGCTGCAGCACGTGGCTCCATCCAGTGCAAAAACTCATGGAAGTCTGCAGACACTCGGCACAATGGAAGTTGTGGAAACACGCCAAAATAAAAGCATACATGAAAGATCAACTCTGTGACAACTCCGTTTGAAACACCTGAAGTGAAAAATATGCACATTTAGTCACAAATGTCGAATACTATATTCACAATTTCACTTTGTCCTCTTAATGGCTTATATTTGTATTTCATTTCATTTAGCCACCTAAATGCTTCATTTTGGTTCAAATAATGCATTCAGATGAATGATGCCCCAAATGAATGACATTTATGCCAGTATGTTAAAGTTTTTTCAGTCTGTTTGACAAGGACAGAAGACATTAGATATACAAAAAAGAATTATGCCTGGGAATAGGCAGGTTAAGACACGCCGCTAGGACCCCAGGGCATAGATGACCCTGTCCCTGCCAAAGCCAACGCCCTCTGGTGTGTTCTCCAGGGGATGAACCTTCACCTGAGACTTATCTTTAGTCAGACCAAATCCCATACCAGGCTCTGTGTTCCACCTGACAACTTGAATGAAATGTGTAAATGGAGCTACCCCGAGCAGGAAGACAGGGTGTCACAATCGAGACACTTGAGAATTTAACATATATAAATAAATATATGACAATATATTGCAATATAGTATAGCCCCACTCAGGCAACCACTCAGGCAACCACTGAGACAAAGAGACTGCATGGCAGCTGTGGGCAAACTTTTTCACTTGCAGGACACATTGGGTTCAAACTTTGTCGGGGAGCCCGTCTATATATATGTAGGTGGCCATCAAACAGAATGACACAGTGCAACAAATCAAAAACACAACACATCCAGAGCAAGTTAACACAATACATAAATCA